>NC_140593.1:199924718-204724718 GCF_964204655.1 Triturus cristatus
CACTGGTAGACACATTAGAAGGGTGTTTGTGATTTATACTGGACCATATCATTGATTCATTTATGCTCATACCTACTCATTTTATATCCCAATGACAGAAACCGACAGAGGTGAGTGACTCTGTGGACGGTTGAGTGGGAATACGAATATGATGTATAGGTAAGAGATATGATTTTAATCTTTTGGGCACACAACTAGTTCTTTGTGCTGTTTATTATTATTAGTCACTTTTTATAAAAATATTTTTATTTTACAGAGCCCTCTGAACATTAACCAATGGTGATTGACACGATTGAAATCTTTATTTATGATTTTTTGCACGTTTGTTAGCAGAGTGACATAGGACTACAGGTCCTGATGAAAGCCCAGAACTTAATTGTCACTATGGCTGAAACATGTTGACCTAATTAGAACAAGGGTATAAACATTTAACCCTTCTTCACTTGCTTTTAAATCACTACCACTTTTTGGGAGAAAGAATAAAGTTGTTGCCCCTGAGTAGGTAGTTTTTAATCACTGTTCATTTTTGCACTCCGCCCCTCCTTACCATTTTTGAGTTGGTAGATCCAACACGTGCTTTGCACTCCAGCTCCTTCCCCCAGGGGTTAAGTTGTAGCCCACATGGGGTACCTTGCGGTCCCCATGTGTTGGAGGAACCCAATGATGAAGCATGTCACCCTCGGGTGAGTGAGAGTTTTCGTCCATAACTTGGTTGTGCCCAAACTTCCTTTAAACACTTGCTACCCTATACATAGTGTGTGTTGCGATTAATTGGTGTGGTATAGGACTTGGTAGCAATACTCTACCTCAAACCCTCTTGTGTGTGATGCACATTTAAACAATCAAAGCATAGTGTGTGTATCACTATCCAAATTGTGTCATAGTAGGAACAAGATATTGAAATATCCAAATTGCACGATTTTTTAAGTTGCAGAGACGGGCTGTACAAACATAAAATTATAATACCCAGAGAAACATGTTTAAGCAATCAAGCCCAAGATGGGCAAGCATCTATTTCATGAAAACTATATATCCAATGCCCAAATTATATGCAAAATCAGTACTCATATGTCCCAATATATTCAATTCATCTGGGCATGATAAAGACCAAAATCGGAAATTTCTTGAAAAAACATTTTCCAGGGCAAAACAGACAAAATACCACAGTTCCAAAAAGATAATTAAAAATTGATGATAACAGAAAACGGATAACATAGTGGGGTCTAGCATGTAAAAGGCTGAGAATTTCTATATCAACCTATGTGTACCCACATTTCTTCTTTGTTTTTGAGGCCTTGAGGCATATTTATGGATAACACTATAATATATCTGTATTCCAGACACCTCAGTGATTATATCTACGTATCGGTGGATTGTTTTTGACTATATATATATATATAGCTTTTAAAAAACCTTTGAAATTCACTGAAAAAACCATAGGTTTCAGACATTTTATAGTTAGGAATTAGCATTTAAAAAACCTTAGAAATTCACTGAAAAAACCATAGGTTTCAGGGGTGTTATAGTTAGCTGGACATTTCACTCGTACAAAACCACTGAAATTCCCCCGTTATAGTTAGTTCAGCTAACTATAACTTGCGCGCTTGCAATGCACTGCTGATGGTGTCACATATTACATCACTCATGACATGGTCAGTGACATCACTCATGACATCACTGATGACATCTCAAATGACATTACTGATGACATCATCCAGTAAATGTGTGTCTTTCTGAAAATTAAATATTTTTTATATATATATATCTCAAGGTCGATGGAAGAATAAATGGGTATATAAGTGCCTAAATGGATGATTTTTTTTTGTTGTAAAATTGATTGTATAACGGACTATTAAGTATATCTTAGTGAATACATGGGTTACTGAGTAATGTTTAAATATGTAAATATCTGTATCAGTCTCTCACTTTGTGTATAAGTGACTGCATGGGTTGGTGAGTAGCTACATGAGTGTCTATATGGGTTATTACTTGGTTTTTTGAGTATCAGTATGAGTGTCTGAGTGTCTGTATGGTTCAGTGGAGGGTATTACTTAGTGCATAGATGCATGAATGAGTGCGTCACTGTTTGTATGTGTTGAAGACAGTATGTGTGCAGGACTGTATTGGTGGATGAGTGTGTATGGGTGTGTTAGTGAGCGACTGACTGTCTCAATAGTGTCTTTATAAGTAACTACATATGTTTTAAACTAGTATATGTGAGTATTGCTGTATATAAGTGAGTATATGTGAGAGTGAGAGATTGGAAGAGTTCCTGTATGAATAAGTATGTGTTTCTTTATGAGATTTTTTAAAAGAGTAAGTATGTGTAACTTTCTGTAGAAGTAAGTGTGCTGGTGTGTGTATAACTGTAAATACAAGTAAATGGATGTTTGATTCTTTATTAGCATGAGTGACTATGTGTGTGAGTAACTCTATGGATGAGTGGTGGTGTGTAACAGGATATATAGGTGTATGAGTACATATGATGAGTGAGTACATGTATGAGTGACTATATAGGACTGTTGGTGTATGAGTGGATGTGTATGTAGATCTTAGAATTACCGAATAGATTGTTGTAACTGGTATTGGTATGACCATTGTTTAGAAAATGTTAGTTTCTATTTTTGAGTGTGTGTATCAAAGGTCATATTAGTGTAAGAGGAGGTCTGCCACTCTATCACAAGGATGATGTCATCAGTGATGTCATCAGTGATGTCATTTGAGATGTCATCAGTGATGTCATGAGTGATGTCACTGACCATGTCATGAGTGATGTAATATGTGACGTCATCAGCAGTGCATTGCGGGCGTGCGAGTTATAGTTAGCTGAACTAACTATAACGGGGGAATTTCAATGGTTTTGGTGGTGAAATGTCCAGCTAACTATAACACACCTGAAACCTATGGTTTTTTCAGTGAATTTCTAAGGTTTTTTAAATGCTAATTCCTAACTATAACATGTCTGAAACCTATGGTTTTTTCAGTGAATTTCGAAAGTTTTTTAAAAGCTAGTTCCTAAGTATAACATGTCTGAAATCTATGGTTTTTTCAGTGAATTTCAAAGGTTTTGTAAATGACAAATATTTAAATGTATCAATTGCTATATTTATTTTTTGATACTGATTTACTCCATTTTTTTAAACTATTTATTTTTAGATATTTTATTTTTTAAATTACATTATAATTACATTATACATTACATTACAAAATATACTTTCTCAGAATTAATTACTTTAGGTTAAATACTTTGCAAATAGGCAATAGACGTTTAAGTACAGTAGTTACAGTTGTTGCAATGGGCAACACAATTTGAAACACAATGCAACATTGAGCTCAATGGGAATTTCTAGTTAAATGCAATTAGTTTCTTTATGGATTACTTTTCTAACCACAGGACTGGATCCTAGATTCAGTCCTGAGACCTCTCCTGTAAACAGTTGAGTAAAAGCGTTTTGGTTACACTAGTGACTTATAAGGAATATTATTGTATTTTAAAAGTTGACACTTAGAAACTTTTTCACATAGAATCACCAATGTTATCCTATGGGAGGAAATTCTCTTAGCAGGTAATTAGTGTTATCATTACTTTTTCTTACTCAGTGGTGGATCCTGGATCCAGGACTGGTGCATCTCTTGTAAACAGTTGAAAGAATGCTTTTAAGTCATACAGGCGAATTTTAAGGAATATTTGTAGTTTGTGAAAATCAACACTTAGAACCTTTTCTGGTGAAAACCAGACAATGGATTCCTATGGAAGGAAATACAAGTTACTGGTAAGTACGGTTAGAATTACTTTTCAGGGTCAGTGCTGGGCTAAAAGATGCAGCACTGGGTTCTCTCCTGATAACAGGTTAGTAAATCGGAATTTGTTGTTCGGATGATTTTAGGTGAAGAATGTCCAAGTGAAACCAGTCAATGTTAGCCTATGGAAGGAAATTCAAGTTACTGGTAAGTATGGTTAGAATTACTTTTCTGGATCCATACTGGGCTCAAAGATGCAGCACTGAGGTCTCTCCTGATAACAGGTGAGTAGATAGGAATTCATAGTTCCTCTGATTTTAGAGGAATATTTGTAAGTTCCAAAACTCCACAATTAGAAGAATTTCCAAGTGAAACTAGTCAATGTTAGCCTGTAAAAGGAAATTCAAGTTACTGGTAAGTACGGTTAGAATTACTTTTCAGGATCAGTACTGGGCTCAAAGATGCAGCACTGAGGTCTCTCCTGATAACAGGTGAGTAAATCTGAATTCGTAGTTCGGCTGATTTTACTTTGGTCCACTATATATAGAGCCACTTTCCTACACCATCCCCTCCCTTCACCACTGTGTAAACGCGCCCTGTGTCCATTTTAATTTGAGATATTAAGTCTCCTTGAATCCTGAGGGTCCCTGGGGTCCAAGTAGCCCACTAGGTGCCTCCAGTAAGCGCCACAGAGCTGCATTGCAGAGAGGTGTAAAAAGGGGCACGGCCTGGGCCACCTCTCTGCAACGCATCGCAGTGGCGCTTACTGGAAGCACCTGGTGGGCTAGTTAGCCCCTAGGGGCCCTCAGGATTGAAAAGGAATTAATTCCTCAACTTAAAACGCACCACAGGGTGCGTTTGCAAAATGGTGAAGGAAGGGAGCGGGGCCTGAGGTGACATGTCTGCAAACACACCCTGTGGTTGTTCCCAGGGCAGGGGGGGCCTGAGAGCCCCTGCACACCTAATATTAAGAAGCCCCGGGGGTGGCGGTCCCCGGGGCTGGGGGGGCCTGATAGCCCCCCAAACCTAATTGAAAGAAGCCCCGGGGGTGGCAGTCCCTGGGGCTGCGGGGGGCCATGAGCCCCCCGCCTATATTATGATAAAGCCCCGGTGGCTGGTGGTCCCTAGGGCAGTGTGGGGGGGATTGGGGCCCCCCATACTTTTTTGATTATGCCCCTGGGACTTGGCCCCCCGGGGGCTAATTAACAAAGAAGCGCGGGAGACCGCACTTCGTTTTTTTTTCCACCGGCAGGATACGCACACCCATCGCGTTTTGCACGTTTTTTCATTAGGTTTCTTGTGCCTCTGGCTGCCAACACTTCCTGATATGGAGTGTTGACAACCAATTAGAATACAGCCCGTGCACAGCAGGGTGCGCTTAGGGTGCACGGATCCAGCACGGCCATAGATATATATGTGTTTTTGATTTTCTCAGGAACTACGGAACAGATTTACACCATTTAAGCAAAAGGCACGACTCTGAACCAAGATCTATCTTTCTGCCAAATTTGGTGTAATTCCGTTCAGCAGTTCGGGTATTAGCTGCGACTAACGGTCCCTAGGGAAAATTGCATGGAGAAAACACATTTTGGTACCCCCCTTTATTCTCGGACCCCGCCTGATGAATCACCCCGAGATTTTCAGGATAGGAGCGGACAGGAGTGGGCCACGAGTTGTGAAAACTTCGCTTAGATTCGTGAACCGGCGCCAAAGTTATTCCAAATAGAATGTTGCGGATTTCCAATGGAAAATAGGTCCTAACTATAACTACCTACTGGCGACCACCAGAAGGTAATATATATATATATATATATATATATATATATATATATATATATATATATATATATATATATATATATATATATATATATATATATTCACAGAAAAAAACATAGGTTTCAGGCACGTTATAGTTAGGAATTAGCATTTAAAAAACCTCAGAAATTCACTGAAAAAACCATAGGTTTCAGGGGTGTTATAGTTAGCTGGACTTTTCACTCGTAAAAAACCAATGAAATTCCCCCTTTATAGTTAGTTCAGCTAACTATAACTCGCGCACCCGCAATCCACTGCTGATGACGTCACATATTACATCACTCATGACATGGTCAGTGACATCACTCATGACATCACTGATGACATCTCAAATGACATCACTGATGACATCACTGATGACATCATCCAGTGAATGTGTGTTTCTCACCAATTTTAATATGTTTAATATATATAGGGAAAGACCTGTAGAAGAATGAGTGGTTGTATAAGTGTGTGAATAGATGATTTTGTAGGTGCATAACTGACTCTTTAAGTGAGTCATTAAATGTATCTTATTTCAGACTAGTGACTAAACTGTGTGAATGTCTGTATGTGTCTGTGGGTGGTGTATAAGTGGCTGCATGGTTTTGAGAATAGCTATATGAGTGACTATATGGGTTATTGATTGGTTGTCTGAGTATCTGTATGGGTGCCTGAGTGTTAGTGTGGGTAGGCTGTGAGTGACTCTGTGCATAGATGTGTGAGTGGGTGATTCTATGGGTGCATGGTTTTAAGAGTGCATCTGTGATGGACTGTATGGTTGAGCGAGTGTATGTATGGGTGTGTTAGGGATTGAATGTATATCTCAGTAGTACATTTATGACTAACTACATATGTAAAAGGCAGTATATGTGTGTGTAACAGTATATAAATGAGTAGATATGAGAGTTTGTGATTGTGAATTTGACTGTATGGATGAGTGTGTGCTTGTATGAATGATTCTATAAGAGGGTAAGAATGTGGTACTTTTTTATGATTAAGTGAACTTGAGTGTGTATAACCACATAGGTGAGTAAATGGGAGTGTGATTATTTGTATGACTGACTAGGTGTGACAGCACCTCTATGGATCATTGGTGTTGTGTGAGTGTCTATATAGGTGTATAAATAAATATGATAATCTTGTATGGAGTGACTGTAGGTATGAGTGACTGTACAGGTGAATGAGTGGAGGTGTATGTAGACCTAAGAGTTAATAAGTGGGTATGTAGCTATTGGTATTGCAGTATGTATGGTTTTGAGAATGGAACTCTTAAATTTTGAGTCGGTGTATCAAAGTTTATATTAGGGTGTGAGAAGAAGTGCTATTTTTTCACATGGATGATGTCATCAGTGATGTCATCAGTGATGTCATTTGAGATTTCATCAGTGATGTCATGAGTGATGTCACTGACCATGTCATGAGTGATGTAATATGTGACGTCATCAGCAGTGGATTGCGGGCGCGCGAGTTATAGTTAGCTGAACTAACTATAACGGGGGAATTTCATTGGTTTTTTACGAGTGAAGTGTCCAGCTAACTATAACATGTGTGAAACCTATGATTTTTTTCAGTGACTTTGAAAGGTTTTTTAAATGCTAATTCCTAACTATAACGTGTGTGAAACCTATGGTTTTTTCAGTGAATTTCAAAGGTTTTTTAAATGCTAATTTTTATTTTTTTTATTATATTTTTTATATATTTCTTTTTCAAAAATTTCCCCATGTATACATTATTAAATTATCTGTTTCCTTTAATTTTGTGTGGGTCATTTTTTTTTTACTTTGATTTTGGGTAAAGTTGAACAGCATAGTTAATATATTCTATTAAGTTTTGTCCACTTTATTTTTTTTTTTCTATAAATTCTTAGGGTGCGCGCTCAGAGCGCGCACCTAGTACGTTTGCGTATGTTTTTCATGTATGCAGTCGTACGTTTTCTACGTACGCATACATACGTTTTAGTGCGCGCTTGCAGGGCGCACCTAGTACGCATGCGTAGGTTTTTTGCGTACGTATGCGTACGTTATATACGTACGAATACGTACGTTTTAGTACGCGCTCGCACCCAGTACGCATGCGTACGTACGCATGCGCGCGTCGTACGTGCTCCATGCGCTACACTCGCGTATACGCATAGAGTACGCACGCTGACATTCGCGCATGCGCGCGTGCTGCGTATACGCGCTACGTACGCGCATAATACTTATGCGCATGTGCGCGTACGCGTTCGCGCATGCGTAATTGCAGCGTGCGCGCTCGGAGCTTGCTCCGTGCGTGCACCTCGGGTTATGTGATTAATAAAACAACACTTTTAATTGGTTTTCATTACTTTCAGTTTCATATTGTTTCAACACCACACCCAATCCCCTTATGGCAAGTCATGTGATCAAGAAACATCACTTTTCATTGGTTCAAAGTACTTTCAGTTCCAGATTCTTCCAAAACCACACCCACTACCCTCATTATTAGTTCTGATTCCCTTGGAGAAGGAGCTACTCTGTTTTTGTGAGACAATGGCAGAGCACCAGCCACCTTCTGAGAGTGAGCAGGACACTCTTGAGAGACAGAGGCAGAGGAAGCAGAAAGACTCCTTTATATGGCAGTTTTTCACTTTTCCTGAGGGACAAAAGAAGGTGAATGCACCAAAGGTCACCTGCATACTGTGTCAGCGCACCTTGTCACGTGGGAATGCTAATAAGACGTACTCTTTTAGTATTCACACTATGATGAGGCACGTTGAGGCAATGCATCCTGTGACTTTTCGTCAAGCTTCTGGAGCAAACCCTCCACCTGCTCAGCCGACGACATCTGCAGCAGCTCAGCCGAGCACATCTTCGGCAGCTCAGGCGAGCACTTCTTCTGCAATGGTGCTTTCACCTTCTAAGACACCTCTGGATATTCATCCTTGTTTCGGGAGGATGATTACACGGTGCATGGATTGTAGTACTCTTATTACTATGGATGAGAGCAGTATTGATCTCATTCAGAGGAAATTTGAGGAGCACCCTTGCCCTAGGCCATAGTTTTCTTTTTTTTTTTCGTTTTTCTCTTCCTCTGTCCCTACATTAACTCAAGGTCTCTTTTTAGACCCACCTAAAATCCAAACACAAAATCTTGTTTTTTGAATCTATTTGTCTTTTTTTTTTTTGGGCACCCAATGGGTTTTTTTTAAAAAAAATAATCATTTTTTTCACCTTTAGTAAACCTTCAGGGACTCCCTGACAAAGAGAGGGGAGTGGCAAAGTAATTTAAAAAGAGTTGGTGTACATTTCACAGATGAAGGGAAGAGAGTATTCCTATTAAACTTTAAACTCTGCATCAGTACTTACGTATAGGTATCAAAAAAGATAATAGCTCATTTTAGTGCTGCGTTTGAATTGGCTGTATTTACAAGGAGAGGAAAAGACACACAGAGTGGCTTATCCTCTCCTTGTAAATATGGAAAAGCACCCTGCACCACTAGTACGTCAAGAAAAGTGACGTAGTGGTGGTGCAGGTGGCTTGTATATGTGCCCTAGACATGTTAAGGAAATTAAGGGTAAAACAGACAAACCGGGAGTGACAGATACAGAAACAGACAGCAAACAACTGAGAAGGAGTAAGGCAGTTAAAAAGACTAAGACATATGGATACAGAGAAAGAAACATGGATGAAAAATTAGTGATGGAGGTAGTAAAGGTAGGGGAGTAGTAGAGAAGGAGTGAGGGAGTTACAAAAGAGTAGTAAAGCAGGAAGAGAGAGTGAGAAGAGAAATGAGAAAAGCAGAGTAAGGAGAGGTGAAGAAAAGGAAGCATGAAACGAAAGCAGTGACACATACAGATATGTTAAACTTACCTGACCATCAAAGTAAATTATTTACAAATAAATGTTTTTATTTAATTGCAAAGAAAACTGAATAACATCTTCTGAATTTTCTTTCTAGTTCTGAAAAAAAGAAAAAAAGTATTAATATTCAACAATACACTTTATTAAACAGTACATGTTTTTTCATATGTAGCAAAACAATTTTTTGCCCTTTTTTTGCTGTTTTCAGAATGTTTTGATTTTCACTGAAAATAGTGAAATCAATTGTATTCATCATTTAACAGCGGGCAAAAAAAAAAAACAATCTGAAAGATTGTTTAAAAAAGCCCCAAATGTATCCTCACTAAAACATACCTTAATAGAAATGTCAAAAATACCTTTTAAGAACAATAACAATTTTTAAGAAATAACGTCTGTAAACCTTGTTGCAAAAGAACATTTTCCAAAATAATATCTGTCAAAGAAGTCCACAATTGTTTGTTTTACCTTTCCTTGAGGCCAAATGGTAAGTTTAAAATCCCTTTTGAGTGAAATATCCAATTTTAATCCTTTTAAATTTGAATAATGCTTTCTTCCGTTGATGATGTTACTATTTAGAATTTGGGTTTCAGAAAAATTAAGTAACAATTGGGTAAATCATAAGGCAAACGTTGCTTGAAAATCAATTGAGAATCATTACACAGTGTCCATCCTTTTTCACATTTAAGATAAACTGTGTAATGACCAGAAGTTATAGAAGGACCATCATGAAAAATTATTGCAACTGCTACAAAAGTTTTCCCAGATATAGATAATTGGTTGCCAACAAACTTCTTTAGTAAAGTTTCCAATTTTGTTCCATCAGCTCTACCACGTTGTACCATTAAAATTACATACTGTCCATATTTCTTTAAAAATAACGTTGACAACATTTCAGATTTACATTTAGAACATTCCATGTTGTGATTAGCATCTTTAACTAATTTACTAAAAGTCACTGTTTTACTTTCTGGTAATGGTAAATATATGAACCTTTCAGAATCTACATTACTACTGCTTGTGTTCATTCAGTTATCACAACAATGTTCCCATGTATAAGAGACACCAAACTAATTTTCTATTTCTACTCCTTCATCTTCCAGTACCATCAGGATATACATCAAGAATTCCTGTGCATCTTGCTGGACATTTTGTGTAAACTGTGTACATCCAGAACATACATCTAAAAGATTTCTAACATCAGAAGCACTTTCTATTTTATTTTTATCATTACTCAGCTTCTCATAAAGGAGACTCAGCAAAGAACAGAATCTTTTTTCATGATTTAGTATTATCTGCTCTTGCAAAGTTTCAAGATAAAATACAACATTCAGCACTACATTTGCGTAGCAGTTGACACCAGAGCTATTTTCAAAATGACAACCAACAACCTCTTCCACACTGTCCTTTTTGTTTTTGCTTTCAGTCCCATCACTATCTTTTTGTTTTCTCTTCTGTACATCCTCATTACAGATATCCTCAAATCTCAAAGCAACACGTTTTTCAAACACAGGATACTGACCTAAATGAGGAGCATAGCTTCTTCTTAATCTATTATACTCCTTTACACAGTTTGCATCAGCACTTACTTTTGAGTCATCAAAGTCTATCATGAATAAACCAGATAATTTTTTCACGCGTGACAAAGCAACATATGCCATACCTTCTTTGAACACAGTAGACCCAATGTTTACAAAAGCCCTATCAACAGTTAATCCTTGAGACTTGTGAATAGTTACAGCATATGCTAGAGAAATTGGAAACTGCTTCCTACGTACATATAAGTCTTTCACTAGCAAAAAACGAACTGAACAACGACTAATCACTTTAACCTCTTCAATCTGATCAAATTTTATTTTTAAGAATTCAATTCCATCTTTTTTCTGGTACTTTACAAAACCCACAACTTTACCCATAGCTCCATTCACTAAACCTTTTTCTACATCCAAATTGCGTCTTAAAATTACTCTACAGTTCATACACACATAAAGATTCTTTTCCAAACCAGCTGTTTTTGAAATGTTTTTCTCCAGAGAATCCTATTTAGTAGCCAATTTGCCTGTCAATATAATAGTTATTCGTTCATGTTGAATTTTATCCACAGCTTCCAGTTTTATGATCTCTTCATTTTCCAATTTCAAAAGTTCTTGATTGAATACAGAGCATTCATGTAGTGTTGGCATTAAGCAGATTACAGTATTTTTTTCAGCAATTTTCTTGTATATTTTCTCTGAAACTATTTCTTCTGTTGTAAACAAATTACTCTGCAATCGACTCTGTAATGCTTTTCTGCCATGTTCTGTGAGTAGTCCAATTCTTATATCTTTCAGAATACTTGCATAGTCCTCATCATTGGCTTGCCTCATATTGGTAATGAGTTCCTTATACTCAAAATATGTCCAAATATTTACATTGCCTATACTTCCTAACGACTTTTTCGTTTCTTCATGTGTAAGAGTATGGAATACCGGTTGTCCTTTAACTGGAGTAAGTTGCAAAAGATCCCCCAAAACTATGACGTGTTTTCCTCCAAATCACACGTCATACTCTGGTGCCGATTAGGATCCTGGAAAAACCGGGTATGAACCGTCGGTCGGAGCGTTTTCTCCGTCCGACTCGTACCCGGGACAAAAACATTACAAACATGGAAGTACGATTCGCACGGAAACACCATTTCCGTACGAGTCGTACAAAACACCGACCGACCAAAATATACATACGAATGTGATCCGGGAATGCTCCGACGTGACGTCGGGACGCTTTCTGGCAGCGTTTCACGACCCAGGAAGTGCGAATCGAACCGACAGCAGTCCGGACGGCAATATTTTTACCAGATTAGGGGGCCCAGTACGCGCCGTACCCCCCCCCAGCCCCCGTGAGTACGCACCAAACCCTTTGTGTATGTACACCCGTGTACGTACGAGTCGAACCCCCACCCGTGTATGTACACTCATTCATGGCTATTGCTGCTTCATTTTCTACGATAGGTTGTCCTAGAGGATCTTGACTAAATGTCCCAGAACTTTGACTGTCTTGAGAACTGTCTCTAGCTACTTCAGCTGCAAGTGTTGCTTCTTGTTCAATTTCTTCATTTAACATTTGAACATAAGTTGAGAAAGTACTGCATTCTATGCTGTCTTTGCTAGCATTGAAGGAATCTTCATAACTCTGGAATTCTCCAAGTAGTTCGTCCTCTGAACGCCATGGTTTAAACAGCTGCAAAAGTGCCAAGTAGTAAAATTCCTTTTTGTCAGGAGTGTCGCAACTCAGCTTCCGGTGATTAATCAAACTTCCTTTTGTTTGCTTCACCAAACATCCTTCCTCACCACTAACTTTATATTTTCCATTGTTGATATCTTCTGTGGCATTCCGTTTAAAAATGAAGTTCTGCAGCACTTCATAGAGACACATGTTCTCAAGGTGGGTAATATGTGTCCAACATATTTGTTCTTAAAATGTCTGTACTTTCTGGTTCAAACTCTGCTAAATACTCAATTTCTCGAATAGATTTCAGTACCCGATTTCGCATTCCTGCAAGGCCTAAACTTACCCAAATTATTCTTCTGGATTTCGAGTACAGGCTTGCAGATGATAACATATCTGAGCATTCGTAAGATCCAATTTCTCGATGCGATAACATCTTTAAACTGAAACTGTATAGCTTCTTACTGACAGTCTTCTCGTGAGAAATCTCTTCCCACATTTCCTTCAATTCCGTTTTCTCAGATTTAGTGATGTAAGATGTGACATACCGAGCAACAGCAATAGAATTGTCAGCCACATACTGTATATCCATGTTAGCATTCCACATGGATAAAATGACTGGGTTGTAGTCATTTATATATTTTGATTCTTCTTTTCTTCTTAGGTTGTAGGTATTCTTAGGCGATTTTCTTGTAATAGTATGTCGCACAGCTGACATAAAACTGTTTACTCTTCCTTTTGAAAGAACAGGTCGTGGAAATCCAAATTGACATTTTGTGTAGAATTTATCTTTACTCTTGTACTTTCGTCGACAGTATTTTCCACACCGATGACTTTGGAAACGTAAAACTTTCTCTTTTAAGTTTTTCTCTTCTGTGCTTTTAGGTATAGCACATGTTGCATATCCTTCGATGAAAGATAAAACTGCTTCATCAGCATCTGTTCCAAATTTTGGGGCATCCTTGATCCACAACAGCATATGTATATGAGGAGCACCTCTTGCTTGGTACTCTTTTCTCCAAAAGAAATCCACAACTTCTCCAAGAGGTGGATTTTTTTTATTGCAGATGAAGGACATCATAGCCTCAAATCTATGATTGAAATATCTGCAAACATTAACCGGGTCTAATGAGCACAATTCTCCTGCTGTCTTGTATTGGATGTTTTCAATGTTTGAATTTGCCTCTCGCAGAAAATCCAGTAAATCATCCCAAGCGTACTCAGCACAGCTCAGGGTAAGGAACCATGTAGGAGTTCCTAAATTTCGAAACATACACTTCAATTCTCCATGGCGTCGGTACCAATATTCATTAGTTCCACGCTGACAAGCCATCAAATTGATCAATTGAGATTCCAAATGATCATCTCGCTGTTGCACTTTGTTGAGAAAGTCCTTTGCTGACACATTATGTAGATGTACTCCAGTTTTCAAAATGTGATTTACTGCATAAGATAGTGCTGACAAGTCACTTTCAAATAAAAGATGGAACAAATAAGGAATACTTTGACGAAATCTGGGATCTTCTGTATATAATCTTGTAGTCCGATACTCAGAAGCAGGAATTTGTACTGGACGTTCATCATATCGTCCACCTTCTCCTGTAGGAAACAGTTGGGGAAAACAACGAGCTTCCAAGCTCTCCTCCCATACACTCACGGGAGTTCCTTTTGCTTTTTTCATCTGAAACAGATCAATAGCATTTCCCATAACTTCTTTAGAATGAAGAGGATGTATGCTGAAATGTTCATAAATTTCTTCTTCTTTTGACTTATCCACTTTTTCAATTTGCCCAGTTGGTATTCCTGTGTCTTCTAGTATTACTTCTTCATCTTCATCCATATAAATGGCTTCATACCATTTATTATTTTTTTTCAAATACAAATTTGCTCTTTGTACTTTTCATACATCCACCAGCTCCTGCCAAATTTTCTTATTCTTCGTAGGTACACCATTAACCAGAATAACTAATGGTTCAGTTTCCAAAGTATCTGCATCAATTGTTTCCATATTTTTTTTCAAATCCAATGGCAAATAGACAACTCTTCCTTTTAAACCTCTTTGTAAATCCGAAGGTGGTAATTTACCAGTTTTTGGCTCCATACGCACTATGGTCTGAAACGGATGGACACATTGAATAAGTATAGACTCATACGTATTTAAATCCGAAAGCTCTGGAGGAATTTCAACCAATTCTAATTTATTATGTACAGCTCTTGCTGGCATTCTATTTTCTTCTAACTTGTTATAACAGTATTTACAAATACGCTGATCTTCACCCAATTCAAAACAATTTTCCAGAAATATATATGTTGCAAAATCTTTCCACTTATAATTATCTTCATTTTCACATTTTTTATACAGATCAACATTCCTTGTTTGAATTTTGTAATGGCTTCTCCGGCAACAAATACAAGTAATATTTGGTCTTTTATTAGAGATGATAGTAAATTTTGTCATTTCATCTTCAAAATTTTTACTAACAGTAAGTTCTACATTCTCTTCTACATTTTCATCAATAACTGTGTCATTTTCTGCACTTTCTTGTTCTGGACCAAAGTAACAAAACT
Source organism: Triturus cristatus (assembly GCF_964204655.1). Classification (NCBI taxonomy): domain Eukaryota; kingdom Metazoa; phylum Chordata; class Amphibia; order Caudata; family Salamandridae; genus Triturus; species Triturus cristatus. Next base: position 199,939,851 of record NC_140593.1, read on the forward strand.
GAATCTCATCAGTAACCTTCACTACATTATTCAACTCATTCAACTTTAGTGCTGGACTTTTAGCAAAATACAATGTTCTCACAAACTTTCTCATTTCAGTATGATGAACAGCAAGCATCCTAAAATGGTGAAAAACACTTTGACACACTTTCCTAGATAGACAAGCCAGAGAATGTCCTTGTAAACCAGTATTCTCTCTCACTCTGCATGGATCTAGTCTTTGAAGCACCTTAATTTTCTGTTTAACACTCTTTTTACTATATTCTCTTAGAAAGTCACGTAATTTATCAATAGATTCCTGACGCACAGTACAAATACTACTAAAATTCCAAGTGTACACTGGGGCTTTAGGACATCTCCCCATAACCTCATCAGCCATCACTTCTTCCTCATTTCTTGGAACCATTTTCTCCTTTTCCATTACACAACCATCCTTAACTTCATATGCTCTTCCATTGGTGTCAACTGCATGCAACAAACTATTACTTTGAAGATAACTCTCTTCATTAAAAAATGGTTCAGTACTTGAACTATGCTTCCATTCTCCTAAGAACACTTTACAAAAGTTATTTTTTTTTACTTCTCTTTTCCTTTTGCTTTGTGACTTCATTGCATTGACTAATTTATCTAATCTACGCATCCTGTTCAGAATTAAAATGAATAGTTTTTTTTTTATTTCTAATGCTTTGGTAACAATATTTTCAATTAATTTCTTTTTCTTATAAAATTTGTTTTTTTTCTTATATTTTTTTCACATCCTTTAGCAAATTTAACATCACTCTTCTCTGAAAAATTTTTCTACGAATGTTTTTAAAATCTATTTTCCATGTTAAGTCACTATTTCTTACTTCTGAGTCTACATTAGCATTTTGTTTTTGCTGTCGACTCTGTTGTTGTTTTGTACTTGAAACACTGTTTGAATTTATCATTTTTTTTTTTGGAAGATATTTTTTAAAAATTCTTTAGTTTGCTTACCAGAAGACTTTTTCTGTTTTCCAACACACGCTTCGCCTCCTATTTTTTTTTTACCAGTCGTCTTCAAATATAGTTGTTGTTTCTTTTCTTTTCTCTTTCTTGACTTTATAGGCATCTTTATATTTTTTCAGTGTTGTTCAGCAATACCTGCAAAAAACAAAAAAAAAATACCTTTATGTAATTTTAATTCATTACAATTTTTTTTTTCAACTTTTCAAATCCTATCACATGAGCTGATCCTTTCCTACGAGTCCAAGTCTTACAAAACAAGAGAAACATGAATTACATCTCTGACAACAATTCCTGTGTGCACACAGACTCATGGTGTGATTCTAGGCAGAAAACAATATTTGTTTGGCAATTTGAAAGCACATTTACTTCTGTTGAGGAGCAAGTGATAATTACTGAGACAGCCTCACACATTTCCCTTACATTTTAGAGAGGCAAAAAAAAGCACATCTCCTAACAGCTACTTGAGACCATCAGCATGTGTTACAGGGTAAGTGATTAGAGTAGAGCAAAGGAAATGAGCCTTGGTGACGTTGAATGTGTTTGCGTTACACACTGCTATCTGAAATACAACACAGAGCTGAGTCTTATGCATGGCAGTGTAGGAGAAGCTGCTGCATGTGTGCAAACAGTGTGTTTCTGGAGACTGTGTATTGTCAGGTGCAAGAGAGATCTGCATGGAGACTTTTACAAGTGTATGAAGACTACAGATATGTGTGTAAGAGTACATCTTTGGTAAAGGTTAATTAGAGTTTTGTACATGTAGGAACTACCTCACCCATTGCAGGAGTGGATGGACAATCTACCCTGTTGATTAGAAATGTGTTACCATTTGCCTCTCATTTTTCTGATAGTGATTTCTGCTGAGTACTAACCAACACATTTGAACAAAACCAGCTGGCCCTTTCCTGAAAGTGCTAGTTTTACAGAACAACAGCAACACAAATAAAATCTCTGACAGGGAGGCAAGGGACAGCCAGACATTCTATCACGGCGCTTTGTACTCGCTAGCGCTTTGCTCGCCGTAACGCAATTTACTAAGCGTTTTTTAAAACAATATTCTTTGTTTTGTATTTCTGTTACTTACCTGATTATACCTTGCTTTTAACTGCATTCTCAGTTGCCCACACTCCCGCACTATAATTTGAGATTTCACCGCTATTTTAGCGGATTGCTTCACTGTATCCTTGCACCCTGGCCGCCATCTTGGGGGAATGGATTAAGCGGGTGGTGCCATTGCACTGAGCGCTCTAGTGATCACCTCTAGTGATCAGCTGGGCGTGTGGGGAGTCATTATTTAAGCTGACCGCTTGGTCTCGCGTACTAAGGGACAGCCAGACATTCTATCACGGCGCTTTGTACTCGCTAGCGCTTTGCTCGCCGTAACGCAATTTACTAAGCGTTTTTTAAAACAATATTCTTTGTTTTGTATTTCTGTTACTTACCTGATTATACCTTGCTTTTAACTGCATTCTCAGTTGCCCACACTCCCGCACTATAATTTGAGATTTCACCGCTATTTTAGCGGATTGCTTCACTGTATCCTTGCACCCTGGCCGCCATCTTGGGGGAATGGATTAAGCGGGTGGTGCCATTGCACTGAGCGCTCTAGTGATCACCTCTAGTGATCAGCTGGGCGTGTGGGGAGTCATTATTTAAGCTGACCGCTTGGTCTCGCGTACTAAGGGACAGCCAGACATTCTATCACGGCGCTTTGTACTCGCTAGCGCTTTGCTCGCCGTAACGCAATTTACTAAGCGTTTTTTAAAACAATATTCTTTGTTTTGTATTTCTGTTACTTACCTGATTATACCTTGCTTTTAACTGCATTCTCAGTTGCCCACACTCCCGCACTATAATTTGAGATTTCACCGCTATTTTAGCGGATTGCTTCACTGTATCCTTGCACCCTGGCCGCCATCTTGGGGGAATGGATTAAGCGGGTGGTGCCATTGCACTGAGCGCTCTAGTGATCACCTCTAGTGATCAGCTGGGCGTGTGGGGAGTCATTATTTAACCCTCCCTCAGCTCGCGCAGCGGTAACGCGCAGCGGTCGCGCCTGACTCGTGCCTGAGTCAGGCCAGAGTCCTGCCCGTCTGCGCCCGTCAGCGTCACGGAGGCGTGGAGGTGGACCTCTATCGTGAGTGTTTAATCACTGCATTTGTTGTCTTGTGTATGCCGAACATGTTGCCCAGGGATGCTTCGCCACCTCTCGCGCCCCATTGGACGCACTCTAAGATTCCTGCTCACTCAACAGCACTTCGAGGTGGCCTCATCAATGCCCGTTCCATCTGTAAGAACGCCCAGAATATTCATGATTTGATTTCTGAAAATATGCTAGATTGGGTGTTGGTTACCGAAACTTGGCTGAAGCCGTGGTGTAATCCTGACTTAGCCATAGCCTTACCGCAGGACTACTCCATTCAGCGGTTAGATAGACCCATACAACGAGGTGGAGGCATTGCTATTATTCACCGCAGTACCTTAAAATGTTCTTCCTATGAGCTGGTTGACATCAAAGGGGCCGAAGCTTTAGTCTTCTCCCTGACCATTCACGACTCGTCTACCTTCTCTGGGATATTGATCTATCGCCCCCCTGGCCCAGCGAAGGAATTCCTTGACAGTTTGGGAAACATATTAAGCGATTTAGTGCTTAGATTTTCTAATTTTACTGTGTTAGGAGATCTAAATTTGCACCTTGATACTCCTTCTGCGCCAGGAGTTGATAGCTTCATGGAGACTATCAATGTTCTGGGACTCACTTTATTGACCCATGAAAGTACCCATTCAGGAGGTCACGTTTTGGATTGTATTTGCTCCAACTCCACCAGTCTTGTTGTAAATTCACCCTGCCCACAGATCTGGTCTGACCATTTTTTCATACCTTTTTATATTTTATTAAATCACAAAACTATGAGACCGAATCGTCACAAGACTCCCACTTCTAAGTCTATGTGTAAACCTAATTGGAAGAATTTATCTATGAGACCCGAGCTGATCGAATCGCTTATAGCTACTGCTCCTAGGACAACAGGGAACACTACTGGAGACAACCAAGGTTTTTGTGATTGGTTAAATAAGATAGGCCACCAATTAGACCCCATTAGACCCCGGATCTCAAGTTCTAGTACCAGAACAACAAAGAGGGAAGCCCCTTGGTTCTCATCTGCCCTTCGGTTAGAACTGACAGAGCTAAAAAAACTGGAACGGAGATGGCGCAGGTTATATGAAGCCTCTGCGCGGGACACCTATAAACAAGCAAGAAGAACCTATCATGCTCATATAAAATCAGCTAAGAAAGCCCATTTTCTCCAGGCCATTTCTATGGCAGCTCAAGGCAACAAGGAGAAAGAAATTTTTAAAATAGTTAAAGATTTTACCAATCCGTTAGTTCTTCGGCAGGAAATCCCGCCATCCCAGAAACTCTGTGATGAAATTGCACTGTATTTTGAAAATAAGATCGTGGACATTGTTAAGACCTTCCCCCAAACTTCGTCCACGGTAGAATCCACAGATATTATGGAGAACATTGAGAGCAAGGAAAGCACTGCTTCCCTAGAAACATTCTCTCACGTAACGCTAGAAGACTCTTTAAAGGCTATTCTTGCCTGCAAATCGGGCTCACCTTTTGATCCATGTCCCGCATTAGTCCTACATACTCTAGCCACAGTAATGAATCCCATTATTAATGGGATCATTAATTCATCTCTTGCCACAGCGGATATTCCAAATGACTGGAAACTTGCTGCTCTTAAGCCTCTTCAAAAAAAAAGCACTGGCCGACCCGACCACCCTCTCTAATTTACGGCCAATATCCCTGCTCCCCGCTCTATCCAAAATGACTGAGAAGTTCGTGAATTACCAACTCACGAGTTTCTTGGAAGATAATAACATTCTGCATTCCAATCAGTCAGGGTTCAGATCTAATCATTCCACTGAATCTGCCCTGCTGTATACAGCAGAGACCCTTCGGATGGCCTTGGACCGGGGTAAGAAAGCCGTTATTAATCCTACTTGACCTGTCGGCAGCCTTTGATACGGTTTCTCATAACATCCTTCTGAACCGTCTGGCTGCCGCAGGAGTAGGTGGGGCGGTTCTGGCCTGGCTAAAAAACTTTCTTACTAACAGACAACAAGTTACAGTGCTTGGTAATTTTCAATCGGAGGCCAGACCCCTTTGCTCTGGAGTTCCTCAGGGATCAAGCTTGAGTCCTCTGCTCTTCAACTTATATATGGTCCCCCTGATGAAACTAATTACAAGCTTCCAGATTAGTAGTGTTTCATATGCTGATGATACTCAGCTTATTTTAGTACTAGATGGTGACCATTTAGAAAGTGAGGACAATCTCAGACAGTGCCTAGCTGCTACTTTTCATTGGATGGCGGACAATCACCTTAAATGCAACGCTGGCAAAACAGAAATTATCCCTTTTGGTAAACAAAATCTGTTTTCCCCAACAACTTGCTGGCCTGAGGATGCTGAAGCTCCCCCTATGACCATCACCTCTGCCCGGAATTTGGGCATTAGGTTTGATTGCCAGCTATCCTTCAAACAACAAGCGCTGACAGTAGCAGGCTCATGCTTTGGTATAATAAAATCACTGAGGAAGTTTTTTGACCTCCTGCCATTGCCAGCTAGGAAGACAGTCGCAGTTGCTCTGATTACCTCCAGGCTGGACTATTGTAATAGTTTATACGCTGGAACCACTAAAACTGTTCTACGTAAACTACAAATAGTCCAGCACGCTGCGGCTCGTCTAGTACTACGCTGGCCTCGTAAATCATCTGCATCAGCCGCACTGAACACACTCCACTGGCTGCCTATTGGTAAAAGGATTCTTTTTAAGATCCTTCTACTTACTTTTAGGGCCTTCCATCAGCAAGGCCCGAAGTATTTGTGTAATGGCTTTAAACGTTACCATCCGGCACGTTGCTTGAGATCCTCAGGATTGAATCTGCTCACCATCCCTAAATTCAAGCTAGCCACCAAGGGTGGCAAATCTCTCTTCGTCTTGGGCGCTAAGGCTTGGAATGGTCTTCCCTCCTTCATTCGTTCCTTGTCGCAGGAGGCTCAATTCAGAAAGGCTCTGAAAACATGGATCTTTTCTCTTACTGATGCGGCTTGCCTGGCAATGGTGTAGTCTTGGTACCTGTGTGAATTATGTCTTCCCCCCTCAACTTTTCCAGCTGGTTGATTTAGCGCCAAGATGCTCCTTGGAGTGGTAGCCGCGCGGTATAAATTCACCTTTACATTACATTACATTACATTACAACAATTCCTCTGTCCACACAGACTCATGCTGTGATTCTAGGCAGAAAACGATAGCTGAGTACTAACCAACACATTTGAACAAAACAAGCTGGCCCTTTCCTGAAAGTGCAAGTTTTGCAGAACAACAGCAACACAAATTAAATCTCTGACAACAATTCTTCTGTCCACACAGACTCATGCTGTGATTCTACGCAGAAAACGATATTTCCTTTGGCAATTTTAAAGCACATTTACTTCTGTTGAGGAGCAAGTCATAATTACTGAGGCAGCCTGACACATTTCCCTTACATTTTAGAGAGGCAAAAAAGAGCACATCTCCTAACAGCTACTTGAGACCATCAGCATGTGTTACAGGGTAAGTGATTAGAGTAGAGCAAAGGAAATGAGCCTTGGTGACGTTAAATGTGTTTGCGTTACACACTGCTATCTGAAATACAACACAGAGCTGAGTCTTATGCATGGCAGTGTAGGAGAAGCTGCTGCATGTGTGCAAACAGTGTGTTTCTGGAGACTGTGTATTGTGAGGTGCAAGAGAGATCTGCATGGAGACTTTTACAAGTGCATGAAGACTGCAGATATGTGTGTAAGAGTACATCTTTGGTAAAGGTTAATTAGAGTTTTGTACATGTAGGAACTACCTCGCCCATTGCAGGAGTGGATGGACAATCTATCCTGTTGATTAGAAATGTGTTACCATTTGCCTCTCATTTTTCTGATAGTGATTTCTGCTGAGTACTAACCAACACATTTGAACAAAACCAGCTGGCCCTTTCCTGAAAGTGCAAGTTTTACAGAACAACAGCAACACAAATAAAATCTCTGACAACAATTCCTCTGTCCACACAGACTCATGCTGTGTCAGTCAGTCAGTCAATTATCTTTATTCGATTATTAAAAATCATAAAAGAACGAGCAAAAATACATGTCACCATTTCATCAGATCACAACATTTTACAAACAATCATTATAAAAGACACTAGATTTTACAGTGAGACATACATAAATATTTAAAAAGATAAAAAGAAGGGTTTACTAAAACACAACTCATTCAAATAAATGAGAAAAGAGGAAATTCATTTTTCAGAGATAAAGTGCCTGTACCTTGTGCGATGCTTATTTAAACGTGCTCCTGCAACTAGAAAACTAGCGACAGAAAAAGCTACTTTCATGTTAGGAAGAAGTTGCAAAAACAACAGGGCTGGTTTTACCTGAATAAAGCCCTGATTACGTAAAATAGGGAACAAATATCTTTTTCTGATCTCAGTATAATGACCGCAAAACATAATGAAATGCATCGTGTCCTGTGTTGAAAAATGATCGCAGTCACATGGTTCAGCATCATCAGGTCTAGTCCAGGTTCTGAAATTGCCCAGTATAAAATGAATTAAATCAAAGCGAAATCTCGTTAGGAGAAAGCGATGGTAAGGATTTGTTACCAAAAAGAGGTATGATTCCATTCCTGGAACAGAGGAAAGCATACAGTGTTTCCTTACCATGGTTTTTTTTAGCTCTATTGCTTCCCTCTCCAGGGCATATAGATTTGTCAGAATATTTTTGACTGATTTTAGATCTTCATGGGTTATTCCATCTGGAGATGAGAAGAGCTACGGGCGGCCTGCTAAAATAAGCTGAGTTTTCACATATCTTACCCATGGGATATTAAGGGCTCTGTCCAGGGCTAAACAATCTTTTAAAATAATATGATTTAGAGTAAGCTCCTGGTTGAGCCAGGTTTTTAACCAGCCAATCACTGGGGCTAGTTTTAGATTGTCAGATATATAGCCCAAGCCTAACTCTGTATGCAATGCAAAGGTCGGGGTTGATTGGGGAACAGAAAGCAGAGATCTCAAAAATTTGTTTTCTACGTTCTGTATTTTGGCAGAGCTAGTATATCCCCAGATGACAGAGCCATACTGGGCGACTGACAAACATTTTGCTTTATAAACTTTGATGATGCTTTCCATGGGACGGGCGCCCAGTTTTTTAGCAAAACCTAGCAGCCCTGCGGCCGCTCTAGCAACAGCGCTGCTTTTGACCAAAAGCTGGGGGCCCCAAGTGCCCTTTTCATCAAAAGTCACGCCTAGGTATGGAAAAGAAGGGACTCTCTTAACCTCCTTCCCCGCACAGTAAAATGTTAGCGACTTTCTTTTCCTACCTGCAGGTCCAGCAATCATTACATGTGATTTTTCTGTATTAATTTTCATGTCCAGTGATGACATAAAAACTCCAAAAGATAAAAGAAGTTTGTTCAACGCAACTCCAGAGCGTGCTAAAAGAACAGCATCATCCGCGTACAGGAGGACAGGTATCTTTGTCTCACCTGAGTAAAGGGAGAGATGTGAGTTAACGGTTTTAGGAGAGGTGTTTCGCATTCTGTAGTGGTATAAGTATGACTATAGATATTGCTAAAATGTGTCACCCACTGTTCATCTGGGATAATGCAGTCAGCTCTCTGATTATCTAATCCCACAAAATATGGGTGATTTATAACTGCCCAAAATTTAGCACTATCTTTCTGTATCTCGGGCAGTAGCAAATCATTCCAGGCCTCGTCTATTATCTCAGATTTCCTCTTCCTGATAGCTAGGTTATATTGTTTCCTCAAAAACGCTATCAACACTCTGTCTCTAGGTTTAAGGTTTAGGGCCTTAAGAAGAGTTGAATGGGCCTTAGAACAGTTTGTATCAAACCATTTGGGGCCCTTTGGTTTATTAAACTTTGCCTTTACAGTCAAATCTAAGTTGACTTGATGGCAAATAACACTAAAGGCCTTGACCATAGTGACACTAGGGTTTTTGTTGTCTAAACAGATGGTAATTTCGCCGGCGACTTTGGCCATAGTTTCCTGTAAAAAGATTATTGGAGTAACTTGATCCCATTTGAGCCTCCGGTTTTGATCACTTAGCACAAGATCTGTCGCACACAGTGTGTCCATCTTCCTATTTCCCAGGACTCCTTGAGCTAAAACCTCTAAAATCACAGGATTGTGATCACTAAAAACAGAAGTTTCTACCTTATAAGCAAGTATTTCAGGTAGAACTCTTAAAGATACAAAAATATAATCAATAATTGTGCCGGAGTCATTACCCACGTATGTCGGTAACCTCAGATCATTTGAGCAGGTACATGATTCATGAAGGTTGAGGGTAGCCAAGAGCAATTCCAAAACCTCTCCGCTTGGTGTGTGTTCAAAATGCGGCGAGGAGGAATAAGAAAAAAAATTCTCAGCTTCCCTCTGACAACCCGCCTGGCAAGGATGAATGTTAAAATCTCCCATAAGGATCACCTCGTACCCATAACAACTGTTCTCAATGTGAGTGGATAAGAGATCCTCTAGGGATAGCAAGTGCTCGTTAGGAAATTGACTGGCCGGGGAATTATAAAAATTAACGAGTAAAATAGAATTACAATTTGATGAAGTCAGATCAACCACTAAGCAATTTTTAGATTTAGACTTAATATGTCTAGGTTTACCTTTGACGTCAAGTGAAATATATACAGCCAACCCGCCCCTTGCTCTTCCTGCTTTACTGGGGTCTGCAGGTACAGAAAAATGAGAATAGCCATCTAGGGCCAAGCAATCTAACGTTTCCCAAGTTTCCTGAAAAGCAAGAATATCATAATTCCTGATTTTGTCCAACCAGTTCTTATCTTTAAATTTGGTTCTAAGCCCAGCAATATTCCAGCTCATAATTCTGCAGACCCTAGCGCCTGCAGAAGACTGAGCTGACAAACCAAGAGCAGGGTGTGGTCCCTCCACATCATTGTCTTGACTTGGCAAAAGTCAATCATTTTGGTCCATAAAAGATAGTGGCGCAAAGCGGTTAAACAGTTCTAAGGGCTGTGTAACAGGGTTAAGCATAAAGGGTTGATGACGATGAACTGGTGCGTTGTTCCTATCTGAAGTGAGAATCCCAATTGGTATTCCACCCTGGGGCAGGAGTCCTTGGGATAGATACATTCTGCTGTTCCCCATAAAAAAATTTCAAAGTGAGGGGGACCACGGTGCCTTGTCTTCGTTGGGGAGGAAAGATGTTTGCAAGAATATTGGGAAGAACGTATTGATTTGAAAAGCTCACAGCCACACAGTCACCTTTAAATTTTTTTGGCCGATTTCCCAGCCAGGGAACCCTAGTTGCTGATTTAATTACACTTACTAGATGATGCTGTCCCCCTGGAGCTAGCCGCATATTACTAGTTAGCCAGTGTAGGGCTTTGCTACACAGTGAATTAGAACTTTCCGCCATGCCTCTTTCCAGCGGAGGGACATTTGCGAGGACTAAAACCACAGGTGTGGCTTCAACAATAAATTGCAGAGGATCCGTAGTAAAAGTTTGGGCTTGTACTTGTGTTTGCACTGAGGGAATATTAGCCGAAGGGGTTGGGTTTGTTGGAGGACATGGTAGCGTAGAGCCCTCAATGATAGCAGTCAAAGGTGATGGCGATGGATTCTCCCCAAGCAGTTCTATTCCTTCTCCAACACCCAAATCGCTTCCGGCGACAACTCCCCTAGAGTTATTGCCCAAATGAGAAACTAACGTAGTTATATTTTCAATGCCACTTGCGACTGTATTTTGGAGACCACCCAGCTTCTTAACCTCTGCTTGCAGTTTATCAATCTTAGATATGAGAGGTTTAACAATGATGTTGATTTTAATCTCAATAAGATCTGCAATTTTATCAAGAAGGACTTCTTCAATAGAACAGATAGGATGATCCTCAGCGTGAGTCACTTGTATGCATTTTGGGGTAGTAGCCCTCTTCCGTTTTGTCCCTGAGCGTAAACCACCCCGCTTTAGAGGAATCTTTGTACATTGTCGCTTAGGTCTGACTGCGTGACCTATAGAAGATTGGTCGAGAGCAGAGACCTGAGACTGTGTATCTTGGTCAGAATCATTATCATTGTAGTTATCTACAATGCCCTCAACGGGCAAGCCCTCAGAAGCCGGGGTTACATTATCCGGAGTGCCAGGTATGACTTGGGAAGCAATGTCAACAATCGTGGCTGCACTATAAACATCTTGCGTGATAATTTCATCGGTCAAAGTAGTAACACGTGTAGGTGGTGACGGACAAAGCAAATCAGGAGATTGGCTCAGCCCCAATGACTCCCTCCTTTGCATATTTATCTTCTGTACAGTCTGAACAAGATAATTGTTAATCTTGTTTTGTTGAGCTCCAGCAAGTTTATTAGGCATAGCTTATAATATAACAAATATTAGGGAAGAACGCAAATACAACTGTAAGTAAGATCTTATATAGGCTAGGCTTACTTGAGGAATGATGACGGAAATGAATCCTGTAGCATTTCTGGCCCTGCCCCTGCCTCCTCCTGCCGATGAGGGCCGTAGAGGGCCCGCCCTTTGCCCGGGCTTAGCCCGGCGCCGCCCGCGCGCGTCCCGCGACGCGGAGGGAGCCGATTGAATTTAGCGCCTCCGGGCGCGGAAGTGCTGCCGGGTGGGGGCGGAGCCACAGAGAGTCTTGGGAGTCGTAGTCCTGTACTCCCTACGTGTGGCGGCAAGTCTGCAGCAGCAGCGGTGGCAAAACGAAAGGCAGCAAGCACCCCAGCACAGGGAAAAGGGCGTCTGTCCCCTCACGCTCCGTCGCGGTATTCAGGTAGGAAGCCTGCCCCTCGTGTATGGATCACCAAGCACTCCCGCTCCACCGAGGGAGCCGATTGAATTTAGCGCCTCCGGGCTCGGAAGTGCTGCCGGGTGGGGGCGGAGCCACAGAGAGTCTTGGGAGTCGTAGTCCTGTACTCCCTACGTGTGGCGGCAAGTCTGCAGCAGCAGCGGTGGCAAAACGAAAGGCAGCAAGCACCCCAGCACAGGGAAAAGGGCGTCTGTCCCCTCATGCTCCGTCGCGGTATTCAGGTAGGAAGCCTGCCCCTCGTGTATGGATCACCAAGCACTCCCGCTCCACCGAGGGAGCCGATTGAATTTAGCGCCTCCGGGCGCAGAAGTGCTGCCGGGTGGGGGCGGAGCCACAGAGAGTCTTGGGAGTCATAGTCCTGTACTCCCTACGTGTGGCGGCAAGTCTGCAGCAGCAGCGGTGGCAAAACGAAAGGCAGCAAGCACCCCAGCACAGGGAAAAGGGCGTCTGTCCCCTCACGCTCCATCGCGGTATTCAGGTAGGAAGCCTGCCCCTCGTGTATGGATCACCAAGCACTCCCGCTCCACCGAGGGAGCCGATTGAATTTAGCGCCTCCGGGCGCGGAAGTGCTGCCGGGTGGGGGCGGAGCCACAGAGAGTCTTGGGAGTCGTAGTCCTGTACTCCCTACGTGTGGCGGCAAGTCTGCAGCAGCAGCGGTGGCAAAACGAAAGGCAGCAAGCACCCCAGCACAGGGAAAAGGGCGTCTGTCCCCTCACGCTCCGTCGCGGTATTCAGGTAGGAAGCCTGCCCCTCGTGTATGGATCACCAAGCACTCCCGCTCCACCGAGGGAGCCGATTGAATTTAGCGCCTCCGGGCACGGAAGTGCTGCCGGGTGGGGGCGGAGCCACAGAGAGTCTTGGGAGTCGTAGTCCTGTACTCCCTACGTGTGGCGGCAAGTCTGCAGCAGCAGCGGTGGCAAAACGAAAGGCAGCAAGCACCCCAGCACAGGGAAAAGGGCGTCTGTCCCCTCACGCTCCGTCACGGTATTCAGGTAGGAAGCCTGCCCCTCGTGTATGGATCACAAGCACTCCTCACTGCAGGAGTGGATGGACAATCTACCCTGTTGATTAGAAATGTGTTACCATTTGCCTCTCATTTTTCTGATAGTAATTTCTGCTGAGTACTAACCAACACATTTGAACAAAACCAGCTGGCCCTTTCCTGAAAGTGCTAGTTTTACAGAACAACAGCAACACAAATAAAATCTCTGACAACAATTCCTCTGTCCACACAGACTCATGCTGTGATTCTAGGCAGAAAACGATAGCTGAGTACTAACCAACACATTTGAACAAAACAAGCTGGCCCTTTCCTGAAAGTGCAAGTTTTGCAGAACAACAGCAACACAAATAAAATCTCTGACAACAATTCCTCTGTCCACACAGACTCATGCAGTGATTCTACGCAGAAAACGATATTTCCTTTGGCAATTTTAAAGCACATTTAGTACAGTGGATGGAGCAAGTGATAATTACTGAGACAGCCTGACACATTTCCCTTACATTTTAGAAAGGCAAAAAAGAGCACATCTCCTAACAGCTACTTCAGACCATCAGCATGTGTTACAGGGTAAGTGATTAGAGTAGAGCAAAGGAAATGAGCCTTGGTGACGTTGAATGTGTTTGCGTTACACACTGCTATCTGAAATACAACACAGAGCTGAGTCTTATGCATGGCAGTGTAGGAGAAGCTGCTGCATGTGTGCAAACAGTGTGTTTCTGGAGACTGTGTATTGTCAGGTGCAAAACAGATCTGCATGGAGACTTTTACAAGTGCATGAAGACTGCAGATATGTGTGTAAGAGTTTGGTAAAGGTTAATTAGAGTTTTGTACATGTAGGAACTACCTCACCCATTGCAGGAGTGGATGGACAATCTACCCTGTTGATTTGAAATGTGTTACCATTTGCCTCTCATTTTTCTGATAGTGATTTCTGCTGAGTACTAACCAACACATTTGAACAAAACAAGCTGGCCCTTTCCTGAAAGTGCAAGTTTTATAGAACAACAGCAACACAAATAAAATCTCTGACAACAATTCCTCTGTCCACACAGACTCATGCTGTGATTCTAGGCAGAACACGATAGCTGAGTACTAACCAACACATTTGAACAAAACAATCTGGCCCTTTCCTGAAAGTGCAAGTTTTACAGAACAACAGCAACACAAATAAAATCTCTGACAACAATTCCTCTGTCCACACAGACTCATGCTGTGATTCTAGGCAGAAAACGATAGCTGAGTACTAACCAACACATTTGAACAAAACAAGCTGGCCCTTTCCTGAAAGTGCAAGTTTTGCAGAATAACAGCAACACAAATAAAATCTCTGACAACAATTCCTCTGTCTACACAGACTCATGCTGTGATTCTAGGCAGAAAACGATATTTCCTTTGGCAATTTAAAACCACATTTAGTACAGTGGATGGAGCAAGTGATAGTTACTGAGACAGCCTGACACATTTCCTTTACATTTTAGAGAGGCAAAAAAGAGCACATCTCCTAACAGCTACTTGAGACCATCAGCATGTGTTTCAGGGTAAGTGATTAGAGTAGAGCAAAGGAAATGAGCCTTGGTGACGTTGAATGTGTTTGCGTTACACACTGCTATCTGAAATACAACACAGAGCTGAGTCTTATGCATGGCAGTGTAGGAGAAGCTGCTGCATGTGTGCAAACAGTGTGTTTCTGGAGACTGTGTATTGTGAGGTGCAAGAGAGATCTGCATGGAGACTTTTACAAGTGCATGAAGACTGCAGATATGTGTGTAAGAGTACATCTTGGGTAAAGGTTAATTAGAGTTTTGTACATGTAGGAACTACCTCACCCATTGCAGGAGTGGATGGACAATCTATCCTGTTGATTAGAAATGTGTTACCATTTGCCTCTCATTTTTCTGATAGTGATTTCTGCTGAGTACTAACCAACACATTTGAACAAAACCAGCTGGCCCTTTCCTGAAAGTGCAAGTTTTACAGAACAACAGCAACACAAAGAAAATCTCTGACAACAATTCCTCTGTCCACACAGACTCATGCTGTGATTCTAGGCAGAAAACGATAGCTGAGTACTAACTAACACATTTGAACAAAACAAGCTGGCCCTTTCCTGAAAGTGCAAGTTTTGCCGAACAACAGCAACACAAATAAAATCTCTGACAACAATTCCTCTGTCCACACAGACTCATGCAGTGATTCTACGCAGAAAACGATATTTCCTTTGGCAATTTTAAAGCACATTTAGTACAGTGGATGGAGCAAGTGATAATTACTGAGACAGCCCGACACATTTCCCTTACATTTTAGAAAGGCAAAAAAGAGCACATCTCCTAACAGCTACTTGAGACCATCAGCATGTGTTACAGGGTAAGTGATTAGAGTAGAGCAAAGGAAATGAGCCTTGGTGACGTTGAATGTGTTTGCGTTACACACTGCTATCTGAAATACAACACAGAGCTGAGTCTTATGCATGGCAGTGTAGGAGAAGCAGCTGCATGTGTGCAAAAAGTGTGTTTCTGGATACTGTGTATTGTCAGGTGCAAGAGAGATCTGCATGGAGACTTTTTACAAGTGCATGAAGACTGCAGATATGTATGTAAGAGTACATCTTTGGTAAAGGTTAATTTGAGTTTTGTACATGTAGGAACTACCTCACCCATTGCAGGAGTGGATGGACAATCTACCCTGTTGATTTGAAATGTGTTAACATTTGCCGCTCATTTGAGAGATAGTGATTTGTGCTGAGTGCTAACCATCACATTTGAACAAAACAAGCTGGCCCTTTCTTGAAAGTGCAAGTTTTACAGAACAACAGCAACACAAATTAAATGTCTGACAACAATTCCTCTGTCCACACAGACTCATGGTGTGATTCTAGGCAGAAAACGAAAATTTCTTTGCAAATTGAAAGCACATTTAGTACTATGGTGGAGTAAGTGAAAATTACTGTGACAGCCTGACACTTTTTTCTTATATTTTACACAAGCAGAAAAGAGCACATGTCCTAACAGCTCCTTGAGACCATGACCATGTGTTACAAAAAAAACTGCCCCTTTCCTGCGAGTGCAAGGGTAACAGAGCAAGACCAACACAAATTAAATCTCTGATAACAATTCCTGTGTGCACACTTTCTCATGTTGTGATTCTAGGCAGAAAACAGTATTCCTGGGTGATACCAGTACTCCTTAACTTATAGTGTATACATACTCCATAATATCTAACATGTTCAAGGCACTTAAATATCTTCCTTAACATAAAATGTAAAACACCACTTTTAAAGTGGTAGGAAAATGTACCATGCAATTTTCAAATGTGTTTGCATTTGCCTCTTTTTTGTGAGTAACTAATTTCTGCTGAATGCTAACCATCACACTGTAAGCAAACAAACTGCCGCTTTTCTGCAAGTGCGAGGCTAACAGAACAACAGCAACACAAATTAAATCTCTGACAACAAATCCTGTGTGCAGACAGACTCATGATGTGATTCTAGGCACAAAACAGTATTCCTCAGTGATACCAGTACACCTTAACTTACATTGAAGACATACTCCATAATATCTTACTAGTTCAAGACAATTAAATTTCTCCTAAATCACAAAATGTAAAACACAACTTTAAAACAAGAATGGCAATTCTAATATTTATATCAAAATACACCACATACTTCCCCTCTCAAACTCATAACTCCCCTTTAAAATTAATTAGTTGAGAAAGAAATGTGGCACTCAAACAGCAGATTATCAGAGCCAGAATCTCAGAGCTGTACACCTCTCTCCCCTCTCCACAACCAGTAAATGGCAATTTTTCCCTCTCTTTTTTCCCACATATACATGTTAATGTAAAATCACAGTGCTTCCCACATTGTTTTCAAATGGAATCACACATTTCTATTGGTTGCAACTTTCAACCCCTTTCCAAATCATCCCTTCCCCCAACATGACTTCTGCCTGCTACCATAGCAACAGCTCATGGAACACAGGTGTGAGCAGAGAGGTCAGAAGTTCAGCACACAATGTTTCAAATCCAAAGAGCAAGAGTGCTTGACTTTTCAAATCTAACAGCAAATCCAAAGTAATGTTCAGTGGGAACACATTTTTGTGTACCAATCCAAAACATGCTTTTAAAAATGTAAACAGACAGCCTAGTTTTAACTGTAAAATGGTTTGAATCAGCCAATGAGTTCTTTTTATTAAAAAAAAGTATGTATGCCTCCATTTTTCAACTGTCTTTCTTTTCATATTGCCATTCTACTGAAAGACACCTCCTGAGTGCATCCTGTTCTCCTTGGAAGATGTTCACAGTGTGGATTATAGGTCATAGCTATGTCTTCTGGAGTGAAAAATTTGCAGAAAAAAGAGGTATTGTGAAAGACCTTGCTTTGCCAAATGTAGACATTAAATGGATTGGTCAAAGAGGGTTAAAGTGGCACCAATTAATGCCTTTGGTGAAAACCTTTCTACATCTCCCACAGCCTAACCTTATTATTGTGCACTGTGGTGGAAATGACCTAGGCACTTTAACTGGGGTAGGTCTGGAAATGCTTGTTAAGGACACCTTTCTGCAACTGATGTCGCTTTTTCCACAAACTGCCTTTGTATATTCTAATATATGCCAAAGGCAAAAGTGGAACTGGTCCAACCAATTTTGTCCGCAAATTGACAAAGCAAGAAAGCACGTCAATAAGTCTGTTTCTGCTTTCCTCAGAGACTATGGTATGGGTTCTATATACCACAACAACTTGCGTTACAACATGCAAGACATTTATAGAGGAGACGGTGTACATTTCAATGATGAAGGGAACAGAGTCTTCCTCTTGAACTTTAGACTCTGCATCGGTACTTACTTGTAGATACCAAAAAACACTTAATGAACTCAAGGGCTCTTTTTAGAGCCACCTAATATCTAAACACTTAAACGTGATTTTTAATTCTATTTTTTTTAATGTTTTTTTTTGGCCCTTCGTGGTCCTACTGTGACCCCCCGACAATGGCTAGGGGGTCAATAACTCCCTACTCTGCCCCCTATTCACGTTCTCCACATTTCCTTTTCAGTGCGACAGACAAAATGGCGGCCGACACTTCCTGATTTCGACCGATTCAAATGTTTACTGACATCTAATAACCAATCAGAATTACGCTCGCGCACGGCAGGGTGCGCGCACAGGGCTTGCACAGTGCGCGCACCCTGCGCGCGTATAGATATTGATATGCTTTTAAATGCTATTTTCTCAGGAAATACTGAACAGGTTTACACCAGACCTGCGAAAGGAACTTCCTTGAACTTATGGCTACCTCTCTGCCAAATTTCAAGTAATTCTGTTCAGCCGTTCGGGCTGTAGCTGTGTCTAAAGGTCCTATGGAAAAATGCATAGGGAAAACGCGTTTTGGGACCCCCCTTTTTTTTCGGCTCCTACTTGAGGAATCACCCCGAAACTTTCAGGGTAGGAGCTGAACGGAGCGCCCCATTAGTTTTGAAAATTTCGCGAGGATTCGTCAACCGGCGCCAAAGTTATTCAAAATAGAATTTTGAGATTTCCTATGGAAACACGGTCCTAACTATAACGATTTACTGGCGACCGCCAGTAGATAATATATATATATATATATATATATATATATATATATATATATATATATATATATATTGCAACAACGCTGTAATTCCTCCTTCCTCGAATCCCCAGCAACCACGGACACCAATGAGCTTCAAAACGGTCATTTAATGAGAGCAAATAGGCAAAACAATTACTCTACGCGTTTCGGGATAACACTCCCTTGATCACGAGTAAAGGCAAAGTGAACCAGGAAGTGCAATAAATAGTCATGTGATTTCTTTTTGGTAAACAAAGAAAACAGACTTCCAGGCTACTCGTTACTTCACGAGGCCACTTTTTTCTTAAATGCAACTTTAACAAAATTTACATTTCAACAAAATGCATTGTGCTAAACTGAGTAAACCGATTGATGTAATCTGAAAATGCAATGCATTATACACAGAATGAATGACAATTTTCGTCCTTTTTGATCATAAAGGCTGAATATATACCTTTACACAAAATTACAATTCAATCGTAATTTTCTTAATCATTGACCACTAAAGCCCATGTGGGCATTGATATCAAATGTCAAAAATTATTATTTGAACGAAAGATAGTTCTACTTAGCATATAAACAGAACGTCACAATGAATAAATGCATCTTCAGTTAATACTTCTTGCCCCAGTGGGCTTATAAAAGATACTCAATCTTCCATATGTCACCAGTATAGATCAAAGTTTGCATCTATAAGAAAAAACAAAGAAATCAATCAACCATTGGTCGAAAAAAGAAAATTAACTAAGACTACATTTCCTGAGACTTTACACCTTAAAATTATTAAAAACATTTTTTGCAATTACATTTGTAAAATAGCTACTGACTCTCGTTTCAATGATGCAGGACTGTGAAGATTCAACATGTACACTTTCAAATTCTTTCACCCTAAGTGCACCGCTAACTCTTCGTCACAGTTATGACCCATCGGGGCCAAAGTACCATACTGGATTATGAGTTTCGACTCCAATCGTCTAAGGTCTTGAACCCTATTACCTCCTCTCTCATTCATCTTTATTGTGTCAAGAACGCAAAAACTGAGTAAATCACTGTTCTGACTGTGGTGGCTCAGGAAGTGGCGTGCAACAGGGTATTGTTTATCGCCATGTTTAATGGCGCGAAGGTGTTCTAGAATTCTGATTTTTGCCTTATGTACGGTGCTGCCAATATAGGCTTTTTTACAGGGACAGAACAAGGCATAGACTGCAAAATCTGTGTTGCATGATGTATGCTTCAAAATCTTGTAGGGCTTATTGTTTGGGGAAAGAATGCATTCTTTGCAGTTTTTGCAATGTTTGCATGCCTTACATTTTCTGCATGTGTAAAAACCTTGTACCCCTAAAATGTTGGTATGTGTAGGTTCAATGGTTCTGCACAATGTATCCTTTAATGATTTTGCCTTTCTATACGTGACTTGTGGGAACAATTCCACGCTCTTTGAGAGGTCACTGTCAGTGTGTAACACTGGCCAGAAAGTATTAAGGCTCTTGCGCAGATCTATGGCCTGATTATTATAGGTGGTAATAAACCTTATTTTCTCTGTCTCTTCATCTTTCCTTTCTTTTTCAGTTAGTAATGATTCCTTTGATCTTTTAGCCACTTCTACCTTTGCTTTGTTAACAACAGTTTTCGAGTATCCTCTTTCCAAAAATCTCAGAGTCATTACTTCTTCTTCCTTTACATAATCATCGGGGGAGCTACAGTTGCGCTTGGCTCGCAAGAGTTCTCCCAAAGGGATACTGTCTAACAGAGGTTTTGGGTGACAGCTGCGTGCGTGCAAAAGGCTGTTTCCAGCTGTTTTCTTCCTGAATAAGCAGCATTTTAATTTATCATTTTGGATGGTAAGGGAAAGATCCAGAAACTCAATGGTACTTTGTGACCATTGGCATGTAAACTGAAGATTGAAAATATTGTCATTAAGGCTTTCTACAAACAGATTTGCTTCGGTCTCACTGCCATTCCAAATGCACAGGATGTCATCGATGTACCGTACCCACTTAACTACCTTTTCTTTGAAAACATCATGTTCTTTGACAACCTTTTCCTCCCAGTACCCCAAATAGAGACAGGCAAAGCAAGGAGCAAAGCAAGTCCCCATTGAAGTACCGAGAGATTGTTTATAGATTCTGCCATCAAAAGTAAAGAAGTTTTGTGTTAAACAAGAAGACATCATTTCAACAAGCATCCGAGTGTGCCTAAGGTACGAGATAGATCTCTCATTCAAATAGTATCTACATGCTGCAAGTCCTAACTCATGTGGTATACATGTGTAAAGACTTGCAACATCCAAAGATAGGAGTGAAAATTCTTTCTTCCACTCCAGATTCTCAATCACTTTCAAAAAATGACCTGTGTCCTTTATATATGATGGAAGCTTTGTGACAAAAGGTTGCAATATATATATATATGTAAAAATATATATATATAACATTCTCACTCACTGAATGATGTCATGACTGATGTCATCAGTGATGTAATTTGAGATGTCATCAGAGATGTCATCAGTGATGTCACTGACCATGTCATGAGTGATTTAATATGTGACATAATCATCAGTGCATTGCAGGGGCGCGAGTTATAGTTAGGTCAGCTAACTATAACAGCTGAATTTCTCTGGTTTTGTGCGAGTCAAATGTCACCCTAACTATAACGTCCCTGTAACCTTTGTTTTTTCTATGAATTTCTAAGGTTTTTTTAAAATGCAAATTCCTAACTATAGCTTCCCTGAAACCTCTGTTTTTTTAGTGAATTTCTAAGGTTTTTTAAATGCTAATTGCTAACTATAACGTTCCTGAAATCTGTTTTTTTCAGTCAATAAATATATGCATATACAAAAATGTTTTGTTGTCTTATTATGATAAATGTCTTCTTTATATCCTTTGTTTTAGTTTTCACAAAGGGTAGCGCACCAATCACAAACCGATGCGGTGGGTGTGTGCATCTATTAAACGAATGTCAGTCTAAAATACATATTTAGAACAAATTAATATATTTGTATCATGAAGAGGTTTATTACTGAGCGCACAAAAAATAGGATTATAGAAGTTATAAATTTGTATTGAAATGTTTTAAACACATTTTTAAGGATGCAATGGTGTTGCGGACTAGTTGTGGATCTTCGTGTTCGGTGCCCGAATACATTGCACAAATTCAAGTCTAAAATACGTACTTGCACTGAAATAACATATTTTTTAAACAGAGGGGTTTATTATTGAATCCCAAAAATGTGCATTACTGGAGTTGAAAATTATTTTTAAGAACTTTAAAACACATTTTGTGTACACTGCACCATTGCGCACCAGTCGCGAAGGAGTCGCAAACCCTGCCAGCATGTATTTCCAGGATCGCGTAGGGGTCGCGACTCCGGCATAATTTAAAAAGGATGAAATATCAATGTTGCAAGTTTAAATATCTGTTTTGCTTAAAGACTTTCCACTAAAATCGTTTCAAACACAATTTGCTAATAGCAATTTATACTTTAAAATTAAATGTAGCTCATTTTACGGGTCCACGACGGATACGCTATGGGTGCACAACTCCCACGCGACTCCATGTGACATGGAAAGAAAGCTTTTGATTGGTTAATAAGCTTTTCATTCTCATAGAGGGAGGATCCAACATCTGTTATATTCCTCATATTTTGGGTGTGTCTGCATGTGTAGATTGCTTTTTTGTAGGCTCTACCAAATTGTTAATTTTTTGGGTGTTTTCACTACCTAAAAAGCAAAAATGGCAACATCACATCCTGAAGAGGACCAGCAGGAGGAGATTGACGAGATTGAAGAGCCGTTGAAGAAACGAAAGCAGAGTATTGTGTGGGCCTTTTTCACCGAGCCTGATGGACAGAAAAAGGTAAATGCAAGAAAACTCACCTGCACCATCTGCCACAAAGTCCTCTCCAGAGGTTCTGAAAATAAATATTCTTGTGGCACATCATCAATGTGCAAACATCTCGAGGCGATACATCCAAATTGACTCGACCGTGAAGTGATGGCTTGGGAGAAGAGGGAACAAGCTGTAGCAGATGATGAAAATCAACCTTCGACATCAGCTGGAGCTGTTCTTACAACTCCTCAACCCCAAATCGACCCCGAACTTGCCGATGCAGGATACATTGCAGGAAGTGTTTGACAACTCTCTGCGTTGGTGAACTTTCCATTGATGCCATCATTAATCTGTTATAAACACATAAGTCGCTAATTGTTTTGGGGGGCACCTTGTGTTTCTTTGTTTTTTATAAACACTATTGTTGGACTTCTTAAGTTTTTTTCACTTTTAAAAAGTCAACAACAACAAAACAAAAAAAAGTTAGAAAATATAAAAAAACACAAAATAGTTTTTTTTAAAACAGGTCTCATGGAACCACCTACACTGGTTAGAAATTGAAAAATTGTATGTAGTGATTGCTTGCATAAATGTGTGTGTGGTGAATGTAAAGATAGTGCCTGGGTGATTGAATGTGTGCATAGGTAGTATGTCAGTGAAAGCATGACTGTAAGGATACTGCCTGAGTGAATAGTTGAGTACACGGCTACTTTCCAGGTGATTGCAGGAGTACATCGATAGTACCTGGGTGAATGAATGAGTGTATGGATACTGCCTGGGTGATTGGATGCATGCACAGGTAGTGCCTGGATGAATGGATGAGAGTATGGGTAGTACCTGGGTGATTGGATGAGTGCATGGGTAGTGCCTGGGTGATTGGATGAGTACATTAGTACTGCCTGAGTAGATGCATGAGTGTATGGGTACTGTGTAAGTGAACGGTTGAGTTGAACGATAGTGTCTGAGTGATTCAATTAGTGCATGGGTAAGGCCTGGATGATTGGATGGTTGCATGTGTAGCGCTTGAGTGAATGGATAGGGGAATGATTGTGCCTGGCTCAGTCGGTGAGTGCATGGGTAGTGTCTCTGTGATTTGATGAATGAATGGTTACTGCCTCAATGATTACATGACTGCATGGACAGTACCTGAGTGATTGGATGAGTACATGGGTAGTGCCTGGGTGATTGGATAGTGCATGAGTACTGTCTGAGTGAATGCATGAGTGCATGGGTAGTGACTGAGTGAATGGGTGTGTGCATGCATTATGCTTGGGAGATTGGATGAGTGCAAGAGCAATGCCTGGGTGAGTCTATGAGTGCATGGATAGTGCCTCGAGAAACGATTTAGAGTATGGGTAGTGCCTGGGTGATTGGATGAGTGCATGGGTACTGCCTGGGTGATTGGATGAATGCAAGGGTAGTACCTGGGTTATTGGATGAGTGCAAGAGTAGTGCCTGGGTGATTGGATGAATGCACTAGTACTGTCTGAGTGAATGCATGAGTGCATGGCTACTGCGTAAGTAAACAGTTGAGTTGAAAGATGAGTGCATGCATAATGCTTGAGAGATTACATGAGTACAAGAGCAATGACTGGTTGATTCCATGAGTGCATGGATAGTACCTCGATGAATTAATAAAGTATGGGTATTTCCTGGGTGATTGGATGAGTGTATGGGTACTGCCTGGGTGATCGGATGAGTACATGAGAACTGTCTGCGTGAATGCTTGAGTGCATGGGCACTGTGAGTGCGAATGGTTCAGTTAAAGGATAGTGTCTCAGTGATTAGATGTGTGCATGAATAGTGCCTGGGTGATTGGATGAGTGCATGAGTAATACCTGAGTGAATGCATGAGTACATGGATAGTGACTGAGTGAATAGTTGAGTGCAAACATAGTGCCTGAGTGATTGGATGACTACATGGGTAGTGTGTATGGATTAGTGCAAGGGTAGTGCGTGGCTCATCAAGTAAGTACATGGGTAGTGCCTGGGTGATTGGATGAGCTCACGGCTACTGCCTTGATGACTGTATAAGTCCATGCGCAGTGTGTGAGTAAATGTATGAGTGCATTGGGTAGTGTCGTACTGAATAGTTCAGTACAGGGATATTGCCTGGTGATTATATGAGCGCATGGATAGTACCTGGGTGAATGAATGAGTGTATGTGTAGTCCCTTGGTAATTGGATGAGTGCATGCATAGTGTCTATTTGGTTGCATGCGGGCATTGGGTAGTCCCTAGGTAATTCCATGAGTGCATAGGTAGTGACTGGGTGAATACAGCAGTGCATGTGTAGTGCCTGAGGGAATCATTGAGTGTATGGGTACTGCCTGGGTGATTGGAACAGTTCAAGAGTAGTGTCTGGGTGACTGAATAAGTGCATTAGTAGGATACGGATGATTGGATGGCTGTATGCATAGTGCATGAATGAATTAATTAGTGCAAGGATAATGATTGAATGATTGGATGAGTGCATCGGTTGTGCCGAATACAATACAGTCTATCTATTAAAAGTTTGTCCTATTAGTTCTATAATATATCTTAAAATACTTCCTCAAATGAGAAGATACATCATACTTCAAGAGTGTCAAATTCTCAAATATAATAAAAATCACTTTCAATATCCACCTATCCTATATTAGGAGGAGAAAGTAATACATACATCTTCTTGTACACAAATTTCTAAATATGTGGTGTGAAACAGACGTCTAATAGTGTGTAGACTTCTACATGTATTCTGACATATGTTGTCCATCTGTTGACTCTAACTTCAAAACTATGTAGTTTATCATACATGTGCAAAAACCTTAACAGTTGTACTACAGTATTGAGTCACAAAAGCAGACATCTGTCATCTAAGTATGTGCCTCAAAAGTTCTCGGATGGAGATATCAATACACACCTGCCCTGTATAATGAGGAGTAAATAACTTGCAATAAAAACACTTTTATTGGTTTATACACTTTTCTAAAAAGTAAATGTGATACTCCTCAGAAATATGATGATAGTTTTAAAGTACTCTAAAGGATGAACAATATTTATCTTACAAACAAATACCATTTAATTAAAGTTTAAACATTTTTCCAGGTTATCATGCATATTATATTATGTATTCTTAACTTTCAAGTAATCTATTTTAGATTAGAAATTTCCCAAACACAATTAAAACAGTTTTCAAACTTCTACAGTAGCTACAATAAAGAAGAAAAAGAAGAAATGTTATTTAATGATAACATATTAGAGAAATTATAATATTATATTTTTCAGAACAAAAAATGTATTTAGAATTACATAAGGTTCTCAATTTCGCTTTTTTGCTGTTTGCACATAACTTCACCATACAGGGGTGCCGATTCCGATCCTGTAAAACCCGGGTACGAATGTTCCGTACGGAGCGAATTCTCCGTCCGACTCGTACCCGGGAAAACCACCTTACAAACCCGCAAGTACGATTCGTACAGAAATACCATTTCCGTATGAGTCGTACAAAACACCGTCCGGCTAAAAAATACCCACAATTCCGATCCGGGACATCGCGTACGTGACGTCCGGACGGAGTCAGGCAGTGTTTTATGGACCAGCAAGTACGATTCGTGCCTATGTCACTCCACACGGACCTTTTTTTATGGCAGCCAAAAACTGCCGGGAAATTGAGGACGAAGCAAAGAAGGAGCACCGGTACGCGACGGACAGCCATGGACCACATCCTACGTGTCAACCCGGCCCTCCTAGCCTACAAC
This sequence comes from Triturus cristatus, assembly GCF_964204655.1. Classification (NCBI taxonomy): domain Eukaryota; kingdom Metazoa; phylum Chordata; class Amphibia; order Caudata; family Salamandridae; genus Triturus; species Triturus cristatus. Next base: position 199,965,914 of record NC_140593.1, read on the forward strand.
CAGGTGCACAGAAACCGCCGCAGATGCCGCAGAAGGTCAGAACAACACCCAGGGGCAAAGGGGCGGGGGGGGGGGGCGAGGGGCAGGAAATTTAACACCCCCCAAGTTAAAACATATATATCCTGCACAAAACTTACCCCCATGGTCTGGTCACTTCGGGGGGCGTGTCCACCAATCCCACATACCGCCACAACGGAAGTGGACGTGGACGCGTACCCGTCACCACTACAATGGTGGTACGGGCCATACCCACGCTCTGGGGGGCTTGGGTATGGGCCGTACCATCATTGTAGTGGTGATGGAGGGGTACGCGCCATACCCACGCCCTCACAGCGTGGGTACAGCGTGTACCCCTCCATCACCACTCCACTGGTGGTACGGCCGTACCCACGCCCCCACAGCGTGGGTATGGCGTGTACACCTCCATCACCACCCCAATGGTGCTACAGCCCGTGCCCACGCCCCCCAGAGTGTGGGTAAGGCCCGTACCACCATTGTAGTGGTGATGGAGGTGTACGCGCCGTACCCACGCTGTGGGGGTGTGGGTACGGGCCGTACCACCAGTGGAGTGGTGATGGAGGTGTACGCGCCGTACCCACACTGTGGAGGCGTGGGTATGGGCCGTACCACCATTGTTGTGGTGATGGAGGGGTACGCGTCATACCCATGCCCTCACAGCATGGGTATGGCGCGTACACCTCCATCACCACCCCAATGGTGGTACAGCCCGTACCCACGGCCCCCAGAGCATGGGTATGGCCCGTACCACCATTGTAGTGGTGATGGAGATGTACGCGCCGTACACACGCTGTGGGGGCATGGGTACGGGCCGTACCACCATTGTTGTGGTGATGGAGGGGTACGCGCTGTACCCACGCCCTCACAGCGTGGGTACGGCGCGTACACCTCCATCACCACCCCAATGGTGGTACGGCCCATACCCATGCCCCCCAGAGCGTGGGTACGGCCCGTACAACCATTGTAGTGGTGATGGAGGTGTACGCACCATACCCACGCTGTGGGGGCATGGGTACGGGCCGTACCACCATTGTTGTGGTGATGGAGGGGTACGCGCCGTAACCACGCCCTCACAGTGTGGGTACGATGCGCACACCTCCATTACCACCCCAATGGTGGTACAGCCCGTACCCATGCCCCCCAGAGCGTGGGTATGGCGCGTACACCTCCATCACCACCCCAATGGTGGTACGGCCCGTACCCACGCCCCCCAGAGCATGGGTATGGCCCGTACCACCATTGTAGTGGTGATGGAGATGTACGCGCCGTACACATGCTGTGGGGGCGTGGGTACGGGCCGTACCACCATTGTTGTGGTGATGGAGGGGTACGCGCTGTACCCACGCCCTCACAGCGTGGGTACGGCGCGTACACCTCCATCACCACCGCAATGGTGGTACGGCCCATACCCATGACCCCCAGAGCGTGGGTACGGCCCGTACCACCATTGTAGTGGTGATGGAGGTGTACGCACCGTACCCACGCTGTGGGGGTGTGGGTACGGGCCGTACCACCATTGGGGTGGTGATGGAGGGGTACGCGCCGTACCCACGCCCTCACAGCGTGGGTATGGCCCGTACACCCTATGAATGCGGGGTTAGGGTCCATCCCACCTGTACCCCTACCGCACCAGTACAGAATGGATACAAGGCGTACACATGCCACGAATGTTGGCATAGGGCCTGTTGCAGCATATAAGCAGTATATTGGTGTGTGTGTATGCACAGGACAGTAGTGTACCAAGGGGGCGGGTGGGTGGCTGCAGAGGACTCCCAGCAGTGGACAGAGACATGGGGGAGGGTGCATATCACTCCCAGCAGTGCCCAGACATATGAGGGGTGGGTGCATATCATTCCCAGCAGTGCCCAGACATATGAGGGGTAGGTGCAGAGGCCTCCCAGCAGTGCCCAGACATATGAGGGGTGGGTGCAGAGGACTCCCAGCAGTGCCCAGACATATGAGGGGTGGGTGCAGAGGCCTCCCAGCAGTGCCCAGACATATGAGGGGTGGGTGCAGAGGACTCCCAGCAGTGCCCAGACATATGAGGGGTGGGTGCAGAGGACTCCCAGCAGTGCCCAGACATATGAGGGGGGGTGCATATCACTCCCAGCAGTGCCCAGACAAATGAGGGGTGGGTGCATATCACTCCCAGCAGTGCCCAGACATATGAGGGGTGGGTGCAGAGGACTCCCAGCAGTGCCCAGACATATGAGGGGTGGGTGCAGAGGCCTCCCAGCAGTGCCCATACATATGAGGGGTGGGTGCAGAGGACTCCCAGCAGTGCCCAGACATATGAGGGGTGGGTGCATGTCACCCCAGCAGTGCCCAGACATATGAGGGGTGGGTGTAGAGGCCTCCCAGCAGTGCCCAGCCATATGAGGGGTGGATGCAGAGGACTCCCAGCAGTGCCCAGACATATGAGGGGTGGGTGCAGTGGCCTCCCAGCAGTGCCCAGACATATGAGGGGTGGGTGCAGAGGCCTCCCAGCAGTGCCCAGACATATGAGGGGTGGGTGCAGAGGACTCCCAGCAGTGCCCAGACATATGAGGGGTGGGTGCAGTGGCCTCCCAGCAGTGCCCAGACATATGAGGGGTGGGTGCAGAGGCCTCCCAGCAGTGCCCAGACATATGAGGGGTGGGTGCAGAGGACTCCCAGCAGTGCCCAGACATATGAGGGGTGGGTGCAGAGGACTCCCAGCAGTGCCCAGACATATGAGGGGGGGTGCATGTCACTCCCAGCAGTGCCCAGACATATGAGCGGTGGGTGCACATCACTCCCAGCAGTGCCCAGACATATGAGGGGTGGGTGCAGAGGACTCCCAGCAGTGCCCAGACATATGAGGGGGGGTGCAGAGGCCTCCCAGCAGTGCCCAGACATATGAGGGGTGGGTGCAGAGGCCTCCCAGCAGTGCCCAGATATATGAGGGGTGGGTGCAGAGGACTCCCAGCAGTGCCCAGACATATGAGGGGTGGGTGCAGAGGACTCCCAGCAGTGCCCAGACATATGAGGGGTGGGTGCATATCACTCCCAGCAGTGCCCAGACATATGAGGGGTGGGTGCAGAGGCCTCCCAGCAGTGCCCAGACATATGAGGGGTGGGTGCAGAGGACTCCCAGCAGTGCCCAGACACATGAGGGGTGGGTGCATCATCCTCAGATGACCACAACTCCATGGGTTCATGAACGCATGCATCCCCAATGTGCGACTATGTTGAGAGTGCCATATCAACACATCACTGACAGCAGTGTCCCACTCCCATGAGGATGGATGTCATTCCCCCACTGTATGACACACCACATGTGGGTGCGATGACAAATGACACATGCATACCCACCCCTTGCGGAGGCTGCACAATACACACACTGAGATCATCACAAGACTGTATAGTCATGTGAAACCCACTAAACTAAGAGAGCCAAAGGGAACACACACTGTCACGCACATTCCAGGACTGATAGGAATGTACAGGTGCTGGCACAGCCACCAAGTTGTTGTCTACCATGGAAGGAATAGGGTGGACTTCCCACAGATACAATGCCCACAATTGTCAGTCAGGTGACCAACTACCCTGCAGAACAAGTACCATATGTGTGCTAGGCTGGGAGTACACACATGCATAGTGCGGAAAAGGGACCATTTCCCCATGGAGGCATGGCAACATACTCCATACCCAAGCACAGTGACTACCAAGGATGGCACAGACGATGCAGCCGGACACATTGCTGAGCAGGCATGGACATAGTTGAAGGGATCCATCAGCCATCAAGGGAATGTAGACACAGGTCAGCACAACAATGGTGCAACTCCCTGCAGGGAAGATGTCAGGTGCCACAGAGGAAGGAACACTCCTTGGGACAATGTCTCAAAACACAAAGAGCATACACAACCAAAGAATCATTGCAGAGACCTTGTGATGCCACGCAGATACCAGAGTCCACCCCATGAGCAGCAGACTACTACATTTCCCAGATACTCAACACATGATCACCACCCCAACTCATGGAGCATCAGCACCAACCTGAAATACCTGAAAAGCAATTGTGTGCAAAGGAAAAACAAAATGCTTTATTCGGCATGAAAACAAAAAGTAGAAAAGGACACTATTTACAAAGGCCATAGGCAAGTCCAGACATGAAGTCCTGGGGGGGGGGACACATGGCCATGCGTCTCCCCTAGCTTGCCTGCACATTAGATACCTCTGGTTGATCGACTGGGGTGGGGGCATCATGTGGGGAAGGACCAGGCACCGCAGGGACAGGAGGGGGTAGGGCAGGTGTTGGGGGTGCAGGGACGGACAACTCCACCACAGGGGGTGGGGCAGCACCAAAGGTGGAGGTCAGTACTGCGCTGCACACATCCGCAAGATCTTGCAGCGTCTCCCCTGCACCCGAAGGAACCACAGGCCACAAGGAGGAGGGTTCGGACGGATGGGTCGCAGCGCTACTGGGGGAGGTGGTGGACAGGGGGGGACTCTACTCCCCTACCCATGGAGTGCCTTGCCCATTTGCGCGCAGGTGAAACAGTGGGGCTGAGGCCCAGCACAGCCATGTAGGTCTCCTTCTCAGACTGTGGGGCAGGGGAGCCGAGGGGAGTGACATCGGAGGGACTGGGGAGTGAGGCATGCGGACTCCTACTGTGTCTGCATGTCTGCCTGTGTGCCCTAGACCCAGTGGGTGTGCCTTCTTCCCCCCTGAGTGTGCGTGACAGGAGGTGTGCGCTTGCCCTTCCCTGTTGGTGTGCTGCCTGTGTCTGGTGTGGTGCCTGCCTGGGAAGGTGTGTGTGTGCTTGGGACAGGAATGGGAGTGGGAAGTGTGGATGGCGCAGGGGTAGGGGGGGGACGAAGCACTGCAGGAGACTCACTGCTGCCGTCAGTGACGAGTCCATGGACCTCAGCAACATCCATTGGTCAGACATCGCTGATGACATGCCCTCCATGTACGACACCATCTGTGTCAGCAGTCTGGTGTGGCCATGGAGGACAGTCAGGATCAATGTCTGCCCAACCTGCAACTGCCGCTGAATGTCCACAGACTCGGCAGTGAGGGCAGCAGGGGAGACAGGGGCAGGGGGTGCGGTGCCTGGCACGAAGGAGACACGTTGTTGCCCTACACGGACAGAAGGGACCCGAGCAAGTGGGAGGGCGGTGATGGGAATGGAGGGGGCGGTGACAGTTGTAGTGCTGCTGCCAGTTGTTGGAGCTGCCTCCGCCCCCTCAGGGAGTTCAGCCTCGGACCCGTCTACGTCGTAGTCGGTGGTGGTACTACCCAGGTCCTCCTCCGCACTCCCCTCGCCCTCCGTGCCACTTGATGCTGCCGACTCGCCAGGAGTGGTGGCACTGGTGCTGGATCCCTCCTCCACGTCCGTGCAGGTGTCTCCCTCAGTGTCCCCCGATGATGCTGTGGGCAAGGTGAAGAGACAGGACATAATCAGTCACCTGTGTACATCTGACAAATGAGTCAAAACGAAATAGGTCACAGTGCATATCATGTAAAGCATCATGAGGAACATCTAGAATACCCAGCACATATGTAAGCCCTGCACTCCCCAGTTGGTTCACCCAACATGCCCCCTGAAATAATGAAAATCAGGACACCACAGCAAATAACTGGATATCCAATTATACAGAGAAGCTAGTGTCTGTGAACAGTGGAGCACAGGCAGACCATGACGGCATGCCACCTCCTGGTCACTGTGAACGAAATAGTATTGGTGCACCCAATGCCAAATAACATACGCCAATGCTGAAGGGGTCCCCACACTCATAGACCTGTGAGTACTGTAGAAAAGCAAATGTAATACTATCTGAGCCATTGGGAAACACAAAAATTTACACAATTGACAAATTTGGAATGTGTGAATGTCCCACCTGTGGAACAGAACACACATGTGCATGAATATCAGAAGTCACACAAGGAGGTGCACACAAAACTACATTTACACAGTCATAGTATGAGCTGCCCGCCTAATGCCAAGAAGCCAATGTTAAGAAGAAATGTGGTATCAGGAAGTACACATACATGGCACCACGGTGGTCGGGATGGCTTGACACCGGTAAGTTGCCTTCAGCAACAACCAAGGACTAACCCAAATACTAACACACTGTGGGAACATGGATATGTATAAATCCTAAACAACTTTTGGCCTGCAATGTGACCATGTTCTAATTGTGCCAGCATGTTCCACAAAAGTGTAAAAGTGGTACTTGTGCACTCCCTTGGGAGACATCTGTCATGCATGCACATCATTGTCCTTCACAAAAATCAAAGTGAAGCATATAAACTATTGGGACATGTTGACAAGTGTAGTGAGTGCCAGGGCACACGCCTACTTCAATAACAACTTAAAACATGCCACCTGTCACATGGCCATCCGTACCATGATGACACAGTTGGCAACACATCTGACACACTACCTGTCATGTGGAGTGGCACACATGTCCAGACACAGGACAATCCATTAGCAAATGGCCCTGAAATTGTGTTGGAATAAGGAGCACCTGCACTGAGGAGACACCCTGATGTGAACGAAGAATGTCCACACAGATGTCAGCACACACAGACCAAACCACATAGCATCTGGAGCACACACCCGTGCCAATAATGGATGAGCAGGAAACATGTTTTTTAACTTGTGACATATGCTGCAAAGCACAAACATGACACCCTGCACAACATGCCTGGGTCACTGCACGTTGAGTGCCTGTCCAGACAATCATCACACACTGGTCAGACCTGGCAAGGAGACATAAGGTATGGACATGTAGTCTTTGCACGCAAAAACAACCCATACCTGAGACAATGTGATTGAGACAGCTCAAAAAGTGACACCTCACAATCTGGGTTTACTAAAAAGTGCATCAGGAAATCCTAAATGTACTCCACATCACCTTGTGAGGCTGCCAACACATATTTGTGACACAAAACCTCAACAGATTGTTGTACATAGACACACAGGCACTTGCCAGAGTGAGGATGCAGAAGCAAAATGGGGTCAGCCTGTACAATGGGCACATGTAGCACACTTTAGATAAATACAAATGAGGCCAGGGAACAATGCCACAGAGGGAAAACTATGCTGAACACATTGAGAATGGGCACAGTGTTGGATGACACACATGATACCGAGGCAAGGGTGTCTTAGGGTACTGAAGTGGGCACACTGCTCCATGGGCCTGGAATTATCTGACTGTAACATGAGCTACCGTCCCGGCACTATGCATATCTCCCACTCATGCACATCATGTCTGAGGCCACAACATCGGTCATACATGCTGCAAGTCTGTTCATTTGAACACTCACACTCCTATGTTGAGACTCAGCATCAGTGCCAACTGATATGGACCCCCAAATGAATGAACAGGACAGGGCACAGGCAAGGTAACAACACATGTCTCCGACCCCACCCCCACATGATGCAGACAGCAATGTGCACTTGGATTAACCGCCAGCCTAAATGACCATGTGCAATAGTGATTACACACAGACCAGGGAACACATGTCAAGGAGGGGAAAGGAGGAAGAACAGCAGTGGATGACTTTGGGGAACAGAAAATGCAATGCACATATTAACCCTGCCAGTGTATCCATGCGACTGGGCACTTCCCAAAGCTGGTGACACACAACAAACACACATGTACCTACCCCCTTGCTGCTGCTGCATCGCCTGTAACCGCCTATCTATGTCAGGGAAGACCACCGCCAGGACACGCTTCATTTGGTGGGTCAAGCGCCGGCGCCTGCCGTGGGGGCGTGGTGGTGAGTCCCCCAGCAGGACCCGGGCGATCCTCCTGGTCCAGCACCATACGTCCTGCCAGCGGTTCCTCACCTGTGCCAGGCGCCGACTGCGACCCTCCACAGATCTCACGGCCCTTACGGCCCGCTTCCATATCTCCCCCTTGGCGTAGGCAGTTACCTGTGAGGATGACAAAGTGAGACAACATCACTACACCTGCTCCATGTCACAGAGACACACATTTGAACATCTTTGATATGTTGAACAGGGCATAGTATGCTGCCAACGAATAGCACCTTTGTCATAGGGACATTAGGCTCTGTGGAAGCCCCAATGCACTACATGGCATTGAAAGTACACAGGTGGCATGAGGGGTGCGACACACTCCCTGATCATGGCACACACTGGACATCACAAGCAACACAAAGCTGATGGCCAGCACCTCCAAGCAGTCACATGCCCCAGGCCACTGACCCAACAACAGCAGACTACACAGACACACACAGGCACAGATCATTCACCTGCCAGTGGCAACAGCCAATACAAACCTCACTCTGCACATGTGCCACTTGCCTGGGGGGTGACACAGGCGTGGGGCTAGCCCAGCAAGTCAGACACACAGCACGGATCACTTCTCACATCAGATGGGTCGAGCTGTTGCCTCCTCCATGCAGCTGTGGTGCAACACTCCACATAGACACTCACCCACATGACAAGGAACATTCACACACATCAATGTCCAGATCATTTGGACACTCTCACCACAGCTCCACTCAACTCACACACATCTGAGGGTACAGTCACCTGTCACACGGGGGGAACACTGAATCACCCCAGGACTATAGAACAAGAAGGGCCAAGAGGATTAGCTATGCTGAATGTGCCATGCAGCATGCAGTGAATGTCACAGTAAGCGCAATGCAAGTGAGGAGTGCACACATGAACCACATCATGCTCTGCATGACAGACATGAGCCCCCCCCCCCCCCCCGGGACCCACTCTAAACAACATTTCAAGTCTGTCACACCTGGACACAATGCCAGAAGTGCCAGTCACAAAACAGAAGGGGCACAGTCAAAGGTAGCGGAGTCAGCACTCACCTGCTCCCCTGGTCTACCATACAGGCTGGGGTACTGTGGGAGGATGACGTCCAGCATCGCCTCATTCTCTTCCCGTGAGTGAATGGCTGGGCCCTCTTCACATACCGCGACATGGTGCCAGAGGAATCACAAGCAGCAGCAGTGGTGTCGAATCAAAGGTTGTGCAGGCAAGTGCCCTCTCATGGGTTCTGCCTGACATATCTGCCTTGCTGGCCTATTTCAGTAACAGGAGTGCAGAGTGATTGGTCAGACTCCTTTGCATCCTACGTTTCCTCCAATCCCTTTAAACATACACCAGTGACAGCATTAGCATTTTTTCAAATTTGCAGCATCATGTCAAGTCAACAACCACTTTGCAACAATGTATAATTCGGCCAACTGCTTTTTCCAGGCCACATAATGGAAAAATGTGATCTTCAAACTGGGTATCCATGACAACCAGCATGCATGTAGGCCCTAATACTTGTCCTTTATGTGTCCCCATTGTAAATTTCAAATCCCCACACAGGTACGGTGCGTTTCACACGTACCCCTAGGGCACCACTACTCAAGTGCTACGGGCCATACACGCGTGTGTACGGCCCGTAGCACTATGGTAGTGTTGCCGTAGGCGTACGCCATAGTGCTATGGGCCGTACACGCGTGTGTACAGCCAGTAGCACTATGGCAGTGTTGCCATAGGTGTACGCCATAGTGCTACGGGCCGTACACGCGTGTGTACAGGCCGTAGCACTATGGTAGTGTTGCCGTAGGCGTACGCCATAGTGCTACGGGCTGTACACGCATGTGTACGGCCCCTAGCACTATGGTAGTGTTGCCGTAGGCGTACGCCATAGTGCTACGGGCCGTACTCACGCGGGTACGGCCCGTATCTCTATGGTGTACACCTACGGCAACACTACCATAGGGATACGACCCTTACACACGTGTGTACGGCCCGTATCTCTATGGCGTACGCCAACACTACCATAGTGCTATGGGCCGTAAACACGCGGGTACGGCCGGTAGCACTATGGCGTACGCCTATGCCAACACTACCATAGTGCTACGGGCCCTACACACGCATGTACGGGCGGTATCTCCATGGCATACACCTACGGCGACACTCCCATAGGGATAGGACCAGTGTGGACACGTACGTGTGTATGGTCCGTACACACACGCGTACTCCTACTCAAACCCCATATAGTGATACGACCGTACCCACGCCCTCAGAGCGTGTGTACGGTGTGTTTCACAGCTTACACTGGTGATAGGAGGTGCACAGGAAAGGAATGGAGGTGTCTGACTCGCACAAGGATAGACATCAAGTCATTGTCAGTGCAGTGCTTCATGTGTAGGGCCTAGGTGTGTCAGGCAGTGAACTGGCACATGTCTCCTCATGTTTTAACCCAATAGTTGTGTGATGACCTGTGTACACATGTCATGTGTGATGGGGCACTATGTGGTGCACTTCCCCTTCACACCTTTTACATGTGTGCATGTAGTTCAAACTTGTCAGGCACTGCATCACTGGCATGGCACAGTCACCAACACCCGCAACTGTCCCCTGATGCCAGGTACACGGATGATGACACCTGACATCTCACTACCAGCGTGCCCCGATGTGACTATGTCATGTGTGTGTCATGTGTTCCCATGATCTTGCTGTTGGTGTTCCATCAACGGCATCTGCTGTAGCTGCATCCAACATGTGTCTGTGTGTAGATGCCCATGTCACACTATTACGCACACCAGGACACATGTGGAATAACACGTAACGTGTGTCTGTATGCATCGAACAGGGACTTGCGAGCTTAGGACATATCTGCGTAGTCTCAATGTCTGTGTGATCATTTTTGACATGTACCCCTTCATGGCAAGGTGTGTGGTCTGTCATTTATCCATGACATGTGACCTGTGCGTCTAGCTTGCCGGCAGCTGTCTGTATGAGATATCATACTTCAAATACACATATGTGGATGTATGTCACTCCTGTAATGTGTCTGGCTGTTTACTCACACTGGCCCTAAGCTACTTTCATGGCATGTCATGTAGACCTTGACAATCCACATTTGTAGCTGGCTCTTGGTAGGAGTATCACCTGGCTGGCATATGTGTGCAGGATGTATTGCACAGACCAGGCTCTGTATGTAGCATATGTGTATTAGCTGTTGAACATGTGCTCAGTTCATTGACATTGGTGTAGTAATGTACTCAATCTTCGTTACTCCTTCCAAATTTCTGCAGGGCACCGCCTCTCCCCCGACCAATGCCAGACTTGGCTGCCATGAGGGAACGTGACTGCATACGCCACTACAGATTCCCCCAACACTTAATTGTGGACCTGACAAAGAGGCTGGCCCCACACCTCCAACCGCGACACAGTTATCCGACTGCGCTGACCCCCAAGATGAAGGTGATGTCAGCCCTACATTTCTTTGTCACCGGTACGTTTCAATTGACCATAGCTGATGTGGGTGGCATGTCCCAGACCATGTTCAGCCGTGTCCTGCATGATGTTTTAGAAGCCATGTTGGAGCACCTGGATGAATTCATCCATTTTCCAACTCCTGAGCAGTTGACAGGTATCAAGGGTGAGTTCTATGCCCTGGGAGGGATGCCCCATGTAATTGGGTCCATTGATGGGACACATGTGGCTTTGGTACCACCACAGGCACAGGAGGTAGCCTTTCGTAACCGTAAACATTACCACTCCATTAATGCCCTTGTGGTGTGTCTTGCTAACATGGTGATTTCCCATGTCTGTGCACGTTTTCCAGGGTCAGCACACGATACCTACATCATGAGGCATAGCAGGGTGCCAGAAATGATCCTGCAGCTGCACAACGAACGAGCATGTCTGTTTGTCCAGTATTCAGCGGTATCTTAGTATGTGACGGCATCTCCTGACCCAATTCTTTACATGATGTTTCCATGTAGGGGACTCTGGCTATCCCAACATGCCATGGCTGGTGACGCCTCTCCGCAACCCGAGAACAGCTGCAGATCACCGTTACAACAACGCCCATGGGCAGACCAGGCGAGTGATTGAGTGGACGTTTGGCCTCCTGAAGAGCCAATTCCGTTGCCTCCACAAGACCGACGGGTCCCTCCCATATGCACCGGTGAAGGTCTGCAAAATCTTCCTCATGTGCTGCATGCTGCACAACATGGCAGTGGAGAAAGCTGTGCCACTCATCCTGGATCCCGATGAGCAGGAACATCCACCCATGGAGGATGACGGCCTTGGTCACAAGGCAAGTGAGGAGCAGGAGGAGGAGGACATCCGGAGTCAGCTCATACGCAACTTCTTCTCATAATGGTGAGTCCCTGGGTCTGAGTGTGCATGCTTGGAGCCTTGTGTGGCATGTGTTGCAATGTGTGTGTCCAGCTGACTGTATGGTAAGTGACTTTGAGGTGTGTGCTGATGTGTCACTCGAGTGCTGATGTCATTCCACACATTTTAGCTGACACACTCAATTGACAACTAGCATGGTGTCAACCTTATTCATGTAGAGTACATGACCATGCATGCGGATGACTATGTTTTTCCTGACTTCTTGTGTGTCTCTCATCCCAAGGTATTTGCGCATGCTGTCTGCTTGTGGCATCGTTCTGCTCCTGCTATTCCTCATGAGTAATGCAACGTGTGCTGAATCAGCGTTAGATGCACGGACATGGTGAAAAGTCTCCTTTGGGTAAGGATTGCAGCAAGGCTTTTTGGGTGTGGTAGTTGTTTGTAATGTGTGGGCACTGCTCCTGTGCAGGTTTTGTTACTATGCGTACATGTCAACTCACCATGGGGCACATGACATGTAGCATGACTCACATGAATAGATAGTCACACTTCGTGACAGTCATCTGTTATGGGATTGTGGATTTTGATGAAGGCATCAATGTGTGTACAACTTCCCTCGGAAACATACGGGAAGATAAGGGTGGACATATTGCTGGACATCCCCATAAGAAGCTCAATGGGGAATTGCAGCCTCTCCGTGTGCAGCAGGGGATGTTTGGCTCACCCCCTTCACTTGTGTGCCACTCCCATGGATTGACAGCATCTGTGGTGCGAAGGGGGTGTCCAGTGTAGGTCCCACATGTTAATCCAAAAGACCTGTGAGTCTGTTAATATTGATGCATTTCCATAGGTGTGAGCCTGAGTAATAAAGGTGTTCCTCAGCCTCCAAGGTGCCTCATCTCTGTCAATGCAGGTCTCTTGCCACTGTGCATGCGCCATCTCTGGCATGGTTGTCAAGGATTGTGCATATGAGTCTATGTGTAGATTAGCAACCTGCATGCTGTTCTACATGTATTTGATTCTCTATTGTGCATGAAGTCCATGGCTGTGTATGTGTTTTGGTATGTTGGTCCCCACAACGGGCCGTCAACACCTTCTGGGGTGTGTTTCCTGTGCGCAGCTTGGCCTTCAGTTTCATGATCCGGTGTCAGTCATCTTTGGGGATTGTGCATCCTTTGTCTCTGGGTGTGCCATTGAAAACCGGTCACTCCTTCCTTGACATACACCTGTTGCAGTAGGAATTTCTGACATCCTAGTCTTTTTGTGGAAATTGTGGCATAGTTCCCAGGACATGCCGCCTGCTGTTGCAGCCACTGCAGCAATGGCACACAAAGTTTACTGATTTGGCTACACACACACATCAAAGATGCTCCTCCCTTCCTCCATCAACCCATTCATTTGGCTGTCATCAGCTTGTCTGTGCCACAGTTGCGGCTACGCGGTGCCAAAGGCTGGACCGTCTGCACATGCAACGTGCACATTGCACGAGCCTCATGTCCTTGCATGACCCACATCACACTACAGTCTGAAGTTGCAGCCACCCTCCAAGCAATATCCATCCACACATCTGCCGCCAGCTCTCAGGCATACACTAAGCGCACACACAACACCTTTGCATGATGAGTGTGCAACTCCGACTGCCTACACAGCGCTGCCACGCCTTCCAGGCCCTGTCACACCCACCAGGTCATGTCCCTCCTACTCCCCACCAGCTCTGTACCCCGGCAAGGCCATGGGAGTGGGACTCAAGGCTTCTGCATGTAGTATGCTGTCGTTGTGAGGCACATGGCACAGGTATCATCTCTCAGCGTGTCAATCTACAATGTGTCCAGGACCCCCCTCTCCACCATCACATGCACACACAACCTCATCATCAACTCGTATGCCATTGACAGCCAGGTGCTCCTCACCCTCACCAAGGACGCAGACATTGCCAGTTCCAATATTCTAGATTGCATGAGATCCATTGATGAATGGCAGAACAGCAGCCACCTGAGGCTGGACTTGTACAGGACTGAGGTCAACATCTCAGAATTGTCCCCTTACAGCTGGGTCAACTGCTTGTGTCCCACCCGCAGAAGCCCCGCACAAGCACCCAGTGTCCAAGCACACAAGATGGTGTGCATCATGGATTGCTTGCTCACATTTGCCATGGTAATCACCAGCATCTGTGCCTCAGACTGCAACACCCTCTGCATTATGCACATGATCTCCAGATAGATCCACTCCAAGGAAAGACGGACCTTCCCCCAGGTCCACGACAACATCCATGTCAAATACTGCCCTGCCCTCTACGGGGCAGCCACATCCAAACTCCCAGGACACTTGTCCACATCCAGGCTGCCTCTGCACACCTCAGCTGCGACATCCCCCGCCCCAGCCACATCACCGTCCAGCAGAGATAGCTGCAATGGATCACTGTGTGCTGCAGGATGACCTTCAGACTCCCCACCCACACTCAGGAGGCAGGCCACAACCCCGACCCAACACCAACCTTGTACCACTGTCATCTGAGACCCCGTAGTGCCATCTCCGTGCATCTAACCTTGACCTGGCTACCATTCTTCAGATCCACCGTACTCCAGCATGCAGGACATAGTTCTCCCACCTGGGAACACATACCTGGGACGCCCTGGGAACCTCCGAATGAGGCATGACCTCTACGCCTTAATGATACTCTTCCAAATAGGTCTGTCGGCACAGTATTGCATGCACCCCCTCAGCAGCTTGAGGCCATCACAGGTGAGTATTGTGCTCCATGTCTGCATTGAATGATACATTGTGACCCATGTGTGTCCTGTACCAGACTCCGATCCCAGGGTATGGATGTGTGGAGTTAGTTCAACACTCAGGCATAGTTTGACATTTACACACACATATGTTGGGGAATAATGCCAAATGACAGCAACATCTCATGACAAAATAAAGTATTTATTTTTGGTGGGGTAAGTCTTTTGGTAGATGAAGTAACGTGCTCTACCGGGTGCATAGAATCCAAAGTTCACAGGGGGAGATGGCATCCTTGTCAGTTGGAGTCATCAGAGTCCAGACCACAGTGTTGGTCATCATTGGTCAGACTGTGACCAGCAAGTCCATGTGGCAGAGAATGTCATTGGGTGAGGTGGTGCTGTTGCGCCAGAGGGCCAGGTGCCAGGCTAGGTGACCTGGGAGATGTGGATGGTCCGCTGACTCTCACGGTCTTTTCCGTGGACGACCCACCTTACTCCGGGGACCCTCCGATGCAGGCCTTGACAATGTCTGTGATGCTCCGTCGGACGAATCCTCCTCCTCCTCCCTCCCTGTGGCTGGTGCTGGTCTTCACCTGGTGGCACAGGGAGGTTTGCCCATGTTGTCGGCGATCCGACGGAGTGAACGGCTCATGTCCGTTTGCACCGCCAGGAGCTCAGCCAGTCTTGCCTCCTTCCGTCCTTGGTGTTGTTGTTGACTGGCATGTTGCTCGGCCTGCAGGTTCTTCATCTCGTCGAGGGTCCCCATCATCTCTGTGAGGCTCGACACTACCTGGCTGATGCCCCTAGTGTCACGCCGGTATGTGTCCAGGATGTGGCGTATGTGTGACATACCGGTTCCCTCAGCTGCCTGGTCAGGTTCTCGCCTCTGCCTGCCTCCACTCCCACCACCCCTGCCCACACGAGCCTGGCCTGCTATTGTGGGAACATCGGGTCTACGGGACCCCTGAGGGATGGCATTAGCTGGGTTGTCTGCCTCCTCCTGGGTGCCCGGAGAACCTTGTCCCTCCTGGTCAGACTGGCTGTGTTGTTCAGTGCGAGCAGGGCTCCTGGGTGTCTCCTGGAATGTGGCAGGAATGGGGGTGGGGGTTGGCACAGATGTACCTGACGCAGGTGCTGCAGGGGCTTGGGCACCAGAGGGGCCAGGTTGGTCGGGGTCATCCACGGAGTGGTGAGAGTCATCGCTACCGGTGGGATCATCTTCACGCTGAGCCTGGGACTGTGATTGTTCCCCCCCCCATTGTTGGGGGGAGGTCGATGACGTTGCCCTGTGTGTGAGAGAGAGACAATGTTAATGCTGTTTCATGCCACATCCATGTTTCATACGTATTCAAGTTGTCACAGTTCCCCCAGGTAGTTGGATGTGCCTAGCATTCATCTCAATGTACACTTGGGGATGGGTATGTTGCGGGGGACAGATTGATATGTTCTCCTGAGTGTTTGACCAGTAGATTTTGGGCTAGGATGCTTATTTGGCTATGGATTGGTCTTGTAGTGTCACATGTCCATTGTGGGAGTGGGTTGATCCGTTGCCTGCCCTGGGGGTGTGTGCTTGTGTGAGGGGGGGTGTGTGACTGGGCCTGCTGTTGTGTGTAGTGTGATTTGTCATTGGGTCTCCCAGGTGATGTGTCTGTCCCCTCATGGTGCATGCTGGCATGACAGTGAGTGTGAGTTCCTGTGCTAGATATCTGAGCTTGTGGAGTTGGTGTTTGAGTCCCTGTGCATTGGGCATGGTGCATGGGTATGTACCTAGGCCATATGGGCTGAGGGCATTGGTGTCTGCTTCTGAGTTGCACAATGTGTTGTGTGAGCCCCACCCTCCCAGCATCCTGGACATCCAGTCTTGGCTTTGTGGTTGGTGTGGCCTGGGACATGGCATTGCCTTTATTTGTGAATGGGGCATGGAGACGTTAGTGGCATGAGCGTGGTTTTTGAGTGTGGTTGTGTGCGGTGAGGGCTTGGGGGAAGTTGCGTGCATTTCCCCCTTCCCCGAGTCCCTTCTCATCCCTGGAAAAAACTGGACATAATCCTATGGGATCACGCTCTGACTTCCACTCTACCTATAGTAGACCCTAATCCCTCGTCAGCTGAAATCCAACTTCATAACTGGATAAATGACTCCCTCGACTCAGTCTTACCACTTAAAACTCTCCCATCCAGTAGGAAATCGTCCAAATTACCATGGTTCTCTGAAGAACTACGCGAAATAAGAAGGAAGGGCAAAAGGCTTGAACGCCAATGGAGAAAGAACTGGAACACAGGTGACAAAAACGATTATAGAACCCATATTAGGCTTTATAAAAACGCATTAAAAACTGCGCAGGCCTCCTACTTTGAGGAGCAAATAGCCTCAGCTGCTAATTCCGCGAAAGAGACCTATCGAATAGTGAAACTCCTCACCAAAATACAAGACCCTCCATCATCCCCAGACTTGGATGGGGCAAAATGTAACCAAATGGCAGATTTCTTTTCGGCAAAAATTGCTAAAATCCTGACCTCCCTTCCAGCTCCTTCTACCGCACAAGCAGGCTTTGGTTCCTCTCCCCTTCAAGACACCCCGAGATTAACCTTTTTCTTCCAAATCTCCATTGAAACGTTTCTTAACGTTCTACAGAAAGTCAAAAGTGGTTCCCCATCAGACTCAGCCCCCATTAGTAAATTGAAGTTAGTTGCTCCCACTATTGCCCCCCTTTTTACCAATCTGATCAACGCCTCCTTTAAAAATGGTATAGTCCCGGCGAACTGGAAAAAAGCCACAGTCAAGGCTCTCATAAAAAAACCGCACTTAGATCCCACAGATCCTTCTAATTTTAGACCGATCTCATTGCTACCGGCTATGAGTAAAATAGCCGAACGAGTAGCAAACCAACAACTTTCGGAATTTTTAGAGACCAATCATCTTCTCCGCATGTCCCAGACAGGCTTTAGACCAGGACAAGGGACTGACACCGCATTGTTAGCCGTGGTCGAAGAAGCTAGGGGCATAATGGACGCAGGAGGATCAGTGGCAGTGATCCTCCTCGACCTGAGTGCCGCCTACGACACGGTGGACCATGCAACCCTTGTCCAGCGCCTTGGTCTGATAGGAGTGGCGGATTCCGCTTTGGCCTGGATCTCATCCTTTCTCAAAGACAGGTCCTTTCAAGTTGTTGACGGGTATTCCGTCTCTAATGCTCAGTCTCTTAAGTGTGGTGTGCCTCAGGGATCCTCCCTGAGCCCCACACTTTTTAATGTCTACTTGGCTCCCCTTGAGGATGTTGTCAAGCCATTTGGCATTAAATCAATAATGTATGCTGACGACACTCAGCTCGTCGTCTCCCTTAACCAACCAGACAACGCCTTGTCCAATCTGAGCAGTTGCCTGGAGAAGGTGCATCAATGGATGTGCGAATCCAGGTTAAAACTGAATGGGGAGAAATCTGAAATACTCCTCTTGGGAACCTCCAACAAAATCCCCATATCCCTTCCTTGGCCACCATGCATGGGAACGCCACTGATTCCCAAATCCGAAGTCAAGAGCTTAGGGATATGGCTTGACCAGGATCTAAGTTTCAAAACTCAGGCGAGAAAAACGGCGGGAACCTGTTTCGGCCTGATAAAGATGGCTCGAAAGATTTTACATCTACTCCCGCTCCAGTCCAGGAAACTCCTGATGCAGGGGCTTGTGAACTCCAGATGGGACTATGGAAATGTCCTGTATCTGGGGGCCCCAGCCTCGGTTGTCCATAGACTTCAATGCGCACAGAATGCGGCGGCTAGAATCCTCACAGGAACCCCAGCGAGGAATTCGGCCAAACCAGCTCTCAGAAGCCTGCACTGGTTGCCAGTAAAGGAGAGGGTCAAATTTAAGACCCTGTGCATTACTCATAGAATGTTGCACAACGAAGGCCCTCCCATTCTTAGGACACTCGTGACTCAACAACATTCAAGTCGACAATTAAGATCTAACTCTCTTTCCCTCGCTAATGTCCCTAGAATCAGGAAGGCCAGAACAGGCGGTCGCCTGTTCTCCTATAATGCTCCTAGACTTTGGAACGCCCTTCCTCTCTCCCTGAGGCAAGAACATAACCACCTCAGGTTTAGGAAACGCCTAAAAACCCTACTTTTCCCCTGAGCTCGTCTTCCTGACCCTTCCTTCCCTCAGTACCGTGGTCTTTTTAGCGCCGGGATGCCCTAGGGTAGCTGCGCGCTCTAGAAAACCTAAAATCAAATCAATCAAATCAAATCATTTGCTGTGTTTGTGGTGTGGATGTCCTTCCCCCATGTTACGTGAGTTGTTTGTGTACTCACCAGGCTCTGCGACTCCTTCGACTCCGTGTACTCCCACCGGCGGAAGCATGGCCATCACCTTCTCCTCCCAGGGATGGTAATGGACGGGTCTGCGGGGCAGCCAACCTCCAGTGATGTTACTCTGGGCGTATTCCTCGTTCATTTTCCTCTTGACTGCCCTGCGCAGATCGTACCACCTGGCTTGGCATTCATGTCTGGTCCTTCGGATGGGCGCAACAGCATTCACCTTGTCGACAATCCTCTGCCACAGGCTTGTTTTTTGGGCTATGCTGGTCTGTCTGACCAAAGTTCCAAACAGCTGTGGCTCGACTCTGATGACTTCGTTGACGAGGAGGTCCAGCTCCGCCCTTGTGAACTTTGGATTCTTGTCTGTGGGCATGGTGTGGGGTGTGGGTGTGGATGGTTGTGGGTGTGTGGGTGTGAATGTGACGGTGTGTGTGTGAATGTGAAGAGGGGGTGTTTGTGAAGGAGGTTGTGTGAAGGTGTGTAAGTTAAGGTGTAGTTAAGGTGTAAGTAAGGTGCAGTTGTTTGTCTGTGGGGTCTGTCAGCAGTAGGTCTGTTGCAAAGGCTCATGGGTTGTGTGTGTGGGCCCTTTTTATTGGTCCATTTGTGGGTGTGGCTGGGTTTGAATTTGTGGTGGGTGTGTTATAAGAGGTGGTTGTGATTTAGGGCCTCTGTTTGCCTGTTTGGATGTGCCAGGTCAGTCATAGAGATGTATTTTGTCATGTTGACGTGTTTTGTGGTGTTGTGCGAGTCGAATTGACCCTCCTTGTGCTGTTTTACAGTGTCCTGGTTCTGTACGAGTATTTTTCGCGTAGGTAAGGTTCGTACATACGCGATGCTGGGTGAGGGTGCTGGCGTACGGTGCGTACAGGTGCGGGGCTGTGCTAGGGTGTTGGCGTACGGTGCGTACAGGTATGGGGCTGAGAGACGGGCCTGGAGTGCGGCGCGTACAGGTGGGGGGCTGGGGTACGGGGCGTACAGGTGCGGGCCTGGGAGATGGGCCTGGGGTGCGGCGCATACAGGTGCGGGGCTGTGCTACAGTGTTGGGGTATGGTGCATACCGGTGCGGGGATGTGCTACGGTGTTGGGGTATGGTGTGTACAGGTGCGGGGATTTGCTAGGGAGTTGGGGTATGGTGAGTACAGGTGCAGGGCTGTGCTACAGTGTTGGGGTACGGTGCGTACAGGTGCGGGGATGTGCTAGGGTGTTGGGGTACGGTGCGTACAGGTGCGGGGTTGTGCTAGGGTGTTGGGGTATGGTGCGTACAGGTACAGGGCTGGGCTACAGTGTTGGGGTATGGTGCGTACAGGTAAAGGGCTGGGAGACGGGCCTGGGGTGCAGCACGTACAGGTGGGGGCTGGGGTACGGTCCTGGGGTATGGGGCGTACAGGTGCGGGGCTGGGAGATGGGCCTGGGGTGCGGCACGTACAGGTGGGGGGCTTGGGTACGGTCCTGGGGTACGGGGCGTGCAGGTGCGGGGCTGGGAGACGGGCCTGGGGTGCGGCGTGTACAGGTGCGGGGCTGTGCTACGGTGTAGGGGTACGGTGCGGAGGGGGGGTATGGTGTTGACATACGGGGGTACGGTGCTGACATGTGCGGGGTGAGGGGGGGCTGTACGACTCGTATCCAGGCACAAGTTTACCCGTGTACATGTGTGCTACAGCGTTCGCTCCGTACGGGGCCTTTTACATGCGGTTGTGTATTCGGACGAGCGGTACGGATCGTACTTGCGCGCTCGGACTTCTGTTTTACGATTTGCACGTAAAAATGTCCGGCTCCCTATCGGACACTTTTCCCGACGCTATTCGGACGTAAAAATTTACGGCTCCCTCTCGGACCATTTTCCCAACGCAATTGGTATGTATTTTTCATGTACGAATCGTACCTCGCAGTTTGTACGGTACTTGTTCGATTTGTATGTGAAAATATACGGATACGAGTCATACGCAAAATCTTTTTCCCGGATCAGAATCGGCACCAGAGTGATTACAATAATACGATCATCATTGAATAGCCGGGAAAAAACAAACAAATTGATTGTTGAAAAAAAAAAACAAATCAGTATAGAACATCACTATCAATATGTAGAACTATGCGTTCTCCTTTCTATACTTTCTTAATCAGTTCTTTCATCTACATTACCTCTATTATTTATCACAAATACATTTCACAAAATGTATAATCTTATTTACATCTGCTACAAACTAGAGAACAAACTAAATAAACTATTTGCTTTTAAACACAGTTTTCCAAATGTAATATCAATTTGGGCAAATAATATTATTCCAAACACTAATTATAAACACCAATACTTTGCAGTACTGTCTACTTTCTTTTCACATCTTCCCCAATAGGCCGAATGATGTACTCAAACATTTGGCTGCAGAAAACAAATAAGAATTTGGTAAGTCATAATGCAACCTAGCTTTGAATTCCAAGTGGGAATCATTGCAATACGTCCATCCTTTTTTACACTTTAAATACACAGTATAGTGTCCAGATGTTGTAATAGGTCCATCATGAAAAATAATAGCCACTGCTGTAAAAGTTCTTCATGAACTAGATATTTGACTTCCATCAAAATTTCTAATTTTTGTTTCCAATTTTCTTTCATTTGCTCTAGAACTTAGCATTAAAATGAGATATTTTCCAAATCTTTCTATATGTAATGTAGACAACATCTCTGAACTACAATGTGAACATCTCATATCCTGATTTTCAGTTTTTATCAATTTGTTAAAAAGTACTGATATGCAGTCTGGTATTGATAAGTATAGAAATCGTTCTGTTTGCATTTGAGTGGTAGAAGTTAATGAAAACTCTTCACACTTATGAACCCATCTGTAACTTAGTCCAAATAAGTTTTCAATGTGTATTCCTTCATGTTCTAATACTCCAAGCATAAGCATTAGAAATTCTTGTGCATCTAAAAGATGCTGAATGCCAGAGGCTGTATGCATTTTACTTCTGTCACTTACCTACTGTTAGAACTGGGGGTCTCTAGTTGGCAGAGGTAGGTACCTTTGACCAGGTAGGGACCCTTGCTTCTAAGACAGAGACAGGGGATTACACTACTGGATAACCCCTGCTCATCCCCTTGGTAGCTTGGCACGAGCAGACAGGCTTATCTCAGAGGCAGTGTGTTAAGCATTTTGTGAACACATACAGTAATACAGTGAAAACACTATAGAGGGACACCACACAGGTTTTATAAAAATAAGTATTCTTTATATAGACTTAACACAAGACCACAAACGACAAAAATCCACAATACTGTACTCAAAACTGACTTAAAGATGGTAGAAGTAGCTTAGTTCAAGTTGTTGGTAAATGCGGCACAGTTCTCAAAAAAGTACATGGATGCGTAACGCAAAATAAACAAAAGGCTCGCAGCATTGGAGATGCGTCGGTTCCTTGTTTCGGGGAGACGACGCGTCGCGCCTCAATGCTTGCGCAGAGTAGAGGATGCGTCTTGATTCAAGTTGTCACAGTTCCCCCAGGTAGTTGGA
This sequence comes from Triturus cristatus, assembly GCF_964204655.1. Taxonomy (NCBI): domain Eukaryota; kingdom Metazoa; phylum Chordata; class Amphibia; order Caudata; family Salamandridae; genus Triturus; species Triturus cristatus. Next base: position 199,988,591 of record NC_140593.1, read on the forward strand.
TGTGCCTAGCATTCGTCTCAATGTACACTTGGGGATGGGTATGTTGCGGGGGACAGATTGATATGTTCTCCTGAATGTTTGACCAGTAGATTTTGGGCTAGGATGCTTATTTGGCTATGGATTGGTCTTGTAGTGTCACATGTCCATTGTGGGAGTGGGTAGATCCGTTGCCTGCCCCAGGGGTGTGTGCTTGTGTGAGGGGGGGGGGGTGTGACCGGGCCTGCTGTTGTGTGTAGTGTGATTTGTCATTGGGTCTCCCAGGTGATGTGTCTGCCCCCTCATGGTGCATGCTGGCATGATAGTGAGTGTGAGTTCCTGTGCTTGATATCTGAGCTTGTGGAGTTGGTGTTTGAGTGGACAGTGGTCACAGGAGGGCCTTGTGCTGCATACAGCAGGGCCAAGTGTCAGCTACCTTGTAAGTACTTTGCCAGTCCCTGTGCATTGGGCTTGGTGCATGGGTATGTACCTAGGCCATATGAGCTGAGGGCATTGGTGTCTGCTTCTGAGTTGCACAATGTGTTGTGTGAGCCCCACCCTCCCAGCATCCCGGACATCCAGTCTTGGCTTTGTGGTTGGTGTGGCCTGGGACATGGCATTGCCTTTATTTGTGAATGGGGCATGGAGACGTTAGTGGCATGAGCGTGGTTTTTGAGTGCGGTTGTGTGCGGTGAGGGCTTGGGGGAAGTTGCGTGCATTTGGTGTGTTTGTGGTGTGGATGGCATTCCCCCCATGTTACGTGAGTTGTTTGTGTACTCACCAGGCTCTGCGACTCCTTCGACTCCGTGTACTCCCACCGGCGGAAGCATGGCCATCACCTTCTCCTCCCAGGGATGGTAATGTACGGGTCTGCGGGGCAGCCTACCTCCAGTGATGTTACTCTGGGCGTATTCCTCGTTCATTTTCCTCTTGACTGCCCTGCGCAGATCATACCACCTGGCTTGGCATTCATGCCTGGTCCTTCGGATGGGCGCAACAGCATTCACCTTATCGACAATCCTCTGCCACAGGCTTGTTTTTTGGGCTATGCTGGTCTGTCTGACCAATGTTCCAAACAGCTGTGGCTCGACTCTGATGACTTCGTTGACGAGGAGGTCCAGCTCCGCCCTTGTGAACTTTGGATTCTTGTCTGTGGGCATGGTGTGGGGTGTGGGTGTGGATGGTTGTGGGTTTGTGGGTGTGAATGTGATGGTGTGTGTGTGAATGTGAAGAGGGGGTGTTTGTGAAGGAGGTTGTGTGAAGGTGTGTAAGTTAAGGTGTAGTTAAGGTGTAAGTAAGGTGCAGTTGTTTGTCTGTGGGGTCTGTCAGCAGTGGGTCTGTTGCAAAGGCTCATGGATTGTGTGTGGGGGCCCTTTTTATTGGTCCATTTGTGGGTGTGGCTGGGTTTGAATTTGTGGTGGGTGTGTTATAAGAGGTGGTTGTGATTTAGGGCCTCTGTTTGCCTGTTTGGATGTGCCAGGTCAGTCATAGAGATGTATTTTGTCATGTTGACGTGTTTTGTAGTGTTGTGCAAGTCGAATTGACCCTCCTTGTGCTGTTTTACAGTGTCCTGGTTCTGTACGAGTATTTTTCGCGTAGGTAAGGTCCGTACATACGCGATGCTGGGTGAGGGTGCTGGGGTACGGTGTTGGGGTACGGTGCATACAGGTGCGAGGCTGTGCTAGGGTGTTGGGTTATGGTGCGTACAGGTACGGGGCTGGGCTACGGTGTTGGGGTACGGTGCGTACAGGTACGGGGCTGTGCTACGGTGTTGGGGTACGGTGCGTACAGGTACGGGGCTGTGCTATGGTGTTGGGGTACGGTGCGTACAGGTACGGGGCTGGGAGACGGGCCTGGAGTGCGGCGCGTACAGTTGGGGGGCTGGGGTACGGGGCGTACAGGTGCGGTGCTGGGAAACGGGCCTGGGGTGCGGCACGTACAGGTGAGGGGCTGTGCTACGGTGTTGGGGTACGGTGCGTACTGGTGCGGGGATGTGCTAGGGTGTTGGGGTACGGTGCGTACAGGTGCGGGGCTGTGCTACGGTGTTGGGGTACGGTGCGTACAGGTGCAGGGATGTGCTAGGATGTTGGGGTACGGTGCGTACAGGTGTGGGGCTGTGCTAGGGTGTTGGGGTATGGTGCGTACAGGTACAGGGCTGGGCTACGGTGTTGGGGTACGGTGCGTACAGGTACGGGGCTGGGCAACGGTGTTGGGGTATGGTGCGTACAGGTATGGGGCTGGGAGACGGGCCTGGGGTGCAGCGCGTACAGGTGGGGGCCTGGGGTGCGGCGCGTACAGGTGCAATGCTGTGCTACGGTGTTGGGGTACGGTGCGGAGGGGGGTACGGTGCTGACATACGGGGGTACGGTGCTGACATGTGCAGGGTGAGGGGGGGCTGTACGACTCGTATCCGGGCACAAGTTTACCCGTGTACATGTGTGCTACAGCGTTCGCTCCGTACGGGGCCTTTTACATGCGGTTGTGTATTCGGACGAGCGGTACGGATCGTACTTGCGCGCTCGGACTTCTGTTTTACGATTTGCACGTAAAAATGTCCGGCTCCCTCTCGGACCATTTTCCCAACGCAATTCGTATGTATTTTTCACGTGCGAATCGTACTTCGCAGTTTGTACGGTACTTGTTCGATTCGTACATGAAAATATACGGATACGAGTCGTACGCAAAATTTTTTACCCGGATCGGAATCGGCACCAGAGTGATTACAATAATACGATCATCATTGAATAGCCGGGAAAATACAATCAAATTGATTGTTGAAAAAAAAAAATCAGTATAGAACATCACTATCAATATGTAGAACTATAGCGTTCTCCTTTCTATACTTTCTTAATCAGTTCTTTCTTCTACATTACCTCTATTATTTATCACAAATACATTTCACAAAATGTATGATCTTATTTACATCTGCTACAAACTAGAGAACAAACTAAATAAACTATTTGCTTTTAAACACAGTTTTCCAAATGTAATATCAATTTGGGCAAATAATATTATTCCAAACACTAATTATAAACACCAATACTTTGCAGTACTGTCTACTTTCTTTTCACATCTTCCCCAATAGGCCGAATGATGTACTCAAACATTTGGCTGCAGAACACAAATAAGAATTTGGTAAGTCATAATGCAACCTAGCTTTGAATTCCAAGTGGGAATCATTGCAATACGTCCATCCTTTTTTACACTTTAAATACACAGTATAGTGTCCAGATGTTGTAATAGGTCCATCATGAAAAATAATAGCCACTGCTGTAAAAGTTCTTCATGAACTAGATATTTGACTTCCATCAAAATTTCTAATTTTTGTTTCCAATTTTCTTTCATTTGCTCTAGAACTTAGCATTAAAATGAGATATTTTCCAAATCTTTCTATATGTAATGTAGACAACATCTCTGAACTACAATGTGAACATCTCATATCCTGATTTTCAGTTTTTATCAATTTGTTAAAAAGTACTGATATGCAGTCTGGTATTGATAAGTATAGAAATCGTTCTGTGTGCATTTGAGTGGTAGAAGTAAATGAAAACTCTTCACACTTATGATCCCATCTGTAACTTAGTCCAAATAAGTTTTCAATGTGTATTCCTTCATGTTCTAATACTCCAAGCATAAGCATTAGAAATTCGTGTGCATCTAAAAGATGCTGAATGCCAGAGGCTGTATGCATTTTACTTCTGTCACTTACCAACTGTTAGAACTGGGGGTCTCTAGTTGGCAGAGGTAGGTACCTTTGACCAAGTAGGGACCCTTGCTTCTAAGACAGAGACAGGGGATTACACTACTGGATAACCCCTGCTCATCCCCTTGGTAGCTTGGCACGAGCAGACAGGCTTATCTCAGAGGCAGTTTGTTAAGCATTTTGTGAACACATACAGTAATACAGTGAAAACACGATAGAGGGACACCACACAGGTTTTATAAAAATAAGTATTCTTTATATAGACTTAACACAAGACCACAAACGACAAAAATCCACAATACTGTACTCAAAATTGACTTAAAGATGGTAGAAGTAGCTTAGTTCAAGTTGTTGGTAAATGCGGCACAGTTCTCACAAAAGAGTAGAGGATGCGTCTTGATCCTTACCGGAGAGGAGGTGATGCATAGATTCTCATGCTGCAGCCCAGTCGCGATGCGGCAAGATGGCACCTCGATGCAATGCGACAATCCGGTGCGATGCGATAAGATGGCGCCCTTGATGCGACGACATTGAGACGATGCGACACGCCCTGGCAGTCTTGCGGCGGCTCTCGTGCTTTGCGACAGGCCCTGCGACACGCTTCTCCGATGATGCGATGGCGACCCTCACGGTTGCGACACGCTTCTCTGGTGATGCGACAGCAGACAGCTGCGACGAAGGCCCGCTTCTGGGAGATGCGGCTGCGGCACGCTCCTCCCGCGATGTGATGAATACATCTGCGGCAGCGACACGCTTCTCAGTGAGTCGTGCTTCCAGCTCCCAGCGACATGCAGGCTTCTGCAGATAGAATTCCTAGCAAGGAAATTCAGAGGGAGCTGGTGGTGAAGTCTGCTATCCCTGAGACTTCAGCAGGAGGCAAGCACAAGTTCAAGCCCTTGGAGAAATATTCTGCAAGATTATGAAGTACACACAAAGTTCCTTCTCCTCTCCTTGGCACTGAAGACACCACTGTAGGCCAACCCAGCAACACAACACACTGGCAGGGGGGGGCAGTCCACTCCTACAGCTTCCTTTGGTTCTTCTCCTTGGCAGAGGTTTCTTGTTGTTGTTCCAGAAGTGATCTAAAGTGTTGGGGTTTGGGTCCACATATTATACTACTTTTCTCTTTGTTCTCTGAAGGCAGAGAGGCCTTTGCCTAGTCCAAACCAGCTCTGGTCAGTCCTGGAGTACTTTGTTTACCTGACTCCTTCTTTCCTTTCAGAGTGCAGGGCAGAGTCATCAGACACACCACGGGAGGTGGAGCCAGCATTGTGGAGGGAAGGCACAGCCCTATTCTGGTCCCAGGTACATCTCCTCCCACCCATCTAAATGCAGATCTTCCTATTCAGCCCTGTGCTTACTCACCCTCTCCCATGGAATCCCCAGTCCCTGTCACTCACAGAACCAGACACACAATACACAACCTAGCAGAGGCAGGCTTGGACAGTTAAGCAAGAAAATACCTACTTTCTAAAAGTGGTATTTTCAAACACAGAATGTTAAAACTAACTTCACTAAAAGATGTATTTTATCATTCTGAGTTCAGGCATACTACATTCGATTTTCTACCATGTTCCCTGAGTCAGTTAGGATTATAAAATGGAATAATCAAACTGCCCATTCTGGCCTATGGAGAACGGGTAGCCTTGCAATACTGAAAAACAAAAATAGCTGTAATTCACTATTAGGACATGCCACACACACCAGGGCATGCCCTATCTTATACTTACAATGCACCCTGCCCTTGGGCCTACCATAGGGGTGTCTGATATGAAGATAAGGGAAGGTTTAGGGACTGGCAAGTGGGTGCACTTGGTCAGTCAGCATGGCAGTACCAGACTGCACACAAGTTCTGCAATGGCAGACCTGAGACACACTTTACAAGCTGCTTCTGTGGGTGGCATAACCAGTGCTGCAAGCCCACCAGCAGCATATGATTTACAAGCCCTGGGCGCACATGGTGCACTGTGCTAGGGTCTGACAAGTAAATCAAATAACCCAATCATGGAGTCACTAATCAATACATCAATTTAACATAGGGAGCACTTGCACTGTGCGCTGAATAGCAGTGGCACAGTGCTAAAGCATCTAAACCAGCAAAACATCAAAAACAGAGGCAGCAATCAGGAAAAATGGAAGGGAGACTCACGCCAATGGTACCACGTCTAACACATGTCCCCTCCAGCTGATATGTGGGGAGAACTACCCTTCCCCTTGGGAGTTCTCATCACTAAGGCGGAAAATCTGGACAGACCATCAGCATTGGCGTGTTCAGGACCAGGGCAGTGTTCCACCGTAAAGTCCATCCCCTGTAGGGAAATGGACCACCTCAACAACTATGGGTTCTCACCCCTCAACTGCATCAACCATCTGAGGGGCCTGTGGTCTGTCTGAACCCGGAAGTGAGTCCCAAACAGGTATGGTCTCAACTTCTTCAGCGCCCAGACCACAGCAAATGCCTCATGCTCAATTGCACTCCACCTCTGTTCCCGTGGAAGTAACCGCCTACTGATGAAGGCTACAGGTTGATCTAGGCCCTCCTCATTAATCTGTGATAGAACAGCCCCCACACCATGCTCTGAAGCGTCTGTTCTTTTGAAAAGTTGGGCGCCTGAAGCACGGGTGCTGTGCACATGGCATTCTTCAGGGCGTCAAAAGCCTTCTGACAGGTGTCAGTCCAGTTTACTTTCTTGGGCTGCTTCCTGGAAGTCAGCTCAGTCAAGGGTGCAACAATGTTGCCATACCCCTTGACAAACCTCCTGTAGTACGCCGTGAGTCCTAAAAAGGCTCTCACCTGTGTCTGAGTCTTTGGGGGTTCCCATGCCAGGATGGTATCAATCTTGGGTTGCAGGGGTGCCACCTGGCCGCTCCCTAACTGGTGCCCCAAGTACACCACGTAACCCTGTCCAATATGGCACTTACTTGTCTTGATCGTGAGGCCTGCCTTGCGCAGTGCCATCAACACTTCCCAGAGGTGGCGCAGATGTTCTTCCCAACTGGCGCTGAACACTGCAATGTCATCCAGGTAGGTGGCCCTGAAATCTTCCAGTCCAGCCAACACCTGGTTGACCAACCTCTGAAAGGTGGCAGGGGCATTCTTCATCCCAAAGGGCAAAACCCGGAATTTGTAGTGCCCCTCTGGTGTGGAGAATGCTGACCTCTCTTTGGCCCGATCAGTTAAGGTGATCTGCCAGTACCCAGACGTCAAATCAAATGTGATGAGGTACCGTGCAGCCCCTAACCAATCAATGAGCTCATCAGCTCTGGGGATGGGGTGCGTGTCAGTCCTGGTGACTTAATTGAGTCCTCGGTAGTCCACACAGAACCTGAGTTCAGGTGTGGCACCAGGCGAGGCAGCCTTTGGGACCAAGACCACTGGGCTGGCCCAAGGACTGTTGGAGGACTCAATCACCCCTAAGGCAAACATCTTGGAGACTTCCTCCTTGATGTAAGTCCTGACCTTGTGAGTTACTCTGTAAGCCTTGTGCTTCACAGGAGGACTGTCCCCAGTGTCCACATCATGGACGCACCACTCAGTGACACCAGGAACCAAGGAAAACAAATCAGAGAATTGTCCCAGCAGTTGGCGACAATCTTGCTGCTGATCAGGGGTCAGTGTGGCAGAGAGGCTGACACCATCCACTGACCCATCTTGCTCTGTTGCAGACAGGAGGTCAGGAAGAGGCTCTGTCTCCTCCTCCATTCCATCACCCGTTCCTAGGAGCATGCCCACTTCGGACCTTTCTAAGTGGGGCTTCAGGCGGTTAACATATAGGACCTGCAAAGGGTTCCTTGGAGACAGCAAGATTACCAGGTAGGTGACATCACTCTTGCGCTCCACCACCTCAAATGGACTAGTCCACCTGTCCTGGAGCACACAAGTCTCTACAGGGGCCATGACTCAAACTTTCTGTCCAGGTTGAAGCTCAATCAGAGTGGCATTCTGATCGTACCACCGCTTCATCTCTTCCTGGCTGACTTCCAGATTCGCGTGAGCGAGCTCTCTGAATCGCCAAGTCTGGTTCCTGAAGGCCAGCATGTAACTGTATACATCCTGGGGAGGTTTCCTGGGAGATTGCTCCCAGCCTTCCTTGACCAGACTCAAAGGTCCTCTTACAGGGTGTCCACACAACAGTTCAAAGGGACTGAACCCTAGGTACTTTTGTGACACCTCACAGTAAGCAAACAGAAGACATGGCAAGAGGACGTCCCACTTACGCCTCATTGGTTCTTCAAGACCCATGATCATGCCTTTAAGGGTCTGGTAGAACCTTTCAACCAGCCCATTACCTTGGTGGTGGTAAGGAGTGGTGAACTTGTAGGTAACACCACACTCCTTCCACATGGACTTCATATAACTGGATATGAAATTGGTATCACGGTCTGACACCACCTCTCTGGGGAACCCCACACGGGAAAAAATCCCCATCAGTGCAAGTCCCACCACGGGGGCCGTCACTGTCCTGAGAGGGATGGCTTCCGGGTACTGGGTGGCATGGTCCACCAAGACCAGGATAAACCTGTTGTCCATGGCTGTCTTGGGGTCCAGTGGCCCCACAATGTCAATGCCCACCCATTCAAAGGGGGTACTGACTACCGGGAAAGGTTGGAGAGGAGCCTTTTGCTTCCTTCCACTTTTCCCACTTGCTTGGCAAGTTTGACAGGTCCTACAATGAGTATCTGAACTCTTCCGCATCTGGGGCCAATAAAAGTGGGTGACAAGCCTTTCAAAGGTCTTGTCCTGCCCCAGATGTCCAGCTAAAGGTACGTCATGAGCCAACCCCAGTAGGAAGGCTCTGAAGCACAGGGGTACTACCAGCACACGGGAGGATTCAGGCCCAGCAACCTTAGGCTCTGTATACAGGAGGTCGTTCTCCCAGTAGATCCTATGTGATCCAGACTCATCACCTGCTACCTGGTCTGTGGCCTGTTGCAGCAAACCCACAAGAGAAGGGCACTTCTTCTGTTCTGCACAAAATTCCTCCATGGAGGGTCCTCCTTCTTGCTGCCAATGGGTCAGCTCAGGCAGGCCCCCCAGTTCAGCAACCTGTTCCCTTGTAGGTTCCATTGCATCCCCCTCAAGGTCTGCCTCCTCCTGGACCATGGGAAAAATGGGGGCTGGTTTCTCGCACCCCATACCTCTTCTTTTTAAGTCAGGTCCCTGGGCCATACTTTCAGGCTCCAGGACCTCTTCAACTCCCTTACTGGCTGCCATAGACCGAGTGGTAACACACGCCCACTCAGGCAAACCCAACATCTCCAAATCAGCTTTCTTCTCCACCTTACCCCAAGGGGAGCTCTCCAAATCATTGCCCAACAGACAATCCACAGGCATGGCTGGCCTTACAGCTACCTGAAGAGTACCAGAGACCCCACCCCACTCAAAGGGAACCTGAGCCACCTTGCAGTGGCTCTCTGTGTTGTCAGCAGCAACAACTGGGTAAAAGGCATTGGGGACAACCTGCACTTGAGACACCAGGTGAAACTTGACAGCTGTCACACTGGCTCCTGTTTCTCTAAGAGCCTCTACTCTATGGCCATTGATGGTCACCCACTGCCTGTATTTCTTAGTGTTATCAGGCAACTGAGTTTGAGGGACTGTCTCAAAGTCTCCTAATGAGACAAGGGACATTTCTGTGGCACCCCACCCACCTTGGGCGCCCTTCTCCTCCCCTCCCAGGGCTACACTCACCAGCTGACGGGGTGGTGCACGTGGTGGCACTCTGGAGTCCTTCATGGGACACTGTTGATCAAACCAATGGTGGCCCATTTGACCACACGTAAAGCACTTGTAGGGGCCCCTCTGAAACGGTTTACCCGTCAGGCCTCTTGCTTCTTCTCAGGGGGAGGCTGGGAACCCTTCCCTTGGTTCCCTTGGGAATTACTTTGGGGCACTTTCTGGAACTCCCTCTATTTACCCTTGTCCACCCACTCTTCTGCTGGGGACCCTGCCCACCTTTGGCAGAATCTCCCACATGGCCCTTGTGGACCCTGGTACTGGCCCAGCGATCTGCCTCCTCAGCAAGCTTCCTAGGGTTAGTTAACTTGCTATCAATAAGGTGCTGGCGTAGCTCTGGAAAACAATTAGCAGACAAGTGCTCCCTGGCAAACAAATCATAGAGCGCTTCAAAAGTATCCACTTTGCTACCCTTCACCCAACCATCCGTAGCTCAGCAAAAGAAAGACACATATTCTAACCAAGTGGTTCCCTCCAGTTTCTTACAATTTCCGAATCTCTGTCTATAGAGTTCTGGGGTCAAACCGTACCTTGTCATCAGGGCTTCCTTCATGTGGGCATAAGACATCCTATGTTCACTGGGCAGCTCTAACAAAGTATCCCTCCCCTCACTCACAAAGCAGCTCCACAGCCCAGCTCCCCAATCCTTCTCAGGGACCCGGTGGGCCAACATTGCTATCTCATAGGCTGCAAACCACTGCCCAATCTCCTCATGCTTATGGAACTCTTTGATGACATCCTTGGGAAAATACACTCTGCTTTTTAAAGGCACAGATGGTGTGCTGCCACCAGAGGGACTGATCTCTAAGTCCTTTGCATTGATCTCTAACTCCCTCAACATACTCTCATGCTTCATTCTCATTCTCTCTCTCTCCAAGGACAACTTGTTATTCTCCATTTCCCTCTGACCCTCCATTTTGAGCTTAGCCATCTCCAGCTTGTGTGCCCTATTTCAAAAGAGGCAAGAGAGGAACAGAAAAAAGCAAGAGAGGTATATAAAGAAGCAAGATAGATACAGAAAGGGGAAGAAAGGTGCAGAAAGAAGCAAGCGAAGTGCAGAAATCCAAAGAAAGGTGCAGAAAGGAGCAAGAGAAGTAGGGAAACATTATTTACAATGCATACAATACATCGCATGACATTACAATAAAAGTTGTTAGAACGACACGTTGTTAAATCGCATGCCATTACAACGCAAGTCATTACAACGACTTGCGTTGTAGGGGCAAAAGGTGTTGGATTTGTTGGATTTTTACACCTTCCCTACTGTTGCACACACTGGAGTTGGAATAGAAAATTATACAATTCCAAACTCCAGCGCCCCTCCACAGCCAATCATTGTAATGACTTGCATTATAATGGTACGCGATGTAACAACACGTCGCTGTAACGACTTGCGTTGTAATTGCATGCATAGAAAATGCATGTGTTGTGACGAGTGCTATTCGAGAAGTGCAGAAAGGCACACAAGAAATATAGAAAGAGGTAAGAGAGGTGCAGAAAGAAGCAAGAGAAGTGCAGAAAGAAGCACATGAGGTGCAGACAGAAGCAAGTGAGGTATAGAAAGAAGCAAGTGATGTGTAGACAGAAGCAAGAGAAGTTATGAAAGAGGCAGGAGAGGTGCAGAAAGAAGCAACAGAGGTGCAGTAATAAGCAACATAGGTGCAGAAAGAAGCAAGAGAAGTTCAGAAAGAAACAACAGAGGTGCAGAAAGAGGCAATAGAAGTGCAGAAGGATGCAAGAGAGGTGCAGAAAGCGGCAAAAGAGGTACATAAAGAGGCAAGAGATGTGCTGACAGGAGCAAGAGAGGTACAGAAAGAAGCAAGGGAAATGCAGAAAGAAGCAAGAGAGGTGCAGGCAGAGGCAAGCTTGGTGCAGAAAGAAGAGAAGTGCAGAAAGAAGCAAGAGAGGTGCAGAGTAAAGCAAAAGAGGTGCAGAAAGAGGCAAGAGTGCAGAAAGAGGCAGGAGGGGTGCAGAAACAAGCAAGAGAAGTGCAGAAAGAAGCAAGAGATGTGCAGAAAGAAGCAAGATAGGTGCAGAACGAGTAAGAAATGTACAGAAAGAGGCAAGAGAGGTGCAGAAAGATGAAGGAGACATGCAGAAAGAAGAGAGTGAGCTGCAGAAAGAGCAAGAAAGGTACAGAAAGAGGCTAGAGCGTTACAGAAAGAGGAAGAAAGATACAGAAAGAAGCAAGCGAAGTGTAGAAAGAGGCAAGATGAGTGCATCAGTAATGCCTGGGTGATTGGAATAGTGCACGGGTAGTACCTGGGTGATTGGATGAGTGCATGGTTAGTGCCTGGGTGATTGGATGAGTGCATTAGTACTGTCTGCGTGAATGCATGAGTGCATGGGTACTACATAATTGAACAGTTAAGTTGAAAGATAGTGACTCAATTAATGCATGGGTAATGCCTGGGTGATCGGATGAGTGCAAGGGTAGTGCCTGAGTGAATGGATAAGTGGAAGAATTGTGCCTTGCTCATTCAATGAGTGCATGGGTAGTGTCTCTGTGATTTGATCAATGAATGGGTACTGCCTAAATGATTGTATGACTGAATGGACAGTGCCTGAGTGATTGGATGAGTGCATGAGTCCTGTCTGAGTGAATGCATGAGTGCATGGGCAGTGCCTGAGTAAATGGATGAGTGCAAGGCTAGTGCTTGGGTGATTGGATGTGTGCATGGTTAGTGCCTGAGTGAATGGTTGACTGTAATAGTAGTGCCTGGGAGATTGGATAAGTGCACAACTAGTGTGTGTGTGATTGCATGAGTGCATGTAAAGTGCCTGGTTGCTTGGATGACTGCATAGGTAGTGCCTCAGTGAATGTATGAGTGCAAAGGTAGTGCCTGGGTGATTGAATGAGTGCATGGGTCATGTCTGAGTGAATGGATTAGTGCATAGGTAGTGCCTGAGTGAATGGATGTATACAAGGGTAGTACCTGGGTGATTCCATGTGCAAGAGAAGTGCAGAAAGAGGAAGAGAGGTACAGAAAGAAATAAGAAAAGTACAGAAAGAAGCAAGAGAGGGACAGAAAGAAGCAAGAGAAGTGATGAAAGAGGCAAGAGGGGTACAGAAGAATGCAAGAGAGGTGCAGAAAGAAACAAGAGAGGTATAGAAAGAGGCAAGAGATGTGCAGAAAGAGGCAAGAGAGGTGCAGAGAGAGGCATGTGAAGTGCAGAAAGAAGCAAGAGAGGTGCAGAAAGAGGCAGGCAAAGTACAGAAAGAAGCAAGAGAACTGCAGAAAGAGGCAATGCGGTGCAGAAAGAGGAAGAAATGAGCAGAAAGAAACAAGAGAAGTGCAGAAAGAGGCACGTGAAGTGCAAAAAGAGGCAAGAGAAGTGCAGAAAGAAGCAAGAGAGTTGCAGAGAGATGCAAGAAAGGTGCAGAAAGAAGCAAGACAAGTGATGAAAGAAGCAAGAGAACTGCAGAATGTGGCGGGAGAGGTGCAGAAAGAGGCAGGAGAGGTACAGAAAGAAGCAAGAGAAGTGTAGAAAGTGGCAAGTGAAGTGCAGAAAGAGGCAAGAGAAGTGCAGAAAGAACCAGGAGAGGTTCATAAAGAAGCAAGAGTAGTGCAGAAAGAAGCAAGAGAGGTGCAGAAAGAGGAAGAAAGGTACAGAAAGAGGCAAGGGAAGATCAGAAACAGGCAAGAGAGGTGTAGAAAGAGGCAAGAGAGGTACAGAAAGAAGCAAGAAAGGCACAAAAAGAAGAAAGAGGGGTGCAGAAAGAAGCAAGAGAGGTGCAGAAAGAAGCAAGAGAAGTGCAGAAGAAGCAAGAGAGGTGCAGAAAGAGGAAGAAATATGCAGAAAGAGGAAAGGGAGGTGCAGAAACAGGCAAGAGAAGGGCACAAAGAGGCAAGAAAAGTGTATAAAGAAGCAAGAGAGGTGCATAAAGAAGCAAGAGATATGCAGAAAGAGGAAGAAAGGTTTCGAAAGAGGCAAGAGAGGAAAAGAAAAAATCAAGAGAGGTATATAAAGAAGCAAGAGAGATACAGAAAGGGGGAAAAGGTGCAGAAAGAAGCAAGAGATGTACAGAAAGCCAAAGAAAGGTGCAGAAAGGAGCAAGAGAAGTAGGGAAACATTATTTACAATGCATGCAATACATCGCATGACATTACAATGAAAGTTGTTACAACGACACGTTGTTACATCGCATGCCATTACAACGCAAGTCATTACCACAACTTGCGTTGTAGGGGCAAAATGTGTTGGATTTGTTAGATTTTTACACCTTCCCTACTGTTGCACACACTGGAGTTGGAATAGAAAATTATACTATTGAAAACTCCAGCGCCCCTCCACAGCCAATCGTTGTAATGACTTGCATTATAATGGCACGCGATGTAACAACACGTCGCTGTAACGACTTGCGTTGTAATTGCATGCATAGAAAATGCATGTGTTGTAACGAGTGCTATTCGAGAAGTGCAGAAAGACATTAAAGAAATATAGAAAGAGGCAAGAGAGGTGCAGAAATAAGCAAGAGAAGTGCAGAAAGAAGCACATGAGGTGCAGACAAAAGCAAGTGAGGTATAGAAAGAAGCAAGTGATGTGTAGACAGAAGAAAGAGAAGTGATGAAAGAGGCAGGAGGGGTGCAGAAAGAAGCAGGGGCGGTACAGAAAGAAGCAAGAGAGGTGCAGTAATAAGCAATATAGGTGCAGAAAGAAGCAAGAGAAGTTCAGAAAGAAACAACAGAGGTGCAGAAAGAGGCAAGAGAAGTGCTGAAAGAAGCACGTGAGAGAAGTGCAGAAAGGGAAAGAAATATGCAGAAAGAGGTGAGAGGTACAGAAAAAAACAAGAGAAGTGCAGAAAGAGGCAATAGAAGTGCAGAAAGACGCAAGAGAGGTACAGTAAAGAGGCAAAAGAGGTACAGAAAGAGGCAAGAGATGTGCTGAAAGGAGCAAGAGAGGCAAGATGGGTGCAGAAAGAAGAGAAGTTCAGAAAGAGGCAAGAGAGGTGCAGAGTAAAGCAAAAGAGGTACAGAAAGAGGCAAGAGTGCAGAAAGAGGCATGAGGGGTGCAGAAAAAAGCAAGAGAAGTGCAGAAAGAAGCAAGAGATGTGCAGAAAGAAGCAAGACAGGTACAGAAAGAGTAAGAAATATTCAGAAAGAGGCAAGAGAGGTGCAAAAAGATGCAGGAGACGTGCAGAAAGAAGAGAGTGAGCTGCAGAAAGAGCAAGAAAGGTACAGAAAGAGGCTAGAGAGATACAGAAAGAGGAAGAAAGATACAGAAAGAAGCAATATAAGTGTAGAAAGAAGCAAGAGAAGTGCAGAAAGGAAGAAAGGTACAGAAAGAAGCAAGAGAAATGCAGAAAGTGGCAAGAGAGGTGCACAAAGAGGCAAGAGTTGTGCAGAAAGAAGCAAGAGAAGTGTAGAAAGTGGCAAGTGAAGTGCAGAAAGAGGTAAGAGAAGTGCAGAAAGAACCAAGAGAGGTTAGTAAAGAAGCAAGAGAACTGCAGAAAGAAGCAAGAGAGGTGCAGAAAGAGGAAGAAATGTACAGAAGGAGGCAAGAGAAGAACAGAAACAGGCAAGAGAGGTGTAGAAAGAGGCAAGAGAGGTACAGAAAGAAGCAAGAAAGTTGCAGAAAGAGGAAAGGGAGGTGCAGAACCAGGCAAGAGAAGGGCACAAAGAGGCAAGCAAAGTGCATAAAGATGCAAGAGAGGTGCATACAGAAACAAGAGTGATGCAGAAAGAGGAAGAAAGGTTTAGAAAGAGGCAATGTACAGAAAAAAAGCAAGAGAGGTATATAAAGAAGCAAGAGAGATACAGGAAAGGGAAGAAAATTGCAGACAGAAGAAGAGAAGTGCAGAAAGACAAAGAATGGTGCAGAAAGAAGCAAGAGAAGTGGGGAAACATCATTTATAATGCATGCAATACATTGCATACCATTACAACGCAAGTCGTTCCAATGACGCGTTGTTACATCGAATGCCATTACAACGCATGTCGTTACAACGACTTGCTTTGTAGGGGGCAAAAAGTGTTGGATTTGTTGGATTTTCAATCCAACACCTTCCCTGCTGTTGCACACACTGGAGTTGGAATAGTAAATTATACTATTCCAAACTCCAGTCCCCCTATAGCCAATCGTTGTAATGACTTGCATTGTAATGGCATGCGATGTAACATTGCGTCGTTGTAACAAATTGCGTTGTAATTGCATGAGTAGAAAATGCATGCATTTTAATGAGTGCTATTCGAGAAGTGCAAAAAGAGGCAAGAGAAATACAGAAAGAGGCAAGAGAGGTGCAGATAGCAGCAGGAAAAGTGCAGAAAGAAGCACCTGAGGCGCAGAAAGAAGCAAGTGAGGTATAGAAAGAAGCAACTGAGGTGTAGAAAGAAGCAAGAGAAGTGATGAAAGAGGCAAGAGAAGTGCAGAAAAAAAGCAAGGGCAGTACAGAAAGAAGCAAGAGAGGTGCAGAAAGAAGCAATATAGGTGCAGAAAGAAGCAAGAGAAGTTCAGAAAGAAACAACTGAGGTGCACAAAAAGGCAAGCGAAGTGCAGAAAGAGGCAAGAGTGGTGCAGAAAGAGGCAAGAGGGGTACAGAAAGAAGCACGTGAAAGAAGTCCAGAAAGAAGCAAGCGAAGTGCAGAAAGAGGAAATAAAAGTGCAGAAAGACGCAAGAGAGGTGCACAAAGAGGCAAAAGAGGTACAGAAAGAGGCAAGAGAGGTGCAGAAAGGAGCACGAGAGGTACAGAAAGAAGCAAGGGAAATGCAGAAAGAAGCAAAAGCAGTGCAGAAAGAGGCAAGAAGGGTGCAGAAAAAAGAGAAGTGCAGAAAGAGGCAAGAGAGGTGCAGAAAGAGGCAAGAGTGCAGAAAGTGGTATGAGGGGTGCAGAAAAAAGCAAGAGAAGTACAGAAAGAGAAAGAAAGGAGCAGAAAGAAGCAAGACAGGTACAGAAAGAGTAAGAAATATACAGAAAGAGGCAAGAGAGGTGCAGAAAGATGCAGGAGACGTGCAGAAAGAAGAGAGTGAGCTGCAGAAAGAGCAAGAAAGGTACAGAAAGAGGCTAGAGAGATACAGAAAGAGGAAGAAAGATACAGAAAGAAGCAATATAAGTGTAGAAAGAGGCAAGAGAAGTACAGAAAGGAAGAAAGGTACAGAAAAAAGGAAGAGTAATGCAGAAAGTGGCAAGAGAGGTGCACAAAGAGGCAAGAGTGGTGCAGAAAGAAGCAAGAGAAGTGTAGAAAGTGGCAAGTGAAGTGCAGAAGGAGGTAAGAGTAGTGCAGAAAGAACCAAGAGAGGTTAGTAAAGAAGCAAGAGAAGTGCAGAAAGAAGCAAGAGAGGTGCAGAAAGAGGAAGAAAGTTACAGAAGGAGGCAAGAGAAGAACAGAAACAGGCAAGAGAGGTGTAGAAAGAGGCAAGAGAGGTGCAGAAAGAAGCAAGAAAGTTGCAGAAAGAGGAAGAAAGGTGAAGAAAGAGGCAAGAAATGTAAAGAAAAAAGCAAGAGATGTGCAGAAAGAAGCAAGGCAGGTGCAGAAAGAGTAAGAAATATACAGAAAGAGGGAAGAGATGTGCAGAAAGAGGCAGGAGACCTGCAGAAAGAGGCAAGAGAAGTACAGAAAGAAGCAAGAGAGGTGCAGAAAGAAGAGAGTAACCTGCAGAAAGAAGAAGAAAGGTACAGAAACAGCCTAGAGAGGTACAGAAAGAGGAAGAAAGATACAGAAAGAAGCAAGAGAAATATAGAAAGAGGCAAGAGAAGTGCAGAAAAAGGAAGAAAGGAGCAGAAAGAAGCAAGAGAAATACAGAAAGAAGCTAGAGAGGTGCAGAAAGAAGCAAAATAGGTACAAAAAGGAGACAAAAATGTGCAGAAAGAAGCAAGTGAGGTGCAAAAAGAGGCAAGAGAGTTGCAGAAAGAAGCAAGAGAGGTACAGAAAGAAGAGAGTGTTGTGCAGAAAGAAGCAAGAGAGGTGCAGAAAGAATCAAGAGTGGTGCCGGTGCCCTCATGTCTTAAACCTCACTTTTCTCTGGCAGCTTCACTATTCACCGACTGCTCAGAATGTTGGGCCTAGCCAAATATAAAACAGCAACCCTTCTCATGTCACTGTTGGAAGTCTCACCATGTTTCCGAAGATGCACACAACAATTTAAAAACTCATTCACAAAGCCATACAAGTACTAACCCACCCACTCATTGATTCATTGTTGTATACACACATCTACTTGCTCACCCATACTGACACCCATAGACCCACTCACTAAGTAATACAGACATTGACATATCCACTCATACAGGCATACAGGTGCTGACATGCTGAGTGAGCTACCCATAAAACTACTGACACACCTAGACACTCACCCATACAGTCAATCATACAGCCACTTACTCACCTAAACCGTTACATGTCCACCCACTTACTTACTCATAGAAATAGGAACACATACTCACTCAGCTATACAGGCACTGACATAAGCATGCACTCATCTATATAGCCATTCTCACATTCACTAACTCATGCATACAGTCACTCATATACCCTGACACTCATATATACTGCCATTCACATATTCAGTTACTCACCCATACTGACACATTTACTTAACCACTGACAGTCATACAGATACTCAATCACTCATACGACTTTTCACACATGCAACACTACCCCATTGAGCCACTGACTCACCTACTCACTGATCCATACAGGCAGTTACACACCTGTTCACCCACACACACAGACACCTAGACAACCATAGACATAATCAAACAACCAATCAATCACCCATACAGCTGTTCACATACCCACAAACACACTCATACACCCATTTAGACATTAATTACCAGACAGATACACACATTCATACAACCAGTCACACACTCATAAATTCACTGAGACACCTAATCACTCACTTATACAGTCAGTCACGCACACTCTGAGCCATCCATACAGTCACTCATAAACCCACTGATTCACCAATACACCTTGGAATATATATTTAACACTCAAACTTTTTTTTTAAATATCCTAGGGGGCCAACTACCCCTCCTATCACCTCCAGAAAGTCCCACACAGCAGGATTGTTGAGCTTTGATAGCAGGCCACGTCCCCTTTTTCCACCATTCTGCAAACGTGCCTCCTGGCGTGCTCTTGGTTGGGGGATGTAGTCCCGTTCGCAGCTCCACCTCCTCGGGCCCGGCATCTGTGTAGCCCAGGGGAGGCGGTGGTCCCTGGGGCCAGGGGTCCACAATAGATCCCCACATTTAATTAAAGTTTGCCCCGGGAAGTTGGTGATACCTGGGGCAGTGTGGGGGTCCCCACATTAAATTTTTTAACATAGCCCTGGGGTGCTGGCAGTCCCCAGGGCTGCATCGAGGTACAGGAGCCCCTCCCCATGCATATTTTTTTTAATAAAGCCCTGGGGAAGTGGTGGTCCCCAGGGCTGTGGCGGCCCCCACAGACCTCTACATCTATTAACATATTTGCCCCCAGGGACCTGGCCCACCAGGGGGCTAATTAAACAAAGAATGGGCGACCACACTTCGTTTTTTTAAATTTTCAGTGGGACCCCTGCTGAATTCTTTTTTTAAATGCTTTTGTTGGCTCTTGGGATCCCTGTGGGACCCCATGAGCAGGCCTAGGGTGTCAGGGTGTTTCTACCCTGCCCCTTTTCTTATTTTTTATAGTTTTTTTTACCTTTACAAGACTAAGTTTGTAACTTAAATAGATACGAATCATTTGAAAGACTAATGTGATATTTAAATGTAATGCAAAACTGCATTGAGTTAAGATTTGCAACATGAAATTTAAACGTAATCGTTAAACTTCAACTCACATAATGGGCCGATATGGTAGTGGTATATATATGTGTGAAGTAACACTAATTACCAACTGTGAACAAGGCCCTGTGAGGCCGAAACGCGTAGGTGAGACGGATCAGCTCTGACTCAATAAAAAAATCAACAAAAGGATTCCTGAGTGTGGCGCAATTTTGTTTGTAAGGAAATGGTTTGGCCTCACGTCGGCACCTGCTGCAGTAGCACGTCAGTGACAACCACATTGTTTTCCATATATATATATATATATATGTATATATATATATATATATTCACTGAAAAAACCATAGGTTTCAGGGGTGTTATAGTTAGCTGGACTTTTCACTTGTACAAAACCATTGAAATTCCCCCGTTATAGTTAGTTCAGCTAACTATAACTCGCGCGCCCGCAATGCACTGCTGATGACGTCACATATTACATCACTCATGACATGGTCAGTGACATCACTCATGACATCACTGATGACATCTCAAATGACATCACTGATGACATCACTGATGACATCATCCAGTGAATGTGTGTTATTCTGAAAATTAAATATGTTTTATATATGTGTATCTCAAGGTCGATGGAAGAATAAATGGGTATATAAGTGTCTAAATGGATGATTTGTTTTTGAAAAATTGATTGTGTAACTGACTGATTAAGTGTATCATAGTGAATACATGGCTTAGTGAGTAATGTTTAAATATGTAAATATCTGTATCAGTCTCTCACTTTGTGTATAAGTGGCTGCATGGGTTGGTGAGTAGCTACATGGGTGTCTATATAGGTTATTAGTTGGTTTTTTGAGTATCAGTCTGAGTGTCTGCATGGTTCGGTGGGGGTATTATGTAGTGCATAGGTGCATGAATGAGTGACTCACTTTTTGTATGTGTTGAACACAGTATGTGTGCAGGACTGTATGGGTGGATGAGTGTGTGTATGGGTGTGTTAGTGAGTGAATGACTGTCTCAATAGTGTCTTTATGAGTAACTACATATGTTTTAAACTAGTATATGTGACTATTGGTGTATATATGTGAGTATATGTGAGAGTGAGAGATTGAAAGAGTTCCTGTATGAATAAGTATGTGTTTCTATAAGTGATTGTTTAAAAGACTAAGTATGTGTAAGTTTCAGTAGAAGTAAGTGTGGTGGTGTGTGTATAACTGTATATGCAAGTAAATGTATGTTTGATTCTTTATTAGCATGAGTGACTATGTGTGTGAGTAACTCTATGGATGAGTGGCATTGTGTAACAGGATGTATAGGTGTATGAGTACATATGATGAGTGAGTACATGTATGAGTGACTGTATTGGACTGTTGGTGAATGAGTGGATGTGTATGTGGATCTTAGAATTACTGAAGAGGTTGTTGTAACTGGTATTGGTATGTCCATTGTTTTGAAAATTTTAGTCTCTATTTTTGAATGTGTGTATCAAAGGTTATATTAGGGTGAGAGGAGGTCTGCCACTCTATCACAAGGATGATGTCATCAGTGATGTCATCAGTGATGTCATTTGAGATGTCATCAGTGATGTAATGAGTGATGTCACTGACCATGTCATGAGTGATGTAATATGTGACGTCATCAGCAGTGCATTGCGGGCGCGCGAGTTATAGTTAGCTGAACTAACTATAACGGGGGAATTTCAATGGTTTTGTACAAGTGAAAAGTCCAGCTAACTATAACACCCCTGAAACCTATGGTTTTTTCAGTGAATTTCTGAGGTTTTTTAAATGCTAATTCCTAACTATAACATGCCTGAAACCTATGGTTTTTTCTGTTAATTTCAAAGGTTTTTTAAATGCTAATTTCTAACTATGCCTACAGAGATAGGACATGTTAAGAAAGAAGAAAAAATGCACAGAAAGAAACAAAAGAAGTGCAGAAAGAAGCAACAGAAGTCCTCAAATACGAAGATAAGTGCAGGAAGAAGGATAACGTGCAGAAAGAACAAAAAGAAGAGCAGAAAGAAGCCTTGTTGCAAAATCATCCTGTACCCTCAACTTTTTCAGACGGATACTGGTGGTAACTGAGTCTGACTAACCAGTCCTAGAGCCAGTGCTATGTTAAAAGACACTTAGAATACAGTGAAAACACCTACATACACTAGGGAACATTATGCGTTGGGGTCCCCCTGTGATTAGCCTTACCTCCTCTATAAGCCCCTAGTATATAATAGGGCATGGGGATTAAAACTACCTCTTAAAACAGGCCACAGGGCGTTTTTGCACACGTTAACTCAGGCCCCGTCCCCTCCTTTCACCATTGTGTAAACACGCCCTGTGTCCGTTTTTAGTTGGGAGATTAAGTTCATTTGAGTCCTGAGGGTCCCTAGGGTCCAACTAGCCCACTAGGTACCTCCAGTAAGTGCCACAGAGCTGCGTTGCAGAGAGGTGTAAAAAGTGGCACGGCCTGGACCACCTCTCTGCAATGCAGCTCAGTGGCGCTTACTGGAAGCACTTGGTGGGCTAGTTAGCCCCCAGGGGCCCTCAGTATTGAAGGGAAATTATATCCCCAATTTAAAACGTGCCATGGTGCGTGTTTGCACACGTCACCTCAGGCCCCGTCCCCTCCCTTCACCACTGTGTAAACGCGCCCTGTGGCTGTTCTAAGTTGAGAGATTAAGTCCCCTTGAATCCTAAGGGTCCCTAGGGTCACACTAGACCACTAGGTACCTCCAGTAGGCGCCACAGAGCTGCGTTGCAGAGAGGTGTAAAAAGGGGCTTGGCCTCAGAACACCTGTCTGCAGCGCAGCTCCCTGGCGCATACTGGAGATGCCTGTTGGGGGCGCGTTTGCAGAGTGCTGCATGGAGGGGGCATGGCCTCCGGCACGATGCCAGTCTTTTATTTATTTTATTTTTTTAAGAAGGGGGGCTGTGTGGTTCCCCTTCTTATTCTAATTTATTGGCCCTGATGACCCCATCCCCCAGGGCCTGTCTCCTAATTATATTTTTTTGACCCCAATCCCCAGGGCCGGCCACTGTTTTTTATTATTTTTAAAAAATATATATTTATAGACACACCTAGGACATGCTGGACAAACCGTACGTACCTATCACCATGACGATTTGCGTGATATTCATTAAAAGGCGACTATGCGTGCAATTAATCCACGTGGAATGTATTTACACCACTAGTGAAGCTCTGACATGTCTGATGCTCTACCGTGCCTAATCCCGGTAGACACCCTTGTCGTTTATTTATACAAACATGGGTAGCTATTGACGGGCACATTTAATACACATGCACACCAAGCCATTCAAAGGGGATTCGACAAAAATTCGACCAAAACTATGCAAGAAACCCCCCTCACAGTTAATAAAACACACATCCACTGCCGGATGTGTAATACTTTTTATTTTACTCTCTGGAAAGGGGACGAACATCACTTGCGAGTCACAGCGCGCTCCTGACAGAGCCCAATGCTGTGTTACACCCACCATTGCCTGCCGAGTGCCACACACCTCTGTATTGTATTCCACTAGCTAGTGCATATGCTATGACACTCTCTAGCCCATGTGCACTGTAACACCACCCCGTGAAAATGTCATGCCACACTTGTCTTCGCACGGGTTATATTGCCCCATCTAACGTGCCTTCCTCGATGCCTATGTTATAACGCACAGTGCTATGCCATACATATTACAATTTGGGATCCATATCTTTGTCACAGTGCATATGCAACGTTACACTCCCCAGCACATATTTTATATTACAACTTTAGAGACTAGTTAGGTTACACAACACTGCCCTGTGCATATTACACTCTAAGGCGCATATCGCATAGCACGCGCTAGTGCCTGTGCTATCTCGCGCTCTCCAATGAATCTGTCATTGCGCACAATGTATTGCATATTATATTTCACGCCTGGTTCATCTTATATCACACTTTTTGGTGCATAGTTTATACCATACACTATATCTAGTTTTCATTTTCAATCGTGCTCTCAGGACTATGTTCTATATAACACTGTGTTCACCTACCCTTTTCACGGGCATTACATTTTGCGATAGGGGGTGGAGGGTCAGGGGGTGTTTTTGCCAAGTGAGCCCGGAGTCACAGTCACTAACGTCTTCTTCTTCCTGAATAAACGTGAGATTATGCTGCATACTTGTTCATATTTTAAGTAGTTTGCACAGACAAAATGTTTTAAAAACAATAAAGTTTCTAATACCCGCCTTCTCTGAACAGTTAGCTTGCTGCCCCATCCCCCTCCTCCCTATCCTCTGTTGTGTGAATCCATGGACTAGCCTCCTCCCTCCTGCCATGCATGGTCTGATGTGCTGCCACTGCCCTCAATTTAGTATGATGTACCAGTCCACTCCTCCTGCCCTCCATTGCCCAATTCTATGCCCCATCATTGACCTCCTGCTTAAACTCTGTGCTTAGCTTGCTGCCCCTATTCTCCTTCCCCCTGCCCTCCGATGTCTTTGTGCATGCCCCTGCTCCATCCTTTTTGCCCACCATGTCCCATGGACCTGCCACTCCTATCTACTCTGAGTGTTCTGTTGAGCTGCCACTCCCCTCCCACCTGCCTAGCATTGTCAGATGACTGTAACCTGTCCCTGCCACCTCCACCCTGACTGTCCACATGCCATGCCTCTTCCTCCTGTCCTACATGGTCCATTGTACTGCCACACCCTTCTGCCCTCCCTGGTCTGTTGTGCTGCAACTGCTCCTCCTGCCTGCCCCGTGCGGTCTGTTGTGAAGCCCCTTCCCCTGAACTTTCTTGTCTGTGCACAGGTCCTGACCCTCCCTTCTATCCTCCATCGTCCTTTGTGCATGCCCCTGCACCCTCCTTCTTGCCCATCATAGCCATTGTGCTGCCACTAACCCTCCCACTTGCCATGCATGGTCTTCTGTGCTGCCATGGCACCTCCCACCTTCCCTGTGTGGTCAGTTAGCTGCCCCTGACCCCCTCCCACCTTCCCTCCATGGTCTGTGTGTATGCCATCACAGTCTCACTGTTGCTCTTCATGTTGTGTCTTGCTTCTAGTGCCCATCCTGCCTGACCTCCATGGCCATCTTGCTGCTCCTGCCCTGCCCCCTTGCCCCCAGCCCTCTGTTTACATGTGCAGACCCCTACTCCCTCCCTCCTGGCTTGTCTGTTCCATTGTAATGCCCCTGATCCGTCCCTCCTGCCCTTTATGGTCTGTTATGCTGCAGCCTTCTCTCCTGTCTGTCCATTATGGTCAGCTAGCTACCATTGCCTCTTGCCCCTCTGTTCTCTGTTGTCCATGTGCATGGTCCTGTCCCCTCCCTCTTGCTTTCTATGGATTGTTGTGCTGCACTCCCGTCCTGCATGCACTGTGTGGTGTATTGTGCTGCTGCAAACCCTGATGCCTGCCCTGCAGGGTCAGTTTGGTGCACCTCTCCATGTCTCTCCTGTCCTCTGTCATCCAAGTCCATGTCCCTATCCCATTTCCTTCCATGATCCAATGTACCATACTTGCGAACATTTTGAACTTGGTAAGAGGGAGATTTTGAAAAAAAACTGGGGTATTGATTTTCCCCTTTGAGTTACATTGAAAAAGAGGATATTGTAGACAGGAGACAGATCAAATAAAGCCCATTTGAGCTTAAAAACATTGGACGTTTCCTGGCTGAATCGGGTCTGTTGGCATGTATGGTTGTACTACCATTGCCTCTTCCTTCTGCCCACAATGGTCTATTACATTGCCACAGCCTTGAAGGAGGGTAGATTTTGTATCACAGGGGGCCCCTGGCCCGTTCTGTCCACACCTGAAGTATGAGACCCTTGTCCTTGCCCTGCCAGCCGCATTTGTAGGCCGTATTAAATTGACCAGCGGGTCCTGTGTTGCTATATAATTATCCTGAGACATCCTTACCACTCAGCCAGCATAAAACCCCTGTGTAGGCCCTTCTGTTCAATATGTAGGCCTCTTTGTTAAATTGACCATAGCTCTGCAATTTTAGTGTATAGCAGTCTGAAGGCAGGTCTGCGAGGCCTTCTGCTCCAAACTAGTAGCCCCCACCCTACCCGAGTGCTCCGTGCTCGGTATCAAAGTTCAACATCCCCCTGAAGCTGTCGACATACAGTAGGCTGCATCCTGGACTGGTACTTGCTTCCTGGGCAGGTTTCCCGCTTTTAAGGAAGTGGCAACCGCAGAGCGTCAAGTTAGGAGAACTGAGGAGATTTTATACATGAATATATTGAATTCCTGTACAATACCCATTATTTTCTGCTTGCTCTATGGAACTTACGATAAGCGATTGGCCTGAGAGACTGACCTTTTCACCCAGTCCATTGTCAGCATTAAGTGGGTAAATGACGAAATGTCTGGTAAAATCCGCAGACGAAGCTTTTGGGTAGCATACGTAGGTAGATGTAGCGTGCAAAGGAGCCCACAAAATGATATAAAAAGGGAGCACCCACAGATATCGACGGACAACCTCGCCGTCTGTATGTAGGTTAACAGGCTGTGCAGGTTTTCGCCAAGAACTGGGAGCTCTTGTCTTCCTTTGCTTAAAATGTCTTGCTCTGCTTTGCTTGAAGTATCTTATTCTATTTTACCTATATGAAATGTAATGTTATGTTTAACCATTGTTCTCTTTACTTTTGCATTTAAAAGATGTTGTATTGTAATTGCAGGAATGCTTGCTCTAAGAGTAAATGTGAGTGTCCCTAGGTAACATTTTCCTTGGTGTAACTTGTTTCTCATGATGCATTTATAGATGTGTTTTCTCTCTCTCTCTGTCAGTAAATTAATTGAGATACAGAGAATATCATGACAGCTGTATGATTATCTGGATTCTGTATTTTGTACTTTATGTCTCTATTCTGCGGTTTCTTTGAAGTTGCATCTTCTCATTAAACTGCCATTGTATTCTGCCTCCAATTCCATGTCTCATATGTCTGTTTTCTTCATTTTTGGAGCAAGCGTTCCTAGGCACCCCGGCTCAAATTAAGGTGCCCCTTTTGTCCCTGACTCACTCTCCTGCTCAGTTCTGTGGTGGCTCACGGGGCTCTGGGGACCGCCCCTAGCTTCCTTGACCCGTAATAGATCTTCCCTCCAACAGCCTCTCTTGCAAGTCCTGTATTGTTGGTTTGTTGCCCCTGCCCCCCTTTCCACTGCCCTCCGTAGTCTGTTGTGCTTCCACGGCCCTTCCTGCCTGCTCAGTGTGGTTAAATTGTTGCCTTTGCACCCTCCTACCTGCCTTCAATTTTCAGAGTCCGTGCCCCTGGCCTCTGCCTCTCAACAGTATCCTAATGAACAACTAGATTGCTAACATTCTATATTTATTACAAAAGTGTGGAACGCCTGACATCATCTTGATGTAAGCAAAACTGTAATACCTAGAGCATTCCTTTAGAAATTACATATATGAGAGGGTCTTATTGGCATCAAAATTATGGTTAGTGCTCTAAAAGACTAAAATAAGGACATATTTTCTGAGTTTTCAAATAGCGACAAAGCACTTTTAAATTATTTGTTATCTTTATGTTTTTTTATCTAGTTGACAACTTGATTAAATGTTGCACTTAGGGGAGAGGATGTGGTGTTACTTCCAGAACTGCAGACTTTGCAACTGGGGAACCAGGTTGAAGTTTCTGCTTCAGCTCGACATTCTGTGATTCTGGTCAAATCACTTAGTCTCCCCATGTCTACAACCAAAATGAATTTGTTCTTGTGTGATGTAACCAATGCTCATGTAAAGCACTCCAATACCTGACAAGTCTGCACTATATAACACTGCAAAAACACAAAATAATAAGTGTTTTGCACACTTCTGTCATTGGGCTATATTTGGGCTATATCTGGGTGATTTTGGGCTACATTTGGGCTCTTTTGTCTCCGGTGGCCATCTTGGGAGATTTATTTGTTATGAAGTTTCCTAATTTCCTCATGTACTGCAGTCTCCTCAGTCGGAAATGCTTTCAGTTTTTTACTTTGATTCCATCATGAAGGTATTCAGATATGTCACACATCTGCCATGAATTCTGAATGTTAGCACTCTAGTTGCTCATTAGATCACTGTAGTAAAACTACTGTTCACCATGGAAGTCTGCTCCTGGTATTAAAAGTGCATGTTTCAGTCTGCATGTCAGAATTTTTTAATGAAATAGAAGAGGATTTGAGAAGTCACTCAAAATGTGCCCTCATTTTCTTTCTTCAGCATTAATCATAATTTCTATGGCAAAATGAACCCCCTCATTGTGTTCCTTTTTAAATTAAATGTTTTAAGTGTTACCAGTTTATTCCAATCAAGATGGCTTCAGGTGTGCCATACTTTTGTCATAATGAAGACAGTAAGTGCTCTAGTTGTTTTTAAGAACATTCTTGGACATTCTGTCATTGGGCTATACTTGGGCTACATCTGGGTGATATTTGGGCTACATTTGGGCTCTTTTGTCTCTGGTGGCCATCTTGGGAGACTTATTTGTTATGAAGTTTCCTAATTTCCTCATTTACTGCAGTCTCCTCAGTAGGAAATACTTTCAGTTTTTTACTTTGATTCCATCAAGAAGGCATTCAAATGTGTCACACATTTGCCATAAAATCAGATTGTTAGCACTCTTTTTGCTCATTAGATCACTGTAGTAAAGCTACTGCTCACCAGGGAAAACTGCTGCTGGTATTGAAAGTGCATGTTTCAGTCTGCATGCCAGGATTTGAGAAGTCACTCAAAATGTGCCCTAACTTTTTCTTTCTGCAGCACTAATCATACTTTTTATGGAAAAATGAACCCCCTCATTTTGTTCCTTTTTAAATTAAATGTTTTAAGAGTTACCACTTTAATCCAAGCAAGATGGCTTCAGGTGTGCCATACATTTATCATAAGTAGGACGGTTAGCGCTCTAGTAGTTCTTTGGAACACTCTGGAAAGCTGCAGTAGAACACAAAGGAATCAACTGACAGTCTCTGCCCTTGTTGGATGTACATGTTTTACTGAGAATGTCAGACTTCATTCTCACATGACTGAGAAAGATAATGTGAATTTACAGAAAATAAGCTCTCAGTTTAGCTTATAGATCACCTTCCAAACCTCTGTGGTAAAAGCATGAGAAAATATTTTTCTCTTAATCATGATATCCCAGCAGAAGGCTTTTTCACATGGTGAAATCACCTTAGAACATACCACAATTCCTAAAATGAGTATGGTACCATCAACAAATGATTTATAATGTAACTAAAGTCTTAAAATCTTCTATTAACTGCAATGCTTTTTAATGAGGTGCTATCATGTATATTGGTCCCAAGATGGCTGCCAACACTTCTTGGATGAAGTGCTGACAGCCAATCAGATCTCAGGATGAGATGTGTGGTTAGGCTCCGCCCACATATATATATTGATTTAAATGCTATTTTCTCAGGAACTACTGAACAGATTTACACCAGACCTACAAAAGGCACTTCCTTGACCTGAGGACTACCTCTCTGCCAAATTTCAAGTAACTCTGTTCAGCCGTTCTGGCTGTAGCTGTGTCTAAAGGTCCTATGGAAAAATGCATGGGAAAAACGCGTTTTGGGACCCCCCTTTTTTCTCAGCCCCCGCTTGACGAATCCCCCCGAGACTTTCAGGGTAGGAGCGGAGCGTAGCGCCCCACCTATTTTGAAAATTTCGCGAGGATTCATCGACCGGCGCCAAAGTTATTCCAAATAGAATGTTGCGGATTTCCTATGGAAACAGGGTCCTAACTATAACTATCTACTGGCGACCGCCAGTAGATAATATATATATATATATATATATATATATATATATATATATATATATATATTCACTAAAAAAAACATAGGTTTCAGGCACGTTATAGCTAGAAATTAGCATTTAAAAAACCTTAGAAATTCACTGAAAAAAACATAGGTTTCACGGGCATTATACTTAGTTGGACATTTCACTCGTACAAAGCCAGTGAAATACCCCCATTATAGTTAGTTCAGCTAACTATAACTCGCGCCCCGCAATGCACTGCTGATGACGTCATATATTACATCACTCATGACATGGTCAGTGACATCACTCATGACATCACTGATGACATCTCAAATTACATCACTGATGACATCATCCTTGTGATAGAGTGGCAGACCTCCTCTCACCCTAATATAGCCTTTGATACACACACTCAAAAATAGAAACTAACATTTTCAAAACAATGGAGACACCAATACCAGTTACAACACACCTATTCAGTAATTCCAAGATCCACACACACATCCACTTATTCAGCAACAGTCCTGTACAGTCACTCATACATGTACTTACTCATCATATGTACTCATAAACCTATACATCCTGTTACATACCGCCACTCATCCATAGAGTTACTCACACATAGTCACACATGCAAATAAAGTATCAAACATACATTTACTTGCATATACAGTTATACACCCACACCACCACACTTACATCTACAGAAACTTACACATACTTACTCTCTTAAACAACGACTTATAGAAACACATATTTATTTATACAGAAACTCTTCCAATGTCTCACTCTCACATATACTCACTTATATACACCAAGACTCACATATACTAGTTTAAAACATATGTAGTTACTCATAAAGACACTATTGAGACAGTCATTCACTCACTAACACACCCATACACACACTCATCCACCCATACAGTCCTGCACACATGCTGTCTTCAACACATACAAACAGTGAGTCACTCATTCATGCATCTATGCGCTAAGTAATACCCCCCAATGAACCATACAGACACTCAGACACTCATACTGATACTAAAAAAAACAACTAATAACCCATATAGACACTCATGTAGCTACTCACCAACCCATGCAGCCACTTATACACAAAGTGAGAGACTGATACAGATATTTAAACATTACTTGCTAACCTATGTATTCACTAAGATACACTTAATCAGTCAGTTATACAATCAATTTTACAAAAAAACATATCCATTTAGACACTTATATACCCATTTATTTTCCCATCGACCTTGAGATATACATGTATAAAACATATTTAATTTTCAGAAAAACACACATTCACTGGATGATGTCATCAGTGATGTCATGAGTGATGTCACTGACCGTGTCATGAGTGATGAAATATATGATTGCGGGCGCGCGAGTTATAGTTAGCTGAACTAACTGTAACGGGGGAATGTCACTGGTTTTGTACGAGTGAAATGTCCGACTAACTATAACGCCCCTGAAACCTATGGTTTTTTCAGTGAATTTCTAAGGTTTTTTAAATGCTAGTTTCTAACTATAACGTGCCTGAAACCTATGATTTTTTTAAGTGAATTTGAAAGGTTTTTTAAATGCTAGTTTCTAACTATGCCTACAGAGGTAGGACATGTGAAGAAAGAATAAAAAACGCACAGAAAGAAGCAAAAGAAATGCAGAAAGAAGCAACAGAAGTCCTCAAAGACAAAGAAAAGTGCAGGAAGAAGCAAGACGTGCAGAAAGAACCAACAGAGGAGCAGAAAGAGGCCTTCTTACAAAATCATCCTGTGCCTATAACTTTTTCAGACGGATACTGGTATTAACTGACTCTGACTAACCAGACCTAGAGCCAGTGCTATGTTAAAAGACACTCAGAATACAATGAAAACACCTACATACACTAGGGAACACTATGCGTTGGGGTACCCCTGTGATTAGCATGACCTCCTTTGTAAGTCCCAATTATATAATAGGGCAGGGGGATTAAAACTACCTCTTAAAACTTATCACGGGGTGCGTTTGCACACTGGTGAAGGGAGGTGGGGCCTGAGATGACATGTGTGCAAACACACCCTGTGGGTGTTTTAAGTTGGGGGATAAAGTCCCCTTGAATCCTGAGGGTTCCTGGGGGCCAACTAACCCACCAGGTGTGTCCAGTAAGTGCCACCGAGTTGCATTGCAGAGAGGTGTAAAAAGGGGCATGGCCTAGACCACCTCTCTGCAACGCAGCTCTGTGGTGCTTACTGGAAGTAGTTGGCTCCCAAGGGCCCTCAGGATTGAAGGGGAATTTTTTCCCCAACTTAAAATGCACCACAGGGTGTGTTTGCACATGTCACCTCAGGCCCGGTCCCCTCCCTTCACCACTGTGTAAACACGCCCTGTGGCCGTTTTAAGTTGGGAGATTAAGTCCCCTTGAATCCTGATTGTCCCTAGGGTCCAACTAGCCCACTAGGTACCTCCAGTAAGCGCTACAGAGCTGTGTTGCAGAGAGGTGTAAAAAGGGGCATTGCCTGGACCACCTCTCTGCAACGCAGTGCAGTGGCGCTTACTGGAAGCACCTGGTGGGCTAGTTGGCTCCCAAGGGCCCTCAGGATTGAAGGGGAATTATTTCCCCAACTTAAAACGCACCACAGGGCGTGTTTGCACACGTCACCTCAGGCCCGGTCCCCTCCCTTCACCACCGTGTAAACACGCCCTGTGGCCGTTTTAAGTTGGGAGATTAAGTCCCTTTGAATCCTGAGTGTCCCTAGGGTCCAACTAGCCCACTAGGTAACTCCAGTAAGCGCCACAGAGCTGTGTTGCAGAAAGGTGTAAAAAGGGGCGTGGCCTCTGAACACATCTCTGCAACGCAGCTCCCTGGTGCATACTGGAGGTACCTGGTGGGCTAGTTGGCCCCCAGGGACCCTCAGTATTGAAGGGGAATTAATTCCCCAACTTACAACTCGCCAGGGGGTGCGTTTGCACAGTGGTGAAGGAAGGGGGTGGGGCCTGAGGTGACATTTGTGCGAACACGCCCTGTGGTGCATTTTAAGTTAGGGAATTCATTCCTCTTCAATCCTGAGGGTCCCTGGGGGCCAACTAGCCCACTAGGAACCTCCAGTATGCACCAGGGAGCTGCGTTGCATACTGGTATTAACTGACTCTGACTAACCAGACCTAGAGCCAGTGCTATGTTAAAAGACACTCAGAATACAATGAAAACACCTACATACACTAGGGAACACTATGCGTTGGGGTACCCCTGTGATTAGCATGACCTCCTTTGTAAGTCCCAATTATATAATAGGGCAGGGGGATTAAAACTACCTCTTAAAACTTATCACGGGGTGCGTTTGCACACTGGTGAAGGGAGGTGGGGCCTGAGATGACATGTGTGCAAACACACCCTGTGGGTGTTTTAAGTTGGGGGATAAAGTCCCCTTGAATCCTGAGCGTTCCTGGGGGCCAACTAACCCACCAGGTGTGTCCAGTAAGTGCCACCGAGTTGCATTGCAGAGAGGTGTAAAAAGGGGCATGGCCTAGACCACCTCTCTGCAACGCAGCTCTGTGGTGCTTACTGGAAGTAGTTGGCTCCCAAGGGCCCTCAGGATTGAAGGGGAATTTTTTCCCCAACTTAAAATGCACCACAGGGTGTGTTTGCACATGTCACCTCAGGCCCGGTCCCCTCCCTTCACCACTGTGTAAACACGCCCTGTGGCCGTTTTAAGTTGGGAGATTAAGTCCCCTTGAATCCTGATTGTCCCTAGGGTCCAACTAGCCCACTAGGTACCTCCAGTAAGCGCTACAGAGCTGTGTTGCAGAGAGGTGTAAAAAGGGGCATGGCCTGGACCACCTCTCTGCAACGCAGTGCAGTGGCGCTTACTGGAAGCACCTGGTGGGCTAGTTGGCTCCCAAGGGCCCTCAGGATTGAAGGGGAATTATTTCCCCAACTTAAAACGCACCACAGGGCGTGTTTGCACACGTCACCTCAGGCCCGGTCCCCTCCCTTCACCACCGTGTAAACACGCCCTGTGGCCGTTTTAAGTTGGGAGATTAAGTCCCTTTGAATCCTGAGTGTCCCTAGGGTCCAACTAGCCCACTAGGTAACTCCAGTAAGCGCCACAGAGCTGTGTTGCAGAAAGGTGTAAAAAGGGGCGTGGCCTCTGAACACATCTCTGCAACGCAGCTCCCTGGTGCATACTGGAGGTACCTGGTGGGCTAGTTGGCCCCCAGGGACCCTCAGTATTGAAGGGGAATTAATTCCCCAACTTACAACTCGCCAGGGGGTGCGTTTGCACAGTGGTGAAGGAAGGGGGTGGGGCCTGAGGTGACATTTGTGCGAACACGCCCTGTGGTGCATTTTAAGTTAGGGAATTCATTCCTCTTCAATCCTGAGGGTCCCTGGGGGCCAACTAGCCCACTAGGAACCTCCAGTATGCACCAGGGAGCTGCGTTGCAGAGAGGTGTTCAGAGCCCACTCTGTGGCACTTATTGGAGGTATCTGGTGGGCTAGTTGGCCCCCAAGGGACCTCAGGATTGAAGAGGAATTAATTCCCCAACTTAAAACGTGCCACAGGGCGTGTTTGCACACATGTCACCTCAGGCCCCACCCCCTCCCTTCACCACTGTGCAAAGGCGCCCTGTGGCATGTTTTAAGTTGGGGGATTAAGTCCCCTTGAATCCTGAGAGTCCCTAGGTCCAACTAGCCCACCATGTACCTCCAGTAAGCACCACAGAGCTGCGTTGCAGAGAAGTGGTCCGAGGCCATGCCCCATTTTACACCTCTCTGCATTGCAACTCTGTGGCACTTACTGGACATAACCTGGTGTTTTAGTTGGCCCCAAGGGACCCTCAGGATTCAAGGGGACTTAATTCCCCAACTTAAAACGCGCCACAGGGCGCGTTTCCACACTTGTGACATCAGGCCATGCCCCCTTCCTGCATCACTGTGCAAACGCACCCCTTGGTGCATTGTAAATTGGGGGATTAAGTCCCCTTGATTCCTGAGGGTCCCTGGGGGCCAACTAGCCCACCACTTACCTCCAGTAAGCACCACAGAGCTGCATTGCAGAGTGGTGTAAAAAGGGGCATGGCCTGGGCCACCTCTCTGCAACGCAGTGCAGTGGTGCTTACTGGAGGTATGTGGTGTGCTAGTTGGCCCCCGGGGACCCTCAGGATTGAAGAGGAATTCATTCCCCAACTTAAAACGCGCCACAGGGTGTGTTTGCACACATGTCACCTCAGGCCCCGCCCCCTCCCTTCACCACTGTGCAAATGCACCCCGTGGCGCATTTTGAGTTGCGGGATAAATTCCCCTTGAATCCTGAGGGTCCAACTAGCTCACCTAGTAACTCCAGTAAGCGCCACAGAGCTGCGCTGCAGAGAGGTGTAAAAAGGGGCGTGGACTCTGAACACCTCTCTGCAACGCAGCTCCCTGGCGCATACTGGAGGTACCTGGTGGGCTAGTTGGCCCCCAGGAACCCTCAGTATTCAAGGGGAATTAATTCCCCAACTTACAACTTGCAACAAGCCCACCCGGAGGCTAATTAATAACGAAGCGCGGGAGTCTGTGCTTCATTTTTTTATTTTCGTGTCCAGATCCGCGGATCCTCCGCGCATCTCGCGTTTTTTCTTTTTAATTTTTTTTTTTTTTTTTTTTGAAAACCTTTATTGACAGTTCTATCAAGAACAAGTATGGGCCTACAACCCCCCGGGGCCGGCCGCTAAGTAATCAGAGCAAAAACAGGCAAGTGTAAACACAGGCAGCACTTCGGGGAGCAGAATCGTGATGCTACTACTGTGAACAAAGTAGGTAGGGCACCAGGAGAAAAAGGTTTTCATTTTATAATGAAACAAGGCAGAAGGATCAGGTGCCAAACAATTTTCAAACAGCAATTACAGATATGCAGAGTAATAAACGTAAGCGATTTACAGCAATCCATTAGGTCAATGGCGCAAACACAAGAACATCAGGATGGGGAAAAATATCATAAGCAGTTGCGCCTGCAGTCCTACGCCAGAACTCCCGGAGAACGCCCCGGAAATTGCGGTACACACGGAGCGGCAACGAGTCATAGCAAAGGAGGTGTATCACGCTGATCCCAGAAAAGAAAAACAAAAAAAAAAAATCAGAGAAGAAAAAGGAGGCCATGGAAAAAGAGATAAAAGACTAAAGAATCCCCTCCCCCAACCCCCCACCCTGCACCTCTGCAGATGAGTACGGCCCCCCCCCCCAGCAGTGTGCCTGTCGCCCTGGAACCAGACCCGAAATATAGGAGAATAGGGAAAAAGAAGTAGGAAAAGAACCCCACCAGACGGGGGGGGTAGAGAAAGTATTAATAAACTGGAGGAGGGCCTTCAAAACATACCCCCGGCTTCTCCCTCCCGCACGGTAAGTTTCCCCCAAGGTGAACAATAAACGGCACAAAATCTATCTTCTCAAAGAAAAAAGGGGAGCATTATGCACCTATTATGCTGTTAGCTATGCCAGGAGAGCACGCAACCCCTGAGCCCGCCCGTCCACTAGGTGACCACCCCCGAAGGAGCAGCCTCATCCCTGACCACTCTTTGGGAGTCTGCCCATGTCTACCCCTCGACCCAGCACCATATCCGATGTTCCAAGGTAGAGGATTGTCCAAAAACGTCCGAGAAGCGACGCACACAGGTGGGGTGGAAGTCTCTGAGCATCAACACAGTCCGCAGCGTGGAGAAACAGGCTTCCCAGTGCTGCACAAGGATATGCACTGCACTCCAGGTCCAGGAAGGCAGAAGCAGCCAAAGCAGACAATAGTTGCTGGAGTTGTCTCTGGGTCGCAGGAGGGCACGTACAGGACGAGGCTACCACATCCCACTCAGGTCTAGTGCCTCCGGGGCAGATCAGGTCCTCAGCTGGACGAACACACTGTAGCATACTGGCCAAAGTGTCCAACTGTGCACTAACCTCAGGGGTGGCCGCCAAAGTGTCCTCCTGTGCGCAGTGTGGGTAGTCCCTGTGTACGTGCGGACAGGCGGGCCGCCACTGCCCCAACGCCGACGCCACACCGTCGAGCTTACTCCCCAAGACCCCGACACCATGAATCAAGGAGGAGTGAAGAGCACCAAGGGCCTCGAGGAGGTCGCCGTACCCCAGCACAGCTCTCTGCGATCGCGCCGCCACACTCCCGAAAGTCGCACTCTCACAATCCCGCTGCGGCCCAGCGGACAGGATGGTAGGCTTCATTGCAACAAGATGGCCGCCAAGTATGCCCGACCCTCACCGGGGCCGGGACCCTGGGACAAGCGTCTCGATGTCCACGCCGCCGGTGACCGGGTTCCGGGGGCAGGCGAAAAGTTGTCCGTTGCGTGGTCACGGGCAACAGTCGTCCCCACTACGGACCAGCTCCCGTAAAAATTCGGGGGCGGCCCGCAATGATCAGGGCAGGATACGGGCGGCGGCCGGGCAGCTCACCATCAAAGGCAGGGGCAGCCACCGGAGGGTCTGAGAATTGCACCCCCGAACATGCACTCGGTCCGCTACGCAGGACAGTAGAGACGACCACGACGAAATGTAGGCCGAGTTTGGCACCGCTCCGGTGGACCGACTCCACCCAGTCACAACAGGCCGCTGTTGTTGAACTGCCACCCGGCCACGGCGTCCACTCGAGGTCCCGGCTCCAGGGCCGCACAGGCCGCAAAGTTCAAATGCACATTTCTCCGGCGATACCGCAGCCAGAAACCTCGGAGTCACACAGTCGGGTGCCTCTCTCCTTCAGAAACACGACCGCGTAGCACAGGTTAAGGATCTCGTGCAGGATATCCGTGCGGGATGCGGAGGTTCACGGAGCCGGGAGTCTACGCTGCCGTCCCGGTCGCCATCTTGGCTCCTCCCCCCGCGTTTTTTCTTTTTATATGCTTTTTTAGCCCTTGGGGTACTTGTGGGACCCCCTAAGCAGGCTAGGGGGTCAGGGTGTTTCTACCCTGCCCCCTTTTCTTGTTTTGCGCATTTGTTTTACTGTTTTCTTGTGCCTCGGTTCTACCGAGACACAAGATGGCTGCCAACACTTCCTGGTTTGAAGTGTTGACAGCCAATTAGAATGCAGCTCGTGATCGAGAGAGTGCGCGGATCCACCGCGGCCATAGGTATCGAAACTTTGATTTTTTTATTTTCTCAGCAACTACTGAACGGATTTACACCATTTAAAAAAAAAAGGTCTCTTTCTGAAGCAAGCACTACCTTTTTTGCTAAATTTGGTGTAATTCCATTCAGCAGTTTCGGCTGTAACCGTGTCTAAAGTATCCTATGAGAAAAATTATTTTCCGACCTCTAATTTTTGAATTTCTCAGAAACTACTGAACAGATTTACATCATTTAAAAAAAAAGGTCTCTTTCTGAACCAGGGGCTACCTTCTTGCTAAATTTGATGTAATTCTGTTCAGCAGTTCGGGCTGTAGCCGTGTCTAAAATTTCCTATGGGAATTAACATAGAGAACACACGTTTTGGGACCCCCTTTTTTCTCTGACCCCACTTGCCGAATCTCCCCGAAACTTTCAAGCTAGAAGCTGGCCGGAGTGGGCTATAAGTTTTGAAAATTTCGCGAAGATTCGTCAACTGGCGCCAAAGTTATTGGGAAAACAAAAAACGCTTTTTGAATAGAAACAAGGTCCAAGGACGACCACCTCAAGTTTATCCTCCTCAACACCCGCTCCGTCCACCGACACGCCATCGAACTCTGGAACCTCCTAGACACCACAGCCCCGGACGTTGCCTTCCTCACGGAGACCTGGATGAACGCCTCTTCAGCGCCCGACATCGCCATCGCCATCCCAGAGGGCTACAAGATCACCCGGAGGGACCGCGACAACCAGACTGGAGAAGGCATCGCCATCGTCCACAGGAACACCATCCGTATCACGACCAGCACCGACAACACCCTAACCACCGCCGAACACCTGCATTTCCAGATCCACACCGACCCGAAGACCACCCTCAGAGGCACCCTGATCTACCGACCACGCACTCAATTCAGCGAGGACATCGCCGAGCTCATCAGCCCGCACGCCCTCCCCTCCGCTGACTACATCCTCCTGGGGGACCTCAACTTCCACCTGGAGAATAACAACGACCGCAACACCAGCACCCTGCTGGACAACCTCGCCAACCTTGGACTCCAGCAACTGGTGAGCACCCCCACACACCTCGCCGGACACACACTCGACGCCGTCTTCTCATCCAGCAAAGACATCGCCTTCAGCCACGCCACAGAACTCCACTGGACGGACCACAGCTGTATCCACTTCACCTTCGAAAGAACGACGATCCACCACCACCAGCAACAGGTTGCCCGTAGAAGTTGGAACAAGATCACCGCCGACCAGCTCGCCGCCTCCCTGAGCCAGCACCCGCCTGCCAGCTCAGCGAACCCCAGCCAGGCCGCCGACAACCTCACGAAGTGGATCAGCAACTGCGCAGACGAACTCGCCCCTCTGAGGACCCCGCCCAGCAGACCCGGCAGCAAGAAAGCCCCATGGTTTACCGACGAACTCAAGAGCTCCAAGAAGAACTGCCGAGCCCTCGAGAAAGTCTGGAGAAAGGAACCCACACCGGACAACATGACCACCCTCAAGCTCGCCACCCGGAAGCACCACCAACTGATCCGCGCAGCCAAGAAAACGGCCTTCAAAAACCGACTGGACAACAACGCACACAACTGCAAGGAACTCTTCAACATCGTGAAAGAGCTCTCCAACCCCAACGCCGGAAACAACGACATCACCCCATCGCAAGACCTCTGCAACTCCCTCGCCTCCTACTTCCACAACAAGATCGCGGACATACACAACAGCTTCAGCATCCAACCGACTCACGCCACGACCACAACAACACCGCCCACCACCACCCTCCGAGCCTGGACTCCGATCAGCACCGAAGACACCGTACGCATGATGAACTCCGTCCACTCCGGATCTCCGACCGACCCCTGCCCTCACCACGTCTTCAACAAAGCCGACGCTGTCATCGCACCCCACCTGCGGGACATTATCAACACCTCCTTCAACACCGCCACCTTCCCCGAGAGCTGGAAGCACGCCGAACTCAGCGCTCTACTCAAGAAACCTACAGCAGACCCCGCCGAACTCAAGAATTACCGCCCCATCTCGCTACTCCCGTTTCCAGCCAAAGTCATCGAGAAGACCGTCAACAAACAGCTGGCCGCCTTCCTCGAGACGAACGGATCCCTCGACCCTTCACAGTCCGGCTTCCGAGCCAACCACAGCACCGAGACCGCACTCATCGCCGCCACCGACGACATCCGAGCCCTAATGGACAACGGAAAAACAGCAGCCCTCATCCTCCTAGACCTCTCCGCGGCTTTCAACACGGTCTGCCACCACACCCTAGTACAGCGCCTCAGCAACGTCGGAATCCAGGAGAAGGCATTGGAATGGATCGTCTCCTTCCTCGACGGAAGAACGCAGAGAGTCCGCCTTCCTCCGTACAAGTCAGAGGCCACCGAAGTCATCTGCGGCGTCCCTCAAGGATCCTCGCTGAGCCCTACCCTCTTCAACGTCTACATGAGCCCCCTCGCGGCCATCGCACGCCAACACAACCTCAACATTATCTCCTACGCCGACGACACCCAGCTGATCCTCTCCCTGACCAACGACCCCGCCACCGCCAGAGCCAACCTGCACGAAGGGATGAAAGAGGTAGCCGAGTGGATGACGACCAGCCGCCTGAAGCTGAATTCAGACAAGACAGAGGTCCTCATCCTGGGCTCCTCGCCCTCCGCCTGGGACGACTCCTGGTGGCCCCCCGCCCTGGGCACCGCACCCAAACCGACGAGCCACGCACGCAACCTGGGCTTCATCCTGGACTCCTCCCTCTCCATGACCAGACAAGTCAACGCCGTCTCCTCGTCTTGCTTCAACATCCTGCGCATGCTTCGGAAGATCTTCTGGTGGATTCCCACGGAGACCAGGAAGACCGTCACCCAGGCCCTCATCACCAGCCGACTGGACTACGGCAACGCCCTCTACGCCGGAACCACCGCCAAGCTCCAGAAGAGACTCCAGCGGATCCAGAACACCTCAGCCAGACTCATCCTCGACATCCCACGAAACAGCCACATCTCCGGACACCTGAGAGACCTACACTGGCTCCCCGTCAACAAAAGAATCACATTCCAGCTCCTCACCCACGCACACAAAGCCCTACACGATCAAGGCCCGAGCTACCTCAACAACCAAATCAACTTCTACGCTCCCAAACGCCACCTCCGATCAGCCAGCCACGCCCTCGCCGCCGTCCCACGCATCCATAGAGCGACAACAGGAGGAAGGTCCTTCTCCTACCTGGCCGCCAAGACCTGGAACTCCCTCCCGGCCGACCTGCGCCTGACCCAAGACCACCTCTCCTTCAGGAAGAAGCTGAAGACCTGGCTGTTCGAGCAGTAACGGCACCCCCCCCCCCTTAGCACCTTGAGACCCTACGGGTGAGTAGTCCGCTCTATAAATGTCTTTGATTGATTGATTGAGTAGGTAATATACAAATATATAAAAACACATATATGTGTGTGTATGTATATTTTTATATATATAAATATTTATGTTTGTGTGAACAATACTCGTTTTCTTGAAAATGCATTACTCTTCCTACCTAGCAAGTAAATCAATTTGAAAGCATTCTGCTTTGGTGTGACAGTCTCTTCTTTTAGCATTGCTGCTGTTAGATGATCAATGATATATGTTTGTATTGTAATGTAAATGTATAGTATAATGTTAAACATATTATATATGCTTAATACATTTTTTAGATATAATTGTTTGGATTTTTAATCTATGTATGTTTTTTTAGAAGTAAGAATACTAAATTTGACCCTTCCAAAGT
The DNA here is from genome assembly GCF_964204655.1 of Triturus cristatus. NCBI lineage: Eukaryota > Metazoa > Chordata > Amphibia > Caudata > Salamandridae > Triturus > Triturus cristatus. The sequence goes on from NC_140593.1 coordinate 200,029,286, forward strand.
CTAACACTTTCCCAACTTACATTGCAGTTGAAACAGTAAATCTACCCCCTCCAATGTCCAACACCTACTCTACCATTATTTAGACTGGAGTGATATTAGTATCTCTGACCCTTCCAAATTCCAGCACTTTCCTTACTATTGCTTTTGCTGGAGTGAGGATGGTAAATGTGACCACTCCAAAGACCAACACTTTCTCTACTGTTGCTTATGCTTAATTTGACTACTGTCACTCAGGTTGATGTCGGAACTATAAATCTGGCACCTTCAAAGTCCAGCACTTGTAATACTGCTGCTCATGTTAAAGTGGGGGTGGTAAATTCCTCCCTTTCAAGTCTAATCATTTTTATATTGCTATTTTTGTTTTATTTTTTTCTGAATATATATATATATATACAGAACTTGACAAAGGCGGTTTTTCGGCTGAAACACGTTGTTGTTGGTGAGCGATTAAAACACCTAAAACATCAGGAAGGTGTGCCGCCTCATTCCTATTTGGACTGAACTATACTTGATTTACTGTGGTTACCGCTACCACGGCAGGCACCGGCGTTGTTGTGCAGGCGTGCGGCGTTTAGCGGAAAGTTCCTTCGAAAGAAAAAATATATATATATATAATTTTTTTTAGGTTTAATTTAAAATAATATTATTTTAAATTGTATTTATCTATTGTATTTGATACTGTGCTACATGTATTAGCACTATTTTTTAATTGCAATTGCTTTATTGTACATGTTTATCTCTAATAATATTTAATACGTGATTTATAATCATTAGATTTTTTCATTTCATTCTTTATTTCTTATTTACATATATTCACTTATTTTATATCCTTTTTATTATATTTATTATTTTTGCAACCAATACATCTCAATCCAGGAGAAGTAGATTCTTCAGATCATTAGAATATCTCTAATAGAGATTACATAAACATCTATGATATCTCACCTTATTTGACTCTTACTGACTGCAGATGTGATTTGCCAGCAACCTTCTGTGGTGGTGCTGGTACCACATGGCTCCCATCTGTGGATCTCAGCCTCTTAAAACCTCTGAACGCCATGATCAGAAAACAGTAACATGGACAAGATGCTTAGATGAACTCTCAGTGGCACCCCACCAACAAAGCCAACTTCACACAAGACCCTTAAATGGCATGCTACCAGGCCAAATAGGCACTGTCAAACCCCTTTGGGAGTCAGAGTGTTTATATGTTCTTATATGTTTTCAAAGAGCTAAATGAGATCTGTTCCTGGCTAATGTAATTGGTCATTCCTTCAACAGAGAAGTGAAACCTTTATCTTTCCATTCTAGCTAATCAAATTGATGAACTTTAAACCCTCATTATTATTTAACTACTCCATACCTTACAGATTTAAGATGTAAATGTGATCCACATGTTTGAGTTAAAGGTTTTAGCGGACGTGAACACGAAAATAAGAAAATGTAAACATATTTAATGAGACAATGTGTGCAACATATTTGCCCTGAACCACATTTCATATCCATATGCTATTTTTCTTGCTGAATGACTAATTTCCCATTTATTTTTATGCTTCTAGAAACTAGAAATTATTCTTGGAAAACACATCTGGAAATTAAACCTAATCAGCATTCTAAACTTTTGCAATGCCTCATGAATTTTTAGGGTATGACATTTTTCTACTGTATTCTCATTATGTAATGAACATGCAGACCTTTCAGCCAATTTGAACTCCCTCGCTAATGTGGTTTTCATATTTTATGCAGCATAAACTGTTTTCTGTTCAAACTTCGGTGCCCATTTATTTACTAGTTTTGAAAGGTGACTCCCTATAAACCTTTGAAAATTATTGCTGTGTCTGAGTTCATCTGCTCTGAGAAAATTGGTTGGTGTGAAATTCGTGAACTTATACATTTACAGAACTATCTTACTTTTATCTTGAAACAGATTTATGTTCTTAATCCATTTGTAGACATCTATAAAAAACTTCATTTGGAAACTATTGGCAGCCTAGAATTCCCCTTTAAATCCCTGAAAACAGATGGCAGCATGGGTGAAATTAGATTTATCTATATTGATATGTACAGGTAGTCTCTTTACGAAAACAGATGAAGCAGGGAGTGGCCATTGAAAGGAACACTAGCCTAAAAATCCATGGGTGAAAATAATCGGGGCAAACATGTCTAGCGCAAGCAACATTAACACCAGGTTGCATGCATTTGTATCTGTGAAAAATGGAGATTAAAATGCACAAATGGTACCCTCGCCTATGATGAATGCAACAATGTATACAAAAAGTGATGGATGGAATGCTTAAATTAATCTCAGCCACTGATAATTAATCAGGCCACATTCCAGTCCAAAGTTATTTTGAACACCATGCCACCTCAGTTTGGACCCAGCCATATGCATACCATGTGTGACACCTTCAGCTATTACATGTTCTAGCCAATACCAAATTGCATTCTGGGACATAGAGTTTTGCTTTGGACATTGTAAATATTGGCTCCAAAAAAGATTAACTAAAAGTGCAGTTAGCTACAAAGCTACAATTAACTAAAATGTCAAAATGACATTGGTGACTTGGTAGAATTTCACAGCCCCTGTTGACTGCAGTGAGTTCTCTGCCTGTGCCTAGCTACATTTATTTGCACTTTCTCACAACACTCATCTTACATAGTTGTTATGTGGCCACATATATTACTTAGTCAGCTTTTAACAGTTAGAATTTTCATTTTGGGGCTTGGAGTCAAATGGCTTCCAAAGTCCTAATATGTACTGTACTGTTGGCTAAAATAAAACAGTCAGGACTGCCTGATTGTGTCCCGTGATATGGGGAAAAATGTCATCAGTGATCTGTAACATTGCATTGTAGCATTGACAATGCACCCCATCATCACCTGCAAATAGTTTGGTCTTAGAATACATACAAGGGACTCACACATTACCAATAATTGCTCTTATAAAGCACTTGCGATGAACTACTGCTCTTTCTAAGCCATGTGACCATCAAGTGCAACAGCAGTGCATCTGTCTTTGGAGACTATGGGGCTTATTATAATGTCCACGAGTCAGAGTCCGATCGACCTCTGGGTGCCTGCCACGTTGTGCAGGGACCCTCGGCCCCCCAACCGGAGCCGCAAGCAGAAGGGGGCCCTGCCCCAAAACTCACTTTCTGACAGGCTTTGCATGTTAGAAGTCCCGGCATGGAAAGGCTGCTGAAAACCGAGCATCATAATCCGGACGGAGTAAAACTCCATCAGATAGATTACGGAATGACCTGCCGGTTTCACTTCCGACTGCCTAAATTGTAATTAGATGGTCGGAAGTGAAACTGATGATCTCGGGCGGAAAGCCTCGGCCCCAAAGATGGGTTTACATCCTACTCTTTCTGATCACCACATGCCATGTTACCTGAGGGTAATGATAGTGAAGTTCTCATCACTCTATTGGGGAGATCTCTGTGCCCTGAGTGAAGCACTATTGCTCTAGTTTCTTCAGGTAACAGATTAAGGGGCACATTTACTATTATTTAATGCAACGCGGAGCTGCAAGGGTTTAGATTTCACACTCAACTTATTAAAAGCGAAGTAAAGAATGTATCAAAGGTAATTTAATTATATTTTAATAAAAAAAATAATGTTGCATTAATTTATTTGTTAAAATGATTATAAAAACATTTTATAATTAATAAAAATACATTTGTTTTATTTTTGGATATCTTGTAACTATTTTAAATAATTTAATCTAATGTAACATTAGATTCTATCGGGTTTTATTTTCAGTTTACCTCCTCCATTAATTTCTACGGAGGGAAGTATTAATGGTTGGTCATGTTTGTGCAGGATTTACTCCAGCTCTGAGCTTGAGTAATTCACTACAGTTTTGGGTCCATTTTTGGCTGTAGTAACTTTTGAATTACTGTTTGTGATTAGCAATTGGTTTACTGTTTTGTGGGTGGGGGCATGTCCTTCCCTAAAACCTTCCTAACCCCTCCTTACTCCTCCCTACACCCCTCTCATTTAGTAATAATTATGTTCATTTGCCCTAGGTTTCTCCCAATGTTTGGAAGCAATGCACAACCAACAACGGGAGAACCATTCACAGTCATGTAAACCAGGTTGAAAAGCACACCTAGTTTGGGCAATAAAATGCTAACTTTCTCAAATTAAATCTTAAAATCCGAGTTTACCATTAGAGAGCATTGTAAATTACAATCAATTTAGTGTAAACAGCATGTTCCTATCTGGTCCCTAACTGAAGTTAGCATTTACTAAGTGTAATACCATAACCCGGACTTTAGGAGTTCTTCCCTGTCAGGAAATGCAAAACTTAAACTCACATGTCCTACATTTTAAATGCCATGCACCCTGTCCCTTGAGACTTTAGAACCTACCTTAAGAGTGAAATATAAGTATTTTAAAACGAAGGTTTAGGGTTAGCAAAAGTTTATTTTACCAGGTCAAAATGGCACTTTAAAACTGGCTAGAGACTGAAGGCCAGGCCTGAAACATGTTTTACAGTGCTACGTTAGTGGGTGGCACAGTGAGTGCTGTTGCCTACTAGTAGCATTCAATTTACAGTACCTGGGTAAAAGTAGTACATTTTACTTTGGACTTACAAGTAAATCCAATGGGTTGAATCAGGTGCAGGCCAATTTTACCATGTTTTAAGGGAGAACACAAGCACTTTGGCCTAGGTTAGCAGAGGTAAAATATAGAGAGCCCTAATGACAACAAAAACGAGTTCAGCAAGATTGAAGGCAAAATGTTTGGGGGAATACCACGCCAATTATGTCAGGTCTGACAATGCCACATCACATAAAATATATTGCAAATGGACAATTTTACTACAAATGCATGTGAAAAGCAGAACGTGAGAAGCTGTTGTTCACGATGCTGTTTAACTGCATTCTTGCACCAGTTACATGAGGATGCATTTTGCACAGTGTAACACGGTGCAAATTGACAGATTTCACATAATTATGTTTAACTTCATGTAATTTTGAGTAAGTATGCAAGCAAATTGCGCAAATTTCTCACCTGCCTAATTATAATATGTTGCTTATGTTAACCATTATCTTAATTTTCCAGGTCTTGAGATTTACATCATGGACGGTATTGTTCATTCCCTTTTCCAGTTGCGTTTAAGGAACTGAGGGCCATATTATCAAGGACGGAGTTAAAATTATTGCCGCTTTAGCGGCAGGAAACTGCCGCTAAAGCAGAGGTAATGTGCTTGATAATATGCCCTTGAGAATTCCAATAAAAGCCCAGGTTCCTACCAGAACCTGGGCATCTATGGGAATTCACAAGGGCATATTATCAAGCCCATTATTGCCGCTTTAGCGGCAGTTTCCTGACGCTTAAGCGGCAATAATTTTAACGCCGTCCTTGATAATATGGCCCTGAGAGTATTATTGTTAGGGGCTAGTGTGTGTGGCATTCAGAGTGGAAGAGTGGGTAACTGCATTATTTTTGCACCAAAAAGTAAGAATACCTTAGGATATTGAGGTGCAGATAGAGTGCATGCCATACATTATATATGCCTATGCCTGGGTTGACTATCAGTGGACCTCCCCCACTACCTCCAGACATCACCCACCCAGCAATTGTTCTAGAAAGACCTGAAGATCTGGCTCTTCAACTAATTCGGTCCTGCGCCAACACCCCCCCCCCCCCCACCACCACCACACCAACCAGCGCCTGGATACCCTTGGGGTGTTAAGCAGCGCATTACAAATCCTACTAATTGATTGATTGAAAATATCTGGCAATTCTACCTGTGGGTTTGTGTCCTGCCCTTGATATTACGAGTGCAGCATAGCAGTGGTTGGGTTCTGTAAATATCTACTTTGAGTACATGGTTACATCACCTGATTGTGGAGGGTGTGGGGTATGAAGTAAGTGGTTAAAATGAGACCAAACGTAGCATTAGAATAGTTGTGTGTTATTTATTTTGAAAACTTCAGGTCAGAGTTGTTACTAGTATACATGATTTTTTTTTAAAAACATTCAAAACGGTTTAGTTGTCGATTGCTAGCATTATGAGTCATGAAATAGTCGTGAAATGCTTCCGTTTCTTGATTATCCAAGGTACAGCTTCAACTTTACCGGGATGGCGCTTGCAATGCGTTTTTAAAGTCTCCGGGATTGTATTGGTAAAAGAGGTTAGTTCTTTGCAACTAATGTTTCCAAACAAGTGTTTATGGATTCTTTCAGATTTCGTTTTGTTTCCAAGGAAGACATTTCCTGTAAGTGCGAAAATAAACAGTTTTTAAATGAAACTTCTAATCATGTTTTAAGAGAAAAATGTACAATTAATATAGCACTTTCTGCTCCAGTAAAGTTTTAAATATCACCATATATCAAATACATTTTCAAGTAAGCATTCTTTCAAGTAAACACCTGGCCAAAAAGCATTCCGTTTAAACATTGTTACAACTCAAGGTAACCTAATAAATGTTACATGATGGTCATAAAATAGCAGATTAGTTCAATGCAAGCAACTGAGCAGTTAAAATGTTCAGCTGAGTAGCAGGCCACATTTGAGGGAATAGTTACTAACAATTATAAAAAGAAAAGAGCAGCTAATTAAAATCTGACGGACTGTCGTTCCCAAATGGTGAGCTGCTGCTGTTTCTGTCCCCCCCTGGGCCAAGTGTGAAATGTGATCTTCCACATCAGGATGTACAAAATGTTCTGTGTGGCGTCTGACTCAGTGCTGTGGAAACTGAGCAGCAGCAGGCATCCACCTCCCCGCTGCTCATGCAACCCGACAGGAGAGAAAAACAAAGACGCCAAAGCAAACATTCTGCGAGTTTCGCAGGGCCTTGCTTCAGTTTAATGAAATGGAAAGGCAGACAATCATGGGTGTGTCTGCAGAGCACTGTTATTCCATACTTTGAATTTTTACACGAAGAGAACATCTAAAGTATTCAGTGAAGTCATACCAATTTGAAACCCTGCAATTACTATCGGTGAATGGTAAACGTCACTGAATGAGCATTTGTTGTAAATATGTTTATCTTCCGTAAGAATACTGGTGGTGAAATACCAAGGTCATTACTCGACCTCACTTGTAACAGCATACCGCCATTTTTACTTTATTTCTTTCATTTAAAAATGACCATCATAGTGGCGAGTGGGGAAAACGCAGGCAGCTGGCAGGTCAATAAAACAGAATTCTCTGGAAACTCTATCGTTGCTTCTGAGGTCTGGCTAAAGAGCACAGTATAATAAACATACCTAGGGCCAAATTATCAAGAATGGCGATAACATTATCGCCGCCTTAGCGGCAGGAAACTGCCGCTAAAGTGGCGATAAGGGGCTTGATAATATGCCCTTGAGAATTCCAATAGAAGCCCAGGTTCTGGTGTCAACATGGGCTTCTATTGGAATTCTCACGGGCATATTATCAAGCCCCTTATCGCCGCTTTAGCGGCAGTTTCCTGCCGCTAAAGCGGCGATTCCTTGATAATATGGCCCTTTGAGTGTACAATCTGCACACCATGGGCTTTGCGTCAGTGGTCTTCTTCACTGGCTAGCTAGCGTCAGCCCCTACAGCCAATGCTTTGAGAAAGTATCAATTACATCATGGGCCAGCTGAGTGGAGTCATCGTTTGGTGGTTTAATTGCAATGTATGAGGGTTTATTTTACAACTAAAAAGTAACATTTACATGACAGTCATATTTATCTCATACATGCATTTTATACAGAATACAATCATTTTTTCTTATATGGTCCACTGGAAAACACAATTGCAAATAACGCCAGAGATTTGTTGCACTGCATGTTTCAAACAGGAAAGAAACAACTTTTTAGCATCCATATTTACCGTATTTAGGTGCTGAACCACTGATAAATTTATCGAACTTGGCGGATACTGCCTTGCCCCTGAAATATACATTTAAGGTACCTGGTTACTACGGCAAAGTCAGGTGGTCTGGATTGTAAATGAAAATGCAACCCGTATCTACTGCCTTTGCCAATGTTTGTTTCCTAAAATATATGAATACTTCCCCAAAAATAGATTTTTCAGACTTATGACTAACGAGCACCTGTAAACAGAAGTTGCAAACGTTCCAAAACATAATTAAAAGTTCAATGGGTGGTATAACTAAGTGAAATAAGAGTTTATAACTTGTTATATTTAGGTGATGTACCCACTGGTTGTCAGTAAAGTGGCTAGGAATATCCCACTTAAATAGCGTGTCTCCCATTCATCAATAACCTTTTGACATTTACAAAAAATGTCAAGTGCGTTTTGCATACTTTATGCTATTTTAAGTTACAACTGGAGTGGCCAGGGGTGAGTTCTGCAGACAGTGTGGAACAATTTGTAAGGGCAAAATATTTTAAAGGGAGGGAAAAAAATCATTCACAAATTTAATTTAAAAAATGTGTGCGTATAGAAACAAATCCTAACTTAGCACATTTATTTAATGTTTGAAAATTACAAATATTTTGGGACACAGTTATAGGTGTCTTTTTTGGTTAGTCAATACACCTAGGTGTGTGCCCTCATTCAGTCATATATTACTCCTGCTTTGGATAAGATTAGTAAATACCCCCAATAGGTATAACTTTAGATATTTTGAATAAATATTACACATTATTGATCTTCATTTCTTAAAATATTATTCAATTACAAATACAAACCAACATGATGTTTTGCTTGGGTTATTTAGCAAAGGGCAAATTATCAAGAGCACAACCGCATTCTTGGCGAAATAATATTCAAACAAGAAATTCGGTATTTAAAGCCTGACTTTTAGTAACCAGAAGCATTTTTAAAAAAAGAATGTATGTCAACACCGTGAGCCTGGTTCGTAGAGAGGGCAAGAAAAAGAGGAAGTTTTATCTATCTAGGAAATTAAACAGATAAATTACTCTGCCACTGTACAGCAGAAACACAATGTGTTGGTAGTAGGGGTTGGTAGCAAGTAGGGACTATTGCCTTGCAGGAGATGGTGTGTTGGGAAAAGGAACTCAAAGATGAGAAGATAACATGATAAACGATAGAACTAGGATGGGGCAGTTGAGCCAAAAACACCTCTTGCAAAAAGAAGGAATTTGGGAAAAGGAGTTGTCCTCAACACAAAAAATGAACCATAAGTGGGAAATGACTATGAGCAATACTAGACCCCCTCATTCCAACCCCAAGGACCTGGGTCATTTTTCCATTGGTGCAGTGGTACCGATGTTGAAAGGGTGGGGTGTAAGAAGATAGGCTGTACTCCCAATGTTTGCCCCACCTCTCTTACTTCCCACTGTCTGAAATAAAGTTAAACAGGCTGCTGGCCATCGTAGGAAGGAACTGGAGCCAGTGATAATTGTCTTAAGCCTCTCCAATGACACTACCATTGCATGTTTTGCGTGTTCCTGCATTATTTACACCTCATTGCATTTCTTTTAATCATGTATTGATTTGTACATGCCTTCTTTAAAAACATGTTTCATTTAGAATTCATTACATATGTTCATCATATAATATATTGTTTTATCATAGGCTGATAGCACACCAGCTACTCATATATTATGTATCAACAGTGTGATTTATAAGTTGTGGAAGGTGTTAGTAAACTTGCAACAGATTTTGCATGTTAAGATTTCTAATTCACATTACTAATATCAAGCTCTGACCTTTCCACAATAACAAGAAATAGTATTTAAGTCTGATGCAAAGGCATCTTAGTGGAGAGACACAAATACCTTAACTGGAGGTAGCAGACTGACACAACCAAACAAATCTGAGCATAAGCAGTTCAGAAAGCAATACCAGAGCCAGGGTTCAATCTTCTCAATGCACATTTGAATATTGAAGACATTGTTATGCACCAAAGGTATGTGTGTCAGAGGTCATCGGGGAAACTCATATGGGTGTTTTGTGGCTAAAACAGATCAAGGGTAGAGGCAGATGTAAGATAGAGGCTAGAAAGTTTTTTGTTTCCTTTTTTTACCACAGGTGAGTTCCCTCACTTACTGCTTTAAATTAATGAACACTGGGAGCTGGAAAATTGACGCAACACTTAAGAAGCATGTCGCATCCGCACCTGTGCATCGGGTGCAATGATTTCTGAAGTCCAAGATCACTGCACTGATCCCGACGCAAGCCTGCTGTGCGGCTGCACGAAGTCACCCATCATACCGGATCGACGCATCGCGGCGCCAAGAGTGTCACATCATTGAGGGACGCAGTAAGAAACCGACGCATCACCTCCCCACGCAGTATAGATTCTGGCGCATCACCTCCTCTCCGGTAAGGAGCCGACGCATCACCTCCCCTGCGCTGCAGTAAGGAACCGAAGCATCACCTCCCCCGAAGCAAGGAACCGATGCATCACCGATCTTGTGTGTAAGGAACGGATGCCTCACCTTCCTTGCGACCATTTTGTTTGTTTTGCGTACACCGGAGCCAGTGTTATAGCTGTCAGTTGTCGGCTGGTGTCTGAAGAGCAGGTGGTCCCCAACACATTCTACCCTGTAGTTGCCGCTGACAACTCAGAGTGCCTCTGCAAAATGGCACAGGTTCCCTTTGAGTGGGGAGTGGGGTTTCAGGGACCTTGAGAGTAGCTGTGAGGCCAGCCATGCCTGTTGACTGTCTGCTAGGCAATGATTTGGAGAGCTCCCCTTGGGCGAAGGTGGAGCGGAGGACTCATTTCGAGATGTTGGGTCTGCCTGAGTGGGCATGGGTGACCACTCGGTCAATGGTAGCCGGTAAGGGCATTCAAGAGAACATGGAGCCTGAAAGAGTGGCTGTCTTAAAGAGAAGAGGCAGGGGGCGCCGGAAACCGGCCCATGAAGTTCCCATGGTCCAGGAGGAAGCAAACCTTGAGGGGGATGCCCTGGAGCCTACAGGGGAACAAGTGGCTGAACTGGAGGACCTGCCTGAGCTGACCCATTGGTAGCAGGAAGGAGGCCCATCCAGGGAAGAGTTCTGCAAGGAGCAGAAGAAGTGCCCTTCTCTTGTGGGTTTGCAGCAACAGGCTGCAAACCAGGCACTAGGTGATCAGTCTGGATCACATTGGATTTACTGGGAGAAAGGTCTCCCGTATAGCGAACCTAAGGTTGCTGAGCCTGGGTCAGCCCCCATGCTGGTGGTATCCCAGCGCTCCAGAGCCTTCCTACTGGGTCTGGCTCATGATGTGCCTTTAGCAGGACTTTTGGGGCAAGAAAAGTCATTTGAAAGGCTTGTCATCCACTTTTACTGGCCCCAAATGCTCAAGAGTTCAGATACTCATTGCAGGACTTGTCAGACTTGCCAAGCAAGTGGTAAGAGTGGGAGGAAGCACAAGGCTCCTCTTCAACCTTTCCTTGTGGTCAGCATCCCCTTTGAAAGGGTGGACACTGACATTGTGGGACCTCTGGATCTCAAGACAGCCATGGGCAACAGGTCCATCTCGGTCTTGGTGGACCATGCCACCCGGTACCCGGAAGCCATCCCTTTCCGGACACTGAGGGCCCTCGTGGGGGTCATGCGTTGATGGGGAGTTTCTCCTGTATGGGGTTCCCCAGAGAGGTGGTGTCAGACCGTGATACCAACTTCATATCTAAGTATATGAAGTCCCTGTGGCAGGAGTGCGGTGTAACCTATAAGTTCACCACTCCTTACCACCCCCAAGGTAATGGGCTGGTTGAGAGATTCAACCAGACCCTGAAGGGCATGATTATGGGTCTTGAGGAACCCATGAGGTGTAAGTGGGACGTCCTCTTGCCTTGCCTTCTGTTTGCTTACAGAGAGGTGCCACAGAAGTCCTTAGGGTTCAGCCCCTTTGAACTGCTGTACGGCCATCCTGTGAGAGGAGCTCTGAGTTTGGTGAAAGAAGGCTGGGTGAAATCTCCCAGTAATCCTCCCCAGGATGTATATACCTATATGCTAGCCTTTAGAAACCAGACTAGGCACTTCAGACAACTTGCTCAGGAGAAGCTGGAAGCCAGCCAGGAGGCGATGAAACGTTGGTATGATCAGAATGACACTTTGATCGAGTTTCAGCCTGGACAAAAGGTTTGGGTCATGGCCCCAGTGGAGCCTTGTGTGCTCCAGGATAAGTGGACTGGACCATATAAGGTGGTGGAGCACAAGAGCAACGTCATCTACTTGGTGGACTTGCAGTCTCCTAGGAACCCTTTGCGGGTCCTACATATGAACTGCCTGAAGCCCCACTTGGAGAGGTCCGAAGTGGGCATGATGCTGGAATGGAAGAGGAAACTGAGCCTTTTCCTGACCTGTCTGCGAAAGAGCAGGATGGGTCAGTGGACGGTGTGAATCTCTCTGCTGCCCTGACCCCTGAACAGCAGAGTGACTGCTGCCAACTGTTGGAATAGTTTTCTGACCTGTTCTCCCTGACCCCTGGTGTCACTAAGTGGTGCGTCCATGATGTGGACACTGGGGATAGTCCTCCAGTAAAACTAAGATTTACAGTGTGACTGACAGGGTCAGAGCTTGCATCAAGGAGGAGGTCTCCAAGATGTTAGCGCTAGGGGTGATTGAGTCCTCGAACAGCCCTTGGGCAAGCCCAATGGTCTTGGTCCCAAAGGCTGCCGCACCTGGTGCCACACCAGAACTCTGGTTCTGTGTGGACTACCGAGGACTCAATTCAGTCACCAGGACTGACGCGCACCCCATTCCCCTAGCTGATGAGCTCATCGATCGGTTGTGGGCTGCCCGGTACCGCAGTACGTTTGACTTATTGTCTGGGTACTGGCAGATCACCTTGACTGATGGGGCAAGAGAGAGGTCAGCATTCTCCACACAAAATGGGCACTACCAATTCTGAGTGGTGCCCTTTGGGGTGAAGAATGCCCCTGCCACCTTTCAGAGGTTTGTCAACCAGGTGTTTGCTTGACTGGAGGATTTCAGTGCTGCCTACCTGGACGACATTGCAGTGTTCAGTGTCACTTGTGAGGAACATCTGCACCACCTCCGGGAAGTGTTGAAAGAACTGTGGAAGGTAGGTCTCACGATCAAGGCGAGTAAGTGCCAGATCAGGCAGGGTTCTGTGGTATACTTGGGACGCCAGGCAGGGAGCGGCCAGGTGGCGCCCCTACAGGCAAAGATTGATACCATCCTGGCTTGGGAAACCCCCAGGACCCAAACAGAGGTGAGAGCCTTTCTAGGGCTCACAGGGTATTACAGGAGGTTTGTCAAGGGGTATTGCAGCATTGTTGCACCCTTTGCAGAGCTGACTTGCAGGAAGCAGCCCGAGAAAGTGAACTGGACTGATGCCGGCCAGGAAGCTTTTGATGCCCTGAAATCTGCCATGTGCACAGCGCCCGTGCTTCAGGAGCCCAACTTCTCAAGGGAATTCACTGTGCAGACAGATGCTTCAGAGCATGGTGTGGTGGCTGTGCTCTCATAGTTGAATGAAGAGGGCCTAGACCAATCCATAGCCTTCATTAATAGGAGGTTACTTCCCCGGAAACAGATGTGCAGTGAGATTGAGTGTGAGGCATTTGCTGTGGTCTGGGCACTAAAAAAAAGGTGAGACCATAATTGTTTGGGACTCACTTCCGGGTTCAGATGGACCACAGGCCCCTCAGATGGTTGATGCAGATGAGGGGTGACAATTAAAAACTGTTGAGGTTGTCCATTTCCCTACAGGGGACCCAAGATACCCCTATGGGCAGGGTGCATTGTATGTTAAGGTAGGACATACCCTGATAAGTGTGGCATGTCCAGATAGTGAAATACTGCCAATTTAGATTTTCACTATTGCAAGGCTATCTGTTCCCATAGGCCAGAATGGGGAGTTAGTTTATAACATCTTAAAAACATAACTGACCCAGGAACAAGATAGGAAAATAAATTTTAGTATGCCTGAACTCAGAATGTTAAGATGCATCTTTTAGTGAGGGGGATTTTTACAGTCTGTGTTTGAAAATACCACTTTTAGAAAGTAGGTGTTTTCTTGCCTAACCATCCAGTGTGCCTCTGCTAGGTTTGTGTATTGCATGTCTGGCTTTGGGGTGACAGGGGCTGGAGGAGGACTGTGGCTCCAGAAGTCTGATTAGTCAGGGCTGGGCTGAATAGGCTTGGTTTGCATTTTGAGTGATGGGAAGAGTAGCATCTTCACCTGAATAGGGCTGAGCCTGCCTTCCACAATGACTGCTCCGCCCCCTGTGGTGTGTCTGAAGCTAGGGCTCTCCCTGACAAAGGAGGTTGTTGTGCACTTGCAAAGTGCCTCACAGAACTGGTTTTGGCTTGGTACAGACACCATCTGCCTTCAGTGAACAAAGGATTTTGGTGTATAAAAAGATGGGCCCAGACCCCAGACTTTTAGATCACTTCTGGGAATCAAGAGAAACCTTTGCCAAGGAGAAGAGTCGGATAAGCTGAGGAGGAGTACTGCCCCTGTGCTGTTTGCTGTCTGAGGTTGGCCTGCAGTGGCTACTTGCTGCCACGGAAAGGAGAAAAGAACTTTGCTGTGCTTTGTCATCTTGAGGAAGATCTCCAAGGGCTTGAAAGCGTGTCGCATCCACACCTGTTTCCGACGCGTCGTGGAAGAAACCGTTGCAGTGCCTGCCGTTGCTCGAGAAATCGCCACACGATGCATCGGGTGCAATGATCTCCAAAGTTCGAGATCACCGCACCGATCCTGACGCGAGTCTAATGTGCAGCTGCACGAAGCCACACATCGTGCCGGATTGACGCATTGCATCGAGGCGCCAAGAGTGTCGCATCATTGGGGGACACAGTAAGAAACTGACGTATCACCTCCCCATGCAGTATAGAATCCGGCACTTCACCTCCTCTCCGGTAAGGAACCGACGCATCACCTCCCGTGTGCTGCAGTAGGGAACCGACGCATCACCTCCCACGAAGCAAGGAACCGACGCATCACCATTCTTGCGTGTAAGGAACAGACAAATCACCTTCCCTCCGGCCATTTTGTTTGTTTTGCATAACGCATCCATGGTGCTTTGTGAGAAATGTGTTGCATTTACAACTTGCATTGAAATGGACTGTTTCTACCATTTGAAAGCTTTATTTTTAATACTGTATTGTGGATTTATGTCATTTGGTCTTGTTTTGGTTTAGATAAAGATTACTTATTTTTCTTAGCTGGTGTAGTGTCCATTTGTGGTGTTTTCACTGTGTTACTGTATGTATTCACATATGCTTTACACACTGCCTCTGAGATAAGCCTGTCTGCTCATGCCAAACTACCAAGGAGATGAGCAGGGGTTATTTTAGGAGTGTATCCCCCTTACCCTGACTAGAAGCAAGGGCCCCTTTTTAGACAAAGGTACCCACCTCTGCCAACTTAGGACCCCCATTTCTAACAACTATCATCTAGTATGCTGCCAATTCTTTACATCTATAGGTGTTTTGTATTCATTTGTCCAACTACTATGTTAAATCTGTAGTAACATTGATTCAAATTATCTGCACTGGATTAGGGAATTGATTATTAATATAGTTCTCTAAATAAGAAGTGTGGATTTCTTTTGTGTGTTCAATAATAGGGGGAAGGGGCTCTGGAATTCAAAAATAATTCACAAATAGTCCCGAATTCTCTCAGGACAGATTGTTACCTTGGAATCACAATCCCCAAGGAAGGTAGGTGTGAGACAGCTCGCCTAACTCCCTGGCTCAGGTTG
This sequence comes from Triturus cristatus, assembly GCF_964204655.1. Taxonomy (NCBI): domain Eukaryota; kingdom Metazoa; phylum Chordata; class Amphibia; order Caudata; family Salamandridae; genus Triturus; species Triturus cristatus. The sequence continues at coordinate 200,044,869 of NC_140593.1, forward strand.
GCAAGTTAGTCCGAGCTTGCACTTACTAGAGCATTTTGGATATGTAAAACTGGGCTGTATTTGCTGAGGACCCTGGATAAACATGTCAACACCTATAGGCTTTATTCTAACAAATGACTGGAGAGAAGCTAGGCAATAAGTAGGGTGACCTGGTATTTGGCATCTTCATTAGGGGGTTTGCCAGTGCCCAGACGTAAGGCACTGGAAAATCCTTCCCCACTACACTTTACTGTAAAAAATATTTCTTAGAATGGATCCACATTATTTGTTCCTAAGAATAGTATTAACAAATTGGAAATTGAAGTGCATTTTTTCAAATGTTTGAAACAGCTCCTTCTAAAACACTTTTTTTCCACTCATAGAGGCCCCTGGCAGAGGGATATCCTAAAGACAAAATCAAAATTCATGGCACTTATTAGTTACAATCCTTTGGGCACTTTTGAGGAAATAGTTTTGAGTGATATACGAATTATGAATATGAAACCGAAAAACAAAATCATTAAGCTCACCATGAAGAAGAATTCAATTTTTAGAAAATTGGCACACAATAATAATATAACCATAGGAATAGCAAATAAAGAGACACAGCCAGTGTTGATGGAAAGGGAGTTGTATCAGACCAAATGTAGAGAACATCTCAGGGATAACTGATTTAGTTTGGCAAGAAAACACCAGGAAAATCATGAAGATACATCGCAAATATATTTTTTACCTATTGGAAAAGTAGTTTCATAACAAGTTCCATACATTGGTTATGTGAGAGGAGACATTTTTCTAACCAGCCTAAAAGCATTTTAAAGGAGGTTGTAGTAGTCTACATTTTTGGATATCAAACGATCAACGCATTATTCAGTCATTGTGTGAACTTATAAAATAAAACTTCACAAAGATATGGTGATTAATAAATAAGGTAAAGGTTCAAAATTTCAGAATTTCCATAATGTCAAAAACAGATTAGTAATTGAGGCAAAGAAAATAACAATAAAAATGAATCACAGTAGATGTGAATTTTCATAAAGTTCATACCACAACAAAGCGTGTAATGTAAAATATGTAAAGCAATGAAAAAGCTCGCAGTGAACACATGATAGGATACCATTCTCAAAACTCTACTACACATGTATGCCAAATACTAATATACATGTGCTTACTTTTTTTTTGTGCTGTTCAAACTCTTCCATCTGAACATGCAGAATGAGCCGGGCAGCTTTAAGGACCCTCTGGTACAGTGGTGTCATGCAGGATGCTGTGAATGTGGCTGAGGGGACAAGCTCAAAATGCCATGGGCAAGGCAAGGCAAGGTTCTCCCAACTCTTATCATACAGCTTACCCTGCCTGGTGTGGGGTTGTGGACAATTACTACACTGCAGCATGTTTCTACAAACTTGGCCCCTGCTCAATTGTTCACCTGCATAATAGTCCCTCATGAAGCTGAGGGTACTTGGCAAAGATCCACTCCATGAGGATCCCCAATTCTGTCTGGGAACATGGAGGTGTCTTCTCTTCAAGTGCCTTAGCCATTCTGGAGGTAAGATTGTGAAAAGGAGCAGCAGGATGGAGAAGGGTGCCCAGTGGAGGAGAGTGAAAGCTCGGCATGTGAAAGGGAGACACTATACGTGTAGTACAATGTCCAAAAATGTGTAAGAGCAATAAAATATAAGCTGGACCTACTGTATGTTTGATTATGTATGTTCCTATAAACATTGCAGTAAACCAAAGCATTTTCTACTGTTGCAGGGATTCTGCTTATGCACAGAACTATGTGCAGGAAACCAGGACCTCAGTGAATTGAGGAGAAATCATAGTATAAATGACAGTGGCATACAGCCACCTTCCTTTCGCTAGTAAACTAATATTATTAGACTAGTAGAAGGTCTCTTAGGCTTGAATGGGGAATCCCATACCGTAAAGATAAGCTTTATGAGGATCACATCACAGGATCAGCTTTACTCTGTGCCTGGAAATGTTCTGCTCCAGAATGTGTTTCAAACGCATGCAAACTGTAATATTAAATGCTCTCGATATTCAGGTATTTGCAGCTATGTGCATATTATGACTAGAGAGTGTGACGATCAACCTGGATTCAAAAACATACATTGTCTGGCTGCTCAAAGTGTTTTGCGCACAATGTTCAGACCAAGGTCGCAGTGCACGTCTAGGGAGGTGAACAACAGACAGTTCTCATGTGAAGCAAAGGCAAGCAAGCAGTTTCTCAAATATTAACATGTATCTGTAGTGTCGCGTGCAAAAGCAGAAAAAGTGGCAAGATGGCTTTCTAAAAGCTAACGCGCTTATGCTAACATAGCAATGTATGTAGCTACCTTCACTACACCCCCCCTTGATCGGACTACGAGCAAATAGGGATACAATAAGGAACACAGAGTTTAAAATCGACCGAGCAGAACCAAGTGCATGTATTGTATATCTAAAAAGAGCAGTGAAAGTTCAGAAAAAAAAACAAAATGAAGGGAAAAAAAAATGTTTGGTTTGTGCTAGTGAAGCTGGACGATAATCCAATTAATCCATAAATGTGTAAGCACAGTACGTAGCAATAGCTTCCAAAAGGAAGTCATTGGAACGAGATGCAAAATATTCCGCCATCCAGTTTAGCAAGGTAAACGACCATACATGTTGTTCGACCACTGGTGCCTCTAGCACGGTCAGAGGACAGCTGGCGTGTTCTTCTAAATAACTTCGCGCCAAGAAGTCATACGCTGCCGTTCCGATGTCCCAATTCCCAAGGACTCCATGTGCCGCTCCACAGGCCATAATCCTGACACCAGAACAGTCCAACTCATGAGCCACTAATGGACTCATTAGTCGATCATAAGCCGGGGCAGGAGACACCAAGTTTGACAAGCACAAATCCAGAGCCCATTCGAAAGGACAATCTAGGCAATGAAAAACAGGTTGTACGCATGTAAAGTAGGCAAATCGGAAAGATAATCCATAGGCAATGCTCAGGGTTGCCAGTGGTAAAGTTCCATAGTATTCAAGCATCCGGTTACGAAGATGGAGGAGCCGGGCCAGGCTGTCGCGTGACACAGAGTGTGCAGCCATTGCGCAGTACGCAGACCAACAGCAGTACGCCAGCCACGAGAGCGAGAATCAAAGGAAGCCCTCCAAACACGCTGGAAAAAATAGAATGAAAAAAGGCCGGTATGACACCAAAAATAGTTTGGAAGGAGGTCACGAGGCCGGAGCCCACAATTTTGAAAAAATGCACCAAGCCAGTTGTTGATGAGGCGTTGAATATAGATTGAATCAGGGCCCCAAAATGAAGTGGGAGATCAGTATTTAAAAGAGCCTGCACCTCGGTACGGGTGTTAGCTACGTGAACTACAAAGGTTTCACGGGACGAAGTCAGAGCAACCTCCTTTTGAGACAATAGATCCCTTATTCTGCTCATCTTGTTGAACTCTGCTTTCAAGGTTGAAATGGAAGGCCAGATGGATACATCCAGCCGCCCAGGCGGGGGTGGGAAAAGGACATTTTTACAGCAGACTACTCTCTGTGATACAGTCACAATGTAGGGAATTCCCACTAGCATTCCGCAGCAAGCCTCGTTATTCAAAAGCAAATAACTACCGTTAGCTAGCAACGTGAAAGAAGCTGTAATAGCTGGTACGGGGATCCCTTTCAGGACGCATGCTAAATTAGGCGCTTGCACATTGCACGCGCCATGCAATTGGATGTGCCTACAGACTACGGAGTGATCAGGTGTGGAAGTGCATTCCTCACCTTTCAAATAGACCTCTTTACCGTCTCTCATGTACCTGTATGTAAATGGGAGTGACCAGATTTCATGCAGGAAAGCAGTACCCAATGGCTCATATCTGCCTAGGGCATAATGTTTCATGCACGAACTGAACTTAAACAATGGAAATGGCAATGTGATTAACCAGTGGATAAGCCACACAGCTGAATTCAATTCGGCCACTGAGAAAGGTAAAGGTTCTAACTTTTCAATATGCAGTAATGAATATGTTGCATCTTTCATGGACATGAATTGTTGTTTCGCAGTTAAATTGAAAGGAAGGAATAACGATGAAGTATTCATAAAGTACCTGGGGACTTTCCCAGCTTTTAACGTTTGCAATGTCCATGCAAACTGCATTATAGAACGCAATTGATTCTGACCATGATATAAAACAGACACATCATCCTGCACAATATCAACAACAGATGAAACAATATTATCTAATGTGTAAATTCTGGACGAAAGGGTGTTAATGCTATTATCTATAACAGCTAGCACTTTTTCCATATTGGCTTGATCAATAGCTCTCAATCTGGAAGCAGCTTCAATTTCCGACAATTTCCAAACCTCGTTGTAAATAGCATACACCCATCTCTTGGACCTGCCACCCACAGGACCTTTAACAAAATCATTCAAATCAATGTTGTCATGTAATTTAGATAAATGAACTTTAACAGATGCTAAGGTGGAGTGTTGCAGCCAAGACTGGCATAACTTCCCAACGGAGTAGGTAGTAACAGAATGAGAAGATTCAAAGTGGGGGTCTACACGATCCTGCGTATACCCAGGCTTCAGACCCAAAAAACGATGTTGACAGGAATCTGAACTCGTTTGCCAAGTCAACCATCCTTCAGAGTCGAACTTAGAAATATTGAAGGATGAATTAGTAACGTACGACTGCAACGCATCAAGGGACAGATCTGTATAGACGGGGAATTCAGTTTTCTTAGAAGTAGCCAATCCAAAACAGGTGGTCTGAAAAATAGTCGAATTCAAAAACAACATGTGGTTCGGGATGAGGCAGGCACGATGCAAAGCTTCTGTTCCTTGTACCTGCCAAGGTTTAGAACCCCAGACAGACTTCAGACCAATAGTATCTTTCCACAGATCATAAACCCTGACCGCTAAATCATCCAAAAAGGATTTGGAATATAATAATTTAGTGTGTGTCAGCCTAACCTTCGAGGTTGACTCTGCTGCCATTTTAAAATAAAAGGCGGCCGGTTCAGAAATACTGAAATCAGTAAAATAGGCAAATTTGTTTACCAATGTGCTTAAGCTGCCTAACGTTGGCGTTGGACAATGTTCCCATTGTGTATAATTTACAAAATTACAAAATGTATTGGCTTTATGTAGGAACTGATTGCCATAATGTTGATAGCAAAACTGCTCTCCATAATTAGCTGTATCTAAATACAAATCCTCAGCATCAAATGCGGCATAATATTTCAAATCAGAAAACAGTGCTTCAATGGCCTGAACGTCCCAATCATCAGAACGGATGTTTTGTTTAACTACATCCCCCATAGAAACACGAAATACATTCGGTACATTGATAACCTCAGTTGGACCATGAATTTGAAATTTAACAGCATCCCACGCAATCCCATCTAACACAGGCCAGGCAGTAATATTCACAAATGTCTGGTCTCTTTTCATGATGTGTGACGAGGAGTGAGGGGCCAAAGTTCCATCAATTAGTCTAATTGTAGATCTTTCTTTTAGGTAGTGTCCGTTCACTAGACGAAAAAATACCACTACAAATCCGATGGACATAAATAAAAAAACACATATGAGCATCAGCCAAATGTAAGTCCAAGGAGGAATCAAAACATTTTTTTTAAACCAAACAGCAAAAATAGAAACTTTTGATGGGGCCCTGGAAGTCATAGAGTTAGTGTCAAAAGAGTAACGTGACTGTGTAACTGCGGTTGATTGTAAAATAGGTAATGTTACATCTGCAGGATAAGCATACTCAGTATCTTCAGGTTGACCACCAGCCGGTGGTAGCAATAAAGGAGCAGTAACTGTATGCATCTCGATGGCAACATCAGGCATGGTGTTAGGAGCTGGAACCAACACAGAATTTCTAAGCATCGCAGAGCAAGAAACCGCTGGAGTCATACTAAGAAGAATCGGCCACTCACTGTAGTTTGACATTGTCAATGGAGATGTACCTGTTATACTTGCGACCAGGAAGTTGAGGTAAAATTACTGTTCTTGTACCCTGTATGCCGAGCACTGGAACCGGGGCACGATAAGAGGGGCCGAACTCCTTCTTGTTCTCCACCTTCTGACGGACCAGGTCACCAACTCAAGGTAGCCAGCCGACTACCGGAATCTGAAGTGCAGCATCAGATGTGGAGGGCACGTGTTCCTTCGCGAGACTGTCTCTGGTCTCTTGTAGATTCTGTAATACAGCACAGTGATCATCTACGTCAAAGGGTGCGGCAGATGCCACCATGTCTAGACCATCAAGAACTGGGACAAACATATTTATGCCAAAGAGCATCATGTATGGGATCCGCCCACCCAGAGACCTTCTAGGGAGATTATTAAGTGCACGTTGGATGTTATACAAATGGGCTAGCCAGTTCCGACCAGTGTCTAAAACCCTAGCTGTCAAAGATTGCTTTAAGTCACGGTTCATCCGCTCCACTACACTATTACTCTCAGGCCGGTATGGAGACGAAAATTTCACTTGGACCCCCTAATTTTTCATGGGGTCTTTGTACGCCTTAGAGGCGAACGCTGGGCCCTGATCAGAATGAAAGGTACCACATGCAAAACTTCCCACAAAGACAGGCAAATCCCTGATGACAGTACGGGCATCAGCACTCCTTTGTGGCCATACCCACAGAAAACGTGTGCACAAATCCACTGCAGCTAAGATATACTTGTACGCAGTATCAGAGGAGAAAGGACCGCAGTAATCCAGATGAACACACCCAAGTGGTTTATTGGATATGTACAACTGAGTTTGTGGTGGACGCGGAGCAGTTGAAGGTTTAATCTGCTGGCAAATGTCACAATCAAGAACATAAGTGCGAGCTTGTTTACATAACCCGCGCCACCAGTAACGTTGTTGTAACATAGAAACAGTTGCTGAAACGCCGGCATGGGCAGACGCCATGCCCTCGTGAGCCGCTGATATCAGAGATGGTCTGCAATCCGCGTTGGGAATCAATCTGTCACCAACGTCATTAATTCTCACTAATGGGACTTTATCAGGACTTAAGTGATAATGGTAACGAGAAGGAAACCCTCTCGGGTAATTACCTCCCTTCTCTGTAGCAGCAATAGCTGCCAAGATGTCATCATCGATCTTACTTTTGGATCTTGCAACTGCTGCTACTAAATATGTCGCCACTACTGTTTTCGCTGCTTCGTCAGCTAAGCTGTTTCCGACAGCGTGGACACCAACTCGTTGGTGCCCAAGAGTGTGAATTACATTCACGAGAGGCAGATGTTCTTTAAGTTCTGCGACTCGAATCCAAAGCATTTTATGCTTAATTGTGCTACCTTTGGAATCACGATATTCATTTTGAGACCAAAAGAAAAGATTGTCGTTGAATGACTGAACACAGTAAAATGAGTCACTTACTATAAGAGTAGTGACTCGAGGATCAGCAAACTCCAGTGCAAGCACCAGAGCACGTAGCTCTGCTAACTGTGCGGTACAATCGCCCAATGTCTGCGTATGCACAACATCAGATAGGAATTCAGTATTTACGAAAGTACCTGTCACAATTGCGCAGGCTGCCGAATAGGCATGCTTCGATCCAGTCACCGGTTGCGCTGAACCGCCGGTATAAATGACACACTGGTAATCTTCGAGCGGGCGCAAAGACAGAGGAGCAGGATGAACAAACTCATACTGTAAATACTCCTGAGTCTGTAATGAGGCATCAAAGATATAGGTGACATCGGGCGATGTCAAGGAAGTGGCCCATTGTATCCAACGTGGATGCAAAGCTTTAGAATTAGGTACACTTGCTTTCGTCACTGCCTCCAGGGCAGGATATGGTGTTACCACCAACATGCGTTTTCCTTGCGACAGCGCTCATTCTTTCAGAATCGCCATCTGTACCGCCGTCCAAACTTTCTTGACGGAGGAAAAACGCAGTTCAGCCGAAGTGTACAGGTGTGATTTGTATGCAATGGGGACGGTGTCGCCCTCATTGAACGTTAAGTACGTGAAACCCACTGCACCTGGCAAAATTCTTATTAGCAGGTTTGTGTGTTTATCACGCATCAGTAAGTACTTTGAAGCAAGAAGATCAGCCTGTAATGATTGTAAAATGGCTGAATGCTCTGGCAGCCAGCTCGATTTGGAAAAAGTAGGTTGTACCAAGGCATAAAGCGGCTTGATACGCTGGGCATAATCAGGAATGTACGTATGACCGAAATTCAGAAAGCCCAGCAAAGACTGTAATTTTTTCAGTGTTGTTGGAGCACGCAAACATGCGCACTTTTCCAGAAAGTGAGGAGCCAGTCCTCGACCTTCATTGTTGAGCTCGTAGCCCAAAAACAACACTGTATACTCTGCAATGTGAGACTTCGCAAAGTTGAATTTGTAACCAAAGCCTGCAAACATTACAATAATGCGATCAACGCAACACAGATGCGGCCACAACTCGTCACCTGTGAGATAGATATCAACAACATACGTGTACGCATCTGGGTCAATACTTTCCAATAGAGAGACTACACATGCGGCAAAGACACCAGGGCTATTTTTATAGCCCATGGCTAATCTTTTAAATTGTTTTTGCTTGCCGCCAGATGAAAAATGCTGTCCACTGACTACTAAGCGAGGACAGGTTATGGCTATAAAAGCCATTGGGTAGGTCAAGTGTGGTTTTAAACCGTTTACGTACAAGACTATCCACCAGGGCAGAACTGTGGGTATTCTGTACCGCGCATGTCCGGCAATCAGAGTTTAGGTGCCGGTAATCCAAACTAGGCAGTACGATCCATCAGGCTTCGTTACAGTGAACAAAGGATTATTCATTGGTGACACACATGTTTCAATAACACCCTGATATTCCAATTGATCAAGGATTTCCGCGACGTGAGATCTCGCTTCGTGGCGCATGGGATATTGGGGCTGTGGCTGGGGCATAGACCGTAAGAGAATCTCATGGCTGGGGGACAATTTATCCCAGCCTACCTGAGTACGATACAAAGCCGGTGCAAGCACCTGAGCTCACTCCACGGCAAACCTTTCAGCATGCTCCTATGGCACCATATGCGCAAAGGACGGGAGGATAACCTCCGCCCCTCTAGGAGCATCTAAAATGAAAGTCGGGGCCCAGTCCGCCTCTGCCAAGAGAATGTCATAGGAAGAGGTCAGATTATCCCCAAAAATCCCTTGAATTGTGCGTTGTATGTCACCTTCTATTAAGAGGACTATGTCATATAGTCTGTCAGGGGGAGCCACTCTAGTATCCGCAGTTTCTACAGTAATGAACATGTCAGTTGCTGTTGCGTCCAGATATGGACGTAGTGCTTGCCGCACTACTGTAACCTCTGCCGCACTGTCGAGCAGCGTTATCGCCCATGTCAGGTTCCGAAGCTGCGTCCGTACTATCTGTGGCATACCTTGCTGTTAATGCAGCAACCTTCTTCTTTTGAAACGGGGGACGTTGACGTGCAAACTCGTCTTGCTTGCCTCTACCTTCAGCCTGACGGGGTTGCTCACTACCTTGCTGGGCACCCCGACCTTTGCCACGTTCTCCTCCACCGGACTGCGAGGCCAATGTTTCCTGTGAAGAACGAGGAGAACGTTCAGTAACCTGAAATCTATCAGGTGACTTAATACTAGTGCCATCACACAAATCGTATGTGCGCTCACTAGGTGGCTGAGTGGGAGACGCAGGACGAGACCCCTGCTTCTGTTGCTGCTTTCCCTGTTTCTTTTGTCTCCAATTTTGCTTTGGAAAATTAGGACGATCGTCTTTAACAGACGAGCTCACCTTAGTTTGTTGTATCAGGTCAGGAATGACAATAGTTGGTTTAACCCCTAAACTACTGCGGCCAATAGTTCAATATGCCTCCGCAATAATCTTAGGCAACTCTTTCGGCTTATCGAGTTCATCGACGCGGGCTAAGCCATTAGCCACTTGGAATTGTACCGCATCTCCCTTGAGATTACCAAGGACAAGAGAGGCAACTACGTTGAACACCCCGACAAGTCGCATTCCCAACTCAACTGCCGCCTCCGGACAGTGATTATCCTGAACACGTTTAATAACGGAGGGGAGCACGGACATAGACGGAGTGCCAAAGCACTTCGAGTAGACTGCGGCAAAAACCTTACCCCAGGTGTCACAATCGGAAACTTCTGGGACCAAACTTATGGTGAGTATTCTGTGTTTCTCCACTGTCGTAGAGTGTGGAAACACTGCTTCCAGTTGGTCAAAATTTCTCAGCAAGCCAATAAGGCAAATCGTCCTTATTCTGGGGGCGCTTGCCCATCACCAAATTAACTATGACTGGGCTAATAACAACCGCAGGATTACCAGCTGGTAGACCCGCAACAGCAGTTGCCCCCACCTGCACGTTGCACAAAACGTATTGCACCAAAGCCCTATATATCGTAATAGGGGCTGTATGGAGTGTACGCAATTCATCCACCGCAATAGTCAAATAGCGGGGGTGAGGCATAAATCCGGCCAGCACCGGCCACGTAGCCCCTGGAATTGACAAAGGGCTGAGTCTAGCCGGTGCAACCGCATGGGGAAGGGCGCCATTAAACCAAATGCTATGCTGCCAGGCAGAAAGTGGAATCTCCAGTGTCCTATATGACGTATAATTTGCTGGGACCCGTGTGTGAGTATACGAGTGAAACGTTTTATCATCCGCATTAACTGCCGGGAGCGTCACCCAAGAGTAAAACAACTCATAAGGGTGAGAGCCATCAGCACTCACCACAAAAATAATGGCCATCCCATCGTCCGGTACCCCATACTGCGTCAAATGATGCCGCAAAGGTGTACGACTATGCGCTGCAATTTCGACCGCCATAAGGACACAGAGAAGAACAACAATGTAATTTACCGTAGCACACAAGTTCAGAAATATGAAAACACCTTTTTAATTTACAAGTTTGTATGAACCTATTATGTTACTAACAGGTAGGTGAAAATCTGTCACTCCCGTTATCCGGAAACAAGAGTGAGGGTGTTGTGGAATAATATAAGCGCTACTAAAGCGTTTCAAATCAAAAGACCAAACGTTAGGTGCGCCATGTTGCAGGGATTCTGCTTATGCACAGAACTATGCGCAGGAAACCAGGACCTCAGTGAATTGTGGTGTACCAAAAACTTACCTCAGTACCCAGAGCCCCTATCCGACCAGCATCAGTGTCCCATTCGTTATCCATATTATCTCGGAGGTCCCAATGTATAGACAACCCAGAACAAGCGACTTAGAGTATTCGCAGGAATGGTGGGAATCGGAAATACCTGTTCGCTATTATACATATATCAATCCACAACAAAGTAATCAGAGACACTGTAAAGTTTAAAAGGTTTATTTTATAAACTACTTGTCCTAAGATGCAGTACTTTGGCTAACATAAGTAGACAAATTATTATAATTAAAACCATCAGCATTGTTACAATACCATAGAAAATGAAAGGAGAAATCATAGTATAAACGACAGTGGCATACAGCCACCTTCCTTTCGCTAGTAAACTAATATTATTAGACTAGTAGAAGGTCTCTTAGGCTTGAATGGGGAACCCCATACCGTAAAGATCAGCTTTATGAGGATCACATCACAGGATCAGCTTTTCTCTGCGCCTGGAAATGTTATTCTACAGAATGTGTTTCAAATGCATGAAACTGTAATATCAAAGGCTCTTGATATTCAGGTATTTGCAGCTGTGTGCATATTATGACTAGAGAGTGGGCCGATCAACCTGGATTCAAAAACATACATTGTCTGGCTGCTCAAAGTGTTTTGCACACAATGTTCAGACCAAGGTCGCAGTGCACGTCCAGGGAGGTGAACAACAGACAGCTCTCATGTGAAGCAAAGGCAAGCAAGCAGTTTCTCAAATAATAACATGTATCTGTAGCGTCGCGTGCAAAAGCAGCAAAAGTGGCAAGATGGCTTTCTAAAAGCTAACGCGCTTATGCTAACATAGCAATGTATGTAGCTACCTTCACTACACTACATGATATATTGTGGTTGAAAGTTGGTTTGGGTAAGTGTTACATTTCTTTGAAACATATAATAAGATATTTGTTTCAATTGAACACAGCATTTTATTTAGAAACATTATACAAAGTAAACAGAGTTGTCTCAGTATTACATGTATAGGCAGTGTGTCAATCATCCACCATTTTGCAGATCAAGAGGAAAAATAGTTTACCTGCATAGCCTGACCTTGGTTTTTGGCCCCACCCCGGTTCCCAGGATTTGGCCATCAGTCAGGGTCAGCATCTATACATAAGCGCAATTGTATGGTGATGTGCAGTATTAAAAGCTAACAACAATCTTGCACACAACTTCTTGGCAGTACAACAGCACACCCCCTATATGGTCAAGACATCTGAATTGTGACATTGAGGATCCCAAAAATATGCTTAATAGTGGCATGTGCACATATGTGTGACCTATTGCACCCCTAGCAAGATACTGTGGTTGGACGTCTGAAGGGTGTGAGGAGATGGGGAAAGAGAGCATTCCCGACATCATCTGCAAAAAAGAAATTCAATTTTTTAAATAAAGGGGCATCTTTTGTAATTGTACTACATCATGCCTAACTACATGCAGTGTGTTCCAGGACAATGTATGGGGGTTGTGTTGTAGTGGTTAATGATTATATTTGATATGCCAAACCCCTGATTACAAATTATGCCCAGTGTAACATGTTGTTACTTACCAATAAGCCACATGTCACCATAATCCCCAGAAACAAAATGACTTGCAAGAGGCAAATGTCGTAAAATATGTGCTTTCAGGAGAGGCAGCGTACACATCAAAGAAGCAGTCCCTGGTATTACAGACAGCCTGCACGATGATGTAGTGCCAGGACATCCATTGCCAGAAAGGTGTGCTGTTTAACAGAGGTTTCCAACAGAGTTCAGAGAGACATAGAAGCAACAAGTGCCCCTGCATAACAGGGCCTTCATCCATGTTCAATTGCATACGCAGGGAAGTCCATCAAGGTATTGATTAGTCTACCAAGGCTTTGGCTGGAGCAGGTCATGTTGGACTTGACCATCTCTGCAGGGTCATCCCCAAACATTCTTTATGTAATTTAAAGCCCTCTTTAATGGTAAAATATTATTTTAACTCATAATTCTGAAAATGCCACTTTTAGAAGGGTGGCATTTACATATTTCCATCCTTTGGTGCCTGCAGCCTGTTTCTAGGTCACATGACTGGGTGCCGTTAGAAGTTGAACTTTGCTTATTCTTCCTATATAGCTACACAATATTGTGATTAGGTGTGCCTATATTGGTCATTAACTGGTAGGATGGGGGGAGCTGGGCTCAGTCCCACTGGCAACGGAATAGGCTGTGGCCTGCCTTCACATAAAGGACATGTCACAACTGCATTGTTCATGCAGTGTGCTTGAAACCAGGGCAAAAGAGGCAGGAAACTTTAAGGACTTCAAGTGGATCCTCTAGAAATGTCCACTAGTTCAAAATGGGCACCAGGTATCAATCAATCAATCATTGTCATTTGTATAGCGCACTACTCACCCATAGGGTCTCAAGGCGCTGGGGGGGGACGTTACTGCTCGAACAGCCAGGTCTTGAGTTGCTTCCTGAAGGCGAGGTGGTCCTGGGTAGTCCGGAGGTGGATGGGGAGGGAGTTCCATGTCTTGGCTGCCAGGTGGGAGAAGGATCTTCCTCCGGCGGTGGCTCTGCGGATGTTTGGAACGGCGGCGAGAGCGAGTCTGGCGGAGCGGAGTTGGCGGGTGGGTGTGTGGAAGGTCAGGCGGGTGTTGAGGAGCTCGGGTCCCAGGTCGTGGAGGGCCTTGTGTGCGTGGGTGAGGAGTCTGAACGTGATCCTCTTGCTGATGGGGAGCCAGTGCAGGTCTCTCAGGTGTCCGGAGATGTGGTTGTGGCGGGGGATGTCCAGGACGAGTCGTGCTGAGGCGTTCTGGATTCGTTGGAGTTTCCTCTGGAGTTTGGCGGTGGTACCGGCGTAGAGGATGTTCCCGTAGTCCAGCCGGCTGGTGACGAGTGCCTGGGTGATCGTCTTCCTGGTCTCTGTAGGGATCCATCGAAAGGTATAAATATTGGAAACTCAGACCCAACTCTTGAGAAAAGTCCTGGACCTGTGGATACTACAGAAAAAAGCCTAGACTGCTGCTCTGCTAGTCTGCTTGCAAGCAGCCTTATATCCTGCTTGCTCATAAGAAAGAATGTACCTACACCTTTCATCCCAGTATGAAGTGACTCCAAGGTTCGGCTGAGTGACCTCCTGTTCTGAACTACAGTTATATGACAAGCTCCAGAGGCTCCCTGCAACTGCCCAGCTCACCAGCTGCCTGGAACTGTAATTGGACTTGCCTGAGCAATGCTGGCCTCTGCTGGAGTGCATAGCTGACCCTCAAGAGGTGTCCCTCGGGTCCTGGACTCTTGGTGTGGCATCAGTTGAGTTCCTCTTCCAAAAGAAGGAGAAATCCATAAGTTTTAAGCGCTTAATAAAGTGGCCCATTCACGCCAAGGTCTTGCCACCCATGCCACCTGCCAATTCAAATCTCTAGTGAACCCAACTATTCGAAACCACCAGTGACCACCAGCGACGCATGGCAAGGCAAAAATTGCACTTCGCACTACAGCATCGATAGCTCACAATGACTGTCAACATGAAACTCCAGCAAAGACCATCTGTGACACCTGACAGGATCTTTGCACTACAGCAATGACAGTCTGTGATGTCCATCCTGCTCTTCAAGCTACATCTATGATCATTCACGACACTCTCCCTACTCCTCGCGGACCCTTCCACGGTGAATGGAGTGCTTCACGCTGGAACTTTGAGGGTAACTCTGTGAGTGTGACTAACCTGCTCCCTGTATCCAGGCAGCGTTCCATCATGGTCAGCTGAACCTGTGACTTTCATGCTGTCTCGCACGCCCAGATAAGTGTGAGTGGCGCTTTGTGCTTTTAGGCGCCCCACTTACCTGAAATCTTTTAAATAGAATATCTTGGGTTCTACTCATTGGATTATCGTTGTTATGGTCTCCAAAATTGTATTACATTTAACTCTATTTTTCTAAATTTGTGTAGGATTTTATTGGGTTTCCACTTTTTTACTGTTTAAAGTACTGCATAAATACTTTACACGTTGCCTCTACATTAATCCTGATTGCTTTTGTGCCAAGATACCAGAGAGTTCAGCACAGTTTAATCTGGGGTTTCCTGTGACTTCATCCTAGCAGAAATTATGGTTGCTGCCTGAGAAAGGTTTCCCCCCCAACCAGTAACCCAAATTTCAACATGTGTTTTGTTGTAAAACGGCTAAAGTGCCACGTGGGTGCAATAGATGACACCTAGCACAGGAGGAAAGTGGCCAAAGGCATATATTTCCTTTGCAAACCTTTGCCTTGATGCACTCTTCTGTTGGTGCATTCCAGTACATGATGTAAGCATCAGCACAGACTTGTCCGCCTTAGGTCACACTTCCCCCAAACCTTTTGCCTTTACACCTCTTATTTTGGCTGATCTTGTTTTTGCTGGCCTTGGGACAGTGTACAACAGTGCTAAGGTGCTTGTGCTCTCTGTTTTTAACATGGTAGATTTGGCTTACACTCAATTGGCATATTTAATTTGGGTCTAAGTGCCCAGTGAAGTGGTACTACATGTACCCAGGGCCCATTGCTTAAATGCTACTTGTGGGCCTGCAGCACTTATAGTGCTGCTCACTTAAGGAGCCCTTTAAACATGTTTCAGGCCTGCCATTGCAGCCTCTGTATTCACTTTTAAACTGACATTTCGACATGGCAAAACAAACCTTTTGCCAAGCCCAAATCTTCCTCTTTAACACATATATGTCACCTCTAACGTAAGCCCTGAACAGCCCAGATGGCAGGGTGCAGTGTATTTAAAAAGTATGACATGTACTTGTAAGTTTTACATATCCTGGTAGTGAAACACTCTTTAATTCTTTTTTCTCATCTGCAAGGCCTGTCTCTCCCATATGGTAATATTGGAGTTACCTTATTACACTTAATAAGCTGTAATTTCCAAATGGGAACAGGTGACCAGCACATATTTGGTATCTTTGAAATTGTAATAAAAAATCCTTTCTTATGCTGAAGTACGATTTCTGGTTAAGATTTTGAAAATGCCATTTTATAAGGTTGACATGTAAAAAAATTCAAACCAAGAGAAAACAATTACACTAATTTATTATGTATTATAAGCTATTAAAAGTGTTGTCTAGAATTAAATATAAGTTAAGTGTATTTCATAACATTTATTGTTACATTAAGTTATTACAATAAATGATTTTCAATTACTTTACAATAAAAATCTGTACTATTCTTAGATTTATTTTTATTCAGTATAAATATTGATATAAATTGTTTTATTTAAATGAAATTATTTCTCTCCACTATTATTCCCTATGGGGTTTTATAGTTAGCTCCTACCTCTATTTATTACTTTGGGAGCATGTTGCAGTACCACTGGTTGTCCCTGTGTGGTGGTGGAATTTACTACCATTTTAGGTCTCATTTTGGCTATAACAACTTTAGAAGTTTAGTTTGTGAATAGCAATGGACTCAAGCCAAATTTACCAACATACTGTAATCTTTTTGAGTCACAAAAATGACACAAACCATTATAAAAGTTTTTATAGTATTTACTTTCCTGGAAATTTACTAAAAGTAAAGCACAGTAGTGTG
This sequence comes from Triturus cristatus, assembly GCF_964204655.1. Taxonomy (NCBI): domain Eukaryota; kingdom Metazoa; phylum Chordata; class Amphibia; order Caudata; family Salamandridae; genus Triturus; species Triturus cristatus. The sequence goes on from NC_140593.1 coordinate 200,061,510, forward strand.
AAGTACTGCTTTGCATTACTTAGCGGCAAAGGGGTGTTACATGGAGAATCCCATGTGACTACACATGCTTTTTCAAACAAAACTCTATCTGCCAAAAATTTGAGACAGAGTCTTGCATCAAAAATTAATGCCATTTGATGGCATGCATTAAAAGGACAAATGTTTTCATTTCTCCTTTCTTTTCTGACTTTGCATGTGTGCGGCCCTCTGTGTTTTGTTTGTGGGTACAGGTCCCTCCGTAAACCCCTCTAAAACCTTTCCTTAACCACTCCTTACTTCTCCCTATTCCCCTCCCCTTTAGTAGAAAGTATTATCTATTTTCCAGCCACCGCCCATTACAACTAAAACATTTACTTACTTATATGGAGACTCCTCGGTCAGGCAGAGATCTCTCCACATAAAAAGATAGGAGAGGTAGAGGTCGAAACTAAGCATTTAGGTTTGTGAATAGCCCTTTTGCATTTTATTTTTCAGTACAAAACTTACTACAAACTGCACTTAGTCAGGGGTGGCTCCTCCATTGGAGTGAAGGAGCGTCACCCCACTAAAGTGCCCCCCAAAGCCCCAGAGATGAAAAATAAAGTGGTAATTCGTTACCATTTTATTTTTCAGCAGCCCGTCCTGAACCGAGTATCGGGATGGGGCGGGGCTTGCTGAGTGACAGCAGGGAGGAGTAGTGGGCAGAGGGCTGAGGCTGCCTTTTCACTGTTTAAAGTGCGCATGCCTCTTTGACCGGCCATCTTGCGACGGACACCCAGACATGCACACTTTAAACCTCTCACCCCAGCTGTCTTAAGACAGCTATGTTGAGAGCAAGTGCAGTCCTCCAGTGCACTGGGGAGCACTGGGAGAGGCTCCTCCCAACAATGAGGGTGCAGCTTACATGCTGGTCAGCAGCATGTGAGCCGGCCAGGATTGGTCGAGGGGGTTTGCTGGGGCCAGCACTGCAGTCCCAGCATAAGAGGCCAGGAGTCAGGAGGACGTTGTCTTGTCACGATCCAGTAAGCGTTTTCTTTTTTATGTATTTTTTATTTTATCTGTATGCATGCGCACCCACCCATTTAACCGCCCCCTCTCTCAGTAGATGCCAGCCGCCACTGCAGTTAGTGAATAGCTCCCCAAATGTGATGATTCTGTGTGCTCACACTTTTGAAAGAGAAGACTCTGAAAAGCTAATTTTCTGAATAATTAAATCGATTTATGGAACACTCTATGAAATTAACTTGATGTATGTGCTCTATAATCTTGGAATCAATGAGTTGAAGCAAAGGGATTCAGCAGGTACATGACACAGGTAAGTCATCAACTATGTCGGTAACTCAATTAATTTAAATGAAGGGAAATACGAAAAATTATGTAATGCATACTGATTTAGGTTAGTGGCCCTTAACGTTGTAACACAATTAGCAGATTGAAAACATGATTCCACGGGATGCAGTTATTCACATTTACAATTGAAATAATGTGCGTGTAATATACTGTTGCTTCTCTGAAACCAGCTATAAAGGTTTCCATACACGTGTTTCCCTAATGTCCCTCATATGGACATATTAATGCTACATCACAAAGCAGAGTCATGCGAAGTGTTCGCAAATATAATCTATGTAACAGTTGAAAAAGTCACCTGACAGAGAAAAATGTGTACCTCGTAAAATGCAGTAAAGGAGCTAGCTTCCTTCCTTTTCAGTGCTATTACATTTCCTGTAACTGTGTGTCACAGGTGACCTGGAAAAACCATTACACCTTAAATGTCAGGCGGATCCAGTCGAAAAGTCTGATTCCGCGAGCAGGCTTGACCAATGTCCTGTTCTTAAATCCTTCCGAAGAGAGGATGCGCACAACTGGCTGCAATTAAAAGATTTCTCATTTCCTTTAGTTTTCAAGGGATTAGTTAGAGGATGGCAAGTGTGCCAAAATGTGTCTCTAGTATAAACTGTCCACCTGCCAGCTATGAGACGTCACCTGCTCTCTGAATTCAATCCAATGCTAACTATTCAAAACTAAATTGAACTGACTGGACCACTTGGATCACCTCATCACATGCACAATGCACATTTCATAATTGACTTCTGGATAAGGCATTGAAAATATCTTTCTTTAGAAACTCATCTAAACATGCGGTAAAAAAAGATTCAATGAAAAAAGAAAATAAAGTTACTCTTCTTCCCTCTTGTAGCTCAGACCGCCTTTCAACAGCCCAAGCGGTGATCCTACGGTCGTTTGTTTAATCACTAGTCCTTCACTGCAGGCACTGTCTACGTGGATGGTGTGTGAATGTTGGCACTGCCCGAAGCAGGCAAACATCCTGAGTTCAAGTGCTGAATGATTAAATGTAACGTGTGGAATCCTTATCCAATTTGACAACTGATTTATTTGTGTAACAATTTTTCCACCAGGTTCACTAGCTCCACCAACCACAAATAGCCCAGATAATACATTTTCCTTGATGTGCCGGTCTAAAGTTGAGTACGGTGGTAATGGAGCCATGTCCCCTGGTTTTTGGAGTTCTAAATCAGAAGGAATACCAATAGTGGAATTTTGTTCAACAAAGAGCATGGTGTAAAACCCAGTGTTGCATTTTCCTTTGTACGTATCCCATTTTCCAGAAAATTTACGATTTTCTCTTACTACCCCACTCTGTTGTTTTTAGGATTCCTGGGCCAAATGATTCAGAACATAAGGTCCATATGCAATATTTACAGGCATCCTTTTAGTGGCGTAGCAAGGGGGGTGGCGGCCTCGGGCGGCACAAGTTTGGAGGCATGCAGCAAACGCAGTGACCTCCGTGGGCCGCACAATGTTTAGCTATGCCACTGGTCTTTTTACTGCAGTAATAAATTGCAAGCTGTTTTACTGGCCATCAGGAAAAGAATCTAAACTGATTCTTTAAAAGATTGCCATGAAAATTGCAATCATGTATGGAACATTCAAAATAACATAGCACACTCCTTAGATGGCTTCACAAAAAGCTAATCAACATCACTATCCAAATAGATAAAAGCTTCACGATGCAGTACATCTGTAGTTATTTACACTACGGGATTCTCAAAAAATGCTGCCTAAACCATCAAATATCACGATCTCAGGCATAAACCTGACATATTTATGTTAGATAAGTACTACAACAACTTAGTGTCAGGTAAAATGGAACTTCTCTTCTTCAGGGACAATATTGAAATCTGGACAAGATTTATTCAAACTCCGCACTGGTAACCCCACCCCTTGTGGATACATATTTCACATATACGGTTATGAGGACCAAAACTGTGAACTCTATATAACAATCAATAGCATTGTGAAAATTATGATTAAATCAACTGATATCAACCTTTGTACTTTCTAAAATATCTTCACTAACCTAAAAAGTAAAATAGTGACTAAAAAGAAGACCAATGACCTCAGGATGCCAGCTACACAGCTTGTGAATGGGATCTTATTCATGAATCCACAATTAGAAATGATGCTATTGCTGCTCACATGGAAGTATGGGGGATGGGTCCTTGTGTTGGGAAGATAGACCACATGTCTCGGTGCATCATGGAACAAAATACCTTGTGTGATGTACTTTAAGATTAGCTTTGAGAGCTGATCAAAAGTACAAGTCAAAATGATCATCAAAATATTATTCATTCTCCTTTTACATTCCTTTTACATTATCCTCAATTTATATGCACCATACTGTTAGAAAGTCACCCTTTTGGCCTGTTCACCCCCAATTTTCGTGTGCTGACTGGTACTAATGGTAGTTGTCTCTGACTGTGCCCTGAGCCCTGCTAGTCAGGCTCAGGACCAGTGCTATGTTAAACACACACACGTGGATTGAGGTACACTTTATAATTGGCATGACTTACCCTATAAGTCCCTATGAGTATATAGGGCAAGGGGATGAAGACTACCTATAGTATATAGTAGGGCCAGGCAGTTTAGAGGCCAGCAGCCTTTTTTGCACTTGCATGCTTGCACTGCTGAGAGCCACCTGAGGTAATTTTTTTTTTTTTTTTTTTAAATCTTTTTTTATTGTCTTTTTCCCCTTTTTTACAGAGCATGGTCACCATAAGATACATAAAACAGAGTACTACATAAATTCGATTTAAAAACTAAAGCCAGTTATGTAATAATGGTTTTATCTAAACAAACAATTATTCCACCCGAATTTTCCATTCACATCATTAGAAAATAAACAAAGAGGGCACCAACCAAGGTAAGGCAAAAATTCAGGTAATATTATACCAGCAATTCCTAATTTTCCTTCCACTTAATAATGGGATCCCAAATTTGTAATCCTAACTTTCTTCCCCTTTTGCCCTTCCTTGCATATATCTCCTTCTCCAGGTTATAAACTGAGAGTAGTCTAGCCAGCCATTGATAGAATGTAGGTGGATGCCGTTCCAACCAGGCCGTGGCAATACAAATTCGCAAAACAGCCACAGCCAGGAACATAAAGAAGCATGTAGGGACCTCTACACCATCCGTATCTATCCCCAGCAATATTATCAGTGGGGTGAGGGTGATCTTGCTACCCAGTAATTTCCCTAAGAATATTTCTATGGCCCTGTGATGCGGAGATAGATGTGGGCAGGTAGCAAAGACATGTATTAGGTCTGCCTCGGTGCTATCGCACCTGGAGCAAGTGGTGCCGGTCGACCCTCCCCACTGCGCTATCCTAGATGTTGTATAGTATAGTGAGTAGATTGTTTTATAGTGCTGAGCCTGAAGTGCCGCTGAGCATAGTACTTTCTGTGCTAGTTCTAATGACAATAAAAAGCACTCCTGGCCCACTCCGAGTTTCTCGGCCCACTTATTTTGATGTTTCAGAAGGTCGTCTTCTTTATCCGCCATAAATACAGCATAAAGACTTTTGATCGTACAGCTCACCCTGCTCCAGATAATTTCCATAATTGCATTTTTCCCAAACCTGGCAGGCCCACCCTTCTTAGTTTTTAGAAAGCTCCTGACTTGTAAGTATTTAATAAAGCTTCTAGTGTCCACCCCATAGGCCATTTGGATATCAGAGAACTGGCATATTCCATTTGTGCCCATTAGGTCCCCTACCTTCGTAATACCTCGACCCCCCCAATCTACAAAAACCGAATCTGAAAAAATGTCCCCAGGGAGAGTATAATTCTTGTACAATTGAGTATATGCGTTAAACCTCCCTAGTCCATATCTTTTCTTGAAAAATATCCATATCTTATGAGCAGCTATCAGTGTCTTAAATTTTGTTTTCTTGTAATAACTTGGATCGGTGTACTTCAAAAATGCATTCTCTGCCTCTTCTCCTAGTAGTAGCGAATAGATGGATACAGAACCAAAAATATCGTCTGACTCGATACCACCACCACCTAGAAGTCCGGACATATACTGTAAGGTTGCTGCCTAGTAATACATTTTTAAATCAGGAACAGCCCATCCTCCCCTATCTCTGGGGAGCGCCATGTAGCGTAAGGCCCTTCTTGTCTTACCTTGTGACCATAGGAACCTGTTTAACAGCTGCTCTATTATATTAAAACATTTTACCTCAAACATAAGTGGAATTGATCTAAAAAGGTAGAGGAATTTCGGCAAGAATATCATTTTAATAATATTCGTACGTCCTACTATAGAGAGATGAAGATTATGCAATCTGTCCATGTCCTTTTTTGCTTTCTTTATTATTGGTTCTATATTCCTTTCCATTACCTTATTCAGGTCTGCCAAAATTCTAACCCCTAGATAAACTCCGGACCCCACTACTCGAGAATCCAGGCAGTCTGTTCTGTCATTTTTGATTATCTGGATCTTGGGCCCATTCAAAGCGTATCCAGAAACCTGTCCAAAGCTTAGGGCTTCCCTCTCGACCTCTCTTATAGCCTCAGCGGGTGCCGGAGTAAGGATTGCCACATCGTCGGCGTAGGCCAGGATTTTGCAGTCTGCACCCTTACTTTTTATAGGGGGGATCCTATTGTTCGCCTCTAATTTACGTAAGAAGGGATCTATATATAGCGCGAACAGGAGTGGCGAACATGGGCAGCCCTGTCTCGTACCACGTTTAATCTGTAGGGGTCTTGTATGGCCAGCATTCACCCGAATTCGAGCTGTGGGAGCTAGATATAAGGCTTGGATGGCTTTTATAAATCCCTCTCCACACCCTGTCCATCTCAGTGTTGACCAGAGATACTCCCAGGAGACCTGATCGAATGCTTTTTCAGCATCCAATAACATAGCTGCCATCGGGCCTCCTGCTACCTCTGCAGCGTCAAACAGAGTAATAACTCTGCGGATATGCTGTGTTGTGCCTCTTCCTGGAATAAATCCATGTTGGGTAACACTAACTAAAGTATCTATGACCTTTGATAGCCAGGTGGCAAAAAATTTTGAGTATATTTTGGCATCCGCATTCATCAACGTGATCGGCCTGTAAGACCCCGGTTCTGTGGTTGGCTTTCCCTTTTTTAAAATTACTACAATATCTGCTCCCGCCCAACTACTAGGAACAGATACCCCTAACTGAGCCTGTTGTAGAGTAGTGCATAAATACAAAAATATCTCGTCCCGAAAAGTTCTGTAGAATTCCGTCGGGATTTGATCAGGCCCAGCTGCCTTCCCTGACACTAAACTTTTTAGAGCGGCAGATATCTCCTCTGGCCCCAGGGGTGCCTCTAAGGCTTCTGCACTTTCTTGTGATAGAGATGGGGCAGGAATGTCAGTAAGATAAGAAAATATTTCTGAAGGGTCCTTTGGATGTTCCTCATCATATAGTGAAACATAAAACTGTCTAAAGACCTCACGGATTCCCACCGGGTCCGTATGTAGTTGCCCATGACCATCCGACACCCCCTTGAATTCACCCAAAGCCGATTTTTGCCTAGCACGCACTGCTAGGATGTGGCCCACCCGCTCACCAAACTCATACGATTGTTCCCTTTTTACTAGGTATGTAGCAGCCACCTTGCTGGATATGCTCTCTTCTGCTCTTGCTTTTGCTCTAGCAACTTCAATTAGTGCCTGATCCAAAGAAGCACCAGCTAGGGAGAGTGAGGCCAACTTATCTTCGGCTTCCACCAAGGCCTTGCTTAATTCTGAAGCTCTTACCTGCTCCTGTCTCTGTCTAAATAAACTAAAACTTAGCGTTTCGCCTCTGATGCCTGCCTTAAAAGCATCCCAAGAGATTCCCGAAGATGTACTACCTCTGTTAATTTCCCAGTATTGTTTAATCCATTCTTTCATATGGCGTACATAATCTTCATTCTTTAATAGCCCTCGCTCAAAAGTCCATATCCGTTCATTCTTGAATTGTTTTGTAGTATCTAAAGAAAAAACCAAGGGACTATGATCGGAAAGGGCACGAGGTAATTTTTCAATCTGGGCATTTATCAACAAGCGGCTGGAAACTAAAAAGTAATCCAGCCTAACACTAACCTTGTGAGGGGCGGAGAAATAAGTAAAGCCAGAGTCAGTGGTTTTCAGCCTTGCCCAGGCATCTACTAGCGCGTTATTCCTTGCTAAGCTTGTAATTGCGCAGCACACTCGCTTCTTTCGACCCTAGTATCTCCCAACCTGATCTAGGCCCAGGCCTCCCGCTCCATTGATATTAAAATCCCTGCAAAGAACAACATGTGGAGCCCATGTAGCCAATTCCAGATCTAAAAAGGTGAAAATCTCTGGATCATCTTCAGTAGAACCATATATAGAACCCAGAGTGACCCAATCTCCAGCTATAGAACACTCTATCAAAACCCATCTGCCCCACTGATCCTCCAGTTTTTTTCTAACTGTCACGCCCTTCAGTCTAGTTAATATAGCCACCCCTCTAGTTTTCCCCCCCTGCTTTGAATAGGCAAGCAGATAGAACCCCAGTTGTTCCAGTAGAAAGCCTTTCGTTCCTTCAATGTGTGTCTCCTGGAGGCAGATAAAATCTGCCCTGGTTGCTCTCAGTAGTGTCGCTACTCGTTGCCTTTTGAGATGATCATTTAAGACACACACATTGAGTGTAACTATTCGTGTACCCAAAGAGCCAAATTTACGGAGCTATCCTAAATCTGAATGCTGACTTATATTACCTTATACTATCCTAAATCGCCCTTAGGATCTCTTTAATCCTCTACATTCCTATGTTCCTTTTCTCTCCCTTAGCTCTGTCAAGTACATTTGCGCTTTTACTTCCGAGAAAAACATCCTGACTTGACCATTGTCTATAACTTTAAGTCTAGATGGAAAAAGTAAGAAAGCCTCAAGACCCAAGTTCTGGAAGGCGGGAATCAGCTGTCTCAACCGCCATCTTCTCTCCACCGTAACGTGACAAAAGTCTGGACGGGCAAAGAATGTTGTACCCTCGAACGTGCGCTTGGCTTCAGGTTTTGCTTTGGCCATAATTTCTTGTCTGAGAAGATAATTCCCTACATATATCAATATGGCTCTTGGTCTGTCGCCCTGAGAGGGGAAATTCCCTTTCTTTTGAACCAAAGGGAATCGATGCACCCGCTGCACTTCAGTTTCCCATTTCCATGCTGTAATTTCCGGGAAGGCCCCTCTAAGTAGATTAATAACAAAAGCCCGGATGTCTTGCCCTTCTGCGCCTTCTGCCACACCCAGAAGTCTAATATTGTTCCGCCTTTGACGATTTTCTAAATCTTCGATCTTCCACTGCACATCCTGTGTTGCTTTTTCTTGTGCCTCCTTAAATGCCTCCCATTTGCTGAGGTCGTCCTTGAGCTTCCCCGTCCTCTCCTCCACCTGTGAAACTCTGCCAGCGATATCAACGTATAGCTTGTTCATTTTCCTTAATGATCCCTGTATTTTCTTAGTCGCCTGTTTAGCCCTCCGACTCTCTGATCTAGCCTCCCCCTGCATCTGCTTCAGGTAGTATACAATAAATCCAATGTGGGGATCTGCCCTGGGGTATCAGAGTCTTGCTGTATCTCCTGTTGACCATCCGGGCCTCGATCTTCCAAGTTCAACTGCGACGTGGCAGAGTAATCCCAGTCAAGCTTCTTAGCCACCAGTAGAGGACTTCCACTCAACTTCGATTTAGTATAAGCTCTATCCTTCTGGGGGTACGACCTGATCTTCTGTACAGCTAGCCCCTTCTGCATTGTGGCACCTTCTGCCACTGAATATTCTGAGTCTGAACTCCCCGTGATGCTTTCCCCGCTTGAAAGGGAGGATCCGGAATCATCGTTGAGGGAGAAAAAGCAATAATCATTGGGGGAGCTGGGCACAGGGGCAGGTAAACCCATCTTCTTAGGATTTTTAGCAATGGAAGCAGTGACGTCAGCGGTAGCCGCTAATATAGTTGTTGGGTGCAAACCAGTAAAGAGAGTACCTTGAGTAGTATTCAGAGCATGCCCAACAGTAATGCCTGACTGAGCCTGACCACTTGCACTGCTACCAGAATTAAGGACCTTATGATGTGCCACCAACCCTTGAGCGGTGGGAGCCAAAGACTGCCCCCCCTGAATCCTTATAGGAGCTGTGAGTTGACCCCCTGCCCCTACCTTTGTGATGGCCTCTATCTCAAGATGAACAATATCGGCTGATGGCTCAAGTCCCTGTGTTTGTTGCGTGATTTCCTGCCCCTGTACCTGGTACTGTTGTTCTTCATGAGCATCTTTCTTTTTGCTTAGGTCGTTTGGCGACTCAGCAACACACTGAGTCTCGTTTGCAGGGGCGCTTGCCTCTTCACTCCCGCACCGGCTCCCTAGAGGCACATCGATGCACTCGCTGTTCATCTCCTCTGGCCTTTCAGGTCTTTCCGGTCTCTCCGGTCCCGCTGCTGCCGCTATCGCTGTCGACGTCGCGAGTGCTCTCCGCACCCGTGCATCAGCTAAGGGAGCAGCGCTTCCATCACGGCTTACCTCAGGGGTCCGAGTCTCCTCCAGTGGCAGCGTAGAAAAAGCCTCAAACAAGGTAGGTTGTCTGAGTATGTTATCGCTGCCTTTGGCGCCGTTTTCTTGCCGGTTCCTCGCCGCTCTTCGAACAGAGACAGTCTCTCTCGCCCCAGCGGCGGTGCTATCAACTCCGGTCTTGCCTTCCTCCGTATTCTTGAGGGCCATTCTTCGAGTATCTTTAGACAGCACTTACTCCTTCCGCTCCTTCAGGGGCTTAGGGCCTCTCGGTGCCATTCCAATTCCGATTTTGATTTCGCTTTCCAGCCTGGTTAAACTTTGCTCCAGGAAGACCTGAGGTAATTTTCAAAGCAACTCTGGGTTGGGGCACTGATTTAAAAAAGTAAATTCATTGCAAACTCGATTTTGGTGGCAGGGTCACGATAAAAGTTTTCATCTACATTATTGTTACACATCAAGTTGCCCCAAAGTATCCTGTATGTGTTCCAGAAGGGGGAGGGGAGATCAGGTAACTATAAGCAGGGTCCCATCACAAGATGTTTTATAAACCCTGGTGAGGGAAAACTGCTCATTTTATTTTTCCCCAGTGTAGGAAATCCCCTGCAAAGTCGACTTTCATGCTGTGGGACTGTGAAGTATTAATCTACATACTTTTTACATATTAGGTCATCCCCTTGTCTCCCCTAAGTGTCCCAGGAATGGGGGTCCTGTAAGTAGGAGCAGGGTCCTTCTAAAATATGTTTTATAAACTCTGGTGAGTTAGGAATTGCACATTTCATTTTCCCCATTGTGGATACTTAGCCTCATAGGCTAACATGGCAATATGTTATGGATTTATAACTATTTCTAGGAAGGTATGAATATCATTCAAAGACTTAACAGAATGGTATTGTTGAATGTATTATAACTTGTACATAAAAGAAGTGATAACACTTTCTTGTCTGCAAGGCAAAATCCAGCCTTCCTTCAGTCTTCCCTGATTGGTCAGTGCTGACAGGCTTAGCAAGGCTGCCTTGATTAGGTGATAAGTGGCTATCCAGGGGAGAGACTATCTGCTGGAGTGAGCTCCGCAACTACACAGAATGGCCAGGGGAAGGAAGAGGGGTCATAAAGCAAAAGGCTTCAAAGCAGGACAGGACAGGCAGTGAATAGTGCAGTAGCGGCCCGTGGAGGGAGTGCCGCGGTGAGGCGGCACGGGGGAGGGGCAGTGGGAGGGTAGTAAACTCCAGCTCACGGCCGGCTGGAGTAATGTAAACAAATAAATAAATAAAATGAATTTCGTTGCGCACACTGAAACTCCAAATGCGTTTCAGCACGCGCAATTTTTTTGTTTGTTTTCTTCGCCAAACCAGCTTTTTAATGATGCGACGATAGAATCCATGTATGGTACAGAGATAGACTGGTGATAGTATTCTTCCACAGAAGAATGAAAATTAGAATGAAATACTTGCTTCCCACACTGTCTGGGAACACAAAGTTCAATGTTCAATTTTTCTGCCATTGTTTTGATATTTGAAATAATGTCATTAAATTGCTCTTCTGCTTTTGTATGTGATCACAGAACACAGTCAGAAGGTCTTGCACGTGATTACACACCTTGAGGATATCAAGCTGAACAGCTTGGAGAGCCTAGTTTACAGATTCCAATCTTGATGAGTAATCTGAAATTATGGACAAGCAATAGAGAAAGCTCACTGTGCTTTAGGAACATTGCCATTGATGTGCATCCTGACGTGTTTTCCCTGATGCTGTAGTAACCAGTAAGCCTAATTGCTTAAAAATCTCTTCAAAGTTTGAGCTAAAAAGTCTAATGCTCTTGTATTTTGCTGTCCATCGTGTTTCACATTGCCAATAAGAGATATTGATGGCAAAACCTGATTATGGCTTTCACTATGCCAATAGAATTCCGTATATCAGGAACAGCATTCAGGTCATGAACAACCAAATTAAGTGTATGTGCAGCACTGTGAGCAAAAGCAGCTTTAGAATTGTTTCTCTTTATTATGACATGAGCGCCACCTTCCTTTCCTGCCATTGTAGAGCATCCATCATATCCTTGGCCATGGAGTTTTTCTAAGTTTAATCCAAATTTAGAACATGTGTTCATAATCATATTTGCAATTGAGATAGCATTCATTTCTTTTAAGGTTGCAAATCCAAGGGGTTCTTCTCTGATGACAGCTTCAGTGCTACTTGTGTCTACAAAACGTACTCCAAGTGACATCTGTTCTTTTCCGGATGTGTCAGCACTTTCATCAGCAATGATTAAAAAATCAATTTGACATACTATTCCAACTCCAGTCTGTGTGGACTGTAGGGAAGGTGTTGGATTTTAAATCCAACACCTTCTCCCCCCTCCGCAAGTCATTGTAACAACTTGCGGAGTAATGGTATGCGTTGTCACAACGCAGTCGTTGTTACGACCGCGTTGTGATAGCATGCGGGGTCACGGACGCAGAGTGAAGGTAGTTTACCGTCATAGTGGATTGCCTGGTATTTGAGATGACTTCTGTTAAATTTTTGAGTTTGTAGAACTTGAGAAGCTTCAGTTTCCTAAAGAATTTCAAAATGTCCACTCTTGACTGCACATATTTAAAGCTGTTAGCAGGGCAAAAAGAGAGGCCAAGTGAAAGAAGCTGTACTTCCGCAGTTGATAGGACAGTGTCAGAGAGATTAATGACGGTATTGTCTATGCAGTTTGTTGATGGGACCCCTTCTTGGATCAGGCTCCTCTGCCTCTGTTGCTGCCTCCGGTGTTTACGCCTTTGTTTCCTGTGCTGATGTCTCCTTGTTTGTTCCCAGGATTGTGCGGCCGCAGGGTATGGCGTCGATCTTTACGTAAAAAATTAAACCGCTCAGCAGGTATAAAGTTTGTTGGCAGTTGTGCATGCACGCTAGTGTCTCTACTGTGATCACAATCATTGCTGCTTCACGCGGAACTTATATCTGAGCTGGAAGGTTCCAAGCCCTATTGAGCTAGAGCTGTGACCGTGGGTTTCTTCGTGGCCATCACTTGACTTTTGACGTTGCCAATTTTTTTTTAGAAAAGGTAAACACCTTACACGTCTCATAATCTCTCTTGTCCCTTGCGAATTTGAAGATTTTGTGCACTTTTATGGTGTCTTCATGCTCTATTAGGCGAGCCTCAATTTCCTCACGTCCTTTCTTTATCTGGTCTTTCTGCTGATGCACTTCTAACAGACCATTTACTTTGTCAATTTCTTTGAGAATCTCAGCTCTGTCTATTTCTGCATAATTTATTAAAATTGACCCCATATTCATTGAAGCCTCTAAATTGTTGGCTGCCCACTCCTTTAGCATGAGCAGGCTTGGATTCTCAAATGTAGGTGCTATCATGACCCTTAATCCACGTGGAATCCTATTGATTTCTCTGTACTTTTCAAGAGACTTTTTCTCCCACCATTTTGTTAATTCAGTTTCAAGTAGTTTCTCCAGGTTCTTGAGTAAAGATTTGACTTCACTGTTTGTGTTAGGATTATGACTGTTCCCACTTTGCACTGTAGTATCAGATTTCACTTGCCACATGATAGAAATGATGGTCTCTAGGTGGCAGAGGTAGGTACCGTTGTCCAAATAGGGACCCTTGCTTCTAGTCAGGATAAGTGGGATACACACTTTAGATAACCCTGCTCACCCCCAGGGTAGCTTGGTACAAGCAGACAGGCTTATCCCAAAGGCAATATGTAAAGTATTTGTACTCAAAACACACAGTCATACAGGGATAACACCACAAATGCACACCACACCAGTTGAGGACAATAACGTATCTATCTTTATCTAAACTCAGCAAGACCCAAATGACAAAAAGCCAACATACATGTAATAAGAATATGACTTTAAAAATGTTTCAAGCAACTTGGTCCATAAAAAACTATGGATGCGTGAATCTACACGAAATAACTGTAGATTTCTCAAAATTCACAAGGCCAAACAGCGGCAGAGAAGGGAAGCATTGAGAAGTAAAAGAAATGTGTCAGTTCCTATGTCCTCTGGGATGCGATGCACTCAGGAGAAGTGATGCGTCAAATCTGGACAGAAGGGGGAAGTGATGCATCGACTTCAAGATGGTTCTGGTCTGCGGGTGATGCGTTGGGAAGCTTGCCGCACAGGTACGATGCGTGGAAATCTGAGATGCGTTGGTGATTGATGCGGTGGTGGCAAGTGGCACAGCATTAGTTTCTTAAACCGCGATCCCACAAGGCATCTGTTCTTGCAGCTGCGACAGGTGCTGCGGAATCTCTGCAGTGGTGAAGCAATGCGTCGAGATTCTTCCCTCACTCCGGTGCTGCATCATCAAAACAGCCGCAAGGAGGTTTGAAGCATCAATTTTCTCAAGTCTTCAGAGGTCTTCCATCTCCCAAAAGCAGGAACAACCTCCACTGGCCCGGTACTGGAACAGGCACCTCCTGACAGGTCAGAACTCAGAGTTCAGGGGAGCTGGGGTTGAAGTCTTTCTGTCCCTGAGACTTCAGGATAGGAAGCCAGCACACGCAAGCCTTTGGAGATTCTTTTTTAAGCAGGTTCACAGCAAAGCTCGAGTCTTTGTCATTACTTGAGAAACAGCAACCGCAGGCCAACCCCACAGAGCACACAGAAAAGGGTCACTACTCCTCCTCACAGCTCATCAGCTCTTCTCATTGGCAAAGGTTCCTCTTGAGTTCAAAGCAATCTAAAGTTCTGGGATTTTAAGGCCCACTACTTATACCCCCTTTTGTCTTTGTTCTTCTATGTGCAAGGGTCTCTGAGCCCAGTCCAAACCAGTTACGGATTTTTGCAAGAGAGACAGGCCCTATTCAGGTGCAAGGAAAATTCATCCCACTACTCTAAATGCAGCCAAAGTCTATTCACTGAGCTCTAAGTCATCCAAAAAGGGCCAGGCACACTTCAACCCCCAGTGGCTGTCTACAGTGAATGCACATCCCCAGCTCCTGTCACTCCAAAACCAGACAGTCAATCCACAAACAGGCAGTGGCCCACAGAATGGTTATGCAAGAAAATGCCTACTTTCTCAAAGTGGCATTTCCAAATTAAAATTTAAAAAACATCTTTACTAAAAGATTTGCTATTAGGTTCTGAGTTCAGAGAGCCTAACCTGTATTTCTCCATCTTGTCCCAATGGGACGTTATACTTGTAAGATGTTATAAAGTATCTCCCATGCTGTCCTGTGGAACAGATAGCTTTTCAATAGTGAAAAACGAAATATATTGTATTTCACTATCAGGACATGTCACACACACCAGTACATGTCTTACCTTTCTCATAAACTGCTACCTGCCCATGGGAGTACCTTGGGCCTACCTGAGGGGTATCTTACATGTAAGAAAAGTGAGTTTAGGGTCACGCAAGTGGGTGCACTTGCCAGGTCGACATGGTAGCTTAAAACTGCTCGCAGACATTGCAGTGGCAGGCCTCAGTTACATTTGCAGGGCTACTTACGAGGGTGGCACAATTAGTGCTGCAGGTGCACTAGTAGCATTTGATTTACAAGGCCTGTCACACTAGGGGCTTACCAGTAAATCAAATATGCCAATCATAGATAACCAAATATGTTCACAATTTACTCAGAGTGCATATGCACTTTAGCACTTATTAGCAGTGGTAAAGTGCCCAGAGTCCTAAATCCAACAAAAAGAGGTCGGGAAGTAATAGAAGGAAGAAGCAAAAAGTTTGGGGATAATGCTGCAAAAAGGGTCAAGTCCAACACCACTGTACCAGACTGCATGCACAGCAGTTGCCACAGCACTAGATTGCACCCAGATAACCAGATTGCACCCAAAACACTTGCCACAGCACCAGCTTTAAACCCACACTACTTGACTTGGCACTGGATGGTATCCACATTATTTACCAGATATAATCCCACCACACCATGTGTAATCACTTCACACCAGATAATCATAAAATCCTCCATGGTGGCACAAAATATCAACCCAATGCTTTCCCCTGCTTTTGCCTTGTTTTTTACTGCTTTCTCCTTCCTCGCCCTCATTTTTTAAAGTGTTTTTTCCTGCTTTTGCCTTGTTTTTTACTGCTTTTTCCTTCTACACTCCCTTTTCTGTGAGTGATTTTTCATGCTTTTGCCTCATTTTGTTCTGCTCTCTCCTTACACTCCCTCATTATTATGACTGCTTACTTCTGCTTTTGCCCCATTTTTTACTACTTTCTCATTCTTCTCCACGGGCTTCTGACTGCTTTCTCATGCTCCAATTTTTTCTGCTCTCTCCTTTCACTCCCCCCATTTTTCTGAGTGTTTTCTCCTGCTTTTGCCTTGTTTTTTTTGCTTTTTCCTACTTCTCCCCCATTTGTTTGAGTGCTTTCTCATGCTTTTACTTCATATTTTTCTGCTCTCTCCTTTCACTCCCCTTTTTTTCAGAGTACTTCCTCCTGCATGTGCCTTGCATTTTACTGCTTTTCCTTCCTCTCCCCATTTTTCTGATTACTTTCACATGCTTGTTCCTCATTTTTGAGCATTTTCTGTCTTTCCCCCATTTTTCAGGGTGCTTCATTTTATTGTTTCCTTCATTTTTCACTGCTTTCCTGTTTTTTACAGCGCTGCACAGTACTGCCCAACAAATGCCTGAGGCAGCAAACTATGACATATTGACTACAAAGCTGCCTGCCAGGATTTGGATGCAGGTCATTCCGGTTGGGGCCAAAAAGCTATATGAGCGAGGAGGCGAGCCAGTAAGTGAAAGGCCTTTAAATTAGTGCTGATGCTGCATCGCACAACAGACTCTGCAAGTGTCTGGAATTCCTCCATCTGATGTGCAACTCGAGCCTGCGCCTTCACAGTGCATACTATGCTGGGGTCTGGAACGGGTCAGGTCAGACCATGATTGGTCTAACTCCAAGTCGGGACACTGGTGTGGCGACTCAGCTACCAATGACAGTGCTGCCTGCGGACTGAGATTAGACTGTCATGGTAGTTGATCGCTACACTACTACCAAGAAGAGTCAGCTACCCATTACAGTAGGGCCTACAGCTGATAACACCAGGAGTATGGACCCCACACACCCACCATAAGTTGACCCAGCCTCTGAGCAATGGCACCAACTGCCCCGCCTGGGCAGGCGCATCGTAACACGATGGCAGGCAGCAGCTGTGGTGTTACACTGCGGCTGCACTGCACTGTGAAATCTTCACCAGGCCCCCAAGTGATCCAGGGGGGCAACCACCCCCTCTTCGCCCCCTGCAGATTCCCATGCACCTTAACGCTCTGCTCTGTGTGAAAGGAAGAGGGAGGAATGCACCATATCTATGAAGATATAGAGCATCACTGTTCTCTCCTTGTGATGGTACATTTTTGTCCGCATAGTGTCAACACAGGCACCCTTGCACCATGTTGCAAGGGTGCCTGTGTTGCAGGCAGGATTGTTTTTATGCAGGAAGAGGCTTGATGATGTTTCTCCTTGTAATGTAAAGAAGGAGTAGCATGTTGACGCATTCCCAGGTGTAGCACTCACAGTAAATCGAGGAGTGTGTCAAAATCCATCGGTGGATGCGTGGGAACACCCACACTCCACACCTGGAATGCCTCCCTGGGGGAGAGTAAAGCAAGGCAGTGGCTTGCACTGCCTTCTAAAAACCTGGGCTGGATCTGCTCCCACTTGCAACTAGGAAGAAGAGAGGTCTTCAAGGGCATGTTGACTAGCCTCCTGTTAATCTCCAGTAACACAAAACCTGTCAGAAGCCTAAAAATCTGCTGAGTCCAGCTCTCCAGTTTTAGTCTTAATCCCCATGTGGTGCCCAAAAGTTCTAGGACCCTTGGCTGGCCCTTCAAGAATTGCAAAACCGGACACTTAGAAACATTTTTCAAACATTTTCTAAAAAGACCCGGAGGCTACCACTGGACTTCGGTCATGTCGTAGCAGCCCAAATCACCGATCATATTCCACCTGCTAGTTAGACCTTCCAGAAAGGTTTCTAAGTTTGAAGGTAGAAATCTTCATAGTGTGAAGGTGCCAAAACTATCCACCCGATAAGGGTCCTTGCCTTTGTGAAAAGTTTTAATGTCTCACACTCTGATGGTTTCCACCACAAGTTAGTGGTTTCACTGGGATTTTATCCAAATTCTAGCTGGCCTTGAGGAACCCATCTCAGCTACAGCCTGCTGCCTTGCTCTGCTGAGGACTTTCGACTTATATCCCAGAAATGAAGTGAGAATGTTATACTTTCCACCAGACTGAACTTCGTGTCTGTATTCGATCCATGCTATATCGTGGCCGACCTCAACTTTTGATTTTGACCTGGTCTAGCGTAACCAGATATCCACAGTTGGCTCTGCACTTTTTGGTGGTAGAAAAATCTAAAACTTTGAAAAATCTTATCTCTGGATTCCTAGATCCAATTTTCGTTTTTTGATGTCTCTTTGTTTAATAAAATCTTATCTCTTTTTTTTTTTATTGCAGTGGGATTTTTTTTTAACTGTTTTGGTACTGACAACTGCTTTACATATTTTCCTAAGTTAAGCCTGACTGCTCAGTGCTACAGCTACAAAGGGTTGAGCCCAGGTTTCAATTTGCGAGACCTAACTGAACTTAGTATGGAACAGTGCCATTAGTACCTGAAGAGGGCCACCACCCATCTCAACTAATATTCCACTTTCTAACGTGTACATTTTGTATTATTTTGTCTGGTATGCTACTCGACATGCAACACTGCACTGCTGTCATGTAAAGAAACTATATCTACTCAAGTATTGACAATCGTTCTAAATATGCCAGATGGTGGTGATGTACCAAATACTTGTAAAGATGTAATCAAACTTTACCAAATTATATAAACATTAGGGAACATGATATTATGGAAAAAATGAGTTACAGTGAAGTGAGTTCTTCCCGAACATAGACAGTTATGCCCGCCACTCAATTATTCAAGATATACCGTAAAGGGGTGAACTGAGGTCAATGTAAACAATGAAATGTGGTGATATTCACTAAGCAACACTGTAAGGTAGTAACCTCTCCTAGCGTTACCCAAGCCTAGGATTGTGTAACTTTCCTGAGACTGCTAAGTAGGAAACAACGGTTGATTAGTCGAAGTTCAAGAAAGAAAACAGGGATCTTTCTATGGAATTCCAGAACTAAATAAACAGTCTGATTGCTCTTTAGCCAATGTTTCAAACGTTTTCTAGTTTATGGTGCATATGGCTCTTAACAATGGAAATGTAAGTGCATATTTACAATCATTAGTGAAGTAAATAAAAGATAGGAGTGAAAAGACGAGACATTAAAAATGGGGGACAATAAAAGTTCTAAAGTTCATTTTCTTTAATTTATTTCTCCTACAGTTCAAGAACCGGTGACAGAAGGGGCCGGGAAGCAGCTAAATCCATTGTCTGTGAAGAAAGCATGGAAAGCATGGAAATGCTTGGTTTCGTGTCTTAGAATTAGTGGACAGTATTTCAAAGAAAAAAAGCAGGAGCTGGTCTAGGTGTATTGTTTTAACAAAAATTCAAGATCGGAGAGAGAGTATACCAAAGCAGACAATAGTGCAGACTCCAAAAGTAGCTAACAGAGGAGGGTAGTAATAGTCTGAAGGAACATCAACCTTAACAGTGTGCTTGTAATTACAGTAATGGCCCTATCGAGTATAAAATATCCTTTATCTTGATGATGTTGCTGAACTGGGATTGTTCTACAATATTCAATATTCAGTGTAGAAACTTCCTTTAATGCCAGACCTTACCTATTTAGTATATGCTCATGATATCAAAGGTGCATCATATATTGCATTGTAGAAGGCCCTGTTAACGACATGATTCTCAAACTTCACTTTGTACTCTAAAATTTACTGTGAATTGCAATTCACAAACTACGTGCAGGGTTTTATGACTCTGCACTGCCTATATTTATATGTGTCGAGTTGTCTGCCCTAACTGCGGTACTGGTATGTTTGCTGTCTTATTAGCCGTCATTTATGTTTGTATGTTTAGATGTATTATGTTCTTTTTCTACTACAGCACAACCTGCCCCTGGAACATGTGGTCTGTGCTACTGCATCTAAATAGTTTTTTTTATATGAAATGTTTGTTGTATTGAATTGTCTTCATCTCACAAAAAGAGAAGGACTGAAAAACAAAACAGAGAAAGCCCTACTCTGTGCTGTTACGTCCTTATCTCTGTTCAAAGAAAACCGCAACAAAGAGGGTTGAGAGAAAAGGATAGAATGGAAAATCAATAGAGTTTTAAGTACTGCATGCACCCACTAATTAGTGGCATGCTTCATCATAGGGCCGCTTACAACACCCAGGTGCAGACCAACACACTGGACGGAGCGCTGTTTTTTTGTGAGGTGAAGAGAAAGAGTAAGAAAAGTTTCTCTCAATAGAGATCACTGGTGCCCAGAAGAGTGTACTAAAACTGAACCTGAATTCCTTTATTATTGGACCACCTTGGCAGGGTTAAAAAATCAAAGGGAGGGAGGAGCTACTACTCCTTACCCCTCACTGCATGTACCAACATGTTTTAACCAAATTTAATTGCCCTTCTGGGTCACTGGACTTCTTCAGGAGAAAGATCCCTTGCAGACATTATCCTACATCACTATGTGATCAATTGTTACTAAGTGGTTAAATCAACCTTACTTGTTTCTCCGTAACACATTCATCATTAATATTTGTTAAAGAGAAATGACAATCATGAAGAAACCCCTTCTCCACCCCTACATTTAAATCCAAACTGATTTGTAGGGGACATTGCTAAATTGTTCTCCCAACCCGAAGTGTTGCTGTAAAAAATATAATAAACAGATAATAAAAACACACAATATGCACCCAGCATCAGGTGAGGCTAGAGACTAGTCAATCATAAACGCACTAGTGCTTTGAATACAGAAAAGTACACAGTGTGGAAACCCCTAGAGTCTCTTACCCGAGCTTCATGATGTAATCTCCTAACCTGGGATCATTGTTGGGACACCGCCCTGTAGTCACACACTGCAGAATAGAAAAGACACTAAACCAAAAGTTGTATCCTAGCGGTGGCTGATCAGGTATTCTCTATAGACTCTGTGCGGTTGGCATAGTTTTTTGCTATGTCTCTTACTAGTTATGTAGGCTATATGCGAATGAATGTACCAACTGATGAAAACTGAAAGAAGCCCTTAGTCTCCATGCTTTATAACCTTCCTGTACTGGTGAATTAATTGTACTGTCGATATGGTTAGTGTCTGTATCTTCTACATATGCCAGCATAATTGGGCCGAAATCATGGTGGTGATAAATGTTCTTTCTCACCTCGTTTTAGGCTTCTGACAAAAATGCAGGACACATTCTCCTTTTATTATTCAATGTCAAACCACAAATGCAGCCCCAATCTATACCCCGTTGCAGTGTTTTCCTACATGGGAGGATCTTGGTAATCATACCTCTAAACGTTTCCTGATACTGGTAGACTGGTGGGTGGGGTGGTAAGATATACTCCCGTGCCCCCCTTGCCCTTTTTCAATTACTCGTCTCACTCAGGTCACTCGCTAACAAGTTCCGAGCTCCATTTTCTTTTTAGTTTCTTTTATCACTCTTCCATAAAATGCATGGATGATTCATTAAAAGAATGCCACCCCCTCCCCTGTTATGGAAGTTGGTTGCCTGGAATCCATCCAATTAGCTGTTCAATGGTAAATATTCAAACTGCTCTGAGTCTGCACCTAGATCTTCATGCCCATGCCCAGCTTACTTCGTCAAGGGTTGATGTTTCCAAAAAACACGTCAGTCCGTGTCGTCCGTCGCTTTAGGTATGTTCGCCGTTTCCCCGTAAGTACCAATTCTGACAGATGCAGATTGTACTCCTGGTTCCTGCCTCTGTCATCCTTAACTGACCCACAACCTCTGTTGTTGTAGGTCAAACAGCAGCGGCCATCTTGCTATTCCATGCGTACTCCTTATAGTGCTGCTCTTTGCAGTTTTGCAGCTGGTGGTGGTGCAGTCACCAATGCTGTTTGCTCAGGATGAAAGAGCACAATTTCTTCTTTGGGATTTCTCACCTTCTTGGTGTGGGATGCGTACACCCAGTTTGGCACTCCAGTGCTTTTAACAGCAGTGTTAGTAACTAAAATAATCTTGACAGTGCCTTTCACTCTCGGTTCCAAACAAGTCTTCTGAACGTGCTTCTTGATCATGACCCAATTACCTGGATTGAGGTGGTGGCACTGTTCTTGATGTGATCTTTAGAGACAGCTGCAACCTGGTAAGAAACAGAACGGACCATGTCAGCCAATGATTTGCAGTAATCGACTAGCATATTATCTGTGATATTCAAGAGTGCATTTGCAGGCCCAACAGGCAGCCTCATTACATGGCCCATCAGAATGTTATGGGCGATAAACCAGTCGTACTATCAGGAATACTTTGAATACTCATCAGCACCAAAGGTAGAGCATCAGCCATTTCAATGATATTGAAGCAAAGACTTTAGCTAGCAGAGACTTGAGAGTCCCGTGCATTTGTTCAACAATACCTGAAGCCTCAGGTCGATAGCTGAAATGTAGCCTTTTTTCAAGCTGTAATGCTTTGCAAATCATCTTCAGGACCTCATTTTCAAAGTGGGTCTCCCTAACTGATTCCATAACTGGGAATCAGTTCTCGTAATAACAGTTTTGCTTTGTGAGACTGTCATTTCTTCTGGTTGGGTAGGCTTCCACCCATCTTGAGAAAACACATACTAAGACAAGGACATATCTCAGCCCATTGTAAACAGACATTTCAATGAAGTCCATTTGCATTCTGTTGAGAGTCCCACCTGATCTACCTATGTGACTCAGTGTAACGTGTGTTCTTTTCCCAACATTCATTTGTTGACATGTCACACACCAAATGGCACACTTCTTCTGGAAGCATCCTAAACCTGGGATTAAACCAATTGTGCCAGAAGAGCCATCCCATAGAATCTCTCCCTAAATGTGTGAAAACATGAAAGTATTTTGTCATTGGAAAAAACTAATTATCAGGCTACACTGGTCTCCCATCAGCTGAATACAAATGTCATTGCATTTTTCTTGTGATCTGCTCTGATCCAACTCTGATGTTCCGCTTCTGAAACATTTTCTTGTACTCTCTTTAGTTCATCCCAAGTATCAGTCACTTTCATCAACATTAAAAATGAAGTGTCCTTCTCAGATTCAATTGTGACATTTTTATTAAATGTGCAGGCCAGCAAAGCACAATATCGTGCTACCGAAGATGCACACCTATTTCGCATGGCCATGTAGCCATTCCCATGTTGATGAACTGCACATTTAACAACAGCAATTTCTGCAGGCAACAGTAAGGCTTACAATAAATCTTTAACTTGGACAACGTTTCTAATAGGTATTCCTGAAGAGGTCATGAAACCTTTTTGGGACCATAATTGCACAATCGTATGGACTACACCAAAGCTGTATTGACTCTCTGTAAATAAATTCACTCATATTTGAGTAGTCAAACTGCATGCTCTGGTAAGGGCAATTAATTCTGCAACCTGTGCTGATTTAAAGCCATGAAGCTTCAACAACATCATTTATTGTACTCACAGCGTAAGCTGCTCTAAGGGTTCCTTCATTATTTCTCAAACATGAGCCATCATCATAAATGATATGTTCAAGCTCAATCAGGGGTTCATCCTTAATATCAGGTCTAGGCTTGGTGCATAAATCCGTGACATCTAGGCAACCATGTTCAATTTCATCACATTCAATATCATTTATTGGCATGAAAGTTGATGGACTGACAATGTCACAGTGTTTCAAAACTACGTTATCTTATGACAAATTTATGCTCATGCTTAGTGAGTTAATTATTGGTCATGTATTAGGTTTTTGTTTGTGTCAATAGAAGCTCAACACAGAGTGGGACCATTACAGTTAAAGGACATCCCATCACTATGCTCTCACTATTTTCCAGACTAGCGTTCATTGCTTGGCTGGGCAGACCTGCGCCAACAGGGTCTTTCGAGCATCACCATGTGCCTGAATCAGTAATGATAGAGCGCAACCCTCCCTCTCACTGCAAAATAAGATAAGGTCTTTACTGTAATCTGGCATTCCTAGTGGTGGGGCATGACAACATTTTTATTTCAGCTCTAGGAAGGCTTAAAAGCACTTGTCCCAAGGAAGCGGATTTGACACATCCTTGTGTGTCAGCCTAAGTTAAGGCTTTGCCACTAGAGAAAGGCTTAGTAACCACTGTCTACAGGAGCCAACCATGCCCAGAAACATCCTGACTTCTTTCTGTGTTTGAGGTGAATTCATCTGAAGAATTGCTTCCACTCTCTCTGGTGACACCTTTTTAGCTAATTCCTAAATTATGTGTCCCAGGTATTAAATGTCTTTCTGATAGTACTGCAGTTTACCTGGTGACCGTTTATGTCCATTTTCAGCCAAGTGATTCAACAAAGCAATAGAATCTTGTTTACAGGTTTCTTGTGTTTCTGATGCTACAATCAGATTGTCTTTATAATGGACAAGGAATCATTTGTAGGGCATATGTAATGACTCTAGATTCTTTTTTTGTCAAGATCTGTTAAAAAATTGAATGGACTTGTATACTCTTGTGGGACTTAACACCATGCGAAAGCTCTCTGCTGGAAAATAAATGAAAAAAGAAACTGACTATCTTCATGCACTCTGCAGTACAAGAATTTTTTTAACAATATAATGGCTGGATTTGATACCATGGGACAACATGAAACAACTATGCTGGTAATTTTGTTAAGGTGTCGCACAGTTCTATATTTTCTATTGGGCGTCTGTAAACCCATGATCGGAGAGTTGCATGGACTTCCAATCAATTCCCTCAAAATCCCTTTTTGTATCATGTCCTCTGGTACAGGTGTTATTCCTGCAATGGCTTCAGGAGTCAGATTGTACGGTGGGGTTCCTGGGTATACTACATTTGCCTTTACAGTAGTTCAGAATAATTCTACTACTTTGATCAGTCCAATGCCTTTCCCTGTGAAATCCCATACTTCTGGATTTATAGCTTCCCTCCGGTCAGCGAGTAACTGTTCAATGGTCATTAATGGAAATAATCATGCAAATGTCTGTGACAGTGCCATTTTAAATTCTACATCTTCATCACACGTCGGAACTTCCACCCTATCTGGTCTACAGTAAACTGTACATTTTAGCTTGCACAATAATTCTTTCCCTAATGTCACCCTAATAGATTTACTGGGCTTGTGTCACAAACAACAAATTGGTGAATTTCTTCAAATGAGCCTATTTTCACTGGTACCTTCTCTGACACTGAATGGTAATCTGTTTATTTGAAACTTGCGGGATAGGTCTGGGACTAACAGTGTACTTGGTAGCACCAGTATCGATAAGAAAAGATTAGGGATGGCCATTCACCTCACCTTCTACGAATGGACCACTCTGGTCTACCTCTAACACTGCACCAAGCATGCATCCTCCCCCCACAGCCACCACATTTGAGATGTATCAGAGCCTGCACCACCATTATAAAAACAGAACATTTCTGTAAGACATTCTGATTTTTTGTTAGGGAATTGCTGAAATGTATTTTGATTAGCTCTTGGCATCTGGTTCTAATTAAATCATGCGTTTCCCATATGCTGGGGGGCCATTTGTGCTTATGGGACCTGCATCATCAGAACTTGTTTTTGCACTGGCACCTGCATTTGTTGTACTGGTTTATTTTGCATCTGCACCCGCGTCTGCATTTGCACATTTCTGGTTGGAATTATCAGGATTAAATCTACACTCCCTCTTCCAATGCCCGATCGTGCTACAAACGTGATAAAGGGTTATTTTCTTCAGCGGTGCAACATCCATTTGTAAACCTGGATCAATCGGAACACCTTTGCCTCTACCTTGTGAAAAACCAAAGTCTCCTGGATTTCCCTGAGAATCTGAAAGTGGAACAACAACACCTTGCATAACCTCATTGATTTCCTGCAAAAGAAGGATTCTGAAAACCTTTCTGTGCAAATTTTGTCTGAGACAGAATACATTTCTCTTTAATATTTTTCTGCTTTATTTCTTGCTCATCACCACGATATTTTGCATACTTCTGGATCTCATCAAGTGAATTACTCTGCCAGCAGATTACACTTTGGGTTGTATGCAAACTGATCTCTGGTCTCAATCCTGGAACAAACTAATAAACAAAGATCCCCATGTCCTTATTGTTTGGGTATTCTCATACACTGCTGCTTAAACATCTGCAACAATCGCTCATAATACTCATGAACTCATTCTTTTGCTTCTTGAGTCATTTGATTAATATTCAACCAATCAAGATGTTGCAGAGACACTCTGCCTTTCAGGAAAGTGATCACTGCTTCATATTTTTCCATTACTATAGGAGATGGGGCATTAGTGCATACCATTTTCGCTGGTTCCTCACATGGGCATTGAACAGCAGTCTTACACACAAATCACTCAACACTACATTATCAAAGAAAGTATTCAAATCAATCCACAGAATTTTTTTAATTTACACAAATTGGTCAACTTGAGTGTACGGCTGCACAGGTTTTTCTCTCAAATTTGGGAAATTGTTTGTAAAACCTGCACGATTTGCTCTACTCCAAGGCAGATGGACATATACTCCTCCTACTATTTCTCTCAATGGATAAGCTGAAGCTCCTTCCTCATTCTGTTCATGCTCTTCCACTACCAACTAAGGCTCCTTATTTTTTATTTCATGTTTTCTGGCCCTTTTTTTTCAATTTTTCAGTTTCACTCCATTTACAAATACATTTTATTAATTCTATAACGGGCAACCACATTCCTGATCTATCTCTTAATGCCTGGACTGTCTGAGATCATCTCCATACAACAATCTTTGAGTTCTAAGAAGTTCGAATAAATCATGTAGTCAATAAACCTCCTATTGCTCCTTGAGCCTCTGAAATCAAGTTAACATTTTCTGAGGTATTTACAAGTGGTCTAGGCACTGTCTGTACGATTACTGGTTGCAGCATTTGCACTGGACCATGCATAACAGGTGGCTTTACCACAGGTGGAGGAACAGTCTGTGGTTGGGTAACTCATGGTGTGGCCATCTATAATACTTGATAGTGTTCTCTCAATTGATATTACTATAGTTTCTACTGGAGAAGTGGCTATTGTACTGCTTGCTGTGGCACTGTCAGCGGAGCGTTGTCCTCTGGATCTGTGTGAAGATTGTTTATTCCACCTCCAGGCAGCTCCAACTCAGAGAAGCTATAATAGCACTGAGTATTGGAGAGGCCAGGTGAGGGAAGGGAAGGGAGGGGTCTGCTGGGAGGGAGATCTGTAAAGGAAAAGAACAGACACACACAATACCAAACACATATAGGTTAGCCAACCTTACAACTTAATACATCTTATGTTTGCTCCAAAATCTGTTCCTTTCTCATACCCGTGAGAAACTCTGGCAATGCTAGGATATGTGTAAAGAGAAAAACAAACTTTTCATAAAGCACAAGACTATACCAGAAGTTTGTGCCTTCTAAGAAAACAGATAACTCAAAAGAGAACAATGCAAAACTTCACATAGGAGTTTAATTGAGAATGTGTCTCAGTGTACAGGTCGTTTTGCCAGTGAGATTCTGCTCGTTAACTAAGAAGAAAGAATACATTCCTAATATATTGAAACACACACGCGCTTGTTCAACTCACAAGCGCGTTTAATCATGTTATTCACAGTGCAAGAATGAACACAAGTTTTCAGTGAGCACACTCGGAATTTTGTCCACACGATGCGCCTTGTTAGATTCTTCACAAGCGTGATCAATGAATGCCCTTAAATAAATAGAAATCGCCCACATGATGCGTCTCCTTTAACTAGGATCAATATCCCCAACTGTGTCGCACGCACCACCGACATAAATCCTTTCCTGGAAAACACAACTCTTTACCGCGCCGCAAGCGGAAATACCTTGCCGGCCAGTGAATGTGCAACAAAAGATGTTACCCTTACTCTCTGAATTATCAGTTGATGTTGCATAAGGCGGGGGCTCTGCAGCCAACATTTCTTCTAATATATCATCCTCTGAATCAGTTTCTGTCTCATTCTTTTTTTCTTTTTTCTCTTTATCAATTTCCTGGGACTTTCACTTTTTTCTCTGGTTTCTGTAGACATATCTGTATACAATCTAATATCTTCAACATTGGCTTTCCCCCATCTCTGCTGTCTTTCAGCTCATCGAGCATCTGCATAATTATGTACTGACCTCTTTGTTATTTTCTGATCTTATTCCTTCTCTTTCTCTTCGGCAGGCAGTTCACCAAATTCCTGGAACAAAACCACCTACTGGATGCCTCACAATCAGGATTAGTATCACACAACAAGAAGCTACCCTAACTCAGTGTCTGATTCTTATTGAAGTATGAGGCACACTATGCCGGTAACTTGAGTGGTGTTGGGCATCTCAAAAAAATGTATGGACTGTCCTCACACCCCACCAGGTGTCATGCTTCATCATCGGCAGTCCTCGCTTTTTAAAAACTACATTTGATTAAGAGCGGGCCTACACCTGGAGACAGGGAGGTACTTCTATAACTAAGTGGGGGCCCGTGCTAAGAAAGTGAGTAATGCTAAAAATCGATGCAAATTACTGCATGGAAATTTAATTGTGCAGAATGAGCTCGATATTAAAACTAATAGTGGGGACTAGGGGGTGTTAGTACCCCATCCCCATCTGTGTTGCCAACATGTTTCTACCGTAATGGCCAGGAGGGTCCATGGCATTCATCAGGGCATTAAAGGAAAAGGGGCTCCTGTCTTGTCTGTAAGAGACAAAGACAAATCCACACGTGTAGGTTGGCTCTGGTCCAGTTGTACCATGAAGTTTCAAACAACCTGTAAAGAAAATATATCACAGCGTAAGTGAAAAATTTGACTCACACCGGCACAGGAGGAATCAGACTGATAATCATGCACAAGGTAAAATGAAGTGCATAAGGTTGTGAGCACACTTGTCACTTCAACGCATGGTGCTCAAAGATAAAAACGTGTGAGACCAGCTCACGCTCTTACCCCAGACAAGGGGTAGGGATGTCCCATGGGAAGGAAGGAATTGAGGGGCCCATGTGGCCACACTCTAAGAACCAAGATTTTTTGGAGAGATTAAGGCAATATTGTTGATCAGAGAAATACTTTATTAAAGGTTACAGCAATGCATTCACTCATAATTAACAGTGGAAGGCTAGCTCCCAAATTAATCAACAGGCATCAATTCCACCCCTTACTGCCTCAAAGTGCATCCCACGTGGTGCTCCTAAGCTCCGTCCTCGTTGCTTCCCTGCTGGTAACTGACTTAGGGGAGGAGTGTGGTATATATATGGGACCAGAGACATAATTAACTAATTAAGGAGTGGGTGGGCACCTCCCGAGGAGTTTAAAGAGATGTACTTGGGGATAATTGCCATTATAATGTTTTCGTGCCGCATGGTGCTTTATTAGTGCCACTTATTTTCATTGTCCCCAAATTATCCTTGTCGGTGAGTCATTAGTGCGGGGCTGAGGGTGGGAAACATTGCCCGGGGGTGGGGGTCACAGCGAGGAGCGGCCGTCGCAGTCATACGTGCTTACACGCGGAGACCTCTCTTAGTGTTCTCGTACCGCACATGCGTGTAGCGGAAGAGAGTGTGCATGCGCAGTGCGGGTGGGGGCGGAACACCTCCTCTGCATTGGAAATAGCTGTATTTGTGGCCACTTGACTATTACCACATAAGACGGCTGGCTAATTACAATAAAAATGTCTATGAGATGAGGGCAGGTATTATAAGACTGCCGGTGCAAACTAGTGTGAGTATTACACTTCCCATTACTAGATGGAATGTACTAAATAAAGCATTTTTAGGGTCATATAAGATGCTGACTAGTCACCAAAAGGTGGTTGGGCACACGTCCTTGTCAGTATGCGGTGGCAAATAGACAAAGGTATTTGTCATGAGAAACAGAACATGTAGAACCCATCCAGAGCTATATGTCATTGTTGAAGGGCTATTCTATAAAAGGACTACACACGGGTCATATTCCACTTTTATTTAACTTTTTCATTGTCCTGACTGTGGCATCCCCTTCAATAGGTCTAAGTCATATGGAGCCATGGTATTTCATCGTTCAAGCCATGATCGCATGATTTAAGGCGGTACACCCATCTCTGTTCTTGGATGTGTAATTTTCTATGGATGTCTGGGATGCCAGGGTGCATCTTCTCCAAAACAACCCACGTCAGGTCTTTGTCACAATGTCCTTGTTCCAGAAAATATTGTGTGAGTTTTGTACTTTTTTTTAACCTGATGGTGCTCCAGTGTTCGTTGATTCTGATCTTGACTTTTGGAAGCGTCATGCCCATGTAGGAAAGATTGTAGGGGCACTTTATTAGGTATACCACGTTTTCGCTGTTACAGTTTGTCAGGTTCCTTACGACCCATGGTCTGTCTGTGTTTATGTCAACCTCCTTAGTTTGATGGGTGTACTGGCAAGCCACACAGTTTCCTCAGGGGTAGTGGCCAACAGGTCTTTTCTGATCCCACAAGGTTGTTTGGGTCTGTGTTGCTTGTGGTAAAACTTTGGAGTGATCTAGTTCATCACGGATTTTCGAGTTTCTTTTAAAGGCGACCCTTGGTGCGGGCCATTGTTTTCCTTCCCCGTTTAGTATACGCCAGTGTTTCCGGATGATGTTCTGGACTTTGTTGGAGATGGGTTGTATGCAGTGACACATATCACCTTGTCACTCTCTTGTTTCTCATGGTGCTCCAGCAATGCTTCTCGATTGTTGTTCCGGCCTCTTTTCCTTGCCTTCGTGGCCATTTTTCTTGGGTAGTGTCGTTGGATCAACTTGTCTTCCAGAGTTTTAGCTTGGTTTTCGTATGTTTCAAGAGATGAGCAGTTCCTCTTCACACAGAGGAACTGGCCCACCGGGAGATTTTGTCTCAGTACTCTTGGGTGAATGCTCTCATACATGAGAAGACTGTTTTTTTCAGTTGCCTTTGTTATGAACCTTTTTTCTCAATCCTTTTTCATCTAGGGTGATCACCAGGTCCAGGAAGACAGCTTCGTTCTTGTTAATGTCGTATGTAAATTTGAGGTGCTCATCTCTTGTGTTGACCAACTCGCAGAAATCGGTAGCTTGTTGATGATTTCCATGCCAGACGATGAGGATGTCATCAATGTACCTTAACTTCAGTTGCTGTTTGAAGAGATTATCTTGGCAGTATATAAAGTCTTACTCGAACTGATGTACATAGAGGCATGCCATTCTAGGAGAAAATGTGCTTCCCATCGACGTGCCCCAGATCTGGTAGTAGATGGTGTTATTATACTCAAAAACATTTTCCGTCCGAGCCATCTCTGCGCATTCCATATTGAAACCGCGAGGTGTGAGGAAACCCCATTCCTTTTCCTGAAGTATGTGTTTCACTACAGCTTGAGTGCGTCTCTGGGGGATGCTCATGTATATTGCTTCTATGTCCATCGTGATCAGCCAGTCTTCTCTGGGGTCAATATCCATGCCTCTATGGAGGCATAATACATCCCTGGTATCCTTAAGGTATGACGTTGATGTTTGAACAGTGGGCTTCAAAAACCAGTTGCAGAACTGCGATAATGGTTCGAGTACCGAGCCGATACCAGATACAATTGGTCTTCATGGTGGTGGGTCCTTGTTCTTGTGGATTTTCCGTAGGGTGTAAAATCTCTGTGTCTGTGGGGTATCACCCACAAGGAATTCAGCCTTGTGTTTTGTTATCCAGTCACTGTTGATACCTTCCTCAACCATTATTTTAATCTTGGTGGTGGTGAGTATTGGTGTGGGGTCTATTGTGGCAACCTCATAGTTTTCCCGATCCAATAGGAGGCGCACACACTCTGTGTGGTACTTGTCATGGTCCATTACATTGATAGCCCCTCCTTTATCAGCTGTGTTTATTACCAGCAGAGTGTTCTTCTTCAAGTTCTCAAGTGCTGTCCTTTCTCCTCATTTCAGATTCTGAAATCCATTATTTTGTGTGCAGTTGATGATGTCTACTTCCTTCAGAACTGCTTGTTCAAAAGCCTGTATGTGGCACAGGACAGATTGTGTAGGGGGTACAAAAGTGGACTTCTTTCTCAGGCCCGTGCTGTTGGTTGGTTGTTCCTTATCGTGGTCTTTTCCCTGGAAGAATTCGTTCAGTTTGATTTTTCTGAAGAACTGTGCCAATTCACGGCAGAGGGTGAAGAGGTCATTCTTTGGGGTTGGTATAAATCCTAGTCACTTTGCAAGAACGTTTTCTTCGTCTTGCGTCAAGGTATGGCTACTGAGGTTTACCACATTTGGTGCTATTTGCTCGTTGATGTTCCTTGTTCTTTCCCCTTTCTTCTTGTCATCACCACGTTCGGCGTTTGGTCTCCCCAGTGGACCCGGGGTCCTTCTCTTTGGTTCTTTTGCTGTTATCTGCCACGGTTTCAGCTCCTGTATAAAAAAGGTGGGCCCTGTTGGTGTGGGAAACCTTGTCGGTAAAAGTGTTGTTGCCAGTAGCCAAAGTTTGGCATCGAGGTTGGTAGTAGTGGTTCTTGATAGAATTGTCTCTGTCCTCTTGTTTATGTAACCTCGTCTCCACTTTCACTACTGCTCCTTTCATCTCCGGAGCTGAAGGTCCAGTTCATCAGGGTGGGTCTGGTTCTCGGTCGTCTTCTATTCGTAGTCTGGCTTTGTGGTCTTTTACAGTACTCATCCGTCACTTACGGGTACATGGTCTCATGGCTGAATTTCTGCACATCTTTCTTCAATTTCAACTTCAACTTTCAACTTCAAAATTCAAGATTAGAATCAATGAACACCGGAGCACCATCAGGTGCAAAAAGAATATTACAAAACTCACACAACATTTTCTGGAACAAGGACATTGTGACAAAGACCTGACGTGGATTGGTTTGGAGAAGATGCACCCTGGCATGTTTCTAAAATGATGTCTCTTTCCTATTTTTTTTTTAAAGAGGCACCTTAAGACTCAGAGAGAAGGCATTCAGACAGGCAAGTTAAAGAAGGAGGTGCAATTTAGGCTTAATTTATTACTGACGTGCAAGGCTACAATCCTGTAGTAAACTGAAATACATACTTTTTAGACACAAACCTCTTATGAGTTCGAAGATTCAGCATTTCCTACTTTCCCTCACTTTTTTTGCTTTCTGAGCCATTGCAGTGTCTTCGCAGAATGCTTGGTCCAAAATGTAGCTGTGTGCCTGATCAAACTCCAACCCTGTCACAGCTGTGGTCTGAAATGACCAGACACTGTCTCAAAAGCAGCAGAATTTGTTCTGTTTGTTACTTTGTGCCACACTATTTAATATATCACATATGTCTCTTCACTCTTGCCCCCTCAAACCGCTGACCTCTAGAATCCAGCAGTGACTTCTGCGGTTGCCAAGAGGCACTTCTACCAGCCTTTGGCTAGTCTACAGGCGTTCAAAGCCTCACATTTGTGTGTTACATCATGCGTGTTTGGCACATTCGAATAGAATAAATCCTAGCCCCTGACACACTATGGTGTGTCTGCCTGCACTAAACATTTGCCCCCAGGGAGTATCAGGCCACAGATGGGATGGAAACAGGATCTCACAGAAAAGCTCTGTCTGCTGACTCCATTAGCCAACTCGCCGTCATCCTCTTTTCTGTTGCTACTGGGCACATCAAGGGGGTATTAACATTTTGAGCGACATAGACTTTCGGAGTTTGCATTCACCTTTAAATCACTAGTCATGGGCCGTTTGAGATTACGTTGTCAAACAAACTGTCGACAAGAAAGCCTGGATATTGTGCGTCAATATAACATCTCTAAGGATTGGTATCCCTTGCACCTTTGACAGAATTACGCATTGTTTGTTTTTACAGACGCACATCCAATAATTTATTTCACAATTTGCTATGCTAACAAGTTCTTTTCACTACGGTCCAAAACTGTTCCATTAATGACCCCCCCACCCCATCCTCCTCCTCCCCCCATCACAAGGGCCATGGTATGGACCCACTTTTCATGTTCCCTGGTGGCCTTCATTTACACCGCCCTCAGTTTTATGTCCCTGCCAGCCTCCTGCACTGCAGCTATATATTTTTTTGCACACTTTAACTATATGGGCTCATTAAATGCGCCATAAAAACTGGACTAGAACAAACTTCTGCTCAGCAGTAAATACTTTTTCGGCGCCAGATGTGGGATACCCCAGGCATGCTCACTGAGACTCAGTCACTGAGTATCTCTTATCCGGAGCACTGCTCACTGAGACTCACTGAGCGTCTCAGATACCCGACCCCTGCTCACTGAGACTTACTGAGTGTCTAGATTACCCAATGAATGCTCACTGGTGGGGGGGCGTGGCTTAGCCGGCTGCAAGATGGCCGCACTTCAAGTGGGCTCTGCCGGCCAAGGCAAAATCAGTAATAATCGTATAGTCGACTGCCTCTAATATGCCCTGAACTCTGACATCCTGACACGTCCTGGGGCATTATGCGGAGCAAATTTTGGCCTCCGGCGACGCGGGGGAGACGAGATCTGCTGTCCGATCCATACACCGGGCCAGGCCCCGCCAACAGTGAGGCCTGGCCTTCCTGCCTCATTGCTGCTGCGACCCCTTGAGCCTGGAGGGCTGGCCGGAGGACTGTGGGGGACCCCGGACTGCTGGAGTCAGTGAGTGCTGCCAGGCTTTGCGTGGCGGGATTGGGGGTGCGTGTGCTGTACCCCCGGCCTGGGCCTTCCCGCGGCGCGGGCGCCATTTTCCTGATCTCTAGTGCCCATTATAGCAGCTCTCTGTGTCTGGGCTGGGTGACGGGGCGGCGCGCTCCCTGCGACTCCCCGCTGTGCTCGGCTCCGTGCCTGTTGAGTCCTCTCGGCTCCCCCCGAAGTGCTGCCACGATCTCTGCCCTCCATACGGCCTCCTCCTGCCTGACTTCCACTACACAGCCCTGGCCCCCATGTGGCCTCTCCGGCCTACACTCCACTGGGCTGTCTGGCTCTGGACCTCACTCACCTGCCAGAGGATCCACGCCCCGCGAAGCACCCTGTGGTCACTCCGACCTCCCTGCTTGCCATGAACTGGCTACTACGTCCTCCTGCACGGGTCCCTCGGCCCGTGGACTGCTAACTTGGGCCTCGGCGCTCTGCTGCCCACCTCACAGCCACAACTGATCCTGGTGCCTTCCGGCCATCTGGCCCTGCTCTCCCATGGCAAGTACAGTCTCTGCAAGGGTTTTGCAGCGGGGCTGGGGGTCTGCTTGCTGCACTGCGGTCCTCCCTGCGCTTTACTGCTGTGGGGTTCTCCCTGATACTTCTCCGCCGGCTGGCAAGCGATGCTGGCGCAGTGCTGGGGGCTGCCTGCCCCCCCGCGGCTCCCCGCTGCATTGCCCCGTGGTTGTGCCATCCAGCTATGTCGGCCGCACCCTGATGTCTTTACCTGTGGCCCCTGCCATGTTTGGCGCTGACTAGCTTCTGCACCTCTTACCCGCCTCTGCAGGCCTCGCGCTGTCATCGCTCTGCCTCTCCTGCTACCTTTGGCTGGGGCCCCTGGATAATTTGGGCACCTGCTACTCCTGCGAGCTGGGAGTGACGCAGCCTCCCTGGGACTCCGCTATGGCTGCTGTGACGGCCTATGTCACTCCGCCATTTTGCCAGCCTAAGAGAGCGAACCCTGCGCAAGGCCCTGCTAACTCCCCACTGCACCTGCGGACACAGTGAATATCTACCCCTGCCCGCCTGCATTGTCTGCCTGCGACCCACCTGGAGCACCACCTGTCACCTTCTTCCTTTGCTGTTGCCTCCCACCTGCTCCTGCCAGCCATGGGAGAATTGATCCTAAGCAGCCCAAAATCGCCTTCGACCAGCGCCGCCCGACGCAACAGGATGGCGCAAGCTCTGATGGGGGCGACGTTGCTGCCATCACGGAAGCAGCACCCACACGTGAAGATGATCTTAAGGCAACCATGCTAGACATTAAATCCACGGTCACAGGCATTGTGGCCCAACTCGATCAGTTGTCCGCCTGTCTGGACTCAGTCAAAGCCTGAGTTGACTCTCATGACGCCCGTCTTCTGCATGTCGAAACAAGGGTCTCTGATGCCGAGGATGCTGCCACTCAGGATCACCAAAAATTGTTGCAGATGGATAACGTACTTGACCTCATTCTGAAATAAAAATGAAGACTTGTAGGCGCGGTCCCGCAGGAGCAACCTCCGCATCACGGAAGTGCCTGAATCCACCAATATCTCCCGACTTTTTAGAACAGCTCATCAGAGAAATCTTCGGCAACATCCTCTCCTCTGTCTTCATTGTCGAGCGGGCTCACCGCTCCCTCGGCCCTCATCCTGGCCCTGGTTGGCCGGCTCGCCCCATCAATGCCAAAATCGTGAACTTTAGAGACTGTGATGCCATTCTCCAGGCGGCCAGAGAGAAGGGCGAAATTCGCCACCAGAGCAACTCCATTTCGTTTTATCCTGACTACACCATCGCCGCGAATTCCTCCCTTCGAAGCAGATCCTTCAAAAGCATGATGTTTCCTTTCCTTGGCATATCCTGCGAAACTGCATGCCCGGCATGGCGCAAAAAGCGCTCATCTTCCTGAATCCTAAAGAAGCTCTGGCCTTTGCAAAGAAACTGGACAGGTCGCATCGCTCTTCACTCTCAGGCCACCGTGGCCGACCACCTAAGTGACAATGACTGACTTGCTGTGTACTCATGTTTGATTGCTGACGTGTTCACGTTGATGAACTTTGGAGGGTCAACTTTGGTAGCGCGGTGGACTGGTTGGAGTCCAATATGCCCCTCTGGAGCCGGTTATCACTTTCTTTAGTCGGTCGCATAGCCATTGCCAAGACGGTAGTGCTTCCGAAGTTTTTATATTTATTCGTCAATATTCCCATTCCTCTCACCGCTTACTTTTTTCGTAAAATCTGCTCTTTGGTGATCACTCAGATCTGGGCCGGCCGACAACCCAGGACCGCATTCAATATTCTTACTCTCCCTATGTCGCGCGGAGGACTTGGTGCCCCCCACTTGAAACTCTATGCCCTCAGTGCCCAGGCCAGCTTCCTTCACTTTTGGCTTCACCCCACTCTGTTTCAGCACCAGGTCACGGTGGAGGCTGACCCAGCCATCCCGTGGCCGCTCACTACCGCTTTATTTGTCAATACGGTTGAGACCCTGCGCTGGGCATGGGAGGGGCTCCGGAAACTTTCGGGTTCAGACATGCTTTCTGCAGATGCGATGCCCATCGCCCATCACCCGGCTTTCAGTCTTCAGAGATGGTGAAGCATGCCACTCGTCTTGGGCTTTCTACTGTGTCCGATCTCTACCCTGGGAACACATTCTTCACACCTGCTGTTAACTCTGGCCCTATGGACACTTTGCTTTACTATCAGCTCAGGGCTGTCTGCAAGAAGCTCTAGTCCTCGTTTCCCCAACCTCCTTCCTTGATGGCCACTTTCAATCTCCTTCACACATCCCCCTCCCCAGAGAAATTAGTTACTAAAATCTACGCTCTCATGCTGGCAGCATTTTCCATCTCCACTGATAGGGCGCGCGTGGCATGGGAGGAGGACCTAGGTGTCGAAATCTCGCAAGCTGATTGGCTGTATTGCTGTCTCAGATTAAACGTCTCTCCCCTAACTATCATCTGCGCCTTATCCACTTTAAGAATCTACACAGGCTCTATCGGACCCCTGCGCAACTGCACAGGATGGGACTCATTGCCAATGATAGATGCTCTGCGCCTGCAGCTGACTTTTTCCACC
This sequence comes from Triturus cristatus, assembly GCF_964204655.1. Lineage (NCBI taxonomy): Eukaryota > Metazoa > Chordata > Amphibia > Caudata > Salamandridae > Triturus > Triturus cristatus. The sequence goes on from NC_140593.1 coordinate 200,099,049, forward strand.
TCACCAGGTTGTGCCCTCAGGTCTCCACTTACTGGCGTGCGGTCTGCACTGCAATATCTGAGATCACCTCGTCTTTGGTCCAACCCGACCCTCTGCTTTGCCTCTTAGGCTTTGTCAAATTCTGTCCATATGCCTCCCATAGACTGATTGCCATCTTGCTTGTCCTCGCACGGCGCAGGGTCTCCATGTGTTGGGGTCGCAGGCCTGCACCGAAGGTGGCCCTTTGGCTGGAGGATGCTTCCCGTTGCCAGACTCTCCTGTCCGAATTCTGGGACCTAATGCCTGCCAGATCGCGCCCACTTGATATTTGGGGACCACTTGTATCCTACCTTTCGAGTCACAATCCCCAGCACCAGGCGACCTCTCCTGCGCTCCCCGCCGGCACTCCGCCCGTGGCGCCCGCCGGTGAACGTCAATGAGTCTCCTCCTTACTGTTCCCCCTTCCCCCCGTCTCTCTATGTTGCCCCTTTTCACACATGGTGCCTTTCACGGTGGTTCCCCCTTAATGTTTTGCTATATCCACGACTTATTTCATTTATATTGTTTTTCAGTGGTGCATGTATGTGGTAACCTTCGCTCTTCTTTGTCGTATAGCTGTGCATATTATCTTGTCATGGTGCAACTTTGTTTTTTGTTGTGTTCAATCCTCAATAAAGGTTTTTGAAAATTAAAAAAAAAGAAATGCCGGCTCACTGGTACTCACTGAGTGTCTGGGATCCCAAAAACTGAGCATCCTACTGGTGGTATTACTGAAGGTTAGAAATGCCCACCTGGGCCTTACCTGGGCTTGTGAACTGACCTGAGTTATGCCACGTCACGTCAGCAGGCAGTCCTACCTAGTACTCTCTGGTAGGCGGCAGCAACAAGTTCCAAAAACGGTGCTGTTTGAAGCAGCAAGCAAGGCAGCAACACTTAATCAGTGCTAGCCTGGCACTGCAGTTAATAATGATGATGATGACGCAGTCAAAAAATGCACTCAGTCACTGCAGAGTGCAGGCAGGCTCATGCGTGGGATGCCTGAGGAGGTCGAGTCTGTGCAGACTCGATTTGTGCTCCCCACTTGCCACACCCTTTCCCAACTCGTCACAGGGAGGGGTCCCACCTACGCCCTGTAACGAGTTGGGAAAGGGCGTGGTGGCAAGCTCCACTCTCTCTGATTGACGTGGAGGGTTAGCAATCCCGGGCTTGTATTCAAAACGCCTGGGGCTAACTTTACCTCCACGCCATCAGGGGGTGGACCCTACTTCTTGCAACTAGGTCTTTGCCAAGCTGATGACATCACAGCCTTCAGGGCTGTGAGGTTCTCAGCCGGCAAACTCGTAGCCCTAGGCAAGGCTGCTTGCTTGAGCAAACAACAGGGCAGGGTAAGTCATGTGACGTGAGGTCAATTATAACAATTGCACTACAGTGGGGCTATCGGTGAGTGAGTGTGGGGCATACAGTGCCCCGTGTTCAAGGCATTTTGGTAGCTCGTAAATAATGGGTATTTTATTTTCATAAATGGCTGTTGAGCATATCCACTTACCCAGCAATGTAACGGGGTGGAGCCCCGACGCCCTCATAGAGAAACCGCCACTGTTGAAGGGAATGCCACAGTCAGGACAATGGAAAAGTGAAATAAACACCTGATTCCAACACTTATTGGAATATGACCCCTGTGTAGTAATGGGAAGTGTAATACTTGCTCTTGTTTGCACCTGGCAGTCTTATAATACCTGCCCTCATCTCATAGACATTTTTATTGTAATTAGCCAGCCGTCTTATGTGGTAATAGTCAAGTGGCAACAAATGCGGCTATTTCCAATGCGGAGGAGGTGTTCCACCCCCACCCGCACTGCGCATGCGCCCTCTCTTCCGCTACGCGCATGTGCGGTAAAAAGAACACTAAGAGAGGTCTCTGCGAGCAAGCACGCATGACTGCGGCAGCCGCTCTTCACTGCGACACACCTCCGGGCAACTTTTCCCACCCTCAGCCCCGCACTGATGACTCACCGGTCAGGCTAATTTGGGTGCAACGGAAATAAGTCGCACTAATACTGCGCTATGCGGGGCGAAAACAATATAATGGCAATTATCCCCAGGTACATCTTGTTAAACTCCTTGGGAGGTGCCCACCCACTCCTTAATTAGTTAATTACGTCTCTGGTCCGGTATATATACCATGCTCCTCCCCTGAGTCAGTTACCAGCGGGGCGACATCGAGGACGGACCATAGGAGCACCATGAGGGACGCACCTTGAGGCAGTAAGTGGTTGAATGGATGCCTTTTGGAAGCTAGCCTCCACTGCTAATTATGAGTGAATGCATTGCTGAAACCTTTAATAACGCATTTCTCTGATTAACATTATATATTGCCTTGACCTCTCCAAAACATCTTGGTTCTTAGAGAGTGAGTACAGGGTTCCCTCAATTCCTCCCTTCCCATGGGACATCCCTAGCCCTTGCCTAGGGTAAGAGCGTGAGCTTGTCTCACATATGTTTTTATCTTTGTGCACCATGCATGCAGTGACACGTGTGCTCACATCCACATGCACTTCATTTTACCTTGTGCATAATTATCAGCCTGTTTCCTTCTGTGCCAGTGTGAGTCAAAATGTTCACTTACGCTTTGATATATTTTCTTTACAGGTTGTTTGAAATTTCTTGGTAGAGCTGGACCAGAGCAAGCCTACAACAGTAGATTTGTCTTAGTGTCTTAGAGACAAGACAGGAGCCCCTTTTCCTTTCACGCCCTGATGAATGTCATGGACCCTCCTGGCTGTTACGGCAGAAACATGTTGGCATGTTGGATGGTGTACATATTCTGCGTAATTAAATTTCCATGCAGTAATGTACATTGATTTTTAGCATCACTAACTCACTTTCTTATCACGGACCTCCACTTAGTTATAGAAGTGCCTCCCTGTCTCCAGGTGTAGGCCCGCTCTTTATCAAATTTGGTTTTTAAAGAGCGTGGACTGCCGATGATGAAGCATGACACCTGGTGGTGTGTGAGGACAGTCCATACATTTTTTTGAGCGGCCCAACACCACTCAAGTTACCGGCATAGTGTGCCTCATACTTCATTAACAATTAGCCAATGAGTCAGGGTAGCTTCTCGTTGTGTGATACTTGTCTATTGGAGGCCAGCTTACCATAAGTGCCCCGTAGCCTCCTTTTCCCTCCTCCTTGCACAAAAGGGTTCTGTGTGTATATATCACAATCAGGATTCCCAACCAACCACAGCACTGAGACCGTGCTGATGGCAATCACAATTGACATCAGAACCCTCCTCAATCGTGCAGAAACTTTGGCCCTGATCCTCTGCCACCTCTCCGTGGTATTCAACACCATCTCCCACACAACAGACTGTATAACATAGGCATACAGCAAGACGCCCTCAATTGGTTTGCCTCCTTCCTTGCATGATGCACACAGAGCATCCAACTGCCTCCCTTCAACTCCGCACCCAAAGATATCATATGCAGTGTACCACAAAGATGATCTCTCAGCCCTACCCTGTTCAACATCTACATGACCCCCCTTGCTTCTGTCGTCAGATCCCACAGACTCAAAATAATCTCCTATGCAGATGACACTCAACTGATCCTCCTGCTCACCGAGGACCCCTCCAGTGCCAAAACCAACTACTGTGGCACCATGACTAACATAGCCAAATGGTTGAGAGACAACTGTCTCCAACTCAACTCTGACAAAACGGAAGTACTGATATTTGGGAAGAACATCTCTGCATATGACCACAGCTTGTAGCCTGCAGAAATCCGACCTACACCCGACCATGTTTGTAGCCTTGACATCATCCTCGACAGCCAACTAATCATGAAGCGAAATGACAGTGCAGTCGCCTCCTCCTGCTTCCATACCCTCCGCGTGCTCAGCAAAAATCTTCAGATGGATCCCAACCAACACCAGGAAGACTGTCACTCTGGCACTCATTGCCAGCCGCCTCGACTGTGGAAACTTCCTCTAAGCTGACTTCTCCACCCACCTCCTCAGAATACTCCAGACCATACAGAACACTACAGCCAGAATCATCCTACACCTCTCCATATGAACCATCATCTCCCCGCCACCTGAGAGACCTCCACTGACTCCCCATCCAGAAGCGATGCCAGTTCAAGATCCTAAAGCATGCCTACAAAGCCCTCCATGACCTAGGACCTGTCTATATTAGCCATCTACTGAACTTCCACAACCCTCTAGACACCTGCACTCTTCTTCACTCACCATCGCACACCCCCCTGGCATCTCTTGCAGCCGTTCCTTCTCCTGAATCGCTGCCAAGACCTGGAATGACCTTCCCCTGTTGTTCAGTAAAGGCCCCCTCGTGGGCAAACTTCAAAAAGAGACTCAAGACCTGGCTCTTCGACAGAGACACAGCACTGAGATACTGCTAGGGGTGACAGTGTTGCACTTTACAAATGCTATTTGATTGATTCTACACTTGTCTTTTATCTTTTATCTCTTATCCTGGGATCTTGTACTGTGATAAGTCTGATACTCTGCAATCTCTTTACATAGAAACAATAAACATCCTCATTCATCAAACATTTCACTCTCAACTCATTAATACAACTGTAAACATAATTACAATAGACATTGCATCACCTTATTACTACTCACACCTCCAAAATAGTAACTGCCTTTGCAAACCCCACCTTGTCAGCTCCTCAAACTCCAGGCATTGGATTTTCCAGATTCAGGAATTTTATTCAAACTTGAGTATTTAGTTATAACTGTTTGATCAAGGTGAAACCACATCTCTGCTACCAAAATACTGATAAAGACGATTTTGGCCAAAATGTAATAATATGATTCACCGTTCCGATTACCATCACTTGCAGGGTTAAGCTCCATGCGAGTGCTGGTGTCTCTTCTTCTCGAGGTGATGGATTTTGATCACCCTATTTTGCTTCTAAGAGCTATTTCGGCATCCCAAACAACATCCAAATACAATGTCCAATTCAGTCAATGATGGGAGTCTTAGATAAATTTAAAAAGCTTTATTCTCATTTAGAGATTAGTAATTGTCCTTTATTCTTTATCTTTATTCATATTAGTCAAAAAATCTTTAGTAAGTGTACAAAAATCTCATAAAAAGTTTTGGTTAGAATCAAATAGACAAAATGATGCATCAAGTGCGTTCCATAAAGGAATACACCATATTCTAACGTTCGGACCAGAATTTCAGAGTTAGTAGAACCAATGAAGACTTCATGATCAAAGGAAAATTGTGGGATTGAAGGAGCATAAAGCTCAAATCCAGTTTTAAGCAGCAGAACTTTCCATAAAGGGCAGTTCATAAAACTGAGCCGAGTCTCAATCAATCCAGTAGGTGATCATACAGTAGCAATCTCGAAAAATAAAGCCTAAAAAAAAAGTACATTGAACAGAATCAAAGGGTAGGTAAGGAGTGGAATAAAAGCATCAGGGTAAGATCATGGAAAAAGGGCATTGAAAAGGCATAAGCAAAAAGGCATTGACAAGCATTGATGCTAACTAGGAAAAAACACTAATATAATATGACATGAACACATGTTGCTTACATTGTATCTGGGTTCTTACTCTCTGGTTCCGTTCTTCCCTTCCCATAAAAATAAATGCAGATTACAAAGCCTTATCACAAGTTAGCTACAATTTTTTTTATGTAGTTAAGTACAAGAAACATTGGCCTAAGTTCCCATTGACATCAATCGAAGATTGGCCTTCTAAATAAATTGTTTCACTGCGTACACAATGAACAATGCTGAAGACAAGAAACATTTTCTTTGCAAACATACTACTTAGTAATGCATTTTATTAATACAAACAAGAAATATTGTTTTTAATGTGCAACAATTCTATTCAGGCACTATGTGAAATATGTGAAATAGGGTGAGAATTGATTAAAACTGGAACATTCTGAAGTCATGACGAACATTTCTAAGGATGCCACATTCAGGTCAGACATCTAAGTTATTTGTGCACGGTTCATCAATATTAGGTTTACTTCTAGTTAAAGGCAGCTTGCTTCTTAGCACTTCTATGGCCTAGACACATATTATGACTGCCGATTGCTGTTTGCAAATTTTAAATGAGTGTTACTTCAGCTTTGAATTTCACCTTAATTGTTGCACATTTTGAACTGTTAATCTAATTAATTTGCATTTTAATTAGTCGGACTTATCACCTCTTTAATCTTCTATGCGGCACTCCTTGCATCTCACTCTTTCAGCGCCCTTCTTTCTCACTTTGTTCCTGTTTTGCTATCCTTCTCTTCCTCTGTCTTTCTAATTTGTGTGTTTCCCTCTCTTGCTCCCAGTAAGCATCTGATGCAGAAAAATAAGTGCCAGTCCTACCAAAAACCTGCTGGTGGCCCCCAAAGGCAATCACCGGTTCAAGTTAAGCATTGCCTATAGGCCAGTCTGACAGTGACCAAGCCACCTTTGCTCACACATCACTGCTATATCACTCTCTAGATTGCAGAAGTTATCAATGCTCAGCAAAAAATACAGTGCTGCCTAATATTGTATTGCTTCCCAATTGACACGGTGCCATACAATACCTCGCAATGCACTGTGCGTGATATTGCATAAGTCCATTCTGAAGGGAAGATGAGGGACTCTCAGTGATATATGCATCTTAATTGAGCTCTCTGCAACAAATAAAACTGACCAACATTACTGGAATGTAAAAACACAATGAAAAATAAACTCCAAACTATTTTCTTTATTAAAGAGTAATTTTATTTACTGCTAACAGATTAGCATTGCAATATTTTGCTGATTCAAATTGTGCATATTTTTTTCCTTGTCGGACACTTTCTTCTGTGAAAACCTAGAATATTTATGGAGGGTTCTCTGAAACGAAGGACATGTTCCTGTTGTTACAGCAGCACTTCCGTCATCACTCACTCATGCTTCAGTACTTTCATTCTTAGTGCTATTGGGGAAGTTTCAGATTTAAGAAGAACATATTTCATCACATGGCCAATATATGTTTTTTCAGGTTTTAAATATGTCTTCTCTTTGCAGATTTTTTAAACATGATTTTGCCAGCTTTAGGATGATCACTGTATGCAATGAGGGTAACCATGCAGAATTCAGGTGATAATGTGAACCTTATGCACATTCCTCTACAAATCTGTTTTGCATGAAGTTGCTTGCTCGCATTGTAATACATCACTTTGTATGGTTAATTGAATGTAATGTGATGAAATATGCACACGTCACAGGTGCTATTTTGATTAGTTGTCAATAGTGTTATTTCACTGGAACAATAAATATGTGATTTATAAAAATAAACATTTGGTTTGATTGTGCAGAAGTAAATCATTTTCTTAACATTTTAAAGATAAAGAATTTCGACGGATACTACTTTAAAGTCGGCCACCTCCTTGCACCTCTTGACTACTTACTTAGCCATGCACAAAAGGTCACAGTTAATGTTAAATGTAGGTTTTCAGAAAGTCAAGACATATGTTTGCTACAATATCTGCTTATAGCAGTTCAAGGTTGCAGAGGTAGCTTGAATGCACTGATTCTTGAGTAACTAAGTTGAAGGTATAGGTCTACTCTGTGGTTCACATGTGCCAGCTGATTTTTATGCCACTGGTACCCTGGTTGTACCAATGCACTGTAGCCTTAGCCTTACCTAACAGTCAGATATGCCAATAAAAGCTAAACAATTCAATTATCACATTTATGGATCAAATCCATGCTCTGGGAAGGCAGTTAGCGGTCTCCCAGGGGAAAGAGGCACATTTTTCTGCAAAGTCCTTTCTGAAAATGGGAGAACCATGTTGAAAGAGATTGGTTACAGGTTGAGGTGGCCGAAACCTTTACCAAGCAGCAACCACAACTCTTGTCAGGATGAAACACAAGCAAACCCCAAATTAACATGTGCTCAACCTCCTGATAGCTTGGCACAGAGCAGTCATGCTTAACTTAGAGGCATTGTGTAAAGTATTTGAGCAACACTTCAAACAGTAACACGGTGAAAACATACCACAAAAGTATCCCACACCAGATTTAGAAAAATAGATTAATCTTTAATAAATAAAACAAGACCAAATGACAAAAATCCAATCAGTAGAACTGGAGATATGCAATTTTGAAATTTCTCAGTGATATTAGCTACAAAAAGCACAAAGCGCCAGCTGAAGATATCTGGTTGCGCCAAACCGGGACAAAGTCAGAAGTTCGGGCCGATCACAATGGAGTGCAGGCTCCCTATGGGGACCCTGTTGAGCCTGTTGCACAAGAGTACCTTAAATTCTAATTGTGGAGCTTTGTGAAGTCCCTTCATGAGAATGTGTGGCGCAGCCGAGGCGGTGCATTGATTTTGAAGAGCTGTAAAGAGAGGTCCTGCATCATCGTTGAGCATCCTGTAGACGAGGGTTTGCAATGTGAAGTCCAGTGCTGAGGATGCATTACGCAGTTGAGGCGATGTGTCAGTTCCAAGGAATTGCGAGGCTGCAATGCGAGAACCTGTGTCATCATCGAGGCCGTTATCAACAAGAGGTTTGAGATGCGAGCTCCTGCATTGAGAAAGCTTCACACAATGGAGGTTCCAATGTGGGCTGTGAGGGCGATGCGGAGCCCTAGCACTGTGAGAAACCCCTCAGTAGAGGTAATGCATTGGGTCTGTTCATGATTGTGCCATGCACCAGAGGGGATTGCATTGTTCTGCTGGCTCCACAGTTGGGTTGGCTGAGCACCTTCAAGGCTCACCTTTAAGGGTCCAGGGCTGGGGTGGAACCACTTGGGAGGGTAGGACTCGTGAATGGCAGAATTCAGGTGCTGGGTTCAATGTTGTTGGAGCATTATGTCCCTGAGGCTCTTGTCAGGAGGCCAACTAAATAGCCCGTTAAGTCACTATGGGTTCCTGGGCTCAACAGAGGCAGATCCTTTCCTTATCACCCAGGAAAAAGGGCAGCTGGCAGCAGGTCAGCACAGCAGGGCAGCAGTCCTTCAGGACAGCAGTTCAACAGAGTGGCAATCCTTTCAGCAGCACAGCAGTCCTGGCAGAATCTTCTAAAGGTCCAGAAGTGTACTGAAGATTTTGTGTCTGAGGTCCAATATTTATACCTGGACCATCCTTTGAAGTTGGAGAAGCCTATAGATGTTTCCCTTTAAAGCCCACAGGCTTCCTGCCCTGCCTGTCCTGGTTGCGGACTAACAATAGGGGATATGCAGCCCTTTGTGAAGAGGTAGGACACAGCCTATTCAAGAGTAAGTAGCGGCCCAGCCTCACCTTCTAATACTGTCAGTGATGGCCCACCCAGTCACACCTAATATCTCTATTGTGTGTGGCTGTCTAGGAGGAATATACAACGCCCAGTCTTGTGATCCAGAGAAAAGGTGAAGGTACAAATGACTAAGGCAGGAGAATGCTAACTTTCTACTACTGTGGAAAATATAACAGCGGTGATGCACTCAATTTACTAAATCAACCTGATTTCTCAATGAATCAAAACTTATCAACATTAGTGTGCGCCCTCTGTGGTGGTTTCACCCCGCGACCCATTCAAAATTGAAACAGCTAATCTAGGACTAAAAGTCTTAGACAGAGTTCGCACCACCTCGAGCACTCACAATGAGTGTTATAACACAATGTTAATCAACGACTTAAAACGCAAATTGTTTGTACAAATAAACAAAGTTATCTAATACACAAAACAAATTCACAAGTTACAAAAGATGTAATCAAATGACTTCATGTAGATTCAGGACTTCAACTTGTTTTGTTCACCGATGAAGCACTTCAGCAAGTTTGTATTGGATTCATCTATTCAATAATGCATTCTGATGTGGATTTCATGACTCCCAATGCATTTTGGGTGCAAAATCACCCTTCGTCAGGGGAAATCTATAAATAAACATGGTTACAATGTAACAAATATAATTATCCATATCAAAAACAATATTTTCAGAACTGGCCTTTAAGCTCCGGGATGGTTGAAAATTACGTCTAAGAAAATGTTTGATGCTAAGAAAGTAGCATTTAGACTGCAGAGATCACCTATGGACATATGTCATAAATAAAGCGTTGTAAAGAACGGAAAATAGAGTAAAGGTGTAGTTGATAGATTAGAAGCAGACCGTAGACCTAGAGTCAGATTGGACGTGCTGGAGTCAAACCCCTAAAAACATGCTTATTACCCGTGCTCAGCACAACAAGAGAGTAAAACAAAATACCTCCACTATAATGCAAATGCTAGAAGCCGGGTCAATTGCCCATGCAAATAGTCACTGCCCTGTGGATCAAGGTATCAAATACAGCCAGGAAATCCTGCCTAATGTAAAAACAGGAACAATGCGCAAATGCTATGACCGTTACTAACACGATTAAGTTACAAAAAATCACCAGAAAGTCAGCCTCTAACTTAATTGTGCAAAGAACACTATTCTGCCCAAGACCACTTGGTAAACGGATGGGTTTTCTTCTTAAAAATCTGTGAAAAACTGCAGAAAAGTGAAGCGAAACCATAGTGAGATGATGCTCGATTTTATAATCCAAGAAAATCAGTTCATACCGTGTTTAGGTATGCACGATAGCTTACCGCAATTCTAAAACATGTAAATAATAAGCTTGCGTCTCGCCAGTTAGTTTCAGGGAGTGAAAGTGTCCGAACTTCTACTGGACCACATCACATGCTGTGAAAAAAGAAACCGCCACTGAATACACTTGCTCACAGCTCAAAAACATGCTTCAATTCAAGTAGAAATAGGCTTACCAAGCCGTCTTGCGAAAAGTGTCCCTTGCGTGCCGGAAACCTAGGTAATTCAGTGTGACCCCAGCGTTGTGCATTTAAATCGGGGACATGTCCCCAGTGTGTTACATAATGCGCAAACAGAACATGCAGGGAGTGAGGGATGGAAAATTAAAGTAGGACTAAAAGAACAATCAATGTTTAAAAGTGTGGCCATCTTGATCAAATACGAACATGGAATACTACTATTCTGAAAATATTTATCTATGATTTGATGTAATAATTCTGTATTGACAGCATGAAACAATCGTAAATGTTCAGTGGTATAAAGCTTAGAAAAATCGAAATTGGTATCACTGATTTATGTGCAAATATACTCAATACGATAGTTAAGTTTTAACAATATAAACATATCATCAATGTTGTTAAATTGTATGAAGCTTGCAAACATCAGAAGCCTGTTAATGGACATAGTATTGTTTGGACTCATGCTGCGGTGATAACATAGTTGTCAAGATGTCGTAACACTGGTTTAAAACAATGAAGTATGATACATACAATACATGCATATATATGTATATCAAGACACATGCAACAAATTCTGCCATGAAATCGACATTACTGTATAAGACCATATCTCTAATATATGCTTATCACAAATGACAAGATGATCACAATTGAAAGTATATACTGATGTGACCACTCCTAATCACTGATGGACACAATCATGTACAATATGTATACTGATTGTAAAAGGTGAGATTATAAACACCGATCCAATTGAAGGTGTATACTAAAAAAGAATGATGATTTGTGCATGTAATCAATTAATATGTACATGTTGTTGTTTAAAAATTTACAGAATGGTAAACATAAGTACGGAAACGTAATCCTCACAAAATGAACCTTAGTGCAGTGATACCACATACATGTAGAACAACAACATAAAGAAAACTCAATAATGCAATCCCCAGTGACCCTGATCAAACCTAACTCTCTGTGGTGAAAGAAATGTACCACCTGATCTTTCTATAGATCCCCGTCCTAGCCCAATGGTGGGTGGGTGTCATATTACAATGGTTCTGGCGGAGTGCCTGGAACTATTAAAGAAAATACGACAGTTTCAATTTGTCATCCAGTCCTTTAGGTATTAAGTTGTCCATGTACCTCATCCAGAATGTTTCACACTGTGTAATGAATTTGGTCATGTCCCTATCGATGCGTCTCTTCACTGTTTCCAATACTGTGAACCGTAGTTGAGCAATTGTGTGATGGAAATCCACCCAATGGTTAGCTAATGGGGAAGTAGTGGCATGTGTTCGTATCCTATTCTTGTGTTCAGTTATCCAAGTGCGTAATGCTATCTGTTTTGCCCACATAGTATAAGCCGCATGGACAGCGTATGGCGTAAATTGCATTTTGTGAATTACAATTTGCTGTCAATGACAACTTGATTGGTTTACCCGACCAGGGATGTGAATCAATGTCCCCACAAGTACATTGTTACAGTTTTAACAATTGTGACATTTTTGCATGCCCTTCCAATCCCTTGTTTCATTGTCATCTCTCTTTTTTAATATCTCTCTAATGATTTTAGACCTTTTTGTGCAAAAATCGGGGGTTTTGAAAAAGATTGCCAAAATCTGGCTCTGATTGTAACAACTGCCATCGATTTAGGATCACTTTTTTGATGGCTGTTGCCTGTGTGGAAAAGGTGGATACAAACACCTCTCTTTTGTCTTTTGCCCTTTCTTTCTTAGTCAATAGGTCTGATCTAGGAATTTCATCTGCCCGCTTAGCAGCTGCTTCATCAATCTCATCAGGATACCCTCTTGTTAAAAAACCTTTCTTGAATCTCTGTAGAGTTGCTTGATACTGCGTCTTATCTGAAGAAATGCGTTTCATGTGCAGAAACTGTGAAAAAGGAAGGTGTTGTTTTAACGGTTCTGAGTGAAAAGTCGTGTACAATAATGTGTTATTGCGGTCTGTGGGTTTAGTGTAAACTTTTGTGGTGATTTCTGACCCTCTCAACTCAATTTCCACATCAAAGTAAGACATTTTCTGTCTATCCATTGTGTGTGTAAACTGAATCCTAGGATTTTTGTCATTCAATTGTTGAAGTTTACTAATCAGTTCAGTTGATGTCCCTTGCCATATGATAAATATATCGTTGATGTATCGTCGATATAAAATCAGATGTTCCATCCAACCAGGGTCACAAAACAAGTGCTCTTGTTCAAATTTCATCATGTACACATTCGCGTAGCTGGGGGCCCCTGAAAAACCCAAAGAGGTTCCAGTGGTCTGAAGAAAATACCTGTTTTTCCATTTGAAATAACTGTGGAAAAGACTAAAGTGCAAAAGTTCTAAAAGAAATACTTTGTTGGCCTGTATTTCCTCCTGCTGCAGAAGGGCCGACTCAACAGCCTCAATTCCTTCTTTGTGTGGTATGGATGTGTAGAGTTCCACCACGTCAATTGTAAATAACAGAATCTCTGCTTCTGTTGGTAATACAATATCACCTAGTATCTTTAAAAAATGTGTAGTGTCTTGCACATATGTAGGATCGGATTGTACTATCGGATTTAAGGAATGTATCTAAATAGTGACCCAAAGGTTCGTGGATCGACCCGCAGTCTGAAACAATGAGGCGAAACGGGGGATCTCTGAGATGTATGTGTATTTTTGGTAACATGTAAATCTCAGGCCTATGTGGAAATCTGAAGTGTAAGAACTCATAAGTTTTATCAGAAATCCAGCCCATGTCTTTAGCATTGGATAAGATATGTTCAACAATGGCTTGAAATTTGGAGTTAGGGTCATTATTCAACGATAAGTATGTAATCTCATCTGAAAGCATCAATTCTGCCTTAGCTTCATAGAAGCTGCGGTCCATGACCACAAGAGCTCCACCCTTGTCTGCTGGAGAAAACATAATAGAGCTATTCTCTCTCAAAGTTTTCAATGCCTTTTTATCAGCAAGGTGTCTAGAACCTTATGTGGGGTCGGAGCAATAAATCTGCTTTTTGGTCTGCACTCCTTAGGGGTCAGAAGGCCCTAACTCAGTTTGTGTGGTTTCTTTTAGGCCTGGGTGGTAAATTGCGTTCCGCTCACGGAATTAGCAGAATTTGGGTAATTTTGTGTTTCGCAGAGAATGCGGAATTGCCAAAAATTCCACAATCCGCAGCTTCGCAGAATTTTCTGCTTGTTCGCATTTTCAAAATGCATTTTTGCGACATATTTCCCCCCCGAGCACACAAACAGCCTTCGTGAACAGGAAAAAAGCATCGCGAACGAGCGGAACAAACAATTCTGCGTGTTCATGGAACTCTGCGTGCTCGCGGAGATTTTTTACCATTTCTCGGAGCTTTGCGTAGCGTGACTATACAAATTCCACCCACCCCTAGTTTCTTTGTTCAAAAAGGAATACAGTAATCTAAGCTTCCTCATGAATTTGTACACATCTATCTCTGTTTGAAATGAATTGGAATGAAAAGTGGGTACAAATGTACTTCCCTTATTCAATAATATAATTTGAGCCTCTGTTAGTTGTTCTAATGAAATATTGACTACTAATGTTTCTTGCCTCTGTGGCCTGAGCTTGTTGATTTTTGTTGCCTCCTTGGCCTCTCCGTGTTTTGTTACGTTGGACTGTGTTGCTACTTGTTCTACTGGCGGATTGTTGGCTGCTGGGCTGATTTCTAAAAAAGCAACCTTATAAGCGGTGGACACTGGAGTTTCTATGGTTGTTATGTCTGTTGTGGATGGTACTGGTGCTCTTGTCATACTCTTGTCACTAACCAATGCCACACTTTCTTCAGATGAAGTGGTTCCTGCTTTGTGAAAAATATGTGTCTGAGCGTACACCTCCGTCGAGGAGTACACCTCGTCTAATTTATAATCAATTGTGTCCCTCCTGAATTTGCGAACCTTCTGCTCATGGATCTCTTTTGCGTAAATGTCTAGCTTGGTGTTGATCTCCTCTAGCATGGTTACCCAGTTCTCTGTTTCCATGCTCTGTTTGACAGCTTCTTGTAACTCCCTAATCTCTTGTTCCAGACCTATCAGGATTGTAGATAATTCCTCTACTATTAAAAGAATGAGGTCAAGCAAACATTTATTAAGGATCAAATGCCATTTATCCATGAACTTCTTGTTGTTCTTAAACATCATGGGTTTTATTGGCATTCTTAAACCTCTCTGTATCCTACGGACCTTGTGGTACTGGATAAGAGTTGTGGAATGCAACCTCTGATTGATTTCATTTTGCATTAAATATTCTAATTGACGTAATTGTTGTGTGACAGGACCTTGGGACATATCAAATGCCCTAACCTCCCGAATGAGGCCATATATAGATTGTGCGTTAGTTGCACTACATGCTTTTGTTTTCTGTGAGGTGCACAATGTCTTCAAATGACATTATGTGGTGCAAATGAATGCAGTTTTTGGTGAAAAATACAATAGTGGAAAATATAACGGCGGTGATGCACTCAATTTACTAAATCAACCTGTTTTCACAATGAATCAAAACTTATGAACGTTGGTGTGCGCCCTCTGTTGGTATTTCACCACGCCACCCATTCAAAATTGAAACAGCTAATCTAGAACTGAAAGTCTTAGACACAGTTCGCACTACCTCGAGCACTCAAAATGAGTGTTATAACACAATGTTAATCAATGACTTCAAACGCAAATTGTTTGTACAAATAAACAAAGTTATCTAATACACAATAATGCATTCTGATGTGGATTTCAAGACTCCCAATGAATTTCGGGTGCACAATCATCCTTCGTCAGGGGAAATCTATAAATAAACATGGATACAATGTAACAATTATAATTATCCATATCAAAAGCAATATTTTCAGAACTGGCCTTTAAGCCCTGGGATGGTTGATAATGACGTCTAAGAAAATGTTTGATGCGAAGAAAGTAACATTTAGACTGCAGAGATCACCTATGGGCATTTGTCATACATAAAGCGTTGTAAAGAGCGGAAAATAGAGTAAAGGTGTAGTAGGTAGATTAGAAGCAGACCATAGACCTAGAGTCGGGTTGGACGTGCTGGAGTCAAACCCCTAAAAAAAACATGATTATCAATGTGCTCAACACAACAAGAGAGTAAAATAAAATACCTCCACTATAATGCAAATGCAAGACGCCAGGTCAAAAGTATACAGCCCACACAGCAAAACAGGAAAATTATGACCATGATCTGGAACAGTACAAACATGTCCAAAATTATAAGCAATGAGATTTTCTATATTTGATCCTAAAGAACTAAACACAATGCTGCCCTTCAAGACCACTATATGCAACCATCTCAACTGGGGCTACAGCTGAACTAACAACTTTCCAGCGCCTCAGTTTGTTACACAAACACCTGTAGCTGAGATATTTTCACCTCCTAATATTGTTACTGATCCAAGATGTCCTCCTACCTGGCAGAAATGGTCTAATGAAATGGTACCAAATTCTGGGTATTTGAGTATAACTATGACTCTAATCACGATGGCAGATTTCCCTGAGTTGGGTGTAAGGGGGTCACAGGCGCTAATATAGAAATCACAACAATGAATATTGGTTCAATCAGCACAAATAGTATCTCTTGCGGTGCATTTTTCAAGGGGGAGATACACTCTACTTCACCAACCATCAATCCCAGATTGAACAAAACAATTCCCAATTTTTGAAGCACACGCATTTCCAGGTCAAATAAAGGTATATTGCAGTTTGAGAAAACATGAAATTACATAGACTGTTGCCTCTTCTGTGATCTTTTTTATTTCTTCCACTCCCTTTAGCCAACACATTTTGTCGTTTGGGGGTAACACCCTTACGACTTCCCCAGGGCTTAGGGTATTAAATGTAGTCAAAGTCAAGATCTCCTGATGCGAATTAACATCAAGTAGAACTTGTATCCAGAGTAAATATGTCCATCAATATTATAATTGCTATCCCAATAATCAAAATTGTTGAATTCGCAGTGCGTTATTTTAAATCCCTTGGTAGAGTGTACACGCGCGTAGGTTTAGATAGGTCCCTGAAATATTGGGAAACCTATTGTCCTCTTCAGACCATACCCAAATTCAGGTGAATTTGAACATTTTGATTATTGGTATAACAATTATAATATTGGTGGTCATAATAAAGAAGGAGCAGAAGTCTATGTCATCTCATTTTCTCAAACTGCATTATACTGTTCTTTGATCTGGAAATGCGTGTGCTTCAAAAATTGTGAATAATTACGATACAGCTGGTCATGTGACCAACCACCATTGCAGCGGGAACAAAAACACCCGATTAGGAGATGGCGGTCCCACCCGCCATATTATGATAAGACCACTATGTAGGCAGTCGGAAACTGCCTTTTTGTACTGCAGTTTGTGCTCCGGCCCAGGAAAAGGGCCACAGCACAAGCCGCAGTAGTAAAGGGCAGTTTGTGCACATCCATGCACTGTGTGCCAGGCACCATGAGGTGCCTGGCACATGGTGCATTGATGTTTGGGGGGCACTAAAGGTACCCCGCTAGGCCACTAAGCAGTGGCCTACAAGTAACGGGTGCTCTGCTTCGGGCCCCCAATGTCCCTTTCCAACAGCCTTTTCATGGCGGTGGGACCGCCATGAAAAGGCTGTTGGAAAGGAACATTGTAATCCTGACGGCAGTGCCTGCGCAGGCCCCGCCTCAATTAAAGATCACGATTACAACCGCCACCCCTTCTGGATCAGTATATCTTGTCGGAGGCAACGGTCCATCCCCCAACAGTCAAGGGTTCGACCGTCTGCATTGTAATGCGGCAGTCGGCCCAAAGGGCTGTCTGTGAGCGGGACCGCCACCGACGGCCTCTCAGTGGAGTCCCATCAGCATTGTAATGATGTCCAATGTTAGGAGAGACCTTTTACCATTTAGTGCCACCGCAGATGGAAGAAAAAGTGGCTGCTTCCTTATCTCAGCTATACATCTGGAAAAGATCAGAGGACAGTCTTTCCCACGCTGTAGGAATCTGGGCTTCAACTGACCTGTAGGGGAATCCGTATTAAGTACATCTGAAACAATAGGTTGTAATCTCAGATGAAAGGGTAACATTTTGAGCACTGATCTAAATAACAAGGGTTCAACTGGGGTGAAGTTCTCAGTAAATTGAAGGAGACACCCAAAAAAGTACAGTTATTAATTTCATTCTTGCTTAACCAACCTGGTGCCATTCCCTCTGACATTTATTATATGCCATTCACTGAATAAACTCTATACACTTGCATTTTAGGAGACACACAACACAGGTCTTTGTAAGCATTCTGCATTAAAAGTTCTAGAATGATTCTCAGGTTTAAAAATACTTTCAAAGTGTACCTCTGTGTGTATGTGTGCTATGCATATGGCTATGTGTGTGTGTTATGTAGGTGCTTGCATAAATGAGTTTTTTCAGTATGAATGTCGCAATTCTGCTGATTGCACTTTTTTGGCAATTAGGAGGTAAAGCGACATCTCTGCATTTGATACAATATTGTTATGATACAAGCTAGAACAAGGGATACATAAAATGAGCACCACTCATACAGCAATAAAAAACAAATTCAAATATCTGGGCCGCCAAGGGATGCAAATATTTAAAAATGTGGATGTTGCACAACATAACCCTACTAGTAATGTAAAGTATATGAAGAAATATACTTCCCTTAAGACCTAACTAATTAATGTACTGAAGAACAAATAATACAGGAGCCAACATTTCTTTTCAACTACAAAAATGACAACAAAAGCAATATTAATAATGCTAAAGTTGGGCTAGGATCTGATAATACGCAGTTTATTGTTCTACTGTATGTAAAATTAGCATATTGTAGCAAATGCCAACATTCAGTACTGTCTTGATTTTTTGTGATCAGAACATTGTGCAAAACACTTTGAAATCTATTTTGAGCCAGCAAGCGGAAGATGAATAAAATATTAAATAGAATCATTTAAAACATGCTGAGATGTGATTAGCATGTGCATATCACCATTGTTTTAAAATTAAAATAGTTGAAAACTGTTTATCATCTTTAAGCCCAACCAAGCACACTACACATTTCATCAATTCTTCTTCTAGAAACAAAGGATAAAAAAATACAATAATGTAAAAATACATGTCCCTTGATGAAGTCAGATTAAACAATGGTTTATATTTTGGAAGAGGTTGAATACAATTGTGTTAACACATTTAGGAGCATGTGGTACTGCTATGTGGCAAAATATAATTGCATGGTCTCTATGACATGGCATTTATAAGTGCTAAATATAATCTGAGATTGATTATAACTAGCAATAAGTAAATGAATGAAGAAATCAGGAGTTCCCCCTTCTTGGAATAATACGGTTATCATCCCAATATACAAAAAGAGGCACAAGGCTATCCCTAAACACTATAGACCTATGTCTCTTCTGAATAGCACAGCTAAACTAATGGGTCGTTTACTCCTAAACATGCTAGAAACTAGGGCTCAGGAAAGGAATATACTGTCAGTAAGGGCACAATTGACCAGTGTTTCAATGTTAAATATGCTAATTTCCAAGTATACTGTGGCTAGAGATGACCATCTTTATATGGCATTTATGGACTTGTCAGGCGCCTTCGATTGTGTGGCCCATGATAAACTATGCTCAATAATGGAAGGAATGGGTATAAACAAGCCCATAATTAATTTTATCTATGAGATATATTCCGCTTCTTCAGTATGTGTCCGCTATGGAAGGCAGGGTGAATGTACAAGATATTCCTGGATTACCCAGGGTATGAGACAGGGGTGTGTTATTGCCCCCTTTCTATTTTTCTTATATACAATGCAGTGGAAGCTGAGTTGATTGGATCTACGCCAGACATCCCTTTTGTTGGTTCATCGCCCGTCCAGATACTCCTATATGCGGATGGTGCGGGGTCATTGACTCAGACCGGTAATGCATTGCGGAGCCTAATAGGAACTTATACTAAATTAATGCATTACCATGATCTTAGGGTAAATTAATCCAAGTCTTATGTGTTGGTGGCAGGACCAAGTCTTAATAAACAACCAAGATTAACAATAGAAGGGAGTACTATTTGATTAAAAACTACATGGCAAATAAGGTGACGAACAGAGGACTCCTAATGGAAAGAAGCATAGGAGCCCTATTTGGATTTTTAAAAAAAAACTTGGTTCCAAACCCATAGATACAGTTAAAAAGGTATACGAGGCAAAAATCAACATCTGTTGCCACATATGGGGCAGCCGTGTGGGGAATAGCTAATACATCTATTTTACAAGAAATCGAGGATACTTTCTTAAAAAGGCTAGCAGGTGTCCCTCAATCGTGCTCCACCTACAATTGTCATTCTGAACCGGATGTCCTCTATGTTTCAGATAGGGTTAATTCTTCCCCAATTCTCGTATGGCACTCAGGGGTATATTCACAAGAACGTCTGCTAAACATCTCCAAAAAATTTTAACACAACACGGCGGTACCATGCGATAGTCCACCGAAAATGCGGCCAATGTCCGCAATACAACCACCTCGACGGAGATAAAATCTCAAACCTCAACGCGAAAAAACATGCGATGGGCCAAGGCGCGATGAGAAAATCAGCGATAAGCAGCGCCAGGCCTGCAACACACACATGGCAGGTGGGAAAAATCACTATAAAAGTAGAAAAAAACACTCAAACACAAACTGACCAACACCCAAGCACCATGGAGGCAGCCGGAGCATGCGCAGAGGACGAGCGCAACCCCACAAGCACCCTAGACGACCAGCCTGGGACCTCTGGGACAGGGAAGGGCAAGGACAAGAAGAAGAGGAAGACGAAGTCCAGGCCACAGGAAAACAGGATCCTAGTCACGGAGGTGATTGAACACCATCAACAACTGTTCGTCGCCTCTCCAGGTGAATGTCATTGGAGAGCACAAGAGGTCAATGGACAAGGTCAAGAGGCAATGGACTGACATCAAGCGCAAGACCAAGGATAAACTCGCAGTCAACCAGAAGGCAGCAATGCAGACTGGAGGTGGGAGCCTAGTGCCACAGTTCGTGCTGGATGACATGGAGGAGCTGGTGTTGACAGTCATCAGTGTGGAGACTGTGGCCAGAGTCGGTGGACCGGACCCTGCTCGTCAGGACACAACACAACCGCAACAGGGTGAGTGACCACCAGGTACTGGGGGGACGGGTGGAGATGGCCACAATGGCACACCTGCACAATCAAGCAGAGCATAGTGAACACCCATAATGACTCTGGGTCATGCAATGCTGTCTGAATGTCAACATGTACCATGCGGCTACATACATGTGGACACATTGTAATACACCATCTCCCCTTCACATTGCAGGGGCACCGTCAACACCTCCTGCAGAGCAGTCCCAGCCACTCTTCACTGATGATGAGGAGGACATCGACACCCAAGCCCTCCAAGACATCATTGACATCATCCGCAACTCACCTCCAGGATCAGGGCAGCCCAGCTGCATCTAAGGAGACCCCACCCACTACCCAAACCAATCAGCAGGAGGCACCCACAGCCAAGTCAGTCTCCCTAGACCCCCAGGAACCTCACATGGCCTTCCAACACCGTGTGGTGGAGGGCCAGAGGGAGACGGCTGAGCAGGTGTGGGTGGGGTTCGACATCATGGCTACCAAACTGGACACCATCCATAGGTGTATAGGCCCGCTCCATGGTCTCCAACGAGCCATGACTGACATTGCTGGAATCATGATGTGGAGAGAAGAACACCTGTCCGCTCAGAGTGGCTCCAGCGATGCCAGCCGTGAGCTGGCACACATGCGGAGGCTCATGGAGGACCTGGTGCGGATGGAGGCGGAAAGGATGGCAGCCACTGTTGCATATCAGCGAAATGTAGCTGGGATCTACCATGCCCTGCAGATTCTCATCATGGCATTGCTGCCACAAGGCGTGGCACTGATGAATGCTGCTGCCCCCACAACATCCACATCTCTGCCCCTTGGTGTGTCAGTGCCTCACAGTGCGGCAGGCATATCCACTCCGGCACCTGATGTGTCACTGCCATACAGTGTGTCCGACAATCCTCCTCTGGTCCCTGACGTGTCAGTGGCACACAGTGCCGCAGCCGGTACTGCAACACCCACAGGTGGGGCAGAGCACACATCCGAGGACGAGGACGTGGATGGGTTTGAGTTCAGAAGGAGGCACTAGCATTCATTTCTGCCACCTGGCCTGGTTCTGCTTGGTGCCGCACATGGCCCCATGACCTTCCACTGACCCCCGATACACTCCGCTGCACTCACCTTGGACCACAACATGGACTGCCATTTCCTGTTCGATGACCAATGACACGTGACCAGACTGCGGACTGTACCCTTCCTCTTCTGCAGTACTTGTCATCCCCGGATGGACTCTGGCTGGCCCTCCACGGGCCCATATTGTGTGGTGTGCTTGGCATGGCCCTGTACCCCTCCAGCTGCAAAACTCCACTGGATGTGCAATAAACATCCAGTAACGCACTGCTGTGTCATGTCTTTCATCATTCATGTATGAATGCGTGGATGGACGTAGGGACAGCGATTTCCCTTACGTCAATGATGCTCATCTAGTGGGATGCCAGTCACAGTGTGCTACATTGCCTATTGTGTTCTGGGTGCCGTGGACACTACAACAGGGACACATGCATTAGTCACTTCCTTGTCCAGGCATGGACTGAACTACACCCAGAGCCCCCGAGTCATTGTAGCAAGCCCTGTGCTGGTCCGGCGTACGCCAGGCTAGCCCACTCCGCTTACGCTCCAAGGGGGTGCCCACATAGCTACCTGTCGCAGGCGTACTCGCTGGTGGTGTGCAGGTCACTGGTCTAGTCGTCAGCATGTCACGGCCACTCCCTGAGGGCAGGTTTGCACACATACCACACCCATCTGGCACAGGCATCACAGGCCATGTGACCCCGCAAATATAAGGGGCAGACAACGTCACTTTCCCCTCTGCCGGTGGTGACTGGATGACAGACGCTCCGCGGTTCTCAATCATAATGGGCCCATGAGTTGTTGCGTACAGGGTTAGTGGCACCCGAAGCCTTGCGGCCGTCATGGGCCTACCACCATGTGGCGCTGACTGGGGTTGTACAGGGTTAGTGGCACTGATATAGCTGAGCGTGTGTGCAGCCTGCGATGATGACGTGTGCACTGATGTGGTTTCCGCCGTTGATGACTCAGGACTCACCGTCATATGTGGGACCTGCTGGGCCGCAGGGCGGTTCTGCATGATGTGGAACATGCCATAGTGGTGGGACCTGGGCCTGGAGCTTGCACAGGCATGTGGTGTGCACACTGATGGACACACAGTTGGCAGCAGGTGAGCAGTGGGGCCTGGGTGCACAGGGGCAGCAGTGTCTCTCTCTCCCTTCCCTCTCTCTCTCTCCTTTACTTTCCTTCCATCTCTTTCTCTCTCTGGCCTTCTTTCCTTCTCTGTTTCTCTGTGTCTCGCTCCTTTGATGTGCGCATGACACCCGTTCTGATTTTGTGCTTTATTTTCCAGGCTGTGACGTCGAGTTGCCCCTGACGGACCCGACAGGTGTCTTCCGCATTGGTGTTTTGTGTTGTATTTCAATAAAGATTTTGGTTGTTACTTCAGTGCTGTGTGACTGTTTCTCGTTCTTCTGGCCACATGTGTGTTTATTTTGGGCAATGTGCGTCATCATGTGCTTATTGTGGCTCTTGTGTCATGCACGATATGTGTATGTCCGGTGGGGGTGGTGGGGGGCTGAGGGTGGTTGCGGGGGGTGTTGTGGCCCTCATGGGTTTCCGCGTTGCATCATCATTGTCTCCATGGCATCTGTGGGTCTTCCGGTGTGGCTCTTGGCTGGGCTCCCTTTTATGCTGCAGGTAGTCGTCCTGCTTAACACCAGCAAAAGGCAAAAGGCAGGTGTTAATTCCCTGGTGCTACCAGGGCTTATCGCCTGTTTTTGGTTCGCATCGCCAATCTGGCAGGTGGTTGTGAAAGAGGTGTTGTGGGTTTTTTTTTACGTTTTTGCATGGGAACGCCTACTCTGCATCTCATTAGGGTTAGTTGGTGGTGTCTACCATGGAGATAAATCTTGGGGCATTTATCGCGGGAATACTGGCAATGTCTGCAGTTTGCACCAGCTTGTGAATGGGGTGTTAAATCTATCTCCACTTTTGATGCGTTAAGGTGGAGATAAATCGGAGACAAGTCCTTGTGAATATCCCCCTCAATCTGGAGAAGAGAATCATGAAATTGTGTGGGACTGCTTAACTTTTTTTTTTTTTTTTTTTAATTTTATTTTTATTTTGCAGTTTGTACACCTCATAAATAATGAAACACATCAGCATAAATACATAACAAGCGTGTGCAATGTACAGTACATGGGATACAGTAAAAAAAGCTCAACTAGTCCTGGTCATCTCCCTCCAGATTGAGATCGGCGCCCAAAAATTTTGGCCAAAGTCGCGCATTTTTTTACCCTTATGTTCATACAATCTGATCTCAATGTTATGAATACTCAACAGCCTAGAGAGCCACATTTGAAAAGAGGGAGCCATAGTATCTTTCCAGCATGAGGAAATTAAAATCCTCAATACCGCAACCGACATAAAAACCAGCGCTTCTTCGGTTTGAGACAATTTTTGCTTATTATCACAGCCCAGCAGCATCAGGGTAGGAGATAGATCGATCTTATGACCTAGCAGCCCTTCCCAAAACTTACAAACTTCCCTCTGTACTGAGGCAAGCGAGCTGCAATGAAAAAACATATGCAGGAGATCAGCTTGCCCTGCCTTGCATCTAGGACATCTATCATCCCCCCTGACCCCCCAGGCATATAATTTGGCTGGAGAATGATATAGATTAAAAATCGTTTTATAATGCTGGGCCCTCAGGTTAGTGGATCTAAAAACTTTTTTATTCAGGGAGATGGCCAGGTCTAGGTCAGCATCAGGGTCATCTAATTTCCGAGCCAGAGATACTTCCGTTTTTTCCATATCATCTGATATTTCCGAGATAAGCTGCCTATAAACCATTTTAATCTTTTTAGGCCCCGCCATTAACAGTTCAATAACAGAAACGACCTCCATTGACAGGGGTTTTGGCCTCACTGCTTTTAATGCCCGGGCGACTTGGCCATACAAGAACCACTGATTAGTCGGAATACCATATAAATATTGGATAGTATCAAAACCAAGCGGCGCATGGTTCCCCCAAATATCGCCGAGAGACCTAATACCAAAATTTCTCCAAATCTGTAAATTCCTATGAGACCCGACAAAGTGGAGTAAACTAGAGTTACAGAGCTGGAGATAACGATTTACCTTTGGGATTTTACATAGCTTCGAGATAGACCTCCATACCTCCCAAACCCCTTCCAAAATCTTCAAACGAGGCCTCTTATAGTACCTACGGTCCACCTCACGCCACAACAACCCAACAGTCTGTTCCCCGATGAACAGCTCAAAGATAGAGGGTAGATCCAAGGCTAACAAATTAACACCATCCGGATTTACCTCCTGTTGAAACAGGATGGACATTTGTGTCAAAAGGCATGACCAATGATACAATCTTAGATTTGGTAAAGCCAAACCACCCCTTTCCCTAGGGAGGGACATGTAATTTGTTGATCGCCTAATCCTGCCATACTGCCAGACGAATTTAATAAAGATAGACTCCAACCTTTTGATAATTTTTTCATCCAAAAATAAGGGTATGGCCCTAAACAAATAGAGGACTCTAGGGAAGATAGACATTTTTAACACATTTACACGCCCAATCAAAGAGAGGTGTAGCACGTCTATCCTCTTTAGCTCTTTTTCAATGGATTTTATGATTGGGGGGTAATTCTCAGCAATTATTTCCCCAACTGAAGCATTGATCTTGATCCCTAAATAGGTTGCTGAATCCACAAACCTTGAGTCATTTTTAACTATATTCGGAGAACAAATTATTTGGGTTTTGGTCTCATTAAGAAGGTAACCCGACCTCTTACCGAATTCCTCTGCTATTTCAACCAAGGCCGTAAGCGCCTGCTGAGGATTATCTGTAATTATTGCCAGGTCATCGGCATAGGCCAGAATTTTACTAGTATGGCCATTACATACCACCGGGCTAATCCTGGGAGACCCCAAATTTTTCTGAATAAGGGGGGTCTATACAGAGCGCGAAGAGGATTGGGGAACAGGGGCAGCCTTGGCGGGTGCCCCTCTTAATATCAAATTTCTCGGAGCTCTCGCCCATAACCACCACCCTGGCAACGGGATCTACATACATTGCTTTGAGAGCTCTGATAACCTTTTCACCAAATCCTCTCCCCACCAATACACCCCAAAGAAAATCCCAGACAACCCTGTCGAAGGCTTTTTCTGCATCAAGCAGAATCATGGCAATCTCCCCTCCCCCTGCCCCCCGGGCGTCAAACAGCGCTATAGCTCTTCTAACATGGTCAGTTGTACCGCGGCCCGGAATAAAACCATGTTGCCAGGGGGAGACAAGACCGCCAATGATCCTGCCCAATCTCTTAGCCCATACCTTAGAGTATAGCTTTGTGTCTGCATTTATGAGCGAAATCGGGCGATAAGAGCCAAGTTTCTCCGGGGGTTTACCCTTCTTATGAAAAACCACGATATTAGTTTCTCGCCAGGAGGCAGGAACCACTCCCGAACACATTATTCCGTTGAACAGATCCACTAATAATGAAATGACTACCGGTTCAAGACTTTTATAAACTTCCAAGGGAATCCCGTCCGGGCCGGCGGCCTTACCAGAGGCTAGTTCATGCAGAGCTTCTAAGATTTCCCCCTCACTAATATCCCTATCCAATTCATCCTTCTCCGGGGTGTTAAGACAGGGGCCGTTATCGACCACATCAAGGCCTTGTTTATCGACCTGGACTCCTTCGTCATACAAGCGCTGATGGAAATCTTTAAAGGCCTGTAGAATCTCATTTGGCTGAGTGAATATCTTGTCATTCTCCTTGATCACGGAAATCATATTCCTGGCTCTCCCCTGTCTTATTTGTAGGGCCAGCACTCTACCTGCCTGCTCCCCCGTTTCATATCGTTTCGCCCGGGAAGTCTGATACTCTGCTGAGGCTTTATGGGTCATAGATTTCTGGAGTTCGGCTCTGATTTTTAATAACTCACTCTGGCTCTTCCTACTGTCTCTACCCCTAATTATATCCCTCATATGCTGCTCTTCGGCTGTAGTCAGAATACCTACTAGTTTCTCACCTTCCCTCTTGTCCTCCTTTCTTAATCTAGCCCCGAAACCTATAGTTTCCCCCCTTAGAGCCGCTTTAAAAGAGTCCCAGACCGTGATCCTGGAGGCACTATAGCGATTGGCAGCGAAAAACGCATCTGCCCATTTCAAAATATGCCCGGTAAATCTAGCATCTCCCAGTAATTGCCTCTCAAAGGTACACCTAGACCTGGCCCTATCAGATCCGGATATTTCATAGGACAGTATAAGCGGATTATGGTCAGATAATATCTTCGGAGGTTTCACTATTCCGACCTTGTTTAGTTCATTGACAGAGATAAAAAAATAGTCCAATTTGGAGAATTTCTGATAGGGATTTGAGAAGTAAGTATAGCCCTGATTTAATGGCTCTTTTGCTTCCCATACATCCTTAAGCCCATGTGAGTTAATGAGGGCCTTTATTGCCCTATACACTCTTGGTTTTCTACCCTGATACGACCCGGTGTCACTCCAATCAGCAGAAATATTGAAGTCACCACACATGATGATGGGGGCAGGCCAAGACGCGAGTTCTAATTCTAGAAAATCAAATAGCTCCGGATCGTCTTCATTTGAGCCATACACCGCACAGAGTGTCTGGCCGCTTTCGAGTTCGACCAGAACCCATCTACCATCTGATTTAGTCCTTCTAACCCCACCGAGAGTTTTTTTAACTAAAATCGCGACCGCCCTAGTTGTAGAGGATTGAGTAGAACATGCCACCAACTCAAAACCAGTAAGGAACAACAGTTTCCTTTTAGACCAGGGGAGATGGGTCTCCTGAAGGCAGAGTATATCAATTCTGTTATTCTTAGTAAAATGACCCAACCTTAAACGTTTCTTCCAGTCATTCAGCCCCCCTATATTTAGAGAGCAAACCCTAATGCAGATCATCTAGAGATGACAAATCAACAGCACTATAAACCTGCTTTTTAAACTGTTTCTGAAGCACTAACGCCAATATCTGACAAAAAAGAACAAGCAAAGAAAAAAAGATAAACAAGGTGAAACAAACTGCATTATTTAACCCCACTTTTTCCCCCGTCGGACCCCACACCTCCACCTCCCACCCAACCGCCCTGAACTCCCTCCCTACCAGTGAGAACCCCACCCCTGAGACTATCCCTCACCAGGACCCCCCTAAATGAAGCGCTCAGAGTGAGTCTGAGCATGTGATGGTAATGCAGTACGTGAGTGAGGGCAAAACCAAATAGCTAAAAAAAAAACCGTAGACGCCCCTTAGCTTAACAATATCATCTATTATCAAATACAAATTTTTTTTTGCTCAACAGAATGAGCAGCAAACCCATCACCCCAATGTAAGAGAGATTAACACCCGAAGTCCAGTCTACCGGCTAGTCAGCCTTCCTATCCAAAGAAGCCAAGTACTCCTTCGCTTTCATTTCTGAAGAAAAGAAGAAGGTCCTCCCTCCGTTAACCACTTTTAACTGAGCCGGGTTAACAAGAAAGGCCTGGATACTCTTCTCCTGGAACGGTTTGATCATTTCCCTCAAGCGCCATCTTCTTTCCACAGTCGTGTGGCAGTAGTCCGGTCGGACAAAGAAGGAAAACCCATCACCATTCCTCCTAGCATCTGGCCTAGCCTTTTCAGCAATAGACTGTCTCAAAATGAAGTTCCCAAAAATATCAACACTGCCCGGGGTTTATCACCTTCCTTAGCATTAGGCCGGATCTTAAAGGGGGTACGATGGACTCGTTGAATCTCATTGGCCCATTTCCAACTTGAGAGCTCAGGAAATGCTTGATCAAATAGCTTGATTATAAATGTCTTTATGTCCGGCCCTTCCATCCCCTCCGGAATCCCCAAGACCCTCAGGTTATTTCTCCGGAGTCTGTTCTCCATCTCTTCCATTTTCCATTGTAAGTCCGTAACCTGAGAGCAGTGGGCGTTCACTTTACTGGTAGCCTCGGCTACCTCGGCCTCCGTAGACACCACCCTCTCCTCCAAATTTGAGACTCTATCGGCCGTGTTAGTACAGGCTTTCGAGAGATTTCTCACCACTCCCTGCATCTTTCTCATGGCAGCCTGGGCTTTGCGATTGTCCTGGCGCGTTTCTTCTCTATGAGCCAGGATCTCCTGATGTATGGCTTCCAGGAGGGGACGATCAGAGCTATCCGCTGCAGATCCTCCCTGCAATGCCAAGTCGGGAGTGTGATCCCAACTCAATTCACGGGAAGAGTAACCTATTTTCAGAGATTGGTTTTTAGCGACCGGGGGCCGCACAGTAGTTGATGGAAGAGCCTCATCTGATTCGGAGCTTAGGTAGGAACTGTGTTCTTCTTCTTCGGACCACTCCGCACCATCGGAAACTGAGAAATAGTATTCGCTTGGCGCTTTTTCCTTATCCGCATTTACGCCAGTTGGCAACAGGTCGGTTTTCTGTAGTTCGATATTTGCTTCTACTCTTGGCCCTGGCTGGTCTACCAATGTATTCCCACTCTCCTTCCCCGTGTCTAGGGGGGCTCCGATAGTACCCCCGGAGGTCTGCTCGTCGGGGGCAACTATAGCATCTGAAGAGATGGCAGACTGCCCTGAGGCAGGTGCTATAGGTACCATAGATAAACCGGGAGGGATGATGGGGGCAGTGCATTCCTCTGAGATCACACACGGGTTACTAGGAATAGTATCCACCAAGGGATTTGCACCAACCCCCAGTAACTCCGAGCCCTTCTCCTTTTCTTTTTCCTTTTCCTTCCCCGCCTTGGGGAAAATGTCTGCAATTGATGCTGCCGCCAGCCGTGTCTTACCTGCCACCTGCTGCTTCTTCTTAGTCTGTGCGGGTAAAATTTGGGGTCCTTGTGAGTCCTCCACTCCTTCTGGCTCTATCGCTTCTCTTTGAGATTTTTTCCTGTAGGGCATAGGTTTACCCCCAGCGGCCAGCTTAGGAGGCATAACAGCTCTCTGCACTCTCTGCTCTCTGTTCCCCGCTCTCCGCGCTCTCAGCTCCAGTGCTTGGCTTCCTCGATTGCCTCTGTAAGGCTTCCCAAGCTGGGGGCGGCGCGTCGTTGCTCTCCGAAGCCTCGGAACCAGGCTCCGCCTCTCCTCCCTTCCGCGGAGTTCGCGTATCCCGCAGGCAGAGAGAACCGCTGCAAACGCGGCCAGGGCGAGCCGGAGAACCTGCTTCACCTGCTTTAGCTGCTGACACCTGGTGAGTGCTGTCGGCATAGCCGGTTTCCGTTTCTGATGGGATTGGCGGGGCCGTGACTACGAGAAACACACCTCGGGGGCTTAGCTCATTGCCCTCACTACACTGCTGCGTCGGCCTCCGTTACGGGGCCGCCATCTTGCTTCCGAGCATCACCTCCATACCCTGCCTTGAAACAGAAGATGTCGGGACTGCTTAACTTTAGACAGTATAAGAAAGCTAAATTGGCTCCAATATGTATCGGTATGGACAAATTATATGATAATCCATCTACATGTTCATCTGTCTCTAAGGTTGAACTAAATGAGTCAATAATAGGAAAACTAAAGAGATATAGATGAGATTCTAATTGTAAAAAGTCCAGGGTCATGCAATACAACTTAATACCCAGAGTAAACTATACTGACAATACATATTTATCCTTTGTTTCAAGACCCCAACAAAAACATCTGTTGCTAAGGTTTCGTTTAAAATGTATTTCTTTTATGTTAGGTTTCCCTTCAAACGTTTATACTGCAGATGCCCTCTCAGCTTACCCATGTGAAATGGAAAAGATGTATTCTTCCATTCAGACAATGTTGTCCCGCTCTTTACTTTTTACAGTGATTACCTGATCCATTCACTTGGTATTGTCGGGCCTCGTTTTTACCGTGTGCCATAAAAACAAGAAAGCATTCCGGTAATTCTAAATATTTTGACACTAATACTTGATTTTTTCTACATATGAATTTTATGCTTTTTTAGTCATGTTTTATCTAAGTATGTAATTTTAATTGAAATTTGTAAGAAATTGTGTATACATATGCATTTTAAAGTTATTAGGATTACTATAATGCATATTGTACGTAGAATACTTTTTATGCCGTTGTTTTGTATTTGGCGAAATAAAGTGAACTGAATGAACGAATGAAGAGAACACTGTGACCACTGTTGTGCATGTCTGCTCTTTTGTAATAAAAAACGTTTGCTTTACCATCTCTAAAATGAGAAGCGACTTTATGGTAGATTTACAAAAGATGGAATAGACATGGAGTCGGCTCATCTCTCAATTGAGAACACATGGCATTATCCATGAAAATGTCGAAATCGACAGGAATTTCAAAGACAACATGAGATAAAAGTTTATGTCCTGTAACAGATAACCACTCAGTTTAGATTTCTGGACAAAGCAAGAGGATTCTTGATGCGACAGACAGAAGAGCTGCACATGATTACAAAGTGCTGCCAATGCGTTACATTATTGCGAGCGCTGTGTGATCTTAAGCCTGGCTCCTGGCAAAGCTTTATAGAGTGCGGTAGTGCCGAGGAGTTATACATACCTGATATTCCAACGCAAAGATCAATAAGAAATGTGTACAGCTGATACATTTATATTTTTTCCAACTATATCCTCAGGTAAATGTACCTGGCAATGGCAGCAACTTTTTCTCAAGGTACCAGAGATGAGTATTATTTAAAATTTGAATCTACGCCAATTTGCTGACTTTATCAAGATCTAGCAACTATCAAGTGAAATCGCACGTCAGGGCTAATAGAAGGTGTAGGCATAAATCAACAAACAAAATGAGAAAGCAGAATGGTCTTGTGGAAATATGGATTTTTATGGTCGGTTATGTCCCCTATCTTGGACCCCAACGGTTTCATGTATAAATCACAAGTACATGTATGTTCCCTCCAGTTCCAGTTATGAAGACGCAAACACATGTGCGTCCACCGTCAACATGTCCTCTTTCAGATCCGCCATGAATTGTTTAGTTCATTGACAGAGATAAAAAAATAGTCCAATTTGGAGAATTTCTGATAGGGATTTGAGAAGTAAGTATAGCCCTGATTTAATGGCTCTTTTGCTTCCCATACATCCTTAAGCCCATGTGAGTTAATGAGGGCCTTTATTGCCCTATACACTCTTGGTTTTCTACCCTGATACGACCCGGTGTCACTCCAATCAGCAGAAATATTGAAGTCACCACACATGATGATGGGGGCAGGCCAAGACGCGAGTTCTAATTCTAGAAAATCAAATAGCTCCGGATCGTCTTCATTTGAGCCATACACCGCACAGAGTGTCTGGACGCTTTCGAGTTCGACCAGAACCCATCTACCGTTGCTATCTGATTTAGTC
Source organism: Triturus cristatus (assembly GCF_964204655.1). Taxonomy (NCBI): domain Eukaryota; kingdom Metazoa; phylum Chordata; class Amphibia; order Caudata; family Salamandridae; genus Triturus; species Triturus cristatus. Next base: position 200,131,258 of record NC_140593.1, read on the forward strand.
CTTCTAACCCCACCGAGAGTTTTTTTAACTAAAATCGCGACCGCCCTAGTTGTAGAGGATTGAGTAGAACATGCCACCAATTCAAAACCAGTAAGGAACAACAGTTTCCTTTTAGACCAGGGGAGATGGGTCTCCTGAAGGCAGAGTATATCAATTCTGTTATTCTTAGTAAAATGACCCAACCTTAAACGTTTCTTCCAGTCATTCAGCCCCCCTATATTTAGAGAGCAAACCCTAATGCAGATCATCTAGAGATGACAAATCAACAGCACTATAAACCTGCTTTTTAAACTGTTTCTGAAGCACTAACGCCAATATCTGACAAAAAAGAACAAGCAAAGAAAAAAAGATAAACAAGGTGAAACAAACTGCATTATTTAACCCCACTTTTTCCCCCGTCGGACCCCACACCTCCACCTCCCACCCAACCGCCCTGAACTCCCTCCCTACCAGTGAGAACCCCACCCCTGAGACTATCCCTCACCAGGACCCCCCTAAATGAAGCGCTCAGAGTGAGTCTGAGCATGTGATGGTAATGCAGTACGTGAGTGAGGGCAAAACCAAATAGCTAAAAAAAAAAACGTAGACGCCCCTTAGCTTAACAATATCATCTATTATCAAATACAAATTTTTTTTTGCTCAACAGAATGAGCAGCAAACCCATCACCCCAATGTAAGAGAGATTAACACCCGAAGTCCAGTCTACCGGCTAGTCAGCCTTCCTATCCAAAGAAGCCAAGTACTCCTTCGCTTTCATTTCTGAAGAAAAGAAGAAGGTCCTCCCTCCGTTAACCACTTTTAACTGAGCCGGGTTAACAAGAAAGGCCTGGATACTCTTCTCCTGGAACGGTTTGATCATTTCCCTCAAGCGCCATCTTCTTTCCACAGTCGTGTGGCAGTAGTCCGGTCGGACAAAGAAGGAAAACCCATCACCATTCCTCCTAGCATCTGGCCTAGCCTTTTCAGCAATAGACTGTCTCAAAATGAAGTTCCCAAAAATATCAACACTGCCCGGGGTTTATCACCTTCCTTAGCATTAGGCCGGATCTTAAAGGGGGTACGATGGACTCGTTGAATCTCATTGGCCCATTTCCAACTTGAGAGCTCAGGAAATGCTTGATCAAATAGCTTGATTATAAATGTCTTTATGTCCGGCCCTTCCATCCCCTCCGGAATCCCCAAGACCCTCAGGTTATTTCTCCGGAGTCTGTTCTCCATCTCTTCCATTTTCCATTGTAAGTCCGTAACCTGAGAGCAGTGGGCGTTCACTTTACTGGTAGCCTCGGCTACCTCGGCCTCCGTAGACACCACCCTCTCCTCCAAATTTGAGACTCTTTCGGCCGTGTTAGTACAGGCTTTCGAGAGATTTCTCACCACTCCCTGCATCTTTCTCATGGCAGCCTGGGCTTTGCGATTGTCCTGGCGCGTTTCTTCTCTATGAGCCAGGATCTCCTGATGTATGGCTTCCAGGAGGGGACAATCAGAGCTATCCGCTGCAGATCCTCCCTGCAATGCCAAGTCGGGAGTGTGATCCCAACTCAATTCACGGGAAGAGTAACCTATTTTCAGAGATTGGTTTTTAGCCACCGGGGGCCGCACAGTAGTTGATGGAAGAGCCTCCTCTGATTCGGAGCTTAGGTAGGAACTGTGTTCTTCTTCTTCGGACCACTCCGCACCATCGGAAACTGAGAAATAGTATTCGCTTGGCGCTTTTTCCTTATCCGCATTTACGCCAGTTGGCAACAGGTCGGTTTTCTGTAGTTCGATATTTGCTTCTACTCTTGGCCCTGGCTGGTCTACCAATGTATTCCCGCTCTCCTTCCCCGTGTCTAGGGGGGCTCCGATAGTACCCCCGGAGGTCTGCTCGTCGGGGGCAACTATAGCATCTGAAGAGATGGCAGACTGCCCTGAGGCAGGTGCTATAGGTACCATAGATAAACCGGGAGGGATGATGGGGGCAGTGCATTCCTCTGAGATCACACACGGGTTACTAGGAATAGTATCCACCAAGGGATTTGCACCAACCCCCAGTAACTCCGAGCCCTTCTCCTTTTCTTTTTCCTTTTCCTTCCCCGCCTTGGGGAAAATGTCTGCAATTGATGCTGCCGCCAGCCGTGTCTTACCTGCCACCTGCTGCTTCTTCTTAGTCTGTGCGGGTAAAATTTGGGGTCCTTGTGAGTCCTCCACTCCTTCTGGCTCTATCGCTTCTCTTTGAGATTTTTTCCTGTAGGGCATAGGTTTACCCCCAGCGGCCAGCTTAGGAGGCATAACAGCTCTCTGCACTCTCTGCTCTCTGTTCCCCGCTCTCCGCGCTCTCAGCTCCAGTGCTTGGCTTCCTCGATTGCCTCTGTAAGGCTTCCCAAGCTGGGGGCGGCGCGTCGTTGCTCTCCGAAGCCTCGGAACCAGGCTCCGCCTCTCCTCCCTTCCGCGGAGTTCGCGTATCCCGCAGGCAGAGAGAACCGCTGCAAACGCGGCCAGGGCGAGCCGGAGAACCTGCTTCACCTGCTTTAGCTGCTGACACCTGGTGAGTGCTGTCGGCATAGCCGGTTTCCGTTTCTGATGGGATTGGCGGGGCCGTGACTACGAGAAACACACCTCGGGGGCTTAGCTCATTGCCCTCACTACACTGCTGCGTCGGCCTCCGTTACGGGGCCGCCATCTTGCTTCCGAGCATCACCTCCATACCCTGCCTTGAAACAGAAGATGTCGGGACTGCTTAACTTTAGACAGTATAAGAAAGCTAAATTGGCTCCAATATGTATCGGTATGGACAAATTATATGATAATCCATCTACATGTTCATCTGTCTCTAAGGTTGAACTAAATGAGTCAATAATAGGAAAACTAAAGAGATATAGATGAGATTCTAATTGTAAAAAGTCCAGGGTCATGCAATACAACTTAATACCCAGAGTAAACTATACTGACAATACATATTTATCCTTTGTTTCAAGACCCCAACAAAAACATCTGTTGCTAAGGTTTCGTTTAAAATGTATTTCTTTTATGTTAGGTTTCCCTTCAAACGTTTATACTGCAGATGCCCTCTCAGCTTACCCATGTGAAATGGAAAAGATGTATTCTTCCATTCAGACAATGTTGTCCCGCTCTTTACTTTTTACAGTGATTACCTGATCCATTCACTTGGTATTGTCGGGCCTCGTTTTTACCGTGTGCCATAAAAACAAGAAAGCATTCCGGTAATTCTAAATATTTTGACACTAATACTTGATTTTTTCTACATATGAATTTTATGCTTTTTTAGTCATGTTTTATCTAAGTATGTAATTTTAATTGAAATTTGTAAGAAATTGTGTATACATATGCATTTTAAAGTTATTAGGATTACTATAATGCATATTGTACGTAGAATACTTTTTATGCCGTTGTTTTGTATTTGGCGAAATAAAGTGAACTGAATGAACGAATGAAGAGAACACTGTGACCACTGTTGTGCATGTCTGCTCTTTTGTAATAAAAAACGTTTGCTTTACCATCTCTAAAATGAGAAGCGACTTTATGGTAGATTTACAAAAGATGGAATAGACATGGAGTCGGCTCATCTCTCAATTGAGAACACATGGCATTATCCATGAAAATGTCGAAATCGACAGGAATTTAAAAGACAACATGAGATAAAAGTTTATGTCCTGTAACAGATAACCACTCAGTTTAGATTTCTGGACAAAGCAAGAGGATTCTTGATGCGACAGACAGAAGAGCTGCACATGATTACAAAGTGCTGCCAATGCGTTACATTATTGCGAGCGCTGTGTGATCTTAAGCCTGGCTCCTGGCAAAGCTTTATAGAGTGCGGTAGTGCCGAGGAGTTATACATACCTGATATTCCAACGCAAAGATCAATAAGAAATGTGTACAGCTGATACATTTATATTTTTTCCAACTATATCCTCAGGTAAATGTACCTGGCAATGGCAGCAACTTTTTCTCAAGGTACCAGAGATGAGTATTATTTAAAATTTGAATCTACGCCAATTTGCTGACTTTATCAAGATCTAGCAACTATCAAGTGAAATCGCACGTCAGGGCTAATAGAAGGTGTAGGCATAAATCAACACACAAAATGAGAAAGCAGAATGGTCTTGTGGAAATATGGATTTTTATGGTCGGTTATGTCCCCTATCTTGGACCCCAACGGTTTCATGTATAAATCACAAGTACATGTATGTTCCCTCCAGTTCCAGTTATGAAGACGCAAACACATGTGCGTCCACCGTCAACATGTCCTCTTTCAGATCCGCCATGAATGGGCCGGATATTCTATTCCTAAGTATGAAAGGCCACCGGCTTTATATGGTTCACTTATCCCATTTTACAGTCCAGGCGAGTAGGCCCTGATTCTGCCATTAAGCTTTTTCCTGCCTTCTGCCTCTGAAAGCTCCAGTCTGAGCTCGCATCTGTATCCATGAACTTTGTCCTACTCCCTGCTCCCTGCGCGGCTAATGGTGCCTGACTCGGCCTGTCGGCCTATCTGCCTGCCAAAAACTGTATGTCACCTTCAAGATTATCTGCTCTGCTCCGCTCCTCATCCGATGCATTCCTGTCTGGTAATTTAGGTAAACATTCCTCCAGCTACCGTGCAAAGGACCAGGCCTCGCTGCCCTCATGCAAGTAATTCATAGCCCTGTTACCATGGAATATTCCTACCCCCTCGCATCTAGTGTAGACACTTAGACGCTTGTACACGCACTAACAGTCAGTATGGTCAGTATAGAATAAGATTCTATCCTAAGAGACCTCTCTTTTTGGATAACACAGTTCTTTAAACATAGGATATTAGATATGATTTGGGATTAGGTTGACATAACCCCAGACTTTTGTCTCCACATGTAGAGCTAAATGTCAAGTCCCTTTCACCCTCTAGTTACACGTCAATAACACGTCATGCGGCTGCGCGCGCATCTCTGCCAAGTATTTTCGCTGACATTGCGAAATTCTTTCATGGAACCACCCATTTATGACATCACATCTAATGACGTTCTTTAGTTACGCCTAGTTACACCCATTTTAGTTACGTATGTATGCTTTTATCTCTGATATCAACTGTTACGCCTCCTGCATCTGTTTCACTGTAATGCCTTTTCTATAAAAATGATTACCTGGCAATAATGTATTGTTCCTTCCTTCCTGAACTCTCGTGGTGATGGAATAGAAGGCCCATAATTCAAATTATGTTCCTTTGTATAGGAATAAAACCCGTTCTGAACCTCTAATACCACGGATTCTGCCTCTTATTTTACTGAGCTATTATTATATTTTCTGCATCAAATTAAGTCCCGGTAATTAAATTATTTACCACATAAATGGCGCCCGAATAGGGACACTTTCTCATCTCACGCGCCGGAGGTGCGTTGCAGGCCCGGTCTCCTGTCACAGCTGGACGGACAACAACGCGTACCCACAGGATTTCCTGTATCTCCCTCCTGCCGAGCGGGGGTAACTGAGGCTGCGATCAACACCCAGACGAGGCGGTGAGAAGTGCGAAGTATCCCGACCAGAGCCTAGCTGAGAGAGCAAGATCCGAGGTATACAGAGGCCCACCAGGTTCCGAAGTTCCGAAGTTTCGAGTCGAGTCCAGTCCGGTCCGAGTCCGAGTCCAGTTCAGTTCAGTTCCGAGGCCTTCCGTTCCGAGCTACCCGGTGAGTACCATTATCGGGGAGGCGTTCTGACGTGCACATAGGTTGTGCCGGTCAAGACGGGTTTGGATACACAAATCCGGTCTGCACTGTTTCAGCAGTGTATCTGTACTGTTCAGCAGTATATCAAGTATGTCTAGTATATAATTCAGAATTACCTAGTTAGTGTCGAGTATTATGCTTAGTGACTAGATCCCTAAATGGCCATCATTGTTGTTCATTAAATATTAAATGTTAAATGTTTTAAATACGTTCTGCATATTGTGGTGTGAATGACTGTTCATTATTGTGTTTTGTTGTATTAAACGTGTTCAAAATTAGGTATCAGATCAGTTCTCAATATGCCGCTCTTTTCGAAATTAAGACAGATCAAAACTAGAAAAGGGGTACTCGAAGAAGCTGTTCCCATTCCTCCTAGGGACACTCCAGGGTACTTCATGTATCATAAACATGGCCTAGACGCCATATTATTTCTTGATTTATGGGTAGACTACACCAAGGAATTACCAGAAAGTCAGAGGTGGCCCGCAATTGGGACCTGGGATGCAGATTGCATCATGAAAGTAGAGGAAGAATTATGGAAAAAGAAAGCTAGACAATCACAGAAAGATGCCATTGAATTATGGCGTAAAGAATCGTATAGACGTACAGAAAAAGCACGTAGACAGGAAGAGAAGAGTAAGGAGAATTCAGATAAAATGCGAGAAAATCTACTAATTGAAGAAGGTACCCGAGCAAAAGCAGAACAAGTAGACAGACAAAGAAATGCCCTTATGAATGGTATGTATCCTCTTCTGGCCGAAGGGTTACCTAAGGCTACTCTGGAGATACCCAAAGACTTGCCACCCCCATTGTTTCCGATAAAAGCACATCCCAAAGGGCATCCCAGAACCGCAGAAGATGTTTTCCTTTCCTCTTATTTAGACGACGCAGCTCCCGAGTATGCTAATACTGCACCACATAGACCGCCTACCGAGGGGGTTCAACGCCAAGACCCTCCGTCTGTACCTCCGCAACAACAAATTCCGACACAAGTTCCGGCAAGCACATCTGTTTCCACAGCTGTACCCACACCTATGGTTGCTATATCACGTTCAACCAATCCTTTCACACCCAGCACCCCAGGCGGTGCTACAGGAAGTACAACAAACATTTTCTCCACGCCACCCAGAGTAAATAAACTTTCCTTTCAAGAATTAGCCCACCAACGTACGCCCAAACTAGTAACTCCCGACACGCTTAAGGAACTTCTAATAGATTGTAGATATGATCCTGTGCCCGGCAAAAAGGATGAAATGCTGCTGGCATCATTACGTATCCGACGAGCTGCAATATATTTAGGGAGGCTACCAGGAATGACTACACATTTAGAAAATATATATCATTTTGTCCAGTCAGGGCGAGATTCTGAAAGTATTAATAGAGCCATGGAGTACCAGAAAGTGGAGATACAGGGAGAACTGTTACGTTTCCTCATAAATTGTGTGGTCAGAAATCAAGACCGACCAGGGGTAAATCCGGAAGAAATGCAAATTCTTACCACATGGAGTCGGAATATATCAGAAGGGAGACATGATAAACGATTCAGTATAATAGCTATGTGCCGAAAAATCCGCAAAGAAGTAGAACGAATACACGAAGAAAGATTAGCAGTAGACCAGCATGAACAAACCGAAGAGGAGGAAGAATTAGAACTGCCCACAGGACAGTTAGAAACAATGGCCTATGTAGGTAGAGGAAGATCTTGCAATAATACTAGATGCTTTACTGATCCGATACGTCCGATACGTCCAGATAATAACAGAAATTTCCAAACACCTATAATAAATATAAGGTCCCCCGAACATTCGTTCCAAGCCGCTGACAAATTACTCCGAGAACGAAGGGGTTATCATATACTCGATTCTATGGACGAACAAGAATTAGCCAGGTCAGCCGTTCACTGGGTTGACAGTCCCGGAAAATATAGTGATGATACACTAGCACACACGTTTTTGAACCTCAACCCAGATGAACAGCGTTTAGCTGGTATCTACATGATTCAACAACTCCTTACATTATATAAAAGCCAACACTCCGATCCTGGTCCCTTACCTGATATATTGACTGAATTACTCACGAATAAATGGAGAGGTTCAGGTACTGAGTTAATTAGAGAAATACTAGAATCCAGAAAGCAGTACATTCTTTTTGTATGCCCCGAACATGTCTCACTGCCCATCAAGGAAAGAACGACGTATTATATGGATAGACAGAATCCCTTACGCGAAGTGCACCCGATAAAAGGTGATGACAACCAGTTTAAACGTGTGTTTGTATACACACCCATATCTAAAATGGAACTATTAGAAATGAAGAAAGTGGTACCCAGTCATGACAAAGACCCAGCGGGTTTCCACCGTGAAATTAAAGACATGTTGCTCATGGGAGAGTATACCTATCCCGACATTATGAAAATATTAAAGGTATTAATGCCTGCGGGCATTTATGAAAAACTGAAAGAAAAGGATTGGGAGGTGGGAGACCAAAAGATAGATTGGACAGCATTAGAAAACGAAGAAACAGCTCGAGGTCCAGGTCTAGGGCTTGGGGACAAGACCAAAATACTACCAGGTTTACTAGTACAGGTACTACCACGTTTATTAACTACGAAAAAGGAAGACTGGGGTGCAATCTCAGCCTGTAAACAAAAGCAAGATGAAGACACTAGTGACTTTTATGCCCGATTCGAAAAATGTTTTGGTATAAATAGTGGAATAAAAGCAAGTAGCGAATCGTATCCACATCTGTTTGTGACAAAATTAGTTGAAAATGCCCTGCCCCAAGTTAAGAATAGAGTATTGAAATTCGAGAGTACCTGGCAAGGTAACACTCCGTCACAAATGTTACAAATGCTACAGTACCATCACAATAGAATTAGAGAAGAACAAGAACATGAACAAAGACGCATGAAAGACACGAAAATGAAAATGCTAGTTTCCCAGACAGTTCCAGCTGACGGTCATAAAAAGGGTATGACACAGTCCAGTGTTTCAGCAGGTTCTGTAAAGGGGACATGCAACTATTGTAAACAGCCAGGTCATTATGTACACGATTGTCCAGTTTTAAAACATAATATCGCCATAGGTAATACAAAAGAAAGACCACGACCACTTAGACAGGATCAGAACCAACAAGGAGCTCCGCAGCATGCACAGGCCATGCCAGCTCCGCAACAGTCTATGCCAGCTCCACCACCGCAGCCTATTGCTGCTACACCAACAACGACACGACAGATGTACCAGACTGCACAGTATGACTATCCTGATTATCAACGATACTCATGAAACAGCCTAGAGAGGAAACTTGGCTTACCCCTTATCGAGGTCCCTGTAGATCAAGAAGGACCTTATGTATACAGTGAACTATTAGGCCAGGATAGAAAATTTTTACTTGATACAGGGGCAAGCCGAACAACCATAAAACGTAGTGAAGTTCCAGGGGCACCCCTCTCAGGCTCACAGAATATTTCCCTTGGTTTTTCAGGAAAACCCATCATTAACGAAGTATCACAGCCTCTTCCCCTTACGATTGGTCCTTTGACACGAACTACAGATTTATTGCTTACTAAATCATGTCCAGAAAACTTGTTAGGTATAAAAACATTGAAAGCTCTAGGAGCTATAATATGTTGTTCTCCGGAAGGAGTAAGACTGTTTTTACGTGATTTCAAAGGGCACTATGTGTCCCGAGACATGGATTACCGACTGCAGACTTTACCCACACACTTATGGGCACAAGGCCCTACAGATGTTGGTTGCATGAACATTACACCATATCGAGTCACACTAAAGACAGGAGTGGTACTACCACGAATGCGACAATACAAGTTACCCCCAGATGCTGTAGTGGCTTTACTACAAATCATTGACGAGCTTATTACCCAAGGAGTGGTTGTGGAAACCGACTCCAATGTATGTAATTCCCCGATAATTCCGATTCTTAAACGAACTGATCCAAAAGCCCCGCCAGTATATCGATTGGTTATTGATCTGCGCGAATTAAATAAATGTATTGTACCACAATACCCCGTAGTTCCAGACATTTCTTCATTACTGACAGCCATTGATTCCGAAGCAACATTCTTTACTGTAATTGATCTCAAGAATGCCTTTTTTAGCGTCCCAATAGATCCGGAAAGTCAATACTTGTTCGGATTTAGTTTAAATGGACGAAGCTTTAAATTCACACGCGCACCTCAAGGATTCACAGAAAGCCCCAGCATCTATAGCCAAGCACTGAAACGAGAACTTGACAGTATCCACATGCCAGTCAACACTGCCCTGCTTCAATATGTCGATGATCTGCTGATCACCGCTAGAAGCGAACCTGAATGTGAAAAAGCCTCACTGACGGTTTTACATTTTTTGGCCGAAAAGGGGCACAAGGTGTCCCCTTCTAAGCTGCAATTCTGTGTCCAGCGAGTTGTTTACCTTGGTCACTCGCTGTCCAAGGAGGGAAGGCAGCTTACACCCGACCGCATACAGTTAATTGATAACATGTCAGTACCCAAGACACAAAAGGAGGTGCGGGCTTTTATAGGCCTCACTTCATATTGTAGGCAGTGGATCCCTCAGTATGCATTTCTAGCAAAACCACTCATTCAGTTGACAACACAGGAGGCAGCCACATCGACTGTCCTCCCTTGGACTCAAGAACATACACACGCCTTTGAAAGTTTAAAGAAAGCTTTATGTCAAGCACCTGTCCTAGCAACACCATGTTACAGTAAACAGTTTACACTCTTTGTTACAGAACGCGAAGGTACTGCTTTGTCAGTACTCACACAGGAACAAGCAGGATCACATAAACCATGTGCTTATTTTTCTAGTACACTAGATCCCGTAGCTCAGGCTCTGCCTGCGTGCCTGAAGTCAGTGGCAGCGACAGCTTTAGCAATCAGACAAAGCGATGCCATAGTGTTAGGACATCCATTGACAGTACAAGTACCACACGCAGTGGAGGTTCTCTTGAACCGCACGCAAACACAACACTTGACTATAGCAAGACTCACCGGTTACGAACTGACATTGTTTCAGCCACACATAGAAATCAGACGTTGTAGTACATTGAATCCTGCCACACTTTTGCCAGTAAACGGAACAGACCCACTAGCACATGATTGTATTGAAGTTATTACTATCACGACGAAACCCAGACAAGACTTGACAGACGTCCCATTGACAGATCCAGACCTGACGTTGTATGTAGATGGTTCATGTATGAGAACAAGTACAGGAGAGCTAGTGGCCGCGTATGCAGTCACAACAGACACTGAAATTATTGAAACAAATTGTATTGATACCTTGTCAGCTCAAGCAGCAGAGCTCATCGCTCTGACACAAGCCTGTATTCAAGCCACAAATAAGAAAGTCAACATATACACAGATTCACGTTATGCATTCGGAGTCGTCCATGACTTCGGCGTACTATGGCGAGAGAGAGGTTATTTAACTTCTCACGGTGCCCACATTCAGCACGGACCCCTCATTCATGCCTTATTAGATGCAATACATCTACCCACTGCAATATCAATTATGAAATGTAAAGCTCATACGAAAGTTACTGATATCATTTCCCAAGGCAATGACCTAGCTGACAGAACAGCTAAACAGACTGCTCAAACTCACACATCTGACATGACAAAGACAACAGTTCTGACGCCAACACATTGCATGACGGTTAAGGATCCCGCTCTTGACGTAATTGACATACAGACACATGCTGCACCAGAAGAAATAAAGAAATGGACTGAATTAGGAGGGATCCAAACTGATCAGGGATGGATGACGAAGGAAAAATCTATATGGTTTCTTCCCGACTCAATGGTCCAAGTTATCATTAATACAATACATAGTCCAGCGCACCTAGGAGAAAAGGCTATGCTAGACAGCATTCAACACATTTGGTTCAACAAACATTTACGAGCAGCAGCTAAACAAAAGGTTCGTACCTGTATGATCTGTTGTCAGTTTAACCCAGGTAAAAGCATTCCCGTAGAAAAGGGTGGATTTCAGCCTCCTGATCACCCTTTTGAAGTCCTCCAGATGGATTATATCCAGATGGAACGATGTTGAGGATTCAAATATGTTCTTGTAGTTGTTTGTGCTCTTTCCCGTTGGACAGAGGCATACCCGGTTTCAGATTACACTGCCCCGACTACTGCCAAACAGTTAGTTCGAGAATTCTTCCCACGGTACGGTTTACCACGTGCTGTCTACTCAGATAACGGCCAGCCGTTCTCATCCGAACTAATGAAACACGTTTCACTTTTGTTAGGTTATCAATGGAGATTTCACTGTGTCCGACACCCCGAGGCAGCAGGTCTCGTGGAACGACATAATCAAACTCTGAAAATTAGATTGTCCAAAATATGTAGACAGAAAGGTGTCGATTGGGTAGTAGCCTTACCAGTTGCACTCTTTTACATGAGAATGGTAGCACATTCTCGAACAGGGCTATCCCCGTATGAGGTGATCTTCGGTAGACCACCAAATATGTGGGGGACGCCTATACCTCGTAAAATCACTGACGTTGACTGTAATATGCTGACAGATTACCTGGCTTCCTTGATGTCTGCACTACAATCTTGTCGTTCACAGGTAGCTGCAGCCTTTCCCGACAATACCGAGGTGAAACCCCACGACGTAGTTCCCGGGGACTTGGTGTTGGTGCGGAATTTTGACCGGAAGACTCAGCTGGATCCGAGGTGGAAATCGCCTCAACTTGTTCTGCTCACCACGAGGACAGCCGTGAAGATCGAAGGTCGCAAAGGTTGGATACATTCGAGTCATATCAAGAAATTTCATGGACTACCATCCGATATAGAGACTAAACCCTGTGTTTCTTCAAAGACAGACTCAAAGCTCCCTTTGGTTGAGCAAACGAACTCAGAACTATACAGACTAAAATTGAGGTCCAGTCAGTCAGACAATTTGATTGTTTAAGTCCTCTCCAAGGTGAATCGGTTGAATTTGTCTCTGACATGTATCCTCTGGACCGGAATAGAGAAAGAAATAATCAAATGAAGTTGAAAAAACATGCGTACTGTAAATCACTGCGTAGTCATTGCAGTGACGTTATTAATTTTATTTTTCTTATGTCTTTTAATAATCGCTGCAAGTATATTGTTGCACATATATTATCCTATTTCTAAACATGTTTATAATGTTACTGCTGAACATTCTTTTAGTGAATTACCCCCGCATGAGTTGTCATATAGATTTGCGCTGTGCAACAACACTTTTATTAGTATGTTACATCATTCCCATCAGACTAGCAATGCTACAAATTGTTGGATATGTGGCCGACTCCCTCCCTATCAGAACTATAAGGGAGTTTTGCCCCTCTTTCCATATCCGTTCACACACAATGGCTCCTGTGGAGCATGGTTTAGTTTAATTAATTCCTTAGATACAAACTCAGCAGTTTATCAAGACAACTGGGTATGGGGAAACCTGAACTTAGTTTTGCTTAAAGTCTGCTACCCTAACAAGGAGGGACTTCCCAAAAGAACAGGAACTGATCTAGAAAATGAAGTATATGGATTAGGTAATTTTACACTTAACCTCATGATCCTGAACGTTGAATCTGAAGCTACACCAATTTTGCCCGCCATGTCCGTATTCCCAGTTAAAGGGGAACTATGCATAAGAAAGAATGGCTCCATACACATGGGCCATAGTAAATGCACCACTGTGATAAAATTCAGTGATCAAGGCAAGTCTACATTTAGAGCTTCTCGTCATTCCTACTTTATATGTGGACAGACCGCATATATACGCCTACCTTTAGATTGGGATGGTACCTGTTACATAGCATTCCTTCTACCACCTGTTTTCCTAGCTCCTCCTGATTATCATAGAAATACTCATTTAGTACACAATAGACAGCAGAGAGATCTCCCAATAGTCGATTACACTGAAACAGCATGGGAGAAATACACAGATTTCAATAAAGGCTTCTTTCCTTATATAGGTACCGTCACTAATAGTAAGTTGATACGTAGATTAACCAGAACCCTTGAAGCAGTAGTGAACGAAACTATTTCCGCCTTAGGCAATTTAACAGAAGAACAGTCTGCTATGCGGATTGTTGTGCTTCAAAATCGTCTTGTCCTTGACGTCATCCTGGCCGATAGGGGCGGAGCTTGTAGGGTCATCGGATCAAGTTGTTGCATTTTCATACCAGAAAATTCACCGTCAGTATATAAAGCCATAACCCGCCTTCATAAGATTGTAAGCCAGATACACCAGAATCCAGGCACCTGGACTTGGTCCGGTTGGTTCTGGGGCGTGTTGTCAGCCTGGGGATGGAGAATACTATCCTTCCTAGGTATTGGCTTTCTCATACTATTCAGTTGCTGCTTATGTCTACAATGTGGGCCAGCGATTTGTGGTCTATGTGCCACCTCGTGTATCCCACATCCAAGTTTTCGTTCAAGATCCCGGAAGAAGAAAGAAGAACAAATGATGTTATATGAACAGATCGATGGATTGATGAAGATTGATATCTCCTAAGGGCAAGTAGGGGACAAGGAGGGAATGTGGAAATATGGATTTTTATGGTCGGTTATGTCCCCTATCTTGGACCCCAACGGTTTCATGTATAAATCACAAGTACATGTATGTTCCCTCCAGTTCCAGTTATGAAGACGCAAACACATGTGCGTCCACCGTCAACATGTCCTCTTTCAGATCCGCCATGAATGGGCCGGATATTCTATTCCTAAGTATGAAAGGCCACCGGCTTTATATGGTTCACTTATCCCATTTTACAGTCCAGGCGAGTAGGCCCTGATTCTGCCATTAAGCTTTTTCCTGCCTTCTGCCTCTGAAAGCTCCAGTCTGAGCTCGCATCTGTATCCATGAACTTTGTCCTACTCCCTGCGCGGCTAACGGGGCCTGACTCGGCCTGTCGGCCTATCTGCCTGCCAAAAACTGTATGTCACATTCAAGATTATCTGCTCTGCTCCGCTCCTCATCCGATGCATTCCTGTCTGGTAATTTAGGTAAACATTCCTCCAGCTACCGTGCAAAGGACCAGGCCTCGCTGCCCTCATGCAAGTAATTCATAGCCCTGTTACCATGGAATATTCCTACCCCCTCACATCTAGTGTAGACACTTAGACGCTTGTACACGCACTAACAGTCAGTATGGTCAGTATAGAATAAGATTCTATCCTAAGAGACCTCTCTTTTTGGATAACACAGTTCTTTAAACATAGGATATTAGATATGATTTGGGATTAGGTTGACATAACCCCAGACTTTTGTCTCCACATGTAGAGCTAAATGTCAAGTCCCTTTCACCCTCTAGTTACACGTCAATCACACGTCATGCGGCTGCGCGCGCATCTCTGCCAAGTATTTTCGCTGACATTGCGAAATTCTTTCATGGAACCACCCATTTATGACATCACATCTAATGACGTTCTTTAGTTACGCCTAGTTACACCCATTTTAGTTACGTATGTATGCTTTTATCTCTGATATCAACTGTTACGCCTCCTGCATCTGTTTCACTGTAATGCCTTTTCTATAAAAATGATTACCTGGCAATAATGTATTGTTCCTTCCTTCCTGAACTCTCGTGGTGATGGAATAGAAGGCCCATAATTCGAATTATGTTCCTTTGTATAGGAATAAAACCCGTTCTGAACCTCTAATACCACGGATTCTGCCTCTTATTTTACTGAGCTATTATTATAGATTTTCCGCATCAAATTAAGTCCCGGTAATTAAATTATTTACCACAGTCTGACCAATCTCTCATTCCCCTGAAAAATTAATCTATCAAGGGGGCATATCATCAAGCCCCAGAGATAAAATTATCGCCTCTTTAGCGTCCGTTTTCGGACGGAAAGTGGCGATAAAATTATCGCCACTTTCCGTCCGAAAACGGATGCTAATCACCAAGTTCACGCTATTGCGTGAATCCTTGCATTATTGCCCTTTCCCCCAACGCCCATCTTTGCATCTCTAATGAGATGCAAAGTGGGCGTTCCTGCCCTGACATAACTGGAGAAATGTTGCTTATCACTGCGCACGCTAACCTGCAGAGCGACAAGCAAGGTAGCGATAACCTCTGTTATTGCTACTTTCCTTATGCCTGCTTCAAGACTGACTTAGCCATGATATCCTATGTGAGGTGGATATCATGGCTAAGTATGCCTTGCCCCATCAGCAAGCTTTCGCCAAACCTTGTGCGATTATCGCTGGATTTCCAGCGATAATCGCACAACTGGCAGCTTGCGCTCTGAATTTTATCACTTTGGAGATAAGCGTTGCTGATAGCACGCTATCTCTGCGATAAAATTCAGAGTTGGCCGGCGATAATTATCCTCGCGCTAAGAGCGCTGAGCGATAATTATCGCATGGCCTTGATGATATGCCCCAAAAGTTTCAAAGACTAACCAATAACCGCCACAAACTGTTTAGTGAAAATCTTTAACCAAATGCCACATGACTCCCTAAAACTGCCGATCACTGAATTCACAAGCCAACTTGCAGGAGATACAATTAAGCCATCAAATATTATCGATATTGAGCTTCCCTTAGGATGAAAAAGAGGCAGCACACCATTCCTTAGCGTCTTTGATGACTTAGATGCCAGAAGGAAAGATATGATAAAACCCAAAAGAATATGGCATTCCAGGATCCTCTCAGCACTAAAAACAGCAAGGTAAAAACATAAACTATAAATAATAATGTGAAATCATTATTCCTGCTATCAGTTAATAAAACAAATCACCCTCTCCAAGGGGCATATCAACAAGGATGGCTTTAAAAGCCAAAAAAGGAGAGATAAAACTAGCGCCCTATCAACAACAGGGTGCTAACATGCAGCCATTTACTCTACGCTTCCCCTTGCATCTCTAATGAGATGCAAAGGGGGCGTTCCAGAGTAAAATAATAGGAGAAATGTCGCTAAGCGACATTTCTCCTATTATCAAGAATATCGCTAACCCTGTTAGAGACAAAAAAGCAGCGCTAACCGCGGTTAACGCTGCTTTTTTACCTCTGGTATTTTTCTGACTTAGCCATGATATCCTATGGAAGGAGGATATCATGGCTAAGTTTGTCTGTCCCTATCAACAAGCTAACGTGAGATTATCGCTGGGTTTCCAGCGATAATCTCACGTTAGCCACTTAGCGTGAGGATTTTTATCGCTATTGAGATAAGCGTTGCTAATAGCACGCTATCTCAGCGATAAAAATCCAACGCTAGCCGGCGATAATTATCCTAGCGCTAAGTGCGCTTAGCGATAATTATCGCCGGTTGTTGTTGATATGCCCCCTAGTATGCAAAACCAGAACCAAACACAAATCAAACATCACCATCAGCAATCAAGCGAGGAATTACCTACTACTTCCCTTCAACGTTGCGTATGGGCAGGGGTGCTAGAATTATGCAATTTTGAGGCTGCAGCATTTTCCTCATAATTGTAGATTTGCCACATTTGCCGCATATTCCATCAACTGCTGCACAATGTGCAGCATTCAAGAAACATAATTTTCTCTAATTCAAACGGCTCAAACGTTACTACAGAGCAGTGAAAGGTGTTGCAGTGAAGTGGAAAGACTTTTGTTAAGGTTAATCGGTCACCTTTCTATTGCTTATTGCTGTATTAGGATACTAAACTAGTGCTCAAAAGGCAAAGGCTTGACTGTTTGAAAATGTCAAAATAATAAAGAAACACTATCAAAAAACGTTGTGCATTATGCACTATTTTTTGCCTTTTCTTGTCACCTCAGTCAACCCTGCTGCATAATTTGGTCCTCCTCTTTTGCATAATTCCAGTGGCCTTGGGTATGATTTAAGAAAAAATGCTGTTCTTGTAGCACTGTAAATTAGAGATATCACCATCAATGAGGGATGGGATCTCCGAAATGTGCAACCTGAACACCAGGGAGAGAGTATTTTGGAGATTGATGTACAAAGAACAGTATTACAAATGTTGGAGCAGGGATTCTTTTATTCTCAAACGTCGGGTGTAATCTTCATGCAAACCCCACCATTTGTCATATGGACTTTTGTTGGTCGACCAGGAGAGTGGATCAGAAGCTATTATTTACAGTCATTTTCATAGACAGTGAAGACCAACCAGGACTTCACAGGAAAAAACTAAGAGAACGAAAATGAGTTTAAAGGGATTTATTAACAAAATTAGTTGAATCTGATTATTAGTCATCAAGTATT
Organism: Triturus cristatus; assembly: GCF_964204655.1. Taxonomy (NCBI): domain Eukaryota; kingdom Metazoa; phylum Chordata; class Amphibia; order Caudata; family Salamandridae; genus Triturus; species Triturus cristatus. The sequence goes on from NC_140593.1 coordinate 200,149,155, forward strand.
TAGATTTCAGACACCAATATTACGGATTTAGATAATCAAACAGTTGATATTTCAAAATAAGATAAAATAGAACATTAGTAAGAACTAAAAATAGGATGCATACTGTACAACATGCGTGTTCCATGAAGGAAAATGCCTATTCTAAATTAGGGGGAGTTCAGTTGAGAAAGGCATTTAGTTTAGCAAAATGGGGTAAGGTGTCGGATTCAGAAAACCAACTGAAGGTTTCTGATGAGAGAATAGGAATGCTCAGGCATGAATCCTTTGCACATTAAAATCCTGGAGATTTGCAGAGGTGAGAACATGTTGTCATTCAAAGTCAGTGAGCATCTCTCTAATGCACAAAGTATGCGAGAGACAGTGAGGTAGGGAGTCCTGGAATCTGAGCCATCTGAGTGTAAGGAACACACACTAATATAAATCATTCAAAACATTAATTGCAACATTTCACTTGGTTCTCACACCAGTAAACCAATAATTTTCTATCAAACTCCGTGAGCAGGTAAAGTTCCATATTTCTCAGGCTATGACAATGGTGAAACCATGACTACATCCTTGAGTAGTTACACTGGACAGAATCTTGTGGTTCACTTCATGGCATCTTTCTCTCCTTCCGATGAAAACTTCATTATCAGTTGTCTAATACATGTCAAATGCCTATTCACTAGCTATCAGAAAGTTTCTGAAGAAATACAGCATCTGCAGTGGAAAGAAAAAGAAAAACATCTCATGCAAAATTACTGCATAAATATGAAAGCGGACGTTTTAGCTGTACTTGTAAAGTTGAAAATGGCAGTAATATTAGGCTAACTTATGTCATTACAACAAGTTAACTCAAATGTTAACTTATAATAGCTAATAATAATAAGTGTGGTCACCTAGCACAAATTATGTTTTAAATGTGTGCATGTTATTTAACGTGATTAATTGCAGTTTGTTAATCAAACATGACTGATTTACAAAATGAGGAATTGTGCTCCATGAAGTTCTCACTCTGATGGCTAGAATGGCCATCACATTTAACACAAATGAATATTTAAATAACATGTCATCTCCCTGCAGAGTCATCCATTTTACCTTCTGAGTTTTGCATCTCCTTAATTTCTTTGTAAGACTTACTTTTTCTCTCTTCTATTTCTATTGTGTCACTCATTTGCCTTTTTCTTTCTTCCTTCTCTTCCGTGCAAAACACATCTTAAACTCTTATATGAGGCAAATAAGCAATGCAAGCAAATGCCAAGAAGCAAAATAGGCCTTGTTGTACCACCTACAAAACCATTAGCAATATTTCCAAGCCAACTACCTATAGTAGAAACTCCTTTACCTAACGTTTCTAAAACACCAGTTATTTCTATGTTCAGCAAAACAAAGCAAATGGTGCACCACTTTATGAACAGTAACACAAAAATGTAAAAATCTGTGTCCAAGGTTGTTCTTCAAGTCTTCCTTTATTTTTTTAAATTAATTTAAACATGTCAAGTTGAGTAGAACAGCCGACGTGTTTCGTCCAAAGAATTGGACTTCTTCAGGGCATATGCAGGGCACTCCTAACATGTAACATCAGGATATCCATGGTGAATAATTATAACCAGCATATGGAAATGGATCATTCCGTATGAACTCTATTTAGTTTGAATGAAACAGTGCCACGCATTAATAATAAAAACCGGACTTCCAATGCTTCCAAGTAAAAGAATTTGTTCGGTCACCTATAGGGCAGGCCAAAGCAGAAGCAATCAACAGTTCCACACCATGATAAGTGTAGAGAACCGGAGCACAGTCTCGCCTCCTTCCGTGGTGTCGTTGGAAAAAAAAGGAGGCCCTATATGTGTGTAACCAAACAAATTCTTTTACTTGGAAGCAAGTTCTATTTCTGAATGGGAGACTCGGGCCACATTCCTGCCTGGTGTTCTGTACTCACAGCAAATGGGTCGGGGAGCTAGGGGGACTCTTCTGCTTGGGTAGAGAGGGTGCAGCACAGAGAGATGGGTGAGACTCAGCCTCGGTGGGATACATGGGAACTAGCATCATCTGCACTGGCTGGATGTTTAGGGAATTTGCTTCAGTGCTATATGCATGAACTGCTAGGATCATCCCCCAGATCTAACAAGTGGTATATGCAGGGCTGCTGCCATTTACAGTCTAGTCAAACAGAGTCTGCTGGCACTGTGTGCAAGGTAGGCTACGAGCACTCGTTGCAATGGTGTGAAGCTTGGTATCTTTTGCAGAAGACATTGCATCACAGAGGCAGATCTGGGCTGTGCCACCTCAGGGCAGCACAGGACATGTTGTCCTGTCCCATGCATATAGTAAAGTCTGGTCTGATGCCTGTGGGCAGGTGCATTACCATCTCGGGGAGAATGGATTTCACAAGGCTAACCAACATGTGTAAACACATGCAACATTCACATACAGACACCTACAGAAAATAGGGCTCATAGCCTCTCTGGGGGCACTTGATTGCACTCCTTTTCACCTCAATGGAGCACCGGCTGGGTTGACAGGCCCCGTCCCACCAATATCTTCTCTAGCCAAAGGGCTTTGCACGTATTGGCCAGATTCACCCGGCACTGAAGTATGCATTATGCATGTGCTTCACCTCCTTAGCAGTGTCATTGTTCGATGCAGGCAGTTGATGGGAGGGCAGCAGAGTGTGGGAGGGCAGATGCCAGCCTGTCTGCAGCGACTACACCAGTCTTGTCATTATCTTCTCCCTGGGCTCACATTAATCCTCAAGGAAGGCTGGAGCATTCTCGCTTTGTTTCTCCCTTACAACACTAAATCAGGAATCAAGGATTAGTGCAATGGTCTAGGGCAGAGCGCAACTCTGCGAAATTCAATGGAGTTTTTATGCAACTCCGTGGAATTCCATGTAGTACAACACCGCAAGCGTCGCCTACCCCTAGTCTGGGACTGGAAATGTGAAAACTGGCATTGAGTTTCAATGATATATATGGATTGTTATGTTAGTGCAAATGTTGACAGACAATTATTGCTCAAATTGAATACACCATAGTAGTAGATGATTTAGTGGTATGACACTTTGGGTGGTTTTGCCATCCTCACCTCCTGGTAACATGCGTGGATGTCCCCTCCTCCAGGGGAGGTGGATCCACAGTTACAAGGCCTGGGGAGGCTGCAATGTTTTTTCCTGTGGCAGGGCCTTCCTTCGTGTGGCTGTGGCAAACGTAGATGGGCCAGATGTCGTAGGACCACAGGAAGGGGTGGATGGTGTTGGGAAAGCCCTGCACATATGGGTGTAAATGTCCTACAGCACCACAGTCAGGGAGCACATATTGGAATTGTGTGCCTCCATCTGATAATTGAGCTCCCTCTGCAACTCTGTCATCTCCTGGAGCTCGGTGAGTACCTGGCACATCATGTCTTGGAAGTGATGATAGGCTCCCAAGACTTGGTTGATGGTGGTCTGGGTGAGGGTGACCACACTGCCCTCACTATGCTGGTCCACACAATCCCTCCCACAACCCCTAACCCCACTGGCCTGAGCCCTTGGCCCAGTGTGCCCCATTGGACTGGATCCTGGGTGAACTGGAGCTGGTGGTACTGTGGTGTCAACATTACCCAGAGGGACATCATCAACACCTCCTTCGACACCGCCACCTTCCCTGAGAGCTGGAAGCACGCCGAACTCAGCGCTCCACTAAAGAAACCAACAGCGGACCCCACCGAACTCAAGAATTACCGCCCCATCTCGCTCCTCCCGTTTCCAGCCAAAGTCATCGAGAAGACCGTCAACAAGCAGCTGGCCGCCTTCCTCGAGACGAATGGATCCCTCGACCCCTCACAGTCTGGCTTCCGAGTCAACCACAGCACCGAGACCGCCCTCATCGCTGCCACCGATGACATCCGAGCCCTGCTGGACAACGGTGAAACAGCGGCCCTCATCCTCCTAGACCTCTCCGCGGCGTTCGACACTGTTTGCCACCGCACCCTAGTGCAGCGCCTCAGCAACATCGGAATCCAGGAGAAGGCACTGGAGTGGATCATCTCCTTCCTCGCTGGAAGGACACAGAGAGTCCGCCTACCACCATTCAGATCTGCAGCAACGGAAGTCATCTGCGGCGTTCCCCAGGGCTCCTCGCTCAGCCCCACCCTCTTCAACGTCTACATGAGCCCCCTTGCGACCATCGCATGCCAACACAACCTCAACATCATCTCCTACGCCGACGACACCCAGCTGATCCTCTCCCTGACCAACGACCCCGCCGCCGCCAGAACCAACCTCCACGAAGGGATGAAAGACGTAGCCGAGTGGATGACGACCAGCCGCCTGAAACTGAACTCAGACAAGACGGAAGTCCTCATCCTGGGCTCCTCGCCCTCCGCCTGGGACGACTCCTGGTGGCCCCCCGCCCTGGGCACCGCACCAAAACCGACAGACCACGCACGCAACCTGGGCTTCATCCTGGACTCCTCCCTCTCCATGACCAGACAAGTCAACGCCGTCTCCGCGTCCTGTTTCAACATCCTGCGCATGCTACGGAAGATCTTCCGGTGGATCCCCACCGAGACCAGGAAGACGGTCACCCAGGCACTCATCACCAGCCGACTGGACTACGGCAACGCCTTCTACGCTGGAACCACCGCCAAGCTCCAGAAGAGACTCCAGCGGATCCAGAACACCTCAGCCAGACTCATCCTCGACATCCCCCGACGCAGCCACATCTCCGGACATCTGAGAGACCTGCACTGGCTCCCCGTCAACAAGAGAATCACCTTCCGTCTCCTCACCCACGCACACAAAGCCCTACACGACCAAGGCCCGAGCTACCTCAACAACCGCCTCAACTTCTACGCTCCCAAACGCCACCTCCGATCGACCAACCACGCCCTCGCCGCCGTCCCCCGCATCCGAAGAGCAACAACAGGAGGAAGGTCCTTCTCCTACCTGGCCGCCAAGACCTGGAACACCCTCCCTCCCGACCTTCGTCTGATCCAAGACCACCTCTCCTTCAGGAAGAAGCTCAAGACCTGGCTGTTCGAGCAGTAGCGGCACCCCACCCCCCCCCCCAAGCGCCTTGAGACCCTCCGGGTGAGTAGTGCGCTGTATAAATACCTTGATTGATTGACCCAGGTCTGGGGGCACACGATCAGTGTTACAGTAGTAGGAACATAAGAAGTGGAGCCTTCAGTTAACTGAGGTGTTACAGCTGGGATGGGAGGTGTCTATGTGCTCCCAGTGAGACTCACTGGAGTCATCTGCGCATGCTGACCAGACAGACCTGGATCCTCATCGTCATCCAGTCTACCAGGAGTGTTTATGTCACTGCAGGATTTATCCTGGACTGGAGGGGAGGTGTCTTCAGTGGTAGATTCCTGGCCACATAGTCTGGCAGTTGGACCTAATGAGAAATTGAAAAGAAGTTTGTTAGTAAAAGAGTGTATTATACATCCAAGACTTTTGAGAGAAACGGTGTAGATACCTAGAAGTACAAAGAGGGAGAGATTATTATATTGATAGCTTTCCATTTTATTGAACATAATACCCGAACTGTTTGCAATTTCAAACAGTACAACTTCAAATAAGCAGGTAATAAGATTTCCTGAAATGTTTATGAAGTGAATAGGAAGTATGGCTCACATCTCCCAACCATTAAACCCAACACAGGTTAGAGGTGAAATGTGTAATTGACACGTCCAAGGCCTAGCTGTCTTCATAACAGACCTTACACAACCTGGATGGATGTTTGGCATTACTCATCTTGTGAACGGTGTAGGGTCAAGTTTTACAAGTGCCACTTATTTTCAGCATAGTAGTATTCATACCATACATTTTTGGTGTCAATACAGTTAGATATGTGAAATTCATGACATCAATTCAATTGGTTGAGAAGAAAAGGAAAGCATTCAGAAAACAACACAAACCATTTTAGGAAGAGTGCATTGAATAGGGACTTATCAATACATGACAGTTTACCATGTGTAGAAATGTGCTAGAAAAGAGAGAATGAGCAATATGACATAGAAATATTGTTCTCAAACAACAGAAACAGGGCAACATGGTGGTTATAGTCATTTCAAAGACAACTTCCCAAAACTTGCTAAATAGTTAGTGGAACATACCGGAGGAAAATATGCAGTTGAAATGGGACAGACACATACACTATAACACACATATGGGTAATGGGTTATTATGTCTTCTAACACTTACAGGCACCATACCATCATGTGTCATGTAATGGAGATTGACACCTGTAATGTTAGATGCAACACTATACATTCACACAAACAACCCTTGTATCTGATGCTGATAGTTTGAGGTTTCTACGTTATGGTAATATGTGCAGGACACATTGGCAACAGCTGAGTTGAGAACAAACAGGACTTGGAGGTGTAGTGATACTTTTTAAAGTGTAACTTACCAGACTCCACTCCACCAGGTATTCCTGTCAAGCCTTCTCCTCCCAGGGCATGAGTTGTAAGGGGGCCTAGGAGAACCACCACCAGTCCTGCAGGCCTCCATGTGACACTTGAAGGCCAGGGATCGCACCCTCCCCTCCAGGTCGGTCCACCTCTTCTTAATTCCTTCCTGTGTGCGCATGTTGTTAGCTACAGCATACACTTTATTCTGGGCACACATTTGCCTTTTCTGTGATAAGGGTGTATTTTGGAATTGGGTTCCAAATAATTGTGGCTTTACTCTTATGATTTCATCCACCATGACTGAAAATTCTCTCTCAGTAAAATGTGGATTTTTGGGGCCTAAAATTGTGCAAATAAATTTGATTAAATAAAAAAAATTAAGCACAAGGTAATAAATGAATGAAGATAGAGGGGCAAGAAACATGGAAAAAGAACAAAATAACCAAACTTAACTCTCAAAAGCTTGGTGCAGTGGAATGGCAAAGGATCATGGTCTGAAATAGACGTGTATTATAGCGTGGTGTGCAGGTGTTTCTATTTGGCCAATTGACATCAGGTGTATTCTATTAGCATCAATCCAATGGCCATAGTAATGGTGCATTGTTGTGCGCATAGTGCGATGGATTCCCTTCACCAAGAAGACTGCCAACAAAACTGTGAAATCTAAATAGCAGCAGGAACCCTGCGACGGAGTATTATTTGCCTGCATTGGAGTCCGCTGCATCGGCAGAGGTGTGCCGCAAATGCAGTGGGAAACACTCCATCGACGCGGACGGTGAGTCAGCTTGAAGGTATCTAAATATGGCAGGCGAAAGACCGTCAACGTGGTGGAGTAATTGGGACCACCACAACGGAGGAACGGCGGTAAGACTGTCCAGATCTAATCAGATCCTAAGTCAGATTGTAAAATTTCTGACTGGGTTGAACCGGGTTTCTGTAGCCAACCAGTGCTCCTTGCGATCAGCCTTAAATCACATCTAGGTTCCGGTCAAGTGCAACCAGTTGATAGTGGTTGGTGCTTAATGGTTTTTGGCTACATTTTTATTTAAATCTTTAAAAACTCATTTCTCGGATTCCCATTTTTGTCATTTTTGTGTCATTTTGTTTGTTACATTTTTCTCTATTTTTGTAAATTAGAGTTTGATTTTCATGGTGTTTTGCTTTTGACTTTTTAACTGTTTGGTCATTTTAAATGTGTTACACATGCTCCTGAGTTAAACCTGTCTACTCTGTGCCATAGATATCAGTGGTTGAGCTCAGGTTCAAATTACTGACACCTTTATTGGACCAAACAGCATTATTACCTGTGGTTGACTACTATCCACCCCAACTAATAATCCACTTTCTCACAAATACATATGATATAACCTACAATATAAACTACAATTAGATCATGTACCAAAATGTTATGGACTAAAATATTGATATTATAATGGTAAGCTTATATATCTCAATGGACTTAACATTGTTACATTTTATAATAACATTTGAAATCTTTGTTTTCAAAATACTATACAATATAATAAAATTAATATATATTTATTAGGACTGTAAAAAATGTGTGTCCAGCAACCTACAACCTTTACCCTACTGATGACGGAGGAATCCAGAAACTCGTATCTAGGGATACGTGATAACAAATTAAGGCATTAGCCTATTATTACTACAAACTTTGTACTGAACTGAAAATGATGCACTACATCGACCAAGATGCCCAGAGAATGACGCTGAGACGTGATGACAGTGTGCTCCTACCCCCTTTCACTGTTTAAAAGGCTCCCTCGAGTTGCCTGAGCTGACGAGCTTGGGAGCGCCTGCATGCCCTGAGTGGAATTACGCCTGTGATAATTAAGCGGCAGCATGTCCAGCAACCTACGACCTTTTCCCTACTGATGACGGAGGAATCAAGAAACACGTGTCTAGGGATACGCAATAACAAATTAAGGCATTAGCCTATTACTACTACGGACTTTGTACTAAACTGAAAATGATGCACTACATTGATCAAGATGCCCAGAGGTAATGATGCTGAGACGTGATGACAGTGTGCTCCTACCCCCTTTCACAGAATGCACTTCTGACTCCTAACTTTATGTCCCCACTCGGGCCAGAATTTCCACACCTGGACTACACTCTCCGCACCCGGACAGTACTCTCCACACCTGGACCGTACTCTCCGGCTAGCGCAAATTGTGCACTGCATGTACCATGATGCAAAGGAAAAAACTTTTCTGGGTTATGATGTAGTGTCTGGCCATATCCTTTTCCCTGCCCAAACTGTTTTTCATGACCTTATCGACCATTTATCACACATTCCTAATGTTCCTTTTTTATAGAAATTGCAATCCGGCACATTGATTACACTTTATCCGGCCCCAGCCGGAGATTGCGGCTCGAGCGGGAGAGTATGGCCCTAGCCGGAGAGCACGGTCCGGATGCGTAGAGTATGCTCCGGGTGCGGACGGTACGGTCTGGGTGTAGAAATTCCAGCCTGAGTGCGGATGTAAAATTAGCAGTTGTAAGTGCATTCTGTGAATGCCAAAAATCGTAAGTGCCTTCTGTGAATACCAAAAGTAGTAAGTTTAGGATTTTGTCTCAGATTAGTTCTGTGAATATGCCCCAATATATTTGAAATACTTCCTGGATAAAGTAGCATGCAGTCCTCTAATTCCAATTAAAAATGATCAAAATAATAAATATGAACAATTTAAAAGCACTTTTCTAAATACAACTCCTCAAACATTGGCAACGTCTTGATTTACTATTCTAACACCAGTCTAAAAATATTGAGGAAAGTCCAAACATTTGCAGATCAGATTTACTATTCTAACTCCTGTCTAACAAACATAGGGGAATATAAATGCATTGGTGGTGTTAGATTTACTATGCTAAATCTAGTTTAATAAACAGTATTGGAGAAAGTGCATCCATAGGCAGGAGGGGGATACATTTACTGTTATAAGCTCAGTCTAACAAGCATTGGACATACTGCATACTTTTGTGGGGAGATTTACTCTTCTCACTACTGTTTCACAAACATTTGGGACAGTGCAAACATTGGGTGGGGGACAATTTTACAATTCACAAGTACAATTTATAATATATGGGGAAATGCATAACTAAGAAAGTGTTACTAGTTAGGAAGGATGTGGGTTCTTCTAAAAAACTAGATCTGTAATATTTCATCTATTGGAAACCAAGTACCCAGTTACAGCATTTGATTCTATAAGGATAGTGAAGAGCAATCCTAGGCATATTCATGGGAGAAGGTAAGTGCTTGTACTCAAGCCCACACGCACGCACCAAACAGTATCCAAAAGAATCACTGTCCAGTCAGTGATTTTAGGGCATGTAACAACTCACTGTTGACTTTGTGAGTGTTAAGAAAGCGTTTCAATGACCTTTATTAATACATGTAATGATTCGCTTTTAACCTAAACATTGTCAATAAAGGATTTACATTTTACAATAACAGTGTACATACATTTTTTTTCTCATTTTTATATATTTTGCCATGAAGCATTAGGCCTCACCAACAGACTACCCCCCACACCTCCCCACTCCAGAGCCTTTGGGCAAAAGCACCAGCTCCAGGAGAACTTGGAATATCCAAAAACCTGCCCCAGGGTCATCAATATTAATGCCTGGGACACATAGGGTGCCATACTAGGACTGATACTAAGAACAGCTGGGGACTAATGGATTCATGGAAGCCCTCCGAAATGAATTTACACTCACTGTTGGCACCACTGCTCCTTCTGGGACATCATGCACGTTCTCAGAGTAATCGGTCCCCCAGGAGACATCTTTCCTTTCCTCATTTTGTTTGGACCCCATTGGGCTCATTTTGATTATTATGGTGTCCTTTTGCTCCTTGTGGCAAAATCTAGCTACCAGAATTGATGATTTTCAGACTCAAGGCACCTAAAGTCACAAATTCCTTGAACAGTTTGACTTCTTTTTGTTACTGCTATCCTTAATCAGGACCTGTCCTATGTCCAGCACTTGGTGTTCTCCTCAGCTTGGGATTTGGATTGCCTCCAGTGGTACCTTTCAAACCTCAAGGCAGAACGTCCTCCAGGTGTGTACTTCTAGTCCCTTAACGTCTGAGGCCCCCTGAAGGACACTGGTGTGATAACAGAAGTCAGGGGGAAGCCATCTGAGGATGGCTACCTCCTGCAAATCCAGTCCTCAGAAGTTCCAGGGGAGCTCTTCTCCTCCGGGGTCCGTCAGCAGGCTCATCCCTCTACTGTCTCACAGAGGGTATAAGGTTCTTTAGCATCCCAAACAGGCCTTGTCTTCTTCAGGATCCTGTAAAATCTTCTCTTTCTCCTTGTCCTTCTCCTGCTCTGTAGACGTTTTTAAATGGAGGCAAACATTTCCAGAAGGTAGGCACCTCATTTCAGTTGTAAAATAACACCTCATCACTCCACCCCTGTCCAAACTCTTCAGCACAGCATTTTGGGACATTTCAAGATAAAGCATTGAAATGGTCTGTTGAAAGACCTCTCTGGGAGCCTGAAACCTTGCCCCTAACTGCTACAAATTGCCTAGTCCCTTCCCTTCAAAACTTCACAGTGGAGCCCTTCTGTGACTGGCTCATGAGACCAGCTCCTTCCTCCTCTGCGCTCACTCAGTGAATCTTCTAGGCCTGGTACTGTGTAAAAAGCAATTATCACATGCACATTCTGTCCCCACCCATTTCTTTTGCAGCAACAGGCCAAACTACGGACAAACAGATCTTTGAGTGGGGAGGCTTTTGATCCTCCAGATGGCCAGCAGAGTAATTACTTGGCCCAGTAGGGGTAATAAGACAGAAATCTAAATAGGAGCTGAATCAGAGACCTAAGGCAAATCACCAAGTGCTATAAGGAGTGTAGATAACAAAAGCAACATTGAATTCGCCCTTTGAATGCATTTTTACTATAGGATTGGCGTGTCATGACAGTACCTATGCGTAACTATGGTGAAACAGTACTTTTGAGTAGATTTTGCCCAAAATGTATAACATAATAAAGGATACCCTTTTCTGTTAAGCACTACAGACTTACTCTGAATGCCTAATCACATGCTAAACCCTAAACCGGAACAGCACCAATACTTGAAGTCTCCCTTCTGTGAGAGGCTACCCGTGTGCAGTTACTGGACTGAGCCAGGAGGCAGAACAACTGGCTCAGTCTTCACATGGATGCACACACTCATGCCCATGTGTTAACATGCAGCCAAACTAGAGCCTCTTACCCAAGCTGTAAGGGACCTTATTTTAAAAGGTAGATACTGGTTGCTAGCACTCACAATCCATTTTAAAAGTGTTTACAGTGAGCAAGGCTCAGTTTGTGAAACTAACAGTAAATTGTCCAAAAAACAGGTAAAAGCAATGATTAGGTCCTAATACATTTTCTGAAAGCATACATTTGTGTGGGCAGATTTACTATTTTAAATGCAACCTAACAAACATTGGGGAAGTGCATACATTGGGCATGTCATATTTACGATCATAACTCAAGTCAGCAAATATTAGGGAAATTGAAAACATTGGGGCATTAAGTTACAACACTCCCAATAATATAAAGAATCATTATAAATGATTAGGCAAATGTAAATAAAAACTTTCAAAATTCTTAATATATTTTTTAATTAAAATATATATATACCAGAATAGAAATGTTTTCATTCTTCATATAAACAATATAAAAGATAAACAGTATCACTAAATCCCACACAAAACACACAAATATAAATGCATATTTTTTATGATCAATTATTACTTAACAGTTTTCTAAAACAAATTCCCTTCTGATGCATTCCCCAATTATACACCACATCCCTAAAAAACATAAAAATAGAAGAATATAAAAAATATAAAATATCCATCTTTTACATTTTTACATATTAAACAATTAACACTAATTAATATACAAATCAAAAATAACTACATCCACAAAAACCTCAATACAAACCACAAGTCATTAGAAAATACATAAAAATATCTTTAGAAATTAGAAATGTTTAATAATTGTTTTAAAATTGTAAATAATCAAGCACAAAAAAAATAATTTTCAATTTAATAATGACCATAAATAATGCATCAATTATTATCAGTTAATAAATACACAAAGTAAACATTATTCACACAATCTCCCAATAAAGCATGAAACTGGATATTACATTGCATTACATAATTTAAAACGTTATTATACATGTAAACAAATAAAAACAATTGCAAAAAATATTTATTGACCAACCAACATTAATTAATATATTCTTTTAAATCAACCACTACCCACCTGATCAGCTGATGAAACTCACAACCAAAAATTACAACTTTGGAAACATTTTTCAATGTTATTAACCATATAAACAAATAAATAGCAAATAAAAATGTTAAATTCATTAGTTAATTTTAAATACTCTGCAATTTTAGAATTTTAAAATACCCACACAATCCCCAATAAACCCAACAGCCTAAATAAACAATTATACATTAATATAGTATTTCAATATATTAAAAAATAAACAATAAACAATGAGATAAATAATGAAATCACAACATAATTGCCTACAAAAAAACAATATATTTAAAATATTATTATTAACTTATTTAAAACTAAAATATTATTACAAAAGGGTTACAAAATACTTGCCTTCATTACTTTTGTCCACATTCTGTTTTTTTGTCACAATATGTGGGCCAAATTATTATTGTCACACAATATTATTGAGTTAATAATTTATTTTGAAGACAAAAATAAATTTCTTTTAAGATGATACCATCTAAAATTCATAGCAGTGACCAAGAGGAATATAATACACAACAAAGGGGATCTAACATGAAACAGAGCAATCTGATAGACTAGAAAATGTATATAATTAGCTTCATAATAGCGAACATTGGCATTTCCAATCTGTCTCACTTGAATGCCTTCAAATTCATTAATTACCAGTAGTTCTTTCAGTATAAAGGTGGATAGGTGGAAGGAGCGTCCAGCATTGTCTATTTGAAGGCGCCCTCCACCGCTCGTGTGAGCTCATGGAGCGATAACAATAAAATTCTAAAGTTCTTAAGATATACAAGTGGTATATTTTTCTACTCCCATAACAGGGAACAAAGGACAGTGTTTGTGACTATCAGGTATATGTGCATTTATTCTATCACCCATTGAGGTGTAACAGGGATCATTTTTTTGGTCCTGAGGAAGAAATCCAAGGGGATGGCTTCTGAAACATGTCGACCTTGTAGGAGGTGACTCATTATAGTACACCATCTACACCTCCCCACTTTTACTATTCTCAGCCAGGGAAGACAATAAAGTATTTTCATTCCACTAGCCAGAGAATTTTTAACCATCTCACATTTTCTTTTCACGATCCCACGCACAACACATACTCACCAATCACTGAATAAAGTGCTCCTGCATCTACGTAAGTCGTAGCACGCCCCATCCCGTAGAGGGGCGGGAAGACCCCAATGATGAAGCATTACACTGAAACAGGTTTCAGTGTGTGAGGGGTATTTAAAAAAAATTTGAAACATTGCCCTTCCCACAAATTGAGAGAAGGAGCTCTGATCCTTCATCTCCCAGTGCCACAAGAACCACTGAAGACACAAGAAGAAGTTGAGCAGAAGTGAATCATTCTGGACATTGGGGAATAAGCTCACCAAACGGACTGCAGGATTCCTTTTTTGACTTATCAGAAAGAACACATTGGAAAATGGGAAATACCCCCATATCCCAGTCACTGTGCTAGTGGTAAAAAGGGGGAATAACCCATCACTGATCTGCTGTTTCTTTCTCCTCTCTATAGAGCTGTTGGAACTTAATGGGGAGAAGCTCAAATGCAGAATAACCACAGACAATACAAGACAGTTCGTGCAACAGATAAAATTCATATGCTTGAAGGTTCTTAACTGTGCTGTCACAGAGTAGAAATTGGGCAGAGAGAGATGTGGAAAGGGAAATAGGAAGCAGCAGGAGAAAGGCCAGTAAAGAAAGAGAAATGATCGCAGCCATACAGAGGAGTGAGGGAAGCCTGGGAGAGAGTGACCACATTTGTACACAGACAGATGAATGCCCGTGCCCTCCGTGCAAAAGGACAAAGAGTTCTCTGACATCGGCAGTGGCACGACACAACCTATCCATTCAAAACAAAATGAAGACAAAATACTCCTGTGGAAGACAATCCGAAGAATAGGGTGGAAAGCCATTGAAGCAGGAGCAGAGAAATGAAATAGAAAAGAAAGCCATCCAATCTTGAGAAAAGGACAGCTCCAAAGCGCATTCCAAGTTAAATTACTGATCACAATGCTGTCTCTGCAGCAAGATGACAGAATAAATGTTACTGAGTAAATAATTCATCTAGTGAATATACTCCATTGACTATGTAAGTGATATAAAATACACTAAAATGAATAGCACAAGCACTGAATCTACATGACGTGCATAGAAATTTGATATTTACAGAAATAATTAAAACATGAGCAGAGAGGAATATTGCACATGTTGAAATGTATGGCATACCAATGAATGAACATACACTTCCCTTAAGGAATTTGCCACATTTTAACATTTATATAGTATATGCTGTATGATTATAATGTGTATTGAGATGACATAGGATTCACTCCGAAATTAACATAGCACACAATACAATGAATATGAGTGGTGTTGCAATTATAACGATACACATGGAACTAGGAGCCTGATTGTGATGCCGGTCGGACTCTCGTCAGACCGGCACCGTGGCGGACGCAGGACCGCCCAACAAGAAGTCGGCTGTTCCACTGTCCGCATTACAATGCACCGCCTTCAAGGCGGTCACAGTGTGTATATTTTGCACTGCAGCGAGTGGCCTCTTGATGAACTTACTTCTCCCCTCACACTTAAAAGATCTTCTGTGTTCTTGATTGTTTTTTCCATGTGGCAATCTGTGCAAAAATGATAAAATAATGAGGGAATCAGACCCAGAATGACGAATTCTCCCAGTAATTCCTTATTTCTAAGAGGACCGTCAGGGCCCCACTTCTAATGGACGAGATTTCTCCTACTACTGGTATCGATAACTCCAAGGGTGCTGAAAGTCTGGGCCGTTTTGTGGGCAAATCATAATGAGTGCGATTGTGAAATGGATTTGAACCATTTTGAAATAATTTGGATATGAATGAAACAAGTTAAAGTGAATATGATCTATGCTCAGCTAGATATGACATGCTGAAAAGCATATATCATGAAAATATGAACAATGTGAAGTATTGGAAATAATCTGGGGTATTGAACATATTATGACCTCTATTGAAATTAATCTCACAAGCATTCAAATGAATATGAACTGTGGATAATATGTTTTAAGATAGATATGAGATGGTTTTAAATCATCAATAAGTGTGGGGAAATTAATATAATATTCACTGAAACTTAAACACAATTAGAAGAATATTCTGCCTGAATATCATATTCATTAATATCTCAACGAACATATTCTACTAAAGTCCCATGGTCTCTTGTCTTAAAAAAAAACGCAAATGAGCATGATTCTTTATTTTTTTAGAGTTTTATACAGCGCAAACTAGACCAGAGACATGGAGTATGAGAGCGCTTTACATGAGCACCAGTTGTGTTACAGAAGGACACATTCATTTTTGTTAGGCACAGGGAGATTAAGTGATTTGCCCAGAATCACAAGATGCTGAGCATCGTTGCCGAGACTCGAACCCGGTTCACCAGCTTCGAGGTTGACCGCTCTAGCCGTAAGGCTACATCCTACATCTTATCTTGAAACAAGGTGTGTGCAGCAGAGGGATGTGACGCGGAGAAACATTGAGATAGAAGATAAACAGGGAGGGGCTTGGGTACATGTGCAATCAGTGTGAAACCTGTAGTGGGTGGATACATATTCTGAGACTCTTTCTTAGCTTTTGAAGTATGGGCATAAAGACATGTAGCAGGATAAGAACATTAACATGATTGTGAGGTGATTTATTGTGTAATGTTCTAGGGCTCATAGACTTGTAATCGAGCAGCTGGAGCACACCAACATGGAATGTAAGACGTGTGTGAGCTTGAGGCTTACAAAACATGAAGAGCTTGAGGGGCTCCTTGATATGCAATGGAAAGAAATTAGTACATATGGACATGCATAATTAGGAGTTTCAGCACACAGATATTCAGTGTGAGGGGTGTGGAAGCATGGGGCTATTTGACATGTAAAGCAAGGAGCTTGGGAGTCTCTACATTGAGAAGCTTGAAGCTCCTGGAGATGCACATTGCAAAGCTTTACGTTCATATACAGGTAGTAAAAAAATCAATGACCTCAATGTGCAGGGGGAAAGTCCAGGGGCTTAACACAGGCCCCCCGCAACCCCCGCAGTGCGGGGGTCCCCTGTGCTCCAGGGGCCCCTCCGCAGCCGTCAGCCTCTCTTTCTTCGCGCTCCTCCTCATTTAGTAAAAACCGAGACTTCAAGAAACAGGTACTACCTTCTCTTTCTTCCTTTCGTTTATTTCTTCCCCTGTGAAATGGATCTAAAAAAGAAAAACAGATTTGCTGGAA
The DNA here is from genome assembly GCF_964204655.1 of Triturus cristatus. NCBI lineage: Eukaryota > Metazoa > Chordata > Amphibia > Caudata > Salamandridae > Triturus > Triturus cristatus. Next base: position 200,166,084 of record NC_140593.1, read on the forward strand.
ACGGTGTCTTTTACTGACATTTTTCCAATTTCTACATGCAGCCTCGGGGTGGAGAGAAATAAAACATTCTGAATATGAAAAATAAGCAACTAACTAACGAAAACAAGACAGAGTGGTTGCAAGGTGGCCACATTGATTTTTTCACACTTAAACACATTAGCGCCATTTTACAGTGTTTGCCAGAGAAGCGCTACTTTTGTTTCTCCTCTCTTTGAACAACATTGTTTTCCCTGGGTGGGAAAGTGCACCTTTCCTGGAGGTACTGAAATACCTGCTTGATGTGTGAATTGGAAAAAAAATGTGTGCAGCGGCTGTGTGTTCACAAATGTGGTCTTTTCAAAGCAGACTGCCTATGTTTTGTAAGGATATAAAAAATGGACAGTGAAACGGGTCCGTTCTGGGCCATTCAGTCATTGCCTTAACTTTTTAGGCAAAAGCACTCCCTAATTTCTGAATAATTAGTGTAAAAGGAAAAAGGTAACCATGTTGTTCCTGCTTACATTTCACATGCTTGTCTTAATCTTGCATTCCCTATGAGTGATTGCTTTTACTAGGAGGTTGTTCATTTTTTTTAGGCAGCATACTGCTCTTGTCTATTGTGGCATTTTAATTGAGTCACATCCAGGTGTTTATAGCAGGTCAGTGCAGTGCAAGTTTCTCTCAGTGGGGCAGTATGGTGTTCAGTGGGGGAGAGGATGTGGCGCTATGGCCAGAGCTACTGAATTTGGAACTGGGAAACCAGGTTCAGCCTTAATGACCAGTCAGTCTCCCAGACCACTCTACTGAGGGAGCGCATTCCCATGCTAGACCTTAGAAGGCCCGCAAGACAATAGAAGCCGTGGTGTCTTAGCACCAGCAGGTGAACTCTGGCGGTGGCAAGTGCGGGTTAACCTTCTAGGCCTGTCCACCATGATCCAAGAAGTTCACCTCCAGTCTTGGGGGCAGGCCTATGAAGCAGCAGACCCTAGAGTGACAGTGACTCTGTCACTGAGGTCACAGGACCCTGGTGCAGGGTGGCTCTAGGGCAGTGCGACCGCACCGGGCACTAACTTCGGGTGGGGGTGTCGTATTTATAAGTATAATATGGTTTTTAAACCACTTGATGCCCCCTTTCTGGCCTCCAACAATTTTTGGCAACAATAAAAATGTTGTGATAACTCCAGTGATTAATGTTCTTAGTAGAGAGAGATGGTGTTTTGTCTAGTGGAAGTTTTGACTCATAAAAAGGAAGTGCAGAGGGTTAATGTGCCTGCTGCTAAGAACATGTACCATGCAGATCACAAAGTGCACATAATGTAAATAGGTCAGTGGGTTACCACTTTGTCAGAGAGACCCTATTGTTACTTGCAGTTAATAAGTTAAAATCCTAACATAGAACCGTGAGCTATTAACTGACATGTAAGAGCTGCATGCAAACTGCTAGGTATAAATTAGAGCGTTATGGTTTTTTCCCCAGTCTTTGATTATCCTAATGTTGCAAAAAAGGGTTAATTTGGCTAGAAATCAATTCTGATTATTAAAAAGAACGCCCAACCATGGAATTACGTTTTGAATTCTGAGTTTGTGTTTCTCCAGACCAATCACTATTAAACTACGCTGCCTACTAGTATGGTTGTCATGTGACTCTTACACCTTGTAGTCCTTTGTCTTATGTAACATTTCCTATACAGTGATTTACACACGTATGAATGATTGTCTCTGTGTAATATGTATGATGAAAGTGCTGTGACACCCTACACTGGTATTAGTGGTGCTATACATTTTCTGACACTTTGTTATTTTGAAATTTTTACACATGCTAACAGTCTCTGCAAAGATCTTTCCTTATTAGTACCAGTGAAGCATACAACTGCAGCAGTGAGAAAGGTGAGCAGTCATCCTTTGCAAAGGGCCCTCCACTTCACAGCAGCACAAGTCAAATTTTTTGTAACCTTTGATCCGTTTGAGCTATAAATAATGTATTAGTTAAGTCGTCAGATTATGCAGCAGATGATGTATTATGTGGCACGGACAGTTATTTTCGTTATTTTCATTGTTTATTTTCTGGAGGATAAGGAGATTTCACTGGGGAGTGGCACTCGAGAGCTGGTGGAGCTGTTTATTTTTATTTTTTTTAATTCTGCGGAGTGAATTGTGGGATTTTGAGTTCACAGTAGCTTTGGAGGATGGGTGGATTCACAATAGACACAGGTCACGGGGTTAATTTGAGGAATCATTAGAATGATTGTGCACTTGTGGGAGAGGAAATTATATAACGGTTTTAGCGGCAGGGAAAGAGAACATGCGATTAGAGTAGTCAAAGTGAAGTGATTAAGGAGGTCAGACTGCCAGTATTATTTTCAAGAGGTAAAGGGTTGTAGTCTTGCATTTTGTGTTTGGGATATGTTACAGGGAGGTTGGAAAGGTGATGGAATGAAGTTATTGGGTTAATTTGTCAGATTTAAATAAAGAGGTTTTGTTTTGACTTTTGGGGGGTTGGACACTGGGGGTGGGTATTTCACATAACAAATGTAATATTGGTACAAGAGGGATGAGGATGCAGTATGAAGGTGTATTATAATGTTGTTGTTTGAGCACTTGCTAGCAGCAGAGTGGTTGGGGAGGGGGAGGCACAGGGTGATGAGACATTTTCCTTGAACATGTAATTTTTAATGCACGTTTACCCTGAGCAGTCAGTTGAGCTGTGTTTCTTTTCTGTTACAGAGACCCCTGACGAAGAGCCCAGAGGCTCGAAATGCATTGGGTTATTTAAAAGAGTCCATTCTGATGTATGTTTGACTACACGTGCCGCTTGGTAAATGCCTGGATGGGCAGCAGGAGGCATTTGAAACTGTTGAATAAAGCATTCAAGGTCAATGAAGCTGTCTCCGTGATGTTTAAAAAATGCAGGAAGAGTGATGATTAATAAGGAAAAGTAAAAGAATAAGGGCCATATGTAGGTAGCTAAATACCGGTCGGTAACGGCCGAAATTCGGTAAATATCCCGTTACCGACCGGTATTTAGTCAAGTGAGATGTAGGAGGCCAAAAACCAGTTTTCGGTAAATATGAAGCGGTAAATACCGATTCATATTTACCGATTTCTAAAATACCGATTCATATTTACCGAATACATATTTTCCGATTCGGTAAATATGAAGTGGTAAATATGAAGTGGTAAATATGAAGTGGTAAATATGAAGTGGTAAAACGGAAAAAGATATGTAGGTAAATTCGGTAATTAAGAAATCCATGAAATTCGGTAATTAAGAGTCGGTAATTAACACAGATTGAAAGCAGGTGGTAAGCATCAACAGTGCATATAAGCAATCCCAAAATGCAACAGCGTGGACAACATGGCCACTCTGTATGTCATTGCAAGGCGCCTACGTCTACAGGCAGCAGGTCTGAGGATTTGGAGACGGGAGGAATGCATCTACAGACAGCGCATCACACTCTTTCAACAGACTGACGCAGAGATACATGAAAGGTACAGGCTACACCCACAAACCATCATGGACCTGATAAGGGACCTGCACCCACTCCTGGACCAGCCAACAAGAAGGGCGCATGCCATACCACCACATGTGCAGGTTCTCTGCAGCCTACATCTACTCGCATCTGGCAGTTACCAGGGGGTGATAGCTGCGGTGGGCGGTGTATCCCAGAGTTGCCTGTCCCGTTTCTTCAGGAAGTTCCTGGATGCCATGATGCAGAGAATGCACCACTACATCAGCTTCCCAAACACACAGGCTGAACTGCAGAAAACTAAAACTGACTTTTATCACATGGCACAGTTCCCCCATGTCATTGGCTGTATTGATGGCACACACATCCCAATCTGCCCACCAGCTGCCACTGAGCACATCTACAGGAACAGAAAGTCCACCCACTCCATCAATGTGCAGGTAATCTGCGATGCAGGGAACATCATCACTGATATTGTTGCGAAGTTTCCTGGGAGCACCCACGACTCCTACATCTTCCAGAACAGTGGGATCTACACATGACTGCTTGCCGGAGAATTTGGAGAAGGATACCTGCTAGGTAAGTAACAGTGACGCCCCATGATACTTGCAAATCATAGTGTATTGAGGCATGTGTCTGATGGTTCCCTTTTACTCACCTAGGCGACAGTGCATATGCCGTGCGGTCATTCATCCTCACTCCCTACCTACATCCATCAACCCAGAGTGAGAGACGATATAACGTGGCACACAAATCTACACGCAACGTGGTGGAGCGCACGTTTGGACTATTGAAAAGCAGGTTCCGCTGCCTCCACAAGAGCGGAGGCGCACGCCAGTACACACCGATCATCTGTTGCAAGATCATTGCCACTTGTGCAATGCTGCACAACCTTGCCACGAAGAGAGGTACATAGGTGGAACTAACAGATTTTGAGGACAATGAGGATGAGTCAGGTCAGCCAGAGGCCAACGCAGCTGGAGTGCCAACAGCAACAGATGGGAGAGAGAGACGGGCAGAGATCACCTGCAACTATTTCTGAGTAAGTAAGGGGACACAGCCAGTTGTTGGATGTCATGACGTAGTTTAATAATGCGGCACTACGCCACAACACCAAGAAAATGCCATTCTGGCAACATTGCGTAATGACTGCTAGCAAGTCCAGGGTTACGTCACCCAATTGTCTTAGGCTATGCCGTGCAGCATTACTGTTTGCGGCCACGCGCTACAGTGTGGGATGCCACGGATTGTGCCTCCTCACTAGTGGCAGCCCCATGCCGCCTGCTGCTCCTGCGTGTATCTGGGACCGGGGGGGTTATGCTGCTCCTGCTGCTGGTTTCTATGCTTTCTGCAGCATCCCCAGCACCAGTTGTGGCCGCCAGGCTTGTCAATAGCACTTCCAGTGCACTGGTGACCTGCACCATCCCCCTAGAAACGTCGCTGCTGCAGTGTGTCAGGCCCTCCTGCATAGCCACAGAGCGCCTGCAGAGTAGTGAAGTGGCAGTTGCCAGCCGGTTGAGTGCCCTGGTATGACTGTCTCTCCTCTGCCGTTCCCGGCGCCGTGCAGCTCTGTCTGCATCATACTTGCTGCACAACAGCTTGATGGACTGGGACATGTCCCGCATGCCCGCTGCCATGTCACTCATCCCCACCGCCATAGCGCTGATGCCCCTGTCCATGTTGTCAAAAGTAGCTTTCAGTCCCCGCATTTGCCGCTGAACTGACATCACTGCCTTTGTTTGTAGGCGCTGTATTTTCAACATGTTGCCCTCGAGCCCCGAGAACACCCCATGGCTGTCAACGTGTGCTGGTGGACTCTGCACCCGCGACCTGCGGCGCCGTCTGGCACCCGTGTGTGCTCCCTCTGAGGTGGAGGGCACAGTGGCATGGCTCCCATCCTGGGGCATGGTGTTTGGATCCGGGCCCCTGCTGTCGTCAGATGAGGTCTCCAACACTCGCAACCTGGCAGCTGCACGCCTCCTCGACCTCACAAATACAGGCGGTGATGTGGCCGGTGACTCAAGCATGAGTGGTGATGCTGGCTGTGGTAGTGGTGATGCTGGCTGTGGTAGTGGTGATGCTGGCTGTGGCAATGATATCTTGGCAGAACTTGTGCTGGCCAGCCCTGTACTGTCTTGCCGGTGTGCCCTCTCTCCTGTTGCATGTGCAGTCCTGTGCGATGTTACATCTGTGGACAGAAATGCAACATCAGCTCAGTGTACCTGAAGGCCTGCATTGCAAGCATCACAATAAATTTCTGTAACACTCTCACATTGTCCTCTGCCTGCTTTTGGCTAATGTGTGTACCATGCCTTGTTGTTCTGTGCTATTCAGTTCATGGTTGGGGTTTCCCTGACTACATCTCCCATAATGCATTGCCAGTCTGCACTAACACATGGACTGGAGTGGGATACTCATTTCACAATGGGGGATGTGGGATAGGGGTAGGGGGGCTACATTGCTGTGCATTCGTCTTACCTTGTTGGGTGGCGGCTCTGGCAGAGCTGTCGGCATCCCCAAGCCCCACGACACTCTCGTGCTCTATTATGGACTGCACCAGCTCCTCCAGTTCGGTAAGGGCAGGTGCCCTGTTACTCCCACCTCCTGTCCGGCTGGCCTCCTTCTGCAGTTCCCCCATCTTCCTCTTTGTGACGATCCTCAGGTCGTATCAGCGCTTTTTAAGTACCTCAATGTCCTTGGGGGTCACTCCAACAGCATTGACCTGCGCCTGGATTCCCAGCCATATATTCCGCTTCTCCTACTCTGGCACTTGCAGGGACTGCCTCCCAAACAGCTTCTGGTGCTGCTTCACCACCTCCTCCACTAGTACCTGAAGTTCCTTGGGGCTACATTTTTGCTTTCTCCTCCTTTCCCCTCCACCTCTCTGTGTCTCTTGGCTGGACATTGTGATTTTGAGCTGCACAATCAGGCACTGGCTCCCTGCCTCTCCTCTGCACTCCCAGCCTCTCCAGAGTCTGTTGATTGTGTGCACCTGCCTGGGTGTGGCCACTTCCTGGTTGGGTGGGGTTTGGTTGCACAGGATTGGCTGTTTCATCCAGTCATGTGATTTCGTTTTTCCGATTCGGTAAATACCGATTTGGTATTTACCGAATCGGTAAATGCCACTTTGAAATTTACCGATTCGGTAAATACCACCTCGGAATTTACCGATTCGGTAAATACCACCTCGGTATTTACCGATTCGGTAAATTCCGATTCTTGTATACCGAATGTTACCGAATCGGTAATTATTACTGAATGATTACCTACATATAACTTTCCGATTCATAAATACCGATTCGGTAAAGTTCGGTATTTAAGAATCGGTAAAATATATTTACCTACCTATGGCCCTAAGTGACATATGATAAAATGGTAAACCGAATAAGGCCGATTTTGAGGAATTTCTCCTTTGCAGCAGTGCGACAGTGGGGCGCATGAGTGACACACCCTTTTTGGTATCTTTGAATAAGCTGTGATTTGGGACGACTCACAGACTGTTCGCACGCACTTTCAGTGATTACAATGGACAAAATGTTTTGAAGAAATAAGGGAAGGAGTGCATGCTCAAAACTGACTTTCATTTGTTTTGCAAATATGGCAGAGCCATAATTATGTGCAAAACATTTGCAAACTAGGATATTTTGCCATTCATGTTTGAACTGCTCTTGTGGAAAAAGGGAGGAGAAGTGCTGATGACAAAAACTCCATGTCTGGGAGAGAAATGGCTTGTGATTCCACTTTAAAGGATATTTGGGACATTCTGTGATTGGAAACATATCCCACTTTGTGAATGTATTTTAATGTCAAAAACTCATATTAAACCTTAAATAAACATGTGTATCTATTGGTTAAATAAAATGACATAATAAGCTGTAACCGGTTAGTGAAATGGGAAACAAAAACAAAAAATTGGGATATTTTGCTCTTTGTGCCACACCTCTGACTCCGCCCACTGACCCAATCAAAGAGTTACTCCAGCCCTCTGATTCTCCGCCCACAGTACGCTACTTTTTTCCCCCCACTTCGACCACTGCTTCCATTGTATTTCCTATTACGGGAGGGGCCGCTATCTCGTTCTTGTAAAATGGAGCGCGATCTGCTCATTTCTGGAATGGTACAAGCTCATTAACATAGCACCAGGGGCCACGCAGACGAGAGAACCCCTTATAGGCTCAGGCAGAGGCGCAACTAGAGAGAGCCACATTTCGGGGGGGAGGGGGCTACCATCAATTTCGGGGGGAGGGCTAATTCGTCCAGCGATAGCCAGAGTGGAGATGCACGGGCTCTAAGAAGGGATGAAAGAACAACAAAGCCTCGTCAGCAAGTAAATGGTCTTTTAAAGACTTGTGAAGTACTCGGGTGAGGCTGTGTGTGTGCCCGGGAAGCCGTCTCAACCCGGGCTGACACACATGACGGGGGGTGAGGGGTGAGGGGTGATGGGTGAGATTTGCAGCCCTTTCAGCCCATTGGGGGTTGCACACCTGGGCTCAGGTGCATGTTTTCATTGTGTGTAGGGGTCAATGCAGGAGAGGGAGTTTTAGGAAGATGAAAGTGCAGGGTGGAGCTGCAGTTGAGTGGGGGATGGTGACATTGGGGGCTATGGTGACTGAGGCAGATGGGTAGCAGCAATATTTAAATGTAGGGGACACTCATCTGATACTGCTGTAACTGGGAGGTCAGTCACACTGAGACATAAGCACTGCCCATGAGGTGGAACATTGTTTTACTCCTTGTGGAGGTGGGCTGCATAGAAGGGAGGTGGGATCTTACAAAGTGTTTGTAGCACACATTGTGGAAACATGTTTTGCACTTTAATTTCCAGCCTCTGTGATGCCTCTCTTCACCTTCACCCCACCCTTCCTTCTCCCAGTCCCACTGGCAACCATGAACCTATTCAGAGTCGTCACTAGCTCGGGCAGAAAGCACACTGGGTGCATTCAGCTGCGGCACACTCCACACTCCATTCCATTAATTTAGGGTCTTGCAACAGAGAGTCCTTGCTGATAGCTAAGGTTCACGTCACCAATAAACAAAAATCCACAGAGTAGGCTTTGGGTCAGCTGCCTCCAGCCACTGAATTGTTTGGGTCGGCCCCCTTCAGCATTGCTTACTTAAAGAGCATTTCCAATTTGTATAAAGCCATATGTGTATTGCGCTGCTTTACATTTTAGAGTGATGATTGGAAAACAGTCTATCTCCACCATCTCATATGTACAGTTAATGTAACCATATTTTCTCTCTGTATTCGATGACTTTGCACCTCAAAACGGTACCACCCTCCTGCTGACTTTGTGCCTAGAGTGATTTTGCACCTAAATGTTTTTTTGCCCCAAAACAATTTTTTGTCTTAATTTTATTTTTCCACCCGAAACCGTCTCATCAGACCCAGCTCTTTTTTCATCCAAATCTGATTTTGCAACTGTTCTGCTTGGGTTTTCGGATCAGATAGAACCCGCTCATCAGAGCCTCACTAACCCAGCCAGAACGTTACCCCCTCCCTAGAACCTATTTACAATCTTGCAACCACATATATCTACCACCTAAGGACAGGGGATTCCTACTATGCATACCAAGACCTCTTATAATCGGCGGCCTCGCGATCCCATACGGATCCAGACCTCTCTGCCCATACGACAGTATCACAAGTGGCGGCCTCGCGATCCCATACGAATCCAGACCTCTCTACCCAGACGGCAGTCTCAGCTCAATCGGCGGCCTCGCGATCCCATACGGATCCAGACCTCTCTGCCCATACGACAGTATCACAAGTGGCGGCCTCGCGGTCCCATACGAACCCAGACCTCTCTACCCAGACGGCAGTCTCAGCACAATCGGCGGCCTCACGATCCCATACGGATCCAGACCTCTCTGCCCATACGACAGTATCACAAGTGGCGGCCTCGCGATCCCATACGGATCCAGACCTCTCTGCCCATACGACAGTATCACAAGTGGCGGCCTCGCGGTCCCATACGAACCCAGACCTCTCTACCCAGACGGCAGTCTCAGATCACAAGTGGCGGCCTCGCGGTCCCATACGAACCCAGACCTCTCTACCCAGACGGCAGTCTCAGATCACAAGTGGCGGCCTCGCGATTCCATACGAATCCAGACCTCTCTACCCAGACGGCAGTCTCATACGACAGTTCATCCTATGATCACCATAACATACAAGAAGGGAATCAGTCTCACTATTCATCAGATCACACAAGGATTGCCAGTTCGAGCATAGCCTGTTCTCAGGTTCGAGGGGCTCCTCTTTCCCTTATTCAGTTACCACTTACCTGATCAGGGTTAACATCTGTTCATGTAGCCGCAGCTGACTAGAAGAATAGGCTACCCTCTTATACAAGAACACGCAGCACATGTTGGTTCACTACAAACTGGATACTTTATTACTCATTACATACACAATCACATAACATTACGATATAACACATAACCTGCAAAGAAAAGTGAAAGATTAAGTTGTACACTCTAATAAGAAAGGGTCGACATCACCTTAGTAGTATGTAGCCTGCACTCAGTGGTCATCTAGGTTCCCTTCTCGTCTGTGTCTCGGCTCGCCTGGAATCACCCTTCTCCGAGTCACTGGGACCTCTTCCTTATCGGCTACTCTCTCCTCTCTGGCTATTCTGCTAGGAAAGCATCTGTCTCTCGGTTCTTCTCCGCCTTCAAGATGGCGTCTGTCTTCCCTGGAATAAGTAGTAGCTTTACTGCTAACGGCTAGATGCCGCCTACGGACTGAACATGTAACTGCCTCAGACTTTCACTAATATAGAGGTGCGTTTCCTCATGGAAAATTCCGGCCCGTAACCTGCCGCCCACCAAATTCTTGTACCTCCCCGTACCAAGGACACGTTCCCAGCCGGCCGGCCTGATGTAGTGTCTTCGGCATGAAGAAAAATACAATCCTTCGATAAGGGCCGGCCTGAACCGGTTCTCTCCAAGCGAATAACACCTCATAACTAAAACATTACATTTGACCTAGAAGCCTCCCAAGCTGCCGGAGCAGAAAGAAAGATGGAGTCTCTCCCGTTTGAGGCCTACCAGGCCTGAATTCAACACAGCTCCATGAAATACCCTCACTACAGGACAGATTATCCCTAATACTAACAAATCTATCCCCTAGGCTATGTGTGCAAGCCCTGATCTATGGGGAAGAGCACAGAATCATGTCGAAGTGCCTAGTAAATAGGCTCCATTCACTACTCTAACCCTTAGACTTGAATGATAAGAGACTGAAGTCACATTCCATCATGGTGCCTCACAAGAAGGCCGGGAAAATCGAGCAGAACATTTCACCCTTGACTTCAGTCTATTATACATTCATTAAACAGAACTAATATCTGTGGAAGAATAATATGAAACAAGACTAACTGATCTATGTCTAGTACCAGGTGTGCAGAATTGAAGTAGTGAAGGAATACACTGAATAAAGCAACAGATAGAAATCAAAATGCTGATAGTAATTAGAATACCTCCTAATATCTGACGTAACATATGTAAATCCGGTAACCAATTAAAGAGCCAGTCAAACCAGCCCTGGTCAATGTGTTTTCTAACTTCTTCTGTCAAGTCATGTAGTTTATCAATGTGAGCTTGAATGGATTTCGTATGATCCGACAAGTTAAAACAACAAAGACCCTCAAAATCAGAACAGTCGTGTCCATGTTTAAGCAAAAGATAATCAATGGCTGCTCGATTTTGCAAGATAGCCTTACGTTCACCCTGGGCGTCTAATAGCATATCAGACAGGACTGTAGAAGTATGATTGATGGATTTTACCATCCAGCAGGCCATTTTCCCAATAGATTTGGCATTATAAACTGCCAAAGCAGGAACACCAACAATTGAAATAGCCAGGCTAAGGTATTCAGACTTGGAATATAAATGCAAAGATGAGTCACAATCCTCCTGTAACCTCACTGTATCTCGAATCACACGAGAGTTGGCATTCGGATGTGGAGAAAACATTAGCAAACTCAGTCTAGTAATGGCACAAGGGCCTCCAGAAATATTTGCGGGGATATATGGCCAGGAAGTATTACCACATGAGAAAAGCCATCCGGCAGGTAGTAACATCGTGCGATAGTGACTGGGGGTAACTACCATACTCTTGCAAGTCATGTTATTCTGAACAGAAGTACATGTTTTCGGTGTCCTTTGAAGGCACAAAGTTCATTCATGAGCGGTGAATGAAGTGGCACCTTTCAATTTTAAACGCATACATTCAGAAATCGCACTAGGATCACAAGTAAGGAAAAAACATAAATCACCCTGTGTGATATTATAGGTAACTATTTGGGACTGGATGGGGGGTATCGGGTCTGACAGTACAGTACACAAGGGGCAATACTCATGGGCAGCGAAATCGCCCAGAAGAACATTGGGGCGAGCATTTGATATATTAAAAATATGAGTCAAAGTCTCCAATGAAGCAGGGACAGCAACTAAACAAGTTGCTAGAATATCCGTCACCGATCTCATCGGTGTCAAGCAGAAATGAGGGGCTTTAGTTACTTTCTTGGCTAATGTAATCCAAAAGTTCGACGACGAATCCCACGCAGCGAAGGAACGCGACACTCGGGTTCTCAACTCAGCCCGGGTTGATGGGGTCCCTCCTCTCTCGTCGTACCAGCCCAAAAGGAGTCCAACGCCGACACATCCTGCAGCAACAGTCCAAAGAATGATCTGAAAGAGAATCAAATACAGGCATTATTCATTCTCGTAAGTAACATTTGTCAGCCGGGACTGCTTCCCAGCTATCTTTCCCTGGTCTCATAACTAAAATGGTGTTGTCTTGACCGGTTGCAATGACTTCTGCTTGTTCAGGGGGATTCTTAGGCGACTGCACCCAAACTCTGGCCCCAGGATTATCTGTGGAGCCAAAACCTTTCTGGCCTCGTACAGTTAGCAACGTTGGGGCAGTGCCTTTTGTGATCTCACCACTGAAAACAGGCATTATTAACAATTGAGCCACTCGGTCAGTTTGATGTATCAGTAAGTCAACCTCACTGCTATTCAGCAGGAGCACCTTAATCTCTCCCTGATAATCACTATCAATGATTCCTCCAAGCACCTGAATGCCTTTTACAGCCAGCCCCGATCTAGGGGCGATTAATCCGAAATTTCCAGTTGGTATATGAACACCAACACCAGTTTCAATGATGACCCGATCCTTACTTTTTATAACGGTGTCATCCATGGCATGCAAGTCTAAACCTGCCGACCCTGGGGTCGCTCTACATGGAGCCAAAGCTCCGGGAGTAATCTCCCAGTACATCACAGTCTCTCTGATTTCATTGGGCTTAGCATCAACATTCGGAGGAAACAAACGCATAAGTGGGGATTCAGCATTTAGAAAAGGACGGTTATTTTAAAATCAATAACGCTTGAGGCAAAAAGTCTCGCCAATTCTTATACTTGTCATCTGTTAATTTGCGCAATTGGTCTTTCAGCAGGCCATTCAACCTCTCCACAAGACCCGAGGCCTGTGGATAATATGGTATATGAAACACCCATTCAATATTGTTTTCCACACAGAATTCCTGTACCAATCTTCCACGAAAATGGGATGCATTATCAGATTGAATTTGGAATGGCACACCATAATACATCATAATCAATTCCAATGTTTTAATAGTATTCAATTGGGTAGCTTGCTTACAGGGAAGGGCCACCAACAGGCCACTGTATGTATCAACAATGGTGCAAACATATTGACAATTCCTACTCATAGGAAGTGGACCAATGTAATCAATCTGCCAAATTTGAGCGGGCAATTTCCCGCGATGTAAATGACCTTTAACAATTTGGGGCACTTTGCGCTGCCTGATATGCTGACAAATGGGACAATGTAGAATAACATTTTTGATTAAATCTAGGGGAATATAAATTCTTCGATCAGCAGCCCACCTGCTAGTGGCTTTCTCTCCAAAGTGTCCTGCTTTCTGGTGGGCCCATTTCGCCAATCCCGCAATATCAGAATCTTGCGTGTCCACCACTGCCTCAGCAATTTTAGATTTCTCATCTGCAATATTATGAAAGAATTTGTCAAGAGAGTCTATCGGGGTATGAGCATCCACATGGAAGATTGTAACAGTACTCTGTGGGAGCATTTCCCAAATCTCCTGCCATAATTCTTTTCCCCACAGTTCTTTTGAATGGATTTTCCAACTATGGGAATGCCAAGTCGGTAACCAAACTGCCTGTCCATTGGCAGTAGACCAAGAATCGGTAAAAATATGACATGTGCCAGGTAACTCTTGTTTCAGAACTTGATAAACAGCATAGAGTTCAGCAAATTGACTGCTCTTACCCTCACCAGTTGTACTCAGCAATTTTTGTGTGATCGGATTATAGGACACTGCCTTCCAATGCCGTTTCGTCCCTATGAACCTTGCTGAACCATCCGTAAACCAGACATGGTTTCTGTCCTCTGCGGACAAATCATCAAAAGGTTTACCCCACTTAACAGGAGACTCCTGTACTAAAGGTACGGAACATTCACTCTCAGTCTCAGTTGATGGCGCCCGTGCCACCTGCTCATGCAAAGATGCAATTCCTTTTTGTCCCACACGTGCCCTGTCTTGTATATACCATTTCCATTTAATCACACTCGCCTCTTGAGCGTGTCCAATTCGGTGAGTTTTCGGCGAACTCATAACCCACTGCATGATAGGAATTTCAGGTCGCAAAACTATATCATGTCCCAAAGTCAATTGCTCGGTATCCACCAGAGCCCAATAACATGCAAGTAACTGTTTCTCAAAAGGTGTATAACGCTCACCAGCATCAGGTAACTTTTTAGTCCAGAAACCCAACGGTACTCTACTCTTGCCTTGTTTCTGCCACAAACTCCAATTCGCATAAAGGCCTTGTACAGACACATTCAAATCCACCTCACCATCACATACAGGCCATAAATCCAGAGCATGCTGAATTGCTTCTTTTGCCAGACTAAACGCATCTTGCTGTGGTTTACCCCATTCAAATGCATTCTTTTTACGAGTGACCTGGTACAAAGGGGCCAATATTTGACTCAAATGAGGAATATGCTGGCGCCAAAAACCAAACAAACCAATGAGCCCCCTCGCGGCCATCGTACGCAAACACAACCTCAGCATAATCTCCTACGCCGACGACACCCAACTGATCCTCTCCCTGACCAACGACCCCGCCGCCGCCAGATCCAACCTGCACGAAGGGATGAAAGAGGTAGCCGAGTGGATGACGACCAGCCGCCTGAAACTGAACTCGGACAAGACGGAGGTCCTCATCCTGGGCTCCTCACCCTCCGCCTGGGACGACTCCTGGTGGCCTCCCGCCCTGGGCACCGCACCCAAACCGACAGACCATGCACGCAACCTGGGCTTCCTCCTGGACTCCTCCCTCTCCATGACCAGGCAAGTCAACAACGTCTCCTCGGCGTGCTTCAACATCCTACGCATGCTACGGAAGATCTTCTGGTGGATCCCCACCGAGACCAGGAAGACCGTCACCCAGGCCCTCGTCACCAGCCGACTGGACTACGGCAACGCCCTCTACGCCGGTACCACCGCCAAGCTCCAGAAGAGACTCCAGCGGATCCAGAACGCCTCAGCCAGACTCATCCTCGACATCCCACGAACCAGCCACATCTCCGGACATCTGAGAGACCTTCACTGGCTCCCCGTCAACAAAAGAATCACCTTCCGCCTCCTCACCCACGCACACAAAGCCCTACACGACCAAGGCCCGAGCTACCTCAACAGCCGAGTCAACTTCCACGCTCCCAAACGCCACCTCCGATCAGCCAACCACGCCCTCGCCGCCGTCCCCCGCATCCGAAGAGTGACTACAGGAGGAAGGTCCTTCTCCTACCTGGCCGCCAAGACCTGGAACTCCCTCCCTACCGACCTGCGCCTGACCCAAGACCACCTCTCCTTCAGGAAGAAGCTGAAGACCTGGCTGTTCGAGCAGTAGCGGCACCCCCCCCTCCCCCCGCCCCCAGCGCCTTGAGACCCTACGGGTATGTAGCGCGCTTTACAAGTGTCACTGATTGATTGATTCATTGATTGATTGAAGCTTTGGGCTTCTTTCCTATTGCTCGGAACTGCAAAATCAAGAATTTTCTGTTT
Organism: Triturus cristatus; assembly: GCF_964204655.1. Taxonomy (NCBI): domain Eukaryota; kingdom Metazoa; phylum Chordata; class Amphibia; order Caudata; family Salamandridae; genus Triturus; species Triturus cristatus. Next base: position 200,181,655 of record NC_140593.1, read on the forward strand.
AACCTGAGGGATCACTTCTCGGTGCCCTTCATGCCAATTAATACCCAAAAATTTCACAGCCTGGGACGGACCTTGTAATTTATCCGGGTTGATTTCCCAACCTTTCTCACGCAAGCACTCAATAACTCTATCTAATTGGGTCTGAACTTCCTCTTGTGATTCGCCTTGGATCAAAATATCATCAATATAGTGACATATCTGAATTTGCGGATGAACCGGTACCTCAGCCAGATGCTCTGCCACCAGCCGGTGACATATCGTAGGACTATGCACATAGCCCTGGGGAAGACTTCTAAACGTCATCTGACGCCCGTTCCACGTAAAACTGAATTGTTCCTGACACTCAGGGGCAATCGGAATCGAAAAGAAAGCATTAGCAATATCAATGGACGCATACCATGTACCTGGATGTTTTTGGATTCTTTCAATTAGGGTAATAACATCCGGTACTGCAACAGTCAAAGAGGGTGTGTGTCTATTCAATTCTCGATAATCAACAGTCATGCGCCAAGAATTATCACTCTTACGTACAGGCCAAACAGGATTATTCCAAGCAGAAGTAATTGGGGTTATAACTCCTGCATCCACCAACTCCTGAATAGTGGTACTAATCTCTTCATGACCACCTGGAATACGATACTGCTTCTGACGAACCACTTTTGTCGCCTGGGGAACTTTTATGGGGGGCATTCTTAAACGACCAACCCGTACAGGCCTGGACGATATATAATGTTTAGTTCCAAATTGGTAACATCCATCATCTAAGTGCAAAGTCATTCCTTTCAAAATATCAATTCCAATTATGAATTCTAAGAGTGGCACCACTAATACAGAGTATTCTTTTCTAGGAATTCTACCTATTCTCATTTCAAGTAAAGTTTGAACTGCGGGAGTTTCCTTTCCACCTAATCCAGTAATTGTAAAAGGCTGACCTTTAAACTTCTTTGATTTTCCATGAATAAGAGTGGCCTCCGCTCCTGTATCTACCAATGCTCGGGCCCTTTGGATATTACGATGTTTCCAATAAATTTCAATATCTACATAGGGTCTATTATCTCTGTGAGCCCATCTGTGTACTGGAGCTTGACCTATTTCCTAGTCATCTTTACTGCGTTCTGTGTACCAGGATAAATCAGGATAAAGACTCTCACGTTTCCCAGGTATCGATACCTCCTGTTCATATCCACCTCCATTACGAAATGGATTCCTGTTCTCTGCATTGCACTGCGGGTTTCGATCGGCCAATATGTGTCGATCCTCTCTCCTTCTCAACTCAGGGGATTGATCCCTATCATCTCTACGTCTGCTGTTAACATAATCATTTCTCCCCCTCTCTCTTTCCCCCTCTCTCTCCCTGTCTCTCTCACGACGGGGGGACAAATCATGTACATAACGTCGATCATCACGACGATCAGAGCGCCCACGGCGGTCGTCATCACCGCTACCGTCAGAAAAACCACGATCACACTCAGTCGTCCGAACACGCCGGGCACCCTCCTTTCGATCCAAGCCACGTTTGCGAAACATTTCCCACAAACGAGAAGTAGTCTCACCATCAATGTCCTCCTTCCGCACACCATCGGCCATAAGACCAAAAAACATATCACGTCTAGTAAGTTTATTGTCACCAGGAGTACGAGTGTCAGGCCGGGACTGCCGTTCAGGTTTAAACCACTCACCCAACTCACCGAGTTGGCGTACCGATTCCAGCAAATCAAAAGGGAGTGGATCACTAGTCCCAAAGAACCAGGGTGTGCAAAGGCAGTAAAGGTACTGTTTAAAAACCCTCAATCACGTTATAAACGTTTCGGATGTTAGCGGTATATTTTCGTTCTCCGCTTCGTTATTGGTAACGTGACAGCATCATCATATGGTTTGTTGTCATGCTTTCTCCACCTGGAGATCGTACCACTGGTTGTTTTGGTAGTGATTGTAAATGAAAAAGAGTGAGTTTGGTGAAGTGTTCAGTGGTGAAAAAAATGGAAATAATTAAAAACCAACAGAGCTAGTAAAAAATCTTTAATTGTACTAGGTGTTGGACCAACACCTAGTACAATTAAAGATTTTTTACTAGCTCTGTTGGTTTTTAATTATTTCCATTTTTTTCACCACTCCACTTCCAACACCTAGTACAATTAAAGATTTTTTACTAGCTCTGTTGGTTTTTAATTATTTCCATTTTTTTATAACGTGATTGAGGGTTTTTAAACAGTACCTTTACTGCCTTTGCACACCCTGGTTCTTTGGGACTAGTGATCCACTCCCTTTTGATTTACTAGATACTTTTTAACAAGGAAGCTGAGTGGATCAGCAGCTCTTCCTTCTCCCTCCAGTTTGATTATTATAGTACCGATTCCAGCACCACAGATAACATGGTACCAGTCTGATTAATCAATAAAGTCATCATGACCTGCTTATAAGCAACAGGGGAAGAACGAATAATACGATTCCGCACAGAAGATGTCAAGAAACCATCAAGCAACCTGTCAGCAGTATTTAGAAAAATTGCCGTTTTCATCACCTCCTCTTTGAGACGTTGTGCAGCATCGCGCAAAGTATACCACAGTTTGTCATTCACAGGCCAGTCAGACTCAGTAGGATATTTGTGATTACAACCCTCAGTCGCCAATTGAAGCAAAGAAATTTGACCACCAGCATTAAAGTTACGAAAATGATCCTGTACAGTAGAATCCGAACTCAAGGAACAAAACTTCAAACAATCGCCAGCATCCAACATAATGCCAGCAGCGCCCAGTTCATAAAGGCGCACCATCCATGTGAGTAAGGTCTCACCAGCTCGCTGCCGAAATCGCTGCAAAATATCACTAATTTCTTGTTGAGTAAAATCCTCCAAAGAGTCTAAAGCAATACCATTCGGAGCACCGGGAGCCTGCTGCACCTTCCGCCGAAAAACCGGATGCACCGAGACCGCGGGACGAGCATCACAAGGAGCTCGACCAGGACACGTAGAGGAACAATCAGTGTAAGAAGCATCGACTACGCTCGAAGGACGAGCGCAATCACGGGGTGCACCATCAGAGGCGCAAGAAGCAGACTTACAATCACGGCCAGAGCGAGAGGACTCGTGCTTGGCAGACTCCTCACCCGAGGAAGGAGAATCACTCGAGTTCCAGATATTACCATCCCATTCATCAGGATTCCAATCCAGTCCGGCTTTCGCCACGACCAGACGCACCTTTCGCGTCGAAACCCGACCACGCCGATTCTTGTATTTATAACGAGCAATTCGCACAGCCGCCCTTTCGGCAATAGTTTGGTACGTCTCAAGTTTGTCAGCAAGCAACTTATTCTGACACCGCAACAAAGTATGAGCATTCTGAATCTCAACAAAGTTCGCTTCCAAATCCTTATGCAAGTTCTGTAACTTCAACAACCTCTCATGCAGAATTCTGTACGCAGACAGAACAATCCAACCTCTGCGCCCCAAAACGGGAAGCTCATCACCCTTAGATACCGGCGCCTTCTGTAAACAAGTAATCACATTAGCCGGCTCCGCCAGCTCCAAAAAAGAATTCCAATTCTCACTCAAACCAGTAGAATCAGCCCACTCACGGGCTAAGGCTTCATAAGGCGTTGAATCCCAACCGGGAATATCAACGGGCAACTTAAAAGTAGATTTCGATTTTTTAGAAAACATCTCGGAAAAGAAAGAAAAAGAGAAAAAGAAAAAGAAGAAAAAGAAAAGAAAAACTACACACAATTATATACAAATAATATAGAAACGAAACCACGCACGCGCCGAAAGCAAACACGATACAACCACAACGCACACAGGTTTCGTAAACGGTTCGTGACGCCAAATGTTCTGCTTGGGTTTTCGGATCAGATAGAACCCGCTCATCAGAGCCTCACTGACCCAGCCAGAACGTTACCCCCTCCCTAGAACCTATTTACAATCTTGCAACCACATATATCTACCACCTAAGGACAGGGGATTCCTACTATGCATACCAAGACCTCTTATAATCGGCGGACTCACGATCCCATACGGATCCAGACCTCTCTGCCCATACGACAGTATCACAAGTGGCGGCCTCGCGATCCCATACGAATCCAGACCTCTCTACCCAGACGGCAGTCTCAGCACAATCGGCGGCCTCGCGATCCCATACGGATCCAGACCTCTCTGCCCATACGACAGTATCACAAGTGGCGGCCTCGCGGTCCCATACGAACCCAGACCTCTCTACCCAGACGGCAGTCTCAGCACAATCGACGGCCTCGCGATCCCATACGGATCCAGACCTCTCTGCCCATACGACAGTATCACAAGTGGCGGCCTCGCGATCCCATACGGATCCAGACCTCTCTGCCCATACGACAGTATCACAAGTGGCGGCCTCGCGGTCCCATACGAACCCAGACCTCTCTACCCAGACGGCAGTCTCAGATCACAAGTGGCGGCCTCGCGATTCCATACGAATCCAGACCTCTCTACCCAGACAGCAGTCTCATACGACAGTTCATCCTATGATCACCATAACATACAAGAAGGGAATCAGTCTCACTATTCATCAGATCACACAAGGATTGCCAGTTCGAGCATAGCCTGTTCTCAGGTTCGAGGGGCTCCTCTTTCCCTTATTCAGTTACCACTTACCTGATCAGGGTTAACATCTGTTCATGTAGCCGCAGCTGACTAGAAGAATAGGCTACCCTCTTATACAAGAACACGCAGCACATGTTGGTTCACTACAAACTGGATACTTTATTACTCATTACATACACAATCACATAACATTACGATATAACACATAACCTGCAAAGAAAAGTGAAAGATTAAGTTGTACACTCTAATAAGAAAGGGTCGACATCACCTTAGTAGTATGTAGCCTGCACTCAGTGGTCATCTAGGTTCCCTTCTCGTCTGTGTCTCGGCTCGCCTGGAATCACCCTTCTCCGAGTCACTGGGACCTCTTCCTTATCGGCTACTCTCTCCTCTCTGGCTATTCTGCTAGGAAAGCATCTGTCTCTCGGTTCTTCTCCACCTTCAAGATGGCGTCTGTCTTCCCTGGAATAAGTAGTAGCTTTACTGCTAACGGCTAGATGCCGCCTACGGACTGAACATGTAACTGCCTCAGACTTTCACTAATATAGAGGTGCGTTTCCTCATGGAAAATTCCGGCCCGTAACCTGCCGCCCACCAAATTCTTGTACCTCCCCGTACCAAGGACACGTTCCCAGCTGGCCGGCCTGATGTAGTGTCTTCGGCATGAAGAAAAATACAATCCTTCGATAAGGGCCGGCCTGAACCGGTTCTCTCCAAGCGAATAACACCTCATAACTAAAACATTACATTTGACCTAGAAGCATCCCAAGCTGCCGGAGCAGAAAGAAAGATGGAGTCTCTCCCGTTTGAGGCCTACCAGGCCTGAATTCAACACAGCTCCATGAAATACCCTCACTACAGGACAGATTATCCCTAATACTAACGAATCTATCCCCTAGGCTATGTGTGCAAGCCCTGATCTATGGGGAAGAGCACAGAATCATGTCGAAGTGCCTAGTAAATAGGCTCCATTCACTACTCTAACCCTTAGACTTGAATGATAAGAGACTGAAGTCACATTCCATCATGGTGCCTCACAAGAAGGCCGGGAAAATCGAGCAGAACAGCAACTAAATTCAATTTTGTTGAAATATGTTTTTGCTCCTAAAAGGGATTTGTACTCCTAAATGTGTTTCCACACGCCTGATAAATTTGCACTCCATGTATTTTTGCACCCATAAGATTTAGATCCAAAAGGTGATAGTGAACCCTGTGTCATTTACAGAGAGAGTGAATTTATTCATAAATGTGATGCTGCACATTTGTGTTTATAAACGGTTTGCAAACCTATGCTATTGTTGCACCAATGGTGCTTTTTCACATGAATGAGCTGTTATTCTATCACGTTCATGCTCACCAATTACCCTCATGTGACAACTTTCTACGGCAGTTTCTGTCTTTTTTTAGCAATTTTGCAACTTCATATTACACTATTGCCACACTACTATGCTAACCAGATCGTGCGACTCAAAAACTGGGACATTTCGCAAAAATAGAGGAGGGACTACAAATTTACAACAATAAAGTGGCAAAGAATGACAGTCCTCATCCCCATAGACACACAGAAGAGGCAATTGGAAAATAAATAAAATGTAACTTTTAAAACCAGCATCATACCTGTTAATTAAATTGCTTAATCATAACAGCTGCTTACTAGCCATGCTTCGGAACACCTAAAAAAGAGCCTCACACTGTTTCCAGTTTTTCCTGTGGGTATGTGCCCTCACATGCAAAATCACATCATGCTGTTTTTTTTTGCATGTGACTAAATCCACTTATGAGTGCAAATACATGCTGTTTGTACAGGAAATGTGATTTTAACTCACTATGTATTGGCATTTGCCCCACTTAGTGCCTCTTGGATGTGCATATACTTTATGAACTAGGTCTGAACTGTGAGGAGTGGGGTTCAAGGACCTGCATCAAGAGTAGCTCTTGGTCCATGGACAAACAATGGAAGTCTTACGGTTGTTGAATATGCCAAGTGAGGTGCTCGAAGCTCATGCAGAGTGAGATTTTTGAGCACATGGATATACATCATGAGGAAGTTGAGGGCTTTAGGCACATGTGCTTGCGGTGATAAGAGCTAAAGGAATAAGTATTAGAGAGTGGGGTGCTTGAGTACATAGGAAGCCAAGTGGGAAGCTGGATAGAATATCTACACTGCAATTGGTACATGGGCAGACAGTATTAGGAACTTGTTATATTGAAGCATAGGCACAGAGACGTGGGACACCTTAGGCAGGTGGAAAGAAGGTGAGGTGGTAGGGGTGCATACATATGTAGTTTGATGAGATAAGGCACAACTCCTCTAACAAAGCATGAGAACGCACTTGTGGCATAAGACAGATAATGTTATGATCTAGGGTGCAGGGCAGACAAGTCCAAGCAGGAAATGTTGGGGACTGACAATCTCAGAAGCCTGGACACACGAATATGAAGGGCATTAGGCACGCTTTAGGAGCAAGAGGCTGGTGGACAGAAGCAGAATGTGTAGCATCTTGGGCACATGGACATGTCGTCAAGGACTTGGGCACATGGATATGCAATCCAAGGATTGTGGTACACAGTGTATACTGGCAGGTATATCATGGGGCTTATTTACAAGTCCATTGTGCTGCCAGTGTGTCACTTTCCCCCATATAAAATCTGATGCACCGGCGGCGCAGGGGGTTTGTAAATAAGTCTCCATGAGTTTTGAATTTGCTAAGTAGGACAAGCTTTTTCTGGTTGCTGTGGCAGACCTGTAGTATTAGAGCATTTTGTGAGAGCCACTTTAAATATGTCTGTAAATCTAGCAGTGTTATAAGCAGTTTACTTGACAAAGTTGACCCAATTACTAGAAAAACCAAATATCTGCACTCAGATGTTTCTGATCTCGAATGGGAGCAGATTTCTAAAACGTCCACATCCACAAAGGCTTTCTAAGTAGCAACTAAATCTTTCTTGAAGGTTTTTACTTGATGTCTATAAATATACGAAAGATAAAGAAAAAAAGTTTCTATGATCTGCTGCTTGCAAATGGAACTTATAATACATTGAGGCTTTAAAACAGCAAGGGTTGATATATCAAAATATGATATGGGCTGGGCATTGTGCAGTTACTGGGTAGAACTGACACATACACCTATAAAACAGGAAACATGTCCAGCAGTCCAGTACTATTAGAGTAAAAATGTGAGCTAGAAGCTACCATATTTACATTTAACTTTCGAATTGGTTCCTGAAATATTCCCAAAAACTCAAAAAATTGAGCTGTATTATAAAACAGGCAATTATAAACATAAGATGATTTTATCTAAAAAGTTTAGAGATATCAATGCGACACAAATAGCTTAATTAGGTGTCAGCCTGTTACGACACTTTGGGCCTGATTACGAGTTTCTCGTAATATTCCAACCCATGCATTAACCCCTGTTTACGCATGGGTCATAATTAGGAGTTTGAAGGAATGTAATGCATCTGATATTTTTAGATACGTTAAATAACTCACCCTGTGTTACATTTTGTCAGGCCAAATCTGTCAAAATTTAAAAAGGGAAAACATATTGGGCCTGATTCACAAAGGTAAACTTAGACCTGAAGTCTACGTTTAGACCTGAAGTTTAAGTTTAGACCTGAAGTCTAAACTTAGACTTTAGGTCAAAACTTAGACGTAAGGTCTGAAGTTAGACATTAGGTCTAAACGTAGACTTTAGGTCTAAGTTTACCTTTGTAAATCAGGCCCATGGTATTTACTGTATCATGGGGATTCCGTTGTGTTAAACACTGGAGGAAAGTGCCCCTTTTTGACATGGTCATCCCCACTTTTTACCTGGTATCTCATGCAATTTTGAGAGAAGTGCAGTGGGCTCCTGCAATCCAGGTCCCCAGTGCCGGATCTTTTTCCCTAAAACTGTTCAACTGTTCCCCCATTTGGCAATAGCTTTAGCATCTCCTGTAAGCCCCTAGTAAATTATACCCCTGGTACCTAGTGCAGGGAAGCTAAAGAGGGACTCTAAGGGCTGCAGCATGTATTGTGCCACCCTAAGGGATCCCTCAAGAACAACATGCAAACTGCCATTGCATGCTGTGAGCCATGGTGCAGAGAAAAGTGAAGACACAACATGCCTACAGACACTGCATGCAGTATAGGTCAGTTACCCCCTACAGCAGGCATTACAGCCCTAAGGCAGTTTGCACTATACTGCACTTTACCCCTGTGATGTCTAGGTCGATTCTTAGATATTAAAGTGAACGGGGAAGCCATTTTGAGTACATGTGCTGGACACTGGTGTTTACGAGTTCCCCAGCTACAAGATGGCTTCAGTGAAAATAGAGATGTTTGGTATCACACATCCCATATTAATAAACCCACACTGATTCCAGTGATGTATTTATTAATACATGCACCCAGAGGGCACCTTAACCCCTTCAGTGCCCATGACGAGCTGGACTCGTCATGGGCTGCGGTGGCGCTGTGCCCATGACGAGTCCAGCTCGTCATGAACTCCGCCCGCTAATGGAAGGCGCGGCACTGGGCGGGGAAAGGGGCGGGCATGCAAGGGGTTAAAGGGACCCCCTGAAAACCTACAGACTACCTGTGTACAGGATGACTGGTGCAGGCCAGCCTGCCACCACAGACAGGTTTGAGCCTGTGCTCTCTGAGGGCAGAAAAATGCCTGCTCCTCCAAGCAGGATGGCTATGTAATAAGCATATCAAGGCAGGAGGCGTCAAAGGCCTCTGCCACCTATGATATGCAACCCAAGGCTTACCCAGACTGGGGAAATGCCACCCCCTGCGCCTGACCCATTCGGGAGACCGGGACAATCACAGATATTAGCTAGTCAGGAGGCATATTCTATTCTCAGGCTAGTACCACCTATAAGGTGGCTCTCTAAAGTGAACACGACTTTTAGAATTCCACCATCTTGGCTTTAGCGGAATTAGGCTCTTTCGGTCAGGGTTATGCTCACTTCCCACAGGAAGTGGTCATATTGAGGGTATAGACACCCTAAGGGTAAGTGGCCCATTGGATTCTACCTATCACTCTCTGTAACTAAATTGAGTATTAAGAGAGGCAACCTTGACACCAGGAACTTAGATTCAATGGATTAAGAAGAGAGGACAAAGAAGAGCCATGACAAAAGCGAGAATCGAAGACTGCTGTGCACTTTTGGCGCCAAACCCTGCCTGACTTCAGTCTTGACACTCATGACCAGCAACTCGTCCTGCAGTTAGACAGCTTCTAAGATCCCTGGAAGACTGTCAACCCTTTGCAAATTACCAACAATCTCCCTTGTAGTGGATGGTATACTACCCTGCAATTCGCAGGCCCTGAAATGCAAATTCCGGTCTACCGAGTTGATAATCCCCGGCCAGCCTGAAGCAGCATCCTCCCAGAAAGGGGACCCGGTGCTCCTAAAGGTCAGATCTGTCCCCCCACCAAGTGAGAGGACACCAGGACCAACATACCAGCACAAGACCAATACCTGGGGTACCAGAAGCCTTGCAACAAACAAAGCCCATGAGAGTCCAGTCTGGACTCCTGCTGGACCGAGCAGCCATCAAAGGCCTCAGCACCACAGACACCCACTTCCAGTGTGGCCCAGCTGTCCAACCGCAAGGCCCTAGGACACACAGAGCTCAGCCACACTTTCCACTCAGCACCCGAGCACCACTGCCCGGGTACAGACAAACCAGCATTGGCCTCTTGCTCCCGCGACCCTTGTGACCCGACCACCTTATTGGGAGCTCCCAAACTTGTTCCCATTTACCCTTCTGCAGCCTGTTTCCAGGAGGCCCCCTTTTTTCCCAACCACCACCCCTGTATCCGGACTCCCCAGGGCAGGTAATAAGAAACACTGGTGGTACTTTGGACCCTGGCCCCCTGTGGCCCTCAGCCCCAAAGGAGACTCCCAGAAACGTATTACACGTAACCGTATGCAACATATGATTTTTATCCCATATGGAAGGATTGCAGCATAAAGACGCATTGAATTGAACTGTATTACTTACCTCTAAAATTCATACTGCAAAAGCACATACTTGATAACAAAGTTCTTAGTATCAAAATTTATATAAAAATACAACTTCTTTTTCTAAATTGGTCTTGGATTTATTCTTCAGTGTGTGTGTCTCATTTATTGCCTCTGAGAGTACAACAAATTCTTAGCACTACCCTCTGATAAGCCTAAACTGCTCGTCCACACAGCCACAAAAGAGAGCATTTAGAGTTATCATTATTGTTCCTCTGTAAACCAATAAGTGATGCCTGGGCTCTTTACATAGTGGGGCCGATTATGATATGCCGTAAAGGCTCCCAGAACTCAGAGCATTTGGGGCCGCATCGTAATGGGCTGGTCGGTTTACTTTCCGGCCGCCTAATTAAGATATCGGAAACTAATCTGGCAGCTCATTCTGGCTGACTTCTGACAGGCTCAGAGAGCCCGTACACCAGTCGGAATCTGGCCTGTAATCTCAAGGGTGGTCTCTTTCCGCCCTTGAGATTCCGATCATGGTTTCCCTGCCAGCCTGTCAGACATGGAAACCATGTCGGAAAGCATGTTTGAGGGCCACCAGCAGGGCCCCCTTTGGTGCAGAGCCTCCGGTTGGAGGCCGAGGCGGCTATATGGGGCCCTTCTATTGATCCCTGCACCTTGTGGCCGGCACCTTCCATTTCACTATGGGAGCATGCATTATGGAGGGTTGATGGCGGTAATGCATTCTCCCATAGTGAAATATAGGAATGCGAACAACCAGTGTTCGTCGCATCATAATGAGGCGGTTGGGACCGTCGATCGAGTGTCGATCGGTCCCATGACCGAGTCGGTGCCGACATCGAAATCAGCACCAGTGTACCTCATTTTGGTCCACTATTTAAAGAGCCAGCTTCCTACAAACGCCAAAATCTGAATGTTATTCTCCATAAACTCATAGCAGGTGTTATTTATTGCACCTGACAAATAACACACCCCTTGGTATTGTTATTTATCAGGGGAAATAAATAACACCTCAACACTTAATCAGGCCCAAAGTATTGAAAATAGTATATTGGTTGTGTGGGTCTGATTATGGTTTGTTGAGATCATTCTATATCCAGGGATGTGAGAAATTGCGTAATTAGCTTTCCCGTAATTAACAAAGGAAATCTGCAAAATTATGCCTAATTGCTGAAAATAAAAATCCATAATTTCATGCTATATTTTAGCGTGAAAGGCATATTTTTGTCAATTGTTGATGCAAGGATGCATTTTGCACAAAAAAATTGTGCAGGAAAACAAAAGCACCATGATCAACAGCATCTCTTGTTCTGTTGTTCCTGTGTGCTCGCTGTACTTTTTTTTTTACAGTTAATGGTATGTTTGCTATACATTTTTATCACACATGCCTTGTAATTACACTAGTGGTATCAATCTGGAAATTTCACGTAACAGGTGCAACACATTCTTCCCAAAAGTATGTGAATTAGATCAGCGTAATTTAAATTTTACCCAGACCTTTCTATTTCCTCCTGAATAAGGTATCAGAGGCTCTGCAATAGATTTAAAATGTTACATGTAATGTTATCTGAAGAGTTTATACACAGGTCCAATCTGATCATGTTGGATAAAGGTATTTACCTGCACCCTTTTCTTAGTGTGCACATTTTCTAAAGAGGCTGAGTCCAATTTTAAGATGGTTTCGTACAAAAATTGAAGAAAAGCTCCAACACCATATAGAGTACGTGGAAGAACTGAACTCACAGAAGCTTACTATATGTAAAGTATTGAAAAATGCACTGGCATTTCCATTGTGGGAAAATATATGGTGGCTACAAATACAATAAAGCATTGGGAAAGTACTTGTAAAGATGCTAGATGAAATACTGTGCATTGAGGCATTAAACCAGTTACTATTTGTACAACAGCCCATAACAACATGCTTGCCTTGCACAAGTGGCACTTGCTCTAATGGCCATCAATGAGCTCCTCAGGAAGAAGCTGACAAATGTAAGAAACTCTGGCAAAGCCAACATTCCACTTACAGATAGTGGCCCATTGATTGATGCCATTGCAATCAACCTTTAACAGGTCTTGTACGTTATACCCATTTCTGTTGAATCTTTGCATAGATCTGGTTATGGATATGTATAATACCACTGGCCCTGCCCATTGTGTTAAAAAATCCACCCAAGAAAGTTAAGCAACTTATAAACACTCTAATTCCAATTAGTGGCTGTTTTCAGCACCACCTTGAAGACCACAGAAGACTGTCCATAGAGAGAATGTGCTTTTAACCTCCTCAAGGGTGAGTTTTAAAAACAAAATGCCACATTTTGAGCTCCTTAAGTATTATACTCTTCTTTCTACTGCAGCACACTAAACATTTGAGAATTTCATTTACTATTTTCAAAAAATATTTATCTATTTGAAAAAACTAATAACCTCAGACTAAAAAGGTAATATATATAAAATATAAGCAATGTATCAAAAGACATAATTGATACAGTGTGTAATATGGGTAGTCACTCAGAGTTCTTATATCATTGTAAATCACTTGGACATACTGTCAAACACTAAAATATAGTTTAATAAATAAAATCATGAATACGGATTATCAACGGACAGTAACCAAACAGGGAGCACCAAAAACAAACTCCTAAATAAGGTGAGGACTGCACCCAGCACATTTGTAAACCTATGTAGAAGAGTATTTAAGGAGTAGGAAATGTGGATCTAGCAGACAGGTTGAATAACCATAGTCTCAGAGAAAGCACAGTGAGACACTAGGTCAAATATGCTAAGAACAACAGATCAAAAATAGTAGAACACACAAACAGTTGTATTAAACATCTACTACAGTCAAAGAATTGGCATAAAATTGGCATAAAACAGTCTACATTTTTGCATTGCTGACCATCAACAAGTAAAGACACCTTGAAAACCCCCCTACCAGTAAGTAGACACCCGTGATTATAAGTGGTCAATGACTCAACCTAACAGGAAGCACTCAGGGAGGGTGCTGACTCAGCAACACATAGAAAACCACAGTCCTTCTTTGAATGAGCCATCTATTAGACTAGCATTATGATGGCCGCCATTTGGTATATTCATTTTAATGCATTTGCTTGAGGAATATGTGGTGATGTTCACCCTAACTAAGTGTGGCTGCTATAACTAACTGTAGTTTTTCCTCCTCACAAGAACTAGTGGGTGGTTGAGTCCGAAATCTACCAATAAAGGTCACACCCCCACATAATACCTTCCCCCTTACATTAACCCCCTCACCTGTCGGGCATTCGAGTGTTGTATGAAATGGGCACTGAGCGAGTGGTGCCTCAACCTAAGATGGCCGCCATAGTTGATGGATTAGTTGTCCCTTTTTTTAGGCCGTAATGCTGCACGCCGACTCTAACCTGAGTTTTGTGAACAGGGAGAAGCTATGAGCTCTTGCTATAATACAGACAGATTAGGTGTGAGAGAGATAGTGCGGAGACTCAGTTGGGAATTAGTGGGGAGGAAAGCACATCAGGGGTGGAGGTTTAAAATGGGCCCCTTTGTCCATATATGTTCTGCCAACTAATGAGACTCTCTTCACTTGATGATCCAGCATGTAGCACTGATGATCTAACATGTTATACTTGATTTGGTGGCACAGTGAATAGCGGCATGTGATGCTTTTCATCACTTGGTGTACACCCAATACAGTGCCACTGGGCATTCGGGATTGTGTGGTATAATACATGAAGTTGACTATAAAAGATGGATGTGACTCCTCCACCACAATGGCAGAGGAACAGATTTTCTTGCCTGGTTCTTTCTTGTGGCAATCTATCCTGATGCACACTATATAAATACGGTGGCTACACATATATTGCATCCTTGACCATGTATAAACTGGTACACCTGGTTGTGACATAAGGTGATACACGTTTGTTGATTTTATTACAGAAGATAACTTTGATATCTATATATGAGACATCCATATGGCAAGTCACATACAGTATACTTTTTTTATATTGACTGCAGCGCACAAAAGGAATAGGCCCATGAGATTAATAGACATTCTTATATATTCAATTTCAGATGACTATTCAGGCAGAGTTTAGGTCCTGAGGAGACTCACTGTATGTAGAACTGTAGTTTGAAAGTTTGACAGTTTTGTGGCAATTATCAGACATGGTTTTGTTCTCTGGAACACCATTTATGCTGGATTGATATGTTTGATTTATGGCTACCCTCATCGTATATATGTATCATATGTTAACTACTGCACTACTTCACTTATGAGCACTGTGCCGTCTTCACTTTTTTAATATCTTGGTCAGCACCATTAATTTATTAATACAATAAAATTGTGGATTGTGTATATGATCTATAGTACAGACATGGATTTGTACCTCATGGGATGACAGGAGTAAGTCCCGGGGAACCATTTTGTTTTTATTTGACTCATTAACACAGTCCCTTGCATCGAGAGCCTGGTACCTCTCTCATGATGAACTAGAGAGAGTTCATGAATAGCACTCCATACTTAGAGCTACCATATTGGATACCTGAATGAATGCCGCTCAGAGGACACTAACAAAAGGACTACTCCTGGCTCAACACTCCTATGAGCTGAAAGATTCAAACCTCAAATATTAGCTTCTCTATGCTACTTTTCAGGCATTTTACTTCACTTCAGTACCATGCCCCAACATTCCTAAAATGACATCAAATGATGGATATGCTTTACACATAAATGAACAGGTAAAAACTGGCAATCGCAATAATTGAATGTATAAAATGTCTACATGATCCCTGCTTATGCCATTTAAACCTGGAGGCCCTCTGAGCCGTGGTATGGACTTCACCACTGATAAACAGGTATACAATGCAACCATGTGGGCTTTAAACTTATAAGAGTTACATCACCTCTCTCTGTTCAATCAACCCTAAATAATCCTTCCTCCTAGTAGTAATTTGCAGATCCTACAGGAAGTAACAGAAAATCTTTAGATGAATGTTTCAGATAGCCTAACAACCTCATCCCTGGACCTCTAAATATCGGTAATTGGGGACTTTAGCCTCTGGGTAGATAGGCCTGAATGTAAACCAACAGCAGATGCAGTAAATCTTCAAATAGTAAATGGCCTGATGAATATTGAAGGAGATCCACGACTTCAGTCACAATTTCAAGACACCAACTGTTAGCATAATTGACTCTTCGGTCTACCTCCTCCTCACCCATTTTACATTCTCTGGATTACACCTGTAAAATAAGTCTCCCAAGTTCAGACACAGTAGCCAGTTTTCAGCAGCAAACTAAGTTGACTGCCATACTGTCATGGCATGCAAGGATGTCACCCTCTTCTTCCCACCAGTCCTCCACTTCGCCTTACAACTTCTGCAATATGCCCTAATTCTGAAGCAGGTAGTCGCCCCATTAATGCCCACATGTTCACCAGTGTCCATAGTCCCATAAAGACTCTCCCAAGTGTCCTGAGTTCTATAGAATTCTCAGTGCCCTCCGCCTGTACCATATCACCCATAACGAATGGTTCCTTTGTGCCCCCTACCTACCCTACAAATCCATTACCAATTGATTCTCACTGATCTCCGTACCAAGAAGGCCCTTCTCACTCTCTTCCCCCTAACTATATCACCATGAGTGCCAGTGCCTCATTTCTGGACTTACAGGCCTGCTGCAGCCTCTTGTAAGACTTAAACTGGGTTTTGAGATCCCAGGAGACCAAACAGCCATCTATTTAAACCACACTCAAAGCACAGCCTGATGCTGGATTTCAGCTTCTGTGATGGAAGACAGAAAGTCTGTTCCTGTTTATGCTTAAGTGGGAACTCACTTGCAGCATTCCTAGGCTTCTGTCATGCTACATAAGCCTAGGAATGCAGTATGAACTGGAACTTGCAAAATAGAAGAAGGCTTATCTCATGTTAGTATGTGCTACCTATAATGAGGTACGTGAAGAAAGAGCAAATAATCAAATTGAAATACAAACATGGAAATTAGTATTTCCCAAAGACAAAATGGATAACCTCTGTTTCTTGATCCTAATGGCTCCAAACTAGAGATCGTACTAGGGATCAAGGATATTTTGGTGCCGTTTAATAGGCCAACAACAAATTGCTCAACCCAACACCACTAAACTGAAAGTCCTTCAAATCACCCATTCTTTGAATTATAAGCAGAAGAAGTGTTCAATACTACAATTTCAAACGTAACTTTCCATCTTTAGATAGATCCTACCACTCTCCTTCAGTTGGCCCATAAATAGAACCAATGAGGTTATTAATGATGGGCTGACAGGACTCTTGCAATTTTGTCACCACTGGACTCCAAAAAATAAATTATTATTAAAATTCCACAAGTCAAACAATGCAGCAAGGCAGCGTTTTAACCTTAAAAGAGGTGACCATGTAACACCAGCAGTTAAACCACTCCATTATAGTGAAGATCAAATTCAAGATTTAGGTAACTGCACAGAGCTTTCAGGATCAAATGCCCAGGTGACCTACAGAAAATAGGAACTCACTAATTACCACCCAGAGCACTCTCACAAGATATTCCAACATAGAGTCAAAGTTCAGGAATATGGAGGCTTGTCCCACAGAGTCCAAGAACTGAAGCTCTGGAACTCCTGATAGCCATAGTTGACTACACCCCTTCTTTGATGTAGGAATCACCTTAACTAATTTTACTTAGATAGAAATTCAATGTAAAGAGTGCAAGCGCTTTGGACAGCTGCCTTCATAGTTGAATCTGCTGACTTCTACTGTCAGATTAGCACAAACATGATCACCTATCTCCATATCAATGCGAGCAACTACTTCAGCTCCAATCTATATTCCCACAATTAAGAAGTATCCTTGTAAAGATTTCCTCACCCCTTAAGGTGGAAAATAGAGATAAAAAAAGATTAAAGGAATACTTACTTTGCATATCAACTAAGTCAAGCCTTCCCCAACCAGACCCATAAGGCCACCCTAGACTTATAATCAGATTTAGATCCTTCCAATCATGTGCAGAAAATAGCTGTGTATTAGAGTGCTTTGGAGCGGCTGACAGATGACACATTAGCACTATAGAGAACAACTTAAATGTATAAATATATAAATGTGCTCGATATTCCTTCCACCACCTTCCCAGTCTCATGGAGCTTCGGCGAAGGATCACAGCACCACAACCGGCAAGTAATTCCAAAGTGCTTTATTCAAAACAAGGTGACATAGACGGTAAGGACGGTCTACGCGTTTCGGCTCCCAGCCTTCTACTGGACCATAGAGTCCTGGAGCCTAGAATGTCATTTTTAAAGTGCTAGTGCAAATGCCCATTTAAAAAAAGAAGACAGACTAGACAAAAATGCATTAATTCATTCAAAATTAACATTTTTCTTTTTCCGAATATGCTAATCCATTATTTTTGAATTGGAGCAACATAATGATAATTTGTAAAGTACTAATGAGCATTAGGAGTAGTATCTGTTTTTGGGGGACGAAAACAAAATTAATTTGGGGTATAAGTTTTTCTCTTTACTCTTCCCATCATTGTGTATCTCAGTATAGAAATTGTAGTCGTGGTTGTTTTGTGCAAATAGATATGCAGTATATTTTAGCAGCATTTCTTCTTTTTTTGAACCTTAACAAAAGTGCATTTTTTATATGTATGTAAAGTACAATTTTTTATGTACATGTTGGTGATTTTTACTTCCAACAATGTCTATATGTCTATACTTTTATCTATTTAGAAAAGACAGTCATTACATTAATAACTTAATTCCAATTTTTGAAGAAAGATAAAAAAAATATATATACAGCTATAATGATTAAATGTAAAGTACATAATCAACACCTAAATCCTAGCTAAACGTTGGATTGAAAGAAAATATGATTTTAGTCCATACTGACCAAACATTATTCCTCATGATCTCTCTCCCATCTATTCCATATGTGTCAAAAGAGCAAGTTTTAATAGCAGCGATAGTGTTTTTCTGACTTTGTATTAGTTCAGGATTCCTGTGTCTATTTTAATGATGTAATTTCATTGAGGATCTAATCAGTGAATTTTTGTCCTCCTTTATCATAGGTGTACGTGCAATTCAGCATCTAAGTTTTGCCCTAACGGGTTATTGGTACCGATGGCTAAGATTGTTCTGGACTCAGTTCTTCGTAGATCAAGGGTTCTGTTGCTTCCTCTTTCTTTTTGTTTTACGATCTTTATTCCTGAGTACTTTAGTTGCTTACAATCACTAGAATGAAATTTGTGAAAATGTTTTGCCATTGGATATGTAAAATCTTTGTTTTTTATGGCACGTAAATGTTGTAAAATTAGTAATTTTAGTTTGTTGATGGTACTTCATACGTATAACTTTTTGCACGGGCATTCCAGAAGATAGATAACAAATTTTGATTCACATGTTATATGATCCATAATTTTTTCAATGAAACTATTTTGAAGCTGGTATGTGGTCATGTTTTGACCGTGATCACAGGCTTTGCACTTTGAGCATTTCCAGAACCCTGGAGTATTGAGCCAAGTTGAAGATACCTCTTTTTTGGACTCAAAGTGACTCTGTGTTAGTATGTCTCCCAAAGAAGCTGTTTTCCTATACGTTATTTTCGGACAATACTCTCTGAACGGTCTCATCTAACATTAAAATGCCCCAATGTTTTCGAATAATCCTTTAAAGTTTGTTGCTTTGGTTGTTAAAGTCAACAATTAGTCTGGTCGTGGTATCATCTGTTTTTTATTTTTTCCTGGATTCTCTTTGTTTGTTTGTAGAAGATCAGATCTTAATTTTGTGGTGACTCTATTTTTTGCAGTAATTATTACCTCCAGGGGGTATCCTCATTGTAAAAAGCGTTCACTCATTTCTTTTATTTGTAGATTCAGATCGGAGGTTTCAGAGCAATTCCTTTTTGCCCGCAACATTTCACCATAGGGGATGCTCCATTTAAGATTTTTCGGATGCCCACTGTTCGCGTGTAAAATGCTATTGCTAGCAGTTGGCTTTCTATGCATTTTAGTGCATATTTTTTTGCCTTGAATAAAAACCTCTACATCCAAAAAGATGATATTTGTTGCATTTACTGTGAAAGTAAAGGTCAAATTATACTTGTTTGTGATGAGAGAATGTAGGAAGTTCTGGAGGTCGTTGTTGTTACCTTCCCAAATAATGAAAAGGTCGTCAATATATCTTGACCAAAATGTGATATTCCCAGATCTTTCATTCTTCAGAAACTCCGTCTCCCACACAGCCATCAGTAAATTGGCATACATTGGCGCAAAGGATGTCCCCATAGCGGTTCCTTGCTTTTGGAGAAAAAGGTCACCTTTGAATAAAAAAACATTATGTGTTAAACAATATGTGAGCATTTGGAGTAACATGTCCGTATATTCAAGATGGCTTATAAATCTTGTTTCTAAAAACTGTTTTACTGCTGCTGTTCCATCAGTATGGAGGATGGAAGTGTACAATGACGAGACGTCAATCGAGGCCATGATGTAATTATATTTCCAGATAATCTTCTCGATTTTTTTCAAAAAATCCATCGTATCCCTCAAGTAAGAGGGAAGTGCTGTGACATAATTCATCAAGAAGATGTCAATGAATCGAGATGTTGATTCCAACCGAGAGCTAACTAGCGGTCTTCCCGGTGGATTTTGAGTTAATTTATGCACTTACAGAAGAAAGTAGATAGTTGCAGTTATTGGATGGTCGATTTTCAGATACAAATATTCCTCCAGATCAATTAGGTTCTTATTTTTCCATGCCAATAGTTTCTGATGGTATTCCTCCATCCAAGTTGTTATCGGATTTGCTTTCAATTTTTCATAATCTTTATTACCCAATTGTCTATTGGCTTCTTCTATGTAGCTTTCACGATTTTGGATAACAATGTTTTCACCTTTGTCTGAGACCTTTATTATTATGCTCTGGTCTTTTCTTAATTCTTTTAGTGCATTATGTTCCTCTAATGTAAGATTCCATGATTTCTTTTTTGCGTTTTTCGTTTTGTTGATATTTGTGGGATTATTAATTGATATTTTATTGATCTCCTCCGCCATAGTCTCATGGAATAAGTCAATCTTGTTTCCCGGGGGAAGTTGGGGACAGAAAGTTGATCTTGTTTATAAACCACTGTTGCCACCTCTATTTGTTTCATACCCCATCATATGGCAAAATTCTAGATTGGTCTCTTGAGAGGATCGATTTAATTCTGCACTTGTTTCAGACCCAGTCCTCAAAATATTTTTTAAGTTTCACTTTTCGACAAAATTTGTAATGGTCGATGCGTATGTTGGGTGTGGTAATATCTTTGTTGGGGCAAAACGTCAATCCTTTATTGAGCAATGATGTTTGAGCTTCACTCAAAGTTTTATTTGAGATATTGAAAACTAAGTTGTTTTTGAGGAGGTTTCTTATTAATCTTGCTTTGTCCTTCCTCTTACTTTTTTGGGTTTTGCCCCCTCTTATTTGTCTTCGGTTTGGGGTTTTGATTGTCCCCTCCCCCACGTTGATCCTCGGCCTCTCCCTGTTTGTCGCGTGATCATTTGCATCAAGCGCATTTCCCCAGAAAAATCCAAACTTGATATATTTTGCTCCTCATCTGCCGAGCTTAAATCTGAGCTATCTATTGTTCCAGTTGTTTCATATCCACTGTGTTTATCCATCACTGCACGATTTCTATACATGTCATATTTTCTTGCGAAAGTGTATATGTGACCGTTCGAGTAGTCCAATCTGTCTCTGTTAAATTTGCTGGCTTTACGTTTTTCGACGTCTGCCTCATGCTTATTGATTTTCTTTTCCATTGTTTCAATTAATTATTTGTTCTCATCATTTATAGGATATTGTTCCAATTCCTCCTCCAATTCTTTAATTATTTTGATTAACTTTTCCAATATCCGTTCAGCATGTGAGATTAAGGTGTTCATCGATCTGAAGGAACATTCATTTGTGTCCATTCGCCACTGTTTAATCAGGTCTACATCAAGGTCATTCAGGGTGGACATAATTACGTAGTCCCCTCGGGATTCTTTTAAACTCAATATATTTCTCTAAGGTTGCCTTTTCCCACCATTTGTTTACTTCTTGAATGCGAATCTGTTGTAGTTCCCTGATGACACATAAAATGGTTCTCTTCTTTCTTTCTCCAGTAGTCTCACTCGTTTTTGTGCTGTATGAAGACTCTGAGTCATCATTTAAAAAGTCACTCGCTCTTTGTGCTCTGTTTTTGCCCCTTTCAGCCATAGTGGATTGTTATTCTTTTCAATGAATTGGCGCAATTGTTTTCTTGTCCGTTCGTGTCACCTTTGTTGAGATAATATTTATATTTATATTTGTACTAAATGCCGTTGTTACTTGATCAAGAAGTTAGTCCTGGTCAATTCTGGGAATATGTTTGTCACAAGTGTATTCTTTTTACAGATGTATTCTTTATGCAATACTTAAACGTGGATGATGGTAAAAGGGTACGATTCTGATTCCGTTTACAATTCCAAGCGTTCAGAAAAAAGCTTGGCTCTTTATTTTGCCCAGATACAGCCTGATACAGCAAGGGTTTTTGAGTGCCGGGTTCCGCGGCGATCATAACCCGGAAACCGCTTCCGCGGCGTCCCAGGTCACGAGTTGCTCGCTTCTCCCCGCCCCTCTACTCACCCACGCTCTTCCACTGATCTGCCGCGTTAGTCCGTTCGAAGCGCAGCACTACGCAATGACAACCAGAAGTATTGGCGATTTCAAAACTTCTTTCCGCTCCTGTTGGCTGTAGTTCGTCGCCGCTTTACTTCATTTCCCAGGTGCACGTGATATGCAGTACAGCCACTGCACAATTATGCTCGATATTCCTTCCACCACCTTCCCATTCTCACGGAGCTTCGGCGAAGGATCACAGCACCACAACCGGCAAGTAATTCCAAAGTGCTTTGTTCAAAACAAGGTGACATAGACGGCAAGGACGGTCTATGCGTTTCGGCTCCCAGCCTTCTACTGGACCATAGAGTCCTGGAGCCTATAATGTAATTTTTAAAGTGCTATTGCAAATACCCATTTAAAAAGTGAAGACAGACTAGACAAAAATGCATCAATTCATTCAAAATTAACATTTTTCTTTTTCCGAATATGCTAATCCGTTATTTTTGAATTGGAGCAACATAATGATAATTTGTAAATTTGTATACACATTGTTATTACTAGAGTTGTTCGTATTTCCTGATCTAAAAGGTTATATAAAATTGCCATTAAGACTATATAGTACTTAACATCACATTTATGCAAATAGATCAGATTATACGTAATATATCCTTTTGACACTAAAATCACAATGTCCTTTGCTCTGTCTGCTTTTCTTTGCTATGCTGCTTAGAAATTCGAAAATGTCAGCTGGGTAATCTTAAACAAAGTATTTAGGGAGGTCATTGCAGTTATCCCCTTCAAAATGTGGGAGCCTGAAGGAGAGGGGCAGGAAGCAGTAGAGAATTCTGGGACTGTAGCAAAGAAATTAATTTTAACTGTACATTATGAAATTGCAGGAACTACCTGACATCTCAGAGGAGTTGTCCCCTAAAATGTACCACAACCTGATGTAATAGCTATGTATATTTTTCCCTCTTGGTAAGAAATGCACTTCATTTTCATTTGTTAAAAATTATGAGATATCATCAGTTCTAAACAATCTACTCAATTCTGGATTGGCTCCTCGCTTAATGATATTGACCCTCTCAGACATGTTTGTCCTTGCAGAGGCAATCCTTCAGTGCCCTCACAAGGCAATGATTGCCTTCACGAGCTGCCATTGTAAAAGTATGTGCAAGTCGTAAAGGTCCCTCAAAAGACTCATTCAGCACCACCAAGATAAATTCAATTAGCCCATTCTAATATTTTGATTTCTTCTTGGGTCCTTACTATTTTAAACATTAACAAAAGTATTGATACAATTTGTCCTGTGATCATTTCTCTGTTTATTTCTTCTCTATTTACTTCAACTTTCCATTCTAATGGAAAGACACCAGAGATTTATCAACCACCGGATGAGCCTTTCACCAATCCCAAGATTTTTAGCAATTTTTGCCCTTCCTCATTTCTTCATTTTCACTCTGAAATTCTTAAAGTTAGATAAATCACCAAATCTCACTCTTTTTAGAAAGCAACAGGTTTTTGGACCCCCCTCTATTTGGCCTCCCCCCTTACGCTGGAATAAAGTACAAATTATATAAAATATATTCTTCACCAAGACTGAAGAGCTGCTGCAAACGTACTGGATCTTAGTTTTGGGTCTTTGGGGGCAATTCATAAAGGGATTTTAGTCCACACACCTATGTCTATGGCTGCACATGAGTGCATTTACACACAACAGATACTCACTAAAGGGATCTCAGAAGGCATGTGTGACTTGACTGTGGTATATTTCTGCATCCCAACTGTGGAGAAATACACAGTAGTAGCTCCAACAAAAGGGAAGTGTACAGTACAAGACATGGTTTTACTTGTAAGTTAACAAACAGCCATAAACATACGTTTGTGGTCATTCCCAAACTTCAATCCAACTTTTTCCATCTATGGAAAAAGTTGGGCATATTCTCCAGCAAAAGGCTAGAGCAACTCCTCTTCCCGACGAGGAAAAATGCTTCCTGTGTTCCTGAGTGGAGAGAAAGAAAAGAATGGGCATTTGCACATCTAGCTACATTTCCCTAGAAATGCGATCTCAGAACATTGTTGTTGAATAGTATCTGACGTAAACATTGTATCTTAAATAGGGCGATATTTTTGTAATGATATTGAGGACACTAAGGGGCTATTCACAAAGGTAAATTTACATGTGAGTAAATCTACACATAGCTAGCATTGAGTTACCTTGACCTATCCACCCGTTCAAAAGGTTCATGAGGCATTGTCCTTCCATATACATAAGTATGTATCAGACTTACGTCACTTTGTCTTTTTCCCTCAACATAGAATTGCTCACCAATCCATAGAGTGTGTGTTTTCTGTTTTCTGTTTGTAGTGTCTCGTATTGTTCCTTTTCCTTACAGGTCACTGCAACTCTTTTTTGCAAAGTTAGATCTATGGTTAGATTTCACGTAATGTCACTTTGTGGTGCACCGCTTATTTTTGCAGGTACCACGTATTATGTGTCCTGGGACACTCAGCGACCACTTTTCTCTTTCTTTTCAGACATACAAGCATACCATTAGGTATCGTATACAAATGCTTTATTAGTTGCATTTTCACTTATTTTTTATAGTCATTAAAATAAGTACACGTTATCTATACAGGAGGGATCTTGTTCTTGTCCTGACGAAGATGCCTTGCTGCATCGAAACATGTTGACATACTAGGAGTAACTGCACATTACGCAGGACATCTCCGCACCACTTTTTTAACAGTACCAGCCTCCCTTGACCTATTAAAGTTTTTTTACGTCTAAAGAGGCCAGGTCCTTTTTAATACACTTAGCTATATTCACTTCAGACCCTCCCTTTGCATCACACATAGCACTATATCATCAGTGCTCCCGCGTAGTCGCAGGTCGTAGCACGCCCCGTCTCGCAGCGGGGCGGGAAGACCCCTATGATGAAGCATGACACCAAGGGCAATTCTGGTGTGTGAGGGGTATTTAAACAAACACAGTGTGTGTCCAACCATAGTGGGATACACACACACCACCACCTTAGTTATCTGAACCCAGGTCTTTATCCCCCCCCCTCTTCCCCTAGAGGTGGATCCTTATGTTTTGTAACTGATTCTGTGTGGAGGACTTATCCACCTCCATTGCCCGTAGAGGGCTTTACCTCTACACTCCCTAATCTTGTTATTTATAGTCACTTGTTTCCACTCCTTGAAATCAAGGGGTAGAATCTAATGTATGAATGTAAAGTTACTTCTTTTCACACAGAGGCGGAGAGATCCGGCACCTGGGCGGAAGACCTCCAGTGGTAAATTCAAGGGAAAGTGTATTAAAGCTGAAAAATGTATTAATGTAAACTAATGTAAAATATTTATTTCAAATGTAGAACAAAACATTAACGTGATTTTGAATGAAATATGTAATTATTAAAATAGATTTATTTAAATGAAAGGATTTTTCTTAAGATTTAAACAAAAAATCTCACCTAAGGTATAAAAGCTATGCTTATTTATGAAATGGTAAAGCTTAACATAAATTATGTATAGAAAAAATGTAAATTCGTGAATAACTTTTAAATTAGGTTATTTTTTTATTTAACAAATATTAACATTCTATAATAGACTAATAATTAGGCTTTATTTAACTATAATTTTTTAACTTTAAAATAAGTGCATTTGTGTTTTTTTAAAGCAAAAATATTGTAATTTAATATAACATTAGTTAACGTGGTGTTTATTTTATGGCCCTGCCGCTATTATTTTCTATGGGATAGTGTTGCAGTACCATTGGTTGCCCATGTGTGGTGCAGAACTTAATACGGCTCTGAGATGTAGTACATTTACAACTGTTTTAGGACCTTTTGGGCTGTATTATCCATGTAGTTTGTGAATAGCAATGGGTTTACTTATTTGTGGGTGGGTTCATGTCCCTCCCTAAACCGCTCGTTGACCCTCCCTGAACTACTCCTTGCTTCTCCCTTAATCCTTCCCGTTTAGTCGGATGTATTTATCATTTTCAAGCTTCTCTACTCTACCCCTCTCACATTTACTGCTAAAACATTTACCTTCGTGTGCAGCTATCCCTGCAATTGCAGTGGAGATTTACGTACATTAAAGATAGTAGAGGCAGAGACCTCTGCATGTGGTGAACAACATATTATAGTATTTTAGAAGTACTATTGTAGTACTACTTAAAGTACTATTCAAGTACTACAAAATACAATTTGTGAATAGGTCTCATAATTGATGTCAGTCAATATTCTTCTCACAATATTTTCATGTACGAGGACAAGATTAATGCTGCCGCTTCTGCCCCCAAAGAGATCTTCAGAATAGCCAAATCCCTCTCGGCCCTTCCCCAAGAACCTCCCAAAATCGAGGACCCTCCCCACCACTGTAACAAGCTGGCCGAATATTTCAATCAAAAATCCAACTAATTCATCAGTCCTTCTCCCCTTATGTGCCCGATCCTTCAGACTCCAGCTCTAGCACCAAATTGACGAAGTCCTTAGAGAACTTCCCTCTGCTCGACGCAAAAGCCCTGGATACTCTCTTTACCAGGGTTACTTCCTGTTCTCCTACCGACCCTGCCCCCCCCAACAACTATCCATGGTTCAGCCCATGGTAGGCCCGGTAATCATGGACATACTTAACTCTTCCATCCCCTCTGGCAGAGTTCCCTGGGCTTGGAAATGCGCCCAGGTCAGAGCGCTTATAACAAAACCTAATCTGGACCACTCTAACCTGGCCAACTATCGCCCCATCTCCCTTCTTCCATGGCTGAGTAAATTGATTGAACGCCATATCAATTCTACTCTAGTCAATTACTCTGAATCCAATAACCTACTACATGTCTCCCAAACAGGCTTCCGTCCCCAACTAGGCACTGAGACAGCGCTGCTTGCTGTTACGGAAGAAGCCATGAAACTCCTAGATCAGGGCGGATCAGCAGCCATTATTCTACTTGACCTCAGTGCCGCCTTCGACACTGTCAACCATAACATTCTTCTTGATCGGCTGACTAACATGGGGATTGGAAAAACAGCACTTACCTGGTTTCAGTCCTTCTTAGAGGACCGCTTTTACCAGGTATTTGAGGGGAAAGCCACGTCCAAGAAGTGGCATCTTAACTGTGGGGTCCCTCAGGGATCCTCACTAAGTCCCACCCTCTTTAATTCCTACATGGCCCCGCTAGCCGAGATAGTGCTTCCCTTCGGCATTAAAATAATCACCTACGCTGACGATACCCAACTGGTGGTGGTACTCAACCACCCCGAGGGTTCATCTGAAGCCCTAGGCCTCTGTTTAGAGACAGTCGCCCATTGGATGCACCACTCGCACCTCAAATTAAATGGGGAAAAATCAGAACTCATGTTCCTAGGAAAGTCCCCTTCGCCTTCCTCTTCCTTCATCTGGCCATCGTGCATGGGACCTATGCCATCCCCAAAGCACCAAATTAAAAGTCTCGGCTTCTGGCTCGATAATTCTCTCTGCTTTAATTATCAGACCACGAAGCTTTCGGCCATTTGCTTCGGTCTTCTACGTCTGATCAGGAAAATTCTGCCCTTACTCCCCTTCCAAGCCAGGAGAATCATGGTCCAAGAGTTGATTTTATCCCGTCTAGATTACGGGAACGCACTCTACCTAGGCGCTCCTCAATCTACCCTAAACAAACTACAGGTGATTCAAAACTGTGCTGCGCGTCACCTGGCACAGATCTCCCGAAGACAGTCAGCTAAGCCTGCCTTGATATCCTTACACTGGCTGCCCATCCGCGCCAGGATCCAGTTCAAAGCCATGTGCCTAGCACACAAAGCCTTCTGGAAACATGGCCCCCAAACTATGCAATCCTTGGTTGTGCCCTATCAACCGACCAGGACTCTCCGTTCCAGTGACACTTTCCTAACCGCGCCGCCAAAAGTCCGAAGAGCAAGGTGGGGCGGACGGTCCTTCACTCTCAATGCCTCCAACCTCTGGAACACCCTCCCACTCATGCTCCGTGGCGAACCCAACATTTCACTCTTCCGCAAACACCTTAAGACTCACCTCTTTCTCTCAGCTTTTAAGTAACCCTCTTTCTTTTTCGTTCTCCGTGTCCACAAGCGCTAAGAGGCCTCCGGGTAGTTACGCGCTATATAAATATATTTTCATTCATTCATTCATTCATTCATTCATTCATTCATTCATGTACAACCTTCCCTGGAGGGAAGTGTAACATTATGTAGAATTACACACTGGAGAAATAGACACCTAAGAAATATGTCACATCAATTACAAAATATATGGCAGTATCCCCATCCTTTGCAGATCACTGGCCACTTCATCACATACACTGCATCAAGAGATTCCATATCCTAAAAAAGAGGAACAGGGGTCGCTTCCATAAAGAGAAAACACCAAAGGGGAAAGGCCTAAAACAAAATATAAACTGCCACTTCCAGGTGTGGCCTGTCCCTTGAAATGAAATCGATATGCTGTTGCGCCTTCCTTTCAAAACAGAGGGAAAGGACAAGTGTGACAGCAGAACCTACAATAAAAGTAAGAAAGAATGATGTAGAGAGGCTGACATTAAGCAGAATTTACCACAGATAAAGTATCAGAAGGAAACATGTCCTGATGTGTGTTCAACTGTGAACTATCTGCAAATCGAATTCTAAATAGTACACTTTGACCTATATAGCTCCCCAGTCATGCTATTGATACTGATGGTCAGCAGAATTGCATTGGCTCTTTCACTTTTCCCAGCTGCCAAAAATTGGCATTCTATTCATCTTTTCTTAATATCCTTACAAATCTTCTTACTCTATGTAAAAATGTTGGGTATTTGCATTAAGTTAATTAGATGTCAGTTTTTACTTCTAGTGCCAGGTCACCCAGTCAGGGTGTTGGGGCAGGAATGTCCCATGAATGGTACACAAATTATTTGCCTGTATGTCCAACTGTGAGTATCTGGTATCCTGATTTCTGAATGTTTGACCTCCATTTGACCTCCACCTTGGAAGTGGCAAGAGGGAAGATAGGCTGGACCCTTAGAAATTCAATTAGGTCCTTTTCGATACAGAGGACTGCTGATCAGGGGCAGCTGGCATCTACTGAGCAAAGAGGGGCGATGTCCTCCTCACTCTGGACTCTTCTGCTGGTACTGCAGTGCAGGCCCAGCAAACTCCCTCATCCAATCATGGCCAGCTCAAGTGCTGTTAACAAGCATGCGAGCAGTGCCCTGATTGGTGGGAGCGGCCTCTCTTGGCGCTCCAGGGGAAATAGATGCCTGCACCTGCTCTCAACCTAGCGGTCTTAAGACAGCTGGGTTGAAAGGTTTAAAGTGTGCATGTCTGGCTGGCCGTCGTAAGACTGCTGGCCAAAAAGACATGCCCACTTTGAACAAGTGCAAAGGCAGCCTTCTGCCCACCACTCCTCCCTGCTGTCACTCAGCAGGCCCCGCCCCGTCCTGACACTCGGTTCAGGACGTGAGGATGAAAAATAAAATGGCAACGAATTACAATTTTATTTTTTGTCTCTGGGGCTTTGGGGAGCACTTCAGTGGGGCGACGCTCCTCCACTCTAACGGAGGAGCTGCCCCTGCTGCTGATTATTCTTCCTGAAACTGCCATTGGTGGATGGCAAGATGAGAAGTGGGATTGCAGGTGTTGTTGTTAGAGAGTGAAAGGTAATTCAAAAGGAGAACATCCCTTCGTCTCTTCCTCATCACTCTCAAGAGTGGCTGTTAATAGTCAGGTGCTGACTGCTCACACCTCTTTCTTTCTCTGTTGTGAGAGCCTGGAGATGACCCTGTTGTGACGAGCATCACTCAAGGCAAAGGCTGAGTCCAGAAGATAGCCTAGGAAGGAACGTGAAAAGAGAACAAACCCAAACTAGTTCTGAAAGAGAAGGCAGGATATCCACATCCCCTGTATAAGAATAGGATCTGTTGACTAAATTGTTGCTTCAGTTCAAAGTTCTCTCTGACCTTATGAAGGAGAGAGTACTTCACAGATTATCCAAAGGACTACTGTGCAGCCAGATCTCCCAGTCCTCAGCTGAAAGCCCAAGCAGTCCAGCCTGAGCAAGAGAAAAGGAGCGAGATAGCCATACAGGAACCGAAGCATGCCCAAGCAGTATGCAAAAACGTCACTGTTGTCGCAGGTGAGGTATGTGGCAAGTGTGCCCAGGATCGGTCAGCATAGCTCTGCAGCCCACACTGTATTCCTGTGATTGACGGTGGGATGACCATGGCATCTGGGATCAGCCCTGTGACCAAGCAGTTCCTGCTGCCCCAGAAGAAGCAGCCTGCAACCTGTGATGCCCACCTGAGAGTAATCCACCAGCCAGCCAGAGTGGCTACCCTGTAACTGATCTAAGGTGTGCCAAATGGACCATGCAACTCGTAAGACTGAAACTCCTGCATCAAGGCACTCTGTGTTGAAGTATTGCCTTTAGTCTATGCACCCAAACCAGCTTGACTGATGTGCCCCAAAGCACCTTGAAACTGCATAGTCTCTAAGGAAGCCCAGTGCCTGGAGAAGAGGACTGTAAGATTACAGAATTCCAGGGAGGCCTCAGCGTGACTGCAAGGACTGCCATTGTGACTCACTGGATTGGAAGAACTAGTCCCACTAAGAATGAAAGGCCCATTTGCTGTCAAGATTGTCAGAGACCAGAAGAGGGCCACAGTCAGAGGCCAGCCGCTCCATACGGTGTGCTCCGGATTTTGCTCAGCGGCCTACGCATGCCTGGACTGTGTGGTTCTGCCATGTGACCAGACCGAGGCATAGCACAGCTATGGTGAACCAGACAGTAAGTAGAAAGCCTATGACAGTCCTCTGCCACTCTGAGGAGTAGGTGAGACTAACTGGCTGACTCAAGCCAGAAACAGACTGGATGCTAACATGAGGGGAGAGCTGCTCCTGCACTAGTAACTACACCTCTGCGTTCTAGAATACCAGAGAAGAGGAGACAGTGTAAAGTGCATAGGGGGCCCAACTAGAAGCACATTGAACCCGCACCTGTACATCAGGTGTCAGTGACATTTTTGTAATATGTATAGCATTGTCCCTTACTATACAATAACATACTTTTCTTCTCTGAAAGAGAATCCCTAACCTGGAAAATCAAATTATTGCACCACTGGGTGCGTTGTTGTTGTTTCATACCACCCTTCATTAGCAGCATTTGACTGCTCACCATTGCTATCACTGACGGATACTTGCTGAAGGGGTTGTACTGGGCCCAGTTTTGCAGAGCCATATTAGGATGGACCTCAGGACAGTGACACCAATTAATTCCAGTGGCCACGTCTGTGGCCCAGTAGCCCCAGCCTCCAATGTGCCTGCTCAATTGAGGTAACACTGAGCTCTACAGAAACTATTCATTCATTCAGTCAATTATTCAACTTGTAATTGTGACATATTGTTTAAAGTTAAAATGCCATATATTTGAGAGCAGAATATTTCATAAAACTGTGCTGAGGTGGTGGGAGAATTAATTATATTTTGTCCCAAAGCGTAAACCTAAGAATAAACGCCGATTGTGAATTGTGTTTAATTTTAATTGAATGCATTATTGCAAATAAACAGCAGAAAGAGAGTGAATTATTAACATGTCATATAAAACTCAAATGTATTATGCAAGAATATGTATCTTGGTCATTACTTGAGTTATACTCAGTAAACACTGCGGGCCTCAAGCACTTTTGCACCGCCGGAACGTGACTTTTTTACGTTCCAGTGGCATAATGTGCCACTGGCATATTTATGAGGCCACGTAAAGCCACGTTATGTGGCTTTTCATGGCCTTATAAATATGTGCCCCATTCATGCAGAAAACCATGTGAAAGAGGGGTTCCATGGGTGTTGCTGGGGGCGTTCCCAGCAACATCCATGGCTTTTTTACACTGTCCCAGATTTATGGGAAATCGTAAGTGTGAGGCCGTGCAATAAACTTACGCCTCCCCGGGGGAGGCGTAAGGGAGGCACAACGAGGAGAAATATCTTTATTTCTCCTTGTTTTTTCTCTTTCTATGTGTACTGCATTCTGCAGCACACATAAAAAGAGGAAAAAGCCTCTTGTGATTGTTTTTGTACAAGAAGGTTACCCTTCCTGCACACAAATCATACATACGCCTGCAACTCAGGCACCCTTGCACCATGGAGCAAAGGTGCCTGCGTTGGTGCACAGGAGCCGATTGTGCACCGCCGCAGGGAAAAAAGAGAGGAACGCGCCGTACCTATAGATACAGCGCATTCCTGCCCTTTTCTTTTGCCATAGGGCAGGGCAGCAGCAAGACCTGCTGCCCTGCCCTGCAGCAAAAAACCCATAAATGAGGCCCTGCGGTTTTAGACTGTATCTGAGGCTGTGTGATGCCGCTATGGAAAAATGTGAAAGCGCCGCCCTTTTCTCTCAAAACAGCAAAAGTAAAGAGAAAGTATCTTCTTTTAAATGAATGCAGATATTCAATGGCATACAACCTTTGAACAACTTTTTTTTGCTAGTAAATATCTACCTGTCAGATCATTATTTTTGCATAAATTACATCGCGTGCTCTCTTTAGAGCTCCATGCCAAGATTTGGGTTGTGCAAAATTTCCATTTGATGCTGATGTCCGGGCGAACACATCTGCAAGTACTGTCATTTTCCTAAGTCAAGGGCGATTGTATTAAATCCTGGAAAAACGTTTCCTCGGGAGCTAAAAACAAACATCCTTGTATGTTGCAAATTTTGCTTCAATATGACAGTAACTTGGATGCTGCCTTTGCTAGACTGCTCTCGGCAGATGTTGAACAGAAAGAGGGTTTCTGTTCACTAAAACCACTGTGTGCCTACAACAGCCGTTGGCTCGTGCAACTTTTAATTTTTAATAACGCGTTTTATGCTCATCACTGGACACTGAACAGCAATAAAATGAATGCGTTTCTAACATAAAGTGGGCTGCCTCCTCCCTGTTAACGTCTTTCAACAGGCTGTTTCTCCTGCTGCCGCCCGCAGAAGGCTGCAGATGGCTGCTCGAGCAGGAAGCCTTTCCCCCTCACTTAATGGTGCTCCTGGGAACCAAAGGCTCCTGGATTCAAAGAACTCCTTCCCCTCCAAAGCCCTACTGAGAGTTGCAGACAATATAACTACATCCATGGAAATATTTTTTCTAGCCTGTTTTGCAGCAAAGGAAAACATAAATAAGTAATAAACTATTTAACTATTTCCATCCTTGTGATAACACTGCTATTGCTTCAGTGTTTCTCGTTTTATGCCATGAGTGATTCCAAAAAAGGCTATTGAAGTTCAGCATTTGAGTTCAATTAAGGACTACCCCTTCAATAAAGTAACAGGCTCGCAAAAATGAAAACAGGTTTGAACTTTGTAACACCTCGCATAAAAGTAATATGCAATATATTCGATCTCGCTTTTTCCAAATGTGTTTAATAAAAAACAAAATCATAAAGACTCGTTGTTTTCTGCTAATGTATTCTATTATTTCGGCTCTTGCGCGCTAAAATACAAAACACACGTTTATAAGGAATTCTTATATTTGCCTAGTGGAAAAGCAACGCAGGCTCATTCACTGATCCCTTAATCAGCACAATTTTAGAAGATCGGTACCGCGTGGCTCTAGGAGGCGCATTGTATAACGTGAGTATTTTTCTAGATAGTAGAAAGAGTTACATTTCATCTTGCACAAATAGGGGAAGATTTACATGCCCCGTGCACCTCTTTTGCGTCACTTTTCCCATGTTAAAAGTGACGCAAAAGTGGAGCAAGGGGGTTGTAAATCTGCCCTATAGTGTTTTGTCGAGTGAGGCGTGTCAACAACAAATAAAATCAGGGATAGTGTTTGAATTATAAATGGGCTTCCGAATTTATGGTATTTTATATTTTTTGCATTTATGTTTGTTGTCATACTTATAAATATTTTCTAATCTCCGACATTTTCCAATATTTATATTTTCGTTAACCCCTTCCCTGGGGGGGGTAATTCCCCCGTGGTGTGGGGGGGTGGAGGGGGGTCTGCGGCAGGGCTGTGCTCGTGACGAGCTCAGCTTGTCATGACTCACAGTGGAGCTGAGCTCGTGATGACCCCGCCCACTGATTAATTCTCCCGCACAGGCGGGGAATCAATCACGCGTGGGCGGGCCGCGACCATTATGACGAGCTCAGCTCGTCATGAGCACAGCTCCACTGTGACTCATGACGAGCTGAGCTCGTCATGAGCACTCAAGCAGTTAAACTTATGGCTAGCATATTTCATGTTTTATATAACTGTTAAAGATAAACTCTCACAGACTGCAAAGGGGAGAGGAGTTGGCCTAACGGCTAGGGCGCTCGACCTCGGCCCTGGGTAACTGGGTTCAAGTCTTGGTAATGACGCTGAACATCCTGTGATTCTGGGCAACTCACTTAATCTCCCCGTGCTGACCAAAAAAGGAATGTGTGTCCTCATGTAACATAACTGGTGCTCTGTAAATCGCTCTGATACCTGATTAGATTTGGGTCAAGTTCGTGCTATATAAAACTCAGCGAAAAAAGAGTTTTAAAGGCAGATTTACTAACATTTTGTGCTGGGTTTGCATCACAAATGAGACACAAGCAGGTGCAAAATATTTATGTGGAATTTACTTTCCAGTGCAAAAGGTGTTTTTCTCTGGACAGTTGACTGAAAGCAACTGAAAGGGCCACTTTGCACTGATTTGTATTAATTTGTGTTAAGGGGCCTTGCTTGGGTTGTACATCGTTGTTCCCATGCAACCACCCATGGTTTTTGATGCAAACCTTTAGCCACTAACAATAGTAGACAGGGTTTTTTACAGCCCAGAAAGACTGAGATCAAATGTCATTTCTGCTTATTCTTTTAACATGAAGTGTTTTAACACTGATGTTTACTTTCCTTTCTCTGTGTTAGACTTCGCATCCTTGGCATGATTCTCCGCTAACATTTTGCGTTCAACCCCACTGTTTTGCTGACTACGTTTTTGTTGGCCGTAGGACTCTGCACACTTTGCCACTGCTAACCAGTGCTAAAGTGCTTGTGCTCTCTCCTTAAAACATGGTAGAACTGGCCTACACTCTATTGGCAGATTTAATTTACTCCCAAGTCCCTGGCTAAGTGGTACTCCAGGTACACATGGCCTGTAAAACAAATTCTACTAGTGGGCCTGCAGCACTCATTGTGCCACTCACTGAAGTCGCCTTTTAAACATGTCTCTGGCCTGCCATTGCAGCCTGTGTGTGCACTTTAAACTGCCGATTCGTCTTGGCAAAATAAACCTATTGCCAGGCCTAAACCTTTGTTTTTTAATACATATAAATCACCCCTAGGGTAGGCACTAAACAGCCTACGGGGCAGGATTCAGTGTATTTAAAAAGCTGGACATGTACATCTAGGTTTTACAATGTCCTGGTAGTGAAAAGCTCTTAAATTAGTTTTTCAATACTGCAAGGTTCACCTCTCCCATAGGATAACATAAGTGATGACTCAATTGGAAGCAGTTAGGAATGCTGAGGCTGGTGTCCAAAGAATTGCAATGGTAAATTAATAAATTCACAATTCTGAAAATGCCACTTTTTGAAATTTGGCACTTTCTTGTTTCAGCCATTTGGTGTCTGCTGACTGTATCCTGGATCACATGACTAGGTCTACTTAGCAGTTGGTCTTGGTGTGTTGCTTTCAAGCAGCTAAACAAAAGGCCATAGGTGTTGGTAGGATGGCCCATCTTTGACTTGTTGAGGAGGAGGAGCTGTCTTCTACCACACTTACACATCATAAAGGCTCTGCCTCAGCACACTCATAAAGGGTTTTACATGAGTCTATTGTGACCCCAGGCAATCTGGGGCCAGGGCAGGGAGGCATGATATTCCAATCACCCCTGGGGGATGGAAACCTCTAGAACGTTCACCTACTGCATAGTGGGCACCAGGTATAAACATCAGACCCGCATACCAAACTCTTCAGTTCACCTCTGGACCTGTGGAAGACTCAGAAGAACTGCTGCCCTGCTCTGCCAGAGGACTTCTACTCTGTTGTCCTGCTGCCTGAGTGAAGGGCTGGACCTGTATCTTGAGCCCAGTACCACAAGTGTGACTCCAAGGGCTAGTTGGCTGACTTCCTGGACAGAGTCTCGGAGACAGAACGCTCCAAACACCTTGAACCCAGCACCTGGACTCTGTCTGCAATGAGTCCTACCCTCACAAGTGGTGCCACCCCAGCCCTTGGAAGTGGGCCTGAAAGTGCTCTACCAGCCCAGCTGTGGTCTCAGCAGAACCAATGCAGCTCAAAACATCATCTAACAAAACACTGCATCGGAACTGCTGTGCGACGCATCTCCGACGCAGTACTTAGCATCGTAGCCCTCAACCTCATCTGGGCCGCTGTTGAACGATGCATCCTTAACACAGGACTTCACAGCTCAAGCCACTTTTTGATGGCATCCTCGAAGATGACCAGGACTTTGCATAGTATGCCCTGAAAATTCTTCGGAACCAGTAGGTGTGCAACACATCTTCACCGCAGGACCTCGCATCGCAAGACCTCGGTAATGCCATCCTCAGTGAGGGGGCAGGACCTCGCATTGCAACCTCACAGGTTCCCAGAATGGTTGCTGCATGACACATCTCCACAGCTGGACCTCGCATCGCCTCTGCTGTGCAAAGCGTCCTAGATGTGGGATCTTGCAAAGCTCTACTACCAGGATGTAAGGTACTCTGGTTCAGCTGGCCTAACTGGGTCCCTGAATCAAGCTATGCTAAATTGTGGTTGGCATGAACTTGTGTCTTTGTCCCGGTCCGGGGTGACCAGGTAACCAAAGCAGACGCTTTGTGCTTCTAGGAGGTATTTTCATTTAAATCTTTAAAATTGCATATCTCGGGATCTACTGATTAGATTTTTGAAATGTGGGATTTGTTTGGGTGTGGTTTCACTTTATTATTCTTTGAAGTGCTGCATAAATACTTTACACATTGCCTCTACATTAAGCCTGACTGCTTTTGTGTTGAGCTACCAGAGGGTTATGCACAGGTTAATTTGGGATTTGCCTGACAGAAATTGTGGCTGCTGCTTAAGTAGGGTTTCACCCGCCCTTCCAGTGACCCAATTTCCACCAATTACTAACTGCGTAGAGATTAATGAGTGAATACTAGGATCTGGAGAATTGATTCTGGCCAGGTTCTTTCAGAAACTGTGACTTTACAAGTTTTAGCACCATGTAATAATACTTTCTATGCACATCCAGGCATACTCTGTACTTTTTTGAAGATTGTTCTGGACTCTGGGAACTTTTTGAATTGAATACACACCCTGCACTATGTGGTGGAAATCTGAGAGGGGGAATGTCGGGTCAGAGGGTGGGAGTGGGCAGCTTTCCAGGTTGACCTAGACTACAGCAGGGAGTGTGCCATACTCTCCTGGTGCTGACTGATGGAGCAGGTGGCAGTTCTATATGTGTCACTGGCCTCGACTTGACCTCCACATCTGATGATTTTTGCAGGCTGAATTTTCACTGTTACACTTCGATGTTGTACAGTATCATAAGTATGTCAATGATACTCAAATTATTATAAAATTGACTGACACTGTAGGCCTCTAGCAGTTAGAGAGCATCCTTGTGAATGTTGGATTAAGGTATACTGATAATTCACTAATATGAAAATCAAGTCCCTAGAATGGGCCTTTCATATTAGACATCCAGTGATTTCACAAAAGGATACCTTATTGTTGATTAGGAAATTTAAAATTTCCACATTTTTTAAAGTGACTACTTTGAGCATGTTATTTTGACTCCAGCCTTTGAATGGAACCTTAGTTGAATATAGCAGGTAGTTCAGCACACAAATGGTCTTAAACTGTTACTGTTCTGTGGACTATTTCAGTGCGATTACCATTTTTACAGAAGAGTAATTGTTGCTATCATACGGCATAGCATACTGACAAGCTAAATCATTTGATGTTGTGCCTAATTATGGACCAAAAGTGAATAGTCCAAATTAACACAAAGTCTTCCAGAAGAATGGACCTGATCTGTGCTGCAAGAGTTATTTACAATTTTATAAACGTTTGGTCATGCATGGTGATGTTTTTAGCATGTGTTCATTAACATGTTTTTAATCTCCATATGCTGTGTGAGTATTTATCCAATGTCACATCTTAGTAAAACATTTATTTAGTACATTTCATTCCTCCCTTTCTGGACACCCACGGAGTCCAAAATGACTTATTTTGATTTTTCTGATTACTAATTTCATTTGGTTAAGGTATTTTCTTCTCTCAATCCCATGACATCTTGTGACTGCATTTTTAGAGCAGCTATGAACAAACAGCCAGATGTATAGAGCATGGTTGCAAACTACAAAAATGGGTGACAACCACAAAAAAGTATTTTAAATGTGTTAATCCTATTTTAGGAATCAGTAAACATTTATCAACTGCTAAAATGGGATCGTGACCTCCCTACCAATTTAGGGCATGTTGTTGGTGTCCCTTCCAAATACTGATTTGTTATGCAATGTATCCAAATTTTGTGACTGAAATCTGTTCCATAAATATTGGAAAATTGCTTACTCTAGAGTTGTAGTGGTAAATGATTTGCAAAAGAGACGAGGAGTCCCTTGGTGACCCTGCCCTTTTTTTAATGTTAAAAAAAATTTGATGGCGAGTAGGCAGTGAACCACTGCCACCTCTCACTCACACTTAATCACAACACTGTTTCCTTTAAGGAAACCAGATTGCATGAAAACATGTTTTCTTTATTGAAAAGCTATCACAGATATGGTGGTCTGCTGACCCTAACAAGTCACCATCCCTGTGATGGCTTCCAACCAGAGTGAGTTGCAATTAGTGACATGTCTCTTTAATATTCATGCAGTAGATCAGATTACATCCCACTCCAAATCAGTATCTTATGAACCAGTCTTTTAATATATCTGAGTACATAAGTTAGTTCATAAAATTCTTTACTGGCCGCAAAAATGCTAGTCACATTTTACAACCAGTTTTGTGCAACCAATAAATAGAAAACTTGACCCAAACTTTCCGCTATCACCTGCACCTATAATATTGCATTATTAATAGCTGAGTCTTGATTAAATGACTTTACTCTAGCTATTATTTGGTCTAAAAATTGGTTATTAGTATTCTTTGGAGGAAATGAATGATAGGCTTTCGGTGTCTTTGGATAGATACTTCCAGCTAGTCCGTAGTAATCATTGATGATGTCATTGTCCTACAGTATTATGCAATAATCTAGTATCCAGCTACTGTGCAGTTTACTTACATAGTCAATGCAATCAATATCGAGGTGCATTATGTGCGAGCACTATTTTGTAAAATAATCCTCATTCATAATAATAAGAATGGTGAATTTGGCAAAATCTGAAGCAAAACAATTTTTCTATCCCAATAACAAAAGTCATCAAAACCAGGGCATAAATCCGCAATAATGCAAAATGTTTGAAATACGAATCCAAATTGAATCCACATTAGTTACTATGCAGACAGAAATAAGTTGAAATCACATTGGTTAGTCCCTCTAAAATTTAGATAGTCTGCACATAGTCACAGAATTGTGCATTGTTTACACTTTAAATCCGATGTTTCACATTTATCTTACTTTTTGTGTCATCAGAGATCATTATATTGTCGTACAGGATGATTCACCTTGTGGTTCACAGGCCAGGGTTACAGCAATTTCACTAGAATTGCACATATTTACTGCTTTGCAGCTTTTGTACAAATTACCTTTACTACTTACCTATGAAAACAGTTTTTCACAATGGACACACATTTAATTCGAAGTACTACCTGGGTGAACGGTGGCCATCCACCTTTGGAATAATGATAACCATGCTTGTGACCTGACTCACAACCAGTTCTGCAATGAACATATCAGATGGCAGGGCCGTTCAATGGAGGGAAGAGTGGTAGTCAGCAGTGAGTATCTGTTGTTAAACCTTACAGAACCCTACTTCCTCTATCATTCTGTTTTTTATTTTGAAAGCTTCATATTCATTGCTAACTAATAAACAGTCAGAGAAGTGTCAAAAATTCCTCGTGAAAAAAGGTTAGGCCTGCTGTAGCACAATAGAGCTCAGAAAATCAAATCAAATATGCCAGTGATCTCTGTCACAGTCAATGACACGCAACAAAGCCATAACAGAGACCTAAAGGATGGATGTAGGAAGCATTCTTGCTTTCACAAACAGCTTGATTTTGTGAATCTGGCCATATGCGTCCACAAAAAAGATTCTTGTGATGTACAATGCCCAATTTGTGATTCAGTAACTTGTTTTTAGTTTGA
This sequence comes from Triturus cristatus, assembly GCF_964204655.1. NCBI lineage: Eukaryota > Metazoa > Chordata > Amphibia > Caudata > Salamandridae > Triturus > Triturus cristatus. The sequence continues at coordinate 200,222,088 of NC_140593.1, forward strand.
AAAGAACATTTTATGGATGAAAAAACAAGTAAATAGAGCATAATACAAGTAATACAAGACTAATATCATAAACTGGAAACAGGGTAATAAGACAGTTGTATTAAGAAAGAAGATAGTAAAGGGAAATAAATAAATAGGAGAGAGAAAAAGAAAAAAAGGAAGAAAGAAAATATAACTGGTGAGATAGTTAAAAACATTATTACCATAAATGTTCCTAATGCATTATTTCAGCATATAATAATAAATTAGAGAAAATTAAACAACAATGGTTGCAAATGTCAAGGTGGTTTGGAGACCTCTTCCACGGAGGGTACATGTAAAGACATCTTTTTGGCAGATACATTTAACAACTCTGTGACAGGTAACCAAAGTAAATCTCTTTTAATTGCAAGTGAGATGGGATATACATAAGCTCTATCCAACCTATGATTGTAACAAACTCCGTACCACCATGCCTGGAAAGAAACCACAGAGGTATCCTTCCATGATTTTGTGATTTGTTGAAATGCAACGGCAAGGAGTAAATCAATAATGTGTGTCCCATTGTGTGACGACCAAATTTCAGAAATGCTTCCTAGAAAGATATGAGTAAGAGAAAAAGGGGGATTGCGTGTGAAAGATGTTGTTAATGTGTTGCCATACCCGTATCCAAAAAACATAAATAAGTGGACATGTAAATAACATATGTTTGAGATCTACGGATGTGTTGGTGCAAGACCGACAAGTAGAGGAAATGCTAGGATCCATTTTGTGAAGTTTAACAGGAGTAATGAGAAGTCTATTATAAACAAAAAATAGGGTCTGTGTTGTGTTTGCCACTCTAGAAGACTTCCGTAATTTAGCCCAAATCTTATCCCAGAGCGGAACGGCGAAAGATTCACCTAAATCAGATTCCCAACGATGTTCTATTTCTAATTTATCTCTCGGACGAGGGACATTAGTTAGGGATTTGTAGATCTGAGAGGCAGAAGGTGAGTTAGTTAGAATTAAGGATATGTTAGACGTTGAAGGGACAAGTGGAGAGACAACAGGTAAATTATTATAAGAGGATTGAGCTGCTGCAGTTAAAGTTATGTATATGATATGATGAAGGAAGAGAAAAACGAGATTGCATCATTGGGAATGGAATACAAACATCATCTTGAAAAAGTTGATGAGTCCATTAAAGACCCAAAGCAAACCAATCTTTCCAAAAATATATTTGTTATTAACTTTGATATGTTTATTATACCAAAGTGATGAGTTTAAAGATTGTGAACAAACGTCCTGCGAAGAGGAGAAGAGTGGATGAAAACTTTTCTGAGCATGTTTAAGAATGGGAAAGGTTAAGGAGGGAGGAGTATGAGTAAAAGAGATACATTCTTCAAAAGAAAATGGATGAAAAAGAGATTTTTTAACTTCTACCCACAATGGGTAAAGTATAGTGTCAGATTGGTCAGAGATATGAAAAGCAGATTGTTTAAGAAAGAAAGCAGAGTGATATGAGTGAAAATCTGGGAAATTAACGCCTCCCATATTTTTAGGTTGTTTAAGTTTAGCGAGAGACATTCTTGCTCTTTTTATTTTGCCATAAAGATTTGGATAAAATAGTATATATTTTTTTATAGTACGATTTGGGTATGTTTATTGGGATATTGGATAAATTAAATAATATGATGGGGACCAACATCATTTTTATGGTATCTAAACGCCCCCACCATGATAAATATAATGGATGCCAGCGCAAAGTAGATATTGATACTACTGATAGTAACTCCTTGATATTTAATGCAACAGTGTCTTTAATAGAATTCGTGAACCATAAACCAAGATATTTAATTTGTTAGAGTTCCAATGAAATGATGAAGTAGAGAAATCAGCATGAAAACATAGAGTATTTAGAGGAAGAGTCTCACACTTATCCGCATTTAATTTATATCCGGAGACATGGGCAAAATCTTCTACTTCTGATAAAAAGGCTGGCAGGGAGGATTGTGGATTAGAAATAAATAATAAAATATCATCAGCATATACTGTGAGCTGTAAAAAATGTTCACCGTATGGAAATCCTGTAATAGTTTTATTTAATCTAATCTTGATTAAGAAAGGTTCTAAGGCAAGGACAAATAACAATGGAGAAAGGGGGCAACCTTGCCTGACTCCTCTATAAAGCGGAATTGACGGAGTTACAAGGCCATTGGCAAGGATAAAGGGTTTGGGAGAGGAATATTATAAAGAAATATAATTAATGAAATGTGGGTCAAAACCGAACCAAGCAAGCGTTTGAAAAATAAAAGGCCAACTGACTCTGTCAAATGCTTTTTCAGCATCCAATGAGATAGCTGCTAGTGAGTCTTTAAATGTTTTAGATTTACCTAGTACATTAAAAAACAGTCGAGTATTAGCAGATAGATGTCTTCCTTTAAGAAAACCTCATTGTTCCTTCCCTATCAAATGTGTTAATAAAGACTCTAAGCGAAGGGCCAGCAGTTTCGCAAAAATTTTATAGTCAAGATTGATCAAAGAGATGGGCCTATAATTCTTGCATAAGCTATGGTCCTTGTTTTCCTTAGGGAGGAGACATATTAAGGCCTCTTGAAATGATCCCTCCGATTTCTGGATGGAAAAAAATACTTAAATAATTGATAAAGTCTAGGAAGAAGGAACTGGGACAAATGATAATAGACTTCAATTGGAAAGCCATCAGGCCCCGAGCTTTATCTTTCTTAATAGAATTAATGGCCTTCAAAATGTCAGTAATTTGAAAATAATTTTCTAGGGAACAAAAATCTATATCCGGAGAGGAAGGAGGAGTGATTGAAGATAAGTATCGAAGAATATCTTCCTGACTAGCAGGCGATTCAGGAGTATAAAGGGTCTGATAGAAATTAGAGAATTCAAAAAGAATTTCTTCATTTTTGTGAACTCTAGTATTAGCTGAAGTTAGAATTGAGTCAATTTTGGTTTGCTCTTTTTTAATCTTAAAATAGTTGGCAAGAAGTGTTCCAGCTTTATTTTGGGCTCCATAATATTTAGCGGTGGATTTAAGTAAAATGAGATTAGCCAATTCCGTGGAACGAGTATTGAACTCGAATTTGGCTCTAAGAAGCACATCTAAATCAGATTGGGATTTAGTAGAGTGAAAGGATTGTTCTAACTGTTTAATCTGTGACATGAGTATCCGCGATTTTTGTGACGAAGATTTACGTTTCTGAGCTACAAAAGAAATAATGAAGTCTCTAGAGGCAGCTTTAAAAGTGTTCCAAAGTAATTATGGGGAAGGATACGGGGTCTCATTTTCTGTAAAAATAAGTAGCTGAAAATTTCTTAAAGGCTGGGGTAAATGTGGGGTCTGAGAGAAGGGCGTTGTTAAACCTCCATCGTTGAAATCCCACAGTAGGGAGAAGCAGATCTACGGTGAGAGACATGGGAGCATGGTCCGAGAGCAAAATGGAGCCTATGTCAGAATGTGAAATAAGTTGTGCAAGTGCTTTAGAAATAAATATGTAATCAATATGGGATTGGGAGGAATGAACTGGAGAGAAAAATGTGTATTCTTGGGAGTAGGGTGGCATAGTTTCCAGGCATCAACAAGGGAGCGTTGATCAATAGTAGATGTGAATTGAGAATGAATTTTTGAGGGGATACATCTAGATTGTGAATGTCTGTCAATAAATGGATCTATTATCATATTACAGTCGCCATCAACAATCAAATAGTCATCACTATACGTCATTAATTTGGATAAAATCTGAGGCCAGAAAGGTTTATCAGGATTGGTGGGAGCACAGAGATTGAAAATAGTCAAGGGAACTTTATTAATTAACAAAGAAATCAACACCCATCTACCCTCAGTATCTGCATCCTGTGTAACAACTTGAATATCCAAACATTTATGACAGAGAATAGCTACTCCATTGCGTTTCCTCATATCCGGAGAAGCAAAAACCTGGCCCACCCACTGTCGCTGAAGTTTGGATATCTCTGATTGAATTATGTGAATCTCCCGCAATAAAACAATGTCACCCTTCAAACCAGCAATATGTGATAAAACCCTTTGACTTTTTATAGGTGAACCCAAACCTTTAATGTTCCAAGACAAAATTCTTAACGACATCTATAATTCAAACAGTACAGTACTATGAAATAGAAGTAGAAACCAAGGAAGAGATAATAAAAAAAGAAATAACATAAATAAGCATGAAACATAAGAAGGGGAACATAATTCCAAATGATCATGTACTAACTAATGAGAAAAGAAAGGTAGGAAAATTGAAGAGAGGAGAAGAATGAAGACAGAAGAGCTGAAAGTGTTTGAAGAAAAAGGAAGAAAAAGAAGAAAAAAGCGAAAAATAAGTACATAGTCAAATGGAAAGACTCAAAGAGTGTTTCAAAGAGAAAAAATAAAAAGGGAACGGAAAAACATACCACAAACATACAATAACAATGGTGGTGGTGGAGCCACATAAGGAAGACGGCACAGCCATTCGGAAAAAACTCCAAGACGAGGATGGGAAACGAAGGAGGACATCCGGGCTGGGTAGCAGTCACAAATCAGAAGAGCACGAAACATCATACCTAATAGTATAAGAAGAAAATATATTATATAAAATGACATAATCACCCAAACTAAACAACTATGACAGACAAGGAAAAAACAAACAACCTTAAACAGAACATGCAATCTAGTGAATGTCATGTCATATCTTCTACAGGCAGCGCGGCTGGAAAAAAGTAGGAAGGGGGAAAAGTGGGGACAATATTAATATAACAACTTAATACAACAAACTAGTTCAGCGAGGGACAAGCAATTTCCATATTTTCCTTTCTACAAGTATCTAAGAAACGCTGTAATAGAACCGGATCTTCATAATTAGTTTTATTCCTGTAAGTCACCTAAAAAAGGCATGGATGAAACAAACCATATCTGCCATTCAAATTTCGAAGTGCAGGCCGCATATCTAGGTTTTGCTTTCGACGATCGGCTGTCGCCTTTGCATAATCCTGCGCAAAAAACAAGTTAGAGCCCTGCCAAGAAAGATTTCTCTTAAGCTTTATCCGCCTGCAACACTCTGAGTATGTCATTATATTCCAAAAAGTGTAGAATAACTCCTCTTGGCTTAGTTGTTGAAGAAAAGGCCTGAGGGGGGCGACCTAAACGGTGCACTTTTTGAATATTCAGCGGCGGAGATACTGGAATATTGAGAAGTCTTGGAAGAAAAGACTGGAAGAATACAAGAGGGTCTGAGCCCTCAAGACCCTCCACAAGGCCATAGATGCGGAGGTTTTTACGCCTATTTTCCAAATTTTCTACTTGTTGTTTTAGGCGGAATATCTCTTGATATATAGAGGGTACTTGGTTGACAATAACTTGAATTGAGTCAACTCGGTTCTCCAAATGAACCACCTTTTGATTGGTGTGAGACCAATTGTCTTCAAGACTTTGGAGGCGAGCGTTAGTTTCTGTCATATAAGTTTTGAGCACACGAATCTCATCAAGAAGTAGTTCCATGGAAGCAGGTGTTGGAGAGCTGGCAGGAGAAGGCGGATTAGTTTTGATGCGCTTACCTGTTGTTGAGGATGTTGCGGAGGGTAACTTAGAGACTGGCTTAGGCACATTCCGTATGGTAGCAGATATTGATCCACCTATGGCAGAGGCGGTGGAGGAGGCAGAATCCATCTCCTCCATATTCTCCTTAATCTCCTGCAGAACACTAAAAGGATTATAATCTGCCAAAGAAGTAGGATCAGAGGACGCTGCACCACGGGTAACTTGTGCTTTCGCCAAAATAATTGAAGACCAATAACACTAATACCCTCTTAAAAATGCGTAATAGAACGAGTCCAAAAGCGTTGAAGAGAACTGACTGTATATAAGCAGGAAACAGGTTCTTTCAAGCGAAATAGTAACATTTATGATATTGTTGCCTTATGAAAGAAGACGAAACGAGAGCCAACCCTGTGGGTGTCAAAATGTATGTCCTTTGAGACCTCTGGGACTAAAAAACAAAATCATTTGATGAAAAAATGCAGCAAAGGGGTACAGCCTTAATGAAAAGCTAACCCTGCCAACAGAGACCCAAGTCTTCAAATATGTAATTTGGCTCCATATAACACACAGGCAACTCACAAGATTTGAGCAGAAGCAGCATATTCTCAAAGAGAGGCAAGAGGAAACGCCTTCATACAACAGTACATTAATATCTGACAGGTCTGACCAGTATAAAAACAGCTGCAAAATTAAGGCTGCTTTCCATTAAGGTAAATATTTATAATGCCAGGAGGAGCACCGGAAGATTTTCCATGCAGCACAACATATTAAGCAGTAAAAGGAGGGGGAGCACCTTCCCATCATCTACCAGGATCGCCTTGCCGTTACACTGCAGCCAGAAACCTCGAGCGGTAGAAACGCTCACAATGGTGGCCGCAACCTGACAGGATACAAGATCTTCCAGCAAAACACAAAATGCTCACCCCAGGTGCCCAGGAACATCATAACAGAAGGAGGGATATTACATTTCCCTTCGCTATTAGTTTCGAGCAAAAAACAGCCAGCAGTGCCGTGTTGAAATGACCTTCTTTGCCGCACCTCCCTGGAGCTTCACGAAGTGGCGGCCATCTTCTTTGGCGCCGAAACCGTGCCCCTGGATTCAGTAACCTGTTACCGGATTGCAATTTGGGTTTTTTGATTCAGTATTTAGAAGGGGCATGTTGAGGGTGTCCCTCTCTAATACCGAATTGGAATGGTATGTACGAATGTTTTGCAACCTAAGTGCGGCCACAAAACATTTGCAATTTATCAGCAATTGAAAGTTGGTGGTAATCTATGCGCCTATGGGAAGGGGTCCCCATTTGACTCCTTCCCCTTTGGGAATGGTTGAAAAAATATTTTTTGAGAGCAGGCTATGGACCAAAAGACCACTGCATACACTTAAAAACTGAAACTTGAAAGTCTAATTGTTGTTATAAATGCATCCTGTTTTCCTTTTAGGGAAACAGGCTACATTAAAAAAAAAAAGATTGCTTTATTACAAAGCAATCGAAGGGGGAACAACCTTTACAACGCAACTTTTACAACGCACTACCATTACAACGCATTTTTTACAACGCATAATCCATTACAACGCATGACATTACAACGCATGACACTACAACGCATTTTTAAAAACTACCTTTACAACGCATTCCATTACAACGCATACTACCATTACAACGCATACCATTACAACGCATAATATTACACCATACTATCCAACACTTACCCTACTGATGCACCCCCTGGAGTTAGAATAGTAATTTTTACCCCTACACTGTCCAACACTTACCCTACTGTTGCACCCCCTGGAGTTAGAATAGTAATTTTTACCCCTATACTATCCAACACTTACCCTACTGATGCACCCCCTGGAGTTAGAATAGTAATTTTTACCCCTATACTATCCAACACTTACCCTACTGATGCACCCCCTGGAGTTAGAATATTAATTTTTACCCCTATACTATCCAACACTTACCCTACTGATGCACCCCCTGGAGTTAGAATAGTAATTTTTACCCCTATACTATCCAACACTTACCCTACTGATGCACCCCCTGGAGTTAGAATAGTAATTTTTACCCCTATACTATCCAACACTTTCCCTACTGATGCACCCCCTGGAGTTAGAATAGTAATTTTTACCCCTACACTATCCAACACTTACCCTACTGTTGCACCCCCTGGAGTTAGAATAGTAATTTTTACCCCTACACTATCCAACACTTACCCTACTGTTGCACCCCCTGGAGTTAGAATAGTAATTTTTACCCCTACACTATCCAACACTTACCCTACTGTTGCACCCCCTGGAGTTAGAATAGTAATTTTTACCCCTATACTATCTAATACTTACCTTAAATGTAATTTAATATTATGCGTTGTAATGGTATGCGTTGTAAAGGTAGTATGCGTTGTAATGGTAATGCGTTGTAAAGGTATTTTTTAAAAATGCGTTGTAGTGTCCTGCGTTGTAATGTCATGCGTTGTAATGGATTATGCGTTGTAAAAAATGCGTTGTAAGTGCATGCGTTGTAAAAGTGTGCGTTGTAACGTCATACATCCAATCGAAGGCATGGTGGTCTCCTGACCCAAGCATCCCTCCATCCCTGTGATGGCAGCGATTCTAAGTGGGTCACAAATTGTGACCTATCTCATTAATATTCAGGAGGTAGGTGTATTTGAGGACCCACTATGAATGGCTAATGAAACACAAAAGAGTTTCATACATTAGGAATAGCGATTTTTAATTGTGGTTCACAAAAAATCGTAATTAGCTGATCACTATTCCTATTTTCGTACATCTATCCCAATATTTTCGTTTTTTCACTGATAAGAGTAGCGTGGCCTAAGGGTGGGCGACAAATTCGTTTCCGCTTGCGGAATTGCGATATTTCGATATTTTCGTGTTCCGTGGAGAGCGCGAAAATGCCCACATTTTCGTTATTTGCCGTGTTGCGAAGATTTTTTTCATGTTCGCGCTTTGAAAATGCGTTCTCGAGTGCGCGATCGCCTTAACGGGATCCCTGCATTCACCGACGAGTTTTCCAATTCGTTCGCGTGCGCCACGAGATGTTGATAGCCGGTCGCGCTATCCCGTGAGAGTTCGCGATCACAATCACGTCATTCTCCTCACGATCAGACACCGCGAGAGTCTGCGATCGCGAACACGTCATTTTCCAGCACGCGAGAGAGCGCGAGGTCGCAAACACGTCAATCTCTACCGCGACAAAGACCATGAGATCGCAAACACGTCATTTTGGACGCGCCACTGACATCCGGCGGAAGTGTGGTGAAGGTCGTGATCGCTAACACGCCAAATTTTCGATTTGGAGAAGAATATTAACTCTAGCTGCATAAAACCTTCTCTAAATGATGATTTGGATGGAAAAAACTCCTCTGATTGACATTTGGCTGTCCTTTTTTGTGCAAGGAGTCCTTTTTAAATAAAAATCTTTTGGGGGGGGGAGAGGGAGGAAGTGCCACAGAGTCTCCAACTTCCTGTTCCTGTCCATCAGGCTCCTCCCAGTGCTTTGTCCATCTCCTGTTCATTCTGCCTTTGGAATTCAGCTGGAAGGATTATTTTTTGTGTCTGCTGCTGCATCATTATCATTGGATTTGAGGACTTTTGAATTTGATATTTTACAAGTAAGTTGGTGTTGTGTCTGTTTGATTGGGGGCATTGCAGTTGCTGCAACTACAATTTTGGTACTTATCATTCTTTTTTTTAAATTGTTGGGGGACGCCAGGAGGCCCAGAGCTAGTCATGGGTGGGTGCATGATGAAGCAACTGTTCCTTTGGTGTGTGTTGAATGTTTTTCAAACATCATTTAGGGCATGGATGGCATTGGATTGAGTTGGAAAATGTGTTTTTTGGGGGGGATTTCTGTTTTTGGGGGAGTGTTAAAGAAATGCCTTTGTTGTGTGTGCCTGGTGTGTTGGTGTGCAGTGCACCCTGCAGACCTTGTTTTGCCCTGTGTATTTTCGTTGTTGCATTTTATTGCGTTAAAAAGGCACAGCAGTGTGGTTTAGCATGCATCTTTTGCCTGGCTTCTTTATAGGCCTTTTGGCAGTTCATTGATTGCCCGGCCTCCAGCTTGTTCCTTGTGATCTGCGAGTGTCTATGTGGTTGTGGGCCTTTTCTGGTGTGAGGTATTAGTGTGCTGCTTTTGCCATATAGTCCTCCATGGTATTCCTTTGTGGCCTAGGCTTCTTGTTGTGGGCCTGGCCATGAGGCTGGTGGCCATTTTGAAGGCAGTCAGTGTGTTTTTTGCAACAGGCCTGCATTGTCTGTCTTCTCTTTCTTGTAGTTGGGTGGGCCTGGCCATGTGGCTGGTGGCCATTTTGAAGCCTAGGCCTGCGAGCTTGTGTGGCCTTGACTGCCCACGGGCCTGCCTTCATCCAGTAGGCTCAGAGCAGGTAGCCACAAGTGCATTAAACAAGTGTTTATCTGTGTGTCCTGTTGAATTTAAACATCATTTAGGGCATGGATGGCGTTGGATTGAGTTGGAAAATGTGTTTTTTGGGGGGGATTTCTGTTTTTGGGGGTATGTTAAAGAAATACCTTTGTTGTGTGTGCCTGGTGTGTTGGTGTGCACCCTGCAGACCTTGTTTTGCCCTGGGGATTTTCGCTTTTGCATTTTATTGCATTAAAAAGGCACAGCAGTGCGGTTTAGCATGCATCTTTTGCCTGGCTTCTTTATAGGCCTTTTGGCAGTTCATTGATTGCCAGGCCTCCAGCTTGTTGCTTGTGATTTGCGAGTATCCATGTGGCTGTGGGCCTTTTCTGGTGGGAGTTATTAGTGTGCTGCTTTTGCCATATATAGGCCTGCATGGTATTCCTTTGTGGCCTAGGCTTCTTGTTGTGGGCCTGGCCATGAGTCTGGCGGCCATTTTGAAGGCAGGCAGTGTGTTTTTTGCAACAGGCCTGCATTGTCTGTCTTCTGTTTCTTGTAGTTGGGTGGGCCTGGCCATGTGGCTGGCGGCCATTTTGAAGCCTAGGCCTGCAAGCTTGTGTGGCCTTGTCTGCCCAAGGGCCTGCCTTCATCCAGTAGGCTCAGAGCAGGTAGCCACAAGTGCATTAAACAAGTGTTTATCTGTGTGTCTTTTGAATTTAAACATCATTTAGGGCATGGATGGCATTGGATTGAGTTGGAAAATGTGTTTTTGGGGGGGGATTTCTGTTTTTGTGGGGTATGTTAAAGAAATGCCTTTGTTGTGTGTGCCTGGTGTGTTGGTGTGCACCCTGCAGACCTTGTTTTGCCCTGTGGATTTTCGTTTTTGCATTTTATTGCATTAAAAAGGCACAGCAGTGTGGCGTAGCATGCATCTTTTGCCGGGCTTCTTTTATAGGCCTTTTAGCAGTTCATTGTTTCCCAGGCCTCCTGCTTGTTGCTTGTGAGTGTCCATGTGGCTTGTGGCCTTTTCTGGTGGGAGTTAATATGGGCCTGCATGGTTTTCCTATTGGCTTACTGCTTCCATCCATCCCCTTTGCCAGCAGCAGCTCCCTTCCATTACATTTGTATTTTTGTGGTTGTTCTTATTCTTTCCTATCCTTCCTGAGAGTGAAGTGTGTATACTGTACACAGTAAGTAGTATACCATTGCCCTTGTTGCCAAAGTCTCACAAATGGCTACACTATATCTTCTATTTTTTTGTTTGTACTAGTAGTAATTGAACCACAACAACAAATGCAACATTTCACTGATGTTCTTCTCCTGGCTTATTTGCTTTTAGGTGCACAAAAAGACACAGGAGGAGGTAACTATCAACATCATCCATTGTACTGCCAGACAGAAGTCCTTCTGCGCACCACATCACATCCAACTGTGACCACAGACATCTCTGCAACTTGTGCACCTGCGTCCTGTCTGACCTCTGAAGAAAATGGGCCCAAAGAAAGGTACCAGATCCTCCAGTACCAAGAAAATTGCCTGTGAGAAGAAGGAACAGAAAATGCAAGAGGCACTAACCACGACTGGTGTGCCGGTAAATGTGTTTTTTGGGACCAAAAAACACACGCCTGCAGCATCATTGTCTAGCGGGAACCAAGCTGGGAGCAGCTCATTCGCACCAGCGGGCCAACCCCATCAACCTAGGCCCAAGCCCATGAGTGTCGCAGAGGTAGCCAGTCCACTAACGAGCAGCGATGTTGAAATGTCAGTATCGCAAAGTAGTACACATTCAACACATGCCAAAACTCAGCAGATAAGTCTGCAGCAGCAGCCGCAAGATCAGCAGCAGCAGGCGCAGCTGCAAGAACAGCAGCAGCAGGTACAGCCGCAAGAACAGCAGCAGCAGGCGCAGCCACAAGAACAGCAGCAGCCGCAAGAACAGCAGCAGCCACAAGACCAGCACCAGCCGCAAGAACAGCCACGACAACAGACCACAATAGTAGTTGTTCCTCCTGAAGTAGGGGCATTTCAGGGAATCGAGCTTCCTGCAGACAAAGAGGGGCAAGCCACTGTTTCAGAAGATCCATTAGCTTCCAGACCCCCAGCAAGGAATAGGAGGGTTATTCCATCATCTTCTTCTTCAAGCACTACTTCTGATGATCTTGATGCCACTTGGAAGCCACCAGCTCAGTCTGAGAGTGATGCACGCCACAAGACAAGGCTAGTGAAAAGGAAGGTTCCAGAAAGCCTTAGAGTTATGGAGGTAGATGTACAAAAGGGAGATGATGATGACGAGCCAATCATCACGGACATCACTCCCGGCCCAAAGGATATGCAGACCAGCATTATTACCCTATCCAAAATGGCTGCAAGGGATGTAGCACGGACACCACCAACACAGGTAACACCACCATGACCTCCAGCTTTCATATTTTCATTTGCATAGGAAAGGCTCAACCACCACCTCAGTAGGTAGTGGTAGAAGTCGCAGTGTAGCCGCTCAGAGTCACATTCCAAGCACACCCTCCAGTTCATCTGGTATTGAAAGTGGCACATCCAGCAGCACCAGAAAGTTCTCCTCCCCAGTTTGGGACTTCTTTTCGGTTAGCGGTAAGGAGGAGAACATTGCTATATGCTCAATTTGTGGACATGCTGTTTGTCGGGGTAAGCTTGGTACAAACTATGGTACCGGAGGCCAAACAAGTCATCTCAAAATACACCACACTATCATGTGGGAGGCTCACCTACTTCTCTTAGAACAAAGTAAAACTCAACCCATTGTTGTTGGGCATGAAGAATCAGGGGACTATATTATCGTGGTGGAAAGTGAACAAGAGGGAGACAATTCTAGCCCTGTCCCCAGTAGTGTAGTAGTACCGCCCACATCCTCCTCAGCAACATCTCAGTGGCACCGCAGTAAGAGTCTGAGTCAGGCTGAGACACCAAGGTGACCAAGTAGTACTGCAATGATTATGAAACAAAGTGCGTCGTTGAGCCTAACTGGATTAAAGAAAACTGCACCACAAAGGAAAATAATCCAGACTACCATTGACAGCATGCTTAGGTTGGAGGGGCAGTACCAACGCAACCACCCAACGGCACGGTTGTACAATGCGAAGCTGGCTAAAATGTTAGCGCTGGACCTTCTCCCTTTTTTGTTCGGAAGGGGTGGGTTTCCTGGAATTTGTGTCAACCATCTGCCCTAAATGGAAGGTTCCCAGCCATTCCTATTTTGCAAGAGTTGCTGTTCCAGCACTACAGCATGATGTGCTGGAATTGGTTGGACAAGCTTTGCAGCAGAGTGCTGTTCACAATATCCACCTAACAACAGACATGTGGACCAGTTGCCAAGCCACTGATTACATGTGCATCACTGCACACTGGGTCTCATTTGTGGGGGTTAGAGATAAGCTATCTGAAGGTGCTGTTGACGCAGCTGAGATTTTTAAAGCTACTCGGAAACATGCAACTGTATCCATGTTCGCCATGGAGAAATCTCATACTGCTGTAAACATATTGAAAGAGTTTCAGAGCAAGATTTTTGAATGGCTGCGCCCATGAGGGCTTAAGATTGGTTTTGTTTTCACGGATAATGGCAGTAATGTACTTAAGGCCATGGACCTTGGTTCCTATTTCAGGGTTCCGTGTTTGGCGCACTGCATTAACATAATTGTTCAAGACTTTCTGAAGAAAGAAGCCATAGTCAGCAACTTATTGACCATCTGCAGAAGAATATGGACTCATTTCAGCCATTCTTTTAAAGCTCGGAAGCAGCTGAGGATCATTCAACGTGACTACAGAATGCCAGTCAAAGCACTCGTCCAGGAGGTGGCAACACGTTGGAACTCAACTTATTACATGCTTGACCGTCTGTTTGAGCAATAAAGGCCAATCAGTGAATATGTCATGCGAAGAGGGGATGCTACTGTGAAAGGCATGAGCCTTCAGATGGACCAATGGTGCCTAGTTAAATGCCTGACTGAGATGTTTCTTCCTTTCTAAGTCTTTACACGTGAAGTCAGCAAGGAGGACTGTACTATGGGCCAAGCTATCCCATTGTTGCAAATGCTAGAGCATAAGCTGAAGTAGGTGTCTGAAGCATACAAAGATGTAGAGGAAAAAAAAGAAGCATATGAGTTGGTGGAGAGCTGAGCTCGTCGCTTAGCTGACAATACAAGGGTGTAAAATAAGATTTTGTCACAAAAACATTACATTTGTGCCACAATTCTGGATCCACGGACAAAATGGGCACTGAAGACATTAATTCCTTTTTCAGAAATGGATGTTGCCCAGTACAAAACGTGAATAGCTGAGTCAGCGAGTAAGTTGGAAAATGAACGGCTGCTAATTAAAACCCCGCTAGATAAACAGACAACAAGTACTGCAGCAGGGCATCCGGCGTCAAGTTCAACTTGGGAGCATGAGCGCAGTGCGTTTGGCTCAGAACACTCACCAACACTATCTACAACAGCAAGAGCTGTATCTTCAGGCCCAGTAAAATCATTACAGGATTGGTATTTACAGCAAGGCATTGGTAAGTCCAGTGCTGATGCAACAAGAAAAGAGCCGGAAAAAAGTTTTGCACCCCTGAACATCGAGCGGATGGTCCAGGCCTATCTGGACGACCCAACAGAGGTGTACATTGATCAAAACCCATTGAGGTATTGGTATGAGAAAAGGGGCCAATGGCCAGTGCTCAGCAGGCTGGCGATAAACTATCTGGCTTGCCCTGTCGCAAGTGTCTCTTCGGAACGTGTTTTCAGTGCTGCTGGTTCCATTGTAACAGTGAGAAGGACCAGTCTCTCACCCAAAAACGTGGAGAGGTTAACAATGATAAAAATGAATCAGCACTTTATACCACCGAATTACACAATACATGAATCAAGGGAGGAAGATGAGGACAGCGGCTCAGGTGACGGAACTGGTGTGTTAGATGATGATTACCTACTTCTGGTTGAACCCCCAGAGTTTGAGGAGGAGCTATACTTCCCTGACAATTAGGCTTGCACTTCCAGTTCTTCCTCACTTATTTTCTTTTATTGGTGTATCTGTCTTTCTGGTTAGAACCTTTGAATCACAACAAATCCATCACCACCGTCTTCTAATTGTTTTATTGGCATATACAAGTTTCGGCTGGCTGCATATCACAGTACACTCCTCAAAATCTTGCTCCTCCATCCTCCTCAATCTCCCTAAATCCATTGCCCTCAAGAAGTCAGATGATGATTGGATGATGCAAAATAGAAGAAAAAATAAAAAATATTTCCAAGTCCCTCCAAAATAAGTGGAACATGATTGATGATGACTAATATAGCTATCCTCCTTGTGATCCGAGAGAGACTGCCCATTACTTGAAGATGAGAAGGAAGAGGTACTGAATGGTGCCATGCATTGGATGCTGACTGAGGGGTTTTGTTGTTGTTTGTTGTGCATGAAGTTACTTCATTGTGTACTTTATGTAATAATCTACACACTAAAAGTAACTCAAGTCCCTTTTCCCTTCTTGTTTTTTTCATACCAAATTTGTACTTCTACTGCAGGCCGATACATTGCATTTTGAATATAGGAAGGGGACTCACTCGGTACACCCAGACTGAGTTGAACATCGCCATCATGATGACCACAGTGACATAGTATCTTCACAGTCACTCAGTACACGGATCGGAGATGATTGATGGAATAAGTCAAGCCGTTTCATGAGTGGCATATAAGGTAGACAAGTAAACAACAACCACAGCAGACCTAAATGTCTGTGTAGTGGTGGAGTCAAGTGTAGAGGTGGTATGTGCTTTGTCCAACTCTTTCAAAAAATGAACGCTAAATGGAGGATGTGCAAAGGGTGCCGTCACCGTGGGCCTGCTCTGTCCTGTTGGTGTTGTAGGTTAATGCTGGAATCAGACTAGAGTAGAGATGATGCATCCATGCCGCCTCGGAAAGTGTTCTTTTTGCACTACAACATTAACTTCTCCATTTTTTTCAACTTGGTTTCAATCTCAATATCCCTTTTGTTTTTGCATCTACAACTACAGGCCGGGCCTTACCCTGTGCTATACTTGGGAAAACAACAATGCACACTTACCTTACCAATGAATCTACATCTGCCAGGCAGGCAGTGGCGTCACCCAAGATTGATGGACGGAGCATCCATGGAAGGGAGGACCAAGAGGAATGCCGAGATTCAACTCACCATTTGACCAGAATAACACAGTAACAGTATCAACTTTCATCTTTTAAATAATTTGATTAATTTTTTTGTCTACAATCATTAAAACAGTGTGTTCTTGTTGTTATTACTATTATTATCATTAGGTTTGCTCTCTGTCTATAATTCATCCCTACAGATATTTAAAAAATGTCTTTGCTGTCTGTAAAAGTAAGCCCGGTAACACTGAACACAAACTGTATGTAATCCAGGTCTCTCCTTATCATCAATCATCATGCATGTATTATTTCCTTTCTCTCCCTTCACATATTGATATGGATATGGTAGTCTACAAAGATTCTGTCGTTTGATGTTTGTCCATGCATACTGTTTTTCTTTCTCAAACCTTTCCCCAAAACCCCCTTCTCAACCATTCAACAAACCCTAATCCTCTTCCCCTGGGCTGTGTGACTTATTGAGTTATGACTACATTAAATGTACATCAATAATTTATCACATGCTTTCTTGGGCGGTGGTGGCAAAAGCAACAGTATTTCAATTTCAAGGCAGGGCGGGGATCTTCTTCTGCTTGCCCACCCATGAGGTAATTTGTTTACCAAAGGAACCGGCTAATACATCAGCATTAATTCCCGGCATTGATTGGATTAATGGATTTCATTTGTTGTCATCCTCCTACACAGCACTAACAGTTACGCTTGTGTCAGTGTGCTGTAGGCCTAGTCAAGTGACTCGACACAACTAGAGTTTATAACTGTGTGCACTACTAGGCTATCTCCACCACCATTATGTTTTGTTGTATTTGGGCATATTATTGTTTGGCAGTAAGTTCTGTACTGTACTTCATTCTACTACTCCTCGAAGAGTCTCTCTCAGGCTACTGACTGTCTCATTTTCTTTTTTGGCAAATGCTGCTGCCAGTGTCTACTACTACTACCACCACCACAACCATGGCATGTTAAGAAAGAAAACCATCATCACCATACAGCCATCGCTGTGCCTAAGTTAAACATCAAGCAAAGGTAAGAGAAGTTTGTGGGAGGCATAATTAATAATGGACATGTTTTCATTAATTCAATTTCACACACCCCTTTGAGTTCAGTTGCAGAGTGCCTAGAGTAGAAGAGATTGACAGTACTAGTAGTAGGACAAGTCACTCAGTGAGGGGTGCCGCATCTATCTGTTTCTGTCTCACAAAGTCATCCAATTATTAAAATCAAACACTGTCTGTGGGTGGCCCTGCACCAGCAAGGAAACAAGGATACAGTGTGATGTAAAACAGTAACCCCACCCAGAAAACATTAACAACATCGTATGTAAACTTAAGTAGAAATATATTATTTAATACCCTAACAAAAATAGACTATGTAAAAAAAATCCCACACCTGACCCACCCCTCTCCCTAACCCCAACCAATGTCCGTAAAGAAAATGTCCAATTGTCCAAAAGAGAAAACCCAATGCCCGGATCCCACCCACCCCAAGAATATTAAAAAAGGGGCAATAAGAGCAGGGTCTAAGTTCGGCTGGCTTTTTTCAGGAGGACACAAACTTGCTCCTCCAGGTGGGCAACACGGTACTTCAATTGCATCCACGGGGGGGTAGCACTGATGGAGGGGCGGTGGCGGGCGGCTGCTAGACGGTGATGCTGTACCACGGGAGGGCGGTGGCTGGGGGCCGGGGCATTGGAGGAGGCTGCAGCTGCTGCCGCCTCCTCCTCCTCCTCTTCCAGGACCACCAGCCGTCGATAGTTTCCGGTGCCGGGCCTTGGCTGCCAACTCCTTCCGGTCAGGTTTCCCTTTGGAAGGAGTAGCTATATATGAAGAAGAAAAAACAAGACTATTGTAAAATATACTCTTAGCAAAGCAGTAAGACAAATATTTCTACACATAGTGTCACGGTAGCACTAGCAAGCACATAACATTTGTGGTATGTAATATCTATCCTCCCACTTTCTTGGACTTTAACATTTGTGGGAGTTTCAGGCATTCAACCAACCATGCATCTGATTCCTATCAGCCACCACTATGCATGCTGCATGCATCCCACAAATCCTTCTCTGCCAGTCATAAATCTTAAATCTCACCCGTCCTTCATCCTTCCACTCTTCTTTCCCTTTTCATTCAACCCATCCATCAAGGTCATCTGATCCTATTTTTAGTCTTCTCCATAAAACTTTCACAGCTGAGTTGAAATCATCAGATAGAATAGGCCATTGGTTACTCAACAACACTCCCACCACTAATGCTTTTACTAATGCTAAGTAAAGGGTGTCTTCAACCGTTCACAACAACCTCTTACTTAGTAAGTCAACTGTACAGTATTATACAGTACACCCTTGCAGTGAGTGTAATGTCAATAAGTAAGGATTAGGTATCTATCTTACCACCGCCCGCAACTGCTGCTGGCTCACCCCCTGCAGCTCCTCCTGCAACTGCCGCCTCCTCCGCTCCTCCGTCAGCAGCCGCGTCGCCGCTGGCCCCTGCACTGGTGGTTGGTAGTGCGCCTTGAAAAAACATTACACATTTTTTAGGTGTCATATCCACCTCCCCCTATTTTTCACTAGCAAGATTGAAAAATGAGTTAATAGTAATACATACATATAGAACATACATCACTGGTACAAATCAGGTAGTAGTAGAGTGGCCCTAGAGTCATTCTAGTCTTTGCTTAGTTAGCCCGAGCCATGCTACCATTTTACCTTTGTGTCTTTTATTTTAGCACACGCGTCGTTACCTTGCAGCTTGTTGTATAAAGAGTGACGCCTTTGAGCCCACATGAGCTCATACTGCTACTGTCTAAGCGCTGCGCACAAGGTCAATCAAAACACGCCACTTTGTTATGGGGTTCTGGTGTCAGTCCATATTGCTTATCCAAAATTCTACACTTTTTCCCACGACTGAGAAATGCTTGCAATATTCTAACGCGCACCATTTTTCTCCTAACGGACGGAAGATTCCATTCTACGAACCAGAGCTTTGCAGAGCGTATGATGTAACTAGTACTAGCTTCTTCTAAGGTGAGGGGTCCACAGAATTCGCTCAGATCTCCATTTATAATTGTATATAAACTATATTCCTATTTCTACAAAGGGGATGGTGGTGCTTCCACCACTGTGGTGCTTCCACCACTGCCTCGGGGGCAGCGTCGGCGGGAACAGTTCCAATCGGACAGGAGGACCAGAACGAGGGCTCTTCTGCTGGCCCCAGTAAGTCTTCCTGTTTTTAATATTAATTCTTATTCACTAACTTTTACTGCACCGTATTTTTTTCCCGAACTATTGTTTCTTCTTGCCCCTGGGTGCTGATCATGAAAGATATAAGAAAGGAAGAGACAAACATTGATGATTGGTGTGAAACAAATAAAATATTTTTATAAGACTGTCAAAAAAACATTTGTGTAAACAACAATTGCAATAAAGTTGACCTATCTAATCTGGTCGACAAGTAGTATCTGGGGATTCGCGGACCGACTAGTTATTATTTATCTACGCTAATTCAGTTTTCCATTCTGATTCCAGAATACTAACTAAGCCTAAGTAGTACGTACTGTCACTGCTAGGGAGTGTTCTCAGCCACTAATAATCCTCAGGTAATAGCTAATATCCCACCTTCACCAAAGGTACTATAAGCCTCCAAACTTAGAGTAACAGGAAGCCTAGAGGTACCCCCAGGGAATGATGAGACTTCTCAGGATTTCCCGGAAGAGTACACAAGCTGGATCAGACACGGGATGGAACCCAATTGTATACTGGAAGAAAAGAGGGAAATGATCAGTAAGAATACAAGAAGGCTTTGAAGTGATAACTAACGGGATTATTCTAATCTCTCAAAATACAGTGCTAGGTTGTGTATGGTCTCACACTCACCTGTGGTTAAATATGAGTTGGAACGAAGGAGAGAACATGGGTCCAAACATAAGAAAGGGTATTATCCCAAATGAGAATTCGCTCACTTCCAGAGTAAGCGATGTGTACTTGAAATAGTAGTTCCAAAATTAACGTTTTCCTTCTTACGCCTTAGCAGCGTTTCTCTTCAAACCCTTATTGAAGTTTTGGTGACGCCGTGGTCTTGAAGTCTCTTTATGTGTTTCAAAAAAAGGTAGCGTCCATGTGCTTTACTGAATTTTCAGAGTTCCAACTAAAAAACGGAAAGTAATGGTTTCCTTTGAATTCGTCTGGCAGCTTGAGTGATCCTGTAATTATCGTGTGGTTTGCACGCGTTACAGTTTTCACATTTGAATGTAATATTAACTCTGATGAACCCATGTCTCGTTAAAGTTGTTAGTTATATATTCCGGGTCAACTGTAGAAGAATGTTCTTTGCTTCGAGGAAAGGTTTTAACGTTCCCAAGGCTGGAGCTGATTTACAATCCTTTCCATGCGGTGGGTTTTCAGGGTGATTAAAAGGGTGAAGCAGTCTTTTCAATTACTCACGGCAATG
Source organism: Triturus cristatus (assembly GCF_964204655.1). Classification (NCBI taxonomy): domain Eukaryota; kingdom Metazoa; phylum Chordata; class Amphibia; order Caudata; family Salamandridae; genus Triturus; species Triturus cristatus. Next base: position 200,242,598 of record NC_140593.1, read on the forward strand.
ATTGATGTGGAATTACTCGAGCTGTGGAACAAAAGACTGTAGATACAGGAACTCGCGATTTTCTCACTGTGTTGCGAATAATACGAGCGTTGCACCTAACTTGGATTTAACAGAGATCCTTTCGAGAGACACTTCCCTCGAGGAGGCAAATCTTCCAGCACGTACGGGAAAGGGTGAGGAACTCGATGAATCGGCGTAGGCAGGATTCCAACGGAATTGAGAAGCCAAGCAACGCGTGTGAGAGGCGGTCCTCTATTTGAATGTAGGATCAGCTGGTTTGACTTCAGGTCTCGCGAGACCACACACAATCTCAACATCTGCCCTAATGCATGGTGGTATTGGTAGTGTTTTAATAGGGATACACGGCTAAACTATGAGCAGGTAACTGGGCGGGTAACACGTACCACCTGACCGAGCCCACCTATTCCAGTAGTGCCAATTGTACATTAAGTAAGCATTTCCACTTCTTTCAGTCCTCAAAAATGCATAAATGGAGGACATATGTCTGTATTTTTGCATACGCAAAATTGTTGGTTCGTTGATGCAGATGTTCTGCTAGTGCTAAGCCTATTAGCACTCACTGCACAAACTACAAAAGGTTCTACTAAGGACTGGGGTAAACAGTAGCAGCACTCAGCAGCACGTGACGTAATACAGGGGGCGTCGCAGACCACAAAAAAATTACAAACTCATAATAAGTAACTAAACCTAAGTATCAATCAACCCCTATCTCTTAGTGACAGAACAAAGGAAGGACTAGAGTCACTCTAGCATTACCTAACTTAAGTTTTCTAAAATAAACATAAATCACGCAAAATGAGCGCAAACGCAAAGTTGCAAATAACAAGATTAGTAGCGCAGAGCACCAGTGTCATAACAATCACAGAAGACTTTTAAACGTAAATTACCTGTAATGTATGTAAGCAGCAGCATTCTAGCAGGTCGGAAAAAAAATATATTCGCAATTTATAACACAGAGCAGAAGAACAGATACAAAGTAGTAATAATTAAATAGCTACTCACCAAGACGCGGGACCTCCACCCCTAGCAGGTCCAGCAGGTCCTGCTCCCGGTCCAGGATATCGGACCACCGGTGCGTCAGCTGGTTCTGGCTGCTCCGGACACCCGAGCAGCCAAACACTGCCCGGCGCACCTTCCCCCACCGCTGCCGATGCCCCCGGAGCCCATACCCGGACCCAGGCCTGCCGCCTGCTGCCAGGGTTAAGGGGAGGTGGCACTGCACAAAAAAAACTAGTGCAGCCAACTCCACCTCCCCAAATAAGGCCTGTGCCTGCACCCCTTGTGGGTGCCTCCTTCCGCAAGGAAGGCGGTCGCGGCTCAGGCTGCGATGCCCCCTGTGGCCCTTTGCCATGGTTCTGGGGTAGGCGGGGGGCAGAAAAGAAAAGGTAAAAATTAAAAAAGTAAGTAAAAGAAATGAAAAAAGCAGGTAATAGAAAAAGAGTGAAAATGTAGTTAAAAAACACAAAAAAAGTAGCCAAAAACAAAAAATATAGAGTCAGGAAAATAGAGAGAGAGATAATGAATAAAAAAGATTTTCCCTCCGAGCATGCAAAAAGCATCGCGAACACGCAATACGCATTCCAGAACAGGAAATACCTAACGCGAACAAGCGCGAGCATGCATTGCGCGACCCGGAACAGGAAATAGCATCGCGAGCGGGCGGGACAAGTGAAAACAAAATAGCTGCGCCCATTAGCGACCGCATGGGCAAGTTGGCGACACATTTCCAATGCGATCACGCAAAAAACATCGCGAACGGGCGGGACAAAAACTTCTGCGTCTTCGCGATATTTTCACGCGTTCTTGATAACACGATTACACAATTTCCGCCCACCCTTAGCGTGGCCTTATATGCTCAGAAGCATCAGAATCTAATTTCAGAAAATACATTCCTTTATTTATTTACCTATTTATTTAATTATTGTCTTAAGCTCTACTGAACCAAAATGGCATTAAAGGGGCAGATTTATGTTGCACTTGCGGCACTTTTGCGCCGCCGTTGCGTCACTTTTGTGACGCAGCAGCGGCGCAAATCCTGCGCCATGGTGCGGGGCATTTACAAACGTGACGCATCTCCCAGATGCGTCACGTTGTAAAGCCCTGCGCCACATGTAGGCGTTCCAGGGCAGGTGGGGGCGTTCCGGCGCAGGAACGCCTCCTAAAAGTGGCTGAGTGAAATCTACAAGATTTCACTCAGTCACTTTTAGGCCCATGCTGCGTCAAAACCCTGCGCCTGCTTGAAGCAGGCGTAAGGATTGACGCAGCATTGTACAGATAGGGCCCCCCAGATCATTGCTGGAGCTGCGTCGCGCTTGCGACGCAACTCCAGCAATGCGCCACTTTTCGGCACAGATGCGTCACGCATCTGTGCCGTTTTTGCCCCATGGTGCGCCGCATTATAAATGCGGCGCATCCATGGTGGCGCAGCTGTGGCGCATAATAACTGGCGCATCCCTGCTGATATGCAGGGATGCGCCAGTCATCATAAATCTGCCCCAAAGTGCTTTACATTAAATGTGCTGAGTAGTATACACAAGTTAAATGATAATCAAATACCAAGAAAATAAAAAGGTGCTATAGCTGCTGCACATAGTTGAGCTTAAAGGCAACTCCTCAGTTGAATGTTCTCATTTGTCAGGTCATAACATAAGAAGACTGAAGGCCAGTAAAGAGGACTGAGCTCTTAAGTGAGACAGAGAGAGTTCCAGAATTAAGTAACGACCAATGAAGACGCCCGATTTTGTATTAGCGAAGTTTAGACATTTAGGTAAGGTTAAATTAGTTTCTGTTTCTGCGTCACCTTTGGCCCCCAGAGATTGTGATATGGCATGACAAGTAAAGAGGATTCAGTTCAGTTTATTTTTATTAAGTGCAGAGTTAATTAAATCCTTTGCACCAAGTGCGAATTTTTAAAAGTCAACTTTACATGAAAATTATAGCAAAAAGAGTGGTTGTGAAGGACGGAGCATTAAAATGGTATGAATGCCAATATTTAAAAAGACAACTTTACAAAAACTTGTGTCAAATGCGGTTGTGAAAGACGGCGTAGTAAAATTCTAGAGTGCTAAAAGTTTTTGAGGTGTGCATGTCCTTTCTTTATTTCTCAGCTACAATCCCTTGTACTGCTCCAGGCAGCTACTGTTTGCTGCTATTCGGTGATGCAGGGCATTTGCCAGGACTAGTCAGTACTTCCAATACATTTTAAGTTTTCTGGTCAAGCCTGAGCAAGTATTTCGCAAGCCTTCAGCTGAGCTGTGTGTTTGTCCCATTAAAGCAGTCTAGAATTGGTGGCCTGCAGAGCCGATGGCCTCTCTAACTCCAAACTGGTGTAGTATTCTTTTTTCGGTCTTCCATGATGGCTTTACAAATGCATACCTGATTAGCCATGTCTCGAGCCATTCCACAAAGTCAGCACAGCCCTGACATATTTGCACACTCCCATGTGGCCAGATGTGCATATGACGGCCAGAAGCCCAATCAATACTTCATGAAAGCAGTTTTGTTCTGCACTTTAATTGCTATTCCCAGGTATGGCTGAGATGTTAGTTTGGTATAGGATGCTAGTATGAGCTAATATGAGCCATGCACGCTGTCTCTTAGCAAATGTTTCTTTATCTTAAAGCAGCAAGCAGGCTTTGACAACTTTATTAACTTTTGCTTTGGGTTGATGGTAGGTGGTGAAGGACTCCCAATGATCTGTTAGTCCTAATGTGGCCAGGGAGCTCTTGGGTTAGTCTCTCGCTGTAGAGTGGGCCCTCCTATGTATTTCTTTCCAAAGAAGGGAGCAGAGTGTTGCTGTGCTAGCCTACTTTAGTTCATAGCAAAGTCTAATGAAGGCACCCTCTCTTGCAATTGTTTGAGTAGGCCGAATTCGAGACATAGTTGGGCTGGGGACGTATATGCTGGCAGGAGGAAAGCTGATTTGAAGAGCCTGGTGATAATTTTGTCCAGGTGAACATCATCCCTTCCCCTTGTGGGAAGTAGTTTCCCTTGTATTATTTCCAGCAACAGTAGGTATGTGGAGGATCCTGTGACTGCTTTAATATGTTTGAAAGCAGATGTCAGGCTGACAGATTTCCTTTGCATAATTTCTTAGATATTTATATTCCTGCACCCCTTTGATTTTGTCACCACCCATGAACCACTGATTTGTGTGCTGCAAAGTTTTTCTAAGGCAAATATTTTTCAACTTGTTTAAGTTGATGATCATGGTGTTTGAAGCCACATATTGCCTTCAAGAGTTTTGGAGGCCAATTTTTGTTTGGCAAACAGAATCAGGTGGTCGGCATACATCAAGCATGGTAATGGGGTGTTTCCCAATTTTGGGGCTTGGGAATTCACTTGCACTAAGCTAGTTGGTAAATCTGCTAAAAAAAAGTTGAGCAGAGCTGGGACTAACATGCACCCTTGTCATAGCCCCTGATAAGTTGGAATCTCCCTTGATAGATGAGCCCCATCCCCGAGCTTGATCCTTACCCTGGTGTCAGTGTGGAGAAGGATTATCGCTTTCAGCAGATGTTTAGGTATGTTCCAGCTGGCTAGTTTAGTCAAAGGTGTCCTTGTAGTCTATAAATGACATCTGCAGATGTTACTTGGAAGCCCTGCTGTGGTAGAATAGAAGAGATATAGCCAGGAGGTTAGACATTGTTTCTGCACCTTTAGAAAACCCTGTTTGGTTAAACAGGATTACGTAGTTATCTGATGCCCAGGATTCTAGCTCGTCCAGGAGGCAGGTTGTGAAATGCTTGGATTCCACGTCCAGAAGGGCTATGAAATGATAGTTTGCAGGCTAATTTGCAGTGCCCCCTTTGTAGATCCGTGTAATTTCTGAGCCTTTCAATGAGTGGGTGATGATGTTAAATGTGATTATGCTTCCATATACTGATTCAAGGTGTTCTGCCCGGAACAACTTGTTTTCTTTAAAAAGGGCTGCTGTAATTCCATTTGGTCTGACTTTAAGTAATCCGACGCTCGATTCTAGAAGCTTGAGTCAGTAACTGGGGTGATGTCAATGGTTCAGTTGGACCACCCATTACTGTCAAACTGATAAAGCTCATCGTCTGGCTTCATTTGGAACTTAAATGACCAAAGTGCTTTGCAAGGTACTGATGCCTAGGGGTGGGCAGAGCTCACAGATTTCAACTCCATGGAATTTCGCAGAGTTAGCTAAAAACTCTGCAAAATTATGTGGAGTTCTGCCGTTCAAGCTCGTGCACAACCGCACATTGCATCTGGTAACAAGCCTATCCAGTGCCATCCCCTCACACAGCAAGGTTTCACACAGCAAGGCCATGAACATGCGCTGCCAGTTCAGACAGTTCAGACATTGGCCAGCAGAGCCATGCATCTAATTTTTCTGAACAAGATTCGTGCTCCCTCCCTTTCCATGACTCTGACTACTGCATCACCATTCCTTACTAAAATCCTCCTTGTCTTCTGTTTTTTGGCAGAAATGAGAGGCATGCATTGAAGAGAGAAATCATGGAGGCGGCAGCTGTGGCCATAGTCTCCAGGGCAGTAGTGGAGGCTGGGCTGCTATTACACACATTGGGGTAGAGGGAGCAGGGCAAAATCCGGAGCAAGGAAGAGAGGAGCACGTAGCCAGGGCTGACATAAGCATTAAAGACAATCACACAACAAGCTGATTAGTCTTCGAAAAAGCCTAAAAAAAAGTCCAACCTACAAAGCGATGGGATAAGACAGTCTAGACATCACAGACCTAAGCAGCGTCAACTCTAAATGTGGGCACACTACAAAACCATGGAACTACTTAAAACAGCTTTGTTGAGAGATACAAAATACTTTAGGGAATTTGTGTAGGGCTGCCTGCTGCTTTGCAAGATTTTTCAGAGTGGGATTGGCATTGGCTACAGTGGCCTAGAAGGGGGGAAATATTAATAGTTGGGCGGTGAATTCCGCAATGCCGAGGTCATCAGAGTTTTTCCAGAACTCCGCACTCCAAGTGGAGCACTGAATAGGCAAAACTCCGAGAACTCCACGGGGAGAGTGGAGTTCACCGCCCACCCCTAATGATGCCAAGTCTCTTCAGAGATGTTGGCTATCTCTCATGTTTGCGATATCTTATTTAAGTTGTTCACCAGAGGATTCATTAAGTTAAATGCTTTGAAACCAAGGCGTCCAATCTTCAATTTATTTCTGGTTTCTAAATGTAGACAACATAAATCTCTTAGTATAGGTGAAAAGTGGCCATATTTTTAAGATGTATTTCTTTGAGTTGAGTGCTGCTTTCTGAGGTGTTAAGGAAGTCTGTGGCAAGCCTTTTCACACTTTACAAACAGAAATATTTAAATATTTATTTTTAAACATAATTTACAATATATAAATACATACATACATATATATACATACATATATATGTATAAAATATTCTATATTTATAATAAAAATATATATATTTTAAATGGTCACAAAATGCTAAAGCATTGTCAAATTAATATATTTTAAATTAATATGAAATTATTTTATCAGATCTTAATGTAAATAGCATACATCCTACATTTTGGTGCCGATTCCAATGCGGTAAAACCCGGGTACAAATGGTCGTACGGAGCGTTTTTTCCATCCGACTCGTACCCGGGAAAAACACCTTACAAACTTGCAAGTACGATTCGCACAGAAATACCATTTCTGTACGAGCCGTAAAAAACACCGACCGGCAAAAAAATACATAAAATCAGATTCTGGACAGCGCATAAGCGACGTTCGGACGGAGTCAGGCAGCGTTTTACGGACCAGCAAGTACGATTCGTACCCACAGCACTTCGCACGGCAATATTTTTACGGGACCCAAAAAGTGCCGGAAAAGCTAAGTACGCCACGATGCACGGCGAAAAGGGGGCCCGGTATGCACCATACCCCCATCCCTACACGTCCGCACCGTACCCCCAGCCCCCCCCATGTCTGCCCTGTACCCCCACCCCCCGTATATACGGTGCTTACCCCCACCACCCCGTATGTACGGTGCGTACCCCCACCACCCCCGTATGTACGGTGCGTACCCCCACCACCCCGTATGTACGGTGCATACCCCCACCACCCCGTATGTACGGTGCGTACCCCCCGTATGTACGGTGCGTACCCCCACCACCCCGTATCGTACCCTCCGTATGTACGGTGCGTGCCCCCGCCACCCCGTATGTACGGTGCGTACCCCCACCCCCCCACCACTCCGTCTGTACGGTGCATACCCCCCGTATGTACGGTGCATACCCCCACCACCCTGTATGTACGGTGCATACCCCCACCATCCCGTATGTACAGTGCGTACCCCCACCACCCCGTATGTACGGTGTGTACCCCCCGTATGTACGGTGCGTACCCCCACCACCCCGTATGTACGGTGCATACCCCCACCACCCCGTATGTACGGTGCGTACCCCCACCACCCCCATATGGGGGTACGCACTGTACATACGGGGTGGTGGGAGTACGCACCGTATATACGGGGGGTACTCACCGTACACAGGGGGGTGGGGGTATGCACCGTACATACGGGGGGTATGCACCGTACATACGGGGGGTACGCACCGTACATACGGGGTGGTGGTGGTACGCACTGTACATACGGGGGTGGTGGGGGTACGCACCGTACATACGGGGTGGTGGGGGTACGCACCGTACATACGGGGGTGGGGGTACAGCGCGGACATGGGGGGGTGCTGGGGTATGGTGCGGATGTACGCGGGAGGGGTGGGAGGCTGGGGGGGCCGTACGACTCGTACCCCTTGCCCAGGTGTGCCCGGGATAGGGGTGGCACACAGTTTGCTCCGTACGGGACGTTTTACATGCGGTTGTATATTCGGACGGAGTGTATTACCTGCGTTTGTATATTCGGATGGACGGTACGGATCGTACTTGTGCGTTCGGACTTCAGTTTTATGAATCGTACGTAAAACTGTCCGGGGACGTGTCGTAGACTTTTCACGATGTCATTTGTATGTATTTTCCACGTACGAATAGTACTTGCCCGTTTGTACGGGACTTGTACGATTCGTACGTAAAAAAATACAGATACGATTTGTACGGGATATTTTTTTACCGGATCGGAATCGGCACCTAAATGTCTTTTTATGAGGTTTAACTTTAAAAAAGTAATTGATTACATTTTTTTATCATGCTTTACTAAATATTAAAAGCTTTGAACAGAATGAATTAAAAGTAGTTTAATTATATTGTAAGAATAAAACGTTACATTATTTTAGAAAATTAAAAGGATGCTACTCTATTTTATAAAAAATAATTCATGTTTTATTTTTAATCAATTTTAACATTAAATAACTTTTGTGTATATTTTAGATTATTTGAAATAATGTAATTTAATATTCTTTCCTATGGGGTTTTATTTTAAGACCTGTCTTCATCATTATCTCTGGGGGAATGTTGCAGTATTAGTGGCCCTGTGTGGTACTGGAGTTTTTTTGACAGTAGTAACTTATACATACTAAATTTAGCTCCACACCCTTTTTAAGGGAGTAGAAATGTTTACATCTACACTTGGTTCGTTGCATTGTAAGCTTTTGTGAACAAACATTCATTCAAAGTTCAAGAATTTGTGCGTTCCCTTTGGGTTATTTTTACAAACCACAATTTAGGCCCACAGACCATGTGTTTAATTCATTTCCTGTATGCAATAGATTTCAGGCATTGTCAGATTTGGACACACAGGATTGACAAATATCCCTAGTAGAATATTGTCCTTGCCCCTTGGAAAATCTTCAGGATTTTGTCCTCTCCCCTCTTATTGATATGCCAGACAATCAGCCAGCTACACTTAAAGTTAAGACCGATACAGACTTAAGCATTTTGAGCTGGAAAGTAGCCGGCCTTCAACAGAGGCTTGTGACCCGGACTGGCTATGCCTGATAAAGGATCATGACATAGTTATCTTTCAGGAGACCTGGGCTACCCTAGATCTATACATTAATGGGTTTCACTGTCACAATATTTTAGCCAACAGTTCCAAATTTGGTCGCCCCTCGGGGGGCATATTTATTGGGATCAACATTGCTGCTGGTGGCAGCATCAAGCTCCTGCCCACTAATAGTCGCAACTTTCAAGTAATACTATATAAAAGAAGAGTCTCTTTTTATTTGATTAATTTTTATAACAATGATTTTAACTCTATCCATAATGGGAATTTTATTTTGCTTTTTGATTTAATCTCCCACCTTGATTCCCAGCAAGAATCAGCAAAATTTTCTGGTATTCTTTTGGGGGGTGATTTTAATGCGAAATTAATGAACAGATCAAACAACTCAGGGTCTCACAAATCTAGCTCTACCTGTCGCAGGGGCGCTGAGTTGGCAACGTTTTTGAGCTTACATAATTTTACTGATGTCAATGACATCGTTGGAGCAAATCACGAAAATAATCACCCTGTGCCAACGTTTAGAGGAAGGAGGTGTTCTTCCACCATAGATTTCTTCTTTATATCCCCCCACCTCGCTGACCAGCTAATGGAAGCCGAAGTTATTGCCATGAGCCAGGGGGACCACAATCCCATTAGAATAGGGCTGAGTCTAGCCCTATGGCCCATGTTCACTTCTGAATGCGGGGCCAGGAATCTAATCCCTTCCACTGATAGCTTGAGATTAATATGGAGGGACGTAGATAATAATGATCTGTTCCAGACGGTGGTAAAGGAAAACATCCATCTTATAAACTCATGTTTATCTGCCCAAGACCCACTCCCTGATGCTGTTCATGATTTTAATAAACTTTGCCCAGCCATAAAGATTATTTTGTCAAAACCCACTTCTTGTGTGAAGCATGACCCTAGATGGTTTGGTCACGAGTGCTCTGAAGTCAACAAACAATTGTGCAGAGCCTTATCATCTGATCCAAGGTGTATTTACAAAGTGAAATCGGCTAGGCAGAGGTATAAAACTGCGATCTACATTCGGAAAGGGGAAATTTTAAAAAAACGCCGGGAGGCATTAGTGATAGCAGCAAACACCAAAAAGGTGATACATTTTTGGCAGCTGTGAGGTATTTGGGATCTGCGGGGCAGCTTCTTACCCCCATCAGCTGTACCATTGCGAGTGAGTCCTGGGAAAAGCACTTCACAGAAATGTATGCTGCACCCGCACAAGAGGCAGATCATTTTTAGCATGGGCCACTAACCAGAATACAGATGACCCTATCTGAGGTGGAAGAAGCGATCTGTGTGGGTAATAAAGCCCCTGGACCAGATGGTTTACCCATTGATCTCATTAAATCTAAGCCAGACTTCTGGGCGCCTTAAATGTTTTTAATAATCTAATGTATGCTCCGCTACTCTTACCTATCTCCTGGTCCAAAAGTATAGTCCCGATTTTTAAAAAAGGGGATCGTTCCCAACTTAATTGTTATAGGCCAATCTCCCTAATTGCTAACACTTAAAAAATTTTAGGTAGATCCTATATAATAAGATTTTATAGTGTTCCGAGGAAAATGGAATTTTAGACCCCTGTCAACTGGGCTTCCGAAGTAAGGTGCGCACCAGCAAACAGTGTCTTAATCTTAATTTAATCATGGGCAAATACACCATCACGCAGGCTTCCCCAATCTATCTAGCCTTTATGGATTTGACCTCAGCTTTTGACCTTGTTAATAGGTCAAAGTTCTGGTCTATCCTTTTGACCTATGGATTGGATGAGAACCTGGTGTATTTCTTGGCACACCTGCACAAAGACCTCAAAGCCCGGGTGAGGATCAGTTGCGGGGGCGAGGTTACTGAAGCCATCGATGTGGGCAGAAGGGTTGCGTTCTTGCCCCCCTTCTCTTCATTATCTACATTAATGGATTGAATAAAGCCTTAAAATCACTAACCCAAGACGTTCGAAAAATCAATGGCAAACCAGTGCCTGTACTACTCTATCCGCATGACGCGGTCCATGTGGGCCGCACTCCGAATTCACTACGTACGCTAGTGCAGGGCTTTGTTAACTATATGGGTAGCTTAGACCTACGTACTCATTTTAAAAAGTCTTTTATAATGTTGTGTGGTCCAAAGAAACAACGGAATTTCTATGCTATCTATAACTGTCATGTTTCTAAAATCACCTCTGAGAGCTTCTTGTCACTGTTTAATTTTTCTCATTTTCATATCACTTTATAACTCTTTCACTTTCTAAATGGGAGTTTTTTATTTAGTCCATTCTTAGTCACTTTTTTTACCTTTTCTTATTCACAGTATTGGTTTATTGCACTTTTATTCATGCATACACACCATTGTCATTTTTCAAAACACTACTTCTGAGAGCTTCTTGTCTCCTTTCAATCTATCTCACTCTCACATCACTTCTAAAGTCTTTCCTTACTTTTGCTTTTTTAACACTTGATTTATCACTTATTTATTCCACTCTCATCCACATTATTGTTCTATTGTATTTTCACCGATTTCACACCATAATTCTGCTGATTATAATTTTGAAATTTTGTTGTGACATGTTTGACACGAAAAATGCTACGTTTTTTAGTTTTTCACCTTTCAATTATTTTTGCTGCATTTTGTTATACTTTTTCTTATTTGATATGTTGACTACCACCGATGTATTTCATCCCTTTTATTTATCTATTTCACTTCATACATTACTTTTTATATTGTTCTTTATTGAACGATCTTAACATGGCGCCCACCGTTCTCTCTAACATCAGTCCTCTTTCTATTTCCCACGTCACATTGGGCTAATTAAACGAGGACGCTCCCCGTACGTGTTTCACAATATGGTGAACCGGGAAAGCATTGACTGCATGCTGTTTAACGTGAGTTTTTTACCTACTATCCTTATGCTTGTTACTTTGCAACTCCAGGTTCCCCTACTCCTAAACGCAACCAATTTCTACTTGGTGAGCGCACTTGTTTCAAGGAACAGTGTTTATTTCATTTATTCGCGAACTTTCACCTCTGAAAACACTTGTTTTTCATCTACCTGGGTTATTTTATATCATACAGTTTGCTTTTTGACTTCACCCTTTCATTCTACCGACATGGAAAATATCGCACTGCGTTTCTTGCGTGGTGAACTTTTTATATGCATTTGAAAGTCATGGGATTACAGCGTTTTCTGTTTTCTCATCGTTATGAGATTGGTTTCTTTTGACTTGGTTCTTTCTCTGTTTCGGTATTCACACACCTTTGATACTTTATGGTTTTCCCTGTCTAATTGCACAGCTTCTCGTGGTGAACAACTTCGTTAGTCTTTCTTCCACACGCTCTCTATATGGATTCGCATTGTACTCATATTGTGCATGACACTCCGGTTCTTTGACGTTTGCTCATTATAATGAAACAATTGATTTATGTTGTAGTTTTTGGTTTCCTCCTGATTCTTTGTTTCAAACTTTTTTGTAGATATGTCCCCTGACGAAGGTCCAGTATGGACCAAAATGCATTGGGCAAGGTTCACTTTAATAATGGATTAATCCGTTGTGATATGATTAAAATATCAACAGACCAACAGTCAAAACATTGCTTCCGACCATTTTTCATCTCAAATCAAACTATGACGTATTGACTATTGAATTATCAAACCCGCCAGGGTCTCACGCTGTGCACAGGGGGACGTCCCCTACTGTAGGAGACGCTTGACTTGGTGGTCCAAAGAAACACCAACTTAGCTCTATATCTGTGGACAACCAGAAGCTGATGAGCACCAGAACCTTCCCTTATCTTGGGGTGGTCTTTGTTGCGAACTGCTCCTGGAGTGAGCATATGGCTCACTCCAGGACCAAGTTCTCAAAGGTCTCCAACTCAATTCTTAGCCTCCCACGCCCAAAGAGAACTGGTGCCATTTTAGCCATTTAAAAAAAAATAAGTCCCAATGTGTGCCAACAGCTATGTACGGAGCTGAGGTTTGGGGCTTCGCCAATAGCACCTGCATCCAACAGGAAGAGAATTTGAATTTGCAGGAAGTTATTAGGCGTCCCGATCTCCACACCCCAATACACTTGTCATAAGGAACTTAACCTGCATTTTATTGAAGATTTTATTAGGGCCTGCCCTTTTCTGGTTATCGGTCTGGAAAAACCCGGCCGCATCCCTAACAAGAGAGATCATTAGTGATTTATAGGATGTGCGAAACGGAAAGATATACCATGGCTCTCAGGGGTGTATCGGAGCCTTTGTAGCATTAATAAGGGAAGAATCTATCTATTAAGATCCTAGCACAGCTATGGCTGCAAACAAAAGCGAGCTTAGGAGTGCGCTCTATTCTTTATATAGAGCAGAAAGGTTTGAAAAGGAATCTAAGAAATCCCTTGTTCATAGCTACATGGCCATTGGAAATCCTCCACACCCGCTGGCCAATTATATCACCCTGCCAATCAGCCAGTGGGAGAGGAGCCTTCTGTTTCGTCTAAGGGCTGGTTTAATTAAATTTGTATTATGTTTTCCCCTTGGTTACCACCCTGACCTTGATTGTACTCCTTGTCTGTGTGACGGCCAGAGTGGATAATCTATCTTGCACTTTTTGTTTTTCTGCAAATACTATCTAAAGTATATTAAGTGGCTTTTAATTCTGTATTTTAAAAAAGCATATGCCCATTAGCTTGGAAAATGCTTATTTTAAATTACTTACCCTGGCACTTTTTGGAGAATTGCAGTTCGAGCACGTCAAATGATGTCTAATCCTTGACCTTTTACATTATCTACTAATGAATTTTTATGAATTTAATGATTATTGTATATTGTATGCTGTTATGGTTTTATCATGACTCTCTAATTTGTACATTTTTAACTTGTCTGTTGTTGTGTTTTTGTGCTTTTATGGATACAATGTTATCCGAATAAAGTGTCTTTGAACCTTGAACCTTGAACATCTACACTTTTGAGTAACTTTAAACTCCGATTTTGCAAATAGCCAAAAGAGGTAAAATTACTCAAAAGTGTAAAAGTAAATTACATGTGTAAATTACTCACAAGTGTAAGTCACCTTTGTGAATAGTCCTGATAGCATCAATTAAGCTAATAATGCATTATGTATATAGATTTAGTGTCCATGCCATAGAGTACTGGAAGCGTAGAAAAACTCCAGAGTTGACAACACTCCATGATAGTCAGGCATATATAATTATATGCCTAACTATCATGGAGTGTTGACAATTCTTCACACAGTCCATAATTTCTTAAGGGAATGGCAGACGTCCTTACTACAAAAAAATAATATGAGTTCTTCTTTGTCTTGGAGTCTCAAAATATCGCAATCCCCCCCTCCCCCCTTAGGTAGGGTATGGAGACTGCTTCAATAACTTGCCATCTCAGATCATTCTAATTGTGATTTTTCTGATGAGAAATCACAGGCACATTGGGGACCCTGCACCTGAGCCTACACTAATGTTGGCAAATACATAGGTGGATTGTTTTGCGACTTTGTCCTAGACAGAGGAAGTCCCAAGCAAAAAATGAATGTTCTTTTAGGAATATAAGTGCAAAATTCCCATTTAATAGGTGTAAATGCCATTTTGGGGTACTGTACCATAGTCATGTGATAGGGCATGAAACAGATGGTTTCCTAAAAAATAAATCTGGTGCATGTATAACAGCGATTGCAGGATAACCTTGCCACAGTCTACAGGCAACTGACAGACCAGAGGTGCAACTGTAAAGGCAGGTATTGCTCTGGGGAAAACACAGCTGCTCCCCTTTACAAATCTTGTAGGCTCTATATGGTGCTGCACTAGCGACTCACGGGTGTGCCCTTGTTCAATGCACACCTTTAATATTACTGGTTGGGAGGACGGCACGGTTGAACTTGGAAGTACACACAATGACCAACCTGCACGTGCTGTTGTGGTGGAAGAAGGAAATCCTTATGTTTCTTTAAGTATTTCCCTCGTTTTCTGAGTGTGTCACGTTGGCTGCCTGAAAGGTGACTTCACTTGTTTCCAGCCAGTGGCGACTCCTCCGCTATGGTGGAGGAGCGTTGCCCCACTGCTTTTAAGTAGTGCCAAGTAGAAACATAAAATGATAATAATTTCAAGTTATTATCATATTATGCTTCGTGTCCTGCTGCTTTGCGGGCGGGTGCATGGGCGGGCTGCTCTGCTTTCGGAGCTGGGTAGGAGTGGTTTGTCCACTTCTAAGTGCACAATAACTGTTTGGACTTCCCTCTCGGGCCGCCCAAACCAGTCATGCACACTTTCCCCATTCTCTATGCAGGTTGCATTACAGCCTGCATGGAGAACATGCCCATCCCTCCAGTCCCTGGCTGAGTGCCGTGGCTTAGGGGAGGGAGCATGGCTGCCTGCTTCCTGTTCCTGGAGTCTGAGGCAGGAGAGCAGGAGCAGAGACACAGGACCAGGACAGGTCAGGACAGGATCGGTCCCCACACGTGATCCGCCGCAACCCTCTCCCCGTGAGCCCCATGCCCACCCCGCCACCCGCAAGCCATGCCAGCTGTCACTGCTTCCAGCATTATGTTATCAACCTTTTCAATAGACTTAAGACTGAAATTGCTTCACTAGCCACGTCAGCTTCTTTATTTATGAACTGTGTGCCCACTGCCAAAAATGTAATTTATATATCAATCCTATGCATTTTTAACCTCATTGTTTGCTGCGTGATAATGTGATTAACCTGTCTAGAGTTAATGAAATTTCTAATGCTGGTGTACAAAATAGAGAAAACAAAAAAACACATACAATCAACTCCAATTTTACCAAATCAGTCTATACAAACTGGTAAAAAACATTAAACATCAGCGATTACAATTTTCATAAAAGAATCTTAATTGCTTTAAGATTAAAAGGAGGTAGGATGTGATTACAAAACCAATTTCAGGGTCCTTACAATTGCAAAGCTAACAAGAGCGGGGCATAGCGAGTTGTACCATAGCATGCTTAGGAGGCTTCAGCTGTGCATTTGAAGGAATACGTTCTATTCATCGAAAGATAAAATACAAAAAGTTTTAAGATACTCAAAAGCTATATACAATGCACCATAAGTAGCAGCATACAAGATGGCATAAAGTGCAAGTGCTCGAGCAGGATAACAGATTTAAGAGTCCTTGAAAATCACTCATAGAATTCAGTTTACATGCAAAAAGCCTAGCAGATAAAATATATCTGGACTAAATGAAATATACATGGCAGTATTCATAGCAGCATTCAAGGAGATAATAGTGCAAAAACGTAACTACAATACATGTCATTTAATGAAATACTCACTGTCTCTGTTCTCCCAACCACAAAGATAGAATTACAAAAAGTGTCCTAGCTACCTCTCATAAATTCAAAGGGTATTATTTCCAGAATTAATTTATGTTGAAAGCGCACGTCCAAAGGCAGATCTTGAAAGATGAACATGTGGTAACCATGAGGTGCCAGCTGCTGTTAATGAAATACCAGTGCATGTGTTAGGCTTGTGGCTGGGCCTGGATGAAACCATAAAAATATCAAAAAACGTTTTATAACTGGAAGCAACAGCCATGGAGGTGTTAGCTGGAATTCAGCTCTCTGATTTCAGTGACTCCACAAGCACATGCTGTTTGCGAAGACTCTTTCCAATACTTCATGTCTGTATGTGGATGGCAGAAAATATGTTTGGTGAATGTGAATTGACAGGTTGATGGGCCTTTTAAAATTGTCTGCAGTCTCTAGTCTGACTCCGCACAATAGAGTACAGTTCACTGAAAACTGGGGGTTGTCAATACATATTACATTTTTCACTAACCCACCTGTTTTGTGACATGCATCCTTAATGCACGATTACTGGACCAAAAATAGCACATTAAACATTCTGTGAGAAAGCCACAAGGGGACTCTTTCGATTCTACGTATTTTCGCAATATGAATACTTGTCCTTATCTACAAACCACAACTGTACATCAAAGGCATGTCAACATACCCCATGCAACTGCACAGTCTTACATATGCAGCCTGACTCTCCCTGACTTTACATAGGACTTCAAAATGCCAATTCAAATGACGGTTCTCGGGTCTTATTTTAAAAATTCAAGGCAAGAGAACTGTTTGCAATTCATTGAGTTCTCTGTGTTGAAAGTGTGTGGGGGTAATCATCTCCCTCACGGCCTCTTGCCGTTATGTGTTAAGACAGTGATGTATAGCATTTATCTTCGTACCATTAGACTTTCCACTGTGCATTAAAATACAACAAGTTCTGTTTTCTTTGTTAGTGTGATTATAGTTAATTACTTTGTGCACATTATCTGTAATTGATCAATTGCTTACTCACATTGCCAGAACCGTGCATTGTTTTATTATAGATGGTGATCGATTTGCCCAAGTTAGTGTTCTAAATGTGATTTACGTGCATGATTAATATATAAGAATAATGGGCCTGTTAAAACTGATGCAAACTAGAAAAGCAAACATCTAATAAACAGATTAAAACGACGGCGTGTGCTTGATCGCTTCCATAACTCAAAATGAACTACAAAGCTTGAACTGACATAATTTCCAAAGAAGTAGAGAGCACTAATAATAGTAAAATTAATAATAATAATAATAATAATTCCTATTTGTAATAAAGGAAGTTCTCTCACCATTAAAATCGCTGTTCTTAAGGTTCATTGGGGGTGATAATGAGAACCCATTTGTGGAGAGAAGAAGAGTCTTTTTATCATCATCATTAGATTTATAGAGTGCTACCATACTCGAGTAGCGATTCATGGAATTTACATTCCCAGTAGAATATTACAATTTTGCAATTTGGAAGGAGAGCTAATTTGGGATTTTTGAAAAGAGTCTTCTTGCACCATCAAACACAGCAAAGAGAGGAGCCTGACAGAGACTGGCACACATTTAGCGGGAATGAACAGTTACAGCTTCCTTAGCACCGCTTCTCCAGACTGAGCCATACCGCCTCTAGTTTGTGTCCCACCCCGCTGGCATGTTCACTTCCCCAAAGCAGACCTTTGTTTTCCTGCTAACAGTTTGCCTTGTGCAATCTGGTTGTCACTTAACTGTTAATGAGAGGGTTGTTTTCCGCACTTTGGGGCAGATTTTCTTACATTTTGTGCTGGGTTTATATCATGAAAGTGATGCAAACTGGTGCAAAAGGTTTATTTCTGATTTACAATCTAGCACACGCTTTGCTTTACTTTGCTTCAAGGGGCAACCACCAATGGTTTTTTATGCAAACCACCATATACAGACAACAGTAGAGAGGACTTTGCACCAAAAAATTGCATCTCTTTGATGCAAGCATAAAAAATGACAAATATGTTTATTTCTCCAAACGTTTCTGACTGTATATATGTGTTGCACTGCACAGCACACATCAAAAGTGGGAAACATTTTAAAGGTTTTTCTAGATATAGTATTTTGTGCTGGAATAGTACCTTTCCAGTAAGAAACCCTTTGCTAGACATCATACGTGTGTGAGGTGCTAAGCAGCCTGACTGTGCAGCAGTAACTCTATCCCTGTGAGTTACCTGCGGTGGTATTAATAGGAACTCTCAGGTGGAAAATTTCCAGTCAACAATTCTATGTTATGCATGACCCATGCACATTCATATATACTCCTTATATTGCTTATCCCTTGGCTCTACTGTGAAGTAGAGTACATGTAGTAGACATGGTTAAAATAGACTTCCAAAAATATGCCTATATCTCTTAACCCACATAGTCCCTTATATTAAAAAGCAGATTTGGTGCCATGCTGCTCTCTTAATCTCCATGTATCTGGTACCCTACCTCCATGTATCTGGAAACCCACTCCTCCCTATTGTATATGTTTCAAAGGTGAATATCTAGTGTCCCGCTACCCTCTGCCACTTCCCTGTTATTATTCCGGACCACCCAATTATGAGGGTCCAGTGCTATACTTTCAAAGAAAGACTGGGAAACAGGCACTGTCTGATAAAGCCAATGCCAACAGTCAGAGCAACCCTACCATCTGTAGTGTGAATGAATGGAAGGAAAGAAACATAGAGATGGTGTTGCCAGACCATCACTGCATTGCCCTCCCTCCTTTGGTTCTTTGATCACCAGAAAAGGGTTGGGAATGAGAGGAAGACAGTAGCTGCCCCAGAGCGCCCACATTGAGCAGGTCCTGGGCAAGCTCCCCGTGAAGCTGTTGGCAGGCTTGCCTTGCTGCCGCTATTGCCTGCTTCCTGTGCAGCTTCTTGCTTTCCTGTGTCCTCCCTCCTTCTAGCCAACCATGTGTTTTCTTCTGCAGTAGGCAGATGTGCCCCCATTCCCCCACAAGTCAGCCCTTCTTTTTTTGTTGTCAGTGAGGCCCCCGTGCCTCCTGTTTTCCCTGCTTCACACCTTTGCCGACCCCCAGTGCCCCTCCCACCCCAGGCACCTACTTAATGGAGGCCGCAGCATGGTCGTGCAGTGGATGCGCCGAAGACCATCTGCACCTGGACCACACCCTGAGCAAGAGCCTCTCCCCTCCCAATTGGTACTTCTCCAACGAGCTACAGTCCCTCAACCATAGGAGAAGCAACAGCTGCTGCATCACCTTGCCTAGAACCACATAAGTCTCCGTCACCTGCCGGAACTGCTGCCTCATCTGCAATATCAACCCACGAACGACTCCAAACCAGCCGGCTCCCGACCTGAGATTCTACTGCACGCTACTCTACATCTGATCCCACTGCAAGCACGCCACTGAAATCTGGGACACCATAAACACCCTCGCCCCCGATGTGATATTCACCATCAAAACTTGGCTCACCCCCTCATCAGCACCTGACATCTCCACCACGACACACCCCGGCTACAAGCTGCTACACCACGACTGTGCCAGTGGACACAGCTGAGACATCACCATTGTCCACAAAGATACCGTCAATGCACTGCCCCAGATGATGACAGAACACCAAACATGGAACACATCAATTTTCAGATCAAACTTGACGCTAAAGCCACCATCAGAGGAACCTTTACAAACACCCCCCCTGAGCCCCCGTTCTAGATTCTGCAACACTTTCCCTGACTTTATCACCCCCCTGGCAATCGACTCCAATCACTATATGTTCCTAGGAGTACTGAACTTCCACCTCGAAGGCCCCAAAAACACCAACCCCGCCACCCTCTTGGAGAGCATGAACAATATTAGTCTCTCACAGCTGTTTTTCACCCCCAGGCACATCACAGAACACACTCTGGACCCTGTCTTCTCCTCCAGTGACAGAAACTAGTTCTCCCACACAACCGAACTGACTTGGACAGACCATGGCATCGTCCACTTCAAACTCACCGGCTCCCCAGAACACCCCAACCAGACCACCCGCCCAACCCTGCCGAAAGTGGAACATAGTCACAGAACCCATCTGGACATACGCCCTCAAAACAACCAGGCTTGACCCTCAGACAACCTGGAACTCAAAGTCCGGAACTTCTCAAACTGGATTTCAGCCGCCACAGACACCATCGTCCCCATGAAAGGCACCTCCGGCAACAGACCCATTAAGGACGCCAGCTGGTTCACCTGCAGAGTACTCAAGAACTATCGACACATCACGCTCCTCCCGGTCCCAGTTAAATTCTTAGAGAAAACCATCAACCTTCAGCTTATAGAGACTGCCCTGATCCCAGCTATGGACGACATCTGATGCCTCCTCCACCAAGGAGAACCAGCAGCCCTCATCCTCCTTGACCTCTCGGTGGCCTTTGACACCATCTTCCATCAAATTTTGAAATAGTGTTCAGAGCACCACCACGAAAAGAAGGTATCAAGGTCTGTGTTTTTAGTGGCTCATTTTAGTTGTGTTCAACAGCACATCATAATGAGTACACAAAGGCCAAAGGACAGTTCCATACTCTTAATTCCAAAATTCCAACTAGGGCAACAACCGACACGTGTTTTATTTGAGACAACTTTTTCAAGGCCGTAAGATTCAAAGCAAAAATCCATAATGAAAAGTAAAAACTGTCTCACAACATATCGAACAGATGTACTCTTATATATAGTGCACCAATATGGTGTATACACCCACACCCGGTTGCTCAGGAAAAATCTCGAACACCGAAAGACACCTTCTCCGCCAGTTTATAGAAACAAGTGCAAAAAAGAAGAAAAGAAACTTATCGAATAAGCTTCACCAAAGAAAATACGCCTGAGATGTTTAAAGCATGTAAAAGTGTGAAAAGTGCAACGTACAGTGAGAATGAAAAAGGTAAGCAAAAATTAGTCACTTCAAAAATAACCATTAAGACACCGGTAAAAAGCTAGAAAAGTAAAGACACAAGCACATAATTGATCAAAAAAACTACCTTTTGGAAACAGTTCTGAGGAATTGTCACAGCATAGTACAACAATATATTTTTCTTTCAGTGGATCAAAATCAGTTCACAATGCCGTAAGTGCACACAAATCTATGAAACAAGTACTCAAGTAAAAAAGGCTATCCCAGAGAACAAAGAATGGTCAACTCATATTCAAGACAGTAGGAACATAGTGGCAATTAGCCCATACAGAACCAAGAAATGTCTAGCATAGTCTATAATAAGAACGTAACACATTTTTGGAACCCTGGGCAAGTGCAGGGAGGCGAGAGAGAGTTCGGCGAACACGCGGAATTGCTTGTTCCACATGTTTGCGCTGCTTCATTCCTGTTCACGAACGCTGTTTGCATGCTCGGGGGGAAATATCTCATGAACACGCATTTTGAAAGCGTGAACAAGCAAAAACTTCCGCGAAGCCGCTGATCGTGGAATTTTTGGCAATTCCGCATTCTCCGCAGAACGCGAAATTACCCAAATTCCGCAAATTCTGCGAGCGGAATGGAATTTACTGACCAGGCCTAATTTAAACCCATATTGTAATGTTTCATTTATAAAAATTGTCCTGTTTTAAAACAATTATCTATACCCATAAAATTCAATCATTTAAAGTTGCACACTTAGCATACGTCAAATCCCGGCCTAATCTAAAACACTTAGAAGCATGTATATGCATACTTTAGTGTAAGAATCATCAGTGTCTTCAATCCATGGAAGAGTATGACATTTTGGAGCCAGGACCTTGATAAGTCACTAGCACTCTAGGTGACAAGTAGAAAGCGAGAACGATATATCAATAAAAGCATATCCAAACGAGAGAAGCTCTTTTGGTCCACAAATCACCAAATTATAACAAAATCCATTGATCATCACGAAAACACACTAACAACTGACTTCTGTGTGTGTTAAAATCATTACACACATAGATTTTTTGTATTTGGTAATTCATAGCACAGACAAGATCTGTCCAAATAGATACAAGAACCGGTATATCCCGCATTACTAAATATCTTTTTTTAGAAAAGTTTCTGTGTATATGAGCATATATGCAAGAGAATCTTGATAAGGACATGGAGGTTAGGACCCAGACCTTTATTAATGATTCATGCCCCCATAGATAGTTGTCATAGTAAACGTTTCAGCTCAAACGACCAGTGTTTTTACCCAAAGAGTTTGATACATATATTCTGAAGTGCCCGATATTTGGTGTGGCAGACTTGTATAGCCACTACACAACATTGCAGAAACCTTCTATCTACTAAGTTTATTTCAAATGCCATCTAATGCAAACAGTAGCGTTCGCAGTGTCTGAAATGCCCCATGTATAATGCGACAGAGGTTACGCCAAAACCATCTCGTTACGGGGTAGACTTAACATGGGAAACGCACCGGTTAAGCTCAAAGTTATAAAAACTGCGAGTTCACACAAAATAACCCAATAATCCAAACTTGAAACTTTAAACACTGCCACCTTCTATGTTGTTGCCGTTACTGATTTCCTAAATGTTGTCCCTCAAAGCCGAGTACTCTTACCTCAAGTTTTTGAGAAAAAAGATGTCTGTCCTGATGCGCGGTCGACTCTAACGGCGCCGGGTTAATTAGTACTTCCTTAAATATTCTATGCATGCGTATTACCGTAGACAGAGAAAAGGGACACCATTTTCAGCAAAATTAGATCCTTTGCGCATATGAAAACGGGCACCATGTTGGTACGGTGAGATAACTGTCTGTTCGCATTCATTTGATCCTAACGGTCAGGACAAGGAAGTAAGCAGTGCTATTTATATGCACTCCAAAGAAAGGTGGATTTCTTAAGGTTAAGTCCTTAGAATCATTGTAAAGATAATTGATACATATAAAACCATATTATAAAATACAGTCTTATTGCAATTCCTAAACAGGATACAGGAAAGGTTCCTATTGTTAAAAACAAGAGGTGGGCTTCTACATGTGCAGAAAAGAGTAAAATCATGTATAGAAAAAAAGAAGAAAAAGGCAAGTAAAAGTAAACAGGGTGGGTTATCGATGTCAAAAATGTGAGTCCTCAATAGTCCCTTATAACCACTGTGTGATTGTAGAGCAATGCTTCCATCGCACCCTCGTCACCAGACTCTACCACCTGGGCATCTGAAGCAACACTCTCAACCGGATCGCCTACTTCCCCTTCAGCTGAACACAGAGGATCCAGCTGTCTCCTTTTTCATCCGAACCCAACAACATCATCTGTGGCATCCCCCAGGGCTCCTCCCTCAGCCCCATCCTCTTCAACATCTCCCTCTAGCAGACATCTCCCGCTCCCATGGACTCAACATTATCTCATACGCCGATGACACGCAGCTCATCCTGTCCCTCACAGAGGACACCGACTCCACCAGAGCCAACCTCCAGAGCACCATATATGACATCACCAATTAGATGATGGCCACCTGCCTGAAGCTCAACTTAGAGAAAATGGAGAAACTCATCTTCGGAAGCAACACCCCCCCGCCGGGATGAATCCTGGTGGCCCTCCACACTTGGCCCCACTTCTAATCCCTCCAACCATGCATGCAACCTCGGGATCTTCCTGGACAGCCAACTAACCATGAATAGCCAAGTCAACACTGTCTCCTCCTCCTGCTTCCACACCCTCCGCATGCTCGCAAGAACTTCCACTGGATCCTCCATCTCCATCAGGAATACACCCTCTCATCTCCAGCTGTCTAGACTACGGCAACGCTCTCTACAGTGGAACCACCAAACAACTACTCAACCGCCTCCAGACCATCCAGAACACTGCGGCAAGACTCATCCTCAGCCTTCCCAGGAGAACCCGCAACACCTCCCACAACACCCCCACCTCAGAGCCCTCCACTGGCTCACCGTACAGAAAAGATACTTCCTCAGGCTTCTGACTCATGCCTACAAGGCCCTTCACATCTCTGAGCCTGCCTACATCAACCACTGCTTAACGTTCCATCAACCCACCAGGGTACCTTGCTCCACCTCCTTCACCCTGGCCCACACTCCTGCATCCACCGGAACTGCTTCAGAAGTCGTTCATTCGGCTACCTTGCAGCCCAGTCCTGGAACAATGTCCCCCTTCACCTACGCACCTGTCCTTCACATGAAGAATTCAGGAAGAGTCTCAAGACATGGCTCTTTGGGTTCAGTGACTAAATATCGAGGGACAAAATATCGACTATACAAAAAATCGACACTAAAATATCGAGGGACAGAATATCGACTCCCTATCTACAAACAGGTAAGTACTAAAATATCGATTCCAAAATATAGACTGTCAAAATATAGTTAGCCAAAATATTGAATTTTTTTAATGTATTAAAAATAATGTAAAATTAACTAAATATTAAAAACAATTAAATAAAACATACATAATATAATATAAAATAGCTTAAAATGTAAACATAATATAAGTAATTTAAAAAATGAGATTTTGTTGGATACTGAGAGCATAAAAATTACTTTTCCCACTCCAGTGAGTGCAACAGTAGGGAAAGTGTTGGATAGCGTAGAGGTAAAAATTACTATTCCCACTCCAGTGAGTGCAACAGTAGGGAAAACGTTGGCTAGCGTAGGGGTAAAAATTACTATTCCAACTCCAAACAGTGCAACAGTAGGGAAAGCGTTGGATAGCGTAGAGGTAAAAATTACTATTCCCACTCCAGAGAGTGCAACAGTAGTGAAAGCGTTGGATAGCGGGAGGGTAACAATTACTATTCTCACTCCAGAGAGTGCAACTGTAGGGAAAGCGTTGGATACTGAGATTGTAAAAATTACTATTCCCACTCCAGTGAGTGCAACAGTAGGGAAAGTGTTGGATAGCGTAGGGGTAAAAATTACTATTCCCACTCCAGTGAGTGCAACAGTAGGGAAAACATTGGATAGCGTAGGGGTAAAAATTACTATTCCAACTCCAAACAGTGCAACAGTAGGGAAAGCGTTGGATAGCGTAGAGGTAAAAACTTACTATTCCCACTCCAGAGAGTGCAACAGTAGGGAAAGCGTTGGATAGCGGGAGGGTAACAATTACTATTCCCACTCCAGAGAGTGCAACACTAGGGAAAGCGTTGGATAGCGCAGGGGTAAAAAATACTATTCCCACTCCAGTGAGTGCAACAGTAGGGAAAGCGTTGGATAGTGGGAGGGTAACACTTACTATTCCCACTCCAGAGAGTGCAACAGTAGGGAAAGTGTTGGATAGTGGGAGGGTAACAATTACTATTCCCACTGCAGAGAGTGCAACAGCAGGGAAAGGGTTGGATAGCGTAGGGGGAAAAATTACTATTCCCACTCCAGAGAGTGCAACAGTAGGGAAAGCGTTGGATAGCGTAGGGGTAAAAATTACTATTCCAACTCCAAACAGTGCAACAGTAGGGAAAGCGTTGGATAGCGTAGAGGTAAAAATTACTATTCCCACTCCAGAGAGTGCAAAAGTAGGGAAAGTAATGATTTAAATTAAATATAAGATGACATTAATTATCAATACTGATAAAAAGTTAATTAAAAATAATTACCAATTAATAACAATTAATTACCATTTAAAAATATTATTTATCAATTATAAAAATGTATTACCAATTAATAATAATTAATTACCAATTACAAATTATTTATCAATTATCAATACACATAAATAAAAAAATAATATTTACTTTATTACAATTAATTTACTTCCCACCCAATTCCCCTACAAACCCACAACCCACTCCCATTTATAAAAAATACAATTCACATTATTATCAATTAATAAAAATATTTTTGCAAATAATAAAAATTATTTAGCAATTCATACAAATTATTTACCCATTAATACAAATTTATCACCAATTATTAATTAATTATCAATTAATTATCAATACACATAGATATAAATTAATTATTTACTTTATTACAATTAATTTACTTCCCACCCAATTCCCCTACAAACCCACAACCTGCTCCTATTAATAACAAATACAATTAACATAATTATCAATTAATATAAATTAATTACCAATTAATAAAAATAAATTACCAATTAATAATTAATTATCAATTAATTAATTATCAAAACATATAAATATAATTAACATTTAATTAACCATAATTAAATTACTTCCCACCCTATTCCCCTATAAACCCACAACCCGCTACGGAATTAAATTACGCAATAATTAAATTACATAACATTCATTTGTTTAAATAAATTAAACATACATTACAACAATAATACAGCATTTTAACACATATACTACCATACATAACACAAAAAAAAAATTCGATATTATGGTAATCTATATTTTAAAATTCGATATTATGGTATTCGATATTTTTAAGGTCTATATTTTGGTAATCGATATTTTGTACCCCAATTTCAATATTCTGACCTATCTATATTTTGTAGAGTCGATATTCTGTCCACTCTATATTTTAACTTCGATATTCTGGGCAGTCGATATTTTGGAATCGATATTTTGGGTGTTTACCGGCTCTTTGACCAAGGACGTCAGGACCTAGCGCCTGGAGATCCCCCAGGGTGATACGTCACCCTTTACAACAACTCTTTGATAGATTGATTGATCCACCATTTCACCACCCACATCTTTTGAGTCTCTGGAGTCCTGAAGAGGTGGCAGATCAGAGCCAGGCCATGTAAGATTTCAAATCTGAGAGTTATTTACTAACATTTTGCAAGGGTGCTTGCATAGCGCACAATCGTGCAGAACATGGTGCAGAAAGCCTGAGGGTGCAGCATAAAACAGCAGTGTGAGCATGAGTGCCTGCCCAGCCCTTACTATATCTAGGCCCTAAATGTTCACTGCTTTCACCTAAAAGCATTGAAAATCAAAACACATTTTCCTGCTCCTACACCACAGCAGTGAAAAATGATTTACGAATCTAGTGTTCTTGATAATAGAAACCATACACAACAAAGGTGTAATGCCCCTGAAGAGGTAAACGTACTGAAATACTCTGCAAAAGAACTATGAATGCTATAGATGAAATACGAATTGTGATTCAGAAAAAAACTGGCAACTAAGAAACCATTTGTTGCTAACATGTTATGGTTCTCAAATATCAAATGAACTAATGATGGACCAGGGCACTAGGCTGAATAAAAAATCCATTCTCCTCTGCAGGTCTAAGCAAATGCATTAAAAATAATGACTCTAAGATCAAAGTCAAGTTATGGTTTTGATGTGAGTGCTTGGCAGCCCGTGATAAAAAATAAGTCAACAATCTATTTTTAAGGAGAGACCCTGGGAAATAAAAACCTTGCTGTACATACACATGAAAATATAGATTTTCCTTAATAGCAGGATGCAACCCCACTTTTTATAGTTCCTCAAGCATGTCAGAAATTTGGCATGATAAAGGAATACTGAAATTGTAGCTCCCTGGCAGGAACACAATCTATTGAAAGAGTTAGGCCTCTGGATTCAGAGCTGGAATAGATTTTAAAAAGCCTATGTAAACAATATACGTGTCTTACTGTAAGTATCTGGCAGGCCCTACATCGATTGTTGAGGAAAACGTATTGCTGAAGTTACAACACAAGGGCAACCTAGAAGTACTTACATTTCATGCTCCAACCTCAAAGCAGCAATGCTGAAAATCTGAAAGATTCAGAAAAAATAAACCTCTACAAACATGGCAGCAAGAATATTGTTTCCTCAAATATGCTCTCAGTGAATGAATAGATCTGCTCCTATTAACACTGTATAGTTGACGTGAATCTGCAGATATGTATGAATACATATTTTTGTAAACATATGCGTGAAGAGGCTGTAGTGTGACTTGTACTAATTCTGTTCTGCATTCCCTAATGCACTGAAGGCGAGTGGAATAGCTTCTCTGTCTAAATGTGCCTGCAGCCACTGTGAGGCTGAGTTCATGCTCTGAACCAGGGCGGCTTTACACATTTATGTTACACCTCCAATAAGGTCAAAACAGACCTTCCTGCATTTTGAGACGTCACAGCCTGAGCACGTGTACATAAACAAACCATTAAAAAAAAATCCATTTTGTGACCTTCATGTGTGCTGCATGAAGCAGCACACATGAAAGTGACAGAATGGCATTTTAGGATTGTTAATGTGTAGGAAGGGACACCTACCTGTACATAAACAATCCTCCCCAGCACGTAGACACCCTTGCACTATAGGGCAAGGGTGCCTGTGTTGGTGCTAAGTTGCTAAACTTAGCACCATCACAGGGGGAAACACAAGGCTGCACCACATTCTTGTAAATATGGTGCAGCCCTGCGTTTCTGAAGTGGCGGAGAGAGGCGTTAAGCCAGGAAGGCTAACGCCTCTCTCTGCCACTTCATTGTACAAATGGCCCAGAGTCTTACAGGCCAGTGGCGTAGCGTGGGTTGCCTGGGCCCCAGGCAAAGCAAGTATTGTGCCCCCTAACGGTGACGTTAGCACTACCTCAATGATATGTCGAAATCAGAAAAACCTACTAGTCTGAATTTTTTTCTTTTAAAATGTTGCACCCCTAAGGAATTTTACCCCCGGGGCAACCACCCCTGTGACCCCACCCACGCTATGCCACTGTTACAGGCTCCAGCAAAGCATTGTTTCTAGTCCACGATGCTCAAGTGGAAGATAAATGAATTAACCAAGACAAATTGTCTACCTTGCTTCAGCAAATACTGCACAACTGTTGTGCTATTGCAATGTTATTCTTTCGCTTAGTTTTCTAAGTGGTTCCCGGGACATGCACAATTGTAGGAAAAGATGCAGGTGCAAGAAAGCATGAACGTACACTTCTCATTCACGGCAGTGCTGTAAATCAGGGAGTTGTTGTCATCATTTAAGGGCACTAGTGTTCGCCTTCATGGAGGAAACTCACATAATTACTCTATGAATTTCCCAAGATCAATGCTACACATAGAAATATACCCCCAATGGTGACTTTATAAAGCTAGAAACATTGCTATGCTGGAGTAAAAAAACGGGTTTTATGCTATCAAACATTATAGTGAGCAATGAAAACCTGAGCCTCCCACTTTAGACGGAAACTGAGACATGGAATTTAGAATTCACAGGACTTATTTAGCTAAATGAATTAGCTAATGGTTACTTATTGAACATCTATTCAAGAGAAACTCTTTACTCTGGTTTTACATGCTGACTCTCTCTTGTTTAGTTTGCAGTGGTCAAAGCACCAACATTTTACAGTGCCAGGGAATTGCGATAACAAATAGGCTGATTGCTTTTTCAATACACGTTTTGAAATAGAAAATGTGCATATAAAATTAATTAACAACAGGTATTAATACGAAAAATGCATTTTAAAACGATACTTAGGCAAAATGCACCAGGCATTAATTTTTAATGGTAGGCCTAAACTGGACTATCCTTTAACCCCTTCGGTGCTCATGACGGAATGGTTCCGTCATGACCACACCCGCGCAAGATTCCGTCAGCACAGCGGCGGAATCTGCGCAGCATCGAAGGGGTTAACAAATAGATGTTCTTTAGAAAATGCTGAACCATGCACAAAGGTATTCAATATCTTGACCTTAACGTGACTTGCTTAGATTTTGTCATGACTACAGAATGTGCCTAGTTTATAAAATGTATTCCTTTCTTAAACTACATATTCTCAATGAATTAAGCTGAACTTTCTTCTTTATCACATGTTCATGTAATACTGAATAGAGATTTGTGCATTTAACAATCAACGCATGCTTAAAAGAAATGTGAATGCCATTACCTAACTGGGGATATGCAAGCAAATGTTTCTGTCTTTAGTATCGTTCCTGGTTCCTCAGTGAAACATTGAATAAATGATAGAATAGGCACTGCAATAGTCTTCCATTGGAAGAAAGTTTAGACGTTCCCTGGTATACAAATGTTTTAGTACGGATGGATACAAATTGATAGTGGATTGTGAACCCCATGCATTTGCCGTGGGAAAGGAAGAATGAAGCTGCTCACTGTCGGAAGATGTCTTCTCATAGGATGAGAGCGACCAGATCCGCAACTTTGTAGTTAGCATGTTCTCATGTCTTTTATCTTAGTGCATGTTTCCAGTTAGTTATTGCCACTTCCCATGTGCCACTTTTTGCCATTTTTACACTTCTTCCCTTGCCATTCCTTTGTACGCAGAGCTCTTTGCTGTGAGCTACTACTGACGGTGATTGCTGTTGCCTGACACTTTGTAGGTGACAGTTTCTTTATCCCTTTTACCCTGACGGGTGCAACTAATGTTGTATCAGTTTCTCTAATTACCTGATTAAGATTTATTTGGTACAGTTGTTACTGTGACTGTATGTTAAGGCTTTTGGAGGGATGAGACTCGGCTGAGTTTCAAGAACTACTCTTCAAAGGGAGTTTGACCACTTAATTTAGAATTCAATTTGATGCTACTTTGATCTTGCTCTTTTCTAAGAACTCTTTATGGGAGATGTTAAATTAGGTTCCTTTCAGATAGAATAGGGACTAATTCATTTATGGAACATGCTGTTATTTTGCAATATTGATTACTCTAACCATATTTCTTCTTGATGATTTCTGTAAACGGATTATCTTATTTAATAAGTGAGTAAAAAGGAAAAGAAAAATAACTTACTAATCTCCTAAGAAGAATACAACCTTAAAACTTACTTAAAACTCTATTCATTGACTGAATTTAAAACTTTAAATTATGTTGATGATTGATTTGATTGGATTCAGTTTCCCTTCATATACTGTGTCAAAGATTTCTCACTTTAAAGAAGAAGATATAGTGTGTAGTTGGAGTCCATTCTTGTAAGCAAAAAAGGTTGAATTTGTACTGGAGGGTAAATTTGGACTCTTTCTCCGCTACCAAACACCACTCATAAAATGTTCTCCAAGACAAACTAAAGGTGTTATTTCAAAAGAAAATGATTTTGACACTTGTCTCTCATGTACCATATTATCGGTTTGACAGCAAAGCAAGGGTCAAGATACAATGGAGGAATGCTGTGACATTCAAATTCTCTGAAACAAGTTTGTTGTAGATATGGAAATACACGTTTGGAGTCTGCTACATGGCAAGTGTGTAGGAGCCCTGCAGTGAAAGGTTCATAAGAGGTTTTGAATTATTGGTTCTTCTTTGTTGAGCTTGGAATCAGGCCGATGCGTCCTCCTGGTCTGTGCTGGGCGTCTGCTCCCACCTCCCTAATTGGCTCTTGCATAACATGCAGCATTCGATTATTCAGTCTTCTTTCACTCATTAAACAAAGTTTCCTCTGCTGCCTTCATTCCAGAAAGAGCGAGTGTAGGTTTTTATGTGACCCAAGGCTGATCGTGATGGAGCTCGGGTTGGATACAGGGACCAGGATGGTCCCTGTCAAAGATCTACCTTACGTCTTAGAAAATTGGTGAGAATTTAAAGTCTTCAGCAGGGCAAAACAGCAAGCTTGATCTGAAGATTAAGTCATCAATGACAGAGTCCTTAAGGCTGAAGTCTTGTTGAAGTCGTCAACGTAGGCAGGAAAAGCTCTGAATGGGAAATGCTCTGAGTTTGCGTCCAGGAAGCTATCAACGGGTACAGCCTGGCCCCGGGCCCAGTGAAGAGTTCTACCTTCAGATTTAGACTCTTTTCTGGAAGCTGGATTCCTTGAGTGGTGCAAGGCTGCAGGCTGCAGCTGGAGAAGTTTGGACATTGTGAAATGATGGTCGGCACTGGGCCCATTGAATCAAATTTGCTACTGTGGAGAAGAAAGTTGTGTAACCTGAGGTGAAGACAGACCCACTGGCGACAGATCCTTGGCAAATCGACTTTGCAGATTGGTCCTGGCCTTCTACCAAGTCCAGTTACAAATCCTTGAAAAACTTTCCAAGTCCTAGGTTTTACTGTAAGGCAGGATAAGTACACTCTCACACCAGCCAAGAATTTTAGGACTTCAAAAACAGCGCTTAGGGGTCAGGACTCCACAGAATCCCCAGCAGGTCCAGTACAGGCCCATTGGAACTAGACAGCTGGGCTTTTCCATGATTGTGCGACTATTGCAGCATCTTTTATCCTTGTAGCTTAGCAGGAGGTCAGCCATCTGACCCTTGTAGTCTACTTCTTTGTCCTGGGTACAGGTGAGAGCAGGTCCAGCCCTTTGACTTCCACAGGTCCAGTAGTGTTTGTGAGAAAGTATCCAGGGGGTTCACATTGATGCTGGCACTAGCCAGTGGGGGCGGGTGATTCCTTGCCCCTCCCTGATAAATAGGGAAAATATTCCCAAGGGTAACCCCACCTACATTTGCAGACATTCCTGTGTGCCCTACATCGAATATTCCCACAGCTTCACTATCCACCTAAATCCAACAAGGCAGAACCTATTCTCCCTTGTGCAGAGCATCTATGCCCACTCTAGAGGTGTGGCCAGAAAAATGAGAAAACCTTCCCCTGTGGTCAATCAAATCCCGTTCTGGGGACAGTTCTTGGTCCACATGGATTTGTACCTAGCTGGCTAGTTAGAGAAAAGGGAGTCAGGCTCGGGAATGTGCTACACCTGCCAGTAACAGGGTAGGCATCCTTTGAAGATATGCAAGGGGATGGACACAACCCTCAGCACATCCTGTCATGGGAAGGACAACTTCTTACTTCACCTAATGCCTTTGTCTCAGCTCTGGAGCCAATTAACACATAATCAATGAGCTATTCAGCTTCAGGGTGACTGGATGATGCTCAGGTAAATGGGCTTCTAAAGGCATTAGGCAGGCTTAAGGTAACTTTTAAAAAATATATGTTGTAAAATGTTTGTTATAAATCTGACTTCATCCAAGTGTAATGTTTGAAATAGATATTTTAAAAAGACAAAAAATTAACTTTGTATCTAGTTCATGGGTGGAGAGAACTGTATGAACATTTATAAAGTATCCCAAAGCTTCCTTATGGAACAGCTAACCCTCCTATCGCAAAAATAGCTTGAAGGGTATTTGCACTGAATGGGCATACTTAATTACATTTTTACATGTTCCACATCTAAATGTCATGTGCCCTACCTTATGAGCAGTTTAAAGCTGCACAATCAGTTTACTGGTGGCAGCCCTGCAGTCATGTTTTGAGTGTCACTTTAGTGGTGGCACTATGTGGCCCTATGTGCTGCAGTCCACTAGTGATATTTAACTTACAACCCATGGGTACATTTTGTACCATATACTAGGGATTTATAGGTAAGTTAAATATGCCAGTTAGGAGTACAGCCAATCTCTACAAGTTTTAGAGTTCTGAACACATGCACTGGGGCAAGGTTAGCAGTGTCCCACTGCACAGAGTCAAGGAACAACATCATCAGTCCAAACAAATGGATGTGATCATGCATAAAGTAGGCCTGTGCGGTGAACTTCGCTCCTTCGCTGCGGAGTTTTCTGCACTCCGCACTCCTCGGAGTTCGCGGAGTGCAGAAAACTCTGCAGCGGAGTTTTTTCCCCGCTCGCGATCACGCACTGTAAGGTCACAATGAACAGTAAATTCGCAAGCGCAAGCTGCCGGTGGGGTAGAATTTCTACCCGAGCAGCAGGAATATCAGCACAAACTGCAGTTTGCACTGCACTCCACCACTCGCGGAAGTTCGCGGAGTTTTTTTGTATCTTCGCAGAGTTCTGTTTAGCAAAACTCTGCAAACTACGCCCAGGCCTGGCATTTCTCTACACAATGAATTTGAGCGGACGTCTTGTACATATGGACCCATTGCCATGTATCAAAATCCCTCCTGACCCGCTGCCCCACCCTTTAAACCCTTTAAACTCTGACCCGGCATACTAGAACTCTTGTGTTGATTTCCTGGGGCTTCCTTGCCCTTTCCTGTCTTAATTATATTATAAATGGTAAAATCCCTTGCATGCCCATCTTTAACTCCCCCACCTAGAAAATCTTGCCTGTTTATAGCATCATAGGTAGATAAGGCAATTTCCTTTTGAGGCTCTCCACAAGAAGGCAGATGAAATTGGCAAAGCATAGAAGTACTTGAAGTGTATGTGGTGGGTGCAGCACTGAGAGAGACATAAGCAGAATACTCAATAGTGCTGCACATACCAAGTCTAATATGCTTCATGGAAATGTAGAATTATTATGTTGAGGTTAAGGCAAAGAAGTAGTAACCATGTGAAATGCTAATGATTAAGACTACTGCTTTCAAGTCATACAGATACAATATCACAACTCACAATCACAAGACTATCTGCTGATGTATGAAATAACCTAGTCCTTGATGGAGGAGTGTCAATCTGTCTTCTCACTACGAAGGACCCATGAGGCATCTGATATTCATGGGAACCAGATGACTTTTTATCAATAGACGGATGCACCTCATTGTTAGCTCAGAAAAACTGCCCTCCATACTATTAGATGTAAATCTTCCTCTTTAACCTCAGACATTCAAGTGCAAAATAATGCCATAAAATAAACCCAATAAAACAGAATGCCTGTTCCTACCTTAGAGCATATTAGTTCTGATGTAAAGTTGTTGCTTTTACAATGCAAGCAACATTGAATCACAATAACCGTCATCTCATCCACCAGTTCTATATACCTTACTTTGGACAGCAAAATGTACATGCACACATATTGCCAAACTTATGAAATTGCATTCCACCTTCACCATATATTAGGAGTAATAAATCATCCATTCCACAGATTTCAAGAGGTACCCATGTTATGTTACAACTGGACAGAGGTAATTCCTTCTTAGAAGGCATACAGTCATCTACATCTCTGTTTCTAGAGTATTTTTAATAAATAAATTGTAAAACAATTACCACAATATCCACCTCTTAATTCACCTGCCTTGGCTGCCACTGGAAATTCAAAAATAATTTGAATACGTCTATGTTACATACAATCCCTATTGTTACTCTAACCACCTTACTCGGACACAAAAAAAACACTAATCGCAGCATGGGAATCTTCCATGACGAGGAGCAAGTCACTACTCTTTCTGGAAACCCCATATCCAGGCCTAAAATGTCATACTAATCCACTCATAAATAGTTATGAATGCCCTGTACCCGGTAATTTCTGATTGTTGAATTAGTGTTATGTTGTGTTATGTTATATTACACATTTTGTACAGCACATTGTTGCCCAATAAAAGAGATTGAAGTTTCAACGTTACTAAAAAGACAAGAAAGCATGCATAGTTGCTAGAAAGGGCTAGATGGAGGAAAATATCAATGTTTTAAGTTTTTATCAAACAAGTAGGTGATTGGTTTTAAGACAAATGTGGAGTGGAAATCCTTTCCATTTGTTGGGAGGTAGATATGAGGAAGCACAGCCACCTCAATTAAAGTGGTGGTCCCATGGTCCAGACAAAAGCTGCCTTAGTGGAAAGAAGCAACATGGTGGATTTGTAAGGCAGGTTATTCTCTTCAAAATTGTGGGACCATTGACATTTAAAGATCTATGTACTAAGAGAGCTGAAGGTAGTTCTCTTAGGTATCAGTGGATTGTGCAGTACACGGAGAACAGGGGAAATATGAATGTAACAGGAAAGATTACAAATACGTCTGGCTGCCATGGTCTGAATCTTTTGCAGCTGTGCCACCTTGGGAGATATACCTTCCAGAAGCAAGCTGAGCAAGATGAGAGTTGGAGCAGAAGAGATTCCGCTTCAGCATTCTCCAGGGAAATTGAAGGGGAAAGCCTCTGGTGCTCGCACCAGAGATTCCCCTGCAGCTCATCCCAATGTTACACTATTGCCAATGATCACACTGGAAACATAGTGCAGTCAACCGCTGCAGTCGAGAGGTTAAGTTTGATGCAGCTTGAATGTATCCAGTAACATAAAGTACGCATGCATGCATAAACGTTGGGTTTGGTTCTAAAGGGATTGCTCGAAATTGCAACAATGATGTGAAAGTTTTCAGAATATGACTTGACATCCTTAGGCAAGCCTTCCCCCAAACCCTTTGCCTTACTCCTCCATTTGTACTGATCTCTTCTTTGTTGACCTTAAATCCCTGCACTTAACTACTGGTAACCAGTTCTAAAGTGCTTGTGCTCTAGCCTTTAAACATGGTGTGGTGGAATTAGCTTACGCCCAATTAACACTTTTCATTTACTTGTAAGTCTCTAGTATGGGGTTACTACATGAACCCAGGGCCTGTAAGTGAAATGCTAAAGGCGAGGCTGCATCACTAATTGTGCCACCTACTTGAGTAGCATTTTAAACATGTCTCAGTCCTGCCAATCAGTTTTAAACTGATATGTCGACCGGGCCAAATAAACCTTTTGCTAAGCCTAAAACCTCCTTTTTAATACATGTAAGTCACCCCTAGTTTAGGCCCTAAGCAGCCTATAGGGCTGGAAACAGCAGCACAGATTTACATGCCCCTTGCGCTACCAGTGCGTCACTTTTTGCAGGGCATTTTTCTAACCCATAATTTACAAGGACAGGAAAAACCGCCCAGCGTGTCTTTTCCTGTCCTTGTAAATACGGACCCTTTACATGCAGCAATTTGCTTGAAAGGGGCATTCCATGGGTGTTGCTGTGGGTGTTCCCACGCAACACCAATGGAACCAGACACTTTTCAGGATTTACAAAAAATAGTAAATCTGGAAATGCGTCTGAATGCTGCGTCTCCCTAGGGGAGGCGTAGGGAGGTGCAATGAGTAGAAATGTATTCATTTCTCCTCATTTTTTCCTCTTTCTATGCTTGCTGCATTCTGCAGCACACATAGAATGAGGAAATGACCTCCAATGATTGTTTATGTACTGGAAGGTGTCCGTCCGTGTACATAAAGAATCCTTTA
The DNA here is from genome assembly GCF_964204655.1 of Triturus cristatus. NCBI lineage: Eukaryota > Metazoa > Chordata > Amphibia > Caudata > Salamandridae > Triturus > Triturus cristatus. The sequence continues at coordinate 200,279,519 of NC_140593.1, forward strand.
AATCAATTACCTTTTGCAAGTTTTATGTGTGCTAATGCAGCACACATAGAAGTTGTAAAACACCATTTCTGATTGTTTATGTGCAGGAAGGAATCCCTTTCTGCACATAAACAATCATCCCCGTGACACAAACATCCTTGCACCATGGTGCAAGGGTGCCTGCATCAGCGCATGGCAGCAGTTTGTGCCACAGCACAGGGGTAAGCACAGAGACGCGAAATATTGTTGTAAATATGTTGCATCCCTGTGCTTCAAAACTAACACAGCGTGGCGCAGCAAAATGACTTGCTGCACCGCGCTGTGTTAGTTTATTGTAAATCTGCCCCAGTGCATTTAAAGAGTTGGACATGTACTTTTAAGTGTTATATGTCCTGGCAATGAAAAACTCTTAATTACATTTTTCACAACTGCAAGGCCTGACTCTCCAATAGGATAACCTTGGGTTAACTTATTACATTTAATAAGTAATAATTTTCAGTTGGGAGCAGGTAGGAATGTCAAGTTTGATGTCTAAAGAATTGCATTTAAAGTCCTCTTTAATGATAAAATCGGATTTAAGTCACAATTCTGAAAATGTCACTTTTATAAGTTTGCATTTTCTTGTCCCAACCATTTGGTGTCTGCTGACTGTATTCTAGCTGGCAGTCGGTCTTTGTGTATTTCTCCCAGACAGTTCTGCAAATAGAAGATAGCTGTTGAAACGATGGGCCATCTCTGACTTGATGAGAGGGAGGAGCTGCCACCCACCGCACATGCACTTCACAAAGGTTCTGCCTGCGGACACTCAGAGTTTGATACCAGTCTATTGTGACACCAATCTGGGGGCAGGGCAGGAAGGCAGGAAATTCCAAACACCCCTAGGGCTGGAAACCTCCTGAAACCTCTCCTACTTCAAAGTGGGCACCAGGTAAAATATTGGATCCTCAGACCCAGCTCTTCAGTACACCGCCGGACCTGCAGATGACAGAGAAGGACTGCTGTGCTGCTCTGCACGAAGGACTGCTACTCTATTGTCCTGCTGCCCTGCTGCCCTGCTGCCTGAGTGAAGGACTGGACCAGCATCTTGAACCCAGAACCACCCAAGTGACTCCAAGGGGAACCGACTGGCCTTCTGATCAGAGCCTCAGGGACACAACAGGCTCCCAAAACCTTGACCTGTACTTTGTCAGTTGTGAATCCTGTCCCTCCAAGTGGTGCCACCCCAGTTCTGGACCCTTGTAAGTTATCTTGATGGTGCTCTGCCAGCCCATCTGTGGTCCCAGCAGAACTAACACAGTGCAACGCATTGCCTGACAAGACTCTACATCAGAACCTTTTTGTCCTTCAGGAAGGGCTTAAAAACTTGGCTCTTTTCCCAATAATCTGGTCCCAAAAAATCCGTTCTTTCGCTCTCAGCCATTAGGAGATCTAGCTAGTGCCAGGACACCTCCGGGTAATCGACACGCTTTAGAAATATCATTAAAATAACATAACATAACAGAACATCTGTGCTACGCATGCCCCACACAGGACTTCACATCACAGTTGGCAGGCCCTCAGCACCACCATTGAGCGATGCATCGCCATACAGGACATTGCCACCACAGCTCCTCAGAACCACCGCTGCACAATGCATCTCCCCGAACAAACATCACATTGCTACCACAGCTCCTCTGGAACTGTTGCTGCATGATGCATCTCAACACATGGACTTCGCATCACCACTGCAGCTCCCTCTGACCCGTTGTTGCATGGCGTAGCTCCATGCAAAGACCTCGTATCGCCTCTGCTGTGTGACGCATCCTTTGAAGTGAGACATTGCAATCAGCGTTTAAGGTTCTTTTGTTCAGCAAGCCTAACATTGTTCCTGGAGACAGCCAGCGCTCCTTTATTGTTGGCCTGAACTTGCGACTTGCATATCTCCGGTCCTACTGATTGGATTGTTGTTGTTTTGGTGTAAAATAATTTATTACAGTTACCTCTATGTTTCGTAATTGGTGTTGTTTTTTTGTATATCATGTTTTCACTTTCTTACTGTTTTATTTGTTGCATAAAAAACGTTATGCATTGCCTCTATGTTACTTGCGAGTGCTTTTATGTCATTCTGCCAGAGGGTTAAGCACTGGTTAATCTGGGGTTGCTTGTGACTTCACCCTGATGGGAATTGTGGTTGCTGCTTGAGTAGGGTCTTACCCCCTTAACCAGTAACCCAATTTCCAACAATAGTGAAACTATGCATTCTCAATAATTCAGCCAAGGGCAGCATGTATATATTGAATACTGACTGAAACACTTTGTTTATTTAGACCATAGTCTTTAAACACTGCAAGACCCACAATAATAAAGAACAATCAATGCATTAAAAATTCCTTACAGTAAAATTCATGATAAAGGTACAGAATCCAATTCATTCCCCAGTAGCAGCAACTTTTTAACCCGATAAACTTGAATGTTAAATATGTAGTTATAATTAAGTAAATAGCAGTAAGATTCATTAAAATACATTTTCATATATGTAATTTTTTTTTTAAAGATGCAATATCCGCTTCCTTTCCACCATTGCAACTCATTGCAACTCAGTTCAATGAAGTGTATCTTTGTCTAAAATATTTTGACTAAGCTAGGTGGGAGAATCTAAAAGAAGAAGAGGGATAGAATTGCTAAACCACCTTCAATCTGTCCCTCAGAAAGGTTTTTATGCTTTTCATATAGTTCCCCAAAGCGATAGCTATATCAAGATTTGACATTTCTACTAGTATATCTATAACTTGGGGTCTTGACCTTATTCCGTATTTTAAGAAAATCGGGCATAAAAACAATTTCCTCAAAGCTAAAACCGCAAGGCAATCAACCAATATATGCAGGATATCATTTGTAGTTCCAAGGCCACTTTACAGATTCCATCAGCATATGACATTTCAGCCTTTGTTTTTCCCTCCGTTAGCCACGGGTTAATTCCAATTCGTACTCTTAGTAGTTCACACCTAAGCTCATAGTTTGGCAAGGTGTCCAGGTATGGATACCATGATTATTTTACCCATGAGTGTCTTATCTTTTTCACTGATTTTTTTCGTGCTCAGGTATTCCAAGTCATTCTTCCTTGACTGTTCCTGACCTTGGAACCTAAGTGAGCCCTTGGTAAATTCTAACTCCAGTGTGTGCTGAATTAGACTCACATTTAGTGTCTCCGCAATGGTTAAGATCTTCTTTTTTACCTCCTTTGCCCACTTTAAGCTACTACTTCGGATCTCCTCCCTACACCATTGTGAGACCTTCTTCACACCCCCGGGGTCCTGGTGTTTCCAAAATTTGAGCAGTGACATTTGGATCTGAATGTTCCAAGCTGTTGTTCCTGTCTCCATTCTTACAGCCTGGATCATAGCCGAGCTTGGTAGAGACAATAAGGTTTTTAGGATCTTCCCTTCTTCCTGGTCCCATCTGCATTTGCCACTTAGGTACAGGACTTCTGCCCCATGCAAAACCTGCGGGGGTATCATGGCATCATATGCTTTTAGCATAGGTCTATGGGACATTCCTCCATATTCCTTATTAAATTCTTTCAGCCCACAGATTGAAGAGAAAGCTTTTGCTTTTTGGGCTTCAATGTGGGTACACCATTTAAGGGTGCTGTCGAACCAGAGACCCAAATATTTGTATTCTTTTACAATCTCCAGTTTTGTTTGCCCTAAAAACCAGCTAAATTTTTTTTCTCTTTTTCCAAAGCATAAAATCTTCGTTTTATCCATATTTACAACTAAAAAATATTTCTCACAGTAGTCTCTAAAAACATTTAATTTCCTTTGGAGCCCAAGCTCCATTTGATCGAGTATCACAAGGTCATCTGCATATAAAAGACATGCCACTTTATTTCCGCTCATTCTAGGACTTGCACTTCTTTCCACTTCTAAAACTTCGGGTAGGTCGGCCAAGAATAAAGCAAATAGTAGAGGAGCCAAAACACAGCCTTGTCTCAGCCCATTCCCTACCACTATTTTCTGTGTTAGTGCCCCTTGTGTATCCTTAATTACCTGGGCCCAGTTTCTTGTGTGTAGTTCCTTTAAGATGACCAGTAAGCCCTCCGGTATTCCATACTTAATCAGGCATTCCCAAAGACACTTGCGATCCACTGAGTCAAATGCTGCTCAGAAGTCAACGAAACAAAAATACAATTTCCCATTCTGCTCTATTGACTTCCGGGCAAGTGCCCAAAGGGTAAAGCAGTGGTCTATGGTGGAATGGCCTTCTTTAAATCCCCCCTGTTCTACCGGTATAATCGAGTGCTGTTCCACCCAGGCTTTGAGCCTTCCTAGTATTATTTTCGCGAAGCTCTTTTTGCCAATATCTAACAGATTTATTAATCTGTAGTTCTTTGGGGTATGCATATCTCCTTTCTTATGCACCGGTCTGATTATTGCTCCTTTCCAATTGTTGGGGATCTTCCCAGATTCTAAGATTACTTGAAACATTTGTGAGAAGAATTCTGCCCACCAATTCAGCTGTGATTTTATTACCAGGGCTGGGAGATTGTCTGGTCCTGCTGCTCTAGTTAAATTCAGGGTTTTTATTGTATGTTTTACATTTGAGGGTAAGAAATCCGCTTTGAGCTCCTCTACTAGCCCGCCCCACTCCTGAGGCTCCCCAACATCTGATTCTCTTCCCGGGCTAAACAATTCCAGCAGGTATTCCACCCACGCCGCTTCTTCCACCACACAATTCATTGAGGCGGCCGGGGGTTCTGCTGCTGATTGTACCAGCTTCCAGAACTGGCGTAAGTTCTTTGTCACGATTGTGTCCAGTAGTTTTGGCCAGCAAGAATCTTTGTAAGATCTTTTTGCACTCCTTATTAACATATTATATTCTTTTTTTAATTGTGCAAGCTTATCTGCCCTTTCCTGTTCATATTTAACCCTTAATCTACGTGCTTCTCTCCTTAGCTCCTTCTTCTTTTTTAGGCAATCCTCAGTGAACCACTTTCCATGACTCTTTGTTACATTTTGATGCCTCTTTACATTTTTTCTATCCGTTCTAAGTTCTACTCGGAGGCTTTGAACCACTTGTTCTAATTTGTCCACAGACCAGTCTAGTCCCTGCCCTCTCTCTTTTCCCAGATTGAGGTTCTGTTGTAATGTTTCCAGCCTTTCTATATATTCATCTGTTAGCCTCGTTGTAATACGCCTTGGGTATCCCACCTCTTGATCAATAACATTATCCCCGGGCTTCAGGTGGAGCCCTAAGAGCTCTAACTCCAAAGGATTATGGTCGCTTCCTTCTCTTTGATAAATTCTAAAATCCTTAGCTAAGGCAAAATTCCAGGGTGACATAAAGACGTAATCTATTGGACAATTTTGTGTGCCTGGTTTAAATGTTTTTATCGCTGGGCAATCAAAGGGTGACCTTCCGTTTAAACAAAAGAGGCTTTTAGTCCCCAAATAAATTCCCACGTTTATATCCCGAGTTCTAGTTTCACAATTGGGGAAGGTTGCTTGGTTTACATCATAAACCTCCAATATGTCTGAGAACCAGCCATCAGATTTCTTTGGGTTTAGTTTATGATTAAAATTCCCCATCAATAAAATTAAATCCGTACCATACTTTTCCCCAATTAAATCCATGTCTTCTTTAAAATTGCTCATTTCAGCAACATATTCCTCCTGGCTTCCCCATTGCATGTATACATTTAAAAGCATTAGATCTGCGTACTTTATGCCGGCAGCTGCTAAAGATATCCTACAAGCGAGCAGCCACTTACATTTTACTCTAAGTTGGGTTACATTCTTTACTGTTCTTGTTGATATCAATGTCATAATTCCTCCTGCTGGGCGTCCAAACCTTTGTTTCTTTGCTGGGCGGTGGAATTGACGGAAGCCATCGAATGTTGGGGCTTGCCGCATAGCCAAGTTTCCTGGATGCAAATGATCTCGGAGCTTTTTGCTAGCTCCTTTAGATTTTCCTGTTTTGTTTGGTCTCCCAGACCATTTACATTCCAGGAAACAATCTTCAAGCCAAGTGGCGTCCCCATTACCTATTCGACATCTTCTAAGTAACCCTCTTCTCCATGCTCCTCGCTATACCTATTGAAAGGGCCTATGTGGCTAGAACCTTGACTCCAATTTCCCCACCATTTTTCTATGTCTGAGTTGTTAACATCGATTTTGAGGTTTCCCATATATATTGAATAGTGCAGGGACCAAGGATGAGCCTTATGGAACCCCTCGATTCAAGGCGTAGTAGCAAAGCAGTAGGAGAGTGTAGAAAACATTTGATAGTGAATCGCTATAATGGAGGCCAAACACTTTAGGGTGTTATGACAGACAGTGAAGGGAAATATGGTATTGAATAATTCAGAAAGATCTAAGAGGACCAGAGTAGCAGATCCACCCTAATCCAAGATCATTCTGAGGTGATCAGTGGCAACTACTAAGAAAACAGACTTGAGAAGTGCCACAAATTGTGTAAAATCAAAATAGTATTTTAAATTGTACATTAACTTTCTCAAGGATTATAGCAGGCAGAGGAAAAAATACATATGTCCATAGTGGGAAGGTATCAAAGTATCTTCCAAAACATTCTTTCAAAGGGGAACTGTAGGAAAATGTTGTTTTTTTGCACATTCATCCAAATTTTATTTGGACCGATGTTGCTAGTTTTTTCATTCTGTGAACTTGGAGTCTCATAACCAGACTCCAGGGCTTGCACTCTGACTAGTAAAATAAGTCAAAATCGGCTGTCCTCTTAATTGGCATACATAACTTACTTATAAGTCCCTAGTATATGGTACAACGTGTACCAATGGCCTGTTAGTAAAATGTTAAAATGTTACTAGCAAACTGCAGCAAATATTGTTCCACCACTAAAGAGACAAAGTAAACATGACTGCAGGCGTGCCACCAGTAACCTGGTTTGTGCAGGTTTAAAATTCAAATGTGACCTTTCAAAATAACTCCTTTCAACAACATATACCCTACTTTTAAATATTACTAAGTCACTCTAAGAAGGCTATAAATGCCCATATGGCAGGTTGCATGAAATATACAGTTGGATATGTAAAAACTAAATGTTAAGCATGTCCTTACAATGACAATCTCCTAAAAGCAATTTAATAACGGTGGCAGGGTTAGCTTTACCATAGGAAAGCAATGAGATACATTATTAAAGTTAATAAAGTTATCTCTTCCTAGAAACAAAATAAACAGTTAATTATTGACTTTTTAAAATATTTATTACAAATCCAATTAGTTGGTAAAGTTGTAACAAATATTTTATGAAAGGTACTTTCAAAAATTCACTTTTACCTGAGGAAAGCTTCTAGAAGCTCATTTACATGAGCTTCCAACTGTCCCCAGGAGCAGAATAGCTCCTTGATTAGGTGTGAATTGGTTTCTAGAGCTGAATCAAAGGGCTTAAGTGTGGGTAGGTGACCTGTTCCTCTGTCACGATGACCATCTGGGTGATGCCTAGGAACTTAACTATAATCAAAGGGGCCTGTCATGTCACAGGCAGATGTATATCACACATGGGCATTCCCCCTCTACTGTCCTTCACAACAGCCAGAAACGAATCCCAGTGGTACAGGAGCTGCCCCCAGAACCGGTTTTGCTGTGACCACAGGGGATGGCTTGCTCAATGAGCCAGTCTTCAGATACAGCCTGCTGCACTTCCCCAATGAGTACTCTTCCTTCTCTTAAATATTTGAAGACCAAAGGTAACTCTTTGACCAGGCCCAACCTGGTCCTCGTATCTGACCCACCCTCGGTCGTGCTGAGCCTCAAACCTTACACTTGTCTAGTCTTACTCGACCAGTTGCCTGCTGTTGCGCTTTGCACTTTTTGCTGCAATCTTTATCAAAAAATTCATATCTCTGTTCCCCTAATTAGAATGTTGTCATTTTGGGGTCAATTTTTTCATTAAGATATTCTCTATCATTAAAAACTGGAGTGGGATTTTGATTGTGTTGTGTTTCCGACTTTGTATCTGTTTTGGTGCTTTTAAATGCTTTACACATTTACTTAAGTTCAGCCTGTCTGCTCTGTGCCATAGGTTTCATTTGCTGAAACATTTACTGGACCTAACAAGAAGAATGACATTATTACTTGTGGTGGACTACCGCCCACCCCAACTAATAATCCACTTTTTCACAGAAATGACGTGCATATTTCCAGGGTTCCGGCACCTGAGCTCACTTTATGGAAAAGGTGTAGATAGAAAAATGTGACAGAAAGAGTCTTGTATTGATTAAAAATACTGGGAGGACATGGATCTGCTAGAAATCCTGATTTGGGAGACTAAATGGTTCTCTATTTCAGTAGGGTGCTGAAATTCAGAGTAGGGTACATTTTGTTGTTAATGGGGGTACCGTTTGTTGTTAGAGGGGTTTGTCTGCATACCTTACCATACAGAGGGAAACAGGGGATTGTAAAAAAGTTTGTATATGTTGATAATATTTTCTGTAAAGAGAGAAGAAAGATGGTCACATAATTCCTGTATGTCAGAGAGAGTTTGCTTCCAAGATGAGTAATTTAAGCAGCTTCTTATGATACCAAACATTTTCTCTGGTGAGTTTCCAGCGGAGGCAATTTTTCATAGTATAATAAAGCTTACACGGACTGTGGCTAGGCTTGTGGTATTGTTGGATCGCAATCCTATACAGCAACATTATCCGGCAGGTATTGTGCCCTCCATTTCAGTTCCAGCTGCTTTCATTTCAATTTAGCCACCCAATAAGTTCCTGTGTGAGTAATAACGCATTTATAGTAATAATAATAATGCATTTATAAAGCGCGTATTTACCTCGATGAGGTGTCCCAGTGCTAGGTACAGGTATCCACAGCTACAAGTGCAACAATTAAGCTCCCCCAGCTCCCACCCTAAAAGATCGTTGGGGCATATTATCAAGACAGAAAACTGCCGCTTAAACGGCGATAATGGGCTTGATAATATGCTCTATGGAATACCAATTGAAGTCCACGTTAGATGTGAAGGACATTTAACCTGAGCTTCAACACACTCTGACTGAATTCGACAAATTAGCAGAGGCAGAGAGTTCCATCATTTCGGTGCCATGTAGCCAAAGAAGCCCCCCCCTGAGCGTGTTCTCTGGATGTTAGGAACAAACACCAATCTTTCACCAGCCGATCTTAAATCTTCAGCTGGTATATATGGTGTGACCAGAGATTCGAGGTAGTGCGGTTCTTTTTTTAGTAAGTGCCTTGTGACAATAGCACAAGGCTTTAAAAGAGGACGCATGCCTCAAGGCAGCCAGTGCACCTTCTCAATTGTGCCCCCCCCCCCCATGCATGCCTGGAAAGGTTCAGAAAAAGACGTGGGCACCATTCTGCACTCTGTGCAGTCTCTTGATCTGACCCTGTGATTCAACGAGGGGGAGAACTCTTCTTATGTCTTTAGACAGTTTTTAGAGGGGCAATATGGTTGGAGGTATTACACAATCAATTGTTTAAGTTAGCTGCCACATTGGTGACATCTTTCCCAAGATATGGCACATACCTGTCCATTCCATTTGACGCATCACAGCAAGTTGTCTTGCTGTGCTGCGTTGCGCCAGATATTACTTAATCTGCCCCAAAGGGTTAGAAACAAGGGTAAAAAGGAATGCAAAATGGTCGGACCAAGTCAGCAGAATCGCAAAGGCAGATTTGGAGTGGCTGATGTGGGTAAAGATAGAATCCAGACAGAGACCTGCTATGTGAGCAGCCTGTGTAATTTTAGGAGCTAAACCTAGACAAACTAGGGGGCATATCAACAAGCAGGCGCTAAAATATTATCGCCGCTTTTGCGGCCGTTTTCGGCCGAAAAGCGGCGATAATTTTATCGCCTAATCAGAAAGGTCACGCTAACGCGCGAGACCTTGCTTTAGCGTCAGGATTCCTAACGCCCAGCTTTGCATCTCTAATGAGATGCAAAGTGGGCTAACGTGAGATTATCGCTGGGTTTCCAGCGATAATCTCACGTTAGCCAGTTGGCGCTAGGATTTTTATCGCTGATGAGATAAGCGTTGCTAATAGCACGCTATCTCAGCGATAAAAATCGGCGCTAGCCGGCGATAATTATCCGAGCGCTAAGTGCTCTCAGCGATAATTATCGCCGGTTGTTGTTGATATGCCCCCTAGCTTTTGAATGAAGGTAAGAGACTGTGAATCATTAGTGTCCTTGATAGGATGATTAATGCACCATTAGTGCACCATTACAGGTTTTTAAGTGCAGATGGACAAATAAGCAAAGACATTAGTATTTGCACACAGATTTCCTTAGTTTCTTCCCACATTTTAAGCAGTTTTCCCCAAGATACATTGGGCCTGCTTTTTACAGGCGAAAAGTGCCCAGTGAAAATCCCAAAGGTGCAGCTACTCTCACAAAATTGTAAACTTATCTCAACTGCACTTACTGTTATCAGCCGAATCAGGATTTCAGCCAAACTTGAGAAGATCAACGAGGAATGAATAACCTTGAATGAAGACTTCACATGCTCGATTATTGCCCACCTTTTACAGAGAACTACAAACTAATTGAGAGAATAACAGCTGAAAATGGTTCAGGAAGTGTCACTAAATGGCGCGTTATTATTGTTTGTTCCTCTCCTTTCCATCCAATGATGTACTTTACCATTCAGTACTCCAGTACCACTTGATTAGGCTCTGATTTAAAATACTTTCATAAATACATATTTGAACAAGTAGAAACCAATTTTGTTAAGAAAAATATGCTATATGTAAAAATCTAATTTTTGATTGGAAACATAACCCTGTAAGTGTCATACCCTTGCCATCTATATAGTACATGCACTTAAAAAAATGCAACTTGTGGAGCCAAGATACAGTACAAATTGCCCTAGGCTCTGCTAACACACTGGCAACATTCTACACCAGAGGTTGTCAACCTGTGGTCGATGGACCTCAGGGGGCTCGCGAGGCCTGCTCAAGGATCCCAGTATTGGTTAAGTGGGGATCAACAGAAGTTAAAAGGTTCAATTACTGTTCTACAATCTGTACCCTGTTGCAGACCCACCTTTTGGGACTAATGTTTGATATACCTATTATGGCTGGACTGATCACTCAGCCGATCACCAGTTCATGAAACGAATTTACATTTGGTGATGCTGTGTAATTGATGTACGTGCATTAGTAAAACAGCAATCGCCTTCTATATCAGTACAATTAATTTTCGAAAAAATCCAGACATAAAAAAACAAAAACGAAACAAAATCCAAAGGTTTACCTTTGTACGGATATTATATTATTTTTACGTTGTTTTTAAATACACACCTGGACCTGAAGCCCTTCTATTTCATTCAATGTTCCTTCCTTAATAGTATTGCAATGTCCTGCTTTAATTGCATTATCCGTGCTCGACATGGTCCCGACTGTGTGCATTTTGGAAACCTGAGTGAACTGCGATTCAAACAGAGCTGTACGTAGAAAAACAAGGGTGTGTGGAGTAGTAAATCAAGCCAATGAAAAATGTACCGACAAAAGAAACACTTGTTTGTGGCTTGGAACATTCAGGGAATCAAACGCACACATCTGCTTTGAAGATGACGGACGGTGCTTCGTTTCTGCCAGCTCCTTAGCCCGGGCCCTTTGGAACTGAAAGGACATTGTTTTTATAAGAATGATAAAGTCACGCAATCCGCCAAAGCGACATGTCAGGCAGCGACATTCCAGATCTTCAAAGCGGCATTGTTTAGGAAGATGTACGACATACACTTCAGGACAGTAATAATTCACCGTCTTAACCACAGATGCCTCGTGACCGCCATTGCAGACCGACAGCCCTGGCTGTCTTGCGCCATGCTTGGAATGGCACATGGGCGCGCTGCCAGCCTGAAACAGCTCGCATACCTGAAACCCCCAGGGCTTCCACGCTTCGAAATAACTCTTTGACTTAATATCCTACAATTGTTTGACACTTGCGTCACTGGGAGATCACGGTGAAATAAACGGAGGTCCCGACTCCCGGTACATTGGCATTGATTGTGAGGAGTGGCAATTGTGCCGCATTTAGAACGGAATTGCTAGGGACCTTTGCTTCCGAGTCGGATAATGACAAAAAAAGACAATTGGACCCCTGGGCCGGTGGCAGTGACCGCGCAGAGTGAAAAATGCTGTAGGTTAACAAGGGCGGCTTTTCCGTACACAAATCCCAATTCATTGGGGGGGGGGGGGGGGGGCAGAATGACAAAACATAGCAATAAAGCAAAGGAGAATTTGTTCTTTAACTTTTCCTTTTCCTATTTTCATTACAGAAGAGCTGAAAATGTATTCGTTCTTGGAAAACTTGAGGTGAATTTTAGAAGAATGTTAATAGGCCAATGCAAAGAAAATGCAAATAATGTAATAGAGAACTAATTTACCTAAAAGTTGTGACAAATAAAAATGTGAAAAATAACCCTATACAATAAATCATATTTGTATCGGTTTTCGGTTGGGATATGTGGACATTTACCAAAACAATGAAACATGTGGCATTGTATATAATTATAGAAAAATGATTTAAAGATTTTGAAGCATTAGACAAACCAATATTTAAGTAGTTACAACGAGATGTCTCCTTAAGACCTAAGGGCTATGTAATTTTGTGAACTAAAGATAATGTTTTGTCCTTTTCATTTCTTTCATGATCTGTAATTTTATTGCTCAAAGAATGAGTACTCAGGGAACCCATAAGAGGTGTTCATGGAGTATTGGCAGATGGGTAAGGGGTGGAACTATGAAGGCTTGAGTCATGAAGAAAAGCTTCTTTTTTTCTAAGTGTCTGGGTAGAACAGTGTAAGATAACGCGGCGTTAACACACTTTTTTGGAGAGATCAGTGTACGACATGGTAACTGGCATAACTCAACTTGAACCAATAGATCAGGTTACTGTTCCTCCTCCAGAGTACTGTGTGTAACATAAAGGTCACAGATTTGTATTTTATGTATGCTTGCTCAATGGGTTAATTCTTTTGTTTCAGAGATTCTTGTGTTATCTGGAGGTCGCAAATTACAGTGCAGATATATAGCGCAGTGAGTTATTTATTTGAGCAGGGTGGGTGTAAGTAAACAAATAAATAAATAAAACAAATTTCATTGCGCATGCTGCATTGCCAAATGTGATGCAGCGCGCGCAACAAAATTTGTTTTATTTATTGATGTTTACTTACCTCCGTTAGGCCGTATTATGTATATATATATATATTGCTACTAACTTTGATGCCATTTGACGAATCTTCATGAAACTTAAAAAAAAAAAAGAGTTCATCCACGCCAGTTCCTTCCTGGAAAGTTTTGAATGCTCCATAAAACGGGACCAAGAAAAAAGAGGGGTCCCAAAACAATAAATTTCCATGCATTATTTGTAGAATTTTTCAAAAAGCGATATCACAAAAACTACTAAATGGAATTACACCAAATTTGGCAGGAATCTAGATTCTGGTCCGGAAAGCATGATGTTTGTGATTTGGTGTAAATCCGTTCAGTAGTTTTGGAGATATTAAGCTCCAAAAATATTAATATACTTGGATGGTTGAGTTCAAGGGAGTCTCGCGAATGTCCCACAAACCCAGATTTAAAAAATAGAGCCTTCTCATTGGCCTAGGGGGCTTTTCACCCATTTTTGCCCCCATGGGAGCAAGACTCTGATTGGCTGCCTGCAACATAAGGAAAAATGTTGTAGGCAGCCATTACAGAATTTGGGGACTTAGTCCCCTGTCCTGTGTCTAATTAAAATAATATATGTAAAGGGGCAGGGCAGGGATACTCTGCTCGCCCAGGCCTTACGGGGTATCACAGATTGATTTTTTTGTTTAAAAAAAAAAAAATCACAATCCTATGGGATTACTGAGGGATTCCCACAGGATCACAACTTTTGCGTTGATTGCTTCCACCCAATGGGAGCAAGCAGAAATAGCTTCTCTCACTGGACAGGAGCAATGTCAGCTCCCATGCGAGAGCCGGCTGGGCCATTGGTTCCCTGGGGCTCCCCCGTGTCCCCCAACATTATGCTTCTTCGGTGCCTCAGCTGGACACCAGAGCACCTACTGCTAATTAATTATGCCCCACGGCATGGGGTTCCTGGAGCCTCTTAAGGGTTGGGGATAGGGGCCTTGCCCCTTCTGCTATAGTTAATTTACGCCCCTAGGGGCAATTTGTTCTCTGGGGCGTATTTGAACTTGGGAAGGAGGGTCAAATGCCCCCTCCTCTAATATAAATATGTTTGGCCCTGAGAATGGGGACCCCGGGCCCTCTTAAGGCTTGGGGAGGGTGGTCCCTCCCCTATAATTAATGTATGACCCTGGGGATGAGGTCCGCGGGCGTCTCAAAGCTTGGGGTGGGAGGCCACATGTCCCCTCACCTATAATTATTGTATGGCCCTGGAGGATTGAGTCCTTGGGACCAATTTGGGCTCATGTAAGGGGCTTTGCATCCCATCCCCCAATATAAATGTATTTGGCCCCAAGGTACGGGGTTCCTACAGTCTCTTAAGATTTGGATTTGGGGAGAAGGCAGACGCTCCCCTCCCCGATACATAACATGTGGCCAAGGGGGATGAGCTCACTGGAGCCCATTTATGTTCAGTTAGGGGTTCTGTGCACCCCCTCCCCCCCCGCCTTAAGAAAAAAATGCTTTGCCCAGGATATGGCATCCCGGGGCCCATCTGTGTTCTGGGAGGGAGGTGGATGCAGGCCATGTGTAATGGGGGTTGGCTTTACGTATGGTAATAGATGCTGAATCTGCAATCCATCTTGATCACTTTTTATTGCAGCACTGGCTATTGTATATAAATGGAAAAATAGTATGAAAATACATTTTAGAAATTACAGATGTGAATTTCTATTTCCACAAAGAATTTTATAAAAATACATCTTAAGCACCCAGTATCTTAACTAGTATGTTTCTAATTTAGACATTGTAGAACTCAAGCAACAAGGGCTCTTTCACCGAAAACTACTGTGGTATATGTGCAACAAGTAATCAAAAACTACAATTCAGGTATGAAATAAAAAATGTAAAAGCTGCAGACCAGGTTAGGTAGAAAAAAAAATATTTAATAATAAAAATGCCACAGAAATTAGGGGAATTGGGTGTAGTGAGAAAAAGTAATAAACTAAAATCTCCCAATTTGTACAAAAAGGTACAATATTATTCTCTCAGAAAGGCGAACATTTTTAAGTTAGAAAGTGCCGTTCATGAGGTTTTCATGGAATGATCTAGATATTGAACAGTTAGTGAAGCTTTATCTTAAAATGTTTCTGGAGCAAATGAATGTCAAGCAGCGAAATCTAAAAGGCTGATTTCAAAGAAGGCTCCAGTAGGTCGGAACCCATATTTTGACAGGCCACAGACAGCCTATGTCCCACCAAAATGCTCCAAGCAGGAAATGCCTTATTTGAGCCTGCCAAATGTCAAAACCACACACATTCATGAATAAAAAAATACGATTTGTTATTAAAAATATATGTGTTTTGTTCTCCTGCCTGTAATTTTGACATTTTGTTCAAAACATATTTAAGATTTTTGGGTTTAATGTTTGTATACATACGAAAGTTTTCTGTGCCATTTTGTATGGTTGCATTGTTACAGAATTTAAATATGCAACATATTTGCTTTTCACATCAGGTTTGTAAAAACATTTTCAAGTAATGTGCATTCTGTGTGTTGTTTGGGAATTTTTCGTTTATTTTTACATTTCTTAAATTCATATTATCTTGGTTTCATTACATTACTAGCAATTAGTGAAATGCTTTTTTATTCCATTTAGATGTCATTTTGCTTTGCTACTTGCTATTGCTGGTATCATTTTTCCAACGTTTACCCAGTATGGCAGCTTTGAGCACAGTAGAGGCTTCCAGTTCATCCAAATCATGTAAACAATAGTTTATTTGGCATTAGATATAGTTAGGTATGTTAGTACGTTGTGGTTGGTAGAATTTAAGGTAGCTGGATTTTGTCTTTTTGATACGGATTCATTTTTGCATGCAAAATGTGTTTTGGTGATTCATTTTGTGTAGGTATGTGGTTCTGTTTGTACATATGTTATATTTGTATATAGGCCATATAGAATATAACAGACTTATAGCACAGTGTTACTTTTCTAGGTTTTATTGCGGTTTCAAGCTGCAGCAGTTGTTGAAATGCATAAAGTTACTTTTGGATATTTTTGATAAAGAAAGTCGTTGTGGAGACACTTTATATATCCGATATACTATTCACTTTCTATTATTTTCAATTTGTGGTTTCCCTTATATTTGACAAAAAAATGAAAACATATTTACCGGTTTTCCAGGATTGTCCTATGGATATTTGCTTAAAGCGTTAATTTTGTGATGCATTAATTTATCTTTTTAGGCTTTTTGGATTGATTATTCCCTTTTATGCTACATCCAGCAAAACCTGAAAGTAAATCTATGTTTCATATTTATTTCTGTCAGATACATTGTTAATTGTTAATTTTAGAATGCTTATGGTTAGATGCTTTATAGCATGTTTATCTTTTGTGACTCTATATGAGCTATCATGTTTTTATTTTTCAAATTAGTGGTCATGTTGGTGGTTGAGTTTTTACTTTTTTTTTTCTTTTATTGTATGTGACTTATTTTTGTGTTGGGTGTGGATTGTCCCCTGATGATCATTTGAATTCCTAGTATTTTTTAGGTCTCGCCTAGGAAGCGGTTGCGCTGTCTCTTCGAGACATGCAGTATACACTATAGCGTGGAAGCTTTATGGAAGCCTCTCCCACTCTCCGCCCATCTTTTTCATTGGCCTAGGTCCTAAATGCTACCTACTGATTGGTTCTAGGCTTGTTAGTCCCTCCCCATGACAGCCATGTTGTCATTTATGTCCTTCCATGGCTACTGGCCCCTTTACTGCAGACTACTTTCTTCCCATCCCTCCCCCCCTCCCGCAGTCCGTGACTTCTTGGGGCCCCCCACCCTCCTCCCGGCACTCCTGGTTTTGCTCTCGCTCCGCTCTCACCATGTCTGTCTAAACATTCTCCCATCCCCCCACCGAAATTTAATGTCTCCTACGCCCTTTATAAATTCCTCCTTTTGAATCATGGATTTCGTATTTCTTCTACTTATTTAGAGCACAGTGATTCAATTCATGTGCCTATTCTTCTGCTTTCAAAACTATTGTAGGCACCGCTACTGGCCGGGGCAAAGGCTTTCCGTCCTGTTGTATGTTGGGATTTGTAGTTTCGCTGTCATACCCCCTAGCCCCAGTAGCATGATTGGAGAACTACATTCCCCAAAGGTGCTAGGAAGCGACACCTACCCAATAATAACTTAGCGCACAGCCATTGGCCGGTTGAGATGCAGTCAGAACTTCAAATTTAACCGGCGCAGAATTTCGGTCGACTACTAGCAAGGACCGAGGCACCGAGCGTCTGGTGGTGAAAGCAGTCTCCTGGATCGCGGTGAGATTGGTAAAGATGTCTTGAATTTAATCGCTGACTTCAAGACAATTTCGAGGTGGGTGAGGGGTGCTGTGGCATCCCAGTCAGTGTCAATGTCCCCTGTACAGGGATCAGTCAGAGGGAGTTGAGATTGGGTGGTCACGCTTGTAGTTTTTGTGAGTCCGGACAACCCCCAAGAGGTCTTTGGTGGCAGTGCAGAGCGATGGAGTAATAGGTGGTTATATGGATTTGGTTCCATGCAGGACACATGCATCTAAATGTTCACGTGGTTACCCCTAAAGACCCCCCCCCTTTATTTTATATTAGTTTTAGGGGCTTATAATCTCTTAGGATTGAGGTTCCAGCGCAAATTCTTGCCACAAATTCCTAATTGTGTGCTTGTTGTCTTTTGCTGCGAAGTTGGCGACCATAAGCTTCAGGTCTGCCTTGACAACGTGTATGTATGCTTGACCTATTGTTACCGATACTTAACAGTATAAATAGTGGAACTTGACTTCGCCACGCGAAGTATTTTTGTCGCACCTAATGCTATTAGCTTTTTGGTGTACCAATCCAACTGCCCTAGATTGTTGCCACAGCAGGGCATGAGGGTCTATTTTGCATCTCAAAAGTACACTCGATCATTTTTTTTTTCTTGGGTTCATTATTTACAGAAGTAATCAGTTCTCACACTGCTGCAGGCTTTTTAAAAACATTAGTGTAGACTCAATGCTAGCCACGCCTATTTGCTTTGCTGTGTGGTATGGTGGACTCTCTCTCTCTCTCTCTCTCTCTCTCTCTCTCTCTCACTCTCTCTCTCTCTCTCTTTTTTTCTCACTGCAAAAGGCATATCTTCTGCAGTGTGAGACTGCAGATGACACATCACTGTTTGTGCCCAGTTTTGCATTCGACACTGGTATCTGTTCCTCAGAGTAAGCTTATTTTCTCATTTAGTTGCCCAGTGCTTTTTTCTGCACAGTGCCCATGTGCTGTTAAACCAGTTTACATAATTTCTTTTTGAGGTTGGGTATTCGTGCCCTTCAATTGTGCCAGCTGTTCCGGGCAGCGTTGATGAAGGATTTCTTATGCTGTAGCATGTTCCTGAACAATTCTGGTGCTATGGGTGCTTTGTCCAGGCCATTGATGTGTAGGTGTCTGGTTAAGAGGACTGATGTATCCGCTCCAGTGAGCTGTTTAACCCAATTGTCCCAGGTTTGAATGCGAAACCTGGATTAGGGTGGAAGAGGCAGTGAGCGTGAACTTTATTTTGTGGAGGGAAGCGAAGGGACATCTTGCATACTCAACCTGTCATTAACTTGACCTTTGAACTGATCTCAAATTGTGTGGTCATTGGCAAATATTTTATTTGACAGTCACTTTGTTCTTCATTCTCACATAAGTGCACCTTCAAATATGTGAGTACAGATTTCTGCTGTGCAAAACATTTTTGTTTGATTAAGTAGACTAAACGTTTGCTCCATGTGTAATAAAAATTGAGCCCACATATAGGGTGCACATGATCACTGACTTGCATGCTAGTTTACTGATAGCATTGCCATCAGGGCAGGAGTGTTTCTCAGTTCATGTTTAAGCACTCACTGTTAGAACTGGGGCTCTCTAGTTGGCCGAGGTAGGTACCTTTGTCCAAGTAGGGACCTTGTGTCTAGTTAGGATAAGGGGGATACACACTTCAGATAACCCCTGCTCCCCCCCTTGGTAGCTTGGCACGAGCAAACAGGCTTATCCCCAAAGCAAAAATAGACAGCATTTTTTTTCAAATATTGTATTTTCAGTGATATGACCACTGAAGGCCCTGCTTTTATATTAAAAACAGAGCTTTGGACTATACCATTCCCCGCTGAAAGGCAATATTTTTCTACATGAGTTTCCAAACCTAGCGTGTCACGCAGTTTGGTGCTTACTTTCCCTCTGTATTAAAGTATAGTAGATGTTTCAGCACCCAGGCTAATATGCTTTATTGCTAAACACATACAAGGTCCCAAAGGTGAGACCGATGCATTGCAAATGCTTGTTATTCTATGTTGTGAGTTTTGGATTTTATTTTGTTATTGTAATCGAAGGCCAAAATTCACAAAGGTTTAGCATTACGTTTTAACAGTAAACTGATGCTAAACATTTTGGCTGATGAACAAACCAACACTAGTTGGTATTTGCGTTGGTTTGTATGGAAAAGTAAAGCAATGCATTACTTCGTGTCAAGGGGGCGGTACATGGGTGGTACATGGGCATTCCATGCAACAATCCATGCTTTATGATGCTAAACCCTATCCACTAACATTAGTAGACAGTGTTTAGCACCAAAAACTAATGCAGCTGATAAGCAGACGTTAAAAGAAAAAATGCTTTTATTTCTGCTTCCTTTTCTGACTTTGGATGTGTGCTGCACTAAAGAGAACACATACAAAGTAGGAAAAGGTTTTCGACTTATCTAGTCACATTATTTTGTACACAAAGGTACCCTTCCTGTAAAAAACCTATGGCAGATTCAGGCACGCAGCCTAGCACTATGGCGCTAAAGTGTGTGCCTGGTGCACAGCAGTTGAAATTAGCACCGGTGCTAGGGAGAGAGGAGCAGAGATCCATACCTTTGTGAATACGGTGCTCTCCTGTTCTCCCTGACACGCAATGCAGTGCAGCATTTTTGGCTGCGGCATTGCATTCCGTGATTCGTTGAGAATCCGAGCCTAAAGGTGATAAATTCTTAGTAGTGCATGTCATTTTTTTCGGCTGAATTATTTGATTTTTTTCATGCACCATTCCTTCAATTTCTCTTGTTTGTTTGGAAAATAGTCTGGCTTAGTCTTATGCCAAGTGATTGGTTCTGTCTCAGTTCTTGGAAATGTTTGTGGGTTTCGTTGGTAATATTTCTATCAATTGATGCATCTTTGAATATTGTTTAGCTGTGGTAACCTGAATGGAGTTGTTCTTCAGTACACTCATTTGTTTTGCTTTCCTATTTCCAACGCAGTTCCACCTTGGGGTTAGAAATCGTGGTGCTAGCCTGAGTAATTTATACATCTTATAAAGGTGTCATCAAAATAATAAGATTAAAAGGATTTTATTTTCCATCCATCCATCAATTTTGTAAGCTTCGAAGTTGAAACTTGTCATGTGTGACACCGCCAGCCATTTCTGCCCTTTCACACACAAACGGTGTTCTCGGGGCACTGCAGTTCGCTTTTACTTTTCAACGGTTATTCGTAAAATAGTTCGCATTTCCAATGCTGCTGACCAAAGGCCCAGGGCAGGTCGAGGCTTTAACACGAAACATGAGGCCTCTTTGAGCAAGGCAGGAGTATATGTGTGCTTGTTTGCGAGGTGCATTTTGGTATGCATGGCACTGCATGTTAGATCACAGCCCCTCTAAACAAATCACCGAAAGGCATTACATCGAAAGAGTAGTAATGTCCTTTTTTTCAAGATACCAGGAATATTCAGTCTAAAAAAAGTCTTACATTTCTGCTATGTTCAGCCCTGATTTTAAAATGGGGAACACTAGAAGTCTCAAAAAGAAAGCCAAAAAAAACAAGACTGGGTGTGCTCTTCTTGCCTGATATAGGATAAAATGAGACCTTTTGGACATCACCATGTGTCACATATTAAACATAAATGTCCTATTACTTACCGGTAATCTTCATTACTCCTGGTCCCGTAGTCCTCGTCCCATTCCTCACAAGTGGAGATTACTATCACCGCGACAGAAAAAAAGAACAGGAGCATGCTGGGATACCTAACCCACTCCCTCCCGCCGGGAGTACATAAGCGGTACCAGCCCAGCATGCAGCCTGAAAATACCAAGCCAACAACCAGAAGGCCGGCCGCCAGGGAGGGAGGGAGGGAAGTAAGGAATGGGACGAGGACTACAGGACCAGGGGTAATGAAGATTACCGGTAAGTAATAGGACATTACCCCCAGGTCCCTCCGTCCTCGTCCCATTCCTCACAAGTGGAGAATACCAAAGCAGAGAACCCGGCCTTCCGGAACCCCACCAAAGCCAGGGTCACCAGAGCGAGAAAAACGGCACCCAACAGAAGCAGAAGGGAGCCCACAAAAAAACGCAGGCAGGAGCACACAACCAGCCACGCCCCCAACCAAGCCGACAGAGCCGAGACCCCAAAACAAGCAGGGGACGAGCAAGAAAGGACCGCAAACGAACACAAGACCCCCCAGGCAAGCCCGAAGGAGGCCCCGCACCCAGAAGCAAGACCCAAGGGAACCCCCAGAGGGGAAGAAAGAGAAACCACCCCCCAAACCACCAGGGAAAGGGAGCCCCGGAGAAGCTGAAGCGCCCCAATGGAGCAACCCAGCCAGGAAGGGCAAACAACCCGGGAGAAAAACCACCAAGGGAGAAGCCCACAGCCCCAGGCACCACCAAGCAGCCGCCCCAACAGGGACAAAACAGCACATCCCGGCCCAACGCTAAAGAGCGCACGAGAGCAGGTTGCACAGGGAGACAGGCCAAAGGCCCAGAAGGAATACAGCAGGGCAAGGCAGAGAGCGAACCCCCCAGAACAGGGAAGAAGGTGACCCACAGCCGAACCAACCCGCAAAACACCACACCAAGAGGCGAGGGGAAGGAAGAGGAGAACAAAGAGGCACGCCAAACTCAGAGAAACACTGAACGCGACCAAGCACAGGACCAACCCCAACACACCAGGGGAAGCCACCCACAGAGCCGCAAAGACCGAAGAGGAAGGAACCACACAAGAAAACAGGCACCGACCCAGAGCAACAACCAGGAAGAAAGGGGCCAAGGCATCCAGACAAGGCCCTGACCCCCGCCCACTGACCGACCAACAGCCAACAACTGCGGCAAAAGGAACCGGAGGCACAGAAACCCACAGAAGGCCCAGGCCAAACGGCAGGAAAGACCAGCCGCCAACCCCAGCAGAGACACCGGACGGCCGCAGCCAAGGCCGCCACACCGGGAGAAGAAAACCTGGGCACAGGAACCAGCCAGAGGCCAGGACCGAGGCAACCACAAGCAGGAGACACAGGGACACGAACCCAGGAACCCACCCAAGCAAGGCCAGGGAGAGCAACAAGCGCCACCCAAAGCAGACTCCACATACGGTCAGCGAACAACCAGGAGAGAACAACCAAGGGCTGAATACAGAACCGGGGAAACAAACCCCAGAACCGGGAAGGAGGGACCCCCACCAACCAAGAGCCGACCCACAGGTCAGGAGGACACCAAGGAACCACGCAAGGCGAACCCCAAGAAGAGTCAAACAGGAAGTGAACAAGGAGGCCAACAGCCCAACAACGCATGCAGCCAAGAAGACCCAAGAAGCCAACCGGACAACGCACAAGCCAGCCAGCCTGGAGGACCCCAAAACGGAGCAACAGAACCCGAAAGGAGAGGCAAAGGGCCAACTGACCCAACCCCAAAAACCCCAACCAAGAAGGGGCCCAGGGACCGGCACCAAAGCAAGCCAAGCCACCAAGAGAGGAGAAGCAGCCGGGGAACAGAGAGGGAGACCGGCAAGCCACAACCGGCAACCGACACAAAGGTCACAGCTCACCAGCCAGGCGCAAAGGAGCAGCACAGGAAAGTACACAGGACCAACCCGGCACCCAGATCAACAGGGCCAGAACCACCGGCCAGCAAGAGGCCAAAAAGAGGCTCAAAAGCACCAGAGAACTAGCGGCCAGGGAAGAACCCAGGCAAGGACCCAGGCAGGGACCCCGCAAAGGAAGGCCAAAAACAAGGACCGTAAGGGAGCAAACGCTACAGAGGCAGAGCGGAGGCCCCAGCAGCACCCCGGAACACCCCAGGCACCCCCAAACGAAAGGAGAGGAGCCCGGAGAAACCAAAGGCGCATGACCCCCGGGGGGAGCGGGAACAAACCCAAAAAGGGAAGAACAAACCACGCAGAGCCAGTAAGAGCAACGGCCAGAGACACCACAGGCCGAAAGCAGGCCGCACGGGAGCGGGAAACGCACAAGCCCAAGGCCAGGCCCACAGGGGGAAAACCACAGCCCCAGGGCCCAGGCAAATCCAACCACCAGCACAAGGCCGAAAAAGGGGAGTGGGGACGCAGCAACGCGGCCCACACACCAGGGGAGGCCGACACCAGACCACAACCGGCAGCCCCACCAACAAAACCACCGGCCAAGCCCAAGAGAAGGCACGGCGAGGAGGACACCGGGAGCGGCACCCACAAGCAGGAAAAGAAGGGCACAGGGCAGTCCGAACCCACAAACAGGGAGGGGCACAGAAGCAGCGCACCCAAGAAACCAAGGATCCACCGAGGCAGAAGCCAAGGAAGACCCACCACACCCAGCCACCACAGGAGGCAAAAGGAGCAGCAGCGAGAGGCAAACGACCCCAAGCCACAAAGAAGAGACACGAGGGGAAAAGGAAACCCCAACAGGAAACCAAACCCCACCAGCCATCCTAGCGCAACACAACACAGCACCAGGCAAGAGGTAAGAGGCAAGCAGCAACACCAGCCAGAAGCCCACCAGGGGCCCCACCAGGACAGCCCCAGAGCCAACAGCCAACCAAGGCCAAGAACTACCGGGACAGAGGGAGGGCACAACAGCCCCCCCCCACCCCGGAAACCCAAGAAACAGGGAGGCCGGAAGCACCAAGGACCCCGACGCAGGACGCAAGAAGCAACCCAGCCAAACACAAGCAGGGGCCAAGCGCAAGAGCAGAGGGGCCGCAGACAGGGGAATACTGGGGGGCCTCAGGCCCACCTCCCCGACCCACAACCAGCATGAACCTCACCCACAGGGAACCCGCCGGGGAAGGAGCCCACCAACCCAGGCAGGAGGGCACGCCGGAGGGCAGGAGAGGAGCGAACGCAAGGGCACCGGCGCGCAAAGCCGCAACACCAAGACAAGACCAGGCGCCAGCAGGGAGGAAAGGCCACAGGCCAGGAAACCCCACACAGCGAAGCCCAGAGCACCGGCTAGGCACAGGGGGGGCAGAAAGAAACAAGGCACCCCGAGCACGGGCCACACCAACACCCCCGGAAGGATGCAGGAAGCGCCCCGCACCAGGAGCCACAGGCAGGCACCCAGAGAGGCACGCACCAGGCCTGAATCCACAAGAACAGGCAGGAACCAACAGGGCGGACAGGCAGAAGGTGGAAGAAGCCGGGCAACAGGCAACCAAGGCGGACATCCAACCAGGCACCAACCAGGGGGAACAGAAGCACACAGGGCAGGAAGGCCGGAAGCCCACAGGCCAGAGGAACGAACCAGGCCGAACCCCACCCAAAAACGAAAAAGCCCAGGAGAGCAGAAGCGCGCACCGGGGAACGGGCGGACGGCCACAGCACCCTCCAGCCCCGGCACACCCCCAGCAGCGGAAAACAGGGAGCCAAGTCCGCAGGCCAGTACAGCAGAAGAGCGCAGCACAGGGAAGAAAGAAATGCGGCACACACCAGGGGGACAGGCCAACACCACCAAACAGAGATCGTCCCCCAACCCCCCGCCAAGACGCCATCCAGCAACAAGCGCCGAGCAAGCGGAAAACAAGGAGGACAGGGAACCTACAACCGGAGGAGGAAGCCCCCTCCCCCCGCAGCACCGGGAAGAAAGGCAGAGACACAGTGCAGAAAGCCACGCAACGCCCCCAACCCAGCACGCAGGAACAGGGAGCGCCACAAGCCAGCACGGACAATCCCCAACAGGAATCAACCAGCAGACGGAGAGACCAGAGGATGCCAGGTCCCAGAGTAGAAAGCGCCAGCAGCAAGCAAGGTGAGAATACCACCGAAGCAGCCAAGCAGGTCCCCCAGCCAAGACCGCCGAAGCAGCCCACCGCGCACAGCCAGACCCAGCAGGCAAAGCACAGACCACAGAGCCAGAGGAACATATAGCGAAGAAAAGCAGAACCGCTATGCGGTACTCACCACAGGGGCAGGAAGAGCACACCAAAAGCGCCCTGCCCCCAAGATCCAGCCCAGGCGCCCTCCAAGACACCAGCGCCGGGCGAGGAAGAGTGCTGCAGCAACCGGCCAGACACCGACCCCCAGCAAGGTCCGCCCCTGCACCAACATCAGGAACAGCAGGGGCAACAGGGAGGAAAGAAGGTGAACAGCACACCAACAATCCAGGCAGGGAGACCAGGAGCACCGCCCGGCGCAGCCCCTGGACCCCCAGAACAGCCACAGCAGCCCGTCCTCCAGCCTGGCCAAGCCGTAGGAAGACGCGCGCTGTAACCCGGAAGAAATCCGGAGATCCGGCGCCCCAGCCGCAAAGGGCCGGGCACCAATCAACGCGACTCCCAGCAAGCCCGGCAGGCCAGGAGACGCGGAACAGGACGTCGAGGACAGCCCAGCTGCCCTACGAGACATCCATCGCAGAAACATCACAGGTAAGTCAGCAACACGTCCCATTCTGTCGGAAGACAGAAAAAAAGAACAGGCTGCATGCTGGGCTGGTACCGCTTATGTACTCCCGGCGGGAGGTAGTTGGTTAGGTATCCCAGCATGCTCCTGTTCTTTTTTTCTGTCGCGGAGACAGTAATCTCCACTTGTGAGGAATGGGACGAGGACGGAGGGACCTGGGGGTAATGTGCACATTCTATTGTGCATCACAACTGAACACTACTGTCCATCATTATGCGGAACCCCCCTTTGCACATAATTGTGAGCTGAATAATGCAAGCAACCAATCCTGAGCCCGGAACTGTACACACTTCTGGTGATCCCATGCACAGAAACCAGGGCTTTAAAGAAGGAGGACATGCAGTGCTGCCATGAAACACACTCCTCTCTGGTGCATCATCCAGTGCTCCTGCCCTGAGGCTCATCAGTCAGTACATCGCTGAGGTGTGTCCTCCTGTGCACCATGGAGCTCCTCTGAGGTATATCTCTGTGTTCCCCAAAGACTGAGCACTAGTGCTACAATGCTACACACTACCATGTGCTACATTGCTGTACATCACTTTGGGAG
Organism: Triturus cristatus; assembly: GCF_964204655.1. NCBI lineage: Eukaryota > Metazoa > Chordata > Amphibia > Caudata > Salamandridae > Triturus > Triturus cristatus. The sequence goes on from NC_140593.1 coordinate 200,305,817, forward strand.
CCCTTACGCACATTCGTCTTCTGTCCCTGACTCACATCATCCAGTGCTCCACTGATGGACATCCTCTTGAGAATTGGGGAAATGTGGGGTACTGCAGGATTCTTGCTTTCACTAGAGACAGTCAGTCAATAATACTTTTATTTGATTTTGTTAAAAATCATAAAAGGGTGGAGCAAGCCACCGTAACACATAGAGCAACAGGCAAACATTTATAAAAAGCTGAGAGTAAAGACGTGACACAATTCATTCCCTCAAGCGATAAACAGGTAAAATGGAAAGTGTATACATGTGTGATGAAAATATGTGCAAATGGTTCAGTTTAAGAATATTCAAGTCAATGCTCAGTTTTGGCCAATTCTTTTGCTGCAACATTCCTAAGTTTTATGGCTCTGCAGGACATTTGGATGGACAAGCCTCCAAGGCATTTTATGACTGCCTCTCTGCAAGTCCTTATTGAATCTCTCCTTAGTGTCTCACGGAGGACAGTTTTTCGAGTTGCTAAAGTGATCGGCAGATATATAAAAGATGTAATAGCGACTCCTCACCTTGTCCACAGATTTGACAATCATATCTGCTTCCATTTCGGGGTCAGGTCTTTCGTGGGAAATGACCCCAACGTAGTAATGTCAAAATATGCTTGTTGTGGTGTGAAAATGTTCGGACAGGTACGGTTGGGATTTCAGCGACTTGTCGGATTGTAGCACCGCCCATGCGTGTGGTTTCTTTCCTAGAGCTGCTTTATCCATTGACAGTGAGGTCCGTTTTATTGCCTTATTCGCTACGAGTTTGAATCCAGAATAGGTGGTGATTGTGAGCCAGGCCTCCTCTAGCTGTAGTGCCGAGAAAAATTATTTTAAGACTGAAAAAATAGATTTTTTTAGCCTGGCTTTCTTTTCGATCTCCTACCAACAGTGGTGGGCTAAGGTGTTAGCTTCTGCTGCCCTCATCCTCCAATAATATTTGGCCAGTGCTCCTTGTCTTGCTGGTTTTTTAAATCATATTCTAATCGTAATTGTGCCTGTGAGATGTGTCGGGGGATTAAAAACAGACTCTTAAAGAGAGTGGTTTGGGCTGTGTTTAGGACTGTAGCGCCGTGTGTATTCAACATTTCCGACCCATATGATATGGAGGGCAGACATTTTGCTGCAATTACCATAAGCAGGTGACCTGTTGGACAGTCTTTAAGCTTTTTCTGTAAGATTTTGAATGCAAAAAGCAATTGTTTGGCTTTTGTTTTTCCTTGGTCCAGGTGCTGCTTAAAATTGAGGTTGTGGTCAAGGTGGATTCCCAAGTACCTATACAAGTCCACTGAGACAGCGGTTTCTCGTTTAAGATCCAGGTAAATTTGTGTTTTTTCTTTGTTTTGTAGTGTTTGGAAAAGCACATGTCTGTGTATTGGAGGCTTATTATTGATGTTTTCCCCAGTTTTGGGGGGTCGGCTTGGATTCAGCGAAGGTTCGTCTCTACCCATTTCTAACACTCGGCGGTATAGATGCTAAATAGACAGGGGGCCAGCATACATCCCTGTTTTAGCCCATTGATGGTTGGAATTTTGTTTGTTATACTGCACCCATCTCCTTTCCTTATTTGAACCCATGTTTGCGAATATAGGTTAATAATAGCCTCCAAAAGTTTGGTTGGAGCCCCCCCAGCTTTGCATTTTCGACCATTGCTGAGCTCTGGGTACTTTGTCGAATACTGCTTTGAGGTCGATAAAGCACACGTACAGAGTGCTGAATTTTGCGTAGGCTTGGATGACTAATAGTGCAACCGCGGAAATGTACATGAGGGTGCCCATCCCTTCCTGGAATCTGGTTTGCGTATTTGGTAACAGATTTATTCGGCTGACCCAGTCCTCTAAGTCTACCAACAGATTTGATGCTGCATTTTCGCCTTGATGTCAATTAATGCTATCAATCTGTAGTTGGACGGGTCAGAGCGTACTCTCGATTTGTGTATTGGGTGTAGGATACTTCCTCACCAGGAATCAGGGATTGTGCTGGACTCTAAAGCATGAGTGAATAAAGAAGTGAGGTAGCTGGACCAAAATGGAGGGTCACGCCAGAATAGGGCGTTTGGCAAGTCGTTGGGCCCTGGAGCTTCCTTGGGTCTTAGTTTCTTTATGATTTTCAGGACCTGCTCTTGTGAAAACTGCAGGTACGGTTCCTGCAATTCTAGCTTGTTTATGTCCTGGACTGATGGTTGGCAGGTTTCCCCCTTCCCTGTTGATGTTCCGGGATTTGTGCTGACTGGGAGTAAAGTCGCGTTGGATGTCACTTCAATATGGGCTCTCCAATTGTCCTCCATTATGTCCGAGTTGTAATGTCGGTTCTTGCCATTTGATAACTGGTTGATGTTTTCCCAGAAAAGTTTGGAATCTCTTTGTCTGCTGGCATGGGGAGTTTCAAGCAAAAATTTTCTTTAAACTCCTTCTTGGCCACCTTGATTTCCCTTTTTAGCTCTTTTCTTATTCTTACTGTTGACATACGGATTTCATGGGAAGGTTTTGAGCCCTGGCTTCGCAGAAGTCTTAAGTGTTTATTCAATTGTTTTTTTTTTGTCCTTAAGTTATTAGTGTACCAAGCTGCTCCTGTTGGTCTGCCTGTTTTACGGCCATTACCCTGTCTGCGAAATGTTTTATTTAGTTCATGGGTAAACGACTCCCAGGTTTTTATTAGGAGCTGTTCGACTTCAAATACCTGCAGTAAACTGGTACACGTCCCCATAATTTCACCTGTGCTTTCCTCTTTCCAGTTAAGACGTTTTATATTGTAGCATTGAGTTGGTAGGGACAACGCGCTGTCTTGACCTGATCTTGTGGTACTTGAAATCAGTTTGAAAGTTTGAGGTTGGTGGTCGCTTTCAGCCCTATCTTTTATTTGGAAGTGCAGAATAAGGGGAAGAAGGTCGGGGTCCGTAAATGTATAATCGATTATTGAACTTGTTTTTTGTGTTACCTTTGTAAATGCTGCGGGGTAATCTGTCTGTCCTCGTCCGTTGAGCGGGTACATTGAGAGGTCGTCCAGGCGGGCCGCACATCTCTGGCCATATGTGTCACGTCGTTTTGGGGCCTGTGCACTGCCTGTTGTTTGTTTTTTCGTGCCATGTAATAAGTTCATGTTAAAATTTCTGGACAGAATAGTATTGGCGTGTGGATGAGCAAGTTTTAATGTTGCTAATGTTGCAAATTCTCTATTCTTGACCCCTTTTGTTTAGATGTGGGGTGGATATAGATGTTCAATATTAGCAGGCTGTTGGAGGGCGAAACATCCAGTTTGATACATAACATCCAGGAGGAGTCAAGGTCGATAATAGAAGCTTGCCATAAGATGTTTGTCGAAATGAAGATTGAGAGGCCGCCTTTGGCTCTCCCATATTTTGTATCTCTCTTGGCCAGGTTCAAGTATTCCTTGTAGCCTACTATTGGTGAAGGATTTATCTTCCATGCTTCCTGAAGGAGGAGTATGTCATACTGTAGGATGAATTCCACAAAGTCGGCTTCTTCAAGTTTAGTGCTCACACCATTCATGTTCCAGGAACAGAACTTACAACCCTGGTTTGGTTTGATAGCCTTGCTCAATTCTGTTCATGCCTTTCCATGAGTGGTTCCGACTGTGGCCATCTGCTTGAAGCTGGGGGACTTGGCTGCTTCAGGATGAGCGAAGGTGATGGTAATTTTCCTTGTGGATTGATCGATGCCCTTTATTAGACTATGTTGGTCCGGGCCTTTGGCTCCTTTTAACATGCCTTCTGTTTGGTTGAATTGTTGTAGTCGGCTAGGGTATCAAAGCTGGACGGCCATTTTTAGCTCAATGCCCCATTTGGCGAATATCTCCTTCTCCCGCCAGATCTGCTCGATAAAATAATTTAAAATAAACGTAGCAGTTGTGATTTCTTTGCCGGTGGGGATAGAGTTTTGTTTAAACTCTATGCTTTCTAAATTGCTGGTATTGATGTGGCTCAAGGGAGGGAGGGCGTTGAATAATTTTAGTAGTACCCTTCTATTTAGAATGGCATGTGTTCTCCTGGAGGCGTAATGGGGAATATAAAGCTATTATGTAGTTCTTATTTAAAAGATCGAATCGTGATTCATTATCTGAGCGCCTTTCAGTATCTGTAACGACTGTAGAGAGCTCCAAGTAATTTGAGGGCTGGTTCAGAGAGTTGCGTGTATTATTTTGTGAATGTGTTTCGTTACTGCCCAGGCATTGCCTGATAGTTATTTCACGGTTGCGCCTCTCTTCTCTAGCATTAAGCTTGGGCAGGCTAACCTCCTGAGGGCAGGTTATGCTAATTTTGGTCCTTTTGCCCCTTGATATTGATGTGGTTTTCATGGGATGGGTGGCCTGAGGTGTTGAGTTATTTTTCTCTCGTCTAGCAAGAGGCTTGAAAATGCTGTACATGGTTGCTTGTGGAGATTTTTCCCGTGTATGGTGATATTGGCTGCTTGAGGCGCAGGGCGAGTTAGATGGTAGAATGGTGTACTCCTCAGTGCTTGCTGCATCCGTGATAATTTGGATTACACTGTCTTAACTTTTGTTCCTATCATGCTCAATGGGAGGGGAAGTTGCTTTCATTAGAGCTATTTGGCATGTATTTGAATACACTTTGTGGCCTTTTACTTACCTTGCTTGTAGATTGCAAGTAGACTTCCATACCTATGCAGTAGACTCACAAGTGTTTAAAATTTTTAATTACCCTGAACTTTATATAAAAAGGTACATGAGACATTAAACTTGATCCAGAAGTTGATGGATTAAAACAATTTAAGTGTAAATGAAGCAAAAACAGACATCCTTGTGATTGGCTCAATGGAAGCTCTCCACACTTCACAAATGCCTGCACCAAATTATAACCATAAAAAATGTAAATATGCTGGGAGTAATGTTTTGAAGGAGAAATGGCCATCGATAGAAAAGCACAGTCTCTAATTGCTTCAACCTATTATCTCCTGAAATGTATTAGGGGATTGCAATCCTTATTGAATATTTTGTAAAAAAAGGCAATTGACTTAAATATTGAAAGTCCTTACGCCAAACACAATTGTTAGGAAAATTCATGATCTTCCAGAAATCAGCAACAAAAGTAATTATTTATGGTTCTTTGACTGTGTGTGTTGGAGCCAGTGTTTGTTGGTCTCACAATCTCTGATTCTGATGGCCAGATTTACATAGATTATTCTGTGATTTACTCGGTTACTACTAGTTACTTACTCCTGAAACCCAGGAGTAAGCCAGGAGTATTGGAAGAGTAAGTCCACCTACTCAAAGCAAAACCTTTGCGAATTGGGTCCTCTGTGTTTGGATTCTGCTTGATTCTGAATAATACACCAAGTAAATCAAGCATGATGCAAGGGTGCGACTAAGCACATTTTGTTTAATTGGATGTATGCATTAATGGTTCTTTTGATCTGTCTAAACCAGGGCGACTGACATTGCTTGCTCAACTCTGGTGGTGGCACGGCCACAAGGATACAGGAAAAGAGATTATTTACTATTTAGGAAAAAAGGAGACAGATGTTACATGCTTGTTCCAAACACTGCATAATTAAGTATGGCGAAAGTGGTTTCACATGTAAATGTACAGTTTACATAGATATCCATAACCACTGGCGCATGATATACTTATAGGAATATTGTCACTATGATAGTAACTCCGAGGATATCATCATATTGGAGTTATTATTAGTACATATGAGTGAATGTACAACTACCTTGACAATATTGTGGTCAGGATCCTCAGTAGGTCAATATTTCAACTGAGGTATTGTGACATGCAACCCTCCTGGTAATTACTCTGTCCCTCAAAATCTATTCCCATCAAAAGAGCAAATCCAGCAGTTTATCATTTGTATTTTTCTTTAAAATGCTTTGTGTCTTGCAAAGCGGTGTTTTGCATCTATATGTGTAAGACCAGATTCATAAAAGCAACCACAATCCAGGTGGCTATGACTCAGAGCTTCTGTCTATTGTCAGACATTCTTTCTCTCCTCTGGTTTAAACACTACTGTCCTATTGTTTTGTTTTCTAGAAAACACTGGATAGTTGCCATTGCTTCTCTGTGATATTCTTCACAAAAACAATACTTTTTTATTGTTCTTTCCTTTCCTCAGGGCTTTATCTGTGATGATGGGCAGACTCTCCCTTGCAGCATGCTTCTAAATTAAAGATACAGTTGTTGAGTTACAGGCTCTTCCTCTCCTATGCTAAGGTAAGTGGCTGTGAATTGTTGTTGTATTTTTGTACCCTCAGTGTCTTTCACCTGAAGAGAAAGAACTTTCCATTTTCTACTATGCTTTGTTCTTTTGGATAAAAGATATTAATGTCCAGTTCAACCTAACATGCCAGTTGATGTATAGTTGGGCATTGGTTTGCCATCATTAATGAAAAACGGCCTGTAAAATATGACGTTTCTTACATAGAATGGTTGCATATTGTCTGATAGTTAAATGCTCCATTTTTTGGCGTCCCTCCAATCCCCATATCGAGCCAATGAGACCTGCCAAATGTTATGTTCTGCGCATTTTAAGGGTGTCGTGGCTATCCATGTTTTCACATAAATTACACATGCATCTAATTCATCGTAAACAATGCGGCCATGTTTATATGCTCGTTAGCAGCATCGCTCTGGCAAAATAATGTTTTGTTTTCTTTTTAATACATCTGGACTGATTGTTTTGTCTGTAAAATATAATTACATTTCAGTCTCTTGAGTTCAAAAGGGTTTCTGCTTTTCTGCTCCTTTGCAGAAAACATTAGATGCTGAAGCCAGAGCCTATTGTCTAGGGAGGACGTATAACTTTGAAATGCATTATTACCTTGTAGTGACCCCGGAGGTCGTAAAGTGAGCATTTTTACAGATTATTAGACACGGTATGAACATGATTATCCACAGCATGCGATTTAGGGATTTAAATGCACATTTCAAATAGAGGTTTGCATGTTTGTTTTCTTAGGATGAAAGGTAAAAGGGCTCAATTATATTGCAGTGAGAATAACCACCTTTTTCAACTATCGCATACATTAATAAATTCAATTAACAATTTGTGGTCCAAACCAAGATTAAGTACTGTATTTCCCAAACAAAACTGAAAGAGCAATTAAAATATAGCATCACAGCCCTCTGCAGGGTAGTATCCATATTGTTAAATGTCCGCTATCTGAATTATAAACCTGAGTCACAGGATCGGTCCTATAATGAGGGGTGGGGCTTTAACGATTGATCTAGCCCCAGGGCAGAAGGTATATAAAGCTATTTGAACATTCCACCCACTGAGGGTGGAAACCAGGAAACAGTAAGAAAACTTGGGGGCAGATTTACAAGCCCTTTGCAAGACATTTACGCCGCCGTTGCGTCACTTCTGTGACGCAGCGGCGGCGTAAACCATGCGCCATGTTGCGCCTTATTTACAATATGACGCATCTAGGGAGATGCGTCACGTTGTAAAGCCCTGCGCTACATTAAACCTGCGTCAGGTTTAATGTATGCAGGGTGGGCGTTCCGTCAGAAAAAGCCTCGGAAAAGTGACGCAGTGAAATCTACAAGATTTCCCTGAGTCACTTTTCCGACGCTGCTGCGTCAAAACCCTACGCCTGCTTGAAGCAGGCGTAAGGCATGATGCAGCATGTTAGGTATGGGCAGCCCCTGAGCATTGCTGGAGTTGCGTCGTGCTTGCGACACGACTCCAGCAATGCGCCGCCCTTATGCCGTCAGATGCGTCACTCATCTGTTTATCCTTGCGCCACGATGCGCTGCATTGTAAATGCGGCGCATCTGTGGTGGCGCAAGGGTAAACTTGCGTGTTGCATCTTTCCTGGCGCATTCCTGCTGATTTGCAGGCATGTGCCAGGAAACATAAATCTGCCCCACTATGCCTACAATAAAATGACTGAGCAGAAAGTCTATAACAGCTATTATTGGCCTTCTGCTACCCCACAGTCTTCGGTGGCAAACTCAACAATCCCATGTTTTAAACTACATTGCAAACATATTTATAAAAGAAGAGGGGAAATAGGAAACGGGTTGAGGTGTTAAAGGTAGTTGGGGCATACATAAACCCAGCAACCATGTTAAAATTGGACATTTGTAAAGGTTAAGGTGACTCACAATATTGGGGTTGAGTAGGTAGCACACATGTCTAGGATTGGCAAGGAGCATGCATGCTCATGGTGGCGAACATAGTGCTCAAGCTCTGCTATGGGCAGGAACTACACATGATCTGGAGGGGGCAGGAAACACACATGCTTAGGCGTGGGCACCTAATACACAGGCTGAGATGGGGAATTTTTCATTAACTTGTAGGTGGACATGGGGCAATCCAGGTTAGGGTGAGCAGTAGAACAAATGTTCTGTCGCTCGTGTTCATCAGGCAACAATCAGGTTCGGACAGCAGTGAAAACAATGAAGTCAGAAGACTCTTATAAAGGTCTTTCCGGGTGATGGTAGAAGAACACACTATCGAGAGAAAGGGGTGAAGAAACACAGACAATTCAAGAACATGAACAGATTCAGTGAGGCATGGGTGGTGCACTTGGTCCAGAATTATGTAACAGTTAAAGAGAATACAATTTACTAAGTTTAAGAGTGTGTTGAAAACTAATTTCTAGGCTAGAGCTACTAAGAGGAAGTGGCTACTGGATACCTGATACTCATATTTGAAGATGAATTCTGAAGATTTGACTACCCAGATTACATTGCAGATGCTAGTGCTGCTCCAAGGTTTTTTCCAATTTGTTGCATATGGCTTCTTTGGAAGTAGTAATGGCTCATGCTCAAAGTATTAAAAGCTCTTTCAAGTTTCCTTCTAGGATTTATCTTATCAAGGAAAGGCAGAGGAGGAGTAACAGGAATCCATTAACACAGCATGCTAAGACAGCAAACCCAAAGTTGGAAATCAGCGGGACCTCATGTCCCTCCTCAGGAGACTCATGTACAACTCAGTTAAGGATGTTCAATAGATCAAGGGTTCAGAAAACACACTAACTAAGCCTAAATACTAAGCCTAAATCCTGGACAGGGTGAAGAGCAGAAGGGGAAGGCTCATCCAACACTGCTGTCTGCTACCCCTCCATGAGAGGAGTGTAAAATATTATGGAATGCCGTCATGGCCGTGTGCAGCTACAGGGCTCCCCAACTGACTGCTACCTTGCTGCCCGTCCCTTGCTGACAGAGCTACTGACACAGGCAGTTTTAGAAAGGTGCATAGCATGTAGAGGACATATAGAAAACTACTTGTCGTGTCACGTAGTCAGGATAGGCCCAGTAAGGAACACCACCATTTACATACTCATGTTTCTTTATTTGCCTTCTCTTTACACACAATCACTTTTAACATATAATGTGTGTGTGACAATGCAGGCCAACATTCTCTGGCATTGCTTATATTTCTACCTCATAGACACACTATCTCGACACCTTGAACATTCAGTACAAGGTATAAAGTTCCCTTTGCGAATGTTGTTATTGTTGTTGACTGGTAGGCGAAGACGCTGTCCAACTAGAAGAAATAATTGCGTTCACCTATGGGTTGCAACATGACCACATTGGTGCTGCTTATTATATAAACAGAACCACTTCCTTGTTTGGGAGAGGAGCACTCAGCTGACACTGCAAAGTCACTGCATGCTGGAATTCCAGCTCAGCTGATTCCTGTTTACGGACACAAGGGATGTCCAACTCTACACCAAGGTGGACAGCCTGATGATGCTTACTCGCAGGTAATGGGGAGTTAGTCCACCCAGCAGGGATTTGGCAGACTAGGTTAGGGAAGCGCTAGGTAGGAGTGCACTATACACAGCATGTACATGCCCACATATACTTACTGTCTTAGCACAATGGTGGAATTGTTTATCCTTTTCACTGTTCTCATAATGCTAATGAAGCTAACCTGTTTCATTGTATTAATTATTGTAGGACATGTAGTTTACATAAGAATCAGTGTGCTTCAATAAATATTGCAATACCTTGCTGAGTATTTCTTGTGTATATCTTTGGGTATGAAAAATAGAACCAACGAAAGGGTTCGAGATCTGTTACCACGATTTCCTTAGGGGATCAGGTTTGTCATGTTCTGAGTATGCCCACACATTGGTGACCCTCCCTGCACACTCCCAACACCACAGCACCCCCTTCTGCAGCTGGACCAAGCTCACTCAGAACCAATGAACCAAAAGCCCTCACACCAACCAACCCAACGTCACCACAGACCTGAACCAAGCAGTAGTGAATTTCAGCGCCTGGATCACCATCGCCCCAAAACCTACCAGAGCACACAGATCCAACAAATGATCCAATTAGTACATCCCAGAACTCAGCTCAACTAAACGCAGATGCAAACAACTGAAAAGACAATGGCGAACCAGCAGGAATGGCATGGAACAAGCCACCTGCTAATCAGCCCTCAACAACTACAACCATCAGCCCAAAGGCACAAAGAAGGATGCTCTTACACCCCAGATCAAGAACAGCGCCAACCAAACCAAGGAACTCTTCACCATCATCAAAGAGTTCACATCCCCGTCCACCGAAAACTCAATCCCATCCTCACAGGAACTTTCGCAGACCAATTTCCCAACAAGATATATATACAGACACTTCACTCCCCAGCCCATCGACTTCCTTCCTAAACATCCCATTGAACATCACCGCCAGCCACCAACTCTCCACATGGGAACAGCTCGGTATACTGATCACAAATACTCTGTTGAGCTCCACCCACTCTGGAGCAACCACCGACAATGCCCCCACTGACTTTTCAACCTGGCAAGAGGCAAGATCAGCCACCAGCTCACCACCATCCTCAACATCTCCATCACCACAGCCACCTTTCCCGATACCTGGAAACACACAGAGGTCTGACCCCTCCTAAAGAAACCATTGGCAGACCCCAGAAAACTCCTTTGGCTCCTGTTTCCCACCAAAGTCTTAGAGAAGTCCCTCAACCTCCAACTCACCGAACACCTGGAGAGAAACAGCCTGCTGGACCCTTCTCAATCAAGATTCAGAGCAAACCATAGCACTGGGACAGCACTAATCACCACAACAGACGACATCCGCACCCTACTTGACAGAGGAGAATCAGCTGCCCTGATCCAGGCCAACCTCTCCGTAGCGTTAGACATTGTCTCCCACTGTACACTCAACTATGACAGATCAGAATCAAGGATAGCACACTCAAATGGATTGCTTCCATTGTCACAGGGCACACCCAGCTAATACATCTCACTTCTTTCAGCTCTAAACTCAAGCACACCATCTGCGGTATCCCTCAAGACTCTTCCCTCAACTCAACCCTCTTACATATCTACATGACACCACTCGTGAACATCGTCAGAGTGCAAAATATCAACATAGTCTCCTACGCTGACGACACACAGATCATCCTCTCTCAGCGGACCAGACTGCCACTAAAATCATCTTCCACAACTGCATGAAGAACATCTCAGCCTGAATGAGGAACAGCTGCCTGAATCTCAACTTGGACAAGATTAAGTACTGATCTTTGGAAGACACACCTCCCTCTGGAACATCTCCTGGTGGCCATCGGAACTCCGACCCACCCCCACACTGAAAGACCATGCCCACAACCTCAGCATCATCCTGGACATGAAACTCTCCATGAAACGCCAGGTCGACTCTGTCCCCTCAGCCTGCTTCCACACACTTCGCATTCTCAGCAAAGTCTTTAAGTGGCTCCCCATCAACAACAGGAAAACTGTGACGCAGGCACTCATCACGAGCAGGCTGGACTATGCCAACGCACTCTATGCAGGAACCACCACCGAAATCTTGAGGAGACTCCAGAGGATCCAGAATGCAGCAGCCAGACTGATCCTCAACCTGCCACAGAAAACCCACATTACCCAGCACCTGAAGGACCTCCACTGGATCCCTATTCAGAAAAGATGCCAACTCAAGCTCCTGACCCATGCCTACAAACCCCTCCATGACTAAGGACCCACCTACATGAACCACCACCTGAAATTCTACCTTCACTCCAGGAACCTACAATCCGCTCATCTCACCCTTGTACATATGCCATGTATCCAACACTGCAACATCGGAGGATAATACTTCTCCCACCTCGCTACCAAGACCGTGAATGCACTACCAATCCACCTTCGCACTTCCTCCTTGCTGACCCACTTCAGGAAGGGTCTCAAAACCTAACTTTTCAACTGACTCCACAACATAGGACCTGGATACCCTCTCGGGTGAGAAGCAGTGCTTTATAAATGTTTGACTGATTACCCCTGTAAGGTTTGGGGTGCGGATGGTGCACTGTGGGCTAGCAGGACAGTAGGCCACCATATCCTGTGGACGTGCACGGAATCAGCCTTGCACAATTCTGATGATTATGTTGGTCAGCAAACGCATAGTTTTTCTGGTGAGGTACAAGCCGTACGACATGGTGGCACCAACATTTTAGCTTAGGCTCTTCTTTATTGGATCACCTGAGTAGTTTTATTTGTATACCCAAAGGTGCCTACTCACCTATTAACAGGAGATGTTCTTGATGTTAGGGAAATATACTCTTTATCCGAGTAAGTTAACCCTATGTATTGCCTGTAGGTTGTTCAAGCTTGAATCTTTTGAAGGATTACCCTCTCTGAATTCCACCTACTCTTATGACACGTAACTTACCTGAAAACTGCAGACATGCCGGGACTCAGAAATCGCTAGAACATGATCTCACACTTGTGGGTGAGGACGTTACCTTCGTGGTTGAGGCTCACGAAGCATGCAGGACAGAGGTAATCTATTCATGGGTTACATTCCCAGAAGCAGATGACCAAACAAAACTGTTTCACAATTACACTGCAGCTGGCAATCCAAATAGTTTGTTCAAATAACTTTATTCGATTCAATCAAATCATAAAAGTTTGCATACATACATTAAAAAAGAAAACTTTATGCGGAGATTAAATCCAAATCACGATACAGCTTATGAAGCACTAAAGATACCATTAACATGCCAAGAACACAGAAATTGGTTTGGAAGCGCCCTACCACACACTACAGAAAAAGTCAGACTAGGTCCCCTTAGTAATGTGGGAGCTGCATGGCCATTCTTAGCAGATTACACACTACACCCAAACATAGCTAATCTAACAACAGCACAAGTACACAGACAGTATGCAGTTCTAGTTAAAATATATAGATGCCTGACCCAGTTCATCATTAGATCAATGACATTCAATCCTATGAGGACTGCTCAAACTGCATAACCACAATTGGCTAAACGAGGCATTAGTCCACAGACTATAATTGTTGTTGTGAGTAAAATTCCCACCAGATGGGAGGAAATTCTTTGCTGGATTGCACAAAAAATATTCCAGCTTGAAGCAGTGTGTTCCCATAGAGGACCCAAGGAAAAACACAGAATTCTTACAATAAGCTTGCTAATGGGGATGGTTCCCCCTGTAGAGGACTACGCCCCATAGGGAAATGTCTTTGCTGCAGTATATACTAGGACTTGTGGTCCTGCTTTTTTGCCAGATGTGCTTAAACAGATCCAAAATGAGTATTGGGGTTTGGTATTGAAACTGATAGGCAATCTTTGTGCAGTATCCACCATTATGTTAAGCAACATTAAAGGGGAAGCAGCAGCATTGGATATACACCAGCGCCTACGGAATTTGGCTCCGGGACAGCTGGAGCATGAATTATTTAAAATTATCAAAGAAACATAAGCAATAATGGGTAGAGATAATTTGGGAGCCAGACCTAGCAAACCATAAATTACGGATAATTCTTTAAAGGGTAACTATAAGCAAGGGCCCGAATCTTCAACTAAGAAGAAGTGGTATAGTAAGAAAAATAAAGAAAAGAATAAGTCATGGGTGGATCATCTGAACAGGAAGCCACTGAGAAGTACTATCATTTGTGTAACTGTGATAATATTAGAATGCCTGACTGGTAGAAGGAGACTGATACACGTTCTTCTTGTTCCTTTCATGAGTCATCTGAAAAACGATCCGAGAGAGGTGGACAATCAGTGCGCTGATCAAAGAAGTACATGAAACAGGAAAAAGACTCACAATGCTGCTCTGACTACACAATAGAAAAAATAAGGTAAACCTAAACAGTCAAAACCTCAATTCAAAAAGAAGATGGTAGCTGGACACAAAGTCAAGCATGTCATGGACATTGAGGATGCTGCTTCTGAGCGGAGAATGGGGTAAGACAATGCAGGACAGCACAGCAGAAGTCACGATAGTTCATCAGAACCTGATGGGTTGTCTGGTGGCAGACGTATTGAGTGACTGTATCCAGGTAGAAACAGCGGATACAAGGATAAGCGTCACGCATGGATTATACGAGATGCAACTCCAATTGGAGGAGGACGTACCAAGATACATTATTTTTTTCTTTTGGGAGAATTTGTCATTCAGCTACGACATTCTCTTATCTGAAAAGGATTGGCCACCTGAATTTGTGATTGATTGCCCAGAACGAGAAACAGTAATTTTACTCGCCTTCTCTGACCTCATCCCACAGACAGTGAAACATTCATATTCCAAGGGGTGGGCTTTGGCGCTAGCTCCAGCATTATGCCACAACCATGTGGGGTGCGATGACGGTTCTCCTTTTCATGTAATACCAGCGAGGTCGACCCCACAACCTCAAAGACAGTTACCAGTCGAAGCAAAGGCAGCTGACCATGAAAACAGCACCTGACCTGTGGTTCCAAATGGTGACATATAGCACTATATATAAACAGTTGTGTGCATGCTCTACAAGCATCCGTTGACAGTTTACATAAACCAAAAATGGGTATAAATTACAATTAAACATGTAGTGATGCACTACCACAATAACCAAGAAAACAGGGGTGTGATTCTTGTCTTTATTTTCTTTTTTTCACTTTCTTTTTTGTAAAGTTTCACACATGTACAGTGAATACAGCCAATGCATTTCGTTCATAGGATGGACCTCTTCAGGGCTGTAATGTAACAAACCTTTACTATATATGAAACACGCGGACTTTGCGAACAGAAAGAAAGAACAGACCACAAATATAGTCTACAAACATAACACATAACGAAATGCTCTAAAGCACAATTTCCATCAATAAGGTAAGATGAACAATTCTATGTCTGCTCCAGTAAGAAAGCAAGCTATGTTTGACCACAGTGAAGTTTGAGCAATATACGAACAGTGTGACCTACAGTTAAAAATATATGCAACAAACTCAAACAAATATGGGAATAGGCATATCTTAAGACAGGATGTCACATTAAAAACAGGAAATACATACAAATAGTACGTGATTGACTAATTATAGCTCCATGTTTGAGTGAATAATATCTAGCCTATACTAGGGACATAAGTTTTGAAAAAAACTGAATAGAATTGCTCTGTAGAAGTTGGGAGAGAAAGATGATTTAATGTTGAAAGCATGGACAGTAGAAAAAAAGGGATTATGAGTCTCGACAGTGTGCAGAAATCGACAGTTGATTGATTAATCATCATGTATATCAAATGGTCAATCCATCATTGAGGACAATTATGGTTGCAAGTGTGTCCCTCAGTTGGCTGTCATGACAGTGCATAGAGATAAAGGAAATGGACTTCTAAGTGTCAAAAGATAGGCAGAGCGTAATATGATGATACCTACCGAATATAAACTTAGAAGGGTCTCAGCCTAGAAAGTAAATTGCAGTGCGGTTTCAAATCGGACCCCAGCAGTGATGTGCATCATCAGTATTATGGAAAGTGAATCACTATACAATACAATAAAAAAAAATAACAGATTACAAATTAAGTAAAAAAAATATTTTTGAGTAGAAAAACAGAAAAAAAAAAAGAAAGAATATATGCATAGAACATGTGACTATAAGGTCAATCCAGCTAATAAGGTAGCCAATACATACAAAAACTATTTAAACACAGGCATTCACAATGTGGGCGATTGGATGCTGCAATAATAAGTACTCAAGAGGAATCTCACCAATAAAGGAATCAGAGGAAGGCCAATAGGCCCGTAAGCCACCTGTAATATTAACAAGAAAACCAGAGGATTTGAAAAAAGTGGCTCTATCGGCCCATAAGATATATAAGCTAAAAAAAACCTTAATGATCATCCACATTTAATCAGACAAATTAGGAAATTAGTAATGTGCCAAATGACACCACGAAAACATAAAATACAACACACGGTCATGTGAAAAATTGAGTAATGTGCTTAAACATGTGTGCACGAGTGGAACGCTGCCCTGCGTATCCAGACCAGAGTGGAACTTCAGACAGGCTTGGTAACCCAGGTAGTAACGATAAGCAGACAGCAGTAGAAATGTCTGGCTGAGGCGAAAGGAAAACAACCACAAATAATAATTCCTACATAAATTTATAAAATCCATTCAAAGTCTAGTTGTCCCGACAGTCTTCGTAATATGAGCATGCAGCAAGAGCACATAACTAAGCCCAAACCGTTTGCGAGATGTGAAGGTTTGTGCTCACGGTGTCTCAGAGGACAGCAATAGCAGTATGTGTGGGAACATTATCAAGATCCAGTTAACCGGACGGCCTTCTAACCACAAGAATGCAACGAGGTGCACCCGGGTGCATGTAAATCAAACTTACACCGGCCATGGAAGGTTTTGCTCACTATGTCACAACAATTAGTATTGGCAAAATAAGTTATAAAAAAGCAAGCAGAATTAAGATGCAGTGATCCCGTACTTACTCCGATTGGCACTTTTGCCCCTGCTGTAGAACCGCTGCATTCCAGTGCCATGCAAAAGGTAGAAAGAGAACCTGTGTTTCATATTTCCTGTATTTAAATCTGGCCGTGGAGCAACTGACATGCCTGTGTGGTAGTGTGGAAGTGATGACAGGATGGCACACGCATGTGCCCCCTGTCGTCAGTGAACAAAAACGTGCCATATTTGAGTGTCTGAGGGTACAGACACAATATTTTAAAGGAAATAAAAATATTAGGGCCTAGAAAGGGTGGAGATAACTGGAACCTTAAAAATAAAATGACTGAAGATATGTTAAAATGAGGAGAGTATGGGAGGAGGGGAGAAGGGCCAAGGGAAAGGGAAAGGTGAGGGTAAGCAAACATTGTTCGGGTATCTCAAAAGTTGTAAGTGTGCTTGTGTGGCCCAATGCAGAAAAAATATTTTCAAGACATGAGATAAAAGTTATAGATAAATAATACAAGAAGAGTGGATAAGAAATTCTTTTGACAATGATGCAAATGAGAATAAATAATAACAACAATAAAAAGAACTATGGGTTTAAACTATATATTAACATTTTGAATGGAAACTCCTGACCACTTGGGTCCCACAAGCTAATTTACAGGATGAACATGACACATACATATGAGATGAGTGTGCACCAAATTCTTGCTTCATCAGGAAGCGTATACATATCATCAGAAACAGTGCAGTTCATCATCCGTGTTATGACCCAGTTTCACCCTACGTAGGCGGCATATTCATGTTACCTCTTTTCGTCGCAGCGTCAATTCCCTATTGCCCCTGTGGTCTAGGGGCACGTGAACAATGCCCTGAAACCAGATTTCACTACTGTCCGCATGGTGTTCCATCATGTAGAACGTCAGTGGGCATCTCATGTCCCTATTTTGTATGGCTCTGGCATGCTCCTGGATACAGGATTTGAGTGCTCATATGGTGTTACCCACCTACATTGTGTCACAACTGCAATCCAGAATGTAAACAACAAATTTAGATTTGCAGTTGATGAAATGTCAAATCTCATAGGGTTTGGTAGTATTGTGACAGAATTGTTTGCTTTTTGTTCTTGCCAGATTTGCACAGGTTGCATCCCTGGCATGTTAGAACCCTTGTGTAGATGGCTTTAGTCAGTTGGTATCTTTGAGGTGACATAAGTGGGGCAAAGTCAATTCCTTAGAATTTTGCCCCTGTGGTAGATGACCTTGGGTTTGATGGATAGACAGTCCCTGAGACCAGGGATCTCAGATAATAGACCCCAGTGTTTTATAAGGATTTTGTAAAGTGCATTGCTGAACATGGTGAATTGGGTGACCAGGTTTAACGGGTTGTGTTTTTTACGATCATGAACCTGCTTATATTTCTCTTTTAACGTGTTCCCTCATGCCATCTGTGTGATTTTCTTCTCCGCCTTGCTAAGAATGGTTTCATTGTACCCCCTGTTTCTAAAACATTGTTTTTTATCAATGATGGTAGGAATAAAAGTTCAGCCAAACTGCAGTTTCATCTTACACAAACCATTTCTCCAAATGGTATATTGTTATGTTAATGTTAATGTTATGGGGGATTTATAGAGCGCACGGCCACTCCAAGGAGTGTCCCAGTGCTGAGAGACCCCCTTGGAAAAGAGATATTGTACATGCTGAACCTCAGAGACCACCGTTACTGCTGGAACAACCAGGTCTTAAGCTGGCGTCTAAAATTGAAAAGCTCCTGTTCCTGTCTAAGATCAAGAGGGAGAGTATTCCATAATTGTCCCACCACTACCTGGAAGGAGCAACCCCCCTTCCTAGTCCAAACAAATCTAGGTACCAATAACAGGTGTTGAGTTGAAGACCTCAGAGTCCTGGCCGGGATGTAAGGAATGATTCTATTCCTAATATACTGGGCCCCACTGTTATGCAAAGCCTTAAAGGCCAGCACAAGAGAATTAAAAATAATCCTGTTCTTCACTGGAAGCCAGTGCAAAGCTTCTAAAATAGTCGTCATATGGGTCCTATGTCCTACCAGAAAAGTAGCTCTGGCGGTCGCATGTTGGACAAACTGCAGACGACCCCGTAAATAGTTTGGGATTCCTAGGTATAAGGCATTAGCATAGTCCAACCTAGACATAATCAAGGCTTGGACCACCGTTTTTCTGTGGGACAAGGGAAGCATAGGTAGGAAGTTTCTTCAACATTCTTAGCAGGCCAAAACACATACCAGCCACGGATTGCACCTGTGACTTCATAGAAAGGTCGGTGTCAAGCATGACTCCTAAATTTTTAACTGTAGTGACTGGGCTAGCAGGTGGCAGTTGATTCTGAGGCCACCATTTCCGGCATTGATCCCCGGGAGTGTGGCTGAAGAAGATTATTTCGGTTTTGGCGGAGTTGCAGGAGAGTTGGTTTTGTCTGAACCAGTCAAACACTTGTGTCAGACATAAGTGGATTAGGTTTTTATTAAAAGACTCGTCCTTCTCACATGTAAACAGCAATTGGGAGTCGTCCGCATAGGTGATAACATGTGCTCCATATTGTTCAGCAAGAGGTGCCAACGGTGCCATATAGATATTAAATAACGTTGGGCTCAGCACTGAGCCCTGAGGCACTCCCGCATTCATTATAGGGACATCTGCCGAAAAAGGAAGGAAGAAAACCACCTGAAAACCGTGCCCCTGATACCACATTCACTAAGTCTCTGTAGGAGCCGTCCATGAGGCATGGTATCAAAAGCCGCTGAGAGGTCCAGCAGTATCAGGACCGCCTTAACTCCTCTATCAAGGCTGGCTTTGATGGTTTCAGTGACTTTCCAATGGAGCCGTTTCAGTGCTATAATTAGTCCTAAAACCGGATTGACTGGGATGAAAAACCTTAGTGGTCTCACAAAAATCGGTGATGACCATGTTCACGTACTTCTCCAATGCCTTAGCGAAAAAAGGAAGTAATGTTATGGGCGTATAGTTACTTACCACAGCAGGGTCCGCTGAAGGTTTCTCCAGGAGGGGAATAATCTTACCCTGTTTCCACCTCACTGGGACCCTACCTTCTAACAGGAACAGATTCAGGACTTGGTTCAAAGATGGGTTCAAGACCTCAGCTACAGATGACATTATTTTTGCAGGACAAGAATCGGATGGCGACCCAGACTTGAGTGCCTTCATGATGGCAAGCGAGGTCTCTAGGGACATAGGGGGGAAATCCAAAAGCATATTATCCCTGGAAAATCCTTCAGGATCTAACACAGCATCCTGGCTGATACAAATAGATTTAGCAAAAGAGTCTTGAATGGACTTAATTTCATCGAAAAAGAATTTTGCCACCTGATTTGTCCATTCAAGGGTTGGAGTAAAAGGGCTCTGAGTAACATTAGGAGAGGAAAAATCTTTCACAATTTTAAACAATTCTTGACTTTTATTTCTGGCTAAATCAATTTTGGTGGCCAGAAAGCTTTTTTTCTCTCGTACTTTAGCATAATGAGCTTTCAGTGCTTGTTGTTCATAACTGATCGTGTGTTAGCACTAGATGCATGAACAGTTTTGTTGCAGGCAGTGGTTTTTCTATGCATTGTACTTTGTTTGGAATCATCTTTACATAGAATAGGATATTGAAAAATTTAATCCTTTGTTTACTGTGGTTGAGGGTCAATTTTATAATATAAGGATTATCGTTGAGAAAGGTGTGATACTCCATCAACTGGTCCACTGATCCATTCCACAAGATAATAATGTTGTCTATATAAATCCCCCAAAAGACAATGTGTTCTGTCCAGGGGGTGGCATTGGGGCCCTAGGCATGCTCCGGCTCATACCAACCGATAAAGAGGCTGGCATACGAGGGAGCAAATCTGGAGCCCATCGCAGTGCCCTGCAACTGGTGGTACCACTGCCTATCATGCAAGAAAAAAATATTGGAGAGAATGCTATCTATCTCTAATTTTTGTTCTATCTCCCAGAGAAGAGCATACAGTCAAATACATTATAAGAAAACAAATGCACCTGAGTAAAAGGCAAATCGTGAGCATGAATACAAAAACTTGATCGATAAATTTCATCAGTATATACATTCTGTGACAATTATATATAAACGAGCTGGATTAGACACAAGCTTATTTAGGAGATTTAAAAAATATGGGTTGATAAAAATGAACAAAGCCGCCTATTTCCGTACTCCCTGGATGTTTTTACCATAAATGAATTAAGAATCTGTTATGTACTAGAGGCCGGCGAATCTCTTCAGCCATTATGGCTATTCAACCAATCCGACATAAGGGACCAGATCTTTTGCACCCGCTTCCTAGCCTGCCTGCCCTTATAGATATAAAGAGCTCTTTCCTGGTTATATATACCTATCAGTCGAGTAAGCCTGTCCTGGAATGAGGGAGGCTTGGGGTCCTTCAATCTAGCTGCGATAAGCAATGTGGCAACTGCGACAGATATAAAAACTAAATAGGTCTGGGTCGCATCTAGACTCCTGCGATTATCACAGCCTACCACCATCAAGGAAGGGCTGAGACATATCCTACGCCCAAACAGTCTCTCCCAGAATGACTCCAGACCGCTCTTCAGAGATGATAGTCTATCGCAGCTATAAAACATATGGACCAGTTCAGCCAGGCCATCCCCACACCTAGGACATTTATTGTCACCCCTTTTTGCCTACCTAAACAGTTTAGCCGGAGTGAAGTAGAGACTAAATATTGTCTAATAATGTTGCGCCTTCAGGCTAGCTGAATGGAGAGTCCTTGAGGCTAGACCTATTGTCATATCTAAATCAACGTCTGCATCATCTAGCTTCCTAGCCCAATTTGCTTCAATCCTCTCAAGGTCGTTCGGCACCTTACCCAGCAAAATATTGTAGATATTCCATACAGAAAATTGCCTTCAAGAAGGGGATTTTATCCAGAGATACGGTCACCCTGCGATTATTAAAATATTCCTTTACTTGTAGATATTTGAAATATGAGCTATCAGGAAAACCAAATGCCAGCTGTAGATGTAAGAAAGAACAGACTTGGTCTGATGCATAAATATTCCCTATCCTTGTGAGACCCTGTTGCTCCCATTGTCTTCCCATTACATTATAAAAAAAAAAGGTGGGAAGAGAGGGGATCACTACAAATGTGTTTATCTACAATATTTTGGGATCTTCATACATTTTTAGACCTTACCTCAGATTTTCCAGGTGTTGAGTGTGATTTTGAATCACACTTTCTTGAAGTAGCTTGGCTCGAGTTGTCGCAGGAGCATTCCACCTGCCCTTTTCCCTACTGCAAGCTCATAGATGGTTGGAGTATTCATGGGGCTTTCTAGATCCGCCCTGTCCATGTTTTCAGCTGAGAACAGTATGTACATCTGCTGTAGGAGAGCCGACCATTAATAAAGCATGATGTTGGGGACATCCCAGCCACCCCATTCCACAGGGAGAGAAAGGAAGAGCACCTCAATTTCCCATATTGCCAAGTAAAATTTTTAAAGATAGAGTCCAATGTTTTCAGAATTGATCCTTCAATTTGTATGGGTAAAGATCAGAATAGGTATGGAATCTTTGGTAGCATTACCATCTTACAAATGTTTTATTCATACGTCTTCGGTCGGTGGAGATTTTTCTAATCAAGGGATTGAAATTAATCTGGGTAATTATGTCTACCTTAGGATTGATTCTGACACCCAGATATGTGGCTGTTTTCCATGCGTCGAGTATCAGAGTAGGCAATATTGTTGGTTCATATTATTTCAGTTTTCCTTTGTTCAATAAATATCCAGAGCCCCGTCCATATTCCCGGCCATAGATTCGATCTCCTTGATTGCACATTAAGGATTGGTGGTTACTATGGCAATGTCATCGGCATATGCTAACACCTTAGTTTTATGGCCCTTCCAAATGACTGATTTAATTTTATGATTCTATAGAATTTGCTCGATAAATGGGTTAATCTATAGAGCAAACATAATAGGAGAACAAGGGCACCCCTGTCTTGTTCCTCTGGCTACCTTTATGGTTCCCGACTTTTCGCCCATTAATTGGAGACGGGCATACGGATGTAAATAGATTGCCTTAATGACAGTGATCATTCGAGGACAAAAACCCTTTGCTTTCAGTGTCCCTATAAATAGTTCCAGGCCACCCGAATGAAAGCGTTTTCGGCGTCGAGGAGGATCATGGACCTCTGACCCCCGTCTCTGCTGTGACATCAAATAACGAGCTAGGACTATGACCCTTCCTAGCCAAACCACCAAATATTTGGAGTATATTTTGGCATCCGTATTTATCAGCAATATTGGTCGGTACGAAGTGGGGCTATCCAGGGGTTTGTCCTTCTTAGGGAAGATGACAATATCCATGCCTTTTCAGGACTCCAGAGGAAGCCCATTATATTGAACTCCCAAAAACAAATCTAATAGAAAAGGGGCTAGCTCTGTTTGGAGTACGTTATAGCGGTATTTTATCTGGACCGGCCACTTTCTATGGGGGAAGCTGATGCAATGCGTTTAGAACTTCTTGAAGTAAAATGTTAACTTCTAATTAATTCCTAGCAACTTGGTCTAAGCTGACCCCTGGGTCCAACCCATAAGCTACTCCAGATGCATCCTGGTGATCATAGTTATCCTCCTCGTATAAGTCCTGATAGAATTCTTGGAACACGTGGACTATATCATTGACCTCCGTAAAGGTTGACCCATCTTTATAAATTGTGGCAATCCTATTCCTTGTTGCTTTTTGTCTTGTGCATAGGGCAGGGATTTTCCCGACTGATTCACCATACTCATAGGTTTTATTCTTATGCGTCTGATACTCTTCGGCAATTCTCTGAGTATAATATTTGTTTATCTCCGCATTAACCATTACGATCTTGAGCTGAGTTTGCGGTACTTCTTGCCACATGCTCTTTTTTCTACTTCAGCTGGTTTCCCCAGTAGTCTCTAATTCTAAACCTTGCTTTAAAGGCATCCCATATGATGCCTCTTGGTGCGCTATATCTATTCAAGTCCAAATAGCCAATTGCCCAGCTCTTCATATGCTAGACAAATGCTATATTTGCCAGCAATTTTCTATCAAAAGGCCATTTAAACTGATACTTTCTATTCCCATGAGGAGCTACCTCTAGAACCAAGAAAGTATGAACTGATACTATCTTCAGGAGTTTCCTGATCCCTGCTTTGTCTAACAGGCCGCCTGATTTTAAAAAGTAATCCAGCCTAACGTACGTTTTTTGCGGGCAGGAGAAGTAAGTATTGCCTGGATCCAAGGGGAATTTTATCTTCCAGGTGTCCACTAGGCCATGCCTGACCATAAGTGAAGACAGAGCCCTATATACTCACGTTTCTTTCCCTGATATTGAGATGCTGAGGTGCTCCCCAGAGCCTGATGTATATTCAGGTCTACACAGATAACCAGTGGGTAGTGCCAGGATGCTAATTCCACCTCCAGATCCTCCTACACTTTGGGATCATCCTGATTAGGGCATACGGTTAACCCTATATCCAACTCCACCAGCACTCACCTGCCTAGATTGTCTGCCAGTCTAAGCTTACCAACCTCATTTTAAGCCTGGTTAGGATGGCCACCCCCTTGGTATTGGAACTCTGAGAGGTGCAAGCCAGTTATAAGTACCCTCTGATTGATAATAGTTCACCCCTGCCCCATGTGATATGCAGCTCCTGTAGGCATATTATATCCGGGGCTACTGACCTTAGAAACTCTGCTACCCTTAACCACTTAGTTTTATCGTTCAGCCTGCCCATATTCACTGGGCATATGACTATTTTACTCATCTGGAAATAGTCGACGTACCATTACATTAATGCTCAAAGCCTTATTTAGTAAAAATTCGGTAAGATCCTCTCTGCTCCATCTCTGGGTATTTTTTTATGCTTTTTCCCCCTCATCCCTACCACACACCACACCCTCTTCCCCCCACAGCCACTACTCCTAGTGCGACACCCACAATTACCCGCCCTTCCACCCCAGAAGCCTCCCATCCCCCAAGCCCTTTCCCTCCTCCCTTTCCCGAAACCCCCCTACCTTAAGAAGTGACCAGACCGCACACTGGTCTATGAGAAAGATAGAAGCAGCACCATCGATCCATGACAGTTGATATGTGTCTAAATATGGTACACAGCCATCTGTCTAACAAACCCCAACACCTGTTACTCATCCAACTATTGCAACGCTGTTTCCCTTTATCTGTTCCTTTTGTGGAACACATCTAAAGAAGAAAAAAGAGGAATGAAAACAAAAAAGATACAACAGGCACAGAGGTTAATGGTCTTATCTCCGCTAGAAATTCCTTTGCCTTAATTTCAGAAACGAAAAAGTGTGTTTGACCCCCCCAGATTACTTTCAGGCACGCAGGATTGACCAGGTATGCCTGAGCACCTTTGTCATGAAAGGGTTTGATCAACTGCCGCAAATGCCACCGTATTTAAATTGTGATGTGGCAGAAGTCAGGTCTGACACAGAACGAGACGTTGCCACTGGACCACTTAGCTTCAGAATCTGCTTTCTCGAAAATTAATTGTCTGAAGAGGAAATGTCCGAAATACACCTAGCTAGCCCGTGGCTTTGAGTCCTCTCCAGCCGGCTGTCTCAAGACATAGGGTACTCCATGGGCTTGCTGCACCTCTTGCGACCAGTTCCACCCGGCTAGCTCTAGGGAAGCTGCTCATAATAGTTCCATCATATACCCACTGGTATCTGTGCCCTTGTTCCCTTCCGGCACCCCTAACATCCGGAGATTGTTGCATTGCAGATGGTTCTCCTGGTCCTCAAGCTTCCATTCAATATCGATGAGTTGGGATTCAAGCACTTTTGTCCGTACATGGGTGGCTGCCAAATCTGTTTCTATAGTGGTGGCTCTTGTTTCAAGGTCTGTCAAGTGTTCCCCTGTGGTATTGCATGCCTTGGCCAGCTTTCTAACGGCACCCTGGACTTTACTGCAGTCTTAGATTTACGGCTGTCCTGTCGTGTCTCCTCATGGTGCAATAGTATAGACTGATAAAAAGTATCCAGTGTAGGGGGGGTTTGAACTAGAAGTATCCTGTAGGTATGCGAGGGAAGAGCCAATTAGGCGTTCAGTAGGTAAATAGTCCCATATCAGGTCCTTGCCCCCTGATGCTTGCTGGCACGTCTTTTTGGCTACCTTACGTGCTGTCGTGGCGGGAGCACCTGCATCCTCATTTGGATCACTATCATTCTCGCTAGACTCTACAGAGGAGCCCGATCCGCTCAGTGACCATTCAGCCCCATCAGATGGTGAAAAGAAACAATCACTCGTCTCCACTTCCAGGTCATTATTATTTCCATCTTCTCCCTTCGGGGCCGTCGATTGTTGGGTTAATTTTGGGGTTGAGCATTATTTGCGTGAAGAGGACATCTCAAAGATGTATTGTTTAATACACTGCCCAACCCTAGCTAATCAGAGCTTTCCTTCTCTTCTGAGCAATCATGTCCCAAACTTACACCACTCTCTCTATTATTTAGTTCATTTTTAGATAGTTCAGGTATATTAACACAATCTTTCACTTCATTTACTGAGCTGGCAAAGTGAGCGAAGGATAACACCACACCTTCATCCCGAGGGGGGAGAATCCTAGCCTCTGATGAAACCTTGTCCATGCTGGATGGGGGAGGCTTGCCATCCAGTGCTTTATAGTCATCTGCGGCTGCCGATGGTTTGTTGGCTGCGTCATTGAGCCGGCTGGCTCCGGGCACTCCAGGTGTTCCCTGCTGCTGTGAATCCCCTTGTTTCCCAGCCGGAGCTCGCAGTAGCTCCGGCACCGCCAAGCCAGCTGGGCGGTGGCTAGAGGCAACCCCGCCTCTCCCCTTCCTTTCCCGAGGGGGCTCCACCTTCGAGACTAGGGGCGCACATCTTCCACCTGTCTGCGAAATTGGCCCCCCCACAGCCTCCATTCCCTGTTCCACAAGGCCCGGTGTGATTGCCGAAGGAGGGGGAGCAGCTTTTCCCTTCTGTGCGGTCCCAGCCGCCTTGGGGCCCATCTTTACTATTGCCAAAGAGTCTCGGCATAGACCGCAGCCGGAGTGATTTAAAACAGCTGCTGCTAATCATCTAAAAGCGAGCAGGCTTTCCAGGATCAATGCCACTCTGGAACAGCCACCAAGATATGGATGAGCATCTGACAAGATATATAGGGCCATGATTGTGAATTAGTTAAGTTTGCGTTTTATTGATCGCTCCACGGATTGTGGTGCAGCATCGACCACCCCAAGTGGCCACCATCTTGCTTCTCCAACGATATCTAACATTTCTAAAAGCATGTCATTGTGTTTATGGTGGTCAGCAGATCTGTTCCGAAGAAATTATTTAATAGCTCTCATTCCAAAATGTTTCTTGATGCAGGTGTATAGGCTGGCAACATCCATGGTAATGAACATAAGGTATTGTGAAAAAGTGACATCCTCAAATGTATTCAACATATCTTTGTTGTCTTGTATAAAGCAAAAACCAAAGGAAATGATGGACGGAGTGTTGAACATTGCAAGCACTCACCCCCAGTCAACTGATCTGGGTTTAATCCATCACCGTTCTTTAGCCCACTCTTCCACCCCAGTTCAGACATGGCCATATGCAAATCAGTCTGACCCTGTGCCTCATGGGAACAGTCCACCCTCTTTTGTACCGCTTTGTTCGCCATAAGTTGGCAGGGTATGCTCAGACGTGAGTCCCTTGCTCACTTTGCCACTGGATTCAAGCAAGCCTGGCTGAAGACGGCTGAAATGCCAGAAACCGGTCCTAGGAAGCTTGTTTCCGGTCCAGGGAAGGCATGGCTTGGCAGTTCGGGCTGGACTGTTCCCATGAGGCACAGGGTCAGACTGATTTGCATATGGCCATGTCTGAACTGGGGTGGCAGAGTGGGCTAAAGAACGGTGATGGATCAAACCCAGATCTGTTGACTGGGTGTGAGTGTTTGATTGGTTATGATGCTCCGTCCATCACCACCACCCCCTTTTGTACCGTTTGTATAAAGGCAGGTAAATTGTTAACAAAGATTTGCAAATACTTGTCAACGTATTCTGAATGTTATTCCATTGGCGAGAGGATATACGAAATAATAGGTCTCCCTGGGGAGAAGGCACCCTCCTTATGGATTTTAGGAAGGAGGTATATACAAGGGAACCGCTGATTTTTTACTTATAGGTAGTTGTATTCCTCATCAGAGATGAGGCAGCACTCTCGCCAACCAATTAGTCTCATGTTGATATATGGGACAAGGTCTTTCATGGAGTTGTGTGTGATGGATTTATAGCAACTGATGTCCGAAAGTTGCCTATTGATTTCCTCAATGTAATCACATTTATTCATCATTACTACATTGCCCTCTTTGTCAGGCACCCTGGTCACAATATTCCGATCCGATTTGAGATCATTAAGTGCGGTTCTTTCCGACTTTGACAAACTGTGCCATCTGTATGTGTGGACATTGGGCCTCTGTATATGTTTGTGCAAATCTTTGGTGACCCTTTCCCTGAACACATCAATATATTGATTTGTGCCTAAAGGTGTAAATTTTGAGTGTGGTTTTCACCCACTATCAATTTGTGCATTTTCAACAATGTCCAGTTTGCTTCTCAAGGTCTCAGTATCAATTAGCTTATCATCTGATACTGACATTAATAGTTGGAAATCATGCAAATCAGAAACAGTTTGTACAGGTGGGTTGGCATGTTGAAGAGATTGAATGGATCTTGGCGGGTTGCCATTGAAATAATCCTTTAATTTTAACCGACGGACGAATTTGTACAAATCTACAAAAATGTCAACCGGATTGCCTATCTGTGTTAGACAAAAACCTTTGCTCAAAACATTACATTCAGTTACATTCAGAACATGTTCAGATAAGTTAACAATCACCAATTCTGGACATACAGGACGTGAGGAAGAGGTGTGGCGCCGCGGCCAGGGTGACTGACTCCGGAATCTGGGGATCACTGTTCGATGCCCGGCACTGGCGGCAGATTAGCCCAGCACCATGTGACTCTGGGCAATAGCTAGCTTGACCTTTCCAACGGCCCCCAGTGCCTAAAGACCTTTACGGGTGATTGTTAGCGCTTTAAAAATGTGGATTATTATTATTAATATATTGTGGTCTCTCTTTTATTCTTTTTTCAATCTCCTCCCACCCCTTCTGGTTTTCGGTCTATTCTTCTAGATCTGATACTTAACCGCAGTCTCTCCATTTCCACTTAAAATGGGGATGACCCTTGTGTAGTAACTGGAGGCTGGTCACACTCATAGGATATATTGCTGTCTAAAGAGGTATGGAAGCTACTGATCACTGATATTGATTCCAGTGTCTCATTCCGTACTCTTTTTCCCTCTCCGGATGTCTTTACATTGTCATATTTGCTTGTTTCCTCCACCCTTTCTAGGTCCTTCTATTGTTAGCTCCTTTTCAAATATCTTGTCTGTACCCTCAGACACTCCAATATGGCGCGGGTGTTTTTCACTGATGACAAGGGTCACATACATTAGCCATCCTGTCGTCACTTCCGCACTACAACACAGGTATGTCAGTTGCTCCAGGGCCAGATTTAAACGCGCAAAATATGAAACATGGGTTCTCCTTCTACAGTTTGCGTGGTACTATGGTGCAGAGGTTCTACAACAGGGACAAAAGCACAAATCAGAGTAAGTACGGGACCACTGCCTCTTAATTCTGCTCGCCTTTTTATAACTTATTTTGCTAGTACTAATTGTTGGCATATCGCAAGCAAAACCTTCCACTTTGCATGACCGGTCTAGGTTTGACTAACCTGCATCCGGGTGTCCCTTGTTGTATGCTTGTTGCTAGAATGCTGTTGGGCGGATTAACTGGATCTAAGATAATGTTCCCACCCCTATTGCTATTGCTGTCCTCTGAGACACAATGAACACAACCCTTAACCGCTCACGACCAGTTTGGGCTTAGTTATGTGCTCTTGGGTGTCCCTCGCTGCATGCTCATGTTGTGAAGAGTTTCGGGACGACTAGACTTTAAATGGATTTTATTAATTTACGTAGGAATTATTGTTTGTGGTTGTTTTAATTTCGCCTCAGCTGGACATTTCTACTGTTGCCCGCTTATTGTTACTGCCCAGGTTACCAAGCCTGCCTGAAGTTCGCCTCTGGTCGGGATACGCAGGGCAGCATTCCACTCGTGCACATATGTTTAGGCACGTTACTCAATTTTCCACATGACCGCGTGTTGTAGCTTATGTCTTTGTGGTGCCATTTGGCACATTTCTAACTTGCTAATTTGGTTAATTAAATGTGGATGATTATTATGGTTTTGTTTAGCTTATATATCTTTTGGGCCAGTGGAGCCACTTTTCTCATTTGCTCGGGTTTTCTTGTTAATTTTACACATGGCTTACGGGCATATTGGCCTTCCTCTGATTCCCTTAGTGGCGAGGTACTTATTATTGCAGCATACAATCGCCCACATTGTGGATGCCAGTGTTTAAATAGTTTTTGGAAGGTATTGGCTACCTTATTAGCTGTTTTGGCCTTATAGTTACTTGTTATATATATATATATATATTTTTTTTCTTTGTCTTTTGTTTTTCTACTTAATTTTTTTCCTACTTAATTTTTAATCTGTTGTTGTTTTATTGTATTGTATAGTGATTCACTATCCATAATAATGATGATGCACATCACCGAGGGGGGTCCGATTTCAAACTGCACCGCAATGTGTTTATAATCAGCAGGAATCATCACATTACGCTCGGCCTACCTTTGACACCTAGAAGTCCATTTCCATTATCTCCATGCACTGTCATCACAGCCAACTGAGGGACACACTTGCACACAAAATTCCTCAATGATGAAATAACCATTTGATATACATGATGAATAATCAATGTACTGTCTATTTCTGCACACTGTCCAGCCTCATACTCCCTTTTTTCTACGGTCTGTGCCCTCAACATGAAATCTTCTTTCCCTCTTACCTTCTACAGAGAAATTCTGTTCTGTTTTTTTTAAAACTCATGTCCCCAGTATGGGCTAGATATTAGTCACTCAAACATGGAGCAATCATTAGTCCATCACATACTATTTGTGTGTATTTCCTGTTTTTAATGTCACATCCTGTCTTAAGATATGCCTGGTCCCATAATTGTTTGAGTTTGTGGTATATTTTTTTAATTATAGTTCACAATGTTAGTATATTGTTCAAATTTCAAAGTGGTCAAAAATAGCTTACCTTCTTACTGGAGCAGACATGGGATTGTTCATCTTACTTAATTAAAGGGAATTGTATTTTAGAGCATTTCGTTATGTGTTATGTTTGTATGCTATATTTGTGGTCTGTTATTTCTTTCTGTTCACAAAGTCACTGTGTTTCATGTACTGTACATGTTTGTTACATTACAGCCCCGAAGGAGTCTATCCTATGGATGAAACGTGTTTGCTGCTTTCACTGCATACATGTGAGACTTTACAAAAAAGAATGTGAAAAAAAGAAAATAAAGACAAGAATCACACCTCTGTTTTCTCGGTTATTTTGGTGGTGCACATCTTAGTGTTTAATTGGACCTCAAAGACAATACCCTATTAAAAATGAGGCTAAGATACAAGTTAGAGAGATTCTCACATAATTGGAATACCAAGGTGAAATGGAAGTTTGCATCTCTCCTATGAATAATCCAGTAATTAAATCAGACCATTCATATCATCTAGTCTTAGGTTTCTGACACCTGAACACAGCTACATGTACATTCACTATACAAAATGATCATAGCACAGCACTAATGAATAACATAGTGCATATAAAATACAAAATCACACTTCTACCAAAACATTGCAACTGAAAGCAGGTATTTGACCATGTTTAGCGTCCCGGGTTCTCAAAAACAATTCTGTTGTTTGTCCCATGGGTATAAGAAAAGCCCAGGGTTGCTTTCAGTCCGGGTCACAGAACATCTGCAGGAATTTGACGATCAGGTATTGTCCTATGTCAACAAATATATTTGATGGATGATGACCACTCTACACACTTGATGAGAGTAGATCACATAATTTTGGGATTTGCCCACATGGGCTACAAATTTAATTTTAAAAAATCAAAAAAAGCTCATCTCAAAGCCTTATTTCTGGGATATGAGTTGTCAAGTGAAGTCTTGTAACACATTTCTTAGAGAAGTGTTTGCTCTTATAACCATCGAACACATTGAGAAAACTTCAGTCAATATTGGGTTTCCTACATTTTAGCAGAAACTACATTCCAGATTACGCAGAATGGGTTAAACCATTCTAAAACTTAATACGTCTAGACTTTCCAAGCACACATTAGACAACTGAACGCACAAAAAGTTAACATTCAGTACAAGTTGATATGCTAGCTTCAAAACTCCTACACACACGTATAAACAAAACAAACCTGGTGATCCATTTCAGGGTGCATCAGGATATACCTACTTTACATTTAATGAAGGTGACACGTTAACGATTGCATATAAAGTACATTTATATACCAATGCTGAGATTCATTTTGCAGCAATAGAAAATATTCTAATGGTAGTAGATACTGCTGTGGTTAGGGAGAGAACATTGGCTCAGGTGAAACAAATAATTGTTGTGACGCCAGTGTCGGCCTTAGAGTCTGTCACTAAAGCCAGTGTCCAAACGTAAAAACACTGCATCCAGAATGGCTACAGCGGACCAACTCTCTCACAGTAACAGATGTAGACAACAAATGTGCCACTACACTACAACCACAAGCATACCTGCAGTATGAAAATTAATATCCTCTGCCTAATGAAGTCATGCTTCTTGATCAATATGATTACATCATCCATACTGAAGGTTTTGCCCAGCCTGCCATAGGGACAAAGCATCAATACTCTGCAGTGTTTGCCACCTCGAAGGGTCACATGCAGGATGGAGAATTCCACCCTGAGAAAACCTACACACAGTCACTTGGTGACCTGACGGTGCAGCTGGCTGAACTGAGAGCTCTAATTCTGGCACTCGAGAATATGGATCCCGAGTTCCCCACACTCATAGTGTGTGATACGTATTATTGTGTCCAGTCTTACAATGTGCATTTACACTATTGGAGCCACAATGGATTCAGTGATTCCAAAGTGTCCACAATAAAGCATAAAATGCTTTGGGGACAAGTGGCAAAGCTGAAAGAGGTTTTGCCACAGACTCTTGTAATTCACACTTTGAGTCCTCAACATGTGGGTATACACACTGTAGGGAATGCCATGGCTGAAAAAGCCACCAAAAGTAACGGTGCAAACTACTGCTGTCGCTGTGATTACTTGTTCCAGTACGAGGGTAGATAGAGAAATCAAGGTGGTTGTCAATGCTGCACGTGATGAGAACCACCTGCTGAAATGCTTTCCAGCAAAGTACTCCTACCAGTTAAGTGTGCAAAACATTCCATTTGCTCATATTCCCAGAGTGGGGATAGAGTAATGCCAAATCCAGATCACAGGTTAAGTTTAATCCTAGAAGCACATCAGGGCCTAGCATTCGCACACGCAGAGGTTGCAGCTACAATTTCACTATTGCAGGAACGCTATTGGTGTCCAGATTTATATAAACAGACCAGGGGCTTCATCCTTAAATTTGACATCTGCCAATAGATGAAGGGTTCCACTGTAGCATGTCCACCACAGAGACCTCTATTCATATCAAATAAGATCCTCACTTGCATTTTTCTGGACCACTGTGGGCCTTTACAATCAAATGGGGCTTACATATACATCTTGGTTGCAGTGGATTCCTGCACATGATTCCTATGGGTTTGGCCACAGTGATTGGCTGACACATGAACTGTTATAAAAGATCGTCAAGTCTTTATCAGGACATATGCAGTTGGCACATTCCGTTCAGACCAGAGTCAGGCGTTTACCTCCAAGGCTTACAAAGACACCATGGGAAGATTGGGCATGACTGTGCGATACTCCTCTCCTTACCATCTCAAGTGAAACGTGGTAGTGGAAAGGAAGAACCGAGACTTAAAGCAGTCTATAACAGCAAAGGTATTAGAATCAGGTCTCCATTGGGTCCGTCACCTATATGGAGGTCCAGAGAGCCTTCAACATTCTGCCTAGGAAGTCCCTGGGTGGTCGGACTCCCTATGAAATCCTTTTTGGGGTTAAGATGTTGCTACTTGACCTTGACTGTGCCAGCACAGAGGAGAGTACAGAAACTCCATTTGACATCAATGAACATTTGGCTGAACGGCTTCCGGGGCGCACAAAGCAATGTCCAAGCAAAATGCACTGCCACTGGAGAAGTGAAGGAAGCACCAGAAACTCCTGGTTGGATCCCCATATTGGTAAACTGGTCCAGGAGAAAATAGCGGGCAAGCGAGAATTTGGGCCATTTTATAGGGAGCACCTGTACCTGTCCTGGCTGTCGAAGGTACTAGAACTGTACTTTTACCGCCTCTTGCTGGTTGCAAAAACAAGAGATTTGTGTCAACAGATCACATCGAACCACATCATGTGGCTGATTCTAGACAGTAGGCCACGTGGGATCCTGAGTAGTTACCTTTCTCCTGTCACTACTATACAAGAGGTCCCACTGGAAGCTTTGATTAGTGATGAAGTTTCTACGCTCTGGCTTGGGATCACTAGCAAGGAAGTATCTCTTCTACCTACTGCATAAACAACTACCATACAAACAACTTGTACAGAAACACAGATTTCCATAAGGAAACCAGACACGGATGGTGTCTATGTCAATGTACCACAATTTAATGCAACTCCAAGTTCTACAGAACCTGCAGAGCTGCCCAAAAATGTAAAACAGACTGGCTACATTGCAGAGGTAGATTGCATGTTTTCTACTTTTGAGTGAAGAAGACATACTTTGCTCCTCTATGGCTATACATATGGATTACAATTTAATTACTTTTCCTCTTTCTTTGGATTTGTTTTGTAACAATCTTTTTACTGCTTCTGAATGGACACTATCTCCCAGAACACTTTGCTGTACAATTGGTGAACACCTCATTCTTCATCACACAATGTGCGAAGAGACCTTTCCCCGGTGAACATTTTGATGGAATTGTTTGAGACAGGGTATTGTATTCTGTATTTGGTCCAACTGAATGTCTACAAATACCATGTATATTCCACATTTCTTTAATTGACATTATCATCCCTAGTACTGTCTCTGATGATTGAGACATAAATACAGTGCATGAAATGCTAGGAGATCTAGAGTATTCCACCGTTTGTAACTCTGAGGAAATGTATGACGATACGAATAATTATGATGAAATGTTCTGTTTTCAACATTATGGTCAACACTTCTTGCTTAAAGCAAGTGCTCCACATGCATTATTCAATTACATACAATGAGAACACTGCCCCACACCACCACGGGGTACAATTAGAAATTTACAATGTTTTAGGGAGGAGTCCCTAAGTCTGAAATAGTGGGGCGAGTCTGGGGTCTGAGTAGTACACAATGGGTAAAATATATCCATTACCAGGGCAGGCTTATTGACAATATCTTGTTGGTCTGGACAGGGACCACAGCTGAGTTACTGGAGTTTAAAGCATACCTTAACTCCAATACATATAACATGGAATTCACTATGACTTATGATTATGAAAAGATACAGTTCCTAGATTTGGAACTGTAGATGTGTGGTTCCAGACTTTTGAGGCAGATTAACAGAAAAGAAACATCCTGCAATCCAATTTTGTATGCATCTAGTGCTCACCCTTCACACCAACCATCTGCCATACCATATGGGGAAATGGTGGGGCCATAAGAAACTGCAGCTCAGACACAGATTATATCAAGAATCTTGAGGATGTTAGACAGAGGTTCCTCATTAGAGGGTTGACACGCAGACTACTAGAACTGCCAACAATAGAGCATTGTGACTGGACAGACATGAAACACGCAGACAGTATAGGGAAAGAGATTGTGCATACACAGACACCATTAGAACTATGATCACATATGGCTAGAGCATCAGTTAGGTCAGCAGGGTTTTCAAAAGACATTGGCATTTAGAGAAAGCTAAGACTGAACTACACATTGCCAGATATCGGAATATTACATTTCGGAAAGGAAAGACACTCAGCCCAAGTTATCCCAGCAAAAAACAACAGGCAAACTGTTCGACACCACATATGGGGGGCTTCCACAGACGTGGACACTGCACACTGTGTGGGATTGACAGGGAAGCACAGTCATTCATCTATAACAATAGCCCCATATAACAGATTAAGGATAACATAAACTGTGCAACATACTTTGTAGTCTATATTCTAATATGTAAGTGCAATAGAATCTATGTGGGTAGCACAGTCAGAACAGTAAAAGAAAGGGTAATGGAACACTTCAGGGCAGTGAAGCAGGAGGATCCCAAATACCCACTTGCACTACACACATTGGCATGTGCACAACAATACCAACATAGGAGCTTCCAGTTTAATTGCACAGAAACAGCGCAGCAAGATAGAGTGGAGGTAACCGGGAAACAATTGAGATGTCAGGAATCCCTATGGATAATGAAACTAAAAGCTGTGGATGAGGAGCTTAATATGGATCATAAATTGCACTATTTTTGGGGAGACTAAGAAAGTATACTTTATTCCATGTCATTGTAACCATGTTCATTATATATGTATGGATTAATGACAAGAAGGAATGTCGATCCTCATGGCAATTAACCTAACAATGATGTGTTGAAATATGTAATATGTACATGAAGAATTATGACAGACAAAGATGAAGACACACATTTCTTTCCATGTCTTTCCACTGCAAACCTAAAGACGACTATTGGTTTATTTCTTTACATTTTCTGTTTTTATTTTCCTTGATCTTGCTAGTCTAGTATCACATAACACACAACCTAGTTGACACTTGACTTCCAGTTACAAATAGATCATTGGACTGTTCCATTTTTGGACATGGTTTATAAATCACAGCTAAGTCCATGTAAGTAACACATTAGGGATAATGATAATCCATGAGGAGACCCAAGTAGATCTCATTATAGATGAAAACTGATAGAACTCAAGTTTTAGTTCACAACAGAGGAGAATGAATATGGACATGACACCATGATAATATGGTGACCATTAGATTTGCTCTTAATAAGTTCCTTTTTTTCATCTCTAACACTGCACTTGCCAACGTGCAGTACAATAGTCACTCAAAGATGGTGACTAAAAAGGAGCCTGATTTCTTCTTAACAAGTCCTTTTTTAATTTCAAACTTTGCACTTTCCGGCATGCAGTATAAAAGGCGATTTTTAGATGATGCACAAGCAGCACAACAGAATTCCCTGACAATGCAGCATTAGTGGTCGGGAGCAGTCTCTCACGGTATGGATAGGAGTACCTGACCTTCTGACACTTGAAGGGGGGGCCCCAGAGGGACCTCCCCTGAGTCAAATGAAAATATATTTTTATTTGTGATTCCCTGAAAGTGTGGATTCACCGCAATGCCCAGGGCGTCTCCTCATGTAAATTTGTGGGGGGACTTTGGATCCATGTTTTTACAAAAAAATGTGTGGGACAGAGGGTTGGCTGCCCATGGGCTCAGGGCATGGATGTCCCACACCACTTGTGGTCTGCCTTCTCACAGGGGGTTGGGTGGAAAGCCTGGCCCCAGGCCCTGTGCCCAGTCCCCAGCCTGCTTATAGATCCTGGGAAGGGTGGGTGGAAGGTTGAGCGGAGATGAAAAATGGAAGTTGATTTATAATGGGATAGAGATTTTAATGTTACCTGGTCAATATGCATGTAGAATCAAATTTGGTTAAAAATACACACATTTTCTAGAGCTGCGAATGCAACTCAAATTTAATTTTATATTTATAATAGGTTTCTTTAATTACATAATTTCTTAGCAAAATAAATTCTTAATTACAGTCCACAAGTTGGACTCGCAACTGTACCGATGCTGATTTGAAACACGTGCACTTTTCATGCCACTACACCAGAGTCTTTTGGCTGAAGGTTTTCAGAAAAATAAATTATATTTTTGGTGCTAACATTAATTTTAGCTGTGAACCTTTATTTTTGGGATCTTAACTGATGATTGGAGACAATTTTCTTTGAATATTACGATTGCAGATTTGTTATTGGGGGTTACTTTTCAAAAGATCACAAAAAAGTATAAGAATTCCAAAGAAATATAATTCAAGGCCTGATGGTACGATGTTTATCACAACCACAGATTAGATAGAGCTTATGTTTCTCCTATTTCTCCTATTTCTTTAGCTAGCAAGAGTAAATTCCTATGTTTGCCTGTTACTGTTTTCTAAACAACGCATCTAAATCATATTTTTCCCATCAGCTATTCATTAAAGCTGTTTTGATGCCTCCTTCACATGTTTGATGTTTCTTAATTATAAGTGTTTGCATTATTACTTATTGCACATTTTTCACTATTCATGCATTTCATTTTTTATATTGCTTTTTTCTGATAATATTATCATTCTATGACATCAAAACAGGGGTTTCTGAAAGTGCTTCCTTGGAGAACAATAGCAAGCTAAATAACATTAAAATAAAAAGCACTAAAAGTAAGACCTTGATACTGAGTAGCAAAGTCCATAGCAAAGGGGCGTGGTATTTGTCCAATAGGAAGTTGAAGAGAAAGAAAACCATCAACTACTTGTTTTTTTTTTAACGAGTGAGACAGTTATACTGCTCACCTATCTTCTCCGAAGAATGCGGATGTGTCATTGATATCAACTTTCTGCAAGCTGCTTTAAATAATGAATGGCTCCAACTTGTCAACGGTCTGTAAGGTCATCAATATTATGCTAATGCCAATCTTGATGTAAACAGCGTTTATATTTAGAGACCGCCTTGGGATATGGCTGGATCAAGCTCAAAATAAATGCTACCTCTTAGTATTTGCCCTTCCAAACTCTGCTCCTGCAGCTCGCTTGGGATTGGAATCTAATCTACCAAGGCAAAACTTGATTCGAAAAGCTGGCTTTCTGGCATATGGTTTAAAAGTGAAGACTGCAACCAATGGCACCTTAAAACACACAATTTGGTACATTTTTACTGATGAAAAACTAAGATGGTACAAATTTTTTAGAGCCACGATTGAAACTCTGAAGCGAAAGATTTCTGGGAATCTTCTATTCCACCATAAAGTGCTAAGTAGAATACTGCTGAAGCAGGCAAAATTAAAGTTGAGAGATCTTGACATTGAAGCTTTAAACAGTTTTGCCTTTTTTAGTATGACGCACTTTTATACAATGAAGGCAATATCACAAGTTTTTTTGACTACCCAATGGAACTCTATGGCAAAAAAAGAGCTACTACAGTTAATGTGCGGCTTAATTCAACTTAAAGGCTACCACTTATGTCAGTTAACGGGATCATCAGAGCAGTTCTGCAGACTGTGCGGGGTCAGCTTTGGAATCTCTAATGCACATAATTTGTGTCTGTGTGACTTTATAGGTGCAGAGATGCTTCTGGCTACGCCTGGTCTTTTTACAGTTACATACAAGATTATGCCAGGAAGCTTGTCATCAGCTTGTCTATCTCTGCAATCATCACAGCTTGCAGCCAGAATCTTGAAATACACGCAACATGCAGTTGAGATGCTGAAGGCAGCCTCAGATTAAAATGGACTAATTTTTGATGCGCGAGGCACAGTCTTGATCAACTTTGTAATAATAATAAGATGCAAGTTAGCCACCCCCCAGACCAGATCATTTTCTAAGCTCTATTCTTTCATCAATGTGCTGTTACAAAATTAGGGGGCATATTTACAAGCCCCTATTGCCAACACAATGTCACTTTCAGTGGCGTTGTGAATGCGATAGGGGCCTCGCCTGATTTACAAGGCAACGTTAAGCCCCTTAACGTGGCTTAACACAGGCTTGTAAATAAGGCACCCTTTCACACTGTATTTAGCGTGAAAGGGGAGGGTAGTGGGTGTTGCAGTGGGTGTTCCACTGAAGTACCCATTGATTTTGATGCTGCCCCATATTTACCAGGGTGGCGTAAATAGGAGGCAGCACCAATATTAAGACCAGGGAAAACCTGGTCTTACCCTGACGCAACAAAGTTTTTGCTGTTTCCATGTGTGCTGCCTTGTGCAGCCCACATAGAAACATCAAATTGCCATTGATTGTGTATGTGCAGGAAGGTGACCCTTCCTGCAAATAAACAATACAAAAATTATGTTTTGCTGCTTCAATGTGTGCTACATTAAGCAGCACACATAGACGTTTCAAAACACAATTAATGATTGTTTATGTACAGGAAGGGAGACCTTCCTGTACATCAACAATCATTTCCCCCAATGCAGGCAAACTTGCACTATGGTGCAAAGGTGCCTGCATTGGTGCTAGGCAACTGAACTCAGCACCAGCGCAGGGGGAAATGCAGGGCTGAGCCGTATTGTTGTGAATACGGTGCAGCCTTGCGTTTCAGAAGGGAGAAGCATGGCATTGCCAATGTTTGCTTAACGTCACGCTTCTGTTGTAAATATGCCCCTTAGACTTATTGCTTACCTGACTATCTTGTTACACAGTTACCCATGTCATGAATAGATGTACAACTAAAGTGGGCGCACCTATAGAAAATCAATGTGACATGACAACTGAAACTAAATATAAGATTATTCTATTAATTTACAGTATCCAGACTCTTGCTGAGCACATTTTAAATTTATAGAGCATCATCAGTTTATAAATATGATAGGAGTAATTAGTAGCTCTATGATGGACTGTTCCTTCCAGTTTTAATAAGTTAGGCAATCCTTTGGGATGCAATTTTGTTTTATATACCAGTGGTTTAGGCTAGTGGGAAAATAACAATTTAATATATGGAATGTTTTAATTAGTGCTTCTATTTTATTGATTTGGTTGTCCCCAATTTCTTTTTGTAATGGTTGTTTATTAACTGTGCAATAAACGTACTTACCATACCTTGTTTATTTTCCCTATTTTTTCCTTCTGATTCATGTTTCTTCTCCTTAAATGTATAAAATAATGTGATTATATTTTTTCATTTTTATTGCATGTTATGTTGTTTAGTAACAGTCTTAGTTTGTGTGAATATCTCTCCAATAGTTTGTGTATCTTTTATAATTCTTTGTTGTAGTAAACCATTCTTAAACCTGCAAAAAAGGGCCTGCCCCCCTTTATCTTTCTTTTCACAGATTGCACTTTATGTCAGGACCTACTCTTTATGATGATTGGAATTGTATGACTTACTTTACTAATTTCAGGTCATGATTATTAATGTCTGGGACTTAAAGATATAGCTAAAATAAATATCATACATATGCAATAAACCTTTGTGTATAAAAGGAAACAGAGGGAGGCAAGATTAAATAGAGCAAAAATAAAACAGGTGGTAAAAGAGCAGAGGCTTGAAATAAACACCAAGGGTGGATTTTCTCAAAACTCACACAATACAACATTGCTGCACTGCATTGAGTGAAAACAGGACAACTTCATATTACAATCAAGAATTAACAATATTGCCAAGTGGAATATTTCTTCCCTATGTTGTTTTTCCTTGCAACTGTGACCCTTGTAAAGAGACACTTGACACCTCTCCGTTTTACATTACTGTGCACAATGGCATTATTGCTCTTGGGATATGTCACCCTTTCCTTGGGCAGTCAAGAAGGCAACAAGAACGGTCGCTACCACAAACAATCTTTGAGTGATTGTGATGCTAAAGACTCCACTGGCCTGTCTGTGTAATGGGCCCTGTTCAGGATTTAAATCAAGAATAACAACAATTTTCTTTTGAGAATTCAGCAATAATACAGACCTTTGGTTTGGTCTACTAATGTCCCAGTAGACCCTTCAGATACCTACATTTTCCTAGGGCTCATATTAAGTTATGGGAGTTTTTAGATTGTTTAATAGTGAATTTTTCTTTTTGTATTGGAAAGTATAATTGAGCATGAGCAAATGTGTAATCTATACTTTTTGCCTTATGGGCCTGCTTTTCCTGGACTACTTCCTTGTTAATGACTTAAGATTTCCGTTAGGACACTTATAATACCCTTTATCTAGCTTTTAAGTAGATGTTCAGGATCATTCTTCTGCAGAAGCTTTATAAGTATAGACTTATGCAACCTGATCCTCTAATTGGCAGCCAAATCTACTTGATCTGAGAGGTGCCAAATGACAATATATTGTGGATGATTGAAGAGGAGAGGATGTGGCCTAACGGCTAGTGCGGTCTACTTCATAGCTGGGAACCGGGTCTAAGTCTTGGCAGGGACCCTCAGCATCCTGTGATTTTGGGCTAATCAATTAGTCTCCCCGTACCTAACAAAATGAATGTGTCATCTGTAATGTGCTCTGATACCTTTTGGTTAAGTTCACTTTGTATAAAACTCCACAAAAAAAGGATGAGTTAGCTCATACTTATCGGCCAACTTCTTTTTGTTTTCAGCCTTGTTAATTGAAAATCGACGTCTGGTAGAAAAAAGACAATAGTGGGGTTTCTTGGTTTTCCTAGACCTCAGTCTTTTAGGTTTGAGAACAGTTTCACTCATATAACAAACAATTACATATCTTTTAAACTGCTGTAGAAACACCAGTTTGGCCTTTTTCACTTCATTACAAGAACCTTATTCTCAGGGAATTTTAGATCATCCTTA
This sequence comes from Triturus cristatus, assembly GCF_964204655.1. Classification (NCBI taxonomy): domain Eukaryota; kingdom Metazoa; phylum Chordata; class Amphibia; order Caudata; family Salamandridae; genus Triturus; species Triturus cristatus. The sequence continues at coordinate 200,348,086 of NC_140593.1, forward strand.
GTTGAGATAATGGAATCATTTTAGTATTGCGTAATTGTCGATAAAATATGTTTTTGTTCAAGTGAAGATGGGAGAGAGAGGCCCTAGAATAATGCCCAAATATCAATATATACATTTTGTCTTAATGCTTCTCAAATTCTAATGATTATAAAATATATAATCAAATGATATCTTTCTTTGTTCTGCATCGTCATAATATATTACATATGAAGTATTCCCTGTCGTTCATTATAATGATATTGCAAGTCGTAAGTCAAAGGGAGTTCCATGACCATATAGAGGAATATGATTTAACTCAGAGTTTCTTTACAGACATTGTTTTGGTCCTTATAATACATGATCACATCAGCACCCTTCCCACAATCTGCTTAAATTATTGGTGTCTTGCTCAGTTTAATGTAAATCAGATTGAAATATGCTGTGACTCAGATTGTGTAGAAACATGCAGTGGTTCTAACTTTACTACAATGACCACATGGAAAGAAAAAAAATAATCTCCTTTATGTTGATCAATTTTTCATTTAGAAAACCATATCAGAAAAGAAAATGCCAGTTCCAGTTGTTTTTTAAACTGTGGCTGTCATTAGGCTCCATGGCCTGTCCTTCACCCTGACTGCTGGCTCTATCAGCTTTGTGATGTTAGAACTCAAAAGTAACAACTTACATTTCATTATCACAGGTGACTAAAAGTCACCTGTAATAAAGAAATTAAAGACCAGATTTACTACTAGGATTGTAGACGTCCATATATTATAATGTTCCTATGTAATGGGGAGAGGAGTTGGCCTAACGGCTAGGGCTTTCGACCTCGAATCTGGGGAACTGGGTTTGAGTCTCGGCAGTGATGTTGAACATCCTGTGATTCTGGGCAAATCACTTAATCTCCCCGTGCCTAAGAAAAAAATGAATGTGTCCTCATGTGCAACTGGTGCTATGTAAAGCGCTCTGATACCCGATTTGGGTCAAGTTTGTGCTATTTAAAACTCTATAAAATAAAATTATAATAACAGATAACCAGTACTTAAAAGTCTTGTGCACATAGTCACTAATATTACCTTTCTTTGATATTCAAATTGCATCATTACATATTTACGAGAATAGCATCTTCTGATAAAGGATTTATTTTGCCTGCACAGTAATGCACTTTTTCCTGAGGCATCTCTCAAAATGTGTCAATTTGATAATTTAATAGCTAAGAATGCAAAAACAGAAAACAGTTTCGTACAAATCAGATGATCCAAATAGATGAAAGATAACCAACATCTGTCCCTCAACACTTTACAAGTTTAAGATGCCATTTCACAGCTGTATTAAGACCAGGAGACCCAGACATGTATTGAGACGTCAACAAACAAAAGTCCTGTACCATGAATCAATGCCTGCCCCTCTGCATTTTGCAAAGGGATCACTACCAATCACCAGCTTCTTTGACATGGTGGGTATGGCCAGCTCATCGGTGTATGTGAACAGCTCATTGAAACTAACCCAAAGGGCATTTGTAGCTATCTCTTTTACGACAACTAGAGTAACAGCTGATGTGTGCATTACACCTGAAGACACAAATCCTTCTGAGCTGATTAAAGTAGGTTTAAAACTTAACTTAATAATGAAGATGCTGGTGGTCTGACTATTGATACTATACCATGTTTGATAGACATGATGAACTCTTCGTGTAAATCTGAGGTTTATGCACAAACTTGTGACTTTATATCATCCAATAAAAATGGTGCATCCTTATATCACTTGACACACTGACAACTTTACGTAATTCACAAGACATAAAAAAGGTCACTCTCAACTGACAACCATATAAATTAGGGATGCAAGTCAAAATTCTTTAGACTTTAGCCACCATTGTTGCCTCTATGGACACAACTCTAAACTTAGCTAAATAAGGTACTCAATATGAGCAGATCTAAATCGATGTCTCTCATATATCAGTGCTCCCCTGCTGTCAATGAACTGTTTTCCTTCCCGGATATGTTGATCACATAGTAGAAGACTCCAAGACCCAGATTCAACAGAGGAAATCACCTAAGGTAACCCTATGGCAGCCTACTGTATGCCCAATTAAAGAGACCCAGGCACATGCAAATGATACCCCAGCTGTAAATGAGAAGAAAGTAGGCCTATGACTGAGGTATCACCTAAGTCCAGCGAAGGACCTGGCCAGCATACCGAATCAGAGAAGGAGAGATCAAGTGTTACAAAGCTTTTAGCGATGAAAAGTAAAAACAAGCTACTTGAATTAAATAATAATGTAAAGAAAGACCCTATGCGGAAGCCTTGCGGTGCTTGTTAAAGAGCCCTAAAGTGTTCAGCACATTCTCTATTTTAACAAACCAAATCCCACATGCCAACTTGAGATGGAGGCTGAACCAATTTTCCAAAATTGCATGGGGTGTGCAAAGCCACTGCTAATTATTTTGGAACACCGCACACTTCGCTAGCTTAATGGCCTACAGCAGGTAGTGTGGCTGTGGGAAAAGATTACAAAGTCATTCAATGCCCAATAACATAAGGGGCACATAACCAACAGTTTTATGGGCAGGATAAAATGGTGTTTTCCCCTGCCCGCTGGATAATAGTTCTGTAATACTGCACCTGTCATTGGCTGTAGCACCAAGCTACAAAAACACCAAGCAGAACCACCAGGGAACTAGAAAGCCATTTTACAACAAGAATTCCCAAGGACCTGGAAACTCCACCAAAATGAATATAGTGATCAGTGTTCTATGCCAGATCTATGTTTATTCCAGCAGCTTCATCAACTTATGAAAATATTGCTCCTGAGGCTATAGGTGCTACTAGGGACAACAAGATAGTCATAACTATCGGGAAGCCATCTGGGCGCAGGAAACCCATGAAGCTTTCAGTAATGGAACAACATGCAGTTTTTAACTCCAGAATATGCCTCAAGAAGGCATCAGGACAATTTGAATAGAGGGAATATAGTGCATCTTTTGGAACCTCTTGAAGCATCTAATCATTTGTATTTTAAAGACATTGACTCAGTTTGGGGCCTAACATCATTCAGCACAAACATTAGCAGGGGTTCTGCCCCAAGGTATCAGACACTCTGTTTTAACCTACACTAATAAGAATTTTGAGGCAGGCATATTAAAATGGCTACTTTATTTACTTTAAAAAGTAGGAAAAGGGGCCACCAGCACCAGGTATAAATAATTGGAAGTTTTACAGATTTGACGTGAAGTAAATTCAGGCAGGTGAAAATCCTGCCAGTTCTTAGAAAAATTGAGTCTTTCAGAACACATGAAGGCTGGGCTTGGTTACCAAGGCCTTCAGCAATGAATTTTACTACACCAACGCTTTGAAGGAGGCCCCGCTCCCTCCCTGCTGCACTCGGCAAACGCGCCCCCTGGCGCGTTGTAAGTTGGGGAATTAATTCCCTTTGAACACTGAGGGTCCCTGGGGGCCAACTAGCCCACCAGCTACCTCCAGTATGCGCCACAGAGCAGCTTTGCAGAGAGGTGTTCTGAGGCCACGCCTCTTTTTACACCTCTCTGCAACGCAGCTCTGTGGCGCTTACTGGAGGGACCCGGTGGGCTAGTTGGCTCACAGGGACCCTCAGCACTCAAGGGGAATGAATCCCCCAATTTACAACGCACCAGGGGGCGCGTTTGCACAGTGGTGCAGGGAGGGGGCGGTGCCTAACAAAACAAGTGTGCAAATGTGCCCCCTGGCATGTTGTAAATTGGGGATTAAGTCGCCCTTTGGTTTGGTCTACTAATGTCCCAGTAGTCCCTTCAGATACCTACATTTTCCTAGGGCTCACATTAACTTATGGGAGTTTTTAGATTGTTTAATAGTGAATTTTTCTTTTTGTATTGGAAAGTATAATTGAGCATGAGCAAATGTGTAATCTATACTTTTTGCCTTATGGGCCTGCTTTTCCTGGACTACTTCCTTGTTAATGACTTAAGATTTCCGTTAGGACACTTATAATACCCTTTATCTAGCTTTTAAGTAGATGTTCAGGATCATTCTTCTGCAGAAGCTTTATAAGTATAGACTTATGCAACCTGATCCTCTAATTGGCAGCCAAATCTACTTGATCTGAGAGGTGCCAAATGACAATATATTGTGGATGATTGAAGGAGGAGAGGATGTGGCCTAACGGCTAGTGCGGTCTACTTCATAGCTGGGGAACCGGGTCTAAGTCTTGGCAGGGACCCTCAGCATCCTGTGATTTTGGGCTAATCAATTAGTCTCCCCGTACATAACAAAATGAATGTGTCATCTGTAATGTGCTCTGATACCTTTTGGTTAAGTTCACTTTGTATAAAACTCCACAAAAAAAGGATGAGTTAGCTCATACTTATCGGCCAACTTCTTTTTGTTTTCAGCCTTGTTAATTGAAAATCGACGTCTGGTAGAAAAAAGACAATAGTGGGGTTTCTTGGTTTTCCTAGACCTCAGTCTTTTAGGTTTGAGAACAGTTTCACTCATATAACAAACAATTACATATCTTTTAAACTGCTGTAGAAACACCAGTTTGGCCTTTTTCACTTCATTACAAGAACCTTATTCTCAGGGAATTTTAGATCATCCTTAGTTGAGATAATGGAATCATTTTAGTATTGCGTAATTGTCAATAAAATATGTTTTTGTTCAAGTGAAGATGGGAGAGAGAGGCCCTAGAATAATGCCCAAATATCAATATATACATTTTGTCTTAATGCTTCTCAAATTCTAATGATTATAAAATATATAATCAAATGATATCTTTCTTTGTTCTGCATCGTCAGAATATATTACATATGAAGTATTCCCTGTCGTTCATTATAATGATATTGCAAGTCGTAAGTCAAAGGGAGTTCCATGACCATATAGAGGAATATGATTTAACTCAGAGTTTCTTTACAGACAGTGTTTTGGTCCTTATAATACATGATCACATCAGCACCCTTCCCACAATCTGCTTAAATTATTGGTGTCTTGCTCAGTTTAATGTAAATCAGATTGAAATATGCTGTGACTCAGATTGTGTAGAAACATGCAGTGGTTCTAACTTTACTACAATGACCACATGGAAAGAAAAAAAATAATCTCCTTTATGTTGATCAATTTTTCATTTAGAAAACCATATCAGAAAAGAAAATGCCAGTTCCAGTTGTTTTTTAAACTGTGGCTGTCATTAGGCTCCATGGCCTGTCCTTCACCCTGACTGCTGGCTCTATCAGCTTTGTGATGTTAGAACTCAAAAGTAACAACTTACATTTCATTATCACAGGTGACTAAAAGTCACCTGTAATAAAGAAATTAAAGACCAGATTTACTACTAGGATTGTAGACGTCCATATATTATAATGTTCCTATGTAATGGAATATGCCTCAAGAAGGCATCAGGACAATTTGAATAGAGGGAATATAGTGCATCTTTTGGAACCTCTTGAAGCATCTAATCATTTGTATTTTAAAGACATTGACTCAGTTTGGGGCCTAACATCATTCAGCACAAACATTAGCAGGGGTTCTGCCCCAAGGTATCAGACACTCTGTTTTAACCTACACTAATAAGAATTTTGAGGCAGGCATATTAAAATGGCTACTTTATTTACTTTAAAAAGTAGGAAAAGGGGCCACCAGCACCAGGTATAAATAATTGGAAGTTTTACAGATTTGACGTGAAGTAAATTCAGGCAGGTGAAAATCCTGCCAGTTCTTAGAAAAATTGAGTCTTTCAGAACACATGAAGGCTGGGCTTGGTTACCAAGGCCTTCAGCAATGAATTTTACTACACCAACGCTTTGAAGGAGGCCCCGCTCCCTCCCTGCTGCACTCGGCAAACGCGCCCCCTGGCGCGTTGTAAGTTGGGGAATTAATTCCCTTTGAACACTGAGGGTCCCTGGGGGCCAACTAGCCCACCAGCTACCTCCAGTATGCGCCACAGAGCAGCTTTGCAGAGAGGTGTTCTGAGGCCATGCCTCTTTTTACACCTCTCTGCAACGCAGCTCTGTGGCGCTTACTGGGGGGACCCGGTGGGCTAGTTGGCTCACAGGGACCCTCAGCACTCAAGGGGAATGAATCCCCCAATTTACAACGCACCAGGGGGCGCGTTTGCACAGTGGTGCAGGGAGGGGGCGGTGCCTAACAAAACAAGTGTGCAAATGTGCCCCCTGGCATGTTGTAAATTGGGGATTAAGTCGCCTTCAATCATGAGGGTCCCTGAGGGCCAACTAGCCCACCAGGTACCTCCAGTGAGTGCCACAGAGCTGTGTTGCAGACAGGTGGCCCAAGGCCATGCCCCTTTTTACACCCCTCTGCAAACTCTGCAAACGTGGCTTCAGGCGCACTGCTGCTTGGAGGATGAAATCCACTTGTGTCCTGAGGTCCTCAGGACAGAAGAGGACCTCATCGCCTCACCAACAGTGCACCAGAAGCTGCGTTTGCACAGTGGTGTAAAAAGGGGTGTGGCCTCAGAACACCTCTCAGCAACGCAGCTCAGTGGCGCTTACTGGAGGTACCTGGTGGGCTAGTTGGTCCCCAGGGATTCAAGGGGAGTTAATCTCTTAACTTACAACGCGCCAGGGGGCGCGTTTTCACAGTGGTGCAGGGAGTGGGCGGGCCTTATATAACAAGTTAGCAATCTTGCTGTGTGGGACTTATTGGAGGAAATAACAGGGGTAGTTGGCCCCCAAGGTTGAAGTTGGGGGCTAACTACCCCTACTGTTGCCTCCAGTAAATCCCACACAGTGGGATTGCTAAAAGGTGTTTGGAGGCAACGCTCACCTTTCTCCACCACTTTGAAAATGAGACTGCTATGTTATAGTTAGAAATTAGTATTTGAAAAACCTCCTCACACTGTAATAAAACCTTTTATACACTCACTTTAAAATACAGACTACCAATATCGAAACCATAGACAGACCATTAGCAGTTAGTACATATCCGCTCAGTGATTCCTAGGTCTACACAAACACATCAATCAATCAATCAGTCGCATTTATAAAGCGCGCTACTCACCCATCAAGGGTCTCAAGGCGCTGGGAGGGGGGGGGGGGTCAGTGCTCGAAGAGCCAGGTCTTGAGCTGCCTTCTGAAGGAGAGGTGGTCAGGTATGGCGCGAAGGTGGCTGGGCAGAGAGTTCCAGGTCTTCGCTGCTAGAAAAGAGAAGGATCTTCCTCCGGCGGTGGCTTTGCGGATGCGGGATACGGCTGCCAGGGCCTGTCCGGTGGAGCGCAGAGTGCGTGGGGGAGTGTAGAAGGAGACGCGGTTGTTGATGAGTTTGGGTCCGAGGTTGTGAAGGGCTTTGTGTGCGTGGGTGAGTAGTCGGAAGGTGATCCGCTTGTTGACGGGTAGCCAATGGAGTTTTTTCAGGTGTCCGGAGATGTGGTGGTGGCGAGGGATGTCCAGGATGAGTCTTGCGGCAGCGTTCTGGATCCGTTGGAGTTTCCTCTGCAGCTTGGTGGTGATGCCGGCGTACAGGGTGTTCCCGTAGTCCAAGCGGCTGGTGACGAGGGCGTGGGTGACGGTCTTCCTGGTGTCGGTGGGGATCCAGCGGAAGATCTTGCGGAGCATGCGGAGGGTGTTGAAACATGCCAAGGTCAACGAGTTCACCTGTCTGGTCATGGTGAGGGAAGAGTCCAGGATGAAGCCGAGGTTGCGCGCGTGGTCGGTGGGTTGGGGAGTGCTGCCTAGGGCGGGGGGCCACCAGGAGTCATCCCATGCGGTGGGAGTGGGGCCGAGGATGAGGACCTCCGTTTTGTCTGTGTTCAGTTTCAGACGGCTGTCTGTCATCCAGTTCGCCACTTCCTTCATTCCTTCATGTAGTCTGGTCCTAGCTGATGTGGGGTTGTTAGTGAGGGATAAGATGAGCTGGGTGTCTTCGGCGTATGATATAAGGTCGAGTCAGTGTTTGCGTGCGATGTTCGCCAGGGGGGTCATGTAGACGTTGAAGAGAGTGGGGCTGAGGGAGGATCCTTGAGGTACGCCGCAGATGATCTCCGTGGCTGTGGATCTGAAGGGGGGAAGGCGGACTCTCTGAGTCCTCCCGGAGAGGAAGGGGACGATCCATCCCAGGGCCTTGCTTCTGATGCCGGCGTTGCTGAGGCGGCGTCTCAGGGTGCGGTGGCAGACGGTGTCGAAGGCTGCAGAGAGGTCCAGGAGTATGAGGGCCACGGTCTCTCCCTTGTCGGGCAGGGCTCTGATGTCGTCCGTTGCTGCGATCAGGGCGGTTTCGGTGCTGTGGTTGGCCCTGAAACCGAACTGTGTGGGGTCGAGGGAGTCGTTGGTTTCCAGGGCGTTGGTGAGTTGAGAGTTGACGATTTTCTCAATCACTTTGGCGGGGAACGGCAGGAGAGAGATGGGCCGGAAGTTTTTGTTGTTCGGTGGGGTCTGCTGTAGGTTTCTTTAAGAGGGCGTTGAGCTCTGCGTGTTTCCAGCTCTCCGGGAAGGTGGCGGCGGTGAGGGAGGCGTTGATGACGCCTCGGAGGTGCGGTGCGATGATGTCGTCGGCCTTGTTGTAGATGTGGTGCGGGCAGGGGTCCGATGGGGATCTGGAGTGGATCGAGTTCATTATGCGGGTGGTCTCCTCGGTGGTGGTAGGGTTCCAGGTGAGGATGGTGGTGGTGTCGGTGGCGGGTTCCGGAGGGGGGCTTGTGTCGGCGGTCGGGAAGCTGTTGTATATGTCAGTGATCTTGTGGTGGAAGAAGGTTGCGAGGGAGTCGCAGAGGTCCTGTGAGGGAGGGATGGAGTTGTTTTCTGCTTCCGGGTTGGAGAGCTCTTTGACGATGCCAAATAGTTCCTTGCTGTTGTGGGCGTTGTTGTCAAGTCTGTTCCGGTAGGCTGTTTTTCGTGCGGCGCGGAGGTGTTGGTGGTGTTGGCGGGTGGCGTCCTTGAGAGCTGACATGTTCTCTTCAATCTGGTTAAGGCGCCACGTCTTCTCGCGGGCGCGGCATTCTTTCTTGGAGTTCTTGAGGTCGGGGGTGAACCAGGAGTTTTTCTTGTGGTTGTTGGTGCTGGCTTGAGTCTTCAGGGGGGCCAGGAGGTTGGCGCAGTCGGAGATCCAGTTTGTGAGGTTGTTGGCGGCTACGTTGGGGTCGGTGGTGCTGGTGGGTTGGTTCTGGGAGAGGGTTGATGCGAGCTGTTCCGTGGTGATACAATTCCAGTGTCTTCTTGGTGGTTGCTGGGTGTGGTAGGGCACGGTGGTCTTCTTGAAGATGAAGTGGACGCAGCTGTGGTCCGACCAGGTGAGTTCGGTGGTGTGGCTGAAGGTGATGTGTTTGCTGGAGGAGAAGATGGGGTCGAGCATGTGTCCGGCGTCGTGGGTGGGGGTGTTGACTAGCTGATTCAGTCCCAGGTTGGCGAGGTTGTCCAGTAAGGCGGTGGTGTTGTTGTCGGTGAGGTTCTCCAGGTGAAAGTTGAGGTCTCCTAGGAGGATGTAGTCGGTGGATGAGAGTGCGTGAGGGTTGACGAAGTCTGTGATGTCTTCGCTGAACTTGGTGCGAGGTCCTGGTGGTCTGTACATGAGGGTGCCTCTGAGGGTGGTTTTGGGGTCGCTGTGGATCATGAAGTGGAGGTGTTCGGCGTCGGGGAGTGAGTTGTCGGTGTCGGTCGAGATGCGGATGGAGTTTTTGTGTGCGATGGCGATGCCTCCTCCGATGCGGTTGGTGCGGTCTTTCCGGATGATTTTGTAGCCGTCGGGAATGGCTATGGCGATGTTGGGTGCCGAGGAGGGGTTCATCCAGGTCTCGGTGAGGAAGGCGATGTCCGGGTTCGTAGAGTTGATGAGGTTCCACAGTTCGATGGCGTGCCTGTGGATGGATCGGGTGTTGACCAGGATGCAGTGGAGGTTGTTTCCGGGGGAGTCGTTCTTGGCGGGAGCGGAGTGGGTTCGGAGGCAGGTAAAGCGGCAGTTGCTGCAGGTGAAGGTTCCGTGGGTGCGTTTCGGGGTGGCGCAGTAGCAGCCCGGCGTGCGGCCGGGGTTGAGGTTGGCGAGGAAGGCGGAGTCGTAGGTCAGGCGGGGGCGCGGGGGCCAGAGGTTCGGGTGCTGGGCGCGGTCCAGGCGCGGACGGGCTTGCCTTAGGCGCGCCTTTGGCGCGCCAGCGGCGCGCCCGCTGCGCCCGTCCGCTGCACAGCCTCGCAGCGGCCGCCATATAAGGGGTAGCCGGGGAGGCGGGGACAGCTGGGAGGCGGGAGGAGGGCGGGTAGGGGGGAAAAAGAGCGGGAAAAGCGGCGAAGGGCCTCGGGGAGGCGAGGAGGCCCGAAAAGGCGGAAAAGTACCTAGAAGGGGTACAAAAGCCGGAAAAGCGAGAAAAAACGACAAAAAGCGGCGGAAGGACGGGGGGACGGCGGGGGCACGAGGGGCAGCAGGCACTCAGGGATAAAAAAAGCAAGGGGAGCGCGATCACAACGGGGAAAGCAGGCACTCAGGGATACAGAAGGCAAGGGGAGCGCGATCACACGGGGAAAGCAGGCACTCTGGGATACAAAAAAGCAAAAGGGGACGCGATCACACACAGGGGAAAAAGGCAGACACTCTGGGGGACAGTCGGTACAACAACAGAGCAGAAGGCAGGCACAGAGGATCTGGTGGCGCCGCGAGGGCAGGGGAGCGACCTACCCTGGGGTCAAAGGTCGCTACCACTGCCTCGCAGCGGCCGCCATATAAGAGGTAGCCGGGGAGGCGGGGACAGCTGGGAGGCGGGAGGAGGGTGGGTAGGGGGAAAAAGAGCGGGAAAAGCGGCGAAGGGCCTCGGGGAGGCGAGGAGGCCCGAAAAGGCGGAAAAGTACCTAGAAGGGGTACAAAAGCCGGAAAAGCGAGAAAAAAACGTCAAAAAGCGGCGGAAGGACGGGGGGGGTTACAGCGGGGGCACGAGGGGCAGCAGGCACTCAGGGATACAAAAAGCAAGGGGAGCGCGATCACAACGGGGAAAGCAGGCACTCAGGGATACAGAAGGCAAGGGGAGCGCGATCACACGGGGAAAGCAGGCACTCTGGGATACAAAAAAGCAAAAGGGGACGCGATCATACACAGGGGAAAGAGGCAGACACTCTGGGGGACAGTCGGTACAACAACAGAGCAGAAGGCAGGCACAGAGGATCTGGTGGCGCCGCGAGGGCAGGGGAGCGACCTACCCTGGGGTCAAAGGTCGCACATCCACTCATTCACCCATACAGTAACTCATACATGCAGTCACTCATCAATACAGCACTATCATATGCACTCATACACCTATACATACACTCACACACTGCCACTCATCCATTGACTTACTCACACACCAACTCAGTCATGCAAAGAATCAATCACACCCATTTACTCACCTATACAGTTATACATAGACCACCTCACTTATTTATACAAATACTAACACATACTTACTCTCTTATACAATCACTGATACAAGCACACACTTATCCATACAGCCACTCTCACAATCACTCACTCTCATGTATAGTCATTTATATACTCCAACACTCACATATACTGACTTTCACATATGTAGTTACTCACACATATACCACTGAGACATCCATTCACTCACCAACACACCCATACACACACTCACCCATCCATACAGCCCTTTACAGATGCACTCTTTAACCCATACACCCAGTGAATCACCCACTCACACATCTATGCACAGAGTCACCCACCCCCCACCCACTCACACAGACACTCAGGCACTCATAGAGATACTCAGCCAACCAATCAATAACCCATATACACAGTCATGAAGCTACTCACCAACCCCTGCATCCACTTATACACCAACTGACAGACTGAAACAGAGATTTACACAGTTTAATCATTAACCCATGCATTCAGCAAGATACGCTTAATCAGTCACTTATACAAGCAGTCACGCACCTACTAAATCATCCATTCAGACACTTATACACCCACTCATTCTTTAATACACCTTGCTAAATATATATATATATATATATATATATATATATATATATATATATATATATATATATATATATATATTACCTACCGTCGGTCGCCAGTAGGTAGTTATAGTTAGGACCAAGTTTCCATAGGAAGAACATTTTTTGTTTTGCTTATAACTTTGGCGTTGTTTGATGAATCTTCATGAAATCTTCCAAATTAATTCTTTGTTCATATCAGCTCCTATGTGGGAAGTTTGGGGGTGATTCATCAAGGGGGGCTGAGAAAAAAGGGGGTCCCAAAGCGTGTTTTCTCCATGTTAATTTCCATAGGACACTTTAGACAAGACTACAGGTCGAACGGGTGAACGGAATTACCCCAAATTTGGCAGGGAGAAGGGTCTTGGTCAAGAAAGCATGCTTTTGTTTATTTGGTGTAAATCCGTTCAGCAGTTTTTGAGAAATATCTAAATTTACAGATATTGATAATTGGGAATTCTGCCATCTGATTGGCTGAGGCGTTATGAGCATGAGCTTGCTGCTTATTGGTTGTGAGCACTGCCAGCGGTTGCAACTAGGAAGTGTTGGCTGCCATTTTGTGATTCCGTTGAGTCGAGTAAGGGGGAAAAGGGCGAAAAGAGTAGGAAAGAAGAGGGTAGGAGCGCTGTGAGGTCTGTGGGGTGGTTAGGGTGTGCTATACAGATAATGTGAAGTGATGTATTCACCCCTACTGGTGTGAAAGTGCTGTTTTGCCCAGAGTGAGATGGTGCTGAGGTGAGGTGCTGGTACACTCGGGGATGAAACCGTAAGCTGATTGCTGTAAACTGATGTGCTCTGGGCGCTGTAGGATACTGGCCGCTGTAGCATAGCTGTGCAAGTGGTGTTAGTATGGGTTTAGAGTATAGTGGTGTGAGCTCTGTGGGGTGGTTAGGGTGTGCTATACAGGGAGTGTCAAGTGAAGTATTCACCCCTAGCGGTGTGAAAGTGCTGTTTTGCCCAGAGCGAGATGGTGCTGAGGTGAGGTGCCAGTACACTCGGGGGTGAAACCGTGAGCTGATTGCTGTAAACTGATGTGCTCCTGGTACTGTAGCATATTGGCCGCTGTAGCATACCTGTGCCAGTGGTGTTAGTATGGGTTTAGACTATAGCGGGAGTCGGAAGCAAATTACTCACCTCTACCGGTCTGAAGACTCGAATGGAGTGTTTTAGCAGGCAGGAATAAAGAAATAATTGTGAAGAATATAATGCAGAATGTTGCAATGCCACAGAAGACAAATGGTGAAATCAGGTGTGTTTAAGAAAGTGCCTGTGTGGGATAAAGCGATAGAGTCTGCTAGTTATATAAAGAGTGTCTTTATTTAAGTGCCATAAATGGAACCACTGGTGCAAGAGCTAAGGCATCCAGATGAGGCAAACTCCAACCACTTCTGCTGTATTCAAACCTAAGCTCCTGCATCAGTCAATTCCACATTACATGTTAAAGTTCCATGTGACATAAACAATACCTATTAGACATGAATGACTGTAAATTGTAGAATGAAAATAAAGGTAGGGTACGATTACCACACTGTGCCAACCAGTACCTAAACAATGCCCTGTTTTTTTATCTTGATCACCAGCTCGTGAGCAGAGGCTGAGGATGAGCTAATTTGTGTGAAAGGGCTTCGTGGATAACAGGCAGGCAGAGAGACGTGTGTACAAAGAATAGATATGGTTTCAAAATGGATGTCGGGTTTAGGCTAATTTAGCAAGTAAATAACATATTTGCATGGGCCATACATTATCCATCCCTGGTTAGTGTGGAGATGTAAGGGTCAATAATGAAAATACAGTTCAAATGCCTAAGCATACTTAGAAAGTTATTATATGAAAATAGTTCAATTGAAGTGTATTAAAAAATTTAATAGGGAAAAGTCAAAAAAGATGGAAAAAATCAATCCAAGAATAAAGTGAATTTCTTACAAGTCTTGGAGATTGCAGTCCGGAAGTTTTTCAGCGGCTTGAGATGCGTAATGTTCCAAGAGGTGTTGTTGCCATCGTGTGAGAAAAGCAAAGCAATCCAATTCATATCCTCGAAGGGACAGTAATGTTCCTCGAATGTTGGAGCGGCAATTTGAATTGGCAGGCAATCTGCAATGTTGTCAAAGGTCGCATGTTGCAGGAGATCTTTCGCGGCTGCTCAGAAATACCATTCCGCCAGGATACCTTTTTTGCGTTACATCCGCCATTGCTCCACTGCCCGCACAATCAAGTTCATGGGTTTCAAGATACTCCATTACCTGCTGGATATCGGGTGCGTTTGGTGGGATGTTGGCAAGGCATAGATCCATTCGCCAGTCGATTGGGCAAGTTTTGCAATAAAAAGATGGTTGCACACAGATTGTTTATGTGTAAATTAATGTCATGTTGTAGCTGGCTCCGATAATAGATAGAGGCAGGCAGCCGAAAAGTTGTTCCATTTTTTCACGGTATTGATGTAGCTTCGTGTAGAGGCGTATTCTGTCAGACATGCTTGTTACCACAAGGAGCGCAGCCATTTTTAACAAGCTAAAATAGTAGTAGGATGGCCGCAAACAGAGCGAGAATTATGGGCACTGTTGCTGTTATTCCATAGATGATCGAATGAAGGAAGTCTGGTATTAGACTAACACAGTTTGAACGCCTCTGAGAAGGCCTGAGGAGACAGTGTTAAAAAAGTGTGCCTGGCCTTAAATGTCAGATGAGTTGAAAATTGTGTAACAATTCACAAAGTGTAAGGGGAGGTTCGTATTTAAAAGGGAGCTTATTTTACTTGAAGTTCGTGCTATCTGCAGTCGATAAATTACTTTTGGAGAAGTGAGGGACACTTCTGTTTGAAACAAAAGCGCTTTCAGTTTGCTCTGTTTAATAAAATCTTTTTTCAAAGTAGGTATTGAAGGCCAAGTTGAACTTTGGGAGTTACTTTGTGTGGGTGGGAATAGAGATTGCCAGAGGAAGTTATCCGGTTTGAAACAGTAAGGACATAAGGTATGCCAGCTCACATTGCGTACCAGTCCATGTTATTAAGAAGCAGATAACTGCAGTTAGAAAGCTGTGTGAATGTTGGTCTGATTGTGGGAGTTGGTGTGCTTTTAAGAAAGCCAGCAAGATTGGGGGCTGTAAGCTTAGAAGCGTCGTGCAGTTGGACATTCTTGCATAGTAATGAATGACTGCCATTGTGGTCCCACTTTTCACATGTGAGAAAAACTTTGGTATCCTCTTTAAGATAGCGATATGTAAGTGGGAGAAACCACTGCTCATAAATAAATGCGCTACCTTATATAATCACATACAACATGACAAACAACATGTACACCTAGCAGACACAACAACACTACGTACTGTGGGAACCGTGGCTAGCCATGTACACAAACCAAACATACCACCTCTGCCACAAAATGCAGAATGCCAGGAGAGATGGGAGCAAAGTATGTGCGAAGGTGGCAAGTGATTCTCGATTATAAAAGTTTACAATGCAAAGTGTTGAAGGGATGTGCCGGACAGACTTGAGTATGCAGAGCACAGGCATGTACATGTCAACATACACTGATGGTCTATTGAGTGAAGTGGACAGTGGACGCAACCATGAGAGGGAAGATTACAAAAACTTAGCGAGTACATGCCCCCTCCCCCCCCAAATCTTTAGCGTAGTGGGCTGGCTCGGCGTACACAAGGCTAGCATAGGGGTATGAATAATAGGTACGTTTCTCTGGTTGTGGTTCTCTTCCGGAATGGCCAACATGTCTGTCAGGTCTGCGCAGATTACACCGCCACGAGGCTGATGCCGTGAGCGAAGGTGGCTGCGGGAATAATGCTGTCAGCCTGCTGGTTCCCAGAAACCGTCATGGCTGTTGCGATGCACATATGCCACACAGGTCACCTTTCGGCACCGCCGTATGTGAAAGAGGGCCCACCACGTGCCGGTGGTAGCTTTTGGGCCAAGGTCTGCAATCTGGGAAAGCTCCTGAGATCAATGCTGGCTACCGCGACACAGGCAGACAGCGCCCAGCCTGAGGCCCAGCACCGTGGAGTGCTCTGTATACTACTAACACAGTAGTCCAACAGGTACCAACAGTGGAACAGTGTCTTGATCCCACAATGGACGATGTTAAAACTGTATCTGAGAGTGCAGATGAAGGTACTCCTTTCGACCAGCTGTAACCAACTTTAGGTCCCAACAGTGGGATGATCGAGAGATGGGTGTCAGGGGCACAGCGCTGAGCCTCCTTTTTGGGGGAACGTGAACAGAGGGTGAAATTGGGGCAATATTTATCTGCCCCTAAGGTCCTGCAATGCGGTGTCCCCCAGGGCTCGTCCCTAAGCCCTACACTTTTTAATATCTATGTGGCCCCTCTTGCTGAGGTGGTTAGATCCTTTGGGCTAGAGGTATTGTCCTAAGCGGACGACACCCAAATAATGGTATCGATAACTCATACCCTGAAACACTCAGCCCTAAATTTTAGGAGTTGTATGGAAGCAGTTTTCCTTTGGATGGTGGAAAACATTCTGAAGTTGAACGGGGAGAAGACCGAGGTCTTGATCTTTGGTAAGGATCAGGGAATTTGGTCCACTGATTGGTGGCCAACCTCTTTGGGGGCCTGTCCCTGTCCAGTCTTCCATAGGAAAAACCTAGGGGTGATTATGGATAATATGCTCTCCCTGAAGCTGCAGGTAAATAGGACGGTCTACACCTGCTTTGGTATAATCAGGATCCTTAGAAAGATCTCTCACTACCTCTCTCTTGAATCACGTAAACAGGCGGTAGTGGCTTTGGTAACCTCGAGACTGGACTATTGTAATGCCCTCTATTTGGGCATTAATAAGGGCCTCATTCTCTGGTTGCAGATGGTGCAGAATGCTGCGGCTAGATTTGTCTTGAATCTCTCTAGATCTCATTCAGCCGCAGTCTCAATTAAATCTTTGCACTGGCTCCCGCTGACAGATAGGATTATTTTTAAGATACTTTGCTTGACCCATGGAGCCTTTTATGACGCCGGTCCTGAGGGTATAAAGTTGACGGTCTGTCATTATGCCCCTTCTAGGTCTCTTCGGTCTGTGGACAAGAATCTTCTTGTTGTGCCCAGATTTAGGAGGGCAAAATGGGGAGGTAGAGCTTTCTCCTCCTTGGCACCCAGAATGTGTAACTCTCTGCCTTTGAACATCTCTGGGGAGCCTTCACGACTTCTGTTCATTAGGGCCTTGAAGACCTGGCTCTTTGTTAATTCTTCAGTATGAGCTTGCTCCTTCTCTTTTGTCCTCAGATGGTTTGCATCTAGCGCCTTGACGCCCTTGGGCTTAGTTCGCGCTCTTATAAATCTAATTTCATTCATTCATTCATTCAACAGTGGAACGGTGGAACGGTGTCTTGATCCCACAATGGACGATGTTAGAACTACATCTGAGAGTGGAGATGAAGGTACTCCCTTCGACCAGGTGCAAGCAACTCTAGGTCCCAACAGTGGAACGGTGTCTTGATCCCAGAATGGACGATGTTCAATATTACCTGCTGCTTGGTTTTCACAGAACTCCCTCTGTTGAGGTGCATCAGACTCTGTGCTTCCGTAGCTAAGTGCTGCACATGATCATTGGGCTTGGCTGACTGCAGTCGCTGGTGTACACCGTGGTACAGCAGGTCCGACCAATCGAACGGGGTCTTGATCCGAGAATGGACGATGTTAGAACTGCATCTGAGAGTGCAGATGAAGGTACTCCCTTCGACCAGGTGTAACCATCTCTAGGTCCCAACAGTGGAACGGTGTATTGATCCCAGAATGGACGATGTCCGATATTGCCTGCTGCTTGTTTGTTTTCACAGAAGTCCCTCCGTTGACGTGTATCAGACTCTGTGGTTCCGTAGCTAATTGCTGCACATGATCATTGGGCTTGGCTGACTGCACTCGCTGGAGTATACCGCAGTACAGCAGGTCTGAACAGTGAAACGGGGTATTGATCCCACAATGTATGATGTTAGAACTGCATCTGAGAATGGAGATGAAGGTTCCCTTCAAAACAGGTGCAACCAACTCTACGTCCCAACAGTGGAACGTGTCTTGATCACAAAATGGATGATGTCCGATATTACCTGCTGCTTGTTTTTCACAGAACTCCCTCCGTTGACGTGCATCAGACTCTGTGCTTCCATAGCTAACTGCTGCACATGATTATTGGGCTTGGCTGACTGCAGTCGGTGGAGGACACCGTGGTACAGCAGGTCGGAACAGTGAAATGGGGTCTTGATTCTGTGATTGAGGATGTCAGAAGTTAAAGATTGTGATGATTTGTGTGTACTCCCTCCGATCAGGTGCATCCAACTCCATGGTTCCGAATCCAACGGCACGTGGCTGTGAGGTGTCAATGACCACTGCCTCTGGCCTACACTGCGGTCAGCAGGGCTTACAATTCAGATCGAGTGGTGATTGTTTAATTACAGAATCCAGTAGGCAACTAACTACCACGTCTATTGAAATATACACAATAGCCTTTTAGTATACTTGCTTGAAGAAGTCTTTTAAGATGACTTATAGGTCTAGTACAATGACCAAATTCTTCTTGGTAGTGGTAAAGAACACTGAATAACAGTGTACACAGTGGACAGCAGAGATCGCAATTTGAATTGTTTTGATTTGTTTATTGCAGAGTTTTTTGTAATTTATGTTGTTGTATTTTGTGAAGAGGAAGTGAGAAAAAGTATTCATGGAAGACTGTGCTCACTACTGCCTTCAATTTACACTACAGACAGCAGTGTTCACAATTCAGATCGAGTCGCTATTGTAGATGACGCAGTCCTGTAGGCAAAAGACATTGCTCCAGTGCGCTCTGTCTGCACCACACATACGCATCATCACAGGGTCCGCACATGGTTTTTGTTGCTTCGCGTACCTCAAACAGGACAGCTCAAGTCAACGCCACGTGGCTGTGGCCCTTGCTGACCGCTCTCTGGCCTACACTGCAGACATCAGTGTTTACAATTCAGATCGAGTCGCTATTGTAGATGACGCAGTCCTGTAGGCAAAAGACATTGCTCCAGTGCGCTCTGTCTGCACTACGCATCATCACAGGCTCCGCATACGCTTTTTGTTGCTTCGGTAACAGCAAACAGGACAGCTCAAGTCAACTCCACGTGGCTGTAGGCTCTTGCTGACCGCTCTCTGGCCTACATTGCAGACAGCAGTGTTTACAATTCAGATTGAGTCGCTATTGCAGATGATGTAGTGTTGTAGGCAACAGACATTGCTCCTAGTAAGGCCCGTTCGCAGCATGCATCATCACTGGCTGTGCACATGCTGAATGCTTTTGATGTAGCTATCTGAGTGCACTAGACCTGAATTCCCTGTATGATACAATCTTTTTGTGTATTATTTCAGATCTACAACCTGTATCTCAGTATACCACAAGTTATGGTTCTTTTACAATAGAATCTTTTCTGTATTATTTCACATCTAGTGTCCCTACCTTACTGCAGCACAAACTATTGACCCTTTTATTATTGAATCTCTGTGTGTGATCCAATGATTACTGTTGTAGTTGATGCTAGCAGCAACCATTCCCTGAGGGCTCGTTTACACTCACCCCACACGCATTCAGCACAGACGTCACTGGATATGTGACCCTAGTAATAAAAAGGAGTCGAGCGCACATGCCCGTACCCACTTCCACTATCTATCTGTGTCTGTGTGTTCATTATCTATGCATGATACTGCCCCTGGGCTGTCCAACATTACATTGTGCTGTGGACAGCATATGCAACCATGTTACCTCTGGCAGTGGGGAAAAGTTCTGTTATATACCTTTTAGATGCATGGCGATCACAGGTGGAAGGCTACTTTACAGAGCATGAATATTGATGAAGATGATGGTTGCATGTTGTGTGTAGTGTCAGATATGCGTATATAGCAAAAGATTTTCAAAAAAGCTCTGTAAGCAGAAGAAGAGTCTCTCATCAATGCTGTAGAGAGAATGAGTAAAATGGGTGGGGTCCTCCAACTGGTACAATGGGAAATGTTATGAACCAATGAAATGCTTTTCTTTAAGGTCACATGGTAATCGCGCACCGAGCGCGCAAGGAGGCCGCACCCGACGCGATTTTGAGAAAATATATTTACCATAATATACGTTTATTACAGTTAGGAATATATAAATGTTTAAAATACTTTAGATTATTGCTTGTTCTCATATACACTTTAAACTTATTTGGATATAGTTTTGAGCCGAAAAAAAATGAGGGAATGGCGTTCCTGGCACGACACCATACGTCTATGATGTAACACAGGGCCTGGCAGCGTGCATTCGTCGCATACGCAATGCGCAGCGGGTATGACCCCATACATACATGACATAAGGCACGGCTTGGTACTGAGTACCTGTCGCATACCAAAGTAGCAGCTGGTGCGACCACATACGTATATGATGTTGCAAGGGACGCGGTGCCACGAACCCGTCGTATACGAAATGTGCATCCTTTATGAGTTTAGCAATATGGCGGATAGGATTCGCATGCTGATGGAGCTTGGTACACTACCGGTACTGGACTTCAGTTTTTTAAAAAAAAAGACAAAAACGATATACATACTTTTTTTTAAAGATATAAAACATTACATATTTTTCAAATAAAAAAAAGGATAATAGAGTTCAAAAATATATTTTTTTAAAATAGAAAAAATATAGGTTTTATAAATATTATAATATGAAATTAACATTTCACAAACCTTTGAAATTCACTGAAAAAACCATAGGTTTTACAGACATTATAGTTAGGAATTAGCATTTAAAAAACCTTCGAAATTCACTGAAAAAACCATAGGTTTCAGGGACGTTATAGTTAGTTGGACATTTGACTCATATAACACCAGAGAAATTCACCTGTTATAGTTAGTTGAGTTAACTATAACTCGCGCGCCCGCAATGCACTGGTGATGACGTCACATGTTACATTATATATATATATATATATATATATATATATCCTTCCAAGACAGAGCTCCTACTGGAACGCTGGGACCCTCGAAGAGTGGCGTACGCTCCGGTGGAGCAAAACCGGAAAATCAATCCAAGATATCCAACAGTGCATGAGTACGCTCTCAGGAAGGAAAGGCAGACACGATCATTCCCATCACCAGTTTAATGCACACGACGCGTTTCGGCAGAAGCCTTGTACACGTGAACAAGGCTTCTGCCGAAACGCGTCGTGTGCATTAAACTGGTGATGGGAATGATCGTGTCTGCCTTTCCTTCCTGAGAGCGTACTCATGCACTGTTGGATATCTTATATATATATATATATATATATATATATATATATATATATATATATATATATATATATTACAATGTTTAATGTGTACTCCACAAACCCACCACTAGAACAATGAGAGCTCAAATGGGAAACTTAAATAGGCTTTACACAAACCCGCCGGCCTGACAGCGACAGAGTACTGTTAGCCAGCAAAGGAGTCTGTCGGGTCGAAGGAGGTCTGCCGCTTATGCAACAGAAAACAGTCTGTCAATGCGGATGGCGGTTCAGCCAGCACACATCTAAATAGACGGCGGGCGGGAATCCATCAGCTCAACGGAGTAATTGTAACTGGTGCCACAGAGGGATGAAGAGAGTCCTGCCAAGATCTAAATCAGGTCCTAGGTTTGTGTCATAAAACAACACGGCGGGGCAAACTTGTGCTTTGAAAGATATAAAAGGGGTTTAATTTTGTAAATCAAAATTGAAATAATCAGTATGAAGTAAACTTGGGCTGGTGAGTCCATTCCCCAACTAGGCTTTCAACAGTGGAGTAACGAAAAATGATACCCCCTGTAGAATGTGAAGAAGGTCCCCTGAGCCTCCCATAGTTCATAAATTACCTTGGGATGAATGGGGGTTCCATGAAGATTTGATGTGTCACATGGCGCTGGCCCCTGGCTTTCAAGCTTTCTTTATGAGCGGTAAATAGGGTAAACGTAAACGTAGATACAAGGGGGACAGGTTTCACGGATACTTCCCTGCTCTGCTAAGGTTATTGGTTTAAAAAGGACATGTATACAGACTCTTGAATTAAAATATGAATGTGCTTGGCGAGCTAAATACCACGTTATTGTTCAATTTATAAGTGAGCACCTTGCCAGAGTTGTGACAGGGGATACTCTAGATCATTAATGGTTAAAATATCGGGATATCTTAATCTAAACACTGTACACAATTGTTAAGAGGATGAAGCAGTATTACTGGTTTTCCTCTGCCTTCTATTCTGATACAACGTAGGGACATGACCAGTGGAACCTTGCTAAGGCTTCTAATTGAAGGTTTAAGTCTGTATTAATGGGACGCAGTCATCACCAGATGGTCAGCCCTGCACTATGCCAATGACACCTTAGTATTAGATCATCACTGTGGAACTGCACTACTCCTTAATGCAATCACATTAGCCATATGTGGAAATAAGATTATATTTCTAAAACAAAATCATCAGCTTTATAATGAAAACAAAGCTGCTTTCCACATGTTTAGTGTTTCTGGACTCTGGTCCCATAGCTGAAGAACACGCCCACTCACACTTAGCATCCCATTCCCCCCTCACACTAAAGCATTATAGGAATTCTGCTACCTCTGCCCCCTACCACAAACCCAAAATCACCCACAATTCAGTGAACCCCAGGGTGAGGAGTTTTGTGCACCTACCGTTTTTCTACGTTTTCTTTGGCACTCGTGGTGTGTTATCTCTCTGTCTATGTCTGCTAAGCCCTCTCTTCCCTACGCCTTCTACCCCTGCACTTTTTCCTCTTACTTGGATTGTACTGCAACATGTCTTAACAGACATTGAAGCTTTAACTTGAAATGATGCCTGTTTATCATGTCTGTTGCCTCCTTAATCAAGTTATTAATATTATATTGCTCTCTTTTGCACAGCGTTTAAAGTGCCATGCAATTGTGATGCATACACTCCATGTTTTAAAGTCTTTCATATAATTAAAATTATTCAGTACTGTCTCATCATCATGTACAACAAAACCTCTCTCTTCCAGTGCCACAGTGCAGTCACTCCCTCTAGTTTATTGTGACCTTTCTATTATAATAAAAATAATAATAATGTAAATGCTTAAAGAAACTGCAAATTTGCAATAGAGCGCTCATTTGCTTCCCTTGCATCAAAACTCTGGAACACATTGCCATTACCCCTGAGAATGATTAAAGAAGAAATTATATTCAGGAAATATCTTAAGACCTACCCTTTTGAGTAATATGCTTTACATCAGCTATTTTGTGATGGACATGACATCTAGCACTGGGAGGGCCATCAGGTAGACATGCGCTTTACAAATCCGTAACAAAAGCATAGTGAAAATATTAAAACAGAAAAAAAACATCCAGCCATTCTAAGATGTCACCCTGGGGAAAAACCTAAGAATACCATAGGACATGAGGTAGAAATGGGTGAGGTCTGACTGGTTTTATTGCATGACGGGTTGCTGCTTGAGAAGAACACTACTGACAGCAGGCCACTGGCCACGTGATTACTAGTGCTGACCTCACCTGGTTTGACCTACTAGCAATTCCCTGCCACCCACCACCAGTCGCTGCTGCTGCCAATATGCAGCGGGGCGGCAGGGCAGCAGCAGCGACGGGGGTTGAATTATTAAAAAAATGTACCCATTTCTGAGGCCGCCTTACACTTCTCCTGCTGCTCCTAACATCCCTTGAACAGACTCCCCAACCAATCGTAATGCTGCTTTCATACTATGAGAGCAGCGCTGAAATTGGCCTGAGCAGGCTGCTTAGACACTCCGCTCAGGCATAGGGCATCTGGCACGTCTCTCAACACGGCTGTATAATACAGCACGGTTTGAGAAACCTAACTGAGCATGTCTGTTTGCCCAGCCTAGGATGGCCAGCCAAACAGACATGCGCACTTAGAAGTGCTCAACCACTCCTCACTGTGACCCCAGCCCTGCACCGCCATATACACGCTGGCTGCGCCATCAGCTGAAAAATAATATATATATAGTTTTATTTTTAGCTGCTGCCTCTGAGCCAGTGGGCCGACGCTCCTCCGCCATTGCGGAGGAGCCGACGCTGCCCACCAGCTGCACAATGGGTTAAAGCAAATCCCCCTCATTCATTTACCACCTCCTTGAAGCAGGTGGTAAATGAATACTGGTTTGGGGCTATTATGTTTCCCAAAATGAGGAATAGCACAGGGATTTAGACCTGGAATTCAGAGGTCCACATGACATAGCACATTCCAGAGATGATAACTTGTATTCCCCAGATTTAGGTGCAAGGATAGTGGGCAGGATCAGAGTTCCAACCGAGGTGGTATCCTGCACCTAAGTCTGGAGAAACTATGAGGGCCAGAGGTACTGGATATTGACACGCTTTTCCATTATCTAATGGCAAGAGTTTATCCTGATACTTCTGAAGTACCTGTAATTCTGTTGTAGATAAAACACTTTAACATTGTGCACAGAAGCATCTACTGTGCTATCACTTTTAAAATATTGCTTACAGGTCTGGATCTAGAAGAATTCTCAGAACATAGCATGATGTGTAAATCTTCAGGTCTACCAACAGATGATCTCTGGAGATTACAGAAGTCTGTGGAAAAAACAAGATTTATTTATATGTTCTTGATAGTACACAGACTCTGGAGTACCTCCTTTGAGAAATTAACAAGTGGGCTAGAAGACTATGGCCTCTGCTTGCAATAGAACCTCTCATGTCAAGAAATAATTTTAACTATTTCTTTTTTAAATTTTGAAAATTGAACTGAATATTTCCAAAGTTTAAAAACAAGTAAGCACACACATTACATAATGTTTAAGTCATTGTGTAGTGTATATGACATAGTAAGCATCAGATGTGTTTTATCTCAGTTAATAAGTAGGTGTACAAAATTGAATTATCGATTGGAATGGCTGACAACTCAACTCAAAGAAAAATCACAACCCTTGCCAGGTTGAACCATAAAAGTCACTAAATCAGGGGTCCCTGACTCTTTCTATAGTGAGAGTTACTTCGGTTTAAGTAAAATCATCCTAAGCTCATAACACATTTTATTCCTGTAAAATAGTGACTACACATGATAACATTACCCTAGTAACCACCCTAAGCAGAATTATCAGTACTGACCACCCAAGCACTCAGGCAATCAACAGCTTTAAATGTGTTTTGGAAATGCAACCTTTTGTCTTCATCAGGCTATCAGTTTCTGAAAACATATTTTTTTCCATCGAAAATCATTCTCCATTTTGGGCAAACAAAAGCAGTTTCATTTGGACATATTCTGCTTCAAATTCCCAGATATTACAATCATGGGACATGGATTCTTACCATAACACAATGGATGCCTGTATATGCCAATAATATGCACTGTTATACTCCAGCCACCATTGTGCCAAGGCTGGACAAAATAATGCCCAGGATGCCCACAATTCATCAGCCAGGGATATTATTATATGAGGGGTGGCCACCATTATGTCAGAGATGGTTCAAGTTAGACAAGTTATGCTCTTGATAAGTGAATGATGGTTTCTAGTATGCCACTAGTATATCACAAATGGGCAAAAAATAACAAAGATGATCATTATTATGCCATTACCACTATTAATCATTTTTGCCAGAGATTAACCCTTTAATATGGGGGGCAGCATATACTGTTGGTGGTTCTTAACACCAGGGAAATGTCCAAGCATTGATACTGTTTGTGAAGGGGAGGATGGAGGAGCACAGTATCAAAAACATATACACAGACACAAATATAAATACGCACACATGCATACACACATAGATGCATGCACTGGATGATCTTAATTGTCTCAGCCTAAATCCTGGCCCTGCTCTCCTCAGCTACTGAGCTGATATTGCACTCAACTACGACATTTGTACTCTGCCTCTTGCAGTTCCGCACTTCAGTGAGTTCACATGCACTTGAACTGGCATTTTTGTTTGCATTCCCACTGTTCACACACATACAATGTGTGATAGTGCAGGGCATATCACTTGACTTATCTCTTTGTGACTTTGCTAGATTGAGAGTGGAAATATTAATGTGCTAACACTTTTAAAGTATTGCCTGCTGGTCTGGATCAAGAAGAATTCTCAGAACACAGCATGATCTGTAAATCTTCAATTATACCGACAGATGGTCTCTGGAGATTACAGAAGTCTCTGGAAAAAACAAGATTTATTTATAAGTTCTTGATAATACACAGACTCTGGAGTTTTGCCTTTGAGAAACTAACATGCAGGCTAAGAGCCAATGACCACTCCTTGCAATTGAACCTCTCATGCCAAGAATTAATCTTTGCTATTTCTTTTTTAAAGTTTAAAAATTCAACTGAATTTTTCCAAAGTTGGCTGACACTTTAGGGGTTTGGGGATGTGCAGTGCTACCTATGTTAATAAGCACATATCCCCTGAATGAGGTACATTGTTCGGCTTCTCCTCTGAGAGCTACTGTTAGGTGTTCATGAGCTACCAGTTGCCCCTGATTTACCTGTTGGAGTCCCCTGCGCTAAATTAACCAGAGGTCAGCCCTCTGGCAGCTATGGCACATAGCAGGCTGGCTTAACTTAGGACATTGTGTATTTATGCAACACCAAAACAATAATACATTTAAAACACCAATCAATGAAAATACCAGACCACATTTTCAAAATATAGTAGATTAGCATAAATACAATGACACCAAAATGACAAATTCTAATAAAGGAAATCAGAGAATTGAATTTTACAAATGTAAGATACAAATAACACCAAAGAGCACTAAGCACCAATGTGAGTCAACTGGTCTCAGTAGACGAGGACTAGGTTTGACCCGGTCAGAGAATTTACCTAAGGACAATCCTTCATCGGGGTAAGGCACAGGATGTATCCCAGAGGACTCCACAATGTCAGAAAGCCATTGAATGAGGTGAAGCCGTTGGTTTAGGCAGGAAAAACTCAGAGCGAGAAATTTTGATGGATATTATGGGATTTATATTTCGTCAGATGGGATAGATAATTCATCCGCCGAAATCTAAATCAGGGCTTTATCTCTTTTTTGGAGCTCGGAATCCTGTAGTGCAACAAGTATTCAGACTCTATCCTATTGTGTGATTAGCTGCTCTTTATAAATCCAGATTGATTGATTGATTTAAGTGACCACAGAGAAGGGGTTGCTCGTTGTGTTGGGCACACATCTTTGTGGGCACAGCAATTCTGAACAAGGGCACAATGATTTCACTATTGGAGTGTGGGGCAGAGGGAGATTATCTGCAGTAGGGAAGACTGGAACTGCAGCAAACATGAGTAAGGTTACCCCAGGGAATGTTTACCCCATTGGTTATGTAGATGCAGGAGACACCCCTGCCCACAATCTAGTGCCAGGTGTAAATGTGGCATTCATGGTACCCTCAACTGAATACTGCTGGACCTGAGGAGGAACAGAAGAGGACTGGACATGCTGTCTGTGTCCTGAAAGGAGGCTTTATGGATTGGATTTGCTCTCTTTTGTACTCAGAACAAAGACATGGACTTTTAGGCCACAGAGCTACAAAAAAGTTACAAAAGGGCCTTTTCCTGCACCTTTCAGCTGACAGCAAGGAGGCGTCTGTTTTTGTTCCTCTGGCAGAATGACCAGGAACTAGATTTGTTCGGTGGTGCCTGCATGTCACAAGCAGGTGCCACATGACACCAAGTCAGGCCTCTTACTTTGTCCTACCAGTCAGGCAAGCATCAAACTAGTGGAGGGAAGATCTGCTCCCACAACAGGTATGAGGGCGGTCTGCTCAATGCCTAAGCTGCAGCCACAGAAAAAGCCTGTCCTACCAATCTTATGCTCCGGTATTTAGGCGCTGTGATCAGACAGCTGGAGGTTGAGAGAAGCAGTCTTGGAAAAATATATTTTCTAAACATATCAAAGTTACATAAGGACCATGTCTTATGAGCCATACAAGGGGCCTTGAACCAGCATCTCCTATGAACAGGGAGCAAGTGTAACTGGACAAATAAACATGAGACACTGTCAAACTTACTCCTCCCAAAAATCAATCTGTATCAATTGGAAACTCTTTATAAGCTAATCTCAAAGTCCAACATAGAGAGCATTATAATAGTCCAGTCTGCTTAAAACAATGGCTTGCACCAGCAGCTGCCAAAGAGTGTTAACAAATACAAGCGAAGATCTTCTTTAGTTGTTTCATATCGCAGGAAGCCTGTAGGCATTATCTTATTAATCAGATACTCAAAGGGGAGTTTGGTATCAAATAGCTCCCCCAGATTATGTGTAGTGGATGCTGGTTCCAGTCATTCTCCTAACATTTGGAGTCACCACATATAGAATCAGATCAAGGGATTATCAAATTTCAAAACCTCCATTTTATCTGAATTTAGATAGAGATACCTGGTATTCATCCTGCTTGCTACCTTGATCAAACAGCCTTTGACTTTCACGTGGAGCTGAGAAATGTTGTCCTCCATTTGGAAGATTATTTGGGTATCATCTGCATAGCCATACAATTGAAAGCCAAAAGAGGCAATTAAATCCAGAGGAGCAATATATATAAAGAAATGGGACTGTCAGCAGACCCCTGAGGAACATCACAAGCAATATCCTTAAAATCTGAGCCAAAAGATGCGATCTGGACAGCCTGAGTTCTGTTTTCCAGAAAGGATTCAAACCATTTTAGCGGCTTGTCCCTCAAGCCAATAGTAAATAATATTTCCAGTAAAATAGCATGGGAAGCTGTTTCACAGGGGTCTGACAAATCAAGGAGGATGAGTGCCACCGAGCTTCATTCATCCAAGATCATTCAGATGTCAGTGGTAGCCGCCGTAAGTAAGGTTCCTGTGCTGAAGAAAGATTAAAATCCAGCTTGGTGCTTATTAAACACAGCGTTTTCCTTTATACAAGAAGCTATCTGTGTATTTACCCAACTCTACAGGATTTCCACAAAAAGACGAAAGGAGAGAAACAGGTTGATATTTAGAAGTATTGTTTGGGTCATGAGTCCTCTTTTTTTAAGAGCAGGGTAAATAGTTGGTACTCAAAATAGTTATCGTAGAAGAGAAAAAGAAGGCTAGCTCTTTAAAACTCAAAATAGGACAAGGGTTGAGAGTACAGCTTGATTTTATTATAGAAATTTAGATATGACCTTCTCCTCTGTGATAAGTCTAAAATCTGACTAACAATTAAAATAATGAACACCTTGATTCAGTCTATCTTTAGATTTCACTGTCGGGGTGTATGAAGATAAAATAATAGAAATTGTATTCTGAAAGAATTCTGACCATTCTGAGCAAAACATTTGCACTGGGGTACACTTGGGTAAATGTTGCATACTCGTTACCACAGAGTTATGGAAAGCAAAAGGTTTTCTAGTACGGTTGTTAGTGGAAAGATTTTCTTATGATAATAACTACACGTAGAGACTTCCATAAGCCCTTCAAAAGTATTCTAAGTTCTGTTTCCTAAGCTTCTTTACCTGCCTGAGAATGATCTTGTCTTCAAATCCTCTCTAGTCTTTCACAGTCCGTTATTGCCTGAGTCTTGAGAGTACCAAGGAGCTGACAGCATTTTACGATGTGTAATCCCAAATTTAAGAGGGAGCACCTCATCTAGGATACTACAGTCCAGGTATTAAACTGATTAATACCATTGTATACATTAGTACTTGACAGAATTTCCAGTTTGGAACTTTTCCGAACAATCCCTTGTGTTTTTTGTTATCCAATTTTGCCAAGGCACCATAGAAAGTTTTCGTGGGTAGTTGAGAGGAAGGTGTGCCTCCTGTCGTATGCAGGCAGAATGAGATTGCCTATAATCAAAACATAAAACCTCCTCAACTGCATCCAATCCTTCTTTGGCATGGAAGTGATCCAATATTTGGTCTGCTTAGTGAGTTGGCTGTTGCAGCTCCAAAACCGAGCAGATATTGGTTATCTGAGAGGTGTTAGTGTTCAGAATATTATGATAGTAAATGTTTAAATACCCCACTACTACTGAGACTCAGTCTCCAAAAATGTGGTTGACAATACCTCTTAAAATGTGTAGGGGTGAGCGATAAATTCCACTACACCGGAGGAGTTATCAGAGTTTTGGCCAATCTGACCATATTCCGCCAACCGCTGCTTGGAGGAGTTTTTTCCTGTGTGCGGCTCAACAACAGTAAGTTGGTGGGGGTAGCATGATTTTCAGGCGCAGGAGGGCATCCAGAGATTTTCTCAACGCTTGCAGTCGTGGGTGGTCGTGACCATTTATAGTAAGAAAGCTGCCACTCATGGTAGAAAATCTACTAGAGCAGCAACAAAGCAGCAGGGCCCTGTGGCGTGCCGCGTGGTGCCATTTGCACTGATTTTGCATCACGGAATAAGCTCCTGGCAGTAAAAATCAGCACGAGCACCACGATGTTCCGATTTACAGCTGCTGGTGGAATATCACATAATTTTGCGGAGTTTACATCTAACTCCACAAAATTCCATGAAGTTACGCCCACCCCTAGAAATGAGCTATTAAAATTCTTTCCAGAACCTGGTGGTCTGTAATTTAATAGGAACTTCACTGAGCATTTATGATGTATTGTTTTAAAAGTAAATCCGTGTCTTGGACATGTGGTACATGCCAAGGGGAGCATACAAATATCTCTTAGTAGATCAAGACTACCCATCCTCCTACCTTATCTGGGCAATTTACATTGTGCAAATCAAAGCCAGTCTGTACACCATAAACTACATCAGGGCCAGAATGCTCCCTGATCCAGGTTTCTGTTAGGAACAGACAGTCTAACTTATTATTTTCTAGCATAATCCAATATCAGCAGCATGTATTACCACTGACCTTGCATTAATTAAAGTGCTTTTAATTTTGTACAAAGACTTGGTCTAGGCTTGTTGGAATGTCATGGGAAGAGTCAGTGCCACACTTTGCAAGTTGTTTTCCTATTTCAGTGACTGACCCAATTTTAGGTTTACTCACACCTTTTCCTACCATGAAGGGCTGGAAGCATTGTAAGGCGGGTTAATGTTTCGAAGGACCACATGAGAAATAGTACTTGGTGGAAAGAACCTTACAGATAGGAGGAACTCAAGTGTGAAAATGTTGTCTACTGTCCCCTTAAATAAATGTGGGCACCATACTGTTCCCTGGGCCTGGAGTTGGTGCGAACGAGAGCAGACAGGCTGTGCTGTGGCACACCCACTGTGCACATCCATGGTGTGGACATGAATCAGCCGTTTTATGGAATCATGAGAAAACAGTAGCACTAGACCGTGCAGAACCAAAATGAGTTCTAGTGTGGGAAGCCAACGAGGGGGAAAAATAACTCTCTTGTGATACCAGAGCACCAGCCAAAACATTGCAGAGCACCAGCCAAAAGAACTAAGCTCCCACACAAAGTTATAGTTAAAACACTAACCAGTACCTTCATCAGGCTAATCTGAAATGCCAGAAAAAACAAATAAGCAAGATACTAGCGCAGAATGTGCATAGACACTAATGTGCGAAAACACTATTGAAATCAGAACACGTACAAATTCATACAGTTGACACAATATAGACCAAAAATATACAAGGTTTAAAAAACTTTAACAACATATAGCAATAACTTCATTCAATTGACTGAGAGGGTGTTGGGCTTGCTCCACTCCTGATCGCACGTGCGTGAGAGGCGGAGCAAGCCAGGACAGATGGAGCTGAGGAGGACGGAAAAGAGCTTCACTTTCTAGATGACGTGTGCGAGTCTCCCGTCCTGCCTCTTTGAACTTACCTGGTTTCACTTTCTAGGTGCTCCTACGTCCTTGAAGTCGTACACACTGGACACAGCAGTTCGTCCGACACCGCTGGGGCCTTCACTCTCTTCATTTTGACAACAGTGGTTCGTCCAAAGCTGCAGGGTCTTTTGAGACTTCGCCTTATTCCAGCATTTTTGTCCTGAGTCCCGTAAAATACAAAGAAATTGATTACAAAGAATCCCTGGTGTTTTATGAGGTAACATTTATTTTATTTGCATGAATCATATATGAAACTTATCTGAGTTAGTCTCCTGTGGGTATGGAGATTCTGTTCCCTTGTTGACATTGCTTGATAGTTATAAGTAACAAAAAGAGTATATTTAGGGGCATATGTACGAGTAAGTGGCGAAGTGAGGCATTAGCCATCATGGCTTAACACCTCACCCCGCCACTTCAGAAATGCAAGCCTGCACCATATTTACAAGAATATGGTGCAGCCTTCCGTTTCTCCCTGTGGTGGTGTCCCTTCCCGCACATAAACAATCCTGAAATGCTATTTTGTCACTTTTATGTGTGCTGCTTCATTCAGCACACATGAAAGTCACAAAATAGCCTCTTTTTTTTACAGATTGTTTATGTACAGGAAGGGGGACATTCCTGGACATAAACAATCCATAGCAGTTTGCTTTTTCCATGTATGCTGCACAAGGCAGCACACATGCAAAAAGCAAAAATGAGGAGAAATATTCTCCTTATTTCTCCAACTTAACACCTGGTTTTCCCTGGTCTCAATTTTGGTGCTGCCTCCTATGTACGCTGCCCTTGTACATAGGGGGCAGCGTCAAAATCAATGGGTGTTGCTGTGGAACGCCCACGACAATACCCACTGCCCACCCCTTTCATGCTAACCAAAGCATGAAAGGGGGCCTTATTTACTAGGCAGCATTAAGCCACGTTAAGTGGCTTAACACTGCCTTGTAAATAAGGCGAGGCTCCTATCGCCACCACCGCGTCAGAAAATGTGATGTTGTGGTGGCGATAGGGGCTTGTACATATGCCCCTTGGTCTCCTGAAATTGAAGGGGTTAAATGATATTCTTCGTAATCAGCCCTGCACATTTTTGTGCATATTTTGGTATTATTTATTATCCTTTCTGATAGAATATGTTTTTTGGTTTCACCCTGGTTTTATGGGATATGAATAAGCTGGGGCCTACATGGATTCCATGCGGAACCTCGTTTTGGTAAGTATAAGGTATACTTATTTTCATTGCGGTATCTTGTCCTAAACAGTAGCTCATGATTTTCATATGTTTTCCATATAGATATATACCACTGACTCGAATGTATGATGTTACAATGCATACATTTACAACGCATGCCTTTCCAACGCAGTTTTTACATCGCAACATCCTTTACAACGTACACATTTACATCACATGCCGCTGCAACAATTTTTTTAAAATTACACTTACGGCACATTCCATTACATCGCATCATACCTTTACAACACATACCATTACAACGCATGCAATTACATTGCATTTAAGATAAGTGTTGGATAGTGTAGGGGTAAAAGTTACTATTTCAACTCACGGGGGTGCAACAGTAAGGTAAGTGTTTGATAGTGTAGGGGTAAAAATTACTATTCTAACTCCAGGGGGTGCAAAAGTAGGGTAAGTGTTGGATAGTGTAGGGGTAAAA
Source organism: Triturus cristatus (assembly GCF_964204655.1). Lineage (NCBI taxonomy): Eukaryota > Metazoa > Chordata > Amphibia > Caudata > Salamandridae > Triturus > Triturus cristatus. The sequence continues at coordinate 200,381,361 of NC_140593.1, forward strand.
ATTACTATTCTAACTCCAGGGGGTGCAACAGTAGGGTAAGTGTTGGATAGCGTAGGGGTACTATGCGTTGTAATGGTATGCGTTGTAATGACATGCGATGTAATGCCTGCGTTGTAGTGACATGCGTTGAAAAGGATGTTGCGATGTAATGACTGAGTTGTAAATGTAGTGCGATGTAATGACTGCGTTGTAAAGGTTGTTTCCCCACTTACTCTGTTCACTATTATCGATAACCTAAGTGGAAGAGGGAGTTCTACAGGTAGATATCCATTATATCATTAGTTAGGCCATAGTGTTGTTTTTCCTTCTCGTAGGCTTATATTAATACATATAACCTTATCTCCACTACAGGAATCACATAAGAACTATCCAACAAGAAATTCCTTACCTGATACGTGTTGATGCAGTGTCTTCCCTTCTCCCTTTCCTTGTTTTGCTTCCCTTCTTCCCCCAACTCTGCTGTGTTAGCTTTGACACAGTTGGACTGACAGTGGTGAGTGTGGGAAGTGGTGAGCATTCTTCACATCTTTCATCTCACTCCTGCAGATATAAGAGGAGAGAATCACAGACTGTACAGAGTGCTTAGATGTAAATTAGCTTTGAGATGTTTTTAGATAGGCAAAAGTGAACTTTCTAAAGTTACAAGTCCTTAGTATTTATCAAGAATACAACTTCACAATTGACAGGGGCTTTTAATAAATATTGAAACGAGTTGTTAAATCATTTTTCTAGCTGCTACCTGACTGGAGATAACCAAATTCATACTTAATACTGCTTCCATCATTTCTTTATGGGCCAGCCAGCCTTGCTACAGTGAAATTAGTAGTTGAGTGCTAGATGCTGTAAGGGCATATTAATATTACATTTCTACATGTCCTACTTTGAAATATCATGCACCCTTCTTTGTAGGCTAAAAGGCCTATACAGGGGTAGCATATTAATATTTAAAAGGTAGGTTTTAATTGATATCTTTCCACTGCTGCAATCAGGTCACAATGGGAGGCCTAAAGCCACGATCCCTCTGCAAATGTATTGATGGCCAATAACTGAAAGTCAGACAGGAGAAAATGCACACCTCTGATTGCACAGAGACCTAGCTATTTAGAGTTTGCCACAATGGCCCTCTTGAGTAGTTTCTCAGTATTAGTTTTATGCCCAAGAATTTACTTGAAAAAGCACAGAAGAAATTTCAAATTTAGCATGAATCTCACAATCACAGATCAGTGGTAGGCTGGGCAGTGAACGCCACTCTGTGCGCCGAGTTTTCTGGACTCAGTGATGCACTTGAGTTCGGAGTGAAGTTTTTCCTCATTCGCGCTCGCCGAACCTTAAGTTGACAAGTGCGAGCGACAAAAATCCAACACTATACCACTTTCCATCGAGATTTCTCAATGCAGAAGATAGCAGATTGTCATGACCGCTCACATTGAGAAACCTTCCCTTGACGTTGAGGAAGCTGCCGCTCAAGTAGAATATCAACTTGAGTGTCAGAAAGAAGTAGCTCCCTCTTGTGCTGGGCATGGTGCAGTTTGTGCTGATTTTCCAGTGCGGGACACACTCCCAGTGCTAAATATCAGCAAAAATGGTGCGACCTAACACACTCCTCTGCTTGCAGAACTCTGCATAGTGATCCCAGTGCTTGCCACAGTGCGTTCATCCATGGCACCTCCAAGCTGCAGCAGTATACCCTTACACCAGCTGACAGTGGCTGCCCAAGAGAATTGGGCAGCGGTGAGGTGTGCACCATACAGACTTCTGCTATGATCGCTTCTATCTCCTGCACAATGGCAGATGGGGCCTGCACTGTTTCTCCACTCTGCTGTTCCTGTAGACCCAGAGGGGGTGCTGGTGCTACTGAGCCATTACAACCATCCTCTCTGGCCCATTACCCCCTCTCAGGCCTGTTACCACAGCGCCAGGCAACTGCCTTCCCCAGAGCCCCCTTGTTTGCTCCTGGTGATAAAACATGGTAAATCGCCTCCTAGGGGCGCTCCTATACTCCTTCCCTCTACCTGGGGCTGACAGGCTTCACTGATCTGACCTGAGACATTTGATTGGCGGCTGACCACTATGCCCCTTTAGATCATCTCTCCCTGCAGTTGTGGGGGAATATGGAGGCACACACTTCTGTAATTTTATTATCGATCTCAGCCTTGCAGACTCCTTCCACTCTACCTACGTCAATTACGCCATCAATGTCCAATGAGAAGGTAACAAGGCAGCTTACCTTTGCAGAGGCCTCCACGTCATCTCTTGCACCCTCCACTATGATGACTCCGGAAATCACTCTGGACTCCATTATGACAGACCTCAAAGCCATATAAGCTTTGATCACTATGGTTGAACTATCAACTACAGAAACAAATATGGAATTTAGACTTCTGAATGGGGATCTGACCCACCTGAGACATCGAGTGGACTCTGTGGACGCCTTTCAGAGTGGAGGACCCAGGCAAGCTCCAACATGGCACGGTTAAAAAAACATGTTTTCCAGGGGATAGGATGTTGACGAGAAACCTATCTGACCGCATGTGACATCCTGAGAAAAAATTCAGTGGCCCTACTATTCCATAAGTGCTTGCTGATTCACATCCTCAAGACTTATTCTGAAGACAATGACCAATATATCTTCACACAAGTGAAAATCTCGGGTCTGACGTTTATTGTTGGCTCAATCTGTGTCCCCATAGGTGCGAAACTAACCTGATTGGCGTGATTTCAAAGACTGCTGACGGAATTAGGCTTCCACAAACTCTTCATTGTTGGAGACTAAAATATTTGGTCTTAGATCCTTTCCTGGACAAAGCAGGAAGACTTGATAACAATAGGGCAATACTCTGCGACTTGATGGCGGATCATTCTCTCCATGAGGTGTGCCGCTTACTACACCCCACGACGTGGGAGCACACATACCTCTCCCCAGCATATGGCTCAGAATCTAGACTTGACTTCTTCCTAATTCTGCAAACCCTCCCTTTAACATGCTCCTGTACTATTTAGTTTGGAGTGGTGTTGAACTATCATCCCATTGCTCTCACCCTGGACTTGATTCTGCCTAAATCTTGGACTTGACAGCTAAACACGACTCAACTTAAATCCGGTAATGAATGAGCCCACTACTGACTCAAAACAGCTTCTATGGACAGTGGGAAAGGCCTGCCTGTGTGGGATGCTGATGAAGGATGCCGATATTGGGACAGCTGCTGGTGCCACATCAAAGATTACTCTGGAGTCTGAGTTAAAGATCCTTCTGAATGATTACCATGTCCGCTCTACCCCACAGCAGCTACGAGTGCTGATAAACCAGAAATATGAACTCAACAATATCTATACACTGCCATGTGTTAAAAGCACTTTCCCACATTACACTGATGAATTATGAACATGGTGATAATGTGGGGCAGCTCTTGGCTCTTCAATTAAAACAGAAGGGGGCTTGCTCAGTATTCCAGCTATCCGCACATTCACTGGAGCAGTCTTGACTCACTCACTGGACATTGTTGAAGAAGTTTCAACATTCTACACCCTGGCAGACACCACATGGGAAGATGCATTTATGTTGGCCCTCCACCTCCCTATCATTCCTGCGAACATTTGGGACAAAATTGACTCACATCAGTGAGGAGGAAGTTGCAGATACCATCAATTCCTTGAATACGGGCAAAATGCCAGTTGAGTGTGGATTCCCACTGGACTCATTTAGGGCCACATGTACTTGAATTATCGCACTCCTCACGGCAATGTTTCAGGAGGCTAAGACCACCAACTTTGTTAGATTGGAATTCAACAGACCACACACTTTGCTTATTCTGAAACCTGGTAAAGAGACTGACCATCTAACTGTGGCAAATTTTGACCGATCTCTCTACTAAATTGCAATAAAAAAATACTGGCTAAGGTCCTGTCCATCAGACTGGCCCATGTTATCGTACTATTGATCCATGACAACCAGGTCAGCTTTGCTCCTTTCTGCAACCACCTACAAGCTCTGGTGCACATTTTATGGTCTGCCAGGAATGATGCAGACAATAAACTCCAACATTCTTTTGATGCAGAGAAGGCAAATGACAAAGTCGAATGGTGGTACTTTTCTGCACCAAGCCTTTTTTTGGTGTGGGACGGCCTTTATTGGGATGGTACGCTGGCTATATCAATCCCACCCTGTGTCAAGCAACTGTAACGGTATTCTCTCAGACCCTGTTAACATCACCAGGGGTACGAAGCAGGGCTGCACACAGTCACCACTCCTTTTCTTCCTCACCTTGGAGCTGCTGCCTATTACGGTGCCCTCCTCGAAGCAAATTACTGGTGCCCAGATGCCGGCTGGTGAATTGAGACTCCTACTTTATGCAGACAGCATTCTGCTACTGCTGAATGACCCTGAGGCATCAATCCTGGACAAGGCCGGACTGGGAATGCAAAGCAGCCCAGGCAACTCGTGTCAGGCCAGCCCCTGTACAGTTGTCAGCCCAGCCCCTGTACAGTGCCTAGTGACTGCAGCGAGTGAGCCTGAGCACTACCAAAGGGGGTTTTGGTGGAGTTCCCCCCAAGAAAATTTGGGAAAGAATTGAGCATTCTACAACACATTTGTCATTATATATTAAATTGTAATAGCTTTTAAAGCATAGTAAATAATGATCTTGCTGTACACCAGGATACAACAATCTTTGTTGGGGCTCTTCAATGATTCCCTCACTATCACCGTCCAACAGTGGAGCTCATCTCGCCATAGCCCCTTTCTTCCATGTATTGTTTTGTTTTACAGCACGTCTCATATCAGTGTATGGTGTCAGAGCACTTTGCATCACACACATACAGAGAAAATTAATCATACGTGTGTAAATCAATATACAGAAAATGTTACATAAGGCAGAGGACTACAAGGTGTAGGATTCAGATGCCATCCTTGCTGGAAGGCACTTTGTAAGAGTGCTTGGTCAGGAGCAGCACAAACTCATGATTCAGAATATAGCAGAGTGCTTACTGTTGCCTTTAACAATAAGAATATATTTTACCCAAACAAAGCTTTTTTAACAACATCATGATAATGAAAGACCGGGACAAATATAGAACGTTCTAACCTGTACCATGCAGCTTGCATGCAGCTCTTTGATGGTAATTCACAGCTACTGTGCTAGATTATGGTTGTAACTCATGAGCTGCAGAGTAACAAAAGAATCCCTGTGACAAAAGCAGTAACCCACTGAGCTGTGCACATAAAATATTGTTATTTGCTATGCATGGTACACATTCTTAGCAGCAGGCATATTAACCTTATTAACTTTAACCATAACCTTCTGCTAAGAACGCTACCATAGATGAGTCAAAATTGCCACTAGACAAAAATCCCATCTCTCTCCAATCAATCAATCAATCAAAGACATTTATAGAGCGCGCTACATACCCGTGGGGTCTCAAGGCGCTGGGGGGGGGGGGGGGTGCCGCTACTGCTCGAACAGCCAGGTCTTCAGCTTCTTCCTGAAGGAGAGGTGGTCTTGGGTCAGGCGCAGGTCGGTCGGGAGGGAGTTCCAGGTCTTGGCGGCCAGGTAGGAGAAGGACCTTCCTCCTGTAGTCGCTCTTCGGATGCGGGGGACGTCGGCGAGGGCGTGGTTGGCTGATCGGAGGAGGCGTTTGGGAGCGTAGAAGTTGACTCGGCTGTTGAGGTAGCTCGGGCCTTGGTCGTGTAGGGCTTTGTGTGCGTGGGTGAGGAGGCGGAAGGTGATTCTTTTGTTGACGGGGAGCCAGTGGAGGTCTCTCAGATGTCCGGAGATGTGGCTGGTTCGTGGGATGTCGAACAGGTACATTAATCACCAGAGTTAACATAACACTATTGTTGTTGCTGGAAAACTGCTTAAGATACAGGGAACTTTGTAGTGCTTTTAAAACTGCTGCACTGCTACAAAGGCGTCAACATCCTTCCAGCCTCCCAGAGAAACTCCTGATGCCCTGTACAGCCAGTCCGGCCTTGATTCAGGAACTGCTGGACCAGGTTGATTTCTTTGTTTACTTCTCTGGCGACAAGATTAAATGGTGTAGGACGAAGCTATGCCACTGACACCCAATGCCTCACAACGTTCCTAGTTGCACCTACCGGCACAATGGAGTGGATTGAAATACCTGGGGGTTCTGCTACTCAGAGATCCTGTACCATGCTTAAGGAAAGCATCTTGCCCCTCCGAGAAAATATTGAAAGCAGACATTGCCAAATGGTCGCCCTCCAGTTATCTCTCTGTGGTAGAGTCTGCTGCTGCAAATCTTATTTGCTATTGAGAACACAAATTAATATCATGCACAATATTATTTTTAAATAAAGCATGTGCTAAATATAAAATGTATAGTAGGTAATCATACCTGAATGTTATAGGCCTGCTTATAAATCAAATGCTGGACTACGTTAGCCTAACTTGATGTCATATTAAACGAAAAATTACGTATTAGCACAGAAAGTCTGTTTTTTCATACTGAATAGTTGCTTGTGCAAGATGGTTTTCTTCTCTTTGCTGCAGATGTTGCAACTTTGGAAACCTACTGCCAGTTAGTGGTACTTGTTCTGTATTAGGCAACTGATAGTGAGGTTCTCATCAGGAAGAGACAATAATGACAGGAAGAATGATTCATGGGAAGAAGTTCGGACCTCAAGAACATAACATTGCATTTTCTAGGACTAATGTCTGAAAGTCTATTATGCTCTGGTGAGAGCATGGTGAGTGAACCTCTTCCCAGGAGTTTTAAGATAATGTATTAGTGGGCGAAGAAGACAAAAGAAAATAATATTGCAATATAGAATTTGTGTGTTTATATTAGTGCGTGTTTCCAGAGTAGGCACAGATTTTTTTCCTTGACATTCTGACTATAGACTTGTCACTGATCTCCTAGACTTCTCTACGAGTGGTTTCTTAGCCTGATTCTATATGTCTGGGGAATTATGACTGAGAATAAATTTCCAGTATGATTTGCAGAAGCTTTATGCTTGCGTATTGATCCATCTCACTCTCAATCAGAACTTTTATGGGTTTCTGAACTGACACTTTTCCTCTCTTTATCCCAGCTTAGTTAGAATAGGAAGCTTCCTTCATGGTACACATTTGTTGTTTTATTATTACTATCTTGACTGTTATCTTGAAGACCATTCTTTTCTATTTTGTAATTAAATATTATTTGAAGGATTATTTGAACATCTATCGCTGACATTCATTTTTAATATATAATAAATAAATACATTAAAAGCTAAAAGATTTGAAAATAAAACCCTTTAACTTCTACTAACTCTCTCTAACGATGTATTGTTTCTGTAGATGATTGCTCCTCATTTTTCTTCGTTGACCATCAAAGGTCCATACGACCAGTGGCAGGGTTATTTAATAATTACTCTCAAAGACTGAGATACAGAAAACCCCGTTCCATTAAGTCTAAACTATTAAGATGGTGACGGACACCAGATTTAACTATCTGTTTGGCATGCTCCCTTTTAATATTTGTTCTAAGATTTTATTGCAGATTGCCGTCGCTGTCTGGAAGTATGTGTTGGGCCCAACAACTCAAAAACTGGTGTCCAAGAAACGTAATGCCGCCAATACTTCCAGTAGCCTTGCCTTCCTCATTCTTGGACCTATTACAGGGCCCATCACTTGTCGCAGATGACCTGCCATTAGAATTCCACTGGCTAAACACATCTCTGGGTCAAGATCGAAGAGATAACTCCATAATGGAACACGGGGTCTCTATGTACTTTATGCTGGACCCTGAGCCTCAACTAACCCCCCACAACCTGATGCAGGTGGAAATAAACATGGTATGGAAAGCGACCTATTGCCTATTGAAAGAAGGCATATAGCTACATCCTAAAGTTTTCCTGTGGCATAATGGATCCATCACCATCCACCACTCTACACTGTCCTGGCCAGCTTGGGGGCAGACTGGGATCATCGAGGTACAACACCTACTAGAAGAGGTGGCTTTTATAAACCTCACTTCTGACTATCATCTTCCACTATCCCATACCTGAAGATATCTCCAAATTAGACACTTTCTTCTCACACAGAGATACTCAGGGAGCTGGTCCTCTCCCCCTTCCTCACATTACTCCTGCTTGGAGCCAATACAAAATGCTGATTTCCAGTCTCTATTGACTCCTGATGACGAAACTGGTCTCTGAACCCCTCGAATGCCTTCTCAGGATTCAATGGTAGGATCATCTACAAGAGGCGTGTGCCACTGTGAGCTGGTCTCGACTTATGCCCTCCCACAACAAGGGACTACGGGAGACCTGTATGAAGTTTTGCTATTTTAAGATCTTGTAAGACTGGCGCTGCTTCCCACTGGACAACATAGAGCAAAGTTAACTCCCACATCCATATGCTGGCAATGTCCCCAGACAGAGAAAAACAAAGAGGGGAGTAGAGAGGTACCACTCAACGAGTGGCGGAGGTGGATACTTCCTCCCAGTAAAGCGTACATAAACATAAGGATCCACCCACAGGTATAGTAAATCAAGAGTCTCCCGTTTATACAATATGTATCCCACGGTCGTGGAGAATACACATCAGTTGTTAAAATACCCCTCACACACCAAAAGGGCCCTTGGTGTCATGCTTCATCATAGGGGTCTTCCCGCCCCTCTACGGGACGGGGCGTGCTACAACCTACATATGCGTGGGAGCACTGTTCTTAGTGAGACTACTATGTGTGGTGCAGGGGTGTGCAAGGAAGGGTCAGGAGTGGATGGAGAGTGATTTAAAAAAATACCTGGCTCTCTGGTCTAGGAAAATGTATTCTGCTGTCTAAGCTGGTATTAATAAAAGGTGGGGGGGAGGAGGGTGTATGCCTCAATGAGCTAGGCCTCCTACTGGTGTCGACATGTTTCGAAGCTTCCCCATGCTTCTTCGTCAGGACCTTAAGGATCCCTTCCTACGACGCACTGTGATGTGTAAAAGATAACAAAAAAATAGTGAGTGAAAAAAATCAAAATGGAAGTAAATAGCCTCCATAAGTTGGTAATGCCCCAATGGGTCTTAGATACTCCTATTAACCTAAAAGGAAAAAGGTATAAAAGAGAGATACACAAGACATTTAATCATGTTGGTAGAAGTTCATTCCGTCGTGTTAGAACAGTGATCTGAAAAAGGAGGTGAACGAAGGTCGTCTCTTAACGCTATCCATAACGTTATCACGTGATCTGTGATGAAAATACTGTATGACTCATGGACATACTACATAAAGACATAACACAACAGAAAACACACACTCTACTCAGAAAGGAACAAAGTTCCTGCAAGGCAGATATATCAGCGGTTTTTTACATGCCAAACCCAACAAAGCAATAGTAAAACATACTTGCTGCAAAGAGAAAAGTATCCTCATGAGCTCAAATACTGAGTGGTAGGAGTGCCAAATAGGCTGCCTGAATGAAGGGAGAAAGGAGACTGTAGTCCAATCATCAAAAATAAACTACCAGGATATATCCTCGACCTGCCGGCTATGCCGTACTTACGCCTCCAAGGATCAGTGTCCTGCCCAAATAACCACCCCGGTCGGCTCCGTCGATGGAGCTAGACTGGAGGTATCAGAGTTTAAGTACCTGCACCAATCAGGGATTACGCGCCAGTGAGCCAAGCCTGATAGGCCAATGGGAAGAGACCCGCTGGCACTGCTTAACGGGACCCGGAGGCACTGCTTTACGAGACCCGGAACCGGAAGGTAGAACGGTCGGGTCACCGTGATTGAATGGCGAAGGACCCCCAGAAAAAAAGGTGTCTATGTTAGATGCCTGTATTTAAATTCAAGAAAGTTAAAAACGAAAGGCTGCTGGGTGATATGTCCGAACCTGCGTGACAGACAAGTTTGCTAAAGGGTAGGCACAGCCTCCTGGATTGAGGGGGGGCATGATCAAAATCAGCTAGAAAAGGGCTCCTCAACCTGATAAAATACATACACACCGGCAGGGCAATGCCTCTAAGTACATGATGAAAACCAGCTGGTAAACGGCTCAACCAACCAAGAATACATACACACCAGATAGGCAATACCTTCACGTATGAAAAGCCACTAAAGTGGAGGTCCTCCGCTGGGGTCTAGGTAGGGTATTCCTAGGTGCATGAAAGAGTAAGAAGTAAAAAAAGTAAAAAAACAAGGAAAATTAACCACACAGTTGTAACGGGGTGGTAGCCCTTTGTTTTATGTTCCTTGTAGGCAATCTGTGCTGCTTTAAGAGAGGCGCCTGGCTCCTTGAGTTTGGGCACCATCTTAGAGGAAGCAAGACGTCCATTTTATCAATTTTATCATTTAAATGTTCTCACTGTTATTTCATTTTTGTTTTCATTTTCCAGTATATTATTTCCACAGGGGACCCTGTGAGTTCTATAGGGATTGCTGGACCCCAGTTCAGCCTCCCAGTTTATATGCTCACTTATTGTCTCATCGCGCTTCGGCACCGGAATTTGAGGACACTGCCCCTGCCATGGAGGGCTATTTAACTCAGGGGTCAGAGGAGTCCACGCAACTCCTCCTCAGCACGAAATGGTAGCCCTTTGTTTTATGTTCCTTGTAGGTACTCGGTGCCGCTTTTCGGGAGGTGCCTGGCTCCCTGAGTTTGAGTGCCATCTTAAAGACTTCCCTTTAATAATTTTATCATTTTAAAGTTTCTCACTGTTATTTTATTTTGTTTGCATTTTCCAATATATAGTTTTCCCAGGGGAGCATTCGAGTTCTGTAGGGTTTGCTGGACCCCAGCTCAACCTCCCTGTTTATTTGCCAACTTCCTTCTCATCGTGCTTCGGTTGCGGAATTTGAGGACACGCCCCCTGTCATGGAAGCCTATTGAACTCAGGAGTCAGTGCGTCCACGCAGCGGACGTGCCGCTGACGTGCCAGAGGTGCACCAAAGGCAAGCCCATTTGAGCCCGTCTGCGCCTGTCCACGGCCAGATAGCGCCGAGCACCAGGACCCCTGCTCAACATGACAGCAGTAAACAGCCACCGGTTACATTCACTTGTAAGGAACATAGGGGCATATCAGCAACACCCGGCGATAATTATCGCTCAGCGCTCTTAGCGTGAGGATAATTATCGCCGGGTAACGAGGATTTTTATCGCTGAGATAGCGTGCTATTAGCAACGCTTATCTCCTCAGGGATAAAAATCCTCACGCTAACTGCCTAATGTGAGATTATCGCTGGAAACCCAGCGATAATCTCACGCAATGTGGCGTTAGCTTTCTGATAGGGACTCACAAACTTAGCCAAGATATCTGCCCTCCATAGGATATCATGGCTAAGTCAGTCCTGAAGCAGGTGTAAGGAAAGTAGCGAGAACAGGGGTTATCGCTACTTTTCCTGATGCTATGCTTCATAGCGTGGGACTTGATGATAGCAGAAATGTCGCTTAGCGACATTTCTCCTGTCATGTTAGGTCAGGAACGCCCACTTTGCATCTCATTAGAGATGCAAATCTGGGCGTAAAGAATCCCCATACTAAAGCAAGGTTTCACGCGTTAGCGTGGCCTTGCTAATTAGGCAATAACATTATCGCCGCTTTCGGCCAAAAACGGCCGCAAAAGCGGCGATAATTTTTTATTGCCTGCTTGTAAATATGCCCCTAAGTGCTCTGAACGTCTCTACCCCACGGCACAGCTGCTTCTGCTTATACATGGCCAACCTTCCCATTAGGACCAACATGTGCTGCCATAACTGTGGTTTTATGATAACCTTGCGTGACCTGCACTCTGCTCCTGCATGGCATGACTTTAACTGCAAGGGGCTGGGGCTTATACAAAAAACAAATGCACCTACACACTCGGCCGGGCATACTTTAGATGGTCTTTGTACTAATAACACTATCAAGGATGTTTTACCTTTAGTATGGTCTGATCACCATGCCATAATTTTTTTGATAAATATATCTGAATGTCCTAAACAACCTTAGGCCAGGCTTTTCAAGTTAGTCTCGGTCTTGGAAAAATATAAACAGTTCTCTCCTCTCTCAACAACTGGCTAATACCCAACCTGAGTTTACTCCTGACAGGGATCAGGCATCTCAATACTACCCAGACTGGCTTCAGGCTGTCTTTTCTAAAGTAGCCCCATATTCCAAATTCTCCAAAATTAGGAAAACCCGAACCGCTCCTTGGTTCTCCGAAGCACTTAGGCTTGAAAAGCAAAGCTGCAGCAGAGAGGAAAGACCTTGACTGTCGCAATACGATTTGTTAGAGGAATCTTGGCATAAGCAGGTGTTGGCTAAATATAAATACCTCCTAATCAAGGAAAAGAGCGACTATTTCACTCAGCAAATAAAGACAGCTAAAGTTTCGACCAAACAGCTTTTTCAAGTAGCATCTAAACTCACACCTCCTGGTAATAATTCTAGTAACAACACACATTTTTTTTCGACACTTTCGCGCAGTGCTTTAAGGCTAAAGTTAACCAAATTTTTCCCAAGTTTGAGGCCACCACTCCTTCTGTTCCTTCCATGATTCTCACAAGGTCTGTTCCTTTACTGAATTCTCTCCTGTGACAGCAGAGCAGAAAGCCATAATGGTTAGCAAGGCAAAGTCTGGTTTGCCTTCTTACCGTTGCCCGCCTTCGGTTCTAAAACTTATCCCAGATATGATAGATGTAAAGCTCGCAGACATCTTCAACCCCATGTTTATGCCTGAAGTGTACCCCACTCAGTGAAAAATTGCCTCTATTTTTCCACTTCTAAAGAAACACAACTTGAATCCATCTGTCCTAACAATCATCTGCCCATTTTGCGCCTCCCTCTAAGCTAGTAGAAAAAGTTATGAATTCTCAGTTTCCACAGTACATACAAGAGAATCAACTGTTGGATGAGACCCAATTCGGTTTCAGGTCTCGGCATAGTACAGAGTCAGCTTTGATTAAAGCTACAGAGATAAGGGTCGTGCTGGACAGAGGTGGAGCTGCAGCACTTTTACTTCTTGACTTGTCAGCAGTATTAGATATGGTTGACCAGAGGATGTTGATCAACTGTATCAGTACTTTTTTTATTTATTTTATTTATAAAGTTTTGTATAGCGCAAACAAGACCCTAGAGGGTATCAGAGCGCTTTAAAATATAGGGTAGGTAGGATACAGTTGTAAGAAAAGACATTCTTTATATATATGAGAGTAGCAAGGGATAGCTGGAGTTCATGTTGCACATCAATGTAGTGGTCATTCAGGGGATCGGCATAGTGGGCATGTAAGTAAACAATAGGACCTAAAGTATCTTAGGGCAGAAACTTGTTCATTAGTATTGTTTTCACTTCTTTTTTGAATTAAGAGATAGATGAGATTCGGCCGACATGTGGTGGAAGAGAGTTTCATATCTTCGGGGCGATGCCCGAGACGGCTCTGTAATTTGCTCTCCCTGTAGTCTCAATAGTAGTGAATTTGCACTTCATGTGGATCTGCACCCCCCTGATAACTCTAGCTTTTGAGCCAGATATATGGGAGTCTTGAGATGTAGGGCTTTATGAGTCATGCAAGCATTCTTTGCTGTATTCTTGCTTTGTACGGCAACAGTGTAAGGTTTTTAGTGCAGGCAATATGTGATCCTTTCTTTTTGTACCGGTTATCAGTCTGGCCGCAGCATTAAGGGAGGTCCTTAGCAGGGCCAAATTGTATTTAGGAAGACCGCAAAGAGTGGAGCTTCTGTAATATAGCCTCATCAATACAAGAGCATGGACCGCCATCTTGATGTCGTCCTTTGGTAGGAAAGGTTTGAGTTTCCTTAGTATACTCATCTGGTATTTAGCTCCCTTGGTGGCATTGCTTATATGATTCTGCATATTCAGGTGTTTGTCTAGCGTGATTCCAAGGGATTTAGCTGACTCAATAATGTGAGGAGAACATTTGAAGGCTGTTTCATCCAGAGGTCGATCTTGGGAGTGTGGATAGGAGGTGAGATGAGGAGGAATTCTGTTTTGGAAGTGTTGAGCATGAGGTGGTTATCAGTGAGCCAGTTTTTGTGTTCAGGAAGGTAGAATTGAGGCAAATTAAATCTTCTGGGGAGTAGATTTTCGGATACAGTTGAGTGTCATCTGCATACATGTGATAAAGAATGTTCACAGAATTCAGTGGATTTGCAAGTGGTTCCAAGAATGAGTTGAAGAGTATGGGTGAAAGGGTGGACACTTGTGGAGCCTCATATTGACAGCAGAGAACTGAGAGAGGGATTGATTCACCCTAACTCTTTGGGATCTGTTTTGTAAGAATGAAGTAAACCATTGTGTACAGGCCCTGAAAGGCCCGTCCTTTGTTCAAGAATGAAAAGAAGGCTGTTGTGTTTAACTGTGCTGAAGGCAGAGGATAGGTCAAGTAGAATCAGGAGACATGATTCATTTTGGTTTATCATTTTTAAGATGTCATCCATGATGTGATTAAAAGTAGATTCAGGGCTGTGACCTTGATGAAAACCAGATTGATGTTGATCCAAGAGTTGCAATTTCTCAATGTGTGTGCACAGGTTTTTTTAGAATATGGTGCCCCCTGTGCTATTTTTAGGCAGTCATGGATAGAGCCTTACGATAGTGAAGCATTAACATTCTTTGACCATAAGGGGAGAAGTGCTGCTTTTATTTCTTTGAAGATTGGAGGTGGTAGTGGGTTGCTGAAGTGAGAAGATGTGTGGATCGCTAGAAGGATGTTGAAGATGTCACTTTGACTGAGTGGCGTGAAAGTGTGCCAGGACACATTGTTCTTAGGGACATCTCCAAGGGGACTGAACCATCATGGCCCAGAGAGGCAAGTGGAGAAACAATTTTTTTTTCTTTTTTTTAAATCTGTTTATTGGCCTTTTTAGTATTACAACACAAACAATACCAGTACTTGGTGGGTATTTCATTTACAGTACAAGAATACGATGATGCAGTACATAAAAAAGGGATGCGAGGTGTAAAAGTGCAAGACAGTACATTATATCAGGCATCGGCATGAGAGGTATACAGAATTACACAGCAAGCGAGCCACCTCGCTAATCTGGGATCCAGCGGCCCCCGTTTGACAGCTAGGCTGCCCGTTTGCCGTGTTATCATCAGTGTCGCTTACCATTACTTTCAGCAGGTAGGATGTGAGGGGTTCCCAGATGTCCCGGGGCCTCGAGCGGGTAGGGAGTAGCTCAGCGTATATAGTGTTTTGCTCCTGCCAATAAATGAGGTCAGCTAACCAATCCTTGAATTTGGGCGCCCTGCCCCTACCCCATTTACATGCAATTTTACGCTTGGCCAGGAGGAGGCGCAGAGCCAGGAAGCGCTTGATGCAGCCTTTGTGCCCGGGGAGGTATCCCAGAAGGCCTATTTTGGGTGTAAGTTCAAACTGCCCTCCAATCATGTCCCCCAAAGCCACTGCCACCTTAGTCCAGAAGTGCGCCACAGATCTGCAATATCATGCGATGTGCAGAAACCCGGCCCCTTCTCTCCCGCAGCGGTCAAATTTGTCACTATCACGCAATTGAAGTTTGTGCATTTTCACTGGAGTATTGTACATGCTGTGAAGAAATTTAAAATTGATGATCCTGAATCTGCTGGTAGCTGTAATGCGCTCAGTCTGCTGGCAACAGTATGCCCAGGCTTTGTCTGTAATTGGGTGGCTTATTCCATTTCCCATCCCTGTTGTGCTTTCAGGGAACTATGCAATCCTGCACCGGTGGTTGCCCTGTAGATGTGTGATACTGTGTTTGATGCCCCGGCCTGTAGCGTCAGATGCAGTAGGAGTAGTATGGGGGTTCCTCCGGGAACGCAGGTGTAGCGCCTATGACGTCCTGTCGCAAGCGAATGTAGAGGAAGCGGTCCATGGTAGTGGGGGGAGTGTCCCCGAAGAACGCCGCAGCGCTTTTAAATTGCCCTTCGTGGTACATGTCTCCCCATGTATTAACCCCAAGCTTGAGGAACATGCTCTTGCAAATGCCTTCTTGTGTGACTGGCAGGTTAGGTTGATCTCGGAGGGGGAGTAATGCGAAGTAAAGCATGGGTGCTTGGGACCGTTTGGCTATGGCACGCCACGCAATATTGGTGCATGCTACTGTGGACCATGGTCCCCCAGCTGCATTATTATCTGTGCCTAGAAGTCCTGTGAGAGGAACAGATGCCATAAGCCCTTGTTCAACCTCCAGGGGAGTAATGAAGGGTGGGGATGCGAGCCAATACGCAGCGTAGTGTGCCTGAGCGCTGAGATAGTAAAGTTCAGGATAGGGTGCTTCAGATCCCCCATGGGCAAACGGCAGCATGAGGGTACTCCATTTAATCCTAGGCTGTTTCCCACCCCTTGCCAGGCGAATAAGCTGACTCTTCAGTCTGGTAAAGAAATGACGGCCCGGGGAGAAGGGGATGTTTGCGAACAGAATTGGACATAAAGACCATTTTCATTAAGGCCACTCGGCCATCGAGGTAAAGCAGGAGAGCTATCCATCTGGTGATCATGCTTTCTACCTTATTGAGGACCACTCCATAGTTCACCCTCTGCAGTTCGTCTTTGTCTTTGGTGACGGTAATGACCAGGTAACGGACCTCATCATCACACCACTGTAGCGGGTAGTCCATCGGGAACGGAGTGGTACTCCCGGTGACCGGTAAAACTTGAGACTTACCCCAATTTATTGTGATGCCCGAGAAGTCCCCAAATCTTATTATTTCACAGATCTTGGCGTTTAACCCCTCTATAGGATCATGCACATAGAGCGTGATATCTTCCGCATAAGGCGGAATTAGGATGGGTCGAGTGGGGTAGTCTAGCACATACTGTTTATGGTGCTGTTGCAGCATGGCAGCCAGCGGCTCCATTGCTATCGCGAATAACAGGGGTGAAAGGGGACACTCCTGTTGCGTGCCGCTTGATATGGCAAAGGCTGGGGAGCATTCCCCGTTCAGGAGTAATGTGGCACAGGGAAGGCGGTAGAGCAGTTTAATCCACATGAGGAACCCGGGCGGGAATCCCATGTGTGTTAAGACGGCATATAAGTAACCCCATTCCAGGGGGTTGACCGCCTGTTCGTCCTGATCGTACCATGCATGATAGAGAATAGGGTCTGCAAATTGTGGGAGGTTGACAGACCCGGTATAAAGCCTGCTTGGTCCGGCCTGATGAGATTGTCCATCAACAGCATGAGTCTGTTGGCCAGCAGCTTCGCCAAAATCTTAGCATTTCAAGTGATAAAGGACAGGGGCCGGTACGAGTCTGGAGAATCCAGGGACCTCCTGGGTTTTAAAAGCGAGACCAACATGGCCTCCAGCATAGTGGGTGGGAGTGACCCCGCTTGGGCTGCGTCCTCATACAGGGCTGTCAGGAAAGGGGCCAGCGTGTCTATGTAGGTTTTATAAAATTCAATTCCGAGACCGTCAGAGCCCAGGGCTTTCCCATTCCCTGTTTGCATGATGACCTCCTGGATTTCGTCTACAGCGAACCCAGCCGCCAAGAATTCCTGCTGCCGGCCGCTGAGCCAGGCCAATTCTAACTGTTTCAAGTAGTGAGGAGTCTCATCTTGGCATGTCGTGCAGGACGTGTACAGTGTCTGATAGTGAGTGGTGAACACCCCCATAATGGCCGGTGTATCCTGGTGAGACTTGCCTTCCCCATCGTGAATCACTAGAACATGGTTTGCTGTCTTTGGCGACCTGATATTTTCTGCTGGTGCTTTGCCATGGCGCTCTCCCTCGTCGTTTTTACGCGTTGTGTGATATTTTCCGTAAAAAAGACACTCCTCTCTGCCTCAGCTTGATACTCTGTGAGGAGTTTGCGTATTTTGGCAAGGGCGGGACCCTCATGTGCATCGTGAGCAAGGGATTCAAGCTGCTTGATTTGGCATTCTAAACTGGCTATAGTTGTGCAGATATCTTTGAGAATGCCCCCCACTTTGGCTATACAGTGACCTCTAACAGTGACCTTTAGCGCTTCCCATACAGTGGCCAGGGAGGGTACTGTGTCTACGTTTAGCCTCAGGAACTCATCTAGCATTTCTCCCAATTCCAATTGGAACACCTGATCGAGGAGTGCTGTAGGCTGAAGGCGCCACAGCCTGGGTTGGGGCAACAGGCCCGGAGGGTTCAGAATCATGAGCACAGGGGAATGATCTGAGCAGGTACGCGCAAGGTGGGGGGTGGAGAGGGCATGTACTGCCATGCCCTGTGACACAACCCACATGTCCAGCCGAGACTAGTTGTTGTGTACTTCTGAGTGAAACGTGCCCCCCGCTGTGTGGAGTGATGGTGTTGCCAGACGTCCACCAGCAGGCTGTCAGCCAGTATTTGCTGTAGTTGTTGTTGTGCTTTGGAGTAGTGGTGCGGCAGTGGGTGGAATCGATCCCGTGTGGGATGCAGTGTTAGGTTAAAATCACCCCCCCATATGAGATGAGTCGAACCTATGTTTACTATGCGCTACCATAAGGTAATGTAGTAGTTTTCATTGTTTATATTGGGCCCATAGCTACAGACCAGTGTGATCGACTCTGATGCCAACCTGCCCCATGTCATACAGTACCTACCCTGTGTGTCAAATGCAAAGCCCTCTTCTGTGTAGGGGACCGTTCTTTTAATAAGGATTGCAGTGCCTTCGAGTAGGCTGAGTACGAGCAAAAGTGTCTATGGGAGGCCTATCCAGATAGGCCAATATATGTCACTTTTTTCTAGGGTTACCCAGTCCCCTCCCGTTCCATGTTAGGAGTCCCATGTGCACATCTATGCGGTCTTTTTGTCCCTCACCCGCCATTGCCTAATGAACGGTGCACAAGTGTGTATAAAGTACTTGCGTCTGTCTCCAAGTTTGTGCATAAAAGTAATGTTATACTGTGGTAAATAAAATTCCTTTACCTGGACTTAATTTGATACAGAAACATAATAAAATAGCTCAGTAAAATGAGAGGCAGAATCCGTGGTATTAGAGGTTCGGAATGGGCTTTATTCCAGTGATCGATTATAATCGGTTGCTCCAAGTTCCATCACCACGGGGGTTCAGGAAGTGAAGTACATACATTATTGACATGAAATGACTTTTATAGATCATACATTACAATGAAGCGAATGCAGTAGGCGTAACAATTGATAAGGAAAATGACGATTTATCTGCGTAACCAAAAATGGGTGTAATAAGGAGTAAAAAGGAACATAATTGGTTATGATGTCATATATAGGTGGATCTATAAGATTATACTTGGCATAGTTGCGCGCGCAGCAGTATGACGTGTAATTGACGTGTAACTAGGGGGTGAAGGGGACTTGACATTTAGCTCTACATGTGGAGACAAGAAGTCTGGGGGGTCAAGTCAACCTAATCCCAAATCATATCTAACATCCTATGTTTAAAGAACTATGTTATCCACAAAAGAAGGACTCTCGGACAGAATCTATTCTATACTGACTGTGCGTGCGTGTACAAGCGTCTAAGTGTCTACACTGAATGTGAGGGGGTAGAAATATTCCATGGTAACAGGACTATGAATTATTTGCATGAGGACAGAGAAGCCGGGCCTTTTGCTCGGTAACTGGAAGAATGTTTACTTAAACTACTAGGCAGGAATGCATCGGCTGAGGGGGAAGCAGATAATTCGAAGGTGAAATACAGTTCTTGGCAGAGAATAGGCTGATGTCAGGCTTCGGGAGCCGCGCAGAGAATGAGACAAAGTTCATGGTCACAGATGCAGGCTCAGACTCGAGTTTTCAGAGGCAGAAGGCAAGAGGAGTTTGATGACAGAATCAGGGCCTACTTGCCTGGACTGTAAAATGGCATAAGTGAACCATATAAAGCCGGTGGCCTTTCATATTTAGGAATGGAATATCCGGCCTATTCATGGCGGATCTGACAGAGGACATATAGCATCATTTGTTCTTCGTTCTTCTTCCGTGACGAATGAAATCTTGGTGGTGGAATACACGATGTGGCACACAGACCACAAATCGCTGGTCCACATTGTAGACATAGACAGCAACTGAATAGTATGAGAAGGCCAATACCTAGGAAGGATAAAACTCTCCATCCCCAGGCTGATATCACACTCCAAAACCAACTGGACCAAGTCCAAGTGCCTGGGTTCTGGTGTATCTGGTTTACAATCTTATGAAGGCGAGTGATGGCTTTATATACAGATGGCGAATTTTCTGGTATGAATACGCAGCAGCTTGATCCGATGACCCTACAAGCTCCGCCCCTATCAGCCAGGATGACGTCAAGGACAAGACGATTTTGAAGCACAACAATCCGCATAGCAGACTGCTCTTCCGTTAAATTGCCTAGGGCGGAAATAGTCTCATTCACTACTGCTTCAAGGGTTCTAGTTAATCTACGTATCAGCTTACTATTAGTAACAGTACCTATATAAGGAAAGATGCCTTTATTAAAATCTGTGTATTTTTCCCATGCTGTTTCAGTGTAATCGACAATTGGGAGATCTCTCCGCTCTCTGTTGTGTACTAAATGAATATTTCTGTAATAATCAGGAGGAGCTAGGAAAACAGGTGGCAAAAGAAATGCAATGTAGCAGGTACCATCCCAATCTAGAGGTAGACGCATATATGCAGTCTGACCACATATAAAGTAGGAGTGGCGATAAGCTCTAAATGAAGATTTGCCTTGATCACTGAATTCTACTATAGTAGTGCATTTACTATGGCCCATATGTATGGAACCAACCTTTCTTACACACAATTCACCCTTCGCTGGGAATACTGACATGGTGGGTAAGACTAGTTCAACTTCGGATACGACATTTAGAATCATGAGATTAGGTGTAAAATTACCTAATCCATATACTTCATTTTCTAGATCAGTTCCTGTTCTTTTGGGGCGACCCTCCTTGTCAGGGTAGCAGACCTTGAGTAAAACTAGGTTCAGGTTTCCCCATACCCAATGATCTTGGTAAACTGCTGTGTCTGAGTCTATGGAATTGATTAAACTAAACCATGCTCCACAGGAGCCATTATGTGTAAATGGGT
The DNA here is from genome assembly GCF_964204655.1 of Triturus cristatus. NCBI lineage: Eukaryota > Metazoa > Chordata > Amphibia > Caudata > Salamandridae > Triturus > Triturus cristatus. The sequence goes on from NC_140593.1 coordinate 200,402,270, forward strand.
GTGGAAAGAATGGCAGGACTCCTTCATAATTCTGATAGGGAGGGAGCCGACCACACACCCAACAATTAGTGGCATTACTAGTCTGATGGGAATGATGTAACATACTAATGAAAGTGTTATTGCGCAGCGCAAGTCTATAAGACAATTCATGCGGCGGTAGGTCACTAAAAGAATGTTCAGCAGTAACATTATAAACATGTCTAGAAATAGGGTAATATATGTGCAACAATATACTTGCAGTAATTATTAAAAGACTTAAGGAAAACAAAATTAATAATGTCACTATGCAGTGGCTACGCAGTGATTTACAATACGCCTGTCGTTTCATCATTTTTCGCGACTGTCCATGATTCAGGTCTAGAGGATACATGTCAGAGATAAATTCAACCGCTTCACCTTGGAGAGGACTTAAACAATCAAATTGTCTGACGTTCTAGGCCTCAATTTTACTTTATAGAGTTCGGTTTCAGTCTTTTCAACCAAAGGAAGTTTTGAATCAGTCTGTGAGGGAGTGCAGGGCACAATGTCTATATCCGAGGATAGTCCATGAAATTTCTTGATATGACTTGAATGAATCCAGCCCTTGCGGCCCTCGATCTTCACGGCTGTCCTTGTGGTCAGCAGGACCAACTGGGGTGTCTTCCACCTGGGCTCCAGCTGAGTCTTTCGGTCGAAATTTCTCACACATACGAGATCACCCGGAACTACGTCATGGGGTTTCACCTCAGTGTTGTCGGGAAAGGCTGCAGCTACCTGTGAACGACAAGATTGTAGTGCAGACATCAAGGAAGCCAAGTAATCTGTCAGCATATTACAGTCAACATCAGTTATTTTGCGTGGTATAGGCGTCCCCCACATATTTGGTGGTCTGCCGAAGATCACCTCATACGGGGATAGCCCTGTTCGAGAGTGTGCTACCATTCTCATGTAAAAGAGTGCAACTGGTAACGCTACTACCCAGTCGACACCTTTCTCTCTGCATATTTTGGACAATCTGATTTTCAGTATCTGATTATGTCTTTCTACGAGACCTGCTGCCTCGGGGTGTCGGACACAGTGGAATTTCCACTGATATCCTAACAGAAGTGAAACGTGTTTCATTAATTCGGATGAGAACGGCTGGCCGTTATCTGAGTAGACAACACGTGGTAAACCGTATCGTGGGAAGAATTCTCGAACCAACTGTTTGGCAGTAGTCGGGGCAGTGTAATCTGAAACCGGGTATGCCTCTGTCCAACGGGACAGAGCGCAGACAACTACGAGAACATATTTGAATCCTCGACATCGTTCCATCTGGATATAGTCCATCTGGAGGGCTTCAAAAGGGTGATCAGGAGGATGAAATCCACCCTGTTCTACGGGAACGCTTTTTCCTGGGTTAAACTGACAACAGATCATACAGGTACGGACCTTTTGTTTGGCTGCTGCTCGTAAATGTTTATTGAACCAAATGTGTTGAATGCTGTCTAGCATAGCTTTTTCTCCTAGATGTGCTGGACTATGTATAGTGTTAATTATAACTTGGACCATTGAATCAGGAAGGAACCATACAGACTTTTCCTTCATCATCCATCCTTGATCCGTTTGGATCCCTCCTAATTCAGTCCATTTCTTTATTTCGTCTGGTGTAGCATGTGTCTGTATGTCAATTACGTCAAGAGTAGGATCTTTAACTGTCATACAATGTGTCGGCATCGGGACTATTGTCTTTGTCATGTCGGATGTTTGAGTTTGAGCAGTCTGTTTAGCTGTTCTGTCGGCTAGATCATTGCCTTGAGAAATGATATCAGTAACTTTCGTATGAGCTTTACATTTCATAATTGATATTGCCGTGGGTAGATGTATTGCATCTAATAAGGCATGAATGAGGGGTCCGTGCTGAATGTGGGCACCGTGGGAAGTTAAATAACCTCTCTCTCGCCACAGCACGCCGAAGTCATGTACAACTCCGAATGCATAACGTGAATCAGTGTATATGTTGACTTTTTTATTTGTGGCTTGAATACAGGCTTGTGTCAGAGCGATGAGCTCTGCGGCTTGAGCGGACAAGGTATTTATACGATTAGTTTCAATGACTTCAGTATCTGTGGTGACTGCGTAAGCAGCCACTAACTCTCCTGTACTTGTTCTCATACATGAACCATCTACATACAACGTCAGGTCTGGATCTGACAATGGGACATCGGTTAAGTCTTGTCTGGGTTTTGTCGTTATAGTAATAACTTCAATACAGTCATGAGCTAGTGGGTCTGTTCCGGTTACTGGCAAAAGTGTGGCAGGATTCAATGTGTTACAGCGTCTGATTTCTATATGTGGCTGAAACAATGTAAGTTCGTACCCTGTAAGTCGCGCTATAGTCAAGTGTTGTGTTTGCGTTCTATTTACAAGAACCTCTACTGCGTGTGGTACTTGAACTGTCAATGGATGTCCTAACACTATGGCATCGCTTTGTCTGATTGCTAAAGCTGTCGCTGCTACTGATTTTAGGCATGCAGGCAAAGCCTGAGCTACGGGATCTAATGTACTAGAAAAATAAGCACATGGTTTGTGTGCTCCTGCTTGTTCCTGTGTGAGTACTGACAAGGCAGTACCTTCGCGTTCTGTAACAAAAAGTGTAAACTGTTTACTGTAACATGGCGTTGCTAAGACAGGTGCTTGACATAAGGCTTTCTTTAAGCTTTCAAAAGCTTGTGTGTGTTCCTGAGTCCAAGGGAGAACAGTCGGTGTGGCTGCCTCCTGTGTGGTTAACTGAATGAGTGGTTTTGCTAGAAATGCATACTGAGGGATCCACTGCCTACAATATGAAGTGAGGCCTATGAAAGCCCGTACTTCCTTTTGTGTCTTGGGTATTGGCATGTTAGCTATTAACTGAATGCGGTCGGGTGTAAGCTGCCTTCCCTCCTTGGACAGCGAGTGTCCAAGATAAACAACTCGCTGGACACAGAATTGCAGCTTAGAAGGGGACACCTTGTGCCCCTTTTCGACTAGAAATTGTAAAACTGTCAGTGATGCTTTTTCACATTCCGGTTCGCTTCTCGCGGTGATCAGCAGATCATCGACGTATTGGAGCAGAGCAGTGTTAACTGGCATGTGGATACTATCTAGTTCTCGTTTCAGTGCTTGGCTATAGATGCTGGGACTTTCTGTAAATCCTTGAGGTGCGCGTGAGAATTTAAAGCTACGTCCATTTAAACTAAATCCGAACAAATATTGGCTTTCCGGATCTATTGGGACGCTGAAAAAGGCATTCTTGAGATCAATTACAGTAAAGAATGTTGCTTCAGAATCAATAGCTGTCAGTAATGACGAGATATCTGGGACCACAGGAAATTGTGGCACAATGCACTTGTTTAATTCGCGCAGATCAATAACCAATCGATATACTGGCGGGGCCTTTGGATCTGTTCGTTTAAGAATCGGAATTATCGGTGAATTACATACATTGGAGTCTGTTTCCACAACTACTCCTTGGGCAATGAGCTCGTCAATAATTTGTAGTAAAGCCACTACAGCATCTGGTGGTAACTTGTATTGTCGCATTCGTGGTAGCACCACTCCTGCCTTTAATGTGACTCTATATGGTGTAATATTCATGCAACCAACATCGGTAGGGCCTTGTGCCCATAGACGTGTAGGTAAAGTCTGCAGTCGGGGATCCATGTCTCTAGACACATAGTGACCTTTAAAATCACGTAAAAACAACCTTACTCCTTCCGGAGAACAACATATTATGGCTCCTAGAGCTTTCAGAGTTTTTATTCCTAGCAAGTTTTCTGGACATGATTTAGTAAGCAATAAATCTGTAGTTCGGGTCAGAGGTCCTATCGTAAGTGGAAGAGGCTGTGATACTTCATTAACAATAGGTTTGCCTGAAAAACCAAGGGAAATATTCTGAGAGCCTGAGAGGGGTGCCCCTGGAACTTCACTACGTTTTATAGTTGTTCGACTTGCCCCTGTATCGAGTAAAAATTTTCTGTCTTGACCTAATAATTCACTATGTACATAAGGTCCTTCTTGATCTACTGGGATTTCAATAAGGGGTAAGTCAACTTCCCTCTCTAGGCTAGTTCATGCGTATCTCTGATACTCAGGATATTCATACTGTGCGGTCTGATACATTTGTCGTGTTGTTGTCTGTGTGGCAGCAACAGGCAACGGTGGTGCAGCTGGCACAAACTGTATTGGCTGTTGTGCGGCTGGCATGGCCTGGGCATGCTGCAGAGCTCCTTGTTCATTTTGATCTTGTCTGAGTGGCCGTGATCTTTCTTGTGTTTTACCTATGGCGATATTATGTTTTAAAACTGGACAATCGTGTACGTAATGACCTGGCTTTTTACAATAATTGCATGTCCCTTTTACAGGTCCTGTTGAATCGGAATGTGTCATACCCTTTTTATGTCCTTCAGCTGGAACTGTCTGGGAAACTAGCATTTTCATTTTCGTGTCTTTCATGCGTCTGTGTTCATGTTCTTGTTCCTCTCTAATTCTATTGTGATGGTACTGTAACATTTGTAACATTTGTGATGGAGTGTTACCTTGCCAGGTACTCTCGAATTTTAATACTCTATTCTTTACTGGGGGCAGGGCATTTTCTACTAATTTTGTTACAAACAGATGTGGGTATGATTCGCTACTTGCTTTTATGCCACTATTTATACCAAAACATTTTTCAAATCGGGCATAGTAATCACTAGTGTCTTCATCTTGCTTCTGCTTACAGGCTGAAATTGTACCCCAATCTTCCTTTTTCGTAGTCAATAAACGTGGCAGTACCTGTACTAATAAACCTAGTAGTGCTTTAGTTTTATCCCTAAGTCCTGCTCCTGCAGTTCGGGCCTTTTCTTCCGCTTCTAACACTGACCATTCTATCTTTTGGTCTCCTACCTCCCACTCTTTTTCCTTGAGTTTCTCATAAATACCAGCAGGCATCAATACCTTTAATATTGTCATAATGTCGGGATAGGTATACTCTCCCATGAGTAACATGTCTTTAATTTCTCGGTGAAACCCCGCTGGGTCTTTGTCATGACTGGGTACCACTTTCTTCATTTGTAACAATTCTATTTTCGATATGGGCGTATATACAAATACGCGCTTGAACTCGTTGTCCTCGCCTTTTATTGGGTGCACTTCTCGTAAGGGATTCTGTCTATCCATGTGATACGTGGTTCTTTCCTTGACGGGCAATGAGACATGCTCTGCGCATACAAAAAGAATATACTGCTTTCTTGATTCTATAATTTCTTTAATTAATTTAGTACCTGCACCTCTCCATTTATTCATAAGCAATTCAGTCAATATGTCAGGTAAGGGACCAGGGTCCGAATGCTGACTCCGATATAGTATAATGAGTTGTTGAATCATGTAAATCCCAACTAACCTCTGTTCATCTGGGGTGAGATTCAAAAATGTGCGTACTACTGTATCATCACTATATTTTCCGGGACTGTCCACCCAATGGACAGCTGCCCTGGCTAAATCTTGTTCATCCATAGAATCGAGAAAATGATAACCCCTTCGTTCTCGGAGTAGTTTGTCGGCGGTTTGGAACGAATGCTCGTTAGACCTTATATTAATTATAGGTATTTGGAAATTCCTGTTATTATCTGGACATATCGGACGTATCGAGTCGGTAAGACATCTATTACTATTACAAGATCTTCCTCTACCTACATAGGCTATGGTGTCCGACTGTCCCGCGGGCAGTCCTGACCCTTCTTCCTCGCTTTGTTCGAACTCGTCTACCGCTAATCTTTCTTCGTGTAGGCGTTCTATTTCTTTACGGATCTTTCGGCACATGGCTATTATAGAATTTTGTTTATCATGTCTACCTTCTGATATATTCTGGCTCCATCTGGTAAGAATTTGCATTGCTTCCGGGTCTACCCCCGGTCGGTCTTGATTTCTGATCACACAATTTATGAGGAAACGTAACAGTTCCCCCTGTATCTCTACTTTCTGGTATTCCATAGCTCTGTTAATACATTCTGGATCTCGCCCTGTTTGGACAAAATGATATATTTTATCTAGATGCGCAGTCATTCCTGGTAACTTCCCTAAATACACTGCGGCTCGTCTGATACGCAATGATGCCAGGGTCATTTCGTCCTCTTTACCGGGCACAGGGTCATATCTACAATCTATAAGAAGTTCCTTAAGCGTACGAGCACTTATGAGTTTGGGTGTACGTGAATGTGCTGACTCTTGATAAGTAAGTTTATTTATTCTGGGTGGCGTAGAAAAAATATTGGTAGCACCTCCCGTGGCCCCATCTGGGGTGTCGGGTGTGAAAGGATTCGTTGAACGGGACACAGCAACTACAGGTGTGGACACAGCTATAGAAGTAGCTGTAGGAACAGATGTAGAAACAGATGTGCTTGCCGGAACTTGTGACTCGATTTGTTGCTGTAGGGATACGGGTACTGGATCTTGGCGTTGGATCTCCCTGGTATGCGGTCTATGTGGGGCGGAATTAGCATACTCGAGAGCTGCGTCATCTAAATATGAGGAAAGAAAAACATCTTCTGCGGTTCTAGGATGCCCCTTAGGATGTACCTTTATTGGGAATAATGGGGGTGGCAAGTCTTTCGGTATTTCTGGAGTAGCCTTAGGTAATCCTTCGGCCAGAAGGGGATACATACCATTCATAAGGGCATTTCTTTGTCTGTCTACTTGTTCTGATTTCACTCGGATACCTTCCTCAATTAATAGATTTTCTCGAACTTTATTTGAACTCTCTTTATTCTTTTCTTCCTGTCTACGTGCTTTTTCCATACGTCTATGAGATTCTTTACGCCATAACTCAACGGCGTCTTTCTGTGACTGTCTGACTTTCCTTTTCCATAACTCTTCCTCGACTTTCATGATGCACTCTGCATCCCAGGTTCCCGCTGTGGGCCACCTCTGACTTTCTGGTAATCCCTTGGTGTAGTCTACCCATAAATCAAGAAATAATATAGCGTCTAAGCCATGTTTGTGATACATGAAGTGCCCTGGAGTATCCCTAGGAGGAATAGGGACGGCTTCTTCGAGAACCCCTTTTCTAGTAGTGATCTGTCTTAATTTCGAAAAGAGCGGCATATTGGCAACTGATCCGATACTTAATCTTGAACACACTTAATACAAAAGCACAATAATGAACAACCATTCATACCACAATATGCAGGACGTTTTTAAACACATTAAACATTAAACATTAAACATTTTTCTACCCTTTAAAATAACCAACAATGATGATCGTCTGCATAACTAATCACCAAGCATAATTCTTGACAATAACTAGATACTTCGGAATACTTGATATACTGCTAAACAGTACAGATACACTGCTAAAACAGTGCAGACCAGATTTGTGTACCCAAACCCGTCTTGACCGGCACAACCTATGTGCACGTCAGAAATGCCTCCCCAGCAATGGTACTCACCGGGTAGCTTCGGAAACGGAAGGCCTCGGTAACTTGAACTTGAACCGGACTGGACTCGACTCGACTCGTCGGAAACTGGACTCGACTTCGAACTGGTGGGCCTCTGTATACCTCGGATCTTGCTCTCTCAGCTAGGCTCTGGTCGGGATACTTCGCACTTCTCACCGCCTCGTCTGGGTGTTGATTGCAGCCTCAGTCGCCCCCGCTTGACCGGAGGGAGCTACAGGAAATCCTGCTGGTACGCGTTATTGTCCGTCCAGCTGTGGCAGGAGACCGGGCCTGCAACTCACCGCCGGCGCGTGAGATGAGAAAGTGTCCCTATTCGGGCGCCATTCATGTGGTAAATAAAATTCCTTTACCTGGACTTAATTTGATACAGAAACATAATAAAATAGCTCAGTAAAATGAGAGGCAGAATCCGTGGTATTAGAGGTTCGGAATGGGCTTTATTCCAGTGATCGATTATAATCGGTTGCTCCAAGTTCCATCACCACGGGGGTTCAGGAAGTGAAGTACATACATTATTGACATGAAATGACTTTTATAGATCATACATTACAATGAAGCGAATGCAGTAGGCGTAACAATTGATAAGGAAAATGACGATTTATCTGCGTAACCAAAAATGGGTGTAATAAGGAGTAAAAAGGAACATAATTGGTTATGATGTCATATATAGGTGGATCTATAAGATTATACTTGGCATAGTTGCGCGCGCAGCAGTATGACGTGTAATTGACGTGTAACTAGGGGGTGAAGGGGACTTGACATTTAGCTCTACATGTGGAGACAAGAAGTCTGGGGGGTCAAGTCAACCTAATCCCAAATCATATCTAACATCCTATGTTTAAAGAACTATGTTATCCACAAAAGAAGGACTCTCGGACAGAATCTATTCTATACTGACTGTGCGTGCGTGTACAAGCGTCTAAGTGTCTACACTGAATGTGAGGGGGTAGAAATATTCCATGGTAACAGGACTATGAATTATTTGCATGAGGACAGAGAAGCCGGGCCTTTTGCTCGGTAACTGGAAGAATGTTTACTTAAACTACTAGGCAGGAATGCATCGGCTGAGGGGGAAGCAGATAATTCGAAGGTGAAATACAGTTCTTGGCAGAGAATAGGCTGATGTCAGGCTTCGGGAGCCGCGCAGAGAATGAGACAAAGTTCATGGTCACAGATGCAGGCTCAGACTCGAGTTTTCAGAGGCAGAAGGCAAGAGGAGTTTGATGACAGAATCAGGGCCTACTTGCCTGGACTGTAAAATGGCATAAGTGAACCATATAAAGCCGGTGGCCTTTCATATTTAGGAATGGAATATCCGGCCTATTCATGGCGGATCTGACAGAGGACATGTTGACGGTGGACGCACATGTATTTGCGTCTTCATAACTGGAACTGGAGGGAACATACATGTACTTGTGACATGCACATAGAACCGTTGGGGTCCAAGATAGGGGACATAACTGACCAGAAAAATCCATATTTCCACAATACAATGACAAAGAGGCATTGACAGTTAGGAGGATAAGCAGTAATCGGGCCCCAGGATCACTGGTGATTGACATCTGAAATGTCCCCTTAAAACAACAATAAAGGCAACAGCCTAACAGTATTGTCTCCACTAGTGGAGGAAAGGGGAGCACCCTTGGAGGCGTGTGACCCGGGGGCGTGACTGCGCCTCCCACACCATAGGGTCATGCAGGAGGGGGCCCCAGAGTGCAAGTCCACAAACCTGCGGGGTTCTCACTGTCTATGTTTGGTCTGCTAACAGTTCAGGGGGCCTCATACAACATGCAACGTTACCTGGTGCTCAAAGCATGCGGCCAGTAAAGCAGTGTCCACTTTCAAACCTACAAGGAGTGGCCAGGAAGCGTCCTCGATTATCTTCAGTCTTCATTGTGGTGCGCTGAACCCTCTCTGCAGCTAGAGGGTGGTCACTCCGCTCTCTTGGCAGACAGCACTGTCATATTGAAGAAGTCTGCACCCTGTTGTGGAGTGTTGCAGATGCAAGACTTGCCCTCGTAGGTGAGCCGAGGACACGTGAGGTAGAGCATTGCATACTCCACTCCCTCCTGCCGTAGCTTCTTTTTAAAGGGCACAAATTTCTTCTGCACCTCCTGAATGTTGAGGGTGAAGTTGGGATACAGTGATAAAGCTTTGTTCTCAAAAATAACTTCCTGAAACTCTCTCGCTTTCCACAGAGCTGCATCACGGTCACGATAGTTGAGCAGTCTCGCTACTATGGGCCGCGGCGGCGCATCTGGTGGGGGCTTCGGCGCCAGTGTTATCTGCGCCCGTTCCACAATGAGCTTTTTGGAGAAGGCCTCCTGACTGAAACAAGTGACAAACAACCTTTCTACATAGTCTTCCAGTCGTCCTGTATTGGTTGTCTCAGGGACGCCAGTGATGCGAATATTGTTCTGCCTTGAGCGGGCTTCAATGTCCTTGTTCTTGGCTGCTTTCACCTTTACCAACTTGTCGATGTCTGATAGCTGCTCGGCCGCTTGCACATGATCATCTTCGAGAGTGGAGATTCGTGTTTTGGCCTCTTTTATTCTACCATCTTGCTTTTCTATCTTTTGAGTGATCTGGTCCATGCTAGCGCACATGGAGTCCATTTTTCCTTCGATTGAGGCGAAGCTGGCTCTCATGGTGGAGAGCAACGTCTTCATGTCCACCTCATCAGTGCCCTGCTCTGATTGACTGGCGCCGCCTTGCTCCATGTCAGGTGGCTGGCTGGGGGTGTTCTCCAGGTGTCGAACATGAGTTTAGGTTGCTTGCCGTCCAGCTTCCCCATGGTCGCGTTGGATGTGACAGTGTGCAGAGGCATAGGTGAACACTCAACCAATGGTCTATGTGCCGGGTCACCCTCGCCCGCTTTGGCAACCCCAGGATCTGGGTCGAGCACCTGGGGGGCTTGAGTCCTTCGTCGATGGACTGGGCAAATGGAGTCACCCTGGGGTGCCCACAGTTCATGGCACTGGGACCGGACTCAATGGGTACATGGCCTGCTGTACTACCCAGAAGATTCTGACCCCAGAGGAAGTGTTCAAGTGATATCAGACCCCCAGCAGAGTCCTGATCCGGTTGACCAGAGGCGCACTCCTCCCCACGTGTACTCTCCAATGGATTGTATGGGCACCAGTGCGGGACCCAGCCAGGCAGTGTGATTCTTTCACCCGCCCCCCTGGAGACTGTGGGGGGCTTTCAACAGGAGCTCATTGGGCTTGTGAGATCTGAGGGACTAGGCTGTTAAGGGTGGGCAGAATAGAGAAACAAGAGCCTCCCAGTCACTTCTACAGTCTTTGGGAAGTGCCTGGCAGCATGCAATGCGGTGCGTGCACAGGGTCCAGCAGGATACTCCACACTCGTAGGTGCAAGACAGATCCTTAACTTTGGACACTGGCAGGCATGAAGACTTTGAAAGGGGTGGGGGCAGGCCCTTAACTCACGCCGATTGATTGCCCCTTGGTTCCGCAGGGGTCTTGCTCCACCGGCCAGAGCGTGCGCCCCTCCCTGCCCACTGTAAGCCCAGAAGCAGGGAGGTCCCGGCCCGCAGGAGCCCAGAGCCCGAAGCGCCCGAGGTGTGCAGTGGGGGCCTAGAAGGTCGCATGGCAGCCAGTGGTGCAGGCGATGAGTCAACTACCCTGCTCCGGGTGGCAGCGCTGCATGAGTCGGGTTCACCGAGGTACTTTTATAGCATATGCAGGGCTATGGATGCTCAGCCTGTCTTCTCATCCCCGGTGGCCGCAGACACGTCATCAGACCGGCCGTCACATAGGGTGCGGGCCCAGTTCCGCCGATATGACACTGGCGCACCCTCGCAACCCTGTGGCCCCTGCCAGAGCGAGGGGGCATGCAATCTGTCCTGAATTGCTGGGTGGGGCGGTCCAGTTCTGGGGGTAGAAGTATGCTCCGTGGGGTAGGCCTGAGACCCCGGCCTTGCGTGCAATGGTTCCCGGTATAAGCACCCCCCAGGCAGACCACAGTGTGGCAGACCACAGTGCCAATGCACGGGGCCGGGCACCCAGTTCAGTTCACCCCCCTCATGGCCTCCTCACCAGTTGGTGCCATTTGTCGCGTCACGGAGCCCCTGCACTCTCCTCCTGGCCGAGTCCACATTGCAGTGCAGATCTCTGTGGCGGTATTCAGGCTACCCCAGCGTGATCGTTGCTTTGTCAGGGAGCTCTCCCTGAGCTCTTGGGCGTCATACAGGGGCGTCTGGAGCTTCACATGTATACCTGCACGGTGCTTTCATCCGGCCTCGGGCCTTCTCCACACTCAGACCCACCGGCCGCGTCACACCGAACAGGCCTTAAATCTGATCCGGCGCCTGCATCAGTTGTCCGTGGGCTGGGGGACGCCGCAAACTAGTCGTGCCACCTCCCCTGCCTTTCTGCCACACCATGGGGCGGTTGCGCAGCAAGATTGCCCCGCAATGGAAGGATAATTGCTGGATAGTGGCTCCAGGGCTGACTGAGCCTCACTACTGTACGGCCATCTTGTCCGCACGCCCCCTAGCGTCTCCGGAGAAACTATTCTTGCATTTGGAAGAAGAGCCGTCTTTGATTCTAGGTCTATTTTGATTCTTTTTGTTTTCTCCACAAAGAAAGTGGCTAATTCCTCGCATGTAGGAATGCTGTCACCATGGACTGGCTGGTTAGATGCGTTGAGCGATTATTGCATAACAATTTCAAAGAGTTTTTTAGACCTGTTTTTGGCTTAGTTGAATTCTAAAGAAGTCGATTTTTGCTTCTTTGATTTTTCTGTTGTAGGGGTTCCTAACTGATCTAAGGTGTTTTAGGTGTTCAGTAGAAGGTATGGGTCTCCACGTTCTTTCGGCTGATCTTAGACAACAACGTACAGAGTTTAGGTGGTCATTGAAACAATGTTTGGAGATTTTGATGGAAGCATTTTTTTGTTGTAGAGGGGCAACAGAGTCAAGGCTGCTTGAGATAGAGGAGTTATAGAAGTCTGTGAGCTCATGTAGATCTTTCATGTCAGCTTGGGGAGTCAGGACATCGGGTTGCTAAGACTATGGAATTAATGTTTCAGAGGTTCCTTTTCCATTGATTTGTTTTCATGGGTTGGTCTCTCTTTGGGGTCACCTCCAGGCTGATAAGGAAGGTGATGCTGCAGTGGTCAGACCAGGCACGTGGGATAATGCATTCCAGTATGATGATGTTCCTTTTAGATATGATAAGGTCCAGTGTTTTCACCCTTGTTGCGGGTAGGGCTGTCGCAGAATTGGGTCACCTCGTGGTCTGATAGGAAGGTTTTATACAATTCACTGTGTGATTGTTTGCGTTAGACCAGTGGAGGTTAAAGTCTCCATGGAAGATTTGGGTCACTAGGGGGTCATCGTTGGATGTGATGATTTCCGTGAATTGTTCAATGAAGGACTAATTGTCTCCAGGGTGTTGGTAGAATGTGTGTAGTTTGCAGATGGGATTGTTATTGCTTGAAATGTTGATGCAGAGATATTTACTGGAGGGCAAGGTGATGGTTTCTGATTGGGACACCAAGAGTGTATTTCCATGTATACAAGCTATTTCCCTACCCTGTTTAATGGTTCTGTCTAGCGAAGTATGTCGTGGCCGAGCGTGACTAGGTCAAGCATAGGGGTGTCAAGGATAATTCCAAATCCCTATTGGCTTATTTTTCTTTCAGACAGACTTCAATAGCACTAGGTCATTGCTTATCAGTTTCCTTTTTTCTCCTGTGCGAGGTCCCTCAGGGTTTGTCTATCAGCCCAACACTGTTTAATATTTATGTCACAGAATTGGCTCTTTTGGTCAAATCTTTTGGCCTTGCGCTAACCTCCTACGTGGACGATACTCAAATCGTCCTGTCAGACTTCAAAAATGCCATTGCGGTATTTCCCAATTTCCATGATTGTATGTTGACAATCACTTCTTGGATGAACAGACACTGCCTAAAACTTAATTCCAATAAAACTGAGGTGGTTCTGTTTGGTAATCGCTCTCCTGTCTGGTCGACAAGTTGCTGGCCATCAGAAATGGACCATAACCCTATCCCAGTAACCAGGCTAAAAAACTTAGGAATCTTCATAGATGGACAGCTAAACTTAGGGCGGCAAGTCAATTCCTTTGTCTCCAGTTTTTACCTGCTTATAATGATTACAAAATCATTTCCGTTTATCCCAACGCATTATAGAAAAACAGTAATTACTGCGTTCATTTTTTCAAAATTGGATTACTGTAATGGTCTTTATGTTAATAAGCAGGAAAAAACCTTAACAAGTTACAGAGGGTGCAGAATTCTGCAGCTAGGCATCTTTTTGGGACTCCTAAATTTAAACGTGTTGCTAACGAAATTCGGTAATTGCATTGGCTTCCAGTAAGAAGCCGTATCAGATTTAAGGCCCTCTGCATCGCCTGCAAAACATTCCATAAAACTGTCCCTGAGTTCTTGAAGTACTCCTTTCAGAGGTATGTCCCTAGCAGAAGGCTGCCCTCCCTGGGGGTTAATGTATTGATAGTTCTCGAATTCCACAGAGTCACTGGGGGGGGCAGAAGCTTTGTTGATGGTACCACAAAGCTCTGGACCAACCTTCCCTCTTACATTAGAGCTATACCTACGTTGATCTCCTTTAGAAAGGAGCTAAAAACATGGCTCTTTAACAACTAGGCTCTTTTCCTGCTTGGTTGTAGTCAGCACCAAGACACCTCATGGTAGATATCCACCTAATAAATTGCTGTAACATAACATAAGATAACATTACACTGGTGTATTAAGGACCTGCACATTTCGTTTTGGTTTCATTAGTGAATACATTCCCTCAACATATCTCTGTGTTACTCTCTGACAACAAAGCTCAGTAATACAGGGGAATAACTGCCTTTGTGAAGTAATTCAGAGGTCTTTGGAGCTAATGCACAAAATATGCCAAAAGAATAGCACAGATCCTTCCTGCTCTGACATAGTGCTGAGATTGATATGGCCTTCGGAGTTTCACCAGATCCAGACCTGCCAACTCACATGGTGCCACTGTTTGTCACACAATGTCTGCTCCCTTCACACAGTCACCTGGTGAGGAGTCGAAATCACATGGTGGCAGAAACAATGAGCTGAAAATCACTATAAAGAGTGGGTTTCCAGCTTGTTGTCAGAGACAATAAGAACCCGAGGTGAAGAGGTGTGGACCAGTAAACACCCAAGGCCATTGGCGAAAGCCTCAAAGAGCCTTTTTGTTTGTTTGTTGTTTTTTTAGGCTTGGTGAGGAGCAGAGTACCTCTTAGGTAACTATCAGTCCAAGGCCCTGCCCCCTCCTAGGCCCCACTCCCTCCTCACATGGTAAAATTCATTTGTAAGTTGGAAGATATGCAGCTCAGTTCTGCAGCTATAACAACCCACCTTGAGCAACATACTTCAGTTTATGTACAAGAAGAGCTGGTGAGGGTCTGTATGTTCTTTTCTTCACTTTATACAGCTTGAAGGCAAACCGTGACAAAGTGCTAATCTTTAGCTTTTCATTAATGTATTAACTTTTCGACATGTGTTTTATTAATTTTGTTTATTCTATATATTGTATTACAATGTGTTTATTAACTGTTAAATAAAGATCATTTTACTTGGCTAACCAGGAAACCGTTGTAGTCAAGCACAAAACAGTATAACTGTGACTCTTCGATAAGTGTCGCTGAAGAGTGGATCAAATATTTAAATTACTTGCGGGCCAGGTAGAACAGGTACAGAGATGAAAATCCCGAGATCTGGACATTTAAGCAAAACTGCTGGGATAAATGTAAATCAAAGGTGCAATGGACACATCAATAGATGCTCTAAAGTGTTGGGTGTCTCCTGATTCCAGCTGCCATATTAATATAGGAAAGATAGGTTACGGCTTGAGACGGAAACAGGGATTTACAATATGTCCTTTGTTTTCCATGATGTGTTTGCTATACTAGATTGTGAGCATAATATGACCATGCTCCTCCTCTTGATCCGACATGGTGGACATGATGGTGTGAGGTTTGTAAAGCTGCACTGGAGAGTCACCTTATACCCCTTGCCATCTTGTTCCTGTTAGGACCGGCCTGAAATGGGTAGCGCCTGTCAGGAAAAAAGGCATATTCAAGCGAGGAGGGCTGCAAGAGAGAGATGTGGTGCAGGCTGAAAGGATCCTTTGTATCTGAGCTAGTGACAAGTGAGCAAAGGACCAGTTTAGGTTCCAGGTCTAAACACTGATTACGAGAGCACAACACCTGAGAGACGCCATGCCAATTTGAGGGCCCGCCTGAGTGGAGCATCCAGCAGGTTTGCCGACCCTCTGAACCCAGACTGCAAGACTGGGCATGACATACTGTGACCTTAGAGCAGCTTAATGGCTGCTTGCAGTGAAGGACTTTGATGAAATGGCATCAGTCGGTCAGTTGTACCATGACAGATGAATAAGGATGAATATTCTGTGGACTGATGCAGAAGTGCCATTCTTGCATTTGTTTTGAAAGTGCTGCGACAGTTACAAGAAGGACAACTAAGCGGGTATACGATAAGGATGTAAGCTCCTCACTTGCAGTTCCCCACTCTCTTCTGGTGTTGAGTCAATAATTTTGGAAATATAGACTGCAAGGCACCAGGTGATTTAAATGGTGTTTTCCCTTGCTCTAAAAACATCAGCACAGGCCACATTCCCACCAAAATCCCACCAATACAGACCATCAACAAGAAGTATGGTACCCTCTTCCTGTATCAGTGAGTTGAATACAGACAATCTAAGCAGTTTAGGTATCTGTCCCAATGGACAAGCATTTTAATAAAAACAAAGTTTTGGCACGTCATATAGTGTCATATCAAAATTTGAGTGAATTCACATGTACAAAAAGCAGCAAAGGTTTAAACTTGTATTTATTGAACAGTATTTGTAATTTTTGATGAATCAGAGAATTATTCACCTAAATACAGAAGATAGGGTCAGTAATAAATATTGATAAATCTTTAATGGAAATATGGACCATAGTGTATTGGAGTTTAGGAGAAGGAGCGTTTTAGGGTGGTAGAAGATGCTGAAAGAGGCAATGATGATTACAAAGGTTGTGGTATGAGGAAATAGGGCAGGCTTGTGTCAACTGTTCTTAGACTTTCCGGGCCTCTTCCTCCAAACCGGGATAGTGAAATTCTTTAGGACTGCTTCCATCATTTTCTTATTCTGGGAAGATAGCTTATTTATTATTTATTTATTTAACTAATGAGCTGAAAGGTATTAAAGGACAACTTTATGTGTAGCTCAACTTTATGGTACAATGAATGATTGAGAAAGGGAACATTAAACAAATTGCCATTAAATGTTGATGAGAAAAAGAATACCTAAGGTGCAGCAGTGTTAGGATTTGTACACATCAAAGTTGATAAAACAGGAATTAATTTACTGGCAGAACAGATGGGTTTTCAGATATTTGCTAGAGACAAGAACATTGTAATTCTTCTTGCGGTTTAGGAGTAGGGAGTTTCAAGCAGTGATGGCACCTCATGTTGCTGTTATTTATATTTGTATGGCCACTCTTACTCCCTGAAATATTACATCAGCTAGTTAAAAATTAAGGATTTTATGAGTAACTTTGACTGTCAGTCAACACAGTTTGACTTTGATGCTGGCCATGATTGCAGACTAGTGGAGATCGTGTAATATGTGAATTACATCATCAAATTTGCCAGATGTGTCGACCAGTCTGCAAGCTGAATGAAGTAATTCTTTGAGTGAGGCAATTGTTGTTTGATAAGTGCCAGAAAGGTCTGTGTTCGTAATTTCTGTTCTAGATATAACAAAAGTATGTAGTTTTTTTAGATAGTCTGTGTGATTGGGAATCTGAATATTTTGAGGAAGTTCTGATAGATAGTACACAATTTTGCCACTCTGTTAATGAGTTGATAAGAGAGAGTGATGGATCAGTGTTAAGTCAATAGATATCGCCATGGGCGAGAATGAGATACAGAAACCTTCAGATTTAAAGAGTCCAGAGCAAATTTACTTCTCTGGGAAGACCCTAATAGGAAAAACTGTTTTTGTGTCGTTTAGCATGAGAAAGTTTCTGACGTCCATCTCTGAGGTTTCATTAGGCACGTGAGAAGGTTGTCCTCAATTAGTATAGTTAGTATGACATTCAATTGAGTATTAGACAAGCATTGCCTAAAACAGACAGACAATGGAGAGCTGATTAGGTTCAAGGTTGTGTTTTTTGGATATATCAGCGAATTGACAAATCTAATAAGAGTCTGGGAAAATGCCTTGTGATAGAGGTGCTTTGATCAGACCGAACCAGGTGCCATCAAAAGTGGAGATGTTGCTTTTATGATATTTGATGGAAGATAAAGAATATTGTATTTTGGTTGGTTTAAGCAGTTTGATGATAGTAGGCTTCCCAATGGGTGAGAAAACATACAGGTGTTTTGGATTGTATGTGTTGCAGAGAATTAATTTTGCTTCTCATGGAAAATATCTGCTCATTGAAATGATAGCTGAATTCCTTACAGTTGGCTGTGGAAAAAGAGTGCATGGATTCTCCCCTTTTGGGTATGCCCAGACATGGGTACCTTGCTCACTTTGCCATTGGATTCAAACTAGCCTAGCAGATGAGGGTTGTTAGCCTGAAACCGGTCCCAGGATGCTTGTTTCCAGTCCAGGGAAGACCTGGTTTGGCAGTTCAGGCTGGACTATTCCCATGAGGAATAGGGTCAAGACTGATTTCCATATGGCTGGGTCCGAACTGGTATGGCGAAGTGAGCTAAAGAAAGATGATGGATTCAACCCAGATCTGTGACTGGGGTGAGTGTCTGAAAAGTTTCAGTGCTCCGTCCATCATCTCCTTGTGTTTGCTTTGTTCTCCCTAAGTTGGCAGGGTATGCTCAGACGTGGGTCCCTTTCTCACTTTACCACTAAATTCAAGCTAGCATGGCTGATGAAGGGTGTTACACTGAAACCAGTCCCAGGATGCTTGTTTCTGGTCCAGGGAAGACCTGGCTTGGCAGTTCGAGCTGGACTATTCCCATGAGTAATAGGGTCAAGACTGATTTGCATGTAGCAGGGTCTGAACTAGGGTGGCAAAGTGAGCTAAAGAACGATGATGGATTCAACCCAAATCTGTGGGGATGAGTGTCTAGAAAGTTTCAGCGCTTCATCCATCATCTCCTTGTGTTTGCTTTGTTCACCCTAAGTTGGCAGGGTATGCCCAGACGTGGGTCCCTTGCTCACTCTGCCACTGGATTCAAGCTAGCCTGGCTGATGAGGGTGTTACCCGGAAACCCGTCCCAGGATGCTTGTTGCTTGAGTGTCTGAAAAGTTTCAGCACTCCGTCCATCATCTCCTTGTGTTTGCTGGATTTTCCTCAGGGACATTGTTGACTTACAGAAAGAAAGTGAAGAATGTTGGATGATGTGATCATTTTTTGTTTCATGAGTCTGGAGTTAATTGTAAGACAGTCAGTTTGAATTTCTTTATTAACTTTTTTAGTTGGAAATAAAATGTTGATGATTTGGGTTTCCACCATTCGCTTTCTGTCTTACTAAGCATTTTTTTACTTGACAGGCCAAGTCTGAGAACCATGACTGACTTGGTGCCCTTTTTGATTACTTTTTTTATTATTTTATTTGAAAGAAGCAACAGAGCTTACTGTTGTCAAAATAATTTTGTTGTAACTACTGACTGCATATAGATTATTTTCAAAGCCGGTGCAAACATTTACAGTTTATCAAGCAAGATGTTTGCAAGAACAATTTGTTTAAAATCAGAGTGAAAATGTTTTCTTGCATGCAATTCAGTTCTGTGGAAGTATTTTTGGTAAGGTGGACATTATTACTGCATGTTTTTGCATGCCCTGTTGGTTTACTCTGCTATTGCTGGCACTTCACTGTAGCAGGAACATCTAGACAACAAAGCATATGCTGACAGAATGCAGACTCACACTATTATCATTTTTTATGGTACAATTTATCATTAGTGTTTTTAGGGTTAAGGGTAGGCATATCAATCCACTGATTAAGTGTAAGGTATTTTGATTAAATTAATTACACTTTTTAAAAAATGCGTTAAATTAATAGATCCTAATTAACAAGCATAATTTGTTTAACACAAATATAGGTGCAGGTCTGCATTTGGGCTAAAATAAGATTAGCATATTATTTTATCTAGTTTAGGGTTTGGATAAGATACATATATGAAAAATATATATTTGTTTAATTTGACCTCGATTTTTTCAATGGAATTATTTATACGGTTGTGAGTAGCATAAGGGGATTTAAGTCTTCACTTTGACTGTCTTTAATTCAATTTATCTTTACTTCTACCACCTATTCATAGCATCAAAAAAACTTTTTATTTGTTGTGTCCAAATAAAAAATTAGCATTCTTCTGTGAGAATCGGGCCTGTTAAACAATTACCCAAGTGCAGGTCATAGAGGAAAACAAGTTCCTATTAGAGTTCCTTGGTTCATCATTAGTAGTCGTGGCATATTGTCATTCCAATCCTCATAGCAAATGTGTGTGTTGTCTTTAGGCAACTTCACAACTAAACTCAGTACAGTTGAGAAACAACTTCAAGGTCTAAACCTAGTGTAGTTAAACAGAAACAAACATTTGTTCATACAATATGTGAAAAATGTCAGAAATATGTTACAGAGAACAACATTTATAATAAAAGCTAATTTGATTAAATGAGGGAGATAACTGAAAACTAGTGAAAAGAAATTTAGAAAATAGTTACTTTACTTCTAACCAGCCTCTCCGGGGGAAAACATTGAATTGTGATTGTTCACTGATGGAGAGAACCTAGCCACATGGATGTTTAAAATAGGAAAAAAGCATTGTGGCAAAGTTCGTTTCCTTGATGTAATGAGCATTGAGGGACACAAATGTTGATTCAAACTATTGTGTGACATGAATATCCGTCAAAAATATTCTTACTACAGAAATATCATAGAAAAGATTATTTAAGATCAGAAAATGTATTTGGTAAAGTACACAAAAAAACAATATTGTATTTAGTATAGTTTAACATAGTATTAAATAAATATTATTTTCTATCAATTTAATAGACAGTATATTCGTTTTTGGATATTAGCATTCTTATTATAATTGTTATAGATTTTTCTAAAAACAGTTTGTATTTTTAAATGTGTGATTTAATTTTCTTTAATGTTATTAGTAATTTATAATATATTTGAAGGTTGTCGGGTTTATAACACAATATGGTGGTTAGTTGATTAAATTATAATGTATTTATTTTCAATGTTAGTTTTTATGACTCGTACCCCTGTACGACTCGTATGTACGACTCGTACCCCTGTACGATTCGTACCCCGGGAACAACTTTTCCCGGGATACGAGTCGTATAAAGTTCACTTCGTGGCGGGTAAAGTCATTCTCCGTGTACGGGATGTTTTCCGTACGATTCGTAAATCGGAAAGATGGTCCGGATCGTACTTGTACGGTCGGACTGTATTTTTACGATTCGTACGGAAAAGTGTCTGGGTCCGTCTCGTACAACTTTTCCCGATCCGATTCGTACGGATCGAGCTGATCCGTATGTATTTTTCCCGTATGAATCGTACTTCACGGGTCGGACAGGACTTGTACGATTCGTACGGAAAAAATTACGGATACGAGTCGTACGGAAAAAAAAACACAGGATCGGAATCGACCCCTTTATAGTTTAATTAGTAATTTATGTTTTATTAGCAGGTTTCTGGGTTTTTATCAGAAGTGGGTGGGAAGTGATATTAAATTCCAATTTTGTTTTTAGATCAGTTTTTATGTTATTTAAATGTTTAATTGAAAATTAACTATGTAATTGTTGGTTGATTATTTATTTAACTAATTAGTTTTGTTTGAATTATATATCAAGTTATTGCAAAATGTATTTAATAATATAACTTGTAAAATGTTTTTTATATTAATTATAGATTTTTATGTCATTTCCTTTATTTAAGAATTATTTTAGTTTTCAAAATATTTAATTTATATTTTTGGTGTTTGTGTTTTTTTGGGTGGTAGAGATTTAAGTCAGTTTTATGTTGACTAATTTAAATATTTAGAAAAAGGAATAGTAAATGTAACTAATCCAAAATCCAAACAATTTCCTACTGTTGCTTAGGAAAAGTGAATCCAACCTCACCAAAGTCCAATATTTTCCCCACTGTTGCTTACACTGGAGAGGGAATAGTAAATCTAAAAGCTCAAAAGTCCAACATTTTCCATAGTGTTGTCTTGATTGGAGTGGATATATTAAGCTTAAACTCCCCTCCCCACACAGAAGTACAACACATTCTCTGTTATTGCTTATACTGGAGTGGGAATAGCAAATCTAATCCCTTCGAAGTCCAACACTTCCCATACTGTTACTCACATTGAAGTGGGTATAGTAAATCTAACACCTCTGAAGTCCAACACTTTCCCTCTGTTGGTTAGATTGGAATAGGAATAGTAAATGTAGATCCAACAAAGTCCAAAACGTTGCCTATTTTTCCATTAATTGGAATGGAATTAGTAAAACAAACCCCTTCAAAGTCTAACCCTTTCCCTACTGTTGCTGAGATTGGAGGGGGAGTAGGAAATCTATTGTTCCTGAAGCCCAACACTTAAAATACTGTTGACTATAGCGGAGTGGGATTAGTAAATATAACTTTTCAGAAGTCCACCACATTTATCACTGCTTTTGTGTATGTTGGAGCAAGAATAGTAAATGTAATATATGCAAGGTGTTACACTTTTACTATTTTTGATGTTTTTTTTATTGTTTTTATTTTCTTTTTTTATTTTATGGTTTTTAAATGTTTATATCATTTCTGTTATATACATCTATAAATATATATCTATGTATGTGTGTCTGTGTGTGTGTGTGTGTGTGTGCGTATATATATATATATATATATATATACATAGAAATATACACACATATATATATATTTAATGAACAAATCAAAGGTTAAAGTAACCTTGTAGTTAGATGTGATGTAAAGATCTGTTTTTGGTTAGAAAATAAAAAGTCACTGAAAAAAGGTTAAATTAACATTTTAGTTAGGTGAATATGTTAGAGACATTTTGGACTAAAACAACACAGAAAATCACCAATTATAGTTAGCAGAGGAAACTATAACTTTCACCACCGCCATGCACTGCTTGTGACCTCACATATTACAACCCTCATGACCCCTCATGACATGTTCTTTTAACATCATTTATGACATCACTGATAACATCTCAATTGACATCATTGGGGTTAGCCGCAGGGCCTGTCTTGCAGCCAGGTCATGCTTCCAACTCTAGACAGGTAGCCGACCCCATGCTGCGCACAGTTTTGGCAGTTTGATGCCCAGGTGTTGGGCACAGTGCCCTCAACCCTGTGGTCAAAACCCCGGCAGGCAGCTATCCCCACATAGAGCACAGCATTTGATGTGCTCAGCATAGGGTTGAACATAGGGCTCCGGGGATCCCATCCCCTGGGACAAAAGATATATATTGAGGGGAGGGTGCATGCATCCCCTTCCTGACCCTTAATTTGCCTAAGGGCCATCCTCCCTGGTCCATTTCCAACAAAAAGGGGTGGGGCTCATGCAGCCTCCCTCCCCAAGCCTTAGAATTAAACAGGGGAGGAGGGCATGCAGACCCCATCCCTGAGCCCTAATAAGCCATCCCCCCAGGGTCAAATACAATAAAAAGGGAAAGAGGCCACATGTCCTCCTCAGTAGGCTCTAATTGGCCCTCCAGGGAGCCCAGCGCCTGGGGCATTGATTTTCTTAACAAGGGAGAGAACCGCACAGCCCAACTTTCCAAGCTGTTTCAGGCTGCAGGAAGGCCATCCTGTGGGGCCGTCTGTTTTTAAAAAAGGGGACAGGGGCTGCACGACCCCCCTCCCAGAGCCCTGATAGGCCCTGATGACCCCATCCCCTGAGGCTGTTCATTTTTTAAAAATGGAAGGGGGCTGCGTGGCTCCTCTCCTCGTGCCTTCTCAGACCCCGGGGACCTCATGCCTAGGCTGTCTGTGTTTTTAAAAGTGAGAGGGCAGTGTGGCCCCCTTCCTCGAGCTTTATTATGCCACAGGGACCCCATCCCCTGGATCTGAGTAACTAATAAAGGGAGGGGCGACCTACCCCTTCTACCTTAGCCTAAGTCAGCCCCAGGGACCCCATCCCATGGGTCTTAAATTTAAATAAAAGGGAAGGGGTCATGTGGGCCCTCACCACGAGCCTCATTCTTACTTAGAGACCCCATCCCCGATGGCTGTATTTTATATAAAAGAGAGGGGACCAGAGACTGATTTTATATAGGTGTGTGCCTCGGTGCCCACCTGGGGCACCCATTAACAACACCTTGAGGGCTGTGCGGGAATCCCAGGACCCCTGTGGCATCAGCCAGCTCCCCTCATGTTATGGGAGCCAGCATTGCTTCTGCCTGGAGAAAGCAGCTACTTATGCTGCTCCCTCCGAGTGGGAGCAATATCTTCCTCTGAGAAGCTGAATACAAGTTTGCTCCGTCTTTGTGTTTGCTCCCATTTGGCAACAGTTTTGAAATTGCTCATGCCAGGTGGGTGTAAACAGAAGCTTCACTGCTTGAGCCAGTGCAGGCAGTGAAACTGGTGTGTCCCGGGGGTAGGCTCTCCGGGACACAGCAAGTGAGCTGTGCCGGCTCATTCCTTTTTCTAAAAATCACAGCCCCAGGGGAAGGGGTCCCTAGGACCTTTTAAAGGCTTGGAGAGGGGGCCCCCCCTCTTCGGGCCTTCAGGTATTGGATCCAGGGGGCTGAATATAGCTTCGGAGGAGAGCTGCGCACCCCCTCCCCATATTAATATCCACATTTGTAATATCCACATTTGTAAAGCGCGAACAATCACCCGTAAGGGTCTCTAGGCGCTGGGGGCCGTCGGGAAGATTAAGCAAGCTATTGCCCAGAGTCACATGGTGCTGAGCTAGTCTGCCGCCGGCACCGGGGATCGTACCGTGGTCCCCAGATTCCGCAGTCAGTCGCCCTGGCCGCGGCGCCACACCTCTTATTAATAAAATTAGACCCCAAGGGATAGGGTCCCCCAGACGGCATTCCTCTCTCCTTTTATTAATTTAATTGGGCCCCTAGGAATGGGACACCTGTGGACAAATACGGCTCAGAAAGTGGGGCCATGAACTTACCTTCCCATATTTGTTAAAGAGGGCCCTGATTGTAGGCTCCCCGGGGCCAAAAATGGCTAGAGGAGGGAGCTGTGCACCCCCTCCCCTTCATTAAAAAATGCTGCCAAACCAAGATTTTTTTGGGGGGGGGGGGGATAATCCCATGGGAGTCTTTCTGTATTCTGGAAAAAAGCCGCGGTGGCTCCCTCTGAGTCCCTCCCATGGGGCTTTGGGGGGCAGGGTACCCTACCCTGCCCCTTATATATTTGTTTTCTAAACTTTGGACAGGGGACCTAGTCCTGTCATGGCTGCCAGCCGCATTTTTCTCATGTTGCTGGCAGCCAATTAGAACACTCACTCCCACAGGAGCCAAGGGGCAAAAGGCTCCCTAGGATAATCAGAACGCTCTGTTTTTAAACTGGCACTTTAGAGACTCTCATGGACCAAGCCCATCCAGGCATACAAATATTTTTGCACATTAATTTTGCAAAAACTGCCTACCGGATGTGCACCAAATCACAAAAAGCCTATTTTGCTGACCAAGATCTAGGTTTCTTCCAAATTTAGAAGCATTCCATTCAGCAGTTTTTGCGGTAGCGCTTCTTAAAGAAGTCTATGGAAAATGCATGGGGAGTTTGCATTTTGGGATCTCCCATTTCTCTCAACCCCCGCTTGACGGACCACCCTGAAACTTTCCATGCACAAACTAGTCCCAAAGTAGCACCTTTTAAAAATGTTTTGTGGAGATTCATCAAATTCGGCCAAAGTTATTAGCAAAACAAAAAAGGCATTTTCTATTGAAACGCTGACCTAACTAACTAGGAAATGCATTGGCAGGCCCTGCAGCTAATTCTCCCTCCGCCCGCCCCGTGGGCCTGTCAATGCATGTCCGAGTTAGTTAGGTTGTGTATAGTGGAGGGTTGGTTTTATGTATGGTAATAAAATATAACTTTACCTTAAAAAAAAAAACTAATATTACACTGAAAGAACCAAAGGTCAAACTAACGCTATAATTAGGTGAAAAGTTCAGTAACAAAGTAACATAGTTATCTCAATTAACTATGACTCATGCCCTATAACCTGCACCCTTGCCCAGCACTGCTAATTACCCCACATATTACCTCACTCATGACATCTTCTATGACATCATTGATAGTATCATTGCAAAATTTGCAATGAAATTAGCGTTGAGAAAACTGTGCATGATGGGGGTACAAGATATAGTTACCTTAGGGCATGTGTTATCGTTTCTTGAAATAACTATAAATATAATTGATGAATTTCTGTGGTTTTCAAAGTTTAAAACATGACATGAACATTTTTCTAAGTTCCAACTTTTAGGGTTAGGCAGGAGCAGCAGGACCTCTAACACCACTTCCAAGGGTCCAGGATGAGAGGGGCACCACTTGGTGGATTAGGAACTCCACCAGGTGCTGCATTTAAAGGTCTCCAGTCCAGAGCTTGTTATGTCCCTGTAGAGCACACAGGAGACTAGTCAACTAGCCCTAGAAGTCACTCTGGCATTCCTGGGTTCAAGCAACAAGGAGGCCGCAAGCAGCAGGGCAGTTCTTTGGGGAACAAGGCAGTCCTTCTGGAGTCTTGCACAGGTCCAGGAGTGTAACGAAGTATTGGTCTTATGGTCCAGTATTTATACCTGCTACAGTCTTTGAAATGGGGGAATCTCTCCGGCTACTTCCACATTTGGTCCTGGAAAGTACCTTTCTTCCCCTGCAAAGGCACCAAGAAGTCTATAGTAACAAAAGACTAGTGTTGGGTTTCTTTGTGTGTGCTCTAGGCAAGCCCCTTTAAAGTGCAAGTGGGGCAGGGAAGAGCTCCACCCACACTCATCCATGGGAGAGGTAGGATTTACAGTACTAGAAAATAAATGTAGGAGTTTGTTCCCTACCACGGCATGTAGAACTTAAAAACACATGTCTTAATTTTTAAATACAATGCACCCTACCCAGTGGACTGCTTAGTGCCTATGTTAGAAATAAGGCCTCTAGTTGATTTGTAGCGTTTCCAAGTAAGGACCCTCACCCTAGTAAGGGAAAGAGAGTCACATAGCTAAGGTATCCCCTGCTCACCCCCATGGTAGCTTAGCACGTGCAGTCAGGCTTATCTCAGAGGCAATGTGCAAAGCATTTGTACATGCACACACAGTGACACAGTGAAAGCACTACAATAGAAGTCCACACCAGTTTAGAAACATAGCCAATATTTATTTGAATAAAACAAGACAAAAATGACAAAACTCCAATATACATAAGTCAAGATATTACTTTTCAAAGATTAAGCAAGTTTAGTCCATGGAAATCAATGGATGCATTTATTTTAGCACAAATTTCCTTGGATGTGTCAAAAATCAAAGACAAAGGAAGCGTAGGGCAGGTGAGGCACGGGAAAGCAAAGCGATGTGCCAGTTCCTTACATTCTGACATGCTGCGATGTTGGGTTGGGGTCTACGGTGAAACCCATGGTCGATGTGCCGATTGGGAACCTTCCTTCGGTGCAGGCAGCAGCGATGCATCGATCTTGTGCAGCTATGTGTTAAGAAAACAAGCGCTGGGATTCGATGCTTGGATTTTCTTTTTAGATCAACATTTTACACTTCCAAGGACCCAGGAAATGGATTTGGCAACACTTGACAAGTCAAGACTCTCAACAGAAGAGCCCAGGCACTTGTAGGTGAATTCTTTGATGTCCTTGAGATTTCTTTAACAGGATTCAAGCACGCACAAGCCCTTGGAGAACCTTGGAAGCAGGATTCAGAAAGCAAAGTCCAGTCCTTTCACTTGTAGGACAGAAGCGGCCAGGAACAGGCTAGCACAACAAAGCAACAGGCAGACTAGCAGTCTCTCCTACAGCACCCAGCTCTTCTTCCTAGCAGAATCTCTGATTTGAAAGTGTCAGAGGCTCAATATTTATACCCCTTTCTGCTTTTGAAGTAGGAAAGCTTCAAAGGAAAGTCTTTATAGTGCACAAGACCCTGCCTTTCCCTGACCTGGTTCAAGTCACACTACAGGGGGGTGGAGAATGTTTTGTGTGAGGACAGGCACAGCCCTTCATGTATAAGTGACAACTACTCCCACCACTCTAGCTCAGGAAGGCCCATCTGCCTGGTGATGGCCCATCAGGATATGCAAGGCACATCTCAGCTCCCTTTGTGTGACTGTCTAGAGTGAATGCACAACAGCCCATCTGTCATTCTAACCCAGACAAGTATTCTACAGACAAGCAGAATCACAGAGTGGTGAAGCAAGAAAATGCCCACTTTCTAAAAGTGGCATTTTCAAACACACAATTTAAAAACCAACTTCACCAAAAGCTGCACATTCAAATTGTGAGTTCAGAGACCCCAAACTCCAAATCTCTATCAGCTACCAATAAGAAATTACACCAAAATGTAATTTCAAGTCTTTCCCCATGTTACCATATAGGAGAGAGATTCCCTGCAAAAGTGAAAACAAAATTAGCAATATTTCACTATTAGGACATGTAAAACATACCAGTGCATGTTTTACCTTTTATATACACTGCACCCTGCCCATGGGGCTACCTTGGACCTACCTTAGGGGTGACTTACGTGTAGTAAAAGGGAAGGTTTGGCCCTGGCAATTGGGTGCACTTGCCAGGTCGAAATGGCAGTTTAAAACTGCACTCACAGACACTGCATTGGCAGGCCTGAGACATTTTTCAGGTCTACTCATGTGAGTGGCACACTCTGTGCTGCAGGTACACTAGTAGCATTTGATGTATAGGCCTTGGGCACCCCTGGTGCCCTTTACTATGGACTTACAAGAAAATCAAATATGTCAATAATTGATAAACCAATCACCAACACAATTTAGACAGAGAGCATATGCACTTTAGCACTGGGTAGCAGTGGGAAAGAGTCCCAAAACTAACAAAAACAGGTCAGGAAAAATAGGAGGAAAAAGGCAAAAAGTCTGGGGATAACCCTGGAAGAAAGGCCAGGTTCAACACCTACCTAAGGAGTGACTTATATGTATTAAAAAGGAAGGTTTAGGCCTTGCAAAATGTGTATTGAATTGGTAGTTTAAGTCTGCACTACAGTCTTCAATAGTAGGCCAGAGACATGTTTAAAAGTACTACTTTAGTGACTAGCACAATGAGTGATATAGGCCCACTAGTAGCATCACATTTACAGGCCATTGTACATATTATACCATATACTAGGCATGTAAAAGTAAATTAAATGTGTCAATCAGTGTAGGCCACGATACCATGTTTTAAGGCGAGTGCAGAAGCACTTTTGCACTAGTGAGCAGTGGTAAAGTGCCAACAAAGACACATTTCAGGAAACAGGAGGGGTGAAGGCAATATGTTTTGGAGAGCCCACACCAAGGATAACAGGTCTAACACAATGCCAGCAACATGTAAAGAAATGCTGCATCTTGTCCTTTTCCTGTCATTGTTCATGCCACACTTCTACTGCCACTTGAACCCTCTCTATCTTAGCATGAGCTATGCTGTTGGGATGCAGAAGCCTCTGGTAATTCCACATCCCACTTGTTTACATGTAATCCTGGTCAGTTTTACCCCTATGGGTACCTGGTTGAACAAAGTGCATATGGCCTCCTAAGCACTTAATTTGTTTGGCCAGCCGGAAGTCGGTAAAACTGCCACACCAATGATTCTTTCTCAGGCCGCGTTATTTTGCTGCTGCAGGTGTCAGTGGAATGAAAATAACATTGGTACTTTCAAATGCTAATCAATGCTGTTCGCAGTGGAGATTGGCTTCAAGGTGGATGACCTTGTCCACATCTATGGAGCGGATGGCCAACCCCTACTGCGCAAGACCACTCGGCCTGGCCTATGGTCTGGATGTGTGTCTAATCACCCAGAAGCAGCCAGTGGTGCACAGCAGGGGTTTGCCCCAGGGCCTGGCCTGCATCCAGGCACTACGCCCTACCCACTGTGAGATGCACAAAGTCCAGCACCAACCGCATTTTTTAATTATTATTTTCAGTACTTTGGTACTCCCACTCTACATTAGCACTGAAGAGTACAGCAAGACATCCAAAAACACAGCTAATCTGTTTTTAATTCTAATTACTGAGGGGCCCCTATGGATCCCAACATACACACATGGGCCTGGTGGTCATGTTGTGCTCATACTGCCTGCCACCTTTTGTGGTCTTTTTTCGTGAAATTCAGAAGTCAGGGACCAAGTCCTTGAGTCCTTTAATAGTGGCCACAACATTTTAATCAATGTTGTGCCCAACCAATCAGACTGGTTCAGTCCTACAGAAGTGAAATAGCCGACAGTAGAAAAAAAAATCACAAGCAGGTATTTTTGAAGTTTTTAGTACCATAGGACCAACCATCCAGATATATCTAACAGTTTTTGAGGAATCTCCTTCTTGCCCAACCTGAGCCCCCCCCCCTTTAAAGACTAATTGCTCAAAAATAGCAAAACAGATATGTTTGAAATCCCAAAATTCATACAGTTTAGATTTTTATTCTCTAATGGTGATTCAAGTTTCCCATGGGAATGAACCTGGAAAATCACAAATTATTTCGTCACTCACTCTTTTTCTTGACACCCGCCTGACGGATCGGCGCAAAATTTTCTATGAAGGAGTCAAGGTGTAGGAGTTCTGTTTTTTGGGAAGTATCTCACAGTCACCCAAAGGTGCCAAAGTTTTTAGAAAAAGAAAAAATGCTCTTCCTATGAATCTGTGTAGACCTTGCACATAACTGGCATCAACAGTTTGCACTTTTTTCTGTCCTCCTTCCTGCAGTAGTTTCTTAACCCGGTTCTGGAAGGACTAGCTTGTAGTGGGAAAACGATTAGCTTCATTTGTCTCTTAAATGTCGTCTTCTCTGCTACTTGCGATTATGCGAATGTTGGCATGTTTACTCTGCCTCCTTGAACTTGTATTGAAACCCTCATCCAGTGTCTCTCAGGCCACCCAGCTTACACCAGATGATGAAGCCGTTCACTCACCACCAACCAGAACTGGATGTGAACTCTTGACCTTCCTCTGAAAGACTCTCACAGATTGTGCCAAAGCACTGAGCCATCCAGCCCCCCCTCCCAGTTTTTACATGGTCTGGTTAACAACCCAGTTATTGTCTCTGAATTTCTGCGTGGGTAGATAGCATGTTAACTTAAGGTCATATTTTTCTGACAACTGTACACCAGAGCTTTTTGGCATTGCTCCATGGAGATCTATCGCCAACAATGGCAAAATAAATCATCTTCAATAGAAAGCAGAGATTATTCTGTAAACTCAGTCAAACTCTGTGATGTTACAGAAACCAACTGCTGGAATATACGTCAGCTTTGCTGGTGTCTGTTGAATAGATTTGGTGCACTGGAGAAACACACACACAGTGTGATGTCTCAGTACACTGTCACTAGGAGAGTTCAAGCGACAAAATGATCTTTGGTGCTAGAAAATCATTGCCCCTGTGTTGTTTCCTGTTAAAGATAAGCATTTGGAGTCTCACGCAGCCCGGTGTTGCAGTGCCAAAGTGGTATTTTAAGATATTTGTGGTTTTAGGGAATGACTGTTGTTTCTGTTTCTGAAAATACTGTTTGCACGGATTAATCCCGATTTCGAAGCTATTCTCAAGTGTCCAGATTGCCGCCGTTAATCATTTCAGCCTCTGAATGTAACTGATTTTGCAATTATGCGGCGAATATTTATGACGTCATTGCACTAATTTAAAATGTTTAAATGCAGAGACCTATGTTTGCTCACCTTTCAATTCCTAACTTACTTCTACCAGGCATGGTCACGCAATATGTGCATGTAGATGTGTAGATATCAAATATGAACACAAAGATCTTGGGCATATGGGCAAGAAGACATGTATGTATGAGTAGTGGACTAATGCTGAATAACATATTACAATTAACACAAATGGCAAATAACATAATCAACATGCACATATGTGTACACACAGATACTAGCGGAATATGTACCTAAAAGGTTCTTGGCATAAGTATAAGAAGACATCCACGACAAGTACATTCATGGTGAATTATAAATCACATTAATAACAGAGCAGCATTGCCCTTTATGCTTAGAATTGCCTCTAGTATGCCAGCACCATTATTTTGTCATGGGAAAAATGATGTTCAGCATGCCAGAGACAATGCCAGAGACAATGAAACACTTGCAAGTATAATGCCATATTTTCACACACTCATACTGACTTACATTCACTCAGTCACTCTCATTCTCACTTACACTAATGGCTGTGCACTCTTTCACTCATTGCCACTCCTTCACTCTCACTCACCTGCACTCTCACTCAAACCTCCTTGCACCCACTTACTTTCACTCACTTATTCTTACTTATTCTCACCCATTCATTCACACTTACTCTCACTCACTTGCACTCACTCTTATTTTCACTCGTTTCATTCTGGTTCCCTTACACTCATGTACTCTCACTCACAGCTACACTCACTTATTGTCATTCTCACTCACACTCATTCTCACAGTTATGCTCACTCACAGGCACTCATGTTGTCTGAAACTAATTTTCACCCCATCACACCCATTCACACTCATTCATTATCATTCAATAATTCTCACTCATTTGCTCACACTGTTACTCTCACTGAGGCACTACCACTCATTCATTCTCACTCACTGGCTGTCACCCACTGGCACTTACCCTTACTCTCATTCTTACTCACTCTGATGCAGGCATATTTACTCACTTTAAAACATTCTCACCTAATAATAATATTATTAATAAAGAATTTTGTGGAATGTCTAGTTACTCCTAACGAAGTGTCCCACTCACTCCCATTGTCACTCGCTTTCACTCAAACACACACTAATTCTCCCACTTACACTCATACATAGATACAATCTTTGACTCACACACATTCACCAACTCTCATCTGCATGCACACCACGTTTAAACTCATCTTTTTAACTTACCTTGTTGCCGGAGCAGGTCTAATTTCTGCTCCCAGGGCTCCATTCACCCTTCAGGCATACACACAGCTGGACCATGTAACTGAAAGCTAGAGCTTGCACAGGCACAGGTTCAAGAGATGGAATGGTGGGTTGACATGTTGCCGCAGGCACTGCAGGACTGAAGCCTACACTCCCCAGGCTACCTTTAGAAGTGTCACCGTAGTACATCTCTAATGTGGAGACAATGAAGCATGCCAGATCTCTGAGGCCACTGGGGAGACTTTGCAAGCCTTGGTCAATCTAATTGATCTGTTTGATGGCTGGTTCAGGTGCCTGCACCTACTATGACACAGTGTCACTGCCTCATGCTTCTGTTCACCATGTTTTAAATCATGCCAATAGTGAATAAAAGGCTATTTTAATGTTGATTTAATCAAACAGTGTCAGGAAACAGGAAGGAAGAGCCCCAATGCACATAAAGGCGAGCTGTCCCCAATGCACATAAGGGTGAGCTGTCACTGCAACAAGATATCTGAGGTGATGAGTTCTTAGGCAGCTTCATGTACTGCTACACAGTTCTGTCATAAAGAGCAACTCCCAAGGAGCCAAGAAGCTTCAAGGGGGATAGAAGTTTCAGAGAGTAGGGGCCATGCATCATGATTATTTGTATGTGGATGAGCACTGCATCACATTATCCATACTGTCTCTATACAACCTCTGTGCTTCTAAAAAACAGTCTTTGTGGTAGCATCATACAGATGTTGTGACTACAGTGGGAGTGGAGCAATCCCCTATGTTGGTGGTGAAAAAGACATTACAAGGTGGGAAATAGTGTGTGAAAGAGAAGTGCACGTAAATACAGGTAGCAGCCCTGGACCAAGGCATCTACTCAACCTTAAAGAGCAGCAGGTGATCAAGATCATTCACCCTCTTATGCACCATGAACTGCCTATCCCTGTAGGCATTCTAATACATTAACCCATGTGTCACCTTCTACATAGTACACCCTATGGTACTTTTCACTACTATGCCCTTACTAGCTATTATGCCATGGCACACAGTTTATGTACCTATTGCCTGAGTGAACATATGTTATTTCTCACCATAGTCAACTGAGTTTGCCCCATATACATGCTACCATTTTCATTAATTCTTATATTCAGCATTACTTCTCAAATACAGTACTTAAGTTATGTTCACTCTTTAATAGACAATTATATCATGCCACCTTGTTATACATATAAACCTAAATTGTGTTAGATAATACACTATATTAAACAAATTAAATATCATTCAGAAAGAGCAAATATTAGCTATTATAATATTAGTACCTAGAACTGCTCAATTCAGGTCACCGCTGTGAATAAACTCCCATTTGGACTGCTGAAGAAGGGATAAGAAACATGGGATACAAAAACTGTTTTAGAGCCATCTGTTTAATCTATGTTCATTCTTGTTCTATATGAAAAAGAATAGGGATTTCCATAAATTACCCATTCACTTGACGGGTATGCAATTGTCAGTATCATGTTTTATGATCTTCATACCACATTCATCTCTTCCAAATGTCTTATTGAGTATTCCATGAACAGGTATGGCTCTGCATTACTAGGTCAGCCATTAAGAAGGGAGGTTGGATAGAATAAGGGGGTATATCCTTCCATGGATGCATGAATATCCTCCAGCTCACAGACATACTCCACCTGGGATGGTCCACCCTTGTTTAATTTAGAATTGTGGCTGAGAGAAGGTGGAGCCCCACCCCCACCTAATGGGTCACAGGAGACCAGTTCCCAGGGTATTTGTGTGGAACAGATGGTCTACAGCTCACCCGGTTTCAGAAAATTATGATTTTTTTGTGCTAAATGGCCATAAACCTTCAAATCAGTCTCTCCTGGCTTGCCAAAATTACTGTTTCTTTAAACCAGTCTTATCTGTAGAAAGGTATTATAGATATTTAGCTCCTCAATATATTTTTAATATATCAATCATTTTTACAACTACTAAAGAGGTCACAAACCATCCTCTCCAATTTTGAAATCATGTCTGTGATTTTGGGGACATTGTGTACAATCACCATGGAAGCTGTGAAGTGAAAATTATACCCATGCAGCATTCCCTTCTTCATGTTCTGTTGGCCAG
This sequence comes from Triturus cristatus, assembly GCF_964204655.1. Lineage (NCBI taxonomy): Eukaryota > Metazoa > Chordata > Amphibia > Caudata > Salamandridae > Triturus > Triturus cristatus. The sequence goes on from NC_140593.1 coordinate 200,436,867, forward strand.
TATCAAGTCAGTGTTGGTAATAACCAAACAGTATTTAATATGTCACCTTCTGCTTGTCCACATCGATGGCAATTGGAGTTAGGATGAAGATTAAAGGTATTTTATGATAACCGCCACTGAAATTATATTCCCCAAATTATAAGTTTTGCATTTCTCCACACTGGTGCTTCACCAGTGTGAATAATGTATGCATTTTCTCCACACTTACGATGTGGAGTGTTCGGTGGGATACTGGGCCCCTTAAGCAATATGTGTATCAGTATATAATATCTATCTGTTATTTTATACACAATATTTGCTTTTCCATGTCCAATAATACTGGAGTGTATCCCTTATAATAAGGATAAGTGAACGGTCTGTCATTCTATATTCAAGGTAATGAGAATACTTATATTGCAGGCTTAGTCCAACTAAGTGAGTAGTGATGTATCATTTGATATTCTAAGCCTCGTTTTTGTTCTGTTACATATAAATGTCTTGATTGTGGAGCTTATCCTTGGAAATAGGGACCTTGCATCACCAGCACTATCTATATGCTAAAGATGTAATTAAACATGGGCGTAACATTCATATTTACTACTTGAACTCCCCCCCAGAGGGAAGGTTCTTCTCCAGAAATTGGTTGATATGTTTTGCAATAAATAGTTCACATTACCTTGAATCATGTCTTTCCATCCCTGTTTAACTGGTAAGTAGAGGTATTTTAAATTCTTGGGAACTCATTGAAATGGGTAAGAGTCAAACATCTTCTTTGTATTGGCAGTGTAAGGCAAATCCTTGCTCTTACTGAAAATGACCCCATATATGAAAAAGGGTACGAATTGCGATTCTCATATTACCATTACTAGAGAATCTGGATTTCATTAAAGACACGGAGGCTGACATTATGCATTATTCCTTTAGTGCAGTCCAAGCAGCCGCTTACATCACAATATTAAAAGGTTCCAGAGTACAACAATAGCAACACATGAAAGGCATGAGCCATCAACAATCTGCCTCTTTTGAATGTGGAGGAAAATAAGTTCATGAAACTTGAAACATCAAAACGATCTTCTGAGGAGGAAGGAGAAGGAAGAACAAAGGTAAAACCAAAGGCCAGACGACACACAGTTAAGGAGTCTTACCTGAAAAGAGAAAGAAGTAAATATCTCTTGAATGTAAAGAATAGTGTCAAGCTTATCAAGCTAAAAGGAACAAGAGATGAAACAAGTACTGTTAATTATAAGTACAGTAATAAACTGTAACAAAAACAGCATTAAATCATTGTAAGACCACCAAGGAGTGGGATGGGAGGGATAATGTCAGCCTCCGTGTCTTTAATGAAATCCAGATTGTCTAGTCATGGTAATATGAGAATTGCAATTTCATTACAAGAACGGAGGCTACATTATGCATGTTGGTAGCATTGTAAAACAACATCAGACATATGTTCAATAGTCTTGCAATAATGACGTGCAAAGGTGCTAGCATTTGACCAGTCAGCAGCTTTGAGAATGTTGTCCAACTTACCTCCAGACCAGAGAGATTGACTGGCCATAGCATTCCTCTAAGGGAGTGAGTTTGAAATTTCTTTAAGTCAATACCTGCTAAACTCATAACAGTCTTAACCCATTTAGCAATAGAGGTCGAGGTTATACCTTTGCGGGGTTTAACAAAGGATATAAGTAATTGGTTAACATCCTGAGGGCGAAAAGCAAACATTCTGCGATCATACTCTCTCATGCAGTCCACAACGCAAAGCTTTGGACATAAATCAAAACGTGAGTAAAAGATTGAATCAGACATAGTCTTTGTTCTTCTATAAATCTCAAATTTGATTCTGAACATGTTATATGATCTATTTGTAATCTCCAGGGCTTTGACATCAGAGACCCTTCTGCACGAGATTAGGCATAGTAGAGTAGCCACCTTAATGGAAAGGTTTTTTTATTTTTATTTTTTTATTGAGGAGAGTATTAACAGGCCAGTTATTGAAAAGATCAAGGATTAGTTTGACATCCCAAAGACTTTCATATTTAGGTTTAGTAGGTCGTTTTACCATTGACAAGGACATGACCAGCAGAAATAGCGGATCTATAGCAATTGATAGTTCTATAGCTGAGGCCTTTATCAAATTGTTTAACAAGGAAGTTAACTATGTCAACAATAGGTGCTTCCAAGGAATCCAGGTTCCTTTCCAGGTACCAATGTACCCAGATTCTCCATACGTTGTTATATCTGTAGTGAGTGCCTAGGGCCCAAGACTCTCTGAGGAGAGTTGCAGCCGTCGCCGAAAGTCCTGAGATTTCATTGGATCTCCTCACACTCTCCAGGCAAGAAGGGTTAAACTCCTGTTCTGAATTAGGGGGTGAACTCCTCCGTCTACGTCTGGAAGAAGATTCTCTAGGGTAGGAATTAAGAAGGAGGGGTTGCATGCTAGTTCTAGAGTGGTGGGGAACCATGCTTGGGATGGCCAAAAGGGAGCTTTTAGGACAAGGAAGCACTGATCCTGTCTCACTATCTGAAGAACTCTCTGAATCATGGCAAAGGGAGGGAATGCGTACACCTTGGCTCCTTTCCAAGATTGTAGTAAGGCGTTGACTGCTAGAGCACCCGGGTCGGGCATCCAGCTGAAGTTGTTCTCCAGTTGAAAGGTTAGTCTGCTCGCAAATAAGTCTATCTCTAGAGGGCCCCAGATCTTGTTTAGGGTACTGAACACAGAAACATTCAGTTTCCAATTGCTGTGATTTAACAGGAATCTTGAGTTCCAGTCTGCAGAGATGTTCGATTTCCCCGGAAGGTATTCCGCTTTGAGAGCGATCTTGTGTTCCAGACAGAACATCCAAAGTTTCTTTGCTAGATTCGAGAGGTTGGCAGATTTGGTGCCTCCCAGACGATTTATATAGGATACCACTGACATGTTGTCCATCTTTAGAATGACGGACCGCCCCTGGAGAGTGTTTGAAGCTCATGAGGGCGTAAAGCCCAGCTGTTAGTTCTAAATAATTTATGTGGTGAGATGATTCCTCTTGTGACCAGATACCACCAGTGTTCTGATTGAAAAGGCAAGCTCCCCAGCCATTCCTGATTTAGGTAATCTTTTTGAAAGGTAGTAAAAGGAGACATTTCAATGTGTCTACTGTGAAACCTAGGAAGTCCAGAGATCTGGAAGGGGACAGAATTGATTTTTCTTTGTTTATGATGAATCCTAAACTTTCTAGGAGATCCATCACAGTCTTCAGGTCTTTGGATAGTTGTGAAGGATCTTGAGACATTATAAGAATATCATCTAAGTAAATGATTAAACAAATGCCCCTTATTATTAGAGATGAGGCAACAGCTCTCATGACCTTGGTGAAGCACCAAGGGGCAGAGGAGAGTCCGAAGGGGGGAGCCTGAAATTTGTAAAGGGGATTTTTCCAGACAAATTGAAGAAAGGGTTGGTGGGATTCGGCCATAGGAATGGTGAAGTAAGCATCCTTTAGGTCCAGTTTGACTAGCCAGTCTCCCTCTAGAAGTAAATCCCTCAAGAGATGGATGCCCTCCACCTTGAAGTGTCTGTAAACCAAATATTTGTTTAGTTCTCTTAAGTCTCCAACCTTTGCCTTTCTTTTTTACAAGAAAGAGTGTGCTTATAAATCTTAAAGTTTCTAAAGTTTCTAATGGACCTCTATCATAGCTCCATTCTGAAGCATAGAGTAGATCTCCTCCTCTATTATTTTTTGTTGCTCTGGAGAGAGAGGCATGTCTCTCGGGAAAGAAGTTTGTAAAGGTATGTGAGTCAAATCTATCATAAACCCATTGACATATTTGAGTCTGCCACCCACTTTTTGGGGGAAGATGGAGAAGGGAGAGGGGAGAGAGTTCTCACTTGCAGGGTTGCTTGAGATGAAGGTTCCACGGGATCTAAATCCTCTGATACGTTGGCCTCTAATTCTCTGGGGGTAAAATTGAGGCATGTTGTACTGCTGATACCCTCTTCCGAAACCACAGAATCTTGGAAATGGTCTTTGATTGAAGCGGCCGGTAGAGAGGCCCCGTCTTCTGGCCTGCCCAAAAAGGTTAGGATTGAAAACACTGCTCATATTTTGCTGGGCCTTGTCCAGGGCAGTGAAAGTGGAGACGTATTTTCCCAAGGATTTAATGAGGTCTTCTCCAAAGAGTAAATCTTTTGGGTTTTGCGAGGGTTATTTATCCGCCATGTCAGTTAGTTTTAGATTTATTTTAGTCAAAACGACTCTTTGTCTTTCTGCATTATTGCTAGCGTTGGCATTACCCTGTAGAAATAATGCTCTCTGGCTCCATCCCCTGATGAGATTGGTGTTGAGAGGGGTGCCATTGATGTGGCTGTCTTCTCCGGAATCTAGGATTCTGGCTAATGGTCCCAGTACGTTGAGAAGACGATCTTGGCACCCTTTCAGTTATTTTTCCATCCCATTTCTTGGATCACTTCCACGTTTTAATAGGAATTTAATGAGTTCAGGGTCCAAATTGGGGGTATAGCAGCTTTTATCCTCAGTAGAAGGTCTAGAGCATTCAGCTCTAAGGATGTTACGAGTGTCCCTTTCTAAGAGGTTTCTTATCCATTTTTTAATGAATTTTGCTACGTGGTCCTGAGGGAACCACTTGGAACTTCTTGGGTGTTTCATATTTAATGGGAAAAACATTTCTTCCCCTAAGGGGTCAAGGATAATGTCCTTAGAGGATGATGGGGTTCCTCTTAGGGATTGTAAAATTCTTGATCATCTTCATCAAGATCAAGGAAATACTCATCAGGTGTGTCTGAGGATTCTATATCATTAGATTTGTTATCTCCCATATTGTAAAGAGCATTATGATATTTTGTGCCGCTAGGGACACCCAGATGTTTTGTGCCGCTAAGGACACCCAGATGTTTTGTGCCGCTAAAGATACCCAGATAAGTCGTGCCGCTAGGGATACCTTGGGAGCTCGAGGTGTGAGGACCTCCATTAGAAGTTGAGGTGCTAATACCTCCCTGAATTGATGAGGTGCTTGTACCTCCTATATTGCTCTTATCAATGTTTTTACTTTTCTTAAGTCTTTTACCCCTTAATTCAGTGATCTTGTCAGAATAGGGGTTTGGAAATTTCTGAGATTTCGTCCTCATCAGGGAGTGACCTTTTAGAGGACATGATCTGACTTAAGGTCTCAAACAAGCAGGACCTCAATTCCTTATGAAGGATTTTTTGCAGGGCTTTGTTGTCTATATTAGGAGTAGGGGCAGAAGCCTTGTCTGAGTCAGAGTCAGACATGGTATATAGGAAATGTTAACTTGTAAAACAGTGGTAAAGCCCTTTAATGAAAGATAATTCGGGAGGATTTCCCTTAGTAATAGTGACAAGGTTTGTAGATGAAGGAATGTCAAGAGAATAATTCCTCTCTTATTCTAATTAATTTTGTTATAGAATGTTGAAAAGGCCAGTTAAATAAGGATTTCCTGCTAAAACCCCTTTTTTTATGAATAAGTTTGTAAAATAATAACTACTTGCGGATAAAATCCGAAATAATAAAAGGTAGCGATGCACAGCCATGTTGGAGTGCACGGCCTGCATTGGTGGAAAGAGGTGAAAAACTGGAGTTAAAAGAAGACATTAAGTAAGCTCATTATGGCATGAGGAAGTAGAACAAGGATGAAATTGAAGTATACTCGTTTACACAAAAAACAAAATATTAAGGTTCAATTAAACATCTAAAAATCTTTAAATATATTCAAACATTAGAAATAGTACATAAGCTGAAAGAAAAGGCAGGTTAATCTGGTCAGTCATGCAAGGATGGGACTAGGGAAGGGGGTGCAGGGAGATCTCCATAAATTGGAGATCGGTATAGAGGCAGTAGGAAGGGGGGTGGGCTTAAGCCACACACAAGGGAATTTCAAAATAGAGATAAAAATGAACAATGGTAATGAAGGGAAATGACCTTATCTGCTTGGAGCCACAAACATCTTCTTTGTATTGGCAGTGTAAGGCAAATCCTTGCTCTTACTCAAAATGACCCCATATATGAAAAAGGGTACGAATACGAGGGATGTTAGCAATGGAATCAAAGAGAAAGATTATGATTTGCAAATATGATTCGCATATTGTCCTTCAGCTGTCCCCTATACCTCAACATTTTAATATATAGCTGCTATCAGGGGTTCAAGAGCTAGCAAAATACAGATAGTGACAAAGGATAAGCCTTCTTTGTTCATCATCTAATAATGACGGGGTTTACTATGATCCACCCCAAACAAACTATCCTGGTCACACGCTCATCATAAAGTTGCCACAACTTTGTCATAAATGCCAGTCCTAGCACCCCTCTTTCAATAGTATGGAATAAGCAGTCTGATTCTGCTCAGTGAAATTATTTTTCTGCCTCTAGAAAGACGGCAATTTTTTGATTTCTGTTGTAGTGGACCTGTGAGAGTGTCACTCAAGAAGCACCCTGGTACAAAAGCCCATCCGCGGGGGTGAATCAGGTGAGGTATCACTTTTTCAGTCTATGTGAAAGGTCTTTGACCAAAATCTTAATCTAGATCTTCTGTAGAGAGATAGGGATGCAGGTTGTAGGTTGAATACTGCAGGGTGTCTTTCTTAGGCTTGGTATAAACCTGATGACAGCACTATTGGAGCATCAAGTCCTCATTATTTCATCATCCCTAAACATCACTTTTAACATCAGGTGGGTTACCGTGGGACATTTTCTTGATAGATGGTTGGATTATTTCATCTCTTATACTCCACTCTAGGTCCTCTCTCCTGCCTTTGTTGATAGTGGACATTCCAATATTTGATAAAAAACCTGTCAGAATGCACTAACCTTTCAATTCGGTTCTAACAGAAACGATGTGTGCTTCTACATGTCTCGTAACTTACAATAACAAAAAAGGCTGAGTGAGCACACTGCCCGGCATACCAACACAAAGTTCTCCCAGATACATTGTGGTAAATGCAATGCATGATAACACTCACTAGTTGAGGCTCTAGTTTTCAACATTGCTGATGTAGCCAATGCTGTGTATTTCTAGACATATATTTCAGGATATTTGTCCTGCCCTAGAAAGTAACATGTTTATTGATTGATTGATATTAATCTTTATTCGATTATATGTTATAATCATAAAAGATAAGAACATGTCAAAACGGAACACATAAAACATTAAAAACCATTATTAAACACAAGCCAGAACAATTCATCCAATTAAAAAAAAAAAAAAAAAATCATAAACATAAAATTCATTTAAAATCAAGTCCCCGGCCTAACAAATGCATCATTGTTACTAGGCACACATAATTTTGTTCCAGTGTTAGGCGCCTTTTAAATAGTCGATGCCTACCGTCATCTCCGCCTCATCTTGTAGTAACTGTAAGAATAGAAAAGTGGGTCGGAATTGACTGAAACACTGCTCTTTTAAAAGTGGTAATAAATATCTTCTGCGTAGAAATTCATAATATTTACAAAATAAGGCCAAGTGCATTAGGGTCTGAGGGGAACGGTCATCACAAGGACAAATTAAAAGGGCATAGGGATCAAATTGACCCTGAGGGAAGCAAATCATCGCACGGATAGTGCCCAAACGAAATTCAGAAAGTAAAGATCTGTCCATCGGGTGCTTAACTGCAGTGAGATAGTTTTCGGGGCCACTAACAGATTTCAGCAACAGGAAAGATCTAATTTTTCGTCAGCGCCCAAGCTTCCCTTTCCTCTTTGGCCTTATTTAAAAAAAAAAATCCATTTGGAGACTGTGGTCGCCCTTTTTGAGGAGATGTGGCCTATTAAAGATATCTATGCAATCGAGGGAGTGGAGAACTGATTTTATGTAGTGTATCCCTGGTATCTTTTGGCCATATGTGCATTCCATACAGTCCTCAACCACACACCTGTTAAACCACAGACTCTCATTAGCTCAGACAGAAATCTAAAGTAACAAAGGAGCCAGTTTAATGGCATGGTATCCCGATGATAGTGGGCAGAGATTATAACAGTGTGCTCGATGTCACCGTGGCTCGCTCCTTTCCTTCTCTCCCTAGGGCGCCCACACATACTGCCATGAAGGCGCTGAATAGCTGGGCTACACAGTGGCACTTTACAGATGTATGGAGACACAGAAACCCACATGATAGGGTGTACTCATTCTACTCCGGGGCACACAGATTACACGTTCGCCTTGACCGCATAATGGTGTTCAATGACCTTTTAACAGCCATCGACAATCCACAATATCTGGGGATAACACACTCGGACCATAACCCACACACGTTGCAGCTAGAGTGGATCCGTAGCATGCCACCGGTTCTGAGGTGGCGCCTACAGCCAGACATGCTATTAGATGCTGCATTCTGGTAGTCGTTGGAGACAGCTGCTGCACAATACTTTGAGGACAATACAAACACAGCCTCATCACCATTGATAGAATGGGATGCCTTTAATGTAGTTACTAGTGGACACTGCCTCGGCACACAGGCTGGCATGCGTAAACAGATGGAGATAGACCTCACTGTAGCAGAAAAGAAACTGGCGTCCCTCGAAAGAGAGGCGGTGGAGGAATCACATGAGAGGTTAGTTTGTAGCAAGGAGGAAAAAACCCACTTGCAAGAAACACTTTGTTGCCTAAATTACGCAGCACATTCAGCGCGCATGCGTCACCTGGGAGACAAGGTAGGCAGGCTTTTAGCCTGGCCGATCCATCAGGAGGATGTTATATCGCACGTTACTTCTCTCCGGTCAATACAGGGTGATAGAGTTTATTCACAACAAGGCATACATCAGGAGTTCATAGCGCACTATACTGCATTATATAAGTCCCATATCCAAGTCTCCAGAACGGAAATTTACAGATACCTAGTAAATATTGCCCTGCCACAGGTCACGCGCGAGCAACAACTTGAGCTCAACGACCCTATTCTACTGGAGGAAATCAGGGCGAGCATGTGCGCACTGGCAAATGGCAAGACTCCGGGCCCCCATGGCTTGCCGGCTGAGTTTTACAAGGCCTATGTGGAGGTGCTGGCACCCCAACTAAAGAAGGTGTATGAGACTGTCATGGAAGACTCTACCCTCTCTGATACGCAAAATGCAGCTCTGCGGATCTCTCTCCCTAAGCCCGGTAGGGACCCAGAAGTACTGGGCTCGTACAGACCACTGGCGCTGCTTAATACTGGCTTCAAGGTCCTAGCATCTACAATAGCTGCACGCCTGGCCCCACTGGTGCGGAACCTAGTGCACACAGACCAGAACGGGTTTGTCCCCACCAGAAGTACAGTGCTTAACATACGAAGGCATTTCAGGGTGCAACATTAGGCGACAGATATTTGGCCCCAGTCTGGCTGCTTGGTTTTAGACCTGGAAAAGGCATTTGACTCCTTGGAGTGGCCTAACCTCTTCAAGGTGCTGCGAGGGTACAGGCTGGGTGTCACGTTTCTACAAATGGTGCAGTTATTATACAAACGTCCCACTGTTAGAGTTCGGTCGGGCCGACTCATATTAGACAGCATACAGGTACATAGAGGTACCAGACAAGGCTGTCCCTTGTCCCCGCTCCTGTTCTCTCTTGCCATGGAGCTGTTAGCAACACAAATCTGCAGGGAGTGGGTAGAATGGGGAATCCACCTGGGAGACGGTTTACATACTGTTTGATTGTATGCTGATGATTTACTATTGTACCTAAGGGACCTGCATAATATCCCTGTTACCATAGAGGACACACTTCAGGAGTACGAGACAGTGTCGGGTCTCCGGGTGAATTGGGCAAAGTCAGGCCTGTATCCATTCCGTGAGGACACCGCCGAAACAAATGTATGCATGAACAACTCTTCTCTCCAATGGTACCCAGCTACGTTTCGGTATCTAGGCATCTTCATATATCGGAATCCAATGGAGGAGCTGGAGGGAAACCTGATATGGGCAATATCGGCTGTCAGAGCCCAGATTCAATTCTGGACGTCACTGCATCTGAATGTGATTGGCAGAATCACACTGACCAAGATGACAATACTACCAAAACTATTGTCCCATTTTTCTAACCTCCCGGTCTATGTTCCAACCAGAATCTTTTGTGACCTTGAACAACTGACCCGTGATCTTATTTTTGAACAAGGGCCGCCACCAGTAAAGGAGGGTTGGCTGTTCCTAATATGGAATTGTATTACTTGGCGTCGCAATTATAATGGGTGACAAGATGGTTTGCAGGTAAGGGTTTAGAAGATACAGCTACCGCACAGTTGCCTTGGTCTCAATCCCAAATATATCACTTGTTTCACCCCATCACTCGATCATCGCTCCTGTTACAGATCTATCTGGCCTTGGCACACCGCTGCTTTAACAGGAGCCTGTATCTTACAAAAGATATAACCCCCTACACCCTGTCACTACCACTTTTGGGGACGCCTAGGGCCACATCGAGCACCTCTAATGCGGCACTTACACACTGGCATGAAGCAGAGTTAAGCACATTAGGTGATCTCTATACAGAAGGCGCTTTGATACCATTTGAGAATTTGGCAAATTATTATCATTTACCCGCAGGTTAATTTTTACTATATAATTCAACTACGAGATCGCTTTCCACAGCACACCCACAATACATGCATGTTATGGCCAATGGATCACACATTGTACACTGGCCATTAAGCGCTACTTATCCACATAATGAAACCCATGACGGCCGTCTGATTGCCATGGGACACAGACAGAGGAAAACAATGGACAGACCAAGAGTGGGACACATTGCTAGCGAACCCCACTACTGTTCCAAGAAACTCTAAGTTTAAACAAATTCAGACATATATAACACAAAGGGCATACCTCTCCCCAGACAAATTAAGAAAATACTTTCACACCAACACTGCAGCATGCCCGCGCTGTCTACAGACAGATGCGGACCTCCTACATGTGCTTTGGTTCTACGCTTCCCTGCATACTTATTGGCAGGAAGTCATCACAGCACTTGAAAGATGCACCAACAAGACAATGACACACACATGGGAGGTCTGCATATTAGGCCTTTATCCCAGATCAAAGACAAACAGGGTCTCGTCGCGATTTATTGATCTAGGCTTGATAGTAGAAAAGAGGTTAATAAGTAAGAGATGGAAACACACTGACTCTCCTGTTGGCAATAGTTGGAAAAAATCACTCCTAGTATGGGCACAAGCTGAAAGCACATCACTACACAGAGAGGAAATAGCTGGACTCAAATACACTATTGCACAGTGTTGGGATACTTTACTTTTGGATTTAACACGCATGGACGGGGAGAGGAGAAATGGTTCCTTGCAAGCAGCTGATGTACGGAAAGAGGTTACGGACTTGCAGCCACATAATGATATAGGCTCAGGGTGAGGCCAGGGATTGCCACGAGGGAAACGGGCCACAGTCACAGTACATGAACAACACTAGCGGGGAAACATAGGTATCTGTCGGGACAGACTCGTGTGGTCAAGAGAAGAAGATGAGAAAGGCAAGGATGCACTGGGTATAAAGTATATGCACTATGTGTACACCAACCCAGGAGTGACATGTAGATAATGGCTTTGTTAGATTATAAATATATATCATATTTTGTATCATCCTTTTGATTTGACTACACGCTCAGGTAAAGATACTTACGTGTAAATCAGCTGGACATACAGAACAGATACCCAGCTCAATAAGACACGCTTTGGCAGTGAAAATGACATCTATTGCCACGTGCAATGTAATTTATTGTCCTTCACTACATATATGTTTTCTGGTATTCTTCAATTCTGTTAAAATTGAAATGGCAAATAAAGATAATAAAAAAAATAAAAAAAGGAGCCAGTTCAACCTGGTCTTCAACAAAATTTAAACCCAATTCCTCGTGGGGGACAAATAAGGAACTGTTTGGACCCACCCCTAAGAGTTTCATGCAAAATCGGTCCTCTTCCAGCTGGATTCCCTTGCACTTGCGGTACCCCCAGATTGTAGCTCCATAAGTCAGGACTGGGAGACTCTTCATTATGTATATTTGCAACAGGGGCAGAATGGGCTTTTTACCTACTGACAGTGAAAATCGAAATAAGGCACAGCAGGCTTAGGTGAATTTAGAACAGTGGCTGAAAATACAAGGAAGCCAGTTATTCTAGTGGTTGAAGGAAATCCCCAGATAAGGAAAAGTGGAGACCCCAGTGATCTGTTGCCCTTTGATAGCAATAAGCCTCGTCTTGGCTGATCTCCTCCCGCAGACCATATAATGTGTCTTGGAGATGTTAGTATCCAGCTCCAGGTCATCCATGAACTTCACGATCCGGTCCACACATTAGCCGTCGTCAGCATATAGCAAGGACGAGACCCAGCTAGAATTTACCCTTGGCAGATCCGCTCCATTTTCGCTCAAGTGTGTGTTCAGGCTATTCATATATAATAATGGGGCTACCACGCATCCCTGCTTGCCCCTCGCAGTAGGCTAAAGGATTCAGTAGTTTCCCCGGCTGTGCCGTATCTGATGCGTGCATTTACATCCATATGCAAAGCTCTAAGAAAGTTAATCAGGTCGGCAGACAGTCCCAGTTCCCCAGAGCTTGGACCTGTTCACCCAATCGAAAGCGCTACTGAGGTCCATTAATGCACGGAAAATGGATCCCTGCTTTGCCACAACATATTTACCTATAATAAAGTTGCTGTTCAGGCATTGTTCTACAGTGCCCATCCCTTCCCTAAATCCATATTGTACAGGGCATATGAGATCTTTTCCCGAGCACAGACTTCAACTCGCTGAAGGACAATACGCCCAACCACCTTTACTACTGAGAATGACAAAGAAATTGGTCTGTAACAGGTGGGGTCCTGCCAATTCCCCTTCTTAAATACAGGGGCTATAGTGGCTGAATTCCAAATCGGCAGGAGACCTATTTGGTTTACAGCTTTAAAAACATTTACCAGAACTGAAGCCCAGAGATGAGGTTCATCCTTGTAAAAGTCCATAGGTATTCCGTCTGACCTGGGTGCTTTGTTGGGCGGGCTGCGATTTCCTTATATACCTCCTCAAACTCAAGCCTAATCTCAAAGGGTACAAATTATCCCCATCACCCTGATTAGAGGGGAGGTATTTGTCCAGCACGTACACCTTTTGATAATGTGTGACCCAAGTGGCTGGGGGGATGGAGGAACCTATATCATCTTGCGCAGCCACTTTGGGCTGTCTTCCAGTGACCACCGCCCAAAAGTCCCTGGAGTCTCTGGAGGAGCATGTAGACACCAACCGGTCCAAAGATGCTTCTTTGAGCTCCGCCTTCCGCTTCCCTAGGGCAAGTTTATATGCCCTCCTGGCCTCCTTAATATTTTCCTTGCTGCGGGCCAAAGTGTTCAGAACCTCCCGCAGACTAATTGCCCGTGGACCTGCATGTTTTGTTGAACCAGCCCGGCTTGGCATCCCTGGGTTTACTCGCCATATCCCTTATAGTGTTAACAGTGGATTTGTTTAGCTGATCGAAGGCTTCCACCACTAGGGCGGGTGATGTGTCCAGGGCTAACAGGGGCTCCAAGATAATAGCAATATTCCATGTCACCACATATTTATTCAAATTGGCCATTGGGAGGTTATGCCACTTTGCCCTCAATCCCCTATCCTTAGTGGTCAGGCCAGAGTCAGGGGTTACACCCAGGCCAACGTTAAGTCTTAGCACAATTTCTATGGGGTTATGGTTGCTGAAAGTGGTTTTGTGGACCAATCTTGGGCTAACCATGCTATCAAGGGATCTAAAAATAAATAAGTAGTCTATAATGGTCCCTTTTCCCCATCCCACAAAGGTGGGCAATTCCCTGGACGGACTAGGCCCCCAGACATTAAATTTCTTGCCTGACCAAGAGCCTCCATAAGCTTCCGGCCCCTTTGGTCAGACTCGGAGTCGCTAATCCCAAGGTCTTCTGGCGCAAATGGATGACCTTCATGGCAGTTTTGACCCAGTTTAGCATTAAGGTCCCCGTCTATTATTAAACTGAAGGATTTGAGGTAGGCAAATGATCTACGCTCAAGGTGCGATACTGCTTCAAAGAGCGCCTCGATCTGGCACCCGGGGTCCCCAAGAGAGTTATAAAAATTCCCAAGGAAAAAGTTAAAATCTTTAGTAATATACACCCAAAGGATCTGAATGCCACTATGTTTAACTGGGATTGGATATACTCTCAAGTTAGCTCAAGTCTCCTGTAGCAGAATAATATCAAACTCAGCGGTAACATTGAGCCAGTTAGGGTCCTCTAGCTTGTCCCTGATGCCTGCTATATTCCAGTTTAAGATTTTTAACGGGCGCTCTGAGAAACTTAGTGGTGTTAGCTCTACAGGTAATGAGTTTGTGCAACCCTTCTTTGAGCTTGGTGGATTGATCCCAGAGGAAGATACACCCTGGAGTCAATCATTTTGGTCCAGGGAACTTAAGGGGTCAAATCTATTACTCACAGGAATAGCTATTTGTGCAGGGAAGAAGGCTGGGAGCCTAAAAGAACGGTGGATCATGCTGTCCGTGGAAGGGGGGTCGGACTGAAAGTACCGATAGAAAAAAACAAGTGGAAGGATGTTGATACAGGCTTCCTTGGTGGTCAATGATACAGAGCTGTGGAGTAGAATCTTGGCCAAGAAAAGTGATCTACAACTGATTACAACACAATCACCCTCTAAGAATTGCGCATCGGTGCAACCCACCCTACCCTCCTGACAAACAAGATGTCATCACAATCCTTATAATTAAACACAACATTGTTTGCCAGCCAGTAATATACTTTGTTTTTCAACTGGCCAAAATGTTCTGAATCATTAGCATTTAAACTAACCAATGCCAGGATGGCTGTATAAGGACAACAGCCCTGCGGCAGATTTAAACATGGGAGCTGTACACCTGGCTTAAAAAGCCTGCCCACTGACTCCCCAGGTACTGAATGACCCACACGAGTCCTTTGGTATCTACCCGCTGCAGCAGGATTTCTTGCAGCTGGTATGACTGGAGGACCCTAAGGCTGAGGGAGCAGCAGGTGGGAGTTGGAAGCGGAAATAGCTGCTCCGTCTGCAACTTAACCCCTAGGCGGAGAGTCTCACAAGGTATCCTGTCCATGTGAGATAAGAAAATCAGCCCCATACTCCTCCCACCCAAGGAGCAGATTGAGTTCATAGCATCCTTAAGAGGAGCGAGCCCAGCAGCTACTTTTGTTAAAGCTGTCTCCAGTGCGGATATTCTTTCGATCAGAGGGGAAATGCTTAGCTGGATTGCATCTTTGAGCATGCCAAACAAATCTGCCCAGTCTATTTCAGCAAGACTCAATAAGACTGGACAGTTTGCGCTGGGCTGGGTAATAGAATGAGTAGTAGATGCATTTGAAAGTCCCTTTGGGCCCCTCGCCTTAGGTGGTTGTTTGGTTTGCCTCTTCCTTTTGGGCTCTTGCCAAAAAAGAGAGGTGGTAGTATTAGTTAATTTATTGCTTGGTTCAAGAGGACCCAGGGTTTTGCTCTTTCCCATTATGGACCTTTGTCTGTCTTTTGGTTAGGAAGCAAGAACCAGTGAATAAAACTAAGTTCAAGATCAAATTCAGGTCCAACTTGCCCACGGAACAGAATGCAAAAGATGCTAAGCTTTGAAATAATAAGAGCAGTGAATGGGAGACTCACACATGAGCCTCAGGCTTCCGGATTCCTGTAGCAGGTCCACGAAGGGGGGGCCCAGCCCAGCCTCCTCCAGGCGATGACGGGCGGAGACGGGCCCGCTCTTGGCCCAGTCTTGGCCCGGGCTAGCGCCCGGGCATGTCCCGTGCAGCGGGAGGCAAAGTATGCACCTCTGGGTGCCTAGCGGCTGTGGCAGGTCTCTCGTTGGCAGCCGGACCCACGATCACTCCTGGGGCATGTAGTCCTAGCCCCCACATCCAGGCAAACAATGAATGTGTCCCGCGCAGTGGGAGGCAAGCCCGGCTAAGTATGCACAACCTGGCGCAGAACTGCTGTCGCAGGTCTCGCGTTGATAGCCGAAGCCGCGATCTCTTCTGGGGCGTTTAGTCATAGCCCCCACCTCCAGACAAACAACTAATGGCATCCCCTTCGCATGACAAATTTGAATATGCTAGCAATGCTGCTTAGAGTCTTCTCAGGTTTCTGTATACTCAGAAAGTTTAACCACCAGTCCGGGAAGTATTAGTTGCCCGGTGAACCAGCAAGTTGAGCCATTGAGCTGACGAGCTTTTGGAGGTGCACCTGTGTGCCTGTGAGAGGTACTGAAACCTGAAAGGATTGTGGCAGCTTACTCAGTAACCCCAGATAAATTTAGATTTTAGCTCTACTGATGAAGGATGATATCCAGAAACACATGTGTCAAGAGATTGACAGCACTAACATGCACCAACTTTGGTGAAATACTTCAGCAAAAACTCAAGTAAGCATTTAAAATGAAGTGCATTTACCATAATGCTGAGAGGTGAACTGTGCTGGGAGGTGAAGCAGGATGCTTCCATCCACCTTCTGTTTGAAAAGACTTCTTTGAGCCATTGAGCTGACAAGCTTTTGGAGAAGCACATGTGCGCCTGTGAGAGGTACTGAGACCTGAAAGGATTGTGGCAGCTTACTCAGCAACCTCAGACAAATTTTGTTTTTATCTCTACTGATGAAGGATGATATCCAGAAACACATGTGTCTAGAGATTGACAGCACTAACCTGCACCAACTTTGGTAAAATACTTCAGCAAAAACTCAAGTAAGCATTTAAAATGAAGTGCATTTACCATAATGCTAAGGGGTGAACTGTGCTGGGAGGTGAAGCAGTGTGCTCCCATTCCCCTTCTGTCCTTTGAGTTATTGGGCTGACAAGCTCATTTTGATGCACCTATGCTCTGGGAGCGGTATATAAACCTGAGAAGAATATGATCAGCATTACCAGTACCCCCAAATTTAAATCATTACTCTTTATGGAAGACAGTTTCCAGTTTCCTGTGTATGCTATTTTGCCCTTAAGCTGCTTACGTAGTACTCATTGATTTCAGATGTTCTGCCCTGCAGTGTCCGTGGAGAACCTGCCGTACCCATATGGCTGGTCTACCATCGAGGGTGGTCCCATGTTGCTGTCTGGACAGGTTCCTCACCCATGCCCTGGGGCAAAGCCAAGTAAGTGCATGTGTTACTAAATCACCAACAATTTCCACATTGTCTCACATCTGAAACAGCCACATTCCACACTAACGTTGATCCATCCCGTTGGCAATTAAGCACTTTTTGAGAAGATCTATATAATGTTTTATATCTAGAATAGAAAGAAGAGATGCTATTATCAGTTCTTCCTTTACCACTTGTTAGACTTGGCTTTCTCTGCAGGGTCATCCCCTAACGTTTTGCCTTTGCCCTCCTTTTTTCAGAACTCGGTTTTGTTGGCTTTTAGGACTCAATTTACCACTGCTAACCAGTACTAAGGTGCTTGTGCTCCCCCTTAAAACATAGTAGAATTGGCTAACACCCAATTGGCATATTTAATTTACTTATCAGTCCCTAGTAAAGTGGCACAACATGTCCCCAGGGCCTGTATATTAAATCCTACTAGTGGACCTGCAGCACTGATTGTGCCGTCAACTTTAAGTTTAATCATGTCTCTGGTCTGACATTGCAGCCTGTGTGTGCGGTTTTGAACTGCCTTTTTGAGCTGGCAAGATATACCTTTTGCAGGCCCAAACCTACCTCTTTTATTCATGTAGGTCACCATTAGGATACCAAACAAAGAAAAACTGTGAGTCTGAAAAATCAAGTGACCTTAGAAAATGCTACACAACAAGGACTGCAACAAAATGAATGTTCATACCAAAATATCACACTGGATATATGTATGCATTAAAGATCTATATATGCACAAAAGGTTCCCATCACCCACTAGAAGTGGCTCGCTTCATCATTTGGGAAACCAGGGACTTATCAGAGAACCATCCACTACCAAATGAACGTGGATACAGGTTCAGAGTATGTCCCGGACGCAACTATGGATATGTTGCTTCAATGGAAGGAACCAATCTACAAAATGGTACAGGGTGATGTGTGCAGTGCGAGTGAAAGAAGTGTGATTAATAAAATTGGAAAACAAGGCCCAAAGAAATTTTATTTGAGTGCTGCCTTGATGCCAAATTAAAACAGTGCTGTGACAGTTTAAACAAATAACTGTGTTGGATCTGGTCTACATGTTTCAGCTTATGGGTAGGTTATACCCCAGCTTTCGTTAGGACCATAACAAGCTACTGCGTATTATACATGAAAACAGGTAAATCATACAACCTGAACCTGTGATAGGTATAGGAGAAATTACCTGTGGGAATGGAAACAAACACAGTGAGAAGTAAACGGCAAAAGTGCAGCAATATATTATAGGTCACAAGACGCATAAAAAAAGTTATTCAATTATGCAAAATACATATTAGTATGATCACCACATCAAATGATTGAGATGCTAGTTATTTGTCACTTACCCGAAAAATTCTGGGTATGCGCCTCGCCTCACTTGGCAACTGCTCAGGCTTAAGGCGGCACCGCTCTAGAAAATAAATGAAAGGTATAGTCCACTGCTATGAATCAAGCAATACCTAAAAATGGAAAACGCTTATCCTTAAAACCAAAGTAGGGAAAACTGGGAGTCAAACTACCGAGAAGAAACTGTGCCCTGTGTGGGCGTAATGTCCAAACATTAATGATGGCTACTTTATGACAATGGCACCCACATTAGCACTGTTAGACTGTGCTACCAAAGGTGTCTATAGTAATAAGAGCATGTAGTGTATGAGCCTCATTGCTCATGTTGTGGAAATATGGATTTTTATGATCAGTTATGTCCCCTATCTTGGACCCCAACGGTTTCATGTATAAATCACAAGTACATGTATGTTTCCTCCAGTTCCAGTTATGAAGACGCAAACACATGTGCGTCCACCGTCAACATGTCCTCTTTCAGATCCGCCATGAATGGGCCGGATATTCTATTCCTAAGTATGAAAGGCCACCGGCTTTATATGGTTCATTTATCCCATTTTACAGTCCAGGCGAGTAGGCCCTGATTCTACCATTAAGCTTTTTCCTGCCTTCTGCCTCTGAAAGCTCCAGTCTGAGCTCGCATCTGTATCCATGAACTTTGTCCTACTCCCTGCGCGGCTAACGGTGCCTGACTCGACCTGTCTGCCTGCCAAAAACTGTATTTCACCTTCAAGATTATCTGCTCTGCTCCGCTCCCCACCCAATGCATTCCTGTCTAGTAGTTTAAGTAAACATTCTTCCAGCTACCGAGCAAAAGGCCCGGCTTCTCTGTCTTTATGCAAGTAATTCATAGCCCTGTTACTATGGAAGATTTCTGCCCTTCGCATCCAATGTAGACACTTAGACGCTTGTACACGCACTCACAGTCAGTATAGAATAGATTTTATTCGAGAGACCTTTCCTTTTGGATAACATAGTTCTTTAAACATAGGATATTAGATATGATTCGGGATTAGGTTGACATAACCCCAGACTTCTGTCTCCACATGTAGAGCTAAATGTCAAGTCCCCTTCACCCCCTAGTTGCACGTCAATCACACGTCATGCTGCTGCGCGCGCATTTCTGCCAAGTATTTCTGCTGACATTGCGAAATTCTTTCATGGAGCCACCCATTTGTGACATCATACCTAAATGACGTTCTTTAGTTATGCCTAGTTACACCCATTTTAGTTACGCATGTATGTTTTATCTTTGTTATCAACTGTTACGCCTCCTGCATCTGTTTTCACTATAATGCCTCTGTATAAAAACGATTACTTGTCAATAAAGTTGGTCCTTCACTTCCTGAACCTTCGTGGTGATGGAATATGGAGTCCATCAATTCGAATTGATTTTGGAATAAAGCCCGTTCCGAACCTCTAATACCACGGATTCTGCCTCTTATTTTACTGAGCTATTATTATAGATTTTCCGCATCAAATTAAGTTTCGGTAATTAAATTATTTACCACATATATGGCGCCCAAACAGGGACACTTTCTCATCTCACGCGCCGGAGGTGCGTTGCAGGCCCGGTCTCCTGTCACAGCTGGACAGACAGCAACGCGTACCCACAGGATTTCCTGTATCTCCCTCCTGCCGAGCGGGGGTAACTGAGGCTGCGATCAACACCCAGACGAGGCGGTGAGAAGTGCGAAGTATCCCGACCAGAGCCTAGCTGAGAGAGCAAGATCCGAGGTATACAGAGGCCCACCAGTTTCCGAAGTTTCCGAAGTTTCGAGTCGAGTCCAGTCCGGTTCAAGTCCAGTTCAGTTCAGTTCCGAGGCCTTCCGTTTCGAGCTACCCGGTGAGTACCATTGTCGGGGAGGCGTTCTGACGTGCACATAGGTTGTGCCGGTCTAGACGGGTTTGGGTACACAAATCCGGTCTGCACTGTTTCAGCAGTGTATCTGTACTGTTTAGCAGTATATCAAGTATGTCTAGTATATAATTCAGAATTACCTAGTTAGTGCCGAGTATTATGCTTAGTGACTAGTTCCCTAAATGGCCATCATTGTTGTTCATTAAATGTTAAATGTTAAAATGTTTTTAAATACGTTCTGCATATTGTGGTGTGAATGACTGTTCATTATTGTGTTTTGTTGTATTAAACGTGTATCAGATCAGTTCTCAATATGCCGCTTTTTTCGAAATTAAGACAGATCAAAACTAGAAAAGGGGTACTCGAAGAAGCTGTTCCCATTCCTCCTAGGGACACTCCGGGGTACTTCATGTATCATAAACATGGCCTAGACGCCATATTATTTCTTGATTTATGGGTAGACTACACCAAGGAATTACCAGAAAGTCAGAGGTGGCCCGCAGCTGGGACCTGGGATGCAGATTGCATCATGAAAGTAGAGGAAGAATTATGGAAAAAGAAAGCTAGACAATCACAGAAAGATGCCATTGAATTATGGCGTAAAGAATCATATAGACGTACAGAAAAAGCACTCAGACAGGAAGAGAAAAGTAAGGAGAATTCAAATAAAGTCCGAGAAAGTCTATTAATTGAAGAAGGTACTCGAGTAAAATCAGAACAAATAGACAGACAAAGAAATGCCCTTATGAATGGTATGTATCCTCTTCTGGCCGAAGGGTTACCTAAGGCTACTCCGGAGATACCAAAAGACTTGCCACCCCCATTGTTTCCGATAAAAGCACATCCCAAAGGGCATCCCAGAACCGCAGAAGATGTTTTTCTTTCCTCTTATTTAGACGACGCAGCTCCCGAGTATGCTAATGCTGCGCCACATAGACCGCCTGCCGAGGGGGTTCAACGCCAAGACCCTCCTCCGTCTGTACCTCCACAACAACAAACTCCGACGCAAGTTTCGGCAAGCACATCTGTTTCTACAGCTGTATCCACACCTATGGTTGCTATATCACGTTCAACGAATCCTTTCACATCCAGCACCCCAGGTGGTGCTACAGGAGGTGCATCAAACATTTTTTCCACGCCACCCAGAGTAAATAAACTTTCCTTTCAAGAATTAGCCCACCAACGTACGCCCAAACTAGTAACTCCCGACATGCTTAAGGAACTTCTAATAGATTGTAGATATGACCCTGTGCCCGGCAAAGAGGACGAAATGCTGCTGGCATCATTACGTATCCGACGAGCTGCAATATATTTAGGGAGGCTACCAGGAATGACTACACATTTAGAAAATATATATCACTTTGTCCAGTCAGGACGAGATTCTGAAAGTATTAATAGAGCCATGGAGTACCAGAAAGTGGAGATACAGGGGGAACTGTTACGTTTCCTCATAAATTGTGTGATCAGAAATCAAGACCGACCAGGGGTAAATCCGGAAGAAATGCAAATTCTTACCACATGGAGTCGGAATATATCAGAGGGGAGACATGATAAACGATTAAGTATAGTAGCTATGTGCCGAAAGATCCGCAAAGAAATAGAACGAATACACGAAGAAAGATTAGCAGTAGACCAGCCTGAACAAACCGAGGAGGAGGAAGAATTAGAACTGCCCACAGGACAGTTAGAAACCATGGCCTATGTAGGTAGAGGAAGATCTTGCAATAATACTAGATGCTTTACTGATCCGATACGTCCGATACGTCCAGATAATAGCAGAAATTTCCAAACCCCTATAATAAATATAAGGTCCCCCGAACATTCGTTCCAAGCCGCTGACAAATTACTCCGAGAACGAAGGGGTTATCATATACTCGATTCTATGGACGAACAAGAATTAGCCAGGTCAGCCGTTCATTGGGTTGATAGTCCCGGAAAATATAGTGATGATACATTAGCGCACACGTTTTTGAACCTCACCCCAGATGAACAGCGTTTAGCTGGTATCTATATGATTCAACAACTCCTTATATTATATAAAAGCCAACACTCCGATCCTGGTCCATTACCTGATATATTGACTGAATTACTCACGAATAAATGGAGAGGTTCAGGTACTGAGTTAATTAGAGAAATACTAGAATCCAGAAAGCAGTACATTCTTTTTGTATGCCCCGAACATGTCTCACTGCCCATCAAGGAAAGAACGACGTATTATATGGATAGACAGAATCCCTTACGCGAAGTCCACCCGATAAAAGGTGAGGACAATCAGTTTAAACGTGTGTTTGTATACACACCCATATCTAAAATAGAACTATTAGAAATGAAGAAAGTGGTACCCAGTCATGACAAAGACCCAGCGGGTTTCCACCGTGAAATTAAAGACATGTTGCTCATGGGAGAGTATACCTATCCCGACATTATGACAATATTGAAGGTATTAATGCCTGCGGGCATTTACGAAAAACTCAAGGAAAAGGATTGGGAGGTGGGAGACCAAAAGATAGATTGGACAGCATTAGAAAACGAAGAAAAAGCTCGAGGTCCAGGTTCAGGGCTTGGGGAAAAGACCAAAACACTACCAGGTTTACTAGTACAGGTACTGCCACGTTTATTAACTACGAAAAAGGAAGACTGGGGTGCAATCTCAGCCTGTAAACAAAAGCACGATGAGGACACTAGTGATTTCTATGCCCGATTCGAAAAATGTTTTGGTATAAATAGTGGAATAAAAGCAAGTAGCGAATCGTATCCACATCTGTTTGTGACAAAATTAGTTGAAAATTCCTTGCCCCAAGTTAAGAATAGAGTATTGAAATTCGAGAGTACATGGCAAGGTAACACTCCGTCACAAATGTTACAAATGCTACAGTACCATCACAATAGAATTAGAGAGGAACAAGAACATGAACAAAGACGCATGAAAGACACGAAAATGAAAATGCTAGTTTCCCAGACAGTTCCAGCTGACGGTCATAAAAAGGGTATGACACAGTCCAGTGTTTCAGCAGGTCCTGTAAAAGGGACATGCAACTATTGTAAACAGCCAGGTCATTATGTACACGATTGTCCAGTTTTAAAACATAATATCGCCATAGGTAATACAAAAGAAAGACCACGGCCACTTAGACAGGATCAGAACCAACAAGGAGCTCCGCAGCATGCACAGTCCATGCCAGCTCCGCAACAGTCTATGCCAGCTCCACCACCGCAGCCTATTGCTGCCACACAAACAACGACACAACAGATGTACCAGACCGCACAGTATGACTATCCTGATTATCAACGATACTCATGAAACAGCCTAGAGAGGGAAGTTGGCTTACCCCTTATCGAGGTCCCTGTAGATCAAGAAGGACCTTATGTACACAGTGAACTATTAGGCCAAGATAGAAAATTTTTACTTGATACAGGGGCAAGCCGAACAACCATAAAACGTAGTGAAGTTCCAGGGGCACCCCTCTCAGGCTCACAGAATATTTCCCTTGGCTTTTCAGGAAAACCTATCATTAACGAAGTATCACAGCCTCTTCCCCTTACGATTGGTCCCTTGACACGAACTACAGATTTATTGCTTACTAAATCATGTCCAGAAAACCTGTTAGGCATAAAAACATTGAAAGCTCTAGGAGCTATAATATGTTGTTCTCCGGAAGGAGTAAGATTGTTTTTACGTGATTTCAAAGGGCACTACGTGTCCCGAGACATGGATCACCGACTGCAGACTTTACCCACACGTTTATGGGCACAAGGCCCTACAGATGTTGGTTGCATGAACATTACACCATATCGAGTCACACTAAAGACAGGAGTGGTACTACCACGAATGCGACAATACAAGTTACCCCCAGATGCTGTAGTGGCTTTACTGCAAATCATTGACGAGCTTATTACCCAAGGAGTGGTTGTGGAAACCGACTCCAATGTATGTAATTCCCCGATAATTCCGATTCTTAAACGAACTGATCCGAAAGCCCCGCCAGTATATCGATTGGTTATTGATCTGCGCGAATTAAATAAATGTATTGTACCACAATACCCCGTAGTCCCAGACATTTCTTCATTATTGACAGCCATTGATTCCGAAGCAACATTCTTTACTGTAATTGATCTCAAGAATGCCTTTTTCAGCGTCCCAATAGATCCGGAAAGCCAATACTTGTTCGGATTTAGTTTAAATGGACGAAGCTTTAAATTCACACGCGCACCTCAAGGATTCACAGAAAGCCCCAGCATCTATAGCCAAGCACTGAAACGAGAACTTGACAGTATCCACATGCCAGTCAACACTGCCCTGCTTCAATATGTCGATGATCTGCTGATCACCGCTAGAAGCGAACCTGAATGTGAAAAAGCCTCACTGACGGTTCTACAATTTTTGGCCGAATAGGGGCATAAGGTGTCCCCTTCTAAGCTGCAATTCTGTGTCCAGCGAGTTGTTTACCTTGGGCACTCGCTGTCCAAGGAGGGAAGGCAGCTTACACCCGATCGCATCCAGTTAATTGCTAACATGCCAATACCCAAGACACAAAAGGAGGTGCGGGCTTTTATAGGCCTCACTTCATATTGTAGGCAGTGGATCCCTCAGTATGCATTTCTAGCAAAACCACTCATTCAGTTGACAACACAGGAGGCAGCCACATCGACTGTTCTCCCTTGGACTCAGGAACATACACAAGCTTTTGAAAGCCTAAAGAAAGCTTTATGTCAAGCACCTGTTTTAGCAACACCATGTTACAATAAACAGTTTACACTCTTTGTTACAGAACGCGAAGGTACTGCCTTGTCAGTACTCACACAGGAACAAGCAGGATCACACAAACCATGTGCTTATTTTTCTAGTACATTAGATCCCGTAGCTCAGGCTCTGCCTGCGTGCCTGAAATCAGTGGCAGCGACAGCTTTAGCAATCAGACAAAGCGATGCCATAGTGTTAGGACATCCATTGACAGTACAAGTACCACATGCAGTAGAGGTTCTCTTGAACCGCACACAAACACAGCACTTGACTATAGCAAGACTCACCGGTTATGAATTAACATTGTTTCAGCCACACATAGAAATCAGACGTTGTAGTACATTGAATCCTGCCACACTGTTACCAGTAAACGGAACAGACCCACTAGCACATGATTGTATTGAAGTTATTACTATCACGACGAAACCTAGACAAGACTTGACAGACGTCCCATTGTCAGACCCAGACCTGACGTTGTATGTAGATGGTTCATGTATGAGAACAAATACAGGAGAGCTAGTGGCCGCTTACGCAGTCACAACAGACACTGAAGTCATTGAAACAAATTGCATAAATACCTTGTCAGCTCAAGCAGCAGAGCTCACCGCTCTGACACAAGCCTGTATTCAAGCCACAAATAAAAAAGTCAACATATACACTGATTCACGTTATGCATTCGGAGTTGTACATGACTTCGGCGTGCTGTGGCGAGAGAGAGGTTATTTAACTTCTCACGGTGCCCACATTCAGCACGGACCCCTCATTCATGCCTTATTAGATGCAATACATCTACCCACTGCAATATCAATTATGAAATGTAAAGCTCATACGAAAGTTACTGATATCATTTCCCAAGGCAATGATCTAGCTGACAGAACAGCTAAACAGACTGCTCAAACTCACACATCTGACATGACAAAGACAATAGTCCCGACACCAACACATTGCATGATGGTTAAGGATCCCGCTCTTGACGTAATTGACATACAGACACATGCTACACCAGAGGAAATAAAGAAATGGACTGAATTAGGAGGGATCCAAAGGGATCAAGGATGGATGACGAAGGAAAAATCTGTATGGTTCCTTCCTGATTCAATGGTCCAAGTTATCATTAATACTGTACATAGTCCAGCGCACCTAGGAGAAAAAGCTATGCTAGACAGCATTCAACACATTTGGTTCAACAAACATTTACGAGCAGCAGCTAAACAAAAAGTTCGTACCTGTATGATCTGTTGTCAGTTTAACCCAGGTAAAAGCATTCCCGTAGAACAAGGTGGATTTCAGCCTCCTGATCACCCTTTTGAAGTCCTCCAGATGGATTATATCCAGATGGAACGATGTCGAGGATTCAAATATGTTCTCGTAGTTGTCTGTGCTCTTTCCCGTTGGACAGAGGCATACCCGGTTTCAGATTACACTGCCCCGACTACTGCCAAACAGTTGGTTCGAGAATTCTTCCCACGGTACGGTTTACCACGTGTTGTCTACTCAGATAACGGCCAGCCGTTCTCATCCGAACTAATGAAACAAGTTTCACTTTTGTTAGGCTATCAGTGGAGATTTCACTGTGTCCGACACCCCGAGGCAGCAGGTCTCGTGGAACGACATAATCAAACTCTGAAAATTAGATTGTCCAAAATATGTAGAGAGAAAGGTGTCGACTGGGTAGTAGCCTTACCAGTTGCACTCTTTTACATGAGAATGGTAGCGCACTCTCGAACAGGGCTATCCCCTTATGAGGTGATCTTCGGTAGACCACCAAATATGTGGGGGACGCCTATACCACGCAAAATAACTGATGTTGACTGTAATATGCTGACAGATTACTTGGCTTCCTTGATGTCTGCACTACAATCTTGTCGTTCACAGGTAGCTGCAGCCTTTCCCGACAACACCGAGGTGAAACCCCATGACGTAATTCCCGGGGACCTGGTGTTAGTGAGGAACTTTGACCGGAAGTCTCAGCTGGATCCTAGGTGGAAATCGCCTCAACTCGTACTGTTAACCACGAGGACAGCCGTGAAGATCGAAGGTCGCAAAGGCTGGATACATTCAAGTCATATCAAGAAATTTCATGGACTTCCGTCTGATGTAAACGATACACCGATTGACTCAAAGCTTCCTTTGGTTGACCAGAGTAATAAGGAACTATACAAACTAAAACTACGGTCTAACAAGTCAGACAATTTGATTGTTTAAGTCCTCTCCAAGGTGAATCGGTCGAATTTGTCTCTGACATGTATCCCTTAGACCTGGATAGAGAAAGAAACCGAAGGATGCAGTTGAAACAACATGCGTACTGTAAATCACTGCGTAGTCATTGCACAGTGACGTTATTAATTTTGTTTTTCTTAAGTCTTTTAATAATCGCTGCAAGTATATTGTTGCACATATATTATCCTATTTCTAAACATGTTTACAATGTTACTGCTGAACATTCTTTTAGTAAATTACCCCCGCATGAGTTGTCCTATAGATTTGCGCTGCGCAATAACACTTTTATTAGTATGTTACATCATTCCCATCAGGCTAGCAATGCTACAAATTGTTGGATATGTGGCCGACTCCCTCCCTATCAGAACTATAAGGGAATTCTGCCTCTCTTTCCATATCCGTTCACACACAATGGCTCCTGTGGAGCATGGTTTAGTTTAATTAATTCCCTCGATTCAAACTCAGTAACTTATCAAGACAACTGGGTATGGGGAAACCTGAACTTAGCTTTGCTTAAAGTCTGCTACCCTAACAAGGAGGGACTTCCCAAAAGAACAGGAACTGATCTAGAAAATGAAGTATATGGATTAGGGAATTTCACGCTTAATCTCATGATCCTGAATGTTGAATCTGAAGCTGCACCAATTTTGCCCGCTATGTCAGTATTTCCAGTTAAAGGTGAATTATGTGTAAGAAAGAATGGTTCCATACATATGGGCCATAGTAGATGCACCACTGTAATAGAATTCAGTGATCAAGGCAAGTCTACATTTAGAGCTTCTCGCCATTCCTACTTCATATGTGGTCAGACTGCATATATACGTTTGCCTCTAGATTGGGATGGTACCTGCTACATCGGATTCCTTTTGCCACCTGTTTTCCTAGCTCCTCCTGATTATCACAGAAATACTCATTTAGTACACAATAGAGAACGGAGAGATCTCCCAATCGTCGATTACACTGAAACAGCATGGGAAAAATACACAGATTTCAATAAAGGTCTCTTTCCCTATATAGGTACAGTTACCAATAGTAAGCTGATACGTAGATTAACCAGAACCCTTGAAGCAGTAGTGAATGAAACTATTTCCGCCTTAGGCAATTTAACAGAAGAGCAGTCTGCTATGCGGATTGTTGTGCTTCAAAATCGTCTTGTCCTTGACGTCATCCTGGCAGATAGGGGCGGAGCTTGTAGGGTCATCGGATCAAGTTGTTGCATTTTCATACCAGAAAATTCGCCATCTGTATATAAAGCCATAACTCGCCTTCATAAGATTGTAAGCCAGATACACCAGAATCCAGGCACCTGGACTTGGTCCGGTTGGTTTTGGAGTGTATTGTCAACCTTTGGATGGAGGGTCCTATCCTTCCTAGGTATTGGCTTTCTCATACTATTCAGTTGCTGCTTATGCCTACAATGTGGACCAGCGATTTGTGGTCTGTGTGCCACATCGTGTATTCCACCACCAAGATTTCATTCATCCCGGAAGAAGAAAGAAGAACAAATGATGCTATATGAACAGATCGACGGATTGATGAAGATTGATATCTCTTAAGGGCAAGTAGGGGACAAGGAGGGAATGTGGAAATATGGATTTTTATGATCAGTTATGTCCCCTATCTTGGACCCCAACGGTTTCATGTATAAATCACAAGTACATGTATGTTTCCTCCAGTTCCAGTTATGAAGACGCAAACACATGTGCGTCCACCGTCAACATGTCCTCTTTCAGATCCGCCATGAATGGGCCGGATATTCTATTCCTAAATATGAAAGGCCACCGGCTTTATATGGTTCATTTATCCCATTTTACAATCCAGGCGAGTAGGCCCTGATTCTACCATTAAGCTTTTTCCTGCCTTCTGCCTCTGAAAGCTCCAGTCTGAGCTCGCATCTGTATCCATGAACTTTGTCCTACTCCCTGCGCGGCTAACGGTGCCTGACTCGACCTGTCTGCCTGCCAAAAACTGTATTTCACCTTCAAGATTATCTGCTCTGCTCCGCTCCCCACCCAATGCATTCCTGTCTAGTAGTTTAAGTAAACATTCTTCCAGCTACCGAGCAAAAGGCCCGGCTTCTCTGTCTTTATGCAAGTAATTCATAGCCCTGTTACTATGGAAGATTTCTGCCCTTCGCATCCAATGTAGACACTTAGACGCTTGTACACGCACTCACAGTCAGTATAGAATCGATTTTATTTGAGAGACCTTTCCTTTTGGATAACATAGTTCTTTAAACATAGGATATTAGATATGATTCGGGATTAGGTTGACATAACCCCAGACTTCTGTCTCCACATGTAGAGCTAAATGTCAAGTCCCCTTCACCCCCTAGTTGCACGTCAATCACACGTCATGCTGCTGCGCGCGCATTTCTGCCAAGTATTTCTGCTGACATTGCGAAATTCTTTCATGGTGCCACCCATTTGTGACATCATACCTAAATGACGTTCTTTAGTTATGCCTAGTTACACCCATTTTAGTTACGCATGTATGTTTTATCTTTGTTATCAACTGTTACGCCTCCTGCATCTGTTTTCACTATAATGCCTCTGTATAAAAACGATTACTTGTCAATAAAGTTGGTCCTTCACTTCCTGAACCTTCGTGGTGATGGAATATGGAGTCCATCAATTCGAATTGATTTTGGAATAAAGCCCGTTCCGAACCTCTAATACCACGGATTCTGCCTCTTATTTTACTGAGCTATTATTATAGATTTTCCGCATCAAATTAAGTACCGGTAATTAAATTATTTACCACATATATGGCGCCCGAACAGGGACACTTTCTCATCTCACGCGCCGGAGGTGCGTTGCAGGCCCGGTCTCCTGTCACAGCTGGACGGACAGCAACGCGTACCCACAGGATTTCCTGTATCTCCCTCCTGCCGAGCGGGGGTAACTGAGGCTGCGATCAACACCCAGACGAGGCGGTGAGAAGTGCGAAGTATCCCGACCAGAGCCTAGCTGAGAGAGCAAGATCCGAGGTATACAGAGGCCCACCAGTTTCCGAAGTTTCCGAAGTTTCGAGTCGAGTCCAGTCCGGTTCAAGTCCAGTTCAGTTCAGTTCCGAGGCCTTCCGTTTCGAGCTACCCGGTGAGTACCATTGTCGGGGAGGCGTTCTGACGTGCACATAGGTTGTGCCGGTCAAGACGGGTTTGGGTACACAAATCCGGTCTGCACTGTTTCAGCAGTGTATCTGTACTGTTTAGCAGTATATCAAGTATGTCTAGTATATAATTCAGAATTACCTAGTTAGTGCCGAGTATTATGCTTAGTGACTAGTTCCCTAAATGGCCATCATTGTTGTTCATTAAATGTTAAATGTTAAAATGTTTTTAAATACGTTCTGCATATTGTGGTGTGAATGACTGTTCATTATTGTGTTTTGTTGTATTAAACGTGTATCAGATCAGTTCTCAATATGCCGCTTTTTTCGAAATTAAGACAGATCAAAACTAGAAAAGGGGTACTCGAAGAAGCTGTTCCCATTCCTCCTAGGGACACTCCGGGGTACTTCATGTATCATAAACATGGCCTAGACGCCATATTATTTCTTGATTTATGGGTAGACTACACCAAGGAATTACCAGAAAGTCAGAGGTGGCCCGCAGCTGGGACCTGGGATGCAGATTGCATCATGAAAGTAGAGGAAGAATTATGGAAAAAGAAAGCTAGACAATCACAGAAAGATGCCATTGAATTATGGCGTAAAGAATCATATAGACGTACAGAAAAAGCACTCAGACAGGAAGAGAAAAGTAAGGAGAATTCAAATAAAGTCCGAGAAAGTCTATTAATTGAAGAAGGTACTCGAGTAAAATCAGAACAAATAGACAGACAAAGAAATGCCCTTATGAATGGTATGTATCCTCTTCTGGCCGAAGGGTTACCTAAGGCTACTCCGGAGATACCAAAAGACTTGCCACCCCCATTGTTTCCGATAAAAGCACATCCCAAAGGGCATCCCAGAACCGCAGAAGATGTTTTTCTTTCCTCTTATTTAGACGACGCAGCTCCCGAGTATGCTAATGCTGCGCCACATAGACCGCCTGCCGAGGGGGTTCAACGCCAAGACCCTCCTCCGTCTGTACCTCCACAACAACAAACTCCGACGCAAGTTCCGGCAAGCACATCTGTTTCTACAGCTGTATCCACACCTATGGTTGCTATATCACGTTCAACGAATCCTTTCACATCCAGCACCCCAGGTGGTGCTACAGGAGGTGCATCAAACATTTTTTCCACGCCACCCAGAGTAAATAAACTTTCCTTTCAAGAATTAGCCCACCAACGTACGCCCAAACTAGTAACTCCCGACATGCTTAAGGAACTTCTAATAGATTGTAGATATGACCCTGTGCCCGGCAAAGAGGACGAAATGCTGCTGGCATCATTACGTATCCGACGAGCTGCAATATATTTAGGGAGGCTACCAGGAATGACTACACATTTAGAAAATATATATCACTTTGTCCAGTCAGGACGAGATTCTGAAAGTATTAATAGAGCCATGGAGTACCAGAAAGTGGAGATACAGGGGGAACTGTTACGTTTCCTCATAAATTGTGTGATCAGAAATCAAGACCGACCAGGGGTAAATCCGGAAGAAATGCAAATTCTTACCACATGGAGTCGGAATATATCAGAGGGGAGACATGATAAACGATTAAGTATAGTAGCTATGTGCCGAAAGATCCGCAAAGAAATAGAACGAATACACGAAGAAAGATTAGCAGTAGACCAGTCTGAACAAACCGAGGAGGAGGAAGAATTAGAACTGCCCACAGGACAGTTAGAAACCATGGCCTATGTAGGTAGAGGAAGATCTTGCAATAATACTAGATGCTTTACTGATCCGATACGTCCGATACGTCCAGATAATAGCAGAAATTTCCAAACCCCTATAATAAATATAAGGTCCCCCGAACATTCGTTCCAAGCCGCTGACAAATTACTCCGAGAACGAAGGGGTTATCATATACTCGATTCTATGGACGAACAAGAATTAGCCAGGTCAGCCGTTCATTGGGTTGATAGTCCCGGAAAATATAGTGATGATACATTAGCGCACACGTTTTTGAACCTCACCCCAGATGAACAGCGTTTAGCTGGTATCTATATGATTCAACAACTCCTTATATTATATAAAAGCCAACACTCCGATCCTGGTCCATTACCTGATATATTGACTGAATTACTCACGAATAAATGGAGAGGTTCAGGTACTGAGTTAATTAGAGAAATACTAGAATCCAGAAAGCAGTACATTCTTTTTGTATGCCCCGAACATGTCTCACTGCCCATCAAGGAAAGAACGACGTATTATATGGATAGACAGAATCCCTTACGCGAAGTCCACCCGATAAAAGGTGAGGACAATCAGTTTAAACGTGTGTTTGTATACACACCCATATCTAAAATAGAACTATTAGAAATGAAGAAAGTGGTACCCAGTCATGACAAAGACCCAGCGGGTTTCCACCGTGAAATTAAAGACATGTTGCTCATGGGAGAGTATACCTATCCCGACATTATGACAATATTGAAGGTATTAATGCCTGCGGGCATTTACGAAAAACTCAAGGAAAAGGATTGGGAGGTGGGAGACCAAAAGATAGATTGGACAGCATTAGAAAACGAAGAAAAAGCTCGAGGTCCAGGTTCAGGGCTTGGGGAAAAGACCAAAACACTACCAGGTTTACTAGTACAGGTACTGCCACGTTTATTAACTACGAAAAAGGAAGACTGGGGTGCAATCTCAGCCTGTAAACAAAAGCACGATGAGGACACTAGTGATTTCTATGCCCGATTCGAAAAATGTTTTGGTATAAATAGTGGAATAAAAGCAAGTAGCGAATCGTATCCACATCTGTTTGTGACAAAATTAGTTGAAAATTCCTTGCCCCAAGTTAAGAATAGAGTATTGAAATTCGAGAGTACATGGCAAGGTAACACTCCGTCACAAATGTTACAAATGCTACAGTACCATCACAATAGAATTAGAGAGGAACAAGAACATGAACAAAGACGCATGAAAGACACGAAAATGAAAATGCTAGTTTCCCAGACAGTTCCAGCTGACGGTCATAAAAAGGGTATGACACAGTCCAGTGTTTCAGCAGGTCCTGTAAAAGGGACATGCAACTATTGTAAACAGCCAGGTCATTATGTACACGATTGTCCAGTTTTAAAACATAATATCGCCATAGGTAATACAAAAGAAAGACCACGGCCACTTAGACAGGATCAGAACCAACAAGGAGCTCCGCAGCATGCGCAGTCCATGCCAGCTCCGCAACAGTCTATGCCAGCTCCACCACCGCAGCCTATTGCTGCCACACAAACAACGACACAACAGATGTACCAGACCGCACAGTATGACTATCCTGATTATCAACGATACTCATGAAACAGCCTAGAGAGGGAAGTTGGCTTACCCCTTATTGAGGTCCCTGTAGATCAAGAAGGACCTTATGTACACAGTGAACTATTAATCCAAGATAGAAAATTTTTACTTGATACAGGGGCAAGCCGAACAACCATAAAACGTAGTGAAGTTCCAGGGGCACCCCTCTCAGGCTCACAGAATATTTCCCTTGGCTTTTCAGGAAAACCTATCATTAACGAAGTATCACAGCCTCTTCCCCTTACGATTGGTCCCTTGACACGAACTACAGATTTATTGCTTACTAAATCATGTCCAGAAAACCTGTTAGGCATAAAAACATTGAAAGCTCTAGGAGCTATAATATGTTGTTCTCCGGAAGGAGTAAGATTGTTTTTACGTGATTTCAAAGGGCACTACGTGTCCCGAGACATGGATCACCGACTGCAGACTTTACCCACACGTTTATGGGCACAAGGCCCTACAGATGTTGGTTGCATGAACATTACACCATATCGAGTCACACTAAAGACAGGAGTGGTACTACCACAAATGCGACAATACAAGTTACCCCCAGATGCTGTGATGGCTTTACTGCAAATCATTGACGAGCTTATTACCCAAGGAGTGGTTGTGGAAACCGACTCCAATGTATGTAATTCCCCGATAATTCCGATTCTTAAACGAACTGATCCGAAAGCCCCGCCAGTATATCGATTGGTTATTGATCTGCGCGAATTAAATAAATGTATTGTACCACAATACCCCGTAGTCCCAGACATTTCTTCATTATTGACAGCCATTGATTCCGAAGCAACATTCTTTACTGTAATTGATCTCAAGAATGCCTTTTTCAGCGTCCCAATAGATCCGGAAAGCCAATACTTGTTCGGATTTAGTTTAAATGGACGAAGCTTTAAATTCACACGCGCACCTCAAGGATTCACAGAAAGCCCCAGCATCTATAGCCAAGCACTGAAACGAGAACTTGACAGTATCCACATGCCAGTCAACACTGCCCTGCTTCAATATGTCGATGATCTGCTGATCACCGCTAGAAGCGAACCTGAATGTGAAAAAGCCTCACTGACGGTTCTACAATTTTTGGCCGAATAGGGGCATAAGGTGTCCCCTTCTAAGCTGCAATTCTGTGTCCAGCGAGTTGTTTACCTTGGGCACTCGCTGTCCAAGGAGGGAAGGCAGCTTACACCCGATCGCATCCAGTTAATTGCTAACATGCCAATACCCAAGACACAAAAGGAGGTGCGGGCTTTTATAGGCCTCACTTCATATTGTAGGCAGTGGATCCCTCAGTATGCATTTCTAGCAAAACCACTCATTCAGTTGACAACACAGGAGGCAGCCACATCGACTGTTCTCCCTTGGACTCAGGAACATACACAAGCTTTTGAAAGCCTAAAGAAAGCTTTATGTCAAGCACCTGTTTTAGCAACACCATGTTACAATAAACAGTTTACACTCTTTGTTACAGAACGCGAAGGTACTGCCTTGTCAGTACTCACACAGGAACAAGCAGGATCACACAAACCATGTGCTTATTTTTCTAGTACATTAGATCCCGTAGCTCAGGCTCTGCCTGCGTGCCTGAAATCAGTGGCAGCGACAGCTTTAGCAATCAGACAAAGCGATGCCATAGTGTTAGGACATCCATTGACAGTACAAGTACCACATGCAGTAGAGGTTCTCTTGAACCGCACACAAACACAACACTTGACTATAGCAAGACTCACCGGTTATGAATTAACATTGTTTCAGCCACACATAGAAATCAGACGTTGTAGTACATTGAATCCTGCCACACTGTTACCAGTAAACGGAACAGACCCACTAGCACATGATTGTATTGAAGTTATTACTATCACGACGAAACCTAGACAAGACTTGACAGACGTCCCATTGTCAGACCCAGACCTGACGTTGTATGTAGATGGTTCATGTATGAGAACAAATACAGGAGAGCTAGTGGCCGCTTACGCAGTCACAACAGACACTGAAGTCATTGAAACAAATTGCATAAATACCTTGTCAGCTCAAGCAGCAGAGCTCATCGCTCTGACACAAGCCTGTATTCAAGCCACAAATAAAAAAGTCAACATATACACTGATTCACGTTATGCATTCGGAGTTGTACATGACTTCGGCGTGCTGTGGCGAGAGAGAGGTTATTTAACTTCTCACGGTGCCCACATTCAGCACGGACCCCTCATTCATGCCTTATTAGATGCAATACATCTACCCACTGCAATATCAATTATGAAATGTAAAGCTCATACGAAAGTTACTGATATCATTTCCCAAGGCAATGATCTAGCTGACAGAACAGCTAAACAGACTGCTCAAACTCACACATCTGACATGACAAAGACAATAGTCCCGACACCAACACATTGCATGATGGTTAAGGATCCCGCTCTTGACGTAATTGACATACAGACACATGCTACACCAGAGGAAATAAAGAAATGGACTGAATTAGGAGGGATCCAAAGGGATCAAGGATGGATGACGAAGGAAAAATCTGTATGGTTCCTTCCTGATTCAATGGTCCAAGTTATCATTAATACTGTACATAGTCCAGCGCACCTAGGAGAAAAAGCTATGCTAGACAGCATTCAACACATTTGGTTCAACAAACATTTACGAGCAGCAGCTAAACAAAAAGTTCGTACCTGTATGATCTGTTGTCAGTTTAACCCAGGTAAAAGCATTCCCGTAGAACAAGGTGGATTTCAGCCTCCTGATCACCCTTTTGAAGTCCTCCAGATGGATTATATCCAGATGGAACGATGTCGAGGATTCAAATATGTTCTCGTAGTTGTCTGTGCTCTTTCCCGTTGGACAGAGGCATACCCGGTTTCAGATTACACTGCCCCGACTACTGCCAAACAGTTGGTTCGAGAATTCTTCCCACGGTACGGTTTACCACGTGTTGTCTACTCAGATAACGGCCAGCCGTTCTCATCCGAACTAATGAAACACGTTTCACTTTTGTTAGGCTATCAGTGGAGATTTCACTGTGTCCGACACCCCGAGGCAGCAGGTCTCGTGGAACGACATAATCAAACTCTGAAAATTAGATTGTCCAAAATATGTAGAGAGAAAGGTGTCGACTGGGTAGTAGCCTTACCAGTTGCACTCTTTTACATGAGAATGGTAGCGCACTCTCGAACAGGGCTATCCCCTTATGAGGTGATCTTCGGTAGACCACCAAATATGTGGGGGACGCCTATACCACGCAAAATAACTGATGTTGACTGTAATATGCTGACAGATTACTTGGCTTCCTTGATGTCTGCACTACAATCTTGTCGTTCACAGGTAGCTGCAGCCTTTCCCGACAACACCGAGGTGAAACCCCATGACGTAATTCCCGGGGACCTGGTGTTAGTGAGGAACTTTGACCGGAAGTCTCAGCTGGATCCTAGGTGGAAATCGCCTCAACTCGTACTGTTAACCACGAGGACAGCCGTGAAGATCGAAGGTCGCAAAGGCTGGATACATTCAAGTCATATCAAGAAATTTCATGGACTTCCGTCTGATGTAAACGATACACCTCGCGTGTCTTCACCGATTGACTCAAAGCTTCCTTTGGTTGACCAGAGTAATAAGGAACTATACAAACTAAAACTACGGTCTAACAAGTCAGACAATTTGATTGTTTAAGTCCTCTCCAAGGTGAATCGGTCGAATTTGTCTCTGACATGTATCCCTTAGACCTGGATAGAGAAAGAAACCGAAGGATGCAGTTGAAACAACATGCGTACTGTAAATCACTGCGTAGTCATTGCACAGTGACGTTATTAATTTTGTTTTTCTTAAGTCTTTTAATAATCGCTGCAAGTATATTGTTGCACATATATTATCCTATTTCTAAACATGTTTACAATGTTACTGCTGAACATTCTTGGAGTAAATTACCCCCGCATGAGTTGTCCTATAGATTTGCGCTGCGCAATAACACTTTTATTAGTATGTTACATCATTCCCATCAGGCTAGCAATGCTACAAATTGTTGGATATGTGGCCGACTCCCTCCCTATCAGAACTATAAGGGAATTCTGCCTCTCTTTCCATATCCGTTCACACACAATGGCTCCTGTGGAGCATGGTTTAGTTTAATTAATTCCCTCGATTCAAACTCAGTAACTTATCAAGACAACTGGGTATGGGGAAACCTGAACTTAGCTTTGCTTAAAGTCTGCTACCCTAACAAGGAGGGACTTCCCAAAAGAACAGGAACTGATCTAGAAAATGAAGTATATGGATTAGGGAATTTCACGCTTAATCTCATGATCCTGAATGTTGAATCTGAAGCTGCACCAATTTTGCCCGCTATGTCAGTATTTCCAGTTAAAGGTGAATTATGTGTAAGAAAGAATGGTTCCATACATATGGGCCATAGTAGATGCACCACTGTAATAGAATTCAGTGATCAAGGCAAGTCTACATTTAGAGCTTCTCGCCATTCCTACTTCATATGTGGTCAGACTGCATATATACGTTTGCCTCTAGATTGGGATGGTACCTGCTACATCGGATTCCTTTTGCCACCTGTTTTCCTAGCTCCTCCTGATTATCACAGAAATACTCATTTAGTACACAATAGAGAACGGAGAGATCTCCCAATCGTCGATTACACTGAAACAGCATGGGAAAAATACACAGATTTCAATAAAGGTCTCTTTCCCTATATAGGTACAGTTACCAATAGTAAGCTGATACGTAGATTAACCAGAACCCTTGAAGCAGTAGTGAATGAAACTATTTCCGCCTTAGGCAATTTAACAGAAGAGCAGTCTGCTATGCGGATTGTTGTGCTTCAAAATCGTCTTGTCCTTGACGTCATCCTGGCCGATAGGGGCGGAGCTTGTAGGGTCATCGGATCAAGTTGTTGCATTTTCATACCAGAAAATTCGCCATCTGTATATAAAGCCATAACTCGCCTTCATAAGATTGTAAGCCAGATACACCAGAATCCAGGCACCTGGACTTGGTCCGGTTGGTTTTGGAGTGTATTGTCAACCTTTGGATGGAGGGTCCTATCCTTCCTAGGTATTGGCTTTCTCATACTATTCAGTTGCTGCTTATGCCTACAATGTGGACCAGCGATTTGTGGTCTGTGTGCCACATCGTGTATTCCACCACCAAGATTTCATTCATCCCGGAAGAAGAAAGAAGAACAAATGATGCTATATGAACAGATCGACGGATTAATGAAGATTGATATCTCTTAAGGGCAAGTAGGGGACAAGGAGGGA
Organism: Triturus cristatus; assembly: GCF_964204655.1. Lineage (NCBI taxonomy): Eukaryota > Metazoa > Chordata > Amphibia > Caudata > Salamandridae > Triturus > Triturus cristatus. The sequence goes on from NC_140593.1 coordinate 200,475,773, forward strand.
ATGTGGAAATATGGATTTTTATGATCAGTTATGTCCCCTATCTTGGACCCCAACGGTTTCATGTATAAATCACAAGTACATGTATGTTTCCTCCAGTTCCAGTTATGAAGACGCAAACACATGTGCGTCCACCGTCAACATGTCCTCTTTCAGATCCGCCATGAATGGGCCGGATATTCTATTCCTAAGTATGAAAGACCACCGGCTTTATATGGTTCATTTATCCCATTTTACAGTCCAGGCGAGTAGGCCCTGATTCTACCATTAAGCTTTTTCCTGCCTTCTGCCTCTGAAAGCTCCAGTCTGAGCTCGCATCTGTATCCATGAACTTTGTCCTACTCCCTGCGCGGCTAACGGTGCCTGACTCGACCTGTCTGCCTGCCAAAAACTGTATTTCACCTTCAAGATTATCTGCTCTGCTCCGCTCCCCACCCAATGCATTCCTGTCTAGTAGTTTAAGTAAACATTCTTCCAGCTACCGAGCAAAAGGCCCGGCTTCTCTGTCTTTATGCAAGTAATTCATAGCCCTGTTACTATGGAAGATTTCTGCCCTTCGCATCCAATGTAGACACTTAGACGCTTGTACACGCACTCACAGTCAGTATAGAATAGATTTTATTCGAGAGACCTTTCCTTTTGGATAACATAGTTCTTTAAACATACGATATTAGATATGATTCGGGATTAGGTTGACATAACCCCAGACTTCTGTCTCCACATGTAGAGCTAAATGTCAAGTCCCCTTCACCCCCTAGTTGCACGTCAATCACACGTCATGCTGCTGCGCGCGCATTTCTGCCAAGTATTTCTGCTGACATTGCGAAATTCTTTCATGGTGCCACCCATTTGTGACATCATACCTAAATGACGTTCTTTAGTTATGCCTAGTTACACCCATTTTAGTTACGCATGTATGTTTTATCTTTGTTATCAACTGTTACGCCTCCTGCATCTGTTTTCACTATAATGCCTCTGTATAAAAATGATTACTTGTCAATAAAGTTGGTCCTTCACTTCCTGAACCTTCGTGGTGATGGAATATGGAGTCCATCAATTCGAATTGATTTTGGAATAAAGCCCGTTCCGAACCTCTAATACCACGGATTCTGCCTCTTATTTTACTGAGCTATTATTATAGATTTTCCGCATCAAATTAAGTACCGGTAATTAAATTATTTACCACAATGTGTACAGTGTCGTCTCTCTTTTTTTAAAATGCAGAGGAAGCAACACATCAAGCTGGGTATTATAGCATGTTGGACTATAAGCGTAATAATTAATATAGTAAACAAACGTATTCCATAGAAATCAATTAAATGACAGTCCAGTAACCTTTCTCTGAAACTAGATCTTATGTGGAGGTGACTATATCTGCCCCGTGATCGATTAACAATAGCAAATCTAGTCGAACAAAAGGCATGTTTCATTTAAGACAGAGGTCCGTTGTTTTTGAAGTGTGCGCATAAGGTCTTACCTATCCATCGGTACCTCGAACGGCTGCCGAGCCAGAAGGGGAGGTACTCGATCATGATGATGTAGACCCTTTATAAAACGGGAACCCGTGATGTCGGTTCGACGTGGAGAGGAGGCGCAGAGTGATGACGTAAAGACGTCGTTACGTGTGGCCTAAGTTACCATGGGAATTGTAGTCATTCCTATCCGGTGTACGGATGACCAATCAGGTAGTTTAAAGTCATGCGTAAACATTGTGGGTAGGCCAGAATGGTATTGATGGCATACCAATGCAAAGCAATTATTTATTACATTATGGCCTCAAAATAGATTGTGATAACGGTCAAAATTGAAATGAGGACTCGCATTCTCGAGAGCAATTTAGTTCGCGGGAATAGAAAGCAACTTACAGGTTATGTGAATCGCCATCCACTAGAGAGTTGTACTACTTTCTATTAGTTATGTCCACGGTATTAGATCATTTTCTCACTGGACATCGCTTTAGAGTTGGATCAACCATTTCTGCTCTCAGAGAAAGATTTCTTTATGTTAGTGACCTGAGCTACCATAAAAGCGACCGATCAGGTTATTGAACATCATCTGTAAACATTGCGGGTAGGCCAGAATGGTATAGATGGCATACCAATGAAAAACAGTTGTTCATTACATTATGGCCCCAAAACAAATAGCGATAACTGGAGAGATTTGAGTGAGAACTCACAATGTAGATGAGGGTACCGTAGTGTCTAGGCAGGCCCTCATGACAGTGGCAGGTGGTGTTCACTGATCAAGGGTATAAAGGAAAATACATATTGGAGATATTAATAGTAGAACAAAGCTATTGTTCGTGAATCTTACAACCATGTTTTACAGTGGTACACTATGAGCCCACAAAAAAGGGGGGGGGAGAAGGGAAACGCCCGATGTTGTTTTAAATGGGGGGACCGCAACACCTAACGATAATGGTAGGTGTATTCCGTGGGTAGGTGTTAGTATTGCAAGTGTCATTGTCTGGATTACCGGATTCCCAAGTTGTGATTACTAGATCGTTAATGAGGGACACTTAGTAGATGTGTGTCCAGGGTGGCATCGGATACTTATTTTATTCAAGAAAAATGGCTCCACGGTATATTATCATTGAGGCCCGTTATATGGGTGCCCAGGCGGAACACCCATCTTTGTTCTTTTTCCAGCAGACCGCTTTCAGATTGCATTTGCCCTATGATTGTCCATTGTAGGTCGTTCACTGTATGTGTTTCAGATTGATAGTAGGTCGCCATTTTAGTTGTGCTTTTCTTGCATCGGACATTACTTTTATGTTTCCCAATGCGGATTTTGACCGGTCGTGAGTCATTCCAACATACTCTAATCTGCAGGGGCATGTGATCATGTAAATGACTCTCAGTCTATTACAGTTTGTAAATTGTTTTTGCTCCCAGTCACTGCCATTCCTAAACTTAATCTGTCTGCTCTTCTTTGTGAGATGACAAGTGCTGCAGTTGCCACATGGGTGGTGGCCTTGGATGGGTTGAAGAGTAGGGTTTTCACTGGTTGTGACTGTGCTTGAGCGTGGCCACACAGATAGGTCTGGCCTCTTGATCCTTATGTACCTTATCTTCCAACAGGGCCGCCTTCTTCCCGCCGTACTGAAGAAACGCCTGGAGGAACTGAACCAGCAAATGACTGGTTTTGAGGTCACACTCGAACAAAGTAAGTTTAACAAACTAAAGAAGGACAAAGAATGCTTCAGCCATGAGAGAGCCTACCCGTACAGAAGAGATGACTATGTACCCAAGGACATTAACAGTGACCAGGAGAGCGATGCCTCTTACACAAGTACCAACAGTTCCAATTCTAGCAGGAAGAACTCATACAGGAATCAGAGAGGAGGGCAACAATACCTAAGACCTTATAATCCTAGACGGAGAGGATGGGACAACTATCCAGGACAGCCTGCCTACCCACAATATCCGATAGGGAGCTCGCACCAACAATGGGCACCCGATTACGACTATAATTACTATGGACCACCGCCTTTTTTAGGATCACGCCCTGGACCCCTACGGGGCAGGAACAGGAGAGGCAACAATGTACATTGGACAATGGAAGAAGTAGAGAACCCACGTGTCTCGACGAGGAGCATGATGAGCTCACTCAACAACCAAGTGTCCACCAGCAAGAGGGGCTACTAGTGGTGAACATAACAGAATGTGAACTCACAGGGATTCATAAAAGAGTCCTAGAAAAAGGATTGGGTTTTGTACCAACAAATAGGATGGCCAAATTTAAGATTCATGCAGAAATGCAAGAATTCATACGGAAATTGAAGCTATGGGCATTCTTAAAGGCGAAGGATACCACCACGGCAGAATCATCTGACACTGGCTAACGGTTAAAATCAACGTTTACCCCACCAGATTCTACACCACCTGTCGAACTACTGACGTTTGAGAAGGCAGTCATGGAAGATCTGGGACAGATGGCCACAGACGGCCAGACCTATTTCCAGAACACCACCAGAGTGGAGAAGGAAGCAATACAACAATTATCAACTAACAAAGAGATCACAATCGAACCAGCTGACAAAGGTGGGGCGATAGTGATCCAGACAACAATGGCCTACGACAATGAATGTAGGAGACTACTGGGAGACAGGAGAAACTACGAAATTCTACGAGAGGACCCCACAGAATCCTTACGGATCCAGATCACAGGGATGGTGGAAGAAGCTTTGGCACATAACTGGGTGTCTAAAAAGGAGGTAGAATATTAGATCCAAAAAAATCATAGAGGACTCCCTATTTCTACACCATACCCAAAATACACAAGAACCTGGAACAATCACCAGGTCGCCCAATAGTTTCGGACATAGGCTCAATATTAGAGCCCCTATTGAAATTTGCTGACGCCTTCCTCCGCCCACTAATTAAAAAAAACAATACCTATTTGAAAGACACAAAAGCAGTACTCCAGTTGCTGCAAAACTTAACTTTTGACCCTGAGAAACAACTACTACAAGGGCTCGATGTGGAGAGTTTGTCCACGAGTTTACCCCACAACGAGACACTCAACATCACTGAGGAGATTCTTTTCTCAACCACCTGGGATTACCAAACACCACGGAATCTAGTAATGGAGTGCATCTCCCTGGCCCTGACTAAGAATTTCTTCTTTTATGAGGACAGACTCTACCTGCATAATCATTGGACCAGCATGGGGAGCACCTGTGCTCCCAGTCTGGCTGGTCTCTACATACACCATCTGGAGACCTGCAATATCCTACATCATGACAACCCTTTCAGGCATAACATCAAGACCTGGAAGAGGTATATTGACGATGTGCTGGTCATCTGGGAAGGAGAAGTTCCATCTACCGAGGAGTTCATGAGATGGCTCAACCAGCAAAATACTTTTCTAAAGTTCACCAACACTACGTCACGTGGTAATCTAGTATTTCTAGATTTAAACATATACCCAGGTGGGGGGCACACTGAAAACCACCACACATTTTAAGCCAACTGTTAAGAACTGTTACTGTAAGACAGTTTTCATCCACGTCACCTACGTGATAAACTCTCCTATGGGCATTTCCTCCGTTATCGGAGGAACTGCACCGAACTAATGGACTACAAAGCACAAGCTTCTGATTTGAAGACAAAGCTCTCCAACCGGAACTTTCCCGTCCAAATTATTGACAGTGCAATGAAGAGGGCCCGGAATATTAACAGGGAGGCCCTGTCGGAAGTTAAGGTACATGAGGATCAAGAGGCCAGACCCATCTGTGTGACAACCTACAACACTCATTCCAACGAAATATCAAAAATTGTCAACAAACAATGGAGGATCCTCAACTGCGGCAAACTGAATCTTCAAAAACCGTTGTTTGCACACAGAAGAGGCAGAAACCTGAAAGACCTGCTCGTTCACACACGACCACGCTCAAGTACAGTCACAACCAGTGAAAACCCTAGTATTCAACCCATCCAAGGCCACCATCCGTGTGGCAACTGCAGCACTTGTCATCTCACCAAGAAGAGCAGACAGATTAAGTTTAGGAATGGCAGTGAATGGGAGCAAAAACAAATTACAAACTGTAATAGCCGGAACGTCATTTACATGATCAAATGCCCTGCAGATTAGAGTATGTTGGAATGACCTCACAACCGGTCAAAAACCTCATTGGGGAATATAAAAGTAATGCCCGATGCAAGAAAAGCACAACTTAAATGGCGACACACTACCTATCTGAAACACATACGGTGAACGACCTACAATGGACAATCATAGAGCAAATACAATCTGAAAGCGGTCTGCTGGAAAAAGAACAACAATATTTGTTCCGTCTGGGCACCCATAAAACGGTCCTCAATGATAATATACCGTGGAGCCATTTTTCTTGAATAAAATAAGTATCTGATGCCATCCTGGAAACACATCTACTAAGTGCCCCATTAACGATCTAGTAATCACAATTTGGGAATCCGGTAATCCAGACAATGACACTTGTAATACTAGCACCTAGCCAAGCAATACACCTGCGATTATCGTTAGTGATTGCCTAGGTATTGCGGTCCCCCCATTTAATACAACATCGGGTGTTTCCCTTCTCCCCCACCCTTTTTTGTGGGCTCATACTGTACCATTGTAAAACATGGTTGTAAGAATCACGAACAATAGCTTTATTCCACTATTAATATCTCCAGTATATATTTTCCTTTATACCCTTGATCAGTGAACACCACCTGCCACTGTCATGAGGGCCCGCCTAGACACTACGGTACCCTCATCTACTGATGTGACACGGTGACTGATTTTAATTTCACACCCTTCCCTGTAAATTGTTTCCTCAGCATCTATGTCCCATTATCGATTAAGGCTGGCAGGACTTCTTTAGCCTTTAACAGGAGCGCCTCTGTATGAGCCAATCGGGTAGCGCTGTCCCATAAAGTCTAAAGCGAGCGCTCTAGTTGAAACGCATCACGTCCATCTACTTCAAGGTTGATTAAAAAACCCGGTTCCTGGCAGCCGCTCGACCGGAAACACATCCGGGACATAATAGTCTCCGAAACTTAATCGGCAAATCTAATGAGAGAAACGCTTCCGGAGCGCATGTACACACCACAAGTGGCGGGAAAACCGAGGCAATTAAGTATAATGTAAATAAGAGCTCCTCCCGGCCTGACCACATCCACGGAGCCGCGAGGGGGGATGACAATACAAAGCAGTACCCTAGGTACATGTAAGTACGGCATAGCCGCATCGAAGAGGCCACTTCTGTTCTCATCTTAAAGGACTTCCAACACCTACCTAATGCACTAATCTTCATCTACAGAGTGCAAATAGCACCTGGTCCCCTTCGATTTTAAGGCTCTTGATGCCACTGCCATCAATACAGTAAGTATGTAATCAGATTCCTTTCTTGGCAATGCTTTTCCAATTACTAAACTCCTCAGTCACAGCAAGGACTACCTTGGGACATATTTCGTATGGTGTGTGTGTTTTTTGTTATATGTCTGTGCGTCTTGTATCAGTCTATTTTTACAGAAACCTGTACCAGCACAAGTATTTCACTGTTTACTCTATGAATAGGCACTGTATGTATCACTTTTGCAGGTCATGATTGCTACATCCGGAGTAATTTAGCATTCCTGATGATTTTTTTTTAAATATTTTTTTTTATATATTGTGTTTCTTTTTCATATTGTTCTTAAGGAATTACCTTTTCGCAAATCAGATTGAGACTATTGTGTCGTATTTGTAGCATTTACTATCTGCCTACACTGAGCATCTAATCATTGTTGACATTGTCACACATTTCATGTGAGTAGGGTAGGGATCTGTGTACCCGTCCTGAAGAAGAAGCAGCACACTTCGAAACATGTTTACACACACAGGAGGTCTTGTACATTAACACAACACACCTCCGCCTTACACCTTTTAATAATACTGGCACCAAGGCATATTACATTTTTCTACTCCACAGGTGCTAGGTATTTTTTAACATTCACTTATCACTCACTCCTGACCCTACCACTAACCCTCTCTCACACTACACATAGTGAAAACTTCAGTGCTCCCGCACATTCGCTAGTAGTACACGCCACATTCCGTAGAGGGACGCAAAGACCTTTATGATGAAGCATGACACCAAGGGCCCTTTCGATGTGTGAGGGGTATTTAAGAAACACGATGTGCTTCCCACCAATGTAGGAAACACACTTGACCCATGATCAAACATCATCCATCGCAATCTCTCATGGGTGAAATCCAACAAACACCATAACATGACCTAGTGAAAGCACCTGTACCCAACTATTTACTAAATATTACACCCCAAACACCGCCCCCCCGCCCTCAGTGAAGCTACACCCCTGCTTGAATTCCAGTGATTTTTATGTGTACAGAACTCTCCGATGCTGTCCATAGAAGGATGAGCCAGCACGATTATTGGTTTAAGCTCAATATGGAAAAAACAAGATTCGTATCTCTGATACTATCAAAAATGTATGGCAACAAATCTTCTGCCCTTTAATATGAAGCACCCGCCCCTTTTCCCTCCACAACGATGAAAAGCCTGATTTATGTTGAGGTTAGATGAAGGATTTACACAAGAATTCTAACAAGTGTGATCAGCAACTAAGACATGTGGTGGGTTGATAGAGTGTTACACCAGCAAACATTTTGCAAGGTTTATTTTGACAAAAGGCATCACACTAGTACACTGGATTTGAATGTTGGTGACTGGATTTACATTAAAAAACGTAATAAAGTTCAGAAGGGAAAATCGATTTTTACATCCCCAGTAAAGGTTGAGAAACTGTACAAAGGTGCTGTTTTGCTATCTGGTAAATGTTGGTGGAGAGGTTTGGCGAAGCTTTCTCGGCAGCAAGTGAAGAAAACTGTGTTTTCCAAAGAGATCATGTAAACTGTAAGAGTGCTGGTCAACCTGATAGTTCGTGGTGGCTAAAGCCAAATGAATCCGAGTTGCCGTCTGTAACATCTAATAGCCGTGCACAAGGCTCTATATCACCGGCTGCTTCTACTTTAGGTTCTTTAAGTTCTAGAGATTTCACAGCATCTTTTCCTGCTTTACAGAGTGACTCTAGCTGCTCTAATGAAGATGTTTCTTTGAGTTCTCAGATTGTATAGGAGAAAATTATTTCACAGTTGATGACGGGTCATCGTCTCGTAGTGGCTTGGTTCAAGGATTTTTAGGTGTACTAATTATCTTATTTATTTGGATGTATTGAACATGTGACATGTAAGTATGATGTACTGGCATTCTGATTCCTTCACATAATAGACTGATTGTGGTGCCCTCTTTGATTTTCAGAGCTGAAGTCACCATCTCCTTCTACAAAAGCGGAACCATCCTTATACAAGCCTCTGACCGCAATCTAGTGTTATTTCACAAACTTTTCCCCACCATCAGGAATACTGTGGCTAATGCTAATTCCGCCCCCCTCGGAAGGACGGGACCCCAGGGGTCCCCCAACCTTCGCAATCTCTATCTCCTATCTCTCCTACTTCTCTACCTCTATACCCCAGCCCTCACTATCTCTATCTCCTACTTCTCTGCCGCCATCCTCAGATCCCACATCTGAGTCGAAGGGCCCCCTTCTACCTACCCTTACTCTTAATAACAACTCACCTGCCATACATGCATTGTGTGAACAGCGACAGCACAGTAATCATGCTATTCTTCTTGCTCCCTCCTCCACTTTATTAGCAAGCCCTAACTCCCCTAACGCCACTGCCTACAGCATTGCCCGGAAGTTCCCCAAGACACCTTCCCCCAGTCCAACTTGTAACCCCATTAGGCTCCCACCGGCCTCCAGGGGTCTTGATATGTCAATCCCTTCCTCCCCAATCATTCCCATCCCACTGTGCTTGCAACTCCATTGCCCAGAACCCCTTCCTTCGGGGCACTTTCAGTTGCCAACCGCCCTATCTTCCCCTGACCTCATGAGCTCCTCCCCTATCCTACCCATCCCTACGAGTGCGCAGCTCCATTTCCCAGAGTCTCTTCCCTCGCAACACTCTCAGTCGCCATCCGCCTCATGCTCCCCGGATCTTCCTTGCGCTCACCACCACCATGGTCCCCGGGACCTAGCCTCCCAACCCCATCCTCACACCTCTCTAGAAGGCCATCTTGGAGATATAGCACTCTGCCTACAACAACTTAAGATAGAGGTCCGCAGTCTACTACTTATCACGGAGGCTCTGTCGTCTAACTCCAGATTAAGCTGCTCCACCAAGAAAAATTATCATCTTCGCTCGCTCCCTGATTGCGTATGTACCAGGCCCCCCTCAGCCCACTATCCTAGGCGGTCACCTAATCACATCACCCACACACCTCATAGGTGGTCCACCGTTCTGCTCCCTATCCAACCGGCTCGCCCCTCCAGGTGTAGAGCCTCCCTGTTGGATACGGATATTCGCTCTCTCCTACATTCCTATGCTCCTGCACATCCCCCACCATAGTAAATTTGCAACAAATTTAACCCATCCCCACTGACCCCTTCAGGGAAACTAGTTCAAACACCATAACCTTAAATGAGAACAAGCTCACGAGAGTCACCACAACTCTTCCGGCACTAACAGACACCAATAAAAGCCTCAAATACTTGATCGGCAGCTAAGCATGCTGCGGATATTGCCGACCTCACCCTGGCGCAGGGTCTTGACCTTGTTATGCTGACGGAAACATGGTTAAATGACGCAGCTGCCCCCATGCCTGGACCTTCTAATACCTCCCAATTAGGTCGGACAGATCCATTGGTCAAGGTGGTGGCATAGCATGTTTACATCGTAGCAATCTTACAGTGAAAGTACTACAGAATGAACTCTTACCGTCTTGTGAATACCTATGCTTTGAAGTGTCTGGTGTCAATAATCACTCCTGCAAACTGCACACGTTTTACCACTCCCCTCGAAACAACCTTCCTTTCTCAGAACTGGTCATGGATATTATCTCGGCCAATGCAGACTTCCATGGCACTCAAATCTTCCTGGGAGATTTCAACCTCCACTGGAACGATGTAAACAATGGGGTGCTCAAGAGCCTTAAATCCTTCCTTCTTGACCTCAACCTAACCCAAATATGTGACAGCCCCACTCATATCAAAGGAGCTACTTTAGATCTGATTATTGGCAAGCTCAACTCCATCCTCCTTGACTCGATCCTCCCATGTGATTGGACAGACCATTACTGCATTTCCTTCCGAATTCTTGAGTCGGTAAGAGTATGTAAAGCTCAGCCTAAGAACCCAAAACAGCTGAAGAGATTCCTTCGTAACATCAACTCGCAAGATCTGACTGCTCTCTGCGAGAACACCCGCCCTCCCCACCGAACATGTCTGATAGTCATGACCTTACGGTCCACTAAACCACGCAATGCTGAACGTACTAGACTTGGTTGCACCATTACAGCTCAAAATAATGTCCTCTAAACGCTCCAAACCTTGGTTTACGGACAGTCTTAACTCCGAAAGAAGAAACTTAAGGCTGGCTGAAAGGCAATGGCGATCATATGCCTCCCTTGAGCATCTCTACCACCTGAGATCCCTGAGAGGCATATATAATAAACGCATCAGAGGCTCGAAGGCCACCTTTTTCGGAACTCAACTTGACCAAGCAAAAAAACGTCCAAAAAAATTGTCCCAAGCTGATAGTCTTCCGAACCCCGCGTCTCATGGTCAAGTGGCACTGCCTAATTGTGAAGAATTTGCAGACTTCTTCATTGCTAAGTATAGTAAGATTGAAGCTGAATTACAATCTGCCCTGGACCACCTGTCGATCGGACCACGGACCTCCCTATGTCCACTAGGCGTTGCCATCTCTGACCATGTGCAACCCGTCCGCCCTAAAAACAATGCTTCCTGGAGTCTTTTCCAAACCCTAGAGGAGTGCTCTATACTCAAAACATTAATGACTCTGAAACCCTCCAATCATTACAATGACCCTCTGCCATCGAACCTCTTCCCAGAAGTTAGATCCTCCCTACTAACATTGTGGACTAAGATTATCAATGCATCACTTCAGCAATGGGATATTCCAGACTGCCTAAAATCAGGGCAGGTCACGCCAATTCTCAAGAAACCAACAGCGGATCCTACGGACCAGCATAACTTTCGCCCAATCTCCAACATTCCACCCTGGCAAAGCTCCTGGAGAAATGTGTGCTTGCCCAACTCTGCAACCACATCAACCATTTCAAACTCCTGGATCAATGCAAATCTGGTTTCTGCCCGGGCCATAGCACAGAGTCGGCACTAAGGCACATTGTCGATGATCCGCTAAGAATGCTGGACCACAATGAGTCGTGCCTACTGATCCTTCTTGACCTCTCGTCAGCATTTGATACTGTCAAACATGACAACCTAATTCACCTCCTGGAACACAGGATGGTGTTGGTTGGGCCGGTGCTTAACTGGTTCTCTTTGTTCCTCCAGAATAGATATCAAAGCGTCAAGACTAACCAATCCTTGTACCAGCCTTCTCCGGTTACGCTGGGGGTACCACAAGGTTCTGCACTCTCTTCCACGCTCTTTAACTTGTTCATGGAGCCTCTAACAGAAATTCTGAAATCATCCACCATTCACTATCACATGTATGCAGATGACACACAACTTTATTTGAAGATCGCCTCCCCTGAGGACATTCAGTCCCTCAATTCAGTCTTGCTGGAAACACAAAGTTGGATGACACGGAACCACTTGAAGCTAAATGCCCTAAAAACAGAATTCCTCCTAATCTCACCCCACAAGCAATCCCCGGTCATGAAGCAATGGCTAAATCAGCTTACTGCTCTCAACTGTAGACCTTACCCCGTTGACTCGGCATCCTCGCTTGGTATTATATTAGAAAAAAAACTAAACATGCAAAAGCACATCAGCTCCCTCACTAAAGGAGCGAATTTCCAACTCAGCATCCTAAGGAAGCTCAAACCCTTTCTCCGTGCTCATGACCTAAACGTTGCAGTGCAAGCATTAGTGATCACAAAGTTGAACTATGGCAGCACAACACTTTGTGGCTTGCCCAGAGCGAAAACGGCTCCTCTTAGGGTGGACCTCAACTCTGCTGCTAGGCTCTTAACGGGTTTTAAAAATACAGCCACATCTCTCCGGACCTGCTGGCCCTAAAGTGGCTCCCATATGATGCTCGGATACAGTTGAAAATTGCATGTATGGCACACAAAGCCATCCACTTCAAGACCCCGCTTTACTTCGCTCAGAAACTTGAGGTCTCCTGTGGTACAAGAGCCTGCAGAAGTGCCAGCACCCTCCTACTCGAACCTCAAAAATTCAAGAAAAATAAGACTTACAATCGTGCCTTCTCAGGCATGGCGCAGAGGATCTGGAACTCTCTCCCCCCCGAAGTCAGGGTGATCCCTTCCACTGTCCGCTTTAAAATGGAAGTGAAAGGATTCTTGATGAAGAAATATTTGCCTCAGTCCGCCTTCCCCACTTGACCTGGGGTCCTGAGCCGCGGTTTGTAGCCCAGAGGTTTTGCTCATGTGACTGTTGGACATTTTTAATAATCTTTTTTACATTTCGCTCTGTGTGTTTGCCTATACCCTTCATTGCTGCATTATCTGTAAAGCGCTCTGATACCCTCGGTGGTCATGTACCCGCTATATAAAACTTTATCAATCAAAAAAATAAATAAATAATAAAATTCCATGTTCTAGATGTAAAGGTTCAGCTAACTCTCCCTCTGGTCAGCTAGTCTTGCATCTCTATGGGAATGGTTAGTGCGAGCTGTTGGCCCCCACTTAGTTGGACTAAACCTCCTTTGAAACAAGTCGACTATGGATTTTCACATTTCAGAGAGGGAAACTTTTTGGGTTTTATAGCAGCAAAGTAACTGTTGTTTATTACTGTGCGACTATTAATGTTTTAGGTGTGATAGGCGCGTTAAGTGCTCCTGAAGTGCCTATGTTACATCTTTAACCTACTTTTACCAAATATATCTAGTAGCACAGTGAAAGTTTTGTAACACGAGAACGTTAATGTAAATATAAGGTACGACGGGGCATATCATCAAGGACCTACGATAATTATCGCTAAGCGCACTTAGCGCTAGGATAGTTATCGCCGGGTAACGTGGAATGTTATCGCTGAGATAGCGTGCTATCAGCAACGCTTATCTCAAAAGCGATACAATTCCAAGTGCTAACTGCCAAATGTGAGATTATCGCTGGAAATCCAGCGATAATCTCACAAAGTTTGGCGATAGCTGGTTGATAGGGCAGGGCAGACTTAGCCATGATATCCACCTTACATTGGATATAATGGCTAAGTCAAACTAAAAGCAGGCGTAAGGAAAGTAGCGGTCACCAAGGTTAGCGCTACTTTTCTTAACGCTATGCTTGTTAGCGTGCCCATTGATAATTGGAGAAATGTCGGTTAGCGACATTTCTCCAGTTATTTTGGGACGGAACGCCCACTTTGCATCTCATTTGAGATGCAAAGGTGGGCGTTACGGGAAAGGGAGCTAATACAAGGATTCACGCGATAGCTTGACCTTGTTGATAAGGCGATAAAATTATCGCCTCTTTTCGTCCGAAAACAAACGCAAAAGCGGCGAAAATTTTATATCGCCTCCTTGATGATATGCCCCAACGTTTCTTACCTTACCGTGGGAAAAGTCTGCTGCGCGCTCACAGTTTGAGAAAACGCCTGCGAGAATAACATTACATTTGATAATCTGGCATCTTCTTCAATGGGCCTTAGAAATGGTGCACTTGCGGTGTGTTCAGATCTCTAGGAACACAATCTTATTGTGGAGCTTTGGAAATACTGCTAAGCAATTTTATTGTTTTGTACTTGCATTCATATAGCCCTTTACAAGGCATCAAAGCACTTTCAGAGAACTGGTTCTGTGCCCCTTTCCTGCAGTCGGCTGCCTAAGTCATATCTTATTTCTCTCCTCCCTGCTCTGTTTCTGCCATCAGCCCCCTAATTGTGCCACCTCACCTGTGTATTTCAGTTTAAATTGTACAATTGTATTTATTATTATTTCGTTTAAACCATACTATATGACAAATGGAAACTATGGGGGTTAATTCCAGATAAACTCAACTTTATGCTGCACATACTTGGAGATTCTCTCATCGATTTTATAGGACATTAAGAGAAACCCCGGATCTTGCTCAGTGTTGCATGCATGACTACTTGTGCTTGCTTTCTTGTGTGAGAAGCATGTGCAAAAATACTGAGATACAAGTAACAAATTGCATATTCAAGACAGCGTTTGACAGGATTAAGACCTCTATGATACCCTGCCTACATGTCCTCACCTTCAGGTTATTAAACAACTTGCATAGCTAACGTCTCCAGGCTTCCTAAGTGCAGGATACTAACACACAATGGGGGATATTCTCCAGAACGTGTGATAATTATCGCAAAATTAGCTTAACACAACTTTTCACATCGCAGTCTATCGCAACAAAATAACACTGTGTTAAGGTTTTATTCTCAACCCAGCGGAACCATGCGATAGTCTCACGATAACACGCCAAATGACCGCGTTAAAATAAACGCGACGCCGAAAAAATGCGAAACACGAACGTGAATCCCCAAATCGCGTTACAAAAATCAGCGATAACCAGCTACAGGCCTGCAATTCCCACGCATCATGCAGGAAAATGCACTATAAAAGCAACAACAAAAACACACCAAAACCAAAATAAACAGCGTAGCACCATGGATGCATCCGGACCCAGTGCAGAGGACAACTCGAACCCCACAAGCCCCACGGAGGACCAGCCAGGAACCCCATGCTCAAGGAAGGGCAAGGAGAAGAGGAAAAGGAAGATGGGGTTCAGTCCGCAGGAAAACCGGATCATCGTCACGGGGGTGATAGAACACTACCAACTGTTCGTCACCTCCACTGTGTCATTGGCAACACAAACGGAAATATAGCAGTCCATCGTGAACAACGTGAATGCAGTCGGAGTGTCTATGAGGTCAATGGAGGAGGTCAAGAGGCGCTGGCATGATGTGAAAAGCCAAACCAAGCAGAAACTTGCTGCCAACAGGAAGGCATCAACGGCGACTGGAGGTGGGAGTCCTGTGCCACAGGAGGAGCTGGATGAGCTGGAGAAAATGGTGGCCACAGTCATCGGTGTGAAGATGGTGCAAAGAGTTGGGAGTCTGGATACAGCTCGATATGACCTGACCCAACAGCAACAGGGTGAGTAACGACCAGGGACTGGGGGACAGGGGGAGATGAGCACAATGGCACACATGCTCAATTATGTATAGCACACTGCACACCCACAATGATTGTGGAACATGTCCCTGATACGCTTGGCACACTGCATCACACATTGAAACACCAAGTAGGCCCCCATCCTCTATGTGCAAAAAGGAGCCTCCCTCCCTCTGAACAATCTCACAACCTACCCATGCACATTTGCTGAATCCAGCAAAGCAGCGGTTCTGTGAGCCACACTGACAATGCAAGTGACACTGCATGACCGATAGCATGACTGCAGTAAAAATACATGACATGGTGCACAACACAACACTGAGGTGGCCCAGTGTGGATCACATCCTCAAAGGAGGAGGTCACACTCTGACACATCCACGTGCACATACAACCCCTGATGTCAACAACACATCTGCAGACAAACAATGCACAAGAGTACCAAAACCGTTCAAGAGCACAAATGACCCAAGTTGCCAACATCTCAGCACTGTAAAAGCACACAAGTCAAAGGCACACCGCCTCAAAGGGATAAGGGGCTGCTAAATCAGAGCTGCAGGGGCGACTCTCCCACAATGCGGCACACACACATAGCAATCACAGCACATCAACATTGAGGACAATGTAGTACAAAGTGCAACACTTTCACTACAGGACAGAGCACACAACTGGTGCCGCTTGTGTGTAGAAACTGGCCAATCACTTCTGGCATAGCAGGAAACTGTGAGATGATAATGTACGAGTACAACCTCACATCCATCATGTAGTCGAAATGTCCACTGTCTCCCATCAAATAGCCAGCTCCTCCAAAACAGTCACAATGTACATTGTCATGCTGTCTGTCTGTAAACATGTACAATGCGTCAACATACATGGAACACACTGTTAACCTGCATCTCCCCTTTACATTGCAGAGGGACAATCAACACCTCCTCCAGAGCAGACCAGACATCTCTTCAGTGATGATGAAGAGGACCCCCTGGCCACCTGCTCTGACACCCTTCAACAACTCGTGGACAGCCTCTGCACCCCACCCCCAGGAGCAGGGCAGCCCAGCTGCATCGAGGTGTCCCCACCCCCTGCACAGACCACACAGCAGGAAGCACCCACCACCACGGTTGGCTCCCACCACCTCATGGAAAGACATATGGCATTTCAATACCATGAGTTAGAGTGCCAGAAGGAGCTGGCTGAACAGGTGCGGTGGGTTTTGACCTCATGGCAGCAAAACTAGATGCCATACGTGGGTGTATAAGTCCCATCAGGGACCACTTACAGTCTCTAATGGACACCAACAGTCCGTTCCATGCTCTACAACAATCCTTGGCTGACCTCGCTGGAGCTATTACTTGGATACAAAAACTGTCTAGTCAGACAGGCTCCAGCGATTACAGCACAGAGTTGGCACAGCTGCAGAGGACAATGGAGAACATGGAGTAAATGCAGCCTGGAAGGATGGCTGCCACGGCTGAACATCAGCGAGATGTAGCAGGGATCTTCCATGCCCTGCAGATCCTTATCTTGCCATTGCTGCCACAGAGCCTGTCCCTGATGACTGCTGCAGGAACTTCGACACACAAATCTCCGCCCCCTGATGTGTCAGTGGCACACAGTGATGCAGCCATAACACCTTCGCCCCCTGATGTGTCAGTGGCACACAGTGATGCAGCTATAACACCTCCGCCCCCCAATGTGTCAGTGGCACACAGTGATGTGCCATAACACCACCACACAAACCTGACACACCTGACACAGAAGACATATCAGAGGACTAAGATGTGGATGGTAATGACTATGTGTACGAAAGGAGGTTGTAGCATTCATCCCCACCATATGGCCTATTCCTGCTTGGTTCAGCCCTCTGCATCATGCCCAGGAACAACACCTTCCACTGTCCCCCAAAACACTCTGCGACATTCACCTGGACCCTGACATGGACTGCCATACCTTCTCTGGTTACCAATGACACAGCAATCAGGCTGCGGACCAAACTCTTCCTCTTCCGATTAACTTACCATTCCCAAAAGGAGTCTGGTTGGCCCTCCACTGGGCAACCATGTAATGTGGGGTTTGCATGGCCATGTAATGTTCCAGCTCCGACACTCCACAGAATATGAATAAAACATTCCAAATCACACAGATGTGTCATGTCTATGTTCAATCAAGTATAAAAGTATGGATGAATGTAGGGACATTGATTGCACAAAAAAGTACACCATGGGAAATGACATCAATGCGCATGTTTGACCCTGACCCACATGGCCAATTAGATGACCATGAAGGTGTGAACTAGCTGTGGCCTCATTGCTCATGAACATCAATTTTGCAACCCCCTAACTTAGCCCAACGTCCATGTACTATATAGGGCTGTGTGTAAAAATGTCAAATTTGGTAGCAGGCCCAAAGTAGTGTCCCCCATCACATGTGACAACAGACCATCTCTTTGCATACCTACTCACACTCAACTGCGTGGACACAGCCTGTTTGGATGGATCACATTGATCCACATGGCAAGTAGTTGGACACCATACTCACATTGCTGAAGACACGTAAGAGCACAGGTCTACCAGCAACTATCTCAACCACAATGTCTGGCTCACATTGGTGGAGCTGTCAATAGGGACTCACCCCCAAGTGAAATGCATCAGTCAGTCCCTCCCTGTGTACGAACAATGCTCACTGAGGCACATGATTTGTCATTCTAATCAACACTCATCACAGTTGAACACTAGTGAAGTTGCATAGACTTTATTAGCATGTGTGTGTCAGTACGGGCAAGACAAGGGCCACAACATGCATACCAATGCTTAAGATGCTAACAGACAGCATATGAGCATGTAGAGGTGCAAGAAATGGGGAGGCAAAAATGAACACCAATCATTACGTATGGCAACGGTCTCAGCCCATCTTGCCTTGCTGTACAAGTCATGTTACTGCTCATTGCCCCGTGTCAAGGGACACGACTAACAGACCATGGGATCTGCAAAGTGCTGTACCACTGGACTGCGCTGACTGTCTGCTCTGCTGACAGTGAGCAGGTGAAAGGGTCCAACAAGGTCACATGTAGTACTACATTGCCATTTGTGTACTCCCCCTCCTGCAGTATGTCAGATTTAGGAACTTTGCCAAACGACAGTGTGCAGCTCCGCCCATGGGACTGCCTCACCTTGCACAGGTGTGTGTCAACACGCATAGGTGCACAAACATGCATTCTGAGTCCAGGCGAACGCAGACCAGTCCACTGTTGTGGTGGGATATGTGACCATTCCTCCAAGATGCAACAAGGTGTTGGGGCCTGTGCCCTGGGCTACAATCAGTTGTGGTTGCAGGAACGTAGTTACTCATCCATGAATGCGAGCGCAGCTTCCTGGGCAATCAGTTCCAAAAGTACGTCATTTTCGAGTTCAATAAACACGAGGGCGAGCAAATCCATTAACTGGTCCGGACAGATGTGCTCCGTCCACGCCGTTTCCCCAATCCTCAACACAGACCAATTGGGGAGCGCCTCGATTTGGTCACTGCACATGAGGACTTGTGCAATCTCCCATGCCCAACTTCCAGCACATCCAAATATCAAGGCATCCCATGCACGGGTATCATGGTTACACTCCTGGTCGTGGGCCAACAGGGGGTGCACACACAAGTCATAATCCAGTTCAGCTACCATTGTGTTGGATAGGCAGACATCCATGGGCCATGCGAATGTGCATGATCGACAGTGAAACCAGGGCTGGACGCAGGTGATGTACTCAAGACGGAAGCTCAGATGGAAACTGATGCGCAACACTGCCAGTGACAGTGCCCCCAATAAAGTCAGCATACGTGCATGGTACAGTTCCACGTGAGAGGGGTTGTGCATGTGCCCAGTATGTCCTGCCATTGCTTTGGTGGCTCTCATAGAACCGGCACTCTTCTGACCTGCGGCAGTTATGTGGATGATATGCCACAGCTCGGAGCAATGAGTTGTATGTGTGGGCAACGTTTGGAGGTATGGGTTGTTGTGTACGTAAGTGTCAAGGGCATCCCATGCAGGAGTACCTCACGCAAGGACTTCTGTGTGTTGGGTGAGGATACGTTGGTCTTTCATTAGCGCTAGCATGGTGTGGGAGTTTTCATCATCTGCGCTGGTATCTCTCTCAGGGGGTGCCAGCTGCATGCCAGACCAAGGTCGGAGGTGCAGATGTCCTTCCGCCTTATGTATTGAGACAAAGGAGCTTTCATCCCTAATGTTAGTCAGACTACTATTTGCATTCTGGAAATGTGATGTGGCTTTCGCGCTGCAATTGAGGCTAGGCCTTAGGCTTATGGTGCACCAATAGCAATACACACACAACAGTTGGCATGTATGAGCCAAGAGCCCAAGCGGCCTTGCACTCCTTGTACAATCTCTAACCCTCTCTCTCTTTCTCGCTCTTTCTCCATCTCTCTCTCTCTCTTCCTCTCTCTCTCTTTCTCTCTCTCTTCCTCTTTCTCTCTGTTTCTCTCTCTCCCTCTCTTTCTCTCTCTTTCTTTCTCTCTCCCTCCCTCTCTCTCTCTCTCTCTCTTTTTCTCTCTCACCCTCTTTCTCTCTCTCTTTCTCTCCCTCTTTCTCGTTCTCTCTCTTGCTCCCCCTCTTTCTCTCTCTCCTTCGCTCTCTCTTTTTCTCTCTTTCTCTTTCTCTCTCTCTCTCTCTCTCTCTTCATCTCTCTCCCTCTCTCTTTCTCTCTCGTTCACTCTCTCTACCCCTCTCTCTCTTTCTCTCTTTTTCTCTCTCTTTCTCTTTCTCTCTCTCTCCCTCTCTCTCTGTCTTTCTCTGTCTTTCTCTCTCTCTTTCTCTCTCTCTTTCTCTCTCTCTCTCTCTCTCTCTCTTTTTCTCTCTCTCTGTCCTTTGATGAGTGCATGGCACGCCTTCTTATCTTGAATTTTGTCTTGCAGGCTGTGACTTACATATTGTCCAGGGAAGACCCACCATGACTCTTCCAAATAGTTGTTTTGATTTAAATTTGAATGAAACATTTTGTTTGGGAATTCAAAGATGAATTAATGATTCTCTTTTTTCTGACCACACATGAATGTTAATTGTTGTAATTGTGCGGTATCAGGGGAATTGTTTTGTTCATGATTTCATGAAGTTGATGCAAAATATCTTTGTACGGGGTTGGGGGGTGCGAGGGGGAAGGGGAGGGTGTGCTGGAGGTGGTGGCAGTGGGTGTTGTGGCCCTCTTGGGTGTCTGAGCTGCATGATCAGTAGCTCCATGGCATCTGTTGTTCTTCAGGTGTGGCTGTGGGCTGGGCTCCCATTTCTGGTGCAGGTTATTGTCCGACTTAACACCAGGGAAGAGCAAGTGTTTATTCCCTGCTGCTAACACGCCTTATCGCATGTTTTGTGAACTTATCACAGATCTGGCAGGTCGTTGAGAATGTTGCGAGGTGCTGTTGTCACAACTTTTTGCACGGAAACGCCTACTCTGCATCTCATTAGCGTTAGTTGCCGGTGTCATCCGCGGCGATGTTTTTTGCGGCTGCTATCACAGGAAAACTGTTGATATCGGCTGTTAGCACCAGCTTGTGACTAGGGCGGTAAATCTATCGCCACTTTGGCTGAGATAAAGTGCCAATAACTCTGTGATAAGCCCTTGAGAATATGCCCCGATGTGTATGACTTTTTCAGTTTCTCTTTTGCAGAGCCTGCATTTGTGGTCTTTGGGTTGTTTATTATGCCACTTCGGAACAAAGTCCAGTGTGGGCAGTTCCCCATGTCCGAATGCCATCATCAACTTGCTTTTCGTATACTGTGAGTAGTTGGTTTCTAAAATGGCTGTTTCCCTGTCTAATGGTAAGTGTTCATTTTCATTATCGTCCAGGCATGGGTGCGCTGTGCTAATTCATTGTTGCCATGCAGTCCATGTACACATACTAAGTGCTTTTTTAAATTCTGTGTGAGTCGCATACAAAGTCCATGCTAACCTTACGTGCAAGGCCTCGAGGCCTTCTACTAGGTAGCAAAGAAGGGCAAATAACCACTTTTACGCGTTAAATATTGCCATGTAAGATTATCTAACATGTAGGCCTCTTATGCTCTCAATTTGTGACAGGGCTTAAGGAAGGTGCCCAGAATGGCTAAAAGTTGATTGAGTTGACCAAATTCTATCCGAACCTGTGCCATGGTTGCCGTTTGAGGCAGACCAAAGATGGATTTGTAGATTTTTACCACCAGGGCATCCAACAGCCTGGCACCCATACACAACATTATTTCCCTTGCGTATGTTATTGCTGGAATATGTTCTGCCTTCATAACTTAAAGGATGTGATAAAAGCTGGGGCCCATAGATTTTCAGATGGGTCAATGGATCTGGATTGTGAAGCATAGGCTTTCATTTCAGTAAATTCTTTTTGCTGCTCAAAATTACCTCTAGAGTCAATCTAGACATCTAGGTTTTTATTTTTAGGTCTCGGGACCATCCGGTCTGCCGAAGGCAGAACCGGAAGTCAAGAGATTTAATGACTTGGAGAAGAGGGGCTTGACCCCGCCCCTCTTCTCCCCTGTTCTCCATTGGCTGGCCTCTTCAATGCTGGCCAGGCATTGGAGAAGAGGTCCCGTCACTCCGATCAGGCCCCGTCCTTTTCGGATCGGGGGGCGTGTTTTTTGCAAGAAGTCTCATTCTCTCCTCCAGCCAATGGCTGGAGGAGAGAAAAGACAAACACGCCCCCGAATCCGAAAAGGACGCTGCGTTTCTCCGAGGCATTTCTGCTCTGCCTCGGAGAAAGGCGGTGGTGTCTTTCGGTGCCCTCGGCTTGTTTTTGGAGGGGGGGTTAGTATATACAAATGCGTGGAGTCTCTGTAGTCGCAATAGCTCGTTTTTCTAGCAAAAGGTGTAAAATAGTTAGAATGCAAATGACCTGCTTAGTTAACCTCAATTGCGATGTTCTAAGAGATGCCGTCTTCTGCTTTCTCATTTGATTTGAATCTGCCGGCTCGCCGCCAGCATTGGCTGCTTCTCTTGAGTCGGCGGTCTCGGGGCGCTTCGCAGTCAGGGTATGCGAGCAGCTTCAGTGCTTAATTTGTAAAATATTAAGTGCTGGAGTCCTATGGAAGGTACCGCAGGAAGGCTGACAAGTGTTGTGATCTTGCGCGCACTGTTTCTGTCTATAAACCCGTAAGCTCTGGTTGCATGCAGCCGATGGGTGGGGCAGGGTGGGCGTGAGGGAGAGTGCTTGTTGTGTTGTCAGAACTAATGCTGCCCCTCAGTCCCACTATCCCTCGCCCTCACGCACCTGTGCACTGAGGTTGGCCTCAAAAGCGACCGGCTTCCCTGGGGCTGCAGTAGAACACGTGCACCGGAATGGTAAACTTCACAACGTACTTGTGAAAAAGAGGGGAGGGGATGTGGCCTCACGGCCAGAGATGCCGACTTTGGAGTTGGGGACCTCCGTTCGAGCCTCGGCCCAACATGCGGTGATTCTGGGAAATAATCTCCCCGCGCCTACCAAAATATGAATGTGTCCTTGTGTAACGTAACGGGTGCTCGGGTGAGGCGCCCCGATACCTTCGGGTCGAGTTCGCGCTATATAAATCGGCAAAAAAAGAACCATCTGTTGAGAGAGCTCAGAAAGTTACAGAGTGTCGTAATTCAAATATATCGAGAAGATTTTACATATTAGCAACAAAAACCGTCATAAAAGAAGTCAGCCTTGTGTGAGTGGCAGCTATGTTCCTCATTCAAAACAGATACTTGCTGCGTCTGTGTGGAACAGCAGGGTGCCGTCTCCGGTCCTGTAAAACCCTTCTCGGGGTTTTCGTCATTCCAGAGACAACTGTGAACCAATGAAAACCTTAAAAATCCACTTCTACGTGCAATACACCAAACCAGGAAGCGGTGCCCTCGCCTTCCAAGGCTGTTCTGACATTCTGCGGCGCGGGCGAAGCGAGAGGCCAAACAGTGCCTTGGAAACGTTACTAGAACCGCCAGATAGCATTAACGTGTGCCATGTATGTATCATCGGTACTACATTGTCCATATTGTATTCAAGGTTCGCTTTACCATGACGAATAAATAGTAATTCCTATTTGCATAGCGCCCACTCTGCCCTGTGCAGGTCCTCGTGGCGCTGGGCGGTGCTCCAGGGATCAGATATCGCTTTCTGTTCATGTCCATCCCAGACCAGAGTCAGGTTGGTGTTTGTGGAGACAAGGGTCAGAGCAGTGTATTTGTCAGTTTTAATGAGGTGTGAGGTGTTTTCTGTGGATAATGCTAGCACAATTATTTATTTGGCAGTAGTGAAAGGAAAAGAAAAGGAAATTCGCTAATATGATTCAGCGCAGCGTGTACATTTTTAAAATGAAATCTCACTGACCGGCGTGCACTGGTTACACAGAGTGAACTCTGCAAAATAATCACAGAAATACTGTTCCTTTCTGCCCTCTGCTCCTGTCGTTTTTGGTGCCCTTCTGCCCTCTGCCACTTGTTTTTGTGTCCTGCCCTCTGTCCCTCTCGTTTTTTGTGCCTCTCTGCGCCACTCGTTTTTCTCTCTGTCTGTGCCTTTCTGCCCTCTGCTCCTGTCGTTTTTGGTGCCCTTCTGTGCCATTCGTTTCTGTGCTTTTCTGCCCTCTGTGCCTTTGACCGGCATTAATCTCCAATCATTTTCAAAGCTGCTAGTTGCCGTTCGCTTTGGTCTGAACTTTTTTTCCCCCTGCATGCATGCCTTGTTTTTCTCAGATCAGTTTGCCGGTGGGCTGGGCCTCGAACCAGGTCCTGGAGAATTGTCTGTCTTTTTGTTACATTCTCCGATCTAATAAAGATTGTTGTTGTATAATGGACACCGGCTCACCTTCAACCAACCTTGTGACATCTGCCCTCCTCCAGGTCGTTTAGGCCAATCAGCAAATGGATTGTTGTGGTCAATCCAGCAGGCAGGTTACGCGCCCTCTGGTCTTTGTTCCACTTCCAGGTCATGTTGTTGAAACCGAGGGACATGCAGAGGCTTCGAGCAGAGCGTTTTGGTGTTATCCTTAGGAAATAAATATATCTCTAGCTGTATCTGTTTTTGCTGCGATTAAATTGGCAAAGGTGTAGGATGTTAAACCGGCAGGAAGGGATTGCGTGTAGTGAGATAAGTAGGGAGAAACCGAGACTAACGAGGCATCCTCCCCATCCCCCAAGGTGAGAGCTTTGAAACGCATACATGCCAACATTTCAGAAAAGCAAAGTGGGAGATTAAAAAAATAAAATAAAGAAAAAAAATCGGGAGAATGGGGCCTTCAACCGGGTTTCTGTCATGTATGGACTTTGGAAGTGTGCTGCTGCAGGATCGGACATTTGAAAGCAAATTCACGTGTTTTTTTTTAATCACCTTTCAGAAGCATGGAGCGCAATGGCAGGCAGAGAAAGAGGGGGATGCAAGAGTTTGCACTGGCAGGTTGCGGTCAGTGCATACACCCCCCCCCGTACTTCACAGACCATTCGCTTGTTAATGAGGCTTTGTTGGTTTTTCACCTCTTCTAGACCTCCTTCATCGCAATTCTGACTATTGCTGGAAGAATTAGCAGTTACACAATACCAAGCCCTGTCTGCTGAAACCGAGGAATCGGGTTTTTGCTTGCAGGAATCGGGAGGCGGGAGACTAGCCTTGAAATCGGTAGTCTCCCGCCTGAATCGGGAGTGTTGGCATGTCTGGAAACGTTTCCTATTTTATAAACAAGAGGGCACAGGGATACCTTTCGCTCTGAGCCATATTCGAATACATTTGGTATTTTTCTATCCACATCTACAATCTACCCTGTTCTTTACCTTCCACGTTTTTTTTTAACTAAACAGTGCAAATTCGACCCGAAGGTTTTGGAGCGCCTTATCACAGCATCATTTATATTACACAGGATAGGTTCATTTTTTAGACACAAAGCAATTAAGTGATTTACCAAGAATCACAGGATATTGAGCGATGCTGGGACTCGAACATGGCTCCTCAGTTCTAAACTGCATTCATAAAGCCACATCCTCCTCCCCCATACGCTACAGGTAATGTATCCGCTTTCTGCCCTAATCCACGCATTTCTCCACGATTTACATCAGTTCTCTGCATCCTCACTTAACCTCTCCGCATTTGATCTTGACTCTCCTCATGTTGCCTTTCCAACTTCTATGCATGCTCTATCATCTGCACCCTGCACTCTACATGCTCAGTACCTACGCTATCACATTTATTCTAAAAACGGTAATTCTGCTGTTTACTTGGGCTTATCCTTCTTAAGGGCTGTCCACTCACCACATGCAGTCCTGACGCTTCATATGTGTTCTCCACTCTCCACTTACACACTCTGAACATTCATTCACCACTGTGTAAATTCACCCTCTGTCCTACACAGCTGCTTTTCACCCCCACATGCACTTTTCATACAGTCTCCACACATTCTCTCTACTATCCACATACTCTTACATTTTTTCTCCATGATCAACACCACTGTGCCCACACTGTTAATATTTACATCACTTTCCAGTGAACTTCCACTGTTTACCATGTACATCAATTGCCACCCAGGTGTATGCTCTACACTCCACTTTTGTACCCCATCCTGCACTTGTACTCTACACCCTGTTCATCTGCTCTTAAGCCTGCACATTTTCTTTATCCATCATTTGCTCTCTCCATACTATGCAGTATCCATTCTCAACACCACTTCACCACATCTACGGTGTAGAATGTATATCTTTTCTCTCACCATGAACATCAGCTCTCCATGGTCCACACCCACTCTCCATTTTTGCTGTCACACTGGGAATTTGCTATTCATTCGGTTCATCCTCTTTCCATTGTCTCCACTGCACAATAGTCTTCCATTTTTGCTGTCACACTGGGAATTTGCTATTCATTCGGTTCATCCTCTTTCCATTGTCTCCACTGCACAATAGTCTTCCCCCCCCATCTAGATGCATTGTACACCCATGCTCTCCACTATGTACATCGGCTGTCCACCCTCCACTCGAGATCCTTCCTCAAGTCTACACACATGCTCCTTCAACCTTCATGTACACTCTCCACACAACAGATCGAACCATCAATAATGCAGCAGGTGCAGTGGCAAGGGAGTCCAGACGGGGTGAGGGGCATCTGCACCCTAATCATGGCACTGTTTCACTGCCTAAACGGGGCAGTAGGCCTTTTTCCGTTTCTGCATTGGGAGCCATGGTACTCTAGCACATGCTCTGTCTGTTGCGAGACATTTTGGTAGCTTACAGTAGGCTTAGAGCCCACCTATTGCTTACCCTGGTTGCCTTCATTATGCCTCTTATTTATTTTCTCATTAGTCAGCTTGTGTAGGCTTTCTTTAAACTTTTTATGTTTTTTCCTACCCTGGAGCATGGACGTGTTACTCACGTTTCAGACAATACTTTTTTTTGGTTTTGTTGAAGCACCCTGAGAGTACCTGTGCTTTCCAGCTGTCTCTTTTGTACGTCTCTCCCTGCTGTATTCCTCTTTTTCACCATCTTTAAGTTGCCGTTGTTGGTTCCTCCTCACCCACCTTACCTTGCTCTTCTTGCTCCCCACCACCCCTTTGTCCATGTACTTCCCCCATTCACTCCCTCCATTGTCCATTTGCTAGCCAGAGCTGATTCCCCACCTTGAGTTGTCAGCTTACGGCCCCATCTCCTCCTTGCTTCTCTAGCCACGTCTGTCTACCCTCCGGGTGGGAGGGGCAGGGACAGCAAGCTGACAATGGAGAGTGGGCGAAAGGGACTGTGGCTCTGCATTGTTAAAGTTAGAGCTATTGGCATTGCTAATGACAATGCCGTTTCTTTAAATGTTTTAAAAACAAAAACATAAACAAAAATAATGTCATTAGCAATGCCAATAGCTCTAACTTTACCAATGCCGAGACCATTGCATTGTAAATGCTTGTTTTAGACCTTTTTGTTGTGGTCACCGTCCGCCTGTCATGTACCAGGTTTGTTGATTATCTTTTCAAAAACAATGATTTTTGTTTTTGCCTAATTGACTTCTAATTTTTTTTACAGTGTGTACTTGTAGAGTTTGTTGATCAGTCTCTTAAGATCCACTCTTGTTTTGTTTTACTCAGCATCACCAAATCATCAGTGTACAGTAGACTTGATAATTGTCTCCCCCCCTAACGTTGGAAGATGTGCATTACCAAGTACAAGGGCAAGGTGAGGTCCGAGATGTATGAATTAAAAAGCAGGGGTGCTGCCTAGGACACACCCATGTGTTAGACCAATAGTTGTTCTAATTTTCTAGAGAGAAACCTTTTGTCACCCAATTTTATTCCTGTACATGAATCTGTGTACAAGAGTTCTGTAGCTCTCAGTAGCTTGGTCAGGATTCCCCATGGTCGTAACTTTCCTCAGAGGGACTTCGTCGGAACCGGTTTAATACTGACTTGATGTAAAAAAAAAAAATATACAAAATTGATTGGGTACGAATGGATCAATCTATGAGGAGAGAAATTGCCATCAAGTTTGAAATACACCTTTGTTTTTGTTGGACCCCTATTTCGTTCAGAGGTATTATCCTTTGCTGGTCTGCCAAGCCCCTGAGGTATTTTAGTAAGAGACCTGCAAAGTATTTTACTTCGATGTTTAAAGGGTCTAGCAGAATATAATTTCTGGACTGAGTTAAATTCCCTTCTTTGTAAATGAGATGGTATTGAGCCCCTCCATGATTCACTACATTTTTTTTTGGTTTGGAGTACTTGTCTGTAATGCATTTGTAACTTCTTAGACCATAATGTGAGCTACTTTTTAAATAAAGCCTGTGGTACCCCGTTAGGGCCCGAGCCACAATCAATGAGTGATTTTGCTTCAATGTTTTGCCTATTGACACTGAAGAACTCCATGTTTCCTGTGGAGGAGCCATCTTGTGAGTAGGACTGGCTAGCATCATAAGTGGCTTCAGTGATCTTATCAGGACGTATGACGAGCGTATGACAATCCATCTTTTTTATTGGATAAATAATATTTCGACTGTCTGTTTTGTGTTGTCACCGCATAAGGTCCTTCATTCTGTTTACTGTCTGGATTTTTATTCGGCTCTGGTCAGTCATCATATTCAATGTATTCATCATTGAGATTTTGGTTCAGCTCTGGTCGATGCGTACATTCAGGTTGCTCATCGTCAGAGTTTTTGTTCAGCTCTAGTCAGGTTCTCCAGCGGTAAGATGGGTTGTAATGATGTGTGCATTGCTTGCCTTACATAACCCATGCTCCTTTATTCTCAAAATTCACATCACAAGGTGATGTGATAAGCAGGAATGACTGCACATTGTCTTGATCAGGGTCAGAGCGTACATACTTCTGGAGAAGGCATTTAATAAAGTTCATATGGACAGTTGGGCGTGACCTTAACTTGCCTCCCAAAAAAAAACACAAGAGCAGCATGACATCATCTCTCCTGGTAGGTAAGAATTCTAGTGGGAACAACAGAAGATGGAAAATCTCCGTCCCAGTTTCACTAAAGAGAACCAGCCCACGCTTCCTGTCCTGCTGGAAAAGGTTTCCGAATTCTCACATAAACAGTGCAGCAGACTGGATTTCCAGTATGAACTGTCTGGGTTTTGTTGAATATGTTTAAAGGCTCTGGAGATAACCAGAGTGCACAGGAGAAAGGAAGGGAAACACAAGATTTGTGAGAATGAAACAAAAACATTTGCAGTGCGCAGTCTGTAGAGTCTAATCATCGCTCATTGAAAGAGCAAAAACGTGTTTATAAAATCGATATATCTCTTTAGTTTTACCCAGCGTTTAAGTGGGTGCAAATTAAACAGGGAAAATTCACAAGCAGGTAAATGTCTGTCAATGACTGTCAGTGCTGGGGCATATGTTTATGTTGCGATAGCCCTGATAAGACTGGGTAGAGTCAGTTAACTGTGACATTTGCAAAATAAAGTTAGGTATTCCTCATTTAAGGTTGAAATAATACATGCCTTTTGGATGGAGGAAATTTAAAAACAAGCCTCAGAAAACAAATAAACTTGGGGTGGTTATTTATGGGATCATGGGGCAGGAATGCACCGTATTTAAGCAATACAGTGCATTCCTGTCCTTTCTCCCAGTGCTGGCGCCGTTTCGGCTGGCTCGCGCCAATGTAGGCACCCTTACACCTGCAAAGGGTGCCTCCATTACATGCAGGATTGTTTTTGTGCAGGAAGGTGCACCTTCCTACACAAAAACAATCATGAGAGGCGTTTCCCGCTGTCTATGCCTGCTGCAGAATGCAGGACACATAGAAAGCGGAAAAAACTAGGATAAATAAACATATTTCTCCTCATTACTCCTCACCTCGGTAGGCAAACTGATATGGGGCCTTAATTATGAGAACTCTCGTACCTCAGCAGTAAGGCAGCGATGGGTCAGAGAAAAGTGTGCTGCGGTACACCAATTTGAAACATTGTGGATGCATCATATTTACAGTTTTGTAATCAATGGCGTAAGGTTCCATGAAATGTCGTAAAAAATTATGCTTTCATGGTCCGACTGCCACAGGGAAAACTGACGCAAGTGCAGGAAAAGGGATGTTAGGCTGCTTTGCGGGTTGTAAACCACCATTTATGTGCCAGAAAATGCCCTAGCGTCACTTTGGAGTTTTCAATTGTCCAAATCCTTTACAAATTGGCACATTTAGAAAAAAATGTTTTACCATAGAGTAAAACAGAAAGATGGAGCAGACAGCAGCAGCCAGGCCAACAACGTTAACAATCCAAGCCCCAGCCAGTATGTCCAGACAGACCCCAAGGGGAAGAGGAAGAGTAATTTTAGCTAGGTGGAGAATAAAATATTAGTAACAGAGGTGACACACCATGAACATCAATTCTTTGTCACCTCAAATTTGCCACTACGGAAGAAAGAGGCCATTTGGCAGTCCATAGTGGACAAGATTGACAGTGTTGGGCAAGCTAAGAGGACAGTGACGGAGTGAAAGAAGTGCTGCCATGATTATAAGTGTAGAACCAAGGGGAAACTGGCCTCAAACCTGAGGGCTGCCATCCGGAACGGTGAAGGAGGACTTGAGGAGCCGATGGAGCAGACCATCTTGGAGAAGCAGGTGGCAGGAGTTCCTTGACAGAACACTGCTGGCCATGAGGACCAACAAGACCTATAGGGTAAGTAGCAACAAGGGACAATATGGGCAAAAATGTCATGCTGTGCAGCTCACCAACCTATGTCCCTGCACAGTGCTGTGCTATCTATAAGGGAAAGGGTAGTAATTTTTCTCATGTACAGTCATACATGACATAAATCAAAGTCATACTGCCCAGTTGTATGTTGTACAGCTCACTCCAGCTCCATCAAGTATGTCCATTCCATGTGTGATATTCAGCAACAGTCCAGGGTGGCCTTTGTATACTGGGATTTGTAGTTGAATGTATAACATGACTCTCCAGAACTGCGAGTCCCACAATGCAAATCAAAAAACATAGGCAGGAACAACACACCATGCATGGATACTTGAACCCTGTCCAACCTGACAGAGGCAACTCATACCCCTTTGCACCATGAGGCTAGTTTGTCTTACTTGTGCCCATGCACCCAGATCTGGACTAGAAAGCGATGGAATGGGGTTGTCAGAGTATAAACACCCAATCTGAAAGGGGGGTTAGGTGTGGGCCATGTGAAGTATCACCACATAGGAACATCTGAAGAGTCACATGCATAGTAACCAGCATGAAACTACATTGCATGTAGCTGTCCTGATGTGTGGGGTGAGAGCACACAGATGTTGGCTGTCATGATACAGACCCGCCTAATTCCTGTCATGTACAAATAAATTCAAACTGTGGTTGGTATCGAATGCAAGTGATGCACACCAGAGGATCATGGGCCTCATTGACAGGAATTCTGAGTAGACCAGCACAGCAAGTTACCTTGCTCTGCTGCCCAATGCCAAAGGGCAGGAATACACTGTGTATATACAATATGCTGCTTTCCTATCCTTTCTCCCTGTGCTTGTGCCATTTCTGCAGCCTAGTGCTAATGCAGACACCCTTGCACCATAGTACAAGGGTTCCTATGTTGCATGCAGGATAGTGTTTGGTGCAGGAAGGGGCACCTTCCTGCACAGAGACAATCCTAAGATGCATTTCCCTCTTTCTATGTGAGCTGTAGAATGCAACACACATAAAATAGGAAAAAGCAAAGAAAAATAGAGAAATTACTCCTTGTTAGGCCTCACCTTGGGTGGCATAAGGAATTAGCTCTTCCCCAGGTTTATAAGGTTTTGTAAATGTGGGCCAATGCCAAAATCCATTGGAGCTGTTGGAAACATCCACTGCAATGCTCACGGAAGACCTCCCAAGTGCAGATTAATGTGAGACAGTGTTTTGCATAAGGTTGCCTACTCAACATTTATGAGACCACTCAAAGCTAAACTTTGCGTGGCTTCAAAAATATGATTCAGAGCCCTTCGTCACTCATGTACCACTTCAAGTGGTGCACATGTGATGCAAGGCTCTCATTAATAAGCCCCATGTGTGTTTGGTTGATAGAATAGATGGTGTTTGAGCCTGATGTGCCCCTGGTAGGGCAGTGCACTATAGATGTTGCTGAGCACATTTGACTGGTACTGTGTCAAAATGGGGAGACAATGCATAGCAAGGAGGTGAGAAGAGATGTGTGTACGACAAAGTAGCCTGAGC
This sequence comes from Triturus cristatus, assembly GCF_964204655.1. NCBI lineage: Eukaryota > Metazoa > Chordata > Amphibia > Caudata > Salamandridae > Triturus > Triturus cristatus. The sequence continues at coordinate 200,508,060 of NC_140593.1, forward strand.
ATACACATGCACTGCTGTGTCTGATAGTGTCACACTTGTGTTGCAGTTGGGAAGGGATTACAAACAAGAGGGCATTGGTGTACTACAACCTACATGTAATGTGGGCCTGAGTGAAGATGGTGTACGTGTCAGGAGGGTACTGGAAAAATAAATCTCTTGCCATGCCACTTATGTCAAAGCAGGAGGATGTGAAACTGGGAATTGTGAAGTAACAGGATGAGCTAGGCTGCCATGACTTTGGCCAGGATTCAGGGATGATTGGTGGGTGAGGTGTATTGGCCTAGTTGTGTGGCAAACATGAGTAGATACATGTCATAGAATATCATTACTACAAGCGTGTATGGTTCAGCTTGACCAATAGCCCTCAAATACAGGCATCCATGTAGGTCATTTGAATATGGCAACTCACATTGTTGGTGTTGGAGTCACATGAGAGTCAATGTATGATCTGGGTGCCATCAGTGTGTGACAGTAATTCCGTGGGACTAAGCGAGTTTTGCTAGAGGAGTCATTCACACGTACAAGAGAGCTGGGAGGAGTCAAACGGTGTGGGATACTCAGCAGGAAACCAACTCCAACAATGTTGAAATGGGGTGAATGTCAGTGGTGGCAATCTACCTAGTGTCACTGGGCCAAGTGTGTTCGTGTTGACATCACATGAGAATACACAAATAGAAAAACTGTGGTAGGTGCATGCCCTTACACATCCCTGCAGTGTAGCAAGGTTGCTAGCTGGAGCCCTTGGCCACATGAATGCACAATGTGCATGCAACATAGCACAACAAGACTGACTGCCATGGTGTACTATATGAAAGGCAGACTGCAGGAGCAAATCAAATATATTACCAAACCCACATCACCTTCCCTGGAGCTGCGGGCTGAGTAGTGGCCAGAGGGAATGCAGGCACACAGGTGACTTGGTGCAATGTGCACAGTAGTGATATAATTATATGAAACTACATTCAGAATAGCCATCATGAACAAGAAAGCTAATCACCAGGGCAGTTGTGCAACTTACATCAACTGATGTAGGCAAGGCAGGCCAACAAACTGTCTAACTGTGTAGCAATGTGTGGTCTGACACAAAAAGTCACAAATGTCCTACACATCACTGTTGAACTAAAAGTTACTGAGAATAAAGCCTGTGTGCCACCCAGATTACTCCTGTCAACATCTAGCATAGATCACTCTTAACATATCTCTATTTCACTGCAGAGGGAGAAATGATACCTCCTCAACAGCCACATGTTCTGGATGAGCAGCCTGCTGGTGATGAGATCCTGACCCCCCCCCCCCATAGACAGTTACACCTTTCGGTAACTCCTCAACTCAATTGGACCACCTTCACAGGTTGCAGGACGGGATAACGGTTTTGCAGGGTCAATACATACTCCATCTGCCAACACAAGCTCAGCCTTGGACTCCGAAGACCCCACAGTTGCCTTCCAACAGCAGGTGGTAGGAGTCCAGCAGCAGCTGGTATGTGAGGTGCAGGCAGGGATAGAGACCATCGCTGGCACCTTAGAGGGAGTCCGTACGTGCCTCAGTCCAAATAAGCACACCTCAGAGGCCTCCACTCCATAGATTAGAACAGTCCCTGGCAGACATTGGTGGTTTCATGAGGCAGAGGCAAGATCCACAGCCCTGCCAATGTGACACCAGTAAGGTTGCCACCCAGCTGGGGACTATATGCACCATCCTTGAATTTATGGAGCAGGAGCAGAACTTCTATATTGCAAAAATGGGTGTTTCCCACCGCAACATCGTTGCTGTGCTCTGCTGCCTTCCTTGTTGCACAGGGAAATGCTACTGGGGACAGGGGAGACATATCTTCTTTCCCTGATGTGTGCCTCAGATGCCTCCGGCAACAACACCACCACCCTCGAGGGAGGCACCACACACATCAGAGGATAAACATGGGGAATTCAACCTTCCCCGCTGGACAAATCTGCGCTAACATGCGTCTGTGCCACTTGGCCAGTTTCTCATAGCTATGATAGGTAGGGTGTGCGGCCTATAAGACACCTGTGATTGTTGGGCAGGCATCAGTTTGCATACTCAAATAGCCTACAGACACATCTTCTGTCTGGGCTTTGTGCCTGGAACTATATATGTGGCACATGCACAATGCTCCTGGATAAAATTGTTTGAAAATTAAGTTTGACTATAGTTTGAGCATCACATGCCCAGCTTCAGTAGGCCAGATACATGTGGTAAATCACTGGTGCCACTGTGTATCAGAATTCACTGCATCACATTACTCTGCACCAGAGAGGGGTTGCTTGAGCTATAAACGTGGGTAGCCATTCACACCACATGGTCATGTGTGTCTGTACTGACATATGACACTATAACAAACATGCAATGCATCAGTGAGTACCACCTTGACAGGTGTGACATTACATGTAACTACACCTGGACATCTTATGCTCATTTTGATTTTCCTTGAGTCCTTTGAACAGCAGCGCACATAGAAAGAGCAGTGGGACCCACTGCATTGTTTGGATTACAGTAAGATGCCCCAAAACAGTCACATCCATTCCTGAATGTGACAGTTGCATCCTTGCCTCATGAGACACATGTGCCTTGTTGGAAAGTGGATTATTGGTAGGGGCAAATGTAGGTCTGCCACTGGCAATAATGCCACTAAAACATGATAGGACTCAGCATAGGTCTTAGAAAATGTATCCTATGCTCAACCCTTGGTAGCTTGGCTGCGAGCAGGCAGGCTTAACTTCAAAGACAGGTATGTAAAGCATTTAAAAACACCAATTAAGTAAATAATTAAGACAAAACACATAATAAAAATCCAACACCAATTTATAAAAATAGGAAAGAATGTTATCTTCAAAATGACACCAAAACAGCAAAAATCCAATGTAGGGAACCAGAGATAAGAATTTTCAAAGATTTAGCATTATATAGCACTTAGAAACATACAGCACCTTATTGGGATATCTGGTCATGATAGACCAGCTCAAAGTCGAAGTTTCAGGCTATCGTGATGGAGCCCTGAGAAGCTACCACTCGCGGTAGGACCCGGTCACAGTTTTTACCTTCGGACTTAGAAACTTCTGGTACTTTTCTTCCCAGGGTCCCTCGAAGCTCTCTGACAGCCCGGATTCGGTGAGAGTTCGCTGGTTAGGCTTGCGATAAGCTCTCGATCAAACGTATGGAAGTCCGACCTCGTGAGCGTTCCAGCGGGGCAAACCCAGGATCCAGGACGAAACGTGGTTGAAGGCAGGCAGCTTGGCTTTCGCGGTTGCTCCCGGTCACCTTTTCTTTGTTCAAACATAGAAATGTTTACAGGGGTCTCTCAATGCTCCTCACCAGGTTGGATTCGGTGAGGGTTCGCCGGCCTTGGATTTCTTCTACTCCCGGTCAAACTCTGGAAGTTGGAACTACAGAGCTTTTTGCAGGATGGACCTGGATGGCTTGTCTGGCTCGCGGTTGAAGGCAGGCAGCTTGGCTGGCCAGGCTGAGTCGGTCCCGCTATGGGGCTTTTTTTTCAAACTTGCTCCAGAGTTCTCCAAAGTTCTTGAACTTCTTCCTGAAGTTCCTCAAGGGGTCCCAAAGTGTCTCAAACTCACTCCAAGATAGTCCATGAAAGTTGAGGACTTGAGTCCCCACAATCTACTTGGACAAAACCCTTACAAGTCCACTGGTGTTCTCCAAGTTGAGGATCCTTAGTGGTGATGGTCCTGGTGAGCTCTGTTAACCTGTAGCTGGCAGGGAGTCCACTCTTTAGTTCTTTTGCAGCAAGGTAATCCACAGGGCTGTAGTTTCAGTTGGTGCAGTCTTCAGAGGACAGGCCTTAAAACTTTGCACCCCAACTTCTCAGCATGGCAACGTCTTACTTCCTTAAGTTTCAAGCAGCAGATCTGAGAGGCTCTACCCCTCTCAGATACTTATTCCAACTTCTCTGGGTCAAGCAGGAGGTCACTGCTGACCAAAGGGATCAGGGCAACTCCACAAGAATATGACCACATCCTGTACAGTGTGGCATTATGTTGTCCCAGAGTGTACCAAATCCCCCAAATTCATAATGGCTGATTTTCCAGCAGGGAGGTAAGAGCTGGCTAAACACACCCCTAGGATGGCTTACTTTCCATAAACACTCCCCTTTCATCTGTCCATTCCTTCCATAAGTCTAGCTCTGGCTAAGGTGAAAAGTTAAGGGTTTTAAATGACACTAAGGCCTCCTCTTCTCTTTAAAGACCATGGTTTATAACTCTTCTCCCTGCTCTGGCATTCCAGTGTAGCAGCACACTGCTCTCTCAGCAGAGCTGGTTAACCCCAGGGGCTGTTAATCACCTCTTCAAGGCAGCCTGGCTAATCCACATAAAACTGACCAATCAGGACAGACCACTGGAAGGCTAAATCTGGACTTACAAACAAAAAAGGCTTATAACTTCTCTTATGTATACTGTAGGAGAAATACAACCATATCATATTCTTGAGTTTATTAATACAATTCGAGGAAGTCATTGAATGGTTCTTCTAGCCCTCTCCTATCAAGGGTTATTAGTTAATAACTTCCTACCATGTTAACCTATGTAGCAGGGGATTTGCAATTGGAAAAATGACTTGGGCCATTTTTCCAGCACCATGACTTACAAAAACATATTTTATAAGAATATGGCTTATAGCCACAGGACCCCCACCCCATGGGACAACCAGGGGAGACTTTAGGGGTGCTGATTCTGTAGAAATATTACAGATCCTCCCTCCACAGGGCTCCCAGCATCAAATTCGAATTTGGCCAGCAATGTGGGGAGTGAAATGCGAAATTTCACTTAAACCAGGGCATATAAAACTCATTTTATAGGGGTCTACCTTATAAATACCGGACCCCCCACCCCTGGGACACCTAGAGGAGACCCTGGGGGTTCCTAATATTCCACAAAATTGCAGGTTATCAATTTTTAGGTGCCCCAAACCCCAAAGTCGAGTTTGAGCACAATTTACTTTTTAAGAGCAGTCCTGCCACCCAGGGCTACTTTTAAAACTGACCTCAGGCTTCATCAGTGCACACATTCAATTGCAATTGCAGAAAAGCTGCTGGCCTCCAAACTGCCATGCCTTATTGTGGCCTAGGGACTTCTAGGTAGTTTTAATCCCCCTGCCCTAATATTTTAATAGGGTCTGATAGGGCAGGTCATGCCAACCACGGGGCACCCCAACCCATAGTGTACCCTAGTGTATGTAGGTGTTTTCCCTGTATTCTAAATGTGTCTCTTTCAGCACAGCACTAGCCCTGGGCCTGGTTAGGCAGAGCCCAGGGTCAGTCAGAGTCAGTTACCACCAGTAACATTCAGCAAAACCTTAGGGGGTGCCCAGGGCACAGGATGACTTTGCCACATGCCTCCATTGGGTCTAGGTAGCAAATCCAGCACCGACACAGGTCAACAGTCAAGATTTTTAAGAGTTATGTTAGATACCGTGCTAATCTTGCTATGTGCTTGCAAACAGTGCTGTGGCATTGAGAGACTATCTGAGCTGCACTGTGTGGCCATGCCATTTATTTGCCCTTCTGTGAGCATTAAAAGGATATTGTGTACACTGTACTGTGATCAACATAAGAAAGAGGGCAACATACATCATGTGAAGTGCATGACACACACTCAGTCATTGCTTACTGTTTGGTACTACATTCACTTTGGAAAGTAGCAGAGGGTCTGTAGCTGAACACACTGTAGCTGCAAACACAATCTTTCCATGCGCAGACTGTTACATATTGAAGACTTTCTGTTGTGTAGTCTTGCGCAGGCATATGTGTCCTTTACATGGTGTTATCATGCACACATATATCAGTAATCATGTTATAGAACTTGGGAGAATGTGTCACATAGCAGCAGACCTTTTGCATAGGGGACTGGGCCATCAGTAAACCACTGCATTGAAACATGGTTGAAGAGTCCATTGTACTTGTGATGTTCAATTTACAAGATGGTCCCATTGACACATGATCTGTATCTTACTCCTGTCAATGTAAGTAGCACTATGTAGACTCAGAGGGAAGGATACTGCATTCCCTGACACAGACGTTTGTAATGGCACACACTCAACTTCCTTTTTACCTTTGTGTGACTAGTCAGTTTGTGATCTGCTCAAATATATAGATTTCCACTCAGGTCACAGGTACACAACTATTCCGATGTTTATGTCAGTTCACATCAACATCACTCCATCTGACCATGTGCAGTGAGATGTGTGCATGCACATACATTTATATCTGACTTTTGGTCCAAGTGAAATCACACTCTGACATCTCAGTATCCTTCAGGTGTTCAGATGTTTGGATGTGACCAATTCAATTTCATAGTGCTGTGGCCATTTACGCACTGTACAATGTAATCTGATCATGTTGTATTTTCAAGGCCTTTGGTTCTCATTGTATTGCTGAGCAATGCATGGGAAAAGAGTCTCATATCGACTATACCATGATGAGGTATTTATGACAATGTAGCCAGAAAATAGTTCACATAAGTTTTCGATTATAAAATATAATCATAAAAGTACAGACAGAAATATGTTTTTAAAAAAACAACTTACATCTGTTATTAAACTGCTAAAAACAATAAAATGTAATCTAAAATACATATTAAAATAATAAGCAAGGACAGGAAATAAAACCACATTAAATTGAATAAAAAATGATTATAAACAAATTTGTGCAAACTCTTAGAGTTGCTCCAATAAAAGTGCATATTTCAAAAAAGCGCCCACCTTATAGGTCACTTGGAGATTCAGGAACATCTGCATGACTTATAGGGTTGGCCTATACTACTCAAACCTACGTCTTTAATGATCAGGCGTAATAAGGATTTCCTCGGTGCGTCATGAAAATTACAAAAAAGCAAGAAATGTGTTAAAGATTGGGGTGATAATTCATAACAAGGATATAGCCTGATGTTTTGGGGGGGCAAATTAACCAAGGAGAAAGCTCAGAGGGCATCTGATGGTACCTAGACAAAACTGTGTCAATAAATCCCTTTCCCTTATAATGCTGACATATAGAAAATATGGCTCTACACCTGCTGTCGACTGTAAACCCATTACCTCTCTCATATTGGGCCTCATGAGCTCCCTGTTTTCCCTATTAAATTCAACCTTTGTTAGAAACAGGTCTTTTACTTTGGCAGATTCCCTTGTTGAGATAGAATCCTGTTTGAAAAACAGTCCAGGTCTTCGAATGGCTTTCAGGGGTTTTTGCCATGGATTTTGTAGGCCATTACCACAGGACAGACAATCCTCCATGATCTTACGGTTAAATTAGGCCTCAGGGTTGCTCCAAATAGATATCCCTAAGAGAAGGGGGGGAAGTCCCACCAGATCTCATGCATAAGCCTGGCCCAGTTCCTCATGCATAAAGTGCAGTGAACTGCCAGGGCCAAGGCCAACTAATCGCCTACAAAAACGTTTTTCCTCCCTCTGGAGACTTCTTCAGTACCTGTCCCCATATTCCAGGCCCATAAGTAAGAATGGGTAAACATTTTAATGTGTTGATTTCCAACAGGGGAGCAATGAGACTGCTGTCTACACTTGTGGATGCATTAAAGAGGCCCCCCACAGCACTGTTATATCGTGAGCTTCTACCAGAGAGACAGGGCGTGAAATTATTATTAGAGTCAAATATAACACCCAAATAGGGGAATTCACCAACCTTGGTAATGTTAGCACCTTTAATGGCTATTGGCCTCACCTTAATGTGCTGTGGGCCACAAAGTATGATGTAACTTATAGATGTTGGTATTCAAGTCCAATTTATCCATAAAGGATACAAAGTTATCAACAAGAGCCCAAATCCCATTAAGTGTGCGAGCGAGCAGAACTGCATTATCGACGTAAAGAAGCACCGGCATTGGGGTGGGTTCTATTATGGCTAGGTCATTGCAGTTACTAATAAGAAAGGAATCTAAGTCAATTATGTATCAAAGAAAATGATAGGGGCCATGACACAACCTAGACAAATGCTACGAGCTAGGGATAACAATGGGCACATTCCCCATCTATTGCATACCTCACCCTGGCTGAGACCTCCCAGTACAGTGCACGCATGAAGTTAACCAGATCCTGTGGCAATCCAATCAGCTCAAGAATTTACCACAGTTTGGATCAGTTGACTCTATCAAATGCATTACTCAGGTCCATGAACGCGAGATATAGTTTCCTTTTTTTGGCAGTAGTGTGTTTCCCCACAATTAAGTTCAGGTTAAGACATTGCTCCTGTGTCCCCAAACCTTTCCGAAAGCCATATTGGGCCCTGCTCAAGACTCCATTATGCTTGATACAGCCCTCTATCCTGTGAAGACTCACCAGGCCTACAACCTTGACTAGATAGTCAAGGAGTGAGATGAGCCTGTAGCAGCAGGGGTTCTGCCGAAGGCGCTTCTTAAATATGTGTACAATGATCGCTTGTTGCCAGGTGTCGGGGATCTTGCTGGTGACTCCAGCATTCAGGGCAATTGTACTGATGGGGGCCCACAGATCAATATTACCTTTGTACATGTCCATGGGAACTCCGTCTGGGCAGGGGCTTTATTGGAGAGGCTATCGCTGATGGCCTTAGTTACCTCCTCAAGATCAAACTTAATCGTTGAGGGAAAGAGCAATGAGGATCCACAAACCCAACAGACATTTTGTTCTCATATCAATAGATGCGCTATAAATGGTCAGTCCGACTCTGTTTGTACCCACACCCTCTCTTTTAATTGTGGGATGCTGTTTATTATTTACTATTGGTCAGACATAATTCTTGGAGTTTCCTTTCCTGACAAGCCATTACAAGGCCATTCCAGGCTTCTTCCTTGATGTCCGCCTTGTACTTTTCAATAGCAGATTTATAACACTGCCTAGCAATAATTATGTTAGTCTGGTCTTTAGGCCTGGAATCGAGAGGAACACTCAGATTTTGATTTGCGATTCTACAGTCACTATCAAACCCTGTGCTAGTTGCAGCTGCACGGGTGGCCGTAGTTAGGAGAAAGAATTTGAGATTACTATAAAGCATTTCAAATGAAGTAATAGTCAATAGGGCTGAACAGTTTTCAGCCGGAAGACGATCCATGATCAGGATCAGATTAGCACTGGCAACTTAATCTGTGACACTGGGGATGTCAATGACCTTCCATTTCAACATAAGTCTATTATCCTTGAATGCTAGGTTGGTTGCACCTTTCAACAGGACAAGTTTTGGCCCAAAGGCAGATTAAGTGCCATTAATATAGGGTTATGATCGCTAAGGCCACTTGAAAGGACTGCCCGGTCACAACCCAGTTGGCCATCTCCCGGGATAGAATGACATAGTCAATGGTAGTTCCTTGGCCCCAGCCTTTTGTTGTGATGTATGGTACTTGGCTCCCTCCATTTTCTAGCAAGTTGCAAAAGTTCAATTCAAATATATTTTCCCTAAGGTTGCACCCTCTGCAATCAACCTCGCTGCCGGGCCCTACCAAGGTGGTCACAGAAAAAGGATCCAAGATGGTGTCACAGGAGTCAATTATGGCATTATTTTCCGCGCACAAATGCAAAAAATCCACCAAACTTAAATTCAGCCCTGTATTTAAGTATCCTGATGATAGTTAAAAGTGCACTAATTTGGCAGCCCATTTTCACAATTGTATTGTGAAATTTAATCACAAAAAAAGTTAAAAGTAGTGAGAGGGACAACCCATAAAATCTGAATCCCGGGGTGGGTACATGCAATGGCGAAAGCTGTGGAGAAGTTTGTGGTTCGCACCATGGCACCAGATTCCCTCCCACTGAACGTGTTGCAGGTATAGTATAAGATTCAAACCCATCCCAGCTGATCTACCCTGTGGTCCAGGTTTCCTGCAGCAATATAATGTCAAATTTAGAGATGAGGGAGAACCAATCCGGATCATAGTGTTTGGATTGTAGATTAAGTGTTCAGCAAGGGCCAGGTACCTACTGTAAACCACTACACACTCACCCGGCGTAGCCTTTAGAGAGGGTCTAATCCAGCCCACCCTTCTCACGAATAGGTTGTCCTCAAACTTAGCACAGCCCATGCCCTTGTTTTTATTAAGCCAGTGACAAACGTTATGTTTGAGAAGAGCATGAGCTTCTCCTTTTGTTTTAAGTAAACATGGCACGTTGGTCAGAACCGCAACCCTGTGGCAGCATTCAGATGGGAGATCAAGATAAGTTGAGTTGGCGACTGGGATGAAGAAGTTATGTTGCAAAGTGCCCTCTAGGGCTTTTTGGGCACAATAATCCGTGGGTCAGACAGGTGGAGATTTGAGTGATGGACCCCCATCTCACAGAGATTGATAAATAACCTTATTAGGTTCCACAGAGTCAGGCAGCGTGTGCCCCCTTGGATCTTCCTTCAAGTTAGGGACCGAGGTGACAGAGTTACTGTCGGTACTGTCATGCACTGCTCCTATATGAGATGTGAAGTCCTGTTTAGAGAGTTCTAAAACAATAGATTGGAGATATGCAATTTGTTTTCAATTAGAGGGACGATACAGAATTGAATTAGGTTTTTCAATTTATTATGGAGCTGATCAAACATAGGATCCCTCATTAGACCCCCCTGGACAAAATATGTGTCCAGAACCAAAGGGACCACTGTTATTGTTGGCTTCCCCATCCAATTTTTTCTTCCCTTTACCTTATTTTGTAATTTTAGGGGCCCTAACCTTTGAGTTCCCAACAGACCTGGCCTGGCATTTTCTTTTCCCAGATGGGCCTTCCTCTGGTAGGGGGTTACGCTCCGGAGGATTAATCTCAGATGACTTACGGAAAGCAGCACAGTTGTTGCCCAGAACTTCCAACTGTTGGGAGGTTGGTTTAGAAATATAGATACAGTCATTATTCATATCGGGGCAGGGCATAAGCAACACTGAGGGGTGACCTGCTCCAGGGAGAGACCTTGCTTGGCTAGGTCAATTTCCCTGCTGATGAATCCCAAAGCTCTAGCCAGAAAAGAATAACGAGTAGTTAGGTAGTTAAGGACACTGAAGATGGAGGCTTGTCTTCCTCTGGTAGTTTTCATGTACTCACCCTGGCCTCTTTGGCAGTAAAAAGAATGGTATTGAAACAGATGAAGTTTAGGGCAACTAATGAAGACAAATGGACCTCCAGATCAGGTAAGATTCAGGCTCCAAGCAGCTCAATGGCAGCTTTCTGCCCCTCACACAGGGGCAACAGGCACAACAAAAAAGCTGAACACATAAAATAGAGTTGTACCTGGGTTGAGATGAAGTCCAAAAACAGAAATCCAAGGCAAAGGGGTGGGCCCAGTCCGGCCTCTTCCGGGTGATGACAAGCTAAGCAGCACCAAAAGGGGTGTGGCTGCTTCTTCGCCCGGTCTCACGTTGGCGTCTCCTGGTGCAGTGACTCCTATGACATAGAGTCCCTCTGACAGCATTTCTGTTAGAGGCAGCGGGAGCCCCTTCAACACGCTAAGTAGCACTGAAAGAGGTCTGGCTACTCATTCCTCTGGTCTCGCGTTGGTGCCTCCTGGGACACAGAGATGCTCTGGCAGCTTTCCTGGTAGAGATAGGTGCCCAATTGAGGTGCTCCTCAGACAGAGGGAGTCCACGGTGCACTAAGTAGTGCTGAAAGGTGTGTGGCCACTCTTTCCCACAGTCTTGCAGTCCTGGTGCATTGACTCCTGAGACACATAGTCCTTCTGGCAGCATCCCTGGTAGCGACTGCAGCCCACGTGCAGTGTTCCCTAGGCAACGAAAGCCAGCGATAAGTAGAGCTGAAAGGGGTGTGACTGCTCCTGCCCCCGGTCTACCGTTGGCGCCTCCTGGCTCAGTAAATACTGGGACAGTGAGTTCCTTCCCTCAGGCAGTGTTCCTGGTAGCAATTTCGCCCCCAAGTGCAGTGCTCCCCAGGCAGCGGGAGCCTACTATGCGCTAAATATTGCTAAACGGGATGTGGCCACTCCTTTGCCTGGTCTCGAATTGGCGCCTCCTGCCAAAGTGACTCCTGGGACACACAGCCCCTCTGGCAGCGTTCCTGGTAGCGATTGCAGCCCAAGTGCGGTGCTACCCAAGCAGAACAAGCCTGTGATGCGCTAAGTAGCACTGAAAGGGGTGTGTGTGCTCCTTCCCCCAGTCTCAAATTGTAATCCTCCTGGCGCAGTGTCTCCTGATAGTGATTGTGGCCCAAATGTGGTGCTCCAGAGCTCTTGAACTTGTTTTATGCTTCTCCATACATGCATGTAGGTGTTCTTTCCAAGTGGCTGTTTTTACATGTTTGCATGACAGTGAGCCTTTGTCCATGGCAACTGTCACTTATGTTCTCTGAGGGTATCTGAAGGGAAATGAGTTTCAACAAAATACCGTTAATCGGTATGAAATCAAATTGGTGAGACACACTGCAATATGAGATTATTCGCAAGTATGGTAGTTTGTGGTTTGTATTCCTACCTTCACAGAGTACCATATGTTGTACAGTTTGCTGTTGCACAACACAACAAGATTGCTAGCTGCGCAGATCTTCACTTCTCAAGTGCAAGGGGAGAGGAATGATCCATTTGGATCTTGAGGTGTGGCATGGCTGGCCTGTCTCTTTAAAGCAGTACACAGCTTCACATAGCTGTTCTGTATGTGTGCAAATGATAGATGTGAGTTATGACACAATGTTGCTCAACAGGTCTGATGACATTATTGTTACATTTCGAGGCCTAATTAAAGTTGTAGAGATGTGAGTGTGGTGATATTTAGTAGGACTGTGACATACAAGCCAACACATGTAATGGATTCAAGCTTTTATTTCCATGTTGATCCTTCATATTATGTGCAGACATGATCTCCATCTCTGTACATGTGAATCATGTGAAGAACTTTTGCACAATGTGTATGCGCTGCCTATTCCCAGCCACTGTGTTTTGTATCTCTCCTCCATTCTCATCCCCATGCTCATACTCCATTGGCTCCTGCTCATCAGGGTCCACGTCCCAAGAGACATTTGTCTGGACAAAGATATTGTGGCGAATGGCACAAACAAGTATGATCTCTCAGATGGAAGGAGGGGAGTATAGCAATCTACTCTCAGACATGTCCAAGCATCTGAAGCTGGACTTTAGTACTCCAAAGCTTCTCTCGACCATGTTTCTGGTCTTGGTCAGTGCCTAATTGTATTGTTGTTCCGCCTCAGTGTGGGGATATATTATTGGGGTCATGACCCATGGCTATAGACCATATTAAGTTATCCATGTAATTGCTAATACTGAGTAAGGTGTGGTACATTGTACACTTCTAGATCCTGACTTTCATGTTTCTCCACTTGCTTACTATGATGGGGATTTAGAGATGTTGATGATGGCTCAATGTTAGGTGCACTCACTAGATGTGTGAAGTAACAGTTTCTAGATCTGATATTTGTTTATTTGGTGACCCTAGGTAGTTTGTGACATTGTCAATATGTGTGATACTTACACATGCATATGTCCATGTTGAGACACAGATTTAGTTTGTGGCCTACCTCACATTGGCACAGCCATTCCTTTGTTCACTTCCTCTACCATATGATTTTTGGTGAATGCACTTGGTGCAGTTCACACATGTGACATGGATTAGTAGCCTAATTCTTGTCAGCATTTAACTTGAAGTTTTCTATGGCAATGTGGACCATCTTTATGTGTGACACACTGATGTTTTTTACAAGGAGCTGTCTAGTCTGAAAGTGTACACAAGACATGAGTTTTTGACATGTATGTGTATGGCTGTTACTGGTGGGGTAATGTGTACTGCTCTGTATTCATTTTTACTCATTACTGGTGCTATTGTTTATTGAGATTGTTAACCTGAGTACACTGTGGTACCTTGCCCAGTTGGAATTTGCTCTGTGTCAATTCCTGATGTATGACATGTATCGCTTCATTGTGTTTTATCTTTGTAAGCTTTTACGTGATCGATTCATATGCTTTTGATTTGAGCTACTTAGTCCACAGAAAAGGTGAGCCATTTTATTGGTTACATCAGTCAGTGCACCAGTTAAATTACATGCATGTGTGTAAGTAGATTGTTAGTATTGCTGCAACATATGTTTTTATATTTCAAAATGTTGGTGTCACAATGTTAACCAGTATTGACATTTACACGTCTGGCTCCTGCACTGACACGGCATACCACACACGGCCTTTCCACATACTCTGTCCTGTGTTACTCCAATAACTTTTGCAACATAGGTTTATGCTGCCATGTGTGACTCACTTGCTCATGGCCACCGTACTTGTTCTCACACCACTGCCTTGTTGATGTTTGAGTGATACAAGTAGCTGGTACGCCATAGAGGAGACACTCATCTCAGACTCATCTCTTGTGATGCCTTAGCACTCATGTTGGCTTGTCTGTCATGCCACATGGTTTTATTAGTGGTTTGTCACACAGTCCAGTTGAAGTGGTTCCATCCATCCACACAGAGTGAACTGAAAGGTTGTTACTTACTGACGTTCTGTGGCTACTGCCATTGACAGATTGGTAAGTGCATGACAATGTAGGACATCATTGTCTACACATTGCAGTGCATTGTTCCAACCTTTTGCAAACTATTTCAAGCCCTAATCAGTTCCTGGCTGGTTATAAATATGGTGGTATCTTGTTTTTTAAGTGCATTTACAGAGTATGCAGTACACCATTCAAAGATGCCAGTCATGTTTACAAGTATTCCACAAGTGGTGCAGCAGCACTGGGGAGCGAGAGATGACTAACTCATCTGTGAAATGGATGCTACACAAAATCAAACAAAGTTCATGTGATTGCAATTTCTTTACATACACTCTATTTGACACAGAGTCTCTTGTTATTAGAATCATGCAGGCAGTGCTGTGAACTTGCCTATGTTTTGGTAAGACTCACATTCATTCTGCAATTTCCCTTTTCTTCTCTGAACTTCTGAAAATTAAAGAGTTTGGAGACCCCTAACTCAAATTGAAATTGTAGTGGTTTGGAATTTGCTCAATTACTCGCCCATAAATTGCCACCACAGTTAAGATGCTGTCCATCTATACTGCTTTCCCTCACTGTCTCATTTTATTTCCCTTTAATTGGTTGTAGTGAATATTGTCATTCTTTCAGATACCACATATGTTTAACATGGGATGCAGTCAAGTAGGATTTCTGCTTTTTATTTGCTGTAAGAAGTGCACTAGATGTGTTTCATCATTCGTTGATTTTGTTTTCCTCACCTCATTCTTTCACTAAATTTTTTGGACCCTTTTCAAAATTGTACCATTTGCGGCTGCATTCATTTTACTACACATTATAGGACCAATACCAATCTGTGTAACTATAACACTCTATATGATGCACCTTGAAAAGTCAATGCCTTGAGAAAGGTTGGTGGCTAGGCCCTATTCTCTAGACTTACCCGGAACAGTCCTGTGACTGGTCTAGGCCCTCGCGGACCCTGCTCCTGTGCCTCGAGGTTGCTTTCTCAGCGATTCCTGCTACCGCTCCATCATGCTCTTGTCCCCTTTATCTCACACTCTTTCAATCAATCAATCAATCAATCAATCAATCAATCAATCAGGGGAATTGTAAGCGTGCTACTCACCCGTTAGGGTCTCCAGGTGCTGAGGGGGGGTGATCTGTTTAGTCGAAGAGCCAGGTCTTGAGAGTCTTCCTGAAGGTGTTCAGGGAGGAGGCGCGTCTGCCGGTTGCTCATTCCAGGTCTTGGCTGCAACATGGGAGAATCATCTTCTACCTGGCTCTGTGGATGCACAGGGTTTTGGCCAGTGCGAGGTTGGAAGATCGGAGGCTTCTTTTGGGTACGTGGAAGTTGATTCTGTCGTTATTTGGGTCCGTTCTTGTGTAGTCATTTGTAGGCATGGATGAGGATTTTGAAGATGACCAGTGGAGTCTCCGTAGGGGTTGGCTGATGTGTTTGTGCCAGGGGATGCCTAGGACGAGTCTGGCTGCTGTGTTCTATATTGTCTGGAGTCTGTGGAGTAGGGACTTGTTGATGCCGGCGTAGAGTGCATTTCCATAGTCTGATCTGCTGGTGATGAGTGCATGGGTGACTGACTTCCTTGACTCAGGGGGGATCCATTTGAATCTGATCTCTTTTCCTCCCACTCAATCTCTCTTTTTGCATCTCGATCTTTTCACTTCTGCACCTTTTGCCACTCACTTTTTGCTCTTTTGCATGTCACTCTTTGCTCCTTTTTGCCTTTATGCATTTTCACTCTTTTGGTGTTCTGCTCGTTGTGCTCTTTTTTACCTTTTTTAACACACTTTGTGATTTTGCCTCTCAGTCTTGGCTCTTCTTTGCGGTTATGGTCTTTTTTGTATTTTTGCTCTTTGGCCATCTCTTTGGTGCCTGCACTTCTTTTTCTGCCTCCCTCCCCCTGCGCCCACTCTCTTCTACTGGCTCTTACCTGTCCTTCCTATCCCTCCTGCTCCTTCCTGCACTCCTGCTAAGCCCGTCCACCACCTGCTGTATTCCCCCCCTTTTTAAGACCTACTTAATGACAGCCACACAGTAGACGTGTGCAGTGTGTAGGCTCCTGGAGCACTAAAGTCAAGCCCATCTGCACCTGTCCGTGCCTAGACCAAAATCAGCTGTATAAACCCTTATCCAACCATCGCCAACGGTACTCCGCAGCTTCCCTCTTGGCTCTCAACCCGGGACACCTGTTCACCGCTGCTGCAGTGCTGCACTACACAACACAGAAGGAGCTTTTGCTTGCACACACTTTTGCTTTGAGTGCAAGAGCACACGCTCCACACCAGCACCACCCACACTCACCCAAACTACGCATAACAATACCTGCACTTCTACAACCAAACACATACCCCACAACATACTAACATGCATCTTCCTCAACACTGGCTCACTCAGAAAATATGCCATGGAAATCTGGGAGATCCTTGACAATGATGCAATAGACATCCTCTTCCTGATGGAAACAAGGCTGTCCACTGAGTCGATTCCTGACATCACCACAGCTGTTCCGGTAGGGTACAAAAAAACTTGATAGGATTGGCATCACAAACCAGGAGGAGGAATCCTGATAATCTTCAAAGAAACTGAGCTGCAGCACAGCCACTGAGAATGCAACCCCCTACATGGGGTACCTGCATTTCAAACTCCAAATCTTGACAACCTTCACCCTGGACACTGCGCCCCTCCCCACCACCGACATCCAGCCGACCATCACTACCTGGAAACCTACCACCACTGAGGACACCACCACGACCATGAAGAACACCCACTCAGGAGCCCCCACAGACCCCTGCCACCACACATTTACCACAGAGCCGCCATAGCACCAGAACTAGGCCGGACCATCAACGCCTCCCTCGATTCTGGCATCTTCCCTGACAACTGAAAGCGGGCAGAGGTCAAACCCCTCCTCAAGAAACCCTCGGCCGACCCGACGGACCTGAAGAACTACCGGCCCATCTCTCTCCTTCCCTTCACAGCTAAAGTCGCAAATAAATTCATCAACACCCAACTGACCACCTTCATCGAAGAGGACGCCATCCTCAACACCTCCCAGTCTGGATTTCGCAGCAACCACTGCACCGAGACCACACTCCTTGCCGCCACCAATGAAATCCGCATGCTACTCGACCAAGGCCACACCTCGGCCTTCATCCTACAAGACCTCTCCGCAGCCTTTAACACCGTCTTCCACCGGCCTCTTGCAGCCAGACTCCATGATGCTGGTATACAGGGAAATGCCCTCGAATGGATCCGCTCCTTTCTCTCTGGCAGAACCCAAAGGATCAGACTCCCTCCATTCCTCTCCGAACCTACTGAGATCAGCTGCGGAATACCCCAAGGATCATCGCTCACCCCACACTCTTCAACATCTACATGGCCCCACTCACAGCCATCGTCAGACAGCAAGGGCTCAGCATAGTATCCTACGCCGACGACACCCAGCTCATCCTCTCTCTCACGAAGAACCCTGAAGACACCAGACTCAGCTTCCAAGAAGCCTGGATGAGCAACAGCTGTCTAAAACTGAACTCGGAGAAGACTGAGGTCCTCGTCCTCGGACCCTTCCCCACTGTGTGGGACAGCTCCTGGTGGCCCGCTGCCCTTGGAAACCCACCCACCCCAACAAACCACGCCTGGAATCTCGGCATCATTCTAGACTCCTCCCCCACGTCAACCTGTCAGATCAACGCCGTCGCCTTAACCTGTTTCAACTCCCTCCGCATCCTCCGCAAGACCTTCAAGTGGATCCCCCCACCCACACACTCAGAACTAGCAGATTGGACTATGCAGGAATCACAAAAAACCCTGCTACACAAGCTCCAAACCATACAGAACAAAGCAGCCAGACTCGTCCTCGGAACCCCATGACACAAGCACATGACCCAGCACCTACGAGACCTCCAGTGGCTCCCCATTGAGGAGAGAATGACCTTCAGGCCCTCACCCATGCCTACAAATTCCTCCACAACATCGGACCCAAAAACCTCAACAAAAGAGTCTCATTCCAAGTACCCAAAAGAAACCTCCGCAACACCAATCTCACCCTGGCAGAGACCCTGCGCATCTGCAGAACCAGAGCAGCTGGAAGAGCCTTCTCCTACATCGTATCAAAGACCTGGAACAAGCTCCCTGTCAACAACAGATGATCCCCCACAGTGCACACCTTCAGGAAGTACCTCAAGACCTGGCTTTTTGACTGATCCGGAGTTGCACCCAACCCCTGCCACCCACCCTGGACCAAAAACTAGTTTTACGACATCTCAGACTTTGACACTCCTCTCATCAAGGATGCAAAACCGACATCCTACCACAAAACCTCAATTTCCAGTTGGAAAACTGGAACAACCCCAGCTCCATCATGTGAGAAGTTGGCCTGGTATATGCTGTCCACTAGTTATAGTGGGCACCCTGTACCAGTCCAAACAACCCCTTATTGGTTATAGGTTAAAGACAACTTTTATTGAAAGCTATCCTAGTGGTAGCTATGGAGAGCAGCCTTCATGGTAAGTCTTGAAGGAATGTAAAGCAGCTTGTTTTACCAGTCTATAATATCTTGAATGGCTAAATGAAAGACAACCACACCAGGTAAATCTATAAACATATATACATTTATTTCTAAACACACCCTCCTAGTCTCTTCATGAGGCTAGAGGTCAAAACACATAAGTTACACTTCAACTATGACAGGTAATAAGCACAAATACACGTCAGGCCCTAGGGGCGAGCCAAACCATATACTAAAATCGTGGTATTAGAACCACATCTTAACTAGACGCAAGGCCTAGAGCCTGTAGAATCACTGGGACCCCAAGGAACCACCTATGGTAGTAACACAGGGAACCCATGGGAGCCGTGTGCCTTGTGAGAACACAGCCGCGAGCTCCCGTTAGCTTCTATGAGGAAAGTCGCGGTTAGATTTTTAAAGATTAGGGACACTTAGAAATGAGTCAGGACCAAACCCTTTGGGACTTAGGAAGTTCTAGGATCAACACACATGGGAGCACCAGAGTACTCGTGTTACCTCACCCAGGGAAGCCGGGTGCATAGGTGTCAAATAGTGTCGGGTCACGTCGTCGATTTCAAAGGGAGCTGGCAAAGAAGTGCTGCTGCCGGAAAGATGCGAAGTGTCCGAAGAGATTCAAGCCTAAATTGAAGATGAGAAGAACCTGAAAGCAGAGGGTACAGAGTCTGGGTTACTTGCCAGTGACCGATGTCGGGTGTTTCAGGTGAAGAAGGTGAAGCTTGACTCTTGAGCCACGAGGACCAGGAGGCGCTGAGGACAACCACGAGCTGGATTCGAGCTGTCCCACAAAGGATGTCGAGTGCTGCAGCGTCGGTGCCCGGATTGGACACAACAAACCTTGGCAACAGCAACCCATGCAGAAAGGAGAAAGAATCTTAGGTGCAGACCAGCAAGGTCTGAGGTACTCACCACTTGGTTTGGAGTCAGGGCACGTCTGGAGCAACCAGGTAAGCCCAAGGAAAATCAAAGTTAGCTTCACAGGGAACCACCAGTCGACGGACCAGGGATCACGAAGGGACCTCGACAGCAAACACAAAATGGTGGCCCATGGGTCACTCGGGGTGACTAGGCCAACAATCTTCAGTGGATCTTCTGCAAGTAACCCCAAGCACGACTTCAAGAGACGTCGAGAAGTCAATGCACTTGCAAAAGTGCACGGTGATCAGGACTTCCATTTCCACGCTACTCACGAGGGCTTCGGGTCTCAGCTTTGTTGGGGACTCGGGTCGGCCTCTGAGACATCTGGAAATCCTCTTCCTGGGCTGCAAATACTTCAGAGTCGAGTGGGAGCTTCGGAAATGCGGACTGGCAAATTGCTTTGTTGGTGCCTGCCAAGCAGGGGCGTCACTCCTTGACCCCAAGGGAGATTTCTTCAGTCCTCTAGTCTTTAGTAGAGCATCGAAGTTCCAGGATTCAGCTTCAGAGTTTCATCCAGGGATATCTAAAGTTCTGGATACAGAGGTTCCTTGCTTATGACCTAAGGAAGGGGTTGGACTAGCTCTGGGGACCCACCTATGGGAGGGTTTGGAAAGAGGGGTGGCTACACCCATTTCCTTTGTCAAGTCTCATGCCAGAGCAGGGACTGGTAGCCTATTGTTCAGGCCTCTCCTGCCGGAGTTTCGGTCAGCAGCAGGAGGCCAGACCCGTG
Organism: Triturus cristatus; assembly: GCF_964204655.1. NCBI lineage: Eukaryota > Metazoa > Chordata > Amphibia > Caudata > Salamandridae > Triturus > Triturus cristatus. The sequence goes on from NC_140593.1 coordinate 200,528,666, forward strand.
TCTGAGGCTGCAGCATCCATTTTGTGATGCCAGGGCTCTATTAGATTTCTACTGGGTATACCAGTACTGCTATGTCTCTCCCTATAGAAGGGTGGGATCATATGCTCAGATCAAGAACTGATGTGGGGTATGATTCCAAGGTGTTTGACACCAAACACGACATGTTTACGTGCAGCCAGTCCAAAGTTAGCATTAACCGTTTAAGATATAATGCACTTAAGAGTATATGGTCAGGCTGCACCACTGACAACCCTGGAGAAGAGATTCTGAAGGCTGCAGGGGGGCTCAGCTCATGCCTGGGCAGCCTCTCACATATAACCAAGCACCCTGCCTTCAGGATTGATAAGGCCTGCCATAGGGGTGACTGATACGTTACTATGTGCAGTGATCGGTGAGGAATAGTGAACCTATACCTCAGTAAGGGGTGCATGCACCCCCTTACCCAGGCTGCAGTAGCAGACCTGTGGTGTCATTTTGGGTGGCTTTCCAGGGGTCACATAATACATGCTTCAGCCCCTGGTAAGCCTCTGGGGTACCTATGTCCTGGGTACATAGTATACCATATACTAGGGACTCACAAGGGTACCTCAGGATCCAATCTGTGGTGTACCTAAAGTACATGCAATCAATTTAGAGATGAAGCAGCTAGGCTGGGGCCCTGAATAGCAGGGTCCCAGCCAGACTAAAGTCGAAAAACAGTGAAACTCCAGCAAAATGTGGGGGTAAACATGTGAAGCAGATTCTACTCTCCTACACATCGCACTTTTCAAAATCCTGCGACACCATGAACTAAACTCAACATGTCACTGGGCCAAGACTCTCCAATGGACACATCCTTGACCACATCTACACCATCTTTAATGACATCAAAACCTCCATAACTGTGCCTCTCATTTGGACTGACTACACCATCGACCATTCCCAAATCGACATGCCTCGCCGAATTAAACCTGCCACCACCAGCCAGGCCAGACACAGTTGGAGCAGCATCATAGCATCAAAATTGTCCCCCACTCTGTGCATGAACCAGCCTAAACCTACTGGTATGCTAAACTGCAAAGTCAAACAGCTCGACAAATGGATCACAGACTGAGCCAATTTCCTAGCACCCTGCAAGCGCAACAACCAAAAGAGAACCCAGAAGCTAGCAAGCTTCCAAACAACACTGCAAACAACAGTAGAGAACACCACAAAGAAACAGACAAGGACTCCTTCAATGTGGCTGGGAGACACTACCACCAGCACATCAGAGAAACCCAGAAGAAGTCCCTAAAAGAGCACATAGCAAACAGCACCAATAGCTGTAAAGAGATCTTTGTCATTGTCAAAGATTTTGCCATGCCATCTTGCCACAACACACTACGTCACCCCTGGCAACATGTATGCAATAACCTATCAGAATTCTTCAGCAACAAAATTGAAACCATCTACTACAATTTTGACCCTCACCTAGATCCCACCAACCTCTCCAGCAGCCTACCCAAAGAAGACCTTGTAAACACCCTGACTACTTGGAAAATAATCACCATGGAAGAGACAGACAATATCATGGGAACTATTCACTCCAGGGCCCTGACAGAACCCTGCCCACACTACCTTTTCGAAACGTATGTCTCCTCAATGAGCAAAGTACTCACCTGCATCTGTAACCCCTCTTTCATCACTGCAACACTCCTGGTGACCTTAAATCATGCAGCAGAAATGCACTACTAAAGAAACCTTCAGTAGACCCCAACCAGCTAGCAAACTATTGTCTGATCTCCCTTTTTCCCTACCCAGCCATGTTAATGGAGAAAATGATCAGGAAGCAATTTGTCTACCTTTTCAACACACACCAACTCCTAGACACCAGCCAATCAGGTTTCATACCGAACCACCGTACTGAAACTGCCCTCATCGCAGCAACCAATGATATCAGGATGTCCAAGGAGAGACAGCAGCCCGCATTCTGCTCATCCACTCAGCAACATTTGACATGGTCTCCCACTCCACCCTCATCAGATGACTACATTGAATGGGCATCCAAGGACTCACCCTCAACGTGATCTCCTCCTTCCTTACAGGAAGAGCACAAAGAGTCAGCATTCCACCCTACATGTCAGAAGCCAAGAACCTCATCTGTGAAGTCCTGCAAGGAACCTAATCTGTGAAGTCCTGCAAGGATCATCTCTCAGCCGACCTTGTTCAACATCTACATGACTCCCCTGGCAGACCTCATCAGATGGCACAGCATCAACATTCTTTCCTATGCAGACAAAACTCTAACAGCAAAAAACAACTTTGCCACAAGCAGTGGCCGCCTGCATAAGATCCAACTGTCTGAAGCTCTCCACAGACAAGATGGAAATGGTGATTCAGAATGGAAATCTCTGCATGGGACAGCACCTGGTGGCCATCAGAACTCAGAACCACACCAGTCCCACCACCCATGCCAGAAAGCTAGGAATCATTCTCAATGACAAGCTCGATATTTCAGCCCAGGTAAATGTGGCGGCCTCCACCTGCTTCCATATACTGAGGATGCTACAAAAAAAAATCAAATGGCTGCCACAGAACACCAGAAAACCAGTCACTCAGGCCTTGGTAACCAGCAGACTCTACTGCTGTAACACACTCTACACAGGAATCACCAAATAGCTCATGAACAGGTCCTAAACTGTTCAAAACACAGCTGCAAGACTTGTACTCAACCTTCCCTGCTACATCCACATTTCTTCACACCTCAAAGAACTGCACTGGCTCCCATGCACAAGCAGAGTCAATTCAAATCACTCACACACACTTATAAAGTATTACACAACACAGTTCCTGCCTACCTACCAATCAATCAATCAATCATTGCATTTGTAAAGCGCACTACATACCCATGAGGGGCTCAAGGTGCTGGAGGTGGGGGGGTAGAAGCTGAGTTGTCTGTTTAGATATGCAGGTCCGGTGTTGTGGAGTGCCTTGTGTGCGTGGGTGAGGAGCTTGAAGGTTATCCTCTTGTTGATGGGCAGCCAGTGCAGATCTCTAAAGTGGGGTGTGATGTGGCTGCGGCAAGGGATGTCGAGGATCAGGCGTGCGGAGGCATTCTGGATGCATACCACAATATCCACATACACTTTCACCACCCCTCTAGACACTGAAGCCAGACTTCCACCAGCACATGTGACCCACATACACACAAACAGAACTAGAGTGTGTGCCTTCTCTAACTTCTCCCCACAAGCCTGGGTAGACCTGCGACAGCACATCAGAGCCTCCACATCACTTTTTGAGTTCCACAAGAAGCTGAAGACCTGGCTCTTCAAGAAATCTCTCCTTGAGAGTCCACAACCTACCTACCTGTGAAGCATATGGATACCCTCACAGGTGATTAGTGAGCTATACAAATAGGTATAACATAACAGAACATAGCAAAGCTGAAAAGGCAAATTATTTTGAGTGAAACATATTTGCTGATAATTCAACATTCAAATATTAAGAGCCAGGAGCTCAACCTTTGGAATCACCAAATCCAATGAAGAAAAATGTACATTCAAATCAAAACTGAATCAGGAATTCGTTCCTAGAATCTGAAGAGCAGAGTGGCTAAACACTGATGATATTTACCAAGGTACAAATATATTTTTGATATAGATCATCCTTTGTCATGTAGTTCCCACTAATCCGTAGAGTCTGCTCATTTGTTTGCCAACATAAACTTCGGGTGAGGTACCTAGACTGATTACGGGCACCCCACAGAATATATTGGCCTAGAGACCATCTAGCTCTCAATGCCACCATAAGCCCCAACCCGAAAAAGGGAGTGAATAGTTTCTGGCAAACACCCGACATGACAACCCTGACCCCTAAGGGATCGTGGTAACAGATCTAGAACCTTTCCGTTCAGTCACTCATGGTTACATGTTCTCAGAGAAATATATATAGAATACAGAGTGGGGAGTTTAAATATTTCTATTAAATAAACATTAATCTTGTATAGAATACATGTGCAGCGATAATCAGAAGACAGAAGCAGATGAAGGTGATTACAAGCACTAAAAGAGTAAATAGCAGATACAGTTCCACCAGGGTGCTAAGACAGTATATATATGCAGACATATAATATAAGGTAGTAATGAGGTTTACTTCTACTATGCAAAACCCTCCTCTGTATGTGTCTATAATCTATGTAGGTGTGGAACCAAGACTGCCCCCCAAGGGATGATCCAACCTCATTACCTGGCAGGAGAGAATGTATGACCCCGTCCTGGTCATGAACTCTACACTTCTCACGGTGATGTCAGACCCCTGCTTGGTGAAGTCTCAGCATGCTGGGTCCCCCGGTCTCAGCTGAAGTGCATCCTCAGCTAATCCTCCTAGATGCTTATTATTTATAATAAAAAGCATCCTTGCGATGGACCTATAGATTAGCAATGTTATGGATTTGTAGATAGCCCTGTTCCCCCCTGGACGAAGATAGAACGACATTTGTACATTGTGCGTAAAGACCTTGTACTTGGTATTCGAGGCATTGTGTTAATGTTGCACGAACCCAGATGTTTAAAAAGAAGTAGTTTCACATAAACTAATTCAACATTGTCACAAACAAATATGTGCAAAAGGTCACAGCAACAATGTTATTGTGCAGAAAAGAAGACAATGTTAGAAAATGTGTAGCTTGATTTATATGTTGGCGGACGGGTTACTCCGGCACAACGGTGATGGATATTCCCATCCGCTGAAATATAAATCCCATAGGATATTGTGGGATTTGTATCCCGGTGGATGGGATATCCGTCACCGCTGTGACAGAGTAACCCATCCGCTCAAATCTAAATCAGGCCCATAGTGTTTCAACCAATGCAACATACATAAAACAGTTTGTATGCAGATCTTATTTCTCAACCTATGGTCTGATTGACAAAGGTGAACTTACACTTTTGTGTATGTTTACACTTGCTGTAGTAACTTTACTACTGTTTTGGTATTCAGTGTATAATTTTACCACTAGTAATTTTACAAGTGTCATTTTACTACTCAAAAAATTACTAGCAGTAAAATTACGCGAATTGTTTGTTAGTATAAAAACAGTAGTAAAGTTACTGCATCAAGTGTAAACGTACACAAAATTGTACATTTACCTACCTTTACAACTGTTTGGTATTCACAAACTACGAGTATAATTTTGCTACTTTTTTGCGCTGTCCATAACTGATCCTGGGCCTTTTGGACTTTCTGCTACTGAACTCCTAGTCTTTGTCTTCCTTGTCCTGTCGGTCCTCATTATCCTAGTGCCCCTGGTAATCCCTGTTTTACGGGCACCTCTCCTATCCTTCCATCAGCCACCAGGTCAGACAGCTATCACCTTAAACCTTACCAGTTAGGTTTTTGTACTTTGTTGATTCTTCTGAATTTTTCATTCTTGGGGGATGAGGTTTGAAGCATAGATCAAAAATCACAGTCACAGATCAGGCTGGTGCTGAACACTGGCAGGACATGCCCGTTAAAAAAACACTTTCATCATGATTTGAGGCTGACCACTATGGAGTGTGAGTCAGATACATGAAATGGATGTTTCTCAGGTTTTTTTTACCAGCTCCTCTGAGTCATTTCTAAGGCTTCCAAGACCTAAGGGTCGGAGCTTAGTGGCAGAACTCACTCAAGTAGAAGCTACCAGCAGGATCCAGTCCCGGCCCAGTTGCTAATGGCAATTGGTCACTTCAAGAAAAAGGTCACTTGCAGCTTGTTGTGACCCTCGTGTCACACAGGAGGTCAGTCAACTGACCTTTGAAGTGCAATTGTTTGTCCTGGGTACAAGAGGGAGCAGGTCCTGTCCTTCGAGGCTCTTTCGTGTCAGTGCAAGCAGGTACCAGACTTCTTCTGATCTTCTGTAGGCCCAGAAAAAAAATTCTGAGGAGGGCTCCTTGGGATTCCAAATTTATGGTTGACACTACCCAGTATGTGTGAGGGACTCTTGGCCCTTCCCTAACCAATGGGTTAATTTTTCCCAGGAATAACACAGCCCATGTTTTCAGGATTTATTTTTTGCCCTACCACAAATAATACCATAGTACTCCTTACTCCTAAAATCCAAATTGAGGGAACCCCTCTTTATTGTGCAGGGCCGTTGGGTCCACTCACAGATGTGGCCAGTGAAATGAGCAGTCTCTCTCCCATGTCCACTCCAAACTCATTTTGGGGGTAGCCTCTCTCCCGGTGGTTTTGGAGTCGACCTGGCTAGTGTGGACCTTGAGAACAAAGGCTTTCTCCCTCTCAGGTCTCGCCTTGCATTAAAGTATGAATGGGCAAGTTTCACCTTTGCCTCTTTCAAGCTTATTAAGTTCATGGAATCTCCCCAGCTACCTTTCATGAGCTGATAGGGATTACATGCCCCATGCTCAGCAGATTTTGTGACCCAGTCTCAGCCTTTGTCATGCTCTGGGGGCAGTTTTCACACCTCATTAGGGTTAAGCACTGGCTGGGCAGCTGCTGGCATGCTAATGTAGATTCGCTTTCAGGAGCTGATTTAACTTTCTATATTTAATATAAATCCAATTACTCCAATAATTTGGGTTTTAATGCATACGAAAAATAGAATTTGAACGACTATTCTAGCCATGTCTTGTCAAAACTTGCAGATTTAAGTTGATAATCTGTACTTTGCCATTTTTTAGGATCCAGCTACCATCCTGCCAGTGAAAATTCCTTTTGGGGGAATGTCACTGAGGGAGAAAGCCTTCAGGCCCCTACCTTGAAAGCAACAGAGGGTACATAGGGGTGGGGTTTTAACATTTAAAAGCCAGGCTTCCCATTTATCAAAAAAGATCATTTTGACAGGTGTGGCATCAGTTTTTTAGGCTGCTACAGTCAGGCTACAAATGGTGGGTCTGAAGCCATGTTTTACAGACCCACTCTGGATGGCACAATACTTCTGCAGCTCACATGTGTTATTTTACTTCTGGGCTTGGGTGCATTTCTGCTCCATTTACTAAGGACTTATAGGCAAGTTGAATATGTCAATCAGGGATAAGGGAGGACAGGCACTTTACCCCTGTTTAACAGGGTACAGTGTACAGTTATAATTCCAGCCATACAAATAGGACAAACATTGGGGGAATTCACACTAAAGATGGTCATTTCCTACAACTATTAAGTCTTAAAAAAAAATGTTGTTTGCAGTGTGTTTTTATAAATGGTTATTTTGAGTATACTTGCATATAGACTGATTTTCCTGATATTCTCTCAAAGCATGCATTAAACTACATACATAGCTTATGAAAATCTAAAAACTTGTGCGCATCTACCTTTTTCTCTAGTCAGTGTGTCAACTTTTGAAGTGAAGTGTGGGATTATTTTAGCTTTACCTGAAGGACAGACGGTGTTATGCTCCAGCTGTGCTCAGAATGAGCTTTTTCTGTTTCCAGAAATAAAACAAAAGGAGTTGATGTGCTGTTTCTGTTAAGGGATGTACTTGCAGTAGCAGCTCATAGTGGGAGTGCTGCAGGATGGTGGGGTGGGGCGGTGGAGGGGCAGGGTGGGGGGTAGTAAACTCCAGCATACGGCCGACCGGAGGTAAGTACACAAATAAATCAATAAAACGAATTACATTGCGCGAGCTGCAACTCCATTTGCGTTGCAGCGCGTGCAATGTAATTCGTTTTATTTCTTTATGTACTTAGCTCCGCTCGGCCATATATGTCGGAGTTTACTACCCCCCACCCTGCCCCTCTCCCGCCCCGCAGCACTCCCACTACGAGCCGCGACTGGGGCAAAGTTAAGCACAGTGAACGTGTGCTGGCACCCCTGCTAGATAACTGTGCTTGCACACCCTACTGGAAGCCAGATCAGATGATTCGTCTCAGATCAAAGATGTGGCTCAAGAATAGCAGCTGGACCAGGAATCCGGCTGGACCCCCTATATTCCAAAGGTGATTATTTTTTTAGATCTCGCACCTGCGTCCCCTGCTCACAAAATGGGTGTGAATTAAATAAAGTGCAGCAGAGTCCGGGTCAAACACCTGCTCCATCTGGGCCTTCCTGCCATTTCAGAGATCTGTGTCTAGCCAAATGGCAAAAAGTACCTGCTTTGAAAAATATGAAAGTTAGTCTTGGATGTAGATTGCAACACTGGACGTAGTTGTTAACTCTAAAAAATCCATCCACCATTTCCTAAGTCTTTTACAGAAACAAAGGCCATTTGTCTTTAAAGTATGATCTACAGGGAATGCTGAGCCATACAGCCTCAAACACACTTTTTACATTGTTTGAACACAATGCCCAGGAATGTGGTTGTGACAGGTCTGGGCTCTGGCAGTTTGTTCCAGAGTGTTCTGTGATACCTTGCAGGTACAGGCCTATTATGGTTGGCCTCTGGCCAGTTATGTGTGAAATTCCCCCACGATCCAGACACAACTGTCACAGGTAGTAATATTTTGTGGAAACACCTCGAGGAAATGTAGGTATCTGTAAAACTGTGTTTTGCAGGCATCGCTCAAGTGTCTGTTGAGTGTTTATGTGCCAGAAAATTGGCATCCCCTCCACGCGAGAAGAATAAAGCCAGCAGTGTTTTCGTGGAGAGAATTGTGAATTGTGTCCAATTGCAACTGCGAGAATTCTATATTCAAATAGAAAAACAGTGAGGGGTAGTTAATGACAGGATAATACTGTCATGTAACCATGTTATTTTTGCAGTCTCATAATGGTTGTTTACGCATGCTTTTCTGTCTGTCCTAGTGTGCGTTTTTAGGTGTCCATGCCTATGGCCCTTAACACTGCAAACTGATTAACCCATCCCACTTATCAGAGATAATTCGGGGAACAATCCTTGGACAGCGAAAGAAAAACTACTACATTTTGAAATGTTTACTTTCCAATGTTTTCCTGGATAGATAAAGCGTGATCGCGTCCTTACATTTGGGAGTAACTCGGGGGCATATTTACAACGTGGCGATAAAAGTGTATCGCCGCTTTTGCGGTCATTTTCGACGAAATGCGGCGATCATTTTATCGCCTAATTAGCAAGGCCACGCTAACGCGTGAAACCTTGCTATAGCGTCAGGATTCCTAACGCCCAGCTTTGCATCTCTAATGAGATGCAAAGTGGGCGTTCCTGACCTCACGCTAAGAGCGCTGAACGATAATTATCGCCGGTTGTTGCTGATATGCCCCTCGGTTTCTAAACAACTTAGGGGCATATTTACAACGTGGCGATCAAAAATTATCGCCGCTTTTGAGGCCGTTTTCGGCGATAATTTTATCGCCTAATTAGCAAGGCCACGCTAACGCGTGAAACCTTGCTTTAGCGTCAGGATTCCTAACGCTCAGCTTTGCATCTCTAATGAGATGCAAAGTGGGCGTTCCTGACCTAACATGACAGGAGAAATGTCGCTAAGCGACATTTCTCCTATCATCAAACCCCACGCTATGAAGCATAGCGTCAGGAAAAGTAGCGATAACCCCTGTTATCGCTACTTTCCTTACGCCTGCTTCAGGACTGACTTAGCCATGATATCCTATGGAAGGTGGATATCATGGCTAAGTTTGTGAGTCCCTATCAGCAAGCTAACGTGAGATTATCGCTGGGTTTCCAGCGATAATCTCACGTTAGGCAGGTAGGGTGAGGATTTTATCGCTGAGGAGATAAGCGTTGCTAATAGCACGCTATCTCAGCGATAAAAATCCACGGTACCCGGCGATAATTATCCTCACGCTAAGAGCGCTGAGCGATAATTATCGCCGGTTGTTGCTGATATGCCCCTTAGATATAACTCCAGTCATCTAACCAACAGGAACAGCGTTTTATAAATCTTAGCTCCCTGCAGTTCGGGAGTCTCCTTTGTTCAGTGATTCAAGAGTGGAGATAAATCTTTGAATTACAATAAATAATATTCCCTTTTTCTATATTTAATATAATATGCCCCCACAGTGTAGGGAGGAAAGCCTTCTCGCTGCAAAAGCAGCTGTCATTTTTCCACTTTAGTTATAGTTTTATGCAGCTTTAACTATTAGAACAATTGCCATTATTGAACTTTTCATTGTTTGACATCACTTGGGTGGGCTGACTATCAAGGCCATGGCGGATAGTTGCATTACCCCATTAGGATTTGGTGACAGGGAAGGAAGTAGCCCTTTTGTTAGACGGTAGGTGAGACCTGTCCTTGACCTTGTAATTCAGTCAGTGTGTGTATGTTTATATATTTTCTTTGCTGATCAATGACATTATAAGAGTAGGTTTATGGCTTTGGCTTAGGAAGTGTATACTGTTTGGGTGCCTTAGCCTAGCTGAAAGATTCAGTGCTTTTCACTAATTTCATGTTCACATACATTTGTTTTACCTTGCCATTAAGACATGTTGTTGGATTTACAGCTTTTTTGTTCTTAAAAATAACCCACCCATATAATGTTTCTTAAAGATACAAAATGAATACTGACTTTTTGGCATAAGTATTTTACTGTAAATACATTTATATAGCGCTTACTACCCCTGATGAGATGTCAAAGCGCTTTTTCAGTGAGTAGCACGCTACTCCGGAACCCATAAAGGATTAGCAGTGAATTAATATAGAGGAATATGAAAGTAATTTGAGTGGTGTATATGTTAGTCTGTTATTTGGGTTGAGAAGGATAGTGGAGGGATAGAAGAGGGGAAAAGGTTTCCATTTATGCAGCACTTGCTAACCCTGATGAGGTGTTGAAGAGCTTTTTCAGCGAGAAGCATGCTACTCCAGAACCCATAAATGATTAGTGTGAATTAGTTTAGTGAAATATGAAATTAATTTGAGTGGTGGACATGTTAGTCTGATTTGGATTGAAAAGGGTTGTGGAGGGATAGAAGATGGAAGGATGTAGAAACCCTCTTTTTTGTTTGTCTGTTTTCGAGCTTGTAGCTGTAGGAGGAGGCTTGAGATGAGTAAAAGGGAAATGGAGGGGGAAGAGTCTGAGGGAGGGGTTTAGAAAGGCTTGTTTTGGGGGATTGGGATAGTAAAAGAGGTATGAGATGATGCAAGGAGGGGTACAGTAGGGTTAGAGTCTAGGAAGGGTTATTTTGGGGATCGTGGTATTGGGATGAATAAGAGAGTGGAGGCAGAGGAAATATAGATAGAGGTATAGGGTGAGAAAAATGGCAGTGCATTGTAAAGAGTAGTAGAAAGACTCTGGAGTCATCAGCTGTCGTTTGTCAACATTCCAGAACGTACAGCTGATGACGGGGAAAGGAGAGGTTATGGGAGGGGGACAGGACAAAATGGCAAACAAAGCAATATACAGCAGAAAGAGGTTTGAAGTGAATCAGAGAGTTGAGATAGAGAATATATTGAGAGAGGTATAGGGTGGGAAATAGGATAGTGCATTGGATGTGCTGAATTAGAATAATAGTAATAAATATATAGAACCATAAGTAACTGGAAAGAATATAGATGCATAATGTGAGGTAGTATATGTAGATTAAAGATGCATTAAATAAACTCCAGCTTTCAAGTGTTGTTGTACTTTAAATTAATTGCTTTTATATATGTATTACCTACTGGCGGTCGCCAGTAGGTAGTTATAGTTAGGACCACGTTTCCATAGGAAATCCGCAACATTCTATTTTGAATAACTTTGGCGCCGGTCGACGAATCCTCGCGAATTTTTCAAAATAGGTGGGGCGCTACGCTCCGCTCCTACCCTGAAAGTCTCGGGGGGATTCGTCAAGCGGGGGCTGAGATAAAAGGGGGGTCCCAAAACGCGTTTTTCCCATGCATTTTTCCATAGGACCTTTAGACAGGGCTACAGCCCGAACGGCTGAACAGAATTACTAGAAATTTGGCAGAGAGGTAGTCCTCAGGTCAAGGAAGTGCCTTTTGTAGGTTTGGTGTAAATCTGTTCAGTAGATTCTGAGAAAATAGTCTTTAAATCAATATATATATCTGAGCCAGCTTACGGTGCGCTTACGGTACGCTTACCGTACGCGTACGGTGGCGTGCGCGAGCGCGATTCTGATTGGCACTTAGATCTTAGTAAACATTCGAATCGGCCGAAACCAGGAAGCGGCGGCCGCCATTTTCTCTCTCGCACTGAGAGTGATGTTTAAAATATAAAGCACAAAAACATGTAAAGGGGCTGTTTAGACAGCTCCCACACACATAGCAATGTTGAGAGAGTCCCCAAAGATCCCCCAAGGCCAAAAACGGAATTTTTATTTTTTCGCTAATTTCGCCGATTACGCTTACCGTACGCGTACGGTAAAAAATTATAAAAAAAAAAAAATTATCCACACTCTCCCCACCCCGTGTGCAAATGTGTGCATTTGTGCATGGCTTATAACATATACGAAAAATTTAAATATTACCTTTCAAAACAAAGTGCATCATATGTCCTCCATGTGCGCACGGTGCGCGAAGCGCATCGTGCGTACAGGGCCCATCTAGCGTAACGTGGGCACGCGGTGCGCATAGCGCACCGCGTGCCCACCGTGCGTGCACGGCACTAACTGCGTAAAGTGGGCGCGCGGTGCGCGAAGCGCACCGCGTGCTCACTGTGCGCGCACGGTGCGCGAAGCGCACCGTGCGCGCACGGAACGAACTGCGTTAAGTGGGCGCGCACGCCACGAATGGCGTAAAGTAACTTAGCATTTAAAAAACCGTACAAATTCACTGAAAAAACCATAGGTTTCACACACGTTATAGTTAGGAATTAGCATTTAAAAAACCTTGCAAATTCACTGAAAAAACCATAGGTTTCACACATGTTATAGTTAGCGGAAATTTTACTGATAAAAAACCAATGAAATTCCCCTGTTATAGTTAGTGCAGGCAACTATAACTCACGCGACCGCAATCTTCTGCTGATGACATATGTGTCTTTATGAAAAAAAAATATTTGTAATATATGTATAGCTAAAAATGTATGGAAGAAGACATGGGCAAATAAGTGTCTAAATACAGTATTAGCATCAGCAGAGGATTGCGGTCGCGTGAGTTATAGTTGCCTGCACTAACTATAACGGGGGAATTTCATTGGTTTTTTATCAGTAAATTTTCCGCTAACTATAACATGTGTGAAACCTATGGTTTTTTCAGTGAATATATATATACATATATATTTTCGCTCAATGCCTTGAATAGCAGATATTAAAGTATCTAATGTTTTTTGAACTTTTGATGACAATACATGGGATTTAAGCAAATGCACAAGTGCACGAATATGGGGTTGCATAGGAAGGGACTTATGCCGATCCACGGCTAGATCAAGCAACATGTTATGTGGTATAGTACAGTACAGCCGATACACGGCTGAATTGATTGAATTGGCAAGAGGCTGATTTATAAGTACTAACTCTGACCATAATCATGTGAATAATGAAGGATATTGTCAATGAATTGTGTATTTCTATATGAAATGTATATTTATATAAAACTTCAAGATGGCTCTCACGTTAGGAGAGTGCTTGTCCCTTCTTGATTTCAGTGCACAAATGAAATGCCTTTTTAACATGCCTCCTTCGGTGTGTCATGAACACCGAGGTAGGCTTTTCGCTGAAACGCATTTGTTTGCTGTTGGTTGCTGAATAAAGTTTTAAAGCGCCCACCGTGAGTGCGGTATTTCTTTGCTATTCAAGGAAGTGAGCGAAAATTCATAGCGGGACCCACTACCGCAAACTGGCACTCGCCCGTGAGTGCTCTGCTCCAAGTGGACATCGACCGTTTATCTATAAACGGAAGCTCCGCTGCAACTGCTGAGCACGAAGGAGGATCTCAAGTGTGGATCGTATCGAACATCTGGATAAGAGCGGGAGACTGAGGATACAACCACCGGTGAGCTGTGCTAATTTTAATTAAACAAGCAGCAGTGTGAAAGCGGCAGGGTGTAGGGGGGTGCTGAGAACTAATACGGCAACACAGAGACTTTACGGAGGGGGCATGTTTTGCGAGACAACGCGCCGCGAGGTGACCAAAGATATGTTAAAAAAACATGGGGGAGGGACACATTCCACCATGCCGGACCCCAGACAACCGAAAAGTAAACTCCATGAACTTTTGTTGAAACTGGAGCGGCTATATGAACGCGAAACCCGCAAGTGGTGGGAGGCCAATAGTCTACAGAGCTACATAGATGAGAACAGGGTCCCGAGGGGATTACGGGTGTACACAGTCCCATCATATGAAAATCTGGACCCGCAGCTTCTCACAGATTGGGCGGGACACACTGCACAGTACTGTCAAGGGACCTTGGGGATACTGGTGAAATATGCCTGGCGTGACCGCGAAAAGGCATTATTGTATATTAAGGATCTAGAAAAAGAACTGGCTAAAGAAGAAGATAAGAACAAAGTGGAAGAACTTAAGGGGCAAATGAAGGCAAGACTGCTAAAATATGAACAGAAAACCAAAACCAGGAAACAGGAGAAATTCATTCGGGATGAGAACGATTACCTACAAGGGAGAATCTTAACATTTGCCCGCAAGTTTGATGGTCCAAGAAAGGAATTAAATCAGAGATCTAAACAGCTGACATCACAAAGAGTGGAAACTTCTGAATCAGATCTAACAGAAAATGAGTCAAGTGATGATCAAGCAGGAAGACCAGTGGAAAGGAGAAAAACAGCGACTCCTTTTCACGACGAGTTTCAAATAATTCGCCAATCATGGCTACGGGGGGTAAAGAACAAGCCACCCGAAGGAAGCGCAGAAAAACGCGATGAGCAGGCGGGGGCAGGAAGAGGAAAAGCACCACAATGGGTGAATCGCAACAACAAAAAAGCGAGCAAGCGGCAATAGATACCACAAATTTAACGGTGGTAAATCTCACAAAGAAATCTCTCACGGACACTGAAATTAAGGTATTGAGTCTGGGACTTACATTTTGCCCTAGCAATCATCTGGAGTACACTCAAACCAGAATTGACCTTTTCAGCTTTATACGTAAACTGAAATTACACAAGTATTTTAAACTGAGGTCGAATATCAAGGATCCTAAAATAGGGTCACTAAGACTGACAGATACATTAACTGGTAAGGATTTGCCAGCAATTGAACTTTTAGAATACCTCAGATTAGAACGTGAGGATAATCCAGCTGCCAATGACAACATGGCATAAAGAGAGAAGAAAGTAGACATTGAACAAGAAAGAGAAGAGAGCCCATTCAAGCCTACATCTCTTTTCAATCAAT
Organism: Triturus cristatus; assembly: GCF_964204655.1. Lineage (NCBI taxonomy): Eukaryota > Metazoa > Chordata > Amphibia > Caudata > Salamandridae > Triturus > Triturus cristatus. The sequence continues at coordinate 200,543,782 of NC_140593.1, forward strand.
CCCTAAATGCCATTAGACACAATTGATGTCTTCTCGGAGGCCATGGTCAATGACGTATTAAGGTTTAGGTCAAAGAAGACTGGGCACCAAGTAAGGAGTAACATAACAAATGCGGAAAAGACAGCATTACAGAATTTAATGAAGGATGGGTCTGTAATAATTAAACCTTCTGACAAAGGCAGAAATGTGGTTCTCCAAACCAGGGAACAGTACTGCAATGAGGCTCTGCGCCAACTTTCGGATTGAAAATATTATGAGAAATTAACGAGTGACGTTTATCAGAAAAGCATCAAATTGTATGACGAATTAATCCGCAAGTGGTATGACAAATTAATGTTGGGGACAGAAGAACATTTGTTCCTTCGCAGTAACAATCCAGTGGTCCCCACCTTTTATCATATCCCGAAGTTGCACAAAGACGGCCTGCATCCACCTGGCAGACCGATTGTGTCTTCTTTGAACAGTTTGACCGAGCACCTATCAATGTTTATTGATCATTTCTTATTTTCTTTTGTGGTACAGTTTGAATCTTATATCAAAGACAGTAAGGATTTCTTGAACAAAATCAACAAGATAATATGGGACCCTACTTACCTTTTAATGGTGCTGGATATTACAAGTCTGTATACTTGTATAGAACATAAGCATGGCTTAAGGGCTGCACCGCTTTATCTGGAGAAATGTCAGTTACATTATTCTGAACACAATCAAATGCTGATAGAGCTTGTGGAGTTTTGTCTTGCAAATAATATTTTTTTTTTGAGGATCAATATTTCAGACAAGCATCTGGTACGGTGATGGGCACCTGCTTTGCTCCCAGTTATGCGAACTTGTTTGTTGGCTGTTGGGAGGAGCGGGTGCCAAAACCTATACAGGTCAAAGCAGTGGCTGAGTGGTAGAGTGGTATCAATATATCGATGACTTGTTCATTGTGTGGCAAGGGACAATGGACCGGCTCTTGGATATATTGATGCCCTCAACAATAATGACCTTCACCTACACTTCTCGGGAACAGTGAGTCCAGTGGCAGTGGACTACCTGGACCTGAGGGTGTTTGTAGAGGGTGGAAATATACACACGGCATTATACCGCAAATCCACAGCGGCCAATTCAACATTGTTTGCCACCAGTAACCACCCACTCAAACTCATTCAAAGCATTCCATATGGCTAGCTTCTCAGATTAAAGAGAAACAGCACTAGAGAGAAGGACTTTGAGGCGGCTGCCACAGAGTGTATTGCCAGATTTACTGTGAGGGGGTATGAGCCTGTAGCCTTAACAAAAACTTTGCAGAAGGTGAGAGAGATCCAAAGAGATAAACTCTTGATGGACAAACAGAAACAGATGGGGAAGGATAATAAGGGTAAATTCCGGATGGTTACCCCTTATTCATCAGAAGCTAACCATTTGAAACATATGCTTAAAAAAACCTGGCATATTTTGAAAACAGACAGTGTTATCTGTGATGACATTCCGGCCTATCCTTTAGTAACTTTTAAGAAAGCTAGTTCTTTACAAGATATGCTGGTAAGAAGCCATCTAGAGAAAGCACCACAAAGAATGAGCACTTTAAAATAAATGAAGGGATTTTTTTCCCTGCAGTAGGTGCAAAGCGGGGGGGACACGGAGCTAGTTAGAGAGAGGTCCTGAACCAATGCTCCAAAAGGTAGTACAACAACAATGTAAGTGGTATCAGTTCCTAAGAAAAAGGGAAGGTATGTTACAGCCAAGTCGGCTGTAATCAGTGTGCGGTGTCTCCAAGTAGACTTGAGTGTGCAGAGAGGAGAGAAAGAGTACTCCTGTATAAATCTTGTGGTGCCCTCACACACCCTTGCGAGTGTATAGCATCATCATTGGGCAGGTGCTCCTCGTGGGGGTGGCGCTGCAGTCCCTCACGGGCCCGTTTTAAGGGGCTCTCTGGCGGAGATCTTCTAGGAGTTGCTGCATTTGTGCATGAGGGTGTGTGGGTCAGGAATTGGTGGTAAGTGAAAGATAAAATGCCCCAAAGGACCAAAACAGTTTATTGGAAAGTCCTTTGAATCAGGATAAAAATGTCACGGGGATGGAGACGCAAAATAATGCTGGAATGAGAGGGGAAACTAAGCACATAAGATCTTTTGGATGGTGACTTTGAAACAGGAGCAGACTATTCCTGTCTGTCGGTTTTTTATAATTGGTGGTCTTGAGAGTACCATCTTCGCGGGAAATCAACAGGTCAAGGAAGGGAATCGATTCAGGTGACAGAGAACCCGCGAATTTGAGGAAGGGGTTGGTAGTGTTGATCCAAGTGAAGAAGGAATGGTAGGTCTCTTCGTCCCCTTTCCAGAAAATGATGATATCATCAATATAGCGTCACCATCCGAAAGCACTAAGAAACAACTTACCTGTGGGCCAGTTCCTCCGCCTTCGGAGAAATTGCAACACTACTAAAGAGTTTGAGAAAGAGGCCGAGACTCTAACTGACAAGCTGATCAAAAGAGACTATCCACCTAGAATTATAAGACAGGCTCGGAAGAGAGCCAGGAATAATCACAGAGAAGCCCTGCTAGAAGTCAGAGAAAGAACCAAAACAGACACATTAACGAGTGTCACATCTTTCACCCCCAACTCGAACAAAATTCAAAAAATTATAAAGAAACATTGGAGGATTTTAGAAACAGGGAACTTTTCACCAGGTCCAATACCTCTGTTCGCATTTAAAAGGACGCAGAACCTGAGAGACATCTTGATACATACATGTCCCAAGAATACGATCAGCCAACAACCAACACTGGACACTACACCCTGTAGTAGGCCACTATCCTTGTGGCTCATGTGCAGTCTGTCCCCAGACCAGCATGACTAAAGAACTTGATCTGGGACTAACAAAACCCTGGTAGCAAAGACGCCATACGAATTGCAACACGAAAAACTGCGTCTATCTGATCACATGCCCCTGTGGTTCCAAATATATAGGGATGACAGTCCGATCAGTGAAGATACGCGTCGGGGAACACAAAAGCACCATTCGATGCAAACGCTCTGCAACGAGATTACAGAGCCATTTTCTAGAGAAAAATCATCCCCCAGAAAGCCTACGGTGGACTGTCATAGAGTCAAACCCTCATTGGACAGCGTCAGCCCTTTTCAAACGTGAACAACGATGGGTTTTCAGACTTAAAAGTGACTAGGGAGGTCTTAACGACGAGATACCCTGGGTCGATCTGACTCAATGAACTTTACCTTACGCATGATACAGGCCCCATCAATCCCTCATGCGACTCGCTTAACATGCAGAATCACACCTGTTTTTGTTTGATCTGGGTTGTTTACCGAGATATAGTTTCCAACCTACACAGCGTGATACTAGTGATACATCAATACATGACTCTAGTCAATCCACACACAACCGATACCATATATTTAAAGATACAGAGTGGGCACCATTCACGTACGTATATTATATGTGCCTCAACAAACAGGGCAGCATCCCATAGTAAGAGGGTGCACGGCATTTTCAATAACTTTTTGAGGCGAGGGTGGAATAACACTGCTATGATCACCATTCAGTCCTCTATATGTACCACCACGCCACACGGGCGCTGATGCCTCCCAATCCTATTAGCAATATCACCAGCAACACACACCACTCTGTTGGGGATATATTATGCGCCCCACTGCTCTCATTAGGTCACTGTCAGATCCCTATCAGGGCAGTCAGCATTTCCAGCTGTTGTTCATGTCTATATACCCCGTCATTGCCCAGTGTATGGAATACCTTGTTCATGAAGGAACCACTTTGCCCCATATCAGCGTATCTCTTTTTTCCTTTTGCTTCCCACAAATGGCTTCCGGCTGTTAAATCAGCGACTCCCCGGCGCCTTAGGATACGCAGATATCCACTTACGTATACACATTCGTTTAGATTTTTAACAATGTCATATAGGATTAGTTCCATTATCTACTATGACCCAGTACACCTTTCCAATATGGCCGCCTAGTTGTACCACTGTACCGGCTGCCCCACGCCCGCACTTATGTATGACGTTGACACCTTCCCTCCAACCAATTATCAGTCCTATATCTAACGGAAGACCTTCCACGTCATTGTTTCCAGCATCCGTGGATGTCGGGTAGGTTGTCCCGCACAAAGGAAGAGCGCGAAGTGAGTCATTTTTCTTTCCCGCTGCTGGCAACCAGAAGAAGCACTAAGGTAACACTTTCGGAGTTACTGTTCCCAGTAACCCTGCTCTGTCTTCTTCTTCTTATTTTATCGTTTAGCTGCCTCTACCTTCCTACGGCACTGCTGAGGAGACCCATCCTTTATTGAGGGAGGATACAAATTTTTTAATTGTTGTATTACTGCTTTATTTCGTATGTATAATGCATGTTTTTGGAGGGTCACGCTACCCATGGGTTCTTCAATTTACTATTACACCCATTTCGGAAGTTTGGACTCCCTGCCATGCTCATGACACGCCCCTTCCACGACGCCGGGAGGCTCGCTTGTGTCCTCTAGTGCCTAGATACCATGCGACCACTCGCTCACAGCGCATACTTAGGGATGTTCATGTTAGAACAGCGTCCTTTACGAGATACTCTTCTTATCACAATGCACCCTCATTTTTTACTTTATGATCACCACGGTTGCTTAATAAGTATAGTTCACTCCGACCGCCGTTTAGTAGCCCGAACCAAACTAATCCTACCAGCATCACTCTCTCGACCCTAGGACGACACTGATCTCATCCGACATTCTCGCTACCAATGTGTGTCGAGCACGTTCTTTAAAGAGCATGCGGAATTAGCACCCTACTAATTACGCTTGTGCATGCTCCCAGTATGCACCCCGCACCGGTGCACTGGCACATGTGCGTCTAGCACATCTATGAGTTAGCACTACTCTATGGATGTGTGATGATGTTCGTTTTCTTTCTCTTCCTTTCCCCCCCCCTTGTTTTGTCTCCTTTAGGCTGAGAACAGGGTACACGCATAACTACGTGTCCCAATGACAGTACCTGTGTATTGTAACCTATAAGAAGGACACATGGAAATATAGGGCGTCTTTTTCCCCATTCCCATATCTACACTCTTTCTCACTAGTCCTGATGAAGCGCTATAGGATCCATTAGGGACCAATATTTAGCGCGAAAGATGACGACCCCATTCTACACTTAACACTCTCGATACTCACCACACGGGTTGAGAGCAGCGGGATCTTATTTGCTTAGTTTCCCCTCTCATTCCAGCATTATTTTGCATCTCCATCCCCGTGACATTTTTTATCCTGATTCAAAGGACTTTCCAATAAACTGTTTTGGTCCTTTGGGTCATTTTATCTTTCACTTACCACCACTTCCCGACCCACACACCCTCATGCACAAATGCGGCAACTCCTAGAAGATCTCCGCCAGAGAGCCCCTTAAAACGGGCCCGTGAGGGACTGCAGCTCCACCCCCACGAGGAGCACCTGCCCAATGATGATGCTATACACTCGCAAGGGTGTGTGAGGGCACCACAAGATTTATACAGGAGTACTCTTTCTCTCCTCTCTGCACACTCAAGTCTACTTGGAGACACCACACACTGATTACAGCCGACTTGGCTGTTACATGCCATCCCTTTTTCTTAGGAACTGATACCACTTACATCGTTGTTGCAAATCATGCTCCAACAGCAAAGGGTACTGTCGTATAAGATACCAGATACAGGGAAAACAAAGGAAATAGCTAAGTTTATAACCTGCAGTACACCATATGCGGTATACTGCTTGGTGTGCCCATGCGGGTTACGCTATATAGGTAGCACAAACCATCAATTGAAGATCAGGATATTGGAACATTTAAGAGCCATCAACAAGTTGGATGCTGCATATCCTGTGGCACACCATTTTGCCAAATTCCATCAGAGTGATAGAAATCAATTACAGTATTTTGGCTTAGATTGTGTTCCAATAAATGTTCGAGGGAGAGATAGGCTACGCAAATTACGGAGACTAGAATCACGGTACATTATAGATCTGCTCACAAAATTTCCAAGGGGAATGAACAGTGGGGAAGAACTAGCTGTACATATAGGCTTCTAGTTTGCAACAGCTACAGTTGACACATGTGCTTCGTGAGTTTGCAGATATTAAAGTATCTAATGTTTTTTGAACTTTTGATGACAATACATGGGATTTAAGCAAATGCACAAGTGCACGAATATGGGGTTGCATAGGAAGGGACTTATGCCGATCCACGGCTAGATCTAGCAACATGCTATGTGGTATAGTAGAGTACAGCTGATACACGGCTGAATTGATTGAATTGGCAAGAGGCTGATTTATAAGTACTAACTCTGACCATAATCATGTGAATAATGAAGTATATTGTCAATAAATTGTGTATTTCTATATGAAATGTATATTTATTCAAAACTTCAAGATGGCACTCACGTTAGAAGGAGAGTGCTTGTCCCTTCTTGATTTCAGTGCACTAATGAAATGCCTTTTAAACATGCCTCCTTCGGTGAGTCATGAACACCGAGGAACGCTTTTCCCCCAAACGCATTTGTTTGCTGTTGGTTGCTGAATAAAGTTTTCAAGCGCCCCCTGTGAGTGCGGTATTTCTTTGCTATTCAAGGAATTGAGTGAAAATACATAGAGGCACCCACTACAGCAAACCGGCACCCGCCGTGAGTGCTCCGCTCCAAGTTGACATCGAGTGTTTATGTATATATATATATATTCACTGAAAAAACCATAGGTTTCACACATGTTATAGTTAGCGGAAATTTTACTGATAAAAAACCAATGAAATTGCCCCGTTATAGTTAGTGCTGGCAACTATAACTCACGCGACCGCAATCCTCTGCTGATGCTAATACTGTATTTAGACACTTATTTGCCCATGTCTTCTTCCATACATTTTTAGCTATACATATATTACAAATATTTTTTTTTTATAAAGACACATATGTCATCAGCAGAAGATTGCGGTCGCGTGAGTTATAGTTGCCAGCACTAACTATAACGGGGCAATTTCATTGGTTTTTTATCAGTAAAATTTCCGCTAACTATAACATGTGTGAAACCTATGGTTTTTTCAGTGAATTTGCAAGGTTTTTTAAATGCTAATTCCTAACTATAACGTGTGTGAAACCTATGGTTTTTTCAGTGAATTTGTACGGTTTTTTAAATGCTAAGTTACTTTACGCCATTCGAGGCGTGCGCGCCCACTTAACGCAGTGCGTTCCGTGCACGGTTTTTATCAACTTTAATAAGCCCTGTACATTTGGTGGCCTTCGGCCACCAAAAGCACAGGGGGTGGGGTCAATGTGGATAGTGTTTTTTTTATTTCGATTTTATAATTTCATGTTGCCAAAATATAGTTTTTTTACTGATGTCATAAGCCCTGTACATTTGGTGGCCTACGACCACCAAAAGCACAGGGGGTGGGGTAAGTGTGGATAGTGTTTTTTTTATTTCTATTTTTTACCGTACGCTTACGGTAAGCGTACGGTAAGCGTACTCGGCGAAATTGCCGAAAAAAAAATAAAACCGTTTTTGCTCTTGGGGGATGTTTGGGGACTCCCTCAACATGACTATGTGGGAGGGAGTTGTCAAAACAGCCCCGTAACATGTTTTTGGGCATCATGTTTGATAAATAACACTCAGTGCGAGAGACAAAATGGCGGACGCCGCTTCCTGGTTTCGGCCGATTCGAATGTTTACTAAGATCTAAGAGCCAATCAGAATCGCGCTCGCGCACGCCACCGTACGCGTACGGTAAGCGTACGGTAAGCGTACCGTAAGCGGGCTCAGATATATATATTGATTTAAAGGCTATTTTCTCAGAATCTACTGAACAGATTTACACCAAACCTACAAAAGGCACTTCCTTGACATAGGGACTACCTCTCTGCCAAATTTCTAGTAATTCTGTTCAGCCGTTCAGGCTGTAGCTCGTTCTAAAGGTCCTATGGAAAAATGCATGGGAAAAACGCGTTTTGGGACCCCCCTTTTATCTCAGCCCCCGCTTGACGAATCCCCCCGAGACTTTCAGGGTAGGAGCGGAGCGTAGCGCCCCACCTATTTTGAGAAATTCGCGAGGATTCATCGACCGGCGCCAAAGTTATTCAAAATAGAATGTTGCGGATTTCCTATGGAAAAGGGGTCCTAACTATAACTACCTACTGGCGACCGCCAGTAGGTAATATATATATGCCAATCGTAGATACCCGAAGTATGAAGGCGCCACACCCAGCGTAGTTTCAATCTTTATTACTGGAAGACAGCAGCACACACAGCGAGACCCTCGCAGCTTAATCCTTTGTGCCATACGCGTTTCAGGAGCAATCTCCCTTGTTCACTGGCTTTCGTCGAGGAGGAAACAGCTGTGCTAGTTTGAATCGCACTCGCGATCTTTTGAAGTGAATCAGGCCCCAATGGGCGTGTCTTTGCAAGGTGTTCTGGTCATTGTGGTACGGGTAAGTTCTTGTATCCCAAGTGGATATTGCCGTTCACTTCCCTGAAGTATTTAAAATCCGATTAGGTCGCTGGTTAAAGTCTGGCTGGGCTGCTGCTCGTTCATGTCTCACCAGAGAAAACGCCGTTCCATTCGCGCTCTTTGAATTCACAGGCGCGTGGACCTGCTGGGGTACGCAGTGGGGCAACCTTCGTGGCCAGGGCAGACCACATATATGCCAATCGTAGATACCCGAAGTATGAAGGCGCCACACCCAGCGTAGTTTCAATCTTTATTACTGGAAGACAGCAGCACACACAGCGAGACCCTCGCAGCTTAATCCTTCGTGCCATACGCGTTTCAGGAGCAATCTCCCTTGTTCACTGGCTTTCGTCGAGGAGGAAACAGCTGTGCTAGTTTGAATCGCACTCGCGATCTTTTGAAGTGAATCAGGCCCCAATGGGCGTGTCTTTGCAAGGTGTTCTGGTCATTGTGGTACGGGTAAGTTCTTGTATCCCAAGTGGATATTGCCGTTCACTTCCCTGAAGTATTTAAAATCCGATTAGGTCGCTGGTTAAAGTCTGGCTGGGCTGCTGCTCGTTCATGTCTCACCAGAGAAAACGCCGTTCCATTCGCGCTCTTTGAATTCACAGGCGCGTGGACCTGCTGGGGTACGCAGTGGGGCAACCTTCGTGGCCAGGGCAGACCACATATATGCCAATCGTAGATACCCGAAGTATGAAGGCGCCACACCCAGCGTAGTTTCAATCTTTATTACTGGAAGTCAGCAGCACACACAGCGAGACCCTCGCAGCTTAATCCTTCGTGCCATACGCGTTTCAGGAGCAATCTCCCTTGTTCACTGGCTTTCGTCGAGGAGGAAACAGCTGTGCTAGTTTGAATCGCACTCGCGATCTTTTGAAGTGAATCAGGCCCCAATGGGCGTGTCTTTGCAAGGTGTTCTGGTCATTGTGGTACGGGTAAGTTCTTGTATCCCAAGTGGATATTGCCGTTCACTTCCCTGAAGTATTTAAAATCCGATTAGGTCGCTGGTTAAAGTCTGGCTGGGCTGCTGCTCGTTCATGTCTCACCAGAGAAAACGCCGTTCCATTCGCGCTCTTTGAATTCACAGGCGCGTGGACCTGCTGGGGTACGCAGTGGGGCAACCTTCGTGGCCAGGGCAGACCACATATATGCCAATCGTAGATACCCGAAGTATGAAGGCGCCACACCCAGCGTAGTTTCAATCTTTATTACTGGAAGACAGCAGCACACACAGCGAGACCCTCGCAGCTTAATCCTTCGTGCCATACGCGTTTCAGGAGCAATCTCCCTTGTTCACTGGCTTTCGTCGAGGAGGAAACAGCTGTGCTAGTTTGAATCGCACTCGCGATCTTTTGAAGTGAATTGGCATATATATATATATATATATATATATATATATATATATATATATATATATATATATATATATATATATATTTCAACAAAACGCCCCAAAGCAATTCTGGACGCACTCACAGCTGTTGTAAACCATCCGGTTTATTTAAACTCGGCAAACCAAAGGATCATTCCGGTTATTAAAAGTCTTGTGCCCGACGCGTTTCGAGGTATTAACCTCTTCTTCATGGGCGGCTTCACGAATGTCATTGCAGGTGAGCATGCTTATATTATGACCGCCCTCAGTGGGCGTTGCTTAGTGCTTTCATTAATTGATAGTTTCACGCATGCTGGGATGTGTAGTCCGGACCTTTAATAGGTTCTGCAGGCATTCTTTGCAGCTATTTTCATTCCTTGATAGGACTCGAGATGAGGCGTTGGTTTCTTTGTGCCACAGCAGCTGTGCTGCATATTGAGTGTGGAATAGTTCCCACCACGCAGCCTCTCCTTCGATCATGGGATGGTGCAGTCCAGCGCGGCAAGGGCAGCCGCGTAAACGTATTTCAACAAAACGCCCCAATGCAATTCTGGACGCACTCGCAGCTGTTGTAAACCATCCGGTTTATTTAAACTCGGCAAACCAAAGGATCATTCCGGTTATTAAAAGTCTTGTGCCCGACGCGTTTCGAGGTATTAACCTCTTCTTCATGGGCGGCTTCACGAATGTCATTGCAGGTGAGCATGCTTATATTATGACCGCCCTCAGTGGGCGTTGCTTAGTGCTTTCATTAATTGATAGTTTCACGCATGCTGGGATGTGTAGTCCGGACCTTTAGTAGGTTCTGAAGGCATTCTTTGCAGCTATTTTCATTCCTTGATAGGACTCGAGATGAGGCGTTGGTTTCTTTGTGCCACAGCAGCTGTGCTGCATATTGAGTGTGGAATAGTTCCCACCACGCAGCCTCTCCTTCGATCATGGGATGGTGCAGTCCAGCGCGGCAAGGGCAGCCGCGTAAACGTATTTCAACAAAACGCCCCAAAGCAATTCTGGACGCACTCGCAGCTGTTGTAAACCATCCGGTTTATTTAAACTCGGCAAACCAAAGGATCATTCCGGTTATTAAAAGTCTTGTGCCCAACGCGTTTCGAGGTATTAACCTCTTCTTCATGGGCGGCTTCACGAATGTCATTGCAGGTGAGCATGCTTATATTATGACCGCCCTCAGTGGGCGTTGCTTAGTGCTTTCATTAATTGATAGTTTCACGCATGCTGGGATGTGTAGTCCGGACCTTTAGTAGGTTCTGCAGGCATTCTTTGCAGCTATTTTCATTCCTTGATAGGACTCGAGATGAGGCGTTGGTTTCTTTGTGCCACAGCAGCTGTGCTGCATATTGAGTGTGGAATAGTTCCCACCACGCAGCCTCTCCTTCGATCATGGGATGGTGCAGTCCAGCGCGGCAAGGGCAGCCGCGTAAACGTATTTCAACAAAACGCCCCAAAGCAATTCTGGACGCACTCGCAGCTGTTGTAAACCATCCGGTTTATTTAAACTCGGCAAACCAAAGGATCATTCTGGTTATTAAAAGTCTTGTGCCCGACGCGTTTCGAGGTATTAACCTCTTCTTCATGGGCGGCTTCACGAATGTCATTGCAGGTGAGCATGCTTATATTATGACCGCCCTCAGTGGGCGTTGCTTAGTGCTTTCATTAATTGATAGTTTCACGCATGCTGGGATGTGTAGTCCGGACCTTTAGTAGGTTCTGCAGGCATTCTTTGCAGCTATTTTCATTCCTTGATAGGACTCGAGATGAGGCGTTGGTTTCTTTGTGCCACAGCAGCTGTGCTGCATATTGAGTGTGGAATAGTTCCCACCACGCAGCCTCTCCTTCGATCATGGGATGGTGCAGTCCAGCGCGGCAAAAACATAGAATAATGTAACTATCACTAATATGGACATTTGTTAAGCAGAACTAATGAATATCTATATATATATAGTGTAATCATATTTATTATTCTACACATTTATACAAAGCAATACAAATGTATAGGTACATATGTATAGTACAAATAAATGCTTATGTATATAGAGGGATATGCTGTATATTTCTGTTTGTATTTGGTGTTTATGTGTGTAAGAGCCAACTCTTGAGTATTTTCTGAAGATAAGGTGGTTATCTGTGGTACTTATGTTTGGGGGTAAAGAGTTCCATAATGTTGCTGCTTGAACAGAGAAGGATGTGCTACCCATGTTTTTTTCTTGTATCCTGGGATTTTGAGGCGAGGTGCAACTCTAGAGTGGAGGTTCCTTTGTTGAATGTGTTTGGTGATTTTATTCCTGATGAAGAGCGGTCCTGTTCCATGGATCAGTTCGTGCTTTATATAAAGCAGCTTGAATGGGGATCTTCTGGCAACGGGTAACCAATGCAGGGCTTTCAAGGCAGGGGAGATGTGGTCTTGTGGAATCAACTTTTGAAAATGTTAGTGTTTATGCCTTTAAGCACTTGCATCTCAAACTTTATTTTCTGGCTCCTTTTCATAACACACTCTTTTTGGAGGATACAGGTTAACCCTTCCAATACGGTCTGTTCTGCAAAGGGACTCTACTCCTAGCTAGCAATTCATATTATGGGACTTTCTGTCTAGGACAGCTGAGACTAATACATAATGTCCCCCAACTAATAGCAAGTATGCACCCTAACAAAATGCTTATGTCTATACCAAAGCATGTTTGATTTATCTGACTGGCCAGTAGTTTTTTTTTTATTTATCTGACTGGCTCAGTAGATTTTTACCCCAGAGGTCTAAACATAGACCACTGCAGATATTTCATGCTGCTTTTGGTGCTACACCAGTAGAGCATCAAAATCTTTTTTAGTGAGGATGCGTCCGTACTGTTTTCCACTTTTAGCGGAGACTAGTTCCTGCCTCCTCACTTCAAGAGGCATAGTGTTACTGGCTTATTGATATAGATATTTTTACCTACATAGCTGGAAATAGAGTATGTTGGACCTGAACCTTTCAACAGGGTCACCCCAGATGTTTGCCTTCATTTGCTGAACACGTTTTTTTTTCGCTTGTAGGAATCTGTGCACTTTTACTCCTGCTAACCAGTGGTAAAGTGCTTGTGCTCTTCCTTTTAAACATGGCAAAATTGGTCTACACCTGATTGGTACATTTAATTCCCTTTTTGATCCCTAGTATATGGTGCCTCATGTACCTAGAGCCTGTAAATTGAATGCTAGTTGTAAGCTGCAGCAGTCATTGTGCCGCCGTATAAATTTATCACTATGAAACATGTACCAGGCCTGTCACTGCAGCCTGTAGAGCAGTTTTAAACTGCCATTTCAACCTGGCAAAAGATGCCTCTTGCCAGGCCTAAAACTTGCTTTTGAATACTTATATGGAAACCCTAAGGTAGGCCATAACCACTCATAGGGTAGGGTACATGTGAATTAAATGGTAGGACATGTGTGTTTATGTTTTATGTGTCTTGACAAATTAAAAACTCTTAAAGCCGTTTTCACGGTTGTAAGGTTATCTCTTACACACAGGGTTACCTTATCACACTTAGGGGGCGATTATGATGCAGCCCGTAAAGGCTCCAACCGCAGGTCCGCATTGTAATGGGCCACTCTGCTTGCTTTCCGACTGCCTCATAATGATGGAGGTGGTCGGAAATTAAACCAGACGGTCATTCCAGCTGGCTCCTGATGGGCTTGGAGAGCCCGTCCACCAGTAGGAAGCTGGCTAGTAATCTCAAGGGTGGGCCTTTTTCTCCCTTCAGATTACAATGCACGGTTTCCAATGTGGTTTTCATGTTGGTTTGTCTGACATGAATTCCATGTCAAAAATAATGTTTGGGGGCCCACAGCAGGGACCTCTTTGGTGCACGGCCTCTGGTTGGAGGCCATGGGGGCACCTATGATGTCTGCCACAGGGTGCAGGGATTAACCGCACCTCCCATTTCACTATGGGAGCATGCATTACGGCCGGTTTACAGCCGTAATGCATGCTTCCATAATGAAATATAGGAATGCGACCAAACAGTGTTTGGTCGCATCCTAATGAGGCAGTCAGGACTGCTGACCGGGTGTCGATCAGTCCCAGGACCGAGTCGTTATCGGGCGGAAGGAATTCCGCCCAACATCGAAATCAAGCCCTTTATGAGTGATAATATCAGTTTGGAAACAGAAAGCAAAATGTTTCTTCCACTCAACTGAATTGTAATTGAAAATCTTCTTTAATGGTAAAGTTGGATTTTAAGTTTCTATTCTGAAAATCTCACTTTTAGAAAGTTGACGTTTTTGTGACTTAACCAAATGTGCCTCTCTGCCAGGGTCCAGGGTGACTGTGAATGGTTCTCCTGTGGTGTTTTGTGTATTCCTTCCAGACAAGGGGACAAAAGGGCCTTGGGTGTGGAACAGGGCGCTTCTCTCCTGAGCAGGATTTTCTGGCAGGTCAGCCTTCCTGAGTTTCAAAGTGTATCCTCAGGGCTACGCCCACCCCCTTCCTGACTTCTAAGGGCTACCTGCTCTACCAGTGTCAAATGCAGTATACACTTGGGCCTGCCTGCCCTTTGTTACCATAGACAGTTTGGAGCCAAACCAGGAAAGGGAAAAGATTAGACAAAGGCAGCATCTACCACCCACAGGCTGGCACAAGGGATTAAAGTCCCCTAGCAGAACCTCTTATCAAAACAATCCTGGTCCTGTGGAATACTGTACCTTCTTGCCTTGACCCGAGGCCCCCGCTTGAAGTGACTCCAAGGGTAAATTGGCTGACCACCTGTTTGAGCTACAGGGACACAAAAAGCTTCCATAGGCTTGTCCTACTTAACCAGTATCAACTGGACCTATGTGAGCCATGCTGCTGGCCTCTGCTTTGTCTGAGTCCTGATCCCGAAAAGGTTCCTCTCCATGTTGTGGCCTCTTGGATGGCATCAGCAAGCACTCCTCCTGCCCAACGATCATAAGTCCTGAGCTCCAGGTAAAGATCCTGGTATTTTTTGTCTCTTTATGACCCTGAATGGACTCCTTGGGTCGCCCGACAGCCATCTGCAATGCTCACCGACATATATTTTCAGCAACAACCTCTTAGTGTCATCCCTGAGATCCTGCACCAACGGTAGCAACACAAAGCTCCAGCGAGGGCCAACTCTTTGCACCAAATGCCTGACCTGCTTTTTGCGCCGACAACGATCTCCTTGTGTCAAATACCAACACAAGATCCCCGTGCAGCTCTCAATGTGGATTTGGACTCAGAAAAGTTGAAATCTTCATCAGGATGATCCTGGTCGCTGTACTTGACCTGCGGTCTATTGCTGTTCGCCTGAACTTGTGACTGTGTCACAGTAAAGTGAAACCAAATACCCGCACTTGGCAATAGTAAACCTGGGGGTGTTTGGACAACATATCAATTGAAAAATATTGCGAGACAGAAATTTCAGAAATTGAATAATGTAACCAACAAATATTGTGATGCACAAATCATTTTGACAAGAATATAGATTTTTGAGGTAAGTAATATCGATGTAAATAATATCAAAGTTTTCAATATCATTTCACTAATATACTAGTTACAAAATGTATTTGTATTATTCTAATGTGTTCTAGTTGACATATTAATTTTGTGTGTTAATATTGTCTATATAAAAGTTATGAATTTATTTGTAAACATAGCTTGCAATTGTGGGTGATTAAGAATTGTTTATTATCTTTTAATAGTAATTTATAGTGTTGTAGTGGGCTGTTGGGTTTGTAAGAGGATAGTGTGAGAAGTTAAGTAGGTAATAATTAATTAAGAATTATTTAATACATTTTATTTAATTTTATGATTGATATTTATTATGTAAATCCAATTTATTTCTGTTTTGCTGTTAGATTTGTAGGTGTTTAGGGTGGGAATTTAAATAAGTAATAATTATTTGGCAAGAAATATGAATTGTTAATTAATTATTTAATGGATTTTTATCTATGTAATTTATGGAACACATTTATTTTAGTTGCGGACTGATAGGTTTATAGAGGTTTAGGTTGGGAAATGTATTAAGTAATAAATAATTAACAATACATTATTATTGGTTAATTATTTATCTAATTGATTTTTAAAATATGAAATGCTGATTTAATTTAAATATATTTTTGTTGCAGGATGCTAGGTTTGTAAGAGTATAGGGTAGGAATTAAATTAAGTAATAATTAATTAACTATTAACTATTATTTTTAAATTAATTATATCATTGAAATTTAAATATGCATATTGTGGAATTGTTATTTATCTTTATTTAATTTGGTTGTGAGATGCTAGGTTTGTAGGGGTTGAGGGTGAGTAGTTAATGAAGTAATAATTAATAAACAATTAATTATTACATTTTAAATAATTATTTCATTTATTTTAGATATGTAAGTTATGGGCTAGTTATTTTTTAGTTATTTTTTAGGTGCAATCGGCTAGGTTTGTACGAGTACAATACGGGAAGTTGATTAATTAATAATTGAATAACAATTATTTATCAACTGATAATTATTGTTTGACTGATTAGTAATCATGTTAATTGATTAATTGCCTTCAGTTTTTTAATAGATATATTTATATACATTTATAGACATTTTATGTAATATTTTTGCAAAATTCATGGGTTTACATATGTAATTTACTTGAAGTAAAATATTTTCTCTACTCTTCCATTGATTGTAGTTGGAATAGTAAAATGAACCTCTTCGCAGTTCAACAGTTTCCCTATTGTTGCTTTGTTTGGAGTTGGACTAGTAAATGTCACCACTCCAAACTCCCACGCTTTCCCTACTATTTGAGAGATTCGAGTGGGAATAGTAAATTTTACCCCTCTAAGTCCCACACATTCCCTACTTCTGCGCTGTTTGGAGTGGGAATAGTACATTTCACCCCCTGACGTTGAACAGATTGGAGTGGGAATAGAACATTTTACCGCTCCAAAATCCAACATTTTCCCTACTGTTGCAGTGACAGGAGTGGGAATAGTAAATGCGCCCATCCAAAATCCAACTCTTTCCCTACTGTTGCACAGACTGGAATGTGATTAATAAATGTTACTCCTCCAAAGGCCAGTGTTTTTCCCAACTGTTACACTGTTTGGAGTGGGAATAGTAACTTTGACCCCTCCAAAATCCAAAGCTTTTCTTACTGTTGCGCTGTTTGGATTAGTAATATAGTACATTTAAGCCCTCCAAAGTCCAGCTCTTTACCTACTGTTGCACTGATTGGAGTAAAAATAGTAAATCTAATTCTTCCCAAGTCCCTACTGTTGCATAAACTAGAGTGGAGTCTATACTAAGACTCCAAAAGAGAGATTTTATAGCATGAATAGTGTTTCTATTTTAGACGATTTTTTTATTTTTATATTTATTTTAAATTTTATAGTATTTTTTGTAAATCTGTATGTGTTTTATGGATTTTTTCCGTTTTACACAGTGCTGCGCAGCAAGGTGTCTTGCAGCATTGAGCTTGATAAATGTGCCCCTAAGTATTGTGAGCAGCTTTGAGTTATTAGATAGAATCATCTCAGCATGGCAATTTCTACTAAAACATAGAAGACTGTGTGCACCAGGTACTTACTTATGTACATGAGCTTGTTTTTCTTCAGAAGATGGGCTGTCTGTAAGGTCTTCACCATAGTATGAAGGCTGCAGGCAGTATGATCTTTAGCACCTTCAGACCTTTTTAAAAAAAAAAAATGTTTACAGAGCTTTAAAGAGCGCTTTACATGAACACCAGTTGTGTTGCATGAGGACACATTCATTTTTGTTAGGCATGGGGAAATTAAGTGATTTGCCCAGAATCACAGGATGCTGCGCACCTTTGCCGAGACTCGAATCCGGTTCCCCAGATTAGAGGCCGACCACCCTTGCCGTTAGGCCAACTCCTTTCCTGTGGTTGTTCTAAGTGAATTGTCGCCTTCTGGATGAGTTTTGCATGGAGTGTACACTGTGCTTAGTTGATACTTTTTAATTCTCTCTGGTGTATTTTTCATGAAAGTTTCACTGTTTGCAAACAGTGTGGTACAGAGTAAACCATCTCCACAGAATAAACACGGTTAACAGTAATTACTTTACTACTCATATCCACTTTATTTCTTAATATAGGTTCAGTAACTGTCAGGGGTTTGTTACAGGTAAAGAGTCCCCATAGTAGGGCATTAGTTATGTAACAGGGCTTGAAGTAGGGCATTAGTTATGTAACAGGGCTTGAGTATGTGGATGAACTTGCTTTTACTTGAACAGTTGCATACAGATTTAACACTGTAAGCAGTGATAGATTACCCTTTAGTCTGTGGTTCAAAATGAAGTTGGCTACCCATGAAGTGTATGGTATAGGGTCAATGTTGCAAATAACAAAGGTTTGCTTTACCAATAGGAATAGTATGTATGATAGCAGTAAAGATGCTTCATATTATTCTGAGTCATTTTGCACCTACTTGCATAGCTCTAATGGTATACTGGTTTAAAGAGCAATGTGAACAAAAGAAGGTTGGAGGATGTCCTCAGTGATGTCATCAGCAATGTCATCAATGATGCCATTTGAGATGCCCAGTAGCACGCTGGAACATGTAGTTACCCTCAATGGGTTCTGTCGACCTCATGGCAGCAGTTTTCTTCATAACCTCAACAGGGCTCCGGTTGGAACACTGGTCCTTTAATGCCCCAACAGCAGCCCCACTAAGGGCGGTACGAGATATATATAAATGGCATACCGGTTTTCCTGATGATCTTTGTGCAGCTGCTCATGAGGAAGAAGTTAGTACTTCGAAACACGTCGGGCATCAAGACTTTAAATCTGGCATGAATTAGCAAGCTGCCAGGTTAATAAACTTCCAGCAGCGGTCGAGTGCAGCCGGACTTGCTTGGGCAATTTGGTGGATAATATATATATGTATATATATATATATTACTACTCGCGGTCACCAGTAGGTAGTTATAGTTAGGACCTATTTTCCATAGGAAATCTGCTGCATTCTATTCCCAATAACTTTGGCGCCGATTGACGAATCTTCCCGAAATTTTCAAAACTTTTGGCCAGCTCCGGTCTGCTCCTATCCTGAAAGTCTCTGGATGATTCATGTAGGGGGAGCCGAGAAAAAAAGGGGGGTCCCAAAACGTGTTTTCCCCATGCAATTTCCCATAGGACCTTTAGCCGCAGCTACAGCCCGAACTGCTGAACGGAATTACACCAAATTTGGCAAAGAGGTAGTCCTCAGTTCAGACTCGTGCCATTTGCTTAAATGGTATCAATCTGTTCAATAGTTCCTGAGAAAATCAAAATCAAAATCACATATATATCTGGGCGGAGCCTAACCACACATCTCATCGTGAGATCTGATTGGCTGTCAGCACTTCATCCAAGAAGTGTTGGCAGCCATCTTGGGACCAATATACATGATAGCACCTCATTAAAAAGCATTGCAGATAATAGAAGTTTTTGAGACTTTAGTTACATTATAAATCATGTGTTGATGGTATCATACTCATTTTAGGAATTCTGGTGTGTTCTAAGGTGATTTTGCCATGTGAAAAAGCCTTCTGCTGGGATATCATGAATCATGTTTGAGAGAAAAATATTTTCTGATGCGTTTCCCACAGAGGTTTGGAAGGTGATCTATAAGCTACCCTGAGAGTATATTTTCTGTAAATTCACATTATCTTTCTCAGTCATGTGAGAATGAAGTCTGACATTCTCAGTAGAAAATGTACATCCAACAAGGGCAGAGACTGTCAGTTGATTCCTTTGTGTTCTACTGCAGCTTCCCAGAGTGTTCTAAAGAACAACTAGAACACTAACAGTCCTACGTATGACAAACGTATGGCACACCTGAAGCCACCTTGATTGGAATAAAGTGGTACCTCTTAAAACATTTAATTTTAAAAGGAACAAAATGAGGGGGTTCATTTTGCCATAGAAAGTATGAATAGTGCTGCAGAAAGAAAAATTAGGGCACATTTTGAGTGACTTCTCAAATCCTCTTCTATTTCATTAAAAAATTCTAACATGCAGACTGAAACATGCACCTTGAATACCAGCAGCAGACTTCCCTGGTGAGCAGTAGCTTTACTACAGTGATCTAATGAGCAACTAGAGTGCTAACATTCTGAATTTATGGCACATGTGTGACACATCTGAATGCCTTCTTGATGGAGTCAAAGTAAAAAAATGAAAGTATTCCTACTGAGGAGACTGTAATAAATGAGGAAATTAGGAAACGTCATAGCAAATAAGTCTCCGAAGATGCCCACCAGAGACAAAAGAGCACAATGTAGCACAAATATCACCCAGAGTAGCCCAAGTATAGCCCAATGACAGAATGTCCCAGGGTGTTCTAAAGAACAACTAGAGCGCTAACAGTCTTACTTATTACAAAAGTATGGCACACCTGAAGCCATCTTGATTGGAATAAAGTGGTAACACTTAAAACATTTAATTTTAAAAGGAACACAATTAGGGGGTTCATTTTGCCATCGATATTATGATTAATGCTGCAGAAAGAAAAATTAGGGCACATTTTGACTTCTCAAATCCTTTTCTATTTCATTGGCAAATGTGTGACACATCTGAATGCCTTCTTGATGGAACCAAAGTAAACAAGCATTGAAAATGCAATAGGTCTCGCCCTTGTTTAAGTTAGAGCAATTCTGTTTGTAATTAGTTGGCTTTTTAGCTTTGCTTTTATTAGTGTTTTTCTAACTTTCATATACATAACATGAATATGTATGCATATTTGTATATGTATATGTATGCATGCATTTATATTTGTATTTATATAGATATGCAGATTATATATATGTTTATATATGTATGTATATATATATATATATACACACATACATATATATAACTGCATATGCATATATATTCATATATATATATGTGCATATGTGTGCGTGTAGAGAGAGGTAGAGAGGTAGAGGTGTAGAGGTAGAGAAGTAGAGGTAGAGAGGTAGAGAGTAGTAGAGAGAGAGGTAGAGAGAGGTAGAGAGTTAGAGAGTAGAGGATGAGTAATAGAGAGTAGAGAGTGAGTAGTAGAGAGTAGTAGAAAGAGTAGCAGAGAGTGATTAGTAGAGAGTAGTTAAGTAAGTAGTAGAGAGTGAGTAGTAGAGAGTAGTAGAGTGAGTAGTAGAGAGTAGTAGAGAGTGAGTAGTAGAGAGGAGTAGAGAGTAGTAGAGAGTGAGTAGTAGAGTGAGTAGTAGAGAGTAGTAGAGAGTGAGTAGTAGAGAGTGAGTAGTAGAGAGTGAGTAGTAGAGAGTGAGTAGCAGAGAGAACGTAGTAGAGAGTGAGTAGTAGAGTGAGTAGTAGAGAGTAGTAAAGAGTAGTAGAGAGAAAGTAGTAGGGAGTAGTGGAGAGTGAGTAGTAGAGAGTGAGTAGTAGAGGGTAGTGGAGAGTGAGTAGTAGAGAGTAGTAGAGAGTGAGTAGTAAAGTGAGTAGTAGGGAGAAGTAGAGAGTGAGTGGTAGAGAGTGAGTAGTAGAGAGAGAGTAGTAGAGAGAGAGTAGTCGAGAGTGAGTAGTAGAGAGTAGTAGGGAGTGAGTAGTAGAGAATGAGTAGAGGGAGAGTAGTAGGGAGTAGTAGAGTAGTAGAGAGTGAGTAGTATAGAGAGAGTCGTAGAGAGTGAGTAGTAGAGTAGTAGAGAGTGAGTGGTATAGAGTAGTAGAGAGCAGTAGTGTGAGTAGTAGAGAGTAGTAGAGAGTGAGTAGTAGAGAGATTAGTAGAGAGTGAGTAGTAGAGAGAGTAGTAGTAGAGTAGTAGAGAGTGAGTAGTAGAGAGTGAGTAGTAGAGAGTAGTAGAGAGTGAGTAGTAGAGAGTGAATAGTGGAGAGTGAGTAGTAGAGAGTAGTAGAGCGTGAGCAGTAGAGAGTGAGTAGTAGAGAGTCAATAGTAGAGAGTGAGTAGCAGAGAGAGAGTAGTAGAGAGTGAGTAGTAGAGAGTTGTAGAGTGAGTAGTAGAGGGGGAGTAGTAGAAAGAGAGTAGTAGAGAGTAGTAGAGAGTGAGTAGTAGAGAGTGAGTAGTAGAGAGTTGTAGTAGAGAGTAGTAGAGAGTGAGTAGTAGAGAGTGAGTAGTAGAGAGTCAGTAGTTTAATTTAAAAGGAACACAATGAGGGGGTTCATTTTGCCATAGAAATTATGATTAGTGCTGAAAAAAGATAAATTAGGGCATATTTTGATTGACTTCTCAAATCCTCTTCTATTTCATAAAACAATTCTGACATGCACTTTCAATACCTGCAGCAGACTTCCCTGGTGAGAAGTAGCTTTACTACAGTGATCTAATAAGCAACTAGAGTGCTAACATTCTGAATTTATTCCAAATGTGTGACACATCTGAATGCCTTACTAGTTAAGTAAGTAGTAGAGAGTGAGTAGTAGAGAGTAGTAGAGTGAGTAGTAGAGAGTAGTAGAGAGTAGAGAGTGAGTAGTAGAGAGGAGTAGAGAGTAGTAGAGAGTGAGTAGTAGAGTGAGTAGTAGAGATTAGTAGAGAGAGTAGTAGAGAGTGAGTAGTAGAGAGTACTAGAGAGGGAGTAGTAGAGAGTGAGTAGGAGAGATTAGTAGAGAGTAGTAGTAGAGAGAGTAGGAGAGAGTGAGTAGTAGAGAGTAGTAGAGAGTGAGTAGTAGAGAGAGAGTAGTAGAGAGTAGTAGATTAGTAGAGAGTGAAGAGTAGAGAGTGAGTAGTAGAGAGTAGTAGAGTCGTAGAAAGTGAGTAGTAGAGAGTAGTAGAGAGTGAATAGTAGAGTGATTATTAGAGAGTAGTAGAGTGAGTAGTAGAGAGTACTAGAGAGCGAGTAGTAGAGTGTGTAGTAGATAGTGAGTAGTAGAGAGTAGAAGAGAGTGAGTAGTAGAGAGAGTAATAGAGAGTGAGAAGATGAGAGAGTAGTAGAGAGTAGTAGAGAGTGAGTAATAGAGTGAGTAGTAGAGAGTAGTTGAGAGCGAGTAATAGAGAGTGAGTAGTGGAGAGTGAGAAGTAGAGAGTAGTAGAGAGCGAGTAGTAGAGAGTGAGTAGTAGAGAGCGAGTAGTAGAGAGTAGTAGAGAGTGAGTAGTAGAGAGTGAGTAGTAGAGAGTAGTAGAGTGAGTCGTAGAGAGTGAGTAGTAGAGAGAGAGTAGTAGAGAGTGAGTAGTAGAGAGTGAGTAGTAGAGTAGTAGAGAGTGAGTGGTAAAGAGTAATTGAGAGTAGTAGAGTGAGTAGTAGAGAGTAAGTAGTAGAGAGAGTAGCAGAGAGAAGTAGAGTAGCAGAGAGTGAGTAGTAGAGAGTGAGTAGTAGAGAGTAGTAGAGAGCGAGTAGTAGAGACTGAGTAGTAGAGAGCGAGTAGTAGAGAGTGAGTAGTAGAGAGTAAATAGTAGAGAGTGAGTAGTAGAGAGTGAGTAGTAGAGAGTAGTAGAGTGAGTAGTAGAGAGTGAGTAGTAGAGAGTAGTAGAGAGCGAGTAGAAGAGAGCGAGCAGTAGAGAGTGAGTAGTAGAGAGTGAATAGTAGAGATTGAGTAGTAGAGAGTGAGTAGTAGAGAGTATTCGAGTGATTAGTAGAAAGTTAGTAGAGAGAGAGTAGTAGAGAGCAGTAGAGAGTGAGTAGTAGAGTAATAGAGAGTGAGTGGTAGAGAGTAGTAGAGTGGGTAGTAGAGAGTATTAGAGAGTGAATAGTAGAGAGTCAGTAGTAGAGAGTAATAGTAGTGAGTAGTAGTGAGTAGTAGAGAGTAGTAGAGAGTGAGAAGTAGAGATTAGAAGCGAGTGAGTAGTAGAGAGCTAGTTGTAGAGAGAGCGTAGCAGAGAGTAGTAGAGTGAGTAGTAGAGAGTGAATAGCAGAGAGTAGTAGAGAGTGAGTAGTAGAGAGTGAGTAGTAGAGAGTAGTAGAGAGTAGTAGAGTAGCAGAGAGTGAGTAGTAGAGAGAGAGTAGTAGAGTAGTAGAGAGTAGTCAGTCAGTGTCAGTCAGTGTCAGTCAGTCAGTGTCAATCAGTGTCAGTGTCAGTCAGTGTCAGTCAATCAGTGTCGGTCAGTGTCAGTCAGTCAGTCAGTGTCAGTCAGTCAGTGTCAATCAGTGTCAGTCATTGTCAGTCAGTCAGTGTCAATCAATCAGTGTCAGTCAGTGTCAGTCAGTGTCAGTCAATCAGTGTCAGTCAGTGTCAATCTGTCAGTGTCAGTCAGTCAGTGTCAGTCTCTCAGTGTCAGCTACAGCAGCTCTGCTGACCTGGTTCTCTGGCTCTAAATCAGCTCTGCAGACCTTGTTCTCTCCCTCTAAAGCAGCTCTGCTGACCTGGTTTCTCTGTCTCTACAGCAGGACTGCTGACATGGTTCTCTCACTCTAGAGCAGCTCTGTTGACCTAGTTCTTAGGCTACAGAGCAGCTCTGCTGACCTGGTTCTCTGGCTCTAAAGCAGCTCTGTTGACCCGGTTCTATGGCTCTAAAGCAGTTCTGCTGACATGGTTCTCTGGCTCTAGAGCATCTCTGCTGACCTGGTTCTCTCCCTCTGGAGCAGCTCTGCTGACCTGGTTCTCTCCCTCTAAAGCAGCTCTACTGACCTGCTTTCTCTGGCTCTACAGCGGCTCGGCTGACCTGGTTCTCTGGCTCTAGAGCAGCTCTGCTGACCTCGTTCTTAGGCTCCAGAGCAGCTCTGCTGACCTGGTACTCTGGCTCTAGAGCAGCTATGCTAACCTGGTTCTCTGGCTCTAAAGTAGCTCTGCTGACCTGGTTTCTCTGGCTCTACACCAGCTCTGCAGACCTGGTTTTCGGCCTGTAGAGCAGCTCTGCTGACCTGGATCTCTGGCTCTAGAGCAGCTTTGCTGACCTGGGTCTCTGGTTCTAGAGCAGCTTCGCTGACCTGCTTCTTAGGCTCTAGAGCAGCTCTGCTGACCTGGTTCTCTGGCTCTACAACGGCTCTGCTGACCTGGTTTCTCTGGCTCTACAGCACCTCTGCTGACCTGGTTTTCTGCACTCACGATGCACGCACCCGACTTTGCGAAAATAGATTTAAAAATAATATACGTTTATTATCAGTACAAATATGTTATTTTTATGACTATTTTAGATAATCTCTTGCCCTAATATGTATATTAAAGACATATACATATCATTTTGGAACATAAAATTTTTTTGCTGGAGTTGCGCACCCAGCGTGCCCCAGCATGTATATGACATCACGCGGCACCCGCCACTGCGCAAGCATCTCGACCCGTAGTGAGCATGTGTCACGAATGCGCGGGAGCAGTAGTCTCAGACTGGTCGCATACCTATCGCGCACATCACGTAATATTAAATGTATATGATGTAACTGAAAAACACGCAGCCGTCGCACACCGTACCCGGATCCTTCACGACTTTTCTAAAATAGTGGCTAGAATATGCGCACCCACCGTGATGTGTAAGCTTTGAGTGCGCGACTCCGAAAAAAAATTGGAATTTTTTTTTTTAAGAAAATAATATAAATATATTAAAATAAAAAATGAAAACAAAAAAATTATTCAATATTTCAGTTTGAATTTTTTATTTTTTTAGCAATTTTCAGAAAAATATATAATGTTATTTAATGAATAACATATTTATAAATGAACAGTCAAAAAACTGTAGATAATCAGTACAAAAAATAGGTATAACTTAAAAATTAGCATTTGAGATGCCATCAGTGATGTCATCAGTGATGTCACTGACCATGTCATGAATGATGCAATATGTGACATCATCAGCAGTGCATTGCGGGCGCACGAGTTATAGTTAGCAGAACTAACTATAACGGAGGAATTTCTATGGTTTTGTATGAGTGAAATGGACAGCTAACTATAACACCCCTGAAACCTATGGTTTTTTCTGTGAATTTCCAAGGTTTTTTAAATCCTGATTTCTAACTATAACGTCTCTGAAACCTATGGTTTTTTCAGTGAATTTCAAAGCTTTTCTAAATGCTAATTTCTATCTATAACGTCTCTGAAACCTATGGTTTTTTTCAGTGAAAGACTCGTGCCTTTTGCTTAAATGGTGTAAATCCGATCAGTAGTTCCTGAGAAAATTAGAGTTAAAAGTGCATATATATCTATGGCCTCGGAGGATCTGCGCACCCTCCCAATCACGAGCTGAATTTTAATTGGCTGCCAACACTCTGAATAATGAAGTGTTGGCAGCCATCTTGTGCCTCGGTAGAACCGAGGCACAAGAAAGACAAAAACAAACGACGCAAAATGCAACAAGGGGGCAGGGTAGAAACACCCTGACCCCCTAGGCCTGCTCAGGGGGTCCCACAAGGACCCCCAAGACCCAAAAAATTTTGTTGTTTTTTTTAAACGGGAGGATGCGCGCTGCATGCACGGATTCCCCCGATAGAAGAAAAAATTCAGCGCGGTCTCCCGCGCTGAATATGCTATTTTGCCCCTGGGGGGCCAAATCCCAGGGGCATAATAAAAAAAAGTGTGGGGGGGTCCCAATCCCCCCACACTGCCCTGAGGACCACCAACCCCCAGGGCTCGAACATTGTATATGCGGGGGCTCACGGCCCCCCCACAGCCCCAGGGACCGCCACCCCGGGGCTTCTTGAACATAGGTGGGGGGGCTCTCAGCCCCCCAGCACCGGGGACCGCCACCCCTGGGGCTTGAAATAATTTGGGGTGGGGGGCTCTCAGGCCCCCCCAGCCCCGGGGACCGCCCCCCAGGGCATCTAGTAAATGTGTGAGGGGGGCCACATGGCCCCCCTCCTGGAACCTTGTATAGGCCCTGGGAACCACCTCCCCCCAGGGCTGGCTCCTGCAGTGTTCTGGGGTACCCACCCCAGGGACACAGCTGTTTGCAATGGCAGGGCAGGAGCCGCGTGGCTCCCACCCTGCCATTGCAAACTGCCTTGCTTCATTGAAGCGAGAGCAGGGAAACCTGCTCTCGCTTCAATGAAGCAAAGCTGATTGCATTTCCACATGGGGAGAAACATGTTAGCTGCTCCCCATGTGGAAAAGCAATGCCGGCTCTCGCAGGATGCAGGGAGCTGTCTGGGACTGTGGGGGGACTGGGGACCCCCCACAGCTCCCAACGAGAGGCCAGGCCCCGGGGGATGGGGTCCCCGGGGCCATATGTGGCCTGGGAGGGGGCCACGCGTCCTCCCTCCACCATTAAAAATGTTTTTAAAAAATGTTTTTTCTAAAATGGCCGGCCAAGGAGGATGGGGTCCTCGGGGCCTTAAAGTGGCCAGAGGAGGGGGGCTACGCAGCCCCCCTCCATAAAAATATTCAATAATTAAAAAAAAAGGGCCATGCCCCGGGGATGGGGTCCCCGGGGCAAGTTATGGCCTCGGTAGGGGGGCCACGCGGCACCCTTCCCGATTTTTTTTTCTTTTTTAAAAGAACATGGGGGCAGGCCCTGGGGGATGGTGTCCCCAGGGCCAATCAATTAGAAAAAGAAGGGAGGCTACACAGCCCCCCTTCTAAAACAAACAAACAAAAAAAAAAAGACGTGATCGGCCCAGAGCCCACGCCACCTCCTTACACCACTCTGCAAACTCGCCCCCTGGCGCATTTGCAGAGGGGGAATTAATTCCCCTTCAATACTGGGGTCCATGGGGGCCAACTAGCCCACCAGGAACCTCCAGTATGCACCAGGGGGATGCGTTGCAGAGAGGTGTAATGAGGCCACGCCCCTTTTTACACCTCTCTGCAATGCAGCTCCCTGGCGCGTACCTGGTGGGCTAGTTGGCCGCCAGCGGACCTCAGGATTCAAGGGGACTTAATCTCCCAACTTAAAACGCGCCACGGGCGCGTTTGCACAGTGGTGAAGGTAGGGGGTGGGGCCTGAGGTGATATGTGTGCAAACACGCCCTGTGGCGCATTTTAAGTTGGGGAATTCATTCTTCTTCAATCCAGGGGTCCCCTAGGGGCCAACTAGCCCACCAGGTACCTCCACTTAGCACCATGGAGCTGCATTGCAGAGTGTTGTAAAAAGGGGCATGGCCTCTGAACACCTCTCTGCAACGCATCTCCCTGGCGCATACTGGAGGTACCTGGTGGGCTAGTTGACAGGCAGGGGACCTCAGGATTCAAGGGGACTTAATCCACCAACTTAAAACATGCCACGGGTGGCGTTTGCACAGTGGTGAAGTTAGCTGGCGGGGCCTGAGGTGATATGTGTGCAAACACGCCCTGTGGCGCGTTTTAAGTTGGGGAATTCCTCTTCAATCCAGAGGTCCACTAGGGGCCAACTAGCCCACCAGGTATCTCCAGTAAGCGCCACGGAGCTGCGTTGCAGAGTGTTGTAAAAAGGGGCATGGCCTCTGAACATCTCCCTGCAACGCAGCTTCCTGGAGCATACTGGAGGTACCTGGTGGGCTAGTTGGCTCCCAGGGGACCGCAGGATTGAAGAGGAATTAATTTCCCAACTGAAAACGCGCCAGAGGGCGTGTTTGCACACGTCACTTCACCATTGTACAAATAAAATCAGCCGAACTACGAATTCCGATTTACACACCTGTTATCAGGAGAGAACCCAGGGCTGCATCTTTTAGCCCAGCACTGACCCTGGAAAGTAATTCTAAGCGTACTTACCAGTAACTTGTATTTCATTCCATAGGAATCCATTGTGTGGTTTTCACCAGAAAAGTTTCTAAGTGTCCAATTTTGAAACATACAAATATTCCTCTAAAATCAGCCGACTACGAATTCCGATGTAGTCACCTGTTATCAGGAGAGAACCTACGGCTGCATCTTTTAGCCCAGCACTGACCCTGAAAAGTAATTCTAAGCGTACTTACCAGTAACTTGTATTTCATTCCATAGGAATCCACTGTGTGGTTTTCACCAGAAAAGTTTCTAAGTGTCCAATTGTAAAACATACACATATTCCTCTAAAATCAGCCAACTATGAATTCCGATGTAGTCACCTGTTATCAGGAGAGAACCTAAGCTGCATCTTTTAGCCCAGCACTGACCCTGAAAAGTAATTCTAAGCGTACTTACCAGTAACTTGTATTTCATTTCATAGGAATCCATTGTGTGGTTTTCAACAGAAAAGTTTCTAAGTGTCCATTTTTTAAGCGTACAAATATTCCTCTAAAATCAGCCGAACTACGAATTCCGATTTACTCACCTGTTATCAGGAGAGAACCCAGGGCTGCATCTTTTAGCCCAGCACTGGCCCTGAAAAGTAATTCTAAGCGTACTTACCAGTAACTTGTATTTCCTTCCATAGGAATCCATTGTGTGGTTTTCACCAGAAAACTTTCTAAGTGTCCATTTTTGAAAAGTACAAATATTCCTCTAAAATCAGCCGAACCACGAATTCCAATTTACTCACCTGTTATCAGGAGAGAACTCAGGGCTGTATCTTTTAGCCCAGCACTGACCCTGGAAAGTAATTCGAAGAGTACTTACCAGTAATTTGTATTTCCTTCCATAGGAATCCATTGTGTGGTTTTCACCAGAAAAGTTTCTAAGTGTCCATTTTTGAAAAGTACAAATATTCCTCTAAAATCAGCCGAACTACGAATTCCGATTTATTCACCTGTTATCGGGAGAGAACCCAGGGCTGCATCTTTTAGCCCAGCACTGACCCTGGAAATTAATTCTAAGCGTACTTACCAGTAACTTGTATTTCCTTCCATAGGAATCCATTGTGTGGTTTTCACCAGAAAAGTTTCTAAGTGTCCAATTTTGAAACATACAAATATTCCTCTAAAATCAGCCGAACTACGAATTCCGATGTAGTCATCTGTTATCAGGAGAGAACCCAGGGCTGCATCTTTTAGCCCAGCACTGACCCTGGAAAGTAATTCTAAGCGTACTTACCAGTAACTTGTATTTCCTTCCATAGGAATCCATTGTGTGGTTTTCACCAGAAAAGTTTCTAAGTGTCCATTTTTGAAAAGTACAAATATTCCTCTAAAATCAGCAGAACTGCGAATTCCGATTTACGCACCTGTTATCAGGAGAGAACTCAGGGCTGTATCTTTTAGCCCAGCACTGACCCTGGAAAGTAATTCGAAGAGTACTTACCAGTAACTTGTATTTCCTTCCATAGGAATCCATTATGTGGTTTTCACCAGAAAAGTTTCTAAGTGTCCATTTTCACAAACTAAAAATATTCCTAAAAAATCGTCTGTATGACTTAAACACATTCTTTCAACTGTTTACAGGAGATTCGCCAGTGCTGGATCCAGGATCCACCACTGAGTAAGAAAAAGTAACGATAACACTACTTACCTGCTAAGTGAATTTTCTGCCATAGGATAACATTGCTGATTCTATGTGAAACTTTTTCTGTGTCAACTTTTAAAATACAATAATATTCCTTAAAAATAACTACTGTAACCAAAACGCTTTTACTCAACTGTTTACAGGAGATGTCCAAGGACTGAATCTAGGATCCAGTCCTGTGGTTAGAAAAGTAATCCATAAAGTAACTAATTGCATTTGACTAGAAATTCACATTCAGCTCAATGTTGCATTGTGTTTGAAATTGTGTTGCCCATTGCAACAACTGTAACTACTCTACTTAAAAGTCTATTGCCTATTTGCAAAGTATTTAAAGTAATTAATTCTGAGAAAGTATATTTTGTATTGTAATGTATAATTTAATTATAATGTAATAAAAAAAAAATCTAAAAATAAATAGAAAAATGTAGTAAATCAGTATCAAAAAAATCAGTAGAACAATTAATTTAGGAATTTGCATTTAAAAAACCTTTGAAATTCACTGAAAAAACCATAGGTTTCAGGCCTGATATAGTTAGGAATTAGCATTTAAAAAACCTTAGAAATTCACTGAAAAAAACAGTAGGTTTTAGGGGTGTTATAGTTAGCTGGACATTTCACTCGAACAAAACCAATTACATTGCAAATGCTTCTTTAACTAGTAATTGTGTTTGCAGAGTGGTGGAGAAAGGGGGCTGGGCTTTCAGCCAGTGCTCATTAATTCTGCTGCTTAGGACTTACAGGAGGTACCAGGAGGGCTTCTTGGCCCCCAAAGACCCTCAGAAGTAAAGTGGACTACACCCCCCAACCAGTAGTGTGCCAGGAGGCGCGTTTGCCGAGTGGTGGAGAAAGGGGGTGTGGCCTCTGAAGACCTCTTAGCAGTCCCACTTTGTGGAACTTACTGAAGGTAACTGGAGGGGTAGTTGGCCCCCAAGGACATCCTTGGGTGCCAACTACCCCTCCTATTACCTCCAGTAGGTCCCACACATCAGGACTGCTAAGTTCTCATATCAGACCATGCCCCCTTTGCCCACCACTCTGCAAACATGCTTCCTGGTGCACTGATGCTTGTGGGATGAAGTCCACTACAGTCCTGAGGTCCTCAGGACACATGGAGACCTCATCGCCCAACAACCAATGCGCCAAGAGGCCTGTTTGCAGAGTGTGGTAAAAAGGGACGTGGTCTTAGACCACCTCTCAGCAATTCAACTGTGTGGGGCTTAGTGGAGGTACCTGGTGGGCTAGTTGGCCCCCAGGGACCCTCAGTAGTGATGGGGACTTCATCCCCCAACCCAGAGTGTGCCAGGAGGCGCGTCTGCAGAATGATGCATGGTGGGGGCGGGACCTCCGGTGAGTTACCAGTTTCTTATCTTAAATTTTATTTTAGGAAGGGGCTGTGTGGCGCCCCTTCCCTAGACCCTTTTGGGCACTGGGGACCCCACCCCCCAGGGTATGAACCATAAAAGAAAGGCCCCCCTCCTGAGGCCTATTACGGCCCTGTTGACCCCATCCCCCGGGACTAGTTCTTTGTTTTTAAAGGGGAGGGGGGCCAGGTGGCACCCTCCCCAGGCCGATTCCAGCCCTGGGGACCCCATCCCCTGGGTCAGGTCCATTTCTATATATTTAAAGGAGTGGGCTGCCTGGCCCCCTCCCCAGGCCGATTGTGGCTCCGGGGACCCCATCCCCTGGGGTTTGGGGACCGCTGGGGAACTATTATGGATGGGGAGCATAGTTATGTCGCCCTGAATGGGTTTCCCACCTCTTTTCCCATAGGATCTACACTATGTTTGTCTTAATCACATTTAGGATCTAACTAGCCCATTGAGGGCTTGACAGTAATATTTCCTAAAACCTGAAAGCTTGGTATCTTCCAATTATCTCTGTGCTTCTATCATGCTTCTATCATGTACATCGTTCTACCCATGTAACCATTTTGCTGCATTTGTCTGCTGGGCGTATCACAATGTTAGTGTCCTCAGCTAGAGATTTAATGGCCAGTCTTTGTCTAAGGGTTATGTTATGTTGTAAAATGTACTTCGTCCTCTTCTGATGTTGAATCTGATGAGATTTTTGGTAACAGTTTTGTGAAATGTTCCAATATTGTCATGGGGCATAATTGGGAAAAAGGTTGAACTGGGCCTGAATTCCGTAGATGCTGGCATGTTTGTAATAATGTCAGTAATATCTGCCCGGTTGCTGGTCTCCCACCCTGTCTCGGCTAGAAGTTCATGCAAGGTAAGGAGAGTAACTGCATCTCCCACTTGCAGACCAGAACTAGGGTTGCTATTCATATTTGAAATTGCAACATAGGATTCATCCATACCCATCTGGTTGGATGACTTGGTGTTCTTTAAACTGTGCCACTTCATTAATTTGAGTTTTCTAATAAATTTATACATATCAATTCGAGTTTCCGGATAGTCAAAGTTGTCAGATGGACAGAAGGAAAGACCTAGACAAAAGCTCCAAGAACATGCTGTGCATATTAGTGAAGTATGTGAGTCAAGACAGGGAATCAGTCCTTCAAGAACTGTAAATGTCGGAAGAAGAATTGAAACAACATAAAGATCAGGAGACTATCAAAATTTGTGGAGTACTTAAAAATCAAACTCAAACAATATGAGGATGACATCAAAGCACGCAAACAGAGAAAACTAAATAGAGACTGCATTGACTAAGAAAGTGGGAGAATCCTCACATTTAGTCACAAATATGACCACCTACATGATACACTCACCCAAGGAGAGACAACTGGTGAGTCACCAAGGCTAACCAGTGGCACTGAATCGATTACCAGCAGTGACACTGAGGGTGATATCTCCGGCTCACCCATGAGTCTATCGTCAAAAGGGGATGAGGCAATCAAACAGCCCACTACTTAGACGAATACCAGCTCCTTCGGAAGGGGTGACAAACGACAAGAACAGTACCACCACCAAGGATGAGAGCAAGAGGATGAGGACAACGAGGAAGAGGACGGGGAAGAGGACAGGAAGAAGCCTGTGGAGAATAAAGTGACTCCAACAGAGGGAACACAAGAGGAAGAGGAAGAGGCAAGAAGCAAATGGAAAACAAAGCAACTGGCTCCAAGAGAATATAGTGGATAACGCAATGGTAAACACAACTATTGTGAACTTGTCAGATCACCCATTGTCCCTTTACAGAGAAATGAACACTAAGGGCCAGATGTACAACCCTTTTCTGCGGCCGCAAACGGGAAATCCTCCTGTTTGCGCCCGCACAAAGGGTAATATCATGTACAATTGTTTTGCGACCGTATTTGCTGCTGCAAAACACTTGCAGTTTACCACCTACTTCAAGTAGGTGGTAAACCACTCACAAACGGGAAGGGGTTACTTTGTGAGTATGTGAGAAAATATTTTTAAGAGCAGGCAGTGGTCGCATGGACCACCACCTACCCTTTAACAAATTAAACTGAAAATTTGCACTTTGCTTTTTTTAAATGCATCCCGTTTTCCTTTAAGGAAAATGGGCTGCAGTTAAAAAACAAAGACTGCTTTATTTAAAAGCAGTCCCAGACATGGTTGTCTGCTTACCCCATCAGGCCACCATCTCTGGGAGTGCTAGCCATTCCAAATGGGGTTGCAAATTGCGACAGCCTCATTAATATTTATGAGGCATGCAATTTGCGACCCCATTAGGAATCACTAACAGTGTCTGAGACACTGTTATACATCCCAATTTGCGAGTTGCAAATGTGATGCAATTTGCTAGTCGCAAATTTGCGGGTCGTACATCTGGACCTAAATGACAGGGGTGGTGCTTGCAATATTGTTGGTTAAATTGGGTTTCAGAGCTACACCTTGTCTTCTTTTGCTGGCTTCTCAGGTGGAGATACACTTAGATTTGGATGTGCAGATGTAAGTTCAAGCAGAAGGCACCAGGCAAATATTCAGTAGGTTTCCCTAGGGGTGTTTTAGGAACATTATAATTTAGTAACCTGCTTTAACCATAATTTATTTCTATTGCAGACTTAGATTGTGACACAGTGATACGAATGGGCAAATGTGAGTGCAAGCTAAAAAGAGCATGCAATTATTGAGTGGACTTTTGTAGTGATGCATTTGGTACATTGTACTATAAGTACTCAACATTATTTCTATTGCAGGCTTCTACGATGGTGAGGGGGTTGGATTTGGACAGGTAGGTGAAAGTAGAAGCAGAAAATAAAATGTAATGACTCAGATTGTCCCAGTGGTAGACAGTACTCATAATCAGAAAAGCCTGCTTTCCATTACCCTGTTGTTTGTTGCAGGCTCTAAAGACAGTGCTACGCATAGAATTGGAGAGGCAGGTAGGAGGACAAGTTGAAAAGGCCTGGTGGTGCCTCAAGAATGTCAGAAACATTGCATTCATGAGAATAAGAACTTGCCTTACGCAGCTCCCTTTTTCAAAAATATGAATGAGAAATTGAGTTATTATTGAGGATTGAGCACATTATTCCCCAGCTGAAGATATTGCAATTTTTTCTGTCTCTCAAATCCACAATCTGACTACCTTGGAATGTGCACTCGTAATTGATGATCTGGTCCTCTAGAGTTATAACATTCTCTATAAAGATCAGCGCACAGACTGCCATTACATGTCAACAGCTGGAAAAAGCACAACTGTAATCTCCCTTTGAGACATACTGGGAAATCGTGACTTTGATGCTGTGAGTGCACAGCATCCACACACAGGTGCAGAGTGGGGTTAATTTCTCCAGTTTATGTGGTAGTAATTTCCTGGAGGATACTGCTGCCCAAGAAAAGTTCTTAAACCTCTATCGCTGCCAGAGAGGTTGACTTGTTTGCCTACATAGTATAGGCTGTTGTTGTGAATGGCTTTGTGGGCCAAGCAACATGCACCCTTATGCATCAAGCCAAAATCCAGTCGGTAAAATACCGAATCGTTAATAGCTCCCGGTATTGCGTTAAAAATACCCAATCCCAATGCATCAACCCAAAACCTGAGCAAATAACGAATCGCAAAATAAATAACCACGAACATACCGAATCGCTAATACCCAAAATGCTAATTTACCGAATCGCTATATACCGAATTAGCAATTACCGAAATCACTATTAGCTCCCGGAAACTGCCAATAGCAAATAACGAATCGCACCCCAATGCAACAAAACTCGCTAATAACGAAAATCCCAATAATCGCTATTTTGCAAGAGCTAAATAAGGGGAATCCAAACCTGGAGGTAAAGTGGAAAAAAAAAAAAAAGTAAATGCAAAAAAAATAAATACATGTGCGAATGCTTGAGGCAATCACCAAACCCTTAAATGTGGCCCAGGAGACCCTGTTGGCTCCCACAAAATGGCTGCCCTCTACGTGCTTGCAAGGAGGATGCGGATCAATGCAGCAGGACAGCGCAGGAGAAGGGTCCAGGAGCGAGTATACAGACTGCGCATCACCTTGCTCGGGCAGAATGAGGACGAGGTGTACCAGAACTACCACCTCAATCGTGCCATGATCATGCGCCTGATTGCAGACCTGGGACCATTACTGCAGCACCAGACACACAGGACAAATGCTATCCCTGCGCACGTTCAGGTCCTATGCAGCCTGCACCTACTGGCCTCAGGGAGTTTCCAGGGGGAAATTGCGGTGGCCGGAGGTGTGTCACAAAGCGCACTGTCACGCTTCTTCAGGAGATTCCTAGATGCCATGCTGATAATGCCACACACACACATCAGCTTCCCCACAACCCCACAGCAGTTGGACCGCACCAAACAGGCAATCTACCAGGTGGCACAATTCCCACATGTGATTGGATGCATCGACTGCACGCATATCCCCATATGTCCTCCCGCAGCAAATGAGTACATATTCCGGAACCGCAAGTCATACCACTCGATCAACGTGCAGGTTGTGTGCGATGCCAATAACATCATAACGGACCTAGTGGCACAATTCCCAGGGAGCACACACGACTCCTACATCCTCCGCCACAGTGGAATGCACAGGCGACTAATCAACGGAGAATTTGGAGAGGGACTCCTGCTAGGTACGTAGAAATACGCTTCCCCACCCCAACACCACACATGTATGTACATCACCAATGCTAAGTCTATGCTCCTATCTTCTGGGTGACAGTGCCTACGCCCTGCGTGAATACATACTCACCCCATACTTAAATCCTGCAACCCCGCAGGAACATCGCTACAACGCTGCACACATCAGCACCAGGAATGTGATAGAGCGGACTTTTGGGATTCCCAAGAGCCGCTTCCGAATCCTCCACAAGACTTGCGGCGCCATGCTATACCAACCTGAAACATGCTGCCGGATAATTGCTGTATGTGCAATGCTGCACAACATTGCCACCAGAAGGGGGATAGCCATAGAGGTGGACAGGGATGACGACCACCGGGATGACCAACCACCCGCCCAACAACGACAGGCACACATCCCAAACACAGCAGAGGGCCATAGGAGGCGGACATACATAATGCAAAATTATTCTTGAAACATGGGAAAATGAGACATTACAAGTTAGTATGTGGTGCAACTGTTTAATGCACAGTAGCACTGAGGATTGTGCAACAAAACTAGCATTGTAAATCATGCTCCGATTGCATTCATGTAAATAAAAGGTGCCTTAAAGTCAGGCCTGTGCATGCACAATAATTGGATGGCCATGGTTGCCCCACCATGGTCCTGCATGCATGTCCAACTGTCTAGTGGCGCTTGCCACGTACACCAAGCCTCCGCTCAGGTGTATCCAATGTCTCACCACGGCCTGTCCCCGTGGAGGCACGCGAACTGCGGCGCCTGGTGCGGGCCTCTGCCAGTGACACGCTGCTGACACTGGAGGCAGCCTCACTTGTGTCATCCCCTCCCAATGCAGCAGCACGGCATGTGCTGCTCTGAAGGTGTTCCACAGCAGTGGTGATGTGTCCCAGTGACTTAGCGACATCCCCGCAGAAGTGCCCAAGGTCCACCTGCAGGGAGACTGTGCGGCGTGCCAACACAGCGGTGCTGTTGCTGTGCCGTGTTATGGCCTTGGTAGCGGCGGCGGAACGCAACATTAGCTGCCGGTTACTCCTCCTCTGGGACTCATGGCCCTCCCTCATGGCACGGGTGAGCTCATGTACCTCCTCCCTGAGCTGAGCATTGCCCTCTGCAACCGCAGTGGTCTGGTCCCTGACCGCCGTGCCTATGTCCCTGACCGCCGTGCCCATGTGGGTGACTGCTGCAGTCATGGCGCGCATCTCCCTTGCAAGGCGCACGATATTGCAGCTAATGCTAGCCACATGTCGTCCCTGCAGGCGCTGTGTACGCAGCATCCTCTCCTCGATTGCAGAGGTTGTTGGGACATCCTGTTCTGCTGAGGAGACGGAACTGCGACGAGCCCTGTGACGCCGTGCGTGTCTTGAGCCTCCAGGTGGTGCAGCAGGTGGTGTGGATGTGCGCTGCCTGGGTGCCAATTGCGGGGGGGGGTGTTACCATCTCCTGCAAGGGCGCAACTTGGTGCCTGTGCCTCTGTGGTATTGTGGCTGTACTGGCTGCAGCCTGTTTTGCTGGTGCCGTTGGCTAGTGGCGCTGGTGCTGGTGCCTTAGCTTGTGGCACTGGTGCTGGTGCCGTTGATTGTGGCGCTGGTGGGGGTGGTGCTGGTGGGGTGGCAGGTGTTGGCGATGCGTGCGCATCCTGCGCTGTCTCCTGGTCTGACTCGACGGGTGTCTCCGAAATGATCAGCTGGTCGCTGTCGTCAGAGTCCCCAGGTGATGCATCTGTGTGTGAAACAGTGCATGGTTAGTGGGATGATTACACCTACATAGTGTTTTACCCATTAATGTCCCTCTGTGGTCCAACAAATGAACAGTCTCCATCCATGTACAACTGATGTGGTGTATGCTCATTGGATTTACGCCTGTACATGCACACTGGGCTGACTAGACTACAACTCCCAAGATGCACTAGTGTCATGTGTGGAGCTGTCTGTGCCAGAGCTGCAGACACAGTGAGATTGGGCTGGGGGCATGGGTATGGATTTACGCTATGCTGGGTGTGGCACAGGCATGCATCTTACCTTGGGCACTTGTGGCTGCGCCGGACGTGTCCATCTGGGTCACCCCCACGACGGCTTCCCGCTCTATCGTCCCTTCCACAAGGTCCTCCAGGGCTGTGTTGGATGGTGCTGTAGATATGCCGCCTCCAGTCCTGCTAGCCTCCCGGAGCCTCTCCGCAATCCTCTCTTTGGCGCGCTTCCGCAGGTCATACCACCGTTTTTTAAGGTCGTCGATGCTGCGGGTAGTGACGCCAACCGCATTCACCCTCTCACGGATGCGCAGCCAGATGCGCCGCTTCTCTGTCTCAGGCACCTTGAGGGACAGCTTGCCAAAGAGGCGGTCGTGTTTGCTGGAGACTCCCTCGATGAGGTACTCCAGCTCCCTGTCCGAAAACTTCTTCTTGCGCTTGCGTGCAGATTCAGCGCTGGATGGCACTTCCTGCGCCATGATGGATGTCTGATGTGATTTGCAGATTCGGTGTGGCCTCACTCTGCACAGGCAGTCTTTCTTCCCAGCTCCTGTCTGCTCCTCTGTCGAGGCCATGTGGGTGGGGCAGCAGTATTTCCTGGTTGGTGATGTCATCTGCACATTCCCTGTGCGACGCGGCAATTTGCGATTTCGCTATTACCGATTCGGTAATAGCTAACTCGGTATTACCGAACTCGCTATTAGCTAATTCGGTATTACCGAACTCGCTATTTGCTAGTGAGTCCGTTTGCGTGCCCCGCTATTAAGGAATCGGTAAATTTAGCGATTTTTAAGGAATCGCTAAATTTTACCGAATCTGTTGATGCATGCCAATTACCGATTCCTTAATGGCGATTCCTTATTTTTCACTATTAAGGAATCGGTATTCGTTTGGTTGATGCATATGCCCCATAGTTCAAAAATACTGTTTTGGAGATAGGAAGCCAGTACAAATTTTATCTGCTATATATGCTAAAATTCTGATTACTAATGCACTCTCAGCATCGGATAATCTCCTTTTTGATACTCTTGTTTCAAGACCATCAGCATCCACTTATAAAATTATTAGGTCCTCTGATACTGAGATGTAAAACTCACAGGTGGAACTGAAGTGGGAAGAAGATCTTAATGTTAACTGGTCTGTTAATTTGAGAATTAAATTTGGCTCAAGATTTAAAAGTCGACAAGGGAAGCAAACTCTACCCCATGAATTGAATTGAATTGAAATTGTATTTATAGAGCGCGATGGCTACCCTGAGGCCTCCCAGCGCTACGGACAACATAGCCAGAACCAGTAGAATGCAAATTAGTGCTAGTTTTTATAGAGCCATGTTTTTAAGAGCCTTCGGAAAGCAAGCAGATTGGATTCCTGTCGAAGAGAAATAGGGAGAGTATTCCAAAGAATTGATGCGTTGTACGTGAAGGACCGTCCACCACTTCTAGCTCTCTTTATTCTAGGAGGAATAGAGAGGAAGGTGGTGGTGGATTGGAGAACCCTTTTTGGTTGGTAAGAAGTGATTAAAGATTGGATAATCGGAGGGCCAGTTTTCCAGAAAGCTTTCTGGGCAAGACACATGGCTTTAAACTGAATCCTCTCTTTGATCGGCAGCCAGTGTAATGTCTTAATGGCAGGCTTTGCCGATTGCCACCGCGGGATCTGTAGAAGGAGGCGAGCAGCGCAATTCTGTATAATCTGAAGCCTATTGATGGTTGAATGCGGGGCACCCAGATAAAGAGCATTGCTATAATCGAGGCGAGAAAGAATAAGCGCCTGGACCATGATCCTTCTGGCTTGAAAAGGGAGGAGAGGAAGGACCTTTCGAAGCATTCTGAGTATGCCAAAACAGGAGGCCGAAAGTTTTACCGCTTGATGGCTAAAAGTGAGAGAACGGTCCAGCCATATTCCCAGACCTTTAATTTGCTCTTTTGGAGCTGGCATGGGCCCAAGGCAGTTGGACCACAGCAAAGCTGAGTCAAATATGGGAGCATTGCCCAAAAGCATAAGCTCCGTTTTGTCCCCATTAAGCTTAAGGCACCAGTGGTACATCCATCTGGCTATCTCTTCTAGGCAACAACTTAGAGTGCTGGGTGATCGCTCAGGGTGGTTTAACGCCACCACTAACTGAGTGTCATCTGCGTAGGTGACCATTTTTATGCCAAATGGCTGGACAACATCCGCCAGGGGCCTCATGTAGACATTAAACAATGTGAGGCTCAGGGAGGAGCCCTGAGGCACTCCACAGTCCAACGTCATCTGGCTGGAAACTGTCTCTCCTTCGAAGACCCTAAATGATCGTTCGGTCAAAAAAGATTGCATCAAGTGTAGAGCTATACCGGATACTCCCAGATGTCTTAGTCTGCAAATCCTTGTTATTCTTATATAATAAACTTTATATAACTCCTCAAATTTTAACTCCCAACATACCTACCATATGCTGCTCATGTAAGGAATTTAACACAGACTGCAAAAACTTAGGATTTAGGGCCTCATTATGACCATGGGTCGGAGCCTTTCCGGACCGCATCTCGGTTTAGTTTTCGACCGCCGCATCATAATTAAATAAAATGCCAGCATTTGTAAAGCACACAGCTACCTCCGGAGAGGTGTCCCTGCGCTGGGGGCCATCGGGAAGATTAAGCAAGCTATTGCCCAGAATCACATGGTGCTGGACTAACCTGCCGCCGGCACCGAGGATCGAACCGTGAGCCCCGTGGTCCAGAGTCAGGCACCCTGGCAGCTGCGTCACACCTCTTTCACGATAATAATGGCGGTTGGAAATTAAACTGTCCAGTCACTATGGCTGGCTTCTGACCTGAGGTTGGGCGGCCCTGTTTCTGCGTCGGTGTTGGGCGGACATAAGTCCGCCCAACATCATATTCACCCCAAGCCGTCATTATACTCACCATTTTTGGGTTAAGGTTTAGGAACAGATAAATTCTGTATTTCAATCGAACGTTCCTATTTTCTTTCAGTCAGTTCGTAGGCAGCTTATCAGAAGACTGGAGTGATTTTATGTTAAATGGTAAACATCTTTTACAATGACGCAGTCCATTACCCTGCATTTTTTACTTCACAAAACCTTTAACAGCGCAGGGCTTTACACCGCAAACCACTACAACGCATTCCCCATTACAACGCCTCGGTGGAGTTAGAATAGTAAATTGCATTGTAATGGATAATGCGTTGAAGTGGAATGCGTTGTAAAGCACTGCCTTGTAAATGATTTTGCAGAGTAAAAAATGCGGGGTAATGGCAGGCGTTGTAAACGCGTCCGGAGTAAAGTGACATATTCATGTTAAATGCTAAAATAGTTGATCTTATTTTAGCAGTTGCATAACAACAAATGACAAAAACCGGAGGGACTCAAAAAACATTTAGGGCCTCATTACGACGTGGGCGGAAAGCCTCTGAACCACAGTTGGATTCTCCTAGACCATGTCGGAACCCATCTGCACGACTCAGGGCTCGATTCCGATCTAGTTCGGAAAGAATTCCGACCGAATTGGTTTCAGAATGTTTTCCGTATGACTCGGATCCGGGGAGTCAGACCGAACGAGTATGATGCATCCGTATGCATCCGGATACGATTCTGTCAGACTCCCATTGACTTCAATGGGAGCCTGTGTTCCGAACGAGAACACAGGCTCCCATTGACGAAAGGGGTCACTGGGGAAAACCTTGCACCCTGTGCCGGGCACCCCATGGTGCTTGCCACATTGTGTATGCCTTGAAAGGGGGTGTCCCTTGGGTACCCCCATGGGCCCAATTCGGAGGGCCCTGGGTCAAGGGGGACTTTTACAGATCCCCAAAGACCAATTCCAGCAGCCTTTCCGTTCCGGGCAAACTGAATCAAAAAGGGTGTCCGAATCGGTCATGGTACTCGCTCATTCGGAAACCAAGTCCATAGAGCTGTACGAATCAGCTCCAGAAAGGCTCAACCTCTCCGAATTCCTTCCGGAACTGATTCGGTCACCCCTAATGGTTTCCAGGCATCATACTTGGTCGTTCGGAACTGGGAATGAGTCGGTTGGAAACAAGGGCTCCAGATCAGTGTAGGCAAATCTGAATCCGATTTGGAGCCCTTCCAACCGACATCGGAATCGACCCCTCGGTCGGAAACAATTCCAACCAACCGATTATGATGCTCGCGGTCAGAAGGGGAACCGTTCAGTCATTCTGAATCAGTTCCGACTGGCTCTCAGAGAATCCATGTCAGTTGGAGCCAATTCGTAGAGCTCTACGGACAGCGTTTCTGACTGACCAATTACGGTGTCACATTCAGACAGCCTTTCTGACTTGATCTGTCCGATACGAAAAGGCTGTCGGAAACTGACTTTGGGGGCCTTAGAAGGACCCCCTTCACCCTGAGGCCTCCGGTTGGGTGATGAGAGGGTACCCAAGGTACCCCCCTGTAAAATCATGCACTGTGCGGCAGACACCATGGGTTGCCCACAACAGGGTGCAACGTTTTCCGCAGACACCCATTTTCCCCATAGGAGCCTGTGTTGTCGGTTGGAACACAGGCCCCCATTGAAGTCATGGGTGTCCTTACGAACGGTGATCGGAAGCATCGTAATCGGTCGTGCGGCAACGCTGATCGCGAGTCGGTTGGAACCGAATCCGACAAGGGGTCGGGCAGAAAGTTTCCGCCCGACATCGTAATGAGGCCCTTAGTTTCAAGCTTGCTGGTATGAAATATGCTATAACAATAGACTTGACAGAGCTTATATTGCACCTCTCTCACTTGCTATGAAAAAGGAAGCTCTATGGTCTCCTGTTATAATTCATCTACATACTACTGCTATTTCGTGTGCTTTACATCAACCTCTGATTAAGGAGGTGCTTAAACCCCCTTGAAAATTTTACCTTATTAAATTTACGTACAATGTATAATTCATTACTACATGTATCTATAAACTGTATATATATATATAACATGATGATTTTATATGCCTGTTGTTTTCTATATAATGCCCTATGTTTAATATTACAGCTTTACTTCTCATTTCCTTCTTTAAATTTCTAACTTTTTATTAATTCCCCACTATTTAGTCCTTTTTCTCTTTCTTTTTCTTCTCTTCTCTTTCCTTTCTTGTTTACTTTTTATTTCAACATTTCTAATTGATCATACATGGATTTGTATACAAATTCCTTTCATCACTGTTTGTAATCATCCATAGGTCTACATGTATTATTCTAGATACAATGTACTATTTTGCAATATCTTCTAAGTTGAGCCATGTTAGAAATTGGGTTTCCTGGTTGGCAAAAGTATGCACCCTGTCCAAGCAGGATCCACAACCCTAGTCAGGGTAAGTCAGACACACACCATAAATTAACTTGTGCTCACCCTCTGTTAGCTTGGCACACCGCAAAAAGACTCCACAACAATATAGAAATATAGATTAGGATTTTACAAATAAAACAAGACCAAAATGACAAAATTCTAATAGGTAAAAGTTGAGATATGAATTTTTAAAGAATCAGAGTGAAAAATAGCTGCTAGAAGTGTCACGTGGCCCATAGGGATATTGTCGTCTTCAGTAAGTTAGCATGAGCACGCTGCAGCCTGCCTGCTGCTTTGCACACATTACTACACGTCTTTATTTTTTTGCAGTATTTCTATGGCTGTTTTCACATGAGAACTTATCGCTGTGTTCGTTCTCTGCATGTTCCTGGGATTTTGACTGAACATTATGAGCAAGGTAGAACAACAATGCCTCTTGTTATTTTTTTCTGGCCGAGCCTTAGCACCTAGACAAAACATACTGATGCAGCTGTTATTTGGACAACTTACTTTAGTTTTATTGGAATACACGAATAGGTGGGACACAAACTTGGAGAGGGACCTTTCCAGGTAGAAGAGCGAGACAGCACCCATGATGTAGATCTACCATCTATAGGCTAAGGTATGGGATCTGCTGACAAAGCCCAGAGATCATCTAATATATAATAATACTACTTCTTAGCAAGAGGAGGGAGGTTAGTCTCTATTATATTTCCATGATGACATCTCCTTTCATGATTTATGGACTAGCCGCTATGCTGACTGTATTTGTACTATGCATTTTCCTGCTTGCTGTGGCACGTATACTGCATGTTAGGGCACGTTAGTTCAAATAAATATTTTAAACTGTTTCATGTCTCTGTCAGATCTTATTGTGGACAAGTACAAGAGTGTGAACAAAAGGGTGTGTCTTGTTACCGTGATTCCTGAGAGATCTGGGAGTGTTGTGTTCTGGGGTGTCTAATAATTTGTTTCTCTGTGAGTGAGTAAGAGAGCAAGTGAGACACTATAGCTAGTCGGTCCTGGGCTCATAGGTACTAAGGTGGTAGGAGGACTCAGTCCCTATACACCAAGGTCCTATAATCCTGCGCATAGTTCTGTTTTTGGGCAGAATCCCTGCAACAGAAGCAATAAGTGCCTATGGGGTTATCTGGTCATGATGGATGGGGGCAAAGTCAAGAATTGACTCTGACCACGATGGAGCATGGGCCGGATACAGGAGCCACACAAGGTCCGCTGACTGAAGTGCCTTGATCCTGGTGTTGCAACAGCGAGATGCGGGGCATAGCAGAGGGATGCGGTGGCCGATTTTCTCGACAAAACAATGGTGATCTGGCAGGTTTCTCTATGCAGTTGATGGGATGCGTTGGTCGTCTCTCCGGCAGCGGTGGCGATGAAGTGGTTCCGATGTGTCAGTTCTGATGGTGATGCGCTGGTTCCAAGTGCGATGCGCCGGTTCTGTTCACACAGCAGCTGCAATGCATTGGTTCTTCTCAGGTAGCAGAGGGTGCATTGGTTCC
Organism: Triturus cristatus; assembly: GCF_964204655.1. Lineage (NCBI taxonomy): Eukaryota > Metazoa > Chordata > Amphibia > Caudata > Salamandridae > Triturus > Triturus cristatus. The sequence goes on from NC_140593.1 coordinate 200,588,547, forward strand.
ACTGGAGCAAGAACTTGTATCCACTTCCAATGGACCGGCCCAGGAGGCGAGATTTAATATCCCTTAGTCTCAAAACAGGAGGCAAGACAGCATGCCCTTGGAGATCACTCTAGGTTCAAGCAAAAGTCCAGTTTTTCCTCAGCAGAGCCAGAGGGTAGCAGGCAGCAGGGCAGCACATAAGAAAAGCATTTCTTTCAGAACAGCAGTCCAGTAGAGTGGCAATCCTTGTAGCAGCACAGCAGTCATTCTTCCTGGTGGAGTTTCTTCACAGGTCCAGAAGTGTCGGATTTGGTGAAGTCAGAGACCCAGTGCATATACCCAGTTGTGCCTTCGAAGTGGAGTTGACTTTAAATAGGGGCTTTGAAGTGCACAGAGGTCCTCCCTCCCAGCTCTGGCTCTGGATTCACCACAGGGGGGTATATAGCCCTTTGTGTGGGGATAGGGCACAGCAAATTCAGATATAAATGTCAGCTTCTCCCTCACATCCTGCCCAAGGCGACCCTTCAGGAAGCAGATGGCCACCTAGTCACACCTAACCTCCCTTTGTGTGCTGCTGTCTAGAGGGGATGCACAAAGGCCAGTTGTCACCCACCTCAGACATGTATTGGAGTCAAGCTGCAGGCACACAGAGCTTTAAGAACAGAGAAATGCCATCTTTCCAAAAGTGCAAAAGAAACAATTGATGGACAGAATGCTGGACAATGCAAACATTCACCCCCATTCACAAATATCTGGGTTTAATCCATCATTCTTTTGCTCAGCACACCACCCCAGTTTGGACCCAGCCATATGCAAATCAGTCTTGACCCTGTTCCTTGTGGGAACAGTCCAGCCCAAACTGCCAAGCCAGGTCCTCCCTGGACCGGAAACAAGCATCCTGGGACCGGTTTCAGGGCATCAGCCTTCTTCAGCCAGACTAGCTTGAATCCAGTGGTGTAGTGAGCACGGGACCCACGTCTGGGCATACCCTTCCCACTTAGGGCGACATATGCAAAAGAAACAATTGATGGACGGAATGCTGGACAATGCAAACATTCACCCCAAGTCACAAATATCTGGGTCCAATCCATCATTCTTTTGCTCAGCACACCACCCCAGTTTGGACCCAGTCATATGCAAATCAGTCTTGACCATGTTCCTTGTGGGAACAGTCCAGCCCGAACTGCCAAGCCAGGTCCTCCCTGGACCGGAAACAAGCATCCTGGGACCGGTTTCAGGGCACCACCCTTCTTCAGGCAGGCTAGCTTAAATCCAGTGGTGTAGTGAGCACGAGACCCACGTCTGGGCATACTCTTCCAACTTAGGGCGACATATGCAAAAGAAACAATTGATGGACAGAATGCTGGACAATGCAAACATTCACCCCAAGTCACAAAGATCTGGGTCTAATCCATCATTCTTTTGCTCAGCACACCACCCCAGTTTGGACCCAGCCATATGCAAATCAGTCTTGACCCTGTTCCTTGTGGGAACAGTTCAGACCGAACTGCCAAGCCAGGTCCTCCCTGGACCAGAAACAAGCATCCTGGGACCGGTTTCAAGGCATCACCCTTCTTCAGCCAAGGTAGCTTGAATCAAGTGGTGTAGTGAGCACGGAACCCACGTCTGGCATACCCTTCCCCCTTAGGGCGACATATGCAAAAGAAATAATTGATGGAAGGAATGCTGGACAATGCAATCATTCACCCCAGTCACAAAGATCTGGGCTTAATCCATCATTCTTTTGCTCAGCACACCACCCCAGTTTGGACCCAGCCGTATGCAAATCAGTCTTGACCCTGTCCATCAACTGTTGTTTTTGCATCTTTCCAAAAGTGGCATTTCTAAAATAGTAATGTTAAATCCAACTTTGCCATCAAAGAGGATTTATCATTAGAATGCCAACCGATATTAAATATGACAGAACTACTCCTTCACAATCAGGATCTACTGCATAAAAGTTTAATAAGGAATTCTCAATGTTTACCAATGAGAGGGGTAGACCTGACAGTAGTGAGAAAAGAATATGAGTGTTTTCCACTACCAGGACATGTAAAACCTAAAAGTACCTGCCCTACCTTTTACTTACACAGCACCCTGCCCTATGGGCTACCTAGGGCCTACCTTGTGGTGACATATATGTAATAAAAGTAGAGTTTAAGGCTTGGCAATGGGTTTTTCAATGCTAAGTCGACATGGCAGTGTAAACCGCACTCACAGGCTCTGCAGTAGCAGGCCTGCGGCATGTTTAAAGGGCTGCTTGTATGGGTGGCACAACCAGTGCTACAGGCCCATTAGTAGCATTTAATTTACAGTCACTGGGCACAGGTTGTGCACTCTACTCTACTAGGGACTTACAGATACATTAAATTTACTTATTGTTGATAAGTCAATGAAACTATGTTAAAGTGTGAAGCTCATGCTCTTTAGCACTGGTTAGCATTGGTAAAAGTGCTCAGAGTCCTAAGGCCGACACAAAGAATACAGTAAACCATGGAGGTAAGTACCAAGACATTTGGGGAAGACCACTCTAAGGCTGCCAGGTCTAACAAGGCCTAATTCTGTTGTTAATGGCAGAATAAAAAAAAATTGTAAAGGCTGTCAATAGGTCCAACATCACAATTAAACATACATCTACATGCCTACGTATATGGTAGACATAATTTAGGAACTTCAATGTTGCAGCCTTTATGTGGTTACCTTCCCTGAATCAGATTGGTATTTCGTAGCAATCCTTCCTTGTCTATGGCAGAAGTGGATTGGGTACGTACAGATTGGAGACTGTTCAATAGTTTGCCCGTTAATTAAGATATGGGTCAGTTTTTCTCTTAGCAAGGGGCTGATTTTGCAAATTTTCAGAGTGTTTAGCAATATTTCTTCTGCCAGTGAGGCATTTAATAGGTAGCACCAGATGGAGATGCTTTCTTTGACTGGTTTGCCGAGTTAGTGGGTTGGATGTGTTTGACGACTGAGAGCCTATCCTGTGAGATGAAGTGGTAAAGACTTATTTTCTACTGTTGATTTTAGGAGGAAGTACTTTAGTTTGGGTGTTCTTGTCAAAATGTTCTTTAATTGCCCTATTTTCTTTCAGTGAAGTGTTTAAGAAGTTATTGCACATTTCTACGTTTGCTGTTGGTTTGTTGTCGATTGGGAGTTAATTAGACAAGTGATATGCCAGAAGGGAGATTGAGACTCATTCGGTGAGGATATTATTTCTGTCTGAATGCAGAAAGATGTAGCACATTATATGTTGTACTTCCATCATTGTTGCTGAGTGGACTTTGACTTCATCTATTCATGTTCCGTCTTCACCAGCAAGCACCTGGCCATTTCAATAATTCCTAATTCCATGGCTGAATGAGCTTTGGGCGAATATACTCAAGATGCCAAATCAATGAAGTTATTTTCACAAACTCATGTTCTCAATAGAACATTTTACCAAACAAGTAAGTTCAGATAGGAGATGACCTTAGTAACCCTGCAGCTGTAAAGTTGATACTTCCTTCCTCTCAAACACACTATGGGGTTCTGTCTCTTTTAGAAATTTTGGCTAAGATCAGGTCCTTGATAAAACAGGAAGAGACCTTGGGCCAATCTGAGCAGACACAATTGCTTGGGCTGCAAAGCCCCATGGTCTCCTTTACTGAAGTTGTGCAGGGTGGGGGCGCGAATCTGATGTCTATCGGGAGCTCATTCCAGGTATTGGTCATGATGTAGGAGAAGGGTCTTCCACCCATTCTTGCTCTGCGGATGCGCAGGGTTTCAGCAAGGGCGAGGTTGTCAGATCGGAGATTCCTCTTGGGTACGTGGAAGGAGATCCTGTCATCGAGATTTTGGGGTCCGGTATTGTGTAGGCATTTCTAGGCTTGGGTGAGTATCTTGAAAGTCACTCTCTTTCCGATGGGGAGCCAGTGGAGGCTGCGCAGGTGTTGAGAGATGTGTTTGTGTCGAGGGATGCAGAGGACGAGTTTGGCTGTGGTGTTCTGTATGGTCTGGAGTTTGTGGAGCAAAGACTTGTTGATCCCGGCATTTCCGTAGTCCAGTCTAATGGTTATGAGTGGGTGAGTGATGGTCTCTCTTGATTCGGGGGGGATCAATTTGAAGATCTTATGGAGGATGCCAAGGGTGTTGAAGCAGGTGGAGGCAACCGCGTTGACTTGTTTGGTCATGGAGAGGGAGGAGTCGAGTACAATGCCAAGGTTTTGGGCATGGTCGGTGGGGGTGATGGGCTGCTGTGGGCGGAGGGCCACCAGGTTCTGTCCCATGCAAAGGTGGGGGGTCCGAGGACGAGGACCTCTGTCTTCTCTGAGTTTAGCTTCAGGCAGCTGCTGCTCATCCAGGATGCAACGTCCTTCATTCCTTCCTGGACGTTGAGCTTGGTGGTGAGTGGGTACTTGGTGAGGGAGAGAATGAGCTGGGTGTCTTCGGCATAGGATACTATGCTGAGTCCATGCTGTCTGACAATGGGGGCGAGGGGGCCATGCAGATGTTGAAGAGCATAGGGTTGAGCGACAATCCTTGGGGTACTCCGCAGTTGATCTCTGTGGGTTTGGAGAAGAAAGACGAGAGTATGATTCTTTGGGTTCTGCCAGGGAGGAAGGAGCGGAGCTAGTCAAGGGCGGTTTCCTGTATGCCGGCTTTGTAGAGTCTGGTGATGAGTGTGCGGTGGGAGGTGGTGTCAAAGGCTACAAAGAGGTCGAGACGAATCAGGGCTGTGGTGTGTCCTTGGTCAAGGAGGGTGCGGATGTCGTCTGTGGCAGCGAGTAGAGCGGTCTCAGTGCTGTGGTTGCTGCAGAATCCAGATTGGGAGGGGTGGAGGATGGAGTTGTCAATCACCACTCACCACCACTACACAGACTTGTGTAGGTCTGCTGTTTACCTTTTGGCCACTTCAAAGTCATCATCCAAATCAGTTTGTTTCAGTGAATTTGAAAACTTCCATCTTCTTCTGGTGGCAGTTTTTGGAGTAGTCGCACTCACACCCACACCCTGAGTCATTCCATCATCTCTGATCCTCCTGAGTCTGACTCCAGTTATGGTGGCCAACTCCGTACCAACTGTGTACCGGGTGCCGACTCAAAATGCAATACATCAGCTTGTAGTAGTGCAATTTTGTTGTTGAACAACAAGAAGGGAAAAATTGAGTCACTTTTTGCGTAGGCTAGATTTGTGTTTGCAAAATTTGCATTAAAGATCTGACCGGAGCTGCGCACTCCACCCTCCCCCCCCCCCCCCGCGCCTTCAGACCCTCACTGGTGAGTAGCATGCTTAAAACCTCCTGATTGATTGATTGATTGATTGTTGATTTTTTACTTGATTGGGAAAATGCTATACTGCTGGGTGTGTGTGTGCTCTGTACTGTCTGTCTCAAATTCACAGCTAAGTGGTGGTTGGGTGGGGGGCCTGTTGTTGAAGGTAACTGCCAGAAACAGACATTTAGCCATGCTACCTCTGAATCTTCTATTGCACTCCTTATGCAGTTTAACGTTTCTCCCATCAGATATGTGTTTAATTAGTTTCCTGTGATGAATATTCCTCATCCTACAGTTTAATTTTGGCTAGGAGGAAGTGGAACCTTGCTTCTGGATCTGATGATTTCACCTGTATTCGACTAGTGCGCCAGCATGCTGCTACTGCTACCACCACCATGGCACCTTGGGAAGCCATGCAGCCATCACTTCTCTTAATCACAGGTAAGAGAAGAACTGTGGGGGTTCATTGTTGATCTGCAATAATCTATTTACAATGAAAATTCACACACCCACACTCCCTCTGAGTCTTTAGGGGTTAATAAAGTTGCAGACTGCAGAGACTAGGAGGAGAGAGCAGGAAAACAAGTGAGGGTACTGCATAACTATTTGTTGGTGTGTTACACTATCAACAGATTTGATTTTCAAAATTGGCTGCGGGCCTGCAGCCTCGGAAGCATTGCAAAGTAAAAGTGTAAGCCCCAAAAAAGATTTAAATCACATGTACAACTATAGGAAATGTATTTCCCTAACAAATATAAACTAGAAAACCCACAAGTCCTGGCCCACCCCTCTCCCTAACCCCAACCAGTGTCCAAATTAAAGAAAGTCCAAAAACGCAATTTCCATAAATCAAATGTTCATAAATAAATACGCGAAAAACCCCAAGATTACCCCAACTCACTCATTCCCATCCTCTCCCCAACAAGCCCCACCCACCAAACAAAAAAATCAAAACGGGGCAAGAGAGGCCTTGCAGTGGGCTAGGAGCTTCCTCTCCAACCGGTCAAAACGCTTCTCTAGCCTGGCTTCCAGGCACACCATCCTCTGGCGCATGTAGGCTGAAAGGCTCTATAGAGTCTATAGGGGGGAGCAGCAGTGGTTGAATGGTGGCGGGCGGCTGCCTGACCACAATGCCATAGTACCGGAGGCACTGGGGCCTAGTTGGGGCCCGAGGCATTGGAGGCTGCAGCTGTTGCCGTCTCCTCCTCGGCCACCAGCCGCTGGTATTTGGCCCTGATGGCCTCCAGCTTCCTTTGCCAGGTCCTAGCTGCTACCCCATGCCTGTTGGGTTGTGAGGATGATAGATTGGCAGGAGTAGCTGCATCAAGAATGAAAAAAGACAAATTGTAACCAATACTCTTAGCAAAACAGTAACAGATAAAATTTTATAGTGGCACAGTAGCACTAGCTGTACATACCATTTGCAGGTATCCTCGATTCCTTGGCCCTTTCAATTTTGATGTGATTAGAGTTTCAGGTTTTAAACACTATAGAGTATACAAGTATTCTTCTTACCTCTCTTGTTGAGCTAAATTAATGTAGGCATGCCAGCTCACCTTGCGCCCTAGACAGACATACTTGTGTTGCGTTACTTTGCTACTGTCTGCAGGTGGAGCAGCTGTATAGACAATTATCTCTTTTCCTATTATAGCCATGCTCTGCTAAAGGCCTCAGTTTCACCCTGACTACAACAAGGCAGATAAATAGTTACTTATATATGAATGATATAGGTCATGTGAGGTACTACTATTGTAACGATGCAGCCGATAGACCACCTATGGCTGTCACTGGCGAAATTCCATGGGTAGGGACTCGCAGATTAATGATGATGGGTGGTTACATAATCCTCATTCAGTCTTCACCTATGAATACCATTCATCCATCCAAACGTCTCTCATTCTTAACAAACGATTCACCACATACATTGTCATTTAACCACCCATGCCTCCTTGCTCTGACCCATGAAACCCCCCGGAGGTTTCCTTTCACCCATTTACTTTCACCCACCCAGGGAGGCATCCTTTCACCTTTCATCCATTATTCACCCACCCATGGATCCTATCAGCCACCTATATACATCCTTTCACCAACGCATTCTTCTGTGGCAGTCATATTACATTCCACTCATCCTTCCTACTTCCATCATTCTTTCATTTTTCCATCAAGGTGTGACTCTTAATGAAACTATCTCTGCTGAGTTGAAGATAGAAGAGGCCATTAGTTACTCAACTCCCACTGTATATGCTAAGTAAAGAGGAGTGTCTTCAACTGTTCACAGGTCACAATAGTACACTGTACAGCCTTTCAGAGAGTATTCAAATTGTCAATAAGCAAGCAATATGACTTACCACCACCCACCACTGTCGCTGGCTCACCCCCTTCAACTGCCACATCTGCTTCCTGGATGGCGCTGCCTTCCCAGCTGGGACTGGTGTTAGGTGCGGCTAGAAAAAACCTTACATATTTTTTAGATGCCATATATGCCATATATGCCTCCCCCCTATTTTTTTCTGTAGCATAATTGAAAATGCATACACCACACACATCCCTACAAATCGATACAGACAGTATATTCTATCAGAAATATCCGCTTGGGCATTTTGTAGTTGGCAATTTTTGAAAAGCCTCTCAAGAAGACAACCTGTAAAGGACTAGACTGGGTGACTAAAGCTATTGGTGAATCTGAGTTTTTGAAAAGAAATACGAGTGGCCAACTGGGGAGACATAAGGTCTTTTTGGTTGACAAATGCAATGGGGCCGTCCTCCTCATACCGCCTTCAGCCATGGTGCACAGTAAACAGTTCACCATCAACTGCTGCTAATAATACTAGGCCTAGATAGGAAGAAGACACAACTGTGGAGTGTCCAAAATGACCATGGCCACTCTCTCGTTTTTACTGATTGAGCATGAAAAAGTAAAAGAAAGCCTTCTCATCTCATCAAACATGAGTAGAATACCTTACTTGGACTTGCAAGCTGTAGGACAGAGTAGTAGTACTAGTACTAGTAGTAGTCAGTGAGCATGAACAATGGGTTCTCTGAGTCTTACAGTATCACCACTAGGCAGTCCACAAAATATATAAGGGGAAGCTGTCAGAAAAAACAGAAGAAAGGAAGCTACAGACCGACTAGTACAGATAGAGGCAGTTTGAGGTACAATACAGACACTATAAATACAAAATAACTTAGTAAATAGAAAATGTAGAAATGGCAAGATTTTAGAAATGGATGGATAAAATTAGGAAACGGGTAGAAAATAGTTCAAAATAAGGAGTGGTAAAAGTTAGGGAAATACATATTAATATTAACAACAGGAACACTTACTGGGGCCAGCAGAGCCATCGGCCGAGAAGCGTTCTTCCTGGGAGGCACCTCCAGCCCCCGCACCCACCTCGGATGAACTCTTGCCTCTGGATGCTGATGTAAGACATAATTAAAAAGAGAAAAAATAATTGGTGGTAAATAAATAATCTCTCCAAAAAGATTTTTTGACATGGCAATTGCAATAACATTGAACTTTCCTAAATCAGATCGACTAGTAGTAGACTAGTATTGCGGACCGTCCTTTCTATTTATTCCCCATTTCCTAAACCTACCTAACCCTCCTAATCCAAAGACTTTCGAATAAATTGCAATTAATGATATTTGCTTCTAAGTTTTGATCTAATTTGCAATCATTCTCAACCCCGTTTGACATGCCAATTAACTAAGGGGCGATTATGATGTCAATCGGAAAGGCTCCAATCGGAATTCGGTTCATCCGAATCCATGTCGGAATCCTTGTTTGCGACCAATATGGAAACATTTCCAACCGACCGATTACGATGGTTGGAAACTATTCGGACTGTCCGATTAGGTTCCGACTTGGTTCCAAACAGCATTCGGAGACATCAAGTCGGTCGAAGCCGAATCGTATGGGTCTATGGACCCCATTTCCAACCAAGCGATTATGATGTTGGATTCGGACAGCCTTTCCGGATTGGTCTGCCCGATAGGAAACAGCTGTCAGTATCTGACTTTGGGGCCTGTAGCAGGCCCCCCTTCACCTGGAGGCCTCCAGTTGGGGCCTGTGGGGATACCCTATGGACCCCCTTTTTGAGCCATGCACAGTGTGGCTTGTACCATAGGGTAGAACCCAGCACCATAACAGAGAAAAAAACAAGATGGCAGAATCCATGCGCGACCTCATGGTGCATTTCGCACAATATTTCCCCTGAACATGCAATCCGCATTGCCATACGGTAGAAATGTCACACGAACGGTCGGACAAGCAAATCCGCCCGTCGCGGAACTCTGCTTAGTGTGGCAGAGATTTTTACCACTTTGCGGAGTTCCGCGCAGCTACGCTAACTCCACCCAGGCTTAACTAGCAGCGCAAGGTGATCCCTTGATTCTGCACTTCTCACATGATGAACAATGCTAAATATACATCCAAGCTGGGTGTTTGTCTGTATTTGACACAACTAGGCCTTGGAATGGAAAAATGCACGTCATGACTACTAAATCTACTACATCTATTGAATGTCAACAAATGTCTAGTAACTATTTTCAACTCCAAGCAAATAGATGACAGTACTAATCTTTATCTATTTGGTTCAATTATAGGTACCAATTTACCTTCACAATAACAGCATGGATTTTGATACCTCACATCCACCATTAACAATGTTCTCTATGTCTCAACAGGCCAACCCACCACTGCACCTACACAGAGACTAGAAACCAAACAGAGTTCCTCTCTACCCTAGGATGAAGCCCTCAGCAATGACAACACACTGGAAAAGGTGAATGTGGATGACAGTCCTGGCCCATCTGATCAGCCTGGGCAGATGCCAACAGTGGGGCTCACTGTACCCACTATAAAACTTCCCACCACTGTGGCAGCATAAAAGTCTATCACTGCCCCCAACCTGTGCACTTAGCACAGTCAGTTTCATCCTGTGCCCCCCAGTCCTAGATTCTGAGACGGCTAACATCGCCCTAGTCACAGAGGAACCAGGATCCATTGGGATTGTGCAGTCTGCGCCAAAGGCACAGGGCTGTGGGGGTAGAGCTTGTGGGAGGGTACCTGTGGGCCTGTAGAGTGAGCCCACTGAGGCAACTGACACCCAGGCTTCCATCACACAAGTCCTGGGAGTCTACCAGGACATCTAAAATATCATGGGCCCGGTATTGGCCGCAATCCGGGAACTGAAGGCGCTGCAGAGGGACACATACCGAGAGGTTGCTGTCATCCACACTGAGCTGGCTGGCATCCACACTGAGGTGGTCTCCCTGGTTGGGTGCTGCTGGACTTAAACACCATCCTGTTCTTTTCTACCTGCATCTGTCCCTTCCCGTGGTCCTAGTACATCCACACCATCAATATCTGCCACAGGAAGGGAGGCCTTGTAAGAGGACAACATGCCTGCACAGGTACCCGACCCAGCAGCTCCAGATGCCCCCTCTGTCAAAGGGAGGGAATGTCCAGGCAAAACCCAGGAGCTCATGATGGCAAGACAACCACCACCGTCATTAAGAGACTCTGACCTTAATGTCCTCCTGTGTGTGCTATACATTCACTTTTTTTAACTATTCCTGCCACTTTTCCATATCTGATGGGAGGAGTATGTTGGGCTTTGGACTCCTGACCAGTTGGACTCTACTACAATGGTTTCATCCACCATTACTAAAGGCTTCACTTTTTGTTTGCATGATTTAATTTTAAGTTAATCTCTTGTTGACTTTGTTAAAAACACACGTCACCAGGTGAAGTTTGCAATGTCAAAACTAGAAACTTCTGGAAGCATGGATATGTTGTATGTAAACAATGTTCAACTCAGGATCACTACCATGTCACAACAACACATACATACAAGTTTATAACTTAGAGAGAAAAGCAGCTAGGTTATATACGAGTGCACAGCCTAGACCTGTCACCATGCAGTAGTGCTAGTATTGCCCACCTCAAATGGCCTGCTGCTTGGAAGACCACAAATACAACATGTTTTTCAAAAGATATGAGAGGCAACACAAAAACAAGGCTGTATAAGAGTAATACAACAGATGCACAAATTTTCAGTTCACACGAAGCATTCGCAGTATCCAGATGTTTCTTTTATTCCAAGACGTGGTGCAACAATGTTCACAGCCAACGCGTTTCGCCCGAACATGGGCTTTTTCAAGGCTGTTTGGGAATCATACAAAAATATGGTATGTATCCTTACTCGGTACACATAGAGAATTCATTTACAAACCATAGTAAAAGAAAAAGGAAGTAAGAATAAAAGACGTTTGAGAAACAAGACATAGGATAGAAAAGAAAAGGAGGCATGCTGATGACAGATGGGGAAAAACAGCAACAGGTTGTTTAGAAAAAGTATAAAAGTGCGGAATAGATCAAGTTGGTGAGCTGCCGATAGTTGACTTAGTCGCCCATATGACCCAAGTGGGGCGTGCAGGAAACTAGCACAAAAGCAACACAAACGGCTAGATCATGTGACCAGACAAGGTTGCCAAAGAGGAACGCGAAAGCGCAAGGTCATATGCCCTGTGGGTGACACCTTATTGCTATTCCCAATTGAAAAGGTGTTGAAAACAAACCCGGACCCAATAAAAAATAAGATTTAGAGTGAACTATTTAGGAAGAGGGAAGCGGAATGTAAAACGCTTACCACGCAAAATTAGACGTCGATGAACAAAGTGTATTCCACAGGTATCGTTGCATTCAATGTAGGTAGAATCTATATATGATAAAGCCACAAATAAATAAATCCCTGAAGAGAAATAGGAGTCAGTTGATAATCGAGTTCAGAGACACAAAAACACACTCACCAAATGAAGAGTGAAACGCACATGTTCAAAAATCATGGAAAAAGGTACATCAGGGATGAGAGTTCTCAAGAAGTCCTAGTCGTATTAGGTCTGAGGAAGGAATTAAAATATCAAGTTTGAGAAACAAACTCTATCGTAAAAACGCCGCTAGGTAAGGACAAAAGGGCTAAAGTAAGCCAAACTGTAACAAATCTACGCCCTATCTATAAACGGGCCAATTAAGAGCAGTAGGGAAAGTGAATAGCACAACAAACTTGAAGTCACGCATGAAGTGTTTAATGCCAGAGCAGAGTGCTATTCAAGCGAACCTGAACAAAGTAGAACTAGATCCTACCCAAAAAAAAAAAAAAAAAAAAAAAGAAGGAAAAGAAACTCACTTGATAAAAACGTAATCGTTACAGAAACAATCGTATTTGTTGAAGCATTACGCTAACTTATTCAGTCAGCTAGAAGAGCCGAAATGCCCGTGTACAAAGCCCCCATAGACAAAGCAAAGTCCCGTTGGCTACGCTTAACCATAAACCTGAAATTCTAACCGGAGCGCTGTCCTTATCAACCATATCCACAGACTGCACATGGTTGCCCTGCCCTCATTGAGCAGTTAGAGAGCCATCATACGACTCAAATAGAGCATTAAGTTGAAGTACATTTAATATAATCACAAATCTGTGATCGAGTACAGAGCAGACACGCAAAAACCCATACCCATACTTACTTAAAGTGGAGTATTCCAAGTGTACCTTCGGGGGGTCAGTAACGCCGCGCTTGCCGCCGTGTCAGGACGGTTACCAGGACAAATATCGCATTGAGCTTTATATTTCAGCGCCAAGGCGTGCGCTTCCGGGATGTCCCCGGTGAGGAGTATAGACTAGACCGCGTATGCATCCTGACTACTCCATCTTGGAGTGGTTCCGGTTCCCAAGTCATAACGTCATTTCCTGTATCCGGGAAGCACCAAGCTATCGGACGTATGAAAAGCGCCATATTTGAATGGTTCCGGTACAAGGTAATTACTACTACAGTGATGTAAACAACGCCCGAGTAATGTCCAACGTTATTTAAAACATGGTACCAATATAAAATTACACAAGGGAACGGTATGCGTCCAAGACAAAAAGATTTGTCTGAAAGGAAACGGTATCGTTAAAAATTACGTTTACGAATGTATAAAATTCTAGACCAGAACATATCAAAAGAAAACAGTCGTGAGTATTTCAAACCATTTAAGACCTAAAATACACTATAAGTAACGTAAACACAGACAAGGTATTGATAAGCCAAAGGTACACTGAGTCTGTACCGCATGGACGCGGGGGGCCTCCAATAAGAAATAATTTGTTTTTATGACTGAAGAAGTAAGTCGTCCAAAACACAGCAGAAACGACTATAGATCAGTCATTAGAATAGGACCCAGTACGTCCTGAAAAATCTTATTTGTAATTGGATCCAATGCATAAAAAGGGTATAAAAGTCGTATTGACATTCGTGATAATCGTTTTACATCTCGCTTCCCTCTTCCTAAATAGTTCACTCTAAATCTTATTTTTTATTGGGTCCGGGTTTGTTTTCAACACCTTTTCAATTGGGAATAGCAATAAGGTGTCACCCACAGGGCATATGACCTTGCGCTTTCGCGTTCCTCTTTGGCAACCTTGTCTGGTCACATGATCTAGCCGTTTGTGTTGCTTTTGTGCTAGTTTCCTGCACGCCCCACTTGGGTCATATGGGCGACTAAGTCAACTATCGGCAGCTCACCAACTTGATCTATTCCGCACTTTTATACTTTTTCTAAACAACCTGTTGCTGTTTTTCCCCATCTGTCATCAGCATGCCTCCTTTTCTTTTCTATCCTATGTCTTGTTTCTCAAACGTCTTTTATTCTTACTTCCTTTTTCTTTTACTATGGTTTGTAAATGAATTCTCTATGTGTACCGAGTAAGAATACATACCATATTTTTGTATGATTCCCAAACAGCCTTGAAAAAGCCCATGTTCGGGCGAAACGCGTTGGCTGTGAACATTGTTGCACCACGTCTTGGAATAAAAGAAACATCTGGATACTGCGAATGTTTCGTGTGAACTGAAAATTTGTGCATCTGTTGTATTACTCTTATACAGCCTTGTTTTTGTGTTGCCTCTCATATCTTTTGAAAAACATGTTGTATTTGTGGTCTTCCAAGCAGCAGGCCATTTGAGGTGGGCAATACTAGCACTACTGCATGGTGACAGGTCTAGGCTGTGCACTCGTATATAACCTAGCTGCTTTTCTCTCTAAGTTATAAACATAATTTTAGGTTGAGCGCACGCCAGACGCACCATCAACAGGCTAATCATGAGTTTTGATGATAATAGGGAAGAACTAGCTAAGGATCTCTTCAAACAGAATAAAGAGATTGTACAAGCCGCTACTAATAGCAGCAACCCTAAAGAGGGTTTGAAAATAAAATTTCAGAAACTTGAGAGACTCAAAAAGAACGAATTGTCCAAATGGTGGGACGGAGTCACTCTCAAAAGGTACCTAGAGAACAGAAAGGTACCAAGAGGCCTAAGAATACTGACATTTCCTAGTTTTGATGATCTCGACCCGGACTTACTCACAGATTGGGAGGATAATTTACACAATTCTTCATTTAATATGATGAAAATTCTAATAACTCATGCAGAAAGAAAATGTATTAAGTTACAGGCTGAAATAAAAGCGCTTGAGGATGAAATCAAATTATTGAATCTAACGGAGGCTACTACTAAGAATTACGCTATTCTCAAGGAACAAATTAATTTGCACCAGAAGGCAGTTAAAAATAGGAAACTACATAAGATCATACGCGATGATAGGGACTACGACAATGGTCGTGTGTTTACCTTTGCAGCTAAATTTGATAACATCCAAATCCCCAAGTCAAATGCCTCTGCAACACCTAGTACAGGGAGCATTTCCAATATTAGCGTAAGTTCTGACCCATCCTCGATCGATGAGAGTAATAGAGAAGGACCACCGGAAGAAGGAGCACAGGGACCAAGTACATCGTCTTTTTTAGACGAGGTCCTGCGCTTCAGGATTGGGAACAAAAAAGCAAAAGAAAAGTTAGGAGAGGGGGAAGGAGGAAAAATGCAGGAAAAAAACAGGGTTCTGACTCGTTACCAAAAGAGTCAAATAGACAAACGATAATGGGTGATGGGGCTCCCACTTCCTCTGATGCCAACAGAGCCTTGGTCTCAGAGAATCTGGTAATTAATCTATCTGACTACAGTTTGTCAACGAATTAAATAAACGTGCTTAATAAAGGACTTGGATATTGCCCTGTTTCTCAGGGTGTTTTTTCAGAATTACATGTGGATTTGTTTAAATTTGTTCGTCATGCAAAATTAAAGTGTCACTTCTCTTTGGACAACTTTCAATACCAGCAGACTAAAATGGCCACAATAAACACAGATGTCACTGTCTCCCATGTTCAAAATGTTGTCACACTATTGTCAATTGATGATGAAAATAATTCCACGACAGAAAGTGTATTACGAGATCTTGACATTAGGCAAGATTATTCTTGTGACAGTGGCCTACACATTCGTAGCAAGTTTACTCCACAGGGCACACATCTTTCTAGCATAGATGCTTTTCATGAAATGGTTTCTCGTGACCTTTACTGTTTGGAAGATAGATTAAATACACGTCCTAGGAGACACATTGAAGACAACCTCACCAAAGCTGAAAGGATAGCGTTACAACAACTGAGTGAAAATGACGCTATAATCATCAGGGAAGCAGATAAAGGGGGCAATGTAGTGATCATGAATAGAGATGACTATGAAAAGAAAGTTTTAAGACAGCTTAATGACACTACTAACTACACTAGGCTCCCTACTAACCCTTGTCCCACAGCTTCCACTAGAATCAATGACC
This sequence comes from Triturus cristatus, assembly GCF_964204655.1. Taxonomy (NCBI): domain Eukaryota; kingdom Metazoa; phylum Chordata; class Amphibia; order Caudata; family Salamandridae; genus Triturus; species Triturus cristatus. The sequence goes on from NC_140593.1 coordinate 200,604,492, forward strand.
GTCTCTCACATTGGAAAGAGATTGGGCTCCTATCGGAGACTGAACATAAATTTCTTAGCGTTCGGAACCCCAGATTTCCCTGCATATACCTACTACCTAAGGTACATAAGAAACAGCCCTTCCCTCCTGGCCGCCCTATCATTTCGGGCATTGGCTCAATGACTGAAGCTTTGGCCCAATTTGTCGATTCCTTCCTACAGCCCCTAGTCATAAACTTACCATCATATGTCAGGGACAGCTCAGACATTTTGAACAAATTGGAAGATCTGGAATGGGAGGATGGCATGTGGTTTGCCACGTTAGATGTAACTTCACTATACACATGCATCAGGAAAGATTTGGGCATTTTGGCTGTTGACTTTTTTCTTGGGAACAGAATGGCTACTCTTTTGGAACATAACAACATGCTCAAATCCATGATTGACCTTATCCTGGAGAACAACTTTTTCCTCTTTAACAACACATGGTTTAAACAGGAGCAAGGTACCGCAATGGGTTCCAAATTTGCACCCTCATATGCGAATTTGTTTATGGGGTGGATGGAACACATGCATGCCTGGTCACGTATGGCATCTAAATGGATTGGACACATTCAGTTCTGGGGCCGCTACATTGACGATATTATTATCATTTGGACCGGCACAGAACTTGAATTTAGGGAGTATTTCACTTTCCTGAACCAGAATACTTTTAACGTTGCCTTTACCATGGAGTTGTCTCAAACAACTATACACTTCCTGGATCTTGAACTCTATGTCCAGGATAAAAAAGTACATAGTACTCTCCATAGAAAAGACACTGCAGTCAACAGCATACTTCACTATACCAGTGCCCATCCGACATCTACCAAAAAAGCTATCCCATTTGGGGAACTGGTGCGTATTCGCAGAAATTGCAGTGAAGATCGCAAATTTGAGTGCCAAGCCACACTAGCACTGAACAGACTCCAACAGAGGGGATATAAACATGACATCCTACAATCGGCAAGGAACAGGGCGGCTAAACTCAAACGAAAAGACTTACTCCACAGTGCCAACAAGAACACCACTACACATAAAGAAAGACTTGCCTTCATCACAACACACTCCACTCTTAACCATGAGGTATTTAAGATACTGGGCAAACACTGGTCAATTCTTAAGGGAGCGTCGGGGGTCAACAGTATAATCACACCTAGGCCCTCCATGACCTTCAGAAAAAGTAAAACCATTAGGGATACCTTATGCCCCAGCTATACTTTGCCACAACCCCCAAAACAAAGTTGGCTTAAAAAACCTCTTGGTTTTTATACCTGCAGTTCTTGCAACATTTGCCATTTGGGATGTAACAAAACACTTACATTCAAGTTTAACACAGACAGATGTTACACAATTCGCCACTTCATCAACTGTCTTTCCAGCTATGTGGTGTATGTTTTGATCTGTGGGTGCAACAAAATCTATGTGGGTAGTACCGTGAGACCACTTAAGAGTCGCATACAGGAGCATCGTAGAGCAGCTTTACATGGTGACACTACGTACGCTCTAGTCTCACATACATGTACAGAAGGAGTGGATAGGTCTAGGTTCCGATTCCATGGCATTGACGTGGCTCTACCAATGAATAGAGGTGGGGACAGGGAACTCAGACTTAGGCAATTGGAGGCAAGATGGATATGTACTTTACGATCGGTTTCGCTAGGTTTCAATAGTGATAACGAAATGCATTACTTTCTATAAATTTTTAAAGCGTAGAGAGACAAGATGCTTATTGAAACACCTATGCGTTCTGAACTTGTAATTTGTTACTGTTTGTATATCATGTTCTTTATGTTCCATTCTGACAAATGTGACTTGTGTAATGTGCTGTCCATGTATGACATGTCAGGTATACGTACACTGTATTATACTTGTAACCTCTTTGTCTGTACTGCTTCATGTATGTCTGACTCTTGTTGGCGGTGCTATCACTTTAACTCAATTATACTCCTTCACATGGTTTAATTTTTGGAAAATATTGTTCATGGGTGTGGATATATTCCATTCATGCCTTTTGTTCCACATCTGTTACTCTCTGGTCTTATATCCTCCCAGACTCTGGGTATTTTCCGAGTCTCATTAATTATCACGAATGTCAATACGACTTTTATACCCTTTTTATGCATTGGATCCAATTACAAATAAGATTTTTCAGGACGTACTGGGTCCTATTCTAATGACTGATCTATAGTCGTTTCTGCTGTGTTTTGGACGACTTACTTCTTCAGTCATAAAAACAAATTATTTCTTATTGGAGGCCCCCCGCGTCCATGCGGTACAGACTCAGTGTACCTTTGGCTTATCAATACCTTGTCTGTGTTTACGTTACTTATAGTGTATTTTAGGTCTTAAATGGTTTGAAATACTCACGACTGTTTTCTTTTGATATGTTCTGGTCTAGCATTTTATACATTCGTAAACGTAATTTTTAACGATACCGTTTCCTTTCAGACAAATCTTTTTGTCTTGGACGCATACCGTTCCCTTGTGTAATTTTATATTGGTACCATGTTTTAAATAACGTTGGACATTACTCGGGCGTTGTTTACATCACTGTAGTAGTAATTACCTTGTACCGGAACCATTCAAATATGGCGCTTTTCATACGTCCGATAGCTTGGTGCTTGCCGGATACAGGAAATGACGTTATGACTTGGGAACCGGAACCACTCCAAGATGGAGTAGTCAGGATGCATACGCGGTCTAGTCTATACTCCTCACCGGGGACATCCCGGAAGCGCACGCCTTGGCGCTGAAATATAAAGCTCAATGCGATATTTGTCCTGGTAACCGTCCTGACACGGCGGCAAGCGCGGCGTTACTGACCCCCCGAAGGTACACTTGGAATACTCCACTTTAAGTAAGTATGGGTATGGGTTTTTGCGTGTCTGCTCTGTACTCGATCACAGATTTGTGATTATATTAAATGTACTTCAACTTAATGCTCTATTTGAGTCATATGATGGCTCTCTAACTGCTCAATGAGGGCAGGGCAACCATGTGCAGGCTGTGGATATGGTTGATAAGGACAGCGCTCCGGTTAGAATTTCAGGTTTATGGTTAAGCGTAGCCAACGGGACTTTGCTTTGTCTATGGGGGCTTTGTACACGGGCATTTCGGCTCTTCTAGCTGACTGAATAAGTTAGCGTAATGCTTCAACAAATACGATTGTTTCTGTAACGATTACGTTTTTATCAAGTGAGTTTCTTTTCCTTCTTTTTTTTTTTTTTTTTTTTTTGGGTAGGATCTAGTTCTACTTTGTTCAGGTTCGCTTGAATAGCACTCTGCTCTGGCATTAAACACTTCATGCGTGACTTCAAGTTTGTTGTGCTATTCACTTTCCCTACTGCTCTTAATTGGCCCGTTTATAGATAGGGCGTAGATTTGTTACAGTTTGGCTTACTTTAGCCCTTTTGTCCTTACCTAGCGGTGTTTTTACGATAGAGTTTGTTTCTCAAACTTGATATTTTAATTCCTTCCTCAGACCTAATACGACTAGGACTTCTTGAGAACTCTCATCCCTGATGTACCTTTTTACATGATTTTTGAACATGTGCGTTTCACTCTTCATTTGGTGAGTGTGTTTTTGTGTCTCTGAACTCGATTATCAACTGACTCCTATTTCTCTTCAGGGATTTATTTATTTGTGGCTTTATCATATATAGATTCTACCTACATTGTATGCAACGATACCTGTGGAATACACTTTGTGCATCGACGTCTAATTTTGCGTGGTAAGCGTTTTACATCTCGCTTCCCTCTTCCTAAATAGTTCACTCTAAATCTTATTTTTTATTGGGTCCGGGTTTGTTTTCAACACCTTTTCAATTGGGAATAGCAATAAGGTGTCACCCGCAGGGCATATGACCTTGCGCTTTCGCGTTCCTCTTTGGCAACCTTGTCTGGTCACATGATCTAGCCGTTTGTGTTGCTTTTGTGCTAGTTTCCTGCACGCCCCACTTGGGTCATATGGGCGACTAAGTCAACTATCGGCAGCTCACCAACTTGATCTATTCCGCACTTTTATACTTTTTCTAAACAACCTGTTGCTGTTTTTCCCCATCTGTCATCAGCATGCCTCCTTTTCTTTTCTATCCTATGTCTTGTTTCTCAAACGTCTTTTATTCTTACTTCCTTTTTCTTTTACTATGGTTTGTAAATGAATTCTCTATGTGTACCGAGTAAGAATACATACCATATTTTTGTATGATTCCCAAACAGCCTTGAAAAAGCCCATGTTCGGGCGAAACGCGTTGGCTGTGAACATTGTTGCACCACGTCTTGGAATAAAAGAAACATCTGGATACTGCGAATGTTTCGTGTGAACTGAAAATTTGTGCATCTGTTGTATTACTCTTATACAGCCTTGTTTTTGTGTTGCCTCTCATATCTTTTGAAAAACATACATACAAGTGCCTGGGCTGAGAAAATCTTTATTCCATTGTTCAAATCATTGGCTGACATGATGTCAGACATTATTCCATTGTTCAAATCATAAGCTGACATGATGTCAGACACGTAATAAATAAGACATGACTCACATAATCCCTTGCAGACTTTCACAACATGGAAGGAGGGGATACATCGGACAATATCCCATACAATAGGCAACAATAAATTAGGTTTACATCACCAGCTGGAGCCATATTGCCTACCTCACAAAAGGAATCCTACATCAAATATACAAATAAACAGACATGTCAGTACAACAGTTTCTGACAACAGGTGGATTTCAAACCAGTGTTGCTTGCATCTGGTGGAATGTCACAAACGTCAGTGATGTTCTACAAGCACTTTGGCCTACAATGAGGAGACACATCAACAGCAACATATATTGATACACAATTAGGAATTAGCCAATGTGCAGGCAGGATAGCATGAATTGGGAAGAACACAATATTGTGTTGTATCGCATGAGGGCCCACATATTGTATTAGAACCAACGCACCAAAAGAAACAAGTCCAGTGGAAGCCATGTAGTTTCCATTCAACACTGTGCAATCTGGCTTGGTACCGTCGTTGTACACCCAAATTCTGTGACAGACATTCCCAGGACCAATCCATGTCCACTACGTACATCTCAACAGCATCATATACCTGCTAATGTTACAACTCTGAAATGTCCAAATGATGAAGACATGGTGAAGGTTCCTAAAACAGACCAACACAGAGAGATGAGCTAAGAAAACATACATATGACACACATCATATTGTCAACTTCCAGAAAACACAGTCCAAAACAACATTTACAGCTGAAAAAAGCTACCCTTACAATACAAACACCTTTCCCCAGATATTTGCAGACCAAAATATCCCTAGTATGTAGCATTAACATCCTCCTCACAACATTACTACAAGAGTTGCAATAATAGTCAGTCATCACAGCCAACACCATGCTTACACTCAGGAAAAGTAGTTCTGGATGAAGTCAGCTCCTTCGTCTTCACCACTATCATCATCTTCATTTGGCATTTCAGGGTCCTTGTCCATTAGCTCTTCATGGCCTGCATCCTCTGTGATGAATGGTATGTTCCGTCACGGGGCAATGTTGCGTAGTATGCATCAGATCACGGTGATCGAATACACCTTCCCTGGTGAGTAGAGGAAGGCTCCTCCTGTTTAATACAGACATCTGAGTCTGACTTTCAGGAGCCCAAAAGCCCACTCTGCTGGCCGCTGCCATGAGCATCATTGAAGCAGACTTCCCCAGGCATTGTGGGATTTCTCAGCGATGCCAACAACCCTGGCCGATTGGGATAATCTGACTCTCCTAGATGGAAGATAGTCAGAAGGGCAACATTTAGTTACACTTTCCGATTATACTATCGGCCATTTTCCACACAAAGTTAGGACAGATCACACTTACCTAAAAGCCAAGCCCTCTCTGGTAGTAGTTGTTACTTCAGCTGGGGTATGGTGCTATTCCAGAGTTTGGAGGTATCATGTGCAGATCCTAGGGACCTGGCACAGACGTTGAGATGTACAAATCCGGTCAGCAGACAACTTGCACTTTGATAGAATGGAAGTGCTTCCTGTTCTGGTAGACTTACTCCCTCTCGTGTGGTGGTACTAAAGCAATATGGGTGCCATTAATAAATCCAATTACATGGGGAATGTGACCAAATCTGTTGAATTCCACCTTCACAGTTGCTAAATCCTCACATCTGGGGAACTGGATGTAGCAGGCCATGTGTCTAAAAAGTGGTGCTAGCACCTCTGTGAGTACCAGACTGAACATAGGTTGTGACATTCCACTGGAAATAGCGACAGTGACTTGAAATGAGCCTGTGGCCAAAAACTGCAGAACTGACATGAGTTTAACAAGTGTTGGGATTGATGTAGGATAACTGATTTGAGGTAGGAGGTCAGGCTCCAACTGACAACATAATTCCAGGATAGCTTGACGTTTCAAATGGAACTTCTGGATTTCATGGCCTTCTTACATGGTGTGTAGGTCTGGAAATGAGCGGTACACTTGAGCCTAACATCACCTCCCTTTCCCAGGGTACCTCTGTGAGGAGTAATACAAAAAGTAAGGCAAAAGTCGTGTCAGAACATGAATACTTCATGAAGCACTACACATTTTACATTATCAGTGTCAAATCTTAAAAATCCACCAGTTATCCCCAAGATGGCCTTCACAGGTCTGTTACAATTCAGGAACAGGAAATTGCCACAATAATGAGGGTAGCATAACGTTCCATGCGGCATACCACCAAACACAGTGTACAGTGCGCAGTGTGTATTTTACCTATGTGCACAGTAATGCACTATACAGATGAAGTTTTGTACTGGACATGATATGGGAATGGAGCATTTCAAATGTAAACTTGTTTGTCCTCATTTGTAGTGGTGGTGATGTATTAAACTGTCACCAATACAGTGTTCCCAACTGCTAACATGGCGGATGCCTGACCTCACTAATAGGACATGTCAAACGTACTCTGCCGGCGGTAGCCGACCACACGGTAGGTGGTCGCATACATGGCAGTCATAGCCGTAGGCTAACATTGAGGATAGTGGTGGTCGCTGACCAATAGCTGTGTGCGTAATGAGCGTGTACATGGCATACATGTAGGCGGCTGTTGGAAAAAATGTCCCTTAGCCCCTGACACTGCTGCAATCAGTATCTCCTCCATTTTAGCTGCTGTTTGCCACCTCTGGAAGCAATAATGACCTGCACTACAAGGGACAAGGCCATTCCCTTCACTCCAGAAGAGCTAGATGCCCTGGTGGGTGAGGTCCTTCCCCAGTTTGCCACGCTCTATGGCTCAGATAAGTTTCTCAGATACATATTTTCACTCCATTTCACTGCTTCCTTTCTATTTTCATAGGCTACAATGTGCCTCTGATTGTCAGAGTGTGTGCATTATGTTGGTTGCATACATTATGTGGCCCCTTCATAGGGAACTCATATTATGGTTAATGAGGCCCTAGTCTTTGTGGAGAGAAGGGTGATAAGGGTGATTTCTACTGTGTTGCAAGCATATCTCTATGTAGGGATCAAGTTTATAGTAGCTACAATTAGTTCTCAAATCACAACGTGGTGTATGTGCATTGTTATGTGTAGGATTTACACCATGAGCCATGTCTGTTTATATTGTTGTGGGCATTTGAGGATGATGTTAGCCAAGTGTACCATCCCATTGATCATTCAGCCCACATCAGACTTTGTAAAACAGCTGTCTGAGAGGTAGCAATACCTCACAGACCCCTTCAGAGGGCCACACAAACGTAAGTTCATATATGAAATGGGAATAATTGTCACTTTTCTGAATTTAGTTCTTGGAAATGTGAGGTTCATATGGGATTAGTAGCATCAGCTTGCAGAGAGCAATTCCTGGCTTTGGCAGGACAACTCAACTGTTGCACAGAGTAATGTCCCTTTAGACCTGTTGATCAATGGCTATCCCCAGATAGAGTTACCTGTACCACTAGTAGCCCTAGTAGCTGTTACACGGATACCATGAGGCATGGAGGGGGGGGGGAGGAGGAGAGACAAGGGGCACATATGTCCTAAAGACTGCTAACATACATTGGGCAGATATAACTTTTTATTTCTGCTTTCTGAAACAGGATACATGGAGACTGAGGTGATCTCTGACCTGATACTTCTTTCTTTTGACCCACAGTGTCAAAGTGTGTATGTCACTAATGTCACAACTGACTGTCCTATTACTCACACATATCTGTTGACACTTTTCTAATAGTGTTGTTTGTACTGCACAGGCCCTTTAGACATCTGAGAGATGAACAGTGTAGATAGTGGGTTACTTTTGAATGGATATAGAAATGTAAATCATCTGCTTTGCTACAGTATTCCCTATCACACTACACATACAATGGTATGTTGAGTGTCATCCGAGTACATCATTGTTCAACAGGATGTCCGCGCATGCAAGGTGTTTGGGATTCATTTACGGAGCACTGCAGCCTTATCAGGGTGCTGCAATCCACATACCAGTGAATTTTGACTTTATTAGAAATCAAGTAATTGGAATGCACACGGGGGGGATCCTCAACCTGTATATAAGCATTAGAAGCCTAAAGAGGGTTCCCATTGGGATGGTTGCATAGTGACGTTTTCCTTATACTGGTACAACAGTGTTGGTAATTCAAACATGGGATTTTGATGAGGTTAAAAAACGTTTGAACTCCTGGAAGTGAACATAGCCTTGAAAAAGACCAGGAGGACGAAACATGCATCTTCTTTGTTGAAAAATGATATACTAGAATTTATTCATGAATTAAAAGAGAACTGTGTACCGTTCATGCTTGGACTGTAGTTGCTTACCAAGAACTGGGAACTAGAGAAGCAAGAGGAGAAGGAAAGAAAACTGTATAGTGTATACTTCGGTGCTGTGTTCATGTTATGATAATAGCAATAGCAAAACTAAAAAACGGACATTGCATGTTAATGTAAACAATTTTGCTTTATGATTACTGCTGTATACAGAGGATAGATATGGAGACATCAGACGTAGCCACCTTTTGATGGATTTTAGTTATTACTAGCTCACACTTCCACCACCTCTTCCTCCCAATGCGAACTCCATCCTGAACACCCTACCTGTTTTCCCTATAAATCTCACGTGTTTGCCCTTGCCTTTACCCCTGTGAAAGTAGTCCCCTACCCAAAGTCCCAAAAACCCTACGACACCCAAACCCATCCATTCCACTTCCCACCCCACCCCTCAAAAACAACCCCCACCCCCTTGAACCCAGCCCAAGAAAGTAAAAATAAAAAACAAAAAAACCTTAAGGCTAAACCCAACGCAAAACCTCCCAAGCCCCAGGACGTCCCCTCCAAAGAGCAAACCCACCCCTCAATAAACCTCTGCTCCCCATTCCCAAGTACCATCTTCGAGGTACCTGCTATGCCCAATGCATGCCCCTTTGTGAACAGGCTCCCTGTCAGTGTCAGTAAGGACAAGTTTTGTGTCACAGTCTTGTACTGGCTGTGGCATGAATATAAAAATTTACTGGCCATTGGCCTTTGTCTTTCGTCCATGGAATAAAACATTTCCCAGTTTTGAAGACATTGGTCCTGCCATTACGTTTCTAACTATTTAATGTTATTGTATAGTTAGTGATGTGTAAGTACAGATGTGTTTGTTTCATCCCCAATTGCTGACACAGTTAAAGTGGTTAGAATGATGTGACCTTGGAGCCAGTGCTGAAATTGCAACAAGGGGAAATGTTGAATGGTTGGCTATGTGGAATGATATCCAAATGGGGCAGACACTGCAGAGGGTGATGTGTAGGCTTTCCTGTTTTCACTTTCTGGTGTTTTTTTATGTGTTTTTCAGTGATTTCAATACTTTAAAAAAACATTGGTTATCAGTGATTACACATTTCCATGCCATAAAAAACAACAGAAGCAGTGTTTTTTCAGTGTTTATGGAATGTTTTGCTTTTATTATTGCTTGCTTTCTGCATGGATAGTGCATGGCATATAGACAGTGTGTGTACAGTGTATGTGAGGTTCAAATACATTTTTACAAATTAAACTTATTGTAGTACAGAATACAATACTTCTTCAGTGAGTTTTTGGTCATGGACGCTCGCTCCTTGCTTCCCATGTAAACGTCTATCTATGAAAAGGTCCTCTCAACATTGGCACTTCAGACGGGCAATGCCAAAACAGCCAGTACACACTGTGCTAACTCTGTCCACTGACACAGTCATCTGGGACAGGTTCTGCAACATATGCATTGAACTGGGCGCATATGCCCTCAACATTATTGAAGCAGTCAAAAATGAAGCAGTCAGAGAAAATTCAGAGTACCACAGTGAGGCTTCATCAAATTCATATGCCATGGTTGGGGAGGGGACATTTCTATGCATCCTTGCAAGCTGTTTCTCATGAATTGTAAAATAAAATTTCCTGAATTGCAGTTCAACATTTCTTTGCTTACTGAGTGGCAAGCAATCTAACATGGAACATGTTGCAGTGCCAAAGTCGCTAAAAGTGTTGCCCAGCCTACTCTCAAGGAGCTGGTTCACATCTACACCAATTATGCTGAGCACTTGGTAGACAATGGTGTTTTGAGACTCTGGTTTCTTGATTATTTCCAATACAGCAGTCATGTTGTCCTGTAAAAATTTAAGAATGCCGGAGACTGTACTTTTTTTCGCATTATTATCAATATGCGACCGAAGATCTAAACATTTCTTACCTTTGGCATCATCACTAAGCAAAGATTTTGTAAACGGTCACCACATGGATAATATGGCAGTAGGTGGAATAGAGGGTATTTTCATTAGACACTGAGCGTGCTTTTATGTTTGTTTAAAAATGTTTTTAAATTAAATCGGACCTGCATCAATTTTAACACTGGCAATAAATTACAATATGGCGGGAGGAGGGAGAAGCTAAAACTCAACTCTGCTTATTTCAACACAGTTAGGCATCTCAGCCATTTTTCCAACTGTTTGAACAGCTAGAGACGCCATTTTGAGGTGAGTGCGTGCTCTAGAATCCCTGGCCCTGATGTATTCAAGGAAGGACGCAGCAGGGATGCGACTGCAGTAGGTGGAATTGAGGGTATTTTTTGCATGACACTGAGCTTTCTTTTAGGTTTGTTTTAAACGTTTTTAATTTGAATCTGACCTGCATCATTTTTAACGCTGTCCACAAATTCTGATAAAGAGGGAGGAGGGAGCAGCTAAAAATCAACTCTGCTTACTTGCACACAGTTAGGCACCTCTGCCATTTTTCCTACAATTGGGACAGCTAGAGCCACCATTTTGTGGTGAGTGTGCACTCTGGCATCCCCAGCCCTGATGTAATTAAGAAGGACCCAGCTTGAACGTGCACAGTGGGGTGCCGATGGCAAGCCCATCTCCGCCCGTCAGGATGCCAGGTGCACCCAGCGCCAGCCATTATGCCTGTATGAACTCTGTAGGTAAACAGATCTATTCTTATAGTTCCACTCAATTGCACAGACTTGTCCTAACACGAACCTGCATACCTCTCGGACTAGATACAACAGTCTGTACAGAGGTTAAGTGAACTCAATGTAGTTTCACACAAACTTAAGGGACCATGGTAAATTGGAACAATCGTGCAGTAGGGTCCCGAGTTTCGTGGCAGCCTTGATTAATGCACATTCTAAACATGCAGAAAATATCTATGACCTGTTATGCGAAGAGGTCTTAGATGTATAATTTATTACTGAAAGGTGTCTAACGGACTTCTCTGAACCAGATGTTCACTCTGCAGTTCCCAACGAGTAAAGAAATTTGTAGAGAGGATCGAGGGAATGGCAGAGGAGGGGGGTAGCTATGATCTATAAGGATATTTTTTACTTTTGCCCCTTTACCGATAATAGGCTTGGAAGGAGCTGAGGCTGTGGGCTTCTGCCTTTCCCATCCCCCAATCAATTGATAAGTTGAACCCTCCTTGTCCAACTGGAGCTTTTCTAACCTCTCTGTGCAATGCTCTTGCTCCCTTAGCTCTTAGATACTCCCACATCATCCTTCTTGATGATTTTAACTTGCGCATGTAGCTGAATGAAGTAAAAGAAATAGCTTCATTGCGGGAGATCTCAGCTATGGATTTGTCCCAGATAGTATTTATGCCCACACATCTGGCTGGACATACTCTTGATCAGATTTTCTCTAACTTACCCCTAGAAGCAGATGTCCTGATCCTCTTAGTCTGGTCAGATCACTGCATGATTAGATTCAAATGGGCTAGTTTGAGTAAATCAATAGCCCAAAAAGGTTACTTCTCCAGAACGGTAAGAGCCTTTCATAAAGTCCAATCTGAGGTTTTCTGTAGGGTGCTGGAACATGAAAAGCCCTCTCTCACAGGTGATATGGACCTGAATGTTGGTCTTATAGTCAACTGGATTAAGGCCACTACTCGACCTGCATCCCCAGAAAGGATACAACAGTCACGTTGCGCTAAGCCTTCCAACCTGTGGTATACTAACTCCCTTAAAGAGATGAAATTAGAGTAAAAGCACTTAGAGAGACAATGGAGGGTGGTATATTGTCCTATCACCCAAATGGGGAACAATGCATCCTTAAGAAAAAATCACAAAGAAATTAAGATAGCAAAAATCTGTATTTTGAGACCAGAATTTAAAAAACTGGAAATCAATCAAGAGAGATCTTCAAAATAGTGAAGTAATTTACCTCACCCAGAAGCCTGTACTGGCCAACAGCTACCGACCACAGAATGGTATGAACAACTGACACGCTGCATTTAGGACAAAATGTCGACTATTCAAGCCAGTCTCCCATCCCCAGTCTGGAGTGAGGAGAGGTTGTGCTTTAGTAGGGGAGAGTAAAATCTCAGCGTTAGTGTGGGAGAGCAAAATCCCGGCATTAGTCTGCAAGACACCCATACCCACGACAATACCACTTTTGCTCCGACCTTGCTTGAAGCATCACTATATGCTGTAGGAAGTCTTAAATCAAGCTCGCCATCTGATCCTTGCCTGGTAACCTTCTTTCCCGGGATGCAGAAGCTGTCAATCCTATTGCGTATCATCTTCTCAATACTAAACTCTTTTCGGCTGCTGTTCCCAAAGCTTGAAAGCAGGCTAAAATTGTGCTGCTACTAAAAGAGCCTCAGGCTGATCCCACAGACCCAAATGATTATAAGCCCATCTCACTACTCCCAGCCCTCTATAAGGTTCTTGAAAAACACGTTAATCAGCAGCTATCCCTACACCCAGAACGCAATGACCTGCTGCACACAAGCCAATCTGGGTTCCGTCCCAGTTGTAAAGCTGAAACAGCACTGGTGGAGGTGGTGGATTTCATTAGACTTAGCCTTGATGCGGAAGGCAAGGCATTGCTGGTTAAGCTGGATCTGTCAGCGGCATTTGTTATGATTCCTCATCACACCCTTCTGGCGTTTCTCCAGTCCGTTGGGCTTAGTGGACAGACTGGAAATGGTTGGCATCTTTCCTCGAAGATAGAGGTCAAGAGGTATGATGTCCTCCTCTATTCTATCGGCGGGACCTCAAGGGCTCAAGGTGGGAGTGCTACACTGTTTAATGTGCATCTGGCATCGCTAGCAGGCTTGGCAAAGGCTTTGGGTGCTGAAGTAGTTTTGTATGCTGATGAACCTCAATTGCTCTTTTCATGGGAAAAAAATTGAACATTTTTGGGTGAGAACATGAGAAATTGTCCGACCAAAGTTTGCCAATGGCTCTCCTTCCATCAAGTAGAATGTAATGCTGTGAAAATTGAGCTCCTCTTCTTTGGCCTGAAAGCGGAAGAATCATGGAAGACCTTTTGGCCAAAGGATGCTCCTCTGCCACTAATCCACACCAAATTGGTAAAAAATGTGGGTTTTAAGTTTGATGGACAGCTTTCGTTTCGCTTACAAGTCATTGCAGCGGTAGGAACCTGTTTTGTCATATTACATATGCTAAGAAAGTTCATTCACTTCCTGTCCTTGGCGGCTAGACAACAGGTGGTCCAAGCTCTGTTTACATCAAGACTGTACTATGAGAGAAGGGCAGAAGGGGGGAACATGGCTGCCAGCTAAGGATGAGGCTGCGAGCGCTCGTCTCTCCAGCTATATGCATGCCTGAAATGGACTAAGCCGGCAGCATTAATCGTCACTTCAGTGCGGTATAGACATCTTTACATTCACCTTCTCTTTATTGGGGTATTTTCTCCTCCCACAGTGCCGGTCAGTTCATCGGACACACTGCCGCCAGAGACACCTCTAAATGATCGGCCAGTCGCGCGCGGGTCTCTGTGGGTCCTGGCCGTTTGACTACTTCACAGGGATTCTGAAGCTGCTGCACGCGTTTGCCTCCAGGGACAAAGCGGCAGAATCAGCACAATCATGCAGCCTCAAAGAATCATTCCTCATACAGCACTGGATCCGCTTGTGCTGGACCTCGCACAGCATAAGAGCCCCAAAAGAGAGCCCGTGATAACAAAAGAACTTAAGGTACCAGGGAAGTCGTCCTTAATTACCAAAGCGACTCAAAGGAGGAAGACTGAGGACAAGCAAAGGGTTCCATCAGTGGTAAAATCACAAAAGGCTAACAGGTATGCATTAAGAAATCAATGTTTTGAGATTTCTGAAAACCAAGTGACGCTTGAAAAACAGAGAAGTGGGAAGGTTCCCCCCCCCCAGTTATCTCCCCTATATTTCGGGTCCCTAGTTCCTCATTAGGAGCTCCCTGCCAAGACCACACCCCCAAACACTCTCATAGGAAAAAAGAGGTGCTGGTACTCCTGGTATATTAAGGGGGGCAAGTGTTAAAATAACGCCCTCATCAAGGTCCTTCTTTAAGATCAGTGAGACTGTAACTACATCCGCCAGAGACATGGGGGCCCCAAACCAACCAGGTGGCACTAACACCATGAGTCATCAATCGGCCAGGGAGACCCTGATTCCACCTGAGATATCTCTGGCTAACAGGTATCAAGTTTTATAAGAGATCAATCCACCTTGTCGATCTATGGCCTCCACTGGGAGCGAGCCTGTGATGGCAGGGTCTCCACCAGATGAGGGGGAACCTATACATACTTTAAGGCAGGAGAACATTGGGGAGCTACTGCAAAGCCTCTCCAAGGAGATACAAAATCGATTTGCAATGTCAGAAGCAAATCAAACCACAATTTGTGATGCCTGTGAGAATCTAGAAAAAAAACTCACTGACCTGACAGACAGGATTAGGACCTTAGAAACCTCCACAGATGTGATGAGAAGGGAGGTAGCTGGTAACAGCAAAGAACTACAATGTTGCAAGGAGAAATAGAAAGCCATACAGGAAAAAATTGAGATGAGAGAGAATAACTCTAGAAGAAATAACTTAAGGCTCCTCAATGTGCCGGAAGGGAAGGAAGGTGAGAATTTGAAAGGGCTTTTTATAGACCTGATTAAAGAAGTAGTACCAGATATCCGGAACCTAGAGCTCTCTCAAGACATTCAAGGGATTCACAGAGATCCCTACAGACACAATCCTAACAGAGATAAGCCCAGGAAAATCCTTTTCAATTTCAACACTTATTCCATCAAAGAAAAGATTCTCTCTGAAGCATTGAAAGTTGGATCCTACAATAAAGACGGATGGTCTTTTTGTATCCGTTCCGACCTTGCAAAAGAAACCCAAACATGTCAATGGGAGTTGGGCAGGTACATACAGGAACTTAAATCCTTGGGAGCTACCACCAAAATTAAACTCCCAGCTAGACTAAAAATAATAACAAAGTGCACCCCTTTAAAGGCTAAGTCCATAAACATTCCTACAACATATTAGGCCAGGAGAGACAAGGGCGGCTGGACAGACCTATGCCCAACTTTGTTAAAGGGAGGGTTCCCTGGGTTGGGAAGGTGGGGGAAACGCAACTGGTTTAGGGGAGTTCATGCACAATATGTAAATTTCACACTAGGTTGGGAGCATTGGGAGAAAAACGAAAAAATATATATGGTCCTCATATGTGAAAATCACACAGAGAATAGGAAGCATAGGAAGGGAGACACCACTGGAAGATTGCTAATCTAGACAAAAAACTCATCTTGAGGATACTAAGCTGGAATATAGTGGGTTGAGAGTTGCAGATAGGAGAAGGAGACACATTTGCAACAAGCAGAATGGGAGTCATTACTCAAGGGACATAAGTGGGTCCAACAGTTTGCATGCACTAACCAGAACTGTAACGTAAAAGGGGTAGCAATCTTGATTAAGAATTCGTCCCACGCTAAAATAAGAACAACTATTTCAGACCCTAAAGGGAGGTGGGTCATTATTACAATAAGAGTGTATAACACAAAACTTACTTTGATAAGCTACTACGGTCCAAACATAGCTGAATTATGCCAACAGATTTTAAATGATGGTAATCCCATTATAATGGCAGGGAATTTTAACACTTTACTCGATCTTGAGCTGAACAAATCAACTCCTAAGCCAACAGTTACCACCCCGAAGATGAGAAATTATATACAACATATGATGAAGAATTTGGGACTGTTAGAACTATAGAGACAAAAAGCTGGTAGAAACAAAGGGTTCACACATCAGAACAAGAAATATGGCCATGCTTCCAGCATAGATTACTTTCTGATTGACGCTAGACTAAGTAATAAGGTCAAGGCAGTTTTTCATCAGCCAGCCCATTTGTCAGACCACTCAGGGGTAAGCCTGAGCTAGCTCTAGACCATTAGGTGCTTAAATCTAGATAGACAATGGATAGGTCCCTCCCAGCAGAACATGAAATACTAGAAAATCTGAAAAGAGACACCAAAGAGTATTTTGAATTAAATGCGGGTTCCGCCTCTCTGTGTGTTATATGGGATGCGTATAAAGCTTTTATCAGAGGGAGAATAACCAGCTCTGCCATCCGTAGGAAAATAGAAAACGACAACAAAATCAAGGAGATAGAGAAAAGAATAGCTACCTGGCAAAAGATCTGCATGAGGTAGCCAATCCAGATTTAAATAATAAGATTCAGGTGCAACTAGATGAGGGAAAAAAAAGTAGAACACTTAGAAGGTATTGTTAAAACAAACATGGTTTGCCAGTAAACTGTCAAACTATGAATACGGGGAGGGGTGCTGGAAGCTACTTGTATAGAAGATGAGGGGGGATTTAGTATGGAACTCAATAAAAGAAATAGTTGTGGAGAGGTTGGGTGAAAGATGCTATGATGACCAAGACATTGGGAGCGGTTTTACTGACTTTTTTCAGAACCTATATGAGGAAGAGTTACAAATATCTAGTGAGCAAATATCTAACTGGATTTTAAATGATCCCCTGCCGAAAATCACACAAGATAAGAAACTTCTTCTTAATAAATTAATAACATTGGAAAAAGTATCTATAGCAATTAAAAGTCTAAAAAATAGGAAAGTGCCTGGCCCTGATGGAATTCCTAGTGAAGTTTACAAAGCCTTAGCAGATTAAATAACTCCCGCCTTAACCTCATTACTTAACTCAATTTATATAGAAGGAGCTGTAGTACTGGATTCTCGGAATTATAATAATAATAATAAATTCTTTATTCGGTTTTTACAATTTCAAAAAACCATAAAAGAGCAGTTACAAATAAGACATCGCACATAAAATAGAGAATAATGAAAATTAGAACTAATCAATTATCAGCTCATATAGTTAAAACCCAGAATTTACAAAGATTCAATTCATCTACAAATACTGGGATCAGACCGCTGCTTACAAATTATTCCTATGTTTCAGAATACATTTTAGAAAGTTAAGGACGAGATAACAGGTCAATTCGGAATCTAGGCTTTGAAGGCGTAGCATTGCCGGTCGACACTGTCTTAATCCCCAACTCCTTAATATAGGTAGTAACCAGACCCTCCTGTGTGGATGATGAAATTTACAAAACAAGATAGTGTGTAAATTTGACTGAGTTGACACTTGATCACACGGACAAGGAGTGGAAACCTTCTCCCAGCTGTTTCTCTTGGGGAAGGATACTAGCCTAAAAAAGGAGTCAAGTCTAAATCTTGTTAACAACATTCTGTGATAAGTGCTAATCTGTATTGTCAAATAAGGTTGAATGGAGTAAGTGGTCTGAATTAAATTAGCATGAACAACCGAGGGTTTCGATGCCACGGAAGTCAGCCTCAGGGACTCCAGATGCGTTAAAGCCAGTTTTTTAAGTCCTTTCTTTGACAAATCGTTAATTTTTTTTGGATCTGTGTAATAGATCTCCAAACCTAGATCCTTAAAAAATTTTTTACATAGCACAACCATTGAATTGTTACAGAGTGGTCTATGGCCATTGAGTCCATCAGAATTTCTTGTGAAAACATGTTGTTCTCGGAAGACCAGATACGACGCCAGAGCAATAGCGGTTGAATTCTTATCAGGTCCTCAAGGTAGGGAATACCAAGCTCCAAATGAAGGGCATATACTGAGGAGCTCATTGGTGCTGCTAATAGAAATCTTAAAAAGTTATTTTCGGCAACCTGAAGGGTACTGATATCTACGATTCCCCACAGGCCTGCTCCATAAAGGGCAATTGCCTGACATTTAGCTACGTAAATTTTTAACAGCTCCACTGGAGGCCTTTTCCCTAGCCTCTGTGAAAAACTTATCAGGGACATTGTTGCTCTTTTGAACAGATGACATCTGGCCTCCACTGCTGCTCTCCAGTTAAGCCTATCGTCAATCATTATCCCTAAATAGCAGTATTTCGTAGTCACCTCAAGTATTTGCTCTTTAAGAAAAATATTCTTTACACACTTTTTGGCTCGCCCGGCTACCATGACAAATGTTTTTTTCACGTTAACTTGTAAATCCAGGCTACCCATGAACTCAACATATCTGTTTAGGGATTTTTGCAGTTCGCGTGGGGTGCGGGCCAGAATGACCGCGTCGTCGGCGTAGAGCAAGGCGGGTATCAATCGCCGTTTGACCCGGGGTAGGTCCAGAGCCCCCCTCAACATCTCCGCCTCCAGGCCATTTGTGTACAGGGAGAAGAGGAAGGGGGCGAGGACACATCCCTGCCTGACGCCTCGCTCCACTCTGAACGGGGCAGTCAATTCACCCTTTGTGCCAAAACGCACCCTAGCGGTGGCGCCCGAATATAATTCTCTCATAAAATCTACGAGAGATAAGTCCACTCCCATGAGTAACAAGATATTCCAAAGTTTCGTGTGTGAGACACAGTCAAAAGCGGCAGATAAATCTACGTAGACCATATACACAGTTTCTTTTTTTCCTTGGCAGTATTTTCCCAGGATCAGACTAAGGTTCAGGGCCTGCTCTACCGTTCCAAACCCCTCCCGGAATCCAAATTGAAGGTCTGAAATAATGTTTCCCTCCTCTGCCCACTGCTGGAGTCGTTCGAGAACGATTCTACCGACCACTTTGCCTAGCGAATCTAAAAGGGAAATGGGACGATAACAATTGACATCTTGGCGGTCAACTTTTTTAAAGATTGGGACCATGATAGACTTTGTCCAAGAGTCCAACAGTCCCACTTTTGCCACTGCTATGCATACCCGAGTTAAAATGGGGGTCCAGAGGTCCGGGTTAAATTTAAACAAGTCTACTGGGACCCCATCGGGGCCTGGAGCTTTCCCGCTTTTGCTAGCATTCAAGGCCGCTAGAACTTCGGTGATATCAAAAGTTAGGGAGATGGGGTAGTTGACGTTTGGGAGACTGTGTTCTAGTCTTTTGCTGGTATTTACTGGGTTTTTAAAAATTTTAGAAAAATGTGCCACCCACGTAGCCTCATCGATAGCC
Source organism: Triturus cristatus (assembly GCF_964204655.1). Classification (NCBI taxonomy): domain Eukaryota; kingdom Metazoa; phylum Chordata; class Amphibia; order Caudata; family Salamandridae; genus Triturus; species Triturus cristatus. The sequence continues at coordinate 200,624,212 of NC_140593.1, forward strand.
ACTTCTATCTTAGGGGTGTCTGCGCCCAAGAGATATGGAGTTTTGACAGTACGCCAAAAAGCCAAACTATCCTTAGATACAGCGCTAGAGTGTAAATCATCCCACAATTTCATTTTTAATTCAGTGATTCTTTGCTTTCGTACGGAGACATATTGACGTCTCAGCAATTGAATCGTTTCTGAATCTCTCACTGTTTTTTTTAGTTCCTTTTTTAAGTTGGACAGGGCCATGGTACAGGAATGATTAAACCAGCCTTTTTTAATCGAGGGTGACCTCCTGGATGTTATTGTAAGAAGTTCCTTAATCTTTTCCAGTATTAGTAGAAAGTTGGTTAAAACAGCTTCTTCAGGTAACGTTGGATCAAGGCAATTGGTTATATTTAAATATGACTCAGTTACCAATTTCGCCGTGATTATCTCCAGATCCAGCGTCTCCCACTTTGCTGTGTAACCATTTGTCCTGCCCAACTCCAATTTATTTTGAGCGAGCGTTGAGGCGATTACACTACTTTCCGGTTGTCTCTTCAATTGTTGGATTTCTAGTCTGAGAGCGGAGTGGTCGCTAAAAGTGTTTAACAGTACCTCACAGGACCTTACTCGAGGTAATAAGCCTGGGGAGAGAAGAATATAGTCCACTGTCGTACTGAAGCCCCTACCCACATACGTTGGTTGTAAAAGATTAGAGTCTGGAATCAATTCGTTTACTATTTCCAGTTCTAAATCAACCAGCATATTGTTCATTGCAATCCCCGCTTTATTGTGATTAAAGTGCATAATAGGAGCGTTCTCTTCATCCACAATTCCACATCTATTTTTCCCGACGTGAGGGCATGGGTGGATATTTAAGTCTCCTCCGCATATGAGGTGGACTGGCCCCTTACCAAGTAGAGAGTTATGTCCCAATTTCTCCTTAATTAAATTGATGAGAGACAGGAATTGTTCCTCGTCAAGATTATTATAAACATTGAGCAAAAGAATAGGCTCAAATTTATTAAAGAGGAGCTTTAATAGTTGGAAATTTGGATCAGACAGCACCAAAGATGTTTTAAGATCATTAATTGTGTTGGCAATATATTTAGTCAACCCTCCCTTGGGTCTTCCAAAGCCACCCCCCAACGCTGGCGTAAAATACGTTTTATTGCCAGGGAGGTGAAGCTCTGTCAGGGACCAAGTCTCCTGGAGGCATATGATATTTCCCCCTTCCAAAAAATGTATCAGTGAACCGTCTTCGATTTTTGAACGGAGCCCTGCTATATTCCAGAAAAGAATGGATAGAGAATGCAGATCTACATTATACACTGTTTCTTGGATTGAACGATCCATTGTGGAATTAGATGTTAATTGAGAGGAGCTATGGTCGACGTATTTGGAATTGGTTGGTGGTCAATCGACCATTTCAAGAACACTAAATCTGTTGTCCGTGGGAATCCCAAACCAGGTTTCCCTTTGGGTTGGCTCTCTATGTAACGTCCGCAATTGATGGAAGCCCCAGTCGTCATTTCCTCTTCCCCGAAATTGTGGGCCTGAATTTGGCCTATAACCACCATGCTCGTGGAAACGAGGGCCCACTGTGTTCCAACGATTGAAGTAATTATCGTGGACTGGGGCTATAGTTTCCCAATAAGGAGCATTGGTGATTTGAGCCTCCCTAGGCAACCTAGAGGGGTAAAAACAGGACAGACGCCTAATACCTATTTCGCCATGGGTATTTGGACGCTCCCAAGAACATATGTGGTCCACCACCCATGGGTGGTCAAAGGAAATCAGAATACAGTCACCCGGAATTGATTTCCTACTATTTCCCACCCACGGGGTTCTACGGACCATCAGGATCCTAGATGACCCGGGTTCAGTAATGGGACAGTTGTTATTTAACCAAAACTGCACCTTATTTTTCAGTGACCAGGTAGTTTCCACAACGTGATCTTCTAGCTCGGGAACTCCTACCATAACTACCACATAGGGGCTTGCTTCTGGAGGTAGGTCAACTGCCAACCTTTTTTTGCAGCCCCTCGTGTCCGCCATGGTGTGATCAGTTGTTACTTGGTTAGGGACCTGTTTGTTTTGTTGGAGCGTTTTTTTCCCCTTGAGAGGGGGTTTTGTTGGCCCTGGCGTTGCTGCTCCCAAAACATTATTGTGAGAAGGATGAGTGTTGGAGTTAGCAATAGGATCTTCTATTCTCTCTATAATGGTTGTTTCGGGAGGTGGTAATTTAGATGTAGAATCAGAAGGGGCGTTTTTAGAGGTTTTTTTTTGCGTATATGACACCTTTTAAAGGGGAGGTTTGATTCTTTTCTCTTTTTTTTTATCCCCCCCCCCTATTACTTGTTTTGGTTTCATAATGTCTATGAGAAGCTGTAATTGCTGTTCCATCCGAGACAACCTTAATTCGAGTGGGGTAATGGTAATTTTTAGAAGGTCTGCTATATTGGTTATTGACACAGGGTTTAAATTGTCTCTTTGCGAGTAAATAGGTGAAGAAGAAATCGAGTTAAGTACGCTAAGCGAATCTAAACCTTCATGCGTAAGCTGATTAATAACTGATTTACCAGAGTGAGGATTGTCGGATGTGGGTGTTGAAGGTTTTGGTTCGTCTAGAGTACTAGAGTCATGTGGGATCGATTTAATAGGTTTTATTCTTCTTTTCCTAATTGCCCCCTCCCTTTTCCCTCTAGTAATTCTTATTTCATCCGGGGTTATTTCGGGGATTAGTACTGGGGATTTTTCTAAATCAAGACTTAATTGAAAATCGGAAAGTTGTGAAGCTGATAGATCTACATTATTTGGTAGACTTCTCCTACCTGTGGGAGTGGGGCCACAGCCCCCAATTTGGCGGGTCTCGGGGGTTTTTGCATTCTTCAAGTTTCCCATGGATGACCGCTTTGCCAGGGTTAGATCTAAAGAGACCCTACCTTCTATTAGGGTGATGCTTTGGTCAATAAACTTGTTCGCCTTGGTAATAAAGTCATCCATAGGACCTAAACGTTTTCCCCCACCTCCCTTTACTTTATCTTTAGACCCTCTCGTAAGAACCATCTCCACAATCGGGCGGAACAATCAATCGGCAACAAAATTTGGTAAACAGATTTTACACCAGGCTACTTAGAGCTCTCAAACGATGTGCTGGATTAATGAACAGTTAGGATCTGAAAGTACCTTGTTGTTATGGAGAGGGCCCGGTCCGGTCTCTTCCGTACTCTGACGGCCTCAGACGGCCCGCCCTTTGCCCGGGCTTAGCCCCGGGCGCTCCCGCGCGACGGGTAACCAGGTTCGTTAAATAGTACAGTACTTGGGTTTGGGGGCGTGTCGGCCAGGGAGAGCAGCCCAGGTGTTGGTGGTTGGGCTCGCAGGGACTCCTGGACTATGGAGTCCTTGCTGCTCGCAGCCCCGGTCCTGCTTCTTTTCCCCCAGATGGCAGGCAGTCCCAATCAGCAATCCTCCGCGGTGACTGGACGCGAAGCGGGACCCACGAAGCGGGTCCGGCGAGTTGCTGGCGCTGTGCACTGGAACGACTGGGATGTGCAGGGGCAGTCCGGCGTCAACCTTGAAGTAAGCAAGTAGTTGTCCCGCTGTTAGGGAGAAATCATTCGTCTTTTACTCCCGTGGGCTTGGGGGCGTGTCGGCCAGGGAGAGCAGCCCAGGTGTTGGTGGCTGGGCTCGCAGGGACTCCTGGACTATGGAGTCCTTGCTGCTCGCAGCCCCGGTCCTGCTTCTTTTCCCCCAGATGGCAGGCAGTCCCAATCAGCAATCCTCCGCGGTGACTGGACGCGAAGCGGGACCCGCGAAGCGGGTCCGGCGAGTTGCTGGCGCTGTGCACTGGAACGACTGGGATGTGCAGGGGCAGTCCGGCGTCAACCTTGAAGTAAGCAAGTAGTTGTCCCGCTGTTAGGGAGAAATCATTCGTCTTTTACTCCCGTGGGCTTGGGGGCGTGTCGGCCAGGGAGAGCAGCCCAGGTGTTGGTGGTTGGGCTCGCAGGGACTCCTGGACTATGGAGTCCTTGCTGCTCGCAGCCCCGGTCCTGCTTCTTTTCCCCCAGATGGCAGGCAGTCCCAATCAGCAATCCTCTGCGGTGACTGGACGCGAAGCGGGACCCGCGAAGCGGGTCCGGCGAGTTGCTGGTGCTGTGCACTGGAACGACTGGGATGTGCAGGGGCAGTCCGGCGTCAACCTTGAAGTAAGCAAGTAGTTGTCCCGCTGTTAGGGAGAAATCATTCGTCTTTTACTCCTGTGGGCTTGGGGGCGTGTCGGCCAGGGAGAGCAGCCTAGGTGTTGGTGGTTGGGCTCGCAGGGACTCCTGGACTATGGAGTCCTTGCTGCTCGCAGCCCCGGTCCTGCTTCTTTTCCCCCAGATGGCAGGCAGTCCCAATCAGCAATCCTCCGCGGTGACTGGACGCGAAGCGGGACCCGCGAAGCGGGTCCGGCGAGTTGCTGGCGCTGTGCACTGGAACGACTGGGATGTGCAGGGGCAGTCCGGCGTCAACCTTGAAGTAAGCAAGTAGTTACAAATATCTAGTGAGCAAATATCTAACTGGATTTTAAATGATCCCCTGCCGAAAATCACACAAGATAAGAAACTTCTTCTTAATAAATTAATAACATTGGAAAAAGTATCTATAGCAATTAAAAGTCTAAAAAATAGGAAAGTGCCTGGCCCTGATGGAATTCCTAGTGAAGTTTACAAAGCCTTAGCAGATTAAATAACTCCCGCCTTAACCTCATTACTTAACTCAATTTATATAGAAGGAGCTGTAGTACTGGATTCTCGGAATTATGCCACAATTACATTTATTATGAAACCTAACAAAAATTCTATAAAGTGTGAGTCCCACAGACCGATATCTCTACTGAACAATGATTATAAAGTATACGCTAACATATTGGCTAAAATACTAGAGACAGTTCTAGTTGATCTAATCGGGACTTCACAGAAAGGGTCTATGAAGGACAGACAGCTAAATGACCTCACTCATGACTTGGTGTGTGCCATAGACTTGGCCATAGATAAAAACCTTCCATTAGCCATTAACTATATTGAGAGTCGACGTCGCCAAGGCATTTGACAGGGTTAGCTGGTCTTTCCTCTATGCTGTCAAGAGTTACAATGGCCTAGTGGATAAGTTCCCGAACGCAATAAAAAGTATATATCGAAACCCATCAGAAAGGATTTTAATCAATGGCTCCCTTACTAAACAATTTATGATACGTAGAGGCATACGGCAAGAATGCCCCCTTTCCCCCTACTGTTCAACCTATATATTGAGCCCCTAGCTAGGAAGATTAGGAAAGAACATGGGATTCAGCCTTTCTAATATCAAGGCTGGGCTCAGAAACAGGCTCTGTATGCTGATGATCTAATAATATATACACAAAATCCTATAGAATCATTCCCAATTATTATGCATATACTAAAAGACTTTGGTAAGGTAGCTGGATATCAGGTCAATAAAGGAAAGACAGAGATATTGGCTTGGAATGCATAACTGGGCACCATCTTGGAAAAAATGTGACAAGAGAGATAAGATACTTAGGAGTCCAGGTGGTCAAACATTTAGAAGAAATGGCCCAGATAAACTTTCAGAAACTCCTAAGAGAGGCCAAGAGGCTCTTACAACTTTGGTCTCACCTGCCTTTATCAATTATAGGCAGGGTAAATCTGATCAAGATAATGATTCTCCTGAAGTTCACGTTCAAATGCAATGCTTTACCACTGCACTTTAAGGCAAAGTGGTTCAGGAAATTACAAAGTGACCTGATTAGTTTTATCTGGGCTAGTAAAAACCCAAGAATTGCCTGAAAAAAGTTACGCAAGAAAAAAATAGCAGGTGGGCTTGCCCTCCCAGACTTCCAGTTATATTATTGGGCTCTTCAGCTGAAAAAGTTTAGAACACTCTTAACCAAAAATTATCAATTGATTCGGCCATGCTATGGAGCTCTGACCCATGACTTTGCTGAACAAAGGCAGTTACTTCCTGTTTAAATACGGACACACTAATTTTTTTTAAAAAAAGCTCCGCTTAAAGGTCCTGTGCACAGCATGTAAATTGTGGATTCAAGTTCGGAGAATAATAGATTTACATTACTATAGCCATATGGCCCCAATTTGGAAATCAGCTGGGACTCCTGTGTGTTTACAAGATTCACTGTCCACACCACTCATGGAAGCCGCAATTGGGAAATGGGGGTCTTTAACGGATAAGCATGGTGCAATTTCCTGGGAGCACTTATCAAAGGAAACTAACAACCAGCTGTCCAGATTTAAGTACTTCCAATTAACAAAATGGGCTCAAAGTCAAGTATTGGGCGGCCCAAATAACTGGGAGACGGCACTATGCGGCAACCCTCTACAAAAAAAATAAATCACTAAATGGTATCGGATGTTGGTACAGGTGAAATAACATACCTCTGGAGGGAAAGTGGAAAGATGCTCTACCTGATGACGACTTAACATCTCTGGTAAGTATCTTTGAATACACTATGTCATTTGTTAAATATGCTCCATTAAAGAAGACCATCTTTTTATTTTACATAGAGTATACTGGTCCCCCAAGAAACTATCCAGAATAGGAGGGGAAATCAGGTGCTGTCCGAAATGTGGATTGGCCAAAGCAGATGATGTGCACATGTTTTGGCAGTGCCCAGGTGTTTATGCTTACGGGCTAGAAGTGGGTAAGATATTGACGGCTATTTTGAAAAGGAAAATAGAGGTGGATAATTTTGGCTTTATTGGAAAGAATAGGAAATTATCAGAGCAACTTCGATTAATTCTAATCATAATTGCCAATAGAGAAATTTGTATTGACTGGGTCTCCAGCATTTTACCATCTTGTATAGCTTGGTTAAGGGTGGCTAGGCGATTTGGTAGGTTGGACTGTGTGAATGGTTCAGTGAAGAGAACTAGCACTGGGGAACCCCTTGTACTTTATTATTCAAACCCAATTAGAGAATAGGAGGCCAATGGTCCAAGGATTAAGACACCTAAATCCATGGAGAGGCAAAGTGGGGGCAACCTTACTACCTCTAAATAAAGGTTGAATGTAGGTGCAAAAGGGCCAGAAACATCCAGCAGGATGTGGGTATTTGGCCCGATTCCAGAACCTGACCACACCATAACTATCGTCTTTTATTGGATTGTTGCATATGAGGACTTAAAAATTGTAAAAAATAAAAAACTGTATTATGGCAATTCACTGTATTTAGGCCTGCTTGATCATCTGATTAATAGGCTGCTGATGGTTCAGAACGAAGCTGCTTGATCATCTGATTAATAGGCTGCTAATGGTTCAGAACGCAGGTGTCTCTACTTTTTAGAGACCTGTATTGGCTTCCTGTTGGGAAGAGGCTTACCTTTAAAATCCTACTGTTTATCCATAAAGTATTGCATGTGACAGGCCCCTGCGTGAGAATCGGGTTTTACACTCCCCTCAGGAGTCTGCGCTCAGCAAATCTCTGATTGGCAAAAATCCCCTGGATCCACAAAGCAAGGATCGGGTGGCAGATCCTGTTCCTTCCTGGCCCTGTCTTTATGGAACAAACTCACCATGGAAGTAAGATGATTAAAGCAACCCCTATAGTCTAAAATAAGTTACAAACATGGCTCTTTTCCAACAACTGATATTGACCCATGCTCCCCTCGATTGGACCACTTCTCTACTAGCGCCAGGAGTAACCCTGTGCTTTAGAAATGCCCCTACCTTTACATTTAAATATATCATTCATGGCCTCTAGGACTGAGAACCACCTGCTGCATGATACAGTTGGGATGACACTTTATTTGCTGCCATACAAAATGAGACATATTTGCATTTTAGTTCCCGTGCATAATGAAACAGTGCACTAGAATGAACTACAAATTCAATAGTATTCTTTATTAACTCTGAAGATTGTCAAGATGCTTTCCGCATACCATCTAGTAAATGGCAAGGATCTCTTACAGTGAAGCAATTCAGCTAAGGTATCGATTTTGACAGGTCATCACACAACTTTTTCATAAACATAACTGAATCACTGTAAATATGAACACTATCACTCCAATCTTTGTTGAACTTGGTAAGAACTTTTTTCAGCAGCATTCCAAGTGACACTGCGTAACATGTTTTCCAAAAGTCTGGTGCCATGTTTTCACCACTATCCCAGATGCTTGTTGACAGCTCTCTTTTCACATATACCTATCACTACACATTGCATTGAACATTTAAATCCTGTGTTTTTGGGCAATTCACCTATCAATACTGACCCACTAGGAAAGGGGACAGATAAATCAAAGAGTTTCACCCATTCTCTGTCTGTGATGGTACATATATGGAAAGTTTCTTATGAAACCAGCCATTTTAACTATCAGTGAAATAATCAAACATAGCCAAATTATCAAATATAATTTTGATATTTCCTGATTCTCTACAGTTTCTAAAATAAATAATTAAGACATAAAACAGGCTTCCAAACCTTTCATCTGTAGACTAAAGACCACAAAACTGAAAAAAGAAAAAGGAAGAAGAAACAATATTTTAGTGACACCCCTAAACAACAAAACTCAAGCAGAACATTATTAGCCCAGACTTTCTCGCTGCTACCTTGTATAACAAAGTTACATTGTATTTGCCCCTTTAGGAAGAAAAAAAAATGCCTGCTTCACTCTCCTTTTCCTTTCATTGAATGGCGTTTAGTTTGTGGTTGTGCAGGTGTTTATCATTGTTAATATGTTTACACTGGTGAGGGCTATTTCCCTTTCGGTGGGGTTTTATCAGCTACTATAGGGTTAAACCTAGAACAGGATAGCCTAGTTATGTGGTAAGTATTTTAGCCTGGCCTGGCAACTAGAAACATCATTTAGGTTGCACTTCTTCCTATGATGTAGGTCGGATATGTGTTTGATGAGTTGAAGTTAGATATTTGTGTATACACAAATGCAGTTCTGCATGGACATGTGGAGTTCTGCATGGACATCTGTCCATTTTGCTGTGTCTACCTTACAGCTACTTCATCTAGAAGTGTGCCTGTGTGTCACATGCTGTCAATGCTGTGTTTGCTTTAATAGGTTGACTTACCCATTGTCTACACATGCATGGCACTTGGTCCTGCTATTAGTTGTCCCTGATATGCTTCAGTAACCAGATCCAGTGCACATGAAGTTTATCAGAAAAAATGTACTGTGCCCCAGTGCCCCAGCCTTTCATGGTTCCCCATGGTAGAGGCATAGCTATCCTGGAGGGAATGGTTCCATTGTAACCTTAGAGTGCCTCTCACACTGATTCTACGTAATCCCATTGACTGGCATTGCCTTTTCATGAGGGTGATGTGAGAGAGTCCAATATAGAGTTATAGCAGAAAAGGTGTTTCAATTTAATGACGCATCCATACAGATGTTTCTTTGACATCAAAACAAGACCTGGTATGTGTGCAATGAGAATGTGTCACTACAGCATTTTGGTTAAGGTTGGACTAACAAGGCATCATGGTAATTGTAGTCACTTCAATGTCACGTTCCCAACACTTGACAAATGGTAACCTGCATGACAAGTGAAGATCAAGAGTGAAATGGCAGACAAGTGAGAAGGGGCAAAAGGAGTTTAGCATCTTGGTTAGAGTTGACTTGGCAAGGCCTCATGGTAGCTGTAGTCACTTCAATCTCACTTTCCCAGCACTTGAGAAATGGCAAGCTACATGAGTTGTGAAGATCAGGAGTAACATGGGAGACAAGTGAGAAAGGGCAAAAGTGACAGACTTTTATAGGTGTAATATTGTAGAGGAGGCGCTGTTGTGGAACACACAATAATCTACACGTAACAATCACTGTATATAATTTGCAGAAACATGTGTCCATTTGGATACAGTGTGCCGGTCTAGTAACAATGTTTTGGCCTAGGTGGCTTCCTGCAGATGTATATTTGAAGAGTGTTAAGAAACAATCTCAGACTGGATCTGTGTATACATGCAAAATGCTTAGGAACCCCATCTCCTTTGCCTGCTCCATGGCAGGGCATATTTTTGCACAGGAGTCTATGGTATCAACTAGTTGTGTTACTTACCGCTGATTTTATCCATGGTGGAGTGGGTTTTGAACATGTTTGAGCAGGTAGAGCAGTGGCAAGACTTTTCCGATGGGCTCCATAATGGTAGAAGATGAGAAGATGTGATTGGAGGTGAGTTTGGACCTTATATCCCTCCCTTTCCACCGTCTCAGATGTGGTGGTTGGACTGCCATGGTCACGCCGGTTGTAAAGCAACTTACATTTGGGCGGGTGCTCCCACAGCCTCATAGGCCTGCTCCGCGGGAACTGCGGTTGGAGTTGGCTGGCAGTGTCAATGGTTCGGTAGCGGTCTTCGCAAAGCAAATTCGCCTAACTTGTAATACGGCAGTCAGCCCACCAAGCTCACCGCTGTCGGACCGCCACTGCCGGTCCACAGACGGCTAAACTCATAAAAACAAACTTATAATAATGCCTATAATATTTTTATATTTTAATTTTGAAGAAAAAAAATATATTGCCACATTTTAATAACTTTGAAATATATTTATTAGAAACAAGAATTGGCCATTTTTTATTTAACAAGTCAAATATTTTCAAATAGTTGTGGAATACATTTTCAAAAATATACATTTTAATAGTTTTGTAAGCATTGTAAATTTTTTGCAAATTTTACATACATTTTCAGTGTTATTTAACATAAATAGTATTATTATATAAAAAATAATTTTATGTATGTTATTATATTATTCAATATATACTTTACAATTTTTGTATACATTTTCTGAACATTGTTGTAGACGTGTAACATTTTCAAACATTTTACTAAACATTTTTCTAACATTTTTGTTATTTTTCCATTCAATCCTATGGGGATTCTGTATTTTACTTTTATTAGACGGCGATTTTTTTCTACCACTGATTACATTTAGTAGTCTATTGATGTTATTTGTGGGTCATTTCTAGAAAGAACATGTAACAGTTAGGTGCTGCTGTTCTTCGGTAAAGGAAAGTTAATTTTCCCTGATTTTTAAGGTGTATGTAATGTTGGGGGGATGGAGGAAGGTTTTGAATATGATGTGTGTGGTATCATTCATAAGTTTATTGAGTGTTTTATTGGTTTTCATGAAGCTGAAGTAGAGTGTTTTGTTATATCAGCTATGTATAGTATATGTATTGCTCACTTTTTGTTATGTCAGTTATGTGCAGTGTATGTATAGCTAACTATTTTTGTGTAGTTTAATATTATGTATGTATACATTTGGGAATGTAGTTCTTTGTATGGAAGGTGTTTTATATATTTGCTTCAGGTTTCCATTTCCTGGACATTTTTAATAGAAGTCGGACGTACCTTTTTTTTAAAAAGAACTCTGAATTCATTTCTTATAAACAAATTATTTATAAATAGATTTCCTTGTTTTATGCATTTACTGGACCGGTTCTTTTTTCAAAATAATTTTCATTTTTTTATGGAACCTACAAACTGTGGATTGCTTCGATGGATTATTGTTTCTTCCACCAAAGTGTTTGCATTTTTTAGGGGGCTTTTATTATTGTTTTAACTACTTTTTGGGGGATTACTGTCTTAAACTATGTGAATTCTGAGAGACATCTGCAGCAACCAAATTGTAAGTGTCATTTATTAATTCGCTGTGGATGGGAAATGTGATCAATTTAAAATAATGTTATGCTGGTATTTTATGATATTGTTATACGTTGCTAGTTAGTTTTATTTTTCAATAATTTAAAATCGTTTTTTGAAATGCTTGTACTAATATTTTTATTATCTCAGTGAGTAGTGCAAAATTTAGTATCATTTAGTCACTGATATATTAATATTTTATTAGTAATTAAAAACATTATATTGAAATTTTTTGGTGTACTATGCTGTAGTTTCTAAGGTGCCTGGTAGATTTCACTTGTAGTTTAGTGGATAGATTTGGCTATTGCTTCTAAGTAGTCTAGTATTGAATTGTTGCATTTCATTCATTTTTCTTGTTTGATTGATTAGTTTAGGACAGATATCTGTAACGGATTGTTATATTATAAGGGCCTGTTTACACGTTTGTTGGTCTGACCACTGTACTGCCACGGCAGTTGTCCAAAGAAGACCACTGCAGCAGCGGTCTCCCGCCCGCTGTATTGTGATGTCTCCAATGGGCTGGCGGCGGTCTGTCTGATGGTGGTGAACGTTTTTCATAATTGTCGATGCATGTGTGTATATTCTAACTGCATAAGTGTCAAAAATACACATTGGCATGACACATGTGAAAAAACACCTACTACCCATTACTGGAGTCTGGACCATATGGGCCCTGTCCAGTCAATGGGTAAATACTACAAAACAGACATACCTGGATTTTGACTGCAAAAGGGTTGTTTTCTTCGGGGTCAAGATGCTGCTGTGAAGGAGGACATGGAGGAAGGATCCATGTCAGAGACTGAAAGGAAGAAAAGGAAATGGGTGAGTATGCACCCTAATTCCTTTGTTTCTGCCGACCCAAAGCAGGTGGCTTCACCGCTATGATCAGCTTGTCGGAAATCCAACTCTTAATTCGGATGGTGGGGAAACTTCTCTGTACCAGCCTATGGCAGCTGTTTTTCCTGGAGCAACGCCGTGGTGGTCAGCATATGGCTATCAGTAGTGACAGTGCACCGGTGGTCTTTCATTCTGAAATCTGACATCGTAATGCAGCAGGCGACCGCAAAATCAATCGGGGTGAATTTGAAGCTATTCACGGTGGGACCATTAAACCCGTAATCAGGCCCTAAGTAGCTTTGCTCTTTTTGTAAGGCTTCGAGTAATTTGTATAGCGTAGGTTGAGTTCTGCCTAGTGTGGATTGGAAGGCACTATGCTATTATTCCTCTGCATTGTCTGTTTTTGATTCCTGTGCCAAGTTGCTGTCACAGATATTCCACCATGGCATCTGGAATTTTGGTTGGCGCCTGTGTCCTGACATATGCAGTCTGCCAACCCAAGTATACTCAAAGTAGTCCCTTAGGTAAGTTTGTCTTCATTATTTTGGTAAAGGGACTTTCCAGTAGGATGTTGTAATGGTTGGCTACTTCTGTGACAATAATGTAGGCTAGTGCACTCATTTTTCAAACCTCAAAGGCAAATTGGCTGTTGGTGGCATATTCCACACCTAGGGCCTGATTATGATGACGGTGGGAGCGCCACCGACAGTCCATCGGTGGCAGTCCCACCTCCATCGTACTGGTGTTTTCCGCCCACCACATTAGGATGGTGGGCGGATTGGTGGCAGTCAGAGAGACCGACCACCACGGATCCAACAAGGTCCATCAGAGGTGAAGTAATACATACAATGGAGGCAGTGCCTGCCCGGTACCACTGCGGGTATAACAATGTTCCTTTCCTCCAACTCTTTCATGGCAGAGAACCCGCCATGAAAAGGCCTGTGGAAAGTTACATTGGGGGCCAGTAGCATGCCCCCCTTGCCCCTTGGGCCTCCAACATGGCCCCCTACATATCCCTGCACCATGTGGCAGGCTCCATGTAGGTACCACCTTGTTTGTTTGGAAGTAATGCATATACAAAAGGTTTATTAGCTTTTTCAAATTCACCATGTGTGGTGTATAGTTGATAGAATGGTTTAGGACATGTTTAAATATGCCTTCCATCATCCATGCTTGACATTGGGCTATTTTGAGTAAGTTGCCAGGAGAAGCAAAGATTAGTATACGTTTTTCATTACTTTTATTATCATAGAACAGAAATTGTTCCTCTCTATGGGTCATTGTACGGTGTGGTGGGATGTCAACATCCCTGTATGTTTTAGGAGCGGGTGGGGTGTCGCTGATGGCACTTTTAGTTGGTGTTATGAGGCGTTTTAAGGTGGGTATTGATGGTAATTGGCCTGTTATATGTTCTGGTACATGGGGTAGTAAATCTTTCAGTATTTGTGCTGTGGGTTCTTGGATATTGGTGCTTGCTTCTCTTATATTTTTTTAAACGTCTCCCCCTTCTATTTCTGTTACATTGGGAGGGTGGTTATGTTCTTTAAAATTAAATACTACAGTTTCTTTTGTAGCTGTTCTCCCATAACATGCATTAGAATAAAAGTTTGTACATTTCCAATTGAAATGTTCAGTAGAAGCATTTTCTTGACTGTAGGTGTATTCTGTGTAACACAGTAACAGTTTCCCCTTCTGTGATGTTATAAATTCTTGCACCTTCTGTCATTATGTCTTTATTTACAGTAATAATATAAATATAGAAAAATAGTTAATAACTAAATGTTGTTTATTCATTTTACAGTTAAATATACATTTTCCATTTTTTCTAAAATGTACATGTATGTTGTTCAGAGAAGATTTGTGGTGTTGAAAACGTTTCCCTCGGTAAGCTTCTTCATGAAACAGGTGCTTTTTTCTATTGGAAGAGAAAAAGTTGTTTTATTTATTGCATATATTACATTTTTTATGTTTAACCATGTTTAGGTTATAAGAACTTTCAACCATTGTTGTTGTAGTACGTTGAAAGCAGTTTTCTAGATACACCTATTGTTTTATGTGGTCTTTGATGTGTAGTTGTTGATGAAGTTTAGTTGAAGGTTGGATAATCTGTTGAGAAGGAGAAACATTATGAAATGTGCATTGGTAAATGCTCATTAATAATTGTTTTCACAAGTTAAAATTATTTAACTTCGTATTTTAAATATAATTGTTACTTACTTGGAGAAGTGGATGTATGGTTGCAGGCTTGTCTTTTGCAGGGAAAGTCTGGCAGAGTTTCCTCCTCTTTAAATGTTTGGTGCTTTTTGAGATATTGTTTGCTTTTATTACTCTGGCTTTTATATTGTTTGCCTAATTGGTTAAGCTATTTTATTTGTTATAGTTTTGTATAGTTTAATAATATTGGTTGTTTTTGGTTGATTTCTTTTTTTTCCAGTTATGCCCTTATTTGGAAAATGCTAATTAAATGTTTTTATGCACGCATTTTAGGTAACTTAATTGAATTCATATTATATTTATTTATTTTAGGAAATGGTATGTAAGTGGGATGTAAATATGTGTAATGTATAATTTAGAGGTTTTTTGTTGATATGGTTTAAATGTAATATTTTGGTTAAGTAACAAATTATCATGTATTTATATATTGCAGTTATTATTGCAGGATACATTTTTTGTTGGTTTGAATATTGTGTTTTTCATAATATCTACAGCTATTTATTACATGTGTTAGCGATATTTATGTAGTCAATATTGTTGATTTCAATATTTTTGACATAGGGCCTGAACATGAGTACAGCAGGACTGGGACTGGCATACCCGTGTTGGCAGTCCGAGCCCGTCTCTGTGGTGGTCCGGACCTCCCGATCACAAGGTTTGCAGTGGGATCACCACAATACCGCCTCCAGACTGCCGCCTCTGCTAAGAGCTGAGCTCCCACGGTGGTGTAGATAGGTGCAGGCAATGGAGGCGGTGCAGACATTGGCACCACCATGCACATTACGACCTGCCTTTCTGCCAAGCTTTGAAACGGTCTGTGGAAAGGCAGGTTTTGGGATGCAAACATGTGTCTGGGGCGAGTGTCCCCTGGAAATACGTTCCTGCTGCATTCTGCGTGTGCCCCCATGCCCTGTGCATGGTGTCGCGCACTGTTTCTCCTGCAAACCGGGCTGCAGCGAAAGTGTGCCCAACTGCCAGGAAGCTTTGCAACATGGCCAGCATTGGCTGCAGCTCTTTATAGAGCCACAGCATGCCACTGCCATGACTGTGCCACTGAAACACCACCAGCCTGCGGTCCAGCTGTAATGTGGCGATCAGGATTCTGCTGGCTTGGCAGCATTCTCCTGACCACCACCATGGGCTGGCGGTGTCCCCACTGAAGTCGTAATGAGGCCCATAGTGTTTGGTTACTTATAAGACACGCTATTTTTGTTTCCGATATTTTTGTTTTCGATATATGTAAGTTTAGACATTTTTGATGTCGATATTTATGTGTATGATATTAGTGAATTTTTAAAGTAAGTATAGGGACTCTATATTTTTGTAAATGATTTTACATTTTTGATCATTTGTAAATCAAAATTTCTTGTCTTGATATTATGTTGGTGATCTGGACAGCTCATCAATTACAGTAGACAACTTTCTTACCTACATATCATTCATTATCACCACTACAGATAAGGCCATTGCACACAAAGTATCTTCCACAATTTCCCCAGCACTAACTTCTTGCCTGGGGCTTTATGTGGCCTAACGGCTAGGGTGGTTGACCTTGAAGCTGGAGAACCGGGTTTGAGTCTCGGCGGGGATGCTCACCATCCGGTGATTCTGGGAAAATTCCTTAATCTCCACGTGCCAAACAAAAACAAATAAAGAATGAATTTAAAAAACTAATCTGACTGTCTGTAACGCAACTGGTGCTCATGCAAAGTTCTCTGATACCTTCGGGTCTAGTTTAAACTATATAAAACAAAAAACATTCTGTTTCCACACAGGATCATTCAAATGTACCACATGACTTCACCTAAATAGCATGTACGATACAGTTTCTTAGGCAATTTGAAAAAGGCATCCTTTCCACAAACAAAGAAACTGCAGGAATCACATTCATTCTTTCCCACAGATAACGTGTCAAGTTCATTCTTGATTTTCTGCGCACACGATTTCCCTTTATGTTGCCAGTCTGAAGCCAAGCCACCTTGATTTCCTTCTGCTCGATGATCAATCTCTTCTTCGGTCCATTTAGGTATCCTAGTTAGGTTTGATGCTTTAACCCTTACATCCCTCCGCCTATCTTGTTATGTTATGTTATGTTATGGGAGCTTATATAGCGCGCAGCTACCTCCAACGGAGGTGTCCCGGCGCTGTTACTAATCATGTAGACCTGAACGGAAAGGAGCTGTGACCAGTGAGGAGATGAATCAATGCAAAAGAAAAAGCCAGGTTTTCAGGGCCTTTCTGAAGACATTTTCTTTCTCAAGCGCTCTAAGATCCTTCGGCATAGAATTCCAGATAGTGGGTGCCCGGACAGAAAATGACCGACCGCCCATTCGGACCTTTCTAAATTTAGGTACCTTAAGAAGATTCAGATTATTGGATCTTAAAAGTCTATTTTGCGAGTACCTTTGAATTCTGGCTCTAAGCTATTGAGGGCCGATATTATGCAAGGCACGATGGGTTAGTACCATAGCCTTAAAAAGCACTCTTTTCTTTATAGGTAGCCAGTGTAGACTGGCCAGATGAGGGGAGATTCTATGGCGGACAGGGATATTTCTGTTTAATCTAGCTGCTGCGTTTTGGATTAGCTGAAGCCTGGCTGTCAGATAGTCTGGAAGTCCAATGAATAGACTGTTTGCGTAATCCAGGCGTGAAGTGATGGTGGCATGCACCACCGTTTGACGACAGTCTACAGGCAGGAAGTAAAGAAAACGGCGCAGCATTCTAAGCTTCCAAAAACAAACTGCGGAGAGCTGCGCAATGTGATCCTTTCCAGAAAGCTCTGTATCCATCTTAACGCCTAGGTTCCGAGCCACCCTGACTGGAGCCGGTGCAGGATTTAAGGTGGTAGGCCACCAACATTCTGAGGACAATGGAGATTTATTATTAAAAAATAAAACCTCCGTCTTTTCTGTGTTCAACTT
Organism: Triturus cristatus; assembly: GCF_964204655.1. NCBI lineage: Eukaryota > Metazoa > Chordata > Amphibia > Caudata > Salamandridae > Triturus > Triturus cristatus. The sequence continues at coordinate 200,641,791 of NC_140593.1, forward strand.
TAGACAGTTGTCCGACATCCAAGATGCTATATCCAACATACAGCTCTTAACACTCAATATCCTTCCTCCATCCTTTTCATCAAACGAGAAAAGGAGCTGGGTGTCGTCAGCATAGTTGACAACACGTAGGCCGTGTTTCTCAATTATATTATATTATCTTCCATCAGGTTTAATAATTTCTCCTCAACACCTGTCAATATGTAAATTAAATTATCCTTATGAGGATAGGCAGTATCTAGGGTCATGGTAGGTGTAAAATACCTTTTATCATTGCCATTTATTACGGAAAAGGAAAGTCTTTCTAAATGTTTAAACAAGGGAACTTCTGAAAGGACCAAATCATAATTTGAAAAATAATCTTGGAAGTGGCCTTGTCCATAGAAAAGGCTCAGCAGGAGGCTACAAGTGACACCATATCTTATGTTGTGAGAGGTGATACCTTCTGCAACTTGTGCGGGTAACTGCAGGCAGACATAAAAGTCCCTCACATTCATTTTTTTTCTTTTTTTCTTTTTTATTGGTGCATGTTTCCAATATAGCGAAATGATAATCTTAAAGTTTACAGGTTTCACAAGAACATGAATATATTATATAATCACAGATTCCCTATTCAAAAACATTACATGTCTTTAAAACTAATAAGCTTTATCGAAGAAATATAGCAAAAGAAAAAAGAAAAATCAGTATCAATTCAATAATATAATCTCATGCAGGTTTTCAGATTTATTTTTTTAATTATTTCCCTCCCCCCTCCCGCCTCTTGCCACCCCGAGGTTGACCTTCTATCTAAAGGTAATATTGTGTTCATAAATCTTAAATGTTCTAAAGTGTATCTGTGTAAAACAGAATGAGAGAGGAGAAATTAGAGAAGAGAAAGAAAAGAATATCATGTTCCCCAGTTTCTATCTCAGAAGCCATTGGTCAGAGGTTCCCAGATTTTTAACCCTTTAGAACAAGATCGAATCCCCCTGTTCCCATATAATGCTTTTTCAAAGTTGTAGTTAGCAACTAGGCGTGTCAGCCATTGACAATAGACTGGTGGGGTTGAGTCTAACCAGGCTGATGTTAGGGTAAGGCGATATATTGCCATACTTATAAAAATTAATCGTTCTCCATACTTCCCTTGAGTCTCTTGATCAACCCCTAGACAGATCAAGGCTGATGAGAGGTTTATATCTCTTTTTATAGCCTCTTTAAAAAAATTCCTGATATCAGATTTTAGGATATTTAAAGTGGGACAGGATGCCAGCATATGATCTAAATCCGCCTGGGGCAATGCACATCGAAGACATAAAGTCCCCTTTCCAGCTCCCCATTTGGCAATCCTTTTTGGCGTGTAATAAAGCGAAAAACAGGTTTTATAATACTGCGCCTGGAGTCGTGCTGGTATTAAAATCTTGTGTGCAAGTTCGATGGAATAATGAAATAGCTCTTCTGAAACATCAATTTCTGTTTTCCATTTACTAGCCCGATATCCCATATCATCTGTCATCAAGGAGTTAAGTGAGTTATATACCATTCCAATTGACTGATTATTCTGTCTCAATTCATCAATGATGGGGTTGTTTAAGAATCCGATTGGGCCACCGCCCTTCTTCTTTAAAAAATCCCGTATTTGCAAGTACTTAAAAAAATCTTTCCAATCTAGTCCATATTGCGATTTGAGATTTTCAAAGGTAATTATATCAGTGAGATAATAAAAATCTCCAAGCTTGGATAGACCTTTGTCAATCCCTCTCCTGGTTGTGGGATCTTTAAAGATTCCGGGTAGGTTAGTATTGTTGCTAATCGGCGTATAGTAGTTCAACCGGCCCAACCCCAACATCTTCCGGATTACCTTCAAGTTTTTATATCCAGCAGCCAGCGTCTTATACCGTATTTTTTTGTAGTAAGAATCATTCAGGAATCTCCAGGCCCACCCCCATGCCTGATTACCGATTATTAATTCTATGGGTGTGGGGATATGGCTTGGTAAGTCGTCTAATGGTTTATCTGAAAAAGGGGTATAATTATATAAAAGAGTAGTTGCCCAATAATAAAGTTTGATGTTTGGGAGTGCCAAGCCCTCCCTTTCCCTGGGGAGAGAAAGAAACTTGCATGCTCTTCTGGGTTTCCCATAAGCCAAATAAACCGGGAAAACATATCTTCAATCTTTTTAATACATTTGGGATTAAATTCTAATGGAATTGTTCTTATAAGTTATAAGATTTTAGGGGAAAAAAGCATTTTGATTATGATACATCTTCCGATTATTGAGAGGTGTAAACTGTGTAGTCGCCTCAATTCTGATTTTATTTTGTCAATCATGGGGTCGATATTTGCCTCGACTAGCTTTTCGATATTAGCGGTTATATCTACCCCCAAGTAAGTGGCATTTCCTACCTGTCTCACATCATCACCCATATTGACATGTTTACAAATAATCTGAGTTTTGGTACGATTTAAAGAATATCCAGCCAGTAGACCAAATCTCATCGCCTCTCGCTCTACCTCTGCCATAGCTTCAATCAGGTTCGATGTTACAAGCGCAATATCATCAGCGTAGGCCAACGCCTTTGTTTCACCGCCGAGACTGATTATCGGTTTAATCCTCTAATTATACTCCAACATGCGTAAGAAGGGATCAATGTATATGGCGAATAGGAGAGGTGAGCTAGGGCATCCCTGACGTGTGCCTCGATTTATCCTGAAGGAATTGGTGAGTTTACCATTTATAAATAGTTTCTCACTTGGCTGAAAATACAAAATCTTAAATGCCTGTATGAAATGTTGTCCCAACCCTGCCCTCGACAGAGCCTCCCAGAGAAATGGCCAGGAAACTCTGTTGAAGGCTTTCTCTGCATCAAGTAAGATGAGTGCAATAGGATTTCCAGATATTTGTGCATTATCAAAAAGTGAAATAGTTCTTCCTATATGATCTGTGGTCCCACGTCCAGGAATAAACCCATGCTGTCTTGGGGATACTACCTTGTGAATCACCCCTGCTAATCTGGTCGCTAATATTTTAGAGTAAATTTTACTATCTGCATTTATTAATGTAATTGGCCGGTAAGATGCGGGATCTAGTGAGGATTTGTTTTTTTTTAAGAAGACAATGATTTTTGCTTCAAACCATGATTCTGGTGGTCTTCCCCCCTTAAAAACATGTACAAACAGGGGAAAAATGAGTTCTCTGATTTCGGTAGCAAATTGTTTATAAAATTCTGCCGGTATGCAGTCTAAGCCTGTTGCTTTACCATTGGAAAGGCTATTAATACATAGCAAAGCGTCTACCCGTACTGGGGGTTCTTCAAGTCGTGCCTGATCTTCAGAAGGTAATTGTTCTATTGGAGATTGGTTAAGGTAAATCATAATATTCTCTAAGTGAAAATTAGTGGTCTCTTGATATAAGCTTTGATAGTATTTAAAAAATTCATTACGTATACCTTCTGGATCTGTAATTATGATCTGAGAGATATCCTTAATTGCCGTAATGGAATTTTTTTAGCCTTTTTGTCTGGCCCTAATCGCAAGGTGGTGTCCTACTTGCTCACTGCACTCATATGCTTCTTTTCTCCAAGCATCTAATCTGTCAGCTGCTCCTTTAGCAATAATTCCATAACTAATGATTTGGCTGAAAGTATTTTCGCCAACGCGTCTGTGGGATCCTCACTGTCTCTATATACATTAATCAAATTTCCTTCTGCGGCTGCCAATTGTAATTGTAAGGACTCCAATAATTGACGATTCCTCTTATTAAGGGCTAATGAAAAGCTCATTGTTTCGCCCCTTATAGCTGCTTTGAGTGCATCCCAGACCACTTCGATCCTAGCACTGTCCAGGTTGTCCTTAATAAATTGGGGTATCCAATGTTTCATGTATCTACAGTATTCCTCATTAGAGAGTAAGGAACGATCAAACGACCAGCTTATCCTGTCTTGACTAACCCTTATTTCCCCTCGTATTTCAAGCACCAAGGGATTATGATCCGATATGATTTGTGTATGCTTTTCTATTGAGCACTTGTGTAGAATAGAATGAGATGTAAAAATGTAGTCTAGTCTAACCGGTTTTCTATGCGGAAAAGAATAAAAAGTATAGCCCGGGTCTGTGGGATAATGTGATTGCCAAACATCTATTAATGCTTGTTCCTGACTTAAGGTCTTCAGAACTTTAAAGACTCTAGGTTTCCTACCAGTGTACTTCCAATTTGTGTCGGATACAGTCCTTTGGTGGGATGGTATATTTATATTGAAATCGCCACAGATGATAATGGGAAAGGACCACCCAGCCAATTCATTATTTAAATATTCGAAAATTGCAGGACCATCTACAATACTGCAATAGACTGTACATATCGTAATTGCATCCCCATTTTCTCTACGGCATTCGGTTATAACCCACCTCCCATTCTGATCCGCTGCTGTGCGTGGAAACTGAAGTGTATTTTTGACAGATAATATTGCGACCCCCCGTGTCCTTGCACTCTGTGATATAGCGCCTATTATTTTAAATCCTAATGTACCTAAAATTTGAATCTGTGTCCTGTCAATGTGTCTCCTGAAGACATACGATATCTGCTTTAAGCAGTCTAAGAGCAATAGCGGCATTTCGACGTTTCTTTGGATCATTCAAGCCACAAATATTTAATGTGGCTACACGCAATTTACTCATTTCTAAAACTGAAATTTAATCCTTTCATTAAAGCCCTGGATGAGTCATGATTATTACTCCTGACCACCCCCAGCAAAAAGACCAAAGAGAATTTGAAAAAATAATAGAAGGTTATAAATAAACCATAAGTAGAACTCATAACTAGAGTAAAAAAGCAAATGTTCTTAAGGTCAACCCCTTCCCCACCCCAAGAGACCCTCCTCCATCCCCATCCCCCTCCCCGCCACCGCCCACTGAGGCCTACCTGGTTCAACCTGAACCAGGGTGTGTTCATCTGAGAAGGCGGAGTCCCGAGTCTCCCCCGTGGTCCGGCCTGTGCCCTGTACTGCCCCTTTTACCTAAATCCACTCTTATAGTAACGTCACTCAATCAAAACTTCAAGGGTACACATTAATTATTAGAGTTAAGCCTCTAAAAGATCAAACTTTAGGTCTGTCTCTATTTGTCCTTGTAATTTCTTGCAGATATGCTTGATTTCCGACATAAAGCTACGAATGACCCCGTTAAAGATGATTTTTAATCGTGCTGGGTTCTGTAGGTATACAGTTGCTCCAATTTGCTGAAATGGTGTGAATATCTGCCTCAATCTCCATCGGCGCTCAACAGTGGCATGGGCGAAGTCTGGCCTAGTAAAGAAGGTGACACCGTTATGTTCCTTTTTATTTGTAGGTCTAGCAATGTCGAAAAGAGCCTGACGCAAAAGAAAATTTCCAAAATACACTAAAATAGCACGGGGATATTGTTCTTGTGACGGGGGTCGTTTCGAGGGTGTCAAGGGGAATCAATGCGCTTGTTGTATTTCCTTTTCCCAGTCCCAAGATTGCATTTCAGGAAATGCGCCTTTGAAGAGGGATACTATATACGCCCTGGGATCATTTCCTTCCACCCCCTCTGGTATCCCAAGAATGCGTAAGTTGTTGCATCGTATTCTATTTTCCTGTTCCTCGATCTTCCCCATTAGGTCTTTCACTATAGCATCATGAGCATCCCCTTGTTCTTTCAATACGGAAACGTCCTTTTCTAGATTCTCAGCTCGAATTTCAATTGATGTCATCCTTTCTGCAATTTCAGTGCAAGTTCGCCCCACTTTTCTGATGGCGCCTTGGAGTTTTTGCGTGGCTTGCCGTTTTTTGCGATTATCTTGTTTGACTTCTCCTTGGAAGCCCTTAATCGACTGTAGCACTTCCGTAAGGGTAGGTTCTTCCATATTTCTGGAGCTCCCGCTCGGATTTGTAGATGCAGAATTAATATGACCTGTCCGTACAGTGCAATCTGATGGTGTCGCGAATTGGGAGGAAGAGTAATCCCATCTAAGTTCGGAGTTGCTACCCTGGTCCGTGGAGTCGGCGGTTTTACCATTTTTGCGTGTCTTTTTCCCCTTTTTCTTTTCTTGTTTTTTTTTTTTTAACGAAGAAGCCTTTTGCCATAGAGACCCGGAATCTGAGTCTGGGCTTGAGCTCCATTCATGTTTTCCTCCTTCGTTTCCCTCTTCACTAGATGTTGATATCCCAGTTTCATACATTTCTGAGTCGTCTGTCATTAAACAAAGTTTTTCTTGAATGTCAGGGGGTTCAGGGCGTTCGGTATTTCCTTGCAAGTTATTCTTTGCATGTAACTCCAGCCCTAAAATTCCTGTACCCACGGGCGACACATCCACCAGGCAATTGCCGGACTGTTGAATTTTCCCAGTGTTATCTGCTGGTTCTCTGGCCGCTTCCATATTAGTAGGAGATGAGGCGGGGTGTACCACCTCCCTGTTAGAGGTTTCTAAAGAGGAACAAATATAACTTTGATTTACCACTTCATCTGGTCCTGACACAGTTATCTCCACCTGATCTCCAGCTGCCGTCCCATCCACATCTCTGTTACCTTGTCTCCCCACCTCTAATGGGCTAAACATGTTGGAAATCAATGGTTGTGAAATGTGTGCAGTTCCCATTTGCTTTGTTGGGTTGGTTTGCGGCTTTCTGCTCTGTTTAACCTTGTCATCGACTAATGAATGCTCATTTCGGTAATTTTGTTCACTTTGCTCTCTACTTTTTAGCCCCCGTGTTTCTGGGCGTCTCAGTGGCCCTTCCAATTTATGAGGCTGTGTGGATTTAGTTACCAATGTTTGATTATTTTTTGCTTTCACAGCCTTCCCTCCTCGCCCCAACATCCTTACTTGGTTTCCTCTGGAGCTGCTTGTTAGCTGGAGACAAAGTATCCACTATTGTATCTTAGGGCGGTGATTGCTTTGTTGCGCTTCTCCCAGGGCTGTCAGCAGGAATTTCGAGATCGCCGATATCGATAACGTAGTGTAACGCGCCGTGGAGAGCAGCCGCAGGGCTGCGTGAAGTGAGGATTCAGGAGCCACCGGATTTCCAGCTCCAGGCGTCGATGACGCTCGTCGTCCAAACCGATCCCGGTGCTGCCTCAAGGTCAGAGTAATATTCATGCGGTAGGGGGCAGGAATCTTCATGAAAGCATTTTTAGTCCTGATAGCGATTACGGCAATGCAAGGCCGATCATTATAATACGTAAGGGCCGGCCGGGCCGGGGAGCTGTATCGGGTTACCACTGCTCAGGCACCATCTTGCCTCTCTGAAAAGTCCCTCACATTCATAATGTCAAAAAAATTCATAAAGCAATTTAGTATAAGCGTTTAAAGAGTAATCTCCTCTAGATAGATCAACTAGTATCTCCTTGTCATCAAGCAGGTATAGACTACTATCAGCAGAGGGAGAGGGTTTGGGGTTAAGTTCGGGCCGGTCCTCCACTCAACTAGATGTAGGTGGATATAATCCTACAAGCAAAACAATTAGTACTACAACTAAGATTATTAATATGCCCACTATTATGTACCTATATCTACTGGTTTTAGGGTTAATTTCTATGACTTCTCTAAAATCAGACCATTGAGTGGAAAGTAGTAGCAGCAGAGTCTCCTCTGTTGGTTTTCACTTGTGCAGCTAGCAAAACAAACTTCACATGAATGTGACAAAATGTATTCACAAAATCTTCATTAGACTTTCTTAGCATTACTCCATGTTCTTCTAAAATGACACCCTGACAACCTTCAGCAGACTCGGGCCTAGGTACTCTTCTTTCTCCTCCTGCAAAGTCTAATAATTACATCCAGAGTGAAATGCCTTAGTCTGTTTGATGGTAAGGCAAATTCAAACTGCAATTCGATCAGAATGTTTAGTTCAAGGAGGTTCAGTTGGGTCTGCGCTGTTATCCCGAAAGTCCCAGAACTCTCTCTCTCTCTGTCATCGGCAGCGAAGTATGTCCATTCAGGGGATGAGTACCTCTAACAGAGCAGTCTAGCTCTTTTTGATCTTCGAAGTGCAGGTCCTGCACCTTCTCTGTAACTCAAATTAGAATGCTTAGTATCCTCTGGAAAGGTTTGGAGATCACATTCAGTCTCCCTCTTTCTTGCCTTCTCAGCCAATCTTTTCCAGTTGCCATTCAAAGTTCTACAGCACTAGGCCTTTCATCGGGGTCTGGGTCTGGCTCAATCTCCAACACAGGACAAGTCTCTCCAGCTCCAACTTTTGACTTATCAAGACCCCTCTCAGGCTGAACGAGTCCTGTCTCAAACTCTTTATGGTCCCCTACAGCTTGACTAACCTGCTCCTGTGGTCTCTCAACCACCACTGGCACTTCTGGGAGGGGTGCTGCTACATCATCAAGGGGACATGTAGCTCGGCGAATGTGGACAACGTGCACCCATTTGAGGAGTCTGTCGCACTTTCCAGCAGTTGCAGTGACTATGATCACCTGGTAAGGGCCACGTCAATGGGGCTCTAGACAACTCTTCCTCACATGTTTCCTTACCAACACCCAGTCACCGGGACTGAGGTCTTGGCACTGCACCTGATTAGGCGGACTTTGGCTGCTTCAACCTGATGAAACATAGAATGTCACCTGTTATGTTCACATAACATTTGCAGGTACAGCTGTAAGTCTCATTACTCTGCCCATTATAATTTCATGGGGGGACAATCCTGTCAGGAATGCTATGAAGACTCATAAATTGCAAACGGATGCCTCCAGTGTATTTCGTAAGAGTACTTGATTAAATCGGTGATTGTAAAAGATCTTGAAACTGTGTCCGGCAAGCGTACACTGCCACGCTTGCCGGTTCTTGGTTTCAAGATCGGATACACTCACCAATTAAATCAAGTACTCTTACGAAATACAATGGAGGCAGCCATTTCCCTTTTGAGATTAACCTCCGCCTTGGAGGCCACGTACACTACTTCTTGATTGAGAATACGTAGGCACTTCTAATTTGCCTAAGGCTTCTTCTCTGGAGATCACATCCATAAGAAGGATGCTTTGCTTGTATTATACACTACCGGATTGAATCCATTGACGAATATACCCCAATACCTTTTTGCCCTGAAGAAGGCCTTGCTAGGGCGAAACTCGTTGGCTGTTTCTACAGCTGCACACAGAGCTTGTGTAAAATAAACACAAACAACAAAACCTACAAATCGACTGTTGAATGAATATTACTTTGTGTACTCTGTAATTTGCTGATCGTGTGTATTGGCTCTCATCTTCCTTCTTCATGTTTCTATTTGTGGTCATGTGGCAGCTGGCCATTTGAGGTGGGCAATACAAGTACCAAGAACACTACGTGGCCAGCCTAGGTAGTGCAGTTGCTGTCAGCCCGGCTATCTCATTGTCTTTGTTGAAGACTCATAAATGCAAGAGGCAAAGGATCAGGCCACTTCAAAGACATAGAAGCATACACGTTTGCTTGTCTGGAATTCAGCGTGCCATTAATTTGCTCCACCAGACCTGAAGCTTTAGGTCAGTAGCTACAATGCTATCTCTGTTCCACTTGTAAACCTGCACACATTTTCAGAATCTCATTGTTGAAGTGTGTCCCTTGTTCTGACTCTAGTAAAGTTGAAAATCCGAAATGAGGTATTAATTCCCCCAACAACAGTTTAGCTACTGTGAGACTGTCATTTTTTCTGGTGGGGAAACCCTCAAGCCAACGCAAGAAGATACACACAATCATCAGAATGTATCTCAGCCCAATGCACACTGACATTTTGATAAAGTCCAACTACATTTTGTTGAATAGACCCCCTGGTCTTCCTATGTAGCTCAGAGTTACTGCAGTTCTCTTCCCTGCATTGTTCTGTTGACACATAACACATTTGTAACACAATGCCACTGCCATCAATCTAAATCTATGATTAAACCAGGTTTTCCTGAACAAGCGGACCATGGCATCCTTCTCTACATGAGCAGGGCTGTGATAATACCTAGCCATTGGTAGCAGAAAGACTATTTGGCAACACACATCTTATAGCTCCTGAAACCCAAATGTCATCAACTCCTTTGACACAACCTGTTCTGACCCAACTTTGCTGTTCTTCCTCTGACACCTCTTCCTGAAGCCTCTTAACCTCCTCCCATATATAAGCAGTTGTAATTGGTCTTATCTGTTCCCTCATTCGTATACTCTCCATTAAATGTACAAGCATTATAAGAATAGTACTTTGCGACCTCATCAGCATACCTGTTGCCCACTGTCACTTAGTCATCTCCACTGAGGTGTGCAGAGCATTTCACAACCGCAACTAGGGCAGGCATTTACAAAGCTTCAAGAAGTTTCCTCACCATCTCACCATTCCTTATGGGGGACCCCAAAGTAGTCATAAATCCCCGTTGGTACCATGACTGTCCGAAGTCATGCACAACACCAAAGTCAAACTATAAGTGAAAATTGTCCTTTTCAACTCGTCCAAAAAATAGCATGCTCTGGTAAAAGCAATGATTCAGCCACATGAATAGAGAATACTCATTGAAGCCATGAAGCTTCAACCAATCCTGAAACTGTACAGGCTGCATAAGCAACTCTCAATTTCCCCCATGGTCTCAAAAACATGAACCATCCACAAACATTGCAAAGTCAGATTTAGGTAGTGGCTCATCTTGTATGTCTGGTTTTGGCTTGGTGTACAGTTTAGTGACATTGAGACAGCCATGCTCCACTTCACCTTCCTCATTGTTATTATCGGGGAGGGGCAACAAGGTGGCAGGATTTAAAACAGCACATCACTTCAATGTGACATTCTCAGCCGTAAATATGATCTGCTCATACTTAGTGAGGCAGCTGTTCATCAAGTGCTGTGTTCAAGTTCTGGTTAACAATATTTCAATGGAGTGGTGAACAAAGACGTCAATGGAAGACCCACCATGATACTTTTACACCTCTCTGTGTTGACTCCCATCAACGCCATGCACTTTAGACATTCTGGCAGCCCTGCAGCAACTGAGTGAAGGCTAGCTGAAAAGTATGTAACAGGTCGTCAAGCGCCTCCATGCATTCTGTAAGCACTGATAGAGTGCAGCCCTTCCTCTCACTGTAGAAGAAAGTAAATGGTTTATTGTAATCAGGCATTCCCAGAGCTGGGGCATGACAGAGACTTTCTCTCAGCTCTAGGAAGGCGAACAAGCAATCATTATCTCAGGGTATTGGATCTGACACATCCTTGTGTGTCATCCTCTGTAAAAGCTTAGCTACTTTTGAAAAGTTGGGTATCCACCGACAACAGTTGCCCATAATTCCCAAAACATCCGGACTTCTCTCTGTGTTGTTGGTGGATTAATTGGCATAATCACTGAGATTCTTTCTTGTGACACCTTCCTTGCTCCTTTCTCAATGTGATGTCTGAGATCCAGAACTTCCCTTAAACAGTACTGCAACTAGTTTCGGTACACTTTATGTCCATTCTTAGCCAAGTGGATCAATAGGGCAATGGTATCAATCTCAAAAGCTTCTTGTGTATTTGACACAACCAACAGGTCTTTAATGTACTGAACTAGGACTGAATTTCAGGGCATGATCAGGAACTCCAGATTCTTCTTGGGGATCTGGTTGAAAATAGGCAGACTTTCCATATGCCCCTGTGGAACTCTGCACCATGCCAAAATATAGTTGCTGGACCGAAATGCAAAGAGGAACTGATTTATCCTCACACAATTTCAAGAAAAAAGCTTGGCAGAGGTCGATGCCAGTGAACCACAATTGAGTTCTTCTTTCTCAAATCCTAAACAGTGTGGTACTTACCGCTAGACTTCTGTAAGCCCATAACGGGTGAGTTACATGGACTCCTCATAATCTCCTTTAAAATGCCTTGTTGGATCATTGACTCAACCACTGGAGTGATTCCAGCAATAGTTTCAGGAGTCAAATTATATTGCGGGGTTCTTGGATACTCAGCTTTGAGCTTTATTTGTATGCAGACAGCTCAACTCCTTTGATGAGTCCAATGGCCTTTCCTGAAAAATCCCAAACCACCAGTTTCATCATGTCTTTGAGATCTGAGGGTAACACTTCACTTGTCATCATAGGAAATAGTTAAATTGTTGAATCCTGACTTGCCAATCTAACCCCTTCGACGCGCATGACGGAACGGTTCCGTCATGCACGTCGGTTGGGCTGTGCTTATGACGGAACCGTTCCGTCATGGCCCCGCCCGCGCTCAGAACCTTCAGCGTGGCGCGGAAATCCGCGCCGCGCTGAAGGGGTTAAAAGCAAAGTTCCCATCATAAATCTAGAACTCCACACCCTGTGAAGTAAATGGTGCAATTCAACTTGCACAACAAATCGCATCCCAACAGAAGCTCAGGACTCGAATCACACACCAGACATTTATGATTCTCCTCAAATGACCATATTTTCACAAGTACTTCCTCCTTTATGGGGTTTGTTATTTGCTTGCGACTCCTACAACTAGGACTCTTTTCCCAGGCACTGGTAGGTTTAAAACTTCGACTGTTCAAACAGTAGAGCTGGTAGCACCAGTGTTGATCAAAAACGACATGGGGCCCTTCACCTCACCACCGACGAATGTAAATGTAAATTGATACTTGTATAGCACACTACTCACCCGCAAGGGTCTCAAGGCACTTGTACGAATACCGCTGTGGAACCCATCCTGGCTTTCCCTGTGAGGTGTCCACTCCTGGGCACCCCCAAGGTGGAGGCCAGGCATCCTTAGCGTTGTGGGGGCCGTTGTGGAGATTAAGCAAGCTATTGCCCAGAGTTGCAGAGTGGGACTCCATGATTGGAATAGGCACTGAGGCGAGAATTGTCAGGTCCGTGGAATTTTCAGCCCAAGACCCGCCGAGGCAGGGAATTGAACCCTGGTCCCAGGCCAGACCTCTGCATCAGGGTCTGCCGCTCTAACCATTGAGCCACACTTCTCCACTTTGGTCTACATCCAAGACTGCGCCAAGCACACAATCGTCCTCCCCCCTCACGCACCATCAGGCAGACTGATTGGAGCTATTTTTCTCGAAAGTATCAAACACGGAATACTGTTGAAACGGGTTATTGTTCTTGAAGGCATTCTGATTCATATTTGGAACTTGGTTCAAATTCAGTCTGGGGCCATTCGCATTTTTTTTACGGGATCGGGGGTTGCCAAACTTGCATCACTGTACCTTGGGAGACATAGAAATTCAGTACTCTCATTCTCTTCAAATTCTGTGGTTGGAAAGGGTTGTTATTCTGGGGTTGTGCAAACCGTACATTTTGAACCTGGTTAGCAGGATTAAGACGACATTCCCTCTTCCAATGCCCCAACTTATTGAAATAGTGAAAAGGGTTGGTTTTCTTTAAAGTACTACCTCAATTCCATTACTTAGATCAATCAGAACACCACAACCCTTACATTGTGGTTGTAATCCACTCCCACCTTGCACCAGAGCAGCTACCTGCGGTTACACTCTTTGCACAGGAACAACATTCCCTACAAAAGGTGGACTCTGACTTCCTCTCTGAGTGGGTTTGGTTTGTGCAACCATCAATTTCTCTTTCAATGTCTTCTGTTTCATGTCTATTTCAATTATTATAACACTTTGCATACCTCACAATCTTATCAGCTGACTTATTCTGCCAACAAATCAAATGCTGCTGAATCATCATGCTAATTTCAGGTCTCAATCCAGTCACAAACCTAGACACAAAATGTCCCATATCTTTAGGCTAAATAGTCTCCTTTCCACCATACTGTTTAAGCACATCCAACAATCTCTCATAAGAGGCATGGATTGAATCTTTTGGTTCTTGGATCATTCTGTCACTCTTAACCCAATCAATGTCTTTGAGGGATACCTTTGATTTCAGAAATTTCATCACCTGCTGATACTTTTTCATCAACAATGGCGACGGACGTTTCATCATCGGGTTTTTCATTGGCTCCTTATTGGTCTTGTTTACCTTCTGCCCACAAATCACTTGGAACCACAATATTGAACAAAGTATTCAGATCAACCCACAAAACCTTAGAAATGTTCCCAAACCACTCAAACTGCTTGCACCATTCCACTGGCTTTTCTCTTACTTTTGGGAAGTCATTAGTAAATGACGCAAGATCCCTTATACTCCAAAGCACATGGATATAACCTCCGCTAGACCCTTTCGTGAAGGGGTATTTTGAGGCATCTGCTCCCTCTTCTATGGAAGAGGCAGTTCTTCCACAGGTTTCTTTGGGTCTTTCTTTTCATCCATGTGCCTTCCCATTTATCTAGCTCACTCCACTTTTGAATGTTCTGAATCATTTCTCTATTCTGTATTTTAAGGCCTGATGTTCTCATGACCTACTCATTAAAACATATGCGGTAACTCTTCTGCAAATCTTTAGTCCTATTCAAATCTACCTAATATTTCTGAGCTAATTCAGATAGTCTTTCATAAACTTGTCCTGTACATCCGGTAACATCCTTACACATAAATGCAAGTTTATTTTCTTGGTAGGAATCTAATTGATCCAAATCAAGATTTCCACTAATAATTTCATCCAAAAATGATAACATTAATTTAGCCACATCCACCAAATTTACTCTCACTGGTGATTGAATTGTTCCTACACTCAATTCTGAGCTTTTAGTGTTACTTAGGGGAGCAGTGAAAGCTTTCATCCATACATCTATCTCCTGAGCGGTAAGATTTTGTTGCGCAACAGGGGCAGTCCCTTCTCTTTGCGTGCTACGGTTTGCATTTAGAGATGGTTCTTAAATGGGCGTACCAAGATTTGGCTGTTTCTTGAATGATCGCATGGGGCCAAATCCCGTCTGTTGCATATTCTAATCCGAACTCGCAGCACAAGAAGAACTCACATTTGTTGGGATCAGAGAAATACATCCTCCCATATTCAGAATTTTAGGAGCATTACCTGTGAAACTTACTCCAGTGGGGATAGTCAATTATGTGTTATATTTCCTGTTGATCAGGCTTATATATATGGACCACAAGACCAAGGGTAACTCGGACAGTAAGGGCATCCAGGGTATTAAGGGTTATGGTGTTAACAGGGGCACAAATCCCTACTCTCTCTCCCATCGGGTTGTAATTCACATTCACTGGGATAACTCCCATCAAGTTGTAATTTATGTTTACTGGTACAGTGGCCACTCCAAGGTTCCCACTAGCACCGGCACTACATCCTCCCTTCACTCAGGTCTCATTATACAGAGGTGGGTGTTCCTAAAGCAATGTATACAGGACTATTACTAAAATCATTATCACTGACCTCACTCATGTAGTCTTTTTCCTTTGACTTTTCCCTTGCCTTCTCTTCCCTTTCCCTTTCCCAGATTCTTAATTTGTTAATGCAGGGTATTTTGACTCCCTCTATCATACCAGTTCTACATTTCTTTTGTTCTGAACCCACCTAGCATTAGCATAAGTACGCACTGACTTTCGGGCTCTTCCCTGATATTTCCCTCTTTCCCTGGCACGAGCCGCACACTCCCAAGCATTGAGTGTTTCAAACTGTGTGAGTAGAGGAGGTGGTTTCATCTCCCATAATATCCTCCTCACATTTTCAAGGATTCTCAAATTACATGCACCATAGCGTGGAAACACCAGTGCACCCTCTTTCAGTGTGGTCTTGTGCCATTGGTTAAGCTAAATACATGTATAAAGCCCTACACGTAAATATAAATCAGAGGAAGGAAGGAAGGAAGGAAGGAAGGAAGGAAGGAAGGAAGGAAGGAAGGAAGGAAGGAAGGAAGGAAGGAAGGAAGGAAGGAAGGAAGGAAGGAAGGAAGGAAGGAAGGAAGGAAGGAAGGAAGGAAGGAAGAGCTCAATGTTTTATAGAGGTTCTACACCCATGCTTATCCGTAAAAGATAAACTCAATAATTATCAAGGTCCGGGTAGAGCCTCATAGGCCAGGTGGTCACAAAGGGTGGAACAACATGGCTGTTGCTGTTGTCACGGGGAGACCTGTAAGTCAGATGTTAAAGCCCTCACACAACTATTAGGGTGTCATGCTTCATCATTGGGCGCTCCTTGTCTGGCTGGCGCTGCAATGCCTGACCGGCATTTTTTTATTTTAGAAGGAGAGGGTACCAGGACTAAGAAAAAACAGTGGTGGTATTGTGTGGTCTCAATGTACCTTGATAGCTATTTACAAAGTGAAGTCAAAATGTTTCATGCCTGGAGAGCCCAAGGGTCGGGCGGGACTTCATCAGTAACTAACGGATGTATGACGTTACAACGCACACTATTACAACGCATGCACTTACAACGCATTTTTTACAACGCATAATCCATTACAACGCATGACATTACAACGCATGACACTACAACGCATTTTTAAAAAATACCTTTACAACGCACTACCATTACAACGCATACTACCTTTACAACGCATACCATTACAACGCATAATATTAAATTGCATTTAAGGTAAGTATTAGATAGTATAGGGGTAAAAATTACTATTCTAACTCCAGGGGGTGCAACAGTAGGGTAAGTGTTGGATAGTGTAGGGGTAAAAATTACTATTCTAACTCCAGGGGGTGCAACAGTAGGGTAAGTGTTGGATAGTGTAGGGGTAAAAATTACTATTCTAACTCCAGGGGGTGCAACAGTAGGGTAAGTGTTGGATAGTGTAGGGGTAAAAATTACTATTCTAACTCCAGGGGGTGCAACAGTAGGGAAAGTGTTGGATAGTATAGGGGTAAAAATTACTATTCTAACTCCAGGGGGTGCAACAGTAGGGTAAGTGTTGGATAGTATAGGGGTAAAAATTACTATTCTAACTCCAGGGGGTGCATCAGTAGGGAAAGTGTTGGATAGTATAGGGGTAAAAATTACTATTCTAACTCCAGGGGGTGCATCAGTAGGGTAAGTGTTGGATAGTATAGGGGTAAAAATTACTATTCTAACTCCAGGGGGTGCATCAGTAGGGTAAGTGTTGGATAGTATAGGGGTAAAAATTACTATTCTAACTCCAGGGGGTGCATCAGTAGGGTAAGTGTTGGATAGTATAGGGGTAAAAATTACTATTCTAACTCCAGGGGGTGCATCAGTAGGGTAAGTGTTGGATAGTATAGGGGTAAAAATTACTATTCTAACTCCAGGGGGTGCATCAGTAGGGTAAGTGTTGGATAGTATAGGGGTAAAAATTACTATTCTAACTCCAGGGGGTGCATCAGTAGGGTAAGTGTTGGATAGTATAGGGGTAAAAATTACTATTCTAACTCCAGGGGGTGCATCAGTAGGGTAAGTGTTGGATAGTATAGTGTAATATTATGCGTTGTAATGGTATGCGTTGTAATGGTAGTATGCGTTGTAATGGAATGCGTTGTAAAGGTAGTTTTTAAAAATGCGTTGTAGTGTCATGCGTTGTAATATCATGCGTTGTAATGGATTATGCGTTGTAAAAAATGCGTTGTAATGGTAGTGCGTTGTAAAAGTTGCGTTGTAAAGGTTGTTCCCCGTAACTAACCATCCTCGTTCTGCTACCATCTAATAGAGCACTGAACCTGTCTTATTTATCCTGCGATTAACCTTTGATGGTTGCCTGAGAGGTGAAGGAGGGGGTTATCATCAATTCAGCAATTTAATTTACAGCATAACCTATTTGACCACATATTTAGGATCGATAAGTAAAATTAAAAGAGTTTGTTAGAAATTAGGGGAAGAACTAAATTATGTATTTCTCAAAACCATGTTGTAAATTTACAAAATCACCACGGGTATTCCAAAGTATCAAATGAAATTAAGTCTGAGTAGCATAAAGCATACAAGAAATTCAATTGCGGCAATATAGAAGATAAGAAATGTATTTTGATGGTGAGTGTACAGGTTTAGATCTTGCTGTCTATATATGAATAAATCAAAAGTCACCCAAACTTTTTCTAAACTAAAGTTGAAAACTAGGGAAAGCTACTTAAATCAGGGAAAGCAGGAAGGTGTCAGCATGGTGGAGACTTCAGTAGAAGTTATCGAAAAGGAGGCAAAGTACAGCATAAAGCCACACAATGGAAATATGAGCAGAGAGGTCTAAAACTCTCAGAGTCCAAAGGGTGTCTGCTTCACTAAAGTATTGACACCAATTAAACCCACAGAACATTTGAGAATACCATATCATGAACTCCCATAAATGTCCACCTTCTCACAGTAGAAATTATCATCTTCACTCAGTTTCCCATCCTACAGATTAAACATCAGGATGACCTTGGATGTCTCCAAGCTCCTAATACTACATGAACAGAAGTCTTCTCTTTGTTAGCGCCTCTGATTCTTGCCAAAAATGATCCTCCTGGGACCTTACTATCTCTGATACACACTATGCTTTTCACTTACTATGAGATCATGTGAACCTACCTGCAAAAGAAAGAATATTGCAGCACAAGCAAACTTTCACGTTGAAGGTTAAACATTGAAGAGCTAGGAACACATACACAACCGTAACATTTTGCGAGTTCCTAACTGCAACTTTTTGTGACTCGCAACTAGGAACTCGCAAAATGCAATGTACTAAAATGTCTCAGACACATTTTGTGATTCCCACTAGGGTAACAATTGACCTGCCTATCAATATTCACGAGGTAGGTCGCAATTTGTGACCCTTTGAGAATCGCTAAAAACACAGAGTTGGTGGCCTGCTTTTGGTGGCATTTTTTTGAGAGTCAGTAGTGGTGCGTGAGACCACTGACCTGCTCTTAAAAAACATTTGCTCAATGATTCACAAAGGGGAAATGCTCTCCTAGGGACCTCTTCCCGTTTGTGACTGGCCCACCGCCTACTTGAAGTAGGCGAAAACTGTGAATGTGTTGCGGGCGCATTCTGCTCGCATTATATTCATACATCCCCCTACAAATCCCTATTAGGAAGGGATGCCCCTGACAGGCCCCTTCCTAATACCAACTCACAAACCCTATTTTTCAAGTCAGTAATAGATTACCAACTTGCAAAATAGGGTTTGTACATGCTAAATGGCTCTTTAGCGAACAGCCTGATTCTCCGTTTAGGACCGCTACCACCCATCATACATGTGGCCCTAAATGTTTAAAGCCTTTGATTAAGCTAACTTAGTGAAACAGTCAGTGTAAACATGAAATAAATGTAAACATTAATATAGGAAAACATGAGTACATAAAATGAAATTTCAGTAAAAGCAGTGAAAGTAGAAATGCACACGTGTAAATGTGAATGAGAACTACAATTTGTGACATTATAATGAAGGTATTAGAGCACAATCTTATGTGGATAATTATTTTCTAATGTGAATACACTCTAGTAGTATTTGTAATGCTTCATTCTACAATAGGATTAAGGCACACAAAATATGTGGTGCTAAGTGCACATAAATATTACACTTCTTTGATGTGTAAGGGTGGAGCAAATATTTTGCTGCTCCAAAGGTGTGCACGGACAGATAACAAAAGCATGAAGTGATCACTTAAACCATTCCCTAGCCCATCATGTTGCAATCAAATAACCCCAAACACGTTCAGAAAGTGTAGCCAAGATTCTAAAGTTGAATGCATTTTGTGTTCCTGATAGCTCCATAGAATGTGTTATATCTATTTATAGTGCATGCGTCAAATTGCTCCTTCCTAATCTATCAATTTTAGAATCAATAATACTAACTCTGTCTATATTTGCTGAAATTGATTGTACTGCTTGCAGTAAAGCGTATTCATTTTCACCAATGGTACTGCTATTGTACATTGAAATGGAGCAAGTCAATTTTGGCTAATTACGCAATGCAAAATGAAACAAAGTGTCTTTGCCTTTTAAAACATTGTTCTATGTTGAAAAATTTTAAAAATGGACAACATCAGAATCTAGCAAGAGGGTGTACTAAAAAGTGGTCACAGATTTGGGAAAATTGGAATGGGAGGCATATGTGAGCCCCCACAGAATAGCCGAAGACAAGATTCGGGGTAGCCTCATTGTATTTTGGGTCTTGCTAATATTGTCATGACAAAGGAAAAGACTCAAGGTCTGTCGTACGTTTTCGAACAAGTGATCCAATCTTGGTCGCCAATGTTTGTTAAAGTGTGAACATTGTCTAAGCTTGTCATTAATAAAAATATATATATTTTTTAAATGGACAACATCTATCTTCTTCACTTTATAATAGATCAACATTACAAATCAAATGACCTGATGTGAAATCAGCATTAGCAATTTGCCATTGTATAAATATTATGTTCTTCATTCCCTTTTACACAAGCAGCAGAACTTATGAAAAGTTATTTTGTCCCACTTTTCTTGCACCAGTGCAAAATGTGATACATTACCCCGGAGGAGAGGAATATATGATGTAATATGTGACGTCATCAGCAGTGCATTGCGGGGGCATGAGTTATAGTTAGCTGAACTAACTACAAAGGGCGAATTTCTATGGTTTTGTAGGAGTGAAATGTCCAACTAACTGTAACATCCCTGAAGCCTATGGATTTTTCAGTGAATTTCTAAGGTTGTTTAAGTGCTAATTTCTAACTATAAGGTCCCTGAAACCAATGTTTTTTTCAGTGAATTTCTAAGGCTTTTTAAATGCTAATTTAACAGGCCTGAAACCTATAGTTATTTCAGTGAATTTGTAGGGTTTTTTTAAATGCTAATTTGTAAATTTTATATTTATACAACCTTTTATGTTTTTCTGAAAATTACAAGTTTTTTTTCAAAAGATATTTTGTAACTCTAATATTCTATAATTATTTTCTTTTATTTTTTCATTTTAATTTAATTATGTAATGTCCTATGTCTTTTAAAATATATGTATATTTTTTTTCCCAAAAAATACTGGAGTTGCATACCCATCGTGTGCCTATCACGGTAGGTGCGCGAATTCAAGCCGCCATATTGGAAAAGTCGGGAAGGAGCTGCGTTTGGTTTGCGACGGGTGTGCGATGCGTTGCCCCGTGTAACGTAATATACATATGGCATCACGTCATGTGCGCGATTAGTATGCGACGGTTGCGCTCTAGGTGCGCGACTCCCTTGTGACTTTGAAAGAAACTATTTTGGTGGTTGACAAGGTGTTTCCATTATAGAACTTGGAGGACCCCACCCTTTTCTGTCATTTTCTCAGCTGTATCAGAGGAGAGACCCCTGCTGTGTTTTTAGGAGCAATAGTGAGAGTTTTTTTGGTGTTTACTTGAAAAACGTCTGCAATGGCTTCTTCTAATCCACCAATAGACCTTCCATCTGATGATGAAGATTTGAGACTACCGCCAAAAAAAGACCAGGGTCTATTGTTTAAAATTTCTTTACAATTCCGGAGGGAGAAAGAAAAGTAAATGCAAGGAAGGTGAGCTGCACGTTCTATCCCAGAGTTCTATCAAGAGGCAGTGAGAAGAAGTACTCGTGTGGCACTTCCAGTATGTATAAGCATCTACAGACTATACATCCGAGACACTCTGCGCGAGAACGACTGTGACGTGCTCAAGAGGCCACACAATCTGACCAGGGAGCTGGTCCCACTGCAGGCTGGAGGCTCAACCACTGCATCTCGTGGTCCAGATACCCGTACAGAGTTTTCAACGCTCAAACAGCATTGTATAAAATGCAATGCCATTTTCTGCTGTGGGGAGCAAGCAGTTGATGCTGTATGTTCAGCAGCAAGAAATCATCGCTGCTAAAAAAAAAATTCAGTTGGAATGACAATTAAATTCCAGAAGTTTAAAGTTTTGTCTGTTTTTTTGTTTTTCAAAAAACACCGAAAAAATCTCAAAATTGTTTAAAAAACACACAAAAGAACTTTAAAAACAAAAAAGAAGAAAAAAACAGTCCTCTTCAGAACTACCTTATTTGGTTAAAAAGAGAAATAACTTCATGCTAACATATGGGTGATTGCTACAGTACATGTGAAGAGCATGATTGATTCTAAGAGTGCATGGGTAGTGACAGGGAGATGGCTGGACTGCATGAGTAATGCACAGGTAATTGTAGGTCTACATTTGTTAATGCCTGTGTTATTATAGGAGTACATAGGTACTGACTGGATGATTACACTACTGCAAGGAGAGTGCATGGTGATTTTATAAGTGATTGGGTTTTGGCAGAGAGATTGGATAAGGACATGGAACTGGCTGAGTAACTGGAGGAGTGCATTCGTATTAACAGGGAGATTAGTAAACTATATAGGTAGCATTCAAAGAAATGCAGAAGTGCGTGAATAAGTGCCTGGGTAATTGCATGAGTACATGGGTACTGACTGGATGATTAGAGTACTGCAATATGAGTGCATAGTGAATTTATAAGTGCTTAGGTATTGGCGCAGTGATTAGATAAGGGCATGGTACTGGCTGGATGACTGCAGGAGTGCACGGAAAGTGACAGTGTGATTGCTGGACTGCATGGGTACTACTGGGGTAATTGGAGGAGTGAATCAGCACTGTGGAGGTGATTAGAGGACTGCATGGATAGTGCACATCTGATTGTAGCACTACATGTGTTAGTGCCTGGGTCATTGCATGAATATATGAGTAGTGACTGGACACTTATAGTGTTGCAAGGTGAGAGCATGGTCAATTTATAAGTCCTTGGGTTTCGGTGCAGTGATTAGATAAGGACATGGTACTGGCTGGATGATTGTAGGAGTGCCCAGAGTGTGACAGTGTGATTGCTGGACTGCATGGATACTACCTGGGTAATTGGAGGAGTGAATCAGTACTGTGTAGGTGGTTAGGGGACTGCATGGATAGTGCACATTTGATTGTAGTGTAGTGTAGTTCCTATATCCCTGATAGGCTCTGCGCATTGGAATAACATACACTATAGATTTGACATAGGACTAAGGTCAGTATGTCTCTATCGAGTATATTAAACTTAATTACTTGTGTTTGCCAGCTAACTCAGAGGTCACTAGAAACTTTTCAAATATACAAGAAAGGATTAGTCTCTGACAACCACATAAACATGACAACTTTGTTTCCCTTTAGAATCGAAACAGTCTCAGAATCGTGGAAACAATAGATAACAGTTTCACTCAGTCAATCGTGCATGCTTCGTTTCTACAGAGATGCACAGAAATAGAGAGACGGGCGTTTCAATAAAAGGGTTTATTGAACAGTCTTATTTCTCATGCAAGAGATATGAATTGCTACAATCGTAAGACAGACTCTGAAGTACAATATGTACGAGGTTAGCAGTAAGATAAAATAATACTGCAATAGCATGGTTTGTAGCTATGACATATATTAATCAAAATACATACATAAATAAAATGTGAAACTTATCTGATGCTTCTAAATTGTTCTACCCCAGTGTACCTAACCTAAGTGCAGTACGAGGTTTGAAGTAGGTGCCATTTCTAAAGTATAGCTAGTTATATTTTTAGTTTAGCCAAGAGTTGCCAAATGTTTCTCTAAGTTCTAGTCAGCTCCATACCTTAGAATGAGAGAGGTTGGAATCTCTTTTCTGGACTTGATAGTCTAACCCCCGCAAGTGAAGTCAGAGAGCACTGGAGCTGGATTCTCTGCAAGGAGGATGGCAGCGTCAGGTCAGTGCATCAGGCTGGAACTCGATCTCCTTCCGAACTTGCCGTGGCGAACCACGTAGTCTGGGTTGGATCGAATCCTCCGGGAACCGCAATTTGCCAGGGCAAGTGCTGGTATATTTATACCTTGAAGGTGTCTAGGAATGCCAGTATTGACGTAAAAGTCGGGCAGAGGAACATCATGAATGAACCCCTAAGGATTAGATGTTCATGCATACTTAATGAGTTCTTGGAGAAATCAATATTCAAGCTGAGGGAAATTCCTAAAGGCTTATGGGTCTGGTTTGGATGGACGGATGTAGGTGGCCATGCCTGCATTTGGTTTGTACGGACAATGTCTAAATAAGGGCCTGATTTCTATGTTCAAATAAGGGCAATGTGAATTGTACCTATATAAGGGAATAAATCGGGATATCTATATACAGAATCTAAATCTGCACAAAACCCACTCCAGTTTCGTATGAATGATGTTACTAAATCCTAAACTTTCTAAACATATCTTAAAACAGATTATCACATGGGTTTGCTAAAATAAGCTAAAAACATATCTAAAACATATGTTCTAAAAATACATTACAAAACCATTGCTATGTATAAAGTGTTGTACATATTAAAGGCAATGTTCCATTCTAAGCATAGGATCACATTGGAATGCTAAATAAATTAACCAAAATATATACATGTGATGAAATGGCTCTATAAATACAGAAGAAAAAGATGCCAAAACAATTTCACATCAAGTTACACAAGTCAAATTGTTATTCATGACAAGGTGGCATACTGTCCCTGGAAGTGTTTTCAAAGAATTCTGTGCTCTATGAATAGTTCTACTATAAGCAGATCACTGTGCCAAAAAATGAACAATACAATTTTGGAACGGTGATAAAAAAATATATAATCATAGAAAAAGGTCCAAAGTTAGTATCACATTTGAAAAAGAATGAAGGCCAAATTCAGAGTCTCTCCGGAACACTGTGTGTTTCAATAAAAAGTCAGTGTGTGGGGATGGAGAAAACATAAAATGTTCTAATCTTGTAGACAAGTCATCTACCGTTGTGGGCGAGAGTTGGAATACCTCGTGTAGAAGATCAACAGCACATAGATGCAAACCCTCGCCTTCAGCATGGGAAGCATCAGCAATGTCCGGATTGGATGTTACCTGCGCACCTGGTGTTTCCTCTCATACCTCAGCAGTAGCATGTTGCATCTGTGAGCTCTCAATGAATGCCGCCATCAGGATTGGTAGCTGCTGGGGACAACACATAGCATGGGCCGTTATCGGGTCCAACAGAGTATCGATATCCGTAGGCATGACTGATGGGAGTGTCAGACAAATGTCCAGCATGCATTCTTCACCGCATAGCAGGAAGCGTAGAACAGGTAAGATGCAATCTTGCCAGATTGGTCTGAATGACAGAAACCAAGGGGTGTTTAATTCTCGTAGATGAGGTAAACCCAGAATTTGGACGATGCGCTCACTACACTTCCTCTCCAATAGAGTTCTTTCCATGGTGAACTGGGTGTCGCTGGTGATTAGGCTTGCCATATCGTAGCAGTAGGAGCAGAAATAGTATCCTGCAACGAGTGCTAAAAGGAGCGGCAGTCCGCCAAACACAGAGTGCACGAAGTTTGGTAAAATTCCGAGGACTGCTTGAAAAGGTGCTAACAGTCCTGCACACACGGTCTTAAATACATGTACAATACCGCTCGTATCAGACATGTTTAAGATACGTCCTAACATTTCTGAGAAATGCACTGGGCAGTTTGTATACAGAAGGGTATGTATCTCTGCAGAAGTCCTTGCGACTTGGAGATCATAGGTTTCTTTGGCAGAGGTCAAAGGCACAGTTTTTTGTAACAGAATGGCTTTCATTCTGCTTAGAGTATCAACTCGTATAGAAGAGATATTCAGTGAAGGCCATAAAGTCGACTCCCTGGCTATGTCTATTTGGGGAAACAAGACCTGCATACTGCAAGTGACCCTGGATGTAACCGTTACTAGATATGGGATACCTGGCAGCATGCCACAGCAGCTGTAATCATTCTACATAATGTAACTCTCATTTGAAAGTTGACCAAAGCTTGGATTAATCACTGCTGCCGGTGAACCGTGCAGGTGGCAGGATAGGTTTGTAGTGGAACCGTCACAGGCCCCGTATAAGTTAATACCCTGACAAAGGAGAGAACCGCTAAGTGCATGTTCACCGTTTTCACCGCTAAGAAACACTTCACGTCTCCCACTCCAACATCTGTGTGTGTAAGGTAAAATCCAGGATGTCCTGATGTATTCTTTACTCAACCTTTCATATTTGCCTTCTGGTATATTTTTTAGTCAATACTGAAAATGGAAAGTCATAACAGGCAGAGTAATCTTACCATGTATGAGCCACTCAGTAGCTGGTTTTTCAGCCACTGTGAATGGTAATTTCTCCAGTTTTTCAATGCTCAGCACCGTATAGTCTGCTCCCCTTTGTGCCAGTTTGATCTGTCTATCAGTGAGATTGAATTCTGCAAACAGTGACGTAGTATTGATTAAACGCCAAGGCACATAGCCAGAACGCAGGTTTTGAAGTGTCCAGCCTAATAGCATGATAGAACATAGCTGTGACTGACCATGTTGCTACATGACCAAGTCTTGTTCCATGATGTCTATGACAGAGGATACAATGCTGTCCAAAGAATATATCCTGGATGACAGAGTTGTTAAACCATTGTCTACTACAGAGAGAGATTTCTCTAAATTATTACGATCAATTTCTCCTATTTGTTCTGCAGTCTCTGCTTGGGTGACGTCCCATGCTTCATTATAAGCAGCATAGATACCGGCATATGTGAAACGTTTTTGACGCGGTTTTCTTGGTCCTAGCAAGAATTGCCTAAGGACTGCGCTTTCTTGAATTAAAGTTAAGTGTTGTTTTGCATCCTCTAGTGTAGCTGTCTGTAGCCAATGAAGGCAAAGTTCCCCTACACTGTAAGTTGTTACTACGCACGGATGTTGTCTGTGGACATAACGTGGGTCTGGCCTATGAAGGCTAAAACCTTGTGTTTTGTTCAGGAATCTATCTTACAAAACAAATAATGTAGTAAAGGGTCCTAGGGATGTTTATAGACCTGTGTCGGATTACTTCCCCTGAAAATACTATATAAAACAACAAATCTGATGGTCTGTTAGTTGAAAAGAGGACCAAACAAACATATAACATGAAGAGTACTACAAAGCAATCATGAACAAAGTAAAGAGACCCTTGCGAAAAATAGGTTTTCCATCAATTACCAGAGTGGTCAGTGTCATCATTTGGATATCCTTCCTACCATCCACTAATAGCTCTTGATCACAGAGGAAAACAATGTGGATTAGGTTTAGATCAGGTCAAAAAGGAAGGAAACAAAGAGGAGACAAGCTCTCGAATAACCACAATCATTCACTGATAGAATTTCAGTGCAGTGCGTGGGTGTGAGGTTAAAATAGGATTTAGAAGGGAAAACACTTTAATCGAAAATATCTCTAATAACGGGTAGCTGACTCTATTTTAATAACGATACAAGTATTAGAAGCTCAAATAAAAACCACCATCACGGCTACTCTTTGTAAGAAAAATCAAGAAGAGTCAAATAAAACAAACAAAGAGTTTAAAGATTCAATATTGGTATAAAAAATTGAAAACTTTAGAAGGATTTAGCTCAATTCAAACATGAGGTTGTTTACCCTTACACTAGTGATAGCTTCACCCCTCCTGAGTTCAACAGAAAGGGACGTAGGTACGGCGCTACTTACTCAGGCAGTACTTCTGAAGACAGTACAAGTGATTCTGAACTACCAGAGACCAATAGACAACAGTACAGAGGTCGAGGGAAGACAAATAGATTTAATTGGAGAGGACAATCTTCACCTCAATTCCAACAATGATGGCCTCCTACACTATGGGGATATCCACCCCTACAATTCCAGCCACCAATAGGTCCCTTTCAGACATACCAACAAGACTTGAACAATCAGTCTTTTTTAGGTCTTGGCCAAGGCAGGTCCAGAGGCAGAAGAAGAAATTCACAAACCCAAGTACATTGGAATCAACCACCATCACTGCCTCAGCATATTGGCACCCTCAGCTAATCCAAGAAAAACTTACCACAATCAGGGACGAGTGCGGAAGCAGTCTAATAGTCAACTTGAGCAAAAAGACTTTAACGATAGAGATCTGGCCCAGTCAACCATGGATATGACTAACACTGGCCTTAAGAAACGGTCTACTTTCAATCCTCCTTTACAAAGTGTACCACCGCAAGTATTGACGTTCAAAAGAGCTGTCCAAGAAGACATCACTGATCTCTATACTAACAAGCAAGACAATTACAGCAATTTACCTAAGAAGGAGCAACTAGCCTTACGGACCCTTACACAAGACAATGAGAGAACCATCAAGCCCGCAGATAATGTCATTTTGGACACGGAGACATATCGAGCTGAGTGCTTAAGACAACTGGGAGATAGGACATCTTATCGGCCTCTCAAGGAAGATCCAACAGAGAGAATTAGGAGAGCCATCACTGAAATAATAGAAGAAGCCAGTAACGATGGTTGGATCACCCCTCAAGAGGCTGGTTTTCTTCAGACTACTCATCCAGTGATGCCATATATTTATACTTTACCAAAAGTGCATAAGACTCAACAACCACCTCCAGGTAGACCCATAATCTCGGGCTAGGCTCAATTCTAGATCCTTTATCGACCTTCGTGGATCACTTTCTTAGACCCATTATAAGGAACACATCTGTCTTGGGACAAAAGGTCACTTGTAGCAGACTTGGGCTATACGTTGATTGTCGCTTCTCAACAAACTAACAATACTAGAGGTGTTATGATTCTTTCCAGACCTGGATATTGTACAGCGGGCCGTAAATTAGCTGATAAATGTGGCAGATGGGCTATGTCAGAGATCATAGTACGAGGCAGGGTTTTTACAATCTGTTAAATATACGGATCCAACGTAGATGAGGCGGAAGTCCTGGAATCATTAAATATAGAGCTTGCTAATTGGAGAGTTCCGTTAATTTTATGTGGAGATTTGAATATTAATTTGAACACCATGGAATTAATGGCGGGTTTAGAATACTATAAGGGACGTAAACCACGAGTTTTTAAGGCCCTATATAATCTTGTTACTGATCATGGTCTGGTTGATATTTGGAGTAAAAACTACCCTACTCTTCCAGGATATACTTACTACTCTGCACCACATAAGAAACTTGTTCGGTTAGACTATTTTTTTACGTCTTTAACCATTCACAGCCAGATGAAGATACAGACTTTCCCTAGAGTCACATCGGATCATTCTCCTATACTAATTGAATGTTCAATTTTAAAGGAGATAAGTACTTTAAGAAGTTTTTCATTTGACAGGAAGCTCTGTCTTGATGAACAATATAGAATCTACATGACGGAGTGGATGACAGAGTTCTTTAATTTTAATTTAGGCACTGCCAATATTGCAATAGTATGGGACACATTCAAGGCCTGCTTCAGAGGAGAAGCGATAAAATTTGGCTTATATCATCAAAATAAATTACGGTCTCAAATGGGGGAGCTTTATGATCAATTAAAAGTCGCGGAAGTAGGGCTTGCTAAAGAGATAACGAAAAAGGATAATTTAATCCAGATATCCGTAATGGAAGCAAAAATTGCACATTGCAAGGCGACTATAACAGGGGTGTGGGCTGAAGAGATTGCTCGGAAATATCTAGTAAATAGAAGACATATTTACGAATATGGAGAATCTATTGGCCGGTCTCTGGCGTTAAGATTGAAAGTGAAGGCGACCTCTCGGTTGATTCCGAAATTACAGGATCAATCTGGGGTGGTTCGGGAAGCTCCGACGGCAATATTAGAAATTTTCATCAATTTTACTCGGAACTTTACACTCAGCAATTAAATTCTACTTCAGTTCAGATACCGGATGTCGCCATATTAAATCAATTAACTGATATTGAGGCAGATGCTCTGGATAGTCCTTTTACTATGGAAGAATTAGAGAGCGCTGTCAGAAGTATATTGAATGGTAAAGCAGCAGGTCCTGATTTTATTCCTGGGGAAGTTTACAAATGTTTCTTTGAGCCATTGAAGAATGTGATGCTAGAAACGTTTAGGTTGACACAAACTGGAACAGCTCCAAATACATGGAATGATGCCTCTATTGTTGTATTTAGTAAAAAAGGGAAGCCCCCGGAGCTACCCGGTTCTTACCGGCCAATATCTCTGCTTAATTGCGATAGTAAGCTATACTCTAAAATGATTGCGAATCGTTTATCTAAAGTCATATCGTCATTAGTAACAACAAATCAGCATGGTTTTATACCAAAAAGAGGTACGATCACTCACATTAACAGAGTTATTACTTTATTTGATTTTGCAGAGGCGGAAAAGAGGGACTTAGCACTGATACTGCTCGATGCAGAAAAAGCTTTCGACCGTGTAGAGTGGGTTTATTTATGTGAAGTGATGAGAAGGATGGGATTTGGGAAAGCTTTTTTAACGGCAATTCAGGTTTTATATAATGCTCCAAATGCTAGAATCGTTGCTATGGGTTTAAAATCTGAAAAGATTAATATAACCAGAAGCACACGACAAGGGTGTCCCTGTTCCCCTCTCCTTTTTGCATTATATATTCATCCTTTTATTATCAGTTTACAGAACTCTTCTCATATTAAACCTTTTCTTGCTACAGGTATCTCATATTCAGTATTTGCATATGACATAGCAATAGTGACAATTGATCCTAGGGAGGCAATAGGGGAGATTGAATTATTAGCTAGAGACTTTGGAGCTATGTCTGGCTGTAAATTAAATTCTGGAATCAACCACCATCACTGCCTCAGCATATTGGCACCCTCAGCTAATCCAAGAAGAACTTACCACAATCAGGGACGAGTGCGGAAGCAGTCTAATAGTCAACTTGAGCAAAAAGACTTTAATGATAGAGATCTGGCCCAGTCAACCATGGATATGACTAACACTGGCCTTAAGAAAGGGTCTACTTTCAATCCTCCTTTACAAAGTGTACCACCGCAAGTATTGACGTTCAAAAGAGCTGTCCAAGAAGACATCACTGATCTCTATACTAACAAGTGAGACAATTACAGCAATTTACCTAAGAAAGAGCAACTAGCCTTACGGACCCTTACACAAGACAATGAGAGAACCCTCAAGCCCGCAGATAATGTCATTTTGGACACGGAGACATATCGAGCTGAGTGCTTAAGACAACTGGGAGATAGGACATCTTATCGGCCTCTCAAGGAAGATTCAACAGAGAGAATTAGGAGAGCCATCACTGAAATAGTAGAAGAAGCCAGTAACGATGGTTGGATCACCCCTCAAGAGGCTGGTTTTCTTCAGACTACTCATCCAGTGATGCCATATATTTATACTTTACCAAAAGTGCATAAGACTCAACGACCACCTCCAGGTAGACCCATAATCTCGGGGCTAGGCTCAATTCTAGAGCCTTTATCGACCTTCGTGGATCACTTTCTCAGACCCATTATAAGGAACATGCAAAAAACCTGTTGAAACAACTGGAAAGTAAGAAGTATCCACAAAGATTGATCAAGCGCTCATTCAAACGCGCTACCAACAAAAACCGGGAGGCATTATTGGAGCCACCGATTGAGAAACCACCTATGGGACGGCTAACCTTTGTCAATACTTACAGTACTTTGACATATGGGATTCAGAAATGCGTTCACAGACATTGGCAACTCCTGAACAGCTGTAAAGATAAAATTCCACTCCCATTGTTCTCATTCAAAAGAGGGACCAACTTACGCAATAAATTGGTACATACTCGACCAAAGGAGAATTTTCCCAGAAAGATTGGAACACTCTGGGATTTACCTGCGGTACAGGGACATTTCCCCTCTGGAGCTTGTGCTATATGTCCACAGACTAGACAATCAAAAACCGTTGACTTAGGCACCAATAGACCTTGGGTGCAAATGACTTTCACTAATTGCAACAGTGACAATTTTATTTATCTTTTACACTGCCCTTGTAACATCCAGAATGTGGGTATGACGACTCGGAAAATAAAGTTCAGAATGTTGCAACTCAAAAAAACGAACACGAAACTGACAAGACATTTCGTAGAAGCGAACCATCAGGCTGACGAGTTCACGTGGACTGTCCTGGAGAAACCCTATATACCATCTCATGTCAGCGATATAGCTAAATTTCTCTTCATTAAATAACAGAAGTGGGTATTCAGGCTTCACGGTGATACGTTAGGCCTAAATGATGCAATACCGTGGACAGATTTGTGAATCGCTGCACGCACGTATCTACATGGAACATGCCTAATTGGATCACAACATCAATGCATAGAAATGACAAATACTGGGTGTACATAAATACACAATGAAGCACTTTAAGATCTAAGTAGGAGATCTTGATTGGAGGTTGAGGAATGCAATTATAATATAGCTCAATGATTGTGCCTTTATAACCATTAGTACATGTATTCAGTACAGCCGATATGATCCATAAGTCAGGTCTCTTGGTTTAAAACACATGGATTTCTTATACATGACTCCATAAACAGACACGTAAGTAATAAACTACAGTTTCCTGCTAGGGTGAAGTCATTTTGCAGTTTATGACCAAAATCCAGAAGTCAGGTCTCTTACTTTAAAACACATGAATTTCTTATACACGACCCCGTACACAGACACGTGAGTAATGAACTACAGGTTCCTCCTAGGGTGATGTCATTTTGTAGTTTATGACTAAAAATTACTATACGCGGTAAGCCTTTCATCAAACAGAAGCCCTGTATGTGTTAACCATATTGATTGTATAATTACACTTTAATCGATATAACTATAAGTTGTCTCCAATTCTGAGTACAGCGGTGTGTGAGTAATAAAAATGTTTTCCGATAAATACACGTGTTAAGAAAAACGTCAAGAAAAACTACAACTTCCGTGTACTTTGACGTCATTTTGTAGTTTGGACAAACATCATCTCTGAACGCCGTAGTGCTTCTTAATTAATTGCAGCTGGGTTTGTACTGTGGAAATGTGGATTTTCCTGATCAGTTATGTCCCCTATCTTGGACCCCAACGGTTCTATATGCATGTTACAAGTACATGTATGTTCCCTCCAGTTCCAGTTTCTAAGACGCAAACATATGTGTGTCTTCCGTCGACATGTTCTCTGTCAGATCCGCCATCAATGGGCTGGATATTCGATTCCTAAGTATGAAAGGCCACCGACTTTATATGGCTAAGTTACTCCATTTTTACAGTTCAGGCAAGTAGGCCCGATTCTGTCCTCAAAGCCTTTCCCTGCTCTCTGTCTCTGACAGCTTCAGCTTGAGCTCGCATCTGTATCCATGAACTTTGTCCTACTCCCTGTGCAGCTAACAATGTCTGCCTCGGCCAGTTTTCGCCTGCCTGCCAAGAAGTTGTATTTCACCTTCGAATTATCTATTTTGCTCTTCAGCCGATGCATTCCTGTCAAGTGATTTAGGTAAACATTTCCTTTAGCTCACAAGCAAGGACTCAGCCTTTCCGTCCTCCTGCAAGTGATTCATAGCCCTGCTGCCATGGAAAGTTTTCTGCCCCTCGCATCTCATATAGACACTTAGACGCTTGTACACGCACACACAGTTAGTATAGAATAGATTCTGTCCGAGAGTCCTTCCTTGTGGATAACATAGTTCTCCGAACATAGGATGGTAGATATGATTTGGGATTAGGTTGACTTGACCCCCCAGACTTCTCGTCTCCACATGTAGAGCTAAATGTCAAGTCCCCTTCACCCCCTAGTTGCACGTCAATTACACGTCATGCTGCTGCGCGCGCATCTATGCCAAGTATTATCTTATAGATCCACCTATGTCTGATAATGCAAACCAATCATGTTTCTTTTATTCCTTATTACGCCTAGTTTCGATTACGTACCTGTTTTGTCACTCTTCTTATCAAATGTTACGCCTTCTACATTCGTTTCATTGTAATGCACTTATTATAAAAATACATGTCTGTCAATAAATTATTGTACTTCACTTCCTGAACCCTCGTGGTGACGGAACCTGAAGGCCGCGACTCGAGTCGGCCATTTTGAATGGAATAAAGCCCATTTAGAAAACCTCTTATACCACGGATTCTGCCTCTTGTTATTTTGAGCTATTTTCCTTTATTTTAAGATTCCGTATGAAATTCAGTACGGTAAAGAAGATTTTATTTACCACATAATGGCGCCCGAACAGGGACACTTTCTCATCTCACGCGCCGGCGGTGCGTTGCAGGCCCGGTCTCCTGCCACAGCTGGACGGACCATAAACGCGTACCAGCAGGATTTCCTGTAAGCTCCCTCCGGTCAAGCGGGGGCGACTGAGGCTGCGATCAACCCAGACGAGGCGGTGAGAAGTGCGAAGTATCCCGACCAGAGCCTAGCTGAGAGAGCAAGATCCGAGGTATACAGAGGCCCACCAGGTTTTCCGAAATCCCGATGTCCAGAGGGTCCGCTGTCCGCAGTCATCGAGTCCTGTCCATTCTCTGAGGCCTTCCGTTTCAAGGAGCTACTCGGTGAGTACCATCGCCGGGGAGGCGTGTTGACGCGCACATAGGTTGTGCCGGTCAAGACGGATTTGGGTACACAAATCCGGTCTGCACTGTTTAGCAGTGTATATGTACTGTTTAGCAGTATATCAAGTATTCCGAAGAATTCAGTTATTGTCAAGAATTCAGCGTGGTGATTAGTTAGGCAGACTGTCATCATTGTCGATCATTGTTACAATGTTTAATGTTTAATGTTTAAAGTGTTCAAAATATTGTAGTATGAATGACTGTTCATTGTTCACTGTTCATTTATTGTGTTTTTCGTATTAAGAAAATTCAAGAGTAAGTATCAGATCAGTTGTAAATATGCCGCTCTTCTCGAAGTTAAGACAGATTACTACCAGAAAAGGGGTGCTTGAAGAAGCAGTTCCTATTCCTCCTAGGGACACTCCAGGGCATTTTATGTACCATAAACATGGCTTAGATGCCATATTATTTCTTGATCTATGGGTAGATTATACCAAGGGATTACCGGAAAGTCAAAGGTGGCCCATAGCGGGAACCTGGGATGCAGAGTGCATCATGAAAGTGGAGGAAGAGTTATGGAAAAGAAAGGTCAGACAGTCACAGAAAGACGCTGTTGAGTTATGGCGTAAAGAATCTCATAGACGAACAGAAAAAGCACGTAGACAAGAAGAGAGGAGTAAAGAAAGTTCAAATAAAGTTCAAGAAAATCTATTAATTGAGGAAGGTATCCGAGTGAGATCAGAACAAGTAAATAGACAAAGAAATGCTCTTATGAATGGTATGTATCCCCTACTAGCCGAAGGATTACCTAAGGCTGCTCCAGAGATACCAAAAGACTTGCCACCCCCATTATTTCCAATTAAGGTACATCCAAAGGGGCTTCCCAGAACCGCAGAAGATGTTTTTCTTTCCTCATATCTAGATGACGCAGCTCCCGAGTATGCTAACGCCGCACCACATAGACCGTCTGGCGGAGGGGTTCAACGTCAGGATCAGGTATCTGTCCCCGTGCAACAGCAAGTTCCGACACAAGCGTCGGCAAGCACATCTGTTTCCGCATCTGTCTCCGCAGTCGACTCTACAGAGGTATCGACACCCATAGTTGCTGTGTCACGTTCAACGAACCCATTCACACCCGACGCCCCAGATAGGGCCACGGGAGGTGCTAGCAGTACTTTTACACCACCTAGAATAAATAAACTTGTCTTTCAAGAGTCAGCACATTCACGTACACCTAAATTCGTAAGTGAACGTACGCTTAAGGAACTCCTTGTAAATTGTAGATATGACCCGGTGGTTGGTAAAGAGGACGAAATGGTCCTGGCATCATTACGTATCAGGCGAGCCGCAGAGTATTTAGCGAGGTTACCAGGGATGACTACGCATCTAGACAACATATATCATTTTGTTCAAACAGGACGAGATCCAGGATGTATTAACAGAGCTATGGAATTCCAGAAAGTAGAGATACAGGGGGAACTGTTACGTTTCCTCATAAACTGTATGATCAGAAATCAAGATCGTCCGGGGGTAGACCCGAATGCAATGCTTATTCTTACAAGATGGAGTCAGAATATATCAGAAGGGAGACACGATAAGCAAAATTGTATAATAGCCATGTGCCGAAAAATACGTAAAGAAATAGAGCGTATTCATGAAGAAAGATTGGGAACAGACGAGTTTGAGCAAGATGAAGTGTCCGAATCAGGGAATTCCGCAAGACAGTCAGAGACCATAGCCTATGTAGGCAGAGGAAGATCCTGTGAAAATACTAGATGTTTTCCTGATCCAATACATTCTGTATGCCCAAAAAACAGCAGAACGTATCCGACGCCTGTAATAAATCTGAAGTCTCCTGAACATTCGTTTCAAGCCGCAGATAAGATACTACGAGAACGAAGGGGTTACCACCTCCTCGATTCCATGGATGAGCAAGAATTAGCCAGATCAGCCGTTCACTGGATTGACAGTCCTGAAAAATACGGTGATGAGACCGTAGCACACACGTTTCTCAATCTCAGTACAGATGAACAACGCTTAGCTGGAATCTATATGATTCAGCAACTCCTCATATTATATAAGTGCCAACATGCTGACCCTGGTCCTTTACCTGATATATTAACGGAACTACTCACAAACAGATGGAGAGGTTCTAGTAATAAGCTAATTAAAGAGATATTAGTGTCACGTAAACAGTATGTCCTTTTTGTAAGTCCGGATTCTCTCTCGCTGCCCCACAGAGAAAGAACGCCGTACTATATGGATAGACAAAATCCTTTACGAGAAGTGCACCCAATAAAAGGCGAAGACAATGAGTTTCACCGTGTATTTGTTTACACACCCATATCAAAAATGGAATTATTAGAAATGAAGAAAGTAGTACCTAGTCATGACAAAGACCCAGCGGGTTTTCACCGAGAAATTAAAGACATGTTACTGATGGGAGAGTACACCTTTCCTGATATTATGACGATATTAAAGGTGCTTTTGCCTGCTGGCATTTATGAAAAACTGAAAGAAAAAGAGTGGGAAGTAGGAGACCAAAAGATAGACTGGACAGCATTAGCAGAGGAAGAAAGGAGCCGAACTGCAGGTTCGGGGCTCGGGGATAAAGTTAAACTGTTACCAGGTTTACTAGTACAGGTACTGCCACGTTTATTAACTACAAAAAAGGAAGATTGGGGTGCAATCACAGCCTGCAAACAAAAGCAAGATGAAGACACAAGCGATTATTATGCTCGATTTGAAAAATGTTTTGGTATAAATAGTGGTATAAAAGCAAGTAGTGACTCATATCCACATTTATTTGTGACAAAATTGGTGGAAAATGCATTGCCTCCAGTGAAGAATAGAATATTGAAATTCGAGAGTACCTGGCAAAGTAACACTCCGTCGCAAATGCTACAAATGTTACAGTATCATCACAATAGAATTAGGGATGAACAAGAACACGAGCATAGACGCATGAAGGATACAAAAATGAAAATGCTAGTTTCTCAGACAGTACCAGCAGATGGTCACAAAAAGGGTGTGACACATTCTGGTGATTCTGCAGTTCCTGTAAAAGGAACCTGCAATTACTGTAAACAACTAGGCCATTATGTACATGATTGTCCAGTCCTGAAACGTAATATAGCTACGGGTATTGCAAAAGAGAGACCACGATTAGTTAGACAAGATCAGAATGAACAAGGAGCTATGCAGCATGGACAGTCCATGCCAGTTCAGCAACAGTCCATGCCAGCCTCACAGCAACCCATACAGTTTGTGCCAGCTGCACCACCGTTGCCTGCTCCTGCCACACAAACAACAACACGACAAATGTATCAGACTGCACAGTATGAATACCCTGAATATCAGCATTACGCATGAACCAGCCTAGAGAGGGAAGTTGACTTACCGCTTATCGAGATTCCTGTAGATCAAGAAGGACCTTATGTACATAGTGAATTATTAGGTCAAGATAGAAAATTCTTACTCGATACAGGGGCAAGTCGAACAACTATAAAACGTAGTGAAGTTCCAGGGGCACCCCTCTCAGGCTCTCAAAATGTTTCCCTTGGTTTTTCGGGAAAACCTATTGTTAATGAAGTATCACAGCCTCTACCACTTACGATAGGACCTTTGACACGAACTACAGATTTATTGCTTACTAAATCATGCCCAGAAAATCTGTTAGGAATTAAAACTCTGAAAGCACTAGGAGCCATAATATGTTGTTCTCCGGAAGGAGTAAGGTTGTTTTTGCGGGATTTTAAAGGTCACTATGTGTCTAGAGACATGGATCCCCGACTACAGACTTTACCA
Organism: Triturus cristatus; assembly: GCF_964204655.1. NCBI lineage: Eukaryota > Metazoa > Chordata > Amphibia > Caudata > Salamandridae > Triturus > Triturus cristatus. The sequence continues at coordinate 200,679,594 of NC_140593.1, forward strand.
GTACATCTATGGGCACAAGGCCCTACGGATGTTGGCTGCATGAACATTACACCCTATCGAGTTACATTGAAAGCAGGAGTGGTACTACCACGAATGCGACAATACAAGTTACCGCATGATGCTGTAGTGGCTTTGCTGAAAATCATTGATGAGCTGATTGCCCAGGGAGTAGTTATAGAAACAGACTCCAATATATGTAATTCACCGATAATTCCGATTCTTAAACGAACTGACCCTACTGCCCCACCAGTATACCGATTGGTTATTGATTTGCGTGAACTAAACAAGTGTATTGTACCACAATTCCCTGTGGTCCCTGATATATCATCATTGTTGACAGCAATTGATTCCGAAGCAACATTTTTTACTGTAATTGATCTCAAGAATGCTTTTTTCAGCGTCCCAATAGATCCGGAAAGCCAATACTTGTTCGGATTCAGTTTAAATGGGCGCAGCTTTAAATTCTCACGCGCTCCCCAAGGATTTACAGAAAGCCCCAGCATCTACAGCCAAGCACTGAAACGAGAACTTGACAGTATCCACATGCCAGTCAATACTGCACTGCTTCAATATGTCGATGATCTGCTGATCACCGCAAGAAGCGAGCCAGAATGTGAAAAGGCTTCTCTGACAGTTTTACATTTCCTAGCCGACAAGGGGCACAAGGTGTCCCCTTCTAAGCTGCAATTCTGTGTTCAGCGAGTTATTTATCTTGGTCACTCGCTGTCCAAGGAGGGAAGGCAGCTTACACCAGATCGCATCCAGTTAATTGCTAACATGTCAATACCCCAGACACAGAAGGAGGTGCGGGCTTTCATAGGCCTCACTTCATATTGTAGGCAGTGGATCCCTCAGTACGCATTTCTAGCAAAACCACTCATTCAGTTAACCACACAGGAGGCAGCCACATCGACTGTTCTCCCTTGGACTCAGGAACATACACAAGCTTTTGAAAGCCTAAAGGAAGCTTTATGTCAAGCACCTGTTTTAGCAACGCCATGTTATAGCAAACATTTTACACTTTTTGTTACAGAACGCGAAGGTACTGCCTTGTCAGTACTCACTCAGGATCAAGCAGGATCACGCAAGCCATGTGCTTATTTTTCCAGTACATTAGATCCCGTAGCTCAGGCTTTGCCTGCATGCCTGAAATCAGTGGCAGCGACAGCTTTAGCAATCAGACAAAGCGATGCCATAGTGTTAGGACACCCATTGACAGTACAAGTACCACATGCAGTAGAGGTTCTTGTGAACCGAACACAAACACAACACTTGACCATAGCAAGACTTACCGGTTATGAACTGACATTGTTTCAACCACACATAGAGATCCGACGGTGTAATACATTGAATCCTGCTACACTATTACCTGTAATTGGAACAGACCCACTAGCTCATGATTGTGTTGAAATCATTGAAATAAAGACGAAACCTAGACAAGACTTGACAGACGTTCCATTGTTAGATCCAGACCTGACGTTGTATGTAGACGGATCGTGCATGAGAGCAAGTACAGGAGACTTAGTGGCCGCGTATGCAGTCACAACAGACACTGAAGTTATTGAAACAAATTGTATAGATACTTTGTCAGCCCAAGCAGCAGAACTTATTGCTCTAACACAAGCCTGTATTCAAGCCACAAATAAGAAAGTTAATGTATACACTGACTCACGTTATGCATTCGGAGTTGTACACGACTTCGGCGTGCTGTGGCGAGAGAGAGGTTATTTAACCTCCCATGGTGCCCACATTCAGCACGGACCCCTCATTCATGCTTTGTTAGACGCAATACATCTACCCACTGCTATATCGATTATGAAATGTAAAGCACACACGAAGGTTACTGATACCATTTCTCAAGGCAATGATTTAGCTGACAAAACAGCTAAACAGACTGCTCAGAATCGCACATTAGACATGACAAAGCCAATAGTTCAGACACCAACACAGTGTATGACAATTAAGGACCCCGCACTTGACGTAATTGACATACAGACACATGCCACAGCAGAAGAAATAAAGAAGTGGACTGAACTAGGAGGGATCCAGACAGATCAAGGATGGATGACGAAGGAGAAATCTGTATGGTTTCTCCCTGATTCCATGGTTCAAGCCATTATAGCTACAGTTCACAGTCCAGCACATTTAGGAGAGAAGGCTATGCTAGACAGCATTCAGCACATTTGGTTCAATAAACATTTACGAGCAGCAGCTAAACAAAAAGTTCGTACCTGTATGATATGTTGTCAGTTTAATCCAGGAAAGAGTGTTCCCGTAGAGCAGGGTGGATTTCAGCCTCCTGACCATCCTTTTGAAGTCCTCCAGATGGATTATATTCAGATGGAACGTTGTCGAGGATTCAAATATGTTCTCGTAGTTGTCTGCGCTCTCTCCCGTTGGACAGAGGCGTATCCCGTATCAGATTACACTGCCCCGACTACTGCCAAGCAGCTAATTAGAGAATTCTTCCCACGGTACGGTTTACCACGTGTTGTATATTCAGATAACGGTCAGCCTTTCTCATCCGAATTAATGAAACATGTCTCACTCTTGTTGGGATATCAGTGGAAATTCCACTGTGTCCGACACCCCGAGGCAGCAGGTCTCGTGGAACGACATAATCAACTTTTAAAAATCAGATTGTCTAAAATATGTCAGGAAAAGGGTGTGGACTGGATAGTAGCCTTACCAGTTGCGCTATTTTACATGAGGATGGTAGCACACTCTCGAACAGGGCTATCGCCTTATGAGGTGATCTTTGGTAGGCCACCGAATATGTGGGGGACGCCTATACCCCGTAAAATAACTGATGTTGACTGTAATATGCTGACAGATTACCTGGCTTCCTTGATGTCTGCACTACAATCTTGTCGTTCACAGGTAGTCGCAGCTTTTCCTGACAACACCGAGGTGAAACCTCATGACGTAATTCCCGGCGATTATGTTCTCGTCAGGAATTTTGATCGGAAAACCCAACTGGAGCCAAGGTGGAGGCTTCCTAAGTTGGTCCTGCTGACGACCAGAACAGCTGTGAAGATCGAAGGGAGGAAAGGCTGGGTGCATTCCAGCCATATAAAAAAATTTCATGGACTTCCTCCTGACACAAACAGTACTCCCCGTGTGTCTTCCCCCATTGACTCAAAGCTACCTTTGGCTGAGGCCAGTAGCACCGAACTCTATAAACAGAAACTCAGGTCCAGATCTAAACTGTCGGACGATTTGATTGTTTAAGTCCTCTCCAAGGTGAAGCGGTTGAATCTGTCCCGATATGTATCCCTTAGGTCTGAATCATGTAGAGTCCAGAATCATAATGAAACGACATGCTTATTGTAAATCACTGCGTAGCCACTGTATTGTGACTTTATTAATTTTGTTTTTCTTGAGTTTTTTAATAGTTACTGCAAGTATATTGTTGCATATGTATTATCCTGTTTCTAAACGTGCTTTCAATATAACTGGAGAACATTCTTTTAGAGACCTACCGCCACATGAGTTGTCCTATAGACTTGCGCTGCGCAATAACACATTCATTAGTATGTTACATCATTTCCATCAGACTAGTAATGCCACCAATTGTTGGGTGTGTGGCCGACTTCCTCCCTATCAGAATAACAAAGGAGTTCTGCCTTTCTTTCCACATCCGTTCACACACAATGGCTCCTGTGGAGCATGGTTTAGTTTATTAAATTCCATAGACCCAGACACAGCAGTTTATCAACAACATTGGATATGGGGAAATTTGAATCTAGTTTTATTCAAAGTCTGTCACCCTAATAAGGAGGGTCACCCCAGTAGAACAGGAACTGATTTAGAAAATGAAGTGTATAAATTAGGTAATTTTACGCCTAATCTTATGATTTTGAATGTCAAATCCGAAGTTGAACTAATTCTGCCCACTATGTCAGTATTTCCAGTTAAGGGTGAATTATGTGTGAGAAAAGTTGGTTCCATACATATGGGCCATAGCCAATGCGTTACTATAGTAGAATATAGTGATCAAGGTAAATCTTCATTTAGAGCTTCTCGCCATTCTTACTTCATATGTGGCCAGACGGCATATATGCGTCTGCCTCTAGATTGGGATGGTACCTGTTACATAGCATTCCTTTTGCCACCTGTTTTCCTAGCTCCCCCTGATTATTATCGAAATGTTCATTTAGTACACAATAGAGAGCGAAGAGATCTCCCAGTTGTCGATTATACTGAGACAGCATGGGACAAATATGTAGATTTCAATAAAGGTATCTTTCCCTATATAGGTACTATATCAAATAGTAAGCTGATACGCAGACTCACCAAGACTCTTGAAGCTGTAGTAAACGAGACTATAGCCGCCCTAGGCAATCTGACAGAGGAACAATCAGCGATGAGAATTGTTGTTCTCCAGAATCGTCTTGTCCTTGACGTCATCCTGGTCGATAGGGGCGGAGCTTGCAGGGTCATCGGATCCAGCTGCTGCATATTCATACCAGAAAATTCGCCATCTGTATATAAAGCTATAACACGCCTTCATAAGATTGTAAGCCAGATACACGAGAATCCAGGCACTTGGACGTGGTCCGGGTGGTTTTGGAGTGTGATATCAGCCTGGGGATGGAGAGTTCTATCCTTCCTAGGTATTGGCCTTCTCATACTATTCAGTTGCTGTCTATGTCTACAATGTGGACCAGCGATTTGTGGTCTGTGTGCCACATCGTGTATTCCACCACCAAGGTCTCGTTCAGAATGCCGGAAGAAGAAGGAAGAAGAAATGATGCTCCATGAGCAAATCGATGGAATGATGAAGATTGATGTCTCTTGAAGGGCAAGAAGGGGACAAGGAGGGAATGTGGAAATGTGGATTTTCCTGATCAGTTATGTCCCCTATCTTGGACCCCAACGGTTCTATATGCATGTTACAAGTACATGTATGTTCCCTCCAGTTCCAGTTTCTAAGACGCAAACATATGTGTGTCTTCCGTCGACATGTTCTCTGTCAGATCCGCCATCAATGGGCTGGATATTCGATTCCTAAGTATGAAAGGCCACCGACTTTATATGGCTAAGTTACTCCATTTTTACAGTTCAGGCAAGTAGGCCCGATTCTGTCCTCAAAGCCTTTCCCTGCTCTCTGTCTCTGACAGCTTCAGCTTGAGCTCGCATCTGTATCCATGAACTTTGTCCTACTCCCTGTGCAGCTAACAATGTCTGCCTCGGCCAGTTTTCGCCTGCCTGCCAAGAAGTTGTATTTCACCTTCGAATTATCTATTTTGCTCTTCAGCCGATGCATTCCTGTCAAGTGATTTAGGTAAACATTTCCTTTAGCTCACAAGCAAGGACTCAGCCTTTCCGTCCTCCTGCAAGTGATTCATAGCCCTGCTGCCATGGAAAGTTTTCTGCCCCTCGCATCTCATATAGACACTTAGACGCTTGTACACGCACACACAGTTAGTATAGAATAGATTCTGTCCGAGAGTCCTTCCTTGTGGATAACATAGTTCTCCGAACATAGGATGGTAGATATGATTTGGGATTAGGTTGACTTGACCCCCCAGACTTCTCGTCTCCACATGTAGAGCTAAATGTCAAGTCCCCTTCACCCCCTAGTTGCACGTCAATTACACGTCATGCTGCTGCGCGCGCATCTATGCCAAGTATTATCTTATAGATCCACCTATGTCTGATAATGCAAACCAATCATGTTTCTTTTATTCCTTATTACGCCTAGTTTCGATTACGTACCTGTTTTGTCACTCTTCTTATCAAATGTTACGCCTTCTACATTCGTTTCATTGTAATGCACTTATTATAAAAATACATGTCTGTCAATAAATTATTGTACTTCACTTCCTGAACCCTCGTGGTGACGGAACCTGAAGGCCGCGACTCGAGTCGGCCATTTTGAATGGAATAAAGCCCATTTAGAAAACCTCTTATACCACGGATTCTGCCTCTTGTTATTTTGAGCTATTTTCCTTTATTTTAAGATTCCGTATGAAATTCAGTACGGTAAAGAAGATTTTATTTACCACAGTACGACATAAAAGAAGGTCCCGAGACCTATCTGTCACCTCCATTATTCAGCTCAGTCCGAGCTTGAGGCACCGACGGATAGGTAAGGACCGGCCTTTCTTTAGGACTCCGCGCATATATCATATAGCATTTTCATTATGGAAGATCCAATCCGTTCTTTGCCTTTCTCTATTTCTAGCTTAATGGGCATGTTGTTAGAGCCACTGACGGTTTAAATGAAATTGACTGTTTTTTTATTTAAGCAGCTTCCCGAGTCCTGGCTCTCGATCTGTTTTGCGCTCACCTCCCAACTCATTTTCATTCCAATTCATAGTATTAGAAAAATGATGCACACGAGGTTAGATACAGCATGGTCTGAATTAATTTAGCACACTGATACCACTATGCTTAGACTTTTGAACAAGAAACTTATTGCTTGTACAGACTATCAAGAGTTTTTTCTAGATGCTGCTTAAGACTTTTTATAGTAATGCTATATAGTATATATTTTGAGACAGCTACCTCCCTATGCGAAAGGCACACAAGTTTGTAGGGCCCATTTTGTCTTTGCTCTTTGTTGTTGGGCATTGCATTGAACAATTATATATGGGCGCACATGCAGCACCTTGGGTAATAGAGGAAATAAGAGGTAACAATTTTAGACAATGACTTATCCCTACAACTAGTATAAAGATACACATGGACAATAGAGAGAGTATATACATCCATAGACTGGACGGATACACAATTCGGTCTTTCAGGACAAGAAGGAGCTGATGTCTTCAGCCATCGACTCTGGACAGAGCCATGAATATTTTAATTCATACTTCAGTTTTGTTAATGGAAGGTGCTAGGGCAATTGTAAAATTGATAAAATTACATATTTCAGAAATAATACGAGGGGCAGTTTGATATTTCTATTCTTCTGTTTTCCTCTCTCTTTATTGTCTGTTTTCTGCCCAGAGCGGGGCCTCCGAGACCTGAGTTGTTGCTGGGTGAGGTGAGGTCCTATCCTCATACAAAACGGGTGAGCAAATCAGTTTGGTAATAGTTTTTGTTTTGTTATATACATCATATAAATGTGAGTGACTGTGGTTATACTAGATGTCCCACAGGATATATAACCACTTTGGAGTTGTTTTGGTACTGGATGGACTGTTTCATTTTGAGTACTACATTGTATATTTTATGTTATAGGTTTCAACTGTATCCTGTTTGTACAGAGGAATGCAATTCGTAAGGCTGTATTGAATTTCAAATGTATATCACTTTTTCACTTCATTTATAATGCAGTAGCAATCTAGGTCCTGAAGAAAGCCCCTGACTAGAAGTTGAGAGGGCTGAAACATGTCGACCACATTGTGAGGCAGCATATATATTTTCAAGCTGCTTCTGCACTATTTTTAACAAGTATTATAAGAGATATTTTCGATTAAAGTGTTTTCCTTTCTAAATCCTTTTTTAACCTCACACGCACGCACTGCACTGAAATTCTATCACTGAATTTCGAGAACTTGTCTCCTCTTTGTTTCCTTCCTTTTTGACCTGATCGAAACCTAATCCACATTGTTTTCCTCTGTGATCAAGAGGTATTAGTGGATGGTAGGAAGGATATCCAAATGATGACACTGACCACTCTGGTAATTGATGGAAATCCTATTTTTCGCAAGGTTCTCTTCACTTTGTTAATGATTGCTTTGTAGTACTCTTCATGTTATATGTTTGTTTGGTCCTCTTTTCAACTAACAGACCATCGGATTTGTTGTTTTATACAGAAATCTATCTTGACAGTTTGTGTCTAAGGGCCAGAGCAACCATTTTTTCCATTCAGGATCTGATCTGTTATTTTTCAAAATAGTATGTACGTCGACCTCCCCCTGTGCAGTGTTTTCACTTGTAGGTGCAGGTATAGACGGAGTGTTCATGTCTTTTATCTTGGCTAATCCAAGGCATGCTGTTTGTTGGACAGTGTCATTCAAAAACATAATTTGCTCAGGGATGATACAGGCTCTAAACAAAACTTCTATTCCCTGTACTTGCCAATCTTTAGTAACCCAGATAGTTTTCGTCTCAATGTTGTCGTTCCAAAAGTCATAACCCTGTCTAGACAGTTGGGCAATAAAGGCTGTAGAATAAATCTGTTTGGTATTCGTTAACATAGTTTTCATTCCTGTCCTATTGACAATCTTAAAGTAAAATGCCTCGGCATTCGAGATATTAAACCCTGAAAAATATGGAAATTTCATTGCAAATGTTTTCCAGCTACCCTTTGGTGGCGTAGGACCCATTGGTTATACATAAATACATTTCTAGGTGTTGCAGATGTATACAAGAAATTATGGCCATAGTGGTTATAACAATACAGTTGTTCATAGTCTGATGAACCTTGTAAATATTAATTATTAGTGAATGCAGTTGACATCTCTAGATCAGACATCATATTATTAACAGTCTCGAAGTCCCAATCATCAGAAAAGGTACTGGAGGTAGTAAAGTCACTTAATGACATTTTAATTAAATGTGGAATCTTCAAAAGCTCAGACGGGCCAAAAATGTCATATTCGGTTTTGTCCCAACCTATACCATCTGGTATTGGAATCGCTGTGATGTTCACTGCTGACAAGTCTCTTGCTTCACGATGGGATGATTTGTGTGGCTGGAGAAGTAAGTTCACTCTTTTACTTGCTGTGTCCATTTGCATATATCTTCCATTAATCAGCATACCCAGAGTTATTACCAGAGCTAACCAAAGTAGTAAGAAGAACATTCCGAAAACAATCCATACTTCAATCCATGATGAAACCAGATAAGTTTTTTCCAGTAGATGAAAAAAGTCTGTTGCTTGTTCTTTGAAAGTTCTTTGTACTGGCGTCATTTCAGGCTCGCAAGGATCCTCAGAAAACGTATCAAAGTTCATGAAATAGCCAGATGCAGTTCTGTCAATGGTTGGAATTGCATCCGTATTTGATGAAATTGCTGGTACCAGTTGATCACTTGTTACTTCGTTGTAAACAGGTATATCTGGACGAACTGGTATTTGGGTCTCAAGATGTACAAGGTCCATAACATTGTTGCTTAGTCCTCTTTTTCTTACTGTCGAAACTTCAAAGGGGATAAGTCTCTCAGTTTGAACCTCTTGGATTGTAGCTAGAGAAGTGCGTCTGCTACATTGGCGGAGTCCACTTGGCCTACTGTTCAGTATCGGCCACATAGTGTGGTTTGATCAGGTCGATGAACACAAATCTTTTCTCCTTTTTACCTGCAAGGGGCGGCTAAAGTACTGTTCTTTATCCGTGGATTGCTAGTTGTCTGTATGAAGGCCCAAATTCCTTCTTATGCGTGATCTTTTCTCTGACTAGATCCCCAAACTTTGGGATCCAGACAGGCCTTGTTGGGATGGCCGGATTTTTCTTAGTGGTGGTTGGCTTCAGGACCATGTTGCTTTGTTGCGTTCTTAGTTCATTTGAGTCCTGTAAAACAGCCAAACGATCTTTGACATCAAGTTGATTGTTTTCCACCACTGTGCCTTTCATATCTAAGTCCTGAACCAACATTCTACTCCCAAACAGGACCTCATATGGAGTGAGACCCCCTAGAGAAATTCTTGGCAAGTTGTTTATTGTGTGCTGGACCCCATATAAATGTTTGACCCACCCAACACCTAAACCTAATACCCTAGCTGTTATAGACTGCCTTATGTCCCGGTTTTTTCTTTCCACAACAGAATTTCCCTCAGGATGGAATGGAGAAGAATACCGCAATGCTACATCCTACTGGCCATGGTTTCTTTGTAAGCCCTAGAGCTAAACGCAGGACCCTGGTCAGAATGTAGTGTGCCCATTGCATATGTGCCGATAAAGACTCGCAAATCTTTTATAACAGATTGAGAGTCAGCCGAGCGCTGAGGCCACATCCACATCCATAGGAACCTAGAGCACGAATCCACTGCGACCATGATATATTTATAGTTCCCATCCCTTTGTAAGGGACCACAGTGGTCCAGGGAAACACATGCTAATGGTTTATCTGAAATTAAAAGGGGCGTCTGCGCAGGACGTTTCACAGTTGAGACTTTTATCTTCTGGCACATTTCGCAGTCCAAAACATAATTCCTGGTCTGTTTCCTAATGCCTGGCCACCAGTATCTCTGTTTTAATAATAATACTGTGGCGGAAACACCTGCATGGGCAAAGGCGATTCCTTCATGTGCTGCTAGGATTAGTCCTAATCTATGTTCCATGTTTAGTATTACCCTATCCCCCTATTCCCCACTCCAGGGATTCGAGCAAACGGAACATTGTTCGCATCAATTATATATGAGTATTTGAGTGGAAACTTTTTAGGTAATGCCGCAACGCTGCCTTTGCTTGATGCATTGACAGCCAGCATTATTTCGCTGTTTATTTTCATTTTTGAATGAGTGATTGCAGCTACAGAAGCCGTTTGCACAGCCCCTTTTGCGGCTTAATCAGCCAATGAATTCCCTTCAATGTGAACGCCATCACATTGGTGACTCAGCGTGTGTGTCACATGAGTGTTCTGTAGTCCGTTTTACAACTGAACTACTTGTTCCCAAAGCAATTTGTGATTGATTGTGCCAACTTTTGCATCTTTGAAACCATTTTGAATCCAATTCTGTAAATATTAATTGTAAGATTGAACACAGTAAAAGGAATCGCAGACTATCAGTGTGGGGAATTTGCGATCTGTATTTTCAAGTGCCATCTTAAATGCTTGTAGTTCACCTCGCTGAGCTGTACAATCTCCTAGAGATTGGGATTTTGTGACCATTGGTCTGAATTGTCCATCTCGCATGCAACCTTTAACAATAGCACAGGCTGCACTGTAAGCTTGTTAACTCCCCGTAGCGGGCTGTGCAGATCCGTCAGTATAAATTATAAATTCGTACTGGTCAAGAGGGAGAATTTCAGTAGGCAGAGGACATTCGTGTTCTTATTGCAGGAATGCTTGTGTTTTTAAATATGGATCAAAAACGTATTCATCATCAGGTGCAGCAAGAGAATTAACCCATTGTATCCATCTCGGATGTAAAGCTTTTGCATTTGGAATACTAGCCTTTGTAACTGCCTCTAGGGCTGGTACAGGAGTCACAACCATAATGTGTTTCCCCTGTGCTAGGGCTCTTTCTTTTGCTACAGCGGTTTGAACTGCTGTCAGAATTTTTTCTGTAGAAGTGAATTTCATTTCTGCTTGTGTATACAAGTGGGATTTGTATGCAATTGGTATTTTTTCACCTTTGTTAAAAGTTAAGTAGGTGAATCCGCATTGACCCAGAATTATTCGGATCACTAAGTTGCGTACGTTTACGCGTGTTTTCAAGTATTTAGTTGCTAACATGTCTGTTTGGAGTGAACGCAAAATTTCTGTGTGTGTTTGTGTCCAATGTGTGATTTTAAAATCAGGTTTGATTAATTCGTAGAGAGGTTTAACCCTTTCTGTATAATTTAAAATGTAAGTTCTTCCAAAATTCAGGAAACCTAGAATCGACTGTAAATTTTTCAGCGTTTTTGGAGGTTGGAGCAGCGCACACTTTTCTAAAACGTTGGCTGGCAGGCTTTTGCCTTCACTTGATAGTTCATATCCTAGGAAAAGTACGTTGAGGTGGGCAATTCTTGACTTTTTAAAGTTGAATTTGTAACCCTCTGAGGCAAAGCCCAATATTATGGTGCTCACCCTGTTCAAGTGCCTATCCAGGTCATTGTCTGTCAGATATATATCATCGACATATGACAATACCTCGTCATCATAAGTTTGTAGTAACTCTGTTACCCTTGTTGGGAATAACCCCGGGCTGTTTTTGAATCCCTGGGGCAGTCGACAAAATTGACCCTGGGTCCCCATTATTGAGAAAGCTGTCAAATGTCTGCTTTGTGGTGCAATATTTTGACAAAAGAAACCATTTGAAATGTCTAATGTGGTTTTATATGTTTTAGGCACAATGTTATTCATTAAGGCTGTACCATGTGCATTTTATACTGCAAATGTTTTGCAACAAGAATATAAGTGTCTGTAATCCAAAACTAGATGATATGTATTGTCTGGTTTGGAGACAGGAAACAAAGGATTGTTCATTGATGAGGTGCATGTTTCGATCACCCCCTAATATTCAAGTTGATCTAAAATCTCCATGACCAGTTTTTTAGCTTCTTGCTTAACTGGGTACTGCCTTTGTGCACTCGGTTGATTTTTTAACTAGATTTTATGGTGAGGTGAGTCCTCATCCCATCTTACATGATTTTTATATAGTGCTGGGGCTTGGGCTACTGCCCATTTCCTGGCTAATGAATATTTTAAATGAACTGGAACATGGTTGGAGAAGGAAGGCATAATGATGGCCCCGCCATGTGGGCACTCCCTGACAAACTCTGGTGGCCAGTCCGGTTCTGCAAAAAGTATATCATAACCCTTTGAAAGATGCTCCCAAAAGAGTGCTTTCACTTTTCTTGGTATGTCTCCCTCCATCCGGAGTGTTATTTCATATAACCTATGTGGAGAACTAACCCTGGTGTCTACAGTCTCAACATGTATGTCTTCATTCAAGTCCATTGTCTCCAGAAGTCCCTTCAGGTTCTGGTGAGCTATTGTAACTTCTGCTGCACTGTCCAGCATGGTCTGGGCCCATTCTCCGTTCATGAGTTGGGTTCTCAGCATTCTCGGCATGTCTGATCTTCAGACCCGCTACCTTTTTCTTGGAGAATTGAGGTTTTGCTTTATTTTTCTGAACGTGTTGATCGTCTTTGGACTTCACGCGTTCTTCCTTGTATTCTGACCGTCCTCTTCTTTCAGATGTCTGTAACGAAATCTGAAAGGTACGAGAGGAACGTGTATCATTATCTTGATATCCGTCAGGTTTTCTCAAATTATCCCTATTCCTGAGGTTGTACCTCCTTTCAGAGGGCTCCTTCTGTGGAGGAGACCTGCCTTGGGAATGAGAATGCTTCTCTTTGGAATTCTGCTTGCTATTTTCCCATTTCTTTTTAGAAGAGGTAGGAGTGTTTTTAGGAAAGACCTTATCAGGATTTTCAGACAGTTGTGGTTTAACTGTATATTTCTATTAACTTTTGTATGTTATTAAGTAATTCCTTGTCCGACATTGATTCAAATCGACCATGTTGCTCCTGGTCTACCTAGTGGACCGAGACTGGTAATGTGATTGTAATGTTTTAGGGCACCTTTAAACCAGAGCTCATGCTTCTGCTATGTGAGTGGAATTACAATATCCTCAAAAGGATTATATTCCTCAGGTGGTTCATCTTCTTTGTAGAAGTGAAACACATGTGTTACTGGATTTGATTCTGGGAATACTATCCATGAATAGAATACCTCTGTCCGGTGAGATTCATGTGCGTCTATCACGAAAACTGCTCTACCACCTCTTGGTGTCAGACCATGTTTTATCAGTTTTAGAGTGATGGCTCTCCTTAAATTTGGTGGGATGATTATAGCATCCTCGTCAGTTTCTTGAAAACCTGTACGATTAAAAGCTGCTGTGATTTGGTCAGCCACAGCTCCACCAGTATCGGTGTTTGTGCCGTTTTCGGACATTGTTTAATGAAAGTTTCAGAGCAAGTTTCAAGGGAACAAAGATAAGGTGCACAATATTTTGAAACACTGTATCCTTCAACGTTGAACAAAACCAAACAGCTAACACATAGGACTTTCGTCCTACTCAGCTATGGCAGATATTATCCATACCCACTCCAGACGTCTTATGGAGCTTTATGAGTAGAGGGTTTCTGAGAAAAGCACAACTGAGTTACTTCAGTATCAAGCGTTAAATTAGTGCCTTACCAAACCGTTGGGCGCCATGTAGTGTAGTTCCTATATCCCTGATAGGCTCTGCGCATTGGAATAATATACACTATAGATTTGACATAGGACTAAGGTCAGTATGTCTCTATCGAGTATATTAAACTTGGGGGCATATGTATCAACATCACCATTTGCGATTCTCAAATAGCGATTGTTAAGGAATCGCTATTTGAGAATTGCAAAACGGGATGTATTTAAAAATTCGCAAACTTTTTGCGATTTCTTAAAATTCCTTAATTGCGATTAGCAAATTGCGAAATCGCAATTAAGGAATACCTGGCCATTCATTTCTATGGGCCAGGAGACCCATAGGAATGAATGGGAAGTAATTCTCAAATAGCGAATTCGCAATTTGCTAATCGCTATTTGAGAATAATTTCAAAGGTGCAAGGGTGTCATGATGACACCCTGATGCACCCCTGAAATGAGCATGTGTGTGCATATGGCGCACATACATGCCCTAAGGGCATGTATGAGCGTCACGTGGCACTTTGCAAAATTAAAAATAGTGCATTTTGAAAGGAAATCGCAAATTACCACCAACTGGAAGTTGGTGGTAATTTGCGATTTCTTAAGGATAATTCGCACAACTTGGGTGCTTTTTACATATCATTTAAGAAATCGCAATGTGCGATTTCTTAAATGATTACGCAAAATTAAGAAATCGCTAAATTAGCAATTCCTTAATTTTGCGATGGGATTTTGCCTAATACATCCCGTTTTGCGAATTTTTACTCGCAAACGCTGTATTTTGCGATTCGCAGCGTTTGCGAGTAAAAATTAGCTTGATACATATGCCCCTTAATTACTTGTGTGTGCCGGCTAACTCAGAGGTCACTAGAATCTTCTCGAATATACAAGAAGGGATTAGTCTCTGACAACCGCATAAACATGACAACTTTGTTTCCCTTTAGAATCGGAACAGTCTCAGAATCGTGGAAACAATAGATAACAGTTTCACTCGGTCAATCGTGAATGCTTCGTTTCTACAGAGTTGCGCAGAAATAGAGAGACGGGCGTTTCAATAAAAGGGTTTATTGAACAGTCTTATTTCTCATGCAAGAGATATGAATTGCTACAATCATAAGACAGACTGTGAAATACAATATGTACGAGGTTAGCAGTAAGATAAGATAATACTGCAATAGCATGGTTTGTAGCTATGTTTTTCACACACAGAGAGTGAGAGAATAAACAACATAGTTGCGTTCTCCCAAATAAACTTTTTTTCACAATCAGCAACTGTTGTTAGAAAGATAGAACCACACGATCTTCAGATGTAATGGAGTGTTATTCCAATACCTACTCGTCAGGTGGAATATCAAAGATATTGAAGTAAAAGCCTCACTCACATAATAGTGACATGCTTCATCATAGGCAAATACTCCACACCCAGAGTAGATGGTACTCTCTGGGCCGACTCAACCAAAGATGTAATGGGAGTGCTTAGATAAATGAGTAACTGGTTAAGCAGGGAACCAGATTTGAATTAAAAGTACCTACGAGTATACCCCTATTTAGTCCTTTATTCTAGGGTACTCTTGGTATCATTAAAAACTTTATATTGGGGTTATTTTGAACGTAATTTCATTCAAATGTACCCTCAACTGTGTGCCAACATGTTTCGGCCCATGTAGGTAGCCCGGTCGGGTCTGAGGGCCTTCGTCAGGGCAATATATATTTCTGTTCCTTATCTTTAAGGTCCCTGCCGTGTATCAGTGCATGTGCTACATGCAACCCAAACGTGAGGCCTAATGCACTCACCTGTACGTATTTTTACTCCAACTCCAGTAGATTTTCTATAGAAAATTCAGAGAGACAATAAAACATCTATACTTTATGTACATTTGTAAGTCTCTAATGCTATTGTACCTATATCGTGCTCTTATTTGCTAAAATAAAGTTGGAGTGCCGGTGCACCACCTGACTATGTGCTCACTATTTAGGGCTTGGTAGACTTATCTACTCAATCCATCAGAAATGCCAGTTCGCTGAAATCTAGTCACCACACTACGTGATCTCTATAAAAAAAAAAAATTGTCTTTAGGTATAAATACCGTAACCATTTCATTGTATAACACACCATTCACAGCAGTCTATATTATCCCAAGCAAATTGCTAAACGTGATGTTATAGGCTCATTCATTCGGGTTCTCAAAATGCTGTGATATATAGTGCTTCCTAGGACACCTCAAAACATGGTGTGTTCAATAACCTAATTTCTTTAAAAGTGAAAGATTTTTTCGCCAATATTGCTTAATCAAGAAGAGTCATAGTGTTTCTCACCTACTGGTTGATGCCTACTAGCATCATGCAGCTCTCATGTGTTAGGGTGATGTCCTGTAGTCAAACACTGTATTAAATAAACAGTATTAGTTATACACCACCTTCTTCATTTGGGAACTCTTAACGCCGTATTTATTATACATCTAACACCCAAGCTTTCAACATACATGGCATATGCTGTCTTTTATTCTGTCTTTGTTTTTTGTGCATGCCCCACGACTCATGGTATCATTATTTAAACTGCTTTTCAATCCATTGCCTCTCAAAAATACAGAGTTGTGCTTTAAATTGCTACCGTATGACGGGTCAATTCTAGGTGCGGTTTCTATTGGTAAAAATGCCTCGAAACAGCGAGTCTGCGGGGAAATTATTTGACTGCTCGTGTCAACCACAAGATCGTTGATCTGCTTGGGGCGAACAAAATAGTGCAGCGTATCTTCCCCCTAAATCTGAACGAGCATGAAAATCTACGCTGTCTCAAGTGTATCTAGTGCGGTTCTGTCTAATACTGCGTGGTAGGCGAGACCCTAGTCACACTTACTTCGTCAAGGACAAACCCCGCTGATCCACCTCTTAGGACACATCGTCTGCCGTCGGAGGAATTGTAAATCTACTGTATCTCTTAAGTAGAGCATTTTCCTCTCGCTAATTGGTTTCTCTGTCCAATTACGTGAATTCTCTATGGTTGGACCAGGGGATGCTGGGTTGTGTGGTGACGTTTGTGTGGTTACTGCACAGGGTTTCTGGGTAGTGTAGTTCTGTTACATAGCGGGTTAGGTGTTCCTTTCTATTTGCGTTGGCTTGCTTTTTTTTATTTGTGTCCAACTTTATCGATCTTCTAAAATTGTGAACTCCCAATCGAAGTTACAGAACACCATGTTTATTTATAATTTGTATGTGAGCGAAACCTGTGGCGGGTTAAATCGCAGTATGAGTTTGTAGCGATTACTTCACTTTCCACAGATTCTACTGAACACAGGTGTGATTTGTATGTATGCGCCATGTTAATGGAGCCATACTAGTCCAGCCCAATCTGCACGTATTTAAAGGTGTCATTGTTACTAGTGAACTTTGTTCTTTTTTTATATTAATTAGTTCCTGGTTCCTTCAGTATGCTAGGGCATATATTGGTTACCAGAGATGTCTAATGCCCCACATATTGTTTTTAGAGTCTCTTATAGTATTGCTATTTTAACACAATAAAACAATCTTCTATGTTATCTGCCTATTGGCTAATAGGCTGAACCTTTATCATGTTTGAGGGGATCTGTTTATATGGATACGCATTAATATATTTCATCGGTTCTATTCCATTGTCTAGGTATGTTCAAAACTTTCAGTTTTTTCAGCATACTAGGAGGTCATTTTATCGTGGTATTGCAAACATTAGTTTCAACCATGTTATATGAGGCTCGTGTAAGACTAGGGTTTGGAGCTATGTTATAGTTGAGTTTAGTTGATCTTTTTGTTCTTCTTTTTCCTTCATTTTCTATTTACAATAGCCTGAATTCATAATGAATGCATCTTAGTGTATTCTGTTTTGAGTTAAGTCATGGAGGTCCACGGGATTTCCTCATTCAGACCTAGTGTTGTGCTTGACAAACGGTAGATCCATCTCTGTTCTAGTTTTAGTAGTTGTCCTTCGTTGCAACTGTTGGGTAGTTTTTCAATCACAGTCCAAGTGAAATCGTTCTCATTGTGTTTCTGGGTTTGGAAGTGATGCATCATCTTGGTAATTGTTTTACCACATCTAAATGTGCTACGATGTTCGTTGATTCTAATCTTCACTTTTCGTGTGGTCATGTCAATGTATATCTTCTTACATATGCATGTTATCAAGTAGACTACGTTTTGGCTATTACAATTGCTGAAGGTTCGTTGTTCCCAAGGGGTTCTTAAACCCACATCAATCTCTTTGCTGGGTGTTGTTAGTCTACATACACTGCAAGACCCACATGGGAAGTGTCCAACCACCTCTGGTAGATTCCATAGAGTGTTTTGTTGTCCTGTTTTGATTTGTTTCTTATTTGGACGAGTGTGGACAACGGAGTCCTTGATTGATTTACCTCTCTTAAAGGCAAATAATGGTTTTTCCAATCTTAAACCACCAGAATTTAATGTTCTCCAAGGTCGTAAGACAATTCCTTTTACTTTATTAGATTCTGTTCCAAAGGTGGTGACACACACCATTCTTTTGTTCTCAGGTTTCTTTGTAGGTTCCAACAGTCCCTCTCGATTGCTGTTCTTTGCCCTTTTGTACGCTTGTTTAATCAATCTTTTTGGGTATGATTTGGTCTTCAATTTTTGTGCTAGTTTCTCAGCATGGATTTCATATTTCGCCTTGTCTGTACAATTCCTTCTCAATCTTAGAAATTGACCTACTGGCAAGTTATCTCTTAGGGCCTTGGGGTGGAAGCTATCGTACCTAAGTAGATTGTTGGCATCAGTGGGTTTGTAAAACACTTCTGTTTTTAGTATCCCCTCTGTTGGCTAGATTTTAAGGTCCAAAAAAGTAATTGAATCTCTCGCTAAGGTCATCGTGAACTTCAGGTATTCGTCCCTAGAGTTCAACCAAGCCAGAAAATCTTGTGCTCTGTCGGCATCTCCTTTCCAGATTATAAAGATGTCATCTATGCAGCGCTTCCACACCCCTAAGTTGGTTTGGTATGGATTTGTCTCGTTATAGATGAAGGTCATTTCGAAGTCGTGAACGTAGAGGCAAGCTCCGCTAGGTGCGCAGGTCATGCCCATAGATGTACCATGGGTTTGTAGAAAGTATTCCCCTTCGAATTCGAAATAATTCCTAGTCAGGGCTAATCTTACACAATCGACAACAAACTTTATTGGTGTTATTGATGTCCAATTCTCCGATCTTAACAGTTTCTCTATTACTGTGAGGGAAGCCTCTTGTGGGATACTGGTGTACAGTGCTTCCACATCCAGGGTCATCAGATAATCGGTAGTTGGATCGAACCTCAGTGGTTGAAGTTTCAACAGGATGTCTTGTGTGTCTTTCAAATACTAGGGCATTTTTTGTACCATTGGTCTTAAAAAATGGTCAGCAAATTTCGAGAGTGGTTCCAGCGCCGAACCGATGCCTGATACGATCGGTCTTCCCGGTGGTGGATGTATGTTCTTATGTACTTTAGGGAGAATATAAAAGTACGGTATCTTTGGGTCCATTTCTTTTAAAAAATTCTCCTCTGCGGTGGTAATCCATCCTTCTTCTGCTGCTTTCGTTACCATCTCGTGTATTTCTAGTTTCAGATTTTCAGTTGGATCTCTTTGCAGTCGTGAGTAATTTCGGGGGTCATTTAGTAGTTTCAGGCATTCGTTCTTGTACATTTCAATGGGTAGTATCACTGTTGCTCCTCCCTTGTCCGCTGGTTTAATTATGACATCATGCATCTTATCGAATTCCGCCAATGTACGCCATTCAATAGATGTAAAATTATTGAACGTTCTGTTGTTATTGCCTTTTAGTTGGTCAACATCCAATGTTACTGCCTTTTCAAAGGCTAGTAGTACTGGTGGCATGGTATGGTTTGGAGGGATAAATTTTGATTTCTTTCTTAGGCCAGTGTTTTTATCTGCAGTGTCAACCAATTCCTCAGGTCCCTCTGTTTCCGAAAAGAACACAGATAGTCGAAGTCTACGGAAAAATTCGGCTAGTTCAATTCTTAAGTTAAAGAGGTTAGACCTATTCATCGGGACAAAGCCGAGTCCTTTATTTAGCACTTCTTCTTGTGTTCTTGAGAGGACTCTGGTGCTCAGGTTTAATATTCCCGAGTGTTCTTGCTCGTGCTAGGTCTGGGTTCCTGTACCGTTGGGTCTTCTCTGTTCGTTTCCCACTGTACTCTGGGCCCTCTCCGATTGCCTCCTCCTCGTGTACGGCCTCTCCCTAAAAAAGGCTGTTGATAGGGTTGCCATTGGTATCCAAACTGTGGTGGTTGAAAAGGTGCTTGCATAAAAGGATTCCATCCAAAAGGTGGTTGTTGCTTGACAAACGGTAGATCCATCTCTGTTCTAGTTTTAGTAGTTGTCCTTCGTTGCAACTGTTGGGTAGTTGAGGTAAATCAATCAAGGACTCCGTTGTCCACACTCGTCCAAATAAGAAACAAATCAAAACAGGACAACAAAACACTCTATGGAATCTACCAGAGGTGGCTGGACACTTCCCATGTGGGTCTTGCAGTGTATGTAGACTAACAACACCCAGCAAAGAGATTGATGAGGGTTTAAGAACCCCTTGGGAACAACGAACCTTCAGCAATTGTAATAGCCAAAACATAGTCTACTTGATAACATGCATATGTAAGAAGATATACATTGGCATGACCACACGAAAAGTGAAGATTAGAATCAACGAACATCGTAGCACATTTAGATGTGGTAAAACAATTACCAAGATGATGCGTCACTTCCAAACCCAGAAACACAATGAGAACGATTTCACTTGGACTGTGATTGAAAAACTACCCAACAGTTGCAACGAAGGACAACTACTAAAACTAGAACAGAGATGGATCTACCGTTTGTCAAGCACAACACTAGGTCTGAATGAGGAAATCCCGTGAACCTCCATGACTTAACTCAAAACAGAATACACTAAGATGCATTCATTATGAATTCAGGCTATTGTAAATAGAAAATGCAGGAAAAAGAAGAACAAAAAGATCAACTAAACTCAACTATAACATAGCTCCAAACCCTAGTCTTACACGAGCCTCATATAACATGGTTGAAACTAATGTTTGCAACACCACGATAAAATGACCTCCTAGTATGCTGAAAAAACTGAAAGTTTTGAACATACCTAGACAATGGAATAGAACCGATGAAATATATTAATGCGTATCCATACAAACAGATCCCCTCAAACATGATAAAGGTTCAGCCTATTAGCCAATAGGCAGATAACATAGAAGATTGTTTTATTGTGTTAAAATAGCAATACTATAAGAGACTCTAAAAACAATATGTGGGGCAATAGACATCTCTGGTAACCAATATATGCCCTAGCATACTGAAGGAACCAGGAACTAATTAATATAAAAAAAGAACAAAGTCCACTAGTAAAAATGACACCTTTAAATACGTGTAGATTGGGCTGGACTATTATGGCTCCATTAACATGGCGCATAAATACAAATCACACCTGTGTTCAGTAGAATCTGTGGAAAGTGAAGTAATCGCTACAAACTCATACTGCGATTTAACCCGCCACAGGTTTCGCTCGCATACAAATTATAAATAAACATGGTGTTCTGTAACTCCGATTGGGAGTTCACAATTTTAGAAGATCGATAAAGTTGGACGCAAATAAAAAAAAGCAAGCCAACGAAAATAGAAAGGAACACCTAACACGCTATGTAACAGAACTACACTACCCAGAAACCCTGTGCAGTAACCACACATAGGTCACCACACAACCCAGCATCCCCTGGTCCAACCATAGAGAATTCACGTAATTGGACAGAGAAACCAATTAGCGAGAGGAAAATGCTCTACTTAAGAGATACAGTAGATTTACAACTCCTCCGACGGCAGACGATGTGTCCTAAGAGGTGGATCAGCGGGGTGTTGTCCTTGACGAAGTAAGTGTGACTAGGGTCTCGCCTACCACGCAGGATTAGACAGAACCGCACTAGATACACTTGAGACAGCGTAGATTTTCATGCTCGTTCAGATTTAAGGGAAGATACGCTGCACTATTTTGTTCGCCCCAAGCAGATCAACGATCTTGTGGTTGACACGAGCAGTCAAATAATTTCCCCGCAGACTCGCAGTTTCGAGGCATTTTTACCAATAGAAACCGCACCTAGAATTGACCTGACATACGGTAGCAATTTAAAGCACAACTCTGTATTTTTGAGAGGCAATGGATTGAAACGCAGTTTAAATAATGTTACCATGAGTCGTGGGGCATGCACAAAAAACAAAGACACAATAAAAGACAGCATATGCCATGTATGTTGAAAGCTTGGGTGTTAGATGTATAATAAATACGGCGTTAAGAGTTCCCAAATGAAGAAGGTGGTGTATAACTAATACTGTTTATTTAATACAGTGTTTGACTACAGGACATCACCCTAACACATGAGAGCTGCATGATGCTAGTAGGCATCAACCAGTAGGTGAGAAACACTATGACTCTTCTTGATTAAGCAATATTGGCGAAAAAATCTTTCACTTTTAAAGAAATTAGGTTATTGAACACACCATGTTTTGAGGTGTCCTAGGAAGCACTATATATCACAGCATTTTGAGAACCCGAATGAATGAGCCTATAACATCACGTTTAGCAATTTGCTTGGGATAATATAGACTGCTGTGAATGGTGTGTTACACAATGAAATGGTTACGGTATTTATACCTAAAGACAAACATTTTTTTTATAGAGATCACGTAGTGTGGTGACTAGATTTCAGCGAACTGGCATTTCTGATGGATTGAGTAGATAAGTCCACCAAGCCCTAAATAGTGAGCACGTAGTCAGGTGGTGCACCGACACTCCAACTTTATTTTAGCAAATAAGAGCACGATATAGGCACAATAGCATTAGAGACTTACAAATGTACATAAAGTATAGATGTTTTATTGTCTCTCTGAATTTTCTATAGAAAATCTACTGGAGTTGGAGTGAAAATACGTACAGGTGAGTGCATTAGGCCTCACGTTTGGGTTGCATGTAGCACATGCACTGATACACGGCAGGGACCTTAAAGATAAGGAACAGAAATATATATTGCCCTGACGAAGGCCCTCAGACCCGACCGGGCTACCTACATGGGCCGAAACATGTTGGCACACAGTTGAGGGTACATTTGAATGAAATTACGTTCAAAATAACCCCAATATAAAGTTTTTAATGATACCAAGAGTACCCTAGAATAAAGGACTAAATAGGGGTATACTCGTAGGTACTTTTAATTCAAATCTGGTTCCCTGCTTGACCAGTTACTCATTTATCTAAGCACTCCCATTACATCTTTGGTTGAGTCCGCCCAGAGAGTACCATCTACTCTGGGTGTAGAGTATTTGCCTATGATGAAGCATGTCACTATTATGTGAGTGAGGCTTTTACTTCAATATCTTTGATATTCCACCTGACGAGTAGGTATTGGAATAACACTCCATTACATCTGAAGATCGTGTGGTTCTATCTTTCTAACAACAGTTGCTGATTGTGAAAAAAAAAATGGTTTGTAGCTATGACATATATTAATCAAAATATATACATAAATAAAATAGGCTAAAATGTGACACTCATCTGATGCTTCTAAATTGTCTACCCCAGTGTACCTAACCTAAGTGCAGTACGAGGTTTGAAGTAGGTGCCATTTCTAAGGTATAGCTAGCTATATTTTTAGTTTAGCCAAGAGTTGACAAAAGTTTCTTTCGGTTCTAGTCAGCTCTATACCTTAGAATGAGAGCGGCTGGAATGTCTTTTCTGGACTCGATAGTCTAACCCCCCGCAAGGGAAGTCAGAGAGCACTGGAGCTGGATTCTCTGCGAGGAGGATGGCAGCGTCAGGTCAGTGCATCAGGCTGGAACTCAATCTCCTTCCGAACTTGCCGTGGCGAACCACGTAGTCTGGGTTGGATCGAATTCTCCGGGAACCAGAATCTGCCCGGGCAAGTGCTGGTATATTTATACCTTGAAGGTGTCTAGGAATGCCAGTATTGACGTACAAGTCGGGCAGAGAAACGTCATGAATGAACCCCTAAGGAATAGATGTTCATGCATACTTATTGAGTTCATGGAGAAATCAATATTCAAGCCGAGGGAAATTCCTAAAGGCTTAAGGGTATGGTTTTCCAAGAATTTGTTGTGACGTGGATGGACGGATGTAGGTGGCCATGCCTGTATTTGGTTTTTACGGACAATGTCTTAATAAGGGCCGGATTTCTATGTCCAAATAAGGGCAATGTGAATTGTACCTATATAAGGGCATAAATCGGGAAACCTATATACGGAATCTAAATTTGCACACAACAGTAGCACTGCATGTGTTAATGCCTGAGTCATTGTACAAGTACATAGATAGTGACTGGATACTTAGAGTGCTGCAAGTTGGCAGCATGGTGAATTTATAAGTGCTTGGGTTTTGGCACAGTGATTAGATAAGGACATGATACTGGCTGCATGATTGGAGGAGTGGACGGAGAATGACAGTGTGATTGCTGGACTGCATGGGTACTACGTGGGTAATTGGAGGAGTGAATCGGTAGTGTGGAGGTGGTTAGGCAACTGCATGGATAGTGCACATTTGATTGTAGCCCTGCATGTGTTAATGTCTGAGTCATTGTGCAAGTACATGGATAGTGACTGGATACTTAGAGTGCTGGATGTTGACAGCATTGTGAATTTATAAGTGCTTGGGTTTTGGTGCAGTGAATACATAAGGACATAGCAGAGTGATTAAAAGAGTCCACAGGGAGTGACAGGGGAAGTGCTGGACTGCATGTGTAGTGCTTTGGAGATTTTACCACTGCATAAGTTAGTGCATGAGTCATTGCATGAATGCATTGGTAGTGCTTGGATACTAACTGGGTGATTGCACAATATAGAATCAGTAAATCATTTCTCGTGTACTTATAAAATCACATATTCACTACCTTTGCACTCCTGTAATCAGTCAAGCACCTCTCAATAATTCAGTAAATATACATACAACTATATAAATATCATCTGAACCCATACATGAGTCATTACATGCTATCTAGTTAAGTAGATAACTACAACATACCAGAAAGAGTACAATGTGGTGGTTTACTTTTGAGCTACATCTTGACCATTAAATCTAGAAATATGCGACATAATCAAACTATACCTCTCAACACACTTAAGGAAGAAGACTAATAAACAACATATTTTATGAGCATTTCTAAAACCACACTTTTATTATACATCTTCAGCATTATATCTAAAATTATGTGGCATCATTCAACTATACCTTAGCTCAAACTACAAAAAGAAGCATAAGTATTAACACCTTATTTCACCATTCTATCTTAAAACATATGGAATCATTTACCTTTACCTTCTGTACAAACTAATAACAGAAACTTACTTATTAACCCCTTATATGATCATCTTACAAACAGCACAGTTGTGCTACATTTTACCAAACTATCTATAATTATGCAGAATTATTAAACTATACTTTGAAAAAAGAAGAAAAAATGATGCCTAATAAACTACACCTTATATGAACCTGTTTGAAAATACACATTTATAGTGCATGTTCAACCAACTATGTAAAAATAAAAAGCATCATTCAGGTATACCTTTCAACAGACTTAAAATTATATATATTACTGTACAGACTGTATTTTATACAAACTTCAAGTACAATAAAAAATAATCCCAATATACATCTCTACATCTAATATATTTCAAACAACACAGTTTTACAATAATGTCAAATCTATTTTAAATAAACCTCAAAAATATATAACTCACTTTTAAAATAAATTGTTTGAATGAAAAATCTCACACCCAGGATTTTCTTTTACACAAAGTCAATATAGATCACCAGACTCTGCAAGGTAAAACCTGTAATGGCAAGATTTTCTTCTATTTTGCCATACAAATACATATAAGCAACAACTCACATTGCTTCCCAGTGATAGTTAATAATACTTTTCAACTGACTTCTTCACCACTTTTGCTTAGTGCCAGTTTCCATAGCCACAGCTCATGTAACATTCAACTTAACTGTCAGGTCACAAGTTCACCACAGAATGTTGCAAATAAGAACAGCAAGTGTGGTTGCTTTTGCAAAATATGCCCTTATCCTTTCTGCTGTACCTTTCAAACATTTTTTACTAACCAATAAGAAACATGCTTTTTAAACAAAGTAAAATGCACCCTATTTTTGAATGTATAATCTTCTTAAACAGCCAATCAAATCTCCACTTTCTTAAAAACAGCATCTTCTCCACCATTTTAGATATCTCTCATTCTACCAACTGACTACCTCAGCTACAGACATCTTTTGATTACCTACAGAGATTCC
Source organism: Triturus cristatus (assembly GCF_964204655.1). NCBI lineage: Eukaryota > Metazoa > Chordata > Amphibia > Caudata > Salamandridae > Triturus > Triturus cristatus. Next base: position 200,705,728 of record NC_140593.1, read on the forward strand.
TTCAAGATGCTTTCAGTGTGGATTGTTGGGCACAGCTATGTATTCTGGTGCAAAAGGTATGCTGAACACAGAGGTATTGACAAAGACCTAGCGTTGCAAAATGTAGACATTAAATGGATTGGACAGAGAGGATTAGCCCTTTGGGTGCCAGGCCTTTTCCCCCTCCTGTGCCTGGCGCTTCCCTATTGGGGGGGTGTCATGACGAGATAGTCTCGTCATGGGCACAGCGCGACTGTGCTCCATGACGAGACCATCTCGTCATGGGCACAGAAGAGGTTAAAGTGGCACCAGTTGATGCCTTTGGTTAAAACCTTTTTGCATCTCCAACCCCCTGACCTCATGACTGTGCACTGTGGTGGCAATGACCTAGGCACAGTGACTGGGGTAGGTCTGGAAATGCTAATGAAGGACACCTTTGCAGAATTGATGTTGCTTTTACCCCAAACTGCCTTTGTATACTCTAACATATACCAAAGACAGAAATGGAAGTGGTCCAATCAATTTTGTCCACAGATTGCGAAAGCTAGAAAAAATGTCAATAAAGCTGCTTCTGCTTAACTCAGAGACCATAGAATGGGCTCCATATATAACAACTATCTACATTTCCATATGGAGGGCATCTACCGGAGTGACGGAGTACACTTCACTGATGAAGGGAACAGAGTGTTTCTCAACAACCTAAAGCTCTACATCTACACTTACATGTAGCTGCAAGAAACTCATAATAAACACAAGGGCTCTTTTTAGAGCCACCCAATAACCCAACACATGACCTAAGTTTATATGAAAAGAGCCGCGCACCCATCGCGTTCACACTAGGGGACCGCACTGAGTGCTGCGTACCCCTCGCATTAACACCAGAGGCTGCGCTGGGAGGTGCGCACCCCTCGCGTTCACACCAGGGGCCGCACTGAGCGCTGCGCTAGGGTCGCAACTCCAAATTGTTTTCTTTTAAAAACCGCCCAGTTTCATTCATTTACATTCGCCCCGTGGACCCCATCCCCCGGGGCATGCCCAAATAGATATATTTTTTTTAAACCAAGGAGGGGGACTACCACACCCCTCCCCGGCCATTTTGGCCCCCAGGGACCCCATCCCCCGGGACCTAGCCTCATGGCTAGGGACCGTGGGCGGAGCCCCAATGCCCCCACAGTCCCCCTGGCACCCAGCCTCCTGCGGGAGCCGGCATTGCTTTTCCACACGAGGAGCTGTTGACATGCATCATTTGAGATTTCATTAGTGATGTCATTAGTGATGTCATGAGTGATGTCACTGACCATGTCATGAGTGATGTAATATGTGATGTCATCACCATTGCATTGCGGGAGCGCGAGTTATAGTTAGCTCAACTAACTATAACGGGCGAATTTCTCTGGTTTTATGAGTCAAAGTCCAAGTAACTATAACGTCTCTGAAACCTATGGTTTTTTCAGTGAATTTCTAAGGTTTTTAAATGCTAATTTCTAACTATAACGTCTGTAAACCTATGGTTTTTTCAGTGAATTTCAAAGGTTTTTTAAATATCAAACTACTAGTCTGGTATTTGTCATTAGTACTGTTTTTTCTAACTTTTCAACTACATAAAATAAACTGCAAAACAGCTATGTAATCTAATATATTTCACAAATTATAGTGAGTTTTTAAATAATACAAAATAATTTAACATTCAGAAAACAATTTTTCTCCCTTTTTTTGCTGTCATCAGCTTCTACTTAACTTCACTATTCACAGTGATGTCAGTGTAGTTTCAGCATAAACAGCAGGGAAAAAAAACAATCAACTAGATTGTTAAAAAAAAACAAATCCCTAATTCTCGCAAATATAATACAAAATCAACACAAATAACACATCCAATACTATTTCCAATCTTCAAATCTTACCTTTACTTTGTAGTTTCTGTTCACATTTTCCCAATACGGCAAATAAAGAATCAAAAATTTCACTTTGAAATCATCCAGTATGAATTCCTTAAAGTATCTTTATACCTTCCCACTAAGCCGAATGATGTATCTAAAATCTTTGTTTCAGAAATATCAAGTATGAGTTGGGTAATTCATAAGGCAATCTCAGTTTCATTTCCAAGTGTGTATCGTTGCAGTGACTCCAACCATTATTACACTTTAAATAAACTGTATAATGTCCACTTGTGGTAGTACTTCCAGCATGGAAAACAATAGCAACTGTTGCAAAAGTTCTTCCATAAATAGATACTTGACTAGCAACAAAAAATTTAATTTTGGTTTCCATTTTTCTTCCATTTGGTCTACATCGTTGCAGCATTATAATCAAATATTTTCCATATCTTTGTAGGCATAATGTAGATAGCATTGTTGATTTATAACGAGAACAGATCATCTCGTGATCAGCTTCTTTTACTAATTTGGAAAATGGTACAGATTTGCAGTCAGGTATTGTTAAATATAGAAATCGTTCTCTGTCAACTATAGTGCTTGAACTTAATGAACACTGTTCATATTTATGTTCCCATTTGTAACTGAGTCCAAAAGCAGAATGGATCTTACTTGTATCAGTTCTCAATTCTTGAAATAAATTATAAAGTACCGAACATAATCTTTTTTCCTGACTTTCCATAATTTCACCATAAACATCTTCAAAATAAAATATAACGTTTAGAATAACATTACCATAGCAGTTGACACCGGAAGCATTTTCAAAATGGTATCCAACAGCATCATCACTTGTTTGTATTTTCTGCTTCTTTACATCTTTTCTTTTCTCTTGATTTTGTTTCTGCTTTTCAACCATAGATGATTCTTCAACATGTTTGCGTTTTGAACACACAACACGTTTCTCATAAATAGGATATTCACCTAAACTTGGAGCATGAAGCATTCTCAAACGATTATATTCTCTAACACTATTAACATCAGCACTAACCTTGTTCTCATCAGAATCACTTAAATACAAACCAGACACCGTTCTAACTCAAGAGAATGCAACATATACTATTCCCTCTTTAAACACAATTCTTCCTACATTTACCAAAGCATTATCTACACTTAAACCTTGAGATTTATGAATAGTTATTGCATATGCTAAACAGAAGCAAACTATTTTCTACGAACATGCAAGTCTTTTACAAACAAAAAATGTACAGCACAACGCGCAATCTGTCTTACCTCTGTAATCTGATCAAATTTAACTTTCAAGAATTTAATTCCATTTCTATTTTGATATTTCACAAAATCAACAGCTTTCCCCATTGCTCCATTCACTAAACCTTCTTCTACATCCAGATTACGCCTCAAAATTACCCAACGGTTTAAACATACATCTAAAAAGAATTCTAAGCCAGCAGTTCTTGATACAGACTTTTCTAAAGAATCCAATTTAGTATGCAGTTTTTCTGAAAGAAGAACTGTTATTCCTTGATACTCGATTTTATCAATATCTTTAATGTGAACTATTTCTTGATTTTCCAATTTCATAAACTCTCTATTAAATGTATAACACTCTTCCACTGTAGGCATTAAGCAAACTATAGACTTTTTTTCTTTCATTTTCTTGTACATTACTTCTGCTGGTGTGTTTTCATTTGTAAACAAGTTCTTTAGTAGACAACTTTGAAAAGCTTGTTTACCATGTTTGCTTAGAATACCAATTTTTACATCTTTTAGAATATTTGCATAATCTTCATCTCTTCCTTGTCGCATATTCTGAGTGAGTTCTTTATCATTCAACATTTTTAAATATGTATGGAAAATTATACATGCAATGCTATCTTTACATGCATTAAAAGAATCTCCGTAGCAGTCAAAGTCTCCAAGTAAGTCACTTTCACTATGCCATGGTTTAAAGAGTTGGAGAAGTGCTAAATAATGAAATTCTCGCTTATCTGGAGTTTCACAACTGAGTTTCTTGAGGTTTATAAGATTACCCTTTGCATGTTTTACAAAACAACCATGACATCCAACTACTGCATATTTTCCTTCTTTTAAATTCTGTTTAACATTTCTTTTGAAGTACTTCATACAGACATAGCTGTTCCATATGTTGACTCCTTTTCGGATAGTATGTGTCCAACATATTAGTTTTAAGAATGTCTGTACTGTCGGGTTCATTCGCTGCTAAGTATTCAATTTCTTCTAATGATTTCAACACTCTATTCCGTGAGCAGGCAAGACCTAAACTTCCCCAAATGATTCCTCGAGACTTTGAATATAAACTTGAAGAGCACAAGCGGTCTGAACATTCATAGGATCCAATTTCTCGGTGGGAAATCATTTTCAAAGTAAAGCTGTACAATTTTTTGCTAAGGCTTTTCTCTTGTGCAATTTCTTTCCACATTTGTTTCATCTCTGTTTTTTATGATTTTGTTATAACATAACGTGCAACAGCAATTGAGTTATCTGCAACATACTGGATGTCCATGTTCACATTCCACATTTTTATAATTACTGGGTTGTAGTCATTGATGTACTTTGACACTTCTGTTCTTTTTAAGTTGTAGGAATTCTTTGGAGATTTCCTAGTTATTGTGTGCCTTACAGAAGAAAAAAAAGAATTTACTCTTCCTTTACAAATGACTGGACGTGGAAAACCAAACCGACATTTGGTGTAAAATTTTCCTTTAGACTTGTATTTTTTTTTGCAGTACTTTCCACAATGGTGAGTTTGGAAACGTAAAGCTTGCTGTCTCAAGCTTCTATCTCCTTCTTCTGTTGGAATCTCACATGTCACATACTGTTCGATGAAAGACAATTCTGTTCCATCAGAATCAGTTCCAAAGCACCTCTTGCTTGGTACTCCTTTCTCCAAAAGAAATTGGTAACTTCTCCAAGAGGTGGATTCTTTTTATTGCAGATGAAAGACATCATAGCTTGAAACCTATGATTAAAATATCTGCACACATTTACAGGATCCAATGAACACAGTTCACCAGGAGTCTTTATTTCAACATTTTTTATATTGGAATTCACTTCTCTTATAAACTCAAGCAAATCTTCCCATCCATACTCTGCACAGCTAAGTATGACAAACCATGTTGGTGTACCTAAGTTCCGTAACATACACTTGAGTTCTCCATGACGACGATACCAATACTCATTTGTTCCACGTTAACATACCATCAAATTGATTAACTGTGCTTCTAAATTTTCTTCTGTTTCTTGAACTTTCTCCACAAATTCTTTTGCAGAAAGAAGTGATTGATGAACTCCAGTTTTAAGTATGTGGTTCACTGCATACGACAGAGAAGACAGATCACTTTCAAACAAAAGGTGAAATATGCATGGAATGCACTGTCGAAATCTAGGATCTTCACAACATAATCTTGTTGACTGATATTCTGAAGCAGGAATCCTTACAGGTCGGTCATCATATCGTCCACCTCTCCAGTAGGAAACAGCTGTGGAAAACAACGAGCATCAAAGCTTTTCTCCCATACACTCATTGGAGTTCCCTGTGCTTTTTTCATTTGAAACAATGCTGCTTCCTATTACTTCTTTTGAATGCAACGGTCATATTGTGTAATGTTCATAAATCTCTTCAGTCTTTGACTTGTCCACTTTCTCTATTTGACCACTTGAATATTCAGATTCATCTTCTAAACTTATTACCTGTTCATCCACATTTACAGTTTTGTAATAAATATCGTCTCTATAAGATATGAGGTAGCCTTTTCAACTTTATTAACATCCACAGATTCTTGCCATATTTTCTGACTCTTTGTTGGTACAACATTTACTAGAATGACTACTGCCTCATTTTCCTCTTTCTCTCCAGTAATAGTTTCAATATTTTTCTTAAAATCCAAAGGTAAGCACACCACTCTTCCTTTCAACCCTCTTTGCAAGTCTGTTGGTGGCAGTTTACCTGTTTTAGGCTCCATCTGAATTACAGTTTGAAGAGGATGAACAGATTGAATTAGAACCGACTCATATGTATTCAATTCTGCCAGTTTCTCCGGAATAGCTACTAATTCTACGTTATTATGTACTGCTCTAGCAGGCATTTTGTTCTCTTCTAATTTGTTGTAACAATATTTACATATATACGTTGATCACTACCCAACTCAAATCGACCTTCCACCAAAAAGTAAGTTGCAAATTCTTCCCACTTACCATTGTTCTCCTTTTCACTTTTCAAATACAAATCAACATTCCTAGTTTGACTTTTATAATGACTACGTCGACAACAAATACAAACATAGTTTGGTATTTCAGAGCACACTACATTCAACGTTCCAATTTCTTCTTCAAACTGATCAGTGCTAATCACTTTCCCATCTCCTTCAACATCTGTAATTGTCAAACTTTCACTTTCTATGGACTACTCTTCTGAACCTAAATATTGCATTTCAATATCATCACACTTTTTTTGAGCATCTGATAAAGAACCATGTAAAAGACCTGTATTCAGTTCACTTAAACATAATGCAGGACTTTTAATGTAGTACAGCTTCCTTACAGACTTCCACATTTCTGAATGGTGTATTGCTGATATCCTCAAAACACTTTTACACACTTTTCTTGAACGACAAGCCAGAGAATGCCCATGCTTCTCAGTATATTTTATTACATTACATGGATCTAGTCCTTGTAACAACTTAATCTTCTGTTTAATACTTTTCTGTGTATATTCTCGTAACAAATTTTGCATTATGTCAATAGATTCCTGTCGAATACTACAAATACTGCTACAACCCCACTAATACACAGGAGCTTGTGTACGTTTCCCTTGCACTTCTTCAGCTATTACTCTACTGTACTTTTACCAACCATTTCCTCTTTTGGAAGGGGACAACCATCCTGAACTTTGTAGCAACAACATCCAGTATCAACTGCAAATGGTAAACTATTTTCCTGGAAGTAACTTTCCTCATTGAAAAAAGTCTCACTAGTAGAATTATGTTTCCAATGTCCAGTAAAGATTTTGCAAAAGTCGGTTCTGTTCACAAGTCTTTTTCTTCTACTTTTCTCTTTCAACACTTTGATTATTTTATCCTACACTTTGATACTCTTCAAAATCACAATGAATACCTTCTGTTCTAAAGTGAAAGCAGTATCCACTATACTTTCAATACACTGCTTCTGTTTGAATTGCAGCACTTTCTTTTTATATTTGCAGCATGTTTTCATTAAATTCTGAATCACTCTAGTTCGAAGAAGTCTCTGGCGAATTTCTTGAAATTGTTTTTGTCTCTGGGTAACAGATACTGTTTCTTTATCATGTTTTGTTTTCCTGGTATTTGAAATTGAAGTCTTCTTCTCCTTACTTGAAAAATTCTTCTTTTTGCTTTGTGTGATGTTATTTTCATTAAATGTTCATAATATTTTTTTTCAGAAATTGTCTAGTGTTTTTACCAGAAGAAACTGTGTAGTACTCTCATTTTTTTCAAATTGAAAATCTTTCCTTTTGTTCAAATATATATATTTTTTCTCTTTCCTTTTCTTTACCCAGTTCTTCTAGGCATTTTAAAATAATATTCTGAAAAAAAAAGATAGATTCAATTATTTTTTACATATGTTCGATATGTTAAAATAATAACATACATATACATAAGTTCTACTGATGGCTTCCAGAGGCAGTGCTGCAACGTGGTGGAGCAGGGCAGAGGAGCAGTAGGATGACAGGTAGTGCCATAGAACATACAGCAAGTATTTATTTAATTATTTACATACACCTTTACAATTTATATGTAACTGCACTACCACGTACTTTTCACCTCTCCGCCGCACCCCACCACCCCACAGCACTCCCTCTGCAACCCACCACAGACAACTTTATAGATAGTATTTTTAAAAATTGTAATCTATGTACTTAAGATAATATTATCAACCAAACAGCAAACAGAAAAATTACCATTATTAGCCTAACAATGTTGTCTACAACTTTGCAAACATAACACTGCACCCAAAGCTTTAAGCGAGGGGGGTCTGTGGGTGTCTGAGCACCGGCAGTTTATTTTTGGGGGCCTCGAAACGGGTCTCTATGGGGCTCTATTTTCGGGCCTTGGAAAGGTAGTCCGTTGTTTTTTGTTTTTCTTTATTGGACTGCAGTGAGAGCATGCACATTGCTCACTACTGAGAAGTGGAGGCATCATGCCAGGTCAGTCGTGTTGTAGGAGAAGGCAAATCCTTTAAAGAGAGCCATTTTTCCTCAGGATTTCCCTTCTCTTTTTGCAGCGCAGGAGCAACATCATCGTGGCATGATTAGCAAAGAGACCACCAGGCGCGCAATGCCCATTGCCCCGGACTCCCTGAGACAGCTTCCCAGGAGCACACACAGAGCCGCACCCTAGTACTTCACAGGTCTTCAAAAGACCATTTGCTTGTGAATGAGGCTCTGTTTTTTTTCACCCCTTTTTAGAAACCCTACATCCCCACTCAGCCCATTGCTGAAAGAATTAGCCTCCCCCAAAATTTCGCTGTGGTTGCTCCTTTGGAAACTACCACAGGCAGCCTACTCCAGCACAACCCTGCTCTGACCTTTCACAGTGTCTTGTTTTAGTGCTATGAAAACACACGCTTTCCCTGGCTCACTTAGGGGCATATTATCAAGAACGGCGTTAAAATTATCGCCGCTTTAAAAGCGGCGATAATGGGCTTGATAATATGCCCTTGTGAATTCTCATAGCAGCCCAGGTTCACACCAGAACCTGGGCTGCTATGGGAATTCACAAAGGCATATTATCAAGCCTATTATCGCCACTTTAGCTGCAGTTTCCTGCCGCTAAAGCGGCAATCATTTTAATGCCGTTCTTGATAATATGCGCCTTTGTTCTCACACGCCCTCTGTAATATGAAGAGAGTAGCTTTAGAATTACCTTTATATTCCTATACTGTGCTTCAAATGGAAAGAGTAAAAAGGTGCGGGTTCTCACCCCCCCAAATTAGCTGTCTGGTATACTCTCTCAAATGTAGGAACTACAGGTATTCAGTATCTGTCAGTCACGGCCAGTTTAAAGCAGTGTTCCTATATAGAAATGGACAAAACGCTATGTTTCTAAATTAACGTCTTACACTGAAAAGCGGCTTTACATTTCTTTCGCTGGATCAACCTTTGTTTAAAACACAACCAGAGAAGGGTGGTGAACTATGGTCTACAAAGAGCAATTCAAAGCTTTCTTGTTCTTTATCAGAAACATCTGCCGTCAATGCTTATCACCAGCCTTTTCAGCACCTTAAAAGGCTGGGTGGATGAGTATAATACGTGGTATTTAGGATCGGGGCGGATGGTGCACGGAAATAAGGGCGGATAGTTGAATAAAGTGCGAGTGGATGGATGGCCAGATGGATGAATGGATAGCTAGATGGATGGATGTATGAATGGATGGAGGATGAATGGATGCATGGACCAGCACTTAGGATAGACGGGTGGGCTGATAAATGCTTAGGGTTGGTTCTGGGACAGATGTATGTATGGATATATGGGCGTATGGCTAGATGGGTGACACAGTGCTTACCATAGGCGAGTGGGCTGATAGATGCTTAGGATAAGTGCAGTGACAGATGTATGTATGCATGTAGGTAGGAATGTATGAATGAATTGAAAGATGGTTGGATGGCGCAGTGCTTAGGATGGATGGATGGATGTAGGGCTTTAAGTGGGCCGGGTCTGAGCACCGGCAGTTATTTTCAGGAGGCCTCGAAACGGGTCTCTATCGAGCTCTATTTTCGGCCCTTGCAAAGGTAGTTAGTTTTTTTTTTTTTTTTTTTTGCACTGCAGTGAGAGCATGCACATCGATGTGTGCATGCTCATTTTGATCACTACTGAGAAGTGGAGACATCATGCTAGGTGAGCCACGTTGTAGGAGGAAGGGAAATCCTTTAAAGATTGTGTTTTCCGAAGGTAGGATAATTGGAGGGGATTTTCTTAAGCACACAATGCCAGTTATTTTGATTTAGACCACGCCCTTACTTGGATAGCCCACACCCCTTTAAGAGGTTTGCCCCACCCCTTTTAGAGCACCCCCAGTTTTTTTTCCACTTAAAGCCCTGACTGCACCATAGTAACAAAGAAAGGGTCCAAGCTTCCATTTAAATCTACAATGGCACCAAGTTTCATAATTTGTGATCAACGCTGGCAGCCTTCTACCACAGTGCAAGAGTGTCTATCAGCACGAGGATTTGTTATCCACAGAAATGTTGTGTGGTTGGCGTAGCTGTCTGCTGGAACACTTATCACCAAAAGCTATTAAAACATGTAACTTTGCGAGTAAAACATATACCATACCATAAAGCAGTTAATAAATGGTCCCAGTGCCACTACACCACCCTCATCCCCATCCTTGCTTAACCTTACGAAATCAAAGAAAGAGCCCCAGCAAACCTGGTAGAGCCATTATAGCAATACAGGGACTTAATTTCAACAAGTGTCTGCCGGAACGCTCAGCAACAAAAGGTATTAAAACATGCAAATTTCCGGATAAAACACATACCATGCCATAGAGTGCTTTATAAATGGATCCAGTGGCACTACATCACCTTTACTAGCTACACATGTGCACGTTACAAATGTCTGTGTTATAATCAGCAACATACCCACCTCTCCCACCCCCACCCCTACCCTTGCTTAACCTTACGAAATCAAACAATGAGCCCCAGCACTCCCGTTGGCGCCACTATAGCCATACATAGACTTAATTTCAACAGGTGTCTGCCGGAACGCTCATCAGCAAAAGGTATTGAAACCTGCAATTTTGCAAGTAAAACATATACCATGCCATAGGGCGCTTTATAAATGGTCCCAGTGGTACTACATCCCCTTTAGTAGCTAGACATCTGCACGTTACTAAAGTCTGTGTTTTAATCACCAACATACCCACCTCACCCACCACCGCCCTTGCTTAACTGTACAAAATCAAACAGAAACCCCCACCATTCCTAGTAGCGCCACTATACCCATACATGGGGTTAATTTTACCAGGTGTCTGCCGGGACGCTTATCAGCAAAAAGTATTCAAACATGCAAATTAGCGGGAAAAACATAAACCATCCCATAGTACGGTTTATAAATGGGTCCAGTAGCACCACCTTTACTAACTAGACATCTGTATGTTACTAAAGTCATTTAAACACTCTGTAGAGTGTATAGCAGAGGATGGGGACAGCAAACAAAGTTCTAATTCCCAAACTTTTGATATACCGTCCCTTTACTGCATGTATATTAGGGACATTAAATGGAATGGAAAAATTGACGAGTGTCTCAAAAGGGATAGTGAAGCTGAGCACCGGTAAAACCCGGACCACTTAAACACCTACGTATATTCAGCACAGGGACACAGCCTGACAATTAGTATCACTTATAATCACATGTAGTTTACTAATGTCAAGAAAGTCATACAGAAAATATACTCAACATTTTTATTTCTTTTTTATCTCTCACACATTTATAAAACATCTCTTCTAAAGAAACACTCCCCAACCACTTCTATTTCATAAGAACAGACAATCATTAATACGTTTACTACCTTATATTTTAGTATATCTACCTTTTATAATTCACTGGTCAGAAACTACTAAAAATATTAACTATACCCAAATGCAAACCAGAAACCATGTTCATATTATATCTCAACCTATGATCAAATGATTCAAACTATGCGTACGTATAAAAGGAATGTATCACTTTTACTACCTCCATCTCCTCTCCATGTAATCTCCAAACACTGTAGACGACCTCACAGTAAAACAACCAACCTCGACTTATATTCAAATCTTCCTCTCAGTGTCAAAAATGAGAACACATCCAGTCCACATAACATTTCTGGGTTTGGTTTTATCACTTTTAACTTAATAACATATACATCTCCTACCCCCCCCCCTTCCCCACTATTTCCACAAAAAGTATAATTTGCAAACTTGGGACATTTTGTTTATCTCACCTGAATACATTAGCAAACCCAAATTAACACTGTACCTCATTTTCAAAACCATACAGTCCTTTAAAGATGACAAACTACACTTCTTCTTTGTGAAAAATTTCTAAACATATATAAAGTACTTATTTAACAACAGGTCAAACTTTATGCATATTTTATAACCAATATGAAACACCACACTTTACTAAAAGTATATTATTTTGAAATAAAAAATACTTTCAAACTTCAAAATATCACCTCAAATACATAATCGCTACTACAGAACATATAACACACCTTGTTCATTTCTACCTCACCTTTGTAGTTGGTATGGAGATTTCAAATGTCACACACGCATGCAATTCTTACTTTGTCACACAGTACATGTAATGCACCGCTTTCATCAAGAATGGAACCAGTAATGGCACAATTTCTCTGTCGCTCCCCATATAAATACATGTAAAGAACAAATCAGAATACTTCATTCCTTCATCGACATTCCAAAACTTATCTCCATTGATTATTTTTTAATTTTCCATATGAAAAGCTACTTAATATTCCGTGCCACATACAAGGTCAGAAGTTCAACCTATTTTATCACCACACTTTCTGGAACATTCTACGACACCTGCAGGTTTAAAGTTCATGATTTTTTTAAACGTAACTTTTTTTTTCAGCATATTCTCGAACATTTAACAGCACCTGCGGGTTAAAAGTTCACCATTGTTTTAAGTTCTAAAAGTACCTTCCAAATGCAAGCGGCACGTCTGGTTGAGCTGAGCACATTTCATCCTATTGTATGTACTCCACGTTTAGACTGCTCTTTATTAACCAAAGACAAACATGCTTTTTCATGCAACTAATATGCACCCTAGTTTTTAGTACCCAATGCTTCTTATCTTCCAATCAATTATCGTTTTCTGTGGAAAAAAAAGATTTTTCCCTATCTTTAAACATATCTCTTACTCTACGAAGAAAATGCATAAGCTACAGACATCTTTCCATACCTTCCAGCCATACCTGCAAAATGCTAGTGTGGATCGTAGGACATAGCTATGTTTTCTGGTGCCAGAGGAATGCAGAACCGAGACGTATTGACTTAGACCTAGGTTTACAAAACGTGGACATTAAATGGTTTGCACAGAGAGGATTGAAGTGGCACCAATTGTTGCCTTTGGTTAAAACCTGTTTGCATCTCCAACACCCTGACCCTGTGATTGTGCATTGTGGTGGAAACGACCTAGGCACATTGACTGGGGTAGGTTTGGAAATGCTAATGAATGACATCTTTCGACAACTGATGTTGCTTTTGCCTCAAACTGTCTTTGTATATGCCAATATATATCGAAGACAGAAGTGGAAATGGTCAAACCAATTTTGTCCTCAGATTGAAAAATCTAGGAAGAATGTCAACAAAGCTGTGTCTGCATACCTCAGAGACCATAGAATGGGGTCGATCTTCAACAACAACATAGGTTTTGATATAGCTGATATCTACAGAAGTGATGGAGTACACTTCACAGATCAGGGAAATTGAGTTTTTCTGAATAACCTGAAGCTGTGCATCCGCACTTATATGTATCTCCAACTAATAAACACAAGGGCTCTTTTTACAGCTGCCTTATAACTGACAACTTAGACCCACTATTTTAGGGCCAGGTAATGACAACTCCCGGACCCTCGCCAAAATGTATTCTCTACACAGCTGTGGCGCAGTGGCCAGACCATCTGACTTTGGAGCACAGAGCTCTCGCTTTGATCACCGGCTCTAGCGACGGCTCAGGATAGCACCATGTGACTCTGGGCAATAGCTCACTTAATTTCCATGCCGGCCCCCAGCGCCTGCAGACCCGTACGAGTGAGTAGTTTGCACTTTACAAATACCGGATTTATTGGAAACGGCAGAATTGAACTTCACACTCCCTCTGTAGCACCCCCCAATCACCCTACAGATGTCACACTGTTTAAAACAAAAGTTCCTCCTAGTACGTATGCACACATGCTGACACTACTTGGACAGGTGTGCCGCAGCGGCCAGAAAACATGAGTTCAGAGCACAGGGCTCATGGTTTAATCCCCTGCTCCGGCAGCAGCTCAGCTCAGCACCATGTGACTCTGGGCAATAGCTCACTTAATAGCTCACATAATTTCCACGCCGGCCTCCAGGGCCTTCAGACCTATAGGGGTGAGTAGTTTGCGCTTTACAAATACCGTATTGATTTACCTTCGCACTCCCTGTATAACACCACCTAAGCACCATATACAAGTTACCATGTTCCAAACAAAACTTCCTCCTACTACGTATAAAATATTGCTGACACTACTTGGACAGGTGTGGCACAGCACCCAGAGCACATGACTTCACAGCATAGGACACACAGTTTGGGCTCACGGTTTCATCCCCGAGTCCAGCAGCAGCTCAGCTTAGCAGCATGAGACTCTAGACAATACCTCACATATTTTCTGTACTCCCGCACTTTCAGCCCAATACGGGTCAGTATTTCGTCCTACTAGGTATAAACACATGCTGACACTACTTCCACAGGTGTGGTGCAGCGGCAAGGGCACATGACTTCACAGCATAAGACACACAGTTTGGGCTCACGCTTTAATCCCCGAGTCCCGCAGCAGCTCACCTTAGCAGCATCAGACTCTAGCAGTAGCGGTCCGTGGAGGGAGTTCGGTGGGGCAGTGAGGCGGGCAAGGGGCAGAGTGGGGAAATGTAAACACCGGAATATGGATGAACGGAGGTAAGTACACATTTAAATAAATTAAACGAATTTCGTTGCGCGCGCTGCATCGCATTTTGCGATGCAGCGCGTGCAAAGGAATTCGTTTTCCCCACTCTGCCCCTCCCCCGCCCCACCTCACTGCCCCACCGAACTCTCTCCACGGACCGCTACTGGACTCTATGCAATACCTCACTTAATTTCCATAGCTCAGCACTTTCAGACCGGTAGGGATGAGTAGTTTGCTTCGCACCCCCTGTATAGCACAACCTAAACACCCCACAGAGGTTACAGTGCTCCTACCCTCCTCTTTCCTACTTTTTTCACCCTTTTTTCCCCTTACTCGCTTCAACAGAATCACAAAATGGCTGCCAACACTTCCTATAAGCCAATAAGCAGCAAGCTTGTGCTCGTATCTGTAAATTTCGATATTTCTCCAAAACTACTGAACGGATTTACACCAAATAAACAAAAGCGTGCTTTCTAGACCAAGACCCTTCTCTCTGTCAGATTTGGGGTAATTCCGTTCACCCGTTCGACTTGTAGCCTTGTCTAAAGCTTCCTATGGAAATTAACATAGAGAAAACACGTTTTTGGACCCCCTTTTTTCTTGGCCCCCCCTTGACGAATCAACCCCAAACTTTCAACATAGGAGCTGATATGAACAAAGAACTAGTTTGGAACATTTCATGAAGATTCATCAAACGGCGACAAAGTTATAAGCAAAACAAAAAATGCTATTCCTATGGAAACTTGATCTTAACTATAACTACCTACTGGGGACGAACGTAGACCTCCTTGTATAGATTCAAAAGTATTTTATTCCTCCTCGCCTGCCATTACGCGTTTCAGCCGTCAAAGCGGCCTTGATCACATGACAATGCTCAGATTGTTTTGCTCATTATTTAAAGTGCTAATGCTTGGAAAAAAAAACCCACACACATGATCTAAATTGATGGACATGGAAAACAGACTAGTAAGTTTCAAATTAATGCCGATAAAATAATACATTGCATATGTTCGACATTTACGTATAATTAAATACATACAGGTAAAATACCTTGTTTACATAAGTCCTGTGGTCTAATAAAATCAAATGTTTACAATTCTGAACATAGAAAATATTTGCCAATAACTGTATAATACCTGAAAAAGAGTGAAACCTTATAAAAGTATTCTGTTCGTCCATTTCTAAACAATGTGTGTGTGTGTGAAAAATAAATAAATGTGCTTGCCAAATACCTGTGTGAAATACCTCATAAATGCACCCCCGGATAATACTTAGAATTAACCGCATATACATGGGGCCTCACCCAAGAAAAAATAATTTTTTCTTTCTTTTTATTTCCCCCATGGGAAATACTTCTAAGGTAAGGTTTCCAACATCGTAATGATACCTATAAATGATGATCAGTAGGCTACCTATTAGACATACATGAGATAATCTCATTAACTATATACAGTTAAAAGATCCACTGATCTGTGATTATTGTAATATACCCTTATGTTAAAAAGATGTAAAAACAATAAAAGATGGTATTATAAAATCCGAAGGCGCAAAAAAAGTGCAAATAGTGCGGTGCTGGTCCATATGGACACCTAGTGCAAAATATATAAATATATATATATATATATATATATATCTCTATATATATATTCACTGAAAAAACCATGGGTTTCACACACGTTATAGTTAGGAATTAGCATTTAAAAAACCTTAGAAATTCAATGAAAAAACCAAAGGTTTCACACATGTTATAGTTAGCTGGACATTTCACTCGTAAAAAACCAATGAAATTCCCCCGTTATAGTTAGTTCAGCTAACTATAACTCGCGCGCCCGCAATGCACTGCTGATGACGTCACATATTACATCACTCATGACATGGTCAGTGACATCACTCATGACATCACTGATGACATCTCAAATGACATCACTGATGACATCACAGATGACATCATCCAGTGAATGTGTGTTTTTCTGGAAATTACATATGTTTTATATATGTATATCTCAAGGTCGATGGAAGAATAAATCGGTATATAAGTGTCTAAATGGATGATTTGTTTTTGAAAAATTGATTGTATAACTGACTGATTAAGTGTATCTTAGTGAATACATGGCTTAGTGAGTAATGTTAAAATATGTAAATATCTGTATCAGTCTCTCACTTTGTGTATAAGTGGCTGCATGGGTTGGTGAGTAGCTACATGGGTGTCTATATAGGTTATTAGTTGGTTTTTTGAGTATCAGTGTCTGATGTCTGTATGGTTCGGTGGGGGGTATTACGTAGTGCATAGGTGCATGAATGAGTGACTCACTCTTTGTATGTGTTGAAGACAGCATGTGTGCAGGACTATATGGGTGAATGAGTGTATGCATGGGTGTGTTAGTGAGTGAATGACTGTCTCAATAGTGTCTTTATGAGTAACTACATATGTTTTAAACTAGTATATGTGACAATTGGTGTATATAAGCGAGTATATGTGAGAGTGAGAGATTGGAAGAGTTCCTGTATGAATAAGTATGTGTTTTATAAGTCATTGTTTTAAAGACTAAGTATGTGTAAGTTTCTGTAGAAGTAAGTGTGGCGGTGTGTGTATAACTGTATATGCAAGTAAATGTATGTTTGATTCTTTATTAGCATGAGTGACTATGTGTGTGAGTACCTCTATGGATGAGTGGGATTGTGTTACAGGATGTATACGTGTATGAGTACATGATGAGTGAGTACATGTATGAGTGACTGTACAGGACTGTTGGTGAATGAGTGGATGTGTATGTGGATCTTAGAATTACTGAATAGGTTGTTGTAACTGGTATTGGTATGTCCATTGTTTTTAAAATTTTAATTTCTATTTTTGAATGTGTGTATCAAAGGTTATATTAGGGGAAGAGGAGGTCTGCCACTCTATCACAAGGATGATGTCATCAGTGATGTCATCAGTGATGTCATTTGAGATGTCATCAGTGATGTCATGAGTGATGTCACTGACCATGTCATGAGTGATGTAATATGTGACGTCATCAGCAGTGCATTGCGGGCGCGCGAGTTATAGTTAGCTGAACTAACTATAACGGGGGAATTTCATTGGTTTTTTACGAGTGAAATGTCCAGCTAACTATAACATGTGTGAAACCTTTGGTTTTTTCATTGAATTTCTAAGGTTTTTTAAATGCTAATTCCTAACTATAACGTGTGTGAAACCCATGGTTTTTTCAGTGAATTTGCAAGGTTTTTTAAATGCTAATTCCCAACTATAACGTGTGTGAAACCCATGGTTTTTTCAGTGAATTTGCAAGGTTTTTTAAATGCTAATTTTTTTATTTTCTTCTATTTTTTAAACATATATTTTTTTTAATTTTCTATCCTTTTTTTAAGACTATGGTTAAATTTTTAAAATTCTATAATATGTTTTTAAAAAAATATTTTATAAAATAAACAGGTAAAATTTATTAGCAATACATTTTTTCCTTTTTTTTTTATTTTTTTTTTAGTACGCGTACCGTAAGCTTACGGTAAGCGTACGGTTTACGCAATGCCCGTAAATTATCTACGCTGTTTGCGTATAGTTACGCAATTTGCGTAGCCGCGCGTACTCAGCGTGGGACGCGTACGCGTGTACGCTACACGCGCACGTTACGCGGAAGTGTCGGGTAGTGACTGTTATGCGCATGCGCGCAAGCGCGTGTCTTTTTTACGCGCATGCGTACTTTTGCCGTAAGCGCACCGTAAGCGTACCGTAAGCGTACGGTAGGTCATGTGATCATGAAACACAACTTTTGATTGGATGAAACTACTTTCAGTTCTAGAACTCTCCTACACCACACCCATTCCCCTCATTTCTGCTTGTGATCCCTTAGGAGAAGGAGCTGGGTTGTCTTTGTGATACGATGGCAGAACAGCAGAGCCCTTCTGAGAGTGAGGCTAGCACTAGCAGCACTACCTTGAGGCAGAGAGCGAGGAAACAAAAGACCTCTTATGTATGGGATTATTTTACTTTTCCTGAAGGCCAGCTAAAGGTAAATGCACCCTTAGTGACTTGCAAGCTGTGTCAGCGTGTACTTTCAAGAGGTAATCCTGACAGGAAGTATTCCTTTGGGAATCATACCATGATGAGGCACCTCAAGGATGTACACAAAAGGACACATGCTCGACTTACTGGAGGTAACCCTTCAGTAAGTCAACCAAGCACATCCACAGCAGCTCAGCCTGGACCATCATCTGCAGGGCTGAGTCCTTCTTCTGCAGGTCAGGTGAGCCCTTCATCTGTGGGGGGAGCATCTCCTTTTGCTGGCCCTCTGGAAATTAACCCTCGGTTTGCGAGGGTTGAAGTACGGTGCGCCCATTGTCACGATCTAATTACTTATAGGGAGACCAGTGTTTCCCTAGTGAACAGTAAAATAGATCAGCACACTTGTCGTACCGTCTAATATTCCCAATCTTTCTTTCCTCTGTCCCTGCATGAACACAACGGCTCTTTTAAGAGCCAACCTTACATTTCATCTATTTTTTATATATGTTTTTAAAAACTTTTTTACGCGTAATTTTTTTTTTTTTTTTTTTTAAAACACTAAAAATCAATTATCACATTACAAGGTCCTTGAGAGACTACAATTATTATTATTGACTTACCATACCCACTCAAAAAAATATTTATTCATTTGTTTTGAAAAAAGAAAATTGCTTTAAAAATGGTTCTAGTTTTCGAAAATTTTCTATATCAATCTGAAAAAAAAGAAAAAAGTATTAATATTTTTAAAACATTTTATAATACAGTACACATATTTACATATTTATCAAAAAATATTTTTGCCTTATTTTTGCTGTTTTCAGAATATATTGCATTTCACTATAAATTGTGAAAGCAATTGCATTCATCATTTTACAGCGGGCAAAAAAAAATAACAATCTCAAAGATTGTATTAAAAAAGCCCAGAATCTCTTTTTACTTAAACTTAACATTATAGAAATGCATAATATTCTAAAAAAATATCATCTAATATCAATACTTATTTCTTTAAAATACCATCTGATATGTTTGTTTCAGAAGTATAATCACAATATTATATCTCAAATAACTCCACATTACATCTGGTTCCATTTCCTTTAGGCCAAATAGTAATTTTAAAATTCTTTTTTGATTAAATTTCCAATGGTAATCCAATAAAATTCTAAAGTTTTATTTGTACAGATCTCACCGATTCTCTGTAACATATTGGTTCCCTAAATATTTATTAATAATTTATTAAGTCCACAATAGAATTGGTTACCTTTCCACATGGCCAAATAGTAATTTAAAAAATCTTTTTTGAAAAAATTTCCAATGGCACTCCAATAACATTCCAAAATTTAAATTGTGCAGATGTTACCAATTTTCTCTAAATTTTTGGTTTTCGAAAGTTTCATTAAAAATTAAAAAAGTCCACATTACAATTGGTTATCTTTCCATTAGGCCAAATGACAATTTAAAAAATCTTTATTTTTGAAAATTCCAATGGTAATCCAATAAAATGGTAAAATTGTTTTGTCCAGATCTTGCCAAGTCTCTCTAAAATTTAGGTTTCAGGAAGATTAGATAGGAATTTGCTAAATCAAAAGGCAAACGTTGCTTAAAAACCAATTGGGAATCATTACACAGTGTCCAGCCTTTTTCACATTTAAGATAAACTGTGTAATGTCCAGAAGTAACAGTAGGTCCTTCATGGAAAATTATTGCAACAGTTACAAAAGTTTTTCCTGAAATTGATAATTGCTGTCCTGTAAACTTCTTTATTAAAGTATCCAATTTTGAACCATCAGCTCTACATCGTTGCATCATTAAAATTACATACTGTCCGTATTCCTTTAAAATTAATGTTGAAAACATGTCAGATTGACACTCACCGCATTGCATGCTATGATTAGCATCTTTAACTAATTTAGCAAAAGTGACTGTTTTAGTCTCTGGCAATGTCAAAAAAATAAACCTTTCATTATCAACATTAGAGCCACATATATTATAACAGTTTTCACAACTATGTTCCCATTTATAAGAGAGACCAAATAAATTATCAATTGCAACTTCTTCTTCTTCCAGTACCTGAAGAAAAAACATCAAAAATTCGTGTGCATCTTGCTGTTCATTTTGAGAAAACTGTGTTCGTCCTGAACATACATCTAAAAGTTTTCTAATTTCAGTAGCACTTTCTATTTGAGTTTTATCATTACTCAGCTTTTGAAAAAGGAGACTCAGCTCTGAACAGAATCTTTTTCCCTGATTTACTATTATCTGCTCTTGCAAACTTTCCAGATAAAATGCAACATTCAGCACTACATTTGCGTAGCAGTTGACACCAGAGCTATTTTCAAAATGACATCCTACAACCTGTTCTTCTTTTTCCTTACTCTTTTTGCTTGCAATTACATCACTCCTCTTTTTTTTCCTCCTCTGTACATCTTCATCACAGATATTCTCATTTCTCCTTTTACGAGAAACTACACGTTTCTCCAACACAGGATACTGACCTAAATGAGGAGCATAGCTTCTTCTTAATCTATTATACTCCTTTACACAATTTGTGTCAGCACTAACTTTTGAGTCATCAAAGTCTATCATGAATAAACCTGATAATGTTTTCACTCGTGACAAAGCAACATATGCCATACCTTCTTTGAACACAGTTGAACCAATGTTCACAAATGCACAATCTACAGTCAATCCTTGAGACTTGTGAATAGTTACAGCATATGCTAGCGAAAACGGAAACTGCTTCCTACGTACATATAAGTCTTTCACAAGCATGAAACGAACTGTACAACGACAAATGTCTTTAACTTCTTCTATCTGATCAAATTTTATTTTTAAACATTCAATTCCATCTTTTTTCTGATAATTAATAAAACCCACAACTCTTCCCATAGCTCCATTAACTAAACCTTTTTCAACATCCAAATTTCTCCTTAAAAATACTCTACAGTTCATGCAAACATATAGATTTTTTTCTAATCCAGCTGTTTTGGAAATGTTCTTCTCTAGTGAATCCAATTTATTTTTCAGTGTGCCTGTTACTGTGACAGTAATTCTTCCATCCTCAATTTTGTCCACTGCTTCTAATTTCCTGATCTCTTCCTTTTCCAATTTCAAAAGCTCCTCATTGAATATTGAGCATTCACGTAGAGTTGGCATTAAGCAGATGATACTTTTGTTTTCTGCAATGTTCTTGTATATCTTCTCTGCAACTATTTCTTCCTTTAGAAATAAATTATGTAGCAGCCGACTCTGTAATGCTTTTTTGCCAACTTCTGTGAGTAGTCCAATTCTGATATCTTTCAGAATACTTCCATATTCTTCATCGCTTGCTTGCCTCATATTAGTAGTAAGTTCCTTGTACTCAAAGAAGGACCAAATATTTGTATTTCCGATGCTTCCCAATGACTTCTTCGTGTCTTCATGTGTGACAGTATTAAACACTGGTTGTCCTTTAACTGGAGTAAGTTGCAAAAGATCTCCAAAAACTATGACGTGTTTTCCACCAAATAACATGTCATAGTCTGTCTTCAGAATTTGCTGCATTCTTAAATGCACAAAGGCAAGCATTAAGTTTGAAACCATGCTCACCTCATCAATAATGAGAACTTGCATCTTCTTCAAGACTCTTGAAACTTCCAAGGATGCTTCTCCAGTTAGCTTGTTGTATTGTATTTTGTTCTCATGCTCCACTGGTAACATTAGCAAACGATGTAAAGTGATTCCTTTTATGTTATATGCTGCTAACCCAGTTGGAGCAGTAACCACACAAGACAAAGTAGAATCCATTTTTTGCTGTAGGTAGCTTCTGATGACTTTAATTAGGAAGCTTTTTCCAGTTCCAGCTTGTCCGCTTACATACATCCTGATTGGATGAAATGATGTGCATGAGCACTCTTTTTTTTCATGTAGAAATCCGTGATCAATTTTGTTTCTGATCTCTTCATAAATTTGTTGCTGCTCTGCGTTCAGTTGTCTTTCCAAATTTTGTAAGTCTATAAATTCTTCTTGAGCTTGATTCATAGCCGTTTCCACTTCATTCATGGCTATTGATGCTTCATTTTCAACGATTGGTTGTCCTAGGGGATCTTGACTGAGTGTTTCTGAACTTTGGCTGTCCTGAGAACTGTCTCTAGCTATTTCTGCTGCAATTGTAGTTTCCTGTTCAATTTCTTCATTTAACATTTTCAGATAACTTGAGAATGTACTGCATTGTATGCTGTCTTTGCAAGCATTAAAAGAATCTTCATAGCTTTGAAATTCTCCCAGTAGTTCATCCTCTGTACGCCATGGTTTAAACAACTGTAAAAGAGCCAAGTAGTAAAATTCCTTCTTGTCAGTAGTGTCGCAACTCAGCTTCCTGTGATTTATCAAACTTCCTTTTGTTTGCTTCACCAAACATCCTTCCTCACCAATGACTTTATATTTTCCATTGTTGATGTCTTCTGCGGCTTTCCGTGAATAAATGTAGTTCTGCAGCACTTCATAGAGACACCTGTTCTCCAGATGTTGACTTCTCTTGGGATAATATGTGTCCAACATGTTTGATTTCAAAATATCTGTACTTTCTGGGTCATTCTCGGCCAAATATTCAATTTCTCCAACAGATTTTAGTACCCGATTTCTCATTGCTGCAAGGCCTAAACTTGCCCAAATTATTCTTCTTGACTTCGAGTAGAGACTTGCAGAAGATAACCTATCTGAACATTCGTAGGATCCAATTTCTCGATGCGATAACATCTTCAAACTGAAACTGTACAGCTTCTTACTGACAGTCTTCTCGTGAGAAATCTCTTCCCACATTTCCTTCAATTCTGTTTTTTCTGATTTCGTAATGTAAGACGTTACATATCGAGCAACAGCAATGGAATTGTCAGCTACATACTGTATAGCCATGTTAGCGTTCCACATGGATAAAATGACTGGGGTGTAGTCATTTATATTTTTTGATTCTTCTTTTCTTTTAAGGTTGTAGGTATTCTTAGGTGATTTTCTTGTGATAGTATGTCTCACAGCTGACATAAAACTGTTTACTCTTCCATTTGAAAGAACAGGTCTAGGAAATCCAAATCGACATTTAGTGTAGTATTTATCTTTGCTCTTGTATTTCCGTCGACAGTATTTTCCACACCGATGACTTTGGAAACGTAAAACTTGCTCCTTTAACTTTTTCTCTTCTGTGCTTTTTGGTATAGCACATGTTGCATATTCTTCAATGTAAGATAACACTGCTTCATCAGTATCTGTTCCAAACTTTGGGGCATCCTTGATCCACAACAGCATATGAATATGAGGAGCACCTCTTGCCTGGTACTCTTTTCTCCAAAAGAAATCTACTACTTCTCCAAGAGGTGGATTTTTTTTATTGCAGATGAAGGACATCATAGCCTCAAATCTATGATTGAAATATCTGCAAACATTAACCGGATCCAATGAGCACAGTTCTCCTGCTGTCTTGTATTCGATGTTTTTAATGTTTGAATTTGCCTCTCGTAGAAAATCCAGTAAATCATCCCAAGCGTACTCCGCACAGCTTAGGGTAACGAACCATGTTGGTGTTCCTAAATTCCGTAACATGCATTTTAATTCACCATGGCGTCGGTACCAATATTCATTTGTCCCACGCTGACAAGCCATCAGATTGATCAGTTGTGTTTCCAAATGATCATCTCGGTGCTGCACTTTCTCCATAAAATCCTTAGCAGACACATTTTGTAAATGTACTCCACTTTTTAAAATGTGATTTACTGCATAAGACAGTGCAGACAAGTCGCTTTCAAATAAAAGATGGAACAAATAAGGAATACTTTGTCGAAATCTGGGATCTTCAGCATATAGTCTTGTAGTCCGGTACTCAGAAGCTGGAATCTGTTCCGGACGTTCATCGTATCGTCCTCCTTTTCCTTTAGGAAACAGCTGGGGAAAACATCGAGCTTCCAAGCTCTCCTCCCATACACGCACGGGACTTCCTTTTGCTTTCTTCATCTGAAAGAGATCAATATTGTCTCCCATAACTTCTTTTGAATGAAGAGGATGTATGCTAAAATGTTCATAAATTTCTTCTTCCTTTGACTTGTCCACTTTTTCAATTTGTCCAGTTGGTGTTTCTGTGTCTTCTTGTAAATCTTCTTCTTCTTCTTCTTCTATATAAATTGATTCATACCATTTGTTATTCCTTTTCAAATACAAATTTGCTCTTTGTACTTTCCGCACATCTACCAGCTCCTGCCAAATCTTCTTATTCTTTGTAGGTACACCATTAACCAGAATAATTAATGGTTCAGTTTCCAAAGTATCCGCATCAATAGTTTCCATATTTTTTTTCAAATCCAAGGGCAAATACACCACTCTACCTTTTAAACCTCTCAGTAAATCGGAAGGAGGTAATTTACCAGTTTTGGGCTCCATACGTACTATGGTCTGGAACGGATGAACACATTGAATGAGTATAGACTCATATGTATTTAATTCAGAAAGTTCAGCAGGAATAGCATCCAATTCTAAATTATTATGTACAGCTCTGGTCGGCATTCTATTTTCCTCTAACTTGTTGTAACAGTATTTACAAATACGCTGATCTTCACCCAAATCAAAACAATTTTCAAGAAATATATATGTGGCAAAATCCTTCCACTTATAATTATCTTCATTTTCAGTCTTTCTGTAGAGATCAACATTCCTAGTTTGTTTTCTATAATGAGTTCTGCGGCAACAAATACAAGTAAAATTTGGTCTTTCATTAGAGATTATTGCAAATTTTGTTATGTGATCATTAAATGTGTTACTTACAGAGGGTTCTACATTCTCTTCCACTTCTTCCTCATTTACTGTGTCCTTCTCTGCACTGTTTTGTTCAGGACCAAAGTAACAAAACTGAATTTCATCAACAACCTTCTCTACATCTGATACCGTTCATCGGAACAGAGCCCTATTCAATTCATTTAACTTTATTGCTGGACTTTTGGCAAAATACAACCGTCTCACAAACTTTCTCATTTCAGTATGATGAACAGCCAGCATCCTAAAATGATGGAAAACACTATTACACACTTTTCTAGATAGACAAGCCAGAGAATGACCCTGCAAACCAGTATTCTCTCTCACTCTGCATGGATCCAGACTTTGAAGCACCTTAATCTTCTGTTTTATACTTTTTTTACTTTATTCTCTTAGAAACTCACGAAATTTGTCAATAGATTCCTGACGCACAGTGCAAATACTACTACAATTCCAAGTGTACACTGGGGCTTTAGGACGTCTCCCCATAGCCTCATCTGCCATCACTTGTACCTCATCTCTTGGAACCATTATCTCCTTGTCCATTATGCAACCATTTTTTACTTCGTAAGCACGACCTCTGGTGTCAACTGCATGCAGCAAACTATTACTTTGAAAATAGCTCTCTTCATTAAAAAAAAGGTTCACTACTTGAACTATGCATCCACTTTCCTAAAAACACTTTACAAAAGTTTGTTCTGTTCACTACTCTTTTCCTTTTGCTATGTGATTTCAGTACATTAACCATTTTGTCTAATGTACGCATCCTATTCAAAATTAAAATGAATAGTTTCCTTTTTAATTCTAATGCCTTTGCTGCAATGGCTTCAATTTCTTTTTTTCTTTTATAAAACTTACTCTTTTGCTTATATTTCTTCACATCCTTTATCAAATTGGACATAACTCTTCTCTGAAACATTTTTCTACGTATCTCTTTAAACGCTGTTTTTCTATTTATGTAAATCTTTTCAGTTGCAGAAGGTATATTTGCATTAACTAAATTCTCAATTTTTTCCTGTCCTTTTCTTTTCAAAACATTCTTTCCAGTACAGACATTTTGTACATTTTTCATTCTTTTGAATATATTTTTTAGAAATTGTTTTTTCTGCTTACCAGAAGATTTTTTCTTTTTCCCAACATGAGCATCTTCTACTAACTTTGGTCCTCCAGTTGTCTTCAAATATAGGTTTTTTTTGTGAGTTTTTTGAACTCTGGATTTTGTAGGCATCTTAAATTTTGTTCACTGCTCTTCAGCAATACCTGAAAAAAACTAAAAAAAAATTCCTTTATTTTATTTAAATATATTATACATGGAAAGGAGCTGGGTGTGTGCTAAGAGTCTGCTTCTGCACCAAAAAATCGCTCCCCCTTTTTCCTACTAATGCAACTGTGAAATCACCAGAGCAAAACGCAATAAATCTCTGCCTGTAATTCCTATTTGCACACAGAGTCATGTTTTCACATTAGTCACAAAACGAAATTAATTTGCCAATTTGAATGCACACTTACTGCTCTTTTTTTTTGGCAAGTGATAATCACTTTTACAGACTGACACATTATGAATCCACTTTTCAGATTTTTTTAAATGCACATGTCCAGACTGCTTTTTCAGACCACCACCATGTGTATCCTGGGTGACTGCCTACACTCCAGCAAGGGCAACCAGCCTTAGTGAT
Source organism: Triturus cristatus (assembly GCF_964204655.1). Lineage (NCBI taxonomy): Eukaryota > Metazoa > Chordata > Amphibia > Caudata > Salamandridae > Triturus > Triturus cristatus. The sequence goes on from NC_140593.1 coordinate 200,732,744, forward strand.
GCTGAATGTCTTTGCATTACAGACTGAAACCTCAAACCCCACTCGCTTGTAAATACTGTGCATGATTATACATGGAAAGGAGCTGGGTGTGTGCTAAGAGTCTGCTTCTGCACCAAAAAATCGCTCCCCCTTTTTCCTACTAATGCAACTGTGAAATCACCAGAGCAAAACGCAATACATCTCTGCCTGTAATTCCTATTTGCACACAGAGTCATGTTTTCACATTAGTCACAAAACGAAATTTCTTTGCCAATTTGAATGCACACTTACTGCTCTTTTTTTTGGGCAAGTGATAATCACTTTTACAGACTGACACATTATGAATCCACTTTTCAGATTTTTTTAAATGCACATGTCCAAACTGCTTTTTCACACCACCACCATGTGTATCCTGGGTGACTGCCTACACTCCAGCAAGGGCAACCAGCCTTAGTGATGCTGAATGTCTTTGCATTACAGACTGAAACCTCAAACCCCACTCGCTTGTAAATACTGTGCATGATTATACATGGAAAGGAGCTGGGTGTGTGCTAAGAGTCTGCTTCTGCACCAAAAAATCGCTCCCCCTTTTTCCTACTAATGCAACTGTGAAATCACCAGAGCAAAACGCAATAAATCTCTGCCTGTAATTCCTATTTGCACACAGAGTCATGTTTTCACATTAGTCACAAAACGAAATTAATTTGCCAATTTGAATGCACACTTACTGCTCTTTTTTTGGGCAAGTGATAATCACTTTTACAGACTGACACATTATGAATCCACTTTTCAGATTTTTTTAAATGCACATGTCCAGACTGCTTTTTCAGACCACCACCATGTGTATCCTGGGTGACTGCCTACACTCCAGCAAGGGCAACCAGCCTTAGTGATGCTGAATGTCTTTGCATTACAGACTGAAACCTCAAACCCCACTCGCTTGTAAATACTGTGCATGATTATACATGGAAAGGAGCTGGGTGTGTGCTAAGAGTCTGCTTCTGCACCAAAAAATCGCTCCCCCTTTTTCCTACTAATGCAACTGTGAAATCACCAGAGCAAAACGCAATAAATCTCTGCCTGTAATTCCTATTTGCACACAGAGTCATGTTTTCACATTAGTCACAAAACGAAATTTCTTTGCCAATTTGAATGCACACTTACTGCTCTTTTTTTTGGGCAAGTGATAATCACTTTTACAGACTGACACATTATGAATCCACTTTTCAGATTTTTTTAAATGCACATGTCCAAACTGCTTTTTCACACCACCACCATGTGTATCCTGGGTGACTGCCTACACTCCAGCAAGGGCAACCAGCCTTAGTGATGCTGAATGTCTTTGCATTACAGACTGAAACCTCAAACCCCACTCGCTTGTAAATACTGTGCATGATTATACATGGAAAGGAGCTGGGTGTGTGCTAAGAGTCTGCTTCTGCACCAAAAAATCGCTCCCCCTTTTTCCTACTAATGCAACTGTGAAATCACCAGAGCAAAACGCAATAAATCTCTGCCTGTAATTCCTATTTGCACACAGAGTCATGTTTTCACATTAGTCACAAAACGAAATTTCTTTGCCAATTTGAATGCACACTTACTGCTCTTTTTTTGGGCAAGTGATAATCACTTTTACAGACTGACACATTATGAATCCACTTTTCAGATTTTTTTAAATGCACATGTCCAAACTGCTTTTTCAGACCACCACCATGTGTATCCTGGGTGACTGCCTACACTCCAGCAAGGGCAACCAGCCTTAGTGATGCTGAATGTCTTTGCATTACAGACTGAAACCTCAAACCCCACTCGCTTGTAAATACTGTGCATGATTATACATGGAAAGGAGCTGGGTGTGTGCTAAGAGTCTGCTTCTGCACCAAAAAATCGCTCCCCCTTTTTCCTACTAATGCAACTGTGAAATCACCAGAGCAAAACGCAATAAATCTCTGCCTGTAATTCCTATTTGCACACAGAGTCATGTTTTCACATTAGTCACAAAACGAAATTTCTTTGCCAATTTGAATGCACACTTACTGCTCTTTTTTTTGGGCAAGTGATAATCACTTTTACAGACTGACACATTATGAATCCACTTTTCAGATTTTTTTAAATGCACATGTCCAAACTGCTTTTTCAGACCACCACCATGTGTATCCTGGGTGACTGCCTACACTCCAGCAAGGGCAACCAGCCTTAGTGATGCTGAATGTATTTGCATTACAGACTGAAACCTCAAACCCCACTCGCTTGTAAATACTGTGCATGATTATACATGGAAAGGAGCTGGGTGTGTGCTAAGAGTCTGCTTCTGCACCAAACAATCGCTCCCCCTTTTTCCTACTAATGCAACTGTGAAATCACCAGAGCAAAACGCAATAAATCTCTGCCTGTAATTCCTATTTGCACACAGAGTCATGTTTTCACATTAGTCACAAAACGAAATTTCTTTGCCAATTTGAATGCACACTTACTGCTCTTTTTTTTGGGCAAGTGATAATCACTTTTACAAACTGACACATTATGAATCCACTTTTCAGATTTTTTTAAATGCACATGTCCAAACTGCTTTTTCAGACCACCACCATGTGTATCCTGGGTGACTGCCTACACTCCAGCAAGGGCAACCAGCCTTAGTGATGCTGAATGTCTTTGCATTACAGACTGAAACCTCAAACCCCACTCGCTTGTAAATACTGTGCATGATTATACATGGAAAGGAGCTGGGTGTGTGCTAAGAGTCTGCTTCTGCACCAAAAAATCGCTCCCCCTTTTTCCTACTAATGCAAATATAAAATTACCAGAGTTGTACACAATAAATCTCTGCCTATATTTCCCAACATGTGTAACCTGGGTGACTGCCTACATTCCACCAAGGGCAACCAGCCTTAGTGATGCTGAATGTATTTGCATTACTGAGTCCAACCTCAAACCCTTAAACTATTCATTTTTTATACCAATACACCTTAATTTATCGTGAAAACATAGTCCATATTATTTTACATGTTCCTCACATTTAAATTTCTCCCAAAACAGAAAATAATAAACGCAACTTCAACAAAAAGAATTACATTTCTATCATTCATTTCTTAATTTACCATATACATCCCCTCTCAAACTCTAACCTCACCTTTAAAATTAGTTAGTTGTGAAAGAAATGTGGCACTCAAACAGCAGATTATCAGAGCCAGGATCTCTGTTCTCTACACCTCTCTCCTCTCAGCAGAACCAGATAATGGCAAAGTTTCCCTCTATTTTTCCACACATATACATGTAAGTTTCAAATCTCAGTGCTTCCCCCTTTTTTTCAAATGTAATCACACATTTCTATTGGTTGAAAACCAACCCTTTTCCAAAAGTACCCTGCCCCCAACTTGACTTCTGCCTAGTACCCTTCCCCCAACTTGACTTCTGCCTGCTACCATAGCAACAGCTCATGGAACACTGCTGTGTGGAGTCAGGTCAGAAGTTCGCCACACAATGTTTCAATTCCACAGAGCAAGAGTGCTTGACTTTTCAAACCTAACAGCAAATCCATAGTACTGTTCTTTGGTAACACATTTTTCTGTACCAATACAAAACATGCTTCTATTAATTTACACATACAGCCTAGTTTTTATTCTAGAATGGTATGAAACAGCCAATCAGTTCTTTTTGTTTTGAAAAAAATATGTATGCCTCCATTTCCAAACTGTCTTTCTTTTCATATTGCCATTCTACTGAAAGACACCTCCTGAGTGCATCCAGTTCTCCTTTGAAGATGTTCACAGTGTGGATTGTAGGGCACAGCTACGTCTTCTGGAGTGAAAAGTTTGCAGAGAAAACAGGTATGGTGAGAGACCTTGCTTTGCCAAATGTAGACATTAAATGGATTGGTCAGAGAGGGTTAAAGTGGCACCAATTGATGCCATTGGTGAAATCCTTCATGCAAATCCAACACCCTGACCTCATAATAGTGCACTGTGGTGGCAATGACCTAGGCACTTTGACTGGGGTAGGTCTGGAAATGCTGATGAAGGACACCTTTGCACAACTGTTTTCACTTTTCCCTAAAACTGCCTTTGTGTTTTCTAACATATGCCAAAGGCAAAAATGGAACTGGTCCAATCATTTCTGTCCGCAGATTGACAAAGCAAGAAAGCACGTCAACAAATCTGTTTCTGCTTTCCTCCGTGACTATGGTATGGGTTCCATTTACCACAACAACTTGCGTTACGACATGCAAGACATTTATAGAGGAGATGGTGTGCACTTCAATGATGAAGGGAACAGAGTCTTCCTCTTGAACCTTAGACTCTGCATCGGTACTTACTTGTAGGTACCACAAAAAAATCACTTAATAAACACAACGGCTCTTTTTAGAGCCCCCTAATATCTAAACACTTAAATCTGAATTTCATTTCTTTTTTGTATTTTTTTTTTACCGTACGCTTACCGTAAGCTTACCGTACGCGTACCCCGTGATTTTTAAAAAAAAATCAATAAATGTTTTCTTTGTACTTTTCTGTCCTTCTTTGACCCCCTTACAAATGTTAGGGGGTCTGTAACTCTCTCCCTTGCCCCCTTTTCAAGATATCACTCTTTTTTACCGGAGTGAAATACACAAAATGGCGGCCGCCGCTTCCTGGTTTCGGCCGATTCGAATGTTTACTAAGATCTAACAGCCAATCAGAATCGCGCTCGCGCACGCCACCGTACGCGTACGGTAAGCTTACGGTAAGCGTACCGTAAGCTGGCTCAGATATATATATTGATTTAAAGGCTATTTTCTCAGAATCTACTGAACAGATTTACACCAAACCTACAAAAGGCACTTCCTTGACCTGAGGACTACCTCTCTGCCAAATTTCTAGTAATTCTGTTCAGCCGTTCGGGCTGTAGCCCTGTCTAAAGGTCCTATGGAAAAATGCATGGGAAAAACGCGTTTTGGGACCCCCCTTTTATCTCAGCCCCCGCTTGACGAATCCCCCCGAGACTTTCAGGGTAGGAGCGGAGCGTAGCGCCCCACCTATTTTGAGAAATTCGCGAGGATTCGTCGACCGGCGCCAAAGTTATTCAAAATAGAATGTTGCGGATTTCCTATGGAAACAGGGTCCTAACTATAACTACCTACTGGCGACCGCCAGTAGGTAATATATATATATATATATATATATATATATTCACTTAAAAAACCATGGGTTTCACACATGTTATAGTTAGGTGGATATTTCACTCGCAAAAAAACCAATGAATTTCCCCCGTTATAGTTAGTTCAGATAACTATAACTCACGCGCCCGCAATCCTGCTCATGACGTCACATATTACATCACTCATGACATGGTCAGTGGCATCACTCATGACATCACTGATGACATCATTCTTATGATAGAGTGGCGGTCGCGCGAGTTATAGTTATCTGAACTAACTATAACGGGGGAATTTCATTGGTTTTTTACGAGTGAAAGATCCACCTAACTATAACTAGAATTACGCTAGCGCACGTTAGGGTGCTCGCACGGTGCGCGCACGGTGCGCGGCTATAGATATGTATGTGCTTTTAACTGCAATTTTCTCAGGAACTACTGAACAGATTGACTCCATATATGCCAAAGGCACATCCCTGACCTGAGGACTACCTCTCTGCCAAATTTCAAGTAATTCTGTGTAAGGATCGCGGATGTTTCTGCAGGAGCGTCTGGAGTCGTGAAGATAAGTCCACAGTCGTCCCCCGTGTTTCCCCGACTCTATCAGACTCTAGAGTGCGGAGAACCCACCGGGGAAAACAGGGAAACAAAACAAGGATAGGTGGGGGGATCCGGTAGGTCTTGATAGGTGATTCCGGCAGGAGAAACAGCAGGAGCGTGACAGGGCAAACAAGAAGGTCTCCCAGCTGTAATGTAAAGATGGTTAGTGGAATATCTCTGTATCGCCACCTGTGCTCCTTCAATTCTGTATTTCCCCAACACCTACCGGGAATATCGTCTGCTGCTATATATGAGTCTGTGAGAACAAGCAGGTGTGTTCTAAGTAGTAGTTCCTTTGCGGGCAGCTGCGGGGAGTGAGTATACAAAGATCGTAAACCCAGGGAGGTAGAGTATACCGCTAGTACATAGGAGAGGTGGAGGAAGATCAAATACCTTGCTTAATGTGAAGAAGAGTGGGAAACCTAACCCCCTGCTCAATGGTCCTCGCAATTTATCACCACCGGATTCCTGATAGCAGCTCAGGATGACGAAGGGGATGGATATAAAGGTGAAGGGAGGAAATGATACTGGGGACGTGGAAATTGCACAAAGGAAAAGACTCCAAATATACCCAACATTGGAGTTACCTTAACAGCAGGTAAAACTATAACTATACATACGCCTAATAAGGTTTCAGGTATAACTCATTGAGAAACGAGGCGTTGGTATGAAGACACCCCGACAGGAAGCGCTGGAGATGGAGAATGCGCTCCGTCAATATCCGTCTACCTCTTTTAGTACGAAGCGACACGAGACAGGAAACCCCTGGACCTCTAAGCACCCAGCAGACCTTACTTGCATGAAGATGCCACAACCAGAGGAAACGGAGAGAGAGGACCCCGTTAGCACTTCGTAACAACAGGATCCACAACGCTACCACCAACGGAGCCGGGAAACGTCCCCGACTCACAACAGGAAACCGGAACTAACGCTACAGGAAGTCAGGCAACCGCACTTGGGACGGAAATGGGGCTCAATGCTAGAACGCGAAGCGGCGCGTACACGCTCTTCGCCCCTTATATACTCGCTACCTGTAGGGGCTGATTCGCGAGGCATGACATTCTGTTCAGCCGTTCGGGCTGTACCTTCGACTAAAGGTCCTATGTGAAAATGCATGGGGAAAACGCATTTTGTGACCCCCCTTTTTTCTCGGCCCCCGCTTGACAAATCCCCCCGAGACTTTAAGGGTAGGAGCTGAGCGGAGCGCCCCATTAGTTTTGAAAATTTCGCGAAGATTCGTCAACCGGCGCCAAAGTTATTCAAAATAGAATTTTCAGATTTCCTATGGAAACACGGTCCTAACTATAACTATCTACTGGCGACCGCCAGTATATAATATATATATATATATATATATTATCTACTGGCAGTCGCCAGTAGATAGTTATAGTTAGGACCGTGTTTCCATAGGAAATCTCAAAATTCTATTTTGAATAACTTTGGCGCCGGTTGACGAATCCTCACGAAATTTTCAAAACTAATGGGGCGCTCCGTTCAGCTCCTACCCTGAAAGTCTCGGGGTGATTCGTCAAGCGGGGGCCGAGAAAAAAGGGGGGTCCCAAAACGCATTTTCCCCATGCATTTTTCCATAGGACCTTTAGACACAGCTACAGCCCGAATGGCTGAACAGAATTACTTGAAATTTGACAGAGAGGTAGCCATAAGGTCAAGGAAGTGCCTTTTGCAGGTCTGGTGTAAATCTGTTCAGTATTTCCTGAGAAAATAGCATTTAAAAGCATATCAATATCTATACGCGCGCAGGGTGCGCGCACTGTGCAAGCCCTGTGCACGCACCCTGCCGTGCGCGAGCGTAATTCTGATTGGTTGTTAGATGTCAGTAAACATTCGAATCGGTCGAAATCAGGAAGTGTCGGCCGCCATCTTGTCTGTCGCACTGAAAAGGAAAGGTGGAGAACGTGAATAGGGGGCAGAGTAGGGAGTTCTTGACCCCCAAGCCATTGTCAGGGGGTCACAGTAGGACCACGAAGGGCACAAAAAATGATTTTAATTTTTTTCAAAAACATCGCGAGGTGCGCGCACTCAGCGTGCACCCAAAAAAAAACATTAAAAAAAATAGAAATAAAAATCACGCTTAAGTGTTTAGATATTAGGTGGCTCTAAAAAGAGCCCTTGTGTTTATTGAGTGTTTTTGTGGTACCTACAAGTAAGTACCGATGCAGAGTCTAAAGTTCAAGAGGAAGACTCTGTTCCCTTCATCATTGAAATGTACACCGTCTCCTCTATAAATGTCTTGCATGTTGTAACGCAAGTTGTTGTGGTATATAGAACCCATACCATAGTCTCTGAGGAAAGCAGAAACAAACTTATTGACGTGCTTTCTTGCTTTGTCAATTTGCGGACAAAATTGGTTGGACCAGTTCCACTTTTGCCTTTGGCATATATTAGACTATACAAAGGCAGTTTGTGGAAAAAGTGACATCAAGTGCCGAAAGGGGTCCTTAATAAGCATTTCCAGACCTACCCCAGTTAAAGTGGCTAGGTCATTACCACCACAGTGCACAATAATAAGGTTAGGCTGTGGGAGATGTAGAAAGGTTTTCACCAAAGGCATTAATTGGTGCCACTTGAACCCTCTCTGACCAATCCATTTAATGTCTACATTTGGCAAAGCAAGGTCTTTGAAAATACCTCTTTTTTCTGCATACTTTTCACTCCAGAAGACATAGCTATGACCTACAATCCACACTGTGAACATCTTCCAAGGAGAACAGGATGCACTCAGGAGGTGTCTTTCAGGCGAATGGCAATATGAAAAGAAAGACAGTTGAAAAATGGAGGCATACATACTTTTTTTTAATAAAAAGAACCCATTGGCTGATTCAAACCATTTTACAGTTAAAACTAGGCTGTATGTTTACATTTTTAAAAGCATGTTTTGGATTGGTACAGAAAAATGTGTTCCCACTGAAAATTACTTTGGATTTGCTGTTAAGTTTGAAAAGTCAAGCACTCTTGCTCTTTGGATTTGAAACATTGTGTGCTGAACTTCTGACCTCTCTGCTCACACCTGTGTTCCATGAGCTGTTGCTATGATAGCAGGCAGAAGTCATGTTGGGGGAAGGGATGATTTGGAAAGGGGTTGAAAGTTGCAACCAATAGAAATGTGTGATTCCATTTGAAAAAATGTGGGAAGGACTGTGATTTTACATTAACGTGTATATGTGGGAAAAAAGAGAGGGAAAAATTGCCATTTACTGGTTGTGGAGAGAGGAGAGAGGTGTACAGCTCTGAGATTCTGGCTCTGATAATCTGCTGTTTGAGTGCCACATTTCTTTCTCAACTAATTAATTTTAAAGGTGAGTTATGAGTTTGGGAGGGGAAGTATGTGGTGTATTTTGATATAAATAATAGAATTGTCATTCTTGTTTTAAAGTTGTGTTTTACATTTTGTGATTTAGGAGAAATTTAACTGTCTTGAACTAGTAAGATATTATGGAGTATGTCTTCACTGTAAGTTAAGGTGTACTGGTATCACTGAGGAATACTGTTTTGTGCCTAGAATCACATCATGAGTCTGTGTGCACACAGGATTTGTTGTCAGAGATTTAATTTGTGTTGCTCTTGTTCTGTTAGCCTTGCACTCGCAGAAAAGCGGCGGTTTGTTTGCTTAAAGTGTGATGGTTAGCATTCAGCAGAAATTAGTCACTCAGAAAAAAGAGGCAAATGCAAACACATTTGAAAATAGCATGGTACATTTTCCTACAACTTTAAAAGTGGTGTTTTACATTTTATGTTAAGGAAGATATTTAAGTACCTTGAACATGTTTGATATTATGGAGTATGTCTTCACTATAAGTTAAGTTGTACTGGTATCACCCAGGAATACTGTTTTCTGCCTAGAATCACACCATGACACAGTATGCACACAGGAATTGTTATCAGAGATTTAATTCATGTTGGTATTGCTCTATTACCCTTGCACTTGCAGGAAAGGGGCAGCTTGTGTTTTTGTAATACATGGTCATGGTGTCAAGGAGGTGTTAGGACATGTGCTCTTTTCTGCTTGTCTCAAATATAAGAAAAAAGTGTCAGGCTGTCACAGTAATTATCACTTACTCCACCAAAGTACTAAATGTGCTTTCAAATTGCCAAAGAAAATATCGCTTTGTGCCTAGAATCACACCATGAGTCTGTGTGCACACAGGAATTGTTGTCAGAGATTTAATTTGTGTTGCTGTTGTTTTGTAAAACTTGCACTTTTAAGAAAGGGCAGTTTCTTTTTTTCAAGTGTGTTGCTTAGCACTCAGCAGAAATCACTATCTGAAAAGTGTGTGGCAAATGAAAATACATTTGAAAATAGCATGGTACTTTTTCCTACCAATTTAAAAGTTGTGTTTTACATTTCATGTTAAGGAAGATATTTAGGTGCCTTTAACTTGAAAGATATTATGGAGTATGTCTTCACCATTAGTTAAGGTGTACTGGTATGACCCAGGAATACTGTTTTCTGTCTAGAATCACACCATGAGACAACATGCACACAGGAATTGTAGTCAGAGATTTAATTTGTGTTTCTGTTATTCTGTAAAACTTGCACTTTCAGGAAAGGGCCTGGTATCACCCAGGAATACTGTTTTGTGCCTAGAATCACACCATGAGACAGTGTGCACACAGGAATTGTTGTCAGAGATTTAATTTGAGTTGCTGTTGTTCTGTAAAACTTGCACTCGCAGGAAAAGGGCCTGGTATCACCCAGGAATACTGTTTTGTGCCTAGAATCACACCATGAGACAGTGTGCACACAGGAATTGTTGTCAGATATTTTATTTGTGTTGCTGTTGTTCTGTAAAACTTGCACTCACAGGAAAAGGGCAGCTTGTTTTGTTCAAATGTGTTGGTTAGTATTCAGCAGAAATCACTATCAGAAAAATGAGAGGTAAATGGTAACACATTTCAAATCAACAGGGTAGATTGTCTTTCCACTCCTGCAATGGGTGAGGTAGTTCCTACATGTACAAAACTCCAATTAACCTTTACCAAACATGTACTCTTACACACATATCTGCAGTCTTCATGCACTTGTAAAAGTCTGCATGCAGATCTCTCTTGCAACTGACAATACACAGTCTCCAGAAACACACTGTTTGCACACATGCAGCAGCTTCTCCTACACTCCCATGCATAATACTCAGCTCTGTGTTGTGTTTCAGATAGCAGTGTGTAACGCAAACAGATTGAATGTCACTAAGGCTCTTTTCCTTTGCTCTACTCTAATCACGCACCCTGTAACACATGCTGATGGTCTCAAGTAGCTATTAGGACATGTGCTCTTTTTTGCCTCTCTAAAATATAAGGGAAATGTGTCAGGCTGTCTCAGTAATTATCACTTGCTCCATCTACAGTACTAAATGTGCTTTCAAATTGCCAAAGGAAATATCGTTTTCTGCCTAGAATCACAGCATGAGTCTGTGTGGACAGAGGAATTGTTGTCAGAGATTTTATTTGTGTTGCTGTTGTTCTGTAAAACTTGCACTTTCAGGAAAGGGCCAGCTTGTTTTGTTCAAATGTGTTGATTAGTACTCAGCAGAAATCACTATCAGAAAAATGAGAGGGAAATGGTAACACATTTCAAATCAACAGGGTAGATTGTCCTTCCACTCCTGCAATGGGTGATGTAGTTCCTACATGTACAAAACTCCAATTAACCTTTACCAAACATGTACTCTTACACACATATCTGCAGTCTTCATGCACTTGTAAAAGTCTCCATGCAGATCTCTCTTGCAACTGACAATACACAGTCTCCAGAAACACACTGTTTGCACACATGCAGCAGCTTCTCCTACACTCCCATGCATAATACTCAGCTCTGTGTTGTGTTTCAGATAGCAGTGTGTAACGCAAACACATTCAACGTCACCAAGGCTCATTTCCTTTGCTCTACTCTAATCACTCACCCTGTAACACATGCTGATGGTCTCAAGTAGCTATTAGGACATGTGCTCTTTTTTGCCTCTCTAAAATATAAGAGAAATGTGTCAGGCTGTCTCAGTAATTATCACTTGCTCCATCTACAGTACTAAATGTGCTTTCAAATTGCCAAAGGAAATATCGTTTTCTGCCTAGAATCACAGCATGAGTCTGTGTGGACACAGGAATTGTTGTCAGAGATTTTATTTGTGTTGCTGTTGTTCTGTAAAACGTGCACTTTCAGGAAAGGGCCAGCTTGTTTTGTTCAAATGTGTTGGTTAGTACTCAGCAGAAATCACTATCAGAAAAATGAGAGGCAAATGGTAACACATTTCAAATCAACAGGGTAGATTGTCCTTCCACTCCTGCAATGGGTGAGGTAGTTCCTACATGTACAAAACTCCAATTAACCTTTACCAAACATGTACTCTTACACACATATCTGCAGTCTTCATGCACTTGTAAAAGTCTCCATGCAGATCTCTCTTGCAACTGACAATACAGTCTCCAGAAACACACTGTTTGCACACATGCAGCAGCTTCTCCTACACTCCCATGCATAATACTCAGCTCTGTGTTGTGTTTCAGATAGCAGTGTGTAACGCAAACAGATTGAACGTCACCAAGGCTCATTTCCTTTGCTCTACTCTAATCACTCACCCTGTAACACATGCTGATGGTCTCAAGTAGCTATTAGGACATGTGCTCTGTTTTGCCTCTCTAAAATATAAGGGAAATGTGTCAGGCTGTCACAGTAATTATCATTTGCTCCTCAACAGAAGTAAATGTGCTTTCAACTTGCCAATCAAATATCGTTTTCTGCCTAGAATCACACCATGAGTCTGTGTGCACACAGGAATTGTTGTCAGAGATTTAATTCATGTTTCTCTTGTTTTGTAAGACTTGGACTCGTAGGAAAGGATCAGCTCATGTGATAGGATTTGAAAAGTTGGAGAAAAAAAATTGTAATGAATTAAAATTACATAAAGGTATTTTTTTTTTAGTTTTTTGCAGGTATTGCTGAGCAACAGTGAAAAAATATAAAGATGCCTATAAAGTCAAGAAAGAGAAAAGAAAAGAAACAACAACTATGTTTGAAGACGACTGGTAAAAAAAAATAGGAGGTGAAGCGTGTTTTGAAAAACAGAAAAAGTCTTCTGGTAAGCAAACTAAAGAATTTTTAAAAAATATCTTCAAAAAAAAAAAATGATCGAAAGATAAATTCAAACAGTGTTTCAAGTACAAAACAACAACAGAGTCGACAGCAAAAACAAAATGCTAATGTAGACACAGAAGTAAGAAAGAGTGACTTAACACGGAAAATAGATTTTAAAAACATTTGTTGGAAAATGTTTCAGAGAAGAGTGATGTTAAATTTGCTAAAGGATGTGAAAAAATATAAGAATAAAAACAAATGTTATAAGAAAAAGAAATTAATTGAAAGTATTGTTACCAAGGCATTAGAAATAAAAAAAAAACTATTCATTTTAATTTTGAACAGGATGCGTAGATTAGATAAATTAGTCAATGCAATGAAGTCACAAAGCAAAAGGAAAAGAGAAGTAAAAAAAAATAACTTTTGTAAAGTGTTCTTAGGAGAATGGAAGCATAGTTCAAGTACTGAACCATTTTTTAATGAAGAGAGTTATCTTCAAAGTAATAGTTTGTTGCATGCAGTTGACACCAATGGAAGAGCATATGAAGTTAAGGATGGTTGCGTAATGGAAAAGGAGAAAATGGTTCCAAGAAATGAGGAAGAAGTGATTGCTGATGAGGTTATGGGGAGACGTCCTAAAGCCCCAGTGTACACTTGGAATTGTAGTAGTATTTGTACTGTGCGTCAGGAATCTATTGATAAATTACGTGACTTTCTAAGAGAATATAGTAAAAAGAGTGTTAAACAGAAAATTAAGGTGCTTCAAAGACTAGATCCATGCAGAGTGAGAGAGAATACTGGTTTGCAAGGACATTCTCTGGCTTGTCTATCTAGGAAAGTGTGTCAAAGTGTTTTTCACCATTTTAGGATGCTCGCTGTTCATCATACTGAAATGAGAAAGTTTGTGAGAACATTGTATTTTGCTAAAAGTCCAGCACTAAAGTTGAATGAGTTGAATAATGCTCTGTTCCGTGGATCTGTATCAGATGTAGTGAAGGTTACTGATGAGATTCAATTTTGTTACTTTGGTCCAGAACAAGAAAGTGCAGAAAATGACACAGTTATTGGAGAAAATGTGGAAGAGAATGTAGAACTTACTGTTAGTAAAAATTTTGAAGATGAAATGACAAAATTTGCTATCATCTCTAATGAAAGACCAAATATTACTTGTATTTGTTGCCGGAGAAGCCATTACAAAATTCAAACAAGGAATGTTGATCTGTATAAAAAAAGTGAAAATGAAGATAATTATAAGTGGAAAGATTTTGCAACATATATATTTCTGGAAAATTGTTTTGATTTGGGTGAAGATCAGCGTATTTGTAAATACTGTTATAACAAGTTAGAAGAAAATAGAATGCCAGCAAGAGCTGTACATAATACATTAGAATTGGTTGAAATTCCTCCAGAACTTTCGGATTTAAATACGTATGAGTCTATACTTATTCAATGTGTCCATCCGTTTCAGACCATAGTGCGTATGGAGCCAAAAACAGGTAAATTACCTCCTTCGGATTTACAAAGAGGTATAAAAGGAAGAGTTGTCTATTTGCCATTGGATTTGAAAAACAATATGGAAACAATTCATGCAGATACTTTGGAGACTAAACCATTAGTTATTCTGGTTAATGGTGTACCTACAAAGAATAAGAAAATTTGGCAGGAGCTGGTGGATGTACGAAAAGTACAAAGAGCAAATTTGTATTTGAAAAAAAAAATGGTATGAAGCCATTTATATGGATGAAGATGAAGAAGAAATAGTAGAAGACACAGGAATACCAACTGGGCAAATTGAAAAAGTGGATAAGTCAAAAGAAGAAGAAATTTATGAACATTTCAGCATACATCCTCTTCATTCTAAAGAAGTTATGGGAAACGCTATTGATCTGTTTCAGATGAAGAAAGCAAAAGGAACTCCTGTGAGTGTATGGGAGGAGAGCTTGGAAGCTCGTTGTTTTCCCCAACTGTTTCCTACAGGAGAAGGTGGACGATATGATGAACGTCCAGTACAAATTCCTGCTTCGGAGTATCGGACTACAAGATTATATGCAGAAGATCCCAGATTTCGTCAAAGTATTCCTTATTTGTTCCATCTTTTATTTGAAAGTGACTTGTCTGCACTATCTTATGCAGTAAATCACATTTTAAAAACTGGAGTACATCTACATAATGTGTCAGCAAAGGACTTTCTCAACAAAGTGCAACAGCGAGATGATCATTTGGAATCTCAATTGATCAATTTGATGGCTTGTCAGCGTGAAACTAATGAATATTGGTACCGACGCCATGGAGAATTGAAGTGTATGTTACGGAATTTAGGAACTCCTACATGGTTCCTTACCCTAAGCTGTGCTGAGTACGCTTGGGATGATTTACTGGATTTTCTGCGAGAGGCAAATTCAAACATTGAAAACATCCAATACAAGACAGCAGGAGAATTGTGCTGATTAGATCCAGTTAATGTTTGCAGATATTGCAATCATAGATTTGAGGCTATGATGTCCTTCATATGCAATAAAAAAAATCCACCTCTTGGAGAAGTTGTGGATTTCTTTTGGAGAAAAGAGTACCAAGCAAGAGGTGCTCCACATATTCATATGCTGTTGTGGATCAAGGATGCCCCAAAATTTGGAACAGATGCTAATGAAGCAGTTTTATCAATTCAATTCAATTCAATTCAAATAGACTTTATTCGGATTTCAGCAAACCATCCATAAAAGTACAAAAACAATTTTTTTTTTTTTAAATACACATTAAAAACTACAATTTTGGGCCGCAGCTTATTACATGTAAGAATATAATTTATAAAAACAGCAATAAAAACACAAATATCCTTCTGACTGGGCTGTGCATAAGGCCATCATGCAACAATATATAAATTTATGCATAGAAAATAGCTCATAAATTTATGATAACAAAACTAGTGCAATGTATTAAATTTCAACAAGACATGCTTTAAAGTGCAAAGTGAATGTCTAAACAAAATTAATCAATTTTCAACGACCTGCGTGAACGTACAATGGCTTTAAGAAAGCTGCTAACTCTAAAAATTAATTCATCTGATCCCAGCATTAAAAAATGTCTATAGGCAAGGTTATGGTTAAACAGATCATGTTTCCTACAATATGGGATTAGATAATGTCTTGTAAATTTCATATAAAAACCACAGCCGAAAATAAAATGGAGCATACTCTGTGTTCCACCGTGGTCACAAGGACAATGTAGTTTTTCCGAGTTTTTAATGTAACCCAGTGGAAAGCAGATGAGGTTTATAATGCTCCTGTCCCTGAATCTAAATAATAGAAGTCTGGTCCATCTGCCCAGTTTTTTACGTAGATAGGGCTGGGGAGACGTCAGGAATTCAATATGTGATTCTTGGATTAGTAAATAGTCAATTGTGGATTGTTTCACAGAGTCTGCTCTTTCCCTTTCATTGTGAAAATGCTGATAGAGTGCCCTTCTCACCAAGTTTTTATGGGAGCCGTCAATCCTGTCGGGGTATGTGAAGAGATGACCGTAATTGACGCTCACAAGGCTCCTTTCTACCGCATTAATCCATGGGATTAGAGCGACATTATCACTTTTCAAACAATCTAAAATAATCTCACGGGTCAGGGAAGCTGCCGGGTTTTGCCATATCCTTAGCCAAAATAATGCAGGTCTCACTCTCATAAAATCCTCAACATATTGCAGTTTTAATTCATTGTGACATACAGAGGTCGGTGCACTAATAACTCCCCCCAGGATCTTTCGGCAGAATCTGTTCTCTTCTCTCTGTAGTTCTATACAGTTCGAAAACCCCCAAACTTCAGCACCATATGTACCAGTTGGGAGACATTGGGTTCGGTAAATTTGTAGTAAACTAAGAACCACATCAGCCTGGCGTGGTTGGCGTAGGGAAGTAATGGAATTAATCGATTTTGAGAGTTTATTTCTCCCCATCGCAACGTGTGGTTGCCACGATCCGCTGTTAGAGAATAGCAGACCCAGGTAAGGAAAAGTGCAAGTGCTTTTTAAAATGTTTGGACCTATCACAATCTTTGAGATTTTATAATTTTTAGGACCGCAAGTCATTATAAAGGATTTGTTGAAATTAGTGCACAACCCTAAATCGGACATATAATTAACAAATCCCGATATTAAGATACGCAGAGCATTCGGAGTGCGGCCCATAAGGACCGCATCATCCGCGTAGAGTAACGCCGGGATAGGTTTCTTATTGATAATTGGAACGTCCTTAGTCAAATTGCATAGGGAATGAGTTAATTCATTGATGTATAAAATAAAAAGCAAGGGGGCCAAGACACAGCCCTGTCTCACCCCCTTGCCGATTAAAATCTCATTCGAAACCTCACCGTCATTGTTTAATCGAACTTGAGCTTTCAGGTTGCGATGGAGGTTGGCCAAAAAATGGACTAAGGGTTCATCTAAACTAGGGGTGGGCGGAATTTGCGGAATTAACCTTCGCAAATTATCGCGAGAATGTTTAAAATTATCGCAAACAAGCAGAAATATCGCGAAGATGCGGAAGTTTTTTTCCGGCATGTTCGCGAGATTTTCTGCATGGTTGCGGGTCGCCAACTTACCCATGTGGTTGCTTGCGGGCGCGGCCATCTTGTTTTGAGTTGTTCTCGCGGTGCATGATCGCGAGAAGAAAGACGTGATCGCGCGACGCATGACGTCACTGCGGGCGCGAACTGTCGCGAGACAGCGCAAATGGCTAAAAACAATACAACATCTCATGGAGAACGCGACCGGATCAAGAAAACTTGTCGGCGAACGCAGGGATTCAGGTAAGGCGATCGCGCGCGCGCGAGAATGTATCATTTTACAGCGCGAGCAAGAAACAAATTATCGCCAAGCTGCGGAAACCGGAATTTTTGACATTTTCGCGCTCTCCGCGGAACGCAAAAATGTCAAATTATCGCAATTTCCGCGAACGGAACGAAATTTTTGCCCAGGCCTAATCTAAACCATAATTTAATGGACGACAAGCGGGAGCGATTAACGAAATTGAACGCTGAATTTAGGTCCATAAAGCCAAAGTACAGAGGAGATCGTTTGGCTCTCGTGTATTTGGCCATTATGAGGTTAAGGTTTAAACATTGTTCCACCGTGCCAAGCTTGCTCCGGAAGCCAAGCTGGCAACGATGGATGATGGAGTTTTCATCTGCCCAAGTACTTATTTTATCAAATAGGACCCTGCCAAGGACCTTCAGGGTGTTATCGATCAGGGATATTGGTCGGTAACACCCCGGGTCCAACCTATTTCCCTTTTTGAAGATGGGTACAATGGTACTACAAGACCATGTAGGAGGGATGGATTCCTTACTCAAGTTATTAAAAAGGTTACAGAGTAAGGGGGCCCAAAACCATGTATTTGATTTTATCTGGTCGATGGACAAACCATCCGGACCAGGGGCCTTATTGCCAGCACTGTTCGCGATTGCTTCCTCCACCTCCTCTAATGTTATGACTATGGTATCATCTGGGAAATTATCCTCAGTTGAATTCCCAGCTGCAGCATAAAGCTTTGAGAAATGGCTGACCCATGAGTCTCCTGTGATGTTACAATTTATCGGGGTGATATTGCTTCCCAGGGCTCTCAAGCTTTTTACTTCTTTCCAGAAACCAGTAGAATCTTTTAGGGCAATTGTTTTAGTGAGATTATCCCAATGGCTTATTAGGAGCTCTTCAGTTCTGATTTTTAAAACCTGTTTGTATTTAGAACGTAATGAACTGACAAGGGATACATCTTGAGGTTTAGCTTCCAAAGCTTTCCTAAGTTCTCTATTAGCCCTCGAACAATTGGTATCAAACCATCTTTGATTATTTGTATTGTGTTCTATTACTGGTCTGGAAATTGCCCTTTTTATAACTATACATAGATCACAGAAGGATCTAATAATATCAGGGCCACCAAATATTAGGCAGTTGGAGATCAACAGGGGATTATTCTTCATCACATTAGTTAGAATCTCTCAAATATCAATCCCTCTCCAGATAATCCTAAGTCTGTCTGTAGATACAGTAATATTTTGAACTCCAACCTCATATGGGCCTACAGGTTTTTTAATAGATTTAAGATAAATTACTAACGGCAGATGGTCACTATATGAGCTACTGACAACCTCAGACTTAAGTAGCACTTCGCTAAGGAGGGAAGAAGTAAACATATAGTCAATCGTGGTTGAACAACCACGGCCAATATACGTGGGGGCCGGTACCTTTCCCTCGTCGATTCCAAAATGACCCATAACATCATCTAGGTCTCTGCTATGTAAAAGATCCAGTAGTTCAGAGCCTCGTCTACAGGGCGGAGATGTAAAATAAATATGAGCATTAAAGTCCCCGCCAACACAAATGCCATCAAATAGACCATATTTTTCACCATCCGCAACTTCGTCGATAAACTTAAACAATTCTAAAAAGGTGGGGTTAAGATGGTTAACAAAATCATTATTATAAAAATTTATAAAACAAATCTTTAACCTTGCAACATATTTCACGGCTATCAAGTTTTTACTAACCACGTGTAAAGGTTCAATTTTCACGTCCTTAGAAATTTTTGCCCAGATAGATAGACCGCCACTTGGTCGTCCCAATGCAGGAGATGGTACAGTAAGATTGAGTGCATGTGCACCATGTTTCTTGTAGCATTACCACATCAAAGTTACTTATCTAGGTAACCCATTCTTTGATTTTCATCTTACCTGGAAGCCCTGCAATATTCCAACTGATGACACTTAGAGTGTCAATTGATGGAGTAGTAGTGGAAAGAGTAGGGGCAATGGGAGGGTCTGAACAAACTACATGTGGAAGGGCTAATCTATCTGGGCAGGGTTTGTGAGTACATATGGGATTAGCCGTATCCAGGGGCACTGTGCTGATAACCTTATCCAATATAATAGAAGGTATTGATGGTTGTCAGTCTAGACTTTCTAAGTCCGATAAGGCGGAAAATCTGTTGGATATAGGGATGGTATTAGAAACTGTTTGAATTGGTCTGTGGGGGGGCCTATAGAAGTAACCCAGTGGGTGAAGGCTTATTGCGGTAAATGTACTGACATGGGTGTTATGTGTGTCCATGAAAAATATTACAAAATTCGGATGTCTAAAGTTAATCACTATACAGTCCCCGCTGATGTTTTTCTGCTGTGGCCCCACCCAACTTACCCTACGAGTTAATATAATCTCATTTGAAATGTTCCATCTTGCCCCTTTATGTTTTGTCAGCCAATTGATACATTTATTGTGTAATTGTACCCATGACTCACTTTGGCCTTCTTTTAGAGCAGGTACGCCTGCTAGCACTAAAACATATGGGCAAGATTCTGGGGGTAAGTTGAGTGACGGCCCTAAATTATTAGTGGGTCTGTTTCTTACTGATGTGCTTCCACCAGTACTTATGCCATCCAAAGTAATACCTGTCCTGTCTATTGAGGAGGCTAGCGGGGTGGTGGTGGCCTTAGCATCCGAAATTGAAGTACCAGTCATTACTGTTCCTTCTGCACCAGAGGGGACAAGATCTAGGCCCATAGGCAATGTGGGTAAAATATTGACTGGAGTACTATTAGATAGGACAGTTTTGTCAACAATTGGGCCTTGCATGTTTCCACGGCCAGAATCAGCTGCGTCGGTTAGGCCCCCCTCCCTCAAACCATTGCATAAATTTTCCAATTTACTCATAATTTTCTCGCCTCGAACAACATCTAGGCTAATAGTGCCTTTCCTTTTAATTTCCTCTTTTTTGACAAGGTTTTCGATTTTATCCAATCTCTTAAAAACAGTATTAAATTGTTTAACTATTTGAATTTCCACTTGTTTAAAAATAGTATCAACAATGGTTTCTATCAAATTGCCATTAAATTTAAATAGAGTATTTTGATCGGTGGACTCAGTCTGAGTACTGACTGTATTATCACTACTCTCCTTACATGGCATAGAGACCCCACAAATGCTTTTGTCCATAGTTGGAGACTCTAGTCTTCGTATGAGAGTGGTAGGTCTCTCAGATCCTTCATCCGGTGGTAGTGGGGAAAGTAGTAAGTCCTCAGTGGCACTTGATATAACTATTTCACAATCTTTGGCTTTATCTTTGTTCCACATGCTCTGTGGCGTAGGTTGATTTCTACAACGACCTGATTGTTTACTTTTATTTATTATGCATTTCACTGGGCCTCGCTTGCGTTTCTCCCTTATAAGTTTGTTGGAGCATGGCGTTTTATCTGGTTCAGATTCCGCTAAACAGTCGGTTACAGCAATAGTCGGCAAACTAGATGTGTCAGTAGTCAAAGTTAGAGTGTCAACATGAGTAATTGGTTTGGTGACCGTTACTGTAGGGGAGAGGGGGAGGCCCAGGTTAGATGAAGCCTTAGGAGATTGAGAACATAGCAAAGTAGTAGTGGTGGGGAATCCAAAAGACATTCTACGTTCAGTATCAGCAATCTCATTGGTGACCATAGTGAGGGCATTGGCCAACAATGTGTCTATCGACGTGGACGACTCAATAGGGGCGGCAGTGTCAACAAAAGTAGACTTCGTTGTACGTTTCCCCATGTTTTCAGTAATTACCTGTTTAGCCTGTAGATGCAAAGGGGGTGGCCCAGCCCGGCCTCTTCCGTCCCCTGACGGCCACAGCTCAGCCCGGCGCCGCCCGCGCGCGTCCCGCGACGCGGAGGGAGCCTCGCTGTTTATTACGCCTCCGGGCGCGTTATCCGGCGGAAGTGGGCGGGGCGGGAGAGAATACTGGGACCTGTGGTTCTCACCCGACTTCGGCCTCGGATGACAAGAGGCGGCGGGGAGAACGAAACGGCCAAGGAGATGGTTGAGCTGCCACCAGGTAGGTCCGCTGAGTCCGCTGCCCTCAGGTGTCTCTGCAAAGTCCCCCCGCTCCACCGAGGGAGCCTCGCTGTTTATTGCGCCTCCGGGCGCGTTATCCGGCGGAAGTGGGCGGGGCGGGAGAGAATACTGGGACCTGTGGTTCTCACCCGACTTCGGCCTCGGATGACAAAAGGCGGCGGGGAGAACGAAACGGCCAAGGAGATGGTTGAGCTGCCACCAGGTAGGTCCGCTGAGTCCGCTGCCCTCAGGTGTCTATAAACCGCCCGTAGATCCAACCAAATGTCTTTCATTGAAGGATATGCAAAATGTGCTATACCTAAAAGCACAGAAGAGAAAAACTTAAAAGAGAAAGTTTTACGTTTCCAAAGTCATCGGTGTGGAAAATACTGTCGACGAAAGTACAAGAGTAAAGATAAATTCTACACAAAATGTTGATTTGGATTTCCACGACCTGTTCTTTCAAAAGGAAGAGTAAACAGTTTTATGTCAGCTGTGCGACATACTATTACAAGAAAATCGCCTAAGAATACCTACAACCTAAGAAGAAAAGAAGAGTCAAAATATATAAATGACTACAACCCAGTCATTTTATCCATGTGGAATGCTAACATGGATATACAGTATGTGGCTGACAATTCTATTGCTGTTGCTCGGTATGTCACATCTTACATCACTAAATCTGAGAAAACGGAATTGAAGGAAATGTGGGAAGAGATTTCTCACGAGAAGACTGTCAGTAAAAAGCTATACAGTTGCAGTTTAAAGATGTTATCGCATCGAGAAATTGGATCCTACGAATGCTCAGATAGGTTATCATCTGCAAGTCTGTACTCGAAATCCAGAAGAATAATTTGGGTAAGTTTAGGCCTTGCAGGAATGAGAAATCGGGTACTGAAATCTATTCGAGAAATTGAATATTTAGCAGAGTTCGAACCAGAAAGTACAGACATTTTAAGAACAAACATGTTGGACACATATTACCCACAAAGAAGTCATCACCTTGAGAACATGTGTCTCTATGAAGTGCTGCAGAACTTCATTTTTAAACGGAATGCCACAGAAGACATCAACAATGGAAAATATAAAGTCAGTGGTGAGGAAGGATGTTTGGTGAAGCAAACAAAAGGAAGTTTGATAAATCACCGGAAGCTGAGTTGCGACACTCCTGACAAAAAGGAATTTTACTACTTGGCACTTTTGCAGCTGTTTAAACCATGGCGTTCAGAGGACGAACTACTTGGAGAATTCCAGAGTTATGAAGATTCCTTCAATGCTAGCAAAGACAGCATAGAATGCAGTACTTTCACAACTTATGTTCAAATGTTAAATGAAGAAATTGAACAAG
The DNA here is from genome assembly GCF_964204655.1 of Triturus cristatus. Classification (NCBI taxonomy): domain Eukaryota; kingdom Metazoa; phylum Chordata; class Amphibia; order Caudata; family Salamandridae; genus Triturus; species Triturus cristatus. The sequence goes on from NC_140593.1 coordinate 200,755,726, forward strand.
AAGCAACAATTGCAGCTGAAGTAGCTAGAGACAGTTCTCAAGACAGTCAAAGTTCTGGGACATTCAGTCAAGATCCTCTAGGACAACCAATCGTAGAAAATGAAGCAGCAATAGCCATGAATGAAGTGGAAACAGCTATGAATCAAGCTCAGGAAGATTTAGTAGACTTAACATATTTGGAGCAGCAACTGAATGAAGAACAAAAACAAATTTATGAAGAAGTCAGGAAAAAAATTTATCACGGATTACTACATGAAAATAAAGAGTGCTCATGCACATCTTTCGAACCAATGAGAATGTATGTAAGTGGACAAGCAGGAACTGGAAAAAGTTTCTTAATAAATGTAATTAGAAGCTACCTACAGAAGAAAATGGATTCCATTTTGTCTTGTGTTGTTACTGCTCCAACTGGGTTAGAAGCGTATAACATAAAAGGAATTACCTTACATCGTTTGCTAATGTTACCAGTAGAGCATGAGAACAAAATACAGTACCACAAACTAGCAGGAGAAGCATGCTTGGAAGTTTCAAGAGTATTGAAGAAATTGAAAGTACTCATTATTGATGAGGTAAGCATGGTATCAAACTTAATGCTTGCCTTTGTGCATTTAAGAATGCAGCAAATTCTGAAGACAGAGTATGACGTGTTATTTGGAGGAAAACACGTCATAGTTTTTGGGGATCTTTTGCAACTTACTCAAGTTAAAGGACAACCGGTATTCCATACTCTTACACATGAAGACACGAAAAAGTCGTTAGGAAGTATAGGTAATGTATATATTTGGACATATTTTGAGTATAAGGAACTCATTACCAATATGAGGCAAGCCAATGATGAGGACTATGCAAGTATTCTGAAAGATATAAGAATTGGACTACTCACAGAACATGGCAGAAAAGCATTACAGAGTCGATTACAGAGTAATTTGTTTACAACAGAAGAAGTAGTTCCAGAGAAAATATACAAGAAAATTGCTGAAAAAAATACTGTAATCTGCTTAATGCCAACACTACATGAATGCTCTGTATTCAATAAAGAACTTTTGAAATTGGAAAATGAAGAGATCATAAAACTGGAAGCTGTGAATAAAATTCAACATGAACGAATAACTATTATATTGACAGGCAAATTGGCTACTAAATTGGATTCTCTGGAGAAAAACATTTCAAAAACAGCTGGTTTGGAAAATAATCTTTATGTGTGTATGAACTGTAGAGTAATTTTAAGACGCAATTTGGATGTAGAAAAAGGTTTAGTGAATGGAGCTATGGGTAAAGTTGTGGGTTTTGTAAAGTACCAGAAAAAAGATGGAATTGAATTTTTAAAAATAAAATTTGATCAGATTGAAGAGGTTAAAGTCATTAGTCGTTGTTCAGTTCGTTTTTTGCTAGTGAAAGACTTATATGTACATAGGAAGCAGTTTCCGATTTCTCTAGCATATGCTGTAACTATTCACAAGTCTCAAGGATTAACTGTTGATAGTGCTTTTGTAAACATTGGATCTACTGTGTTCAAAGAAGGTATGGCATATGTTGCTTTGTCCCGCGTGAAAAAATTATCTGGTTTATTCATGATAGACTTTGATGACTCAAAAGTAAGTGCTGATGCAAACTGTGTAAAGGAGTATAATAGATTAAGAAGAAGCTATGCTCCTCATTTAGGTCAGTATCCTGTGTTTGAAAAACGTGTTGTTTGTCGCAAAAGGAGATTTGAGAATATCTGTAATGAGGATGTACAGAAGAGAAAATAAAAAGATAGTGATGTGACTGCAAGCAAAAAGAAAAAGGACAGTGTGGAAGAGGTTGTTGGTTGTCATTTTGAAAATAGCTCTGGTGTCAACTGCTACGCAAATGTAGTGCTAAATGTTGTATTTTATCTTGAAACTTTGCAAGAGCAGATAATACTAAATCATGAAAAAAGATTCTGTTCTTTGCTGAGTCTCCTTTAAGAGAAGCTGAGTAATGATAAAACTAAAATAGAAAGTGCTTCAGATGTTAGAAATCTTTTAGATGTATGTTCTGGATGTACACAGTTTACACAAAATGTACAGCAAGATGCACAGGAATTCTTGATGTATATCCTGATGGTACTGGAAGATGAAGGAGTAGAAGTAGAAAATGTATTTGGTGTCTCTTATACATGGGAACATTGTTGTGATACCTGTATGAACACAAGCAGTAGTAATGTAGATTCTGAAAGGTTCATATATTTACCATTACCAGAAAGTAAAACAGTGACTTTTAGTAAATTAGGTAAAGATGCTAATCACAACATGGAATGTTCTAAATGTAAATCAGAAATGTTGTCAACGTTATTTTTAAACAAATATGGACAGTATGTAATCTTAATGGTACAACGTTGTAGAGCTGATGGAACAAAATTGGAAACTTTACTAAAGAAGTTTGTTGGCAACCAATTATCTATATCTGGAAAAACTTTTGTAGCAGTTGCAATAATTTTTCATGATGGTCCTTCTACAACTTCTGATCATCACACAGTTTATCTTAAATGTGAAAAAGGATGGACACGGTGTAATGATTCTCAATTGATTTTCAAGCAACGTTTGCCTTATGATTTACCCAATTGTTACTTAATTTTTCTGAAACTCAAATTTTAAATACTAACATCATCATCAGAAGAAAGCATTATTAAAATTTAAAAGGATTAAAATTGAATATTTCACTCAAAAGGGATTTTAAACTTACCATTTGGCCTCAAGGAAAGGTAAAACAAACAATTGTGGACTTTTTTGACAGATATTATTTTGGAAAATGTTCTTTTGCAACAAGGTTTACAGACATTATTTCTTGAAAATTGTTATTGTTCTTAAAATGTATTTTTGACATTTCTATTAAGGTATGTTTTAGTGAGGATACATTTGGGGCTTTTATAAACAATCTTTCAGATTGTTTTTTTTTTTGCCCGCTGTTAAATGATGAATAAAATTGATTTCACTATTTTCAGTGAAAATTAAAACATTCTGAAAACAGCAAAAAAAGGGCAAAAAATTGCTTTGCTAAATATGAAAAAAAATGTACTGTTTCATAAAGTGTATTGTTGAATATTAATACTTTTTTCTTTTTTTCAGAACTAGAAAGAAAATTTAGAAGATGTAATTCAGTTTTCTTTGCAATTAAATAAAAATAGTTAATTCTAAATAATTTACTTTGATGGTCAGGTAAGTTTAACATATCTGTATGTGTCACTGCTTTTGTTTCATGCTTCCTTTTCTTCACCTCTCCTTACTCTGCTTTTCTCATTTCTCTTCTCACTCTCTCTTCCTGCTTTACTACTCTTTTGTAACTCCCTCACTCCTTCTCTACTACTCCCCTACCTTTACTATCTCCATCACTAATTTTTCATCCATGTTTCTTTCTCTGTATCCATATGTCTTAGTCTTTTTAACTGCCTAACTCCTTCTCAGTTGTTTGCTCTCTGTCTCTGTATCTGTCAATCTCGGTTTGTCTGTTTTACTCTTAATTTCCTTAACATCTGTGGGGCAGATTTACAAGCCACCTGCGCCACCACTACGTCACTTTTCTTGACGTACTAGTGGCGCAGGGTGCTCCTCCATATTTACAAGGAGAGGATAAGCCACTCTGTGTGTCTTTTCCTCTCCTTGTAAATACAGCCAATTCAAATGCAGCACTAAAATGAGCTATTATTTTTTTTGATAGGTTTAGGGTACCTATAGGTAAGTACTGATGCAGAGTTTAAAGTTTAATAGGAAGACTCTCTTCCCTTCATGTGTGAAATGTACACCATGTGTTTTTTAATTACTTTGCCACTCCACTCTCTTTGTCAGGGAGCCCCTGAAGGTTTACTAAAGGTGAAAAAAATGATTCTTTTTTTTAAAAAAAACCCATTGGGTGCGCGCTGGGTGCGCGCAACCCCAAAAAAAAATGGCAAATAGATTCTTTGATTTTAGGTGGCTCTAAAAAGAGCCCTTGAGTTAATGTAAGGATAGAGGAAGAGAAAAAGGGAAAAAAAAATAACAAAACTATGGCCTAGTGCAAGGGTGCTCCTCAAATTTCCTCTGAATGAGATCAATACTGCTCTCACCCATAGTAATAAGAGTAGCACAATCCATGCACAGTGTAGTCATCCTCCCAAAACAAGGACAAATATCCAGAGGTGTGTTAGAAGGTGAAGGCACCATTGCAGAAGAAGTGCTCGGCTGAGCTGCCGAAGATGTGCTCGGCTGAGCTGCTGCAGATGTCATCGGCTCAGCAGGTGGAGGGTTTGCTCCAGAAGCTTGATGAAAAGTCACAGGATGCATTTTCTCAACGTGCCTCATCAGAGAGTGAATACTAAAAGAGTACTTCTTATTAGCATTCCCACGTGACAAGATGTGGTGACAAAGTATGCAGGTGACCTTTGGTGCATTCACCTTCTTTTGTCCCTCAGGAAAAGTGAAAAACTGCCATATAAAGGAGTCTTTCTGCTTCCTCTGCCTCTGTCTCTCAAGAGTGTCCTGCTCACTCTGAGAAGGTGGCTGGTGCTCTGCCATTGTCTCACAAAAACAGAGTAGCTCCTTCTCCAAGGGAATCAGAACTAACAATGAGGGGAGTGGGTGTAGTTTTGGAACAATCTGGAACTGAAAGTACATTGAACCAATGAAAAGTGATGTTTCTTGATCACATGACTTGCCATGAGGGGATTGGGTGTGGTGTTGAAACAATCTGAAACTGAAAGTAATGAAAACCAATTAACAGTGTTGTTTTATTAATCACATAACCCGAGGTGCACGCACGGAGCAAGCACAGAGCGCGCACCGTGCAATTACGCATGCGCAAACGTGTACGCGCGCATGCGTATAAGTATTATGCGCGTACGTAACGCGTATACGCAGCACGCGCGCATGCGCGAACGTCAGCGCGCGTACTCTACGAGTATACGCGCGTGGAGCACGTACGACGCACGCCTGTGTACGTATGCATGCGTACGTGGTGTGCGCTACGAGCGCGTACTAAAACGTACGTATGCATACGTATATAACGTACGCATGCGTACACAAAAAACGTACCCATGCGTACGAAGTGCGCGCTGCGAGCGCGCACTAAAATGTATGTATGCGTACGTAGATAACGTACGCCTGCATACATGAAAAACGTACGCAAACGTACTAGGTTCGCGCTCAGTGCGCGCACCCTAAAAATTTATAGAAAAAAAAAAGAAATAAAGTGGACATAGGTTAATAGAAGATATTAACTATGCTGTTCAACTTTATCCAAATTCAAAGTAAAAAAAAAAATGACCCACACAAAATTAAAGGATACAGATAATTTATAAATGTATACATAGGGAAATTTTTGAAAAAGAAATATATTAAAAATATATTAAAAAAAAAAAAAGCATTTAAAAAACCTTTGAAATTCACTGAAAAAACCATAGGTTTCACACACGTTATAGTTAGGAATTAGCATTTAAAAAACCTTGCAAATTCACTGAAAAAACCATAGGTTTCACACACGTTATAGTTAGGAATTATCATTTAAAAAACCTTACAAATTCACTGAAAAAACCATAGGTTTCACACATGTTATAGTTAGCTGGACATTTCACTCGTAAAAAACCAATGAAATTCCCCCGTTATAGTTAGTTCAGCTAACTATAACTCACGCGCCCGCAATCCACTGCTGATGACGTCACATATTACATCACTCATGACATGGTCAGTGACATCACTCATGACATCACTGATGACATCTCAAATGACATCACTGATGACATCACTGATGACGTCATCCATGTGATAAATTAGCACATCTTTTCACACCCTAATATAACCTTTGATACACCAACTCAAAATTTAAGAGTTCAATTGTCAAAACCATACATACTGCAATACCAATAACTACATACCCACTTATTAACTCTTAGGTTTATATACACCTCCAAACATTCAGCTGTACAGTCACTCATACTTACAGTCACTCCATACAATACTATCTTATTCATTTATACACCTATATAGACACTCACACACCACCAATCATCCATAGAGGTACTCTCACACCTAGTCATTCATACAAATAATCACACTGCCATTTACTCACCTATGCAGTTATACACATTCAAGTTCCCTTGCTCACAAAAATAGTATCACTTTCTTACGCTCTTATAGAATCATTGATACAAGCACACACTCATCCATACAGTCACTGTCACAATCACACACTCTCACATCTACCCACTTATATACTCTTACACGCACATATACTGCCTTTCACATATGTAGTTAGTCACAAATGTACTACTGAGATATACATTCAATCCCTAACACACCCATACATACACTCACTCAACCATACAGTCCATCACAGATGCACTCTTAAAACCATGCACCCATAGAATCACCCACTCACACATCTATGCATAGAGTCACACACACCCTACCCACACAAACACACAGGAACCCATACAGATACTGAGACAAGCAATCAATTACTCATATACACACTTATATAGGTATTTACAAAACCATGCAGCCACTTATACACCAACATACAGACACATACAAACATTTACACAGTTTAGTCACTAGTCTGCAGTAAGATACATTTAATGACTCACTTATAGAGTATGTTACGCACCACAGAAAATCATCCATTTACACACTTGTACACCCACTCATTCTTCAACAGGCCTTTCCCTATATATATTAAACATATTAAAATTGTTAAGAAACACACACTCAATGGATGATGACATCAGTGATGTCATCAGTGATGTCATTTGAGATGTCATCAGTGATGTCATGAGTGATGTCACTGACCATGTCATGAGTGATGTAATATGTGACGTCATCAGCAGTGGATTGCGGGCGCGCGAGTTATAGTTAGCTGAACTAACTATAACGGGGGAATTTCATTGGTTTTTTACGAGTGAAATGTCCAGCTAACTATAACATGTGTGAAACCTATGGTTTTTTCAGTGAATATATATATATGTACTTTTGAATGGGCTTGAGACATGGACGGGATGGTAGAGGCAAACACTCATCTGTGGTATCCAAAAGCAAGGTAGAGCAGAGGCCGTTCCTGGGAATAGGTTGAGACCCTCATGAAAGGATGGTGCTGCTCTTCCTGGTGGCAGGTCACTGCCGGACTGTCTGGAGTTAAAATCCACTCTGTATATTTTTCCTCCTATAGCATACCCTGAGACCCTCAATTTTCTGGTAACTGCGAAATCTGGGTCACCTTATGATCCATGCCCAGTGGCAATAGCAAAGTTGGCACCGGAACCCATAGCTTTGACATTGACAGCTCTCTACAATGCTATGTTTTCTCTTGGGCAGTTTCCAAAACGTTGGAAGGTTGCCTCGGTACTTCCTCTGCTGAAGAAACCTAACTTGGATATGAATGATCCTAACAATTTTCGGCCCATTTCGCGCCTTCCCCTACCGGCGAAACTGGTGGAAAAACATTTTAATATCAAGCTGAGTGCCTTTTTGCGTGACACCAATGTCCTGGATCCCACCCAGTTTGGTTTTAGAGAAGGGCACAGTACCGAGACCGCTCTTCTCAAATCTACGGACAAGATTAGGAGAGGGCTGGATCAAGGTGGCAAGGCAGTGCTGATCCTTCTTGACCTTTCCGCGGCCTTCAACACGGTCCATCATGGTGTTTTGATGGACCCGTTGTCGGCTTGCGGAATACAGAATAAAGCTTGCTCTCTCTTAAAGTCCTTCCTTTCCAACAGACGACAGTCAGTGGCTTTGGGTGACTTTGTCTCAAACCCCTTTTCACTTCCCTGTGGGGTTCCACAGGGTTCTTCCCTTAGCCCTACACTTTTTAACGTTTATGTATCTCCTCTGGCCCCCTTGATTGAATCGTTCGGCTTCTGTCTTACATCTTATGCTGACGACACTCAAATTGTAATCTCCATGTTACCAGGCCAGGAGAGGGCGTCAGGGGAAAGGCTACATGACTGTATGGGGGCGGTAGGAGGTTGGATGTCTCAAAACTGTTTAAAGCTCAATGCAAGTAAGACAGAGGTGATGCTATTCGGCAATAATGCCAATATGTGGACTCCTAGTTGGTGGCCTGAGACCATGGGTACTCTTCCAGTCCCCTCGAGAAAAGTCAAAAATGTGGGTGTAGTGCTGGATGAGTGCCTCTCCATGCAAGCTCAGGTGAATGCGGTAGTTTCCACCATCTCTTACATTCTTAGGAGCCTAAGGAAAGTGCTTCCGCTTCTGCCTTCGGATTGTAAATTCACAGTGGTTACAGCTTTGATTTTGTCTCGCCTTGACTACTGTAATGGTCTCTATTTGAACATGCATGAGGGTAATCTTCGTAAACTCCAGATGCTCCAGAACTCAGCAGCCAGGCTGCTTACAGGAACTTCGAGGTCTACCCCAATTTCTGTCGCAATAAGAAAATTCCACTGGTTACCTGGAAAAAAGCGTATCCTATTTAAAGCCCTTTGTTTAGTCTTCGTGCTTTGCAGAATACAGGCTCTCTACATCTGAGACAACAATTTCGCTGGTATGTACCAGCAAGATCATTGCGCTCTTTGGGAGCAAAACTTATCATCCTCCCTATCATTAGGAAAGCTAGATGGGGCGGGAGAAGTTTTGTAGCAGGGGCGGCTAGGGCCTTGAATGAGCTTCCTTATGATTTGAGGAATTCGAAGGATCTTCTTTCCTTTAGGAAAGCGCTCAAAACATGGTTGTTTTGATCCTCTCGTTGCTGGGTGTTGGGAGAACTACAGCAAGCGCCGGGACACCCTAGGGTAGCTGCGCGCTATAAAAGTTCCAATAACATAACATAACATAACATAACAACAGATCTCTGCAAGAAAAAAAAAGCGCAGCTAGGAGCAAGGACAGCTGAGAGAACAGCTTTCTGAGCGACCATTGCTAATATTATGGGTTTTTAGCTTCTGGTTGAGGATCTGGCGACTGCATGTGGCCTTCAGGTGTCCAAAGTGATTCAAATCTGTTATGACCAGGCCAACTGGGCTTGAGACCTAGAGACAGGGCTAAATGCCAGTTGTCTAGTGTAGATAAAGTGAAGTGAAGTGCTTAACATGACTGTGGACAAAAGTGAGGGATAGCTAGGCTGAAAGGCTAAACCCTCCATTGGCAATCTGATACCAGGACGGGTGGAAGGCATAAAGGGTAAGGAGAGGTTGTGGGTCAATACAACAGGAAGTTTTGCTTGGAGGTCAGAAGGTAGAGACCCTATAAGAACATTCTACGTAGGCTTAGCTGCTAGGCCTAGTGTCCAAGGCATGGCCATTAGATGTGAACGGCACAGTGGGACGTTACCTGATTCTGCGTGAACAGCATGCACTTATTTTTTGGTGCTCTCCATAACTCCAAACTTTTACCTTGCAGGAACTTCACGGTGTTAGCTAAAGATGAACAGGTATTTTGTCACTTGATGCCTCTAGGAGTGATCATTGTAAATCAGTGGGCAAAGTGGGATTAGTATGCATATGGGAAGTATTTGTTTATCATGTTCTTCGGTATCTGTGATAAAGGGTAGTTAGTTGGGGTCCCATCCTGCTTTAAGCGTACAGGGCGGTACTGTGGTTTCAATGGGCTAAGTGCCACTTCTAGTTCTATCTCCCTCCACCAGCTGAACAGCTGGTGATGAATGACCAGGAAAAGGCCCCCTGGCAAGCGCGTAACTACTCAACTTTAAGATGGAAATTGGGAAACGTAAGAATATACCTAGGCCTAGATACCTTCCGAGTGTGTTGCGACTGCTTCAGGTCTTCTGTGGCCCATAACAGAACAAAGACGACCGGAGGACAGGCACATGAAATGGTTCCTTTGCCTTCAATTCAAGCCCTTTGGCAGCAGCAGGAGTGCAGTGGTTGTCCCAAAAACTCCCGACCCCTCCACCACCTTCAGCTATCCATGAAATATGCTCTGGGCAGAGATGATTGTTCATTATCACCAGTATGCCTTGTAGAACATAATGTCAATCTGAACCAGTGATGTTAAGACTATTATTTTAGGAACATTTTGGTAAGAATGCTAGTTCCAGTATCTGTACATTGTGTATGAGTATATGTGGCGGCATTTATTTAAAACATAATTGCAAATGTGGTGTGTAGGACTTACGTTTTACTTCAACAGTGGTAAAAATGTATATATATATATTTTACACATTAAAGCCCTCTATATGTGAGCATTTGATGAGCACACAGTATATATGTTGTTGACAGTGCCTGACCTCTAGGGTGTCTCTAATTGCGGAACCTTGAAAAATTATTACAGAATACGAGCATTATACGTGAAACAAACGCCACGCCCATATATCTAATTTGCATGTTTTATTACAATGCTCAAATATATTGTTGTGAATATAACTACTGTAGTGAGATCTAAACAGGTCTGTACCCCATAACTAAGAGGATATGGCATATCTTCATTCACCTATCGAATCTTCTATGATATATTCTTTTTATTCTAGCTAGCCGGCCTCGTGTGCTGTGCTGTGCTATGCTATGTAGAAACACGTAAAACAGCAGAGGTCCTCGGTAAAAAAATGCTACAAGTGTCCATTTGCCATGCACAGCCATTGGTTGTGGATTGATCCTACACAGAAGCAGACAAGTCTTGTCATAGAACTTTCCAATACCATTACTATATTACGGTAAGGCCATTTGGAGTTTGCGCTGTGAAAAATGTGCCAAAAACAAAATATGTTGTATGTGTAACAAACTATATCTATATGGGGCGCGCACAAACACACTGTTTTATTATGGAGCGCGCATTTTGTGTGCGTGTTTGTGTGTGTGTGCACTTTAGGCATGAGTTTTGGAGGGAGTTGCATGTGGTCAGCGCTGCGCTCCCGACCCAGCCCCCGGCTCGGATTACACGCTATTTATAACCTCTCGGAACGGTTTCCCCCTTAGCGCACTGCTCGGGGACCATATTCCACTGGCTTTAGCATCTCCCTCACTTGACATCCGAGCACTCCGCGGCGTCTGATCCCGGTGCAGGGGACAGGGCTGGAGCAGGGCGGGACCGGCCAGTGGCCTGGACTTCTAGCACCGCGCACGTTCCCTTCAGGAGCCGAGGCCCACGCATACAGGACATCGGGAGCGCACCCCGGGCTGAATCTCTGCTGCAGGAACCGTCCTATGCCTGGAGCCTGAGGCGCGCGTGCCATGGATCACACTCTCTTTGGCTGCCTGCGCAGCCCGCACGCGGCCGCCCAGAGCCTGCACCCCTTCTCGCAGTCACCGCTTGCCCTCCATGGCAGGTCTGACCACATGTCCTACCCCGACCTGTCCACGTCGGGCCCCTCGTGCATAATTGCAGGTTACCCTAACGACGAGGCAATGTTCGGCAGCCAGCACCACCGCGGCCATCACCACCACCACCACCATCAGCACCATCAGCACCAGCCCATCCAGTCCAACTGGCACATTCCTCAGATGGCTTCTCCGCATGCGGCTGCCAGGCACAGCATCTGCCTCCAGCAGGATTCGGGACTCCCCGAACTGGGCAACAGCTCCCCCGTCCTGTGCTCCAGCTCCCCCAACATGGGCTCCAGCACCCCTACTGGAGCGGCGTGCGTGCCGGGGGACTACAGCAGGCAGGCGCTCTCCCCTGCGGACACGGAGAAGAGGGCGGGCAAGAGGAAGAGTGACAGCTCAGGTAAGGCACCGACGACGCGTCCTCACCCCTTACGTCACTCCTGCCACCTGCGACGTAGCGTTTAAGCGTTAGCACCTGCGTCAGGGCGTTGGAGCGCAGTCGCGGCTGCTGGACCTTTAACGCTGTCACTTGTGGCGGGAGGTTTAAACGCTAACTTTACAGGAACGCATTCTTAGGTTAAACGGGATCAGGTGCGAACATTTCACCCGTCCAGAATCTAGTTTGTTTTTCGAAGAAGGGTGTTGTGATTGGGTTTTATATAAACCCCAGAGCCCCCGCCCGATCACCTAAACATTACTTCAGTAACAATATTGCGCACGTTATAAAGTTCCAGTATTTTACGCCAAGACTTTTTTTTTCGGGTGGCAGAATGCAAGAGGTATTCACTTCATTTTAGTACAGTCCAGGGGCACAGTTACAGAAATGTAAATGATATGATGTGTACATTTGGGTAAGCATTTTTGCCCTTTTTTTCAGAGGAGTGTCAGAGAACTTTAAATGTTAACATACCCAGTGATTTCAACAGAACGAGTGCACATTTTAATTTCTGACCGAATGTCAGGCACTCATTAGAGTGGTCCTGTGTTTGGGCCTATGTATGGAGCATCGCTCCTAGTGAAATCTAACAGGCTGTATCGAATGTATCCAGACTCGAGTTAAGGCCTCGGCAAAGAGGGCTCTTGCACCTTCCAAGCGTACCCCCGGGGATGTGAACTTTACTTTGCTTCACCCCTGCTCATTTCTATAGTTTACCTTCTTTTCTCGGTGCTCGTTGCCTGCGCCTACCTATGTCCCCTTTGTCCACTGTCAGCTTAAGGATGTTTGTCTCCCCCCCCCCCCCCCCAAAAAAAAAGCATATGTTAATTGTTTTACGTGGGACTGAGTTTCTGAAGGTTGGTTGTCATCATGCTGGCACGAATTAGCAGAAAATGGGTAATAAAATCCATAATTGTTCCAAACAATGGGCTCACAGATATGTCTTGCCTGAAGCCCCAAAATCCGACATTGAATTCATTGGATGCAATACAAACCCAATTATTAGTTTGAAAAGCACACACATTGTGTTGCTTACCTCATCAAAGTCACGATTTCCACCCAATTATTTTCAGCAGGTTTGACCTGCCAACATGTATCTGGGGAGACTGTGGGAGGGAAGTGTTAGCAGCCAACTAACAAACGTGTGATTCTGGTACTTACAGCGCATACCAGAATTATGTGGTCCACTCAGAAGAAGGGCCTAAACCGTGTGACTGCCAACCTCAGCCCTTGCTATACATTCACGCTAAATTCCCACCACTCAGGTATCGGAGTTACACAACTTGCAGTTTTCCCTTGATCATTTCCCACAGGTTGAAACTGCCGACATTTAAAGGCGATGAAAAAGCCTGGAAAAAAGGCAAACAATGCAATATGTTGTGCTAAAAAACAATTGTGCACCATATGCCTTACTTTCAGGTGAAACCCTTGGATAGGAGGAGTTTATCACACATATAACTCGCCCTGGGCTAATGGTATTTTTTTTTACAAATAACGTAAATACTGAGCCCCATTCTGATCGACTTGTAATGAGGGTGTTTTTGTGCACCAGTGCGTATCTGCCTGTTAATGCGTGTCCCTGCGGCAAGTGAAATGCACCTGTAGTGGGTGGTATGAAAATGCGCTCACTATAACTTCCACTGAAGTCAGGCTCCATTTACGAAAAGTGAAATTGAGAACTCGGAGCAATACAGTAACGTGCACTGAACGTCGCCAATGCATGTAGGCTTCGACACATTTGGAAAATGTGGCAAAGTGTTATGTACTCATACAGGCGCGCAACACCCATTGGACTCACAGGGCTTCAGCCCCCCCCCCCCCCCCCCCCGTCGTGTGTGGCAGCCCGGGATGAGACAGCTTCCCAGGCACAGACACAGCCGCACCCGAGCACTTCACAGGTCTTTAAAAGACCATTTGCATGTTAATGAAGGCTTGCTGTTGTTTCACCCCTCCTAATAGCCCCCGCAGCTCCACTCTGCCTATTGCTTAAAGTTTCAGCCCCCCCCCCCCGAAATTTGTTCTTAGCCCCCCCCCCCGACATTTGGCTCTAGTTGCGCCTCTGTACTTATACAGCGCTTATTACCCCCGACGAGGCGCTGTACGGATTTCCATTTCCATTGTAGTCAATTACCATTTAAGTCAATCAATTACCATTTAAGTCAATTACACTTTCACACCCTTTGCAGCGCGGGACTCACCAACGCACTTCTCATATTATAATATTAGATCCGAGAATGCGCGCAAATGTCTTTGGAAACTCTCTCTGGGATGCACCGGGCCTGACAGGGCCGAAGTCGCGGTGCCTTCTGCGTTCAGGTGAGGTCGTGGACTGAGCGTGCACATCCGTGCACTTTATGACATTTTTTGACCTCTAATAATTATTTACCATTCACAACAAACAGTAATGGTAGCTATTAGGATATTTCAACAAAAACTTAACTCTTAGTTTCATGGAATGAGAGAAGACATTCCTGTCATGGCGCTGCAATGCGACTTTATATAGACGTTCATATAGCAAACCAGGGGTACTTTATTCTGTATAATACACACACAATAAAGACACCAGGAGCCTATTATATTTGTCTTTAGCTGGACTCCTCCTGACTTACCACACCGTCGCCTCCTCTTATCTTCCTGCCTTCTTGGAAGCGCTGATTCACAATCTAGGCGGTGGCTTCGCTTTATTGATGTGAAATCAGAGGGAGGTTCGGTTTTTTCAACGACCCTAATGCCTAGACCCGAGATGAAAAATATTAATTTACGACATTTGTAGTGATTCCCAAGCCCTGCATCATTTTTAAGCGGGATTTCTGAGTGCACAGCAATGAATACCAATTAAGTTGTGACGTACATTTCAATAATTGCTGAATTTACGTAAGACAGTTCCCACGAGGAGTGGCATGTCGGCTTTTACCGAGAGTATTTCTATCACCCTGCCCTCTCTGGTACTCATTTCATTTCATAAGGCTTTATTCGGAGCTTAAACACAAGTCCATAAAAGCAAAACAAATACACAACGAATACATTAATCATAACCATAATGAAAAATTGCAAAACAGATTACATGATTAAAACATTTAAATAGTTAAAAAAGCATACTGGGCCTTGCTTTGATAGCTAGTAGGAGGAAGGTGGCAGTAAAAAAGCAAACATCAGGACTCATTTCATCTACCTCAGAATGATAACAGACTGCGTACAAGCAGCGGAATGTAGGGCTCTGCAGTGCGGGCATGAACCCACACAGTGGTCTGACAGCTAATATGACCGAAGTGTACTTTATTCATTGCTCTGTCAGGTCCATATCGCGGCAAACACGGCCCTGCTGTGCCGACGTATGACGTATGGGCTAGCACGGCAGGTGCTGTACCTGCGCTTTACGCACGCGCTGGCGTGCCGCTGTGCTCTCATTATTGACACCACATGCCATCTGTATGTAAGAGGAGAGAGAGGACGATTACTAATTACAACTGCGGCGCATGTCGGCTAATGAAAGGAACAGCAATGTGTGTGGGCAATTATCACTATTATTACTAAACCGTATACTTAGTAATAATACAAGTACCACTCTAATCATACCAGTACCGCCCTGTCATTATTCGTATTATGATTCTAGCTATTATGAATAGTTTAGCATTAGTATCAAAAGTAGAGTTATATTCACCGTCATCATCCACTGCACCAACTGCACACACACCATTAGGAGCAGAATCGGCATTAGTTTTAGGAGGAAAACTATTCGAGTACTTTTTCTTGTCATCATCATCATCGTTATTAATATTATCAATATTATTAATAATATGAGTACAATTATTATCATTGCCATTATTATCATAATTACAATAATTGCAGTTATGATTAACAACAACAATATTAATAATGATGATGGCGATAATAATAATAATAATACAAGTAATAATAACAACCCTTATTATTATTATTATTATTATTATTATTATTATTATTATTATTATCACTATCATCATCATCATCCTTAACATCATCATTATTATGGTTATTATTATTATTATTATTAATAATATTATTATCATCATCATCATCCTTATTATCATCATTATTATGGTTATTTTTATTGTTCTTGTAATTATTATAATCCTCATCATCATCATTGGTATTGTTATCATTATCACTATTATTATTATTGTGACGCTCAGCATGACTCGCGAGCATGTGTCATCCTCCCTGTCGCCGGGTGCTCAGCGCCCAGCCCGCCCCTCCCTTGTTTTCGCACCGGTCCCCCCCCCCCTGCGCCCTTCATTGGTAGGCCAGGCCCCCCCTTGAGTCTCGCTGTATCTCAGAGTTCACCCCACCCGTCCTTGCCCTGCCCAGCTGCCGTCCAAGATATCGATGAGTAAGTTGCTTGCTACAATAATATCCAATACCCTGCACATATCGATGAGTCGCTCCAGGCTGGAAGGAGACTCGCTCGCACAGTTCCTCATGTGCGCCTCCGTTTGAAAGGCATCCTTCCGAGCACTAAAGGACAGCAAGGCCCAAAGAGGGGATGATATCACACGCTTAATCCTACCTCGGCACTGTCCCTTGCTCTTTCTCGCACTCATGGAGCATGCATTACACCTCCCACTTCAAACATAAACATCCGATGGTGTGGCTTTAGGGTTGAGACAGTTTTCTAAAATACACAAACGAGGCCGCACTTCTCTAGGCCGCAGGAAAGCGGCACGAGGGCGGCAGAAGGAAAAGGCGGGATCCTGTTTTTTCCTAAATTTTAATATCCCACAGACACTGGCCTCCTGTTATAGGGACAAGCTTCACCAAAGAGTGGATTGTCAAACTGCATGTGAAGGATGTCACAAAGAATAACTTGAAAAGAATACCTTCTGGTCTGAATAGAGGCCTTTGTACATAGTTCACGATTTGAGTCAAGATTCCTAAAATGAGTCTGTCCCTGGTGGCTTGATCCCTGGTTGGTGCTGAGACAGCCACCCCGGCCCCCACATGAACCACTGTCTATGAGAGCGCCTTCTTTCACTGGCTGACATTAATCTAGAAACATGTGTGTTTTCAGCATGGAGATGAAGACGCTGTATTTCAGGCTGTCAAATACAAGCTCAACCTGAACTGAGAGACCACACTCTGACCTTTACACTGAGATAGTAGAACTGGGTCACTCCTTCTCCCAGTGACGCAGGCAGATCAGCATCTTCCGTGGACCAGACTCCGCCATTCATTTTGTCTGTGAGAGATAGCCCTGAGGTCGTGTCATGGCATGCAGCCCACGGCACCCCTGTCAGCAATAAAGACAGGGTTGACGTCCTGGAGGCAGGGGTGTAGCTTGGGCAGTATGAGTAGGGGGGGGGAGGGGGGGGGTGAGCTTCAGATTTCCCGACATCACGCTGGGACATCTTGTTAAAACACATTATGTGAGGAACAGGACACGAGGAGGGCTTAAAGGCCAGCGGAAAGACAGAGTGCGGATTGTTAGGGGTACCTTAAACGCAATCTTTTTCAAACTAATAAACATTTTTAAGGCCTTTCAATACATAGACAAGAGAGAGTGCGTATTTTTGTCAGTGTGGGCATGTAAATATCCCAACTGAAATCCGACATACACTTCAAATTACCCAACTGAAGGCACTCGTACCCAACTATTCCCTACAAAATACGTTTTTTAGGGGCTGCAACACCCCGAACACCCCCCAGAGCGACGCCCCCGCCTCGATTGAACACACATGAAGATTTAACTAGGGGCTGTCACCGCGCTGACGGTCGCTCAGATGAACATGTTTAGTTGTGATTTACAGAACCAAACTTGTCCCCCTAGATTTATTTCAGAAGACTCTACGTAAAAGCCGCACGTGAAAATGAGGGAGCGCTTTAGAGGCGCTCTATGATGTTGTGACATTTATAGTATGACATTGATCAGGTAATCGATTTGTGGGGCATTGTTTCTATTCTGGTTTTAGGTGGCGGTGGGGAGGCGCTGAGCCTATGTTGAGTATCAGAGGTATGGCCAAAAGGCTGTGAGGTTGGAGCGCGACCCTTCATTGTTTCTACTCTGTAACCACATCTCAAACATGTTCTATACATCATACAACATGGCTGATTTATTTATTATAGCGTTATATAATGGTTAGTGTTTGAATTGAAAATGCTCTTTGAAGAAGACAGGCACCATTGCCCACAGATGACCAGTGAATTGACAATCACAATTGCTTTTAATTGTATATTTTCCTAGACATCAAGTGTGGTCAATGCCAACATCAAACTATATAAAAATGGGCAACATTTACAATGGCAAAGTGGCGCAGCTTGAGATTTGGCATCAGTTAATGTTAAGTCAGCTTTCAGCCAGTCCTAAAGTAACTTTGTAACATAATACCCAACGGAGTTTTTGAGGTTATTTTCGTCAACACAAATGGCATGGGCAATTGAGATAGTTTCATTCGGAACCTTTATACAATATTAGTTCAATGATGGAAATTAAACAATCCAATTACAATTTACAATGTAATCTTAGAGACCCTGAAATGGTCTTATTTTTTATTTTACTCCCGCAAGAAGAACGGCGAGTGAGATGAGAACATTCATCAGCACAAGTTGACCCAGTCCAGTAAATTTGTGACTGCTTCAGAAGAGCATTGTCGGACTAGCCGTCAGGGCACTCTGGCAGTGCCCGAAGTGTGGGCGCTAAGAGCAGTGTATGGGCTGTTTTTTTGCCTGTTTGTGGGTCTTTTTTTATGGTGTAATGTTCTGTTTTTTCCCAGTGATTTCCCTGATTTTACCACAAAGACTGTATGCAGCAAGCACACACGCATGCAGTCTTCCAAACCTTGCAAAACACATATACAACGTGTCTTTAGAAGGTCAAAACTGCCCTGATTTGTAAATGTTGGCCATGTTTTTAGCAGGGCTGGACTGGCCGTAGCGGGCATCAGGTATTTCCCCAGTGGGCCGGAGGTGTGGGGGCTGGGTTTGTGCCCATGGGGGCTGGTTTTGCAGTAATGCTGCAATATCGGCCCCCTGTAACAAAAGCGGGAGCGGTGCTTCTTGCTAGCACCCCGTACCCCCCCCTCCCGCTCCCAGGGATGCTCGAGCAGCAATCTGCAGGGCTCGTTGCTGTTCCCAGTCCGGCCCTGGTTTTTAGCTATCCAATGCAGTAATGGGGGCCAGGTTTAATTTGGCTGCTGCGGCCTAATTTCTGTCACATTCCAACCCTGCTGAAGAGTTAAAAAGAATAATCAAAATATGGGTGTTTGCATACTGTGCATCAACCTCTGTACTGATATACCCAGCGGGACAAACAATACATTATATTATGAATATAAAAAAATGAAATAGCATCAATGTTAGCAACGAGCACCAGGCACATAATGCTAGACAGAAATCCTGCAGAAGTAAAACCCCATTTTGGTAGCCATGGTACAGCCTCGTTGGATGTCATTTAGAAACTGAATTCGTTTGTAAAAGGCTTGCCCGACCCGCACAAGCCTCCATGGGAACAAATGGAGTTACTTGACCAGAATAATCAAGCATTGCCATCCAGCTAGCCATCATTGAGTTAGGTTTGCCCCTTTTATCCAAGTCTACACGGCAATGCAGATAGTTTGTTCTTTTCTACTCACAACTTAGTACTGTTTTCTAACCTGGTATTTACACACAGTTTGTACACTAACTTGTTACAAGATGCTGCCCATCTTTCCACAGAATTGACAAATTTCCCCACTCTAATTATTTCAGTCCTTTGTTGAGAACTGTGAAAAAGTGTAATTTCTTGTCGGGGAGCAGTCTTTACACTTGGTAAAGCTTGAGTATTGCTAAAGATGTACTTTACAAGGAGGAAAATATGAAACCCGGTGTAATGCAACGCAATCTATTCCAAGTATCAAACAAACACAACATTTCCCAATATCTCATACATGTTCTATCAAATGGCTGCTTGTCATGAGCTCTTTCAGCTTTCTAAGTTCCTTTGGGGTAAATGGATTGCACTTGTCACTAAGAGATACGTTTTTTGCATAATGAAAGAAACAATGTCCAGAAAGAAAAAACACACTTAACAGAAAAAAGAATGATGGAAAAGCAGGTGGTTTGGAGTACAATGTTAAATCACATTGTAAACAGTCAGTAGAGAAGATCACAAAAACGAGTTACGCCTGTATTCGAAGCACTTTCAAACATTTGGGGGCCCGTCTGTGCCGCTAAAAATGCTCGACGGGTGTGGAGCAAACCTGAAAAAGAATCACGGCACCTAGTTTGGTAGGTTTGCCTCCATTTCTTATGATCCCTCTCCTCATGATCAAAGGTATCCATAGAGCTCTTTGTGAATGTACTTCACGTCCGTGCCCAGGTTGTCTATTTTAATTTTATAGCTCAGACAGAGAGTGCCTAGGCCCAGCACGTCTTATATGTGTGATAAAGTTCTATACTGATGCCTTAATGCTCGCCTTTTAGATTTTTAACAATTTTCTGCAACTTCCCAACTATGATTGTTGGTCTAAATCTGTTTAAAAAGAATTGATAATATTCTTCGTATTTGTTTGTTTTAATTGGTGAGAATTAAACTATTGAGAATTCCAGCTATAAATATTAAGAAATATTCATGCCTTCTGATGATCCATCACAATCTCACAATTTAGCTCATCAACGTACTCCCTTTCTGCTGGAACATATAGCTCAGTCCTCTAACTATTTGTCTTCTCTATCTGCTCTGTGCCTATTTTTGCTTTCATCTTCCAGTTTGGCCTTCATTTTCAACATTGATGACACTCAGACATATTCCTCTCTCTTGTCCTTTACTAGATAGTATTTATCAACTTTCTAAATTTTGCTCTTGTCTCCAGCTTTGGATGTACTAACAAATGCTTCACTCCAGAACATTGAAATTCTTGTTTTCTGCACCCAAATACTCCCGTCCTTCATCTCACAGCTCCATGAATTCCTCTCTTTCACACCTGACCATGAACTTCAAGGCATCTTTGACCCATCCACTAGGGCTAATAAAAACTCATGCGCCATAGTCAGTGCTCAATATCTGTAAACGTTTTTTCCTTCATAAGCATACTTCTTATTATCCGTGCCTTGACTGTTGTTGATTAGTTCATTATGTCTCCCCCCACAATCCTTTCAGAATGGTGCTTCTGTCTGTTTGTTTATCAAATTCCTGACCGAACAATTCCCCCTCGCCTCTTGGTTCGCTCCTTATCTATTTCTACTTTAAGTTCTGCTTTAGCTGCCTTCATTTTAAATATACCCCAGATAAGGCCATTCCATAAGTTTCCTCTCTTGACCCCCACCCCCCAACTTATTGAGGCCATAAGGGATTTCACACCTTTAGTCTATTTACCGATAAACCATGGAACATTCATCTCTTTGGTCTCGCCCAAGTCTATCTGTCTTCCAGCCCCAAAAAGTAGTTACACTAACGTATCTCACTCCTTTACCATAAATATCCTTTTGAAATTATTATTTTATGTAATGCTTTGGTAGTAGAGATATGCAAAATCTACAAGTAAACAACGATTTTTCATGCTTCAAGGAATCAGTGTTTCATCTCTCAACTTTGGTGATAGGATCTAAGATCGGTCAATGTGAATGCTTCACCCGCTGTGCAAGAACTGACCTTCTACTTATTACACTGAGCAGCAGGCTCCTAAGTCATGATATTTCTAAAAGGTTTCATTTTCATCAGACACCTTCTTTCACAATACATTTTTAAATTTCTTACGTTCAGTCTGCTAAAAACCTCTTTTAATATGGGCACCTTACACTTCTTATTAACAAGACCACAGCTTTATTTCAGCTGTAATACATTAATGTTCCGCCTACCGCTTATTTGCCCTGAACTGCTTTTCACCACAATTTTAGGCATTGTAGGGGTCCACTGCTTTATCTAATTTTATTTTGTGGCAATCAGAGCTGTTTTATCAATGCAAAAATATATATTAGTAGTTTGCACAGAAGAAATGAACCACTCTTACCACCACAAATAGAAGTGAAGTAAAATAGTGCATTCTTACAGTAGGCAACATGGTGCTAAATGGCAGCTCATACTGTTGTGTTTTTTAAATTTCTAACTTAAACATTTTTGGTTGATGTAATATTATGAATTATTTGATGTAATATTGTATGTGCTTTTATGGAGGTTTATATACTTCCGCATAAGTTTTATGATGGTGATGATGTCAGCTCATTGCAAATTAACACCAACATTTTCTTTTCAAAAACATGGTAAACACAGAAGGCCTCCAACACCATTATTTCCACTTCAAACCAGTGCTTCTCAGATATTTGCAACCACCCGTCTTCATACTTCGTGGAAAAATAGCTTGACAGCGACATTGTGAATGTCAACCTTTCCAAGCTTATTGAAATCATGCACATGTTGTGAAATTAAGCTTATTAGTGTAAGGGCAAAATCACAAATTGAAACAATTGCAATATAATCAACTATTGACAGGCTATCTATATTTGTGATCTTTGTTCATATGTCATCATTTTGGTGGCTATTTATGCAAGAATGCAGTAGATTATATCTTAAATGTATAATTCATGGTATGACAGATCCAGTAGAAGAGAAGAGATGAGTACCACATTGAAGTGATTTAAGCGTTCATATTAAATGGTTTAAGTTATTGAAATCTCACGTGGTTTCAGGTGAACCAACATTGACACCTAGATAAGTATTTGCTGCAAACATGCACACAATTCTTTTAAAGGAGCTGAGTTGAAAAATAAATCGAGTTCACCGGAGGATCTAAGAGATGTAGGATGGAATTTGATGGAATCCAGTAGGGAGGAAAGGATAGTTACTAAGCTTAATTTCTGCAGATAGACACTGAAATCATCACTGCTTCTTTCTAAGCTCGGCAGAAACTGTAATTTGTTTTGGTTGTCCATTATAAGTGCCGGCACACAAGGGAGGCAGGAACTCCTTCACAAATTGGTTTGAATTTATGTCATGGCATGCAGTGTTTTACAACTGAAGGTATACTTCTTTGCTTCGCTCAGAAGACCCCAAAAAGCTGATTTATGCCTCAAATTGCTTGTACTTCCATATAATCAACATATATACACTAGACTTTCCTTTATGGGGCGGGACCATGACTGATTTGTATATGGCTGATCACTATCTGTTGTGGCAAACTGAGAAAAAATTGATGGATTGGAATTCAGCGTAAAGTAATTACAAGTGCCAGAGATTTGTTTAAGTAGCTGCCCATCACTTTTTGGTTTTATTAGATATGGGTGACTAACATGATTATTACCTAATGGGCAGCCAGGTTTCGAGTACTTCACAATTGTGGTTGATTGTTCTGGGACTGACATTGCCAAAGTCATCACTGGCTCCATTAATTTATAAACAGTTTATAGAAAACTATAAGGCACTGGTTTATTTTGAACAGTGGTGGCGTTGTAACAGAGCTTCATCACCACTCGGTGCCCTTCCTCTATTAGAACAAAGGACACAAGAGGTTGTAACAGCACCCAGGTGCATCAGTGTCACCAGAGGTGGCATTATATTTGGTGCCAGGGCAACCATTACCTGTCTGTGGGGCCCAGACTCCATTCTCAAAGGAATACACAGCGGTGTACAGTATTAAGTGGGAGAGTCCAGCGCACACCCCAGTAAATGGTCACACCGAAGGAACACGTTTTGTGAAACACATGTGGACTGGAGAAGGCATTGTGCTTCCTAAAAGACCAGTTTATGGGTGACTATATCGTAATGACCTAAGTACTGAAGGAAGATTTGCCACGCAGTTGACTCTGTTGCGATTCATCAATGTTCCAAGACTAATATCAGAAGCATGCTGGAATCCTGGTGTCACTTTGTGTTTGGGTATTAATAATCCATTTTTAATCCATCCAACCAGAAAACATAAAATCGTTCACAACGATATTTCTATATAAAATGAGATAAAATACAGATGTGATAGTGCAACAATACACATTTCCCAAATCAGCGCATAAGACAATGAATTCCTGTTTAATAGCAGCTTTTTATTAGTGCACTGGATGAAACAGGATGAAGGTACCCAAGTACAGGGCATAAAGATGCCATTTTCCAAACATCGAATATAATGAGTATTGTGTGAGATGCTCCTGAGGTAGAAACCTCCTTTGAGAAGAGCACAGCTGTAACTGTCAGGGGTGCAGATATTTAAATAATACACACGCGTGGGATATTCATTCAAGCACTAAACCCAGAGAGGACAGAATGCTGCCAGCTCATCTCCACACCGAGCAGACTGAAGGCGTTCTGTTAGCATGCTGCATGTCCCGGAAGCATCGATAATGGAAGCTTTGGCTATAGTGGCGTCCGGTTCATAAAGATGAACATTCTTATATGTTCTGACCATATATGTAATAAGCATGGTAAATAATCAAGCCTTTTGCTGTGTTGAAATTGAACGGCCAACCTGTTTCAAAGCTTCTGTTCTGAAGACTTTATTAATAATCGTGTAAATAAACAAAGGTTTTAATTTGATAGAGTTTTGATGTCTAATGTTTAAGTCATTTAATATTCTTTAATTCAACATTTACATATTTATTTGTGCGTTAGTTTGATATCCAGTGATCTCTGGAAATACCTTTTATTTAACGTCATGTCGTGACTATTTTATGGTAGTGTTAGTTGCTGAGTCTTTTTATTATTTATTTATTATTTTTATACAAGAACAGAATGGAGGCAAAAGCAGCTAATGTGCTATTTATGTTAATGGAGAGGACTTATCACATGTTTAAAGTAGTCATTGCGTCTTATTAGGAACACCTAATCTTTTAAGGAAACAGCTGAAAAAGAAGACACAAATAGTTGTGCACAGGATGGAGGGCAAAGGTAGCTAATGCAGTATCCTGGCTCTACAGGTGTTAGGGTGTAAAGGTGTTTATTTGACCCAAAATGAAGTAAAAAAAAAATGTTTCCATATCTAGTAAAGACAAAGGGGGTAATTGACAAAAGCATTGTTTTGGTCGGTGCGGGTTTCCCATTCACAATTGAATAAGTGGATACAGATGTGAAGACCCTCTTGACAAGTAGTATTTGTATGTAAGGCTGTAAGATGTTTCTATTAGTGACCGAACCGAAGCGTCGCATACATCTCAGGTACTCGACTAGTCACAGTTCGACGTGTTTCCGATTTTATGTGGTGTACGTCGCACTTCAGTGGCTTTCCCCACAAGCAGCAGTACTTGATTACAATGTAGTTTTCCAGTTTACTCACACGTTCGCGTTAAGAAAGTTTTCCTTGTACCTTTAAAACTGAAAGGCCTTTGGCGATCTTTTTTCTCTTGAAGTGACCAAAAAGAGGCGAAAAGCTTCACTTCTAACGTGAAAAACCTCATGGTAACACACGTTGCAAGTTATGAGTATTAATTGCAATTGTAATAGTCCCAAGAAATGTGAGACGTGTTTCGAGAGAACAATTTTGCAACTTCGCACAACTCTAGGTATGTGTCCTCAGATGCACCCACGCTGTTTAGCAACTACTTGAGCTTGCACATGGTCCCAGTACGCAGGCAGGCCACCAGGCTCGGTAAAAACACGCGTGAGCACACCCCAGATCACAGAGTGATGGACTCGGACATGTGCCTCTATGCGGCCTGCCTTCCCTGTGCCTGGTAAACCTATGCTGTTAGGTGCAGGACGATGAATAAGGCAGAGAGGGGGGCAGATCTGACGCGCCTGTCCTGCTGACTGGGACATGCACTGCATGACTGTATCTATGCATTGTTGCTTGTCATCTTTATTTCAACGCGTGCTCACACAAACTACATGTGTGGAGGCAGGGACTTAAGTGAGATGAAAAAACTGGGTGGGGCTCTCAAAGGGGCGTGGTTGATGTAATTAAGGGCGACTTAAAAATACTTAAGCTCAAAATCTGTGCTTAGCATAGTGGGCCACTCGACTTGTATTTTGCTGCGTCTGTCATTGCATCCAGACATATAATACAACAGGTAACATTACACCTACAACAAGCCAGGACTGTTAGCTTTGTCAATGGTCGTTAGTTGCACAAGACAATTAAGCAACAACTACAGCTTCGTTGTAATGAATATTGAAAATGCTTCAGTCCGGAAATGATGAGACTGTGCAAGAAGTATAACGAGTCTCTTTGAAGTTACATCAACTCAGAGAAGGGTGGTACTGATGCAGAGGTAAGATTTATTTTCACCCTGATGGTGAGGGCAAAAATGGTGAGCCTGATATTCTCAGCAACTGCTTTTTAGAACTGCTGGTGCTGAGCTCCTGCAGGACCCGGCCCACTTAAAGCCCTGGGTGGAGGGTGAGGAACCTACAGGTGCCAGCAGGACCTTGTCCCTCTACCTGCTTGGGTGGGGGGAGCGAATGGACCTCTAAAGCCTGGTTCTGCACAATGCACAGTTACATATAGAGGCCTGATGCCCCCTTACAGCCTCTTGCCAGACCTCCTCTAGAAGATCACTTTTGTGAGCAAGGCGAGCAATGTGCTGAGTTGGAGTCCAGGGACGTGGCCGTGTGGTCCTGTGGACATGTGGCCATGTGGTCCTGTGGAAATGTGGGCATGTGATCCTGTGGACATGTGGCCGTGTGGTCCTGTGGACATGTGGCCGTGTGGTCCTGTGGACATGTGGCCATGTGGTCCTGTGGACATGTGGCCATGTGGTCCTGTGGACATGTGGCCATGTGGTCCTGTGGACATGTGGTCATGTGGTCCTGTGGAAATGTGGCCATGTGATCCTGTGGACATGTGGCCATGTGGTCCTGTGGACATGTGGCTGTGTGGTCCTGTGGACATGTGGCCGTGTGGTCCTGTGGACATGTGGTCCTGTGGTCCTGTGGACATGTGGCCATGTGGTCCTGTGGACATGTGGCCATGTGGTCCTGTGGACATGTGGCCGTGTGGTCCTGTGGACATGTGGCCGTGTGGTCCTGTGGACATGTGGTCATGTGGTACACACGCTGCATGGCTCAGATCTGCAGCAGCCCCTTTGCTAGTCGGGACCAATGACTTTATCATTAAGCCTTATCTTACCCGCGAGTAAAGAAAGGTTAATCTTGCTATTCGTGTTTACTCTTTCTAAGATGGAACGTTCTTACCAGTCTGAACGATATATTTAGCTACAAACCAACTTACACTGTTGTGAAGAAGTAGGGTGTAGCGCATCACTCTTGGGAAAGAAACAAAAACACATTGTGTTATAAAAAAAGAACGAAATCGCAGGTTACCGCCTTTTAAAAGTGTAATTGCACAAGCAGATAGCAAAAATGAAACCACATTTCCAAAGTTCTCATATTGTGAGTGATCAAGTATATTAATTATAATCTGCTTTTCTGATGCCACTTCTGTTAACAGATATATTACTTGCTCACCGATCATTAACTTTCTTTAATCTACCTAGACATAATGGAGGCAATTTTGAAGAATAGCTATGCTTTAACCGTACCTCTCTTCCTGATGGTTTCCGCACTGACAAATATTGTAATACTTTAAATTCCCCCCTGTTTCTTGCATATTAGATTTACATATTGTGCCATTTGGGCCCAGGCCCCTTGCCTTCCAGTCCCACTCCATGAGTCACTCCCTGAGCAGACCCGCCCTTCCAGCCCACAATCAATGACACGATTAGTGCCAAAGCAAAATAATGCACAGTTAAACGTCTAGAGATCAAAAGCAGATGTGGCTGTGGGTTGATCTGTAACTAACCCCTTTGGTGTGGGTGGAGGTCAAAGGGTCTCTTTCCAGTGAATAACTTCATGTCAAGGATTCAGAGGGTGCAGTGGCCTTCGGGAGTGTGGCATTCCTTCGTTATTAGAAAAGCGTATGCAAAAGAAAAAGTAGAAAAATAAACCAAAAGTAAAGCATGCTAGTACGGCCAAGTGCGAGTGTCCAAGCAAAAGGAGACACTGAGCAAAGTGCACATTTCTCTAAAAATGTATTTTTCACTTAAATAAAGACGCTAACAATGCATTAACGTCCCTAGGAAAGAAAAGGCGTGTTCTGCAAACAACGTTTTAAAAATAATTTGTACAACATTGAAAACGAATAAAATCTTGGTGGAAACGATAGGCCTAATTTACAAACCTTCCTGCTGCGCTGCCGTGTGTCAAAAGAAAAGGGCAGGAACGCGCCGCATCTACAAGATACGGCTCATCCCTGTCCTTCTCCCCTGCAACGGCGCACAAACAGCAGCCGTGCGCCATCGCAGGAGTCCTTGCTTCATGTTGCAAAGGTGCCTGCGTTGCGGGGAGGATTGTTTCTATGCAAGAAGGGACACTTCCCTGCACAAAAACAATCATGGATGGCATTTTCCAAAGGTATTTCTCCTTGTTGCGCCAGTCGGAATAGGATTCCGACACATTCCCAGGTTCACAATTCCTCGTAAATCTGGGAATGCTTCCAATTCCATGAGTGTTGAGTAGGAACACCCAAGCAAAATCCATGGAACTCCCCTTTCACGCAGTGTAATGCATGAAAGCGGCACCTATTTACAAGGCCATGAAAAGCCACGTAAAGTGGCTTTGAGTGGCCTTGTAAGGATGCTGTGGCACATTGCACCACTGGAGCGTCAAAAAAGTTATGCTGTGATGGTGCAAAAGTGCCTCTAGGGCCTCATAAATGAGGCCCTATGTGTTTGTGTCTATGTGTCTTTTAATTCTATCAGTTAAATATGTCAGGGGGAAAATCGACTGTTTTTAACCACAGACATATTATCATAAATGAATAAACATGAAAACAAGAATTAATAAATAGGCAAATAATTAAGTAAATAACGATGCATGAATGATGCCTATGAATGTGAGAATGCTCAGTGTTAGGTCCAATGCTTCAATGAACTGCGCTCATTCCTTTATTTATTCCGGGGCTTAATATTATCGATGAAAGTCACTTCAAGCCAACTCTTCAGTTCCAGTTATAATATATCATGTTCAATTATGGTAAAGGAGTTTGGGGGGGCACACACTCCAATGAACCCCTCCCTACTGGATGGATAGTCGTGTTGTATGATCAAGCTGGATAGGTGGGGGAGTTCTCCAAAGTGGTTCATTAACATACTTTACATTCTTAATGGTTTCACAAGGCTGCATATTGTATAATAATATGAAACATGACATACCTGTATCATTAGCACTGATTAGTATATTTTAGATTGGCCGGGGCTGCTCACAGTTATTGTGTAATAAATGTAATAAAAAGAATAAGATAAGAGGATACTTTTGGTTCACAAACCTTGCATCTAGGTGAAGTTTACATTGGGGGGTATCCCATTTACCTTATTTCTGAGACTTTGAAGATTGCCCTTTTTTTCGCCATATCCGTGAAAATGAAGTCCAGCCAATAGTTTCCCAAGGAAAATATTCCAAAAGTATGTCTCAGTCGCTCAGATGATAAAAACAAAGGCCTATGCTGTCTCTTCTATGCAGCGGATGTGAGCAGACATTTAAGTGGACACCCTGCTTGACCCAAGGCCATTGGACTGTGCATCGCCTGCAGCATGTGGAGGGGGAGTGGATCCGCCATTCAGGGGAGGGGTCAGCGTTTTCCATTTGAGTGGGAGAGCTCCTGCAGCAAGAGGTTGAGACTATCAACCGCTCAGGGGCCGCTCACCTTATTTGTAGATCGATGAGGTGGCCTGATAGAGTGTTCAGTGCCAACCACAGGGAATTCACAGTGCGAATGTGGCGGGGTATTGTATCTTATTAGGCAACTAATGATTTAATGTAATTGATTTCTACTTCACCCGCTGTGGTCAGTATGAATAATAAAAAGAATCTGCTAACATCCAATGGACTGCACATACAGCTCTTCAGCACGGCCGCGGGGCGGCAAAGGCAGGGACCGCCACGGGCGGCAAAGAGCCCAGCTACGCCACTGATTTTTGGGGGTTATCTTTCTTTTTTTGTTCAACTATCCAATAACAATTTAATTTTTAATTTCTTTTCCACTGTCTCTTTTTATTATATACTGTATTCTTTTTTTATATATAATTCCTTATAACGCTTCTCTCATTATCATTCAATACATTTAAAACAATCACATTAAATACTTGCTTGCAGAGTATCTTGTTTATTTTTCTAAGCCGACCTCTGATTTATATTTCTGTGTACTATGCACTGAAGTCTGCAACTATCTTTACTAACTGTGCTTTCATCATTTGCTTCTGCAGGTCAGATTTTTGCCTAACACAGACTTAGCTTAATCATAATCAGTGGATTTGTTATTCCCTGCTCTGTGAAATATGTGTTGGCTAAACTTCATTTCTGAGCACCTTGAAATAGTTGCATATTTCATATAAAACCGTTTGTCTTTCAGCACACCCACTGGCACTACTTTACCTGCCACTGACTCCCCTCTATTATCCTGGTGGGGACTCCACTCAACCCCTGTTTTAAATCTGGTACCCATAAACATGTCCTTCATATATTATATGTAAAATACCTTTGATGATGTGATCTCAGGTGCTGTAAGTGGAAATGATGTATTTTTCATTCAAGGTCAGGGAAGAGATCTAATGGCCAGGGGATATCATGGATAGGACCAGTGTCGGAGTGGCATACAGGGCAATTTGGCAGTACCAGAAAGGCTAGTCTGACAGATCAGTATGTGGGTTGATTTGTGACTGTTTTTGGGCCAGTTTTCTTGTCTGGTAGGCCGTTTTTTACTGTTGATTTCACTGATGTTACCACAAACTCTGTCTGCGGCTGGCATAAATGCATACAGTCTCCAATAATTTGCAAAATAACTTTGGCCATATTTATCAAACTTTGACTCAGCGCAACACAGCAAGACAACTAGTTGTGCTGTTTTGTGTCAAATGCAGAGGGCAGGAATGTACCATATTTACAATGATATGGTGCCTTCCTGCTCTCTTCTTGAGCTGGTACACTAGTGGCTGAGTAGCGCCAATGCAGGCACCCTTATGCCATGGTGCAAGGGTGCCTTCCAGCCGCGGTCCGTGGAGGGAGTTCGCATTTTGCGATGCAGCGCGCGCTACGAAATTCATTTTATTTATTTAATTGTTTACTTACCTCCAATTATCCATATTCCGGTGTTTAGTACCCCCCACCCTGCCCCTCCCCTGCCCCGCCTTTCCACCCCACGGAACTCCCTCCACGGACCGCGGCTGGTGCCTTCATCGTAGGCAGGATTGTTTTTGTGCCAGAAGAGACACCTTCCTACACAAAAACAATCCTCAGAGGCTTTTTCCTCTTTCTAAGTGTACTGCAAAATGCAGCACACTTAGAAAGAGGAAACAACGACGAGAAATAAAGTTATTTCTCCTTGCAGCACCCATGTCGGGAAGGCATACAATTTTGATGCATTCCCAGATTTACCAGTCATGGTAAATCTAGACATGAGTCAAAATACACAGGTGGATGTATGGGAACACCCACACTCCACCCATGTAACACCTTCCAAGTGCAGGGTAACGCAAGGCAGGGACTTGCTCTGCCTTGCATTACTCTAGATTTACCAAGTCATGAGGGCCGTGCAAGGCGGCTTTGGGAGGCTTGGTAAATGTTGACTTAAGGAGTGTCTTGCCCTTTTGACACCTTGCACAGGAAGGGGCAATGCAATCCTTTGATCTGGGCCCTTTTCTTTCCAGCTTGTCTTTGAAGTTTATAGCAGCACTGATTTGCAAACATGGGCCACTTTTTTTAACTATCTCATTAGCTGATTCGCTAATAAGGATCACTCACCTAATTTTGCGACCAGGCCCATTTTCTGTCCCAGTCTGACCTTGGACGGAATGTATTGTTTAGTAGTGGAGACTATGTAGGCCGGTGCTCCCTAGAAATGAGATGCCATTTAACAGTTAATCACTTTAGCTTCTACAAAAATGTGTAAAAGTCGTGCCTAAAGGTGTGAACTTGCTGTTCCATAATCTCAACAGATGCAAGCGGATAGTTTGCTGCCTTTTAAATTAACAAGTACATGTGACTCAGGCTTAGCTTTGGGCCTCTTTATGAAGTCACGGAGCCTGGTCAGGGGTTTCGCATTTCAGGAAGCTCTGCTTTATTTAGCCCACTTTTAAAACCTCTTAGAATCAATATCCAGAGAGCCAATGACAAAGAAATTGTCCTGTTAAGTCATTAATATTGTCAATAATATTATAATTTGATGTGTTTTCTTGGTTTGTCAATACTATACAAGCATGACTTTTTAAAAAATAATATTCAACATTGACAACTTTGTTACGTGGTTAAGGTGGACAATTAAATACATATAAACTAATAATAAATTAAGTTTTTTCATTCTCAAGGCGCATTCACTCGTAACTTTTGCATAAATGTAACTATATGCTATTCATTTACATTTAATAACTAATGTCTACATTTTCTAACCTTTCCTAAACCTATGCATGCCAGGGTTGTGCACAGTTCTTATTTTGAGAACAAAGTTACCGATTATTTCCCTTCTCGTAGTTTGAGGAGTATTTCACTTTTCCTGAATCTATGCCCTTGCCAATTGTTCTGGCAATATATTGTGGTGAGTGCTTGTTGATGCTGAACAAGTGCTTGTTGTTTTCTCATGAATTAACTTCTAAACTATTTTCTGGTCAGCTGTTGGTGTCTTTTTCGTCTCTTAACAAATTAAAAAAAACACAGGACTCCCAATTTTCATATGTAAACACACATGCACAGAACTTCACAACCACCGAGTCATTTCATTTTTTCAATTGCAACTTCTATCCCTTTTTCAAACTTTAACGTATTTTTCTTAACACATGCGCAGCTACCATCTCTCTCCCTCTTTGCTATTTTCGGACACATTCTAAATGTAAAACTGGGGTATGTTACTTTGTTACTGTAAGAAATCAAAAATATCTGTCTGCATGTTCATCCTGGAGTTTTAGCTTTTTCAGGAGCCTGTTTATTATTAGGACTGGCTTAAAACTGTCAAAATGGTTCAGTGATAGAATATTGATGTAAAAAAATTTGATGTAAAAGATATAGAAAAAAATATATAGATAACAAAAATATCGACTCCCATACCTACACAGGTAAGTACAAAAATATCAAATCAAAAATATTGATGTTAAAAATATAGATGTAAAAAATATCGATTTTAAATTATATGTAAAATAAAATATTATATTTTAAATCTATTAAATATTAATATTAATTTTAACAAAATAAATTAAATTTAATATACATACAAAAATATTACGAATCAACCTAATTAAATAAAAATAAACACACAAACATAATAATTTATGCATATATATCTTAACTTTAAAATAATTAATAAACTATTATCTCTATTTTATTTCAAACTTTAAAATTATATAAAAATGATATATATATATATAAATAATGTAAAATATTTAAAAAACATTCTACAATAAATTAAAACTTTAAACTATGAAAAAATATTTAAACTTAAATTGCCCAATACAATCAATGCAACCGTAGGAAAAGTGTTGGATAACAAAATAATTAAATTTACTATTTCAACTCCAGTGAGTGCAACAGTCTGGAAAGTAGTGGCTAGTGGAGGGGTAAACATGACTATTTCCACTCCAAAGAGTGCAACAGTAGGGAAAGTGTTGGATAGCGGAGGGGTAAAAATTACTATTCCCACTCCAGTGAGAGCAACAGTAGGGAGAGTGTTGGATAGCAGAGGGGAACAAATTACTATTCCCACTCCAGTTAATGCAACAGTAGGGAAAATGTTGGATAGCGGAGAGGTACAATTTACTATTCCCACTCCAGTAAGATCAACAGGGATAAGAGGGAACGTGTTAGATAGCGGAGGGGAAAAAATTACTCTTCGCACTCCACTGAGTGGAACAGTAGGGAAATTGCTGGATAGTGCAGGGGACAAAATTAGTATTCCAACTCCAGTGAGTGCAACAGTAGGGAAAGAGTTAGATAGCGGAGGGGCAAATATCACTATTCCCACTCCATAGACTGCAACAGTAGGGAAAGTG
Organism: Triturus cristatus; assembly: GCF_964204655.1. NCBI lineage: Eukaryota > Metazoa > Chordata > Amphibia > Caudata > Salamandridae > Triturus > Triturus cristatus. The sequence goes on from NC_140593.1 coordinate 200,789,286, forward strand.
CTGAATAGCGGAGGGTAAACATTACTATTCCAACTCCAGTGAGTGCAACAGTAGGGAAAGTGCTTGATAGAAGAGGGGTAAAAATGACTATTCCCACTACAGTGAATGCAACAGTAGGGAAAGTGTTGTATACCGTAGAAAAAGAAATTAGTATTCACACTCAAACACTTAAAAACATTTTTATATGTTAAACATAAAACAATAATGCAAATTAATAAACAATATTAAAAAAATTAAAATAAAATATATTAAACATATAAAAAGAACACATATTATAATATTAATTACATATAACAAAAACGTACAAATACTTTATATAATAAAATAATAAATACATTTTCAAATAAATATTTCTTTTCAACTAAAAATATTTACGCACAATTAATTACAAAATTAATGTATTTATTTTATTTCCTAACCTATAACTCCACACCAATAACAAAACACTTCATATTTTGCATTTAAATTTATTTACATATTTAACATAATTAATAATAAATTAAAAGAATATTAGTAATAAAAAGAACTATAAACATGAATTTACTACACACACTTTAACACTATAATTTCCACAACACAAACCGAAATGAAACTATAAAATAATAAAACACAATTAAAACGTATTTTTATAATTAAAACCAATTACTATTTACAACGAATAATTAAATAATTAAAATGTATTTAATACTCACCCTTTACCCCTTTTCCAAATAAATATAACAATTCTTTTTTTTTTTAAATTACCCAAAATAATTTTCTATTAATTAACATTAATGAACAACTATATATTAATTATTTAAACACAAATTACTTCTCACCCTTTACACTTATAGACACCACACCACACACCTAAAATTAAATACACATTACCAAAATTAATTACAATTTACTTAATTAAAATTAATTAACAACCAATTATTAATTCATCAATTAAAAATAAATTACTTCCCACCCCTTACGCCTCTAAACATCACAACACACACCTAAATATTTACACAATTACCATCATTAATTAAAATTAATTAACATTAACAACCAATAATTTATTAATTAATAATAAATTACTTTACACAGTTAACACTATGAAATATCAATTAAAAAAAATTATGAATAAAAAAGTATCAATAAATGTAATATAATTAAATTACTTCCCAACCTATTCCCCTATAAACCCGCAACCCGCTACCGAACAAAAAGTGCAAAATGAAAAAATTCTTTTTATAACTACTAAAAATGTAACATACATATTAAAAATACAGACAATTCTTACACACAAAAACATACATCACATACATATAAAATATATACTAAAATACATAACTATAATAAAAAATGATATTTTTAACAATATTTTTGCAAACGATATTAAACACTTAGATATTTTTAAAATCAATATTACTTACCTTAATTCGATATTCTTGACCTCGATATTCTTGCTGTCAATATTTCTGACCCACAATATTTGCAAATCAATATCTTGTACTCGATATTCTGTCTCTACACTATCAAAATTGAGTTCACCTAAATAATGTTCCTAAGGCCACAGTAAGTGGCACGGAAAATGCACCAACCGCATGGAAGTTAAATGTCATGTGTGACTGCAGTATGTATGTACACCATATGTAGAAAATCTGCCTCTTCTGCTTGGCCACCCCGGATTTTTGCTGGACCCTATTTTTGCTGGTTTTAGAATCAGAAATAAAGTGCCTGTGCTCCCCCTTCTAACACGGTTAAATTCACTTATTTCTCCTGTAAGTCACTAGTATATGATGTAAAAAGTGCACGCAGGTTCTTAAAGTTAAATGCCACTTTTGGATTGCTGTACCTTGACTACAGTGGCAGTGCAAACATGGGTGCAGCCATACCCCAAATAGCCTGACTGCTGCAGTATAAAACCTGTCAATATAACCGTTTGTAACAGGTAATGACCTCCCTTTTAATTATTATTAAGTGACCCCTATGTAGGCCTTGTAGCACACAGGCATGGTGTTTGGTATTGAAAAATGTGACAGGTATAAAGTTAATGCTATCATGTCCCTACAGTGACAATGCCATAAAAGCTATTTTCACTGTGGCAGGTCTCTCTGACCTATGCAGAAAATCAGAGCACAGATAAAAATACAAATACTGTATCTCCATACTGGGACTAGGTATAAAAAATATTATTAATATGTAATAATTAAACCACTATTTTAATGGTTATTAAAAATCCAATTCAATGGTGAAGTGAGATTTTACTAAATATTAAAGAAAAGTAACTTTTAAACTCCAAGCCTGTGCCCTGCCCAGGGAAAGGTGTGAAAGAGGTGTGGTATATCTCCCTGGAGCACACAATAGGCTGATCAGAATGGGCAGAGATGATTCATCAGAACTCAACAGAATATGCGTGAGGTCTGTCTGTTGATACCACAGCGTCAAATCCTGCCTGACTGGTATGTTGTGCTATACTTAATACTTTGGCGCACTTGAAAGGAAAAGAACAAGATGCCCTCACAATTCTTGCATATCCACTGTCTGGATGCTGAAGCACCCTTCTTTTTTCCTCCCAGATTCTGTGGGTTTGTTGTTGGTAGAGTGCCAGCTTCAAACTGGATTTTAGTATTAGAAGTGAGAGGACAGTAATTACCATTGTCCACTTCCCTACACACACATACACACATCCCTCTAGGCCCTAGTTTAATGTGGCCAAAGATTGAAAATGAGCTGACACATTGCACTGTGGGTCTGTTTGTAGTAGGGCAGACAGGCACTACTAAATAAGTTGATAGGGGTCCCACCAAGTACTCTTACCTCCTTGATTAGAGAGTGCCCAGGAATCACTGCGATCCACTAGCTAGTGTCAGGCATACATTTGACACCCCAAAGCACCTGGATAGAAGACTATCTGGACCTACAGAAGAACAGAAGAGGGTTAAACCTGCTGTCTGTGATATGTGAGGAGCTCTGAAGGGCTGGACCTGCTCCCCTTGTACCTGAGAGAAAGAAGTGGACTCCTAGGTTCAGTTGAATTACTTTTTGCTTGACTACAGGGACACAAAAAGATACAAAATGCCTTTTACTGGAAGTACCCAGCTGGCCTGCGGTAAATGTACCTGGATGGGCTCCCTGCTGTTATTCTCTGTTTGACACTCTGTGAGTCTCTATGTGCATCCCTTGAGGTCCTGGGAGCTTTCATAGTGTACTCATATGGGTATGTAGGTACCAGAAGAAAGTTTGAATAGGTTTAAAAACATTCCATCAAGACCAGTGGAATTTTGAAAATATCTCTAACTTTTTGACTAACAGACTTTCACCAAAACTTGGTGTATCCAACCCAGGCTTCATCACCTTTGTCCTGAAATTGCACGTTGGTCCTGCTCTACCACGACCATTAACTATAATTAGTGGTTTATTTTTTCTTTCCGCTTTTTCTACTTTAAACCTTACACATTCACATCTATGGTTCTCCTTATTGGATTTTTGTCATTTGGTGTCATTTTGTTTATTATATTTACTCTATGGGGCAGATTTAAAACGGACTTGCGCCACTTTTACGCCGCCTTTGCGTCACTTTTGTAACGCAGCGGCGGCATAAACCCTGCGCCATGTTGCGCCCCATTTACAACGTGACGCATCTAGGGACGCATCTAGGGAGATGCGTCACGTTGTAAAGCTTGCGCCACATGTGGGCGTACCTGCACAGGGGGTGGGGGGCGTTCCGGCGCAGGAATGCCTCCGAAAAGTGGCTGAGTGAAATCTACAAGATTTCACTCAGTCACTTTTCCAGCCATGCTGCGTCAAAACCCTGCGCCTGCTTGAAGCAGGCGTAAGGATTGACGCAGCATTGTAACGATAGGGCACCCCCGCGCTTGCGACGCAACTCCATCAATGCGCCAACCTTCCACCATCAGATGTTTATCCTCGTGCCACGATGCGCTGCATTGTAAATGCGGTGCATCTATTGTGGCGCAAGGGTAAACTTTCGTGACGCATCTTCCCTGGCGCATCCATGCTGATTTGCAGGGATGCTCCAGGGAAAATAAATCTGCCCCTATATTTCTAATTTGTTTAGACTTTATTACTGTTTTGGTAGTGCATAAATGCCTTACATATTGCCCTAAGTTAAGCCTGTCTGCTCTGTGCCATAGCTACCAAAGAATTGAGCTCAGGTTAATTTACTGAATGTAAGGGCTCACCCTGATGTGGACAGTCGGTTAGTACAAATAATAATTCAATTTTCCACACCATCTACGTATATGACAGACATATATGGCTGCCAGGAGCACCACTTGGATTTGTCTAGTCTGCAGTTTAAAACATTGCATTGATACATGGACAGAAAAAGTGCCTTTGTCATGTAGGAGAATCTATTTTTATATATTAACAAGTCACCCCTAAGGTGTGCCTTTTAAGCTGACAAGGCTGGGAACTGAACACTTAAAGGTGCCAGATTTCATATTAGTGTGCTCTCACAGTGACTAAATGTCCAAAAGCTGTGAACATACTTTAGGTTTGGTTAGAGTCACCTTGAACTGACCAAGTGTAAATGAAAACCCTTTTTTCATTCTGTATCTGAGAAAATAATAGAAACACGATTCAAAGTTACTTTCAACTTGCTTTTAAAAATCTAATTTAATGGTTGTAACAAATACCTTTTTTCTGCATGATCATTCAGACTTTTCACCTTTTTCTAGTACCTAACTAAGGTTCTGCCATTAGAAATCTGTCCCACTTTACCCCTGCTTAATAGAATTAAGTGTCTGTTCTCCCCCGCTAAACATGCTTAAATTCACTTGTCCCTGACTGACATATTTACCTTATCTGTACGTCCCTAGTTGTGGTGTAGAAAATGGACCCAGGGCTTGAATGTTAAATACCACTTGAGGGCTGCAGCACTTATTGTGCCATACAAATTGAGCCATCCACAGCATTGGCTGTAAAATAAGGCTTCAAGCCTATTATTTGCAGCCTAACTGCAACAACCTAAAAACTGCTGTACTGTGACTCTTATTGGCAGGTGGGCAATCCTGCGTTTCAAAATGATTAAGTCACTCCTCAATACACCTTGTTGGCTTCAAAGTAGGTGGCCTGATATTTAAACGTGGAATATATGTGACTAGCCCTAGATGCTATGTTCACAGGCAGAGCTGTAGCTGGATCCTGCAAAATGAAAAAAGTAAAGATTGGAAACTTTACTCTGTAACTTTTGAAAGGAAATGGCTAAAATGGACATTCAAAGTCTATTTTTCATATTTATTAAAGGTACAATTCTTCCGATAAAGTTAGAACTTTAGTCGTAGTAGTACATTAGCATAGGGGGAGACCTGGAAAAAAGCATGCCTTTGTCCCCAAGGCCTATACAAGCCTGGCTGACTGCAAACCAAGGAGAAGAGAATTGTGCAATATAGTAGAGTTTATAGTAAGGCAATGCAGATGTGCTGTAAAAGTGGGGAGTGTTGCTCATGGGTGTTTTTCACATTTGGCTAGGGAGTCTCCAGGGGTCACCCTGACCCCCAATGACTAGAGCAAACTGTAAATGTTGCACAGTAAGAAACCATCCTGAACATTTTCTTGGCCAGCAGAGGATCAGAAGAGGACTGGACCAGCTCCTTATGACCTAAGAGGAACCTTGATGGACTGGACCTGCTCCCTCTTGTGCCCTGGACAAAGAAGTGCACTTCAAGTGCCAGTTGGCTGGCCTCCTGTGTTGCTACATTGACACAACAAACTGCAAAATGCCCTCTTCCTTAAGGGACCAGTTGATCAGTACCAACTGGATCTGGAGTGGAACTTGCTGGTGACTACTGTCAGAGTGATCACCGACCCATAAGTGCTGTGCTTGAAGTCCTCTTCTAGAGGGGCCCCAGAAACCATGAACAGTTGGGATTTATAAAACTATCAGACTTTCAAGACCCCTGGAGTCATCAGCAAGACCTACTGGTAAAGTGGCAAAGATGTCCGTTTTCGATGCAACTTTGTCAGATACAGTTTAGTTTCAGGCTTGCCCTGCTGGAGGATTTTGAGCTTTATAAAAGAGTCAGAAAGCAAAATCTTTGACTGGGATAAACCCGCTTGGTGTATCTGACCTACGCCCCATTGCAGTTGACCTGAAGTTATGCCTAGGTCCGGTCTACTACTTCATTGGTGTGTGGCGTTTTTGTGCCACTATTTTCACTTAAATCTTTAACAATTCATATCTCCAGTTCCAGTTACTGGATTTTTGTCATTTTGATGGCACTATTTTTATTACAATTTATTTTTTGGTGTTTATCTTTATTGCTGTTTTGGTGCTGCATAAATACTTTACACATTGCCCTAAGTTTAAAATTCCTGCTCTGTGCCATAGCTACCAGGGGTTGAGCCCAGGTTAATTTAGTGACGTTTGGGTTCACACTGAAGAATGATTGTTATTATTCTTTGAGACGGTTGATTGCCCACCATGACTAATAATCCACTTTCCTACAATAGTGAAAGCAGATTGTTGATGCCATTAGTGGAAAAGCAACGTTAAAAATGTACTTTGAGTTGGCTGAGTCCAAATTGGCCTAAAACCAGTTTTTACACTCATCTCACCACCAGAGGTCAATACACATACTTGGTTGGAATGGCCCTGATCTTCAGAATTAAATTACAAGGCCTATTTGCTCAGGATGGCAGGGATTTTGCCAACAACTGGCACCATCATTAGTCATCAGTGAAGGGGCCTGGAATAGATGGCAGAACAAATGACATTCTTCCAACTTCTGCCTTTGACATGGAGCTTTCCAATGGCAAAGACAGGGTCAACACCCCTTTATTCCCAGGGCCCTTCCTAGACATTCCAGCTCTAGTTCCAGCAGTAGGAAACATGTTCCTTGCCCTGACAGAGGGAGGAGATCCTATCTAAATAGGGGAGTGGATCAGGGAAAGCCAGCCAGAACCCCTTCTGAAGGAAGAATGGGTAATTCATTTTTGATCTTAGCCTTATGGAAGTTTAACAGTACAGTGAAGAAGATGTGCTGCATAATGTAGTGGACAAAGGGCATGAAGGGAGATTGTTATTGTTAGTGATATTTAGAGAGCGGTAACTGTTACCCGAAGGTGTCCTGGCGCTAATGGGGCGATGGGGGGATGGGGGAAGGAAAAACTTTCCAATCACTTGTTAGTGCGCAGGATTAGACTGGCACCTCACCACCACCTCCTCTGAACATTCCTTGACCTGTGAAGACTATGTCTGAAGAAGAAGGCACTGCTAAAAGATAAAAACACAAGGACTATTGACTCTTGCTGGCACCCAGGGACTGAAACTGATCTCCAAGTGACAGTTTTCCTGCTCCAAGGGCAAAAACAAAAGATGGACTCCTAACTTTAAAAATGCCCTGCAGTGGCCCTTACTCAAGCAGTTGTGGAACGTAGTTATTTTTTCCACCTTCTGAGGATTGGGAAAGGCGATGAGGTTTGCCCAGGGATGGATCTCCCAAGGAGGACAAGAAAAGCAGGTTCAACCCACTCAAAGCTTTTTGCTGTATTGAAAATGTATTCAGGTGGACCTCTCAGTAAAGGTATCTGGACCCGAAAATCCCTGCATGGCCACTGCTTCCAGCCTTGCCCAGTTATGGTGCTGAGAACCCAAAAAAATTACCAAATATGAAGATTGAACTTGAGCGAGGCGGCATATCTGGCCAGTGATGAAGTAGCTCGGATGGCTACATAACTACATAATCCTTTGTTTGACTAAAAGATTTTGGTATCAAAGCCAACAGCTTCATCAGGAGCTGAACAAAAATGGATCCAACTTCAATAGAGTCTATTTGACTAGAAGATTTTGACTTACAAAAGATAGACTAAGTTAAAAGGTAAAAACTTTGATCGAGATAAACCACTTGGTGTATCTGACATGCACTCCATTGAGATCAGCTTTAAATTACACGTAAGAACTGGTCAATCATGAACTGATATATTTCAAATGCACTTTACTTTTTCTAGGCACTATTTTGCCTTAACATTTTAAAAATTTACATTCTGGTTTCCCTTACCAGATTTTAGTTGATGCTGTGCCTTTTTCTTTATTAATTTTGATTTGAGAATTTTATTGAGTTGTTTTCTTGACTTTAAAATTATTGATCCTGCTTGAACCTAATGTTTAATTCTCTGGCTAATTGCTTGTAGCTTGCGCCATAACTGCAGGTGGTTGAGCAGATTTTTATTGAGACTTACGTTGAGATATATGGTGTTTATAAAATTATCAAGGGCCCATCATTCCCAAATTATTAATCCACTTTCTGACGGGTACTTTATGTGGACACATGAACACAAGTGATCGAAACTACGTAACACAGTAACACACACTAGTCTTCCGCTTAAGATTAGTCAAGGAAGAGCAAGGAGGGAGAAAGGTGGCATCTGCCAACTGGTATTTTCAGCTGTAAAAGATGGCAGAAAGTGACAGAAATTATATTTTGATGAAAGAAAATAAACGAGTCAGGCATTTTGCCAGTCAGTGCTCCAGACAAATGTTGGGCAAAACTCCCCCTTCAGTCCATTCCTCATTACACTTCCCTCTTCTTTTGTTTGGCAAAATAAATTAATGTCATCCAATGGTGTTTACCCAACAACTCTGGCATTTGAGTTGTTAAGTGATGTTTATTATGATTTGCATAAACCACTCACATTTGACCGCTAGTCATCATTTTTCAAGTGGGCACTACTTGCTTTTTAGATTGAAATGTTTAGTGGCATGAATATGAAAGGGTTAAGACTGTGTCTTAAAAAATTAGGAATGGGCCCTTTCACTTGCTCTTAGCCTCAGCAGAGAGGAAAGGCGATAGAATGAACACGGTGTCTGACCTCTCTTTGCACCTTGTGGACAGGGCAAGTGACACTGTTAGTAAGTGTAAGAAGCCATCTGTGCTTCAGAGGACTGTAACAACAGTACTCCTCAACAGTGGCTAATTTGTAAAAATATAAGTGTCAGTCAGAGCCCAAGGCATTCCCAGGTCCTCTCCAGCTGTACGGATGGGTTTGCGCTGCAGTTTTATTACTTTTCAAATGTGTATTGAACGCGTTTTCTCTGTTCAGCTCAAAAATAGACGATGCCGCCATGTGGTTGAATATCATAAATGAGCTGTGATGTTTAGAAATAGGTGCCAATGCCCAGCACTGGCAAACACCGGCACAAATGAAGCACTGCTTGGCAATGCTTTAAATGGGACGAGCAAAACATCTCACTATTGTTGTTACTCCTGTAATCGGAAAGAATCAGCACTGTCCTGTAATGGAACAGTAAAGGCGCGTCTCAGAAGGCATGTCATAATTCGAATGGGACAGAGCACCATGATAGTATCCCAGGCACGTGAAGGCATATTAAAGGCCCTTGGAGGGCCACGAGGCAGCATGCTGCCCCAGTACATCGAAATGTATTTTCTTCCAGTACAACACTTCACATGTCCTTCATTTTCGCTTTTGCGAATATCTCACCTGGTGCGTCACAGTTAGTTTGCAAGTAACCTAAAGTTTGGCGTAGGACACAAAAGAAGGTGCTATTGCCTTGAACCAACTGAACGTGGTGGAGCGGCACGACCAGCTTGTCGCTTGTTACCTGAATCATAATAAATAATCAGATATTTTGTCACTGGCCATTCTATGTATTTATAAAACTGCATGACAGTAAATGATGAGCAACTGCTAAGCGAAGTAAATGATATCTATTCAGAGCAAAACACGTGTCAAGAGTTATGCGTGTGTACTATGATGTATACAGAAATAAACATTAGGGGGCAGATTTACAAGCCCCGTATGCCACATTTGCGCCGCCGTTGCGTCACTTCTGTGACGCAGCGGCGGAGCAAAGCCAGCACCATGCTGCGGGGTATTTACAACGTGATGCATCTAGGAAGATGCATCACATTGTAAAGCCCTGCGCCACATGTGGGCGTTCTGGAGCGGGGGGGTGGGGGCGTTCCGACGCAGGAACGCCTCCTAAAAGTGGCTGAGTGAAATCTACAAGATTTCACTCAGTCACTTTTACGGCCGTGCTGCGTCAAAAACCTGCGCCTGCTTGAAGCGTGTGTAGCTTGAAGCAGGTGTAAGGATTGATGCAGCATGTTAGGCATGAGGCACCCCGATCCTTGCTGGAGCTGCGTCGCGCTTGCGACGCGACTCCAGTATTGCGTCACCTTTACGGCAGCAGATGCGTCACGCATCTGTCTATTCTTGCCCCATGGTGCGCTGCATTGTAAATGCGGCGCATCCATGGTGGCGCAAGAGGTGTCTGCCGTGACGCAAAATAACTGGCGCATCCCTGCTGATATGCAGGGATGCGCCAGTTATTGTAAATCTGCCCACTGATTTACAACGATGACGCAGAATTGTAACTGCAGATGCTACTTGGGGACCAACAATAATGTGGAAGCATGAAAACTACTACGACCAAAATGTAGCTGTTGACTATCAATAAAACGACTATTTATTTATTATTGAATAAGTACTGCCGGTCAAGGGCTCTCAAACGAAACTGATTGATATGTCTGTGCGTTGCTTGCCCTCTGCTTAGTCTTTCAATCAAATCATAGTTTTCGGATATTTTTTCAACTTTTGGTGGACGTTTCATGAGACATTTTAAAATAAATATCGACTTAAAACATTTCAAGAGATTATAATGTGACAAGAAAATACATAGCCATACAGGAGGTGGCAATTTAAAACTGGTTTAAAAATGATCTGCTATGGCACACGTCTTGCACATGTTTCTGTTTCATACACAGATTTTGCAAAACTATGAGGCACTGAAACCTTCCTTCAGTGAAACGCTATGCTTGGAATGCACCTTTGCTTATTTTTGTAACCAGCGACCTGCACAATTGCATTCATAAAATATGTTTCCTTCCCTGCATTTATTTTCATAATAATTACAGCATCAGTGCTTAAAGGAGGAAGTAACTTAGAGTGTTTCCTGTGTGCTAAGGATATGTCTTGATTTATGGATTTCTGCTGAAAAATTAGAAACAATGATAATAAACGTTGTGAAGGACGGCACATAGAATGAAAACTATCAATTTGCGTGGGCTTATTTTCAAGAAAATTGGCAGGAATAAGGTACACATAATAATATAAAGGGCGGGCGACAATTCACGTAAACCCCACTCTGATCCAAGTTATTATCAATGTTTATGTGAAACTCTGCACGTTTTCTTTTGAAGGTCGATTTTAGGTAAGAAAAAGAAAATGGCCTGAAATCAGTGACGTACAATGAAAGTCAAAACAATAAAATGTACCTCAAGGTGATGCAATTGTGATAAAACTAGTAACAATCAAATTCACTCATCACATTTAGGCTAATTTAAGCAGAATGGCGACATTTAAAAATTAAAATCTCAATCGTGTGTTAAAAGCAACCAATACGTATTTACTGCAAAGTGGGATGAATTAAACGTAAAACAGAGCTCAGGGCCTCTTTGAAAGTAGGATGAAATTACTGATGTAGTATTTTATGCCTGATATCACTATGTCCGGTAAATATGGACTACAATATTAGACTGATGTTATAGGATTTCGCCCATGGAGTGTTAAGGTAGCAAACTGAAAATGTTAGTACGCTGATTTACGCAGCTAAGACCTACATTTCGGGGCTATTTCCAAAGGCCTGTGTCACCAAGTTATGCCTAGCACATATGTCCCTGGAAAACACTGAAGAATTACAGTATGCATAGCGCGCGGAACTTGGACTCCCGATTCGGTCGGAAATTTCGCCCGAAATCAGAATACGGCTGTAGTCTGGTGACCTCTTAGTTAATCCAGAGATATGTGAGGTGGCTGAAGCTGGCACAACCTATAGCCACTCTGGCTTGATTGGAATCACCAAGAGCCACCTATCGCTCTATCGCACATCAACAACTTCACATTGTGTTTACCTAACGCCTTAAAACAAGCAGAATGCCTGATAAAAGATGTAATAGAATGCACAAAGCTGTGCACCAAAGGAATATTGGGAAAGATAAAAAAAAAAAAATGTTTAAAAAAGTGTTTAAGAACGCATGCCAAAAAATGTTTCATTTCAATTCCATCAAATGTGAATATTTTTTTCTCAGGTGATATCAGCAGCCCTAAGTAAAACAGGCCTGTTTTAGGCTCGCATTCCGTTCTTCACTTGTAAGCCATTCATGGCATTTACAAGCTTAGCCATCCCAGATATAACAAGCAGTGGCCAAGCAAAGAAGTCTTGCTTTAATGTGCTAACGCACGCCTACGCATACATGCACAAATGCACACTGGCACATTAAGTCCAGAACTATTGGCTTTGCCAGTGTCTGTGCTCCTTCCTGGCCTTTGCTTTGATAAGGTGGCATGACTCCCCCCTGGGATCTGGAAAGAACTGATGGAGGACAGTAGACAGTACACAGAAATGGCAAGGTACCACTACAGGAGCAGCGCTCCCCCATCTTTTGGTTAGGTCCACAGCATACAAATACTGCGCACAAATATACATGCAATAAAAACTAGTGTCGGGTAAATTAGGTTTCCAGTGCCTGGTGCTCCAGAAAGACTCAGTCAGCTCCCTCACTCATTTATTTTGTGTTTGGAATATTTTATTCATTTTCAAGGTAAAAGTTTACCGTAAAGGTACATAATGCGGGAAGAATAATAGACAATCTGTTCAATTATTAATGTACCTGTAAAAAAGTGAGTCATATATTGAAAGCAGTTAATAAAAACAAGTAGCAGCTACTTCCTGACTGAGAAGTGGTCGATGATCATAATAAAAATGCTTGGAAATGGAGTCAATAAACATTACATGTTTAGTACAGTATAATTATCAACTGGTTTCTAAAACTATTGAAAAAAGGAGGGACTATGACAAAGATCAGCCACAGATAATAGAGCTCCTTGTTTAGTAAAAGTAATCCAGAACCATCAAGTGTGAATTTATTCCAATTTGGCATAAATATTTTTATAGCTGAAGAGAACAGAAAGTCAAATAGCTTGCTATGAATGTGAGATAATTTAGAAGGTAAAGCCATGGATTTACAGTTAATCATTCCATAAGAACGATTAACAGAAAAGTTAAGTATTGTTGTGATAATATTCCAACCATATTCCCAAAACTTAAAGAGAATAGTGCAATCAAATAAATCATGCACCTTTTGGCAATGCTGACAGAGTGGAGAATATGGAAGTTTGGTTTTGAATAATTTACAAACCGTCCATAAATAGTTAAATAGGAGTAAAGTATGTGTTTGATATAAGGGAACAGGAAGGCAGATCAAGTTAGTCTTGCCTATATTATGTAGTTTATTTGTCAAATTTGGAAACTGCATGTGGAGACGCATCAAGAGCAATGGTGCATATTTCCAAAATCGACATTTTGTTATTGGGAAAAGAGTGTGGGAAACAAGTATGGAAATACATAAAGGTTCAAACTTAAAGGCATCTGCCAAATGTGAAAAACACTAATGTTGTAGGTCTCAAAATGATAAACACATCTTTATCACAAATATCACCCAAATAAAAAATCCCAGCATCTATCCAAGATTTCCAGAAATTGATATTATGATTATATTTGTTCATGGGGTTATTCCATGAAGATAGGGTATAGCAGTCATAGAGATAGGTGATTGAAATAAAGAGTCAACATCTTGTAAAATTAATTTAGTGAATTTAATAATTGTTGACAATTTTACAATCCTATTAGAGTTAGACATAGAAAATACTGTTGGTAATGGAAAGGATGAAACTAATTGCTGCTCCACTTGAAACCATTGGGGTGTTTCAGTTGGGTCAATCTTTCTGAACCATAAAGAGCCTTTTTTGAAGATAAATCTTTATGGTAAAATCTGGTGAGCCAAGCCCACCATTAGTTTATGATTCAATATAAACTAAGATATAATTCTGTCCAATTTTTTTATACAAAGTGAGTGGTAAATGGGTTTGAAGCATTGATAAAGTATGAAATATTAGAGGAGAAATAACCATTTATTTTTACCGATTTAAGATAACTCATAGAATTTCAAAATATTTTTATTTTTTTCTTATTTTCTCGTTTCATATTTTACCAAGCAGGCCATTTTCCTTATACTAATGTTTTATGATTTTCAATTTCCATTCCAACATTACAGAATGTCATCTATTTTTGTGAAATTTACAACACATATAAATAGATTATATTTATTACGAGCCAAAAGCATTTACAGAACCAAGTTATATACATAATTTCTGCCGACGTGTTTTATGACGTCCTGTTATTTTTTGAAGGTTGGAAAAAATTCAATCATTATAGGATCCATGTCACAATAACAAAGACACAAGATTGGTGTCATGAAAAACATTCCATCAAGTAGTACAAATGATATTTAATTGAGAGCAAAATAATAACAACCATACACATACTTTGTCTGAATATCTACCATAAAGTTTTTTATTGCTGTATGTATGTTACATATAAATAATTTCTATGGTTGCTCATATGAAATGAAATTAAATATTCTTACCATCTGAAAGAATGTTTTACATTTATTTTATACATAAATACATGAAATATACATACATACGAAATTTTCATAAGCACAAAGGAGTTCACTCCTAGGGCATAACAGAAGAAAACTCATTGATTTAGAAGCATTTCGGTTTATGGTAATTTCACTTACCTTATCAGGTAAGCCATATTATAATACACTCCTGTTTGGGTACCATGTGGATGTCAAGATGATTCCACAATGGACCATTGGAAGGATGAGAGATCGAACTTGAGGCAGAAGTAAACATGAGCTACATAGTATTATGTAATTGCATATTCTCCTTGTTTGCTAACCCTAAAGACTCATGTTCAGGCAGCACAGAGTTTATAGTAACTTTTAGGCACTTGTTCAATGTGCAATGTTTAAGTTTTGAGATTTGCTATATATATATATATATATATATATATATATATATATATATATATATATATATATATATATATATATATATATATATATTCACTGAAAAAACCATAGGTTTCACACATGTTATAGTTAGCTGGACATTTCACTCGTACAAAACCATTGAAATTCCCCCGTTATAGTTAGTGCAGGCAACTATAACTCACGGGACCGCAATCCTCTGCTGATGTCGTCAGATATTACATCACTGTATTTAGACACTTATTTACCCATGTCTTCTTCCATTAATCTTTAGCTATACATATATTACAAATATTTATTTTTTATAAAGACACATATGTCATCAGTGATTTAATATCTGACGTCATCAGCAGAGGATTGCGGTCGCGTGAGTTATAGTTGCCTGCACTAACTATAACGGGGGAATTTCATTGTTTTTTTACGAGTGAAATGTCCAGCTAGCTGTAACATGTGTGAAACCTATGGTTTTTTAAGTGAATTTGCAAGGTTTTTTGAATGCTAATTCGTAACTATAACGTGTGTGAAACCTATGGTTTTTCAGTGAATTTGTACGTTTTTTTAAATGCTAAGTTATGTAATTATTAAAAAAAAAAAATTCAGGTTTTTCACCGTGCGCGCACCATGCGTGCGCTGTGGGCACTCGGTGCGCTTCGTGCACCGAGCACCCACGGTTCGCAGTGCGTGCCGTGCGCGCTGGGTGCGCGCACCTCGTGATTTAAAAAAAAAAAAAAAAAAATTCTACCTTGGGGGTCCTTCTCTGACCCCCTGACTAAGGCTAGGGGGTCAGGAACTGTCCACTCTGCCCCCTTTTCACGTTCTCCACCTTTTTTTCCCTCCCCCTCATACTGAGAGAGACAAAATGGCGGCCGACACTTCCTGGTTTCGACTGATTCGAATGTTTACCGACATCTAACAACCAATCAGAATGGCGCTCGCGCACGGCAGGGTGCGCGCACAGTGCGCGCACGGTGCGCGCGTATAGATATTGATATGCTTTTAAATACTATTTTCTCAGGAAATACTGAACAGATTTACACCAGACCTGCAAAAGGCACTTCCTTGACCTTATGGCTACCTCTCTGCTAAATTTCACGTAATTCTGTTCAGCCGTTCGGGCTGTAGCTGCGACTAAAGGTCCTATGGAAAAATGCATGGGGAAAACGCGTTTTGGGACCCCCCCTTTTTCTCAGCCCCCGCTTGACAAATCACCCCGAGACTTTCAGGGTAGGAGCTGAGCGGAGCGCCCCATTAGTTTTGAAAATTTCACAAGGATTCGTCAACCGGCGCCAAAGTTATTCAAAATAGAATTTTCAGATTTCCTATGGAAACACGGTCCTAACTATAACTATCTACTGGCGACCGCCAGTAGATAATATATATATATATATATATAATGCTCAGAGATGTTCTCCAAGGATCAACTGGCTCATCTTTTGTTGTCTGCCTCAGGGACATAAAGGGCTACATTCTAAATAGAGGGAACAAGGAAAACCAGCTGCGCAGTTAAGAGTGACCACACTGGACCTCATGAAAGCCATCATTGGAGATGGACCTTTACCCTAATATCCTGCCCTGTACACCTGGGAGCCGCAGGAGAGACCAAGAGTCACTTTCTGTGCATCAAGAAATATTGAAACCTTGACATTTTCCTTTGTTCTGGATAATAGAACAAGGCACAAAAGCTTCCTGAGTAACATGCAGCCTAGCTGGATACTGATTGATGGTTTGCCCCAAATGACATTTTTTTCCACATGAGCTGGAGGCAACCATTGGACCACTGAAAAGAAGTATTCAACCCAGCAGAGCCCTCATAGGTAACAGTCTCCTGCCTGGCCCTCTTGTGGAAATCTACGGGCAAAACTAACTTTAATTGTAAGACTTGGCAGTGGGACAAGGCAACAAATTCATCCCGGAGGCAAAGCAAACTTGTTGGCTATGAAGCCCAACTTTGTCCACACTTGGAGTTTTCGAAGTCAAAACTTATGACTTCAGTGATAGCTTGATGACTGCATATGCAGCTTTTAGGGACTCTTGCCTGCTTACACAGAAAAGTAGCACGTCTCATGGTCTAATGTTTGAACTGTGTGACCCACAAAGGCTCAATGACTGCATCAATGTGGTGTTCCTGAACTTATGCCTACATCCCGGAGTACCACAATCTTTTACTTTGTTTGCCACTTTATCATTTCTTAGATACTTACTGGTCAGCTGAATGGGGTCCTCTCCCTACCCATGTGGGTGAATGGAAAAGGCAGGGAGTAAAATCTGATGCGAGTGAAGTGTTAGCTCTGATGTCAATTGTTGGCAAGAAAAGGGCCGTCTCAGTGATTGCTAGTTCCTATTACCTTGGCATGCCCAACTATGTAATTCATAAAATGCATGTAACTCAGATTCAAGCTACCCATTTAGTATTTAGTACTCCTAGTCATGCAAATATTTCAATATTCTAGTTATCACCATTAAGGCGTGATACGGCAACTATTTCAGGATTTAACAGAAAGGTCTCTTTATTAGCCTAAAAGAGCTTTATATTCATCTTTTGCCAATATTTTGCCACACCTACATTTTTCAAAACTAGAGTAAGAGATTGCAGTTTAATGGTACTTGCTTCCAAACTCGGGGACTGCTTACCAACAGCCGTATAATCTATTGTGTTTTTAAGTAAATTTAGACATGATTTAAATCCCAGAATATTTTTCCATTCATTCTATTTCTACGCTCTTCAGGTCTGCAATTTTGTAATTGAGGTGTTGATTTTTGTTGGCACCATTAAACTATTAGTAGACGAACATTGCATAACATTCTAACATAAACAAATATTGGCTTCTTCCCATAAAAAAATATAAGTGTCAGTGTCAAGTTTCATCAGTCTGGTTTTAGGCATTTGTGTGTCGTTTAAGCTATCACATTTTTCTTGATTTTTTTGACTTTCTATGGTAACTTTATTGTGTTGCTTGCTTAATGCTAATGTTATTTGGTACTTATTGAGCAATAATCAGCTACAATCATAGTTTTACAGAGGTTTTCAGTAAAACGTTTGTGACCTAATAAGATTCGTTTTGATGAAGTTGGTAGGGTCAACTCTTCCAATTTTTTAATTCAGTTTTAGGTGTTATATAGGCATCTGCCTAGGCACAACTTTAAGGTTCAAAACATCATTCTTTATTAGGAATTGTAAAATAGTTTCCTTTTTTCTAAATGATGAGTTTTCCTTTGAACAAGTCATTGCTCTGTGACTACTGCTACAAAAATGTGAACTGCCATGAACAGTGAAACACCACTTTCGTGGAAAAGCATGAATCACTTTAACAGACTGCTTGAATAATCATTCAATATTTTGGTTGAAGTGTTGCTGCTGCAGACAACACATTTCTCATGTCTGTTCATATTAACACAACCAGAACACCTATCATATAACCTCTTATTGAAAACAGCAGCACGCATCACCAGCTGTGAAGGCCCTGTTTTCATATAATGCTTTGAGGAATATCTTTGTATAAAGCGTCTGAAGACTGGTAATTAGAAAGCAGATGGTTGAAAATGTAGCAGAAGTGGGAAACCAATAATTATGAGGAGGAAAACACAGTGGGCACAAATTTAAATAATTATTTCAGGGCCAACTATGCACAGGACATATTTATATGGAGAGAACTAAGTTAAGAAGGAAAATGCTCTAAACAGATAGGGAAGTTGGATAATTATTCAGCAACATTCACAGACGGAAAGAGATAGGGAGGAAGAAGTGTTTCACTGGTGAACCTGACATAGGATTTAATTAATAAGAGCAGGACTTTCCAAAACAATGGAAACATATAAACAAAGAATGATGAAAGTTAGGTATAAAAATAGTAAGCACCTGAATACATTCACTCCTGACCAGTCATATGTGAAGAAAAGGGAAAGACAAACAGAGGGTGGAGTTTCATATTGCCACTCTCTACCAACGACGCTGGCAGAGGTCCTCTTTTCTTCTTATTTTAGGAAAACAAGTGGTCACCAATGTTTCCTGGCCAAGGAGTCACTTAAAGGTTTCACAAATGTATTTACATTCACATAGGTTTCATCCTTTGTGCCAAAATGTGAGTAAAACATATGTTAAAGGGACAGAATCAAAGAATGGCCAATGTTAAGGGAAATCCCATTTATTTAAATTAGAACGAATCACTTGCATATGAAAGGTTTGTCATTGTTGCAGGCATAGTTAGGGCAGGGCTTTGCTTCAAAGTGGTGGGTCACATCATCACCAGAGCTTTGTTGTTGAGGAGAGGGATATAAGTGGCAAGGATCATATTATAAGGCTTGGCGGGTTGATGTTCTCACAGCTTACCGTGGTGCATACAGTGGCCACCTTGAGCGACATTAATTCTCATTATATATTTTAAATGCTGGGCTTAAACATAAGTATGGTCAAATCGCTGAAGGAATATGCACTAGAAGACATCCTGAAGCTTTATGGCTCCCCCTTAGGCACTCCCTTAATGATAAGACGTATAGAGTTGTAAACTAAGGACCGAGTTATATTGCCTTTAAAGGTGGCAGAGAGGATTTTGGTCTCAGAGTACATATATCCCGTTTTCTAACAGTCCATGTGGATGCCCTGGTTCACTGGAAGGCTCCAGCTACTGGACTTCCTCCATTCCACTGTTCGGCAGTGTTGCTGAAACTAGATATAACTAAAGATTGTGGCCTTGTTGGACGGTGTCCTTCTGTGTGCATCGCTATAGAATATCGATGAAGCTTTCATGAATTTAGACCTCTTATGTGTATCCTGCAGGAGGGCATTGCCATGCTGTCCTCTGCAGCTTGTAACACCTGCAATATTACCAATGAGTTGCTGGAAGTTTGGTACATGATGAGAACAGGCTGACTCTGTTAGCCTGGCATGGGATGCATTTATCTTAACGGTTTGCAAAAGTGCGATCAAGCACAATGACTAGAATTGTTCTCTTATGCTATTTAGCTCTGTTTTTCTTTCATGCAATTTAGATCTTCGAGAATCTGCAGAAATAATTTGTGCCAAGAAGTGCCCAGATTCAAAATGGTCCAAGCCCAAAATAGAGCTTTATGTGGTGCTGCAGCTTCTTTCTAGAGCTCGCTTCCTGTAGATCCATGGGCCAAACGATGGCTCATGTCACTCAAGATGACATTTACATATTCATCTTTGCTAACGTACCTTAAAAAGAATGTATTATGTTATCCTGCCAAACCACTTATGTCCCTTGTCTTAGCCATTTGTTGATGCAAATCTTTGTATCTGTTGTCTAATCATAAACCACCCTCATATGTTAGTTTGTACGAGTGCTTTGAAAACTGTTAAATAAATAGTATCACTTTGCAAATTCCAGTCTATAATAATAATAATAATAATAATAATATACATTTATAAAGTGCTCAGCTGCCACAAATAGGTGTCAGAGCACAAGAAGGAGACAGGCGAGTCACAAGAGCTCAAGCGCTGAAAAGTCTAGCCTTCAGTTCCTTCCTTGACAGAAGTTTTCCCATGATGCACTGCAGAAAGAGGAGAAGCTCTTTCAGGCCTTAGATGTGAGGCATGTAAATGATGCCCACCCTTAGTTTTAAGGCAGAATATCAGCATCAGCATCTTCAGGGGAGAAAACTCTCCCAATCTCAGAGGTCGAGATGGATGATAAGGTAGAAGTCTCTGACAAAGATATTTGGGAGATATACTGTGGAATGCTCAAAACCCTATAACTGAGCACTTGAGAATGAAACGCTTCTTAATGGGGAGCCAATGCAAACTTTTAGGATAGACAGCAACAAATTGACTTCTGGGCACCCCTAACATTAGTCTGGCTGCAGCATTTTAGACAATTTGTATCCACTAAATAGTTACATACTCCTAGGACACCACATGCGTTAGCATAGTCCAATCTAGATGTGGTGCAGACAAGCATGACAGATTTTTGAGTATCAGAAAGAACAAACTCTGAAACTTTCTTTAAGGTTCTTGTAATGAAAAACATGTTTTCATCACAACCAACATATGTGGCCAGAAAGTGGTCATCCAATTTAACTCCCAGGTTTCTGACAAATGCCCTGGTGGTAGGTGGCGAGCAAGTTCACTTGTCCACCACATCCCAGAACTAGTAGCCGTCTTCTGACAGAACAAGATCATCTCTGTTTTAGATTAATTACATCTAAGACAATTCTTGTTCATCCAGTCAATGAGTAACAGCAATTCACTGTAAGTCAGCTGATATGGCTGTGATTTCAGTGCAAGATTAGGGTTTCTGGCTAAGTGTAGGAAATTGGTTAACTGCTTAAGTGGGGGGCGGGTGAAACCCTACTCAAGCAGCAATCACAATACTTGTCAGGGGGAAGTCACAAGCAAACCCCAAATTAACCTGTGCTTAACACTCTGATATCTTGGCACAAAAACAGTCAGGCTTAACTTGGAGGCAATGTATGAAATATTTATGCAGCACTCCAAACAGCATAAAGCGAAAACACAACACAAGAAAAATCCCGCAACAATTTAGAAAATAATGCAATTTAATGACTCATTTGAGGCCAAATCAACAAAAATCCAATCAGTAGAACCGGAGATATGCAATTTTGCAGATTTAGGTAAAAATAGTGTGTAAAAGCAGCAAGCTCCAACTGTGGTTATTGGCTGCATCGGTCCGGGACAAATTCATTTTTTCAGGCAGACAGCAATGGTGCATGGGCCAGAAACAGGGAAAAAGTTAGGCCCATTGAACAAAGACCTTGAGTTGCGAAGTGCTGCGAGGTTCCGGATCAAGGATGTGTCGCACAGCAATGACTATAGGTTACGATGCGAGGTTCTGCTTCTAGGAAGCACCATGCAGTGGTGGTTCTGAGGAGCTGCTGAGCTGTGATGCATCGTGCAGCGGGAATTCCGGGAGCTGCGAGGTCCCGCGTTGGTGCCAATGCGAGGCTGCGAGGCAATGCTTCCTGGTGCGTCGGTTCTGCTTGGACTACAGTTGGGCTGGCAGAGCACCTTTGGGCCCACTTCCAAGGGTGCAGTACCGGGGTGGCACCACTTGGGGGGCAAGACTCACAATAGACAGAGTCCACATGTTGGTTCAAGGTGAGCAGTAAAATTGGGTAAACTACCCCAGGAGTGGTCCCTCCTAGTTTACCGGGTACTCTGATGGAATCCGGATGTCCAAAAATGGTAACCCCCTATCCCCTTTGAAATAAAGTACATGAGTTTGGTGAAAGACAGAGCTGGGTAACTCAATACTCTTGCTTATTATATTTCCAAACTGGATAAGTAGGTCTAAAGTGACAAAAAGATTTTTTATTGATATTCTTTTGATAATATTGTAGAGCAATTCTCCTGGAGTGAAACAAAGAAAACAGCAACATGTGTTTCGCCCCTTTTCAGGGCGCAGGCCCGGAGCTTTTTCAAGGCTATTAATATAAGGTATATTTGTGTAATTGGCTAGGAAAAGAAGAAAACACAAGTGATCGTGTCATTAGTAAAGGGCAAGAAAGCAGGGGGGAAAAAAAGGGGGAAATTCAAAATGGAATTATGAGATCCCAAACCAAAGAGATTACAGTTGCAGTTCAGCAAAGATTTTCATTATCAGTGCATTAATAAATTGGCAATCCACCCATGTGGAGTCCCATATTACATTAGTCATTCTCTATATATCACATTACCCAATAGAAATCAAGAAGGCAACCAATAATGTTGGTTAGCAAACATCAAGATATCATATTCAGAAAAAGAGGATATGCAAACGTTGTTGAATGTGCAATATTATGGTATAACATAAACATGTGTATTTGTAAAGCGCACGATTACCCATAGGTGTCTTGGCGCTGAATAACAGATGTTTATTGTTACCCAACTCAACGGTACTCATTTTATTGACCTCAGATGGATGAAAAGCTGAGTGGACCTGCCAGGATTTGAACCTGTGACCATGAGGTCGAACACAGGCCCCTGCAGTGGCTTCTTTAGTCCACTGAGCCACCAGACCCAGCTTATCAAAAGCTCATGTCCAAAGAAAGAGCATGTGGTGACATAATATACATACAATTCTTAACATCATATTTTCCATTAGAGTTGCAGAGATCATTCATTATCAAAAGAGAAATACGGTTATTTGATAAAGATGCATCCATAAATACAAGGAAAATTAAAGATCTGTAAATACAGGTCCCAGAAAGTGTCAACGTTCCGAAAGAAATTAATAAATAACATTCTGCCATCTGCAGTAAAATGATAGCGGTTATACAAAATTGGAAAAAAAGAAAAAAAACAAATATTTGCCTCAGTTGTTACATAAATCCTGGTTCTATACTTTATATCACTATGACAAATGTGAATACATGGGAATCAGTAGTGGTTCTGTGGCATGCATTTTCATAAGCCACTAAATGCACCACAGGTTTAAATTATTTTATAGAACCTATTGAGGTAAAGTGAATTCCCTGCTTCACAGTTCATGTAAAGACTTTGAGCATAGTGCTCAGAACGTGTGTGTCGTGCCATGCTGCTGAAATCAACTGTGTTAATCATGATCTGACTCAGTCAAGTTCTGTGCCCAGATATACACCAGGATCAGATGGGGGGTAAATGCAAATAGTAACCAATCTTAACATAAGGAATTGGTGACACTGGTATGAAACAAGCCTTATGTCGGAGTATGCAATATCCTGGAGGTCAAAACATAGCTCTAAGGCTATCTGTGAGGACACATATCTACAATGGTTGTCTAGCCACATACTGGCTGGGAGCTACTCACTGTAGAAGGGGAGCTGCATGCTCACTGATCCATCTTGCCTGTGAGACCTTTAATGGTCTGCAAGGACTCTAAAGGGCTTATTTACAAGCCCCTTGTGTCACCCTTACATCAATTTTCTTATGTTAAAAATTACGCAGAAGTGGCGCAAGGAGCTTGTAAATCTGCCCCTAAGTCTTTTACAAACTGAAAAACGACTCAGTTAAATGACAGGGGTTGGCACTCCAAACTGATATGCCAGTTAGCCACTATCAATAGCATTAACTTAAAGTCATACGGAGAAGTCACTTCAGGTCACGGGGTCATCTAGAGTGAAATATTACAGTAGTCATCTATGAAAGGCCACCAGAGCCGCCTTTAATAAGTAGTAAATAACCTGTTACCTAAGATCCACAAAAAGGTCATCCACCACCTGGTAGACAGATATTTGCAGGGATTAACTCAGTATGCTTGAATATGGGAGAATACATTGACAAACACTTACAACCGCTCATGAAGGATCTTTCATCATATATCCGAGATACCAAGGACCTACTAACCAAACTACAAAATATCAAATGGGAATCAAAATTCATTCTGGTGACTATTGACATTGTCAGTCTATATACATAAATAAAATATGTTGATAGCATTGAAGCAACATGACAGGCTCTCTGTACAAGACCAGCCAACTACATGGAATCAGATCAGATGATGTTGGATATACTCACCTTTGTCTTACCAACAATATATTTAGTTTTAATAAGCAATACTATCAGCAACTCTGCGCTACTGCGATTGTCGCAAAATTTGCTCCTTCATACACCAGCACCTTCATGGGATGTGGGTAACGATTCTGGCTGTGGGTTCATAAATTCTTAGACTACACATCACATATTGATCCATGACAATGTGAAGAGACTTTTGAGTGCACCAGGTTTCAATTATATACTATACTCTGCTGATATTAGAGGGACTGAGTACTACATGATTTTTACTGGCTTCGGATGGCCCTCTTGTAATACTCCAAGGGGATATCTGGCATCAGCCTGAGAAACTGATGAACTGTACCCTTTCCTTTCTACAGACATCAGAGAGGCCACTAGTAACCATCTAAGGTACTGTACCCTGCCAGCTGTCTTTCAAAGGTAATAATCTGAGCTACCTCACCATTTCTCATTACCGCAGCAGTACTTCTATTGATAACCTGAATGAAGCACTGTACCCTTCACACTCACTTCAAAGGTACCTCCGGAAAAAGACTTGATATACAGCACACTTTATTCTCTCTTCAGAGGGGCATGTAAATATTGGAATGTGGTACTTCACTCTTAAGCATTTGATGGTTCAAGATGGAAGGACCACGTGAAGAAATCACTTTGCTATGACACATATATTATAAGCGCCAATCCTAATTCATAAATCACTGACAGAATATCGACTACAGAAATATCGACGACAAAAATATCGGAACCGAAATATCGATCTCCAGAATATGGAAGTCCTATCTACATTATGGTAAGTACAAATATTTTGAAAAAAAATATTGTAGTAAAAAACATTGTTGTAAAAAATATCGTTTTTTTTCAGTGTCTAAAAAATAATGTAAAATAAAGTAAATAATTGTTAAAATTATTAGAAAATGTTTAAAATTATAAATAATAAATGTAATGTTAATAAAAATTAAACATCTATATATAAAATATAATATGTAAATTTACTTTATAATATTGCAAAAGAAATATTATAATAAATTATAAGGGTGCCAATTCCGATCCGGGTAAAAAAAATTGCGTACGACTCGTATCCGTATATTTTCACGTACGAATCATACAAGTACCGTACAAACTGCGAAGTACGATGCGTACATGAAAAATACATACGAATTGCGTTGGGAAAATGGTTCGAGAGGGAGCCGTAAATTTTTACGTTGCGAATAGCGTCGGGAAAAGTGTCCGATAGGGAGCCGGACATTTTTACGTGCAAATCGTAAAACAGAAGTCCGAGCGCGCAAGTACGATCCGTACCGCCCGTCCGAATACACAACCGCATGTAAAAGGCCGCGTACGGAGCGAACACAGTAGCACACGTACACGGGTAAACTTGTGCCCAGATACGAGTCGTACAGCCCCCCTCACCCCGCACATGTCAGCACCGTACCCCCGTATGTCAGCACTGTACCCCCCCTCCGCACCATACCCCAACACCGTAGCACAGCCTCGCACCTGTACGCACCGTACCCCAACACCTTAGCACAGCCCCGCACCTGTACGCACCGTACCCCAACACAGTAGCACAGCCCCGCACCTGTACGCACCATACCCCCACCCCATATGTACGCGCTGTACCTCCACCCCCGTATGTACATGCCGTACCCCCAGCCCCCCGTATGTACGCGCAGTACCCCACCCCCGTATGGGGGTGGGGGTACGGCGTGTACATACGGGTGGCTGTGGGTACGGCGCGTACATGCAGGGGGGCTGGGGGTACAGCGCGTACATACGGGGGTGGGGGTACGGCACGTACATATGGGGGTGGGGGTACGGTGTGTACATGCGGGGGGGCTGGGGGTACGGCGCGTACATACGGGCGTGGGGGTACAGCGCATACATGCGGGGGGCTGGCGGTACGGCGCGTACATACGGGGGTGGGGGTATGGCGCATACATGCGGGGGGCTGGGGGTACGGTGCGTACATACGGGGGTGGGGGCAGGGCGTGTAAATACGGGGGTGGGGGTACGGCACGTATATGTGGGGGGGCTGGGGGTACAGCGCATACATACGGGGGTGGGTGTATGGCACGTACATATGGGGGTGGGGGTACGGCACGTACATGCGGGGGGGCTGGGGGTATGGCGCGTACATACGGGGTTGGTGGTACGGCACGTACATGTTGGGGGGGCTGGGGGTACAGCACGTACATACAGGGGTGGGGGTACGGTGCATACATGCGGGGGGCTGGGGGTACGGCGCGTACATAAAGAGGTGGGGGTACGGTGCATACATGCGGGGGGGCTGGGGGTACGGCACGTACATACGGGGGTGGGGGTACGGCGCGTACCGGGCCCCCTTTTCCTCGTGCTTTGCGGTGTACTTAGCTTTTCCGGCACTTTTTGGCTCCCGTAAAAATATAGCCGTGCGGAGTGCTGTGGGTACGAATCGTACTTGCTGGTCCGTA
This sequence comes from Triturus cristatus, assembly GCF_964204655.1. NCBI lineage: Eukaryota > Metazoa > Chordata > Amphibia > Caudata > Salamandridae > Triturus > Triturus cristatus. The sequence goes on from NC_140593.1 coordinate 200,816,033, forward strand.
AAACGCTGCCTGACTCCGTGCGGACGTCGCGTACGCGCTGTCCAGGATCGGAATTGTATGTATTTTTCAGCCGCACAGTGTTTTTCACGATTCGTACGGAAATGGTATTTCTGTACGAATCGTACTTGCTGGTTTGTATGGTGGAATTCCCGGGTACGAGTCGTACGGAGAAAACGCTCCGTACGACCATTTGTACCTGGGTTTTACAGGATCGGAATCGGCACCAAGATGTTAGAAACATATTGAAAATTATAAATACACATAAATATATATACATATACCAGTAAATATAAAATAAAAACACAATACTTATATAATTATTTAAAATATTAAAAGATTTTTAATATTTTACTATTACATTTCACACTACATTAACTGGAACAGTAGAAAAATAGTTGGATAGCGGAGAGGATACAATTACTATTCCCTCTCCAGAGACTGCAACAGTAGGGAAAGTGTTGGATTGCGGAGTGTTTAAAATTACTATTCCCACTCCAGCGAGTGCAACAGTAGGGAAAGTGTTGGGTAGCGGAGTGGATAGAATTACTATTCCCACTTCAGGAAGTGCAACATTAAAGAAAGTGTTGGATTGCGTAGGTATAAAAATTACTATTCCCACTCCAGAGAGTGCAACAGAAGGGAAAGTGTTGGATAGGGGAGTAGATAAAATTACTATTCCCACTTCAGCAAGTGCAATAGTAGAGAAAGTATTGCATAGCGGAGGGGAATAATGTACTATTCCCATTTCAGGAAGTGCAACATTAAAGAAAGTGTTGGATAGCGTAGGTGTAATAATTACTATTCTCACTCCAGAGAGTGCAACAGTAGGGAAAGTGTTGGATAGCAGAGTGGATAAAATTGCTATTCCCACTCCAGCAAGTGCCATAGTAGGGAAAGTGTTGGATAGTGGAGGGGTGACAATTACTATTCCCACTCCAGCAAGTGAAACAGTAGGGAAAATGTTGGATAGCGGAGGGGAATAATTAACTATTTCCACTCTAGCTAAATAATAATAACTTTTTTTTTTGTGGAAATCTTTTTATTAACAAAGCTCGAGAGACCATATTATACAAAAACAGTGTCATGAGTACATTTTTTTCCATATACAGAGAATCAATGCCGGCATATTCTTGGATAAAGCAGGCACGCATGTTACCCCTTGACGAGTCGCTATTCTGCCATCTATACCTCCTCCACGGCATCCACACCTTTTCCAATTTCTTAACACACTCCCTACTTTTGTACACTGTCTCCTCGGCCCTCTGCCACCAATCGAGATCTCGTTTCCACTCCTCCACCTGCGGGGGAGCAGGCACCCCCCAGCTTCTGGCAATATTGCTCTTTGACAACCCCGCAGACAAGGCCAGCCATAGTCCCACGTATCTGGACCAGTCTGCATCACCTTGAATCATTAATAAAAGCCATTTGGGATCTAATGGGACAGGCTCTCCCACAACCTCCAAATGACTTCTGTGACTTTTCGCCAGAAGATTGAAACCTCAGTACATTCCCACAGCATGTATATGAAGGTCCCTTCCTCCCGCACCAGCTGACACATAACTCAGACAGGGCCCGACCCCAGGAGTATAGGTGAGTGCGAGGATAGTATGTGCGATGGAGGATCTTGAGCTGTATCAGTCAAAATCTGAGACACATAGCTACTTTTCTAGGGATCTGGAGCGCCTCCTGCTAGTCCTCATCATCCATAGCCCCCAGATTGTTGACCCATTCCTCCCTAAAAGCGGCCAGGGGATCCGGGAGGTTGTTAATCAAGTTGCGGTAGATCGTGGAGGTGGGTTTCCCCTGGATGGGGTCCAGCAGCAGCCGTTCCTCTAGCGGGGAGTAGCCTGGAATGGAGACCCCTTGCTGGATATGAGTGCGCAGAGCATGCAAAAGCCTCAGGTGTGTGTATCACTGTGAATCGTGCATATCATAACCTTTTTGCAGGTACTCAAATGTGCGGGGAGAGTCCCCCTTCCACACTTCCCCCAAGTATTCAATCCCTATCAATTGCCAGACTTTGAACACCGACAGCGCAACCACCTCCCTTAGAGGGTCACCCGAGTGGGGTTCTGCCCGTCAACCTCCCAGCCCAGCCCAATAGTTTATTAGAGTCCCTCCAACACTGGACCATCACTTTGGTATGCTCCGGCCATTCCGGGTGCGACCAACAGGAGTACAGAAGGGGTTCGCAATTGCCCTGTGGCATTATTGCCCTATTCACTCTGTAGGCTGGCTCTTCCACCCCTACATATACCCAGTCATTAATCACCTGCATCTCGGAGGCCCAATAGTACAACCTAACATCTGGGAATGCAATCCCTCCATTGAAGACTCCTCTATGCAACTTGTGTAGAGCAATTCTCGGCGACCCTCCCGCTCACAGCAGAGTCCGCACTTCCTGTGATATGCGCTTGAAGATAGTTTGCGGAATCTGAAAAGGAGTATTCTGTGATATATAGAGGAGGCGCGGTAACATCAGTATCTTAAAAAGAGCCGCCCATCCCATAATTGAGAGCGGAAGTGAGTGCCAGTGACTAGCATCTGCAGTCAAACGACTCATTTGAGGCCCCAGGTTCCTCGCCAGGAATTCTTTCTGATCCCTAGTAATGTGTATCCCCAAATATTTAAAACCATCCACCGCCAACGAGGCCGCACACCGCTGCGGAACCCTGGGGGCGGGGCCCGATAGAGGAAAGATCACCGACTTTGACCAGTTGATATTGTACCCCGAATAGCTACCAAACAGCTCAAAAGATGTGGAGGACTCCTGCTATTGAGTAGTACGGTCGCGCCAGGTATAGCGCAATATCGCCAGCGTATAAAGAAATACGTTTTTCCCTACCTTCCGGCGCCCGCAGTCCCAAATCTCAGGATCCCTCCTGACCCAATGAGCCTGGGGCTCCAGCGCCAAGGCGAACAGGAGCAGGAAGAGGGGGCACCCCTGCCGAGTGCCTCTCCGAAGCCGAAAGGATCTAAATATGGCCCCGTTCACCCACACCCACGCCGTAGGCCTCTCATACAGGAGTCTGACACAGCTGCAAAATGATGGGCCAAAGCCCAACCGCTGAAGGACCACAAATAGATATGGCCATTCAATACTATCGAAGGCAATTGAGGCGTCCAGCGCCATCAATGCTGTCTGCTGTGATACGTTGCCACTAGTCATGTGCAACACCCCATAAAGCCTCCGTAGGTTGTGCCTAGTGCTTCTACCAGGCATGAACCCCAATTGGTCCACATGTACCAGGTCTTTGATCACTGATAGCACCCTGTCTACCAACACCTTTGCGAGGACCTTGGCCTCCACGTTGATAAAGGAAATAGGCCGATAGGAACTGCATTGGTCGGCTGGCTTGCCATCTTTATAGATCACCAGCATCGTGGCTGCCCTTTGGTCTGCCGGCAAGCGACCCACATCCCGTGCCTCCAAGAACATATCTAAGAGCGGGGGAAGTATGATCTCCACCTGCTTCTTATATATTTCTACTGGGAGCCCATTAGGTCCAGATGCCTTTTCTGATCTGAGCGGGACTAATGCTTTACCCAACTCCTCTCCCGTAAGGTCCGCTTCCAGGTGGTCGTACGCCTCTGGTGGCACCATTGGTAAATCAAAGTCCTTGAGGAGTTCTGCACAATCTGTTTCTGACCTCATGCTCACCGGGGCGTAGACTCGCTCAAAGTGTGTCGCAAAGGCCTCTGCAATGTCAGTACTGTTGGACTGAAGCACGCCTTCTGCATCACGGATGCTCACCACCCAGGACCTGTCCCTGTAACACCTCTCCAGCCACACCAGGAGTTTAAGAGCCTTGCCCCCAACATCATATAGGCGATCCTGGGGGGCTGGTGCATACGCCCTTGCCTCACCTCCTGCCAGGGCCCACAGGTTCCGTTGTTTCTATGCCAGCCTGTGGCACGATTCCGCGCACAAGGCTATTTCAGCCTCACTCTCCATCTGACTGATCTCTTGCTCAATTTGTCTAAACTGTAAGGTCTCTTCTATTTTCTGTCCTCCAATTAGTGCCTGCGCCTGCAAGACAGTTTTGTAAACATCCCACAGCGTGGTATATGATTGCACCGTCCCCTTATTTTCTTTAAGTTACAGCTCCAATCCCTCCCGGAGCTTGTTGCTAAGTATCGGATCTCGCAGCCGCCAGGGATCTATCCATGGGAAGGGTGCTCTGTCAATATTCGGACCTTTGAGAGTGACGCATACTGGCGCGTGGTCAGAGATCCCCCTCGCCATGTGCTGGGCGTTGGAGAAATCCCCCACCCTGTCTGTGTGAGTGAACAGATGGTCCAGTCTGGACTCTGGAGGAGGACCCATGTCTGGCGGGGTAAAAGGTATATTGCATCAGTGAAGGGTTATGAGCCTGCCACAGGTCCGTCAGACCCAATGCCGTGGCGAAGTCTGCAAGACCTCGTTCCCCAGGTGCACCAGACCGAGAGCCAGACCTGCCCATTTCCGGGTTCATGACTGCATTTGTGTCGGCTCCAAGGAGTAGGGTGCCTAAGGGGCCGTCAGTTATGAGTGTACTGAGCTGTGGCACGATCACCGAGTGAAGGCCCAGCGGTGCATAGCATGAACCAAAAACTAGCAAGCGCCCTCCCATTTGCCCACCACCCCGAGAAAGCACCCTGCAGTATCTGTCCAAGTGTCTGTGATCACCAGGGATAACGCTTTGCATACTAGGATTCCCACCCCCCGGGCCCCTGACGTAAACCCGGAGTGGGCTACCATTTTATAGCCGGTCGAGCTACTAGCAATGGGGCACACCTGCTCCCTCACCGTATTCTCTGCGACAACCCTCAATGTCTGATGGATATTTAGGCCTCAAGCATCTTCCCCATGTAAACAAAACAAACAACAACCCCAACAACCCCCTCCCTGCATCACAGCTTGGTGAGTCCCCAACCTCCCACCACCCAAACCTGCAGAGTGCCTGTCGCCCATAATAACATAGAAAACCAAGTTCTAGGGGTCATGGTCTAGCCTCCAGCGTGAAGTGAGATCTGACTGCTGCCTGGTATGGTCAGCCCATTATCTAAACCCCCGCCAGGCCCTTTACCAGAAGTGCCCCCTGCGGCGCAGCTGTGTCCCCAACATGAAAACAAACAATTTTACCAGACACCGGTCTTGATACAATAATCAACAAACAGTTGAAAGGTACAGGCTCCATCGTCTAAAGGGCTTCTTAACTCTCAGCCCCCCTCCCACGCCCTCCCACCCCCTCCACAGAGCGCACTGTAAGGGAGCGTATCCGGGTGCCAGCTGGCCAAATGGTGCCCCACACGATGTTCATCTGTCCCCTGTCAGCTCATCTATCCACTGTGTGACCTCCCGGCCTCGAGGTCATGTTCCTCATGGTTTGGGTCCGTCGCAGACGCCCCTGCCATCCGCGGTGGTGTACAGTCCGCCAGCCTTCCAACCAGTCATTCGCCTCAGTTGGTTTGTCAAAAAAATATGCTTTCCCATTGTCCAGGATTTTCAGGCGAGCTGGAAAGAGCATCATGTACTTCACGTTCTGCTCTCTTAGGGCCCTCTTGACCCCCTCAAAGGAGCGCCGCTGGCATTGAACATGGAGCCTGAAGTCCAGAAAAAACTTGATGGTCACATTTTTATGCCTGAGATCTCCCTGTATCCGTGCGGCCTGCGAAATGGCATCTCTATCTCTAAAATTCAAGATACGGGCAATGATGGTACGCGGGAACACTCCAGGGCGACGCTTGCCCCCCTGTGAGCTCTCTCTATCGAGAAAAACTGCGATAATCGTTTCGGTTTTAGATGGTTCAAAATTAAATCTTCCAGGAAGAGGTCACCAGCAAGGGTCGCTACCTGGTCCTCGAGACATTTCGTCTTCAACTGAATGCCCCCAATGTCCGCCTCCGCCTTGGCCACCTTTTCAGACATTTTGCGGAAGTCTGCTTGCAGAAGATTGACCTCCTCTGTGACGGAGTCCAATTTCGGCTCCAGGGTGCCCTTCAGTTCTTTAATGGCCCTCATAATGTCTCTTAAGGTCGGATCTGGGCTCTGGTGCCTGCTTCCTCATGTTGCTCGCCTCCGACCGCTCCGTCCTCGCGACCCAAGGCGACTGTATACTTGTCTATCTGGTTTTCCTGCCCAGGCCCCAGCCCTTTGTTGCGGCCCATGGCGCAGTTCGTAGAGTGAGTAGGTCAAGCGGAAGATGCTCCGTGCATCTCAGCCTTGGGGGGGGGGTCTTTAGGGGAGTCCCCCTGAGCTTCACCACTGATGGATTTGCCGCTCAGCCCTGTCATGGCCTTAACTCTCTAGCGCCTTTGGACGCAGGTCTGAGTCGGGGATGGGCCCACACCCACTGTGACAGTCTCACGGAGAAAAGGCCCCGCCTGCTTACTTGCACTCTGGAGTGGGGCAAGGACACTATGTTGCTGCCCCTACACGTTCATGGCACCTCTCTGTGGTGCCTCTTGCGAGATCCAGCTTCATGCCGCTGTTACAACGTCCGGTTTACTCGCGGCCATCCACCGGCAGGCCAAGCTCAGCCAGACCTCCCAGCCGCAACCACACTGACCTGGGATCGGCACCGGAGTTCACCTCTTCATGCTTCACGCCGACCCCTGAGGGCACGGTCCGCCACCAAACTGGGTCTTCATCTCAATGGCTGATCAGGGTCCGGCCCAGCCCCTCACCGCGTCCCCAGGGAGCCGTGCTGCACGGACCTCGCTTAGGGCTCCCGGCAGGTCGCCATCTTGTGTTCTTTCGCCTCCAACCTCAAGCTTCAATGTGACTGGTTCGCCGCTGTGCACTGCAGGATTTGGCACCATTCGGCCCTGGCTCCTCAGAACTGGAAAGGAGCCCGCCGGGCCAGGATTATGCCGGATATATGTGGGCTTAGTCGCCGTTCACGAGCGCAGCGCACTCAGCTCGTGGCCATCTTCCGCGGCTACAAGCTAGCTTCCCCAAGAATTAAAATTATTTAACAAAATTTTTATTAATTATAAAAAATTTACCTCCCACCATATTCCCCTATAAATAACACCACCAATATTGTAAAAACTAACACAATTAACATAATTATTTATCATTAATTAATTAATTAATTAAAATTAACAAGGATATTAAAAACAATCAATAATAAATTAATTCATACAATTAACACTATAAAACAATGTAAACAATTATTATGATAAACAATTTAAAAAAAGATATTAAACTAAAATTACTTCCCAGCCTACTCCCCTATCAACTCACAACCCACTCCTAAAAAATTAACACAATTAAGATATCTACCAATTAATTATTAATAATTAATATCAAATGAATTACAACAATAAACAATATAAAATATTAAATACATAGATATTAATCAATAAAAAATATTAATTAATTAAATATAATTAAATTACTTCCCACCCTATTACCCCATAAACCCACAACCCGCTCCTAAATAAATAACACAACTAATACATTTACCAATTAATTATTAATAAATATCAACTTAATCATAACTAATTAATATCAAATTAATTACAACAATGAACAATATAAATTATTAAATACATACATATTAATAAAAAAATAATAACAATTAATTATAATTAAATTACTTCCTAACCTATTCCCCTATAAACCCACAACCCGCTCCTAAAAAACCCAACTAAAACCCAACTAAGACATTTACTAATTAATTAGCAATAATTAACAACCAATTAATAACTAATTATTAAATAATGAATTACCACAATTAACAATATAAAATATTAAATATATAAATATTAGTTAATCGAAATAACTAATTAATACATTATAATTAAAATACTTCCCACCCTATTCCCCTATAGACCCTCAACCCGCTCCTAAAAAAAATAGTTAAGATATTTACCAATTAATTGTTAATAATTAACAGCCAATTAATAACGAATTAATAATTAATTAATCATTACAATAAACAATATAAAATATTAAGTATATAAATGTTAATTAATCTAAATCATTTATTAATTAATTATATTTAAAATACTTCCCACCCTAATCCCCTATAAACCCACAACCCGCTCCTAAAACCCCCCACAATTTAATTAATTAGTTAAATAATTAATCAAATAATCAAATGTAATAACAAATCAATATGTAATTAATAAAACATTATTAATAAATAATAATTAATAAAAAAATATTGATTACTTTATTACAAATTAAATTACTTCCCACCCTATTCCCCTATAAACCACAACCCAATACAGAACTAAAATACGCAAAATATAATTTACATAAAATAAATCACTAATAAAAATTTCACACATACATTACAAAAAACAGCTCTACTTATACAGAAAACATTAAATCACATACTATTAACATGCATACTAAAAAACAGAACACTAATACAAAAATCGATATTATTAACAATGATATTGTAAAAAACGATATTACTGACTTCAGTATTAAAAAAAATTATATTTCTTACCTTCATGTCGCTATTCTGGTCACCGATATTCTTGAGGTCGATATTCTGTCCCTTCGATATTTCCAACTCAATATTTTTGTGGTTTGAAAATAAAAACTCGATATTATGTCTGTTTACCCTAATTCATCTTCAAACTGGTAATGAGACTTAACATGTATGTAGCAATAACACACTCCTTATATTTCCCACCCAGACATTTCATCCGCTGAATGTTAAATTCTATGGAAATCAGGTGTGATATTTACAATTCCAGTGGTAATTCTCAATTTCTCAGGGAACAATCAGGGTCCCACTTGTAAGTGGAATATAATTCGGCATCAATGATATCTGCAGTGTTGGTAATTCTGGGAAAATTACCATTTTAGGATTAGGATTACCACAAATGCTTGTTATCAAGGGCTATGTGATTTACCTAGAAAATGTCTTGTTTTAAAATGAACAAATGTGGCAACTTTATTTATATATCCGCAAATGGACTGTGACAATATTGTTGAATGATGTAGCAAATATTGGTACATACTGAGGATTAGTGAGTTATGGTAAAAATTGCAACATGCCGTAATGATTAATGAGTTATGGTGCAACTCTGAACAAGCACTTACAGTAATGAGTGATGGTAGAAATGTATCCATGCAGCCATGTCTTCTAAGTGATGGCAAAATCTGGCCTACAGCTCAACATTTCTGAGAGCTAAATGGAACACACTTTCAAGATGAATGTGTAATGGTGTACATCTGAACACGGAATAAGAATTACTGAGTGACTGTGAACATTTTAACAGGCACTAATGATTACTGCCTCAGTCTATGCCCTCAGTCATTATTCAATGCATGCAATCAACAATTCATCTAGCTATTCATCAATGCACTTGCTTATTCAACTGTTCATTTATGAGCTTACTCACCCTGTGCTTACCCATTACCTCATTCACTTATTCATTCATCCAACCATGAAGTCACCCATCCATTTACTCCTACACACAAAACACATAACCAGCCCATAAAGTATAACATTCACCTGTAAAATACTCAAACCTATTGGCTTTGTGAAAGCTTGTTTAATATGTGTGTGGAAAGAACTCTACTACTGACCCAGGCTCAAACTCCCCTGCAGAGCGACAGACTCTCCTGCTATTCTGGCACAGTGTGACGGGTCATTACTATTAAAAAACTCTTTGAGTTGCATTTGGTTCCATTTCCAGCCTGTTTTTATGGTCTGGCATGACAGAGCAGCTGTCGCCAGACAACTATGTGAGCATTACTAGAGAGAAGCTGTGGCTCCGCCCACATGCTGGGAGCCAGAAATACATGTTTTAATTGGACAGAAGTTGTGCGCCTCCACAAAAAGAAAATTGCTAATTTATCCAACTGGTTGAGCTTGAACTTTCCAGGACACACACATGACATTGTAATGCTGTAATAATTCATAGCGTTTGTCTTCCTCTGGCAGCAGCACACATGAGAGGAGGGCAGTCATTAACCAATGTGTAATATTAGGTCTGACTTGGCAGTGTTACTGTCACCTGACCATTTAACATACACCAATATTATTCTACAGTTCTTGCTTCCATCCAAATACATATTCATTCCAGTGCTATTTATTTCTATTGCTTCACATTACCACATTACACGCATTTAAAACCAGACTAATTGGCGTTGCCAATGTTTGTTTAGGAAGTAATTCATCTGGTACCACTTGCCCCACCCTGTCTCCTTGAGGTAAAAGTAGTCTCCCTAGTTAACATACTGACTCTCATTTCTACATTGAAATCTCCCTGGAATGGACATTGAAAGATGATATCCAAAATCTGCCAGAGCAAGGAAAATCTAGGCAATGTTCAGTCTAAAACAAAGACTCCCAGTATCCTCCCTAAACTCCTCCTGAAATAAGGTTTTCTTAAGATACTCACTTTTAGATGTCTAAATACCTGCTCAGATTGTACAGAAATATAGTGAAATATATATTAACCTGCTATCACAATGCACTTCCTGAAGTTAGATTTAAAAAAGCCTGCCCCTCTTTAAATTTCTATATAAAATGTTCAAATTGTTTTACTGAACATCACTACTATCGATTTATGAACGTGTTTTTGGAACTGTTCAAGCTTAACAATAAATACATTATTGTATACATATAGGGGCCTATTTATGATAGGTCATGCAGCGCAGGAAGCCAGCTTGCTCGACTGCACTGCGTGAGAGAGAAAGGACAGGAATGTGCCTTATTTAAGGCAATACAGCGCATTCCTGCCTTTTCCCCTGCACTAGCGCTCTTTTGGCAGCCTAGCACCAACACATGCACCCTTGCACTATGGTGCAAAAGGGCCTGCGTTGCATGCAGGGATGTTTTTGTGTAGGAAGGGGCACCTTCCTGCACAAAAACAATCCTGAGTGGCATATTCCTCTTTCTATGGGTATGCAGAATGCATACATAAACAGGAAGTAAAGAGGAGACATAAAGATATTTCTTTATGTTACGCCACTTCTAGAAAGGTGTATCTTTTCGGTGCATTCCCAGGTTTATCAGTTCTGGTTAATCTGGGAATTTGTCAAAAACCATGGGAGTTGCGTCGGAACACTATGCAATGCCCATGGAATACCTTTCCAGGGCAGAGTAAAGCCAGGCAGAGATTTGCACTGTGTTGCCTTACTCCAGATTTATGGAGCCACTCAGGGCCATGCAAAGTGGCCTTGTGTGGCTTCATAAATGTTTCTTAAGGTTTGCGTCATGCATGTACCATGTTGCGTGGTTCAAATGCAATGCAAACCAGCTTGTAAATAGATCTAATAGTACTTTAATCCTTGCTTATTCACCTCTCAACAACTGTGTTTTAATCATGTTAAGTTATTTTTCCCTGTCATTTTGTATGAGGATCTACAATTGCATTTCCTTAGTGACTCTAGGAAGTTTAAGACACTTTCTGGGTGGTGCTTTGTGATGGACAGACACCACCCTATTGTGAATTAGCAACATAGCTAGACAAGATTGACAATAGGCATACATTTGTCCATGCACATGCAGATAAACACGCTTTATGACAATCACAGACACTGGCCAGCAAGCAAATAGGCACCAGTCCAGGCAGACCAGAAAGTCATCTGCACATGTGCACAAAAAAGGCATGGTGTGTCATTCAAGTATAGTGCTTCATGCTGCCCTAAGGTGATGTCAAAGTAACGAGGCAACTGCAGAGTAGGAAGGAGAGTACAAGAGAGGGATTGAGGTAGGAGCCTTGTGAATGAATCAGTGGTTTACAAAATGGAGTGAAGTAATAGAAATTAGGCATCTGCCCATAACAGAAATTAGGCATCTGCCCAACGAGAAGGAAGCACACAGATAAAACCAGACGGACGCCTATAGTCTTACATAACAATGATGCCAGCAAATATCACAAGCATAAGAACACATCCAACGACAATCGGTGGATGGACAGGTGGATGCAGAACGAATTGGTACAGTTTTCATATCCGCTTGAAGTTTAGTCCTTTTGCTGATAACAAAACAGACCAATCTGTGTAAAACCTGAGTTAATGCTTTTATCGCACTGGATACCCTGTGTGTCATTATTTATCAGGGGCAATAAATAACGCCTTCGCTTGCAACCAGGTCCAGTAATTAATTTTCATTCCATAACACAAGAGGAGTAGCGAGATATCAGCAGAGCTCCCTGTTTTATGGTATTTATTTTTGGAACATTTCCATATGTATTTATCCATATTTATTTTTTATTCATCTTATTGTTAATTATCCATATTTATTTTGCGTTTTGGGAACAGATGAAGTGATCACTCGTATATTTCTGCATTTATTTAATTGATAAACGTGCACTTATACTTTGATGCCTGTCAGGTTTTAGCACATTACACAGCCAAAAATAATAAACCTATACAAAAAAAATAGTATAACAGCACATATACATGTTGAGCTATGCAGTAATTTCATCTAATCTCATTCAGCTTTGTACCTTCACCATTCTGCAATTATGTACAACTATTGACCTGATAGTCATTAATTTCAGCATGGCGAATCACTCGAAAGAAGCCAAATTATCTGTATTTTTCCGCTTCTAAATATAAATACAGACAGAAAAGACAGTGTTTGCTGTCTGTATTTATCTGTAAAAATCAGTAAAAACGGAAAACGGTATGAGCTCATCCACTGAATGGGAGCTCTTGATATTACATATTTGGATCAGAATCATATTTTGTCAGAAATATAAAATTGTCTAGAGCAAATAGAATTATCGTTTTTATTAGGATTGTTCCAGCAAGATTACAAATTGAAGTGGCGAATGGTTATGAGGTCCACAATCTGACAAAGTGTCTGTTATACCAGTGGATCAAAACAGCAGTGCTGATTATTTGGGTTACTGGGTAGTGCTCAGTGGACAAGAGATGGCTCCAGATTGTTCCTTGAATGGTTCCTTGAATTGCTCCATGGATAGTTCCACTGAATATGGATTTGCACTGCATAATTGGTATTTAATGGGCACCACAAACATTTGGTGAGGGCCGATATGTCAAGATGAAACGATTGCTCGGGTTTATAAGATACAGGTTCCAAGACCTGGAAAAATAGGACAGTAACTGGAATGACCTTATCAGTGAGGTAGTTGCAATCATCTTGTGTGGTGTGAAATATCTCTTTATACAAGACAGAAATACAGAATACCGCATTAATGCATACCACACTTAAGCAAAATAGGAAAAATTGCACTCAAGTAGAATTCCTGACCCCAGCTATGGGGGTGAGGGGGAGAGGGGTGGGTGAAACCATACTTTCATAGAGGGCAGCATATTCTCTCCTAGGGATACCAACCAATGACCATTACTCTGTCCATAATATAATGAGAGGGCAATATCCACCCTCCGTAATAACTGTGGAAGCACTTTAAGGGTCCCAAGTCCAGCAGAACATTCGTCTTAGCTGAGGAGTGTACAATAACAAGAGGTTTCCTTCACCGGACTTATGATATTATGTCATCTGGAGAAAAAAATCACATGGTCTGTCTCAAAAAGCAAACAGGAGAAACGTTATCTGCCATTCACACACAGTGGCAAGACTTTTGTACCCACAAGGACCAAAGTAGTTTTACACAAATCCTGATTTTTCTGATCTACTTTTCAATTTACGCATCCCAAAACATGCATTTATTTGGGAACTACTGATATATTACTTGTAATACATCATATCAGGTGCTAAAAAGTCACTTTTGTTAGTGGGTGACCTAAAGAAATGTATGAATAAACTGACTGATGATACGTCAGGCATGCAGATAAAGTGTGAATACTTTATGTAAGAAGTTTGTGCCCCATTTTCCATTGACAGTCTCTGAACCCATCCCAGAATGTTTAAGAATACAACAGAATGTATTAAAGGTTTGAGAACCCTTATCTGATTTACATACCTCACAGGCTTTGGCGTGAGTTCCCTGTAATCTTAGGAACCTATGTGAATACATATGTTATTCAAACACATTTCCTACTTATGCACCTTTACTCCAACTTAGTCAACACTCTCCATATTACAGAGGTTCTGCAGCACAGTTTTAGGAAATAACGGCATCAGCAGAGATCTGTGGGGCCAAGCGTCGGGGTCCACATCCCACTGGAATATTTCTGATAGGCTTAGTCGTAATCATGTCCCCCCCATGACTACCCTGATTAGGATGGATGACTGGGGGCTGGAGTAAGTTGCAGCCCAGGAACTTAACTAAGGTAATTGGATGGGTTACTATGCCTGCAAAGTAATTTACAGCCCATGCGAAATGTCTCTCAGAATGATATTTCCTGAAGGTTGTCTTCCATGGGTTGTGCAGCTGCTTCATCATCCATCAGGTCAATTTCTTACACAGGGTATTCGTAAACAGAGGTGATGGCCACATTAGATGTCGGAGGACCACACCTGCTAGAGGGAATCAGTAGAAGCAACGGGTATGCCTCAGAAAATCCCAAACTCCATTTGTGTTTAAATGTTTATTTGCAATACCTGTACCTGTGAAGATTAAGGATAATAAATACAGTACAGATTCAAACAACCTTAAATTTGGAAACTGAAATCAGATTAATAAATTGTCTCAAATAACCCTTGTTATGGAAAGTCCAAAGTATCTGCTTAGCACATGACTTTCTCTTCCCTTTGGGTGCCATCTTCAGAGCACAGTGGCTGTTCCCTGAAGTACTTCATAATATTCAACAACCCACTCAAAAATGTTATTGTCCTGAATGAACAATTTCCCTTTTGTACAATGAGCAGCTGCGCATAAGGTCTGGAAAACTTGGAGGCAACAAAAATAGATAGATAGATATATTTATATGCACACTTAATTAAATCATTGCAATTCATACAAAAGAGAACATAAACGCACTTTCTGCTCTCAGATTAAAAGAAAAAGGAAAGAAAATTCATAGCTGACATGGCAGAGGCAGTAAAGGTTATCGTTCCCTAGCTTGAAATACATGTGTAGAATGGAACCCTTCAAAAGTTATTGTCTGTGAAAACACATAACGATGATATTTTACATGTGAGGGCATTGTTCTTTTCTTTTTATTGAATTCATCAGTTTGCCATACAAATACTAAATTGTGCCTTTAACAAATGCTCATAATAATAATAACAACAACAACAATAATAGTCAGTAAATAACTACATGGATATATGCATCAGCTAATGCTAGATTGTTTTGTCTCTTTAATGTAATAAGAATGGCAATCCACTTCAGAGAGTTTCCTGGATTTCTCAAATTTGTTTAAAAAACAAAGGCTAGTAGTCCCTTACATATGCGCAAATAGAATAGCAATATTTGTTTTAAATGTGGCTCACGACTATGAAAAAATACTCTCATGGCAAATGAAACGTTTTGAAGAATACCACTTATAATTCGACTCGAGCGTACACGGGGGGGTTCGACTCGAACGTACACGGGGGGGTTCGACTCGAACGTACACGGGGGGGTTCGACTCGAACGTACACGGGTGGGGGTACGACTCGAACGTACACGGGGGGGTACGCACCGTACATACACAGGGGGTACGCACCGTACATACACAGGGGGGTACGCACCGTACATACACGGGTGGGGGTACGACTCGAACGTACACGGGGGGTTCGACTCGAACGTACACGGGGGGGTTCGACTCGAACGTACACGGGGGGGTTCGACTCGAGCGTACACGGGGGGGTTCGACTCGAGCGTACACGGGGGGGTTCGACTCGAACGTACACGGGGGGGTTCGACTCGAACGTACACGGGGGGTACGCACCGTACACGGGTGTACACACAGGGGGGGTCGGCGCGTACCTACGGGGGCTGGGGGGGGGGTCGGCGCGTACCTACGGGGCCTGGGGGGGGGTCGGCACGTACCTACGGGGGCTGGGGGGGGTACGGCGCGTACCGGGCCACCTACTCTGGTCGATTCGCGCCGTACTTCGCTTTTGCGGCACTTTTTGGGTGCCGTGAAAATATTGCCGTCCGGACTGCTGTCGGTTCGAATCGTAATTCCTGGTTCGTGAAACACTGCCTGAAAGCGTCCCGACGTCACGTCGCAGCATTCCCGGATCACATTCGTATGTATATTTTCGTCGGTCGGTGTTTTTTACGATTCGAACGGAAATGGTGTTTCCGTGCGAATCGTAATTCCATGTTTGTAAAGTTTTACGACCGGGTACGAGTCGGACGGGGAATTCGCTCCGACCGACGGTTCGTACGCGGTTTTTAACGGATCGTAATCGGCACCTTGGTCTTCATCCAGTCTGCGACATTCTTCATGCAGTTGTGGAAGCTGGTCTTCACGATGGAGAGATCTGCTCGGAGCAAATAGATGAGCTGGGTGACATCGCGTAGAAGATGATGTTGAGATCATGGGTTCTCACAATGTCAGCTCGAGGTGTCATGTTGGATTTGAGGAGGGTGGGGCTGAGGGATAAACCTTGAGGGATGCCGCAGATGGTCTTCTTTGGTACAGAGGTGATGGATGGTAGGCAGATTCTTTGCGTTGGTCCCGCAAGGAAAGATGCGATCCATCTGAGTGTGTCTCCCTGGATTCCGATGTGTGCAGTTTCTTGATGAGTGTGTGGTGGGATACGGTGTTGAATACTGCAGAGAGGTCGCGGAGGATCAGGGTAGCTGATTCTCCCCTGTCGAGCAGAGTACAAATGTTGACAGTGGTGGTGATCAGGGTGGTTTCAGTGCTCTAGTTGGAGCAGATGCCAGATTTAGAGGTGTCACATTGGTTATTTCTCTCCAGGTGTTCGGTGAGTTGATGGTTGATGGCCTTCTTGTGTACTTTTGCTAGCAGTGGGAGCAATGAGATGTGGCGGTAGTTCTGGAGTTCAATGTGGTTGGCAGAGAGTTTCTTAAGGATAGATAATGATGAAATAAAAATAAATTTATATACATTTTGGTATTGGACATTTTGTGAAAACTAGACAAATGACCCTGTGCACGATAAATATAGACAATCATGGTGCAAGAAGACATTGTCAAATATTATAAAGTGACAGTTTGTTACAAACCTGATTGAAAGCTATGAACCTTCCCAAACGTCCTGTTTATGATAACGCAGGGGAAATCAGTTTTTGTTTTGCTGCTGTCATAGGTGGAGAGCGCAAATAATCTCTCCTTCACAAAGTTGATTAAAAAAGATAAATGTTTGCATTACTTTGGCAACTTTCGGAATATCTCAGTAGAACCTCCAACATTTTGTCCCAACTTCAGCTAAATGTTTCCATGAAGGAAAGGGTGAACATATTGTAGCTGCAAGAAGAGTTAAGATTTACACCCACACAACTGTCAACAAGTTGTGTAGCACAGGGGCATAACATTTCTTGTTTGATTTGAAAAAAACCTTAATCTACTCGGTTAGGTCGCCCACCTACCTTTGAAGTAAATGTTAACCATATGAGACTTCTCAAAATGGTTGTAAGTACTCCTGTATAAGCACTTAGATATGCATAAATATGCGAGCTGTCTAAATGCCTACACAGGCACAGGAGGCCGAGGGCCCTTTTTAGTGGACCCACCAATAGCAAATAGTGAAACATAAGGATGAAATCCAGCTGTACTCAATAAAGAGAAGGGTATCGCCCAGTGCACATTCAAAGTAAGAAGAACCAATTCCACCTCTGAGACAGAATCAAGGTAAAACGAAGGAAGAGTAAAGAGCTCTCTCAGATGCTGCCTCAAGGCAACTTAAGGAATTAATTGAGGATGCAGGTTGGAACTGCTATGTCTGGAAACACGCTAAGACAATGTGTACATAAGCACAGAAACACATTTGTATAGTGATTAAAACTTCATCCTTGATTGCACGGGGAGTCAATGGAGCTGTGCTGTGACCTGAACGACATGAAGTCTGTGTCAATCATGCAGTGACATCCAGAGGAACTGGAGGCGGCACACTGGGTATTGCAGCAAATAGTCGGATATGTCACTGTGAAGAAATCCTTTGACATGCAATAAAAGGACAAACACCATAATACCGCCTTCTTTTGGAATAAGCCTGAAAAATGTGATTGCCTTTCTGAATTTGTATGTAATTAATGGTCCCACCAATATATTAAAACAGAAGCCGCTTACAGTGCTATTCTGGTATTTCATTTAAAAATCAAAAGTAAAACGTTTGTACAAAAGAGAAAGTTTATGGAAAGAAAAGTGGAATTTGATAAGCAAAATAGATGCAAAATTACCTATGTATTAAGTACAATGCTCAGTCTGATTTTGAGCTGGGGATAATGGGAAATCCTTGGATCTCAGGGGAAAATTAGAAGAAAATCCACTGATGGAATTTCATCTATCATGCTGACTACAATCTGGGCAGATTACAAAATCAGGATATTCATTAATGTTGCCAACTAAAGCTGCACAACTACCTAAATACATTGAAAGGTACATCAGACAACAATGAACGGTTAAGACCACTTGTATAGTAAGCTTTACAGTATTGACTCTCTCTAAGCTCTGGATTCTAATACAAATCCTCACTGTCCCAAGACGGAAACGGCCTGTGTACCTGGTATGGTGTGCAGGAGTAGTCTGATGTTTTTGAGCTGAAGATCTGTGCTTGGCTTGCATCAATCAATCAATCAATCAATCAATCAATCAATCAATCAATCAATCAATCAATCAACAGTACATTTGTAGAGCGCGCTACTCACACATGAGGGTCTCAAGGCACTGGGGGAGAGGGGTGCTGCTACTACTCGAAAAGCCAGGTCTTGAGTAACCTCCTGAAGGTTAGTAGGTCTTCGGTCCTCCGTAGTAGGATGGGGAGGGTGTTCCAGGACTTGGCGGAGAAGTAGGAGAAAGATCTGCCGCCGGTGGTTGCTCTTTGGATGCGGGGGACGTTGGCGAGGGCGAGGTCGGCGGAGCGGAGCTGGCGATTCGGAGTGTAGAAGGACAGTCGTCTGTTGAGGTATGCTGGTCCGGTGTTGTGGAGTGCCTTGTGTGCGTGGGTGAGGAGCTCGAAGGAGATCCTCTTGTTGATGGGAAGCCAGTGGAGGTCTCTCAGGTGGGGTGTGATGTGGCTGTGGCGAGGGATGTCGAGGATCAGGCATGCAGAGGCGTTCTGTATGCGTTGCATCCGTTTCAGCAGTTTGGTCGGTGCTCCTGCATAGAGGGCGTTTCCGTAGTCCAGCCTGCTGCTGATGAGGGCCTGGGTGACCGTTCTTCTTGTGTCGGTGGGGATCCACCTGTAGATCTTTTGGAGCATACGGAGGGTGTTGAAGCAGGAGGATGAGATAGCGTTGACTTGCTTGGTCATGGAGTGTGTTGAGTTGAGGATGAATCCCAGGTTGCGTGCGTGGTCGGTGGGTGTTGGAGCGTGTTGGTGCGGCTCCCAGAGCAGTCGGCCACCAGGAGTCATCCCAGGCTGAGGGGGTTGAGCCGAGGATGAGGACCTCCGTTTTGTCCGAGTTCAGCTTCAGACCGCTGTTCTTCATACATTCAGCGACGGCTTTCATTCCTTCGTGGAGGTTGGTTTTGGCGATAAGAGGGTCCTTGGTGAGGGAGAGGATCAGTTGTGTATCGTCGGTGTAGGAGATGATGTTGAGGTTGTGCAGTCTGGCGACGTGGGCAAGCGGGGCCATGTAGATGTTGAACAAGGTCGGACTGAGGGAAGATCCTTGGGGTACGCCGCAGATGATCTTGGAGGCTTCGGATCAGAAAGGGGGAGGCGGACGCTCTGGGTTCTGTCGGAGAGGAAGGAGGTGGTCCAGTCCAGCGCTATGCCTCGGACTCCTGCGTCATGGAGGCGGGTGCGTAGTGTGCAGTGGCAGACAGTATCGAAGGCGGCTGACAGGTCCAGGAGGATGAGGGCCGCGGTCTCGCCGTTATCCAGCAGGGCCCTGATGTCATCGGTGGCAGCAATGAGGGTTGTTTCGGTGCTGTAATTGCTGTGGAACCCGTACTTGAATGGGTCCAGTATGTTGTTCTCCTCGAGGTAGCGGGTCAGCTGTTGGTTGACGGTTTTCTCGAAGACCTTCACCAGGAATGGAAGCAGGGAGATGGGCCGGAAGTTCTTGAGGTCCCTCCGGTCTGCCTTGGGTTTCTTGAGCAGGGCGTTGATCTCGGCGTGTTTCCAGCTTTCCAGGAAGGTCGCGGTCTCGAAGGAGTTGTTGATGATCTTGCGGAGATCGGGTGCGATGGTGGCGCTGGCCTTGTTGAAGATGTGGTGGGGGCACGTGTCTGAGGGGGAGCCGGAGTGGATCGTGCTCATGACTTTGATGGTGTCGACATCGTTGATGTTGGTCCAGGTGAGCAGGGGGTCGATGTGGGCTGCGACCGTGGCGTCTGAGGTGACGTTGGGTGCCGTGGAGGTCTGGTTGTCAAAGCTGTTGTGGAGGTCTTCGATCTTGCGGTGGAAGAAGGAGGCAAGGGAGTTGCACAGGTCTTGTGGTGGCGGGATGTCATTGGTGTTGGAGCTGGGGTTGGAGAGTTCCTTCACAATGTTGAAGAGCTCCTTGCTGTTGTGTGCGTTGTTGTCTAGGTGATCCTTGAAGGAGGTCTTTTTGGCAGATCTGATGAGGTGATGGTGTTGGTGCAAGGCGTTTTTGTGGGCTGTTTGGTTCTCTGGTGTCTGTTCATGGTGGTGTTTCCTCTCCAGTTTTCGGCAGTTTTGTTTAGAGGTCTGGAGGTCCGCGGTGAACCATCTGGCATTCTAGTTGGTACATCTGTTGGAGGGATTCTTGACCGGGGCGAGGGTGTTGATGCAGTCATCGATCCAGCATCTGAGGTTGTTGGCGGCGGCGGCGGGGTTGGAGGTTGGCCTTCTGGCGAGGGAGGTGCTTAGCTGGTCTTCGGTGATTTTCCTCCAGCTGCGGCGGAGGATCTGTTGGGTGCGTTGGTGCATGGTGGGTTTCCAAAAGGTGATGTGAATGCAGCGGTGATCGGTCGGAGATGATGGGATCAAGCATGTGGCCGGCGGAGTGGGCATAGTCACGAGCTGTCTGAGTCCGAGGTTGGCGAGGTTGTCGATCAGGGTGGTGGAGTTTGTGTCGTTGTTGTTCTCGAGGTGGAAGTTCAGGTCTCCGAGGAGGATGTAGTCCATGGAGGCGAGGGCGTGCGTGCTGACGAAGTCGGCAATGGAGTCGCTGAACTGTGGCCGGGGTCCGGGGGGTTTGTAGATCAGAGTTCCTCTGAGGGTGGTGTTGGGATCAGTGTGGATCTGGAAGTGCAGGTGTTCGGCGGTGCTGAGAGTGTCGTCGGAGTTGGTCGAGACCTTGAGGGTGGACTTGTGGATGATGGCGATCCCTCCTCCTACTCCGTTAGTGCGGTCTCTGCGGGTGATCTTGTATCCGTCCGGGATGGCTATGGCGATGTCGGGTGCCGAGGAGTCATTCATCCAGGTCTCAGTCAGGAAGGCGAGGTCCGGGGAGGCTGCGTCGAGCAGGTCCCAGAGTTCTACGGCGTGTTTGCGTGCAGAGCGGGTGTTCAGGAGTATGCATCTGAGGTGGTTGTGTCCTGTCGTGGTGGGTGGAGTGGCGGGTTGGATGCTGTTGAAGCTGCAGTTCCGGCAGGTGAAGGGTCCATGGGTGCACTTCAGGGCAGCCTAGAAGCAGGTGTGAGTTCTTCCGGCATTGAGTGCGTGGAGGGTGCTGGTATCGTAGCGGAGACAGGCGTCGTGGTGTTCGTGGGGGCCAGGTGTTCTGGCGCTGGGCGCGGTCCAGGCGCAGACGGGCTTGCCTTAGGCGTGCCATATAAGGGGAGGCGGGAGGGAGGAGAAGCTGGGAGGCAGGAGCGGGGTGGCAAATGGGCGAGCAGTGGGGCGGGGCCGCAGGGACGCAGCGGCGGGAAAAAATGGGCGGACAACGGCGCAGGGAACAGAAGGCAGAACAGGGCACAGACAATAATAGGAGGGAAAACAAGGAGATTAAGGCAGAAACAAGGCAAAACAGGAGGGGAAAACAAGGAATTAAAGGCAAAACAAAGTCAAAACAGTTACAACAAAACCGAGCAAAACAGGGAGAAACCTAAGGTGTGGGCGTCAGATGCAGCAACAGCGAGCGGGCACAGGCACAGCAGGTGGTGCTGTTGCGGCGAGGGGAGTGACCTGCCTGGAAGCATGACTTTCCACACCAGTTCAGTCAGAGACATGGGAAATTCAGTGTCTAAATCTGTGACAATTTATACTCTGGCAGGTCCACAGGTTCACCATCATAGGTACCTTTTTTAAAGCTGCCGATCTTCCTGCAACTAATTTATTGTTTTCTGGAAGCGTTGCATGGAGTCCTGGGACTGGGGTGGTTGGAAGACTGTGACTTGTTTGTGAAGCTTCTTTTGGCTTCTGTGTGCTGCTTCCCTGTTTTGGAACACTTCATTTTTTCTTTCATTTTTAAGGTGAAGCATCTATACCCTCACTTGTCTTTTTTCTGTATACCTGGGGGTTCCCATATCCCTTCTTCTCTCTTCCATTTTTTAAAACCTACCTGCATGTGCCTTATGTGGTGCCTTATCTTACAAGACAAATCTGGATGCGAATAGTCCAGCGAGGAGGTATGCAGAGCATAAATCTGCATATCGGGTGCATTTATGGATTAGACATGCTCTCATGCTTTTACCACTTTGTCAACATAATTGAATTGTGACACCAGACAATTATGTGAACAACACTAGAGAGGGATTTTGGCTTCACCCACGTGTTGGGAGCCAGGAGTACATATTTTGATTGGGCAAAAACAAAGTTGTGTGCTTCCACGAAAAAAGTGCTTGCTCTCTACACAACCACAATTATTTTGTTTATGTATCCTGCTGTCCAAGCTTGAACTTTCAGGGGCAAACACATGACATTGTAATGCTATTAAAGTGTCTTCGTTAACTGGATAATTTATGTTGTTTTTCTCTGGCAGTGGCACAGATTGTAGGAGGGCAGTCATAAAACTACATGGATGTCTAGGTCTGACTTGACGGTGCAACTCACACCTGACCTTTTAACGTACAACATTATTATTCTACAGTTCTTTGCTTCCACACAGAAATATATCCATTCCCTTGCTATTTACTTGTAATGCTTAATATTACCACCCACAATATTCCTACAAAGCCAAACCTATTGGCATTGTCAATGCTTGTTTGTACAGGCAATAGCCATGAATAACAAATACTTGAGCTACACAAGTGAGCTGAAGATTATAGCTTTATAAGTTGATAGTATGTTTAGGAGTTTTTCTTTCTCCTTACCCCTTGAAGGTGTGATGTGTAGGAACAAATATAACACACATGACTTAAAATGTTGATACATATAAAAGTAACACATATTATCGCTCAACGTACACATCCCTTCTCTTGTAGGATCCATAATAAGGGCTGATCCAACGATTTCTTCCACACTACCCAAAGAGATATTTTGCTACTCACTCCACTAGAAATGGTTTCATATTTGTTTCTTCTAAGTTGGAAGCTGGTGTCCCGCAGATGAGGTCTTCATAGAACGAGCTTAGAACTCTTTTGTGGTAAAAATATGCTATAGCAAAAAAAAGTTTAGAATAACTGTGAATTGTGCAGTGCACTTAACCTGACAACATAAGCCAAAATATTTTTTTAAAGTGAGAAAAATCTGCCTGCTCCGAAATCTATAATAAGCAAAGAAAACATAGAAGGTTTAACTATTGTAGATGACAAGTCGCCGTGCACACAACTAACATAATTCTAAGAACCGCCACCGTGAAATATTGACACATCATCAAACAAGTGGCATGACTCAGGGGACAAACGCAACACTATCAATCTCACGCACTATGAGGTTAAAACATAACCCCAAATTAAAGATAAATCCATTTGCAATGAAACATTAAAAATAATTCAACATTTTAAGAAATAACTTGAGCTAATTGCCAAGGAGGGAAACAGCGTTTACAACGCTGGTAATACCACGCGGGTAGGTTACAACGCGGACGTTACATCGTCCACGTTGTTACCACGCATGGCATTACATCGCAAGTCGTTTCTACGACTTGCGCTAGATGGCGCACAACACCAGGGAATATGTTGGATTTTAAATCCAACACATTCCCTGCTGTTGCGCTAACTAGAGTAGGAATAGTAATTTATACTATTCCTAAGTCCAGCGCGCCACCTAGCGCAAGTCGTAGAAACGACTTGCGATGTAAAGCCCTCCGTGGTAACAATGCAGACGATGTAACGTCCGCGTTGTAACCTACTGCGGGGTAATGGATGGCGTAGTAACGTCATACATCCGCCAAGGACGAGCACATAATTGCTCATGTGACTACACATTTTACCATGGATTATGCAGGTGATGGTGGATGCTCAATCACCATTATTAAAGGCCTGATTTAGCTCCCAAAAAAATATGTCATCATGTATATTAGCACACGGAGAGTAACTTAAATCAAACACATTCTCATATTATGATGTACACAATTTTCTTTTTTTAATGTCCAAAACAATTTTATTATTTTTCCACTAAGAAAACAAACAATAGTACAGAAAATAATAAGGCCTACTTTACGTAAAAAATACATATTAATATAAAGGTGCCGTAATAGTATACACACAAAAGATGATGGAAAAAATGCTTGAAATAAGTCTAACCACAGATGTAAGACATCGGGTTGTTGCTTGACTGGGGTGTAAGCCCTGGTCTAGCAGCAACCACAATCCTTGTCAGGTTGAGGCAAATCCAACCCTGAATGAATCTATATCAAAGTGTTACCCCCTGCTCCTGTGCATGGTCTATTGGAAGTGGATCCAGGTACTTGCTCCAGTGGAACTGACATACCATCTGCTGCATGAAACAGAGTTTATGAGGTACCACTCTTGTGGGAATAGAACCGGTGCATTGCACTTGGAACCAGTCTAGCGCCTCGGCAGCTCACTTTAATATGTGCTCTGGGGAAAAACAAAGTGGCAAATTGAACAAAGGTTTGTGTGTTCCTTTTTTTACAGTAAAGGTTTGTAAAACAAGGGGAGTGAATTGTACACATTTGTGAAAAAAACAATGATTCTTTTTCACCTGTAATTGTTAAGGACAATGTACTTTTTTGGCAGTGTTGCAAATAATGATAACTGCTCAGGCAGAAAGCATAACAGATAGCACAAGAAAATGTCCCTAGCTAACCATCTGCAGCTGCCCTTTAGTCAAAGGATTCTGATCAAGTTGCTGAGTGCAGCATCCATCAATGGTGAGAATGCCCCATGAAGGTCAAAATAATTAGCTTGCAAGCAAGCAAAAACTTTATTTCAGCGACAGTACATGTATACAATAAATCCACACTGACATTGGTCTAAAAGGAATAAAAGAAGGCCAACTACGCAAGGGGAAAAGAAACATACAAATGCAATACAAAGTTAATAACAGTAATAATTCATTCATTATAGTAATGATTGGTCCATATTTAAAACCAGGCGAGGTGCATACAAAGCAACTTTAGAGAAGGTGTACTGGGGTAAAACAATTCCCTTAGATTGAGAGGGTGGGAGTGCCAAGGGCAGTACTTTTCAGTCGACTTCTCCACATTTAGAGTAAAAAGGGGGAGACAGTGAAAACAATCAATTGGTAAGGATTGGACTTGAGTATCCTTTATGCAAACACCACATTCCCTCACATTAAACACCCAGGTTACGGCACAACGGCAAGATCCATGCTCTCCTGTAGGCATGATATTGTGGGCAGAAGAAGAATATGTAATCAATACATTCTCTGGCCTCATGGCAAAATGGGTAATTTATATCTGCTTCAGAAAAGGGGCGAAGCCACTTCGCAATAAAGGCGCAAAGCGGCAACGTCCCGTTCAGAGATTTAATGAACAGACACCTGGTGAGCGGAGGCTCAATGATGTCCATGGTAGCTTCCAAGCAGTAAACATCCTTAAATTCCAAAAATGCTGCAGTCAGAACACCCACCCTCCCAGATCTGTGGAGCCCTCCGTCCCCAGTGTTCCAGTATATCCCCTTGAGTTTGTGCTTAGAGACACTGCATGGAGACTCAGGATGCTCCCAAAGGTTCACACACCCAATGTCTGTTAGGCAGCGTTTAATATATACTAAACATGGTATCCCACCAGCCCCTGGGCTCTTGAGCCCCTGGGCACTTGAGGATTTTGCAAGGCCCAAATGAAAGGGCACCAATGCCTTAGAGGACCAGATTTTCCTCCAGTTCAGCAGGGGTCTGAGTCTAACTCTGTTTGTGTGCAATCTGAGACCAAGGTCTAAACAGAAGGGGACTAGTGGCGTGCTGGAAGTGATATAGGTGAGGACTCACAAAAAAAGATTCTCCACCAGCTATAGGTCGCTAACGTTCTCATGCCCCCAGAGTTCCCCGCCATATAAAGACCCTTCCCCCAGTGCTTGTAAGCTATATATATCCAGTGCAGGGGATACAGGATGAAAGCTGGAGCCCTTGAGGGCCCTCTGGATGCCATCAGTGCTCCAGGCGAAGTGTGCACTTCTGGTTCCGGGGGGGCCACCCACAGTGTTCATTAAGGGTGAATGCTAGATAATCAAATGTTTGAACCCTCTCCAGAGGAACACTGTTGAGGACTGGAGATGGTTGAGTCGAATGGCAATGATTCAGGACCATGTACTTTGTTTTACTAAGATTGAGCACCAGCCCTCGCTGCCTGCAGAAGACAGTGAACTGGTCCAACAAGTTTTGGATGGTATGGTGGTTTAGTGGACTAATGCATCCACTGTAGGGGCCTGTGTTCGACCTCATGGTCACAGGTTCAAATCCCGTGGCTCCACTCAGCTTTTCATCCATTTGAGGTCGATAAAATGAGTACCATTGAGTTGGGTAACAATATACATCTGTTATTACAGCGCCAAGATGCCCCGTTGCTGGGGTGAACGTGTGCTTTACAAATACACATGTTATGTTATGTTATAAGGGACTTCGAGACCAGCAGCATGTTGTCCCCAAACAGCAGTGCAGGGACCTTCCTCTTGGCCAGGGATGGGGCATCATGAATACATTGCTCTAATTAGCTTGCTTCTCTTCTCCAGGCCTCCTGGACTCTGTTGAAATCACTGACATCTGTGCAAATGAATTACCTTACAATGATGTGGGCTTGACAGGTTTTGAAACAATGGATTTAGAGGGAGATAGGGTAGACAGTGACCGTTCTTGTTCAAGAAGTATCTTGCCTTGCTAGATTCCACCTGCTTGGAACTCAGCAATATTTTGTTTTCAATAAAACAGTCTATGAGAACTGGAATAGTTCACACTGTTGAGAAAGTGGGAGTGAAGGATTTGAGGGGTACTCACCACAGGCAGGCTGATTTTACCCTTTAAGAATTCATGCTCTGTTCACTGAAGCATCAAAACAATCCCAGACATGGAGAAGAGAGGGAGAGTAATTGCTTGACTGCTGAATGAAAATAGGTAGAGGTGTTCCATCCTCTACACTGAATCCATTTTCTGAGGCTTTCCTACAAGAACTGACAGAGTACGACTCTTGAACAAGGGCACACACATATTTGGACCACACTCTACATAGAAGAACATGTTTACTTTGGAATTTGATTCCTAGTGCCTGGACATGTTTGGCAGTGTAGAGGTGCCAAAACCAGATAAAGCCAGTGGTCCATAAATACTAATGAATTCATGTGTCACTGGGAAGACTAAAGACACTTAATGGTAGTTTATATATATTAGTCCAAATGGCAGATGTGACCACCAGCACATGTGGCTGATACTGTATGTCTAGAATGACATTCAATCCAAATGATTCCAAACAAAATTGCCATGGATTCTGCTTTTTAGACAGATGGATATGAACAACTGCCATTACACATTGGGCACTTTTTGGACATGTGTGCTATTGCTCATGTCTACAGATCGAACGTGCCCAGATTTATGAATATACTGATGCCCTAAAATTATTTTTAGAACAAAATGCATTGGATGTGGCTGTATCACTTTTATGAGAGTTTCCATTAAAGAAGACTAAAGAGGAACTAATTGACAATTCTCATTGAGTGAGTCCTTGAAACGTTGGACTTATCTTGAGTGCTTCATGATTGATTTTCACTCTTCTTTCTTCTCCAGCAGCAGCATTGTTCAATGCTACTGCTGTTCAGGATGTGCAATCTTTGATAATTGTAAGGACAGACTTGGCTGCGCTGTTGGTTGTTTGCCTAAGCTACTTAGTGAATTGTGTGGTAGACTTTAGATACTTGTTTTAACTGTGGTGTATTGAGACCCTTACAACTCCTCTCAAGATGTATGCGGTCGCTGACCTGAGTCCAAAGGATGACAGCACAAAGGACTTAACCCTTACTCATCAATTTGTATCTGTACAGAGTGTACTTAGTGCTCCTAAATGGACTCTGTCCTCATTGGTGATTACATTTTGCGTGTGTTATAAAAAGTCCAAACTTTTCATAAATGTATTTACTGAACTTTGTCATTAATCAAGAAAGTACAAGTGCAATAACATTCCATTTCTGCACCTCATATTCATATATTTATATTTTTAGTGTAATATAAATTTACATACAGTTGACTTGCTTGAGAGCACATTCTAAGATGGTCACCTTTCCGTGAGCTCCACTTCCCCACTTAATTTGCTGTTTTGTTAACGACAACAAGGCATTTTTTTGTTACTCAACTGCTTTCACAATATTCATACCTGTTGCCTGGAAGTGAAGTTAGCGCACTTCAGGATCACAGACTTGTTCCTGCTACATGGCTGAATTTCCAGTCAAAGTAGAGGCTCAGCTTTAGCCTATTTCCTCCTGTGTCTATTTTAGCTGTTGCGCTTTCAGAAATAGCCCAGTTTGCTGCTCTGCTTGCTGGATATCAAATTCTTGAAGTATCTACTTGTATTAAATGGTTTGCTATGATATAATTTAACTCTTTTCATTAACTATTTATTAACTTTGCTTAAAAACTGTTTTTTACTGACTGTTCTAAATACATCTGCAGTCGTTTACTATTTCCCTTTAAATTAAAAGCTTTAAATATGATCATGAGTGTATCTAGTCACCCAAATGAAAGGAGAGAGGCCGGATCTCCTCCACCCACTTATCTCTAATGTTGTTGAATCTGCCAATCTAAGTAAAATTCTGCAAGAATTCATGCCATCCGGTATAATGCTGTTACTTTCAGTGAGCTTGTTAAAACTATCCAAAGTGACCTGGCTAGTTTAGTGATAAAAGTATCTGACAATGAAATTGAAATTAGAGACAATAAAACCATCAACCAACTACTTCCAGTTACTGCATATTCCTCCTATGAAGAAATTGTTTCTGAGGAACAGATTGTCGGCTAGATCTGCAAAATATTTTGTCTAAACCTTTGAATCTAATATTTACTGAGATGTTAGGTAAGGCACACCACATTCCCTCATATTGCAAAATGGACCAAATAAAAACCCAGGGAAAATTATCTTCAAAGTTTTTCATCCTCATCATGTAATTATGATAAGGAGAGCTGCTGTAAAAAAATCAGTCTCTGGTGGTTGATCACAACAACTTTATTCACCAAGATTTTGCAAAAGAAATGGTTGCCATTCGCAAGGTGTATACAGCCTTGAGACATAAAATGAAAGAGCTTGGTTTTAGATATGGTTTCTTTGACCCTTCCATCATTAGAGTTTGGAAAAACAATATTTTATAATCATTCAAATATCCAATGGTTCTGATAGCATATTTGGTCCGAGTCCACCCTCTGTCTACCGAAACTCAAGATTTTACTGATCCTTAAATATGTAATTAACCTCTAGACATATTATCAGTGTCTTATTGATTTAGGCTTTGATTACAGAAATATACAGTGGGCATTGGAATGTTGGTGACACTTGGATATACATGATTGTGCTTTAAAATTATTGTGTACTTATGATGTGGCTCTTGTATGTTATATATTATTTTTTATTTTGTTTGTTGGGGTTGTGTTACCTTTATGAGCTACTATATTTGTTTCTAAGTTGGCCAAAGATTTCTATACACTTACAAATATGTTTTATTTTTTTCAATTTTATTTTTCATCATGGATAAGTTAAACATAATTAAATATTAGATCATTTGCCATACATATGTTTTCTCCCAGAGACACATATTAGTGACATGATGGGTTGGAAATTGTGTATCATCTTCTAGAATTAAAAAGAACATTTGAATAGCTCTATTATTTTCCAAGAAACTACAATTACATATATTAGACAGACACTTCAACAAAGATTGTAGATTTATTTCTTCTAATTTTATAAATTGGATAAATGCATTAGAAATTTGATTAACATTTATGGACCAGCTGCCTATGACTCAACCTTTTGGAATAATATCACGACTGAAATTATTAAATTGGGTAATGTTTCTTTTATTGTAGGTTGTGTTTTTAATAAGAGATCTGCTTACTGATAGATTACCATCTGACACCAGCCAATTTTTTTTGCATCTTTATGACTTTAAAAACAAAAATACCAAACAATGTAATACCAATGTATATAAAGCGTATTCGATGAAACTTCGGTATGAATATAATTCCTTACTTAATAAAAAGACTGCATCGTACATATCAAGTGACAAAGTGAAGTTTTATTTTAATTCAAATAAATCTGCAAAAATATTGGCTATCTATAAATTAGAAAATGGATTTAAACTCAAATAGATGCAATTCTTCTACTTCAGATATTGTCAAAGAGTTTCAACATATTTCCTCCACTTTGTTTTGTGAATCAAAAGCTCTTTGTAATAATGAAATGGATTTGTTTTTAAAATCATGTAACCTACATATGTGATCTCAGTCTGATAAAATTAGCTGAGAATCCTATATAACCAATGATAAAACTATTATCACATAGAGCTTAATAAAACAGAAAAAATCTCCTAGTCCCAATGGGATACCAGTAGGATTGTTTGCTTTTGTTACTTCTTTACATTATTTCTTGACTTTGCGGATTTGGGTGTATTATATTGGATGGCTGTGGGGACTTAAGGTAGAATACACACACAAAACCTGTCTTGGGTCCAGTCAGGATCATTTGAACAACTTAAGCTCAACCTTAGGTAGCTGTGACTTTTGAACACCAAGGTTTGAGCGTAGGAACTTAGTGTAAAGCATTTAACAGTACCAAACAACGAAATAAGAAATCCCACAACATGAAAGAAACAGGATACCAATTGACAAAACTAGATTATATTTTTATGACTTTTTAGAGTCTTTGATGAGCAAGATCCACTGGAGTGTTTCGGATATATAGATTTCCATAGGTTTTATTACTTTTAATATCAACTGCAAACAAGCACTGGTCAAATAAAAGTTTTGGAAACTTTTGAAAAGTTTGTAAAAGTTAGTTTGGCTACATCGGCCCATCTTGGGCGACCAAATCCAACAGAATGAAGGTCTGGGGGGCCAATGGAATAGATTTAGACAGCTACCTACCCACCAGACTGTTTTTCAGTCCAGTTTGAGCCTTTAAAGCATGACCACCATAGACGATAATGGAGTGGTCCTGATGCTGGGGATGAAAAGATGCTCAAAGATGCTTCGCTTCCAGTGTGGTCTATGGGGGAACCTTTAGGGTGATTTCTCGGTCCACGGGTGATGTGGGGTGGCTTTGGCCACAGAGGTCAGGATCCTATGACATCCTCTTCGAGACAGTAAAAGGCCACCTGCGGCTAGGCTACCGGTCTCTGAACACATTGGTTGGGGAAAAATACTTTAGTGGGGGCTAGTGTCCTTCTTGGGTGATCAATCTGAATGCTGATGGCATTCCTGGGTCCTTTGGGCTTCTTTATCTCTTTTGTCCATGGAGCTGGTTCCAGGCGATCAGCCAATTGATCTTTAGAGTCACTGTTTTGGTCTGGGACATGACTTTTCTCCACGCCAGAATCCAAAGGCACAGTCCCAACTCCGTGAGCCCAAAAGTGCAGCAGGTGCAATCCAGCAGACGGTACAACCTCTCTCTATGCAGTCCAGGGGCAGCAGGGCAGAACTTCTGCGTTCCTCGTTTCATGTGATCTGAGGTTCAGGATGTCAGGAATGGCTATAACTCCCGTCCCGCACTGCCCCCCTGTCGTCCCCTGCCTCCACCCAGGCCCTCTATGAAAATTCTATACCTCAATGTCCGCTCTCTGGCTAAGCATTACATGGAGATCTACGACTTAATAGAGGATGAATCACCTGATGTGTTCTTCCTAACCGAATCCTGGTTGACTTATGTCATGGTGGCTGAACCGGGCTTAGCACTCCCCCCGGGTTTCAGTATCTTGACTGTAAACAGGGAGTCTAGAGGTGTGGGCATAGCTGCCATCTTTAAGTCCTGTCACCGCTGCTCATTTGTCAAGGAGGATGTGGCCGGGTGCGAATGCGCTCATTTTGTAATTTCCTTTAGCGCCCACACTACTATGACAGGATTGTTAGTCTATTCAAATTCAACTCGGAATTCAAATCGGCTATCATTGAGGCCGTGGTGGCCCTACCCATATTGCTGGGCACTTGCTTGACCCTGTTTTTTCTAACATCCCTTCTCTTCTGTTCAAGACACCCAGCCCGGTGTGTTGGTCCGACCATTTTTTGGTCTCCATCTCCTTCCAGTTATCAGAGCCAGTGCCCAGAGCCGATCCTAAGGCCTCCTTCAGATGATGCTGGCATAAACTTAAACTGGAGGACCTGCATGCCATCTTGGCATCCTGTCCCCCTATCCCAGCCACTGATCCGGATCTGGCGTACAAATCACTCTGCGACTGGATCCTACATGCCCTAGACACTCTCATTCCTGCAAAATGGTCCAAGGGTCTCTGCTCGAATTCCAATCCTTGGTTTAACGATTCTCTGGCCGCCCTGTGCAGAACCTGTAAAAAACTAGAACGGGCCTGGAGAAGGGACTACGACCCTGGGGCTAAGAAGTTTTACTAGGATGCGATCAAGTGCTATCACAAGGCCATACATCTGGCACAAGCGGCTTACTTCACACTAATGAGATCAAGTCTAGTAAGAACCCTGCCAAAAGTATCTTCAAAATACTTAACGACCTCAAAACAGGAAAGACCCCACTATCCCTGTGATCACGTCTGGGCAGCAATGCGAGGACCTGGCCACCTTCTTTGTTAAGAAGGTGAAAGCCATTTACAAATCCTTCCCTATATCCCCTATCGATCCCGCTGCTTCGCATGCTCCTCTCCCCACTCTCACCTTGGCAGCTTTCCCCCCTATTTCCCAGGATGAGTTTCTCACGCTGAGCATGAAGGTCAAATCGGGCTCCCCTATGGATCCTCCGAGGCCTGCCCAATTTAGGGACTCCCTACCTGTACTCCTTATGCCTTTGTGTCAGGTAATCAACTCCTCTTTCACCACTGCTGTTGTGCCTTTGCTATGGAAGCAAGTAGGGGTGGTTCCCTTGCTGAAAAAACCCTCACTGGACCCGACTAAACCAGAAAGCTTTCGTCCTATATCTCCACTGCCTTGGGCTGCTAAAGTTGCTGAGGCCCACATCAATAACATTCTTTTGGGCTTTATGAACAACACCGGCGTCTTGGATCGTTCCCAGAATGGCTTCCGCCCTGGCCACAGCACAGAGACTGTGCTTTTAGCTGTTACCGAACACCTGCGGACCATTCTGGATGAGGGACATACCGTGGCCCTGATATTACTCGATCTAAGTGCCGCTTTTGATACGGTCTCTCACAGGATCCTCCTACGTCGCCTAGAGGAGGCTGGGGTGGTAGGTCTTGCCTTTGATGGGTTTTCATCCTTTCTGTCTGACAGAACATTCCAGGTCACTGCCCCCCCTTTCTCTCCTGCTCCCATTCCATCAAGCAGGGGGTCCCCCAGGGCTCGGCCTTGAGCCCCGTGCTGTTCAACCTGTACGTTCAACCCCTGGCTGCGGTGGCGAGGGACCATGGCTTGACCATGGTCTCATATGCTGATGATACGCAGCTGGTGGTGGCCCTCTCCGATGATCCTACGCGGGGCGCCTCCAAATTTCGGAGCGGCCTAGCGGCAGTCGCGCAATGGATGACCACCAACTGCCTTCAGCTCAACGCTAATAAGTCAGAAGTGTTGGTGGGGAGAGATAAGGGACTCTGGAGTACGCAATGGTGCCCGGAGACCTTGGGCAGCACCCCCACCCCTAAGTCAGCTGTGAAAAATCTTGGGGTCTGGCTCGATTCCACTCTTGGGTTTCAGGAGCACACTAAGAAGGTTGCAGGCACCTGTTTTGACCTATTCAGGGGACCGAGGCCCATGTTGGGTTTCTTCAATCCACTCACCCGCCAGTTGATAGTCCAGGTGACTATTTTGTCCAGACTGGACTACTCTAACTCACTCATGTTAGGCGCTAACAAGGCTAAAGTGACTCGTCTTCAGCGAGTCCAGAATGCAGCCGCTTGAGTCCTGTTGAGGCTCCCTAGAACTTGTTCCGTGACGGGTACAATGCGCCATCTACATGGGTTACCCATGTCCAAAAGGATTGAATTCAAAACGAGTTTCAAAATACCAAAGCTTTCATCCCCTGAGATTCTGTCTAATCTGCTGGTTCCCTGTGTACCCATCCACCAGCTACGCTCTGCTGAGCAATATTTGGCTACGGTCCCTCGGGTGAAGCGCCTCAGAGCTGGGGGCTGGTCCTGCCGGTATCTAGCCGCTAAACTGTGGAATTCCCTCCCTATTCAGATTTGTCGTCTGGATTGCTTCCTATCCTTTCGTAAGGCCACCAAAACCTACCTGTTCCCCTTGGTTTAGTCCCTAGCTTTCTACTGACACTGCTACCAGCACCGGGACACCTCTTCGCTGAGGCAGCTGCCCGCTATATAAGAATACCTAACATAACATAACATATTTATCCCAGGAAAGTGCCCTGAGGGGGCCACGTGGGCACCAGCCAGTGGTCTACCAGCCCCCCTCCCTTCTGGTGATGACTTTCCAGCAATATGTGGCACCTAACAATCCCAGAGTGCATAATTCTGCCCACTCCCAAGAAGTCAGAACCCTTCCTCCACTGTTATGTGCTTGGTAACACACTATAGAGGTGTGGCTACCTGTGGGCTACACACCCACTGAAAAAAATTTTTTTTCAAGGGCAGCCCCTCGAGAGTGCAACTCTCCCTCCAGTGGGCTTCTATTTTTTTCGAGCTGGGGAGTCATTCCCACTACCCCTTAGGTGGGCAGAATGCTGTCTGTGTGATATTGACCGAATGGCCCTACTGGACCAGCTGGGTCACAGAGTGGCAACTTTCTAAAGTTGCTTTACTTTAATAGTAATATTAAATTTGACCTTCGCCTCAGGTTGGATTTATTGCCAAAATTAACCCCTTCAGCGCTGCGCGGATTCCTCCGCGGTGCTGAAGGGTTCGAGCGCGGGCGGGGCCATGACGGAACGGTTCCATCATGAGCACAGCTCAACCGATGCTCATGACGGAACCGTTCCGTCATGAGCATGGAAGGGGTTAATTTGATACCTTACAGTACCCAGCTAAGTAGTCCCATTCAGAAGTTAGCCAGGTTTGTGCACTAGCCTGTAACCCTGTATTAGCCAATGAGGCTACTAACTTTTCTACAGGAAAACGACAATTAGAGGGGTTTTGCTGCTGGGACATATATAAGCATATGTGCCCCAAAAACAATATACAGCTCCTTGCCTTAGGGCTCTCTAGTCCTTCCTTAGGGGAGACTGACATGTATTTTTAAGGGAACTGGTGGATTTCCCATTGGTTTGAATGACAAAGTCGAACTGGCAGTGTAACCACTGCCCTTGCAGACTGCAATGGCAGGCTGGGAGCTATTTGTACTTCGTCACACACAGGGTTGAACAATCATTGCTGCAGCCTTAGATGGAGGCTCTGCCTTACAATCCGTTAGTATCCTGGGTACCATATACTATGAGTTTATAAGTAAGTTAGACCTTGCTAATTGGGGATAGTCAATTCGACAACACTTTGAATTTTTTTTAAATACCGGCACTGAAGTCTGGTAATCAGGCCTCAGTGCACTCTCAGGGGCCGATTCCGATCCGGGTCGGAAGGGCACTGAACTTGATCCGGACGGAAAAACTACAAGCTGTACGCGCGTTTTCTGCCTGACTCATACAGCTGTACGAGGGGGCAAGTACGATGCAAGCTATGTGAAATTCACCGACCGAGTCGTTTTCGGGTCTGAACCGCTCCGTACGTCTCGGTCGGGAGCTAACCGTGGCATGCAATGGATGCGATTTACGACTGAGCCAGTACGATGCATGCGTCGGACAGCCGGAGTGTCCAGCTCGCAAAACATCCGGGTGGTTGCCTTTGGGAGTTCGCATCGGACCCCCTGTCACTCACAGCCCTACGACTCGGACACATGGGGAGACCCAAGGGTCCCCTTAACACAGGCATGTACGGTGTGGATGACACCGACGCGTATCCACTGTAGGGGGCGCCCTTGCGCAAGACGTACCCATTCAGTCAATTGGAGCCCATGTACACGTCGTTTGACCAGCTCCCATTGACTTCTATGGGAGTCCTACCGAACCGAGTCTGACAGCATACGGCCGCATCGTACTCACTCGGTCGGACTGCAGGACTCCGGCTCGGTCGGAAAACACTCCAGATCCGGCTCGGTCGGAGTGCTTTCCGACCCCGATCGGAATCGGCACCTCAGAGTCGAAAAACCAGCAGCATCAGTTCAAAAATGTGGGGGTGAACATGCAAAAAGAGGCCTTTCCTTACACTGACTGTAGTACTTGTGATGAAGTCTCTGGTTCCTTTACAGAAGTGCAAATAATACCACTACTTACACCTGATTGGACATGCTTTTGTATCTAACTATCACCCCATTTCACAAATTAACCAAGAATGTAAAATGTATACCACATTTGTAGTTACTAAATTAACAAAACTTCTCTGTGATATTATTCATGCCGATCAACTTGGATTAATGAAAAGTAGACTTTTTGTCAATAATACTAGACTTTTATTTCAGGTACTAGAATCCATTCCTCTTTAATAGCAATCTAGCTTATTTGCTGAAAAAGCATTTGATCAAATTCATTGGCCCCTTTGTTTTCACATTATGACAGTTTTCACCATGGCAATACCTTTATTAAAATGGTTAAAGCTCTATACGTTCAACAAAACATTTTCTTAATGGATACTTTTAAATTATTTGGAGGGACATGACAAGGATGCCGTCTGCCTCCACTTCATTTAATATTAGCGATCAAAAAAAAATTCTGATTTGAAACTCTGAGCATAATAATGGCATCTGCATTAAAGATGCAATCCTTAAAATATCTACATATGCTAATGATGTAATTATATTTATTAACAATCCTGATATTACAATTCCTGTTATTCTATGATTAATAAACGACTATGCTGAAGTTTCTGGGTAGACTTTAGAAATAAATAAAACCTAATTCTTCCATAAACTGTTCATTGTACTCCAGATATATTGAGTATTATCAATCTTATGTGGAAAAAAGAGAACATTAAATATTTTGGAATTTTGTTTTAAAACTGTGTTTTAGGATACTCTTTCCCTCAATGGTGGTTATGTAACCTAAAAGTTAAAGGGTAAATTGATAAATGATCTTCTTTACATTGTACCGGTAGGAGAACATTTTATTAAGATGATTATTGCTCCATAAATACCATGGGGCCCATTACGATGGCCACCTAACGGCATTTGCTCCCTCCTAATGGGATCGGGAAAGTGTCTTACCAATCTTTGGCCTGATTACGATGTCGTTCGGAAGGCCTCCAAACCGGATTTGGCTTTCCTGGATACGATTCGTAGCCCTTGTTTCTGACCGAACCGTACACTGGTCCGAATGACCAAGTACGATGTGAAGATCGCGCACAGATCGACCAAATGGTTTCCAGAACCCAATCTTGTCCATACGACTCGTTCATAGCCTAATCGTGCCATGCAATAAAGCCAGATTCTGACCGAGCAAGTACGATGCACAATTTGGACAGCTGCATCGACTTGGTCTCAGCAAGATGAAACGGCTGTCCCTTTACCCGGGGCCCTCGGAATCTGTCACAGGGGGTGCCCATGGGTCTCCCCGGTCCAAACATGCACAGTGGGGTGCCTGCCACAGGGTTTACGCTTTTCCCCACCCACCCCTTTCTGCTATGTGAGCATAGGCTCCCATAGAGTTCAATGAGAGTCCATGCAAACCGAGTCCGTAAGCATACAGATACATCGTACTAGCTCGTTCGGACTCCCAGAGCAGGTTTCGCTTGGAAAGGCCTCCGGATACGAGCTGTGCG
Source organism: Triturus cristatus (assembly GCF_964204655.1). Lineage (NCBI taxonomy): Eukaryota > Metazoa > Chordata > Amphibia > Caudata > Salamandridae > Triturus > Triturus cristatus. The sequence continues at coordinate 200,854,130 of NC_140593.1, forward strand.
GAGGGCTTTCCTAGCGAGATCGCAATGGGCCCCCTACTCGTAAAGGTTTCCGACTGACCGATTACGATGCACATCAGGCGTTAGGAATATCCTAATCCGAACCCAACGGCATTCGGAATGACCAAGCCATACGGAGCAGACTCGTACGTCTCTAAGGCGGAAGGGCTATCCTTCACAGTTGTGATGGAGTAACCTGTCCACCAAGATCTAAATCAGACATTTAGTATTTTTTTGGGAAGTAAAAAACATTAAGTGGTGCAAGGCAGCAGGCTGTCTCCGAGGAGTGCTCTACAACATCGGATATGAGTAGAACGTGGTCCTAGTGAAGCAGTTCTTGGTAGTAAAATGTGAATTTCACTGCAGGAAAATCCTCTCGCCAGTCAGATACATTTAGCTTCTTTGCGTGGTCGACACATTTACCAGTGGACTTAATATTCAGAGCTTGAAATCCTCCAGGGAGCAAGGCTGCAGGCAGTGTCGGATGAGGGCTCCACAATGCTAGAGACCTTCTCTTCTTGGTCCCACTGAAACAGACTGGGGAGTGGAAGAAACCTGTTTCCTCAGCCGAGCGAGGTCACACCTTGTGCAGTTTTGGCAGATTTGTCCTCTGGAGGTATTGAAGTCTAAACCTTTTCTCGGACCCAGGCTTCAAGGAGTGAGAGGAGAAGTCCATTTAGATACTTGGGTGTCAAAACTCACTTCAGCAGAGGCCACCCGCCTGGTCTAGGTCAGGTCCAGTTGGTACTAGTCAGGTAAACACTTCAGGAAAAAGGCCTCTTGCGGTCTGTTGTGTCTCAGTAGCCAACTGACCCTTCAAGTCCACTTCTTTGTCCTGGGTATAAGTGGGAGTGGATCCAGCCCAGCAGGTCACGCCAACAGCAGATGCAGTCCTTCTTTTGTTCTTCCAAATGTTAGGAATGTTCTGAAGAAGCACCCATGCTCTGCCACACCATCAACCGCTCCCTGGCAACCGCCTCTTTCCCCGATGACTAGAAGATGAGCCAAGATCAACCCCCTTCTGAAGAAACCATCGGCGGATCCCACCGACCTCAAAAACTACAGACCCACCGAAAGTCATCGAGAAAGCCATCACCAGCCAATTCGCCACATTCATCGAAGAGAACAACATCCTCGACTCCTCCCAATCCGGCTTCAGAAAAAAACACAGTATCGAAAACGCCCTCCTCGTCGCAACAGACGACATCCGTACTCTATTGGACAAAGGAGAAAAAGCAGCCCTCATCCTCCTCGACCTCTCAGCGCAATGCAACACAGTCTCTCACTGCACCCTATTACTCAGACTCCACGACGCAGCGATCCAAGACAAAGCCCACGACTGGATCCGCTCCTTCCTCTCCGGCAGAATGCAGCGGGTCAGACTCCCCCTTTCCTTTCGGACCCTACACCAACCACCTGTGGATCCAGGGGATCCTCCCTCAGCCCTACGCTCTTCAGCTTCTACTTGGCTCCGCTCGCCCCCATCGTCAGAACCTACGGACTCAACATTGTGTCATACACAGACGACACCCAACTCATCCTCTCCCTATCCAACGAACCCAACACTGCCAGACACAACTTTCGAGAAGGTATGGAAGCCGTCGCCAAATGGATGAAAAACAGCTGCCTACAACTAAAAACTAACAAAATGGAAGTACTCATCATGGGCCCAAACCCTGACTCCTGGAACAACATCTGGTGGCACCCCGCCCTCGGATGCCGGCCCACCCCCACGGACCACGCACGCAACCTGGGAATCATCCTGGAATCAGAGCTCAAAATGTAAAGGTATAAAGATTTGTCTCTTAACTTAATGTATAATATAGATCAGCAGTTATCTGATGTTTCCCACTGTTTGAACTGTTGAAAAGATTTGCATCCATTGTAATCACCATCCACATCTTTTAACCAAACTCATTGAGGTAATGAAATGGCGAAGTGACATCAAATGAGCATCCTAATGAAATCATAATTATTCAAACCACATAGCTATAAATCTGAGTAAATGAAGTGAAGTGAATACTAAAGTTTTGCATAAGTGTGCACCTAATACGTTATTTTTGAAATGCCTTAAAACCTCATTTCAATGTGGCATAGGAATAAAGGATTTCCAATTGAAACACTTAATACAACTAAATGACAATAAGGAATCAGCCACTGTGCCACAGAATGCCTGAACATTTTTTGAGGAGAATTGTGCCAAAAAGTACCTACATTAGCACTAATTCCTTTAAAGACTCAAGCACTGGGAGTGATAAAACTTTGGGCCTCATTTAGAGTAGGTACTTATAGAACAATTTGTGATTTCTGGAGAAAATTCTGAAATTGTGGACTTTCCTCTGCCACATAGGAAGAAATTCCATCAGAGGATTATTCTCTGGATTTAGTGCTCACTTCAGAAATTGGAGAATTTACTATTATCACCCAATATTAAATCAAGCCTTTATAGACTTAGGTGCATTTGGGTTACCAGGGATGTTACAACAGTCCCAATATTGACTCTTATCATGCATAAATGATATCCATGATTAATGTGGTTGTAAAGTTTGTCAATGTTTCCTGTTGAATTTTGTTGAATTTTGATGGAATCAAAACCTGTTTGCCATTTGCCTGAATAAATAATCAATGAACATGGTGCAGAACAAGAGCTCAAGAATGTAAAACGTTCTTCTAAATGGCTAGAAAGGCAAAAGTGTTGTAAATAATCTGCAGCCAATTAATCCAGGATGCCCTTGCATGAAGCAAGCATAGCAGAAATATCTTCCATAACATTTAAAGGATATACAATCCTGCTATCACAACCATGTTTAGGGAAGGACTCTTAACTGACTCCTTAGCAACAGCTTGTTTACCACTGATGGATAGCATTAAAGTATACACCTTCTAACCTTTTATGTTTTGCTTGGAGTCAAAAGAGATTATATCTGTTTTATCACCATTTAAGTTTGACCAGCTGCAATATTCTGTTTATACAGATGCTTCTGTCCATGTGTCTTTCCTCCAACCTTTCTTCTATGTCTCTGTCCACATTATTTTACAAAACAAAAATCAAATGAGGAATAGAGAAAATCATAGCTTTAATAGTGAGACTTTGGCTTCAGCAGTAGTCAAGTCTTATTCCTAGTTTGATTCTGGTAGGGCAGATCTATGCTCTCCATATCAGAAAGTACCTTGACTTTCCTTCTCAGAGAAGGTGGTAAATATTTTTTTTTAAACCCACCGAAAAATTGGTTCTACACAGTAATTCCATATTCTAGAGATTTTAACTTATAGTTGGATGGCGCTGGAGTGGATTTACCACACAATAGCACTAAATTCGCATGTGAATTTACCATTCCCCTAGTACCATCAACAACTTTGCCACATGTGCCTTTTGTCACATGTCCCCAGAGTTTAACCGCAAACTACAGTTATTAAAAACCTGACATTCTGTTTTCTGGTAGCATTAAATAGATCAATGTATATACCTCTAGTGTAGCTGACCTTCATTTGGCTTGCAGTCAAATAATTTTTAGAGCCTCTGCATTTTCCAACAGGCTTTCTACCAACTAGGTACCATAAATATTCAAGAAAAAGTTACTCCTCCTCTTCCATTGCATCTTTATTGCTCTGGAAAACCTAACTGCAGTCACAAGTTTTAAAAGATCAAAGTTAGGTGAGCCACCATTTCTCATTGTTGCAGCCAAGCAATGGATGGTCTTCCTTCAGAGTTTAGTGCTCTTCAGGACTGTCTCATTTTTAGGCAAGCTTCAAAAACTCTAATTGATTACATCCAAATGTATGGAGTGATGCATTCTTCATACCAAGACCAGCTGATATATTTTGTTTATGCAAATCCTTCTTCCAAGACCCCCTTGGGTAACCGTTGCGCTCTATAAAAACTTATAACAAGCAACATATTTCAGAAATAATAAGTAATTTGAAGAACATTTTAGAATTTCTACACACATCTTTGGGCCTCATTACGATGGCAGACAGACTTTAGTCTGCCTGCCCTTGATACAGATTTGGGACCAGCCGCCTAGAAGGTGGCCTCCCCACAATACTGATCATGATACGACCGCCAGCATGTGGCGGGATGCAGTCAGCAGCCCCTGCCACAATGAAAAAAAGAGGGAGAAGACACATCCCTGCACTATGTGGTAGGCACCCTGCTGTGCCTGCCACATGGGGCAGGGATATGTAGGGTACATGTCCCTGCACCTGGGATTGAGGGGGGCCTGCTACGGGCCCCAAATCCGTTTTCGCCATTCGTTTTGTGGCTGGTTGTCCGCCGCAAAAGAACGGAGGAAGGGGATATCATAATCCCTATGGCGGTGCCTGCAAGGCACCGCTGCAATGTTGGCCAATGTTTTTGTTCTGACGGGAGGTCGGGAAAGGTCCTCCTGTCGGAACCCTGGCGGTCGGTCTTTACGACTGCCACGCTTGACCAACGATTCCCCCTGCCGTCATAATATGGCAGGGGGAAAAAATAAGTACGATGGCGGACGGCCCACTACTGACCAGCTGGTGGTGGCGGGCCCTCCGCCATCGTAATGGCCCCTTAGTTTTTGAAAGTATACCATAAGCCGTGCACACCGTGAGCGCACATGACTGGGAATTTAATATAACATAGCAATATCAGTAATGGTATGAACAGACGCACAATGATTCTGAAATGCATTATTTAGGCAAACACAGGTTGGGAATGTTTTCTAATGAGCCAAAGACTTGTAAATGATGTGCATGAATAGGTGTATGGTATTCATCCATGTCATGCATACTACAATGGTAAGATTGGGATGAGACCATCTCTTTCCCTTGCCACAGATTTCTTTACAATCATACTGTGGTAAGGCTTCATGAGGGCTGTTTGGGACGTATGTGGAAAAAATAGATTTTCAGTCTACACCAAAAAATCTGGGCTACACTTCAAATATGTGTGAAATACCTATGCTGAAATTAATCAATTTGCGAATTAACCACGTTTTCTATTAATAATTAAATTCCTTGGTTAATAAAACTCTCAGGCAACGTGTATTAGAGCCATGTGATTTTCTCCTTTATAGAGGAAGCCGAAGGATGCTTACAAAAAGAAAAAACACGCAACCTTCAACCTGGATCTTGCCATTTCTAGTTCCCTATTTACATGAAATTGGTATCAAAGAGTTATCTATGGTAGATTAAAGGAGCCATTGGGGTGCCACTAGTGGGGTTTTATGGAACTCTATAACATAATGTAATATAACATATCATACTACAATATCATAAAATAACATACTACAGTATTTCATCAAAGGTTTCTCAGTTCCTCAGAAAGTTCCTTCTCAAGTCTTCACGGAAGCAAAAATTATTGGAGCCTCTACCCTAAAACTTGTAAGCTACAGTGACCACCCATCAATCACCAAATGCATTTCATTGCATTTTGTATAGCCCATTATGTCATTTGCATCAAAGTCCCCTACCCTATTCATTTTATAGATATACCATTGGTTGAAAATTCCTTTCGTGCCTGGCTCACTGCATGTTCCAGCAGAACTTAATTTGAAATAAAAGAAACTACATGCGGGTGGGGTTTTTTGTGTCTCTGTGAACTACCCAGATTCTTCTATGCCATAATTTTGAAGTAAAAATGTTTGTGATATATAAATATTCTGACAAGAATATTGACTGCACATACTTTCTATGAAAAGTAAAAAAACATATTGCCTACAAAAATTTAGTGGACAAAATTACCCACAATACATCGATACATATATTAATTAAAAGGTATTTAGCACTATAATACATTTATAATGATATATTAACTTTGAAAACATATTACATCTAAAATTGTATATATAATAGAAGAAATGTAAACATAAATTAATACATTCAAACTATTATAAAATGAACTTAAAATTCAATTAAACAAAACAATACAAATATAGAGAAAAATAATATATACAAAATGTAATTCTTACACCAAGATATAAGTAGAAAAAAAGTAATAATAGTTTAAGTTTTCAAAAATACGATATATATATATATATATATATATATATATATATATATTCACTGAAAAAACCATAGGTTTCACACACGTTATAGTTAGGAATTAGCATTTAAAAAACCTTGCAAACTCACTTAAAAAACCATAGGTTTCACACGTTATAGTTAGGTGGATATTTCACTCGTAAAAAACCAATGAAATTCCCCCGTTATAGTTAGTTCAGATAACTATAACTCGTGCGCCCGCAATCCTGCTCATGACGTCACATATTACATCACTCATGACATGGTCAGTGGCATCACTCATGACATCACTGATGACATCATCCTTGTGATAGAGTGGCGGTCGCGCGAGTTATAGTTATCTGAACTAACTATAACGGGGGAATTTCATTGGTTTTTTACGAGTGAAATATCCACCTAACTATAACATGTGTGAAACCTATGGTTTTTTAAGTGAATTTGCAAGGTTTTTTAAATGCTAATTCCTAACTATAACGTGTGTGAAACCTATGGTTTTTTCAGTGAATTTGTACGGTTTTTTAAATGCTAAGTTATGTATGTATTATTATTTTGTTATATATTTGTTTTTCAATAAACTACGTATGAAATTTCTTTTTTTGGGGGGGGGATTGTCACCATGCGCGCCCCCCGCGATTTTAAAAAAAAAAAATTAAAATGTTTTTTTCTGCCTTCGGGGTCCTTCAGGGACCCCCTGACAAAGGCTAGGGGGTCAGGAACTCTCTACCCTGCCCCCTTTTCACGTTCGCCACCTTCCTTTTTCACTCTCGCACTGAAAACAAACAAAATGGCGGCCGACACTTCCTGATTTCGACCGATTCGAACGTTGACTAACATGTAACCACCAATCAGAATTACGCTCGCGCACGTTAGGGTGCGCGGTGCGCGCACGGTGCGCGGCTATAGATATGTATGTGCTTTTAACTGCAATTTTCTCAGGAACTACTGAACAGATTGACTCCATATATGCAAAAGGCACATCCCTGACCTGAGGACTACCTCTCTGCCAAATTTCAAGTAATTCTGTTCAGCCGTTCGGGCTGTACCTTCGACTAAAGTTCCTATGGGAAAATGCATGGGGAAAACGCGTTTTGGGACCCCACTTTTTTCTCGGCCCCCGCTTGACGAATCCCCCCGAGACTTTCAGGGTAGGAGCTGAGCGGAGCGCCCCATTAGTTTTGAAAATTTCGCGAAGATTCGTCAACCGGCGCCAAAGTTATTCAAAATAGAATTTTCAGATTTCCTATGGAAACACGGTCCCAACTATAACTATCTACTGGCGACCACCAGTAGATAATATATATACGAGCTTAAAAATGTACAGTTATGCAATATAATTATTTAGTCACAATTCAAAATTTAACATACAACACTTACCCTAATTTAGCAAACACTAAAACACAAATATATTGTAAAATCAAAATAAATATATACTTTACCAGTAAATTTCAAATTAAATCTCAAAATATTCATTCAAATGAAACACAATGCAAAAGTATTCACAAATACTATCATAAATAATATCCAACTGTTGGAAAATGCCGCTCTCTGAAGGATCAGCCTAGACTTTTTGTGTTCGTTCTCCTCTTTTTCTGACCTTCTTTTTGTTGGCTTTAGGGCTCTGAGCACTTTTCCACTGTTAACCAGCACTAAAGTGAATGTACTCTCTCCTGTAAACATAGTACAATTGGTTAATACCTGTTTGGCATATTTGATTAACTTTTAAGTCCCTTGTAAATTGGTATTCCATATACCCTCGGCCTGAAAATTAAGTGCTACTAGTGTGCCTGCAGCACTGATTGTGCCACCCACAGAAGTAGCCTTTCAAACCTGTCTCTGACCTGCCACTGCAGGGCCTGTATGTGCAGTTTACTGCCACTCTGACTTGGCATTTAAAACTACTTGCCAATCTTGAAACTCCCCTTATTTACATATAGGTCACCCCTAAGGTAGGCCCTAGGTAGCCCTAATGGCAGAGTGCTATGAAAGTAAAATGTAGGACAAGTACTTGTATGTTTTGCATGTCCTGGTAGTGACAAACAGCCTATTTTGTTTTTCACTACTGTGAGGCCTACTCCTCTCATGGAGAAGCATTGAAAGAAAGTTAGAACAATCTTTTTGGCAAGATGAAAAAGCTTAATTGCGACTGTTTTGTTTTTAAAAGACAAGTAATGTATAAAATTACATTATTGTACTGCATCAGAAGTATGGAATACAAGTATAGGAGCATTTCTAAGAGTTAGAAACTAGTCTGTGGTATTGTGACTCAATAGCAATACATCTGCAAAAATGCTTTTTGAATTCAGATGTTCAAGATGAAGAAGATTCATGCTCAATACTGTAGTGAAAATCTTTAGCACATACCACCTGCACAGTCAACTAAGCAAGCAACCAAAAGCAAGGATAGATAGTGAAATTATAATTTGCCCATGCCAAGTAAAAGATGTCTATTATAAGTACATCAAAGTCCTAGAGTGCATGAGAGGGTCCCAAGTATTTTCATAGAACAATATTTTTTATCTTGTTAATGCAAATTTTTGTTTTATCATTTTACACTGAGCCCCAAATTATTTAAAAATAATAATTTAGCATGATTTCATTTTTAGTTTTAGAATCAACACAATGAATGAAATCAAGGGAACATTATCTAAGCTTTCCCATTCACCACTCTACCTTCTGATCCACACCACACCATACTTTGAGTGTGATGAAAAGGGCTGCGACCAGACTTTAATTGGATCTGGACAGATGGCGTGGGTTAGCCGAGTTTCAAAACACTATCACCTGGCCTACTGGAGGGCAGACTTCTTCATCACTCTCTACACTTAATTAGCAGTTAGTGCAGCCCTCTCTCAACCAGCATGCAGGAATGCAAACCCTTCCCACTCCAGAACTTACAAATAATGGATAAGGAAGGGACCTAGGGCTATATTACAGTGTCCATTTCCAACCTGCAAATTAACATGCCAGTCCTGGCTCCCTCTCATATGGCCCATTCTGATGCCAGTGGGCTAGTGCAAAAAGGGTGTCGGATCAGAATATCAGTGGGACAGAAAGAGGTAGTCAAGAGGGCCCTCTTTCACCTTACCTATTTATTGGGAAATAGAAACTTGAAAATTATTTTTTAAGATGCATTCATCTTAATCATTATGTAAAAACACTCGTTATCCTCTCTGAGTTGCTGAAACGAATAGAATATTAATTTGTCTCAATTATTCGAAGGAAAACACTGAATCCCCAAGGGACTTCATCCCTGAGAAACCAGGGTGCTATCCTGTCAAATATCTGGACTCTGGGATTAGAACTAAATGACTGAAAATACTGTATTTTGCACATTATATTTCTCTTTTGTTTATTACACCTCCCTCTTCTCATTTTTTCTTCTTGTAAAGAGAATCCATTCTCTAGTTTTAATGACTGCTTGTGCATTATATTGGTTTTGGGTCAACTGAAATTGTTTACCTCATAGATTTGTTTTGCTATCAGTGAATAATTCATTAAAGAAGACTTGGTGATGCAAAGTGGACACAGAGTGGTTTATTTTTCTTACAACTGTCCAAAGCGTATTCATAAAAAAGAATGTAAAAAGCAGATCTAGAAGGTTCTTGCTTATGTGCTATACAATTTTATATAATGATCAGGGTAAAAAGGCAGAAAAGTAGATGCATTTGTATTGGTGTCAACAATTGAGTGGATTAAATGAATTGTCAATGAATTATTATTTTGATGAGGAGTTTGTTAGAAACATTCATGATCTATTGTCCCCAAATAGAACCTTCTAATTTATAAAGGACGCTTTGGTTCATAGCTGGTAGTCTGTTTTTTTTTTTAGCTTATTAGAAATGTTGCAATGTTGGGAATTGGGTTAATGGTTGAGGGGGGTGATCCCATTCACTTTAAAGTGGTGGAAGGAATGATTCCCACCCTCAGTGATCACCAGTTAACCATCTGAATCTACTTCCCAGCTAAGGGAGTTGATGACATGGCCTATGACCTGCCCCTGTAGACTGCTAATCCCCAAAGCCACATTGGCCACACCTGTGGAGGTCCCATCAGTGGGTGGCTTCTTTGGACAGACAGAATCCCCCTCCTTGTGTCCTAACTGAGAACACTCAAAGCAGCGGTGTTGGAAATGTTGCACCCTGGGCCACAGCCCCCCCCAGAATCTCCCCCTTGTTTCTCCAAAAGAGCTTGGGAACCCTGTCCTTCCACCTTACTCTGGGACATGTGTGGGTTACTTTCAATGCCCCCTTCAGTCTCCTAGGGGAAACCTGAACCACCTTTTCTTGAGGGTCTCTCCCAGGTATCTTCTTTTGGACCCTTGTGCTGAACCAGTGGTCCGCCTCCTTAGCAAGTCTGGGCATTTGCTCCCTTGCCACCAAATTGTAGAGCACATGGTAATCTTTCATTTCACTGCCCTTCACCCAACTATCCAGTGCCTAGGAAAAATAATCCACACAATCCACCCAGGACTGATGGGGCAGTGTCTGGCTGTCCTTAAACGTCTGCCTGTACTTTTCTGGGATGAGGCCATACTTCCTGACACGGTGTCCTAATTGGGTATACGGTATCCTGTCCGCCTTCACGAGTAGAGAATTCCTCTATAGACTGGCCCCCAATTCTCTTCAGAGACTCTATTCATCTCCAGAGAAACATCAAAGGTTTCAAATCAGTTGTCAATGTCATCTCCCCAAACAAAGTTAGGCACCCTATCCTTTGGGATGTTGACCCTGTTATCTCCAAAGGGTACTGCAGGTATTCTGCAACCATTCTTGTTGGACTCCACTTAATTGATGTCCACCTCCCTGAGACTCAACTAATAGGCCATTCTCCTATCCTCCATGGCTAGTCTATATTCCTTCAATGCTCTTTCAGAATTTTCCTTTGCCGACACTCTCTTAGCCTCAGCCTTCCTCTCCTCTGCCTCCAATTTGAGCTTTACCATTTCCTCTATGAATTCCCTTTCAGCCTTCTTGTCCGCCAGCTCATCTGGGGACAGGCCTTGTGAAGACACACTGCTCTCCGCTCTGTTAGGGAGCTCGAATGCAGGGATTTAGTATTTACCTTTCCCTGAGTGCTGCATTTGAGGAAGTGCACCTAGGTTCTCATCTTGCCACTCCATATCATCCTCCTCATCGTTTGGAACCAGTGATTGGTGAACTTCTGTCCAAGCCTGCAGTTCCTTTTGGAGCTCCAGCTTCCTGCTGTTCCTCTTAGCTGAAAGTCTCCTCTCCTTGCAGAATTGCTAAAGCTCAACCACAGTGTAGTTATCCAGGTTGGCAATCTCAAATTCTATCTTTGCAGGGAGTCACAGGCACAGACAGGTAGAAAGAGGGTGGGCTTGGAAAAGGCAAAAACACTTGAGTTGGTATCAAATTATTTATCTGGGATTTTTTTGTATTACACAATCACTGTATTGCACTGCATGTTTATATAGTTCTAATCCCAGTGCTGAACACCAATGTTGGAAATTGGGTTACAAGTTGCAGAGGGTAAAACTCTAATTAAGCGGTAACTACAATCTCTCTCTGGGTGAAACGCAAGAAAACCCCAAATTAACCTATGCTGAACCATCTGGTAGCTTGGCACAAAAGCAGCCAGGCTTAGCTTAGAGGCAACGTGTAAAGAATATATGCAGTACTTCAAACAGTAATACCATCCATATAAGAAAAATCAGACACAAATTTAAGCAAATAAAGTAAAATGTATTAAATTATTTGAGATCAAACCAAGCAAGAATCCAATCATTAGAACCAGAGAAATGCAATTTTAGGATTAAAACGAAAATTGTGCACAAGGCCCAACTGTAGCTATTTGGTATCGTCGGATTAGGACAAAGTCACAAGTTCAGGCCAACCCCAATATAGCAGGAGGCAGATACAGGGGCCAAGCTAGGCCCACTGAAAAAAGTACCTTAAATCCTGGTTTGTGGAGCATTGCAAGATCATGTGTTGAGGATGCATCACGTAGTTCTGGCTCAGAGTAAGCTGGGGGGCTGCAATGTGGAGCCCTTTGCCATTGTCGAGGTTGCCTTTGATGAGGGACATTTGATGCGAAGTCCTGCATAGAAGATGAGTTACTCTCCAGCTTCTCCGAAGAAGTTGGGGGCCTTCGATGTGGAGTCATGGGTCATCGTCAAGGATGCCATCGACAATGGGCTTGTGATGTGAAGGCCAGTGTCGAAGATGTGTTGTGCAGCGCCGGTTCCGAGGAGACAGTGGGCTGCAATGTGAGGACCGGCATCAGGGATGGATTGAGATGCCATGGTGGGTCAGAAGTGGAGCTGTAAGTAGATGCATCCTGCTACCTCACTCTGCACACAGAACCACAACTAGTCTAGCAGAGCACCATCAGGCCCATTTCCAAGGGTCCAGGACTGGGGTGATACCACTTGGAGGGCAAGACTTACCTAAAGTAGACTCCAGGTGCTGGGTTCAAGATGGTTGGAGACTTTTATGTCCCTGAGACTCTGATTAGGATGCCAGCCAACTGGCCCTTGGAGTCACTCTAGTGGTCCTGCGACCAAGATTCAGGTTCAGTCCTTTCACTCAGGCAGTAGGGCAGAAGGGCAGCATTGTAGCAATTCTTCTTATGGAGCAACACAGCATTCCTTCTGAGCCTTCCACAGCTGAAGTAGTGTACTGAAGACTTGGGTTTGTGGGTCCAATGATTGTACCTGGTGCCCACTTTGAAGTAGGAGAAGTATCTGGAGGTTTCCACCGCCTGAAGTGCATTAAGAAGCATTTATGTCTTTGTGGATCCAGGTTGTATTTTGCACCAATTTCCTCTGTAATCCAATAAACTGTCACATATGATAATGGAACCTACCATGTTTATCTTTACTTCCTTTGACCTTCAGGCCCATGCCTTGACTGTCTTGTAAAGTGTAGCATCAATACGGTTGGTAGCAGTTGAGGCTCCCAAATATATTTCTTGCCCAGCACGTCAAAGAATTACGTAAATTCTCCTGGGTTTTTGTCAGATCTCTCCCCAAGGCCTCAAATTGGTGAGCTTGAAAATTTCACTTTCCTCAAACAGAGAGTGGCATTGGCCCCACAGCAACAGAGGAAGAATTTATCCTCATGGCTTTCAAGCTCTTGGTTTCTACCGGTTTACTCAGGCAATAAGGCTCCTACAATAATAATAATAATGACAACAATGCAAAATTGCACTAATAATAATAATAATAATAACAATGGTGATTCTCCTAATCAACCTTTCAGGAGTTGGAAACTCGTTGCTAGAAATGGTTAAAGACTCTATGTGAAGCAGAATGGTTTGCACAGCCTACCAGTATGAGAAGCTTCCCTTATCTCTAATTGGCGGATCTTTTAAATCCATTGAACAAGTCTCACTGATGAACCAACCTCTCATTTTGATATGATGGTCATTTAAATACCACAAAGTTTACATGAAAATATCTAATCACTTTCTATATCTGGAAAGTGGTGCTACCTGAAGAGCTTGCCCGGAAATGATTTGGCAATATCTGTCTTCTCTAGAAATGTTTTATATTTGCCTGTTAGGCATGAGTCAATTTGTCCCTCTATCCTAACAATTTGCATCCAAGAATAAACGTATTTGAAATAATAAGTGCACTTGTCAAACGGTAAAGGTTTGGGCATCCTCATAGTACCAGAAATACCTATTCCACTGCAACCCATACTTGGCTGAGTGAAAAATATGTACTCTATAAAACATGAAGCTCTGTCTTTTGTATATATTTTTTAAACGTATCAAATGGAGTCGTTGGGCATGATTCAGAAACCTATATGCATATGTAAGCTTGGATAACAAATGTAAATAACCTTTCTACTAAATGTGAACCCACCTTTTAAACAACTGTATTTTGCATTCATTGAAGGATTTACTCACTCAAAAAAATTTCAGATGATTCAATCTACTAACAGGGAAATCAGTGAGTGTTTAGGGATACCCTTGTGCTTACACATTGGTGTGTCTTCAAAATCCTTTATACCTGGAAAAGTCCTTATGACAAGGGCAGTGTAAATCTCTTTCTAGAATATGAAGGTAATTAAAACAGACTTGAAGCGGATGGTGGTGTTGAGTAAGGGCCTACTCCCCTAGGAAAATATTTATCCACGTGAGGAAGCCTACGGATGTGAATTACACTTGCATAAATAGAACTACCAAATGTAATCCAGGGGTACTGCTTTTGAGGTCTGGCTTAACAGTGCAGCTCTCAGCAAACCTATTGTTATAAATTCTTTAAAATATATATAGAATGGCCTTTGACTACAGCCAAAGGAGTTTTACCCTCTCACCGCATCTATTGACTGTTTGATATATCATTCGACCTTCCAAGAAGTACTTCCATTCGAATGTGCGAGAGGCTATTTTACATCTGAAAAAATACCCTTAATCATCACACTCTTGGCCTCCTTCAATTCTTGATCACTTATCCATATGCTATCCAGAAAGCAATCCATGTTTGCAACTTTTTTCGAGCATTGACAAAGTCAATAGAGCAGACTGTAATGCAATAACCACCATTTGTACATGCAGCACATATAAACAACATTTGTGAATTCCTATGTTTACATGGGTTGGCAAACTAAAGCCAGGCCCAGTGCTTGTTAAATAAAATCATGTACACTTTAGACTTGGTTTACAAAAGGCTCACTTCATTTGAAGTAATCTCGGCAGAATAATGTGCTTCTTAGGAATCAAAAAGCTTGCCCATGCAACATTTTTAACAACTTTAATGTCTGGAAAATTTGTACTCATGCTCAAACTCTGTAGGCTACAATGCCTAACAAAATACACAGGTTTCCACCGTTCCTTGATATGGTTGGAAGGAGTTTTTGTAAGACCTCACCATCGGGATTTTTTTTTGTTTTTGGCAATGAGAGAATTTGTTTCACTTTAAAGTCAGAAAATTTTTCAGGACCTACCACTTCACCAGAGGTAAGCTTGCTTTAAGTGTCTTCAGTAGTCTGGCCTGCATTATTCTTTAATGAACTCTGCGGTACATAGTCTGCTGAATCTCAGATGCCAGTTAATTTTACAAAGGGTATATAAAAGAAATAATTATACCATTTTATTTCTTACCTACAAGCCTTTCACTTGCAATCCTTCCATTTCAAGTAGAGGTAATGCAATGTTTAAAAGCTTTGACACTTGGTTCCGCGCACTTCTAACATTTAATTACTTTATACTAGCTTCTGCCTGTACAGCCAAAGTAAACATATTCTCTGTTCGTTCTTTTATTTGCCATTCTCTCATTTTAAGGATCCCCTCCGGTGCTTGTAAAATGATCTGGGCCACTCGTGAAAGCAAAATTAATACTTATTTACAAAAGAACTAGAATAATGCTATGAGACTAACTGAGATGAGCGTCACTATCCTGATATTAATGGCTCCGAAAGGAACAGTAGCCTCTCAGAACACCTGTGTGTGAATACAGTGCCAATTTTGAATACATTCAAACAAATAACATTTGAATATATACATTTATTGTTACTGGAACTGGTCCAGTCTTGGTATAATGAAGACCTGTTTATTTTAGAATCCGAAGAGCACTTTATCATAATCTGACAAACTATATTTTATGTATGATGTCACTTGTGAGACCGTCGGAAACTGTATTTAATAAACTGGCACGCGTAAAGGAAAAAGGTCAAGTCTTGGTAAGCTGGTGCAGTGTTTTTTCAAATAATTTTTTATAAGCAAATGGCACAAAAATAAGATGAAAAGGTGAAACATACCACAGCCTAAACGTGATAGAGATTCCCTTGCAAAAGAACTGAAGAAAAAAAAACAACAATGAATGGAATTTTTATAAAACAATTTAGGAGAATCCTTGTAGACAGGTGTACAGAGGTATACAAGTATATAAATACATTTTAACTTTACTGCACATCATAAGCAAATACGACTATTTTGGTGTAAAAAAGAGGTATTATTGAGTTGGAATTATGGTAACCTGAAGAGTTATTTTAAATATGTAAAGATGAGTTAAAAAAGGATAAGCATGAAGACAGGAAAGAAAACAGCATTGTCTGGCTTTCCAGCCCTGGCACTGTAATGCACTTCTTTTTAGGCAGATGTGCATATATGATAAGCCTCACTCACAGTGCAAGAGAGCCAGTGGCAAGTTGGGCTGACCCACTGTCCCATGTTGTATGTTGCGGTGAATGGAAGTGAAAGTGAATGATCATTGAACAGAACAATGGGTGAAGAGGGATGACCAGCTGCATTTATATATTTATGGCCTTTCATGTTTTTTTGTTACATGAGGCATGTTGAGGCTGGCAGGGCGCCTTGTGGAGGAGCTGGAACTGCCTTCACTTGACTGAGTGCAGTGTGTGGTCCACCAAACCCCATTTTGCAAGTCGGTTGTAGGTCACCGACTCACAAAAAAGGATTAGTACATGTCAAAAGGCTCTTTAGTGGTCGCAAACGGGCCGATTCTCCATTTGCAATGCCAAAACCTGTTGTACATGTGGCCCTTACTGAATAATGTTTCCCCCAGGCGAGGAAGTAGGGAGTTACGATACCAGGGAGGTAAGGACCTTGAATTCTGTGAACACACTACAGTGCACGTTTCGAGGCATTCACAGAGCGTCCGATTCACAAAAGAAGTCGTAAATCTGCACCCACAAATTTTTTTGCCACACAAGGGCAGAGATTAACGACTTCTTGGAATTCTCAAAACATCACCAAGTTACGTCCAGAAACCAGCTTCAGCTGGAGCTTTCCAGGCATAATCCTGGAAAAGTGTTGCGAATTCCATTTTATGAAGCAAAAAAAGATATAAATGCATACAGTTTCCAATGAGAAAAAAATGGAATGGACACAAACTAAATATTTTAATCTTAGTTTGAATAGGAAAAAATATTCTCCAAAGAAAACCCCCTTCCCTGACAGCCCCCCCATTATTGGGTGTGTTTTCTTCTCCTTCCAACACTGGAAAGCTTTCAGTCCTGGTAACTTTGAAAAGAGAAATATCAGTACCTGAAAAAAGAAACCGGCCCCTGATTACCATAGGGGACATCTTTAAAGTAGCCTTTATTCAGATCCTTATCGGTTATATAGAAATGTGCCACGTCGTTTGATTGGTGAATGACACCATCTGTTTAAGAACCCAATACATTTGGATACCATCCATGCAATGTTCTGAGAAGTGTTCACAGGATAGAGCATCAAAATGAAGCCTTATCTTGCTGTAATAATCAGCAAATGTGACTTCTGCTGAGAAAGAGGACCCCGTTATTGTTTTACGAAAGATCAACATAGCCTAACGTCATGACATTGGTTGGACACACTTTCAAAACACAAACAAATTACTAATTTTTTCTATATACATTCTTGAAATGACACCTGGATTTGAATTACAACAAACTGATTCAGCCTTATGGATATATAGTATCAGAGCAATAGAAGGAGAGAGAAAGAGAGAGAGAGAGAGACAAAGGGAGGAATAGAGAGAGAGAGAGTATTTGAAATGGCACATTTACCTCATTCCCTGATGGTCCAGATGTGTATTTTAAGGGAATGATAGTCTTTTAATGACAGGAGCATTTTAAAACCTTGTTCTTTGAAAGGTATATTCATTTGAATGACAAGTTTAAGAAGTGGGAAGACGTTTCACTTTTGTTACCTTTGATTTGTTTAAAGGAAATATAGAGACACATATTTTTTAATGAGAGATATCAATCAAGCTTAGCCAACTGCCACCCCCACTTCCTCAAAGGATATTTAATTATTCTGGTCAAAATACAAGGATGTAGAAAGAATAATTGTACAAGAAAATATGGTCCCCCAGAGAGGAAGAGGGAACACTCCCAGCACCGCGGCCCTCCCGCTACGGTTGCGGGCATAGGCCACCGATAGAGTAGTAGCAGTAGTAAATAAAGTTTATTGTATTCATCAAATGATTACAATAAAAATGTAAACCATAGCAACTTCCATTTAAGACCTATCTAATAATACAAAAATGCTGCAATTAAAACTTACAAGTCTAACTTACAATAATCAAATTCAGTACAAACACCTCAAAGTATAAGATTCTTTGTGTTCCTGACTTATGCAATGATTTACATGCATTATTCGACCATCTACCACTGCATTATCTTCATCTTTAGTTCAGTCTATTGCCTTATAATATGAAAGTGCTAATGTGCCAAATGTGCAAGGTATAGACATCTAGCTTCCAGCAAGCAGATTCAGTACATACACCTCCAACTATTAAATGCTGTTTGTATTCCAACTTCTACAATAATTTACATATATTGTTCTACCATCTGCCGCTACATTAATAATATTCTTTAGCTCAGTCTATTACTTTCACTAATGTACTAAAGTGCTAATGTACCAGAGGTGCAAAGCGCATACAATTCATTGCATTTGTACAGCTTGTCCTTTATCTCTAACAGAAGGTCCAATGCACTGTTGAATAGAATCTGTTACTTTCCATTGTATACAGACAATTACACAAGTAATGCTTTATAGGCCTGATCTAAAAATGTTATCATCATTATTATTGCACTGCCTTCTCTCAACCTAAAACAGTATCAAGCAGCATCCGTAGTTGATCTTATATTAGCATTTTTAAACAGGGAGCATAAATATATCTCTTGTATAGACAACAGTTTAGGGCAGATACCTATAATGTGCATTAGAGATTTGTATGTAATTTCACCAAGACAACATGTTGGCCTGTGTTTAAGAGCTGGATTCCATTTCCCTTCAAACTCCCAAATCAGAATATGAAACAGCCTAAATTTTAGAAATTTTCTTTTTACATGGCTAGGTAGATTTAGACCTAAGTATTCTTGGCTCTGTGCGGTATAAGTGTCAATTACTAAGTCTGTATGATTGTATTTTACAGCTTGGAACTGATCTAAGGCCCTCTTTTAGGTAGTAAACGCATTGCATATTTGATTTTTCCGGACAGAACAGCACATTTGTCCCAGTGCCTGTAGGTCAGGCAAGTCATAGATTCATATCCCGTCAATATAGTATGCAATTCTATATCTCTGTATATAGGTCTCCCAAACTCTTCAAATATTAGATGTTTCAGTGAAGATGGATTGGCCTTGGCTCATTAGACAATGTAGTTCACAGTACTCCTGTAGTGAAATGATACCAAAGACTTTAAATCAAGTTCCACTCTCACAATACAGTGAGGAGTTGCCAGTTGTAGTTGCAATAAAGTGCATACGCGTTTCATGCAAAGTTTCTCAAAGCTGAAGATGACCTTGTTACTCACTACTGGAGATGCATATAATAAATATGGAACTAGCTTCATATGTAATGCTTTGTGTGATGGGCTATTTGCTTTACCTCCAAACCTATTCATGAATCTTAAAACTGATTTGGTAATCACTGTTGATGTTGATTTTCTACTGGCCAGGTGGCTTGATCAGGATAATCTATTATTGCAAATCACTCCAAGGTATTCATGTTGGTTCACTGCTTTGATTGATGTTTCTCCTAATACCCACTCTTTAGCTTTTGTTCTCTAGCCAAAGGTCACAATTTTTGTTTTGGACATGTTGGCTAAAAGATCACTAGGTAGGCAATTGTTGTTAAAAGTGTCAATACCTTTGTCCGTTTTGACCTTTTTGTGGTATTTGATCCCATTAACCATTGAATCTCACTTAACCAAATTCAACACAAAACAACCACATATCAGGCTCAGTACTTAAGCTTAATTTACTCATTTAATCATTGCACTTTAACAAAATGTCTGACGCAGACCAGAATCCGGCCTGCTTTTTAGAAACACCTAGATCCAACTTAGCAGTCTCCATGTTTACCATCAAAGTACCTTTAGTTGGTTAGACGCTACTCAATGCATGTAACTTATGTAGCTGCTGGGACAAGGAAGATCTAAACATAAAGCAATAGCACAGATAAAGCTGGGTTTTTGATTTTTGATTTCAGTGGCTTACAGCAAACATGTATTATTGAGTTTAGTTCAAGCCAAAGAAATCAGGTCTGTTATATAACCTCCCTGGCAGCAAAGGAATAGACATTATAAATGAAGTAATTGAAAAACAAATCTGTACCTTTCCAGTACCACTTCTAAATAAGTTTTTCCTTGAATCAGTTCAGTGCAGTTTATTGTAATATCAAAATCGAATACCATGACTAAGGGCCCGATTTCTATTTCGGTTGACAGGTTACTCTGTCACAATGGTGACAGATATCCAGTCCGGCGAAATATAAATCCCATTGGAACTAATGGCATTTATAATTCAGCGGATGGGATATCTGTCACCGTTGTGACAGATTAACCCGTCCGCCAAAATCTAAATCAGGCCCTAAGAGCTGGTCACCAGCAGCTGCTGCTATCAAGGTCTACTCTATTAGGGTCGATGTATAAGGGACCGGTTGCAAACTAGTGGGCCTGTTATTGTATATTGACTGATTTGAAACCTGTGTCATATTTTGCAGTGTGACTGACATACTAAGCATTCACATCTCAAAATGCACTTTTGCAGGAGGTCGCAAAACCTACGGCTTCATTAATATGCATGAGGCTGAAGGCATGTTGCACGTCCTCTGTGACTGCCTGCAAATACAGGGATAGAGTCCAGCAAGGGACAGCAGACCTACATCTTTGCATTCATTTTCCCTGCATTGATACATTTGTTTAACAAAAGTGAGCATGGAGGGAATGGCATCAGATGGAGCATGCACGGGTCATTTGGACCAGTGTCAGTTGCCCACAGTGCCACCCTCCACCATTCACAATTTAGAAGTTTTCCCACGGGCCCAGATTCTAGCATTTCTAAAGCAGTTTTAGTATATGTTCTTTTTTTTAATCAAAAAAGAGATATGATCTTTTGTAAATATAGACCTTTTGTAAATATAGCACTTTAAAATTATATTCACAGTGGGGCCTGCTATGGGGCCGTGTTGATGGGGCTAATGAAGGGCAGGAGGGTGTTTAAAAAAATAAAGAAAATTGCACTTAGCTACCCGCCGCCTCTCGTCCACTCTTCTACCGTCGATGACGCAGGAACTGGAAGCACCCAGGCTCCAAGACTCCCCTACTCCCCTAGCCAATAGCAGCGTCGTGATTGGTCTGACTGCCGTGATTTGGTGCTCAGAGAGGGAGTGGGAGCCTGGGCATGTTCTTCACCCAGGTTGTAATATAGCCTGGGTGGAGAACATGCAAAGTGTGCATGAGGGTTTGGCCGGCACGGGACGACCGGCCAAATTGGCATGCGTACTCAAGTCCACATACCACTCCTCCCCTGCTGGCTGACATCCCAGCCCAGCCCCACCCACCCCTTAAATAAAACTGGACCAATACCATAAAAATAAAGTGATAATAACTTTATGTTATTATCATTTTATTGTTTGTGTGGGCTGCCGCTCCTCCACCGTAGCAGAGGAGCCACCGCTGTATATTCCTCTGATCGAATACTAAGTATTTCCAGTGGTGTGATACATGGAAGGCTGGGTTTTTCTGCTGTTTTAATAAAAAATATATAATGATATGGGTAAGAGATTCAATATTTACAGGGGTTCTGAAAAGTTCCTTATTCACATTTAAACTATCTTTATCAATAGCAACATTCCATCCCAGTAAACGTGTTGTGCGTTGCGTAGATATTCCTGATATTGAAGTGTGTGATATGCACTAAGGCAGAACTTGGCAAACTAGAGTGAGTAGAAAACACATCTAGAGCAGCCGCGGCCCGTGCAGATAAGAGCAGTGGGGTCGGGTGGGGGTGATTTTGATACATGACGACGAGGAAAAATGTATTATTTATTTAATTTTCCCTCGTCGTCGTCTGTCTAAATCCCCCACCCGGCCCAGCAGACTCACAGCTCTTACCTGCATGGGCCGCGGCTGATCTAGACTAGGATTTGTGAGAAAAGGATGGTACGGTAACAAATATGTTGGCAAGTACAATGAATTGGGCAAGGAAATGAGTACTAATGAGAGTAAGAGGGGAGAACATGGGCATAAGCAGCCTGCAATTACCCTAGGATCACTGATCATGTAGGGTACGAAGACAGAAAATGATGTCTACCATCAATAAGACTGAAGTATACCAATTTTAGATGCTAGACAGAACAAAATAGCAAGGGTTGTCTGCTGTACGCCTATGTCCATTATGCAATTTTTTATTTGACATTTATTAATAGTGACAGGTTTGTAAGATGTTGCTCGAATATTTGCACATTTGAGCAGCTACTTCATAATGAGGCAATAATGATGTTGCTCTTTCTGATGCACTGGAGCGATATTTCTTAAATATTCAATTACGATGAGACGTGCATCCAATCAAAACGCAGTATCAGGTGTGTCTCTCTGTCTATGCGTGCACACACCAGTGAGTGAGTGTGTGCATGCACACAAATGCACTGTAAAGTAATCAGATTTTTAGTTTTTATCTTTGGGTAACCAAGACTTTTTTAATGGAAAAATACCTATCTAATGCAACAGCATATTTTTGGTGACGCTTTAATTTAGCGACTAACAAGTAAAAAGGAAACACTTACCATGCTCAGCTTAGTCCATGAATGCCAAGTCACGCTTACTCTTGTGCTGTCATCGTCCATGGGTGCACCGACTAGGTGGCAGCAGAAAAATCAGACATACACAAAAATAGCATGAGGGAACTGGATCTCATATGGATTTTGGAATGGTGATAACTACTGTGGCTGCATTCCCTGCTCTATCCAATGTCACTCACACATTACCATTAAAAGCAACGTCCATGTGTGAGGTATAATGCCAGCCAGAGGGACCTGTGGAAGGATGGTGCTACTGTGAAAATGTAACAGTTGCTCTCCCAAAATGTGCTCATTCAGATTCAATAAATACAATCATTTGAATAATAACAGACAATTCGAATGAATGGATACATCTGCTCAAAGTAGTCTTAGGAGCAGCTCTAGCGATTAATATAAGTTTTACCGGCATCAGATGGACATAGGACTCTTACAAGAAATCCATGCGAAATCCATAATAGAATGCTGGCCATGGGTTTCCTATTTATATTTGATATTCATGGCTCTTTCAACCCACATGCTTGGAAATTATTGCCTCTATCTTCATTGTATAAGAATTGAGCGGGTAAAGCTATATAAATTCTTGTTTTCAGAGCGTCTGAAATTCTTTTTTTCTGCAAATGTTCTCAATTGTGGTCAGTTATGAACAGACAACTTTCTGTGGTATCTGATCAGAAACGGGGACGCAGTCTCTGGGGACTGATTCCCCTTTGTCTCAAGAGAGCAGAAATGCCCACTAAATGTCTCAGCTGGAGGGAAACACTTGTTTAAAATTAAATGCACCTGTTGCTTTAAGGGACACAAGCTGTTTCCAAAAACAATTTTGACATGCAGGAATGTGAACACAGGGACGAAGATTGACTGCCTGCAAACCTTCCCCCGCCCCCTTCATTTGTCCCATTTGTAGGGGCGGCAAAATGCTTTCTGCCTCATAAATAACAATGAGGCAAGATCTTTTATAACTTCTAACATTTATACCATTTGTAATGCTGTGGCTTGACAAAATGCAGTACGTGTCAGTGTGTAAACACACTAACTGCTATGCAACCTGCTCCCTCATGCATCGGCTGCTAGGTTCATACCTAGAACAGTGTTTCCCAAACTGTTGGTCATGGCCCACTGTGGGTCAAGAGACAATGTTTGGTGGCTCAGCAGAGTCCAAGCAATAAATAAACTGCTTTAGCTACTGTGTTTATTTTGTCACATTTGCAGTGCTTCAGCGGAAGAGGGGACATGTCAATCAATGTCTTCTGACAAGCTGCTGCTTATTCTTTTAACATGTGTTTGGTGTTTATTTTTCTTTCTCTGATTGCAAAGTGATTTGATTTTTAAAGTGAATTATGTGACAATCTTAGTACATTGTTTTTCTGCAACACACAAAAAGTAAATACCACTAAATGACATGTATGCATTCAACAGTTAGGAAAGCAAAAATGAAGTACAGTTTGTTTATAATTCTGTAGTGTGCCGGAAACACAGACTTTAATAGGATCAAAACAAATAAAGCCACTACATGTTCACAGAAACCTCATTTCCACACATTATCATTTGAGTGCTATATGTTATATAGTTTAATTGGTAAAACTGCATGTCTGTGCAAAGTTAGTGGTCATTTCAAAGGAAAATTTGCTTTCTGGAAATGACAATGCGCACCTACATGATGCTTTAATTACATTTATAAATCACCCCTTCGAATGTCCATTAAAATTAGGTGGGTCACAAAAGTTTGTTGTAAAACGTGAACCGTGGTTCTAAAAGGTTTGGGAACTACTGACCTAGAGAGCAATACTCACTCATTTTCTCAAATTTGGTCACACATCTGCCTGGTATTTTTATTTTGTGCCCGAAATCATGACTATCAGTTTGTTCACATTAACCAAGATGGTATGAGCAGAGTAATAACTCCCACTTCTCAGGGAGATATGATGTGCACAAAACAAAAAAATGGAGGCGTCAACACATTTCTTTTTGTCTTATTCTCAACAGCTCACCTTGGCAGTTCATAAATTGTTGGATACTAAGAGGCCGATTACGATGCAGCCCGAAAATGCTCCGATCTGCGGTCGGAGCCTTCAGGGCCGTATTTTAATGGGCAGTTCAGTTTACTTTCCGACTGCCTCATTATGATGGAGGCGGTCACAAAGTAAACCGTCCGGTCATTCCGGCTGGCTTCCGAAGGGCAGGGAGAGCCCGACTGCCAGTCGGAAGCCGGCTATTAATCTCAAGGGCGGGCCTTTCTACCCTTGAGATTACGATGAATGGTTTCCGACATGGTTTCCAGGCCGGCTTGTCCGACATGGAAACCATGTCGGAAAGCATATTTGGAGGCCCACAGCAGGGCCCCCTTTGGAGCACAGCCACCGGTTGGAGGCCGAGGGGCTATAGTGCCCCCCAGTTGATTCCTGCAGCTTGTGGCAGGCACCTTCTGGTGCAGGGATGAACTGCACCTCCCTTTCCTCAATGGGATCTTGTGTTACGGCTGGATTACGTCTGTAACACGTGCTCTCATTGAGGAAAGGGAGCATGCGACCGAATAGTGTTTGGTCGCATTGAAATGAGTCGGTCGGGACTGCCGACCGGGTGTCGGTCTGTCCCAGGATCGAGTCGATGTCGGGCGGATGCAATTCCACCCGACATCAAAATAACCCTGTGTTTGAATCAAGCTGAAGCCAATAATTCCATAAAATGTGTCCATTAATGGAATCGAAAATTGTGGTAAATTTGACACTTGTTTGTGGACATGACTCGAAGTTGTGAGAAGCATTTTCACAACTTGAGCCTGTAACTTGATTAAATAAGGTAATTTAGTATATTTAGAGCATCAGGGAAGAAGCTACAGATAATACCCTCAAGTTGTGGAAAGTCTCTTCTACTAGAATCTGAAGACTAGTTTCTGAAGAAAAATTCACAAACAGCAGGATATTGTTAAAGAACATTTGCAAGTAAAATGAGAATTGGTATCTGAAGGACACAGACAAAATGGTGAAAGCTACTTTCTTTTAAATAATTGTATTGGTGGCATTAGTTAGTTCAGCGCTCAAATGAACATGCTGAAGCCCTGATGGTATTTTCTTTAGAATATTGTTTAATGTTTTTCTGAAGGTTTCAATTCAAGAATCTTAATCTATTTGTATTTTATTACTCCTGGAACCTAATCAGATACAATGCAGTTTTGTGCAGGTTTGCTCATTAACACTTGTTCTGTTTCATGACATTGATTTTGGAAGTTTAACTTGCTCATTTATTAACTGTAATGTTGTCTAAATGATGATGCTGTTTATTTGCAAAATGCACATTTCTCTCAGGAAGTCCTTGCTGTTTGCGTCACAAAACATTGAGTGAACTAGGGCTTCCACGAGGAAACCTGTTTTCTTTTTTATCATCAAATTGTGTTAAATTTGGTGGAGCTCAGCTTCAAGGCACATCAAGAGTGTGGCATATCACAAGCATGGTTTAAGAATCTATTTTTAAGCAGAAGAAAGTATATTTTAAATGAATGTACCTTTAGTTAATATCCACTAACTTTTGTTGTTTGCTAGTCTTTCTGTTAATCAATTAATATTATCAGTGCATTATCAGTGCATATATCCCTGTATGTGGGTGTGCATTTGTGCATGTTTTTGTGTGTGTGTATTTGAAGTCTATCAGTGAGCCATGATTAGCAAACTGATCTATGCATCCCAGCATCTATTCGATAAAATAACAATACACTGAGTTGACTCGATAAAATAACAATACACTGAGTTGACATTACAGAAGTATAAAACAAGATGATTCATTCGGATGAAATAATATTTACTTTAATCTTTTTTTTACATTTGCTTAATTTGAAACTAACCCAATGAACCCCATCAAAAACATTAACTTATCTAACTGTATTTCGTTACAAGCAGATGACCACTTTGCATACGGAATTAGTTATATATGTTATGTATACATGTGAATACTTATTTTTGGCAGTGTTCCTGTGGTGCACAGAATGAAACATTACACATTCAAAAGGTAGAATGTTGATTTCACCTTCCATACACTTTGAACATGCCACCTCTAGTTGCCTGAGCATCAATGACTAGGAAAGTTGAAGGCTATGCATCTTTCAAGGCAATAATTCTCTCTGTTAGTGAACGCTATCTAGCACCCTCTTCCTTGTGTCTTAAATTTCCTCCAGTTCATGAAACAGGCTCTACCTTTTGCAAATAAAAGGAATATGATGCCATACCACCGCCAGCATGGGAACATATTGAAAGCCATCCATTCCCATTCCTTATGCCCTCATGTAGTCTCGGGTGATTTTCAAATTAACCACATGTGTGGGTGGTTTAAGGTTCGCCACACCCGTCATGCAAATTTGAGGTTCGAGATTTGGTGCAAGGTGTCGGTGGCCCATCCCTTGCGGAGCTGTGTCTTCTCTCATTTTCTCTGCAGGCCTGGAGCAGTGAAGGCACCTTGGGTCATTCCTGTTCAGCTGATGAAGGCTGTGCTGATGCCAATGCATGTTAAAGCTGTGATATCGTTTTCGTTGGTAGGGAAAACAGAATTTTTTTGAGCCTTGCCTTAAACTGTCGCTGACATTTTTACTGATGTATTCCTAAGGAAAAGGTGTATGGTTTGCATCGGTGTCTGTTCTGAAAATGAGTTTATTTACTCGCAGGCCCGGTGTATTGTAAAATGGCGTGCTGTGCATTTCTTTTTATGTGGCTGAAAGTCCTCGTCCTGTGCTGTTGTTTAGAGAAACCTCAGGATGTGACATGACATCAGGCATGAGCAGCTCACCCTCTCATAAACTTTGCACTGCTACACAGTTTGAGCACCAGTTAAAGGTGCCCCTTGGGAGGGGGCACAATAGGGCCTCGGTAACAGGCATGCAAAATCTGCATTCACATTAAAGAGTTCCTTCGTCCCCCTCCAAAGACGATGGAGAGATATCCCTGCTGTGACACAAACATTGCAGACACATTTGCACTGTCGAGTCTCTGCATGGGAAGTGTCTTCCACCAGCGCCTTAAGCAGGAACATGAATGCCCCTACCTGGACGGGTGCAACTACACTCCTAGAGGTCTTCATGGATGCCCCCCCGTGTCAGGGAGTGTGTACATTTTCAGCATATTTCTGCTGATAATCAGGCACACAGCCAGAGTCAATGCCCTGAAAAGTTGTGCTACTATAACTCATAATCAGTAGAATTTGTACCCTTGCCAAATACTCTTCTTTATTTTATTTGTTTACTTATTCATTGATCTATTTACTTATTTAGTTGTTTAACAGTTTTGTGTGGTGCAGAAAAATCCCAAGTGAGATGGAGCACTTTACAGATGAGTAGTTAACACATAGGATTACATGGGTTACAACAAAACATTACTGAGGGATAATAGAGGACAACGATTTGGAAATAAAGTTCTCTATAGTGTGTGCATTAGATATCTCACCCTTAGAATGATCTCCCCCCACACTTTTTGCTTTCATTCGCCATGTTTGCTGTTTTTTGCTGGCCTTTGCGCACTTTTCCACTAGTGCTAGAGTGCAAATTTTCACTACTTAAAACATGGTAACAATGACTTATGCCCAATTGGCATATTTAATTTTCGTATAAGTCCCTACTAAAGTGATGCAACAAGCACCCAGTGCCTTTAAGTTCAATGCTACAAGTGGGCCTTTTGTACCGCTTTGTTCGCCATAAGTTGGCAGGGTATGCTCAGACGTGAGTCCCTTGCTCACTTTGCCACTGGATTCAAGCAAGCCTGGCTGAAGACGGCTGAAATGCCAGAAACCGGTCCCAGGATGCTTGTTTCCGGTCCAGGGAAGGCATGGCGTGGCCGTTCGGGCTGGACTGTTCCCATGAGGCACAGAGTCATACTGATTTGCATATGGCCATGTCTGAACTGGGGTGGCAGAGTGGGCTAAAGAACGGTGATGGATTAAACCCAGATCTCTTGACTGGGTGTGAGTCTTTGATTGGTTCTGATGCTCCGTCCATCACCACCCCCTTTTGTACCGCTTTGTTCGCCATAAGTTGGCAGGGTATGCTCAGACGTGAGTCCCTTGCTCACTTTGCCACTGGATTCAAGCAAGCCTGGCTGAAGACGGCTGAAATGCCAGAAACAAGTCCTAGGAAGCAGGGGCGGCTGGTGACATTTGAAAGTGGTGGGGCATAAAATGAGCCCAAACAACCTAAGGGTGGTTCAGGGGGGTCTCCGAGAAGATTTTGAAAAAAGAGAGGAAAAATTGTGCATTTTCAAGCAAATTTGAGAAAGCAGGAAGGTTAATAAAGCAATTGTGAAAGTGCAGTTATTACATTATTAAAGAGATGTCATATAACATAGGTAGCTGCTTATTCAGTATAACCACAGAGCTTCATAGATAACAGACTTCGAGATACAATGCATTTCTGGGTACCTCACTCACAGATGTTTTCTATTTAACATATTTTACTGACCCTGTGTTGTAAATAAACACCTGCCCGCTGGCCGAGCTCCTGGAATCGGCTAAAACAAAATGGTGGCAAAAAATTAAGATGGCACCCGCCTGGAAGACCTGGGCCGTCCGCTGTGATTTCAACTAATTCAGCAGGATATCATGGTGAAAGAATGGCTGCATAGAAGCAATCAAGCCGGATCACAAAGATGCCCATTTCATTGAGGAGGGTGCCTCATTACTTTCCACCTCTCATCGAGCTGACAACATCTAGGGCCTTTGTGTTTTTTCACCCGGCAACTCATGTTTTTTTTAACCATCAGAGCTAGCCTTTCAGTTGCAGAGCACCAGGTCGACGTTTTCCTTCACACCATAACCTGGTTTGCATAAAAACGTCTGGACACATATGAATAATTTGCCTTTGGCCGTGGAACAGGAGGCAGCGTTTTAACGCACTTGGACGCCTATGCTCTCTGATTACCTTGACCCTCCTGCCCCGCTCTATCTGGCCTTTGAACTCACTAAACGGTTGAACTGATCCTTCGAGCATCAGCGCTTCCCTTTAGCGTGCTTACAATATGAAAACGGACAATTAGCATGATTTCTTGTTCATTTTGCTTTACACTCGCCTTTCCCGTAAAATTAGATTGGCTGGCACCCCTAACAGGTCAGAAAAAAGAATACTTCTTTTATCAACGTCAACAGTTAATATGGGTTGTATCGCTGCTGAAGTGCATTTTTTAATCCGAATATTGTCAAGTCCAGAGTGCTGGGAATTGCTTAAAATAAGGTTTCCTTCTGGTTATCTGATACTTATGAAAATAATGAGGGTGCAGGTAGCTCCTCCATGCCAAATGGTGAACTAATTTTGCTGTCCCGGTGCATGCCAGAAAATTTGTTTTTAGGTCTGCTACTAAATCACTTCACATCAATAAATAATACGGGGGCCGGCGCCGCGGCCAGAGGCAGCGACGGCCCGGGTCACAGTCAGGAAACCACCCTAAAATTAAAAAACACTTACCTGACCGGTGACCGCCTCGTCTTCACCTGGCCGGCGTTGGCGCCTCTCTGCTCCTTCAAACGGTCCGGAACACCACGTCCACGTGACGCAACTGACTGGCAACCCGGCCCTCAGCCAATCCTGGCGTTGCAGCAGCGCCAGGATTGGCTGATGGCACCGCCTACTCCTCGCCCGCCGCCTGCCCATTAGGAGACCGAGGGGCTCCTAATGGGCATGCACAAGGCAGCAAAAACACAAGTACGCATGACTGGGCACGGAGTAAAAATTAAGCTCCCTGCCCACTCATGCACACTTGTGCTGCCTTTCCCAAAGGCGTCTGACAATGATGTCAGTCAACATGACGCCGGACCGCCCACGGTCCGACGTCATGCTGATGCTGACATTCACAGAGGAGGGAGCTGCGGGCGCGAGGCGCGGGCGGGGGGGCTACGCCCCCACGCCCCAATGGACGCACCGCGCCTGCAAGGAAGCTTGTTTCCGGTCCAGGGAAGGCATGGCTTTGCAGTTCGGGCTGGACTGTTCCCATGAGGCACAGGGTCAGGCTGATTTGCATATGGCCATGTCTGAACTGGGGTGGCAGAGTGGGCTAAAGAACGGTGATGGATCAAACCCAGATCTCTTGACTGGGTGTGAGTGTTTGATTGGTTCTGATGCTCCGTCCATCACCACCCCCTTTTGTACCACAAGTGGGCCTGCAGCACTGATTGCACCACCCACTTACCTAGCCCTTTAAACATATCTCAGGCCTGCCATTGGAGCCTGTATGTGCAGTTTTTAATTGCTATTTCAACATGGCAAAATAAACCTTTGGCCAGGCCCAAACCATCTTTTTAAATACATATAAGTCACCTCTAGGGTACACCCTAATTAGCCCACAGGGCAGGGTGCAATGTACTTACAAAGTAAGACATGCCATTTTAGGTTTTGCATGTCCTGGTAGTGAACAATTCTTAAATTTGTTTTTCACTACGGTAAGGTCTACCTCTCCCATAGACTAACATTGGAGTTACCTCATGACATTTATTTAGCTGCAATTTCCAAATAGGAGCAGGTAATCAGTTCATCTTGGTGTATTTCGAATTTTAATGAAACATCCTAAGTTATGGTGAAGTCGGACTTTAAATTCCAGTTTTGATAATGCCACTTTGAGAAAGTTGCCATTTTCCTGACTTAGCCCTTCACTTCCTGTAACCTGGCCCTCGGTCACATTACTCGGTGTAGCTGACAGTCGAGCTTTGTGTATTTCTCTTAGACAGGCTCATGCAATAGGGAGCTTAGCTGTTCCTGGATGGCTATCACTGACAGGAAGGGAGGGAGGAGCTGGCACAGCCCCACTTTCAGTTGAATGGGCAGTGTCCTGCCTCCACACAAATGGCTGCATACCCCCTGTAGTTAGTCTTGAGCCAGCACAGGGGAGGCAGTATGGTTGGGGACTTCCGAGCGAAACCTCTAGAAACCTTTCCCCTACTTCAAAGGCTCAACTGGGTATAAACACTGGGTCTCAGGCACCAGCTCTTTAGTGCACTTCTGGACCTGTGGATACTCTTGTCAGCAAGAAGGACTGCCACTCTGCCTGGCTGCTGCCCTGCTGTACTACTGCCTTGCTGGACTGCTGCCTTGCTGTGCTGACTCGCTACCTTCTGCCCTCTTGCCTGGGGGAGAAGGACTGGACCAGCATCTAGTGAACTCATAACCCCAGAGTGACTCCAAGGGCTAGTTGACTGGCCTGTTGACTTGAGCCTCAGGGACAGAAGGCTCCAACAACCTTGACCCAGCACCTAGACTCTGCCATCTGTGAGTCTACCCTGTCAAGTTGTGCCACCCCAGTCCAGGATCCTTGGAAGTAGGCCTAATTTGCTCTGCCTGCCTCTGTGGACCCAGTGGAACTGATGCATCTCCTCTGCTGCGAGGTGCAACCCCAGGCAGAACCAACACATTGCAAAACATCCTCTGCGCATTGCCGCTGCTGCTTGGATCGTAACTGCTGCAAAGAACTGCATCGCATAACAGCCTGTCACCTCATCTGAACTAGAGCTGCCCACCGCAACCTCGGCGCAGGTCCTCACATCCCTCATCTACAGCAGCCTTGATGATGATGCCAGACTCCGCATCACAGCCTTGTAACTCCTCAATTCCGATGTATCGCCCCGACTGTGCGTTGTGCTCCTGAATCTGCACTTCGCACAGCAAGTCATTGTTGATGGGATCTTTGATGATGATGCAACAAAAGCTCACACCACTTCAGCTCTGTGATGCATCTTCAAAGTGGATCCTTGCAACGCTCCTCAAACCAGCATCTAAGATACTTTGTTTAGTGAGTTTAACTGGGTCCCTGGAGCCGGCCCGAGCAACATTGTCATTGGCCTGAATTTGTGTTTTTGCCCCAGTCCGGCACGACCAGATATCCACTGTTGGCACTTAATGCCTTTTGGTGCTATTTTTACTAAAATCTTTAAAACTGAATATCTATGGTTCTACTAATTGGATGTTTGTCGTTTTGGTCTTGTTTTATTTATTAAAAATTACTCAATTGTTCTAAACCTGTTGTGAGCTCCTTTCCTGGTGTGTTCTCACTGTGTTACTGTTTGAAGTGTTGCACAAATATGTTACACATTGCTCTCGGGTTATGCCTTACTGTTCTGTGTCAAACTATCCAAGGGTTGATCACATGTCAATTTAGGGTTTGCCTGTGACTTCTCTCTGAGAATAAATGTTTTTGATGCTCGAGAAGGGTTTTGCCCCCTCAACCAGTTTCTTACAGTGGGCAAATTTGGCATTATGTACATTATATGTGCATGTTTTATGAACTGCAAGAGCCCCAGATGTTTCAAAGTACTGGTTCCATTATTAAGCATACCAAAAGCTACAGTACAGATCTATTGGCACCTTGTTCATAAATTCAAAGGTTCTAATCTGGAATGGCAGACACGATTATCATAAATAACTGAGGGATGGATGGAATTACATATTTTCTCTCATCTATAGCTGGCTTCTATAGCAGTGGTTACTGCTTACCAAGTCTTTCAATTCGTTTTTGAATTATAGAATGGAATTGTCCTGAGATTTGGTGGAAATTAGTTCTAGATTTTAGGGGCTCTCATTTAGGAAAACTGCATCTAAGCTTTAGAGCCTGATATGGAGTTGGGCAGATGCTGACTCTATCCACCAAAAGAAACAGATATCCTGAATCCACCAAATTTGAAATTCACTCCTTAGTCTTTTTCTTGACAAGCATATGAGTTCCTGAGCACCTTTGTTGTTGTACACTTCCTGAGATCCAATGGTTTCATGTAGTGCCTTATGAGTAAAACACGCCAGTTTGAACAAACTCTTTGCATCAATGGAGAGCCAATTTAACAAGATCAGCATGGCAAGGCAAGGTTGTATTTTCATGATCCTGGGACCAGGTTAAATGGGCTGCATGCACGGCTGCTTTGAAAGGAGGCATGTGTGATTTAGGAATCCATGAGAAAAGTGATTCCCATAATCTATTTCTATCTTAATTAGGGCCTCCCGCTACAAGTTGTTTAAAATTATGCTCAGTAATGAATTGTTCGAAACTCTGAGTAGCCTACATTCTAATAGTGCTCCATTTGCTAGATTATTGATATGCACTCAAAGATCTATGTGTTTGTCCATGATGAAGCCAAGTAATTTAAAAGACCATGGTCAGACTACAGATAAGAAATTAGATTTCAACCAACCAGTTTTGTGCTGATGGGCTTTACTTCAGGGTAAAAATTAGAAGAATTTCATTTTTGTCAGGCTTGGTTTCATGTGATGGGGTGATATGCAGGACGAAATCTCATTTAGACCTTATGACAACACCTCAAAGCACATGGAAATGACAAGAGATTCTTGAATGATATATAATGGGAGCAGGAGGTTTAGTGCAAATAATAAGGTGGGTGCAAGAATTCGCCACGAGTCACTCCTTGGTGTTCCTCTGCTGTGTTGGTGATAAAATTAGCAATTGTGATGCATTTAAATCATATTTTTAGAAATGAGGAGAACGATTGAGGACTGAGCAATTAATGCCCATTCTTTCATTGAGGATTCTAAGACGAGTGCCATAATTCACAGTTTTTTAAGGCCGCTGAAATATCATTATGGTCTTCTGTGGCTTTTTCTTAAGAGTGAGAGGATCTGGCCTTTCTTCAGACGTTTTGGAAAGATGTGCGAGGAAGGTAATGATGATGACAGGTAGGATTAAGAGAGATTCTCTGGCAGACTCTCTCAGTATCCACTAGTGGGAACTCTGCCATCCAATGGTCAATGACAAGTTGCTACTACACTAGTGGTAAATCTTCCAGAAATCTATATACTGTTGGGAAATTGGAAGAAGAGACAATTGTTGCAAATTTCTTTATTAATGGGCTTTTCCATCAACAAATACTGCCTTGACATTGACTTTCAAACACAGGCAAAAGTCAACCACAGTCGGTGTTACTGTCCACTGTATATGTCCTGTGAATTGCCACTTTTTGTTCATCTTTCATTTGCAGACAGAGCCCTTTAAGTGCTCCACATTTATCAACGCCACTCTGATGTTATGGTTTCAAGATCGGCCTATGTCACTTCATCGTATCAGGCAGAGCAGAGTTTTTGTAACACACTGTAAAATCACAACACAAAATTATACTTCTTTTCCACTGCAAACAACCATTGAACAAACAATAGGCTGGAGTTTTTCTTTTACTGGTTGTTGATAGTTTTGTGAATTTTGTGTGTTACCAGCCCCACAGATGTCCTAGAAAGAAAATCCCCAAATGAAGCAAAGTCTGTACCATTAAACAAGAGTGTTAAGAAAAGGAGTTACAAGGTGAAGTTTTAATTGTCAATTTTGAACCTAAAAAGAATACACAGCAAAATATTGCCTACTAGATGCTTTTCAAAAAGGGTCAGTATTTCCATTGTGTCTTATGTGTGTGTGCACATTTTATCAAAGTTAACAAATGAACACACAAGGGTGATTTATGAATAGCACTGTTTATTAACTGACAACAAACACTTCCTAAACAAAAGAGCCATAAACCAGCAAATAAAATACCATCTTGTTAGCAAAGTAAGTACACCAATGAACATACAGACTCACTGAATTACACATTGCTTCTTATCTCACATCTGTGGTCTAATAAGGCTTGCATGATGTCCCATCAGCAAAACCTAATGAGAACAATAGTGGTACAAAGAAACCAATTCCTTGATGGACAGGCCATCCAATTAATAAAAGGCCATGTAAAATCCATGAAGCCAATGGATGAAGGAGCCTGCTATAAAACTCTCCCTCTAGGTACATTTAATTGTTCATTTTTGAAGAATGGGTGACATGAGATCTTTAGACACATTAAGCTATCTTTAGTCACATCTAAAAATGGTGATGATGAAGTTTTCTATGCTTCACAGATATGCAAAGGCTTAAGCTAAACCAGGGGCCATGAAGGGTGGTAGTCCACAATCTTCGCAGGGACTAAAATAGCCTCTGTTATGTCCCCAACCAAGGAAGCGATACACTGATGTGAGGCATTGTGTACAGTTCACATGAGAGGATTGAGCAAAGCTGGGACTTGAGCAGTTCTGCATTGGGCTAAGGATACTTTCCAACCAGGGTGACCTACATTTGTTTGTGCAAGGCACACTGAATGCTATTCAGCCGGACTAAAATGTCGTCAATGAGTAGGGTGATGTTTGTGGGCCCAGAGTAGCAAAACCCAGGTTATTTGTTTAGAGTATGCACAAACCCCTATTTCTGTTATACATATTGTGTGAATGGTTGGGGATACGCCTGACATCCTGGCTATCTCGGTTCTCCTTCGGTTTTTCAACAGTATGGCTATAGTTTGGATCCACTCAGTTTAGCACACTGATATTCTGTCTGGACATATCTACTGACCAGCTGTCACTAGAAGCAGCTCCTGTTTCTTCTGTCCACTGTCTGTGGTCCTTCTCTCCATAGAGGTGTATACTGGATTATCTATGCCCTATTCTGTCTTGATAACCAAATATATTAACAAATACTGAATTATCAGATGTTAAAAAAAGTGCTGAATTCTGCTTACTTTCCGCATTATTATTGTGGAAACCTGGTTGGTAGGCCACAGTCCTGAGGTGTACCCTGGCCGAGCGAAAACACAGTCAAAACATTACATTTGCATTAGGGCCTAAAGCGAATTGAAACCAGGTGCAAACAGTGGCACAAAACAATATCTAGTGACCTTCCTACAGAACAGATGTGTATCACCACAAAAGACTCATTCTAATCAGCATACACGTGCAAGGTTTGGCTTTCATCACACTAACACGGCTTTTTTAGTGCGAGATGAGTGGATGACATCACCTCCATGTGACTGCCAAATCTGACTGCACAAACAAATCACGTTCCCACAATGATGTGGTTCTGAGAGCATGAATGTTAGTACTACTCAGTGACGGCCGATAGGAGTGATAATAAGTTAGTGGTTAAATAAATTCCTTTTTGGAGTGTTCCTATACTTCAGTCCATTTTTACTGTTTCGTACTCTTGGTCCAATCGATTCTTCACTTCAAAACTGTGTTTTTTCTTAGTTTCGTGAGTACATGGGCAGAATTACAAATCGACCCACTTCTCTGTCCCAAATGATTAAAGCGCCTCCTCCGCTCTGATGGCGTCCACTTCCTCTCTTCTCTTGAGCTGGCATCTCATTCAGTTGTGGGATTCTCCCTCCAGTTGTCTTTCTTCTCTTTCCACTTCCTGCCTGCATGCACCCTCACTTCCGCCATTCCTTTATCCCTCCCTTTCTTCCATCAATCCTTTTCTCCTTAATCCTTTATTCGAACTGTCCTTGCCCATTCTTCGATAGATTCGTCCTTGTTTGTTTTTTCTTCCCTTCCTTCTTTCCCGACATCTTTTTTTTCTCCAATTTAACTACGACGTTCAACAATGTTAACATATGTAGAATGTAAACATACTTGATAGGAACGTATTATATACTACAGTATATTTATAATCTGAAAAGTAATATATAATATATATTTGTGTGAGTAAAACTTTTCGATGTGACTTTGTTGTGCTGTTCTCATATTTACTTGTACTTCTGCCAAATGATGATGTCTTGTAAATGGAAGACATTCTGGTTCTGCGTCATGTCGCATCCCAGATGTACTTTTGGGGAGAGGAAAGGGAATGTTGGTTTTTCTGTCCCATTGGACTCAAGTCTTTTGTCTGCACATCTATCATTGCTCGCACCGGAACAGAGTGGCATAGAAAAGCAAGTCTGTTGCCTCAGCTGGAACATCTGCTGAACAGATGAACTGTAACGTTAAATCAACTGAAACCCGATTCTAGCTTTCCCACCCTTCTGTAGTAATCAGGTGAAAGGCAAACAAACCTTGTTATCACTGTTTAATTTGCAGTAAGTATAGAGAATGTTGGTGGCAGCGATACAAACAATTGCAAGCTCTTCGTTTCAGACACACTCTCGTTTAGAATTTATTGCAACACAATAATTTTTGCAGTGCCTTGCTTTGCATAAGTGGCTGATTTGTAAGACATTTTACCAAGCGTTTTTGAGCGGCTGTTTATTGTCGTGCTAACAGTGAACAGAACACGAACTGCGAAAGCAGCTCATTTTTCTGTGAATTTTGTGGAATTTAATTCACCAATATTGTTGAAAGGTTTTCCCAGAGAAGCCACTGGGACTGTTTATATTAGACCCACAGGACCCCTTGCATGTTACCTGTAGGGGAAGGAATTAATGATTCCGGCTGGTTCCTCTGTGTGAGTTAAAGAGGGTCACGAGTTCGCAGGAACTGGGAATAACCTGCTGGACAGGGGCGTAACCAGGCGCGCAACACCCATTGGACTCACAGGGCTTCAGCTCCCCCCCCCTCCCCTTACCCCCCCCCCCCCCCCCCCCCCCCTCGTGTGTAGCAGCTCGGGATGAGACAGCTCCCGGGCGCGCGCACAGCCGCACCCGAGCACTTCACAGGTCTTTAAAAGACCATTTGTATGTTAATGAGGCCTCGCTGTTGTTTTGTTTCACCCCTTCTTAGAGCCCCTGCAGCTCCACTCTGCCTATGGCTTAAAAGACTCAGCCACCCCCGAAATGTTTTCTTAGCCCCCCCCCCCGAAATTTGGCTCTAGTTGCGCCCCTGGGCGTAACACAGGCATGCGCAGCCCCCGCGGTGGGGGGGGGGGGGGGGGGGGCAAGCTCCAGGGCCCCCCCTCAGCACCGCCTTCTGGCTGCAGGGCTCCTGATTGATCCCGGAGGGGCCCCCCCAGGTGCCTTGCAGGGAGGCCCCCTCAAGGTTCGTTACGCCAGTGCTGCTGGCTCATGGAGGGAGGTTCTCACCAATTCCAGGGACTTTAATGTAGATATTTACAACCAGCAGGTGGTAAAGGTGTGACGGTGTCAGGGTGGGCCAGGGTTGAGGAGAGTCTTTAGGAGTGGGGAGAATTGGAGTATTACTGCACGGTTCTCCCAGTCTGAGCTGCACAATTCAAAATATTCTGTTTCCCCCCACACTAATTACACCAGGTTTTGCCTGCCATAGCCCCTCATTACTGGAGCTGTTGTAACCCCATGAGTAAATTCCACCTTGAGAAATACTGGTACTCTGGTGTTCAGTTTTTCCACAGCGCATTATTACCCCTTATTATGAGTTCTCCGGGGCATATTTTCAAGTAGATCGCGCCACCAGAATGTCAGTTTTACCGATGTTCCGGTGACGCAATTCCCTCCACCATATTTAGAAAGTGGTGCCAAGCCACTTTTTGTGGCTTAACGCCGCTTTGTCAATATGGTACCCTTTCACGCAGATATCTGCGTGAAAGGGGCGTGCAATGTGTGTTGCTTTCAGCGTTCCACCACAACACCCGTTCCTTTTTTATGCTGCCCCAGACTTACAAGGATCTGTAAATCTGAGGCAGCGCAAAAAACTAATGCCATTAACTAGCAGGTGTTAGAATGGTGCAATGAGTAGAAATACTTTTATTTCCCCTCGTTTTTGCCACATAGAAGTAACAAATCGCCATTATTGATTTTTTATGTGAAGGAAGGTACACCTTCCTGTGCATAAACAATCATTCCCTGCAACGCAGGCACCCTTGCACTATGGTGCAAGGGTGTCTGCATTGGTGCTGCACAGCTATTTTTGGCGCCAGCGCTAGGGAAAACACAAGGGTGCACTGAATTCTTGTAAATATGTATTTTGGAAATGGTGGAGTGCGGTGCTGCAAAATTTGCGGCAGCACTACGATCTGCCATTTACTTGCAAACATGCCCCTTCTTGTCTAATTGAGATATAATATGGTAATGCCAAAATTTTTCATTTTAACCCTGCAAATGTCATCTGGTTTTACCTAAAGAAATGTGTGAGGTAAAAACCTGCCATTTCTGCAAGAAACAACCTGCGATCCTGATTTGGAGGACAGCACTGATTTGTGTCAAAGCCCGGATTGCGGCAACCCTCAGAATAAAGGTGAACACTTTTGAAGGAAATAACTACAGGGTCTGTGCAGTATTTGCTCACAGGTTGTAATACGCATTCTAGCATAAACACACAAGCGTGTCCAAAACAGGATTACCACTCAGTGCCTACAACAAGGAAGAAAAAGAATCAGATCCTGAAATCTGTTCTTATTAAAAGCCATGGCCAAAGAGCAGCTACTGGAAAAGTACAACATCAATGCGCATTCACAAAATGAAACCAATTACATAACCTTGAGTACTACGATTAATCAACATAGGAATTAAACGAGACATAAGGAAACTGAGGTAGAGTCTTACAAGTACAAAAATACCAAGGATAGGAAAATTTGGTCTATTCGTGCAATTGTAGGCTATGTGCAACAAAGCAAGCATGGAAATATCACACTTAAATGCTTCCATAAAATAGTAGTGATTGTTAAAAATTACCTTTTTTGCATGGTATTCCCCTTGATTTTTGTCTTCTTTTGCTGAACCCATTTTTTGTGGCCATAGGACTATCCACACTTTACTCCTGCTCACCAGTGGTAATGTGGTCGTGCTCCCGTCCCTAAACATGTTAGAATTAGTATACCCTAATTGGCACATTTAATTTACTTGGAAGTCCCTGGTAAATTGAACCACTTGTATCCAGAGCAGCAGCGGTCCTTGGAGGGAGTTCCGTG
This sequence comes from Triturus cristatus, assembly GCF_964204655.1. NCBI lineage: Eukaryota > Metazoa > Chordata > Amphibia > Caudata > Salamandridae > Triturus > Triturus cristatus. The sequence continues at coordinate 200,894,182 of NC_140593.1, forward strand.
GGGCAGAAAGGCGGGGCGGGGCGGGGGAGGGACAGGGTGGGGGGTACTAAACACCGGAATATGGATAATTGGAGGTAAGTAAACAATTAAATAAATAAAACGAATTTCGTAGCGCGCGCTGCACCGCATTTTGTGATGCAGGGCGCGCTACGAAATTCGTTTTATTTATTTAATTGTTTACTTACCTCCAATTATCCATGTTCCGGTGTTTAGTACCCCCCACCCTGTCCCTCCGCCGCCCCGCCTTTCCACCCCACGGAACTCCCTCCACGGACCGCTGCTGATCCAGAGCCTGTAAACTAAATGTTGTTAGTGGGCTGCAGCACTCATTGTGCCCCCAACAAAAGTTTCATTGTGAAACACTTGTCCCCAGGCCTGCCACTGCAGCCTGGGTGTTAAGTTTTCAAACGTCATTTTGGCACAACACACCTTTTGTCAGACCTTTTTAATGCTGAAATGTCACCTCTAAGACAACCCCTAAATGCCAGTAATTTAGGGTGCATGGTAGTGAAAAAATTCCAAAATTGTTTTTCACTGTAATTAGGTTGGCTCTCCCATAGTAAAACACTGAGACAACTTATTGTGCTCAATTTCAGTCTTGGAGCAACTAGAAAATGATTCAAGAGCTCTTTTTACTAGTAACTTAAAATCCAACGTAATGGTAAAGTTGGATTTTGTATTACTATTTTGGAAATTACACTTTTTTCCTGCCCAAACCAAAATGACCAGTGTGACGTGACTGCTGATGGTTCCCTTATGGTGTGATGTGGATTTCTCCCAGACAGTGGACAAAGGGCTTTAAAGTGGGGAGGTGTTGTCCTTCATAGATCTGGTGGGTCTTTGGGCCGTGTCCAGCCCCATGCTGAACTACAAAGGATTCCAACCCTGCCATTGGCAGATGTAACTCACTCATAAGCCTGCCTCCCTTTTATCTTCATAGACAACTTTGCCCTTAGGGAAGAGGAGCTGCCCCAGAACTGATTTGGAGTGACCACCAGAAGGGTTTGTCCATTATCATAGGCACACCTCTGGGTGGGCACTGGGGGTTCTGAGCAGGGGAAGAAAGGACCCACTATGCTAGGAAAATAATGGCACTGTGGGCTAGATTACAGTAAAACATACAGGAAGTAAAACCCATTTGATAAGGAGTGGCCTGGAGATTTCACTTACCCACAGACTGGGCTTAAATATGGCATCCCAGTTACCTCATCATAACACTTCTGGACATTTGAAGAATCAGAAGAAGCACTGCTCTGCTGTCTGAAGAACTTGAAGGAAGACTGGACCTGCTTGCCTTTAGCTCAAGACCGCAGAACTGACTCCAAAGGTCAGTTAACTGACTTCCTGTTTGGCTTACAAGTGCACAAGCTTCAAGTGGTCTCTCTACCTGCAACTACCCATCAGACCAGTAACAACTGGACTTGCACTGGACCCTGCTGCTGGCCTCTGTTGGAGTGAGTCCTAACCCCAAAATGATGGCTCACAGGTCCTTGACCCTTGGCTGGTGTTACAGTGTACTTCTCCTGTCCTAAAACTACAAGAAGTGGGACCTGGAAACTCTTTTGCCATAATTTTGCCTGTACACCAGACGGAGGCCAGAATCTCCGTCAAAGACAAAGTCATCAACATTAAATGAGTGTTCAGCCACAGCTTGCTAGTTTGATCTGCCTAAGGACATCTGACTTCCAGAAATGTTTTGTAGTCCGAAACGAACATAGAGAGCTTCATCGGGACCAGTGCAGAGCAGCATCCGATCAATGTCAAGGCCTTCCTGGGCCAGGACTTTGGATTCTGCTTGCTCTGAGCTTTCCCACCTTCAATGGGGACCGCACCTGTGCCCCACTCATCAGCTGCCTGCCGTTGTTCAGCCCTGCTTCAGTTCCAGCTTGAAGCTTCTCCCACCAACAACTTCTCAACAAACACTTTTTCTCCATAAAAGTTTTTAAGTCCAAAGGTAAACTTCCCGCTGGGCTGAAGCTGGTCCCTATATCTGACCAGCGATCCATTGCAGTTGGTCTTAACTTTTGAATTAGAGCACGACTAGCTCCACCAGATAACCATGATTGGCGCTTTGTGCTTTTTAGTGCTATTTTTAATTCAACCTTTGGTCAGTCTGATTAGAACTTTTGGTCTTTCCATAGTGTCATTTGCTGACAACACACAAATGATTGTCTCAATCTCTAGCGATATTCAAGATGGAGCCACTAGATTCCATGACTATAGGTTGGAAGTGGGCAACTGGATGTAGGGCAATTGCCTTAAACTAAATTCTGGGAAGACTGTGGTCCTCCTGTTTTTCAGAATTACATCTCTTTATGATCTCCCACTTGGTGGCCACAGGATCTGGGAATTCTCCCATCCCCTGTTAAACAAAAGTAGGGAATCTAAGACTCATGTTTGATGACAAGATGAACTCAATAATCTCTTCCTCATTCCACACCATAAGGATAATTACAAAAATTCTTACATGCATTCCTTTTGAACTTCATAAAACTTTAGTTCTGACCCTCGTTATTTCCAAAAGAGATTACTGTAATGCCCTGTATATGAATATGCAGCAGCGACTGCTGAACAAACTCCAGACCCTTCAGAACAGAGCAGCTTGCATGCTGTTAGGGATCCCCAAGTTACAGTCAGTATCTCAGGCCCTGCATAAGTTACAATGGTCACCAATCATGAAGCATTTTGCCTTTAAGGCTCTCTGTATCACCCGTAAGGCCCTTGATGATACTTGCCCGGATTACCTTAAGTGCAGCTTCAAGTGGTATACTCCCATTTGGACAATTCACTCCACCTATGCCACAAATCTCAAGGTTCCAAAATTCAAACGATCTTCCTGGGGCGGAAAAAGCTTTATTTGCTGCACTTCCAAACTATGGACTAGCCTACCTCTAAATGCAAAATCTTTGACCAATCGTCTTCATTTTAGAAAAGTGCTAAAAACTTGGCTCTTTGGTAATTAGTGTTGTCCATTCCAGCCTTGATCCTCTCTAACAGTTGCAACGCCAAGACACCCCTAGACAGTCACGAACTTTAATGGAATCTATCATATTGTGTAATATAATATCAATTTAGGAACGTTCACAGACAATAAGCATCAATGGCAAAAGGCAAAGCCAGATTGGGCTTCAATTTTGAGTTATCAGCCAAATAGTTCGTTATCCCAAACCATACTGAAAATCCACATTATTGTAAAAAAATAATAAAAGAAGCATGAACAGTAACTGTATTGCATTTCGATTGTGAGTGTATCACAACACACAGTTAGAAACAGATTTTTCTTTATCGAATAGTTAATAAAGACCATCTCAATAAAAATAGCAAATAATAGAAGTAAAATTATAGCAATAAAAGAAAAAGAAAAAGCATAATAAAAACAGTGCAATAAAAACAGAATACAATAAAAAAAAAAGATCTTAATCACACTACATTTTAAAGCAACATTAAACAGGTAATCTATTCAACTAAACTCAAGCAAATATTCTGCATTCATTCCGTTAAAGTGTAGTAATAATACAAATAGTCACATAAGTAGACAGCAAGTTTGTTATTATCCACAGCTGCAAATCTAGTAAAGCAGATGCATTTCACTGCTGTTAAAGAAACCCAAGACGGCCAAAAATCAACTTTGTGTGTTGAGACTTTAAAAATAAGTTTTCAAGAACAATCTCAGCTCAGGGGCAAAAGCAGAGCAGCAGCAGAGGAAATGTACCACAGACACACGCTTAGTGACACAAGCTGCATCCGATGCTTGGGTCCAGGTATTTCCATGATTATGGTAATTGCACTTCAGGAAGTAGGCCCAAAAGCTGCATCCGATGCTTGGGTCCAGGTATTTCCACGATTATGGTAATTGCACTTCAGGAAGTAGGCCCGCTTGACGTCTAAGATAATCCTCTTTGTGAGAGAGTGCAATTGGCTCGAGAAGGTATGAGGGCAGCTTATTTTCTACGTAGGGATTATCAAACAAGCACAGCAGCTTCTCTTGAGAGGTTCTTCACAGGTCAATTGCGTTAATGACTGATTCCAGAGTTTTGCAAAAGATTCATTTTAATAGATGTAGTCAATTGAATTGTTCTGCACTTCCTTCCATTGAAGGCCTTTTGAGTTGCCTTCAGCTGCATGCCTAATGCTGTGTCATGTAGCATCAGATGAAAGTGAGTGTCCAGTGAGACAAAAATCCATCCTGATTTGGGCATCAGATGAGGACCTAGGCACATGAGACAGTACCCTACCCAGATTATTTTCTGTCCAGTCATGTGGACAATTTCCCCATAAAAGCTTTGATGCCAGAATAAAAGCATGAGAAAAAATTGACTTTAACAATGTGGAAAAAAAGCAGTGATAGGCCAGACAGAACTTTAAGAAGTTTGCATAAAGCAAACGATAAAGAAGATGCTTTATGTTCTAACCTGGAAATAGGATGCCTGTGGCCTTTTTAATGCCGAAGACAGTGAGCCTTATTACAAGCATGAATGACCATGGACCGCCAGACTCGTGAAGGTACGGCAGTGACGCTCCAGCCACCAGCGCACCGGCGATCCGTGCGCTGTATAATAAGTTTGGCGGTCTGCCCACCCTTTGAACACTGCAACTTCCAGGGAACCGCATTCTCTGGTGGTGGCATGGTGGTCAGGGGTTCAGACTTTGCTGGTGGTGTTGCTGCGGCACCGCCATGCCTATTTTCAGTTTCCCCACTGCCAGCTTACATGGCACTCTGAACCACCTACGCTACTGTAGGCACTCATATCCTCACCTACCTTGTGCCGATCTCTAAATTTGACAGGTAGTGATCTGCCACAGGAGTGGAAGCCATGGCCTCCGCTGACTTGGGAGGCCACCATGCTGCCTTCCTGTGTGAACATCAGGCCCACAGTGTGTCCACAGGTTTTTCATTGCATAGAACATGTACTCAATCATTGCAACACATTCATGAACTCACTCTTTGCCTTACAAAGTACCAACTCAAACCAGCTCACTTTTCACCCACTAGCCTCACTCATGTATTCACTGACTCACCATGCACTTACTCACACTAGCTCAGTTAACCCTCATTTAAAGCAACAAACTCAGTCACTCCCTACCACATGAAGATCACCCTGACAGAAACTCGCAGAAGACACCGATTCATACGCTCATCACATTAACAAATTCATTTATTTCCTCACTGTCTTACCAAGCACACACTCAGAGCAGCTCACCCACTCATGTGCTCACTTACATCAGCACTTTTAGCCATTCGAAAATGGAAAGTGAAAATGGCCTGCCTGCCAGCTGGAGAATGTGCACGATGCTCAGATCGGAGGCAGCAAGTGATGTGAAGGACTGAGTGAGGAGAAGGCAGGGCAAGTGGGGGGAGAAGCATACACTGTGGAAACCTAAATAGGGAGAACAGCATGAGGTGTGAAGGAGTGATGTATGTGAATTAATGGAAAAACAAAAACTAAGAAACCACATTGCTTTTTCTATGAAATTGTAAATTCCATTCACTTTGCACACTTCCATTAAACAGTTTAAGTGAAATGGTTTCTTGGTATTGGTATTCCCTGAAAGTGTTTTTTCCACGAAATTACACACAACCGAGAAGAAGCTTGTGAGGCAGCAACTGAAGGTGTGAAGGACCGAGAGGCCATCGCAGAAGAAGATAGGAAGGAGATGAGAGAGAGGGGAGCCAAGAGGTGGCATGGCGTAGTGCAGAGAAAGCTCCACTGCGGCCCGGTTGAGGCTGAGCAACTTATAAACGATCAGATGTGGTCATTCTACCACACAGCCTTCAGAGGATTAGCAAGCAAAGACCTTCTCTTGGAAGAGATGTCGTTTTGTCAGTTTTTAATCAGAAGAAAGGACAATAATGCAAAGCAAAAAGTGATTGGAGCTAGCCGAGTAGAGATGAGATAGAGATATAATAATGATTACAAAAGTGCTAGTAGAAGCCGCACTCCCAAAATCCATGCGATTACCAAACATGAAGCATGCTCTTTTACTTTGTAACTTGTATGGTCAGTATGTGATGAGCAGCAGAGGCATAGAATGAGGGAATAAAGGAAGAAAGGAAGAATGAGGCTATTCATGATAGAGATAGCTTTGTTGTGTCTGCGGCGAGAGAGTGGCAGGCGATACCGTCTGTTTCAGTCTGTTCTGTGGTGGGAAATAGGGATCCACGCAAGGCCAGGGGAGGCAGAAACAGCATGCTAACCGAGAGTTGAAAGGAAGAGAAGGGGAAGGAAAATGAGGAAATGACAGGTGAGCGAGAAGTCTGTATTTTGTTCGCCATGAGAGTGTTGGAGGAAATGCCATCTGTGTCAAACTGTTCGGTATGCAAAAGAGGCTGATCTGGTAAAAGGTCAGGGGGCGGGGAGTAGCAGCAAGTTGCCTGCTCATTGTAGACAGGGAATGCAGTACTTAATTTGTAAAAAAATATAAGTGCCCGGTCCTTCGTCAGGAGGCCACCGCAGTTTGCAACACACATTCCACTGTACTTACACAGCTACTAACCATCACACTGCTACAAGTATGACAATGCAGACTGTTTGAGGCCGCCAAAGCTTTAAGAATGGCTTGGGTGACAGGTATTAGTTGTTTTTATTGTATATTGAATTAACTAACAACTGTTTTCCTGCTCATCTTTAAATTACATAAACAGCGCCGCCATGTGGCATCTCTCTTTAGTGCAGGTTCCGGCCATTAAGTGCCGGCAAATAAGTGCTGGTGGCCAGCACTGGAAACCACCTGCTCAAATTAAGCACTGAGAGACTGCCTGATGCCCACCAGCTTGTAGATCTGATTGCCATTGTCACTTCACTTGTCCTTCAGCAGGCAGCGAAGGCACAGTCAACAGTCTGCAATACGTTTTCCCATTACAGCCAGAACATCCAAATGTCTTAGAGAAGATCATCACTGGATTCCCTGCACCACAGATGCCAGCATGTTCCACGTCCCAGAGTGGCCCAACACAAAGTTGGCCCTTCATCAGTTGAAACTGTGCTGCATGCACCACGTGATGTCTTACCAATGCACACATGGGCCCTGCACTGCTAACTGGATCATCCTCATTGACCTGTGCATTGGTGCAACCTTTCATTAGAGCATAGACTTGCACTCATTTTGTTGTTCAATAACAAATTATTCCAAGTTTGAATTTCAACTCCATCAGATTTGCAACAGCCACCTTTACACATACACAGTTTTCACGAAAGAATTGCTTTCCTCTCCATCACCGAAGTCTCAGGGTAAGTCAATGGCACAATGTAAACATACACAAAATGTAATGGGAATTTCTGACAGCCCTCCCAAGCAATGACTCATGCACAAAAAAGCAGGAAAGTTTGAGTGAAGTGGTTAGAACCAAAGCCGAACCGTTGCAGAATTGACGCCATTGGCTCTCAAAGCAGACAACTAAGATTGTCGCTAGTCTTACATATAATGGCGAGGGGTGGATAATCTAGAACCTGATTTTTATTTAGTTAGATCCTCTCTTAAAACTAAAAGCAATGGAACGGGATGCTCAACAGAGTAATTCCAAGTAGTTAAGATGCTAGCATTTCTAGTCATAACTTTTTGTTGTACCTCTGCCTCACAGTGCTGCAAGATAACACAATCGCAAGGTAAATTGCCTCAGATGCATTCTCTTTTCTTCCGTAGCACATTGAACGAATGAAGAGTTTCTAGAGTGCACAGCTACCTCAGTGGAGGTGTCCCGGCGCTAGCGGAAAGCTCACGGGTGTGTTGAGTGGGCCAGCAGTTACTGCCTGAAGAGCCAGGTCTTTAAAGTTCTCCAGAATTCTGTTTCTGATTCCAGTAAATACTGATGGAGTGGGAGGGAGTTCCAAAGTTTAGATGACTGTACCACGAATGATCTGCCGCCCACTCTTGCTTTGCAGTATCGTGGGATTTTCAAGAGTCGCTGATTGTTGGATCTTAAAGCACGATTTAGCTGGCACATCTGCAGCCTTTTTTTGGAGCTGCCCAGGTCCCAAGGCTGCTGGTGGCCCTAAATATAAGGATCAGTGATTTAAATTCAATCATCCTGATTATAGGAAGCCAATGAGTTGCTTCAAATGTAAAGAGATGTGGTGGTGCCTGATTAGCCTTGCCGAGGCGTTTTGGATAAGTTGGAGCCTGCGCAGTAAGTATACAGGTAGCCCCAAGTATAGGCAGTTTGCATAGTCCAATGAGGATGTGACTAATGCATGGACTACCGTCTTCCGATGAATTTCTGTCAGGCAGCGTATACATTTCCTGAAAAGCCTCATCCTCCAAAAGCAGGTGAATGAGATATGCCGTATCTGGGCAGAGAAGGAAAGCTCTTTGTCCAACCTGATTCCCAAATTCCTTGCAGCCTCTGAGAGGGGTGGAGGTGGATTCAAATCTGACGTCCACCACAGACTGGGTGGAGGAGGAGGCGCATGGCTGAAAAAAAAGACTTCCATTTTCTCAGCGTTTAATTTAAGGCAGTTCCTTTGCATCCAACCTAGGATGTCTTTCAGGCATGCTTTATATTGTGAAATGCCTCCACTTAGTGATCTTTAAAGGAAAGCACCAATTGCGTGTCTTCCGCATGGGACACTACTTTCACGCCCCAGTTTTCAATCAGCGTAGCCAGAGGGGCTAGGTAGATGTTGAAGAGCAACGGTTCTACAGTTTTCAGATAAACATGGCACAAGTCCTAAAAAGTCCTAAAAAAAGAAGTGAGGTGACTAACCAGGTTAGGCAGTATGCAAGTGACATCATGGCATGTGACATAACAGCGCGTGACATCACGGAGAGTGACATCGAACGTGGTATCACAGAAGGTGACAACACAACCCATTACCTCACAAGAAGTGGTATCACAAGAAGTGATATCAGATCTTAAGACCTCACACATATGTTTAGCAGGTCTATCAGGAGTGCATTTGAGTTCATTATAATATTTAACAAATTGCATTTTGCGTCACAGTTATGCCAAAAAAGTGACTCATGCCCGACGCAAAACCTGGGCTTCAGCATATATTTAGTTTTTTAAACTGTGACACAAAGAAATTGCCAACAGAGGGAAACATGGCAGTAAATATGTTCTGCTTAATTGGTTGAAAGGTGTGCTTTTTAAAATATCTTATGAGGTTAAAGCACCTTCTGCATAGATCTTTGAGTGCCCAGCAAATCTCAGGGAATAATAATAATGGTAAGATAACTGGAGGTTAATGCACTTCATGGAGAGATCTCTGTTTTGTCTACTCCCAGTTGTGAATCAAAGTAGCATAGAGGGTTAATATGGCTCCTGCAAAGCACCTCATGTGACACGCTGATGACAGATTTGTATTTTATGTAGATGGGCATGTGGGTTAGTGCTTTTAACACAGAGATTCTTTTGTTACTTGCATTTCATAAATTGTAATCCTTCTAATATAGCACAGAGCGTTATGAAGGACATGTGACTCTTGTACCTTGTAACACTCACTGTCATATATAACACAGCCTGTACATTGATTTACACACATATAATTTGTTGTCAACGTATAATGTGTACGTGTGGTGTAAAGTGCTCCAACACCCTGGATTGGGATGAGTAGTACTGTAAAAGAAATATAACTAAATAGTGGTATATCTTACAGTGCATGCATATCTCTTATATACAAGGACTGAGTAAAGTCAAAAGCATGCCTCTCTTAACTACCTGTAAAGTAATAACAATCTGTGTTCTTTGTTTTCTCTCTATTGTATTTGCAGCTAGGTGTAAGGCTCCAGATAGGCCAGGATACACTATAAAAATAGGACTGATGGCCCCTTAATGTTTGCCTTTATTTGGTGCCCAGTTGGAATTTAAACTATCAAAGTGCCCCCTCCCCATGCCACACTTCCCCCCATCTGCACTCTGTTGCTCGGAACAAAAGCAGACAAAGTGCAGGCGCTGCTGAATGTGTCCGGTGCCTGAAAATTAAACTGGGACGAGTTCAGGGTATTTCTATGCAGTCCAACTTATTAGCAGGGTGGACAGCATCCACCCTGTGAAATGAGTGGGTAGGCGCCTTCTACCCATGGGCACGCTCGACTTGTGCCCTGCAGATAAGCATCATTTTTATTTTGTAGCACCCTTAACACATTTTTTAATTTATATGTTACTACTCAAAATTTTGGCTGCACAGTCACAGGTAATATTGCAGGTAATGCTTGTCTGCTCAATTACATTTGTGACAAGTGCCCACCACGCAAACGCTTGGTAATAAGTACAAGTAAGTAGTACAAGTTTCTGATTGATCCGGTAGGCAACTGGACAGCTGGATCTTTTACTGGGCCACTCCTCAATAAATGCATGTAACTGTAGTGGGAGTAACAATAATATTTTTTAGCAAAACATTTGTGTTAGGTAATGTGTGTCCTCAGGGTACAGCCCATTAGTCGAAAAGATGCCTTTCAACCACTGTCCTATATTCTAGACCAGAGAATTACAGAAAGTGCATCAGTGCATGCGTACCATTGTGCATGTTACACACAATTGGTGTGGCTGTTTCCCTTGGCTGTCTCTCAGAGTGGTTCCACGGCTCGCCAGCTGTAGAAGGTGAGCATGGTCATACACACAATAGTAGGCCAGGTGACCCTTTCTTAATCAGGAAACATGTGATAATATGGTTAGGGAATGTGACTGCTAACACAGATCAAGGCTTCAAGCCTACAAACCTCACATTACAAGGATGTCCACCACTGAAATTATGGAATGGCTGCTGTACATTGAGCAAATGCATGATAATGGTTATTCTACAAGAGACTGTCTAAACGTTTTCAGTCCGTTAAGTAATACAAACTTGCCCCATCAGTGTAAAAACAGGTACACATCCCAATTTTAATTCTGGACAGGCAGTTTATATAATCTAGCCTCAGGTCTCTTATGTTTAAGCCCATTTCTCTTAAAAAACTGAAATTGTGTACTTTAACGGCTATTAAAAATACTCTGTTCAATTTATAACAAACATTGCAGTTTTCACCTGAAAAACACCCTGACAAAGATTTTTTTCATTGCTGCAGATTCACAGGAAGGCAACTACAAATCAGAAGTGAACAGTAAACCACGAAAAGAAAGAACAGCCTTCACTAAAGAACAGATCAGAGAGCTGGAAGCAGAATTTGCCCACCACAACTACTTAACACGATTAAGGAGATATGAAATTGCTGTGAACTTGGACCTCACCGAAAGACAGGTATTGGCCGGGAGTACATGAACTGCCAAAATATTATCCACACAACTTATAAATCATAACAAACTACTAATTAAAAATAAGCAGACCAGTTGAACACAGTCACCTATGGGTAGAGACTGAGACACTTGTTATGTTTGCTGGTTGCATGTAACCCAGTTATGTTATGTTATGGTACTTTATGTGGTTTGCTGTGGTGCCATGTTATGTTATGTTATATTGTGTTATGTTATGTGTATTTGTAAAGCTTGTAATCCCCCCAAAGGGTCTCTGCATGTTGAACAGGTGTGTGTTCTTAGTACCTGGCTAAGGTGGGTATGTTGTTAGAAATGGGGGTCTCTAGTTGGAAGAGGTAGGTACCTTTGTCCAAATAGGCACCCTTGCTTCTAGTCAGGGTAAGGGGAATACACGCTTTAAATAACCCCTGCTAACCCCCTGGGTAGCTTGGCACGAGCAGACAGACTTATCCCAAAGGCAATGTGTAAAGTATTTGTACTCAAAACACACAGTAATATGGTGATAACACCACAAATGGACACTACTCCACATTAAGAAAAAGAAAATATCTTCATCTAAATTTAGCAAGACCGAAACAACAAAAATCCAACAGACATGTAATAAGAATCTGACTTTTCAAAAGCCTTCAAGTAACTGGCTTTATAGAAAACCATGGATTCATGATTCTACATGAAGCAACCTGCAGTTGCGTCAAAATTCACAAGGCCAAACAGCCGCAGAGATGGGAAGCGTTGAGAAACAAAGAGATGCGTCAGTTCCTGTGAATAGTTCTACTGCATGCAGGAGAAGTGATGCGTCAAATCCTGTCTGTAGGGGGGAAGTGATGCGTCCACTCAAAGATGGTTCTGGTCTGCGGGTGATGCATCGGGAAAAATTGCCTCACAGGTGGAAATCCGGGATGCGGCGGCGATCAATGCAGTGGCGGCAAGCTTCGCTGCATCTGTTTCTTCAGCTACAATCCCTCAATGCGCTGGTTCTTGCAGTTGTGACAGGTGCTGCCTCGGCTCGGCAGCAGCGCAGCGATGCATGGAGATTCTTCTCGCATGGTGGTGCTGCATCGGGAAAAAAACAGCCACAAAAAGAGTGATGTGTTAATTTCTTTGGGTTTCTTTCAGCTCCCAACAGCAGAAACAAACTCCAGAGGCCCACAACTGGAATAAGCACCTCCTGGCAGGTCAGAACTCTCAGCAGCAGAGTTCAGTGGAGCTGGGGGTGACGTCTTTGTGTCCCTGAGACTTCAGAACAGTAGGCCAGCACACACAGGCCCTTGGAGGTCTTCTTCAAGCAGGTTCAAAGCAAAGTTCCAGTCTTTGGCCTCTCCTTGGCAGAAGCAGCAACTGCAGGCCAACCCCACACAGCACACAGCAAAGGGGCAGTACTCCCCCTCACAGCTCTTCAGCTCTTCTCCTTGGCAAAGGTTCCTCTTGAGTCCATAAGTGATCTAAAGTTCTGGAGTTTTAGGTCTAATACTTATACCCCAAAATGTTTTTGTTCTCTTTGTGCAAGGGTCTCTGAGCCCAGTCCAAACCAGTTCTGTCCTCACTGGTGCAGTATGACGACAGGGGATGGAGACAACATTGTGCAAGAGAGACAGGCTCTATTCAGGTGCAAGGAAATCTCCTCTCACTACTCTAACGGCAGCCAAGTCCCATTCAGCTCAGCTCTGAGTCATCTATGAAGGGCCAGGCACACCTCACCCCTCCAGTGGCAATCTACAGTGAATGTACATCCCCTGCCTTTGTCACTTCAAAACCAGGCAGTCAGTACACAAACAGGCAGAGGCACTCAAATGGTTACACATGAAAATGCCTACTTTCTAAAAGTAGCATTTTCAAACACACAACTTAAAAAACATCTTTACTAAAAGATGTGTTATTAAATTCTGTGTTCAGAGAGCGTAAACTATAGTTCTCTATCTTGTCACAATTGTAAGGTATAGTTGTAAGATGTTACAAAGTATTTCCCATTCTATCCTACGAGATAGAGAGCCTTTCAATAGTGAAAAACGCAATTGGCAGTTTTTCACTATCAGGACATGCCACACAGACCAGTACATGTCCTACTTTTCGCATATATTGCACCCTGTCCATGAGGGTACCTTGGACCTGCCATGGGGGTGCCATACATGTAAGAAAAGGGAAGGATAGGACCTGGAAGTGGGTTAACTTGCCAGGTCTACATAGCAGTTAACAAACAGAGCAGAGACACTGCAGTGGTAGGTCTGACATACCTTTTCAGGGCTACTCATGAGGGTGGCACAATCAGTGTTGCAGACCCACTAGTAGCATTTGATTTACAGGCCCTGGCACACTCGGTGCACTACACTAGGGGCTTACCAGTAAACAAATATGCCTATCAGGAAGAACCAATTGTAACAACACAGAGAGCACTTGCACTTTGACAATGATCAGCATTTGCAAAGTGCCCAAACCATCTAAGCCAGCAAAAACGAAATCCAGCATAGCGTCAAAAATACAAGAGGTAGCGGCAAAAGGTCAGGGGAAACCACACCGAAGATGCCAAGTCTAACATAGGTTAATTGAAAGGCGAGGTTGTCAGCTTCTTGCAGAATTCAAGAGGAAAGGAGTAGGCTGTAATGAGGAATAGGAGGCCATTCAATGCTTAGTAGTGATGTAAAAGAATGCCTATCCTCCTGAACTGGTTCTCTGTATACGCGGGAAATGTGCGGGTAGGACTTCTGCAGAGTGGAGGTGTCTGGGTGGTTGATAGAAAAATATGTTACTGTTCAGGTAGGTGAGGTCTGAGTTATGTAGTGCCTGGAATCTGTGTGTGAGGAGCTTGAATTGAGAGTGAGTCAGTTTCTTTGAAAAGCATGTTGGGATGGTTTCAGTGAAATTCTGGGATGGTTAGTCTTGGTATTGCATTCATCCTTTTTACTGGAGTCACCTCTGAAGTAGGGCAATGTAGTCTTACCTTTTCTATAGGTTTGGGAATTTATTTTCAATTTCAATAGATCTTTATTCGATTCACAGAATCAAAAAAGCATCATACATACCAACAAGAAATATATAAGATCTATTCACAAATATAAAACTGATCCCTAGTTAAAATACACATTACAACATTTAAAACCTAATGGTAGCAAAAAGTGCAACGTAGTAGTTACCCTGACACTCATAGTATGTCACACCTATACATTTTTGACAGCTTTAGCATATAAGGTACTCCTTGCTTACTTAGAGTCAAGGTAATCATATATAACCAGGATTGATTTTCCATAAAGTGCAAAGTGCTTCATCTTAAAATACTATGATTTTTATATAAAAACGTGTGAACGTGACTTCCCTAAAAGTATTTACAGTCAAACATAAACTTTAAATACAGTATGATTACATATGTTGAAATTTCCCATAATTCACAATTAAAATAGATTTAAAATGTAAGTCCCTTTTTAATCCTAATATAATTAGCTGCCAATAAGAATCTGCTGGTACCAAATACAATGAGTTTTGAAGAGTCGGTTTTTAGGATACGCAACATTTCAAGATATTTTCCAACACATAGCTTCCTACCCAGAGGTTTTATCCACTTATTTCTAGGTGCTCTATAGGCAGGGCAAAAAAATAAAACGTGTGCTACATCCTCTTTCGTTCCTATATTGCATTGGGAATTTATAGGGTGTATGACGGAGAGTTCTATCTTTTTTGCCTTCTCCTACAGAGAAAGTGAATGATTGCTTCATATTTTTTTATGTGAAAATCTTTTTTCTAGTTTTGTAAGATTATAATATACTATCCTGTTTCTTGCATTGCCCAACACCTCCAGCAACTTTTCATTCTTGAACTTATAAAAGTGACCAAAGAGTAAGTCAATGGTGTGCCAGATAGACTTTGCGTCATCACTGTTTGTGAACAGCATAGTCGAGGTAGTTGGAGGTTCTATCTAGTTCTGTCTAGAACAACTGTACAACACGACCACTGTAACAGGCAGCAACGTCTCAAAGTATGGGTGAGATTTTAAAGAATGCATGGCTCATTTTTGTCGCCAAAGTCACTGAAGCAAAATCCTTCTTATTGGCTCTTTCTCCTTTTCTTGTCCAAGGGTTAATGAAGGAATGTTGATATTTTAGTGGTTTCTTTTGCCCTTCTTGAGAGACCCAAGAATGAGTCCCTTCTCCTTTACCATTCAAGGTCTTTTTGTTTTAGTAAAGAGTATTTTTTGTATTTAAAAATAAAAGTGATTGCAGCATTTTTACATGAATACCAACATTAATTCCAATGTGTATCTTCCGAAAATACAGTTCAGGTCCAGAGCTCAGTTTAAGCTGCATGACTCACTGAGATTATCAAGGCAGGCTACAAATGATATACTGTATCAGATATCCCGATATGAATTTAGGTTTTCTAAAAATAACACATTTCCTTTAAAAGCAGAAGCGTGTCACTCAAATGTATAAGTTATAAACATTGCACTGTATTTTCAACATTGGTTTTATTATCACACTTGTCTGTCTGCGACATTTCAGCATAAATATAAAGATAATAAAATGAGAACGTTGTATGACTTTCAGGAAAAAAATCTGACAATTAACTTAAAGTATTATTTTTCGAAGGAACTCAGTATCACTGTAGATGAATGGCACTAGATATCTAAAAAAAGACTTTGTGATGATGAAAATTAAAAAATGATCATAGTTCAATGGACTAATGTTTGGGAAAACCGAAAGATATACAGCCATTTTCGCAAAGGTGTTTTAGGGGATCACGGTACGTTTATGGATGAAAATAACAACTTTTGCGCCTGCCAGCAGTTCACAGCGGGATTGCGGACAGGCATCAATGCGGAAAAGACTGGGGTTTTCTCCAGGAGAGCAGAGGAGTCCCAAGTGCCAAAGCCGCTCGGAGGATTTTAATAGGGCTTTCCAAGGTGTGACTTGCCTTGGTGGCTGGGGAACGCTGACAAGCATGTACATTCAGGACACACTCAAATTGTGATCCAGCTGTTTCCCAGGTGGAAATGTTAAATCCCCTTCGTGGATGAAAAAAGGAATGTATCACCCCCACATTTGAGTGGAAGTGTAGGAGAAGGCCTTTCATCAAAGGCAACTTCAGGGGAAATAAATAATAGTGTGCATTTGCAATGGTGCTACTTTGCACAATTCTGCGTTGTGTAGAATTGCGAACAGGGAAATTTGGACCCCTATGAATGCCTGGAAGCTGGCGGCTGTCCTCGAATGTCTTTGAATAGGTACAGTCCGTTCCCACTTTCATTGGTTTTTCCATGAATAGGGCCTCAGTGATTTGTATATATCATGAACAGTCCCTGAGTAGAATTCGTTTATAAATTAGAACACAAGTAAAGTAGCTACCAATTTGTAATCTCCTCCATTAGATGAAGCGCTGTCTATCCCAACTTCTTGTCAAATTGCAGTTTAAAAGGGATGATTGCACATAAATGTTTAAACAGATTAGTGACATAGTGGCTTTGGACGGAATGCACGACTTTACGACGAATGCTTTTACCACTCATGCCTTTTCCACCCAGCCATCATACGGCAGCCATCTTATGACTCGAGACCGAGTCCGGGAAAAAACGCAAAATGGGAGCATAACTTATAGTTACATTTGGGCACGAGTTCTAGTTACTTGAGACAACTATAACGGGTGAATTTTACTGGTTGTGTGCATTCAAAACACTATGTTATCACTGAACTTTTCACCTAACTATAACGTTACTTTGACCTGCATGAGAGCGGCATCAGGATTGGCCTGGGTGGCCTGGTTGTGCGCTCCCAGAGAGACTGGGAGCCTGTGCCTGCTGTCTCCAACCAGGCGGCGCATCTCGGTGTGGAGACGGCCGGCCAAGCCAACATGCGCACTGATAGCAGTGCCCACCACTCCTTCTCTGGGACTACTCCCACGATGCCCCCCCAACTCGACACTTCCATTGAAAAATAAAATGATAATAAACCTCTTTTATTATCCTTTTATTTTTCAAATTTTTGTACTGCTGGCAGGGAGGGTGGCGACGCTCCTCCACCATAGCGTAGGAGCCGCCGCTGGTAGAGTCCCAATTGGTTGTTACCTTTTCGAAATGTGCTGCTCGCAACGAAAATGTATGGTTTGTGTACCATGACTGGCAAAAGTCATCATTATTGATAATTATCACATAATGGATCGAATACCCTCAAAAGAAAAACGAAACACAACAATGGATTTAAAAACAGTAACACTTTTACAGTGATCTTTCTGGGTGACCTTGATGTTTAAAGGTAGACATAGGGTCATGTAAAATATTTAATGGACTGTTTTGAAAACAGATTGGGTGTCAATTGAATCATCAGGAATGCCTCTGACGAGGGTCGCCATTCTGACAAGATGAACACGATGACTGATAATCGATAGCAGCTATATATTATATGGACCTGCCAATGATTGTGTTTGCTTTTCTGTGTGCATTGCACGTCACATTTGGAAACCATCTTTAGCTTTCAGATCAGAATGCTCCTTCCACAGATTATTGCCAGGCCAAAAAATGATGGGTTTGTTCATTGCGGAGAATGTGAACATCAAATAAGTGCACATCTGAAAATATAGGATAAATATACAAATGCCACTCAGGGAAATTTTTTCAACTTTTAAATAGTTTGGGGAGTGGACCCTCAGAGTTCTTGCGGTACAGGCATGGTACATTCTACACTGGCCAGTGTGTAACTAGCGCGGTTTTCTAAGAATCAGCTATCCCATGACAATAACATATTTATGTCTCTTGTTTGGAATCTAAAATTAGACTGATAATAGCACGAAAATATGCAACATGTGTCAGGATGGGAAGCTTAAGACTAGCGAGTTAATTTGCTGGGTAAGAACTCAGGCAAGTATAAATATGGGAACAAAGAACGCACTGCAATGTGCACAGTCGCATAGCAAATAGAGTGGCACTGGGGCCCAGGGTGTCTGGGGCCCTATGCACCCATATTGTAGCTGTACTTTACTGTTCACAGAGGAAAAACATCCAAAAATCAAGTTACCACATCAAAATTCCTCTCCAAAGCATTTAAAGACATTGAATGGTTAGCAGAAGCAGATTAGGTAATACTGGGCAGGGAGGAGTCCTTGTACTGCCACACATCTAACACTTTCATCTGAGATGCTTGCAGCAGGATTTTGCTGCTGGGGAACTGTGGAAAGATCAGCAGAAACAATGTTTCCATAGTGTAAGCCCCAAAATCTGTCATAAGTTTGAAATAGTGTGGAAATGGCTGGTGGAAAGATCATTACCACAATTCATGTGGCATTTTCCGACGTGTTTGATGTTTTTTTTGCTCTTTCATTGGTATTTAGTTTCAGTCAGGCAAGTGAAAGGCTAGTGGGTTGCAGCATCCAGGAGTCATAGATTGTCTAGACTTTGTGTCACCTGTTTTGAAATACCTAGTTGGGTCTTGCTCAGCTGTCCAGATCAGAAGTGGCTGCCTTTTCTGGCATTTAAAAGCCTCCCTAATACACATCAGGGATTAGAACTCTGAATTAATTATTTCAGTAATATCTCCATGTAGTCCACAGAATTGTATTTTTTCTTCTGGTGAAGTTTTGGAATGTTGTGAATTCCTGATGTATGGCCTTCACAGAGTTTGTGAACCAACTTTTCTGGCATTGTGAGTTAATTTGCGCTCTAATCAAACTCAGTCAAATGTATAAATATTTTGACAGACCTATTATATGGATTATACAGGAATATAACACAAATTTACTAAGATGTCATGCAATGAAATGACGTATCCAAGAAGTACGCGATACATTGCATGAAGGTAAAACCACAGCATAGAACTATATCTGCATATATTGTCCTCCTGTTGAAGTCCTCCCTGGTGCTGGCACACAAACAGACTGCATTGCGCAACACACAACCTCACGCCGTGTGTGCAGGCAAGAGAGTGTCCAGTCTTACATCAGATTTGTGCTTGAGACATACCCTTCCAGTACAAATTCCTTTTCATGGACAACCACCGATGAGGATTTGTGCTGTGCAATGAGCACACATAAAATACATCAACTTCTGAGGCAAATCTTCAGAAGGGCATGAACTATAAAAATGGTGGCAACATTCTGAATTTTCAGGCAGATCTGGCGAATCAAATTGGTTTGCAGCCTGCATGAAGTCACAAAGTTTCCCACTAACCCTAGATAAAGCTGCAAAGAAAGTAGCAAATTAGGACATTCTTTGTGCGGATGCAGAGAGAATTCTTGTAAAGTTAATAGGATTTTGTAAATCCTCTTAAGAAATTACAACTGTATCTGAATTGTGATGCAATCCATTGTGGTTTTATCTTATTGTGGTACAGGTGCTGCATGTTATATTTATATTGAAGTTTTTTCTTTATATAGTAGATTCAGCAAAGGAAATATATTGTATACGCTCAATTTAGTGCAGTGTTCAACACAGTGTAATCTATTCCCTTCAGTTCTGCCTTTCCATTCGAATGTTGGCCCGCCGATCCAGCCGGCCACGACTCTTGCGCCTCCGCAGACAATGCACATAAATGATACCAACACTATAGCTTGGGCAAATGATTACAAATAGCAGACTGAAGGCCCAAAGATAGCTAACTTTACTGGTTACTTATTTAGAAATATTTCAATTTACTAATAATTCGTTTTTGGTATTGTTTTTAAAATATGCAAAGTACAAAAAATGCCATTCGTGCAGCTTCGGAGCAATTTTTGGGCGCGTACTATTTAAATCAATAAATCAGTTTCGTTTTATTTCCGGGGTTATGTGGTGTCATTAAATATTTAGACCATTGCAAATTATGTCAATGGATTTTCGGGAAAATAAACCTAGAAACTTAACTAGCTCATTGCACTTTATTCCATTGTACGACGTATGCGTCTTACCTGGAAGCATTATAATACAAGTCTTCACTCATTCACACTTTCTAGGTCGCAGATTGCATATATTGTGCGAGTGCTGGTCAGTTGTGCAGCAGTGCAGTTTTACATTATCATTACCACCGAACACCAGGTGTAGCGAGATATAGACCCAATAGGCGGTGCAAAGCCCGCACTTTGCTCTGGCTGGCCCTGCTAACGCAAATGTGGAGTTTGCAGTAGCTGGATAGTGCGAGTTGGGATGCCTTTGACGTCGTGCAAGCTGCCCAAAAACTGTGCGATCTGTGCGGACCCCGGCCTCTGGGTTTACACACCAACATCAGAGTCTAGTTTCGCTATTGAACCAGACCATGGGCAAGCACATACTCGTGGCAAAAGCGCTTTGTCTAACCTCAATCTGCTACTGTTTACAGTTACAAATAAAACTAGTAAATGCCTATGCAATAGTCTAGGACGAATGAAATGATTTGTTGGAAAACACATGCCTGATCATCATGTGCTTGGGGAAATTTAAATCACCTATGATTATAATTGTAGGACATTTATATAAACGAAAATGGCAATAATGGTACAGGAAGCTGCAAAAGCGAGAACCTGAGTAGGGGAGCAATCTACCAGTCTAGCTTTGCTGTGTAAACTTTGAGGTGACGGGTCAGAGTTTTCATTCCTGCCAGGGCTTGCTGCTCCAGTCCCTGTGTGCATGAATGAAACCCGAGCTCCCAAACAGCCCCTCTCACTTTCAAACCCGTGATCTCCTGAGGGTGTCTTTAAATAAACCTGCCGGAGAGCGCCCTCCCCTCCCGCGTGCGCTCCGGTGGACGGGTCCAGCGCGAGGATATATATTGCTCCAGCGTTTTAAGGAACAGCTTAATCATCAGTCTGGGAGATGCGCACGCTAACATACTTGTCGACTCAGGGAAAGGAAGTTATCTTATCATGCTGGTAAGCAGATGTGTCCATGAAATAGAAAAGCTGCAACAGCTGGCTGTCCAAAAGTATTTCGTCATGTACTGTAGCTTATCTTTCATTTTTGAGGCATTTCACAGGAACTTGCTGGCTATTGTCTTCCTCACCTGAAGTAAAATTGTGGGAATAATTACCAACAGTAATTGTGTTTTGGATATTATGAGCATTTATATAGCGCTAAAACATCTCAAGGGCCAAAGGTGCTCTAAGATGGTCGTGACAAGGGTATGGAGTTGTAGGTGGATATTCAGGATACATGTTTGACGCTGTAGGCCTTAATAAAGAGGATGATGAGGTCCCAGGCAGTAGAGATGATGCCCCAGAGCAAATGACTGAATGAGTGAAGCCTTGCGGTATAGTGCAAGTACAGCTTCTGTGCACCCTCACCGCCTTACCTCTTCAATTAATGTTATTGTATTAACTGACCTTTGGCTCAACGTCTCCATTAAAAATACTGAGCGTTTCTTCAACATGGCTGCAGCCTCATATTGTGTTTGCTTAGTGTTAAAATAATGAGGTTGCCAATTTCAAAGATTGGCTAGGCCAAAGTCACAATCAATCAAAACTAGTTGACTTACCTTAACCAGCAGTCTCAAAGTACTCTCTTCAATGGAATTTGTTAATCAAAGGAGTTATAAAAGTGCTTATTAGATGGTTCATAGTTTGCTGTCTCAGTGCAAAGGAATATTCTACTCTAGAGGTATTCCAGAAATATTCCACCAATTACACATTGTGCAATTGTTACAAGCATGGTGATGAGACATACATTGGCTAGTTGTCTGCTCTGTGTTCCTACTACTCGGCAACATATTGCTTTGGGTGATAAGTACGCCTATGGACATTTTAAACTTGCTGCAGTTAGGCAGGCTTAAATAGCTTACATTAGTCCAATTCTACTTTGGTTAATGACATTGCGATTATTATGTGTATATGCAGTGTGAGCTAGAAATGGATACGCTTATTTTAAATGCTAGCCCTATGCTTTCTTTGCAGAATACTGAGGTCTCTGATAGTGATACATATGTTAATATGGGAAATTCTCAAAGCAAGCTGATGAACTACCTGTACTGCACAGTGCAAATGATTTGAGATAAACCAGCTAGCCCCCATGTTGGGTTAAGGATATTTGCCCATGAAATGTATTAACAATGTATGACCTTTGCAGCAACTTCTGAGTAGGCACTCATGAAGAAGACCAATAATAGTCCTCTGCTGAGTGTGTAAAATATTTTCACTATGAAACTTTGGCCGCACAATTCATTTTTCCCCAGAGGTTTTCAAAGAATCTCTTTTAAGATATAGATAGTGCTGTCAGTTCAGCAACTATGTGCATGCAATTTATATACTAAAACTATTATGAGAGCTGAAAAAAAAGCTCAGAGTGCCTGATGTAGTGTTGCGGCCGGAATTATACATTTACCAAAAGTGCTGTTACTGTCTCAGTGTGAGTACTTTCTCAATGAGATCCCAACTAACCTGGTAGGGCTGTGTAAATATAGTGGGTGGGTTCTTGCAAGACCAGAGTAGACATGGGCTTCTGCCCCCAGTGTCTTTGAAGTACACCCACCCCACTGCAATGTAGTCCCTTAATACAGAATATTTGGGGGCCTTCTCTATTTGTGCTATTAGTGACATCTCAGACAAACACTGCTTTCTCTTACACAATGGTGCCTAGGACCTTGCAGGACGTTTCATATGGCTTGGGTAATTGCAGGACTTTACAGCTGGCTTGAGTAGCAGGAATCCCAGTGTTGCCTCATTCTGCTGGTGAGTTAGATCCACATTTCTTTAGGTGAATGCTGTGATTTGAGCATGACATTTGGGCAAAGAAGAGCCAACAAGTTATGTATCTCACTGTGGTGATCAAGTGAGGGTTTGAGTCTATAGAATCATGTTCAGTTACTGTTCTGAATTAGACAAATATTTCAAAATTTCTCTTTCAAAAAGTGTGAATCAAATTCGAGCCAGACCACTCAATTCTAGATACATGTTAAAATAATGCAGCCAGCAGGAAACAGACATAACCTTGATGCTTTTAAAAAAAGATGATATAGCTCATGTAGGTAAGATACAATAATTATTGAGAGATGACTCCATTGGGAGGTACAACTTCCTGAGAATGCAATTACACGTGAAAGGACTGACTGCATGGACCAATATGTAGACCAGGTGGCTCTGACAGCCAAGCAGAGAACAGACAGACCCCTATGTGATGTCTTCTATAGCAACGAAGAAAGACATCCGTAAGAATTAGGCATTACCATTTAACAAGAAATTTGGGGGACACCCAGCTGGACTCACAATTTGGGTGGTTGTTGCTGGTGATTATTATCACTGAATGTGAGGTAGGAAAACAGAGTTATTAAGTGGACAGGAGTCATCCTGACCAGTTGCTGGAATTAAATTTGTACTTCTGGCTTCAGTTAACATAACGTCTGGCATGTTCTTCTTCACATATGGCCACTTTTAAAGATGGGTAGCAATGGGATAGCTGTGAGAAATTAGCTGCTGCCGTATTACACCACCTTGCATCACCCTGCTTGCTTAGAGTGTAGGGGATGGAGGTGTATCCAGCAGTAACTTTGTTGCAAGCTTCACTAATGTGAAAATCCGCTTACCAAAGTCAGTGCAAAAAGAATGGAAGCAGAAGGGTTGCCGTATTTCGGGCAGTTCCTCAAATGACATCCCCAGTACCACTTTATCTTTCTAGGTCCACCATGTAAACCATGGCGGTTTCAGGAAGACACTATAAATATCTCTCACATGCTGTGAGGAGGGGCCCAGATCTTAAGGAAGATTATGTTTTTTTTTTCCTGAAGAGACACTCTTTCTTAAGTCTAGGTATTTTGATTATCTTAGTCTGGGCTATGGCTCACAACTCCCCTTAGCGCTCCTCAAATAGTGCCTGTGGCCAGAGGCGATCCAGGAAGACACGGGGAAGATTTGATGTGGCAGCCTTGAGGTGCATCACAGGTTGTGGAACACAGCCTTTGGCTCATGAAACACAAGCTAACGATTAATCAAACATACATGAGCCTATTGGTCACGATTCCGGGACAACTTGTAACGAATAATTCTCAAGCAGATTATCCATGTCACATAAATGGACCATTTCAATTAAACTTACTGAAAATATGGTGGACATGCAAGGTAACTGCTGCAAAAGGCACCGTGGACTGAAGTCAAATCACCTGTGTCTGGGCTAGAAAATATGAAATACAACAATTAGGTCACCCAGCACACACCCACTACACCTCCAAGTAGCTGTTCATCCTCATGAAGCTGGTATGAATATTTGTAACACTACAATATGCTACCAGTCTGGGAGCCATGCTTAGCTTTTGATGGTGATAATAAAGTTACAGCAAAGCAGAACCCATTTCTAAATCAGAATATTTACCTCCCCACCTCCGCCTGGATTACTTATGTCTTTAGCTGTTGTCCGGACTGAATAATCACACATGCTCAACCATGAGCGCCCACAAACAGAGAAGAACCATTCCAGTCATTTGTCACATTGCACTGGCAAAATGTAAATATAGTAATAATGAACCCAGTAAATGTGTCTAGGGAAGGGGAGGGGCCACATTCGTTTATTGTACCTTTGGGATTCAGGGATGGAGAAAGGGGGGGGGGGGGTCAGAGTGGAGTAAACTCTTCTGCTGCAAGAGGGTGACAGGATAGGTGGGCTTCTTTGATCTTTGGGGGCTGTCTTGGTTGAGAAGGTCGACACTGAAGCTGAGTGAATCATTGCTGAAGGTGGGTACTGACAGCCAATATCCAACTTCAGGAGAGGGGATTCTTTTATTTAGCCATCTTCATGTGGAAGTGTGCCATACACTTTTTATTGGAACCTCAACATAATGTTTATCCTCAACAAACCACTGAGAGTCAGTGTTTTCTGGTATGCAAGTCTGAAATGGTTGTATTGCTAGACTAGATGGTACAGTGGAAGACAATCTGGTCAACATTTGCAGTGGAGAAAAGCGAAGTGGAGTAGTGTGTGAGAGAAGGAAAGGGGTGTTTTATATTTCTGCTCTAGATTTGGATATCAGATTGAGAGAGCAAGGGGAGGGTGGCAGTAGTTTGAAAAGGAAGCATAGATCATTTATATACATCTGTGGCTGAATACAAGGTATATTTTGATTTCTTCAAACCATCTAACATAAATTCCCAAAATCCTGATCTTGTATTTTGCCTTTATCCACATTTCAAATCCTCTTTTATGACTGTTGTTGGAAATGGCCCTTTTTGCAGGGTTATCACCAAACATTTTGCTTCTTCCTCCTTCGTTTTTCGTGACCTGTGGTTGTTGGCTATAGGACTCTGGGCACTTTACCACTGCTGATCAGTGCTAAAGTGCATATGCTCTCTGTGTAAATTGTTATTGTGATTGGTTATCCAGGATTGGCATATTTGTTTTACCAGTAGGTCCCTAGTAAAGTGCACTAAGTGTGCCAGGGCTGGTGATTCAAATTCTACTAGTGGGCCTTCAGCACCGATTGTGCCACGCACAGGAGTAGCCCGTAGATGGTGTCTCAGGCCTGCCACTGCAGTGCCTGTGCACAGTTCGTGAACTACCAGGTTGACCTAGCCAGTGTACCCACTGGTCAGGCCTGACCCTTCCCTTTTCTTACACATTAGACACCCCTATGGTAGGCCGAAGGTACCCCCCTGGGCAGTGTGCAGTGTATGTGAATGGTAGGACATGTACTTTTGTGGGTAACATGTCCTGATAGTGAAATACTGCCAAATTCATTTTTCGCTATTGAAAGGCTATCTTGCCCATCGGACAGAATGGGGAATGCTGTGTAACATGTGTACCTGCATATTTTCCCATAGCAGCAAGATAGAAATTTGGAATCTGGTATCCCTGAACTCAGAATTTAATAACACATCTTTTAGGGAGTATGGTTTTTAAATTCAGTGTTTGGGAATAGCACTTTTAGGAAAGTGGCTATTTTCTTGTTCAACCTTTCTGTGTGCCTCTGCCTGTTTGTGAATTGACTCTCTGGTTTGTGAGTGACAGGGGCTGGGGGTGCCTCCAGGAGGCCTGGTGAGCCAGCACTAGGCTGAATAGACCTATCTGCATTTGGAGTGGTGGGAGGAGTAGCACCTGGGTCTGAATAGGGCTTTTCCTGCCTTCCACAATGCTGGCTCCACCTCCTGCGGTGTGTCAGATGGCCCTGGCCCACACTCACAAAGGAAGAAGATGTGCACTGGCAGAGTGCACCCAGAACTGGTTTGGACTGGGTCCAGGACCCCTCACACATGGAGAACAAAGACTTTTGGGGTATAAATATCAGAGCCCAAACCCCTGAACATTAGACTACTTTGTGATCAAGAGGAATCCCTGCCAAAGAAGAACAGCTGAAGAGAATGAGGAGAAGTATTGCCCTTGTTGTGTATCTGGGGCTGGCCTGCAGTTTGCTGTTGCTACTAAGGAGAGATCTAAAGGACTTTGCTGTATGCCGTGTCCCCTGCTTGAAGAAGGTCTTTGCTGTGTGCTGTGTCCATCTGAAGAAATGTCTCCAAGGGCCTTAGAAGAGCTGGCCTCCTGTTTCTGAAGTCCCAGTCACAAAAGGACTTCAACCCCAATTCCCTGAACTTCCTTGCTGGGAGTTCCAGTCTTCCAGTAGGGCCTGTAACTGTGTGTGAGGCCTTTTTGCTGTTGGGAGCTGGAAGCGTGACGCAACGAGAGAGAAGCGTGACATTGCCGCAGCAGCCGCTGTCGCATCATCGAGGAAGCGTGTCGCCGCTGCCACCGTTGCATCACTGCAGAAGCGTGCCACCGCACAAAGGGTGCTGTCGCATCACCGGAGAAGCGTGTCGCAAGGCCGCCGCATCGCTGAGGAGTCGCACCGCCGCTGATTGCTGCCGCAACACCGGAGAAGCATGTCGCCGTCACCGAGGGTGTCGTTGCATCACGGAGAAGTGTGTCGCAGGGCCTGTCGCGGCTCAGAAAATCACCGAGTTCACTGCACGGCCGTCGGGGATGCACGCATTGCCTCCATCTTTTCGCATCGCAATGAAGACACCATTTTCTCGCATCGCACCAGATCGTTGCAATGCCTCGCGGCACCATCTAGTCGCACTGGAACCAGAGCACATGAAGAACCGACGCATCGCCTTCTCTGAGACCCTTTAGTTGGTTTTGCGTTACGCATCCCAGGTACTTTGTGAGTAAATTGTCGCATTTCATCATCTACAAGTTTATTTTTGCAACAACCTTTTTAAAGACATTCTACTGAGTTTCTGTATGTTGGATTTTTGTCGTTTTGGTCTTGTTTAGTTTGGAAAAAGATATTTTATTTTTCTAAACTGGTGTGGTGGCCATTTGTGGTGTTTTAACTGTGTTACTGTGAGTGTTGGTACAAATACTTTACACATTGCCTTTGGGATAAGCCTGTCTGCTCGTGCCAAGCTACCAAGGGGGTGAGCAGGGGTTATCTAAAGTGTGTTCCCCCTTACCCTGTCTAGAAGCATGGGTCCCTTTTTGGTCTAAGGTACCTACCTCTGCCAACTAGAGCCCCCAGATCTAACAACTATTTAAGCATTTTTGCTGGAGAAAGGCTTTCCCCAAAACTAGTACAAGATCTCTTGGCATCCTACTTAATAATATTATGCATCCGGGCCTATGCAACAAAAATGCAGTTACATCAGCAAAATTCCTTATTCTTTCACATCCCAAAACTGAACCGTGAACACAAGGCTAGCACATGCCAGTTCTAGTCTGGAACACAATAATGCGAGATTGACAGCTTCCTGAAAATCTCTGATTAAGGCAGCCTTCCAAATAGCACTTTGGACAGTTTCAGGTCCCCGCTGTTAAGACCACATCACACCAATCCTGATGTCTGCCGATGAAAGCCAGATGTATTTTTCAAATTACTTTCTTTAACTATACAGCTTTCCCCTTGTACTATGGGAAATTCAGGAGAGGCGTGCCTATTCTCTGGGTTTAACTCGGCCCTGAAGAACAAGGTTGACCTTGCAAACACATTGGTGGATTCAACCATTAAAACTAGGGGCAAAGGAGGTCACACTTTGCACCAGCTTGCATCACTAAAGGGAATGAAACTCGGCACAAAGTTTCATATTGGGATTTACTTTCCAGCGCAACTCTTAATTTTCATTGGAAAGAAGCCTCATGTAAAGCAAAATATTGCAACGCATTACTTTGGTTCAAGGGGGTATTTCATGGGTGGGACATGAGTTTTCCCATGCAACCCCCCATGGGTTTTGATGCAAAGCCCTATCTACTAAAAAAGGTAAACAGGAATTTGCACTTGTGTTAACACCTCCTCAAGACAGGTGTTAAGTTTGAGAAAGGATTTATTTTCTCAAAACTTTCCCTTTTTTACATGTGTAGTACAACTTAGAACATAAGATGTGAAAAAAGTGTTACACTATGGTAAAGTGTAATATTTATTACTGGAAATTAAGATTTCTAGTACAAAACCTATGCTTGACCTTCCAGGAAACACCCTTACAGCATGGGGCAAGAGTGTGTGATTTGGTATATGACAAACAAAAATATACCAGTGCTGGGGGTGAAACAGCACCATATCTAATCCCTTTCATGCAGCGCAGTACAGCACAGCAACTTTTGTTGCCCCTAGGTGTGTGCTAATGTGTTATATTTTGCATCTGCACACCGCATTCAATTACTTTTAAACAAGCACTTGCAAATGCAATAGGTTTGGTCCTTCATAGTATCTGAATGTTTCAGGGATAGTTATATAGTAGGTAGCATGATTTTAAAAGCAAAGCCAAAAGTAGAGCAAACGTAAAAGTGAGGTTCTGCCTACTTGTCCGCCCTTCTAAAAAAACTGGTTATGGTACAGCCATCGATGTTTCGTTAGGGTAGGGTGAGCGTACACCTAACCACGTTTCTCTCATGGTGCTGCTAATCTTTGCTGACATCTTTACAAGCCTTGCCACACATAAAGCAATGTGTAATCAATCAATCAATCCATTTGTAGAGCGCACTACTTACCCATGAGGGTCTCAAGGCGCTGGGGGGGTGCCGCTACTGCTCGAACAGCCAGGTTTTGAGAAGCCTCCTGAAGGTCGGCAGGTCCTGGGTCTGTCGTAGGTGGATGGGGAGGGTGTTCCATGTCTTGGTGGCATGGTGGGAGAATGATCTGCCGCCGGCTTTCGTCATCGGATGCGGGGAACAGTGGCGAGGGCGAGGTCAGCGGAGCGAAGCTGGTGGTTTGGGGTATAGAAGTTGAGTCGTCCGTAGAGGTATGTTGTTCCAGTGTTGTGGAGTGCTTTGTCAGCGTGGGTGAGGAGCTTGAAGGGGATCCTCTTGTTGACGGGGAGCCAGTGCAGGTCTCTCAGGTGGGATGTGATGTGGGTGTGGCAGGGGATGTCGAGGATGAGGCGTGCAGAGGCGTTCTGTATGTGTTGTAGTCGTTTCTGGAGTTTGGCCGGGGATCCCGCATAGAGTGCGTTGCCATAATCCAGTCTGCTCCTGATGAGGGCCTGTGTGACCGTCCTTCTGGTTCCGGTGGGGATCCATCTGAAGATCTTGCGGAGCATGCGGAGGGTGTTGAAGCAGGAGGAGAAGACGGCGTTGACTTGCTGGGTCATTGACAGCGATGAGTAAAGGATGACCACCAGGTTGTGTGTGCTGTCAGTGGGCTTCGGTGCAGCTCCCAATGCGGCTGGCTACCAGGGGTCGTCCCAGGCAGAGGGGGTGGAGCCGAGGATGAGGACTTCCATCTTGTCAGAGTTAAGTTTCAGGCGGCTATTCTTCATCCATTCGACGATGGCCTTCATTCCTTTGTGGAGGTTGGTTTTGTTGGTGGTGGGGGCCTTGGTGAGGGAGAGGATCAGCTGGGTGTCATTGGTGTATGAGATGATGTTGAGTTCATGCGATTGGACGATGTTGGCGAGCGGTGCCATGTAGACATTGAAGAGTGTCGGACTGAAGGATGATCCTTGGGGTACGCCGCAGATGATCTTGGTGTCTATAGATCGGAATGGAGGGAGGCGGACAATCTGGGCTCTGCTGGTGAGGAAGGAGGTGGTCCAGTCCAAGGCTTTGTCGCGGATCCCTGCGTTGTAGAGGCGTGTGCGTAGGGTGTGGTGGCAGACGGTGTCGAAGGTGGCCGAGAGGTCCAGGAGGATGAGGGCCGCGGTTTCTCCGTTGTCCACTGTTGTCATCGGTGGCGGCGATGAGGGCTGTTTCGCTCGTGTGATTGCTGCGGAATCCAGATTGGGACGGATCTAGGATGTTGTTCTTTTTGAGGAAGATGGTCAGTTGTCTGTTGACAATCTTCTCAATGACTTTTGCCGGGTATGGGAGTAGGGATATGGGCCGGAAGTTCTTGAGGTCCTTCGGGTCCGCCTTGGGTTTCTTGAGTAGGGTCTTGATCTCAGCATGCTTCCAGCTCTCCGGGAAGGTGGCCTCGAAGGAGTTGTTGATGATCTTACAGAGATAGGGTGTGATGCCAACCTAGAGGCTGTGCTCTGCTTCCTACCCATGATAGCAACGATAATTAATTTAGCAACAATGTATTTTACTGGAAAGTATGTAAAGAAAATGGAGTTTAACCATGCCACACTGGTGACCAGTTAAGAATTGAGAAAATACATTTTACAGCAAAAAAGAAATCACTTTTTGTATTAGTTATTTTTTTTTACAAATTTGAGAGTACAGGGGGCAGTTTTTTGGACTGAACCTCATGGGTATCTATTCGTTAAATTGCTAGGGGTAGCGGAAGTTACATCACATGCCATTTGACCTTTACTTTCACCCACACACTTACACACATATACACACTGTCCCTCACATAAATATTCTCATCCGCAAGCACACACACAAAATACATTTATAAACATCTTTTGAAATACCTCCGCTGCCAGGTATGGGCTTATTCTAACTAATTGTGCTCCATTTTTTATTACACTACTAGTGAATAATGTATTATTCATTATTAGTGTAAAACAATTGACAGAAAACGAATAAAGTAAAGCCCAACCAATGGTCCATAAGGACAAGTTGCCCCTGTGTTCCTGGCATTGATTTTGGACCTGAGACCGCTAAAAGACTTTCTGAACTTATGCTATTTTTAATATGTTTGTTATTGTTTTGGGTGTCAAAGAATGAGAGTGGTTGGGGAAAGTGACTAGCCATTCCCCACAGAAATCTTCACAATATTTTGTTAGTAATCAATTAATTCTGTTTATTGGGACATACTTAGAAAAAGTACATTTTGGCTAATTTATTTTGTGATTTATAAAAATCAGTTTATGGAGTTAATGATGCTGAAGTCTTAAAAGCAACTACACACCAGCCTCTGTGGGCCACCAGCCTGAAGGGCAATTCTACTCTTTTTTTGTTATCTTCAGATAATTGCGCGTTTGGGTGGTAAGTGTGTTTGGCAGAGGAGTGAATAGAGCATTGTGGGGGGCGGGGGTAGAAATCAGACATGGCCACAGAAATGCCCTTTGATTGTGCTTATTGTGCCATAGTTAAAAAAACTCCCGATGGAGATGGGAAAGAATCAGCCAATCTCCATGTATATTTTCGTTATTTAATTGCCATCATTAGCAAGTCCACTAAAAAAATTAATGTACCCCCTGTTATCAAGCAAGAAAGCTAAACTGGGGCCCTCATTTGCAAATCGAGGCAGTTTTCAATTTGTAAAGACAAGCTGTATAGGTGTTTTGAAGGCTATGGCAAACTGCATGCATTTGTGCTTGCTGCAGTCAATGTTTGCAGTAATATCAGGGAAATCAACAATAGAAATCTGCCCAACAGACCACAAAACAGGCCCACAAACAAACAGGCACACACGCTGGCCTGTCAGACCAGCCCTTCGGGTACTGCCTGATTGACCTATAGGCCCGTCCGACTCCAGCTCTTGACCTTCGGCTGATTTCTAGGCAGTGCCATCCGTCTCAAGCTGTTTCTCTCCACATGCCAAGGGGATATTTTGGAGGTAATTCAACATGGACGTTAAGGGGCATAGAACTCTTGTACTTAGGGGCTGTTGTGACAGTGCAAGCCTAGGTTGGTATGTGTGAAATGGGGGGAGGGAGAAGAGGGGAGAAGGATGGGGCTACTCTCTGTGATCTGTCACGTTTTAGCAGTGATGTGCTGAGCAGTAACTCCTTCCTCACTCTCTGCTACTTATAACTGCTGTTGTGTCCAGCTTGAAAAGAATAATGTTACTTATACTTGGCGGCTTTTATATAGCTAAAGGTAGATGATATTAAAGTACTGAGGGGCTTATTTATGAAAACTGTGCATCACTGTGACAAAACAGCGATGCAACAGTTTTCACCGCGCCCTCCTTGCAACATCATGGATGTGCCATATTTATTGTACGGCGCTCCATGTTGCAAGAAAAGACAGATACATCAGTATCCTGAGGTATCTGACGGTGCAAAAGTACCGCATTGCTGGAGTTGTGTCACAAGCATGACACAACTTTAGAAATGCATGGGGGGGGACCTATCTTCAATGCACTGCATCACACTTACGGCTGCCATGAGGCAGGCGTAAGGTTTTGAGACAATGACTTCCTAGAAGTGGCGCACTGAAATCTTATAGATTTCAGTGTGCCACTTCTACAAGGCTTTGATACGTGGGAACCCCCACCATGCATACATTATACCTGACGCAGGTATAATGTGGCTCAGGGCTTTACAAAGTGATGCATTTGCCTGGATGTGTCACCTTCTAAATATGGCACAATGTGGCGCATTGGTTACGCCGCCGCTGCATCACAAAATGTGACACAACAGCGGCATAAAAGTGTTGCAAGGGGCTCATATATAAGCACCTGAAACTTTATTTCGGGTCCTTAGACAATTTACACCCAGCACCAAGGAAATTGTGGACATTGGCTTTCATACTCTCAAAGATGAGGCTATGTGCATAATTAGTATGTACTTGGCCATATCAGTCTGAATACGAAACAAGGCAAAACGAGGACGGCCGCATACGAGACTCAAGTGAGAGCTAAAAATGAAGCGTGTGTCTGTACTATCCAGTTTCCTCCTTAAAGGGTCTCTCCTGCACAGCAATGTGGATTAGAGCAGGAGGTGGCTGTGCCAAGGCTATCTGATGCCCTCTCACATCAAACCTGACTGCTTCTATTGCTGCAAACTCATGACTCAAGCAGCCCTGTGACTGATGGGAAGGAAAAGGAAGTAAGAGGGTAGGGAGCTGGCACTGCAGAGAAAGAGAATATGGAGTTAAAAGGAGGTCGAGGTGCATGTGAATGGTGAAAAACATTGTAAGATAGTGGAAGCAAGATTTAGTGAGAGGAATATCAAAGTGAGAAATTTGAATGGATTTTTTTTTTTTTTAAAGAACACTCATGCCTAAACAAGACTTTCTTGTTACAGGAGATTAGTAAAACCTGAAAAAGCAAACAACAAAAAAAAGCATGTTTAATTGGTCCTTCAAAGACAAGTTTAAAAACAATTCAAAAGGAACAAAGTTATTCAGCAGGATCAATAGAACAAGCATTTGCAATGCAATAGGTCTCACATTTACGAGAGTTTGAGCTTAAACTCTCGCAAATTCGGGATCTATTACATTTCAAATATTTGTTTGTTTACTATAACCCATGCGGCACTTCACATTCATCCCCTTTCTTTAGACAAGCCACGTCTAACAAAAGGGGTGTGGCCAACATTAAAGTGAAACCGCGGCATGGGGCACTTTGACAAAAAAAGCATCTGTTTGTCAACTTGACAAACAGATTTTTTTTTTGTTAGTCATGAGTGGTGCCCTCCTGGTAATCAGGGTATAATCACCACTGTTGATTTGCATATGGCTTATGCCTTGCTGTTTTTTTCATGTGAATTTGCTTTAACGGCAGGTATTTCACCAGAATCAGCGTGCAAGGAGTTAGTTATACAGTAAGGTAAAATCATACAGTCGACACCTCATGACTATTAGATTTCTTTCCCTGGTTACACGTCATCTGTAAGGCAGTAAACACTGTAAACTCCAATGTGACCTTTGCACTGTAGCAACAATGGTGTTAATGCATGTTTATTAGTATGGTTACTCTAAATAAAGTGTTATTGTGCTACATTTATCTTATGCCACTGCAGTGGAAATAAATATGGCCCACTATTTACAAGAATTCTACTAATAAACGTGAACACACTCACATATTTATTACTACAGTGCAAATGTCAACTTGAGCTTATTATTGCACAAATGTAAACTCATGCACCCTGTGGTTTTGGTAAATATCTTTCATTAAACCAAGTACATATGAAAAATGCAGAGTGTAATAAACTACTGATTCCCATTGTTGTGGGAGGGATGAGCTTTAGTACTAGCTGAAGGCTCAGTTGCTACATTTGGGAACCAAGTTACTCATGTATGACCTGGAAGCCCCCCAAACTAGTTCCCACAGGCATTATAATCTGTGACCTGCACACTACACAAACACATTTATGGAAAAGTACAGAACTTGATAGTGGTCCCCCATAGGGGGCCTGTAACCAAAGTAACTGATAACCAAGGGGAAAGGAAAAGAGAACCAGCTGAAATTTAAGTGAGCTGGGGCACAGAGAATGAGTGAGAAAGAGACAGGGTGCGAGTGGCTGGTCAAGCAGGGCAGGGTAGTGGAAGGTGGTTTAGGGTAGTGGCTATTAGCTTGTGCTACATTGTTTTGTGGTAATTCGCGTGTGCTGCAGTGTATAGGAAAACTGGCAGGTGAGACGCTTAGTCGTTATCAGTGGGTGCTGCACGAAACAATAAAAGGGTGGCAGTTCTTACACGGGCAGTATGGAGCAGTAAAAGAGAGGTTCTTATTGGCATGCAGTGGGTGATGCAGTATAACAGTGGTGGTGGGTTTGGCAATCCTGTATGGTACAGCCAAGGGGTGGTGAGTATTGGTATGCAATGAATGCATCGTCTGGCAGAATGGTGGCGAATATAACCAGGCACTCTATGGAACACTGAAATGGTGGTGGTTATTGGCAGGTGCTACATTGAGGATAGAAAGGAGAAAGAACGGCGATGACTGTATGTGAAACATGGAGCAGTAAAAGGCTGCTTGTTACCGGCAAGAACTGCAGAGTATGGTTGATGTTTTGGTAAGGGCTGATAAAAGAATGGTGCTTGTTGGCGCGTGTTGCATCGTGTTGTAGAACTGTGGTGGTTGGTGGCATGCACAGTAGGGAGCAGTAAGCGTTTGGTTCTTATTGGCATGCCCTGCAGTGGGATGCAGTAGAAGGGTAGTTGCTGTTGGCAGGTCTTGCTTGGAGAAGTAAAAATGGTGATAGTTATTGGCATGTGCTGCACGCAGTAGAAAAAGCGCAGTAGCTATTGGAATGTACTACATAGGAATGTTAAAAGGTAGTGGTTATTGCGAGTGCAGGGCTGAAGCAGGACATGGGTCATAGTTATTGGGTGGTGCTTGTCATCAGGTGTTGTATGGCTCAGTATAAAGAGGGTGGATATTATAGCAGAAAGGTAATACTAGTCTGTACATGAATGTCTGTGTGCAATGAGGAAGTTCGTGGGGAGACGGGGTGGGCTGCAATGCACGGTATATGGTGGTAGCGAGTTACTTCTTGTACATGGTATTTTGTCTGTTTGGTGAAATCTGCATGCGAGGGAAGCTCACATTGCTACACAAAAGCTACTGTATCCCGTGTTTGTGTGAGGGGGGGCTCACCAGCTGCATACGCTGGGCCTATCCTATGAGTGAGACAAGATTACAAAACTGAGACGTGTTCTAGGATATGCTCACACATAGGGCTCTGACTAAACAGCTTGAGGATTTAGCTCCTCGCTGAGGAGGCCGAGTGAAGACTGAAACCCGTCAGGGTTGCGTGTTCCTGTACTGATTGGGCACAACTTAGCAGTAGAAGCTCTACTCCTCCTTTTGCGGCAGGGCAAGTACTGATTCCCATATAGTAGGCCCACTCCCGTAGGGGCACAAAGTAATTATTACTGGCAGTCAGGGCAGATTTGAATATTCCCATCAATCCAAATGTGGTCTGTCCAGGTGCTATGTTCAGATGTAAGAAGCGCTGGCCAGCCACAGAGAAATACGCTAACTGTGACTTCCATGAGCAACCGGCGCCCAACTTCAGAAGAATTCTCCCTTAACACATTCTCTGCACTCCTACAGACTCCATATTGATTACAAAGTCTGGGTTTAAACATCAGAAGGATCTCTCAAAAATGGTGGCGGGGCACTGAGCCACAACCTGAGGGCAGTGTGAGCTGATCTGGGTTGCGGCTCACGGATAGAACTGTAGGCTCGGGTTGATATTAAGTGGTTCATCAGACTCGAGTGGACGAGACCAGAAAACAAACAGCAGGGGGTTTTGCAGGATACAGGAGTATTATTGATAGCATTTACAGCACGTTGAAATGACACAGTTCAGTACTACGTTCTGAACTCCAAACAAGTTAACACTATGGTAAACTAGTAGAGTATTGGAACGGGGAAAGGGGGCGGGGTGCTAACGGCTCCCTAGCAAGTGGAGGGCAAGTACATAGCAGCAAGGTGCTTCGCCAGACAGAGATCAGGGCTGGGGTGAAGGATGTTCGATAGTGTAATAGAACAGGCGCAGTGTTACGCTGGACACAGCTATTGAGTCCAGAGATCTCAAACTACATTAGTGGAGGTGCTGCAGGGCAGGGGCCTCTTAGAAAATGGACCTGAAAATAAACTGAAGGGAGCTGCAGGGCTGCAAAGGGGCTTGAAGTCACACTTGCCAATAACAATGTTCATTGGTGTGTCACCAGAATGCTTAT
Source organism: Triturus cristatus (assembly GCF_964204655.1). Taxonomy (NCBI): domain Eukaryota; kingdom Metazoa; phylum Chordata; class Amphibia; order Caudata; family Salamandridae; genus Triturus; species Triturus cristatus. The sequence continues at coordinate 200,930,943 of NC_140593.1, forward strand.
TTATTCACTGCTTTTGTTGGTATGTGGCAACAGTAAGGCATCGAACGTTATTTTGTTTTTGCAGATAATAACCCCTGATGAAGGGCGCCTAACCCGAAATGCATAGGGATATTGTGAACATGTGGATGATGGAATAATTCCATCCTGATGGATTACATCCCAAACAAAGGATATCTGGAGTGAATGAATAAAATTCCACATGAGAATCCTAAACTTGAATATTGGATGAATATATTTTTTATGAAAAATAACTCACTGTTTCGTGAGTAAGGACGTTGTGCCCAGGGGGCCGTCGCTGAATTCAGAGCCACCGCTTCACGCATATATCATTACACCCTAGTCAGGTGGTGATACCCCAGGAGCACACCACAACTTTGCAGAATTGGTTTACCTAATTAGAGTGCTTGTCCAACTTGTTTTGATTTAGGTTACAAATGACGACATGGCCGTACTAAGGCGGGACTAACAAGCCTATTATGGAATCACACGCCAGCATTTACGAAGGGCAAAGACAGAAGGCAATCAAAAATATGGGCTGATAGAGGGGAGGAACTTGTCTCCCATACTCGACTACAACATGCATCGGCGAGCAAGCATCACATGGCGCTGCCGCTAAAGCTCGACCTAAAAAACAAAGAAGTTACACACTTTGTTAGCCAGCTAAGAGAAAAACCGCTGCCTTTCCTGGCCACCTGAACAGTGCATAACTGAGAGCTAAAAGTTGTCCTGGAAAATTTGGTCACACCAGCCCTCATACTCTTCGTAGTAAAAGAACGCTCAAAGGAGGTTTGAAACTGTCCACCCCCAAATAATTTTACAATAAAAAATTGCAAATAAAGTGCATTTTGTAGAACATTTTTTAAGATCATAGAACCTTGAAAAACATTGAATGGCTGAATGGAGATTGGAAGCATGGATGCATGGCTCAATAGAGGAATTAATAGTTGGAGAGGAGGAGTGGCTGGATGAAGTAATTCTAGAATGGATGAGGATGAATAAAGACTTTAATCTGCATGGAGCAAACAATCTCTATGCACTGACCAAGGGTGGGTGCTCTGGTTTTCATTTTATCTTCGGCATTAAAACATCAGCCTCCCCAAACACCACCACCACCAATCCTTGTGAAACCTCCATAACTAGAATGAATTTCACACAATGCACGGATTTAATACCTCAACAAATTTAACACAAAGCATTAAGCTATGATCTATAACGGGAGAGAGAAAGAGATAACCATATACTGGTTGAATAGCACAATGTGAAACTAGGAAATCCTGCATCAATCCTGCTTCCACTTAACACTGTGTGATCCTGGGCAACTATTTCCACAGTGCCTCCTTTTGCTTCATCATCACACAAGAGCATCTTGAATACATCAGTTTGGTGTGTGCTGCACAAAGGCAAAATACTATACTGTTATGCCATCCATAGTAACACCTCCAGGCCGTATAGGTGCAAAAGACAACAAACCTTTCTCTTGGTTCACTAATAGCATTGTCGTGAATGGAATGGCGGAGTGGCGGTTGGAGCAAGACTGTTTCCAAGTTTATGATTAAAAGCTATCACTTCAAAAAAATGCCACTCAATGCAACGGTATCATTTATTATATCAAAACTGAAATGCATTGTAACGGTCGCAATTTAAAGTAAATACACTGTTTTGAATTTTGAAAAGTCTGTTTAATTCATGTACTGTGCTCTCTTTGCCAAGGAACAGCAGACCCCGCAGCCCTAATCCCCCTCAAGCCACAAAAGTCAGCTCTGCCTCTGGTGACCCTGCAGGAGACAGGAACCAACGAACCAACGAACCAAATGCAAAAGCAAACGATCATGAAGCAACATAATCAGCCCCCACCAGCAGAAAACCAGCCCCCACCAGCAGAAAACCAGCCCTCACCTTCCCAGCCTACAGGCAAAACGTCCGGCGCCCAGTAGGGCCAGTCTGGGCGTTTTGAATCAGGGATAATGCAGAGTTGTGGAAAGCTGGGCAGACTAACGCTGTTGAGCTATTACAAGGAATTACCATCATTTTATGTAAAGGTCCCTTTGGCAAAAGGAAGCCAGTAGTAGATGTTAAATCCTTCAGGAATGGAGTACCTATGGGACGACCCCAAAAGAAAATCGCCAGCAGCAGTTTGTTTTGCATGAAGATGACAGGCACCGTGACAACACTGAGAGATAAAGCATTACAATAATAGATTTGAAAATAACAGATTTTAACCCCATTTTAGAAATGTTAACAGTCAAATGCAGGAAACCTATTTGAAAAGCCTCAAAGTACAGAATGAGGTGACTGTCAATATTCTAATGGTGTAACCCAATCAGATATAGCAGATAGAAGCCCAAATAGAAGGGAGTCTTCACTCAATCTTTGAAAATTTGAAACAGTAGAATGTTTGCCATTCTGTGAGAAAACTGGTGGAAAACGTCAGACAGATCACCAGATCACCATTTAAATTAAGGACACCTCATTGTCAGCAACGTAAGTGAAAAGATCCACCCATAATGCATGACTAGGATAAGAGAAGAATAAGAAAAGTTAGAGTGCAACACAGGCATTAAGCAGATAAGAGAAGGTAAAGAGCTCCATGAAGCACTGCAATTAAAGAGGGCAGGAAAGAGCTTCTGCTCGATCAGACAGATAAGAATAAATCCAGCCAAAGTGGTGTCCTAGAAGGTCATCTCAGGCAGCCTCTTGAGGAGAGGGTTCTGCTGGACAATGGTGAATGTGGCTGAAAAGTCTAAGAGGATCCATGCGGATATAATGCTGATGTAAAGAACTCATTTAAGATCATCAAGAAAAGCAGTAAGTACTGCCTAAATTCCTCATAGAGGACCGATTCCAGCCAATAGGACATCTACAACATTAGACATATCCTAAAAGTAGATTGTGTTTGGTGCGAACAGGTTCGGCGTTGATTTTCCAGTTTTAGATAAAAGACTATTCAGCTGGGAGTTGACTGGCAGGGAAAGGTCAAGAACATGGTGTTAAGAGCTGAATTAATGACTTTTAAAGTCTGGGTGAACTTTTCCACAAGAGAGAGAATTGTTAAGGCGTTTACAAAAGCTGCAGGTACTATATCAGCAACAGCTTTCAGATGGGAAACATCCAGAACAACGAGGCCAGAGCCACAAGTTCCGGAAGCCCGCAAGCCAAACAACGACTTTGCCTTAACCAAGCATGTGTGTGTTTAAGGCAAAGTCGTTCTAGTGTTCTGGATGGCTGGGAAGAGAGGAGCGTTGGAAAGCGAACAGGACAGGTAAGTCGTTTTAATGGGGTGGAGGGTTCGGGGTAGTTTTTAGGGGGTGGGGGTTCAGGGTAGTTTTTAGTGGATGGGGGATTCGGGATAGTTTTTAGTGAGTGGAAAGGTTGGGGTAGTTTTTAGGGGTGAGAGGGTTTAGGTTAGTTTTTGGGGGTGGAGGGGGTTCAAGGTGGTTTTTAGGGGGTGGGGAATTTTCAGGGGGTTGGGGGAACAGGGTAGTTTTTAGGAGGTGGGGGTTCAGGGTAGTTTTTAGTGGATGGGAGGGTTTTGGGGTAGATTTTTTACGGGGTTATGGTATTTTGGGGTATTTTTGGGGGGGTGGGGAGTTTGGGGTAGTTTTTAGGGGGTGGTGATGGTTCAGGGTAGTTTTTAGGGTCGGGGGTTCTGAGTAGTTTTTAGGGGATGGGGGATGTTCAGGGTAGTTTGTAGGGGGTGGAGGGGTTTGGATAGTTTTTAGGGGGTGGGAGGGGATCGGGGTAGTTTTTAGAGCGTATGGGGGTTGAATTTAGGGCTCAGGGGGAGAGGGAGGAGGGTGGTAACATTAGCCACAGATTGCCGTTTACCATGCATGCCTTAACCACAAAAAGTTGTGGTAAAGGAATGCGTGGTGAAGCAATTTGTGGTTAAGACGCGGTCGTTGTAGAGACCGTGTTATAAAGGTAGGTGTTGTTGAGGAACTCGTTGTTCCGACATACAACCCTTTCAGATATTTATTATGGGAGGGGTCTGCTTGGGAGACTGATTTATGGTGGGCAATCCAAACAAGGAACTCAGGTTTGAAAAGAGGTGCATTATTTTGTATCCTTGGCAAGCTAAAGATTAGTGAGTGTATATGAATTAGTAGAAAACATCTTCTAAAAGAAATATTCTAGAAACGTGGTTAAAGGACTCTCACATGCATTCTTTCTAATGTCATTGAATTTAGAAATACAACTTTAATACTTGTGCGACTTGCCAAACATGGTGGCCATTTAGAAGCACAAAGTATAGGTTCCTCATGGTCATGGTTCCTTGCTAGGAAATCATGATACACCGTTGGGGCAGCCAGGACTTGGAGTCCTGTTATCTGTTCCTCTGTGAAATCAACAAAGACGCGGAACCACAGAAAAATCGCATAACAAAGTCTATAGGCCTTGTTCATTTCTCAAGAAGTCATTCGTAAGAACTGTGAACTCTTAGTACTTGTTTGTTACACAAAGAGTCATACATAGGGATTACCATCTCTATAGGACGTGTTTGCTTCTAAAGGAGTTATTGGTGGGAATTATGAACTCTTGTCACATGTTGGCCTTACAATAGTCATCCATAGGATATGAATTCTATTTGACCTATTGCAAACCCGAATAGAAGTATAGATCACAGAAGTATTATTCTATGTTGCTGTATGGTGTGCTCCGACCAAAGATATTTCATACATCGTGACCACGGTTAGAAACTGCACTTTCAGTATTAATGTCTACTTCCATTTTACAGTTATCCACTTGTAACCATGAATGCAAACCAAGCATGAAAAGTTACTTCGTAATTCTCAAGGTAGTTCTTGTTGGTCAAGAAGTGTATTACAATACTGGTGTTCATTCGGTTAATATATCGAAACTTAATTGGAACGCTTTAAACTGTAGCAATACAAAGGTTCAGGAGGCAAAACATCAAGTTAAAACATCAATGTTTAAACTGTACTTAAACTAGGGCTCTGCTTTGCTTTTTAGAGAGCAGGGCTGGAGCAGTAGACAGTGCAAATTCAGCCCAGCTGCTTGGCCAGCCAAGGGATAGTGGCCAATGTCTCTGTTTCTCTCTCCTGTCCCTTTCCCCTTTCCCCAGACTTACCGTATAACTTCAAGTGCTGGGGAGTTCGCTGTGAGTTTGGGGAAGTGTGGAAAATGTTCTTGCCCCTTTCAGATCTAGATTTCCAGGTTGGTGTGTCCTGCCAGGGCCTCACAGGCTTATGTGAAGATGGCGTTGGTGTTTTAGAGGTCGAGGGTGCAGACAGCTCATTCAGAACGAGACCAGTTCTTCCCTTAGACAGAAAGAGAAAGATATCGCGGTGCTGGAAGAAACTCTTCGCAAAAAGAAATGCAGCATGATCAGGACAGCGTTGCACTCACTGTGTGGATGTCAGGCTCATAGTCTTTATGTGAAACACATTCCAGATGTTTGCTCCTACATCTGTAATAGACCAGCATTTTGGAGAACCAGGGAGGAGTCGCTGTGCTTGAAGAGCTTAGATTTCTAATTGAGTAAGAATCCACAGTTGTGGTAATTCTGGATGAATAAATGTTGTTTGATTCTTAAAAATAAAGGAGTCTATGCTGTTTTAGTTGACAGGCTTATTCCTGTTGGCGTCTTCGATACAAAAAGTAATGTTCATGATATGCATTAAATTAGTTTCAATTTATCTTCACAATTTCAGCACAGGCCTATCTATCTGCTCTTCAAAATTCACTCTAGAGAATATAACATTGACCCTAGAAGTGTACCGATGAAAATACTGGACTCTACATATGAAATGTAATGCTTGGCACCGGCACTTAATTGTCAACAGTGGTATTTATGACAGTCTATAAACAGACAGGCGCACCTAAGTGCACCAGTCCCGGGATGCACTACCAACGAGAAAGCAGGTCACTGTAACAAACAGCCATGAATTCGATTTAATCCATGTAAATCTTATTTAATCAATTATTTGCATTCTTTACTGCTTGCAATACACATGCAGAGGATTTGACATGGGTGAACCAGTGCTTAATATGGGCCAGTGGTTTCCGGTGCTCGGTATTGGCACTTAATTGTCAACACTGGCATTTATGACAGTCTACCACATAGTGGCGCTGTTTGTCTCATTTAGAGATGAGCTCAACAACAATGTATTAATTCTTATGATTCTAATGATTAATACCTGCTGCCCAAGCCATTCTTTTAGCTTTTGGGGCCTGGAATAGTCTGAATTGTCACACTTGTAGGAGCGTGATGGTTAGTAGTTGTGTTTAGCAGGGCTGGCATGGGCAATTGGTGGTGCAAGCTGCAGCGGCCTCCTGACGGAGGCCCTGGCACTTATGTTTTATACAAATTAAGCACTGGGTTGAACTTTAAAAAACAGAATATATGTGTGCGTGTTTGCATATTATCAATTTTAAAAATGATTATACATTTGTATACGTATTTAATGGTAGTGTGAGGATCGATGCAGGTTAAGCCCAGCAGGTAATGTTCCCCACTGCGCACTGCAACCCTATATGCCAATCTGGCCATGAAAATAGGTTTCCGAGGGCTAGTTGACAAGGCACAGGGCATGTCCAAGCGCCTCGCCTATGGGCAGTGGTTAGCAAACACTGATACTAATTTTTGATAGCTTAGACACGATAAACACCTCTAACAATTGACAGTCATTCTTATGAATGGTACAGTCTCAGCACCAGAACCAGAAGGATGTTATGAAATTTTGCTTGGATTTCTAGACTTCATGGCTGCCACTGCAGTTATAGATCTCAGTCTCATTGGCTGCTCATCGGCACACCATGTCGCATGGATCATGGGGCATATTATCAAGCACAGCGTTAAAATTATCGGCGCTTTAGCGGCAGAAACCTGCCGCTAAAGCGGCGATAATGGGCTTGATAATATGCCGCAGAGAATTCCAATAGAAGCCCATGTTGACACCAGAACATGGGCTTCTATGGCAATTCTCAAGGGTGTAGTAATGTGTAAATGACAGGAAGACTCTTTACAAAGGACATATTATCAAGGCCATTATCGCCGCTTTACTGCCGCTAAAGTGGCAATAATTTTAACGCCGTTTCTTGATAATATGCCCCACAGTTTTTAAGATCAAACTAGTGAATTATTTTGCAAAATAAAATGTTCCTTCAATAAACAGTTTAATTTTTAAGACAGCAATATGGGTGCTTCACGTGTTTTTTTCGTAAACATTATTCTGTGCAAAACAGGAGAACTCCATAGCATAAGTCCCAAGAAGGGAAGATAAATATGTTAATGAGCTACTACGATGTTACATTTGGTCTCATTTAGGACAACATCTATAATCTGGAGCAGAAAACCAAGTTAAAATGAATTCTTTGAAATAGATGCAGGAACACGTCACTGGCACTGAAGAAAAGGATTAGAATAGAGATAAAAAAGATGCATGTCAGAAATAATTTAAGACTCCAATCAATTAATACATCCTGTTTTTTTAGATAGGAAATTCACGATATTCACTGTTCACCAAAAGCAAAAGTTTTCTTTCAGATTTTGTTCCCAGTGTTGTGTCTTTCTTTCTCCTTGAAACTCTCTCAACTATAAAGGTAAGTGCAAAAGAACGAGAACATCTATTTGCTCTGTGGAAAGGAATTTAAAAATACATCCATACATATATCTTTTTCGGCCAAGAAAACTAAATTCAAGTTATCTCAATTCTATTACTCACACGGCACCTATTTTACGCCCCAGACATTTAATAGAATATTCCTGGCACGTCCAGTGACTTGCCCAGTATATAGTGATGGAATGGCGTCCGTTGTACATATGACCTGGGCCTGTGGCGGGGTGTCAGACTACTGGCTAGCGGTGGTTGCCGCACTGTTGGGTGACCACTCTTCAGGTATTCCCACAGTAAACCAATGCCTGTTGGAATTAATACTCAGGCGTAAGAAGGTCCCGAAGATTAGACACAGGTTTGTGGCATTGGGCTTTCTCCTGGAGAAGCGGGGCATAGCTATAGGGTGTCTCTCCCCATGTGCCCTGCAGTTCCAAACCTGGATTATGGGTTTGACTGAATGGGCTGTCCTGGAGGAGTGTCACTCAAGGGAAGTACAAAGGGATGGGATCGCGGAGGGTGATTTGGAAATCTCGGAGGAGATTGTCACTCTCCTGACAGTGGACCGTGGCAACCATACCCAATTGAGAGGTAGTATAGAGGGTTCGTCGGAGAATGAGGGGAAGCATGAGTGGAAGCTTGGAGTGTGCATAGAGGGAATCTGGGATAGAAATGATGCACACAGAATAATATTAAGGCTACTACACTCAATACTAAAATCCGCCTCCCTATTGTACAAAGAATGTGCACAGTTGTAGGACTGATGGTCTTCAATAATCTGCCGTGTATCTTGTATCAACGCAATGTTCTGATTCACACTTGATGTTGTTACAATACATATTGAAAACAGGGTAAAGTTGTTAAAACCATATATCTCTTTAACATTCACCGATATTTGCACAACATGGAGTTTATTTATTTTCCAAGTTAGGGAGGTTTGTAAATTTAGAGTTTTGTGGTTTAATTCCCATCCCCACTGGATTCAATTTTCCACCTAGGTAGGTATAGCTTCTTCACTAAAGAGTCTTAATCCACCATTTAAAGAGTTGTTTGTGGATAAGATCCTGGTGGAAAACTCACTGATGCAATGTCTGCAGTCTGAATTACTAGCAGCGAATGTGGCTAATGGAAATGTACCTACCAGGCCCCGTGGCAGCTGCCATGTAGTGGGGGTGGCAGGGTTAAAAAAACGTACCTGATTACGGCCTCAGTTTCTTCTCCGTCGTCTTCCCTTCCTGGCTCCTGGCAGCACACAGGCTCCACTAAGCCATTCACAATGCGGCTTTCAATCGCATGACAGAAGCAGTGTGATTGGTCTGAGTAGCCTGTTTGGCCAATCAGACAGTGCCTGGGAGCCTTGGGACTGTTCCCCACCCAGTGAAGAAAGACATCCAGGTAGAGAAATGCTAAGCGTAGGACTGTTTGGCTGACCCAAGACGGCTGGCCAAACTGTCATGAGCACTTATGGCGCACAATCCATTACTCCTCCCTGTGACCCCAGACCTGCCCCACCCTAACAGCCCAAAAGCCAGTATGATAAATAAAATGATAATAATTCTGTTATTATCATTTATTTTTATTTTTTCCACTGCTCTGAGAGCAGTGAGGTAACGCTCCTCCGCCTTATCGGAGGAGCCGCCGCTGCTCAGGGCACATTACATTACTTACATGTACTTATGAATAAGGAAGATCATTTTTGGCTATTAAACAACAACATTACAGCATTACCCATACTGATATTATTGTTTATTGGATGGTTTCAGTTTAGACTAAAACACAAAGAGTAACAGCAGTAAAAATGCCAAATGTGTTATAGCAGTGCAGAACTAGACCTGGCAGAAGTTCCCTCCACTGACTGCCATTGCATGGTGAATGATTGTGCCTTATAAGTTTCACTTCATAACAATTTACGACCTTTAATAACATGAAAAAAAAGAACTAAATGTGAGGCCTGATTCACAAAAGCATATTCCCAATTTACGCTAGTGCAGATCCGGGAAAAAAAGATGGCATTTTTAACACACACAAATACACAAAGACATTGAGGACATGGGCAAAAAAGATGTAAAGTTTGGAATTAGAGGAGATCGGGAATGGCAGATTTGAAAGGACTGTTCCTATCGGAGCAGTCCCCGGGTTGATTTCCGTATGGATGGGTCCTGTCTGAGACAGCATGGTGGACAAAAATGCAATGGGCTGAATCATGGCCCAGAGAGATTAACAGTAACTACGAGTGACAGAATAATTCAAACAATACCCAGCATCACTTCTTTCTTAGTTCGATTTCCTAAATTTGACAGGTATGCCCAGACATAGGTCGCGTGCTCACTATGCCATAAAACTCATGCTTCACCCACTGACACGGCAGAAATAGACCAAAACCAGTCTGGGAGTGCTTGTTCTCCCATCCAGAGGGGACTTAGCCTGGCAGGTCAGCCTAGTCTCTTCCAAAGTAATTACCAGTGACTCAGACTAATTCAAGCAATCCACTTGTCACTTTTTTGCTTCCCAGATGAGGAGAAGGTACAGAATCAACTGTACCTTCGTAGTTACAAACAAAATGACAGAGGGCCACTTACTTACCATGTCAACAAATGCAGGCAGGGGGTGCCAAATAAAAACTAGCTTCATACAATGTATGTGAGAAAGCCCATCTACCCCAGTTGCCTCATGTTTCATTACTTTAAAAATCAGTTTTTGATATCTGGTGTTATCTGGGGACTGCTGGTTTCAGCCATGTGTGCTCAGTTGAAAACTATTGCATCTCTTGAAAGCAATTGGATTGGTATGACCTTAAGGCATAAAACTAAGCTGATATTAATTAGCATCAACTATAAATTTCTAGCACAAAAAATGCCAGATGTATTATTAGAGGGTTTGCTTGTCCATCAAACTCTGTGCAAATTTATGAGGTTGTGGTGCAGGATATTTTTTTGCAAACAAAGAAATGCCTAGAGTTGTCATGAGAGTGCAACAGAAAGGTCACAAGCCGGGATATGGGTCTTTTGTCTTAGATTCATTTTCAGTGATCAGCAGAGATGTATGAAACCTGAGTCAAAAACTCTAACTCAGGGGGGAGGAGCCTAGCGCTTGACCAAGATGGCCGCGTGAGCTCTGAGCTCCCGAGACCCTCGCGCCCTCCGTCGACTATCCTGTCTCTAATCCTGTCTGCATGCACGGCATCGTGTAGATGACTTGTCAGGGAGGCGATTGATGCTACCCGAGGTCGGATCGCCCAACGGGAACCGGAGTTATGCATGGCGGAAGATTGCGGCCTCTCTCCGAGGGATGCCAGGGGCTGGAGTTGGCAGGATGCCCGATCTCTAGTTGAACAACAGCGGCCAGACGAGGTGTGAACTGTCGGATGGAGGTCCCCGTCCTTTCACTTTCACTTTCTCTCTCTTTGTCTGCCCTGCCCCTGGAGAGCTCTTGGTGGCTCTAATTTCCTTTGGACGCTCTACATGCTACTCTGGCGGCCCACTGCAGACCTGGTCACTCCTGACTCCTCTTGCGGAGAGAGGGCCGTCTTATCGGAACCGAACTGCTTGGTGCCAACCATGTCGGGCAAAGCAGAGGTGGATCGGCTGAAGCCTAAGTCTACCAGGCGGGGAGCCTATTCTCAAGCTAATAATATGGACCGCTATGCTCTGCAGAGGGGGTCACCGAGTGGGTCGAGCCAGTCGCCGGATACCCAGAAGGAGGTCTCGCCCTTGGCCCCGGAGCTATCGCTGCAGGATGTCATGGGGGCGCTCGAGGGGATGCAGACCTCGATTGGGAGACAATTTGATGCCCTGGCGCATAAAGTGGATACCATCTTGGTGGACGTTCACCTGATCCGCGCAGATTTGGGCAAAACCAACGAACGGGTTAAAACCCTGGACCTCAAGACCACGGGCCTCGCCGATGAGGTTTCGGAACTGCAGACCGAGGTTCGTAAGCTGAGGACCGAGAGTGATCTCGCCGCCCGTCGGCTGGAGGACTTTGAGAGCCGGGCCAGGCGCAACAACGTGCGCGTTATCGGGGTCCCGGAATCCTCGGATGAGGCTTCGGTTGACCTGCTTGTGGAGGACTTGGTGCTTAACCATCTGCAGCCTAAGGGTATTGGGAAGTTCTTCGCGGTTGAAAGGGCCCACAGAGTGCCGGGTGGGAAGCCCAGGGTGGGAGCCCCGCCGAGGCCGATCGTCGCCCGGCTCTTTCATTTTCGAGATCGGGACGCTATCCTGCAAGCATCGAGGGTAACGGGCCCGGTACCCTTCCAGAACGCGTCGGTGAATTTCTATCCTGATTTCACCCAGCAGGTGCAGAGGCAGAGACAGGGCTTTCTGGGGGTGAAGAGGCGCTTTCGGGAGAGGGATCTGAAGTATGCCATGCTCTTCCCTGCCAGATTACGTGTGGTGTACGAAGACCGGACATTCTTCTCTGAGTCTCCCGCCATGGCCGATGAATGGCTGGACGCTTTGCCCCGACGACGGACGGGAGAGGACACTGCCGCGGATGGGGACAGTGGCCGGGATGGGCAAGGGTGATGTTTTCAGAGCTGGTCTGACTCGATTTGACTTTATTTAATGACTTGAATAGAGTGCAGTAAATGCGGAGGGATGCGGGAGGACGAGGGGAGCTCTTTCCTCCCTTAGGGTACTTTTTGTAGCTTTGGGTTTGGTAGGGCGACAGGCACACTGCAAGTTGGGGGGGCTTTGTAAGCTGCAGCAGGGGTGCAGGGTGGGGGGGATGGTTGGGATTTTGGGCTTGTTGTTGGGGGGTTTGTTTCTGCAAGGCGTAATGATCATTCTCGGTACTGTTCCACGGTGGCTCTTCGGGTGGGGGGTGGGCCTCTTAGTGTTTGGGGATGGGGGGTAGAGGTTTAAGTGTTATTAGCTGGAATGTTAATGGTTTGGGAGATCGCATTAAGCGCGGGATAGTTTTGCAACACTTGAAACGGTCAATGCCAGATGTTGCCCTACTGCAGGAGACACACCTTATAGGTAATACGTGTTATGCTCTTAATAGGAAGGGTTATAAATTCATAGCTCATTCGGGATTTTCCTCCGGGTCTAGGGGAGTGGGCATCCTAGTCAGGGCCTCGCTACCATTTGAGGTGGACTCCACAATTGTTGACGATAGGGGGAGGTTTGTGGCGGTGGCGGGGAGGTGGGAAGGTAGAACTTTGGTTTTGGTTTCGGCTTATGTCCCTCCAGCCCTGCAGGCCTCCACGTTTACAGATCTGGGTAGGGCCTTGCTGGATCTCCCGGGAGGTATGCTAGTGGTGGGGGGGGATTTCAATGCTGTAGGCTCTGGGCTGCTGGATAGGTACCCGCCCAGAGACACTGGGGGGGGCCAGAAGTGGCTCCCAGACTTACTAGACACATTCGGCCTGATAGATTGCTGGAGGCTCCGGCACCCCACACAGCGTCAATACACCTTCCACTCCGGGGCGCATGGTAGCCTCTCTAGGATTGACTACCTGCTCACTTTGGCTGCGCACGCCCCACTGGTGTCTGAGGTCAGGCACATGGCGCGTGGCATATCGGACCATTCGCCAGTGTGGGTAAGGCTGGATATAAGCCGCGAGGGAGGGGGAAGGGTGGCTCCTATTAACCCCTGGTACTTTCGAGATTCCAAGATGCACAGCGCACTGCTGAAGACAGTGGATAATTTCTTCAAGGGCAATCAGGGGTCCGTGGACTCGGCTGTGTCGTTGTGGGAAGCATTTAAGACCGTGCTGCGAGGGGAGGCCCTCTCACTTGAAGTGGCGACCAAGCGGCGGAGAGATGGCGAGGTTATGCAAGTGGAGGAGGAGATCGGGGCTTTGGAGGGAGCATTAGAGGAGGAGGTAACAGCGGCCTCACTGCATGAGCTGAGCTTGAAGCAAGCCGAGTATAAGGACCTTGTGACAAATGCCGCTAAGACCCTCAGTAGGGAACAGCAGGGCCGCCTGTATGATGTTGGTGACAAGGCCGGGAAGCTCCTAGCTTGGCTGGATAAAAAAGAAAGGGTTAATAGAGTGGTGCCGGAGTTGACGGGAGAGGGGGGAGAGGTGATTGTGGACCCTGAGGAGATCGTACAGTCTTTCTCGGACTATTTCCGTAAGGTTTATGCCTCAGTGTCTGATAGGCCGCCCGAGGACTCGCGTGACCTCTTGAGGGATATCGCTCTGCCCTGTCTTTCTGATGTAGATAGAGATGATCTTGATGGAGACATAACGGTTGATGAGGTGGCGGGAGCTATTCGCGCGCTGAACCCGGGCAAGGCCTCGGGCCCGAATGGCTTGCCGATTGACCTGTATAAGCTGTTCCCGGATAGGGTGGCCCCTCACCTGCGCGCCATGTTCGTGGAGGCGCGGGGGAGTGGGATTCTCCCGTTGGAGCAGAGGCTGGCGACAATTGTTGTGATACACAAAGATGGTAAACCCCGAGATAAGTGTGCCTCATATAGGCCCATCTCACTCCTCAACGCCGAGCCGAAGATTCTGGCTAAAATCCTGGCGGGCCGATTGGTCAGGGTACTTGGAGACTTGATTCACCCGGATCAATCCGGTTTTATTCCGCATCGCAACACCGCGTTAAACCTTCGGCGCCTTCATGGTGTGATCGCCAGGGCTGGCACGCTGCAAGAACCGGCTATTGTGGCGTCTCTTGATGCCACGATGGCCTTTGATACGGTGGAATGGGCGTATTTGTGGGCTGTGCTAGCCAAGTTCGGCTTTGGCCCTGGTTTTGTGAGTTGGGTGAGGTTGCTGTATGAGGGACCCCTGGCGAGTGTGGTGGTAAATGGCCGGGCATCGACTCCGTTCAGGCTTGGGAGGGGGACTCGGCAGGGCTGCCCCCTGTCGCCTCTGCTGTTCGCCCTGGCCCTTGAACCGCTGGCGGCGTGGATACGCTGGCACCCGGACATACGTGGCCTTCGCTGGTCGCCCGAACATGAGGACCGTATTTCGCTATATGCTGACGACATCTTGTTGTATCTTGCCTCGCCCAAGAATTCACTCATAGTGGTTTGTGACGTTCTTACATCTTTCGGTAGGAACTCGGGTCTCGTCATCAACTGGAGTAAATCGTATTTATACGTCCTGAGTGGTGAGGTTCCACCGGTCCCGCGAACTTGTTCGATCCAGATTGCTCAGCAGGGCTTCATGTATCTGGGGATCTTTATCTCCATGGACCCCGCTTTGCGGTATGAGAGAAACCTGCTCCCCCCCTGGCGCGCCTGCGGCGGGATGTTGAGGGCTGGCGGAAGTTGCCGCTCTCCCTCGTCGGGCGCGCTGCCTTGTTCAAAATGATGTCCCTTCCTCGGTTCCTCTACGCATTGCAGAATACTCTGGATTGGGTGCCGGCCAGGTACTTTCGGGAGGTCGAAAGCCTCCAACGAACGTTGTTGTGGGATGGGAGGCCGCGGATAGCGATTGCTAAATTGACGCTTCCATGGTACGACGGGGGTATCGCTCTTCCAGACACCCAACGCTATTACTGGGCCACCCAGTTGTCCGCGATTAATCATGGTCTTTATGGCCCGGTTCTCAGCCCTGGTTATGCCATGGA
Source organism: Triturus cristatus (assembly GCF_964204655.1). Lineage (NCBI taxonomy): Eukaryota > Metazoa > Chordata > Amphibia > Caudata > Salamandridae > Triturus > Triturus cristatus. The sequence continues at coordinate 200,946,052 of NC_140593.1, forward strand.
CAGATGGTTGCTGCGCGGTGGGAACTATTTTAGGGCATTGTATTCGCGGTCCCTCGACTCGTCCCTCATGGGGCCCACTGGGGTGGCGGTGCGTGTATGGAAGATGGCGACTGACTCTCTGGGCTGGAAGGATAGGCTCACCCTAGCTACCCCGTTGTTTGAATCTGAACGGTTGGGTAGGCTTTGGCATACGAAAGGGTTTGATAAATGGGACTTGATCGGCATCTCCAGGGTTGGAGATGTGCTGATTAAGGGTAGGGTGAAGTCCTTTGAAGAGTTGCAGAAGGAGTATGAGTTGGGGGCGTCTGAGTTTTTCCGATATGTTCAGGTGCATCATGCCCTGCGGTCAGTCCTCGTGGAGGGTGAGAAGGTGCCTGAGTCCTCTCCTTTGGAGGACCGGATCCTTGATGGCCATATGCCGGAGAGCACGATCTCGCTCATCTACAAGAAACTGATAAATGTTCGGGCTGATATGCTACTGGGGCTGCGGGACCAGTGGACTAGGGACGGACTCGAGTTGGATGATGAGGACTGGCAGTCTGCTGTTTCCTCTCCTAAGGAGGTTGCGATCCATTCGCGTCTGAGGCTGGTGCAGCTCAAGATCCTGCATCGAGTGTATGTGACGGGGCAGCGACTGGTTCATATGGGATTCTCTGAGGAAGGCCTATGTAGGAGGGGATGCGGTATGGTGGGTACTTTCCTACATATCATCTGGGAATGTGGTGTCATCACGGAATTTTGGAGGCGAATTCATGCGGTGATGGGGGAGGTGACGGGCATTGCTATGCAGCCGGAAGCGCGGTGTTGTCTCCTGAATGTCTGGGGGCCCACTGACCTTGATGAGGCACAGACCCAGTGGGTGACCCTGGGTAACATGGTTGCTAAGAGGGACATCGCGCGCTTGTGGGGTTCCGGGGGGCCCCCCACGTTAACCGCGTGGAAAGAAAATATGGACTGGAGTATGCTCAGGGAGAAGACAGTCTATTGCGCTAGAGGCCGCCCTCGGAAGTGGCATGCCATCTGGGGGCGGTGGAATCAATACAGGGGGGGAATATGCCTTGCCCCTGATCTGGATCCTCCCGAGGAACAGCTTTCTTCTTGATCTTCTTTCCAGCTTAGTATGCAGATGTGATGGTTAATTGACTTCTTGGGCCTCTGCTTTCCCCCCGTTTTCCTCTTTTCACAGTACTGTAACTGTTAGACGATTGGGGTCCGGCTCCCCCCTGAGGGGCTAACATCGTGGGTAATCAGTGTTGTTGCCTTGCTGGGGTTTGTTGTGTGTTTGTAATTATTTAAAAATGGAACCTTTTCACTGCTCCTTCAATGCACTGTGGACGCTTCTTTGTCCTCTCCTACCGAAGCTGCCGAACCTCCGGGTTGTCGGCTGAATAGCTGTGTCCATATTTTTGAAGAAATAAAGGTTTTTTTAAAAAAAAAACAAAAAAAAAAAAAACTCTAACTCAGAAAACAGAACTCAGTCGCCTCATAAAGTTTTTAACATTTGAAAGATGTATAATTCTTCGTCCTGTCAAGGTGATGTAATTACTAATTAAACCTCTTGACTGGTGAGAGATCCCAATTTTCTTAAGCTGATGTGTTTGCATTGACTATCTGTTGCTCCCAAGCTTTATATGCTTCCTAGAAGTAGGAGAAAAGAGTGATATCTGGCTTATCTGATATTGAAAGACTTCCACCACATAACTCTATTCAACTTTGTTATCTTCTTAAAATAAAAGGGTCTCCTCTCTATGGAAGAGTCCTGTCTGCAGCTATGCCAGACTGTCCAGGCACACCATATTGTTGACGATCCTGGTTTGGTAATAAGTGGTTGTGGGGCTTCTTTACCGCTTTTCAACATCTTGTTTTTTAGGTTGAGCCTGGTCAGCGCATGCGCTGCTCTGCGCGGCATGCTGTATTCAGGTATGGACTTGAAGCTCCGCCCATTTTTCGCCCATCTTTTCAATTGGCTCCTGTTACTGTAATTTCTAAATGGTTGCTTTTGATTCATGAATAGGATTAGTAGTCTATCCCTAGTACCGCCTTCTTTGCTTTATTTGTAACCTCTCTTGAGGACCGGACTTTTTACTTGTGTTTTTACATGGTCTGTTTTATCTACAGTCTGTGAGCACTATTTTCTTTAATGATTTTTCCCTACTGCAGGCATGAAGTGCTTTTGTGCAAGAGTGCCCGCTTTGCCTCCAGGCGCCTCTCTACGGCCTCAGCACAACACCCGCTTATACATTTTTATTACCAATATGGCCCACTTGACAAACAAATCCCTTTTTTTGTAAACCCCCCCCCCCCATAACGCGCTTTAACTTTAATGGAGGTCGCGCACCTTTCTTTAGACGAGCTGCGTCCTAGTGATGCGGTGTGCGGTACCCTCTGCAGGCAGCGGCTTGGTGACAGTGTCCAGCGGTGTCAGTGTGTCCAGGGCTGTGGTGCTCAATGGGGCGGTGTTTGTTGCTGTGTTATCAGGTCACGGTGCAGGCAGTGTCATCGTCATTGCTATAGCACAGTCGTGGAGTCGATGGCGTCCATGACGGTGGCTCAAGACTGTGGTGTGGGAGAGGGCGGGGCATCGTGTAACTTATGAGCAGTGCCTCCATACCACAGTGCAAGCATCAGCATCGATGTCAGCTTGGAGCAGCGTTGTCAGTGAGACCACTGCTGCAGTGCCAAGCGGGACAGTACTCTGTGTTCTCCACGAGTGTTGTTCACAGGTCAAGGTGCATGCAGCGACGTCAGTGATGGCATTGTCTGGGATACCAGGGCAGTGGTGTGAAGCGAGGTGGTGTGGAGTGAGGTGTCCACAGGTCAAGGTGCAAGCTGCGGCTTGGTGGCAGCGACAAACGTCGTCGTCGGTTAGACCAGGGTTGTGGTACAAAGTGGAGCGGTGCTCTCTGTGGGCCTTCGGGTCACGGAACCCTCAGTGATGTTGTTGACGGGGTCAGGTTGCTTTTCCTTCTGTTACAGCACAAAGCACACAGTTCCCAGTGCTGGTAAAAGATGGGCTTGAAATCTTTGTTGTTCCTGAGATTTCTGGTACAGAGAGCAAGCTCTACCTTAAGCCCTTGGAGAAACTCAGGGAAAGCAGATGCAGAAAGTCCAGTCCAGTCCTTTCACTGTCCAAGACAGAAGCAGCCACTGCAGGCCAATACAGCAAAGAACACAGCAAAATAGTAGTCTCTCCTCCCAGCTTCTCCAGCTCTTCTTTTTAACAGGTTTCTTGATCCAAAAGAGTTCTAAAGTTCTGGGGTCAGGACACCAATATTTAAACAACATTTCCCTTTGACGTTTGTACAAACAAAGTTCCACTGGCATACATAAACCATTTCAGCCTGGCTCAAGCTAGGTTCACTACAGGAGGTGGAGACAGCTTTGTGAGAGACAGACACAGTCCATTCATTTGCCAGCGACAACTCGTCCCACTACTCTAAATGCAGACAGGTCTATTCAACCTGGCGATGAGTCACTTAGGAAAGGCAGGACACACCTCAAACCCCACCCCCATTGTGTCTCTCTAGTGGCAATACACATCCCCAGCCTACACAAATGGCAGAGGCAGACAGGCAGGTTAAGCAATAAAATGCCCACTTTCTAAAAGTGGTATTTTCAAACACACAATATACAAATCATCTTTTCTAAAATATGTATTTTTAAATTGTGAGTTAAGGAAGCCTAAACTCTATTTCTCTACCTTGTCCCTATGGATATATATGATTGTAAGATGGTACAAAGCAACTTCCATGTTAACCTATGAGACAGATAGCCTTGCAACAGTGAAAAACTAAATGCACAGTTATTCACTATTAGTGCATGTAACACACACTAGTACATTTCATACCTTTCACACACAATGCACCCTGCCCACAGGGGTATCTTGGGCCTACCTTAGGGGTGTCTTATATGTGAAAAAAGTGAATGTTAGGGCTTGGAAATTTCCAGGTCGACATAGCAGTAAAAACTGCGCGCAGACACTGCAGTGGCAGGTCAGAGACCCCTTTGAAAGGATACCTGGGTGGGTGACCCAACCAGTGCTGCAAGCCCGCTAGTAGCATTTGCTTTACAGGCCTTGGGCACACACAGTGCACTGTACTAGGGACTTACCTGGAAATCAAAATAGTCCAATCTTGGAAAACCAATCATAACACACTTTGTAGTAGGAGCACTTTCACGTTTACACTGAACAGCAGTGAGAAAGTGCGCAGAGACACTAAACCAGCAAAAGAAAGGTCAAAAACAGGAGGCCAAAAAAGCAAACGGTCTGAGGGTGAACCTCCTGAAAAAAGCCTAGTCTAGTGACTTTCTGAAGAGGTGGAGGCTGCAGCACTAGAAACATTCTATGGCCTGTTTACCAGATCTAAAGAGGCTCCTTCAATTTATCTGAATGGGTATGGTCCAGAGGAACCAGTCGTGAAGTAACCAATACACTAAACTTTGCCTTGAAATTATTTCTTCCAAACGTTTATATTCGTATTGGAAGGGGACCCATCACTGTTGGTTTCAGAAAACGAAGGGAACCTAAGTCATTCTTCAAATTAAGTTGACTTCATGAAACTGAAGAGCAGCTTCGTCCTACTCAGAGACCTTTTCTACTCCTCTCATAAAGCCACTGGCAGAGGCATTGACTGAACACCATTGAGCTTCATACCTGCCTTGTCTTTTCACCTTCAACCTCTTTATTTTTAAACTATATTTCTTTAAAGTGGCTTTTGCACACAGCCTTTCACTCACGTCTGTGGGAGTTGTCTTGATGCTGAAGCCAAGATACCAATGCTGAGCCAAGGTTACATAAAACACTAGTGAGATTCCTTGTAATGAGCCAGATAGTTGTAAATGTTGCTCACTAGTCAACATGGAGCATAGTAAGTATAATATAGAGACATGATTCCAGATGACATAACCTCGGTCTTGTCTGAATTTAATTTAAGGAAATTAGACTCCATCTACCAAAATATTATCATCATAGTAGGCCTGAGACTTTAAGTTTGTAGTTCCAGACAACGGCGGACAAAGTAACCGCACTACCCTATGTTGTTCCCTTGTTGTCAAATGGTAATTGGATGTAGGGTGAGCGTGCACAAAACAAACTCCAGCACTCGCCGTCGAGGAGCACCAACTGCTTAGCAGAAAACTGAAGGAACAGGTTGGTGGAGTGGTGCACTGCTTGTTGTTAAGACAATAATGGTCAATAAATCAATGAGTCTTGGTATGTGATAAGTCTTGTTTATTTCCCAAGACATAGATTGCCAGCCAACGTGTTTCGTTCATTAAATGAACTTCTTCAGGGCATTTATGGGCGCTCTTGTCAAATCACAACCAAAAAATAGGTAGCTTAAGTACAGCGCGGAGGCCACCTTGGTAAGGGCCTGTGTGCGCAACGTTCTGTATGGCAGGATGCAAAGGAGACTCGTTCTCTCACGAAAGTAAAGTGTGGACCTGTCTTGGGAAATAAACAAGACTTATCACATACCAAGACTCATTGATTTATTGACCATTATTGTCGTAACAACAAGCAGTGCACCACTCCACCAACCTAGGCCTGAGACTTTAGTCTCCAATAAAAGTGTCAGATTCATATGGGAAGGCCCTGAAGTGCACTATGAGGCCCTACTAACAGGAGAATGTGTGCTGTACAAACGTGAATAACAGTACACAACAAACACCTGAGCCGCCTTATTTTAGCTTTTCTAACTTTTTGCATTGTGCGGTTTTCTGATTGGAGAGAAGCGACAATTAATCTTAACAGCCTCCCTTCTAAGAAGAGGTCAGGGGCTACAGATTCAATAGTGTCGCCCCTGGTGCATAGGAGTACATTCTGAACACTGCAATAATTGCTGAACACCTCTTGACTAATATGTGAATGAATGAAAGAATGAAAAGTTTTTATTGCGCGATTACTTAAAATCATTTGCAATAAAATAATGCGTTCGGATATATTCCCGGTAAAAACACTAATTGTCAGACCTGTAGTTAGCAATTGTACACAGTTCCTAGTATTTTAGATAAACAATAAAATGACTAATGTGTGTAAAATGGGTCAGTTCGAAAAGTGTTTTCTTTTCATGTACTAATGTGGTCATTCATTTAGTGAGTCTTACGTACATGCACATCGAGTCTTACATACATTTACGGGGCATATTATCAAGCACGGCGTTAAAATTATCGCCGCTTTAGCGGCAGAAAACTGCCGCTAAAGCGGCGATAATGGGCTTGATAATATGCCGCAGAGAATTCCAATAGAAGCCCATGTTGACACCAGAACACGGGCTTCTATGCGAATTCTCAAGGCCATAATTTTAACGCCATTTCTTGATAATATGCCCCCAAATTTTTATAAATGTATCTATTCGCACGGTTATCTGTTTTATACACCCCAGTGCTATTGTGTGTAAATTGAATATATTGAGTAATACATGGATTCCACTTCCATGTGTTTTATGTCAAAAAACAAACCTGCAACCTTAATATCTCTGCATCCGAAGTCTTGTCTATAAACTCTTTTTATTTAATTTTTAGGTCAAAGTGTGGTTCCAGAACCGTCGAATGAAATGGAAGCGAGTCAAAGGCGGGCAGCAAGGCGCCGCAGCAAGGGAAAAAGAACTGGTGAACGTGAAAAAAGGAACCCTGCTGCCCTCTGAACTCTCTGGCATCGGCGCGATGGGGCTCCAGCACGAGGCTGACTCCCTGACGCATGACGACAGCCATGACAGTGACCAGAGCTCTGAGCACACACACTGAACATGCACAGAGAGGCCAGGGCCAGTCTCCAATCTCAGGAAACAAACGCCATTCACAGCAAGTCTTACAGAAACATCACTTTTGTACGCGAAGGATTGTGGCAAAGTGTTTTTTTTATTGGCCTCAATAAAAATTCTGCCTTATTGTGCCTGCTTTCCCGATTTTTAAAAGAAGCGCTCTTTGCCATGTTTTCATAGTGCCTTAGGAGCCGAGAGACACGAACAATGAACATTCCAAACATTTGTCATGTTGATGAATGGGGACTGGTATTCTGCTTAAGCTTGCACTGAAAAAACGTACATTGTCTTCGCCCATGAAATGGATGCGGTTTTACCTGAAGCATGCAGTGTAAGGAGCACTGCACTGGGGACAATGTGTTAACTCTGTACATAGATATCTTGCTGAAGGTGCCTGTATTTGCTGCATTGCATAGCAATTAACTGTTGACATGGAAAAAGTTATTCTTGAATTAAAGTTTTTTTTTTGCCTTTTAACATATTTGTTTTCAACAAACTGTTGGGCTTATAGGCAGTATGGCCAAATTGATTATAAACACCATTCTGTGACACCCATGTAATAACACATATTTATCATTTGTACTATATAAAAATAAGTAGCAACCCAAAGACTAAAAAACAAAATGAAATAATGAAATCAGAATGTTAACAAAAAATCTCTGCAAATCTCGGTGTATCACCAATAGTGAACCTGAAAACCTTTTGTTTACTCTACACAGTCTCCCCACTTGACACCCCTTTTGAGAGCATGACACTTCTATGAAGACACGGTTTAGCACTCAGTCAACGAATGAGGATAAAAGGGGAGTTCAATTCACACCAATGCTGATGTGCAGATAAAGCTTTCTCTCTCATCATCAAGACACAGACTAAAGTGAAAAGGTGATTCTGGGCCATGGTGTGGTCGATTTTTGTGAATTCCTTTTTTGTGAAGCAACATCATTTCAAATCAGGTGCGGTGGGGATCTTTCTCAATGGTCAGTGCTGGAATAAGTAAGGTAAGGTAGTACTTAGGTTAATGACTTAAAGTATTTAAATGAGTACAAACTGTGAAACACACATTCAAACTTATGTGTAGTGTTTTGTATGGCATCTTGCATGTGCAGCATGCATGTACCTTAGTGTGCATTCCCATCAGACAGCACAAGGGGCACTAAAGAGCGCTGCATCTCCACCTTCATTCATAATATCCACAGCCACACAAAGACCACATGAACCCATTCCTAAAAAGAGAGGTTATCTTTGTATTTCTTCCCAGCACCCCATAACTTGTGCTGCTGAAGCCCCTCCCAATAACTCTTCAAGCCTTGTGTCTAGAAAAGGTATCTATCTGCATGGAAGACTCGTACCTGAAACTCAACGGGGCCAAGACGGAGCTGATGCTCCTTGGTAAATCTCCCACTCCGAACTGGCCCGGCTGTTTTGATCCAGTCCCCCCTAAAGAACAGATTAAGAGCCTGGGCGTCTGGCTTGACCGTAATCTTGATTTTAGGGAGCAACCACGGAAGGTTGCTGCTAGCTGTTATGGGACTCTTAGGATGATACAGAAAATCCTTCCTCTGTTGCCTTTTCCCGCCAGAAGACTGATGGTTCAAGCATTGATTTTTTCCTGGCTTGATTATGCCAAAGCCCACTACCTGGGAGCCCCATGCTTCACCACCAAAAAATTGCAGATTGAGCAAAACTGTACAACGCGCCTGCTCCTGAACATCCCCAGTCGCCAATCAGCAAAGCCTGCCATTGCCACTCTCCACTGGCTTCCCATTCAGGAGAGAGTCCAGTTTAAGGCTCTGTGCATTACACACAAGGCACTGTCAGCCAAGGGACTGCCTATTATTCGTTCCATCATCTCGCCCTACTGTCCTAATAGGGCTTTGCGGTCGGATAGTAAACATCTGGTGGCAGTCCCTAAAATCAAAAGATCACGAAGGGCGTCTCTTTTCCTATAATGTCGCCAGGTTGTGGAACCGCCTCCCCCTCCATATTCGTCTTGAGGCCAACTATCTGACCTTTCAAAAACTCATTAAAACCTTTTTTTTCCCTAAACACTACGCAGAGTTCGTGATTGGACTGCTTCCAGGGCTGGGATTCCTCCGGGTAACCACGCGCTCTAGAAATGCTGATTTATTCGTTCATTCAAGGTCTTTTTCAGCCATTTCAATGCACGCAGGACGCAGGAACAAGAGGACTGCATAATCTTTATCAATTGCGTTTCCAAGGCATAACTAAGGACCTGATTTAGTTATTGGAGGTAAGGTACACTCTGCTGCAATGGTGATGGCGTATCCTAACCGGCAAGAATGTGGTCCACCCATCAAATTTAAATGCGGGTGGACCTTTGGTGTAATCACAATGGAGAATACTTTGTCTCTGCCATGATCCAACCCCTCCAGACCCCTCCAAGGGCCCTGTGGAGTAAGGCTCTGTCGGAGGCAGACCTATAGTTCCTCCCACCTGAATAGATTGGCGTAATTAGAATACCCTGGCAGCAGGGGGCAGTGAAAACTGCTAAATGCTCCCCTTGCCACGAAAGAGGACTCCCATAGGCATGGGGAGCATTTTCTTTTGTATTTTCAAAATAAAAATCTTGCTTCAGAATTTTCTTTTTGAAAACACAAAAGATAACACTTTGTTGCACAGCTCCATCATGGTGATGAAGCCATGTACCAAATTTCACAAACCAGTGACAGAACTGCAATGACGGCGGTTCCGGCCAATGCTTTAAGAAATGACAGTCTGCTTGGCTGCCATTTCTCAGTTTGGCGAGTGACACCCTCCATCATGGTGACGGAGTAACTTACTCCATCTCCCAGGTGGAGCACAGTGCTGCCCGTCATCATTCAAATTGGGCCCTAAGTGGTTTTTTTTATCAAGTCCAGTGTTTATGCAGTGCACCATGTATGGAATATGCAGATTTACCGGTGCTCTGATGTCTTCAGGTTGACTCCTCGAGAGACAAGGATGGTGACAGTGCAGGTGTAAGCATCACTCTTTCCTCAGCACATATGAGAACTAAAAAGACAAAAAAATAGAGGCTCAGAGTAGAGATAGAGGTAAGACGCTGCAAATGATGTGAACATCTACAAATATGTAACATTGTGTATATTGATAGTTTTCAATGCCTTTTCTGCATGCATCTAAAGAACTGACTCACAAATGAATTATTCAGGCCCGTAGGACAGGTGTAAGTGGTATAGAACGAAATGAGAAATGTACCAAAATATCCAATTTTTAGAGAGGGCGAGGTTTGTGTATGCGCAAGGCAGACATACTGTTATTGCAAAGTGCCAGAATGAATATTACAAGTAAATTGTGTAATTGCACATTTTTACTTACTCAAAAAATGTGCATTTTGCAAATTCTAAAAAGTATACTGACATAGCTGGTAGGAGCACGAATGCTAATCAACAAATTACATTGATACTACTTAGATATGTAAATTATACAAATTACACATTAAAAAAGCAAGTCAGATACATTTGTGGTATAGGCAAATACTTTGAACTAATTGCTATGGTCACGCACGAATTATGTCCCTCACAATTTAAATATGTTTGGGAGAACTGGCCCAAATGTGCACATTCTAACAATACAAAAGGATGAGAGGAAAAATCGTTTTTAAATCCTCCAAACGAAGGAAGGCAATCAATTGCTGAAACGATATGTCATTTCCAAGTTATAATTTGGCATTTCATGTCTGTGCACATACGTGCCAAAGTCGCTCTACGTATTTTGTTTGCTGGCCTATTTCATGCTTTATAAAAAGCTAGGTAGGTGAGCTTAAAGGTATGTTTTTAGAAATGTAATTACATTTGTTAAAGTTTGGCAAAGTTTACAAACTCTGAAACATTGTGAAGTTGCAAAGTTGGTTGGCATAGCACAACTTCGCCTGCATTTGTGTTGTTTTTATTCCACAAAATATACATTTGCAGGATATTTCCTTTTCTAATTTTTTAAAACATTTGCTAGCGTTGTGAAGTTGTATAGTCATTTAATTTAATGTTAAAAAATGTATATAAAATACATAATACATTGTGTTTATTATAACATATTTAATAACCTTTTTAATTTAAAAATAAGTGTAAATTTAATTTTAAAAAAGTATTTACGTTAATTTAAATTAATTCTATATATAACTTACAGCAAATGTCGCGCTTTGGGAGGTGGACACAAACAACTCTACACTTTGTAGTAAATTGAGAGTTATAAATGGTGAATAGCCAAATGTAGTAATTTTACTACACATTAAAAGAGTAAATTTACACCCGCAGACTTTCTCACATGTAACTTACTTAATGAATAGTCAGTAAATTGTAAAACAGCTCAATCATTGGTGTTTAGTGACAAAAAAGTTGTGGAATAATGGACAAAAGTGCTTGCAAAATCCACATTTACATTTATACGTGGAATAAATTTAAAGGTGTATTTACTTCAACACTTATATCGAAAACGTTATCAGAGCCATTTTGATCCCAATTGTGTAATTTAGTGGGGCCTTCATCAGAACAGTAGGACTTCACAAGGTGTTGCTGCCAGCAATCAAATAAGAAATTAAAACAACAAGGCAGCTTTAGGTGACAACCAGGAGCGGCCTGTGCAGGTAAGAGCAGCGGTGTGGTGGGGCGGGGGGGGGGGGGGGTGGACTCGACAGACAACAACAAGGGAAAATTAAATAAATAAATAATGTACCCTCATCGTCGTCTGTCGAGTCGCCCCCTACCCCTCCCCAACACTCTCCACTGCATGGGCCGCTCCTGGTGACAACCACTGTTTAAACTGTTTGGAAGTGAATCATTTGTCAAAAGATTTGTAGGTTGTATGTATGGTGCCAGTGGCTTTCTTTCCAAAAATGTTTTTAAAAGACCACTGAAGCCTTTAAAGTGTGTGTACCAAAGAAAAATGGATAGAAATAAAAAATGATTTATTGGCACATATTACTGAAATAGGAAAGCTAAAAAAGAAAAAGATATGTGCAAGGATTCTTTAGTTTGCATTTGTGTATTTGCAATACATATAGGCTCCTGCTAGACATGTGAGATCCCACATTCCCAATGAAAATATAGAGGAGTTCTTCACAAGAATACTGGATGTCTTGGTTGGTGTTATTTTATAAATCAATAATATTTTGCTTATCTGTGCATAAGTACACTGCTGGCGCCATCCTCAGCTGGTCACAGGACATCGTGAATATGTTTACGGCTTTCTACCAGGACTTATATAGCCTGGAGGTGGCAATAGAACCTACCTGATTGGATGACTTTTTCAACATCCCTGCCCTCCCCTGCCTAGTCGGGCAGGGATCTGCTCCGCTGGAAAATTACCAAGGCGGAGATAGCGCAGGCTATCTCTAACCTCTCATTCCACAAAGCCCCTTGGGAGGATGGCTTCCCAGAGGAGTTCTGCAAGTGGACGAGGGAGGAGGTGGTGGACTCTCCTTATGAGACCTACTGGGAGGCCGAGCACACTGGATCCCTTGGCTCTATCTGGAACAAGGCCCTGATCGTGGTCCTCCACAAATCTGGGAAGGATCCCGTCCTCTGCAGCAGCCACCAGTCCATTTCCCTGCTCAATGGGAACATCAAGATCTGGACTGGGGTACTGGCAACTCACCTCCAGGCAGTGATCCTGACACTGATCTATAACACCCAGGTGGGGTTTGTCCCCGGGCATTCATCCTCAATCCATCTCCATAACCTAGCCCACGCATTGTGATTCACTAAAGACCTACCCAAGGTACCCCAACCAGCTCCCTAGACACTGAGAAATAGTTTGATAGGATTGAGAGGGTCTACTTCATTGTGACACTGCGGTGGTTTAGACTCGGAAGAACTTCATCGCCATGGTCCTGTGACTCTACGACCCCACCTGCACAATTTGTTTGTGGTTTTCATGTCTGATCCTTTCCAGGTCTGCAGGGGGCCCTGGTAGGGCAGACCATTATTGTCCCTTCTCTTTCTTCTGGCTATGGAGGCTTTGGCTCTGTCCCTCAGTCAGTCTCATAGGATGGTGAATATTCCTACCCCTGGGTGGGCACTGACCCTTTATCTCTACGTGGATGAAATCTTGCCTGCAATCCTGGATCTCCCCCATTTGCTGTCAGCTCTACCAGACATCATCTTTGACTTTGCGGTGCTCTTGGGATAGAAGATAAATGGGGGAAAAAGTGAGGCAATGCCAATTTCGTGAGTCACCACTCAGGCAGTCGTGTCCCCCTTACCCTTTCAGTGGAAGCCCTCGCACCTCCAATACCTGGTAATTTACATCAACCAGGGTCTGCAACGCATGGTGGCAGACCACCTTGACCCGCTGCTGGCATGCACATGATTGGACTATGATAAGTGATTCCATCTCAATCTCCAGCTGTGGGGTAGAACGGAGGGAGTCAAGATGGTGACCTTTGTCAAGGTTCATCTATGTTCTGGGCATGCTACCCTTGGTTGTACCCCTCAAAGTCCTGCGATTGGCGGATAGGGGCATCAAGTCCTTCATATGGGTGTCGTCATGACTCAAGTTGGCTAACAGAAAGCTCATAGCTAACTGTTCATGTATTGGTCTGGACCTTCCCTTGATTGAGCACTGTGCCCTGGCCATGCACATAGTGAAGCTTGCTTACATGCTCCCCAGGCCATGAACCCCCTGCTGTGGGCCACGATTGAACGTACCATTTTGGGGTGCCCTCAAGGCAATACCCCCTCTACCAGTATGATGTCTCCACCCCTGGCTTGGTGAATCTGATGCTCCAGGCTAGGGCCAAATTCTGGTCACCAGTCCATTGACTTTTTGGTGGATGCTCACCTGCATGAAAAGGAGCCCTTTGTGGGGCAGTGCCGGCCTCTGTGTTGGTGGTGAGGTGCTTGACTGGGTCACTTGGCGCAGTGCGGGGATCCTTACCATCCATCATGTGCTCGCCCAAGGGACCCTCAAGTCCTTTGTGGTGCTTTGCTAGCAGTCCAGTCTGACACCTCGCCAACACCTGCGGTACCTCTAGCTTGCTGCCAGGACCAGCGCCCCTGGGCCCTCCCATCCTCCACAGTTATCTCATACCTCAGAGTGTGGGGTAACTTCCAGGGTGTGATGTCAGGCTTTTACAAACTCCTGACCCATTATTTTTATTATTTGCCCCTGCTGGACAGCCTGCAGAGAAATTGGCAAGTTTGCCTACAAGTCAGAGGACTGGGCAGCGCCAGGGAAGCCAGGCTGAAATGTTGGTTCTTTAAATCGCTCCATGATTGGCACTGGACCCTGGTAAAGCTAAGGGCAGCAAGACTACTGCCCCACTCCAGCTGTAGGCATTGTGATGATGCACGTTGTGACCTAGTTCATATACTGTGTGACTGCCCCACTGTCTGTTCCTTTTGGGGAACCGTTGGCACTAGGCTAAGCGAGGTCCTGGTGATACCTGTGCCGCTAGCCTGACCCTTAATCCTTCTCCACAACTTCACGGACCCTCCCACACTGTCACACCATAACTGCTGGTTTCTCTATATGGCGCTTGCAGCAGCGAAGAACTTCATTCACAGGCAATTGTGTTCTACCCTCCCCCACGGGTGAAGAGTGGCTCTTGGACTAGTACTGGATGGCCTCGCATGAGTGCATCATTTATAACCAACAGGACAAGGCTGAGACCTTCCTTCGTACTTGGGCGGCCTTCTTGCAGGACGGCAGACGATAAGTCCTAACTGTGGGTTGACTAGTGGGTGGGTCTTCATAGCTTTTGTAATCCCATGGGCTTTAGTCCCGTTGCCACAGGCCGTTACTTGGGTATTTCCATCACCAAGGACCTGTCATTTGGATCCCCTTCTCCCCCTGTGCCCCCACTTTCCTCTCCCTCCTATGCTGACCCTCTTCTGGTTCCCTTCCTTCCTCCAACCCTTTCCTTCTCTGTGCTACTTTCACTCATTCCTTTCATGCCCCTCTCTTTTCTCTCTTACCCTTCCGTATTCCTCACTCTCTCCTCTGTGCTTCAGCTCCCTTCTTCCCCCGGTGCCGCCCCCCCCCCTAAGCTACATCTCCCCTCCTCTTCCCCCTGAATCCCAGTTTGCTTACTTGTCATCTGATCGTCCAGGCCATGATGTCGCTGCTGTGCTGTGTCCTGCCTGTATACCATGTTTGCCCAAGTGTTTACTGGTTTCTGCAGGCTGCTTCTGTACTGTAATGAATGGTGTACCCTGATGATTCGATATGAAATATAAAATGAAAGAAAAGAAGGAAAACTACTTTGATGCACCAAAAATTAAATACTGCTCGCAAAAATACGAGTATATATGTTGAATTTCAGGTGACATTACAAATTGGAATCCCTCCTAAAGCAGAGTAACCAAAATGTAAGTCACATACACTAAAGAAATGTTTCTGGGATAATAACCCTGTGAATCGAGCCTATTTGTGTTAATTGCGAGACACTATGTAACAGCGTGTGGACCAGCATACACTAACCCTTAAGTCAGAAATACCCCTTGGCCTATTGCAAAACATTTGAATTTTCAATATTGGAGAGGGCTAGACCTATTGACTTTGTAAGGGTGTTGACAATTAAAAATCAAGACATTCAGCATTTGACAATGCTGTTCACAGGATAAGAAGCAAAGACCCACAGCCTCAAACAAAGCCTTCACATTTGAGCACATGGGCCTATCGACTTGTACATTAACCTTAGGTCCATGTATAAAACATTAACGATAACCTCAGGCAGATCTAAAAACTTCTATTTTGTTTAATACGTTGTCTAGCAGTCCCACAGCAAGGGCCAGATTTGATAAATGCTAGGCTATGTTATAATATGTTATTTTATGGTATGTGTATCTGTAAAGCTACTGAGAGCACTGTTGGCCTTGATTGTAGGACAAGAGCCATGGAGATTCCCATGCTGCCCCTTTCCTTCTTCCAGCAGGAGATTCTTTCGTTCCCTGGAATCCACTGGGGCCTTTGAACCGGCAGCTGGTGCAGCAGAGCAATTAACCCATTCAGCCTGACAGCTCTAAGGGCAAATCTAATTAAGGGCTAGCTCAGAAAAATAAACAATTTAAAAATGTATTTAAAAGAATCTAGATGTGTCAGAAACTACCACATATATGTGGATTGCTTGCTTATTACATTTATCCACACATAGTCAACTCTGCCCCTTGTGTCATATTCCAATTTGAACATACAATTACAACACAATTGTCACAGACAGTGCTCAGTGAAATATTACACATGATACACCTTAGCAAGAGGGTTGTTGCAGTCCAGTTTGATCTCAAAATGGATCATAACAGCTCAGCCTGAGCCCCACCAATCAGTGGACAGATGCCAGGCTGAGTCAGACAGCGATATGCTTTGCTCTGCTTGGACAGGTGCCCTCATCTGTGCATGCGTGTTTCATGCAACCAGGTAACCGTATCTTTCTCTATCTGTGCGCAGCAGCTGCACATACCTTAAAAGATGGGCACTGGAGGTTACAACTTAAAGCCACTTTACATAGAACATTGGAAAGGGTAACAATACTTTAGAGGGTCCCACATCATAATATAAGGTGAAAAATGGGAGATTGAATTGCAAAACACAATCTAGGGATTTTCGTGTGGGGAACTCACTCAGCTGTACATTTTTAACAGAGTTCCCATGTGTTTCACTACCTCACTCACTGATGTGCTGAGTGCATGTCATAACACCAAAGTTCCTTATAGACAAAGGTGTATCTTCAACTACGCATTTTCATAAACGCTACTAATAGTGCGCAGCTAAATATACTAAAGACTTCAATTCCTTGCCTATTTCAACAATAATCTTGATTTATCCTATGTTGTATCAAGCACAAATCCGTATACTCTTCGAAATAGAAAAACTTGCTGACTTTGCCTAAATTAGTGAGCCTGCCATGGCTGAATGCCCACTAGTACTCACTTGCACATGCACCAATATGTACAATGTTCATGTTGATAGACCTGTTCATTATACAAAAATGTCACTTTTGACAGACATATCCAGGGGGGGGGGGATTCAGGGATTATGTTTATATGTCACACAAAAATATGTTCTACAATAAGAACTTGGGTGCATATACAGAAGACCTCAACATGAAAGGTCATGTTAATTGAGATATTCATCTTAGTATGTACAAATGTGTATCACATTATCATTTGAAATGTAAAATTCACAGTAGTGATATCTAACACCACATAAAAAGTACCAATAAACTGTGTATATAATACATATCACTCAACATCAGATCAATGTGTAAAAACATTAAAATTATAATTGCAATTTGCACCCAAATACTACATCTTGTTCTGTTCTCCCTTCCCTCGGGCAAATACATTTGCTTATGATTGTGACAAATAAAAGCTCTATACAATCATGCCTTCCGTTCTGACTCTCAAATCTTTGACATCTCATTAATTAGTTCATAATCTTATTGATGTGATGGAATAATAAACATACAATAAACACGTATCCTCAGACCATAAAGCGTTGAAGATTTTATTGAACCATGATTTGTTTTCCTTTTTTCCTTTTTCTATGTCCTCTTCTTCACAAGAGCTAAGGTTATCAGATTGTTCATACCAGATTCAGGACAGAGATTGAAGATCAAAAACATGTTTTATTTTTTATTTAAAAAAGATATTACATTATCAAATAAATCAAAACACTCAAACATTGTAAGGATTATAAAGCTCCAAAACATGCATCCTCTTCATAATGTAATGAACCTCACTAAATCAAGTTATTTTATAAAAGTCCATACCAAATGCTCTATGTTCCTTCTAAAATGTATCCCAACATGCATGATATGAGACTCCTATTGGACATGGGGCCACCAAACTGAAATATCAGACCTGTTTCATCTGTGCTACTGATTGGTCAGTTATCATCAGGGCCAACAGGATAAACAAATAATTAGTCACAGTAGAAATTAACTTACAGTTTCAAGGAAAGACACCTAACAATACTGCGACAAAATACCATGAGTCAAAATCACAAAGAAAATTACATAACGTGTGCATCGTCAGCTCATTTAATTATTTGACTATGTCAATGCATCACTATTGTGGCGCACATAATTGAACTCAATATCAACATCTAGAAACTCACAACTGGGCAGCTGGAGCCCTTCTCTACCTTTTGTTGAACAGGAGGCTTGCCAGATGAACATTAGATTGCATTTTAGTCACTGGAACCAAGCGCAATCAGTATTTGTAGGACTTGGCCCTTTTTGGCTAAAGTCCCTAAACTTTTTGCTTTCCCCCCTAGACATTTTTTCTGACATGGTGTTGCCAACTTAGATGCTTTGGACACTTTGCCACTGCTAAACAGTGTCAAAGTGTAAGTGTTCTAATGAAACAATAGTCAGTCCATGAAACTTCAGGATAGGTTTAATATACACCCACCAGATAAACCAGATGCTACAGCTGACTCTCAACTACTGAGGTCAACGCGTTCCGATGCTGGCATGGTAGCATTCGTAAAAGAGAACATTACATTTATAGGGCAAGTTACAACACATCTTCCCCTTATAAAAACAAAAAGAAAGAAGAGATAAAGGACAGAAGGAAAGAAGAAATGAGAGCAGATTGACAACAGGAAGAGAGCATATGGGAAGGAACAAAAGAGAAAGGGAATAAAAGAACAACAAAGCATTAGGCAACATTTTTATTGAAGAACATCATCTTGCAGGTGTGGAGGCGCTCTTCTTGGGTCTAGTAGGGCATCCAGAGAAATCAGAATGAACACCCTGGCAAGGTCTAGGACTGCAATGAGGTTGACTGACTTGAGCCCTCAAACCCACACCATACCCATTATAAGGTTGTCTGACCTGGGTTTGAAAACCAATGCCACCATCGCCACAATCCCCACTCCCACATTTAGAAAGACGGGACATACTCCAAATATCACCACCAGTGAGCATAACAACATTTTTCATAACTTTGATGATGCGTTTAGGACCAAAAAACTTGGATTCACCTTTGGGAGACCACACAGCCTTTTTTGCAAAAGCCAAGTCACCCACCTTCCAGTCGCATTTGCGCACACCCATTTTGGCATCAAACCTCTATTAGTATTCATCCTGATACTTCCTGACTCTCCAATCATCTACAGTCTTATTTCAGTCCATGACACTCAACCATACGGGATTAAGTTTGGAACCAGCAACCCTGCCCCTAAGGTTCTTGAAGGGAGAGCAACCAGTGATACTGTTGGGTGTGTTCCTTGGTGCCCAAATTTTTTCTCTAAGAACTACCTTGAGAGGGAAACCAGTCTCGACAGCAGTCTGGGCACAGGCTCTCACAAGCCGGTTCATACTTTCCACTAAACCATTAGCCTGTGGCAAGTAGAGAGCTGTACGATGGTGAGTGATGGAGAGATCTTTAAGGAAATCACTCAACTCACGGGAAGTAAATTGCACACCATTATCGGAAATCAGAACATCAGGTATTCCTTCAGAGATGAAAATATCCTTCAGAAATTCAATAATGTTTTTACTAACAACAGAACTCATACAGCATGCAGATATCCATTTAGAAGGGTAGTCAACCAAAATAACCACAAACTTTTCATTGGGAGCCAAAACCTCAAAAGGACCAACTATGTCGATGGCAAGTTTGGACCAGGGTCATTCAGGAAGAGCCACAGGAGAAAGTGGTGAAGTGCTGTCCTTCCTAGACTTATCATTGGCAGCACAAATGGTGCAATCCCTGACAACCTCCTCAACCTGTTTATCAACTTCTGGCCACCAGTAGTACTCCCTGACTCTCCCCTTGGTCAAGCTACGCCCCAGATGACCTTTGTGTGCTAAGTTAATAATTTTCCCTCTGAGAGAGTGTGGAGGAAGTAATCTATCACCTCTCAAAAGCTCACCATCGATAATATTTAACTCCTCCCGAACATTCCAATAAGGCCTAACAATACTGGGAACTTCAGAAAGAGTAGGCCAGCCATTAACAACAAATTCCATCAGTGGTTCTCTGGCTTCATCACAAGCAGCACCAGACTCCCATTCTTGTTTATTGAGAGCACACTCTTTTACCCAGGACACAGCACAGTCAGGGGAAAAAGATTAGTCATTTCCAACAGGCATTCTGGAGAGAAAATCTGCTGGGACATTCCTAAAACCAGGCAAATATTCAATGTTAAAGTTATATTCCCAGAGTCCTTCAATCCACCTTTTAATTCTGGGAGTAGTGCTCTCGCCATTCCTGCATGCAAACATGTGAACCAACGGCTTATGATCAGTGCGAACTAGGAATGGTGAGCCCCATAAGTAGAACCTGAAATGGTTGAACAGTATTGCATAATGCTTGTCTCTATTCTGTCCAAAAACAAAATTGTTATCTTGGAAAAATAGGACTAAATCTATTCCAGAAACAACATCCTTCATAATTCTTTGAAAACATGCAGCAGCACTCACCAGCACAAAAGGATTCTAATAAACCTATAGGCACCCAACGGTGTCAAAAATTAAGTTAGGGCCTTGGAGTCTTAATGCAGCATGACTTGATGGTAGGCCGACGACAAGTCCATGACACTGAAAATGCGAGCACCACCAAACTTTGTCAGTGCTTCGTTGATGTTAGGTAAAGGTTGCCTGTCGACCCAAATTATTAAGACTTCTCAAGTCCACACACATGTGAATCTTTGTGCCCTTGTCCTTTTGGGCCAAAACAATGGGGGCCTACCACTCTCAGGATCTCCTCTATAACCCCCAAGCGAAGTAATCTATCCAGTTCTTCCTGTAGTGGCTTAACCATGAGATTAGGGACTTTCCTGACTTTGTGTACAACAGGGGTTGCACTGACTTTTAAAATGATCTTATTCTTGAAACCTCTAAGGAGACCTACATTTTCACTGAAAACATTTGGATATTTTCCTTTAATATCTTGATGGTCATTGTGAGATGTTAACAGCATTACTTGGTTGGGAGCATTGGCATTGAGAATGATCCCAAGATCTTGTTGGTGACGCCAGCCTAAAAGATTGTCACCACGCTTAGCAACATAGGGGCATATTATCAAGCCAGGCGATAAAATTATCGCCGCTTTAGTGGCAGAAAACTGCCGCTAAAACGGCGATAATGGGCTTGATAATATGCTCTATGGAATTCCAATTGAAGCCCATGTTAGATGTGAAGGACGTCTAACATGGGCTTCAATTGGAATTCCATAGAGCATATTATCAAGCCCATTATCGCCGTTTTAGCGGCAGTTTTCTGCCGCTAAAGTGGCGATAATTTTATCGCCTGCCTTGATAATATGCCCCATAGATTTTACTAACAGTCTCTCTGTTTTTGAACAAGATGGTTTGAATTGAAAATCCTACGCGTTCAATACTCTGCCCTCCATAACCCACAGGATTGATGTCGGGAGGTAAAAGCATGATATTCTTGTAAGCAGGTGTGGCATCCCAAAATTTGTCACTAATTAATGTGTAAGGTGATCCAGAATCTGCTAGTACAGCAACAGACACGTTCCTAACAAGTATGTCACATTTCGGCATAGAAAGACTGTTGGTGTCAACACCTTTAACATCGTGAATTGCCTCATCAACGCTGTTAGTGATACAGTGGATGATTTGTTGTGATTGTTCATCATCATCAATCATGTTAACCTTTGTGTTCCTACACATGCAAGAGTAATTAATTTTTTTCCCCACAGTTTTTGCAGTTGGTACTCCTTGCAAAACAATTAGGATAGTTGGGTCCATGGTTAAGACTTCCACATCTGTGGCATTTTGTCTTGCCGTCTTTGCACCAGGACAAAACAAATTTTTGTTTATCAGTTTTGCTAGATCGATTTTTATCTTTCACATTAGATTTGGAAACAGTGGCAACTGCTGCCTCAAAATAGGGATTATCTAAATTCCACCTAATAGAGTTGGTGCTGGAGTCGGTGGTCACGTTACTGTTACGCATTCCTTTAACCCAATGGGAAGTATGTTCAATACTTTCCACGATTGCAATTGCCTCTTTAAGATTTGGATTCTTGGACAACAACTTCTCCTGTATTTTCTGGTCGTTCGTGCATCGAATGATTTGACTTTGGATAAGAGAAATGCAGCTTGTTGCACCACGCGCTGTGGAAGAAATACACAAGAATCAAGGATGGATTCGGCTTACAGGGAAGCTGCGCAAATGCGGAAGCGACCGTAGAGAATTTGTTGTTTCAGCCTCTCGATGACGCAGGTGCAGCTACGTGGAGACATCCGCGTCAATGCGTCAACTCTGTGGGGTTAAGAACAGGCACAGAGAAGCACGCGCGTCTTCAATTACATGCTGAACAATGCCGCTGGAAGAGAGAAGGACACGCTACGTCACGCGCACGTGAGAACAATTCCGATGGCCTCGCGGTGAGTTGTCATCTTTTAAATTACCGCTTGAGAGCCCAACGGTAAACAGCCAAAGGCTTGTTGTTGCAATCTGTAAAATCTACCAAAATGTCCAAAAGCGATGTCGATAACGCCAAAACACAGCGCAAGGCTCCAACAGTTCAATAGTAGACTTGTATAAGCCAAAAGAATACAAGGCAAGCAATTGAAGATAACGTGTAAATAGCCTTGATAGCTTGATAAACTCAAGCGGGATTCTTCTTTGGTGGGTGTAAATTCTTCATTAAATCGTCGACAGTAATGAAACGATAGTCAGACCATGAAATTTCAGGATAGATTTAATATACACCCACCAGATAAACCAGTCCAACAACCGGACGCTACAGCTGACTCTCAACTACTGAGGACAACGCGTTCCGATGCTGACATGGTAGCATTCCTAAAAGAGAACATTACATTTAAAGTACAAGTTACAACATGTTACCTGTATAAAGTGTCATGGTAATTGGTTGTCCATGATTGGTATGTTTGCCTTACTAAGTAAAGTCCCAAGTAAAGTGCACTATGTGTGCCAGGGTTAGTAATGCAAATGCTACTAGTGGCCCTGCAGCACTATTTGTGCCACCCACACAAGTAGCCTTAAAAAGGGAACTCTGGTCTGCCATTGCAGGACCTGCGCGCAGTTTGTTAAACTGCCATGTTGTTCTGCCAAGTTCATTCACTTGCCATACCTTACCCTTCCCTTTCTATGCACATCAGACACCCATATGGTAGGTCTAGGGTTCCCCCTGGCCAGGTTGCAGTGGATGTGAAAGGTAGGACATGTACTAAGAGATGTGTGTCATGTCCTGACAGTGAAATAATCTCCATTTCGTTTTTCACTGTGAAAATGCTATCTTGCCCATATGACAGAATGGGAAGGCTGGGTAATATGTTTCCCAGCCTATCTTCCTAAAAGCTTAAGATGGACAGGTGAAGTTTAGTATGCCTGAACTCACAATGTAATGACACATCTTTTTATGAAGGTGGATTTTGCATTGTGTGTTTAGAAGCCACTCTTTTAGAAGTGGCTGAGTTTTTGTGCTCTAACATTTTGGTGTGTCTCTGCCTGGCTGTGGATTGACTGTCTGGATTTTAAAGCAATAGGATCTGGGGAATGTCTTGACCCAGGGGAGGAGGTGAGACAGCAACAGGCTGACCTGCATCTGGAGTGTAGGGGGAGGAGAAGCCCCTAGAGGTGAAGAGGCCTGGGTTGCTGCTATAAAACAATTGGCTCATCTTCTGCTGAGTGATTGAGAATCCAGACCCCACTAATCAAAGGAAGAAAGGTGTCACTGGCAGGGAGGCACCCAGAACTTGTTTGAACAGGGGTCAGTGCCCCTGAAGCCCCTAAACTTGGGAGAATGGATTGATCAAGTGTGATCAAGACTGGAGCTACTTCGTGGTCAAGAGGATCTTTGCCAAGGAAGAAACAACTGAATAGACTGAATGATAGGACTGACCCTTGCGGTGTGATCTGAGGCTGGCCTGCAGTTTGCTGTTTCAACCAAGGAAAGGCTAAAGGGACTTTGCTGGGTGCTGTATCCCCCTGCTTGAAGGACTTTGCTGTGTGCTTTGTCCTGAAGTAACTTATCCCCAAGTGCCTGAGGTGAGCTGGCTCCCTGTTTGGGAACACAGGAACACAAAAGTTTCCAGGAGAGTCTCATCGACACTGTGTGCATGTGCGTTGTGCACCGTGAGACCCTCGTAAGAACTGCCCTGTGATCGTAGGCGACTGGTGTCCAATTGAGTCTCAGTGACGCTGTGTGCGTGTGCTTTGCGCAGCCTGAGACGTTAAGGCGGATCGGCCTATGATTGGGGGCACCTGGAGTCCAAGCAAGGATCAGCGACTCAGTGTGCGTGTGCTTCGTGCAGCCTGAACCCCTTTGTGAGGATTGTCCAGTGATCGTGTGCACAAGAATCCAAGTGAGTCTCATCGCTGCTGTATGTGGGTGCGTTGTTATTGTGTATCGTGTACACCGGATTTGCCTTGTTATCATGTACACCGGATCCAAGTAAGTGTCATCGACGCTGTGTGCATGTGCGTTGTGCACCGTGAGACCTTCGTGAGGATTTGCCTTGTTATCGGGTGCACCGGAATCCAAGTGAGTCTCACCGCCGCTGAGTGTGGGTGCACTGTGCACCGGGAGACCGGTTTGAGGATTTGCCTTGTTATCGTGTGAACCGGACCTGTGTGTGGAGTGCACCCGGAGTGAAGGAAGACTCAGCGACGCTCTGTGCGTGTGCTTTGTGGCAGCCTGAGAACTTAGTAACTGAAGTGGCCCGGACCGACAGTCCCGGAGGAGCTGAGTTGCTGTCTCGAGCCGCCGTTGCCATTTCATAAAGCTGCATTGAAGGCCCAGCAGCTGGACGAGGAGACGAGAGTGGGTTCGCCCCCCAGGTAACGTGTGTCAACTCCTGGGGCGGGGCGTGGGCTCAGAGGGAGACGCTCTCAGCATCTCTCTTGTGTTGGCAGCAAGAGCCTCTGCTTTGGCTTGTGTCACAGGCCGTATTGCCAAGGGAGTGGCGGTACAGGTGCCGAAGTGCGAAGCTGCACTTTGGGATAACATCGTACTGTGTTGGGGGCAACTGTGAGAGGCTGACTGCAAGTCAGAAGGAGAGGCGGAAAGACCGCCTAAGGCCCAGTGATCGGGCCTGACTGTACTACATAGTATTCAATTTCTGCAGAACGGAGTACCTGACTGTCGTATTACACATTGCATCATTTCTGCATGGCCTTGTTTCTGCATAACGACCTACCTGATTAGCGAATTGCGCATTGCATTATTCCTGCAGAACGAATTACCTGATTAGTGTATACGCATTGCTTTATTTTTACAGAACGACATATCTGGTGGTTGTATTACGCATTGCAATATCTTAGCTTGCAAAGTGCCTGATTGTTGCGTTACGCATTGCATTCTTTTCATTGCAGAGTGTCTGATTACTACGTTGCGCATTACAGTATTTGTACGTTGCAAAAGTGCCTGATTCTAGTATTACAACTGTATGACATGATATTAGGAGTACAGGAGAATGTTTAGAAGTGCTCATTGACATCGCCAGAACTTACAAGGGCTGGCTGGCCTAACAATCGGCCAGGAGAAATATATCACAATCTCATATGTTGGTAATATATCGTGTGCTCTTATCGTATATCTTTTTACATAAAGTTTATTCTCATTATATAAAACTCGTGTGGAGTCTATTTGCTGTGTCATCATTGGATTATTGTGAGCATGGTTGCGAATACTTTACACATTTGTCTTGAAGATAAGCCTGGCTGCTCATGCCAAGCTACCGAGGGGGTGAGCGGGGCTATCTAAGAAGGGGACCTTCCTTTCCCTGATGTTGGAACAAAGGTCCCTACTAGGCCTAAGGTACCTACCTCAGTCAACCAGAGATCCTGGGTCTTACAGTATTCATTGAGGCTTATTTCCCCAACTATCAAGCAGAATGTGTCTTTCTTTATCTGTTCATCCTGATCTAGTAATGGCCTGGTAAGTTGGTAGGAAGTTTCCATTTTTAGTCTTTACACTAGCTACTGATCACCAATTTCCCTATGGTCAATCTTAGTAGAATTCCCATCAAAACTCAGTTCTTTTTAGAGTATTTTTTCTTTCAATCAATCAGTCAATCAATCAGGGGACCCGTGAGGGTCTAAAGGTGCTTTCACCTTACTGTAAACCTGACCACAATCCCTCACTCAAGATAACATTAGCCTGGCTACCCCCTGAAGAGTGTTGAGTCCTTCCTCCCATGTCCACCTATTTGCGAATGAAAGAAGAACTCATCTCATTGTTCTGGAAAGAGTTTCCTTCCTGCTGCGGACAGAGAAGAAGTCTGAGAGACGTCTCTTTATTTAAAAGATTTCTTTCACTCCTCTCTATTTGGTGTGACAAAGCTATTACTGAAGTCCTCTGTGATTCCATCAGTTCCTGTGGCTTGATTATGACCAATTCCAGCTATATAGTCAGTGATGCAATGCAACCGTTTTATTTGAAGTGGCTGTAATGTTCTCTAGAAGGCCAGCTCATGAAGCCTAATTGGATAAGACATTTTTATCACTGGCAGAAAGACAGCAAGCAGAATTGGTTTGGTCCTGTTGGCTTCCAGGCAGCACAAAGTACACTTTTCTAAAGGCAATTTTTCACTACAGATATCAAAAATCTACTTTAAACATTGAATTTGACTTTTAGTAAAAAGTTGAAAATAGATTTTTGAGGCTTGTTTTTACTATTTTCCTAAGCTGAATTGTAAATATTCCCTTCTAATTCACAGTTAGGCCTGGTGAGGTGAAAATGTAACGTGACTTACATATTGACAAACATCTTTTGGTAAATTGTGCTTATGTGGCCATAGATCTCCTTAATAATTAGCATGTCTTACATTTTTACATTAAACACCCAGTCCTCTAAGGTACACTTGGGGTGACTTTCCTAAAGCTCTTTGCCTGCTGTGTGGTACAGCCTAGTCAGGACACAGTGGTGTGCTTTGAAGTCAGACACTTTAGTCACATACATGAGAGGTGTAAATATACACTGCAGCGTGCATTTATCATTTAATGACCTTACCATTGGTGCATTTTCTACAACAATTTAGGAAGGTGTTACTAGAAAGTTAAATAACTCAAGTGGGTGTAACAGTACTTGTTTAATGAGGAAAAGCATAAGCATTGTGACAGTAAATAACAGTGTAATCAAGCACAGAGTTCCAATAATAGTAAAACCAATAGAAAATATGGAGGGCCATCACAAAATGGTGCCATTCCTTACAGATTCAATTAAAAGTTTTTTGTTTTGCTTATATCTTATGCCCCAAAAGGTTCCACTGGAATATGTGACTACGTTTCAGCATATTATATTTTATGCAGATCTGTCAAGGGTAGAATTCAAGCAAAGGTAAAAAAAAAGTAGAACCTTTTATTGTATCTCCCATAGACAAATTCTACTACATCAACAACCACTGGACTCAAATACACCATTTTAAGCAGGAAACCAAAAGTTTGTTCGGACTATTACATTTTTGATTTGGTGCAAATCTCTTCAGTAGGCTTGAAATATTTGGGTTAGAAATGGTGTCAGGCAAGTTTTCAAAGGTTAATATAAGTATATCACCCACTGTTCAAAGTGGAATTTGAGGATCTTTAGAGAATTTCCGAACCCAAGATATTTTATTGGCTGGAATCCACAGATTTTTTTTTATTTGTGCCTCTATTTCAGGACACCATGCATTGAGGCCGTTGTGCTAAAAACAGTGGTGAGTAGGAAATCTCCCGACTCACAGGGGGCATGTGGAACGTGGGGAGGAAAGGTTCTGCCATTAAAGTAGAAACGATCCCAATCTTTCAACAAATATGTGGGTCCAAATTTGTCTTCACAGATCTGTGAGTTCACAAACGGATCCACAAATTATATGAATAATAATATAATGAGCCCAGCCAGCTGAATCAGAAGCTGCTGGAATTCATGTCAGTTGCTGCAGAGCAGCAACTTGAGACCAGGCCAAGGTAGCAATTGTGTGACAGGCTTATTTTGTGCCACTTTAAAAACGACTGCATAATTGTGTTTTTAGTCCAAGGTCTGCAAAGAGCACAGCTAAGAAACATGGAAAATTACTTGTTTCAGAGCTGTGCTATCTTCAGGCCATGCATTATCTCAACAATCTTATAAGCCTATATATGTCCTGTAGACAGGGAAATTTGGGTAAAAACAAAACACAGACATCATTAGATCTGCATTCCACAGTGAACAACATCATGATATGGTCATGTAGTGCATAAATATGAGTGAGTTAGACAACCTATCTTACACCAAGATACAGGAAGTTACTTTGAAAAATATTGCTCTAACGTGAAGAAACGTTGGGGTAATTATTCCCCAAACTTTCCCCTAGGAGCGAGTAACAGAAACCCCCCACCCATTTGCTCTAGTTTGGGGGTCCCTAGACCTTAGATCCTTGTCAACGCGCAGGGGGGTAAATATTTGTCTGCTGCTCCCACCTCCATGCTTTGGCAAAGGGTAAGATGAATTTACTTTGAATAAAGGGGCAGCTAACAGCTGCTCCTGGGCAATTCAGAAAGCAGAACTGGAGCACCCTGCAGCTTACCATGGCTTTGGAAGCCAACACAATGATGCAGGCTATAGGACCAGGAGAGCCTATAATGCCCCTAAGTCCTCTCTCCGTTCAATGCTAACAGGGCTCAGGCGAATCTACTACCAATCCCCCCAATGGCCCACACCAATCTAATCCGAGGGCAACTGAGGACTGGATTAGATCACAGCAGGCCAGATGCTATCTTCACAATTCGAAGAACAGCACTGTTCCGCTGCTAAGTGCACAGACAGACAGTAAAACCCCTCTCTCGCCTTTAGACAGGGCAGTGGAAGGATACTCAGCAGCCTTCTGTCTTTAGGCCAGGCAGTGAGGAACAAATTTCACACTCCCTACGCCTTTAGGCAAGCATGGTAAGGAGCGATTGACCACCACCGCTCTTAGACAAGTGAATGTACTACTGCCATCCTTTTGAGAGGATAAAGATTCCAAATGCACCCTAAAATTGGCCAAGGAGTATGGGACTGTAAAAATATATATCGACACAACTCTTTTTTTTGTTTAAATCACTTGCTACATTCTTAACCATTGAGAGAGTTTAATCAGCCTCCTGCAGCCCATAGAAAGGCAGAAGAAGGGCAAATGTTCCCCTATGCCTAACTCTTGGGCATGATATGTGTCAGGGGAAGATTGAGTTTCAGCACAAGACTGAAGTATCATTAAAAATGTCCTGTTTTTAAAGAAAATGCAAGTTTCTTCAATATGCTTGCTTTCAACTGCAACCTTTTTGTAATCTCTCTCAATCCTTGCAAACTTTAAGAGTGACAAACATAAAAGTAAGTCTTGACAACTTGGCCAAGTGGGGGACACAGGATTTCAAAACAAAACCCCTTTGCAACATGTGGATAGCAAGGGTCAGCTGAATCCACCCCATCCTTGGGCAAGGCATTGGTGGGAAACAAATTCTCCTCTCACCCTTAGGCAAGATTGGTCACATCAAGATTATCTGTGCTGTATGCCAAGAAGGAGAGGGCAAGCACTCCTTTGTGCAATCTGTAGTTGATTGTTCATTTTGTAGGGGATTAAGATGTTAAAGGCTGGGTTCTTCCAGGGGCGCCACCCCTCTATCAGAAGTGCACCATATTGTCTACGGAAACCACATATGCAGCATATACATATATTTTCACACCATCGGACGGAGCAGACGGCTGCAGTCTATCTTCTTACAGATCTACCACTTGCTAGCCCTTATCACGGAGGCACATGCAGCCGCATCATACGAGCTTACTGTCACTTTAATGCAACCAAACTCTATGCCCTAAAGAAGTTCATTGTTATGAACGAAACGCGTTGGCTGACAATTTCCCTCATTTTGGATTAATTTGTAATAAAAGACTGTCTATGACAACTACAACAAAGACTATAAGACTTATTGAACACAGCTTCTTACGAGACTAACGGGTGGTGCATCACTCCTCTCCCTGGGTCCATATATTTTCACTGTCTGGACACAGACACATATGTATATCGATATTTTCTCCAAAGCGTGTCAACTGATTAAAAGTTGCTTTTTAGAAAGGTCGGAGTTTTTTCTTGTTAGGTAGTAGAAAATAATTTTCTTAGTGGTGCAAATGTGTGATAGATTGCTAAAATTCTTTGAGTGTGTGAGTATAATTTTGATGTGAATGTATGTTGTAGAAATCTAATAAGGACATGTCCTAATGTTAAACTATTTATACTTATATTTCAACAGAATTATATTTGTATTTGTTTACATTGCAATAATCTTAATTAATCTGTCAATTAACAACTTTCACAAATTCTCAAAACAAAAGCAGGTCTTGACCATGGGCCAAAACATTCTGACGTTTGCTGCAGGGCCTTCCTGATAATACATACATATTTACAGGAAGCAAAATTGGTTATAGCCTCTCTGACAGGAACATTGTTCATACATTACAGTGCAGAAACAAGAGGCCATATACCCACTTCCCCACCCTCTCCATACTGAATCATTGAGAAGGATGTAAAGAGACCTGGGAAGTTGGGAGGGAGTTGAGGAGAAGTACCGGAGTGCCATTATCCAAATGCAGGCCCGATAGCTTTCAGAGGTATGCGGTGGTAGTTACAAAATAGCTATAGATATTACTAATTGTGGAGTCAATATAATAACCATGAGGCTGATAACATATGTACTTAAGTGTTAGGTAGGAATTAGAGTGATTAATTACTAGTACTAGAGAGGGGTGATGTAAAATGCTTTGGGTTTTTCTAATTGTCATTTTGTTCTATATAATGACTGATGAGGTCATCTTAATAATTATCACAATTCTGTTACTTAAGATGCATGTGCTAATAGTAAATAATAATAACTTCTGATTTTAACATACCAACAGCTGTATGTATCTACTGTTTCCAGAGACCTGAGTGAAGGATCACGCATATACAAATATTCCTCTGCAGGTAAGAGTTTCTCTGGCAGGGTTGTCTAACTCATAGCACTCTAAATCTGGATGAGCCTCACTAGTTATAGCGAAGAGTAAGACACACCTGTCCATTCTTCTTTTCTCTGAGGAGGGTGTGATAAGCTTTATCCTGTTGGAACTAAGAACAAAAGTAGGTGGGAGGTTCACAACAAATCTTTGTATACAATGCACATCTGTGACAATTAGAAGTAAGAGATACCAAACAGACCACAAATGCATCATTCACAATAAGGGCATAAAGACACTAGAACCCTCATGCTAACAAAAATCTTTTTATACAAAACAGCACTGTGAAAACAATGGGAAACGAATCCTAAAAAAAAAAACTAGACCACATGCTTAGGCGAGGCATTGATGAAAGGGGAATCACAAAAATCTAAATAAAAGATGTTATCTAAAAATGCCCATAGTCTTTCCAAAAAGAAGACTATTTCCAATTGAATAACAATGGTTAAAAAAGGCTAACATGAATCAAGAAAATGCTTCAAAATGTCAACAATGTACAGTATTTTTAACAGCCCTTTTTCAACGAGGGCTGTCGTGATGGCCATCTTTGATGACAACCATCATGACCTGCATAGGATCAAAAGCGGAAGGGGCGGTCCCTTCATCATGGGACATTCCAATACCACATCCTCTGTGCAGGGAAGCCAAAAGCGAATGCATGCCATCCTGTGGAGCAACAATCCTGTCCAATCTATTAATCATCCTATTGTTACTCTCCTGATAGGCAATCCTAAATGTATCCTTTTCTACACAGATGGCATCCAGCGTATTGAGGGTATCCTGGGATACAAGGTGAGGGTATCCTGGGATACAAGGTGAGGTGTGAGCAACTTCGGCGGTGCCAGAAGTGAAGGGCTCCCTGCCGACAACCTTACACCTGGTGGCCTCCTTGGAACTGTGGGAACCAGAGGGACTGGATATGTGGTGGTAGATGGAGCCAGTGGATTTATAGGGTGGATGTCCATAGGAGCAGCATCTCCTTCTGTTCTTTCACAACCAACAATGGGTGTGCCAAATTAAATATGCAGCAGTGAGTAGTGAATATGGATTTTGGAAGGCTGGTGCTTTGTTTGGAGGGAATTCCGGTAGGATCAAGGTTGATAATTTTCTGAAGTCTAAACAGAATTCTTTGTAGCATCTATTTTAAGTAGCATGGATCTCAGTATACGCAAAAGTAAAATTTAGATACATTTTAGCATGACTGACTGCAGAGTTAATATATCAAGTTAATAAAACTCATCAAACCAGTGTTGCACTAATGTGACATCTACAGAGCTCTGACAAACCAACTCCGTTCTTACATTGTGTGCTGCAAATGGTATACAGAGTCACTTACAAAATGCTTTTAAAACAATTGGAGTTAGCGTGTTTCAGAAGTGCATTGAAGAACGTCCAACTTTCTGGTAAAAGTAACATGGTTAACATGTCAAACTCCAAAACCTTGCTCAGCTTGACTGCTCACAACGTTAAAACATATAAAGCTTTTTATCATTTGTTTGAAAGTCATCCTGTGCCCTGGGCACCTCCCAACTTTTTGATGACTGGTACTGGTGGTAACTGACTGACCCTGGGCTCTGCCTAACCAGGCCCAGTGCCAGTGCAATTCTGAAAGAGACACATTTAGAATACAGTGAAACACCTACATACACTAGGGTACACTATGGGTTGGGGTACCCCTGTGGTTGGCATGACCTACCCTACAAGGCCCTAGTACATAATAGGGCAGGGGATTGAAACTACATATCAGTCCCTAGTATATAATAAGTCATGGCAGTTTAGAGGTCAGCAGCCCTTTCTGCACTTGCATGTGTGCACTGCTGAAGCCTGAGGTCAGTTTAAAAATGGCTCTGTGTTGCAGGACTGCTTTTAAAATGTAAATTGTGCCCAAACTCAACTTTGGTGTTTGGGCCATTTAAAAAGGGTTGACCTACAATGTTTGGACATGTTAGGTACCCCCAGGGTGGCCCCTAGGTATCCCGGGGGGGGGGGGGATCAGGTATTTATAAGGAAGCCCCTTATAAAATTAGTTTATATGCCCTGGGTTAAGGGAAATGGCACATTTCTCTTCCCACATTTAGATAAAGTGCTGCCCAAAATCAACTTTGGTGGTAGGAGCACTGTGGAGGGAGGATCTGCAATATATTTTTACCTATTCATAACCCCTAAAGTCTCCCCTAGGTGTTCCTGGGGTGGGGGTCCTGTAGATATATGTAGAGTATTTATCAAATATGTTTTTGTAAGCCCTGGTGCTGGAAAAATCGCACAAGTCCCATTGTGAATCCCCTGCCACATAGGTGAACATGGCAAGAAGTTATTAACTAATAACTCTTGATAGGAGAAGACTAAAAATACCATTCAAAGACTTCCCAGAATGGCATTAATAAACTCAACAATAAGATATTGTTGAATTTCTCCTAAAATGTAAATAAAAGAAGTTATAAGACTTTCTTGTTAGAAAGCCCAGATTCAGCCTTCCAGTGGTCCGTCCTGATTGGTCAGAGTTAAGTGAATTAGCCAAGCTGCTTTGAAGAGGTGATAAAGAGCCCCTGGGGTTGACCAGCTCTGCTGGGAGGGCAGTGTTCTCTTACATAGGAACGCCAGAGCAGGGGGAGGAGTCGTAAACAATGGACTTCAAGGAAAGGGGAACATCCAAGTGTCATTTACAACTCCACTCTTTTGACCGCAGCCAGATGCTAGGATTAAGGAAGGAATGAGCAGATGCAAGGGGGAGAGACTTTGGAGATTAGCCATCCTAGGGGTGTATATAGCCAACTCTTATCTCCCTGCTGGAAAATCAGCCATTATGAATTTAGAAGAATTGGTGCACTCTGGGACAAAATAGTGCCACACTCTGCAGGAAATGGTCAGACCTTTGGGTGGTACCCTGCAGCCCATTGGACAGGAGTGACCTCCTGCTTTACCCAGAGAAATTGGAATAAGTATCTGAGAAAGGCAGAGCTACTCAGATCTGCTGCTTGAAACTTAAGAAAGCAAGACAGGCCATGCTGGAAGTTTGATGTGCATTTCCTAAGGTAGGTAGGTAAAGCTTTATTCGATATAAAATATCATAAAAGCACAACATACAATGTTAAAAAAGAGGATCAAGTGTACATAAAAGACATCAGTAGTCACAAACGTCTTAAAAAGTTATAAAAACAGTTAAAAACAACATATAAAAAGCAGAGAATAAAGTGCTTGGTTATTTAGAGTTCGTTAAAATACATGGCAGCCGTCGATCTCATAAATGGGTCAGTGCAGTTGGGATGGAATGTTTTTCTTGCGCAATAGCCACGCACAGCCCAAATACTTGGCAATGCCGCAGACAATTGTAAGGGATGAGGTATCCGTCTGCAAAATGCGTAGCACAGTACAGTAGTCACGGCATCCCAACATTCTGCAGATCGGACGGAGCCATTTAGCTCTTGGCCTTCGATAGTGATGGCAAGCAAATAGGAAATGAGGGATAGACTCACTAGGTGCTGTGCAACTCGGACAGCCAGCAGATGGCAGTGGGGATCGCTTCCAACCAGCAGTCGCACAATTAAGGGGGAGGGACCCTAATCTGAATCGTACATACAGGGATCTGTCCAGAGGGGACTGGATGAAGTCGAGATATGCCTCAAGTTTACAAACGGGCTTATGTTCTAAGAAAGCCACACTCAACTTCCCCAATTTGGGATTGTTCAGATCTCTTGTATTTACCCAACTCCAATAAGCTTCCTTAAGATCCTGTTTCTGAGGGGGTACCTGAGATACCCAGGAATCTTCGTAGCCAATGGATTTCAGTGTTTGCTTTATGTGGGTAAACCATTTTAACCTCCGCCCAGTGTCTGCTGATAGAAGATCATCTAGGCCTGCCGCATATTTAGCAAGTTCAGGGGTCCTCCGCAATCTGGCCCAGAATAGTAAAGGGCGTAGGCGTGCAATGTCCTGGATGGAGTGTCTCCCCAGGTCATGCAGCAATGGTTTTAACGGGGATGATACTGGGATGGAGATAAGGTTCCTCATAAATTTGTTCTCAGAGACTACCAAATCGTGAATGTTTTCGTAACCCCAGATTTCAGCCCCATACATGGAGCTAGACAATGCCTGGGCCTCATATACCACAAGAGCCATTTCCTAAGGCCTGCACTCTGAAGAATGCACCTTCTGCACCATCTGAAACTACAGCCTGTGGATTACCTTGCTGTGAAAAGGAGTAAAGAGTGGACTTCCTGCAAGCTACAGGTTAACAGAGCTCCCCTGGAACATCACCACCAACGATACTCAACCTGGAGAACTACCAGTGGATTTGTTAGGGTTTTGTCCAAGTGGATTGTGGTCACTGAAGTCCTCAACTTTCAAGGATAATATTGGAGCTTCGAGGCCCTTGGAGTGAGTTTGAGACACGTTGGGACCCTCTGGGGATCTTCAGGAAGAAGTTCCAGAAGTTTGAAGAGCTTTGGAAAAAATCTCCATAAGGGAACCGACTCAACTTGGCCAGCCAAGCCGCCTGCCTTCAACCGCGAGTCGGCCTGCCGTCCAGGTTTGCCCCACTGAAAAGCTCCGTAGGTCCTACTTCCAGAGTTTGACTGGGAGTAGTCAAAATCCAAGGCCGGTGAACCCTCACAGAATCCGGCCTGGTGAAGAGCATCGAGGGACCCCACGAGAAAAAGCTCCGTAAAAGTTTCAAGTCCAAATGAAGAAAAGGTGAACGGTAGCAAACGCGAAAGCCAAGCCACCTGACTTCAGCCACGTGTCGGGCTGGATCATTGGTTTGTCCCGCTGGAACGCTCTGGAGGTAAGACTTCCATAAGTTTGACCAGGAGCTTGTTGCAAGCCAATCCGGTGAACCCTCACCAAATCCGGACTAGCTGAGAGCTTCGAGAGACCCTGGGAAGAAAAGCTCCAGAAAAGTTTCTAAGTCAGAATGTAAAAACTGTGACCGAGACATACTGCAAGGGGTAGCCGCCCAGGGCTCCATCGCGGTCGGCCTGAAACTTTTATCTTTGACCTAGTCTAGCGTGACCAGATGTCCCAATAAGGCGCTATAGGTTTCTATGTGCAAGAAATTGCTAAATCTTCGAAAATTCATATCTCAGGTTCCTTACATTGGATTTTTGTCATTTTGATGTCATTTTAAAGATAAAAAATATATCCTGTTTTTTTTATAAATTGGTGTTAGAGTTTTATTTTGTATAGTGGCCTAATTATTTACTGGTACTGTATTTTTACATGCTTTACATACCTGACTTTGAAGTTAAGCCTGCTTGCTTGCAGCCAAGCTACCAAGAGTTGAGCATAGGAATAATAGACCTATTCTGAGCCCTATACTGTGTTAGTGGCCTTATTGCCAGTGGCAGATATACATTTGCCCCTACCAATAATCCACTTTCCAACATCATTTAAAATAACATTTAATTTAACAATAATAACTCATTTGTAACTACCTTAACAGAGTTCCCTTTAAAAGCAAGGGTAAGGTTCGGCACAAGTTCATCAGTCTCAAGGAAAATATACACCAGAAACGGACTTAAACAAGGATGTGTCCTAGCCCCATTCTTGTTTAGTTTGTATCTGGCAGAGCTGACAACTATTCCTAATAATGTAAATGCCCATGCCCCCACGGTGTCTGGTTTTAAAGCCTCCCATACGCTGTATGCCGAAGATTTGTACTGATCAGCTACACAAAGGTTGGCTTCCAAAGGCTTGTAGATGCAACCGCGAGATATACGTAGCAAAGCATGGACTTCAAGTTAACCTTAATAAAACAAAGACTATGCTAGTCAGTAAAAGAAGAAACTTGCCGTCAACGTTCCATCTGGAAGGCTCAACTTTGGAATCAGTCTCAGAACACAATTATCCAGCGGTTATTTTTGATTTAAGAGGTGCATTCAATAAGCAGTGTTGCTCGATTCAAAGGAGAATTAATACCCTAACCTCTGTTTTTTGCACTTTAAGAAACACCTTGAAAGGCTTGTCTCTTCAACCACTACAACAAATGATGGCTACAAAACACTCCCCCTTCATAGCCCAACGAGCATAGGCTTTCAGGAGGAGAGCAGGCAAAGTAATTGATAATGCTATAACTGGTACCTATCAGTAGTTTTTTAACCTTCCATGCCACCATCCCAAATACGACTCCAAATTGGTCTGCAGAGGCAGAATTTAAACAGTGTTGGTGCCTAAATAAAAACCTGCTACAAGCTAAAAAATTAGCCCAGTTACACTTTAAATAGTGTCCTGTGACTTAGGAAACCCCAAGGCACAGGATTACCTAAACTTGGCTCTAGCGACTTTTCAGGCACAGCCATTTTGGCTGCTAACACTCACTCACTCAGCCTGCTTTTAATAGATACATTAACTCAGTAGCAACAAACTCCCCTCACTTAATGAAAAGGCCCTGCTGTCCAAAAGATCACATGCTTGGATGACAATAGAGATATACGGTCTCCTGAAGCCACGACCATAAATAGGTGAATTGTTTGGGTTACAAGCAGAACTCAAGCTGCTGAACTTCTGCTGGTTAGGCAACTTATCCACACTCTGCAACTCTCCTGAATGGCTGAGAAAAACTACCTTTTCCGCTTGCCGGCTGTGCCGATTTCTAAAGGGATTCTGTGCGTCTAAATGTACCCCAATACCATCATTATTGAACATTTGCATAGAGAAAACGTCTCACCTTTGTTTTTCTAAAAGACAACTTATGACAACAGAGGCAATTTGTAAATTGTAAAAGGACACTACCGTGAATCTTCGTTTGTTTGATTTGATGTAATACACAAAATGTCTAACATTGTTTCATAACAGTATAATGTTGTCAATTTTGGTTGTTTGATTTGACCAACATTTTGTATGCATTTGTCCTTGTGATTCATGTTGTTATGTGTACACACCTGCTTAAAAATTGTATTTAAGAGGTTCTTTGAATATCAATGAAGAAGAACTATATCAATTTATATACACAAACCCTTGTCTTCTCTTGTTTTGGGGGTAACAATGTTGCATTAATATTTGACACATGGTAACGTTAGTTACCATAGGAATCTGGGCACCGTCCCACTGTACTGCAGAGGGAAGGTGCAGGCACCCGCCTTGCCCACATTGGACAGAGGATGAGTATGCGATGGGTTTAGGTGCTGTACCTCCATGTTGCCTGGGGCAGGTACGGCCCTGGCTAGAAGTGGGATGTAGCATGGAGTGTGCCACCCACCGGATAGCCTGTCAACACTGTATCGAGCCTGTCATAGCAGGCCTGTGCGGTGCCATTGCACCCCTGGTCAGGGTGGCATCACTGTCACCTCAGTCAACCTTGAGTGGGTCATCCCATATCATGAGGGCACCCCCAGGGAAGCCCTGATGGATGCAGGGGGGGTGGTAGGCTGAAGGCCGGGTGGGTACATATGGATGTTCGCTGCCCAATTAGTGAGGAACGCCCCACGTGGGGCTTCCCCTGCCTTGGAGTTCGGGATACTCCTGGGGTGTTACCGATTCTCTTGTATGCCTTAGGGCCATGAGTACATCCTCACTGTCAAGGCAGTGGGGAAGTGCATGCGCCATCCTACACAGGCTAGGAAGAGGTGCTGATACTGTGTTCAGAAACATGGGCCGGTCTGCGAACGCATACCAGGGAGTGTGCACTTGTACCTCGGGGTGTTAACTATGAGACAAGCCTGACATTCCAGGCTAGGGTGTGCGCATTAGCCCTTATGCTGCTTCGAATACATGTCCAGCCTGCCATGGTAGGCTGGATGATGTGCCCTGGCATCTGTGGCATTGTGGATAGGTACCCGGTCTGCCATCACTGTCACGTGAGTGCATACCTGCATCTGCCAATTTTCTAACACCCGGGTCAGGCCTTGCTGTGGCAGGTCTCTGTCCGCTCACTTGCACCAAGGGTGCTAGAGGAAAGGTGCCCTGACCGCCATCGCAGGCCGGGTGGTGCAATCACACCCATAATGGTCTGGCTGGCCTGGGCAGGGTAGTGAGTGCACACTCGCACCTAAGGTTCCAGGGCCTGGGTAAGTCCATGGCCCAGTCTGCCAATGCCGACTGGTGTGTGCGCACTGGCATCTATCATGATTAATCTCATTTGCCGCCTGCCAGGGCAGGCTGCTCTATGTGTGCACCCGCACCTATGGTGCCCGTGATTGTGAGTCCCGCCTGCCATCACAGGCTCATGCATGAGCACTGGCACATGAATTAGTTAAATCTGTGTCCAGTCTGCTGTTGCAGACTGAGGCGGGCGCACTTGCACCCCTGGTGCTGAGAACTATGTTTTCAGCCTTTCATCACAGGGTTTTCAAACTAGCGCATGTGTGCCCAGGTAGTAAGGAATATCTGTGTGTGTTTTCACTACCTATGAGGCTTGATCTTCCCATAGTTTAAAATGGGAAAGTGGTTGACGTCACTTCAGGCTGCAATAATGGGTTGCAGTGGAGCAGCCTCATGATGTTTGGTATCAATGGATTTGCCAAGCCAAACCCTTTCCTAAGGTAAAGGAGGTTTTGGCATATTTCGCCTAGAAATGTCACTTATAGAATATGGACATTTCTATGCTCTAAGAGTCTTGTGTGCCATGGTACCTGGCTCCAGCAGACACCAGGGTTCAGGGGAGCGCATCTCTGATTTCCCCAAGCAACAGCCATAATATGGTCATCCATCTAGAACGGCAGACATCTTCCATTTGAGCGCTGAATGGGATAGTTTGGAAAGAGATGTTTTGACACTTAGCTTCTAGGGGCCGGATCATGGCCTCACTAAAGATTAAGATTTGCATTCCACAGCCCTGTGGCAGGGAGGCCTACAATTTAGGGGAGACATCTGTGGTTCAAAGGGAAACCCCTTGAACTACCCTGAACTTCAAAGACACATAACAGTATAACTGCTGGTGCCATCCTTCACCAAAGGGTAAGTTATGCTTGCGGGGATGCAGGACCTGAGAACCCAGACTGCATGGAGCACATTGCCAGAGGACTCTATTGTGCACATGGAGGTTAACTGCCCATGAAGGGGACCTCATGCCCTTTCTGAATAGTGGTTGGCCTGGGCCGAAGAACTTCTGAAGTGTGGCACCCTGAATTGTGCTCTCCAAAGGTCCGTCTGTGGTCTACTGTTCTCCCAGAGATTTCAGGGACATCAAAGATCTCCTGACTGAATCTCAACTAGTAGTGCAGTGTGAGCATGGAATTAAGACTTGTGTTTGGAGACTGGAATGTCTAGTGCGGAGTCTCAGAAATCTTGCCCGCCTCTAAAGCATTTGGTGCCTGTAGTGCAGGGACCCTGACACACATAAGCGTCTAGTTGGTGGTGAGTGGATTCATCAGTTGCGGGACCCCACGTGCCCGG
This sequence comes from Triturus cristatus, assembly GCF_964204655.1. Lineage (NCBI taxonomy): Eukaryota > Metazoa > Chordata > Amphibia > Caudata > Salamandridae > Triturus > Triturus cristatus. The sequence continues at coordinate 200,986,025 of NC_140593.1, forward strand.
TTTTGTCGTTCATGCTACATCTTTCTCGTGCAACACATCGACTGCAATTTGCATGTTGTGTCCGATTCACACGGTGCGACCCTCAGAGGTGGGGGTGTACCCATCATAGTGCCTCATTCTACCTCATGTTGCTCTACTGTAATTGCGCCTATGTGTGTAACCAGACTAGTCTGGTGCAACCTGTATCATCGTGTACAGGACGTTATGCCTCATTTCAAGGGAGGTATGGAATTTGCAACTCTTTATTGTGTGTGACCGGAATTGTCTGATGCAACCCATCTCAACCCATCTCAACGTGTGCTGGTCATTGTCCCTCCTTTTCAGGGAGGCACAGAATTTGCAACTCTTCATGTTTGAAACTTGAAATGTCTGGTGCGACTCATACCAAAATGCACCAGAGGCTGTGCCCGGATTGCCTGGGCACGACCCTGATCAACGTATACCTGTCGGGGTGTCTCCTCCTATCGAGAGGCTCCTCTGTGTTACTCCCCATTCATCAGGTGTTCCCTTTTGATCCTCATCTAGACAAACCATCTGCCCTCTGTACACCTGGTCCCTCCCGAAGAGATGTTGGTGCAAGGTAGTAGCGAGATTGATTGACTGGGTTGAAGGAGCACTTCCGAGACAGTTCGGAAGCGGGTGAAGAGACTGCATGACTCCATTGTGTTTTGAGACCGGTGGGTGAATTTCCTGAGTGGCTGCTAAACTCCCCTTATTTATGTCTACCTCCTAATTAAAACTTGTTACATATCCTCACCTGCTTCCCTAGGACCCATATTAATTGTGACTTCGGCCGTGTGCGGCCTAGTATCTGGGAGGCGGGGCTGGTTATCTTCCATCAGGGATTATAGGACAATCGAGGTGAACTAGAGGGTGGGGGTAGTCTGGTGGCCCCCTAAAGTCCAATTTAGGGGGCCACCCTAAATTGGACCATGGTGAGTTCAGATTGGCTACTTGTGTAACCTTGTAAGTCCCTAGTATATGGTACTAAGTTACACAGGGCATAGGAATACCCGGGGTCCCCTATGGGATCCAGCATGTATATGCCACCCATGGGAGACCACTCAAATTGTGACTACAGGCCTCCCATTGCAGCCTGTGTAAGCGGGTGCAACCACCACTTACAACAGATATATGTTTTCTTCTATCTGAGGTCACTACACTTAAAACCTATGTTACCCCTAAAGCAGGCCTTTCAATCCTTAAGGCAGGGTGCTTGGTTATAAGTGTGAGGGTGCCCCTGCATGAGCAGGACACCCTACAAATGCCGGAGTCCATTCTCTAGGCATTGTAAGTGCATCAGCCATTACGAAACATAGAGTGCCATGCGTCAATACGTGATGGCTAACTCTAAACTGCATGTAATGAACCCTGGTATGTTTGGTATCAAACATGTTAGAATCATACCCCAACACCGTAAACAGTGTTGGAGGTATCAGAACATAAAAACCAAGGGTGCACCACACATAAACAATCGGTAAACGCAACTGCTGATATCAAGCAAATATTAATAACTCCTGCACAATCCAGTAATCTTCTTCTTTTATTTATGCTTCTTGTGATTGTTCTTAAAACAGCCAACGAGTTTCGTCCACTAAACAATAGACTTCTTCAGGGCTATAAGATAAATACATACATATACCATATAGACAAACTATACATCTAGATACCAATATATATATATACACACACAAAGTCCTAATACATGCAAAGATATATAAACATGATTAAATCTAAAAACACAATGAGTGACAATATGTACACTATATAAACCAACATGACAATCCACATTTGAACAATTTATTTACCAATGCCACCCTTTCTAGTACATATATGTAACTCCCATATGTACATATTGAGTGATAAGCTACTCAGCTATGGGTAATATTTTTTGCCAAAAAAGGGGGTTGGCAATATTGAGTGACAGAAGACTGAAAGGTGTAAAAATTGTACCACCAGACAGCTTACAACAAGGTTGTGAACAGTGAGTAATATCCACAAACAAGCCTGTGGCTCAAGACGCAAATATTAATAGTATTCAAAACAAAATGACCGTTTTGAGTTCTTGAACCAGAGTGAGCAGAGATAAAGATTCTGTGTCAGATATGGTGACCAAAATAAACAAAGGCAAAATAGTGTGTAAAGTACTCCGTAGGATATAATTTGCAAACCCATAGGCTCAAGGCGTGACAGATTGTAAATGAATACCTGTACCGAAAAATTATATGTATATTTTCCAATATGAGGGGAATCAAGTTTTAGCGAAATGTCAAAAGACAACAAATTTCCGTTGGGAGAATTACCATCCCAAGTTACGCCATCTGTTAAGAGAAAGAGAGCGCATGGTACAGCGTCCGTATATGTAAATAAGGCTCAGTATATTGTCTCCAAAGCAAAAAAACAGAAGACAGGGAAATGCAAAGGGAGTTTGTACATACCTATGTGAAATGTTTGTCAATGCGCATAAAAAGCCAGTAGAGGATGCAGAGTCCCATCCATGTGTGAGTCACATACATTTGTGTCCCATATCTATGTTGTGAGCAGCACACAAGATGCGCTACATAAGGCACGTGTTGGGTTAAAGATTGTAAAAAGTGGGCAATTGGGACATCTTGAGAAAGTTTGTTGAATTATACACCTAACTTCACTGTGCTTGGGGATCCTCAATATTCATTTTGATGATCCCCTTGACACAGGGGCTGCTGACCTGATTCTAGACCTGGCTGTCTACGGTCTCCAACTGGTTAATACTGGAGCCACCCACATTAAGGGCCATCTGTTAGACCCGGTTTTCACAAATGTCCACACCCTCCAGGCCAAACCTTCCTGCCCCCTTCCATGGACAGACCACTTCTTAGTTCCTCTCTTCTTGCCAGGAGAATTTAAGAAGCCCCATAAGCCTGTCACGTATACCCGGGACAGGGCATGGTCCAGACTCTCAACAGAGGACTGGGCCAGAGCCCTGGAATCAACGACCCCCGCCCCCTCGGGGGATCCTGTCGTAGCGGATAGCAATTTTAGGAAGTGGATCTCCAATTCACTCGACTTGATCCTTCCGATAAAAACCCGCGAAGATAAAAGCGGAAAGATAGGCTCAGCCCCATGGTTCAGCCTGGAACTCAGAACCCTCCACAAGGAATGTAAAAAAGCGGAGCGACTGTGGAGGAAGGACTGGCTCCACTCTAGTAAGGATTCCTACCGGAGGACGGTGAGAGCATATAAATCTGCTCTGAAACTTACTAAAGCCTCTTATTATGATGATAGGATAAATAATGCCGCTAACTCTGCAAGAGAATCCTATCTCATTGCCAAAGAACTCATGAAAATACCACAACCCCCTTCACCTACCAGGACCTTACCGGACAGGAGCAATGAACTTGCTAAGTACTTCGAGTCTAAAGTCTCCCACATCCTAGCCTCACTTCCGCAGCCTAGCCAGCTCCCTTACTGGGACAGCGCTGCGCCTGACACTTGCACAGGAGGTGCCCCTCGCCCACTGCTGACCACCTTTAGGGCGGTCTCAACGGACGAGGTCGGAAAGACTTTGGCCAAGATGAAAAGCGGCTCTCCCTGTGACCCTGCTCCCATGAGGTTTCTGAAAGCTGTCGCCCCTGCGATTGTGCCCACAATCCTGGAGTTGATCAGTGCCTCACTGTCCCAAGGCTCCGTCCCCCCTAGTTGGAAGGGGGCGGTAGTTAAAGCCCTTCTCAAAAAACCCCAACTGGACCCCACTGATTTGGCCAACTACAGACCGATCTCGCTTCTCCCGGGCATCAGCAAAATTGCCGAGAAACTGGTTAACGTCCAGCTGTCCCAGTTCCTGGAATCTAATAACCTGTTGCGCCGGTCCCAAACTGGGTTTCGTCCTGGCCAAGGCACGGACACTGCCCTCCTCGCCATCATCGAGGAGGCAAGGCACATTTTAGATTCAGGGGGGTCAGTGGCAGTGATCCTCGTGGACCTTAGTGAAGCCTTTGACACTGTGAATCACCGTGTCTTGCTCCACCGGCTGGCCAGGGCGGGACTTGGGGGCACAGCACTGGCCTGGATTGAGTCATTTCTGTCGGGCCGCTCGTTCCAGGTCTGGGATGGCAATTCCCGTTCTGATTCACCGCCTTTGACTAGTGGGGTGCCACAGGGCTCCTCACTTAGTCCCACTCTTTTTAACGCCTATATGGCTCCTTTAGAGGACGTAGTTGCCCCCTTCGGCATCAAAATTGAGAGTTACGCGGACGACACGCAATTAGTCGTCTCGCTCTCACATCTTGACCAATGCCCAGACAATCTCCTGCACTGCCTCCAGGAAATCCATCTCTGGATGTGCGAGTCCTCACTCAAGCTTAACGGGTCCAAAACTGAAGTTATGCTGATGGGCAAGAAATGGTCAGCAATTCCTTCTTCAGTTTGGCCCGATGCTATGGGTGAGGTGCCCGCCCCTAAGAGGAAAATTAAGAGCCTGGGGGTCTGGCTCGAACCAGACTTGTCCATGAAAACCCAGGCAACTAAAACAGCGGGAACTTGCTTCGGACTTATGCGCTCAGTCCGTAAGATGCTTCCACTGCTCCCTCCCCAATCAAGGAAACTCCTGGTTCAAGGACTGATCCTTACGCGATTGGACTACAGCAATGCTGTTTACTTGGGAGTCCCCGAAACTACCCTGGGCAAGCTACAACGAGCCCAAAATGCGGCTGCCCGGATGCTAATGAATCTTCCCTCCAGAGTCTCTGCCAGACCAGCGCTGAAGGCTCTCCACTGGTTGCCAGTGCGAGAGAGGATCGAGTTTAAGGCAATGTGCATCGCTCACAAACTCCTCAATGGACAAGGCCCTTCCATTCTAGGAGATATGGTGACTCCGTACAAAGCCTCGAGATCCCTGCGCTCGGACAATGAGCGACTAGCCAATGTCCCTAAGTTCAGGAGAGTACGCACTGGTGGCCGTCGCTTTTTAGTAAAAGCATCCACACGCTGGAATTCGCTCCCTCGCTGTCTGCGGTTAGAACCTGTCTACCTACGCTTCCGCAAACAGCTTAAAACTTTGCTGTTTCCCAAATAAGTTCTCCCCCCCCTCCCTCCTCGGCCTATTCAAGTTCTTACAGTGCGGGGATGCCTCCGGGTCACCAGGCGCTTTACAAATCGTTAAATAAATTAAATAAATAATAAATATACAAGCTTAGCCTAATGTAAGGAAATACGTGTCTTGATGGCATAAGATCCAAATTGATAAAAAGTCCTTTAAAAGGAGACTGAAATGAGTGTATAAGTATATGTGGTCTCACAACACATCATATGGATGGTACCTATGCGTGGCGGGCTAGGGAGGGTGGTATGTAAACTCACACATAGTGTGAGGCCAAATTGGGCAAGAAGTGGCAGTAAGCACAAATGACCCAACAATACAACAAGACAAAAACTCCACATGCATATTAGGGCACCTGTGTGATTGGTGCCCCCGAGCAAGTATGAAAGGGGAACAACTGATATGCCCAGAAGATGATAACCCATTATAAAACAAGTTGCATACAGTTATAATTAAGCACAGCTATCACTTTTAAAACGAAAGGCAGTAATGGTGTTTCAGGAGAAACTTCCCTGTGCCCTAAATGTGAAGGTGGGTCAAAATATAGCCTACAGCATTAGAGTGCTGAGTGCGTATGTGTACAAGAGCATTCCTTACAGACCAGCTGATATCTGTCACACCAAGTAGCAGTGCAGAGTGAGTGTGTGGGAGTAATAGCCTGCGCAGTGCCTGTGATTCATGACACGGGCTGCAGGCTGCTGTAGACTTTGATTTCATGCCAAAAAAACAAATACATTTCACATTGGGTTAACCCACATGGCTACGGCCCGCGGCCCTGCTAAAAGTGTTCGATGTTCATGTATGTACATATCTTTGATATCGTTTGTGTAGGAAAGTAGGATCTGCTTTCATGTTTACCCCCACTTTTTGCTGGTGTCATTCTGTTTTTCTGACTAGTCTGACTGGGATCTTGCTAATCAGGACCCCAGTTTATGTGCTTCCACCCTAAATTGGACCATGGTGATTACTTAGGTACCCGCCCGGTTTGGATAAGATACATACAGTAGCCATTCGTCATTACGCGATGGCTAACTCTAAACTGGCTGTAATGAACCCTGGCATGTTTGGTATCAAACATGTTGGAATCATACCCCACAGTGTACACGGTGTTGGAGGTATGATTCCATGCACTGTGGGGCACCTCCAGGAAGCCCTCCATGCTCCCAGTACAAATCTTCCAGAGTCTGACAACAAGCTATGGCTGCTGCCGACCACAGACATGATTCCGCTCTCCTGCTGCTGAGCCAAGCTCAAGCAGGGGATAGTAGGACAATAGGTTTCCTGTCACAGGGAGGTGTGACCACCTCCCAAACAGGACTTAGTGTATTAGTCCAGGGTGGGGGCCCTTGCCAGTGCCACTAGACTGCGTTGAAGGGCATATTTGGTGCCGTCCTTGCATACTCAAGTTGGAAACAGTTCTGGGAGTCGTTGGCTCCCACTCTGGTGCGTAACTGAACAAAGGACATGGGGGTATCTCCCCCACTGTCCAGCCGCTCCTGGGGGAGGGACCCCTGAAACGCCCCAACCCTTTCTTTAGGGTATGTAAGAGCTTACTTTTGAGTGGTTCTTTAGATTCGTTGTGGGACACCTCAAAAAGCCATCGGCCAACCTGAAGGACCTGAAAAACTACCGGCCCATCTCCCTCCTTCCCTTCACAGCCAAAGTCACCGAGAGATTCGTCAACACCCAGCTGACCACCTTCATCGAAGAGAACGCCATCCTCAACTCCTCCCAGTCCGGATTTCGCAGGAACCACAGTACCGAGACTGCCCTCCTCGCTGCCACCGATGACATCCACATGCTACTCAACCAGGGTCACACTGCGGCCCTCATCCTACTAGACCTCCCTTTCGACACCGTCTCACACCACACTCTCGCAGCCAGACTCCATGATACCAGTATACGAGGAACTGCCCTTGAATGGAACTGCTCCTTTTTCTCCGGCAGAACCCCAAAGGATAAGACTTCCACCCTTTCTCTCCGAACCCACAGAGATCAACTGCGGAGTTCCCCAAGGATCCTCACTCAGCCCCACACTCTTCAACATCTACATGGCCCCCTCGCCGCTATCGTCAGACAGCATGGACTCAGCATAGTATCCTACGCCGACGACACCCAGCTCATCCTCTCCCTCACGAAGAACCCCAAAGACACCAGACTCTGCTTCCAGGAAGGAAGGAAGGACGTCGTAGCCTGGATGAACAACTGCTGCCTGAAGCTCAACTCGGAGAAGACAGAGCTCCTCATCTTTGGGCCCTCCTCCACCGCCTGGGACAACACCTGGTGGCCTTCTGCCCTCGGAAACCCACCCACTCCATCAGACCACGCCCAAAACCTCGGCATCATCCGAGACTCCTCCCTCACCATTACCGGCCAGATCAACGCCGTCGCCTCCACCTGCTTCAACACATTCAGCATCCTCCGCAAGACCTTCAAGTGGATCCCCCCGACTGCAGAAAGACCGCCACCCATGCACTCATAACCAGCAGACTTGACTACGGCAACAGCCTCTACGCCAGAATCAACAAGACCCTGCTACACAAGCTCTAAACCAGGGGTACTCACAAACTTTCTCTTGGGGGCCAAATTTACAGTGTGGTTTGTGGCCGAGGGCCGCACCTTGGGGGCGGGGTCATTGGGGGAGGGGGCGGGGCTAGAGCAACAAAAAAAAACTGTGACCATGAGGTGGAACACAGGTCCCTGCAGCGGACGCCTTCGTCCACTGAGCCACCGGACCTGGCATACACATATCTCTCTATCTCCCTCCCTCCCTCCTCCGTCTCCCTCCCTCCTCCGTCTCCCTCCCTCTCCTTCCCTCTCCCTCCGTCTCCCTCCCTCTCCCTCCCTCTCCCTCCCTCCTCCATCTCCCTCCCTCCTCCAACTCCCTCCCTCCTCCATCTCCCTCCCTCTCTCCTTCTATCCGTCTTTCTCCCTCTCCGTCTCTCTCTGTCTCCCCCTCTCTGTCTCCCTCCCCCTCTGTCTCCCTCCCCCCTCTGTCTCACTCCCTCCCTGTCTCCCTCCCTCTTTCTCCCCCTCTCTCTCTCCCTCTCTCCCTCCCTCTCCGTCTCCCTCTCCATCTCCCTCTGTCTCCCCCCTCTCTGTCTCCCCCTCTCTGTCTCCCCCTCTCTGTCTCCCCCCTCTATCTCCCTCCCTCCCTGTCTCCCTCCCTGTCTCCCTCCCTGTCTCCCCTCTCTCTCTCTCCATCTCCCTCCCTCTCCGTCTCCCTCCCTCCCTCCCCCTCTCCCTCTCTTCCCCTCTCTCCCTCCCTCTCTGTCTCCCTCCCTCTCCCCGTCTCCCTCCCTCTCAGTCATGGTTACCTTTTTCCTTTTACACTCATTATTCTGAAATTAGTGAGTGCTTTTGCATGAAAAAGGTAAGGCCATGACTACAGAGCCCGGAAGGGACCCGTTTCAGTGCCCATTGCTTATATTCTTTCAAAACATAGGCAGTATGGTATAAAAAGACCACATTCGTAAACACACAGTCGCTGTACACATTTTGTTTTCCAATTCACCCATCAAGCAGGTATTTCAGTACCTACAGGCAAGGTGCACTTTCCCACACAGGGAAAACTATGTTGTTCAAAGAGAGAGGAGTAAACAAAAGTATCACTTCACTGGCAAACACTGTAAAGTGGCACTAATGTGTTTAGGTGTAAATAAATCAATCTGGACATCTTGCAACCACTCTGTCTTGCTTTAATTCGTTCTGTATTTTTCACATTTGGAATGTTTTATTTCTCTCCACCCGGAGGCTGCACTTGTGTCAGAGAAAGACAACGTTTCCAGCAAAAATGTTATTCTTTTTTGGATCCATTTCACAGGGGAGCAAATAAACGAAAGGAGGAAAAAGAGGGTAATACCCGTTTCTTGAAGTCTCAGCTTTCACTAACTGAGGAGCGAGACAGAATGAGAGGGAAGACTCTGAGGCTTAGATGCCGTCACCGTGGTGTGCGCGCACAGTTTAATTTATGGGGACTTGGGGAGGCTGAAGAGGATTGCTTCCAGGCGCAGCCATCTCCCTCGCTTAGAGTGAGGGGGTCCCTGGAGCGTGGGGGCCCCCCGCACCGCGGGGGCTGCGTTATGCCCCTGGCAGCTGAGGCAGCTTCCTTTCCAGGGCACACACACAGCCCCACCCGAGTACTTCACAGGTCTTTAAGAGACCATTTGCATGATAACGAGGCTTTGTTGTATTTCACCTCTTAGCAGCCCAGCAGCTCCACGTGTTTGCTGACACTGTTAAACAAACACCGGTACGATGTCTGCAAGGTCCGCGGGCCGCCAAGAAAGGCTTGCCGGGCCGCTGGCGGCCCGCGGGCCGTACTATGAATACCCCTGCTCTAAACCATCCAGAACACCGCAGCCAGACTCATCCTCAGAACCCCACGACACAAGCACATGACCCAGCACCTACGAGACCTCCACTGGCTCCCCGTCGAGAAGAGAGTAGCCTTTAAGCTACTCACCCACGCCTACAAATCCCTCCACAACATCGGACTCAAATACCTCACTGAGAGAATCTCCTTCCACGTACCCAAAAGGAACCTCCGCTCCGCCGACCTCACCCTGGCGGAGACCCCACGCATCCGCAGAACCAGAGCAGGTGGAAAAGCCTACTCCTACATCGCAGCAAAGACCTGGACCGAGCTCTCAGTCAACATCAGGCGCTCCCCTCCTCTTCACACCTTCAGGAAGCGCCTCAAGACCTGGCTCTTCAACTGATCCAGAGCTGCACCACCCCCAGCGCCTTGAGACCCTCACGGGTGAGTAGCATGCTTTATAAAACCCTAATTGATTGATTGATTGATTGATTGATTGACACGATTCCGATCTGAAACCACTTCATCTCCAACAGTCTGGGCACTTTGGACTTCGTTGGACTTCACTTTGGGAACCGAGACTGCAATTGGAAGACTCCTGCTGCTACTGGTCTCGTTGTACTGCCATTCTTCCGCGTTGTCTGTGCTTGTGCTCCATACAGGTTCTTCTCCAGGCCTGTGGACATCTAAGACACCCAAAGGAATCTCCCTTGGAGTGAAGGAGTCTGCAGGCACCGCAATGAAGCTGACCGATCTGCTGATCCTGAGCTCCCACAGACTCCAAAAGGTTCAGCAACATAGGTGGTGGTTCTGCAACTCTATCAAGGCCTGCCCTGTGTTAACAGCATGTTTAATGCCAGTATACCTCATCAGAACCGCTGGAGCAGTACCCCTGTGCACTGTGTCGACTTGCCGTTGTCAAGGCATGGTTATTCTCTTCTCCAGAGATCTTCGAGCTCCAAGAAGCTCCAGCCTCCAGCATTTCCTGCTACTAAGATGTTTGTCCTCACCACATTCTCTGCATGCTGGTACCTCTGCATCATTGGTGAGCTGCTCGAGGTCCTCTTGCGACTCGTGTGCCTTTGGACCCTGGGTCCTCTTGAGGGTCTTCTTTGGCCCCAGTGGGCTCTCCTGTTTGCTTGGGGCCTACTCTGACTCACCTGCACTTGGTGATTCCCTTGGACCTTACTGGTCCCGACACTGCACCATTTGTTCCTGCTACATTTGTTGCTGCTGCCAAGGCTTGTTGGTGCTCCTCGCTGACACCGGCTCCTGGCTCTTGACATCCAACATGGGACAGCTCGTGAATGGCTCCTGGTCTTCCCCAGCTTTGCCTGGTCCGAACAGCTACAGCGCTAAGGTCACTATCAACTATCCTGCATCTTCTGACATAGGTGGGCATTCGTCTTCCGTGCCTCTTGGTCACTCCTGAGTGGCATAGACTCTCTACCCTCTGCTTGCAGGTACCTCTCATCCTGAATCCACCATTAGATTCCACCAGACTCTGACGGGTGGAATGACTCTCCAACCTTGCGTCTTCCACTGGGTTTCTTCAGGGTCCTCTGGGAAAGGTCCTTCTTCTTGAAAACTGCAACAGTGACTTCCCCATTGACTTGTATTGAGCATGTGGCCATGTTTCCACTCTGCACACGGCGTCCGTGGGGCTCCTGGGTACTTACCATGGGTGATTCCTTGAGCCTCCGGCTCCTCTAAGTCCTCTGGGTCCAGTCTCAACTTAGGTTGCGGATAGCATTCCACTTTCTTAGTATATGGTTTGGTCTCCCCCTGGAGACCACTGTATATTTGTGCTACTTGCTTCTTCTATACTACTGAAGTATGGAGTGTATTGTGATAATATCACCAGGGAGGAGATATTGCAATGTGTTAGTGAGTGTTTATAATAAATACATATTTCTATAACTGCACTGTATGGTTCTTTTTCACTTAACCTACACTAAATGATTAGTACTGGTAAAACAAGCTGCTTCACACTCCTTCTGGACTAAGTCCAAAGGCTGCTCAACACAGCTACCACTTAGAGAGCTTTCAAAGTTTGTCTACGACCACTAAAATCACCATAAAGGTTGTCTGGATTAGTGCAAGGTGCTCCACTTAAATAAGTGTGCACCATATCCTAAGCTAGCCTCCTACAGTTGTGACCTGGGGTGTACCCTATAACCATGTGGGACAATAGTATCAGGATTGCTAGGGTGGGCCTGGGGTGGACAGTGTGTCGTACCGCATAAGTATGCTCTCTCTATTGGGGTAACTGGATTAGGAATTGTCCACAGTGTGCATACCATTGAAATCATAATGATACGAGTGGGCCTAGTACTGCTAGTAATATTTCCAAATGTGTTTTCTGCGCAAGAGGATATGAAGTTCATGTTACAATGACTGACTATGTGTGTTGAATATAAATGTTATTTATATACATCTGTGTGAAGTCTCATTTGTGACACTCATTGTATTTATCATTAATGACTGCTGTGCCTTTGCTTTACACATTGCCTCTGTGGAAATTTGACTGCTCCATGCCAAGCTACTCAAGGGTGAGCATAGGTTGTACAGCAAGTGTAATCACCTGCCTTTGACGAGAGTGGTAGGTTCTGCCTGGCTGGGTGCATCCCTTCTGCCAACCAGAAAGTGCTGGTTCCAACAATCAGGAATTAAAACCTTTTAGGGATCAGGCAGGAACTCCAGCAAAGGCTGGCAGCAGGGCTTAAGCAAGTCCACTAGCAGGTCAAGGCAGGTCCAGCTGCCGCAGGGCAGATAGACAGTTTCAGGGAGGCCTCTGAAGCCTGCTGTGTCCCTGCAGATCACAAAGTTGCTCAGCAAACTGACCCTTGGAGTCACTCTTGGTAGCTTAGGATGAAAGCAAGTCCACTCTTCCTTCTCGGACAGCAAGGCATTCCTTCAAGCAGCAGGTCAGTACTCCATCAACAGGGCAGTCTTTCTTCTGAATCTTCTGCAGTTCCAGGAGTGTTCTGATGAGTGGCTCTGGAGGATCATTGTTTATACCTGGTGACAGCCTTTGTGTGGAGGGAAACCCTCTCTTACCCCCAATACTGGAAAGTTCCACCTCTTCATTTGATTATGGCTCCAAACTGTCTAGGGAGACACTAGCAAGGGCAGGCCTGGTGTCAGGTTCCTTTGTGTGTGCTAGAGGCAACGTCCTTTAAGTGCAAGTGGGGCTGGGTACAACTCATCCTCCAGCCATCTTGCCTGGATGGCCCATCCTGCCCACACCTAAGCCTCCTTGTGTTCCAAACGCCAACAGCAGAGCCATTCACAGTAATGTGGTTCAGGGCACTGGCTGGCAGAAATCACAAATAGTTGTGACACGAAAATGACAACTTTTTAAAAGTATTTAAACACACTAGGGCAACCCAATATTTCCCCAGGGAAATTGGAATCAATATACAGACAAAATCGCATTGCAACTGGCAATCTGTGTTAACGTTGGATCCCCCATACCTAACTTTAAAGAATGTGGCAAGGCCCAGGAAATCCACAGCTTACAGATGATCCCCTGAGCCTTGATTAATGCTCGGTCCATGGTTAAGCACAGCATTGAAATCCATGAGTTGATTCTGTCCCAGGGCTTGGACTATCTGTTTATTACAGAGATCTGGGTGAGAGGTGATTCTGGTCCTGATCTTGTAGCAGCCGTTCCCCCAGATTATGCTATTGCTAGGCTCAATCGACCCCTGCGTAGAGGAGGGGCTGACCATGAGTTTTGAAGACTCTTCAAAATGTACTCTAGAGCCTGCATGCTCGGCTCCATCTGATATTTATGAGATGGCATGCTTTAGAATCAAAGTTAATAATAATTCTATGTTCTCAAGGCTTTTCGTCTATCATCCCCTGGGCTCTCACAGTAAGTTCCTCAAGGCTGGGAGCTAGCACTGGGACCCTATACTGCCTGCCCCTATTTTTGCCATTTTGGGGGACTTCAATTTCTACTCGGAGGACACCAATTGCATAGAGTCGACTAGGCTTCTAGAGCTTATGAAGGGCTTTGGTTTCAGGCAATTGGTGGACTCAAACACCCACATGGAAGGACATACATTAGATGGTAGGTTTGACAATCATGTGGCTTTAGGAATGGGAGAGCCTCTCCTTATCTGCTAGACTGACCATTGTGCGGTACTTTTTAAAATTGCAATACAGAAGGAGAGAGGTTAGCTGTAGAGCAAAATCACTATGTTTAGGAGGTGGAAAAAGATTGCTACTGAAAACCTAGAGGTGGCACTGTGTGATTCCTTTGAAAAAAACGATAGTCAATTGGAATACTGCAGATGATTTTCACTCTTGGGTTGAGACCTCCATAGATCAAATTGCTCCTGCTACCTCTAAGACAGAGTCTAGAACCAGAACACCTGCTCCTGAGTTCTCAGAGGCCCTTAAGGAGCTCAGACATCTAAGGAGGATGCAAGAACAGAGGTGGAGGCTTACTTTCGCTATTGAAGAAAAAGATAAACGCAAAGAACTGATGCATAGTTACAAATGTGCTATCATGCTAGCTAAATTTGCCTACTTCACTACGAACATAAGGTCAACAACTTATACCCCTTCAGAACTTTTTAAGGTGATTAAAATCTTTCTACCCTGCCAGCTCAGCAAGCCATAGAACATTTCCAAGTCTTCTGCAATAGTGCTGCTGCTTACTTTAAAGACAAGATTCTGAAAATTGTTGCCTGTTTTTTTATTTGAATGAGGATTGCTCCCCTCAGATAAAGATGAGGAGGCGATTAATCTCATCTCCTCTGCTTCACTATGCGCCTTTCCCGCTAGTTCGCCTATGAAAGTCAAGCAGCTTCTTCTAAACTTGATCCGTGTCCTCCCAGAAACTTGCAGTTAGTACCGAATCAGATTGCCCCTTTTCTCAAAAAAGTCTACAATCAAATGCTTTAAACAAGTATCGATCCTCAATACTGGATGAAGGCTATAGTGGATTCCCTTAAAAAGAAGCCTAATGGTGACCCTGAAGATTTAAGTAATCGTTGCCCTATATCTCTCTTACCTGTGCCAGATAAGATTTTGGTAAAATAGCTGAATCAGGAACTTGTAGTGTTAATGGCCTCTTAGGATCTTTTGGATCCTTCGCAGAACGGGTTTCGGAGTGGCAACAGCATGGAATCCGCTCTGGTAGCTGCTACTGTTGATATTAGATACCAGGTTGATCTGGGAGGGTCTACCATCTTTGTGCTGCTGGATCTTTCAGTGGTGCTTGATATGGTGTCCCCCCTCCCTCCTGATTCATAAACTGTGCCAGGTGGGGCTGAGGGACACCACTCTAGCCCTGATGGAGTCCTTTCTTACCAACAGTTCTCACACTGCGAGTTGTGGTCCCTTAAGGGCAGGTTCCTTCCAGTTACCTTGTGGGGTGCCACAGGGCTCCTCTCTCATCCGTTTCTGTTACCCTATATGTTGCCCCATTGGTCAAGCTGATTAGGTCCTTCAGCTTCCAAGTAATATCTTAAGTGGTTGAAATACAAATCATTGTATCAATATCCAATGACATCCTGGTGGTGGCTGAAATTTTCAAAGGCTGTTTGACTGGTATAAACAACTGAATGAAAGAGAATTGGCTGAAATTGAATGCCAAGACAGAGATCCTGATTTTTGGAGAGCGAAAGTCAGTATGGAGTGAATTGTGCTGGCCAGAGTTGTGTGGCTCCCTACCTCATCCAGTCACTAGGGCTAAAATTCAACACCTCTCTCTCCTTTGATACTCATGTGTAGAGGACTGTGAGCTTCCGCTTCTACTTTATCAAAGCTCTAAGAAAGATTTCCCCTCTCATTCCAGCTGAGCTCAGAGTTGCAGTGGTCATCGCGCTCATTACATTGCATCTTGACTACTGCAATGCCCTTTACTTAAATATTAATAAAACCACCCTAAATAGACTCCAGACTATCCAAAATGTGGATGCCTGTCTTGTCTTGGGTGTTCCTAAATACCGGATAGTCCAAGAGGGCACTGGCTTCCAGTCAGGAAGCGAGTGACTTTTAAAGCCTCCATGTCTAGTACACAGAGACCTCCATTGCCAGGTGCTGTTGCACTTGAGAATGGCCTTCCACTGGTATACCCCAAAAGACTGCTGAGGTCTGCCTCTTTTAAGAAGGTGGAGGTACCTAGATTTCGAAAGGCCAGGTGGGGGATGGTGGTCCATTAGGGTCGCAGCTGCCAAACTATGGAACACCATACCCACTCACATTGCAAGTCTTTCCTCCCAGGCTGCTTTTGTAAGCATTTGGAAATCTGGCTTGTCTCGATTCCATGATGGAAAGGTCGGGTCTCTTCTCTTGTAGTTGCTCTTTGCTCTCCTAGCACTTTGACACCCTCATGTATAATGTGCTCTACTAATTTTCAAATACAAATACAAAACGTTCCTGCAGGTTTTATTACAAATATACTTTTCAATTTGTTGGTCTCTCAATCCAACAATATAGTTAATTTGCAAAACACTGCTTTGTACCTCTTTGTCATTGGCTCATCGACCAGTCACTATGTAATGCATCTCCTCGAAAATGGCTCATCAATTTGCTGCTGCGCAACGAATCTCAATGCCCAGACCTCACATCGCAGCTTCTCGTCGATGGCTCAGTACAAGAACTTCCCATCTTGGCGCCCAGGCCCACAAGATGCTTTCTCAGCAGACTGAACTCAGTCCCATATCTGGCCCACGATCCTGTGTGATCAGCCTGGACTTGTGACTGAGACCAGATCTACTGTGACCATATATCTACGGTTGGCACTTTTTCCTCTTAGTGCTTTATTTTCACAAAAGGTTTGAAATTACATATCTTCGGTTCTCCTGATTGGATATTTTTCATTTGAGTCTCAAATAATTTACTAAATTTTACTCTATTTTTCTAAATTGGTAAATATTTTCTTGTGTTGTGTTTTCACTTTACTACTGTTTGTAGTGTTGCCTAAATACTAAACACATTGCCTCTAAGGTAAGCCTGACATCTTTTGTGGCAAGCTACCAGAGGGTTAAGCACAGGTTAATGTAGGGATTGCTTATGTTTCACCCTGCCAATAATTGCGGTTGCTGCTTGAGTAGGGTTTTATCCCCCTCAACCAGTAACCCAATTTTCTACAGTGGGCATTCCCAAACTCCTCTCTCTTGCATTTTTACACTGAAATTGCTCAGAGGTTTACTCCAGCAAAGGGCTGGCTTAACCTTTCTTACTTGAGAAGGGGAACTGATTTAGTAGCAGTGTAGGAGGTGAGCATTTGCCTCAGGGAAAAATGTGGAGAACAAAAATCTGCATTTGCACAAGAAGCTCCATTTCTTCTCCACAATGGGGATTATAAACCCTTGAAAACCCCACATGGCATTCCAACTAGTGCCCTGGAAAACTGCACCTGATGTATCTTTCCAAGCACACAGCTGGGAATGATAAAACAATGTTCAGTGGAAGGGCTTCACTGGCTCCCTTTTTAAGCAGGAACGGGTAGATTCAGGGTGGCTGGCCCTGATTGAAGCCCTTAATAGCAAAGAACATTGCCTATTTTGGCAGATCTTCTCTCATGATGATGCTGTTGCCGATAGCCCCATCGAATCTATGGTACAACCCCAGCAAGGGGCAGACGTCTTTACTAGTCTATATGCTGCACCTTCCTTGGCAATCTCCCCAAATGTTGTACTTCAACCAGTCCTCTCTAACACAGCTGACAGTAGATTCGAAACATCTAATAGATTTTCTTTGAATGAGACACTTTCAGCCATTAATTCTTTATGTCCTGGTAAGGCACCAGGACCTGACAAAGTCCCTGGAGACCTCTTCTGTTTGGAACCCAATGTATGGAGCTCCACATCAATGTCTTTACAAACAAGATACTGGAAGGTGATGACATACCCCCGTCTTAGCTGGCAGCAGAAATAATCCCTATCTTTAAGAAGGGTGCTAGGACCCCCTCAGATAATTATAGGCCTATAAACCTGATAGACAACTTGCAAAATGTTTTCTGTCACCAGATTCAATCCAGACTCCAAGACTGCATGGATGAGAAGATGATTCTTTCCTCCTACCAAGCAGGGTTTCGCCTGACAGTGAGCACCGCTGACCAGGTGCTGCAATTAAATCTTCGAAAGTGAAAGTATGTGGCCCTCTCAAAAGACAATCTGTATTTTGCTTTTGTTGATTTGAGGGCCACTTTTGACTTGGTCCCGACATGCTTACTGTGGTCGGCACTGTCCAGTATGGGTATTGAACCAAGCCCACTAGATATCTTAATCAGATTGCATGACAAGACCTTTGCCCAAGTAAGGTGGGGGAACAGAGGGGAGCTAATCGATTGTATACCCATAGTGCGTGGTGTATGTCAGGGATGTGTTCTTGCCCCCGCCCAGTTCTCCCTCTATATTAATGACTTGGTTAATCACTTACTAAAAGGCCTCCATGACTGCCCAAAACTGGGGCGGCTTCCAATAACTGCTTTATTATTTGCGGACTATACTGTGCTACTCATCCACAACCCAAGGGAATTGCGGAACTTATTGAATAGTTTTGTGGTAAACTGTGACATTAGAGGTTCAGAAGTCAACACCTCCAAAACCAAGATGATGATTTAAAATCCCCATAAACCTCTACCCGGGGGTTCCTCATGTGTGGTACAGAACTTTAGCAGGTGGATTAATTTGGTTATTTGGGGGCGAGGTTTGATAAATCCCCCATATGACAGACCCATATCTTAAAATCTGAACTCACCTTGCTTCATGGTGCAACTTCAGTCATCAAGCAGTTTAAAGCTTCCACACCCCAATCTGTGTCCCCAGTCAAGAAATTTACAGGGCTCTGAGGTGCAGTCAGCAGACTCATAAATGGGCAGAAGTATGGGGAGTGGAGAACACTCATGGGTTGCCTGCTAAAAGAAATTGCTTCACCAAATCATTGTTTTTCCTACCAAGAAGTATCCTGTCAGTTGGTATTGAATGTTTGTGTGTTTATTTTATCATTGTATGTATATCATCTGCATGCTTTTTAATGCTTTTTAATCCCTGTACATCCAATGATTTTTATCCGTAATTGTATTATTTCAAAAGTCTTTCAAAAAAGGATATCGCCGGCTGCTCTATGTTCCATGGGTGCCACGAACAAACCCGTTATGTTTTTCTAACGGCTGGTATTTATCTTGCTTTTACACAATGCACATGCACCCTGTTCTTTTATATATCTGTTTTTAATTGCATAATCTTATGTTTTATGGTCTTGTTCCCGCAATAGACTATTTTGACTTGACTTGACTTGATTTTCACCAGCTAAAGTTCATACATGCACGGTTTCTTGGACAGTAGCGAACACTTTGCTCTGCCTTTCTGCTTTGGTCTTTATTGTTTTATAGATACTGTTATCTGGAGTTAGGGTTTATCTTAATGTTCAAAGTTTTTCTTTTCCTTTTTGCTCTGCACATTTTATCTCGGTTAGAAGTGCATTGCAGTTCATTATGTCACTAGGTTCATCAAAACGTTCTCTCATATAACACAGAAGTGCAATACTCTTTTATATCTTATAGTCACACTGGGTGTGTACCATTTATATAAGACCTTTGCTTCTATGAGCTGAAGTACCGCGTGCAGACATGTGGATTCAAGTTTAAAGCCTGACAGACTGATTAAGCGTTTTGTTCTTCGCAAGTTGGTGAAATGAGAAAGTGCGCCCTATATACAGAAAGTACACCGTGTTTGTTTTACCAAAATATACTTATTATAGATGCCATCACTCCCTCGGCTATGTAAATCCTATTGCTAGGCATCAAAAGTCAACAATGAGGGTAATTATTAGCTCAGATGGGCCCCTTAATTAGTCCAAACAGTATTAAAAATAAGATGCTGGTGTGTCTACCTAATATGAGCAGGGTTGAGGCCAGTTGACATTGCCAGTGTTTGTTTTGGTATTGCTTTCGTTTATGCAAAAACCATTGAAAGATCGCCAATATCCATGTGCACACATGGGCCCCAACCATCTTGGAATGGCCTCTCCTGTGCTTTATGAAACCACATTCGAAGATGGCCGCCATGCCTAAACAGGCTGGGGCGACCATCTGGAATGCTGGCCTCAAGCTGTTTCAAGCAGACGGAGAGCGGGGCCAAGTGATCCCTCAGGCAGAACCGGCTTTTTAATAAAAAGAGCAGTGGCAGCTAGTGAAATTTAAAAGTGGCTGGTGATCTTTAAAAGTGGGTAGGCATAATACTTGCCAGTAGTTCACCCCCTTCTTTTCTGATCTAAATTTCCCTTGAGAGTTGCCCATATATAAAGAATTCCCTTCATTGTGCCAATGCCAGAATTTTGTTATGGGTACCCCATTGCCAATTATTACATCCAATATTCCAGTGCCAGAATTTTGCTACTGACATATTCCCAAATACTGTGGATGGCCTGTATGTCAAAAATGACCTCAAGAATTTCAGAGGTAGCATTGTATCATAGTTTGCTCTAACCCCCCTTCTCAGCCCCAGCATGCCATGGCTGCTTCTCTAAGTCAAAGAATTGTCTCCATTATGTCAACTCCAGCATTTTGCCTTAGGTGTCCCTTTATGTCAAGTATTTCCTCCATTTTTTCAGGGACACACAGTCACCCTTTCACACTCACTGACTCTGGCCCCTGTTGCAACTGAACCTGCGGCACCATTGATAGCTACACACCCAACGCCCTTCCACACCCTTTCACAGTCTCCAATCACTCGCTGCTTTTAAAGCACTCACACTCCTTCAACCACTCCCTTGCTCTAACTTACACTTATTCACACACTCGTTCTAACTCAGATTCCCAGTTACTTTCACTCTCATTGACACTCTCAAGCACATTCATGCACACTCTAGCTCAATTTCAGTCACTGTCAATCACTCACTCACAAACACACTCACACATACGCATAGATGCAGAGAGGAACAATGCCTTTGTTCTACAACCCTTGCTTCCATAGATGACAACTCAGAGGCTTCATGGTAGCAACAGAGGAGAAATTTGTTGCTGGGCATTAGAAGCTGCAAGCCATGATTCCCAACAAGGAGCCAGACAGAGCAGCGAGTCCAGGTTTCAAAGGGGGGAGGCTCACTTCAATTCCGCTCACTTCAATTCCTCTCCCAGCTACTTAATTGGACTGAAAGCACAGCCCTATGAGAAGCTGGGACAGTGCTTGGAAACTGCCCTGCTGCACTGTGTGGCTCCTCATTGGCCTCAGGGATGCACTGATGTGTGCCCTGAGAGCCCCATTTTGGCAGATATACTGTGATACCTGATGCATACACAGTATATCTGCTAAATAAAAAGGATTATTCCTGTGTTAGGACATCGTAGCTGAACTACGCCCCTCACATGTGCAATCCAGACATCCAGCTACAGAGCATTGTATTCTGAAAGAACACTATGAAGCTGGATTATGCCTCAGTCCCCTCAGCCCCCTCAGCACCCTCCTCGGATGACCAGACGCCTGGAGAAGAGTCAGAGAGGGCTGACCTGTGCACTGACAGTGTTCATGTTAACATGAAATCGGGCTTTCATGAACACTGCTCAGTTCTATCTAGGCAGTAAAGGCAGGGGGCAGAGAGTGGTGCCTCAAAGGAGGCAGGGCAATGCCCCTAAGCCCATGATAAGGAAGCACTGCTGCACCCACTGGTGAGCTATAAAAGTGGCCCATGTTTGCAAATTAGGGCAGTTTTGAACTTTGAATATGCATGCTATTGAAGACTGTATGGCGTGGCTGAACGCAATGTTTCTTTGAGTATCAGAGAAATCAACCAAAAAAAAGCCCAAGCAGACCATAAAACAGGCCCACAAACAGCCACAAAAAGGCCCCCACATCGAGGTGCTGAGGGAAATAAAAATGCATACTAGAGATAAAGTGCTTGATTCATAAACTGCACTTTGTAGTACATTGTGTAGTACTACAAAACTTACTACAAAGTGCTATTCACAAACCGAACTTTCGTAGGAACTTATACCTTTGAGTAAATTTACTACTTTTCGGGATTCGTTCACTGCACTTTTGTAGTAACTTACACTTTTGTGGTAAGTCCCTAACTCCATTAATTTCTATTCGACGGTGTTGCAGTACCAGTGGTTGGTCATGTGTAGTACTGGACTTACCACAAAAGTAGAAGTTTACTGCAAAAGTGTAAGTTACTACTAAAGTGCAGTTTGTGAATATTAAAAAGTGGTAAATTTACTCACAAGTGTAAACTTACTTAAAAGTATGAATCAGGCCCAACGTGCCTTTATTGTACCGTTTCTATTCTGATTACATGGTTAAAAGAAAGAAGCACATATCTTTCGCTATACCAAAGACTAACGCGTCTCATTACTTCTCGCATCTCATTTATAAAGCTGGCAAACCTGCCTATCATGCTAATGAGATGGGCACCTCCATTGGCAATCGACACACCCACAGTGAGGACACCGTCAGACTGGAAATACAGAAGCACACTTGTTTCCATATTTGTCCACTGGAATACCTAGCCATAGGTTACTCTGATGAGCATGTGCTGTTCGTCAGTTATGCAGCCATATAACAGGTGCCATTGAAGGACAGCCCTACTTGTTAACGGGCCATAAAATGTCTGAACATGAGTTAATGTTACAGATAATGTGTGCCATCAATAACTAGGCCACATATTGTATGCATAACATTTATTGGACCACTTGATGCATGCCCATGAGGTAAAAGGGCGCATCATGCCTGTCTGTCCATTGTTGTACCATATAATGGCTGCCAGTTAATCACCATATTACATGGTGTCTGCCCATCGGTTAGTGGATCAGATTATGCCTGCTATCAGTCTCTGAGCCATAGAATTCGTCCTTATCAGTTATGTGGCCACTTAATGCCTGTCCTGACTTACCAGGCCAAAGGATTCCAGCCTGTCACTTACTCCACCTCTGTACCTTTGTCTCCCTTTCCTCGGCTTTGCCTACACCCTTCCCCACTTAGTAACACTTGTTGTCTCATTCTCGCTCTATTCGACATATATGCACATGCATGCTTGCTTCCTCACTGCCTCTCAGTCATAGTCTGTAATTGTCACTAATACTCTAATTTCTCTGCAGCACTCATTCTCTTGCATTAACTCTCACTAATGTATTATGTATTTTGCCAATCTGTATTTTTTCTTTTAATTCTGAATTTTACTGTAATTCACTCATGGGCACCCAGACACCATTTTTGCTTCAGTCTGTTTATCGAATGTTGACATGAAGCAATCCTTTCAGCAATGATAGATCAAGCATGCATGAGAGAGCAGAAATATGCACTGGATAAAGGATGAATTTCAACTCCCTGGTATTTACAAAATAGTTCACAGCTTTGTCCTTTGTCTGTATTTCAGAAGTGGAAAAGATCATAAGGTGATCAATGTTTCCTACTTTAGAAACACAGGCACCAAGAAAGGTTATCAGTGGTATCATCCCAGACAACCAGGGCCCATATTAGATGTAGGGAGCATTATCCTTATTTACGCCACGGCTCATCTTTAAGCAGGTGCGCCCAACACAAACAGAGACAGTGCATCCTATATTACAATGTATGCGCTGCCTTCAGGGCAGCAGCGTACTCATTGAAATACAGAGCGACTGCTTCACAGCCACTCCATGATTCTCTGTGCAGGCGGCAACCTACCTGCTCTTTAAAGAGGCATTAGAGCTACCCCTGCAGGCGGGAGCAGTGATTGACTGCACCCACCTGCAGGCTGTCTCGGGTTTCCATGAGGCCCCCTTATGCCCCTTGAGATGGGTGTCTAAAGGGGGCGCACTGACAGTGCAACGCCATTTTGTGGTGCATTGTTAGTGCGCCTCCTAAAGGCATGTTTGCCTCTGCATTCACATCAGTAGTATACTGAGGACACTGAGGCAAAGTGATTCCCTCATTTGCATGGGGTCCCCATGCAAATGAAGAAATGCCCTCTTAAGATAATGCTGATGCTATCAG
The DNA here is from genome assembly GCF_964204655.1 of Triturus cristatus. Classification (NCBI taxonomy): domain Eukaryota; kingdom Metazoa; phylum Chordata; class Amphibia; order Caudata; family Salamandridae; genus Triturus; species Triturus cristatus. Next base: position 201,009,357 of record NC_140593.1, read on the forward strand.
TAATACAGAAGGGGCCTCTCAAGCACCTGCTGCCCTTTCTGTAATACCATAGTGCTCCAGGTGTGCAAAAAGCGGGAGCACACGTCCATTGCAGCCCCGGGGTACTCAGGGCCGGACTGGCCGTAGCAGGCACCGGCCGTTTCCCCGGTGGGCCGCTAGGGCGAGGGCCGGTTTTAGGCCCTTGGCGGCCGTTTTTGTTACCGGGGCTGGCAATATCGGCCCCAGTAACAAAATCGGCCCTAACAAACAGCTCGGCCGCATCCCTCCTCCCCCCCAGGGGGGCCGGGCGAGCAGTTTGCCAGGGCCGATTTCGATTTCCATTCCGGCCCTGGGGGTACTATGTGTAATACGGCCCAAGGAAACGTTTTAGTGGAGATACAGAGAGCAAGAGAGTGCAAGGCTAGAGAAGAGAGAGAGAGAACACAGATCATTTGAAGAACTGTAGAAAGCTAGTGGAGCCCCAATCTATATTTTGGGGGTAAATTGTTGTCATCACTAGCTAATCATCAGGAGTCTACTCAATTCAAAGTGTCACCTATATCTAATCCCTCAAATAAAGCATGAATCAAGATATTCACTGTCAGTGTCAGTGTGCATGGAATGTTTGAGCAGAGCCTATCAGCAGTAGGGCCAGACCTGCTTCTCATTACACAGCAGCCTGTAAGAGACAGAAAGGGCGCTGCCTGCAGAAGGAATGTTAACTTACTGCATTGCTGCCCACATGAGGTCTATATGCTTTCTCATGGAATGAGGCGGTGTTCCAGTCAAGTGTTCCCCATCCCCTTATTTGCACGTCTAAAGGTAGAAATATCTACTAAAGCTGCCTTAGCAACACATATGTGCTACAGCTTCTCCCTCTTGTCACCTCCATACAAACAAGCGCTGGTCTCTCTCAGCCACTTCTCACGTTCTCAGCGACAGGGCGACTGATGCTTCCAGGCCCAATCTCTCAACGCCTCTATTGCCCCTATCGCCTCTGCAGGGCTTCAGATCTCACTCTACCAGGTTTTTGATCTGCACTCTGTGCAAGGCAACAATCAAGCAATTTATGGCTGTCAGAGCATCCATTGGGTGCTTGGTCCCCCAGGCTCACTAAGCCTGTGAAAAACACAATCGGCCTAATTCATAATTTGTACTTTTGAATATGTTTCCCCTTTGATTACGTTTAGTGCTTTTCTGTATTCACAAACTGCACATTTGTAGCAACTCACACTTTTCATATTAACTTACACTTTTGTAGTAAGTCCAGCACTGCACCTGGCTAACCACTGGTACTGCAACACCCTCTCGTAGTAAAAAATAGAGTTTTGACTTAAAATAAAATCCTATAGGTAGCAGCAGTACAGACATCACCAAAGAGCATATAGAGCATATACAGAATGTGTGCAACCTCCCTGAAAGAAAGAACACGTACCACATGGGCTGCAGGGGCATGGGTAGCAGGGGTGCAAGCATGATGCACAGAACACCTACAGCAACAAGAGCACTGATGCAAGCTTCCCTCACAGAAAAAGGTACACTGCAGTCAGCAGCTGTGGAAGCCTCCCCCCAAACACACACACACACCGCACATAAATTGAGTAATGGTGCACACTTTGTGCAGGCACAAAGTAGGCACAGCAAATACAGGTAGCAGATCTGCAAGCTTCACACAAAGAACAAGTAGAGCGGGGATGTATGAGTGCAGCTTTCCTCACATACACCATTCAAGCACATCATGGAAGCAGCTGTCGAAGTGCACTCCTTGCTGCTTCCTGATTCTCCCCCTCGGACATATAAAGTGGACCATATGGAGCCGGTCCCAGTCCCAGCAGGCAGAACAAGGAATGGTACAGCCGATACCAGAAATAAAATATGAGCGGCTACCAAGGCCTGAATTACGGGCAGCTCACGGTATTGCGTGTCTTATGGTTTCTGAGCACTCACTTAGATCCCTTTGTGGGAAACAAGCATTCCTACCACAAAAGTGCCTGAATGTATTATGCCGGAAAAAGCATAGACTGACGTTTATGGCGAGAAATACACAGAGGACGTAGTTTGGCCATTATGCAAAGGATCAGTTTCAGGAGACGAGTTGCGCTCAGCTTCCCCCGCCTCCAGCCCACGCTTCCTCTTTACGCCAGTCAGTTTCCCTTTCCTGTTAAATAAAACTCTTAAACAAATAAGCCGATAGGATAACTTAGTAACCTAAATGCCAGTTCAGAGACATGAAACTCACAACTTTGAGTGCAGACACAGGCATCACCGTATTTCATTATTTTATGGGTGGTAAACAAGTAACGAGTAGGCTAATAGGTCGAGTCGGTTTGTGAGGGCTGTCTACAGACCATCATTACAGCGTTTTGATTGCAGGGATACATCTGCAATGGAAGAGTAAATCAAAATTGCAAAACAATATGACACTGGAAGAAATATTACTGATTACCTTCCTTAATTGTTTAAGTCAATCGTTTATTGCCAGAGTGGTCACATGACCTGGCCCACTGGTAAAGAAATGGGAACAGTAAGGTTGTGAAACACCATCCAGCCCCTTTGTTACACAAAGTGAAGAAAGTCTTAAATAGAGGCTTTTTGAGGCAGCTGATCCAATGATATCCTCTGGACGTCGGCCCACCTCCAAGTCTGTGTCATTACCGCATATACAGGGGCGTGACGTACCCTGCATCACTCCCAGTATTCCATCTGCTTTAGAAGGGTGTGTTTTTACTTAGATAAGTGTGTCTTTAGAATGCAAACCCACCTGCAAAGCAAGAGACCACTGTACAAGAGTGACGGGTGCGCAGAATGTGAACCTTGGTGGGTGAGGGGGTCTCCTCAAGCTTTCCAATGTTTATACATGGCTCTCACTCTCAGAATGGAAACTCCTGTATTCCAAGGCATGGTACACATGCCTTTTGGAAGTAGAAGGTAAATTCTCCCCCTGGGTGAAGACAAGTCAGAGGAACAGTATATCGCATCGCACACATGTTGCACCACATGCATGGGCAAGCGACATCAAGGGCTATAATGGCAAGCTTGGCAGAGTCCCTTTTTCCAGTCACACCGGTGTGTCTCATCAGAACAAATGAAGACAAGTCCCTTTATAGGCCCACCAGAATATATACATTATCAGCTTTTGTTCCAGAGGTAGAACACAACCCCCGTACCATTAACCTTCACAACTAAAGTTACAATTAACGTGTATTTATATCTATACCTCAGTCGACCGATGTGCTGTAGAGTAAATCTCACTGCGGTCTCGCTACCAAATATCCAAATGGAAATAGAACAAGTTCAACTGAGGTAGAGAGGTGTATCAGCTGGGGCCACAATCCCCACTCCTCATACTGCCGCTATCTCACTGTGTGATCTTTGTAAGGAATCACCTTTGATTCCTAGGCATTAGTAGGGCAAATTAGTAAACCTGTGAGAAATATATATATATAAATATATATATATATATATATATATATATATACATATATATATATATATATATATATTGCCCACATTACGCACAGTCCCAGCTCCATTTCTGGACAACAGTCTAACCATTTGCAACTACAACGTACTCTTAACAGCTCACACACTCGTCCAACATCATGTGAGCAGGCGCGAGACAAGAAGGACAACATATATATCTACTTATTTGAAAAGGTTTCTGAGCTAAGAATAAACCAAGATTCCAAACTTCAGTCACAGTTTTGGCCAGTCGTACCAGTTTTGTTGTAAGGGACAATCTATAGGAAAAGGGAGTTTTCAGGATAGACACAGGTGGAGGAGCCGCAGGCCGGTAAAGTGCACTTGAGCTCTGACTTATCCTGCACCCCACTCAGCTACCCAGATCCTTTCAACCTTCCAGAGACATGGCTTCCATGGCTGACAATGCCCCAGCCCCATCAGCCTTTCACCAATTAGCCACACAGACTCCTTTTCCCTACAGCAGCCACGAGCACAGGTGGGCAGCAGCTCCTTTGAGCTTCAGTGGTACCGGCTCCAGCAGACTGTGGAACTATTCGGCTGCAGCAGGGCCAGCCTGGGAATGCAAAGCAACCCTGGCAAATGTTATCAGACCAGCCCCTGGTTGGTGCACAGTGATTGCAGCGCGTGAGCCTGATCACTACAAGGAGGATTGGGGGGCCTTCTCCCCCCCAGCACATTTGGCAACAATGGCACATTCTACAAGACATTTTTCAGTAGATACTCAATTGTATGAGCTTTAGAAGCATGGCAGATGATGACCTTGCAGTGTTCCTGGATGCAACAATCTTTATTGGGGCGCTTCAATGATCCCTTCACTATCACTCTCCAACAGTGCAACTCAACTCTCCATAGACCCTCTCTCACATGTATTTCTTTTGTTTCATAGGTCCTTTTATACAAGTTTAGGGTGTCGGAGCAATTTACATCACACACATATTCAGAGACAATGAATCATACCTGTGCAAATCAGTGTATAGAAAATGTTATATGAGACAAAGGTGACTACAAGGCGCCACGCAAGTGAAATTTATCAAGCGGCTCAAGGCCACCTTGCATGGCCCTGCAGGGCTTAATACAGCTAGAGTAATGGAAGGCAGTGCAAATCACTGCCTTCCATTACTCTGCCCCAGGGAGGTGTTCCATGCATGACGGGTGTGTGTTCCCACGCATCCACCCATGGATTCTGGCGCATTACCAGATTTACCCTTAGGGGTAGACCTGGGAATGTTTCAAAATGCTATGTCTCCTCAGGTGAGGCGTAACAAGGAGAAATATCATTATTTCTCCTAGTTTATTCCTCTTTCTATATATGCTGCATTCTACAGTACATGTATAAAGAGGAAAATGCCTCTTGGGATTGTTCTCGTTAAGGAAGGTGCCTCTACCTGCACACAGACAGTCCTGCCCTACAACACAGGCCCCCTTGCACTATGATGCACGGGTCCCTGCGCTGCACTAGGCAGCCAAAAGTGTGCCAGTGGTAAGAAAGGACAGGAATGTGCCCAAAAATGTTAAATACAGAACATTCCTGCCCTTTCACGCCACACAGCAGGACAGCTTGTTGCATTGCACTGCGTGAGAAAATTATACACTTGGGCCTGCGTGTGGACATGAAGGTAGCGGGGTGGTTTGAGCATTTTTGCAAAGGCTGCAGTTGGTTCCCCAGTCCGGCCCTGTAATAGACTGCTTGACCAAACGTCTATATGCTCAGGTTATAATACCCCCTGTTCAGCCACATAAGTGGCCAAGCTTTCCATCCTACTCCTTTGTCCTCTCCAAGTTTGTACTATAAATAAACTGCTTCAGACTCCTGCCCTGCCTGGTCCTCATTTGCCACAGGGAAGGTGGAGGTAGCGCGTTCTGCCACCAACCATGGCCAGCAGTGTTCAACTAAAGTTCCAGGTGCAGATTATGCCAGCATTTCATTACAGAAATGCCTCAAATGGGCTCCTTTTCCAACCATAGCTGTCGGTTCTGAGCGCCAAATTCCAACCTGGGCATTATTCAATGCCTGAACCGCAGCCTCCTCCAAAGGAGATTATCAGCCCTGTTGACTATGCTTAAAAGATCCAAGCCTATAGATTTGCTGCTTAACAGGCAATGTGTTTTTCGTGACTGTAGCAAACCCTTGGATATTACAGAAACTTGTAATTGAAATTGCGCAGTTTCCCTTAGACACCCCCATTAGAGAACAGGAAGTGTGCACCAAAGTCAGGAGGAAAAGTAACTTTAGTCATAAAAATGTTAGCTATAAAAAATGCGGCAGCGCTGTAAAGTAAAGCAAGTCGCCCACTAGCACTTTACAGCTGTAGGGTCCTAGAAGACAAAATAATGCAAAGAAAAAAGAAAATGCGCAGCAGGTGAAGCACCAGGTGGGGGCAGAAGGTGTGTGAATGTGTGGGCTAGCACAGAGACAGATTGAGGGGCCCTTCAAATATAATAATTACTGTAAACAAAATGCATTATTACTTGAGTTGGGTAGACGCCCACCTCTAGGAATATTAACACTAACTTGTCAGGGTGAATCCTAAAATCCCTAAACTAACCTAAGCTAAACCACTTGGCAGCTGGTACAGATAAGATAGACTTATTTTAGGGTAATATGTAAATTATTTGTGCATTATAAACACAGTAATAAAGTTGAAACACTAAACAATAAAAATCTGAAACTGAATTAGAAAAATAGAGTAAATTTGAATGAACAAAATTATGCCAAATAAAAAAAAAATCCAATGGGGGAAACCAAAGATTCGAATTTTTAAAGTTTTAGTTGATAAAAGTGCCAAACAGCGCAAAGTGGCAATGATAGTCTATGGATTCGATAGAGCAGGCCCTATTGACAGTGGAGCATAGGTTGGAAACTGTTAGAGCCATTGGTTTCAGGCTGGCTAGGACACATCAAAGCCAGTCAAAATCCACCATTCCAAACAGGATAAAGATGATACACTTGTCCAAAAAGCTGTGCTCACACTCTGGTAGGTTGGCACCAAGCAGTCAGGCTTATCTTCAGGGCTCGAGTGTAAAGGATTGGCACAACAACCCCCCCCCGCAACACACTGCGTAAGCTGCAAAAAGACTCCACACCGTATGTATAAAAACATTAGTCTTTGTTTTACACACTTCATATACACTCTACAGTTATACACAATTATCAAACCTCTCTACTGAAATCAAAGCAAAGCACACATTGTATAAACACTTTACAGTTATATGCAATTGTCAGACTTTCCCATTAGCAGAAAGGTTAAACAGAAACAGTTCTTTGACTACACCTCATAACCCAGCCCCTCAGTCTTCAACTACACCAGCCAATGATACATGTTGTCCCGGCTGGCACCCTGTTGACTAGATAGTCCGTACCACCTAACACGGAAAGAAGCAGTTACGTAGTTTAATCAATCAGGATTAGACCGCCAGGCGAACGACGGCACCTGCACAAGTGCGGGATAAATGTCCCCCTATAGACAAAAGGTTGTGACCCAGGAAGCTGGTGCGCTCCCACGTCTGGAAAAATGAGTTCCCCTGAAGCAGAGGTGTTACCTGCCATAGACTCTTGACAGTCAGCTGAAGATTCCCACAAGGCACACAAAACCCCTAGGGTATCATCATGGTGTTTTCCAAAACAAAGCACCCTTGGGTGTGGGTCCAGCGAGAGGGAGTCAACGACTTTGGACAGAGGCCACAATATCAGTTACTGTTGTCCTCCCGTTCTGGAGGCCGAAGACAGTCTCAACTCCCAGCTCAGGTTCCCTTAACAGCCCTCGGACGCCACACGCTCTAGAGCGCAATCAAGCATTGGTCCCCTGGTTGCAAGCACAGGTCCCTCAGACTCTGCAAATTTCCCCTGCACTCCTCAAACTGCTCATGTTCCAGCACCTCAGATGGCTGCTGATCTTGCGTACACACTCCTCTTACAAAACGAGATGATAGTGTATGCCAGGACGGTCCTTGTCTCAACCATGATCACTTCCACCTGTCTCTGTCACACCCAGTGCGGTCCTTATGATCTCATGGAGACAGTTATATGCTTTGTGTCCCTGGGATCTCGTAAAATGGGGACCATCTCACCAGCCCCTGGAGAGTACTTCAAGATCCAGGCCATGACAGTTGGCACTCAGCTGCAGGCCAGCAACCTCCAGGCAAAATCTACCAAGTGATAGTCTCCTTCTTGCAGCATGACAAGCTCCAAGCCGCCACAAGTCTGTGACTAGTCCAGTTGCAGTCCCTCCTGCTCGAATGATTCCTCGTGTCAATGTCCCAGTATCGAGCCAGTATAGTATGGCTCCAATCCAAAACTGTCTCTACTCTAGGAGATCGAAGTCCCAGTACTTATACCCACCATGGACTTTGAAGATACGATCATTTCAACCAGCCAAAGTCCACAAGCCCTTTCTAAATTTGGTCCGGTTTGCCATCCTACCCCGGGAAGTTCGATCACAATCTTTAATGGGACCAAGAGTCTGGCCCTTGCAATGAAATGCCACCCCCACCTAACCATCCCAGAAAGGTCCTTAGAGTCAGAAGTCTGCAGTTTCTCTGAGCACCTTGTTTATGGCCCTCTATCAGAAGTGCACAGATGTGGCTGCCCCCCAGAAGCCAGTTGTGAATTAGAAGAGAGGCCACCAGGCACACAGAGCCTCGAGCATCAAAATGCTCACTTTACCAAAGTGACATTTCCTGCACCGTAATGTTGAACCCCCTCCCACTACTGGAGAGGATTTACTATTATGAACTCATCGATACCACATACTATGCTGTTACTATTCTGCCTGTAGGAAATAATGCTCAACAGCCTTTCCCTACACTCCCTCGTGATAATCCAATGTGAGAAGCAGCCCCCTCGTAACAAACACACCCTTCGGTGTCATTCACGAATCTTGGAGGTAACACATACACACACCTGCCCAACCTCTTCACAGCACCGCACCCCGTCACTAGGGAGAACTCATATATAGCAGGAGACATGCAGAACATTGGCATGTAGATTTATAAATGTCAAACTGAGTGATAGTACACCGTGCACACAGTCCCCACCTGGGCAAACCTGTGGCACAAACGATGAGCAGCCTCCGTGGATGGCACAACCAGTGCGGCAGGCCGACAGAGGAGCATTTGAAATGCACACCTCTGGTATAGGTCTTACCCCATGACAACGAACTTACAGTGAACCCAAATTAGCCAATCATATATACAGCGATCTACAGTTTGTATATGATGAGCCAAGCACTTTGACCCACACTGGGTTTGGCAAATAACATGTGTTAATAATACTGATTATGAGTTTTTACAGTGTACTGGGGAATCGGTATTCATCTCATGTGTTAAATACTGAGGGGCAGATTTACGAGCCCCGCGCGCCACATTTGCACCGCCGTTGCGTCACTTCTGTGACGCAGCGGCGGCGTAAACCATACGCCACATTGTGCCCGATTTACAACGTGACGCATCTAGGGAGATGCGTCACGTTGTAAAGCCCTGCGCCACATGAAACCTGCGTTAGAGGTTTCATGTGGGCAATACGGCGCGGGGGGGGCGTTCCGTCGCAGGAACGCCTCGGAAAAGTGCCTGGGTGAAATCTACAAGATTTCATCAGTCACTTTTACGACCCCACTGCATCAAAACCTTGCGCCTGCTTGAAGCAGGCGTAAGGCGTGATGCACCATGTTGAGGATAGGCCAGGTTGGAACAGTGCTGGGGTTTCGTCGTGCCCGCAACACAACTCCAGCACTACACCAACCTTACGCCGGCAGATGCGACACGCATCTGTTTATCCTTGTGCCATGATGCGCCGCATTGTAGATGCGGCGTATCTGTGGTGGCGCAAGGGTAAACTTGCGTCACACATATTTCCTGGTGCATCTCTGCTAATTTGCAGGGATGTGCCAGGAAACGTAAATCTGCCCTGTAATGTGGGCTATTTTCCACACGTGGTAAATAGCACACCCGATCTATGGTACAAAACATTAAGAAGTGCTCATTTTCAGGCATTGGAAGTTCCTGACATGAGACGATTAATCCATAGAGAGCAGATCCATCCTGAGCAACACACAAAATGACCTCAGGACACCCACAAAGTACACCAGCAACTCCTTCCTGTATGGGAGTGCACATGTATTAATTTTGTGTGGGCAAAGAACCTCGAGACACGGCAAACAGAAACATTTACGGAGAATGCACAGGGATTAAGAACATAAGTGCCTGTAGTTGGTGGTACCCTTGTACACCCCAAAACATGTTGCACTGATGCATTTCACTCTAAAATATAGTGTAAAATGACAGACTTGCATTTTGCGTAATTTAGCAGTTACTCCATGCATTTATGTTAAAGCAAATTCTGCACACCCCTAGCTGTTAACATTAAAAACAGGTTTCAAGCCTTGAAATTCCAGGAACTCAAATGAGTTCCCTAGCACAAGCAATAAAGCATGGCAACTGCTGGTAGTTCACCACCTCAGGGTCAAGTCACAGGAACAAAAATGATAACCATGCTCAACATATCTCGAGAGGTAGACATCAAAGAAGGTCTCAAATTCAGAGGAATCCAAGGTAAGAGACATAGGAGTTGTAACTAAGGGTGGGCGGAACTCTCAGAATTTGACTCTGTGGAATTCAGCAGCGTAACATAAAAAGCTACCTGTGATTCTGAAAAGTTCCACCAACAAGCAGGAATAGGCGTTTTGTGCTGCTAATACTGTGATTTAGTGCTGGTAGTGCATTCCGTGCTGAAAAATCAGCGCAACATGCACCACACGGTGCACCAGAGGATGTAGCTACTCGAGTTGATTTTGCTGCAGTTCGAGTAGATTTTCTACTCAAGTGGCAGCCTTCTGATCGCAAATCATCTTGGTGTCCAGAGTTCAAAAAGTCACACTGGATGTCTTCCAAGTAACCTTAAATCGCGCAAGAGAATGGCAAATTTGGTTCGCATTCACCTGGCGAAATAGAACCCTAGTTGTAATGTAATTGCACTGAGATGCTTCATCAGTGTGAAGAGCGACCAATGAAATTTGCTACACATATATTGATCCATGTATGAGCTGCCATATGTGCTAAAAGATCTTTATTGTACTGTTGATATGTATTTAGATTGGACTACAGAAAAAAGAACAGATGATGGATGGAATGCTAAACAATACAAACAAACAATCACCCACGGTCACAGAGCTGGGTTTAATTCCATCTTTTTCTTGCTCCCCACACCACCCCGATTTGGACACAGCCATATGCAAATCAGTCTTGACCCTGCTCCTCATGGGAACAGTCCAGCCCGAACTGCCAAGCCAGGTCCTCCCTGGACTGGAAACAAGCATCCAGCCAGGCTAGCTTGAATCCAGTGGCACAGTAAGCATGGGACACAGATCTGGGAATTCCCTTCCCACTTAGAGTGACAAAAGTAAAAATGATGGACGGAATGCTGAACAATGCAAACATTTATCCCCAGGCACAGATCTGGGTTTATCCATTGTCTTTTGCTCACCACCCAAAAAAAGTATTTAACTGATAAACAAGCCCATGCCACACTACGGTCAACAGAGTGGGACATGACAGTATGATATGATGCTGAGTCCATGGGTCCTGGCGATGTGACCAGAGGGGTCATGTAGGTTTTAAATAGGGTGGAGCTGAGGGGTGACTCTCAAGGGATGCCTGCAGATAGTGTTCTTGGGTTCTGAAGTGTAATGAGGAGGGCGACTCACTGAGTTCTTCCATTTAGGAAGGATGCGATCCATTTGAGGGCATTCCCTTGGATTCTGATCTGATGGAAGCACTTGATCAGGGTGTGGTGGAACATAGTGTCAAAAACTGCTGAGAGGTTGAGGAGAATCAGGGCGGCTGTTTCTCCTTGGTCCAGGAGGGTCCTGATGTTGTGGGTGGCTGCAATTATTACAGTTTCTATCCTGTGGTTTTAATGGAATCCAGATTGGGTTGGGTCCAGAAGATCATTGTTCTCTAGGTAGTCTGTGAGTTGGAGGTTAATGGCCTCTTTGAGAACCTTGGTGGGAAAAGGGAGCAGGGAGATTTGCTGGTAGTTCTTGAGCTCGTTTGGGTCTGTGGACGGTTTCTTGAGAAGGGGGTTTGACTTCAACGTGTTTCCATTCTTTTGGAAAAGTGTCTGATGAGATGGATGTGTTAAAGATGATGGGGAGCTTGTTGCTGATAGTCATTTCCGAGGTTGAACGTGGGGACAGGGGTCAATGGGTGTTTTGGAGCGGACAGAGTGCATGATGGCTGTGGTGATCTGAGCAGTGAGCTCGTCCCATGCAGTGATCCATTGGTTGTGGTAGACGTCGAGGGGGTTGAGGAAGCTGGTGGCGTAGAGTTGGGGGTCAAAGTGTTTGTAGATGGTGGAGAACTTATCATAGAAAAGTATCGCAGAGATCTTGGGAAGGGGTGATAATGATTTTGGCTGCTGACGAGTTGGAGAACTCCATGACAATGCTGTGAAGTTCTTTGGTGTTGTTAGAGCTGGCTTTGAGGCGGTTGGCCAGGGCAGTCTTGTTTGTCTCTTTCAGGAGTTGGTGGTGGTAGTTAAGTGCTGCAATGAGGGTGGCACGGTCAGTTGGCTCCCTGCTAGTGCCCCGCTTCACTTCTATATTTAAACAAAAGGGGTGACCCAGTATTGCCCTGTGGACTTGGGTAAACAGTAATATAATGGGTAAAAATGTCCACAAGGGATTTATTTACACAAACATATTTATCCAATTTTTTTTAATTCACGTCATATTTTGATATCAAAAGTTAAATTCATAGTTACTCAGAGATAAATGAAAATAAAATCATTATTTAGAGAAAAAAACATTCCAAAGCAGGCGTGTCAATTAATATTTTTATATTGCAAAAGTTTATATTAAATATACAAAAGGAGTTCACAAAAGACTAATCACAAAACACATTGACAATGGTTATTCTTGAACGACACATATCTTAGTGAACCACATGTCAATGTATTAAAAGTCCAAATCATATATCCAGTTTTTGAAACTGTCCAGCAAATAGAACTAAGGGCATGTTTATGATGGCGGATGGAAAAGCCCTCCGACCGCTGTGGTTCCGGAAAAAAAACACCTGCAGGGACCAGGGAGTATCCAAAGGTCACATTATGATACATAGCCTGAAAAATCGGACCGTGGCTGTGGGATTTGTCAAAACTCTGTCCGTAATGGTCAAAAATCCTGAAACTCCGACTGCGGCGAATGGAAAAGCATCTGCATGACTGCAGGGGAAATTATGATGAGATGGCGGTCCTATCATAACTATCGCTGTGTTCTGACCGCAGCAGTCGCGCAAAACTAACATAAAAAAAGGTCCATAGCAAAGTCAGACCATAAAAAAACTGCTGATGGTCATTCCTCAGGTGGACACTCCCATATTGCAAAGTATTAAACAAACCCCTTCCCTGACCAGCATCCTTTGCAAAAAGTCAGCATTGAAGGAGCTCACAACACACAGCATTGAACGCCCACTTGTTAGGAGGGGACATTTTTCACACTGCTCACCACCACACCCACCTATCTCCATACACCAACCCTTTTCACCTACACAACTGACACACCTTTCACACTTCCACTACCACATTCCTATTTGCACTAGTTCTTATTTTGCACACTACTCACCATGTCACAAAAAAGATCCCCAAATTCACTGACACTGAGTTGTCAGTGATGGTGGATGAGATCATTAGAGTAGAACCACATGTGCTTGGAGCCATGGTCCAACAGACACCACTTGTCAGAAAAAATCAAACGTGGGAAAGGATAGTCAACAAAGTCAATGCAGTAGGTACCAGCTTGCGCACACTGTGACATTAAGAAGAGGTGGCATGACCTCAAGGTCACAAAGACCCATGTAAATACATGCAGAGAGCAATCACAATATGTCCACAATGCTATATGTAAGTCCTAATTCTTTAAAGCATTAAGGATGACATGGCCACAATACATGCATGGCCACTCATTCAATTAACACAGCCCACATGCTGCCAATGCAAAATGCCCAACACAAAATTGAAATTGCTAAATCAACAATATACATGCTTAAACTAAAGTGGATAAGCACTAAGTTGGTAGCTGATTACATGTCCTTGGAAGCAGCCAATCCCAACATGTCAAATGTTTGACATCTTCATGTCACCTCGCAAACAAGTAATGGATCTACCTCTTGTTCATGTCATACTGCTGAAAAACTTTTAAAATTGACTAGTATGTTCAATGCAAAAACATTGGTCTTCTCCTCTAATACATCAAATACTGTGTCATCAATGTGGTGGAATGCAATCAACCTCCAGACAATTTAACCTTTGTCCAACAGGCGGATCGCTATCAACAGCTGGCAAGACCATCAACCAGCAGAGCCAGTCTCCACCCCCGGAACATGAACTCTCTGATGCAGATTCTCCCCAATTCTCGGATGTGGATGACCAAGCTGGCTCTTCTGACCTGCCAGGGCATACTCAGTTGGAGGTCCTCCCTGGACCTACCACCATCACAACTCCCACCACAGCTGCAACAACAACGCAGCGCCCTGCACCAACTACCTGTGGAACAACCTCCACCAGCACCACCACTGCTGCCTGCTCCACTGTCACTGCTGCAGAGGTGACCAACACCACCACCCTCACTGAGCAAGCTGGGGACAGTGTGCGGGTGCAGGTTCAGCCAAGCCCACAGGTCTGGGTGTGCAGGGCAGGTGGAAGGGCAACTGGAGGCAAATCACAGATGGCTACTGAGACTGAAGCCCTTGCTACCATCACCAGAATCCTTGGGGCATATGAGCAGAACCAGGGACAGTTGGGTAACGTTGTAGAGGAACTCCGGGAGATCCAGCTGCTGCGGAGGTGCATGCACACCCGTTTTGGACAAATAGTTGATCTCATGGGCCAGCCCGTTGGTGTTCTGAGGGACATCCATGCAGCTCAAGCAATGCCTCCCTCTCCCACCCAGTGGACAGCATGCAGATACTCAAACTACCTCTGCGGCGGCCACAGGGAGGCAGGAGCTGTAACACGATGTGTCCTCAGACACCTCCGAGCCTGCAGCAGTGGACCCCCCAAACATCGCCGGGGATGTCCGAGAAACACCACGGGAGAATCTAGTGGCAAAGCACCAAGCCAAGCCAAGCCAAGCCAGGAAACTGAGCCCTCCTAAATGTCTCCAGTGTTGACTTTGTTGACCATCCTGTCCCACATTGCCATTTTGATGGCAGGAGTCTGTTGGACTGTGAAATTCCACAATTGTGGTTACTACTCTAATTTTCTATGTCATCATCACTGACAACTCAACCACTCTGTATTCACAATCACAATGTTATCCAATTTCATTTTATTCACTATATGCATGCAAATAAACATAATTGTCACCCATGCCTTTGAGTAAGTTGTATGTTCATCAGAGTAAATACAATGTAAACTAGAATGTGAATGTACCACCAGATGACATTGTGATAATCCATTTATGCAGACACTAGTTGGTGTGCAAGCAGGGCCAGACTGGGAATAGAAACCGGCCCTGGCAAACTGTTCAGTTGCCCCCCCTTCCCCCGGGGTGAGGGGGAGTGCAGCTGAGGAGTTTGTGAGGGCCAGTTTTGGCCGATTTTGTTACAGGGGGCCGATATTGCCGACCCCGGTAACAAAAACGGCTCCCCAGGAGCCCAAAACTGGCCCCCACCCTAACGGCCCACTGGGGAAACGCCCGGTGCCTGCTATGGCCAGTCCGGCCCTGTGTGCAAGCTAGCAGTTCTGTTGAGTATACAAAACATGTCAACAGTCACAGATGGTGAAGTCAAAACTGCACACATTTTTGAAGGACATTGACACACCCCTAGGTGGCTAGAAGGACAAGGACATCCACACAGTGACAACACATGTGTCAACAATGGAACATGCAGTAGGACAGTTTATACATATCAACATCTCACTTATAAGTATGTGTATGCAACATTGTGTACTGTCACAATCCCAGAGTACTCAGACTGCTGTTACATTAGTGCATCCACAGGCATGTGAAGTAGGACTCAACAAGTTTCAGCCAGAGAAACGGTTGACCATCCTGTCCCACATTGCCATGTTGATGGCAGGAGTCTGTGGGACTGTGGAATTCCACAATTGCGGTTACTACTCTAATTTTCTATGTCACCATCACTGACAACTTAACCACTCAGTATTTACAATCACAAGGTTATCCAAGTTCATTTTATTCACCATATGCATGAACATAAACACAATTGTCACCCCTGCCATTGAGTAAGTTGTATGTTCATTAGAGTAAGTACAATGTAAACTTGAATGTGAATATACCACCAGATGACATTGTGACAATCCATTTATGCAGACACTAGTTGGTGTGCAAGCTAGCAGTTCTGTTGAGTATACAAAACATTTCAAACAGTCAAAGATGGTGAAGTCAAAACTACACACATTTTTGCAGGACATTGACACACCTGTAGGTGGCTAGAAGGACAAGGACATCCAGACAGTGAAAACACATGTGTTAACAATGGAACATGCTGTAGGGTAGTTTATACATATCAACACCTCACTTACAAGTATGTGTATGCAACATCGTGCACTGAACAATCCTAGAGTACACAGACTTATGTTACATTAGTGCATCCACAGACATGTGAAGTAGGGTTATACAAGTTTCAGCCAGAGGAATGGTCCAAGAAACAGAGGGTCAAAAGACAGCATCTGCACAGGCACACTCCAAAAAGATGTGTCAGCCACTCTTGGCTGTCCTAGTACATGTGTATGTGTTACCACATACTTTAAGACATATATAATACTGAGACACATGGGAAACTACATCCATATTTTCACACACAAACGTATCAACCTAAGTGAAAAGTAACAAAACTGCATTGGCCCAACAGACACAATGTGGTGAAGAACACTATGGAACACATAGGATATGCACCAACACCTGACAAATCGGTAGTTGCACATGAAACGTCCATCACATTGCAGTGCCAGTTGCCTGCAAACCAGAGTTTTACTCACAAAGTCTGTGTCTGACATTCCCCGGGGCACCTCCTGTCATTCTTGCATGGCAGAACAGCATCATTCTGCAGATGAGCTCAATGAACTGACATGTAACATTTGTAGATGGTAGGGCGGAGGGACCTAGAATGACACAACAAGAAGATAACATTGAGTAGTCATATTATGCATACACAGCAACAATACACCATTGCTCAACACTGTACAAGATTCATATCAGACAACACTAATCAACAGCATCAACATAGACATCAGGTAAGTGGAAATACAAAGACAGCGATGCACAAAGTACCCTACAGTAATGTTCTAACAACAGCCAGCATCCTAACACATCATCAATGCTTCTGCCGCAACAGCCAAGCAAACAGTCACTGTCATACAATCTCAATGCATACTTACACTAAAGGGAAGTAGTTGTTGATGAGCTGTTGATGCAGGTCAAGACATTCCTCCTCACCACTATCATCTTCACTGGACATATGAGGATTCTCTCCCGGGGGATCCTGCTGGTTCTCATCATCCTGAATCGGGGGGATCTCCATGCGCAAGGAAAGGTTGTGGAGCATGCAGCATGCGACTTTGATCTGACACATCTTCTGGGGTGAGTAGAGGAGTGCACCACCCGTCTTGTCCAAACACCTGTATCTTGCCTTCAGGAGACCAAAAGCTTGTTCCACTACCCATTGTGTCGTCCAATGTGCATCATTGAAGCGGACCTCCCCTGACGTCCTTGGATTTCTCAGTGGGGTCAGCAACCAAGGCCGGTTTTGATACGCTGAGTCACCTAGTTGTGAGACACACAGAGGCACAATCTGAATGAAGTATTTGAGGAGGAGTTGGCCAGCATCACACATACAAGCAAAATATTGACACATCTCACTCACCAACAAACCAGGTCCTCTCTGGATGAAGATTTGACATCAACTGTGGTATGATGCTATTGTGCATTATATATGAGTCATATGCAGAGCCTGGAAATTTGGCACAGACATGGGAAATGGTCAAATCTGTTAGGCATACCATTGCACGTTAATTGAACGAAAATGTTTCCTCTTCCTGTAGTTATGTTCATGTGCCTGAGCTGGGATAAGGTCAATGTGTGTGCTATTGATCACTCCTACAACATTTCAGATGCGATCAAGGTCATAAAATTCACCCTTCCCAGTTGCTAGATCATCTCTCCTTGTAAAATATATATAACTGTTCATGTATGTCAACAACGCAGACAGGACATCACGCAACACCATGCTGAACCTCGGTTCTGACATCGCCTCTGATGTAGCCACCATGTATTGAAATGAACCAGTGGCAAAATAATAAAGGGCGGCCATCACCTTCACTGTTGGTGTTAAAGCTGTTGGATAGGTTCTGTGAGCCCTTAAATGGGGCTCCAACTGACCACACAGCTAGACAGGTGGTTTTCTCCTTCTCCCTCTGGCAGGGGACATGGTGGAAAGAGGCAAACATGAGATGTTGGTAACAATGACTCAGACAAGCACAACATTAACAGACCTGTTGAATCAGTGCAATGCATAAGTAACATGGATGCACACATTGGCATCCTGTCTTTTTTTTGTTACTATGGTGTACATACTAACTACTACAATTTACAAAATTGCCTAGGTATTAGACATATGGTACATTGCTAATTCATGTGTACACAGCCCTGTGGGTAGGTAACACATCACAGGTGGCAAACAGCATGACCGCAGACTTGTATATAGCTGCTGTCACTTAACCAGACCCACCCTGTGGTAAAAAAAAAACACTTCATCCCAATATGCTGGCAGGACAATAGTTCATCAAACAACAGCACTGTGTAGAGCATATATGCACATTTTGGGGTCAGACCATTATGCCTGTGTGAAGAGTCTGCATTAGCCACATTTAAATATTCACAACAAGGGAACGCAAATCCACTGATAATGTGTGTCAATGTCCACATGGATGACAATGACCTGTGAGGAAGGGCAAATCAATGTTTAAATTCCCATGCGTAATGCTATTACATGTTTTTGATGAGAAAATATTAATGTCACACTCTATAATCACTTCACAAGGTGCCTTTCAAGTTGGAAATTGTGTGGAGATTAGTGCATGGGGTTACCTGCATGGTAGACAGGCATAGCCACAGCGGTCACAGTCATTGGACACCATTGAAAAATGCAGCATTGCGGTGGAGAAATTCTGACCCATGCGTTGTGACACCGCATATGCGAATAATATGGCAGCCAATGAGCCCTGTTGTTGCGGTCTGCTTTGGGATTTGAACATCGTGGTAGGCATGCACAGCCACTGTGGTCACAGCCATTGAACATCATTGAAAAATGCAGTGTTGCGATGGAGAAATTCAGACCCTCGCATTGTGACACCGCCTATGCGCATAACATGGCAGCCAATGAGACCTGTCATCGCGGTCTGCTTTTGGGATTGGAACATCTCGGTAGGCGTGCACAGCCACTGTGGTCACAGACATTGGACACCATTGAAAAATGCAGCGTTGCGGTGGAGAATTTCTGAGCCCTGCATTGGTTGTGACACCGCCTATGCGAGTAACATGGCAGCCAATGAGACCTGTCTTCGCGGTCTGCTTTTGGGATTTGAACATCGCCGCAGGCATGCACAGCCACTGCAGTCACAGATATTGGACCCATTGAAAAATGCCGCATTGCAGTGGAGAAATTCTGACCCCCGCAATTTGGCACTGCCTATGCGAATACCATGGCAGCCAATGAGACCTGTCGCTGCGGTCTGATCTTGGGATTTGAACATCATGGTAGGTGTGCAGAGCCACTCTATTCACAGCCATTGGACACCATCGAAAAATGCAGCATTGCTGTCCAATTGCAATTGACGAATAACGCTGAAGCCACCCTGGGGGCCTATATATATGTTTGGGAAATGCCCATACTTGTCACTTGCCTACAGACACTGCTGCCTGCTATTCCATCCCATCACCTGCTGCTGTACTGCATCTCTGGGAGCACTCATGGCTCGTACTGAGATCATCAGTGCCCGTCCTTTCACCCCGGAGGAGATGGAGCAACTGGTGGAAGAGGTCCTTGGCCAGTAGGGGTGTCTATATGGTGCAATAAAGGTACTGGTAAGTGACTGTGTAGATTCGTTGGAGTCATTAGAATGTTCAGCTCATGTAACTGTACACTAGTATGTGCCTCAGAGTGCAAGCCAGTGTATCTGCCTTTTTTGTACCTCTACATGGCCCCTACATGACTTACAAGTTGTTGTATTTGAGTATGTGGCAAGGATGGCACCATTCTCATTAGTGCAGCTCCCTTGGACATTTCAATCACAGATATGGTTTCTGCATGGCTAAGATTAATGTGTGCAACTTTGACTTGCAGAATGGTAAAGGTTGTAGAGCCTTATTCCCCAAGATCCCTGACTGTATGCAAAGATGATTTGTATTTAACACTGGTTAGCAATTGTACAGTTACACTGATGACTGGAGCAGTTGTCACTTTGTGCACCTGTTCCCTGTGAGATGTCACATAAAAACATTAGTAAGATAACTCAAAAACATTAGGGAGATGGTACATGTCGATTGGGTAGAGGGTTCAGATAAGTCAAGTAAATGAGGTTACAGTGACACTATGGAGATGAGTCATGTCTGCCCAAGAGTTCAAGGTCTGTATCTGTCTAGATTAGTGGAAACTCACCGCTTGCACATCTGAAACATGTACAGTGGATATGTCAACCTTGGTTTGGTGCCATAATGTGTTGAGTCTCACATGTGTATGTACTGTGTCAACATCCTCTTTCCACATGCATGTGAATCTTGTGATGGCTCAAATTTTTGGACACACAATAGGCTAAAGGGCTGTCCTGTGAATCCACAATGTAGAAAGTCCACAAAAGACTAGCTTAGACATCTGAGTAGTGCTCCCTCCTATTTTGAAACAAGCATATAGAGGTTTGAATAGTACATACGACAGGCCTAAACCTGGTAACATAAGTGAGTGAATGTAGTGTCATGTACCTTACTGTGACCTCAATAACATGTGGTGGTATGCAATGTGCCCAGACGTAAAAGTGCGTGTAGTGTCAGACAGAGTGATTATTTCCACATGGTATTAATTACAGTGTACTGTCTGTGATGGTCATTCATATCATGCACTACAGATGAGTCCCTTGCTCTCCCTGATGTAAGTGCACACCATCTGCATGTGTATGTGATGCCCCGGTAGTAGGTCCATCCTCATAGAAGTTGCCATCGTATTCATCAAGCTTGCTCAGAGCGTAGTATGTGACATGGTCTATCAGACTCTGCTGTCCATTGATCAATGTGTGTGGTATGTGTATAATTGCTTCTGGACTGGCACACAATGGTTCACTCCATATAATTCAAATTTTGTTTTTCATGTCTCTCATGCCTACAGCTCAAGGTCCATCAGCCCAAGGCCATATGGAGGGCCATTGCCCACAAGGTGTGGACCCTGGGGGTCTCCAACAAGTGCAGTATTCACTGCCACAAGAGATGGGATGACATCTTCCACCTCAGCAAGAACATTGCAGAAATGCAGCTGGGGCTGGCCCCTCAAAGTGGGAGGTTGGCGCACCAGACGATGACCCACCTAATGGCCGGCATCCTGACAGTAACCCAGCCAGAGTTGGATGGACACTTAAGGGCCCAACAGCAGCAAGTTGGGGGTGAGTATTGGGCTGAGCGTGACTTTGTGCATGACTGACTACCTTAATCCCAGCCATGATCAACCCAGGGACCTCAGAGATGTCTCCGGTGTGATGGAATCTGTTCAAAGTGGCCTCAGTGGTAATGAAATGAGGTGCCAGGTGTGTATAACAGTTGGAATCTCATGATTCATTTCCAAGACCAGTGTCAGAGCAAATCATCTTGACCTGTTAGCATGCTCTATTTGGAAAATGATGTCTGAACTGACCCATTTCTATGCATGAAAATAAGGTGTGTGAATTGTCTGCACAGAACACTCGTCAGACTTGTGTATTTCTGTATGGCTCCCATCGTATTGTGACTCATGTGATGATGTGCGAGTGGATTGAGTCATAGACAAAGGGTGCAGTGAGTTAGCAGAGGTTACACTTGTCCTATGTGTTGTGTAGAGTGAAATGATACAGATAACAGCGTCACAGCTCAACATTTTGTCGGATATCTGCAGCATGGCATCACATTAGTTCGTTCTCGGCCACAATGACAGCAACTGCACACATGCACAGATGGTGTAGATGGTGATGAATACAGTTATGCATTGAATGATCTACATTTGGCCTTTGTGTACATGGCAACATGTTTATGTGATAGTCAGACAGTGGAAGCTTGCAGCTATGGAGCAGAATGTGGCTACTGGAAGAATGTGTTAGCCCTAGCACTTTACATGTTTGTATGTAATCAGTGTGTGTGGAAAATTGTGTAATGTTTCAGAAGTGTTGTACTGAAAATTCTGAGAAAGTCAGACAATGTCACTGAGTGGCACCACTTACGGTGTGTACGTCAAGGAGTGGCAGACATATGCATCAGTGCATGGGCAAGTTGTAGCTACTGATTTCCATCAGTGAGTTAACTATTATGTGCTCTGTGTGTCAGAAGCCAGAACAACATAGGGATGACAGATGCCAGACACTA
Source organism: Triturus cristatus (assembly GCF_964204655.1). Classification (NCBI taxonomy): domain Eukaryota; kingdom Metazoa; phylum Chordata; class Amphibia; order Caudata; family Salamandridae; genus Triturus; species Triturus cristatus. The sequence goes on from NC_140593.1 coordinate 201,031,430, forward strand.
GCTTTGACCACACATTCCCTGTCCATATGGAGGCCACTCAAAGCTTCCCCTAAAAGGTCATTCTGATGCCTTGGATAATTCCAGGCTTACCCTGACATTGACGTCTGTCTGGTATGAGACATTTAATCATTTGCACGGCCCTTGCATCAGATTGCCCTATTCAGGCCAATGTGCCTTGTTCTTTGTCAAGACTTGCACATGGTGCTTTGTTGCATTTTTTCATAAACATGTGTCCTTGTGAAGTCCGCAGAATTGTAAATCTCAAAGACATCAACTGGCAGGGAACAGTAGTGAACAGTAGTGAGCATCTTGTTATGGGGGAATGAGATATTTGTGGTGTCCCTTTCCATGTCAGTGATGCGTTTAATATCTGAAGTCAATGATCACCAGTAGTTGTGCTGTAGTATGTAAAGATTTTGATGTATGGATGTAATGTCACTTACCAATTAGTATGTTTCAGTTTATACGTGTTGTATTTAGGGAACTACTTCTTAGCGTCAGAGAAACAGTACACAATTGGATGTGTAGCTCTCGTGATTTGAGGCATGTAGGCATAGCTACACACAATGGGATGTGATTCTAAGATGTTTGCACATGCAGTGCAATATGTCATTGTGAACGCATCATGTTGCATTAATGTACACAGTCATGTGTCAATACATCATGTATTCAGGCCAAAGATTGTGCTGATGCAGTCGGTACATGTACAAGTTAATTCCTGTTCTAAAGTGAAAGGATTTATTTTTCTATTTCATATCATATTTGTGAGAAGGCCATTGTACTGAACCTATGTCTCTGTCTCTTACAGCATCTACAGAGGGCAGAGCAGGAGAGGGGCCCGACTCCATTGGAGAAGTAGCTGGCATGAGTGGTCCCTGTGAGTTCAGTGACACTGAGGGGACCAGTGCCTTGGAGAGGAACAGGAGTGCCCTGGAGGAGACAGGAGCAGAAAAACCTAGCTCGACGACTTCAAACTCCAGTGGCGACTCCATGGTGTTGGTGGACCCAGCAAGTTCTACATCAGCATTTCCGTCCACCACACCATGTCCTGTGTCCACTCTCCCTGCTGCTCCCCAAACTGTTTTCCGTGCCCACAGACCTAAGAAGGGTAGAGTCTCCTTCCACCCAGGCAAGCTGCCCATGCCCCTGTCTCCCCTGTTGCCCTTAGTGTAGAGGGCATAGACATCCTGTGGCAGGTCTCTGTGGGTCAGACTACAGTCGTTAATGCCCTCCAGGATCATGGCAACAAGTTGTCACAGGTTGTTGCGTTCCTGGAGTGCATTTATTCAGACATGGGTGGCCTGCAGAGCACTGTCCAGTCCTTGACCTCCACAGTGAAGGAAGCTATTCAGCAATACCCATCTCCTGGTCCTGCTCCTGTCCCTTCCACCTCCACCCTCCCAGTGCCCCCACCTGGCCAGAGCACACACGCTGAAGTACACAGGCACCCAGACATCCACATGCAGCACACACCAACACCACTCAAAACAACCCTAACATACCGCAATATCCAAAACACACACAGAAAGCACCAATGATACCACACCAACAACACCATCACAGGACACTCAGAAACATAATCCCCCAAAACATGCAGTCACATCTCATACCTCAGATTCCAAAGCCCTAACATCCCCACACTTCAGCCGATAGCCTTTAAGACCCTTACCCTGGCTGCCCCGGGCCTGCGCCCTACCACTGCTGCCCCCCCACCCAGAGTTAAGAGGACTGGGTTGCCCAAAGCTTCCTCGCCTACTCACCCCCCTGGGAAGCAAGGACACAAGTCAAAAGAGGTGCATGTCCCTCCCCAAGAGGGGAGTATGGGGAAAAGACCACCCCCAACGATCGTACCGCCAGTTCAGGGAAATCTCCCCAGAAAGAAGCCCCATCACCTTCCCTACTTTCTGGGGAGAGGGAGGCTGTTGTGGCCAGTTCACTTCTCCCTTTCACCAAGCAGTTTTGTGGGTACCAAAAAGTGAAACTCAGCCCTCAGCATGACACGTCAACCCCTGACCATCCTCACGGCAGCCCTACACCTGCCTGAGCCACGACTCCACCTGGTCCAGACAGCTCTCCCCCTCTCACATCCACTGCTCCCACTGCCTCAGCCTGTTCTCACCCTCCCAGGTCTAGTCCTCCCACTGCCTCATACAAGCCTCCCCCTCCCAATTCTCCCACAGTTTGAGCTAGCCTCCCCTTCCCACTCATATCCTCCCTGAGTGGTGCCTGAACTGCCCATTTGCTGCCCCTATCCTGGGGAGATTTCCATGGCAGTAGACTGTTGTGCAAGTTTTCATTCACACAAGTGCGGACTCTTCTTTGGACTGGCAATTGGCCTTGTTGTTTTGTACTTGATTTTTGTAATGGAGATTATATTAAAGGTATTTTTTTATTCAGAGGTTTGTCGTTGGCCTTGATAATGATGCAGACTAATTTATGGGTATATGATGAACTGTTTCATGCTCTAAATGGAACAATCACAGTGGCATGTATTTATTTTGGAGTTGCAGGTGTCCCCAGAGCTTGGAGCAGGCAATATGCTTAGTGAGTCAGAGGGTTAATGGTGCCACGATGCTTGTCTGTGATGGTCTACTCTTGGCCTCAATAATTATTTATCTGGACTCTGCTTTTGTACATGTCATTTTTGGGTCCTCTACATCAACACCAGCAATTTACTTTACGGCTGATTTGAAGGATGGACAGGGTGCATCATATGTGATGGATCTATTTTGATGTGTACACACCAAGGTAGGTGTACAGTTATCTTAGATAGGTATGGCTTCATAGTCACATGGGTACATTCACATGTGTGCACCTTACTACTCATACAGTGTGATAGCCATGTGAAAAGCTGATGTAGTAATTTGGATTGTGGACTTGAGCATGACCCTTTCTCACATGTACATTCCAGTTTGTGAGTGCCTAATTGATTGTAAGCTCAGACACATGCAACAGGTTGTGTGCACTTGTGGATGTTGGTGCAGGTGCAATGTACAGTGTGTCAGTGTCACCTCACTGTACTAGGGTACACCTACTTGTGGGCCACATCAGCTTGGAGTATGCAGAGTGTGTTACTCCAATATGTAAGGTGATGGTTTGGGACTCAGACATTGGCCTTGCTTACCTTTGAAATCACTGTGCTGACTGACTCTGGCAAACATAGTTAATATGTGCCATTAGCCGTACATTATGATGTCACATTATACTATGTATACTCCACTATGTGGTCTTCCACTCCATACCAGTCCTGTACACAAGTACAGTCTCCGTAACTTCACTGTGTGCTGTTACAGTGTACATGTCAACACTGTATGACACTACAGTCAACAGAAGTCCATTTGAGACCAATACATTGTGAGATACTCCACTATGTCCTATTGCTCTGTACACTCCTCACCTGTGCAATACTCCTGCATACACCAATTCACTCAACAACATGCCATAAAAGTGTTTGACAGTCAACACCTCTCCATAGTGTGATACTATACTATGGCAGAATCATTTGTGTCCTAATAAATTGTCCACCTCAGCACTGGTTCCCAATTTGATATGTATTAATTGAGTCTACTTAATTGCATTGATGGGAAATCCTGTATTGTACTGTTTATTTTACAACACAGTCCTCTAGGCTTGTCCCATGCATAGGTGGTTGCCAGAGGTGTAGAGCTGTAGGTGATATATGCAGTGTGTAGGTGTTTGCGGAGGCACTGCCACCCATCCTGATGTGTGTTCCAACTGAGTATGTGTCCTAAGTGAAGATGCATTTGAGGTTGTGGCACAAGATGCCAAGTCAGTAATTTGTGCTGATACACAGTGATTGTGGACTGTTGGCTGCATGCTGTACAGGAAGGGATTGTGGTGTGGGCACAGTAGTTCTTTTGGTTTGTGTTGATGTGTCCATAGTGACTTGTGAGGACATCAGATGAACCAACTTACAGGTGAGTGTTGGCCTGGTGATTGAGATGTAGCATACATGGATAAAGTGGTAATCATTTGGGCATGAATATGTGATTTAATAACTCTCACACTGTCTTAATGCTCAAGGGTGGTGGTGTTATATGTTATGTGAGCACTTGCTTATGTCTTGGTATGTATGCTAACTTAGGTAAGGATGAGATAGCCTTTTGTGTGTTGATGAGGAGTGAGTGTGAAAGATCCATCAGTGTGTGTGTATCTGGCACCCTGATATATACATTTACTTGCTGTTTGGTGTGCTGTGTCATGATTGTGCAGTGTTGTGATGTTATTTTTCCACATGGTATCAGCTGTGCTGTATGTGTGGATATTCATTGGGATGCCTAGGGAATGTGGAGTGTGAGACTGCAATGAGGACTATCTTAAGAGTGACTCATGGCTAATGGAGAGTAATCTGTGTGCTGTGATGATTTGTGATGTTCTTGTTCATGATGTTGATTTCAGATATGCCTGTCCCTGGTTGTATTGGTGTTCACTCACTGCCTACTGCCCATGTACTGCTGTCACTGGCTGATACATTATCCTTGACAAATGTTTGGTCCCCCGATGACCAGCTATGTTTGTTGTGGTATGTATTAGGATGTGAATGGGTTATGCTTTAGATTGGGAGGGATGCTTTTTTTCAGTGTATTGCCTCTTTCTACAGACAAGTGCATGTGTGTGTTCTGTGGTTATTGCAGGAGAGTGTGTGTGTAAGGAGAGTGTCTTCAAATGCACTGAGATGAGTGTTGCTTTAGTACTGTGTATTTTATTTGGGCCATGTCACAGCAGGCAATGTGGAGTCTTGTTAATTTGCTCGTAGAGTGTTTCCAAATGTGCTATGACCCCCTATCTGTTAGCAGTCAGTTGTCAGGATTGTGCCTGGCAAAGTTTGGGAGGAAGATGATACCATGGTCCCTTATTGACAGAGGGAGTGTCTGTGGCAGTGTTGCCAGATTGGTCTTGATGAGGTATACTTTGGGTTTATAAATGTCAGTTGGTCATGTAATTTTATTTTTTTAGGGAGGTTAATGCAGTCTGTGCAGTTAGCCAAATGAAAGACTTATATCTGTTAAAGGGAGGACTTAGAACATATTGGGCTATCACTCTCTTGCTGCACATACCCATGCTTGTTGGAATTATTTTGATGTGGTCTGTGAGTATGATCTTTCGCAATTGCCTAAAGTACTGAATTACATTGGACATCCTTGACCTGGTGTTCCCTCCAGTGTGATGCATTCTGGAGCAGGAAACTTGTATAAATGGTGTGGCACCTGATTGTGCCAGGTTTAGAGCAGGGAAGGTGGTGGATAGGTAGGTGAGGGTTAAATATGAATGGTATTTTTAAGTTTGGCTGACAGGGAAGGCCACAGTGAGGCATGAGTATTGTACCAGTGGCATACACATGACAGATTAGTTAAGTGCTCTCATTGTGGTCCAATGCCTTACTTGCCTAGCTGGATCACAGTGATATTGTGATATACTGATGATATAATTCATTCTATTTGAATCTCAGTGCCACACATTGATCAGTTGATGTCCTAAGTGTAGTCTCATATGTGAGACTTCTCACATTTCATGAACATATGCTACCACTCATTTCTCCAGACATTTCTTGCACAGGTCCCTCCACTTTTGAATAGTTTACTTGTTTTTATACAGTGTTGATGATTCACACTTTGTCGAGGATTATTTGATGTCTTGCAGAGAGTGGATCATGGTACTGAAATGCAGACTGACCAGTGAAAGGTTTGTAATCTGTGCAATGACTCATTATATGTTCAATTGCACTGGTTTATTCATAGAAGTGAAAGGCAGGTGTGAGAATGAGGAGGTTTGTCATGGTGCTTAGGTCAGGCTTCATCGCTTTCATAATGGCCTCTTCATGACACATTTGCATTCAGTCCAGATTTTCTGTTTTGTATTACATTTGGAAATGTGGAGTGTTGGTTTTGAGGAGTTAAGTGGAGTGGCTGGATAGTCAGTGTTATTGTGCTACAGGACATACTCACATGGGGATGTTTAGTGCAGCATTACACAAATGAGACAAAGGCCCACTGGTGTTTCCTTTAAGTTTACAGTTTATGTCAATAATTATCTACATGGGTGAATGGTATGGCCTGTCATTATGTGGGATGGTCTGCCATTGTATGCTATGAGCCTGTCAATGTCTACTTAGGGTGTGGTCTGACCTGTGCTTATATGGAAGTGGTAGCTGTCTTAATGTGTCATCTACCTTTGCTCTCTGACTCTTCACGCACCTCATTCTACTACTGTGAACTCCCAAAACACATCCTGTTTACTCTTGCCTCCTGTACTCGTCCTTTGTTCAGGACTAACCATGATTTGACTGCAATGATCGGCATTTATTCTTTCTGGTGACTCTTCCCTCCTTCATATATCCTATTGCTCTTCCCATTCCTCATGCATCTACTATGATGTCACCATGTACACTGTCCCTGCCCCTCATTCCTTGCAGCAGCTCTGTAGGGCTAATTTGGGAAACTTTTTGGGTGGTTGTGGGCTGGAGAATGCTTTGAGGATCTTGCAGGGCTGTACTCTCCTGCTGGACTTCTGCATCCATATGGGCATCTTTGACCACCGCTTTGCAGCTGCTATGACGTGACCGCCACAGGCAGGGTAGATGGCATAATGTGTATCAATATGGGTGCCCCCACTGCTGAGGTGACAATGGACCTTCGTGCACAGCATGGTAACTTTGAATTGATATATGTTCCTGTGTCCATGAGGGTGTTCGATGTTGAAAGGTAAGTTTTCCATGAGCGAATATTGCGTATTGTTGTTGTCAAGCAGTTGCATGCAGGAATATGTTTTGGACTTACCTCGGGTGGGTTCCACGATGGCATCGTATTTGTTGGTAGTGGACCAGGTAGACCAGGTACAGCAGCGGCAGAGCTTGTAGGGCAGCATCCATGACGTGCAGGAATGTGGAGAGGTGTGTGTGAGTTGAGTTTCTCGCACTGTAGTTCTGTTTCCACCATCTGTGACGAGCTGGTTTTTCGGCCTTAAAGCAGAATACTGGGATCATCTTCAAGACATTTAATTATATGCCTGAGACAGATGCCTGTAAGAGTTAGAAAAGGAGAACAGGGAAGGGGGAGGAGAAAAGGAAATGAAGGAGGGCAGGGAAAGAACTAATCAGAAAGAATCGATTAGAGGCAAATGCACAAGTTCTCATTTCAAATTGGATAGCAGATAGTGACAATCATGCTCATTCCATTTCAAATGTAATGGGCCAGTGTCCAGAATTCACCATACATATCTCTAGATTGAGCGTCATGAATCCTAGTGTGCAAAAAAGGGTGGGTGTTTTACATTACACAGAACTTACACACAATGAATGGCTGAAGAACAGTGTATCATGTGAATCAGTGCCATAATAGAATTGGGGTGCTACCTGCAATAGGTATTGGGAGAATATGAACAAGTAAAGAGTTGCCAGAATTTAGGTCAAGTAACAGTGCGTACCATAAGCCACAGCGGGATCTTTACAAAGAGTAAAGAATTCGAAATATACAGCGATGGCCGCAGGACGAGCACAGTGATCTGAGGAATGAACTGTGAGGTAATTGTGGCTGGAAAAGAAAACAAAGATCCTAGTGGTGTGGAAAAAGATTTTACCGTAAGATAAGAGGACGAGCTTCCCGAGTGGGAATGCGGTGTTGGTCGGGTGAAATGGGAATGCCAGCATGCGGATTTCATGTAAATGACAGGAGTGAGCGAGCCCGTGTGTGATGATGTCATCAGGGGTGTGCCAAATTAGGTGATGCCCTGCTTCATTTCCTTTTCTCCTCCCCCTTCCTTGTTCTCCTTTTCTAACTCTTACAGGCATCTGTCTCAGGCATTTAATTAAATGCCCTGAAGATGATCCTAATATTCTGCATTAAGGGATCAAAACGTCGTCAACTGTTCTCACCTTGACACAACCGTATAAAATATTTGCCATGATGTGATATGGTGATGTAAGTTTTTCTTGGCATATTATGGATTTGTGTTTCTGGCCTAGCTACAATACATGCCTGAGTTTTTAGTTTCTTTATGGTGTATGTGATTCCACTTGTATGTTTTTGTTTTAAAGAATTCATATTAAAGGATTTTTGTTTCTACAAAAGTTCCACAGCTGTTGGGCATGGAAAAGTAGGGTACGGAACTCGGGTTGAGCCAGGCCTTGGTGAGGAAGACAACCTTAGGGTGAGGGAGGTGATGGTGCCCCAGGTCTCAGTGGCATGTTTGTAGAGTGATCGGGCATTGAACAGGAGGTAGTGGAGTCATCATGGCCAGGTAGTGGTGGGCATGGTGGGTGTGGTTGTGGTGGGTGCGTGTGCAGGTGCTCCAAAGTCATAGGAGAAGAGATAGTGGCAGCAGGTCCTAGCATTGAGCATGTAGAGGCGCAGCTGCAGTTGTTGTTTCGAGATCTAGGATTCAGCGCTATCAGATCAGTTCTGTGTTAGCTAGGGGTGGTAGAAGAGCCAGGGTTCCTGGCACTGGTGCGGGGTCCAGGCTCAGACAGGCGCAATGGGCTTTCCTTTGATGATCTTTCAGTTCGCCAGATGTGCATGCACTGTGTTCAGTTGTGCTGCAGCATCTATTAAGTAGGTCCTGGGAGGGGATTTGGGCACTGGGCGTAGTTAGCTAGAGGCAGGGTGTAGGAGGGAAAAGCAGCGTCAAGGCGGATAGAGAAATCTGATATTATAGTGGGAAAATAAGTAATTAGGGTGGAGATAAAACAGTGGAAAAACAAGTGATGAGATGGGAAAAAAACAGTGATTAGATGGGGAAAAACAAGTGATCAGAGGGAGAAAACAGTGGGAAACCGAGTGATTAGGACAAAAACAAGTGATGAGAAGGTGAAAAACACGTGATTAGAAGGAAAAAAACAAGAGATTAGATGGAGAAAAATGAGCGATTTGATGCAGAAAAACAAGGGATTAGAAGGAGAAAAATGAGTGACTAGATGAAGAAAACGAGTGATTAGATGGAGAAAAACAAGTGATGAGATGGAAAAAAACAAGTGAATAGAGGGAGAAAAATGAGTGATTAGATGAAGAACAAGCATTTGCAATACAATTGGTCTCACATTGGTGAAAGTTAAAAATGACAGTTTTTTACTTTTGTTTTATTATATACAGTGGAGTGATGATATTTGCATAGCGCTATTACCATTTGTTTGACCTCACGGCACATGAGAAACAAAAAATGTGAAATGGGTTATGAAGAAGGGGAGACAAGAGTAACATGCTAGCTGGAAAAAATGTAACAACATCCAGCTGGGGAGAGGGCCCAGAGACCTGCTCCATGGGGTCACGCTGCGGCCTCAATTAAGCAGGTCCTGGGAGGGTGGTGGGGTGCTGGGTGGGGTTAGCGGGAGGGAGAAGAGGAGTCAGGGCTGGAAGACTGGATAGAGAACGCCGATACTACAGTGGGAAAATAAAAAATTAGGTGGAGATAAAACAGTAGAAAAATGGGTGATTAGATGGGGAAAAACAAGGAATTAGATTGAGAAAAACGAGTGATCAGGAGATGAACAAAACAGTTGGAAAACAAATGATTAGATGGAGAAAAACAAGTGATAAAACAGAAAAAACAAGTGATTAGAAGGCGAAAATGAGTGATTAGTTGGAGAAAAACGAGTGTTTAGATGGAGAAAAACTAGTGATTAGAAGGAGAAAAACAAGGGATTTTATGGAGAAAAAACAAGTCATTAGATGGAGAAAAACAAGTGATTAGAAGGAGAAAAACATGGGATTTTAGGGAGAAAAAACAAGTGATTAGATGGAGAAAAACAAGTGATTAGAAGGAGAAAAACAAGGGATTTGATGGAGAAAAAACAAGTGATTAGAAAGCGAAAACGAGTGATTAGCTGGAGGAAAACAAGTGATTTGATGGAGAAAAAAGAAGAGACTAGAAGGCGAAATTGAGTGATTAGATGGAGAAAAATTAGTGATTAGAAGCAGAAAAAGGAGCGATTAGATGGAAAAAATGAATATACCGCTTTTTAATGCATGCTTTTTCCCTGCAGGGAATTACAACGAGGTCGTTGCAACGACTGCGTTGTTACCACGCATACCATTGTCACGCACCTGCGGAGGGGGTGCGCTGAATGTTGGAATAGTATAATTTACTATTCCAACTCCAGTATGTGCAACAGTACAGAAGGTGTTGGATTTTAAATCCAACACCTTCAGCCCCCTCCACAAGTCGTTGTTCCGACTTGCGGAGTAATGGTATGTGTGGTTACAACGTGGTCGTTGTAACGACCGTGTTGTAATTCCCTGCGGGGAAAAGTTTTTGTGTTAAACGATGTTTACTGAAAAAAATAAGTGATTAGATGGAGAAAAATGAGTCATCAATGCAGTAAAAGTCAAGAATTCTAAAATAGAAAATGCCCTGACACAATGCTTGAGCTATCTTAAACATTATCTCAATGAATTGTAATAACACCCCACACAGACCAGGCCTGACAAAAAAACATTCTTGTACTTCATATTAAAATAAATTCTCACTTCTTCAGGGATCATCTATCAGAATAGCGGTATGCAGCTTCTCCAGGCAAAACAGCAATATATATGTGTGTGTGTGTGTGTGTGTGTGTGTGTGTGCATGGGTGTGCATGTGTGCGTGTGTGTGTATGTGAACAAGGCCAAGTGTTTGGCCGGAACGTGACCCATAATCCTAAAAGAAAGCCAAGACCTAAAAGCGGCATTGATGCAAGTCAGGGTGTGAGGAGTCCTAAACACCTACAGTTTCGCAAACCGAACAAGCAATCTGTTCAGATACATGCACTCGCCACCAGAGAAGAAACATATCCAAATACTGTTAGTTCATTTATTGCAATCTAAGCCTACTTAATCCAACGCATTTTGGCGTAGAAAACGTCCTGTTCACAAGTAAGAAAGGTATGCTCCCGGCATAAATTTAAACATGCTTGTGAAAACAGACAATGACATAAACAAAGGTTAACCACCTGGAGTCATCTCGCAAAGCAGGTAAACATTTGGGCCATCTTGGAGTGTTACATAGGATTGTATACATATACCAGGTTGCATACATAGCAGACTCACACATGTTCACATTAGCTCAAGAATAATACATAAATAATGATGATAAGATAATGTTGACCACATCCTAGGTTGTGATACAGTTACACAAATAATAATCAGTATAATATATTCCGTCCAATATTTTCTCAGCTATACACAACATAGAATTGTATGTAAGTACAATTATAATCAAACGTTTCATTGAACTAAATTAATCGCAAGATATATCAGTATGCACCAGAAGGTAGATGTCCAGACACAATGACAACACAGCCCAAGTGGGCAAATAAACAATACAAATGCATATGTAGATGTCATCCTAGAGCGTCCAGCAGCTCAACGGCATACATAAATTAACAGAAACAGACAGCGTGCACAGGTTCCTAGATAAAACAGCCCAATGAAATTAATATAAGTTTTCAGATCATGTATAGTATAATACCACATGTGCACGCAGTGCATTAAGTAGGGAGCACAGCAGAAGACTGAATTGGAAAAAATAAAATAAAAAAAAATTATGTAAATACATATTTGAAAAATAAAATAGAAGGAAGACATATTATGAGGACAGTATGCAAAATGCTGCAGATAACTAGTACTAGGTGTACGTAAGGAAGTCCTACTCCATTCTGCCTCAGTGGGCAGGTACTACCACTATGCCACATTTTAAAGCACTGTCAGTATGGGCCAGGTAAGGTAATATCTGAATAAATTCCACTTGACATGCCATCACATGATGCTCTCCGTTGCACTAGCAAATTATCGCAGTCTCACAGTAATGCGATAACAATAGCATACTGTCCTTAATTGCTACCATGACTAGTATCTCAGCCTCCTGAAGAAAAAGTGATATCCACACCAACCGTGGCAACTACACTCACTAACTGAACAGCTTCTCAAATAGCACTTCCCAGCTGGTCCTATTTCGTTGTATAGAGAGAAGACAACACTGAGAAAAAGAAAAGAAAGAAGAACCTTAGTTCAACCAAGTCTCTCATTAGTATGCTAAAAACCACATTATTGGAGCTAACATCATGTATAATATGTAACGTATGGCTAACTTTTGCGCTGAAGAAAAAGAAAAAAGGGCAAAGAACGTGAGAGTGAAAAGTGAAAAATGAAAAAGAGACAAGGAAAAATGAAAGATATAATACTAGAGATATTAAAAAAAGGGGAGAGAGAGAGAAAGCACCTAAGAAGAAACAGCTAGAAAAGTAAGGAAAACGAGTGTCAATAAGAATAGTTCAAGAAAGGAATGAGGGAGAAAAAAGAGGTAAAGGAGGAAAGGACAAAGAAAAGGAAGAAGAAGAAAAAGAAAAGGAAAAAGAAAGGTAGAAAATGGTGTGCAGACAAAATATCGAGTTGGACTTATCAAAGTACAGAAATATCAAGTCCTTAAATATCCTCAGTGGGAAATATCGACAGCAAGAATATCGGGGTCACGAATATAGAATTTAAGGTAAGAAATATTGTTTTAAAAAATATAAAAGTCAATATTATCGTTTGCAAAAATATATTTGTTTAAAATATAGATTTTTTAATTAGTGTTAAGTATTTTGGTATACATTTTGAATGCATGTGATGTATTTTTTGTATAAGTTATTTTTATGTTTTTTAATATATGTGTTCCATTTTTACTAGTTATCAATTTCGTTTTAATTAAATTTTGCATTTTTAAGTTTCATAGCAGGTTGTGGGTTTGTAGGGGAATGGGGTGGGAAGTAATTTAACTATGATAAATTAATGATAGTTTTTATTTATTAATATTTATTTAACTGATATTTTATAGTGTTAACTGTGGGAAGTAATTTATTTAAATGAATTATTCATTTGTTGTTAATTAACATTAATTAATTAATTGAAACTTAATATGGAAATGATGTAAATAATTTTAGGTGTGGGTTGTGGGGTTTATAGGGGTATGGGTGAGGGAGTAATTTTTTTAAATTAATTAATGAGTTGTTAATTAATTGCAAATTAAATATTAAAATTGTATAATTAATTTTAGGTGCACGTTGTGGGGTTTATTGGGGTAAAGAGTGGGAAGTAATTTAGTTTTAATTCATAATATTTAGTTGTTAATTATTAATAATTAAGATATTGAAAATTAAATATTGAAATTGTGTAATTACTTTAAGGTACGAGTTGTGGGGTACATAGGGGTACATTTTCACGTACGAATCGTACAAGTACAGTACAAACGGCGAAGTACGATTCGTACGTGAAAAATACATACGATTAGCGTCGGGAAAAGGGTACGAGAGGGAGCCGGACATTTTTACATCCGAATAGCGTCGGGAAAAGTGTACGAGAGGGAGCCGGACATTTTTACGTGCAAATCGTAAAACAGAAGTCCGAGCGCGCAAGTACGATCCGTACCATCCGTCCGAATAAACTACTGCATGTAAATGGCCCCGTACGGAGCAAATTCTGTAGCACACATGTACACGGGTAAACTTGTACCCGGATACGAGCCGTACAGCCCCCCTCCCCCATATGTCAGCACCGTACCCCCGTATGTCAGCACCGTACCCCCCCTCCGCAATGTACCCCAGCACCGTACCCCAGCCCCGCACCTGTACGCGCCGCACCCAAGGCCCGTCTCCCAGTCCCGCACCTGTACGCACCGTACCCCAGGCCCATACCCCAGCCCCCCACCTGTACGCGCCGCACCCCAGGCGCATACCCCAGCCCCGTACCTGTACGCACCATATCCCAGGAGCGTAGTGCCTGTACGCACCGCACCTCAGGCCCGTACCCCAGCCCCGTACCTGTACGCACCGTACCCCAACACCGTACCCCAGCCCCCCACCTGTACGCACCACACCCCAGGCCTGTACCCCAGCCACGTACCTGTACGCACCGTACATCAACACCGTACCCCAGCCTCGCACCTGTGTGCACTGTACCCCAGGACCGTAGTGCCTGTACGCGCCGCACCCCAGGCCCGTACCCCAGCCCCCCACCTGTACGCGCCGCACCCCAGGCCCCTATCCCAGCCCCGTACCGGTATGCACCGTACCCCAACACCGTACCCCAGCCCCGCACCTGTACGCACTGTACCCCAGGACCGTAGTGCTTGTATGCGCCGCACCCCAGGGCCATAGCCCAGCCCCCCACCTGTACGCGCCGCACCCCAGGCCCCTATCCCAGCCCTGTACCTGTACGCACCGTACCCCAACACCGTACCCCAGCCCCGCACCTGTACGCACCGTACCCCAACACCGTACCCCAGCCCCCCACCTGTACGCGCCGCACCCCAGGACCGTACCCCAGCCCCGTACCTGTACGCACCATACCCCAACACCGTACTCCAGCACCACCACCCAGCATCGTGTATGTACGGACCTTACCTACGCGAAAAATACTCGTACAGAACCAGGACACTGTAAAACAGCACAAGGAGGGTCAATTCGACTCGCACAACACCACAAAACACGTCTACATGACAAAATACATTTCAATGACTGACCTGGCACATCCAAACAAGCAAATAGAGGCCCTAAATCACAACCACCTCTTATAACACACCCACCACAAATTCAAACCCAGCCACACCCACAAATGGACCAATAAAAAGGGCCCACACACACAACCCATGAGCCTTTGCAACAGACCCACTGCTGCCAGACCCCACAGACAAACAACTGCACCTTACTCACACCTTAACTACACCTTAACTTACACACCTTCACACAACCTCCTTCACAAACACCCCCTCTTCACATTCACACACACACCGTCACATTCACACCCACACACCCACAACCATCCACACCCACACCCCACACCATGCCCACAGACAAGAATCCAAAGTTCACAAGGGTGGAGCTGGACCTCCTTGTCAACTAAGTCATCAGAGTCGAGCCACAGCTGTTTGGAACATTGGTCAGACAGACGAGCATAGCCCAAAAACCCAGCCTGTGGCAGAGGATCGTCGATAAGGTGAATGCTGTTGCGCCCATCCGAAGGACCAGACATGAATGCCAAGCCAGGTGGTACGATCTGCGCAGGGCAGTCAAGCGGAAAATTAACGAGGAATACGCCCAGAGCAACATCACTGGAGGTGGGCTGCCCCGCAGACCCGTACATTACCATCCCTGGGAGGAGAACGTGATGGCCCTGCTTCCGCCGGTGGTAGTACACGGAGTCGAAGGAGTTCGAGAGCCTGGTGAGTACACAAACTACTTACGTAACATGGGGGCTATGGCATCCACACCCCAAATACCCCAAATGCACGTAACTAGCCCTAAGCCCTCACCGGACACAACCACACTCAAAAACCACGGTCATGCCACTAACATGTCCATGCCCCATTCACTAAGCAAGGCCATGCCATGTTCCAGGCTACACAAACCACAAACCCAAGACTGGATGTCCGGGATTGTGACACTCAGAAGCAGACACCAATGCCCTCAGCCCATATGGCCTAGGTAAACACCCATGCACCATGCCCAAGGCACAGGGACTGGCAAAGTACTGACAAGGTAGCTGACACTTGCCCCCGCCGTATGCAGCACAAGGCCCTCCTGTGACCAATGTACACTCAAACACCAACTCCACTAGCTCAGACATCTAGCACAGGAACTCACACTCACTGTCATACCAACATGTACCATGAGGGGACCCATGTGGGAGAACTATGTCCTGCATGCTGGAGTACGGTGGATGTGAAGAATGGTGGCCAGGTCAAGGTTGGATGCACGGAGATGGCACAACGGGGTCTCGGATGACAGTGGTACAAGGTTGGTTTTGGGTCAGGGTTGTGGCCTGCCTCCTGAGTGTGGGTGGGGAGTCTGAAGGTCATCCTGCAGCACACAATGATCCATTACAGCTATCTCTGCTGGACGGGGCTGGGGCGTGGGATGTTGAATCTGAGGTGTGCAGATTCACCCTGGATGTGTACTAGTTTCCAGGGAGTGTGGATGTACTAGCTCCATAGAGGGATGGGCAGTATTTGACACGGATGTTGTCGTGGACCTGGGGGATGGCCTGTCTTTCTTTGGAGTGGATCTATCTGTGGATCATGTGCATCATGCAGAGGGTGTTGCAGCCTGAGGTACAGATGTTGGTGATTACCATGGCAAATGTGAGCGAGCAAAAACCATAAAAACCTACCTGGCAAGTTGAAATCTTTGGCCCTGACGACCCGTGGATCCTGCTGCCTGCCCCTGCTCCCTTGTTGCCTGAAGCCGCTCCGGTCTCCCGCCGCCGCATCACCATCTTGCGCGGCCGCAGTGGGGAGACCGGACCACAAGACCCAGGAGCTCTAGCGGTCACGAACCACGTGAACTAGAGTTGCGCGCCAGGAGGCGATTAAATTCACGACGCCGCTGCGGCAGAGCGGGTTCCTTGTCTCCGTAATAACCTACCTGGCAAGTTGAAATCTTTGGCCCTGACGACCCGTGGATCCTGCTGCCTGCCCCTGCTCCCTTGTTGCCTGAAGCCGCTCCGGTCTACCGCCGCCGCATCACCATCTTGCGCGGCCGCAGTGGGGAGACCGGACCACAAGACCCAGGAGCTCTAGCGGTCACGAACCACGTGACCTAGAGTTGCGCGCCAGGAGGCGCATAAATTCATGACGCTGCTGCGGCAGAGCGGGTTCCTTGTCTCCGTAAAAACCTACCTGGCAAGTTGAAATCTTTGGCCCTGACGACCCGTGGATCCTGCTGCCTGCCCCTGCTCCCTTGTTGCCTGAAGCCGCTCCGGTCTCCCGCCGCCGCATCACCATCTTGCGCGGCCGCAGTGGGGAGACCGGACCACAAGACCCAGGAGCTCTAGCGGTCACGAACCACGTGACCTAGAGTTGCGCGCCAGAAGGCGCATAAATTCACGACGCTGCTCCCGCGTCGCGGGATCGCGCGCGGGCAGCGCCGGGAGAAGCCCGGGACAAGGGCGGGACCGTCTGTGGCCGTCAGGGGCAGACAGAGCCAGGGCTGGGCCACCCCCTTTGTCCGTAACGCGCTGTAGCACTTGTGCTGGAGGTAAGAGTTGCTACTCATCAGAGCACATTTGTTTGTCACGCTTTTCTGCCATGGGCAAAAATGACTCTACTCACCCCCGACCTAACACCAGACATAACAAAACATCCACCAACCCTCTCCCAAGTCTAACAGCAATTGACAGAATGCTGCAAAAGACTATAGGGGTAGTTGCCTCGGCTATAGAGTCTACCGAAAGACGTCTTTCACTCCCCATTGGATCAGTCCCGCCTATTTTACATGAGAACGCATCTACAACTTTGGGCAATTCTTATGACTCTATGTTAATGATTTCCTATGCTGGTTTACCTGAACTTCCAGGAACTAATACCAACCAGGAGTTAATTAACCCTAATCATTCTTTGACTTTGGATCACACTCCTCCAGCAAGCAGATTGTCCATCACTCCTGTACTTCAGAAGCAGGTTTCGAAAGAGGTGGAGCTTTTGACCAATGATATTATAGATGTTGATGGCAACAGTGCCACTGGGACACCTATTGTTACTGTACAATCCCCTGTTATTATTTCACCAGTCAAAACAAGCGGACAAAAGGCTAAAAATAAACAAAAACAAAATAATAAAGAGCAGAAGGTATCTAAACCCAAGGGTAAAGGTAATGGTCGCCATTCTAAAGCGGTACCAAATCCACCTGTAGTAGAGCCATGTGTAGATCAGTCTGATGTTACTAATACCCAGCCAAATAGAATCAACAAAGAGGCCAGTTCTGATGGCTTTTGGGAAAGATTGGATGTACTTGTATCAACCTTTCTAGGGCCCATTAACGAGAACATCCGGGCCCTTGAAGCTAGGGTCAATTCTATTGATCAACATGTACAGTCAATCCTACACTCAATTAAGTCGATTTCAACCCAATCAGTTGTCCCTATACCTGACACTAACCAGAATAGGATTACGCCCTCATTTACCCCTGCCCCTGTCCCGTGTGTACCTGAGGGCACAAAGGCTATGACAAAGGCAAGACCAAGGGGGGTTGATAAACATCTAAGTGTCCCAAGTACTTTACCTGCAAGTGCAGGTAACAGCAATAGTCGCCCTCCTGACATAGGAATTAGTGAAGGTATAGATAAAGCTTCGACGGAAAAGGGTGTAACATCCAGGGAAGATACTGGGAAACATGGGTCCCAAATACCAGATCAATCGAAGAGTTCATTCCATCTCGTAGATTATAAAAGTGATAATGTACCATCAGTAATGAATCTACCCCCAGAATGTGGAGCGTATGTTGCGGTCCTTTGTAATGTCCCCAGGTTGCGGGAGGGGCAATTTGAGACCAATGAGACCCTGAAAAACAAAACTCTTCATTGGCTAACTAGTAATTGTGGTTTACCAACCTTATATGCAGAACAGATCTTACTCACCCAGAGAGTAGGATGGATAGGCCCCACAACCAAGAACTTTAATGGGGACTGTATTATTATTAGTTTTAGATCACCATTCTGGGCACATAAAGTCCTACGCAGAGCCCCTCCCCCTTCTCACTGGGAATTTAATACTACTTTGCTGCCACTCGCCTATTTTTATAGACTTCCATTGGTTGACAATCATGTCATGAAACCCATTTCTCATTATGGGAGTAACAATTGGCCGCCAATGGATTCGGCAACCCGTCAATTATTAACACCACTACCATTATGGAGAGGTGTGGCTCACTAGGGTGGAGAGGTGTGGCTCACTAGGTAGAGGCGGCAGACCCGTAAGCAGAGAATCGGCCATGGACCAGGGTTCAATTCCCGACGCGGCAGGGTCGTGGACCAGGGTCAAAATGGACTTGATAATTCTCGCCTCGGTACCTACTCTAACCAGGAACACACTCGGCAACTCTGGGCATTAAGCTTGCCTCATCTCTACAACGGCCCCCCACAGACGCCGGGGATGCCTGGTTTCACCTTGGAGATACCCAGAAAGGGACCATCTCACAGGGATAGCCAGGACGGGTTCCCCAGCGGTCCACAGCGCCGGGACGCCCCCGTTGGTGGGCAGCTGTGCGCTTTACAAGCTTACAACATTTACATTTACATTTACATTATATAATAGGTTTCAATGTCTGACCTCAATGGAGGACACTGATTGACATACAAAATCTGTAGAGATTATAGATGGGGGGGGGGATGGGATACCAAACCTGACTCCTACACAAAGGGAGAGCTGTGAAGGATTGTGCATGGATCCACTTTCAATAATTAAGTTACCGGGGGCAAATGGTGACAATGAGCCTGTTGTTCATATAGTTGATACTTCCGTTAAATCTATTTTGTGTACGGATGCGTCTATAATATTGACTAATGAGGAAAGTACATTAACTCAAAAGGGATACACATTGACTTCCTGGAATATTGCAGGTCTCAGAAATAAATTAGGGACGCCGTTCTGGCAAGACTTTATTACTTGTGGCACCGATATTATGTGCTTACAAGAAACATGGAGTACAGAACCTATTTCAATAGAGGGTTATACCTCATACTGTGTAAATGCAATCCCTTCCTTAATGGGTAGAGAAAAGGGAGGCCTAATGTTGCTAATTTCTACAAAATTGATTGGTTGTAAAGTTTTAACTTATTTACCTATTGACAATTACAGTCAAGTTTTACGACTATCTTTTCCGCAAGGTAAAGACTTGGTGCTTATAAATTTTTACAATAATAATTTTCAGAATAATAGAGGAGCTTGTTTAGCGCCATTGGAAAAGGAGTTGGACAGGCTTCTGAATACTTTCAGTAAATTGGCTACAGTCTTGTGGGCTGGTGATTTTAACATCCAAGCATGCTCCTCTACACTCACTAATTCATGTGGTTATTTGAAAACCTATTCAACCACTGACGGGACTAAAGATGACATGCTGCATTTCCCTCATTGTGAATATGGTTTAACCCTCAACACTTTAATGGCTAAATTCGATCTTGAGCTGTTGGATTGTACTCTAAATGAGGCTAACCTCAAATGCCCCACATTTACTGGTAGGGAAGCTAGTAGCAACATAGATCATATTTTATTCTCTAAGAACTGCCCTTATATGAATCTTTGGATATCCGAACAGGTGGTTAGTGATCACAATAGTATTTCCATAGTTTTGCTAGCTTGGGGAAACAGAATTACTAGTACTACCCATACAATTAATGATATCCTCCCCGTTAGACCGAATGGTAGGAGATTAAAGTGGACTGGTCTGGACCCACAAAAGATTCAACGGGACGTGATTGGTAAATGCAGAGATAGCATTAACTACTGCCTCAGCGAGGAGGTTACCCCTGGAAAGCTTTGTATGGAATTTGATAATATTAATAATGTGATAAGAAATATCTTAACCAGGAATACCATAGGTTCTAGACAGGATGGTAAGAAGTGGTTTGACTCCGAATGCGCCAAGATTTTATCTGACCTAAAACTAGCATTAAGGACAAAACCCCGCAATCAATCTCTTGTTTGTAAACTACGTAAAGATTACAAACAAGCTATTTTAGCACAAAAAAAGGCGTTGAGATTAGACGCCTGGGACAAACTAACCATGGCCAGTGAGTTGAACAACATTAAACTTTTTTGGGAAATTGTAAACAGCCCCTTCCTAAAGGAGGATTGCATCCCTGAGTTGATGTCTCATGTTAATTGCACTGAATGGATAGAGCACTTTTCTAAAAATTTTAATCCCGAACAGATTGTTTTAACTTTTCCTCTTTTAACAAATAATTTTACATGGCCTTTACTACCATTAACAATTAGCGTTGAGGAGGTGCGTGAGGGACTGTTAATTAGCAAAGGGGGAAAGGCTCCCGGCCCGGATGGTGTTCCGATCGATCTATATAAGGATGAAATGGATCTCTGGGCACCAATCCTTGCAAGAATTTTTAATGCTACTGCCACAGGAAATTTTCCATTATCATGGGCCGAATCTCTAATTGTTCCACTTTACAAAAAGGGTTCGCGCTCTGAAGCATGCAACTATCGCCCTATTTCATTGCTTGATTCTTCAATAAAAGTGTTAAGTAGGGTGCTCTTAAAAAGATTGGAAATATGGGCCGAAGAATTCAATGTATTGACTCCGGTCCAATACGGTTTTAGGAAAGGCATTGGGACCATTGAACAGTGTGTTAATTTGGAATTACTTATCAATAAATATACAGTGGTAAAAGGGGGAAATCTGTTTCTATGTTTCGCTGACTTGAGCAGTGCGTTCGACTTAGTGGACCATTCGCTCCTCTGGTCAGTATTACTTGAATCTGGGGCTCCAAAGGAGATTGTGTTTTTCCTAGCCAGGATATATGAGAAACTGTCTTGTAGTGTACGTTATGGACCTATGGCGAGCAAACCCCCTTTTTTACTGTACGAAGGGGCATTAGACAAGGGTGTGTATTGGCTCCCCTTTTATTTTCCCTTTTTATAAACCAAATAGCTGAGATTTTAAATAATACCCCTGCTGATGCCCCCAAAATAGATAATACTGTTGTGCCCATTTTGTTATATGCGGACGATGCCGTCCTAATTTCACGCACCCCTCTGGGTTTACAACGTTTAATTGATGTTTTTACTGGTTTTATTAATGACAGGAAATTGCTGATTAATAAATTAAAAACTTTTACCATGATTTGTGGGCGAAAACCTAAATCATCGCGGTCCTTTTTTCTTGACGGCTCGAAGATACAAGCAGTTGACACCTTTTGTTATTTAGGCATCAGTTTTGAGGCTAATGGCAAATGGTCGAACGAGCAAGGAAATATTGTTCACAAAATGATCAGAAATTCTAATGGCATTTTCCGTTTTGCCTCAAAAATAGGGGAGTACAGAATAAAAGATATGATAACCATATATAACGCAAGATGCGTCTGTTCGGCTTTATATGGAGCTGGTTTGTGGGGCCAAAAGACCGGTCCTGTGCACACATACAATTATATAATCACTGATCGATACAGATAAGTGCAATGCAACAAAGAAAACATTCATATATGATTTGAAAATTCCATTTAATAAGCATAACCAGCCGACACGTGTTTCATCGTGGGCAGTGTGAACCACGAATCTTCAGGGCTGGAAAAAATACAAAATGATTCATGCTAAGACAAGTGCCATAAGCAAGGCGATATTACAAAATAATGATCATTACAAACATAGTATGTAAAAACAGTGCGAAAATATACAGGAAGAAAACACCACAACTCCAAGAAGGTGCTGAAGTAGTAATAAGATATATGTGTCAATGGTGCCTACACCACCAATCGGTGTAAAGTCAAAAAAGAGAAAGGAAGAAAGGAAAAAGCAACTAGATATCACCAATGCACCCGAATATGTGGAGCGACTCAAAACGCTAAGTCTCCCAACGGTAAAGGAGTACCAAACAAAAGTCCACACAAGAACCATACCTGAAGCTAATGCCAAACTAGCAGTAGATGCTGTAAGGTAAAACAATACAAACAGCGAATGAACAAGAGGTCTTAGAATACCAAGACAATGGAAAGCGAGGCGTGTAAAACATAGTAAAAAGGGATTTCTTACCCCACTACCGGTGATAATTCCAACCCGGTAGGGTCAATACAGGGTCAGTCGGACTGCACAGATTAGTACTGTCTCTGTGTGAATAAAAAGTAATAATATACCTAATGTAGACAGCATGTAGAAGCGTAGAGGAGTAAGTGCAAGCAAAAGAATAATGTTAAAATAGCAAGAAAACAAATCGTACCTTCAAAATAAAACAGCCACGATCAGAAATAACTTCGTACCGCCAGTCGCGTAAAAATCCAATATATATAAAAAATATCTTAAGGGAGAGATTCCCGCTAGTAGTAGTCTGGCAACGTGTTCGTCAAAACAAGTCAATGACATCCATTATCTATAATGCAAACCACAACGGAAAACACATTAGGTGAAGTTAAAAGTCACCCATTGCGTATACTCAAAGTCGATAGGAAATGTGAAAATGACATCTCTCTCGTCTAGTGTACAACGAATAAGAGTATCAACTAACTAAGTACTTACAATAGAAGCGAAGCGTCCGAGCGGCCTGGCGGCATCAATTCCGTATGTTAGTGTGTCACAGAAATCCGACCCGGAAGTGCTTATATAGCCGGATAATATCGGAACACTAGAGCGTAAACAAACCAAACAAAGTACCCGAAAGAAGACAGACTTCAAAGTGATAACGATGAAGTCTCGTAATATAAAAGCTACAAAGAGTCTCATACTTGATAGTCGATCAGCCCTCGCCAAAAATAACCATTATCATAGCGCCATGTTACAATATGTCTCGAGCTCATCCGCGAAGGGGAGAGTGAAAAAATGTCGCCAAAGCTCGCAGAAGAAGGTGCGAGTGATGCGTGTTAGTACCTAGAGTTGCCACGGTGTGCTTACTTAATTATAAGTGTAAATTGCAATCTATCAAGTGTATGAAGAAACTATAAGTATCTATCCCCTTAACAGAGTGAAAAAGATAAAGGAAAAGGGAAAGGGTAAAAAGGGAGCAACAGCGTAAAGAGAGAAGGAGGTAGGACAGTAAATACACGTGACATCACTGTCCAATAATTATCATTGAATATGACTCATGGGCTGACATCAAGTAAATCCATACATGCAACATAGTGGAATATAGCACATTGGATCAGACAAGGGTGAGAACTGTCCAATAATTATCATTGAATATGTCGGCGAACTGTCCAATAATTTTCATTAATATGACTCATATTAGTGGTATATAGCACATTGGATCAGACAAGGCTGAGAAATGTAAGCAGTGAAAGAATGTATAGTATAAGAATATGATTATCACGTTACAAGCACTAAATGAGTTGAACCGCAAACAAGGAGAGTGTATACTGTAACTCAGAGCACTATAGAATTCGTCATTCATAATTGTGAAGATATACCGCAAGACATGAAAACAAAAAATTATTTAAAGAATACATTGTTTACAGTAACGTAAATCAGGGTTCAACTTTACAGGCTCAAAGGCAACCGGAAAAGGCAAGTATAGCAAAAGTGGGGACCGGACAAATTGTAAATACAGTACATGTTACGCACACCAACTAGCAGAAATGCAAAAAGCTAGTTGGCATAATTCCACCCACATCAGTATTGCATTTTATAAAACCCAATTAATTGTTCTGTGACAACATTACAATTAGTACAGAGCAAAATATCAACATAACGTGTAGGGCACTGGCACAAAGAGCAGAAAGAAAACACCAGCTGATTTAATCATTGATACATCAAAATACGGAACCATTTATTTTCAACCCAAGAAATATTGCATTTCTGAGTCATAATTGAGCCCATGCTCAACTGTCTGTAAGCGCATAATCCACATGGCCTCACACTGTCTTAGGCGAAGTTCTCTGTTGCCCCCTCGTGCCCCCACATCAATGGTTTCTATCCCGAAGAATTGGAAACCTCCCCGGCTGTCCTGAGCAGAGCAGCTAACAGTGTGTAGTGCTACTGGGTATCTGGCATCTACTTGATGAATTGCCCTGGTGTGTTCGCCAATTCTCTCCTTGAGTGCTCTGATAGTACTACCCACATATTGTTTACCACACCTACACTCTATAATGTATACCACAAATTTAGTAGTACAATTAATGTTGGATTTGATAGTATATGTGTCGCCATTATGTCCAGAGAAAGATGTGGTCTTGTGTTTCGCCCATCTACATACTCCACAGCAGCCACATTTATGAAAACCCAATGTCAGTGGTGTAAACCAAGACTGTTTCCTTTGTGCTTTTGGGACCGTAGGACTGAGTCTACTACGAAGATTGAAGCCTCGTCTATATGTAATCTGTGGGTAGCTGGTCAAAAATTCACGAAGGGAGGTGTCTGTTTGGAGAATACCCCAGTGTTTATTGAGGCTCTTCCTCATGACTTGACTTAATGCATTATACTCAGTAATCATGCGTGTGTTGCGCTCTGTAGTGGTCTTGTTGGTGGTTTTCGGTAGTAAAGTGTTTGCACGTTTCACCCTGGCTATTCTATTCTCTGATTTCTTGAGAATTGATGGTGGATAGCCCCTTTTTTGAAATCTATGTTTCATGTCCTTGATACAGTTAGCAAACTCCAACTCATCACTACAGTTGCGTCGTGCTCTTAAAAATTCTCCATATGGAATTGCGTTCACCTGATGAGATGGGTGATTGCTGTGTGCATGCAGTAAAGAATTACAAGAGGTGCCTTTGCGAAATAGGCGGCTATTCAATTTGTCATTTTTCACAAACAGTTCTACATCCAGGAATGTAACACTAGTAGTGCTGTACTCTACAGTGAATTGTATACCAAAGCTGTTGGTGTTAAGATAAGTGCAAAAGCTCAACAGTTCATTCTCACTACCGGACCATACAAGAAGACAATCGTCTATATAGCGACCCCAATAGATAATGGAGTTCACCCATTCTGTTCCATTAGGGCCCCAAATCCAATCCTTCTCCAAACAGCCCATGAAAAGATTAGCAAACGATGGTGAAAACCGCGAACCCATTGCTACTCCCTTCACCTGTTTGTACCATGTGTTCTCAAATAGAAAGAAGTTATTGTTAAGTATCAGTCTCATCATGGTAATCAGCATGTCGTTGTGTAGCCAAAGTGTAGCTGGCCTATTTTCAAGAGTTTTGGTTACTACTCTAAGGCCCAGTTCAGGATCAATACTGGTGTACAATGACACTACGTCTAAGGTGGCCAAAATCATACCAGGTTGCCACTGAAAATCAGATAGAATGCTCAGAATGTGTTTCGTGTCTTGTATGTATGATGCTAAATTCCGTACCAACGGGCCCAAAAATATGTCGACATACTCTGATAGTCTCTCAGTAGGTCCTCCTATGCCAGAGATAATGGGTCTACCTGGAGGGAAAGGGAGTTGTTTATGTATCTTAGGTAATGTGTACAGTACAGGGAAGGTGGGTCTAAAGACTTTCAAATAGGCTACCTCATCTGCATCTAAAAGACCTGTAGTATGCCATTCTGCGAGATGTTTGTTAATCAATGTCGTCAAATTCCCCATAGGATTGTAAGTGATAGTATGGTAACACAATTGATCACTAAGTTGCGAAAGAATCTCGTTATTATAGTCTGCCCGATTCATGATAACAACATTTCCACCCTTGTCCGCCTCCCTGATAAGTATGTTTTCATTTTCCACAAGTTCTTTCAATGCCTGACGTTCACCTAAAGTTAGATTGTCATTGAAAACACACTTGTTCTTCCTCCTTTTTGATGCATGTAGATTGAGATCCTCTAACACCCTTTTGTAAAAGACATCAATCACATTCCCCCCTGTAAGAGTGGGTACCCATTTCGATTTGTTTTTTAGGCCACTAACTGGAGTATTAGAGGTGTCAATGTCGAGCTCTTCTAGCAGTTGCACCATGGTATAAGGAGACTCTTCTATATCTGTCAGAGAAAGGAGCAATTTAGTGGCCTGTATATCACAGATAGTAGGAACACCAAAGACATCTTCACAATATTTTGTGGTACCTCTTTTATTGTCTGAAGGGTTATCGGCAAAATATTTCTTCAATTTCAATGCTCTAACAAATTTAAACAGATCAATTTTGAGTCTACAATAATCACCAGAAACCGTGGGGTTGAAATTAAGGCCCTTACTTAACAATGAATTCATATCTGCAGTAAGTGTCATGGATGACAAATTGACAACCTGAACCTCAGAGATGGAGTCTATAGTGGGTTCCGCTCGTTGCCTGAGCGTAGTTTTCTCCTGTACTCTCCCTTTTCCGCCTCTCCCCCCTCTGCGTGTTTTGTGTCCTGTATGGTGCGTGTGTTTGAGGCTCTGTTTCCTCTCCGAATGGTCCTTACTTCCCTTAAAAAAGATGACTCCTGCCTCTTAGTGTTAGGATAGGTCTCATGTTCACTATCACTAGATGGAGGCATGCTCAATGAGGTGGAGCTCGAAGCTGAAGAGATAACATCAGCTCTGACTGTTTTGTCTGGTACCGTGTTGGTAGGGAAGAGTATATCATATTTGCGTGCATAAGTAAAAATTCTGCCCATTTTATAGTCCAATTCGTCCCGTTTAAGTTGTCTAGCTTTTCTGTCTTTAATCTCGTTCTGGTGAGTAGCTAATATATCCTTGAGGGTCGCATAATTTTTCTCCGTGGCCTCCTTACGATTGAGACTTTTTATTTCATCTTCTAAGGTAGCTATATCGGTTTGTAGTTTATTAACTTTCCTCTCAGCACTTTCTATAAGAATTTGCATTAAAGTTTTGGATTTGAGGTTAAGCGCCTCTTCCCATTTAGCCAACAGGTCCTCGTCCAGCTCATCATAGGTGGGGAATATCTGTGATCTTAGACCCCTGGGTACCCTATCCAGTCTCAGGTACTGTCTCAGAGTGGCTCCATCCCACCATCTCGCATTTTCTAGTTTTTTAAGTTTTTCCAATCTGATGAACTTATCCCTCAAACCTTCCTGCTGTGTGGTGTTGTTGCTATTGGAAGGTGTATTTATATTAGTGCCTTTGGCCAAATTGCCAAAGAGTTCTTCAGCTTCTTTATCACGATCCATAGTAAGATCTATCGAATGCAAGGAACCCTGGTTGAAAGTGTATAGAGTTTACGTCGCGGCAGCCCTTCCTAAATAGTAACACTGGCAAAATTCTTAGAACAGGGTATTCAAATATTAGGAAGTAGTGGCGCTCTGCTGATAAACGTAGGTGTATTGAGTTACAATATCTGTATGGTGCAAAACAGGGAGGGGAGACCCCTAAACCCCTCAAATTGTAAAGGCCAAAGAAATTTTGACCTCAAGCTGAGCAAAAGACCGGTCCTGTGCACACATACAATTATATAATCACTGATCGATACAGATAAGTGCAATGCAACAAAGAAAACATTCATATATGATTTGAAAATTCCATTTAATAAGCATAACCAGCCGACACGTGTTTCATCGTGGGCAGTGTGAACCACGAATCTTCAGGGCTGGAAAAAATACAAAATGATTCATGCTAAGACAAGTGCCATAAGCAAGGCGATATTACAAAATAATGATCATTACAAACATAGTATGTAAAAACAGTGCGAAAATATACAGGAAGAAAACACCACAACTCCAAGAAGGTGCTGAAGTAGTAATAAGATATATGTGTCAATGGTGCCTACACCACCAATCGGTGTAAAGTCAAAAAAGAGATATCTAGTTGCTTTTTCCTTTCTTCCTTTCTCTTTTTTTGACTTTACACCGATTGGTGGTGTAGGCACCATTGACACATATATCTTATTACTACTTCAGCACCTTCTTGGAGTTGTGGTGTTTTCTTCCTGTATATTTTCGCACTGTTTTTACATACTATGTTTGTAATGATCATTATTTTGTAATATCGCCTTGCTTATGGCACTTGTCTTAGCATGAATCATTTTGTATTTTTTCCAGCCCTGAAGATTCGTGGTTCACACTGCCCACGATGAAACACGTGTCGGCTGGTTATGCTTATTAAATGGAATTTTCAAATCATATATGAATGTTTTCTTTGTTGCATTGCACTTATCTGTATCGATCAGTGATTATATAATTGTATGTGTGCACAGGACCGGTCTTTTGCTCAGCTTGAGGTCAAAATTTCTTTGGCCTTTACAATTTGAGGGGTTTAGGGGTCTCCCCTCCCTGTTTTGCACCATACAGATATTGTAACTCAATACACCTACGTTTATCAGCAGAGCGCCACTACTTCCTAATATTTGAATACCCTGTTCTAAGAATTTTGCCTGGTTTGTGGGGCCATTCCCCAATGGTCCAATTGCAAATTAACGAAAATACCTTCCTTAAACGTCTGTTATGTGTCCCAGTTGCAGCCTCATCTGATTTAATTCACCAAGAAACAGGCCTTAATTTTTTATCAGATCTGGCTGCTTTACGCCCTTTATTATTATGGCATTCAATATGGAATAAAAAGGAAACTGAGTTCACACAGTCCGTAATTAAGGATTGTCTTAAGTTGGACTTCCATCTCCGTATTCCATGGCTGAATTATATCATCCTCTGGTATAATATCCTATTTGGAATTAAGATCTCTAAACATTCTGTTTGTGATATATTACCCTCTAAGAAGGAAATTAAAGATACGTTCCTTCTTTATAAAACTGAAGAAAGGAATAAGTTGATTATGACTCACAAGACTTTTGTGTTTTATAGGCAGCTTAATCTAAAAAAAGGCATTCGGTCATACTTGGTGGAAGTGACCAGGAAATCACACCGATTTGTTCTTGTACGTTTAAGGTTGGGTATCGCACACCATCTCGTATCCTTCCCTGTGATTGGGGCTGGTTCTAACGAAGAATGCCCGTGTGACAACATTTCCGAAGAAAGTTGTTGCCATTTCCTGTTATTTTGTAAATTTTACACATTCTTGAGGAAATTTTATCTGAAACCGATTCTTTTAAAATATAACATCCGTTTAACAGCAGATGCCATGAATCTTCTCTGTTCCCTTCAGAGCTGGGATATTTGTTTCCACGTAGCATTATACATCTTAAAATGTAGAGATGCTAGGAAATCTATAACTATTTGTTAATGACAAATGTTAACTGTGCTTTACTCTGATGTTATAGTTATGTATAAGTCATTTCATGAAATAACTTATTTTATGTCTAAGTCACTTTATTATCATGAGTTGAACTTATTTTGCTATACTCAATTCACTTTATGCTAGCCAACTATATGGTGATAGCTACTGACATAGATTTCAATGACTTAATATTTTAATGTCTTATCCTTTTAAAATATGTATATATATATGGATGTATCAATTATGTCTCACCATTCAATGAAAGTTAAGTTAGGACCTGTATAGGAATAACTACTTGTCCATGAGGTTGTTGGATTATATGTCATGTTATTTTACTTCATGTATTTTTTATTTGTTCAGCTTATATGGTTGTACTCATACAAACCGAATAAAAGCTTATTTGACTTGACTTGACTTGACTTGACAGTGGTACAAGGTTGGTTTTGGGTCAGGGTTGTGGCCTGCCTCCTGAGTGTGGGTGGGGAGTCTGAAGGTCATCCTGCAGCACACAATGATCCATTGCAGCTATCTCTGCTGGACGGTGATGTGGCTGGGGCGTGGGATGTTGAATCTGAGGTGTGCAGATGCACCCTGGATGTATACTAGTTTCCAGGGAGTGTGGATGTACTAGCTCCCTAGAGGGATGGGCAGTATTTGACACGGATGTTGTCGTGGACCTGGGGGATGGCCTGTCTTTCTTTGGAGTGGATCTATCTGTGGATCATGTGCATCATGCAGAGGGTGTTGCAGCCTGAGGTACAGATGCTGGTGATTACCATGGCAAACGTGAGCGAGCAATACATGATGCACACCATCTTGTGTGCGTGCCCACTGGGTGCCTGTGCAGGGATCTTGCGGGTGGGACACAAGCAGTTGACCCAGCTGTAAGGGGACAATCGGCAGATGATTACCTCTGTCCTGTACAAGTGCAGCCTCAGGTAGCTGATGTTCAGCCATCCATCAATGGATCTCATGCATTCTTGATTATTTGAACTGGCAATGTCGGCGTCTTTGGTGAGGGTGAGGAGCACCTGGCTGTCAATGGCATACGAGCTGATGATGAGGTGCTGTGCGCATGTTATGGTCGTGAGGGTGGTCCTGGACACATTGTAGATTTACATGCTGAGAGATGATACCTGGGCCATGTGCCAGATGACGACACCATACTACATGCAGAAGCCTTGACTCCCACACACATGGCCTTGCTGGGGTACAGAGCCTGTGGGGAGTAGGAGGGACATGCCCTGGTTGGTGTAACAGGGCCTGGAAGGCGTGGCAGCACTGTGTAGGCAGTCGGAGTTGCACACTCATCATGCAAAGGTGTTGTGTGTGCACTTAGTGTATGCCTGAGAGCAGCCGGTAGATATGCGGATGGACATTGCATGGAGGGTGGCTGCAACATCAGACTGTAGTGTGATGTGGGTCATGCAAGGACATGAGGGTCGTGCAATGTGCACGTTGCATGTGCAGATGGTCCAGCCTTTGGCATCGCGTGGCCGCAACAGTGGCACAGACAAGCTGATGCCAGCCAAATGAATGGGTGGAGGGAGGAAGGGAGGAGCATCTTTGAGGCGTGAGTGTTGCCACATCCGGAAACTCTGTATGCCCTTGCTGCAGGGGCTGCAGCAGCAGGCGGCATGTCGTGGAAAATATGCCACAAGTTGCACACAAAGACAAGGATGTCAGAAAGTCCAACTGCAACAGGTGTATGTAAAGGAAGGAGTGTCCGGTTTTCAATGGCACACCCAGAGACAAAGGATGCACAATCACCAAAGATGACTGACACCGGATCATGAAACTGAAAGCCGAGCTGCACACAGAAAACATACACTCAGCAGGTGTTGAGGGCCCGTTGTGGGGACCAACATGGCCAAATACATACACAACCATGAACTTCATGCACAAGAGAGATTCAAATCCATGAAGAACACCATGCATGTTTCTCATCTACACATAGACTCATATGCACAATCTTGGCTGCAGTTCCCCATTGAGCCTCTTATGGGGATGTCTCACAGTATGTCCACCCGTAGCCTCCCGGATGTTTCAGAGGGAAGTTTCACACACATTGATGCCTTCCTCACAATCCACAATCCCATTACAGATGACTGCCACGTAAGGTGACTATCAAGTCATGGAAGTCATGCTACATGTCAGGTGCCCCATGGTGAGTCGACATGTATGCATAGTAACAAAACATGCACAGGAGCAGTGCCCACACATTCCAAACAACTACCACACCCAAAATGCCTTGTTGCAATCCTACCCAAAGGAGAATTTTCACCATGTCCGTTGCAATACTCATGAGGAATAGCAGGAGCCCAACGATGCCACGAGCAGACAGCATGCGCAAATACCTGGGGATGACAGACACACAAGAAGTCACTGAAAAGATACTCAACCGCATGCATGGTCAGTGACTCTACAGGAATAAGTTTGTCACCATGCTAGTTTTAAATTTACTGTCTCATCCACAATGTGTGGAATGACATCATCACTCGAGTGCCACATCAGAACACACCTCTAAGTAACTTAGCATACAGTCAGCTGGACACACACATCGCAACACATGAAACACAAGGCTAAAAGCGTGCACACGCAGACCCAGGGACTCACCATTATGAGAAGAAGTTGCGTATGAGCTGACTCCGGATGTCCTCCTCCTCATCCTCCTCCTCCTCACTTGCCTCGTGACCAAGCCCTTCATCCTCCACGAGTGGATGTTCCTGCTCATCTGGGTCCAGGATGAGTGGCACAGCTTTCTCCACTGCCATGTTGTGCAGCATGCAGCAGACGATGAAGATTTTGCAGACCTTGACCGATGCATATGGGAGGCATTCGCCTGTCTTATGAAGGCACCGGAATCTGCTCTTCTGGAGGCCAAACGTCCTCTCAATCACTCGCCTTGTCTGCCCATGGGTATTGTTGTAACGGTGATCTGCAGCTGTTCTGGGGTTGCGGAGAGGCGTCATCAGCCATGGCATGTTGGTATAGCCAGAGTCCCCTACATGGAAACATCATGTACAGAAGTGGGTCAGGAGATGCTGTAAGATACAAAGATACCGCTAAATACAGGACAAACAGAGTATACCCACCAACAAGACATGCTCGTTCGTTGTGCAGCCCCAGCATCATTTCTGGCAGCCTGCTACGCCTCATGATGTAGGCATCGTGTGCTGACCCTGGAAAACGTGCACAGACATGGGAAATCAGCATGTTAGCAAGACACACCACAAGGGCATTAATGGAGTGATAATGTTTTCGTTTTCGATAGGCTACCTCCTGTGCCTGTGGTGGCACCAAAGCCACATGTGTCCCATCAATGGACCCAATGACATGGGGCATCCCTCCCAGGGCATAGAACTCACCCTTGACACCTGTCAACTGCTCACGAGTCGGAAAATGGATGAATTCATCCAGGTGCTCCAACATGCCTTCTAAAACATCATGCAGGACACGGCTGAACATGGTCTGGGACATGCCACCCACATCAGCTGTGGTGAATTGAAAAGTACCTGTGGCAAAAAAATGTAGGGCTGCCATCACCTTCATCTTGGGGTCAGCGCAGTAGGATAACTGTGTCGCGGTTGGAGGTGTGGTGCCAGCCTGTTTGTCAGGTCCTCAATTAACTGTTGGGTGAATCTGTAACGGCGTATGCAGTCACGTTCCCTCATGGCACCCAAGTCTGGCATTGGTCGGGGGAGAGGCGGTGCCCTGCAGAAATTTGGAAGGAATAATGAAGAGTGAGTACATCACAACACCAATGTCAATAAACTGGGCACATGTTCAACTGCTAATACACATCTGAAAAATACTGAGTCTGTTCTGTGCAATACATCCAGGACACGTATGCCAGCCAGATGCGACTCCTACGAAGAGCCAGCTACAACCGTTGATTGTCAAGTTCTACAGTACATGCCCTGAAACAAGCTGTGGGCCACTGTAAGTGAACAGCCAGAGACATCACAGGAGTGACATACATCCACATATCTGCTTTTGAAGGATGTCATCTCATACAGACAGCTGGCAGCAAGCTAGACGCACAGGGCACATGTCCTTAAAAATTACCAGCTCACACACATTGCGATGAAGGGGTACACGTGAAAACAGAAAACACAGACATGGAGATGACGCAGATATGTCCTCATGTCAAAAGAACATGTTCGAAGCATCCAGACACACGTAACGTGTGAATCCACATGTGGCATGTTGTGCGTATATGTGTGCCATGGCCATTTATGTACAGACACATGTTGGATGCAGCAACAGCAGATGCAGTTGACAGAACAGGACGCTCTGAGGGCGTGTGTACGGTACGTATCATTATATTGGTGTTGGCGTAGGAGTACGCGTGTGTGTAAGGACCGTACACACATACATGTACGACCAGTGTGTACACGTACGTGTACGACCAGTGTGTACACGGACGTGTACGACCAGTGTGTACATGGACGTGTACGACCAGTGTGTACACGGACGTGTTCTACCGTAGTACACGTCCGTGTACACACTGGTCGTACACGTCCGTGTACACATTGGTCATACGTGTACGACCAGTGTGTACACAGACGTGTCAAACGCACTGTGCAACTGGTGCCGTAGGGGTACATGTCAAACGCACCGTACCTGTGTGTGGATTGTCAAATTACATAGGGGACACATGAGGGAGAAGTATAATGGCCTAAATGCATGCTGGTTGTCATGGAGACCGAGTTTCCTGTTCAAACATTTTCATCAGGTGGCCAGCAAAAGTCGGTTGGAGACAATATACAATGTTGCAAAGTGGTTGTTGACTTGACATGATGCTCAAATTTTGAACCATGCAAAGGCACTCACTGGTGTATGTTTAAAGGGATTGGAGGAAACGTAGGATGCTAATGAGTCTGACCAATCACTCTGTTCTCCTGTAAATGAAACAGCCCAGCAAGGCAGATATAAGTCAGCCAGGACCCATGAGAGGGCACTTGCCTGCACAACCTTTCATTCCACACCACTGCTGCTGTCATTGCTTCCTCTGTCACCATGTCCAGGTCTGTGGAGAGGGCCCAGCCATTTACCCAGGAGGAGAATGAGGCATTGCTGGACGTCATCTTCCCACAGTACCCCAGCCTGTATGGGAGACCAGGGGAGCAGGTGAGTGCTGACTCCACTAGCTTTGATTGTGCCCCTTTTTAGTGACTGTCACTTCTGGCATTGTGTCCAGGTGTGACACACATGCAATGTTGTATAGAGTGGGTCCCAGGGGGAGGAATGTCTTATGTCTCCTATGCAGAGCATGATGTAGTTCATGTCTGCACTCCTCACTTGCATTGTGCTTACTGTGACAATCACTGCATGGTGCATGGCACATTCCGCCTGGCTAATCCTCTTGGGCATTTTAGTTCTATAGTCCTGATGTGATTCTGTGGTCCACCCGGTGTGACAGGTGACTGTACCCACAGATGTGTGTGAGTTCAGTGTAGCTGTGGTGAGAGTGTCCAAATGATGTGTACGCCCCCTGGACATTGATGTGTGTGAATGTTCCCTGTCATGTGGGTGAGTGTCTATGTGGAGTGTTGCACCACAGCTGCATGGTGGAGGCATATGCTCTACCCATCTGATGTGAGAAGGAAGCTGTGCTGTGTGTCTGATGTGCTGAGCTAGCCCCACACCTGTGACACCCCCAGTCAAGTGGCACATGTGCAGAGTGAGGTTTGTAGCCGCTGTTGCCAATGGCAGGTGATTGATCTGTGCCTGTGTGTGTCTGTCTACTCTGCTGAGGTTGCGTCAGTGGCCTGGGGCATGTGACTGCTTTGAGGTGCTGTCCATCATCCTTGTGTTGCTTGTGATGCACAGTGTGAGCCATGATCAGTGATTGTGTCGCACCCCTCATGCCACCTGTGCACTTTCAATGCCATGTAGTGCATTTGGGCTTCCCCAGAGGCTAATGTCCCTATGACAAAGGTGCTATGAGTTGGCTGCATACTATGCCCTGTTCAAAAAAGCAAAGATGTTCAAATGTGTGTCTCTGTGACATGGAGCAGGTGTAGTGATGTTGTCCCACTTTATCATCCTCACAGGTAACCACCTACCAGAAGGGGAGAATTTGGAAGCGGGCCGTCAGGGCTGTGATGTCAGTGGAGGGTCGGTGTTGGCGCCTACCCCAAGTGAGAAAACGCTGGCAGGACATCCGGTGCTGGACCAGGAGGATCGCCCGGGTCCTGCTGGAGGACTCACCTCCACGCCCCCACGGCGGGCGTCGACGACTGACCCACCAAATGAAGCGTGTCCTGGCGGTGGTCTTCCCTGACATGGATAGGCGGTTACAGGAGAGACAGCAGCAAGGAGGGGGTAGGTACATGTTTGTTTGTTGTGTGTCACCAGCTTTTGGAAGTGCTCAGTCACCTGGATACACTGCCAGGGTGTATATGTGCAGTGCATATCCTGTTCCCCCAAGTCAACCGGTGCTGTTCTTCCTCCCTTCCCCTCCTTGACATGCGTTCCCTGGTCTGTGTGTAATCACGCTTGCACATGGTCATTTAGGCAGCCAGTTAATCCAAGTGCACAATGCTTGCAGCATCATGTGTGGGGGTGGTCTGTGACATGTGTTGGTACCTTGCCTGTGCCCTGTCCTGTTCAGTCATTTTGGGGTCCATAATTGTTTGCACTGATGCTGAGTCTGAACATAGGAGTGTGAGGCTTAAAACGAACAGACATGCAGCATGCATGACCAATGTTGTGGCCTCAGACATGATGTGCATGAGTGGGAGATATGCATAGTGCGGGGACGGTTGCTATGTTGCAGTCAGATCTATCCAGGACCATGGAGCAGTGTGCCCACTACAGTCCACTGAGACACCTTTTCTTAGGAACCATGTGTGTCATCCAACACTGTGGACATTCTCGGTGTGTTCAGCATAGGTTGGCCTCTGTGGCATTGTTCCCTGGCCTCATTTGTATGTACGTAAAGTTTGCTACATGTGTCCACTGTACAGGGTGACTCCATTTGGCTTGTGCATATTCACACTGTGGACAATCTTGGTTCCCATGAGGGTATCTCCTCAGTGCAGGTGCTCCTTGTTCCGACACAATTGCAGGGCCATTAGCTAATGCATTGTCCTGTGTTTGGACATGTGTGCCACTCCACATGACAGGTAGTGGGTCAGATGTGTTGCCAAATGTGTCATGATGTTACAGATGGGCATGTGACAGGTGGCATGGTTCAAGTTGTTAGTCAAGCAGTCTTGGACGTTGACACTCACTACACTTGTCAACATGTCTCAATAGTTGATATGCATGACTTTGATGTTTTGTGGTGAATGACATTAATGTGCCTGCATGACAGATGTCTCCCAATGAAGTGCACAAGACACCACCTTTACACTTTTCTTGGACACGCTGGCACATTAGAAACGAAGGCACAGTTTTGAAAAATAATTGTTTAGAGATTATACATATACATGTTCCCATTGTGTGGTTGCATTTGGGTAAGTCCTTGGTTGTTGCTGATACCAACTTACGAGTGTCAAGTCATCCAGACCACCATGGTGCCATGTATATGTACTTACTGATACCCCATTTCTTCTTTACTGTGGCTTATTTGATTTGGGCTGCCAGCTCATACAATGACTGTGTAAAAGTAGTTTTCTGTGCACCTCCTTGTGTGACTTCTGTTATACAGGCACATGTGTGTGTGGCACATTCACACATTCCAAACACGTTTATTGTGTAAAGTGTTGTGATTCACAAGGGTTCACAATGTATTTATTTAGGCTTTCCTATTTACTCACAGGTCTCTGAGTGTGGGGACACCTTCAGTATTGGCGTCAGTTATTTACCCTTGGGTGCACCAATACTGTTTCTTTCACAGTGAACAAGAGGTGGCATGCCTTCATAGTCTGGCTGTGCTCAACAATTCCCAGACACCATATCCTCTGTCTAATTGGATATCGAGTTATTAGCTGTTGTGTCCGGATTTTCATTGTTTCCAAGGGGCTTGATGGGTCAACCAACTGGGGAGTGCAGGGCTTACATATGTGCGGAGTAGTGTAGATGTTACTCATGATTCTTTTCATGATATGCACTGTGACCTATTTTGTTTGGACAAATGTGTCATATGTATACAGGTGTCTGATTATTTCCTGTCTCTTCATCTTGCCCACAGCATCGTCGGGGGACACCGAGGGAGACACCTGCACGGACGTGGAGGAGGGATCCAGCACCAGTGCCACCAGTGCTGGCGAGTCTGGCGCAGCAAGTGGCACGGAGGGCGAGGGGAGTCAGGCGGAGGACCTGTCTAGTACCAACAGCGACTACAACACTGACGGGTCTGAGGCTGAACTCCCAGAGGGGGCGGAGGCTGCTCCAACAGCTGGCAGCACCACTACATCTATCACCGCCCCCTCAATTCCCATCACCGCCCTCCCAGTTGCTCCGGTCCCTTCTGTCCGTGTAGGGCAACAACATGTCTTCTTCGTGCCAGGCACCGCACCCCCTGCCCCTGTCTCCCCTGCTGCCCTCACTGCCGAGTCTGTGGACATTCAGCGGCAGTTGCAGGATGGCCAGACATCGCTGCTGAGTGTCCTCCATGGCCACACCAGACTGCTGACACAGATAGTGTCGTACATGGAGGGCATGTCATCAGCGATGTCTGACCAACGGATGTTGCTGAGGTCCATGAACTCATCA
This sequence comes from Triturus cristatus, assembly GCF_964204655.1. NCBI lineage: Eukaryota > Metazoa > Chordata > Amphibia > Caudata > Salamandridae > Triturus > Triturus cristatus. Next base: position 201,069,603 of record NC_140593.1, read on the forward strand.
CTGACGGCAGCAGTGAGTCTCCTGCAGCACTTCGTCCCCCCCTACCCCTGCACCATCCACACTTCCCACTCCCATGCCTGTCCCAAGCACACCCAGACGTTCCCAGGCACCCACCCCACCAGACACAGCCAGCACACCAACACAGAAGGGCAAGCGCACACCTCCTGTCATGCACACTCAGGGGGAAGAAGGCACACCCACTGGGTCTGGGGCACACAGGCAGACACGCAGCCACAGTCGGACTCTGCATTCCTCACTCCCCAGTCCCTCCAATGTCACTCCCCTCGGCTCCCCTGCCCCACAATCTGAGAAGGAGACCTACTTGGCTGTGCTGGGCCTCAGCCCCACTGGGTCACCAGCCCGCAAACGGGCAAGGCACTCCACGAGTAGGGGAGTTGAGCCCCCCCCTGTCCACCACCTCCCTCAGTAGCGCTGCAACCCATCCCTCTGACCCCCCCCCCCTCCATGGGGCCTGTGGTTTCTTCGGGTGCAGGGGAGACGCTGGCCGAGCTTAGGGACGTGTGCAGCGCCCTGCTAACCACCACCTTTGGCGCTGCCCCACCCCCTGTGGTGGAGTCGTCCGTCCCTGCACCCACAACACCTACACTTCCCCCTCCTGTCCCTGCGGTGCCTGGTCCTTCCCCACATGATGCCCCTCCCCCAGTGGATGAACATGAAGTGTAAAATATGCAGGCAAGCTAGGGGAGACGCGTGGCCATGTGTCCCCCCTCCAGGACTTCGCATCTGGACTGGCCTATGAAGAACCAGAACCTTTTGGGCCTGGCGGCGCAGGGTACGCCCAAGTCTCCGGAGTTCTCCTTCTTAGCTACACAGAGACACGGGACACTCTGTCGGCGTTAGAAGATCAGATTTATTTAGCTGCAGCTAGTACAGTTATCCTAGAAGTACACAAAGTAGGTTCTCAGGAGACTGCCACTTCACTCTGTGGCGCACAGGGTTTTATACTATATAGGGTTCATATATATTAACCAAAAGCACTCCCAGAACACACAAGAAAGAGCCAATAAGGAAAGCTGGAAAACAGGATAGAACCAATAGGAGAAATTGGAAAACAAAAGTGTCAGATGACTCGAAGAACCCTCTCCTCCAACTATGTTTGTCACCCCTTCCTCAAGCTAATTCATTAACAGATTCATAACTAACTTGCAGGTGGCGAGATAAGTTTGTGTGTGTTGGAGGACAGTTGTGAAACGAGAGACTGCTAGCAGAAGACAGTGAAGGCCAGACGATAAGATAAGGTCAGGAAAGAATAGTGTGAACCAACAGATAGTTGAGACGGGGATTAGGAAAGCCAGACGGGGATTAGTGTACTCGGCTAGTCCTAACACCAGCTTTGTAAATAGAGGCAGAAAGCGTATTTCGACACCAGGCTGCAGAAAAAGCAGAATAGACTTTGTTCGCCGTGCTGCCTGAGTGATGGCAACATAAAATGGCGGCGGAGCACAAAATGGCGGGTCGATTCGATCGCGATCAGAAATCGAAGTTCCTCAGACCCTCCTTTTGCCAGAACTCAGGCAAGATAGACTCATGCTAATCTGAGTCAATGTCGATAGCCATGAGGTCATCGAGCTGTTGCTGCAACATCATTCTTATGTTTTCTGTTACTTGTGGTTTGGGTTTTGGGATGCACATAGTAGCACAAAGGTCACAGATAGCGGGACCACAGTGCATACAAAGGCAACAGGAGAAAATAATGGTCAGAATTATACCAAGAAATGTCAATGCTTTCCAACCCCATTTAGACAGTAGTCCCCAAAACCACTCCGTAAAAGACCAATCTCCTTCGTCCTGGTGAATCGACTCAGAGATTATGTGCAACTTGGAGATAGCTTGGTATACTGTCGGATTGTCATTAGGTATGAAAATACAGCAACTTGACCCGATCAGTTTGCACACTCCACCACGATCGGCAAGAACAAAATCTAAGGCAGCTCGATTTTGTAATGTCATAAGACGGTCCGCCTGTAGTTCTACCGTGATGTTACTTAAGGCACCTACAGTGATGTCTATTGTAGTCTCTACGACACAGACTAGTTGCCTTATATTTCTGCTGTTAGCCATTGGACCCCAGAAGGGAAGAAATCCTTTGAGGAAATCTCTTCCCTCTTGACCTGCTGTGTCCTTCGAATTAATAATCCCTCTGCCGTATCTGGTTCGATGATGATTTGTGGAAGCGGTGTAAGTAGGGGGAAGAAGAAAGGCTATATAACAAGTACCAGAAAAACCTGTTGGTAACCAAGTATAAGCCCTATTATAGCAAATGAAATAGGTGCCTTGAGATGGCACTAGAGGAGGTGAGTTTTGAGAGGAATGAACGTACGTGTAGGAGCAGTTATTCCTTTGTATGGTGTCAGAAGAGCGATCGTTTATCTGTAAGCAGAAGTTGCCCTGATGTGGTATAGTCCAAATCGGTGAGGACTTTCCTTTTTTAACTTTATCACTAAGACTAGACATATATTGGGTAACGTTCCAGTTAGTGTATGCTTTTCTTTCGTCAATGGAGATTTTACTATTTTCCATGATTTTAGCCATAGCTACCATTCCCTTAATCAAATAACTATGACTAAAATCCGGACCACTAACATATGAACTAACGGATCGTCTGAATTTGCTTTGATAAGCATTGGAGAAGATGACGAAATAAGCCCAAGCAGAACCCTCATAAGAGAACGGGAGAACTAAATATGGCATTCCTTTCTCTGTGGTATGTGGCATAAGACCACACACCCAACAGTCAGTTGTATTAACCACTAACTGGTGCTGATGTAATAGCTGGACAAAGGAATTGTTATAATATTCAGTTCTTCTAATGAGTTCATGTGGAGGAAGAGTATGAAAGAGATGTGGAGAGACAGTAGAAGAGAACGAAGAGGAAGAAGGGGAGACAACTTTTGGCTGCAAAACATAAATAATCCAACCGATAAACGCCAAAGCAATACACAATGATATAATGATACATAAAGTTATGCTGAAACGACTGTACATTATTTTACAGGATGCTTTCTTCATTTCATCTTTTCTCTCTCTTTTGCCTAGTGTAGTTTCCATCTTTCTAATGGATGCTCACGACAATCTTCCTCGATCGCTCAATCACGATTGTCTGCCGTCCTATGACACTACAAGTCCTGCAGGCCTATTGCCACTACTCAGGTCGTGATCCAGACTCCTACCGTGACCCTGCAACCGGGACAGAATACTACACAAGAGAAGAGAAACCTTAAAAGTTCTTTTTTCTAGGTCTCAGATCATAATGTACTCTTCCAGGAATGGTCTGATTTTGAAACAATGTTCGTGGATTGGTTGTATCTAATCGACGATGCGATGGTATTGCTTCCTGTAAAATGTCGTTGTCCTCTTTCTCAGACAGTGTCTCATTCAGGTTTGCATCACTGAAAGGCACGAATCGTGGAACTTTTTCACCTTCACAGTCACCAATACCCCTGCGTACCCATTGATCGTAGGGTAAAGGCAAAGGCACTTTCTTACAATGCACACCGTGAATCCAATTCTTCTTTCCTTCGACTTTAACTGCTGTTCTCGTTGTGAGTAAAACCATCCGGGGCTCTCGCCATCTGGGTTCCAAATTCCTTGTCCTCTGGAAATTTTTAATGCAAATCCAGTCACCTGGTCGGATGGAGTGACCAGGGTCTGTGGAAGCCTTCGGCAGAGCACTCTGAACCTGTTGATGGGGAACACGCAATTTAGTCGTAAGATCATGCAGATAGTCAATTAGCATTGGATATGGCAAGTCTGAGTATTTCTTAGGGCGAGGGACTCCCCATACGTTAGCCGGGCGTCCAAAAACCACTTCGTAAGGGCTAAGTCCCAAACGTGAGTGTACTGCAGTTCTGGTGGATAGCAAGGCTAATGGCAAAGCATCGGGCCAATTGAGTCCTGTACTCGCTTGAACCTTTGCTAATTTTAATTTCAAGGTTCCGTTGTAACATTCTACTAAACCCGCTGACTGTGGATGATTTGCGGCATGGAACTTTTGCTTGATACCAAGACCTGCACAAACTTTCTGCATGACTTGGCCAACAAATTCGCTCCCATTGTCACTCCAAACAATGCGCGGCAAACCAAACCTGGGGAAGAATTCTTTTAGAAGGATTTTTGCTGTGGATAAGGCTGTGTTATCTTTTAGAGGGTATGCTTCTATCCATCTTGAAAAGGCGCATACTACCACCAGAACGTATTTGAGGTTGTTGCATCGCTCCATATGAATATAATCGATTTGCAACACCTCAAATTGACATGTCGGAGGAGCAAAATGACCTGCTGGAGTTCCCTTTCCCGGGTTGTACATTAAACAAACAATACAGTGCTTCACTACATTGTCTGCACATTTTGGGATACCTTCATTCTGCCACACTGGAGCCAGAAGTTTACAAATACCCTTTGCACTTAAGTGGGCTGGACCATGTGCCATAGTAACCACTGGGAGAACATAGGCATCTGGTAACAGCCAACGTTGATGTTCAGATAATTCCACCCAACAACCCATCTCATTTAACATTCCTGTACTTTCTTTCCACTTGCTTATCTCCCTCTCTGAAGCCTCTTTCTGAATTGCTTTTACACTTTCCACTGTATCCTCATACATTCCTCTCTCTCTGACCCAATTCGCAGGACCTGCCACATACATTCGACTTGTTGAATCTCTCGCTGTCTTCTTCGCTATTTTGTCTGCAAATGCATTTCCTCGACCAACATCATCCGTAATCTTTTTGTGTGCACTACACTTCACGATTGCTATTTGGGTGGGTAAGGCAAGTGATTCGAGGAGATCAGTCACTAACTGACCATGTTGTATTTTGGTGCCATGTGAAGTGAGAAAACCCCTTTCCTTCCAGAGGCGCCCAAAGTTGAACGCTACACCAAAAGCGTATTGGCTGTCGGTGTACACGTTCACTCTTTTCCCTTTCAACAACACACAAGCTCTTGATAATGCTATCAATTCTGCTGCTTGTGCTGAATTGTGTCTAATGCGTGCAGTTTCCACAACTGTATGTAAAGTAGTTACAGCATAGGCTGAGACTGTATCTCCATTAGGCATTTTAAAACAAGGACCGTCTACCCATAGAATTCCATCCGGATTCTCTAGCGGTGTGTCTTTCAAGTCAATTTTTCCTTTTGTCTCTTCCTCAGTACGGAAGAAGCAATCATGCTGTTCCTCAACACTTTCCTCATCTGGAAGGGGCAACAGAGTAGCTGGATTTAGGGTATTACATCGTTTGATGTGTACGTGACTAGCCAAAAGCGTCAGCTCGTATCCAGTTAGACGAGCACTCGTAAGGTGTTGCGTTTTCGTTCTGTTTAGTAAAGTATCCACTGCATGTGGCACCATGACAATGAGAGTGTTATCCAACACCAATCCAGCAGACTGTCGAATAGAAATTGCTGCTGCTGCTGTCGCTTTCAGACAACTGGGCAATGCTTTAGCTACAGGATCTAACGTAGCCGAAAAATAGGCACATGGCCACTGTTTGTCTCCAAATTGCTGTGTTAATACTGATAATGCACAACCTTCTCTCTCATGAACATAGAGCGTAAAAAGCTTAGTGTAATCTGGGGTGCCTAGTACAGGGGCAGAACACATAGCAGTACGTAAATCAGAAAAGCTCTTTTGGCACTCATCAGTCCAAGGAAGGGGCTGAGGCGTATCTTTTAAAGTGAGTGCCAACAAAGGTTTGGCTATTAGAGAGAAGTTAGGGATCCACTGTCTACAATAAGAAGTAATACCCAGAAAGGCACGTACTTCCCTTTGTGTAGACAGTACGGACATTTGCGTAATCACCTGAATTCGCTCTGGTGTCAATCGTCGTCCCTCCTTTGATAGGAGATGACCCAAGTAGGTAACCTCTCGACAAACATATTGTAGTTTGGAAGGTGAAACCTTATGATTCAGATTAAACAAATGGCATAATAATGCGACAGTGACATCTTTGCAGATATCTTCTGAATCAGCGGCGACTAACAAGTCATCCATATATTGGATAAGAGCAGCACCAGACGGCAAATGAAAAGTATCAAGATGACATTTTAAAGCTTGGCTATAAATGGAGGGACTTTCACAATAGCCTTGAGGTGCGCGCTTAAAACGGAAGCTTCGGCCTCCAAGATAGAAGCCAAAAATGTCCCTACTCTCTTCTGCAATGGGGATACTAAAGAAGGCATTCTTTAGATCGATAACAGAGAACCAAGTCGCTGTGGAAGGTATCATTGTCAACAAAGCAGTGATATCTGGAACAACAGGAAATTGTGGGACAACAATTTTGTTTACCTCCCGCAGATCAATTACGAAACGATACACAGGAGGCTGAGAAGGATCAGTGCGTTTGAGAACAGGAAGAATAGGACTATTGCATGTGTTACCTCTTGTTTCTTCAACTACACCCTTCTGAATCAAGTCATGAATGATTTTCAAAAGCGCTTTCTCACCTTCAGCAGAAATTCTATACTGTGGGATGCGCGGTAATTCAACATTGGGCTTGAGAGTGACAACATAAGGTGGAATTTCAAGACAACCCACATCGTTCGGACCCATGGCCCAAAGCGCTGCTGGAAGAGAAAGTAATTCAGGTGGAAACTGATCTTTGGACAAATACATTGGGGAGATCAATTTCTGTCCTAAAGTAAGATGTACACCAGAAGGAGAACAATATATTGTAGCATGAATTCTTTTCAATAGGTCTAGACCCAACAGATTCTCACCGCAACCATTCGTCAACAGAAGTGGAGCTTCCAAATCATAAGGACCAACTGAAATAGGTAAAGGGCAAGAAACTGGATTGCGAACAGGGGCGCCAGAAAATCCTACAGAAACATTCGTTAAGCCAGACAAAGGTGCCCCAGGGAGTTTAGAATGAATGATAGAACTTCTCATTGCCCCAGTATCCAGAAGAAATGGCTCTGAAACACCCATTGTAGTGACGTTAACATAAGGTCCATTCTGATCTACTGGGATCGACACAACTCCCTCACTTTGTCCATGGCTGTCCTAGTTAGCATGAAGACTTTCATTCTCGCCTTCAATATAATGGTCTTCATTGTAATATTGAGTAGACCTCACATTTTGCTGATCGAAGTAGTTCACGGAATTGGGAGAAGGAAGGGCACGCTGTTCTTGAGTCAACACGCCCCGACCTCTACCTCTGTTTGCTGATTGGAGGCCAGCACGACCTCGTGGAGCAGATAATGCTCCATTGCGCTGTAATAAAACAGGACAACTATTCTTAAAATGACCTTCCTCTCTACAATAGGCACATTGATTAGGACCTAAAAAAGGTCGCGAAATGTATGGCTCAGGTTTTTGATACAACCTCTGGAACTGCAGAGGCTGTTGAAATTGAGGCTGAACATAACGTGGAGGATAGGCTTGTTGCAAGAGAACCTTTGTTTTTAATTCTTTCGTCTTTTTCTCTTGTTTTTCTTTTTCTTATTTATCTCTGCTTTCATAATATTGCGCAGTAGCCAATATCTGGGCAGAAGAAGAAACGGCCCATGAACTTTCTGAATCTTTTAATTTGTGTGACAGCTCGGGAAGCAAATTGAATACGAATTTGTCCACAAATAATCGCTGTCCACCCTCTGTAGCCATGTCTTGACCACTGTGGTCGATAAATGTCTCCTCGAAACGAGTAAAGAAATCAGAGACACTTTCATCTTTCTTTTGTTTGCATGCTGCTAGTTTATCCCAATTAACTCTCAATGCAGGCATCATAGTTTTCATTAATGTAATAATCCTACCAGGGAGTTCCGAAATCAAAGCGTCAGTCTTTGCGCCACCCACTTGGTCTCTATCTGTATCCCAAGTAGCACCTAGTTCCTGCGCGTGATCCTCTCTACGAATCTTAGCCCATATTGTCTGTGGGACTACATTTCCCATTAGCATATCAATATCTGCTAGGTTCATGATGCAAGCATCAACTGTCTGTGATAATTCTTTATAATAACCTGCAGGGTTTTTACGAGGATCCGGTAGAGACTGCTTAAGGGCCAAAACTTCAGATCTCTTCCAAGGGACATGTACCCATATGCGTTGGAAATGAGCAGGGATAGGTGCATTACCACCTACTCCCGCTACCGCCTCCTTCCATACAGGAGGAACCTCTCTCATAGGATAATTTTTCAACGTTAGTTTAACCGACGGATCAGAATCAAGGAAAGCCTGAGAGAACAATAAGGATCTATAAGAAATAAGTGTCCTTACAGCTTTCTCAACCTTAGAACCCACAATAAGTCCTTTATCAAAATCGGTCTGAACATTTAACAGATCTTGTGGGATCGGACTCAAACTCACATCTTCCCATTCATTAATGAGAGTGTCGCACATTGCATTAAAAACATATCTTTGCGTAGGCGCATTCCATTGTGAAAAGGTAGGCATAATATCAAGCACACTGTATTGTGGACCCTTTTTGATCCATTTATGTGCAAGAGAGTCCAACTTCTCTCGTTCTTCAAAATCTGGGAACTGACTATGAGACTGTCTTCGAGCATAAGCCGGAGACACACTTAAAACTTCAAAGAAAGGAGATAGAATACCAGTAACAGTGTCTGTGAGACGCTTACACACAGACGGAGAATTAGACATGAGAATTGGAGACAAAGTATTAGGAGGACTGACAGGTGGAGAACCGATAATTGCAGGAGGAGTGGAAGGCAAAGGAGATCTAAGATCAGGAGATGAGGGCAAAGAAGTTGAGGCTAACGGTAAAACCGGCAGGGGCAGTAATACTGGAGGAGGCAAATGCGGAAGAGCCGGAACAGGCGGAAGTACCGCTGGCGGCTGAACAGGCTGTAAAGGCTGAGGTGCATTGGCACTTTGTGCATAGGGCAGAGGCAACCTTAATAAATGGGACATTAGGGGATCTTCATCTATATCTTTCTTACTTTCTGAAGGAGAAACAGGCAACACCGGATAGCATTTATCTATCGCCATACGATGCTGTCTTTCTGAAATTTCAGTCATATTATCAATTTCATCGTCTTTAAACTGTTGGGCAGCCTCTATAATTGTCATACCCTGTGCTTTCCTATCTCGTTTTGCTTGTTTAATTTCTTTCTGTTTGGCTTCCCTACGCCAAAGGCGGAAAGAGTCAAACATTGCCGGCCGGGCTTTTCTTTTAAATAGTACTGCTTCCAAATTATCTAGCACATTAGGATCAAAACTACCATTCTCTGGTCATTTTAGAACACCGTCTTTCTTCGTGTATCGGGTCCATGTCTCGTTAAAGACAATGGGGCCAATACCATGTTTTGAATAGAGCTCATATGTGGGAGTTCCAACCAAAGGAATCGGACAAGAGTCCTCAAGTCGGAAATCCCTATTACAACCAAGACAACAAATTCTTCCAAACTTAGTCAGACCAGGCATCTCGAGATGTCACCGGACTGTTCACAAACTTCAAGGGAGTAAAACTCAGTTTACGCAGCACAAATGCACTTACCCTCGGCTTTGTTTATTGCAATAGACAAATCTAAGAACCAAAAGGAATCAACAAAGAACAAAATTGTGGGTCCGACCCACGAAAATACTTAACTAATTACGTCTTCTCCCACCAACAGAGACCCGTCTATCGTCTCGCCTTACCATACATCATCAAAGGAAGGGCCAAAGCAGGGCGGCAGTCAGGGCAGCGGTCGTCAGTAGCCGTCAGGAAGGAGTAACCGCGCTGCAAAAGACCTTCGGACCACTTTCGACATACAGGGGTTGCTTAATGTGGCTCGCGAACCCTCCGGAATTTTCTTGCGGGGTTCCTCACGACCTTCGGGAAGAACCGGTACCACTGAAACCGCCCCACGTTGGGCGCCAGTTGAAGAACCAGAACCTTTTGGGCCTGGCGGCGCAGGGTACGCCCAAGTCTCCGGAGTTCTCCTGCTTAGCTACACAGAGACACGGGACACTCTGTCGGCGTTATCCTAGAAGTACACAAAGTAGGTTCTCAGGAGACTGCCACTTCACTCTGTGGCGCACAGGGTTTTATACTATATAGGGTTCATATATATTAACCAAAAGCACTCCCAGAACACACAAGAAAGAGCCAATAAGGAAAGCTGGAAAACAGGATAGAACCAATAGGAGAAATTGGAAAACAATAGTGTCAGATGACTCGAAGAAACCTCTCCTCCAACTATGTTTGTCACCCCTCCCTCAAGCTAATTCATTAACAGATTCATAACTAACTTGCAGGTGGCGAGATACGTTTGTGTGTGTTGGAGGACAGTTGTGAAACGAGAGACTGCTAGCAGAAGACAGTGAAGGCCAGACGATAAGATAAGGTCAGGAAAGAATAGTGTGAACCAACAGATAGTTGAGACGGGGATTAGGAAAGCCAGACAGGTATTAGTGTACTCTGCTAGTCCTAACACCAGCTTTGTAAATAGAGGCAGAAAGCGTATTTCGACACCAGGCTGCAGAAAAAGCAGAATAGACTTTGTTTGCCGTGCCGAGTGATGGCAACATAAAATGGCGGCGGAGCACAAAATGGTGGGTCGATTCGATCGCGATCAGAAATCGAAGTTCCTCACCTATGGCCTTTGTAAATAGTGTTGTTTAATACTTTTTGATTTAATGCTGAATAAAGCATTTTTTTTTTCCTTTGCACACTATTGCTTTTCTGGTATTGATGTTGGTGCTGATGCTCCCTGAGTTGGGGTGGTGATAATGTGTTAGGTGTCTGGGAAATGTTGTGTGCTGCTCATGGGGTGGACCTTGGTATCTGCGTGCCATCACAAGGTCTCTGCAAATAATCTTTGGTCATGTATGCTCTTTGTGTTTTGAGACGTTGTCCCAAGGAGTGTACCTTCCTCTGTGGCACCTGACATCTTCCCTGCAGGGAGTTGCACAATTGTTGTGCTGACCTGTGTCTACATTTCCTTGGTGGGTGACGGATCCCTTCAACTGTGGCCATGCCTGCTGACCAATGTCTCCGCCTGCATCGTCTGTGCCATCCTTGGTAGTCACTGTACTTGTGTATAGAGTATGTTGCCATGCCTTCATGTAGAAATGGTCCCTTTTACGCACTATGCATGTGTGTACTCCCAGCCTAGCACACATATGTTACTTGTTCTGCAGGGTATTTGGGCACCTGACTGACAATTGTGGGCATTGTATCTGTGGGAACTCCACCCTATTCCTTCCATGGGAGACAACAACTTGGTGGCTGTCCCAGCACCTGGACATTCCTATCAGTCCTGGAATGTGCGTGACAGTGTGTGTTCCCTTTGGCTCTCAGTTTAGTAGGCTTTAACATGACTATACAGTCTTGTGGCATGATCTCAGTGTGTGTATTGTGCTGCATCCGCAAGGGGTGGGTATGCATCTGTCATTTGTCATCACACACACATGTGGTGGGTCATGCAGTGGGGGAAGTACATCCATCCTCATGGGAGTGGGACACTGCTGTCAGTGATGTGTTATTATGGCACTCTCAACAAAGTCGCACATTGGGGATGCGTTCATACACCCATGGAGTTGGGGTCATCTGAGGATGATGTACACACTCCCATGTCTCTGTCCACTCCTGGGAGTGATATGCGCCCACCCCTCATATGTCTGGGCGCTGCTGGGAGTGATAGGCACCCACCCCTCATATGTCTGGGCACTGCTGGGAGCGATAGGCACCCACCCCTCATATGTCTGGGCACTGCTGGGAGTGATAGGCACCCACCCCTCATATGTCTGGGCACTGCTGGGAGTGATAGGTACCCACCCCTCATATGTCTCTGTCCACTGCAGGTATTCCTCTGCACCCACCCCCATGTCTCTGTCCACTGATGTGAATCCTAGTCAGACACCCACCCACCCGCCTGCACCCTTGGTGCAGTACACTGCTCTCCTGGGCATACACACACCCCAATATACTGGTTAGATGCTGCACCAGGCCCTATGACAATATTCGTGGCGTGTGTACGCCTTGTATCACTGATGCACTGGTGCCCTAAGGGTACGCGTGATGCGGTCCGTACCCACGCTCTGAGAGCGTGGGTATGGGCTGTACCACCATTGTTGGGGTGACGTAGGGGTACGGGCCGTACCCGCGCTCTGAGTGCGTGGGTACGGGCCGTACCACCATTGTTGGGGTGATGTAGGGGTGCGGCCCATACCCACGCTGTGAGGGCGTGGGTACGGGTCGTACCACACGTACCCCTACGTCACCCCAACAATGGTGGTACGGGCCGTACACATGCCCTCAGAGCGTAGGTACGGGCCGTACCACCATTGTTGGGGTGACGTAGGGGTACGCGTGGTATGACCCGTACCCACGCTCAGAGGGCATGTGTACGCCCCGTACCACCACCGTTGTGGTGGGACGCAGGCCTTGGTGAACACGCTCCCCGAAGTGACCAGACCCTGGAGGTACTGTATGTACATGATATATGTGGTATAATTTGGGTAGGGGTTAAGTTGCTGCCCCTCGCCCCCCCCCTTTGCCCATGGGTGTTGTTCTGACCTTCTGCGGCGTCTGCGGCGGTTTCTGTGCACCAGGTCATAGGCTAGGAGGGCCGGGATTACACGTAGGATGGGGTCCATGGCTGTCCGTCACGTATAGGTGCTCCTTCTTCGCGTTGTCCTCAATTTCCCGGGAGTTTTGGGCTGCCGTAAAATATTATCTGTGCGGAGTAACGTAGGCACGAATCGTACTTGCTGGTCCGTAAAACGCTGCCTGACTCCGTCCGAAAGTCACGTACGCGATGTCCCGGATCGGAATTGTGTTTTTTTTAGCCGCACGTAGTTTTGTACGAATCATACGGAAATGGTATTTCTGTACGATTCGTACTTGCTGATTTGTAAGGGGGATTTCCCGGGTACGAGTCGTACGGAGAAAACGCTCCGTACGACCATTCGTACCCGGGTTTTAACGGATCGGAATCGGCACCTATATGTTTTTATTTTTTTAAATTTGTATTATTAAATATATTTGTATTTTAGTTTTTTACATATTATATATTTTTTTATTTAGTTTTTCAAATATTTTTTGTTGTTGATATTTTGATTGTTTTTCATTTTGAATTGACTGTAGTGGGAATAGTAACTTTTATCCCTCCGCAATCCAACACTTTCCCTTCTGTTACACTCACTGGAGTGGGAATATTAATTTTTACCCGTCCACTATCCAACACATTCCCTACTGTTGAACTGATTGGGGTGGGAATATTAAGTTTTTCGCCTCCGCTATCCAACCTTTTCCATACTGTTGCACTCACTGCAGTGGGAATAGTAATTTTTACCCCTCCGCTACCCAACACTTTCCATACTGTTGCACTGACTGGAGTGAGAATATTAAATTTTATTCCTCCACTATCCAACACGTTCCCTACTGTTGCACTCATTGGAGTGGGAATAGTAATTTTTACCCGTCCGTTATCCAACACTTTCCCTACTGTTGCACTGACTGGAGTGGGAATAGTAATCTTTACTAACCCTGGGCGCAGTGCTACACTCCGGCCGCGGAGTGTGCGTAGCATTGCCTACTTCGCGATCCGTGTAGTAGGCGTAGGGCATGCAAGCTACGCACACCCACGGCGGAGCGAGTTGCCCGCCACCCACCTCCCTCGCGCCCGCTTTTAAAACACATTAAGAATAATGTTAAACTTTTAAAAAACAACGTTTAAGTAAATTAAATAACTTACCTGGGCTGCGGCGTCCCGGGGCTCCCTCTTCGCATGAGCATTTGTCGTGACAAATGCGCATGTGCGGGCGGCCACGCATGCGCATTTGTGAGGAAGTCATCGGCGAGAGAAGGAAGAGGGAGCCCCGGGACGCCGCAGCTCAGGTAAGTTATTTAATTTACTTAAACCTTGTTTTTTAAAAGCTTAACATTATTCTTTAATGTATTTTAAAAGCGGGCGGGAGGGAGGCGGGAGGGAGGCGGGTGGCGCGTAGTGGGGCTACGCGGCGTGTGCGGGTGGGTGTAGATTTGCCCCTACTCCGTGATGCTCCGTGTAGCCTCACTACGCCCACTACGCCCAGCCTTGATCTTTACACCTCCGCTATCCAACACTTTCCTTACTGTTGCACTCATTGGAGTGGGAATATAATTTTTTTCCCTCTGCTATCCACCCCTTTCCCTACTGTTGTACTGACTGGAGTGGGAATAGTAATTTTTACCAATACGCTATCCAACACTTTCCCTACTGTTGCACTGACTGGAGTGGGAATAGTAATCTTTAACCCTCCGCTATCCAACACTTTCCTTACTGTTGCACTTAATGGAGTGGGAATATTATTTTTTTCCACTCCGCTACCCAACCCTTTCCCTACTGTTGCATTGACTGGAGTGGGAATAGTAATGTTTACCCCTCCACTATCCAACACTTTCACTACTGTTGTACTGACTGGAGTGGGAATATTTATTTTTACCCCTCCGCTATCCAACACTTTCCCTACTGTTGCACTCATTGGAGTGGGAATATTAAGTTTCTTCCCTACGCTATCCAACTCTTTCCCTTCTGTTGCACTGACTGGAGTAGGAATAGTAATTTTTACCGCTCCGCTATCCAACACTTTCCCTACTGTTGCACTGACTGACGCCCAGCCTTGATCTTTACACCTCCGCTATCCAACACTTTCCTTACTGTTGCACTCATTGGAGTGGGAATATAATTTTTTTCCCTCTGCTATCCACCCCTTTCCCTACTGTTGTACTGACTGGAGTGGGAATAGTAATTTTTACCAATACGCTATCCAACACTTTCCCTACTGTTGCACTGACTGGAGTGGGAATAGTAATCTTTAACCCTCCGCTATCCAACACTTTCCTTACTGTTGCACTTAATGGAGTGGGAATATTATTTTTTTCCACTCCGCTACCCAACCCTTTCCCTACTGTTGCATTGACTGGAGTGGGAATAGTAATGTTTACCCCTCCACTATCCAACACTTTCACTACTGTTGTACTGACTGGAGTGGGAATATTTATTTTTACCCCTCCGCTATCCAACACTTTCCCTACTGTTGCACTCATTGGAGTGGGAATATTAAGTTTCTTCCCTACGCTATCCAACTCTTTCCCTTCTGTTGCACTGACTGGAGTAGGAATAGTAATTTTTACCGCTCCGCTATCCAACACTTTCCCTACTGTTGCACTGACTGGAGTGGGAATATAAAATGTCATCCCTCCGCTATCTGAAACTTGCCTACTGTTGCACTCACTGAAGAGAGAATAGTAATTGTTACCCCTTGCTATCGAACATTTTCCCTACTGTTGCATTGATTAGAATGGGAAATTTAAGTTTAAATATTTTTAAATAGTTTAATGTTTTAATTAATAATAGAGTGTTTTTTAAATAAATGTTGTGTTATTGGTATATGTATATATATTTATTTGTAATATTTTTATATATATTTAAACCTATAAAAATAAATTTAAATAATAGTTTATTTATTGTTTTACAGTAAATATATATAATAATTATGATATATGTCTGTGTAACTTTGTTAGATTAAGTTAATTCTTTTTTGTTAAATGTTTATCAACTCTATTTATTATTTTAGATTAAGTTTAATATTTATTATTTTATTTTATACATATATAAAAACCGATATTTTTTACATCTATATTCATGTCATCGATATTTTTGTTTCGATATTTTTGTACTTACCTTTATAAATATAGGATGTTGATATTTTTGACAACTATATTTATGACTCGGTATTGTGGTACGGGAATATTTTGGGTGTCAATGTGTTATCAGTGAACCGTAGAAAAAACAGAGAAGAAACAACCATTGTGTTGATACCTATGGTCAGGGAAAGGTATTAAGGGTACAAAAGGTACAGACAGAGGGAGCTCGGAGGGAGAACATGGCGGCAGTCGGCTGACTTGCTGCGGTGCTCCGGGATTAAGCTCCCGTTGTATTCCTCCTAGATGCCTGAAGCCCGAGAAATATGAATAGCCTCCGCGTAGAAAGAAATTCTCTATAAGCTGATGTTTACACTTTTTCGATGACCAAAGTTTTGGATTCCACAAAAAAAACGTAGAAAGGAAAACGGAGTATCCCTCCCACGTACCTGGCGTTCAACATAGCTCGACGTGGGCTGTCTATCCTCCCTCTCTATGACGGGAGCTTCAGGCGGCGAGTCATGCATCTTCGGTGGTGGAAGCAGCAGGGGTGTAGTGAGTGCTACTGGCTCTAAGCAAGGCTCTAGGTACGGAGAAATACACATCGAAGTACCGGCCGTTCTGAGGCTGTGGTCCGTGGCCGTCCTGGAGCTGCGACGGGGCAGGAAGGCACGCTGTCTGGCGCTTACTGCATGTAGCGTTTCAGCTAAGTCCCAGACTCAAAAGTCCAAGTTTGTTTCTCGAGGAGCAGTGGAGGGCAAAGTGGCTGTTGAGTGTCCTGCGGGTACGAAGTACACGGGAAGCTGTGTGGAGGGGTTCTTGGAGGAGTCCGCAGAGGAGTGTTTGCAGCTACACCAGCGGTCACCCAAAAATAGGGGTAGAGGTGCTCGTAGAAGAGGCAGGGTGCCTACAAAGGCACTGTGGAAGGAGCCTGCCCCTACTACTCCACGTGAGGTAAAATTGGTTAAACTGGTGGAAAATGGATCTACACCCCTTGAAGGTAAGAAAGCCTCATCTTATTTGTCTGCAGAAGTGAAGTCAAAGGGCATAAGATCAAACGGGGCCAGATGTAAAGCTAAACTTAAAAGGGATTTGAACGCGGCACTGGATCTGGGCACTAAGATAACTCCGTCCATGCGCTCCTATTTTAAAGTACTACCACAGGTGCTCTGTTTGACAGAGGCGCAGGACATGTTTGCCCCCCTGACAGTAATGGATTCTGGGGCTGCAGATCTGCCTGTTTCAGATGTCCTGGATGTCATGGATGTCCCAGTTTCAGATTTTGTCCCTGCCTCTTGTAGCCCCTCCGGAGGAGATTCGGGGTCTTTACTCACTTCTGTGAATGTTTCCTCCGAGGTGGAGTCGGTTCCATCTAAGGGAGACTTATTGTCCAGTGGCTTGTCCGGTCCATCAGTACGCGAACCCCCGGGGAGTGGAAAGCATGATCTAGCAGGAGCAGGGGGAGGAGTAGGGGTTTTTGTTACCCCCAACTTGGTAACCCAAGTGGAATCTGACGGCACAGAGTTGAGTAGGGAGGGGATGGAAGATCCCCTCCATCTGGACCAGCAGCAAGCTTGTATATCTAATCCTGATACAGAGGGCACCATCTCTGCGGCCTCTTTACTGGCAATGTTTTCATCCCTATCCTGAGATATTAAAAAAGGGTTTGAAGAATCTTCTGCCAATCAGATGGACATCCGTAACCATTGTGAATCTCTAGACAAAAAGATCGATGGGCTAACCTCCAGGACGGGAGAGTTAGAAGAGACGGTCGCTGTGATGTCTATGCATCTGGATAAGGCTGAGGAGGACATTGTTAAGTTGCGGAAGGAGGATCAGGCCCTATTAGACAGGATGGAGGTGTTAGAGAACAATGCCAGAAGATCTAATATCCGCATACTTAATGTACCGGAGGGTTCCGAAGGCTCTGATGTCAAAACTTATGTGGTGCAATTACTGAAGGAGTCGTTGTGTCTAGATCAATCCTCAGAGGAATTGACCATCGACATTCAAAGGGTCCATAGAGACCCGTTTAGGAGAACTCAACAAAGAGCTAAGCCACGCAAAATCCTTGTCAATTTTCATACCTACGCCCTTAAAGAGCAGATCCTCAACTTAGCCCTAAAACAAAAATCTCTTCCTGGTAAGGGATTTACTTTTCTTATCAGGTCTGATCTCTCTAGAGTTACGTTAGAGAAACAGTGGGAGTTTGGCAGGCGGCTTGATGCATTTAGAAAGTTGGGAGCAACTGCTCAGTTGGTGTACCCTGCCGCCTTGTAGGTGATGTTCAATAATAAGATGTTTAATATTAGGACAGAGCTCCTTTTAGATTTGGGCAATAAGACGGCGGGTTAAAATATATGCCTTGTAACTTATAGATCAAGGAAGGATTCTGAGTGTTAGGTATAATTGCATAATTGCAGGTATTGAAAAAACAAATAATCTTTGCTAAATATAAAAAAAATATATATATATATATATATAAAGTGAAGAAGAAAAAGGGGGAAAAAGGGGGAATAGAGTAGGGAGAAGGGCAGAAAAGGTTAAAATAGTTATACATATATGTCCATGATTCCTTTCTTTTTTTTGCATACACTTTTCAT
Organism: Triturus cristatus; assembly: GCF_964204655.1. NCBI lineage: Eukaryota > Metazoa > Chordata > Amphibia > Caudata > Salamandridae > Triturus > Triturus cristatus. The sequence continues at coordinate 201,087,796 of NC_140593.1, forward strand.
ACACTTTCCTTTGCACATACGTTTTGCGTTAGCATAAACGGTTGCTTTGATCACTTTGGTCACTTTGGGGGGAAACTCAGCTCAGAGATCGGGGGGGGTCACGGGAGCTTGAGATGGGGGTGCCATCTGCTGGACTTGATCCGGTTAGATACACCAAGGGTTTTCCATGGGAGGGAGGGAGGAGGGTGGAAGGGGGGTTGGGAGGGTCACGGGGTAAAATGTTTTATAAAACTGCTCATGTGCCAACTTAGTGTTCTATTGTACTTTGCTCGGTGTATGATAACCTTAGATATGCTGCTATTTGATATAAGGTTAGGTCAGACGCATGATGTCCTAAGCCCCCATGTAAGGTTTGGTGGTGTTAGGGTCAGTCGTCAGGACAAGTTTTATGGCTAGTCTAAAGAAAAGGTACAGACAGAAGCATGAACACTAAACTGTATAAATCTCATATAATAAAGCCATGCATCTCATTCCCCAAAATGTGCAGAAAGTTCTTCATGTGAGGACAAGCCTGATAGTACCTTAGTGTAAAGCTCTAGAATGTATCTGGATTCCAATTGGCACAGTTTACGTATTCTGTCACCACCCCTATTGGATTTGGGAATGCGGTCAATCACATAGAAACGCAATAGGTTCCTATTGCTGTTGGGGACTTCCTCAAAATGGCCAGCAACTGGATACTGTTTATCCTCTTTTTGGATGGCTCACATATGCTCCAAAACTCTTTTCTTGGCAGGGAACATTGTGATACCTACATGGGATTCTTCGCTTGGGCTGGAAAGAAGTTAAACACAAAAATTAGACAGACGGTATATGTGTTTATCCATCACCCTGTAGGTATTGGCAACATGGGAAAGGGCTATTTTCACATTGGTGCTGAATTTAGAAGCCTTGCACATGGTGCAGGTGAAAGAAACCTTGTACAGTAGACAGGCTTGGTAAACTAACAGTGATTTTATTGTTACACAACTTTTCACTCAGGGACGTACCCTTTCTGAAGGTGATACTAGAGTGATCATCAGCTATGTTATTCAAAGTTGATTCTGTTTTAAGGATGCCCCAGTATTTCTTAAGACATTGTCTGATATCTTGTGCTCTATTTTTGAATGTAATAATGAATCTTAGGGTCGGAGTGACTTCAGGAGGTGGTTTAGGCTTGGGACCTAGCACAGACTCCCTACTGACACCCTCTGTTTCGATAATGCGCCTTTAATGACTCCTATTTTCTAGCCCTGTTCTTTGAAGCACCCATCATTACTTTACATTTTTCCTGAAAACTGATTTCTGTGCTGCAGTTCCTGCAAGCCAGCAGGAACTCAAAATACAGAATGTTGTTAATCAAATTCTTGGGGTTGCTGCTCTGGGCATGGAGTTGGGTGTTTCCTGCAGTTTTCTTTCTGTACAGCTTAGAGGTGAGTTTGTTGTTTACAACCGCCGTTTGGGTGTCAAGGAAGTTAATGTGAAAATCATTGATGTTCCTTTCAATTTTCAAATTGTAAGTGTTTTCATTCAGTTTGGTAATGAATCTCATTGCCTGTTTGTTGCTTTTCTTCCAGACCAGAAAAAGGTCATCTATATACTGTGCCCAATAATACTATGGGCATTGTAGTCTTCTAAGGTTCTGGACACCTGCTGCTCCCAGCACCCCATCAGTAGGTTGGCGTAACTGGGAGCAAAGCAGGTGGCTATCGCCGTTCCTTGTGTCTGTCTGAATAGAGAATTATTGCAGCATTCAATCATGGAGATTAACATCTCTGTGTGATACAAGTTGATGGAACATGATTTAAGGAATGGCTACAGATCGGTACACAATCCCTGTGTCTCGTAGAGGTGTACAGACTACATACTTCCAATGTAATCAAAAGATAGTCTCTTGCCATACAATATTTTGAGTTTTACTTAGAAAGTCCTTTCTATCTCGAATGTTTGACGGCAGTGTCATCATATAGGGACACAAGAAAAAGTCAATGTATTTCAAAGTATGTTCTAGAAGAGAACCTATTGATGACAAAATAGGTCTGCATGGTGAATTTGTGGGGTCTTTATGCAATTTTGGTAGTAAATATAATGTTGCAACTTTGGGACATCTATTCAACAGAAATGTGTACTCCCTGCTGGTGCCATTGAGATAGCATATTATGGTAGTGTTTGATTTTTCAGTGGCTTCTATGGTAACCTTCTCATAGCATTCCTCTATATTCAACTGCCTTATACCTTCCCCAAGATAGTCTTGTGTGATCTGGATCACAGAATTGCCCACTATGACAGATTGATGGATGATAATGCTGTGATCTGCCTGTAATCCTTTGAGACCTAATCTCTCATTTTTAGTAACATTGTCGGACTTCCAACGGGGTTTTTGCGCCAGTCATTTATGATCGTTTGTGACCAGCATTTCAAAGGTTTCAATCGTACTGGGGGGAGAGAGGGATTAAAACTGGATTTGGGTTTGAAGTCATCTGAACAATTTTCGCTGACTTCGAATCCCAATGATGCCAGGTACATCAGTGCTTGGTAGGTATCTTTAGTTTCCATATCTAATTTAGCGAGAGTCATCAAAGTATCAATGTCCCCAATGGTTAGATAATTAGATTTAAGCCTCTAGGGTCTAGAGGGGGAATGACAGTTTTTACTTTAAGTTTGTGCTACTTGTGTAACTTTAATTTTCTCACAAACTGAAACAAGTCAATCCTGCTTCGCACATAATTGAAAGGGTTTACTGGACAAAAGGACAGTCTGAACTGCAATACTATGATCTCTATGTCCATAAGACTATGATTAGATAAATGTACCACATTGTTTGGAGTCTTCATTATTCTTTCTTCTGTCCCCTTTTTTCCATTCCCATCGGGGTTCCTGGTTCCTGGTGCTTCTTCATTTGCTGTGCCTCTGCCTCTCTCTCCTCAGCCTTTTCCTCTGCCCTGACCATGATCCTTCTGCCATTGTTGTTGGTTCTTGCATTGATTCATTAGGTGAAATTCCTCCCCAAAATGTGTTGGGTGCGCTGAATCAGACTGCTGCTCCTATGCCATCTTAGGAGATGTTGCTTTCGCTTACATCACTTCTGGAGTCTCCCTTTTCACCTGATTGTAAGGTTCCCAAAGTCTGGGAGGTCTTTACATTCCTTCTTATGTCATCAAATCTACGGCTGAACGTAAAGATCCTGCCATCTTGATAATCCCATTGATCATGAGCAAATTTCCTTTGTTTTTTCAAAACAATTTTATCTTCATTTTCGATTACTCTCTTGGTTATTACCCCTAATTTGGTATCAAATTTGGTATGTTCTTTCCATACAAATTTGGCAAGTATGAACATCATTCAGCTAGAACAGCTCATAAGATTAGTGGCCCTCTCTTTGATCAAATCTGGGTCTGGCTGCTCATATGATGAAGCAATGAGAATCCTTAGACCTCTGGACACCCTGCCCTGTTCCAAATACTTTTCTAATGGGATTGCTTCCCGTCATTTTGAATTTTCCTTTTTAATTAGTTTCTCCAACTTGTACTATTTTTGGCCAAGAGAGCCTATATCCCCAGCTCCACTACTCAAGGGGACTGGTTTGTTAACATTTATAAACATGTAATTCGCTTTTTACCTCCTCCGTGCTCTGAAATTATTCTCCATTACGGCTTGATGGTCTTCAAATAGTTATATGGTAGACAATACACTAATGATATTCTGAACAGAGGCCCTGGTAAGCCCTATGCCATGTCAAGCTAGGGCTTGTTAGGAATTCCTGCAGAGAGTTTCCTTATGACCGTCGGGTGGAATGGATATTAGCTATGTGCAAAAGGAGGGATACATGTAGGTGTTGCAGGCAGGTCATCAATATAAGATTCTGTGTGAGGGAAGCTTTGAAAAGTGTGTTGCGGGGACGCATACTAACCCACCATGTAGTGACTCCTACTTCAGGTCGTCCGACTCGGTGAGTCACTGCCATACAGCAAAGGTTTTCGGCCGTCCACTGCACTACGCCTACAGCCTCCTGCTCACAGATACTGAAGTGACACAGACCCTAAGATTCATTACTACATTCAATAATAGAGCACAAGATGTCAGAAAATGTTTAAGAACCACTGGGGCATGCTTAAAGCAGAATCACCAGGGCGGAATGGCTGCGCTCATCCTCCTGGACCTCTCAGCTGCATTCAACACCGTCTCCCCCGCACCCTAGCCACCAGACTCCACGATGCCGGTATCCACGGCATGCCCCTCAACTGAATACGCTCTTTCCTTACTGGCAGAACTCAGTGGGACAGACTCCCTCCCTGCCTCTCGGAACTAACAGATACCAACTGAGGAGTGCCCCAGGGCTCCTCCCTCAGCCCTACCCTCTTCAACGTCTACATGGCCTCCCCTCATAACAATCGTCAGTACAAAGGAGAGAATCTTGCAATGGCATGTCAAGTGGGTATTGTTTGGATATTACCTTACCTGGGTCATACTGACTGTGCTTTATCATTTGGCATAGTTGTAGTACCTGCCACTGAGGCGGAGTAGGACTTCCTGACATACACCTAGTGCTAGTAATCTGCAGCATTTTGCATACTGTCCTTATTATATATCTTCCTTCCACTTTATTTTTGTAATATGTATGTACAATATATATTTTTGTTTTGTTTATTTTTTATTTATTTTCTATTTTTCCAATTCAGTTTTCTGCTCTGCTCACTACTTAATGCATTGCGTGCATATGTATTATTGTACTATGCATGATCTGAGAACTTATATTAATTCCGTTGGGCTGTTTACCTAGGAAACTGTGCACGCTGTTTGTTTCAGTAAATTAATGTATGCCATTGTGGTGCTGGACGCCCTATGACAACAACATCTACATATGCATTTGTCTTGTTTATTTGCCCACTGGGGCTGTATAGTCATTGTGTCTGGGCATGCACCTTCTGGTATTTGATGTATTTAGTTCAATTAAAAGTTTGATTATAATTATACTTATATGCAATTCTATGTTGCGCGCAGCTGAGAAAATATTAGACGGAATATATTATACTGCTTATTACTTGCATAATAGTATAACAAACTAGGATGCTGTCAACTTCATTTTAACAATGCTAATGTGAACATGTGTATATATATTATCCTATGTAATGCTCCATGACGGCCAAAATGTTTACCTGCTTTGAGAGATGACTCCAGGTGGTTGACCTTTGTTTATGTCATTGCTTGCTTTCAATAATGTTAAAATTCATGCCGAGAACATGCCTTTCTAACCCATGACCAAGGCATTCTCTACAAATTGGGTTAATTCAGCTTAGATGGCAATAAATCACATGAACTAACAGTATTTGCATACGTTTCTTTTCTGGAGGTGAATGTACGTGCCCGATCAGTTTGCTTGTTCAATTTGTGGAACTGTATACATGTATATATATATACAGGCTCAACATCATCTCAAGACACCCACCTGATCCTCTCCCTCACCAACGCAACTAACATCACCAGACACAACTTCCAAGAAAGGATAAAAGCCGTCGCCACTTGGATGAAGAACAGCTGCCTAAAACTCAACTCAAAATAGCATGAAGTCCTCATCCTTGGCTCCACCTCCTCCACATGGAACGACTCCTTGTGGCCCTCCAGCCTCGGAAGTCCCACTACCCTGACAGACCACGCACGAAACATCAGCATCATACCAGACTCATCGCTCACAATGAACCCCCAGCTCAATGCTGTATCCTCGACATGCTTCAACAGCCTTCGCATGCTTCAAAAGAATTTCAGATGAATCCCAACCGAATCCAGAAAAGCTGTCATGCACACACTCATCAGCAGCAGACTCGACTCGGAAACGCTCTCTACGCTGGAATCAACAGGAAACTCCTTTGCAAACTCCAGACTGTCAAGAACGCCGCACCAAGACTTATCCTCGTGTTAGACCCAGGGTCCCAGGGACCACCGACTCCGACACAGTAGCTTGGCGCGAGGCAGGTAGGCATGCCCGAGGCTATGTGTGAAGTATTTGTGCAGCATACCCCCACTCTGACACAGTAAAGCACTTGCAATGAAGAGACACCACTCTAATTAAATTTACAAAACAAGTATCTTTATCTACTTCTTGTTAGGGAAGGTAACGTAGGGTTCTCACAGTAGGCAGGTTAAATGGTTGGTAACCTCAGGTCAACACAGGTAACATTTACTATGTAGATATACACTTCAGGTAGGCATTCTCATGCATTGCCTCTATGCGGGCAAGCATTCTTAAACATCTAGAACATACAGGTAGAAATTCTATTGCAGGTACAAGCTGTGCTGAGGTGTGCCGTACAAGTAATGAGGCTGAGGCAGGCAGATATTCAATTTAGGCCCCAAGCCCCCTGCACCTATTCATCCCAAATTAGCATTCTTAAGCAGAGGTACACTGGAGGCCACAGCGCTTCTGCGGATGTGCTCTACATGCAGTCTTTCTTAGGCCTCTATTCAACACCTGCGAGATTTCTTATGCGGACATAGGTTCAATGCAGGCAACCATCATCAGGGAGACACATCTACGCAAGGCAAGCAACAATTCTAGTGCCAATATTCAAGTGTGAATAATCATTCTGATGCAAAGGTCCAATACAGCCTCTGGGCAGACATTTGAGTGGGGCCCTCCTGGAGATAGCGGTCACTCGTATCCCCACCCGGTGCTCAGGCCCCAGAAGCCCCGGGGACTAGCCTGCTGTCAAGAGGGTTGAGTCTTTGGATGGCCAGAGGCCTGCGATCTCCCTGACTCACCGGATCAGCTATCGAGGGTGGAGTTGCAGGCAGTAAGGCGGCGCCGGGCCTAGTCACCGTGGGACCCCCCCTCCCTAGACAGCCCGCTGCTCACTTCCCTCGGGGCTCTTCCCTGGAGAGGGCTGCAGGATTCCCTGACGTCCGCGGGGCTCTCCGCTTCAGGATTGCTGGTCTGGGGGCTCCAGGGCTCCCACCCGCAGCAGAGCCCCTCTCACAAGTTCCGGGGCGGGCTCTGGGCTTCCGGCTTGCTCTGGACTTGGGAGCCAGTCAGATCGTGGCCTCCTGGGGGCGCGGCCGATGACGCGGCGGGTGCCCCGGTTGCCCGGCAACACCTGTCTTCGCGAGCTCGGCTCAGTGCGGCCCTGCAGTAACTGCAGCGGCCCTCCTTTTGCTTCAGGGGCCGCGGCGGTGATTTTGGTCACAGCGTCTTCCTCCTGAGCAGCGCATGGGCTGGGGCAGTGATTTTGGTCACAGCGACTTCCTCCTTAGCGGCGCCTGGGCTGCGGTGGTGATGTAGGGGCCCAGGGCGCATTCTGGTATAGCGCTCAAGTTCACGGGCACGGAGCTCTCGTCTAACAGCGCTTAACAGCACTTCAGGTACTGGGCACAAAGCAACACGCGACCACAGCGCTGAGAATCACTTGCAGAGTTTTAGGCTGTGCAGCGCTATACTATCACAGTGCTGAGCATTAACTGCGAGATCTGGGCAGGCACCGCTTAGCCGAATTAGCCCTGGGGGGCAGTTGCAAGTTCTGGCAATATAGTGCTTAGCTGGCACAGCGCTTTACAGTACCTCAAATGAGAGGGCAGCAGCAGCACAGCGCTTACTAGTCTCAGCGCTAGTGGTGGATGGCAGGTTTTAGTTGCAGGGGAAGGGATTAGGTTACTCCTGAGCGGTGGTCCTGGAGTTGTTATCCTTGGTTCCCCTCACACAGAGCAGGGTCAGCAGGCTGGCAGGAACACTCATCTATCTTGGGCCAGCAGGTCCTAAGATCAGTCAGCCTCAGCAGTGTAGCCTCCCCCTAGATCAGCAGCCTTTACTCCGGCGGAGGGTCCCCAGGTCCAGTAGTGCACCAACTAACTTGTCAGGTTTCCCTCCTTTGCTTTTATACCCCTAGGTAAGGTGACCCTTCAAAAAGGCTACACCTTCTGGTGCTAACCTGGGGGGTTGGAAGGTTCTAGAGGAATCTGGGGACTCTGTGGTGTCTGTCTATGGTGACAAGAGGCGGGGCGGTCAAGTTTACAGTAGCATTAAGTCCCAGCCTTATCCCAACTACTAGTGCGCAAATAGGACAGTGGCCTCACCGCAGAAGCAGGGGCCTGTGGCAACCATGTTGTTAGGGGAGAGCACCTGCACCTCAGCACTGTTCAGCAGCGGTAAGGTGCCCAGAGTCCTATGTCCAACAAAAATGGCAGTCAAGATCGAGGCAAAAAAGGGGGAAAAAAATGCGGGGTAAGACCACCCTAGGGATGACAGGTCTAACACCTCGTCATCCACATCACAGTCACATCACCCAACACCCCCACGATCTACACCGGCTTCCAGTAGAAAGAACAATAACCTTCAAATTCCTTACCCACAGATACAAGACCCTTCACAACACTGGACACGCATACCTGAACAGCCCAATCTCCTTCCGCGCACCCAAAAGACACCTCTGATCAGCCCAGCTCTCACTGGCCATTGTCTCATATATCAGCAAGACCAGAACGGGAGGCAAGTCCTTCTTCTCCCTCACCGACAAAGCTTGGAATACCCTTCCCCTCCACCTCTGGCAATGTCCCACATTGCCCCAGTTCAGGAAGGACCTCAAGACCTGGCTTTTCGGGTGACCCTAGGACTCAACTGAGCCCCTCAGCAACGTGAGACCCTCACAGGTGAGTAGTTGTGCTTTACCAACCCTGACTGAGATGTATTTAGTTCTTTTTTTTATTTTCTTTTTTTCTTTTTTTCTCCTTTGCAGTTTGCACAAACTGACGAATAATCACATAAAATCAGCACAGTTACAGAGACATGAAACCAAAAAAAAAAAAAAAACAATTCAGATAATACAATAGCAGTACATCCTTTGCCTTCTCGAGCCCAACAATAGTGACAGTGGAACGAGGAATCCAGCTTATATACACATTTTGGGATGCTATATTCTCTCTCCCTCTCTCATTCTGGTCTCCCTCCAGTTTGAAATGGGAGACCAGATAAATTTCCCGAAATCCCCTGTTTTCTTCCCCTTCTGTGCGTACAGGGAGATCTCTATATTATGCATACCCAATAATCTGGAAAGTCACATTTGGAATGAGGGGGCAGTGGTATCCTTCCACCCTGCAGAGATTAAAATCCGAAGTACTGCTACAGAGATAAAAACCAGGGCTTCCTCGACTTTCCCCAGTTTTAACCTATCATCAGTGCCCAATAACATCAGGGTAGGGGATAGATCGACCTTTTGACCTAGCAGCCCCTCCCAGAATTTTTCTATCTCACCCTGGATTACAGCCAGCGAGCCACAATTAAAGAACATATGCAGCAAATCTGCATGACCAGTATTACATCTGGGACATCTATCGTCTTCCCTGACCCCCCCGGCATATAACTTGGCAGGCGTATGATATAAATTAAACAGAGTTTTGTAATGCTGAGCCCTCAAGTTTGTAGAACGAAATATTTTTTTATTCAGAAAGAGGGCCAGATCGAGGTCGACATCAGGGTTTCCCAATTTTATGGCCAAAGCACGTTCGTTTTTTTCCAGATCATCTTGAATTTCTCCCATGATGAGCATGTAAACGACTTTTAGCTTCTTACACCCTATGACCAACAAGTCCATCATGGGGAATTCTGCCAGAGGTGACATCCTCGGTCTTAATGCCTTCAGCGAGCGCACTAATTGGACATACAGCAGCCAATGGTTTGTAGGGATACCGACACTACGCTGCAGGACATCGAACCCCAATATCTCATCTTCCCCGATTATATTTTAATTATTTTCTCCTCGATTAAAAGGGGTATGGCATGAAACAAATACAGAATTTTTGGAAACATTGACATTTTTAGTACATTAACCCTCCCGATCAATGAGAGGTGTAATACATCAATTCTTTTCAGATCAGCTTCTATGGATTTACTAAGTGGAACAAAATTCTCGGCTACTATTTTATCTATTGAGGCGTTAATTCTAACCCCCAGATAGCTCGCTGAATCCACAAATCTGATATCTGATTTAATAATATTTTTAGTGCATATTATTTGCGTTTTGGATTCATTTAGTAGGTACCCCGATTGGCTACCGAAAGCCTTCGCCATTTGTGCCAAAACCAGAAGTGCCTGCTGAGGGTCAGTGGTAATCACAGCCAAATCGTCTGCGTACGCCAAAATCTTACTTTCGTAGCCATTACATACCACGGGGCTGATCCTTGGGCACCCTAATATCTTCCGGATAAACGGATCGATATAAAGAGAGAAGAGGATTGAGGAACAGGGGCACCCTTGGCGTGTGCCTCTATTTATAGTTATTTCATCAGAGCTCTCCCCCATAACCACCACTCGCGCGACTGGATCGACATACATCGCTCTGAGTGCTCTGATGAATTTCTCCCCAAATCCTCTCCCCGCTAAAATCCCCCAAAGAAAGTTCCAAACCACTCGATAAAAAGCCTTCTCGGCGTCGAGCAGGATCATGGCCATCTCGCACCCCGCGGCAGCCTGGGCATCGAACAGAGCTATTGCCCTCCTAGTATGGTCCGTGGTACCGCGCCCAGGTACAAACCCGTGCTGCCACAGGGAAACAAGACCGCCAATGATCCTTCCCAACCTTTTAGCCCAGATCTTGGAATATAGTTTAGTGTCCGCATTAATTAACGAGATGGGGCGATAGGATCCCGGTTTTTCCCTGGGCTTCCCCTTCTTGTGGAAGACTACTATATTAGTTTCCCTCCATGATTCTGGGACCACTCCTGTGCAAATTATACCATTAAATAAATCCGTTAAGAGCGGGGTGATCTCGGATTCGACACATTTGTAGACCTCCAGGGGGATCCCATCTGGACCTGCGGCCTTACCCGTAGCTAACTCCCGCAAAGCAGCTGTAATCTCACTCCCATTGATATCCATCTCCAACTCTTCCCTAACTGAGTCATCTAGTCGAGGGCCATTATCCACATACTCTTCACCCTGGTGACCATCCAGATTTTCCTCGGCATAAAGGCTTTGATAGAAGTTCTTAAAAACCTGTAGAATCTCTTTGTCGTCTGTGAATTCGTTCCCATTATCTTCTATCCTAGAGATGATATTTTTTGCTTTTTCCTGCCTAATTTGTAGAGCTAAAATTCTACCAGCCTGTTCGCCTGTTTCATAACGTTTGGCCCTAGATGAATGGTATTCGCACATTGCCCTCTGCATTACCAACTTCTGTAATTCCGCTTTGGCTACCAACAGTTTCCTTTGACTCTTATTACTGTCCCCACCTTGTGCTATATCTAAGGTATGTTGTTCTTCTGTGACTGATAGTTTCCTCGTTAGTCTTTCCACCTCGCTCCTATCCTCCCTTCTCAGTCTAGCTGCACAGCTTATTGATTCGCCCCTTAAGGCTGCTTTAAACGTCTCCCAAACCCCATTTCGTGACGTACTGTATCTATTGGCGGCAAAAAATTCCCCTACCCATTTCCTGATATGTTCTAAATATCTATTATCCGCCAATAACCTCCTTTCAAAGGTCCATCTAGTCCTTATCCTTTCTAACCTATCCAGTTCGTAAGTTAATACCAGCGGGCTATGATCCGACAATAGCTTCGGGAGTTTAGTTATTCCTACCCTATTTATTTCTGAGGATGACACAAAAAAATAATCTAATTTCGTATATCTCTGAAATGGATTTGAAAAATATGTGAAGCCTGGGTTTTGGGGTTCTTTGACCCCCCCATACATCTTCCAACCCATGCGAGCTGATAAGAGCCTTAACAGCCCTGAAAACTCTTGGCTTCCGTCCTGAATATACTGCGTTGTTACCCCAATCCGCTGAGATATTTAGATCTCCACAGAATATTATGGGAGTTGACCAACTAGCTATCTCTATTTCGAGGAGATCATAAATCTCAGGATCATCATTATTTGACCTATAAACTACACACAGCGTAAAGCCCTTTTCCAGCTCGACTAAAACCCATCTCCCATTGCTATCGGCTTTCGTCCGCCTAACCCCTCCCAAGAATGTTCTGGCTAAGACTGCGACTCCCCTGTTTGTCGAGGATTGAGTTGAACATGCCGCCAGCTCAAAACCACTTAGAGACATGAGATTCCTTTTAGCCCAGGGGAGGTGGGTTTCTTGAAGACAGAGGACGTCAAATCTGTTATGCTTCACAAAATGTGCCAGTTTTTGACGTTTCCTCCAATCGTTCATCCCGCCTATGTTAATTGAGCACACTCTAATACTCGCCATCGTGGGGGTCCACTTGAACACCTAAATCTACCTGAGTCTTTGACAGATTATCCGTTGCTGTATCCATAAGCTGACTAGAGAGACATCCAAAATAATCCAAATTGCATCTTTTTCCCCCGTTTTCTAGTTTCACAACCACCCCCCCTTCCCACCCTCTAAGCCACCCCCCCGACTCAACCCCCACCCCCCCTACACTACCCCCCCACAACCCACTCTGTGAAGCGCTCAGACCAAGTCTGTGCACGTGATGGACTAGCAGAGATCGCAATGAGGACAGACAATTTAAAGCCAAGAAAAAAAAAAACAACACCACTGAAAAGACCCTTAAACCCATTCAAACTGGTACGATATGCACAGCACGATTCCCCTGCCGGACGATCAACCAAGCCATTCTCATCTTAAACGATAACTGGAGTAGGACTACCCCCTCAAATAGCAGTTTAAGAGCTATTTGCCTAGAGAGTCCAGATACTCCTTCGCTTTAATTTCTGAGGTGAAGAATATGGTCCTGCCTTCATTAATTATTTTTAACTGGGCTGGATTTATCAGGAAGGCTTGGATCTTCTTATCCTGAAAAGGCTTGATCATCTCCCTCAATCGCCACCTTCGCTCTACGGTCGTGTTGCAATAGTCCGGACGCACGAAGAATGAGACCCCTTCGCTACTTCTCCTGGCATCTGGTCTCGCCTTTTCTGCGATGGACTGTCTCAAAATAAAGTTGCCAAGAAATATCAACACGGCTCTAGGTTTGTTGCCTTCCTTCGCATTCCTGCGAAGTTTAAAGGGGGTGCAGTGGACTCGTTGTAGCTCGGTAGACCAAGTCCAGTTAGAGAGCTCTGGAAATGCTTGTTCGAAGAGTTTGATGATGTATGCCCTTATATCAGAGCCCTTGACCCCCTCCGGGATTCCCAATACCCTCAAGTTGTTCCGGCGGAGCCTGTTCTCCATCTCCTCTAGTTTCCACTGAAGATCGACCACCTGAGAGCAGTGAGCATTAACCTTGCTGGTAGCTTCAGCCACCTCGGTCTCCATTGTTACAACTCTCTCTTCCAGATTCGAGACTCTGTCCCTGGTGTTGGCACAAACCTTAGAAAGTTTCCTAACCACGCCCTGCATCTTCCTCATTGCAGCCTGAGCTTTGCGGTTATCCTGGCGGGTCTCTTCTCTATGTGCGATTATCTCTTGATGTATTGTCTCCAAGAGCGACATATGGGTAGCGTCCACACTGGGGCTTCCCTGGAGAGCCAAGGCGGGAGAGTGATCCCAGCTTAGCTCACGATGGTGGTGGCTCTGAGCCTGACTCCTCACAGCTACGGGTGGTCTTAACGCCGTTGCTGGCAAATTTAGTTCTGGGTTGCTCTCTGAATCACTCTCAGAATCTAAATAGGAACTGCGTTCGTCATCCCCGGACCAGCCGGCCCCTTCGGACACTGAAAAGAAGCATTCGCTGGGATCTTTTTCCTTTCACTGACAGGACCTTCCAAGGCCAGGTCGAACTCAGTACTCAGGAAATCCGTATTAGCTGTGGCTCCCGACTGCAGCTGTAACTGTAACTGTACCCTTGCATTGGCCATGTCGCCACCCTGCACGGAGATACCAGCATCGTCTGTTGTTATTTCCTGGGACAACAACGCATTTTCAGCCTGGGGCGTCTCCTTTGTCACCTCATTCCCCCCGGCTGGAGATCGGGCCACGGGGTCGCCAGCCAAAATTGTATCTTTAGCCGGATATAGTGCAGGGGGCAGTATCTGGTCGGAGATTTCTTTGACGCTAAGGGGGGAAGACCCCCCCATAGTGTTCCCAGTCTCCGTCTCCTCATTTTGTGATTTAGCCGCTGGAGAGATGCTGCCCCCCACCACTTTAACCACCTCCTTCTCCTTCCCCTTCTCCTTACCCGCTTTGGAGAAAATGTCGGCAATTGAGGCAATTGAGGCGACTGCCCTGGCGGGTTCTTCCGGTGTTCTGCTGCCTCTTTTTTGGTTGTTCTGTGGGCATTTGTGCTATGCGTGAGTCCTCGCTTCCCTCTGTCTCGATCTCGACTCCTTCCCACAGAGCTTTTTTCTTTTGGGACACCGTTTTTGACCCGGCCGCTGTTTTCAGGGCAATAACTTCCTTCCGTCTCTCACCAAGCCGGTTTGATGGACCCGAGCCACTGCGGTAACCGCTTCCCCCCTTCTGCCAAGAGCGAAATTCTGCTCCACTCCGCCTGGAACCCGCTCCGCTGCCTCAGGACCCGACTCCGCCCTTCTATGTTCCCGCGGAGTCTATGGCCAGACGAGAGAGCCGAGACCGCGAACACCACTGCCCGGGCAAACTGTTTCACGGGACCCTGGCAAGTAAGTGCTATCAGCATCCTGAAATTAGAGTAATAATCCTGGCGTCGGGAGATCCATTTCCGTCGGTCTCATTTTCCTTCCCTTGCCCTCACTGCTCCGCTGCAACGGCCGCTACGCAGCCGCCATCTTGATTCTCGAGATGTATTTAGTTCAATGAAATGTTTGATTACAATTATACTTATATACAATTCTATGTTGCGCATAGCTGAGAAAATATTAGACGGAATATACTATACTGCTTGTTATTTGCGTAACAGTATAACAAACTAGGATGCGGTCAACGTTATTTTAACTATGCTAATGTGAACATGTGCGAGAATGCTATGAATGCAACCTGGTATATATATATATACATATATATATATATATATATATATATATATATATACCAAACACCAATCCTGTATTTCTCCTACAACAGATTGCGCCGAGCCCAGTATCCAATTTAAACGTGGTTTATTTTTCCAGTTTAGACAAATGCCCGACGTGTTTCGGAACAGCCGTTCCTTTATCACGGGTCAGTGCAACATTTGATTTCCCCGCCACATATAGTGCACAAAGTGAGTGTAAACATAAATGTAGGACTACTTGATACCTTTCAAGTTCATAGTAAAAACGGCATCCATTTTGTAATGTGTTTTTAAATATGTTTTTGAAGCGGATGAACATGTGAATTCATTACTTAATATAAAGTTTTAAATAAAACAAATGCAGAATGCAAAAATACAATTGCTTTTCTAATTCCATATTCGTATGTGTAGAGTGGACACCAAAACGCAATACAGGTTAAAGCTCCATACCATACGAAGCAAGTAACAACCACCTCAGTGGGCTTTAGCTACTTAGTCCAATTCAGCCCAAGTGAGCGTAAACTTCATATGTGACCTTTCTCTCCAATCAATTACCAAGAGTGTTCTGATTCCATTCCTATTTACACGAATATACATGAATTATATCATGTTTCATCCTTCTTAGATAGCACGTAATACATTTCTTCCATACATGAAGATATCGTCGTCTCCTAAAAAGATCAAATTAATGCACTGATCAAAAATGATCCTACTTTTTCTTTAAAAAACAAACATCATAACTGAGAGATAATCAAGACAGTTTTTTTGGGCAGCTACATAATAATTCAATCCGAAATCAGCCAAGATGTACTGCTAATTCCTCATCCTTGGCATGGCGGGAGCACTGATCCTACCATGCCAAAGCAAACTCTGCTTCACTTCATGGAAGCAAGAGCATTGAAAATGCTGTAGATGGAGTCCTTGGGCCCGAAATCGGCCTGGGGAGAGATGCCATGTGGCCCCCCTACTTCAAAATAAAAAGAAATGGCCATGCCCCAGGGGATGGGGTCCTCTGGGCCAAAAATGGCATGGGGAGGGGGGGGCACTTGGCCCCCTCCCTTTAAACAAACAAAAATGTAATTTACATTTTTTTACAAATTAAAAAAATGGCTGGGCTCCGGGGGATGGGGACGCCAGAGCCAAAATCGGCCTAATGGAGTGCAGGTCATATAGAGGGACCAGGTTCCTCTGGGTGAAGAGTTCAAGTCCACATCAGGAGCATTACTGTATGCTTCGCATTGGTGGAGGCCATGAGGAGGTCGTTGTCAGTGCAAGGAGCAGTTCGTCCCTGAGCTTCACATAGGCAGGAGATGAAGGCCATCACTGTTTGGGCACCAAGAGCAGGTACCCATCGGAACTTCGAGTTGGCTTGAGACACGGTGACCGTTACTGACGTGAGGAGCTTACTAGAGGTCATGAAAAGCTTCATACCTTTGGATTTTCACCTGCAGCTTGGTTTGGAGCCAGGAGGAGTACACTCAGATGCCAGCCAAGGGTGCAGGACCTGGTGGACCTCTTGGGGATCAAGACGCACTCCAGCAGAGCCCAGCAGCAGGGCTTACGCAGGTCTAGGTAGTGTGGGTCAACTGGGCAGGGAGGTCTCTCAAAGCTTGTCGTGTGCCTGTAGCTCAAACAAGTGGTCAGTCACTGAACCTTGGACTCACTTCTCGAGATCCTGGGTTCAAAGAAGCCGGGTCTGGTGGCGCAGTGGACTAATGTGTCCACTGCAGGGGGCCAGTGTTCAACCTCATGGCCACAGGTTATAATCCCGGCAGGTCCACTCAGCCTTTCATCCATCGGAGGTCAAAAAAATGAGTACCATTGAGTTTGATAACAATAAACATCTTTTATTCAGTGCCAAGATGCCTACGGGTGAACGTGCACTTTACAAATACATGTTATGTAAAGGCAAGCAGGTCCAATCTTCCTTCTTCAGACAGCAGTGTAGTCCTTCTGAATCTTCCAAAGGTCCAAGAGGGTTCTGAGAGTGCCACATTTATACCCAATGTCAGTCTGTGTGTGAGGGCCCCCCTTTGTCTAGCCGTAAACTGGTTTTGATCAGTTCTTATGCTTCCCCTGGGTCTGGCTCCAAACGTTATAGGGTGACAGAGCATGGTGTCAGGTTTCTTTGTCTGTGTTGCATGCAGGGTCTTTTGAATTGTTATCAGGCTGAAGCCGAACTCCTCCCCAGCCTTCATGTCAGACACACCTACTCCCTCTACAAACAGTGCCATCATCCCTATGCCTGGAAAGAATATATATATATCTATAACACACTGCAGGAGAAACACTCAGTCACGTGATCCTGGGCTTTGGCAGACAGGTACATTTGGTTTAGGCAGTAACATGTTAACTCTCTAGAAGTGGCAGTTTCAGAATAGTAACTAGAAATCTGATGTTACCATTAAAGAACAGTATAAATTACAATTCAAATGAGTAGAAGAGGCATTTCTCTATCTTTTCCCAAACTGAAGTTATCACTTACTATGTTTAATAAGGTAACTCAGTGTTAGTCTACAGGAAAATAGCCTAGCAATAGTAAAAAACGACTTTAGGGGTTTTTCACTGTCAGGATAAGTAAAAGTTAAACACACATGCCCTACTTTTTAAACACCATGCACCCTGCCCTATAAGCCTTTAGGGTGCACCTGAGGGATGACATAAATGGAAGGTTTTGCCTGGCAAAAGGTTTACTCCGCCAGGTCAAATAGCAGTTTAAATTGTGTTACAGGCTGCAGTGGCAGGCCTGCAAAATGTTTTTCAGTGCTGCTTTAGTGGGTGGCACAATGAGTGTTGCAGCCCACTAATTGCAATTAATTTACAGGCCCTGGGTATATGTAGTATCATTTACTATGGATATATGTGTAAATTAAATGTACCAATCAGGTGTAGGCCAATATTACCATGCTTAGAAGGGACAGCACAAGCACTTTACCACTGGTTAAGAGGACTATAGTGTGCAGAGACATAAAAGCCAACAAAAATGGGTTCAAAAAAGGAAAGCAAGAGTCTGGGGTGACCTTGCAGAAATGGTCTAGTCCAACAGAGAATATTTCACATTCCCTTAATTGTCACATATTTATGTGGATAAGAGATGAGTTTAATTTAGGAAAAAGAGAGAAGAGTTAATCAGAAGACTATTGTGAAAAGGCAGTAGTTAAACAATAAAGTGTGGTAAGAACATTGCTTAATGTGGCCTATGACGCAGGTTCTGATGGGGGATGTTGATCTTAAAACTACTCTATAATGTCTTTCTCTACAGATCCAGCACAAGACATGTGGTGAAAGGAATATATATCAAATTGTTCACTATTGGTCTGATGCATCAAAGGGTTTTACCCATTCTGGACCCGAGTCACAAAGGGAGTTAAGACTCGTAAAGTTACGAATGCAGAGTCTCAGCACTAATGGCAGAATCTCTGCACTGAACACTGCAGTGGAGAGATTCCGCTTGCTGTACGGAGATTTCGAACCACTAGTGCCGAGAATCTGCACTCGTAACTTTACGAGTCGTACATCCCTTTGTGAATCGGGCCCTGTGTGTCTCTTATTTGAAAGTCGGACAAAAACGTTAATGAAATCCAAAAAGGGATCAAAAGGCAACGTAAAATCACTTGCAGGAGAAACTCACAAACAGATCCTATTGTGGCCCATTGGGGACAGAACTTTTCTGGGGTAGCTGGTGTTCCCTTTCCGAAGAGACATAGGCCTAGCCGTTCATTCTGGTCTGGCTTTCTTTGGGTGCTAAATTATATTTTGTTAACATGGGATTGTTTTAACGTAAATATCACAGATGAGATAAATAGGATGGAATGGGATGCACCCGGTAAAATGAGGTCTGGCTCCAATTCATTCGAGCGCATCTAACAATCACTTTTCAGTCATTAAAAAGCAGACGCTTGTTAACCAACCTGATATGCTTTCGTTGCTGACACTGCTTCCACTAGGCACCAGCTGAGGCACACCACGGTTCCTATGAAGACTGTCTCTCAAGCAATCTGATTATAATGCTCTATAGCAGCCGGCAAGATAGCTCAGTGAGGTATGTATGGGTTATTCTTTGACACCAGCTGTGACTTGAGCTCCACAAGTTAGAAGTATAGGAATGTCAGCACAGTCGTTCACCCTTAGATCATTTAAATGAATACCTTTGAATTCGTAACTTACAGCAAATGTTATAGTGTGCCCACAACGAAAATTATGGCATTGTATTCTATAATCTATTGCAGTTTTGTTTACATAGTGCTTCGTACCCCGAAGAGAGGGGTTGCAATAAATGCTATCCAAAAGAAAGGTCTATTGTTATTACCACGCAGATACAGTTGCTGCTTCGCCTCACTAATTTCACAAACAGAATGCTTTAAAATTCAGCTCACTAACCCTGGGACAAATTCTATGTCAGGACAGGAGGCTCCGATTATGCTTACTCATTTCTTTATTAGAAATGCTCAGCAGCCAATTAGAAAACAGTAGATAAAAGAGAAAACTACAGTACCCATAAACACCAGGGTATCACGTGACCAACCATAGAGACCATAGTATAAAAGGTCATGTAGAAAGTATCACATCCTCTTTCTTTGCTGCTCCGCAGCCAGTTAAGTGTATTTTCTCTTTACTGGATAATTACTGATATTGCTTTGTTACCTTGTTTCTGCAATTGTACTTGTGCCTTTTGATGCTTCTGTGGCGCTTCATATTCGTGCGTCGCCGCGCTGTTTATTGCCCGGTTTCCATGGTTCCCTTAGTGCTTTTATCAGCCCTTCCGCTCGCCGCTTTGGTACGTTTGCGGGGAGCGTGAGGTTCACCTCCCTGAGCCGGGCGCTTAGCGCCCGCGTCTCTGTTAAAGGTTGTGGAGTGGGAGAGAGGGGTTTGGACGCTCGCGCTCTGCATGCGAGTGCTCCACTCTATGAATACCGGGCGGCCGTTACCGCGCATGCGCGGCGGCCATGTTTTTTTAATAAAACGGACGATTTTCGTCAGGAGAAGGTCGCGTTTTCAGCGCCCATTGCCCACAGCCTGTGTATTTCGCCCCAAATACGCCTTTTTTCACCACAATAACAATTGGGCTGTACAACGCATCATAGGCTTTGCCTAGAGTGACAGTTTTTTCTGGAACAGCAAGCCCTCCCTCCACGTTTAATTCTTGCATTGTGTTCAGTTTTCTACCTGCTTTATTGGCTTGCTGTGGGGTTTGGTCACTCCCCCTGCATTGTGCCTTTGGCCATTATTGATTATTGTCCTTTCTCTGTGGGCATTATAACTTGTTGCACATCTGTGTCATAATGGAGGATTATTATTATGAGGATGACTATTGCTATGATGATGATGCCTCTGGCTCTCTGGAGCACGATTTGGTTGAGGCTTTGGATCAGGGAGTACAACATTCGGTTAATAAGGCGCTTGTTCGTGCCATTAACCCCTTAAAATGTCATTTGTCTCTCTATGCTCAACAACAGGGCTGGTTGCCGTCTGCTCGTGCATCCTCTAAATCTCCTGTGAATCCACACAAATCTGATTTCTAGAAATTGGCCAAAAGTTTGTCTTCTGACAGGTCTACCCCTAAGGCAACGGCTGGGCCTTCGGTTTCCGCCTTCCCTTATACAGATGCTGATGACACTCATTCCTCCACTTCGTCTGAACTTGACACTCCTCCGCGGAAAAAGGCTCGTAAGGACCACTTCGTGGACGCTCCCTCACATCCCCCTATACTCACTTTTGAACCCTCTGATATCGTTCATCCAAATTCTTCTTCTTGGTTGCCATCCCCTGCAGTGGAAGAATATGTACAGGCTCATATTCGCCAACCATTTGAGAAGGATGTCAGGGCCCGCTTGAGATCCGAATGTCCACGTCCTGATTTGGCTGACCATTTGGCCGAAACTCCAGAAGTGGATCCTACGATGGTCATGTATCTCAAAAAGTACGCCAAAGACCCCAAGAAGGGTCTTGACAGGTCCTGGCGTTCCTGCCAAGACAAATTGTTGGACTTGTTGGGCCCGCTTACTAAAATCTTGGAGTCCTCGCCAAGGAGTCTTCAGCCCTTGTTGATCCTGATGAGCTCATTGAATGGTCCCAGAGGGCTATTTGCCAGTTGGGCAATGCCAACTGTGCAATTTTGTGTGAGCGGCGCTGTTCCATTCTTCTCAAGCTCGATCCAAAGCTGGCGGAGCTCTCATCTTCCGAGTCCGGCCCCTTGGCTCAAGGACAGTTATTTGGTCAGCCGTTCCTGAAGGAGCTTACGCACTTTGTGGCCACTTTTAGTGGCATTGACAAGGCTCAAGCCTCGCTGCGGCGAGCATTTCGGCCGGTTTTTGCCAAGGCCGGACGACACAGGGGGCGCTCGTTCGGCCGTGGCTCTCAACAGAATTCCCAGAGATGATTCCAGTCCCACAGAGGGGGTGGTCAGGACTCCGGATTCACCACTCGTTCCAATTTCTATCCCTCTCGCAAAGGGAGAGGACAGTATAGGAAAGGTCGATTTGGTGGAAACCAAGGAGGTCACCAGGACTCCAACACTTCAGGTGAGGTTAATTCCAGCTTCCCAGGTGGTTTTGGGGGGCAGGATCCAATTTATTCTCCACAATTGGCATCTAATCTCCATCGATGCTTGGGTGCTGAAAACGGTTCAGGGTTACAAGATAGAGTTTTATCAGCCCCAGCCTTAAATCCTCCCTCCAACCCTGTTGTTTTTCTCCCTTCAGGATCAGGAGTTCATTTTAGCAGAAATAGCCTCCCTTCTCACAAAAGGGGCGATCCTTCGGACTACCCGTCATCCAAGAGGTTTTGTGAGCACGGTTTTTCTGGTTCAGAAACGAGGGGCCGGATCCCGTTTGGTTCTCAATTGAAGGAGTTCAATGGAGGGGTAGTTTATCGGCATTTCAAGATAGAAGGGATCCATCTGTTGCGAGATCTTCTCCGGGAAGGGGATTGGATGGTTCGCCTAGATCTCAAAGATGCGTATTTGTCGATTCCAATCTTCAGCCCCCATCGTCGGTTTCTTCAGTTCCATTGGCAGGGGAACTGGTTCGAATACAAAGTTCTCCCGTTCGGCCTCTCGTCAGCTCCTTGGTGCTTCACGAAGCTTCTGAGGCCCGTCGTGGAATGCTTGTGTGCTCGGGGTGTTCGCATGATTGTATACTTGGACGACATTCTGATCATGGCAGATTGTCACCGCAAGTTGATTTCACATCTGGAATGGTCGATCGACCTGTTACAATCTCTGGGATTTCTGGTGAATCCTCAGAAATCTGTTTTCACCCCTTCACAAGTGATAGATTTTCTGGGTTCCTGGTCAATTCTCCTGTCAGCTTCTCTTACCCAATCAGAAGATTTGTTACATCAAGAGGGAGTTGGCTTCGGTTATCTCCAAACAGACTGTATCGTTGAGATCTATAGCACGTGTCGTCGGACTATTGGCGTCTTTGATTCAGGCGATTTTCCCGGGCCCTCTGCATTACAGGGCGCTTCAACGTTTGAAGATCCGTCATCTCCAGAACGGCCTTCGCTATTCCGATCAAATTCCTCTCTCAGAGGAAGCGAGGTGGGAGATGCAATGGTGGTTGGACCACATGGAAGCCTGGAATGGGCGAGCCCTGTTCGTCTCTCCTCCTGAGATGGTGATAGAATCCGATGCCAGCCTGTGGGGTTGGGGAGCCCGGTGCGGTCCACTATCGACGGGGGGTCGGTGGTCTCCTCACGAGTTGACTCTCCACATAAATTGCCTGGAACTCCTGGCGGGGTCCTTTGCGATCCGTTGTTTCACTCCCCTTCCATCCAACTGTTGCATTCTTCT
Organism: Triturus cristatus; assembly: GCF_964204655.1. Lineage (NCBI taxonomy): Eukaryota > Metazoa > Chordata > Amphibia > Caudata > Salamandridae > Triturus > Triturus cristatus. Next base: position 201,110,435 of record NC_140593.1, read on the forward strand.
CCGCATGGACAATGTGTCAGTGGTTCGCTATGTCAACAAGTTGGGCGGCACGAAATCCAGGATTTTAGCAGAGATCGCCAAAGACTTTTGGCATTTTTGTCTACAAAACAAGATCACTGTTATTGCCGAATACCTTCCCGGTCGCAACAATCAGATGGCGGACTGGAATTCGCGTCACCTTCGGGATTTCAGTGATTGGAGGCTTCATCCTCGCATATTCCGTTCTCTTCTTCGGTTTTGGGGTCAGTGTCACATCGACCTGTTCGCTTCTCGCCTCAACACTCAGCTTCCTTGGTTCTTCAGCTGGAGGCCGGATCCGGAAGCCCTGGCCACGGACGCATTTCTATAGATCTGGCCATCCCTTCTGTGCTACGCCTTTCCCCCATTCATGATGATTACCAGAGTCCTGGCTTGCACAAAGCGTTATCATTCGGAACTGATTCTGATTGCTCCTCTGTGGAGGGCTCAAGCCTGGTTCCCAGTTCTCCTGGAAATGTGTTGTGCAGTGCCGCTCCTTCTTCCCCAGAAGTGGAATCTCTTGCTGGACCCTGTCGGCAATCCGCATCCCCTGATCCAGTCAGGCTCTCTCCTTCTTCTGGCATGGCGACTTTCGGGGACCGCTTGTAGGAAGGTGGAATCTGACTATATGGTTGCCCCCGCTTTTTTCCTGGTGTTTGAATGGTTTTTGACTAGTCTGGCTGGGATCCTGCTATCCAGGACCCCAGCCTATCTGCTTACTCCCTTAAATTATTGGTGTGCATCTTGGATGCACTAGTGATTGGATACTGTGGTACCTTATGAGCTCCTAGTATATGGTACCTTAGGTACCTAGGGCATTGGTACTTCACAGGCCTACCAGGGGCTGAAGCATGTATTATGCCACCCCTGGGAAGCATTCTCAATCAGACACCACAGGCCGGCTACTACAGCCTGTGTGAGGTAGTGTTAGCAATCCTCACTGAGGTATAGGTTCCTATATCTCACCATACACATGCATATAAACCTATCAGCCACCCCTATTGCAGGCCCTATCAATCCTAAGGGCAGGGTGCTTGGTTTACTATGTGAGGGGGTGCTTCTGCACGAGCAGGACCCCTCTGCAGCTGGCAGAGTCTATTCTCTGCTGCTGTTTGTGGATGCGGTTAAACCATATACTCTTAAGTGCATTATAACCTCGCGGTAAATGCTAACTTTGGAATGACTGCATCAAAACATGTTGTGTTTGGTGTCAAACAACTTGGAATCATACCCCCACACCAGTAACTGGTGTGGGAGTATGATCCCACCCTTCTAGAGGGGATGACATGTACCCACTGTACTAAACGGTAGAAATCTTCTAGAGCCCTGGCATCACAGAATGGATGCCACCAGCACAGACACTGGGCTGCCCTCCTGCTGCTGACCGAAACTCGCAGTGGAGGAAGCCCAACAAAAGGTATCCTGTCACAGGGAGGTGTCACCACCTCCCAGACAGGATTTAGTGTATTGGAGCTGGGTGGGTGCACTCTTAGAGTGCTTTGAAGTCCTGCACTGGGGGAGCAGTAGGCTCCTCTGTGCATATGCCAGCTCAAACCGGTTCAGGGGCTACCTGCCCCTGCTCTGGCGCAAAACTGGACAAAGGGAAGTGGGTGTAACCACCCACTACCCTGACCCTCCTAGAGGAGTGGTCATAGAGCTAGTCCCTCCCCTATCTTCACTATAAGATACCAAGCATTGCCAATGCAATTCAGATTACCCTGGACGACGCTCTACAAAGAAGAATCCTGGCCCTTCGACGTTCCACTATCTCTGGAAGACTGAAGAATCTCCATTGGAGTCAAGGAGTGACTCCCCTGCTTGGCAGGCACCTGTAACTTCAATCGACGGTTGCAAACTTCACCGCTCCCGCCGGAGTCCGAAGTCCCTGCGTCCCCTGAAGCAAATTTCCTGACCTCTCGACGGCCATTTTGAGTCCCCAGTGAAGCTGAGGCATCTGAACCCCACGAGTGACGAGGAACAGCAATACCAGGGAACCGTGCACTGGTTTCAAGTGCAAACCCTAAACAACGTTCTAAGAACTTGTGCTTTGGACCATCTGTAGTCCAAGTCCCTAGCAGGTCTGGTACCGAAAATCAGTGGCCTACCCCGTCCCAAGTGACCGTGGGCTCCTGTGGAACTTTTCCTGCAAAGGTGTCTTCGCAGTTACTTGCCTGTTGGCTAGTGACTCACCTGAAGACTTTCTCATCAACTTCAAGGGCTCTCCTAGTTGCTCTGGGCCTGCCCTCACTTACCCTTGCTGGGTAAGTCCATCAGACCTTGCTGGTCTGCATCATCGTCAATCTTCAGTCCACACAAGACTTGCAGTTGCCAAGGCTTGTTGGCTCCAATTCGGTTGCCGAGACTGTCATCAGCTGCAGACGTTGTGGGACACTCGGAATCCAGCTGCTGGTTATCATCAATCCCTCCTGGACCTTGTGAGCGAAGAGACAAATCACCATCGATGACCTGAAACGACGCGACATCAGTGGTCATCCATCCTGCTGGCCACCGGTCACTGGCAAGTGACTTTGAACACTGTCCCCTCAATTTTCAGGTCCTCTTCATCTTCAATCCATCTTCGGATTCCAGCGGACACCTCTTCAGTCGTCTCAAGCAGCAAGTCTTCATTGGTCTCCATTGAAAACAGCATTGCGACCCGACACCAAAAGACACCTATGCACCCGGCTTCCCTGGGTGAGGTAACTCGTGCACTCCAGTGCCCAAGTGTGTGTTGGCCCTCGACATACTTACCCTGTAAGTGGCTTGCTACTTGACTTCTTCGAAGTGCCCTAAAACTTTAAAATACAAACCGTGACTTGCTCCATTGTGACCTATAGGAAACCCGCGACTGTGTTTAGACACTGCATGCGTCTCCCGTGGGCTTGTTACTTACCTGCTAACACTGCAGTAGTGAAGCCCCAGCGATTCCCAAGGCCCTAGGCTTTGTCATTTTGCAAGTCGACTTTGTTAAACCATTTTTTTAGTATATGGTCTGGTACGCCCCTAGGGGTACAGCCATAGTTGTGCTTAATTTATTGAGAACTGTTGACATTTGAATGTGTATCTGGGTTCTAATCTCATAAAGAGATTAGTAGAGTGTATCTAGAAATAAATACATATATATTTGATATATATACCTGTGTGGTGTCCTTTTCATTTGGTAATTCAAGAGATTATAGGGTAAAACAAGCTGCTTTACATTCCTCAGAGACTTAGCCTGAAGGCTGCTCTCCACAGCTACCACTAGGATAGCTTTCTTTAAAAGGTTGTCTTAAACCTATCTACCATAAGAGTCGAATTGGACTGGTGCAAGGTGGCCACTATAACTAGTGACCAGCAGATGCCAGGCCAACTTCTCACATTGGTGGGCAGCGTGTGGGATTCCAGCTTGCCATTGTTTTACCAGAAAATATCTATTTGAATTACTAACTGAAAACCACTAAAGGTACTCAAGGTACATATAAAGTCAAGCTAGTATCAATAAGTTCTACTGAACTTAGAGCTGTTTGTTAAGGGATAAGCACACCCTTGCTACAGCTCAAGCTAGGTTCAGTAGGCCTCCACTAGTGTAGGTAGTACAACACTGCACAACACTAGTATGTCTCCCCAAGGTGGAGCCAGTGGGTCCACCCCATCTCAGTACAAATACATAGCCTACACTGACCTGAAGGCCTTATGCTTTGAAAGACAACTGAGGGTGGGCAGGAGTCCCTCTTCACAACACCTGATAGATCTGTTAGTAGCAGATGACCTGAAACAAGCTCTAGGAGCTAGTGGGTCTGCATCAGGGAGTGGGTCAGCCATAGGCTCTAGGTCTGATGATGAAAATCAAGATGACCTGGAGTCTGTGATTGAAGGGCCAGATCCAGAAAGGTCTGAAAGGAACAGAGGAATTCTCCTTAAGAGAACTGACAAAGTGGGAGATAGGCCTAGGTCCCCCTCAAGGGACTCTGACCAGTCATACCACTCTGGAAGAGAATCTGTTCCACAGAGGAACTCACACTATCCCAGAGAGACCTCCTCTGACAGAAGGTTCAAGATGCTCCAGTATGAGGAAGCTAGGCTTGCCCTCAGAACCAAGCAATTGGCCTTAGATAGGGAAGCCTTCGAGCTCCAAAGAGCTTCTAAGAAGGAGGGGTTAGATACTCCTGGTGGCAGCAACAGTGTCCCTAGAGGCAGAGATTACATTCCAGACCATAGGAACCTGTCCAAGGTTGTTCCTTCCTACCAGAGTGGGGATGATATCCACAAATGGATAACTGCTATGGAGAGGGCCTGTAGAGTTCAACAGGTCCCCCAGACACAGTGGGCAGCAATCTTGTGGCTCTCCTTTTCAGATAAAGGTAGAGACAAGCTCCTCACTGTTAGAGAAGAGGATGCTAATGACTATGAATCCCTGAAGAGTGCATTAATAGATGGGTTTGGCTTAACCACTGAACAATACAGGTTTAAGTTCAGAGACACCCAGATAGCACAGACTCAGGATTGGGTGGACTTTGTAGATTGTGCTACCAAGGCTCTGGAGGGTTGGATAGTTGGCAGTAGAGTCACTGACTTTAAAGGATTGTATAATTTGATTATGAGAGAGCAGATCCTTAATATTTGTCAAAGCCAACTCTTACACCAGTACCTGGTGGACTCTGATCTGACCTCTCCCCAAGAATTGGGAAAGAAGGCAGACAAATGGGTCAGAACCAGGGTTAGGCCCAAGAACCAAGGTGGTGACCAGAAGAAGGATTCCACTAAGCCCAAAGAGAAAGGTGGGGATAACAAAACAGAAAAGTCCTCTGAAGGGCCCCAAAAACCCAGTTCTGGGGGTGGGTCCCAAAATCCTTCCTCTTCCAATAAGAAACCATATTGCCATGTGTGCAAGCAACCTGGCCACTGGAAAACTGACTCCAGCTGTCCAAAGAAAGCCGGATAGAATATCGGGTGGCTCTCGGTACTTATAAATCTGCCATCAAGGCAGCGAAGGCTGTGTTTTTCGAGGAGAGAATAGGTCTCTCTTCCAACTCTTCGAAGGAATCCTTCAGGGTTATCAGAGAACTCCTGCAAACTCCTGAACCCCCGGTTACTCACGATAGCCCACGTGAGAAATGTTTCGAACTTGCTTCTTTCTTCAAGACCAAAGTTGAAAACATCTTGGCATCTCTTCCTCAGATAGCCCAGGAGACACACTCGGGTGGCAGCCCATGGCTTTGCCCCGGGCCGCGGGCAGTGGAGCTGGATTCCTTTGGCCTAGTCATGGTGGAGGAAGCTCTCGGGGTTTTGGCGACTGTGAAGAGTGGGTCACCGAGAGACCCTGTACCGATGAAATACCTGAAGCAGGTCGCCTCTATCATCGGCGGCCCTGTGACTGACCTTATAAATCTTTCTTTCTCCAAAGGAGTGGTGCCCCCCAGCTGGAAGGGAGCGGTTGTCAAGGCCCTTTTGAAGAAGCCTAGCCTGGACCCCGCCGACCTTGCTAATTTTAGGCCCATCTCTCTGCTCCCTGGCATTAGCAAGGTGGCGGAGAAACTCGTGAACAGGCGTCTATCGGGTTTCTTGGAATCTAATTCCCTCCTGGGTGATTCCCAAACGGGTTTTCGCCCTGGTCAGGGGACGGAAACTGCCCTGCTCGCAGACGTGAAGAATGCCAGGAGCATTTTGGATTCAGGGGGATCGGTGGCAGTGATCCTCCTGGACCTTAGTGCGGCATTTGACACCGTAGACCACCAGGTGTTACTCCAACGGCTGTCGGCGGTGGGGGTCTCCGGGATGGCCCTGAAATGGTTTGCGTCATTTTTGGAGGGCCGGACGTTTGAGGTTTGGGAAGGCCAGGAGAAATCAACATCTGTCCGTCTCCAGTGTGGTGTGCCACAGGGCTTATCGTTGAGCCCTACATTGTTGAACATTTATATGGCCCCACTGGAGAGTGTGGTGCTGCCACTGGGTATCAAGATTATCAGCTACGCTGATGATACCCAGCTGGTGGTAGGGCTCCCCCAGTCGGCAAACCAACCCGACCGGCTGCACACCTGTTTATCTCAGATCTTTACGTGGATGTGCAGCTCAGCACTCAAACTTAACGGTTCGAAAACCGAATTGATGATGCTGGGGAACTCCCCTCCCTCCCTCTCACCGAGCAGGTGGCCCAGCTGCCTGGGAGCGGCACCCACCCCCAAACAGGAGATTAAGAGCTTGGGGGTGTGGCTGGAGCAGGACCTCTCTTTTAGGACACACGCTAAAATAACAGCAGGCGTGTGCTTTGGTCTGCTCCGGGCTGCCCGGAAGATCTTACCTCTTCTCCCGATGGCTTCGAGGAGGCTGCTAATCCACGGACTCATCATCTCACGGTTGGATTTCAGCAATGCGCTGTTTCTGGGGGCCCCAGAAACAACCTTAAATAAACTGCAGCAAGTACAAAATGCTGCTGCTAGGCTCCTGACGGATCTTCCCAGGCGTCAATCTGCCCGCCCGGCGCTTAAGGTGCTTCACTGGCTTCCTATCAGAGAGAGGGTGAATTTTAAAGCACTCTGCATGGCCCACAAAATCCTGCAGGGTAAAGGACCACCCATCCTTCGGGAGATGGTTCAACCCTACAAGGCCCCTCTTACCTTGCGCTCGGATCATCAACATCTGCTGCAAGTTGCGAGAGTGAGGAAGGCCAGGTCCGGCGGCAGAAGATTTTCAATAAAGGTTGCAACTCTGTGGAATTCCCTTCCGTTATTCCTTCGCTCTGAAACGAGTACTTTACGTTTCCGAAAACTTTTAAAGACCCACCTGTTCCCTGCCTAATGCTGCTGTCCTGTGTTATGGTGTCTTTTTCTCTGGAAGAGCGCGGGGATGCCCAAGGGTAACCAGGCGCGATATAAAACTCAGTAATAATAATAATAATAATGTGTGCAAGCAACCTGGCCACTGGAAAACTGACTCCAGCTGTCCAAAGAATGGCAATAAAGAAAATGTTCCTCCCACTGCAGCTCCAACACCTCCTGTTACTACCAGTAGCAATCCCCCAGGTGGTGGGAGTGCACCCAAAAACTTAGTTGGGCTTTCTTGGGGAACTCAGGTGGACTCTGGCCTAACCAGGTCCCCTACACAAGCAACTCTAGTCTGTGATGGTGGCATGGGGTTTGCCAACTTTACCATGAGTCCCAATATCTTGGGCAGGTACAGACAAGAGCCCATGATCAATGGTCAGAAGGCTGTGGCCTACAGGGACACAGGGGCTAGTGTCACCATGGTGACAAAGAGACTAGTGCCCCTAGAACAGCTTTTACCTGAGTTTAGCTACCAGGTGACCAATATTGATGGAATTAGGACAGACCATCACATGGCAGTGGTAAATCTCAGCTGGGGAGGGGTCACTGGCCCAAAGAGAGTGGCAGTGTCCCCAACCTTGCCTGTGGATTGTCTACTGGGGAATGATCTGGAAATCTCAGACTGGGCTGAGGTAGACCACAATGCCCATTTAAGAATGTTAGGCATCCCTGAGAGAGTGGATGAGACCCTGAGGGCCTCACCTCCACCCCAGGAGAAATTAAGGGGAGTGAAGCCTGAAACTATGGATCACTCCACACAAACAGAGAGCATAGGGGGTGAGGAACAGTCCTCCCCCCACCAGACTAAAGGTAAGGGTCAGCTTTCTAAGGGAACTGACCCTGCCCCTTGTGAAGTAACTGCCCCAGAAGTGGTCAGGCCTGTCCTGGCCACAACTCTGATGGCAGGGGATCCTTCCAAGGTGGCACCCAGTCTGGAGCAGGTATCCTGCCCCTCTCTACTCTGCCTCAGCCAGCCCAGGGCTGCAGAGGTCAGGGAGGTCAGTGGACCCCTAGTGGGCCCCTGTCCAGAGGAACCCCCTCATCAGCAGATTAGGGACACCCAGCAGAGTAGTTCTAGCCAGGTAAATATTTCTCTACAAACTGAGGGATCCCCCTTACCCCTAGGTACAGGTACCCCCCAGATGGACTTTGTTGGGCACAGGGAAACCTGGGGCATAGTTGCCCCAAACATTCCAATGCCATCCACTATTCCAACCAGAGGGACCCAACCCCCAGCTGTAGGCAGCCAGAGGTTGACCCTTAGGGCCAGATATGACACAGTCATGGACAGAAAGGCTTCCATGGTGACCAGTGTCCTGAGGAGGTTGAGACCACCCCAAATAGGGCCTCACTTCCAGACTCAGACACCCCACCAGCCTACTTCTGTACCAGAAACCAATACAGGTAATTTCCCTAGACTTTGGAGAATCTCTAAAACCCCTTGGGGTAGGATTTCCCAAGTGGACCATGAGACAGGAAGCAACCATGCTAGTGCAGGTTCTTCCTTATATGGCCACTCAGGAAATAAAGGCTTAACTGGTCAAGGTTATCCTTATCTCCTTTCATTTGCGGGGGGAGGGGTGGTTATGTAGGAAGGTGGAATCTGACTATATGGTTGCCCCCACTTTTTTCCTGGTGTTTGCATGGTTTTTGACTAGTCTGGCTGGGATCCTGCTATCCAGGACCCCAGCCTATCTGCTTACTCCCTTAAATGATTGGTGTGCATATTGGATGCACTAGTAATTGGATACTGTGGTACCTTATGAGCCCCTAGTATATGGTACCTTAGGTATCTAGGGCATTGGTCCTTCACAGGCCTACCAGGGGCTAGACCCCTAGTGGGCCCCTGTCCAGAGGAACCCCCTCATCAGCAGATTAGGGACACCCAGCAGAGTAGTTCTAGCCAGGTGAATATTTCTCTACAAACTGAGGGATCTAGAGGGGATGACATGTACCCACTGTACTAAACGGTAGAAATCTTCTAGAGCCCTGGCATCACAAAATGGATGCCACCAGCACAGACACTGGGCTGCCCTCCTGCTGCTGACCGAAACTCGCAGTGGAGGAAGCCCAACAAAAGGTATCCTGCAAAAGGGAGGTGTCACCACCTCCCAGACAGGATTTAGTGTATTGGAGCTGGGTGGGTGCACTCTTGGAGTGCTTTGAAGCCCTGCACTGATTACCCTGGACGACACTCTACAAAGAAGAATCCTGGCCCTTCGACGTTCCACTATCTCTGGAAGACTGAAGAATCACCCTTGGAGTCAAGGAGTGACTGCCCTGCTTGGCAGGCACCTGTAACTTCAATCGAAGGTTGCAAACTTCACCGCTCCCGCCGGAGTCCGAAGTCCCTGCATCCCCTGAAGCAGATTTCCTGACCTCTCGACGGCCATTTTGAGTCCCCAGCGAAGCTGTGGAATCTGGACCCCACGAGTGACAAGGAACAGCAAAACCAGAGAACCGTGCACTGATTTCGAGTGCAAACCCTAAACAACGTTTTACAAACTTGAGTTTTGGACCATCTGTAGTCCAAGTCCCTAGCAGGTCTGGTACCGAAAATCAGCCGCCTACCCCATCCCGAGTGACCGTGGGCGCCTGTGGAACTTTTCCTGCAAAGGCATCTGTGCGGTTACTTGCCCGTTGGCTAGTGACTCACCCGAAGACTTTCTCATCAACTTCAAGGACTCTCCTGGTTGCTCCAGGCCTGCCCTCAGTTACCCTCACTGGGTAAGTCCATCAGACCTTGATGGTCTGCATCATCGTCAAGCTTTAGTCCACACGAGACTTGCAGTTGCCAAGGCTTGTTGGCTCCAATTCAGATGCCGACACCGTCATCAGCTACAGACGTCATGGGACACTCCGAATCCAGCTGCTGGTCATCGTCGATTGTTCCTGGACCTTGTGAGCGCAGAGACAAATTACCATCGACGACCTGAAACGACGCGACATCAGTGGTCATCCATCCTGCTGGCCACCGGTCACTGGCAAGTGACTTTGAACACTGTCCCCTCAATTTTCAGGTTCTCTTCATCTTCAATCCATCTTCGGATTCCAGCGGACACCTCTTCAGTCGTCTCAAGCAGCAAGTCTTCATTGGTCTCCATTGAAAACAGCATCGCGACCCGACACCAAAAGACACCTATGCACCCGGCTTCCCTGGGTGAGGTAACTCGTGCACTCCAGTGCCCAAGTGTGTGTTGGCCCTCGACATACTTACCCTGTAAGTGGCTTGCTACTTGACTTCTTCGAAGTGCCCTAAAACTTTAAAATACAAACCGTGACTTGCTCCATTGTGACCTATAGGAAACCCGCGACTGTGTTTAGACACTGCATGCGTCTCCCGTGGGCTTGTTACTTACCTGCTAACACTGCAGTAGTGAAGCCCCAGCGATTCCCAAGGCCCTAGGCTTTGTCATTTTGCAAGTCGACTTTGTTAAACCATTTTTTTAGTATATGGTCTGGTACGCCCCTAGGGGTACAGCCATAGTTGTGCTTAATTTATTGAGAACTGTTGACATTTGAATGTGTATCTGGGTTCTAATCTCATAAAGAGATTAGTAGAGTGTATCTAGAAATAAATACATATATATTTGATATATATACCTGTGTGGTGTCCTTTTCATTTGGTAATTCAAGAGATTATAGGGTAAAACAAGCTGCTTTACATTCCTCAGAGACTTAGCCTGAAGGCTGCTCTCCACAGCTACCACTAGGATAGCTTTCTTTAAAAGGTTGTCTTAAACCTATCTACCATAAGAGTTGAATTGGACTGGTGCAAGGTGGCCACTATAACTAGTGACCAGCATATGCCAGGCCAACTTCTCACACCGCTGGACGGTCCCAGGCCTTTCACGAGACGCTTTCAAGTTTATCAGTGGATCTTGGGCACCCAACACTCATAAACGCTACTCAGGTTCCTGGAAACGATGGTGTGCTTGGTGTGTTCAACGGGAGACTGATCCCGCTGCGGCGGATGTATCTCTGATCATTCATTTTTTAGCATCTCTTGCTTTCTCCGGTTTGGCTTATCGGACGGTTAATAATTTCCATTCCGCCATTTCGGCAGGCCACTTTCCTATTGATGGTAAACCCGCGGGTGAACATCCTTTGATTGCCAAATTGCTTAAGGGTATTCGTCTGGCGACACCCCATGTCCTAAGTACGTTTCTTTATGGGTTGTATCCATTGTTTTGAAGTTCTTGGAAGCCTGGCCTTCCAATTCTTTGCTTTTCCGTAAACAACTGTCAGCAAACTGACCATGTTGTTATGCCTTGTTTCTTGCAAACGGGTGTCTGATGTTCGTGCTTTGGACTTGGCAGGTCGCAGTTTTACACCTGAAGGTCTCACATTTCGTCTTTCCAAACGTACCAAAACGAATACTTCCTCAATTACCTACCCTTCCTTGCCTAATCATCCCAACCTTTGCGTGGTTCAATGCGTCAAGGATTATGAGGTATGTACTGCTCATTTACGTTCAGATATGCATGGTCAACTGTTGATTGCTTTGCAGAAGCCTTTTCGCGCTGTTACCCCAGCTACATTGGCTCGCTGGGTTAGATGGCTCATGTCTGAAGCTGGCATTGATGTTTCCATTTTTGGTGCTCATTCGGCACGTGGGGCTATGGCTTCTAAGGCATTCTCGATGGATGTTACTTTATTTGACATCATGAAGGCCGCAGATTGGTCTTCTGATTCCGTGTTCAAAACCTTTTATTACAAACCAATTGATCATATTGTTTCTGTGTTGGGGGATCAGCTTTGAACAAGCATAATCGGAGCCTCCTGTCCTGACATAGAATTCAAAATTTGCGAATATACGTGACAAGAATTTTCAATTCTATTAAGGACAAGGAGGCGAGGATTATCCCACCCATTGCTATTGTTTTCTGCACATGTTATGTATTTATACTGTTGCTTTTTGCATATGCATTATGTTTAGTGCAATTCATTATTTCTCTACCCCCCCCCCCTTTTTATGACCTCATTCTATATACTGGATGTGTATTACGGCTGTATGTATCTTTTCAGGTTCTGACCCGAAGTAACGGTGTTGCTGTTCCATCTGGCTTATCCTGTTTTCGATGGTCTTCTGTTTCCGGTGTTCTACTGCCGCCGAGTCCTGTGCTCTTCAAAGTGGATTTCTGCTGCTGCTGATTGTCTTTCTATCCCTGGTGTTCAACGTTTTTTCTTGGACTTCCTGTTTTAATTGAACTGTTTTTTCTCAACAAAGAAAGAGGATGTGATACTTTCTACATGACCTTTTATACTATGGTCTCTATGGTTGGTCACGTGATACCCTGGTGTTTATGGGTACTGTAGTTTTCTCTTTTATCTACTGTTTTCTAATTGGCTGCTGAGCATTTCTAATAAAGAAATGAGAAAGCATAATCCTCGCCTCCTTGTCCTTAATAGAATTGAAAATTCTTGTCACGTATGTTCACTAATTTTGAATTCTCCGTTTTTCTTCCCGCTTACTTAGCGGAGTGCAACAGGCAGGGGAGTTGTTTCCATTGGTGCAGCAGGTGCAGTGACACCGAGGCCCAGAGGAGCCCACTAAATTCTTATTATTGCTGTATTTTATCAATAAAACAGCAGCTGGGGGCAGGGTATTTCCTTCCTTGCACACTGGTTACGCTTATGGAAACAGAGACGACGCGAAAATTGAGATTTGCAAATGCTAAACAGATTGCGACATGAAAATATAAGCCCGTTTCTAACAATAACCCCCAGACGCTTCCTTGAAACATCTGGTTCATCATTTCTGCTGCTTCGTTATGTTAAGCTGCCGATTTCTTTTTCTCAGCGGACTGCAGACCCGCCCCTAGAGATGCATTACAGGCATCTTCCCCAGCCTATGGAATCATACTTCCTGGTTTCCATCGTCAACGACTACAAAAGCCACTCACTGTACGTGACCCAGTGTACTCCTGCCTGCGCCTTTAAACATAGGAGGGAGCTCTAAGGAGTCGCTGCGTTCTTCTGATCCCCACCTAAAAGGTCAGCACAGCAGATTTCATGCACGGATTACGTGCAATAGCTGACGCCTCACACGTATTTACGCAGCCAGCGAAACAGACTGCTCTCAATAACAAATAGCGATTGTATGACCTGCCTTCTGACGTGCACGTACCGTGTAGTCAAATGTAATCACATATGTCTAGGAATGGTGTATTTTAAATCCTGATAACTATGATAATTTTAAATATTTCTTCTTGACAACTTGATCTGTAAATTGTAGATCGGATTTAGGGCACATAAACTCAGATAACGCTTTTCTTTGGCTCAGAACAACTATACTCATTTTACATCATGTTTCAATGGTATGTTGAGCATTACGTTTGCAATGCCTATCATTTCTAAAATATAGAATGATTTGTATTTGTTAGTATGTACTAAGTGCTCCAAGTAGGCTACTTTGCGAATGACTTGCGAAACATAAGAATTTCTGAACATGGAAAGACAATCAAACAAAGAAGTTTGTTAAGTTTCAGCAAGTTTTTGCAACATTGATCCTTTGCTGCTTAACTTACAGCATGTCTATTATTGACTCTTTGATCAGTGCCTCCGCTATGGAGAACCCAAGTGGTGTATCTAACTCGCGGTTCAACCACGGTGTTAGGAGACGGTGCACTGCAGTAGTCTGAAGCACAGAGTTCCTCGTAGGTATCTTGTAGTCTCCCTTCACCTGCCATATTTGTATTGTTTGCATGCCAAGAATCTCCTTGCACTGATATCAGAAGTTGTCACGTGTTTCAATTACCCTTACTCTTCCCTAAACAATTCTAAGTTTGCCATGAACTGGCTTTTATTAGGTTTCTTATAAAAATATATTGCCTGCTTTCATAGCAAGTCTGTAATTTAATCAGAATGGCAGCCTGATATATGTTTTACGGCAGTTAAGAAACTTACATTTTGCCTGAAGCACATTTTAAATTGGAGACATTTGGTAGAACTGGAACTGTTTCCCTGTTAAGTGAGCTAACTACAGCAAGTCTTAAAGCTCCTCAGAGAGTTAGGGTTTTGGTAGTAGTGCCTTTGCCCCATTGATTCACCTGTATTGAACCAACAAAATGTGAAGCGAGCCCATTGAGCCCACTTTGAGCCAAGGCTTAAAACACTACCTCCTGCCAATCAAAGCTGATTGGCACCGCTGCACCTGCATTTCTGACTAGTAGCTGATGCATTCAGATTTCATGTTTAAAAGCTTTGTTGAGCAATAGAAAAAGTAGTGAAAAAAAAATTTCCTTATAGAAAACAAGAGTACAGTATATCCTCAATAATCGGTGGAATTCGAAACAATTTACAAATCAAGTATTCATAATGTCTTCTATTTTTGTGAGGGGGAAGCGAGAAGAAGGGGAGGGATAGGAACCAGGGATTGATTGTACAGAGTGTAAAAAAGGTTAACCAATAAATACATAGAGGCCAGAAAGTACATTTATCCTATAGAGACGACTAATATAATAACATACATATTCAAGCACCGGGCATTATAGAGAGAATATCAAAGTGTTTATTGTGGCTTTAAGATTCTCTGATAATGTACAAAGCATTTTGGTCCGAACGGTATCTCTAGGCTCTCCAAAAATAGGAGAAGCAATGGGGACAGGCTAGACCCAAGACCACAATGCTAATATCAAGCCTTGGCATTTGAAACACACCTTATTTTAGCTGGAGCTGTTACTGTCCAGTGCTTTTTTATCACTTAGAATTCAAACCAGCATCATCTGATTTCAAAATTAACTTGGCAGAAACAACTATTATTTTCAATACACAGGATGCAGAAGATAAAATCTAGTCTCAGCTCTAAACTCGTCTCCAAGCTAGCTACATGCCCTTCTGGATCTGCAGTAATGAGTCTGAGGTACCCTTAGGAGGGCCTTTTATGGCTTTCTCTAATTACTGTTTTAAACACAGAATTGTTGTAGGCCTTTAAACCATTAACCCTGTGTAGCAAAGTGGATTATTATTTACCATGGCCAGTCACCCACCTCAAAGGAAAATAACACTAACTTTGAAGGGTGAACCCCCCAAAAAAGTAAATTAACTTGAGGTCAAAACCCTGGTAGCTAAGTCACAGAGCAGATAGCCTTAAATTAGATCAATGTATAAAGTAGTTCTGCAGTACCAAACAATGATAAAGCCAAAGCACTAAACAATAGAAATTCAAACAAAATTAGAAAAGTAGAATACATTTTAATAAAGAAGAATGATGCCAAAATGGCAAAAATACAAGAGGAACCAGAGATATGATTTTGTAAAAAAGAATTTAAGTGAAAATAGCACTAAAAAGCAATAGGCACCAATGATAGTCTGTTAGACTTGGTATCTTTGGCATGGTTTTGCCTCTACCTCCTGTATTTTTTATGCTGTGCTGGATTTCGTTTTTGCTGGCTTAGATGCTTTGGGCACTTTGCCACTGCTTATCACTGTCAAATTGCAAGTGTTCCCAGTGTAAATTGTGATTACAATTGTTTTTCACTGATTGGCATATTTGATTTTCCCGTAAGTCCCTAGTAAGTCCCTAGTAAAGTGCACTGAGTGTGCAAGGGCCTGTAAATCAAATCCTACTAGTAGGCCTGCAGTACTGATTTTGCCACCCACATGAGTCGCCCTGAAAAGGTATCTCAGACCTGCCAATGCAGTGTCTGTGTGCAGTTTTTCAACTGCCATGTTGACTTGGCAAGTGCACCTACTTGTCAGGCCCTAACCTTCCCTTTTCTGACATTTAACATACCCCTATGGTAGGCCCAAGGTGCCCCCATGGGCATGGTGCAGTGTAGGTGAAAGGTAGGATATGTACTGGTGTGTGTGACATGTCCTGATAGTGAAATACTGCCATTTTCGTTTTTCACTATTGAAAGGCTATCTGTCCCATAGGATAGAATTGCAAATACTTTGCAACATCTTACAGGTATAACTTCCAATTGGGACAAGATTGAGAAATAAAGTTTAGGCTCTCTGAACTCAGAATTTATTAACACATCTTTAAGTAAAGATGGTTTATAAATTGTGTGTTTGAAAATGCCACTTTTAGAAACTAAAACAGAGAAACAAGGGAACCCTACTCACTTGGAGCCTGGGCAGTAAATCTAGAAAGAAAACAATGGCTCCTATGGAAAAATCTTTTAACAACTATTTGATACAAACAGGCACAATGAAGAAAGAAAGTTTGCTATACATATCAGACTAAACAATGCATGATAATACTCTTTTATATTTTTAAATAAGCAACAGATAAACAGTGTATAAATACACAATTAATTACAATAACAAACTTAACAATTCATCATATAAAAAAGATCATAAAAAAGGTGTCCCAGTGAGAAAGTGATTGAACCTAAACTAAAAGTGACATTTACTGTGACATATATACAAGGTTTCAATTATTAAACATAAGAGCGACCATCTGGAATAAAGCAATATAATTCACAAAACTTCTTAGTCATAGGTGTTGTATAATGATTCGCGCTTGTCTATTGTCGACGACGTTTCAACCCTATATTGGATGTAGGGTCTTTTCAGGACCTTAAGATGTAGGGACACCTAAAAGGAGAATGGAATAATACCATCAAAACCAGGTACATAGTAGAAAGATGGTATGAGCCAAAACTACTAGTTTGGGTGTACCTGAATGGTTGGATGCACCACCTGATGCAGAAAGATTAGTGACACCGTGAGTCTAGTGAAATAAACGGAACTCACAGGGTACCCGTCCGGGTGCTGTAAAAAGAATACATATACAGGTATCAATATTGAAAAAAGGGGAAGAAAAGGCTTGCCTGAGTCCCGAGATGATAGTTGCAGAAGCAGAAATAACTTACCCCTTATGAGGGTGATGTCAGGCAGTGAGATCGGAGAACTATTGTGGAGTCTCCGTTGTGTTCATAGATGTAAATAATCGGATGTAGTAAACCAAGGAGCGTGTGGTAGCGCTCTGTTGGCGGGGAAGTTGGAGGACTTTGTATAGTAAAAGTACCCAAAATGCGTGATAGTTCCTCTTATTGTGCACCTATTTGGTTATACGCTGAAAGAAAATACAACCAAACATTACTATAAGGTGTTAAATTATACCTTTACGGAGTGGTGTGTAAGTTATAGGTAAGGTCAATACCTGTCATACGGTGATTACGTAGACTCGAGTGCCCGCTGGTGAGTAGAACATAAGAGCGTCCGTCTCTCTGCATGGTACGATGACAGTGAGCAATGGCAGGGACGCGGTATTTCAAAGTGAGTCGCTGTCAGAATGCAATGCGACAGACCAAACTAAGGAGCGCGAAACAAGGATCCAATCAACGTATCTGCGTGCCGTAACTAAGCAACCGGTGACGTTGCAGAAAGGCTGCGTGTCACCCGGAAGCGGGGATGTAAATTGGAATAGCTATGTGTAGAGTGCCAGTATAATCGCAAAAAACCATTGATAGACACTATGAAGTGTCTACCCATTGGCAATAGTAAGAACATGATGTTACAAGCTAAAGAACACCAAAATACATTACATATGCCAATTTTACTGTTTTAGGGAATGAGCACACACACTTTAGTACTGGTTAGCAGTGGTAAAGTGCACAGAGTCATAACACCAACAAAAACAAATTCAGCAAAATAGGAGGGGTGAAGGCATAACAAAAGAATTGGGGTAAGACCACCCTAAGGCTCACAGGTCTAACAGACTGAAATTCTTTCTTTCAAAGGAAACAAAGCTCTCAAATTTGGATTAATAAACAAAGTAAAGAAAATTAGATATGCATCCCCCACAAAACACATTCTGACAATAAACTAATAGACTCTATACCATTGTTTGTTGCACTTGTAAAATATAGTGATTCTCTTTGGAGGGGTGAGGGTTCAGTATGACCCCTCTGAAGGAATTCAGATTTCCATGTAGCTAAAATGTAATATTTATCTCAGGGTTGTGTCAGATCTTATGTCATCCTCTGGTTTGGCATGATACTCAACAGAGCCCAGCTTCAGACATCACTGACTCTGACAGCAGTTGTGTACAGAGTACTAATGTGGCCAGAAAAGGGGGAAGGGATGCTAGGAAGGAGCAAATCAGAAGGAGAGCTGAAGTGACAAAAATGTACACTGAGTCTAGATCTAACTATAGCATTGATTTTTAAGAAATCCCTATTTTCTCCATGATCATCCCAAATTGTAACTTTTTTATAGATCATATTTTTGCTACCTGCCTTAGCTTTCAGAAGGCAATTAGAATTAGCCTCCGCCAACTCCCAGCCTGATTTCAGGCTTTAAGGAGTTGGGAAATTCCTCCCAAGAACCACATAATGGATAGGTGTGATTGATAGGTCAAGCTGAACGGGCAGAAATGGGCCACCTGACCTCAGCAGAAGGGTGGAGGCTGCCATCCTGTGTTCACAATAGAACCTAACCCTGCCTGATAAGTCTCTCATGTAAAACATTGGCACACTTGACAGGAAGCAAAAAGGATTCCAGGCCAGTTCTTGTGTACCCCGTCTCAGTGCAACAAGACCCTGCTGTTGCCCTACCAGACTTCTGTCTCCTAGTTTGTTGGGAGACAGTGCCTGCTTCAAACCAGATGTTAGTGTTAGGTATGAGAGGACACTAGTGATTTCCTTATGACACTAACACACACACACCCAGACCTCAGTGCCATACGGTTTCCTATGAATCAAGTAGGACTGTGTATCCGTACTACATAACTGTCAAAATATGGGGAGAGTGTGTTGGCCTAATTCCTCACAGTGCGCCAGCTGGACCCCTGATCTTACAGGATACTAGATGGTATCGGTCACCTCAGAACATGACCACTGTAATTCCACAAAGAAATCATGGATACAGATCTGCCCTTTCATTGTTACTCAGGCATGCCTTAAGGGAGACGCAAGAAATATACAAATTGGCTTTTCAATCATTTATTGAAGCAATTGTATTCTTGTGTAAAAAGAGTGAGCTGCAATTATTAGTAGGATGAAACATTCCATTGTTACCAGCATTACAAAAATGATAAAGAAGATGAAAAGTTCAACCATCGTACCGTTAGTGTGATTATATAATTTTATGATAACATATCATGTTTAGACTCTTACCTAATGCTACCTACTCTATTTCAAGCATAGTAGGAGTACCCGCTGCCAGATCTCTTGGGACAACGGAACCCTATACAAGTGTGTGATGTATCAGGAGGCCGATATGGTGTAGAGCAGGTTACCGTCTATAGCAGGCTAGAGATTAATGTCAGTTGGGCTGCATCTCAGGCACAGCATTCCAGGATAATCTCCGGTGAAGTGGTCCTTTGCCGAATTTGGCTCAGAGGTGGTTTATATAAAAAAAGCACTGTTCCAGTCGCACTGTGTCACAGGTGCAAAGCTCATGTGTTTTTTTGTCGTTCGACTTAGAACGGTCTTCAACTGGACAACAAACAGCATCGCTTACAGTGTTCCTTAGTCTTGGACAGTGTGTACGAATGACATGATGAACGCTTACCAAGAAATACGCTGCAAGCTGAATACTTGCTCAGTATGTTATATAAGTGCAAAGCATGTAAAAAGTAATTTCTACAAAGATGTCAAATTTAAACGTGTGTTTTAAAATGGAGATGTTGTGTTCGTGCCCTGTTGAACCATGCAACATCAGAGCCTAAGTTTATTGTGGTTGAAGACTTTTGCATTCTTGAAAATGCGTTGGTGCATGGCATTTTTTGGAAACAGAAACTACTGAAAAAGTGAACAGGTTTGCCCCTAGGAACTTTTACCCCATTGGCTAAGGAGTGCTCAGGATTCATCCACACCTAGGACCTGGTTTCAGGCGTAAATATGACACCCCAAGGTACTATCCTCAGAAGACCCACCCGCTTCTCCCGCTCCTTGTTGTTGCAGCCACATGGGGATGCCACTCCCGCACAGCTCTCCGGCTCCCCAGAGCATCTGGCTATATCTTTGCTAGTGCAGGAGCTGGCAACCTTCCTTTCCCTACTTGCTCCATGCAGGCAGGGTGCAGCATCCTACAGTGGCCGCCCCGCTCACCCCTAGACACTGGGCGCTCTACCTGCTCCATGCGGTCAGGGTGCAGCGTCCGGCAGTGTCCCCAGCTCAGCCCAGGCACTGGGCACAGGGGTGAGACAATCGATATTGAGGGAGGGGGAACAGCACTTCCACATCCTCCTTGATTCCTGGGGCCTGGAGTTGGGCCTGTATGCGTCAGCCCCTGGGGGGATGAGGTCCCCGGGGGCAATTCATGTATAGGGACAGAGGAGCCACGCATGCCCTCACCCCCCAAAAGAATGTATTAACAAGCTGGTGCGGGGTCCTGGCCCACCATGGGGGCAATATTTTGCAGAGCCCCAAAGTCACCAACTTTGAAACGGCCATAACTCAGGTGATCCAAAAAGCAAAAAGTCTGGGAGTGATAAATTGGCGGAATCCATTTTGTAGCACTAGGCAAAGGTCTAAAGCACATTTTTGTGGTGAGAAAGCAATTCCAAGCACATACGATGCAAGTAACTGCTTAGTTCAAACAGTTTTGATTACAGATTACCTTTGGTCTATTGAAAAACAGTTTTCCATGTCAGAAAAATATGAACTTGCTATTCTTGAGCAAGACCCAACAATGCACTAGAGATTCTACTGCCTATATGAAAGATTGGTTCCTCTAATGAACTTTTATAAACATTGGCCACTGATAATGTGCTAGACATGCAAGAAGAAACTGTTAAACATTGCATTATTCTACTGTTTCTTGCAGTGTCTAGCTACGTCTCAGTACGTTGCTCACCTCTACTGCAATACACCTACTTACTCACCCTAATGTGCACTTCAAAGAAGCAATCCACGCACCAAGCACATTCTAAACAAGGAACTGCTTCACCTCAATGTTAGTCATCTGGCATGAATTGCTCTTTATAGCAACAGACATATTGCCTTGGTAGATACTAGTAATTATTTGTGAAATTATTAAAAACTGTTTCAAATTGATCGACGGAAGTGTAATTGTGCAAACTGAAAATTTAGTGTTCTCCGCGTGTTGCTCATAGAAACTAAAAGCACCTCACAGATTATATTATAAAACCATTACAAACAAAATACCAACTTTGTTTATCCTCACAATTCCTTGTTATTGTTATTCTATTACAGAGCATAAATCTATTGCATTTGTCCTCTGGTTATGGATAAATATCCTTGTGTACAACCTCTGCACATGTAAACATAGCATGGCATAAACCGTAAATTTGATCCACGGAGTGTAATACCCAACACTTTTATACATGAACATTGGATATTTGAGAAATACTCTCATTTAAAACTTAACAGTTACATGTAAAGGTTCTAGATTTCTAAATAACGTTGCCTCCCGTAGTTGGTAGGTGCATAAAATGAAGAAGTACAAAGAAACATAAATGTATTCCTGACCTCTGGTTCAAAGGAGTTGAGTATACAAAGTTGCAGGCAACTCTCCATGTAAGTTCCAATAGTTTAATCAGAAAGTTAAATGTGGTGAAATCTCTGGTTGCACATTCTTCTCAAGGGAAGGAAAGTCAGCATTTCAAGGCTTGTTTGACTTGGAAGTTTTGTGGTAAATAATTTAATTACCGGGACTTAATTTGATGCGGAAAATATATAATAATAGTTCAGTAAAATAAGAGGCAGAATCCGTGGTATTAGAGGTTCAGAACGGGTTTTATTCCTATACAAAGGAACATAATTCGAATTATGGGCCTTCTATTCCATCACCACGAGAGTTCAGGAAGGAAGGAACATATATTATTGACAGATAATCAGTTTTATAGAAAAGACATTACAGTGGAACAGATGCAGGAGGCGTAACAGTTGAAAACAGAGATAAAAGCATACATGCGTAACTAAAATGGGTGTAACTAGGCGTAACTAAAGAACGTCATTAGATGTGATGTCATAAATGGGTGGTTCCATGAAAGAATTTCGCAATGTCAGCAAAAATACTTGGCAGAGATGCGCGCGCAGCCGCATGACGTGTGATTGACGTGTAACTAGAGGGTGAAAGGGACTTGACATTTAGCTCTACATGTGGAGACAAAAGTCTGGGGTTATGTCAACCTAATCCCAAATCATATCTAACATCCTATGTTTAAAGAACAGTGTTATCCAAAAAGAGAGGTCTCTTAGGATAGAATCTTATTCTATACTGACTATACTAACTGTTAGTGCGTGTACAAGCGTTTAAGTGTCTACACTAGATGCGAGGGGGTAGGAATATTCCATGGTAACAGGGCTATGAATTACTTGCATGAGGGCAGCGAGGCCTGGTCCTTTGCACGGTAGCTGGAGGAATGTTTACCTAAACTACCAGACAGGAATGCATCGGATGAGGAGCGGAGCAGAGCAGATAATCTTGAAGGTGACATACAGTTTTTGGCAGGCAGATAGGCCGACAGGCCGAGTCAGGCACCGTTAGCCGCGCAGGGAGTAGGACAAAGTTCATGGATACAGATGCGAGCTCAGACTGGAGCTTTCAGAGGCAGAAGGCAGGAAAAAGCTTAATGGCAGAATCAGGGCCTACTCGCCTGGACTGTAAAATTGGATAAGTGAACCATATAAAGCCGGTGGCCTTTCATACTTAGGAATAGAATATCCGGCCCATTCATGGCGGATCTGAAAGAGGACATGTTGACGGTGGACGCACATGTGTTTGCGTCTTCATAACTGGAACTGGAGGGAACATACATGTACTTGTGATTTATACATGAAACCGTTGGGGTCCAAGATAGGGGACATAACCGACCATAAAAATCCATATTTCCACATTCCCTCCTTGTCCCCTACTTGCCCTTAGGAGATATCAATCTTCATCAATCCATCGATCTGTTCATATAACATCATTTGTTCTTCTTTCTTCTTCCGGGATCTTGAACGAAAACTTGGATGTGGGATACACGAGGTGGCACATAGACCACAAATCGCTGGCCCACATTGTAGACATAAGCAGCAACTGAATAGTATGAGAAAGCCAATACCTAGGAAGGATAGTATTCTCCATCCCCAGGCTGACAACACGCCCCAGAACCAACCGGACCAAGTCCAGGTGCCTGGATTCTGGTGTATCTGGCTTACAATCTTATGAAGGCGGGTTATGGCTTTATATACTGACGGTGAATTTTCTGGTATGAAAATGCAACAACTTGATCCGATGACCCTACAAGCTCCGCCCCTATCGGCCAGGATGACGTCAAGGACAAGACGATTTTGAAGCACAACAATCCGCATAGCAGACTGTTCTTCTGTTAAATTGCCTAAGGCGGAAATAGTTTCGTTCACTACTGCTTCAAGGGTTCTGGTTAATCTACGTATCAACTTACTATTAGTGACGGTACCTATATAAGGAAAGAAGCCTTTATTGAAATCTGTGTATTTCTCCCATGCTGTTTCAGTGTAATCGACTATTGGGAGATCTCTCTGCTGTCTATTGTGTACTAAATGAGTATTTCTATGATAATCAGGAGGAGCTAGGAAAACAGGTGGTAGAAGGAATGCTATGTAACAGGTACCATCCCAATCTAAAGGTAGGCGTATATATGCGGTCTGTCCACATATAAAGTAGGAATGACGAGAAGCTCTAAATGTAGACTTGCCTTGATCACTGAATTTTATCACAGTGGTGCATTTACTATGGCCCATGTGTATGGAGCCATTCTTTCTTATGCATAGTTCCCCTTTAACTGGGAATACGGACATGGCGGGCAAAATTGGTGTAGCTTCAGATTCAACGTTCAGGATCATGAGGTTAAGTGTAAAATTACCTAATCCATATACTTCATTTTCTAGATCAGTTCCTGTTCTTTTGGGAAGTCCCTCCTTGTTAGGGTAGCAGACTTTAAGCAAAACTAAGTTCAGGTTTCCCCATACCCAGTTGTCTTGATAAACTGCTGAGTTTGTATCTAAGGAATTAATTAAACTAAACCATGCTCCACAGGAGCCATTGTGTGTGAACGGATATGGAAAGAGGGGCAAAACTCCCTTATAGTTCTGATAGGGAGGGAGTCGGCCACATATCCAACAATTTGTAGCATTGCTAGTCTGATGGGAATGATGTAACATACTAATAAAAGTGTTGTTGCGCAGCGCAAATCTATATGACAACTCATGCGGGGGTAATTCACTAAAAGAATGTTCAGCAGTAACATTATAAATATGTTTAGAAATAGGATAATATATGTGCAACAATATACTTGCAGCGATTATTAAAAGACATAAGAAAAATAAAATTAATAACGTCACTGTGCAATGACTACGCAGTGATTTACAGTACGCATGTTTTTTCAACCTCATTTGATTATTTCTTTCTCTATTCCGGTCCAGAGGATACATGTCAGAGACAAATTCAACCGATTCACCTTGGAGAGGACTTAAACAATCAAATTGTCTGACTGACTGGACCTCAATTTTAGTCTGTATAGTTCTGAGTTCGTTTGCTCAACCAAAGGGAGCTTTGAGTCTGTCTTTGAAGAAACACAGGGTTTAGTCTCTATATCGGATGGTAGTCCATGAAATTTCTTGATATGACTCGAATGTATCCAACCTTTGCGACCTTCGATCTTCACGGCTGTCCTCGTGGTGAGCAGAACAAGTTGAGGCGATTTCCACCTCGGATCCAGCTGAGTCTTCCGGTCAAAATTCCGCACCAACACCAAGTCCCCGGGAACTACGTCGTGGGGTTTCACCTCGGTATTGTCGGGAAAGGCTGCAGCTACCTGTGAACGACAAGATTGTAGTGCAGACATCAAGGAAACCAGGTAATCTGTCAGCATATTACAGTCAACGTCAGTGATTTTACGAGGTATAGGCGTCCCCCACATATTTGGTGGTCTACCGAAGATCACCTCATACGGGGATAGCCCTGTTCGAGAATGTGCTACCATTCTCATGTAAAAGAGTGCAACTGGTAAGGCTACTACCCAATCGACACCTTTCTGTCTACATATTTTGGACAATCTAATTTTCAGAGTTTGATTATGTCGTTCCACGAGACCTGCTGCCTCGGGGTGTCGGACACAGTGAAATCTCCATTGATAACCTAACAAAAGTGAAACGTGTTTCATTAGTTCGGATGAGAACGGCTGGCCGTTATCTGAGTAGACAGCACGTGGTAAACCGTACCGTGGGAAGAATTCTCGAACTAACTGTTTGGCAGTAGTCGGGGCAGTGTAATCTGAAACCGGGTATGCCTCTGTCCAACGGGAAAGAGCACAAACAACTACAAGAACATATTTGAATCCTCGACATCGTTCCATCTGGATATAATCCATCTGGAGGACTTCAAAAGGGTGATCAGGAGGCTGAAATCCACCCTGTTCTACGGGAATGCTTTTACCTGGGTTAAACTGACAACAGATCATACAGGTACGAACCTTTTGTTTAGCTGCTGCTCGTAAATGTTTGTTGAACCAAATGTGTTGAATGCTGTCTAGCATAGCCTTTTCTCCTAGGTGCGCTGGACTATGTATTGTATTAATGATAACTTGGACCATTGAGTCGGGAAGAAACCATATAGATTTTTCCTTCGTCATCCATCCCTGATCAGTTTGGATCCCTCCTAATTCAGTCCATTTCTTTATTTCTTCTGGTGTAGCATGTGTCTGTATGTCAATTACGTCAAGAGCGGGATCCTTAACCGTCATGCAATGTGTTGGCGTCAGAACTGTTGTCTTTGTCATATCAGATGTCTGAGTTTGAGCAGTCTGTTTAGCTGTTCTGTCAGCTAGGTCATTGCCTTGGGAAATGATATCAGTAACTTTCGTATGAGCTTTACATTTCATAATTGATATTGCAGTGGGTAGATGTATTGCATCTAATAAGGCATGAATGAGGGGTCCGTGCTGAATGTGGGCACCGTGAGAAGTTAAATAACCTCTCTCTCGCCATAGTACGCCGAAGTCATGGACGACTCCGAATGCATAACGTGAATCTGTGTATATGTTGACTTTCTTATTTGTGGCTTGAATACAGGCTTGTGTCAGAGCGATGAGCTCTGCTGCTTGAGCTGACAAGGTATCAATACAATTTGTTTCAATAATTTCAGTGTCTGTTGTGACTGCATACGCGGCCACTAGCTCTCCTGTACTTGTTCTCATACATGAACCATCTACATACAACGTCAGGTCTGGATCTGTCAATGGGACGTCTGTCAAGTCTTGTCTGGGTTTCGTCGTGATAGTAATAACTTCAATACAATCATGTGCTAGTGGGTCTGTTCCGTTTACTGGCAAAAGTGTGGCAGGATTCAATGTACTACAACGTCTGATTTCTATGTGTGGCTGAAACAATGTCAGTTCGTAACCGGTGAGTCTTGCTATAGTCAAGTGTTGTGTTTGCGTGCGGTTCAAGAGAACCTCCACTGCGTGTGGTACTTGTACTGTCAATGGATGTCCTAACACTATGGCATCGCTTTGTCTGATTGCTAAAGCTGTCGCTGCCACTGACTTCAGGCACGCAGGCAGAGCCTGAGCTACGGGATCTAGTGTACTAGAAAAATAAGCACATGGTTTATGTGATCCTGCTTGTTCCTGTGTGAGTACTGACAAAGCAGTACCTTCGCGTTCTGTAACAAAGAGTGTAAACTGTTTACTGTAACATGGTGTTGCTAGGACAGGTGCTTGACATAAAGCTTTCTTTAAACTTTCAAAGGCGTGTGTATGTTCTTGAGTCCAAGGGAGGACAGTCGATGTGGCTGCCTCCTGTGTTGTCAACTGAATGAGTGGTTTTGCTAGAAATGCATACTGAGGGATCCACTGCCTACAATATGTAGTGAGGCCTATAAAAGCCCGCACCTCCTTTTGTGTCTTGGGTACTGACATGTTATCAATTAACTGTATGCGGTCGGGTGTAAGCTGCCTTCCCTCCTTGGACAGCGAGTGACCAAGGTAAACAACTCGCTGGACACAGAATTGCAGCTTAGAAGGGGACACCTTGTGCCCCTTTTCGGCCAAAAAATGTAAAACCGTCAGTGAGGCTTTTTCACATTCAGGTTCGCTTCTAGCGGTGATCAGCAGATCATCGACATATTGAAGCAGGGCAGTGTTGACTGGCATGTGGATACTGTCAAGTTCTCGTTTCAGTGCTTGGCTATAGATGCTGGGGCTTTCTGTGAATCCTTGAGGTGCGCGTGTGAATTTAAAGCTTCGTCCATTTAAACTAAATCCGAACAAGTATTGACTTTCCGGATCTATTGGGACGCTAAAAAAGGCATTCTTGAGATCAATTACAGTAAAGAATGTTGCTTCGGAATCAATGGCTGTCAGTAATGAAGAAATGTCTGGAACTACGGGGTATTGTGGTACAATACATTTATTTAATTCGCGCAGATCAATAACCAATCGATATACTGGCGGGGCTTTTGGATCAGTTCGTTTAAGAATCGGAATTATCGGGGAATTACATACATTGGAGTCGGTTTCCACAACCACTCCTTGGGTAATAAGCTCGTCAATGATTTGTAGTAAAGCCACTACAGCATCTGGGGGTAACTTGTATTGTCGCATTCGTGGTAGTACCACTCCTGTCTTTAGTGTGACTCGATATGGTGTAATGGTCATGCAACCAACATCTGTAGGGCCTTGTGCCCATAAGTGTGTGGGTAAAGTCTGCAGTCGGTAATCCATGTCTCGGGACACATAGTGCCCTTTGAAATCACGTAAAAACAATCTTACTCCTTCCGGAGAACAACATATTATAGCTCCTAGAGCTTTCAATGTTTTTATACCTAACAAGTTTTCTGGACATGATTTAGTAAGCAATAAATCTGTAGTTTGTGTCAAAGGACCAATCGTAAGGGGAAGAGGCTGTGATACTTCGTTAATGATGGGTTTTCCTGAAAAACCAAGGGAAATATTCTGTGAGCCTGAGAGGGGTGCCCCTGGAACTTCACTACGTTTTATGGTTGTTCGGCTTGCCCCTGTATCAAGTAAAAATTTTCTATCCTGGCCTAATAGTTCACTGTATACATAAGGTCCTTCTTGATCTACAGGGACCTCGATAAGGGGTAAGCCAAGTTCCCTCTCTAGGCTGTTTCATGAGTATCGTTGATAATCAGGATAGTCATACTGTGCAGTCTGGTACATCTGTCGTGTCGTTGTTGGTGTAGCAGCAATAGGCTGCGGTGGTGGAGCTGGCATAGACTGTTGCGGAGCTGGCATGGCCTGTGCATGCTGCGGAGCTCATTGTTGGTTCTGATCCTGTCTAAGTGGTCGTGGTCTTTCTTTTGTATTACCTATGGCGATATTATGTTTTAAAACTGGACAATCGTGTACATAATGACCTGGCTGTTTACAATAGTTGCATGTCCCCTTTACAGAACCTGCTGAAACACTGGACTGTGTCATACCCTTTTTATGACCGTCAGCTGGAACTGTCTGGGAAACTAGCATTTTCATTTTCGTGTCTTTCATGCGTCTTTGTTCATGTTCTTGTTCCTCTCTAATTCTATTGTGATGGTACTGTAGCATTTGTAACATTTGTGACGGAGTGTTACCTTGCCAGGTACTCTCGAATTTCAATACTCTATTCTTAACTTGGGGCAGGGCATTTTCAACTAATTTTGTCACAAACAGATGTGGATACGATTCGCTACTTGCTTTTATTCCACTATTTATACCAAAACATTTTTCGAATCGGGCATAAAAGTCACTAGTGTCTTCATCTTGCTTTTGTTTACAGGCTGAGATTGCACCCCAGTCTTCCTTTTTCGTAGTTAATAAACGTGGTAGTACCTGTACTAGTAAACCTGGTAGTATTTTGGTCTTGTCCCCAAGCCCTAGACCTGGACCTCGAGCTGTTTCTTCGTTTTCTAATGCTGTCCAATCTATCTTTTGGTCTCCCACCTCCCAATCCTTTTCTTTCAGTTTTTCATAAATGCCCGCAGGCATTAATACCTTTAATATTTTCATAATGTCGGGATAGGTATACTCTCCCATGAGCAACATGTCTTTAATTTCACGGTGGAAACCCGCTGGGTCTTTGTCATGACTGGGTACCACTTTCTTCATTTCTAATAGTTCCATTTTAGATATGGGTGTGTATACAAACACACGTTTAAACTGGTTGTCATCACCTTTTATCGGGTGCACTTCGCGTAAGGGATTCTGTCTATCCATATAATACGTCGTTCTTTCCTTGATGGGCAGTGAGACATGTTCGGGGCATACAAAAAGAATGTACTGCTTTCTGGATTCTAGTATTTCTCTAATTAACTCAGTACCTGAACCTCTCCATTTATTCGTGAGTAATTCAGTCAATATATCAGGTAAGGGACCAGGATCGGAGTGTTGGCTTTTATATAATGTAAGGAGTTGTTGAATCATGTAGATACCAGCTAAACGCTGTTCATCTGGGTTGAGGTTCAAAAACGTGTGTGCTAGTGTATCATCACTATATTTTCCGGGACTGTCAACCCAGTGAACGGCTGACCTGGCTAATTCTTGTTCGTCCATAGAATCGAGTATTCTCGGAGTAATTTGTCAGCGGCTTGGAACGAATGTTCGGGGGACCTTATATTTATTATAGGTGTTTGGAAATTTCTGTTATTATCTGGACGTATCGGACGTATCGGATCAGTAAAGCATCTAGTATTATTACAAGATCTTCCTCTACCTACATAGGCCATAGTTTCTAACTGTCCTGGGGGCAGTTCTATTTCTTCCTCCTCTTCGGTTTGTTCATGCTGGTCTACTGCTAATCTTTCTTCGTGTATTCGTTCTACTTCTTTGCGGATTTTTCGGCACATAGCTATTATACTTAATCGTTTATCATGTCTCCCTTCTGATATATTCCGACTCCATGTGGTAAGAATTTGCATTTCTTCCGGATTTACCCCTGGTCGGTCTTGATTTCTGACCACACAATTTATGAGGAAACGTAACAGTTCTCCCTGTATCTCCACTTTCTGGTACTCCATGGCTCTATTAATACTTTCAGAATCTCGCCCTGACTGGACAAAATGATATATATTTTCTAAATGTGTAGTCATTCCTGGTAGCCTCCCTAAATATATTGCAGCTCGTCGGATACGTAATGATGCCAGCAGCATTTCATCCTTTTTGCCGGGCACAGGATCATATCTACAATCTATTAGAAGTTCCTTAAGCGTGTCGGGAGTTACTAGTTTGGGCGTACGTTGGTGGGCTAATTCTTGAAAGGAAAGTTTATTTACTCTGGGTGGCGTGGAGAAAATGTTTGTTGTACTTCCTGTAGCACCGCCTGGGGTGCTGGGTGTGAAAGGATTCGTTGAACGTGATATAGCAACCATAGGTGTGGGTACAGCTGTGGAAACAGATGTGCTTGCCGGAACTTGTGTCGGAATTTGTTGTTGCGGAGGTACAGACGGAGGGTCTTGGCGTTGAACCCCCTCGGTAGGCGGTCTATGTGGTGCAGTATTAGCATACTCGGGAGCTGCGTCGTCTAAATAAGAGGAAAGGAAAACATCTTCTGCGGTTCTGGGATGCCCTTTGGGATGTGCTTTTATCGGAAACAATGGGGGTGGCAAGTCTTTGGGTATCTCCAGAGTAGCCTTAGGTAACCCTTCGGCCAGAAGAGGATACATACCATTCATAAGGGCATTTCTTTGTCTGTCTACTTGTTCTGCTTTTGCTCGGGTACCTTCTTCAATTAGTAGATTTTCTCGCATTTTATCTGAATTCTCCTTACTCTTCTCTTCCTGTCTACGTGCTTTTTCTGTACGTCTATACGATTCTTTACGCCATAATTCAATGGCATCTTTCTGTGATTGTCTAGCTTTCTTTTTCCATAATTCTTCCTCTACTTTCATGATGCAATCTGCATCCCAGGTCCCAATTGCGGGCCACCTCTGACTTTCTGGTAATTCCTTGGTGTAGTCTACCCATAAATCAAGAAATAATATGGCGTCTAGGCCATGTTTATGATACATGAAGTACCCTGGAGTGTCCCTAGGAGGAATGGGAACAGCTTCTTCGAGTACCCCTTTTCTAGTTTTGATCTGTCTTAATTTCGAAAAGAGCGGCATATTGAGAACTGATCTGATACCTAATTTTGAACACGTTTAATACAACAAAACACAATAATGAACAGTCATTCACACCACAATATGCAGAACGTATTTAAAACATTTAACATTTAATATTTAATGAACAACAATGATGGCCATTTAGGGATCTAGTCACTAAGCATAATACTCGACACTAACTAGGTAATTCTGAATTATATACTAGACATACTTGATATACTGCTGAACAGTACAGATACACTGCTGAAACAGTGCAGACCGGATTTGTGTACCCAAACCCGTCTTGACCGGCACAACCTATGTGCACGTCAGAACGCCTCCCCGATAATGGTACTCACCGGGTAGCTCGGAACGGAAGGCCTCGGAACTGAACTGAACTGGACTCGGACTCGGACCGGACTGGACTCGACTCGAAACTTCGGAACTTCGGAACCTGGTGGGCCTCTGTATACCTCGGATCTTGCTCTCTCAGCTAGGCTCTGGTCGGGATACTTCGCACTTCTCACCGCCTCGTCTGGGTGTTGATCGCAGCCTCAGTTACCCCCGCTCGGCAGGAGGGAGATACAGGAAATCCTGTGGGTACGCGTTGTTGTCCGTCCAGCTGTGACAGGAGACCGGGCCTGCAACGCACCTCCGGCGCGTGAGATGAGAAAGTGTCCCTATTCGGGCGCCATTTATGTGGTAAATAATTTAATTACCGGGACTTAATTTGATGCGGAAAATATATAATAATAGTTCAGTAAAATAAGAGGCAGAATCCGTGGTATTAGAGGTTCAGAACGGGTTTTATTCCTATACAAAGGAACATAATTCGAATTATGGGCCTTCTATTCCATCACCACGAGAGTTCAGGAAGGAAGGAACATATATTATTGACAGATAATCAGTTTTATAGAAAAGACATTACAGTGGAACAGATGCAGGAGGCGTAACAGTTGAAAACAGAGATAAAAGCATACATGCGTAACTAAAATGGGTGTAACTAGGCGTAACTAAAGAACGTCATTAGATGTGATGTCATAAATGGGTGGTTCCATGAAAGAATTTCGCAATGTCAGCAAAAATACTTGGCAGAGATGCGCGCGCAGCCGCATGACGTGTGATTGACGTGTAACTAGAGGGTGAAAGGGACTTGACATTTAGCTCTACATGTGGAGACAAAAGTCTGGGGTTATGTCAACCTAATCCCAAATCATATCTAACATCCTATGTTTAAAGAACAGTGTTATCCAAAAAGAGAGGTCTCTTAGGATAGAATCTTATTCTATACTGACTATACTAACTGTTAGTGCGTGTACAAGCGTCTAAGTGTCTACACTAGATGCGAGGGGGTAGGAATATTCCATGGTAACAGGGCTATGAATTACTTGCATGAGGGCAGCGAGGCCTGGTCCTTTGCACGGTAGCTGGAGGAATGTTTACCTAAACTACCAGACAGGAATGCATCGGATGAGGAGCGGAGCAGAGCAGATAATCTTGAAGGTGACATACAGTTTTTGGCAGGCAGATAGGCCGACAGGCCGAGTCAGGCACCGTTAGCCGCGCAGGGAGTAGGACAAAGTTCATGGATACAGATGCGAGCTCAGACTGGAGCTTTCAGAGGCAGAAGGCAGGAAAAAGCTTAATGGCAGAATCAGGGCCTACTCGCCTGGACTGTAAAATGGGATAAGTGAACCATATAAAGCCGGTGGCCTTTCATACTTAGGAATAGAATATCCGGCCCATTCATGGCGGATCTGAAAGAGGACATGTTGACGGTGGACGCACATGTGTTTGCGTCTTCATAACTGGAACTGGAGGGAACATACATGTACTTGTGATTTATACATGAAACCGTTGGGGTCCAAGATAGGGGACATAACCGACCATAAAAATCCATATTTCCACAGTTTGAGAATGCCAACAAACAGATAGAACTGCTAACTTAACACCGTGCTTATTTTTGCAAAGATAGAGTTTGTCCCAATATCCCTCCTGTGTCCTATTTTCATTACCAAACAATCGAACCGTGTATATGTATATACGTTTCATAATGTACTGTCTTATGAGCTTGTTCAATAAAAAGCATTAAAAAAATTAAAAAAAGACAATGCCAACAAACATGTAAATTTGTGGGTATTTCCAAGTTCCACTCTGACAAGTCCCTCCCTTGAACTGGTCGGAGTGGCTGGACTAACTCCCTTTCCAGGACGGAAAGGTGAACTGATCCCCCCGAGATTTGCTGGGTGTTTAGGGGAAGGGTTTTTTCCCCGCAGAGAAAAATGTGCAATTGCACAGGAGGCTCCATTCCTCTCCATGGAGAACTCTGCACAGGACCAATAGGAGCATTCAGGCAAAGTACCATGGCATGCCCATTAGTATGCTAGGAAAGCTGTGCCCAGCGCTGGGATTGGTGTGAAGAGAAAAAAACCTTAAAAGCACGCTCATGCGGAGGTTCCAAATATACACCTGAACATGTATACCTTTTTTTGTGAAGAGGACCCTTAACTCTAATCTGTGAAGGGGAAGCCTCCAGGGCCAGCCAAGTCCCAGCCTTCTGCGACTGTATCTGTTAACTCACATTCGATTGTGCACTGCATTCCGGCAGGGGCGGAACACAGGCCCCCGCATCCCCTGCAGTTCGGGGGGCCCCGAGCTGCAGGGGGCCCCCTCCGCCCAGTACTCGCGCCTTAGAGGTCCGGATTAAATCCGGAATGGGGGGCACTCCGTGTACCTTGCAGTGGGGCCCCCTCAGCTTTCGTCACGCCAGTGCATTCCGGAACCTAAACATGAGTTTTCACATCCACTCGGGCCACGTGATCACGGAGCCATAATTCCGAGTGCATCTGTGCTTGTGATGTGCAATTTAAGAGACTGAAGTTTGACCTTAAACCTGAGCAGAGCGCATGATCTAACCATTTAAAGTCTTTCACGAAACACTATAAGACTACACATTAATGAATGAATACATGTTGTCTTAATGACAGTAAATAACGAGAATCAAAGTTGGAGTATATGTTTTACGTTAGCATTGTAGGTCATTGGTAAGACTTGTTTCAAGTTTATACAAAGTGTTCTGCCTTTAAACAAGGCTTAATATTTGTCCTTGTGCGGGTTATTTTCGAAGGCATCCTGTTGTTAATGTACTACTGAAAAGTGCATCCAGTTTGCTCACGGATCTATTTATTTTATTTTATTTATTTTAAAAATTGTATATAGCGCTAGCTTGACCCGTAGGTATCAGAGCGCTTTACATACATACTGTAAAGAAAAACAGACGGAAATTGCATTACATAGAAGGCAGGCAGTAAGAAAGCAAAACAAATAAAAAAAATACAGCAAGGGAGATAAGGTGGTTAACATAGTCCGGTCACCAACTATCCTTGAATGTCAAGAGAGAGGAGTAAACTCGGATCATACGTTTTCATTAAAATAATAAATACAAACTAAGAAAAATGCGAGCCATAGGTGCTGCATCACACACTACTGTAGATTCCTTATTCTGTGAGAGGAGGGACGTTGGCAGCACCTGGACCTCAAGCATCCCTGGACATCTTCTTTATGAACTGGCTGATGTCACACCAGAGGGTTGGATCCGCACCTCAATCAATGGGTTCCAGGCGCGCAACACCCATTGGACTCACAGGGCTTCAGCCCTCCCCCACCCGTCGTGTGTGACAGCCCGGGATGAGACAGCTTCCCGGCGCGCACACAGCCGCACCCGAGCACTTCACAGGTCTTTAGAAGACCATTTGCTTGTTAATGAGGCCTCGCTGTTGTTTCACCCCTTCTAGGAGCCCCTGCAGCTCCACTCTGCCTATGGCTTAAAAGATTCAGCCCCCCGCGAAACATTTCTAAGCCCCCCCCCCCTCCCCCCCGAAATTTGGCCATTGGGTCCTGCTAGGCTGGGGCTAATCTGGCAGAGCATGGCATTCACTGACTGAGCGATAATTGAACAGCAACAGATACACGAACATCGATTTATAGGCGTAATCCCGCAGTAGATGCTGATGAAAGTTTTACAGTAAATATAGAAAACATCTGAGTTCATCTTGTAATTGTGCGTTTGTTACCCGATCGGATCCCATGACTCTGAAAGATGGCAGCAATAGGTCAAAGGTGTCAATGAGCCGGAAGTCGTGACAGATCCCCAAGCCCAAAGTTTTAGTTTACTCCCTCAGATGCAATGCCTGGGAGGGTTCACTTTAAATCATTTCAGATCAATTAACTTAAATGTTATTTCATT
The DNA here is from genome assembly GCF_964204655.1 of Triturus cristatus. Classification (NCBI taxonomy): domain Eukaryota; kingdom Metazoa; phylum Chordata; class Amphibia; order Caudata; family Salamandridae; genus Triturus; species Triturus cristatus. The sequence goes on from NC_140593.1 coordinate 201,145,469, forward strand.
TTTTTCGCAACTGTTAAACTTTACATCAGAGAAGCAAGTCAATCCAATCCGAAAGCGCGCCAGTGATATCTGTAGCTCACAAGTTACCTAAGGCTGCTTTGCACGCGTTGCTATCTTATCTTCATAACGATGGGTGTGCTCTGCACTTTTTTGCTGTGCCTCATTCTCAAATTGAACTTTGCCCCGGTGAATCAACCGTGTCTCTCTCTCTCAGCGCCAGATCACGTTTGGATGACAGCTGGAGTGGAGGCAGCAGATGGACCGGCACTGAGACTGGCATTGACCTGGTCACTGAGAAGCACAGAGCGTGCCCTCGCTGTGCGCTCTGTCTGCAGCCACAGACTGCCCCTTCCTCCTCTGGACAATCATGGACCACTACGCAGGCGGAAGTGAGCTGTCCTTCTCCCAGGGCGCCCGCATGATGTTCTACGTGCTGCGGCCCAATGAGACGTCATTCAAAACAATTGAGGAAGTTCCTGATTATGTAGATAAGGTACGTCACAACGTATGCAAAACTTAAGTCAATTTCTGTTTCCAATTATTAACCAGTGGCGGCTGGTGACATTTGAAAGTTGTGAGGCGTAAAACCTCTGTATGGTTGCCCGGTGGCGAGCAAGCGTAGCGAGCACCCCCGACCATCATAAGAGTTTTTTTAAAATAAAAGAGTGGGCATATGGTGCATTCCAAGTAAATTTGAGAAAGCAAGAAATTGATAAAGCAATTGTGAAAGAGTAGTTGTGACATCACATCAATAAAGAGATTTCATAGGATAATAACATAGGTAGCTGCTTACGTAATGAGCAGGTATTATGGGCAATTTTAAAGTGACATTCTTTGTTAAAAAAGTGCACATCTTTAATTCCAGCTACATGCACATCGTGTTATTCCACTTAAACAATCATGTTTTGCTTTCAGGATGCCCGCATGATCCCTTGTAGGGTGACCAACCGTCCGTAAATTTCACGGACAGTCCGTAATTTCGGACGTCTGTCCGTTGTCCGTGAAGGATTGTTTAACGGACGCCATTTGTCCGTAATTTTAACCGGGCAGCGGTCGCACCACCCTAAAGCCGGCACAGCTTCCAACCACCTCCCTGCTTGACTCCGATGCTGCTGAGGTCGGGTGTAACAGACTCCGATGCAGCACCAAAGCTCAGATACCCAGCAGCATTGGAGAGGCACAGCGGGATGGCAACCCTCACACCTTTCGCTCTTGATGAGCTGTTAAGAGGTGTTTGAAGGTGAGGGAGGGGCTGCAGCTTCAGGAGCAGGGGCATCTATTCAGATGCAAACAGCCCTGAATGCGTCATGTCTCTACAATTTAGAGGCGCCTCATACATTCCCTTTCTGCCCAGGGCCCCAAACACCCTAGAACCGGCCCTGATTACACCAGGCAGCACGTGGATCTCTTCACAGAGCTTAATTACTGTCACTAAATTGTAAGCAAACCTCGGTTCTGCAAACATGCAGTCTATAATGTAATAAAATAAAGAAATGGCACAATCACACCCACACTGATTAACAAAGTATGGAGGACAATCAGTTATCTTGGAGTATCTCCTTTAAGTACTGTACATCACAGTGAGGGGGGGGGGTGGGTGGCAAAACAAACATTTTGGAAAGAGAGCCTGTCTTCTTGTCTCGTTGTCTTGTCCAGGAGGGGGTGAGGAGCCCTACCCCACCCTGGAAGAGACCAAGATGATACTAGAGTACTGCATGCCCACCCCTGTGCCCACCCTGGTGGATCCTGTTCCCCCTCCTGTGATGGCTCCTGCCTCCCCCCCCCCATGGCTCCTGTTCCCCCATGCGGTGGCTCCTGTCGCCACCCCCCCCACCTGTGATGGCTCCATGTCCCCCCCCTGTGGTGGATCCTGTCTCCGCCCTGGGTGGCTTCTGTTCCAGTCATGGAATGGCTCCTGCAGCGAGGGTGAAGTTCTTGATGGGCGTCTTCTCAAAAAGGCTCAGCTCAAAATTATTATGAAAAGGTGAGCGAGAGAGTAAGTGAAGGGGTGGCTGGATGGCTGGATGAATTAGTGAAAGGGTGAATGGATGAATGAAAGTTTGAATAGATGGATAATGAGAGAGGATGGATGGATTGATGAGTGAGTGGAAGGATGGATGAGAGAAAAGGTAAATAGCCGGATGTATGGGTCGAAGGGTAGCTGGATGGGTAAAAGGGTGGATGGATGAGTGAAAGGATGGATGAGTGAAATGGTGGATGATGAGTGAGTGGGTGGATGGATGAGTGAAATGATGGATGGATTGATGGATTGATAAGTGAAAGGGTGAATGGATGGACTGATGAGTGAAAGGGTGGATGTAATGATGGATGAGTGAGTGAAAGGGAGTGTAGGTGGACAAAAGGATGAATAGATGAGTGAAGGAGTGAAAGGATAAATTGATGAGAGAAAGGATGGATGAGTGATATGGTCACTGGATGGATTCATGAGTGGATGAGTAGATGGGTGGGTGGATGGATGGAAGGAAGGATGGCTAAGTGAAAGGGTCGATGAAGAGAGAAAGGGAGGATGGATGGATGACTGAAAGGGTGGATGGGTGAAAGGGTAAATGGCTGGATGGATGAGTGAATGAATGGATGGGTAGAAGAGTGGATGGATGAGTGTACAGATGGATAGGGTGAAAGGGTGGATGGATGGATGAGTGAAAGGATGGATGAAGGGATGGATGAGTGAAATGATAGATGGAAGGATACATGATGGATAGGCTTGCAAATGGTTGAATATGTATGGATATGTCTGGGCTTACTTATATACTATTGCGCAACCTCCTCTGATGTGTCTGTAAAACGTACCTATTGTCCTGAAGTTTTGTCCTGAATTTTGATCTCCTGTCCTGAATTTGTGTCCTGAATTTTGGCCCTTTGTCCTGAATTTTTACACTCACCGTCCTGAATTTGCACCAATGCCAGTTGGTCACCCTAATCCCTTGTGTGCGGATGGAATGGCTGCTTCTTTCCCGCCTATACAATATAGATGACATACGTCTTGTAAGAACATCTTTTTGCAGAACCAATGTACGTGTCCCTTCCTTTGAAAGTAATCCCTGTGCTAAGAATATTCTGCTATGTTTTATCTCGTACCAGGGGAGAGTTTCTGCAAGAGAAGCCCGTCAGACTCTTGTTGAGACAAGCACAATTCAAATGTTTGCCTTTCTTTAGGTGTGCTGCTTCCCCTTGCACCAAATCTACTCCCACCCCCTTCTCAGCTACTCGGCACCTTCACAGCGACCTTGTCTGACCTCTTTCCAAACAAGGTACCGAAAATGCTGTTTTTATGGTCCTTTTCAACATTACTGGTGAATATGTCACTGTCTTGGGTACAGCGGCCCCTACTCCCGGCCCAGGCCTCCCTCCCTCCAGCGCAGTTAGCCCTGCCCCTGGAGAATGTGCCAACTCTCACTGTGCCCTTGGTCCATGCTGGTGTCTATCTCGCTAGTGAACGTGTTTCAATCTCTGAATGCAGATGTCCCTCAGCAGCACGCGGCAGTCTCTCGCTCTCGTGCAGGCCTCCCTTTCTCTAGTGCAGCTCTCCCTCTCCAGGTCTCCCCCATGAACGGGCCCCTCTCGCTAGTGCAGCATCCCCTACCCCGGAGTAGGTCTCCCTCTCCTGGTCGCCCCCCCCCCTTCCCTCCCCTACTGTGAATGGGCCCCTCTTCTCTGGTGCAGCACCCAGTCTCCGGAGCAGCAGGAGTCTTTCTTCCATGTCTAGCACTCAGTAACCAGCTGCTTTATGCCCCGGCACGGCTCGGCCCCGGCCTCTGAGATCATTTACACGCACTTTATGGCTCTGCTGGGCCGGGCGCATGAATTACCATACATTACCAACTTAATATGCTTTTAAAGTCTTTAGAGCACGCTTAAACCTATTTATCGTTATTTAGGACTCATATAACGAATTAAATCGTGTAACTTAACTGCTCTAAGGGCCAGATCACACACCCCTCCCCAGGGCATGCAAGGCTGTGTACACTAGCAAACACACCAAATGCCAGGATTACCTCTGGGGCCAAAGCCTGGCCGATCTGCTGCACCCCCTCCCTGCAGCCTCCCCCACCCCCCCCACACACACACACAACCTCCCAGGCTGGGACAAAGGGTTTTTAAGTAAGTGGCTAATTCAATTGCGGTCCAAAGGTGAAGTGATCGAAGATTCGAATTACAGAATTCCCAGAGAAATGCGAGTTTATTTAAGGAGATCAGAGGCGTGATAAAAACTTTAAAAAAAACACACTCAATATTTCGTTTAGGTATTGGGGGTTTTGATTTCCTGCCGTTTTTCCAGCCATGGGAAAAAAGACTGCGGACACCCTGTCACGGCCGGAATTGCGGGTGGGGGGAATGGAAATGGGGTTGTCGCGGGGGAATGGTGGGAAGCGGGAGGGGTTTAATTAAATACAATGAATTATCAAATAAAAAACTTTTAAAAAGTACTTACTCAGCTTATGGATGGGTCCGGGTCCGACTCCAACCGTCCTACGGAAAATTCCTGCAGCTCTCCTCGTGAGTCTGACCTCGTCATCAGGAAAGGAAGCCTCCCTCCCTCTGCCTCCGCCAATCCCGACGCTGCTGAGGCGCTGGGGAGAGCGCCCCAGCCGCGCCATTTTCTCCCGCATAGAGAACAAGGGAGAGTGGGCAGTCGCGCTGGAGGGCAGGGGGGGAGTGGCTTACCCAGTGTTGTGGGTACTGGCTGTTTGGTCGGCTCCAGGGACCGACCAAACAGTCAGTACCCACAACAGTGGGTAAGCCACTCCCCCCCTGCCCTCAAGCACGACCGCCCACCCTTCCATCCCCAACCAGGCACTTCTGCTTTCTCGCAGTGCGAGAATCAGAAACATAAAATGGTAGTTTTTACCATTTTATGTTTCTGCCTTCTCGCACTGCGAGAAAGCGGGGGGCGACACCCAAACGCCCCTATGAAGGAGCCGCCACTGTTATTAACCCGCTCGTTCGTCACTATGACAACAGCATTAGATTGGGCAGAAGTTGAACAGGTTCAACTGAAAATATTACAACCAAGGCAGTACGCCTCACCTGTGGGATAAACGTGAAAAGCATATGTTAGTCATTTAAGGGTGCATTGTTTTACTTTGTATTAATTCCCACAGAGACTCCTTTTTTATGCAGAATCTCAGATTGAATCGATGGAGAGTGCTTGGATAAGTGACAGAGTCCATGTAAAATGACATACTGAGGGGCTTATTTACAAGAGGCCTGCACCACGGAGTGTCACTTTTTTTGACTCGCCCGTAGCGCAGGCCTCTCAATCATATCTATGAGGCGGTGTAAATCCAAAGCACGTGGCTTGCATGGACTCATAGATATGGAGTAAAGCAAGGCAATGCAAAGCGCTGTGTTGCCTTACTCTGCATCACGGAGGCGGTCCATGGGCTCTGCGGAGGGTGTTCCCACGCAACACCCATGGGTTTTGATGCGGCTCCAGATTTATAAAATCACGTAGACATGGGGCAGTGCCAAAACCATACGCCTCCCCAGAGCAGCCATAACAAGGAGATATGTTATCATTTCTCCTTGTTATTGCCTCTTTCCTTGTGTGCTGCATTAGAATGAGGAAAACACTTTTTGGGATTGTTTTTGTGCAGGAAGGTGCCCCTTCCTGTACAAAAACAATCCTGCCAACAATGCAGACACCCTTGCACCAAATTGTGCATGGGTGCTGGCTGAAAGGACAGGAATGCATGTGTCTCATAAATATGGTGCAGTCTTGCCCTTTCAAATTGGCGTTTGGCAGCGCAGCAAAAAGACTTGTGGCGCTTCCCTGTGCCAATTGTTTGTAAATATGCCCCTTCCGAAGTGACACTTTCAGTTATAAGCCAAAGCATGTTTTTATTCTGCAATAGAGAAAGATTCTTGTAAGCAAATGTTTTTTGGGAGGTACTAACTTGACATTAATTAATTGATGTCATGCTTCCAACGTGCCCGCTATAAAGTTCTGCATAGGCCCATGAATTACAAATGTGTCTCTTAGATGCAATCTCCTGCCCCCATTTATTTATGCAACTCTTTTCCAAAGCGATGAAACAAAGTTCTAAATTTTGCCTGATAATAATTCAAATATCTGCCTTTAGTTATTTTTGAAAAAAATTACTTTCATATTATATATTGTGAGTTATTTTACCATCTGTGAAAATCAAGCAGTTTCCCTTTTCCGATCTTTTATAAGGAATGAAAATAAGATCAATGAGGTTAAGATTCCAGCTGAAACATTGAGGGTATTGGTAGATTGCTGAAATTACCAGTATAGGTATTAATTTTGTCAGGGTAAGTTCCTGCGAACTCCAATCTGATATCCCTGGTTGCACGCACATTTAGGAAACCTTGATCAGCCTAGCAAGTTCCTTCCAACGGGGGAGCAACCTAAAGAAGTAATTCCCATTCTCAGCTCAATATTTCCCATGCATCTTGGAACAATAGCACAGGCTCTAGGAGTGCTTTGAAATCAAGCACAGTCTCTTTCCGGGTCAGGGAATCAGTCCCCTTTGAGATGTGAGATGACTTATTATGAAACATTGTGGGGAGGCTCATGCTCTTCCTTATCCTCCCAAACAATCCAACAACTATGTTTCTGGTGCCCCTGCCCATCTTGGGTCACCACAGGGCCAGTATTGAAATTTAGTGGGCCCTTTCTGGGGCTTATGGAGCACTCCTTCACCCAGTGGTATAAATAATAGATTAACAGTATCCCTGCTGTTGGTGCTTTTTTGTTAGGGAGCCTGGGTTTACTGCTCCCTTGTCAGACCTTTTCTTTGTCTGGGCTCCTGGTTCTCTCTCCTGCTTGGAGGGGGGGGGGGGGTGTCTTTCACAGCCCCTTGAGCGCAAGCCAGAAGAACACCTCCCTGGCACACTCTGAAGGCCCCACAACCTCCTGGCTTCTTGAAGGGCACTTGTGTGTCAGTGAAATCAAGGACCTCTCCAGGAAAGTCCCCCAGCAGGTCCATATCCCCAAATATTCCTAAGGGGCCTTAAAGGGGCAAGAGTGACTGGCCCTGGAGAGACAGATCCTAGTCCTTGGGGTCAGCTGGAGTTAAAGTCCTTCAGTCTATCCCTGCAGTGGGATCGGGTCGCTTCTTCCAGCTGGGCATTCTTTCATCATTGTCGCACCAAGATACAGTGTCTTCTCATCAGGCTCTCCCTTATGCAGGAGTTTTCAAGTGAAGGTGGAAAGTTCCATTAGCCAGGTACCCCTGGACAATCCTTGGGTGCCAAATCATCATCTCAACCCTTCTGTCCGGCATTCTGAAACATACTAACATGGCAACTTCAAGTTGTCTACGGAAAGAGCTTGCCTAAAGGACTCAGCTATGCCACAACTAACATAGCTGCTTGATCCCTTACCACTAAATCCTCAAAGAGGAGCCCCTTGTGTGTTTGGCTGCAGAGGTCTGGCCCTCTTCCTTTGTTTCTGGGACAGCCCAGATGCAGCGTGACAACCTGATTAACAGATGCAGATTTCCTCCTCACCGCTTCCATTTAGTGGAACTGGGTCAAGCACTGTTTCTGGCTCTCTTATGTGTGGAGGCATTTGATCATCCTGATAGCCAGCAGAATAATTACCTTGGCCCTGTGGTAAGGAGAACGACCTGGAATCTGTCCTTGAAGGGTCCCTTCTGCACCATGCTACCTGCACGCAGATACCAGGCTGTGCAAAACTGTAGATTCACATGCACAGCCCACTCATATTGGCACACATTGTGTGCTCATGTGCTCACGTGTAACCAGCCTAGAGCGTTTGCCTTAGTTATGCAGCAATAACCTTATCTTAAAAGGTGAACACTGGCAGTTACCACTCTCTGTTCATTTATTGTGAATTTACTGTGAGTGAGACTCAGGTAGTGAGTAAAAACCCCAAAACGGAGTAGTCAAAAGCGGAAATTCCAGCGGGGATTAAATGGGTATACAGTAGGTACGTATTTAAATGTGAAATTTCGGCGCCCCCGAAACATGGTGTATCCATTTTGATTTGGAAATACTGACCCATGTTGGGCTTAAAACCTGTGTTGATCCGGAGGGTCGCTATCTATTCGTCAACTAAAGATCAATGGAAAGGTATTATGCATAGGTTGAGTGTATGCGCCTTCATTCTTCAACTCACCCAAGTATTGACGGGAATAGATATTGCGATCATCCTTATAGGTGTGTATTGGAATCTGGCCTGGGATGTGGTCTTAGATGGATGTATCCAGTATTGCAGACAGAGCCCTCTTAGGAGATCTTGGGGCTGATCATGGCCTTAATGACGCATGGCATCTCTTACATCCAATAGACTGGTAAAGCACATACTTGTCCCCGGTTCAAGGCAAACAAACACAGCTGGATTTTTTTTGATGTCACATCCATTGCTTCCCCTTCTTTGTGAGCCTTCAGTACTAGAAAGAGCACTCTGGGACCACTCCTCTATTGCCCCACAGGTTGATATAGGCCTGTCATGGCCAATTCGTAAGCCCCGTTGTCTTAATCTGTCCCACTACAACCACCCAGTAGGTAAGAACCAGCTTAAAACCCACATGTATACCTACCTGGAGAACAATGATGGCTCGGTTGACTCTGCTTTGACATTATGGCTGGGGTGAAGGTGACCATCGAGGGGCAGCTGATGAGGGACACAGCCCTGTCCAATAGACAGAGGTAGGAGCATCAAAAGGCTCTGGAGGTGGTTATAGTCTGCCTAACACAAGCTTACACAGCTCCCCCTTCTGCTATTGGCAGGAACAACCTTGAGAAGGTGCGTATGGACCTCAATGCTCTTTCTACCTCCAAAGCCGAGTATGCGTTATGGACGTTGAAATACTGGCACTCCGAACAGGGAGAGAAGGCGGGGTGGCTACTGGTGGCGCAGCTCAGGCAGAGGGAGGTGGGCATGGCCATTCCTGCCATCATCACTGACTCAGGGGTGTTAGTCACTAAGCCACAGGAAATTGCAGACACGTTCGCATCCTACTATAGGGCCCTTTACTCACCGGAAATTATCCAGGGATCAGCGCAGATTAACGCCTTTTTGGATGGTATTCACTCACCGTGCCTCTCGGAGTAATAGAGGCAACTGCTTCAGGGCACAATCACTAAAGAGGAGATTGAGCAGGCCATCTCTGATCTACCCTATCATTAAACCTGGGCGAAGACGGCTTCCTGGCAGTGTTTAAAAAATGGACCAAATCTGAGGTGGTGGATCATCTCCATGATGCCTTCTCTGAGGCTGAACGCTTGAGCTCCTTGGGTTTAGTTTCCAAGTGGGTGCTGATTTAAGTCCTTCCCAAATCAGGAAAATACCCCCTTCTTCCCAGCAGTTATTGCCCCATATGCACAAGCAGGTCCTCCCTTCTCGTATTTACCATTCACATGTAAGTTTTGTCCCAGTTCGCTCATCCTGTGATTATCTTTGCACGTTAGCTCATGCGGTGTGGCTAGCAAATGGTCTTTTGGAGGAGGCCTTGACGCTGTCGATGGGCGTTGAGAAGGCCTTTGACTGTTTGCCGTACTTTAGAAATTTGGACTTGATGACGACTTCATCTCCAGAGTGAGGTGGCTCTGCAATTCCCCCTCACCACAGGTCAATTGTAGGGGATTTCTTTCTGATTCCTTCCCAGTCCACAGGGGTACCCGACAGGGTTGCCCACTCTCCCCCTGCTATTTCTCCTTGCAGTGGAGCCTTTAGCGGTGTCCCTACGTCAATTACACCAGATCATAGGTATCCCGATGCCCGGAGGTCTCTCAACATTGTATTTATATGCATATGACATTTTACTCACCCTATCAGCCTTACCTTCCTCCATTTCCATGGTATTAGAGATCATTGAGGCTTTTGTGATAATATTCAGCTACAAGGTGAACTGGGGAAAGGGTGAGGTCTCGCCTTTATCGTGAATCACCACATGTGCTACCCTCACCGGTTAGCCATTCTTGGGCATCCTAGTTAACAGAGGCCTGGAGCGCATTGTGGCAGATAACCAGGACTCACTTATGGAGCAAATGCGAATGGACTTCAGGAAATGGTCTCACCTGAATCTCTCTCTCTAGGGACAGACTCAAACAGTGAAAGGGTTACCTTCCCCCTAAATATGTATGTGTTGGGCATGCCTCCCCAACTAACACCCCTCTCGACCCTCTATCAGATAGACAAGTCTATTAAGACTTCATCTGGTGTTCAGCAAGACCACACTCGGCAACCCGGAAGCTTATCACCCATAGATCAGAAGGAGGATCTGTGGATCATTATTGTCTAGCCTTACAATTGGCACAAATGCCCAAATGCATCAAAACCCTCAGCAACAAAAGAACCAACAAGCACTCCAAATGTTTCACCCCAAACTCAAAGCAGAAAAACCCCACTACGCCATTAGAGAAGCAAAGAAAGGAGCACTCGCCACCCCCCTCCAGTCCACCAACCGCACCAAAGAACTATTCCACATCCTCAGAGAATTCTCCCTGGAAACCGTCAAAAACACCATCTAGCCCTCCCAGTCCCTGTGCAACTCACTCGCCAACTTCTTCCACACCAAGATTGCCAACATCTACAAGAACTTTGAACCCCAACCACCCCACTCTGACCTCCCCTCTCTTCCCACCATCCTCCTGCTCTATCTCCTAACTAAGTGGACACCTCTCTGCACCGAAACCACAACATCCATCATGTCCTCCATCCATTATAGAGCACAAACTGACCCCTGCCCACTCCATGCCTTCAACCTCAGACACAAAGAAATTGTACCCTGCTCACTGGCATCATCAACTTAGTGCTCAGATCCGCCACCTTCCTAGAATTATGGAAGCATGCAGAAGTCAAGCGACCTCTGAAGAAACCCACAGCGTACCCATCAGACCTCAAGAACTACAGCCCCATCTCGCTCAATCCCTTCCCGGCCAAGGTTCTGGAGAAAGCTGTCAATCATCCACTCACAGGCTACCTGGAATCCAACCACCTGCTCGACCCCTCCCAATCCGGGTTCCTCTCAAACCACTACACTGAAACTGCCCTTATAGCCACCACAGACAACGTCAGAGCCATCCTTCACCATGGTGAGTCAGCAGCCCTGATCCTCCTCGACCTGTCAGCGGCCTTCAACACAGTCTCCCTCACCTTCTCATCCAAAGACTTCATTGCATCACCATCCACGGCAATGCCCTCAAGCTATCCTCTTTTCTCACCAGATGCACTCAGAGAATCTGCCTCATGCCACACAGCTCTGTCCCCATGAGCATCATCTGCGGTGTACCCCAGGACTCCTCACTTAGCCCCACAGTGTTCAACGTCTACATGACGCCACTGGCACCCATTGCCCACAGCCATGGTCTCAACATCATCGCCTACACAGACAACACGCAGCTGATACACTTGCTTACCAGATACACAGACACCACTAGAGAAAACTTCAAGAATGCCATGACTGATGTCGCCGACTGGATGACAGGCTACTGCCTCAAACTCAACTCCGACAAACCAATGTTCTCTTCTTCAGAAGATCTCCCTCACCGTGGGACAACTACTGGTGCCCCTCTGTCCTTGGACCAGCTCCACCCCCACCATCCACGCCTGCTACCTCAGTATCATCTTCGACAGCAAGCTCTCCATGAGGCAACAGGTCAACTCTGTCGCCTCCACCTGCTTCAATACCCTCAGAATGCTCTCTAAAGTCCTCAGATGAATCCCATCAGACACCAGAAGAACTGTTACACAAGCCCTCATCACCAGTCCACTTGGCTATTGGAACAACGTCTACTCAGGAACCACCACCCACCTCTTTAAGTGCCTCCAAACTATCCAGAACGCAGCATCAAGAGTGATCCTAGACCTGCCCAGATGATCCCACATCACTCCTACTTCCGTAGCCTTCAATGGCTCCCGGTCAAGAAGAGATGCCACTTCAAACTGCTCAGGCACACCTACAAAGCCCTCCACAACGCAAGACCACAATACCTGAACAACCGCCTGACACATGTAGTCTGCCTCCTTTCTCTGGCCCTCGCCACCATCCCCCGCATCCATCACTCCAGAGCCTGAGGACGCGCCTTCTCCCACATCACCGCCAAGGCCTGGAATGACCTCCCCATCCACCTCCGAACCTCTATCTCCCTCGCCAAATTCAGGAGCCGCTTCAAGACCTGGCTGTTCGAATAAGCCCCATGCAGCGCCTGATACTCCCCGGGGTGATGAGCGCTATACAAATACTGATTGATTAATTGATTGATTGATTGAAATGACGTACCTGCACTCTCGGGTCCAAGATCCCCGTTATGGGTTGCAATCAAACTCAGACTTCAAGAAGCCTCGTTCCGACTACAGGTCCTCTATCATCCTGGCCCAGCCACCAAATCCCCCAACTCTATGCTGAATGGCATGTACGCCACCTGGATACGGGCTTACAAGCTATTTTCAGTTGGTGCAAATCTCCATGACAAGGCTTACCTCTAAAACAATACTGGTATTTGCATGGGGGGGCATGCGTTACTGGGTCCCCTGACATAGAGCTGGGATTCTAACCCTCAAGCACCTGGTTTCTGGCAGCGAACTCAAGGTCTTTGAGATGCTGCAGGACAAATTTGTCTTGCAGCATACTCAACAATGGCGCTATATACAGTTATGTCACTGCCAACAAACTGAGTCCTGAACACTGGACCATATCGTGTTACCTGGTGTTCTCTTACCTTAACACTTGGGATCAGTTTAAAGTTGTGATGTCCAGGTTCTACAATCTTCTGATTTGCCACCTCTACTCCTAGCCACAATTGGCTAGCCTCAGGATGACCTGGCAGGCTCGCCTGTAGGTGGAATATGATGAGGAGGGCTGGTTAGAACTCATGGAAGCCCTAGAATGGGGAGTCTGGGAAGTACGGATGAAGTTCAATCTATTTAAGATTCTTCGGGACTGGATCCCGGCAAGGGTTTAGGTCGGAGGGTTGCTCCCTCACTCTACCTGCTGGTAATACGATCACTCTCCCTGTGATATAGTTGATATATTACTGGATTGTCCTGCCATTCATCCCTTCTGGACAGCAGTAGGGTCTATGCTCCTGGAATCCACGGATTTGCCCTCACCCCTTCCAGACCCCCTAATTATCCTCCATGACTTACCAGACCTTTTCAAGCTGACCCACCATGCCTGTTGTCTGATCGTCACTGCCCTTACTTTATCCAAGATATGTCCCTCTATGACATTGGCGTTCTCCACAACTGGCATTGCATGAAGAATGGCTCACAGAAAAGTCCAAGATCGATTCCTATAAAAAGATAATTTACAACTTAATGGACAAAGCAGATATATTTCCTCTCACATGGTCTCCCTTTCTGTAGGATGCCCCCCCAATTCGCCACGACTCCTGATTCTGTCTTGTCATTGTCACTGCAATCCCCCCCCCCAGCATTACTATACTTGGGCTTCGTCTGAATGATCATTTCCCTCCCCTCTCTACCCTGCTTTGTAGTTTAGTCTCATCTTCCCTCATGTCCTTTTTCCTTTCTTTTCTTTTCTTCTCTCTATCCATGGCTTATTTACTCACACCTCTCCATCTTTTTTCTTCCTTTCTTATATTTTAGCAACTGTTGGTATTGGTACAGGTATTGCAAGCAGGATTTGTATCTTGCTATTGATTTATGCTAGACTTGCATGTCATTGAATTTGCTGATATTTCTTTTTTGGCACTTAATTTATGCCAATAAAATAATTGACAAAAAAAGTCAGCTCTTTTTACCCAGATCATGTGCATGCTATGAATGCAGTTATGACAGCTCTTCCCTATCAAATGTTACTGATTTAATATTTAAGTACTTTTATACATTATTAATGTGCCATACAGCTGGCTGTTCGGAGCAACCCGAACATAAAATCACATACTATATTAGTTGGCTGTAAACATGTTAGCTGTAAAATGTCTTGACATAAGTAGTGACATAGTGTGATGTCCGTAGAATGTAAGAATAGTACAATTTTATGTTTCGAAAACAGTGCAGGTCTAGTTATGCAAGGACAGGGAATGGAGCTGCCATACATATATGCTGTTACTACATACTATTTGTCAAGAATATTTTTCAAGGATTGAATATCCTGACTGCTTTATTTTTCATGAAGCGCTTGTCTACATGCACCATTATAGTGAGTATGACACCACTGATAACTTTTTATTTCATGGTACACAGGCTAAGGAGAAGAGGAAACATTATGCAGGTAAGAAACAAATAGACAAGAAGAAAGATAGCAAATTGGAGATTTAGTGATAGTTAAACAACAGCAAATGAGGAAGTTGTACTGTAAAATCAATCCATCCCAATTGAAAATAGTGAAAACAATTCAAACAGTGGTGTAACACACCACACAGTATGCTACCCTTCAAGTCTCTTATCGTTAATAGTGCCCATTTCTAGTATTGTACATGCCAGGTACACCCTGCACCTCAAAAAACACTCAACCATCCCATCATGAGGCCCATATTTGTTCCCATTTTCTGAGTTAGCCACAATATTTTGAAACAGCTTTTTCTACTCCCATGCACCAGTCCATCATGGTGCTTTTGAGTGGTGGCAAAATATATCCTTCCGTCCTTGTTATCGATACTCTGTGCAAATGTGCTGGGGTCCGCAGACACAAAGCTATATTATCAAAGGGAACTTATAACAATTTAGGAATAGGTAAATGGCTGCCCTTTTAAACAGAGTGACTATGACAGTGCCATTAGTAGCCCTTGCAGAATCTCCTCGCTTTAGCAAGGGTATACCAGATAAAAACCTTGCCCGCAGCTAAGCTTTGTCCAATAATAGCGCATAGTTCTCTTCGACTGAGGATCAGCGGAAATAGCCTGGGTTTGCTTTACCACTGAATAGGAAAAATTCTTCACATGGGGCAAGGTTGATTTGCCATAGAAAACAGTGCCTAGGACCATCTTCCATTGGGTCCTCAGGTCACAATGATGGTTCCCTCGAATTATCTAGAACTGGGCGACAATCACTCTTACTATCTAGCTGCATCTAAGACATGATGGTTCTGAGCAGAGATATTCCACAGTGCTCGCCGTGCAGAATGAAAAGTCTTCATGCCTGTCTAGGACATTGTTATTTTGCTGTGCAAAAACAAATTCCCACTGGAAGTATTACTTTAGAAATCTGTTAAGAACGTCTGGGGCCTCAAAAAGTGTGGGCTCTTGTGCTTAATGCCCCTTTGCTCCAAACACCCAACAACTTTCTAGCCGTTCATTCACTGCTCTTGCCCAGACTGTATCTCCAGAAGTCTTTCCTGGCTGTGTCATAGGACGTACGCTGACCCTCCTTCCATTGACACCCCTAATTGTCTCCAATTATGCCTCAAAGTAAAAGGGTACAGGCTATGGCGTTTAGGTGATGGGGGTCCTAGTGTCTAAAATATGTTGAGCTGGTGGGTGGTTGGCTCAGGGCGTAGAGCAGCCAGAAATGATGGGTGCAGAAACAGAAATCTCTGCTTTCCCTTTGCCTCGGGCAAATACACATGTGCTGAAGATGCTGTCTATTGCTGTCCTTTTATCATGTCAGCGTTTTGGTATTTCATTCCTGATTTCAGAGTCATGCGTGGGCATCCACAATATTATCACAGTCATTGTCAAACCATTATTACTGATGGTTTATACATGGTCAAATATGGTTGCCAATAATTTAACCATTATTTGTACCATACATGTGATCAAGGTATTCTTGCTCTAACCCGTGTCCCACAGTCTGGTGCCTCGGTTGCTTGTAACTTTCACATGGGTCCTTTAGTGTTTTGGGTACATCAGGGTACATCAGCCAAATGTGGTGACAGGGGTCTGGGATTTGAGGTGCTGAATCAGCCATGGTATATCCCCCTCCAAAGATGCCCCGGAGTGTGGATATTATTAGATAAACAATGGCTATCTATAAGGGGCCATTTCACAAGTGTTTTCTGTTAGAGAATATATTGCAGGTAATGTGTAGCTTCAGTGCACTTCTCTTGCCAGTTTTTAGGTAGGTTTGGTCAGTTTTGTGGCATTTGTGACTCTTTGAATGGTTTCCACACCAAATGTCAGTGGTTTAGCCATTTACGGGTAGGAGGAGTGCTTACCTTGCCATTTTTTGCTTCTTTGATGACTCCCAAAGTCCTCTCAAAGTGGGATGGTCATGTGCATTACAGGAGGGGATTCAGAATGGCTCTGGTTGCTCAGGACAGGTCAGTAATATTGTAGTGAAGAAGCTGTTCATATCACATTTTCATTCTACATCCAAGCCTGATCAGGTAGCCTGGTTGGCATTCCCTGCAACACCACATTGGCAGAAACCCTATCTCAGTTGAATGTTTCACCTGCACCAGAGCTTCAACAGAGCAAAGAACATGGAGGCAAGTGATTGACATTAATACTATGATGGATATTGACTTTGCAAGTTTGGAGCGTGTCTGTGGGAGAAACAATTTTGAGGATTGGTTGAGCAAAAAGGGGGTTTTAGCTGCTATCTCGAGTATGAAATCTTCAAGAAACTAGTAGTGAGAAAATTGGCTGTTGTTTGGTTCAGTGCTTTAGCTACACAAACATTGCAAGTATGTCTGTCACATCCCTGTATTGTTTAAATAGTGTATTTAAGAGCTGGCAAAAGCGTAACATTGTACTCCCAATTCTGCCGTTTTGTGTACTGAAGCATTAAGAATATTGTTGGCCTTCATCCCATTATCACTGGAAGGTTTTAAATTAATCTCATTAAATCACACAAAAAAAAATGATGCCTGCTACTTAAATAAGCATAAACGACGGTGCTCTAAATCTTTCTTTTGGGACTCAGTTTACTGTAAGTATATCTGGGTCAACGTAAGTACTTTTTTACACTTTTACTTTTTTACTCTTTGTAAAATACTAACTAGCACGTAAACACGTTCTGTTGTGCATGGTGCTGTGAATATATTATCTTATTTCCTTTTAAAGGCTACTCCATATTTCGTCGCAATGCTGGCGCTGGAATTTGTTCTAAGCTGGCTTTGGAAAGGGAAACCTCTTCGGATAAACGACGGGCTAACATCTCTCTCTGCAGGTGTTGTGTCACGACTTCCAGAGTAAGTGCAACTATTACATTCATATTTTTTTGTGAAAAACAATAATTGTTTTCATTGTACATTGTAATAGCATTCAGTCTGAAAAACGAGCCGCCCTTGTGAGGGTTACATGCAATTAATTAAACCCATGTCCCTTACTGATAGAAAGCACTTTTTGATTTCCATGCCTAGATTTTCATCATTTATATTCCAGTTACTTTATTGATAATACATGAATATTCCTCTAAGAGCACAGAGAGCTGATTGATGTTGGTAACTCTTGCAGGAATGAACTAAAATGTGGCCAATGGTTATGGAAAAAATATTTTACAAATCTTTTTAAATGTGTAGGGTAAGGATAATTATCCAGTCCTTCCTTATCTGCTATTTGTAACCAAAATTTCCAGCATAGTAAGACCAACCCACAAACCTTGACAGAAATACTTCAAGTAGAATAAAGTTGTAAAGGGGCAGTATTGAGCCTGACATATTTGGATCAATTTTTTTTGTAAATCAACTGAAGGTAAGCCGGAAAGCAATGATTATCTGTCTTTAGTGTGACCCTAAGCTTCTCTGTCAACCAATGAAATGAGCATATAACCGAATGAAGAAAAGTCCTTCCCTAACCCTCATTTCCTTGCAACATCTGGGTTACCTGAAAGTGCCTCAACAAGTAGGATACGAGACAGTGCATTTCTATAATCAAGTGTGGCATTTAATAGTGATTGTAGCACAGATAGGTGAGGATTAGCAAGATCATACGTAAGTCAGAAACTTTCACAGCAAGCCCTTAAATAAACTAACTGAGTACCACACACTCTGGACATTCATAATGATTGTAATCATACCAGAGAAGATGTTGACCGAAAATCAGAGGATGCCAAAATCATGCAACCTTACTGATAATTTGTTATGCTCCAGAGGTGGCATTTGCGGTTGAACACCATTCAATTTATGGTTGCATACAGACATTCTATCCTACACAGATTACAGGGCCCTAGCACAGAAGCAGTGTACAAGCTGATGACGGCGATTTAGAAATATATGAGTGTCTTACGCACAAGGGTTGCAAGACAAACCTAGCAGCATGGTAAATAAACCCATATTTGGTATCATATAATGTTGACTGAGTGGTAGGTTAGAGGGAAGTATGGAGGATGTCACACTAGCAAGATAGTTATGGTATATTTTCGTCTGCACACCGTTTGTCCCTAGTGTTGTTAGATGTGCTCACTCTTATGGGTGAACCGAAAAACCCAAGTCTATACATATAACAAAACAGTGGTCTATAGTGGAATGACCTTCTTTGAATCCCCCCTGTTCAACCGGTACCACTGAATTCTGGTCTGCCCAATCTTTTAGTTTACCTAATACTATTTTTGCGAAGATCTTTTCCCAATATCTATTAGATTAATTAATCTATAGTTTTTTGGGACTTGCATATCGCCTTTCTTGTGTAAGGGCCTTATTATTGCACCCTTCCAATTATTAGGGAACTTCCCAGTTTCTAAAATAACTTGGAACATCTCAGCAAAGAATTCTGCCCACCAGTCCAACTGAGTTTTAATTACCAGGGCAAGGAGGTTGTCTGGACCTGCTGCCCTTGTTAGATTCAAACGTTTTATCGTGTTTTTCACTTCAGAGGCCGAAAAGTCGGGTTTTAAAACTGCTACCAGACCGCTCAAATCTGGTTGCAAACCCTCTTCCGGTTCTCTGCCTGGGCTATATAATTCCAGCAAGTATTCCTCCCAAGCTGCTTCTTCTACGACACAGTTCATTGTGGCCGCAGAGCGGTCTACTGCTGATTGAATTCGTTTCCAGAACTGGCGTATATTCTTTGTTTCTATTGCCTCAAGCAGCTCTTTCCAACAGTCTTCTTTAACTCTCTTTTTGCCCTCCTAATTAACATATTTATATTCTCTTTTTAATTTCATGAGGATATCAGCCTTACCCTGATCATACTTTATACTTAGGCTACGTGCTGTTCTCCTCAATTCTCTCTTCTTTTTCAAACAATTCTTTGTAAACCACCTTCCTTGTCCCTCCGGCTTTCTTTGGTTCCTTTTATCATTTATTTTGTCTTTCCTCAGACCATCGCTGAGGCTTTGGACCACTTCTTCAATTTTATCCACATACCAATCCAAGCTCTGGCCACTTAATGTGCCCAGAACTAGGTTCTGCTGCAATTTTACTAGCTGGGCTACATACTCTTCTGTTAGTCTTGTGGTGATTCGCCTGGGGTATCCCACCTGTTGTTCAATAACTTTATCACAGGGGTTCAAATGTACGTCTAGGAGCTCTAGTTCTAAGAGGTTATGGCACTCCCTTCTCTATTAGTGATCCTAAAATCTTTGAATTAGATGGAAGCACCAGGGTGACGTAAATACATAGTCTATTGGGCAGTTTTGCAAACCTAATTTAAATGTTTTCTTTGCTGGACAGTCTAATATTGATCTTCCGTTTAGTCCCCAAATAATTTCCCAACTGAATATCATTGAATGTACATACACAGTTTGGGAAAGTTGCTTGTGTTATATCATACGCCTCCAGCAATTCTTGGAACCAACAATCTACTTTCTTTGGGTCCAGTTTGTGATTAAAGTCACCCATTAGTATGATCAGATCCATACCATATTTTTCACAGATTGTGTCCATATCATATTTAAAATTCCCCATTTCGACTGCATATTCCTCTCTGGTACCCCATTGCATATACACATTTAACAGCGCCATTGTATTCTTTTTATCAGAGGTAGATAAAGTTACCCTACATGCAAGTAGCCATTTACACTTTACAGTTATTTCGATCACCTTTTTCACTATTTTGGTTGATAGCAATGTCATTAATCCCCCTACTGGGCACCCACATCTTTGCTTCTTCGCTAAGCGATTAAACTGGCGGAAGCCAACGAATGTCGGGGTCTTGCCGCATAGCCAAGTTTCCTGGATACAGATGATCTCGGTGTTTTTTCCTAGTTCCCTTATATTTTCTTGTTTGGATTGATCTCCGAGACCACTTATGTTCCAGGAAGCTATTCTTATGCCATGCGGCATGCCCTTTACCTATTCGACGTCATCTAGGGATCCTTCCTCCCCACGCCCCTCAATATACCTGTTTGAGGGACCTTCGTGGCTTAATCCCTGGCTCCAGTTTCCCCACCAATTTTCCACATCTGAATTATTTACTATTATTTTTAGGTTTCCCAAGTCAACTCCTTCATCTTCTTCCATATCAATTATCCTTACCTGTCTCTTTCTTAATCCTGCATGGTACCTTAAAAGATTCTTACCCTGCAGCTCTTTCCCTTATACTTCTATTTGTACTTCCTCTTCGGATAGTATCCGTATCCATTCTTTCTGTAACTCACTCTCCGCTTTTTCAATCATAATCTTTATCAGGTCCGAGTACATCAATACTCTGGTCACATCCTTTCCTTCTATATTTTGCCTAAATCCCACTTGTCTTAAATCATGTGACCCTTTACCTTTCAAATTTGGACACTTGGTGAACACTTGCAGAAGTTGTGACCTGTTCAACGGCAACCTCTTCCTTAACTTCTTACCCCCTTTACCTGTTGGTATTGGTTCAAAATATAACCACTTACCCTCCTTCCTTGCACCTTTTAATGCCTGCTGTTGTATCACTTGTATCTTATTTATCTGATTTGTTGGCCTATTAGTTCCTACCACCGGAATATTCCCGGTTCGAAGGCTTCCTCCGTAGCCATGACACAGGCAACTACTGTGATTTTTAGGCTGAGTTGGGGTTTTATTCCTAACTTGTTTCTCCTGCGTACTTAAGTTACTATCTAATTGCGCCGTTATGTTTTGTTTCTTTGGGATTTTCTTCTTCATTATACTCCTGATGGGGTTGAGTGCCTTTATTTCTTGCACCCTACCCTAACCTCTCGCCTCGACCTCACCCACCCTTGATCTTTTCACTGTCTTGTTACTCCCCTTTCTTAATGGTTTCCTTCCTACTCGCCCTGCTCTATTTGCTGGCGTAAATCTAGAGATCTTGCCTATTTTTATTACTCTCATTGGCCATATTTAGATATAAACCTCCGGTTTTTCTTTAGATAAATCAGCTGGATCGAGGTGTTCCTCTACCATAGGCTGTGGATCGATATCTGGGACAGGTCTTACCATAGAAGGCATTTGGCATCTAATCCCCTGTAGCTCACCCTCTATCTTAGCTAGGTACTTTTTCTGTACTTTTAAAATGTCATTGTTTGTCAGCGTGACTTCTAGAAGACCTTGTAGAGTTCTCTGTAGTATTAACATAAGGTCCAACATCGACGAAGCGGGTGTAGCAGAAAGTTCCAAATTTAGTTCAGAGTTTAGATTCAATTCCACGCTTTGTTCTATCACTGTTTCTTTCGAGTTCTCAAGCGGGCTTTGCTTTTCTTTCCTTCTTTGCCTAAGCTCTCTACCAGGTGCATCCTCCTCCTCTATCCTCGAGTCCTCCTCTGAAATCAGGGTATCCCGGTGTCCTGTCTCTGGTTCATAAATAAAAAGACTTCGCAGTGAAGAGGACATCCGTGGTGATGATAAAATGAGTTGTAGAGACTGATTGGCCAGAGTTACTGATTCTATTATGTGATCCTCAAGCGGTAGGGAGATGTTCTCAATCCCGTTCCCACTTTTACTCATACTCTCATTCTGCGGCGCAGCCTCTATTATTTCTGTGTCAGGGGCCTTTGCTGGTGAGAAAACATTTTTGAAATGTTTCCCCACAAATTCTTTTAGCGAGTTTGAGGTGATACCACCCTGTTTTTTGCTTATGGCCATACATCTCTTTGCTCTTTTCTTTGCCTTTTTCTCTGGGCTCGGCTCAGGGCACTCTCCACTTCCTTCTGAGGCACTCGGGTTAACTAGGGTCACTCTTGGTCTCAGTTTAAGTTCCAGGTTCTTTTTGAGTTTCTTGGGGGCCATCCCTAACGCTTGGTTTAGGTTAAGGTTTCACAGTCTCTATAAACCCCAAATTAGATTCTTGCTCTTTTAGGGTACAGCCTTTAAACCCTTTTAAAAGTCCAGTAACCTTTAACCAGTCTTTTAGTTCCAGTATCCAGAGGCACTGCCTCTGCTGCTCACGCTATTGCTGTCACTGACTTCAGACGTGTAGCGTAGGGCTGGGCTACTGCAACGGGGGAGTGGAATTCTCGGCGTTTGGCACAACAGAGTAGTTCCTCTTTTTCAGTCACAAATCACCAGAGCTGGAACATACGTACAGATTTTGTATCATAATAATAGTTAACATGCAAGAAGTTTTTTTGCCTGCCTTGCTTTTCTCCGCTTTTCTCCGCTCCTGTGCAAGTTCCTATACAACCCCCACCCAAACAGTGTGAGCCAACACCTTACGCACAAAGCTCCTGGTACCTTGCACCTTGTACCTTGTGCCTTGCTATAGGTCTGCTATAAACTTCTGCACCCCCTGCTGGCTCTAGCGCCGCATCCTGTTCCCTGCTCCCTACTGGTTTCCTTACTTTCCTGCAGAGTGCTGAGTGCTTCGCTGCTCCTCGCTCTGTCTGTGCCCCTGCCTCGCAGTTGCACAGGATCCGGCAGGTTCGAGCGCTAGGTTGAGCGCCGGTTATTGTGCACAGAATCGGGTGCAACAGAATCTCGCCTCCGCTGGATGTCTTCAAACCTCCGGCAGTCACCGCACTCACCGGTGTTTGCGCTGGTCCGATCGCAGACTGCCGATCGCATCCGCCATCTTGGATTCGTTATCGCGGTTGTCACTAGCACTGCCGCCAGAACGGGCGCACAAACGATAGCTTCAGGAGTTATTATCCTCGGTATACTATACGTATATCTTCACACTGATGCCGCTCACATTCGTTACTACTACGGCCGCGGGGGCTCCACACAGCAAACGCGGCTCCGCCCACCGTCTCCTCACTGCCTCGACCGATTGTAGTGGCTTAATGCAGGGGCTGCTTCCCGGGAGGGGGGCGCCCGCACCTCCGAGCCGCAGATTGAATGATCTGGAGGGACCTCCACCTCGCCCTTGCTCGGCGTCCTGCGTCTCGCACGGTGTGCCGCTCAGGAGGTTTTCTCAACTAGAGAACTATTGGCCAGGCGGAAAGCCCAGAGAGTAGATTTGGAAAAAGGTTAGGAGCCATTATTCAAAAGTAAGGTGTTTAAGAAGTCACACATTGATGAGATGCTCCTTGACTATCTGAGTATTGACATCTTTAATGGTGCATGGGGCTTACTGGGATGTAATTTCATATCCATTGGACATAGCAGATGTCATGATATCTGTTTTTTCCCTTCATGTAAATCCTGGAATGTAGTCTCATACTGATATTGCTGCAGGTTTTTCAGAATCCTCCTTGCGGAGCCTATTCATAAAGGTATTTTTGGCCATCAAAATCTATTCATGGCCAAAAATACCATACCTTCATTTATGTCTACTTGGAGGTTACAAAGGGCATTCCTATCTGACGTTAATTAATTAATTACTGCAAATATTTCAGCAGCCAGTGCAGAACAATCCACAATTGTAAATCCCACTCAATGGGTTAGAAGTGGGCATTGCAGGCCATGGTTTCCTTTAAAAGTTTAGGAACGTCTAGAAACGTGTACCGTTCTGTGCAAATCCAACCACTGAACCAACCACTTCCTATGCTGGAAATGTTCAGAGATTTACTCCAGCCATGGGCTGAAATTACTTCCCTTCCTTTATGAGAACAATAACAGATCACCCCTAGATTATCTGGGGGCGTAAAGGCCTTTTCAAATGGGGAAAATAATTCTCCCAAGAAGAAAAATATCTGTATTTGAACAGAAGGCTACTTTTTCCCCTGTAGAGAATTCTGTCATATATCGAATTCCACAGAGAGATAAATATGACTTTGTGGGACATGTCACATGACATTCTGAGTTGTATGCCTGGAAACCTGTGCCTGTTGGAGCTTTCCAGTCACACTACCAGGAATTTTGGCAAATAGTGAAAAGTAGTAGATCTGCATGTGGACGTAGGCTTAATTTGAATGGGACAAATTTACATCCTTTTTGGTGAAATTGGGCGTATGTCTTGATTTTGGATGTCAGTTATGATAGAGTGTCATAAACGATGCATCGGGTCTTGCAGATGAGGTTGGTTATCAATGGGAGCCAATGGAGATTTATAAATGTAGGTGTTATTTCCCTGAAATTTCTGAGACCTTGATGAGGGTTGCTGCAGTATGGAGGATACTTTTCAGAGGCAACAGGTAGGTGCCTGGGATTCTTTCAAGTTGGACATTATCTCCATTGAGGTTAGAGAAGCTTATGTTTTGTGCTGGCACTATGAAGTCTTTTTTTTTTTTATGAATGGGTTCACATTATGCAGTAACGATAATGAAGGTCTTGATTTTGTCAGTGCATGTCTTCTGAAGGTGAATTTGCTCTTGATATAAATCTCAAGGCATTTGCTGCTGTTGACAAGTTGTAGACTGAATTTGGTTCATCAAGTCCAGCCACCTGGACCTGTACTTCTTATAGGCATTAGTGATGAGAACACATTTGATTTTCGGTAGATTCAGCCTGGGATAAGCAATGGACGTCCAGTCTGGCATGGTTGTAAGGTGAGTTTAAAGTTTGATGATTCAGTGATTTAATGTGACCCTTATGAAAGCTGTGTGTTCTTTTGTATATTGGTGAAAGATGCAATTGTGAGGTTTCATGTGTAATAGGAATAGTATTTGTAATAGAATGGAGCCAAGTGGAATACCTCATGTACTAGCAATGGGATAGGATCTGGCAGAACTGATCAGACTATTTTGGATCTGTTCATCAAGTATGATCTCAACTACAATAGGAGTGTGTCTTTAAAGTGCGTTTGATGTCATAAGTATTTATCATGGCCCCGTGACCAATAGTTTTGAATGCTACAGTGAGACTGAGTAGAAAGAGAAGGTAGGGATCACTTTTTTTCTGCCATCACTTGAACAAATGCTGTCTTAATGCTGCACCATTGTCTGTAGCTGGACTGGCAGGACTTTTGAAGAATGTTGGATTTATCTTTTTGTGGAGCTGATCGATAATACTTTCATAATATATTCATGAAGACTGAAAGATTCAGGACTTGTTTGGTGGTAGTTGCCAGATGTGCTGTTTGTCAGTTTTGTTCATGATTGATGTTGGGACAGTGGCATGTTGGGGTCTTATATCCAGCAACATTCCTTTTTAAGATCTGGAGTAAACAATTTGACCTACAGATATGATGTACATTTGCATCTTGAACACAGCCTCTGCAGCACTGTTCAAATGATCCGGGATAAATAGTTCTATTACAGATCTTTGTAGTATAACTTGTATCAGACAGTATCTGTAGCTGAGTTATAAATATCAATTAAGTATGTTTCCTTAATTGAAAACACTTGGCTGTTTAAATTACTTGCAGAGTTGAGCCTGTTTTCCTTAATTAACACACAATCATTCACAAGCTGTTGTGGCACATTATAGTGTAACATTATATTTAAAAGTGCTCTTTTGTTCTTATGTTTCAGAAGCATATCCTTCCATATTAGGGATTTAGCAGCACTATGGTCAAACTGGACTAACAGCATTAAAATGAAGTCAAAGGAATTTAATGGAGAATCATTGGCAATTATCTTTCAATGACCTCATCAAGATAATTAGCACTAATTGAACCAGATCTCTCCAAAATTAAATGTTGCCTGTACATCGATACACTTTCCTTCCCCTACAATTGAAAAGAAACACAAAAAAGAATATCATACACAAAGGAAATCACAATGATCATATGTTGCAAAATAGACAATTTGAGATGTGAAAGTGGAACATCAAATGCTCTAATCAATTTTTAGAGTTCCCTTAAACTAGCTGTTGTCTTTCCATACTCTTGCCTGATTCACAAAGGTGACTTACACTTTTGACAATGTACAGTTTTTTTAGTAAGTTTACTACGTTTTGTTTATTCACAAAATCCGAGTGTAAGTTTCTACTAAAAAAGACCAGCACCAAACAAGGCCAGCGACTGGTACTGCATCACGCTTCCATTGAAAACAATGGAGGTGAGGAATTAAAATAAGACACCATAGGAAATAATGTTATTTTACATTAAATTATTTAGAATAGTTTAACATATACATAAATATAAATTAATGTGAAAAATATATACATATAGTACACATTTATTATTTATTTATAAAATATTGTATTATTCTAGTTTGAATTTAAAAATGTATATAACGTTAAACTTAGTCAAAAGTGTAAATCACAAAGATAACTTACACTTTTGAGTAGTTTACATATTGGAGTAAGTTTGCTACCCTAGAATTATTTTTTGGAGGCCTGTGAGCTACGGGTAACTGAGTGACTTTTTCTAGCATCAACATGATTTGGGGCTTTGCATTATGTAGTTCTATTAAGGACTGGGAGAAGGCACAAAACATCTCCGAGACAGGCCCATCCTTTCAAGCTAATGATGGCTGATTTGGTCTACTTTGAGCTTTTCCATCAAAGTTTGAAGTTGCTGTGGGACCGGATGAATGTAAGTGTCTGACCCACTGGAGCCCTTGTCAAATACAGCCTCCTACTTTGCTCAGCAGGAAATCTCTCAGAACTAAAAAAAACACTAAGGTGGTAATTACAGATTAATGAATGCTGAACATCTTCCAAAAATGTATGGCTGATATGTCCACCCTATTTATAGTTTATAGCCAGCTATACACTCTAAATGGGATGGATGGGACATCTGCCTCGTTTTGGGGATGTAATACAACAGCAAAATTCAGAATGAGCCCCAAAGTTTAAATGTAGGATTTGGACATGTGGTAGGGTGGTAAAGGCAAATAAAACAAGCATTTGCAATGCAATAGGTCTCGCATTTAGAAGAGTTGGAGCTATTGGCGTTGTAGATGATAATGTATTTTATTTGCGTGTTTGCCTTTGGGACCTTATAAGTGTTTAGCCATGCAGCACATTATCCATAACTTCTCCACACACCCACATATCGGTAGGTGCACTGCAGATGGAGTATTGCTTAACATACTGGAATTTTTTGTCCTTGCAATGCTGGCAACTTCTTCCTGTCTGTTCTAATGCTTGTTTGTTATAGCTTTTGTTGTTGTTGCTTATGGGGGGAATATAAACAATGGTATGGTGAAGGTTGAGAAATAGTACCTGAATTGCAACATGAGCAGCAGATGGCAACTAGGGTAGAATCAACAGATGCCATATTCCGAGGTCAGACTGCACTTATGGCAATTGGGCACTTTAGAAACTGTGTGGATAGTCTGAAATCTGTATAAAATTTAATAAATAGAAGTGCTGATGCCAGAGATTGAGAATGAAACACTGAGGTAAGAGTATGTATATGAGGTAAGAAATAAACGGTTGAGAAAGACAGACTGCGTTAGTATGAGAGGAGATCAATAGGATAGAAATAAAGATACCCACAGGAAGGTCAAAGGGTGACAGAGAAAGAGAAACAAGAGAGAGAGCGCAAGAAATTGTGTGTGTGTATGTTCTTCAAGAGAGATAGAGGTGGTTCTGCGCTGGTGCTTAGGTGGTGCTTCGCTGTGGCTGATTGATGCTGAGGTGGTGTTGTGGTGGGGCTCAGGTGTTGCTAAGTAATGCTTAGGCAGTGCTGTGGTCGTGCTGAGTGACGCTGAATGGTGCTGAAGTGGTGGTGCAGAGGTGCTGAGGTGGTGTTACACTGCTGCTGAGGTGGTGTTGCACTGGTGCTGAGGTGATGCTGCAGTGGTGCTCAGGTGGTGCTAAAGTGGTGCTGTGCTGTTGCTGAGTAATGGCTAGGTGGTGCTGAGTGTTGCTTAAGTTGTGCTGCATTGATGTTGAGGTGGTGCTGCGATAGAGCTGAGTTGTGTTGAGGTGATATTCCACTGATGCACTGGTGCTGAGGTGGTGCTAGAGTGGTGCTAGAGTGGTGCTGTGCTTGTGCTGAGTGATGTTGAGGTGGTGCTCAGGTGGAGCTGCACTGGTGCTAAGTTATGCTGAGGTGGTGCTCCCAACCCATGAATATACGTACACGTATGCACGAAGTTACTTTGTAAAGTGCTCATGAACTTGTCCCTTTTGATGACAATATGCCTCTGAATCTGAGTGAGGCACCTCAACTCAGATGGCCACACCAGCACAGACGTTCTGGGACAAAAAAGATATTATGCAGCACTCCTTATGCCTCACCTTTGAGAAACACTGCATGGGTGCCAGACTTGGGCAATGATGTCAACGTGCACAGTGCACTCAAAGCTTCTGAATGCACAGCCTACAGATATAAGCTGGTTAACCGGGGACCATTCAATCCAGCTCAACAAGTGCAGCACTAGGCATCCATAATCTTGCTCAAGTTAACTTTAGACTCTGGACTCCACAGATTTAACAGTCTGGTGGTTGTGAAAAACTAGTGTGGCTGCTATTCAGTATGGCTACAAGTTATTGGTGTGAAGGGGCATGGAGTGAAGTGTTCTAAAGTTGAGTAGAGTGTAGTGTTGTGGAGGGGTGTTGCGTGGAACGGCGTGGCGAAAATGTAGTAGCGTTGCGTAGCATGGCATTGTGTAGAGTGGTGTTGCATAGAGTGGCACTGAGTAGAGCAACGTGGCGTAGAGTGGAGTGCAGTTGCATGGAGTGGCGTTGTGTGGAGTGGCAATGCGTAGAGTGGCATTGTGTAGAGTGGCATTGCATAGAGTGGCATTGTGTAGAGCGGCATGGTGTGGCATGAATTGGTCTGCAGTTGCGTTGATTGGCATTGCGTAGAGTGGAGTGACGTTGAGTGGAGTGCAGTTTTATGGAATTGTGTGGTGTAGAGTGGAGTGGAGTTGCGTGGAGTAGCATTGTGTACAGTGAAGTGGCATTGGGTGGAGCTGAGTGGCATTGGGTGAAGCTGAGTGGCATTGGATGAAGCTGAGTGGCATTGGGTGAAGCTGAGTGACATTGGGTGGAGCTGAGTGGCATTGCATGGAGTGGAGTGGGGTTGAGTAGAGTGTAGTAGTGTAGAGTGGAGTGCAGTTGTGTGGAGTAACATGGTGTTGTGTAAGGTGGAGTTGCATTGCATAATGCCGAGTGGCATTGCATACATCGTGTGTATTGGTAGCTGTTTCCTCACAACATTAATGATAATATTGCACCAAAAAATCTAATATGGATGTCCAAGATTCAATATAATATATGTGCAATCCAAAGTCTGCTATGCAGAGAAATTAGTGCACATGGAAAAAAACGTTATATGCCCAACACCACACCATTTTATAGAGGTGAGAAGCCGTAACCAGAAACCATGAAGTAGAAACAAGAGTTTGCAGTCCAGGTATTTGTCAACCCCAGTGTCAAGTGGCCAGCTCCTAAGAAAAATGTTTTGCCCCTGCAAATTTTTAATAAGAAATTAGGGACTGGATAAATCTACAACTCAAAATATTACCAAGTGACGAACATTAGATTACATTGTTTAAATGTCACCACATCGTCGTTGCCCCAACACACTCGAGAAATCTAAACTCACTAGGACATTTATCAAAATACAGAGCTACCAATTTGCTTCAAACCATAGTCCCCACTTATTGCACCAATTACATGCAAACAGTAGTTTGGAAAGTGAACGAGGCATGCCCATGAAAATGAATGCAATATTTAGCACCGCCCGATCTTAAGCTAACAGGTTCTATCAGCAGATTGTTATGCAACACAACACACACCACTGCATACAACAAGAAGTGAAAGAAATTGAAGAAGGTTACCTCCTTTAATCAAGGTCAAACACATAATATTAAAAATGTAGATCCCTCATTGTAGGATAAGCTTGGAGAGTCTGTGCAAGGTTCTGGTTAATACAATGTTGCCCCCACCACACGCAAAATAAAAAAACACGCTTTAATGGACATCACTAGAATTTGCATTGAGCTATAGCTACAGTGATATTTTGCCAACACTGACGATGCTTGGCAAAGCCAATAGGTTGTGACACATTAAAGAAGATCCCTGAACATTAGCAAATGCGGATAACTGCCTTCCATCTGTCTGGAAAAAAGAAGTCTAGACAGAACACTCTTATCAGGTTTTTTTATGTAGCTGCTCAGATATAAGCCATTCTAAAATGCTCAGAGATGAGCCCTTCTAAAATGTAAGTATAGATGCTGGTATAAGATGAGTTCCCCATCAGCTGCATGCCCTCTTCTGTCTGCAATCAAAAGAAGCCGAGATCTTGTGGCCTGTCCAATAATTACACTGGCACCATAAACAGGAACTTCAGTCAGCGAACTACAAATGTGTCTGGTTCCAAAATAATTCAAACAACTCTGCTTTAACAGCCTCTCCCAAGCCACGTGTGCACTTAAGCTCAGTTTAATTAGGAATGTGTGTAAACAACACTCTGTTTTGAGAATTATTACTTAACAGTGGGCATCAGGAGCAGAATATAACATTTGGGTTTGCAACATATTGTACAGCTTGGTACATGTTTTCCATGGACAGCCGATAATAGCTGATTTAAAACGGTATATATGTTCAAGAATGGGAAAATGAACACAAAAGTAATTATTAACTAATAAGAGAGCAGTAGCATGTGTTATGAAACAGAAATAATCAGTTTGAGGATGGCACAACAGCCACCTCTTTTGCAGAGATCCGAGAGTATGAGACGCTATTAAGGTAGCGTAAAGCGCTACACAGCTAACCAGCTGCTGATGATGTCCTGCCATGAAGAGGAGAAGGGCACTTATTCCCGGAGCGCGCTTTAATTATATATAGTGTAGTTATCTTTTTAAAGTCTCTGATGTTTGGTTGGATGCGTGATTTGTGCATTCTCTTTAAAATAGGCATATTAAATCAGTATCCTGCAGAAATATGTGCCACACCTATCACATGTTTTGTGAAAGGTTTGTAGATGCTCTGCAGACCCTGCTTTTCCTTGCATGCGTGTACTTATAGTTTGTTTTTCTCCTTTCTACCAGAAGCGCTGGGTGAACTCCTCACCCGCTCTTAATATGAGCCGGCGGTTTCTGGTCATCAGCACCAGCACTTAATCATCAACACTGCTGCTTGAGCACCATTTAAGGACTCCAAAGTTGGCAGCTCTGACCATTAGGCCACATCCTCTCCCCACTTGTAAGGTTTGTTGGTGCTGTGTTAGGCAGTGCTAACATGACAAATGGGCTAGTCAAAACTGCCTCCTGATAAGAGCCTTGGCACTTCTTTTTTAGGTCTCGCCTGGTGTTGCAGCGCGCATGCGCCGCACACTTTGCGAGGATATACAATAGCGGGTAAGCTTCGTGGAAGCTCCGCTCACTCTCCGCCCATCTTGTTGTTTGGGTTAGATTGTAAATACTGTTAGTCCCTCCTCCTGATGGCCATGTCGTTATTTGTATACTTCTGAGGCTATCAGCCCCTCCAACACATTTTTCTTTCCTGTGTTCTCCGCCCCCTCCCGCAGTCCATGACTTTTCGCCCCCCCCTCACCCCCCACTCACGTTCGTGCCTTCATCAACGCCCCCACGGTTTTAATGCAATATGTCTCGTGTAAATACGAGTCCTATTGGTTTTTAAATGCTTGTTTATTGGGGGATTGGCTGGGTGAATTTGCACTCTTTTTTGGTGTCACGCGCTGCTGACGGCTTATTTTGCCTGACCAAAAGACGGCTGTTTCCAGAACACATGCGCAATCCAAGCATACAATTTTTTTAGCGCCTCCGGTTCAGGACAAGCCCTAGCAGTCGCCGAAGGGTAGCATCATATTTCACTTCAAATCCCCTGCCCTAGGCCTCTCGTGTTCGATGGGAAGACCGCAACAACACAAATCCTCACTGCCATAATATCCGTATTACAATACGTGCACTGATTACACTAATCTCTATGAAACTGCCCGACACTGCTGTACATTAAAGAACAGAATCGAACCCAAAGTAAAATGGACATCATGTGCTTCCAGGTTAACCTGTTCAAGCCTTTTATTTGCAGCTAAGCAGCGCACCGAGAGTGTAGGGTTCAATCTTTCAGCTGAAGCGTGTCTGGTCTCTTCAGGAACAGTGGTGACAACACATGCAGCCCTCTGTTTCATCGTGCCTGACCCCTGGTTGTCAAACAGCACATATTTCTAGCTGTGCAGAGCTTAATGCTGATTCGGGTTTTGGGGGAAAAGGATCGAGGGCAGCAGGGTGAGTTACACTTGTTTTTTAAAAGGTTCTGCACTTTGCCAAAAACTCTCCAGAGATTAAAAACGTGAATAGTCTATGTTGTTTGATGTCTTGGCCAGAAACTTTACAAGATGGGCAGCTAGTGATTAACGCACACATGCACTCTCTCCCTTTGAGATAAGGGAAGGTTTAGTCAGTGCCCCGTCTCAAGATTCAATTCTTCCACCTTAAAACATTCAGCTGTACGTGTGGCGTGCAGAAAATTTTGCCTGCTTATCGTGTGTCCTGTGATTTTGTTTTATTCATATATAAATATTGTCTTGACATAGAAAGAGCACTGCAAAAAAAAGACTTTCGTCCCAATTACTTTTTATGGTATATCTCTGCTCTCCATAAACGTGTAAAGAAGTTGCATAAAAGTACCTCATTATATAAGATGGTATGTTTTCCAAAATTGCCGTGATTGGGCTAGAATATAAGTGTCCTGTAACAGCCAGTCTAAAACAGTCAGCGGCAGCAGGTCACGCATCACTTGGGGTAGACGCTGCAGTTCTTGCTTCACTTAACAGCTGCATGTAGTATAATGGCTGCAGCTCCTGCTGCTGGTTAGGGGGCTTAAAAACTGCAGCTCTTGTTACAAGGTGGCAGCATTAAGGCTCTATAAACCCAAGAAGCAGCCATTGCCCTACTGCAATCAGCCTTAATGCTGCGTTTCACTGTGTAGCCAGTCTACAATCTGCGGTTCTTGCTTCAGTTATCTGGAAGTTCCCCAAAGGAACAACCGGCCGACAGTGAGATGCTGCAATGTGAACTCCCCTAGAAGGCTAAAACCTCTTATCAGTGGTCGCTGCACACGAAACAGAATACGCAGTAATATGCAATAATATCCAGCATAGGTAAATACTTATAAGGTCCCAAAGGGAGACCGATTGCATTGTAAATGCTTGTTTTACAAAGTAACCACTGCTCCTCACACAGACATGTAACAACTGCATAGGTATTTGCTATTTCACCTCAGAGCTGTTGCAGGAAGCCATGTACATTTGTTATTTGTAGTCTGGTTCAAACAGGAACAGTGACTAGCAAACATTCCTCCGTGGAGTTTAAAACACACTGCCTGACATAACTTGCAGCTATTCCTTCTTGTGCCCCGGCCTGCTGTCACATGTAATGTGTTACAACAATGAAATGATGGACGGAATGCTGACAATGCATACATTCTCCCCCAGTCAAGAGATCTGGGTTAAATCCATCGTTCTTTTGCCCACTACACCACCCCAGTTCAGACATGGCCATATGCAAATCAGTCTTGACCCTGTGCCTCATGGGAACAGTCCAGCCCGAACTGCCAAGCCATGTCTTCCCTGGACCGGAATCAAGCATCCTAGGACCGGTTTCTGGCTATCAGCCGTCATCAGCCAGGATAGCTTGACTCCAGTGGCGTAGTGAGCACGGGTCCCACGTCTGGGAATACCCATCCCACTTAGGGCGAAAAGCGTTACAACAATCAAATGATGGACGGAATGCTGACAATGCATACATTCTCCCCCAGTCAAGAGATCTGGGTTAAATCCATCGTTCTTTTGCCCACTACACCACCCCAGTTCAGACATGGCCATATGCAAATCAGTCTTGACCCTGTGCCTCATGGGAACAGTCCAGCCCGAACTGCCAAGCCATGTCTTCCCTGGACCGGAATCAAGCATCCTAGGACCGGTTTCTGGCTATCAGCCGTCATCAGCCAGGATAGCTTGACTCCAGTGGCGTAGTGAGCACGGGTCCCACGTCTGGGAATACCCATCCCACTTAGGGCGAAAAGCGTTACAACAATCAAATGATGGACGGAATGCTGACAATGCATACATTCTCCCCCAGTCAAGAGATCTGGGTTAAATCCATCGTTCTTTTGCCCACTACACCACCCCAGTTCAGACATGGCCATATGCAAATCAGTCTTGACCCTGTGCCTCATGGGAACAGTCCAGCCCGAACTGCCAAGCCATGTCTTCCCTGGACCGGAATCAAGCATCCTAGGACCGGTTTCTGGCTATCAGCCGTCATCAGCCAGGATAGCTTGACTCCAGTGGCGTAGTGAGCACGGGTCCCACGTCTGGGAATACCCATCCCACTTAGGGCGAAAAGCGTTACAACAATCAAATGATGGACGGAATGCTGACAATGCATACATTCTCCCCCAGTCAAGAGATCTGGGGTAAATCCATCGTTCTTTTGCCCACTACACCACCCCAGTTCAGACATGGCCATATGCAAATCAGTCTTGACCCTGTGCCTCATGGGAACAGTCCAGCCCGAACTGCCAAGCCATGTCTTCCCTGGACCGGAATCAAGCATCCTAGGACCGGTTTCTGGCTATCAGCCGTCATCAGCCAGGATAGCTTGACTCCAGTGGCGTAGTGAGCACGGGTCCCACGTCTGGGAATACCCATCCCACTTAGGGCGAAAAGCGTTACAACAATCAAATGATGGACGGAATGCTGACAATGCATACATTCTCCCCCAGTCAAGAGATCTGGGTTAAATCCATCGTTCTTTTGCCCACTACACCACCCCAGTTCAGACATGGCCATATGCAAATCAGTCTTGACCCTGTGCCTCATGGGAACAGTCCAGCCCGAACTGCCAAGCCATGTCTTCCCTGGACCGGAATCAAGCACCCTAGGACCGGTTTCTGGCTATCAGCCGTCATCAGCCAGGATAGCTTGACTCCAGTGGCGTAGTGAGCACGGGTCCCACGTCTGGGAATACCCATCCCACTTAGGGCGAAAAGCGTTACAACAATCAAATGATGGACGGAATGCTGACAATGCATACATTCTCCCCCAGTCAAGAGATCTGGGTTAAATCCATCGTTCTTTTGCCCACTACACCACCCCAGTTCAGACATGGCCATATGCAAATCAGTCTTGACCCTGTGCCTCATGGGAACAGTCCAGCCCGAACTGCCAAGCCATGTCTTCCCTGGACCGGAATCAAGCATCCTAGGACCGGTTTCTGGCTATCAGCCGTCATCAGCCAGGATAGCTTGACTCCAGTGGCGTAGTGAGCACGGGTCCCACGTCTGGGAATACCCATCCCACTTAGGGCGAAAAGCGTTACAACAATCAAATGATGGACGGAATGCTGACAATGCATACATTCTCCCCCAGTCAAGAGATCTGGGTTAAATCCATCGTTCTTTTGCCCACTACACCACCCCAGTTCAGACATGGCCATATGCAAATCAGTCTTGACCCTGTGCCTCATGGGAACAGTCCAGCCCGAACTGCCAAGCCATGTCTTCCCTGGACCGGAATCAAGCATCCTAGGACCGGTTTCTGGCTATCAGCCGTCATCAGCCAGGATAGCTTGACTCCAGTGGCGTAGTGAGCACGGGTCCCACGTCTGGGAATACCCATCCCACTTAGGGCGAAAAGCGTTACAACAATCAAATGATGGACGGAATGCTGACAATGCATACATTCTCCCCCAGTCAAGAGATCTGGGTTAAATCCATCGTTCTTTTGCCCACTACACCACCCCAGTTCAGACATTCTCTGTACTGGGGTGAATGTATGACATTGTTCTGCATTCTGTCCATCAATTTTTGTTTTTGCATTTGTCACCCCGAGTGGGAAGGGTATGCTCAGACGTGAGTCCCTTGCTCTCCATGCCACTGGAATCAAGCTATCCTGGCTGACGAGGGCTGAAAGCCCGAAACCGGTCCTAGGATGCTTGTTTCCAGTCCAGGGAGGACCTGGCTTGGCAGTTCAGGCTGGACTGTTCCCATGGGGCACAGGGTCAAGACTGATTTGCATATGGCTGGGTTCAAACTGGAATGGCATGGTGAGCAAAAAAACGATGGATTTAGGCCCAGATCTCTGTACTGGGGTGAATGTATGACATTGTTCTGCATTCTGTCCATCAATTGTTGTTTTTGCATTTGTCACCCCGAGTGGGAAGGGTATGCTCAGACGTGAGTCCCTTGCTCTCCATGCCACTGGAATCAAGCTATCCTGGCTGACGAGGGCTGAAAGCCCGAAACCGGTCCTAGGATGCTTGTTTCCAGTCCAGGGAGGACCTGGCTTGGCAGTTCAGGCTGGACTGTTCCCATGGGGCACAGGGTCAAGACTG
The DNA here is from genome assembly GCF_964204655.1 of Triturus cristatus. NCBI lineage: Eukaryota > Metazoa > Chordata > Amphibia > Caudata > Salamandridae > Triturus > Triturus cristatus. Next base: position 201,181,728 of record NC_140593.1, read on the forward strand.
ATTTGCATATGGCTGGGTTCAAACTGGAATGGCATGGTGAGCAAAAAAACGATGGATTTAGGCCCAGATCTCTGTACTGGGGTGAATGTATGACATTGTTCTGCATTCTGTCCATCAATTGTTGTTTTTGCATTTGTCACCCCGAGTGGGAAGGGTATGCTCAGACGTGAGTCCCTTGCTCTCCATGCCACTGGAATCAAGCTATCCTGGCTGACGAGGGCTGAAAGCCCGAAACCGGTCCTAGGATGCTTGTTTCCAGTCCAGGGAGGACCTGGCTTGGCAGTTCAGGCTGGACTGTTCCCATGGGGCACAGGGTCAAGACTGATTTGCATATGGCTGGGTTCAAACTGGAATGGCATGGTGAGCAAAAAAACGATGGATTTAGGCCCAGATCTCTGTACTGGGGTGAATGTATGACATTGTTCTGCATTCTGTCCATCAATTGTTGTTTTTGCATTTGTCACCCCGAGTGGGAAGGGTATGCTCAGACGTGAGTCCCTTGCTCTCCATGCCACTGGAATCAAGCTATCCTGGCTGACGAGGGCTGAAAGCCCGAAACCGGTCCTAGGATGCTTGTTTCCAGTCCAGGGAGGACCTGGCTTGGCAGTTCAGGCTGGACTGTTCCCATGGGGCACAGGGTCAAGACTGATTTGCATATGGCTGGGTTCAAACTGGAATGGCATGGTGAGCAAAAAAACGATGGATTTAGGCCCAGATCTCTGTACTGGGGTGAATGTATGACATTGTTCTGCATTCTGTCCATCAATTGTTGTTTTTGCATTTGTCACATGTAATGTGAGCAACGAAAACAATGTGCTCCTGCTGGAAAGAAAAAACACACTAAAAACTTGATGTCAAATGCCAGTGGGCACATCCTGCAAGACCTGGGTTTCTAAGAAGCATTTATTGCTGAGAAATGAACCCACAAAATCAGCCCCAACACATCAAATGCGAAGAAAATGCTCAGGGTCACTGCACAACCTCATCCTAGCCACCCACTTGTGTGTGTTCTGAAAGTGTGAGCTGCTCTTTACACAAATATGTTAAAAATGAGTATACCACAACTCCACTACAATCATTACCACCATAATAGCACCTCCCAGTAGCAATACGTCCTCCTGTTAGGTTAATACGATCAACTGACTGCTGACCATACCTTATTTCATACCTCAAATCCACACTACCACTTCAGTACCTGGCTAGCACATCAAGCTGTATACTTCTAAATCTAAACAGAAGACTACTGTCATTCTCCATAATTCCCACATTACAGTACTACCACAGTACAATAACATGTCATACACCTCCTCTACCACCCAAACACCAGTATTTTACTACTGTTCTCATTACTACACTACCTCTTCACAGTACTTCCTTACCGCTCTTAAATAGGGAATATGAACACCAAGTATTGTACTAGCACCTCCTATAGCCACAGTATAACTCCCCAATCATCACAACACCATCTCCAGCAGCACATGATAACCGGAGCACCATCCATCGCTACAATGTAATCTCAAAGCCCAGCAAGCCTCTGCTGCTTTACCAACCAGCACTTTGCTATTACCAAAATCAAGTCACAGCACTACCCTTCCAAACCACCTAACGATTTCTCTGCATGGTAGTACCACCTCACAGTACTGGGCTGCCACCCCTGACTGTAGCACCCAAGATCACAGCATTGCTACATCACCACACCACTCCACCAAGCATCTGTACTTGGATATCACCTATCTCAGAAGTGCCACACAGATAATCTCTGCTACTACATTCTACTGCACCAACTCTCAAATACCATGTAGAGCCACGCCACTAATTCAAGCAGCACACAACCTCCTGGTCCATGCTGTCATGATACACTGCAATTCTACATGCAGTTTTCCACTACTGCTCCTAGTTTAGTTCAGTCTCACCTCACACTTGCATGCTCAATTAGAAATAGAAAACCAGCACGCGTACCAACATTTCAAGCACTGCTCTATCTAAACTACCATACTACCCAACCATATTGCCACTGTACATCACTGAATGTCACCACCTAGTACCACAATACCACCGTCATACACTACGCTACTATGAAACTCAACTACACTGGAATAGAACTCCCAAATGTATAATAGCACAGCTACTCTAAGCACACTATCTGAGACAAACCTAAGACATACTTTCATTGCTGAGTTTGTGACAAACAACCTAACTAGTGTATCCAGCAAATAGCACAACTTCAATACTGCCCCACAGCTGTAGCCAACACCGCATGTCTGTCACACACACTGCAGTTCTAGCACTATACATCACCACACTACCACCCCCACAGTGCACGAATATCCCAGGCACACCACTGCCCTGGTACACTACTCCGCACTATTGGTCATACAAAGCTCACACCCTCTCAAAGTACCATACTTTCATCCTTGAGTACTACCAACAGGAGAACAACCATCCCCAACCAATACTCTTCCCAGACATCACTGATCTCTCACTCTCCAGCACCACCCATTCATCATTACCACAGCTTTCCAATATGATGACAACCACACAGCTCCCTTCCACCACCATCTATCACTTTACCAATTAATCAAAAAATATATGGAAAAAAATACAGATTCTTTTTGTTACTTAGTAGTGTATTTTATGATAATTTGTAAAATACATTTATAAAAATGCAGAAAGTACATATTTTTCTGTGGATTTGTTAATTTTATTAAAAATATTTCTTTAAAAAACACAGTGTGCAAACTTTAAAAATGGGTTTTTACATATTTTTAATTGTTTATATTACAGTTATTACATATAAATTATAACAAACATGTTTGCTGCTCTGAGTCATGTCCTAGTAAAATGTTCTGAAAGAGCAAACCTTTTGACTTTTATTACTCTAACTCCAATATTTAACATTCGCAAAAGTGCTTAACATGAAAGGGTCCGATTCACTACTATAACTCCAGCCCTACCTGGAGAAAAGGGAATACATTTGTGGGATCAGACATCCCACTCTAACTACAGTCTTAACATTATTTAAAGCATCATACCTAACACGTAGCCTGGCATTTTACTCCTCGGAAACCCGCAAACTCAGCTGCGGAATGCATCAAGGTTCATTGCTCAGCCTCACCCTCTTCAACGCATATATAATCCCTCTAACCAACGTCATCCACACACACACAGCATCAACCTCCTCAGTCTTATCTCCTGAAGCCCCTTGTCGTGAGTATTCAGGAGTTATTCCCAGTCATCATCTGAGTATTTCTTGGCCAGCATGTCACACCATCTTTCCTTCAGTAGTGACCAGACTAGCTGTGATGGTGCTCCTTGAGAAACATTTTGTATAGTCCGGAAACAACTTCCATATTGGAGCTCCAAATCTGCAAGTAGTCATGGATAATCGCTCAAGGAAAGGCATCTGGCAGTAGCTGCAAGGTGTTGGATATGTAGTGGGACAATTCCAGGTATCGCCAGTATTGTCCGGCATTAGGGTGAAATTTCTCCCGGAGGGAGGGAAATGATTTGAATGCTCCATTTCGAACTAGTTGGTCCACTGTGAAAAATAGCTTGGTTCCAGTGACACAGTGAGCATGGGACTCACATCTGGGCATACCCATACCACTTAAGGCACTACATGAAAAACACAAAGAATTTCACAAGCTGCTTCTCTGAGGGCAGTTGCTGGGGGGGAAAATGACTATTCTAACTCCACCGGATACGTACCTCAAGGAAGGTGCTGGACAGTGTCTGGGGTAAAATTAATATTCTAACTCCACCAGGTCGTTACCTCAGGGAAGGGTCTGGACAGTGGCTGTTTTGCAAAATTACTATTTGAACTCCACCAAATACTTCCCTCAGGGCAAGTGTCTGTGGTGCAAAATGTTGTGTTCTAACTCCTCTAGGCAAGTGAAGGACAGTGGCTAAATTTTAAATTAGTACTCTAATTGTGCCAGATACTTCCCTCAGGCCAATTGCTGAACAATGACTGGGGTGCTAAATTACTATTCTAACTTCAACGCATATTATCCTCAGGGTAGATGCTGGCCAGTGATTAGGGGGAAATATTACTATTCTAACTCCACCAAATACTTACCTCAGGGAAGGTGCTGGACAGTGTCTGGGGGATAACATTTCTGTTCTAACTCCACCTGATACTTGCCTCAGGGAAGTTGCTAGACACTGACTGTGGTGCCAAATTATTATTCGAACTCCACCGAGTACTTCCCTCAGGGCAAGTGGTGAACAGTGGCTGGAGTTTAAAATTACTATTTCAACTCCGCCAGACACTTTTGTCAAAGCAGATCCTGGACAGTGACTGTGGTCCAAAATGACTATTCTAACTCCACCAAGCACTTACCTCAGGGCAGGAGGTGGACAGTGACTAGGGGTCAACATTACTATTCTAGCTCCACCAGGTACTTACCTCAGGGCAGGTCATGGACAGTGATTGGGGGGCAAAATTACTATTCTAACTCCACCAGATACTTACCTCAGGAAAGGTGCGGGACAGGGGCTGCAGAGCAAAATTAGTACTCTAACCACCAGATACTTCCCTCAGGGAAAATGTTGCTGAACCATGACTGGGTTTGTAAAATAAATACTAAAACAACATGTATTTTGTTTCTTATTAAAACAGATACATCTACATACATTAACACTACAAATACATCAAACTGCAGAACACATTCTACCCAAAAAAACAATTTTCCAAGTAAGTATTGTATAAAGTGATAATAAATAATAAGAAATTCACCAAAAATGTCAAAGTCAAATAATACATTATGAAATGCATTTTTCTCTTTTTAACAGATAACCTAACTGAAAAAAGATTAATCTTCCAAAAGAACACTTCAAAGTAGAAAACACCTACTACCAATTGCCTCCATCAAAATCAAACAACACACCAATCTCCATGTAAAAAAACTAGGCCTTACATTTCTTCTAACATTACAAACAATGTATTTTCTAAAAAATTAACAAACTATAAGAATTATTTTTCAACAGAGCAGCCAACTTTTTTCTTTCTCCTCAGAATGCAAACATTAACAATACATTTTTTCATTTGTTTGACAGGCAAAACACTAAGGTGCCGATCACGATCCGGTAAAAACCGGGTACGAACCGTCGGACGGAGCATATTCTCCGTCCGACGCGTACCCGGTCGTCAATTTCTACAAACAAGGAATTACGAATCGCACGGGTACACCATGACCGTACGATTCGTAAAAAAGTCCGACCGAACAAAAAAACACCTACCAATGCGATCCGGGAAAGTGCCGACCTGACGTCGGGACGCTCACAGCCAGCCATTCACGACCCAGGAATCACGATTCGCACCGACGTCACCCCGCACGGTGAATATTTTGCGGCAGCCAAAAACTGCCGGGAAATCAGGACGACGCGAACAAGGACCACCAGTACGCGACGGACAGACGACGACGCGAACAAGGAGGACCAGTACGTGACGGACACACAGGACGACGCCACCAAGGAGGACCCGTACGCGACAGGACGACGCGATTGGAGTACCAGTACGCGACGGACAGACATGGACCCGAACCTACGAGTCATCCCTGCCCTCATAGCAGTCCACCTGCTCTACAGGCACCGACGCAGACGCCGCAGAAGGTCAGAATAACTAAGGGAGGGGGGAAAGTGGGGTGGGGTGGGGGTGGCACGACCAGGGCAGACCACAAAACAACCACATAAGTCACACATGGCCTGGACATACCTGACTCCCATGCCCTGGTCACCACGAGGGGGTGGGGGTGTGTCCTGATAAGCCAGCGACCGCCACAACGGAAGTCCGTCACCACGCGAACCGGCAACACAACCAGACAGGTACGTCCCGTACCCACGCCTCAAGAGCGTGGGTACGAGTCGTACCACGCCCACACACACGTCACCCCAACAATGGCGGGACGGATCGTACCCACGTGGCAAAGGCCTCGGTACGGCCCGCACAAGCATCACATAGCGTGGGGACGGATATGTACGGACCCTACCCCCACCCGCGTATGCATGGAGCGTACCCCCACCCCAACAGTGTAAGTACGACTCGAACCCTCACCCGCGGACGTACGGACCGTACCCCCCATGCCAACAGTGGAAGTACGACCCGTACCCCCACCCGCGTATGCATGGAGCGTACCCCCCATGCCAACAGTGTAAGTACGACCCGTACCCCCACCCGCGTATGCATGGAGCGTACCCCCACCCCCACCAGTGTAAGTACGACCCGTACCCCCACCCGCGTATGCAAGGAGCGTACCCCCCACCCCAACAGTGTAAGTACGACTCGAACCCTCACCCGCGGACGTACGGACCGTACCCCCACCCCCACCAGTGTAAGTATGACCCGTACCCCCACCCGCGTATGCATGGAGCGTACCCCCCATGCCAACAGTGTAAGTACGACACGAACCCTCACCCGCGTATGCATGGAGCGTACCCCCCCACCCCAACAGTGTAAGTACGACCCGTACCCCCAACCGCGTATGCATGGAGCGTACCCCCCACCCCAACAGTGTAAGTACGACCCGTACCCCCAACCGCGTATGCATGGAGCGTACCCCCCACCCCAACAGTGTAAGTACGACCCGTACCCTCACCTCGAATGCATGGAGCGCACCCACACCGTGTATGTCCCAAGCGTACATATCCAGAAATTGGAGGTGTGTGTGCAGAGTCCTCCCAGCAGTGCCCTGAGACAGGAGGGGTGGGTGCCCATCACTCCCAGCAGTGCCCTGATACAGGAGGGGTGTAACACATGTGTGTGAGGCCAGAATTATCCACATGCATACTGGCTACAAGGGAACATGTCCCCATGAACTCATGTCAACAGACTCCACACACAAGTACAGTGATCACCAAGGATGCCACGATTGTCGCAGGTGGAGACATGGCCCTGCATGCATGGCCAAAGTAGAAGGGCTCCGTCACACACACAGCTCATGTAGACACAGCTCTGCGCTAAACATTGGGAACACCCTGCAGGGAAGAAAGCTGGGTACACAGAGGAAGGAATACACCCTGGGACAAGTGCACCATGCAGTAACTGCTTACATGAACAAAGAAAGTTAGCCAACACCTTGTGATGGCACACAGATCACAGGGTCCCACCAATGAGCAGTACACTACTACACATCCCACACACCCAAACCCTTACACACCACCCAAAACCATGTAGCAGCCCCACCAACACCAATACCAGCATAGCAGTAGTGTGATAATGAAAACAAAATTAAGCTTTATTCAGCATGAGCACAATGTCCGTGGATCGCAGGCAGTTCAATCTTCACAAAGCCCATAGGGCAGTCAATGATTCTCAGCTGGATGGGGGACACAGTGGGATGCGTGTCCCCTACATTGCCTGCACAGTCAAATGGCATCGTCTTCCACACTGGTGAGGGCATCAGGGGGGGGAGAAGCAACAGGCACCGCAGGGACATCAGGGCAAAGGGGCGGCGTTGTGGGTGCAGGGATGGAGGACTCCACCACAGGGGGTGGGTCAGTGCCAAAGGCGGAGGCCAGGATGGCACTACACACCTTTGCAAGGTCCTCCAGGGAGTCCCCTGCACCCGAAGGGACCTCAGGCCCCAAGGAGGGGGGGGGGGTCAGAGGGATGGGTCGCAGCGCCACCGGGGGAGGGTGGAGACAGGGGGGGAGACTCAACCACCCTGACCGGGGACCTCCTTGACCGCTTGCGTGGTGGTGTAACTGTGGGGCTCAGGGACAGAGCGGCCATGAAGGTGTCCTTGGGGGAGATGTGGCCAGGAGAGCTGAGGGGAGGGGATTTGGAGGGAGTGGACTGGGTGGAATGCGGACTCCCACTATGGCTGCGTGTCACACGTTTGCCCCCCGACCCAGTGGGTGTGCCTACCTCACCCTGTGTGTGCGTGTCAGGAGGAGTGCGGTGGACCTTCCCTGCTGGTGTGGTGCCCGTGTCCGTTGATGTGGGTGCATGCCGACGTCTGGGTGTACGTGTGACAGGCATGGGAGCGGGAAGTGTGGATGGGGCAGGGGTAGGTGGGGGGAGGTCGCGCTGCAGGAGACCCACTGCTGCAGTCAGTGTGGAGTCGATGGACCTCAGCAAGTTGCGTTGGTCAGCCTGCGATGAATGAATGCCCTCCAAGAAAGCCTCGATGTTGGTGAGGGTTTTGCCGTGGGCATGGAGGACATTAAGGATCGCAGCCTGACCAACCTGCAGTTGCCGCTGGATGTCCACAGACTCTGCATTGGCGGCAGCAGTGGAGACAGGGGCAGGGGGTGCGGTGCCTGGCAGGAAGGAGACATGCTGTGACCGGGCACGCTGGGAAGGGACACGAGCAAGTGGGAGGCGGCTGGTGGAAACTGAGGGGGCGGTGCGAGGTGTTGTTCCGCTGTCAGCTGCTGGTGCAGCCTCCGCCCACTCGGAGACATCGTCCCCGGACCTGTCAGCTTCGTAGTCTGATGTGCCAGTCGACAGGTCCTCGGCCACACTCTCCTCCGCCTCTGTACCACTCGATGTGCCAGACCCGATGTCACGGCTGGCACTGGTGCTCGGTCCCTCCGCCTGGTCTGTGTCCATGTCTCCCTCTGTGTCCCCCGACGATGCTGTGGGCAGGGTGGAGAGACAGAAATAATCAGACATCTGTACACATCTGTCACATGAGTCCAATCCACATAGGTAACATTGCATGGCCTGAAAAGGAAGATCCCTAACATCTACTGAACAGGGTACCGATGTAGGGCATGAAACACACAGTTGGTTGAGCCACCATGCCACTGAAATACCATGGAGAGCATGAGACAATAGCTAAACACAGGAAAAGGAGTCTGACATAGCACCCAGGCCCTGGGGACAATCCAGCACTGCATCTGCACCACACAGCGTTGGCGAAAATACCGATGACCAGGGACCATATCCATGAACTTGAGACACATGCTGCATAGGTAATGCTGAAAACATGCACAACATGACTCTGTCACTGCACATTGCGTGTGTGTCCAGACACATCACACACTGCCCAGACCCAGCAAGTGGTAATCAGGATTTAACACATAGGCATTGCCCGCCCCAACAAGACCCTACACGAGGCAAATTGTTGAGACACAGGTGGCACCAACATCTCATAGTCTGGGTGATACACACAGGGGCAGGCAAAAAGCGAGATTGAACGCCAAACAGCCAAGGTGCGCCTGTACAAATAATGTGGTACCAGTGCCCATCCTCAGATGAGTATAGCAAGACACACAGGCACTGGCAACTGTGAGTATGAAGAAGGACAATCAGGTCAGGCTGCACAGTGGACACCTGTACAAAATAGCACGTCTATATACATGGTGACAGGGGACAATGGCAGAGAGCACAACTTACGCTGTAGACACTGACAGTGGCCACGTTTATGATGACACATACACCACTGAGGAAAAGGTGCCCCAGGGGACAGTAGTGGGCACGCAACTACATGCTACTGAATGGTAATGACTGCAACACACGTCACCATCCCTGCACTATGTGTATCGCACACTCATGCACATCATGTCACAGGCCACTACATGGGACATGCGCGCTGTAAGGCATGACACATGAGAGACCAACTCCCATGTCTGGAGTCAGCATCAGTGCCAACTGATATGGAACCCACATGCAGTGAACTTGACAGTGCACAGGCAATGTCCCACAACCTGTTACACACCACCCCCACACATGATGCTACAGACATTGTTCCCGTGGACAAAGCGCGAGCCTACATTACCCTGTGGAGGAGTGACTACACACAGACCAGGGAACACATTGCAAGGAGGGGAAGGGTGGCAGGGGCACAGCGCTATACTGGGGCAAACAGGATCTGCACAGCACCTTTAAACCCTGCCAGTGAATTCATGCTACTGTGCCCTTACAAATGCCGGTGACACACAACAAACACAAATGTACCTACCCCCTTCCGGCTGCTGCATCGCCTGTAAGCGCCTCTCCAGGTCTGGAAAGACCACCGGCAGCACACGCCTGTGGAGGTGGCTCAGACGGCGGCGGCCGCGGTTCTTGTGGCTCTCAGGTGAGTCCCCCAGCAGGAGCCGTGCAATCCTCCGCGTCCAGCACCGGATATCCTGCCAGCGTTTCCTCACCTGGGGAAGGCTCCGCCTCCGACCATCCACACGCCTCACGGCACTGACGGCGGTCAGCCAGATCTGCTCCTTGGCAGTGGCGCCTACCTGTGAGGTAGAACAAGTGACACCACATCAATACACCAGCCACATGTCACAGAGAGACATATGGGTACAAATTAGCTGGTTACAACAAGGCATGTCATGCAGCCAACGCATTGCACCTTTGTCATAGGGACATCATCCCCTGTTGAGGGGAAAAAGCACTACGTGCCACAGTGGGTACACAGGTGGAATGATGGCAATGTCACAATCAATGATCAAGGCTCACACTGTGCATCACACCCACCCCTCCTGTCTCAGGGCACTGCTGTTAGTGACAGGCACACACCCCTCCTGTCTCAGGGCACTGCTGGGAGCACACTGTACCCACCCCTCCTGTCTCAGGGCACTGCTGGGAGCACTCTGTACCCACCCCTCCTGTCTCAGGGCACTGCTGGGAGCACTCTGTACCCACCCCTCCTGTCTCAGGGCACTGCTGTTAGTGATAGGCACACACCCCTCCTGTCTCAGGGCACTGCTGGGAGCACACTGTACCCACCCCTCCTGTCTCAGGGCACTGCTGGGAGCACTCTGTACCCACCCCTCCTGTCTCAGGGCACTGCTGGGAGCACTCTGTACCCACCCCTCCTGTCTCAGGGCACTGCTGTTAGTGATAGGCACACACCCCTCCTGTCTCAGGGCACTGCTGGGAGCACACTGTACCCACCCCTCCTGTCTCAGGGCACTGCTGGGAGCACTCTGGACCCACCCCTCCTGTCTCAGGGCACTGCTGTGAGTGATAGGCCCCCACCCCTCCTGTCTCAGGGCACTGCTGGGAGACATCAGGCACCCCCCCCTGGGACCCCCCCGACAGTACATGGCATGTGTGTTACACCTGGACGCAATGGCAGAAGTCACAGTCACAACATAGGGACAGTCTGTGGCAGTGGCCTATGCACTCACCTGATACCCTGGTCGCCCATACAGCATGGGGTACTGTGGGAGGATCACATCCAGCAGAGCCATGTTTTCCTCCAGGGTGAATGGCTGTGTCCTCTCCACAGCCCTTGACATGGTTCCAGGGAATCAGTAGCAGCAGCTGGGTCGACGAATGCAAAGATGTGCAGGCAAGTGCTCCCTCATGGGACCTGGCTGCCTTATATGTGCCCTTCTGCCCAGTCTCATGCACAGGAGTACAGAGAGATTGGTCACTCACATTTGCATCCTATGTTTCCACCAATCCCTACAAACCTAGCAGTCTGTGTGTTCTCTATCGGTTTCATTCTCCTGCATGATGTCAGCCCCACAAACACATTGCAACAAAGTAGACAAATTCCAACTGACTTCTGCTGTGCACCTTCCAGAACAATTTCGAATTTTGAACTTGGTCTCCATGACAACCAGCATGCATGTAGGCCTTAATACTTGTCCCCTATGTAATTTGGAGCATCACACACAGGTACGGTGCGTGTGGGGGCCCTAGGGCACCCCAAATGCATGGCAACGGCCCGTACATGCATGCCTACCCTCTCCATCACTATGGGTCTGCACGCGTATGCGTACCCGTAGTGGTACGGACCGTACACTCGCATCTACGCTCACTATCACTATGGGTCTGCACGCGTATGCGTACCCGTAGTGGTACGGACCGTACACTCGCATCTACGCTCTCCATCACTATGGGTCTGCACGCGTATGCGTACTCGTAGTGATAGTGAGCGTAGATGCGAGTGTACGGTCCGTACCACTACGGGTACGCATACGCGTGCAGACCCATAGTGATAGTGAGCGTAGATGCGAGTGTACGGTCCGTACCACTACGGGTACGCATACGCGTGCAGACCCATAGTGATAGTGAGCGTAGATGCGAGTGTACGGTCCGTACCACTACGGGTACGCATACGCGTGCAGGCCCATAGTGATAGTGAGCGTAGATGCGAGTGTACGGTCCGTACCACTACGGGTACGCATACGCGTGCAGACCCATAGTGATAGTGAGCGTAGATGCGAGTGTACGGTCCGTACCACTACGGGTACGCATACGCGTGCAGGCCCATAGTGATAGTGAGCGTAGATGCGAGTGTACGGTCCGTACCACTACGGGTACGCATACGCGTGCAGACCCATAGTGATAGTGAGCGTAGATGCGAGTGTACGGTCCGTACCACTACGGGTACGCATACGCGTGCAGACCCATAGTGATAGGGCCGTACACTCGCATCTACGCTCTCCATCACTATGGGTCTGCACGCGTATGCGTACTCGTAGTGATAGTGAGCGTAGATGCGAGTGTACGGTCCGTACCACTACGGGTACGCATACGCGTGCAGACCCATAGTGATAGTGAGCGTAGATGCGAGTGTACGGTCCGTACCACTACGGGTACGCATACGCGTGCAGACCCATAGTGATAGTGAGCGTAGATGCGAGTGTACGGTCCGTACCACTACGGGTACGCATACGCGTGCAGACCCATAGTGATAGTGAGCGTAGATGCGAGTGTACGGTCCGTACCACTACGGGTACGCATACGCGTGCAGACCCATAGTGATAGGGCCGTACACTCGCATCTACGCTCTCCATCACTATGGGTCTGCACGCGTATGCGTACCCGTAGTGACACGGACCGTACACTCGCATCCACGCTCGCCATCACGATGGGTACACATACGGCAGCACTCCCACAGTGATTTGGGAACATGCACAGGCCCTCTCAGCAGCAGTACGGCGGATTTTACACATCACTGTGGTGATAGGCGACACACATGTAGGAATAGGGCGGACATACTTGTCCATGGATGGACATACTTGTCCAGGAATGGACATCAAGGCATCGTCTGTGCATTACCACATGTGTGGGGCACAGGTGTCACAGGCTGTGATGTGGAACATGCCTCCTGAGTGGAGAAGGCACCAGATGTATGATGAGATGTGTACATGTGTACTGTGTGAGGGTGCAATGTGTGCCAGGCATGCCCTTGACTCCTTTGACATGTGTGCATGTGGGACTGCGCACTTGGGGTGAGCGTCACTGGCATGGCACCGACACCAACACACGGAAGTGTCCCATGATGCCAGGTACAGGGTTCATGACACATGACTTATCACTACCCACAGTGCACAATGTGACTATGCCATATATGTGTCCGGGATTTACATCAGGTTGATGTTGTAGCACCCTCAAAAGCTGCAGCCGTTGCAGCAACCAACATGTGGCTGTGTGTAGATTGTCATTGCACACTGTTCCCAACACCATGCCACATGTGTTCTCGGATGTGAGGTGCACATGTATGCAAGGGACACGGAGTAGCGTGACAAGGCCATGTCAGCAAACTCACAAGGAATGTGTGGTGAGTCATGACATGTGCACCTTCATGGCAAGGTGTGTGGGCTGGACTAGTGTAATGTCATGTGACCTGTGGCTCAAGTGTTCCGCTGCCAGTCTCTGCAATCGGCATCACACTTCTGCTGATGTGTGGGTGTATGTCACTCCTGTCTTGCGTCGGGCAGTGCACTTGCACTGGGACACAGCTATTTCCATGGCGTGGCATGGGGAGGTTCTCAATCACCGTGTGTAGCAGGGTCTTGGAAGGAGTGTCACCTTGCATCCATACGTGTCCTGGGCATGTAGCACATGCCTGACTCCCTATGTGGCATGTGTGTATTGCCAGATTTACATGTGCTCAGTAGACATGAGTTGTTCTCGTAGTGCACTCACTCTTCCTTGTCACTTCCAAATTACTGCAGAGCGCCTCCTGTTGCCCGAAGAATTCCAGACTTGGCCACCATGCAGGAGAATGACAGGATCCGGCTCTACCGCTTCACCCAACCGTTGATTCTGGAGCTGACGGCGAGACTGGCACCACACCTGCAACCGCAGCACAGGTATCCTACGGCACTGACACCCCAGCTGAAGGTAATGGCTGCCCTACATTTCCTTGCCACGGGTACCTTCCAAAATACCATAGCTCATGTTGGTGGCATGTCCCAGAGCATGTTCAGCGGTGTGCTGCATGATTTCTTGGAGGCCATGTTGATTCACCTGGATGACTTCATCAAGTTCCCAACCCCTGAACAGATGACTGAGGTCAAGCGTGGTTTCTATGCCCTGGGAGGGATGCCCCATGTCATTGGGTCCATAGATGGGACACATGTAGGTTTGGTACCACCACACGCACGGGAGGTGGCGTACCGCAATCGGAAGCACTACCACTCCATCAATGCCCTTGTGGTGTGTCTGTCCAACATGGTGATTTCACATGTCTGTGCTCGTTTCCCAGGATCAGCACACGATGCCTACATCATGAGGCGTAGCGGGATGCCTGATATGATGATGCAGCTAAGCAACGAACGAGCATGTGTTGTTGGTGGGTACAGTCTGTCTGTCCTGTATTCTGTTTGGCCGAGCAGCACTACCGCTTCGCCAGTTCTAACGATGTCCATGTGCTTCCCATGTAGGGGACGCTGGCTATCCCAACATGCCTTGGCTGCTGACACCTCTCCGCAACCCCCTCACGCCGGCCCAGCTCCGCTACAACACCGCCCATGGCCGGACAAGGCGAGTGATAGAGAGGACGTTTGGCATGCTGAAGAGCCGATTCCGGTGCCTCCACAAGACCGGCGGCGCACTCCCATATGCCCCGGCAAAGGTTTGCAAGATCTTCATGGTCTGCTGCATGCTGCACAACATGGCAGTTGAAAGAGCTGTGCCACTCATCCTGAATCAACATGACGAGGACCATCCACCCGTGGAGGACGAAGGGCTTGGCAATGGGGCTAGTGATGTGGAGGATGTGGAGCCGCAAGAGGACATCCGGACTCGGCTCATACGCGACTTCTTTGCTTAGTGGTGAGTACCAGTGTCTGAGTGTGCACGCCTTGGTCCCCGTGTGGCATGTGTTGTGATGTGTGTGTCCACCTGCATGTATGGCACGTGAGTCAGAGGTGTGTGTGGGTGTGTCACTGGAGTGATGGTGGCAGTGATGGTAGTATTTCCCCAGTCATAATTGTGACCTAGCATGTTGTCATCCATACATGTGTCGAGTCAATGCACATGCAAGTGGCTGTGCTTTTTGTGGCTGACTTCTTGTGTGTCTCTCTTCCCCAGGTACATGCGCATGCCATCTGCTGGTTGCATTGTTGTGGCACTGCTATTCCTCATGGACATGGCATCGTGGGCTGACTCAGCGTTACAGGCACGGACACGTTTGGAAGTCTCCATGGGGTAAGGGATGCATCTGGGGTGTATTGGGTGTGGCAGTTGTTCACGATGTGTGCACACTGCCCAGGTCGGGGTTTGGTTCCTCTGCAGTCATGTTGCATCCCCATGGGACACGACATGCAGCTGGGTACACCAGAATAGATGGGCTGCCTGGTTGTCAGTCATCAGTGATGGGATGGTGGATTGTGATGATGGCATCAATGTGTGTGACACTGCCCTCGGACACATACGGTTGACATTGGCTTGACATGGCGTGGGACTTCCACATCAGCGGATCTATGGTGTATGGCAGGCTCTCCGTGTGCAGCTGTGGGTATTTAGCTGTTAGCCGACGCTTGTGTGCCAGTACCATGGCTATCACGCATTTGTGCTGCAGAAGGGGGGTGCCAGTGTTTGAGCCACATGTTACTCCACATGATGTGTTCATGTGTACTTCAAGTTGCCTCTGCAATCCCAAAAACATGACTATTAAAGGTGTCCCTATGCCTCCAAGGTGCCTCTGCTCAGTCAATGCTGGTGTGTTGGCACGGTGCATCCTGCATGTCTGGCATGGTATTCCCAGATTGTGGCTATGTGTCAATGTGTCGAGTGGCAAGATGCAAGCTGTGTGTGTGTGCTGAGACTGTGTATTGGGCATGATGTCCATGACTGTGTGGGTAGTGTGACATGTGCCATCCCCATGCATCCAACGTTGTCCAGGCCCCCATTCTCTGCATCCACCGGACTCAAGCTTGCAGGACATGGTTCTGCCACCTGTCTACACGTACCTGGGTGCCCCCCAGGACACGGGCCAGGTTCCCTGACCTCTGCGCATGACTGTTGCTGTACTCAATGTGTCTGTCAGCACGGTTGTTCGGCCACCCCCTCAGCTGGTTCTGCACATCACGGGTGTGTATGGTGCTCCATGTCTGTCTTGCCTAATAAACTGTGACCCATGTGTCCTGTGCCAGACTCAGGCCCCAGGGTGTGGATGGTTGAAGTGAACAGATGACTCAGGCATGTTTAGACTGTACAAGACACATGTTAGGTAATAATGCTACCAGCAGGCATCTACTCTTAATAGTGTGATTTATTAGGGGGGGGGGGACAAAGTGGGGGGCTTTCCGGGATTAGGGAATCCAAAGTTCAGTAGGGGAGTTGGTGTCCTTGCCATTGGAAATCCTCATAGTCCATGCCACAGTCTTTGTCAACATTGGTCAGCCAGTGACCAGCAGGGCCATGTGGCAGAGAATGTCTCTTGATGCTGTGATGCTGTTGCTCCAGTGGGCCAGGTGCCAGGCCAGGTGTCCTGGGAGATGGTGATGTAGCAGCCACCCTCACGGTCCTTTCCGTGGACGACCCGGCTTCCTGCGGGGAACCTCAGCAGCAGGCCGTGACGACGTCTGGGATGCTCCGTCGGATGTTTCCTCCTCCTCCTCATGATCCCTCCCTGTGGGTGGTGATGTTCTCCGCCTTCTGGCACAGGGAGGGTCGGCCATGGTGTCGGCCATCCGACGGAGTTCAGCGTGAATCCCCTGGGACGCCGTCACTTGCTCAGCCTGTCTGTCCTCCATCCTCCGTTGGTGTAGCTGTAGACAGGCTATTAGCTCCGCATGTTGCTGGGCCTGCTGGACCTTGATCCCCTCGAGGACGGACACAACCTGGGCCATGCCCGTGGTGTCCTGCCGGTATGAGTCCAGGATGTTACGGACATGTGAAAATACCGGATCCCCAGCCAACTGGTCAGGCTCGCGCCTCCGCCGTCCTCCACTCCCACCACCCCTGCCCACTTGCGTCTGGCCTGCACTTGTGGGCACATCGGGTCTCCGGGACCCCTGAGGGGTGGCATTGGCGTTGTCGCCTGCCTCCTCCTGGGTGCCCGGGACACCGTGTCCCTCCTGGCGAGCCTGGCTGCATTGTGGTGTTGGGGCAGGGATCCTGGGTGTCTCCTGGGATGTGGCAGGAGTGGGGGTGGTGGTTGGCACGGTTGTACCTGACGCAGGTGCTGCAGGTGGTTGGACACCAGAGGGGCCAGGTCGGTCGGGGTCGTCCGCAGAGTGGTGAGAGTGGTCGCTGCCGGTGGGATCGGTCTCCTGCAGATCCGGGTCCTGTGAGTGTTCCCCCCCAGTGTTGGGGGGTGCAGCACGACGTTGACCTGTGTGTGAGAGAGAAAATGTTAATTTTGATCCATGCAACATCCATGTTTCATCCGTTACAAAGTTGGCACATTTCCTCTTGGAATTAGGATCTGTCTTGCATTCCACTCACAGTGCACTTGTGCATGTGTGTGTCCCTTGGGCACCAATTTGGCCCCTTTAACTATGTGTGGCACAGTCTTACTTGCTGCGTCAAGTGTGACTGCAGTCAGCAGTGGAGTGTGCATGTGTGCCGAGCTATGCATTTGCGCCTTCCTTGTAGCACTGTACATGTGCACATGGAGTGGATCCACACACTCATATGATGCAGGTGGCTGTCCTTGTGCTCGTGTACAGGTTGTGACATGGCCCTGCGTTTTGCCATGATGAAGAGGGGGGGTTCTGGCACTGGCCACCCTTGTCTACATGCACGCAGTCCACCTGCTGACGAGCAGACATTCCCACACACCACAGGACTGATTTGCTCTCCCTGTGTCTCCCTCCTTCTCTGTCCCCCTCTCCCTCCCTCTCTGTCCCCCTCTCCCTCCCTCTGTGTCCCCCTCTCCCTCCCTCTGTGTCCCCCTCTCCCTCCCTCTGTGTCCCCCTCTCCCTCCCTCTGTGTGTCAGCCTCCTCCCTCTGTCCATCTTCCTGTGTCTCCCTCCCTCTGTGTCCCCCTCTCCCTCCCTCTGTGTGTCAGCCTCCTCCCTCTGTCCATCTTCCTGTGTCTCCCTCCCTCTGTGTCCCCCTCTCCCTCCCTCTGTGTGTCAGCCTCCTCCCTCTGTCCATCTTCCTGTGTCTCCCTCCCTCTCTGTCCCCCTCTCCCTCCCTCTCTGTCCCCCTCTCCCTCCCTCTCTGTCCCCCTCTCCCTCCCTCTGTGTGTCAGCCTCCTCCCTCTGTCCATCTTCCTGTGTCTCCCTCCCTCTCTGTCCCCCTCTCCCTCCCTCTCTGTCCCCCTCTCCCTCCCTCTGTGTGTCAGCCTCCTCCCTCTGTCCATCTTCCTGTGTCTCCCTCCCTCTCAGTCCCCCTCTCCCTCCCTCTGTGTCCCCCTCTCCCTCCCTCCGTGTGTCACCCTCTGTCACCTTGGCCCAGCTTCCTGGGCACACACTGTTAGCAGATCTTTGAGTGGCCCTTGGCCTGTTGATGTGAGTTTGTTTCTGATCTCCAGGCACCCATTTTGTCTGCTGTGTGTCTGTGCGCTGCTGCTGTGGTGGTGTGTGCTGCCACTCTTTCACACTGTTGGCTGTTCATTAGCTGCTGGCATGTGCAAAACAGTGCCTTCACCCCCATGTGTTGATGCAAGGCATCCGCCATTTGCTGGCAAGTCATTCCTGTGTTGGGACACAGTGTTTGTCTGGCTGTGACCTAGGCCATATGGGCAGAGGGCATTGTTGTCTGCTTTGGAGTCGCACTATGTGATTCTTGGTGCCCAGCCTCCCGCCATCCGGGTTACCGTGTCATGTGTTGTTGTCTTCTGTGGCCTGTGACTGGACATTGTCCAGCTGGGTGCATGGGGCATGGTGGCAGCAGTGGCATGTGCCTGCTCATGGAGTGTGGTTGAGTAATGCGATGGCTTGTGGTGGTTGCGTGCCTGTTATTAATTTTGGT
Source organism: Triturus cristatus (assembly GCF_964204655.1). Taxonomy (NCBI): domain Eukaryota; kingdom Metazoa; phylum Chordata; class Amphibia; order Caudata; family Salamandridae; genus Triturus; species Triturus cristatus. The sequence goes on from NC_140593.1 coordinate 201,200,785, forward strand.
TGTGGTTGCAGTTCCCCCCATGTGAGGTGCGATGTTTGTGTACTCACCCGGGTCTCGGAGTCCTTCTACTCCTTCAACTGCCTCCACCGGCAGTATGGCCATCACCCTCTCCTCCCAGGGATGGTACTGTACGGGTCTGCGGGAGGGCCCTCCTCCGGTGGCGTTGGCCTGGTCGTGTTCCTCCTGTCTCTTGGCTCTGACCCTCCTCTGCAGATCGTACCACCTGTTCTGGCAATCCTGCTTGGTCCTCCTGGTGTCCGCAACAGCATTCACAGCATCGACGATGGTCTGCCACATGGCTGTTTTGGCTGCCTGGCTGGTGCTTCTGACCAATGTTCCAAAGATCTGTGGCTCGACTCTGAGGATTTGATCAACAAGGACCTCCAACTCTCGGTGACTGAACTTTGGATTCTTGGTAGTGGGCATGGTGAGGGGTGTGGGTGGGGATGGTGTGGGTGTGGGGGGTGTGTGGATGTTGGGGGGGGGTGTGGATGGTTGTGTGTGTGTGTGAATGTGATGAGAGGGTGTTTGTGAGGGTGGTCGTGTGAAGGTGTGCAAGTGTAAGATGTGGTGTCGCTTGTAGTCTGGTTCTGTGGTGTCTGGCAGCAGTGGGTCTGTTGCAAAGGCTCATGGTTTGTGTGTGTGGGCCCTTTTTATTGGTCCATGGGTGGGTGTGGCAGTGTTTGAATTTTGGGTGGGTGTGTTATAAGGAGTGGTGGTGTATTGGGCCTCTGTTTGTTTTTGACAGTTGCAGGTCAGTGATTGTGTTATTTTAGTGGTTGTTGGCCATGTTTAGTGGCTGTGTGCCTTTCGAATGGTGTATTGTTGAGTTGTTTTGTTTTGTCCTTGTTGTGTACGTGCGTTTTGAGCGTGTGTACGGTGTGTACATGGGCCATTTGGTTGTACGATTTGGTCCTTGTGTGTGGCTTTGTACGACTCGTACATGCGGTTGTGATGTTGGGGCATGGGGTGCGCTCCGTACTTAGGTGGTTGTGTTGGGGGTGCGCCAGGAACGTACTGGGGCGGGGGTACGACTGGAACGTACTGGGGTGTACATAGACGGTGGTACGACACGTACAGGGGTGGGGGGGTGTACATTGACGGTGGTACGACACGTACTGGGGTGGGGGTACGACTGGAACGTACTGGGGTGTACATAGACGGTGGTACGACACGTACAGGGGTGGGGGGGTGTACATTGACGGTGGTACGACACGTACAGGGGTGGGGGGGTGTACATTGACGGTGGTACGACACGTACAGGGGTGGGGGGGTGTACATAGACGGTGGTACGACACGTACAGGGGTGGGGGGGTGTACATTGACGGTGGTACGACACGTACAGGGGTGGGGGGGTGTACATTGACGGTGGTACGACACGTACAGGGGTGGGGGGGTGTACATTGACGGTGGTACGACACGTACAGGGGTGGGGGGGTGTACATTGACGGTGGTACGACACGTACTGGGGTGGGGGTACGACTGGAACGTACTGGGGTGTACATAGACGGTGGTACGACACGTACAGGGGTGGGGGGGTGTACATTGACGGTGGTACGACACGTACAGGGGTGGGGGGGTGTACATTGACGGTGGTACGACACGTACTGGGGTGGGGGTACGACTGGAACGTACTAGGGTGTAGGTAGACGGGGCTATGACACGTACTGGGGTGGGGGTGTGGCTCGAACGTACTGGGGTGTAGGTACACGGGGGGTACGACACGTACTGGGGTGGGGGTACGACTGGAACGTACTGGGGTGTAGGTAGACGGGGCTGTGACACGTACTGGGGTGGGGGTGTGGCTCGAACGTACTGGGGTGTAGGTACACGGGGGGTACGACACGTACTGGGGTGGGGGTGCGACTGGAACGTACTGGGGTGTACATAGACGGTGGTACGACACGTACAGGGGTGGGGGGTGTACATTGACGGTGGTACGACACGTACTGGGGTGGGGGTACGACTGGAACGTACTGGGGTGTACATAGACGGGTGGGGGTATACATATACGGGGGGTACGTGTCGGACGTACGGGGGCTGGGGGGAGTGTTGGGCGCGTATGCGGGCACATGTCTCCATGGTTGCTATTGGTGTTCGGTGCGGACGGTGTTTTTTCCATACGGTTGTAGGCTCGGACGCACGGGATGGATCGTGATTCCTCGGTCGGACTTGGATTTTTACGTTTGTAAGGTAAATCGTCCGAGGACGTGTCGGACACATTTTCCGACCCGAGGACGTGTGGGGAATGATTCCCGGTGCGGTTCGTATGGACTTTTTACCATGCGAATCGTGATTGCCAGTTCGTACGGCACTTGTACGATTCGTACGGTAAAAAGACCCGATACGAGTCGCACGGGGGAATTTTTTACCGGATCGTGATCGGCACCTAAATATAAAAATACATAAAACAGCAAAAGCATTTGCTTATACTTTTTTTTATTTCTCTTTTTTAACAGAACCATCATCAGTAGCATCAGCTAATCAAGCAAGTTCTGTCAAATCCCGGAGAGGCAACATACTCTTAAAGTGTACTGGGTACATTTGCTTTAAAGACCTGTTAACGGAGCCTAGGTGTCACTGGAGGTGTGTGCAGTATTTATTATCCCATTCCACAGGCAGAGTAGTTACTCTGGAAGACTCTGTAGTCAGGACAACAGAGCATAACCACTCCACCTCTGCAATGGAGATTGAAGTACGTGAAAAAGTACAAAAGATTAAAGAACTTGCAATCACCTCCAATGAGCCCTGTTGCTCAATTTTGAGACAGGTTTCCAAAACCATTCCCATGCATGTAGCTAATAGTATGCCCACAATTCCCAGTATTTGGTACAAAGACAAAAACAGCCAAGTAATCTCCAACGAGTAACACTACCCACTTATTCTGACATTAACACCCCCCGCATTAACTGTTACATTCTCTGATAAACCTTTCCTATTGCATGGCAATGCAAAGCATCAGAAAAGAATAATAATATTTAGCAGAGCCCATAGCATTTTAACCCTTGAGAATAATGAAATTTGGATGATAGATGGGACTTTTAAATCAACATCCCATCCATTTGTCCAAATATATGCTATTCACGCTAAAATAAATAACACAACTGTCCCATTAGTGTATAGTTTACTCCCTGATCAGCAATCCTCAACATACACTGAAATATTAATGGTTGTAAAATCCAAAACAATGAATAAAAGTCCTAGAAAAGTAATAATTGAATTATCAATGATTAATACAATTACAGACATTTACTCTAACACCCAACTTCAAGGATGCTTTTTCTTTTTTCAAAGGCGTATTGGTGAAAAAAGAAAAAATCTTCCTTAGTTGAGGATTACTTATCAAACAGTAAACTTCAGTACAAGTTAAAAAAACAAATTGCCCTGTGCTTTGTACCTCCTGACAGTGTGGATGAGTTAAACACAACAGTTTCAGAATCAGTGTATTTCACAAAAAATGCAGTGAAATCGGTCCCCCTTCTAAACTTTTTCGAAAGATACATGGATTGGCCATATAAGCAGGTCACACCACAGGAGGAAGCCAAGGTTTCCCACTGAATGGTGGAACTGTTACATGACCTTCTTAGAGGGAGGTGCAAAGATTAAGAATGCCATTTTAGAATTGCACAGTTCCTTCAATAAATCAATTGGCAGACTTAACACAAACCTATATAATTTTTGGGAAATTTTGAAGGAGCAAAGTTTCCAAGAAATGAGACTTGCACAGTCACTGTCAGGAAGACTTAATCAACATGTTTTCCAAAAAAGTAAAGGAATGTCCGAGAGACTATTGGCTCAAATTCAATAATTTTCGTTGATGGTGGCTTCAGACTACCTGGACAGTATTGCATACATATTACATTACTAATCCTCACTAACAATTCTCTAAATTACTTGCCAGTTTTTAACAACTGTATACAATTCAATTGGCATTTTTCCAAACATGGTTTTAGTAAATTAAAGGAATTTTGGGGTTCCTACCTGTAGTTGTCTTCTTTATTCCAATCTTGGTGACTGTTTCAAGAGTCAGCAGTACTCCATTAATCCATAACGCTTGATTTTAAATGTAAAACCATCACCTACAACCCAATTATTAGAATTGTATGCAAATTAAATACCAAAAACACAATAGCATAAGTGTAATGCATACATGTTGAATTTTTTGATTTCTTTTATTCACATCTGTATCAAAAACTCTGTTGAGTAAAGCATAACTATCAAAATTAGCAGTTTCCAAATAGAAATTTCCAAAAATCAACCCTGTAGTAGTCGATGAACAACATCCATTTTCGTCCTGCAGCCATATGATCTTCATCCCAATAATTCTCCGAACAGTTTCAAAAGCCTAGCCCAAAAAATGTAGATATTTCTTTCAACTTTTCGAAACCTGCATTGAAAAAACCCTCCTGATGTGAGCATTTGAACACAACCTGCATGGGAATGGAAAAATGGAAAAACACATAAACATACAATTTATTACTATCTACCATCTAACTACCTCCCCCTTCTACCTAACAATAAATGTAGCCATCTATGTACTTAATAATGTGAAAGAAATGTTTTTTACCTCGCCGCAACTATTCCTAGCTTCCGACCTTGACCATGAGCATCATATCCCAAAGGAAGAATAAACAAAATGCAATATTCACCATTGAAATCAATGGAAAACAGTTGGAAAATACATCTAAATTGTAAAAACTAAAGTGCACACATTTATAATTTTTTAAAAATCTTTTTGTAAAATATATTATATGGTTTATTAGTTTTATTAAATTTTTGTCTATTTTATACTATTTATGAATACATATAAATATTACCCCTTGTATTTTGTCTATATGTAATTTTTTTATATGAAATTGTTTTTTACTATTTTTTTAAAATCATTTGGTTTATTGCTACTTAATTCAACTAAGTTTTAAAATTACTACCACCTTTTTAAATTAAATAAATTATATTTACGTATTAATATTCAAGTATGAAAATTAATACCTGAGTATTAATACACTTCCCCACCAACATTTTTTTAACACTTAATATTAATATTAATTTACGTGGATTATAATGCTTAAATATTAATACTCAAATAAAAATAATAATAGCTGAGTATACACTTAGCCCACACAACCCCTATTTCCCTTGCTTCCATTCCTAAAACAATGTATTATAGTTACCATTTTTCTAAACTATTAACATTAATCTGAATTAACAGAAACCTCATTATCAATATATTAATATTCCAGTATTAAAAGTAATACCTGAATATTCAAACGCTTCCCACCCAATACCCGTATGCCCCTTGCATCCATCCCTGAAAAATAGTATTATAATTAAAAAAATTGTAACCATTAATATTATTCTGAATTAACATAAAGTGCATTATTGAAATATTAATACTTCAGCTTTAAAATTAATATCCAAGTATTAATACACGTCCCAACCCAATACCCCTATATCCCTTGCATCCCTTCACTAAATAGTAATGTTACAATTGTTAAAAAAGCATGAAAATGTAAAATGTATATTATTTACAACAATTGCAAGTCTTATATATCAATACTCAAGTATTAAAATGAATACCTGTGCATTGATGCACTTCTTCACCCAACACCCCTAAATCCCTTGCATCCCATCCCTAAAATATTGCATTACAGTTGCTAAAATGGATTTAAACTATTAACATTAATCTGAATTAAATATTCAAATTAGTAACTGATTATTCATATACTTTGCCAACCAATACCTCTATATCCCTTCTCTTAAAGTTATTGTGCATTTAAAAAGAATTATCTAAAATAATTCTAAAAATGAATATTTACCAAATATCTATAACATATACTTACTTCTATATTTACCCTTATACTTACAGATTAATGTGTTGTAAAACATTTGTGGTAATGACACTAGTTGTAAAAATATGCATGCTAATGAGACTAGTGGTAAATACTTGCGTGGTAAATGTCTAGATCTAAAATACTTTGTAAAGTCATGCGTGGTAATGACACTTTTGGTGAAGACATATGCGTTGTTTTAACCTGCGTGGTAAAGACTTAAGTGTGTATAAGACTTCATTATAAAGGTACTTCGTGGTTTAGACTGCGTTATAAATGATGTTTGCTGCTGGTCACTATCGGGCTGGGCCGTGAGGTCCAGGGTGATCATACAATGTGGCGCCTTTGTGCTTGCCGCCTTATGGACACGATCGTGGTTGACTATCTGTCACAGGCGTTAGTTACGTTTCTGCAACTCAATGTTGAGTCCATGAGGTAAGGCGTATATGAGAGTTATAGCCCCTACACTTTTTCGCGCTCAGGACCGTCTTTGGCTGCTGCAGGTGGAAGGGCTTGAACTCTGTATTGCTCAGGCAGAAAAAGCATCTGTGACGGACCCTGTTGAATCTCACCAGCTTGCCTAAGACTGGCTTCTGCTGCACCAATTGAGCCTAGATGAGGCTCGGCAATGCTGACCTGCCTCTCAGAGCAGTGTATTCGGCTGGGGCGATAAATCTAGAAAACTTTCATATTGGTTGATCCATCTGAACAGTGCTGGCCTTTTCAAACCAATGGGGCACTAGACCGGGATTTCCCCTCTCTCTGCTGTTCGCTCTCGGTGACGTGGTTTTATTGCGATGCACAGGTTCAGGGCATTTGGTGGGGTGGTGATGTGCCGGAGGAATGCATCGCACTCTATGTAGATGATGTGGAGCTATTCTTACATGAACCCTTGCTGTCAGGTCCTCGAGCCCTGGACATGCTCACTTTCTATGGCCAAGCATCTGTGCTCCTGGTTAACTGCTGTAAATCTGTGTTGATATCATTGACGGGCCTACTGCAAGATCATAGCTGGAGCAGCTCTATAACCCTGTGCCGACTGTGCTTTCCTTACTTAAACATATACAACTCATTGGTGTCCGCTTTGTCATGGTTGCTGAACATTACTCCTCTGATGGCATGCATGAAGACAGATCTTAACTGTTGGGCATCCCTGCCCCTCAATCTATTTGGCAGGATTGATCTTTTTAAAATAATGGTCTTGCCCCAATTCCTTTATGTATTACTGAACTTCCCCCAAGGTATTCTCTCAGCGTTTTTACGCTCAGTTCAGGCACTTATCCACCCCTACTTGTGGCACCACAGATTTCCACATATAGCTTTCCGCAACTGTGTGCAATTCACCTTTGATGGGGGCCTAGCTGCAGCTGATCTGCGGCTTTACTATTGGGCTTCCCACTTTGTGGTCTTAGATTATTATTTCAATGGGGGATGGACAGGAGGACCCAGCATACCGTGCAGTACTTTCACTTATAACATGGGAGTTGACTACGGATCACCTATAAGGGTCACCAATTCCCAGAGATCTGCCTGATCTTACAGGGATGGTTTATTGGAAATGGCAGGAGGCTACTAACTGGACTGGTTGGGGTGAAGGATAAAACTACAGGTTCCCCTTTGGAGTAGCATTCTTCTCCGTCACGTAAGGGGCCTTGGAGTGTTCAGACAATGGGACCTAATTGGCATCTCCCAGCTTGGTGATGTATGGCAGGGCTCTGCTGTGCGCTCCTTCTCAGAGTTACAGGCTGAGTTTACTTACAACATATGCAGTTCTTCCGTTTTTTCCAGATCCGTCAAGTCTTATTTTATCATCAGTTAAAACTTAGAGAGGTCCCTAGTACAGCCCCATGTACATAAAGGTCCTTATGTCCCCCCTGGGTCCTGGGGGTCTCCCAGATTTACCTGTCCATGGCCATAAACTCCCAGACTTATTTTTTCCTCTCCATACTGGTTGGGAGGCTTGACTGAGTTCCCTGGCGGATGGGAAGTGGAGGGAAGCACTCATGGTGCCTCGGGAGCTGGCTATTACCGCCCAGCTTCGCATGATCCAATTTAATGTGCTTCATATGACTTATCTGATGCCAGAACAAGTATAGAAGGTGGGTAAACTCCCATCACCCACATGCCATTGTTGCGGTGCTGATACTGCAGATTTATATCATATGATTTGGCTGTGCTGATTAAAACAGAGATTTTGGTCCCAGCAACTGGTGGTCTTATCAGATGTGTTGGGAAAACCAATAGACTGCTCACCTCGGATTGTGGTTTTGGGCCTGATGGAAAAGCTGGGGGGCAGATAATGTGAAAGTTACTTGTTGGGGACCCTGATGGGGAAATGTGTGATTACTTGAAACTTGATCTTGAGGACTGCTTTGGACTTACATGCATGGCAGAATACCATGGACTGGTGTTCGAAGATGGAGGTACCTGTGTATGCAGTGCGTGGCTGCCCTCACAAAGACTGTAAATTATGGGGCATTTGGTGGGACTATTTTGGGCTCAAGGGATTGTGATGTGGATCCTTCCACTCCTTTGTGTTCAGGGATTATCGCTGCTTGCCTGTGCTCTGTTGTTTCTGTTGTTTCAAATACGTTCTCTAATTTTGTAAACTAATAAAAAATATTTTATAAAAAACAGTGCTTGTACTCTCTTTAAATGTGGTGGAATTGGCTTCTACCCAATTACCACATTAACTTTACTTGTAAGACCCTAGTAAGGTGGACGGCATGTACCCTGGGCCTGTAAATTAAATGCTCTTAGTAGGCCTGCAGCACTTATGGTGTCACCCACTTAAGTCACCCTTTAAACATGTCTCAGGCCTGCCGGTTTAAACTACCATTTTGACCTTCCAAAAGCAACCTTTAGCCAGATTCAAACATTTCTTTTTTAATTCAAGTAAGTCACCACTAGGGTAGGTCCTGGGCAGCCCAGATGGCAGGGTGCAGTGTATTTAAAAGGTTGGACATGTACTTTTCAGTTTTAGCTGTCCTGGTAGGGAAAACTTGCAAATTCATTTTCCACTATTGCAAGGCCTACCTCTCCCATAGGATAACATTGGAGTTCCCTTATTATATTTAATAAGTGATAGCTTCCAAATGGGAACAGGTAACCAATTCATGTTTGGTGTCTTTGGAATTGTAATTCAAAAGCCTCCCTTATCGTAAGGTAAGATTTTAAATTACAATTTTGAAAATGCCACTTTTAGAAAGTTTCATTGAAAGCTGATGACCGGTTTGGTTCAACAGTCCCAAGGTGTACAGCCATATTAACTGCTAGTTTGCTATTAAACTTATTTAATCAATTTTGTATCATTTAATTTAATTTGAGTCCAATTTAAACAAGATGCAACATTGATATCCAAGTCTGAGTTCTATTGTCAACATGATAATCACAAGCTGTAAAATCCACTGTGGTTGATTCTTTTTTGAATGACACTTTACTGTTCAAACCAAACCGGTCATCAGTTTTCAATTAAGCAATTCACATGCATGGGCAGAGCACTTATCAGGAGCTGCATGCCACAATTCTTGCCTTAGTGCGTAGGTTAAACATTTTTTGAAAATGGGGTATGCATTCTTCTATGTATACTGACTTTTAGAAAGTTGACTTTTTCCTCCCCTAGCCATTTAGTGCCTGCAGCCTGTCTCTGTGTTACATGACTGAGTGTAGCTGACAGTTGGGCTATATGTATTCCTTCTAGACAGCCACACACAGTAAAGAGCTTAGGTGTGCCTGGATGGGCATCACTAACAAGATAGATGACGGGAGGCACTTGATATAAATATTGGACCTCAGACACAAACTCTTCAGTACACTTGTGGACCTGTGGAGACTCTGCCTGTAAGAAGGGCTGCTGTGCTGCTGTAATGACTGCCACTCTGGTGAACTGCTGCATTACTGGACTGCTGTCTTGTTTTTTTGCTGCTCTGCCACCCTGCCCCCCTACAGCCAGTCAGAGGAATTGGACCTGCAACTGAAACAGGACTTCTAGAGTGACTCCAAGAACTAGTCTGCTGGCCTTCTTTTCAGAGCTTCAGTGACATAGCATAATCCCTACGTCCTGAACCAGCACCCAGATCCATCTGGAGTAAATCCCTGACCAACAAGTGGTGCACCTCAGGTCCCGCACCTTTGGTGTGGCCTCAGTAGAGCTGAACCGAAGTTTTTCTGCTTTTATGACTGCGAACAGTCCTGTTGGCACCAAAACCTTGTCGCTTGCACTGCCAGTGCAAAGTTCTGGCAACCAAACCTTTTGCGCTACAGCATTGGCCATTCAGGAAGAGTGCAACTGCAAAAGCTTTGGCCTGACTGTTCACAAGGACAACAGGATCTTCGTGCTACAGTGATGATCATCTGCAATGCCAGGTCAGCTCTTTGCGTTATTTGTCAACCATCCACAACGCTTCCCTCCTCCTTGTGGACCCCTCCAACATGAACAGGACTCTTTGCGCTGGAAGGAGAAGGGCACTTTTTAGCAGGTCTTTCCTTGTCCCTGCATCCAACCCTGAACCCATTGTGGTCAGCCTGAACTTGTGACTTTCTCCCGGTCGCGCACAACCAGATCGCTGTTTGTGGCACTTTCTGCTTTTTGGTGCTATTTTTACTTAAATATTTAGAATTGCATATCTCCGGTTCTACTGATTGGATTTTTAGTGTATTGGTCTTGAAATATTTACTAAACTGTGCTCTGCTATTCTAACCTGTTGTCTGATTTTTTGTGTGTTTTGTTTTCACTTTAAAACTGTTGAAAGCGCTGCATAAATACTTTACAAATTGCCTCTATGTTAAGCCTGACTGCTCTGTGCCAAGCTACCAGAAGGTTGAGTACAGATTAATTTGGTGTTTGCTTGTGACTCACCAAGAAAAGGATTGTAGTTGCTGCTTGAGTATGGTTTCATCCCCCTCAAACAGTAACCCAGTTTCTCGCAAGCATACATTTTGCTGTGCTCAGATTTACTATTCTACCCCTAGCCTTACCAAAAACATATACATTGGTGGTAATTAAATCTTCCACTCTATCTCCTATATAAGTATGATAGTTAAAGTTAAAGTTTATTTTATTCACATAGTTAATGAAAACCATTACAAACAGTAAACTAGCCAATAAAACCATGAAAATACACAGTATTCAAAATACACACAAATAGATAATAATGGCTCCCGGAGAGCAAGTACCAGTTACAAATGTGATCATCGTGCACAGTTTTGTAATTGCCTGGGCGAGATTAAAAAGGGGTGGCATTGTCAGATGGCAGCCAATCTCGTCTCACTAGGCCGAATGCAAAGTCAAGCGCAGAGTGCACCATGTGCAATGAAGCGTCTCAGATGTTTATAAAGTGCTAAGTCACAGATTTCTTCCCAACATGAGATACTCAGCAAAGTCAAGGCAATCAGGGCTCGGTGTAATATTTTCGCCTGACACCCACTAAAGTACAAGCTGCCCAGGTGAGAGGATCCCTTTGATCAGCACACTCCTCCCTCAGGCCACTTACTAAGCTCGAAGGATAGAGTGATATTAGGGCCAGACAGACTCTAGGACCAAGTGCATAAAACACATAGTACAATGTGCATAAGAGCTTAAAGTGCCAAGTACAGGGATAATTGCCAGCGATCAGAAGGTGGAAAGATGTCAGAGATGGCCAAACTCTAGTTCCAAGTGTAAGAGCGCTGAGTGCAAGGTGGGGCAGAACGTAAAGTGCAGGTTTCAACCTTGTAGTATCTTTGAACCATGATGGGATGATAGGAGCAGACGTAGTTTTGGCCTGTCACCTCTTAAGGTGTGAGTTGAATCATATTCTGGGCTTCTAGTTGTTGTTTGACATTTTATTGGCCACAAGTGCAAGGAATTTTACTAAACAACAGTTCAGCTGTGGATCCTCAGACGTGAAGCAGGCCAGCATGGCCTGCCTCCACGTGCAGATCCCTCTTTTGTTGAAGAGGATCATTAACCACTGTCTCCTTTTCTCCAACAGCTCTTTGCAGTTGCATCGCAAGTGCGGCAGGTCATACTGTGTTCCTACTTGTACCGAATTGTTGTATCGCCTGGAGGGTTTCTGGTGAAACTAACAGGGCCGCCATCTTGGGGGTTAGCAGACCAGCTTTTTCTATGCAGGGTGGACTAAAAGGCACGCTGATGCAGACGAGCAGCAGACACGCACAGCGGGCATGCCTAAGGCAAGCCCGTCTGCACCCGTCCGTTCTTGAACCGGGCACAGGGCCCTTCCCCCTGGCCATTTCTTTTCAAATACGACGGCTTACACTAGAAAAGAACTCGTTAGATTAAACCCGCATGGGGGATTGATGGGTGCTCCTGTATTCTCTTTAAGGCTAAGCCCAACCACCTTAGAAGTATTTGCCCTAATTGCAACACTCTTCTGCCACACATTCTGGATCTTTCGCCCTCCGGCCCTAAAGATATAATAGGAAGGAGAGATAATACAGCGGACCAACCTCCTCTTGGCTGTTTACTGCTGAATGCCAGATCTCTCATTAAACATAGCATGGAGTGTGCGCTGCTTATTGAGGAATAAGATATCAAATTGGCCTTCATAACTGAATCCTGGTCAGGCGTCCGGTCCTGATTTATCTAATGTGACCCCACTGGGATTCCACTGTCAAAACTTTGGACAGACCTCATGGGAGAGGAGGGGGACTAGCAGTCATTTACCATGATTCACTGAAGCCCACTTTTCACACTGCTTCAAATGCCACGCGTGAGGCTCTCTCATTTAGCTTACGCACATCACACCATAGCACATTTAAGGGGATACTCCTCTACCACCCTCCAGGCCCCAGGGGTGGATTTTTAGAACTGCTGGGGACACTGCTCGAAAAAGGGCTATGTGCAGATTCCTTTACGGTGCTGGAGGATTTTAATTTCTATCTGGAGGATCAATCCAATTCAGACACCATCACACTGGGGCAAGTGATGGAGGCTGGGGAACTGAAGCAGTTGATCGGAGTACCAACACACAACAAGAGGCACACGCTGGATGGGATCTATTCCAACAATCCTACACTGGGAGTCTCTTCTTGTACTCCCTTTGGTGTGGTCTGATCATTGTGCCATCCTCTTCGAGGTGAAAGAGTCTAAGGACCACAAACTTAGATCAGTACCCACAGGGACCATCGGAAAAAGAATTTGGAAAAACTTAAACTGCGTAGAGTTAGGAGAGGCATTGAAAAATACCAAGTGTCCTCTCCCTGCAGAGGTAGATGAAGCTACCTCTGCATTCACGGAGTGGCTAAAAGTAGCATGTGACAAACTCGCCCCAGTTAAAGTGTGGAGGGCTCATCCATCCGCCCCCTGGTTTTCGGATGAACTAAAAAACCAAAAAAATCAGGCCTGTAAACGTTTAGAAAGGGTGTGGAGGAAAGGCTACAAAAACGTGGACAAAGAAAGTTATAAGCTAAGCCTTAGACAGTACAAGGAAAAACTCTCGGAAACCAAAAAGAAGTTCTTTGCTGAACAAATCTCCCAGGCGAAATCCAATCCTAAAGAACTCTTTAAAACTATCACTAAACTAGCGGCCTCAAAGGCCCCCAAGAGCCAAAGTAGCCCAGAGCTCTGTGAAAAATTGGCAACATTTTTCCAACAAAAAGTGTAATCCATCTTTTCCTCATTTAACTAGCTCAAAGGGGGATAAGAACGATGCCTCCAAACATGGAACCAAACAAACCGGCATTAGCCAATTTCTCTCTGTTAGAGACTCCAGATACAATCAAACTTCTGAGTTCCATTCGGTCTGGATCCCCGATGGATCCATGTCCGGCATCGTTATTAAAGCAAATCCCAGAAGTTATAGGATCGACCCTTACACCGTTGTTGAACAACATAATTAAAATGGGCAAATTCCCCAGCAGCTGGAAGAAGGCTTCTATCCTTCCCCTATTAAAATAACCTAGCCTGGACCCTAGTGATCCAAACAACTATAGGCCAATCTCAAGACTCCCGCTTCCCACCAAAATTATTGAAAAGGCCATGAACACCCAGCTCAGCTCATTTCTGCTAACTAACAATCTACTTGACTCATCGCAATATTGTTTTAGAGCAGAGCACAGTACTGAGCTGGCCCTAATCAAATCCACAGAGGAGGTGCGGGAGGCGTTAGACAGAGGAGGAAAGGCAATTCTGATTGTGTTAGATCTGTCAGCAGCCTTTGACATGGTCCATCATGAAGTTCTGATGGACCGGTTGTCTGAAGTAGGAGTACACGGTACCGCTTGGAACCTGCTACAGTCCTTCCTCTCTGGAAGAACGCAAACAGTGGAACTGGACAACCACAGGTCAAAGCCTTTCTCACTCCCGTGCAGGGTGCCATAGGGCTCATCGATAAGTCAGACACTCTTCAACGTATATGTGATCTCCTGGGCTGGCCTAATTAAATCCTACGGCTTCCAAATTACCTCCTTTGCAGACGACATGCAAATAGTGCTGTCAATTAGAAACGGGGAAGAAAAGGAAAGAGGGGCTCGCTTTCATGATTGCATGAGGGCCATCTCAGGATGGATGTCTTCCAACTGCCTGAAATTAAATTCAGGGAAAACAGAGGTTATTATGTTTGGAAACAACCCTAACCTGTGGACGCCAAATTAATGATTATGGAAAATAAGCTCCCCTTTGGCGATCACATAAGCTCGGTGGTCTCGACATGTTTCTTAATCCTGAGAATCATAAGGAAAAAAAAGTTCTTTCTTCCGGAGAACAGTCTCAGGACAGTGATCATGGCCCTTATTATGGCATGGATTAACTACTGTAATAGTCTATATTTAAATGCCCAAACACAGCATGTTAACAGGCTCCAGATTGCACAGAATGCTGCAGCCAGAATGCTTACAGGTACTCCCAAATTCATCATTGTAAAGAAGGAGTTAAAACAACTACACTGGCTCCCCATGAAGCTTAGGGTACGCTTTAAGGCCCTCTGCATGGCTTTTAAAGCCCTCAATGGAATCGGCCCCAACCATCTGAGGCAAAAATTCAAATGGTATGTCCCCGAAGGAACCTTCGGTCCACTGGAGCAAAACAAGTCCTAGTCCCTCTGATTAAAAAGGCCAGTTGGGGGGGCAGAAGTTTAATTACTTGTGCCTCTAAGACATGGAATAAGCTCCCATTCCATTTGAGGAACTTAGCAGATCTTCTTTCCTTCAGAAGGGGGCTGAAAACTTGGCTTTTCTCACAGTAAAACTCCCATCGATGACTACCAGCAGGTATGCTCAGCGCCAGGACACCCTAGGGTAACCGTGCACTATATAAGCTCAAATAACATAACATAACATAACATAACATAACTTGCAGTTGATGGTAATTAGCATTTCCTAAATATGAAGTCGCATTTAGGAAAGGCTTGTTGCATCCCAAATAGGGAATCGCAATTTCCGATACCCTAAATGCATTCGCAATTTAGGTAATCGCAAATTTTGCGATTACCTATTTTGCAAATTTGCATTTGGGTTGATGCATCCCAAATGCCAAAATACCGGTCGCAAAGAGGACTCCTCTCCTGACATAGTCCAGGGTATGCCGCAAGCTTTTTCTGTGGACAGAGAAGATAGGCTTTATAAAAGAGGTGACGGAAATGCAATTATTTTTAAGAACAAGTTTCAATGTTCCTTTTCTGAACTTTCTATTAAGGGCTGCGAACCTGCCTTAATTTCCCAAGTGTTTTCTAACAACTTTGCAATATCAGGAGTGCTTGTTTATCGCTCTCCAAGTCCACTGATGAAGTTCTCCACCTTACTAGTGGACACATTGTCTCCATCAGGCATGCGCAACTCTAACCCACTATTATTAGGGGGTTTTAATGTTCATCTGGATGATACCTGCTTTACCACGGTTACAACTCTTGTTGAGGATTTTGAGAGTTTTCAGCCGTTGCAGCGCGCCTTTGCACCCACACATAAGCTGGGACACGCACTCTGTTCACTAATATGGCCTGTGCCAAAACCCTGCCCCCTATTCCACTGATGTGGTCAGATAATCTGGAGATCCCAATGATTATTTCCATAGAATGATATCGGGAAACTCTGCCTTTCACCGCATATGGACACCGAAATGGTTGAAGATAACCCCTGAGAGGCTTAATAATAACTACCTGACCTTTGATAGCTGTGTCGACAAAGCTAGTATGAAATTTGATGATTGGCTTAGGGGTGCATTAGATCAGATTGCTCCTATTACTAAGATGGTCGTCCACGGAAGTAAACGATCTGTGGCATGGTTCTCTGCTGAACTTTTACTTCTTTAAAATGAATGCAAAAAAACTTGAATGCATCTCTGGTGTAAATCTTATGACCAATGTAGCTGAGATAATTATAAGACAGCTCTGAGAGCCTATCATGTGACTATAATTCAGGCACTTAGAGAATATTATTCTAAGGAAATCCCTGCTTCCAAGAACTTGTCACGTGCGATTTTTCAGATTATTGAATCTCTCACCTCACGACGGTTGCACGTTCCTCATGCCCCACGGTGGAGAGCTGTGACCCTTTTGCCTTCTTTGTCTCTAAAAAGGTGCAAAATATCTACTCTTCTTTCTGATCAGAGGCAAGAGACCAGCCACAGCTAGAGATGTGGTTTGACCTGACAGATAATAGCATTAAGTTTCATCATTACCCTCCTATTCAAATGGAGGAATGAACAAACCTCTTCTCCACTGTTAAATTAGGGTACCTAGTTGACCTCATTTTTCCCCCATCTTGGAGCAGGGCTGTGAAACCATCCACCAGGCCCTGTGTGAACCTATTAATCTGTCCCTGACCTCTGGATGTGTTCCCCAGCAATGGAAGCATGCCTTAGTGGGACTGCTTTTGAAAACTACCGGCATATATCATTGCTTCCACTTTTTTCTAAAATAACTGAGAAACATGTAACGAAGTAGCTGTCAAGCTATTTGGAGGACAATAAGCTCCTGCATGAGACCCAATCAGGTTTTCGCCACTTATAGCACTGAATGTGCCTTACTGCTGGCTTCCAAATCAGTTCTTTGGATTTTGGATGAGGGAGACACCGCGGCCATCTTGATGCAGGACCTTAGCACCACCTTTGACACTGTATCACATAATACTCTGTTAAAGAGGCTTTGGTCCTGTGGAATCAGTGGCAATGCACTGCGCTGGTTGTCCTCTTTTCTCTCAGGACCCACCTTTCAGGTTTCTCAGAAAACTTTTAAGTCTACAGTTCGTCCCCTGCAGCAGGGAGTCCCTCAAGCCTCCTCACTCAGCCTGACTCTCTTTAATGTATATGTGCGCCTGTTGGTGGAGGTTGTGGAGCTGCATGATTTCTCTATTATTTCCTACGCTGATGACACATAAATCATCATCACCCTGTCACAGAACGGCGCCACTGTGGCCTCCTCCCTCCGTGAATGTCTATCAGAAGTAGCTCCATGGATGGATCTAAACTGTCTGAAACTTAAATCTGGGAAGACGGAGGTTGTGGTGCTAGGCAAGCATATTGACATTTGGTCCAATGCCTGGTGGCCTGATGGCCTACGTCCTCTACCCTTCCCCAAGGTCAAAAACCTAGACATCTTGTTTGATGCCAAATTATCTTTTAAACCTCAAAACACTACCCTTGCTGGGGAGTGCTTTGGATTATTAAGATCACTGAGGAAAGTGCTGCATTTCCTTCAAGAGTATGCCCAGAAAACTGTTATACAGGCACTGGTCACCTCCAGGCTCGATGGTTGCAACATACTCTATCTGGGGGCATCCCAAGCCCAGTTAAACTGACATCAAGGGGTCCAGATCTCAGTGGCTCAAGTATTGTTGAAGCTTCTGAGTTGGGCCTCTGTCAGACCTGTGTTGCGGAAACTACATTGGCTTTCAATAAAGCATAGGGTTCTTTTTAAAGCACTCTGTTACTGTTTTAAGGCTCTCTCCTCCCAGTGTCCTCGTTATCTTCAGAGGATGGTGAAACCTTTCGTGCCCATTAGAAATCTGCGATCAGCGGTCGCCAAGCAGGTCATTGTTCTGAGTTTCAAACGTGTCAGAGCATTAGGCAGATTGTTTGGCTTTTTAGCTTCCACTGCATGGAATAACCTTCCCATGGAAATTGGGCCAATCACATCTGAACCCCTTTTTAGGAAGAAGACAAAGACCTGGCTTTTTGGCTTAAAGGGAACATTTATATCAGTTTAAGTTCCCCCTTCGATGCACTGTGTCAGCAGCCTTGTGCTGGGACACTCCAGTGGAGTAGCCATGCACTTTATAAATGTTATTATTATTGTTAAAACACACAATAAATGGACTCATTATCCCAGTACATGCTTCCAGAACTATTCTCTCTAAAACTGTACTGAGTGCAGACTCCTTTCTAATTTAAAAGTCTGTGCTTCCCAGGTCTTTCTCCCTAATCACAATTAATCAAAATCGTATTCCTAACTTTGTACTTAGCCTACATATCACAGCATCCTCAAGAGATTTATGCTTTATGCATTACCTTAATGCCATCATGCTTTGTACTTCATACTGCTTTTGCAAAGTATCTCTGACAACTCCATGAAATACCCCACCAAGGACCTAAATGTGTCCAAATGTCAGAACCTGTATCACTACTGTGAGGCTAGTTTCTAAAAACAAAACCAAAAAACGCTTTTTGTTTAACCATTACGCCTTACATCTTTATTGCCTAGATCACCCTTTCAGCTGAGAGTGAATGCCAGCCCATTCACCTCCGACTCAAGCCAGGAAAGTGTTCTAGAAAGGAATGGCCAAGGCTTCCTGTCCTAGCCCTGAGCAATATGTGAAAAGGACTTTCTGTACTCCATGTGCTTCCTCTGTTCTTCCTCACCTGTGGGTGTAGCCCAAACTGCCACTATCAGTCCTGGATCTCATACGATTCACCAACACACACAGGTAAGATAGTGTTAAGTGGAAAGATGTTTCATTCAGTGGGTGTTTGCATGATGAGTTTAATGTTCAGTGCCAAGTCCCACCACACACCTAACTTCAAACCTCCTCCAGGCCAGAGCCCCAAATGCTCAAAAAGAATTTCAGGGTCAAATGTAAAATCCAATTCATTATCAATCAGTCAATCAATCAATCAGGATTTGTTACGCATGGCTTATCACCCATTCACCCATAAGGGTATTTAGGTGCTAGGTTCTTGCTTGGCTCAGTCGAAAAGCCAGTTGTCGAGTCCCTTTCTGAATTCTGAAGGACGATGTTCGGAGGTAGAGGGGAAGGTCCAGGACTTGGCGGCGAGGTAGGAGAAGGAGCGTCTTCCACTGTTGCTTCGGCTGATGCGGGGAGTGTGCGTAAGGGTGAGGGAGGTGGAGCTCAGGTGTCTGGAGGGTTGGTGGAAGTTCCGGTGGTGGTTGTGTATGCTGGTCCTTGGTCATGGTGGGCCTTGTAGGCATGAATCAGCATCTTGAATTAGCCTCTTTTCAGAATGGGGAACCAGTGGAGGTTGCTGAGGAGAGGGGTGATGTTGGTTCATTTGAGGAGGTCGAGGATGACTCTGGCAGCTGAATTCTTTATCGTCTTGAGTCTCTTCAAGAGCTGGGTGGTGATTCCTGCATAGAACACATTGCTGTATTCCAGCAGGCTGGTGAGTAGGGCTTGAATGGTGGTTTTCCTGGTGTTGACGGGGAGTCATCTCAAGATCTTTCATAGCATTTTGATGGTGTGTTCCACAGGGATGAGTTGGTCCCGAAAATCAGCACTTCTGTCTTGTCCAGGTTGAGTTTTAGTCAGTTGATCTTCATCCAGTCTGCAACACCCCTCATGCAGTTGTGGAAGTTTGTACTGGTGGTAGAGGGGTCTTCTGAGAGTGAGAGGATGAGCTGGGTGTCATCAGCGTAGGATATGATGTTGATGCCGTGGGATCTGACGCTGTTGGCCAGGGTCGACATGTAAGAATTGAACAGGGTGGGGCTGAGGGATGAACCTTGAGGGATGCTGCAGATGATGCTCTTGGGTTCCGTGGTGAAGTGTGGTAGGTGGATTCTCTGGGTTTGTCCTTTGAGGAAGGATGCAGTCCATTTGAGGGTGTCTCTCTGTATCTTGTGTGGTGGAGTCTTTTGATGAGTGTGTGGTGGGAGACTGTGCCTAACACTGCTGAGAGGGCGAGGAGGGTCAGGACCGCTCTTTCTCACTAGTCAAGGAGGGCCCTGATTTCGGTGGCAGCGATCAGGGTGGTCTTGGTGCTGTGGTTGACTCAGAACCCTGATTGTACTGCAGATTTGATGCCTGCTCCGTGTGGACTGTTATCACTCTGTACCTTTTTGAGTGCTGTGACTCCAAGTGGGACATTTTGATGCCATGTCCTGACTGCACAGGTAGATATCCTATCTCATGCCCTTCTGGCTAGCCTCAGTGAACAGTGTTGGGGGAATGGCATGGGGCCACCAGGGGTCTGTAAACCTGGCCTGGCAAAGCATATGGAGTCCCAAGATAGTTGTGTCCCAATGTATTTGAGTGTGGGGTGCATGCTAGCAGACCTAGGTGCATGCTAGGGATTATATGTAAGGGATTCATCTGTCTGAGTCCTGCTCGGGATCTGTGCTGGATCCTTCACATGTTGTTATTCCTGACACATCCAACATCCCATTCTGGTTGTGACTCCCTATGATGACCTGGCTATATGTCCTGCGGTGAGGCTAAGATAATGGTGGACGTAGGCTTTGGTGGATACCTGCTCGGACACTGCTGTACTAATCAGGACACAGGATGTGGGACTGTGCGATTGGGCTAATGGGGCAGTGGCAGGAAAAGGTTAGACTGTAGTAGTCAATTTGTTGTTTAGAGTCATGTATTGATCTTTCGACAATTTGTGCATCAGGTAAAGTGAGGTGTGAGATAGTAAAGAAGCTAGTCTTAGGTTTTCCATCTGATTGAGTGGATGTATTGTATTGCTACTTGGTAGATCAGCCATATAGTTTGACTTCATTTTCCTGTGAGGTTTATACATGTTGTCGTTTAATTTCAAGTTATACAGAGTAGATCATGTGCTTCTTGCTATGGTGTTTGGGAAATGGCAAGGTATTTAGGATAAATGATGTCACTTCCTACAATGTGACTTCCTCTGACATGAGATGTAGTGGTCTTTGTATGCGTTTCAGATATTTGGGTTTTGCTTGAGGAAATTATGCATGTAGATGCGGGTATCATGCCTGTGCATATGTCTCTGTGGACATACTTTTGTGAGTGCATTGAAGTGCTGTTGCCCTGTGATGTTTCGTTGTGTGCTGTGGTGTACTCATGCATTCATTTTGTTATACATACATATATGTAGCTATGGGCATTTCAAATTCAAACATAAAATATGTGTTTCTCCCATGATTTGGCGGTCTCACTGTACATACCTGATGATGACATTCCCTCATTTACCATACACAACATGCTACGGAACACTTTCTACTGCATTGACTTTCGCTGGGTAGTTACGTTAATCTGTAGGGGTCTTACTTACTGGCAGCGACGGCCGCGTCTGTTGGGGTTGTAAACTTAATCGTATGGTAGAGGGATGACATGCATGATGGACTCCATAGCTGCACAGCATCGTTTGCAGGAAGCGCGTTGTGATGATATTCGGAGTTAAAATACTCCCCTTCCGCCTGCTCTGACGAGGTGGTTGGTACGACAGATTTGACACGTAGGAAATATGCATCGTAATAGGGCGGGCAGTTTCGTACTCGGAAGTGGCTACGAACGACTCTATTTGACATTTCCGATGGCTTCCCAGTCAGAATATCCAGTCAGATTTGGATAAAAATAGACAGCACAGTGAGCAAAATGCAGACAGCAATGAGTGCACAGCAGAGGAGAAACGCACCAGTGAGCAGGTGCAAAGAGCCCGCAGTCAGAGTCCGGGAGACCTGCTAAGCCGCAAGAGGGGAACAGATCGAGGATCATTACAATGAGTAGTGCGGAATTTGTTTGTCTGTCAGATATGGATGTGAATTGCCCTTTCTCACAGTACTCACATCTACCTTCATCACATGGCCTGTTGCCTCTGTTTACTACAAGCCAATCAGAACGGGTCTGACTCATTGCCATATTTTGATTGTTTGAATGGGTCCCTGTTTCAGGAACATTCTGATGGCAATCAATCAGAATGCCTTTGGCATGGCCATGTTTTAATGACCCACCCTTAACACAGATTTCTTCGGCATTAGTGCTTTAAATAACTCATTTTTGGAATCTCCCATTCAGAGAACATTTAGTTTTTTTTATCCCAGTTTCACTCAGGAGGGAAAACTAAAAAAAAATTGTTCGGCAAATGTTGACTAATTTGTAATTTGGTGAACCTTTTCACCCAAGTTACCCAGGAGCACTGCGTACCTGAAGGCACTTTTCTACAAATACAGAAACTTTTATGGTAAAAATGTGGGCACTCCTGGTTGAAAATGCAAACGTTACGAAATAGCTCCTTTCACTGTAACTGATATGATGAGCATTGCTTTATAATTTTTCCCTTACTTGCCTGACAGATTTCTGGACTGTAGAAATGGATAAACTGCATATTGCATGCCCAAAAGATTACATGGCTGCAGAATGCTCAGGGGTGAGCTTATGCATTTTCATCAAGTTAGGTGGAGGCGCCTCACAAGTAGGGGGGTATCTGCAATGCCAGCTCCCTTAAGGACACAGGATCTCATGTGCAGCAAATGAGAGGCTGCTGGCAGTCCCCTTTCTTGCTCAATGACCTACATCTGCCATTTTGAAAGAGCATTGGGAGCACACAGGAATGCTTGTGGAGGTGACTCTCATATTTGCCCAGAACTAAAGATGGAAACTGAGCTTTGGTCTACAAGCTGGGGCCCAGGGTGTGGCTGATTTCTCTTACCCATGCATACAAAGGACATCAAGAGATTATTTGGTGGCCTAGGCTGGCTAGATGGTTTCCTATCAGGACAGAATGTTAAGGTAGAGCTATGGACAGGCAGAACCCTCAGTGGGTTAGGCAGAAAACCCTTGGTGGAAATTCTGGAAAGGGGAACTGTCATTCGAGACTTGACGGGGGCCTATCCGAGGCAAGAGATGATTCTGTCTATATGGTGGTGGCTTCCACCTTGAAGCCTGTGGGGAGATTATTAGTAGAATCATTTTACCCTTAATCCCTTCACCCTCAAGGAGATGGAGGGCAAGCATAGTTGATCAGTGACTTGATCTCTCGTGGGCAAGTACAATATAAACCTGTCCCATGGTGATTGGGGGAAGACTGTGCAGTAGCACTGGATACTTTTTAACAACTCGGCTGGGCATTTATGAGCAAACGGTCTGGCTAGGTCCATCTGAGGATGCATTCAGTAAATTTCGATGACATCTTGAACCTAAGATTGACTGTCATGAAGCCTTTTTCTAAGAGCTGGAAATAGAAGGTGAGGCTAGCTGGGAACTGGGGCTCAGGCAGCAAGTTCAAAACGTGCTTTCTGAGTGAGGGCCTGAAGCTCAGTTGGACCAGGGCACAGAGGACTGCCAAAATGATTTGGAGGGTTTCTGTCCCTGAAAATTCAGTGGAATGGGAGCATTTGGAGAGAGTGATACAATAAATCCAGTGCAAGCACAGGAAGCCACAGGATAAGGATGTGTTTAATAGTCTTAAAGGGAAACACCCATGCCCCTTGCTGGGAAGAATGTTGGCCAGACATCTAAACTGGGCACAAGAATCTCAACCTTTCCAGGAAAATTCTTGAACGATCTCAAGGCAGGAAAGTTAGATCCTAATGGGGCTGATATGACAAACTTCTTGATATGGGAGGGCCACTGATGAAAATCACGGAGGATAGAGATGGAACCAGAGACCATGTGTGGTTGAATCCAGTTATACAGGCTGAAAAGAGAAAGGTGCTGCTTCACATGATCAATTCCAGGTTCGCAGGGTTAGCCTAATCAGAGCTGGGAAGAATAAACCAAAGGTCAATTGTATTGATCCTTTTGTAAAGGAGTTGTCAAAGTTTGGTACTACTTTCAACACACAGAATAAAACTCAAAGGACTAGATGTACTAACATTGGTATTGCTGATTTCCTAATTGCGATTCTATCTGAATCGCAATTAGGAAATCGGTATTCCTAATGTAGGAAACTCTCCTGAGTTTCATTAGCAATTCCTAGTGGGTCGCAAATAGACCTACCTCATGCATATTAATGAGGTAGGTTGCAGTTTGCGACCCATTAGGAATCACAGCCATCACAGGGATGGTGGCCTGTTTAGGTCAGCAGATCACCATGTCTGTGATTGCTTTTGATAAAGCAATTTTTTTTTTTTAATGCAGCGCATTTTTCTGGTCAAAAACAGCCCGATTCTGTGAATCGGCCTATTTGCGACCGTAAAAATGCTGTGTACATCTGCCCCAAAGTTACATCATGTGGATCTTCGGCCCATTCTTAGAAAGGTGAAGGAGACTGCAGAAGTAGCTTCACTCAGGAGAGATATTTCAAGGATTCTTTCCCTATAGAGCCAGAGGTAACTTCAGCTGTTCGCATGGCCAAGGAGGCTGTGCCAATATAAGTGTAGGTGAACATTCTCCAGTTTAACCCACGTTTTTTGGGAGGAAGTATTCTTTTCAAGACAAAAAGATAGAAATGACAGTGGATGAGTAGATCCTGCAGAGGGTCAACTATCCACTAGTTTGAATTTTCCAGAACCCAAGAGCAACCCAAATAGAGAGACTGATTTGGTTTGCCAAGAAAGAGCAAGCACTAATTTTCACAGAATTAGAGACAATGGAGTACATATTCCTATTTGCAGGACTACGGCACACTCTCTGGGATGGATGTCGTCCAACTGCCTGAAATTAAATTCAGGGAAAACAGAGGTTATTATGTTTGGAAACAACCCTAACCTGTGGACGCCAAATTAATGATTATGGAAAATAAGCTCCCCTTTGGCGATCACATAAGCTCGGTGGTCTCGACATGTTTCTTAATCCTGAGAATCATAAGGAAAAAAAAGTTCTTTCTTCCGGAGAACAGTCTCAGGACAATGATCATGGCCCTTATTATGGCATGGATTAACTACTGTAATAGTCTATATTTAAATGCCCAAACACAGCATGTTAACAGGCTCCAGATTGCACAGAATGCTGCAGCCAGAATGCTTACAGGTACTCCCAAATTCATCATTGTAAAGAAGGAGTTAAAACAACTACACTGGCTCCCCATGAAGCTTAGGGTACGCTTTAAGGCCCTCTGCATGGCTTTTAAAGCCCTCAATGGAATCGGCCCCAACCATCTGAGGCAAAAATTCAAATGGTATGTCCCCGAAGGAACCTTCGGTCCACTGGAGCAAAACAAGTCCTAGTCCCTCTGATTAAAAAGGCCAGTTGGGGGGGCAGAAGTTTAATTACTTGCGCCTCTAAGACATGGAATAAGCTCCCATTCCATTTGAGGAACTTAGCAGATCTTCTTTCCTTCAGAAGGGGGCTGAAAACTTGGCTTTTCTCACAGTAAAACTCCCATCGATGACTACCAGCATGTATGCTCAGCGCCCGGACACCCTAGGGTAACCGTGCGCTATATAAGCTCAAATAACATAACATAACATAACATAACTTGCAGTTGATGGTAATTAGCATTTCCTAAATATGAAGTCGCATTTAGGAAAGGCTTGTTGCATCCCAAATAGGGAATCGCAATTTCCGATACCCTAAATGCATTCGCAATTTAGGTAATCGCAAATTTTGCGATTACCTATTTTGCAAATTTGCATTTGGGTTGATGCATCCCAAATGCCAAAATACCGGTCGCAAAGAGGACTCCTCTCCCGACATAGTCCAGGGTATGCCGCAAGCTTTTTCTGTGGACAGAGAAGATAGGCTTTATAAAAGAGGTGACGGAAATGCAATTATTTTTAAGAACAAGTTTCAATGTTCCTTTTCTGAACTTTCTATTAAGGGCTGCGAACCTGCCTTAATTTCCCAAGTGTTTTCTAACAACTTTGCAATATCAGGAGTGCTTGTTTATCGCTCTCCAAGTCCACTGATGAAGTTCTCCACCTTACTAGTGGACACATTGTCTCCATCAGGCATGCGCAACTCTAACCCACTATTATTAGGGGGTTTTAATGTTCATCTGGATGATACCTGCTTTACCACGGTTACAACTCTTGTTGAGGATTTTGAGAGTTTTCAGCCGTTGCAGCGCGCCTTTGCACCCACACATAAGCTGGGACACGCACTCTGTTCACTAATATGGCCTGTGCCAAAACCCTGCCCCCTATTCCACTGATGTGGTCAGATAATCTGGAGATCCCAATGATTATTTCCATAGAATGATATCGGGAAACTCTGCCTTTCACGGCATATGGACACCGAAATGGTTGAAGATAACCCCTGAGAGGCTTAATAATAACTACCTGACCTTTGATAGCTGTGTCGACAAAGCTAGTATGAAATTCGATGATTGGCTTAGGGGTGCATTAGATCAGATTGCTCCTATTACTAAGATGGTCGTCCACGGAAGTAAACGATCTGTGGCATGGTTCTCTGCTGAACTTTTACTTCTTTAAAATGAATGCAAAAAAACTTGAATGCATCTCTGGTGTAAATCTTATGACCAATGTAGCTGAGATAATTATAAGACAGCTCTGAGAGCCTATCATGTGACTATAATTCAGGCACTTAGAGAATATTATTCTAAGGAAATCCCTGCTTCCAAGAACTTGTCACGTGCGATTTTTCAGATTATTGAATCTCTCACCTCACGACGGTTGCACGTTCCTCATGCCCCACGGTGGAGAGCTGTGACCCTTTTGCCTTCTTTGTCTCTAAAAAGGTGCAAAATATCTACTCTTCTTTCTGATCAGAGGCAAGAGACCAGCCACAGCTAGAGATGTGGTTTGACCTGACAGATAATAGCATTAAGTTTCATCATTACCCTCCTATTCAAATGGAGGAATGAACAAACCTCTTCTCCACTGTTAAATTAGGGTACCTAGTTGACCTCATTTTTCCCCCATCTTGGAGCAGGGCTGTGAAACCATCCACCAGGCCCTATGTGAACCTATTAATCTGTCCCTGACCTCTGGATGTGTTCCCCAGCAATGGAAGCATGCCTTAGTGGGACTGCTTTTGAAAAAAAACCTCTTCTCAATTCTTCCAAACAGGAAAACTACCGGCATATATCATTGCTTCCACTTTTTTCTAAAATAACTGAGAAACATGTAACGAAGTAGCTGTCAAGCTATTTGGAGGACAATAAGCTCCTGCATGAGACCCAATCAGGTTTTCGCCACTTACATAGCACTGAATGTGCCTTACTGCTGGCTTCCAAATCAGTTCTTTGGATTTTGGATGAGGGAGACACCGCGGCCATCTTGATGCAGGACCTTAGCACCACCTTTGACACTGTATCACATAATACTCTGTTAAAGAGGCTTTGGTCCTGTGGAATCAGTGGCAATGCACTGCGCTGGTTGTCCTCTTTTCTCTCAGGACCCACCTTTCAGGTTTCTCAGAAAACTTTTAAGTCTACACTTCGTCCCCTGCAGCAGGGAGTCCCTCAAGCCTCCTCACTCAGCCTGACTCTCTTTAATGTATATGTGCGCCTGTTGGTGGAGGTTGTGGAGCTGCATGATTTCTCTATTATTTCCTACGCTGATGACACATAAATCATCATCACCCTGTCACAGAACGGCGCCACTGTGGCCTCCTCCCTCCGTGAATGTCTATCAGAAGTAGCTCCATGGATGGATCTAAACTGTCTGAAACTTAAATCTGGGAAGACGGAGGTTGTGGTCCTAGGCAAGCATATTGACATTTGGTCCAATGCCTGGTGGCCTGATGGCCTACGTCCTCTACCCTTCCCCAAGGTCAAAAACCTAGACATCTTGTTTGATGCAAAATTATCTTTTAAACCTCAAAACACTACCCTTGCTGGGGAGTGCTTTGGATTATTAAGATCACTGAGGAAAGTGCTGCATTTCCTTCAAGAGTATGCCCAGAAAACTGTTATACAGGCACTGGTCACCTCCAGGCTCGATGGTTGCAACATCCTCTATCTGGGGGCATCCCAAGCCCAGTTAAACTGACATCAAGGGGTCCAGATCTCAGTGGCTCAAGTATTGTTGAAGCTTCTGAGTTGGGCCTCTGTCAGACCTGTGTTGCGGAAACTACATTGGCTTCCAATAAAGCATAGGGTTCTTTTTAAAGCACTCTGTTTCTGTTTTAAGGCTCTCTCCTCCCAGTGTCCTCGTTATCTTCAGAGGATGGTGAAACCTTTCGTGCCCATTAGAAATCTGCGATCAGCGGTAGCCAAGCAGGTCACTGTTCTGAGTTTCAAACGTTTCAGAGCATTAGGCAGATTGTTTGGCTTTTTAGCTTCCACTGCATGGAATAACCTTCCCATGGAAATTGGGCCAATCACATCTGAACCCCTTTTTAGGAAGAAGACAAAGACCTGGCTTTTTGGCTTAAAGGGAACATTTATATCAGTTTAAGTTCCCACTTCGATGCACTGTGTCAGCAGCCTTGTGCTGAGACACTCCAGTGGAGTAGCCATGCACTTTATAAATGTTATTATTATTGTTAAAACACACAATAAATGGACTCATTATCCCAGTACATGCTTCCAGAACTATTCTCTCTTAAACTGTACTGAGTGCAGACTCCTTTCTAATTTAAAAGTCTGTGCTTCCCAGGTCTTTCTCCCTAATCACAATTAATCAAAACCGTATTCCTAACTTTGTACTTAGCCTACATATCACAGCATCCTCAAGAGATTTATGCTTTATGCATTACCTTAATGCCATCATGCTTTGTACTTCATACTGCTTTTGCAAAGTATCTCTGACAACTCCATGAAATACCCCACCAAGGACCTAAATGTGTCCAAATGTCATAACCTGTATCACTACTGTGAGGCTAGTTTCTAAAAACAAAACCAAAAAACGCTATTTGTTTAACCATTACGCCTTACATCTTTATTGCCTAGATCACCCTTTCAGCTGAGAGTGAATGCCAGCCCATTCACCTCCGACTAAAGCCAGGAAAGTGTTCTAGAAAGGAATGGCCAAGGCTTCCTGTCCTAGCCCTGAGCAGTATGTGAAAAGGACTTTCTGTACTCCATGTGCTTCCTCTGTTCTTCCTCACCTGTGGGTGTAGCCCAAACTGCCACTATCAGTCCTGGATCTCATACGATTCACCAACGCACACAGGTAAGATAGTGTTAAGTGGAAAGATGTTTCATTCAGTGGGTGTTTGCATGTGCCAAGTCCCACCATATACCCAACTTCAAACCTCCTCCAGGCCAGAGCCCCAAATGCTCAAAAAGAATTTCAGGGTCAAGCGTAAAATCCAATTCATTATCAATCAGTCAATCAATCAATCAGGATTTGGAAAGCATGGCTTATCACCCATTCACCCATAAGGGTATTTAGGTGCTAGGTTCTTGCTTGGCTCAGCCGAAAAGCCAGTTTTCGAGTCCCTTTCTGAATTCTGAATAACGATGTTCGGAGGTAGAGGGGAAGGTCCAGGACTTGGCGGTGAGGTAGGAGAAGGAGCGTCCTCCACTGTTGCTTCGGCTGATGCGGGGAGTGTGCGTAAGGGTGAGGGATGTGGAGCGCAGGTGTCTGGAGGGTTGGTGGAAGTTCCGGTGGTGGTTGTGTATGCTGGTCCTTGGTCATGGTGGGCCTTGTAGGCATGAATCAGCATCTTGAATTAGCCTCTTTTCAGAATGGGGTACCAGTGGAGGTTGCTGAGGAGAGGGGTGATGTTGGTTCATTTGAGGAGGTCGAGGATGACTCTGGCAGCTGAATTCTTTATTGTCTTGAGTCTCTTCAGGAGCTGGGTGGTGATTCCTGCATAGAACGCATTGCTGTATTCCAGCAGGCTGGTGAGTAGGGCTTGAATGGTGGTTTTCCTGGTGTTGACGGGGAGTCATCTCAAGATCTTTCATAGCATTTTGATGGTGTGTTCCACAGGGATGAGTTGGTCCCGAAAATCAGCACTTCTGTCTTGTCCAGGTTGAGTTTTAGTCAGTTGATCTTCATCCAGTCTGCAACACCCGTCATGCAGTTGTGGAAGTTTGTACTGGTGGTAGAGGGGTCTTCTGAGAGTGAGAGGATGAGCTGGGTGTCATCAGCGTAGGATATGATGTTGATGCCGTGGGATCTGACGCTGTTGGCCAGGGGCGACATGTAAGAATTGAACAGGCTGGGGCTGAGGGATGAACCTTGAGGGATGCTGCAGATGATGCTCTTGGGTTCCGTGGTGAAGGGTGGTAGGTGGATTCTCTGGGTTTGTCCTTTGAGGAAGGATGCAGTCCATTTGAGGGTGTCTCTCTGTATCTTGTGTGGTGGAGTCTGTTGATGAGTGTGTGGTGGGATACTGTGCCTAACACTGCTGAGAGGCCGAGGAGGGTCAGGACCGCTGTTTCTCACTGGTCAAGGAGGGCCCTGATTTCGGTGGCAGCGATCAGGGTGGTCTTGGTGCTGTGGTTGACTCAGAACCCTGATTGTACTGCAGATTTGATGCCTGCTCCGTGTGGACTGTTATCACTCTGTACCTTTTTGAGTGCTGTGACTCCAAGTGGGACATTTTGATGCCATGTCCTGACTGCACAGGTAGGTATCCTATCTCATGCCCTTCTGGCTAGCCTCAGTGAACAGTGTTGGGGGAATGGCTTGGGTCCACCAGGGGTCTGTAAACCTGGCCTGGCAAAGCATATGGAGTCCCAAGATAGTTGTGTCCCAATGTATTTGAGTGTGGGGTGCATGCTAGCAGACCTAGGTGCATGCTAGGGATTATATGTAAGGGATTCATCTGTCTGAGTCCTGCTCTGGATCTGTGCTGGATCCTTCACATGTTGTTATTCCTGACACATCCAACATCCCATTCTGGTTGTGACTCCCTATGATGACCTGGCTATATGACCTGCGGTGACGCTAAGATAATGGTGGACGTAGGCTTTGGTGGATACCTGCTCGGACACTGCTGTACTAATCAGAACACAGGATGTGGGACTGTGTGATTGGGCTAATGGGGGAGTGGCAGGACAGGTTAGACTGTAGTAGTAAATTTGTTGTTTAGAGTCATGTATTGATCTGTCAACAATTTGTGCATCAGGTAAAGTTAGGTGTGAGATAGTAAATAAGCTAGTCTTAGGTTTTCCATCTGATTGAGTGGATGTATTGTATTGCTACTTGGTAGATCAGCCATATAATTTGACTTCATTTTCCTGTGAGGTTTATACATGTTGTCGTTTAATTTCAAGTTATACAGAGTAGATCATGTGCTTCTTGCTATGGTGTTTGGGAAATGGCAAGGTAATTAGGATAAATGATGTCACTTCCTGCAATGTGACTTCCTCTGACATGAGATGTAGTGGTCTTTGTATGCGTTTCAGATATTTGGGTTTTGCCTGAGGAAATGATGCATGTAGATGTGGGTATCGTGCCTGTGCATATGTCTCTGTGGACATACTTTTGTGAGTGCATTGAAGTGCTGTTGCCCTGTGATGTTTCGTTGTGTGCTATGGTGTACTCATGCATTCATTTTGTTATACATACATATATGTAGCTAAGGGCATTTCAAATTCAAACATAAAATATGTGTTTCTCCCATGATTTGGCGGTCTCACTGTACATACCTGATGATGACATTCCCTCATTTACCATACACAACATGCTACGGAACACTTTCTACTGCATTGACTTTCGCTGGGTAGTTACGTTAATCTGTAGGGGTCTTACTTACTGGCAGCGACGGCCGCGTCAGTTGGGGTTGTAAACTTAATCGTATGGTAGAGGGATGACATGCATGATGGACTCCATAGCTGCACAGCATCGGTTGCAGGAAGCGCGTTGTGATGAGATTTGGAGTTAAAATACTCCCCTTCCGCCTGCTCTGACGAGGTGGTTGGTACGACAGATTTGGCACATAGGAAATATGCATCGTAATAGGGCGGGCAGTTTCGTACTCGGAAGTGGCTACGAACGACTCTATTTGACATTTCCGATGGCTTCCCAGTCAGAATATCCAGTCAGATTTGGATAAAAATAGACAGCACAGTGAGAAAAATGCAGACAGCAACGAGTGCACAGCAGAGGAGAAACGCACCAGTGAGCAGGTGCAAAGAGCCCGCAGTCAGAGTCCGGGAGACCTGCTAAGCAGCAAGAGGGGAACAGATCGAGGATCATTACAATGAGTAGTGCGGAATTTGTTTGTCTGTCAGATATGGATGTGAATTGCCCTTTCTCACAGTACTCACATCTACCTTCATCACATGGCCTGTTGCATCTGTTTACTACAAGCCAATCAGAATGGGTCTGACTCATTGCCATATTTTGATTGTTTGAATGGGTCCCTGTGTCAGGAACATTCTAATGGCAATCAATCAGAATGCCTTTGGCATGGCCATGTTTTAATGACCCACCCTTAACACAGATTTCTCCGGCATTAGTGCTTTAAATAACTCATTTTTGGAAGCTCCCATTCAGAGAACATTTAGTTTTTTTTTTTATCCCAATTTCACTCAGGAGGGAAAACTAAAAACAAATTGTTCGGCAAATGTTGACTAATTTGTAATTTGGTGAACCTTTTCACCCAACTTACCCAGGAGCACTGCGTACCTGAAGGCACTTTTCTACAAATACAGAAACTTTTATGGTAAAAATGTGGGCAGTCCTGGTTGAAAATGCAAACGTTACGAAATAGCTCCTTTCACTGTAACTGATATGATAATTTTTCCCTTACTTGCCTGACAGATTACTGGACTGTAGAAATGGCTAAACTGCATATTGCATGCCCAAAATATTACATGGCTGCAGAATGCTCAGGGGTGAGCTTATGCATTTTCATCAAGTTAGGTGGAGGCACCTCACAAGGAGGGGGGTATCTGCAATGCCAGCTCCCTTAAG
This sequence comes from Triturus cristatus, assembly GCF_964204655.1. Lineage (NCBI taxonomy): Eukaryota > Metazoa > Chordata > Amphibia > Caudata > Salamandridae > Triturus > Triturus cristatus. The sequence goes on from NC_140593.1 coordinate 201,233,417, forward strand.
GACACAGGATCTCATGTGCAGCAAATGAGAGGCTGCTGGCAGTCCCCTTTCTTGCTCAATGACCTACATCTGCCATTTTGAAAGAGCATTGGGAGCACACAGGAATGCTTGTGGAGGTGGCTCTCATATTTGCCCAGAACTAAAGATGGAAACTGAGCTTTGGTCTTCAAGCTGGGGCCCAGGGTGTGGCTGTTTTCTCTTACCCATGCATACAAAGGACATCAAGAGATTATTTGGTGGCCTAGGCTGGCTAGATGGTTTCCTATCAGGACAGAATGTTAAGGTAGAGCTATGGACAGGCAGAACCCTCAGTGGGTTAGGCAGAAAACCCTTGGTGGAAATTCTGGAAAGGGGAACTGTCATTCGAGACTTGTCGGGGGCCTATCCGAGGCCAGAGATGATTCTGTCTATATGTTGGTGGCTTCCACCTTGAAGCCTGTGGGGAGATTATTAGTAGAATCATTTTATCCCTAATCCCTTCACCCTCAAGGAGATGGAGGGCAAGCATAGTTGATCAGTGACTTGATCTCTCGTGGGCAAGTACAATATAAACCTGTCCCATGGTGATTGGGGGAAGACTGTGCAGTAGCATTGGATACTTTTTAACAACTCGGCTGGGCATTTATGAGCAAACAGTCTGGCTAGGTCCATCTAAGGATGCATTCAGTAAATTTGGATGACATCTTGAACCTAAGATTGACTGTCATGAAGCCTTTTTCTAAGAGCTGGAAATAGAAGGTGAGGCTAGCTGGGAACTGGGGCTCAGGCAGCAAGTTCAAAACGTGCTTTCGGAGTGAGGGCCTGAAGCTCAGTTGGACCAGGGCACAGAGGACTGCCAAAAAGATTTGGAGGGTTTCTGTCCCTGAAAGTTCAGTGGAATGGGAGCATTTGGAGAGAGTGATACAGTAAATCCAGTCCAAGCACAGGAAGCCACAGGATAAGGATGTGTTTAATAGTCTTAAAGGGAAACACCCATGCCCCTCGCTGGGAAGAATGTTGGCCAGACAACTAAACTGGGCACAAGAATCTTAACCTTTCCAGGAAAATTCTTGAACGATCTCAAGACAGGAAAGTTAGATCCTAGTGGGGCTGATATGACAAACTTCTTGATATGGGAGGGCCACTGATTAAAATCACGGAGGATAGAGATGGAACCAGAGACCATGTGTGGTTGAATCCAGTTATACAGGCTGAAAAGAGAAAGGTGCTGCTTCACATGATCAATTCCAGGTTCGCAGAGTTGGCCTAGTCAGAGCTGGGAAGAATAAACCAAAGGTCAATTGCATTGATCCTTTTGTAAAGGAGTTGTCAAAGTTTGTTACTACTTTCAACACACAGAATAAAACTCAAAGGACTAGATGTACTAACATTGGTATTGCTGATTTCCTAATTGCGATTCTATCTGAATCGCAATTAGGAAATCGTTATTCCTAATGTAGGAAACTCTCCTGAGTTTCATTAGCAATTCCTAGTGGCTCACAAATAGACCTACCTCATGCATATTAATGAGGTAGGTTGCAGTTTGCGACCCATTAGGAATCACAGCCATCACAGGGATGGTGGCCTGTTTAGGTCAGCAGATCACCATGTCTGTGATTGCTTTTTGATAAAGCAATTTTTTTTTTAATGCAGCGCATTTTTCTGGTCAAAAACAGCCTGATTCTGTGAATCGGCCTATTTGCGACCGTAAAAATGCTTTGTACATCTGCCCCAAAGTTACATCATGTGGATCTTCGGCCCATTCTTAGAAAGGTAAAGGAGACTGCAGAAGTAGCTTCACTCAGGAGAGATATTCTTTCCCTATAGAGCCAGAGGTTACTTCAGCTGTTCCCATGGCCAAGGAGGCTGTGCCAATATAAGTGTAGGTGAACATTCTCCAGTTTAACCCACGTTTTTTGGGAGGAAGTATTCTTTTCAAGACAAAAAGATAGAAATGACAGTGGATGAGTAGATCCTGCAGAGGGTCAACTATCCACTAGTTTGAATTTTCCAGAACCCAAGAGCAACCCAAATAGAGAGACTGATTGTGTTTGCCAAGAAAGAGCAAGCACTAATTTTCACAGAAGTAGAGAAAATGGAGTACATATTCCTATTTGCAGGACTACGTCACACTCTCTGGGATTCCAGAGCAATATATTTCTGGTGGAGAAAAAAGACATAGACATCATTTTGCAAGAGTTCAACGCCTGCTGGGTGTATCACCATTTCAAGATGGAGGGCATCCAAGCACTCATAGACCTCGTAAGGTCAAGCAACTGAATAGTGCACTTGGACCGGAAAAACACCTACATTACTGTCCCCTCGGGAGGATTTTCTATTTTGAATGACAGGGGCAGGTCTTGGGATTTACCTCTTTAATATTAATACTGTCGTTTCAGCAAACTGCAAAGGCCGATAACGGCCCTCCTGTTACCGACAAAAGCTATAGTAGTTAAATACTCCTGTTAAAGGTGCCACTTTCTGGCCCAGTCGTCTTCTGTAAGCTTCTGTAAATGTAAGCACCATCCAGCTCCATTCAGATAAGTGAGTTGATCAAACCCATAGAGAGTTGAAATGTCCTATGCATATTTCTTTGTAGGTGTAATCAACCGCGGCGCATGCAGGTAAGAGGGGTGCGGCGTTGGGGCCGGGTAGGGGGTATTTCGACAGACCATGATGAGGGCAAATTAAATATTTATTTAATTCTCCCTTGTCATCGTCCGTCGAAATCCCCCCTCCACCCGGCTCCACCGCTCTTACCCGCACCGGCCGCGGCTGGGTGTAATCTTGCACGTTACAAGTGTAATTTAGCTGTTGTGGTCCTTTGGCCACTGTAACCCTACAAACGATAATCATGGAATTCTTGAAAATGGGACAAAGGACAGCAAGTAGTATTCAGTAGTACATTTGATGGCCAAACATATTTTGGTTATGGATGGACAAGATACATTTTCCACACAGCTACAGTAAGTAGTGATAGGCCAAACAAGTAACAATTGCCATCTTTTCTAAGATTTTGGAAAATAACTATGCATACTCTTATGAATTTTCAACAAATATCCGATGATGAGTTGTGATACATTTAGTGCTGTGTCATAAATTCACAATTAAGGTACAGTATCGATTTCATATTTTTTTTAAATAAAATATACGAAACAGTGGTTTGCTGGGGAACCGTGTCCTTCCTCAAAATATGCTCGAATTAATACAGGTACGAGTATTCACAAATGATTTTTACACATGCCCTTGAAATTACAGTCAACATGCAGAGTTTTAAGTAAGTTTCATGTTGTGCTTTTGGATCTGAATACTTCTGGAGGGGGCGGGTATTTGTGCTGTCCTCTCTTTCTTGCAGAGTGTGAACGCATTACTTAGAATCGATTATGTTGATGTTTCACAGATGAACAGTCGCATATTGGTGGCTAGAATTTCTGAACATGTAGGTGTTATTTCCTGCAATTAGAGCTTTCCAGAACTTGCTCGTCATTTCCCACCCGACTTCTTTTGCTAGCTTGTATTTGTTTTTTTGGATGTTTCATTGCGGTTTCTCCACTTTAATAATCGGAATGCATCAACACAATTGTTGCTGAGGGAAAGCAGAGAATAGGACTCGCATCCCATTCTCTGCTTCTCCTTTGTGGAACATGTGGAAATCTTTTTTGTTAAAAAAGTGAAAAATGACTCATGCTTCAGTAAGTAATGCATGTTTGAGTTCATTTTCTGGTGTCTATAATATGCCCATTGACAAGGTAATAAGTGGGCCTGGCACCTGCACAGGAAGTGCACTGGAATTCCACCTGGAAGTAATTATAGTGTTTGTGGCCATTAGTAGAGCTCAACACGATTCATCTTCTCTTTCACATTCTTACGAATTGTTTTATCATATTACCGGTCAAACATAGATTGTTAAAACAACTTACATTGCAGATTTTATTAAACTGTGGATTTTTGGACACCTAGAAATACCTTTAAAACTAAAAAATTAGGCATCGATGCAATTCGTATGTAGCATGTTCTGCTCTCCGGCCGTAATATGGATTTTACCTTGGCCCACTTATGGATCAATTTAGCGACCTCTACGATTACCACATTCAATCGCCAGGAAAGATTTGCGAAACTCAAAGTGCAGAATTGAAATGCTCAAGTTGTTTAGTGCAGACCTGCCCTCTCGTTGCAAGAGGGATCGATTTTATTTTTCATATAGTGTATCTTTCGGCGGGTGTAACTATGTAATTTAATCTGTAGATGTAATAAACACAGTTACGGCGAGAATACAAGGTATTGCACGTTTTTTCACGCCAGATAAGGAGCACTCGTGAAACCGATGCTTTTTGCAATGTTTTTATAATCAGAACACTGACAATGTTTATTGCCTTTCTGTAAGTTATATTGTGAGTACTGCTGGAGCAGCACACGTGGGAATCGCATACATGCTGCCTGCTGCTGCCTCTACCACAGCACACACTTGATGAACGATTATCACTTCTGTAGTTGTGCAACCAAGGTCGGCCAGGGCGGAGGAGGTGCATGCAAGCAGCAGACATTGCTGGGTTTGATTTTGGAGCAGGGCAGAGGCGAGGATACACTGCTATTAGCCTTCTCCTGGGACTGTGTGAATTGTGGTTGTGTTTCTGCAGAGGTGTAGAAGCATGAACCATGCAGCCGTGGGAACTTGACAGTGGAAGAGAAGCTTTCTCATTGAATACCCTTGTTATTTGAAGCTATTACACAGAGCTGTTTTGTAAATAGTCTCGTCACACCTTACTTGTTTTTTCGGTTGAATTACTCCTTAATTTCCAGGCATGGTTCATTAACGGGCAATTCACAGGAAAAGCAGTATATCAGAACCCTTAAAGTTACTCCTTAATGGGAAAATGGGGGTGTAGGAAGGATTTAGCCATTGGAGGAGGCATGTTTTTGTTGTATAGGAACTATTGAGTCCATGATACCAGAGATAGTGGAGTTATAGAAGTCAGTGAGATCATGTACATCAGTCATGTCATCTTGCTGGAGACAAGGCATTTTTATCTTCGATAGCTAGGCAGTCCGTGTTAATATTCCTGAGGTCCCTTTTCCACTGTTTAATTTTCTTAGGTTGGGCCCTTTTCCGTATCACCTCCCTGTTGATAAAGAAGAAGATGCTGTAGTTGTCAGACCAATCACAAAGGGTAATGTCATTCAATGTGATGGTATTAACTTTTGAAATATTGAGGTCCAGAATTTCTCATTTGTTGTGAGTTGGCCCGTCACAGAATTGGGTAATGTCCAGATCAGATAAGAATGCATTAAGGCTGATCACCACTTGGCCATTAGGTTTAGACCAGTTAAGGTTGAAATCACTGAGGAAGATTTGGGATACTGAGGGGTCGTCTTTGGAAGAGGTAATTTCCATTAGTTGTTTTATGAAGAGGAAGTTATCGCCAGGAGGGTGGTAGAAAGTATGAAGTTTGCAAACAGGGAGGTGATTGCTAGAGATGTTGAGGCAAAGGTATTCAACCACGGATGAGGTGGAGGTCTCCATGTGGGAGACAGATAGTGTGTTCCGGTGTATACAAGCTAGTCCACCACCCTGTTTCGTGGTTCTGTCTAGACAGATTATGTCATGACTAGAAGGTCTAAAATGGGGGTGGAGGGAGGATTTAGGTAAATTTCCGTGAGGATGATGATATCTAGCTCAGTGATTTGAATGATGTCCAAGATTTCTGAAGCATGTTTTTTTGCTGATCTACAATTGAGTGGTACGCATTTCAAAAACATATCTCGTACTGTGCCTCTAAAGGTACACCAGTCACAGATTTTGAAGCATACTTCTGGGAAAGTCTCTGTTGTCTCTGTTTCTAGATCAGTTAATTGTGCAGCACAGGTTCACCAGATTACAGTAGTGACAAGGGTTGCAGCAACATCAATACATTTTCCTGTCCGTGTCCACCATGCAACACATTGAAGATCTTGGAAGGGAGAATAAAAATGGCCCAAAGCACAGGTAGCAAAACTTCCTCTCGTCACACAAATCCCCATTTTGGGGGCTTGTTTCTGAGAACCCAAATGAAATGCAGAGGCGCATGATATAGTATGGCATTGCCTCCGCATTCAGATATGGTTACAATGCCTCTACTGAAGTCACAGAGATCTTAGCCAGTTAGGCAAGGATCTCTAAATATGGTGATCGGTTCACAGTCGCAGGGAATGTTGGACAACTATCCTTTGTAATGTTTTGGTCGCATTTCAGTGACAGGGCAGAGTGTGACTTGGTCTTTGAAAAGGGCCTTCAGACAGGCACATTGCCACCTGTCAAGTAGGAGAGTACAGTAGAAATTTGAATATGTTTCCACTAGTGGGAAGACTGTGATATCTCTTTTTCATAGAGAAGCCCATTGGCGAGATTGAGGAGATAAGACAGCTGAGTTAGCATTTCACAAAATATTAAGAATAGTGCTTTCCCTAATGATTTTGGAAATCAGGCAGATAAAGTTCTAAAAAGTTAGAAAGGGTCCCATGTGGGGCTCATAACAGGCTAAGCTAATGGATTTCTACCACCCACCTCTGCATTTCTCCTATATTTGGAATTCTCACTGCCTGTAAATAAGACGACTCCTGAAACTAGAAGATGCAATATAGAGTTATCAGAATAGTACAGTCTGCCTTTGGAAAGACCAAAGTTCTGAAGGAGATTCTTAAGGGACAGAGAACCTGGGCTCCTGTTGTCAACTGGGGGATGAAATATAAGGCGGCAATTTACAAGAAGAACCAGCCAACAAGTATGGAAGGGAATTTGGCTGGTGCCTTAGCTGAAGAAAGGGAGTAATCCTGACACCCATCTGTCCTGTGGTGCACTAGAAGCTATATCTTCATGTGTGTAATACTTAGGAGAGACCAATTGGAATATATTCCCCTTTCTGGAAATATTTAGGAGTCCCAAGAGGCAAGAGTTTCCGAGTTCGTTCAGCTCAACAGACTTTTTTCCTGTGAAGCTCTAAGCTCTTGAAGGATAGTGGGAAGCATGTATCTGACTTCACGTAGCACAACACAAACCAAGTCCCACCACACAGCACAAGAACCAGAAAAATCGCCAAAGTGCGCTCCTTGGAGAAGTTGCAACAGGGTATATGTTTTTCCTGCTCTGAGCTTTTAGTGCTAAAATTCGTCGTAGCTTTATTGAGCTCCCAAATGTTATGTGCCAGTCTTGTGGGCCCTCTTTTGTCCACGGTGTCCTAAGGGAACCATTTTAAATATTCTGGCTTTGGTTTTAGAGATTAAGTATGAAAGTAAAACTGTTGACTGGGGTGAACCATAGCACTTTACCCAATCCTCACTCCATCACAGTTTTCCTGAAAATGCACCCAGGTCCCAGTCACCCATGTCCTACTGATTAACATCAACTTTTCCATTTTTAATTGGAGTCAATAGCTGATTTTTACATTTTTTTAAGGGAATTGCCTTTATCTCCCGCTTAATCAAAGTTCACTGAGTTGGTTATGTTTTAATAATAAAATGGTGTTCCTTTTCATTAGTTTAGAATTGCGTCTGTTTTATGTTTTATCACTAATACACAATGTCCACATAGAGGAAACTGTCAATTTGAATCTAAGCAATTATGTCAGAAACTATTCTTCTATGAAATGTGGTTGCGCTCTAAATACCGTAGATTGTTTAACTTTGTGGAATTCCCAGTTAACAATCCAGTTTCTCAGAGACCAGTTGAGGTAAATCACTTTCAGAGATAAAGGAAATGGCTGTAAATATGAATATGTTCTATCATATTCATATGACTTTTGTAAAGGATACCTACACATGGAAGTGTTTGTGGTGCGGATGTGGGAAAAGTACGATGAGTCACTTAATTATAGGCTGTTAAGAATGATAGGTCTTTAATGAGGGTGGGATGAGTGATGAGTTACACACTATATTGAATAGCATTTCTTTTGGGTTCCTGGGTGCATTTGGGTCTTTCTTGTTTGATGGTTGTTTGACTTGAATGGCCTTGTTTGAAATGCTATTATCAGTTGTTATGTGGTAATGAAATTAAATGTACATCAGTAAATTCTGTTTCCAGGGAGTACATTTCATGTTACCTCATTTGTTTGAACAGGCACATGCTTGTAAATAGCCATGAGTACCATACCCATGTTGTTCCTTATGCTACCCTGGTTATTGATTTTACCTGCCATCATGATAAATCTGGTTTGGGAGATCCCAATTCAATCAAAAGTTACTGGGCCTCGGTTCTGTCAGTGTCAATTCTTTCTACATCAGATTACCTGTTTCTCCTGCTTGGCGGTGATCCAGCACACTTCAAACCCCTGCCTTGGTCCTCCGAACAGGACTTCTAGGCCCTGTCAGACCAGCGTCATCTCTTCCTCCCTTCTGTGCTTCGACTTGTCTTCTGCTGTCTATTGGTTTGTACCTTCACCTCTGCTGTCCTGGGGTATCCACACTTTGAAGCCCCAGACTGGGGACCCCTTTTAAAAATTACCTTTCATGGTAGTTAGGCAAACCAGTCCAAGAAGTGAAATTGCTGGGGGCTAGTGTCCCCAAACTCAGCAACACACACAGTAACACCAAAAAAAACATTGTCCAGTTAGGGCCGTCTATAAGATAATGGAAAGTACTTTAATGCATGCTAAATAACTAACAAGTAAATGCTATGCTGGCAAATAATTGCAAGATTGGAGCTGGAGGTACACATTTGAACCTTCCTAAATAGGCCTCACAGAATAATCACGGAGCAAACCATGTACCTTAATAATATAATACAGCGTGACTGGGAACGGATCTGAAATCGACTCATTTAGTCGTACCCTTGCTGTGGGGATAGTGCAGAGAAGCTTCACCTGCTTGGTAACCTTAGTTAAAAAGCCCTGTTGATGCAAAAGGGGGAATAAATAGCTCCAACGAACAGAAGGCCTTAGTGGCATCCAACAAGGCAACCACTGCCTGTAAATGGTGCGTAAGTTATGAGAAGTGGAACGGCCCGGAACAAATCCCGACTGGTCCGGGCTCATGATGATGGGCAAAAGAGGTTGTAATCAATTAGCTAGATGCTTTGCTAGCTAGTGTGGTAATATTGTTGCTCTAGTGATTTAATGTTTTTTTCAAGACTCAACAGTCTTTCTCTAATAACTTTCAAGACTACTGATTGCTTCGCAATGCAGGCCCCCCGAACCACCACCTTTAATGCCTCCCAGAGGGTGGAGACTGATTTAAGTGTTCCCACATTCTGTGCGATGAATTCCAGCATCTCTGTGCAGATTTCCTCCTTACAAAACTGCATCTAGAAGTGCTCTGGCTGGTAAACGCCAGCTAAAAGCTTGGAAGAGCTCACGGGGGATGAGCTGTTTTAGCAGCACTGGAGCATGATCAGAGAAACTACATGGCAAGTGAGAGACAGAGGTGGTCCAAGTTCCGACAGCCCTAGATACCAACCAATAATCAAGTCTGGACCATGAGTTATGAAAACACGAAATGCATGTGCTCTCCCATGTCTGTGTATGTGTTTGCCTTCAGACCTCTGACAAATAGTTATCTGTTACAATCACATTAAGGGTAGCAGTGGCACACGGGTGTAGACTTCTAGATGTGCCACGTTGATCTAAGTGATCGTCCATGACATTGTTAAAATCTCCACCCAAAATGTATTCTCGAGGGCCAAGATGATCTATTTTGCCCATATTTCCATGAAGAAGTCGAGATCATCACAGTTGGGCTTATATATCGGAGCTAGCGTAATTGGCTGTCCATATAAAGTGCCCGCTAGCAAAACATATCTCACCTCAGGGTCTATCAGGGATTGTGATAGTTGCTATAGACTCTCCCTACAAAATAGCACTGCAATGCCTCTGGTGTAGTGAGAGTACGCTGCAGATTAAACCTCCCCCAACACAGGGCACGTAGGCCAGGTGATCGGTGATTCCTAAAATGTTTCTTCTGAAAGAAGCAGACATCTATTTTTGGATATTCAAGGCAGAGTAGGAGTGTTTTTCCCATTTTAATAATCACTCATGATCACTTCCATTCGTATATGGCTGCATTTATTATTAACAGGACAGTCATTTCAATGTCCAATGAAGCTGGAGAGCAGCCAACACGTGTTTTGCTCCTTGGTGCTGTTAAGCCTAGGGTTTTCTCAAGGCTTAATTACGTAGGTTAATATCATCATGTTCTTTGTTAAATTAAAGTCACAGTTCTGTATATATCTCGTCCCTGGACATGTTGCTTGCGAGTCAAGCAGTAGCTTGGGACCTCAGTATTCCAACTGTCTTGTCAAGCTGTGACTCGTATCAGAAACAGAGCTTCCAACTCTCCCTTTGGGGGAAGAACACTCCTACACTGCCTTGAATAGATACATAAGCGGGTATTAAGGGTCTGCACTCCTTTGGTGTGAACTCCCATCGAAGAGAAGGGATCTTAAATGGCGGGCAGAGGGTGCAAGACCCCTAAATGGTGCACTTGATCTATTTTTTGTATACTTAAATAGACGTGTTTTCCTGTAGTCATTTAGTCTGCAAATATTCCATGTACAACATGAATTATTAGATGTTATGATAAAGGTGTGGCGTCAAAATATATATATCAAATGAAGGGTCGTGATGCGCATACAATGTTGATTCTTAGCAATGTGAGATAAGGGAATAGTGCGGCTAGAAACAACACAAAAGTGAAAAAAAAGGAACGTGAAACTGTGCATTCCCAGTCAGTCCCACCCCACTCCAACTCCATCCACCCAATTTTGGTTGAGATAAATTTCCCACACTTACCCGCAAAGAACAATTTACAGACAATAGCTGTGATTTGTGAATCTTCCCTTGGGGGCAGGGAAACAACGGGCAAAAAAACCCAGCCTGTGGTGGCAGAACTAGAAGTCAAGGAGACACCTATATATAATGCAATAGCAGCAGCGATAGTCCATTAACAGAACCTATGACAATGATACCACTGGAGTACAATTAACGCTGAACTTGACATTCACAGTAACATCCAGTAAGCCCTCCTTATGCATCCCAGATGTACAGCAAATCACCACGAGTAGTGGCATTCAATCATTATCACTGAGTTGAGTCTTAGCAGGGGAGTGAGGCGACACCTAAGGGGACTTTCGAGCCTTAGCAACATGTTTGGTAAACTTTTAAGCTGCTTTAGCTTCTATGAAAAAGTGCGGCTTGCCATCAATGGAAATCCGTAATTTGGCTGGAAAAGGAGGGCATAAGTAATGCCTGCCTGTTGTAGGATATTCTTGGCTGGTAGGAATTCACAGAGGGCCGCCTGAACCTATTGGGTGAAGTCTTGATAAAATGATAAGTTATTACCTTGGTGTTGGATTGATCCATGTTCTCGAGCTTGCCGTAGGAAGATGTCTCGGTCCTGATAGGTCAGACGTCTGGCTATGGGGCATGCCGGAGCACCCACAGGTGGTTTTGGATCGAGAGAACAGTGGGCTCGTTTCACAATGAATACAGCAGAGGTGACCACCAAACAGGTCAGGCAACACATTTCTGACATAGTCCTCCATTTTTGAAATATCTGTGGTTTCTGGGTTCCCAGTTAAGCAAAGATTGTTGCGCCTAAAGTGTGTCTCTAGATCTTCATTCTAGGCTTTAATCAAGTTGAGCACCTTGTCCATCTATCACAAGTGTTTGCAGGGTTCTGTTTGAATATCATCCACATCCAAAATATGATTCAGGGTGGGCATGAAAGGCAGATGGGATAGCTGCATCATGGCACCTGTGATGCAGCATCAGTGGATAGGTGTTAGACCTGGCACCATTGGCGTGGGTTTCCCCTGCATTTTTGCCTTTGCCTTCTGTGTTTTTCCTGTTTGTTGGACTCCGTTTTGCTGGTCTAGATGCATTGGGCACTTTGCCACTGCTGTTCAGTGCCAAAGTGCAAGTGCTCCCTTTGTAAATTGTTGTTATGGATTAGTGATTCTATGATTGGACATTTAGTCTGCAAATATTCCATGTACAACATGAATTATTAGATGTTATGATAAAGGTGTGGCGTCAAAATATATATATCAAATGAAGGGTCGTGATGCGCATACAATGTTGATTCTTAGCAATGTGAGATAAGGGAATAGTGCGGCTAGAAACAACACAAAAGTGAAAAAAAAGGAACGTGAAACTGTGCATTCCCAGTCAGTCCCACCCCACTCCAACTCCATCCACCCAATTTTGGTTGAGATAAATTTCCCACACTTACCCGCAAAGAACAATTTACAGACAATAGCTGTGATTTGTGAATCTTCCCTTGGGGGCAGGGAAACAACGGGCAAAAAAACCCAGCCTGTGGTGGCAGAACTAGAAGTCAAGGAGACACCTATATATAATGCAATAGCAGCAGCGATAGTCCATTAACAGAACCTATGACAATGATACCACTGAAGTACAATTAACGCTGAACTTGACATTCACAGTAACATCCAGTAAGCCCTCCTTATGCATCCCAGATGTACAGCAAATCACCACGAGTAGTGGCATTCAATCATTATCATTATTATTATTATTAAGGGGCATTTATAGAGCGCCTGGTTACGCAGAATGCGTGTCCCCGCGCTGAACTGAAGCACTCTGAAAGAGAAGTAGGGGAGGAGCCCACTATTTTGAGAAGAGGTAAGTTTTTAATTTCCTCCGGAAACTAGATTCGGAGGGGTCCAGTCGGAGGTTGAGAGGTAAATTATTCCAGCTTTTTGCCGCCAGGTATCGGAAGGATCTACCTCCCATACGGGCCTTTTTCACCCTAGGGACCTTAAGCAAGCCTCCTTGCGAGGAGCGCAATGCACGAGTTGGTGCATACCTTGTAATGAGGTTCTGGAGTGGTGCTGGCGCCTTCTTAGCGAGGATACGGTGGCAGGTGCAGAGGGACTTAAATTCAGCTCTGCTCCTCACCGGCAGCCAATGGAGTGACTGGAGGGCGGCCTTGGAGTTCGATCTTTTAGGGAGGTTTAAGATAAGGCGGGCTGCAGCATTCTGTAGCACCTGAAGTCGATTTATCGCTTTACAGGTAGCTCCCAAATAAAGTAGGTTGCCAAAGTCTAGGCATGAGGTGACAAGGGCGTGCACCAGTGTTCTGCGGGCGGCCGTAGGAAGGAGAATTAGGACCTTCCGCAGAGTTTTTAGAATGCTGAAGCAAATGCCCGTCACCCTATTGATCTGTGGTCCGAAAGACAGATCAGTATCTAGCCAGACTCCGAGATTTCTGACTTCTTTCCGAGGTGTGGGGGCCTCACCTAGACAAGGTGGCCACCATGCCGACGTCCAGACAGATGGGCTGCCTCCCACCACGAGCACCTCGGTCTTGTTGCCATTTAATTTCAGGCAGTTGGTGGACATCCAGGTTGCAAGATCTTGCATGCAAGCCCTGAAACTGTCCATAGCAAGGCCGGGTGTACGCGAGAGGGATACAACTAACTGTGTGTCGTCGGCATAGGTAACAATTTGTAGTCCGTGTCCCACTACAATTGGAGCCACTGGGGAGACATAGAGATTAAAAAGAGTTGGGCTCAGGGACGAACCCTGAGGAACGCCCTGACCCAATTCTATGTCTCGGGAATAGTGGTCCCCTTGACGGACCTGGAAACTTCTCCCCGTCAGGAAGGATTGGATCCATTGGAGTGCGGCTCCAGTTATACCTCCATCATTCAGACACTGTAGCAAGGTGGAGTGAGCTACAGTGTCGAATGTCGCACTCAGGTCCAGTAGGATAAGGGCCATAGTGTGACCTTCATCCACCCCCTGTCTTAGGGATTCCACAGCAGTCAGTAGTGCCGATTCCGTAGAATGGCGGGGGCGGAAGCCAAATTGGGTGTCGTGCAGTAAGGCAGCTTTGTCTATGAAATCCATAAGTTGGATATTGACCGTTTTTTCTGCTACCTTGGCCAGATATGGTAAGAGAGAGATGGGCCGCAAATTATCTAATTTATCAAAGCTGATGGTAGGTTTTTTCCTGAGAGGAAGGACCACCGCTTTTTTCCATTCTTTAGGCACCGTCTTTGTCGTAAAAGACACATCCAGTAGATGCCTAATGTAGGGCTCCAAGGCCCCCAGGCTGTCTTTTAGGCGTTTGGGAGTGGTAGGGTCCCGTGGGGAACCTGACTTTACAGATCTGCAGATTTTTAGGAGAGTTTCTGTGGGTGGGGTAACAAAGTTGGTAAGGGTGGGTGAGTTTCCCCTATCCCTAGAGTTTTCTACAAACTCTATCCCATTCGTGGGTTGAGTTGGGAAAGCCGAGTAAATTTTAGATATTTTCTCAGCAAAGAAGTCTGCGATTCTGTCACAAGATTCAGGCGAACAGTCATCAGGGACAGTGGCGGATTTTCCACTAGAGAGAGTTTTGTAAAGTAGAAATAACTCCTTCGTCGAGTTACCTGCTTCGTTGATCTTAGTCTCATAGTGTGTAGTTTTCGCCTTTCTAATCAGTCCATGGTAGACTCGCCTCTCTGACAGATAGACCTCTCTAGTATCTTTGGAGAAAGCCCGACGCCATTGCCTTTCAGCTCTCTTCAATAAGGTTTTAGCATTCCGCAGTTCAGTAGTAAACCAGGGTGCGGTTTTTTGAGCACGGTCACTGGGATTAGTTTCGGATAGCGGGGCTGTGAGATCTAGTGCATCGTTGATGCGTTTGCAGAGGTTGGAGTTAGCTGTGTCTGCATCATCTCCCCCTGGGTCGCCTCCTTTTGTTAGTTCCTCGCAGAACTTAGACTGGGAGAAGGAGGCCCATTTTCGCCTTAGGTGGTATAATGCTGTGGGTTGTCGGGCTCTACCTTCAGGAATTTGAATGGTAAAAGGTACCAGGTGATGATCCGACCAGGGGATAGGGATGGGAGTCTTCGCTTCTACTTCCCCCCAGTTAACAAATATGGGATCTAGTAAGTTCCCTAACTGGTGGGTGGGCCCGCTTACAATTTGATTTAGTTGTAAAGCTTCTAATACTTGGCAGAGTTTTTTACTGGTGTTGTCGGATGGATTGTTGAAATGGAGGTTAAGGTCACCAAGTACCATGAATTTATTTTTGCATATCGAGGTCTCTATAATGCATTCAGCTAGACTCTCCTCGAACCTAGTTGAGGGGCCGGGGGGTCTGTAAATTAACATTCCTTCCAGTGTGTGGTTGTTATTCACTTTTATTGTGAAGCTCCCTGCCTCACTGTCCAAGATAGGCACATGATTAAGTTGGCAGCGTAGACTTTCCTGTGCAACTATTGCAATGCCCCCTCCTCTGCCTATGGGTCTGTCTTGTCTGTATATTGTATATCCCTCTGGGAGTGCCTCTAGGGCATCAGGCGTGGATTCCTCATCCAGCCAAGTTTCGGTTAGAAATGTCAGGTCCCATTGTGTTTCAGTAAGTAGATCGTATAGATCTAGCTTGTGTTTGCGTAAAGAGCGGACATTAATCAGTCCGCATTCTAGGGTGTTGTACGTAGTGGCCATACTCCTACCAGGATCATAGGAGAAGTGACAATGTTCGCAACCTATGTTGTCCTCTGCTTTTAGTTTGTGCTTGCACAGCTCAGTAGTGCTAGGGCAAAGCGCTAGCAGTTCTAACTTACTCCACCGTGTATGGTTCACACGAGGGACATGGGGTATAGCCCTAGACCGCGTGCGATCGTGGACGGGCGCAGACGGGCTTGCCCCAAGCGCGCCTTCGGCGCGCAAACGGCGCTCCCGCTGCGCTCGTCCGCTGCGCTTGTGCTGGAGGCACATTTAGGGAGAAAGGTTAAGGGCGTGGCCTGGCTGGGGGCGTGGCCTCGTGTCGCGAGGGTGAGGCGTTCGTGCTCCGACTCTGGCACCAGACAGCGCTATGTCCGCTGTAAGTGGAGTGGTAGCCTGTCCTTTTTGATCAAGTTCAGGTCGTTTAAAACAGATAAACAATAACAAGTAAGTGTTTATTTTTAAAAAGAGCGTCAAACCTCCGGCTTCCGCCTCAGAGGGTGTCAGTTTCAATAAGACGCGCTATTGGTCTGCGCGGTCTTATAGGCGGGAAAAGTGGGCGTGGCCTGGCTGGGGGCGTGGCCTCGTGTCGCGAGGGTGAGGCGTTCGTGCTCCGACTCTGGCACCAGACAGCGCTATGTCCGCTGTAAGTGGAGTGGTAGCCTGTCCTTTTTGATCAAGTTCAGGTCGTTTAAAACAGATAAACAATAACAAGTAAGTGTTTATTTTTAAAAAGAGGGTCAAACCTCCGGCTTCCGCCTCAGAGGGTGTCAGTTTCAATAAGACGCGCTATTGGTCTGCGCGGTCTTATAGGTGGGAAAAGTGGGCGTGGCCTGGCTGGGGGTGTGGCCTCGTGTCGCGAGGGTGAGGCGTTCGTGCTCCGACTCTGGCACCAGACAGCGCTATGTCCGCTGTAAGTGGAGTGGTAGCCTGTCCTTTTTGATCAAGTTCAGGTCGTTTAAAACAGATAAACAATAACAAGTAAGTGTTTATTTTTAAAAAGAGCGTCAAACCTCCGGCTTCCGCCTCAGAGGGTGTCAGTTTCATTATCACTGAGTTGAGTCTTAGCAGGGGAGTGAGGCGACACCTAAGGGGACTTTCGAGCCTTAGCAACATGTTTGGTAAACTTTTAAGCTGCTTTAGCTTCTATGAAAAAGTGCGGCTTGCCATCAATGGAAATCCGTAATTTGGCTGGAAAAGGAGGGCATAAGTAATGCCTGCCTGTTGTAGGATATTCTTGGCTGGTAGGAATTCACAGAGGGCCGCCTGAACCTATTGGGTGAAGTCTTGGTAAAATGATAAGTTATTACCTTGGTGTTGGATTGATCCATGTTCTCGAGCTTGCCGTAGGAAGATGTCTCGGTCCTGATAGGTCAGACGTCTGGCTATGGGGCATGCCGGAGCACCCACAGGTGGTTTTGGATCGAGAGAACAGTGGGCTCGTTTCACAATGAATACAGCAGAGGTGACCACCAAACAGGTCACGCAACACATTTTTGACATAGTCCTCCATTTTTGAAATATCTGTGGTTTCTGGTTTCCCAGTTATGCAAAGATTGTTGCGCCTAAAGTGTGTCTCTAGATCTTCATTCTAGGCTTTAATCAAGTTGAGCACCTTGTCCATCTATCACAAGTGTTTGCAGGGTTCTGTTTGAATATCATCCACATCCAAAATATGATTCAGGGTGGGCATGAAAGGCAGATGGGATAGCTGCATCATGGCACCTGTGATGCAGCATCAGTGGGTAGGTGTTAGACCTGGCACCATTGGCGTGGGTTTCCCCTGCATTTTTGCCTTTGCCTTCTGTGTTTTTCCTGTTTGTTGGACTCCGTTTTGCTGGTCTAGATGCATTGGGCACTTTGCCACTGCTGTTCAGTGCCAAAGTGCAAGTGCTCCCTTTGTAAATTGTTGTTATGGATTAGTGATTCTATGATTGGCATATCTGATTTACTTGTCAGACCATAGTATAGTGCACTGTGTGTGCCCAGGGCCTGTAAATCAAATGCTGCTAGTGGGCTGCAGCACTGATTGTGCCACCCACAGAAGCAGCCTGTAAATGTAACTCTGGCCTGCCATTGCAGAGCCGGTGTACAGTCTGGACTGTCA
Source organism: Triturus cristatus (assembly GCF_964204655.1). NCBI lineage: Eukaryota > Metazoa > Chordata > Amphibia > Caudata > Salamandridae > Triturus > Triturus cristatus. The sequence continues at coordinate 201,250,925 of NC_140593.1, forward strand.
TATCGACTTGGCAACTGTACACACTTGCCAGTCCCTAAACTTTCCCTTTTCTACATATTAGTCACCCCTAAGGTAGACCCAAGGTACCCCGGTGGGCAGGGTGCATTTTATGTGAAAGGTAGGACATGCCCTGATGTGTGTGGCATATCCTGATATACTGCCAATCTCATTTTTCACTATTGCAAGGCTACCTGTTCCCATAGGACAGAATAGTGAGTTTGTTTATAACATCTTATAAACATAACTGGCCCTAGGAACAAGGTAGAAAAATAAAGTTTAGTATGCCTGAACTCAGAATGTTAAAATGCACCTTTTAGTGAGTGGGATTTTAACATTCTGTGTTTGAAAATACCACTATTAGAAAGTAGGTATTTTCTTGTCTCACCATCCAGTGTGCCTCTGCTAGGTTTGTGTATTGCATGTCTGGCTTTTGGATGACAGGGGCTGGAGAGGGGCAGCGGGTCCAGAAGTCTAATGATTTAGGGATGGGCTGAATAGACCGGGGCTGCATTTAGAGTAGGGGGAGGAGATTTCCTTTCACCTGAATGGGTCTGGTTGGCCTTCAACAATGCTGTCTCCAGCTCCTGCCAGGAAGATGCGCTAGTGAGGACAGAACTGGTTTTGGCTAGGTACAGATACTCTCAGCCTTTAGAGAACAAAGGACTCTGGTGCATAAAAAGATGGGCCCAGACCCCAGACTTTTAGATCACTTCTGGGAATCAAGAGGAATCTTTGCCAAGGAGAAGAGCCAGAGAAGCTGAGTAGGAATAGTGTCACTGCGCTGTTTGCTGTCTGGGGTTGGCCTGCAGTGGCTGCTTGCTGCCAAGGAAACGAAAAAGGACTTTTTCTGTTTGCTTTGTCTCCTGCTTGAAAGAAGATCTCAAAGGGCCTGAAACTGAGCTTGCCTCCTGTTCTGAAGTCTCTGGGACACATAGACTTCACCACCAGCTCCGATGAATTTCCTTGTTGGGAATTCTAATCTGCATAGAGATGGCTGCTGCTGTTCCGGAACTCTAGAGACTGTTTTCCGCTGGGAGCTGTAAAAGGGACGCAACTTTGAAGAAGTGAAACGCATTGCACCTCTTTCCGACGCATCGTCGAAGAAACCGTCACACCGCGCCTGCGCAGCTCGAGAAATCACCGCACGCCGCATCGAGTGCACCGATCTCCGAAGTCTGAGATCACCGCACTGAGTCTGCTGCAAGGCCAGCTGTGCGGCCGCACAAGTTTACACATCGTCACCGGATCGTCACACCACATCGAGGTGCCAAGTCTGTCGCATCATTGGGGGACGCAGTAAAAAACTGATCCATCACCTCCCCACGCTGTAAGAAACTGATGCATCACCTCCTCTTCGGTAAGGAACCGACGCATCACCTTCCCTGCACTGCAGTAAAGAACTGATGTATCACCTCCCCCGGAGCAAGGAACCAATGCATCACCTTCCCTGAGTGTAAGGAACCGATGCATCACCTTCCCTGCTTCCCGTTTGTTTGTTTGCGTGACGCATCCCAGGTACTTTGTGAGAAAAGTGTTGCATCTGCAATTTTGCTTGAACTGAACTATTTCTACCATCTGACAGTCATATTTTTATTACTATATTGTGGATTTTTCGCATTTGGTCTTGTTTTTGGTTTAGATAAAGATAAATGGGTGTGGTGTCCATTTGTAATGTTTTCACTGTATTACTGTATGTGTTCACAAATGCTTTACACACTGCCTCTGAGATAAGCCTGTCTGCTTGTGCCAAGCTACCAAGGGGGTGAGCTGGGGTTATTTTAGTGTATCCTTCTGACCCTGACTAGAAGCAAGGGTCCCTATTTGGACAAAGGTGCCTACCTCTGCCAACCCCCATTTCTAACAGCAGGCCTGCGTAGGTGAAACTGAAAATATTAGGGTGTAATCATCTGAGCTTAGAAAAGACCTTGGCAGCCTCCAAGTTCAATACCACCGGTCCGCCATGAGGCCTTTCAGCCCACACCATACCATAGCTATCTGATACCGGCCACCTCGTATATAGTTTAGCGATGAGGTGCAGTCGTGGGATAGTCGTTCTTATATGAGGGTGAAGTTTGTGGTCATCCAATGCCACTATGCTCCTCAAATGGCAGTGGGGCCAGAAAACTCACTAAAGCATACCCCAGGTGCCGGATTGCAGTCATGACTCCAGCCGACCCCAGCTCCACCACAGATCCTCCTCCAGGAAACAATGTGTCAATCCCTGGGCCAACACGCCCCTCAAAGCCAGGGCCCTTGCTCTTCATCAGCATTCGGGCTTGATAAACAAATCTCTCCTGACTGGGTCGTCAAAATGTTGTTCAGATATTAATTTGTCTTAAAGTAATGAAAAAACAAGAGGTGTTTGGCAAAACAGGAACACGTTGGTTTAATAAACACAGCGTCCAGGAGAGTCTTGACAGAATGTGTCTGAGGAAAGTCTCTCGGTGTGCAAAGTTTTGTCTGAAATGATATACATCCTGTGAACTACAATAAAGTAATTTCTGCATTCCTGAAAAGTATTTCAGTAATAAATTGCCAAGTGGAGCATCTGATAAGGACACAGATGGCTCTTGACCTCGGAGAGAGCTTAGTTTGGACCACTGTGTATGTGTCCAGATGTCCAGCATGAGGAGCATGTGATCACTACGTGTGGTGTGCATGTCGTGTCCTGATTGTGAGCCTTTGGCAAAACATGTTTTATTGAATCCAATTTCCTCTGACCTGTTTGTGGCACAAATATCTATCTGTGGGATCGATCAGAGTTTTCTCTGGGTGTGCAATTGTCTTTGGGTTAAGAGAGACTCCACCTGTGAATGGTTATTCAATAGGCATGTGGTTCGCAGGGCCTGCCTGACCTCATATCTCTGACTCGGGGTTGATGGGTAGTCACTTTGGGTGAATCCGACAGCAATGTTGCGAGTTCATTGGAACTCCTGAAAATAATATGGCAGTCATTGGTATAACGACATTCTCAACATTGTCCACACAGTTGTCATAACATACATTGACTGTTATGCTTGCCTAGGTCACAGCGTACATCGACACTTCTACTGGTAAAAGCATTGTCGTTTATGCATGGATTATGGCATACATTGACATCATTACTGCCGGTATCAGCACTGTTGTGCAGGCACAGGTTATGTAATATATATATAGACATTGCATTTAAGGGGATTGACATTTTAATGCGGGCACAGGTCATGATATTCACTGACATTATTTTTACTCATTCAAACACATTGCTCTACTGAGGGATTGTTGAGGGAACAAGGAGATTCCTTGTGACGTCAGAGCTGCTGCGACCCACCCCCGGTGGCATTCTGGCTTCAGATAACGCAGAGCCTGCTTCCGAGGCCCATCAATGCCTGTGCAAGACCACTCGAAGGAGTTCCTCTGGTCTGCATAGCTCTCCCCTCATGCCTGAAAGTTACTGAGGGTGAGTTGGGCTGGGGAAGCTGTAAAGCCGTTCTGTGCTCCATCGTGAGTGACTTCTTTCCTTGGGAGGAGGGGCATCCGAGCAGCTCTGTTCCTTTGTGGCATCGATAGTGAGTCTGAGTGGCCACTAAGGGCCCCTTGACTTGACTGAACTTGGGGCAATGTACTTTTTCTGCATTATGAGGTAAAAGCTCCATAGAGGACCCTGAGAGAGACGTGGGACCGCCTCCCCAACAATAAACTGTCTTGTGTGGTTTCTATCATTGGAGTGTCACTGCAATTACCGTATAAATTGTTATCGGAGTGCGGGTGATCTGTGCCCTATGTGTTCACTGCGATTTGTGAGTGATTTACCCTAACAACTTGACTCACTTGCAAAGTCGTTTTTGATGTGTATCGGTTTGGTCTTGCTCTGATCGTGATAACGAGTACTATCTGAAATGATGCATATTTTGAAAAGCATATATTTATGTTGTTTTGGCCTTACTGTGGTTATAATATAATAAGCTTTTTTATATACCCATGTGTGGAGTCTCTTTTGTGGTGTATTCTTTGTGTTGCTATGAGAGCATGTTACACAAACGCTTTACACATTGCCTCTGATGAAAAGCCTGACTGATGTGTGCCAAACTACGAGAGGGTGAGCACAGGTTATCTTGGTGTGTATCCGACTTGGCCTGACTAGAAGGATGGGTTGTGCCTTGCTAGGTGCATACAATAAGCGTCACTTTACAGGAGCAGTTACCCTCCAGTGATTTCGGCATACCATAAGCAGCCAGAAACTCAATTTCTAGCACTGGTGATCAGTGGTAAGGATAGGATTGCGTTTGTGTGATGCCCATAGTAACTCATTGTTTCATAACAACGCTGCACTAAGACCATTATGGGTTTTGTTTTCTACTGTTCTCTAACGTTAGCCATTTTTTTTATTGTTTACTCCTGCTTCATCTTCTTACACCTGGGACTATTTTATGCACCAGTAGTTAGCACCTTACCAAAATGGAATCTACTTTAATCTCCATGAACTATTGACTTACAATTTGGGGGAGTTAAGGGTTTCTGCAGGGAGAAGGAACTACCTGCAAGTGAGGGATCCACTGAGTGGTGCCTTCGGAAAGCCCTGTTTAATTTTGACACGGCACACTGGGTAGAAATTTCCAAAGAGGATCAGGAGGCTGATAATTCTGAGGAGGACTATGACGGGGAGGACCCCTTTGGAATTCTTAAGGATCCTAAGCCTCCAAATCTCCTAGAAGATTCTGAACCAGAATACAAAGAGGGCAGTGGCCCAGAGGAGTTTGAGAGACAAAATGACTGGGCAGAGACAGCAGTGGAGAGAGGGAGCCCCATAGATAGGGAGTCCCTTGCTGGGTCTATTGCCGGGGTCGGTGTCACCTTTCACACCCTGTCACCTGAGGAACTCAAGGATGGACAGGGTGAGAGGGAACAGAGGCTGCAGCTGTTCTAGTTGGTTGTAGAGGAGAGGATGGCTGAGGCAGACAGAGCGTTAGCTGAGGAGAGTATGAAAGAGCATTCACCAGGGAAAAACTGGCTCTTGAGGAAAGGAAATTGGCCCATGAGTGCACTTCGAATGTTCTGTACTCACAAGCACTGCAAGTAGAGTCCAGTGTTAAAGATGCCATTCACCTACTCAGAGACTTGGGTGCCCAGCTTCAAGAAGGGGGACGACATGCATCTGTGGTTTCAGGAGTATAGTGCACCTCTAGAGGTGCACAGGATCCCTGAGGAGGTTTGGGAAACTGTCATGTGGAGTTTTATTCCTGATGATAGGAGGGATACCCTACTGGCCCTAAAAGGGAAAGGCAGAGGTACACACCATAAAGTATGTCCTGTTAAAGAGTGTGGATTCACCCCTGAAGAGTACTGGTTGAGGTTTAGGGTCAGTCTCACTAGTCTTGGGAGGTTTTTGTGGAGGACTTTTGCAGAGCTGATGGTTGGGTGAAGGGTGGCACAGTAAACATTTTTGAAGAGCTGTACAATCTGATTGCCAGAGAGCACATGTTCCATTGTTGTTTTCCAGGGCTTTGCCAACACTTGTTGGAATATAGGGTCTCTCGTCCCAGGGACTTTGCAAAGGAGGCAGACCTCTGTGTGAGTACCAGAGGGTCTGGACTGGCATTGGGAGGGATGTAAATGTGAGTGGCTCTGGTTCCCCCCAGCCGAGGGCAGGGGAGGTTCAGAATAGTCCAGACAGGTCCCAGTGTGGGGGGGGGGGGGTAAAGGGAACGCTGCCCCTTCTCAGAGAAGGAGAGTTGAGGTGGGGTGGACATAGTGCCAGGGTGCTCTGTACCCAGTCTCGGAGCCTAGATAGTTCCCCGAGGGGGCACCAGGAGGGGAGTTTAGTCTGTACTGGGAGACCATCCACAGAGGGGAGAACTTGGGGGAGGTGACTGATACCAGCATCTAACCAGTATTGGTGTCTGGCAATACCACTCCACAGAGGAGGGTGCAGAAGCACAGAAGGAGATATAGGGGGAGGATGAACCTACCCTTAACCCCTGTTCAGCCTAAGGGTAAAGACCCTAGGTTGGAAGACCAGTTGCAGGATAGCACACCTAAACTGATGGGAAAACTGAGCAGGACTGCTGCCACAAGAGCACTGACAGATCTGGATTCTCGGGGTACAGCTCCCAAAAGGAGGGTACAGACCCCCAGAAGGAGGGGCAGGGGGAGGAAGGACTTATCCCTGACTCCTGGAGGACCAGTCTCAGGATTCCACCCCTGAACTCATGAGAGTTGGAGTGGAAAAAAGAATGCATGCACCTGGGACTACCACCTCCCCACTCAGAAAAACCACAGAGGGCAGATACCCCTGGATGGCCTGGGGCCTGTATCTGGACAGTGACAGCTGTCAGTTTCTTCAGTTGGTTGCTGTATTTATGGACAGAGTTTTCCTTGAGTTGGGGACAGAAGTTAGACCCAAGAGGTGGAATAGGCCACATCACTCTGTTGGCCATGGTTGTACAGCTTGCCTACTGGGATACATCTGTGAACAACTTAATTAACCATTTCACAGAAGGAGTCCACAAATGAGGATAAGGATTCCCTTGTGTTAGCTTAGTGGGCTCTGAGAGTATGGACAGAGAGATCTAACTGGGTTCAGAGAGGTGTAGAACTGGCACGTGCCCCTGCAGTAGCGGGGCAAGGTCCATGTTCTAGCGCCCTGAGCAGGGAAGCCCATCAAGGTATTGATTAGTCTACTCTGGCTTTCGGCTGGAAGAGGTTTGTGCTAAACCTGGCCCTTTCTTAAGGGTTAACCCCAAACTTTTAACCTTCCTACGCCTATTTTTTTTTTTACCTTCTTTTTTGTTGGCTTTAGGACTCTGGACACTTTAGCACTGCTAATCAGTGCTAAAGTGCATGTGCTCTCTTCTCTAAACATGGTATGATTGGTTTACACCTGTTTGGTATATTTGATTTACTTCTAAGTCCTTTGTAAAGTGGTATACCATATACCCAGAACCTGCAAATTAAATGATACTAGTGGGCCTGCAGCACTTTCCGCAAGGGTTTAAAGACCTGGCTGTTTCTGCCTTTAAACTAGAATCTAGATCATTGAGTGCCTCTATATGTGCCTAGCACTCACAGCATGTAACTTCCCAGGCAGCTCCACTGCGATGTCTGAATTAGCGTGGGGTCACACCTCTGGTGTAACCATGCACTTTACAAATTAATTAAATAAATAAATTGTGTTACCCTTAGAAGTAGCTTGTGAAACATGTCTAAGGCCTGCCACCACAGGGGCTATGTGTGCAGTTTCCTGACACATCAACTTGGCATTTAAAACTACTTGCCGAGATCTAAACTCCCCTTTTTTACAGATTTACAGATAGGTCACCCCTAAGGTAGGCCCTAGGTAGTCTTATGGACACAGAGATGTGTAAATAAAAGAGAGGACATGTGTCTTTATGTGTGGCATGTCCCAGTAGTGCCCAAAATCCTATTTCATTTTCACTGCTGTTACCTTACTTCTCTCATAGGCTAGCATCGGGAATTCCCTTATATACTTTTAAGTGGTAATTCCTGATCAGAAAGGAGTGGCGATGCCATGTTTGGTATGTTTAGAATGGTAGTAATAAATCCTACTTACTGTTGAAGCTGGATTTTACCTTGCTATTTTAGAAATGCCGCTTTTGCACAGTGGGCATTTCTCTGTGCTTATGACTCTTAGTGCTCTACAGCCTGTCTCCAATACACGTCTGGGATGGGTGAGAGCTACACTTTGTGCATTCTCTCTACTAGACAGCCACAATACAGAAAGCAATGGGTGTGGCAGGGGTTACATCTGCATTCATCTGCATACTGATACGTCTTCCTAGTGCAGAGAGATGGAGTGGTGGTTCACACTTACATTTGAATAGGTTGTCCTGCCCTCACACAAAGGGCTTATTTAACCCTACTGATTGTCCGGGGCCTGGGGTGGGCTGAAAGGGACCTTTGTGTACTTTTGAGGGTTCTTTTGAAGTCACCTCTACATCTAAAGCATTTTTGAGTATAAGTACTTGGGCTCTGACCCCATGTTTTTAGACACTACTTGGGGCTTGTAACTAGCTGCTACTGGCTCTACAATCAATCTGCACCTTCTCAGAGGAATGCAGTGCTACCAGGAGGGTCCACCATATTACTAACTGCTTTTCTATGTTGGGATGCTGATTGCTGGGCTGCAGGTGGGACTGCCACTTTACAACCTGACCTAAATGTGCAGGCCTGCTGCTTCCATAGTGCCCCCAAGTGTTTCCCAAGGGCTTGTTAGCTTGCCACCTGTTTCTGCAATATCAGGATCATAAAAGATTGCTGTTGGACTCTCTCATGAAGGAGCCATGACTGACTGCGCCTTGTTTTGCCTGCTTCTAAAATCTGCGTGTGTAAGTCCCTTGCCCTTCCTTAGTGTGTGTTGAGCACTTCATCTTTCTCTCTCTAGAAGCAGCTTGTAACTTGTGCTTCCTCTGGGAAAGGAGTTTCATAATCAGCTCATGACTGATCCTCAGTTTGGCATGGGCAGATCAGGTGCTTCCTGTCATGTTGGGGCGAGTGCTGGACAAAGAATCAGCAGTTGCCCAATTTGTGCACTCTGAGCGCCAAGTCGCGTTCTTCTACCGAGAATTTGCAGAGGCAACAAGAAGACTCCTTGTGATGTCAGAGCTACTGTGACCCGGCCCCAAGGGAACCCTGGGTTCGGACAACGCGGGCCCTGCTTTCGAGGCCCGCTGATGCTTGTGCAGCACTGCTCAAAGGAGTTCCCTGTTGCCTACGGAGCTTCCCCCATCTGCCCCCAAAAGCTACTGGGAGTGAGTAGGGCTGGGGAAGCAGTAAAGCTGTCCTGCTCTCCATCACAAGTGATTCCGTTCCTTGGGAGGGGGCGACCAAGCAGGTCTGTTCCTTTGGGGCATTGGTAGTGAGACCGAGCCGCCACGAAGGACCCCGGGCTTGCTGGAACTTGGGACAGTGAACTTTGTTTGCATTGCAGAACAACATTGTGGGCCTGCCTTCCCTACAATAAACTGGCTCGTATGGTTTCTATCATTAGGGTTTCACCACAGTTACACTATAAAGCGTTATAGGAGCGCAGGAGCTTTGTGACAGTTGTGTTCACTTCGATTTGTGAGTGATTACCCTAACAAACTGCATCACTTGCAAAATCTTTTTTGATGTATGTCATTATAGTCTTGTTCTGAACAGGATAACACGTACTATCTAAAAAGATGCATATTTTGAAAAGCATATTATGTATTTATGTTGTTTTGTCCTTAATCTGGTTATAATATAATATAATAAGCTATTTTTATATACCCTGTGTGGAGTCTCGCTTTTGTGGTGTATTCTTTGTGTTGCTATGAGAATATGTTACAGGATCGCTCCACATTGCCTCTGATGATAAGGCTGCCTTCTCTGGGACATTCTACCAGAAAGGGTGAGCATAGGTGATCTTGGTGTGTAAGGGACGTACCCTGACTAAAGTGGTAGGTTATGCCTGGCTTAGGTGCATACTCTAGCCAACCAGAAACCCAATTTCTAACACAGTGCTTGACTGCAGAGAAAAGTACTTTCCCCATCACTCAGGCAGTAACCACTGTGCCTGTCATTCGCAAACTACAATTGGCAACAGTTTTCATAGGAACCGGGTTTGTATCCCGGCCTCACCTCAGTATCCTGTGGATACCGGCAAATCTCCCTTTGCCAGAAATAAAAAACATATAAAGAAGTCTCTGTCTGGAGTGAAGTGCTTTGTTGCTTATGGCCGATTATTGCGCTATGTAAAACTGCCCACATTAATATGTGGATCATGTCTGACAATACGCTCTAATTTAGTCCTTCAAGAATTAAGGACAAGGCCTTAAACATCGTTGTCAGAAAGAGATACCATATTGTGGCTGAATTGCACAGTGTCAAACTGGATAATCTAGGATTAATCCCAGTTTTCCTGCTTGATCAATTTATGTGATCCTAGGCAAATAGTTAATATCTGAAAGAGACAGTTCTTGTAGATTCCTTACCTTAGAATTACCCCCAGGCGTCAGACTGGATCTTCAGAATTTTTTCTTTGCAGTACCCCTGTGTGTCAGAAGGTGGCGTTGGTCGACTCTGCATCCGTCGTTGTGTTCGCTGGGATGACGTAGCGGGTCCTACTTAGATACCGCCCCTGCATGCTGATGTTAGTTCTTTATTTTTCCGCGCCAGCCTAGCGCAGATATAGAGAGAGCTACCCTTTAGTCATTTTTTGACTAAATTTATTCGACGTTTTTAGGTCTCGCTGAGCCAAAGGCTCGAAGAGACATTTTGTCTGTGGGATTTTCAAAGTGCTACCCACAGTCTTTTGGCTGGCCTAAACCTTGAGTGCACGATCACTTGCATGTGCACAGCTGCTCCCACTCCCCCTCCCTTCTCTATAGCTTTCTTACACTTTAGCCGCTTTGACCCTTGCATTCCCCCCTCCCTTCTCACCCAGCCCTTTGATGCTCTGCTGGATTACTTTCACTTTCGCCACTTTGATGTTTGATTTATATTGCCTTTGTTTATGTGACGGAGATCCATTGCATTTGGCAGAACATTTCTGGGGCCGTATTGCATTAAATACACTAGGTGGCGCTAACGTGTTTTACAGAGCACCATACAGCATTTTGTTCTGCGTTAAAAACAAGCATTTGCAATGCAATAGGTCTTGCATTTATGCAGTTTGAGCTATTGGCATTGTACATGACAATGCCCTTTATTTATGTTTTGGTTTTCAAAACATAAATAAAAGGCATTGTCATATACAATGCCAATAGCTTAAACCCGCGTAAATGCGAGACCTATTGCATTGCAAATGCTTGTTTTTACTTCTTTTTTTGAGTCTTCGACTCCTGGTGCACGAGGGCTGTCCCAATGCTGGACCTGGTTCAAGCCTTGTGACTCCTTTCACAAGCTGACGTCTGTGATGGATCTGCACCTTGTGTGCCTCTGATGTCTGGAGCGCGACCACGACCCAAAGTCATACTCTGACTGCCGGGCCATGAATCCACTGATTGATGAGTACTGAAAGTTACTGGAGGCCCGTTGGTCGACTCTGCATCATTCCTGGTCTTAGTTTAAAGGAAGTTCTTGGGGCCGCTTGCGGAGCCCCGACACCTCATCGCACTCTAAGTCTTCGAGGTCTTCGGGTAAGTCCAAGAAGAAGAAGGCGAAGAAGCACCGCTCTTTGCCTTTTCCCTGTCTGTGGATGATGCGATGCGGGACTCGGAGTGTCATTGGTCAAAGGCTCCATCTCCGGTGCCTACTTCAGGGATGACGCTTCACCTCCTCCTGTTTCCGGGAGCTAGAGTGTTTCCTGACCATCTCTGCAAGTTCTACCAGGACCTCCGCCTCGTCTTTGGGCGGTCCAACTCTACCGGTGTGCCTTCGGGCCCCACGGAGCTGGTTGGGGGCCGTGGACCTTGATCCAGATTGACGCCGGTTGATCTCACTCAGCCTTCCCATGCGCCTGCCGTTTCCGGCGATCACGCCTCAGGTGCTGGCCCCATCCACACCTCCAAGATGGACTCGGAGCCAGAACTACGTTGGACCCAATGCTGGAGGCATTTTGTTCTGCTGTTCATCCCTGGTGTTCCCTACCGCCCAGAAGATGGTGATGAGGACTGGGAGGGGTCGCTGGACCCTTTAGCAGATCAGCTGGAAAAAACAGACTGGAGAGAGGACCTGGGTGATGCCAGCGGTCTGGACACTTCTCTCCGGATCCAGTCTGATTCCTGGGGGTAATTCTAAGGTAAGGAATCTACAACTAACCTACGTCTTTTACAGATACATCGTTACCGAAGGTAAGTTACCAAACCTCCTTTTGTTCACTATCCCATATGTGAGCTTAGGGTGTTCTCGTAACAAAAGACATTTTTTGCAGTTTTATATAGTGTAATCTCGACCCAAAGGCATTTGAGTGCTTTACTTTAGCACCAATTACATTACACAACACCACAGGGAGATTAAGTGATTTTCCCAGAATCACAGGATGTTTAGCCAAGTCGAGTCTTAAACCTGGTTCATCAATTGTTGTGTTTGTATTTGATATAATAGCCTATAAGTTGCTCCGTTTATAATAAGAATCTAGGCATACATTAAGGTATACATGATGATTGACCTTCTTAGTTTAAGAACAGCATTGTCATCACGGCAGGGTCAGGAATGTGTAGTAATCTGGTCTTTGTTCTATCGCCTTATGACGCTCTGTGCAGAAGGTTTGTTGTGGAGGTAATATTCGATAAAATGTTCATATTTGAATAGTTGGGAGTTGGGTGAGTGGTGTTACGAGGAGAAAGTGCTTGTGAGCAGCTTGGGGTGGATACCTCTATCGTGACCCGATCAAATGAACGTACGCATCTCAATCATTCTAGCTCCAGTGTTATGCAGTATATGAGGCAATGAGGATGGGATACGAACCCATGTGTGCATGTTTAGACGAGCCCTTAAGACCTGGATCTTTGGCCTAACAGATGTCTGTTCCTTGGCTATGATTTAGTTTGGACATTATAGTTAGTCTAGTTATCTGCAGCGCCAGGAGACTCCGTCAGGAGTGACAGTCGCGCTATATAAATCTTTCTTTTCATTTCATTTCTTACATTATCTAACAAGCCCAATCTCCCATAAACACAACCACGTCAACAATGCTTCAGCTGCCATTTTGGAACATTGGGCTAATTTGTATGCAGTGTTATGGTAATCACGATATAACTGCACGCAAGATCGGAAGGTTGCAGCAGAGTCAAATTAATGTTGTGCCCTTCACGGTGCTAAGCACACATGCGGAGATTAATATAGGCTCACTATTGTTCCCAAGAGCATAAGTGCTGCCCTGTACCCATTGTGTTTAACCCCTTCCCGGCTCATGACGGAACCGCTCCGTCATGAGCCACGGTTGCCGTGTGCTCATGACAGAGCGGTTCCGTCATGCCGCGACCGTTGGCGGCCGCTCCGCCCAAGAGGCGCTGTTTCCCCGCCTGTGCGGGGGGACAATGCAACTGGGCGGAGTCATGACAGAACCACTCCATCATGAGCACAGCTCAACCGTGGCTCATGACGGAGTGGCTCCGTCATGAGCACAGCGCCACCGCGCTGCCGCCCCACACCCCCCAGCGCTGCGGCGGAATTCCCGCCGCAGCGAAGGGGTTAATGGCTGTTCTCCATGTGGTACTTCTAAATGTCGTTTTTAATCGTACAATCTTAAACTCGGATGGCACAAATCGATATGGCAATGTGTACACCATTTTGATGGTAGCATATACAGCAGTAAATTGTGCAAACTTGTTTGCATAACTTTAAGACAAAATTAATTGCTAATTGCTTACTAACAAGTTTTTGAACTTGTACATATACTTTGGTGCTCACATTGTGCCTGGACCTGCAATATGTTAACCCTCCACCACCATTCATAGACACACCGGGACATCCATCTATTCCCTGGAGGCAGTGGTTTGATGCATTCAAGATGTATTTAGGGGACGGGGGGCATCAAGGCTAAGACCAGAATGAAAGAAGATTTTGCTACATCATTCTCTCAGATTCTAAGGAAGGTCAACTTATAAGCACCTACCTGAAGTTGAGATAGTGGAGGGTGAGGAACATAACGAGTTTCAGGAGGAAGTCGAGAAGCTTTCAAAAAGATTTGATGTGCCACCAAGTTTAGTTGTTTCCAGAATTACATTTTTCAAGAGAATCCAAAGGCCCAAGAAGAACGTAGACACATACATGTCAGCACTGCGCAAACTGGTTGCTGAATGCCAATTTGAAAATGTCAGTTACCAACTAGTATGTGATACATTCATCTGCCATTGTGCTGATTTCCTTGAACTGTAGAAAACTCAATCCCATATACTAAAACACCATTTTGGCTCCCCTTGTTAATTCATGTAAATCACCAGAAACAGCTTCAGAGTCATCACTGCTTTTACTGTTTATGTGTCTAGAAACAAGCATCTAACTTTTAACAGGAATATAAGCAACGTTGTACTATGCTTGCCCTTGTGCTATTTGAAATTCCTTCATATTTGCAAGCAAGTTGTAATTTAGAATAAAGGGAGCAAAACTGGTTAGAATGGTTTGTGGTCAAATAAATGAAATTGTCCTGGAGCACTCTTTTGTGAACAAGCCTGTGCCAGTCTTCCAATGTAATTGACAAAACTAAAGATGCATATACATTCAAAGTTGACACACTTTGTTCTTCTGTTTTCAGTGTACTCTACAGGGGTATTGAGCTGAGTACTTACATCTATTTCTGGAATAACTACAGACTCTTTGAGTTGCCGTGGGACTCGCCGTGGACATGGTGGTTGACTTTTATTGGGGTCGACTTTGGATACTATTGGTTTCACCGCATGGCCCATGGTAAGAACTAAACATTTAAAGAATCCGTCTCAATTCTTCTTTTACCATTAAGATCTTGCTTTGAGGTTATTGAACAGAGAAAATGAAAAGGCCAACAATTGTCCAATTAACTTCATTAAATATTTATGCATTTACATGTACTTTGGAGTATTTTATCATGCACATCTAACCACAAAGGGAGCATATCAGTTTAATATGACTAAACGCAACAAATATACGGCATGTGTCAGAAAGTGGGTTATTAATTTGAGTGGATGTAAGTATACAACAGAATTAGTCAAGCAACCTTTTATGGTAATACACAGTTTCAATAATTTAACCTGGGCATATCCCCATGGTAACTATGGCACAGAGCAGACAGGCTTTACTTAGGATAATGTGTAAAATATTTAGCAGTAATAAAACAGTTACAAAGTCAAAACGCAACACAATAAAAACCCTGCAACCTATTTAGAAAAATCGGGAAACATTTAGGGGTCGATTCCGATCCTGTATTTTTTTTTCCCGTACGACTCGTATCCGTAAATTTTTCCATACAAATCGTACAAGTCCCGTCCGACCCATGAAGTACAAATCGTATGTGAAAAATACATACGGATCTGCCCTATCTGTACGAATCAGATCGGGAAAAGTTGTACGAGACGGACCCGGACACTTTTCCGTACGAAGCCTAAAAATACAGTCCGACCGTACAAGTACGATCCGGACCGGCTTTCCGATTTACGAATTGTACGGGGAATGACTTGTACATATGCAATGTCCGTGTACGCACCGTACATACGCAATGTTGTTGTACGCACCAATGTTGTTGTATGCACCAATGTTGTAGTATGCACCGTACATATGCTATGGTGGTGTACGCACCGTACATACCCAATGGCGGTGTACGCACGTACATACGCAATGGCGGTGTACGCACCGTACATAGCAATGTCGGTGTACGCACCGTACATACGCAATGGCAGTGTACGCACCGTACATAGCAATGTCGGTGTACGCACCGTACATACACAATGGCGGTGTACGCACCGTACATAGCAATGTCGGTGTACGTACCGTACATATGCAATGGCGGTGTACGCACCATACATAGCAATGTCCGTGTACGCACCGTACATACACAATGCATGGGGGTGTGTGCCTGTACGACTCGTACCCCTGTACCGCACTGAACCACGGACACTGTAAAACAGCACAAGAAGGGTCTATTCGACTCGCACAACACCACAAAATACGTCTACAGTGCACAAAAGTGGAAATGACTGACCTGGACACATCCAAACAGGCAAAGAGAGGGGCAAACTAACAAGCACCCCTTATAACACACCCACCAAAAATTCAAACTGAGGCCCACCCACAAATGGACCAATAAAAAGGGCCCACACACACAAACCACAAGCCTTTGCAACAGACTCACTGCAGCTAGAGAGCACACCCCAACAACTGCACCCATCCACCTTAACATATACACCTTCACACATCCTCCTTCACACATACCCCCTCTTCACATTCAGACCCACACCGTCACATTCAGACCCACACACCCACAACCATCCAAACCATCACCCCACACCATGCCCACAGACAAGAATCCAAAGTTCACAAGGGAGGAGCTGGAGATCCTTGTCAATGAAGTCATCAGAGTCGAGCCACAGCTGTTTGGAACATTGGTCAAACAGACCAGCATAGCCGAAATATCACGCATGTGGCAGAGGATCATCGATAGGGTGAATGCTGTTGCACCCATCAGAAGGACCAGGACTGAATGCCAAGCCAGGTGGTACGATCTGCGGAGGGCGGTCAAGCGCAAAATGAATGATGACTACGCCCAGAGCAACATCACTGGAGGTGGTGGGCCTCTCAGACCAGTACATTTCCATCCCTGGGAGGAGAAGGTGATGGCCCTGCTTCTGCCGGTGGGAGTACATGGACTTCAAGGACTTCCAGAGCCTGGTGAGTACACAAACAACTTATGTAACATGGGGGTAATGGCATCCACACCCCAACTACACCAAATGCACGCAACTACCCCCAAGCCCTCACCGGCCAGAACCACAGTCAAAAACAATGCTAATGCAAATCACATGTGTATGCCCCATTGAGAAAGCAAGGCCATGCTATGTCCCATGCTACACGAAGCACCAACCCAAGAATGGGAGGGTGGGTGGCACAAAACACATTGTTGAACACCAAATCAGACACAATTGCTCTCATCCCATATGGCCCAGGTACATACCCATGCACCATGCGCAATGCACAGGGATTGGGAAAGTACTGACAAGATAGCTCACACTCGGCCCGGGTGTAGGCAGCACAAGGCCCTCCTTTGACCAGTCCAAACACCAACACCAAGACAACAAGGTCAGATATCTAGGACAGGAACTCACACTCACTGTCATGGCAGCATGCTCCATGGGAGGACAGCTACATCACCTGGGAGCCCCAGGGCCAAATCACACTACACATACCAGCAGGCTCTGCCACACACACCCCTTACACAAGCAGACACCCCTGGGACAGGCAATGGATTTACCCACTGTCACAATGGACATGTAACTCAACAAGACCAATACATAGCCGAAGAAGCATCCAAGCCAAAAATCTACATGTCAAAGACTCAGGAGAACATATCAATCTGTCCCCTGCAACATACCCATCCACAAGTGAACTTTGAGGAGAATGCTAGGCACATACAACTACCTGGAGGAACAGTGCCAACTTGAATGTGTATGAAACATGCATGTTGCATGAAACAGCATTACCATTGTCTGTCTCTCACACACAGGGCAACGTAATGAATCTCCCCCCAACAATGGGGGTGAAGAATCACAGTCCGAGGCTCGGGAGGAACCTGATCCCACCGGCAGCGACGCCTCTCAACACTCTGCGGATGACCCCGACCGACCTGGACCCTCTGGTGTCCAAGCCCCTGCAGAACCTGGTTCAGGAACATCTGTGCCAACCACCACCCACATTCCTGCCACATCCCAGGAGACACCGAGGAGCCCTACCCGCAGTGAACAACTGAGCCAGTCTGACCAGGAGGGAGAAGGTGCGGCGGGCACCCAGGAGGAGGCAGACAACACCGCCACTGCCATCCCTCAGGGGTCCCGTAGACCCGATGTGCCCACAACGACAGGCCAGGCTCGTGTGGGCAGGGGTGGTGGGAGTGGAGGCAGGCGGAGGCGAGAACCTGACCAGCCAGCTGAAGGGACCGGTATGTCACACATACACAACATCATGGATGCATACCAACGTGACACCGGGAGTTCAGCCAGGTAGTGGTGACCCTCACAGAGATGAAGAACCAGCAGGCCGAGCAACACGCCAGTCAACAAGAACACCAAGGACGGATGGAGGCAAGACTGGTTGAGCTCCTGGCGGTGCAAAGGGACATAAGCCATTTACTCCGTCGGATTGCCGACAACATGGGCAACCCTCCCTGTGCCACCAGGCGAAGACCACCACCAGTCACAGGGAGGGAGGAGGAGGAGGATTCGTCCGACGGAGCGTCCCAAGCATCGTCAAGGCCTGCATCTGAGGGTCCCGCGAGGAAGGTGAGTCGTCCGCGGAAAAGACCGTGAAAGGCAGCAGCCCATCCACATCTCCCAGGTCACCTGGCCTGGCACCTGGCCATCATGTGCGACAGCATCACCTCATTGACTGACATCATCTGCCACATGGACTTGCTGGTACCAGTCTGACCAATGATGCCAAACACTGTGGTCTGGACTCTGATGACTTCAAATGGCAAGGATCCCATCTCCCCCTGTGAACTTTGGATTCTATGGTCCCTGTTTTCCACCTTTTTCTTTGCACAAATCACGCCCCAGAGCTATAATTAAAAAAATAATACTTAAAATGTTATGTTGCAGTCATTTAGCATGAGTCCACAACATACGTGTCGGGATATGTCAAAGTATGCCTGAGTGTGGAACTAACTCCAGCCATCCATACACTTGGATCTGAGTCCGGTCGAGGACACACATGGGTCACAATGTATCACCAAATACAGACATGGAGCCCAATACTCACCCATGATGGCCTCAAGCTGCTGAGGGGGGGGCTTGCAATACTGCTCAGACAGACCAATTTGGAAGAGTATCATGAAGGTGTAGAGGTCATGGGTCATGTTGATGTGCCCGGGGAGGGAGTCCCAGGTCTGTTTGGCGAGGTGGGAGAACTAGTTCCTGGATGCAGTTTTTATGTGGATGTGATGAATGGTGGCCAGGGCAAGGTGGGCTGCATGGAGTTGGGCCAACGGGGTGTTGGATGACAGACGTCCAAGGTTGGTTTTGGGTCTGGGGTTGTGGACTGCTTCCTGAGTGTGGTTGAGGAGTCTGAAGGTGATCCTGCAGCAGACAGTGAGCCATTGTAGCTATCTCAGGTGGACGGTGATGTGGCTGGGGCGGGGGATGTTGAAGATATGGTGTGCGGATGCACCCTGGATGTTGACAAGTTCTCATGCAGTTTTGCTGTTGTTCTCCATAGAGGCCGGTGCTGTGGTTGAGCCGGCTAGTGTCGTGGACCTTGGGGACGGTCTGTCTTGCCTTGGAGTGTATCTATCTGTGGATCATTTGCAGCATGCGGAGAGTGTTCTAGCATGAGGTACAGATGGTGGTGAGTTGCATGGTAATTGTGAGCGATGGGTCCATGATGAACACCAGCTTGCGTGCGTGGCCACTGGGTGCTGGTGCAGTGCCCAGACCAGTGGGACACAAGGAGTTGACCCAGCCGTAAGGGGAAAATCCTCAGATGATGACCTCAGTCCTGTCCAAGTCCAGCCTCAGGTGGCTGATGTTCAGCCATTCGTCAACAGATCTCATGCCTTCTTGAAGTTTGGATCTGGCAATGGCTGGGTCTTTGGTGAGTTTGAGGAGCAGCTGGGTGTCAGTGGCATACGCGATGATGATGAGGTTGTGTGCGCATGTGATGGTGGAGATGGGGGTCATGGAGACATTGAAGATCGTCACGCTGAGAGAAGAGCCCTGGGGCATGGGCCAGATGACCCCAGTGTACTACATGCTGCAGGGTGGAGGCCGACTCCCTGCGCCTTGCTGGTGAGCTACTTGTTGATTTAATCCTGGGTCCTCCTCTGGATACCAGTGTTGGAGATGTGTGAGCTGACAGTGTGGTAGCACATAGTGTAGAATGCCGTTGAGAGGTCAAGAGGGGTGGGCTCACCATTGTTGAGCAGGGCAAAGTTGTCATTGGTGTTGGCAATGATGACGGTTGCAGTGGTGTGATTACTGTGGAAGATGGTCTGGTGCCGGTTGCCTGGAGCTGTTTGTGTGGAGGAAGTTTGTCAAGTTGCTCGTTGGGTGTCTTCCTGATTACATTTGCTGGGTAGGGAAGCAGGGTGATGTCCCAGGAGATCCTGCGGGACTGCTGTCCATTGTTTAACAAGGGCCTGGGTCTCTGCATGCCTCCAGCTCCCATGGGATGTGGCTAACTCAAAGGAGACATTCTTGACGCGCTGGACGTGGGCTTCAAGGATGGGGAATGATGTGGTTGAGATGTTGTGTGGGAAGGGGCCTGATGGAGAGCCAGAGTGGATGGTGTACATGAGCCAGGTGGTGTATTTGCTGCTGACGGGAGTCCAGAACCTGAGTGGTGTTTGTCCTGCAGATAATAGTGCTGTATGCCTCTGTGTGCCAAGGCTGTCATGTATGGCCATGAGCTTGCAGTGGTAGAAAGTTGCAATGGATGTGATCTGCCTTGCAAGGGTGGGGTGTCTTTTGGATGGAGATCTGCTGTCAGTTCACTCACAATGCTGATGAGCACTTTGATGTCGTGTGTTTTGGTGCCTCTGCCCTATCTGAAGGATCTCCACTTGTCCTTGCTGATGATATGGTGATGGCTGTGTGTGGCGTTTTCCAGGGCTGTAAGGCAACTGATGGTTCTTTGTGTTGCAAGGTTTGCACAAGAGTCCGACTAGATCTGTATGAGTCCAGTAGGTCTGCCTTGTCCCAGGTGGCTTAACTGTTGTTGTGCTTCACAGGAAAGTCTGTCAATGTGGCAAGATTGTTGGATCAGTTGCTGATCCAGTGTGTGAGGTTGCAGGGTGTGGCCGTGGTGTTGTTTTGAGTGTCCCACACAGCTTCTCTGTGGGGGATCGGTAGCGGGGTGTGGGGCAGTGTGTTGCTTGACGGAGACGTGGATGCAAATGTTGATGGACCAATGATGGATGGTGGTGTGGTTCTCCTCCAGCAAGAAGTTACTGGCCCCCAGCCACATGTAGCCTGTGGAGGTGAGGGCGTGCTTGCAGATGTACCTGTTGATGGCTTAGCGGAATTGTGGATGTAGGCCTGGAGATCTGTAGATAAGTGTTACTCTGAGGGTTGCCAGGGGGTTGGTGCTAAACCGGATTTGTGACTCTGAGGGTGTACTTGGGAATAAATTGCAATTCATCCTCCGGGATTGTTGGTGCCGTCCCTGCGGGTGATCTTGTATCCGTCTGAGATGGCAATGAAGAAGTTGTGTGCTGAGGATGCTTTTGTCCAGGTTACTGTCATGAAGGTGATGTGTGGGGCTGTTGTGTTGAGGAGGTAACAGAATCCAACGGAGTGCTGGTGGATGGAGCGGGTGTGGAGTTGGAGGCACATGACCTGGTTCTGACAGGGTCTGGTAGGCTGGGCAGCGTTGTGTAGGCAGTTGGAGTTGCACACTCAGCATGCGAAGGTGTCGTGTGTGTGCTTAGGGGTTGCCTGATAGCAGGCGGTTGATTGTCTGGAGGACATTGCTTGGAGGGTGGCTGCAGCATGAGCCTGTTGAGTGACGTGGGTCATGCAAAGACCAGAGGGTCGTGCACTGTGCACGTTGCAGGCGCAGACGGTCCTGCCTTTGGCATGGCGTTGGCGCAACAGTGGCACAGAAAAACTGCTGGCTGCATTTAAAATGGGTGGAGGGGGAAGGGAGGAGCATTTTGGAGGCGTGTGGGTTGCAGAATTTGGGCACTCGGTGGGGAGGTGCCGCAGGTGAGGCAGCAGCAGGCAGAAGGGGTGAGTAATTAGGCAAAAGACAAGGAGGTCAGAAAGGCCCAGTGCAACAGGTGTATGTAAAGGAAGGAGTGTCAGGTTACTCATGGGTCACTCCGAGAAAATGTATGAACAATCACCAGAAATTACGGCCACAGGATCAGGCAACAAAATGCGGAGCTGCGAACAGGAGACACACCGTCAGCAGGCGTTGACGTCCCGTTGTGTGGAGCAACCTGCGCAAATACATACACAACCAGGTATTTCATGCACAATAGATATTATCAGCCATGAAGAACTGCATGCATGTTGCCGAAGTACACATACACTCATATGCTCAATCTTTGATAAATATGCCATAGATCACGCATGCAAACTGGCAAGAGAGCTGCACTGACAGAGATGAGGCACTTGGGATTGTGCTGAACACCTTTATTCCACAAACACACACAAAGGGAAAAGCATCCATATGAACAGACTCACAGGTCAGTTGACCTAACATGTGGGACATACGCTGGACCCCCCCTTCACAACACGGATGATGTAAATCCCAATGAACTGGCACACAAGTTATGGGGATGAGCCAAACACATCCTGCTGCACACGGAGAGGCTGCAATTCCCCAAAGAGCCTGTTGTTGTGATGTACCACACTATGTCCACCCGTAGCATCCGCAATGTTTCAGAGGCAAGGTTTACACACATTGATGCCTTCATCAGACGCCACACTCCACTACAGATGACTATCAAGAAGGGTGACTTACATGTCATGGGAGTGATGCTACATGTGCTATGCTCCATGGTGAGAAGACATGTATGCATGGTACCACAACATGCATAGAAGCAGGCCCACACATTCCCAACCCGTACCAACACCAAAAAGCCTTGCTGCAATCCTTACCCAAACTGACATTTCCACATGTCCGTGCATGGAACGCTGATTCAGCACACGTTGCAATCCTCATGAGGAATAGCAGGAGAACAACGATGACACGAGCAGACAACAGGCGCAAAAACCTGGGAATGACAGACACACAATAAGTCACCTGAGACAATTCTCTCCGCACACATGGACATTTACGAAACATGAACAATGTTGCACACATGCAAATTTCAAACAAAGTCTCTCCGCTAAACTGTGTGGCATGACATCATCACTCGAGTGACACATCTGAACACACATCAAAGTCACCTTGCATTCAGTCTGCTGGACACACACAATGCAACACATGCCACTCAATGCTACAAGCTTGCACACTCATACCCAGTGACTCACCATTATGAGAAGAAGTTGCGTATGAGCTGACTCCAGATATCATCCTCCTCCTCATCACTAGCCTCGTGACCAAGCCCTTGATCCTCCACGGGTGGATGTTCCTGCTCATCCGGATCCAGGATGAGTGGCACTGCGTTCTGAACTGCCATGTTGTGCAGCATGCAGCACACGAGGAAGATTTGGCAGACTTTCTCCGGTGGATATGGGAGGGACCCTCCTGTTTTGTCAAGACCGGAATCCGCTCTTCAGGAGTCCAAACGTCCTCTCAATCACTCGCCTGGTCTGCCCGTGTGCATTGTTGTACTGGTGATCTGCAGCTGTTCTTGGGTTGCGGAGAGGTGTCAGCAGCCATGGCATGTTGGGATAGCCAGAGTCCCCTACATGGAAACATCATGTAAATAAGTGGGTCAGGAGATGCAGTAAGAGACAAAGATACCGCAACACACAGGACAAACAGAGTATACCCACCAACAAGACATGCTCGTTCATTGTGCAGCCGCAGCATCATTTGTGGCACCCTGCTTCGCCTCATGATGTAGGCATTGTGTGCTGATCCTGGAAAACGTGCACAGACATGGGAAATCAGCATGTTAGCAAGACACACCACAAGGGCATTTATCGAGTGGTAATGTTTTCTATTGCGATAGACTTGCTTCTGTGCCTGTGGTGGTACCAAAGCCACATGTGTCCCATCAATGGACCCAATTACATGGGGCATCCCTCCCAGGGCATAGAAATCACCCTTGACATCTGTCAACTCCTCAGGAGTAGGACATTTGATGAATTCATCAAGGTGCTCCAACATGGCTGCCAAAACATCACGCAGGACACGGCTGAACATTGTCTGTGACATCCCACCAACATCAGCTATCGTCGATTTAAACTTACCTGTGGCAAAAAAATGTAGGGCTGCCATCACCTTCATCTTAGGGGTCAGCGCAGTAGGATACCTGTGTCGCAGTTGGAGGTGTGGTGCCAGCTTGTTTGTCAAGTCCTCAATCAACTGGCGAGAGAATCTGTAACGGCAGATGCAGGCACGTTCCCTCATGGCACCCAAGTCTGGCATTGGTCTTGGGACAGGCGGTGCCCTGCAAAACATTGTTTGGAAGACTGAAGATTGAGAGTCGGGCAACATCAATGTCAATGAACATAGCACATGCCACACTGTTAATACACATCAGGTAACTATGGAGTCGGGTGTGTGCAATACTTCCAGGACACATATGCCAGCTTGCTGGCACTCCTACAAAAAGCCAGATACACCTGTTTATTGTCAAGTCTACATGACATGCCCTGAAATGAGCTGGGGGCCAGTCTGAGTGAACAGCCAGAGGACTCACCGGAGTGACACACAACCACATAGCTGCATTGGAAGGATGTCATCTCATCCAGACAGCTGACTGCAAGGCACACGCACAGGTCACATGGAATGTCAAATGTACATATCAAACACATTGCGATGAAGGGGTACACGTGACAACAGAAAAACACAGCCATTGAGACAACGCAGACATGTATGCCTGGGAAAATATGATGTCCGATGCACACAGATCCTACAGACGTGAGAATACACATGTGGCATGGTGTGCGTAGATGTGTGCCATGCCCATCTACACACAGACCCATGTTGGATGCACCAACAGCAGATGCAGTTGACGGAACACTGACAGCAAGCTCATGGGAACACATGACACACACCTGACATAGTCACAAAGGGGCACGCTGATCGTGACATGTCAGTTGATAGATTGTCCCTGTCCCTGGCATCAGGAGACAGGTGCGGGTGTTGTTGAATGTGCCATCCCACTGCTGCTGTGCATGACACAGTTGGACTACAGACATACATGTGTCAAGTGTCAAGGTGATGTGTGCCACATAGTGCCCCATCACACATGACATGTGTCCACAGATCATCACACATCAATTGTGCAACTAGATGAGATGACCTGTGCAATATCACTGTCTGCCACACCTAGGGCCTGCACATGTAAGTATGCAATGACAAGTACTTGATGGACATCCATGTGCGACTCGTAGCCCTCCATTCCTGGCATGTGTACGCCTGTATTACCATTGTAAGCATGTGAAACGCACTGTACAACTATTGCCGTAGGGGTACGTTTGAAAAGCACCGTTCATCTAGTGCGCACATGTACATGTGAAACGCACCGTTCAACTAGTGCGTACATGTACGTTTGAGAAGCACCGTTCAACTAGTGCGTACATGTACGTGTGAAATGCAACGTTCAACTAGTGCGTACATGTACGTGTGAAATGCACCGTTTAACTAGTGTGTACATGTATGTTTGAAAAGCACCGTTCAACTATTGCCGTAGGGGTACGTTTGAAAAGCACAGTTCAACTATTGCCGTAGGGGTACATGTGAAACGCACCGTTCAACTAGTGCGTACATGTATGTTTGAAATGCACCGTTTAACTAGTGCGTACATGTACGTGTGAAACGCACCGTTCAACTAGTGCGTAAATGTACGTTTGAGAAGCACTGTTCAACTAGTGCGTACATGTACGTGTGAAATGCACTGTTCAACTAGTGCGTACATGTACATTTGAAAAGCACTGTTCAACTATTGCCGTAGGGGTACGTGTGAAACGCACCATTCAACTAGTGCGTACATGTCCGTTTGAAATGCACCGTTCAACTAGTGCGTACATGTACGTGTGAAACGCACCGTTCAACTAGGGCGTACATGTATGTGTGAAATGCACCGTTCAACTAGTGCGTACATGTACGTTTGAAAAGCACCGTTCAACTATTGCCGTAGGGGTACGTTTGAAAAGCACTGTTCAACTATTGCCGTTGGGGTACGTGTGAAACGCACCGTACCCACGCATTCATTGTGTGTGTACGGTCAGTATCACAGTTCTAATGGTGCCGTAGAGGTACGTGTGAAACGCACCGTACCCACGCATCCATTGCGTGTGTACTGTCCGTATCACAGTTCTAATGGTGCCGTAGGGGTACGTGTGGAACGCACTGTACCCACGCATTCATTGCGTGTGTACGCATCGTATCACTATTGTGCTGGTGCCTATGGGTACGTGTGCAACACACCGTACACGTCCACTTCCGTTGATGCGGTACGCAGGGGTTGCTGGACATGCCCCCCCAAGTGACCAGACCCTGGTGGTAATGTATGGGCTCCATATTATAGGTTTGGCTTTGGGTATTGGGTATGTTTCCTGCCCCTCACCCCCACCCTGGCCCCTGGGTGTTGTTCTCACCTTCTTCGGCGTGTGCGTCGGGTCCGGTGCACCAGGTCGTAGGCCAAGAGGACCAGGATGACACGTAAGACGGGGTTCATTGTGTGTACGTCGCGTACCGGGGCTCCGTTTGTAGGATTCTGCTTTCACGGCTGTTTTTCGCTCCCGTAATCAAAGAGACGTACGTAGTGCCATAGGGACGAATCGTACTTGCTGGGCCGGAAACCGCTGCTTAAATACGTCCGGACGTCGCGTACAAGCTGTTCCGGATAAGAATCATTTTTTTTTTGCCGTATGGTCTTTTGTATGATTCTTACGGAAAAAGGCTTTCTGTACGAATCGTACTTCCTAGGTTGTAAGAAGAGTTTACCGGGTACGAGTCGTACTGAGAAAACGCTCCGTACAACGATTCGCACAGCCTTTTTCCAGGATTGGAATTGGCCCCTTAATGACACCAAAACAATACAAATCCAATAAGGGACAATGGAGATATGTTTAAGATTTAAGGCAAAAAGTGCCAAGAAATAGTAAAGCACCAATCAGTATTCACTGTCCATGAGTTATCAGGACCTAGGAGAGATTTCAGGCTGACCACAATGGAGCGTGGGTCTGATACTTTAAGGGGGTCATCCCTGTCAAAGATTACATTTCTTACTTAGTCTCTGAAGTAGAAGTCAAAGTTCCTCCCGATGTACAAGGTTGCAGGCTGGGTCCAACAAAGTCATCCCTACATTACAACGCAAGTCGTTAGAACGACTTGTGCTAGAGGCGCTGGACTTAGGAATAGTATGATTTACTATTCCAATTCCAGCCTACGTAACAGTTGGGAAGGGGTTGCAATAGTAAATCATACTATTCCTTAGTGTATAGCGCCATTCAGCGCAAATCGTTGTAACGACTTGCGTTGTAATGGCCACGTTGTAAACGTATCGCGGTGCAAAAGACTGCATTGTAATGGATGTCTCCCATCTATAATTGATGCCTTCAAAGTGAGAATGTCAGCAAGCAGGAGTTATTGGACGGTGCATGTCTAGAAACCCTCGATGCCAGGGCTGCCTCCATGTTGTGGCAGAATTTTGGCCGACCTCCAGGTCTAAAGGTTGGTCATCACTGGCAGGGGCAGTGTCTTATGGAGAATAGGAGCAGTTAAGCCCAGGGAATCAGTTTTGCTGTCAGTATCAATCTAAGTATGTATATTCAGAGGGTTAAGCTGCTATGTACAAAAGGTTTGAAGTTGTATGTGTTTTTCCTCATGTTTTTTTCAGTTTGTGGTTACCTTATGGTAGTTTGTAACTCTTTAGAAAGCCGTCAAACATAATAAATCAAATGAAAGGACAAACTTCTCTCTGTTCCCCTTAGAGCTTTACAATCAGAAGCTTCTACTCATATGCCAACCAGCCATATCTGTGGTCCACTACTCACCCTTCTTGCTAATTTCATTAGCTGTTCTCGTCACTGGTAGTGTCCTGGCCTCATTAAAATGTTAGATCTGTAGGTCTAGTGACTCGAATAGTCTACTCAACCTAATTATAATGCAATTTACCTGTAAATGCTCTCAAATTGTGTGATTTTAGGCAAATGTTTTATTTTATAGACACATCTTTTTCTTCATTATCACTTATGAGAGCACCTTCAAATATGTGAGTTAAGCTAGTCTCTGTACAAAAAACTCTTTTATTTGATTTAATAGACTAAACCTTTACACCATGCACATCATTAAGTAAGGGTTCTGATTTGTTTTGATCCTCTTAAAATCTTTGTTTCCAATACAAGTTACAAAAAATGTGTTGTACTAACTTTTGAAAAATATTTTGAAATATTTTTAAGTTCATTTACAAGTAATTTAAAGGTTGTGTGTTAGAAAGAAATCATGTCTTCCAACAGCCTTTAATTCCACACTGGTTTACATCATGATTGTCAGACAGTTCACTTTACAAATTCCTGTCATTTTGCAGTCAGGTTCTGAAAAGTAAATGCCAACTTCCAGTATGAAAAAAGCAGCAAATTGTAGAAAGACATACGCTGACATTGGACCTCTGTCTTTGAACTCTCAGCAAATGTGACAAGATAAAAAGAAGATTCAAAAGCATCTGTTCGAGGCATATGAGCTGCAGATTGTACACTTAGCATAGGTCGCCATCTGGTGTTGGGCCCGGATGTTTGCAGTTTGTTTTTCTTCTTGGACCGTCTTTGGAAGTCACGAGTTTGGTGACTCCTCCTTCGGTCCGTACTGCGCATGGGCTTCGGCTCCATCCTCAGATTGTTTTTTTCCGCCATCGGGCTCGGATGTGATCCTTCGTACTCCGGCTTCGAACTTCTACGGTTCCAGCCTCGACGGAAAATCCTCGATTCTTCGAGTTCCTTCATCATCTTCATCTCTCGAAGCGGCACTTTTTCCATCCCGTACATCGACACCGGCCTTCGGGCCCTCCGCGACTCCGGTCCCGGCCGATGGAAAGGACTCCGTTTAAAAAGTGCCCAAAATGTGGGTCTAAATTTCCCCACACCGACCTCCATCAGGTGTGTAACCTTTGCCTCTCTCCGGAACACGAGGCTCGAGACTGCCCCGCCTGCAAGTCTTTTCGATCGAAGAAAACGATCCGAGATCGAAAGGCTCGACGCACCATGGCGCACTCATCCTCGACAGTTCCACCGGACATCTTCGGAGACGACGCCGAAGCTTCGGGGCAGACACACACCGAACTGGGAGAAGACATCGTCAGCGCTTCCGAGGCCGACGACTCCGACCTGGAGGACGTAACACCAGGACAGCGGGCCGTGAGTACAATGCCCCCTCCCAGCCCCGCACCGAAAACCAAAGAGACTCCGGTTACTCCCTCGCCTGCCGGCCTGGGCAAAACCAAAACCAAAGCCTCGATCACCCCACCTTCGGGCCCGGTGTCGAAGCACTCAAAGTCTCACGGCAGCTCGGGATCGAGCCAGCCGACGCCCGGTGCCGATAAACACCACTCGGCACCGAAGCCTGCAAAATCCAGCTCGACTCCGAAACCACCGGTGCCGAAGCCTGGACACTCGGCGCCGACCAAACACAAACAGAAATCGGTCGGCACCGACGCTCCGGCGCCGAAACAGCATTCGACGCCGAAACACACGGAGACCTCCAAAAAGCAGGGCGTACACAGAACATCGAAACCTCCGGTTCCGAAATCGCCGGTGCCGACAGACGACTCGGCGCCATTGGCTCTGTTTACACCAGACCCTTTACAAAAGACTTTGTCCAGAGATCCAAAGACTGGCCTTTTGACTGTGATTACTAAGAAGCGTCGCCTTGAGGCTCCGGCTCCTCCTCCTCCACCCAAAAAGAGGGACTCAGCTACTTCTCCCCTTAGAGTACCCTCCCCACTGCCACCCCCCCTCCCACCACCACCCCCTCCACCTTTACCTCACTACGATCCGGCCCCATCCCCAGACCCGGATGACGGGGACCCGGACAATGACCCAGGGGACGCCCCAATGGATCCCACTCCACCAGGGACCCCAGATCCATGGGAGGATTATAATAACCCTGATGTACCCAATGTACCTCAAGACGACCTATACCCATCAAGGCCGTCTCCTCCAGACGACTCTTTAGGGTTTCACCATTTAGTGCAGAGAGCAGCACACTACCATGGGGTGGACATGCACACGGAACCAGTGGAAGAAGACTTCCTACTGGATACATTTGATTTACAAGATCGTTCCACTGCTATTTTACCCATGCTTAAGGGTGTCACCAAGCACGCTACAGAGGTATTCAAAGACCCTGTCAGAGCCAGAGTACTAAACCCTAGAATAGAGAAGAAGTACAAGGCGGCACCCACAGACCCTGCATACATCAAGGGCCCTGCTCCTCTAGATTCCCTAGTTGTCTCCACAGCTAGAAAGAGGGCTAACTCCCAATCCTCAGGAGATGCCCCACCACCAGACAAGGAATCTAAACTTCTGGACGCGTCTGGTAAACGCACCGCCTACCAGGCTGCAAACATGTGGCGCATTGCAAATACACAAGCACTGCTTGCGCGATATGATAGAGCACACTATGATGAATTAGAGGCTCTTATGCAGCACCTTCCAGAGAAATACAAACGCCAAGCTCATGACCTGATACAGGAGGGCAAACTAATCACAAACACCTCCATTAAGTGTGCCCTCGATGCAGCAGACACTGCTTCTAGAGCCATAAACACCAGTGTCCTGCTTCGACGCCATGCCTGGCTCAGGATATCAGGGTTCAAGCCTGAGGTCCAGACATCAATACTTAATCACACCTTTGACCAGCAAACACTCTTTGGCCCAAAGGTAGACGAAGCGCTCGAAAAAATGAAGAAAGATACAGACACAGCGAAGTCTATGGGAGCGCTCCAGACCCAAGCCTCTAAGCGTTCCTTTCGACGCTCGTCCTTTCGTGGCACAGGTAGAGGCTCCTCCACCGATAATGCCTCTACCTCCTACAAATCCCCTCCTCAAAATACCTTTTCAAAGGGCAACCAAAGAGGTGGTTACAGAGGCAACAACAATAAGGGCAGGGGCAAAACCAACAATACCCGTTCTGCCACCCCACCCGCACAATGACTCCCCTTCGCTCCCCCCAGACCATTCCACTCCGGTCGGGGGCAGACTACAAGATTTTATCCACGTATGGGAGTCCATAACATCGGACAAATGGGTGACCCAAATCATTCGGTCAGGGTACTGCCTCGAGCTAACATCTACCCCACCCAATATCCCACCAAGGCACCGTCCAATGTCCCAAGAGCATTCCACACTGCTCAAACAAGAGGTACTCTCGCTCCTCCAGAAACACGCCATAGAGCAGGTACCCGACAATCAACGAAATCTAGGGGTCTACTCCCTATATTTCTTAATCCCAAAGAAAGACGAGACCCTCAGACCCATTCTGGATCTCCGGCCTCTAAATGCCTACATACATTCAGACCACTTTCACATGGTCACCTTACAACAAGTCCTCCCACTCCTCTGCCAGGGAGACTTTCTCACAACACTGGATCTGAAAGACGCGTACTTTCACATTCCAATACACCCCTCTCACAGAAAATACCTCAGGTTCGTGGTGGACGGGCAACATTACCAATTCAAGGTTCTCCCCTTCGGGGTCACCACTGCACCACGGGTGTTTACCAAATGCCTAGCAGTAGTAGCAGCACACCTCAGACGTCAACATGTTCACGTCTTCCCTTACTTAGACGACTGGCTCATAAAAGCCGCGTCCTACCACCAATGCGTGCAACATACAAACAGCACCATCCAACTGCTTCATCAGCTAGGCTTCACGGTGAACTACCAAAAGTCCCACCTCATACCATCTCACACAAAGCAATATCTCGGGGCCACCATAGACACCTCAAAAGGTATTGCCTATCCAAACTCAGCCAGAATCACAAGCATTCTAGCCTTACGCAAAATATTCCTTCCTCAACACTCTCTACCAGCAAGAGTGTTTATGAAGCTCATAGGGATGATGGCGTCTTGCATCTTCATAGTGCCCCATGCAAGACTCCACATGCGTCCACTTCAGGAGTGCCTAGCACAACAGTGGAACCAGGCCCAGGGTCAGCTGACGGATCTGGTGTTGGTGGACGGCCGCACACATCACTCTCTGCAGTGGTGGAACACCACAAACCTTTCCAAGGGACGGCCGTTCCTGGACCCGGTTCCCCAAGTGACTCTAACAGCGGACGCATCGCTCTCCGGCTGGGGAGCGCACCTCTTACACCTCACAATGCAAGGTCTATGGACGCCACAGCAAAAAACGCTCCACATCAACCATCTGGAGCTTTTGGCGATCTTTCTAGCCCTAAAATCTTTCCAAAAGCAGATTTCAGGCAAAGCAGTCCTCATTCGCACAGACAACATGACTGCGATGTATTATATACAGAAACAGGGGGGGACACACTCTCCCCAGCTCTCCCGCTTAGCCCAGAGCATATGGAGATGGGCAATTCCCCAAAACATTTTTCTCCTGGCACAACATGTTCCAGGCGTACAAAACACCATAGCAGATCTGCTCAGCAGACAGACTCAACAACTACACGAATGGGAACTGCATCCACAAGTTCTTCACCCATTCTTCCGACAGTGGGGGCATCCTCAAATAGACCTCTTCGCCACCCACGAAAACAAAAAATGCCCAAGCTTCGCCGCCAGATACCCACACCCATTGTCCAAGGGCAATGCGATATGGATGAACTGGTCAGGCAGATTTGCATACGCCTTTCCACCTCTCCCACTAATTCCATTAGTGGTCAGGAAACTACAACAGCACTCCCTCACACTCATTCTGGTAGCTCCGACGTGGGCCAGACAGCCGTGGTACACCACGCTACTACAACTATCAGTGGTACCACATCAAAAACTGCACCTTTCCCCATGCCTCCTAACCCAGAACCATGGAGAAATCAGGCACCCGGACCCAGCTCAGCTCAACCTGGCGATCTGGCTCCTGAAATCTTAGAATTCGGGTACCTTAACCTTCCCCCTGATTGCATGAACATCATCATGGAAGCCAGACGTCCTACCACTAGAGCATGCTATGCCGCAAAGTGGAAAAGATTTGTAATGTACTGCCGTAACAATACAATCAACCCTCTAGATGCATCCATACAACACATCATATGCTATCTGCTCCATCTTCACAGGTGTAACCTGGCGTATTCATCCATACGCCTACACCTAGCAGCGATCGCTGCCTATCTACAAAACAGACAGCATTTGTCACTCTTCAGAGTGCCCGCTATTAAAGCCTTCATGGAAGGCCTCAAACGAGTAATTCCTCCCAGGGCACCACCCTCCCCTGTATGGAATCTAAATTTGGTCCTTACACGACTAATGGGTCCGCCCTTCGAACCAATGCACAAATGTGAGCTACAATTTCTCACCTGGAAAACAGCTTTCCTTGTAGCTATCACTTCCCTTAGAAGGGTTGGTGAAATACAAGCGTTCACCATACAGGAACCTTACATACAAATGCATCACAGCAAGGTCATACTTCGAACTAATCCGAAGTTCCTGCCCAAAGTCATTACCCCCTTCCACCTCAATCAATCAGTGGAATTACCTGTCTTCTTTTCGCAACCCCAATCTGTTGCGGAAAGGGCCTTACACACACTAGATGTGAAAAGAGCGTTGCTATATTACATACAAAGAACGCAACCCTTCAGGAAGACCAAACAGTTGTTCGTCTCCTTTTCTCCACCACATAAAGGCAACCCCATCTCAAAATCAGGGATAGCTAGGTGGATTGTAAAATGCATACAAATTTGCTATCAGAAGGCAAAGAGAACATTATCTGTTCCCCCTAAAGCCCACTCTACAAGAAAGTTAGGGGCTTCTATGGCTTTTCTAGGGAATATACCCTTAGATGACATATGCAAGGCAGCCACATGGTCTACACCGCACACATTCACAAAACACTACTGTGTAGATGTGCATTCCCAGCAGCAAGCTAGGGTGGGCCAGGCTGTACTAAAAACACTCTTTCAAACAGCTGCAACGCATACCGGTGGTCGCCGCTAAGGTTGGGTACTGCTATATAATCTATGCTAAGTGTACAATCTGCAGCTCATATGCCTCGAACGGAATATGCTACTTACCAGTATGCATCTGTTCTTGGCATGTAGAGCTGCAGAGTTGTACACGCCCACCCGCCTCCCCGGCTACCTGTATCCGTTCCAGTCCATCTTATTTAGATACAACACACATGGGTTTCTCACTGTTATTACTACGCTCCATCATTTCCCTGTTGGCGAAAAACAATCTGAGGATGGAGCCGAAGCCCATGCGCAGTACGGACCGAAGGAGGAGTCACCAAACTCGTGACTTCCAAAGACGGTCCAAGAAGAAAAACAAACTGCAAACATCCGGGCCCAACACCAGATGGCGACCTATGCTAAGTGTACAACTCTGCAGCTCTACATGCCAAGAACAGATGCATACTGGTAAGTAGCATATTCCTTATTCCTCATTCACTTTCTGAATGAACTGAACACCTTTTCTTTCTCAGCTTTCCAGAACAGACTAGTAGGCCCTAAACATAGCTTGCCCAGATAAAATCTGATTTTCTGTAGCAAGTACAAGCAGACTTCTGGAGGCCTATTGTCGATCACATTTTGTGGCCATTTTCTTGTTTTTTGTTACATCTTTATGCAGGTTTACTATAGAGTTCTCCACAGGCATTTTATTTTATTGCACTTTGCTCCTTTTTGATATTGATGAAAATGATCCTTTTATAGTTCCAAGTTCTATACATTTAAGTTTGTTATTATGAGTAGAATAAAACTATTCTACTCATTTACTATGTTTAGATTCCTATACAGTGGCCACATATGCCCTGACTTTTTGTGAATGAAATAGTATTTTACATACCACTCTATTTTGCAAATAGTTCAAGTTACAAAACACTAAATTGCATGAGGTAGCAAAAAGATCTGCCTAATTAATATTCATTCGTCAGGTCACAATTTGCTGCCGCCTTACAATTGGCCACAATCACATGGATGGTGGCCCGCAAGGGTGAGCAGCACACCACAATGTTTGGAATTGTTTTCAAATAAAGGAATCTTTTTCTTAAAAAAAAAAAGAGATCAGCAAGTTTTTCTTTATAAAAATGGCACTGCATTAAAACAAAAAGATTTCTTTTTGTAAAAAGTTTCCCTGAGTGTTGTCAATGGTCCCGTGAACCACTGTCTACTCTCCCAAACACTTTTTTAAGATTCTTAAAGGGAAGAGGTCCAAAGAGATCCCCTTCCCATTTCAGAATCAGTTACCACCCAATTCCCAACTTGGGGTAGGTAACTTTTCAATGTTTTGCAACCGGTTTGTGGTGGCAAAACATGGATACATCAGAGTCAGAATCACTATTTGTAAGACCAGCCCCTTTCAAATAGCATTCCTGAAAACATTTCTAAACCCATTTAACAATTTGGAAAAATGTTTCCTAATTGCTAAGTGGGTTTTGTACATTTAAAAACGAGTTTTAAGGTTCTCAAACCCTCTGATTTAGCGAGTGTGAGGGTTTTCAAAAGTTAAAACCCTTCGTACATGAGGGCATAAATTGCCAAGCCTCAAAATAGTAGATGTGGGATCTAGCTTCGTTCTGAGGTCCTAATTGCTCATTAGAATATGGGAGTGTTCATGCATGAAAGCAGAAAGTGTAAGCACACTATAAACCTTGTACCTAACACTCTGCCACAGGTAGCTAAAAGTACTCTGTGGTCAGAAAACCTGACCACAGAGCAGCAAATTCTACTAAGTTCTTGCCACTAACGGAGTAACGCTGACAACACCCACGAACCTACCTGTGCTCATTTGGTCCCTGCTGAGGTCCCTGTTGCTTGTTCTTTCTCCCTCCCGCTGCCGCAGGACAGCGCGGCCGCTGTGTGGAGGGCAGTAAGGACTACACTTCCCAAGACCCCTTGCACGGAAGCGGAAGCGACGGATTTCGCGCCCGCAGGCGCTGCAAAAGTGAACCTTCCCCCGGCAAAGCGGGGGGTTCTTGCCACTAACGGAGTAACGCTGACAACACCCACAAACCTACCTGTGCTCATTTGGTCCCTGCTGAGGTCCCTGTTGCTTGTTTTTTCTCCCTCCCGCTGCCGCAGGACAGCGCGGCCGCTGTGTGGAGGGCAGTAAGGACTACACTTCCCAAGACCCCTTGCACGGAAGCGGAAGCGACGGATTTCGCGCCCGCAGGCGCTACAAAAGTGAACCTTCCCCCGGCAAAGCGGGGGGTTCTTGCCACTAACGGAGTAACGCTGACAACACCCACGAACTTACCTGTGCTCATTTGGTCCCTGCTGAGGTCCCTGCTGCTTGTTCTTTCTCCCTCCCGCTGCCGCAGGACAGCGCGGCCGCTGTGTGGAGGGCAGTAAGGACTACACTTCCCAAGACCCCTTGCACGGAAGCGGAAGCGACGGATTTCGCGCCCGCAGGCGCTACAAAAGTGAACCTTCCCCCGGCAAAGCGGGGGGTTCTTGCCACTAACGGAGTAACGCTGACAACACCCACGAACTTACCTGTGCTCATTTGGTCCCTGCTGAGGTCCCTGCTGCTTGTTCTTTCTCCCTCCCGCTGCCGCAGGACAGCGCGGCCGCTGTGTGGAGGGCAGTAAGGACTACACTTCCCAAGACCCCTTGCACGGAAGCGGAAGCGACGGATTTCGCGCCCGCAGGCGCTACAAAAGTGAACCTTCCCCCGGCAAAGCGGGGGGTTCTTGCCACTAACGGAGTAACGCTGACAACACCCACGAACCTACCTGTGCTCATTTGGTCCCTGCTGAGGTCCCTGTTGCTTGTTCTTTCTCCCTCCCGCTGCCGCAGGACAGCGCGGCCGCTGTGTGGAGGGCAGTAAGGACTACACTTCCCAAGACCCCTTGCACGGAAGCGGAAGCGACGGATTTCGCACCCGCAGGCGCTACAAAAGTGAACCTTCCCCCGGCAAAGCGGGGGGTTCTTGCCACTAACGGAGTAACGCTGACAACACCCACGAACCTACCTGTGCTCATTTGGTCCCTGCTGAGGTCCCTGTTGCTTGTTCTTTCTCCCTCCTGCTGCCGCAGGACAGCGCGGCCGCTGTGTGGAGGGCAGTAAGGACTACACTTCCCAAGACCCCTTGCACGGAAGCGGAAGCGACGGATTTCGCGCCCGCAGGCGCTACAAAAGTGAACCTTCCCCCCGCGTCGCGGGGCCGCGCGCGGGCACCGCCGGGCTAAGCCCGGGCAAAGGGCGGGCCCTCTGTGGCCCTCAGAGGCACAAGGAGGCCGGGCTGGGCCATTTCCATTTCATGTCCCACCAATCATTGTTGCAAAAGTTGGGCATTGGAGTTGCTTAGATAATCAGAGCCCTGCAGCCAACTTGTTGAATTGGTAGCAGTGTTCGGTTTGCGCAGCACCCATAGGTTGACTACTATGGTGATTGTGAAGCACATTGGACAACACTGTAATTGATATATACGAGGTCCATTGATTTCACAAGTAGGTAATTGTTGTTTAATACATATTGACCAATATCTGACCACTTAGTCCTGCTTGTATTAGGGGAAAAGTGGGTTATCAACAGAAAGGGTGTCATGGCTTCTAAACCGAAGACTAGATCGACCAAGCGCAAAGCATGCACCCCGCTGATTACGACAAATAGCCAATCTAACACAGATACTCTTGTTGGCTATTCTGCACCCCCAACGGCCATAGATTTAATGTTACGGAAGGTCATTGGTGCAGTAAACGGGGAAATTGAACGCACTCAGAGACGTTTATCATTGAACCATACGCAAAACTCCCATATACAAACACACAGTAGTCCTCTGCTAGCCCCACAAGTAAACCTTTGTGACAGTCCTTTGGATAAAAGCCCGGATATCTCAATTGAAAATTTACCTTGTGGCCAACAGCTAATAGAGGCCGACCCATTAATTGGCAAGGTAACAAAAAGACCTGACCCAATTAAGTCTAGGTTGCCTAAAAGAGGTCCCAAGAATACACAAGCTAGGAAGCCAAAACCCACCAATAAAGGGGGGAAGAAACAACTAAGGGAGGATGAGCTCATAGAAGTAGATACGTCAACACCATTAAGTCCTCCAGGATGGCTACAATTAGTTATAGACGATCTGCAAAAACATATAGAAACTTTCATCATTGCTCAAATAAAACCTCTTTGCAGCAAACTAGATAAAATTACTAATGAGCTCCACAAACAGACGAAGCTGAAGGAAAGTAACTCTAACTCTACTGGAAATTTAACTCCAACTGTAACCTCCTCCCCAAGACTACTTCCTAGGGAGAATATTGGTACCAGAAATGAGCTATGCATTACTGCACAGGTTCATGCCCCACCCATAAGTGTAGACCAGCTACAGGGTAGATGCCGCCCTGAAAGTATGAAAGACTGTCTCCCTATAAATAAGGACCAGCTTAGGAGACCGCAGTTAAAGTCAGGTCAGGCTGTGTCTCATGAGCAGAGGGATGTATGGCAGAAAGTTCCTGTTAGCAAGGGAAAATCCCCCCCTTCCCCCCCTGGAGTAAATTTACCACCTGAAGCAAACCCCTATGTTGTGATTTTCGCCGGGGTCCCCGAACTCAGGGGGGGTCAAAGGGAGACACACCTTGAATTAAAAAATAAGATTATATACTGGTTGAATATACACAGACCTCTCCAAGGGAAGGATAGGGGAGAAATTATCCATGTGAGAAGAGTACCATGGTTGGGCAACAGAGGAAAGGACATCGAAGGTGATTGCATTATTGCAAATTTCAGGAATCCAAAGTTAGTGGAGTATATACTGGGAAATTATAATAAAAATATAACCAGTACTATTCAAACTATGCCTCTGGCCTATTTCTATCCGAGACACGTCCTTACATATCCTTTGGCTCACAATTTGGGTGGGAAGGGAGGAGGATTAGTTGGAGGTTGGAGAAGAAATTGTGAATATATTGATCTACCACTATTACAATCCAATGGCCCGCAGTGGGAGAATAGATTCAGTCCCCTCCAATCGTTGGATGAAAATGATTGACTGACTAATCCAGAGGCATGTCTGGCAGGGACGGAAATAAGGACATCTACGAAAATAACTGAACTTACATCAGTGGGAAGGCACACATTGAACCACAGTGAAATTTGCCCGCAAAACCAGATTGGGGAGAGGCGAAACCCACCACTAGAGGGGAAGGAGGCACATGAATTGGATACCCATGATCGAAGGCTGTCTGGGACACAGGGACCACGGGTGGTAATAACATCCTGGAATATTGCAGGCCTAGCGGGGAAAATAAGTAACATAGAGTGGAAGAATCAATTAAGGGACTCCCATATAATAGCCCTACAGGAGACATGGGCAGTTGATCCCGATAATTATCATTTAGAGGGATTTAAGTCCTTCTTTGTACCAGCTCAGGAGAGCAGGGCTGGCAGAGCAAAGGGAGGCCTAATAATATATGCTGATGTAAATTTGAAGGGGAGATGGATTTTGCCATCTTGGACCTCAGATAACTTGCAAGCAGTAACCTTCCAGGGACAGGGGCTGAGGGTACAATTATTCAATTTTTATAACCCTGCCCCAGGAAGCGGCATTAATGCCGCACTTGAGGAACTAGACCTTAGACTAAAACAAGAATCTGATCTAAGAATAGGCGGTGAAAACTCATTTGTACTCTTAATGGGGGACCTAAACTGTCATCTTTGCCCACGCTTGACACCGGTAACTATCCACTGGGATCCCTGCCCAATCAAAAAGGGCCCACATCTGGAGCACACAGCTGAGGGTATATTAATAACAAAAATATTAGGGAGTCACTCACTAGCGCATACTATTGATCTGGTAACTCCTGAACCAGGGGGCACTCTGATACCAACTTTTAAAGGAAGGGGATGTTCGTCTATTATAGACTACATCTTTATATCCACCTTTGCCAAACATCGGATCAGGAAGGTAAACGCTAAATGGAGTGCCTTTAGCGACCATAACCCCTTGGTTATAGAAATACTATATAAGGATCTTTCCGAAATGAATAAGCAGCTGGATACCATTTTACAACCCACCGATCAGGGAAGGCGTCTAAAATGGACAAAAATCAATGCCCCTGATTTTTATATTGCATTAGTACAAAAGGGGAGAAAGTGGCTTGAGGAGTGTTTAGATCTGCAAATAGAGGGAGTTGATTTAATTGCCGCCTTTAGGGAGCTGACTAAATGTGCTGGGCAACTATTGGTGGCAAAAGGCCCTAGAAAACTAGTGACCCACCCAAGATGGTTTGATGTAGAATGTGCGCGAGCACTAAGAAATCTCAAGTTAAGTCTTAAGACAAACCCGAGAGACTCAGTGGAGGTGGCAAAAAATAGGAAAATCTACAGAACTAAGATTAAAGAAAGAAAAACCATCTTAAAAGTGGAATTATGGGCTGACCTAAGAGAGGCTGGTGAAAACAGGGATTTCACCGAATTCTGGAGGATTATAAATAGGCCCTCTCTCTATGATTGCAATACACCGGTCCTTAGTACAAATATCCTTCCACAGCAATGGGTAGCTCACTTTGAGAAGCTTTATAATCATACCAAGGCTTGCAAACAAGAAGGGGAATGGGTTGGCAATAGGAATAAGGCTCAGGACTTTACACTCACTGAGATCGTGCAAGCAATTAACGGTTTGACACCAAATAAAGCACCTGGGCCTGATGGCACTCCCCCAGATTTGTACAGAAGCAATGTTGACTTGTGGGCACCAATTTTAATGAGAGTGCTAAATGCAGCTATCAAAACAGGCCTCCCGAGGTCATGGTCCACTGCCTTAATAGTTCCTATTTTTAAAAAAGGAAATAAGGACAATCCCCAGTGCTATAGACCTACATAATTAATTGATGTTTCAGCTAAAATACTGGGGCGGGTGGTCCTAAATCGCTTAATGGCCTGGACTGAAGAGCAGCACACAATCGTTGACACCCAGTATGGCTTTAGAGCAGGAAAGTCGACCAGCGATCAATGCCTAAACTTATATCTTCTGGTCGCTAAATACACTATTGCAAGTAATGGGACCATTTACATGGGATTTATGGATCTAGCAGCTGCTTTTGATAACGTGAATAGAAGTAAGCTCTGGGAAATGATGACCTCCCTGGGGATTGACCAGGGATTGATAAACATTTTGAGAGAGTTACACTGGAACACTACAGCGAGGGTTCGATATAGTATGGAGGGGGGGCAAACTGACTCCTTCCAATGTTCCAGTGGCGTAAGGCAGGGGTGCATTCTTGCCCCCTTCCTATTCTCACTATACATGAATGACCTGGAGTCAACCCTCATAGCTAAGGCAGTCGATTGTCCTAGGGTAGGAAAGCGCCAAATACCAGTCCTCCTTTATGCGGACGACGCGGTTCTCCTTGCCCGGACACCGCGTAGTCTCCAAATACTGATCAATGGATTTGTTGATTTTATGAAAAAATTAGATCTGTCAGTTAATCTGACAAAATCCTTTGCGCTGATCGCAGGCAAAAAACCGATCAAAAAACCGACATTTAATATTGGGACCCATGCTATGGAAATAGTAACCACCTTCCCGTATTTAGGTCTACTGTTTGACAGCAAAATTCAGTTTGATAAGTTGTTGGAGGAACGCTGCATTAAATTAGTTTCGTCATGTGGTGCAATCATGAACTTTGCACAAAGATTAGGCTACTGGTCCCCTGAGCAAGTAATGACCTTATATAATTCAATTAGTATAGCCAAAGCGGCATATGGAGCAGAGGTCTGGGGCTTCAGGGATGTTAAACAGCTGCAACTGGAAGAAAATAAATTCATCCGTAGAATTCTGAAGATCCCACACACGATACCAGCTGAAATTGCACTCTCTGAACTCGGTATCCCATACATTGCCGATTTGGTTAAAACTAAGCCAGTTTTGGCGTGGCTCAGCATATGGGCTAACCCGGATGCTGAACTAAGCAAGGAAATTATTAATGATTGCTTACAAAGGGATAAAGGAATGTCAATCCCATGGCTGAAATATGTTAAAGTAACCTTAGAATCTGTAGGCCAACATGCACTCTTTAGTACCCCTACTTT
The DNA here is from genome assembly GCF_964204655.1 of Triturus cristatus. NCBI lineage: Eukaryota > Metazoa > Chordata > Amphibia > Caudata > Salamandridae > Triturus > Triturus cristatus. Next base: position 201,292,278 of record NC_140593.1, read on the forward strand.
AATCACAAGAAATAGTAAAATGCAAATTAAAAGATTGTTGCTGGACAAAATGGAATCCCATAGGGAAACTAAAGCTCTCACATCAAAACGCTCAGTGGTAGCCCACTGTTTAGTCAAAGAGACAGTGGGCATGGAACCCTATCTATTTTTGCTGTATAATCAACAAGAGAGATTTTTAATGTGTCATTTTAGGCTCAATTTGTTGCATAATATTTTATCTTATCCATCGGGTTTTTCTGCGACTATTGAGCAGAAGGGGGCCTGCGGCTGCGACAATTTGTCTCCGCAGGACACCCTTCATTTTGTATTGTTGTGCCCATTTTATTGTCTCCCTAGACGCATGTTTTTAATTAATATTTTAAAATGTGGGAAGTTTCGACATGCGAAGGTAGCTTTGTTGTTCCTTCAAAGAGCAAATGATATGTACACTCTATGCTCAGTGATAAGCTTCTTGAAAGCTGCTGTAAGATTAAGGAACACTAGAGATTAGCTTACTTTTCGCATTGTGATAAAGTGTAACAGTTCAGTTGATGGTTATTTTTTATATTAATGAATTGTATAATTATATGTGCTGTTGTGTTTTTTAATATGTACTTTTTATGATGATTTTTTAACCATCGAAATAAAGAATTTGAACTGAACTGAACTATTATTTGTGATATTCATGGTCACTCCATTTTTAAGCATCTAATGGGCTAAGAAGTCTGCATTACAGATCATGTTTATTTTTTAGCAGTATAGATTCTCAGCTATGCTGGAACAACCTTCTGCTCTGACACTTGTCTGAAGCATCATAAAAAGATAGAATTCATCAGTATGCGTGTCTACCCTGCAGTGAATTGTTTTGGGTGAGCTGCTCTTTGCAAGCAGGTTTTCAAGCCCCTTTTTATCCAGAAATTTCTTCAAGAAATGTCTAGGTGCATGGAATGACCCAAGCCCTTCCATTGTTTTGTTGGTTACATAGCTGTTCATGTTTCATTGTCATGGATGAACCGGTAAAAGGCGAAATCACCTGCCAGTTTTACTGTGCCTTTTTTCACTAATTGAGTTTACCAGCACACCTCTTTCTCCTCCCAGTTCACCTCCCGGGATATCTCCACAAGCCCAGGTGCAATAGTGCGCTTCACCACCCTTATCCATCTTATTTCCAAGAAGTCCCAGCAGATGCAAGACATGGCTTCACCAGCCTCATCAAGGCCTGGATAACTTACTGCCACCTCACCTTCTTCTCCTTGTAGTCTACCCAGCAGGATTCCACAAATGTGCTGCCAGTTTTGTGACAAGGACATTGGCTGTGTCAGTAATGTTGGTCCACCCTGAGACTTTTAAGGCCGCACACTGGGTTCACTACACTATGGCATTGACCACCAAACCAGTGAGACTCACAAGGCCAGTGGAAGGTCAGTCACTGAAGTTGACAGGAATGAACCTAGCCTGGTGAATAATGATGGTTTATGTGATGTTTAGAGTAGGGTATTGCCTTGTGCCATAGCCTGTTTGCAAGCTGCTGCTAACCAATAACAAGCAGAAAATGCTTAGTTAAACACCTGCCATGTACTGCTGTAGCACATCTGCTATCATAGAGCAAATGTCAGCCCCTTGGGAGAATTACATTTAAAATCTAGAATGAGCCAGGAGCCTAGTGTGTATTGAGATGATGGGCTATCTTGTCAGCCACAGAACAGGCGTTCAGACCCATTTTCTACTTTCCTTACAGCATCTGGGATGCTCGGGGTACTAACCAGTTCTGGTCCCTGAAAATAAGCACATTAACCACTGATTTTGTCATCTGGGACTAGCCACAAGTAATGTTTTCCTCACATGCTTCTTTCGCATCCATGTGGTGTGCAGTTAGTCTCTAAACCAGAGTTTGTAAGTTATGAAATCCACTTTAAAGTAACTCATTGGTGTCTCTAGGTGCCTGCCACAAGGTGCAGGGTACAACAGGGGGCACTACAGATGCCCCCTCTGCCTCCAACCGGAAGCCATGCACCAAAGGGGCCCCTGCTAGGGGCCCTTAAACACACTTTCCGACATTGTTTCCATGTCGGAAACCGTGATCGTAATCTCAAGGGCAGAAAGACTTTTCACCCTTGAGATTACTGGCCGGCTTCTGACTGGCGGACGGGCTCTCCAAGCCAGTCGTAAGCCAGCCAGAATGACCGCTGGTGTCCTTTTCCACAGCCTCCAACATAAAGAGGCGGTTGGAAAGGAAACATAGCGACCCATTACGATGTGGCCCTAAAGGCTCCAACCGTCGGTCAGAGCCTTTACGGGCCACATTGTAATCAGCCCATATATATTTATGTGCCTGTATTGACTTCTGTTCCTCTAAAGTTGCTTCCAGGTGCATGGCAACCATCAAAGAAATGTAATAAATGGATGAAAAATAGATGAACACGGTAACTGGAAATAAATAATGGGTCTATCTCTAATGCTTTATGTTCAACACGATTACTTTTATGACTTTCATAATAATATATTCAATGAAAAAGAAACTAATTACCAACTTTTTGGTGTGTTTCTGTCTGTATGCTAATATTATTGCTCCTGGTCTTCAGTCAGAAAAAGGTTACCTATGAATTGGAATTCTTTGCTTTAGCAGAGGAATCTGTGTTGTGACCATATAAGCAGAAGACATATTTTGTATAATCAGATACAACATGGTGATATACTTGCCAACTATACTAGAAATCAAATAAAACCACTAAGAACCTCCAAAGAGCAATACTGTTTGCTTGGAACGGGGATATCTAAACCGTTACAATTTTTCATGGATAATTGCACACAGCCCACCTAAAACACCATGGCATTTTTGATAAATGAGTTGTGAACTGAGTGAAACTATATTTGGATGTACATATTTCTGAAGGGAATATCAAACTTCCATCAAAGGAAGTTAGTTCCAGATTTTAAGAGACCTTTGTTGCGTGTCATGTTTCTTTCTTTCTTATTGGCCTTTTTTGAGTTTTTGCATATGGGATTATTTACAAAATGTCAGTCTTTAGATTACAGATGATCACTTTAATGTTGCAGTGTATGCACATATGACATGATTTTAGTCCAAAATGTGTATCCTGCATAAGAAAGTGAAGAAATGCTTGTTATATAGACTTCAGCCAAGGCTCTCCGTTGGATGCTTAGCTTCTGGTAATGTATTTTTGGTCTGTTATGTCCTGTGTAGAGTTGAAATTATTAATTTGCTAGTGGAAAGTTTGCTGTCAGTAAGAAAAACAATTTTGCAGCCTGAGATAATGTTGTCTTGTTTCAACCATTGGTAAATTTGTTTTTAGTTACACATTTTTTATAAATAGTGGGAGCTCTGTACTTCAAGCCCATTATGTCCGAAGCGATCAGTTGGGTCATGTCAGACACTATTGGAATATGATTTGCAACAAGACGCCATTTCCCTGGGTCACTATCAGTTTTCTCGTTCTTCTGATATTTTTATGTTACACAATTTGGGAATATCATCAGATTATAGGAATGATTATTGGATCACATGAAATCCACATATATCCTTATGCCCATAATATTTTGTTGTTGTTGGTAAATCACATTTTTATAATTTCTAAGTAATTGTAATCTATTATTGATTGGTAAGTAACACAAAACAATTTCTACAATAAAGCTATATCTGGTTTATTTTATTTGAAAATATTTTCCCGTTCATATAGTCTCAGAGACTAAATAAACTTTGTGATAGTAAAACAGTTTTTGTTGAATGGCTACAAAGTAGTTGCATTATAAGTAACATTTTCAATATGCCAATTAATGCATTGTTTTAACATATTAGGATGTCAAAGCATCCAGTTATGGGGAATTGTACAGTACAATCTACACATTTTCAAAAACCTATCACTAACGACTCATAATCCTTTTCTTTTCATTTTAAGACTCTTTGAATTTAAAAACACATTTTAGTTATCTGGCTAATGCTATGCACATGTCTTTATTCTAAATTCTAACTTGTGTTATTTGTGTATAACGTTTTCCCTATTTTTAACTAAAGAATGTTTGGCGATAAATTCATAAAAATAATAGGAAGCAGGAACATGGAGATAATTATGTTGATTACTCCTATTTGCTCCACTCTGGAACCTCTGGGATCTCGATTTCTCAAAATATCATTTAATAATATCCTGCCATGGTAATGGATCTGGAGCAAAGCCCAACTAACCTTCAGAATTGAGCACTGTGTGCATGGAAAGTGACACTTGTGTCTTTTTTACGTTTAAGTTCAGTGCCTTAATATTCATGGCTTAGTGAAACTCTCTAACATTAGTTTATATCAAGGACTCTAAAGCAAAGTTTTCTTGGCTTTGCACTTATCAAACAGATATGAATCTCTGGATTTTAGTTGGTTTATAAAGAGACATCATGTAACAAAGACAATGCCATGCAATAGCCATTGTTGATAATACGCCCAAAGACAAACCACTTCAAATACATTCATTTTCTTACTATTATCCAAAAGAAATGAGTAAAAGAAATAATCAAAAACCTATTCAAAATATGTAAAAATGTTGAAGAAATTAATATTACAAGTTGAGAATTGGCAAAAAGATGTCTTAATTCATGTGTGTTTTTGTATGGATCCCAAGAAATTTTAGTTGGGACATAAGAGTTATTTAAAATACATTTTACACTTTCAGATTTTTAAACCCTATTTTTATGCATGCAATTAAATAATAATAAAGTATCTTTAATTCCATAAACAGTTGATTTATTTTAAATAGACTTTAGACAATTCTAAAACCATGCTACATTGTAATAAAGGTGTTATTTTTGTTACCTACTTGCTTGAAGATGTAGTGGCTTATTCACTATCTGTATTTTATAGTGCGGAAGGTAGTACTGCAGTAGTGCTTTTCATGTACAAATACTGTTCTCAAACCTGCTGCTGGACACTTCCCCCTCTTCTATCTTTTCTGTAAGGTAATCTCAGTCAAGAGATCTTCGAACACATAGGTATACATTTTTGTAGTAAATGTGGGAGGGACACGAGGAAGTGGAGCATACTTACTAGTAAATAGGAGAGGGCTAGTGACATTTAAGGAGCGATTTAAGGAGGAAAATGTTAATACAAACACACACCTGCAAAAAAGTAAAAACATTCCTGTTCAGAAACCACACTTCTAAAGTTACTGCAGCCTTAAAGGCATCAAAACAGGCTCAAATGTACTTCAGCTGACACTTCATTGGAGTAAGTGAAGCACCAGTCACGGCTTCTCACAGGTACTGCAGCACACTCTCAGATGCATATATATCTATACCCTCCTCAGTTTCTTCCTGAAACGTTTTGGGGTGATCCATAAATTAATGTTTTTTTTAGAGTTCTATGGATCTGAGGATCCTCCGCAAGCCCCAGTGTAGCCTTTGGAGAATTATGGTGCATGTCTATCGCTGTGAGCAGCCTCTCCCTGTGGCCAACCTCCTGCAGTTTTCTAATTCCACACTGCATACAAACTACGGCGATGGACATCTTTTATTGTGTTGAAAAAACATAGAAATTGACTGGGGAAAAAACAAAGGTTAAAGTTACATTATTGTTAGGAATTATAATAATATCTTAGGGCCTGATTCCGACTTTGGTGCAGCGGCGACGGCACAATGTCGCATCCGCCGGCCAAAGATACGCAAGCACCGCCAACCGTATTCTGGGTTGCAAATGTGCAACTCATAGTACGGTCAGCGGTTCTTTGCTATTCCCATGGCTGTGCCTGGAAAACAGGCACCGCAATGGGAACAGCAAGTAAGTTCCAGTATGGCATGGATGTGGACGTCCATGCTGTGCTGGAACTGTGTGGAGGTACAGACAGCGGTGCACATGTTGTGCCCCCCTGAATGTATCCCCTTGGAGGGGGGGCCATGAGGGTCCTGTAGGGCTCCCTTGGTTCCTGCACTGCCAGCCTTTTCATGGCGGGGTTCTGCCATGAAAAGGCTGGCAGTCCAGTAACTCGTAATATGCTGTGTGGGACTATGCCAGTCCCTGCCCAGCATATGGCGTTGTGGCGCAACTGCACCACCGCCAAGGAACAACTGTTCCCTGGCACAGCTGATGGTCCACCGTCCAATGATTTTAGAAGTTGTAATATGGTGGATGGTGGACTGCCACTGCTGCGCCACTGCAAGTCTGGCAGTCGGAAGACTGCCAGACTTGGTATGAGGTCCTTAGTTATCAGTTAAAACATAATAGGACTGATTACGATAGCGTGTGGTTGACTGCTGCATTACAATGTGACTGCCGAGCTCCTTTACTCAGCAACTTGTGATTCAGTCCAGGGCCACAGCACAAGTCGCCTTAAATGGCGCATAGTGGATGGAGGTGAGTAGGGCCACTACATGTGCACCTGGGCCAATTTACTGTGGCCCATGATGGACATGGGCCCTGTTTGGGGCCCCCACAATCTTTTTGCCATGAAAAGGCTGCTGGAAAGGGATATCGTAATCAGATGAAGCTGTCGTAGGTGGCTGTCTTCCTCCCAAATGCCTAGGGTCTGACTGCCTGCATTGAAATGTGGTGGTCGGGCCGCCACAGAGAGACTGTTGGTGTGCGGTTCCTACCGGCATCATAATCTGGGCCAATGTTTTAAAACAAGAGAAATTCACCAGTTATATTTATTTTAAGTAACTAAAACTCGTACCCTAAAGTAACTATAATTCACCCTCTCGCCATGCACTGATAACATCCCTAATGATATTTGAAATTACATCATTGATAACAACTCTGTACTGTGCATTGCAAGGAGCAAGTTTAACTGGCACATGCATCAAGCTAGGATTTTGCGAGTCCTTAATAGCGAATATTAAGGATTCGCAATTAAGGACTCGCAAAATCCTATGCATGTAGGAATCGCTATAATAATAGCGATTCCTATACATTCCTTATTTGCGACTCGCAAATTGCGGGTCGCAAATAAGGAATAGCTTCCCATTCATTCCTATGGGCCTACAAGCCCATAGGAATAAATAGGAAATTGCAAGCGCAATTTGCGAGTACCAATAGGTACTCGAAAATTGCGCATGCAATTTCAGGGTCCAAGGGTGTCAAAAGGACACCCTGTTGCATCCCTGGAATTGACCTGTGCACATATGTTGCACACACACATGCCCTAAGGGCATGTGTGTGCGCAACATGAAACTTTGATAAATGCACAAAAGTGCTTTTTTCAAAGGTTTTGCAAATTACCATGAAGTTGAACTTCATGGTAATTTGCACCCCCTATTAGCAAAATCACTAATTTTTTTACTTTAATGCATTGCATTTAAGGAATCTCAATTTGGGATTCCTTAAATACAATCGCAATTTAAGTAATCGCAATTTAGAGATTACTTTAAATAGCGATTTTTGCATTTGGAATGATGCATCCCAAATGCAAAAATACCGGTCGCAAAGGGGCAGATTCTGGGAATCTGCCCGTTTGCGACCGTTTTTTCTTTTGATGCATGTGCCTGATAGTCACTTGTGATAGGTATGACTGGTGAATTTCAGTATATAATTTAAATATGTATTTTTACACCATAATAATCTAATAATATTCTGCAAAATAAATGAATCGGTTTTAAACAATAGTGCGTTCTTTTAAACTTGAGTTGGCACTTATGGCTTGATTATGAGACTGGCAGACCACCATTGCACTGCCGCAACAGCCAGGGATCAGAGATCCCTGGTGGTGACCCGGCGATCTGAGGGTAGCAATATGGTTGGTGGATATCACCATGCATAGCACAACTTTCTCACGTGAACAGTCATATAGATGTTCTTCCTCCGTGAATCTGCCGGTGGAGAGGTAAGAAAGGGGGCCCCGCAGGGCCCCCTCTTGCCCCCTGTGCATGGTGGCGCATGCAAGGGGGAATATGTGGTGTTGCCCTGTAATTTTGCACCCCCAGTTCCTGCATGGAAAGGAATGCATGACATGGTGAATTTCTTCCTGTTATGGAACATGAACTGGCGGTCCCACTGCAGTGCAGTTTATGACTCACTATGAGCCTTTAAAGTGCACCACCACTGGACACCCACGCCGCCCTCCTGCCAGACCACAAAAATAATTGTAGTCTGAAGGGCATGTGGTGGTGAGTTTTAGCGGTGCAGGAGTGTGGCAGTGGCGTGCCACTTGCTCCCGCACCACCAAAACACGAAATTAGGCCCTGTGGAAAGCTACTCTGCATCAATGTGTTCACAATATAAGGCAACTTTGTAAGTACAGGAGTAATACATTAATCATTGCGTGTCAATGCTGCTCTGCATGGAGCAATATGAAATATAAATATGTGTGTAAAATATCAGAGATTAGCAAACATTTAATTTGCACTCTGCCCTAATATCACTGTTGAACTAATACATTGTCTGCAACTGCAAAATGGTGTACGTTCAGGACCATGTGACAGAATGCACATCATGGCCAAAACCCACATCCGCTGTGCATAAGATCTGCTTATTTCCAGGTTTCAGATCTAATGAGATATTTCCAAAATTTTGACAAAAGAATAGTATAATATTTTTTCCTTTCTCCTGGGAAATATTGAGCTAAAGTTGCTGACGGTTTTTGGACAAGCTCTGGGAAAGGATGAGTTTATAGACATATCCAGATGTGTGCTTACCAGATGTATGATGTTAAATCTCTGAAGGCATGAAATACCTGTGTCTTAGTAGAAGAGAGGAAATAGTAAACTGTATACACAGACATATATTGCATTCCTTTAGAGAGTGTTAACATATTTTTGTGTTCATTCATGAAATGAAGAACAATAGCTTTCTTATCCTCTCAGCAAATGGGTACTTGACATCAGTTATAATAATTAACATAAATAACAAAACGTTTGCTGCCCATTATGCTTTGTGCATTTTTAGGACTAAAAACTTGGAATCAATAACATACAACAACTAGATGATAAGATATATTATTTTGTACTTAGGTAACCAGCCATTGGACTTGCACTAAGAGTAGTGTCATATATGCTTAAATAAAGATAACCACATGCATACAGGTCTACAACCATAACTGTGTCCAAGATAGACAATATCCTTAATCTTTGGTTTGATCAAAACTGAAAATTCTCATTGGTCCAATTCAAGTCCCATATAAATTTGTTCGAGGCATGTGCTGTAGATTCACATGCTTTGCATAATCCTCCCTTCTAGTGTTGGGTCCGGATGTTTGCAGGTTGTTTTTGTTCGAAGAAGTGTTTTCCAGTCACAAGGTAAGGAAACACCTCCTTTCTGTGACATTGCGAATGGATATCGAGTCCATTGTTAGATTGTTTTCTTTCTGCCATCGGGTTCGGACGTGTATTGCAGCTCTCCGATTCTAAACTGACAATTGGGATCCCTTCAGTGCGCAATTCACTCTACCCTCGTCGGTATTGTTTTGATTGCATCTTCCCCTTTTTTGTGTTGAAATTTATGAAAAATCTACCAATCAAAAACATTCTAACCATGGCTTTCAGGCCTAGCTCATTTCCCCGATCGGCTTCTAATTGAAAACCCAGCGTGCAGCCTTCCGCCCTTGGAACAGACGCTGTTTCAATTATGTCCTCAATGCCATTCCAAATATCCACACACCGACGAGCATAAGGTCTGTAACCTCTGTCTCTCCCCGGAACATAAAGAGGAAGACTGGACATGTGTCAGTCGTTCCAATCCAAAAAGACTCTGCGGGACAGTAGGGCGCGACGAAGAGACAGCTGCAGAGTATCGAGGGCACCCCTGATATCTTCAGAGAAGATATTGAGCAAGAAGAGATGGAAGGGTCGACAGTGGACGAAGAAAATGCCTTCTCCCTCCAGGACTCAGAATCCGATTTGGATATTGAACTAGAGTCCCACCACATTCCAGCTGCAGAGGGTGCCGTGAGTACCAAAGCCCCTTTACCCACCAAACCAGTGTCTACTAAAACAAAGGCTGGGGGGCCACCACTGCCATCAGTCCATGGTAGGCACTGTGACTCTGATTCACATGCTCCGCCTTCTGGCTCAGCACCGAAACTGCAAGTCAAGCCTCTGGCTCGGGTCCGAGCCAGAAGGCTTCACTTGCAGCTTCAGTTCTGAAATATTCCAGATCAAAAGAAAAAAAAGACCAATCCAGCTTGGCACCCAAAATTTTGGCACGGAAACAAAAATACACTCCCTTAGGAAAAAATGAAAGAAAAGCTGGATCCCAAACAGAAGAAGATTCATATAAATCCTGAAACCGGACAAATAACAGCCAAACCAGTTATACCTTCACAAAGGAAGGCAAACAATAAATACAGAATTCCTCTCAAAAAGAAAATGGACATAGCTACCAGCCCTATTAACGTTCCTCAAACCCCTCCACCTTCTTCACCAATGCCCATTGTACCAGATACAGATACTCTACACATTACACCATTAGGTTCTCCTAACACAAATCCTGATTTAGGAGAGGATGATGACAATTATAATCAGTCACCATCTGATCCATGGGATGACTGTAATATAGATCCACATCAAGATACAGACCCTGATCTAAATCCAGCAAAACCTTCCTCTCCTGATGATAATACTGTATATCAGGAATTAATTGCTAGGGCAGCCAATTACCATGGAGTGCCTTTACACAAAGAAGCACTAGAAGAAGATTTCCTATTCGAAACCTTAGGAAACACGCCCAAAACAACACAAATGTTGCCTATCCTAAAAGGTATGATGAGGCATACTAATGATATCTTTAAAGACCCAGTTAGGGCACGTATATTAACACCAACTGTGGACAAAAAATATAAACCCCCACCACCTGTCCCAGTTTTTATTAGGGGCCAGTTGCCTTTGGATTCCTTAGTGGTCTCTAATGCCCATAAAAGGGCAAATTCACAAACATCAGAGGAGGCACAACCCCCAGAGAAAGAATCCAAGCTGATAGATGCATCAGGGAAGAGAGTAGCTGCTCAATCAGTCAACCATTGGCGTATAGGTAATACGCAAGGTCTATTGTCAATATACGATAGAGCTCACTGGGATGAGATGGAAGAATTATTGCAATATCTCCCAGAGAACACAACAAAGGGGGCAGGAAGTAGTGCAGGAAGGAAAACGTATTTCTAATTCCTCGGCAGCTAGAGGAATCAACACTAGCATGCTGCTTAGGAGACATGCATTGCTCAGAATTTCTGGCTTCAAACAAGAAGTGCAGCATACCATCTTTAATGCACCCTTTGATGAGGAACACCTCTTTGGGCCTCAAATAGATGAATCCCTTGAAAAGATGAAAAAGGATACATAAGTAGCAACATCTATGGGAGCAGCTCAATCTCCTTCTACCAGAGGTTCCTTTTGTCGCTCCTTTTACAAGGGAGGTTCCAAAACTAATACCACAGTTGCAGCCACATCTTCATACACAACACAAGCACTATCATCTGCCTCTAGAGGATTCTACAAGGGTGGAAATAGATAGAACAATTTGAAAGGGAGAGGTAGAGGTACTCCCCAGCCCATTAACAAGCAGTGACTTGCTAACACTTCCCCCGACTATTCATCACCTGTCAGGGGAAGATAACAATAGTTTCTTCCCATTTGGCAATCAATAACATCAGACAAATGGGTTTTGGATATTATCCAACAAGGGTATTGCCTGGAGCTTATCAGCAATCCTCCTAATATTCCACCTCGCATTCACAAACTCTTGCTACAACTCCAACAGCTTCTCACACAAGAAGTACAAGTTCAAAAAGGAGCTCTAGAACCAGTTCCATTAGAACACCAAGGAGCAGGAGTTTACGCACTTTATTTCCCAGTCCCCAAAAAGGACGGGTCTCTAAGACCAATCTTAGATCTCAGAACGTTAAACCTATACATACTGTCAGAACACTTCCATATGGTTACCCTTCAACAAGTGCTTCCACTTCTACAAGGTGACTTTATGTCCACACTAGACTTAAAGGACACATTTTTTTATATTCCTATACACCCAGCACATCGCAAATATCAGAGATTTGTGATAGTAGGAAATCACTATCAATTGAAAGTACTCCCATGCAGAGTGACTACTGCACCCAGAGTAGTTACAAAATGTCTAGCAGTAGTAGCAGCTCATTTAGCATAACAACAAATTCCTGTCTTCCCATATTTGGATGATTGGCTCATCAAAGCCAGCACACAGCAAAGGTGTTTACAACACACTCAACTACCATAAACCTACTCCATCAATTGAGATTTACAGTCAATGCACACAAATCCCACCTTCAACCCTCAAAATTGCAACCATATCTGGGAACAGCTCTAAACACTCCCACAGTTCTAGACTTTCCCAGTGCAGCCAGAATTTAAAACTTTCAAACTTTATTGCTACAGTATCAAAACAACCAAAACCTAAAAGTCAAAGCTTTCATGCAAATGTTAGGGATGATGGCATCATGCATTGCAATAGTGCCTCAAGCAAGATTACACATGCATTCTCTACAAGAATGCTTAGGATGTAAGTGGAATCAATCACAGGGTCAATTAACTGATCTAGTGTTGGTTTACAGCCGCACTCATCGTTCTCTGTCGTTGTGGAACACACAAACGGCAGCCCTCCATCGACCCGATTCCACAATTCGTACTAACAGCAGATGCATCTCTCACAGGTTGGGGTGCCCATCTCCAACATCTAACAATTCAAGGTTTGTTGGACACCCAGCACAAGAGTCTCCACATCAATTAATTGGAGCGTCTAGCTGTTTATCCAGCACTAAAAGCTATTCAGCCCCACCTTATAGGGAAAGTTGTCTTAGTCCGGACGGACAATATGACAGCTACATACTTTGTACAAAAACAGGGGGGCACTCTCTACAGTTGTAACGCTTCTCTCAGACCATTTGGCGCTGGGCAATACATCACAAGATTTATCTTCTGGCAGAACACCTTCTAGGTATGCACAACCAATTTGCCAACCTCCTCAGCAGGATGCGGCAACAAGTACACGAATGGGAGAGTCATCCCCAGGTTCATCGTTCCATACTTCCAAAAATAGGGGTTCCCACAAATAGACCTTTTTGCCACAGCAAAAAAACTCAAAATGCCCAAACTTCACCTCCAGATTCCCACACCATCTATCCGAAGGCAATGCCTTATAGACGAGCTGGTCAGGGATTGTTGCTTACGCTTTTCCGCCTCTCCCTCTCCTTTCATTTCTGGTTTGGAAACTCAAGCAGACACCACTCACGCTGATTCTAGTAGCTCCCACATGGGCTCATCAACCAGGTTTCACCACACTACTAGAACTGTCAGTGGGTTCACAACAGAAGCTGCACCTTCCTTCCAACCTTCTCACACAGAATCATGGAGAAATCAGACATCCAAACCCCAAGGAGCTCAATCTAGTGATCTGACTCCTGAAGTCATAGAGTTCGGTTACCTAAACCTACCACCAGAGTGTATGACAATTCTTAAAGAAGCAAGAAAGCCTACCAGTAGGGTATGTTATGCAGTAAAGTTGAAAAGGTTTGTTATATATTGTAGTAATAACACAATTGATCCGCTAGATGCATCGATATAGAATATTATTTGTTATCTTTTGCATTTACAGCAAGCTGGCTTAGCCTAGACATCTATTTGACAACGGCAAACACAAGGAGATGATGGACGGAGTGCTGAAAATTTTCAGACACTCACCCCCAGTCACAGATCTGGGTTGAATCCATCATCATTCTTTAGCTCACTTTGCCACCCCAGTTCAGACACAGCTATATGCAAATCAGTCTTAACCCTGTGCAGCAAGGGAGCAGTCCAGCCTGAATTGCCAAGCCATGACTTCCCTGGACCAGAAACAAGCATCCTGGGACCAGTTTTGAGCTAACAGCCCTCATCAGCTAGGCTAGCTTGAATCCAGTGGTAAAGTGAGCAAGGGACCCATGTCTGGGCATACCCTGCCAACTTAGGGCAAACAAAGCAAACACAAGGAGATGATGGACGAAGTGCCGAAACTTTTCAGACACTCACCCCCAGTCACAGATTTGGGTTGAATCCATCATCATTCTTTAGCTCACTCTGCCACCCCAGTTCAGACACAGCTATATGCAAATCCGTCTTAACCCTGTGCCTCATGGGAACAGTCCAATCCGAATTGCCAAGCCATGTCTTCCCTGGACCGGAAACAAGCATCCTGGGACCTATTCCGGGCTAACAGCCGTCATCAGCCAGGCTAGCTTGAATCCAGTGGCAAAGTGAGCAAGGGACGCACGTCTTGGCATACCCTGCCAACTTAGGACAAACAACGCAAACACAAGGAGATACACACTCAATGTTAAAAGAATACTGTTATACTATATCGATACAACACATTTTTTCACAAAACAAAACAAATTTTTGTTGCATTTGCTCCACCTCATAAAGGAAATCCTACCTCTAAATCTGATATGTCTAGGTGGATTGTCAAATGTATTCAAACTTGCTATGTAAAAGCTAAAAGAACCTTAACTACACTTCCTAGAGCACATTCTACTCGCAAAATGGGAGCATCTAGGCGACCCCAGGGAGGACTCAGCATCTAAAGATTTCACTGCCACACTCCAGTGTCTTAACTTCTTTTCTCATGTCTTGGTTCCCACCCACACCCAGGGCCATATTCTCGATCAAATTTGGTCCTCTCGCTGCAATATATCATCTACTTCTGTCCTCCCTTGTGTCTGGTCGGACCATTCCATGATCTCCTTCTCTATCCATCTGGGTCCCGCCGAGAAGGCCCCTTTGCCTAAGACCATCTTGGCTCGTAGTTGGAACCAGATCGATATTAATGCTCTCTCCTCTTCTCTGGCCCTATCTGCTCCTGACCTGACTGCTTTGCCACTGGATGATCAGGCTGATGCTATCAATATGTGGCTTTTCTCCTCCTGCGATCAGGCCGCCCCGCTTAAGAAGGTCAAATCGGTCCGTCCCTATGACGCCCACAAATGGTTTACCAGCGACTTAAAAGCCCAAAAACTTGATCTTAGGCGCTCGGAACGTCAGTGGAGACGGAACTACTGCCCCACTCTCCGGCTTAAATATAAAACCCTTCTTAATGAGTATAAAAGAGCCATTTTAGTGGCCAAGACTAAATACTTTACTGAGAGAGTTGCTTCCTCCGCCAACAAATCTCGTGAAATTTTTTCACTTGTCCATATCCTTGCCTTTTCCGATCGTGTGTGCACTTCCCTTCTTCCATCTCAAACCCTATGCTCCTCACTTAATGACTATTTCATTGATAAGATCTCTAACATTAAGGCCAACATCCCCGCTGTATCTCAACCCGTACTCTCTGCTTCTCTTCTTCCACCCCCTTCTTCTCTTAACCACTTCCAACTCATTTCCCCTCAGCTTTTTCTGGACCTGCTTGTTAAGGTTAAGTCTGGCTCTCCCACGGATTGCGCTCCCGCACGCATCCTCAGAGTACTCTACACCAGCTGCCCTGACCCACCTCTTGCTCTTCTCAATGCTTCTCTTACTTTGGGTTCTGTCCCTTCTTCATTCAAATCTGCTATTGTTCTCCCTATTCTTAAAAAACCTAGTCTGGATCCTTCTCTTTCATCTAACTTTAGACCTATCTCTTTGCTTCCCTATCTTGGGAAGATCCTTGAAAGCCATGTCACATCCTGCTTGTCCACCTATCTCGAGGAGAACCATCTTTTGGCCACCCATCAGGCGGGTTTCCGCCCAGGCCACTCCACTGAGGGAGTGGTGCTTGCGGTCATGGATGAACTTAAGGGGAAAGCTGACCTGAATCTCCCCCAAGCTCTGGTCCTCCTCGACTTGTCCGCTGCGTTTGACACGGTCGATCATACCATTCTTCTCGACCGTGTCAGCACAGCGGGCATTCAGGGCATTGCCCTTTCTTGGATCGCGTCCTTCCTTCAAGGCAGGACGCAAGCAGTTCACCTTTCCGGTTTCTCTGCTCCCCCTCGTTCGTTTTCCTGTGGGGTTCCGCAGGGCTCTTCCCTCTCTCCTCTTCTTTTCAATCTCTATATTCGTCCTCTTGTCTTCTCTCTTCTCGAGCTGGGGGTCTCTGTGTATAATTACGCCGATGACCTCCAGCTCGTCTTTGATCTCTCTTCTCCTCTTGTTTCCCTCCCCAAGCTCTGTTCCACTCTAGTTTTCATCTCTCAGTGGATGAGCTCCAATCATCTGAAGCTTAATCCAGATAAAACGGAGCTTGTCCTCACGGGTGGTCCCTCCAATCCCTGGTCCCTTGCTCATTGGCCCCTTTCTTTTGGTCCCCCCCCGGTTCCGGTTTCTTCTGTCCGGACCTTGGGCATTAAGATTAGCCATGACCTGTCCATGCATTCACAAATCAGTTCCGTTGTCTCTTCGTGTTTTTTTTCCCTTCGTCTTATTCGTAAGAGTTCTCGTTTTTTTTCTGTTGATGCCCTCAAAACCATAGTCATCGCTCTTGTCATCTCTCGCCTTGACTATGGAAATGGCCTGTACGTTGGCATCCCCGCCTATGAAACTCGTCGTCTTCAGGCCATTCAAAACCAGGCGGCCCGTCTTATCTTTCGCCTACCCAAATTTTCTCACATAACATCCACTCTTAAGTCTCTTCATTGGCTCCCTGTTTATTTTAGATCCTTCTTAAAACTTGCCTGTTTGGCCTTTCGGGCTCATCATCATTCTGCCCCTCATTTCATCAATTCCCTCATCACTTCCCACGCTCCCAGACGAACTCTTCGGTCCTCATCACTTTCTTTGCTTCACGTCCCCCGCTTTCGCAAAACTCGCACTGGGGGCACCCGCTTCTCGGTCTTGGCCCCCCGGTTTTGGAATAGTCTTCCTCTCTCTATTCGTTCCATTCCCATCTACACCCACTTCTGTAAGGCCCTCAAAACTTTCCTGTTTTCTCAGGCTTTTCCTAGCTAGTCCTTTTGGGTTTCTTTGTGAGCTTGGATGAGTCCTTAGCGCCAGGAAGCCGCTTGGCCACAGTGCGCTTAATCAAATTCCCCTTTTCATTTCATTTCATTTCATCTATGGTCTTTTTAGGTTACATTCCCATAGATGACATATGAAAGGCAGCTACATGGTCAACACCACACACATTTACCAAACATTATTGCGTGGATGTATTAGCACATCAGCAAGCTAATGTAGGACAAGCAGTGCTAAAAACACTTTTTCAAACAACTGCAAAAACCTACGGGTTAGCCACCGCTTTGGGAGAATACTGCTATATAATGCATGCAAAACATGTGTATCTACAGCACACATGACTCAAACGGATTATCTAATTTCTCAAACGGATTATCTAATTTACCCTGTGAGCATCTGTTCTTGGCATGTAGAGCTGTAGATTCACATGTGCCCTCCCTCCTCCCCGGACACCTGTGGTTGTTCATGTTCTTATTGTTCACATTACATACACATGGTCATCTCGGTACTACACTTACTGATTCCATTCCCACCCTCCTGAGGGAAAACAATCTAACAATAGAGTTGATGCCCGTGCACACTATCATTGAAAGGAGGAGTCACCTTACCTTGTGACTGGAAAGCAGTACTTCAAACAAAAACAACTTGCAAACATCCAAACACAACACTAGATGGCAGGCGTATGCAAAACATGTGAATCTACAGCTCTACATGCCAAGAACAGATGCTTGCAGGGTAAGTAACATAATCCTTATTCCTCAGTAACACTATTGTCAATATAAGTGTCTCTTGATGATTCATGATATGAAGAGTTGCTATTTGTGATAGTTTTAATTGATTCTGGGGTGCTGTGATGAGTCACGTTGCCTCGGGTCCGTCTATTCTCCGACCATGAGGATAAAAGGTGCTGCAATGCGAGGCTCTGCATCGCCACTCACTGTTCTACATTGAATCTTGTGAAGCTGCCGGTCAGAAGCTGCTGTGATGTGAGATTATGCATCGTTTTGCACCTTGTCGAATCCGGTGAAGGCACTGCTTAGGAGCTGCGAGGTGCTGCGATGTGAGGTGCTGCGATGTGAGGTGCTGTGTCTGATCCGGTGAAGCCGCCACTCATGTAGGTGCTGAAATGCAAGTCCCTGTACCTTCCTGCCAATGCATCTGTTCTTCTGTTAAGCAGTAAGGGGAACACTAACAAAATATTGATGCATACAATATTGAAACACAAAAATATTGGAAATTAAATGTTGATAACAAAAATATTGAATTCCTTTACTTAACTACTAAAATCACAAATATCGAAAACACAAATAGTATTGTTAAATAAATTGACTTTTAAGTATATTGAAAACAAAAATATTGGATACAAACCTATCATTACCTTCAAATATAAATATAGTCTGCCAAAAATATAAATTCACACAATATTGATTATAATATTATTGACAACATAATTAAATAATCAGTGATAAATACATAAACATTTTTATTTTACATAGAACAGTTATCAAATATAACCAAAATAGTTCAATTAATTAAAAATGTATTGCATCAAATAAATCTTAACTATCCACCTTAAAAAATATAGAACTAAAATTATAATTCCACACCAAGTAGCCTCGCCTTCCGGGTCAGGGCCGGTTCGGTGGTCGCCACCGTCTAAATATTCCACAAGTAATCCTTATTCGAGTATGATAGGAAAACAGCCACTCCAACAGAGCAAGGGTTCAATCAAATATTTTTAATCCAGCAACTGAAACAGACACATTTCGACCAAACGGTCTTGATCACATGATCCCAAATTCAAACTTTTCAGCATTTATAGTGCTTTACACAGGACCCATTTCAAAACAACATAAAGAAAATACTGCTCGAGTGAATCACTCTACTATTTCTTCCATTTAAAAAGGTGTAACTTTATCCGATACCTACTCCTCAACAATGCATTGTAACTTTATTAGTTGTAACAATGTGACAACCGTATAATGTACCAAATTGCTATCTCGCAATTCTGTGCTATCTTTTGTCGTGACGCATAGTCAAAATGTCTAGATACCAATCTGACTTGTAAAAAAAACATTTACATCTTGAGAGTGTTTGTAATTGAACGTGTAAAACTCTCATTCATTTTAAATATCCCCGCTAGTGGCAATGAAAACACCAATCGATGCAATATTCGTGTGATTTACTGGGTGTAATCCCCAAATAATTGCAGTGTAGACAGCAATTCCATAATCAATCTAATTTCTTTGCCATAATGGTTACTACTGTGGCATGGCCACGTGCGCAAGACATCTGGATTGGCCTGCAGTTTTCTTTAATTGCGTGATTGGTGTTTGCATACTTTAATATCTCTCATAGTATAGTGCTCTAAACATGGTCAGCTAGATGCCGGAAGGATTTGTATTGCAGTGATACAACCTCTATATGTGTCTACGCAGAATAGTTGCGATATCAAAGCAATTAATTAATTTGTACAAGTTACACAAATATAGTACCAATATTAAAGATAACTGTGGGAATCTATGTAATGCCAAAGGATTTCCACCTCATGGTTAGTCTTCCTCGCATAGTCTACTCATCAGATGTGATCGTGTCAATTTGTCCTCCATATGGAACTTCATTATTTCTGTAAAGAGAACAGATCTATATAGTTATAGGATATATATGCTCACAATAAAACTATATGTCAAAACCTAGGAGTCATGGGGACCTTGTTGTATCTACCTAGAATATGGGAAAGAAAACAAATATTCCACAAACAATAACAAACTTTACATACTCTGTGAGTTACAAAAAGGAGCCTTCCTAATTTATAAGTGTGTGTGTAACTCTTCATCGCTATTCATACCATGGAGGATCAAACATCCTGACTGTAGGATATATTGAGATTCGAATCTGCTTAAAGCAGAGATCCTATTACCTCCTCAGGGGTGTTTGATTACTGTATCAATTTCAAAGTACTTTGCTTTAGTCCAATCCCCTTCATGGTATTGTCTGAAGTGTCTTGCTGTATTGCTACTCAAGTCAGAATTTGTGATCACTCTCCAGTGCTCTAATACATGCTTTTGTACTGGGAATGTCATCGAACCTATGTACCATAGGCCACATGGACAGGTGATCACATAGACGACATAGTCAGTCTTACATGTTATTAATTTAGAGATTTGGTGTCTCTCCTTCACCGTCTCAAGAATAGGCTCCTGAATGTTAGTGCTATGTTTACATGCCTTACAATTTCCACATCTTTTAAAAGCTTTGCTTTGCTTAAGCTAACTCGTACCCCTTGCAGTTAGATAGCTATGCACCAACATATCCTTCAAAGTTAGATTCCGCTGGAAAGTTATGTTAGGCACTTTCCCTATTTTTGTCCTCAACAATGTATCTTGTGCGAGTATAGTCCATATACTCTTCAAGATTTTCCTCTGATTGGTTGTTGACTATTACATTTGGTAATGAACCGTATAGGTTCTTTTCCGGATTCATTCTGTCTTTGGGGTTTCCCTTTTAGGAGTTCCTCCCTAGTCTTTTGATCTACTCTCCTACTTGTTTTCAAGAGGCTTTTTTTTAGGTACTTCCTGACTGAGAAGAGGGTTAATTGGGTCCTTATGTATCGTAGGTAGCAAATACAAGGTAGGAATAGTGGGTGTGTCATTCTTCAAGAACTGTAATTCATCCCAACTAAGAAGTTGCTGTTCATGCCAATACAGAAGTCTTTGAGTATAGTTAGTATGTGCATTCTGAAGGTAAATCCTGTCAATTTTGGTATAACATGTAATGTTTCTTACTTGCCTCAGCCCTTCTTTAACATAGTTCTCCCTGTCCATTATGACTATGTTGCCTCCTTTGTCTGAGGGTTTTATAACTATAGTCTAGTCCATTTGGAGAGCTGTTAAGACCAACCACTGAGTTTTGCTCAAATTGTTATGTGTCTGGGGTTTCTTACTCAATACTAAGATATCATTAGCAATAACGTCCAAGAACGCATCAATATTGTTCCTCTGAAGTTGAGGTATGGATCTGGAAGGTAATCTAAAGACTGTTTCCTGAGTTCCTACTGTGTCAATGCCAAATCTATTGTTGATAGTTTCCAAGCTATCTGGATCAAAAGGATCAATCGTATTTATTGGTGTTGAGTCTATTCCTTCTGTTGCTTCCAAGTTATGTAGTATTTGCAGTGTGTCTATATCTCAGACAGTTAGATTACATGTTCTAGATTGAGACTAGGATGCCGGTCTGTCAGAACTGTTGCTATATTTGAGAGAATGTACTTTAAACAATTTTAGCTGTCTTACAAATTTATATAGATCTATACTTAGCTGTGCATAATTAATTCTCACATCAGGGCAAAAAGAAAGTCCCAACTTTAAAGTCTCATTTTCCATGCTTGAAAGTGTCTTCTTCAATAAATTGAGTACCGTTAATTTGTTTGGATTTGCTGCCAATATGTCTTTTGTTGTACTCGGCCCCTCGTTCCCACACCGCTGCTTCCTTCCTTGTCTGTGCTCTTGTCGCGTTTGGCTTTAGTTTTTGTGCCTCTGCCCCTTCCTCTTTGTTTTCCTTTGAAGGAATGCTCATGTTACCTTTGTAACATCCAGAGTTCCTCGGAAAAAGAAAACTTTGTAATTGGGTTCCTGCTTAGATCTTCCATGGTCTCCAAATCCGAACTTAAATCAGGACCACATTCTGATCTTCCTTCATCTAGGGCTCCCAAGGTTCTGTCCTTCGCAATCTCCTGTCGTGTTTTGTCAAACTTATTTGCAAAGGTTAGGATCCTCCCTGTCGCCTAGTCTTGCTTGTCTCTTTGAAACTTTCCTTGCTTCTTCTGGATGACTTTTTTCTCATGTATCTTAATGTGGTCATCAACGACTTTCAAATTCTTTTTGACCGATTCATGATCAGTCTCTTTATCAAATTCATCCATCAGTGCATTAATTTGTATAGTTAATTGGCTGTGTTCTTCCCACGCATGTTTGATAAGTATTCTTAACATTGTTTTTGAGCAAGCATTCATTTTATCAGTCCAATCTTATAATAATTCAGGTTTCGGAATGGTCAGTGTTGGAATAATAAAGATCGTAAGTCCTCTAGGGATACTGTCCACTTCAACAATTCTGGAGGGAAGACGCTTCCCACCAGCAGTTGAATCTCTCGAGTATATTGCCCCTCTGTTTAATGCTCATAGTTGTCCCACTCTCACTAGAGGTATCAACATTGGACTGACTGAGTTCAATAGATTTACATTTAAATATTCAGAGGGCTGATGCCTCTTGCTCCTTTAACATTTAATTTGCCATTTTTAATATATTCACTTGCTCCATCTCGTAGAGTTCAATCTTCACAGACGTGAGATTTCCCAATTGTTAAGCAACATTAAACCCCCAATAGACACTATTACAGTCTCACTGATATTCTTACCCGGTCTTAATAAAGCTGACTTGTAGTCCCAGGCTCCAGCCGTGGTGCGGGGGAAATGTATTTGGACGCTTGATGTGACCCGTGGGCTCCCTCTCCCTTCCGGTTCAGGGCCGATTTGGCAGTCACCACCTCCTATATATTCGACAAATAATCCTTATTTGAGTATGATAGGAAAACAACCACTCCAACAGAGCAAGGGTTCAGTCAAATATTTTTAATCTGGCAACTGAAACAGATGCGTTTTGACCAAACGCTCTCGATCACATGATCCTACATGCAAACCTTCCAGCATTTTTAGCGCGTCACACATAGATATATATATATATATATATACATATATATATATGCACTGAAAAATCCATAGGTTTCAGGGACGTTATAGTTAGAAATTAACATTTAAAAACCTTAGAAATTCACTGAAAAAAAACATAGGTTTCATGGAAATTATAGTTAGTTGGACATTTCACTTGTACAAAACCAGAGAAATTTGAACGTTATAGTTAGTAGAGCTAACTATAACTTGCGCCCCCGCAATGCACTGCTGATGACGTCACATATTACATCCCTCATGACAAGGTCAGTGACATCATTGATGACATCACTGATGACATCTCAAATGACATCACTGATGACAACACTGGTGACATCATCCAGTGAATGTGTGTTTCTGTAAAGTTTAAATATATTTTATATATGTTAATGGCAAAGTGTATTGAAGAATGAGTTGGTGTATAAGTGTGTGGGTGGAGGATTTAATAAGTGTGTGACTGACTGTATAAGTTAGTGATTAAATGTGTCTTACTGAATGCATGGGTTAGTGACTAAACTGTGTGAATGTCTGTGTCAGTCTCTCAGTTGTTGTGTAAGCTACTGCATGGGTTGATGATTAGGTGCATGACTGTCTATATGGGTTACTTATTAGTTGCATCAGTATCTGTATGGGTGCCTCAGTGTTTGTGTGTGTGGGTGGGTGGGTGGGCGGGCGGTATGTGACTTTCTGCCTACATGTGTGAGTGGATAATTTACTGAGTGTATGGGTTCAATAGTGCATGTGGAAATAGCTGTATAGGTGAGTGAGTGTGTGTATCAGTGTGTTGGTGAGTGAATGTATGTCTCACTGGTATATGTGTGAGTAACTACATATGTGAAAGGCAGTATATGTTAAGTGTTGGAGTATATAAATGACTATACGTATGAGTGAGTAATTGTGAGAGAGGCTGTATAAATGAGTGTGTGCTTGTGTCAGTTATTGTATAAGAGAGGAAGTATATGTTAGTATCTGTATGAATAGGTTAGATGGTGAGTGTATAACGGTATAGGTGAGCAAATGGCAGTGTTATTGATTCTTTACATGACTAGCTAGGTGTGTCAATAACTCTATGGATGAGTGACAGTGTATGAGTGTTTGTATAGGTGTATGAGTACATAAGATAGTACTGTATTGATGAGTGACTGCATGTATGAGTAACTGTATGGGTGAATAAATTAATGTGTGTGTATATCTAGGAATTAGTCAGTGGGTTTATAGTAACTGCTATTGATTTGTCTATGGTTTCGGAAATGGTAGTCTGTATTTTAGAGTGGGTGCATCAAAGGTTATATTAGGGTGTGAGGAGGTGCATCAGATTATCACGTGGATGATGTCATAAGTGATGTCATTTGAGATGTCATCAGTTATGTCATCAATGATGTCACTGACCATGTCATGAATGATGTAATATTTGACGTCAGCAGCAGTGCATTGTGGGGGTGCGAGTTATAGTTAGCTGAACTAACTATAACAGTGCAATTTCTTTGGTTTTGTACAAGTGAAATGTCCAACTAACTATAACGTCCCTGAAACCTATGGTTTTTTCAGTGAGAAAAAAAAATAAAGAAATATATATATATATATATATATATATATATATATATATATATATATATATATATATATTACCTACTGGCGGTCGCCAGTAGGTAGTTATAGTTAGGACCCCTTTTCCATAGGAAATCCGCAACATTCTATTTTGAATAACTTTGGCGCCGGTCGATGAATCCTCGCGAATTTCTCAAAATAGGTGGGGCGATACGCTCCGCTCCTACCCTGAAAGTCTCGGGGGGATTCGTCAAGCGGGGGCTGAGATAAAAGGGGGGTCCCAAAACGCGTTTTTCCCATGCATTTTTCCATAGGACCTTTAGACAGGGCTACAGCCCGAACGGCTGAACAGAATTACTAGAAATTTGGTAGAGAGGTAGTCCCTAGGTCAAGGAAGTGCCTTTTGTAGGTTTGGTGTAAATCTGTTCAGTAGATTCTGAGAAAATAGCCTTTAAATCAATATATATATCTGAGCCAGCTTATGGTACGCGTACCGTAAGCTTACCGTACGCGTACGGTGGCGTGCGCGAGCCCGATTCTGATTGGCTGTTAGATCTTAGTAAACATTCGAATCGGCCGAAACCAGGAAGCGGCGGCCGCCATTTCGTGTGTTTCACTCAGAAAAAAAAAGAGTGAAAACAAGAAAAGGGGGCAAGGAGGAGAGTTACAGACCCCCTTACATTTGTGAGGGGGTCAAAGAAGGACTGTAAAGTTCAAAGAAAACATTTATTGATTTTTAAAAAAATCACGGGGTACGCGTACGGTAAGCTTACGGTAAGCGTACGGAAGAAAAAATAAATTAAAAAAGAAATGAAATGCAGATTTAAGAGTTTAGATATTAGGGAGCTCTAAAAAGAGCCGTTGTGTTTATGAAGTCATTTTTTTAGTGGTACCTACAAGTAAGTACCGATGCAGAGTCTAAGGTTCAAGAGGAAGACTCTGTTCCCTTCACCATTGAAGTGCACACCATCTCCTCTATAAATGTCTTGCATGTCATAACGCAAGTTGTTGTGGTAAATGGCACCCATACCATAGTCACGGAGGAAAGCAGAAACAGATTTGTTGACGTGCTTTCTTGCTTTGTCAATCTGCGGACAGAAATGATTGGACCAGTTCCATTTTTGCCTTTGGCATATGTTGGAAAACACAAAGGCAGTTTTAGGGAAAAGTGAAAACAGTTGTGCAAAGGTGTCCTTCATAAGCATTTCCAGACCTACCCCAGTCAAAGTGCCTAGGTCATTGCCACCACAGTGCACTATTATGAGGTCAGGGTGTTGGATTTGCATGAAGGATTTCACCAATGGCATCAATTGGTGCCACTTTAACCCTCTCTGACCAATCCATTTAATGTCTACATTTGGCAAAGCAAGGTCTCTCACCATACCTGTTTTCTCTGCAAACTTTTTACTCCAGAAGACATAGCTGTGCCCTACAATCCACACTGTGAACATCTTCAAAGGAGAACTGGATGCACTCAGGAGGTGTCTTTCAGTAGAATGGCAATATGAAAAGAAAGACAGTTTGGAAATGGAGGCATACATATTTTTTTCAAAACAAAAAGAACTGATTGGCTGTTTCATACCATTCTAGAATAAAAACTAGGCTGTATGTGTAAATTAATAGAAGCATGTTTTGTATTGGTACAAAAAAATGTGTTACCAAAGAACAGTACTATGGATTTGCTGTTAGGTTTGAAAAGTCAAGCACTCTTGCTCTGTGGAATTGAAACATTGTGTGGCGAACTTCTGACCTAACTCCACACAGCAGTGTTCCATGAGCTGTTGCTATGGTAGCAGGCAGAAGTCAAGTTGGGGGAAGGGTACTAGGCAGAAGTCAAGTTGGGGGCAGGGTACTTTTGGAAAAGGGTTGGTTTTCAACCAATAGAAATGTGTGATTACATTTGAAAAAAAGGGGGAAGCACTGAGATTGGAAACTTACATGTATATGTGTGGAAAAATAGAGGGAAAGTTTGCCATTATCTGGTTCTGCTGAGAGGAGAGAGGTGTACAGCTCTGAGATCCTGGCTCTGCTAATCTGCTGTTTGAGTGCCACATTTCTTTCACAACTAACTAATTTTAAAGGTGAGGTTAGAGTTTGAGAGGAGATGTATATGGTAAATTAAGAAATGAATAATAGAAATGGAAATCCTTTTGTTGAAGTTGCGTTTATCATTTTCTGTTTTGGGAGAAATTTAAATGTGAGGAACATGTAAAATAATATAGACTATGTTTTCACGATAAATTAAGGTGTACTGGAAAAAAAAAGAATAGTTTAAGGGTTTGAGGTTGGACTCAGTAATGCAAATACATTCAGCATCACTAAGGCTGGTTGCCCTTGCTGGAATGTAGGCAGCCACCCAGGTTACACATGGTGGTGGTCTGAAAAAGCAGTTTGGACATGTGCATTTAAAAAAATCAAAAAAGTGGATTCATAATGTGTCAGTCTGTAAAAGTGATTTTAACTTGCCAAAAAAAAAGAGCAGTAAGTGTGCATTCAAATTGGCAAAGAAATTTCGTTTTGGGACTAATGTGAAAACATGACTCTGTGTGGAAATAGGAATTACAGGCAGAGATTTATTGCGTTTTGCTCTGGTGATTTCACAGTTGCATTAGTAGGAAAAAGGGGGAGCGATTTTTTGGTGCAGAAGCAGACTCTTAGCACACACCCAGCTGCTTGCCATGTATAATCATGCACAGTATTTACAAGCGAGTGGGGTTTTCAGGTTTCAGTCTGTAATGCAAATACATTCAGCATCACTAAGGCTGGTTGCCCTTGCTGGAATGTAGGCAGCCACCCAGGTTACACATGGTGGTGGTCTGAAAAAGCAGTTTGGACATGTGCATTTTAAAAAATCAAAAAAGTGGATTCATAATGTGTCAGTCTGTAAAAGTGATTTTCACTTGCCAAAAAAAAAGAGCAGTAAGTGTGCTTTCAAATTGGCAAAGAAATTTCGTTTTGGGACTAATGTGAAAACATGACTCTGTGTGGAAATAGGAATTACAGGCAGAGATTTATTGCGTTTTTCTCTGGTAATTTCACAGTTGCATTAGTAGGAAAAAGGGGGAGCGATTTTTTGGGGGAAGAAGCAGACTCTTAGCACACACCCAGCTGCTTGCCATGTATAATCATGCACAGTATTTACAAGCGAGTGGGGTTTTCAGGTTTCAGTCTGTAATGCAAATACATTCAGCATCACTAAGGCTGGTTGCCCTTGCTGGAATGTAGGCAGCCACCCAGGTTACACATGGTGGTGGTCTGAAAAAGCAGTTTGGACATGTGCATTTTAAAAAATCTGAAAAGTGGATTCATAATGTGTCAGTCTGTAAAAGTGATTTTCACTTGCCAAAAAAAAAGAGCAGTAAGTGTGCTTTCAAATTGGCAAAGAAATTTCGTTTTGGGACTAATGTGAAAACATGACTCTGTGTGGAAATAGGAATTACAGGCAGAGATTTATTGCGTATTGCTCTGGTGATTTCACAGTTGCATTAGTAGGAAAAAGGGGGAGCGATTTTTTGGTGCAGAAGCAGACTCTTAGCACACACCCAGCTGCTTGCCATGTATAATCATGCACAGTATTTACAAGCGAGTGGGGTTTTCAGGTTTCAGTCTGTAATGCAAATACATTCAGCATCACTAAGGCTGGTTGCCCTTGCTGGAATGTAGGCAGCCACCCAGGTTACACATGGTGGTGGTCTGAAAAAGCAGTCTGGACATGGGCTTTTTAAAAAAACTGAAAAGTGGTTTCATAATGTGTCAGTCTGTAAAAGTGATTTTCACTTGCCAAAAAAAAAGAGTAGTAAGTGTGCATTCAAATTGGCAAAGAAATTTCGTTTTGGGACTAATGTGAAAACATGACTCTGTGTGCAAATAGGAATTACAGGCAGAGATTTATTGCGTTTTGCTCTGGTGATTTCACAGTTGCATTAGTAGGAAAAAGGGGGAGCGATTTTTTGGGGGAAGAAGCAGACTCTTAGCACACACCCAGCTGCTTGCCATGTATAATCATGCACAGTATTTACAAGCGAGTGGGGTTTTCAGGTTTCAGTCTGTAATGCAAATACATTCAGCATCACTAAGGCTGGTTGCCCTTGAAGGAGTGTAGGCAGTCACTGAGGATACACATGGTGGTGGTCTGAAAAAGCAGTCTGGTCATGGGCTTTTTAAAAAAACTGAAAAGTGGTTTCATAATGTGTTAGTCTGTAAAAGTGATTTTAACTTGCGGAAAAAAAAGAGCAGTAAGTGTGCATTCAAATTGGCAAAGAAATTTCGTTTTGGGACTAATGTGAAAACATGACTCTGTGTGCAAATAGGAATTACAGGCAGAGATTTATTGCGTTTTGCTCTGGTGATTTCACAGTTGCATTAGTAGGAAAAAGGGGGAGCGATTTTTTGGGGGAAGAAGCAGACTCTTAGCACACACCCAGCTCCTTTCCATGTATAATCATGCACAGTATTTAGAAGCGAGTGGGGTTTTCAGGTTTCAGTCTGTAATGCAAATACATTCAGCATCACTAAGGCTGGTTGCCCTTGCTGGAGTGTAGGTAGTCACCGAGGATACACATGGTGGTGGTCTGAAAAAGCAGTCTGGACATGGGCTTTTTAAAAAAACTGAAAAGTGGTTTCATAATGTGTCAGTCTGTAAAAGTGATTTTCACTTGCCAAAAAAAAAGAGTAGTAAGTGTGCATTCAAATTGGCAAAGAAATTTCGTTTTGGGACTAATGTGAAAACATGACTCTGTGTGCAAATAGGAATTACAGGCAGAGATTTATTGCGTTTTGCTCTGGTGATTTCACAGTTGCATTAGTAGGAAAAAGGGGGAGCGATTTTTTTGGTGCAGAAGCAGACTCTTAGCACACACCCAGCTCCTTTCCATGTATAATCATGCACAGTATTTAGAAGCGAGTGGGGTTTTGAGGTTTCAGTCTGTAATGCAAATACATTCAGCATCACTAAGGCTGGTTGCCCTTGCTGGAG
This sequence comes from Triturus cristatus, assembly GCF_964204655.1. NCBI lineage: Eukaryota > Metazoa > Chordata > Amphibia > Caudata > Salamandridae > Triturus > Triturus cristatus. The sequence continues at coordinate 201,321,362 of NC_140593.1, forward strand.
TGTAGCAGTCTGGACATGGGCTTTTTAAAAAATCTGAAAAGTGGTTTCATAATGTGTCAGTCTGTAAAAGTGATTTTCACTTGCCAAAAAAAAGAGCAGTAAGTGTGCATTCAAATTGGCAAAGAAATTTCGTTTTGTGACTATCGTGAAAAGAAATGTAGTAATATATTTAAATAAAATAAAGGAATTTTTTTTTTAGTTTTTTTCAGGTATTGCTGAAGAGCAGTGAACAAAATTTAAAGATGCCTACAAAATCCAGAGTTCAAAAAACGCTAAAAAAAAAACTATATTTGAAGACAACTAGAGGACCAAAGTTAGTAGAAGATGCTGATGTTGGGAAAAAGAAAAAATCTTCTGGTAAGCACAAAAAACAATTTCTTAAAAATATATTCAAAATAATGAAAAATGTACAAAATGTCTGTACTCGAAAGGATGTTTTTAAAAAAAAAGGAGAGGAAAAAATTGACAATTTAGTTAATGCAAATATACCTTCAGCAACTGAAAAGATTTATATAAATAGAAAAACAGCGTTTAAAGAGATACGTAGAAAAATGTTTCAGAGAAGAGTTATGTCTAATTTGATGAAGGATGTGAAGAAATATAAGAAAAAGACAAAGTTTTATAAAAGAAAAAAAGAAATAGAAGCCATTGCAGCAAAGGCATTAGAATTAAAAAGGAAACTATTCATATTAATTTTGAATAGGATGCGTACATTAGACAAAATGGTTAATGTACTGAAATCACATAGCAAAAGGAAAAGAGTAGTGAACAGAACAAACTTTTGTAAAGTGTTTTTAGGCAAGTGGATGCATAGTTCAAGTAGTGAACCTTTTTTTAATGAAGAAAGCTATTTTCAAAGTAATAGTTTGCTGCATGCAGTTGACACCAGAGGTCGTTCATACGAAGTAAAAAATGGTTGCATAATGGAGAAGGAGATAATGGTTCCAAGAGATGAGGTACAAGTGATGGCAGATGAGGCAATGGGGAGACGTCCTAAAGCCCCAGTGTACACTTGGAATTGTAGTAGTATTTGCACTGTGCGTCAGGAATCTATTGACAAATTTCGAGAGTTTCTAAGAGAATATAGTAAAAAAAGTATAAAACAGAAGATTAAGGTGCTTCAAAGTCTGGATCCATGCAGAGTGAGAGAGAATACTGGTTTGCAGGGTCATTCTCTGGCTTGTCTATCTAGAAAAGTGTGCAATAGTGTTTTCCATCATTTTAGGATGCTGGCTGTTCATCATACTGAAATGAGAAAGTTTGTGAGACGGTTGTATTTTGCTAAAAGTCCAGCAATAAAGTTAAATGAATTGAATAGGGCTCTGTTCCGAGGAACGGTATCAGATGTAGAGAAGGTTGTTGATGAAATTCAGTTTTGTTACTTTGGTCCTGAACAAAACAGTGCAGAGAAGGACACACTAAATGAGGAAGAAGTGGAAGAGAATGTACAACCATTTGTAAGTAAGACATTTAATGATCACATAACAAAATTTGAAAAAATCTCTAATGAAAGACCAAATATTACTTGTATTTGTTGCCGCAGAACTCATTATAGAAAACAAACCAGGTATGTTGATCTGTACAGAAAGAGTGAAAATGAAGATAATTATAAGTGGAAGGATTTTGCCACATATATATTTCTTGAAAATTGTTTTGAATTGGGTGAAGTTCAGCGTATTTGTAAATACTGTTACAACAAGTTAGAAGAAAATAGAATGCCGACCAGAGCTGTACATAATAATTTAGAATTGGATGCTATTCCTGCTGAACTTTCTGAATTAAATACTTATGAGTCTATACTTATTCAATGTGTTCATCCGTTCCAGACCATAGTACGTATGGAGCCCAAAACTGGTAAATTACCTCCTTCTGATTTACTGAGAGGTTTAAAAGGTAGAGTGGTGTATTTGCCCTTGGATTTGAAAAAAAATATGGAAACTATTGATGCGGATACTTTGGAAACTGAACCATTAGTTATTCTGGTTAATGGTGTACCTACAAAGAATAAGAAGATTTGGCAGGAGCTGGTAGATGTACGGAAAGTACAAAGAGCAAATTTGTATTTGAAAAGGAATAACAAATGGTATGAATCAATTTATATAGAAGAAGAAGAAGAAGAAGAAGATTTACAAGAAGACACAGAAACACCAACTGGACAAATTGAAAAAGTGGACAAGTCAAAGGAAGAAGAAATTTATGAACATTTTAGCATACATCCTCTTCATTCAAAAGAAGTTATGGGAGACAATATTGATCTCTTTCAGATGAATAAAGCAAAAGGGACTCCCGTGAGTGTATGGGAGGAGAGCTTGGAAGCTCGATGTTTTCCCCAGCTGTTTCCTAAAGGAAAAGGAGGACGATACGATGAACGTCCAGAACAGATTCCAGCTTCTGAGTATCGGACTACAAGACTATATGCTGAAGATCCCAGATTTCGACAAAGTATTCCTTATTTGTTCCATCTTTTATTTGAAAGCGACTTGTCTGCACTGTCTTATGCAGTAAATCACATTTTAAAAAGTGGAGTACATTTACAAAATGTGTCTGCTAAGGATTTTATGGAGAAAGTGCAGCACCGAGATGATCATTTGGAAACACAACTGATCAATCTGATGGCTTGTCAGCGTGGGACAAATGAATATTGGTACCGACGCCATGGTGAATTAAAATGCATGTTACGGAATTTAGGAACTCCAACATGGTTCCTTACCCTAAGCTGTGCCGAGTACGCTTGGGATGATTTACTGGATTTTCTACGAGAGGCAAATTCAAACATTAAAAACATCGAATACAAGACAGCAGGAGAACTGTGCTCATTGGATCCGGTTAATGTTTGCAGATATTTCAATCATAGATTTGAGGCTATGATGTCCTTCATCTGCAATAAAAAAAATCCACCTCTTGGAGAAGTAGTGGATTTCTTTTGGAGAAAAGAGTACCAGGCAAGAGGTGCTCCTCATATTCATATGCTGTTGTGGATCAAGGATGCCCCAAAGTTTGGAACAGATACTGATGAAGCAGTGTTATCTTACATTGAAGAATATGCAACATGTGCTATACCAAAAAGCACAGAAGAGAAAAAGTTAAAGGAGCAAGTTTTACGTTTCCAAAGTCATCGGTGTGGAAAATACTGTCGACGGAAATACAAGAGCAAAGAAAAATACTACACTAAATGTCGATTTGGATTTCCTAGACCTGTTCTTTCAAATGGAAGAGTTAACAGTTTTATGTCAGCTGTGAGACATACTATCACAAGAAAATCACCTAAGAATACCTACAACCTTAAAAGAAAAGAAGAATCAAAAAATATAAATGACTACAACCCAGTCATTTTATTTATGTGGAACGCTAACATGGATATACAGTATGTAGCTGACAATTCCATTGCTGTTGCTCGATATGTAACGTCTTACATTACGAAATCAGAAAAAACAGAATTGAAGGAAATGTGGGAAGAGATTTCTCACGAGAAGACTGTCAGTAAGAAGCTGTACAGTTTCAGTTTGAAGATGTTATCGCATCGAGAAATTGGATCCTACGAATGTTCAGATAGGTTATCTTCTGCAAGTCTCTACTCGAAGTCAAGAAGAATAATTTGGGCAAGTTTAGGCCTTGCAGCAATGAGAAATCGGGTACTGAAATCTGTAGGAGAAATTGAATATTTGGCCGAGAATGACCCAGAAAGTACAGATATTTTGAAATCAAACATGTTGGACACTTATTATCCCAAGAGAAGTCAACATCTGGAGAACATGTGTCTCTATGAAGTGCTGCAGAACTACATTTATTCACGGAAAGCCGCAGAAGACATCAACAATGGAAAATATAAAGTCGTTGGTGAAGAAGGATGTTTGGTGAAGCAAACAAAAGGAAGTTTGATAAATCACAGGAAGCTGAGTTGCGACACTACTGACAAGAAGGAATTTTACTACTTGGCTCTTTTACAGTTGTTTAAACCATGGCGTACAGAGGATGAACTACTGGGAAAATTTCAAAGCTATGAAGATTCTTTTAATGCTTGCAAAGACAGCATACAATGCAGTACATTCTCAACTTATCTGCAAATGTTAAATGAAGAAATTGAACAGGAAACTACAATTGCAGCAGAAATAGCTAGAGACAGTTCTCAGGACAGCCAAAGTTCAGGAACACTCTGTCAAGATCCCCTAGGACAACCAATCGTTGAAAATGAAGCATCAATGGCCATGAATGAAGTGGAAACGGCTATGAATCAAGCTCAAGAAGAATTTATAGACTTACAAAATTTGGAAAGACAACTGAATGAAGAGCAGCAACAAATTTATGAAGAGATCAGAAGCAAAATTGATCACGGATTTCTACATGAAAAAAAAGAGTGCTCATGCACATCATTTCATCCAATCAGGATGTATGTAAGCGGACAAGCTGGAACTGGAAAAAGTTTCCTAATCAAAGTCATCAGAAGCTACCTACAGCAAAAAACGGATTCTACTTTGTCTTGTGTGGTTACTGCTCCAACTGGGTTAGCAGCATATAACATAAAAGGAATCACCTTACATCGTTTGCTAATGTTACCAGTGGAGCATGAGAACAAAATACAATACAACAAGCTAACTGGAGAAGCATCCTTGGAAGTTTCAAGAATATTGAAGAAGATGCAAGTTCTCATTATTGATGAGGTGAGCATGGTATCAAACTTAATGCTTGCCTTTGTGCATTTAAGAATGCAGCAAATTTTGAAGACAGACTATGACATGTTATTTGGTGGAAAACACGTCATAGTTTTTGGAGATCTTTTGCAACTTACTCCAGTTAAAGGACAACCAGTGTTTAATACTGTCACACATGAAGACACGAAGAAGTCATTAGGAAGCATCGGAAATACAAATATTTGGTCCTTCTTTGAGTACAAGGAACTTACTACTAATATGAGGCAAGCAAGCGATGAAGAATATGGAAGTATTCTGAAAGATATCAGAATTGGACTACTCACAGAAGTTGGCAAAAAAGCATTACAGAGTCGGCTGCTACATAATTTATTTCCAAAGGAAGAAATAGTTGCAGAGAAAATATACAAGAATATTGCAGAAAACAAAAGTGTCATCTGCTTAATGCCAACTCTACGTGAATGCTCAATATTTAATGAGGAGCTTTTGAAATTGGAAAAGGAAGAGATCAGGAAATTGGAAGCAGTGGACAAAATTGAGGATGGAAGAATTACTGTCACAGTAACAGGCAAACTGAAAAATAAATTGGACTCACTAGAGAAGAACATCTCCAAAACAGCTGGATTAGAAAAAAATCTATATGTTTGCATGAACTGTAGAGTATTTTTAAGAAGAAATTTGGATGTTGAAAAAGGTTTAGTTAATGGAGCTATGGGAAGAGTTGTGGGTTTTTATTAATTATCAGAAAAAAGATGGAATTGAATGTTTAAAAATAAAATTTGATCAGATAGAAGAAGTTAAAGATATTTGTCGTTGTACAGTTCGTTTCATGCTTGTGAAAGACTTATATGTACGTAGGAAGCAGTTTCCGTTTTCTCTAGCATATGCTGTAACTATTCACAAGTCTCAAGGATTGACTGTAGATTGTGCATTTGTGAACATTGGTTCAACTGTGTTCAAAGAAGGTATGGCATATGTTGCTTTGTCACGAGTGAAAACATTATCAGGTTTATTCATGATAGACTTTGATGATTCAAAAGTTAGTGCTGATACAAACTGTGTAAAGGAGTATAATAGATTAAGAAGAAGCTATGCTCCTCATTTAGGTCAGTATCCTGTGTTGGAGAAACGTGTAGTTTCTCGTAAAAGAAAAAATGAGAATATCTGTAATGAAGATGTAGAGAAGAGGAAAAAAAAGAGGAGTGATGTAATTGCAAGAAAAAAGAAAAAGGAAAATGAAGAACAGGTTGTAGGATGTCATTTTGAAAATAGCTCTGGTGTCAACTGCTACGCAAATGTAGTGCTGAATGTTGCATTTTATCTGGAAAGTTTGCAAGAGCAGATAATAGTAAATCAGGGAAAAAGATTCTGTTCTGAGCTGAGTCTCCTTTTTCAAAAGCTGAGTAAAGATAAAACTCAAATAGAAAGTGCTACTGAAATTAGAAAACTTTTAGATATATGTTCAGGACGAACACAGTTTTCTCAAAATGAACAGCAAGATGCACACGAATTTTTGATGTATTTTCTTCAGGTACTGGAAGAAGAAGGGGTTCCCATTGAAAATATGTTTGGTCTCTCTTATAAATGGGAACATAGTTGTGAAAACTGTTATAATATATGTGGCTCTAATGTTGATAATGAAAGGTTTATTTATTTGACATTGCCAGAGAGTAAAACAGTCACTTTTGCAAAATTAGTTAAAGATGCTAATCATAGCATGAAATGCGGTGAGTGTAAATCTGACATGTTTTCAACATTAATTTTAAAGGAATACGGACAGTATGTAATTTTAATGATGCAACGATGTAGAGCTGATGGTTCAAAATTGGATACTTTAATAAAGAAGTTTACAGGACAGCAATTATCAATTTCAGGAAAAACTTTTGTAACTTTTGCAATAATTTTCCATGATGGACCTACTGTTACTTCTGGACATTACACAGTTTATCTTAAATGTGAAAAAGGCTGGACACTGTGTAATGATTCCCAATTGATTTTCAAACAACGTTTGCCTTTTGATTTAGCAAATTCCTATCTAATCTTCCTGAAACCTAAATTTTAGAGAGATTTGGCAAGATCTGGACAAAATAATTTTACCATTTTACTGGATTACCATTGGAATTTTGTAAAAAAAAGATTTTTTAAATTATCATTTGGCCTAATGGAAAGATAACCAATTGTAATGTGGACTTTTTTAATTTTTAATGAAACTTTCAAAAACCAATAATTTAGAGATAATCAGTAACATCTGTACAATTTAAATTTTGGAATGTTATTGGAGTGCCATTGGAAATTTTTTCAAAAATGATTTTAAAAATTACTATTTGGCCATGCGGAAAAGTAACCAATTCTATTGTGGACTTAATAAATTATTCAAAAATTTTTCGTGAACCAAAATGTTACAGAGAATCGGTGAGATCTGGACAAATTAAACTTTAGAATTTTATTGGATTACCGTTGGAAATTTATTCCCAAAACATTTTTAAAATTACTATTTGGCCTAAAGGAAATGGAATCAGATGTATTGTGAAGTTATTTGAGATATAATATTGTGATTATACTTCTGAAACAAACATATCAGACGGTATTTTAAAGAAATAAGTATTGGTGTTAGATGATATTTTTTTAGAATATTATGCATTTCTATAATGTTAAGTTTAAGTAAAAAGAGATTCTGGGCTTTTTTAATACAATCTTTGAGATTGTTATTTTTTTTTGCCCGCTGTAAAATGATGAATGCAATTGCTTTCACAATTTATAGTGAAATGCAATATATTCTGAAAACAGCAAAAATAAGGCAAAAATATTTTTTGAAAAATATATAAATATGTGTACTGTATTATAAAATGTTTTACAAATATTAATACTTTTTTCTTTTTTTTCAGATTGATATAGAAAAATTTCGAAAACTAGAACCATTTTTCAAGCAATTTTTTTTTAAAACAAATGAATAAATATTTTTTTGAGTGGGTATGGTAAGTCAATAATAATAATTGTAGTCTCTCAAGGACCTTGTAATGTGATAATTGATTTTTAGTGTTTTTAAAAAAAAAAAAAAAAAAATTACGCGTACCGTACGCGTACAGTAAAAAAAAAAAAAAAAAAAGTTTTTAAAAAACATATGTAAAAAAAAGATGAAAGATAAGGTTGGCTCTTAAAAGAGCCGTTGTGTTCATGCAGGGACAGAGGAAAGAAAGACTGGGAAAATTAGTCAAAGCGACAAGTGTGCTGATCTATTTTGTTGTTCACTAGGGAAACACTGGTCTCCCTATGACAAATTAGATCATGACAAGAGGCGCATCGAATATCAACCCTCGCAAACCGAGGGTTAATTTCCAGAGGGCCAGCAAAAGGAGATGCTCCCCCCACAGATGAAGGGCTCACCTGACCTGCAGAAGAAGGAGTCAGCCCTGCAGATGATGGTCCAGGCTGAGCTGCTGTGGATGTGCTTGGTTGACTTTCTGAAGAGTTACCTCCAAAAAGTCGAGCATGTGTCCTTCTGTGTACATCCTTGAGGTGTCTCTTCATGTTATGATTCCCAAAGGAATACTTCTTGTCAGGATTACCTCTTGAAAGTACACGCTTACACAGCTTACAAGTTACTAAAGGTGCATTTACCTTTTGCTGGCCTTCAGGAAAAGTAAAATAATCCCATACATAAGAGGGCTTTTGTTTCCTCGCTCTCTGCCTCAAGGTAGTGCTGCTAGTGCTAGCCTCACTCTCAGAAGAGCTCTGCTGTTCTGCCATAGTATCACAAAGACAACCCAGCTCCTTCTCCTAAGGGATCACAAGCAGAAATGAGAGGAATGGGTGTGGTGTAGGAGAGTTCTAGAACTGAAAGTAGTTTCAACCAATCAAAAGTTGTGTTTCATGATCACATGACCTACCGTACGCTTACGGTACGCTTACGGTACGCTTACGGCAAAAGTGCGCATGCGCGTAAAAAAGACACGCGCTTGCGCGCATGCGCATAACAGTCACTACCCGACACTTCCGCGTAACGTGCGCGTGTAGCGTACGCGCGCACGCGTCCCACGTGGAGTACGCGCGGCTACGCAAATTGCGTAACTATACGCAAGCAGCGTAGAAAAATTACGGGCGTTGCGTAAACCGTACGCTTACCGTAAGCTTACGGTACGCGTACTAAAAAAAATAATAAAAAAAATATAAAAAATGTACTGCAAATAAATTTTACATGTTTATTTTAAAAAATATATTAAAAAAAAACATATTAAAGAATTTTAAAAATTTAACCATAGTCTTTATAAAAGGTAAGAAAATTAAAAAAAAAATATGTTTAAAAAAAATAGAAGAAAAAAAAAAATTAGCATTTAAAAAACCTTGCAAATTCACTGAAAAAACCATGGGTTTCACACACGTTATAGTTAGGAATTAGCATTTAAAAAACCTTAGAAATTCAGTGAAAAAACCATAGGTTTCACACACGTTATAGTTAGGAATTAGCATTTAAAAAACCTTAGAAATTCAGTGAAAAAACCATAGGTTTCACACATGTTATAGTTAGCTGGACATTTTACTCGTAAAAAACCAATGAAATTCCCCCGTTATAGTTAGTTCAGCTAACTATAACTCGCGCGCCCGCAATGCACTGCTGATGACGTCACATATTACATCACTCATGACATGGTCAGTGACATCACTCATGACATCACTGATGACATCTCAAATGACATCACTGATGACATCACTGATGACATCATCCTTGTGATAGAGTGGCAGACCTCCTCTTCCCCTAATATAACCTTTGATACACACATTCAAAAATAGAGACTAAAATTTTCAAAACAATGGACATACCAATAACAGTTACAACAACCTCTTCAGTAATTCTAAGATCCACATACACATCCACTCATTCACCAACAGCCCTCTACAGTCACTCATACATGTACTCACTTATCATATGTACTCATACACCTATACATCCTGTTACACAATGCCACTCATCCATAGAGCTACTCACACACATAGTCACTCATGCTAATAAAGAATCAAACATACATTTACTTGCATATACAGTTATACACACACCACCACACTTACTTCTACAGAAACTTACACATACTTAGTCTTTTAAACAATCACTTATAGAAATACATACTTATTCATACAGGAACTCTTTCAATCTCTCACTCTCACATATACTCACTTATATACACCAATAGTCACATATACTAGTTTAAAACATATGTAGTTACTCATAAAGACATTATTGAGACAGTCATTCACTCACTAACACACCCATACACACACTCATCCACCCATGCAGTCCTGCACACATGCTCTGTTCAACACATACAAACAGTGAGTCACTCATTCATGCACCTATGCACTACGTCATACCCCCCACCGAACCATGCAGACACTCAGACTAATACTCAAAAAACCAACTAATAACCTATATAGACACCCATGTAGCTACTCACCAACCCATGCAGCCACTTATACACAAAGTGAAAAAATGATACAGATATTTACATATTTAAACATTACTCACTAAGCCATGTATTCACTATGATACACTTAATCAGTCAGTTACACAATCAATTTTTTTTAAAAAAATCATCCATTTAGACAGTAATATACCCATTTATTCTTCCATCGACCTTGAGATATACATATATAAAACATATTTAATTTTCAGAAAAACACACATTCACTGGATGATGTCATCAGTGATGTCATCAGTGATGTCATTTGAGATGTCATCAGTGATGTCATGAGTGATGTCACTGACCATGTCATGAGTGATGTAATATGTGACGTCATCAGCAGTGCATTGCGGGCGCGCGAGTTATAGTTAGCTGAACTAACTATAACGGGGGAATTTCATTGGTTTTTTACGAGTAAAATGTCCAGCTAACTATAACATGTGTGAAACCTACGGTTTTTTCACTGAATTTCTAAGGTTTTTTAAATGCTAATTCCTAACTATAACGTGTGTGAAACCTATGGTTTTTTCACTGAATATATATATATATATATATATATATATATATATATATATATTCACTGAAAAAACCATAGGTTTCACACATGTTATAGTTAGCTGTACATTTCACTCGTAAAAAACCAATGAAATTCCACGTTATAGTTAGATCAGGTAACTATAACTTGCGCGACCGCAATCCACTGCTGATGACGTCACATATTACATCACTCATGACAGGGTCAGTGACATCACTCATCACATCAATGATGACATCTCAAATGACACATTGTGGATTGTGGTCGCGCAAGTTATAGTTACCTGATCTAACTATAACGTGGAATTTCATTGGTTTTTTACGAGTGAAATGTACAGCTAACTATAACATGTGTGAAACCTATGGTTTTTTCAGTGAATTTGCAAGGTTTTTTAAATGCTAATTCCTAACTATAACGTGTGTGAAACCTATGGTTTTTTCAGTGAATTTGTACGTTTTTTTAATTGCTAAGTTATGTATTTATTTTTAATTTTTGCGCGCACGGTGCGCTTCGCGCACCGAGCGGCCACGTTGCGCATTTCGTACCGTGCACGCCTCGCCATTTTTTACAAAATATCAATTGTTTTTTTCTCTCTTGGGGGTCCTTAGATTTATATACTAAATGTGATTGTTAATTCTTTTTTTTTTTTTTTTTTTTTTTTTTTACCGTACGCGCACCCCGCGATTTTTTTTAAAAATTATTAAATTTATTTTTCATACTTTTTGGTCCTTCGTGAACCCCCTGACGAACGCTAGGGGGTCTGCAACTCTCTTCGTTGCCCCCTTTTCATGTTATCAACCTTTTTTTTTCAGTGCGAGAGACAGAAAATGGCGGCCGATACTTCCTGGTTTCGACCGATTCGAATGTTTACTTTGATCTAACAACCAATCAGAATCACGCTCGCGCACGGCACCGTACGCGTACGGTAAGTTTACCGTAAGCGCACGGAGCACGCTTACAGATATATATATTGATTTAAATGCTATTTTCTCAGGAACTCCTGAACAGATTTACACCAGACCTACAAAAGGCACATCCTTGACCTGCGGACTACCTCTCTGCCAAATTACAAGTAATTCTGTTCAGCCGTTCGGGCTGTAGCTGTGTCTAAAGGTCCTATGGAAAAATGCATGGGGAAAACGCGTTTTGGGACCCCCCTTTTTTCTCAGCCCCCGCTTGACGAATCACCCCGAGACTTTCAGGGTAGGAGCGGAGCGTAGCGCCCCATTAGTTTTGAAAATTTCGCGAGGATTCGTCAACCGGTGCCAAAGTTATTCAAAATAGAATTTTCTGATTTCCTATGGAAACACGGTCCTAACTATAACTATCTACTGGCGACCGCCAGTAGATAATATATATATATACATATATATATATATATATATATATATATTCACAGAAAAAATCATAGGTTTCAGGCATGTTATAGTTAGGAATTAGCATTTAAAAAAACCTCAGAAATTCACTGAAAAAACCATAGGTTTCAGGGGTGTTATAGTTAGCTGGACTTTTCACTTGTACAAAACCATTGAAATTCCCCCGTTATAGTTAGTTCAGCTAACTATAACTCGCGCGCCCGCAATGCACTGCTGATGACATCACATATTACATCACTCATGACATGGTCAGTGACATCACTCATGACATCACTGATGACATCTCAAATGACATCACTGATTACATCACTGATGACATCCTCCAGTGAATGTCTGTTTTTCTGAAAATTAAATATGTTTTATATATGTATATCTCAAGGTCGATGGAAGAATAAATGGGTATATAAGTGTCTAAATGGATGATTTGTTTTTGAAAAATTGATTGTGTAACTGACTGATTAAGTGTATCATAGTGAATACATGGCTTAGTGAGTAATGTTTAAATATGTAAATATCTGTATCAGTCTCTCACTTTGTGTATAAGTGGCTGCATGGGTTGGTGAGTAGCTACATGGGTGTCTATATAGGTTATTAGTTGGTTTTTTGAGTATCAGTCTGAGTGTCTGCATGGTTCGGTGGGGGGTATTACGTAGTCCATAGGTGCATGAATGAGTGACTCACTGTTTGTATGTGTTGAAGACAGCATGTGTGCAGGACTGTATGGGTGGCTGAGTGTGTGTATGGGTATGTTAGTGAGTGAATGACTGTCTCAATAGTGTCTTTATGAGTAACTACATATGTTTTAAACTAGTATATGTGACTATTGGTGTGTATAAGTGAGTATATGTGAGAGTGAGAGATTGAAAGAGTTCCTGTATGAATAAGTATGTGTTTCTATAAGTGATTGTTTAAAAGACTAAGTATGTGTAAGTTTCCGTAGAAGTAAGTGTGGTGGTGTGTGTATAACTGTATATGCAAGTAAATGTATGTTTGATTCTTTATTAGCATGAGTGACTATGTGTGTGAGTAACTCTATGGATGAGTGGCATTGTGTAAAAGGATGTATAAGTGTATGAGTACATATGATGAGTGAGTACATGTATGAGTGACTGTATAGGACTGTTGGTGAATGAGTGGATGTGTATGTGGATCTTAGAATTACTGAAGAGGTTGTTGTAACTGGTATTGGTATGTCCATTGTTTTGAAAATTTTAGTCTCTATTTTTGAATGTGTGTATCAAAGTTTATATTAGGGTGAGAGGAGGTCTGCCACTCTATCACAAGGATGATGTCATCAGTGATGTCATCAGTGATGTCATTTGAGATCTCATCAGTGATGTCATGAGTGATGTCACTGACCATGTCATGAGTGATGTAATATGTGACGTCATCAGCAGTGCATTGCGGGTGCGCGAGTTATAGTTAGCTGAACTAACTATAACGGGGGAATTTCAATGGTTTTGTACAAGTGAAAAGTCCAGCTAACTATAACACCCCTGAAACCTATGGTTTTTTCAGTGAATTTCTGAGGTTTTTTAAATGCTAATTCCTAACTATAACGTGCCTGAAACCTATGGTTTTTTCTGTGAATTTCAAAGGTTTTTTAAATGCTAATTTCTAACTATGCCTACAGAGATAGGACATGTGAAGAAAGAAGAAAAATGCACAGAAAGAAAAAAAAGAAGTGCAGAAAGAAGCAACAGAAGTCCTCAAAGACGAAGAAAAGTGCAGGAAGAAGGATAATGTGCAGAAAGAACAAAAAGAAGAGCAGAAAGAATCCTTGTTGCAAAATCATCCTGTACCCTCAACTTTTTCAGATGGATACTGGTGGTAACTGAGTCTGACTAACCAGTCCTAGAGACAGTGCTATGTTAAAAGACACTTAGAATACAGTGAAAACACCTACATACACTAGGGAACATTATGCGTTGGGGTCCCCCTGTGATTTGCATGACCTCCTCTGTAAGCCCCTAGTATATAATAGGGCAGGGGGATTAAAACGACCTCTTAAAACAGGCCACAGGGCGTTTTTGCACACGTTAACTCAGGCCCCGTCCCCTCCCTTCACCACTGTGTAAACACGCCCTGTGTTCGTTTTTAGTTGGGAGATTAAGTTCATTTGAATCCTGAGGGTCCCTAGGGTCCAACTAGCCCACTAGGTACCTCCAGTAAGTGCCACAGAGCTGCGTTGCAGAGAGGTGTAAAAGGTGGCACAGCCTGGACCACCTCTCTGCAATGCAGCTCAGCGGCGCTTACTGGAAGCACTTGGTGGGCTAGTTAGCCCCCAGGGGCCCTCAGTATTGAAGGGAAATTATATCCCCAATTTAAAACGTGCCATAGTGCGTGTTTGCACACGTCACCTCAGGCCCCGTCCCCTCCCTTCACCACTGTGTAAACGCGCCCTGTGGCTGTTCTAAGTTGAGAGATTAAGTCCCCTTGAATCCTAAGGGTCCCTAGGGTCAAACTAGACCACTAGGTACCTCCAGTAAGCGCCACAGAGCTGCGTTGCAGAGAGGTGTAAAAAGGGGCTTGGCCTCAGAACACCTGTCTGCAGCGCAGCTCCCTGGCGCATACTGGAGATGCCTGTTGGGCTAGTTGGCCCTCAGGGACCCTCAGTATTGAAGAGGAATTAATTCTCCAACTTACAACTCACCAGGGGGCGCGTTTGCAGAGTGCTGCAAGGAGGGGGCGTGGCCTCCGGCACAATGCCAGTCTTATTTATTTAAATTTTTTAAGAAGGGGGGCTGTGTGGTTCCACTTCTTATTCTAATTTATTGGCCCTGATGACCCGATCCCCCAGGGCCTGTCTCCTAATTATATTTTTTTGACGCCAATCCCCAGGGCCGGCCACTGTTTTTTATTATTTTAAAAAAATATATATTTATAGACACACCTAGGACATGCTGGACAAACCGTACGTACCTATCACCATTTGAGTGATATTCATTAAAAGGCGACTATGCATACAATGAATCCACGTGGAATGTATTTACACCATTAGTAAAGCTCTGACATGTCTGATGCCCTACCGTGCCTAATCCCGGTAGACACCCTTGTCGTTTATTTATACAAACATGGGTAGCTATTGACGGGCACATTTAATACACATGCACACCAAGCCATTCAAAGGGGATTCGACAAAAATTCGACCAAAACTATGTAAGAAACCCCCCTCACGGTTAATAAAGCACACATCCACTGCCGGATGTGTAATACTTTTTATTTTACTCTCTGGAAAGGGGACGAACATCACTTGAGAGTCACAGCGCGCTCCTGGCAGAGCCCAATGCTGTGTTACACTCACCATTGCCTGCCGAGTGCCACACACCTCTGTGTTGTATTCCACCAGCTAGTGCATATGCTATGACACTCTCTAGCCCATGTGCACTGTAACACCACCCCGTGAATATGTCATGCCACACTTGTCTTCGCACGGGTTATATTGCCCCATCTAACGTGCCTTCCTCGATGCCTATGTTATAACGCACAGTGCTATGCCATACATATTACAATCTGGGATCCATATCTTTGTCACAGTGCAAATGCAACGTTACACTCCTCAGCACATATTTTATATTACAACTTTAGAGACTAGTTAGGTTACACAACACTGCCCTGTGCATATTACACTCCAAGGCGCACATCGCATAGCACGCGCTAGTGCCTGTGCTATCTCGCACTCTCCAATGAATCTGTCATTGCGCACAATGTATTGCATATTATATTTCACGCCCGGTTCATTTATATCACACTTTTTGGTGCATAGTTTATACCATACACTATATCTAGTTTTCATTTTCAATCGTGCTCTCAGGACTATGTTCTATATAACACTGTGTTCACCTACCCTTTTCACGGGCATTACATTTTGCGATAGGGGGTGGAGGGTCAGGGGGTGTTTCTGCCAAGTGAGCCCGGAG
Organism: Triturus cristatus; assembly: GCF_964204655.1. Taxonomy (NCBI): domain Eukaryota; kingdom Metazoa; phylum Chordata; class Amphibia; order Caudata; family Salamandridae; genus Triturus; species Triturus cristatus. Next base: position 201,337,292 of record NC_140593.1, read on the forward strand.
TCACAGTCACAAACGTCCTCTTCTTCCTGAATAAAAGTGAGATTATGCTGCATACTTGTTCATATTTTAAGTAGTTCACACAGACACACGTTTTAAAAACAATAAAGTTCCTAATACCCGCCCTCTCTGAACAGTTAGCTTGCTGCCCCATCCCCCTCCTCCCTATCCTCTGTTGTGTGAATCCATGGACTAGCCTCCTCCCTCCTGCCATGCATGGTCTGATGTGCTGCCACTGCCCTCAATTTAGTATGATGTACCAGTCCCCTCCTCCTGCCCTCCATTGCCCAATTCTATGCCCCATCATTGACCTCCTGCTTAAACTCTGTGCTTAGCTTGCTGCCCCTATTCTCCTTCCCCCTGCCCTCCAATGTCTTTGTGCATGCCCCTGCTCCATCCTTTTTGCCCACCATGTTCCATGGACCTGCCACTCCTATCTACTCTGAGTGTTCTGTTGAGCTGCCACTCCCCTCCCACCTGCCTAGCATTGTCAGATGACTGTAACCTGTCCCTGCCACCTCCACCCTGCCTGTCCACATGCCATGCCCCTATCCTCTTCCTCCTGTCCTACATGGTCCATTGTACTGCCACACCCTTCTGCCCTCCCTGGTCTGTTGTGCTGCAACTGCTCCTCCTGCCTGCCCCGTGCGGTCTGTTGTGAGGCCCCTTCCCCTGAACTTTCTTGTCTGTGCACAGGTCCTGACCCTCCCTTCTATCCTCCATCGTCCTTTGTGCATGCCCCTGCACCCTCCTTCTTGCCCATCATAGCCATTGTGCTGCCACTAACCCTCCCACTTGCCATGCATGGTCTTCTGTGCTGCCATGGCCCCTCCCACCTTCCCTGTGTGGTCAGTTAGCTGCCCCTGACCCCCTCCCACCTTCCCTCCATGGTCTGTGTGTATGCCATCACAGTCTCACTGTTGCTCTTCATGGTGTGTCTTGCTTCTAGTGCCCATCCTGCCTGACCTCCATGGCTATCTTGCTGCTCCTGCCCTGCCCCCTTGCCCCCAGCCCTCTGTTTACATGTGCAGACCCCTACTCCCTCCCTCCTGGCTTGTCTGTTCCATTGTAATGCCCCTGATCCGTCCCTCCTGCCCTTTATGGTCTGTTATGCTGCAGCTTTCTCTCCTGTCTGTCCATTATGGTCAGCTAGCTACCATTGCCTCTTGCCCCTCTGTTCTCTGTTGTCCATGTGCATGGTCCTGTCCCCTCCCTCTTGCTTTCTATGGATTGTTGTGCTGCACTCCCGTCCCGCATGCCCTGTGTGGTGTATTGTGCTGCTGCAAACCCTGATGCCTGCTCTGCAGGGTCAGTTTGGTGCACCTCTCCATGTCCCTCCTGTCCTCTGTTATCCAAGTCCATGTCCCTACCCCATTTACTTCCATGATCCAATGTACCATACTTGCGAACATTTTGAACTTGGTAAGAGGGAGATTTTGAAAAAAAACTGGGGTATTGATTTTCCCCTTTGAGTTACATTGAAAAAGAGGAGATTGTAGACAGGAGACAGATCAAATAAAGCCCATTTGAGCTTAAAAACATTGGACGTTTCCTGACTGAATCGGGTCTGTTGGCATGTATGGTTGTACTACCATTGCCTCTTCCTTCTGCCCACAATGCTCTATTACATTGCCACAGCCTCTCTTGCAAGTCCTGTATTGTTGGTTTGTTGCCCCTGCCCCCCTTTCCACTGCCCTCCATAGTCTGTTGTGCTGCCACGGCCCTTCCTGCCTGCTCAGTGTGGTTAAATTGTTGCCTTTGCACCCTCCTACCTGCCTTGAATTTTCAGAGTCTGTGCCCCTGGCCTCTGCCTCTCAACAGTATCCTAATGAACAACTAGATTGCTAACATTCTATATTTATTACAAAAGTGTTGAACGCCTGACGTCATCTTGATGTAATCAAAACTGTAATACCTAGAGCATTTCCTTTAGAAATTACATATATGAGAGGGTCTTATTGGCATCAAAATTATGGTTAGTGCTCTAAAAGACTAAAATAAGGACATATTCTCTGAGTTTTCAAATAGCGACAAAGCACTTTTAAATTATTTGTTTTTTTATCCAGTTGACCACTTGATTAAATGTTGCACTTAGGGGAGAGGATGTGGTGTTACTTCCAGAACTGCAGACTTTGCAACTGGGAAACCAGGTTGGAGTTTCTGCTTCAGCTCGACATTCTGTGATTCTTGTCAAATCACTTAGTCTCCCCATGTCTACAACCAAAATGAATTTGTTCTTGTGTGATGTAACCAATGCTCATGTAAAGCACTCCAATACCTGACAAGTCTGCACTATATAACACTGCAAAAACACAAAATAATAAGTGTTTTGCACACTTCTGTCATTGGGCTATATGTGGGCTAGATCTGGGTGATTGTGGGCTACATTTGGGCTCTTTTGTCTCCGGTGGCCATCTTGGGAGATTTATTTGTTATGAAGTTTCCTAATTTCCTCAAGTACTGCAGTCCCCTCAGTAGGAAATGCTTTCAGTTTTTTACTTTGATTCCATCATGAAGGTATTCAGATATGTCACACATTTGCCATAAATTCTGAAAGTTAGCACTCTAGTTGCTCATTAGATCACTGTAGTAAAACTACTGTTCACCATGCAAGTCTGCTCCTGGTATTAAAATTGCATGTTTCAGTCTGCATGTCAGAATTTTTTAATGAAATAGAAGAGAATTTGAGAAGTCACTCAAAATGTGCCCTCATTTTCTTTCTGCAGCATCAATCATAATTTCTATGGCAAAATGAACCCCCTCATTGTGTTCCTTTTTAAATTAAATGTTTTAAGTGTTACCAGTTTATTCCAATCAAGATGGCTTCAGGTGTGCCATACTTTTGTCATATTGAAGACAGTAAGCGCTCTAGTTGTTTTTAAGAACACTCTGGGACATTCTGTCATTGGGCTATACTTGGGCTACATCTGGGTGATATTTGGGCTACATTTGGGCTCTTTTGTCTCTGGTGGCCATCTTGGGAGACTTATTTGTTATGAAGTTTCCTAATTTCCTCATTTACTGCAGTCTCCTCAGTAGGAAATACTTTCAGTTTTTTACTTTGATTCCATCAAGAAGGCATTCAGATGTGTCACACATTTGCCATAAATTCAGAATGTTAGCACTCTTTTTGCTCATTAGATCACTGTAGTAAAGCTACTGCTCACCAGGGAAAACTGCTGCTGGTATTGAAAGTGCATGTTTCAGTCTGCATGTCAGAATTTTTTAATGAAATAAAAGAGGATTTCAGAAGTCAAAATGTGCCCTAGTTTTTCTTTCTGCAGCACTAATCATACTTGTTATGGAAAAATGAACCCCCTCATGTTGTTCCTTTTTAAATTAAATGTTTTAAGAGTTACCACTTTAATCCAAGCAAGATGGCTTCAGGTGTGCCATACGTTTATCATAAGTAGGACTGTTAGCGCTCTAGTTGTTCTTTGGAACACTCTGGGAAGCTGCAGTAGAACACAAAGGAATCAACTGACAGTCTCTGCCCTTGTTGGATGTACATGTTTTACTGAGAATGTCAGACTTCATTCTCACATGACTGAGAAAGATAATGTGAATTTACAGAAAATAAGCTCTCAGTTTAGCTTATAGATCACCTTCCAAACCTCTGTGGGAAAAGCATGAGAAAATATTTTTCTCTCAATCATGATATCCCAGCAGAAGGCTTTTTCACATGGTGAAATCACCTTAGAACATACCACAATTCCTAAAATGAGTATGGTACCATCAACAAATGATTTATAATGTAACTAAAGTCTTAAAACCTTCAATTACCTGCAATGCTTTTTAATGAGGTGCTATCATGTATATTGGTCCCAAGATGGCTGCCAACACTTCTTGGATGAAATGCTGACAGCCCATCAGATCTCAGGATGAGATGTGTGGTTAGGCTCCGCCCACATATGTATATGATTTTACTTTTGATTTTCTCAGGAACTACTGAACAGATTGACACCAGACCTGCAAAAGGCACTTCCCTGAGCTGAGGACTACCTCTCTGCCAAATTTCAAGTAATTCTGTTCAGCCGTTCGGGCTGCACCTTGGACTAAAGGTCCCTGTGGAAAATTGCATGGGGAAAACGCGTTTTGGGACCCCCCTTTTTTCTCAGCCCCCGCTTGACGTATCCCCCCGAGACTTTCAGGGTAGGAGCGGAGCATAGCGCCCCACCTATTTTGAAAATTTTGCGAGGATTCGTCAACCGGCGCCAAAGTTATTTCAAATAGAATGTTGCGGATTTCCTATGGAAACACGGTCCTAACTATAACTATCTACTGGCGACCGCCAGTAGATAATATATATATATATATATATATATATATATATATATATATATATATATCCAACATAAAAGGTACCCTTATTAGAAGAGCCACAAACAGGTGGATATGAATATCGTTTTATTCTTGGAAGCTGCAACACGAAGACAAGGGATTCTTTTCAAAAGTTCACGTGCCTGACGCGTTTCATGCGCTCTCGCATTTCCTCAGAGGCACTTTTGAAACACTGCGTGCAGCCTCAAACAATCTTTAAATACACGAAATTACCTGCCCTTGTGGGCGTAGACTCCCGCTGAGCCTGCTGGTCAAGGTAGTGCACAACTATTTGTCAGGTGAGTAACTTCAAATGCACCATTACCGGCACATGTGGGCGTTGGCTCCTGCGCAGTCTGTTTGTTGAGGTAATGCAAAAGTTATTTCTCCAGTGAGTGGCTTACAACGAAGTGAAAATGTTCAAAAGTAAAAAACCCCAGTGGGTCAGAAAAAAGTCTCTAGTGCCTCGTCTTGCAGTACCTTTCTTCCAAGAAACGATCCTCCTGCCCTTGTAGATGCTGCTCAATTTCTTTGCTGCACCAGTCCACTCAATGATGGCCGGGCTCTTCAAAACGACCGGGACAGCCGCCAAATATCCAACGTAAAAGGTACCCTTATTAGAAGAGCCACAAACAGGTGGATATGAATATCGTTTTATTCTTGGAAGCTGCAACACGAAGACAAGGGATTCTTTTCAAAAGTTCACGTGCCTGACGCGTTTCATGCGCTCTTGCATTTCCTCAGAGGCACCTTTGAAACACTGCGTGCAGCCTCAAACAATCTTTAAATACACGCAATTACCTGCCCTTGTGGGCGTAGACTCCCGCTGAGCCTGCTGGTCAAGGTAGTGCACAACTATTTGTCAGGTGAGTAACTTCAAATGCACCATTACCGGCCCATGTGGGCGTTGGCTCCTGCGCAGTCTGTTTGTTGAGGTAATGCAAAAGTTATTTCTCCAGTGAGTGGCTTACAACGAAGTGAAAATGTTCAAAAGTAAAAAACCCCAGTGGGTCAGAAAAAAGTCTCTAGTGCCTCGTCTTGCAGTACCTTTCTTCCAAGAAACGATCCTCCTGCCCTTGTAGATGCTGCTCAATTTCTTTGCTGCACCAGTCCACTCAATGATGGCCGGGCTCTTCAAAACGACCGGGACAGCCGCCAAATATCCAACGTAAAAGGTACCCTTATTAGAAGAGCCACAAACAGGTGGATATGAATATCGTTTTATTCTTGGAAGCTGCAACACGAAGACAAGGGATTCTTTTCAAAAGTTCCCGTGCCTGACGTGTTTCATGCGCTCTCGCATTTCCTCAGAGGCACCTTTGAAACACTGCGTGCAGCCTCAAACAATCTTTAAATACACGCAATTACCTGCCCTTGTGGGCGTAGACTCCCGCTGAGCCTGCTGGTCAAGGTAGTGCACAACTATTTGTCAGGTGAGTAACTTCAAATGCACCATTACCGGCCCATGTGGGCGTTGGCTATATATATATATATATATATATATCAAACGCCAAGGTTGCCCAAAAGAGGGGGTCACGCACCCTGAGATATCCGCACACTCTCCGCAGGTGGCAACAGTGGTAGCAGGCTGCACACGTTTTAAGCCATACGCGTTTCAAGCTCCCTCGAGCTCTTGATCACTGGCAGGAATGAGGCTGGAAACAGACGTTGAAGAACGAACTTTATTAAATTAAGAGTCCCGCCCCAGTGGGCGCAATGGCATTGTGGTCCTGGTAGTCCAATTATGCTGCCACAACGAACTCAATGAATGTTCTCTCACCAAGTGGCCTGTCGTTTCCGCCTCAGAGTTAAATTTTCATTCAATTAAAATGCATAACAGCACCGCTTGCACGCTGCCAAGTCTTCCTGCGGTTCAGGCTCCCAAGGTCCTTGACGGCGCTTGTAGTAACAAGCACCAAGGAACGCTCCAGCGGCATCGGGACCTCCTCACGGCCGGACTAGCCGCTTAACATCAAACGCCAAGGTTGCCCAAAAGAGGGGGTCACGCACCCTGAGATATCCGCACACTCTCCGCAGGCGGCAACAGTGGTAGCAGGCTGCACACGTTTTAAGCCATACGCGTTTCGAGCTCCCTCGAGCTCTTGATCACTGGCAGGAATGAGGCTGGAAACAGACGTTGAAGAACGAACTTTATTAAATAAAGAGTCCCGCCCCAGTGGGCGCAATGGCATTGTGGTCCTGGTAGTCCAATTATGCTGCCACAACGAACTCAATGGGATGATATTTTTAAACAGAGTCACAGATGTACCCACTGGGGTTGTGCACGGAGTTTGGCTATAAGAACAGCAACTACCATAATGCTTTGCCACAGCCCACATGGGCGGGACTCAAATAATTAAATAAAACACGTGCATGTAATCAAGCAGACTGTTTCCCGTTTGTGCAGCCAGTGACCAAGGGCGCAGAGACGCTCGAAACGCGTATGGCACCACAGGAGAGGAGCGAGACAGGCTGTGAAGCTGCTGCCAGTGACACGTGTGTGTGAACCCCTTCGTGTGTAGCATTCCTACGAGGGCAACCTTTTTTGTGAATAAATTTGTGGCCAGTCCAGCCACGGGAATGCTCCACCGCTGCTTCAGGCGGATCTCTACTGTTCAAGGAATTCGAGCAGTGTGGAGAACGAGGGGGGCCTGAGCCACTGGAAGATATTGGCAACCCAGCAGCGCTGTTTACTTCTTCCAACCACTTGGGATGATATTTTTAAACGGAGTCACAGATGTACCCACTGGGGTTGTGCACGGAGTTTGGCTATAAGAACAGCAACTACCATAATGCTTTGCCACAGCCCACATGGGCGGGACTCAAATAATTAAATAAAACACGTGCATGTAATCAAGCAGACTGTTTCCCGTTTGTGCAGCCAGTGACCAAGGGCGCAGAGACGCTCGAAACGCGTATGGCACCACAGGAGAGGAGCGAGACAGGCTGTGAAGCTGTTGCCAGTGACACGTGTGTGTGAACCCCTTCGTGTGTAGCATTCCTACGAGGGCAACCTTTTTTGTGAATAAATTTGTGGCCAGTCCAGCCACGGGAATGCTCCACCGCTGCTTCAGGCGGATCTCTACTGTTCAAGGAATTCGAGCAGTGTGGAGAACGAGGGGGGCCTGAGCCACTGGAAGATATTGGCAACCCAGCAGCGCTGTTTACTTCTTCCAACCACTTGGGATGATATTTTTAAACGGAGTCACAGATGTACCCACTGGGGTTGTGCACGGAGTTTGGCTATAAGAACAGCAACTACCATAATGCTTTGCCACAGCCCACATGGGCGGGACTCAAATAATTAAATAAAACACGTGCATGTAATCAAGCAGACTGTTTCCCGTTTGTGCAGCCAGTGACCAAGGGCGCAGAGACGCTCGAAACGCGTATGGCACCACAGGAGAGGAGCGAGACAGGCTGTGAAGCTGCTGCCAGTGACACGTGTGTGTGAACCCCTTCGTGTGTAGCATTCCTACGAGGGCAACCTTTTTTGTGAATACATTTGTGGCCAGTCCAGCCACGGGAATGCTCCACCGCTGCTTCAGGCGGATCTCTACTGTTCAAGGAATTCGAGCAGTGTGGAGAACGAGGGGGGCCTGATCCACTGGAAGATATTGGCAACCCAGCAGCGCTGTTTACTTCTTCCAACCACTTGGGATGATATTTTTAAACGGAGTCACAGATGTACCCACTGGGGTTGTGCACGGAGTTTGGCTATAAGAACAGCAACTACCATAATGCTTTGCCACAGCCCACATGGGCGGGACTCAAATAATTAAATAAAACACGTGCATGTAATCAAGCACACTGTTTCCCGTTTGTGCAGCCAGTGACCAAGGGCGCAGAGACGCTCGAAACACGTATGGCACCACAGGAGAGGAGCGAGACAGGCTGTGAAGCTGCTGCCAGTGACACGTGTGTGTGAACCCCTTCGTGTGTAGCATTCCTACGAGGGCAACCTTTTTTGTGAATATATATATATATATATATATATGGTCCATCGGAGGGGGGATGTCTCAAGGGTGGGCCCCCTCATCTCTCTTTCCGGGTTTTCTTGCCTCTCTGTTTGCTTTCAAAATACAAAGTATTGGCAGTTGTGGTGAATGTAGTCTGGTTTTTGCAAACTATGAGCCTGGAACTGCTAGAGTTAAAGCGGATTCCCCAAAGAAGGTGCCCGGTTTGATTGCAAGTTATACGGCATGTGACATGAATCCGAGTCTTTTGACTAATGAGGTATAGTGCATCAGGATGTGTTGTTTAAGGAACACTACACAGTATATTTCATGGGACAAATAAATCACAGGAATAAGTTTGATGGATTATGAATATCAGGCGGTGATACCCCTGTTAGTAATTGCTGACAGCTGGAGAAAACAAGAGCAATTGCTCAAGGAAATGTTCGATGAGGGTGAGCTGGTTTCTACGTAAGCCAATGTACGACCTACTGGAACCACACATTCACCGAAAAACAACAACTGAAGGAGTTGGAACAGGCGAGAATTATGGAGATAAACAATTGGTGGGAAAGTATGACTCTGAAAAAATAAATTGACTGTAAACGTATTCCTAGGGGCTTGAGGATTCTTGTTCTACTTACCTCAAGTGATCTGGATCCGGATCTATTTTTGCAATGGCAAACAGGTACCACAGAATGCTCCATGAAGCTCATTAACACTTTGATGATGCATGCTGAAAGGAGGTTAGCACAGGCAAATGAAAAGATTAAGAATCTGGAGAAATCCCTTTAAAAAATGTTAAGAATCGACTGGAGGAATTAAACTCTATGAAGAATTGGAAAAAAGTCTTGATAAACACGAAAGAGAAGTACAGAATAAAAAAATCAGGAAGTTCCATCGTGATAGAGTTGACTACGCAATAGGAAGAGTTTATACTTTCGAGCATCATTTCGATGCGAACTACACAAGTCAATCTATAGACAAAGTCCAAGAACGGGAACAAATTAGAATGTCAAGTGCAGAAAGCTCTGAGATTAGTTCCGGGGATGAGGGTCCAACTGACACGCAAGAAAGGATGGATATTTCAGGGGAGATGAAACTTCTTTGAATGAGCACACGTGGGAAAGGCAGAGGATTTGCACCAAAGAAAGAAAATCAACAACAACAAAAAGAGACAAAAACAAAAGAGGCAAGGATGCAAAGAAATAATTAAGGGAACAAGCTTAGATCCTGATTTAGCCAAAGAGGAACTGGTCATCAATTTGTCATCCAAAAATCGAAATCAGAAGCATCTAAATCTTTTTAAAAAAGGACTAACTTTTTGCCCCTCGACTAGCATTGATTTAGCTATGACGAGATTGGATGTTTGTAAGTTTTGTCGTAAGTTAAAATTGAAAAAACACTTTGTCAACCAACTTCCAAAACCAATGGAACATGGGGAGTCAGACACTTTGTCAACATTGACCATAAGTGACATCACACCACTAAGGAACTTACACAGTTTGGAATGTGAAAATCAGGAGGAGATCGTTTCATCCACAATGGAAGATCTGACCAATGAACAACTACATAGGAGGATGGCGATTGAAACAAATAAATCACTCTGTAGTAGATGTAAAAAGTATTCCAAATACTGTACACAACTTGCATCGGGTAATAGAGTGGACATCTTTTAGGAACTGATAACTGAGGATCTTTGCAACATTAAAGGAAATAATAGATAATTAATTGAAAATACGCAATATGACAAATGAGGACAACTAGGCTCTAAAAGATCTTCGGGCAAATATGATATCATCATATCATCATCAAACCCTCAGATAAGGCCGGTAACATCGTAGTGATGGACAGCATTTGGGCACCAATACCACATATTATGCAAATATATCGTAATATGTTGAGAGAGTGCTATACGCAAGACCTGTTGGATGATGATGAGTTTCAGTATCTTTTAACAACACGGCCCTACTCCCACCATATATGTATTACCCAAAGTTCATAAAAGCCTGAAAAATCCCCCTGGGCTACCCATTGTTGGCTCATGTGGTTAATTGTTGGAGAATACATCTAGATTTATAGACATCTTCCTCTTCCCATATGTTGAAAATTTACCATCCTATATCTGTTCACAATGGACTTTTTAAACCGTATTGGAGGTATACCACGGAAGAAGAGCTTTGTGATGGCCACCATTGATGTGGTATTGTTATATACCTCTATCAAATATGATGATGAGATAAAAGCATGTAAGTTCTTTCTGAGGACGTGATCTTTCAGTTTACTTAATCATACCCAAATGATTCTGGATATGATGCAATTCTGATTGAAGAATAATGTGTTTGTCTTTGACAAAATATTTTACAAGCTAAATAGAAGTACAGCAATGGAAACATCCTTTGCACCCACTTATGCCAATTTTACAATGGGTTACTGGGAGGCCGAATATGTCTGGTCTGAAAAGTACAAAGAAATAACAGACAAAGTGGTATTTTGGGTACGTTATATAGACAATCTGTTTCTGAATTGAGAAGTTACAACTGAGGAACTGGAATTGTTTTTAAAATCTCTTAACAGTGCCCTTCAACTGAATTTCACCTATGTTCTGAGCCAACTGGAGATAGATTATCTGGACATACACATTTATATAGAAGGTGACAAAATATATACCACTTTGTTTTCTATAAACCAACAGCTTGCAATAGTATTCTTGCAGCCAACAGTGCCCACCCTAAACCACTGAAATGGATTGCACCCTAAGGCGAGTTCCTGTGTGCTCACAGGAATTGCTCAGAAGAAAAGGAAATCTTTACACAAATGGATCAGGTGTATGCTAGATTTCTGAGAAGGGGATACCCTTTGATGGTTTTAGATAACGCAGAATTGAGAGCCATTAATAGGAAGAGGGATTCCTTGTTATATCTCAAAAACAGGGGTGGTAACAAAGGAAGTACCCAAGATGACCTCAGGTTCATTACACAATTTAACATTTCAAGTGGAGCAATCAGAGGTGCTTTATAAAACCAATGGAGAGTACCCAGGAAAGATGAGGATTTGAGGGCTTGCGCAACAGAACATCTTAATATCACATACAGAAAAGCACCCTCATTGGGTGACTTATTAACACAGAGCTACTTTCAAAATTCTGGGCAAAGTGATTGAAAGTTGGATTGGATGAAAACAAATGGATTTTTTAAATGCCACAAATGTAAAGCTTGCAAGTATGGCCAGAACCTCCAGGAATTTGTGACTTTCACTGGTGATAGGAGAAAATTTAAGGAAAGGATCTTATGCAAGACTACACACGTGGTATATGTTTTGGAATGTCAGTGTGGAAAACAATATATAGGCAGTACTGTAAATAAATTGATGCTGTGAATTTTACATCACATAAGAGCAATATTAAACAAAGACTTCACATATGTTAATATGTTATATCAAAACACATTTGGAAAGATCATTTGGGAGATTTGAAGAAATTTTAATTTTTTGGCATTGAACATATCCCCTGGAGAATCAGAGGAGGGGATTGTGAATTGGCCTTAAGAAAAGCAGAATCCAAATGGATCATAACAGTGGGAACTGAGGTTCCACTGATGCTGAGCTACATGCATTTCTATGAACTGGATAAAGAATCCACTGTTCCTGCTATTTTTGATCTGTCACTTTTTCCCCGTTCTCCTCTGCCTCTCCTCCTATTTCTCTCTTCCCCTTTTCTTCTTCTCTCTCTTTTCTTCTCTTTTTTCCCTCCCTTGTGGGTGTCCTTTCCCTTATGCTCCTTTTCAGATGTTTTGATGTAGAAGTTTCCTTAGTATTAGAAACTTGATTAATTTTGATTGAAAGGAATATATGTAATTCATCAGGGAGGATTTTGTGATAGTTCAGTTTACAATCATACTTTGCAACAATCATGGCTGGATGTTATCATTAAGATATTTTATCGTGATGAAAAACTGGTATAGAGCCAAGTATCAAGAATCTTACTTTGCACCAGCACTTTAGGATGTGTGATTCATTGCAGTGGGTTTTATTCTTAGCGGGCATTATAACCTATGTTGTGCTTATAGCACATATATCCATGAGGAGAATTTGACACTTGCAATTTAAGTTCTTGAACATAGAAGCCAGCCCACTGTTGTTGATTTGGATTTGTCTCTTGTGATTTGCACATATAGTGATGAATAGCACTTTTCATTTGCACTTTATTGGTATTTTTCATACCAATAGGATTAATGGAATATTTATTCTTAAGGCACTGACACTTTATATTTATAGAGCAGTCTAGATATATTTGAATGTTAATGACAAATTGGTCATATATATCTGGTCTAAGGAAATAGATACTTCAATGGATAGGTATACTAAAATAGAGCAGAAAAGTTTTATTACAGCTAATAGTTAATCATGAGAAAGAGGATAAAACAGGTTAACAGGTTCAACCTTATTGAAAACATACCTCTTCTGATGTGATTTCTATTCTTATTTATAATTATCACTTTCTATATATCCAAGATAGATTACACGTGAAGTGTTCCTTTAAATGTATTTTAATGGGTGAAGGAAGGGGCTAGTGTAGTCCCCTTCAAATGACACTCTGCACTGTAGACTTGATGACCCAGATGAAAGCCTGTGCCCGAAATACTTAGGTCATTTGTTACCTGTATGCACGTACAATTTGCTATTGAAATGAAGGAAAATCAATAAAAGATAGGAAATTACAAATCTCAGATTGTGTCCCTGCTGTTTGGTGCCGTCTTCCTGTGTTTGCCCTCCCATACTAGTGGAGTGGAGTGTGGATGGAAAGAGCAGAATCTGTGTATTATATATATATATATATATATATATATATATTACCTAGGGTCGCCAGTAGGTAGTTATAGTTAGGACCTTGTTTGTATTCAAATAGCGTTTTTTCTTTTGCCAATATCTGTGGCGCAGTTTGAAGAATCTTCGCAAAATCTTTAAAACTAGTGGTGTGCTCCGGTCAGCTCTGGTCTTGAAAGATTCGGGGTGATTCGTCAAGCGTGGCCTGAGAAAAAGGGAGGTCTCAAAACGCGTTTTCCCCATGTTAATTTCCATAGGAACTGCTGAACGGAATTACACAAAATTTGGCAAAAAGGTAGGTCTTGATTCAGAAAGAGCCCTTTTTTAAATGGTGTAAATCTGTTTGTTAGTTTCTGAGAAATTAGAGAAAGAAAAGTTTTGATATCTGAGCAACGGGGAGGGTTTGCGAACCCTCCCGGGCACAAGCTTCACTCTGGTAGGCTGCCAACACTCCAAACCAGGAAGTGTTGGCAGCCATCTGTGACTCGGAAACTTAGTCACAAGTAAAGAGTAAATAAAAAGGTGAAAAACAAGAAAAGGGGGAAGGGTACAAACACCCTGACCCCCCAGGCCTGCTCAGCGGGTCCCAAATTGACCGTCAGGGTTAAAAAAATCATTTTTTTTAAAGAAAATCGGCCAAATTTGCGTTGGGGTCGCGAATCCGGACGAGAAAATAAAAAAAAATTGAAAAAATGAAGCGCTTCGTTATTCGTAAGCCTCTGGGACCCACTTGGAATGATGATGGATTAAACACGGATGCTTGTTTCCGGTCCAGGGAAGACATGGTTTGGCAGTTCGGGCTGGACTGTTCCCATGACGCACAGGATCAGACTGATTTGCATATGGCCATGTCTGAACTGGGGTGGCGGAGTGAGCTAATGAATGATGATGGATTAAACCCAGATCAGTTGACTGGGGGTGAGTGCTTGCAATGTTCAACACTCCATCCATCATCCCCTTTGGTTTCTCTTTGTTCGCCCTAAGTTGGCAGGGAATGCCCAGACGTGGGTCCCTTGCTCACTTTGCCACTGGATTTAAGCTAGCCTGGCTGATGACAGCTGATTAGCCAGAAACCGGTCCCAGGATGCTTGTTTCCGGTCCAGGGAAGACATGGCTTGGCATTTCGTGCTGGACTGTTCCCATGAGGCACATGGTGAGACTGATTTGCATATGGCTATGTCTGAACTGGGGTAGCGGAGTGAGCTAAAGAATGATGATGGATTAAACCCAGATCAGTTGACTGGGGTGAGTGCTTGCAATGTTCAATACTCCGTCCATCATCCCCTTTGGTTTTACTTAAAATTATACGGCATACTTGAAGTGTACATCTCCATGGACCAATACAAGCTAACCTAATCACTAATCCTTCTACCAACAAGTCTTAAACCTCACTTTTGTGCTGCACCTTCACTGGCTTGGCAGTTCGGGCTGGACTGTTCCCATGAGGCACAGGGTCAAGACTGATTTGCATATGGCTGGGTTCAAACTGGAACGGCATGGTGAGCAAAAAAACGATGGATTTAGGCCCAGATCTCTGTACTGGGGTGAATGTATGACATTGTTCTGCATTCTGTCCATCAACTGTTGTTTTTGCATTTGTCACCCTGAGTGGGAAGGGTATGCCCAGACGTGGGTCCCGTGCTCACCATGCCACTGGAATCAAGCTATCCTGGCTGAAGAGGAGGTGAAACCCCAAAACCGGTCCTAGGATGCTTGTTTCTAGTCCAGGGAGGACCTGGCTTGGCAGTTCGGGCTGGACTGTTCCCATGAGGCACAGGGTCAAGACTGATTTGCATATGGCTGTGTTCAAACTGGAACGGCATGGTGAGCAAAAAAACGATGGATTTAGGCCCAAATCTCTGTACTGGGGTGAATGTATGACATTGTTCTGCATTCTGTCCATCAACTGTTGTTTTTGCATTTGTGACCCTGAGTGGAAAGTGTATGCCCAGACGTGGGTCCCGTGCTCACCATGCCACTGGAATCAAGCTATCCTGGCTGAAGAGGGGTGAAACCCCAAAACCGGTCCTAGGATGCTTGTTTCCAGTCCAGGGAGGACCTGGCTTGACAGTTCGGTCTGGACTGTTCCCATGAGGCACAGCATGGATTTAGGCCCAGATCTCTGGACTGGGGTGAATGTATGACATTGTTCTGCATTCTGTCCATCAACTGTTGTTTTTGCACCTTCACTTTTCAGCAAGTACTCTGAGTGTTCATACTAGCCAAATATAAATCAGCAACTTTTTCAATGTGTCTGTTAAAAGTCTCACCATATTCCAGAGAGCATGCATGCTTGTGTCTGTACCTTTTAAAAGAGGCATCATATATCAAAGAAACATACACATAGATAAGTAGTGGGTAGTGCCTGAGTGAATAGATGACTTGATGGGTAGTGCCTGAGTGAAAGGTTAAGTGCAAGAGTACTGCCTGGGTGAATGCATGAGAGCAGCAGCACTGAATGGGTGATTAGAACTGTGCAGCAAAAATACCTTAGACAAACCATGAGTGCAAGGCTAATGCATGGTTAAATACAAAAGTATATGATTAGTGCTTGAAAGAATAAAAAAGTGCATGAGTACTGCCTGAGTATTTCTATGACTGCAGTGGTAGTAGATGGATGATTAAGTATGAGAAGTACAAGAGAGAAAATATGAGTGTAAATGTAATGTTTGGGACATTCCAACAGGGCATCAGTAGTACCTCAGTTTTGGACTGCACCTTCACTATTCAGTAACTACTCAGAGTGTTGGACCTAAGCAAATGCAAAGCAGCCACCTTTTGAATATATTTGTTAAAAGTCTCCCAATATTTCAGAAAGCACACCGGCATATGTCTTTTAATAGTGCAATCATATATCAAAGAAACATAAAAATAGATGGGTAGTGAGTAGTGCTTGAGAGAATAAATGACTGGATGAGTAGCACCACACTGAATAGTTCAGTGCAACAGTACTGCCTGGGTGATTGCATGAGAGCAGTAGTACTGAATGGGTGATTAGAACAGTGCAGGGGAAATAACTTAGACAATCCATGAGTGCAAAACGAACGCATGTTTTTTTTTTTTTTTTTTTTGTCCTCATCTATGTCATGACTGCAAAGACCTAGCTGAACAAGCAAGGCAACACGGGCTTGTGAGATAGGAGACTCAGTGATAAAGCTGGTAAGGATGGCGGCTGATCACGGAGGGCCCAACCCTTGTGCAATTGCCAAACATGTACAGCCCGGAGCCAAGATGTTAAGCCGGCAACTGCCAATACTGCCAGAACTGACCATTTGGGCAGGTATAAGCTACATAAAGTAGCAAAACGTGTCATGGCAAGATAATCATCGCACTGGGGGGAAAAAAAAAACCAAACCCCCGCTACTTGCACAATCCAATCTAGCAACAGCCAGAATGCTCTTTTCCTAGGATTTCCAGACCTGGCCAAATCAAGTTTCGAGATTTGGAAAATCGATGAACACCAGTCAGATAAAGTAGGGGGATCAGCTTCTTTCCAACGCTTGCAAATTTCCCTACGTGCTGCCAACATACAGTAAAAGATGAGATTATTGACTGGACTCTGAACCGAGTCCAGAATACCAAAGACTACTAGCTTGAGATCTATAATGACTGAAAAACCCAGAGAAGATGTAAGATTCTTGCCAATAGCGTCCCAATAGGATGACAATTGGGGGCATTCAAAAAACATGTGGGGGTCAGAAGCGGATATAAGACCACATCGGGGACAAGACACCTGAGCGGCTCCAGAAAACTTAGACAGCCTCTGTGGGGAGTAGTATGCCCTATGTATAGTAAATAAGTGATTTCTTCGAAGCCAAGCTGGCTTAACTACGTCCCACATAACTGTGCAGGATTTTATCCAAAGATCATGCAGATTGCAGCTAGATATCACAGAGCCCCAGAGTTGTTCAGGTAGATTAAATTCCCCGTCAAGTTCCTCAAGTATTGAGTTATACCACAGGGAGATCTCCTTTAAGACAGGTGGTTTGTCCATTAAAAGAGATACCAGTTGACTACTGCCCCCAACAGGAAAATTCTTACAGCGAGGATTTTGACTATGAAGAGCCTGTGCCCAGCTTGATATTTGAAGAAATTTAAATCTAGAAAAATTGGGACCTATTTTATTACTCAAGAATTCCCAAGGAAGCAGCACCCCATCAGTAAACAGGTGCCCCCAAACTGATATGCCTGCCTCTTTCAAAGGGGCTGATAGTACATCCTTCGACCAGGCCGGGGGCACCGGTAAATCCCAAATGGGTGCTCTGTCTGAATAGTATCCCAATTTAATCGATGATCTGATGTTAAACCAAGTTTTGGCAAAACTCTGTAACACCTTGAGTTTAACCTTCTTAAAGTACTTGGGATCACCAAACTTAAATAAAAAACCAGACTGCCCAATTCCTTCCACCTCCAACATAGTGGAAAACATTGTCCCTATCCCCTGATCAGATGGCATTTTTAAGAGCATACGGGCATGGGATAACTGGAAAGCCCATGCGTAAATCTGTAGATCAGGTCCTGCTTGTCCCCCCTTCTCACGACGCCGCCTGATTTTTTTCCATGCAATCCTAACATTTTTTTTTTTCCAAATGAAAGAACTAATGTTGGCCTGTAACTTGGACAAAGAAAGTTTATCGAAATATAATGGAATAGTATTAAATAAAAACGTGAATTTTGGCAATATGGACATTTTGACCAGATTTGCACGTCCCAGAACTGACAGGGAGAGGTGTCCCCAAGCATCCATTAGTTTCCGACATTCTTTAGCAACCACAGATAGATTAGTAGACGCAATTAAATTGATGTCTTTAACGATTCAATTATCTCAAGCTTGTGCTAAATGGTACGGTGACTCCAGTCATATCAGTATTCCAAGCCATAATTTCGGTTTTTGAGGCATTCACCTCGTACCCCGAAACATTCCCAAATTCAAGGGCTAGCTTGATGGCAGTGGGAAAGGCAGTACTGATATCTGATGTTAAGATCATAACGTCGTCCGCATACAGGGCCACCTTCTTCTCCCATGTTTTGAACTTAAAGGGCTTGATGGTATCATTATCCCGTAATAACTGAGCGAAGGGCTCAATATACAGATCGAAAAGCAAGGGAGAAAGAGGGCAGCCCTGCCGCGTTCCTCTTGTGATGTTAAAGGACTCGGATAGGCCCCCATTAACCAAAACAGATGCTGATGGACACTGATATAAGAGTCGTATGGCTCTGCAGAAACCTTCACCCACGTTGAACTTAGCCAAGGCGCCCGACAGGTACATCCAGTTGACTCTGTCGAATGCCTTGGTAGCGTCCAACGTGAGGATAGCAAATGGTAAAGAGTTAGCAGTAGCCATATCTATAGCTCCCACCAGATCGTAGGTTAATTCAAAGAGCTGGCGACCCTTTACAAAACCCTTCTGGTTAGGATGCAGAATATCAGGGGCAACCTTACCCAGTCTCATAGCCAAAAGAGCGGCAAAGATTTTATAATCGGCATTGAGAATGGAAATTGGACAATATGATCCGCACTCTGAGGGGGGCTTGCCAGACTTAAGTATTAAAGTGATAAAGGCGTTATTCCAGGAGCTGGGAGGAAGTGTCCCTTCCTGTAGTATTTGGTTGAACAGCAAAACCAGAAAAGGAGAAATCTCTTCCACCAGCTGCTTATATATTTCAACTGGTAGGCCATCTGGCCCTGCTGCCTTGCCACTCTTACTTCCGCAGATTACGGCTACCACCTCTTCCTTCGTAACTGGCATATCTAAAAAAGCTCTTTGATCTGACGAGAGCGAGGGCAAAGATATATTATTTAGCCACTCTCTAATATACTCTGGGGAGATGACCTTTTCCTCTTGATAGATCTCCTGAAAGAAATCTTTAAATGCCTTTCTAATTTCTGGATCCGACGTTAAGGACCCAGAACCAGAGTTGATAGAATAAATTGTATTGCGAACCTGGTCAGTTCTGGACTTCCAAGCGAGCAATTTGCCAGCCCCTTCACCAAATTCAAATTGGGCCAGTTTACTAGCTTCCCATCTGCGAAGCAGGCGTTGCCTTAAAACCGAAGCCAATTGTGTTTTAAGCACCAGCAATTTCTCTTTACTGGTCGAGATAAGGCTAGAATTGTTATTACTACTACTGAGATCGAATTCTGCCTGCGCTAATAAAAGATTGGCTTCGATAGAAGCTACTTCCTGGGTATACTGCTTTCTACGAAATATGACCTTGTTTTTAATCGCACCACGCAGGAAGCATTTGAACGCATCCCATACAGTGTTCGTGGATGCTGTAGTGATGTTAAGTTGCATAAATTCACGTGTCTCCAATTTTAGATAAGCAACATCATCCAATGATGAAAGAAAAATGCGATCGAAAGACCATGATCTGTTAGGGAGCTGCACAATGCCTGCAAGATCTAACTTTACTGCAGAATGGTCCGACAGATGGGAAGGGAGATAACTAACATTCTTTATGGAGCCTTGCAAGTTGCGGCTCATCAAAAAGAAATCGATCCTAGACTGGTGGTGATATTTAAGATTCCGAAAAGAAAAACCAGTTTGCTGACCTGCCCTTACCCGCCAAATATCAATGTACCCATATTGCTGCATAAGATTAAGTAGTAGCGCTCTAGATTTAGAGAGGACTTGCTGTCGACTCGATGGCGTTTTATCCAGAGCGTAATCAAGCACGATGTTAAAATCCCCTGCGATGATAATAGGTTCAGGGAAGTGCAAAAGCTGTGAAAATAGAGATTCCAATACTGAAGGATCATCTCTATTGGGCCCATAATATCCTACCAGTGTTATTCGAAGACCCCCTATCTCTACCATAGCAATTGCCCATCTACCAGCTGGATCTACCAGTTGACTAACCAATCTGGTGGTAATAGTTTTCTTTAAAAAAATGGATACACCTCTCACATTAAGCGACTGGGAGGTGCAAACGGGTATGTCTATCCACCTGTTATTTTTAACCAAAGCAAGTATCTCGCTCTCCACCAAATGGGTCTCCTGTAGAATAATGACCTGCGCATCAGAATCACGCAGATATTGTAAGATTCTATTTGCCTTAGGCTTGGTGCGCAGGCCATTAACATTCCAGGAGAGGATCCTAAGGTCACTCATAGCCATGAAATCTAAAAAGAAAAAGCTTACAATTCTTAGCCAAGTTATCCAACATTATGAAAAAAGAACATGTCTGCAACCAATACAAAGATGAGGATCTGTTTTGTTTTTGTGCCCTCCCCCGCCCATTCACACCCACACCCAAACCCTGGCCCAAGCACCCTCCCCCCACCCATGAGGAACCCTGATTCTACCTAACCGGATCAAGCCCGGTTTGTGGTACTCCCAGCCCTCTACGGAGCCCACACAGGGCGCCGCTAACTAAGTGCTATACTATAGTTATAGAGCAGCAGTCCTCACAAATTCCTTTATAAAAGAAAAGAAACCCCCTATTTTTATTTTCCTCTTCTTCCCCTTCCCCTTTTCTTCCCGTTTTCTTCCCTTTCCATTTCCCCCTTTGCCTTCCCTTTTTCTTATATTGCCCCTTTTCTTCTCTTTACTCATTTGCTTCCCTTTCCTCCTTTCATTTTTTTTTTTTTTTTTTTTTAAAGCCCTTCCCTTTTTTTTATTTTGATTTTCCAACTTATAGATTATTTTCCACCAAGTCTATCTAAGTTAAACTGAACTTGCCCATAAGCACATGAACACTTGCTAACAGAACAAAAGAAAGTAGATGAAATCTGTTATAGGGACAAGAAAAAAAATAAAGGAAAATAGAGGAAAGAGGTAAAGGGAAATTGCATTAATGCTTCCAAAGAGATCAAAGACAGAGATAATAAGATAATGAGAACAAGGTCTCAAGAAGGGCACAAAAAGGGCACAAAAAGGACAGGACCATCCTTAAACCCCCTCCAATGACCTCAGAAGATCGTCTGCAGCCTGTACTGTTCGAATATTGTGCATTTTGTTATTGATCATAATTTTAAGGGCAGCAGGAAACCCCATCTGAACAGATGCACCAAGCTTTCTAAAAGCCTCCATTCTACTACCTAACTCCCACTGTCTCTCGAGGGTGACCCTTGACAGGTCGGATCGAATTTGAAAAGTGAAACCCACCCCTGCCAGGGATTTTTGCTTAAGTGCAAGGTTGAGGACATGTTCTTTCAGTGAGTAGGTATGAAAGTTCAATAGAATCTTCCTTGGTTTTATCCGTTGTGGGTTCCGCCTAAATGGCTCTCTGTGTACTCGCTGTATCTCAGATGACAATTCCTCCTCCGATTGGTCCAATTTAAGGGAGTGTTTCAAGAGGGTGACAATGTAGCGCTTAATATCAGATCCTTCGCTACCCTCAGGCACATGCAAAATTCGAATGTTGCTCCGTCTAGCGTTATTTTCAAGGGTCTCCATTCTATCGGCAATAGCAGTATCAACTATCTTAAGACTCTCAATTTCCTCCTTAGCTTTGTCAAGCTGTGCCGACATGCTAGCCACTGTCTCTTCTAGAACTCCTGTTCTCATGCAGAGTCCATCGATCTTGGTATCAAGAAATTCGCAGTAGTTTCTTATCTCCCGCTGGTTAGATGCGGACTCATCAAAGCCCCTCTTGATGTCCGCTGAGAGAGTAGTGAACATGTGCTGAAGGGGGGAATCTGGAAAGTCTGGAGGAGAAAGGCCTGCAATCAAACCACTCTTAAGGTTGATAGTGCTAACTGAGTTAGGATTCAAGTGTAACATTTCAATGGCAGGCGAGAGCTCCTGTTGGACAGCGGGATCAAGAACCTGCCCTTCGTCCTTTCCAGTAGGCATACCTACACCTCCATCCAAGTCAGAAACGCCTGGATCCTCGTTGCTAGAGACTGAAGGATCATGTTGTAGTACCCTACTAATTTCACCACCAGAAGATGCCCGAAACTGGATAACTTTAAGTTTAAGGCCAGAAGCAACCGGTGGAGACGACGGAAGATCCAGCTCTAGCGGGGGTAAATCAGCTGGGGGTTGGGCATACATTGGTTTGCTTGCGGAGCTCCCCAGGATCAATAGGCGCCTTAGAGAGATCATTCACTGCCGGGGCTAGAGCCAATGCTAAAGATAAGTCAGCCGCAGGAGTGCAAGCCCTTACAGATGGAACCAGGGGTGCACCAGACACCAGAGCTACCAATTGAGGAGACAGCTCAGAGGAACCAGAAAAACCCCCTGCAATTGAAGTGGCCGACATATCAGCCGACATATCAGCTGGTATTAACAAGGAGGCGGAGACAAAGGGAGTCTGAGACAAAAGTTGAGGTTGAGGTTGAGCCAAATCCAATAGTTGAGGAACAACCTTGAAATATGAACGTAGTGAAGGTGTAATTCTTGAGGAGGAATCTAAAAGCGGTTTGGCAGATTTATTCACCTTAGCTGCTTTTCCTGACCTCTTCGTGTGCTTGGCTTTGACTTCAACATGCAAATATGAAGAAGTTTTGGAGGGGATCTGGGATTCAGGAGGTTTTGTTTTATGGGAAGGTGCGGTAAATTCACTACCCCCTTTTATTCCACCCTGGGGATCGCTAGTGCAATCCAGCTTTGTAACTGAGTTATAGCCAGCCTCAACAGCCGGCACAACAAAGGGCCTCCTGGGCAGCTTACTTAAGCATGTGCGTCTTCTTTCTGCCTTATTTTTAAATTTCTCTCCCAAAGATTTAGTTATAAATAACCCCTTATTAGTAGGAGACAAAGGTGTTTCTATCTTTTGGGAGTAAACCGCACGTGCATTGGCTCTAGCAGTGGCTCTCGTAGTGACCCTCGTGGAGTTACTAATCCCCGCCACCCCGGCTCTAAAGCAGAGATTACCTGGCACTTGTAAAGGGGGCCTCTCTGAACTCCCGGCTGCGTGGAACAACTCCTCACAAATAAATAACTCCCTGTCAGGGATCTTACCCGAAACCTGTTTGACCGAGTTAAAGCAAGCAGCTGTACACTCAATATTACTTCCCTCTTGCTGTTTAAAAATAGCACTGCAACGGTGAACGCAGGTTCCAGGTTGAAAGTCACGGCGAGAGCTCCACTGTCTCCTCCCACGACAGAGTTCCAGAGCAGCCCGGAACCAGGGCCACAAACTATGCTGATCGTTAGCTGACGGTGGAGCTACTGAGGCCGAGTCCTCGAGAAATGTTTGCACCACGCCTAACCTCGGAGTCATGAAGGTAGACAGAGGACCGCCCTGCACGGCTGCTCGGCAAACTCAACTCCCAAAAAAGCACCGAAGTAAGTAATTTGGTTAAAAAGACCAAAGCTGGCTCATTAATCTCAGATAGGGGGATCCCCAATTATTCAGAATGCTAAAAAACGGTCAGAAAGTCCGAGAATAGCGGCGAGGAAACTGCATTTAAACCTAAGCCCTGCTGGATTCTCGGAGCAGAGTACCGCGGCAGCTAGCCTGCTGCCGCCATGTTCCTCCCACCAAAACGAACGCATGGTTGAAGACAAAAGTGTATGAGAAGTGCTCGAAAGAATAAAAACATGCATAGGTACTGCCTGAGTGATTCTATGGCTGCAGTGTTTGTAACTGGATGATTGTATGAGTGTATGGGAAGTACCTGAGAGAAAAAATGAGTGTAACAGTAATGCTTAGGCCATTGCATGAGTGCATCAGTAGTACATGAGTGAGTAGATAAGAGCATGGGTAGTGCCTGACTGAATGTTTGAGTGGGATAGTAGTGCCTAGATGAATGCACAAATCTATGGTAAATGACTGAGGGATTACATGGTATGCATGTGTCTGTGCCTTTTCCTAGTGGCATCATATATAAAAGAAACATACAAATACATGTATACCAGAGTTTTATACCTCTATCATATATTAAGTCATAACACGTGAGAGACTACATGTGCAAACAGACACACACTTCAGTCATAAGCCTAAAAAGTGCATTAAACTTAAAAGAGTGCGCATCCCATTTTAAAAAGACACCTAAAATTATGCGGCATATTTGAAGTATACATCTCCACATACCAATACAAGCTAAGCTAATCACTAATCCCTCTGCCAAGATGTCTTAAACCTCAGTTTTGGACTGCAGCTTCACTATTCATTAACTACTCAGAGTGTTGGACCAAAGCAAATACAAAGCAGCAACATTTTCAATCCATCTGTTAAAAGTCTTACAGTATTCCAGAAAGCATGCTTGCAAGTGTCTGTACCTTTTCAAAGTGGCATCATATATCAAAGAAATATACAAATAGATGTGTAGTGGGTAGTGCCTGAGAGAATGCATGACTAGATGGGGAGCGACCCTTGACCCTGTTCCAGGCAGGTCGCTCCCCACGCCGCACAGCTCCATCTGCTGCGCCCGTGTCCCTGCATCTGGATCTCGCTGCTGATGCGAGTTCGAGGCCCTCCTCCACCCGCAGGCTCCCGCCTGCACCTCATCCCTGGTGGCCCAGTGGTGAGCCATAAGTATCGGTCTGCTCGCTCTGTCCCTTTGTTTGTATTTCTTTATTTCCTTTTTGTATTTCTTAGCTGTAATTGTACTGTATTTGTAATTGTAATTGTATTGTAATTCCGCTGTAGTCTGTTTTCTACTGCCCCTGTATTTCGTTCTCTGTCCGTTTTTCCCCTTCAGCCCTTCCTATTGTGTTCGGCCTTCTCCTCTCCCACCGCTGCTTCCCCTGCTGCCCCGTCCCCCTCGCTCGCCCAATCGCTCCCACCTCCCAGCTGCTCCTCCCTCCCACCTCCCATTCGTATGGTGGCCACCGCGCCGAAGGTGCGCCTAAGGCAAGCCCGTCTGCGTCCATCCGCTCCAGGACCGCACCCAGCTCCAGACCCCCTGGCCCCTGTGAACGCCACCCGCCGCCACTACGATGCCAGCACCCTCCACGTACTCTACACCGGCCGATCTTACATCTGCTTCCAGGCCAACCCGAAGCACACCCCAGGATCCTTCTCCTGCCAGAACTGCAGCTACACCAGCCTCCAAGCCCCCACCACGCCCACCGGGGTAGGCCGCAACAACCTCCAGTGCATACTACTCAACACTCGCTCCGCCCACAAGCACACCATCAAACTCTGGGACCTACTCAACTCTTCCTCCCCGGACGTCGCCTTCCTGATGGAAACCTGGATGAACCCCTCCTCGGCACCCCACATCGCCATAGCCATTCCTGACGGCTACAAGATCACCCGCAGGGACCGCACTAACGGAGCAGGAGGAGGAATCGCCATCTTCCACAGAAACACCCTCAGAATCTCCACCAGCGCCAACACCTGCCCTTCCAGATACACATCGACCCAAACACCACCCTCAGAGGAACTCTCATCGACAGATCCCCCGGCCTCCGGTCACAATTCAGCGACTCCATTGCCGACTTCGTCAGCACGCATGCCCTTGCGTCCACGAACTTCATCCTTCTCGGTGATCTGAACTTCCACCTCGAGAATACCAACGACAGCAACTACACCACCCTGCTCGACAACCTCGACAACCTCAGACTCAAACAGCTCTGCCATGACTCCCACCTACTCCGCCGGACACACGCTCGACCCCATCTTCTCTCCCAGCAACAACGTCACCTTCAGCCACACCACCGAACTCCACTGGACCTACCACCGCTGCATCCACTTCACCTTCGAGAAGCCCACCTTGCACTACCACACTCAACGGGCCCCCCACCGCTGCTTTAGCAAAGTCACCGAAGACCAGCTGAACACCGCCCTCGCCTGCAACCCACCTACTGACACCACCGACACCGACACGGCTGCCTACAACCTCAGGCAATGGATCGACAACTGCACCAACACTCTCGCCCCGATCAAGAAACCCTCAAACAGACACACTGACAGAAAGGCCAACTTGTTCACTGACGACCTCCAGGCTTCCAAGCAGGCCTGCTGCATGCTTGAGAAGAAGTGGCACCACGCACAGACTCCGGACAGCAATGCAGCCAACAAGAGCGCCATCCGCAGACACCACCAACTCATCCGAACCACCAAAAGGACCGAATTCAAAGAATGCATCGACAACAACGCACACAACAGCAAAGAGCTCTTCAACATCGTGAAGGAATTCTCCAACCCCAGTGCCAACTCCAACGACACCCTGCCAACGCAAGACCTCTGTGACTCCCGAGCCACCTTCTTCCATCGCAAGATCGCAGACATCCACGACAGCTTCAGCAACCAGGCGCACCCAACAGATACCGACACCTCAGACTCACCGCCACCCAGCCACACCGACCCCCTGCTTTCCTGGAACGCGTCAATGTTGAAGACACCATCAAAATCATGAACACCATCCACTCCGGCTCACCATCAGACCCCTGCCCGCACCACATCTTCAACAATGCAAGCTCCACCATCGCACCCCATCTCCGCAAGATCATCAATAACTCCTTTGAGACCGCCTCCTTCCTGGAGCGCTGGAAGCACGCTGAGATCAACGCTCTACTCAAGAAACCCATGGCGGACCCCAAGGACCTCAAGAACTTCCGGCCTATCTCCTTACTCCCGTTCCCAGCGAAAGTAATCGAGAAGATTGTCAACAGGCAACTGACCTCTTTCCTCGAAGAGAACAACATCCTGGACCCGTCCCAATCCGGATTCCGCAGCAACCACAGCACCGAAAAAGCCCTCATCGCTGCCACCGACGACATCAGAGCCCTGCTGGACAATGGAGAAACCGCAGCCCTCATCCTTCTGGACCTTTCGGCCACCTTCAACACCATCTGCCACCACACCCTATGTACTCGCCTCCACAATGCAGGGATCTGCGACAAAGCCCTGGACTGGACCTCCTCCATCCTCACCGGCAGAACCCAGAATTTCCGCCTCCCTCCATTCCGATATAAAGACACCAAGATCATCTGCGGCATACCCCAAGGCTCGTCCCTCAGCCCGACACTCTTCAACATCTACATGGCACCGCTCGCCAAGATTGTCCGATCGCATGACCTCAACATCATCTCATACGCCGAAGACACCCAGCACATCCTCTCCCTCACCAAGGCCCCCACCACCGCCAAAACCAACCTCCACGAAGGTATGAAGGCCATCGCCAAATGGATGAAGAACAGTCGCCTGAAACTGAAATCGGGCAAGACAGAGGTCCTCATCATTGGATCCAACCCCTCTGCCTGGGACGACTCATGGTGGCCGGCTGCACTGGGAGCTGCACCGACACCCACCGACCACGCATGCAACCTGGGGGTCATCCTGGACTCTTCGCTGTCTATGACCCAGCAAGTCAACGCCATCTCCTCCTCCTGCTTCAACACCCTCTGCATGCTCCGCAAGATCTACAGATGGATCCCCACCGAAACGAGAATGACAGTCACCCAGGCCCTCGTCAGCTGCAGGCTTGACTACAGCAACGCCCTCTATGCGGGAACCTCAGGCAAACTCCAGAAACGACTACAACGCATACATAACGCCTCTGCACGCCTCATCCACGACATCCCCACCACAGCCACATCACAGCCCACCTGAAAGACCTGCACTTGCTCCCTGTCAACAAGAGGATCACCTTCAAGCTCCTCACCCACGCTCACAAAGCACTCCACAACGCCGGACCAGCGTACCTCAACGAACGACTCCCCTTCTACACCCCGAACCGCCAGCTTCACTCCTCTGACCTTGCCACCGTCCCTAGCATCCGACGAGCGACCACCGGCGGCAGATCCTTCTCCCACCTCGCCGTTAAGACTTGGAACACCCTCCCCCTCCGCCTACGACAGACCCAGGACCTGCTGACCTTCAGGAGACTTCTCAAGACCTGGCTGTTCGAGCAGTAGCAGCACCTTTCTCAACCTCCCCCCCAGCGCCTTGAGACCCTCACAGGTGAATAGTGCACTCTGTAAATGAATTGATTTATTGATTGAGTGCCTCAGTGAAAAGTTCAGTACAAGAATACTGCCTGGATAATTTCAGAAAGCCAACACTAATCCTTCTACCATGATAGTATCTACAAACTATTTCAAAAACTCTTTTCATTACAATAATACAAAGTACAATAGAGAGCTGTACATTTCATAACATATTACCTACATTACATTTGTCTCACAGTTTTAACACTTGGATTTTCTTTTATTTTTTTTAAAGGAAAAATATCACTATAAACAATAAAGCAGTGCAGAATAATATATGATACACCTTAAAAACTGGTTACTCATGTTTGAGTTTGAATTGCAGAATACCAAATATCAGAAACTCTTTACAGATTTTCTTCTCCAAACTAGAAATGTAATGCTTTCCCTCTGTTTTTTCACTCAAATAAATGTAAGTATCAAATCACATTGCTCCCTTCATTATTTCAAATTGTAAAACACACTTCTATTGGTTAGATATATTAACCCTTTCTAACTGTCTTCAAATGATAACCAAACTGCTTCTGTAATTTTCAGAAGTCGCGACTCCACTGCAGTGGTGCTGCGACTCTATATGGGAGTTCAAAAACCTATTTCTAATAATACTAGTATAGATTTTCAGCAACACACTACTTCTCCACATACCACTGTCTTTGAAAACCTTAATGTACTATCTTTTCACTTATATTTAAGTATCCATTTCACATTTCAAGTCCACAGTTAAGTTTCAACCCTTCCCCCATTCTACGTGATTCCAGTTTCCATAGTAGCAGTTCATGGACCTTTCAACTGTACTGGCAGGTCACAAGTTCACTGTAGTTCACTGTAGTTTCAAGTTCAGCACACAAGCTTACTAGTGCATACAGAAGGTGTAGTTGACTTTTGCAAAATATTACCTTATGGTATCAACTGTACCTTTCAAACATTTTTTAACTACAAATCATAAACATGATTTGTAAGCAAAGTAACATGCATCCTATTTTTGGGTGCCCAATCTTGAAGAACAGCCAATCACTAATCAACTATTTAAAAAACAACATGTTCTCGATTTTAGATACCTCTCATTCTATCAGCTGACTACCTGAGCTACAGACATCTTTTGATTACTTCGAGCCATCTCTTCAAGATTCGCACAGTGTTAATTGCAGGGCACAGCTATGTTTTCTGGTGCAAAAGGTATGCTGAACGCAGGGATATTGCCCAAAACCTAGGTTTTGAAAATGTGGACATTAAATGGATTGCACAGTGTAGGAGAGTGGAATCTGACTAATGGTTGCCCCCAACTTTGCCTGGTATTTGAGTGGTTTTTGACTAGTCTGACTGGGATCCTGCTATCCAGGACCCCAGCCTATCTGCTTTCTCCCTAAAACTGATGTAAGTACTTTAGGTACAAACCTAATTGGATGCTGGGCATGCCCTACCAGTCCCTTGTAGATGGTACCCTAGGTACCCAGGGCATGGGTCCCCCAGTAGGCCTACCAGGGCTGAAGCACTTATTGTGCCACCCTGGGACAGCCACCCAAACTGACACCACCAGACCACTACTGTAGTCTGGGTAAGGTGGTGCTAGCACCCCTTACAGGGATGTAGGTACCCTATATCCCACACCATTACAACACATATACTCTCATAGGTCACCCCTATGGCAGGCCCTGGTAATCCTACAGGGCTGGGTGCTGAGGTATGTGTGAGGGGGGACCCCAACGTGAGTAGGACCTCTCTGCAACCTTCGTAAAATGGTTACTGGGTTGTTTGTAGTGTAGCCATACCATATACTCTTAACCGCATTATAAGTAAATCACGTCATCGCGATAACTTGAGAATGGCTACACAGAACCATATCGTGTTTGGTGTCAAACATGAAGGAATCATACCCCCAGTCCAGCCATGGGCATGAGGGTACGATTCCCCCTTGCTAGAAGGGCGATATCGGAAAAGCGGTAGAATTTAGACACCAATTTAAAAGTGCACAAGTTACACAAAATGGCTACTGCCCGCCACCTACACGACCCTGGCTGGCTGTTGCTGGGGAAAACCCCACCCTCGCCAGCTGGACAATAGGGCTCCTGTGACAGGGAGGTGCTAGCATCTCCCCAGACAGGATAATGTGGATTGGAACAGAGTGGGTGCACCAAATGCCCATTCAGAGTTGCACGTAGGCAGCTGCAGAGCCCCAATTCTGCATACACCGCCTGGAACCGGTTCAGGGGCATCCTGCCCCTCGCCCAGGCGGGAAACACACAAAGGGGAGTGGGTGTAGCCACCCTTTCCCGCCTCTACTCTGATTGGTAGGCTCTTGTTGGGACCATCCCCTAATCTTGGGGATATATGTGAATAACCTGGCCCCAGAGCCTCAGATTAATCCAGAACTTTACAGAACTGACCTTCGACAAGCTGCTGCCCAGCTGACTGAAGAAATCTCCCTTGGGATAAAGGAGTCATCCCCCTGCTTGGCAGGCACCTGAAAGACTGCAAGATACCCGGTTGGAACTTCGCTACTCTCATGAACTTCGACGTCTTCCAGCAACCTTAAGGTGGGTCTCCAGAGCATCCCAGAGTCCTGTGAGCGTGCCCAGCAAGTCTGAGCACCGTGGACCACATGGGTGCCGAGATCCCTGCATACCCCGAGACCCCGGCCACCTCTTGCATAGCACACGACCCCGACCAGTGGGGAAGTTGTGCTTTGGCCCATTTCTGAGCCAACCTTCCAGCAGCATCCGTGCCAAATCTCAGCTCCCTAGCCCGCTCCGGTGGCCCGTGGGAGCCCTTTTCCGCACTCCATTTTGCTGCCTTCCGCGGTCCCTTGTCTCTCGACTTGTGGGCCCTGGCGGAGGACAATCTTCACATCCAAGAGTTCCCCTGGTTGCTCCAGGCCTGCTCTGCGTTCTCTCTAAAGGAGAGCACCCTCAGACCTCGTGGGTCTGCACCAGTAGCTGCTTTGTTCATCTTGCGTGGGTTGCGGTTGCCAAGGCTTAGTGGATTCAATCGGGACACTAACACCGCAGCGACCTTCATCCGACGTGGGAGAGTCGCCTTCCAGAAGCTGGCCTTCCTTGAATCCTCCCGGAGCCCGTCACTGCAGAGCCAAGCTGCATCTTCCTCACCTGAAGCACCCGACATCGAAGGGCTCCTTGCTGTGAGCCCCCTGGTCACTGTGCCGTGACCCAGACTCTGTCCCCTCTGCTTTCAGGTTCTTCTCTACATTTTCTACATCTTAGATCTTCACGACTTCATTGACGCTTTCAGCTAGCAGCAGTTTGGACTCCTTTTCCATTGAAAATCAGCCCGCGACCCGACACCAGAATCGACCTATGCACCCGGCTTCCCTGGGGCAGGTAACAGTGGTACTTCGGTACTCCCGTGGTGGTGGGCTCTCCAAAGCCTTAAGTCTCAAGCCTTAACTTTGTACTACTGCTCGAAGTGTCTTTAAACTGTAAATATTCAACCGCGACATTCTCCATAGGCTAACATTGCGATCCCGATAGCAGCTCTTTGCACTGCACGCGTCTCCCGTGGGTCCCCTTCCTCTTAACTGTGGGTGGATTCTGAAGGGGCAAGCGATCCTGAATGCCCTAGGCATTGCCTGTAGAATTGTCGTGGTTCTTATACCACTATTTTAGTATATGGTTTGGTCCCCCCCGGGGCCCATTGATTTCTGTGCTATTTATTGTGTTTATAAATGCTTGTTTGAAGTGTAACATTGCCACTAGCCACATAAGGTGACTGTGGGATTCTGTCTAGAAAAAATACATATATTTTATATATATACCTGTGTGGGCTACTCTTTCATTTGGTCATTCAAGAGGTTATTATGGTAAAACAATAAGCTTAACACTCCTTCAAGACTTAGCCTGAAGGCTGCTCTCCACAGCTACCACTAGGATAGCTTTCTTTAAAGGTTGTCTTAAACCTATCATCAATAAGAGTCGAATTGGACTGGTGCAAGGTGTCCCTATAACTAGGAACAGCATATGCCAGGCCAACTTCTCACACACAGAGAGGGTTAAAGTGGCACCAATTGTTGCCTCTGGTTAAAACCTTTTTGCATCTCCAACCCCCAGACCTCATGATTGTGCACTGTGGTGGCAATGACCTAGACACATTGACTGGGGTAGGTCTGGAAATGATAATGAAGGACACCTTTGCACAATTGATGTTGCTTTTGCCTCAAACTGTCTTTGTATACTCTAACATATGCCAAAGACAGAAATGGAACTTGTCAAATCAATTCTGTCCACAGTTTGAGAAAGCTAGGAAGAATGTCAATAATGCTTTTCTGCATACCTCAGAGATCATAGAATGAGGTCCATCTACAACAACAATCTGTGTTTTGATATGAAAGACATCTACAGAAGTGATGAGTGCAGTTCACAGATCAAGGAAACAGAGTCTTCCTCAACAACCTAAAGCTGTGCATCCGCACTTACATGTAGCTACAACAAACTCATAATGAAAATAAGGGCTCTTTTTAGAGCCACCCTATAACCCAACAGTTAATCTTACGTTTATAAAAAACATACATACTCTTTTTTAAATTTAGCTTGGAGTCACAAATCCATCGCCGTTACACAGGGGGGCCGCGCTGAGAGCCCCGATGGAGTAGTGACTCCAAGCACGTGAGAAAAAAAATTCCCCCCATTTTTATAACTCAAATTCTGCCTCAGGGACCTAATCCCCCGAGGCCCAGCCGTTAAAAAAAAATTCAACTACCTCCCTTTCCCAAGGGCTTTTACTGCCATGGGGACCCCATCCTCCGGGGCATTGCCTCGTTTAATAGAAAATATATATATATTTTTCCCCATAGGAGGGCCGTGTGGCCCCCCTCTCTTGGGCCACTTTTGGCCCCGGGGACCCCATCGCCCAGGCCCGGCCCTTACAATGTTCCCGCGGTCCCTGCCGTCACCCCACCTCCTGCGGGAGCCGCCATTGCTTTTGGACAAGGAGAGCTGCTGATATGCAGCTCCCCTTGTCCAAAAGCAATACTGCTATGCTTCGTGGAAGCAAGAGCAGGTTTCCTGCTCTTGCTTACATGAAGCAAAAGCAGAGTTTGCAGAGTTTGCAATGAAAGGGCAGGAGCAGTGCTTCCGCACTGCCATTGCAAACTGCACCCCGGGATATTGCCAGAGCCGGCCCTGGGGGGTGGCGGTCCCTAGGGCCAATGTAGGGCTTCAGGAGGGGGGCCGTGGGGTCCCCATCCCAACATGTATGCAGCCCCGGGGAGGGAGTGGTCGCTGGGGCTGGCTGTCTGCAATGGACACCCGCAATACAATAAGTAGAGCCCTAGGGAAGCGGCGGTCCCCGAGGCTTGGGGGGGGGGGCCTCGAACAATTAATCATTGCCGCCGGGATCTGGCCCACCCGGGGGCTCATTAAAATGAAGCACGGCATTGGCACGCTTAGTGGAACACCAGACATTCTTGAGCACGAGGCCGAGCACTTTTGAGATGAAATGGGATTAAATTGCCACCAGCACGACATGGAATAATACCTTGATGCAAGTAAGGATGGGCAATTTCTTTCTCTTATTTATTGATTGAGACTTACAAACACAATTGCAAAGCATTTTGGATGTTGCAGTTCGGTTACGGATATTACTATGATCAGAGCATTACAAACTTGGACATTGTTTTGAAATGGCTGCACTATGCAATGTACGTTTTGAAAGTACTATCAAAAATAAGCTCTGACTGCAAACTGCATTTAACAACGAACAAATCAATGTAAAGGTTTTACTTTAAATCTGATGTTTGTACATTGTGTTCTCCCTTGCTGTTTACTATCCCAGCATATTTAAATTGAGAACAGCTGGTGCTCGGTGCTGCATATGATTAAGACCTTTTTTAGGTTGAAACGCGTTATCCTGTACTACCTGGCTTGCCTGCGATTAATAAAAATCGAACCTCTCCTGTTGTGCTGCAAGTTCGGCATGATTCTTCATATAGAATATTGAAGGCAGTGATGTCGCCAGAAAGCCCTGACCCGCTTGGAAGGGCGTTCTCCTTGTCGCAAATTCATATGGATATATATATATGTGATCAAGGCCGGTAATCGGCTGAAACACGGCATGGCGGCATGGTGTTGTATTGAATAAACACTAATTGCACTGAAAATCGGGTCTACTCTCGTTCTTCGCGTAAGAAGCATTGGGTGAGCTTTTCTGGATACTTACCGGATTGACCTCCTCCGGTTGTGTGGACCCCCTCTCTCCAAGTTGACTTTGTGGTTGGCAGGTCAAATCTTCTGGCGGAACCTGGTCGTCGGTATCACTTGGTGTCGGTGTCACTGGTGAACCCGGAAGTGGATAGAAGTTGTTCTGGGTACAGAATCCACGGAAGCCCCCTGTGAATATGCGCAATTCAATATCGGAAGGAGAAACAGCGGGAGCAGATCTCATGTGAAGGAGTAAGCTCGGAGGAGCGCAGTCACATAGGAGACCACAGCATCGCTGGAATTCATCCACGATAATCAAGGTACGCGATATTGCGCATTTGGACTAAACAGGCGCGGAGGTGTGTACTTTTAGTCATTTTCCCTCTGTATCAACATAGCGGGCAAAGACAATAAGCACTGACATTTGAAAAAAACAGTACTCACCATGTCCGCCCCAGCGCTTAGAGATCGCTTGTCGGCAGTGGAGGAAATGTTTTCGGACACTCCCTCGCAGGGACAGCGGCAAAATGAAAATAATGTCATAGAAATGTCAGGAAATACCAAAAGCTTAAAGGATACTTATCGCATTCTGGAAAAATATATGCGGCAAGAAACAGCTAAGTGGTGGGAAGCAAAATCCCTCCAAAAATACCTAGACGTGGGAAGGATACCCAGGGGGCTGCGGATCATGTTAGCCCCCAGTTACGACACACCTAACCCTCGTATGATGGCTGAGTGGGCGGAATGCAACCTTGAGTCCTCGCGGTCAAATATGCAGAGTCAGACCGGGTTGAACTCCAGGCTAAGATTGACGCCCTTAATGAGGAGTTTAAAACACAAGGTGAGCCACAACAGAGGAAAAAACTTCATTTGCATTTCCCTGTAAGTATGATTCATTCAGAAACGCAACGATAAAAAACAAAATATTTGCACCACAAAGAAATGAGGAGCAAGGAGGGGCTACATCGGCATCAGCATCTGACCTTAGCTCGACTGTTGAAAGTGAATCAGAGGTGGAAACAGCGACGGACAGACGTGATCAAAGAGCTATAAAGCTATCACTGGGAGAGGAGTTGGACTACCTAAGGAGAAGTGTAAGGGAGACCCTAACACCAAGAGCAAATAAACCAGCAAAAAACGATGGACAGAGAGTAGGCGGCAACGTTGGCAGGCTGCCAGAAAACGGGGGCAACAGTAACAATCCAAAACCGACGAGAGGACCGGGCCAATGGGACGCAAATACTAACGTCTCTTAGTTCCCCAAAAACAATCTCCAAAGACAATACTATTATTAATTTAACTAACGTAAATTTGAATGCAGCAGAACAACAACTACTTGCTCCAGGACTGTCCTTTTGTCCTGAAACCAACTTTGACTATACAAACACAAGGGCGGATATTTACAAATTTATAAGAAAATTAAAACTAAAGATGTTTCACCAGTTGCAGACTAAACAACATGAGCAAATGCGGGATACAGATACCCCACATTTAACACCGATTACTCCAATTGTACAAAATCTCACTGTAGCAGAGTTGGCTATACTTAAGGACCTCCACAACTTGGAACAAAATCAAGAAGATGGGGGGGAAGTCTGCACAAATCAACAACTGGATATAAACACACAAGATCTTATGTCTCCGCCCTATACAACGTGTATTAAGCCAGTGACTGCATTCAAAGTAAAATCCAAATGTGTCCCCATTATGCCGGGAGACTCTTTAGACCTATTTAATGAACATGTGGTGGCGCAAGTGAAAAAACAATATATGGATACTAGCAAAACCAAAAGAACGATAACTAACCAGGAAAGACAATATCATCAACTGACAGAAAAATTAAGGAAAGAAAAAGAAGCAGTTGTCAGGAATGCTGATAAGGGGGAAACATAGTGTTGTGACCCTCAAGTACTATATGGAGGAAGCAGCTTTGCAACTAAATGATACTGACTGCTACCATAAAAGTTCTATGCAAAAATTCAAAAGCACACAAGACAATTTAGTAAAAACACTCTTGGCATGGAAAAGCCTGGACCTCCTGAACTTAGAGCAATACAAGTATTTCAAAAAGGAAAATCCAATGATTCCAGTAATTTATTTTGTTCCTAAAGTTCACAAATGTTTAAACAAACCGCCAGGGAGGCCCATCATTTCGGCCTGTGATGGGCCATTGGAAAATATGTCTATCTATATTGACTCATTCCTACAAGAACATGTTAAAAAAACTAAAATCGTATGTGCAGGATACCAGTGATTTTATAAGGAAAATTGATACAATCAAGTGGCAAGCTGGCTACCATTTGATAGCACTGGATGTATCTGCACTAAATACATGCATCAGGAACAAAGATGGCATCAAGGCGGTAGACTATTTCTTAGCCAGTAGGCCCAGGAAGTTTGCCAAATATAATCAAACGCTGATCGATATGTTATTATTTTGTCTGGAAAACTATTTATTTATGTATAAAAATCAGTTGTATCAGCAAATACAGGGTGTAGCAATGGGGACCGGCTTCTCTCCCAGCTATGCCTGTTTGTTTATGGGCTGGTGGGAGCAGCTGGTTCTCATGAAACAATATGAAAGCACCTACAATGAAAAGGTAATATCATGGCTAAGATTCATAGACAATTTATTTATTGAATGGAATGGCTCAGAGCAGAGCGCTCGAGATTTTTTAGCACAAATCAACAACAATAATGTGAACTTGAATTTTACTTTTTCTATCAGCTGTGAAAATTTAACATTTTTGGATGTTCAAGTGTACATAATGAACAACAAACTAGCAACTTCTCTCTTTCATAAACACACTGCTGGCAATGCAGTATTGCATGCATCAAGCACCCACCCTCCCCATCTTATACAAAGCATCCCCTACGGGCAGATGCTGAGGATAAGACGCATTTGCAGTGAGGAAAATGACGCACAAGATAAACAAAGCCAATGCAAGGAATAGATTCCTTTAAAGGGGTTACAGATCTAGAACCATAGATGCAGCAAATTCAAAATCAAAAAGCCAAGCCAGACAGGATTTACTCAAGTATAGATCGCAAACTCAACGTGCAAAAGATAACACACTAAATGAGCCTACATGGTTAATACTCTCATATTCAAAACAGGAAGGACAGATAAGATCTATTATAAGACGCAACTGGCCTATAATATTGGGAGACCCAATAATTGGAGGTTTACTTTCCAAAAAGCCATCAATAACATATAGAAGAACGGCGTCAACGGGCAATGCTTTGGTTAAAAATAGCCCAGAAGATCTAGAAACAGGCTCTTGGTTAACAGCTAGAAAGGGGTTTTACAAGTGTTCGAGCTGTAAAGCTTGCCAGTTCGGAATAAATAAGATCTCATATAAAACAGCTTTTAGTGACCGTACCCAAATGATTAGCCAACATCTGTCCTGCAAACCCAAATATGCGGTTTATGCACTAGTTTGTAGTTGCAATTTGTATTACATAGGCAGCACAAAATTGGCGATGCATAAAAGGAAATTTCAGCACACCAGAGCCATTGTGAATAACAACCCTAGTTATCCTGTTGTCAGGCATTTTAAAGAAATACATAAAGGCAGTCTGAAACATTTTAATTACTTTGTTTTAGACACAGTACCGCCACACAAAACAGGAGGCAACAGGGAAGCAATGTGTCGGCACTCCTGTTTATTGCAGAAATTATATTTATTTAGAAGATTAAGTAATCCATGAATTTCGACTGCCAGGCACAGCCTTGTTCATGATTACAAGCGCCATGTTGATATGTGTTTATGTATAAGTAATAGAAAGAAAAGAAGGAAATAATGTGCAACATCAATATACACTACAAGTAAGAATATCAGTGCCATTTTGTAACATGCAAATATATTCCTTTGAACAGTACATTTTGACTTAATTCCTCAGGTAATAATCCTGCTATTTTTTTTATCTTTTCTGTTTTTCTTTCGTTGTATGCTCTTATCTAAAACACATCATGAATAATTTAATTTCTTATCCTCATAAAAGTTTTTCACTTTTGTAACTAAATAACATATTAAGACATTCAATTCTTGGAATAATCACACACATATGTCTTATTTCTGTGAGTAAAAAATATATATACAAGCATATTTTCATGTTTTTATTTTATATCTATCTATATATATATACACACACAGACAGACACACACACATATACATATTAGAAAGTATCAAACTATATATCATTCATCAAAAATACTACCGAAATTTGCATTTACGATAGAAAGATTGATGGATAAAAAAAGAAATCAAACTAAACAAACCAGTAAAATCTATAAACAACTTTAATCAATAAAATCAAACAAACAATTAAATCAACAATATAAAAGTCACACTAATTTAAACAACTAACTATTATAAAATGACAAACTCTGCAAGACAAGTAAACTCTGAGAAATGTTCTGCCTAGACCATTACAGAAGAAATATATACATTTCAACAACTGCTGAACCAAGTTTTATTTGAACAAAAATATTTTTTTTATTAAACATAAAAACTTTAAAAAACAAAATACTTGCCAACTACTACCTCTTTACATAGACTTCCTAAAAGAAAATCCCACGCCTTGAAACAGCAATAAACTGCCAGAAAATAACTACTGTTACAAACCTGCAAAAAGATATCAGAAAGTAAGCATACATAAATTAATACAAAACTAGCAAGCAAAAATAAAACTAACGATCTCAACCTCTACAAGCTACCAACATATTAACATTTAAAATGAAATGTATGATTTTGTCCATCTAGCAGAAAAGAAAGCACCTGCTCCACATCAGAACACCCCAATGGAAACGCTACAAAATAGTATGAAACTTCTAAACAGAACATACATGCAAGTTTATGAATTAGAAGTAACTGCATATATTTACATGTAAATAATACATGTGAAAACTTTAACATGTTACATATATTTATACTATTACACTACTTTCAGGTACAATTACAGAAGGTGCAAAGTATATCACTTTGAAGTAAGCAAAGCAGTTACTACATCACATGGGCCACACCAATAGCCAAGAAAATGCATCAACAAAAACTATAAACTGGAAATGTATAAGATATTATTCTAATGCATGCTGTGTGAGGGCGACTACAAAATATGCTGTTGTAATTAATGTAAGAGAGCACAGCCATCCTTCTAATATCACAGAAAAAGAAGAAAGACATATATTGCAGGATATAAGAGAGACAAGCGCTAGCTCCCAGAAACCCATAAGCAAAATCCTTAAAGATATACTACATAAAGTCCACAAACACAAGCCATTTGCCTCCTATCCCCACTTTAAAATATTTAATTCCCTGAACTACAGAAGTGACCGGTGATACCCCACCTGCCCCAAGAAGAGACCAAGTTATACACATACCTGAACATTTAACAATGACAGGTAATGAGGAACCTTTCCTTTTACATGACAACGGTAAGACTCCTGAGGCGGAAAGCCGGGAGCGAGGAAATACGCTAATTTTAAAAACCTTTTAAAATTGATTGTGATACTGTGCTTGTGACTATCCCCCTCACCTACCTGCACTCCTAGCACCCTGAACAGCGCTTCACGCTGCAACGACTCCCTTCTTGGCAGCCATTCTCGAGGGCGCGGCGCGGTAATCAGACACGCCCCCTCGGTTGGCCACGCCCCCTCACCAGATCACATATATAGTGCGCGCCGACGCTAGGCGTTGCACTAACGGTAAGACTCCTGAGGCGGAAAGCCGGGAGCGAGGAATTACGCTAATTTTAAAAACCTTTTAAAATTGATTGTGATACTGTGCTTGTGACTATCCCCCTCACCTACCTGCACTCCTAGCACCCTGAACAGCGCTTCACGCTGCAACGACTCCCTTCTTGGCAGCCATTCTCGAGGGCGCGGCGCGGTAATCAGACACGCCCCCTCGGTTAGCCACGCCCCCTCGCCAGATCACATATATAGTGCGCGCCGACGCTAGGCGTTGCACTAACGGTAAGACTCCTGAGGCGGAAAGCCGGGAGCGAGGAATTACGCTAATTTTAAAAACCTTTTAAAATTGATTGTGACACTGTGCTTGTGACTATCCCCCTCACCTACCTGCACTCCTAGCACCCTGAACAGCGCTTCACGCTGCAACGACTCCCTTCTTGGCAGCCATTCTCGAGGGCGCGGCGCGGTAAGCAGACACGCCCCCTCGGTTGGCCACGCCCCCTCCAACCTCCTGGGGCTATAAATCATGTGTCTTGGTAGGACGCGCAGCGGACGAGCGCAGCGGGCGCGTCGATTGCGCACCGAAGGCGCGCACAAGGCAAGCCCGTCTGCGCCCGTCCGCGGCCGGACGGGGCAAGGGGCACGACTTCATGCCAAAATGATGTCTTATTCCTCAAAAGAACTCATTGCCCTTCAAGGCCACTGGCCACTCCCCGATCCTACCCGCAGGCTCGTCTCCGCATTGGGCCTCGCTTCTTCCTCTTCCTCTTCCTCCCTCACGACAACACACCCTCCGTTGCATACTTCCCCGTCACCATGTCCCCTCCCACCTGACCCTCATCCCACCACTCCGCCTTTGTCTGTATTCCTACTCAACACCAGGTCAGCGGTCAAACACCACCACGAGCTGTTCGTTCTACTCGATTCAGAGAAACCTGACCTACTGCTCCTGACCGAAACCTGGTATTGTGATTCTTCACTTCCTGTTCTCCTGGCCACCCTACCCCCCTCCTATGTGGCCTTACGCGCCGACCGCCCAGCAGGTAGGGCCGGTGGTGGGGTCGCCTTAATCGCTAGGTCGGAATTGAACTTTCAATCACTTCCCTTCCCCCCTATCCCCCCTGCTGACTTTTTGGTTGTCCGTTCTCTTCTATCCTCCCCTCCTATTACTTGCCTTCTAATGTACCGCCCTCCTCAGCCTTCGCCCTCATTCCTACCGGCATTTCAAGACCTGTTGGCCAACTTGGTGGTTAACTACGCCTCGGTCTTGGTGCTGGGGGACTTCAATTATTGGCCCTCAGACCCTCATGAGTGTACGGCCTCCAAAGAATTCACAGAATCTCTCCTGTCTCTCAACTTTGCTCCACATATAACTGTCCCTACTCACTCCCATGGGCATATACTCGACCAGGTCTGGTCCCTCAACCTCCCAGTGGCTTCGGCAGCAGTCTCTCCCTGCCCCTGGTCTGACCATGCCCTCATTTCCCTCTCCATTCTCCGCAACCCGGTATCAAAAACTCCGCATGCCAAAAACACCTGGGCGCGTAACTGGAACAAACTGGATTTTCCCTCCCTGACCTCCCTGCTTCGAAATTCCACTCCCACCCTCTCTGGCTTATCATCTACCTCTCAAGCCAAGGCCATAAACACCTGGCTGGCTGGTGGCTGTGAGTCAGTGGCTCCCTTACGTCGCATTTCCATCCGTCGGCCTAAGGATTCCAACAGATGGTTTAACGACCACCTGAAAGAGCTTAAACTGAGCGTCCGACGGGCGGAGAGGCATTGGAGGAAAAATTACTGTCCTTTATTAAAAACTCACTTCCTCACATCACTGGCCAAATATAAAATAGCAATTCTCGCCGCAAAAACCACCCATTTCTCTGCACAAATAACGTCTGCTGAAAATAAACCCAGGGAAATTTTTGGCATAGTGAATGACCTGGCATTCTCAGATCGAACCTCACCCCAAATCCCCCCCTCCCAGCTGCTCTGTGATCAACTTAACGCCTACTTCCTGGATAAGATCGTTACCATCAAGGCCAACATTTCACCACCTTCACCTGCATTCATTGATCCTTCCCCCCCCACTGTTCAATGCCCTCTCACCTCCATTCCCCCCCTTACTCAGGAATCTTTTCTGGAGATTCTTCCCAAAGTGAAGTCGGGGTCTCCGGCGGATGTCTGCCCGGCTCGTATCCTGCAGCAAATTTACTCCTGCTGTTCTGAACCCCCCATCGCCTTCCTCAACAGCTCTCTAGCACAGGGTGTAGTGCCCCCCGCGCTAAAGGCAGCCACTATAGTACCCATCTTGAAGAAACCTGGCGCGGACCCTTCCATCTTGGCCAACTATCGCCCCATCTCCCTGCTGCCCCTCTTGGGCAAGGTGATGGAACGCCACGTCACCGCGGTACTCAGCGCCCATATTGAGACCAATGGGGGGCTGGCATCTCGCCAGGCCGGTTTCCGTCCCAGACATTCGACCGAATCAGTTGTGGTCTCAGTCCTAGACAACCTCAGAAAGGGTATGGATGATAACAAACTCCAGGCACTGGTCCTCCTTGACTTGTCCGCCGCCTTTGACACGGTGGACCATACCATCTTACTGTCCCGGGTCAGGGCGGCTGGAATCGGGGGATCAGCCCAGGTTTGGCTCTCCTCCTTTCTGAGGGACCGCAGTCAGGCAGTGCGGCTAGGCGACTTTCCTGCCACTCCCCTCCCTGTCACTTGTGGCGTTCCCCAGGGATCCTCTCTTTCCCCCCTGCTTTTCAACCTCTATATCTTCCCTCTTATCTTCGCGCTTCAGCAGCTGGAGGTCACCGTGTATAACTACGCGGATGATCTCCAGCTCATCTTTGATCTGTCCCCTTCTCCCCTTTCTGTCTCAAATTTCCAGTCTACTATGACATTCATCAGGGACTGGATGAACCACAACCACCTTAAACTGAACCCGGAGAAAACCGAATTGGTTCTCACCGGTGGTTCATCCAGCCCCTGGAACTCTCTTTTCTGGCCCCCCTCTCTCGGGCCCGCACCTTCCCCCTCAACCACGGTCAAAACACTGGGTGTCAAAGTGAATAATCAGCTCACTCTTCACCCGCAAATCAGCTCCCTGGTTTCCTCTTGTTTCCTCACTCTCCGCACCATCCGTTCTGTTTCCCGCTTCTTTTCCCCT
Organism: Triturus cristatus; assembly: GCF_964204655.1. Lineage (NCBI taxonomy): Eukaryota > Metazoa > Chordata > Amphibia > Caudata > Salamandridae > Triturus > Triturus cristatus. Next base: position 201,380,237 of record NC_140593.1, read on the forward strand.
CAGGCACTCAAGATTATTATGGCCGCCCTGGTGATATCAAAGCTTGATTACGCCAATGCCCTCTATCACGGCATTCCAGCTTACAGCCTGCGAAGACTTCAGTCGATCCAGAACCAGGCGGCCCGGCTGGTTTACGGCCTCCCACGCTATCACCATTCCACCCCCCTTCTCCGGGAGCTTCACTGGCTTCCCGTAAAAGAACGCTCCCTTTTTAAGACGGGCTGCATGGTCTTTCAGGCCCGCCAGGGCACTGCCCCCGCCTTTATCTCTTCTTTAATAAAACCCTATGTTCCCACAAGAGAGCTCCGCTCTTCCTCTAAGTCCCTTCTTCAGATCCCCCGCTTCACACGTAAAAAGTGGGGTGGGGCCAACTTTTCCACCTTGGCTCCAACATTCTGGAACTCCCTTCCTGACCATCTCCGTTCTGCTACCCAGTACCTCTCCTTTCGCAAAGATTTAAAAACTTTCCTCTTCAATCAGGCTTTCCCTGCCTAGCTCTTCATTCCTATCACTCTTGTCTTTTCCCTCAGTTGCCGAGCTGCCGATCCTGCTTACTAGCGCCAAGAAACCGCATGGTGTACGCTGCGCTTTAGAAATGTTTTAAATTAGAAATTAGAAATTAGAAATTACAATCTAAATGAAGAAAAGTGAATCCTAATATTCTCTACAGTAGAGAATGTTCTAAAGCTGAGACAGTGTGAAACGTGGATGATGCATGGTACTGTCAAAAGGTGTCCAAACCATTCACTCACATACACATCATACATGGTGAATATCAAAACCCATATATCCTTTTTGTATATTCCCTACTAACAAATAACCAAAGCAGCACATACTACGACCTTTTAAACCGTTTAAACCATATAAAAAATAAAACAAATGAGTACTACCCCCAAAAAATAATCATTGATTTGAGCAAGTCAGTATATACACCATTTTCAGAATTTACCCTTACACAGCCATACAAAGCTGATACTATCATTTCAATCAGAGTATATGGGGGACACCTCCAAAAATCTGCACTAAGTGTAAAATATTCTACAGACAGCTAATTTGCTTTTGAAATTACTAGGAATGGTAACACTAGGCTATCTCCCTGTCACAGAGGTAGCCAACCACTATAATTTACTAGCAGAAAGCCCTTTCTACGAACAAATTTAAGACAGAATTAGGTCTAGAATGGACTATTTTGAAGACACTTGGTTTGGCACACTGCATCGCTCAGGACACAGGCACCATCCCAAATTCCAAATACTATGATGGAATGTCTATAACAGCACCTTGGCACATGAAGCCAAAACATAAAATGCAGGGGAAGGATGGCACAATGCTTTCCAATCCACATTAGGCAAAACCCAACCTACACTATGCAAATTTAAAAAAGCATTGCAAAGAGTGCAAAGCTACCAACAACTAAGAATGGTATAATCTGTTACCCAAATTGCTCCTAAACTTATTAAACAAATGGAGAAAAAAAATTGATAAGCTACAATTTAAAGTCAGGCTGTTCATAAATAACAAAAGAGTATATTACTTAAATAATAGCCAAAAGATTATTCCAAAATAAATAGTAAATTAACACATTCCTCAAAAACGATGGCAATATCTAAACCAACATACCAAATCTTTTTAATAATAAATGATAAATGTAATAATGTATTACATGGGTCAAAAAATGTATTAAAATGTCAAACGTAATAAAGACTGATGAATAAAATTATATATAAATTATTTCAAATAAAATGTAACATTCACCACCCAAGAAAGTAAAAACAAACTCAATCAATCACATAAATTAATTACAACACATAAACCAAAAAATTCCAAATAACAATCAAATAATATTATTACAAACATTATAAAATTATATTTCCCACCCAAAAGGATTTAAATAAATCTTACTGTTCTGTAGCTGAAGATCTTTTTCTGTATCCACATAGTGAAAAATAGTAATCCACCAAAAATGGTAAACATATTGCCCAAATAGCCATAAAAAATTAAAAACTGAAACAAACCCGATAGAAATCCCCTGAAGCAATCCAAAGTATCTAGGAACAAGAAAATCCCCAGAAAAGTGTTTTAAATAAAAAATGCTGCAGGAAAACCAAAAAAAGAAAATCTAAGTATGAAGCTTTGCTTTATTATAAACCAAAACTGATTTCCTTTAAAAAGAATGTAAACTACTAATGCCCATAGGACACATTTGTAGATAAAAGCCTCTAAATAATTTTTTTTAAAACACCAATTAAACACGACTCTCCCAAATATACATATACATAACAGGTAACCATGATAGTATAAGATAACTTAATTTAACATCAAATAGCGATACATACTAAACTGCTGTAAAAAAAATTCTAAACTACAAACTTGTGAAAAACAATAACAGTAACACATAGAACTATACAAAAACCAACAAAAAAGACTATAGCAACTTTCTGGACCTCTCGCTTAAACCTCCTCTGCCCTCAAAACCCTTTAGGAATCCTTAAAAAAGGAATTACCTGTTCTGATGAACAGCATCTCCTTACTGTGACCTAGTTCCGGGAAAATAGTCTAAAAAACACAGATAGGTTACAAAATAGAAGGTAGGGGAAACAAAAATGTCCACTAAATTCAACAAAAAATAGCTCCCAATAGAAGGGAAATATTGTAAAAAATTTTAATAATTGCATAGTAAATGTTAACAAATATTATATATAAAAAGTATGTAAAAAATGTTCTGATAAAGTATAAAAATGTATAAAACAAAAATTAAATAGTATAAAATATTTACAATTATTTCATATATACTTAAAAAACAAAAGTAAAATAATTTAGGCAATATGTATATTATTATTTTTTTAAATGTTTAAAAACTTAATGGAAAATACATGTTGAAAAAATACACCATGCAGTGGTTTGTAAATATAATTTCCATTTTTTTATTAACTAAAGAATAAAACAAAATGTTATTTTTGCTTAGCTTTATAGAAATGTTTGTTTTTGAGATGAAATATATGTAATAAAAAATGACAAAATGTACAACAAAAACATAACGTAAATAAAATTATAAAGATATGTGACATCTTTATTATACAAAACAATGTAATTGATAACATTACTGTTTAGAAACATGCAACTAACTTTTTAAAATGATATTTGGAATTACCAACAATACTAACAAAATAATTAAGGTATTTCTACTACATACAACTAAAAATAAGTAAAAGATTTCAGAATAGCAATATAAAATTAAATAATCACACTGCAACATAATACCTTTTTTTTAATTATTGGACACTGGAGAAGGCACATTTACTATTCCCACTCCGATGTATACTAATTTGGGGAAGGTGTTGGACACCAAAGGGGTGACATTTACTATTCCCATTCCAATCTGTACCATATTGAGGAAGGTGTTGGACTCTAAATGGGTGACATTTACTATTCCCACTCCAATCAAACCACATTGGGGAAGGTGTAGGACACTAAAGGGGCGTTATTTGCTGTTCCCATTCCAATCTAACAATATGAGGGAAAAGTGTTGGTCTCTAAATGATTGAAATTTACAATTTCCTCTCCAATCTAAACCAATTTTGAGAAGGTGTTGGACACTGAAGAGGTGACATTTACTATTTTTATTCCTATCTTAAACAATTTGGGGAAGGTGTTGGACACTAAAGGGGTGGCCTTTACTATTCCCACTCCAATCTAACCATATTGGGGGGAGGTGTGGGTCACTAAAGGGCTGACTTTTACTTTTACTATTTGAACCAATTTTAAGAAGCTGTTGGACACTGAAGTGATGACATTTACTATTCCCACTCCCAAGCGGCCCTATCTATATTATGAATATGTTACCACCCCAATTTAGGAGTCAGTAACTTTTCAATGTGTTGCAACAGGATTACTCCTGCATCCATTAACAAATCGTTATTTGGAAGGGACACCCTAAACACAGTGCTTCCATAGAGCAATTTGTTTTGAGTTTTGACGCCTATTTTGCGATTCAGTAACCTGTAAATAAATAGCAAAATAGCTTTAGTACGGAAGAAATGGCCATTTGTGTTTGGATTACCCTGTCAGTCAGTCAAACCCCTTTATTCGATTATTTAAAATCATACAAGTACAATACACAATACAATAGACAAAATCTTATTATCATTAAATACATATGAACGATGTTAAAAAAAAGAGTAAGAACATCTACAACAGTTTGATCATTCATCAGGGCTAAAAGAAGTATAAAATAAAAACAAAATTTCAGTAGGATATAAAATAGGGGATTTCATACATCATAAAGCATAGGATATCTTTTTTTCCTGAGGCGTACAGCTGCAACAAGAAAACTAGCAATATTAAAAATGTTCTGTGTATTATCAAGCATTTGAAGATAAATGAATGCTGGTCTAACCTGTAAAAAGCCATTTCCCTTCAATAGAGGGACTAAAAACCTCCTCCGAATTTCCTTGTAATAGTCACAAAACATCATGAAGTGCAATGTGTTCTTTGGTGAGAAGTTGTCGCAATGACACGGCCATGTATCTTCTGGTTTACACCACCCCGGGAGGTTACCCAGCGAGAAATGAATTAAATTGAAACAGAACCAGGTCAGGAGCCAACGATGGAAAGGCTTTGTCACAGATCTCAAATAAGGCTCAATTAATAGAGAGGTTTTTATCAAATAATGAGCCCTGACCAAGGGCTTTTGTAGCTCCAACTCTTCCCGTTCCATCATCAGTATGTTCAAAAATTGAGATTTAACCCATTTCACGTCTTCTTTTCTAATCCCTTCCGGAACATTAAAAAGTTCGGGACGCCCCAATTTAAAAAACATAAGCTTAACGTAGGACAACCATGGAATGCTGCTGGCTTTATCCAAGGAAACACAATCCCGCAAAATCTGATGATTCAGGGTAATATCTGGATTAAGCCAGGTTTTAAGCCAGCAGACCAACGGGGCTATTCTCAGCGAATCAGTCACATAACCCAGCCCCAATTCCTGATGGATAGCAAAAGTTGGGGTTGATTGGGGTACGCACAGAAGAGTACGTAAAAGTCTGTTTTCAGCCATCTGCGCCCCTACCAACTGTTTATAACCCCAAATGGCAGATTACCCTGTGAATTCGCAAAGCGCAGGTGTTGCAACCTAAAAATTACTTTGTAATCAGGCCTTTAGTTCCCAAGTATATGATGGTTTCTACTTTCTACAAGCCCTCGGAATTATACCAAATGGTTTGTCTCTAGTGGTTTGAGGGCATAGCGATATCACCTCAGATTTGCAGATATACATTTTGACGCCATGTAACTGGCTAATATCTTGTGGAAGATGATGGAAAGAAAATGTTTTAGATTGTGGCTTTTACTTGTGGTCCACAAAATAATTATGGGTCTTTTTATGACTTTGGAGGTGTGGGAGTGGGGCTGCCACGCTGCCGCCCTGCTCCCACACCTCCAAAGCCAAAACAGACCACCCGGCAGATTACGACTTTTTACGTCACTGGTGGTCAGTTCTTTGGCGTTCTCATGGTGGTGCCTTTAAATTAGGCACTCTATGGGAACGTCAAAGCATGTTCCTGCATGGACCGAAATGCAAAAAGTTGTACATTTCGTTTCGTGTAGGAACATGGGGGTGCATGCAGACTGGGGGAACACACAATGTGCCCCTCTGCATGGACCCCATAGTGCAGAAGCACAGGTGTTTCCTCATCACCACACTTTTAATGGGAGTCGCACCGCCATGAAAAGTGCTGCATTGAGAAACCTCCTAATATGCTTGGCGGTGCCGCAGCGTCACCACCAGTATATTAGGAGCCTCAGATCGCTGTGCCGCCGCAGTAGCGGTCCCGTGGAAGTTCAACTGCCACAGTCCTAATTCAGTGTGTGGACCGCCAATCTGGCGGCGCACGGACCACCACCATGGGTATGCCGGTCCATTGGACCGCCAAAGTCGTAATATAGCCCTATGAACTGTAGAATTACACATTATGGTATAAACTCGACATAGCTGTTTTAATGTACCTCTGTCCTGGAAACATAAAGCAAAACTGTGGATTTACCTGTCATTTTCTGGTTTGTGTGTGTCACAGAAAGCTAACATTACTATCAATTGTCAACCATGTGTTTTGTGGTTACAATGCTTTGAATCCTCTACGCACAGCATCATTTATTTGGCACCGTGAGCACAATTTAATGGTATTAGAGACATCTTTCCAGGGCTTTGGAGAAATATTTTTTGCAAAGCCCTGCTTTGTCTTGACAGTTGCATGGGAGCACGATGCACTGTAAAATTATCATTCCCTACCGTCTGTGAAAAATGAAAAATAAAATGAGTCCATTAATTGCTGTCTCCTGGTATTTCCTAGGAAATGTTACATAATATTTGAACAGTATAGGCCCACTTATCATTTCTCTACATGAAACATAGTAAGTGACATGATTTGCAGCAGTTAATGTCTACAAACTATTTCGAATAGTAGAGAGTTTTTCAAATTGCTGTGTTCACCATAGTTTGAAGAATTTAATGCATGCTTACTGGAAAGTCATTCCAAGACACAAAAGGAGATCCAGACAAAAGCGCTAAGGCGATTTATTACTTTATATCACGTGGATTACATGCTTTTTATTTTAAAATTGGCAATTATTTCAGCTTAATGTGCCAGCTGAGAAGACATCTAAATCAACACTGTTCAGAAAATTTGGTATATTGCATTTTGCATCATTCTCAGCAGCATTTTCACTTAATTTGGCTTCCTTGTTGGTATTGTGTTAGCAAAAAGGCAATGGCCTGCTTTTCATAGCAGGAACATCTTTAACAGAGGGACACTATCTATTGGAAGCCCATTCGAATAACAGGGTCAGAACTCAATGTGTAAAGGAGAAGGGAACATGGAGTCAGTTCTCCAAAAACCAAAGGGTAGCAGAAGTGACACCAATTGCCCTTTGGCCCTGATGACATCACAGGAAGTGGTAAGATTACATTTGAAGCAGATGACATTATGGAAAACAATAACACCTGAAGGTTTTTATTTTAAAGTGCAATAAGTGCAAAATTAACAAAGTAGCAGAAAAGTTACTAATCCTAGTAAATACCAAGTATTGTAACTACTGATATAGTAGCAAGGTGTTTCCATGATGTGCTCTGCAGCAAACAGCAGCTGGTGAACCTTTTAGCACATGGGGCATTAACGAGTAACTCTGCTTATAGCTGTCCCTTATTTCCAACACTGAATCAAAAGCAGAGGAAAACAATATGTATAAAATGCCACCTTTTGAGTCGATAATATGTCTTTTCCAAAACCCTACACCTCCTCGCTTTTTAATTTTTATTACTGCATTCTCCCATTTATACTGGTTTTCTGTCTTTTTCTTCTTTTTCCTTTTTTTATCATGCTGCAGTTCAAAGACTACGGTAGATAAACAAGTCCTGATTTCCCCATCACCTGCAACCATCGGTACAAATTAGGCACTGCAAAGAGGTCTACATTTGAGGCATGTCTGACCCTAGGGAACGTGCCGTGCATAATATAATCATCTGGGAGGCACAATAGACTCTTCACAGTGCGTACAGAGATTCACTGACCTATGAAGTGTGCTTTCCCCAGAGGGGAATGTGGGATTACAGGAAACAGAATCAGCCATATTTGCTGATCTGTTGAAAGACCAGGGAGACACTGCAGGTGTGATGATGAAGGCTCTTGACTTCCTACCAAGGTTTTGGCTAGCAGAGGAAAGGTTGGTGGTGCAGTGCAGATGGCGTCAACCCCCCCGGAGACAGAAACAGTGTGCTAAAAGTAGTTTTGCAACGGAAATATTGGGAATATCCTGGAAGTCCGGGGTCTCTGCCCAGAAGCTCTGCGGAGGGAAGATTCTCTCCTGGAAAGTTATTGAACTTTGGAGTATTGGTAACTGGTTTCCATCATGCCTACCTAAGGATGCTACATGAAGAGAAAACATACATATTTATTCAAGTGTGTTGGAATCCTTTCAGAACGATCAACTTATTTCTATGTGCCTTCATCCCTTAACCTGCTTTACCAAGGTTCTAATGCCTGTCATTATTAGGAGTTCTGTTTTTTTTACTCAAACTCAGCATGTAACAGGGAGCAACATGCAAGTTTCTTCCTAGCACATTAAGAAAGTGGAGTGATGAGAGGCATTTGGCCATCCAGAACGTCCATCATTGTGGAACATCTTTTTTATGGACTTCTGCTCCCTGGCTATCATCTGACTTTAACGTAGGCGAGATCTCTCTTAAGTATTTTCTTGTACTCATTCTGGTTCTGTTGTCACTCTGCCACTTCTTTTTTTTACTTCACCGCCACCAATCCCGTGGAAGGGCGGATGTCAGCCATTGACCAGATGTCTCAAATGTCTTGAAATTAAAAGGACACGTACCAGTAACAAGGCATGATTTCTATTAAATTCTGGGCAGAACTCTCCATGTCCAGTGCCTCTTGCCTGCAGTGCAGGTTTGTAGAAGAACTGGTAGAAACAATGTTACTTGCAAAAACTTTGGGAAAAAGTTCAAAATATGCTGGAGAAAGACTGCTTTAAATGTTAGTGTTAGATCAGCCTTTTCTTTCATTTTTGAGAGCAGTTTGTCATTGGGCCTTGTTCATAGTTATGGTCATACTTTGAGACCAAGACCCAAAGACCGCATGAATGTTAAACATTTAAACCACACAGACCATATAGTTGATAAATGTAAGAAATTGGGTTGTTGATTGACAGAGGTATGAGCCCTGGTCAAGCAGCAACCAAAGTCATCCTCACCCCAGATTAACATGTGCTCAGGCCCCTGGCAGCTTGACACAGAGCAGTCAGGCTTAACTTGAAGGCAATTTTTTAAATTGTATTTGTGTAACACTTCAAAGAGTAACTCAGTGAAATCACACTGCAAATGGAGCCCATAACAGAATTAGAAAAAAAGATAGATTTTTAGTAAATAAATCTCTACCAAAAGGCCAAAAATCCAAGCAGTAGAACTGCTGATATAAAATTTTAGGTTTTTAGGACAAATAGCACCAAAAGGGATAAAGTGCCACTGTGGATATCTAGTCTCATCACCTTTTGTGCATTTCATGTACCACCCTAAATGGCATGGTAATGCCCAGACCTGGACCCCATGCTCGCTTTATCCCTGGATCTAAGCTTTACCCGACTGATGAAACCATAACTAGGGTGAAACCATTTCTGGTTCAGGGAGGACTTGGCATGGCAGTTCTGGCTGGACGGTTCTCATGAGAAACAGGTTCAAGACTGATTTGCCTGTAGCTTGGTCCAAACTGAGGAGACATGGTGAGCAATAGAACGATGGGTGGGAGTGCTACCCCAAACTATTGCAGGTGGTTAAACTCATCTCCTTTTGTGTCTTTCATGTACTGCCCTTTGTGGCATGGGTGTGATTAGACGTGGGTCCCATGCTCACTGTGTCACTGGAACTATGCTTTACCTAGCTGATTAGCCCATAACTAGTGTGAAACTGGTCCTGGGTTGCTTGTGTTCAGATTCAGGGAGGACCTGACTTGGCAGTTCAGGCTGTACTGTTCCCATGAGGAACAGGGTTAAGACTGATTTGCATATGTCTGAGTGCAAACTGAGGTGCGATGGTGAGCAAAAGAACTATGGGGTGGAGTGCTACCCCAAGTTATTACCAGTGGTCACACTTAATCCACAGCAGCCTCTCATCACCTTTTATGTGTTTTAGAAAGTTCACACTTTTCTGCCCTTAGCCATTTGTGCCTGCCGCCTGTCATGAGTCAAATGACTGTGTGTAGCTGACAGACTTTATGAACTCATCCCAGACAGTCACACAATAGATAGAGGTAATATGTGTGGATCAATGGGCCTTCTACTGGCAGAATGGTGTTGGCAGAACTGAGCACAGCCCCACTTGCAACTGAATAGGATGTGCTGTGCTTCCACATTGCCACTGCAGCCAGCTTGGAGCCAGGGCAGGGAAGACAGGAAATTCCATGCACTTCGAAGCACCTTTCTAGACGCTTCTCCCACCTTCCAGAAGAAGGGCACTATGGTATAAAAATCAGACATTCAGACCCACTCTTCAGTTCACTACTGGACCTGTGGAAGGACTCTTAGAGGGCAGCTTCCTGCTATGACCTGCTGTGCACTCTGCAAGACTGCTGCTGTACCTGGAAGTACTGTTTTGCTGTCTGGAGCCTCCATTAAAATCCTAGAGGCTAGCTTTGCTGTTGAGCCCTGCATCTTCACCTGAACTCAGGAGTATCAGAGTGACTCCGATGGCTAGTTTTCTGGCCTCCTGTTCAGAGCCACAGGTACACAAAAGGCTTCCACCTTCTTGAACCTACACCTGGACCCAGCCTTAGTGAGTCAATGAATCCCCAAAACGTGTCCCACCCGCCTCGGACACTGGGTTGTGGTCGTAAAGGTGCCAAGATGGCTGAATCACAAAACTGAGAACTTAGAAAAATGTTGGCCAAAATCTGCTCTGAGGACTAGGGGGAGCCCGGGACCAACCTGCTTGCCTATTTGTCTGAGGTGCATCGCCTTTTGGATTCATTTTGAGGCCTCTCGCGCTATGTTCTCCACTGCAGCAATTTATGTTTTAGTGGTCCTTCACCAAAGGGATATATCTGTCCTTGTGAAACCGTTGCTGGCTCCTGCACTCTGCCTCATCTCGCTGGAGATTTTCGCAGGCCATCTGATGACGACACTCCCTCTTCAGACAACTCCTGCAGCCATGCTCTGCTGAACGTTACCTTCTCAGACATTTTTTCTCAGAATTTCTTCTTAGTCCGATTTCTTATATCCAAACTGTGATTGTGGGCGGCCATATTCTTTAACTGTGACCCGGTCTCGCGTGACTAGATAGCCACAGTTGCTGCTTTGGTCTTTTTTAAAAACTTTAAAAAATCATTAATCTGGTTCTACTCATTGGATTTTTGCCATTTTTATGTCAAATAATTTATCGAAATGTAGTCTATTTTCTAAATGTGTTTGGGATTTGTCTTCTGTTGTGTTTTCTCTTTATTACTGTTTGCGTACTGCAAAAAAACTTTACACATTGCCTCTAAGTTAATCCTCACTGCTTTCTTTACCAAGCTTTGTCTGACAGCTATCTGGTGTTGTGGACCCCTTCTCCGCTACAGCCTGCTGTCTTGACCTGCTGAGAATTTATGATTTCCCTTTAAAATACAAATTCAGAGGGTAAAACATCCGACTGGGACAATCCTGATTTCTTTATCAGACCCGTGCTCCATCACTGTTGGCCTTAAATTGCACCTAGGTACCAGTCAAGCACAACCAAGTGACTGTGTTTGGTGTTCAAAGCTTTATGGCACTATTTTCATTTATAACTTTAAAAATGTTTATCTCTGGTTCCACTTAGAGGATTTTTGTTGTTTTCCTGTCAGTTTGTTCATTACAATATTCTCTATTTGTATCTGTTTCTGGTAGTTCGAACTGCTTTACACATTTTCTTAAGTTATGTCTGTCTGTTCTGTGCCACAGCTTCCAGCGGTGGAACTCGGGTTTAATTTACTAAAACCTTTACCCAGACCAAACAAGAATGGTAACATTATTGCTTGTGGTGGACTACCATGCATCTCAACTAATAATCCACTTTCTTACAAAGTTAAAGTTACAACCCTCTCAATATCAAATGTTAGTACTTCTTAGATTTTGGATTGTGTATGCATTTAATTTCACATGGACCTGCATTTTTGGGGAATCAGTCATATAGCACATAAAAGGACCTCCTCCCCTGACAGTTAACCTTGCCTCCTCAGAAATAACCAGATGTAATTTGATTTGTAAACTACAAGGAAACAGCAATAGCTTCAATACAAATCACCATCAGTCATACCAAGAAAACCTACATTAAGCAATTTAACCTCCTAAAAGTTGCTTTTACTAATAGTCTCACATGCATGTCAAGTAGAAGAAATGCCTTCCTTGCAAAATTGATGATCTAATCATAACATGCTCAAATACTGCCTATCTGTGCATATGGAATTGAAGACCTATTCAACATCCCATTTAACATGCACAACAAATAGTCCAACTCAAACCCACCTTGCAACATTATTACTCACCTAATTATACGTAAGAAGGAAATACTCATGCATGCTACCAAATGCCACGCATGTCGGAGGTAATATCAACCCACTCCTGAACTCGAAACCCAAAATACATGCCAGAATAGAATACTTCATTCTTTACTGCACCAAACGTTTCACCAACACCAGGCAGGCAATTCACAAATATGAAAATAAATAACAGAATTTACAAAGACTTTATAGAACTAAAAAGTCTTGCCCCAAAAAACAACAGCATCATCCATACCACCCCTTAAGTATCTTACTTTTTACCGCCATAGCTAGGTCTGTGCAGTTTTTGTATTATAATTGCAAAATTCCCTAAATTGTGTGAATTCTTTCTGTTGCAAATTTTTGTACATTCTTGTTCAATTCAATAAATAATTGTCTGAGAATGAGCAAATATTTTGTGGGAGACCTATTCCTCTTGAGCCAGTTCTTTTGTTAGTATCCCATGTAACCTTTGAATGCAAAGTGTGTCTGTTTGATTCTCACATGAGATAAAGCTTCAGAGCATTTTTCAAAATTTCATAAGCCAATGTATTGCACAGACCAATGAAATACCTGCAACGTCTCGTTTATTTCCTCAAAACAAATCCTATGTGGTTTCAATAACTCATTTGATTCACTGAATGGTGTTCTTTGGTCATATTAAGAATCTATCTCGATTAGGCGAATTATGTAGTCTTACATGTCCAATGCATTTCAGATTTGTTAAATTCTTCATCATGGAAATACCCCCTTAATTTACAAAGTGCAATTCAAATTCCTAAAACGTTAAACCAGTCAAATGAACAAACAATTAGGAAATTTACCTGATTGCAATTCAAGCAGTTTCTGAACATTTTATAGCTATCCGCATCTGATTTGTCTCCCTAACTCTTGCTTATAATTAAATACCCATTCACATGATCTTACTTCCTTTCATTTGTCAAGCTGAGACACCAAGGAACATTACCAAGAAATATCAGCATTATTTCATTACTGTTTATAGTCCTTCTACTGTCACTGAATTGTAAACCAGACATAGGTAATAACTCATAGCCATCTTGAATGCCACCTCACTATTTCTAGTCTGCTGTACATTTTTATAATCCCCCAGGTTTAGTAATATTGACGTTCACAAACATCCAGTATATTATGTTCTAAGAGTATTTTCATATCCATTTTAGCATTGTGTTTATCCTACCAATTAAACTCATAGTTTTTGCTCATCAAATGACCACGCTGCTGGCCGTCATAACTGCCCTTTGCAACATTTCAACTGTATATCCTCACTTCTAGTCCTTCTATGGTATCTTCATTCTCCACCCTATAGGTATTTTCAAGATTACAACTGCAAGTATAGCTCTTCAACACATGACATCTTTCTTGTATTTCTACATTGTTCTCAATGTTGGTGGTATTAAAATTGTGCCATACCGTCTATTTCAAAGTTGAGCATTTTCACATTGTATTGAGGCATTTTTATTAAATACCATGAAAGAGAATGTATTATTTGTTTTTTCTCTTTGAGTTTCTGAGTGGAAATCTTGTTTCACATAATGTGGGGCAGCTATTGTACTAATTAGTCGCATTGCAAAGTTTATATTTGCAAAACATTGAAAAACCTTCTGGCACTTTAATATTTAGGAAGAACGATACGTTTTTTGACCCTTTGTGAATGAGGATGCTGGGGATGGGGTCCACCCTAATTAATAGAAACAAAGATAAAATATGAAGCAACAGTCCAGATCACACCACCAATAAAGAATGTAATGCACACATAGAGGTGGTACAGGAGAGGGTTTATCCAATGTAGATTGAGGACAAAGTAGCAAGGATATTGGCATAAGGGTGACATCCTACAAAAGATTGTCATTCCCTGGGCTATTGGTGAGAATCAGCCCACAAGACAGGACTTGAACCTCTGTTTTACCTTACAGTCAATTGAAATTAGATGTAGGAAAGACTAGGAGGGTGAGAAGCGGTCCAGGAGATGGGACCTGGACATCTGTTTTACCTTACAGGTGCCCAAGAAAAAGTGTAGGATGCCTGTAGGACGAAAACCCCAAAAGGGTGACATTTTGTTTTGATCACGTTTGTGTGGACTGGAAGGAGAATATATAGAAGTCTGGCATTGTTATATGATATAAGGCAAGGGAAGTATGAAGTAACATTACTGTAGTAAACTACGTTTGGCATCTTACCATGAAGTGAACTGCTGTAGTTTTGGATAATATTGGAATCACTTAGGAAAATGTTTGAGACTGAAAGTATTGATTGGTAATGTGTTCATTGTATTGTTCAGTAAATATAATATCATCATCTGGGGTGATAGATGACATTTAATCTGATGGAGACACGTGTGTTGGATGGATTTCAAGAATTTCAAAAATATTCTTGAACAAAAATGAGTGATATAAGTGTCGAAGCAGGATTAAGGAGGGTACAAGATGGCAAACTAGATGAAGAAACAGAGTTTAAATTACCTGACAGGGTGGCAAAAAAGGTTTGGAGGGGAGGATTTGCGATGCAAGAAGGGAGGTGAAGTGTGGCATGGAGGCATCAAGAATAGTAGGAAGAGTAGGGATAGTGTAGAAAAGGGGAATAAAGGGGAAAGAGAAGCAAAGGATATTGCAGAGTTCACAGATAATACACATGCTAGGAGTTATGGCTTAAGTAGTGTTGGAGAGCCAAAGGGAAAACGGCTCTGGAGAAAAGAATTGATGCAAGCAGTGAGTGAGTTAATGGGCTTACGGCAACTGCAGGGTGAGGGCAGTGAAACCTGGTGACCAGTTACTGTTAAGGCAGCCTGAAGGAGGGGGTAGAGGTTAAGCAACATCAAAAGAAATGGAGAGAAAGACATGGTGTGTTAGTTAGAGATGCGAAATCAAGTGGATTCTGGGGGGATCTGTCATGAGAAGATAGGGTAGAGGGGGTAAAGTTGCAATTAATTATGGAAGTGAAGAAGGGCTGAGAGAACAAACATGAAATGATAATCATCCACAGGGCCGGACTGGTCATTCCGGGCACCGGGCAATCCCCCGGTAGGCTGGATGGGGTGGGGGCCGGATTTGTGACAGCGGGCCGGTCCTGTTTTGCTGGGGCCGATTTGGACCGACCGGGAGTCAGACCAAAACTTACATTAAGCACAACCAGGCTGCCTGCCTGTCTGAGCATAACGATTCTCATGCTGGTGCTCCGTCCGTGTCCGCCGATTTCAATTTCATTTATTTAAGGCAGCAGGCAGGCTACTATGAATGACCAGGCCGCCGTCATTATAATTTATTGAAAACCACCTGACCATGATGACGTAGTTTAGGTAGACGCGCGCAGCGCGCAGATGTCACCGCCTCTGCGTCTGCGCGCCACAGTTTTACAGTTAGTTCAGCCTTAGTTAGGGTGGGGTCTGCTGCCTGGTGGTGAATGATGCTCATGCGCATTGGGGAGAAAAGTGCGCGTGACTGTGAGGCGAGGTCGAGGGCTCGAGGCAGGCATCTCAGAGGCCAGAGACAGGGACTGGGAAAGAGAGGCACGCACCCCATAATTTAATTCCCCCTGTCTGACTGCCGCCCGCAGGTGAGTCTGTCTATTTACGACTTTAAAATTGCATGCAATCCTGCCCTGATCCTCCTGCTCCTGATGATCGGAGTCATGGGTGGTGGCACTGTGTCTGTGAGCGTCGCAACTGGGCCAGAATTAAAAGCAAAAGGAGCCTAAGGAAGGGGCAAGGGCCTTGGCCCAGCCCGGTTCCACAGAGCAGTGGCTTTTGTTTGTTCGGGAGCGAGGGTGGTGGCTGGCCTCAGGCTCAGCCTTGCTCTAGTCTAGGCCACACTCTAGTACGTCTTTGGCATTGTTTCTAGGATTGCCGTTGGCCTGTTGCAGAGTGTGTCGTCTAACAAACACATGCAGAAAGTTGTAGCAAAATCTGCCGATTCAAGCATGCTACAGTGTGCATGCTAAGTACATTATCAGACTTCAGTAACTGTACTGTACATGTGACTATTCCATTTGGGTGCCTCATAATGTTTTCAAAGAATTTTAGACCGTGTTCTCATTTGCACCTCTGCAACAGCATGCCTGCATACTACATGCCTGTTTACCAGTTCTACACAGCGGCTAGCCTACTAAACTATGTCTGCCCTCTGATTGTTGACTCGACGGCCATCCCGGACCTCAGCCGCGGCCCAATCGATCCTCCATGTAATAGCCAGCCATGAGCCATCACCCCTTCGAGGTCGAAACATGCTACATGCATAATGCATCAGGCCTGACATGCATGCAACCTGGAATCCAGACCAGGAGGAGGATCTCGGAGTCGGACTGGGTCCCAGACCTCGAGGGGTGAATGTGATGGCTAAGTTTGCGCTGTCGCCCGTCACTGATTTCCCATTCCCACGTCTCACCGGACCCGGTTCTAGTGGGTGGACCAGGCCCACCCAAACATGACCCTTGGCCGTCCCAAGTCACGGTAGAAATGCCAATGCAAAATACACCCATTAACGTCTCCTGTGTCATTGCTGAACCTTGCAGTGTTTTCCAGTCCCTGCTTACCGGAGTTGCGTGATTGGGCCAGGCTTTGGGTCTCAAAGGAGACCCAATCAGGCATCT
Source organism: Triturus cristatus (assembly GCF_964204655.1). Classification (NCBI taxonomy): domain Eukaryota; kingdom Metazoa; phylum Chordata; class Amphibia; order Caudata; family Salamandridae; genus Triturus; species Triturus cristatus. The sequence goes on from NC_140593.1 coordinate 201,396,892, forward strand.
CCTTTTAGAAAGGTGGTCTTTGTCTCCTCTTACGAATGCAGGTTCATTAGGGGCTTGGAGAGGGGAGTAAATCTGTTCCTCTCTTCGGGGCACGGATGGGGTAATTTAGATTTCCATATGCTCTATGTGAGCTGCAGAAATATGTTTTACTGCTGTTTGGAACGCCATCCTGTTGCGCCTGATCCGATCGTGCTGGGGAGGAGGGGGCGTTTGATTTTAGGGATCAAAGAAGGTACATACTGGTGTGTGTGGGAGGGACAGCTACATGGGGGTGAGTTGGGTAGGCTGACACATTTCCACAGGAAAAAAACTGCTTATTCACATATTTTAGGTTCTGCAAAGGTTGGAACATGACCCATCAATAAAACTTAACGTTAAAGATATTTGTTTTCATTAAACCATTCCTTTTCTGATTTTGTTAATTTCAATTATCATTCGCATATATATGTGCAACTGTGAACACATTTAGAAGTGCATTTTCTTATTTTTTTGCTGTTTTAAGTGTGAATGGGGAAACAATATCGGCCTTGGGTGATTTTACAAATCGTTCTGCCAGTGAGGCCTGCGTAAAACAGGCAATACAGTAAACCTATGTGTCGGAAATAACATCTCTAAATGTTTGAATTTTGAGCTGCAGGATATAGACTGTGAGGCTTTGACCTGTTTTACAGAGATTGAATATTTTGGGAGAGTGTTAGAGATGTTGATGTGAGGAGTGATAGGACAGGTACCCTGGTAAGCAGAAGACAAGAGAGACCAGGGTGCAGCTGGTGCATAGGCACCGGGTCCAGGGCAAGAAGGAGCCACAGAACCCTAAATAATGCAGTATTTCACAGTTTAAATAGGGGTCCCATTTTCTTCATTGCACTAGGACCCGTAACACACTGGCAGATACCGGAGATGAAGACTCTTTGGAGTGAGGCTTTTAACGTTTTTTTTTTTCTTCGAGATTCATATTACAGGCAAACACTGTCACTTCTTCCTCAACTATTGGAGGTCTTGTGATGTGGGAACACAGTGCACCTTTTTAAGACAGCAGTGGGATCGGCTGACTGGTGTTGTAGGATCACCTGGACCCTAATGGAGACAGATCATTCCCAGTGGTGTAACATAAAGTGATGAGGCCCCCATGCAGAATGTGATGAGGGACCCCTGACCCTCTCATATCTCACATAGATTAATTGGATTAGTGATGAATAGGGTCCCTTGAAGGGTCGGGGGCCCATCTGTACCACATGGGCTACATTACACCCTTGATCATTCCATTGAAAGCTATAATCAAAGTAGACATATGCAGAACTTAGGTGCTCTGGGACACCACACTCACAATTTTAAATGCCAAAATGAAAATTGGAGTTTATCAATGAAAAGATTGACACACCGTGATAAGTAGAACAGACCAATTCTAATCAGCTCCTTTGGACTTTCATTGGTGGAAATGCACAGATCATTAATGGAGTATCCGTGGTTGCCGTTCGTAGGTAATTGTATGTTTGGGGTGATTGTTCGAGTCTCGAAGAAGGAGTGTAGCTCCTACTTAGGGGCATAGGGTTTGATCTCCTGCAGTAAGTGGCAACCAACTCTTGTGAAAGAGGCAAACGCCCTAAAGGTGATGTAGGCTGACCTGTGAGCCAGGTGCAGGCCAGGTGCTTGTGGTGATGATTTCAATGGCATCTTGAATCTCATAGGATAGGCGTTCTTCTGAGCTTGTCCATGGTTATTGTGTAGATTTCTGTTATGTTAACCTACTCTTGCTCCATTTACTCAGTAGTCTGAGATGGTAAAAATGTGGTTTTAACATTTCCACGTAATATTGTGTCCTCGAACTCCCATGCAAAGGACACGAGGATTGTAACCCTGCCAGTTGAAGATTTGAGTTCCAATTCCAGAAGCTCTCTCTAGGCCCCATTCTGTTTAGGAAGCTTTCTCCCATGAAAATATGAAGAAATCAGAAGCCATTGTCTGTGTATGGTGACAACTTCCCTCCTTGTAACCAGACAGTGCTTCCAATCCTACACTTTAAACTCACAAATTATTGCTATTCGTTGTTTGTCTCATTCATTTGATAGAAGCAAACTAAGACTGCAACACACAAACTGCTTACATACCTTTAGCACTACCCACTTCTAAACCCTAAAATTACCCTTAACTAAATTTACCACTACCCACCCCTAAAGCTATCCTTACCCCCTAATAAACTTACTTAATTTAATTATAATTATCATGTGTTGTAAAGGCTTATGCATGATAAAAGCATGTGTAGTAAAGGCTTCACCGTAAAGGCGTTGCTTGGTAAAGACAGTGTTGTAGATCTGTTTTCCCAAGAAATATGAGCCGTTTTTGTGATTAAAGCTACCTTCACTATAATGAATATAGGTATCAGACTACAGGCTGCAATTGAGTACTTACTGCACATATAACCCACCTGAAAAGGGATACCTTATCACAGAGTGTATTATATTGTTTGGCACTTGGGAAAAGCAGGGTCATATTAGTAATGCATTACATTTACAATGACAACCTGTATCTGGTGCAAGCATTAAGCCGTCCCTCTGTCGTTCTTGGGTGGATGCAGAGTGTATATATGCTGGCTGCCTATAACCCCTTCAATCCTTTAATGCGTTGTATTGCTACTCTGTTGATGCTAGATGAATCTACCTTCTTATTTCAAGCTCATGTCTGTGCTGTACTTTCTTCTTTCTCCTGCATGGAACCTAGACAAATCTCCTCTGGCTGCCTATAACTGGTGCACTCCTTTGGATCACTTGTCATCACTGCTGGTTGACATCAAGATTATTTGCCATGGCTGGCATGTACACAGTACATGTCTGCTGGGTGCTCGCCTAATCTGGGGTTTATACAGAGATGTACCACGACTATTGTTATAGAGACCAAGTCGTTTATCACTCATCTGTTGTAGCTAGGTGGATCCTAATATGACGTTCTAAATCCGATATTGTACATTTTATGCATTCCATCTCTCACTCCTTCCTGCTATTATGCATCAAGTTAATTGCTACCAAGTAAGTTTCACAGGTCAGTGCATGACTAAATAGACTAGTCGCTTTACTTTTCCTGTGAAGCGGTAGCTGCTTTCCTACCTGCCTGCCCTGGACACGAAGTCTGCGCTTGGTGACGGTCTCCCTCCCGCCGCCGCCTTGTCTTTGCGGTCGCCGTGAGGAGAGGGGACTACACTCCCCAGCATCCCCTGCGGCGGAACAGGAAGCCGCCCCTTGTTCTTTCGCGCCTGGAGGCGCTACAAACAGCAGCTGGGCTTCTGACCGAGCGGGTCTCTTTACTTTTCCTGTGAAGCGGTAGCTGCTTTCCTACCTGCCTGCCCTGGACACGAAGTCTGCGCTTGGTGACGGTCTCCCTCCCGCCGCCGCCTTGTCTTTGCGGTCGCCGTGAGGAGAGGGGACTACACTCCCCAGCATCCCCTGCGGCGGAACAGGAAGCCGCCCCTTGTTCTTTCGCGCCTGGAGGCGCTACAAACAGCAGCTGGGCTTCTGACCGAGCGGGTCTCTTTACTTTTCCTGTGAAGCGGTAGCTGCTTTCCTACCTGCCTGCCCTGGACACGAAGTCTGCGCTTGGTGACGGTCTCCCTCCCGCCGCCGCCTTGTCTTTGCGGTCGCCGTGAGGAGAGGGGACTACACTCCCCAGCATCCCCTGCGGCGGAACAGGAAGCCGCCCCTTGTTCTTTCGCGCCTGGAGGCGCTACAAACAGCAGCTGGGCTTCTGACCGAGCGGGTCTCTTTACTTTTCCTGTGAAGCGGTAGCTGCTTTCCTACCTGCCTGCCCTGGACACGAAGTCTGCGCTTGGTGACGGTCTCCCTCCCGCCGCCGCCTTGTCTTTGCGGTCGCCGTGAGGAGAGGGGACTACACTCCCCAGCATCCCCTGCGGCGGAACAGGAAGCCGCCCCTTGTTCTTTCGCGCCTGGAGGCGCTACAAACAGCAGCTGGGTTTCCGCCTCGCGGGACCGCGCGCGGGCGGCGCCGGGCTAAGCCCGGGCAAAGGGCGGGCCCTCTGTGGCCCTCAGTGACCGAGGTAGGCCGGGCCGGGCCCGGTCCCTTACTTTCCATATTCATTCATTGTACTTTGTTACACTGTTAGTGTTTGTTTGCATTCGTGCCCAATTAGAGTAGTAGGGTAATGTGATGCAAACACTGTGATAGTTATACTGCACCCTTCCTGCTGCGCCAGTGACTGACTCAACTCCAGATTTTATTCATTTTATATTGTCACATTTCTTACCAATTACTGTGGAAAATGTCTAAAACGTTACGTTCAGGAAGGGTAGTGGGAGAAAATCCTGCCCAGACTTCAACTACCTTCCATATAAAAGACAAGGATGAAACCATCCCACCTTTAAAAAGACAATGTTTGTTATCTGAACTTTGGATGCCATCTGGTATAAAAAAGCCAAAATGCGCAACTCCACACAATCTGGATCCTAAAGCCTTGGAAGTATATGCACCAACTACCTCTGTGCCTCGATCTTTCCAGGTCCAGCAGGGGGCCCCCCAAATCATGGTACAAGGGTCTCCTGTGCGGGACTCTACAGATGGGAAGTTGATGAATATAAGTGACCCAGTGCACATACCATCGACCCCTCAGTTCTCAATGAATGACAGGCAGGGGGATGACCTGTCTGCACTATCCATTGATTTGGAACTTTGGGGACGTTACGTTAGCCCTGCTAAAGTGGAATCCCTGGAGCAATTTAAAGGTCAGGGGGGAGCCACCCCATCAGGGTTAATGCTGTATAGTAGCACCCCGTTGCTAAATAGCCATGAGATTTCTGACTTGTTAAACTCTTCCAAGAGCCCTGACCTCAACCTCCTGGATAACATCCGTACTGCAGAAGCACGAGAAAAGCCGATCTCCGAGTCTATGATCGCGCTGGAACAACTCCTTGCCTCAATCTTGTTGCTTCTAGGGAAGTTCGTTGGCAGCTCGGATTGCATCCTTGATTCAGTTACCCAGATATTAAAGGTATTGCTGCAGATAGTGCCGGATGCGAGTAAGGTCATTCCCCCTAAGTCTGAACAAGCTGCATCTGAGAGGAAACTTAAAGACACTAGAAGCGAACTAAATAAGAAAAATGAAGAGTCTTCTATGGTCCCTCATAAGGAGTTGACTTATACTGCAGCCTCTAACTGTATCAAGAATTTAGTCCTGGAGATAGAGGAGGAGGATGAAGTTTTGCCAGGACCTAAACCGGTTCAGGAATTATTCCCAATCTTTGTCTCGGATGGTGGAAAAGACCTCTTGGTCGATAAATTAGAGGTCAACAAAGAAAAGAGAACATATGGTAAACAAAAAAGTACCAAAGCTAGCAAGAGGAAACCCACACGAAAGTATAGAAAGAAGAAGCAACGGAGGATCATTTTCCAAAAAAGCCCAGAGACAAGGGAGAATGAAATAAGGAATGGGGAATCCTTTTCTACTGCTTTAAAAGTGGACATTGGTGTGAATTTACCCTCTTCAGCTTTGGTGGAGGAGGAATTTGAACAAAGCAGCCTGCCTCCCCAGGAGGATTTACCACTTATTGGGGGCTCTCTCCCAGGCTCTCCTTCTCGGAGTGCTTGTGAAGGTCCAACTTCTAACTTATCTGGGTTTTTAAACCCTTTGGCCCCCCCCTTTGTGGTAACTATTGACTCTGAAATGACTTGCCCTCCGGCCCGGCCTGCAAGTATGTATAAGGCTCCTGTGGATGTGCGTGTATTAGATTTCGTCCCATTATTTGATACTGACCTCTTATTGAATAGAGCCTGGCTTCTTAAGTGTTTTAGTGAAATTGAATGTCTCTATCACATCCAGTCTAGAGACATTGAACTGGTAACCTTGTTGGGTAGTAGTCGGGTTCTGAGTACTCGGGTGAAATTTTATTCCCCCATTATAACAAATCTGATACTAGAACAGGCCGAAAATTTTCAACGCTTAGGTATTGATATACTACCTATATCTACCCCAGGCAAGCCAAATTTTTTCGATAAGCAGGGGTTGAGGGGTGGTGAACAAAACGGGGTAACCTCTCCTCCTCTGAGAGACCTGAAAATTTGGGTATCCAGGGGAAAACGTATAGTATCGCACGTGAAGCCTCTTCCACTAATTGAGAATTCTATACATAATGATGATAATAATCGGTGGAATTGGCTACATAGTGCACTCTCAACAAAAAACAAGGATAACCCCAAACTGTTCCACCATCTTTAACCCAGCCTTAAATATAATTTCCTGGAATGCGGCCGGATTCCATAGCAGCCCGGAGAAAATGACTTTTTTATCTACTCTGGAGGCGGATATACTGTGCATTCAGGAAACATGGTGCACAGATAGGTTAACGCCTCTAAAAGATTTTTATGTTCTGGAAGTTCCGGCTGCACCCTCAAAGAAAGGGCATGCTAGGGGGGGGCTTGCCTGTTTACTGTCAAATAAGTTTCAATGGAGATTTTCACATTATATTGATCCCAGTAGACTCTTCCACACAATAACTCTAGAAAATATGTTCTATGACAATATAAAATATTCCATGGTAATTTTTAATGTGTATATTCCGCCTGAGGAATGTTTTAATGATAATTTGCAGCGGGTTCTCCAGTACATGGATAAGATAAAAAATTCGCCCCCTTTTCCTGTAACTTTGCTTATCGGTGACTTGAATTGTAAAGTTTCAAACGCTAGTCTAAACCTTTTCAGGGATAAAGCTAAGGAGGAAGCATACTGCATCCCCCAGACGCTCTTCCCTGAAAATTTAAAGACAAATAAAAGGGGGAAGATTTTGCTAAAAGAATTAGTGATCGGGGATGGCATTATCTTAAATGGTAGATTTCCATCCGACGCCCCCGCAAGCCATACCCATAAATCCCCCTTTGGGTCATCAATTTTGGACTATGCTGTCGCCAGCTATAGTCTGTTCCCCCAGATTCTTGACTTAGAGATTATACCCACGACCCTGAGCGACCATAGTATACTGTCATTATTAATTGCATTAAACTCTATGAATACGGCGTCCTGGTCGCTAAAGGGCAGGGAGGCTACCTTCCAATCGTCATCTGGAAGATGCTTCTGGAATAATGCTGCCATTAATGGGGTCCAGGAGTTACTGACCGATACCCTTAGGGAATTAGAAGAGTGGAACGGAAATGAAATAGTTTGTTTTGAGGAATTCATGGCAAAAATTTTATTGAATGCTAATAAAACTGTTCCCCCTAAGAAAAAAGGAGAGGTAGTTTCTCTAACTCTCCGTAAGCTGAATAGGGAATTAAACAAACTTATCCGGGCACAGTACCTTGAAAGGGTATTGGAACGTGGGAAAGATATTGCTAGGTTAAAAAGAAAGAGAAGCAGACTTAAGCGAAAAAGTAAAAGGGACAGGGAGGATGAAGTATGGATTAAATTAAGGGAATCTGCTGCTTATGGCAACAGTAAAGATTTTTGGGCAATAATCGGGAAAGGATGTGGTACTCGTCACTCCCCTACTCCCGTAGCTATATCAGAAGATCTATGGTCCTCTCACATCCGAGAATTGTATGCAGGAATTGGGACCATGGGTGTGGATAATTTTATGCATATCGCACCTGAGGCCTCAGTCTTCTCTCCCTCTGAGAAGGAAATCGAGTTGGCTATAAAAAACATGAGATCCTCTGGGGCTATGGGACCGGATGAGCTTCCGATGACGGTCCTAAAACAAGACCCTTCAACCTGGAGTAAAATCTTGTACCCCCTGTTTAGGGCATGCCATTTTTCTAAATGTGTCCCTGCATCGTGGAGGGGAAGCATTCTGGTCCCTATCTTCAAAAAGGGAGCAAGGGACAATCCCAGTAACTATCGCATGATTGCGCTCCTCGACTCCATCGGAAAGGTCTTTGCGAAATGTCTCCTGAGATCTCTCTCCGATTGGGTCGAGGAGCACAACATTTTGCCGCTGGAACAGACTGGCTTCCGTAGGGAACATGGCACTCTGGATAACCTTACAGCCCTTCAGGTTATTACTGATAAATATGTCCAGGTTAGAGGGGGTGTTGTATATGTCGCTTTCATTGACTTCTCCACAGCGTTCGATAAAGTGGATCGGGGTACGCTGTGGAGAAAATTGATGGGGATGGGTGTCCCTCCTCCCCTACTGGAATTGGTACGGGCTCTACACACTGAGACCTGGTGCAGGGTCTTAATGGGGGGTGAAAGGGGGTTGTCGGCTAAAATACCATCTCTGAATGGCCTTAAACAGGGCTGCTTATTGGCGCCCTTGTTGTTCTCCCTATACACAACTGACCTCCCTGCAGTTGTGTCCCGTAGTGAGGGGATCGCACCGTTGATAGGAGGGGTGCCAATAGCCTGTCTGATGTATGCCGATGATGTCTTATTGCTCGATTTAACTCCTGCGGGTCTGGCCAATAGGCTTCAGGCTCTTCAGGACTTTGCTGGCGAGCATTATATGAAGATCAATATTAATAAAAGTAAAGTGATGTGTATTGCGGGTAGGAAGAAATGTCGCTCTACAAATTTCGGTTGGGCCATCGGAGGGCTTAGATTGGAGGTCGTAACTTGTTATACGTTTTTAGGGAAAATATTCTCATCCAACATGAGCGAGAATTCTCATATAGAGCATTGCTCCTGCAAAGCTCTTGCCCAAGGTAATGGGTTAAAGTCCCTATACCTGGCAACGGGGAAAAGACATTTCTCTAGTCTTCTAGAAGTATTTAGAGCTAAAATCCCCGCAACCATCTTGTACGGTATAGAAATAATTGAGATAAAATATTGGGACTTTTGCCATAAGACCGAGGGAAAACTCCTAAGATCCCTCTCGAATTTTAATAATGCTTGTTCACTGGCTGCGTGTAGGCTGGAGTTCGGACTCAGGAGTGCCTGGGTTCAGGGGCTGTGCGCCTTAATAAGGTGGGTAGCCAACTTAGCCAGAGCGAGAGAAGGAACCCTGCGAGTCTTACTCAAAAATGAACTTTTGGGCAATTTTAAGGAGTTCTCTAAACTTGTCAACAATTTTAGAAGGGCTGTGAATATCCTTAGATTGGATGAAAGCGCTCTTTTCTCCTACTCTCCCACGCAGTTAAAGCAGGTCCTTAGGGAGGCCTCGTGGGAGCATTGTTTTCAATCCGACAAAAAAACAGTTGGAGATAAAAGGAATGTGGAGCTGCTGGTCTCCTCCTATAGGTTGAAACAGCCCCAACCGTATGCCCAGTGGAATCTGCCACATGGGATTCGTAGGTTTTGGTTTTTATTACGTTATGACTTAATCCCTCTTAATGTGTTGTTGTCTAAATGGTATGGCACTTCACCGCTGTGCAACCTATGTAAATTAAATAATCAGGACTGTATACATGTACTTTTGATTTGTCCTATGTTACGAAGCTTGCGCAAGAGATGGCTTAAAGTAATTTGTCTTCGCCTTAGCATTGTCACTTTACAAGATTTTCTTCATGCACTTTATTGCCCACCAAATGAAATGTTTTGTGCCTATGTTTTTAACTTTTTTAAAGGATTTTTAGATATTTATTAAATTTTCTGGAAGATTGTGCCGGCCTGGCCATGTGGGACTGTTGGTCTGCAGTGTACCTATTACGATTTGAATACTATGTCTTATAATTTTTGTATTTTAGATGACTGTGTTGTTTTGTTTGCACATGCTTATGTGGCCCTCTTTGAGAGCCAAAACATAATAAATAAATTTGAAAAATTTGAAATTTGACTAGTCGCACTTTTTTCTTAAAATTTTGGGACTTGTAGTTCTAGTTGTATACTAGATTAAATAAGAATACAAGTCCCAGAATTCTAATTGAAAAACAAAACTGGACTGGCCTTGCTAACATGAACCTGTAAAGAATGTCTATGGGTACATATGACTGGGTGGGTAACCTGGTGCTCTTTAAGGTCATCATTTACTGTGATTTGAAAGTTGATGCAATTGAATATGTAATGAAAAATGTGCTTTAAAATTCACCATTTTGGTCTTTCTTTTTCCAAAATTTTCTTGGGGGAAGAACACCCCCAAACCCCCCTAGTAGCGGTCGGGCTCGCTTGCTGCGCTCGCTCGCTACGCACCGGACAGGGGCTGGTCTGGCAAAATTTGCCAGGGCTGCTTTCAGTTCCCAGTCCGGCCCTGATCATCCAGGATTTAATCATATTGTGTCAGTTGTAGCTAAAGACAGAAAGAGTACCACTGAAGAATGATGAGGGAGTTCCTTTAGAAGACGTCCTACCACTAGAGTGAGGTGTTGTGATAGCAAAAGAAAAGATTGGTTTTTAATTTCCCTTGCACATGAAGTGACATTTAGTTTTTCGGCATATCCCTTGATAACCTTATGTTTAAATAAAGAAAGTGCCATGCTCAATCAAGAAAAAAGTGGAAATAGAGTACAAATAAAAGGAAATTGTTCCAATTAAACTAGAAGATAGAGGTAAGCCACAGATGTGTATGAGGATAAATAAAACAAGGATACAACTTAAAGGTCCTGACAAAGTACACCTCGATTCACATAGAAACTTGAGTATTAAGGAGGGTCACAGTTGTTGGTCCCAAAGATAATCAGTAAAAGTTATATGACATAGAACTAAATAATGGTTATAGAATGAAAATAGGGAGATTCTCTGACAAAGTGCCTATGAAGAGTGCAAAGAATGAGCTAGTGACATCCGACGTACTACACCCAGACAAGTACAAAAACCCAAAGACAAAAACATATTTTGTGCACTAACATACATGGCAACACTCCCTATTTAGGTGGGAGATTGCTAACTACTGAGCAAAAATGGCTTGGCTGCAGAGCATCCCCCACTTCAGTGGACTTTCTATAGGAAAAATCTGTCCCTGACTTATTCCTAACTCGCCCATTTTAGGGCCAAAAAAATGCTGCTGCTCTTTGACTATCTTATGTGCACAGAGAAGCGTTTCCAGTGCCAGGTAGAGTCAACTCAGGAAAACAAGAACAGTGGTTCTGCTTCTCTCTCACGTGTGTCTGCAGCTACTAGTGCCCGTTAGGCGAGGCGGGGGCTATGGTGCCAATTGAAATCTTCCATCCCTGGGCAATGACTTATGGTTTCCATCCTTGTCTTTCTGTGATTGTTTTTTGTACAGTTCCAGTGGGCTGGGTCTCCTAGATATGTGAAGGGTCTCGGCTTTAAACATTTGTGAGATCAATTCCAGAAATCAGCGGTTTAAAAAATAAGTTTATTTGGAAAATGTGCAGTCTCCTTCAAGGAGCATGCACTGCTTTATAAGAAATGTTGGCCATATGGGGTTGGGAATGCTGGGGGGTGGTTTGTTGTTCTTTGCAGACCACCTTCCATGTGGTTGTGGCTGTCCCTCCTTCGACGAGTTTCTAAAATGAAGAAAGCCAGCCTAGCGATTATAGGCTGATAAAACTTCATTTTAGGGAAAAGTTGAAATGACGAAATACAGGCGCACAAAATTATAATGTTAAGTGAAAAAGGAAAGTCTTCATTAAAAAGGGCAGCATGACAAAGAGTTATAAAGGGAAAAGAGTGAGGCGTTTATTGACAAGGAGATATAGCGAGCGGGTTGTGAAGAAGAAAGAAGGGGAGTAAAGGACGGGAGATAAGGGGTTTGTAAAAAATGGGGGTGAAGCCATAATTACCCTCCAACACACATTGTAATCATTAGGTGAGGAAAAAATATTAAATCGTGTTCCCCTTTTTTTTTTTGCAACATTTGTTTGGATATGTTAATAGGTGTATGTTGCAATTTTGAAATGTGTGTCACGCTGATGCTCAGCTCATAGGGTTGTCACAGAGTAGACAAATTACAGACATCTACACTACTGTGCCTTACGAAAAAGCAGGACACCCCTGCTGGAACCGAGAGCTCTTCTAAATTCTAGTTGTTAAGAAAAACACACAATGATATTGCCAAGACAGACCCGCCCTACAGAGCTGTGAATGGATGTTATTATTTTTAAGACGAGGTCCTTTTGGTGATAAAACAAAGATGACCCCTGCTGGTGGCTGCTTCATAAATCTTTCCTGACTGAAAGTTCCTGGCTGTGTAGGTTGGAGGGTGGACAAAAAAATCAAAAGTCAGGATGTGAAGTCTCTGTACTGTACATGTGAGAATTTCCAGTGGGACACTAGAATAATACAGCCAGTTCCAAGACGGTATTGCACAGCTTCAAGACACTGTCTGGTTTCCACTGCTTTTATAATATTGTACAGTGTGAACATTTAAGACGTCTTCTTTCTTAGACAATATTATCCTTTGTTAGGAAAGATGCTTTCCATATTTATGATACAATCGAGTAACCCTACTGATGGCAAATATAAATACATGTTGATTTTTGTGCATATTATGAGTAAATATTCCTATTTAAAATCACATGCAGCGAAAAAACGGAGGTTTTATTTCAAGAATTTCAAGGTGGGTAGACAGACTGGCAATGACTTAACTCAACCACAGAGTTGATCAAAACCATGCTTAGTTGGTCGTAAAGAGGAGCGTAATCTTTGTACACAATTTCACCAGGTGAAAGATGAAACTTACTAAACAAACAAGGGTTTCACAAGTGCATCTGGCGGGCTTGCATGCAGTTTTCTAATAATTCATGATTTGCTGAGAGAAGCTGGTCCTCCATATATATTGTCTTTGTCATTTACATATACTCAGTGCTTAATTTGAGCTGGAGGTTGCAGGTGGAGTCCAGCGGCACTCATTTTTGTGGACTGGCACTTACTTTGCCTCCTCCGACATTGACCAAGGACAAGAGAGAGAAAACACAAATGGGGGAAAGGAAGAGGATGTGAAAGATAGAAAAACTGACAAAGAGGGAAAGCAAGGATAAAAAAGAACCTGCTAGAGTGAAGTAACAGGGCAGGGAGTGTATGGTGGGGGAAGAAAGTGGCATGAGGTGGAATCCAGACTTTGACAACTTGGTTTTTGGCACGCCAACATTCGTCAGCGCTGGGTGCGGGCACCAACACTTATTATTTTACAAATTAAGCATCGTGGTCATAATGTCATAAGATGCTGTACTCACAAATGGACAAAGTATTGACATGAGTAATGCTATTTCTGTTACAAGCGTCGAAACTGCATTTTTAATCTAAAATCAACTTCATATATTTTAATGTTCCCAGACATTTTGCCATACATATAAAATGTAAATCACTTGGACGAAGTAAACATGTTAGTTCACAATCAGACATACAGAAAATAAAACCAGCTGAAAACATATGACTCATTCCTCAGAGTAAGTTGTTACCCTAACCAGAGACGTTTTAAGACATGGACAAAGTGGACCATTGCCCAAGCACCCACCTTCAAAGGGGCCCTGGAAAAGTAAACTTTCACTCTTACATACTTCTATTTCTCCATCTCATCCTTTGCATATAATTGAAAATTGTTTCTTTTCCAGAGGGCAGTAAGACCACATGGGCGATGCCACATGACATCCCCAGTAGTATGTATTAAAAACAGCGCCTGGTTTGGCTTTCCAGATGTACTACTGGGATTAGTGGGGAACAACAAAAAGTAGTACACTTACACCTGCTTGCAAGCGCACTTCTAGGGCCGCTGATTTAGAGGCTGATTATGAGTTTGGCGGTCCATGTGACTCGCGGTGGAGGTGCGATGGCAGTCGGAGACCATGGCACCAGTGGTCCCACTACCGCACTTTACATGAGCACCAGTTGTGTTACCGATGAACAAATTCATTTTTGTTGGGCACGGGGAGATTAAGTGTTTTGCCCAGAATCACAGGATGTTGAGCGTCGTTGCCGAGACTGAAACCCGGTTCCTCAGCTTCGAGGTTAACCGCTCTAGCCATAAGACAACATCCTCCCTCATTATGAGTATGATGGTAGGACCTCCAGATAACCGCCGCAACCACCAGGGATCTAGGATCCCTGGCATGGTACAGCATTCTAGGAAAGCAATATGTTTGGCGGTGCCACTGTGACACCGCCAAGCATATTACAAGTTGCACCACCACCAGCCTTTTCATAGAACTGAGCCTGTCATGAACAGACTGGCTGTGGGAAAACAAAAGCCCCTGTGCATGGGGATGCATGCAGGGCGGCACATGTAGTGCCCCCTGTGTGCATGCACCCCATTTCCTGCACCGCATGGACTGCACAGTCCATGCTGTGCAGTAACAGCTTTTGACACGTCCATTGTGGTGTCTTTCTTATAGGCACCGATGTTGGACCACCTCGCCACCACCCCACCAGACCACGAAAACTAGTAATCTGGTGGGCGGACAGCAGCCCGCCTTGGCAGTGTGGGAGTGGGACGTGACATAGTGGGCCCACTCCCTCACAGCCAAATTAGTAATCAGACCCTCAGTAATTTGTTCGTAAATAGAGCCCAATGCACTTGTGAGGGGGAGGAACTGATTAGAAAGGCATACTTAAATATGTCTGCTATTCTGTTAAGGACTTCAAGATGCATAAGGCCACATGTACAGAAGCTTTTAGTGGTTGCAAACGGAGAATCGGGTTATTTACAGCCGCTAAATAGCTTTTTGACATGTACTAACCCTATTTTGCGATTTGGTAACCTATTACTGGATCACAAAATAGGGTTTACGAGTCGGTATTAGGAAGGGACGTATTGAGGGCATCCCTTCCTAATAGCGAGTTGCAGGGGGATGTATGAATGTTTTTTGACTGTAATGCAATCGCAAAATAGTCACAGTTTACCCATTTACAAAGTTTTTTAAGAGCAGGCAGTGGTCTCACCAACTACTGCCTACACTTAAAAAATGAACAGAAAACTTTTCATTTTTGTTTTTGAAATGCATCTCTTTCTTCTTTAAGGAAAACAGGCTGCATTTCCCCCCAAATATTGCTTTATTGAAAAAGCAATCACAGACATACAGTCTGCTGACCCCAGCAGGCCACCATTGCTATGATTTCGGTCATTCCTAAAGGGTCGCAAATAAAGATCTGCCTCATTAATATTGATGAGGCAGGTCCATTTGTGATCCACTAGGAATCTTAAACAGTGCCAAACACACGGTTGTAAATCACATTTGCAACTTCCTACTTGCGAGTCGCAAAAGTCGCAATTAGGAACTCGCAAAATGTAGCGATCATGCATGTGGCCCAAAGTCCATTATGAAAGACTTCTTCCCTGATGATAGAAAAGTAGCTACGTTTATGTGCCCTTCGGCATGAAACTTACTTTGTAAATGCCGACGTATGATTGTTTTAAGAATAGCATATTATTTTTAAGCACTTCACCTAAAAATAGTAATTTTTAAACAGATTTTAGTGTACACAAGTGCATTTTACACACCATTTTACCACGGTGCAGAATGAGGTCCCAGATCCATCCACATGCAACTCCCAACTATTTGCAGGCAGCATGCGTATAAGGTACATAATATCCATTTAAGAGTTCAATGTGAATTAAAACATCTCTCTGGCAGTTATTTAATGCTACTTCAGGTTTTTATGGTTACCATTCTCATTACTTGGAGGAGAAAATGTTGCTTTTTGAAAAAAAGTGTGGATATTTTTATTGAAACAGCATTCCCAAAAATGTCCTTAAATGTATAAAGAGATAGTGTCATTAATACTGAAGTGAAGATGAAGTGTTAAATGACTATGCATTTCCAACATGGAGTCTGTGATACATAACAAATAGGGCATCCTTTGGGAACTCTGCGTTTCCCAGAAATGAAATATTTACCGTAATTTTCCTTTGAATGCTGAGGTTTTGTGCAGACACAGGGATGAGGCCAATTATTTAATTTGAAATCTGAATTAAATGAAGATGATTAAAAACTACAGTTCAGAGACCAGCTTGGAAAATGTAAACAAATGGGATTTGCCTTTTCATACTCTTTTCCACATTCACATTCTGAGCATGAAAATAGACGAGCAAGCCAAAGCAGTGATCACTTTAACACATGGCTAGAATCCTTGAATTACTCGTTGAGATGACATCATGCGTCTGCAAGATCACTTATCAGTTTGCAGCAGAAATCATTTGCTTGAAAAGCAGGAGGATGCCTTCAAAATGCTATTTGGATTCATAATAGATGAAATTCGAGTAAAGAAGCTGTAATAAAACGGTCAAGGGTACTATCTGCAGAAGTCCACAGGTAAATCTTCCGTTAAGAGATAGTATTCAAGAATAGGGACATATACATTGCAATATTTTTTTTGTTGGCTTCGACAATGCGCAGTATATCACTTATAATACTTCATTGTTTGTAATATCTCAAAGTGTTAGCATTTTTATAGTTATTCCTTGTGATAATTGCCATTCCATCTTCTCTCGGTCGAGAACCTGCCAAAATAGCATAGATCCATAAAGGAGAGAAAAAGACATAATAGTTCCAAGTCTAGCACAACACCGTGCAGTAGCTGAAGACATAGTTTACTATGTGTATGTAGATATGTAATATCAGCAATCGACAATAATGTAAACAAATATGACATCTACACTCTTGTTCAATGACGTAACCATTGGAAGACAGAGTGGAAAATATTTTTTGGGCAATGTACCTGGCCGTGAGGACTTTTCTGCATCTATAGTCATCGTCAATTAGTGTGGAGGCAGATGCCTCAGAGTGCTTTAAAATGGATCCTAGGTAGCGGAATAATCTGACATCTTTCATTGCCTTGTGGACAATGGGAAACAATTAAGGTTTTGTCAATGGCAGATGTTAAAGAGTTATCCAAAGAAAGGGACAGGGGGCTAGTTTAACGAGGTCCACAGTATGAGCCCCAGGAGACTGTATGCTAACAGAAGTACAATGTTCATCAGAATCAAAGAAAAAGGGAGGGGGGGGTTGTGTGGGGAGGGTAGAGATACTGAATGATGGGGGAACAGAAAAGGGGGGGGGGAAATCCCCTTGTTGGAACTAGAGCTCTCACATACCCAGCAAGCTAGGTGTCATGCTTCATAATATGAGCTTGCCCCTCGTCAGGTCGGCGCTGCAATACCCGACGGGCTCCCGAACCGGGGCTCTTTGGCGGGGATCTTTTGTTCCTGCCGGTTGGTGTGGTGGGGGTAAGGGGTCTAGTGTGTGTAGATGTGAGTGAAAAGTGGATTAAAACAGGTCAGTCTATCCTAGCCATTATTTTATTCATAAGGTAAGCTGCCTGGTTAAAAGGGTGGAGAGTGGCAGAATACTAGATGTAAGGTGTCTAGTCATGTAGCTCTACTCTCAAGATCAACATGTTTCATGCCCCTTTAGTCAGGAGGATCTGGGCACTTCTTCAGGATCAAGAAACAAAAACCTATATACACTATGTGGTAAAATGTACTCTACATACCACGTTCACAGGTCCGTGACCTGAAATGTAAACATGGATAAATGTTAGACGGAACATAAAGGGTGATCATATCGTATCTCGGCTGCCCTTAATAGTGGACACAAGTATGTTATTAAAGAGTGGAGTACGGTATTAGCATGATCATAGTGGAAATGCTCTAGGCGTGGGTCCCCGTACCGTGTATAATCGTTAAAAGCATCCTATCACCTACTAGTGCTAGTAAGAGTGCAATCACTCAGGGTGGTGAGTAGTAAAAGGGTAAAAATACATGGAAACAATAATTAATAAAACTTCATGGTAAGGCTTAAGACTGAAATGGGCGACAGATGGATAAACTCACCTGGTCTGTTGCCTAGTGAACGTGGTATGTAGAGTACATTTTACCACATAGTGTCGATAGGTTTTTGTTTCTTGATCCTGAAGAAGTGCCCAGATCCTCCTGACTAAAGAGGCATGAAACATGTTGATCTTGAGAGTAGGGCTACATGACTAGACACCTTACATCTAGTATTCTGCCACTCTCCACTCTTTTAACCAGGCAGCTTACCTTATGAATAAAATAATGGCTAGGATAGACTGACCTGTTTTAATCCACTTTTCACTCACATCTACACACACTAGACCCCTTACCCCCACCGCACCAACCGGCAGGAACAAAAGATCCCCGCCAAAGAGCCCCGGTTCAGGAGCCCGTCGGGTATTAAAGCGCCGACCTGACGAGGGGCAAGCTCATCTGATGAAGCATGACACCTAGCTTGCTGGGTGTGTGAGAGCTCTAGTTCCAACAAGGGGATTTCCCCCCCTTTTCTGTTCCCCCCATCATTCAGTATCTCTACCCCCCCCCCACACACAATCCCCCCCTTTTTTCTTTGATTCTGAGGAACATTGTACTTCTTTTTGCATACAGATGTTAAAGAGTGTCTGGGCTGACAACGTGTAAATGTACTGGTAAAACAAAAGGGTGAATTGGTTATAGACTCCTGGCTCTGAACTGTGACAGTTTCCAAAAGGCAGAAGAACCTTTAGTAATGTAGAAAGAGTGCTCTTAGGTGAGCAGAATGGCAGATGGTGTTCATGTAGGGAGATGAAGACATGTAGATAATGCATGTAAGGGCTAACCATGGCCATAGGTGTTTAGTTGCTGGCCATGTTTGTCTGAGTCTGTGGAGAGTCTGAAATAGGGAGTTCTCATTAACTGTGGTTCAGTGTGAGCAGGACATTGACCAGAACGTATGTTTTAGCACTATAATATTTCATCAGATATACTGTTGAGGAAGGCACCTACATTTATTGCGGTAAGTAGTGTCGCAATCTATGAGCAAACCACCTTTTCTTTTAACTCAATGGCACAGGCAGTGTTTTGGCAGATGAGGTCAGAGAGATGGTATAGAATTGCCAAAGTTTGTTGAAAAGTCAAGATTGATTACTTGACTGATCCCACCTGTGCCCTTGGGAATTCAGAGGCCACACATTTAGAGATGCTCTTAACAATTCAGTTGTTTCTGCTAGGCAGCATTTTTCTCATAAATAGCCAGATAAGTTTTGCATTTCAAAAAGGTTTCTTGATAGCTGAGTGTCAACAGTGTGGTTTTGTACTTCTGCGGTATGCAGTAATTTTAGTTGGGTTCAAAAAAAGTCATTCTGATGAGTCTTTAGGTGATGTGTGTTTGCTTTAAGATAGTAAGGACTTTTAAGTAGGAGAGTTTGATGATGAGTTTGATTTGAGGGTTAGAGATATTTGTAATGTCACTGAGGTTTTCTGGCATGTCATTCCGACATTCCTTCACCATCCACAGCACCCCTTCGACCTATGCACCCACGCTGGACACTGGCACCAACGAAGCCCTGAAATGCTTCCTCCTCAACTTGTGCTCCCTGCACAGACACACCATCAATGGGGTATTCCCAAATAATCCCTGGACCTGGGTATCGGTTATTATCAAGAAACAATGGTCCTGGACCAATTATTCAAGGAAGAGTTAGATTGACAGAATTATCAACTTATTTGAGCTTACATTAATTAGCTCACAAACGTCTATAAATCGTAATAACAGATGTGCAAAAAAACCACTAAGTATTATTACAATATATTTATTTGATCATTTAAAGGAACAATCATTAGAGGGTCAAGAAGGTAGGAGAATGTTCTAGGGAACGTGTAAGAAAGAGTTCTCAACTGTATATATAGGAGTCAAGAGAGCTCAAAGTGTATAGAAAAGTAAAGGGCATATATTTACAAAACTGTACAAAACTGGTATCCAATAAACAGTTAGATGCAACCTGGCCACATGCAAATTATTCATTCGAAATATATTTTTTAAAGTTGTAAGGAGAGTTTCCTTAAGGCTGAAAACAGGGATAATGGGGAAGGGGAAATTGGTCCAGGTGCGGTGGGGGGTAGAGTCGATGTTTCGATCCAGCTTATCGGCAACCGAGGGACTTTAATACCTCCACCAATGACATCTGCATGCTACTCGACCAAGGACACATGCGGCCCCATCGTGCTAGACCTCTCCGCCGCCTTCAACACCGTCTCCCACCGCACTCTTGCAATGAGACTCCACGACGCCGGCATACAACGACTCGTCCTCGATTGGATCCGCTCCTTCCTTACTGGCAGAATCCAACTAATCAAACTGCCACCCTTCCTCTCTGAACCCACAGAGATCAACTGCCGAGTAGCCCAAGGATCATCGCTCAGCCCCACGCTCTTCAACATCTACATGGCCCCCCTCGACACCATCGTGAGACAGCATGGGCTCAGCATAGTATCATACGCTGACAAAACCCAGCTCATCCTCTCCCTTACAAAGAACCCCGAAGACACCAGACTCAGCTTCCAAGAAGGAATGAAAGACATTGCAGCCTGGATGAGATGCCTAAAACTGAACTCAGAGAAAACAGTGGTCCTCATCCTTGGACCGTGGGACAGTGGGACCGTGGGTGCTGTCCCTCTGCGTGGGACAGCACCTGGTGGCCCACCACCCTCAGATGCACACCCACCCTGACGGACCATGCCCGGAACCTCGGCATCATACTGGACTCCTCCCTCACCATGACTCCCCAGCTCAACGCCGTCGCCTCCACCTGCTGCAATTCCCTCCACAAGACCTTCAAGTGGATCCCACCCGAAGGCAGAAAAATGTCACCCATGCACTCATCACCAGCAGATTGGACTACAGAAACACCCTGTACGCAGGAATCAACAAATCCCTGCTAAAGAAACTCCAGACCACTGTGAGAAGTTGGCCTGGTATATGCTGTCCACTAGTTATAGTGGGCACCCGGTACCAGTCCAAACAACCCTTTATTGGTTATAGGTTAAAGACAACCTTTATTGAAAGCTATCCTAGTGGTACCTATGGAGAGCAGCCTTCAGGCTAAGTCTTGAAGGAATGTAAAGCAGCTTGTTTTACCAGTCTGTAATCTCTTGAGTGCCTAAACGAAAGACAACCACACCAGGTATATATATAAAATATATGTTTTTATTTCTAAACACACCCTCCTAGACTCTTTATGAGACTAGAGGTCAAAACACATAAGTTACACTTCAAATATGAATGTAGAATAGCACGTCAGGCCCTATGGGCGAGCCAAACCATATACTAAAATAGTGGTATAAGAACCACGACTTAACTAGACACAAGGCCTAGAGCCTGTAGAATCGCTGGAACCCCAAGGAACCACTGAAGGTAGTGACACAGGGGACCCACGGTGGCCGTGTGCAGTGTGAGAACACAGCCGTGAGCTCCCGTTAGCTTCTATTGGGAAAGTCGCGGTTAGATTTTTAAAGATTAGGGACAATTAGAAACGAGTCAGGACCAAACCCTTTGAGACTTAGGAAGTTCTAGGGCCAACACCCACGGGAGCACTGGAGTACTTGAGGTACCACACCCAGGGAAGCCAGGTGCATTGCTGTCAAATGGTGTCAGGTCGCATCGTCGATTTCAATGAGAGCTGGCAAAGAAGTGCTGCTGCCGGGAAGATGCGAAGTGTCCAAAGAGATCCAAGCCTGGATCGAAGTCGAGAAGAACCTGAAAGCAGAGGGGACAGGGTCTGGGTCACTTGCCTGTGACCAGGAAGGCGATAGGCGGATGCCCAACGATGTCAGGTGATTTCAGGTGAAGAAGGTGAAGCTTGACTCTTCAGCCACGAGGACCAGGAGGTGTCGAGGATGACCAGGAGCTGGATTCAAGCTGTTCCATGAAGGATGTCGAGTCCTGCAGCATCGGTGCCCGGATTGGACACAACAAGCCTTGACAACAGCAACCCACGCAGAAAGGAGAAAGATGCTTCGGTCCAGACCAGCAAGGTATGAGGGACTCACCACTCAGTAGGGAGTCAGGGCACGTCTGGAGCAACCAGGGAAGCCCAAGGAAATTCAAAGTTACCCCCTCTGGGCCCCACCAGTCGACAGACCATGGAACGCGAAAGGACCTTGAGAGGAAACACAAAATGGCGGCCCACGGGTCACTCGGGTGACTATGCCGACAATCTTCGATGGATCTTTTGCTCGAGGTGGGGGATACAAGTAACCTCAAGCACGACTTCAAGAGACGTCGAGAAGTCAATGCACTTGCAAAAGTGCACGGTGACCAGGAGTTCCGGTTCCAGGCTACTCACGAGGGCTGCAGGTCTCAGCTTTGCTGGGGACTCAAGTCGGCCTCTGAGATGTCTGGAAATCCTCTTCCTGGCTGCAACTACTTCGGAGTCCGGCGGGAGCTTCAGAGATGCAGACCGGAAAAATGCTTTGTTGGTGCCAAGGGAGATTTCTTCAGTCCTCTAGTCTTTAGTAGAGCATCAAAGTTCCAGGATTCAGCTTCAGAGTTTCATCCAGGGATATCTAAAGTTCTGGTTACAGAGGTTCCTTACCTATACCTAAGGAAGGAGTTGGACTAGCTCTGGGGACCCACCTATGAGAGGGTTTGGAAAGAGTGGTGACTACACCTATTTCTTTTGTCCAGTTTCGCGACAGAGCAGGGGCTGGAAGGCCCCGAACCGGTTTGAGCTTGACTATGCACAGGGACACCAAATGTGCCCTCAGTGCAGGACTTCAAAGCACTCAGAGAGTGCTCCCACCCAGCCCCAATACACATAAGCCTGTCTGGGAGGTGGTTACACCTCCCTGTGACAGAAAACCTGTTGTGCAGGCCTCCCCTGCCGGAGTTTCGGTCAGCAGCAGGAGGCCAGACCCGTGTCTGTAGCTGCAGCTTCCTTTTTGTGATGCCAGGGCTCTATTAGATTTCTACCGGGTATACCAGTACTGTCATATCTCTCCCTCTAGAAGGGTGGGATCATACTCCCACATCAAGAACTGATGTGGGGGTATGATTCCAAGGTGTTTGACACCAAACACGACATGTTTCCGTGCAGTCAGCCCAAAATTAGCATTAACTGTTTAAGATATAATGCACTTAAGAATATATGGTCAGGCTGCACCACTGAAAACCCCAGAGAAGAGATTCCGAAGGCTGCAGAGGGGCTCAGCTCATGCCTGGGCACCCTCTCACATATAACCAGCACACTGCCTTCAGGATTGATAAGGCCTGCCATAGGGGTGACTGATAGGTTACTATGTGCAGTGATAGGTTAGGTATAGTGAACCTATACTTCAGTAAGGGATGCATGCACCACCTTATCCAGGCTGCAGTAGCAGACCTGTGGTGTCATTTTGCATGGCTTTCCAGGGATGGCACAATACATGCTTCAGCCCCTGGTAGGCCTCCGTAGTACCTATGCCTTGGGTACATAGTATACCATATACTAGGGACTCACAAGGGTACCCCAGAATACAATCTGGAGTGTACCTAAATTACATGCAATCAATTTAGAGAGGAAGCAGCTAGGCTGGGGCCATGAATAGCAGGGTCCCAGCCAGACTAAAGTTCAAAAACAGTGAAACACCAGCAAAAGTGGGGGTAAACATGTGAAGCAGATCCTTTTTTCCTACAACCACTGCGGCCAGACTCGTCCTCGGCACCTCACAACATGCGCACATGACCCAACACCTGCGAGACCTACACTGGCTCCCCATCGAGAAGAGAGTAACCTTCAAACTACTCACCCACGCCTACAAATCCCTCCACGACATCGGACCCAAATACCTCAAGGAAATAATCTGTTTCCACGCACCCAAAAGAACCCTCAGTTCTGTCTACCTCGCCCTAGCAACGACCCTGCGCATCCGCAGAACCAGAGCCGGGCAAAGGGCCTTCTCCTACTTTGCAGCCAAAGCCTGGAACCAACTCCCAGTCAACATCAGACGCTTCCCCACCCTGCACACCTTCAGGAAGAGCCTCAAGACCTGGCTCTTCAGCTTACCCAGAGCTGCAACCAGTGCCTTGAGACCCTCAAGGGTGAGTAGTGCACTTATAAACCCCTGATTGATTGATTGATTGATTGATTGATTGATTGATTGATTGATTGATTGATTGATTGATTGATTGATTGATTGGTTGAAGTACAGTACAACAACTGATGTGGTCAGCTTGTATGAAGAGGCCAAGAAGAGAGTCAAGGATTGGTTTGACTATTTTCATGAGAAGCCTAACTGGGGCAAAGGGGCAGTGTAGTTAGCTTAACACAGTGTAAAACTGATTTTTTCTGGGTAAACATGACCAAAAAGGAATTCACAGGGTCATATTCTTAATAGTATTGTAAAGGAATTGGTTAACACAGAAGTATATGATGTAGAACGGAGCAGGTGTATTTGGTCAACGTTACATGTTTGGAAAATGCATTTGTAAATTGACTCAAAGGTGCATTTTTATTTATACATCTAATAAGTAAATAAACTATCATTATTATGTATTTCTGCTTGATCTAAAACCTCTCAATACTACAGTGTAGTAAACCATACGCATGAAACTTAATGCACAATTTGCAAAGGAAATTCTATGTGTGGCAGTCTCTGCCAGTGCTTAGTTTGAAAAATAAAGAGTGTTGATGCCCAAAGCTCTTCTCAGTAGCCAGCCGCCAGTGCTAGTAAATGTTGGTATGCCACCTCATGCCCCAGTCCATATGCCACTTTAATCCACCACCAGAAACACCCTGTCCTCTTTTCTCTCTGGTGTTGGTTCCTGCTTTTGCCTTGGATGACAGTTTGTCTGTCGTTTTCGTCTTCCTTCTTTACCCTGTGTTTGAGTTTTTCCTCTGTTGCTCTTGTTTAATGCCTGATAGAGAAATATAAGTGTCAGTCCCCATAAATGTGTGCTAGTGGGCCCACATGCCACCTGCGGCTCCAATTAAGCACTGGCTCTGTACACATAGAGGTCTGCCTCTAAATGGATGGTAATTTCCTACCGGATTAAATGTACAAATTCTGGTGTGAATTTCCACCCTGTAGCAGGAGCCCATGGAGAATCTTACCACATAAATTACAATTGTACAGTTACTACAGATAACTTTATAACCAGATTTCATAGTTACCTTTTAGATGGAACTCACCTCCTTGTAGATAAAGATCTGACCTCTGCTATGAAAAGCCCTCAATGGAAAAACATAGCAAGCAGCATTCACCTCACCTCACTCACACACACCTGAAAAATCTTAATCCTTCAAGCACATATATTCAACCCACACTGTGGGCTCTGGCTTCTTTCACTTGATCTATGTGACTTTGATTTAGTACCTGAGTCAGACCCACTAATCATCTACAGCTACCTTAATGCTGCCAACTCGAATTAATAGGAACAGGTACTTCAAAGAAAAGGAGACATGGCTTTTAGTTAAGTTTTGTTAGGACAGAAATGGCCCCTGCATGGAATAAGGCCAATATCACTGCCCTGATTGCCACACTGAAAGTGTATCTGGGATACTGACTTTCTTTTTTGGCATTGCCGTCATGGTAATGTAGCCTGTATGCAGATACCTAGGCTTGTACATGACTACTATTAGAGGTTCAAGAAATGTCCTGTTACTTGTAGTGGAGCACCATGCTTGCCCCCCATCCCTCTTAGTGGACAAAAGGTTACTGTGCCTGTCGTGGGTTTAGCACATAAGGAGATGGTAGCAGCTAGAATGTTTTGTGATGTCATGTAGCAGACAGGACCTTTTAATCTGTATCAGTGATAGTGTGGCCTACTTACTCCTCTTGTGTAAAGTTCTCCTGTTATGTGATACTCAAAAACTTTCTTTCACATCCTGTGTGTATGCCGAGTGCATGTGCATGTATGATAATGTGTGTAGTGTATGTGTTAGTAGGACTTTGTGTGTGTATCTCTCTGAGCATATCAAATGCACCTAGTTTAGCATTGCAGAAGATGGAGGATGACTACAGCTTCTCTAGACCAATAAATGTATTGCCTGTATTCCTGTGGCTGGAGGGTGGCGATTCAGATACTGATGTGAGGAGTATGTAGACAGGGCCACCTTTAGGGGCTGATCATTGGTTCTTACTAAGCACTTGAGCACTTCTGCCATTTGAAGTTTCTTTGTCAAGGTGAAGAAGTTAATAGGTCAGGCTTTTTGTCTATCCCTGAGTGCTGCTTCAGAGACAGCCAGGTACAGACGTCTCTTACTTCATGGTGCCCACCTTGTGGGTGCTCCAGTTTGGAGATACCCCAGTAATACCCGCTGTTACAAGCATCACTTCACACAAAAGCTGTGTCTGGAGAGCAGCCTGAGAAGGGCACTTGAAAGAGAACGACCTAAGCCACTTCTGTAGTTTGAGATAGTTGATTCACATCCCTGTCTAGAAAATGCGTACAAAAATGGGACTCAAGCGTCTCTGCTTTGTTCCAGTTCCAAATTCTTCTTCTCCAATGATGGTAGATCTCCACATAGAAGGACTGCTAAGTGATCAAGGTCGGTGTCCACCTGACAGCCAGACTCCAAGAGGTGAGGGGACACTACCTGAATTTTGCACTTTCCACTGGAAGATCTGAGAGGTTTTCCAGTACCTAAATGCCTGCCTGCTGAGAGAGGAAAGGTGTCTGCCTGGCAATGCAGAAGAGACTGCCCAGTTGGAGGCCCAGCCTGATCCCTGCCTGAGTAAGACGCAGGGAAAGCAGACTTCCCAAGAGAAGGAATCTAGGAGTGGTCTATTCTGCAATGAGTCTCCCCATCTCACGCCATTCTTCCCATTGAAAAGTGTGAAATCCTGCATACATTCAGACATCAGCAACTAATACATCTCTCTAACTCTGTTTGGTAACTGGTACTTCGTAATGATTTTTGTCTATCTCATTTCTACAAGTTTTACAGCCTCAACATCTTTTAAAGCCAGTAAGATGCCAATTAGGCTCTGTTGCCCTCTCTGGTTGAAGGTAGCTCCAGCCAGAGTTTCCATCAGAGTAATAGGCTACAGTCGGTGAAGCACCAATAGTATCTGAACTGACTCCTTTCCTAAACTGCACAAAAATGTGCAATATCAAAATGTAGTGGTTATGTGTTGTTTATGGCATGCTTTGTGCAGCTTCATTATACAATGCTAAAATAATAAATGGCGCATTTTTATCTACTGTGCCACATACTGCTAACAAGTAACAGTCTCAGATGGTAAATTTGCGGATACATGTAGGAAAAGGATTAGGATTCAGGTCAGAAGGCAGAGATGCTTTATTGGCACCACGGCCTACATTTGATTTGGCAAAATAATGTACATCTTAAGGGGATCCTTTGGCTAAATAAAAATAAATTGGTGCAAAGATAAGAAATAGGAGTTCAAATGGAGAAATAACATTTTAGAAGCCTTCTTATGCCATTTTCTCTCTTTCACTAATCTCCTCTAAAATGTAAGGAATTAAAGAGAAATTAAACTTTTTTATGTTGCAGTGTTTATTGTGATTCTTTGAACAGCATCAAACATAATAGCAATAATGCTTTTTCCACTAAAAGCAATAGCTAGCCATAACCACCACGGTGCTATTGCTGTCTCTGAAACACATACACATATATAAGCATATATAAATCATAAAGGTTTTCATAAATGATTGCATTGTAAATGTAATTTTCTAGCATAACAAGACCAGCTGCTTCAATCATCCATCCGTAGCATAGGCAAACATATAAATATGACGAATTATTCGATTTGTTTTTTATTCCATTGAAAAGGTACATTCATGTAACATCAAACACTATTTTTGCACAGTGTTCTTAAATGTTTTCTTTGTGGCTGGGATTCCAAGTGTATTGCAGAAAGGCAATATTTAATTTGGCTATGTCTGTTATAGGGAAACACAAGCGTGCACAAGAAAATTGTAAGAGTTATATTAATCCCTCTGGTCTTCACCAAGTAAAAACCTAATCATGTTTGAAATATCAAAATGTTTGAAAATACTCTTTCTTTCAAGATCTTTATTTCAGCAGTAAGAAACAGCCATAAAAACAGCCATAAAAGCACAATACAGTTAGACAAAGCGTCCTTAAAACAGAATAAAAATCACAGTGTATCATTAATTTAAAGTAAATAAATAAATACACAGTAAAATATTAAGAAAAAAACCTGCGTAAAATACCAGCAAAACACAATGGTAAGCTATCAAAAAGCCATTGTTTTCTCCTACTAAGCTCACTTTTTTGAAACCGAACAAACGGAGCAGAGGGCAGGGGAATTCAAAGATTGCAGGTACAAGAAGGCCTCCACACTTTTTCTAATGCCACAGGCTCTTATTACTGGAACTAGAAACTTTTTGGAAAGGGCCTATAATTTTTTTTTTAAAGTGAAGTGGAGCAAGCTTTTGGGGGAAGACTCATCACAGGGACACATTATCACATTAGTATAATTAAATTGACCCAGTGGAAAGCTTAAATGCCACCTTACTAAGCCCAGCCTAACCCCACCTTACTAAGCCTAGCTTAAATATTGTTAACAGGACTTTGTCCCAAGTGGTGCCCATCCAGGATAAATAAGGTTCCATATGGGTGGGTACATAGCAAATGGTCATATTCCCTAACAGAAATGTTGGCTTTTTCAAGTTCCTTTCTACGCAGGCGCTTCCTGTTTGTGAAAGCATTTTTAACCCAAGATATATCAGAATTGGATATACAAGTAGGGGCGGTAAAAAGCTCGAGTCTGCTCAGACCAGTCAATTCCTGTTTGATATAGGACAACCAAGGAACAGCTAAGCCTCTGTCACAAGCAAGGCAATCAAAGATCACCTTCCTGTTCAAGCCTGAGTGTCGGTTCGGGTCACTGAAATGGCACACCAAAGTGACAGTGAAACCAGTTTAATAAGGTCTTCAACGAAACCAATGCCAAGCTCCCGATGGACAATATAAGAGGCGCATAATGGAGGTACGCACAGGAGGAGACACAGTACCCTATTCTATTCTATTGGAAGAGCGGAGATGTTAGAGTCGCCCCATATGCCAGCCCCATAAGTGAGAGTAGGCAGACATTTACTCCTAAAAACTGCCAGCAAGTGAGCTGTAAGTTTTCTACCAATTGTGAAGCTAAACTATAAATAAAGCAAGTAGCACCTGAAAACCTCTGAGCTGTTATGTTCTTTCAGGTGCCCCAATTGCCCTTGACATCAACAACCACCCCCAGATATGAAAACTCCTGGGTGAAAGCAACCTGATATGACCTTGGAGGTGGACATTGCTTTGTTTTATGGATTTGGGCCTCAAACGAGTGTAAGTTTTGGTGTGACTGGTGGTGGATAGGCCCAAAGACCCCATGAGGTCCACTGATTTCTGGGAGAGAGTGTTTAGACTCATGTGGGCTCTAATCATTAGGACACCATCATCTGCGTAAAGAAACACAGGAACTTTTTTCCCACCCACCACTGCAATGTGCACCACACAGGTGGACAGAGTTTTCTCAAGGCCATTGATATACAGCAGGAAGACTATAGTGGCCAGTACACATACCTGGCAAACACCCTCATCCAGAGGGAAGCTGTATGGGCACTGTACAGTAGGGCATACCTAACAGACGCTGATAAGTCAAAATTGAGTGCATGCAGAAATCAATCTAACTCATGGTCCACCCTCAAATCACTCAGCATGTCCCACAGCTTAGACCTACCCACACAGTCTAAGGCACTAGACAGGTGTATGAAGGACAGGCAGATGGAGCCCTGCTTAGCAATGGTGTATTTGCTAATGAGCAAGTGAAGATTGAGACATTGTCATTTTCCAGGGTGAATCTGATAGGAATTGGATAGGCCACATCAGCCTCTTGAGAATCCTGTGGCATACCTGAGTGACCGAGAGCACGGAAGTGTCTCTCCTAAACATCTGGGCTTATGGTGGTGATAACTGAATTGTCCCTGGATCCCAAAGAGCTAAAATTCTTAATAGTCCTCCAGAAGGTCATAGAATCCTTATTCCTGCAGGACGACATCAACCTCGCCCAATGCTCTGTTTTAATTTCTCTGCACCTCTTACTCAGTGACAAGAGGCCTATTCAAAAGTATGATTACACAGTCTCCTTCAAAGGTTTCCTCATCCTTTCCTAACCAGCTTACCCTACATACCATGTTATTCCGATCCCCGGCACATGCCCCCATAGAAGTGTTTGAATCCAACCAATGTGAGACCTTGTTCTTCAGTGGGTTAAAACCTTCCAAGTTCCATCTTTAAGGAGTAGCTTCAGGGGGTAAATTAAGAATAACAGAGTTAGATGGAAGAGGCAACAAACTCACGTCAAGAGGAGGTGTTATCCGGGGCCCCTGCAAATGAACTGTGCAAGGTGCCATGTGATCGGACACGCCACCCCACTAGGAATTCCTACCCCCGCTATGGCTAAAGAAGTTGACTTTTCCGCTAGAGCTTGTCAGCCCAGGCAAATCTGCACATTAGTGACTGGATGGGGACCAGATGTGATGGATGCAGTATTTCCCTGCGCATAAGACACACCCCTTTCGTCCACCATAGCTAGGGTCGAAAATGAGAAAGCAGCGATAGGAGGGTGAATAGGCATGTGGGTAGATGTAGGAGCTCCAAACATTTCCACAAATACTCAAATCACAATTCTCCCCAAGAAAGGGCTAGCAAATTTGCAAGGAACATATGTAAACTGATCAAATACTTATCAAGCTCCAAGTCTAACTTTTCACTCCTGCACAGGCACACATATAAACACACACACTGAAGTGCATAAAAAGAAATTACAAAGTAACTTTCCACTCATGTGTTACTGTACTGCTCGATTTTTCCGGTCTTATTGTGTTGAAGGGTGATTTAGGTGACTTCAGTCTCTTTCCATTCAAGTCTAAGGGTTAGAGTAGTGTATAGAGCCTATTTATTAGGCACTTCGACATGATCCTATGTTCTTCCCCATAGATCAGGGTTTGCATACATATCCTAGGGGATAGATTCGTTAGCATTAGGGGTAATCTGTTCTGTAGTGAGGGTATTTCATGGAGCCGTGCTGAATTCAGGCCTGGTAGGCCTTAAACGGGAGAGACTCCATCTTTCTTCCTGCTCTGGCAGCTTGGGATGTTTCTAGGTCATAGGCAGTGTTTTAGTTAGGAGGTGTTATTCGCTTGGAGAGAACCGGTTCAGGCCGGCCCTTATCGAAGGATTGTATTTTTCTTCATGCCGAAGACACTACATCAGGCCGGCCGGCTGGGAAAGTGTCCTTGGTACGGGGAGGTACAAGAATTTGGTGGGCGGCAGGTTACGGGCTGGAATTTTCCATGAGGAAATGCACATCTATATTAGTAAAAGTTTGAGGCAGATACTGGCACTTGCTTCTAGTCCATGGGCGGCACCTGGCCGTTAGTAGTAAAGCTGCTACTTATTCCAGGGAAGACAGATGACAAACTTGGAGGTGGAGAAAAACCGAGAAATAGATATTCCAAAGAGAAGAGAGTAGCCGATGAGGAAGAGGTCCCAGTGACTCGGAGAGGGAGACGGGAGTAAACCCGTGATTACGGAGGTGTGACTTCCAGGCGAAGCCGAGGCGCAGACGAGAAGGGAACCTAGATGACCATTGAGTGCAGGCTACATACGACCAAGGTGATGTCAACCCCTTACTATTAGAGTGTACAACTTAATCTTTCACTTTTCTTTGCAGGTTATGTGATATGTATTATGTTCCGTGAGTGTGCATGTAATAACTAAATAAAGTATTCAGTTTGTAGTAAAGCAATATGTGCTACGTGTTCTTGTGTAAGAGGGTAACCTATTCTTCTAGTCAGCTGTGACTTGACATGAACAGATGTTAATCCTGATCAGGTAGGTGGTAACTGAATAAGGGAGAAAGGAGCCCTTCGAACTGGGGAACAAGTTGTGCTCAACTAGCTGTCTTTGTGTGATCTGATATATAGTAACACTGATTCCCTTGTTGTATGTCGTGGTAATTATAGGATGAACTCGTGCTAAGGCTGCCGTCTGGGCAGGAAGTCCTCGGTCCGTTTGGGACCGCGAGGCTGTGACTGCCGTCTGGGCAGGAAGTCTGTGGCTGCCGTCTGGGCAGGAAGTCCTGGGTCCGTTTGGGACCGCGAGGCTGTGACTTGTCTAAGGCTGCCGTCTGGGCAGGAAGTCCTGGGTCCGTTTGGGACCGCGAGGCTGTGGCTGCCGTCTGGGCAGGAAGTCCTGGGTCCATTTGGGACCGCGAGGCTGTGACTGCCGTCTGGGCAGGAAGTCTGTGGCTGCCGTCTGAGCAGGAAGTCCTGGGTCCGTTTGGGACCGCGAGGCTGTGACTTGTAGGTCTTGGTATATATAGTAGGAATCCCCTGTCCTTAGGTGGTACATATATGTGGTTATTTAGGTGTGAATAGGCCCTAGGGAGGGGGTAACGTTCTGGTTTGGGTTAGAGAGGCTCTGCTGAGCGGGTTCTATCTGATCCGAAAACCCAAGCAGAACATTTGGCGTCACGAACCGTTTACGAAACCTGTGTGCGTTGTGGTTGTCTTGTGTTTGCTTTCGGCGCGTGCGTGGTTTTATTTGCATTTTATTTTTGTATATTTCTGTGTATAGTTTTTATTTTTCTTCCTTCTTTTCTTTTTCTTCTTTTCTTCTTTTTCCTTTTTCACGATGTTTTCTAGAAGGTCTAAAGCTACTTTTAAGTTGCCCGTTGACATTCCCGGATGGGATTCAACGCCTTATGAAGCCTTGGCCCGTGAGTGGGCTGATTCTACTGGTTTGAGTGAGAATTGGAATTCTTCTTTGGAGCTGGCAGAGCCGGCTGATGTGATTGCTTGTTTGCAGAAGGCACCCGTATCGAAGGGTGAGGAGATTCCCATTTTGGGGCGCAGAGGTTGGATTCTTTTGTCTGCATACAGGATTCTGCATGAGAGATTGTTGAAGTTACAGATATCTCTTAAAGATGTGGAAGCGCACTTTGTTGAGATTCAGAATTCTCATACTTTGTTGCGGTGTCAAAATAAGTTGCTTGCTGATAAACTTGAGACTTACCAAACTATTGCCGAACGGGCGGCTGTGCGAATTGCTCGTTATAAATACAAGAACAGGCGCGGTCGGGTTTCGACGCGAAAGGTGCGTCTGGTCGTGGCGACAGCCGGGCTGGATTGGAATCCTGATGAATGGGATGGTAATATCTGGAACTCGACTGATTCTTGTTCCTCGGGTGAGGAGTCTGCCAAGCGCGAGTCTTCTCGCTCCCGCCATGATTGTAAGTCTGCTTCTCGCACCTTTGATGGTGCACCCCGTGATTACGCTCGTTCTTCGAGTGGGATCAATGCTTCTTACACTGATTGTCCCTCTACGAGTACTGATCGGGCTCCTTGTGATGCTCGTCCCGCGGTTTCTGCGCATCCAGTTTTCCGTCGGAAGTTGCAGCAGTCTCCCAATGCTCCGCAGGGTATTTCTTTGGACTGTTTAGAAGACTTTACTCAGCAGGAAATTAGTGATATTTTGCAGCGATTTCGGCAGCGAGCTGGTGAGTCCTTGCTCACATGGATGGTGCGCCTTTATGAACTGGGCGCTGCTGGTATTATGTTGGATACTGGCGATTGTTTAAAGTTCTGTTCCTTGAGTTTGGATTCTACTGTGCAGGATCATTTTCGTAACTATAATGGTGTTGGTCAGATTTCTTTACTCCAATTGGCGACTGAGGGTTGTAATCTAAAATATCCTACTGAATCTGACTGGCCTGTGAATGACAAACCTTGGTATACTTTGCGTGATGCTGCTCAACGTCTCAAAGAGGAGGTGATGAAAACGGCAATTTTTCTGGGTACTGCTGACAGGTTGCTTGATGGTTCGTTGACATCTTCTGTGCGGAACCGTATCATTCGATCTTCCCCTGTTGCCTATAAGCAGGTCATGATGACTTTATTGATTAATCAGACTGGTAATGTGTTATCTACGGTTTTGGAATCCGTGCGCCACCTCGGTGAGTTGGGTGAGTGGTTTAAACCTGAACGTCAGTCCCGGCCTGACACTCGTACTCCTGGTGAAAATAAACTTACTAGACGTGATATTTTTTCTGGTCTTCTGGCTGATGGTGTGCGGAGGGAGGACATTGATGGTGAGACTACCGCTCGTTTGTGGGAGTTGTTTCGCAAACGTGGCTTGGATCGAAAGGAGGGTGCCCGGCGTGTTCGGACCACTGAGTGTGATTGTGGTGATTCTGACGGTAGCGGTGATGATGACCGCCGTGGGCGCTCTGTTCGTCGTGATGATCGACGTTCTGCACGTGATGTGTCCCCCCGTCGAGAGAGAGACAGGGAGAGAGAGGGGGAAAGAGAAAGGGGGAGAACTGACTATGTTTACAGCAGACGTAGAGATGATAGGGATCAATCCCCTGAGTTGAGGAGGAGAGAGGATCGTCACAGTTTGGTCGATCGTAACCCGCAGTACAATGCAGAAGATACGAATCCGTTCCGTACTGGGAATGGATATGAACAGGAGGTACCGATACCTAAGAAGCGTGAGAGTCTTTATCCTGATTTATCCTGGTATACAGAATGCAGTAAGAATGATTAGGAAAGAGGTCAAGCTCCGGTACACAGATGGGCTCACAGAGATAATAGACCCTATGTAGATATTGACATTTATTGGAGACATCGTAATATCCAAAGGGCCCGAGCATTGGTAGATACAGGAGCGGAGGCCACTCTTATTCATGGGAAATCGAAGAAGTTTACAGGTCAGCCTTTTACTATTACCGGATTAGGTGGAAAAGAAACCCCTGCAGTTCAAACTTTGCTTGAAATGAGAATAGGTAGAATTCCTAGAAAAGAGTATTCTGTACTAGTAGTGCCACTTCTAGAATTCATAATTGGGATTGATATTTTGAGAGGAATGACTTTGCATCTAGATGACGGATGTTACCAATTTGGAACAACGCATTATATATCGTCCAGACCTATACGGGTTGGTCGTTTAAGAATGCCCCCCATACAAGTTCCCCATGCGACAAAAGTGGTTTGTCAGAAGCAGTATCGTATTCCAGGTGGTCATGAGGAGATTAGTACCACTATTCAGGAGTTAGTGGAGGCAGGAGTCATAACCCCAGTTACTTCTGCTTGGAATAATCCTGTTTGGCCGGTGCGTAAGAGTGATAACTCTTGGCGCATGACCGTTGATTATCGAGAATTGAACAAGCACACACCCTCTTTGACTGTTGCAGTACCGGATGTTATTACACTAATTGAGAGAATCCAAAAGCATCCAGGTACATGGTACGCGTCCATTGATATTGCTAATGCTTTCTTTTCAATTCCGATTGCCCCAGAGTGTCAGGAACAATTCAGTTTTACGTGGAACGGGCGTCAGATGACGTTTAGAAGTCTTCCCCAGGGCTATGTGCATAGTCCTACGATATGTCACCGGCTGGTGGCAGAGCATTTGGCTGAGGTACCGGTTCATCCCCAAATTCAGATATGTCATTATATTGATGATGTTTTGATCCAAGGCGAAACACAAGAGGAAGTTCAGACCCAATTAGACAGAGTCATTGAGTGCCTGCGTGAGAAAGGTTGGGAAATCAACCCAGATAAATTGCAAGGTCCGTCCCAGGCTGTAAAATTTTTGGGTATTAATTGGCATGAAGGGCACCGTGAAGTGATACCTCAGGTTAAACAGAAGATTCTTGATTTTGCAGTTCCTAGAAATAGGAAAGAAGCCCAGAGCTTCATTGGTCTGTTTGGCTTTTGGCGCCAGCATATTCCTCATTTGAGTCAAATATTGGCCCCCTTGTACCGGGTCACGCGTAAAAAGAATGCATTTGAATGGGATAAACCACAGCAAGATGTGTTTAGTCTGGCAAAAGAGGCAATTCAACATGCTCTGGATTTATGGCCTGTACGTGATGGTGACGTGGATTTGAATGTGTCTGTACAGGGCCTTTATGCAAATTGGAGTTTGTGGCAGAAACAAGGCAGGAGTAAAGTACCGTTAGGTTTTTGGACCAAAAAGTTACCTGATGCTGGTGAGCGTTACACACCCTTTGAGAAACAGTTACTTGCTTGTTATTGGGCTCTGGTGGATACCGAGCAATTGACTTTGGAACATGATATAGTTCTGCGTCCGGAAATTCCTATCATGCAGTGGGTTCTGAGTTCGCCGAAAACTCACCGAATTGGACACGCTCAAGAGGCGAGTGTGATTAAATGGAAATGGTACATACAAGACAGGGCACGTGTGGGCCCGAAAGGAGTTGCTTCTTTACATGAGCAGGTGGCGCGAGCGCCATAGACTGAGAGTGAATGTTCCGTACCTTTAGCACAGGAGTCTCCTGTCAAGTGGGGTAAGCCTTTTGATGATTTGTCCGCAGCGGAAAGAAACCATGTTTGGTTCACTGATGGTTCAGCGAGGTTTATAGGGATGACACGGCACTGGAAGGCGGTGTCCTATAATCCGGTCACACAGAAATTGTTGAGCACAACTGGTGAAGGTAAAAGCAGCCAATTTGCCGAGCTTTACGCTGTTTACCAAGTTTTGAAACAAGAGTTACCTGGTACATGTCATATTTTCACTGATTCTTGGTCTACTGCCAATGGACTGGCTGTTTGGTTGCCAACTTGGCATTCCCATAATTGGAAGTTACATTCCAAAGAATTATGGGGAAAAGAGTTATGGCAAGAAATTTGGGAGATGCTCCCACAGAGTACTGTTACAATCTTCCATGTGGACGCTCACACCCCGATAGATTCTCTTGACAAATTTTTTCATAACATTGCAGATGAGAAGTCTAAAATTGCTGAGGCAGTGGTGGACAGGCAAGATTCTGATATTGCGGGATTGGCGAAATGGGCACACCAGAAGGCAGGACATTTTGGAGAGAAGGCCACTAGCAGGTGGGCTGCTGATCGAGGAATTTATATTCCCTTAGATTTAATCAAAAATGTTATTTTACACTGCCCCGTTTGTCAGCATATCAGACGGCGTAAGGTGCCCCAAATTGTTAAAGGTCATTTACATCGCGGCAAACTGCCCGCTCAAATTTGGCAGATCGATTACATTGGTCCACTTCCCATGAGTAGGAATTGTCAATATATTTGCACTATTGTTGATACATACAGTGGCCTGCTGGTAGCCCTTCCCTGTAAGCAAGCTACCCAATTGAATACCATTAAAACATTAGAATTAATTATGATGTACTATGGTGTGCCATTCCAAATTCAATCTGATAATGCATCCCATTTTCGTGGAAGATTGGTACAGGAATTCTGTGCGGAAAACAATATTGAATGGATATTCCATATCCCCTACTACCCACAGGCCTCGGGCCTGATGGAGAGATTGAATGGCCTGCTAAAGGACCAGCTGCGTAAGTTAACGGATGACAAGTATAAAAATTGGCGAGACTTTTTGCCCCAAGCACTATTGATTTTGAATAATCGTCCTTTTTTAAATGCTGAATCTCCACTTATGCGTTTGTTTCCCCCGAATGCTGAGGCTATGCCTAATGAAATCAGAGAAACTGTAATGTATTGGGAAATTACTCCCGGAGCTTTGGCTCCATGTAGAGCGACCCCAGGGTCGGCAGGTTTAGACTTGCATGCTATGGATGACATTGTTATAAAAAGTAGAGATCGAGTCGTCATAGAGACAGGTGTTGGTGTTCAGATACCACCTGGAAATTTCGGATTGATCGCCCCTAGATCGGGGTTGGCTGTAAAAGGCATTCAGGTGCTTGGAGGAATTATCGACAGTGATTATCAGGGAGAGATTAAGGTGCTCCTGCTGAATAGCAGTGAGGTTGACTTACTGATACGTCGCACTGACCGAGTGGCTCAATTACTCATAATGCCTGTTTTCAGTGGTGTACTAATGAAAGGCACTGCTCCAACGTTGCTAACTGTACGTGGCCAGAAAGGTTTTGGCTCCACGGATAATCCTGGGGCCAGAGTTTGGGTGCAGTCGCCTAAGAATCCCCCTGAACAAGCAGAGGTCATTGCCACCGGTCAGGATAATACCATTTTGGTTATGAGACCAGGGAAAGATAGCTGGGAAGCGGTCCCGGCTGATAAATGTTATTTACGAGAATGATTAATGCCTGTATTTGGTTCTCTTTCAGATCATTCTTTGGATTGTTGCTGCAGGATGTGTCGGAGCCGGACTGTTTTCGGACTGGTACGACGAGAAAGGAGGGATCCTATCAACCCGGGATGAACTGGGAACCCGAGTGTTGCGTTCCTTCGCTGCATGGGATTCATCATCGAACTTTTGGACCGCACTTGCTAAGAGGGTGACTGACGCCCCTCACTTCTGTTTGACACCGATGAGATCTGTACATGACATTCTGGCGACCTGCCTGGTTGCTGTCCCCGCCTCATTGGAAACTTTAACTCATATTTTTAATGTCTCGAAGGCCCGTCCCAATATTCTCCTGGGTGATTTTGCTACCCATGTATATTGCCCCCTATGTATTGAATTGCCGAACGAGCAAACCCCCATCCAGTCCCAAATACTTACTTATAATATCACACAAGGTGATTTGTGCTTCTTTCTTACGTGTAATCCTAGTGCGATCTCTGAATGTCTACGCCTCAAACTAGAAGGCGCCACTTCATTTACCGCTCACGAACGGACTTTGTGCTTTCAAAGGACACCGACCACATGTGTTTCAGTTCAGAACAATATGACTTGTAATAGTTTGGTAGTTACCCCCAGTCACTATCGCACGATGTTACTACCTGCCGGATGGCTTTTCTCATGTGGTAATACTTCCTGGCCATTTGTCCCTGCAAACATTTCCGGAGGCCCTTGTGCCATTACGAGACTCAGTTTGTTGATGTTTGCATCGCATCCGAATGCCAACTCTCGTGTGCTTCGAGATACTGTAATGTTACAGGAGGATTGTGACCCATCTTTGCATTTATATTCCAAGTCTGAATACCTTAGCTTAGCTGTTTCAATTATTGGTGTTCCTGCTTTGGCGGTTTATAATGCCAAATCTATTGGGAAAATGGCCTGCTGGATGGTGAAATCTATTAATCATACTTCTACAATTTTGTCTGACATGCTATTAGACGCCCAGGGTGAACGTAGGGCCATTTTGCAAAATAGAGCAGCCATTGATTATCTTTTGCTTAAACATGGACATGATTGCTCGGACTTCGAAGGTCTCTGTTGTTTTAACTTGTCTGACCATACACAATCCATTCGTGCTCACATCGACAAGTTGCGTGACTTAACAGAAGAAGTTAGAAAACACATTGACCAGGGCTGGTTTGACTGGCTCTTTAATTGGTTACCTGATATACACATGCTACGCCAAATATTAGGTGGTATTTTGATTGCTGTTGCTGTTTTGATTTCTATCTGTTGCTTGATTCAGTGTATTCCTTCATTACTTCAATTCTGCACACTTGGTACTAGACATAGATCAGTTAGCTTTGTTTCATATTATTCTTCCACAGATGTTAGCTCCATTTAATGAATGTATAATAGACTGAAGTCAAGGGTGAAATGTACTGCTCGATTTTTCCGGTCTTATTGTGTTGAAGGGTTATTTAGGTGACTTCAGTCTCTTTCCATTCAAGTCTAAGGGTTAGAGTAGTGTATAGAGCCTATTTATTAGGCACTTCGACATGATCCTATGTTCTTCCCCATAGATCAGGGTTTGCATACATATCCTAGGGGATAGATTCGTTAGCATTAGGGGTAATCTGTTCTGTAGTGAGGGTATTTCATGGAGCCGTGCTGAATTCAGGCCTGGTAGGCCTTAAACATGAGAGACTCCATCTTTCTTCCTGCTCTGGCAGCTTGGGATGTTTCTAGGTCATAGGCAGTGTTTTAGTTAGGAGGTGTTATTCGCTTGGAGAGAACCGGTTCAGGCCGGCCCTTATCGAAGGATTGTATTTTTCTTCATGCCGAAGACACTACATCAGGCCGGCCGGCTGGGAAAGTGTCCTTGGTACGGGGAGGTACAAGAATTTGGTGGGCGGCAGGTTACGGGCTGGAATTTTCCATGAGGAAATGCACATCTATATTAGTAAAAGTTTGAGGCAGATACTGGCACTTGCTTCTAGTCCATGGGCGGCACCTGGCCGTTAGTAGTAAAGCTGCTACTTATTCCAGGGAAGACAGATGACAAACTTGGAGGTGGAGAAAAACCGAGAAATAGATATTCCAAAGAGAAGAGAGTAGCCGATGAGGAAGAGGTCCCAGTGACTCGGAGAGGGAGACGGGAGTAAACCCGTGATTACGGAGGTGTGACTTCCAGGCGAAGCCGAGGCGCAGACGAGAAGGGAACCTAGATGACCATTGAGTGCAGGCTACATACGACCAAGGTGATGTCAACCCCTTACTATTAGAGTGTACAACTTAATCTTTCACTTTTCTTTGCAGGTTATGTGATATGTATTATGTTCCGTGAGTGTGCATGTAATAACTAAATAAAGTATTCAGTTTGTAGTAAAGCAATATGTGCTACGTGTTCTTGTGTAAGAGGGTAACCTATTCTTCTAGTCAGCTGTGACTTGACATGAACAGATGTTAATCCTGATCAGGTAGGTGGTAACTGAATAAGGGAGAAAGGAGCCCTTCGAACTGGGGAACAAGTTGTGCTCAACTAGCTGTCTTTGTGTGATCTGATATATAGTAACACTGATTCCCTTGTTGTATGTCGTGGTAATTATAGGATGAACTCGTGCTAAGGCTGCCGTCTGGGCAGGAAGTCCTGGGTCCGTTTGGGACCGCGAGGCTGTGACTGCCGTCTGGGCAGGAAGTCTGTGGCTGCCGTCTGGGCAGGAAGTCCTGGGTCCGTTTGGGACCGCGAGGCTGTGACTTGTCTAAGGCTGCCGTCTGGGCAGGAAGTCCTGGGTCCGTTTGGGACCGCGAGGCTGTGGCTGCCGTCTGGGCAGGAAGTCCTGGGTCCGTTTGGGACCGCGAGGCTGTGGCTGCCGTCTGGGCAGGAAGTCCTGGGTCCATTTGGGACCGCGAGGCTGTGACTGCCGTCTGGGCAGGAAGTCTGTGGCTGCCGTCTGGGCAGGAAGTCCTGGGTCCGTTTGGGACCGCGAGGCTGTGACTTGTCTAAGGCTGCCGTCTGGGCAGGAAGTCCTGGGTCCGTTTGGGGCCGCGAGGCTGTGGCTGCCGTCTGGGCAGGAAGTCCTGGGTCCATTTGGGACCGCGAGGCTGTGACTGCCGTCTGGGCAGGAAGTCTGTGGCTGCCGTCTGAGCAGGAAGTCCTGGGTCCGTTTGGGACCGCGAGGCTGTGACTTGTAGGTCTTGGTATATATAGTAGGAATCCCCTGTCCTTAGGTGGTACATATATGTGGTTATTTAGGTGTGAATAGGCCCTAGGGAGGGGGTAACGTTCTGGTTTGGGTTAGAGAGGCTCTGCTGAGCGGGTTCTATCTGATCCGAAAACCCAAGCAGAACAGTTACTCAGTTCTTCCCAGTGAGCTTGGACATCATGGCTCACTGCCTACATCGAGGACACATCTTCAAAGTGCCTACAAATTCCATGTGAAGTCAGTGACACCTCACAAAGACATTACAAAATGTTATATCTTTCCACACCTCATTAAATAAGGTCAATACATTCACGGCCATAGGTGCACTCCTAGGTTTCATGTAATTAACATTTACATAAGAACTTCGATTTCCAACTTTATGTAATTCAGAGTTACAGAAATGCCCATGGAAACCTGTAAAAGATCCAAGTCCCCTTCCTTGTCCAACTCTAGAATTGTACTTACTCCTCCCCTTCTCCAGAGTAAGTTTACATGCAGTTGCAGGATGGCAAACTGCCTTTGAGAGCTATCTGAACACCCAAAGACTTGTGAGTTGTGGGTGTTTACCTGCTTCCAGAGGTTGGCTCACCTTAAAATGGTTAGCTCTGTAACTAATATTTATTTATTTAGGAAGGTTATAGAGTGTGCAGCTATCCAAAAGGGTCTCCTGGCGCTATCGGCGGACAATAGCAGAGGCCTAGCAGGCAGAATACCAAGGTGGCGGGGATTAGTCAGCTGAAGAGCATAGTTTTTAGGAACTGAAGCCATGAGTTACATGATCTGAGAGCAATCGGAAGAGACTTCCAGAGTTTTGGGTCTAAAACAGAGAAGGAACACCCCTTAAAAAGTCTGCGAAATCTGGGTACATTAAACAGTGCGAGATTGATCTCAGCGCTTGGGAAGGGACATACGGAGATACCAGATCTTGGATATAAGAAGGAGCGAGACCGTGTCTAATATGAAACATGAAACAAAAGGCCTTGAAATTAATCAATTTGTCCACTCTCAGCAAGTGCAGTTTATGAAGCAAGGGAGAGACGGAAGAATATCTCGGCAGATGAAAAAGAAGGTCGGCAGCCAAGTTCTGGATGATCGGCAAGCACTGTATCAAGGCTTTATCAGCACCCAGATAACGAACATTCCCATAATCCAATCTGGAAGTAACCAGGGCCTGCAGAACAGTCCTCTGTGAACATAGAGGAATCAGCCATTTCAGAATGGAAAAACAGGAGGCTGTGAGCTTGGAGACCTGCGGTGTCAGGGAGAGATTTTTATCGATAATAAAGCTGAGATTCTTAACCTTATCCACCGGAGTGGGTAAAGGCCCCAGCATGACATGCCAGTGGACTTCGGTTTTGTTGCCATTGAGTTTGAGGATGTTTCTGTTTATCCAGAGGGCGACATCAGCCAGGCCTTGCCTGAGAGGGGAAGGATCTTTATTTTGAGCATCAGATAGTGATAAAATGATCTGAGAATCATCCGCATACAAAAAAAAATGAGACTGGATTCTTCAATCACATCCATCAAGGGGCGTAGGTAGATGTTAAACAGCAAAGGGCTCAGAATAAAACCTTGAGAAACCCCCAAGGTCAGTGTTGGGGTAGTAGAGGTGTTGTTAGCTGATGAGACCTGAATAGTGCGATCTTTCAGAAAGGAACATAGCCACTTCAAGGCTATGCTGGCAATGCCTGAGGCCTCCAGTATATCTAGATGAGTGGAATATGAGATCGTATCAAAGGCCGCAGTTAAATCCAGGAGGACAAGGGCGGCTGTCCCACCAGAGTCGAGCTCTTGCCTCAGAAATTCTGTAACTACAAGTAGGACAGATTCAGTGCTAAAGCCCTCCCTGAACCCCAACTTGGATGGACGCAGCAAGTTGTGAGTGGTAACAAAGGAAGAGTGGTGAGTGATGAAATGTTTTTCTTAAGTTTTGAAGAAAACAGAGAGAAGCGAAGTTGGCCTAAAGTTAGACCAGCACTGAGGGTCAAGGTCCCTTTTCTTGAGCAGAGGGAGAACCAAGGGAAGGTTCCAGTTCTGAGGTACCACACCTGTGATCAAGGAGGAATTAAGGAGATCCAAAACAACCAAGAGGGCCACCTCCAATAGCAATCTAAGTTTTGTGGGAGAAGTTTGCAGTCGTGCAAGATCCAAAAGTGGCCAGGCATTGATTCCCGAGGGTTTATATGACTTAACTGGATGTGGGACTAAAGGCCCGGGTGGTAGAGACAAAACAATTGAGGGTGTCACAAACAAAGAAGCTTCTGATTCTAGTTGCCGGTGAATTAGCTCGACTTTGTTTGGAAAAAACAAGACAAGTTTGTCACACTGTTGTTGGGAAAGTGTAAATGTGCTAGCTGCAGACAGATCCTTTACTACTTTAAACAAAGTTTTTTAACAATCATGAGCGTTGGCAATCAGTTCTGTGTAGTAGGCTGCCCGTGCAGTTTTGCAGGAAGCATGATATTTTCTCAAGGCTGCTGCAAATCCAGCCTTGGCCGCAGTTGCATAGTGTTTCCTCCAGACCCTTTCAAGAAATGTACAGGCCTTTTTTTCAGAGCGAAGGCAGTCTTTAAACCAGGGTGCCGGAGGGCACATTCTTCCCTGTGATTTATATAATTGAGGCAGATTTGAATCCGTGGCCCTTTCGAAACAGTGGTGTACAGTGATTTGATCAGTATCCAGTGTAGAAATCAGGGCAGGGATGGTATGTAAAAGTAGTTCATTTAATTCCTCATGTCCAGTTTAGCCCAGTGCCTGTTGGTAGTTTGTCTCGTTGACCAAGTAGAGGAAGAAAAAGGAACTATAATATTGAAAAGTACTGCATAATGGTTGGTCCAGCGAAGTTGGAGCGGAGGGTGGACAGAGAAGGGGGAGAGGTTAGAGAAAATAGGGTCCAAAAGATGGCCCGCAGTGTGTGTGGCTGCAGAATTCAAAAGAGAAAGATTAAGAGATCTCAAATTCTATATAAGGGTTACAGATAGCTTAACTTTGGGGTTCTCAAGATGCAAATAATGTCTCTAAGCAAAGTAAAATTACCTGCCTGTAAAATATGTGGTGCCAAATAGTCTGGTAAACTTGCACACCAGTTACTAGGCGGTCCTGGGGGACAGTAAATAAGGGAACATGAAAGAGTGAATTTGGGTGAGACTAAAAGAGAGAAATTAAGCGCCTCAGAATTAGGGATTTGAAGGTCTTTAATACTACATTTAAAATCCATTTTGTAAATAATGGCAATGCCACCACCTGTTCTGTGAGGTCTGTTGATCCCCGTAAAAACAAAGTTACAAATCAGGTGAGGAGCCAATCATGGAGCCATGTTTTAGTTAAAAAGATTTTATCAGGGTCCATATCACAAATACAATGAAATAGATAAGTCTGGTTTTGAGGGAGCGATAGTTTAGATCAAAACACCTAAGCAATTTACTTGGGGAAG
Source organism: Triturus cristatus (assembly GCF_964204655.1). Classification (NCBI taxonomy): domain Eukaryota; kingdom Metazoa; phylum Chordata; class Amphibia; order Caudata; family Salamandridae; genus Triturus; species Triturus cristatus. Next base: position 201,441,125 of record NC_140593.1, read on the forward strand.
GGTAAGCTAAGTCCTTAGCCTTAGGCTGGGAAGCCGCCTCCTGGTGAGGAAAGGCTGGTGTCGCCGGGAAATGAAAAGCCGGCCATTCAAACTGACCACATGCGCAAAGGAATTGGTGAGCCTCGGAAGAAAAAATCTGGCATGAGGCATTAACTTTGGGCATTAGATTGTGAAGGGCCTGTGAGGTGTAGACTGAGGGGGCTGGTGAAAGAGGACCAGGCTCTCTGGCCCCTGGCCCCGGCCAGACGTGGACGGACGCAGATGGGGTTGCTCTAGGCACGCCTTCAGTACGCCAGCGGCTTTCCTGCTGTGCGCCTGCACAAGCATTGGTTTAAGTAGGCAGCCAACATCAGCTAGAATGCTGCCTGACCAGAAATTCACAGTCGGAAATGGTGTGGGCATGCCCTCTGCCCTCCGCACAATCAACGATGACATTGCCGCGGAACCGAGCAGGAGCAACAGTGAAGGTTGCAAGTAAGTGCAATGAAGATCTTAAAAAATGACACAACAATATAGCCAATTAAGAAGTTAAACGCATAAACATCGTGTCCCAAGTTGATAAAGAGGAGCGTCAATGGTGAGGCGAGGCACAAGCAGACCCTGCACTGTCCACTGCGTGCCCGCACAAGCATTGGTTTAAGTAGGCAGGCGACAACAGCTAGAATGCTGCCTGCCCAGAAATGCACAGCCGGGAATGGTGTGGGCCTGCCCTCTACCCTCCGCACAATCGTCGATGACGACGAGGCGGACCGAAGCAGGAGGCACAGTGAAGGTTGCAAGTAAGTGAAGATCTTAAAAAAATACACAACAATATACACAAGCCAATTAAAAAGTTACAAAACCTAAACTACATGTACCAAGGTGACAAAGAGGAGAGTGAATGGTGAGGTGAGGTGAGGTGCAAGCAGACTCTGCCACTGTCAACTACACCTACGTTTATATGAAAGTGGAAAAATCCACCATGCAGTCTGAATTTCAGCTGTCATATTTATACTTTATGACTGTAAAATTTCACCAGTTCTGATTCTGTCAATCAGGAGGTGGAATGTGGGGTTATAAGATGCTCTGTTTGTACACCTGTGTTCAACTTGGGTGTTTCTGAATCTGCCCACACAAACAATACACCAAGAGCACCAGAATCAAAATACATACTCAAGCAACACTTCACAGGGCACAAAATGAACTTTCATTCGGTATCCATGCACACCCTAGAGCCATGGGGTATGGGCATGATCATGTGGCAACTACAGCTAACAAGTGTGAGGGAAGCCATGCAATTAGCTTTATTCATGCTTTTAGCAGTTACAGACAAGAAAGGTTTATCTGGAAACATACACAGCCAATGCATGCAGAGACTCTACCAAGATAAATCTGCAATTGAGTTGAGAACACAGATGGAAGCCAGACAATCAGAAAGTGATGCACATCCATACCTGGTGCAAAAGAAGCGTCCAGATTTCTCTAAGTCTTAGTTACTCAACTCTATTGGCTAGCTTTTAAGGAAATTCTGAAGTAATATATGTGGTATTTATGTAGAGCAAGTGAGTAAAAGACAGCAGAACACAGTACAGGGTGCAAGGTGCAAGGCAAAGACACAATCAACGTATGATTGGAGGGATAGCTGCTTTCTAGAAGTGAAAGCGGACAGATACTCTATGAAAACAAATTCAACCAGAGATCAATACAACCATTTCCACGGATAATGATACAAAATGTACAGATAATTACTGTCACATGCGTGCCAATCACCACAAAGAAACTATCTCTATTGAAAGTGATTCCTTTAAAAGCCAATGACTACACAAAAATGAGGAAGAACTGTCTCACCAATTGAATCCTCAAACCTTTAGCACCATCACTACATCATCCTTGTAGAGAATATGCACAGTCCTATGTAATTTATCTAACATACTAGAGACCAAATGTAATGGTGAGTCTATAAACACTTGGAGATTTTCTGTACCACACAACCTACCTTGACACAGGACATCAATCCACTATTCCTGAAGACTTCGATGACTTCCTTCCAGTCAGTCTCCATCAAGTCTTTTAGATCACCTGTCGGTGTACAGCCAGTGAAAAGACTGCATGATCATAGTAAATGTCCCATTGAATCAAAATACACCTGTTCTGTGAACTAGCAAGGGACTCATTCATTAAAAATGACTCACAGGAAAAGCATATGAGCAGCACTGACCGTCACTCTATCAGGTTACAGCAACAACATTTGCAACAACATTTGCAGAGAGTCTCATGTGACACACGTGAATCTAATGGAACATGCTATCACCTAATAGAGTGGGATAGAGTTTTTGTGAATGACAAATATGATATCTTCAGGGGCACCAACTTCATAACCACTGACTCAATGCCAACTGTCTCCAGAAAGGGAGACTTGAAGAGATAAGATGTAGTAGCTTGAGTACCCTGATCTCACCAAATATGAAAATGCTGTTCATGCACAGTTAAATTACAAGCCGCTATACGATTATGTTAATGCCAGGACAGTTTTGCTAAAGCTCAGAATGAATTCCATCTTCAGCATCAATCTTCAACTGCAACTATAGGCTCAGAGAGGGACAGACACATGGCTATACTCCAATGTTCTTCTTACTGCACTTATCCTGGTCTTATGGCTAGATTAACAGAATAAAGCTGATATATACTGAAGGCACTCATTAAAGCTCTACTGATTGCATCCCGCTTAGATGCAATTAAGTTAATTGTATTAAATACAGGAGTCCTCACAATATACCAAAACAAGTAAACAGTCCTAATAATTTAAACTAATGTCATAATAAGGAATGAAGAGCAAGACCATTGCATTTAGGCAACATATGTGCTTCACAATAAAGTGTATCAGTCTCAGACAATTGAATAAGTATAATTTATAACGAAATTACAAAGCCCGCAGATGGATGAATGAACCTCCTAACCTACCCCACAAAAATGAAAGAAAGGGGTGTATATCTAACAAGCAATTAACTGGCTAGATTCATAAAGGAGGCAATGAGAAAGATCATGTAGAGACCTCACTAAGCAAAACTTCCCTCATCTAGACAGGCGTAAGCTGGAAATCCCATCTGAAGTTCAGCAAAGTTCACAAAAGTCGCTTTTAATCTTTCAAATTTTGAGTTCTCCTCATGCAGTAGGTATTGTGTTTTAACTGAATATATCTGAGAAAATCTGATGGATCCAGTAAAATAAAAACATGCAAACAGTAGCAAGTTGCAGAGAGTCGATGGAATTGTGATTCTTTTGACATATTTTTTATTAACTGGTGATAAGCTCTAATGCAAAATAAAAAGTGAAAAACTCAACTAAAAATGACACAATGCAGATTACATAATATGAACCATGCCATCACTCAGCGAAGGGCTTATATATAAAGCAAAATAAGTGCAGAGGTCAAATGTTTTCTTAAAAGCTCGCCACCAACACTGGAGAATGCCATGTTGCCAAATATTAATGCAAAAAGAGCAGATGGAGGACGTATGCTGAACAAATCAAACAGTCACTGATCTGGGTTAAATCCATTGCATTTGTGCTTGTCAGGTCAATTCAGTTTGGGGCCAGCCATATGCATATCAGTCTTGACCCTTCTCTATATGGAAACAGTCCAGCCCAACCTGCCAGGGCAGGTCCTCCCTGAACCGAAAAACAAGTATCCTGGGACTGGACCAGTGACAGATCTAGGTTAAATCCATTGTCTTTTTCCTTACCACGCAACCCCAATTTGGAGACGATGGATTTAACCCAGATATGTGACTGGGGGTCAAATGTTTGATTTGTTCAACATTCCGTCCATCATCTGTTTGTTTTGCATCCGTCGGTTTAAGTGGGAATGGTATGCCCAGATGTGGATCCCATGTTCGCTATGCCACTTTATTCAAGCTAGCCTGGCTGATGAAGGGTAATACCCTGAAACTGGTCCCAGGATGCTTGTTTCTAGTCCAGGGAGGACCTGGACTGGAACCTCTTGGCAGAGCAGGACTCAGCAGGACTCAGAGCAGAGTCCAGGTGCTGATTGCAGAGCAAAGTCTTTGATCTCCCAGAGACTTCAGGAATAGTATGCAAGCCAACAAGCCCCTGGAGATACTTTGGTTTTGGGATGTAGAGTTAGGATATAGAGCTGCAGGTCCAGGACTTCTCGTTCCCAGGCAAGAAGCAACAGGCCATCACAGCAAAGCAGTTCAGCAAAGTGGCAGCCCCTCTTGGCAGCACAACAGTCCTTCTTCCTGGTAGATTGTCCTCAGTTTCAGAACAGTTCTGATTTGGTGGTGTGTCAGAGGTCCAGTACTTCTACCCGGGGTGGATCTTCAATTAAGGTGGTGGAGCGTCGTCCCACTAACTAAATTACCCCAGAGATGGAAAAATAAAATGGTAATAACATTAATTTATTGCCATTTTATTTTTCAAAACCCCATCAAGAGCCAAGTGTCAGGAACGGAGGGGGGGGGGGGATCTTTCTGATTTCTGCTGCAGTGATGGTCAGGGCACTTTAAGTTTAAATTGTGCATGTCTCTTTGGCAGGCCGTCTTACGACGGCCCGCTAGACATACGCATTTTAAACCTCTCTAACTCGGCTGTCTTTGACAGCTGGGTTAGAGACAGCGTAGGGCTCCGAAGTCCTCTGGAGCAGCGAAGGAGACCAGTCCCTCTAATCCTGGCGCTTCTTTCATGCTGCATGAGAGCAGCACCAGGATTGATTACTTCAGTTTCCTGGGTCTCGCGTTGGAGCCTGCCTGCCTGGAGGACGTCGTGCCAGGAAGGTAAGTGTAATTGTTTTGCAACTTAGTTTTTACTTTTATTTTTGTCCCTTCCAGCCCCACACCTTCTGTACATGCGGGGACACTGCAGGCGGAAACATTGTGTCAGCTTGGCAAACAGGGCACTCTCCTGTGTTCAAGTACCAAGTCTGCCAAACTCTTCAATGAGACCCTGTATCTCCGACTGTTTCAGAGTGGGAAAAACCAGTGAAACGTTCGTAAATTCTAAGTAACAAATATATTTATTTGTGTTGCCACAGTTTTGCTGAATTCACTGAAAAAATAAAATATTCCCGATTACAATTTCAAGTGTGAAAATGATTACACATTTGATTACTCTTAGAAATCGGAGTTGCACAATTCTAGACCACCATTGGAATTATTTGACAGTTCCAAGAAAGTCAGACTATTTGTCACAAAGGCATTGGTAACCCTAAAGCCACACACTTCCGTCTTTCACATCAGCCAGCATTCCTTCAAGGGTTAAGCCCTTATGTATGTTTAATGTCACAGGATGAAATACAAAGTGATATAATAAAAGTGCACACTTACATAGTAAATACTTCTGAATGACACCTCTCTACATTATTTACGGGGAATTACGTGAATTGAATTGGTACTCTGTTTTTAGGTCAACTCCCTCTGCCAACAATAAGGAAGAGCACCACGACTGTCTCGTTGTGTGTGTGTAGTTAATTAAAATGACCTCAAGGACTCTGGGAAATATGTTTGACTGCCTACATGACTGCATGCCTATATGGAAACTTCTTTTTGAAAGCCTGCATTCAGCATTAAAGCAGGCTACTTTTGCTGGCAGGGCAGTAAGAACAGCATTAAGCCCTGCGATGACAGCGCATGGGATGCCCTGTGTCTTAAGGGCAGCTGATTGTTTTGGTTGGCCAGCTCAAGGCAACAAATTCTGCCAGGTTTTTTCACTCCATTGACTGTACTGACAGGAAGAGAACTCAGCCAAGAGACGGAAAATTCAACGACGCGGTAGTATAATGCACTATGTGTATCTGATGAGTGTAAATATTGCACAAAATAACCAATATCAACTACTTCCATTTCCGAATCCAGGCTTTTAAAGAGATAGCAGTGAATGTATCAATTTAGCCCTATTTAACTTTACAGTGCGCTTTGGAAGTGTCTAGGCTCCAAAGGTTAATGATTTGCGTATTCTGTTCCTGTTAACAAATTATAGCTAACGTTTTCATGCTGTTACTTATACTGCTTTATTTGAACAGCTCTTTAAGCGAGTACTACAAATAGAATTGACTCAATCCAATTAAACATATCTCCTGACAAAATAACTCAAACCCAAGAAAGTTTTAATTGTTCCATTATGCAGTGAAACATACATAAATTGTCTGTTTCTTATTATTGTGCACAACATCAAGTTATTTTTTCCTCTCCATTATATTCCTTTATTTGTAAAACCCATCTCTGCTCCCATTTAAAAATTCTTCCCTACTCTAAATGGAGAAATTTTTACAGCTTACAAAATCTTCAGCCTGAACTAGAGCTAGGTGTAAATGGACAGTTCACCAAAAAATAAAAATGTCCATCCTCATCTACCTTTCATCACCTCATTTAGATGGTGGTGATAGATGTTGGTGTTCCCGTTAGCAAAACTAATGGCTGTTCCCTCATTGGAGCGCTCCCATGTCAGCCATTACGCTGATGTCGTAGAGTGGCCTTCCAGTGTATGGTCCATCGGACCCTGCCACTGCACGGGGCTTTATTCGATGGGCTGTTATTTAAAGCATCAATAACTTCTTCAAGAAAAAAATTCAGGTTAGTATGTGTGCTAACGAGGTCTAAATAAAAATATTGTCACTGTTACTACTGAAGAATGGCTTGAAATGGTTAACTCATAAGTCAGCAGTGATATCTGCGTGCAGCCTACAATCCTCAATGCCACCTTTATCATATCTTCCAATAATCACCTCCCAGAATGCAGCAATTTCTTCAGCTGCACTGGCACTACATACACTCTCTCCAGCCTAGTACACGTTTATGTTCTTTAATGGCTGGTTTACAAACCTGTCTACAACTCTTCACTTCATCATACATCTGAGGAGAGTGCTTCAAGGCTATCCTTTAATTTCACTTGGCTTTACCGCAATCATTGCTAAACCATTTACCTGGGACACTGTGAGTTTTGCTGTAAGGGGAAACCCTAAATTCGAGCTGAATAACCTGTATTTTTGAAATAAAAGCATTTACTTCACCAGTCCCCATAAATACATCTTGCAAATAGCAAATAATATTAGTTACTAGTATTTCTTCTTATGACAGTGGGGGATCAACCGGTCCCCACTGCTCTTTTCTACCTGCCTCAGTGACATTCTCATAATGAGTCTGACATCATGGACATACTCTACTATGCACTGTACATCCACCAACACCACGATTGGGTTATGATCACTATGCTTGCTCTCCAAGCGTTGTAACTTAGAATGTATCATAACAATATTACTAGAGGATACACTTGCTGTGAATGTCGAAGGGTAGAACCTAGCTGGCTAAAACATGCTTCGAGCATTACATGAATTCCACGTATAGAGCATCTACTGCACGAGGTAACATGCCTGGCTCTCGGCTATCTAAAGTAAGCACCTCTTCAGAAGACTCATCTAATTTAACAATAAAATCATACGTCAGAATGATGGATAATTCTTCCTAGCTAAGACACAAATCAACAGACATAAAATAATCCCAAACAGTCAATTACTTCAGAACATTTTGGATTAAAAATGTCCTTCTGGAAATTGACAGACAGATAGTTCCCTTACTTTTTGCAATTTAGTTCCAAGACCTGGATGTTACCTACATCCAAAATCTATCCATTACAGCACAATGAATTGCTAATGCAACCTGTATGAATAAATCCACCTTGGCTCTTCCAGAGGATGATGGTGTCCCCGGAACTGCACCTGTATACGAAGCATACCCCTCCAGAGTCACATTGTAGTACAACCAGGTTTCTTGTTGAACAATTTTCTGATGTTGTGTGATGAAATACCAAGCTTTGACTGCAGTCCAGAGGTATTCCATGAAATAAGATTAATACCCTCTGATCATTTTGGTACCTGCAATTCATTGAAAAGCCTTCTGCAGAACCAGCAAAACAAATATTTTTGTGTTCTGAGGAATCATTGACAATTTCAAGTACTTACATTTGGTCACATTTGGTCGGCTCCCACAATACTCACAATGGGTTTGGCTTCCGCGGTTGCTTATTCTGAGTGCAAATGTCCTTATACCTCCCTAGCTGGAAAATTAGCTGGGTGGCTTGCAATGTCCTTATACTGTAGGGCGGGGTTACCTTATCCGATATATCATGTTGTGATGTGGTATTATTTCATCACAGTTTGGCTTTACAGCAAACCATTAAAAGCAAATAATGTATACATAACCCGATTACCACAGTTTTTAATTGTTTCTTCTTACCACAAAGTGAGATCCTTGCTCCCTTTGTTCAGCTTTTGTCAGCATTCTGTTGCGTGTCTACCCTGCTCCCCTTCACAATTTATTTTAATGTTTTATTATTCTTAAATGAACTCTACATTCCATTGTAGATAGTCTTTCTTCTCGGTGATATTTAAACAAATGCGTAAACGATTTATTCTTGCAATTGTGTAAAAAAAAAACATGCATTATTTGTCTATTTCGAAACTATGTTTAAAATTGGCCCGATTCACACTAATCAGGGAATACAAATTTAGACATTTGATCACGTCCAATTTCTTTTGGACAAATTGCTTTGTTTAGATGCCCCTTCAAATCGATTTATATTTTTCTGCTGCTGTATTGTTGTGAAGAGATGTGGACAAGATTGATTTAGGAAATTTAAGTTCATACAAAGAATTAACAAATTATGTTCACCCTGATGTGCAAACGTGACCGTGTTATTTATCATCCAGTCGAAGTCGAACTTTCATTTTGTGTCGAACATATATTTCTCCTGGGCATTGGAGGCGCGCACCCTTTCATCATAATGAAAGGCGTGCTGGGAATTTCAGCTGCCGCCATTTTCAACATCCGAGTCAAAGTGAGCCAACGACTCAAACCATGCAAGGAGCCCTCATTGATTGCTTTCGGGGTTGACACTGTGTGTGAAGTCATGGTTACAAGCTGCTACAAGATAGAGTGTTGAACAGAGCACAGGGAGTCTTTGTTTCTTTATGAATGGCAGTGGCCTCGTGTGTCTTTCACGACGTGCTGTCTGTCTTTTTCGTCCTCAGTTCTTTTCAACTAAAAACCTGACAGTTTTATTTTTGGTTTTCCTCACATTGATAGGTAACCGTGAGGGGTTCTTTAATATTGAAATTGTAAAGTGAGCTGGTGTTAGCAATGTCTGCAGAAAAGTATGAAGAGGAGGATATGAGACAGTTTGCGTCTGGATTTATTGCACCATATTATATAAGTAAAGACGGTATTGTAGTATTTGGTATACTTCATATTTGGTTCATATTTTTTTTTTAAAAAAAGTAAATGTGCAGTTTTGCTTAGAGATTTTTCAAGACATCGTGCAGGGAGTAAAACACTTCAATTCACAAGTTAAAACCACTGGAAAGTGATCTAACGTTGTGAAATTGTCTGTTGAATCCATTGTGTCGCTACGAAACTTTTGTTTGTGTGACCAGGTTCATGAAAAGAGAGGTTTGCAAGATTCTCAGGCAACATATTTGTGAGAATGCTTTAGATACGTTTTCAAATACATAAGGATTCTACCAGTTCTGTCATTTCAGCAGAATTTTAGTAAGATTAAAGATATTGACCTATTTCTAAACGATTCAGGAAAAGCAGGAAACAATAGTGCTAACACTGCAACCATTAATACATTGGGGCTAGTAATCACGTCATGTATTGGTGTGGGGTGCTAATGTGGCACACATTTGGTGAATTTCTGTCTTTTGGAAGGTAAAATCTGGCAAAATCTGTGCATGAGAAAACTGCACTACACTGCGTTTTGCTGTTCAGACCAACCGAGAACATGTAGAATCAATGTGTCATTCATGTTTTTGACTTGCTGTAGTCAGAATGGTGAGATAGTGTTGCACTGGTAGAAAACTGAACCCCACTGCATTTGTATTTACCCCCAAGATGAGAGTCATAGATGGCAATATGTAAGGGCATAATTTATAGTTTGATAGATGCGTGACTCCCTTGATGGGTATCTCATCCACCTTATTACAAGAACCATAGGATCCAATACAGTTGTTATAATGTGGACGGGATGTTCCTCACATTTCAGATAGGGCAACCTATTCGCCAAACCCTAAACCAGGCCCTAAGTGTTCAAATGTGGCAGGATGATATACTTTCTTCATGTCAATGTTGAGTACTGCATATAAGAATATTGTGCTGCTTAAGGAGACAAAGGGCCCCAGTTAGAGTTTGGCAAATGATTACTTTGTCACAAACATTAGGGATGTATTATCCAGCCTATTGCAAGTGCATTGTTTCCTATGGCACTTGTAATAATGTAGATGAGATATTCATCAAGTTTGTGACACAGTACCAGTCCGCCAAACTCTAAATCAGCCCTAAATTTAATATAAATGCTGATCTCACTACTATCAGCTAGGGTTAAACCAAAGACAGAGCTGCACTTTTGCCATTGATGATTGCGCAAAAGCTAAAGATGTCATACTAAGACGTGTGATTAATTCATAATGAGTACATTAGTGGTCATTTTTAGTATATATCAGATTTTTCATGGTTCTTCCTAATATTGATTGAGCAAAAAGAGTATTTTTTCAGTTGAACTATTGAATTGCATCTTAATTGCCTTTGCAATTACTGAAACGTTGTGAATGTATGGTTTTCTAGGGAGACTTCATGCTCACCATCTATTCATTTTGACTTTAGAGGCTTTGAAATGCATTGTAATTGCCTTCCTTTATCCAATTCGTCATATCAAATACTGTTTTATAAAATGTGACCCCATTTAGTTTATATTTTCAGGTCTGTCTCTTCTGAGAACCATCTAAGCACAATTGATGCCTCTCCTTTCCAACAAATATAGAATTGTCTCAATTAATTCAATAATTATTCATGTTTACCTTATTTTATATTTAGCGCTGTTTTCTTGTCTTCATTCAGGAAATGATTCATCACGATGTAGACCAACTAAGCAATACCACAAAACATATTTCTTATTTGAGAGAAAACATTTCTTCTAATGTAACATTTTGTTTTGTTTTTTATAAACCTTTGTATGAAAAATATTGTATATGGAAAAAATTACATTACTGTGATACACTTTCCTTATTATACATACAAACTGTTCTCATCATGGAACATACCCAGAGTACTGGTAATGAAAACCTCTTGTTGATTGAAAATCTCAACTGATGTCCCATCCAATTCATATTATCAATTACTGATCTAAGACATGAACAACCTTGGCATCCTACCAATGGTTAACCACCCCATTCATGAAGTGGTTTAGTTTCATGACCTCATTTTCTGACAGATTTCAGATTTTGCCCTATATTACTACTAAAGCGTGTCTAGTTGGAACATACTTTTATAAATCCATCCATTTCAGATGAGTTCACCTCAACTCAATAAAAGCTTTATTCGGAAAGCAAAGCACATCCATAAAAGCAAAGTACAAAATACAGCATGATTAAAAAGTTATCAATGTCAATGTTCCATTCAGACTTTAACAGACAGAATATTTCATGAAGGACTATTCTTTAGTATAAAAGTTTATCAAACAATGGAATTACAATGCATGTCAGGAACGCAATATCTTATTAATAAACATCATTCATTTGAAAATGAATTAAGAAAGTAGTTTTGACACTCAATTTTTAAGAAACAACTGGCGAACTAGAGTTTACAGTTGAAGAGTCGTTCGGTGCTTTATACAGAATTTTAAAAACTTTGCAATGTTAAAACATATTGCAGGAGAATCCAGCATTTGTAGAGCCAGAAGGGCGGGACGGCATTCACGTAGAGACATTTGTAGCAAAAGAGGTTTCAGCCAGCGTTTTCTAGGTTCACAAAAAAATTTACAAAAGAAAGTAACATGTAGAAGGGACTGTAAAGAAATATCGTCACAGGGGCAGGTGGAAAGTTCCCTTGACCAGTCGTTAGTATTGGGAAAGGTAATGAGTCGGTGAAAATTGTTGAGTCTAAATCTAATAAGTATAAATACGTCGTAAGTTGGCAAATTTAGGATAAGGTAGGGCTCTATATTGTAGGAGGTTTGAATTAGTAGAGAATGCTGGACAGAAGGTTTGCTGACTTCAACAGCCAAGCGGAGATCGTCAAGATGTTTTAGACAATCCGCTTTGAACAGTTTTCTAGGAATCTTTAACATGTCTAGGGGGGTAGTGTGGAAATTAGGATGTCCCAGATCGTTAGAAAATTTGTAAACATAATGTAGCCAAGGAATTTTATGAAAATATGTCAGTTTTTGGCAGTCCCTAATGATTGCTTGAGTTAAACGCAGTTTTTCTGAGCACCAAATACGATGCCACAACATGATTGGTTGCAAGCGGATGGTATCAGTGATATATGGCAGACCAAGTTCTTGATGGCAAAAAAAAGTTGATGAGGATTTGGGGATTGATAATAGGTATCTCAAGAAACTGTTTTCGGTTTTTTGAATGGAATCTACTTCGGCATATCCCCATATGCCCGCACCATAAGTGGCTGTGGTGATACATTTTGGGCGGTAGATTTCCAGGGTTTCTTTGGGAGGTCTCTTTCCAAGTCTCTGAGTGAAAGAGACTAGGGCCATGGAAGACTTCAAAAACTGGAGATTTCTGGCCTCGATTGCCCTTTTCCAGGTCCCCCTTTCGTCGATCACCACTCCTAGATAGGGATATGTTGTTGTGTGATCGATCTTGGTGTTGGCGATATAAATACCAAGTCCCTTTACTGTTTTTTTGCCAGAGGTCATGATGAATGTTTTGGAGGGGTTGATTTTCAGGTTTACGTTGGACATAAAATTATAGTAACGATTCAGGGAGCGTTGTAGTTCTAATGGGGTACGAGCGAGGATTACCGCATCATCTGCATATAGTAATGCAGGAATTAAACGGTTGTTGATCTGGGGGAGGTCCTGGTTCCCTTCCAACATGGCTGCCTCCAGGCCGTTGTTATAGATGGTAAAAAGAAAAGGAGCCAGAACACAACCCTGCCTGACTCCCCGTTCGACCCTAAATGGCGAGGATAACTGGCCCTCTGTACCAAACCTCACTTTGGCGGTAGCGCCAGAGTAGAGATCTCTAATATAGTTAACTATTGCTATGTCCACCCCCATATTCACCATAATAGACCATAGTTTAGTGTGTGAAACACAGTCAAACACAGTCAAACGCTGCAGAGAGGTCGACATAAGCCATATAAAAGTTTCCTCCCTTTGCGTTGACGTATTTCCCTCTTAATAGGACCAGGTTCAAGACCTGGTCAGTGGTACTCATACCCTCCCTGAAACCGTATTGAAGGTCGGAGATGGTATTGTTATAATCCGTCCAACATTGCAGCCGGTCGAGTAAAATACGGCCCACCACCTTACCTAAAGAATCAAGTAAGGAGATGGGTCGATAACAGGACGGGCTGTTTCGATCCCCCTTCTTAAAAATAGGAACCAAAATGGACTCTGACCATGAGTCCAATGGTCCGGTTTCACTAGTGGCTTTCACCACTCTAAGTAGGAGGGGGGCCCATAGTTCAATGTTGGATTTAAATAAGTCCACTGGAACCCCGTCCGGGCCTGAAGCCTTCCCTCCCCGGCTAGCTTTGAGTGCTAAGATAGTATCAGCCAAACCGAAATCTATAGGGGGAACATTGGAGGGATGGGAAGGGACTGGCAGCGTCTGAGCAAGGGGGGGGGGGGAGGTGGAGAAATGGGATCTGTAAAACTAAACATGTGCGAGAAATGGTTAATCCATTCGTTCTCAGTTATGGTAATCTCTAGAGTACCACATTCTTTTGGGCCATAGAGGAATGAGGAATTTATAACCTCCCAAAAAGCGGAAGAGTCCTTTAATTTAGAGCTATTTTGAAGGGCAAGCCAAAGTTCTTCTTTTAGTTCTTTTTTACGATTCTTAAGGGACTCATTATATATTTTTCTCCGTTGGGAAACCTCTGCTTTGTCTCTCGGAACTCTCTTTAGGGCCATTTTAAGTGCTTTGTGAGCCTTGGAGCAAGTAGAGTTGAACCAGCTAATTATTGGTTTCTTTTTGAATTTTGGAAAAGTAGTAAGAGCCTTTTTTATCTCTGTAATGATGGTTATTAGATGGAATATTAAAAGACTTAGTAGTCGTAGCTAGTCAATCTACCTCCTCTATTAATGACAATGTATCGAATCTGTTTTGCGTAAGAATGGAGCCATTTGAAATTTTTGATAAGTCGGGGAGTGGCCGGTAGAAAAAGCCAAGTGGTACGGAGAGAATTGCAGTTGGAATAGGCGAGGGTTCTTCCTTCTGAGCTAAGATAGAACGTGCAGCTCTGGGGGTTCTAAAATTAACAATAATGCAGTCGCCCTGGATGGTTTTCAAAGAGGAACCGATCCAGGCGACTCTCCGTACCATGATAATTTGATTGGAATTTAACACATTAAAGTGTTTGTGTTTGGCTAGCAAATCCACCATTTTGTTTCGCAAAGAGACCCAGGATTCTGTCACTCCTTGGGCTAGAGGGGGAACGCCCGTTAAAACTACAATGTATGGGCAGGTGGCAAATTTGGGTGTTCTGAGTTAAATTGGGAACTTGTATTAGCGTTATTAGAATTACTAACTGGGTAAGCTTTCATTGGTTGAGAATATATCGTGGGTAGGTTCTTGACTTTCGTACTCCTATCAGGTGGAGGGTAAATGGATTGTTGTGATGTTCCAATAAACAAAGAACGAGTATGGTCCTCAGGATGGCAAGAGGGTTTAGTCTGAGAAACAGAATGAATAGAGGGTTTGAGTAGGTCATCAGAACTCAGTGCACTCGATCTGGGTGAATCTTTAGTTTCTAAAATGTGCTTCAATTTTAGCTCAAGGGACTTAAATGTGTTATTTAGTTTTGAAAAAAGACTGAGAGCCATGGACTCAAGTTTGCGGTCGTGGATAATCTGTATTTCATCTGTAAAATATTTAAGATTTGATTGCAAAACGTTATCAGGTGAAGTTACATTGAGAGTGGGATGGGCCACAGAGAAGGGTGGTCCTTGGTCAGTTTGTGTGCCCAGAGATAGCATTTTCGGTTTGGAAGGGTTGTTACGTTGTTTAGTTGCCCTACTCTTTTTCTCAGTACACCCCAAGGCCGTAACTTGTGGATGTTTCACTTTTCCTCGGGTCTGTGGTCCCTTCGTACAAGGTGTAACAGGAAGAGGGTAGGAGTCGCTAGCGCCAGATTGAATTTGTGTAATAGGGATAATAGGCATTAGGGAAGAACTGGGAGAGGACGAGGTGGAAGGGAGAAGAAGGGTACTTTGAGGTAGCAATCTGAGTGGGGACTGTTGGGAAGGGTCAATGGAGGGTCTGCGCTCTATTAGGTTTATTTCTTTACTTATAATAGAGTCGGCCCGAAGGAGATAGGCGTCCAATGTCCCCGCAGAGCTATTGTGAGACTCCATATTTTTTTGCACAAGTAGTATTACAACAAAGTATCACAGATGTAACCAGAACCAGTTAAAAATGGGCAAGGTTAAAACCAAACAGTACTCACAGGGCTTAAGCCAGGACGGAATAGATGCAATATAAGCAAGTGGGCCGTGTTCATGAAGCAGCACAAGAGGAAATGGCAGATGACAGGGACCTGGCCCAGCCCAGCCTCCGTCAGCCTACGACGGCCTCAGACGGTCCCGCCCTTGTCCCGGGCTTCTCCCGGCGCGACCTGCGCGCGTCCTCGCGGGAGGAGGGACCAGTCACGCCTTTGTAGCGCCTCCTGGCGCGCTTCGAGATTGCTGTCAGCTGTGCCGCCTGGGTGAGGGCTGCGGGGCTGCTGGTAGTTGTGGTCCTGGTGAGGGAAGGTGCTAAGCCTGGGCGGCACTGGAGCATGAAATGGATGTGCTCCTGTGCCTCAGCGGAGCTCTGGCAAATTCGCGCTGCTCCCCCACGAAAGAATGTCTCCCCAGAGAATCGGTCCCAGACACGCCTTTGTAGCGCCTCCTGGCGCGCTTCGAGATTGCTGTCAGCTGTGCCGCCTGGGTGAGGGCTGCGGGGCTGCTGGTAGTTGTGGTCCTGGTGTGGGAAGGGGCTAAGCCCGGCCGGCACTGGAGCGGGAAATGGATGTGCTCCTGTGCCTCAGCGGAGCTCTGGCAAATTTGCGCTGCTCCCCCACGAAAGAATGTCTCCCCAGAGAGTCGGTCCCAGACACGCCTTTGTAGCGCCTCCTGGCGCGCTTCGAGATTGCTGTCAGCTGTGCCGCCTGGGTGAGGGCTGCGGGGCTGCTGGTAGTTGTGGTCCTGGTGAGGGAAGGTGCTAAGCCCGGCCGGCACTGGAGCGTGAAATGGATGTGCTCCTGTGCCTCAGCGGAGCTCTGGTAAATTCGTGCTGCTCCCCCACGAAAGAATGTCTCAATTAATTCAATAATTATTCATGTTTACCTTATTTTATATTTAGCACTGTTTTCTTGTCTTTATTCAGGAAATGATTCATCAAGATGTAGACCAACTAAGCAATACCACAAAACATATTTCTTATTTGAGAGAAAACATTTCTTCTAATGTAACATTTTGTTTTGTTTACTATAAACCTTTGTATGAAAAATATTGTATATGGAAAAAATTACATTACTGTGATACACTTTCCTTATTATACATACAAACTGTTCTCATCTTGGAACATACCCAGAGTACTGGTAATGAATACCTCTTGTTGATTGAAAATCTCAACTGATGTCCCATCCAATTCATATTATCAATTACTGATCTAAGACATGAACAACCTCGGCATCCTACCCATGGTTAACCACCCCATTCATGAAGCGGTTTAGTTTCATGACCTCATTTTCTGACAGATTTCAGATTTTGCCCTATATTACTACTAAAGCTTGTCTAGTTGGAACATACTTTTATAAATCCATCCATTTCAGATGAGTTCACCTCCAAGAAGACCATTCTGATCTCTCCTACTTGAAAAACAGGAGTAGACATTCTTCAACAAACTTCAGACACTCTGGGCACACAGGTATTTTTGCAGTGCTTAATAAGAACATGACCACCACACATGACCAGTTGGCATGGATTATTTTCACTGGCTCCCTGTAGCCAAACATATTAAGTTCAAATCACTGACAATAACACATAGAACTTTCCATCACATTAGCCCATATACACTTTGACACAAACTTCAACGCAACACTCCCACTAAATCACTATGCTCTGTGAATGCCAATTTGATTACATTTCCCAAATAAAAAAAGCTCTAATCGGCGGTAGAGCATTTTCTGTAAAGGTGGCCAGTTTATGGAACAGCATGCCAACATTTCTTCACTCTATTAGCAACCATTATGCCTTCAGGAAATCCTTAAAGATCTGGCTCTATAAGCTCTAGGGTTTATACATGTATGGATTGGTTTATTTTAGTTTGAACCAGGATGCCTCTTTATGGTAACAGTTTGCACTATATAAATAATGTTATTAATATTAATAATTCTGTAACACAAACGATTTTCAGAGGAGTCTGTCTCTTTAAAGTTCAAGGGCATGTGCTAGAGAGATGAATAAATGAAAACCATCTTTTGAGTAAATGACATGTTGGAGAGACACGACCATGGAATTAAAAAAGGTTCTTTGCAGAACTGTAAGGATCTTATTTCGCACTTCCAATACCAAAATAGACACTTGTAGACACTCAGAGCCAGTGCCTCAGCCACTGTGTGACTGCTTCTTCGATTTCCTCTTTTCTTCTTCTAATTTACTGTTGTGGTGTCCATGATTATCAGTTCTCTAAAAGTCTTGGCCCCCAACCCAGCAAAACTAACATCATTACTTTTTGCCAGCGGGCGCAATGGGCATTCATCACAAAGTTCATCAATGCCATTATGTTGTACAAAGGAACATTTCTGGCAACACAAACATGCATTGATTATTTGCTGATGAATCTGTGTGTTAATCTTGAGAGATTCGACAGCTACAGCTATTAGAAAGAACGCCCCAAATGCCAGCTGTTTTGTAGATTAGAAAATCATTGAATGTTCCAGCCTGGATTGAAGATGTAGAGTCCTAAAAACAGGCAATATGTAGAAACTCCTGGACAATATTAAACATTTCTTATGGGAGTCTGCTGACAAGCTATGTTTGATTACCTACAAGGTGCTCCTGAACAGAAAGTTTGAAAGTTATATTACTATGTAACAACCAACGGGGCATGCAGTGTAAGCCTAAGAACCAAGGTAAAAGTAATGTATCAAACAACAGTGGTTCAGTTGAGGGGACCTAAGTGAGCCACTGTTCTTTGATGCATTAGTCCTATTGGTTGGGTACCACCTTCCTGCAGGACACATCATCTGTATTCAGCAGAGTAGGAGGCGTTCTTAGGAATCCGTAGCTCATTTTGGAACGATAGTTACAAGCCAGTGTGTTGCAGCCCTATTGATACACTGAGACCAAACATTTGATACCGCAGTATTAACTTAAACACAGCAGAAGACATTTGAGCTGCTAAATAAAGTACTCAATAAGAAAGGGACACAAGCAAAAAGAAACATAAATAGACATTTCCAATTAACGCAAGCAGTGACAAAGAGTAACTTGATCACAAATCAGATGGAGTGCACCAGTAAACAATATGTTCAGAAAAATACAAACTTGTGCCCTCCAGTGTGAAGAAGTTCAACCAGTGTCATGACTAATCTGACATGTTGCCTTGATGAGTCTTTTCCAGCAGCTGCTGCCAATTACCATGTTGATGTTCTCACATTCAATTTTTAACAACTCCTTGCTGACAGTGCTGGGTCCTCCTAAATTGATGTTTCTATGATCACCCTTCTGCTTAACAGGACATATCCCTTTATGCTGTAGTTGTCAAAAACATTTGTCCCATTGCTTTCTTGTCCTGCCTAGAAAATATTCTTGTGTAGGTTTACAAACCACAGGCATGTCTTCATCAACAACACTTACTAGACTCCGTTTTGTACACAATTTTTCTTCAGCATTGGGCTTGGACTGCAGAAGTCTCTGCTAGATGTTTCTGCAGCATTACACATGGGCAATCATACTATATTGGTCTACTTCTTAGGTTTGGTGGCTAGAGCTGAAGAACTGACTCTGAAACAATGTGGATGTTTTTTTACACTAGGAATCTCTACATCTTCACTGTTCTGAGCTGTGAGGCCTACCTGTCACAATGTTCCAATAGCTTTGTGAGCCATTATTGGTCATTCTCAGTAGTCTGCATATGTATTACAATGGATTACCTATCACATGCTGGTGATACTTATATGTCATTGTTGGTCTTATGATATCTTTAATAATGTCTCATTACAACTGAACTAGATTGCAACTTGCTAGGGACATGGAAAGTTCAATCCTAATTCTAAAAACAATGAGCTGATTGTGATGGGTCCCAATTGGAGAACTGACTTTCTATCCTAAGTCCCCTAGGCTGCTGGTTCATAATGTTTGGCACAAAGTCAGAAACTTGAACTCCCTTTAAAATTTGGCTGTTTGCCAGAAGCACAGAAACCAAATGTACACTAACTGAAGGGCGACAATGTAGTGACAACTTTTTGGTCTGCAAGAATGGGAATTATCTCGTATGAGCTTCATTATTTTATGCATTCCCATAAAGTCTGATTCTGATGCTAGTATTCTAGCGTCTACACAGGAGGTGGGGTTCTATCTACCTATTAAATTACTGTGTGTAATTTATTCAGAGCATTGCCCTATGTTGACCAGGTCTTTCCCTCATAATAGAAGATTTTCTGTTCTTGTCTGTGAAGCATGTACATTCTTCTATTTTATGTACAACTAATAAAGTCCTGTGTTTGTTCAAGCGGGTGATTTACAGTTGTTTATTTTGTTCCATTTATTTGACACTCCTCTATATATCTCTTTATTTTCTGCTTTTTATTGGGTGTACCCAGATGCAACTGAGCCTGTAGTGTAAGTGTAGATAATATTAACTGATAACGTCTCTGCCCAGCTATTTATAGATAATCATAGGGAGTTGGGTTGTCAAGTTATGGGGAGAGAAAGCACATCATCTTAAGGTAAGCTGTAACTGACTGAGCTTTCTCTTCCTTCTATCACCAAACTATGCTCTAGACTTCCTTTTGGTCTGCCTTCAGTCTTCTATCCTTGGCACACAATCTTAAAGGAGAAGGATGCTGCAAGGGCTCTTCAGAGGCATATATGACCTATGAATGCTTAGGCTTAATTTTGAGTTGTGAAATGCTAAACTGCTACATAGGCATGAAGAAGCAGACACTTCAGCAAAGACTATATATGCTGCTTGTTAAGAAATCAACTGAGTTCAGCCAAAATCTATTTTCTAATAACAAATGCAAAGGCTTACAGGGAATAGACTCTATCCATGCTACTGCGCAGTTCAACACTGAACTTCCATATAGTGCTAATTTAGTTTTCATTGTGTTTTCTTATTAAAGATAACTAAATTCATATTTTTAATGTAGGTCACATGCTGCCGCTATCTCTGGCAGAGCACATACTCCTTTAAATGTATATGTTACCTTATAGGTGTAGATAGAAACATTTTCTCTTCCCTATAGTTCATGTCTGAACTTGGCACAATGATTCGAGAAATCTGCAAACACGAAATTAATTTTCCAAAGAAACAGGTATGGAAATTTGGAATAGAACCATTTGCCCATTTCTGATATGGTTGTAACCCATTTACCTGCACTCCAGATACTGCAGAGTTAAAAATACAGATATGAAGAACCAAAGCAAGTATGTGCTAATAAAGAATAGAACAATGTGCTAAGAGATTTCCTGTCAAGCTACTGCCCTCAACCGGGAACTCATAAAATTCAGAGTAACATCAGTAAGTAATTACTTTTTCTAGTGAATCAGGGTGAAAAGCAATGCTTTTATTTAGCCGGACCTCTACGCTGCTTTTGTCAAGATTGACCAAAAGAAACTCCAACAACAACTTTCTATATATGGTGGTTTTGTTAGAAAAATACTTTTTCTCTCATTCCCATCTTATTTGTCTTGCTGTGGTAACTTGTCATTGTACACTTGAACAACAAATAACATCATCTAAGGGGCTCCATAAGAATATGCCCTCCCGTAAAGACTCTTCAATACCTAACTGACACATTTTGCAGATGTCTTTAGAAGTTTCAAAAAGAACTACAACATATATGCTGATGATACTCAGATTCTTTTCAGAGTGTCAAATTGAAATAGTTTGTTTCATAGTAACCAGGACCGCTGCCCTCATTTTCAAAGCTGGGCACTAGAAACAGATAACTGAACGGGTTAAAGACCCAGACCATAACACCATATTTTACCAAACCAAACGTTCTTAGATTTGTGTACTCAGAGATGACCACCTCTCAAAATGTCCCCTACCTTGAAATCATACTTGATTCTTATCTCTGTAAATATATATTGGGGTATGTGCAGAATGCAACATGTGTGTACCATTTTCATTTGAGTGTAAGAGTCATTGAGGGGCGTTTGTGTAGCAATGAGGTTAGCATGCAAAAAGAACGAAAAAAATAAATCTTTAGGAATACTGCTTGTAACTATCGTAGGTGTGAGGAGAATTTTAAGTGGGGTGCTCTCTTACTTTAGTATATGTATTATTGGATTGTCCAGTATTTAAGATAGGAGCATCATTTTTCTTTGCTGGCTATAGTATTTGAAAAGGTATTTCATGGTCTGAAAAGGTATTTCACTATGTTGAGAGCATAATGATATTAAGAGAAAAAGGTGTTTTATTTTGTATTATGTCCTTGTAGTGAGAGATCTGATCTTATATAAAATCGAAAAAATATGATTAGCGTGAGAAAATCACTAGGTCATCTCTATCAGAAGCAGGTTTGGCTTAACTTACTAATGGTGCAGCAGAATTAGGAATGTTTGAATATTTATGTGTCTGTGATGCAGAAGGGGGCATGATATATTGGTACTGGTGGTTAGTTCAGTGCCTAATGTAACCTACGCAAGGTCACATGATCTATTGGTCGTAAGTCTTCATTGAAGTCTTTAAGTTTTTAAGCAGAATGAGCTCCTATTTTGGTTGTGATTAATGTGCTTTTGGTTGGTCTTTTATTCAGCAAATTGTTTATCAAGGTGGCTGAGCAGGTAAAGGTGTGATTTGTCTCTGATAGTCATTGCCTTAGTTAGGTTATCAGGGATGAGCTGGTTGAGGATGAGAATGTGCATAAATAGGTAGCATCTAGTGGATAGGTATGACCATGACAATGACTATATCCACCTTTTTAAAGACAATGGCACATCTCCTTTGGAGGTGGATCTTTTCAGGAGTTTGACAGAGTACTTTCATGCAGTGTGGCACATGTTTCCATCAGGAACAGGAAGTCATTTTTGTTATCAGTGCCAGGGTCATAGTTGAAGCATGGAAATAATTGAGGAAAGTGCATTAGAGTGAAAATGAGCTCACTCAGACTTTGTGGACAGGTGTTGGCAGTGTAGTTTGGTAATGATGTTTAGGAAACTGGAGGAATACCTGTAGAGATGATTGGTTGGTGGAATGAAGTGGGTAGTGATAGAATCCTTGAAGAGCTCAAAAACAAATTGTCATATCCTGGTACTCCGTAAGGTCATCATGTTACTATCTTTAAAAGCTAGTACAATTGAAAATTTTATGAAAAGTATGAACAATGAACTGGTTGATGGATGGAAGGACGGACTGACTGATGGGATGCTGACAAGTAAAATGTGTCTTAGATATGTATAAATTGAACAGTTAGAATAACAGTGCAATATACGTAGTGCTCATCATGCTCAATAATTATATTTGGCATTACCATGGTGCAACATCATGGTCACTGAGGTTCAAAGTGAAGTGTTCTAAATCTTTTTTAGTACCTTCTAAGTGAAATTGGTTCCCAGACAATCACAAAACTTCAGCTGGATACAGTTTTCCCTTCTCAGAGAAGGTATTGCTGCCAGTAAAATGATGGATTACTTTGTAAACAATGGAACCATAGAGTTCCAGAATGTCTTACTTCCGATTCTGATGATTGTTCTGAAAAGGATCAGCCCGGGATGCCCAGCCATCCTTTTGATGTCAACATGGCTTCATCAAATCTATTTCTCAGGGTGGTCATCTGCTGCAGAAGGAGCATATTCACTCCTAACAGATGAAATGCCACCTACCCACGAGTTGGGGAATGTGGTAGTGTTAAACCCATCCCTAACAACACCTAAGTTGAGTGTATGGTTCCTCAAGAGCTAAAATGTTCTTGTTTGTGCTTCTCCACACAGAATGTAGATGTTCTGGCAGCTGGCAGATATACTTCCACTAAGCGCGCAATGCAAGAGCATGTGGCTGAGGTTCTGCCTTTTGGCCATTTCAAAAGAAATCATTCTGTTTACATGCTTGGTGGACAAATTCATGCCACCTGGCCGAGTCAGGTGTTTAAAGTCCACATGGTAGCCATAAACCATTAGTTCAGACTAAAGGTGTCCTTCTAAACAGTCACAAGTCATTTGACAACTTTGACACAGCTGGTCTTAGCTTGATTGAGAAATATTTTGAGGTATTGGCCTTAAATGATATCGAGCTCCGGTCATGAAATCCATCTTTTTTGGTTTGCCAGCCAGGTACACAACTGAACTACAGCTCCTATTCAGATCAGAACCTTCCACTGAATTTCACTGTTCTGTTACACGTCCACTTGAATGAGGAAGACACTTTCAAAGATGCAGAGTACAGCTGGAATGCCAGGCTCATACTTGATCTTTTAAAGTGACAGAGTTGGTGTTCTGCATTCCCTTTTTTGTGACATTTGGAGGCTACTGGTGCTGTTTGAGTGCCATATTATGCTATAATTGCAAGATACATACTGTTATGTGTCACAGATTGCTATGCGTTCATGTAGTTGATCCTCTATCCAGTGTTCATGCATACCTTCAAGGTTAAGGTTGCATTTGCAGTTTTCTCAAGGTATGTAAGTGTCCTTTAAGTCTTGCAGGTAGTTATGTGGGTTACTGCCCATACATTCAACTGCCCATATTTATGCAAACAAGGCATCACCGGAAACAGTATTACATTTTAGATGAATCTTTTCCACATCCTAGGGCTACAGTGTCTGCTTTCTTATCCTTCCCTTTTCATTCTCAGTTACTGCTGAATGTAACCACATGTTGAGAATAGCAAATCAGCATGAAGCACACGTAAGAAACCTTTATGGTTGTTCATTTACTCTTAGCCTAAAGGTTTCTTTCCCGTTATCAACAGCATCCCTGTGACCTCCACCAACACCCTCCAGAATAGGCCAAAAATATGCAAAGTGGGACATGTGTCTGGAGAAAGGACCAACATCTTTCAGAAAACCATCCATTGAAGACCGTTGCATGACAGGGATAATTTGGTGGTAAAGTGATAAGGAGCTTAATGTCAAGTTGTGAAACTCAGAGCGCCAAACTTTATCTTTGCTAGGCAAAAAAGTACAAGGCTGTCGCATTCCAGAGTTCCATGTATGCCACTATGCCACTAATCAATTTGTGCAATTGAATTGGGTGTGCCAGTGGTACTTTAATAGGCACCCTTCTTACTAACAAAGTATGACATGGCCCAGGAAAGTCTCTGTGTCTCCGGTTCATGTCACGGTGCAGCAAGTCTTTCTTCTATCTACATACCTGAGGTGGTGGGCAGTCCAAATTGCAAAGCAGATAGCCTCTTTTGGTCTGATCACAACTGGCACTGCATTACGTAGAACTGTTCAAACAGACATGAGCTTGGTGTAGAATCCTGAAATAAGAGGAATGCATTGAAATTAATATGATAAGAGTTTATGCAAAGCTTTTCTCTTTCTCCATTACTTTGTGCCTTAGGAACAGCTGTAGAATTATAAAATAAATGGGATTGCTAATTGAGTAGTTAGGTTCATTGGAATCAAGGTGTCTAATAGAAGGCAATTTGCAGCAGCAAATATTAAAACAAGGCAAGGAGTCCTTTGTGTGTTTAGAATAATCAATCAAATCTACATTCTCACTAAGGTGGATGTTTGACATTACGTTCACAAACTACTAGACTTGAATGGTTATTTCACTTATAACATAGGGAACAGTACCTTCTAATCTGGTGCTTATTATGCGTAGCTTGTTAAATTGTGATCGATGTGCAAACACCCTCTGCATACACCCTTGTTCCATCCGAATTGGAAAAGAAAATGCCAGGCCTCCTGCTACTCACCCCTAAAACCCATAACACCTTCCTCACCAATAATGGTGAAAACCATGCCACTGTCACATTGGGAGTCGAGAGCCATCCCTTTACTGACAAATGTTCTGTTACAACCACTGGGCAGTCCAGCCTTTTCCCTTTTTTGTCAGTGTGGTTCTGCAGAGGCCAATGTTGACAAGGGAATATGGGGGTTGACACAGTCATAGTTCTGCCCACATTCTCCCATCTTCCTCAGGTCTCTGGGGACCCAGGATGGGCAGAAAATGCTAGATGAGGCCACCAACCACCATTCACTGGTCGAAATGGGGGAGAACAAGAAAAGCAAGTGCCTCCCCTGGTGATGCAGCAACAATGAGAAACAACTTTTCTTTTGTAATTACATTGGATAACTTGATACACCACAAAGCATAAGTATGAACTTCAATGCGTCAATGTAGAATTGAAGCAGAGGCATTGAGAGTCAAAGAACAACTTGATATGTTTCCACTTATTGTTTTATTCCTGGCTTTTTAAAAGTAAAAAAATAAACCTCTGTTGTGGCCTTGGGCCTGTTTAACAGGTTGTCTGTCAATGTTCTCTGCTAAACAATTATGCACGAAACTAAAAAGGGCCCTGAGCCCTAGACTCGGGAAAGCTTAGCCCACACGAACCCTAAAGCCCAGCCAAATCTGGCCAACTCCAATATGCATGAAACTAAAACAGGCCCTGACCCATAGACTCCGGAAACCCTAGCTCACACCACTAAGTCCTAAAAACTACCCCGACGCCCCCCCTCCTGAGCCTTTAAAACTGCCCACCCCCCCTAAAAACTACTCCCTTCCTCTCCTCTCCTGAAACCCAAACCCATCCCCATTCCATCTTACCTGTATGCATCGAGCCTTCTGTCCGGACGATTCCTATTCCTCTCTACGCCCATCCATGCATCTGGACCGCACATAGCCTTAACCACACATATGTTGTTGGAACATGTGTTGCTCTGCTTGTGTTGTTCCCACTGTTTCCTTTTTCTCTATGATAAGACAAATATCAACATCCTTACTTCTTCTGCGCCCCCTCCCTCAATGACATAATGTCATTGTTCAGCTTCTCCCACAACCTCTTTTCTTGAGCTACGCAAATGGCATATTGTTTCCATACTTTCCCTGGCCAATTCAGGATCTGCTTATCACCTTCTTCAATGGGATACAGCACTGCCAATGTGTAGTGCTATGCCCATGTATTTAAAAACTGAAACAGCAACCCTCCTTTTCACTTTATGACCCCCCCCATCGCTTATTCTCATCTCCTTAATGTATACTACAACATAAACATGCTACTCAGCACCATATAAGTTCCAAGACCAATAAAACAGATAAGCATTTTTAATCAGAACTGTTTCAAATATTGGTAAATTAATCAAAACACTAGTCAACACTTAACAGACTGGGCATTCAAATACCCATCTCAGCAGACCCAAGAAATACTTGTCATTGACATTGGAAAAGTCCTAAATATTGTCAACTGCACAAACATCATCCTGTCTCAATGCTCATCTACTTTTTCCTGTAAGAAACAAGTCAGTTGGCTCACAGTGTAGAACAGATCAATATACACAGCGCTTGTCTGTGATACACATCTGTTTCCGTTCATCCTACCGCTCTAGTAGAACCCTGCCCCACTCTACTCTATGATATCTCTAATACAACACCTGTAAAGCCCTAGTTATATATGCACCACGTCTCGCTTCAAATAACATCCTGTTTCTGAACTGTCCCAGAGGCCACCTCCCCAAATGCCTTCAAAATGGCCAAAGGAAGCAGATTTTCTACTTGGGGACACCTTAAGACTCAGCAGTCAACGAAGTATAAAATGCTAGTTGGTACAGCAGAGATTCATCCTGCTCCCTTTCAAACCTGAAAATATTCTTTTCTACTGCCCAGCTACTCATGAGCACTGCCTTCCTCAGTCAGGCAACATTTGTCATTATTGTTAAATGCTCATGTACCATGGTCTTTGTATGTATAGCCTTTCTTGTTGAATTGTTATACTAACTCATAATGAGGTGGTTTCTCCACATTCAATCCAGGATGCAGGAAACCAGAGGTATCAACCCACGTTGCCTGCCTGATGCATTGTGAAATGGCCCCTACGAAACAATTTGTGAAACATTCAGGGGTATATTAACTAATGGATTGCATAGTTGTTGCTTGAAGCAAGGTATTGCAAGGCAACACAAGTCCTTAAACTGTATTAACAAAGCCACACAAGGGGCTATTTGAGGGTCCTGTGTGACTTTGTATAGAAATATAACGCAATGCGGAAGCTTGCACTGCGTTGCATCACATTTTGTTATTGACGGTGTTCCATTGGTAGAGCTTGGGCATTCCTGTGCATCCACCCATGAACTTGATGCAATACCAGAGATACTAAAGGCTGTAAACCTGGGATTGCGGCAATATGGTGTGCTTACCACTCAGAGGGATGACAAAGACAGTGCACCAGCGCTAGAAGAGAGCAGAATTGTGCATTATCATAGTAAATATGGAACATTTCTGCTCTCTCCCTTTCGCACAGTGCAACACAGCTAGTTGCCTTGCTGCCTTCTGTTCCCTAAAATATTAATAAACCTACCCCTCAATATGTTCAATATAAACTAGCCAATATGGCAAAATACATGTTGTGGGCTTTACACAGCCATTTGCAAAACAATTGCAGTAGCTTGTTCAAGAGAACTAAAGATGCCCTTTTGACAACTACTGATGTAAAAATTGTAGTGTCCATAACATTGCATGGGGGTAGAATCATTTATGATATGTGATTGTACCAGAGGCGCCTGGAACGTATATGCACCAGTGGGGTGGGTGACTAAGTGGTGGGTGGGTGTGTGCATGCAGGCAATGCTATAGGCAAATAACAAAACTTAATGTCACCTACCTTGCCTACTGCACATCCAACGTCCTCCTCGGTCCCATTCTCTGTCGGATCCGTGGGCTCCAGCCTCCAGGAAGTTTCACTAACCAATCCTGGCGCTACTCTCACCTCACCAGCATGAGAGTAGCACCAAGACTGGATGGATCGTCCTTGCTGGATGCTCCTTCAGGCCCTTTAGGCCTGTGTTTGTTTTCCATCACACTGTCTAAGACAGCTGAGTCGAGAGCTGCAAAGTGTGCACGTCACTTTGGCTGGCTCAAGGGACATGTACTTTGGAGCGTCCATCTTGCTCCTCCAGTCCTCTATGCAGCCAATCGGTAGCAGAGGAGGACACGCCCCCATTTGTCCCAGCTGGAGGCTCCTGCGTACTAAGCATGAAAAATAGAATGACAATGAAATCCTTTCATTGCCATTTTACTATTCATTTAGCGCCTCTGCAATGGGTAGGAGGGCCGATGCCCCCACGAAAAAAACACAGCTGTATTTTACTACTGTTGATTTACATGTTTCTGCAACTGCTAACTTCATGAATGACCTCTTGTATACTACCACAAATAGTGTGATTTGCAGTGTCACATGTGGTACTCAGAAAACCTAAAGTTGAGCCAGTAATTAAAACAAATAACAGCTAAAAGTGTAAGCTTTCCTTCATTGATAAAGATGTTAATATCGCTAACAATAAGGCGTTTTAGTGTTTAATTATTTTATTCTGTGCTTTTCTTCATCTTAACTTGGGTGTTTGGGGTCAGAAGACATGAAATCCTCATTGGTTTGTTAATCTATTAATTACTTTGCTTTCCCTATGCTATACTTAGGCATATGTTAGGAGAGGTTTATTTTCATTTAATTATTACATCTACTCTATATCTCACAACAAGAAGACTTGCAGTTCCCTTATTTGTCCAATGTGCCTGTGGTCTCAAAAAGTTCCCCTAAAAAAGTTTTATGTTGCATAACGTATGAACAATCAGCGTTTTCAGCATTGTGGGAAAGGTTGTACTGGCATTGAGTCTTTCCATTTAAGTGTTTCCCATCTGAATATTAGCTGCCAAAGTATGTGGTATCCCGCTGAGCAGGAAGATGAGGACATGTATTGCAATGGAGCCGAACAGTTTGCACTTCCTTGCAGTGACACCAGACATCAATCTTCAGTTCGAGGCAGCACAGCACACACGAAAATAGCAGCTTTCCCAGTAGAAATAATGGCAGAATTCACTTTTTATAATGCTCAACTCTATTGCGGCAGCTTTTACAAAAAATATAGCAGAAGACAATTATATTTTCAAAATCCACATTTCTTTAGACCAAGATGTTTTTAATAATTTCCGAAATACGTCCTGTTAAAATGAGGTTTTAGCTTGTTTCAGGACTGTAAACTGACTTTTGGAATTCAATCATGATTTCCTGTTCCAATATTACTTTAACAGTCCATGTCATTTTTGGAAGTCATTAAAGGACATGAGATTGCAGTAAGGCACTATTGCTATTTTGGATAAAAATATAATAATACTATATACTGATTGCATTACTATTGCCTATCAAACAAGCGTCCATGAAAGTCAGAGAATGTTGATGAACCTTCATTAGAAGATTTACTCGATGAATACAAAAGTGTGTTTAGTGTAATCATTTCTACAATGACGTGAGGTGCTGAGTTGCTAGGACATCCTTGTGTCCCAAAGTGAAAATAGGGAACGTGACATCATATGGCTACTGAGCCTTATGATATCTCAGGATGTGACTACATCGCAGCCAAGACCTAGAACAAGCTCCCTGTGAGCATCAGATGCTCCCCGACCCTGCACACGTTCAGGAAGGACCTCAAGACCTGGCTCTTTGACTGATCCGGAGCTGCCCCCCCCAGTGCCTTGAGACCCTCACGGGTGAGTAGCACACTTTGTAAACCCCTGATTGATTGATTGATTGATGGAAAACTGCACAGTAAATGCAATACTAATATACTGACACTGCTAACTCGCTATAGTAGTTACAATTCCCCAAAATAAATACTGTTGCCTCAAATCCCAGATTCCCAGTCCCTCTTAAAGACCCCTAATGAAGGTATTTTAGTCTTCCATATTCTTCCCTCTCCAGTTGTCCCTTTGCTGCATCCGATTCACAGAGCTTCAATGCGCTTGGAATTAGTAGTAAATATGATTTTGATTCTTATGCTTTGGTGATCCAGGACACCGCCTATAGAGACTGAAATCCGAGCCAGTGATCTTTAGCTCAAATGACAAAATAAGCATAACTAAAGCCAACAGGACTGACCTGTTTTGGGTGCATCTATTCTTTGTTGTAACATGTGCAGTGTTCTGTATGATATGCTTCGATGCTCAAATAGAAACCACACAAATAGTGACCAATATTCATACATGCCACACCAATATGCAGATATACACTCTCTGACAACTCACATACAGACACATTTAATGAGACAATATACATGTAGGCACATGGAGACACAGGTGAAGGAATAATGGTTAGATGATGGCTTTGTGATTACATATGAGAAGTAATGTCTGTAGATGGAGTGGTGAATAGGTCAGATCATGAGTGGAGGGAGAAATGGTTGTGGCTGAAGAGATTGTTGCATTGTTGAGAGTGGAAGGATGAGTGGATGTTCTCGCATATTTTAAGTCAATCCAGAGTACTCCGGCTTGTGAATAGTAACCTTTTTATGTACACAATATCCAAATATGCCCTGACTCTGGGTTTGACAAACATTAGCTACCAAGATCCTTACCTGGACCCCACAATAAACCTTAATGCCTACGAAGTGACTTCTTAGACTGTCAGTAGTCCTTCGCGAACAAGTACCAGTCACATTGTCTGCAGACTGTTGTAATAAAGAGAAAAAAGGGCTTGAAATTACACAGTGAGCTATCAAGACTCTAACTTGTAGGTTTACAAAGGATGAACATTATGTGTTTTTGCCCTTAGCCAACTAGGGAACCATTGTAATATAAAATGCATCTGCAAAACTCCTTTTGGGCCAAATGGCCCAAAGACCTCCAGAATGTGGTGCTCCACTTTGTCTCAGGTCAGGGTCCAATAATCTTACAAGATACTCCTGCTGAAAGTATGCCAGATAATAGTGGAATGGCATTGAGAACCTGCGGAGATAACGCATGGGACAATAAGAAACAGTCACTCACAATTGAAGCAAATGAACAGAGGTTTGAGACAGCTAAAGACTGTTTTTTACAGAAAGCATACAAATCCCCTTTCTCACTGCAAAGCCCTACAAGTAAACATAGCACAGGCGAGCAGACCCTAAACACTGGTCCTGTTACATATGCACTTGGAACGCTCCAGAGACATGGTTATGTTGGTTGGACTCCACGTTCTGTGAGGCGAAGGCATTTCATATCTGTTCTGTGCGCTCGAATAAGTCCAATAAGACAGAGTTTCCATGGACTTCATGAATTGCACACCAAAAGGCATTTTCTCTTATGCCACTCAATCACTGATGTGTTTTCCATTGTGCGGTCACCCATAGAGCTGTTATGTGGCTTGTGAAAAGCAGTGGCCTGGGAATGTGGTGGTCAAAACATTGAGGTTTAAAGTAGCCATGCCTCTGAATATGTAGACGTGGCTAGCCTTAAATATAGGCCTATCTAGGATGCTTGTTTTTCCTGTGGTCAACCTTTTTTTCCTGTGATGTTGTATCCTGCTTGTATCACAAATAATGAGACACTGCCTTGAGGTGTATGTCTCCCTTTTTTTGTTACGCTTTCTTCACCCACTTCTCTGCCTTTTAGTCCTTGATTTTTGGCCTACTTTTTAAGCAGCAGAATTCCTTATGGATCTCCTTGTTTTGAAATACTTATGATGATGTTGTTCACAACTGTCAGATTTATGGTTCCACTGCCAAGATGTATGGACTATGATGTTGCTTCATCTCATCCACCTTGTAACCTGAGGAGGAAAGAGGCTACTCCAAAGAATACAGTGGGAAAAGGGAATTGGGACAGACACACGTCACTGCATAGCACCCTTTCTTGGACTTGGTATGGATTCATCTCATGCATTTGAGTTCTGAAGAGAGTAAACAAATGACATTTATTATATAGCCACCTAAACTACACTATCTAAAGATACTGGATATGACATATCTTTTAGAGTTGGATGACACTCTCCAGCTGTTTGCTTGTGAATATAAATGGTTTGCCTGCAACATATAAAATATTAATTTAGAGTATCACACTTCTGCGGTGTGATGATGTATGCTTACAGAACATAATCCTTCCACTGCCTTGAATAATACTAAAAGCAGTTTACAACATGTTCAGAAAATCAAACCAAGTACGTGGTTTAAAGTATTTAGAAGGAATGGGAGATTGTTACTCTTCAGGCGAAAACAAATATGGCGACGCACCAACATTCATCTTTTCCACTGTAGAATTTCAGCTGATACAAAGAAGAGTAATATCCAGAGATGATTATAGCACAATTCTTCACAATTAGCAAGACACGAGCATACAGGCATGGCCAGTGGGAAGTGTGGTTCTTCAGGTTAAGCCCCTAGATATACTAGAGTTCAAAGATGGCAGCTACATTCCAGTTCCTATTACTTTCAATTTACACATCAATCTTACTATGTGGGGGCCATCTTGGTTTGTGAAAGATACACCAGATACTCATTCCAGCTTCTCTCTTAGAAGTATAGAACGGAACTTAAATATGTGTCCGATATTAAATACATCTAATCAATATACAAGAGATTCATAAATGTAGCTAACGTCTATGTGCATGTGCCTCTATTGCCCACCATGAGATATCCTATCCTACTCTGACACAAGTAAGGATTACTTTGTTGAAGTTCCTGACATCAACTCTGATTAGTGGCTTGTGTTCAACACATCTGTCATCTTAATCAAGAATGACCAATATTGACAATGAAGTCCTTTATGGCTCATTCCTCGTAACTGAGTCCCTGTAAGGAGAAACATGACACCTTTCACTTGTATATTAGTGTTCAGGGTGGCACTGTGGATAGTAGAATGTGCCCCCTCTTCATCAGGGCAGAAAAAAAGGCAACCAGAGAGATATTCACTGTGTCTCTGGGCTTAATAGGCTCTTGTATTGGAGCACTACATGTCATTCAAATGCAGTTCTACTCAGTAACTCTGAGGCTTGATGATCAAGAACAATCCAATGCTGGGTCATGAAATGGATTTAAACCAAGAGTAGGTATAGTGCGCAATGAGTAAACATGGCATTTATGATGTTCATAGATTTCTGACTTTCAGGGGGATTCACAAAACTCCCTGGTTGAAGCACAGCTAATGACCAGTCCGTGTACCTCTCATTTAAACATGAACCCTGACTCTTCTGCTGACATACATATGTCCAGCAAACACAATTATCTTATGCAGTAAAGTAATAGGATGAAGAACAGGTTTGAGAGTACAGAGTTAATTTATGTAGAATCTGGAACTCATCTATTTGTCTTGAAGCTCAAGATAGAATAATTTGCCAAGTTTGAAGTCAAGGTACTTAGCTCAAGTGATTTCTTTTGGTGAAGGAGCCAGGATATTCATTTGTATCATTTAGTCAGTGGGGATTTCTTGGCAGGAGATAGGGTGAAATGGAGATAGAGTGTCTCCTATTACTTAAGTTAAAGTCCATATTTCTATTCCGGGTTTAAGCACTAAAGGGAAGATGTTAAGTCCTCCAGTATTTTTAAGCATCCAATCTAGATGTATAGCTGGCTTTTATTAGCATATTGGTAAATTACACAGAAGTCCCCTGGTTTTTGAAACCTTATTTGGTTTGTTTGCACGAAGATTGCCAAATAGTGGTGCAAGGATGAAGAAAAAGATGCACATGGCCCATCAAAGGTGCTCTGGAAGGCATGGTTTGATATCATAGCACCATAAGGACTTCAGAGTGTGCCTTATAGAGATGGTTGAATGTCATCGGATGTGAAATTTTAAGTTTCAGTGTTAGCAAAGACTTTATTCAGTGTATTTGATGAAATGGGGTTAAAGACACTTTTGAGGTTAGAAATGGATCTTTCTTATTGGAACTGCAATTTTATGTTCCCACAAGGGATGTGAGTTTGAGTAGGACCTTCCGCATTGCCAAGATTATATGTGGAGAAAATGGAGACTTAGGGCCTAAGTACAAGTTCTGCAGTCCATGGGACCGGCGAACCAGTGGTGGCAGTCCCTGGACCGCCAAACTGGTGTCCACCCACCACATTACAACTACATCGCTGGAACTGCCACAGCACCTCAGTTACCACCGGGATCCTTGATCCTGTGGTGGTGGTGAAGCAGACTGAGGCCATAATATGCTGGTGGTGCAGCTGGTGCACCGCCCTAGCGTATTATGAGTTTTCATACTGTCCTCCTTTTCATGGCAATGAGCCAGACATGAAGTGGATGGCAGTGAGGAAACTGGTGCCTCTGTGCATGGGGTTTGTATGCAGGAGTGCCCCCGTCTGTATGCACCCCCATGTTCCTGCACAGAACAATATGCACAACATTGTGCATTTCGGTCCAGGCAGGAACGTGCTTTGGTGTTCCTATTGCAGGTCCTTTCTAAGGCTCACCTCCCGGACAGCCAAAGCCCCGCTCGCTAGACCAGGAGAAAACTCCTAATTTGGCAGGCAGTTGGCTGTCGACTTTGGCGGTATCGCAGCGGGGCACTGACTTGGCCTTCAAAGTCGTAATCAGGCCCTAAGTGTTTCTGTACTGTTTGGCAAGTGGCCTGAATGCCTCTATGTTGGCACAGGCCCTTGCTTTCATGTCCAGTGGAGTACCTCACACCATATCTAAAGATCCCCATGTGATTAGGAGGTATATCTGTCAGGAAAGTTTGTATGCAGTGGCTTTCATCACTGTTGAATGCTAGGTGGACTAGATGATTTTTGTTTGCTTTTCCGTATCAAATCCCCAAAGTGAGTGTTTGTTGCCGAAAATAAAAATGATAACCCTATTAGGCCAGCAATATTCTTCCTGCTTTTCAGGGACATTTTTACATTTACTTTCTGGGACCTTCCTCACCTACATGTCTGGCCTGACATTGCCGGGAAGGAAAAATCAGTGGTGGTATTCACCCACCAAAAATTTTTATTCTACTGCCTTTGTGACCTCCCGACCCTCTGGTAGAAGGGCTACTAGGTCAAGTATTTCCTAAGGGGAAGCCTGAAAATATCCCACCTGTGGAAAGAATGAGTCTGGTGGAGCTGGAGCACCCCCAATTTATGGTGATTCTCCCACCAGTCTAAACTCTAAATTAGACCCTAAGTCTAAATATTTGAATGCTAAAAGTAGAGTTAGGATAGATTTTATGGGTTGTTTTTGTATGGTTTGAATGAGTTCTCTTGAACTATCTGTTGTTCAAAGTTTCAGTTTTACAATGGGGAATTTTGTGTGGTATGTAGTTTGGGGATTAAAATCAGACCTGGGCGTAGTTCGCTGAGTTTTGCTACGTAAAACTCTGCAAAGTTACAAAAAAACTCAGTTGTGTTCCGCTCGTGGTGGAATGCAATGCGAACTTCTGTTTGCGCTGGTCTTGCTGCCGCTTGGGTAGAAATTCTACCCGAGAGCCAGCTCACGCTCACGAACTTACCGTTCGCGAACGCGAGCAAGGAGAAAACTCTGCTGCACTAGGCGAACTGGAGTCTTCTCCTTGCTCTTCAAACTCTGCGAACAGAGCAGAGTTCACTGCCCAGGCCTAATTGAAATGAGTAGTTTATTGTCTTAACCAGTTTTCATTTCGGGGCTCTTTGTGATTAAAGGCAAACATTACCATTTTATAGGGTGTAGGATGTACCCTAATATACGATAAAGTTAAATAGTGAAATGTATGTATGTGTGTGGTATTTCTGTGGTGTGAATTTGCTTTGAACCACAATTCAGGAGGGCAGCTTTGGTGAAATGTGTTGGGATGGGTCAGTAGGTTGAGACAAGGCGATTTCGATGAGGTTACTTTAGCAAATTGATATTTTTGTTTAGGGCATTCGCTCTAGAAATTGTGGTAGTAGGATGTGTTATGGATTCTGAAACTATGAGGTGTTTAGGTGTATCATGTGTTAGAGGTAATGTGCGCGGGACACTGCTTTGACGTTTTTGGAGTTGATATCTGCGTTGGACTTCTCAGGAGTCTGTGTTTTAAGTTTGGCATAATAGGGTGGTGAAAGAAGATATCACTGATAGGAGAGTACTTTTGGGAGAGACAGACAGAGAGGGTGCTTATCAGGCATTGTTTTATTTTATGCAAATGTAACAACTTTAGTTTGACATCAAGCATCTCATGTCAATCTGTTCATTTTGATGAGTGGACAGAAATGTATGGACTTGGTAGTAGCAAGTCACCTTAAGTATATATGAGGTAAATATTCACCTATCTCATGTAACTTACCTATGTATCATTGGGTCCATCTGTGGAAAGTATGTTTATGTGCTGTCATTGTGGTGTAGCAGGACTGCATCACAAGTTTAGTTGACAAAGAGAATCTGTATTGAGAGATGGAAGTGGGTACTGGCAAGGTTTGATCCAAGAAATTATTTGAGTCTGTGTTAGTGAGACAGTCACTTTGTTCCAGGTAATGCTCCCAAATACCTTGATGATGACTATAGACAATTATAGCTACATATAGATAGATACAGATATACATTCCTATATCATCCCAGCAAAGCAATAAATTGATACTTTTACTAAGTTAACAAAAATATTATTTGCAATCATTCACAACTGCTTCTAAGCGCTTCATGTGACAAGAGTCGGACAGTTAATACAAATCTCTACATGTTTAAAATGTTTTAAAATTCCCCCAAGAGCAAGAGGGATGGGCAGTTCCAAATGTACTTTAACACTACTGGCCGACAATGCTAAAACATATGGGCATTCTGTTTTTGGCAGATAAAGGCGACAAGAGGCATATGGGAACGCATGAACCTGAAGTCCCTCCAACTATATATCAACTGGCTAGCGGGAGAGCAGCACATGGGATATTGCTATGGCAGTTGGAAGCCAGCTACTACAAAAAGACACAATTTAAGCCCCTTAGAGCCGCATGGAATGGATGGCATTAGGCTAGCAGATTGGTGAAGATACCTAGACTTCATAAATATATAGCCCTTTGGCGCTCACCAGTCTTTTCGGCCCCTCTCTCTGATGGGATAGGGAAACTCTGGGAGAAAGCAGGTATTAATAGTATAGGGGATATTGTGGGTACGGACAGCATGATCTCCTTTGCCAAGCTACAGGAGCACCCTGATTTCGATCCATGGTCCCACTTTAAGTATGTTCAAAATAAAGAAACCATCAGATTGGCTATGGCAGGAATGAGATTAATAGACAAGATTCCTCTGCTAGAAGTCATCCTGTATAAAGACTCCCGAATAAAGGATATATATAGTATTTTCATAAAATCTGCACCGAATGATTTAGCAAAAACAGAAACTAACTGGGCTTACAAGCTAGGCGGTAACAACACGGATCTATGTATGTCCCAACACTACAATACGGTCTTCAATCCGTACTTCACTCCGGCCAAGCTTTTTAGGTGGGGAAAAAGGGAAAACAACCAGAGTCCGAGAAGTGGGCAAAGTACCGCAGATCTGATCCATATGTTCTTTGACTGTGGCAAACTAGACCTCTTAAAAAGGGGGATAGAAATATTTCTTCAAGAAACACTAGGAAGAGGGGTGACCATTAAGCCAACTATGATGATATTAGGCTTCGATAAGAAGGCACAGTTAGAACAGACACATGTATATTTTTGCTTATCTCGGTGGCAGTAGCCCGATTGATTGCGTCAAGGTGGAAGGACTCGGACTCCCCGTCTTATTCTGGTTGGTATGCCCCGATACTTCACATCCATAATCTGGAGGTCGCTTTATACAATTATAAGGGGCGGAGATCTAAGAAACGTGGCGGTAAAGTCTGCGGTTCCATGCTCACCTAACACCTCTTACAAAAAACTAGGACCATCGGGTTCCCCTTAGCTGTTTTCTCACTCAGTCAGCTACATAAAGGAGCTAATTCCCATAATAAACAAGATAATCTGCATATATTGTAATAATTTCATCACTGGATGACGCTATCTTTTAGTATGGACATGTATTGGATATGTTTATTAATGTATATAGATGGAATAAGCCTAGGTGCCTTGCTTTATATATCTTTTTTTCCTTGAAATTTGTAGATGGATGCTCCTCTTTTTTCTTTAATGTATACTACATGCCCTCTATCTGAGCAAATCATCCTGTTTTATATACACCATTTTATGCATCGTTATGTTTTACCTCTTGCATTGGTCCTTCTTTCTCACCTTTTGTATGATCTTAGCTACACTGTGCTTTCTTTAACATGTACTGTAAACCGCTGCTTTATCTGGGATAAATAATAAATATATTTAAAAAAGTAAAATAAAGTGTTTTAAAATTAGTTAGCCTAAAAGCCATAGGTAACCTGAAATAAAGACATCTACAGCCCCCTCCAGAACACCAGGAAGAAGTTTTATGTGTATGTTGAAAGGGAATGTATTTCCAGTGGCCTTGAGTATGTAAACATTCCCCACAGGCTATTTTGACTTACCCATTTGAATTGCTGGGAGGCTGTCCATAGGCATCTGGTGACCTTGCAAGGACTTAGTAACCTTGTGAGGCAACCTTCCACCTTTCTGGATTATGCAGGAAGTCTTGCATTGAGAGTGTTATAGGCAAAATTTGATTTTGCTTTAAACTGCTCTAAAGACATTTTCCTTAAGCATTAGTCTGCAAAGGTTGTTAAAGAGTTGGACTTTTACTTTTGCCCAGGATTGACATAAATCACCCTGAAGATGGCAGGGGGAATGAATTTCTCCTAGATTTTGAGAAGGAAGGTTGTTCTCAGAAGGAAAAAAATGTGTTCTCTGCAGAGAAAAAAAATGCTTATTTGCATAGGGGACCCTATTTCAGTCTGCATAGATCTCTGCTATGAAGACCTCCACACAGCGCGAATAGGATCCCTCTGAAAGTGCCACATACCTTTCCCAGGAATGGACTTGAAAATTATATGTTGACCCAGTTTTCTGTATGTTTTAATGTGAATGTGAATTAAAGAAAAACAGTAAATGTAAACTTTAATTTAGATATATTGTGGATTTACTACTCTTTGTGAATAGCATTTAGTTTCTGCATTGTGAATGTAACAATTTAAAATATTGCAAACAGATCATCGACATAACATCAATTCACGCAATATCAAAACACAAAAATTTCGGAAACAAATATCGATCACAGAAATTTCGACTTCCTATCCTTCATTAGTCATACACAAATATTGAGAACAAAAATATAATTGCTAAAAATATTGATTGTTAACTATTTCAAAAACAAAAATATCAGATACAAAAATATCGTTACTGTTACATAAAAATATAATATGCCAATAAACACAATATTAATAGTAATATCACCAATATAATTGAATAATAACTATATAAAAAGCACTTTTAATATGAAAACAGTTATGCAAAATAAAACTCAATTGTTTTATATACAAACTCAAATTAAACAAAAATATAGTACATTTACTTTTCACACCCTTTAAAATATCTAACTCAAATTATAACAATAGAAACCAAAATAATATAAGCATAAAGTAGAATCATTTAAAGTGCAACCTAACTATTAATATATATATGTGTATATATACATATATTTATATATATATGTATATATATACACACACACACACACATATATATATATACACACCTATATATATAAACGTATATTAAAAAATAGCAAATTGTATATTATACATCAAAAATAATACCTAAACTAGAATTTGCCAGAAATTCAAACTAAACCAACCAATTAAATAAAACTATATAAACAACTTTAACCAGTAAAATCAAACAAGCAATTAAATCAACAATATAAAAGGCACACTAATGTAAACAACTAACTACTTCCAAAACAGCAAGCACTATAAGACGAGGAAACTCTGCCAGATTTTCTCACCATACTTTCACAGAAAAAGTATATACATTTCAACAACTACCTAACCAAGTAAGTAAAACTTATATTTAAACTAAAACATGATTGCTGTTAAACTTAAACATGTTAAACAATAAATAATTAATTAAATACTATCCAACTTCTATCTTTGTGCATAGACTTCCTTAAAGATAACCCCACGCCTGGAAACATAAAATAATTGCCTGAAAATAACAACTATCAAAAATCACCAAAAAGATATAAGAAGGTAAGTGTATATAAATTAACATAAAAGTATAAACTCACCCAAACAGTGATCAAAAATAAACCTAATGACCAACCTAGCAACAAATTAACAATTAAAGTGAAACTTATGATTTTTTTCATCCAACAGAAAGAAAGCACATGCTCCACATAACACCGCCAATGGAAAAGCAGCAAAAGCATGAGAAACATCTATACACAACACACATGTAAATATACAAAATACAAGTAAATGCATAATTTCAAATGTAAATAATAAATATACAAATGTTAAAATATTCTATATATTTACACTATTACTCTGATTTCAGATACAATGACAGAAGCTGCAAAGTATATTCACTTTGCAGAAAGGAAAGCAGGCACTAAATCACAAGAGCTGCACCTACAGCCAAGAAACTGCATCAACAGAAACTATAAACCTCAAATGTACTAAATAATATTGGTGCCGCTTGCAGCTACTGACTCTGGGACACATTGCTGCTAACCTCTGTTC
The DNA here is from genome assembly GCF_964204655.1 of Triturus cristatus. Classification (NCBI taxonomy): domain Eukaryota; kingdom Metazoa; phylum Chordata; class Amphibia; order Caudata; family Salamandridae; genus Triturus; species Triturus cristatus. The sequence goes on from NC_140593.1 coordinate 201,481,818, forward strand.
TGCCCGTGATTCCGGACTCAAGGGGAGTTTACGTCGCTCCTGGAAGGGGCGCTACGGAGGTTTCAACACCGGGACTGCGAGGACCAGGGTGCCTGTTGTCCAGCTTATACTGCACACCTGTCTCCTCTTCCCGGCCCCGCCTCCATCGACAACACCACTCCTCGCGGCCCCCGCTTCGCGGGCGCCGCTCGCAGCTACTGACTCTGGGACACATTGCTGCTAACCTCTGTTCTGCCCGTGATTCCGGACTCGAGGGGAGTTTACGTCGCTCCTGGAAGGGGCGCTACGGAGGTTTCAACACCGGAACTGCGAGGACCAGGGTGCCTGTTGTCCAGCTTATACTGCACACCTGTCTCCTCTTCCCGGCCCCGCCTTCTCCCTCACCTCTTACTTCTTTAAGGGCCCCGTATCCACGCGCTAGCGGGACGCGCGCGGGGCGAAGACCAGGAAAAGAGCGGGCCGTTTGAGGCCGTTCGAGGACGGGAGAGGCAGGGACAGGGCCAATCCCCTGCGCTCCCTTGAATACATAGGACACGGACGAGGAGTCGACCACACATCATGTCTGCCAGAGAAACTCAGAGTAAAACTGCGCAGGTCGCAGCAAAGCCCACAGGTACTCTGGACTTGTATTTTGCCAAGGCTGGTTCTCTATTGATTGATGACATAACAACTCTAGGAAGGCGTATTTCTCTTGAAATAGATTGGGTTAGAAGATCGTCATTAGGTCCTCTTAAACATGTTACCTCCCCATTACAACTGCCTGAAATAGCCACTTCTGTTGTGGGGGGGGAACCCGGATCTCATATACCTCTGGACCCAAATATCTCGTCTCTATCGCTTGGAGACTGCGATATCTCTGCCCCTGTTGATTTTAGCACATTACCCTTTCCGCCCCCCAGGGTTTCTACCGTTTCAGTCACTCGCAAAACAGATACTGCTACTAAGGCAGTTACTGTTGATAGTGGCAACTCAACTATACAGTCATCAAAGGGGGACCGAGAGGGAGCAATTCCTAAAAGAAAAAGAGGGGCCCAAACTGTAGGGGGGCGCAGGCCAAAGATCCCAAAGCTTAACCCTAGGGGCGAAACAAATCATTCGGGTGTGGCTTGTAGGGGGCAGGAGTTATCTCTAACTCAGGCTAATAGACCTTCCAACCCAAACATTACAACACGGGAGGAGGGCCCTTTACTCCTTGACATAAAATCTCTCATGAACAAAATGCTCACCCCCTTAATAGATCGTCTTGTAAATTTGGAATTATGCCTAACACATATTCAAAAGGGAATTGATCAGCTTATGGCTGCTTCCAAATTAGTTAATGAAAGTACGAATCCTGCTGCAGCACCCCTACACAGGGATGGTTGTGGTACACAAAAACGTGCTTATCAACACCCTTCCAGATCATCTCTTTCCCAAATTGCTAGACCTATTACTCCATTTCGCAAACTCTCTCCCAGCCCCTGTGATATGCCAATACTATCTCCAACACGGCTGCAGGGCCAAGATAATAGTCATAGACCAGTTAATCTCCCACCCGAATCAGCTCCATATACAGTTATTTTGGTGGGCATTCCGGAACTAAATCCACCTATTGGCGAGCCAGTGATGGCCTTGAAAAACAAGGTCATTCACTGGCTCTCCAAAAATAGGCCCTTACCTAGGGGTATTAACAGCGAGATCCTTATGGTGAGGAGACTCTCGTGGCTTGGGAACACCAAAAAAACCATAAAGGGTGATTGTGTACTGATTAATTTCAGAGACCCTCGCACGGTATCACATATATGCAGCTGGCCACATTCTACACCGGGATCTTCTATTCAGTCCCTTCCCCTCTCTTTTTTCTATCCTCCCACAATTGTTGAACGAGCTGAGGAAGGGTGGAATTTTGTAACTAGGAGAAATGGGAGTAGGGGCCACAGGGCTGGCAGGGAATGCCCGACCATAGCTTGCCCCCAACTAGATCATATTCCAACCCATAACCGATTTAGTACCCTTGACATGGTGGATTGACCGTTGGTGTTAGAGGGTGGTGCTGCTATGAGTAAAAATAATAATAGCCAACCAGCACTTCCCAAGGAGAAGGAGCACCCCCTGCATACCATAGTCAGCGGGGAGGTAGGCTTGGGGATAAATCATTCCATCTCTACCATGCTATCCGAGAGGATTACTCACGGAAACAACAATGGCCTAACCCACTCCCGGAGGATGGACCCGGAAGTGGCTGTACCTCCAAGTTCATGCCCCGAGGTAATAAATTCGTCCCCCCTTAGGATTTTATCCTGGAATGTTGCGGGCTTACCTAACAAATTGGATGACCCGTCTTGGAGCTCTTTTATTGAGCAGAAAGATATTTGCCTGCTTCAAGAGACGTGGGCAAGAGAAGACATTGCCCACATGGGCTTCGCAACATTATCAACACATGCAACCTGGGGGGGAAGAGGGCGCCCCTCGGGCGGCCTCGCAATATGGGTGGCCACCGACTTGAGTTGTAAGGCTGATGTACTTCACACAAACACGCCAGATATTCTTGCTGTGATGCTTGAATGGCCAAACGCCCAAAGTCTCCTGTTGATTAATATTTATTCCAGGCCAACTAACATCACCCAGGAGTCACCCACTATTGCAGGGCTTGCCTTGGTCTTGAACGACATAACAGAGGGTACTCCCTATTTGATAGGAGGAGATTTCAACTGCCATTATGAGCCCCTCTTAGGCACCAAGGAGGGTTTGGCTAGGGAGGAGGATCTTCTGTGGCACATACCGCCCCCACAGGCTCCGGCACCAAAAATTTGGTCCCCCTTGGCCCTACAAATTACCTCTTTAACTTTGAAATATGGCCTTCGGGCCTGTAATGGAAGGTTTGGCTCAGACATCCCGGCAAGATGCACTTTTAACAGACTTGGCAGTGAGTCGAGATTGGACTATGTTTTGGTCCCCCTGTCTTCCTGGCCTTATATTAAAGACTTTTGGGTTACCTCTAGGGACGACAGTGATCACAACGCCCTTGAACTCAATTATAGACATCCCGGTCTCACAGCCAGGGGGACCCCGATAAGGACAACTGAGGAAAGTCTGGTTCTTGAGAATAATAGGCGCAGAGTGAAGTGGGAGCAAATATCTCCCCACCTGGCTAAGTTATCCAACTTATATGTGCAAGCAGTGCCCTTATTTGAAATAGTTGAGGCGCTTATTGAGAAAGCCAGTACGGAGGATATCTATCCTCAACTGGGACAGCTACATGCTGCCCTGGTTGAATCTCTCTCTGAACTTTTAACTAAAAAAATAACCCGGCCTAGTGTAAAAACATCTGGCCCTTTATCGTATAATGGTGCTTGCCGCAAGGCAAAAACTGACCTTGTGAGATCAATTAAAGAAGGGAAGGGCAGCGAGGACATTAGGGCAAGGCGACTAGCCTATAAGTATTTGACCTCTAATGCCAAAACTGAGTGGGAAGACGAAAAATGGATCAAACTCACCAAGTCCCTGGCTTGTGCGGACTCGCGCAAATTTTGGCGCTGCGTCAACACAGGCTCAGAGGACTTGATTTCCGCCATAGAACCTAATATTCCAGCTAAGGTATGGCAGGACCATTTTCAGTCTCTTTATAAACCACCCGAGGACGAGGGGGCAAACTTTAGTCAACCTCATTGCCCAGTCGTGATTGGCGAACCATTCACACTCAAGGAGGTACGTGCTGCTCTACTTGGACTCGCATCAGGAAAGGCCCCAGGGTTAGACGGGCTCCCGGGCGATCTGTTCAAACAAGAACCAGATGTCTGGTCTCCCTATCTCATGATTCTCTTCAATGCCATTCTGGGAGGCATGGCTGTGCCAGGTACTTGGCTGGGCGCAGAGATTGTCCCAATTTTTAAAAAGGGTTCACCTCTGCTCCCAGCCAACTATAGACCTATTAGTCTTATAGATGTACCACAGAAGATCTTTGGCAGACTTATTTTAAACCGTCTCCAGGAATGGATTGAAGACATGGCGATTATGAGTCCCTACCAAGCGGGTTTCCGAAGGGGTATTTCGACTACTGATCAAATCTTCCGCTTAAACCTTTTATACTGGAAGACGGCGCTGATCGAGGGTGGCAGTCTTTACACAGTATTTGTGGACCTCCGTGCCGCCTTTGATCTGGTGCCCAGGGCCAAATTATGGGCGGTGTTAATGGACCTGGGGGTTCCCGCTGACATTCTCTCAATTTTGAGAAGATTGCACCAGGGGAACTTCGCAAAGGTAAGATGCGGAAGAGGAGGCACCCTATCGGAGGCTTTTCCCGTTGACAGGGGGGTCAGACAAGGATGTGTCCTTGCCCCGACCCTTTTTTGCCTTTTTGTCAACGGGATAATAGACCATCTTTAGTGCCCTGAGTAACATCGATGCCCCAAAGTTGGACGGCAGCAGGGTTCCTGCAATTATGTTTGCAGATGATACCCTGCTGCTTTCCAAATCCCCTATGGGACTCCAACGGGTCCTGGATGGGTTCGCGGGCTTCTGTGTGGATCGCGGTTTGGAGATCAACGCTGCCAAAACCAAATACATGATCTTCAACCCGCCCCCCTCTACACGCGCGAGTCCCTCCCTGGGGTCCTCCAGACTAGAGAGGGTTTACACTTTTGAATATTTGGGGATAGTCATTAATCAGTCTATGACCTGGGATTCACATAAAACAAGGGCAAACATGAAATTGACCCAGCTGGTGGGTGGAATTACCAGGATGACCAAAAGACTGACTTATAGACCTTTTGGTCCACATATCCAAATTTACAAAGTCCAGGCCAGGGGGGCTGTTTCTTATGGAGCAGAAATCTGGGGGCATACGCCAACGCAGAAGCTCCAGGTAACGGAAAACACCTTTCTCAGGCAGCTGGCAGCCCTGCCTGTAAGTACACCTCTCCTGCCACTCAGATTAGATCTGGGTTTAAGACCGATTTCAGAGGAGTTGGGCCTAAAACCCCTCACCCTCTGGTGTAAAATTTGGTCTTTGCCGGAACTCTCCAAATGTAGAGCGGAGTTGTCAGAGATTTTGCGTCTCCAAAAGAATACACATGTACCATGGTTAAGTTATATAAAGCATACTTGTGAGTTATTAGATAGATCAGATTTGTGGTATGATCCTGAGACCACATGCCCTAGGGTCTCACGTAAACTCATCTCGAAGGCTTACCATGAGTACCACCTAAGAGGTGCCTTTAAGAATGCGCAGGAGGGGTCTCACATCGCATATTTTCTGTCCTTTAAAGATTCTTACCACCTAGAGTTGACTTTTAATGATATAGGTCCGCCACTCACAAGGAAGCTTTATATGCAATGGCGTTACAATACCCTCCCCCTTAGGGCGCACACGGCACTTTGGGCACACTCAGATCACACACCCTTATGCCCCTTCTGCAAACAAATCCCAGAGACAGATTTGCATGTTATATTCTTTTGTCCACTGTACCATAGAGCAAGGATATATTGGCTGTGCCCTCTCCTCAGGAATTTAGGTTTTAGAGAGTATTCCCCTGCACTTAGAATATTGAAGACTGATCTTTCGGCCCCAATCGTTTTTGCTGTTGCTAAATTTTTAACGTCTATGTGGTTTACACGCTCACGTCATGTCAAAACTATTTCAGCAAATGATCTATTGACCTGATTTATTTATTTTAAATTGTGTTATGCTTAAATTTCAACTGAAACATGATTTTATGCATATTGTAATGAGTTTTTACTTGTATTTTGCTGTATTCTTTTATGGTCTGAGTGACCGAAATAAAGATAAATAAAGCTTGAAGCTTGAAATAATATTCTAAAGTATGCTGTGGGAGGGCAACTATAACAGAAGATGTTGTAATTCATGTAAGAGAGCACAACGCCCCCAACTATGACAGAAATAGAAGTAAGCGAGATATACACTCAAAATCCTTAATGATTTACTCCCTTAAGTCCCGAACACATAAGAGGCCAACTACCTACTATCCCCACTTTAAAATGTTTACTTGCAAGAACTAAAAGAGCCTCTAGCAATAAGACATACACACATCTGAACACTTAACAATGGTACATAGTACATAATGAAGAACCTTTCCTTTCACATGACAACCTAAATAATGAAAAACAAATCATAATATTCTCTACAGCAGATAACTTACTAAAACTGGTACAAAATCCCTTTTATATATGCTCTACTACCAAATAAACAAAGCAGCACTTACAACAAGCTCCTAAACCATATCAAATACAAAGCAAATAATTGCTACCCCTAAAAAATAATCATAGACTTTTAGCAAGCTATGACTCAAGCGATTCTAAAAATGCACCCTTACAAAGCCACACAAGGTTGTTATTATGATTTCAATCAAATTATATGGAGACACCTCCAAAATTCTGTAATGTACAATATTTTACAAACAGGAAATGTGCTTTTTAATTAAAATGTTTATGGCACTAGCCTATGCCCTTGTCACAGAGGTAGCCAGCCTCTCCAATTTACTAGTAGAAGCCACTTTCTAACAAAAAAGTGAAGACAAACATAGCCACCTAAATGTTATGAAATTTTAGAAGACACCTAGTTTGGCAGACCGCATCACTCAGGACACAGACACCACCCAAAATTCCAAATACCTCTTGTCTATAACAGCACCTTGGCACAAGAAGGCAAAAGAAACAATGTAGTGGAAGGGTGGCACAATACTTTCCAATACACATTAGGCAGAACCCGATCTACACTGTACACATTTATAGGAACATTATAAAAAGAGCAAAGCTACCAACAATAAAGAATGGAGCAATCTATTAGCCAAATGGGTAGATTACTTAGAAATGACAGCTAAAAGTGTTTACAAAATAAATAGTAACCCACCAGAGTCCTCAAAAACTCTGACAATTTCTTAACCAACATACTAAACCTCGTAACCAATATAAAATATATTTTTAAACTAAAATTACAATTTAAAAAAATATGAAAACATTGCTACAATTTTGACATAAGACGTTTTTTAAATATTATTTTTATAAAAAATGTGTACTTTGTTTACATTTTCACATATACCATTGATATATATTCATGAAAATAAAATATTTGCTAAATATTAAAAATGTAACATTATTTTTTTTTTTAAATATACATTTCCCTGCCCTAATCCTCTAAAAACCCAATGTCCCGCTGCAAAAAAAGCGCAATTACTATATATATTATTACAATTAAATATACAGATTTCAACTATTTCATAACTAAAAGTTTAACTTACTAAAAACACTAATCTAAAAAAATATAAACAAATACAAAAAACACGATACAATAATTTACATACTAATTGACACAAACGATAATTCAAAGAAAAATATTTTCTACATAGATATTTTTACAATATCAAAACAACACTAAAAACAATGTTTTTACCTTTGATATTCCTGTCAATTAATTTTTTTTATGTCCCAATATTCTGGACACAATATTTTTGAATCACAAGATTTTTTATCCGTTATTCTATCCAAATATCATTGGATACATGATAGAAAATATTGCATTTTCTTAATTTATGAAGTATAGATTTATTTAGTTGGATTTCAGAGTGAGGGTAACATAACAGAGAAAAATCATGCACAATGCTAGAAATTCACGTAGCATTTTTAAAGGAAATAGAAACAAACATATTGTTTAACAAACATTCAGGATAACAAGAATGTGTCTGTAGATGAAACAGATGGCTTACAATTACATTGCACTTTGACAATCTTCTGTGGCAAGACAACATTCAACTTTAATGATCTTATGTTCTCCTCATTACTTAGATCACAGTGTCAGGGTTGGTGTTGCAGACACTGATCTTAATTGTTTTCCGATGAGCCTACAAATGTGTAGGAGTGTATGTTGCCTAAGAAGAAAGAGGCCAGTGGCAAGACACTGCGGGTAACGAGAAGCCTCTGAGTACTCACTTTGTTGAAGAAAGTTGTGTAATTGTAGTCTAAGGGTTAGTGGTATAGGAATGTGTTGGGGTAACATAGGGGTAGCTAGAAGAGCACAACCAACAATATATTACAGAGAGTGCTGACATGGAGATGTGAGCTTCTGGAGGTCTATTTGCAGTCATTCTGAAGTAGGTTACACAGAGCTGTGTCCTTTGTCTTACATTTTAAACCTGTAGGGGAATTTAACTGATAATTTAAAATACTGTTGCTTGCGAACACACCATTTTGAAATGGGGTGGAAAGTAGAGCTTGCCCAACCTACTAATAAAGATGTTTACAAATGGAATTAACATTAAGGGCCCAATTCTGATGTGGGTTGGAAAGCTTCCCAACCAAATCGGTTTGGAAATGGTGCCTGACCAACTCGGATCGGGAGAGTCCGACCGACCGAGTACGATCCATCCGGATGCTTCCAGATATGATTTTGTTGTACTCCCATTGACTTCAGTGGGAGCATATGTTCCTAACAGCATCGTAATTGGGCCCTCAGTTGGGAAGACAAGTTCCCGATCCGATTTGGAAGGAGCAAATGCCGTTAGGAGGCCTTCCTAACCACATCGTAATCGGGCCCTAGGTGGGATAGCTTTCCTAACCGCATCAGAATCAGGGCCTTACTGAGACATTTTTAGCTGTCATTTACATCTATTAATTCTTGCATGGCACTATAAAAGGAAATGTTATTTCCTTGCAGGGTTTGACTGAGAAACCGAAGTAGCCCTGGTAACATGCCAAAATCAGCCTCACTCTCTCTTGCCATCAATCCATTCTCTCTCTCTTCTCCTCTCTCTCTCTCTCTCTCTCTCTCTCTCTCTCTCGCTCTCACACTCTCTCTCTCTCTGCTTTCTCTGATCACTTTCTCTCTGCGTTCCCTCCCCTCTCTCTTGCAGCCTCATGATGCCTGCTGCTATTAACCTCTGGGACCTTGGGAAAGTTACAAAGGCACCAGGAATGACCCCCTGCCATACAAACCTGACATCAACCAATGGCATAAAAAACCTGTCCAGCCCGTTTCTCTAGTGTATACGTGGCTGTCAATGTATTGGAAAAGAATGCAGGCCTCTCCTTTAATAACTTAAACTGAAAGCAATATGTGATGATCATTCATTTAACCCTTCATTTTGATGCAAATGGTGGAGTTATGGGACATATGTATAGTGCTGTACCTCATTGAGTGGGTTATTAGGTTAAACACAATTTATGAATTACATTAATGCTTTAAGAACAACCAAAGAGTCATGACTTTTATCATCACAATTTGAGATTCCTTTTTACACTTCTCTAACTACTGTTAAATGGAAAGACCTTTAAGAAGCAGTAAAAATGTTAATACAAATATACTTTCCCTTCTGAATAAAAAAAGAAGAATGGGAGTAAAATATATATCAATATTGAAGTAGACTTGACTTTTGTATAAAAATAAAATATACTGCTCTTTGCAATCAATGTTTTGACTACAGCCATATACATGCGTCTACTCAAGTGATAACATAACATTTTGGAAACATATTTTTACCTAGGTTGTCCATTTAGGCTTCTTAAACAATATCCATACTTTTATTGATTTTGGTCTGACCCATTTCATATTCTATTCTAGTTCTTTTTGAAAAAAAGTGCATTCTCTCAAAGTCTTGATAAAGAACCAGAAATTCATTAGTTTATTTACATTACATTAGTCTGTCCCTTTCTCCCTATTTCTACTCGTAAAACCCTTATCCAATCATTGATCATCAGCAGGCTAGAATACTGCAATGCCTTATTAATTGCAGCCAAGGAAAAATCCTTAAACAAATTGCAGGTGGTCCAGAACAACGCAGCCCGCTTAGTAAACAATGCACCTCCCAGGATCCCTTCAGCCCCTCTGCTCCGTGACCTTCATTGGCTCCCTATAAAAAAGAGAGTCAGGTTTAAAATCTGTTGTATGGTTTTCAAATCCTTACATAACTTAGGTCCCGGTTACCTGGCTCGTAAACTTATTAGATACACTCCTACTAGACTGTTGAGATCAAGCCATCTTGCATACTTATGTACCCCTCGTATCAAACTGGCACGGATGGGAGGGAAGGCGTTCTCTCATCTGGCGCCCCATTACTGGAATCTTCTCCCATTACATCTGCGTCAATGCACCAACCTACTGGTCTTCAGGAAATTGTTGAAAACAGAACTTTTCTAAACTGTACTCTCTGTAGTGGTCATTCGGCTGTCCTAAGCGCAGAGATACCCCGTATGGGGTGATTCAGGCGCTATATAAAACCCATAAATAAATAAATACAAGAAATAAATCCCAAGGTGCTATAATCTTTTCCGTACATAATAGATATCATTAGGCTTTCATGCTTCACATCAAAATGAAAATCACAACTTTTACTTTAATGTAGTTTGCAAGTATAATTATGTAATGCTTAGGCATTGGTCCTATATAGATAAAGTTCAGAACAAAAACATTAAGGGGCACATTATGAGCCCAAAACTTTACTAAATATTCCACATGGAGTACAGGTGTTACATGTAATCTAAGAGGTGGGTGAGAGATTTCTTAGTTTTCCATGTTTTGGGTAAAGCCAGGCAGGAATTTGGCTTTCCATGTAAATCCTTTCAGGTTTGCCCTGGTACTTCATCTACCTTAGCCTGTCATTGCTATTACCTGACATTGCCTTCCTCCAGCTGGTGAAATATCTGGGTGAGAAATACCAGACAAATGGTTTTCCCAGAAAAATTGGCTGGTAAACCCCATCACCAGCCTCTTTTGGATTACCCGGGCACTCTTAAAAAGGACCCATGATGTCATGCAGAGCTGGTGAATAATGGGACATTTGTCAAACATTGGTGGATGTCCCAGTGTGCCAGATCTGTTTTCCCGCTTCATTCAGTGCCCTGTGCGTCTGATTCCAGATCAACAACCATCCATGCCATTGGAACAATCCTCTACTGCAATGGGACTTTCAGCTGACATGGTGTGTAAATGCCCATCCTATTTAAGTCAGGCCTACTGATGTCAAAATATGTATTAATTTTGGTGCCTGTGATGATTAATCATGGCATGGTGGATCTGGGAACAACATTTTCAGGACCTGTTTGAGTGGGTTTATCTTTGGAAACAAAAAAAAAATAGTTTCTAGTTGCACTATAGCACGAGAGACAGTGTACATTGTTTTACCAACACAGTTCTTGCCATAGGACACAGTTTCAGAGGACAAAACCCACCCTATCAGCAAGAAGCAATACATTTGGTGTGATGACTGGGGCTCAGCCACTTAGAGGCTGGTTCACCATAGCATAAATGAAAGTCTTATGCCATGATTTAAAGCTGTGCTGTAAATACCAAAACCTGTACAAACAGCATAATTATCACACCCTTCCACTTTTCTTATGACACATTGCAAGAGGCCAGACCTTCTGAAATGTATTGGGAAGGGAAGCATGGACAATAAGCCAAAACATGCATAATTCAATGGTTTAAAATGCAGATTCTACATGTAACGCTTATTATCAAGTGAAAAACGTGGAATTAGAGAAACTAACCACACCTAATAAATGCCTCACCTTTTTTGTTCCTCTTTATTGTTGGGGCATTCGTTTTTTTTCTAGGTTACATCAAAAGAGTGAATATGGAGGGAAAGGGAAAGAACAGCATGCAGAAAACCTCTTATTTAAAAGAACCCTCACTCACCAACCTAGTTGGTGACATGCTTCATCATTGGGTTCACACCAGAGAGTCTGAGTGCCTCCCTGGTATGCTTCAACGCCTGAATTACAGCGGAGCAGGTTTTAGTGAGATGGTGTCAGTGCAACAGTGAAAATAGTGCAAATTAAAAGATGTCTGGTTTTATCGCAAAACAATTTTAATGGTGGAAAACCAGATATCATTAAAAACAGGTGAGATAGACGTTAACTGTCTGATTAAATTGACCAGGCACATCCAAATTAGTCTAAAAGTGATTGGTGGTCGACATGTTTCTGCTTGTAAAGTGTGTTTTGCTAAGCATTCATCAGGACCAGGTCTCCACGGCGGGGTATGCTCTCTAAGGCATACCCTAACCTGTGGAGGTGTATGAATGGTAAAACTCACGGTTTTACCACGCTGCCATCTGGAGTTCCAAAAAGCAAAAGGACTCTGTAAGAAAAAAACACACATAAAAACACAAACGACAGTTAAGTGAGTTCAGTGGTATTTCTTGCCAGGCTTTCAGGAGGTCTAATGTAATTAGCGACCTCGTGCTGTGAATTACCAATATGTGTTTGAAGGTAATACCACGCATACCCCTCAATCAGGCAATCGTGTCAAACATACTGCCACTCCGTGTGTACTTGTCTCCGGAGGGGTCGTCGTTATGGGTAACTACCAGTAACCTTTGCGCATTCAATATTGCGCGTGTTTTTTGCATTATCAGTTATGCATCAAAGTTTTTAAAGCGCTAGTGACGGGCCCATTCAAAAAAGCCCGAATGGTTGGTAAGCACGTTTTTAAATAAGCAATTGAAATAGAAGATTGCAAAACATGGAAAAATCAGGGCTTATGTGAAGAAGCAACTGTCTTGGGTCCGGGTGGGGGTTAGCGATGCTGGTGGAATCTATGCGGGGGAAAGGAGAAGAAATCAGTGAAAATCCCAGTGCCAAGTGTGACCGGTCACCGCCCAGAAAAAAACTCCTAGCCCACTTACTTCCAAATCAGCACTCTCCCGCATCAAACCTATCTGGACTAGTCCTTGGACCCGAATGTTACTGCGGTGTTGCAGCCGGTGAATGAAATACCGGTTTCCGGTCACGTGACCAAGGCATGTACCGCGGGATGCGGCACGTATGAGGAACATTACTAAAAAACACTAGACCGTGAAGGACAATGTTTAAAGCAAAAACTTTATTGTTCTCAAATACAACCGATCCATACAGTTTAGTTTTTTTCCCCTGCCTCAATTCATTGCTCATAGTAGAACTTTGTGTAAGGTAAAATTACAGGGAAAATATCAAAATATCTGTATATGTTTGCAGGTGTGCCTAGAAAGGCTTAGAAAAACTTAAAATTGCAGAAAATATGTCTGCAAAAACTTTCCAGCTTGCTATGGTTAGGATTTGCTTTGTTGGCAATTATGACTGAGATTCACATCGGCCACAGAAATCGACCATAGGGAAAACGTTTTCAACTGTCCACCATGCAAGACAAGGGCAGTTTTTCTGTTAATCAAAAAACCAGCAGTTCCTGTCGTTTAATTAACAGAGTACAGAGTTTAGTCTCAAGCAGGCAAAGCTTCAAAATGCACTTTTATACAAAACTTTGCCCCACAAGCAAAAATGTTTTACTTCTGGAAGGACATCCACTATCAGTCCTATGTCTAGAGTAAGACAGTTATTCAAAGAAAATACATTATAAATAGGACGTGGATATATAGGTTCTGCAAACATGAAGGAGTTACAAACATGAAGGGCAGGAGTAAATCACAGTTGCCCATCCTCACTGGCCTGGTCACATATGTATATGTCTTGACAAGGTGTCAGCGGATACCCTTATGAAGTGCTGTTAATTTTTTGTCTCCCAAAGAGGAACAAAGTCCTCCTGGTGCTGTGGTTTTGGAGTTTGCTAGTGGCGATAACTGCCTTAGTGAGGCAGTACCATGCTCACTTCTGATTTGCCTTAATAATATGCAAGTGACATCGCTAATAATGTCACACACACATATCGGATAGATCAAAGAGATATTCTCTAGCTCCTCCTAGGTCTTTTCAATGATCAAGCTTGTGTTTATTGGAGGGGTAAGGACAGCTATTACTGCCTCCAGCTCCTACCTGGCAATGCTATAAACCCAACCTACTTTTTTAGGAGGAGCCTAGTCAGTGTCATTATGCATGCATTCTTTAACAGTTGTTTGGAGACACTTTTTTTTTTAAATATGGCTTTCCGTCATTGCTGCTTGTTTTAATTGTTGCTTTCCTTGAATGTTTTGCTTCCCCCCTCTGCTTCATCATGAACCCTTACCCCACCCTCTTAGCACCAAAGCAGAGATTCCCTACATCAGAAGGCTTGTCAGCTAGGCTCAGCACACCCTGCAACAATTAGGCCTACCCGCATACTCCCACCCTCACATACAGGGAAGCCCTTCGCAGCTGGGGGCACCTCACAACCACATATCATCTACCTATCCAAGCTGCCCCCCCCTTTGCACATGAACACCATGGATAAGGTGCTTCACCTACAAAGATAACGGCTGCCCGCGTACTCCCACTTGCATGGGCATGGAGACCCGAAGGGTAGCTGCACGGCCGCCTGGCCCAAAATCACCATCGGATCTCAGAAACCTCCCTCAGTGAGACCCCCTTTCTTCTGCAGTTACAGCTAGGGCATCTTATGACCTCATCTCGCAAACCCCCATTCAGCGCTGCCCCCAGATGCTGCATCTTGCAAGCCCCCTTGCAGTAATGCCCTCTCCATCACACACGTAACTGTGCTTTTCAGTGTTTGAAGTCCTTCAACTTCAAAGCCCCAACCCAAGTAGCCTCTGTTCAATGCCGGGTTGTATAAACAGAAGTGGTCCTGGTGAGTGTGCACCCTTCACTACAGCTAATATTAGTCTGGGTCAAACAGGGAGTTCTAGCTGGTGTGGGATGCCATGACTTTACAATGCAGCACACATGTGGGAAGGGACTAGATTTGACCTAATCAGCATTCCTCTTGTAGTCAGCCATATTGTAATCATTTGGCAAGTATAGCAATAGAAATCAATTGACCTTCCCTGACCTTAAGAAGGCTGTATTTTAGGACAAAATTCTCATGCCCTTCATTATTTGTAAATATGTATAGGTGTAGTTGTAAGCTTGTTTAAGCCATTGTTATAGGGCATGCACTTTTAATGTGGGCATCTATCCCTTGTAAAACACCATCGCCCTCCTACTCCCGCCATCCAATCATTTTATCATGCTACCCCCAGCTTTCTCTAAACTCGCCTCACCGTCCTCCTCCTGCTGCACATTCTGTGTTCCCCACCCTCCTTATTCATGCTGTTTGCCAGCCCCAAATACCCCCTCTGTTTTAGAACATTGCACTTCACTTCGCATAGCAGCACAGTCGATAAAATGACACAAAAACGCTATTCCCAGTCAATGCTGGCTGCATCATAGTGCTTTTTAAAAAACTTTTATTATTCATTATGTTGCTGTTGTGCTCTTGTCTACAATGCAAGCATTGTCTTCAGATATAAATATGATTGTTCGTAGTGTTATGACCCCTGGGTCTCAGTGGTCATTCAGATCACAGCGAGGTGTAGCAGTATCTGACACTTCAAGCATCCTTGAAGCCTTTATATGTTTTTGAATATTTATACCAGTACCCGTGAGAAGACCTCTTTTGGGATCAGGTTCAAAGTGTGTGATGTTTGAAACTTTTCAAAACAGACCTTCAGATTACAGTGGGGCTATAATCCCATACCATCCATTGCCAGCTCATGGTCCTGTGACTCAGGTGTGTTAAAACTGCAAAATCACTCTGTGCAGTGTTCCGTTAATTACTGAAATGGTAGTAGATTAGTGAAGGCAAATAAAAACTCACTCTGAAAATATTATTTGTACGTGAATATTTTGCCCCGAAATCTTATAGAAGAGCCTTCAGCCACCTGTGTGTTTTTATATATATTATTATTTAATAATATGTTGTCCCTGTCACCTACTATACATTCCATCCTACATTTTAAAATCCTTTTTTTGTATATGTATTCATCCATTGACACCCTTTTATGTTAACATAGCCATGGCTTTACTGTATAGAACCTATAAAAGCTTATACTATGATACAGTGTGCACTTATAATATGGTACAGTGTGCACTTTTTTTCTTTAATTAATCACTATACTGCAAACAAAAAACATAAATAAAAAACAATGTCATTTTCAATCCCAACAGCTACAACTCCAACAAATGTGAGACCTATTTAATTGTAAATTCTTGTTTCTTCTGGATGGAGGGGGGGAGGTAGGAGAGAGGACAGGAGGGCAACTTAGATCCTACCACTCTCCTTCCCACCACTGCTCCCACCCCACCAATAGAAGAAATTAACCAGGTGGTGGGGGTTGCAAGGAGTTGGTCTAGAAATGTTCTAATTCCACTCCTTCCAAACTCTACTTCCTGATTCAGTTTAACACTGCTCCTTCATTTTGCAATGTGGCTGTCCCCTAGCAAAAAACCATAAACTGTTTGCATTGTTTTAGACATGCAGATAATATCCAAACATTGTCTGAGTCTTTGCTGGGGCACAGACACACACTTGTGCTTCCCAACAAGGAGCCAGAGACTGTTTGGATCTTTTCTAGCCTAAGAAAAAATCCAAATAGAGTGGAACTGCTTCCTGGAGCACAGAAAAACCTAAGAAAATATGTCTCACTTCTTTCCTGGGCACAGAATTGAGATTCTGTATCCCACAAAGGATTCAAACAATGTTTGATATTTGTTCTTAGATAAATTCCAGTCTGCATCTGGCCCCTTGCAGGGGCACAGAACTGCATGCCTGTGCCCCAATCTAAAGGAAATAGTGGAGCGAAAAACATCCCTTGCATTCTTATGACTCTGATAATATCCTGTGGCCCCTATGTGTTAAATTGTTATTCTAGATGTTAGATTTAATACATTTTGTAGACAAATAGAACATTCGCAAAAACTTCTAAACCAAGGGACTTTAAAAATACCCCCAATATTCATTCAAAAACATTTTAAGGAAAGTATTGTAAGTAAATTTAACACATGCATAACAAATGTGCACAGCTTACAATTTTTATTTTGAATTCCCAATGTGGGACATGCAAACTAACATGTGCAGCACATTTATCAGTAGGGAAAAAGGAGGATAATATTGTTGCTTCTAAACCTTTCAGCTGTATGCACATTGGGTATTGGATGTGTACTTTAACGTGTAATCAAATGTAGTTTGTATATGGTTACAGAGTTCTTTGGAAGAGAGTGCAATGAAACTCTAATTCTAATCTGTTGATGGGCTTTTCGAACACATAATATACACTCAGCCACAGCCCATGCGAGTGAGGTAACTGGTTGAAAAATTGAGCATAGACGATTCTTTGCATGTAATATATTTTCAATGCATCCCGGACACCTCTTTGAAATGGAAAGTGAATTACTACTTCTGTGGTTTATTCTGTCCTCCCTTGCCATGAAATTCATTATGTTACAATAAGGAACATAACAATAACTACTCAAATGCTTGTTCTTCAGATTTCTTATATACTACTTTGTTAACAGCTCTTTCTGTTTAGACTTGGCCCCAAAAAACGTAATAATACATTATAAAATGAAAACCTGGCAGTCTGTGCAATAACTCATGTTGCTCAAGCTTTGGTAAATCATAATGCTGTGGTTATCTTGTTATCAAAGACACTCATTTTTGACATGCATATCTTTACTACTTCGGTCATAAATATTTAGGATCACAATCACTTTCCAAGCTATTCTTTAATTTTATGGAACATTTTGTGTTACTGTATCATTTTGTCTTTCATTCTTTATTCACCTATTTCTTTCCTTTTTCTTTCATTACTTTTTTGTTCTTACCTTTTTTCTTTCATTCCTTCTTTCCTTTTCTTGCTTTCCTTATTTTTTCATTCCTTGTTTTTTCTTCCTTGCTTTCATTTTTTCTTTCATAACTTCTTTCCAGCTTGCTTACTTTTTCTTTCATTCCTTCTTTCCTTGTATACTTCATTGTTGCTTTCTTACCCTTGTCTCTTCTTTCTTTCCCTCTTTACTCCTTTCTGGCTTTTATTTATTTTTCTTTCTTTTTTTCTTTCTTTCTTTCTTACTTTCTTTCTTTCTTTCTTTCTGTCTGGTTTTTTCTTTCTTTCTTTCTTTCTTTCTTTCTTTCTTTCTTTCTTTCTTTCTTTCTTTCTTTCTTTATTTCTTTCTTTCTTTCTCTCTTTCTTTCTGTCTTTCTTTCTTTCTTTCTCTCTTTCTTTCTCTCTTTCTTTGTTTCTTTCTTTCCTCCTTCTCTCATTCCATCTTTCATTCATTCCATCTTTCATTCATTCTATCTTTGATTCATTCCTTCTTTCATTCATTCCTTCTTTCATTCATTCTTGCCTTCCCTTCATGCTTTCCTGCTTTCCTTCTAGCCTTCTTTCTTGCCTTCCTTTTTTCTTTCCTGCTTTCTTGCCTGTTTTTCTTCCTTATTTCTTTATCAAAGGCAAGAGGGTGGCAGCCAATGGCATACCAATTGGCTTTTTTAGGTCTGTGTTAGCCAAGAACTTTTGATTTTACTAAAATGATGTGTATGATGTAGTGACTTATATGGATTTTCATCCACACTTCATCCACTTGTCTGTGGTTGTGTCATTCACGTTTTTCTCCAATTCACTGGGGCATGCATCAAGGGATAACTCGCCACCCAACTTCAGCCATTATCTAAATTCACTATTTGAGTTATGGCATGCTGCTATTCCACAAGGATGGGTTTGAAATGCGTCAACAGTTTTTCCTTAGCTAAAAAAGTGTTTTGTGCAAAGTATACCACTGTAACTCAGGTGTAATTAAACCATATAGACTCATAATTCGTATATGAAAATATCTCTTTTGAGCTCAGTAGGGTCACTGTTTGGTGGCATGCCCTTGTAAGAAAAAACGTAAAAATATTTTTTGCGGTTGGTAGTCTACAAGGTTGACAATTATAATTTCTGTATTGTTTAATCTTAATCTTTATCTGTACAGAACCAAAGAGAAAAACAAAGAATTTATTGTGTTTGTTGTTGTTATTGTATTGTTTATTGTAATCTTGATTTGTTCAGTGTTGCATGTTTTGTAAGTGAGTTTGTATTGTAAGGTCATTGATTTCAATGAAATGTGTATAAATTAATCAGTTTTGATGAAAATAATGTTTTACTAAATAATTAGAAAATGGAAAAATATGGTCTGAATAAATTTAAAGGATCATAATAATTAGAATGTGTGATCTTTAAGATGAATGATTGATTGAAAGATTATCAGTATTGTCAATTGTTTTGTTGATTAACGCTATTTCACCAGGAGGGCACACACACACACACACACAAAGTAGTTCCCTTCAGTGGCAGGGATTACTATGGTAATGTGCAGAGCGCCCTCAAAGTGGTTGGATAGAAATTTGGCACCTTTGCTGGTAGTAATGAATTAAATGAGGCATAAGCGTACCCTTTTAAGTTCACTGGTCAGTACCTGGATGAGCAGGGACTGGCCCCTGAACACAAACATCCCCCAGCGCACCTAAATCACCCGTAGCTTACCTGCCTCATGCAGATGATGGTTTTGTTGATGTGTGCCAGCAGAGGTCAGAGGGTGAAGGAAGGGCAAGGGAGTGCGGGCTAAGGGGGTGTTAAAAACAATGCCCTTCGTATGATAATGAAGGACTGAAAACACTTCAAACTGGCAAATCAGACAGAAACAAACATCCTGTGACTCTGGGAAATAGCTCCCTTATTCTCCCTGACAGTCCCCCAGCACCCGGATACCCTCAGGGGTGATACATTTGGGCTTATCAAATGTGGAAGAGTTTTACTGGCATAACTTTCAGGAGAGGATCGAGAGTTGGGCCCTTCAGTTTCTTGCGCAGGGTGCTTAGAGCAGCAATTAGGGTATTGCTTTTGTTTGTGATGGCTCTGAGCTGTTGTTTGGCCAGACCCTTTTCATCTATTAACTCACCTAGGTACTTTTATTCTTTTACTGTCTCTAGGCAGTAAAACTCCACCAGCACTCCTGCCACCACCATTCCCAAGCATTTTGCACACCCAATCAGTCTGACTAATGTACGTAAACAGCATTGTTTTGTGTCTTTGATTCCATGCCTTCTTGTATTAAACACATCCTATTGGCTTTGCCAATGCATGTTCTTCTCAGCTTTTGTTGAAGTGGAAAGTGAAAACTTTGACAATGTCGGCATTGTTACTCTTTAAGTGTAGTATTTCTTTATTTTCTCTCATTGTTCAATAGTAACTGGATTGGCTACAGGTCATGTTTTTATACACTTAAAGTTATATATATTAATTTGTAGTCTGACATTCATTTTTATTGTTTTGCAGAGGTTAATTTTTTGTGGGCTGGACACCAGGCACACCATAGTGCTGAAGATTACAACTTAACAACCGCACTGAGGCAGTCCTTCCTGCAGAAATACACGTCGTTTGTAAGTACTGAATCACTGAAGCTCATTTTCTGAAATATCGACAATTCAAACACTAGATCTAATTTGTTTGGTGTGTCTGTTTTATCTTAAAAAGATAATGCTGCATGTACCTGCTGTATAAAAATTTCAAAAGTACGCTGTAGGAAATTGGCTTACTGGTTACACCAAATAACTTGGTTGAGGGGGGTGAAACCATTCTCGAGCAGCAACCACAATTCCTGTCACAGTGAATTCACAAGCACACCCAAAATTAACCTTTTCTTAACCCTCTGGTCGCTTCGCACAAAAGCAGTCAGGCTTAATTTAGAGGCAATGTGTAATGTATTTATGCAGCAATTCAAACAGTAATAAAGTTAAATGCATAGCTCAATTAAAATTCCACAACAAGCGCCAGCTGTGGCTATCCGGTTGCGCTGGACTGGGACAAAGTCACAAGCTCAGGCCGTCTGTTTTGGAGTGTGGGCCGAAAACAAGGACAATGTTTGGCTGACTGAACAAGGTACCCTAAATCTGGGTTGCGCAGCGTTGTGAGCTACTGTGTGAAGTATGCGTCCTGCAACAGCAGTTCTGATCAGCCTCGGGCTGCGATGCAAGGTCCAGCATTGAGGATGCATCGCGCAGTGGCAGTTCCAGGGAGCTGTGGGGCTTTGATGCATGATCCTACATCAAGGATAAATCACCAGTGGGTGTTCTGAGGAGTTGCGGTGCTATGATGCGAGGTCCTACATTGAGAAGGCATCGTGCAACAGCGTTTCCAAAGATCTGCGGTGTTCAGCAGTGGTTCCGATGCGGAGCTGCAAATCGCGCTGGGTCAGTTCTCCTTGGTCCACACCTGGGTTGGCAGAGCACCTTCAGGACCAAGGTCGAGGATCGAGGAGGCACAACTTCGGGTGTAAGACTTACAGCAGACCGATGTATAACAGAACCATGATGGCATTTACAACAAATGCCTTTACCATGACACCGGAAGAATGATGCAGCCTTTACAATGAAAGTGTTTTAACAACTTTTTTTACTACGAGTATGCCTTTACCACAAAAAAATATGTATTTTACTAGCAAGTATAAACGCTTTCTATATAAATGTATATTTGTATATATATATGTTTTGCATATATATCTATATATATCTGTATATATATCTATATTCACTGAAAAAAACATAGGTTTCAGGGGTGTTACAGTTAGCTGGACATTACCCTCGTACAAAACCCTAGAAATTCCCCTGTTATAGTTAGTTCAGCTAACTATAACTCGCGCCCCCGCAATGCACTGCTGATGACATCACATATTACATCACTCATGACATGGTCAGTGACATCACTGATGACATCACTGATGACATCTCAAATGACATCACTGATGACATCACTGATAACGTCATCCATTGAGTATGTGTTTCTGAACAGTTTTATTATGTTTAATATATATAGGGAAAGGCCTGTTGAAAAATAAGTGGGTGTACAAGTGTGTGAATGGATGATTTTCTAGGTGCGTAACTGAGTCTATAAGTGATTCATTAAATGTATCTTACTGCAGACTAGTGACTAAACTGTGTGAATGTCTGTATGTGTCTGTGTGTTGGTGTATAAGTGGCTGCATGGTTTTGTGAATAGCTATATGAGTGTTTATATGGGTTATTGATTGGTTGTCTGAGTATCTGTATGGGTGCCTGAGTGTTTGTGTGGGTAGGGTGTGTGTGACTCTGTGACGAGATGTGTGAGTGGGTGATTCAGTGGGTGCATGTTTTTAAGAGTGCATCTGTGATGGACTGTATGGTTGGGTGAGTGTATGTATGGGTGTGTTAGTGATTGAATGTATATCTCAGTTGTACATGTGTCAGTAACTACATATGTGAAACGCAGTGTATATGTGTGTAAGAGTATATAACTATCTATATGTGAGAGTGTGTGATTTTGGGAGTGGCTGTATGCGCCATTGTGCAAGGATATCTGTGTCATGTGCTGTTTGTTTTTCTGCAGGAAGACACAGAATTTGTTAGTATTTTTATGAGTAAGTGAACTTGAGTGTTTTTAAGTGTATAGGTGAGTAAATTTTACTGTGATTAATTATTTGCATGACTGACTCGATGTGTCAGTACCTCAATGGATGATTGGCGGTGTGTGAGTGTCTATATAGGTGTATAAATGCACAGAGTGACTGTAAGTATGAGTGACTGTACAGGTGAGTAAGTGGAGATGTATGTAGACCTAAAAGTCAATGAGTGGGTGAGTAGTTATTGGTATTGGAGTATCTATGGTTGTCAAAATGGCCGTCTGAAATTTTGAGTCGGTGTATCAAAGGTTATATTAGGGTGTGAGAAGATGCACTAATTTATCACATGGATGACGTCATCAGTGATGTCATTTGAGATGTCACCAGTGATGTCATCAGTGATGTCACTGACCATGTCATGAGTGATGTAATATGTGACGTCATCAGCAGTGCATTGCGGGGGCGCGAGTTATAGTTAGCTGAACTAACTATAACAGGGGAATTTCTAGGGTTTTGTATGAGGGAAATGTCCAGCTAACTATAACACCCCTGAAACCTATGGTTTTTTCAGTGAATTTCTAAGGTTTTTTAAATGCCAATTCCTAAGTATAACGCCCCTGAAACCTTTGGTTTTTTCAGTGAATTTCAAAGGTTTTTTAAATGCCAATTCCTAACTATAACGTGCATGAAACCTATGGTTTTTTCAGTGAATTGCAAAGGTTTTTTAAATGCTAATTCCTATCTATAACTTATCTCTGAAGATATCATGAAAAGCATTTTTTTTTAAAGTAGGGTGCACATTAGTTTTGTGGAAAAGCATCTTTGTGATTGGTTAAGAAAAAGCAGTTACACCGTGGAGTACATATCATTGGATACAATTTGCTCAGCTCAACCACACCTGCTACTTGCATTTGGAAGGCACTGTTCGAACTTAAAACAATCGTCAACTTTTAACCTGCATGTGTCATTAAATGTTCAAGAAAATGTTACAAAAAAATATCATAAAGTTTTAAAAAATTGATGAACTTTTAACCTGCACGTATTGTAGAATGTTCTAGAAAGTGTGTTGATAGAATACGTTGCACTTCTGACTTCTATGTGTTGTTGAATATTAAAAAAAACGGTTCATATGGAAAATTAAAAAGAAACCAATAGAGAAGTTTTGAAACCTAAAAGAATCAAGGAACTATTCTAATTTATTCTTTACATGTATTTATGTGTACAGCAACAAAATTATAGACACAACAGCACTAGGAAGAGGAAGAAGCAGGGAGTGGGGGGAGGGGTGGAGATGGGCAGAATGGCACACATGCAGAATTAAGTACAACACACATATAGACTAACAATGGCCAAAATAAAACACACCAACAAGGAGCACAAGTCACACAACCTGCCAACATCACACCACTGAACGAGCATAGAAGTGAAAACCACGCTGCATTCATACAGGATGTGTACAAAGGCCAGTCGTTTGTGTTGTGGGATGTCTGCGACCGTGGTCATCATGGATGAGATGCCCAGCATGTCGCACATGGTCGAGTTCACTGTGTTATGTTGCCAAACAGCTGCTCCTCCCTCCCACGAGCCCCCACACTTTTGTACGGTGAGCTGTTGTATCTCATGCACTCGTACGGCACGCCATTGTAATGCCTATTTGCGCATGTCCTGCTTCAATCCAACAACAACATCACAGTGCCGTTTGGAGGTGGTGCATGCCACTTTACAACATCGACTTCTGTGGCTCTTGTAACAGGCCACACCAGAACACAGAGACACACTTACCGCACTTCCTGTACACGGACATGTCTGAGACACCCCGTTCCCCTTGCCGGATAGGCACACCCTTGCACTGACCTGTGAACCCCAGACCAGCACACGCCAGTTGTGCATGCAGGAGGATGCGTACGTAGCTACACATCCAGGCTCACTGCCAACGCTGAGGTGACAGCACACTATGATGTTGCTTGGCTCGTGCCTATCATGCTAAGACAATGACCACAGGGACACACTTACTAAGATGTGGGTTTGGGGGGCATTGGCGGTCCTGGAGTTGTTGAGATGAGTCTTCTGGCCCTCATGGGTATCCCTGTATCATGCTCATTGACTCTATGGCACCTGTGGGTGTTCTGGTGTGGCTCTTGGCTGTGTTCCCTTTCATGGTGCAGGTAGTTGTCCTGCTTATCACCAGCAGAAAGCAGGTGTAAAATCCCTGGTGCTAACGTGTCTTATCGCCGGAATTTGTTTCTCAATGCAATTGGTGTGAAAGTTGTGATGTGATTTTTTTCGTGTGCACAACAATATACGAACTGAGCAGTGTATCTCGTCAAGATCCACCACCTGATGCACTATTCCCAATCAATATAAATACAATGAGATTTCTTAATAGATTTAGTGTGTACACTGTAAGTGCAGCCAATACCTCAGTGCAATACAATACAGGATTTTAGTATTTAGAATAAATCGCAAAGGTGCACCTCATGTCTTTTTGCACGGGAACGTCTACTCTCCATTTCATTATCAGCACTTTAACGGAAGTAAAGTTGAGATAAATCTAACACACTATTCAGAAGTTGGTGCAAACTGCAGATATCACTAGTATTCCAGAGATAAGTGCCCCAAAATTTAACACCATGGTGGACTCCATCAAATAACAGTAATAAGAACAAGAGTCACACAGCAGTTAAGAGAACAACCCAAAACATTATTAATTTTTTTTTCAAACTTTATTTTTTATAATAATAAATATATAAACGATAAACTATTTTCAAACTTTATTTTTTTATTAACATAAATATAAACAATAAACTAATAAACAAATGTAACAACAATAATACAAAACAACAAAGCGGAACACTCCTGTGGGAACCACGGATGTCGACGACAGACCTGGAAAATCAAAAAGATGGTTAAAAAAAAAACAACATGGTATTCTCAACAAAATACCACAAGAAACAAATCACAGATATATAAAATGTATACAGCTAACAACATTTTATAAGTTTAACTTACAAAAACTGTAAATGTTGCCGCTTTAAAATATTTACCGAATCTGATGAAATTTTTTTGCAGAAGGCACCACGCCCACAACGTTTTTCTTCAGTGGTGAAGAAATATTTAACTTTTTCCAAGAGGCAAACAAAGACCAATGCCACCTTCTTCATTCGCAAGATTTGCCAAAGAGTTCTGTTACGAGGGGATCCTAACAAAAAATACTCGTGCGGCACAGCAAGTATGATGAAACACCTAAGGACCTTTCATCCAAACAATCTTGCACGAGAAGAGTGCAAACAGATGAGAAACACTCCTGTTCTGTGTCTGTAAAAAAGAATCACAAATAAATGGATATTAATAACTTTCAAATTTATACTATTCCATTACTGTACAAACACATTTTATATAAAAACTGACTAAGAAACTATAGCCCTGAACCACAAGTGTGACGATCGTTAAAACACTACATGCATAGTGCATACTACTTTGAAGCAGTTCATGCCCTAAAGCCTACCTCACTAAAAGACTACATGCTAACTGACTAAATGATTACAGTACAATAAGGAGACACACTGGGTGAGTGACAGGGTGTTTGCTAGAAGAGTATGAATACTAACTAGGGAATTGAAGGTGTGAAACACAACTGTGTAGGTGATTAGAGGACTGCATCAATACTGCATAGGCATTTAAAGCATTCCATGTGCTAAGGCCTGGCTCACTGCATGACTACTTGGGTACTGACTGAATGATTGGAGTACAGCAAGGAGAGTGCCTAGTTGAATTTATAAGTGCTAGGCTTTTCGCACAGGGAATGGATTAGTACTTGGTACTGAATGAGTCACTAGAGGAGTGCAAAGGCAGTCACAAGTGCTGGACTGTATGGATACTGACTAGGAAATTTAAAGTGTGAAAGACAAGTGTCTAGGTGGTTAGAAGACTGCATGCATAGTGCATAGGGGTTTGAAGCAGTCCATGTGCTAAGGCCTGGCTCAGTGTATGAATACTTAGGAACTGACTGAATGATTAGAGTACTGCAAAGATAGTATATTGGTGAATTTATGAGTGTTTGGGTTTTAGCACAGTGAATGGATTAGTACATGGTGCTCAATAGGTCACTAGAGAACTGCAAAGGGAGTGACAGGGTATTTCCTGGAAGTGTATGGATACTGACTAGGGAATTGAAGGTGAGAAAGACAATTGTGTAGGTGGTTAGAGGACTGCATGCATAGTGGATAAGGGTTTGAAGCAGTCCATATACTAAGGCCTGGGTCACTGGATGAGTACTTGGGTACTGACTGAATGATTAGAGTGCTGCAAGGAGAGTGGCTGGGTGAATTTATTAGGGTTTGGCTCAGTGAATGGATTAGTACATGATGCTGAATGGGTCACTAGAGGAGTGCAAATGGAGTGACAGGGTGTTTGCTGGAAGTGAACGGATAGAGACTGGGGAATTGAAGGTGTGAAAGACAAGTGTGTAGGTGCTTAGAGGACTGCATGCATAGTGGATAGGGGTTTGAAGAAGTCCATATGCTAAGACCTGGCTCTGTGCATGAATACTTAGGCAGTGACTGAATCATTAGAGTACTGGAAAGAGAGTGTCTTGGTGAATTTATAAATGTTTGGGTTTTGGCACAGTGAATGAATTATTACATGCTGTTGAATGGGTCTCTAGAGGACTGCAAAGGAAGTGACAGGATATTTCCTGGAAGTGTATGGATACTGACTAGGGAATTGAAGGTGTAAAAGACAAGTGTATAGTATGTTAGAACACTACATGCATACTTCATAGACATTTGAAGCAGTCTATTTGGTACTTAGAAACTGACTAAATAATCAGACTACTTCTAGGACAGTGCTTAGGTAAAACTTTTAAATTTTCAGTTCTGCCACAGTGAACAGAATAGTACATGGTACTGCACCTTAGTGTCAAACCCTGGCTCATTTTATCAATGCATAAGCAAAGACTAGCTTCTAATGCTACTAAAACTTGACAACATGAGAGGTTTTAAATTAGTTATCTGTCAGCAAATACACGATGTTATCAAATGCTTCTCTCACAGTGGTTTTCAAATGCACACAGACTCACAGTGTGATTCTAGACAACAACCACTATACATAGGAGTTTACCAAAAATCATTCACTACTGTGGAAGTGGTAAGCGAACTGCACACAATCTTCATATTTAATGACTGCACTTTTATGTCAAAGCCTGACTCATATAATCAAAGCATAAGCAAAGACTGGCTTCTAATGCTACTAAAACTTCACAACATGACCGGTTTTAAAAGAGGTATATGTCAGCAAATACACGATGTTACCAAATGCTTCTCTCACAATCCTTACCCAAATGCACACAGACTCACTGTGTGATTCTAGACAAGCACCACTATCCCTATGAGTTTACCAAAACTCATTCACTACAGTGCAAGTGGTAAGGGAACTGCACACAATCTACATATTTCACAACTGCAATTTACAGTCAATGCCTGACTCATATAATGAAAGCATAAGCCATAACTGTCTTCTAATGCTACTAAAACTTAACAACATGACATGTTTTACAACACTAATCTGTCAGCAAATACATGATGTTACCAAACACTTCTCTCACAGTGGTTCCCAAATGCACACAGACTCACAGTGTGATTCTAGACAAACAGCACTATCCCTAGGAGTTTACCAAAACTCATTCACTACAGTGGAAGTGGTAAAGGAACTGCACACAATCTACATATTTCATGACTACACTTTAATGTCAATGCCTGACTAATTTAATCAACGCATAAGCAAAGACTGGCTTCTAATGCTACTAAAACTTGACAACATGACAGGTTTTAAAACAGTTATCTGTCAGTAAATACACGATGTTACCAAATGCTTCTCTCACAATCCTTACCCAAATGTACACAGACTCACAGTGTGATTTTAGACAATCAACACTATCCTAGGACTTTACCAAAACTCATTCACTACTGTGGAAGGGGTAGGGGGACTGCACACAATCTACATATTTAAGTACAGCACATCAGTGTCAAGGCATGACTCATTTAATCAACGCATAACCAAAGACTGGATTCTAATGCTACTAAAACTTCACAACATGACAGGTTTTAAAAAGGTTATCTGTAAGCAAACACATGATATCACCAAATGCTTCTCTCACACTGATCCCAAATACACACTAACTCACACTGTGATTCTAGACATGCACCACTATCCCTAGGAGTTTACCAAAACTCATTCACTACAGTGCAACTGGTAAGGGAACTGCACACAATCTACATATTTCAGGACTGCACTTTTCTGTCAAAGCCTGACTCATTTAATCAAATCATAAGCCATAACTGTCTTCTAATGCTACTAAAACTTCACAACATGACAAGTTAAAACAGTTATCTGTCAGCAAATACACAATGTTACCAAATGCTTCTCTCACAGTGGTTCCCAAATGCACACAGACTCACTGTGTGATTCTAGAGAAACAACACTATCCCTTGCACCTTACCAAAACTCATTTCTTCATCTAGAAGTAGTACTACATTTTAGTATAGAAACATAACATAACTCATTTCACATATTCATAAACAATGACTGGTTTCTAATTCTACCAAAATATGAAAACTGCACAGTTATCTGTTTACAAACACATGAAAAACACAAATGCTTATCACAGAATGGTTTCTACATGCACACACATTGTAGAGAAAAAAAATACTCCCTACACTTTAGCAGGAAAAATACATTAGTCTGATTAAAATCAAAAAAGTCTACATACATCCCCTCACAATTAAATAACTCATCTTTCAAGTTATTTTGTAGATTAAGAAGTATATCAATCACTCACTATATTTTCTTTTACAGAATCTCTGCACTGTGCACCTCTCAGCAAAAGCAAAGAATGAAAAAGTTTCCCTTTCATTTTCCACACATATACATGTAAACATCAAATCACAATCCTTCGCACATAAACTCAAAAGCAAACACACATTTCTATTGGTTAAACATTTCAACCCTTTCCAACTGAAATACATTTCAACCCTTCCCCCAATCTGCCTTCTGCCTGTTACCATAGAAACATGTCATGGAACACTGCATTGAGCTCACAGGTCACAAGTTCAGCACACAATGTTCCTACACAAGACAGGAAGTGTGCTTGACTTTTCAACATATCAGCTTATCATATATTATGTTCCTTACAATCTGTTTTTTTAACGAATAACAATCATACCTTTAAAAAACAGAAATATACACCCTACCTTTCAGTGTAGAATGTTGTCATACAACCAATGATTTCTTGTCGTTTTTCAGAAAACGTTGCCGTGGATCCGCGCACCCACCGCGAGAGAATCCGTGCAACCAATGCGATAGGATGCACGCACCGTGCGCGCATTTCCCCGTGTACTTTTTTTTTAAAAAGGGGGCCCCAGGGGGTCCTTCTGGGACCCCTAAGCACCTCTAGAGTGTCGGAGTATTTCCACTCTGCCCCCTTTATATGTTTTACACACTTATTCCCCTTGCATCTTCAGCCTCGCTTCTACCGAGGCAGAAAATGGCTGCCAACAGTTCCTGGTTTCGAATGTAGAGAGACACTCGACAGCCAATTAGCATTCAGCGCGCGATCGGGAAGGTGCGCGCTCGGTTTGGGAAGGGTGCGCGCTCGGTTCGGGGAGGGTGCGCTTACGGTGCGGGTAGGGTCCGCGGATCCTCCGTGGCCATAGATATCACTAACATTTTTACCCTCATTTTCTCAGGAACTACTGAACAGATTCACACCATATATGCAAAAGGCACGAGTCCGAACTGAGGACTACCGCTTTGCCAAATTTGGTGTCATTCCGTTCAGCGGTTCGGGCTGTAGCTGCGACAACAGATCCTATGGGAAATTGCATGGGGAAAACGCGTTTTGGGACCCCCCTTTTTCTCGGCCCCTGCTTGACGGATCACTGCAAATCTTTCAGGGTAGGAGCGGAGCTGGCCAAAAGTTTGGAAACTTTCGCGAGGATTCGTCAACCGGCGCTAACGTTATTCCAAATAGAATGTTGCGGATTTCCTATGGAAAATAGGTCCTAACTATAACTATCTACTGGCGACTGCCAGTAGATAATCTATATCTATATATATATTCACTGAAAAAACCATAGGTTTCAGGGGCGTTATAGTTAGCTGGACTTTTCACTCGTACAAAACCATTGAAATTCCCCCGTTATAGTTAGTTCAGCTAACTATAACTCGCGCGCACGCAATGCACTGCTGATGACGTCACATATTACATCACTCATGACATGGTCAGTGACATCACTAATGACATCACTGATGACATCTCAAATGACATCACTGATGACATCACTGATGACATCATCCAGTGAATGTGTGTTTTTCTGAAAATTAAATATGTTTTATATATGTATATCTCAAGGTCGATGGAAGAATAAATGGGTATATAAGTGTCTAAATGGATAATTTGTTTTTGAAAAATTGATTGTATAACGGACTGATTAAGTGTATCTTAGTGAATACATGGCTTAGTGAGTAATGTTTAAATATGTAAATATTTGTATCAGTCTCTCACTTTGTGTATAAGTGGCTGCATGGGTTGGTGAGTAGCTACATGAGTGTCTATATAGGTTATTAGTTGGTTTTTTGAGTATCAGTATGAGTGTCTGAGTGTCTGTATGGTTCGGTGGGGGGTATTACGTAGTGCATAGGTGCATGAATGAGTGACTCACTGTTTGTATGTGTTGAAGACAGCATGTATGCAGGACTGTATAGGTGGATGAGTGTGTGCATGGGTGTGTTAGTGAGTGAATGACTGTCTCAATAGTGTCTTTATGAGTAACTACATATGTTTTAAACTAGTATATGTGACTATTGGTGTATATAAGTGAGTATATGTGACAGTGAGAGATTGAAAGAGTTCCTGTATGAATAAGTATGTGTTTCTATAAATGATTGTTTAAAAGACTAAGTATGTGTAAGTTTCTGTAGAAGTAAGTGTGGTGGTGTGTGTATAACTGTATATGCAAGTAAATGGATGTTTGAGTCTTTATTAGCACGAGTGACTATGTGTGTGAGTAACTCTATGGATAAATGGCGTTGTGTGACAGGATGTATGAGTACATATGATGAGTGAGTACATGTATGAGTGACTGTATAGGACTGTTGGTGAATGAGTGTATGTGTATGTGGATCTTAGAATTACTGAATAGGTTGTTGTAACTGGTATTGGTATGTCCATTGTTTTGAAAATTTTAGTTTCTATTTTTGAATGTGTGTATCAAAGGTTATATTAGGGGGAGAGGAGGTCTGCCACTCTATCACAAGGATGATGTCATCAGTGATGTCATCAGTGATGTCATTTGAGACGTCATCAGTGATGACATGAGTGATGTCACTGACCATGTCATGAGTGATGTAATATGTGACGTCATCAGCAGTGCATTGCGGGCGCGCGAGTTATAGTTAGCTGAATTAACTATAACGGGGGAATTTCAATGGTTTTGTACGAGTGAAAAGTCCAACTAACTATAACGCCCCTGAAACCTATGGTTTTTTCAGTGAATTTCTAAGGTTTTTTAAATGCTAATTCCTAACTATAACGTGCCTGAAACCTATGATTTTTTCAGTGAATTGCAAAGCTTTTTTAAATGCTAATTTCTAACTATGCCTACTGAGATAGGACATGTGAAGAAGGAAGAAAATACGCATAGAAAGAAAAAAAAGAAATGCAGAAAGAAGCAACAGCAGTCCTCAAAGACGAAGAAAAGTGCAGGAAGAAGGATAACGTGCCGAAAGAACAAACAGAAGAGCAGAAAGAAACCTTGTTGCAAAATCATCCTGTACCCTCAACTTTTTCAGGCGGATACTGGTGGTAACTGAGTCTGACTAACCAGTCCTACAGCCAGTGCTATGTTAAAAGACACTCAGAATACAGTGAAAACACCTACATACACTAGGGAACACTATGCGTTGGGGTCCCCCTGTGATTAGCATGACCTCCTCTGTAAGCCCCTAGTATATAATAGGGCAGGAGACTAAAAGTACCTCTTAAAACACGCCACAGGGCGTGTTTGCACACGTCACCTCAGGCCCCATCCCCTCCCTTCCCCACTGTGTAAACACGCCCTGTGGCCGTTTTAAGTTGGGAGATTAAGTCCCCTTGAATCCTGAGGGTCCCTAGGGCCCAACTAGACCACTAGCTACCTCCAGTAAGCGCCACTGAGCTGCGTTGCAGAGAGATGTAAAAAGGTGCACTGCCTAGACCACCTCTCTGCAACGCAGCACAGTGGCGCTTACTGGAAGCACCTGGTGGGCTAGTTGGCCACCAGGGTCCCTCAGGATTGAAGGGGAATTATTTCCCCAACCTAAAACGCGCCATAGGGCGTGTTTGCACACGGCACCTCAGGCCCCGTCCCCTCCCTTCACCACTGTGTAGACGCGCCCTGTGGCCATTTTTAAAGTTGAGAGATTAAGTCCCCTTGAATCCTAAGGGTCCCTAGGGTCAAACTAGCCCACTAGGTACCACCAGTAAGCGCCACAGAGCTGTGCTGCATAAAGGTGTAAAAAGGGGTGTGGCCTCAGAACACCTGTCTGCAACGCAGCTCCCTGGCGCATACTGGAGATACCTGTTGGGCTAGTTGGCCCCCAGGGACCCTCAGTATTGAAGGGGAATTAATTCCTAAACTTACAACTGGCCAGGGGGTGTGTTTGCAGAGTGCTGCAAGGAGGGGGTGTGCCCTCCGGCGCGATGCCGTCTTTTATTTATTTTATTTTTTTAAGAAGGAGGGCTGTGTGGCCCCCCTTCTTTTTCTAATTTATTGGCCCTAGGGACCCCATCCCCCAGGGCCTGCACCCTAATTTTTTTTGTTGAAAAAAATAAATGTGGCCCTCCCAAGGCCTTAATCGGCCCCGGGGACCCCAACCCCCAGGTCATGGCCTTTGTTTTTTTTTTATTCTTTTGGAGGGGGGCTGCGTTGCCCCCCTGCTCAGGCCACTTATGGCCCCGGGGACCCCATCCCCCGGGGCTGGCCTTTGTTTTTTAATATTTGTTTTAAAAATATATTTATAGAAACACCTAGAACATGCTGGACAAACCGTATGTACCTATCACCATGATGATTTGCGTGATATTCATTAAAAGGCGACTATGCATACAATGAATCCACGTGGAATGTATTTACACCGCTAGTGAAGCTCTGACGTGTCTGACGCCCTACCGTGCCTAATCCCGGCGCCCCCGTCGGTGGGTACTCTCCAAGTAGACACCCTTGTCGTTTATGTATACAAACATGGGTAGCTATTGATGGGCACATTTAATACACACGCACACCAAGCCATTCAAAGGGGATTTGACAAAAATTCGACCAAACTATGCAAGAAACCCCCCTCACGGTTAATAAAACACACATCCACCGCCGGATGTGTAATACTTTTTATTTTACTCTCTGGAAAGGAGACAAAACTCTCTTGAGAGTCACAGCGTGCTCCTGGCTGGACCCAATGCTGTATTACACCCACCAGTGCCCGCCGAGTGCCACACACCTCTGTGTTGTATTCCACCAGCTAGTGCGTATGCTATGACACTCTCTAGCCCATGTGCACTGTAACACCACCCCGTGAATATGTCATGCCACACTTGCCTTCGCACGGGTTATATTGCCCTATCTAACGTGCCTTCATCGATGCCTATGTTATAACGCACAGCGCTATGCCATACATATTACAATCTGGGATCCACATCTTTGTCACAGTGCATATGCGACGTTACACTCCCCAGCACATATTTTATATTACAACTTTTGAGACTAGTTAGGTTACACAACACTGCCCTGTGCATATTTCACTCCAAGGCACATATCACATAGCACGCGCTAGTGCCTGTGCTATCTCGCGCTCTCCAAGGAATCTGTCATTGCGCACAGTGTATTGCATATTATATTTCACGCCCCGGTTCATCATATATCACACTTTTTGGTGCATAGTTTATACCATATACTATATCTAGTTTTCATTTTCAATCGTGCTCTCAGGATTATGTTCTATATAACACTGCGCCCACCTACCCTTTTCACGGGCATTACATTTTGCGATGGGGGGTGGAGGGTCAGGGGGTGTTTCTGCCAAGTGAGCCCGGAGTCACAGTCATAAACGTCCTCTTCTTCCTGAATAAAAGTGAGATTATGCTGCATACTTGTTCATATTTTAAGTAGTTCGCACAGACACACATTTTAAAAACAATAAAGTTCCTAATACCCACCTTCTCTGAACAGTTAGCTTGCTGCCCCATCCACCTCCTCCCTATCCTCTGTTGTCTGAATCCATGGACTAGCCTCCTCCCTCCTGCCATGCATGGTCTGATGTGCTGCCACTGCCATCCATTTAGCATGATGTACCAGTCCACTCCTCCTGCCCTCCATTGCCCAATTCTATGGCCCATCATTGACCTCCTGCTTAGCCTCTGTGCTTAGCTTGCTGCCCCTATTCTCCTTCCCCCTGCCCTCCGATGTCTTTGTGCATGCCGCTGCTCCATCCTTTTTGCCCACCATGTTCCATGGACCTGCCATTCCTATCTACTCTGAGTGTTCTGTTAAGCTGCCACTCCCCTCCCACCTGCCTAGCATTGTCAGATGACTGTAACCTGTCCCTGCCACCTCCACCCTGTCTGTCCACATGCCATGCCCCTATCCCCTTCCTCCTGTCCTCCATGGTACATTTTACTGCCACACCCTTCTGCCCTCCCTGGTCTGTTGTGCTGCAACTGCTCCTCTTGCCTGCCCCGCGTGGTCTGTTGTGAGGCACCTTCCCCTGAACTCTCTTGTCTGCGCCCAGGTCCTGACCCTCCCTTCTATCCTCCATGGTCCTTTGTGCATGCCCCTGCACACTCCTTCTTGCCCATCATAGCCATTGTGCTGCCACTAACCCTCCTGCTTGCCATGCATGGTCTTCTGTGCTGCCATGGCCCCTCCCACCTTCCCTGTGTGGTCAACTAGCTGCCTCTGACCCCCTCCCACCTTCCCTCCATGGTCTGTGTGTATGCCATCATAGTCTCATTGTTGCTCTCCATGGTGTGTTTTGTTTCTAGTGCCCATCCTGCCTGACCTCCATGGTCATCTTGCTGCTCCTACCCTGCCCCCTTGCTGGCAGCCCTCTGTTTCCATGTGCATACCCCTATTCCCTCCTTCCTGGCTTGTCTGTTCCATTGTAATGCCCCTGATCCGTCCCTCCTGCCCTTTATGGTCTGTTATGCTGCAGCTTTCTCTCCTGTCTGTCCATTATGGTCAGCTAGCTGCCATTGCCACTTTCCCCTCTGTTCTCTGTTGTCCATGTGCATGGTCCTGTCCCCTCCCTATTGCTTTATATGGATTGTTGTGCTGCACTCCCGTCCCGCATGCCCTGGGTGGTGTAATGTGCTGCTGCAAACCCTGCCTGATGCCTGCCCTGTAGGGTCAGTTTGGTGCACCTCTCCATATCCCTCCAGTCCTCTGTTATCCAAGTCCATGTCCCTACCCCAATTCCTCCTGCTTACCATGATCCAATGTACCATACTTGCGTACATTTTGAACTTGGTAAGAGGGAGATTTTGAAAATAACTGGTGTATTGATTTTCCCCTTTGAGTTACATTGAAAAAGAGGAGATTGTAGACAGGAGACAGATCAAATAAAGTCCATTTGAGCTTAAAAACATTGGATGTTTCCTGGCTGAAACAGGCCTGTTGGCATGTATGGTTGTACTACCACTGCCTCTTCCTTCTTCCCACAATGGTCTATTATATTGCCACAGCCTCTCTTGACAGTCCTGTATTGTTGGTTTGTTGCCCCTGCCCCCCTTTCTTCCACTGCCCTCCATAGTCTGTTGTGCTGCCACTGCCCTTCCTGCCTGCCCAGTGTGGTCAAGTTGTTGCCTCTGCACTCTCCTACCTGCCTTCAATTTTCAGAGCCCGTGCCCCTGGCCTCTGCCTCTCAACAGTATCCCAATGAACAACTAGATTGCTAACATTCTATATTTATTACAAAAGTGTGAAACGCTTTACGTCGTCTTGATGTGATCAAAACTGTAATACCTAGAGCATTTCCTTTAGAAATTACATATATAAGAGGGTCTTATTTGCATCAAAATAATGGTTAGTGCTCTAAAGAACTAAAATGAGGACATATTTTCTGAGTTTTCAAATAGCGACAAAGAACTTTTAAATTATTTGTAATCTTTATGTTTTTTTATCCAGTTGACCACTTGATTAAATGTTGCACCTAGGGGAGAGGATGTGGTGTTACTTCCAGAGCTGCAGACTTTGCAACTGGGGAACCAGGTTGGAGTTTCTGCGTCAGCTCAACATTCTGTGATTCTGGTCAAATCACTTAATCTCCCACTGTCTACAACCAAAATGAATTTGATCTTGTGTGATGTAACCAATGCTCATGTAAAGCACTCCAATACCTGACAAGTCTGCCCTATATAAAACTGCAAATACACATAAAATAAGTGTTTTGCACACTTCTGTCATTGGGCTACATGTGGGCTACATCTGGGTGATATTTGTGCTGCATTTGGGCTCTTTTGTCTCTGGTGGCCATCTTGGGAGATGTATGTATTTATTTATTTCATAATTTCCTCCTTTACTGCAGTCTCCTCAGTAGGAAATGCTTTCAGTTTTTTACTTTGATTCCATCAAGAAGGTATTCAGATATGTCACACATTTGCCATAAATTCTGAATGTTAGCACTCTAGTTGCTCATTAGATCACTGTAGTAAAGCTACTGCTCACCACAGAAGTCTGCTGCTGGTATTAAAAGTGCATGTTTCAGTCTGCATATCAGAATTTTTTAATGAAATAGAAGAGGATTTGAGAAGTCACTCAAAATGTGCCCTAATATTTCTTTCTTCAGCATACATCATAATTTCTATGGCAAAATGAACCCCCTCATTGTGTTCCATTTTAAATTAAATGTTTTAAGTGTTACCGGTTTATTCCAATCAAGATGGCTTCAGGTGTGCCATACTTTTGGCATAAGTATTACAGTAAGTGCTCTAGTTGTTCTTAAGAACACTCTGGGACATTCTGTAATTGGGCAATACTTGGGCTACATCTGGGTGATATTTGGGCTACATTTGGGCTCTTTTGTCTCTGGTGGCCATCTTGGGAGATTTAGTTGTTATGAAGTTTCCTAATTTCCTCATTTACTGCAGTCTCCTCAGTCGGAAATACTTTCAGTTTTTTATTTTGGTTCCATCAAGAAGGCATTCAGATGTGTCACACATTTGCCATAAATTCTGAATGTTAGCACTCTAGTTGCTCATTAGATCACTGTAGTAAAGCTACTGCTCACCAGGGAAGTGTGCTGCTGGTATTCAAAG
This sequence comes from Triturus cristatus, assembly GCF_964204655.1. NCBI lineage: Eukaryota > Metazoa > Chordata > Amphibia > Caudata > Salamandridae > Triturus > Triturus cristatus. The sequence continues at coordinate 201,519,241 of NC_140593.1, forward strand.
TGCATGTTTCAGTCTGCATGTCAGAATTTTTTAATGAAATAGAAGAGGATTTGAGAAGTCACTCAAAATATGCCCTAATTTTTCTTTCTGCAGCACTAATCATAATTTCTATGGCAAAATGAACCCCCTCATTGTGTTCCTTTTTAAATTAAATGTTTTAAGAGTTACCACTTTAGTCCAATCATGATGGTTTCAGGTGTGCAATACGTTTGTCATAAGTAGGACTGTTAGCTCTATAGTTGTTCTTTAGAACACTCTGGGAAGCTGCAGTAGAACACAAAGGAATCCACTGACAGTCTCTGCCCTTGTTGGATGTACATGTTTTACTGAGAATGTCAGACTTCATTCTCACATGACTGAGAAAGATAATGTGAATTTACAGAAAATATGCTCTCAGTTTAGCTTATAGATCACCTTCCAAACCTCTGTGGGAAAAGCATGGGAAAATAGTTTTCTCTCAAACATGATTCATGATATCACAGCAGAAGGCTTTTTCACATGGTAAAATCACCTTAGAACACACCACAGTTTCTTAAATGAGTATGGTACCATCAACAAATGATTTATAATGTAACTAGAGTCTTAAAACCTTCTATTAACTGCAATGCTTTTAATGAGGTGCTATCATGTATATTGGTCCCAAGATGGCTGCCAACACTTCTTGGATGAAGTACTGACAGCCAATCAGATCTCACGATGGGATGTGTGGTTAGGCTCCGCCCAGATATATCTATCTTTTTAACTCTAATTGTCTCAGGAACTACTGAACGGATTTACACCATTTAAGCAAAAGGCATGAGTCTGAACTGAGGGCTACCTCTTTGCCAAATTTGGTGTAATTCCGTTCAGCAGTTCGGGCTGTAGCTGCGCCGACATGTCCTATGGGAAAATGCATGGGGAAAATGCGTTTTGGGACCCCCCTTTTTTCTCGGCCCCTGCTTGACGAATCACCGTGAAGTTTTCAGGATAGGAGCGGACCGGAGCTGGCCAACAGTTTGGAAAATTTCACGAAGATTCCTCAATCGGCGCCAACGTTATTCCAAATAGAATGTTGCGGATTTCCCATGGAAAATAGGTCCTAACTATAACTACCTACTGGCGACTGCCAGTAGGTAATATATATATATATATATATATATCAAAACGAAAGAGTTGCCTCCAGGTAAGAAGGTCACACACGGCAGGTTTAATCCATTTATTCTGAGGATAACAAAAGCAAACAGCCTGGCGTTCCTCACACAAATAACGTAGCCAAACGCGTTTCGGGCGTACTCCCGCCCTTGATCACTGGCCAGAAGGAAACAGCGGCAGGTGAGCTACGCACATTAATGTCCCCGCCCCAGTGGGCGTATGCGCTATGAATCTTGGTTCTTGTAGTCCAACCTTTAAATAAAACCACAATGGGCGCCACAGTACCTTCAAAATATCCATATTTAACCCCAGTGGGTGTGTTAAGGGTGCCCAGGTCGAAGCATTGCCATGAACCATCCTCAAAACGGACCCGTCGTACTTGCAGCACCTCTTTGTCACTGGTGCCGTAGTCCCGCAAAATAAGCAGTGGGACCTTCTCGCGGCTGGGCAAGCCGCAAACATCAAAACGAAAGAGTTGCCTCCAGGTAAGAAGGTCACACACGGCAGGTTTAATCCATTTATTCTGAGGATAACAAAAGCAAACAGCCTGGCGTTCCTCACACAAATAACGTAGCCAAACGCGTTTCGGGCGTACTCCCGCCCTTGATCACTGGCCAGAAGGAAACAGCGGCAGGTGAGCTACGCACATTAATGTCCCCGCCCCAGTGGGCGTATGCGCTATGAATCTTGGTTCTTGTAGTCCAACCTTTAAATAAAACCACAATGGGCGCCACAGTACCTTCAAAATATCCATATTTAACCCCAGTGGGTGTGTTAAGGGTGCCCAGGTCGAAGCATTGCCATGAACCATCCTCAAAACGGACCCGTCGTACTTGCAGCACCTCTTTGTCACTGGTGCCGTAGTCCCGCAAAATAAGCAGTGGGACCTTCTCGCGGCTGGGCAAGCCGCAAACATCAAAACGAAAGAGTTGCCTCCAGGTAAGAAGGTCACACACGGCAGGTTTAATCCATTTATTCTGAGGATAACAAAAGCAAACAGCCTGGCGTTCCTCACACAAATAACGTAGCCAAACGCGTTTCGGGCGTACTCCCGCCCTTGATCACTGGCCAGAAGGAAACAGCGGCAGGTGAGCTACGCACATTAATGTCCCCGCCCCAGTGGGCGTATGCGCTATGAATCTTGGTTCTTGTAGTCCAACCTTTAAATAAAACCACAATGGGCGCCACAGTACCTTCAAAATATCCATATTTAACCCCAGTGGGTGTGTTAAGGGTGCCCAGGTCGAAGCATTGCCATGAACCATCCTCAAAACGGACCCGTCGTACTTGCAGCACCTCTTTGTCACTGGTGCCGTAGTCCCGCAAAATAAGCAGTGGGACCTTCTCGCGGCTGGGCAAGCCGCAAACATCAAAACGAAAGAGTTGCCTCCAGGTAAGAAGGTCACACACGGCAGGTTTAATCCATTTATTCTGAGGATAACAAAAGCAAACAGCCTGGCGTTCCTCACACAAATGACGTAGCCAAACGCGTTTCGGGCGTACTCCCGCCCTTGATCACTGGCCAGAAGGAAACAGCGGCAGGTGAGCTACGCACATTAATGTCCCCGCCCCAGTGGGCGTATGCGCTATGAATCTTGGTTCTTGTAGTCCAACCTTTAAATAAAACCACAATGGGCGCCACAGTACCTTCAAAATATCCATATTTAACCCCAGTGGGTGTGTTAAGGGTGCCCAGGTCGAAGCATTGCCATGAACCATCCTCAAAACGGACCCGTCGTACTTGCAGCACCTCTTTGTCACTGGTGCCGTAGTCCCGCAAAATAAGCAGTGGGACCTTCTCGCGGCTGGGCAAGCCGCAAACATCAAAACGAAAGAGTTGCCTCCAGGTAAGAAGGTCACACACGGCAGGTTTAATCCATTTATTCTGAGGATAACAAAAGCAAACAGCCTGGCGTTCCTCACACAAATAACGTAGCCAAACGCGTTTCGGGCGTACTCCCGCCCTTGATCACTGGCCAGAAGGAAACAGCGGCAGGTGAGCTACGCACATTAATGTCCCCGCCCCAGTGGGCGTATGCGCTATGAATCTTGGTTCTTGTAGTCCAACCTTTAAATAAAACCACAATGGGCGCCACAGTACCTTCAAAATATCCATATTTAACCCCAGTGGGTGTGTTAAGGGTGCCCAGGTCGAAGCATTGCCATGAACCATCCTCAAAACGGACCCGTCGTACTTGCAGCACCTCTTTGTCACTGGTGCCGTAGTCCCGCAAAATAAGCAGTGGGACCTTCTCGCGGCTGGGCAAGCCGCAAACATCAAAACGAAAGAGTTGCCTCCAGGTAAGAAGGTCACACACGGCAGGTTTAATCCATTTATTCTGAGGATAACAAAAGCAAACAGCCTGGCGTTCCTCACACAAATAACGTAGCCAAACGCGTTTCGGGCGTACTCCCGCCCTTGATCACTGGCCAGAAGGAAACAGCGGCAGGTGAGCTACGCACATTAATGTCCCCGCCCCAGTGGGCGTATGCGCTATGAATCTTGGTTCTTGTAGTCCAACCTTTAAATAAAACCACAATGGGCGCCACAGTACCTTCAAAATATCCATATTTAACCCCAGTGGGTGTGTTAAGGGTGCCCAGGTCGAAGCATTGCCATGAACCATCCTCAAAACGGACCCGTCGTACTTGCAGCACCTCTTTGTCACTGGTGCCGTAGTCCCGCAAAATAAGCAGTGGGACCTTCTCGCGGCTGGGCAAGCCGCAAACATCAAAACCAAAGAGTTGCCTCCAGTTAAGATGGTCACACACGGCAGGTTTAATCCATTTATTCTGAGGATAACAAAAGCAAACAGCCTGGCGTTCCTCACACAAATAACGTAGCCAAACGCGTTTCGGGCGTACTCCCGCCCTTGATCACTGGCCAGAAGGAAACAGCGGCAGGTGAGCTACGCACAATAATGTCCCCGCCCCAGTGGTCGTATGCGCTATGAATCTTGGTTCTTGTAGTCCAACCTTTAAATAAAACCACAATGGGCGCCACAGTACCTTCAAAATATCCATATTTAACCCCAGTGGGTGTGTTAAGGGTGCCCAGGTCGAAGCATTGCCATGAACCATCCTCAAAACGGACCCGTCGTACTTGCAGCACCTCTTTGTCACTGGTGCCGTAGTCCCGCAAAATAAGCAGTGGGACCTTCTCGCGGCTGGGCAAGCCGCAAACATCAAAACGAAAGAGTTGCCTCCAGGTAAGAAGGTTTTATTTAAAGGTTTTATTTAAAGGTTGGACTACAAGAACCAAGATTCATAGCGCATACGCCCACTGGGGCGGGGACATTAATGTGCGTAGCTCACCTGCCGCTGTTTCCTTCTGGCCAGTGATCAAGGGCGGGAGTACGCCCGAAACGCGTTTGGCTACGTTATTTGTGTGAGGAACGCCAGGCTGTTTGCTTTTGTTATCCTCAGAATAAATGGATTACACCTGCCGTGTGTGACCTTCTTACCTGGAGGCAACTCTTTCGTTTTGATGTTTGCGGCTTGCCCAGCCACGAGAAGGTCCCACTGCTTATTTTGCGGGACTACGGCACCAGTGACAAAGAGGTGCTGCAAGTACGACGGGTCCGTTTTGAGGATGGTTCATGGCAATGCTTCGACCTGGGCACCCTTAACACACCCACTGGGGTTAAATATGGATATTTTGAAGGTACTGTGGCGCCCATTTTGGTTTTATTTAAAGGTTGGACTACAAGAACCAAGATTCATAGCGCATACGCCCACTGGGGCGGGGACATTAATGTGCGTAGCTCACCTGCCGCTGTTTCCTTCTGGCCAGTGATCAAGGGCGGGAGTACGCCCGAAACGCGTTTGGCTACGTTATTTGTGTGAGGAACGCCAGGCTGTTTGCTTTTGTTATCCTCAGAATAAATGGATTAAACCTGCCGTGTGTGACCTTCTTACCTGGAGGCAACTCTTTCGTTTTGATGTTTGCGGCTTGCCCAGCCGCGAGAAGGTCCCACTGCTTATTTTGCGGGACTACGGCACCAGTGACAAAGAGGTGCTGCAAGTACGACGGGTCCGTTTTGAGGATGGTTCATGGCAATGCTTCGACCTGGGCACCCTTAACACACCCACTGGGGTTAAATATGGATATTTTGAAGGTACTGTGGCGCCCATTTTGGTTTTATTTAAAGGTTGGACTACAAGAACCAAGATTCATAGCGCATACGCCCACAGGGGCGGGGACATTAATGTGCGTAGCTCACCTGCCGCTGTTTCCTTCTGGCCAGTGATCAAGGGCGGGAGTACGCCCGAAACGCGTTTGGCTACGTTATTTGTGTGAGGAACGCCAGGCTGTTTGCTTTTGTTATCCTCAGAATAAATGGATTAAACCTGCCGTGTGTGACCTTCTTACCTGGAGGCAACTCTTTCGTTTTGATATATATATATATATATATATATATGCAAAACAGAAGCAGAGAACGCTGGGTAGTTCTCAGGTTTAGGTGGAAAGCAGCTCATGCATAGAGCACTCTCAACACCAGCGACACTCTAAATCTTCTCACCTTAAAATGTATTTAAGCATAGGATTAGCACAGTGCAATCTACTCCGCAATAGAAAGGGAGAAAGTCTTTTGTCATTTCTACAGCAAAGTATTTAAGCATAGGATTAGCACAGTGCTATCCATGCCGAGCTGTAAAATGTCCAAAGCCTTTTACCACTCCAGGCACAGTATTACAGCTTTGGATTGTTAAAATACCATCCAAGCCAACCTTAATTTAATAAAAGCAACCCCTGACACGTGTTCTTCTGTCATTAGAGCTCTTCAGAAAGGTATAGCTTTGTTCAGATACAAGTGAGCACCCAGTATAAGCGAAAACAAAACCCTTTCAGGTATAGAGTGATGCATAAATTATGCAAAATAGAAGTAGAGAACCCTGGGTAGTTCTCATGTTTAGGTGGAAAGAAGCTCCTGTATAGAGCACTCGCAATACCAGTGACACTCTAAATGTACTCACCTCAAATGTCTGCTTTTCTGTCAAAGTCTTTAATCATAGGATTAGCACGGTGCCATCCATGCAGAGCTAGAAAGGGACAAAGTATTTTGCCATTTCTACAGAAAAGTCTTTAAGCATAGAATTAGCACATTGCTATCATTGCCAAGCTGTAAAATGCCCAAAGCCTTTTACCACTCCAGGCACATTATTACAGCTTTGGATTGGTAAAATACCATCCAAGCCAACCCGAAATGAATAAAAACAACCCCTGACACGTGTTTCGCTCTCATTAGAGCTCTTAAGAGAGGTATAGCTTTGTCCAGACACAAGGGAGCACCCAGTATAAGTCAAAGCAAAACCCTTTAAGGCATAGAGTGATGCATAAATTATGCAAAATAGAAGCAGAGAACTCTGGGTAGCTCTCAGGCGTAGGTGGAAAGCAGCTCCTGTATAGAGCACTCTCAACACCAGCGACACTCTAAATTTGCCTACCTAAAAAGTCTGCAACAATTCCCTACCATGTCAGCTACATTTCTTGACATATAGTTACAATAAATAACAAATGCTGTCTGTGTGTGATGGATGCTGGAGCATGCACATAAGATGGGTGGACTCTCAAGTTTATGAAGTGGAATTTGGGTATGAATTTGCCTTAACAAATGGAGGTGCCTGATTGAAGGTCATGGTGAGTATGCCATGCCAAACTGTGTCAAGTTCAGCATAGAGGTCAAGAAGAGTATGGCTTAGAGAGAGAGGTGGTCGACCGAGATTATGATGAGGCTAGAAGTATGTATGATAGCTATTGCATTAGAGTGGTCTTTAGTGGAGATTTGCACAGTGGCCATTGATATGTATAAAGAACACCACAGTGAACACTTTTTAAATAAGAGCTGCTGATACAAAACAACACCCCTGCTGAGGCGGCTAAAGTCACCATTTTTGTCCAGAAGAAGACATCTGTTGTGGATAGCGGATATTGCATAAAAGGACAGAGTTGCCAACGTTGGAACTAGGGAACCAGATTCCATCTTGGCATCAGCTCAGCATCCTGTGATTTCTTCCCATGCCTACAAAATTAATGTGACCTTGCGTAATGTAAGAGATGCTCATGTAAAGCACTCCAATACCTACAGGTCGAGTTTATGCTATATAAAACTGCAAAACAAAAATAAATTCCGCCCTGAACTATTTACTGGATTTTAGTGCAGACTGACTTCACAACACAATACACTGGCTTCCAATAAATGATCCTTTGCCCAGAAGATACTATTGCAACATGTAGAATATTTTAAAATTCCTGGTTAAAAAAAGATGAAAGTTTGATATGGATTCCATCAGTGTCTTACACATTTGTTCCTTGAAAATATGAAAGTAGCTGAATTTGTCTGTGGCATTTGTACCTTGCCTAGATCTGATTCAAGTCGCAGAATATTTGGGCTGCCATATCTCTTGGGAATAAGAATGCCTTGGTGAGCGTAGGGAGCTGCCATCTACTAATACTCTAGAAATCTGCTTTTACTCACTTTATTTAAGGACAACATATATAAACAGGTGAGAATTTATGAACACTGTACTGGTGTTAGAATTTGGGCTGTTGGTTGACTGGGGTGTGAGCCCTGGTCAAGCAACAGCCACAATCTCTTGCAGCACCAAATGGAGGGCAAGCCCAATATACCCTTGAGGGCTTAGGCGGATAAATTGATAAAGTGAAGCTGCCGACAAGGGATTTTGTTTGTAATAAAGTAATTACTTGGTTCTATTTCTTAGTGAATCATTTTAAGGGTATATTTAAACAAATTATACACCAACAGTAAATTTATCGACAAGAACAATCTTCAGATAAAGAGTACACACACGGGAATTCTTTTTTTGTGAATAAAACACAAATCTTTTTATATATAAATCAGAATAAAAAGGAGTACAAAAGAACCATTGGTTTGAGCAATAAATCATGAAAAGCGGGTTAAATCAGATCCACATTTCATCAACAGACATCTATTTCAGTACAGTTTTAACAGAGACCAATCTCATCGTTGAGAAAATAATCAACTGCATTTATCGAATATTACGAAAATAGATGATGGAGTCGACGTTTCAGTCTTGGATGGCAGAAGTCCGTCAGACCATCTTCAGGACAGTTAGTTATTGCATAATAAGACCCTTCGTGAGTTCTAGGAATCCCACGATACTTGTGTTTTGTTGTTTTATTGTTGTCAGGGCGTTCTGGTTGATACTATAACCTATCAGTTTTCAAAATTTCTCATGACAAGAAATTGAACGGGGGGAATCCTTACTCGTTCTGTTTTAAAGAGATTTCTTGCTTCGATTCAAACGCGCAAAAGTCTGCCGAGGTCAGGGACGCCCCTGACCTCGGCAGACTTTTGCGCGTTTGCCCGTTCAATCTCTTGTCATGAGAAATTTTGAAAACTGATAGGTTATAGTATCAACCAGAACGCCCAGACAACAATAAAACAACAAACACAAGTATCGTGGGATTCCTAGAACTCACGAAGGGTCTTATTATGCAATAACTAACTGTCCTGAAGATGGTCTGACGGACTTCTGCCATCCAAGACCGAAACGTCGACTCCATCATCTATTTTCGTGATATTCGATAAATGCAGTTGATTATTTTATCAACGATGAGATTGGTCTCTGTTAAAACTGTACTGAAATAGATGTCTGTTGATGAAATGTGGATCTGATTTAACCCGCTTTTCATGATTTATTGCTCAAACCAATGGTTCTTTTGTACTCCTTTTTATTCTGATTTATATATAAAAAGATTTGTGTTTTATTCACAAAAAAAGAATTCCAGTGTGTGTACTCTTTATCTGAAGATTATTCTTGTCGATAAATTTACTGTTGGTGTATAATTTGTTTAAATACACCCTTAAAATGATTCACTAAGAAATAGAACCAAGTAATTACTTTATTACAAACAAAATCCCTTGTCGGCAGCTTCACTTTAACAATCTCTTGCAGGCATAACCACAAACAGTCACTAAATTAACCTGTGCTTAACTCTTGGTAGCTTGGAACAAAAAGAAGTCAGGTCTAACTTAGATGCAATGAGGAAAGAATTTATGCAACACACAAACAGTAATAAAGTGAGAACACATCATAATAAAAATCCCAAACCTATTTAGAAAAATAAGATGTATTGTAATCAATTATTTGACATCAAACGGACAAAAAGTCCAATCAGTAGAACCGGAGCTATGAATTTTAAAAATATTTAGTAAAAACTAGCACCTAAAAGATCAAAGCACTAACCATGGACATGTAGTTGTGCGAAACCGGGTCAAAGTTGAAAAATATGTCCCCAACAGTGATGGAGTGCAGTTCAGATACAAGAAGTGGATTAAGCCCTGTCAGCGCTTATAATAATCCACATTATTGGCACCGCCTCCATTCTCTGCCACTTTCAACATTGTTGCCCCATCAGGATCCATTATTCTGGCAGCTGGTGCTGCAGCAGGCTGGTGTCAGTCTGACCACCATGCTCCAAATATGGCGGTCGGACTGAGGGGCGGTCTGACCGCCTGTGACGGGCTGGCTGCGGTCCGACCTCCATGCTCCTAATTAGGCCCTTAGTAGTCAAGATGAAAGTCAAAAATCTTCAACAGGACAAGGCACAGGGCTTTAGCCGAAGTCAATTCCATGAGATTAAATACCCCTTTGGCAAAGGGTTTCTGAAAAGTATTTGTTGCTGTGGAGAAGAACGTAGAGGTAGAAGCCGCTATGTCAATCCGATTAGTGATGCACCTCATGCGGATAGGTGAGCATGTTGGTCCTGGTCTCCTCCTGGTTCTCAGAGCAGTTTTTTGCCCAAAAATGTCAAAGTCCCCACGTTTAGTTTCTGGCTATGTGGGCACCTTTAACATCATTTCCAAGGGGTCAGTACTCACTCAGGCTGGGTCCAGATGCTGGTTAAAGATGGAGGAAGCCTTTTGTGTCCCTGTGACTCTAACAGGAGGCCAGCAAACTAACCCTTGAAATTCACTCTGGAGGTCCTGGGACAGTTGCAGATCCAGACCTCGTCCCCAGGCAGAAGGCAGCAGAGCAGCAGGACAATCAGGGCAGCAATCCAGCAGAGCAGCAGTCTTTCAGAACAGTAGTCCAGCAGAGTGGCAGTCATTCCAGCAACATAGCAGTCCTCCATTCTAGCATGGTCAGAAGTGTAATGAAGAGTTGGTGTCTGAGGTCCTACTTTTATACTCTGGTGGCCTGGTATTAGAAGGTGGGAGAAGCTTCTAGACAGTGGCATTAAAGTGCATGGAATTTCCTGCCTCCCCTGCCCTGGTTCCAAACTGACTACAGTAACAATGTGAGGTTATTAGACCCTTTGTGTGAAGGGAGAGCACAGGCTATTCAGTTGTGAGTGGGGCTATGCTCAGCTCCCCACTTATCCTGCCAGCAGATGGCCCATTCAGGCACACCTAATCCTTTTGTAGCCTGTCTGGGAGGAATTCACAAAGTCTAACTGTTAGTTACTCCCAGTCATGGGATCCAGGCCAGACTGCAGGCAGAAAAGGGCTACGGGCAGAAAAGGGCTAAGGATAGGTAAATGTTGTGGGAAAGTCAGCCTCTTTGCCCTGGTCACCCACATTGTTTGACTGACTCGGAAAGTGGTCTGGGCTCTGCTAACCAGGACTAGGGCCAGTGCTCTGTACTCTAAAGATGTTTGGCAATTGGGATAATTCTAATTGGCAAAGACAAGCTACCTGTAAGTTCCTAGTATATGGTAGGGCATGTAGGCATTGAGACCCCAGTGGACCTAGAACACTTACCTGTCCACTGCTGTAGTGTCTGATTTCATTTTAAAGCCAGGTCTACCTTGCAGGCTGGTTATAAACTAAATCTATGTCCTAATTTGATTTTGGAATTAAAAGTACTTATAAATTCCATACCTTCCTTTTTATGACTGATAAGCCACCCCTAATGTCTACCCTGGGAGCAGGGCGGCAGTGTGCCACCCCACTCCCACACCATCAAACACATAATCACACCATACGTCATCCAGGACTGGGACCTAGCTGTCAGCCTATCTTACCAGCACTCCATCATGGTCATCCTAAAACTTTGACTTTTTCTTGATTCAGTGCGACCAGATAGCAGCGAGTTGCATTTATGCTTTTTGGTGCTAGAATGCACAATGTTTGATTTAATCTTTAATTCATATCTCCTGTTCACTACATTGTATGTTTGTTGTTGTATTGTGATTTTAAAGATACAAATATTCTCCCCAGAGAATTCAATTTAAAGCCCTTTGCCTACTGTTCAAGGCCTTACACGGACAGGGGCCTACATCTCTGCAGGAAAGTGTTAGCTGGTACACTCCGTGTTGGCCGCTTCGTTCTTCCTCATCTAATCTTGTGAGGGTGCGGAGAGCTAGGAAAGTTAAGTCAGGAGGTCGAGCTTTCTGTATAGCAGCTCCTCGACTCTGGAATACACTGCCACTGGATATTAGACAAATAGACAATCTGACGCAGTTCAGAAAGAGAATTAAAACGTGGCTATATCCCCGGGCCATCTCCCAGTTTTCCCGTTAATTCTACGCTGATAGTTTTCTTGTTCTCTCAACACACACTCTAACATAGCGCCAGGTTACCCGTAGGGTGTCAGTAGCGCTCTACAAGCAACTATAATAATAATAATTCTTATAAATTGGTGTTGGGTTTTTTATTCTATTGTTTCTTTTACTAATTAACTGTTTTGGCAGGATTAAAAGCTTTACATATACCTGTCTCCTATGTTAAGCCTGACTGCTCGTTTGCTAAGCTACCAGAGGTTCAGCAAGGATTAATTTAATAAAACTTGAATGGCCCTATTAGTGATCATTGTATTATCACTAGCTAAGTGTGAATACCTCCACCCCAACTAGTAACCCACTTTATTACAAATGCCAACTTTCTTAAAGTGATATTTTTTAAATTATTGTCAAAAATCCGACTTTACCAGTAAATAGGGCTTTCCACCACAATTTGAAAGACAATAAACATGACATAGTTGCCTTCTCCCAATTGGAAGTTACAGCTTATTAAATGTAATCAGGAATCCCCAATGTTTTCCAATGGGACGGATAGGCCTCACAGTTGGGAAAAACAAATGTAGGAGTGTTTCACTACCAGGACATGTAAAACGTAAAAGTACATGTCCAGCCATTTAATTACACAGCACCCTGTCCTATGGGCAACCTAGGGCATACCTTATGGATGGCTTATATGTGTAATAAAAGGGGAGTTTAAGACTAGACAAGCGGGTTTTAATGCCAAGTTGACATGGCAGTTTAAAACTGCATTCAGCTGTAGTGGGAGGCCTGGAACATGTTTTAAGAGGCTACTTAAATGGGTGACACAATATATGCTGTAGGCCCACTTGTAGCATTTAATTTACAGGCTCTGGGCATATGGCATCCCATTCTACAAGTAAATTAAATATGTCAATTGGGTATAAGTCAAGCACTTTCGCTCTGATTAGCAGTCATAGAGTTCACAGCATTCTAAGGCCAACAAAAACTAATCCAGCTAAAAAATAGAGGGTCATGGCAAAACGTTTGTAGGTGACCCTGCAGAGAGGGCCAGGTCCAGCAGTTGGATATTTTAAATGCCAACAAACAAGTTAAGCTCAAATAAACCGACAAGCTAAAATTCACCAAACTTTAAGGAGAATGTCGAGGCAAAGCAGCCACAAATTAGGCCTTCAAAAACTCCTCAATGCCTATCTCTAAGTGGCTACTGCTTTAGTTTAATCTGCTATTACTGATATTGTTAAAACGAGCTGTGTGTGTAAAGTTGAGACTTTTTCTGTTACAATTTTCCCAACTTTGCGTAATTCTCACTGATATTATCATTAAAACCAAGGTGTCCTGAAGTTCTCAGCATGCGATTTTAACTGAATATCAGGAGCTCTTCACCCCATTTAGGTTGTTGCAAGAAACAAAATCAAATCAGCAACACCCCTCCAGTTTCCAAGCCTCTAGGAAAAGGATTATTTAGTTTTGTCATGATAGATCGATAGATAGATAGATAGATAGATAGATAGATAGATAGATAGATAGATAGATAGATAGATAGATAGATAGATAGATAGATAGATAGATAGATAGATAGATAGATAGATAGATAGATAGATAGATAGATAGATAGATAGATTCCAGCGTTCACTTTCTGAGCACTGGCTGCTGGTTTTTGTGGGGCCTAGGTTCACATACTAGAAAAGCCTCTGGACCTCCCTGTACAAATTCTTGGCCAGAGGCCCATAGCAGAGAGAATACGCTTCACATTTATTTTTTTAATAAATAAGGTTTTTAAGACATTACTAATGAGCATGTCAATAGGGTTGCCAAGAACTGTTGGTGAGCCTCCATTTAGTTGAAGTGGCTTTTTAAAACGTCATGATGATTAACTCCTTGAGAACATTGAATTTCTATATCTGTACTGCATTTGGACGTTGCTGTTAATGGTTTGTACTGAGCTTAGCAAACTTTAAAGCTTCTTGAAAATAAGAACTCTGCAGATATTATAGAGAGTTTAAAGTCAATAGACCATTTTGTATTGCTATATGGTGTGACTACTAATTGTTTTATTTGATTACTGGTTTCCACAGGAGAATACCATTTTCATTGAGAGTTTATATTTTCATTCCCTCATAATTTTGAAGAGGTCAATGAATTAACACTCATCTTACTTCAAGCCACTTCCTATGTTAAAGCAGCATGAGAATGGAGCTGTATCCCACCTAGTTTGCCAAGCACTTCTTAAAACCACATTTTGACTAGGCAGTAGGGCTGTCTGTCCATAGCGTTTTGCCCTCACAGTTGTTTGTTTCTAAAACTCCCAGCTCACAATAGCCATTGCTTTTTTAATTGAACTCACCAATTTAATGGTGGGACCTGACCAATGTCGCCAACTTTTAATCACCTCCTGCTCCTCTGGTATCTGACTCCATTCCTGTGATTACCAGCTCCATACAATACTAACCATGTTATCACCAAAAGCATCATTCCAGCTTTTGTTCACTGATGGGTTCAGTCATCCAGCCATCAACACCCTCATTCTGCTTTGAATTGTGGGCTAAGATCAGTGGCTGAAAGCCTAGTGGCCTTCACTGCTCAGAGCCAGCTGATTTCTAGTCTCCTCTCCAGCACGACCGGGTGGTGCTCTGCTCTAGTCATGGAGAACAAGCCACAACCCTCCAACCCGAGGAGTAGATCCTAGAACGATCATCCCTAACCATCGAACTATCAGCAGTATGACCCACCTGGGAGTCATTGTGAAAAGAGTTGATTAATTTTATGCATAGAGATGAGGGCTGCACTAAACAGACCCAGATATGCAAGCCAATTTTGGTAGAATGCAGACATGGTCAATTTAAAAGCCCACACCTCACTAAAGATCTTCCATAGTCCATCATATAGAGCACATTGCTATTCATTCATTGTAGTCCAACCATTAAAATTTAGGTTGACCATTTACTGCTGTATAGATTTGATTACATTTAACCATGCCAGGACATGGGTCCATCAAAAAACAAGTCCTAATTTATTCTAATTTAATTGATTCCATTTTATTTTTCCATCAATCGTTTATTGTTGGAAATCTGCCTTTTTTTGCATGGATACTATAGATTATTTGCCTTATTCCAGACTCTATTTTTGGTAGCCCTTTAGAACTATGTGCAGTGTTACCCCTGCTAAAGAGGAGTTATGTGCTTGTGCTCCCTCTTTAAACATGATTACATTGGCTTATCCCTGATTGAAATATTTAGCTTGCCTGTAAGTCCCTGACTAGTATATAGTGTAGAAAATGCACCCAGGGCCTGGAAATTAAATGCCCCCTGTGGACTGCAGCGCTGATTTAGGGCTGTAAAACATTGCTTCCTACCATGTGTAGCCTGACTGCAGCAGTCTAAGAGACTGCTGTTAAACCTCTCAAAATAATCTTTTTTGACAGTAAGGAAACCCTCTTTTAAATATTAGTAAGAAACGCCCAAGTACACCTTTTTGCCCACAAAATAGGGTGTCTGAACTTTAGATTTTTTTTCTTAAACCCAACATATTTTTCACTATGGCACTGGATTCCAGCTAGCCTGGCTGATGAGGGTTGATACATCGAAACCGGTCCCAGGATGCTTGTTTTCTGGTCCACGGAGGACTTGACCTGGCAGTTTGGGCTGGATTGTTCGCATGGGGAGCAGGGTCAAGACTGATTTGCATATGGTTGGGTCAAAACTGGGGTGTCATGGTGAGCAAAAATAAAAATGGATTTAAACCAGATCTGTGACTGGGGGTGAATGTTTGACAATGTTCAGCATTCCGTCCATCATCTTTTTGTGTTGCTGTGATCTCAGCTTTATCAATCACTTATATTCTAGAAATTATTTTAAGAATTTTATTGAGTAATTCGTATGACACACACCTGGCTCCTAAAAACACTTTATTCCTACATGAAAGTGGGCCTAACCTCTATATCTTGAGGATGTTCACTACCAGACTAATAATAAATTCCACCTTATTTGGCAGTAACCTGTGATTCCTAGTCCTTAAGTCCCACTCCTCTTACTTCTTTATATACATGAATTGAGTGAGGCCATGGTTGGGGAAAGACATAAGTGAGTCAGCACTCGTACAATAATGTGACCGTTTCACAAAACCACTTATTCCCACATACACTTGCAAGCTTTTGTTATTCGGCCCAACGTTCCTAACATGCTCCTAGTGAAATTGCAGAGAAGTCACAGTTGTTGCTATTTATATTAATTGCATATGAATGTTCCTTTAATGTTTTCATTCTTTTCCGTGTTAGTAGTTTTGGGGCATATTCACAAAGGTATGTAAGAGTATGTAATGACTACTACATGAGAATTAATTTACATGCTCAAAATGGCTTTGCCAACAGGTCCAATTATATGGAAGTAAGCTAGACTTACACATGTAAATAGCTTTAGAAATGAAACACCTAGGGGCTAATTCACAAAGTCATTTATGAGTAAGGGAAGAAGTACTACTGGAGTAGTCTTCTGTGTATGCTTTTGAGAATTGGCCCCAAAACGCCCCACCCTCTATTTGTAAAAGTTGTGACAAGGACATTCCTTTCACTTGTAGTAATTGTATCTGAAAATTATGGGAATAACCATAATTTATTCCTATTTAAGATATTTTGGGTCTGATTCACAAAGGCATGTAAGTGTATGTAAAAGAGTACCTAAAACAGGAGCACTCTACCCTTAGATGACTTTTTGAAATAGCCCCAGAGGCTTCACATTGCTGTGTTTTTTGTTGCTGGTATTTTTTAAATAGGGGGCCATTACTGAACACGAGAAAATGAAATATTTCGTGATACAAAGTTAGAGAAATGTGCCGCAGGAGGTCTTCTGTTAGAGTATTTGTGGTTAATTGTCGGAAAAAGGCAACTTGATCAGGCCAAGAATGGAAGATGTGGCAATACGAAACTGTAAACTGATATGTTAACTATAATATTTTTCGAAAATTACAAATGCATCTGTTGAAAAGAAACTTGTGACTTTGTTGTTAGTGTGTGGATGGCGTCCAAAAGTCACTTTATCTGCGGTCTAATACAATATTAAACCCTCAAAACCTTTAGAGTGTTTTTTAAGCATTTAATAAGCATTTGTGGAAACAGACCGAGCCATGTGTTTTGTTGTAAAGCAGTGTTTAGAGTCGGTTCAAATTCAGTTTTAGAACTGTAAGCATGCCTATTTGTCTCTGTTCAGAGTCGAGTTCCTTTTGGGGAGATTTTACCATGGCAAGTATGTTATTCTGTCATTAGTCACTGCTTCCTTTCTTTCATTGTTAAGTGCTTACAATAATTACTGGAAAAATAAAGAAATAAAGAAAATGTAAATTGTTAATGTTTTCTTTTGACAGGTTTTCTATTGGCCGCTGGCACTGTTTATTCCTCCATCTGTGTTTGCTGTTCATATGCAGTTCAACCTTCTGTACCAGTTCTGGATACACACAGAGGTAAATCCCTTTCTGTGTCAAAACTTAAGAAACAGCCCTGGGCACTGGCCTGGAAATGCATACTGTAGATTTATTGTGTAAGAAAAACTCCTTCTCTGACCTTTTTAAGGCAGGCCATCTGTTCAACTTTATTCTTTTCTATGAATATATATTGCTTTGTTTATAAGACACAATGAGGCCAGTTGGTCCCAATTAGATCTAAAAATTCAAATATCAAACTTGCTGCTATTTCTGTATCTCGCAGATTTGCGAACTTTAATGACAAACACATATTGACATTGACTTTTTATACGGAGTAAAATGCAGTGAGCATACTATCACAGTCAGGTGTTTTAGCTGTTAGTAACTCACATTTGCCCATGGTTACTCTTGGAAATGGACTGCATATAATTGGTAGATCTTTTGTTTAAACAATACTCAAACACCAGAGTGTAGGAAATGGACCAATATATTCCTCTCATTCAGTATGTTTTTCTAACCGGCTGGCTGTACCCCTCTGTCTCTTTATTTCTCTCTCTCTCTCTCTCTCTCTCTCTCTCTCTCTCTCTCTCTCTCTCTCTCTCTTTCTCTCTCTCTCTCTCTTCTCTCCCTTTCTCTCTCTCTTTCGCTCGCTCGTGTGTGTAGTCGCGGTTGGTGTTTACCAGAGAGGAAAAAGTCTTAAAATTTAATATAAATACATGCTTCCCAAGTGACATTAGGTCACATAAAGATAGTAAGCAACAGAGGCCAACAAATAGCAGAGGCACTAGACCACTGCGTCAACTAAATCCACTGCAGAGTGATTTCACACTTGCAAGCCAGGATGAAGTTTAAATTAAACAAAAACATAGAACCCAGTCAGCCAAACAGGATGGGTCGATCTGAAACACCCTTTCACTTCCTGAACTAATAAAATGAACTGGCCAATAGCCATAAACAAGAAACGAAGTGGAAAGAAAATCACAAGACACAGGGCAACAAATGGGTGGGTGTTAAAGTTGCAAAGATTCCAGGCTTCATCCAAGGAGATGTTTACATTCAACCCAACCGTATTTCTTTTACACGGCTATGCTGCCCAAGATGGAAGGAACTTTAAGCTCAAGACATTTTTCACGTTGTATTCAGGGGTGCTAGTACCCTTAAGTGGTAGAGGGGAAACAGTGTATTCAGCTCACAGAGGGCACATCACACCATTGCTTTCCCCCGGGACCTCTGGCCATTGGACTTTGGCAGCTGAGAATGGAATGTGCCTAGGTCTGCAAGAGGCAAATGGCTGCCAGGTAGTGAGATTCAAGGGTGTAACAAAGGCCCTTGCAGGCTCAGCGGCACAGGGTAGGCCCCCACCCTTTCAGAGGGATCCCATTCCTCAGAAGACCAAGGATTATGTGTGAAATATGGAAGACTCAGGGCCTCTCGTCACATTCTGCAAGGGGGGGCTTCATTTTACGTTATGCCTCTGGTGAGATCACAACCATTCTTCCTGACACCTTTGTACCTTATTTTTTAATATTAAAACAAATGTTCACACATTGAAAAGCTGATGAAAGTGGCAATTAATTTTCATTTGAAAACGTGTCAAGTTGGGCATCACTTTAGTGCTAATCTTCACATCACTTTAAAAGCGAGATCATAAGCTTACTGAACTGCCAATCAGAACAATCCCAAATAAGTGACCATTAACAGGTATACCTCATGTGCGTGAGGGGGCTGGATTCTCCTTCAGGACACATTGGCCCCGCCTCCCATTCCTTCTTGCATATTATTATGTTTGTTTCCTAATGAAAGGTATGGTGTCTACTTGCTTCTCCTTTCACCAAACTTATGAAAAGATGTATGACAGAGTGGAAGGATGATTGAGACTGCAGCAGTGGTTTCGAGTCTCAACATAACATCCCCCACATTTATATACGGCCAAAGTTGGAATTTAGTTGAACCTATTTGTCAATATACCTCTGATAAATACATTGTGATGCTACTGATGGAGCTTTGGTGCCACATTGTGGACTACATTTTGTGTGACAAGAATATTTACTCCTTAATGTCATAAAAAAATATAATAAGTTAATTATGATAATAAACAAAATCTGCACACAATACAGTGGTATTTTTGTAAACGATATTTAGAACACAATTTTTATGTCAGATGATATTTTTCAAAGTGATAGTCTGACAAACATCCATGGTGGATCGCAACCTTAGGCCTCAGTCACCCAGGCGCGCTACTGTACTTCATGAATGGTATCATGGGACCATGACATGAACAAGTGTGCTGGCGCAGAGCACATATGTGCCCCTGTGATGTTCACCAAAGCACATGCCCATAACTCAAAAATACACAGAAGCTGACCCTCAAAGGCAATTTTCAGTGTGTTAAGTAGTAATGCAAGGGTACTTTTCAATGCTCTTACATGCCCTCGTGAATCGCTTCTAAAACGTCCATCTTCCTGTTAGTAAAAGTACAAAGATGGCACAGTCCTTTCTATTTGCATTCATAATATATGAATATCCCCTGCATATGTATTTGGATGCAGAAGGTAAAAGATTGATTTTAGAGAGGCAAGCGGTAAAAGTGAGAGAGAGGGGGGAGAGTGCGGGAGAAGCAAGAGAGAGGGACAACAGGAAGAAGGTTTAGAGAGATAAGCCACATTGCCTTGGATTGTTTGGGTAATTATGAGGGCATTTGATTGTCACAAATTTCCCCCGCACAAAAAGTTCAACTAGAGATGAGGTCAAGGGAGTGGCAGGCGTGCATCTCACTGGATTCAAGATTAATGAAAGGAATGAATTGAGATGTATGCATTAGTGCAGGGTCAGAGTAGGAGAACAAAATAAATATGGACATATGACACAAATGCACCAGGAATGGTGTGGAATAGTGTATGGCATTACCACTAGCCAGATGCAAGAGAACGAGAGTTTTATAGCAATTCTGAAGTAACTCTCTGAAAGAAACAGTTTTATTTTCTGTAAAAGAGAGAGCTGGTGCCAGAACTCTTTGGTATTTCAGCAAAGTGTTCTTTGGAGGTGAGGTTGGTGTCCGAGGTGACTCCAAGTGACTTGGTATTCAGTGAAATTTGGAGTTTGAAGCTGTCATGGTTCATGTCATTTAAGCAATATATATTATTTCTTGCATTTGGAATTCTGTCTGGGTTGTGTTGGGCTTCAGGTAGGTGCTGGGTATTCAGGTCTGGATATGGTGCAGCAGTGTTTGAGGCATTGGAAATCTGGCCCAGAAGAGACTTTAAGGTAGAGGTGTGTATCATCAGTATTTTGGTGAATTGTCATGATGTTATCAGCAAGTAGAGTATTCAGAGGCCCCATGAAGAACTTGAAGATGACAGGAGACAATATAGAACCATGGGGGACTCCGTGGATGAAAGGGATGTTTTGGGACCTGGAGCTGCCCATGTGAACACACTGATGTTGATTCAAAAGGTAGGAGAAGATCCAATGTGTGATTGATGGTTGGATGGTACTTTGTCAAAGACTGCTGAGAGGTCCAGCAATATCTGGAGGCATGGGTAATCTCCATCTATGGTCAACTGTGTGTAATGTAGTAGTCTCTATGCTGCAGCATGATGCTGAGGAAGATTGGCAGTCATGGAGGAGATGGTTAGCATTGATGTGAATTGAGTGTAGACCGCCATTTCAATCAATATTACTGGTAAACTGGTAAGTGAATTATGGGGCGAAAGTTTTTTTTTCATTTTCTGTCCTGTCTGCAGATGAAGTGTTTATTGTCATGGTCTTTAGAGTAGCAGGGTTCTAAATATTTTAATTTTAACTTAAACTTGTACTTTCATATTTTTGTTGGAGCATGAATGGTCTCATAATTTACTAGTTAAGCGTTGACGCCATTTAAAAGGGTGGTGGTATCATACATGGAGTTGACTGGATGAGAAATAAATTCCTGTATTAAGTTGTCAATGGAAAGGTCTTCGAAGCATCTGAAAGATTAGTTGTCTTTTGGGTTGTCGATCAGATGCTGATCAGGAGACCGGAATGACAATGTGGTCGGTCCAGCCTAGGAGTATGGGTGGTTTGCATTCGATTGCTGGTGAAGTTAAACAGATGAGGTTCAGGATGTGGCCTTTCAGAGTGTATAGCTGGGTGACTTGCAGTACCACATAGAGTGTCAATGAGGTTGAGGTTTCTTGATTGTTTTCTTGCTTGTTTTGTCTGGGGAGTTGATGCCACACAAGTGGTGGTGTGGTTGTGTTGGATGGATGAGATAGCAAGGATATCTGAGAATTCATCAATTAAGTCTTTGTTCTGCCTGGGAGGACTCTTATGATGGAAGTTGGTGTAGAGTGCCGGACCTGGGGATATACATATGTGCATGGTCCACACAATCGAGGCTGTAGCCTGTGGGGAGAAGGACGCCTAGGATCTGTGAGGATTAATTTAGATTGTGAGGATGAGGTGTGAGGATGTGGGGGTGAATTTGTTTTTTTATGATGAAGAATGCTTTGATCTTGTGGTAGTTGATGAGGTCTATGATATTAGTGCATGGAGTACTGCAGAGCGAGCATTCATGGGCATGAGTTGGAATGTGTATTTTATAGTTTGAGGGTGTGTGGTAGTTAGTGTAATATGTACCAGCTTGGTGAATGAGTTGTGAGTTTGCTAAGTGATTGGGGTGTCTCAGTATGCATGTGATTTTGTGGGAATTTGCAGTGTGGGGGACTGGGTGAGGCACATGAATATATCTTACCTTGTAGGTTTTAGTGGAACAGAGGTTCTTGCCCATGCCCATCCCTGACCTTACCAGGCTCCAACATGCAATGCCCTTGTCTATGTCTATGTCTGCCCTTTGTCAGAAATTCCCGGGTGGCGTGCCCTGAAGAGCTGACTGAAGTGAGGTAAAGGCAAGAAGTGATTTCACTTCCTGTGCTGAGGGATGATGAGAAATGCAGTGACATCACTTCCTATTCAGATGGGTGATGAGATATTCCATGATGTTGCTTCCTATGTAGAAGGTTTATGGAAAATAAAATGATCTTGGTTGACTTCTTATCTTAAAGATTGGTTTTGTTTGCAAACCAGTGATGTCACTTTGTGTGCAGGTGGATAATGGGAAATGCAATGAGGCCACTTCCTGTGAATATGAATGATGGGAAATAAAGTCCTAGTGTCTGTCTTCTTTAAGAGATTGTTTTGGTTTTGAACAGTCTTTGAGTTATCTTACCCCTCCTCGGGATAGGCGATTTGACTTGATTTCTTTGTGATCTGCCTTTTCCCATGGTGGCTCAGTTATATATTAGGCAGGATTCACAGAGAACCAAATGTCTTTTGGAGGGTGTAAGAGCTGGAGATGGGCTGTCTCAGCTAGCGCACCCACCCAACCCCTGCTACAGAGGATGTGGCACCACATCCCCTGTGCAGGTGTAGGAGCAGGTGTGGCCGCACCACCCGACCAGGTGCAGCCTTTGAATTGGGCAGTTGGCAGTCTCAGAAGCTTGCAGTCCCACACTATCTCTAGCTTGGCTGAAAGCAGTCATGCTGTTTCAGCCCTCGTCCAGACCTGTAGCAATTACACAGTTGCAGCTCCCACCCTTGCTGACAGAATAAAGCAGTTGTAGTGTTTGTCCAAGCCTAGGTTAATAATACAGTCATAGCCTGGACTGGGTCTAAGAGGTGCACAGTGTCATTGTTTCTGACTGGAACTGTAGTCAGAGACTAGAGATTCCACATAAACTGGTGTTCTCTCTGGATCACTCTCAAGCAGTCTGCGACTCAGCCGCGGTATGTGCAGGTAACAACGGTGGGGCAGTGTGGCCGGGTAAGGGGGGTTTGAGGGACGATGCCATGGCCAAATTAATTATTTATTTAATTTTCCCTCGACATCGTCCCTCAAACTCCCCCTCACCAGGCCCCACCACCCCACCGCTGCAAACCGCACGGACCGCTGCTGCTGCTACTACCTGCGTGTCCCACAGCCACCCAGAATGTGCAAGATCTCCTACTAAACTGCCTCTCCTTTTGCAGAGCCAGGCAGATTCCTTCATTCTTTCAGGAAGAATTCCAAGTATTTCTGGGCAGGTGCATAGCTTCCCCCGTAGAAAGAAAAGATTTCAGGAATGTCCCTTTTAGAGTCTGGTTGTCGGTTAGACTCTGCCCTGACTGCATAGTAGTCATTTGAATATTCTGTGGAGCTGCCCTTTCTTTGTTTATAAAGAACTTGGAATGGGAACAAAGTGGGTGGTTTGGGTTTTAGATTTATACAGCACTTCTAGACAGTTAATGTGGATATACTGTCTCAAACTGTAGAACCGCTTTGGGTTGGTTCTCTTTTCAGGTGTCCTCTCCAGGATGTTCTTTAGAATCTTACCTATTGTAGAGTGATTCTTCTCACAGCTGGAAGTACTTGGGCTGTCCCCGTCGGCAGACATTGCTGATATTCTGTGAAGACAACCAGTCTTTCCTTTAGTGAAATGGACTTAGTGCAGAAATGTTTGAATTACTGTGACCCCCATGTCTGCAGAGCAACTAGCCTCCTCCCTACTTACACAACATCATTGTAGCAACAAAACACATGCAGGGGCTACACAATGTAGCAGGAGCCTCCTTGGAGCTTTAAGCACCAAAACTGAAGGCTCCTGTGAGAGTCGCCACTCAACATATTCGACTTTGTGCGGCATCTTGCCTTTTTGGAGGAGTTTGACTTCCAGAGATTGTCTTATTAATTGGTGGGGAACACCTGCTCTCAAATACTATTTTAAAATATCACAGCCTCCAGGATCACTGGTTTTCCAAGATGGGTTACTGTGTCATTACAACACCTTGTATTGGCTTGCCTTTACGGCTCAGCTCATTGTCCAATTTTCTATCCCATCTTGATGAAATTGTGGTTTTGAAGGTTGATGCTGCATCTTTTTGTTACATATTGAATGTGCCAAACCAATTGTGCTCACAGATAAGTTACTGCATAGACACTGCACAAAGTACTTGCTGTTCCACACCCAGTGGCTATGTAACAGCTCGAAGAGCATCACTTTTAATTATAGGTGGGGGTCACCGCAGTGTTCAAAAGGCATTCAAGGCAATTACAACTCATGTACTCCATAGTTTTTACTGGCGCTTTCCTCAGTCTGCACTATGATAACTGGTATTTTGCTTCCAAACAAATAAAGTCAGTTTCCTGTATATGTGGCATGGTATACATAGTGCAAAAATATTCAAGTGTACAGAACGTGTCATACAGTTTTCAAACTAACATAATAGTGTAATGTACCACATACTGTTGGAGCTGCTTAGCTACATAAAATTAAAGGGAATATATCAGTGTCACATACACAGATTCATGTCTCAATAAATTCTTATTACAATCTAGTCAGCTCTTGTGAAGGTATACGTCAGCAGAGAGACCATGAGAAGTAGCGCTTGCTACATTCTTTCCCACCATACGTGGAGTAAGAGCTGCATGGGGCAATGCATATTTACACCCCTGTGCAGAAGGACTCAATATGCAGTGCTTGAATGGGAGGGGGCTTATGTGCATGGGAATCTAAAGTGCAGGTGTTCTCACTACAGACATGTTTGGTCCCAAAACTTCCATAAACAAAAAGAATCTAGCAATGTTGCTGTACCCGTTTGTGAACTGGATGCTTTGGATGTCACCTAATTTGCTAAAAGTTGCTTCTGGTGAGTGATGTGTTCTGGCCTACAAGATTGCACAGTAAAGAGAATCTTATTAGGACTAGATCCACTTTGATCTTATGTGACAGCTTTCATGGATCATGCCAACACTCACACACAGACTTGCATACATTGACCCAAAACTAGTCATTATAATTCACATAATTTAGTGTCTGTAACTGATATGAGGATGCCCTGATTTGTTCTCTCTCCAGAGCTCTGATCTAATCATTTCAAGGTTCCTGTGTTTTTCCTGCCACAGGGATACATTCTCTGCTAAATAAATGGGAACACTCTTGTGGGAGAGGCATTGCATGCCTATTTTCTTCATTGGAGCAGACACAGTCAATGGACTACCAATCATGCCTGCTCATTAGACATCTAGGTTGGACCTGGAAGATGGCCAGGATTGGGGGCAGCATCTACCTAGGACAGATGGTTGGGGATCATCTGACCCAATGCCTGCCACACCGAAACATTCGGTGGATTGAGTCTAAACAGACATGTCTGGTCTGCCTAATGTCCTCCTCCTATGATCGTTTGTGCCTGCCAGGACTTGGCCTTTTCTTTACTCTGAAACAGTTCAGATAATGAAGAATTTTCCAAAGTATCTTGCTCTTTTTGCTCATAAACATCCAAGTGCTCATGGGTTCTGTTCATGGAGCCTCATCTTACATTTGGGCCCCTTCTCCTCTCCCTTAACTAGAGATTGCGTAGATGACGTTGTTCATAAAGGTGGAGTGACCCCAAAGATGGCACTCCCAAGGAGTGGTTTAGGCTACTTTCCACCATAGGAAGTATATGTATATATGTCAGAGGTGTTTTGCAGTGTGAGATTGGGTCTTACCGCCTCCATTTAACCCAAGTCCATTACTGTAGACTCATGTGTCAATTTCCTGGTCCCAGGCAGACTTTTTTTCTGAATGACAAGGCCAGTGCTGTTCCATATAGTATACATTTCTGGTAGAGTAATCATATTGAGATTGTAAGAATGAAATGTTTCTTATTTGAAATGTTTCGTTTTAACCCATTATTTCATCAGCTGAAGTTGAGTCGCCTACTTGCACCTGTCGCCTCTTATAAGGGAACAAATTGGTCTTCAACTGTCCTTCAACTGTCCTGCTTCTACTAAGCTGTACAGCAATGTACCAATGATGTTATGTCTGTTAATTATCTGCATGCTTTCATTAAGAAATGACGTTTCTTGAGCCTGTTTCCCTGTTCCGCGTGTTTTCCATCTCGCGCTCCCATTTAACATGACACATTGTTTGTAATTATCACAATTTCTAGCCACCTATTTCTGTGTTCTCCTTTTTTCTAAGACACTTGGTCCCCTTTCTCGTTGTCCATAGCCTTGGCTCTCGGCATACTGAACGACCTCTAGTTCACTCGGAGCACTATCAGCATGCTGGAACGTAAAATGGGGTTACCCAACAAACCTTGCCCTTCTACTGCTTTAAAATGTTGGTGCCAGCCCTTGCAGCAGCTTTATTAATCCAGTCTATAAGATGGGCATTTCTCCCTAGTTTTTCAAGAGAGACCTTAATTTCCCGCTTGTGAATAGTTGGTCTGGATCCAAACAAACTGAAGAACTTCAGACCTATCACCCTTCTTCCACCCCTCTTCAAAAACTATGGACCGCCTTGTAACATTATGTCTAGGTAAGAGACTAAAAAATTGTGAACTTCCCATTCTGTCTCAGTTTGGTTTTAGAGAATGCCACAGTACTGCATTAGTGACAGTTCTTCATTCCCTCTGCCCACCTGGGTCAGGACGCCCCCGCAGGTCTGATTCTGGACCTCTCCGCAGCATTTGATACGGTAGACCACTCCATTCTTTTTAACCAATTGAAAGGGATAGGCCTTGTATTTTCAGCACTAGACTGGTTTTCATTTTTCAACCTGAACACAGTTGGTTTCTCTCCCACCGTTTTGATCCAAAGAGTGGGAGGTGAACAGTGAAATGCCGCATGGGTCTGCCTTCTCACTGGTCCTTTTCAATATTTGGGAGAACTGATTGTGAGCTTCGGCTTCCAGATTGTGTTGTATACAGATGAAACCCAAGTCTTGCTCAGATTTTATGAAGTAGCCTCAGTCTACGACATCCCTCAGCAGCTCCACCTCCTCATAGTCCAGGACTGGATGGTGATTCATTTCCTTAAGTTGAAAGGGGACGAAACAGAAATACTCAAGATCAGGGTTTCCTCGTCAACTCGGAATCATACTCCCTGGTTGTGCCCACGGGGCACGCTGCCTATTTTTTCCAAGGAACTAAAAATCTGGATTTCTGGTTCAACAATAATCTTTCCCTGAATGCTTAAAGTCAGTAAACCTGTACATCTTGTTTTGTGCTATTAAGCATGCTGAGAAAAAGTATCCCTTCCGTTGCTCAAAAATGCTGCGTCTTACAACTGATAGCTGCTATTTTATCATGCCTTGACCTTGGCGATATCTCATACCCTGGATTGTCTGAATACTAAATGCCAATTTCAAAATAATTAAAAACATGGCCATTTTGCAGACAGCTGGTCCCAGGAAGTGTGATCAGGTATCGGAAGTATGTCGCAACCTCCACTGGTTGCCGATTAGGAGCTCAACGTATTTCTAAACTTCTTTTATCCAGACTATGTCAGTGTACTCTCATCATATCGCTCAGATCAAAAGCCAAGCCCCTTCTGCAGTTCCCACTTTTCCTCTGCTCCTATATTGGTGGGTGCGCTTTCAGTGCCCTTGGCCCACACTCTGGAAAAGCGTACCCTAGTTTGATCTCTGTTAAATTCCTATACATGCATACACACACACACATGCACGCAAACAACCTCTCCTGTCTCTCTTTTGTTCCCCTCTCTTTGATGTTATTTTTTGTTGCCCCCTCTCCTGTTGCTGCACCATGATGCCTTTGGGTGTCAACCGCTACACATAAATACCATGACCATTGATACGGATGGTTCTTCTTCTGGGTTTTTGTCACTCAGAATCATCTGGATGCATGGGAGAGGACCACCACTCCTTCCTGTGGTCACCCATCTAGCCCACCCCATCAAGGCAGCTAATGCAGAGTCCATTGTCATCCTTCAGGCAAACACTAATGACTTGTGAAAGGTGTTCCCTAACAGCAGTAAACATATTTATATCAGTCCTCTTACATAGCACCAGCCTCAATTTGCCCGTATGCTGAATTAATTTACCAGATTAATTGTTAATGTAGAGCACGATAAAATAAAGTGTAAAGGCAAATAACACCGTCGGAAAATTCTTTAAAAAACAAGCTACGTGTATTTTTATTTTGCCACTATTATGACGACATTCGCGCTTTGAACCTTTGACTCGCATTGACACGTCCAGATGAATGTGTTGGCCTCCATGCTGAGAGCTAAAACGAGACGCCGTGCCAATAGTCTCACTTAAAATCATTAATCATGGATGCATTCTGTTTAAATGCGGTGTTTATTGTATAAACATGTCATGCGCTTTGCTGCTTAATAGTCCTAGCCTTGTTCCTTCGTTACAAGCTTATCAGAGCTGAGCCCCCTAGGAGGAATTTTATGATTCCAGCCACATCGACGCCCTTGAAGTGTTTGATTTTTAAATTATAAATATTGTTATTTCACTCTCCAGTATGGAAATTTGGCCATCCCCATTTTGTATGCTTGCCGGACTAGAAAGCTCTTTCATCGGATAGGAAAAACAACTTGGAGGGATATAAATCAGTGGTTTCTGAGGGATTCAAAGTGTGAACCCGGTCTGCTAAGGACAGACCCCTGGAGGTCTGCCTGCCCCCGACCCCCTGCGGAGACCCCACATGGCAGCAGCGGCCACCAGAGCCATCTGTGTAAATACTTAGATCTCTTTTCTTTGCAATGCACGACACCCTTAGTAGGGCCCGCAGTTAAATGCTTTATTTTTATATTTCCTCTCCAGCTGGTCCAGAATATTGGCTAATCCATGGCGCCCTCATGCTTCTGCGAGCGCATTAAAAAGGGCGATGCTTAAAATGAAAGATGCATTACTAGGAAAAACAGGTGGATTTAAAGTTTCTTAACTACTTGAGGCCATTACTTCATTTGTCTCATTGATGTGAATTCAGGTTCTCCATGATGGCACATCGCAGCCATCACTAGCTGCCTTAATGCATATGTGTTACAAATTTACAGTTTCCTTTTCTTCCAAAAAACTGTGATATTGAAGAATAGCAGACAAAAACATTAATTTGGTATGTACAATAAGGTGTTGGGCCAGATGTATGCCACAGGTCTTCCTCTTATGCCTCTGTTTTTCTTGACTGTCGAAAAAAAACCCCATAAAAAAGAGCATGTCTTATAGCCATCGTTAAAATGTTCCCACATGAGCACTGCTAAGGCTTCATGTGTGCATGAAGTCACACTGCAGACAACCACTGCTGTTTTTTGTTTTATTATAGTCTATGGACTGTTGATTTTTTTCATGTCTTGATAACTAAGGCTACCCCGGTGCAGATTTCCTTACTCTATCCACCTACACACAGAGGTTCAAATACATGAGCCAAGATTACATAAATCTACCAGTTTACCTAATATGGGACCGCACAAATGGACTATGGACCACTTCATCAACATAAAAATCGGGGTGTGGAACTCGCGGAGTTACAGAAAAACTCTGTGGGTTTCAGCAGAATTCCGCCCAGGGGTGAAAAATATGCAGCTCGCGCTGCTCTTGCTGCAATTTAGTGGCAGTAATGCGAGCAGCGCTGAAAATCAGCAGGAACGGCACAGTGTGTTGCGCAAGAGCGTGTGGCCATTCGAGCTGATTTTGCTGCTTCTTGAGTAGAAAATCTACGCGAGCAGCAGGAAACCCCTCGTAAACTCTGGCGACCGTCCATATTAGAAAATCATGATAGGGGATGCCAAATCATGCTCGCCAATGTGCCTATTCTGCAGCCTCCCTGGAGAAAATTCCACCACACGTTGATTTGTGGAATTTGGCCAAAACTCCGCATTAAAGAGTAATGCGGAGTGGCCAAAATTCCGCTAGCAGAACTGAACATTCCAGCCATCGCTACATAAAAACCCTTAGAACAAAAAAGAAGTGTATTGTGAAATAACGCAAAAATACAAGGTACCTATCCTGTTTATGATTCCTGGTACATATAAAACTGCTTTTTACCGGTGAAATAACACCGCTCGAGACTAAACGGAAATAAATAAACTGTGATTTGCATTATTTATGCTGCATTCATGAAATACCTTACCACACTGAATTCACAGGCCAATAGAAATTGTTTTTTTTTCTAACCGTAGCCTTATTTGTGTGATTAGTTGCAGTGGTTTGACAGTTCCCTTGGATATCTGTACAGATTGTTATGGAAAATGACAATAAAGACTAATTTAAGAACAAAATACGCTCCATTCATAACAAGTGACGTGCCAAGGCAGATTTTCATATGCTTGAACTCTGTAATGAAAGAGACGAGTTGAACAATTAAGGAATAGAATGGCCCAACATTAGTTATTGAGCCCTGCTATAAGGGTAAAAAACGTCTCCCATATGGTAAACCTATCAGATTTCATATGGTGATAGAAACAAGTGGCATGAAAAGCAAAACATATCCAAATTTGGCTTTTGTACTAGAGAGCTCTTGATGAAAATGATAAGCTTATGTTTGTGTTGTGCAAAAATATATTCACTAAAAGTACAAAGTTTGTGTTATGGTACAAAAATGTTATTTTATTCACAAAAGTACATTATTTTATTGGGGTGACTTTATTCATGTATTTGGTAGCAAAATGAGTGTCAGGCACTGGTCTGATGCTGTTTGGGTATAAAGGATTTGCTAATTATATCGATATTGGAGACTGTGATCTTTGTTTAGTTGGTCATACTGAGTTTGGGATGGTAATGAAAAATGTCCTAGTAACCATGACGGAAAGTTTCAATTCTATTAAGGACGCGGAGGCGAGGATTATGCTGTAACTTCCTTTATTCCTACAGCCAGCAGTATTCAAGTCCAACAATAACAAAAAACTAGCACTCTCAAGGTGCTCTGGGTAGTTCATAGTGTCCACCAATCAGCATGCCTCGTCATCCCCGAAGGCGTGTGCTTCCCGGGTCAACTCCTCTTTCTTTCCTGCTGCCACGCAGTTAAGTTGGGTTTTCTCTTTTCTCTCAAGATTATGGTGTCTTGTTGTTAATATTGTATTGTGCTTTAGGCGCTTATAATGTTCTAATGCTTGACGATTGCTGCCTGTGGCTTGGTGCTAATATTTACGTTTGTAGGGAGAGTTTCCCTGTTTTCGCACGTGTGTGTTTCCTCTCGCGCCACCCTATTTATGTGGCGGGGGCGGTAGGGGGGGGCACACGCCGCGATTCTGTCAGGCGGCTGTCTTTTTCGTCTTCTTCACGGACGCATTCTTTGCCGGTGCTGAGACGCGCTTGTAAATTATTAAGTAGGGGCCGCGGGAGCGTTCGCGGTGAGCTCCGCTCGCGGCCCCGTTTTCCCGCTCACAGTGTGTCATCGCTGGGGGGCGCATATGTCGTCTCGCTGGTCAGGATCGCTTCCTGTGCCGGGGACCAGCGAGTTCGAGCGCGCCCGCGTTTTTTAGACGCAGTTAACGCGGCGGAGAGTCTGGGACCTTTGACACCTGATATCAGGTTGATAATTGCTTGAGTGGCATTGAATATCACAGCGGGACGCCCTTTGGGGTCAGACATTTGTCGTGAGGCAGTTGCGGGCAGAAGGCATCCTCGTCAGCTCGCTTGCTGTGGTAAGGGGCAGGCCCAGACTTTAGACACCCGGTGAGCACAGGGTGAGTCGCCCCTTTCTCTGACCAGCCGCTGGGCGGCACAAAATAGCACTTCGCGCACTTAACACCCGAGTTCTGGCCCTGTACCACGGGGATTGTAGTTACGGACACAAGTTCCTACTGCACAATGGAGGCAGAGTACGCAGAAGAAGAGACCCTCCAAGTCATTCCTTTGGATGACGAGTTTTGTGAGGTGGTCGATACGTCCATTCATAGGGCGGTAGAAGCGGCAATGGGGCCTTTTGAGTGCCGAATTATGAAATATGCCCATGCTATCCACTCCGAGCCGCCCCAACGTGCTGAGAAGCGGAAGCTGGCCAAAGGGCCCGACCCAGGGGCGTTTGAGCGCCTGAAAACGGCGTTTCTGGCCAAATCTCAGCATCTGGAGCAAGATTTGTTCTCGGAACCCCCGGAGGAATCGCAGTCCTGACATAGAATCAGTGATCTTCTTTCCATCGCACCATGACACCCACTCTACGCTTAATGGCAATATGGAGGCATTTTATCATTAATATTGATGAAGCATTTCATGATATTATCAAATGTTCTCATTGAAGCCTTAATATGAACGTGAGGTGCAAGCTTTTTACTATCCCATCGTGAAACATCCCTGTTGATTGGTTGGCGACATTGCTGTTAAAGCCTGTAGGATTTAGTTAGCTCTACTCTCTATGACTTGCGATTGTAATATTTTTGCAGACTGAACATTTTCCATCCTACAAATTGAAAGCAGATGCATTTCATGAACATAATGGCATGGAACTATGAAAAGAAGAAATGACAAAATACTATTCACCTTTAAAAAAACATAAAGGCCATGTCCAATTGCATCCACATATTATTTGAACTGTCTCTTGTACCCATAGCTCTGTAGTCAACCTTTACAGGAAACTTCCCCATTTCACAAATATTTTGCTATGACTAGGTGCTACTTACTTTTGTAGACATCTTGACATACTACCAAATTTCAAATGTAAACCATGAGTATTCCTTACTTATTCTTGGCTTACTATTGGAAATCAGAAATGAGTCGGGAGTACTATAAAAGTAGTCTAATCAGAATCTTTATAAATCGGGTGCAAATAAATGCCCTATTTTTCCACCTTCTTTAAAAATGTTCTTAGGCTGATATCCCATCATCCCTGGGAAGGGTGAGAGTTATAAGATTTATCTTGAACATTATGGCATCATTAAAATATTGTACTCCTCTTATACCAAAGTGTTCTTGCAAGAAGTTGGGCTTGTTCACTTTGCTCACTGTAATATGGAATGTAAATTTGAAGTTCATAAATGGCCATTTGCTGTAGGTGTAAGATGGCATTGTTCATAACAACCAAGATAGATGTGCCACTATTTACAAGGAAGGGGCTTTAAGGGATGCCAGTCTTTATTCGCGACCGCCAAACATTAGATGAATACCGTCTACGTCAAGATTCAAGAAGGAGGCTAAGATCTTCCTAATGAGTAAATTCCTTCTATAACTTCCTACAAAAGCAATCACCTAACATTTGCTTAATGATCATCGACCGTTCGCAATGGGTATATAATCCGCTAACCCACAAGACCTCCAAAATGGAGATCATAGGGAACTATACAACCTCTTTCAGAGATGCCAATCACGTAACATACTGAGGCAGATGCTCAGCTAATCTGTGAATGTTAGTACTTTCTTTTTTTTTTTTATTTCTTTATCATTCAGTCCATAGCAAATAACATATATGAATCAATCAATTAAATCATAGAAATATTACACAATTGCATGTAGTAGCGCCAAGCATAAATCACATTAAAGCAAACATAAGAGAGAAAACAATAATAATAGAAAAGCAGCTGCATTTTAAGTCAACATCTCCATATATTGTAGCATTGGCTGGCAATCCCTAGTTGTTTCTTCCTCTAAGATCTTATGCGGTAGAGGCTGAATTCAAGATTAAACACGTTATAAAACTTAGCACGCCACATTTCATATGATAGCGCCTCTGATTCCAACCACATAGAAGCGACACATAATCGGGCAACAGCCATAGCTATAAATATAAAATATCGAAAAGGATAGCAAATATGCGTAGGTTCAATATCCTCGCCCACACCTAATAACATAATCTCTCTAGAGATATGGACATCAACCCCGGTAGTTTGCAATAGAAATTCTGAGATGTCAGCTAAGAATTGTTTTAAAACTATACAATCAAAGAATATACGTACAATATCAGCTTTCTCCGCCTGGCACCTGAAGCATTTCCCATCGTACATCCCACCCCACTTCATCATCTTAACAGGTGTATAATATAAATTAAACAAAGTTTTATAGTGTTGGGTGCATAGATTTGCCGTCAATATAACTTTACTTGCCATATCAATTGATGATTGCACATATGAGCCAGTATTACCAAATCTATCCCTCCACTTCACATCATGCATCTCAATATCATCCCGCTGAGTCGCCAATAATATGTCATACAGTGCCCCAATTTTGGCTTTTTTAGACAATGGCTCTAATAAATCATTGGTTGTTTGTTATAGACGTGTATCTGCAATGTTTGTTAATAAAGTCACGAATTTGCAAATATTTGAAGAAGTCATGCTTAGATATTTTATGTCGTTCCACTAAATCAGAAAAAGGAATAATTATCCCATCCCTGTAAATATCCCCTAGGCGTCGTATCCCCTTACCCATCCAAATAGCCATCTTTGTATCCCAGAACACAGAAGGAAAAATTTCCATAGGATTGAACAGTGTATAGTAACCTATCCGATTTATAGATACAATTTTGCGTATCATCTTCTAGGCTCTATATGCAGCAGATACGGTTTTAAATCGAGTTCTTTTAAAATAGCTTGGTTCATAGAACTTAAGCAGGGCCTCACTTGCCTGAGTCCCCAACAGCATCTGATATATGTTAGGAGCTTCGAATGGCCTTGCTTCAGCCCCAATCACCAGATCCTTCATATTCTGCAGAAAGCAAACTAGATAATAAAAAACAAAATTCGGCACCCCCATCCACCACGTGTCAGTGGAAGCGTCATATATTTTAAAGCACGCCGATTTTTCTTCCACCCCCATATAAACCTATCGGCAATAGACTGAAGCTGCATTAATTGTACTCGTGTCAGCTCTAGCAATACTGTCCTAAAATGGTACATTACCGGGGGGAGTATACACATTTTTAAAACATTGCGACGTCCTACCATTGATAAATGGAGACACTCTACCTTTTCCAATTGACTTTTGGCAGCAGCAAGTATATCTACCCAGTTCACTTCAACTATCTCTTGAAGTGACATCCTGATCTTTATGCCCAAATATCTCGCTTCAGGTGTGACACGGACATCACCAGGACAAAGTCCCTCAGTACAAGCAGCCTGGGTTTTAGAAATATTTAGCTTATATCCAGCAACTTCCCCGTACTGCTGAGTCTGAGTCTCGATCTCCCTTAGTGCTTGGTCTGGGTCAGATGTTATTACCACTATATCATCAGCGTAAGCGAGGACACACGTCTGATATTGCCCCACTACCATCGACTGTATACCATTGGTGGTCTCCAGTATTTGCAACAATGGGTTAATGTAAATAGCAAAAAGTAGAGGCGAACAGGGGCATCCCTGCCGGGTCCCCTAGATATATATACAAAAGATGACTCTTTCCCCATCGTATAAATTCTTGCCCGCGGTCGTTTATACATAGTCTGTAATGCTAACAAAAATTGGGGACCAAACCCCATCTTTCGCATTGTAGCCCACAAAAACGACCACGATACACGATCGAATGCTTTTTCGGCATCTAAAAAAATTACACCTATATGCTTTTGGCATATGGTAGCATAGTCTATCAGCGAGATTACCCTATGTATATGATTTACCGTACTCCTACCAGGCAAAAAGCCATGCTGGTACCGAGATACCAACGATGATATAACTTGTGCTAGCCGAGTTGCAAGGATTTTTTAATACACCTTACTATCAGCATTTATTAATGATATCAGTCTGTACGACCCCGGGAGCCTAGGGGGCTTATCCTGCTTCTTAAAAATCACTATATTGGAATCATCCCAAGATGGTGGGGGGTTCCCACATTGAGCTTCTAAAAACGTGGCTAGCATATCATCCTTGATGATTGAAAAGATGATCCGATAAACCTCCAAAGGGAGCTTATCCGGCCCTGCCGCTAGCGCTAATCCCGCTAACGCTGTCTGAAGTTCTAGCATGGTTATAGGAGCCTCTAGCTCCTCCCGTTCAGCTAGTCCTATTTCAGTTAAGTCTAAGTTGCGGAGATATCGCTCTATAATGTTCTTTATAGTATGAATGAAGTACCTCCATTATGCCTTCCATAGTCTCAACTACACCCCCTTTACCATCTTCCAAAATGTCTATTCGCTGGGAGGTTTGTCTGCCCCGCAGCCTTTGAGCTAAACATCTGCCAGTTGTCTCCCCATATTCATATCTTTCTGTCTTATAGATTTTAAACTGAGCAGCAATTTCTTGGCTCCATATCCCATTAATTCTAGCCTTGCAACAGGCCGTCTTAGCTTGCATCTCTTTACTATCCACATTTGCTCTAACCGCTTGTATAAGTTCACATTCAGCCTTCTTTAAATCCTCACATAAACCCAGCATTTGTTCTTTCTGTTTTTTCTGCTTAGCCCAACCATAACTAAATGTTTCACCCCTTAGCCCTGCTTTCAAGGAATCCCAAATCATTGGTTGAGCAGCCGATCCTTTATTACTCTTTAGAAACAATGTAGCCCAAGTTTGAATATGATGAATATATTCCTCATCACTTAAAAGATTTTTATTAAATGTGAAAGGTCGCTGCTCCCTTGAGAGGGTAAAGCTAACAAGATCCATAACCACAGGTCCATGATCTGATGAAATACGGGGCCACACCTGTATCTTTGAGCCCACAGTCAAAAAACGAGGTAAAAAAATATAATCTAACCGAACAAACTTATTATGTGGGGATGAATAAAATGTATACCCAAGATCACCATCTCCATGATTCCCTACCGTCCATCCATCAACTAATCCATGATTCTGTAACAATTGTTGCAAAGCCCTAAACACTTTAGGCTTACGCCCTTTGTAATTAGTAAAATAGGGTTCCCATGTCTGTGCTTCCCCGTGTATATTAAAGTCCCCAACTAACATCAATGGGGTCCCCCAAAGAGCCAGCTCAACATCTAAAAACTCCAAAGTCTCAGCCTCATTCAAATTTGAACCATAAACTGCGCATAGCACAGTCTTAATCCCCCCTAAAATATATTCAATAATGGCCCACCTCCCAAAATTATCCACCCTCTCTTTACCCGTGCTGGTTATACCATGACGTGCCATAATCGCCACCCCTTTATTGATAGTAGATTGCTTGGAAGTTGATAGTAATTTAAATCCCAGCTCAGATAATGTCCTACGATTATCCCAGGGGACATGTGTCTCCTGCAAACAGAGAATATCAGGGTTAATTAACCGCAACTCAGCAGTAACACGCTTCCTCTTAAGAACATTGTTTAACCCACAAACATTAAATGTACATATGCGCAGCCTCCTATCTGCCATTACTATATAAATACCACATGGCCATAAATATTCCCGAAAAATAAATTCTATATATTCGTACAACTCATGCTATAAACTGAGTTTTTACCCTTTAACACCTTCCCACCCAATCCTCTACTCCCCAGGTGACACTCTAGACCCCCCTGACACCACCCCACAAATTCCCCCACCCACCCTGACCGTGACCCTCCCCAAACAATAGGGCTTTGGGGCCAATTGCCCTTGTGATGCTTGGTGAATAGCCCACTAGTACTCGCCTCTTTTATATTTATATATATAAGTATATATGACTAAGAAAGAAAAAAACAGAAAGCAGACAAACAGAAAATAGCAAAAACTAATCCAAAAAGAAAATCATGTCGTTCAATATAAAGTCCATTGCCTATATAATTATCCTCAGCCCAAAGATAGAAGATATTCTTTGGCTACAACATCAGAAGTAAAAAAACGTGTCTGCCCCCTGTTTACAATATTTAAAGTAGCTGGTTGTAATAGAAAAGCTTGTGCGCTTTTTGCTTGAAAAGGAGTAATCAACTGCCGCAATTGCCATCTCCTCTCCACTGTAGAATGACAGTAGTCAGGTCTCACAAAGAATTGCGTCCCTTTACCAGCTCTCTTCTTATTTGGTCTGGCCAAATCGTACAGTGCCTGCCTAGCCAGAAAATTATTGAGGGAAATCAGAAAAGCCCTTGGCTGTTGCAATACTTGCCCACTCCTTACGGGCCGTTGTCGAAGCGGAAACCTATGTGTCCGCTGTATTTCCTGCGACCAGTTCCATTATTTCAACTCAGGGAATGCTTCCTCAAACAGCTCGACTACAAATTTTCGGGCGTCTTGCCCCTCAAATCCTTCTGGCTCCCCCAAAATGCGCAGATTATTACGACGCAGGTGGTTTTCTAAATCGACCAGCTTATCATGCATATCATCTTTATTGGCTTTTATGTCTGCAACAGCATCCTTTTGAGCCACCATCTGATCTTCTAGCAGCGAAATACGGGTCTCTGCTTCCCCCCATCTGGGCAGTAAAGTCATTGCAAGTTTTTGCCAACCGTCTAACTGTATTTTGCAGCTTTCTACATGCATTATGTGTTATTACATTTTCTGCCCGCAGTTCCAACCTATGCGCTGAGATTAACCTATAAATCGCTTCCAGTGATGCATGACCTTGTATCTCCTCTACCGGGCCCCCACTGGCTTGGTCAGATAAATCCAGACCTTCGAGCAGCCGCCCTCCACTGGAGAGTTCCCAATCAGAGGTTTCTGTCATCGCTAATCCGGTCATTCCATCCTTAGCTTTCTTCCGTACAGTTTGTACTTCTATAGACATACCCCCCAAAGAAGGATTTTTAGTGTGGTTGCCTACCATAGAGGTAACATCACCAAGCCCCTCCTCGTGAAATTGGAGATTTCCTTCTAAATCAGACTCTTCCGATTCTTCCGAATGCTCTGAAAGCGAATAAAATTCACTATCCTTACTACTAATAATAGGTTCATTCCTATCATTACTAATAATACCAATCTCATCCATTAATGCCGGTTCATTAAGAGTGTCAATAATGCCCTGTGGTGGTACAGCATATTCCAAAGGTAAGCAACTCTCCTCAATAAATGAACCAAGCAGCTCACCCCCCCCCCTTGTTGGGCATTAAGGGTATCAAATTTTGAAGAAACAGTCACAGAAGTCACCGCTTTTTTGCCGGCAGCCGCTTGAAAAATCTGCGGTATCTTAGGTGTCCCTTGTACAGTACCCTGTGGAGTACTATCCTGACACTCAACGCCAAACAGTTCTTTAGAGCCTTTTGCGGCAAGTGCAGCACGTGTTCCTACCGCAGCCTCCCCAGTGGCTCTTGTTTTCCCTCCTCGAGCAGTTTTAGGTGCCATATCAAGCCTCCAGTAGTGTCCAGCAATGTCCCAAAGCACACAAAAACAATACATTTCAAATACCCCAGCTGTTATATTGTGTTGCTTTTTCTTTTTTTTACACAGGTTTAGTGCAGAGGATTAATATAGAATTGATTAGATTAAAAAAAAATGTGTCCAAAAGGCTCTTCCCGTCGTTTTTCCCGTACTCTGCCAACTCACAGCCAAGACCAAGTTATTTTATTTTACGGAAGGTTTATCAGAAACTTTACCTAAATGCACTGTTCTCTCCAAGCCGGCAAACCAACCATGATTACACACCCAGCTGCTCTCAGATTTCCAAGCGCAACCACGAGCCCGGCCGGGGGCTGCAGGTTCCACAGGCTGCCGTTAACAATCCAGCTCAGGTGAGGCTGCAATCCGATCCCGCTCCTCCTCAGTGGCTACCGTATAGCAGTATGGGTAAGCACGCGCCTGTCCACATACTAATACAGCTACGAAAACATCCACATTGAAGAATCCCAGCACACTCTGAATAAACCGATGTTGTCTTCTACATCGCCGCGCGTCTAACTCCGCAAATTGAACGGGAGAGACGAGTCACCCAGGAGCTCCTCACACACACGTCCGTCATGCGGATGCCATCTTGCCCCGTTAGTACTTTCTTATGGTGATTCAGTTGATTGTAAAAAATTGTAATACAATATATTCTTTCAGGTAAGCGCACATGTCTTTTCCTGACCATTGATTGTAATGTTTACACTTGTGTGTTTTATATAATGCTTGATACTGTCACAATGGGACCACTATATCACTGTTAAGCTCTCTGACACCCTAATGGGTAATGTTTCTGCTATATAAAACACTAAATAAATAAAGCCCCCCCCTACCACAGACCATTAAAAAAGTGTCCTTTTACCTTGAAATCAAGGTTGGAAGGTTGCTTGTCTGGCAATTCATCTGCAGCAACGTTTCTTCACTTAATCACCATCAGAGTTCAGTAAAAGTGAAAAGTTCGACTCTCTCTGTCCTTCCTATTCCCATATTTAATGATAATGCATTTACATGTGTTAGACTTGTCAGCCTTAGGGCGGTCCTCTTCCCAACTTTTTGTCTTTCTCCTCCATTTTTTTATCTAGTTTTTGCTGGCATTAGGCCTCAAGCAAAAAGAACAATTGTTGGACGGAATGCAGAACAAATCAAACATTCACCCCCAGTCACAGATCTGGGTTTAATCCACCATTTATTTCCTTACAACGCCACCCCAGTTTGGACCCAGCCATTTGCAAATCAGTCTTGACCCTCCTCCCCATGGGAACAGTCCAGCCCTAACTTCCAGGCCAGATCCTACCTGTGCAGGAAACAAGCATCCTGGGACTGGTTTCAGGGTATCACACCTCAGCAGCCAGACTAGCTTTAACCCGGTGGCACAGTGAGCAGGGGGCCCAAGCCTGGGCAAACCCTTCCCAGTTGGGGTGACAAAAGCAAAAACAACAAATAATGGATGGAATGCTGAACAAATAAAACATTCACCCCAGTCACAGATCTGAGTTTTATCCATAGTTTTCTTGCTCAAAACACCACCACAGTTTGGACCCAGCCATATGCAAATCAGTCTTGTCCCTGCTCCCCATGGGAACAGTCCAGCCAGAACTGCCAGGCCAAGTCGTCCATAGACCTGAAACAAGCATCCTGGGACCGGTTTCAGTGTATCATCCCTCATCAGCCAGGCTAACTTGAATGCAATGGCACAGTGAGCACGGGACACACATCTGGGACATACCCTTCCCACTTAGGGCAACAAAAGCAAAAAGAACACACAATGGACTGAATGCTGAACAAATCAAACATTCACCCCAGTCAGAGATCTGGGTTGAATCCATTATTTTTTGCTCTTAACACAACCCCAGTTTGGGCCCAGCCATATACAAATCAGTCTTGACTCTGTTCCTCATGGAAAGAGTCCAGGCCGAACTGCCAGGACACGTGGTTCATGGACGGAAACAAGCATCCCTGGACTGGTTTGGGGGTATCACCCCTCATCAGCCAGGCTAGCTTGGATCTTGTGGTACAGTGAGCACGGCACCCATGCCTGGGCAGGGATCGAAAAATCATCTTGCTATGGGAAGCTAGGTCTAATCAGGGCGAGCTATTTTTATGGCAAGCAGACAACAGGTGTTCTACTTGCTCACAAAGAGTGAATGAGCAATAAATATGCCTTTAAATCTTGTTATCTTGTCACATTTACGCAGCTTTTAGAGACAGAGTTCAAAAGTTCAAGCTAGCCTGGCTGAGGCTAATCTGGGACTGTATCCGGCCTGCGCTCCTGTGCGGTCGGCTTAAACATTTGAATTTGACCTGGTCCAGCACGACCATATACCCCCGGTTGGCGGTTTATGCTTTTAGGTGCTTTTTTCAGTTTATTCCCAAAAAATGAATAATTCTGGTTCTACTAATTGGATGTTTATTGGTTTAGTCTTGTGTTATTTATTAAATTAAGCTCTATCATTCTAACCTGGTGTAGGATCTTTTTGTGTGGAGTTTTCACTGTTTAACTGTTTGAAGTGCTGTAAAATACTTTACTCATTGCCTGTAGGTTAAGCCTGACTGCTGTGTGCCAAGCTACCAGGGGGTTGAGCACAGGTGAATTTGGGATTTGATTGTGCCTTACCCTGACTAGGATTGTTGTTGCTGCTTGACCAGGCTTAAACCCCAGTCAACCAGTAATCAATATTCTAACAACATGGACAGTCAACACATTCACAGTGGCATTTTGCTATTAGACACCACCTAGTTCCTTATAGTCCTTGGTGTTGCCCAACCCATCCTACTAGTTGACTTACAGGTACATTCTCGATGACCTTGACCCACAATTACACCTTCTTCAGTATAAGGAATTGCGTTCACTCTGTTCACCAACATGAAATATTTTGTTTTAGACGAACCTCTTCTGTTTGGCTAGTATCGATTTTTCAATAAATAGTCATTCTCTTCAAAGTGCTTTCCTCTATTGTGCCTTTTAGGATGCCAAACTGATTCCTCTGGTGGGGGATCCATGGAAAAGAAATAGGGAGCTAGCACAATGGTTCAGTGTTGCCATGCTGGTTTGCAAACTTCACCTCTCACTTGGTTGGTTGTGATCCATCCTTAAAATTGTTTTATATTACTTTTTGGTAATTAAAATTTATTGTACATCTGTTCCCAAACACAACTATTAAATGTGTATTTCAGATGCATTCTTCTTATGTCATTTGCCAAATGCATTAAGTGGGGCCTTGCTTCCAATACAGTGATTGTCAGGAAATGAAGAATGGGATGCCACTACCTTGTTTCACTTGTTAGTATCATTAAGTTATTATTGAAAGATTATTGATGATGTCCGCACTCTCGTTGTGACAGACAAAGCACTGTTATTAACACCTCACCCAGTGCTAATATTTTCCTCGTGCAAACCTCCAACTCAATTATACTCAGATCAAATTACTTTGTATCTCCCCCAAAGGCACATTTAGCATGGTACTCATCAATATGCATCGAAGTTATCCTACCCCTTCCATCTGTGGACCCTACATCAACCCCGGGTGTGATATTTGACAGCACCTGATTCTCTAGGAGCAGAACATTACTGACAGTCCAGATCTTGACAGCACATACTCTTTGTTAAAAGCAGCATAAAAGTTTCAAGTGGACACATATGAAGTGGCTGGATGGAAGGAGAAAATGCTCAAGGGATGGCTTGAACACCACATTTACAGGATATGTAAATAACAGTAATTGTTAGAACCATACATGGTACTTCACTCTCCAGTGTGGGATACGGGGTATAAACCAGAAGTATTTAGTTTTCTTAGTCGTACCAAGGCATTCATAAGTAGTATGAATGTGTGCAATGAATAATTACTACTTTGCAGAAAGTATGATCATGTGGTTAGCTACTTGGTAGGTGTAGTCATTTGAGTTGACCTCATGTACCACTGAAAATGATTGTCAGTTTCCTACAATGAGAACAAGATAAATTGCAGAATCCGGTGAACCACAGTGTTGGCTTGATGGCTGAGAGAGTCGCAGGAGTCTCTTTCAGAGAAACTTTGCAGCTCACAAATGTGCAAGAAACAAACTGAATCTTGGTGCCAGGAGTTTAGTTTCTCTGCCTCGTAAATCGGCTTTGGAGAAACAGTCCCAAGTAGTGTACCTCAAGTTTGTCTCTCACAGAGAATGCTTGAATTTGTAGTCCTAGTGAGTTGCGAAGTCTGTATCTTCAAATTGTTCCACAGAGTTTTGTTTTCAAGCACGGCAGTCCATGCTGCTATCCGGTGCCAATACCCAACATTGTCTCGACTGAGTATGGTCTTCACTGGTGCCAGCAACATCTGAATGGCCACAAATCAGAGTGCCCTGTGACACTACTGAAGCATACTGTAAGAAAGCTGCAACCATAAGTGCACTGGCAGTAGCACTATCTTCTTCACAGTCGATATGGTGAAGATACCACCTGCTTGTGTCCACAATGCAAATGCTGACATTGTGTCCAATTGACCCTACATGCAGACATGTTCATCCCAATGATTGGCCACATGAGTTGTAAGTACATGCCATACATTTGGGAGCACATGTCATATATGTGACACATTATTAGATAAATGAACAAATGAATGTAGGAATGATTGAAGGAACTGTGACATTTATTTAGCACAATAACTACTTAGGCTCTTGCTTGTATCATCTGGGTTACCTAGAACAAGTGCAAATCAACAATTTTATTTAGCAAGCTCAGAGACGTTATTTGTAGTAGGTCATTTGGAAAGGAGTTCCCTTGTACAAAA
This sequence comes from Triturus cristatus, assembly GCF_964204655.1. Lineage (NCBI taxonomy): Eukaryota > Metazoa > Chordata > Amphibia > Caudata > Salamandridae > Triturus > Triturus cristatus. The sequence continues at coordinate 201,562,946 of NC_140593.1, forward strand.
ATGGCGCTCCCTCCTCTGCTTTAAGTATAGCTTTTCAGATGAACACCTGGAATTGAATACACTTACATACACTGGCGATAAGTGGGTGCATGCACCTGCTTTCTGTACTCTAGAAGCACTTTGATATTACAGCATGTACACTTGTGTAGTCTTTTCTGTAATACATTCATTCCGGCAGTATATGGGCACCAGTATAATCTCAAGGGGGCATTCCCTCATTTGCATGGGGTTGTGGCACCATATATTTCCCCCACATCATCTTGAGCATGTAAACAAGAGCATGATCACGCATGTGCCTCACATTACTCTCTCACAATTTCAACTATAACAGTCATATTTTTGGTGTGACTCACTATCCTATGCCTATGTTGTGAAATCTGCCTCAGAGTATTCTGCCACAATTTTGTGCAAATGCAAACATATCATTACCTTTGTATTTTAAAGAGGCAATTTTGAACATGACATAGATTTTGCTCATTCTATGTGAACAACTATGTATTCATGTGTTCTGTTTCAGAGAGTTGCAAAATGTTTCCTTATTACTCATTCAATGCTTTATGTTTTAGATAATAAGTAACCTTGGACCTTTAGAACTGATTCTTAATACGCCTAGTCATCACAGAGTTCATCATGGTAAGTCATGAAATGTTTTATATCAATTGTTTTCACAAGATATGAACCTTAATTTTAATAATACATTGAGTGGTGCTAGACCTGGCATCCTTGACATGATTTGCCCCTAACTTATGCCTTCAGACCTCCTGTTTTTCCTGCCTTCAGTTCTGCTGGCCTTAGGACTCTGCACATTTTTCTACTGCTGACCAGTGCTAAAGTGCTTGAGTGATTGTGCTCTTTCCCGAAAAAATTGTAACATTGGCTATACCCAATTGGCACATTTAATTTACTTACGAGTCCTTAGTAAAGTCCACCACATATGCCAAGTGCCCGTAAATTAAATGCTACTAGTGGGCCTGCAGCACTGATTGTGCCACCCACTTAGTAGCCCTTTAAGCATCGCTCAGGTCTGTCTTTGCAGAGCCTATGTGTACAGTTTTAACCTACCATGTCGAACTAGTGAAATACTCCTTTTTGCCAAACCCACACCTTCCTTTTTAATACATACAAGTTACCCTTAATGTCGGCCCTGGACAGACCCAGGGGCAGGGTGCGGTGTATTTAAAAGGTTGGACATGTACTTTTAAGTTTTATATGTCATGGTATTGAAAAAAGCTTAAATTCGTTTTTCCGTTGTACAAAGTCTAGCTCTCCCATAAGATAACCTTGGAGTTGTTTTTTTACATTTCTATAAGTGTATTTTCCACATGGGAAGCGATAACTGGTTTATGTTTGGTGTCTCTGGAATTCTAATTCAAAATCCTAACTTATGGTGAAGACAAAATTATAATGCCACTTTTAGTAAGTTGCCATTTTCTTGCCTTTGCCATTTGGTGCCTGCAGCCTGTCTCTGGTCACAGGAATGGGTCTAGTTAGCAGTTGGATTTTGTGTATTCTTCCTAGTGAACCACACATAATGGGAGCTTAGGTGAGACTGGATGAGCCTTCACTGGCAGGGTTGGACAGATGGTGATTTTCACCTTTAAAAATCAATATCTCCAGTTTTACTAATTGAATTTTTGTCGGGTTGGTCTTGTTTTGTTTAGTAAGGTAAGCCTTATTATTCTAACCTGGTGTGGGAGTCCATTTGTGTGGCATTGTCACTCTTTAGGTTGTGGTTGCTGCTTGACCAGGGCTCACATCGCGGTTAACCAGTGGTGATTAGCAATGAGGATCAGGACTTGTATTTGTGCGGTACTACACAGTGATTTGGTGTACACTATCATAAAATATCCAAGATCAATTCTTTTTGATTGGCTTCTTTTTTTTTGTTCCAAATTCTTCACCTGAATGTTGTGAGTGAAACTGTTAGAAATTCGGCTTCTGATTTGCAGAGGTATGCATCCTGTCCAAGCAGGAACCACAATCCTAGTCAGGGTTAGTCACAAACACACCCTAAATGAATGTGTGTTCACCCCCTGGTAGCCTGGCACAGAGCAGTCAGGCTTAACGTAAGAGGCATGGTGTAAAGTTTGTATGCAACACTTCAAACAGTAAAACAGTAAATACAGTGCACACAATGATACCACAACTCATTAGAAAAATAGAGCTAAATGTAATGAGCAAAAGAAAAACAAAATGACAAAAATCCAATAAGTAGAACCGAAGTTATGAAATTTGTAAGAATAAACTGAAGTGTACTGCTTAAAAGCATAAAAGCGCTAACCAGGGCTATATGGTAGCGCTAGACCGGGGCCCACTCCAAAAGTTAAGACTAACCACAATGGAACACATGTTGGGTACAGAGACCAGCCCTGGGCCACTGAAACAGTACCTTGGTTTGCGGTTGAGTTGATGTGGAGGATGAACTGCAAGGAGTAAAGGAAGCCATGCGTCGGCGTCAATCCTTGGGATGTAGGCGAAGGAGTCGGCTCCCAGCTGTACAAAGACAGAGATGCATCAGGAATTTAGTGATGCGCTGCATCGTTAGTGATATAATGCATCGTTGGTGATGTGATGTCTTGGATCCTAGCAGCAGTGGTGATGCGTCAGCATCAGTGGTGATGTGCCTGTTCCCAGTGGCGCAGTGGTGTAGATGCATGGATTTCCACTGGAGCAGCACTTGATACCTACTTCCAAGGGCCCAGGACTGGATTGGCACTTTTTGGCAGGGTAAGACTCACAGATGACAGCGTCAAGATGCTATAGCAGGGTGTTTGGAAGTCTTTGATGTCCCTGAGAATTCGGAACAGAAGGCAAGCAGAAAAGCCCTTTAGTCACTTTAGTTCTGCACTGGAGAGATGCAGGTCGAGTACATCTCACTCCCTGGCAAGAGGGCAACAGGCGGCAGGTCAGCAAAGCAAAGCAAAAGTCCATGGAGTAGTAGCAGCCAGAGGTGAGTGCCTTCTTAGGTCTAACCGGCTACTACAAGAGATTTGTAAAGGGTTATAGCACCGTTGTTGCATTCTTGACAGAGTTGACTTCCAAGAAGCTGCCGCATCAGGTGATCTGGACAGAGACATGCCAGAAAGCTTTTGACACCCTGAAGGAGTCCATGTGTCCAAGCCCCCTGACATATACCTCAGAGCATAGCATACAGGCCGTGCTCTCATAGCTAAATGAAGAGGGTTTTGATAAACCCACAGTCTTTATGAGTAGGAGGTTACTTCCCTGGGAACAGAGGTGGAGTGCAATAGAGAGAAAAGTCTTCGCAGTGGTCTGGGCACTGCATAAACTGAGACCATAACTGTTTGGTGCTCACTTCTGGGTTCAGACAGACCTCAGACCCCTCAGATAGGTACTGGAGATGATGGGTGAGAATCCCAATCTGTTCAGATTGGTTATCTCCCAACAGGGAATAGACTTTATGGTGGAACCCCATCCTAGAACACCCTAGCCAATGCTGATGGTCTATCCAGGTTCTTCCGTGTTAGGTAGTTCTCCCCATTTTCATCCGGGGTGGACATGTTAGACCTGGTATCCATGACGTGGTTTCCCCCTAACTTTTTGCCTACAGACTGCTTGTTTATGCTGACTAAAATGATTGTGCTCGTTCTCAAAATAAATGGTAACATTGGCTATACCCAATTGGCATATGTAATTTACTTAAACGCTCCTAGAAAAGTGCACTACATGTGTCTAGGCCCTGTAAATTAAATGCTACTAATAGCCATCAACACTGACTGTGCCACCTACTCAAGTAGCCCTTTAAACATGTCTCAGGTCTTTTGGTTAACTGCTTCACATGGCAGTTGGCAGAGTTTGGCCAGAACTCAACTTTACAGGCATAATCTGGAGTTGTTAAAACTCAGCAAACTTTTCTGCAGAGCAGAATTTATCACTCACCCGTAGTTTTAACCTGCCATGCCGACCTGGCAAAAAACCTTTTTATTGGCCTAAACCTTCTTTTTTAATACATATGTCACCCTTAAGGTAGGCCCTGGACAGCCCCAGGGGCAGGGTGCAGTGTATTTAAAAAGTTGGACATGTACTTTTTAGTTTTACATGTTATGGTTGTGAAAAACTCTTCAATTGTTTTTTCACTACTGCAAGGCCTATCCCTCCCATAGGATGATTTTGGAGTTGCCATATTACATTTTATAAGTATAATTTCCAAATGGAAAAAGATAACTGATTCTTGTTTGGTGTCTGTTGAAACCCAAATTTAAAAACCTAACTTATGGTGAAGACGAATTTTAAATAACAATTCTGAAAATGACACTTTTAGAAAGTTCGCATTTTCTTGCCTTATCCATTTGGTGCCTGGAGTCTGTCTCTGGTCACAAGGCAGTTGGGTTTTATGTATTCATCCTAGGGCAGCCACACACACAATGGGAGCTTAGGTGTGACTGGATGGGCCATTACTGGCAGGATGGGAAGGAAGACCTGGGCCCAGCCTCACTTACAACTAAATAGGGAGTGTCCTGCCTCCACACCAAGGGTTACATACCCCTGTAGTTAGTATGGAGCCAAGGCAAGGTATCTGTCCACATCAAAAGCATTCCTCTAGAAGCTTCTCCCCTCTTTAACAGCACAACTGTGCATAAAAAATGACCTCAGACATGACCACTTCAGTACACTTCTGGACCTGTGAATACTCTTCCAGGGAGAAGGACGGATGTGCTGCTACAAGGACTGCCACTCCGCTGGACGTCTGCTTTGAAGGAACTGCTTCTCTGCTGTGCTGACCTGCTGTCTGCTGCCCTCTTGGTTGGGTGAGAAAGAGTGGACCTGAATCACATGAGCCCAAACCCCAGAGTAACTTCATTGACTAGTTGGCTGGCCTCCTGATCTGAAGTATCAGGGACATAATAGGCTTCCAATAACCTTGCATCTGCACCTGGACTCTGTCATCTGTGAGTTTGCCCTGCCAAGTAGTGCCACCCCAGTCCTGGGCACTTGGAAGTGAGCTTAAGGTCCTTTACTAGCCTCTGTGAATCCAGTTGAACAGACGCATCACCTCTGCTTTGCAATCCTGAGCAGAAGACACATCTCTGCTACTGCATGGATTGGACCCATCACAAAGACCTGCAACGCTTCAGCAGTTCTCTTCACCTTTGGAACCCCCACTGTGTGATGCATCCTTGGCGCAGGCCCTCACATTTGCGATCGACGGCAGCCTCTATGACGAGACCGTACTCCGCATCGCAGCTTCTCAGCTCGATGGACCAGACGCCTCGTCCCAAATGCGTTGCATCCACGACGACAGACTTTGCATTGCAAGCCCCTTCGACAGGATCCTTGATGTTGGCGCAACAGGATCTCACTCTGCAGCCTCGCCGCATCTCAAAACCAATGCTGTGCGGCGCATCTTCGCAGATTCCCTGCAACGTTCCCCAGGCCAGGATTTAAGGAACTCTGTTCATCGGACCTAACTGAGTTTCTGTAGCTGGCCCGCACTTTATTGCGATCGGCTTGAACTTGTGCCTTTGTTCCAGTCCGGCGCAACCAGATATCCTCATTTGGTGCTTTTCACCTTTGCCGCTATTTTCTTTGAAACTTTAAAATGTAATATCTCTGGTTCTAGTAGTTGGATTCTTATAGTTCTAGTCTAATTTTATTTATGAAATTAAGCTTTATTATTTTAACCTGGCATGGGAATCCTTTTATGTAATATTGTCACTGTTTTACTGTTTGAAGTGTTGCCTAAATACTTAACACATTGCCTCTAAGTTAAGCCTGACTGCTCTGTGGCAAGCTACCAGAGGGATGAGCATAGGTTTTGCTTGTGCCTTCCCCTGACTAGGATTGCAGTTGCTGCTTGACGAGGGCTCACACCCCAGTCAACCAGTAACTCAATTTCTAGCAAGTAGGAAATGACCATCTTTTCACTTGCGTCCCCCTCAATTTGCCCTATCTGTTTGATGGCATTAGAACTCTGTGCCCTTGATCCCTGCTAAACAGGACTAAAGTGCATGTGCTCCCAATTTAAACATGTTGAAATTAGCTTCAACCTGATTGGCTCTATTAACTTACCAATATGGCAATAGTATATGGTGGAGCAAAACACCCCTGGCATGGAACCTTCATTTTCCACCAGTGGACAGCAACTTCTTCTGTGCCATCCACTAAGATGAGAGTGAAAACCTGACCATATATAGCCAGACTGCCTAAGGTTGAACCCTGCTGCACCAACCTTTCAAACTACTCTTTTTACAGGTAGGAACAACTAGTAAATAAGTCACCCCTAAGCACAACTTGCTGCCCACAAGGTGTGTTGCATAATATTTAACAGTGGAAGTTGTTTGACATTACAAATGGTATGTTTCCCCAGTGGCTAAGCCCAAAGCTGGCACATAAGAAAAGTTACTGTTACCTCTACCAAGTGGTTAATTTGTAAAGAAAATAAGTGTGGTGGCTCTCATCAGGAGGCAGCTTTGATCAGCGTATTTCTCCTGTTAGAGCTGCCTAACACATAACCAACTACTGACATAGCAATCCTGCAAGTAAGGTGTGTATTTTGCATAATGGCCAGAGATGCCGACTTCAGAGCTGGGGAACCAGGTTCGAGTTTCAGTGTCGGTTCAACATCCTGTGATTCTGGGCAAATCTCTTAATCCCCCTGTGCCTACCAAAAATAAATGTGTTCTTAACTGATGTTCAAGTGCAGTGTTGATGATTAAGTGTCAGTGCTGAGCATCCAAAACCACAGGCTCAAATTAAGCACTGCCTTTACCCTGCCTGAAGGTTAATTCCCAATAGCTCTCCAGATTGTTGCCAGTCTGTCCTTGGTCTCAATGTTGTGTGAAAGAGGTGTGAAAATTGGACCAAGAGCAGAGATAATTGCCTGGGAGTGGGAGGTGTTTTTATTCCTCTGGCAGGAAGACCAGGTTGTGTTAGTAAGTAACTTAATTAAATTCAAAGGGGCCTGCTCTGTCACAAGTAAATGCTAGGTAATACCTTTAAAGGGCCTTATCTTTGTCCCCCCAGACCCAGTGGAGGAAAGCTTTCCCCAGAATGTTTTCAAGTGACCACGTAGGACTGGACTGCACATTACCCTGCCCAAACCTCTGGGTGGGCACACAGGCTCTGCACAAGGGAAGAATTTCTTGAATTATGTAGGTGAGAAGCACTGTGGGATTAATTACAGTGAGGTAGAGAGAAACTGCTGAAAAAGTGTAGGGTTACCATGAGAATCTGCAGAACATTAGAAGAGGACTGCAGCTGCTGTCTGTGACCCGATAGTATCCCTAAAGGACTGAACCAGATTCCTCATGTATCCAGAATAAAGAAGCAGACTTAAGAAGTCTGTTGGCTGACCTCCCTTGTGCCTACATAGACACAACAAGCTGCAAGAGGAAATTCCCTGACCAGTGGCAAGTGGACCAGGACTTCCTGCCACCCTGATATTTTGTAATTGCCTATTCTGCGGTCCTGTGAGCTTTGGAAGTGTACTCCTGTGGTTGTTTGGCACCAGAAGAAAGTATGGAATGTTTTGAAAACTTTTCCTTCAGATCTCCTGAGATATGTGGAAATATGGATTTTTCTGATCAGTTATGTCCCCTATCTTGGACCCCAACGGTTTCATGTATGAATCACAAGTACATGTATATTCCCTCCAGTTCCAGTTATGAAGACGCAAACTCATGTGCGTCCACCGTTAACATGTCCTCTTTCAGATCCGCCATGAATAGACTGGATATTCCATTCCTAAGTATGAAAGGCCACCGGCTTTACATGGTTCACTTATGCCATTTTACAGTCCAGGCAAGTAGGCCCTGATTCTGTCATCAAGCTTTTCTTGCTTTCTGCCTCTGAAGCTCCAGTCTGAGCCTGCATCTGTGACCATGAACTTTGTCTCATTCCCTGCACGGCTCACGATGCCTGACATCAGCCTGTTGCCTGCCAAGAAACTGTATTTCACCTTCGAAATTATCTGCTCCGCTCCCTGCCCAATGCATTCCTGTCTAGTAGTTTAAGTAAACATTCTTCCAGCTACCGAGCAAAGGCCCGGCTTCTCTGTCTTTATGCAAGTAATTCATAGCCCTATTATTATGGAAGGTTTCTGCCCTCGCATCTAGTGTAGACACTTAGACGCTTGTACACGCACTAACAGTCAGTATAGTCAGTATAGAATAAGATTCTACTCCAAGAAGACCTCTCTTTTGGATAACATAGTTCTTTAAACATAGGATGTTAGATATGATTTGGGATTAGGTTGACTTGACCCTCCAGACATCTGTCGCCACATGTAGAGCTAAATGTCAAGTCCCCTTCACCCCCTAGTTGCACGTCAATCACACGTCATGCTGCTGTGCGCGCATTTCTGCCAAGTATTTCTGCTGACATTGCGAAATTCTTTCATGGAACCACCCTATTATGACATCACACCTGATGACGTTCTTTAGTCACACCCAGTTACACCTACTTTTGCTACACTATCAATTGTTACGCCTCTTGCATTTGCTTCACTGTAATGCCTATTGTATAAAAGTGATTAATTATCAATAATGTATGTACTTCACTTCCTGAACCTTCGTGGTGATGGAACTTGGAGCAACCGATTCGAATCGTCCATTGGAATAAAGCCCATTCCGAACCTCTAATACCACGGATTCTGCCTCTTATTTATTGAGCTATTTTTATTATGTTTCTGTATCAAATTAAGTCCCGGTAATTAAATTATTTACCACAGATACAGCAGGACTCACTGTAAAAAGTATCCAACTGGCAGGTCAGCAGCATTGGAATGGATTTCAGATTCATTCCACTCAAAGGTCCCCACCCCCCAAAAAAATGACTAAGTCCCTTTCTGTGTAACGACGTGGAAAGGTATCAGACAGAAATCTCCAAAGATCCAGAGTTCCAGCAGGACCACCCTGTTTCAAGTATCCGGCCATTGGTTCCAATGCGATGGCTACAATCCAGCCTGCTTGGGGGAGCATTTTTCTTCTTAAAAAGTGACAAAGTCCCTTTCTGTTTTGGAACTTAAGAGATATTTCTGTGCTTTTCTTCCCAAAAGTGACAAATTCCCTTTCTGAAGAGGGACTTGCTGTCTTTCCACAGGGGACCAATCCACTTGGTGTATCCAACCAGGGCTCTATCGCCGTCAGCCTCAAATCACACCTAGGTCGGGGTCTACCGCTTCCATAGACTTTCATTGATGCTTAGTTCTTTTTGGTGCTGCTTCTACTTAAATTTAAACATATATATATATATATACTGTTCCCCTTATTGGATTTTTGTCATTTTGGTGTTTTTCTTTACTAATTTGTTTTGGTACTGCATAAATAGTTTTCACATTATGCTAAGTTAAGCCTATCTGCTCTGCGCTACAGCTACCAATGAATTGAGCTCAGAATAATTTAATGACCTTGAGAGCCAACCCTGACAAGAAATATTAATAATTATTGATGTGGATGGTCTTTCTTAAACGTTTTTTTACTATTCCTCAACAAATAAATGAAAGGACATGTAGCTTTTATATATACATACACAATCCACACATGTTGGAAGATGTAGTGTCTAATTTCAAGTTTGTTTCAGTGAGTTTCCAATTGTGCAACCTCAGCTGGAAATCTATGGCCCCTCTCCTATAATGCCTCTCATTCAACGCAAAGTATTTGAGGTCGTCTTCAAACTCATATTTTTCCTCTCCTTGACTACAATGTGTGGTGTGGTAGAACTGGGCAGGAAAGGTTATAAATTTCCACACCATTAAATGCGAAAACTTCCTGTGCTTCAAGGCCATTGTGTTTTTTGTTTCTCAGTACAAATGGTAGAAAACACTGCTTAGTCAGTTTTCCTAGCAAGGAAGACTGTCCAATAATTACTGTTTTTGTCCTCAATCACCATAATAACGTGAGCACATTGATTGAAAAAGGCCCAACAGAGAGGTGGGGGTCATAGATATTATGAATGGTCTTCCATGGGCAATAGTCATGCCTCAACACCCCCTAGCTAAACTTTAGATCACACAAGAGTCTAAATGCCCCCCTCTTTCTTGACTGTTGATCTCCATGGGCATTCGCGACCTCCATTAGTTACTAGTAACCAAGAGGGTTACATTCAAAGGCTTTCGCACTGCTCAAATATCCTTGTATACTGGAGGTCATGCATGTTTTCAGCAGTATATCTCCTGGCATGTAAGGCATCATAATCGAAGTTACAGCACTGGTAAATTAGTAGTGGTCCCAAAAATGAAGAAATCTAAATGGGGATGAAGTTTTTCATTCTTGGCCTGCAGGTTGAGAAATTCCTTACTTCCTTATTGCACTGAGATCGCAATCTAGTATTTCTTTGTACAGTTTCTATTCTGCTTTGCAGTTTGCACCTAACAACGGCAGGTGCAGGAGTTTCATGCGCACACCATCTCTCATCATTTTCGGATAATTACAAGAGGAGCATAGCAGTGATGTGCGGCCATTGTGGTCTGCCGTTGTTTGTTACTTATTATTTGCTCAGAAAAGTGTTAAACACCTGGTTTTTCTCAGTTCATTATTAGTAGATCTATTTTTGTTCTATCCAGTTGGAATACTTAGCTCTAAAACACATCGGTAATAGAGACTTGATAAAAACCACAAAATTAAAAAATTAAAATGACTCACTGAACTTTCAGTATAAGAAATCACTATGTTGTCTACTGATACTTCCCAATAGATACTACATCACAGAGCATGCTAGGCCAATACATGATATTATGATTTTCTTTGAAGATAAAATATGTAATCCTCAACCTAAAGCTCACTGTAGAGTTTGACACAGACTCCCAATCTATCCTCATTCAATACCTACACAACCCGGAATACAATGACATGCATTCCGATGGATCTGCTCCTTCCATACAGGAAGGACACAGTCAGTCAACCTTGCACCAAACAACTCAGGTACCCGCGACCTCATCTTCGTAGTTCCACAAAGATTCTCGCTGGTCCCAACCCTCTTCAGCGCATTCATGATCGATTTAGCCATCATCATTCACTCTCACAACATCATCACTTTCTCTGACACCACACAACTCATTGTTTCTCTCACAGACAAGACACCCAGTATCTGGATCATGACTGAAATTGCCCACTGGATGAAGATCAACTGTCTGAAGCTGAAAACCGACAAGACCGAAATCAGGATCTACTGGAATAGCATTTCTTTGTGGGACTCCACCTGGGAGCAAACAGAGATGGGACAGACCCCCACCCCCAACACCAAGAAGCTTGGGTTCATCATCAACAGTAATCATGCTTGACCACCCAAGTCAATGTCATCACTGTCCATGGTTCCATAAATGGCTCTCAATCTGCACTAAGAAAGGTGTCATGCATATTGTCATGCATGCAACACCCAACACTGCACTCCCATCACACAACCCTTGAAGGCGCTTAATTGGGCCCCCATACACAACCAATGACCTGCTGCTACACATAAGAGTCTCCTACTCGCTTCTTGAATTCCTCTAGAAGTTGAAGACTTGGCTTTGCGAAAAGTCCAATTAGGTGCTAAGTTTCACTGAACTCGCACCTACTCAGTGTCAGGATACACACCCAGGTGATGGTGCGCTCAACAAATTGGCACAACATAACACCACATATGTTAATTAGTACGGAGTGGTTTTTATCCTGATGACACAAAACCACTACCCTTTGTATCTCCATTTATTATTTAGACAATATTTGCATAAATAATTATAAATAAAATGTATATCTTTTGCCTAGATAAAATGGTGTTCTAATCAGCACAATATGTTAGATGTGCTTATTCACAAACAGGAGAATTATTGTATTCTACTGACTACTGACTACTGAGGCTAGCAGGTTGGTGTTGTTACTAGATCCTGTACAATGGATACTATATTTGATGAGAAATAAATATAAGCATAACTAGTTATGTGTCTATTGACATATTGGGAATGTTTCACTTTGATATAAATTGTTAGACCTTTATTTAGACTGTGACTTCAACAGGAAATAACCTTAACTTTATTAAACACTTAATGGATATCCTAGCCACAAATGCCGGACACCAGAACACTCAGATATTCCTAGGGGACTTCAACCTTCACTGGAATAACCCTGACGACCCTGAGGTTAATAGCCTCAAAGCTTTCTTGACTGATCTTAACCTGGCCCAAATTTGTGACCGCCCCACCCATGAATAAGGCTCAACCCTAGATCTAGTAATCTCCAAAGTGGACTCCATACAGCTGGATTCGATCCTCCCATGTGACTGGTCTGACCATCACATCATCACTTTCCATATCAATGAATCAGTTAAACTACTCTCTGTCCAACCCAAGGGATCGAAAATCTGGAAGAGAAACCTAAATAACGTCAATCCTATCTCACTTGCAATGGCTAGTCCTATACTAACGCCTCCTCCTGACAGTTTACATGACGTACACGATCTGACTAATCACTACTTTCAGTCTATGAAAATGTTATTAGACAATATAGCTCCAATACAATTGAAAAGTGTCTCCAATAAAGTCTCAAACCCATGGTATGGGTAGGCTAAATAAAGACAGAAGAGCACTAAGAACAATTGAACGTCAATGGAGAGCAGCACCATCCTCTACTCACCTCAAATTACTCAGAAGCATGAGAAATGGCTATTACAGAAAAATCAGATGATCAAAAACTGACTTCATTAGTAAACAATTGGACCAATCCAAGAATCGTCCTAAAAGACTTTTCGAAATAATCAAAGCTCAATCAAAGGGTGTCTCCCACTCACCTCAAGTTAATCCAGAAACACTCCCCAACTGGGAGATATTCACATCCTATTTCACAACAAAAACGGAAAACATAAAGACAGACCTACTTAACGATCTATTAGCCCTCACCGACCCTCACATGATCGCCACCAGGACCCCCCTCATGAACACGCTTACTTGTTCCGTAAAGCTCGACCTCAAAAACAACGCTGACTGGGGCTCCTTCAACTTCTACAGTGAAGAAACTATTCTAAAAACGCTCACGGCCTTGAATCCCTCCAATCACTTCTTGGACCCACTCCCAGCATCCCACCTAAAAGACTTCATTCCGACGTTAGTGCCTCTTTGGACTAGGATTATAAACACCTCTCTGCTGCAAGGAACCATCCCAGACATCCTTAAAGCTGGTCAGGTATCCCCCATCTTAAAGAAACCATTGGCTGACCCAGAGGTCTAAATAACTATCGCCCTATATCCAGCATCCCTACCATTGGCCAAATTATTAGAAACATGTGTTCATACACAGCTCACCAACCAAATTGACCCCTTCAACCTGCTTGATAAATTCCAATCTGGCTCTCGATCAGGGCACAGTACAGAATCTGCCATGACCCACATAATAGACGACACATTAAAAATATTGGACCAAAACAAAGCCTGTTTACTAATCCTGCTGGACCTATCCTCTGCCTTCAACACCATCAAACACAACACTCTACTAGACCTCCTGAAACATAGAATGGGTCTATCTGGAACAGTTCTCAACTGGTTCACTTCCTTCCTTCAAAATAGAACACAAAGATTCAAGGCCAATCAATCTTTATCCAAAACCAATCTAGTCACTTTAGGAGTACCCCAAGGATCTTCCCTCTCCCCGACACTCTTCAGTTTGTTTATGGAACCACTCACCAAGCTTCTTAATTCTTCAAATGTCCAATACCATATGTGTGCAGACGACACACAGCTCCACATTAAGGTCCACTCACTTGAGGACATCAAGTCCCTCAACACAACGTTCCATAAATGCAATCCTGGCTGGCAAATAACCACTTAAAATTAAACACCCTAAAAACAGAATTCCTCCTAATAGCACCCCCAGCCAAACAACCATCATCAGGGAATGGATGAAGCACCTAACAGCACTCGACGGCCAACACCATAATATCGACTCAGCCAAATCACTAGGAATAACTCTGGACAATAAGCTAAATATGCAGAAGCACATCAGCGTAGCAACTAAAGGAGCACATTTTCTATGGAACACATTAAGAAGACTGAAACCTTTATTCCCGCAAATGACTTTAAACAGGCAGTCCAAATTCTAGTAATCCCGAGAGTGGAATATGGGAGTGCCGCTCTCTGTGGCCTTCCCACATCAACGACAGCCTCTCTAAGAGCGACAATCAATGCAGCCGCCAGATTAATCACAGGCTCCAAAAGAAACTGTCACATCTCCGCGGACCTGCGTACCCTTAACTGGCTACCCTTTGATGCCAGAATCAATTTGAAAATCGCCTGTATGACACATAAGGCACTGCATCACAAAACCCCATGATACCTTGCGATGAAATTAGTACTATCGGGTGGTAACAGAAGCACTAGGAGTTCTTATAAGCTGCTACTGAAACCACAACGATTTTCCAAGAAGAAAACTTATAACCGCACCTTTTCAGGAAATGCCCCTAGGATTTGGAATGTTTTGCTCCCAAAAACAAGACAGAACTGTAACACAGCACTCTTCAAAAAAGAAGTGAAATCGATTCTCTTAGCCAAATTCACATGAACTATTGGATGCAGTCTTGTAAAATATTTGTTATGCTGTAATAGTCACCACTGTCGGACTATTTCTAATAGTATTTTGTATGTATATATCTATTTTCTATATGTGTTGTAAAGCGCTCTGATACCCGCAAGGGTCTTGTTCACGCTATATAAAACCGTCATAATAAAAAATTAATACAAATAAAAATAAGTTCTTTGTCAATTCACAATATTTTAAAGAGGTGTTTCATTATCTTGATTACTCTGAAAACGGTGGTTGTATGCAAAATCCAAAATCCACTTCCATGACATTGGCCTAGCACTCTGAATGTTTCATGCACTCTTTCTTCCCCCTGCTCATTCTGCCCTTTCCTCTGCGTCTACTCAGGCTTGGGGTATCAAGGCCCTGGTCCAAGGAGAGCAAGGTGTGGTCACTGACTGATGCATAAGCAGCACAGAAGAGGAATACGGCATGTAAAACAGTGAAAGGCCATTGATTAACAGTTGCTGGTAACTAATATGGGGCCACCTTACTCATTCCACCAATATTTACAAGGGAGCTTCCAAATAAGGCTGTTAGCTCCACATGGAGTATAATGCTGATGCATGAAGGTGTCAGCAATTAGCTTCTGATTGGAGTCCAGTGTTTCTTCACCAGTACCAAACCACCAAGCATAGGGGCTCCAGTTCTGTTATTTGACAACCTGCAATGCAATGTAATGTTGCACAATCTGAATTTATCTCAAGTACTGTAATGCCGTTTTTGGGGTTTATTGGCAATGTTAGTTTCATATGTGGGGTTGCACACCACAATGAATCATGGCTTCTCTCTTGCCCCTCTGCTAGCAAGCGTAACTTCTACCCTTTGGGTGATCTAACAGTTGCAATGGTAAAGGCAACTGACTGCTCTGACAGCTCTGATAGCCAGGTAAAAAGACTTAATTTGCATTGGCCTTGCCCTTTTAAAAATGGGTCCTGTGCTCTGCAAAATATGCCATTACAATTTTGTGCTAGATTATTTTTGCATGAAGGAAAACACACCATAACACCATAATTGCACTTAGCATGTATACCTCTGTAAAATACTGGCTTGCATGCGTATTTACTCCTGGCACAATGTTCACAATGGTGTCCCAATGGGTGTATTTTTATAGTTTTATTAAGATACATTTTGTAAACATTATCCAAACAACGAATTGGAACAACCCTTAAGAATGCATGTGTCGACAGTAAGGGTGGCGTGTAACCAACGCTTTAATATGTGTTATGGAACCCTTCCATAACAAACTCACCAGGCAATTCCTCACAAGCGGTCTTTTCAAAATGTATGTGTTGGCTCTCCACTTACTAGCTTGACGAAGCCAAACAAAGATTTACACAGAAATACAATTAAGAAATAAAGAAGTAAAAGTTCTAAATCTCAATTTTGAAACATGTGAAAATATCTTAACTTGATGTCACTAAATCTAGGAATGTAAAATGTAACAAATGGAAAATAAAGAGTAGGTCCTAGCATTCCAAATAAACAGCAGTGGGTCCAAACGTCAACATGGTATTTTTGGACCAATGTTAATCCAGTGGAAAAGATTGCGATCTTACAAAAATGACATCGCAGCTTGTGGGGCTAATGACCCATTTAAGCCCAAGCCTATTTAAGTCCATTAAGTTGTGCCTGAATGAGAGTTTTGGCCCAATGAAAAAGTTCCTTTTTGAATGGTTATATCCGGTGGGACAGAGCTTCTGGTGATGGCTGAAAAAGGACCTACATCTACATGAACTCTTGGCATGAGGCCACATTGGAGCAGAAATACCTGAGGGCAAAATCTTATGATGGCAGAAGTGCTTCTTAGAATATGATACTCGGTGTGAGGATACTGGATCTGATTGACACCCGGCATGGTCAGTATGTTTTTGCTAGTTCTATGGATTGTAGACAAACTCATGGCCATTGATTATGGAGTAATGCTGAAGAGGGCTCCTCGGGAGGTCAGACTAGGATAATTTCATGTCTTTTTATTTAAATTAGCCTTCCTGCATACAGGCCAGTAGACCTAAATGGTATCAAACCCACACCCATGTTAACAACGTAGACATCAAAGGGATGAATTGTTGTTTTCATTTACAATCACATATTGTGTATAATACAAGCATTTGTATGGAAAGGGGATTTTTGCAGGTTTACCTCTTCACCTTTTGTTCCTATTTTCACTACTAGGTACTTGTGAAATAGCTTTGAAATGCCCTGAGCTCTACTAAACAGGACTCAGCGCATGTGCTCTGACCCTTGAAAAGGTTGATGTTCAATTGGCTTGTTCCCAATTGGCATAACCCCACTTACTTCTAAGTCCTTAGTATATGATACCAGGGGTGCTTAGAGCCTGTAGGTTGAGGTTTCTGTAGTGGGCTGCAGCACTAGATGTGCCCTGACAAGTCCGACAAGGTAAACCATGGCTCCCACTCTGCCACTGCAGAATGGAAGGGCAGTTTAAAACTGCTAACTCGACTTTGCCATTTGAAGTAATGGCAAAGCCAAACCTCCCTTTTTAATGTATGTACGTCACCCCTATGGCAGCGCTAAGGAGCCCTAAGGCAAGGTGCTGTGTGTTAAAAAGCAGAACCTGTACTTTTAAATGTTTCAGCAGTAAAAACCCTAAATTGTTGTTTTTTACTATGCTAAAGCTAGTAGCCTCATCTGCAAGTACAGAGTTACCAGCTGGCACCCTAGCCCTGCTAACTTCTGAATAGGGCTACTAAGGTTGGCACTGTTTGCTATCAAAAGAAACAGTGCATGAATTCTGATTTATTGGTTAAATCAAATTTAATGTCGCCGGTGGTCAAAGTACAACTTTAGATGGTTTCCAGTGCCTGTTTACTTATGAACACAGGCTTGTCCTTCAGCCAGCTTTCTGGCCTCCTAGGCAGATGTGCTAAAGACTTCTAGCAAAGGATACATCAAAGGTCTGCATGGGAGTGTGGTGTTACCTCCCTCCTCCAGTAGTTATGTTATGTTAATAACATTTGTAAAGCGCAACGGTTACCCTAAGGTGTCCTGGCGCTGTATTGTTGCCTGACCGGAGGGGGTGGACAATCATTGAGTAAAAACCCAGGTCATCAAACCCTTCCTGAACAGAAGAAGACTGGGGGCGTTCCTCAAGGAGAAAGGCAAGTTATTCCACGCCACTGATGCACCGGCCCTGAAGCTCCTACCACCCCAGCTGGCCTTCTTAACAAAAGGCGTTAGAACTTTTTTCGCGCTAGAGGACTGAAGGGTCCTAGTAGGAACATACCATATAAACTTGCCCTGCAAGTACTGAGGGCCAGTCCGATTTAAGGCCTTAAAACTGTGCAAAGGGCCTTAAAACAAACTCTTTGCTTCACCGGAAGCCAGTGCAGCCTGCCTAACTCATTTTTTACCGAAGCAAATTTAGGAATACCCAGTAACAGCCTTGCCGCCGCATTTTGAGCCATCTGCAGCCTGTTAACCAGGTGCTGACGGGCATTCATAAGAATGCCGTTGCAGTAATCCAGTCTTGACATGATAAGCACCGTGACCACCGTCCTGAAGTTCCCCACCGAAAGGTATGGTTTGATTTCCTTAGAATTCGTAGCCACATAAAACAGGCGGAGACCACGGTACTTATATGATCGCTAAAGGTCAGTTTACAATCGACAGTTACGCCTAGATTTTTTGCTTTCGCCGAGGGAATGGGGCAGCTGCCCAGGTCCATCGGCCAGCAGTCAGCAGTCAGGGGTCCAAACATTGGGATTATTTCCGAAGACAATAATCTCAGTTTTGGACGAATTGAGTTTCAGGCAATTCGAGGCCATCCATCCAGCGATCTCCTTCATGCAATCATGAAAGCGCAGTCCCGATTCTTTTTCCATGCCGTCCTTGAAGGATAACACTATTTGAGTGTCGTCCGCGTAGTACGTTAGCTGAAAGCCATGGGATTTTATAAGAGTGGCCAGCGGAATCATATAAATATTAAAAAGGGTGGGACTTAGTGAGGATCCCTGAGGGACCCCACATGGAAGACTAAATGAATCAGAATTATGATCACCCAGGTTGACAGTCTGGGATCTATCAGAGAGAAACCAGCGTAGCAGTTTCCAAGCCACCCCTTGAACTCCCACCTCCGACAAACGATCCATCAAAATCACATGATGGACCGTGTCGAAGGCTGCTGAAAGATCCAACAAGACCATCACAGCTCTGCCACCACCATCCAGGGCCTCCCTAACTTCGTCTAAAGATTTAATTAGGGCCAGTTCAGTATTATGTTCGGTTCTGAAACCGAGTCGAGTATATGGTTGGTATGTAGATAGGTGCTCAACTGGCTATTTATAGCCTTTTCCATGATTTTTGCAGGCATTGAAAGCCGCGAACTCGGCCTATAGCTGCCTGTATCAGAGGGGTCCAGGGTTGGCTTTTTCAATAGGGGAAGAATGGAAGCAGTTTTCCAAGCTTTCGGGAAATACCCCGAGATCAGAATGTCATTGATCAGTGGGTGTAAGGCCCCCCCCCCAATCAATTCCAAGACGGTTTTCGCAATAAAGACAGGACAAGGATCAGTGGGGGAACCCGAACTAATTGAGTTAAAAAATGTTTGCGTTTCAATGCTTTCTAAAGGGAGGAACCGGTCAAGGGTCGGCCCAGTTCAGCAATCTACCATACTCTTACTATGGGAGGAGGTTCCAATACCAGATTGGCCTATAGAGAAGGAAGAGTAAATACCACCCACCTTTTGTTGAAACCAGAATGCCAGTTTGTTGCACAAGCCTGGACTGCTAATAACCTTCGGCGAATTCGGCACCGCTAGCTTCTTCACTGTTTTGAATAATTCTTTTGCATTTGATTTTGCAAGGAGAATTTAATGCGCATAGGACTCCTTTTTTGATTCCAGCAGTAGGTCTTTATAACTTCTGAGGCTCGGTTTATAGATTTCTTTATCTGCGCTTTTGTATTCCTTCCTCCACTTTTTCAAAGGGACCAGTTTTTTACAGGCTTTGTCAAGCTAGTCCGAGTAACCCTCTACTGCCTTATCAATATCCGACGGGAAAGGAAGAAAGGAACTCTTAAGTTCCTCTTCAAACCGAGCCACATGTAAATCCCTCCAGGATCTAAGTTCCAACATCTTAGGAGACCCCGGACTGGGTATCGGTACTTTGGAGTCAGACAATTCAAAAATAACTGGCCTATGATCTGACCAAGCCAGAGGAACTTCCTCAAGTACAGAGAGATCGGGGTCATTAGTATAAATCCCACCTAAAGTGTGCCCCTTGAGGTGCGTGGGACCTTCCACCTGTTGTTTCAAGTCCCCGGTCTCCAAGATTTTATTGAGGTTTAACGTATCTGAGTCCCCTAGATCCTCCAGAATGAAGTAAAAGTCCCCCAGAACTGTGAATGAGTCTGCACACATTCCTTCTTCTAATAGGGTGCCTATTGTATCCAGGACCCCTGTTCTCTGACTTGGTGGACGATAGAGCAATAGCCCCTTAAAACTTTTGGAATGCTTCAAGTTAAAATTAAACCATAGTGCCCCACAAAAGGTATTGGATGCTGGCTGAAAAGTGGGGTTCAAATCATCCTGCCAGGAGTCACGTGGGTGTTAGCCCAAAAGGTGAGCTTCAAAGGAGAAGACGCCTTTGAAGAGCCCACTCGTAAATCTGGCACCCAATATTAATTAACATATTATATTTTTATCCCCTGCCTCTTTTCCTCTGCAAGCCGAATATTCTATGACAGATTGTAGTATTTTAGAGTAGACAGATGAAACCACAATTGATTATGATAGGTGTCCATTTGTCAAGATGTTCATAAAAAGCCTTAATCAACACATTTTACAGTCCAGAATCTGTCACTTGTTTACTTTCTATTTGCCTTCAATGTTCAAAACCATTTAATCCTGCTAAATCTTTCTTGTCATTAAAATCAACAAAGCCATCTAGATGACAATTTTGTAAACCAGCAATTTGAAATGAGACTCACCTTTCATGTCCCGAGGCCATCACTGGGCTGTTGTTTGGTTATTTGCCTGAAGTTGTTATCAATATGGACTGTCTATTTAGGACCTTTTGATCAGCATTTTGTGTAGATCGTTGCTTTAAAAAAGGGGAGCTTGCAGCATATAATTGTGGTCTTCGTTTTTTAATTACTTATGTTTTTAGTGTGTATAAAAAATCACTAGGACCGAGATGGAAGAGAACTAGAAGATTAGTGCACCATAATATCCAGACCCAACGGTTCCTAACAGAGTAATAAGTTAGAGCAAGAAGAGGTTCCACAAAATGACTTGAGCAAATATCAGAATAATTAGAAACAAATTTAATGAAAAGACTTAATATAATATCTTATTTAAGCTGATAGTGATCATAAACTGTTCTGAACTATTCTACTTTTCACCCTGAATTATTATTACTGGAAATGGGGAAATGTTGATACCTGGCCTGCTCAAAACATATATGATTGAAAATAGTAAACAACCACGTGCTCAGTTACATTAAGCAGAGCGGGTCACAGAAAAGGTCCAAAGTAGACTCTGAAGCATTGAATTGTCATTATAGGAGGTAAGGTAAGGTATATTTTATTGTTTAGTTAATTAAAACCATAACAATTTTGGCATAAAAGAAACAAGATAAACTCTAGCTTCATAGTTGGAATGAGACTTAATAAACACTTCATCTAACATTAATCATTGTACAGAAATGGTTGAATAATATTCTCAATTTAAAGGCGTAAAGTGTGTAAGGCTAACAGGAGCTGGAAAATGTAGGTTTGATTCTTAAATTGAGACATGATAAACATTTAATCAAAAAAATTATTTGATGTGAAAAAAGAGCCAGATAAACACAAATTTCGTCCTTGAGTAGAGACATGATAAACACTGCATCTACAAATTCCTTCCATATCCCAGAAAGGGCAAGTAACTCCTCATGTTGTATGAGCATAAAGTGCATTGTGCTGGCTAAACCTATCATGCTGTCTTTATTCTTTCAATGAAACATGTTCAATACTTCATCTAAAAGTTGATTCAATGTGCAAAATGAGGAAGATAAACACAAACTTCGTTCTTCAATTGAGATGTGATAAACACTACATCTAACAAGCATTGGCATAGCCAATAGGTCTCGCCTTTGGGACCTTATAAGTGTTTAGCCATGCAACAGTTGATGTTGTTGCACCAAGGATTTTGTGCTGGATAACTAAACACTTATAAGGTCTCAAAGGGGAGACCTATTGGCTCTGCCAATGCTTGTTTTCTTAGTGTTAAACATAATATCAGGGGGGGTAGGTGGTATGTGGAAGTGCACTACTGACAGCGCCAGTCAAAATCTCAAAATATACCCCGTACAATAATATGAAACCTGTATGGTAACATATCCAAAGCAAAACAAATAAATACCTTTACTAGAAGAAAAAAAACATTTGTCACCAAAAATGTTATTTATCATTTTGAAGTGGAGTGTGCATAAAAACAACAATATCTTGCTGTATGGTTTCAAGGATGAGCACATCACCAGGGCGCTGTATGAATAGCTGCTCGCTGGCCCATTCCTGCCAGATTTCTTCATTGTTTGTGGTATTGTGACATCGGATGTACAAGTCTCGCGCTCTCGTGCACTGCTTTCCCATTCCTCGTCAGAGCGGGGCGCGCACCAATCAGCTGGGGCTTAACGCGGGAACCGAAGCTTAGAGTCCAGACTGCCAGCTTTGATAGTGCTTAGTAGGTGGGAAGAGTCAGAAGTGATTTAGAAGCAAAACAATGTGATTGGCGCAATCCCCCTTCCCCCGAATACCTCGGCCAGCCACACGGTAAGTGGAAGTGGTACATTAACTAAGGAATAAAGGAGAGGAAGAAAAAGCCAAATCACATTTCTGTGCAACATGGGAGGCTTTTTTTTTTTTTAACAAAGAACAAGCCTGCCCACCAGCACTGCCTCGGGCAGCGTTAGAATGAGTAAGGCGTCTTGACAGATGCAGGGACTCTAAAATACAAACATTGTGGTCCTATGTGTCTTTAGTGCATAAGCATTCACTTGGGACACTGGGAGCGCGTGTGAGAGAGAGAAAGGGGGAGCAGTAGGTGCGCGCGCAGTCTGCTCTTTTTGGAAGCACATAATCGTGCTTGTGTCGCGCCCTTGCGCGCTCCCGCAAGGTGGATGCCGCCATAAGCACGAATATGTGCTTCAAAAAAGAGCAGAACAGCTAAAGGTCCTCCTAAGTAGCGCGTGCGCACTGCGTAGGCGAGACCTAAAAATTGATTCAATGCGCACAAAGAGCCAGTAACTCTTCCTATTGTAAGGGGGTAAAGTGCATTTTGCTGGCTAGGGCTATCCCATTAGACCGTCCTCTTTTTGCATGTCCCATAATCTATATAGCTAGCTAAATACTGTTAAAAGTGTAAAAGTATAAAAAAGGTGCAATGTGCCATATGAGGGGAGAACCTTGGAAATTAGATGTTAAGCGTTGACAAGGCATACTTATTCATAAATTTAAAAGCATCCTTCAGGAATTTAAAAAATCTAGCCATTAACTGGGCATGTGTCCCACTTAGACATGTTGCTATTGCATTTTGACGTTGCCTGATTCCTAAAACACAAAATACAGGAGTCAACCATAATACCTGAAGCTATCCAATTTGTGACACACACAAACTACATACAACAATGATTCGAGTTTGTAATTGCACAGCCTGCAGGGTTAAAATGCTGCATCTCAATAGGCGATCGCAATAAAACAATGTTTAAGTGAAGCGACTAATCATGGTTAGAGACAACACAACATGAGTTCAAAGAGGATATGGAGCCCTGAGTTCAAAGTTGCAGGCTTCTTCTTGTTGGACCTCTCAAATACACATTTCTGTGGCTTTGCTCTGTTATGCAGAGTTAAATCATAGATGATGTCTGAAATCAGCTTCACAGTCTTTGTGGAGTAGATGCAAGGAACTTCGAGATGGGCTACTGTAAGTGGGATTTCATGTAAGAATTCAGGCACAGCAAGAGTCGGAAGCATAGTGTAAAGTCCTCATTCTGTTTCCCTTCTTTTGTCTTCATTGAAAGATCGGGGAGTGTGATCACATAGCATATCTCACAAAAACTTCTATTACTTTGGAGGGCTCCTTTTCCTGATGTGATGACTCCTCCTTATCTTACAGCTAATGGGTTTGGTGCACTATTGACACTAAGACGTGCCATTTGATGATAATATTTTTCATGTGCGTGGCTTGTGGCCTGACAACTAGCATCATGGGCCTTCCCTCTCTGATTGTATTCCCTTGAGTGAAAGCTGGAAGTAATAAGAAGTCAGTATTTGGAAAATGTATATGTAATAATATGGGTATTTTGTAGAGCTCAAACCTAGATACAAAGCATCATGATGCTGTTCTTAGGTAAAGGTACAATTGAGAGTACAGAGGTGAGGCGAGTATTTAGGGAAAGACATGCATAGTGGATTTTGGAGGAGAAGAGAACATTTTCAGCTGTGTCTATCACTTTGAGCTTGTATATGTTAGTTACATGTTTCATAAAGTTGTGAGTCTTAGTTCCTTCCTGTCATGCAAGAGTAAAAGGGCTTTCTGTATCTAAGTGGGGCGGGTTCTGGAGATCAGACTGACAGCGGAAGGCTTAATGACTTTTTTCTCCTTTATGAATTTAGTTTTTAAATCCTAACTATTTTGCTGGAAAAGGTAATATTTTGCACAGTGTAGAACGTGAGTATATTTGCCTGATAAGGCTTGATAGTGTATTGTACTGCTTAATTTTTAGAAATTCATTTAGTCAATCTGAACCAGGTTCACTGAGATTGCAATTAAGCCTGACAGCCCCAGTGAACCCTTAGGCATACATAGAAACCTTTCAGTATCCTATGATCCCTTTATATCAGAACGTTTTCCATAACTGAATTTTGGTCGTGGTTGCTGTTGTTGTATACCACATGTAATTCAAATTTTCCCCTCCTTCCCCATCCTTTAGAACACTTTTCAGCAGTTTTATACACTTTATAAATCAAATAAACTTTCTTACTCTTGTGAAAATCATCATACTCTGTGAAACCACCTGATTCCGTTTGTTTTACAGGACGAAACCCTTACTGTATTGACTCAAACTATGCAGGTACCCTCATTATCTGGGACAGGATGTTTGGTAAGTAGGAGTTGTGTACACTATCCACTAAAATCCTATATTCTCCCCATTATTGTTTTTTTAATTAATGTAATTGTCATTTTTTTTAGGAACATTTGTACCAGAAAAAGAGAAGGTTGTTTATGGCCTTACACACCCAATAAACACATTTCATCCTTTCCAAGTACAGGTAATATCAATAGTTTAATATTGAATGCCATAAGTGCGTACTTAATGCAGTTGTTAAAAAGGCAAATAGTATTTCAAGATTTTTACCTGTCTAAAGTGATATGGGATTGCTGCTTAAAATGACCCTAGGTAAAACCTTTCTTCTCTTGTATTCAAACGCTGATTAGTACAAATGAAAAATATTGTAAATCCCCATCTCTCCTGTTAAGGTTGGCTTAGTGTAGATCTCTTCAGCCTTCTTTCATGCCAAATGGTTGGAAGATGTGAAGATCAGTGTAGAGGATGTTTTATATAGAGTTGTGGGATTTGTTATAGGAAGAAGCAGAGGAATTGTGCAGGTTTTTTACACAATGCTTCTCACATGTTCTGGGTGTTGTAGCCATTGTTGAAAATTGGGTCGTTTCTTTACGAAAACTGTATAGAAACGAGATAAGTGTTCAATTACAAAGCTAGGGAGTCTATTTTTGTCATGTACCATTACAACGATTAATTTCAAGGGCCTCTTTGCTTCGGCAGAGAAACGTGAACACAGGCAAATGCAAAAGCTTGAGACCTGGTCAAAGTAAAATAGTTTGTTTTGATTAAACATATCAATTGGACTGACGATTACTATTTGGTTAAACACCTTATATGCCTCAAATGCTGCCTCCTCCACTTTTAATTACTCACAGTAAAATGTATACGAGATCAAAATGAAAGAAACACAGCAAAAGGATGTGAGATGCTAATAAAAGAAATACCTTTGCTCTAAATGAATTGAACCCTCTATGTTGCCAGATGTGTTCAACCGTATGGGCACAATCTAAGTTATTTCAAGTATGAGGTCATCATCAATACTTTATTGTTTAAGTTAATAAAAATATTTTAACAAAACAATTAAAATGGCATATAAACATTGTCAGGTGTCATTAAAAATACAAACAAGGGAAGAGTGTTTTACTGTATCAGTTACTGTGATCACACCAGTCCTCGGTCCAAAGTGCTTTGGTGTCATTAAAATCCAAACAATAAGATTGCATTTGTGACAGAGGCCTCGACTACAAAGTACCAATGTAAAAACAAATTACAACTAGACAATGATTCATGGTATTCGAGTACATTTTAGCGGTGTGACCATCAGGTGAAATTAAGTAGACAGTGATCATCACAGGGCGCTAAGTTTTCCCTCAGACCATATTACTTATTCATAAAACATCAAAAATGTCATAATTTTGCAACTGTTATTTTTTCCCATTGTCAGCTTTGCGCCACTCAAAATCAGTCACTCAAATGCATTTTACTTTTATCTAGTGTTGCCCATAGCCCTGTGACCTACACTGCACCATTGTAATAGCTAGTTACATGCTTAGCTGAGTAATGCTCTGTTCTGCCTATTGCTTCTCACAAGGTGCTACTCTCTTCAGCTCACAGTGTCTCACCTAATGCACTAGGCTCAGGACCTGCAAATAAATGGTGCTTCTTAGATGTATAAAGCCCACTGCTCTCCGTGGTGAACAATACTTATTACATTACGTCTATGTTGTTCTGTGTAAATAGACATCTCTAGTTGCATTGCTCTATTGGCATGAACCCTCCATTTGTGACATTTTGTGCAACTGTACTGTACACAATTCAAACTTGTGGGCATTGCCAATGCTTAATCTATCAGTTTCATACTCAAGTACAGATCTTCAATCACTTTCAAGGCATAAAGCTAACTGCATTTTAGGCAGACCGTATTGTGGAATATTTCAGTTTCTGGAGTATCCGCTGTTCCATGCATCTCTTTACTACTAGTAACATGTTTTTGCTGTATTTTATTATACAAAGTTTATTAAAGACTATTTTCACCATGAAGAATAAATGTTATCTGCAACTCTGACTGCAAGCAAAACTGCATAATTGAAGTACCTATCCTCAAACACTTTTTTATTGTAGAATCATTTTATACAGCCTAAAGTACTACCTGAGCTTTTCCATCACACCACCTTGTATTCCCCAGGGTATCTAGTTTTCAAAAATGAGGAAGCTTGCTAGGTTTCCCTAGGTGGTGCTGAGCCAGAGCCCAAAATCCACGGCTATCCACATTGAAAAAATGTCTGTTTTCACTGGAAAATGTTGTGTTTTGGGCTGTTTCCTCTTACCGGCACTAGGCCTACCCACAGAAGGGAGGTTCTATTTGTTTTGGAAAACATATGGGAGCAAAGAATAGTAGAACATTTGTTATTACCAAATAGATTTTGCTGTATTTGTGCCTTCTGAATGTAAGCCAGTGTGTAAGAAGGAAGATATTTTGAAAAATACCCTCTAAATCGTATGCTATTATACGTACCCACAAAGTCAGAGATGTACAAATAACCACTGCTCCTAAACTCCATATATAATGGCAATTTCAGAAATACATAGGTTTCCTTGCTACTCATTTCTCTATTAAAATATTTCACTGTATGAATTGTTCTATACACGATATACAATGAAAAACCATTGTATGGTGCAACAGAGTTGTTGACTCCAGGTACCTTGGTCTGTTGGAGAATATACAAACCCTATATAACCCTACAACCTTAAGGGTCTACAGACGTAATGCTATATTGCTTTTGTAAATCAGCCATCATGACTAAAAGTTACAGATGAAAACGTTGTCACAAATGGCTGTTTTGTTCCTACTCATTTTCAATATTTCTTTATTTCACAAGTTAGTTTCTCTAAGAAAACCTTGAGGAATCTACACATATGAACCCTTGCTGAATTCAGAATGTTGTCTGCATTCCAGAAATCTATAGGTGTCCTGGATCACCCATACCTTTCTCTGACAAATGGCAAAACTGTTGTAAAAAATATTTTTTTATTCAGCTCTGCATGTTCCTGAAGGCCGGGAAGATGATGAATTTAACTCCGTGAACTGTTCGTTAATGCAATTTTTAGGAAACATATCGGAAACTTTTATCCGGAGCACTTTTTTCCCTGATAAGCTCAAACTTTAACTATATTTTTCCTATTTTCTAAGACTTGCAAGGGAAATCCACAAAACCTGGGTTCCTTTACAATCCCAAGGATATTGGGGAAAAAAGGAGGCAAAGTTGGTTTTGGAAGATGGTGTACTAGTAGGTGTAGGTAGGACCTACCACTAGTAATAAGGCCACAATCACACTATGAGATCCAGTCAAGGTCCCAATCAATGATACCCTTAGTAACTGGCAATGATCAGGCAGGCTTAACTTAGGCGAAGGTGTGCATAGCATTTAAAACACCAATACATTAAATAAGTAGAAATTAACACAGAAAAAAATCCAACACTAATTTATACAAATGTGAAATATTTTTATTATGAAAAATAACAACCAAAATGACAAAAATCCAATGTAGGGAACCGAAGATATACATTTTCAAAGACTGAACACATCAAGTGCCTAAAAGCCAAAGCGCCACTTTAGGATGTCTTGTCATGCTTGACCAGGTCAAAGTCAAAGTGTCAGGTCAACTGCAATGGAGCGTGGATTGGATGCACTTAACCGTAGAGCCTGGTAAAGTTTTTACCTTCTGACTTGGAGCTTTTCTCTTGACATCAAGCAAGGCTCCGCGTCCGGCTTGGTTTCGGTTCGATGACAGGGACTTGGCTCAGCATGAGGCTTTGGTGAAATTGTTGAAGGCTTAAGGTCTGGAGCTTTCAGTGTGACAAACCTGAAAGCCGGGTTGTGGTTCGATGTCGGCAGCTTGTCTCTTGTCGACAAGTCGATCACCTTATGGAGCTTTTTACCAAAAATTCCCCAATCTTCTCCAAACTTCTGGATCTTTTTCCAGAAGGTTCCTTTGTAGGTTTACACTTCCAGAACCCCAATCCAAGGGTCTAGAACATCTGAGAAGGTCCATGGGATGTTGCTACTATGTTTTCCACTATGCAGCAGGCCAAATCCTTAAAATTCCACTGGAGACTGTCCAGCGGAGATATTCTTGGTGGAGCTGATGCAGGTGGAGCTTTTTAACCTGTTGCTTTGAGGTAGTCCACTCCTTCACTTTTAGAAGCAAGGCAAAGTCCTTAGGGCTATAGTTCCACAGTGTGCAGCAGGTGCATTTTGGGCCAATGGAAGTGGGTAACCAGGCGATGATAGGTTTTGTCTTGGCCTAAGTGTCCTGCCAGGGGTACATCATGGGCTAGGCCTAGGAGGAAACTTCGGAAACGCAGGGGTACCACCAGTACCCGGGCCGATCCCAGCTCAGCCGACTTCTGTTCGCTGTACAGGAGGCCGTTTTCCCAATATACCCAGTGGGTTCCGGACTGGTCACCTGCTGCCTGGGCTTCGGCCTGCTGTCGGGGTCCAATGAGGGAAGGGCAGGTGGCTTGTTCCTTGCAGAATTCTTCTCGGGAGGAACCTCCCTCGCAGTGCCAATGGGCCATCTTGGGTAGGTCCCCGAGCTCGGTCAGTTGCTCGGGGTCTGGATGCACTGACCCGTCATCGGGAACGGGTTCTTCCTCCGGAAGAGGGTCGTCGGGCTCGGGTAGCGCATCCCGGTCCTCGGGGACGGCGACTGGGTTCAGGGGTAAGGCCTCAACTCCCTCGGAGGAAGGCGATCGGGCAGACATGGAGCGCGTGGTGGCGCATACCCATTCGGGTAGGCCCATCATCTCCAGATGGGCTCTTCGTTCCACTTGTCCCCACAGGGAGCTCTCGAGGTCGTTGCCCAGGAGGCAGTCTACTGGTTGGGAGGTTCGGACTGCCACTCTCAATTTACCGGTGACTCCCCCCATTCGAAGGGTACCAGGGCCATCCGGCAGAGGCTCTCGGAATAGTCCGAAGATATGACTGGACAGAAGGCGTCGGGCAGGATCTGGTCTTCGGAGACCAGGTGGTAGTGGACCGCTGTGACACTCGCCCCGGTGTCGCGGAGGGCCTCGACTCGGTGACCGTTGACCGTCACTTGTTGTCGGTACTTCTTCGTGTTGACGGGTAGGGGTGTTCCAGGAACCATCTCTCGGTCTCCTATGGAGACCAGGGCCATGGCTGCTGGTTCCCACTCTTCGGAGTCTTCCATCTCTTCTCCTAGGGCTACGGAGGCCATTTGTCGGGCTGGAGGGGCTGTTGTTGCGGGTCGTTGGTACATGGGACACTGGGGGTCACTGGCATAGTGTCCGGTCTGTTGGCAGTGGAAACAGGTGATCTTGACTCGGGGCCCCTGCCTCCCCGGGTGCCCTGTGCTGGCTGGAGGTGGGGCTGGAAAGTGCGGGGGTTGACCTCTGGGGGGACTGTGCTGGGAGCCCACCTGGGATTCCCTCAGTCGGCCTTGGTTCCCTCCGCCCCTCTGGCGGGGGGGGTCCCTGACTGTGGCGACCGTAGTCTCCCACGGGTCCCCGGGAGGCCCGGGTGTTCACCCATCGGTCAGCTTCGACTGCCAGTTTCCGAGGATCAGTGAGCTTGCTGTCCAGGAGGTGCTGGCGTAACTCCAGAAAGCAATTTGCGGACAAGTGTTCCCATGCTATTAGGTCAAACAGTTCCTCAAAGGTGGAGACCTTGCTGCCCTTGATCCACCCGTCCAAATCCCGGCTGTAAAAGTTCACGTATTCCACCCACGTAGTACCGGGTATCTTTTTGCAGTCTCAGAACCGTTGTCGGTACATCTCGGGGGTGAGTCCATATCTGGCTAAGAGGGCCTCTTTCATGTGGCTGTAGGAATTCAGCACCCTGGAGGGCAAATCCAGCAGGGTATCTCTCCCCTCGCTCAGGAACCGGCCCCACAAGCCAGCCCCCCAATCCTTCTGCGGAACTCGGTGGGAGGTCATGGCGACTTCGTAGGCCTTGAATCACTGCTGGATGTCGTGGTTCTTGTAGTATTCCTTCACCACATCCTTGGGGAAGTGGACCTTTGGTTCCACTGCGGAGGAGGGCGGTTGGTTTCCCGTGGTTCTGGACTCCTCATTTTTGGCCTTGAGTTCGATCTCTTTTAGGCTGCGTTCATGTTCTAGTTGAAGTTTTCTTTCTTCGTGTTCTCGCTGGCATTTCTTTTCCTCGAGTTCTCCTTGTAGGCGTAATTGTTCTACGGCTAACTTTTTTTCGGCCAATTTTAGCTCTCCCTCTATTTTTAGTTTGGCTAGTTCTAGTTTGTGGTTGCGGCCCCTCTCTCGGTCCGCTAGCTCTTCCGGGGATAGGCCCCCCCTCTGGGGCGTTGCTCCTTACCTGGATGCTTCGTGGTTCGTTTGGCGGCTCTCTTTCGGTTTGGGGCAGGGAAGCTCCTGCCTCGACCCGGTTTTCAATGCTTCCTGGAAATCTTCTTTGGTGCTTAATCCGGTGGTAGCGATTCCAAGGTCTTTGCAGAACTGTTTTTGTTCTCGATGCGTATAGTATTCCAACTGGTCCTCTCGGAACGTCAGGCTTGTGTTGGTTCCTGCGGTACTCATGGTGGTTTCTCCTTCCATCTCCTTTTGGTAGTGCGTCAGCCGTTGACTGTACGATCTCTAGGTGTCGGCTCGGATCCCGTCGTCTGCCACCAAATGTTGGAAGGGCGTTCTCCAGGGGGCTTCGGAATACGTTCCTGACCACCCTTTGACCCACCTCTCCCAGAGTTAGGCCGAGCAATGGCGGGGAGGCCCTTCCTGGAAGGGTCTCGTTTCTAGGATCGTACACGCTGAGCTTACACTATTTGACAGAGTGACACCACACAGTAGTTCTTAGTAAGACAGTATGCTTTATCGATAGTTTCAGGGGATCTTTATGATCCGTGATGCAGCTGTTGGATCAATGCCACAAGCGGCGGCGGTTTCGTGATGTGGGTATTGGGGTAGCGGGACAGTCTTTAAGTTCAGTGTCTCTGCGGAGTATCCTTCGCACAGCTCTCAATCCTCGAGCTGGGGGATTTGGGTCCACTCGGCAATCTCCGCCGATTCTCCTGGAGGGGAGCGCCGCGAGTCTCTCAGCAGGCACAGGTGGTTTCAGATTCTCGGGAGCCGCGACGGTGTCAGCAGGGCTCAGATGGTTCAGAGTTCGGGGAGCCGCGACAGCGTCAGCAGGGCTCAGATGGTTTCAGAGTTCGGGGAGCCGCGACAGCGTCAGCAGGGCTCAGATGGTTTCAGAGTTCGGGGAGCCGCGACAGCTCAGCAGGGCTCAGATGGTTTCAGAGTTCGGGGAGCCGCGACAGCATCAGCAGGGCTCAGATGGTTTCAGAGTTCGGGGAGCCGCGACAGCGTCAGCAGGGCTCAGATGGTTTCAGAGTTCGGGGAGCCGCGACAGCGTCAGCAGGGCTCAGATGGTTTCAGAGTTTGGGGAGCCGCGACAGCTCAGCAGGGCTCAGATGGTTTCAGAGTTCGGGGAGCCGTGACAGCATCAGCAGGGCTCAGATGGTTTCAGAGTTCGGGGAGCCACGGCCGCAACAGCGTCAGCAGGGCTCAGATGGTTTCAGAGTTCGGGGAGCCGCGACATCGTCAGCAGGGCTCAGATGGTTTCAGAGGTCGGGGAGCCGCGACAGCGTCAGCAGGGCTCAGATGGTTTCAGAGGTCGGGTAGCGACCCTGGGTTCAGAAACACTGCTGCACGCCTCACACTGCTGCACGCCTCACACTGCTGCACGCCACACACTGCTGCATGCCACACACTGCTGCACGCCTCACACTGCTGCACGCCTCACACTGCTGCAAGCCGCACACTGCTGCACGCCTCACACTGCTGCACGCTTCACACTGCTGCACGCCGCACACTGGTACACACCACACACTGCTGCACACCACACACTGCTGCATGCCGCTGCACGCCACTCACTGCTGCACGCCACACACTGCTGCACGCCGCACACTACTGCACGCCGCACACTGCTGCATGCCGCACACTGCTGCACGCCGCACAATGCTACACGAAACACTGCTGCATGCCACACACTGCTGCCCCGCCTCGCTACTCCAAGCGGTGAGTTTTGGATCCACTCCGGTTGTTGTCATTTGGTTTTGACTACTTTGCTCCCCTTCCCTCCTCCCCTCCCCTACACCCCAGGTGATGTTCCGTTCCCTTTGCCTTCCAGAGACCTTTTCGCTCATTTACCTCTGACGTACAGTCCAACCTGAATTGCGACCACTTCGTGGCCTGCCTTCACGTCTACTTTGATTCCTCTTCCACGCCAGCGCTTCATTTCACGCACCTCAGGTAGGCACATGTTAGTCCTCCCTCCCGCTCCTATTAACTTCAATTAAGGTCTGTTCTAAACCGCTCTGATACTCACCTTCATTTACACAGCACTCCTTGAATAGGCGACCTTGGTCCTGAAGATGATCCTAATTAAATAGGATCGAAACGCCGTCGACCTCTGCCCACCAGCTCCAACTCCCTTGGCGCCTCTTGACCTCTTGGTTCTTTAACATATTTGTGAGACCGGCCTCACGGCGTAGGCCCTCCCGATCATCCAGCCAACCTTCAACCACCCCAAGACACGGCATCTCCGACTCCGGCCGCCCCAACCACGCAGACCCGAGGGCCGGCCAGAGCCCCCGCCAGACTCGACACCCTACAACGCATGTCTGACCAAGGGAGCGTGAACTCCCCGAGCCAGACCAAGAGGCGCCAGCCCAGTCACACCTCGGAACGCCTTCCCCCGGGAGGGCTCGATCGGCCACCAGGCCCCTGTGGCGCAGGCGCCTCGCCTGCCGAGCGTCTAGGGTCCCTCCCAGACCCACCTGAAAAGACCAAAGGAACGAGTGGCAGGAAATCCCGCCGAACCCCCTCAGTCACCAAAGGCCCCTCTCTGCGAGGACTCCGGACTTCAAAGGGCAGGGGGAGTATAATAGGGGGTGCCGGAGGGACGAATGGCAGAGAAGACCTGGAACCACCGGAGCCCTGCTGACGCTGTCGCGGCTCCCGAACACCGAACCACCTGGGCCTGCTGAGTGACTCACGGCCTCCAGCCATTGCACCATCTGATGCCTGCTGATGCGGTCGCGGCTCCCGAACTCCGAACCACCTGTGCCTGCTGAGTGACTCGCGGCCCCCGACCATTGAACCACCTGAGCCCTGCTGACGAGGTCGCGGCTCCCGAACTCCGAACTACCTGTGCCTGCTGAGTGACTCGCGGCTCTCTCCTCGAGGAAGAATTGGCAAGAGATTGCCAAGAGAAACAACACCCTCCAGCTCGAGGATTGTGAGCTGTCCGCAGGGTACTTGGCAGAGACACTACCTTCAAAGACTGTCCCGCTACCCCCATTCCCCTACCACCGATTTGTAGTCTCTTGTGCCACTGATGTACTACTTGCAACTTGGATCATAAAGATCCCTTGAAACCTTCGATAAAAGAACCTATCGACCTACGAAGAAATACGTGTGGTGTCCCTCTGTTCGTAGTGTAAGCTCAGGGTGTGCGCGCCTGGTTCGGCCTACTTGGGAGAGGTGGATCAAAGGGGTGGGCAAGACGTGTATCGTACCCCTCTCCGGCGAACGCCTTTCCAACATTTGGTGGCAGACGACGGGATCCGAGCGGACACCGAAAGAGAGCATGCAGTGAACGACTAACGCACTACCAAACAGAGATGGAAGGAGAAACCTCCCTGGGTGCCGCAGGTACCGAAATGAGCTCGACGTTCCGAGAGGATCAATTGGACTATTATACGCATAGAGAATTAAAACAATTTTGCAAAGACCTTGGAATCGCTACCACCGGATTAAGCACAAAGGAAGACTTCCAGAAAGTATTGAAGACCTGGGTCGAGACAGGGGCGTCCCCGACCCAAACAGAAGGAGATTCCGCCCAGGAACCACGAAGCATCCCGGTGAGAAACAGCGGGCCAGAGGGGAACCTGTCCCCCGAGGAACTAGCAGACCGAGAGAGAGGCCGCAACCAGGAACTTGAACTGGCCAAGCTGAAAATCGAGGGAGAAATAAAACTGGCCGAGAAAAAGTTAGCCGTCGAGCAGTTACGGCTACAAGGGGAACTCGAGGAAAAGAGACGCCAAAGAGAGCACGAAGAAAAGAAACTCCAGCTGGAACATGAACGCAGCCTAAAAGAGATCGAGTTGAGGGCTAAAAATGAAGAGTCACGACCCTCCGGGAATCTACCATCCGCTTCCACCGTAGAAGCCAAAGTCCACATCCCCAAGGATGTGGTAAAGGAGTATTACAAAAACGACGATATCCAGCAGTGGTTTAAGGCCTACGAAGTCGCCATGACCTCTCACCGAGTCCCGCAGAAGGATTGGGGGGCTGGGCTATGGGGCCGGTTTCTAAGCGAAGGAAGAGATACCCTGCTGGATCTGCCCTCCACGGTCATGAACTCCTACAGCCACATGAAAGAGGCCCTCGTGGGCCGATATGGACTCACCCCCGAAATGTACCGGCAACGGTTCCGAGATTGCAAAAAGATACCGGGCACCACATGGGTAGAATACGTGAACTTTTACAGCCGGGCCTTGGACGGGTGGGTCAAGGGCAGCAAGGTCTCCACCTTCGAAGAGCTGTTTGATCTGATAGCCTGGGAACATTTAGCGGCCAATTGCTTTGTAGAACTGCGCCAACATCTCCTGGACAGTAAACTCACTGACCCTCGAAAGCTGGCCGCCGAGGCTGACCGTTGGGTGAACACCCGGGCCACCCGAGGCCCCGTGGGGGACTACGGTCGCCACAGTCAAGGACCCACCCCGCCAGAGGGGCGGAGGAAACCAAGGCCGGCCGAGAGACTTCCAAGGGGGGCCTCCGCACAGCCCTCCCAGCAGCCCATCGGCGGCAGGTCCAGCCCCGTCCCCAGCCAGCGCCGGAGCCCCGGGGCGGCTAGGGCCACGAACCAGGACCACCTGCTTCCGCTGCCAACAGCCCGGACACTACGCCAATGACCCCCAGTGTCCTCTGTATCAACGACCCGCAACGACCAACCCTCCGGCCCGGCAGATGGCCTCCGTGGCCCTAGGGGAAGAGATAGAGGACTCCGAAGAGTGGGAACCAGCTGCCATGGCCCTGGTCTCCCTTGGGGATCGAGAAATGGTCCCCGGAACACCCTTGCCCGCCAACACGAAGAAGTACCGACAGCAGGTGACCATCAACGGCCACCGAGTCGAGGGCCTCCGCGATACCGGGGCAAGTGTCACCGCGGTCCACCGCAACCTAATCTCTGAAGACCAGATCCTACCCGATGCCCTCTGTCCGGTCATATCCTCCGACAATTCCGAGAGCCTCTGCCAGATGGCTCTGGTGCCTTTCGAGTGGGGAGGAGTCTCCGGAGAATTGAAGGTAGCCGTCCGAACATCACAGCCCGTAGACTGCCTCCTGGGCAATGACCTTGAGAGTTCCCCGTGGGGGCAAGTAGAACGAAGAGCCCATCTCGAGATGATGGGCCTACCAGAATGGGTCTGCGCCACCACGCGCTCCATGACCGCGCGAGTGCCTCTCTCCGAGGGCGTTGAGGCCCTCCCACGGAACACTGTCCCCGAGAAACGGGACACCCTACCGGAAACAGACAACCCTCCTCCGGAAGGAGAAGAAGACACTAACCCGGACGAGGGATCGGAACCTTCCGCCCCTGAGGCACTGACTGAGCTCGGAGAACTGCCCGAGATGGCCCAGTGGCGCTGTGAGGGAGGTCCCTCCCGTGAAGAGTTCTGCCAAGAACAGGCCACCTGCCCTTCCCTCGTGGGACTCCGACAACAAGCCGAAGCCCAGACCGCCGGTGACCGGTCCGGAACCCACTGGGTATATTGGGACAATGGCCTCCTATACAGCGAACAAAAGTCCGCCGAGCTAGGCACAGCCCGAGTACTGGTAGTACCCCTGCGCTTCCGAAGCCTCCTCCTGGGCCTGGCTCACGATGTACCCTTGGCAGGACACTTAGGACAAGACAAAACATATCAGCGATTAGTTACCCACTTCTATTGGCCCAAGATGCGAGCAAATGTAGAGGCCCACTGTAAATCCTGCCTCACGTGCCAGGGCAGTGGGAAAAGTGGCAGAAAGCGCAAGGCTCCATTACAACCCTTTCCCGTTGTGAGTACCCCGTTTGAGCGGGTTGGCATCGACATCGTGGGACCCCTGGATCCGAAGACCGCCCAGGGCCACAGATTTATCCTCGTCCTGGTGGACCATGCCACCCGCTACCCCTAGGCCATTCCCCTCCGCACCGTGACGGCTCCAGTGGTGAGCCGGGCTCTCATGGGGATCTTCTCCCGTGTAGGATTCCCTCGTGAGGTTGTGAGTGATCGCGGCACTAACTTCATATCCCGCTACATGAAGTCCCTGTGGCAGCAGTGCGGAGTAACATATAAGTTCACGACCCCCTACCACCCCCAGGGCAACGGCCTGGTGGAACGCTTTAACAGAACCCTGAAAGGGATGATCCTGTGCCTCGAAGAACCCCTGCCCGACCCCCTGTGCGCTAAAGAAATAGATGGTTCCGTGGAGGGAGTGAAACTGTCGACCACCCTCACCCCCCAACAGTCCGACGACTGTCGCCAGCTGCTCAGACAATTCGCAGACCTCTTCTCCCTAATCCCAAGGGTCACCGACTGGTGTGTCCACGACGTGGACACCGGCGACAGCCCACCTGTGAGACACCGAGCCTACCGGGTGCCTGACCGGGTCCGCACCTGCATCAAGACCGAAGTACAAGTACAGAAGATGTTGACCCTTGGAGTGATCGAACCCTCCGATAGCCCCTGGGCCAGCCCGGTAGTCCTGGTCCCGAAAGCGGCCGCCCCTGGGGTCGCCTCCGAACTAAGATTCTGTGTGGACTACCGGGGGCTCAATGCGGTCACCCGAGCGGACGCTCATCCTATCCCCCGCGCCGACGAGCTCATCGACCGCCTTGGGGCCGCTCGTTTCCTCAGCACCTTCGACCTGACCTGCGGATAATGGCAGATTGCGCTCACGGAGGGAGCAAAGGAACGCTCCGCCTTCTCCACACCCGATGGACACTACCGCTTCAGGGTCATGCCGTTCGGAATGAAAAATGCCCCGGCCACCTTCCAGCGGTTGGTAAACAAGGTCTTGGCCGGACTCGAGGGGTTCAGCGCAGCGTACCTTGACGACATAGCCGTATTCAGCTCTCAATGGCACGGGCATCTCCAGCACCTCCGGCAAGTACTACTGGCCCTGCGCCAAGCCGGCCTAACCGTGAAGGCCAGCAAATGTCAGCTCGGGCAAGGCTCCGTGGTCTATCTGGGGCATCAGGTGGGCAGCGGGCAGGTCGCCCCCCTCCAACCAAAGGTCGACGCCATCAAGTCCTGGGAGCCCCCCACCACTCAGACGGAAGACCGGGCCTTCCTGGGCCTCACAGGATACTACCGGAGGTTCATTAAAAACTATGGTAGCCTCGCAGGGCCCCTCACGGAGTTGACTTCCAAAAAGCTCCCGAAGAAGGTGCAGTGGACCCCCCCGTGCCAGCAAGCGTTCGACGCCTTGAAAACCACCATATGCACCGCCCCAGTACTCAAGGCCCCCGACTACTCCCAAGAGTTTGTGGTCCAGACCGACGCATCCGAGCACGGCATCGGGGCCGTCCTCTCGCAGTTCAACGACAAGGGCATAGATCAGCCTATAGCCTTCATCAGCCGAAGGCTGCTGCCTCGAGAGCAGCGTTGGAGTACCATAGAACGAGAGACCTTCGCCGTAGTTTGGGCCCTCAAGAAACTACGGCCCTACTTGTTCGGAACCCACTTCCGAGTGCAGACGGACCACCGGCCCTTGCGGTGGCTGATGCAGATGAGGGGATAGAACCCCAAGCTATTACGATGGTCAATCTCCCTCCAAGGGATGGACTTCACTGTCGAGCATCGCCCCGGGACGGATCATGCCAACGCCGACGGCCTGTCCCGATTCTTCCGCTTCGGCGAGGAGAACCCCCCAGTGGATGGGTAGTTCTCCACGCCTTTCAGCTGGGGGGGACGCGTGTGAGACCGGCCTCACGGCGTAGGCCCTCCCGATCATCCAGCCAACCTGCAACCACCCCAAGACACGGCATCTCCGACTCCGGCCGCCCCAGCCACGCAGACCCGAGGGCCGGCCAGAGCCCCCGCCAGACTCGACACCCTACCACGCATGTCCGACCAAGGGAGCGGGAACCCCCCGAGCCAGACCAAGAGGCGCCAGCCCAGTCACACCTCGGATCGCCTTCCCCCGGGAGGGCTCGATCGGCCACCAGGCCCCTGTGGCGCAGGCGCCTCGCCTGCCGAGCGTCTAGGGTCCCTCCCAGACCCACCTGAAAAGACCAAAGGAACGAGCGGCAGGAAATCCCGCCGAACCCCCTCAGTCACCAAAGGCCCCTCTCTGCGAGGACTCCGGACTTCAAAGGGCAGGGGGAGTATAATAGGGGGTGCCGGAGGGACGAATGGCAGAGAAGACCTGGAACCACAGGAGCCCTGCTGACGCTGTCGCGGCTCCCGAACACCGAACCACCTGGGCCTGCTGAGTGACTCGCGGCCTCCAGCCATTGCACCATCTGAGCCCTGCTGACGCGGTCGCGGCTCCCGAACTCCGAACCACCTGTGCCTGCTGAGTGACTCGCGGCCCCCGACCATTGAACCACCTGAGCCCTGCTGACGAGGTCGCGGCTCCCGAACTCCGAACTACCTGTGCCTGCTGAGTGACTCGCGGCTCTCTCCTCGAGGAAGAATTGGCAAGAGATCGCCAAGAGAAACAACACCCTCCAGCTCGAGGATTGTGAGCTGTCCGCAGGGTACTTGGCAGAGACACTACCTTCAAAGACTGTCCCGCTACCCCCATTCCCCTACCACCGATTTGTAGTCTCTTGTGCCACTGATGTACTACTTGCAACTTGGATCATAAAGATCCCTTGAAACCTTCGATAAAAGAACCTATCGTCCTACGAAGAAATACGTGTGGTGTCCCTCTGTTCGTAGTGTAAGCTCAGGGTGTGCGCGCCTGGTTCGGCCTACTTGGGAGAGGTGGATCAAAGGGGTGGGCAAGACGTGTATCGTACCCCTCTCCGGCGAACGCCTTTCCAACAATATTGAAAACTATCAATTGAATAACTGAATAACCTTATGTTTGAACCTTTTATCTTGTATATATATTGTAAAAAATTGTCCTGCGCCTTTCGCTGTGGTTTTTCACGTTGTCACTTACGCCGTCACTTCTCTGTCACGAGCACTTTGTACACTTTCCTTTAGGGTTGCCTTGGTATTTATACCTAACAGTGCTTTAACTACTATTTTGTATATTTTCTGATCTTCTCAAAATACATGACGCCTAAGGGCGCATTAATTGAATTATTTGAAGCCTCTTGTCTTTTGTTCGTTGATTGTAATGTCCTGTACATACAATTATAAGTAGTCTCAATGTTGGACAGGCCACATGAGGGGCTTGCTCCCCCCCGCATGACAAGGCCCGCGCCCCGGACTCCCAGGTGTTACCCACAAGGGCAACCCGCACCCCGTCTCCCAACGGGACTCCTGCCCCCGGACATCCATGTATCATGGGGCCGAACCACTACCGGCTCCCCCGGCCGGATCAGCCGCCATCTTGGACACCGCGCCACGAGGCCGCGTGGCCTCCGCCCGACCCTAACCCTGGGCCTGGCCCGGCCCCGACATCCCGGCACCACCATCCACCCAGGAGGTGAACGGACCACTTGGCAGGTCAATGGGAGAAAGAAGTGTCGATGGCTCTCCCCCGCCAGGTGCCGATCGCCCTCCAGCTCCCCCAGGCGCTGGCTCCACCCCCTGCTGGGTGTCTGGACTCCCTCATCCCGGACCCCCCGACCTCCAAGTGCGAGGGACCGGACATCAAAGGGCGCCAGACCTATAACTAGGGCGGCTCCAGAGCAGGAAGGCAGTTGTATCCTGGAGTCGAGAGACACCGAGAAGAACTCAGACTTGACGGACTACCGGCGCTGCCGTAGCCCTACCTTGTGAACTATCGTCCTGCCTGCTGGCGCTGCCGCGGCCTTCTGCATCCTCCTTCCTCGTCGGGACCTGCTGGCGCTGCCGCGGACCGTTGCAACAACACCTTCATCGGGACCTGCTGGTGCTGCCGCGGACCGTGTAACGACCACCTTCACCGGGACCTGCTGGCGCTGCCGCGGACCGTGTAACGACCACCTTCACCGGGACCTGCTGGCGCTGCCGCGGCCCGTCCAAGCTAGAACATCGAGCTCGAGGATTGTGAGCTATCCACCCTTCCATCTCAGCTACCAGATTGGTAATCAGACTGTCCCGCTACCCCCTTTTCCCCAACCAAGAGACTAGAATCGAGGGGATCCATGAGTCCAGACCTCCTTGTATCATTCCATTGTACCTTAAGAAATCGCTTATAAAGAACGTTAAATCCTATCCTTGTGTGGTGTATATCTGTGGGGGGGAAGTTACTCATCTGTACGATCGCTGGAGACGGCTCTCCCCGGAGACCTCTCCCCTTGTCCTCGGCCGACCCTCCCGGTCCGTCTAACATTGGTGGCCAGCGGCACGATCCGAATCAACGCGTAATCGTACAGAGAGTAGCTCACCCCACGACAAAACCACGATGTCAACCAAAGAGAGCGGATCCACCGAGAAATTCCAGATGGATAAATTGGAAGAGTATAGCCATCGCGAACTGAAACAATTCTGCATGGAACTAGGCATTGCTACCACCGGCCTGAGTACCAAAGACGATCTTAAGCACGCCATTGAGTCGTGGGCGGAAACCGGGGTCGCCGGATCCCCAGACCAAAACGATGCAGCATCGGAGAGGAACGCCACGGCTCCCGAAGAGCGAGGAACGGGCCTCTCGCAGGAGGAGATCCAAGAAAGGGAAAAAAACAGATTACATGAATTGGAAATGGCACGACTCAAAATGGACGGTGAACTAAAATTAGCCGAGCAAAAACTGAACCTAGAACATCTGCGGCTCCGAGAAGAACGGGAAGAAAAACAGAGGCAGAGAGAGCTCGAAGAAAAAAGACTAACATTCGAACACGAGCGCAAACTGGCAGAAATAGAACTACGGAAGCAGAACAAAGAACCAGAGGTGCCCGAGCGACCGCGCACCCCGGGAGCAACCGAAAAGAAAGTCCACATCCCCAAGGATGTTGTCCGAGAGTATGTCCGAGAGGACGACATACAACAGTGGTTCAAAGCCTACGAGATCGCCATGACATCCCACCGGATCGATCAGAGTGACTGGGGAGCCGGCCTATGGGGGAGGTTCGTCAACGAAGGCCGCGATGCCCTACTGCAGCTCCCAGACCATCAGATGTCATCCTATGACCACATGAAGGCTGCCCTCCTCACCCGATATGGGCTCACACCCGAAATGTACCGCCAGAGGTTTCGGGACTGCACCCGGATCCCGGGTACAACGTGGGTGGAATATGTCAACTATTTCAGCCGAGCCTTCGAGGGTTGGATCAAGGGAAGCCACGTAACGACCTACGAGCAACTTTTCAACCTCATGGTGTGGGAGCACCTGTCTAACAACTGCTTCGTCGAGCTCCGGCAGCACCTCCTCGACAGTAAATTAACTGACCCACGGCAACTCGCCGCCGAAGCTGACCGGTGGGAAAGCACCCGAGTGGGCCGGAGAGGGCCACACGAGCAAAACCGGAACAACCAAGGTCAGCACCGTCCCCGAGGAGGAGGAGGAGGCCAGGGGCGAGGGAGAGACACCGTCCCAGCCACTCCCGCGGCCAGCACCCCGCCCCCGGCCGGCCGGGGCAACCCCCCGATGCGCCCGGGGTTCCGAGCCAACGTCACGTGTCACCGATGCCAGCGAGTCGGCCACTACGCCAATGACCCGAACTGTCCGCAGAACCAAACGCCAAGACCCCGCCAGGTATCTGCCGCCGCCCTGGGGGGAGAACAAATTTCCGAGGAACAAGAAGAATATGAGCAGGCACAACAGGAGTGGGAACCGGCCGCCATGGTTCTAGCGTGCCTAGGGGGAAAAGACATGGTCCCGCGGGCTCCCCTACCCGCCAACACCAGAAAATATAGCCAGTGGGTGAACATTAATGGGCGCCGGGCCGAAGCACTATGTGACACGGGGGCCAGTGTGACGGCCGTCCGCTGTCACCTGGTAAAACCAGAGCAGATCCTGCCGAACATTCTCTGCCCCGTCCGCTCAGCCGACAATTCCGAAAGTCTATGTCGGATGGCCTGCGTCCCCTTCGAATGGGGAGGGGTCTCCGGCATGTTGAAGGTGACGGTCCGGGATGATGCCCCCGTGGACTGTCTCCTGGGGAATGATCTTGAGAGTTCCCCGTGGGCCGCCGTCGAAAGAAGAGAGCACCTGGGGATGCTGGGCCTCCTGGACTGGGCGTGCGTAACCACCCGATCCATGGCCGCCCGTGCCATCCCCCGACCAGAAGAACCCGAATGGCCTGCACCTCCTCCACCGATCGCTCCAGTAGAGGACACCGACGATACCGACCCCCCAGAGCCAACCCCCGAAGGGGTCGCCCAGCCCCAGGACCTTCCCGACCTGGCTCAGTGGCGTCAAGAAGGGGGGCCCACCCAGGAACAGTTCCGCCAGGAGCAGAAGACCTGTCCCTCCCTCGAGGGACTCCGCCAGCAAGCCATCGCCCAGAGCGCAGGGGACTCCACCGGCGCCCATTGGGTCTATTGGGATAACGACCTGTTATACAGTGAACAAAGAATCGCGGAGTTAGGGGCCAGTCGAGTGCTGGTGGTGCCCCTCCGTTTCAGAGACTTCCTGCTAAATCTGGCCCATGATGTCCCCCTGGCTGGACACCTGGGCCAGGACAAAACCTACAGTCGCCTGGTGACCCACTTTTTCTGGCCGAAGATGCGAAACGACGTCCTCAACCACTGCCGGTCCTGCCCCACGTGCCAGGCCAGCGGGAAGAGCGGCCGCAAGCTCAAAGCACCTCTGCAACCCTTCCCAGTGGTCACCACCCCGTTCGAGAGTGTAGGTATAGACATTGTGGGGCCCCTGGACCCCCGCACAGCACAAGGACATCG
This sequence comes from Triturus cristatus, assembly GCF_964204655.1. Taxonomy (NCBI): domain Eukaryota; kingdom Metazoa; phylum Chordata; class Amphibia; order Caudata; family Salamandridae; genus Triturus; species Triturus cristatus. Next base: position 201,606,564 of record NC_140593.1, read on the forward strand.
GTTCATCCTGGTACTGGTGGACCACGCCACCCGCTACCCCGAGGCTGTGCCCCTGCGAACTGTAACAGCTCCGGTGGTCGGCCGGGCCTTAATGGGGATCTTCTCCCGGGTGGGCTTCCCCCGAGAAGTCGTCAGCGACCGAGGCACAAACTTTATCTCGAAATATATGAAGTCCCTCTGGCAACAGTGCGGGGTCACCTACCGATTCACGACCCCCTATCATCCTCAAGGGAACGGACTAGTGGAGCGATTCAACCGCACCCTCAAGGTAATGATTGGGGGATTGGAAGAGCCCCTCCGTCGTCAGTGGGATGTATTACTTCCGTGCCTCCTCTTCGCCTATCGGGAAGTTCCCCAGAAGTCCCTCGGATTTAGCCCTTTCGAACTCCTGTACGGGCACCCTGTGCGAGGGCCCCTCAGCCTAGTCAAAGAAGGGTGGGAGATGCCCCCCCTAAAGACCCCTCCAGACGTCTTCAAGTACCTCCTGGCCCTACGCAATCAGACCAGGCGATTCAGGGAAATGGCAAAAGCAAATCTTGAGGCCAGTCAGGAGGACATGAAAAAATGGTACGATCAGAATGCCTCCTTCGTCGAATTTGAACCTGGTCAACAAGTGTGGGTGATGTCCCCCACCGAACCATGTGCCTTGCAAGACAAGTGGACGGGGCCCTTCAAAGTGGTCGAACGCAAGAGCCCCGTCACCTATCTCATCGATATGGAGTCTCCCCGGAACCCCCTCCGGGTCCTCCACACCAACAGACTCAAACCCCACTTTGTGCGCTCGGAACTCAGCCTCCTGATGGCTACAGACAGTGGGGCGGAAGAAGACTCCGAGCCTCTCCCTGATCTCCTGAAGACTCAGGAGAAAGACGGTTCCGTGGACGGAGTCCGGCTCTCCGGTGCCCTCACCCCAGAGCAACGCCAGGGCTGCCGGGACCTCCTGCTGCAGTTTGCTCCTCTGTTTTCCCTCACCCCAGGGGTCACCCCCTGGTGCTTGCACGACGTGGACACTGGGGACAGTCCCCCTATCCGACACCGGGCCTACCGCGTACCAGATCGGGTGCGGGCCTGCATCCAAGCGGAAGTGTCCAAGATGCTCACGCTCGGGGTCATCGAGCCCTCGGACAGCCCCTGGGCCAGCCCGGTCGTGCTGGTCCCGAAAGCCGCTGCCCCCGGCACCACTCCTGAACTCCGATTCTGCGTCGACTATCGGGGCTTGAACGCTGTCACCAGGACCGACGCTCATCCCATCCCCCGAGCGGATGAATTGATCGACCGCATGGGGGTTGCCCGCTACCTCAGCATCTTCGACCTGACAGCGGGCTACTGGCAGATCGGTCTCACACCCCGAGCCCAAGAACGGTCCGCCTTTTCTACCCCCGATGGCCACTACCACTTCAAGGTCATGCCCTTCGGCATGAAGAATGCCCCAGCTACTTTTCAGCGACTAGTGAACCAGGTCTTGGCGGGGCTCGAAGAGTTCAGCGCCGCCTACCTGGACGATATCGCTGTGTACAGCCGCCACTGGTCCGACCACCTCCACCACCTCCGAGAGGTCCTGCAAGCCCTCCAGCGGGCCGGCCTCACAATCAAGGCCGGCAAGTGCCAAATTGGTCAGGGGTCCGTGACCTACCTCGGACACCAGGTGGGAAGCGGCCTGGTGGCCCCTCTGCAACTCAAAATTGCTGCCATCCAGTCCTGGCAACCCCCAGTCACGCAGACCGAGGTCCGAGCCTTCTTGGGACTCACCGGCTACTACCGGCGGTTCGTGAAGGACTATGGCAGCATTGTGGGGCCCCTCACGGGTCTCACGTCCAAAAACCACCCAAAGAAGATTAACTGGACCCCCGACTGTCAAACGGCCTTCGAGAAGCTGAAAACCGCCCTGTGCACCGCCCCGGTGCTCCAGGCCCCCGATTACAGTCGGGAGTTCATTGTGCAAATGGACGCCTCCGACCACGGCATCGGGGCGGTTCTCTCCCAGCTGAACCCCGAGGGTCTTGACCAGCCGGTGGCCTTCATCAGCAGACGCCTCCTGGCCCGAGAGCAGCGCTGGAGCACAATCGAGAGGGAGGCCTTCGCAGTAGTGTGGGCCCTCAAAAAGCTCCGGCCCTATCTCTTCGGTACCCACTTCCGGGTGCAAACCGATCATCGACCCCTGCAGTGGCTAATGCAGATGCGGGGGGAAAACCCAAAACTATTGCGCTGGTCCATCTCCCTGCAGGGGATGGACTTCACTGTGGAACATCGACCGGGCCAAGACCACGCCAACGCAGATGGCCTGTCACGCTTTTTCCGCCTCGACGAGGAGAGTCCCCAAGAGGATGGGTGACTCTCCCCGCCTTCAGCTGGGGGGGACGCATGTTGGACAGGCCACATGAGGGGCTTGCTCCCCCCCCGCATGACAAGGCCCGCGCCCCGGACTCCCAGGTGTTACCCACAAGGGCAACCCGCACCCCGTCTCCCAACGGAACTCCTGCCCCCGGACATCCATGTATCATGGGGCCGAACCACTACCGGCTCCCCCGGCCGGATCAGCCGCCATCTTGGACACCGCGCCACGAGGCCGCGTGGCCTCCGCCCGACCCTTACCCTGGGCCTGGCCCGGCCCCGACATCCCGGCACCACCATCCACCCAGGAGGTGAACGGACCACTTGGCAGGTCAATGGGAGAAAGAAGTGTCGATGGCTCTCCCCCGCCAGGTGCCGATCGCCCTCCAGCTCCCCCAGGCGCTGGCTCCACCCCCTGCTGGGTGTCTGGACTCCCTCATCCCGGACCCCCCGACCTCCAAGTGCGAGGGTCCGGACATCAAAGGGCGCCAGACCTATAACTAGGGCGGCTCCAGAGCAGGAAGGCAGTTGTATCCTGGAGTCGAGAGACACCGAGAAGAATTCAGCCTTGACGGACTACCGGCGCTGCCGTAGCCCTACCTTGTGAACTATCGTCCTGCCTGCTGGCGCTGCCGCGGCCTTCTGCATCCTCCTTCCTCGTCGGGACCTGCTGGCGCTGCCGTGGACCGTTGCAACAACACCTTCATCGGGACCTGCTGGCGCTGCCGCGGACCATGTAACGACCACCTTCACCGGGACCTGCTGGCGCTGCCGCGGACCGTGTAACGACCACCTTCACCGGGACCTGCTGGCGCTGCCGCGGCCCGTCCAAGCTAGAACATCGAGCTCGAGGATTGTGAGCTATCCACCCTTCCATCTCAGCTACCAGATTGGTAATCAGACTGTCCCGCTACCCCCTTTTCCCCAACCAAGAGACTAGAATCGAGGGGACCCCTGAGTCCAGACCTCCTTGTACCATTCCATCGTACCTTAAGAAATCGCTTATAAAGAACGTTAAATCCTATCCTTGTGTGGTGTATATCTGTGGGGGGGAAGTTACTCATCTGTACGATCGCTGGAGACGGCTCTCCCCGGAGACCTCTCCCCTTGTCCTCGGCCGACCCTCCCGGTCCGTCTAACACTCAATAATCCCTGCTGCGATATTGTTGCATTTATACAATAACACACTGCTGCACGGCACACACTGCTGCACGCCGCACACTGCTGCATGCCACACACTGCTGCACACTGTTGCATTACTCACTGCTGCATGCTGCACGACACTGCTGCATGCAGCACACTGCTGCACGCAGCACACTGCTGCACGCCGCACACTGCTACATGCCACACACTGCTGCATGCCGCTGCATGCCACAGTGCTGCATGCCTAACACTGCTACACGAAACACTGCTACACGCCACACACTGCTGCACGCCGCACACTGCTGCACGCCACACACTGCTGCATGCCTCACACTGCTGCACGCCTCACACTGCTGCACGCCTCACACTGCTGCACGCCTCACACTGCTGCATGCCGCACACTACCGCATGCCACACACTGCTGCGCACACTGCTGCATTACACACTGCTGCATTACACACTGCTGCATGCCGCACACACCTGCACTCCGCACACTGCTGCACGCCGCACACTGTGGCATGCAGCACACTGCTGCACGCCGCACACTACCGCACGCAGCACACTGCTGCACGTCGCACACTGCTGCATGCCACACACTGCTGCATGCCTCACACTGCTGCACGCCTCACACTGCAGCACGCCTCACACTGCTGTATGCCGCACACTACTGCATGCCACACACTGCTGCTCACACTGCTGCATTACACACTGCTGCATTACACACTGCTGCACGCCGCACACTGCTGCACACCGCACACTGCTGCACACCGCACACTGCTACACAAAACACTGCTGCACACCTCACACTGCTGCACGCCTCACACTGCTGCACGCCACACACTGCTGCACGCCACACACTGCTGCACGCCACTGTGAGACCGGCCTCGTGGCGTGGGCCCTCCCGACCAGCAGGTTACTCTGCCACCACGCCGAACCTCGTTGATACAGCCTTCCGGCCACCATGGGCCAACATCCCGAGGGCCGACCAGATCCCCAACACGCATGCCCGGCCGAGGGAGAGCGAAACCCCCCCAAACCAGACCGAGAGGCGCCGACCCTGTCACACCTCTGGTCTCTCCCCGAGGGAGGTTTCGATCGGCCACCAGGCCCCCGGGGAGCAGGCGCCTCGACCGCTGGGTGTCTGGAGTCCCTCCCGGACCCACCTGAACAGATCAAAGGGCCGAGCGACAGGAAACCCCGACACACCGCCCCCCAGGCACCAGACCCCTCTCCGCGAGGACTCCGGACTTCAAAGAGGAGGGGGAGTATAACAAGGGGTGCTGAAGGGACGAGAGCAGAGAAGACCTGGACTGACGAGAGCCTGCTGACCTGGTCGCGGCTCGATCGCTCCCCGAACCGAAGAACGCTACCCGAACTCTGAACCATCTGAGCCCTGCTGACGCTGTCGCGGCTCCCCGAACTCTGAACCATCTGAGCCCTGCTTACGCTGTCGCGGCTCCCCGAACTCTGAACCATCTGAGCCCTGCTGACGCTGTCGCGGCTCCCCGAACTCTGAACCATCTGAGCCCTGCTGACGCTGTCGCGGCTCCCCGAACTCTGAACCATCTGAGCCCTGCTGACGCTGTCGCGGCTCCCCGAACTCTGAACCATCTGAGCCCTGCTGACGCTGTCGCGGCTCCCCGAACTCTGAACCATCCGAGCCCTGCTGACGTCGTCGCGGCTCCCCGAACTACGAACCTCCAGTGCCTGCTGAGGGACTCGCGGCCTGCTCCTCCAAGAGAATCGGCAGAGATTGCCGAGAGAAGCAACAACCCCTCAGCTCGAGGATTGAGAGCTGTGCGCCGGATACCTCGCAGAGACACTGATTCAAAGACTGTCCCGCTACCCCTTTTTCCCTCATCACGAGATCGCTGCCGCTTGTGGCATTAATTCTGCACCTGCCTGCCGGATCATAAAGATCCCTGACAACTACCGATAAAAGCATATTGTCTTACAACGAATTACTGTGTGGTGTTTCTCTATCCGAAGAGAGAGTAAGCGCAGCGTGTGCGATCCTAGGTACGAGACCCTTCCAGGAAGGGCCTCCCCGCTCTTGCTCGGACTAACTCTGGGTAAGGTGAGCCTCCGGGTGGTCGGGAACGCATTCCGTAGCCTCCCCGGGGAACGCCTTCCAACAGCCACACATTGCTGCACGCCTCCTACTGCTGCATGCCGCACACTGCTGCACGCCACACACTGCTGCACGCCGCACACTGCTGCATGCCTCACACTGCTGCACGCCGCACACTGCTGCATGCCGCACACTGCTGCACGCAGCACACTGCTGCACACCGCACACTACCGCACACCACACACTGCTGCGCACACTGCTGCATTAGACACTGCTGCATTACACACTGCTGCACGCCGCACACTGCTACACGCCTTACACTGCTACACGAAACACTGCTGCATGCCTCACACTGCTGCACGCCTCACACTGCTGCACGCCACACTCTGCTGCACGCCACACACTGCTGCACGCCACACACTGCTGCACGCCTCACACTGCTGCACACCTCACACTGCTGCACACCGCACAATGCTGCACACCGCACACTGCTGCACGCTGCACACTGCTGCATGCCACACACTGCTGCACGCAGCACACTGCTGCATGTCGCACACTGCTGCACACCACACACTGCTGCACGCCACACACTGTTGCACGCCGCTGCAAGCTACACAGTGCTGCACGCCACACACTGCTGCACGCCACACACTGCTGCACGCAGCACACTGCTGCACGCCGCACACTGCTGCACGCCACACACTGGTGCACGGCACACACTGCTGCATGCTGCACACTGCTGCACGCAACACACTGCTGCATTACTCACTGCTGCATGCTGCACGACACTGCTGCACGCAGCACACTGCTGCACGCCGCACACTTCTGCACGCCGCACACTGTTGCACGCCGCTGCACGCTACACAGTGCTGCATGCCTCACACTGCTACGCGAAACACTGCTGCACGCCGCACACTGCTACACAAAACACTGCTGCATGCCTCAGACTGCTGCACGCCTCACACTGCTGCACGCCACACGCTGCTGCACGCCACAAACTGCTGCACGGCTCACACTGCTGCACACCTCACACTGCTGCACGCCTCACACTGCTGCACGCCGCACACTGCTGCACGCCTCACACTGCTGCACGCTTCACACTGCTGCACGCCACACACTGCTACACGCCACACACTGCTGCACACCACACACTGCTGCATGCCACTGCATGCTACACACTGCTGCACGCCACACACTGCTGCATGCCGCACACTGCTGCACGCCACACACTGTTGCATGCCGCACACTGCTGCACGCCGCACAATGCTACACGAAACACTGCTGCATGCCACACACTGCTGCATGGCACACACTGCTGCACGCCGCACACTGCTGCACACCACACACTGCTACACACTGTTACATTACCCACTGCTGCATGCTGCACGTCACTGCTGCACACAGCACACTGCTGCATGCCGCACACTGCTGCACGCCGCACACTGCTGCACGCCGCTGCACGCCACAGTGCTGCATGCCTCACACTGCTACACGAAACACTGCTGCACACCACACACTGCTGCACGCCGCACACGCACGCCACACACTGCTGCACGCCTCAGTGCTGCATGCCTCACACTGCTACACGAAACACTGCTGCACACCACACACTGCTGCACGCCGCACACGCACGCCACACACTGCTGCACGCCTCACACTGCTGCACTCCTCACACTGCTGCACTCCTCACACTGCTGCACACCTCACACTGCTGCACGCCTCACACTGCTGCACACCGCACACTACCGCACGCCACACACTGCTGCGCACACTGCTGCATTACACACTGCTGCATTACACACTGCTGCATGCCGCACACTGCTGCACGCCGCACACTGCTGCATGCCAAACACTGCAACACGAAACACTGCTGCACGCCTCACACTGCTGCATGCCTCACACTGCTGCACGCCACACACTGCTGCACACCACACACTGCTGCCCGCCACACACTGCTGCACGCATCATACTGCTGCACGCCGCACACTGCTGCACACCGCACACTGCTGCATGCTGCACACTGCTGCACGCCTCACACTGCTGCGCACCGCACACAGCTGCACGCCGCACACTGCTGCACGCCGCACACTGCTACATGCGGCACACTGCTGCACGCCGCACACTGCTGCACGCCACACACTGCTGCATGCCGCTGCACGCCACACACTGCTGCACGCCACACACTGCTGCACGCAGCACACTGCTGCACACCGCACACTTCTGCACGCCGCACGCTACTGCACGCCACACACTGCTGCGCACACTGTTGCATTACACACTGCTGCATTACACACTGCTGCATGCTGCACACTGCTGCATGCCTCACACTGCTACACAAAACACTGCTGCACGCCTCACACTGCTGCACGCCTCACACTGCTGCACGCCGTACAATGCTGCATGCCGCACACTGCTGCATGCCGCACACTGCTGCATGCCACACACTGCTGCACGCCTCACACTGCTGAATGCCGCACACTGCTGCACGCCTCACACTGCTGCACGCTTCACACTGCTGCACGCCGCACACTGCTACACGCCACACACTGCTGCACACCACACACTGCTGCATGCCGCTGCACACCACACACTGCTGCATGCCACACACTGCTGCACGTCGCACACTGTTACACGCCGCACACTGCTGCATGCCGCACACTGCTGCATGCCGCACACTGCTGCATGCCGCACAATGCTACACGAAACACTGCTGGATGCCACACACTGCTGCACGGCACACACTGCTGCACGCCGCACACTGCTGCAGTGTGTAATGCAGCAGTGTGTAATGCAGCAGTGTGCACACTGCTGCATGCCGCTGCATGCCACACACTGCTGCATGCCGCACACTGCTGCACGCCGCTGCACGCCACAGTGCTGCATGCCTCACACTGCTACACGAAACACTGCTGCACACCACACACTGCTGCACGCCGCACACGCACGCCACACACTGCTGCACGCCTCACACTGCTGCACTCCTCACACTGCTGCACACCTCACACTGCTGCACGCCTCACACTGCTGCACGCCGCACACTACCGCACGCCACACACTGCTGCGCACACTGCTGCATTACACACTGCTGCATTACACACTGCTGCACGCCGCACACTGCTGCACGCCGCACACTGCTGCATGCCAAACACTGCTACACGAAACACTGCTGCACGCCTCACAATGCTGCACGCCTCACACTGCTGCACGCCACACACTGCTGCACACCACACACTGCTGCACGCATCATACTGCTGCATGCCGCACACTGCTGCACGCCACACACTGCTGCACGCCGCACACTGCTACACGTGGCACACTGCTGCACGCCGCACACTGCTGCACGCCACACACTGCTGCATGCCGCTGCACGCCACACACTGCTGCACGCCACACACTGCTGCACACAGCACACTGCTGCACACCGCACACTGCTGCACGCCGCACACTACTGCACGCCACACACTGCTGCGCACACTGTTGCATTACACACTGCTGCATTACACACTGCTGCACGCTGCACACTGCTGCACGCCTCACACTGCTACACAAAACACTGCTGCACGCCTCACACTGCTGCACGCCTCACACTGCTGCACGCCGCACAATGCTGCACGCCGCACACTGCTGCATGCCGCACACTGCTGCACGCCACACACTGCTGCACGCCTCACACTGCTGAATGCCGCACACTGCTGCACACCTCACACTGCTGCACGCTTCACACTGCTGCACGCCGCACACTGCTACACGCCACACACTGCTGCACACCACACACTGCTGCATGCCGCTGCACACCACACACTGCTGCATGCCACACACTGCTGCACGTCGCACACTGTTGCACGCCGCACACTGCTTCATGCCGCACACTGCTGCATGCCGCACAATGCTACACGAAACACTGCTGGATGCCACACACTGCTGCACGGCACACACTGCTGCACACCGCACACTGCTGCAGTGTGTAATGCAGCAGTGTGTAATGCAGCAGTGTGCACACTGCTGCATGCCGCTGCATGCCACACACTGCTGCACGCCACACACTGCTGCATGCAGCACACTGCTGCACGCCGCACACTGCTGCACGCCGCTGCACGCCACACACTGCTGCACATCACACACTGCTGCACGCCGCACACTGCTACACGAAACACTGCTGCACGCCTCACACTGCTGCATGCCACACACTGCTGCGCACACTGCTGCATTACACACTGCTGCATTACACATTGCTGTATGCCGCACACTGCTGCATGCCGCACACTGCTGCACGCCTCACACTGCTACATGAAACACTGCTGCACGCCTCACACCTCACACTGCTGCATGCCTCACACTGCTGCACACCTCACACTGCTGCATGCCTCACACTGCTGCACACCTCACACTGCTGCACGCCTGTTGGAAAGGCGTTCGCCGGAGGGGAGTTCGGTACATGTCTTGCCCACCCCTTTGACCCACCTTTCCCAAGTAGGCCGAACCAGGCGCGCACACCCTGAACTGACACTACGAACAGAGAGACACCACACGTATTCTTCGTAGGACGATAGTTTCTTTTATCGAAGGGTTCAAGGGATCTTTATGATCCAAGGAGTAAGTAGTACATCAGCGGCACATGATACTACAAATCGGTGGTAGGGGAATGGGGGTAGCGGGACAGTCTTTGAAGGTAGTGTCTCTGCAAAGTACCCTGCGGATAGCTCACAATCCTCGAGCTGGAGGGTGTCGTTTCTCTGGGCGATCTCTTGCCAAGTCGTCCTCGAGGGGAGCGCCGCGAGTCACTCAGCAGGCACAGATAGTCGGAGTTCGGGAGCCGCGATCTCGTCAGCAGGGCTCAGATGGTTCAATGGCTGGGGGCCGCGAGTCACTCAGCAGGCCCAGGTGGTTCGGAGTTCGGGAGCCGCGATCTCGTCAGCAGGGCTCAGATGGTTCAATGGCTGGGGGCCGCAAGTCACTCAGCAGGCCCAGGTGGTTCGGAGTTCGGGAGCCGCGATCTCGTCAGCAGGGCTCAGATGGTTCAATGGCTGGGGGCCGCGAGTCACTCAGCAGGCAAAAGGTGGTTCAGTATTCGGGGGCCACGACAGCGTCAGCAGGCTTCGATAGTTCCAGGTCTTCTCTGCCATTCGTCCCTCCGGCACCCCCTATTATACTCCCCCTGCCCTTTGATGTCCGGAGTCCTCGCAGAGAGGGGTCTTTGGTGACTGAGGGGGTTCGGCGGGATTTCCTGCCACTCGTTTCTTTGGTCTTTTCAGGTGGGTCTGGGAGGGTCCCCAGACACTCGGCAGGCGTGGCGCCTGCTCCCCAGGGGCCTGGTGGCCGATCGAGCCCTCCCGGGGGAAGGCGATCCGAGGTGCGACTGGGCTGGCGCCCCTTGGTCTGGCTCGGGGGTTCCCGCTCCCTCGGTCGGACATGCGTGGTAGGGTGTCGAGTCTGTCGGGGACTCTGGCCGGCCCTCGGATCTGTGTGGCTGGGGCGGCCGGAGTCGGAGATGCCGTGTCTTGGGGGTGGTTGCAGGTTGGCGGGATGATCGGGAGGGCATACGCCGTGAGGCCGGTCTCACACGCGTCCCCCCCAGCTGAAAGGCGTGGAGAACTACCCATCCACTGGGGGGTTCTCCTCGCCGAAGCGGAAGAACCGGGACAGGCCGTCGGCGTTGGCATGATCCGTCCCGGGGCGATGCTCGACAGTGAAGTCCATCCCTTGGAGGGAGATTGACCATCGTAATAGCTTGGGGTTCTCTCCCCGCATCTGCATCAGCCACCGCAAGGGCCGGTGGTCCGTCTGCACTCGGAAGTGGGTTCCGAACAGATAGGGTCGTAGTTTCTTAAGGGCCCAGACTACGGCGAAGGTCTCTCGTTCTATGGTACTCCAACGTTGTTCTCGAGGCAGCAGCCTTCGGCTGATGAAGGCTATGGGCTGATCTATGCCCTTGTCGTTGAACTGCGAGAGGACGGCTCCGATGCTGTGTTCGGACGCGTCGGTCTGGACCACAAACTCCTGGGAGTAGTCGGGGGCCTTGAGTACTGGGGCGGTGCACATGGCGGTTTTCAAGGCGTCGAACGCCTGCTGGCACGGGGGGGTCCACTGCACCTTCTTCGGGAGTTTTTTGGAGGTCAACTCTGTGAGAGGCCCCGCGAGGCTACCATAGTTTTTAATGAACCGCCGGCAGTATACTGTGAGGCCCAGGAAGGCCCGGACTTCCGTCTGAGTGGTGGGGGGCTCCCAGGACTTGATGGCGTCGATCTTTGGTTGGAGGGGGGCAACCTGCCCGCTGCCCACCTGATGCCCCAGGTAGACCACGGAGCCTTGCCCGAGCTGGCATTTGCTGGCCTTCACTGTTAGGCCGGCTCGGCGCAGGGCCAGCAGTACTTGTCGGAGGTGCTGGAGATGCTCGTGCCATTGAGAGCTGAATACGGCTATGTCATCCAGGTACGCTGCGCTGAACTCCTCGAGTCCGGCCAGGACCTTGTTTACCAACCGCTGGAAAGTGGCCGGGGCATTTTTCATCCCGAACGGCATGACCCTGAAACGGTAGTGTTCATCGGGTGTGGAGAAGGCGGAGCGTTCTTTCGCCCCCTCCGTGAGCGCAATCTGCCAGTAACCGCAGGTCAGGTCGAAGGTGCTGAGGAAACGTGCGGCCCCAAGGCGGTCGATGAGCTCGTCAGCGCGGGGAATAGGGTGAGCGTCCGCCCGGGTGACCGCATTGAGCCCCCGGTAGTCCACACAGAATCTTAGTTCGGGGGCGACCCCAAGGGCGGCCGCTTTCGGGACCAGGACTACCGGACTGGCCCAGGGGCTATCGGAGGGTTCGATCACTCCAAGGGTTAACATCTTCTGTACCTCGGTCTTGATACAGGTGCGGACCCGGTCAGGCACCCGGTAGGCTCGGTGTCTCACAGGTGGGCTGTCGCCGGTGTCTACGTCGTGGACACACCAGTCGGTGACTCTTGGGATGAGGGAGAAGAGGTCTGCGAATTGTCTGAGCAGCTGGCGACAGTCGTCGGACTGTTGGGGAGTGAGGGTGGTTGACAGCTTCACTCCCTCCACGGAACCATCCAGTTCTTTTGCGCACAGGGGGTCGGGCAGGGGTTCAGTGTCTTCTTCCGCCCCGTCATCGGTGGCCAGTAACAAACTCAACTCCGTTCTCACAAAGTAGGGCTTGAGACGGTTCACGTGGAGAACCCGGAGGGGGTTCCGTGGGGACTGTACATCGATCAGGTACGTGACCTGACTCTTCCGCTCGATCACCTTGAAGGGGCCAGTCCATTTGTCCTGTAGGGCGCAGGGCTTCACCGGGGCCATGACCCAAACCTGCTGGCCCGGCTGGAACTCGACCAGAGTTGCGTTCTGGTCATACCAGCGCTTCATCTCTTCTTGGCTGGCCTCGAGGTTAGCCTCAGCGAGTTCTCTGAACTTCCGGGTCTGGTTGCGGAGCGCCAGGATGTAGCGGAACTGTTAGACGGACCGGGAGGGTCGGCCGAGGACAAGGGAAGAGGTCTCCGGGGAGAGCCGTCTCCAGCGATCGTACAGACGAGTAACTTCCCCCCCACAGATGTACACCACACAAGGATAGGATTTAACGTTCTTTATAAGCGATTTCTTAAGGTACGATGGAATGGTACAAGGAGGTCTGGACTCAGGGGTCCCCTCGATTCTAGTCTCTTGGTTTGGGAAAGGGGGTAGCGGGACAGTCTGGTTACCAATCTGGTAGATGCGATGATGGATAGCTCACAATCCTCGAGCTCGGTGTTCTAGCTTGGACGGGCCGCGGCAGCGCCAGCAGGTCCCGGTGAAGGTGGTCGTTACACGGTCCGCGGCAGCGCCAGCAGGTCCCGATGAAGGTGGTCGTTACACGGTCCGCGGCAGCGCCAGCAGGTCCCGATGAAGGTGGTGGTTACAACGGTCCGCGGCAGCGCCAGCAGGTCCCGACAAAGGTAGTAGTTACAACGGTCCGCGGCAGCGCCAGCAGGTCCCAACGAGGATGGAGGATGCAGAAGGCCGCGGCAGCGCCAGCAGGCAGGACGACAGTTCACAAGGCAGGGCTACGGCAGCGCCGGTAGTCCGTCAAGGATGAGTTCTTCTCGGTGTCTCTCGACTCCAGGATACAACTGCCTTCCTGCTCTGGAGCTGCCCTAGTTATAGGTCTGGCGCCCTTTGATGTCCGGACCCTCGCACTTGGAGGTCGGGAGGTCCGGGATGAGGGAGTCCAGACACCCAGCAGGGGGGTGGAGCCAGCGCCCGGGGGAGCTGGAGGGCGATCGGCACCTGGCGGGGGAGAGCCATCGACACTTCTTTCTCCCATCGACCTGCCAAGTGGTCCGTTCACCTCCTGGGTGGATGGTGGTGCCGGGATGTCGGGGCCTGGCCAGGCCCAGGGTTAGGGTCGAGCTGAGGCCATGCGGCCTCGTGGTGCAGTGTCCAAGATGGCGGCTGGTCCGGCCGGGGGAGCCGGTAGTGGTTCGGCCCCATGATACATAGATGTCCGGGGGCAGGAGTTCCGTCGGGAGACGGGGTGCGGGTTGTTTCTGTGGGTAACACCTGGAGGGCCGGGGCTTGGGCCCTGTCATGCGGGGAGGGAGCAAGCCCTTCATGTGGCCTGTCCAACAGGAACACATCAGGGGGGTCCCCCGGGGGCTTGTCTCCCAGCCCTCTTTGACCAGGCTCAGGGGCCCCCGGACGGGGTGTCCGTATAGTAGTTCAAATGGGCTGAACCCCAGGGACTTTTGGGGAACTTCCCGGTACGCGAACAGGAGGCAAGGGAGGAGGACGTCCCATCTTCGGCGTAGGGGCTCCTCGAGGCCCAGGATCATCCCCTTCAGGGTTCGGTTGAAGCGTTCCACCAGGCCGTTGCCCTGGGGGTGGTAGGGGGTCGTGAATTTATAGGTTACTCCGCACTGCTGCCACAGGGACTTCATGTAGCGGGATATGAAGTTAGTGCCGCGATCACTCACAACCTCGCGAGGGAATCCGACACGGGAGAAGATCCCCATGAGAGCCCGGCCCACCACGGGAGCCGTCACAGTGCGGAGGGGAATGGCCTCGGGGTAGCGGGTGGCATGGTCCACCAGGACGAGGATGAATCTGTGGCCCTGGGCGGTCTTCGGATCCAGGGGTCCCACGATGTCGATGCCGACCCGCTCAAACGGGGTACTCACAACGGGGAAGGGTTGTAATGGAGCCTTGCGCTTTCCGCCACTTTTCCCACTGCCCTGGCACGTGAGGCAGGATTTACAGTGGACTTCTACATTTGCTCGCATCTTGGGCCAATAGAAGTGTGTAACTAATCGCTGATATGTTTTGTCTTGGCCCAGGTGTCCTGCCAAGGGTACATCGTGGGCCAGGCCCAGGAGGAGGCTTCTGAAGCGCAGGGGTACCACCAGTACTCGGGCTGCGCCTAGCTCGGCTGACTTTTGTTCACTATATAGGAGGCCATTGTCCCAATAGACCCAGTGGGTCCCGGTTCGGTCACCGGCGGTCTGGGCTTCTGCTTGTTGTCGGAGTCCCACGAGTAAAGGCCAGGTGGCCTGTTCCTGGCAGAACTCTTCACGGGAGGGCCCTCCCTCACAGCGCCACTGGGCCATCTCGGGCAGTTCTCCGAGCTCAGTCAGTGTCTCAAGGGCGGAAGGCTCCGGCCCTTCTCCTGGGGTAGGGTCTTCTTCTCCCTCCGAAGGAGGGTTGTCCGTTTTCGGTAGGGTGTCCCGGTTCTCGGGGACAGTGTTCGGTGGGAGGGCCTCACCGCCCTCAGAGGGAGGCAATCGCGCGGTCATGGAGCGCGTGGTGGCGCAGACCCATTCGGGTAGGCCCATCATCCCGAGATGGGCTCTTCGTTCCACTTGCCCCCATGGGGAACTCTCAAGGTCGTTGCCCAGGAGGCAGTCTACGGGCTGTGATGTTCGGACGGCTACCTTCAATTCTCCGGAGACTCCTCCCCACTCGAAAGGCACCAGAGCCATCTGGCAGAGGCTCTCAGAATTGTCGGAGGATATGACCGGACAGAGGGCACCAGGTAGGATCTGGTCTTCAGAGATTAGGTTGCGGTGGACCGCGGTGACACTTGCTCCGGTATCGCGGAGGCCCTCGACTCGGTGGCCGGTAATGGTCACCTGCTGTCGGTACTTCTTCGTGTTGGCGGGCAAGGGTGTCCCGGGGACCATCTCTCGATCACCAAGGGAGACCAGGGCCATGGCAGCTGGTTCCCACTCTTCAGAGTCCTCTATCTCTTCTCCTAGGGCCACGGAGGCCATCTGCCGGGCCGGGGGGTTGGTCGTTGCGGTTCGTTGATACTGGGGACACTGGGGGTCATTGGCGTAGTGTCCGGGCTGTTGGCAGCGGAAGCAGGTGATCCTGGTTCGGGGCCCTAGCCGCCCCGGGGCTCCGGTGCTGGCTGGGGACGGAGCTGGACCTGCCGCTGGTGGGCTGCTGGGAGGGCTGTGCCGGGGCCCCCCTGGGAAGTCTCTTGGTCGGCCGTGGTTTCCTCCGCCCCTCTGGCGGGGGGGTCCTTGACTGTGGTGACCGTAGTCTCTCACGGGGCCTCGTGTGGCCCGGGTGTTCACCCAACGGTCAGCCTCGGCGGCCAGCTTTCGAGGGTCGGTGAGTTTACTGTCCAAGAGATGTTGGCGCAGTTCTACAAAGCAATTGGCTGCTAAATGTTCCCAGGCGATCAAATCAAACAGCTCTTCGAAGGTGGAGACCTTGCTACCCTTGATCCACCCGTCCAAGGCCCGGCTGTAAAAGTTCACGTATTCTACCCATGTGGTGCCCGGTATCTTTTTGCAATCTCGGAACCATTGCCGGTACATCTCGGGAGTGAGTCCATACCGGCCCACAAGGGCTTCTTTCATGTGGCTGTAGGAGTTCATGACCGTGGAGGGCAGATCCAGCAGGGTATCTCTTCCTTCGCTTAAGAACCGGCCCCACAGGCCAGCCCCCCAATCCTTCTGCGGGACTCGGTGAGAGGTCATGGCGACTTCGTAGGCCTTAAACCACTGCTGGATATCGTCGTTCTTGTAATACTCCTTTACCACATCCTTGGGGATGTGGACTTTGGCTTCTACGGTGGAAGCGGATGGTAGATTCCCGGAAGGTCGGGACTCTTCGCTTTTAGCCCTCAACTCGATCTCTTTCAGGCTGCGTTCATGTTCCAGCTGGAGTTTCTTTTCGTCGTGCTCTCTTTGGCGTCTCTTCTCCTCGAGTTCCCCCTGTAGCCGTAACTGCTCGACGGCTAACTTTTTCTCGGCCAGTTTTATTTCTCCCTCGATTTTCAGCTTGGCCAGTTCAAGTTCGTGGTTGCGGTTTCTCTCTCGGTCTGCTAGTTCCTCGGGGGACAGGTTCCCCTCTGGCCCGTTGTTTCTCACCGGGATGCTCCGTGGTTCATGGGCGGAGTCTCCTTCCGTTTGGGTCTGGGGCGCCCCCGTCTCGACCCAGGTCTTCAATACTTTCTGGAAGTCTTCCTTTGTGCTTAATCCGGTGGTAGCGATTCCAAGGTCTTTGCAAAATTGCTTTAATTCTCTATGCGTATAATAGTCCAATTGATCCTCTCGGAACGGTGAGCTCATTTCGGTACCTGCGGCACCCAGGGAGGTTTCTCCTTCCATCTCTGTTTGGTAGTGCGTCAGTCGTTCTCTGCACGCTCTCTTTCGGTGTCGGCTCGTATCCCGTCGTCTGCCACCAAATGTTGGAAAGGCGTTCGCCGGAGGGGGGTTCGGTACACGTCTTGCCCACCCCTTTGACCCACCTTTCCCAAGTAGGCCGAACCAGGCGCGCACACCCTGAACTGACACTACGAACAGAGAGACACCACACGTATTCTTCGTAGGACGATAGTTTCTTTTATCGAAGGGTTCAAGGGATCTTTATGATCCAAGGAGTAAGTAGTACATCAGCGGCACAAGATACTACAAATCGGTGGTAGGGGAATGGGGGTAGCGGGACAGTCTTTGAAGGTAGTGTCTCTGCAAAGTACCCTGCGGATAGCTCACAATCCTCGAGCTGGAGGGTGTCGTTTCTCTGGGCGATCTCTTGCCAAGTCGTCCTCGAGGGGAGCGCCGCGAGTCACTCAGCAGGCACAGATAGTTGGAGCTCGGGAGCCGCGATCTCGACAGCAGGGCTCAGATGGTTCAATGGCTGGGGGCCGCGAGTCACTCAGCAGGCCCAGGTGGTTCGGAGTTCGGGAGCCGCGATCTCGTCAGCAGGGCTCAGATGGTTCAATGGCTGGGGGCCGCGAGTCACTCAGCAGGCCTAGGTGGTTCAGTATTCGGGGGCCGCGACAGCGTCAGCAGGCTTCGATAGATCCAGGTCTTCTCTGTCATTCGTCCCTCCGGCACCCCTATTATACTCCCCCTGCCCTTTGAAGTCCGGAGTCCTCGCAGAGAGGGGTCTTTGGTGACTGAGGGGGTTCGGCGGGATTTCCTGCCGCTCGTTTCTTTGGTCTTTTCAGGTGGGTCTGGGAGGGTCCCCAGACACTCGGCAGGCGAGGCGCCTGCTCCCCAGGGGCCTGGTGGCCGATCGAGCCCTCCCGGGGGAAGGCGATCCGAGGTGCGACTGGGCTGGCGCCCCTTGGTCTGGCTCGGGGGTTCCCGCTCCCTCGGTCGGACATGCGTGGTAGGGTGTCGAGTCTGTCGGGGACTCTGGCTGGCCCTCGGATCTGTGTGGCTGGGGCGGCCGGAGTCGGAGATGCCGTGTCTTGGGGGTGGTTGCAGGTTGGCGGGATGATCGGGAGGGCATACGCCGTGAGGCCGGTCTCACAACGCCACACAGTGCTGCATGCCACACACTGCTGCACGCCTCACACTGCTGCATGCCTCACACTGCTGAACGCCTCACACTGCTGCATGCAGCACACTGCTGCACGCTGCACACTGCTGCACACCGCACACTGCTGCACGCCGCACACTGCTGCATGCCACGCACTGCTGCATGCCGCTGCATGCCACACACTGCTGCACGCCACATACTGCTGCACGCAGCACACTGCTGCACACCGCACACTGCTGCACTCCGCACACTGCTACACAAAACACTGCTGAGCGCGTCACACACTGCTGCACGCCACACACTGCTGCACGCCACACAATGCTACACGAAACACTGCTGCACGCCACACCCTGCTGCACGCCACACACTGCTGCACGATGCACACTGCTGCACACCACACACTGCTGCACACTGCTGCATTACTCACTGCTGCATGCTGCACGACACTGCTGCACGCAGCACACTGCTGCACGCAGCACACTACTGCACGCCGCACACTGCTGCATGCCGCTGCACGCCACAGTGCTGCATGCCTCACACTGCTACACGAAACACTGCTGCACGCCACACACTGCTGCACGCCGCACACTGCTGTACGCCACACACTGCTGCACGCCACACACTGCTGCACGCCGCACACTGCTGCACGCCGCACACTATCGCACGCCACACACTGCTGCGCACACTGCTACATTACACACTGCTGCATTACACACTGCTGCACGCCGCACACTGCTGCATGCCACACACTGCTACACGAAACACTGCTGCACGCCTCACACTGCTGCATGCCTCACACTGCTGCACGCCACACACTGCTGCATGCCTCACACTGCTGCACGCCTCACACTGCTGCATGCCGCACACTGCTGCACGCTGCACACTGCTACACGCCACACACTGCTGCACGCCACACACTGCTGCACGCCGCTGCACGCCACACACTGCTGCACGCCACACACTGCTGCATGCCACACACTGATGCACGCAGCACACTGCTGCGCGCCGCACACTGCTGCATGCCACACACTGCTGCACGCCACACACTGCTGCACGCCACTCACTGCTGCACGGCGCACAATGCTACATGAAACACTGCTGCACGGCACACACTGCTGCATGGCACACACTGCTGCACGCCTCTCACTGCTGCATGCCACACACTGCTGCACACTGCTGCATTACTCACTGCTGCATGCTGCACGACACTGCTGCACGCAGCACACTGCTGCACGCCGCACACTGCTGCACGCTGCTGCACGCCACACAGTGCTGCATGCCTCACACTGCTACACAAAACACTGCTGCACGCACACACTGCTGCACGCCGCACACTGCTGCACGCCGCACACTGCTGCATGCCACACACTGCTGCACACTGCTGCATTACTCACTGCTGCATGCTGCACGACACTGCTGCACGCAGCACACTGCTGCACGCCGCACACTGCTGCACACTGCTGCACGCTGCTGCACCCCACACAGTGCTGCATGCCTCACACTGCTACACAAAACACAGCTGCACGCCACACACTGCTGCACGCCGCACACTGCTGCACGCCGCACACTGCTGCATGCCTCACACTGCTGCACGCCTCACACTGCTGCACGCCACACACTGCTGGACGCCGCACACTGCTGCACGCCGCATACTGCTGCACGCCGCACACTGCTGCACTCCACACACTGCTTTTATGCGAGTTTATGCTTCTGACATTGTAAATGACAATGCCTTTTATTTGTTTTAAAACCAAAACATAAATAAAAGGCATTGTAATTTTACAATGCCAATAGCTCAAACTCTTATAAATGCGAGACCTATTGCATTGCAAATGCTTGTTCTTCTCCTTGTTTCATGCAGGGTTCTGAGTTGCTGGGCAGCTCTCCCATTTTCACCCAGTGTCCCTGGCCGAGAAGCAGGGTGCACCACTGACAAATTGGCTATGGGGTGAGACCAAGAAATATGACAACATCCTCCAAAGTGTGGCATCTTCTTGACCCAGAAAGCACTATTCTTCCAAAATCAAAAATGGAGAAACTCTTTCCTAGAAGTTAAGTTCTGGCTACATTTGCCTAACACTCCCCTTCCAGCACCTCTGCTGATCTTACTGAGATTCCTGCCTGGCTGGGGTGATAGGATGTGGGGGTGAGACCAGTTTGGCTTCTCCATTCCCATCCTGCCTTTTGCTCTACAGTTCAAGTTCTCCTCTCCCCAGACTCTTCCTTTGTCTCAGCTCAGGCCACTTCAAACCTCATTAAGGCAGCTTGACTCTGCCTGTCAGGGGCTGGTCAATCAGACCAGGGCTCCTGGAAGACTGGATTTTGGTTCATCAAAAAAGCAAGTTCTATACCTTATTTTCTGTGATAGTTCTAATAAATCCAACAGTGGTAAGTTGCTGGGTTCATTCTAACTACCACTTTTATACTTTGAAGTACATTTCAACGCACTTCTAGCAATAGGTATGCTTCATTAAAGTATTCCCACGTTAGCCTATGGAGCCAATTGTGCTACAATGGGCAAAACGAAATTGACAGTTTCCCCCCTCATCATGGCATATAAATAGGCTTTCCTGTTTTCAGTTTCTATTTTTGGTAAATTCTGGTGGAGTTTTTTCCGTTTTTTCAATACCGTAAAAAACGGTGGTTATCAGCGTTTACATATTTCCGCGCCATTAAAAACAACAGAAACAGTGTTTTTCCGGTGTTTATGGAATTTTAATTTAATTTTAATTATTGCTTGCTTTCTGCACTGATAGTGCATGTGTATAGGTAGCCTATGCACAGGGTAGATGACGTCTAAACACATTTTTACTGCACCAGAATTGACCACAAAGTCAATAGTATTCTTCATTAACTCTGTAGATTGTAAAGGTGCTTTCAGCATAACATCTAGCAAGTGACGAGGATCTCTTACAGGGAAGCACTTCAGCTCAGGTATCGATTTTGACAGGCCATCATACATCTTTTTCATATACGTAGATGAATTACTGCAAATACAAACAATATCACTCCAATCTGTATTGAACTTGGAAGGAACTTTTTTCAGCAGCATTCCAAGTGACACTGCGTTCCATGTTTACCAAACGCCTGGTGTCATGTTTCCATCACTATCTCAGATGCTTGGTGACAACATTCTTTTCACATATAGCAGTCACTACACCTTGAATTGATTGTTTAAAGACTGGGGTGTTTGGCAATTCACTTACAATCAATACTGACTCACTAGGAAAGGGGGCTGATGTATCAAAGGATTTCACCCATTCTCTGTCTGTGGGTTAATGTGATGGTAGATATTAGGAATGATTTTTATGAAACCAGCCATTTTACCTATCAGTGAAATCAAATGTAACCAACATTTCAAATATGATTTTGATATTTCCCGATTCTCTACAGTTTATAAAATAACTAAATAAGACCTAAAACATGCTTCTAAACACTGCATCTTTATACCAAAGACAACAAAACTGAAAAAAGTAGAAGAAAGAAGAGACGATGTTTTAGTGACATCCCTAAACAACAAAACTCAAGCAGAATACCGTTAGCCCAGTCTTACTTGATGTTACCGTGTATAAAAAAGTTACAATGTACTGGCCCTTTCAGGAAGAAATAAAAATGACTTTCACTCATCTGTTCCTTTCTATCAATGGCACTTAGTTTGTGGTTGCAAAGGTGTTTTTTTCAGTGTTTATATGTTTATGCCGATGATGGCTATTTTCCTTTCGGTGGGGTTTTATCAGTTATTATAGGTTTAAACCTAAAACCAGATAGCCTACATATAAAACATCTTTTATAATGCCCATGCTTATAGTGACATTTGTAAGAATAAGGTAGGTTGAGACTTCGGAAGTACCTTTAATTCCAAAGTCAAATTTTCATATCATCTACATTTAAAAGCAGCCTGCAAAGCAGGGCTGCCTTTAAAATGACATCAGGCAACCCATCGGTGCACAATTAAGTGCATTAAATCTGCTGGGCCTCTAAACCCCCATGCCCTGCCATATATTAGGAGCATACAGGTAGGTTGTCATACCAATTGTGTTGTAGTTACACCTAACCATTATATACCTTTTACACATAACACTGGCCTTGGGTCTGGGTAGCAGAGCCCAGGGCACAATCTGAGTCCGTTATCACCAGTATCAATCAAAACAGAGGGGTGATCAGGGCAAAAAGGATGACTTTCTCACAATACTTTATGTGGAAGCAATCTATGGAGCCCTAATCTCGAACTACCCCAAATAGCTAATAAAAAGGCCCAGCTCTGGGGGACAGGGGGGCAGCTGTTAAGGGGTCAAACAGCTGCTTTAATTATGCTCAATGACCTGACCTGCCTTTCACTTCAGCTGCTGGCTCTGGCAGCAGGTATTGTGATGCCAGAACTCAACTGTATTAACCTTATAATAGTAGAGATCTGATGTCTATTCTTTATAGTCGGCAACTTGGTGCGTCACAAGTCACTGATTAAAAAGAAATTAGTGACTGTGTTTATACAAGGAATACATGTCTTATAAGGTTTAATTTGTCTTCACAGTTTCAACACTTGGTCTATATGTGGAACCTGGTGTGGGTCACTCCCGGATTCTGGAATAAGGTTTCAGTTGTATTCAAGGGACCAGGCTGGGGTCCCGGCAAACCTCGGCTCGGCCTCCCCGAGGAACTCCCAGAGGTAGGAAGAAGTGAAAGATTGTTGCTGTTTTTACAAATATTATATTGAATCGTTTATTTACTGTGTGATTTCAGTATTATGGTGCTTCTAGCGCCAAATTAGCACTCAGGTCCTTATAAAGAAGATTGAAGAACATTTTAAAGAAATATAATACAGAAATCTTTTGTTTGAAATTCCGTGTTAGACATTTCAATTTGGAGATCATTCGACCATTTGATTTTAAAAGTATCATACCTGAACGCAAATATTTTCATAAGAGATCACAGTATGACACTCATGGAGTGTATTTTCTTTCAGGTTACTGGAGAAGAGGTTCCTTACAACACCAAACCTACTGTGCTTCTTCAAGTCTATGCTGTTGTTCACTTTATACTAATGTTGGGACTATACCAGCATTTGTTTTCTGCCAAAATAGTAAGTACCTCTCACATCAGGGAAATTGAAGCCTTTTCACTTAGAATTGGCTGGTTCAAAAAGGACATTCAAAAGACACTGCTACTTGTAGGTGCATTTTTAAACATTCGATTTGACATCATGAAGAATTTGATGTTTCCTTTGTGTCTTTAAAAGCTTCCAAAATGAATAGTGTTTTTATAGTTGCCATGGTTCATATGTATTCTATTGCTTTAGCCAGGTTTTCAGGTTTTGGTGTGATTTTCAAGTTATGTCGTTGATTGTGAAGTTTTAATTAATTCAATGCATACAACCATCACCTATGGTCCTCATTGTGAGGGGTTTGTTATTACCAATATTGGTGAACTAATAAGTACGTGCTTTTTGCCTCCCTAATCCTTGTTATGTACCTGGAATGGGGGCTAACTCTTTAGTGCTACATTTTTCTCTCATTTTCTTTTTCTCAGGCCGCAACAGAGATGCACTCATGTTGTCTGCATCCCCGGGCACTGTTGTATTGCAGAATGGCCACAGACACATGTGCAGCCTCTTCTTTAATACTGATAGCTCCAGCAGACACATAGCATCACTACTATCTTAATGGCCATTCCCTCTTTTGCAAAGAGACATGGCCTCCTGGAGGGAAACACTTTACTCCTGCACCTGTGCAATGTTTTGGGCACGGGAGCAGAGGCAAAGAGACCTTTGTAAGTCCCTTGCTTGAGTGGAATATGCAAGTTGTATACCTACCTGAGAGTGAACATTTCTGTCAGGCATCATGTTTCTGAGATGAAATAAGATGGCTTAGGGAACGCAAATGATGGGCCTTTACTAATGAACCTTTACTTACACTCCTGTATTTGCCTGCGGTGAATATTCAAGCAAAGTCTCACAAAACGTGTTTCATTGGAGTCCCAATAAATTCATAGTTTGAGACTCTGATTTAATGTGTCACTACCAAACCAATAGAAATAATATTCCTTCTAGCCCTCTCCGTGATAACCTGGGCTTTACCTGCTCCTAACAACATGCTTAGATTCTGGCTACAAGGAATATTCAGTGGATAAGGTCATAATGACATTTACTCTGTTTGGATATAATAAAAACATGTGTAGTAAAAACTGAACAGTCTCTAATATTACATTCCCCTCAATGCAGTCATTATAAGTACCCTATGAGCCTCATTTATTAAAGATGAGTAAAACCACTATTGATATTCCCACACGAGGAAGTACCAATATCACATGAATCTGTATTTGGAGGTGTGCGAATACAGCAGAGTGATTAGTGATTGTTAGCTGCTGGATTAAACATTTTGGATGTGAGGCTCCACCAACATAATGACGCAACATCTTGTGAAGCCACAGAAGGTCTAATGTGAAAACTCATTTTTTAACTCATTGGTAACTATGGCATACAGAAGAAGGATTTAACCCAAAGAAATGGGTGTTAGGTATTAACCCCTTCGATGCGCATGACGGAGCGGTTCCATCATGCGCATCGGTTGTGCTTTGCATATGACGGAACCGCTCCGTCATGGCCCCGCCCGCGCAATAGAACCTTCAGCACAGCGCGGTAATCCGCGCCGCGCTGAAGGGGTTAAAGCAGGACACCAAAAATGTTTGTGCACCCTGAACATGGAATCTTGGTCTTCCAAGATTTCAACTTTCCTGAGATGCATCAGCAACTTGTGCCTTCTCTCCGAAGGTCCAAATGTGGGACATTCCCTCATCTATTCTATATGTATCTCTTTTTTTGACTACAGCTCCCAAACTTCCACAGAAGACTCCTAAGGGCTAGGTCTCACCTCAGCAAAGGCTCTAGTAAGTCCATATGTTGCAAAGGTCCAACTAGACAGTATGATCTCTATCACACATAAAACCCATCTTCATCATTTTCTGTCCCTATGGTTATAGGAGACCTGCTAGCTGACCCCTGGAGAAAATCTCAAGTCACAGGAGGCAAGTAGAGAGTAGGTCATATGTTATTTCTCCTTTGAGGAAGACCTAGACTTAACTTCCTCTTTCTGTTTCTTTACCAGGTCTTATTATGTTCTAAGGGACCGGTGGTGTGAAGGCAGTTATGCTAATAATGAGTGCCGTCCACTAATCCAAGCCCAAAATAATTCTTGCTGCTCATACTCATTAATTATTTGCAGTTTTTATTTTATTTCCTGCAAGTGTCAGATTGCCCTGATCTGGTATATTCCGAGGATCCAAACCCTTTATGTATTATCCAGAGTCCTCTACTCCACATAGGGTCTGTCTTATTGAAATGATTATATTCCCATGCTTAATCTTCAATGACTGCTTTTGTTTTTAAAACAGGTTTCTCCCTGCAGAAAGTAGAAATTGGATGACTGGGATGGATCCCAGTTTTTTAAAGCCTTCCTCACCTGCCCTGTTTAATGTAAATTTCTGAGAGTGGTCCAGCCTTGTCCTTTGTGCTGCCATCTGGATTCCTGTTGACTCCTAGTTCCCACATTCCACGATAAATGACCAGCGATGACTCTCACCAGTTATCTTGTTCTCTGAGCCAGCTATATTCCCTCTAGTATTCCTCACCTTATCTGAGGGAGAACCACTGCCCAGTAGCACTGAATTAATTACTCTTTAAGCCTAGAGTCCACACAAAATATGCGTTCACTCTATATTTATAAAATTCTCCCTTCACCCCAAACTAGAATGTTGACAAGTATTAAAAATAAACATTAAATTTACTTTGCAGTATTTTCCTAACCTTAGAGCAGTGAGACGATGCTCCTCCGTGTCATAGTCAATGAATGAGTCTACCTATTTTTTGTGTGTTTTTTTTATGAAGTTCTACATTTTTACTGCCCTACTGCATGAACCGCATCAATATTACAGTCAAATACTGTTGGACAGGCCACATGAAGGGCTTGCTCCCTCCCCGCATGACAGGGCCCAAGCCCCGGCCCCCCAGGTGTTACCCACAGAAACAACCCGCACCCCGTCTCCAGACGGAGCTCCTGTCCCCGGACATCTATGTATCATGGGGCCGAACCACTACCGGCTCCCCCGGCCGGACCGGCCGCCATCTTGGACACTGCACCACGAGGCCGCGTGGCCTCAGCTCGACCCTAACCCTGGGCCTGGCCAGGCCTCGACATCCCGGCACCACCATCCACCCAGGAGGTGAACGGACCACTTGGCAGGTCAATGGGAGAAAGAAGTGTCGATGGCTCTCCCCCGCCAGGTGCCGATCGCCCTCCAGCTCCCCCGGGCGCTGGCTCCACCCCCCTGCTGGGTGTCTGGACTCCCTCATCCCGGACCTCCCGACCTCCAAGTGCGAGGGTCCGGACATCAAAGGGCGCCAGACCTATAACTAGGGCAGCTCCAGAGCAGGAAGGCAGTTGTATCCTGGAGTCGAGAGACACCGAGAAGAACTCATCCTTGACGGACTACCGGCGCTGCCGTAGCCCTGCCTTGTGAACTATCGTCCTGCCTGCTGGCGCTGCCGCGGCCTTCTGCATCCTCCATCCTCGTCGGGACCTGCTGGCGCTGCCGCGGACCGTTGTACTTACTACCTTTGTCGGGACCTGCTGGCGCTGCCGCGGACCGTTGTAACCACCACCTTCATCGGGACCTGCTGGCGCTGCCGCGGACTGTGTAACGACCACCTTCATCGGGACCTGCTGGCGCTGCCGCGGACCGTGTAACGACCACCTTCACCGGGACCTGCTGGCGCTGCCGCGGCCCGTCCAAGCTAGAACACCGAGCTCGAGGATTGTGAGCTATCCATCATCGCCTCTACCAGATTGGTAACCAGACTGTCCCGCTACCCCCTTTCCCAAACCAAAAGACTAGAATCGAGGGGACCCCTGAGTCCAGACCTCCTTGTACCATTCCATCGTACCTAAGAGATCGCTTATAAAGAACGTTAAACCTTATCCTTGTGTGGTGTACATCTGTGGGGGGGAAGTTACTCGTCTGTACGATCGCTGGAGACGGCTCTCCCCGGAGACCTCTCCCCTTGTCCTCGGCCGACCCTCCCGGTCCGTCTAACATTGGTGGCCAGCGGCGCAATCCGAATCAACGCATAATCGTACAGAGAGTAGCTCACCCCACGACAAAACCACAATGTCAACCAAAGAGAGCGGATCCACCGAGAAATTCCAGATGGAGAAATTGGAAGAGTACAGCCATCGTGAATTGAAACAATTCTGCATGGAACTAGGCATTGCTACCACCGGCCTGAGTACCAAAGACGATTTCAAGCACGCCATTGAGTCGTGGGCAGAAACCGGGGCCGCCAGATCCCCGGACCGAAACATTGCAGCATCAGAGAGGAACGCCACGGCTCCCGAGGAGCGAGGAACGGGCCTCTCGCAGCAAGAGATCCAAGAAAGAGAAAAAAACAGACTACATGAGTTAGAAATGGCACGGCTCAAGATGGACGGTGAACTAAAATTAGCCGAGCAAAAACTGAACCTAGAACATCTGCGGCTCTGAGAAGAACGGGAAGAAAAACAGAGGCAGAGAGAGCTCGAAGAAAAGAGACTAGCATACGAACACGAGCGCAAACTGGCAGAAATAGACCTACGGAAGCAGAACAAAGAACCGGAGGTGCCCGAGCGACCGCGCACCCCGGGAGCGACAGAAAAGAAAGTCCACATCCCCAAGGATGTCGTTCGAGAGTATGTCCGAGAGGACGACATACAACAGTGGTTCAAGGCCTACGAGATCGCCATGACCTCCCACCGGATCGATAGAAGTGACTGGGGAGCCGGTCTATGGGGGAGGTTCGTCAACGAAGGCCGCGATGCCCTGCTACAGCTACCAGACCATCAGATGTCATCCTATGACCACATGAAGGCTGCCCTCCTCACCCGATATGGGCTCACACCCGAAATGTACCGCCAGAGGTTTCGAGACTGCACCCGGATCCCGGGTACAACTTGGGTGGAATATGTCAACTATTTCAGCCGAGCCTTCGAGGGTTGGATCAAGGGAAGCCACGTAACGACCTAAGAGCAACTTTTTAATCTCATGGTGTGGGAGCACCTCTCTAACAACTGCTTCGTCGAGCTCAGGCAGCACCTCCTCGACAGTAAATTGACTGACCCACGGCAACTCGCCGCCGAAGCTGACCGGTGGGAAAGCACCCGAGTGGGCCGGAGAGGGCCACACGAACAGAACCGGAACAACCAAGGTCAGCACCGTCCCCGAGGAGGAGGAGGAGGCCAGGGACGAGGAAGAGACACCATCCCGGCCGCTCCCGCTGCCAGCACCCCGCCCCCGGCCAGCCGGGGCAACCCCCCGATGCGCCCGGGGTTCCGAGCCAACGTCACGTGTCACCGATGCCAGCGAGTCGGCCACTACGCCTATGATCCGAACTGTCCACAGAACCAAACTCCAAAACCCCGCCAGGTAGCTGCTGCCGCCCTGGGGGGAGAACAAATCTCCGAAGAACAAGAAGAATACGAGCAGGCACAACAAGAGTGGGAACCGGCCGCCATGGTTCTAGCGTGCCTAGGGGGAAAAGACATGGTCCCGCGGGCTCCCCTACCCGCCAACACCAGAAACTATAGCCAGTGGGTGAACATTAATGGGCGCCGGGCCGAAGCACTACGTGACACGGGGGCCAGTGTGACGGCCGTCCGCTGTCACCTGGTAAAACCAGAGCAGATCCTGCCGAACATTCTCTGCCCCGTCCGTTCAGCCGACAATTCAGAGAGTCTATGTCGGATGGCCTGCGTCCCCTTCGAATGGGGAGGAGTCTCCGGCATGTTGAAGGTGACGGTCCGGGATGATGCCCCCGTGGACTGTCTCCTGGGGAATGATCTGGAGAGTTCCCCGTGGGCCGCCGTCGAAAGAAGAGAACACCTGGGGATGTTGGGCCTCCCGGACTGGGCGTGCGTAACCACCCGGTCCATGGCCGCCCGTGCCATCCCCCGACCAGAAGAACCAGAATGGCCTGCACCTCCTCCCCCGATCGCTCCAGTAGAGGACACCGACTATACCGACCCCCCAGAGCAAACCCCCGAAGGGGTCGCTCAGCCCCAGGACCTTCCCGACCTGGCTCAGTGGCGTCAAGAAGGGGGGCCCACCCAGGAACAGTTCCGTCAAGAACAGAAGACCTGTCCCTCCCTCGAGGGACTCCGCCAGCAAGCCCTCGCCCAAAGCGCAGGGGACACCACCGGAGCCCATTGGATCTATTGGGACAACGACCTATTGTACAGCGAACAGAGAATCGCGGAGTTAGGGGCCAGTCGAGTGCTGGTGGTGCCCCTCCGTTTTAGAGACTTCCTGTTAAATTTGGCCCACGATGTCCCCCTGGCTGGACACCTGGGCCAGGACAAAACCTACAGTCGCCTGGTGACCCACTTTTTCTGGCCGAAGATGAGAAACGACGTCCTCAACCACTGCCGGTCCTGCCCCACGTGCCAGGCCAGCGGGAAGAGCGGCCGCAAACTCAAAGCACCTCTGCAACCCTTCCCAGTTGTCACCACCCCGTTCGAGAGGGTGGGAATAGACATTGTGGGGCCCCTGGACCCCCGTACAGCACAAGGACATCGGTTCATCCTGGTACTGGTGGACCACGCCACCCGCTACCCCGAAGCTGTGCCCCTGCGAACTGTAACAGCCCCGGTGGTCGGCCGGGCCTTAATGGGGATCTTCTCCCGGGTGGGCTTCCCCCGAGAAGTCGTCAGCGACAGAGGCACAAACTTTATTTCGAAATATATGAAGTCCCTCTGGCAACAGTGCGGGGTCACCTACCAATTCACGACCCCCTATCACCCTCAAGGAAACGGACTAGTTGAGCGATTCAACCGCACGCTCAAGGGAATGATTGGGGGGTTGGAAGAGCCCCTCCGTCGCCAGTGGGATGTACTACTCCCGTGCCTCCTCTTCGCCTATCGAGAAGTTCCCCAGAAGTCCCTCGGCTTTAGCCCTTTCGAACTCTTGTACGGGCACCCTGTGCGAGGGCCCCTCAGCCTAGTCAAAGAAGGTTGGGAGATGGCCCCCCTAAAGACCCCTCCAGACGTCTTCAAGTACCTCCTGACCCTACGCAATCAGACCAGGCGATTCAGGGAAATGGCAAAAGCGAATCTTGAGGCCAGTCAGGAGGACATGAAAAAATGGTACGATCAAAATGCCTCCTCCGTCGAATTCGAACCTGGTCAACAAGTGTGGGTGATGTCCCCCACCGAACCATGTGCCTTGCAGGACAAGTGGACGGGGCCCTTCAAAGTGGTCGAACGCAAGAGCCCCGTCACCTATCTCATCTATATGGAATCTCCCCGGAACCCCCTCCGGGTCCTCCACACTAACAGACTCAAGCCCCACTTTGTGCGCTCGGAGCTCAGCCTCCTGATGGCTACAGACAGTGGAGCGGAAGAAGACTCCGAGCCTCTCCCTGATCTCCTGAAGACTCGGGAGAAAGATGGTTCCGTGGACGGGGTCCGGCTCTCCGATGCCCTCACCCCAGAGCAGCGCCAAGGCTGCCGGGACCTCCTGCTGCAGTTTGCTACCTTGTTTTCCCTCACCCCAGGGGTCACCCCCTGGTGCTTGCACGACGTGGACACTGGGGACAGTCCCCCTATCAGACACCGGGCATACCGCGTACCAGATCGGGTGCGGGCCTGCATCCAAGAGGAAGTATCCAAGATGCTCACGCTCGGGGTCATCGAGCCCTCGGACAGCCCCTGGGCCAGCCCGGTCGTGCTGGTCCCCAAAGCGGCTGCCCCCGGCACCACTCCTGAACTCCGATTCTGCGTCGACTATCGGGGCTTGAATGCTGTCACCAGGACCGACGCTCATCCCATCCCCCGAGCGGATTAATTGATCGACCGCATGGGGGCTGCCCGCTACCTCAGCATCTTCGACCTGACAGCGGGCTACTGGCAGATCGGCCTCACACCCCGGGCCCAAGACCGGTCCGCCTTTTCTACCCCCGATGGCCACTACCACTTCAAAGTCATGCCCTTCGGCATGAAGAATGCCACAGCTACTTTTCAGCGACTAGTGAACCAGGTCTTGGCGGGGCTCGAGGAGTTCAGCGCCGCCTACCTGGACGATATCGCTGTGTACAGCCGCCACTGGTCCGACCACCTCCACCACCTCCGAGAGGTCCTGCAGGCCCTCCAGCGGGCCGGCCTCACAATCAAGGCCAGCAAGTGCCAAATTGGTCAGGGATCCGTGACCTACCTCGGACACCAGGTGGGAAGCGGTCTGGTGGCCCCCCTGCAACTCAAAATTGCTGCCATCCAGTCCTGGCAGCCCCCAGTCACGCAGACCGAGGTCCGAGCCTTCTTGGGGCTCACCGGCTACTACCGGCGGTTCGTGAGGGACTATGGCAGCATTGTGGGGCCCCTCACGGGACTCACATCCAAAAACCACCCGAAGAAGATTAACTGGACCCCAGACTGTCAAGCGGCCTTCGAGAAGCTGAAAGCCGCCATGTGCACTGCCCCTGTGCTCCAGGCCCCCGACTACAGTCGGGAATTCATTGTGCAAACGGATGCCTCCGACCATGGCATCGGGGCGGTCCTCTCCCAGCTGAACTCCGAGGGACTTGACCAACCGGGTGCCTTCATCAGCAGACGCCTCCTGGCCCGAGAACAGCGCTGGAGCACAATCGAGAGGGAGGCCTTCGCAGTGGTGTGGGCCCTCAAAAAGCTCCGGCCCTATCTCTTCGGTACCCACTTCCGGGTGCAAACAGATCATCGACCCCTGCAGTGGCTAATGCAGATGCGGGGGGAAAACCCCAAACTATTGCGCTGGTCCATCTCCCTGCAGGGGATGGACTTCACTGTGGAACATCGACCGGGCCAAGACCACGCCAACGCAGATGGCCTGTCACGCTTTTTCCACCTCGACGAGGAGAGTCCCCAAGAGGATGGGTGACTCTCCCCACCTTCAGCTGGGGGGGACGCATGTTGGACAGGCCACATGAAGGGCTTGCTCCCTCCCCGCATGACAGGGCCCAAGCCCCGGCCCCCCAGGTGTTACCCACAGAAACAACCCGCACCCCGTCTCCAGACGGAGCTCCTGCCCCCGGACATCTATGTATCATGGGGCCGAACCACTACCGGCTCCCCCGGCCGGACTAGCCGCCATCTTGGACACTGCACCACGAGGCCGCGTGGCCTCAGCTCGACCCTAACCCTGGGCCTGGCCAGGCCCCGACATCCCGGCACCACCATCCACCCAGGAGGTGAACGGACCACTTGGCAGGTCAATGGGAGAAAGAAGTGTCGATGGCTCTCCCCCGCCAGGTGCCGATCGCCCTCCAGCTCCCCCGGGCGCTGGCTCCACCCCCCTGCTGGGTGTCTGGACTCCCTCATCCCGGACCTCCCGACCTCCAAGTGCGAGGGTCCGGACATCAAAGGGCGCCAGACCTATAACTAGGGCAGCTCCAGAGCAGGAAGGCAGTTGTATCCTGGAGTCGAGAGACACCGAGAAGAACTCATCCTTGACGGACTACCGGCGCTGCCGTAGCCCTGCCTTGTGAACTATCGTCCTGCCTGCTGGCGCTGCCGCGGCCTTCTGCATCCTCCATCCTCGTCGGGACCTGCTGGCGCTGCCGCGGACCGTTGTACTTACTACCTTTGTCGGGACCTGCTGGCGCTGCCGCGGACCGTTGTAACCACCACCTTCATCGGGACCTGCTGGCGCTGCCGCGGACCGTGTAACGACCACCTTCATCGGGACCTGCTGGCGCTGCCGCGGACCGTGTAACGACCACCTTCACCGGGACCTGCTGGCGCTGCCGCGGCCCGTCCAAGCTAGAACACCGAGCTCGAGGATTGTGAGCTATCCATCATCGCCTCTACCAGATTGGTAACCAGACTGTCCCGCTACCCCCTTTCCCAAACCAAGAGACTAGAATCGAGGGGACCCCTGAGTCCAGACCTCCTTGTACCATTCCATCGTACCTAAGAGATCGCTTATAAAGAACGTTAAACCTTATCCTTGTGTGGTGTACATCTGTGGGGGGGAAGTTACTCGTCTGTACGATCGCTGGAGACGGCTCTCCCCGGAGACCTCTCCCCTTGTCCTCGGCCGACCCTCCCGGTCCGTCTAACAAATACATTTTACGTAATATGTCTGGCATGTATCTTAGTCATGTACCCTTTGTATTTCTGAATTTTAAGTATCTGGTTTCCTCTGGCTCATTGGCAGATCTGCTACATAAAGTATGTATGTGTAAATACTTATAATGGCATTTTTGAAGATGAATCCCCTATTGACCTTATGAGTATGAAAATGTTCTTAAACCTAGATAATTTTACTTAATCTTTTGCCTGCACTACTTTACACTTCCATGCCTTTCGACCAACAAAGAATGCTTCAGATTAGGGATATTTTATGCCTTGTATAATGCAGACACATCAGAAGCATTGTGAAATCACATGAATTATTGACTGACAATTGCAGAATAAATGTTTATTCAAATTTATTACATAATCCACTAAATGATAAATGCATGACAAACAATAAAATCAGGGCATTGAAAGACAATGGAAAATGTATCATTAAGAAGATAATTTTTTTATGTAGCAATATAGCAAATACTTAGGGCCTAATTACAAGTATGGAGGTCCACTGGACCGCTATACTTGCAGTGGCGGTCTCACCACTGCCACAACTGCGGGCCCGTCTGCAGTATTCTGAGTGTAGTGATGGGACTGCCACATGACGGCCACGTCCACCGGGATCCAGGATACAGCAGGAGTGGCACAGTGGTCATTAACAGTAATATGCTGATGGTGCTACTTCGGCACCGCTGAGCATATTACGAATTGCATGTCCACCGCCCATTTCATGGCAGTGAACCTGCAATGAAAAGGGTGATGAATAGGCAACTAAGGGGGCCCTAACAGGACCCCCTGTCACTTCTGGGGCTGGGGATTTGTGCGGGGGTGCATGTTGCCCCCCCCTGGAATTGAACACATGTTCCTGCACAGTATGGCATGCATGACATGGTTCATGCCACACCATGCAGGAACGTGCTGCAGGTGCTGTCACGGAGGTGGTGTGCATGTTAGACTTCCCTATGAGCCTAACACACCACCGCCCTGACACCGTTGCAGCACCGGCTGCCCAACCTGGATTTGAGTTGTAATCCGGCGGGTGGGCGCACTACAAGCTTGCCGGTCTTCCTGTCAGTGCAGCGGTGGCCGGCCATCTGGAGGACAGCCAAACTCGTAATCAGGGCCTTAATCTTAGTTTGATAAAGTAAAAAGAGAGAATTGAATAAATATAGACATGCATGTTCTTGCTTCTTTTCAAATAAAATGGGGATCCCACTCTGTCGTAGACTTTCTGTCGCAAACCTAGGACCCACAGACTGCTCTGTCAAAGAATCTCCGACTCAATCTTCCCCAATCCCTGGTAGCCCAGCACTTGAAGCAAAACATAGCTCTTAAAATGCACCTCTGCCTAAACGTGCACCATTCTATTTTGCCCACACAGAGATACAGACAGCACTACTATGCTAGTGCACATCAGTTTCGTCGCGGAGCACCCCTGAGATTCAAATACTGTAACACACAGCTGTATCAGTGCCCCACAGACCTCACCCACAGTAACACTTACCTGCCAGTTCATTGACCCATTGCTTTTTCAGTACAGAGATTCAAGCACAGTCCTGACAATTTTTCATCAGTTATCACTGACATGTGCCCTTGCCCTTCGTTTCAAGTACTACAAGATAGTGATGCTGAGTCCTGACAATTAGGACATACTGGAACCACACAGAGCTCTGTCAGTACATAGTATATACCTATGGCACACATTGCATATTTAGCATTAGGACTGAGACACAACCATGTGCATACACCAACATAGTGGCCTAGCTATACATGCATAACTGTAATTTAACATATTGATAATTGTTTACTGAGTGGACTAACAAAACACAGTTTGTATGTTTTGCACTTAGTTTTAGAATCATTTATTTAAGTTACCATTGTCGTGTCCTTTAGGATAGTCCCATCATGTACATACCAATTGCATACGATTTTGTCCCATCCACGCGACATAACGTTCAGGTCAGCGTACAGGTGACCTTTTACCTAACAGCTCACTTCTGTCTCTCCGACAGCAGGCTCTTGGTACCCTACCTAAATCCCTGTACCTGATGTACATAAACATGTCCCCAGGCACTTCAGATTTATTCTGTATACGGGTCAATACTTTTTTCATCCATGGCCAACAGCCAGCTGTGCATGATCATGTTTGTTTAGAAAAGGATTAGCAGAGGATTAGCAAATGTTTTCCAAACATATCGATTCTAGAAGAAACCCTCGAGTGACCACTTTAATATAAAAGATCCTCACTCCCCCTTACTAGTAGAGGAAAAGTCCCTCTAGACTGGACCGAGACTCTGCAGGCTGATCGTTCGACAGGCAGAGACCTGACATCCCTTGCTGGGTGCCATCCTCGACGGGGACGGGGTCCTTCATTCAGAACCACCAAGTGAGGGGTTAGTACTTCCCAGGGGGTTTCTTGGCTCCATTAGGATATATCCTACCACTTACATACACCGGCTTCATCTACATATCTAGGCTAGGTACATTTAGGTAGGTTACGCATCGTAGGAGTACGCCAATGCTATTGTTTTATATAATCTGCTTTTATTAATCTTATTAGCACTATGGTAGAAATGTATCTGCTATTTAGCATATTGGTGCTAGCGGTCTTATTTGTCTGCTCCTGCCTTTTGATTGTTACAGCAAATATGTTTCATACTAGACTGACGCTTGACCAATAAAAAATTATTGAAACCATTCCAATCATCATTCTTTGTTTATTCTGAGAAAAGTAAGCACGAGTGACTGAGCAAACTATACCGTATTGTTTTCCATGATACCTGAGGAATCAGGGTTGTCATGTTCAGTGGTTGCCAGAAACTACCTACACCATTGTAGAATACAGGGGGTTGGTAGTGGCACTGTAGAGCTAGCTGGTTCAACGGCTGACTCATCCAGTGGGGGTTTCCAGACTCTGTCTGCACACCAAGCCCTCAGTTTATGTCAAACACGCAGGTCCTAGGAGGGTCATAGGAACTACACAACACCATACCTTACACTGCCTCCCCACACAACATGTCAAAATCCATATTTCGCATGAGCACAAGATAGTCCTATCTGGCTTTTTGTTTGGCAGCTGTTGTGTACAGTGCTTGATTGCCTATTTTGATCTTGAAGTTGTTACAAAACCATGATATTTGGTAGGCCCTTAGCTGGGAGCAAAATCCTAATGGTGTCAGAGCTTTTGCCAAACAGCACCATCTCATCAATTTCTTCCTTCTATGACAAATGTTATTTATGACGTGGCGAATGTATAATTTTACTCCAATTGTGGTAGCTCTTAATTGCATCAAATTGCTTTTGGGCAGGCAGCAGAACCACCCATCAAGGTTCATGCTATATCCAGAATTCATATGTTTGGCTATGAAGCTCTTCCAAATGGATGGTTATTGATAACGTAGAGATGAAGATATTACTTTCTGCTGATGTCCTGTTAACCACTTTGTCAGAATTAGATGAGATGCTACACTTTCTAATGAATGTCGTCAGTGACTTTGGTACACTTTCAGGGTATAAAGTGAGCTTCGCTCTCAGTATAAAGTGACAAGTAAGTCTTTACGAAGTTAAGAAATCCCATCAGGGCTTGTAACTTTCTTAACGTATTTGGAGGCTGTAAGGTGGCACACTTCAGCAGGGAGTCCGGTGTTTATTCAGCATTGCTCTATGTTGGTTTTTTTTATTCTTATTTTTATTACAAACACGACTTATGAGTAATATCGCCCATAAATTAGTAGAGACATGTACAAGAATATAAGTTGTTTTCATCACAACTGATTTGTCCATGATTCATATACAATTCTGAAGAGATCATTACACCCAATGTTCTTATTGATTGACACAGCATATTAAGTACTGTCATCTGTCAGGAGATCAGTTGTCGGCGCTGTACAGATATTCCCTCTAAATTTATTCCAGCCTCCCCACACCCGCTCTCATTTTTTGGGACACCCTCTGTGTATATACATCGCTTTTCCCACCACCATGGCCAAGTCCATGTCATTACACCACTCCCGTATGTTGGCACCAGCATTGCTCTATGTTGATGTTAATCTAGATTCCCTAAAAACAGAAATGAATTAAATTTGCAAAGGCTTATAAACTGATCAACAATAATGAATTTGAAGGATTCAGTGGGCCAGAGTTAGCACAACCTACTTGTACTTCCCTCGAGTTCTTGTCCAAAGCCAGGATGCACTTAATTATAGCTATGTTCCTGAGATGATTATCCATGCTACATATTTTCTCCTGCAGTATGACTTCTAGAATGGCAAATCCCTGTTTTCCCACAATGTTGGAACTTTCAAAAATATTATCTTATAATGGCCTGCAGTAATAGACATAGGGGGGCGAATTTGTAGACTATATTCATGAATGTCACATTTCTCTTTTGCTATTTCGAGCCAATGCCACCTCTGAAAGATTAAGGTACTAAAGGTTAGCCTGACATTAGTTGGAAGGCAACTCCTTGAATTATTCATTATTAAAGTGAAGTAAGCAGGCACCTCCAGTGTCAAATGTCCCATCATCCTGGTGGGTCTCCATTGATAACATTATGGCTAGACCCCAAACCCTCCTTTCTCTTTTTCATATAATTGTCTACCTTCTTAGAAATAGCATTGAGTCCAAGGTAGTGGCGGCTTCTACCAAAACGAAGCGCTGGGGGATTGTAGGAATAATATATGAAAAAAAGGACTTACTTGCTGCTGCTGGAGTCAGTGTCCATCTTCTTCCAGGATTGCTACTGCACAGCCTTTCAGATTTCCACCCAATCCAGATGCTGATCTCATGGTATTATACAGCATGAGAGGAGTGCTGGGATTGGTTTGAATAGGATGGACAGATGCTTGCTCAGAGAGAGAGAGCCTGTGCCTCTTCTCCCTTCCGGCTGTGCAACACAGCTCGGTTGGGGAAATGTAAGTGCGCATGTCAGTTAGGCCATCTTAAGACAGCTTGCCAAACCGACATGCACACTTACATGCAACTCTCCTACTCCCTCCTCAGTTTGCTGCCATCATAGACGACGGCCCCACCCTAGACTCAGGCACTCGGCTCAGACACTGAAAAATTAAATTATAATAAATGGTTTTATTGTCATACTCTGTTTTTTTATGCCCTGGCTCAGACTAGTGGAGCGACGCTCTTCCACCATAATGGAGGAGCCGCTGCTGGTCCAAGGTCAAGTCACCCTGACAGGTTAAGACATGTAAGAATGCAACATTGATAAGTGCATTTTCCATTTTACAAATAAGTGCCTTTAGCATATATGTTTAAGAAAAAAAACATGTTGTTAATTTTTAACCAATGCAGCAATTGAGAACTATTTCAGCCAAAAGTACTCTGTTACAGACAGTTCGGCATGCTTCTGTGTGACACTGCAATTGCCTGACTTGTACTCTTTTAACTTTAGAAATGTCTTTGTTTGATTGCTTCCTAGGCATTATCAAATACAGCTATTCTTCTAAGGATATGCTACATACTCCTCACATTGACGTCTATTGGAGTTCTCATGGAAAAAAGGCAAGATATACTACACATTTTGATAAATATACTTTTTCTTTCGTCTTTAACAACAATATCTTGTTTGATTGATTTCCATTAATTTATTTAAATGGAAAGCAGAAAGGGAGAAGCAATTCGCTTTGAGGGAGGATGCATAAGATAATGGGTGCCATGGACGCTTTAGTTTAATCGTTTATTGGGTTTTTCTCTAGAGAGGATTCTGCCCGTTAGCACATTAAATCATCGTATAGCAGTTTATAATATAGTCTATGTAGGACATTTATAATTGAATGATAACTTATCAAGTTATAAGTATGCCTAATTAGCATGTTTTTGGGCCATCTTTATAGTGGATATATATATATATATATATATATATATATATATATATATATATATATATACACATTTATATATATATCTTCGTTTCACTCTCACACCAAAAAGCTCCAAACTTAAGGCGGGTGCTAAAATCCACTGCGAGTACGGGAACTAGCTTTGCTCTACCGTAACGTTCACGAAAAACTGGAGCACTGAAAGAAACAAAGGTTAAAGGAATGCTATAGTTAGGTGTAAATGTCAGTTCAGTTGAAACATATTGTTTTAAACAAACAGCACCACTGAAATTCACCAGTTATAGTTATCTCAATTTAGTGTTGTCATCTATGATGTAATTCTAGATGTTGCAGCGATGTTATCTATGATGTCATACAACGTGTCATGAGGGATGTATTGTAGGAGGCAATTAACAGTGTATGGCCAGGGCGTGGTAATTGTGCAAAATGGTATGTTATGCATGGTACCCATTATGCCTTTTTTATATCACATGTATATTTTGGGGACGTTAGCATGAAAAGCTATTCTGATGGATTCTTCTTACCACAAGTTTCTCCTCTTTGGAATAGCCTCAGATTTGATCAGGTGAATTCTTCAGCAATGCTCCCACACACTTCTAGGTAGTGATGTGTTGTTCAGCAGTGACTCTGAACTGCCCCAAAAGTGTCTGTGTAGAACTGCATATAAGCTCCATCCCCTGTGCACTGACATAGTTATTTTCTGTATGCTTCATACTACATGAATCCAGAGCTCCACTCCCAACTTCATTGTTTTTTCCAACACATCCAAACCTTTACGTAGTGTGCCAAGGAACAATGACTCTACTGAAAACGAGAGAATTCAAATTGGACTGAGACTGCAGAAAGTTGATGTTGGCCACAGACCTGCATGAGGTGTGTCGTGGTGCTTATAGGCGGGCATGATTTTAAGTCATGCAAAAAGTAAAACTTAGTCACAGAGCACAAGAATAGGTAGAGTTTGAAGCATAGGTTCCTCTGTCTCTCCAAACCACTTTTCCGTTCAAGGTCCCTCTTTCGATGCTCCTCCCATGAGAAATTCATTACTCAGTTGAAGTATTCCAGTAAGTTTAAATACTAGACTCAAGTGCAAGAAGCCTACGCAGAACTCATTCCCATCCCGCCACTATGTGTCTAGTGAGTCATAATGAGGATCACATTCCTTTGATGTCTCCTGAGTCCGCGCTGAATGTGCAGCTGGTCACGGCTCACCCCAAACTCCTCGAAATATCCTGAACCTGACAGTAAATGGAGGCTTTCAAAGAGGCCATACTACAGATTTGTGGTGTAAATATAGATCCCTCTAGTGCACCGTCTTGCCTCAAGGAGCACAAGGTTCTCCAGTTAGACCTCTGATGGCAGCTCTGCACCCAATGCCATCTTCCCCTGCGGTGTCTGCTACTTGCTTCAGCACTGATTTCTACTCCATCGTCAGGTTTTCATGCTGGTTCTTTCTGTACCAATGCTAATATACACCCTACTGGGTCTGCTCCATGATCCTATACCAATGTCAATATCTGACCCCGATCCGGGCCTGTGACATGCTATGAAATTACAAAAGCACAACTGATGGTTATGTTGCAAGATTGTAATCCAGTTCCCTTGCCCAACACCAGTACCAGCAGCGTATACATTCCCTTTTTCCTTTTGATTCAGGCCCAGTCCAGAAGGCACCAATTGTCCCTCTAGACAATGGCAATGATGAAGAACAGAACAGGTTGTTCACCCCCTCATTAAACAAAGAATTAATTAAATGTTGACTTACCATATGCCAGTGTGGTAGATACATCTCCAGAAATGGAGCTAAACTCGCTACCTGGGCAATGCATCCCAGTCGTTCAACCAGGGTCTAAGCAACTTAGACCAGCCCCCAGTGACCCAGACCTCCTAACCAAGCATCCTACACGAGAGAGCCTGATTGTCCAAGTATTGACAAGTAAGTTTAAACCAAAGTCCTTTCTGACCAACTTGACAGACTGGGCATCAAAAAGGATTGATACATTAAAAATTGACACTTAGATCTATTAATAGAGTTTGCTTTCTGGGGAGGTACACTCAGGCACTGTGGGAAATGCCCAGCAATATCTAGCCATCCGTCCTGGAGGACCTCAGTATATCACTTGCCCAAACCATACAGAATGGTCAGTACGTAGCCAATCATATAATATGAGCTCCTCTGGACCCTACAGACTACATCAACAGAGCAAGACCAATTGGCATTTGTACAGGAGGCATGTCTGGATCACCCTTCCTCCCACACTGGAGTGACTTTCAGATAAGCACCCAAACCTTTAATGCAGGAAGTCAACCTTTTGTTCTCAAAAGGTACCGTCAAATGGGTGCCGGACTTGGAGATGGGATGATCATTCTACTCGCTTTACTTCTTCATTGCAAAGAATCAAAGAAACCTCTGGCCCATTTTGGACCACTGCCAGCCGAACACCTGTCTGAGGAAGGGCAGGTTCAAATCGCTCACTCTGGCCCTGATCCTGTAAGCTGTTGACCAAGGAGACTGACTGGCGTCTCGGACTTGCACTACACATATTTCCATATATGCATCCAGAATTCCCACTGGCATTACCTGCAGTTCAAGATGGGTCATAGAATTTTTTAATTAACTATGCTCCCCTTCAACTTTATATGAAATGAAAGGAAACAAAATAAATATATAAAACGTGTAATGGCCACAGGCATCAAAGCACGTATGTTCACAAAACACTATTGCCTTGACAACCAGGTTTGTAGAGAGCTTTTCACCCTTTCTCCTGCAAAGCTTCCAAATCGAGTCCACTCCTCAGATCCTCCACCTTGAAAGATACTGCTATGATATTGATTCTAAAGGTGAGGAATCTGTAGTTAGCAGTATCCATCAGAGAAATAAGTTACTTGCCTTCCACAACCCTCTTTCTCGTTGATACTCCAACCTCCCTGCTCTGTATACTGGCTTCTTTGTCATCCAAAAGGGTCTCAAGTTAAGAACCAGCACACTGCCTCAAATACTTCTACCTACGTGCTGTTTCTGAGGCTGTGAAAGGAGAAAGATATAAGAAATTGAAGTCAGTGCACAGGAGTAGCCCTGGCAATGTTAAAGTCCTGCACAGTGGTTTAGGGACTGTCATTATGATAACAATATCTGTATTTCACGGCAAGTATTAAATGTTTCCTATATTTCACAGGTCCTGATGAAATATGTTTTACGCCACTGCATTTTGTGCAAGAAAAGCACTAAAATACATATATGCAAGCATCAATACAAAAAAGTATTTTAAAATGCCACAATGGCAGAATATTAGTGCACCTCTCCCACAAACACATATTAGGGAAAAAACAACAAGTAGAGTTCAAGGGTTTTGGGGATAGGGGGCTGCCCCCTTTGGAACAAATAAACGGAAAACACTCCAGAAGAAATACTGTTTTTCTGCGAGAAACATTTTCACCAGATTGATTTTGTCAACCAGGTGAAAGCCATTCCTAAAGAAACATTTTTGAAAATGGGTTCGATAAAAAAAAAAATCACCAGAACTAGTTTCTTCAGGTATACAACTATTAGCGTCTGGCAGCTATACTATACACATGCAATGTACTCCTGTTATTTACTTTGCATCTGACTGATTAAAATTCAAGTGTTGTGCCAACATTTGATTAAAAATATGTTAAACATCCAAGGCATTCCTTTTCACGTGTTTTACCATTTAACGAGCACATATGTGCGATTTTGTTCAGTTTGGCATGATTATGATACCTACATTGTAATACTTTCCAGATGGTTGAATTTGAATATGTTATGTACCCCTCATTAATCTGCCATGACTTTTTGAGTCTCTCCTGCAGTCATGTTTAACATACCCAGACATGCTTTTCTCAAAATGTAAATATCTTGTAATCATGTGGCCAGCTCCAAATGGGGAGTAGCTCGTATTGGGTGCTTTGGGTCCAGCTTAGACTCCAAGACCGACCTCATCAGACGGTGCCATTATAATCCTATCAAGCACTTATGGATTCATTGAGGAGAGAGCTTTTGAAAGACGTGGAAACAAGTCAAAATTGTTGTTTAGTTGGAGTGCTGCATAGGGGAAATAAGTATATATGAAGACTTAAGCATGTACAATTCCCTAGGAAATGAAGGAGAATTAATTTGAACCGGAGTAAAGA
Organism: Triturus cristatus; assembly: GCF_964204655.1. Lineage (NCBI taxonomy): Eukaryota > Metazoa > Chordata > Amphibia > Caudata > Salamandridae > Triturus > Triturus cristatus. The sequence continues at coordinate 201,649,985 of NC_140593.1, forward strand.
GTAAAAGGGTGAGGGAATAAGGAGACTAAGGTTGACAAAAGAGCAATAAGGTTGACAGATGAGCATTGATGAGCCAACAGTGAGAAAGCACCTCAGGTGAGAGTGGAATTAAATGGAACAAACATTGGCAAGGCCAATAGATCTGGCGTCTTCTGCCAGCCTTTTGGCAATTCTTGTTTTGTTTTGTCATGGTTTTTGGAAAACTTTAGTTTTTTGGCAAGATGCTGGGAGTTTGTCACTCTAAAAAAAATAACATTGACTAAACCCCAAAAAAATTTGGGTCTCAAAAAGCACACATTACCATGTTACTCCCAGGCACTGAAGGGAACTACTTTGTGTGTGGATTTGCTCTATGTGACAGGGAAGTAACTCATTGTTAAGCCAGCCAATAGCTGAAGTGGGTGACGCGTTGCCCCTAGATGCATGTTTGAGTGGATTGAATAAATAATTGAGAAGCAGAGAAATGGATGACAGCAGAGAAATGGATGAAGTGTGTCTCATAAACCTCTAAGTAACATTGTTATGCACATATTTTAGTAATCTAAAAAGGTCTAGGCTAACACACTTAAAAAAGAGTATCGTCATTGGCTTCCAAACTTTTGCCTTTGAGAAAGAAAGAAAGAAAAAAGAAATAAGAAAGAAAGAAAGAAAGAAATAGAGACAGCAAGAAAGAAGGGAAGAAAGAAGGCAAGCAAGAAAGAAGGCAAGAAAAAAGAATGCACGAAATAAGAAACAAAAACAAAAGAAAAAAAGAAGGTAAGAAAGAAGAAAGGAAAGAGATGGAAAGAAGGCTAGAAAGACCACAAGCAACAAAGGATGAAACAAGAAATGAAAGCTAGAAAGAAGGAAAGAAGGAATACAAGCACAAAAGAAAGAGAATAAGAAGGGAAAAGAGAGGAAAAAAAGAAACATAGAAAGAAAAGGAAAGAAAGAAAGGAAAAGAAGGAAAGAAAGAGGAAGGAAGGAAACAAAAGAAAAAGCAAGACGGAAAGTAAGATAGGCAATAGTGAAGGAAGGAAAGAAAGGAATGCTAGAAAGAAGGTAGGGAAGCAAGAAAGAAGGAAAGAAGTATTATAAGCAAGAAATAAGGAATGAAAGCATGGAAAGAATGAAAGGAAGAAGGCAAGAGAGACAAAAAGCAGGAAAAAGTAAAGAAGGAATGAAAGAAAAAAGAAAGCAAGAAAGAAGGAATGAAAGAAAAAAGGAAAGAAGAAATGAAAGAATGAATGAATAAGGAAAGAAAAAAGAAGAAATAAATCAATGAAAGAGTGAAAGATAACAGGAAAAGAAGCAATAACAGAAAAAGAAACCAAGAAAGAAGGAATGAAATAGTGAAGCAAAAAGGAAAGAAGGAACGAAAGGCAAATTGAAAGAAAGAAGGAATGAAAGGAAAAGGAATAAGAGAATGAAAGGAAAGAAAGAAATGATTGAAGGAATGAAAGAAAAAAGGGGCGAAAGAAGAAAACGGAAATTAAACAAATTAAGAACACAAGAAAGAAGGAAAGAGACAAACAAAGATAGAAGGAAACAGGAAAGTAAGAAGGAAGAAAAGCAGGCAATAAAAAATTGTTATAAGTGCTGGTATTCTACCTGGGCAAAGTTTATTAGAGAACTATTGGTGATACTGAGTCCACAATAAACAAGTTCTGAAGAATTATCCACATATGAATTCACTTGTATAATACTGCCGCTTTCAACAACTCAATACAGTACAGTTTCAAACGGACACAATTCTGATACGAAATACCAGCGGTCAAACCATAAACAAACAACACTCCAATTTACAGCATAGGCAAGAAATAGTGTTGTGATTTCCATATGGGACCCACTTTGGTTCTCTCTTATGTTAGTCTATCTGTAGGTTGTATGCATCTTTTGATTTGCACACATTACGAAGTAACACGTTTTTTTTTGTGTTACACTAATATTTTAGAAATAGGCTGCACATGTTTTTGTTATTCAGCACTTCTTCCTGGGACTCAATCTGAACATTTTGTACATGGTCTAACAACATTGTGCCCAGTTTTTCTCTGTGGCTGGTCACTAACACATTCTAACACATAAACGTAACAGAGGAACCCGGCTGCTGTTTTCTAGCATGGCACTTCTTATCATATAAGCCGAGACTTGCCGTTTTGAAAACAGAGAGGAGGATTTCTAGCAGAGGAAAGATCCCGAGACGAGCACGCTAGCTCTGCGCAATCTGAGATGCGAGACTAGCTAATGGCAAATGCCAGGTATGGGGTCTGGTTCCAATCCCAGAGATCTCTGATAAATCACTGTTCTCGTGCAGGGAGGTTAGATTTAGGCATATATAATTTGCCACGATTGGGCTTTTCATTTTATACAGATTACTGGTAATGCTAATTACTATGCTCGGTTGTACATGTTTTCTAATTGCAGCACAGTTGCTTCATGATAGAGCACAATAGTTTTAATAAATATTGTAAACTTTCCTCCTGTCTTTTCTTTGTTTATTATGGACATGCATGAGTGAAAGAACAAAAGGTGATGAGTTGTTTGTGCTGTTCGCCTGGGTGACTAGAGTGATGTGGTCTGGGGTGCTAACTTACCTGTTACTCTGGGAAGCTTAGGAGGGCAGATAAGACACTCTGAGCTGGTCAGGATTTGAGCCCACAGGTACTGATGTGGTACAGTGACTCTGTCCCTACATACTGGTGTTCCGTGATCCCAGGCATAGTTCTGTTTCCAAATAGAATCCCTGCAACAATAGCAACTGATAAAGCGTAGAATGTGGCCTGTGCTAACATCTGATATATCACCATTCTTTCACATCAGACTCTAAACACATAAGCAACATCAAAGTAATACATTTACTAAGAACAATTGGCACAGAAAGAAACTAGCTTGTGTGCAGATGTGTCCTTGTAAGAGAGCAAAATGCAGTCACTCAAAGTGAAGTTATCCAGGGGCTAATGTGCGCTGATTCCCTGCCCCATGCTGTATGCTGTAATGGGTGGAAGCAAAATGTGAATGACACCCCAACAAACCAATGGATGAAGAAAGCTCGCTAAAAACCCCATTAAATAAGTATTTTGTACATATATTTTCTTTTAAAGACCAAAAAAACAGCCTACACGCTGGCACTTTCAAGCTACCTCATCTGACAGTGCCAGACAGCCTGACAGGCCACTCCAACACTGCACAGAGAAAGAAATAATGAAGTGGACTAAATAATTGACACTGGATGCTAGTTCATGAAGGAGGAAGGAAAAAGAATGGTGTTCGTAAAATGTGTTCAAGTTGATGAAGCATATAGAATGTAGGATTGTGCCTGGTGGAGGATGGACACAACATGGATATTGATTGATGATCCAAGGAGGAAGAAGGGGCACGTATTGAGAATTGATAGCTATGAACAAAATAGAAGGCCCTGGAGGAGAAAGGATACAAAGAAGGGAGAAGAAATTGATTAGAGAATGGTGCACAGGGGCAGTTGATTAGTGCATGGGGAACTGAGGATGAAGGAGATATCATGGTAAATGGTTAGTTTATTGTGTAGGAAAAAGAGAGCATGGGGTGGCATTTTGCACAGCGTGTAGGAAAGAATATGGTGCATGCTGGAGGAATGAGGGTGTTTGGAGAGGCAGGGAATGAAAATGGCACAAGAAATTTGAGAACATAGACCACTGCACAGGATTAATGTAGCATAGTGGAAGTAACTTGAAGGAGGCAACATGTGAGATTAAAAATCAAAAGTGGATTATGAAGTCGGGAAAATCAGGTATTGGAGAAGAAAGAGTGAAGCGTGGAAGACAGATTATGGAGCTTGAAGGACAGCAGTTGTGGAGAAGAGAGACTGTAGGCAAGGGAACATTAAGCTATGTCGGTTACTTTGTATTTCTAAAACACTTATGCCATTGCTGTGACTTTGTGGCAGTCTGGTCTCTTGTGGGGTGTCTTTTTTCTTGGGTTTGGCATTTGGTACAGACTAGAGTTTGTTTTTCAAAGGTCTGTGCCCATGTCAAAGGGCCATGCATCTTTCCCATGCCTCCCCGTGTTTCTATGGGACAATGTCTCACTCTGTCTCTCCATAATCCCCCTTGGTTAATGCATCTCCAACTTCTATTCCCGTTGCTAGTCTGTTTCCCTGTGTTCTTGGCTCTTTTCTCCCTGTGTTTCCCCTTATTTTTCTTTACTTCGTACGCATTCCGCCTATATACCCCATTTTCCCAGTCAGGCAATAGCCTCCATATCCCTCCATCAGTCCCTCATTGTGCTCGGACCTCCCCCGCCTGTGCCTTTCCTATGCTCGTGTGTGCATTCACAAATATCTGCCCATATCCATGCAACCACCAGTCTGGTTCTACCTGCTATGGTCACGTGCGGTACAGAATGACACGTGACACAGAAGTTGGAGACTGGGCAGGTGAATAGAGATTACAATTAAAATATGATGACATATACTTAGAAGTAAAAGGCAGATTGTCTGTTGGAGAAGGGAACACACTCATTCCCAATGGATACTAAAGGTGCCAAAATATGTTTTTATTGAGTCAATGCGTTTTTAAGGTGTATGTCATTAATAATTACACATATAACTGGAGCCCATAGTTTTCACAGCACTTTGTATGACAGCTCTCAATGAATCCTGCAGTGACTTTAAAGGTAATATTGATACGAGGTGATCAGCTGACAAAGGGTTAAATTAGAGTGCATCAATATAATCCCATTCCCTCTCTGCCACAGACAAAGCGCAGCCATCTGGGAAACCCTACACTGCGGTGCCTTTCTTCTGCTGCACACATTCGGCTACCTAACAACTGACATCCCATCTTTGGAATTTGCTTTTGAGGTAAGACCTTCATTTTAACTGCTTCTGAGGTATTTTTGGATTCTAAAAGTGGTGGAAACTTCAAAAACAATCATTGGAACGCCAAGAGCTAATCAATCTCCAGCCACAATGGACAGCCCGACACTCACCCACTGCATTCACCGACCAAACAATTGTGGTACACTCATCCACAAAACCCACCGACCCAGCAATTATGGTAGTCAAAGGGAACTTTTTGCAAATATATACATGTTTGACTAATACATGCAGTGAGATTTACCTTAAACTGTCAGATTCTCTGGCACTGTACCGAGTGTTAAATTTGCACCACCCTTTGCATCGTTGAATGTTAACGCCCCCAGGCTCTAAGGGCCAATAATGGGCCCTTGCTCTAAGAATGAATGGCCCATGGGTGGTTGGCTGATATTTGGTAGCCCACACCTTGCCCAGTGGTGGAGTCTATTTGCTAGGCTTTTCACAGTGCCCCAAGGTGGTGGGTTGTTTGGCACCACCCCATACTTGCTAAGGTTGGTGGATTATTTTTCACTCATTTGGTGCCCTAAAGCCAGTGTGTACTTTGTAGTCCGTTCTTCCAAGGCGATGGAGGAATTTAGTGCATGTGTTCTTGTCCACGGGTGGGCAGAATTTGTACTCCCTTCATCTTGCGCAAGGCTCAGAGGTGATTGTCATGTCCCCCTACCTTGACCATGGGAACGGGGTGCATTTTGTAGACTGCACTACCTTGATGAAGAGGAGTGTGTTTCGTGTTCTCTCCAACTTTTCTCAATAGTGTGTGATACATCGGTAGCACTCCTTGGCCATAGCCCATTGTAGTTTTCTTGTACCCCAGATCTGCTTTGCTGGGGAACAGCGGGATATTTTCTAGTAGCCCTATGTACCTGCCGGTATAGTTGTAGCCCTCAGGCCTTGCCCAAGGGTCTAGAATTATTAGTAGCCCTCGCCTGCTGTGCCCTAGTGGAAGGTGGTATTTATAGTCTACCCACCTAGCCCAAGGGTAAGTGGGGCCCTGAACCTTCCCATTCACCACTGGCCACAGTAGGAGAGCAGATATTACCTGTGCTGATCCTCCATGCTCCACAATGTTGTGCAGCCACAGATGGAACAGCTGACTGCTGTCCAAGCATCCTGTTGTCAATAGATTACAGGGCCCTTGAGCAGGTGTCACTTGTCATCGTGTATTCAAAATATGTCTCCATCACTTTAGTTTGGAACAATCCATTATGCCAAAATGTGCTAGATTGGGGGTAGCCTGACCATTTCCTACCACTAGTTCTGAGCACGCTCAGTGTGATGTCACGGCCAACAGGAAGCAATATGCACAGCAGTGGAGGCGATGCTTACAGATAGAGGCAGCTGCAATTTCGATTCAGAATGAAAATCACTGAGCTAATAAAAATGTGTCCTTGGCAGGACCCTGTAATAAATGCCCCTTGTTCTTGGCAGGACCCTGTAATAAATGCCCCAGGTCCTTGGCAGGACCCTGTAATAAATGCCCCTGGTCCTTGGCAGGACCCTGTAATAAATGCCCCTGGTTCTGCTGCAAAAGAAAGTACACAGCAATGACAGGGAGTGAAAAATAATGAATCAAGGGCCATAAACAGCATATTTAACCTGAGGGCACTGAATGCCTCCTGAAGTTTCAAAAAGCTATACGACTGCCCGCACTTAGATTGTAATCGCCTTGACTTCTAAATAGATTGCCTTACTTAGATAACTCAAAACGTGTGACTAGTCCCTGGACAGTGCGCATTTTGGGTTGTTAGAGCAATGTTTGGCAAGCTATGACCAATTTTCATCTCCCTGGTTTTGGCATATTTATGTTCACAGCCCATGTGCTGCAGTCTGCACTTAGTTCCTTTACTCTGCTCAGTTCCGCTGCAGGATCACACAGCACATCATAAACAATTGCATGCTCCAGAGGGGCTTTCCAAGGTGTTCTTCCAGTCCTTAGCAGGTATGGGGGATAGTGTTTTTCAAGATGGAGGTATGAGTAGTTTATGAAGTGCCACAGGACTGCAGAGAAGGCTATAAAGTGGAAACCAATTGTTTTCAGTCCTGGCAAGAATAAACTCTGCTTCGAATGAGATACTGCTGCTTTCGGGCAAGAATGCTTTCAAGCATTTTTTCCCGAAAAAAGGGACTTCCTTGAAAAAACAGGATGCTCTAGCTCATTTTCGCTGCGAGCAGGAAAACATTAAAAAGTGAACTGTACGAGAAAGACTTTGAAAATTCCCCCTCTGGCAATTATGTTGCTTTTTCTGACTGAATGTTGGAGTACCAATCAAGGAAAAAACTGTTTGTTATTGTTTCTCTTTTCCCATAAAGCAGGAAACAATACTTTGAAATGAATGTCGGGCTTGTTAGCAAGTGTCAGTAGAATTGTTTTGAAATGTTAAGTCAATGCTTAATGTAGAAGGTGACATTATTGGAAAAAATTGTGGTTTCAATTTCCAATAAGTTGTCCTTCAAGTCCCTCCAGATGTTTGCCTATTTGATGTTGTTTGTGTGTGCATAATGTTCTTTGGAGCATTGGGGAGCATTTCGTGAGGATGTAGGATGTGAGGGGCGAATCGACTGTGGCTAAGGGCTTGGTTTAGAGTTTGGAAGATGGGCACTCTGTTACAAAGTGAAAGATATCCCGGCTGCCCTATTACAAGTACACACATGTATTCCTTCACAAACGGTTTGTGATTTAGAGTTTTGAGGATGGGTACACCATCACAAAGTTGATGAATATCCCGTCCACCTTATTACAACTGTGCACATGTATTTCGTCACAAATGGTTCATGATTTAGAGTTAGGAGGACAGGTCACAAATGTGATGGATATCCTGTCCACCTTATTACAAACATGCACCTCGAGCCTTATGTGTCCTAAAAAGTACTCTAAGGTCCTTTAACAATCCCATTTTAGGTTCTGGAACTGAGCTGCTCTACTTATGTTTTTTTATATGTTTTGCATATTAATTTTCCAGCAGACTAAACTAATTGATTTCAGAGATTAATAAGGAAATAGGAAATACAAAAAAATTAATAATCAAAGTTTGACAGCCAAAAGAAGTATTTGTGTGCTAGTGTCTACCTGTTTGTCTATTTGCATATGCAAGTGTTCATGCATGCATATGTTTGTGTCTGTACTTAAATTAAGTGCTTCTATGTTTGCAGAAGTGCCTGACTATGTGTATCCTCCATCTAATGACCCATAAATTGTCTTTTAGAGACAGATTCACAACATACGTTTTCTACCTACTTTTCGTATAGTCGCCAAAACATGATCTGTGGCTGACCCAAAAAAATCTTGATTCATAGAATCAGTATCTGTCAAAATGTACAATGCTAGATGCGGCCTACAATATCAGAATATCTGCCCATATGGAATAATTTACTCAGTTTTAGATCTTAGAGACGAAAACTAGGTGATCCCAGGGGAAGAACAGGTGCGGCAAAATTGGAAATTTTGAAAAATGCATACTAAATCGTAATTTAATGAATAATCCGTGACATTCCCAACACTTTCCACATTCATTATGTACTCCTAACTTGAGTCTGTAAAATGAAAAAGTAAGCATGAATATTAGGCACGGGAAAAACCCAAACACTATATTTACCATGGTTGAAGGGTAAGGGGTTTCATTACTGGGGACAAAAATAGTGTGGATGGAAAAAGCTAAATAAAGGTCTGGGGCATTTACACCCTATCTGTTTCAGTAAGATGTCCAATTTACAAGTGCATGAGCCATCACTTTGAAGACAGGTGTAGCACAACCATCTAAGATTTTTTTGTCAGTTTAGATGTGTATGCAAAGAGAATTTCTTGGGGAAACGTATTGACATTATCAACATCATGTGCTAAGTCCACAGGTTATAAACGTAATACTACTTTTGTGAATTTGCCCTTTAAGAGTGTTTGGGGAATTACTCAAGGCTCTACCGGACAGCAGAATCCACCCTGACAAAATTGTTCAAACTAGGCCCATTCTGCAGGGACCTGTGGTGCCTTGGACCAAGGTCTTGGCAACATGAACACAGTCCTGTAGATGGCAGTCTAATGGGAAAATGCCAGAGAGGCAGAATGCCCAATCCGATTTTGGAGTTAAAAATAAAAAGGGATTGAGAGGATAATGGTTAGAGGATTACATGAAGTAGAGGCTGTAAGTGCTACTTAATATAAGATTCTGTGGAAGGAAATCTCTGTAAGGTTACTACATTTGTCTATGGACTCAATGAGAAACGCTACACTCATAAGCATGAACTCAGTCAAGTCCAAAATGAAAGTCAGGATGCCAGTTTTGAATACAGTCAGGCACTCGGGGCAGGGGTGTACACCCCTTTGCAATACAGGGTACATCCCCCTTCCAAATCCATTGAAAGATGTCCACAATGAATGCATGTGTATCCACAATGGCCACCTTTGAATACAGTTTCTAGTTTTTGAAGACACCTCAATCAAAATTACTATAGTGGATAGGTGCACATTCACGTAACCATCTCTTGTAAAAAATATATTATTGTCTAATCCGCATGTTTCACGTCGGATATCTACTGGTTTCGTAGTTTTGATTAATTTATAAAGCCTTCTAACTGCTATTATGTATGTGGTAAAATAAACGTTGAATGTTAATTTCATTTTTTCATTTTTCCATTTGTGATAATAGTATGTTTTTTGTCGCACCCATAAAGTTAGAACACAAATTAAATATAACAATCCTATGATCTCCCCACATATGAAACTGCACACATGATCCAAAGCTCACTTTCTAAACTGTATAAGAAGTATGCATTTGACATACTTCATTTAATCTGTTGATTGCAAAATATAATGAATAATAGCAGTGCATAGATTCTTAAAGAAAACTGTCCAGTCCTCACTGTGTATATATTATTGCATGACAGGTTTTATTGAATGGTTATAGATCTATGAATTATTTTTTAAATGTAAACTTTTTATATTGCCACAAACATTCTTTGCTTTTCAATGAAAGGTAGATGGGGTTGAGTGATTGAATTTATGTACATTATTTGTTGTTTGTACCTGAGCTATGACTGCAAAGGAAAGTAGGTAAGGTTGTGACAGTTCTTACTATGAAGAAGTGATACCCTTGGCTTGTACCATGCGTTCTTGGTTCAAGAGGGTAGCTTGAGTGTCCAGAGTTAATTGGTTAGAGCTATACAAACTGAAGATGCGAGTGGTTTAGGAATTGCCCTGGAGTCTGGGTCAGATGCTCCTTCGTGGGTCTTTGCCTTGAGCCATCGGGCACTTGAGTGAGAGCCTTCTACGGTCCATGCTTGTCTACTTGCCTCGATGGACCTGATCGTGTGATCTATGGCGTGTGCCCAGCAATAATCGGGTAAATATTTTGGCAAAACTAAATTTCATGACTTTGCTGTTTGTGCTAATCAGTTGTTGAGCAGTAGGCATATATTGCAAGTGATAAACACTTCATGGCTGCTCGTTGTAGCTTGGTGGTGTATAATATATTCAATAATTTTATAACACTTTTGTACCATACTAGATGTGTGCATGCCAGCTAAACAAGTGATTGTGAGCCCCACACACGCTGCACACACACTTTGCACATGCTATGCACATGGTAAGAGGTGTTTCTGTTTTATTAAACCCATGGATATAGTAAGGAAAACGATAAATCACTAGTACTTGTAATCAGAAACCTTAAGATGGTGCCCTTTATCACACGGAGGATAGTTCTATAAAGACACGTCCGTTTTCAACGCCTTGAAGCTGGTCTGTTTTTTTGTGCTTAATAAATATCACATCAAAAAATAATAGATTTTTGCAACAACTTGAGACGGGGGCGTTCACGTTGCATATGTTTTTACTCTTTGTCTAATCTCACAAAGTGATGTCACATACATGGTGCATTGAAAGCACCATGTAGGAGGAGGATTGAAGGATGCTTTTTGCTCACACAAATGGCTTTTTTCACCATGGTAACATTGATTTCTTTGGAGAGTGCTGCGGTTGATCTAATTCTGTTTTGATGTGCAGAGTGCCACATTTAGTCCTGGTATTGTTAATCATGACACAAGATTCACGTGCAGTGCTGAGAACATAGTGCGTGTTTTATGTACTAAAGATAGTAGCCAAGATCTTAAACGCAGGGGGCGCGACTTGCTATTGAAAGATACATTTCAGCTAATGCTGTGTTTTTCTGTTTGAGAGACAAGATATCAGGTCTTGCTGGTGGCAGTTCTTCTGGCCAGAGATGTAAAATGGAAGCGGAATTGAAAGCATACAAAATAAAGTGTTGCAGTCATCGCCATCCCACTCTCTAAGCAGATTGTAGCTGTTTTTAAAAAATGCAATGACTTTGAGAACGTTTTTATCAATTAGCCATTGTATCAAACCCTTTTACTTTTGCCTTCGTTTACTTTATTTAGTGGGTAATTCGAAAATGTTTCTTCCTAGGACTGGCTGGATAACTGTATAAGGATTCCTGAATATATTAGATACTCTTATGCGTTTAAAACATAAAATAATTACATATAGAGGATTGTGCAAAAACACTGAACACCGTTCGATGCATTGGTCCTAAAACCTCTATACCTGTGTTCTATTTTCTGTTTATCGCCACTTTTTGTTACTTTTTGTACACTTGGTTAAATCAATTAATTTGCCCATATTTCTATGTTTAATATTTAGTCGTAAAACATATATCAAGAAATGGGCCAATTTTAGATAATACTGTGCATATTCCATCTGTTCAATGTGTAATTGTTGAGTCTCTTTCTCGAACGGTGTCACTAGTCTCAAGCTTACCATTGGCACTCGCTGTATGAGGCCCATCGATGTTGTTGTGCAAGCTTGCACCTGATATCGCAGGTGCAGGAATAGTCACCGGCAAGCGGCTGGCGTCCAATAAATATTTGCAGCACATTTATCATGAAACCCCTCTCCCTGAACGTGTACACACTGCACACAACCTGCCACCAGTGCTTTGTCCTCTAAAAGCTTTGGTTATGTTTGGAAGAGGGAACATCTTTCTGGCTTGCAGACTGCAGTCCCTGATTAATACTGTTTCTGAATTAACTCAGAATGAGCAGTAGGTGGTAATTTCACTTTCTCTTTGTTTTTCTTTCCCCTTTAAAAGTTGTTCAAATAATACCATGCATGACTGGTCTCTTGTTCCAGATCTAGTTATGCATGTTACATTTTATTTTTTTCGTTTTATGAACTGTTACCTGTGGCAGTTGAAGAAACTTTAGTGTAGTCAACGTCTTTGTTTGTACATATAAATCCCCCACCCCCACCTCCGGCATTTCGCCTACATTTTGTCTTTCTCCCTGCTCTACTGCTTTTCAAAGATTAAAAACACTTGCATTTAGCAGGAGACTGCTGATAACTGATTGCATTAACTAAGGTCTTGCTCTCAGTACTTTCAACACTATGGTTCTACCCACTTCTACCTTGTCCTATGTACTTCTTTGTGTGTAGCTTCATTAATTCATTATTGTGTGAATGTCAACTAAGTCTGTAGTTCTAGCACCAACATGTAAAGTAAACTTTAAAATATAGTACATATTATTTATGAATTTATTTATTTATGTGTTTATAAAATGCTACATTCAACTGAGGAAATATAGGATCTAGCAACCAACAGCCCCTAACAGGCCCGCTAGAGAGATGGAAATGGGAAGAGATCACAAATGAGATCATTCCATAATTCTGAAAATATATGTTTGTTGTTAGCATACGTACAATGAAGAAACTTAAGTAGGTCCAGTGAGACAGATCGTACATACTATAGGGCTATTCAGAAAGGTAACTTTACACTTAAATAAACCTACACATGTAAGTTTACTCTTAGACTTTTGACTAACTTTATTACTTTTAACTGTTCATCATTTATGTGTCTAAAGTTACACTAATGGGGCTAGAGCCAGTAAAACATCATTTACAACCATAAAGGTACTACTAGTACTTCCACACACTTGGGGGAAACGTCCGCAATTGAGGCAGAGATTGCCCTGTGGTAAAGTATAGGAACATTTTGAAAAATAAAATGAAGTTTAACCTTTTTGAAATATTTGTAAGTTAAATGTTAATGTAAAATAATTCCATATATATATATATATATATATATATATATATATATATATATATATATATATATATATATATATATATATTTATATTTAAAATATGAAATTTGGAACAATGCTAAAGCACTATTAACTACATTATTAATTAAAAAAGCAAGTCATTTAAATATATTAAATACAAAATATTTGTAAGATTCATTTAAAAGCACCCACCTAAGTGAAAGGTTTTAATGTATTTATTATCTAATAAAAGTTGACAAAATTCAAGCAAAATGTAGAGGTGGGTGTAAAAGTCCGCTCTGCCAGGGGAGTTTGCAGAGTTTTGCCCACTCCGCGCTATGCGAGAATCATGGAGTTCCTGCAAACTCCACCACGTGCGGAGTTTTTACTCGTGCGCACCTCGCCAACGTTAAGTTGGCGATTGAGAATTTGCGGCACTGTCAGATCTCCTGCTAAGATTTTATTGGCTGTCCTATGCCAACCAGGAAGTTGTGGCAGCCATTTGAGAAATCTGGACTCTGTCCTGATTCCTAAAAAGAACACAAAAAAAGAAATGGGGGGTACAGTAAGGACACTCTGTCCCCTAGGCCTAGGGCCAGAGTCCCAGAGGTGCTTCCCCGCAGGCCAAAAATGTATTTTGTTTATTTTGTTGCAATTCTGTGGAGGATACACAAATCTGCAGCAAAAGGTTTTTAAAAAATCAATCATTGGCTTTGCACTAGTTTCACTGAGCCAACCCCCAGGACACAGTAGTTTCCATGACCACACTGGCGTGGGCAGGGAAACATGTTTGCTCCCATCTAATGGGAGCATTTTAAAATCTTCCGCCAAACAGGAGCAAACATGGAAGTCTGCTCCCACCCGACGCAAGATTTAAAGATGCTCGCACTGGCTGGAAGCAGACTTCTGTTCTGTTTCACTGCCTGCATTCCAACACAGATTGCTCCCACCTGGGGGGAGCAACCAGAAAACTCCTTCTGGGCGGGAGCAGTGCTGACTCCTGCACCATGCGGCGGACTGGCTAGGAATGTGGGGGTCATGGAGCTCCCCTCAATATTGTTTTTGGGTGCCCCATGTGGGCACATCAGCACCCACCTCTTATAAAGAGAGGCCCCGGGGATGGGGCTCCTGGGGCCCAAGAAGGCACTTTTTTTTAACATATACAAGGAATGCAAAAATATAAATAGGTACAAGATACACAATGGATGCAGTGAGTCACAAATACAAACATTTAAATACACAAGATATTACGTAATTACACAGAAAATACAGAAATGATTAAAAAATTCGAGGCCATTTACATAAAGCCATACTTGTCCTGATGAAGACCCGTGGTGATGTTAGATCTGAACATATAACATAATTGGGTTGAAACATTGACAGTTACTAGAGGTGTTCCATATCATCATTAAGCATACCCCACATCCTAACAATAAGGACATATACTTGAATCTATTTGAACTATCATTGGAAACCATCATTGAATCATTTCTGTATTTTCTGTGTAATTATGTAATGTCTTGTGTATTTAAATGTTTATATTTGTGACTCACTGCACCCATTGTGTATCTTGTGTCCATTGTTCTTTTTGCATTCTTTGTATATGTCAAAACAATAGTCCTGTGTACTATTGTGAGCCTGTATGGTGTATGAATATTATTATACCTCATTATTCTTTATCAATCTCTGTGTCAATGACTGTATATATATATATATTCACTGAAAAAACCATAGGTTTCACACATGTTATAGTTAGCTGGACATTTTACTGATAAAAAACCAATGAAATTCCCCCGTTATAGTTACTGTAGGCAACTATAACTCACGCGACCGTAATCCTCTGCTGATGCTAATACTGTATTTAGACACTTATTTGCCCATGTCTTCTTCCATTAAATTTTAGCTATACATATATTACAAATATTTTTTTTTCATAAAGACACATATGTCATCAGCAGAGGATTACGGTCGCGTGAGTTATAGTTGCCTACAGTAACTATAACGGGGGAATTTCATTGGTTTTTTATCAGTAAAATGTCCAGCTAACTATAACATGTGTGAAACCTATGGTTTTTTCAGTGAATTTGCAAGGTTTTTTAAATGCTAATTCCTCACTATAACGTGTGTGAAACCTATGGTTTTTTCAGTGAATTTGTACGGTTTTTTAAATGCTAAGTTACTTTACGCCATTTGTGGCGTGCGCGCCCACTTAACGCAGTTCGTTCCGTGCGCGCACGGTGCGCTTCGCGCACCGCGTTCCCACGTTACGCTAGATGGGCCATGAACGCACGATGCGCTTCGCGCACCGTGCGCACATGGAGGACATATGATGAGCATCGTTGTGACAGGTAAAATATATGTTTTGTTTAGCTCTAATAAGCCATGCGCACACGGGGTGGGGTAATGTGGATTTTTTTTTTTTTTTTATTATTATTTCTTACCGTACGCGTACGATAAGCGTAATCGGCGAAATTTTCGAAAAAATTCAAATTGCCTTTTTTCACTTGGGGGATCGTTGGGGACTCCCTCGACATGGCTAGGTGCTTGGGAGCTGTGTAAACAGCCCCTTTACATGTTTTTTCACTTGGTTTTTCAACCCCCTGTCAGAGTGCGAGAGAGAAAATGGCGGCCGTCGCTTCCTGGTTTCGACCGATTCGAATGTTTACTAAGATCTAAGGGCCAATCAGAATCGCTCTCGCGCACGCCACCGTACGCGTACGGTAAGCGCACCGTAAGCGCACCGTAAGCTGGCTCAGATATATATATTGATTTAAAGGCTATTTTCTCAGAATCTACTGAACAGATTTACACCAAACCTACAAAAGGCACTTCCTTGACCTGAGGACTACCTCTCTGCCAAATTTCAAGTAATTCTGTACAGCCGTTCGGGCTGTAGCTGTGTCTAAAGGTCCTATGGAAAAATGCATGGGAAAAACGCGTTTTGGGACCCCCCTTTTATCTCAGCCCCCGCTTGACGAATCCCCCCGAGACTTTCAGGGTAGGAGCGGAGCGTAGCGCCCCACCTATTTTGAAAAATTCGCGAGGATTCGTCAACCGGCGCCAAAGTTATTCAAAATAGAATGTTGCGGATTTCCTATGGAAACGTGGTCCTAACTATAACTACCTACTGGCGACCGCCAGTAGGTAATATATATATATATATATATATTACCTACTGGCGGTCACCAGTAGGTAGTTACAGTTAGGACCCCTTTTCCATAGGACATCCGCAACATTCTATTTTGAATAACTTTGGCGCCGGTCGATGAATCCTCGCGAATTTCTCAAAATAGGTGGGGCGCTACGCTCCGCTCCTACCCTGAAAGTCTCGGGGGGATTCGTCAAGCGGGGGCTGAGATAAAAGGGGGGTCCCAAAACGCGTTTTTCCCATGCATTTTTCCATAGGACCTTTAGACAGAGCTACAGCCCGAACGGCTGAACAAAATTACTAGAAATTTGGCAGAGAGGTAGTCCCTAGGTCAAGGAAGTGCCTTTTGTAGGTTTGGTGTAAATCTGTTCAGTAGATTCTGAGAAAATAGCCTTTAAATCAATATATATATCTGAGCCCGCTTACGGTACGCTTACCGTACGCTTACCGTACGCGTACGGTGGCGTGCGCGAGCGCGATTCTGATTGGCTCTTAGATCTTAGTAAACATTCGAATCGGCCGAAACCAGGAAGCGGCGTCCGCCATTTTGTCTCTCGCACTGAGTGTTATTTATCAAACATGATGCCCAAAAACATGTTACGGGGCTGTTTTGACAACTCCCTCCCACACAGTCATGTTGAGGGAGTCCCCAAACATCCCCCAAGAGCAAAAACGTTTTTTTTTTTTTTTCGGCAATTTCGGCGAGTACGCTTACCGTACGCTTACCGTACGCGTACGGTTAAAAAAAAAAAAAAAAAAAAAAACACTATCCACACTTACCCCACCCCCTGTGCTTTTGGTGGCCGCAGGCCACCAAATGTACAGGGCTTATAAGACCTGTGAAAAAAAACTAAATTTTGGCAACATGAAATTATAAAATCGAAATAAAAAAAACACTATCCACATTGACCCCACCCCCTGTGCTTTTGGTGGCCGAAGGCCACCAAATGTACAGGGCTTATTAAAGTTGCTAAAAACCGTGCACGGAACGAACTGCGTTAAGTGGGCGCGCACGCCTCGAATGGCGTAAAGTAACTTAGCATTTAAAAAACCGTACAAATTCACTGAAAAAACCATAGGTTTCACACACGTTATAGTTAGGAATTAGCATTTAAAAAACCTTGCAAATTCACTGAAAAAACCATAGGTTTCACACATGTTATAGTTAGCGGAAATTTTACTGATAAAAAACCAATGAAATTGCCCCGTTATAGTTAGTGCTGGCAACTATAACTCACGCGACCGCAATCTTCTGCTGATGACATATGTGTCTTTATAAAAAAAAATATTTGTAATATATGTATAGCTAAAAATGTATGGAAGAAGACATGGGCAAATAAGTGTCTAAATACAGTATTAGCATCAGCAGAGGATTGCGGTCGCGTGAGTTATAGTTGCCAGCACTAACTATAACGGGGCAATTTCATTGGTTTTTTATCAGTAAAATTTCCGCTAACTATAACATGTGTGAAACCTATGGTTTTTTAAGTGAATATATATATATCTATAGATATATATATATATATATATATATATATATCAGTTTTATTTTTTCCAGAGAGGTGGCCATTCCTAATTAAACATGGAACTAAGTGTCCTACAGAACCAACTGTTGTTCATACCAATTTTGATTTCCCAGGTTACCCCATTAGACATAACAGCCCAGACTGAGTGAAGCCTGGGCAGTAAGGCAGGAAATTCTAGGACCATCTGTTGGGAAAAAACTTTATAAGTTTCTTCCACTTCAAACTGGCACCAGGTATAAAAATAAAAACCTCCGACCAACTCCCCAGTAATTTTCTGGACTTGTGGCGGACTCTTAAAGGACTGCCTTGCTGCCTGTGGCTTGCGCTTTGTACGTCAGAGGACTGCCCTGCTGCTTCAAGAGAAGTGTCCTGCTGTCTGAAGCCTACCCTGTGCTCCCAGAGGACAGCTCTACTGATTGGGACCTGCTTTTCTGATTGCACCCAGGACCATTAGAACAGCTCAAAGAGCTAGTTTTCTGGCCTCCTGTTCAGAGCTACATTGACACAAGAAGCTCCAACAACTTTTAAAGTGCACCTTGGTCCATTCTGAAGTGAGACCTGACCCTCCAAGTGGTGCCCCTCCAGTCCTGGACCAAGATCTAAAACCTGGGACATAGAACATTTTCCGCCAAAAAGTGCTCTGAAAACCGAGAGTGGACCAATCAATCAATCAATCAATCAATCAATCAATCAATCAATCAATCAATCAAACAGGGGTTTGTAAAGTGCTACTCACCCCTGAGGGTCTCAAGGCGCTGGGGGGCGGCTCCAGATCAGTCGAAGAGCCAGGTCTTGAGGTCCTTCCTGAACGTGTGCAGGGTCGGGGAGCATCTGATGTTCACAGGGAGCTTGTTCCAGGTTTTGGCTGCAATGTAGGAGAAAGCTCTCCCGCCGGTTCTGTTTCTGCGGATGCGGGGGACCTCTGCCAGGGCAAGGTCAGGTACGTGGAAGGATACTCTCTCAATATATATGGGTCCGATGTTGTGGAGGGATTTGTAGGCGTGGGTGAGGAGTTTGAAGGTGACCCTCTTCTCGACGGGGAGCCAGTGGAGGCCTCGTAGGTGTTTGGTCATGTGCTCATGGCGCGGTGTCCCGAGGACGAGTCTGGCTTCAGCGTTCTGGATGGTTTGGAGCCTGTGCAGAAGAGTCTTGTTGATTCTGGCATAGAGGGCATTGCCGTAGTCCAGTCTGCTGGTAATGAGTGCATGGGTGACGGTCCTTCTGTAGTCGGGGGGGATCCACTTGAAGTCTTGCGGAGGATGCAAAGGCAGTTGAAACTAGTGGAGGCAACGGCGTTGATCTGGCGGTTCATGGAGAGGGAGGAGTCAAGGATGATGCCGAGGTTCTGAGCATGGTCTGTAGGGGTGGGTGAGCTCCCAAGGGCAGAGGGCCACCAGGTGTTGTCCCAGGCAGAGGTGCAGGGACCGAGGATGAGGACCTCGGTCTTCTCTGAGTTAAGCTTCAGGCAGCTGTCCTTCATCCAGGCTGCCACGTTCTTCATACCTTCCATGAACCAGAGTCTGGTGTCTTCGGGATTCTTCGTGAGCGAGAGGATGAGCTGGGTGTCGTCGGCGTAGGGTACGATGCTGAGCCCATGCTGTCTGACGATGGCGGTGAGGGGGCCATGTAGATGTTGAAAAGCGTGGGGCTGAGTGATGATCCCTGGGGTACTCCGCAGTTGATTTCCGTGGGTTTGGAGAAGAAGCGAGGGAGTCGGATCCTCTGGGTTCTGCCGGAGAGGGAGGATTGGATCCAGTCGAGGGTGGCTCCTTATATTCCCGCGTCGTGCAGTCTGGCTGCAAGATTGCGATGAGAAATGGTGTCGAAGACTGTGGAGAGGCCTAGAAGGATGATTGCCGCGGTGTGTCCCTGGTTGAGTAGCATGCGGATGTCATCCGTGGTGGTGAGGAGGGCAGTCTCGGTGCTGTGGTTGCTGTTGGGGCTCCTGAATGGGTTTTCTTCATGGTCCCTGTGATGAGTTTGATGGTGATCCCAGGACATGATGGTCGGCTTATCGGCGGCGGTGGGTAGGGGAGTGCTTGTTGTTGGTTCGCTGAAGTTGTCGTAGAGGGGCTTGATCTTAAGATGGAAGTTGGAACTGAGCTTGTCGCAGAGTTCCTGGGAAGGTGTGATGTCCGTGGCTTCACAGGTGGGTTTTGCGAACTGCTGTATGACGTTGAACAGTTCCTTGGCGTTGGTCACGTTGGTCTGGTCTCTTATGAAGGTCCGTTTGGTGTCTTTTATGTGTTGGTGGTATTCCTTCAGGGAGCTCTTGTGGTTGTTCCGTGCTTCTGTGTTTTTCAGGTTTTCGTCAAGTTTTCTCTAGGCGTCTGCATGAGCGTTTGGCTTCTTGAAGTTCTGTGGTGAACCAGGCGGCTTTCAGCGGGCGTTGTTTGGCGGGGCAGAGGATTGCGAGCTTGTCAGCGCAGCAGGAGATCCAGCAGTGAAATTCTACCTGCTCACCAAGCCGACAGAGGTGCATAACCAGTCAGCCTGACTTCACGGTAGCTCCCTCTACATTCTTCTCTGCAGCAGCAAATCATGTTCAGCAGCTCTTCGTTGGAAGGGTATTTGGCCTTCTGGAGTCCTCATTGGCTGCAGCCTGAAGCTTCAACCTGCTGGAAATTTTCCAACTTACAAAAATGAAACTGAGGACCTGATTATGATCTTGGCGGACAGGGTTTCTCCGTCACAAATGGGAGGGATATTCCATCCACCAAATTACAATTCCATCATATCCTGTGGAGCTTGTAATTTAGTGAACTTGATATCTCGCATGTTTTTGATGGAGTATCCCATCTGCCAAGATTGTAACCAGGCCCTAAGTCCCAATATAGCAATGTAGCAATCCTCACTGCATCCTTTTCCAGTGGCTCCCTGGCGACGAGTCCTCGCCCCGGTGAACTTTACCTTATCAGACATAACGCCCCTATATTTAGTCCAATTGTAAGCCAGGACCGGGTACGATTGCTTCATATATCTCGACCAAGCTCCATCACATTTGGCAATAACATTTGACTTTGCCCCGGTCTCGCATGACTTGATGTCCGTCGTTGACACTTTGATCATTTAGGCACTAAATTGCCCTGAAATGTTTAAAAATTCATAACTCCAGTTTTACTGATCGGAATGTTGTAGTATTGATTTTAAATAATTTATTAAATGTTACTATATGTTTCTAATTTGGTGGGGGATTTTCTTTTGTTGTGTTTTCACTTTATTACTGTTTGATTGCGTTATAAATACTTTACTCATTGCCTATAGGTTAAGACTGACTGCTTTTGTGCCAAGCTACCAGAAGGTTAAGCAAGCGTCAATTTAGTGACTTTATATGGTTCACCCTGACAGTTATTGTGGGTGTTGCTTAAGTAGGGTTTAACCCCCCCTCTACCAACAACCCAATTTCAAATATGTGTCCTACATGTTTTATGCAGGTGTTTAAGCAATAGCTTAAGTTGAAGCCACCCAATCCGCCATGATTTATCAAATCTCAGCTGTGGATTGTATGCATGTATACTTCAGCACACATGTGATACCAAAGTTATTTCCCCACTAGTGTACATCCTGTGCCAACCTCCTTTGGTCTTACCTAAAGTTTAAAAAGACTACAAGTGTAAATAATTTTTGGACCGGGTACATGCCCTTGGAGACTGAATTGCTTCTCATAGTGCCCAGAGAGAAAATGCCATCAAAACCATTTGAAAAGGCAAAAGAAACAGTTGATACTACATAGAAAGATGATATTTCTATAAGGGACTAGCAATTTGACTTTAAAACACTGCCACCGTATCAAGTAGGCACAGTGGATATGGCAACACACCTAACAGAGGATCCTTTGTTTTACTGGAAGCCAGTTAAAATATCTTTGCCCTTATAAAATATGGTTACACTTCTAAATCATTCTTGTTTATTGTTTTAACAGTTTAATAAAAATCCTATGTACCACTATAGACATAGTTGAAGCCCAATAAGATACAGGGTCTCAAAACCATAGATTAAAATTCAACAGAAACGTATCAGTATTTTTAAGACATTATGGCTATCCAGTTGTGTATCGCCTCCAAACAGTCAACTGTCCAAATGAAGAATTGTCCGCATTCAAGTTAAATCACAGCATTGGATGAGTATTGCCTGCATAGTCGTTCCTTATGGATATCCACATCCTTTTTAAAAAAAAAAAAAAAAGCTGCCAGCTGATAGCATGAAAGTTGAGAGGGTACAGAGTGGGTCACACAGTAAGATGTAGATGAAAAGGATCCAGAGAAAAGGAACAGCTACCATTGCTTATATCTGCTGGAAGAGACACAATAACTTACAAAAGCAGTGTTAGCAGAGTGCATACAACCTCAATAGTGTTGGCGCTGAGCCTTGTATTGTACCTACTTAACCTTTGATTTAACACAACCTCAATTTTCTTTCCGATTGTCGCAACTGTGTATGCTCACTCTTCAATTTTGATGTAAATCTTTGATTCAGATATTTACTACAAAAAGATGCAGTTGGGAACTTAAGATCTGATTTAGATTTCAGTGGATGGGTTACTCCATCACAACAGTGAAGGATATCCCGCCCGCCGAAATATAAATCCAATGGGATTTATATTTTGGTGGACGGGATATGCGTCACTGTTGTGATGGATTAACCCACACGCCCTTAATTACCATGATTAAGGCAAAATTCGAGGAGCTCATTTATGAGGACACATCACCAGCCTAAGCGACTACAAGAATAGATATTGCAAGTTCAGCTCCACTCTATTTGTGTCAGGTCATCTCCTTTTCCAGTATGTAACTTTCCCATTAGGGCAGCAGCCCTTCCAGATACTAAACAATCCTCCAACCTCAAAAGAGACCAAATGGTAATCTGACCATATGGCCAGGTTGAGGCTAGCCAAGGAGTTGGCAAATGCCAGGTCAAGTATTTTCCTCACTAAGTGCATTGGTTTATTAACCCGCTGTACTGTGTTGTTTCCATGCCCCTGGAGAGGGTTTTACCTATGAGTCTCAATAACGTATAATTTACTATAGGTTAGGTATAGTACCTCACTAACTACCCTTACTAATGGTCTTTTAAGTGTATGCCAAATGACCTAACAATGTTTGTTGTGTTCATAATGCCATAAGACAATGACATGACTGACCCAGTGGAATTCCAGTGGTGGAATGCTTAAGTCAAAGTCGCATATACCTAATAACAATGGGTGCCGCTGTTATGTGATACGTTAACATCTACATCTTTATGCTTCTGTACATATAACTGAGCATTAAGAGGCTGTCATACCAACATGATTATTGATGGAGCTCTTGGAGACCATGCCACTAACGCTAGACAGCCTAGGTAATAGAGCACAAATCTATATCCCTTCATCCCTCCCATGAGGGAGGGAGACCATCTGCTGTGTGCCTGAGAGCCATGCTCGACCAATTATGTTTTTCCTCTGATAACGCAACAGCCTAGACTTATGGGCCAAACAAAGGTATGCAGGGTGGGTTTACATGACTAAAGACATGCTATACTAGATTAGTTGTTAATGAACCCTCACTACATAATTTCTTGCTTATTTGTAGTTATGACCGAAAAGATCGGGATTGGGGTAAGGCCCTCATCAGACCCTAGGCGTTCTGTAGAAGGTCTTTTATCCTCCAAACATCAGTCCCACACAAGAGGTGTGAGGTTGCAGTCAATTTTTTCCTCACTCATAGAGGAATGGCCACTTCCCAAACACGGGGGTCTAGAGAAATATAACTGGAAGTCTCTAAAATGAGGGAAGGGTTACAAACGTCCGTTGACTCAAGTTTGGCATTGACCTGTCCATTCTCTCTGTCTGAATCGTTGTCCAAGTGGAGTTTAAAATCCCACACATGTAACTTGCAGTTTTCTGTTCATGGGTGCTAAACTTCAATCCTCTAATTCTAAGCAACATATAAGAATGATATTACAACCTAAAGGCATTATCACCTAGCGTATGACTTTGGCTGCCAATAAATGCTTCCGGATCATTTCATCAGTAAGTGACATGTTTTGCCTTTTACATTCTGATATTGCTCACATTTCTTGATCGTCATGCAGCTCCGCATCGGGATCAGATAATGGCGTACCCAACACAATTCATAACCGCCCGTTTCAATCTCCTTGTCTAAATCCTGCATTTCACCTTGATCTGGATTATGTAAGGCTCTTGGGAGCACAGTCTGCATTTGCATCATACTCTTTCACTCCCACAGCACCGTGGAGCACCTTTTTGCAGATACCACCTGTAATACCACTGTGTGAGTCCATGGTTTGTGCCTTTGCGAGGTGAAGGGGTTTTAGACCTCATCAGTGACTCAAAGGTTGAGTCCAATGTCACAGTGAGCACAAGTCCCACGTCCAGACATACATGTAGCTATTAGGGATTCTTACTAAGAAGAATTAAAAAGTGATACCTCGAGAGGGCTAATTAATCTCATGCACAGCTAATAAATCAGACGGCACTCCAGTGCATCGTGTTTTTGTTGGTAAGTCGGTCGTCTTCCTATAGAAACAAACTGGCCCAACCTCCCAAGCCACATCCCTGCTTGATGTGCACTAAAGCAACCCAAGACCAATTTCGGCCTATTCGGTCCTCATCGGCCCAACTTCACCCCAGTGGCACAGTGGGCGCCGCACTGTTGTGCATACAGTAGCTATCAGTGTTTCAGTCGGGAAGACAAATAAATTTAAAAATAATAATTTTGCCAGTGGATCCTAATGCTCTGTGATATATGCTACTCTTGATTCACACTCTTTCCAAAGACGCGGCGGCTACTATCCGAGAAAACAATTTGTCATTATCTGTATGTTTTTGCTCAATAATTAATAATTTCCTCACTCTTTGTAAGTATTACAAACACAGCCTGCCTGTGTGTGCCTCGCTGGCTTGTGAAGCGCAGTTCTCGGGCATTCATACCTTGCAGAATATTGCACTAGTAACTCTGAACAGACACATTTTGCACCGCGGACAAGCACCGCCCCCGCTTGAAGCCGTTTCAGCACGTTTAGAATTAAACAAATAACAGTTGTAATCCTTACTTTCCGTGTTAGCTTTGCTTCTGAGGGCCGCCTTGTTGAGTACAGTCACTCCATCTTGTGAACCCCGGATTTAATGTTCTCGACAGCTACCCTGTGGGGACTAATGTCTCATTAAAAAAAAGAGTCGAAGTAAAACGTGTGATTGGTTTAAGTCAGCGTGCCTTTAGATGTGACAGATGATTCATTGCTGACTCCGGGCAGCACCAGCATGTAAGCAGGCCTCGCCACCATGCGGTTAAACCTGTGTGATGTATGTGTCCAGATGCTGCAGGCAATTGACCGTAAAATTGCTGGACGTTTCTGGCAGGGCGAGCAGTTAACTTTGCTGTTCCATGCCTGCCCCTTGCAACAACTCTTTCCTTCCCAGTCATGTGCTGTTCTGCTGTATAATCTGCTCATTACTCTTCCCCTGCTCCCCTGATCTCAGAGAAAAGGAGAAAGGGAAGGAAATCTCTGTGTTCAATTAAGAAGGCTTCCCCTTGATGCGTTTTGCACGTGAGCCGTGGTTTGTGAGCCTTTGATGGTGCCGGCCACAGCTGCAACTGCAGGCGACAGGGCGCCTTTTACAGGGCCTACCACACACATGATATATTGCACATAAAAACAAGACACGGGCATTGTTCTCTTGCACAGTTCTCATTAATTTTCAATTTAAAATGCCTTTTTTGTTGCAAGTTGTGTCTGAAAGATAATGCAACACTGCATAAGAGATGCATTGTCAACACCCCTGAATCGGCCATGTTTCATAGTTGTGATGAATTAGAAGCAGTATTGTGATAGAAGGAAGCACCTGCTGTTGTTTTTATCACCTTCGTGATGCGACAGGTTAGAAGGAAAACTTGTGCTAAAATACATGAGAAACGTTGTAAAAGATGAATGAAGTGATCAGCCTCAGCTGTGAAAGGGGAAACGCTTTCTGCTGCTCACAGTTATGCCCAAATGAAGTAAAAAGGAGCCAACAACTTAGGAGGAATGAAGTAGATAAACTTCTAGGTGGCCGATGGGAACAGAGGATACTTGATTCGGTAAATAAAAATGTTATTTTTTTGTGTGAACGCACTAATTAAAAGAAAAAAGTACAATGGGTGTTGGAAAGTGGGCAGGAACGGAGGAGAGGGTTTTTATTTATTTATTGTGTTTTATAAAGCGCAAACATGATCATCGTGGTATTCAGAGGGCTGTACAGAGAGGGAGCGGTAGAGGGTTGCAGTACATTAAAAACACCTGACACTATGTACAAAGAATTTGAGAAGCAAGTTATAAAACAATAGGATACAGTATAAAATAAGGAACGCTGTATATAGAGTTCAACCAATCAATCATTCCGGGTTTTTGTAAAGCGCACCTAATCCCCCGTTCAAACTAAAAATATAAGAACATAAAGTTACCTGCCACCTGATGCAGTTACATTCGGTCAATTGTTATGTATATGTTTCCCCTTTTATTTTTTTTTAAGTTTTAGAGTTGCATTGGATGGATAACACTTTCATTGTATGTAGTATTGGGGCAAATTAGAGCACCAATATGCTCACTAATATATCTTTCTGTCCACTTAATACGTCCCTTCTAAATGGCAACATACCACGTCTTTTCCTTGGGATGATGTTGGACGCAGGCATTAGCAGCACATGACCTATCACTAGCACATGTGGCTGTAGGACACCTTCATCTAAGGACCAGGTCATAACATAAACAAAATAACCTTCAAGGAGTTTGATACAGAATTCTAAGCTGCTGACCACATGCGAGGCTTTTTGTTTTGCAATCCCACCTGACTCCGCGGTAAGTCCTGGGCATTGCATCAGCCTGTGTCTGGCTACTCTTTTGAATTTAGACTTTCTATGTAGAGATCGATGAGGAACAGAGCCTCAGAAGAAAGAGATGACATTGTCTATTAAAGTCAAAAGTTACACATTACATGTGGCCAGGTCACTCCATGAGATACATGTCATCTCTTCTGACCAATCCCTTTCTGGACTTAGCCCTACCGTAAATGCACCCTTCTTTGTGTCAATGCCCCATACTCTGTCTTCAAGTACTAACCAGAATTGTTCAGTGGGGAAGTTCTTCTAGGCCTCCCATCTGTATCTATTATCTCCTGCAAGAATTCATCCCTCACTTTTCACGTCATTAATTGAATGACCCAAATATGATCAAAAATCAAGCCACTGCCCTGTACACAAAATAGTGATTCCACCCTTACTTGTCCTTAGGCATGTATTTAGCCCATCGTCAGCATCATCAGTGCATTTGTAGAGTGATCAACTGATTGAACATTAGTGTGTTCTACAAAAAGCTTTGAGTCAGCCAATCTGGCATGTGTGTGCAGTATGAGACAGACTGCCATCTTTCAGTAAATGTAAACCTTTAAGAATTTCCCTAAAGATAGAAGTGACCCAGAGCAGCTTATATGTTCCAGATAGGCATAATCTCTCCCCACCCTGGCACGGGGCTAGGTGGGAATGGCTCATCTATCGTCCCATACTATTTTTTATTTAAACAGGACTTGAAAACTTTTATGCTGCACCTTGAGTATTTGAGAGGGTGGTATGCCTGTAGTCCGCTGTTTGTCTCTAACTTATGTGCCTGAGCAACTATGTCTAGAAGCAAGATCCAGTGCATCCATATTTGGGCTGATGTAGTCTGCATGCTTCTAGATAAATTTGCCTGAGATGCTGAGCTCTGCAGTACTTGTATTTTATACATTTTATGCTTAACTTCTAGCATTAATTTGAAATAATAATAATTATTATTTTAAAAACCATATTTACATTTTGCTGTTTGTGTATCAAGATCCTCACAGTAATTCTTTTGTAATCACAGTAGGTAAAAGCGTTGGAAATTTTATATTTCATATTGTCCTATTCAGAAAAGATGAAACAAAGAAGAAACCTAAAAGAGTAAAGGATGAAGGAAAAAAGGCTATGCTAATTATGTTTTTCATAATTTTCTCAAGATAATAAATGTCAATGCATCAAGCATGCCCACACTTTCTTTATAATTGAAAGCCCATTTTATAGAGAAAGTTAGGCCTTGTGCATTGAATGTCAGGATAATTGGCATTTGTTTATGCTCATTGTCTTAGCTGATGGTCCTTTTTTGTATTTCCCTTCTGAACACACCACCACCCCTGGTTAGGGGAGCCACAATGGTAGACCTGGGGCTTCCTGTGGAACCCTACACCTCCCCTTCTCTCTGGACTCTTTTGCCTAGAGTAGGGGACAGGAGGGAGCCAAACATTGATGTAGTGATGAGTTTCCTCCATCCTCCATCTGCCCTCCGCCTCATGCTAGGCGAGACCAGTGGATGAAAAGATGAAGGAGTGGGGGCAATGTGCGCATCATCGGGGTCCTAATTCGTGGGAGCTGAAATCACTTTTATGACAGTGCCATCTTTGATGCATCCACTTTTCCCTTGTGACGTCAGGACCAGTACAGTGTAGATTGGCACACCTGCACAAATTCGCACCTGCAGCCTTGACCTTCTCCTGTGTGACTTGCACTGGCCTTGCATCTGATGCCACCATTCCGGGATGGGCGGCCCTTTCCTGGTTTCCTCTGGACACCAGAAGCAGAACAAACAGCATGCCTCCCGCTTTCATCTTGAGATTTGGTGCAGTTGCGGACACCCCAACCTGCCCTGGAGGAGTAGCAATAAGTTTGAGGAGGCAAGGAAGTGGGGAAGAGAAGATTACCTCTAGAGACCCATGCAAGAGGGGGCAATGATTGATTGAAAGTCTCTGGGCTCAGCACAGCTAGTGGCCCACACATTAAAGGTCCCTTGTGGCTAACTGTCATTTACTTAAGGGCTTAAACTCTCCCTCTGAATTTATGGGTTTGATTCCTGCTATTTATAGTGCAAGGTGTCTGCTCCATTGCAAAAGACAGTTTCTCTGATGGTAATTCCTTGGATTTTTCAATGAAGGCTTTTCACTGATGGTAAGTCCTTGGAATTTTCAATGAAGGCTTAGCATTTCATCTCACATTGCATATGTAGCTAGGATGTATGGGAATCTTCTCTATTGTTCAGCAGGTCTTTTCGCCTCTTACTGTTTATTGAGTTGCCCCTTCTTCTTTCTAGGTCTCCGTCACTGCTATCCTTTAATATTTCTTCTATTCTAGCTTGTTCAGGTTCTAAGTTTAACAGTGTGACTGCTTCTTCTCTTGAGGAAATTGAGATTAGCTTGTCATGATGGCAGAAAAGTATTTTAAAGTGGAAAGCCCACATGGATGGGCTCTGTTTGGCTCGCAATTGGTCACTTGCTATTTGAAGTGATTTTCCTTTTGCCAATGTCAAAGCTTTCACGTCTTCATAGAATGCATAGCTTCCCTTTCTGATCTGCTTCAAAAATGACCTTTAAGAAATGGACTTGAGTTAGAATGTCTAGAGTCAAATTGTTCCCAGATTGGTGGCTGCTGCATACTCTATTTACTTGATCTGGTCTGATGGCCATTTTTTCTCAGGCTTTGTAAAATAGATAGTAAGAGGCACCTGAAGAATTCTCATTCTGAATCTGAGAGTTCTTCCATAATTACTTATGTTGTTCCTACATTATCTGTGTGCTTCACCGTCAACATTGACTATTAGGGCTTGATGTCTCTGTTCCTGTTTTGCCACTCTGCTCTCCAATTTATCGCTCTCATGTGCTACTTGTCGAAATTCAGTCTAACATTGCTTCCATAAGTCAAGTTATGAGAAGGGGTGGTATGGCCAGACAGGCAGGGTGTTTTTAAGACAGCAAGTGATAAATCCATGGGAAATTGTATTAAGTTCAGTGGTGGAATAAAGCAGTCCAAGATGGCCACTGTTTTAGAATGAATGTTCAAAGCACCTTTTGATAGAACGTTCACGAGAATTCTTTCATGCTCACCGTTGTGCGAGCTGCGCTCAGCGCACACTCGGTTTAGTCTCCTGAGGTGACTAGCTGCTCTTCCTCTCTCTTCAGTGAGAGTTCCTGTTTCGTGGGAGGATTAGCATTTTCTTTCCAATCATTAGCTGTGCTGAGGGTGCAATGTTCCTGTTCAGTGCATCCTCAGATCCCTGCCTTTAGGTCCGCCTTCCTTGCCTCCTTGGATGTGGAGCAGTGTCCCTTGCTGGAACCCAGGGTGACGTTCTTTATCTGCTGTTTGTGAACGAAGCAGACAGTCAGAGGAGAGCTTCCCAGCTGCTGAGGAACTGTTCAAAGATGAAGCCAGTAAGCAAATGACGCTCTCAGCACTTGAATTTGCGGCGTACCATCAGCACTCTTACATTTCCCTTCACGGTGCCTTTCCTGTCATTTCCTTCCCCTCTCTTTCCCTTTTTCTCTATTGCACAATATGTCGTCTGACAGGAAGGAACTTTGGAACTTGTGCATTCTATTTTCTCCTCCGCTCCACTATAGAGTGAGAAACAGATCGATATTGGAGCTTGAAGTGAATCTGAAAACTGAAGTTTCAGTCAATGCTGAACTGAAAAGTGGAGCCTAATAATAATTGTGAATTCTTCATTGTAGAAATACTCCAATGGTCATAACTTTGGCTTACAAGTTTGTGTTCCTTCATGAAAATATCACCCCTCTAGCATATGTGTATACATAAATGTTCATTATTTCACTGTACGGTAAATTTAATCAAAGGCTAAATTTAGCAAAACATTATTGTTGAATGAAAATGTCATTTACCTCAACATTGATCCATTCAAAATAGCCCATATATCATTTAGAGCGGGGGGCTATATACATAAGTAAAACAAGGAAGTGGGAGGTCAGATTTCATATGGTGGTATGGGAATGGGAAAGGCATGAAGGGCAGCAGGGGGTAGGACATTATTCTCATCAATTTTCTTACTTATCCTGATCTAAAAATATAGCATCCTGCCAAAGATTATTGGATTCTTTAGAAAGGAAATGTAGAAATCCATTCATCTATGTAAAGATCACAGACAAATATCTATATTGCACCATAAACTGATCAATTTCATCAGGGCTGTTTAGCCCTTCAGTGACAGTTTATGTTTTATATTTTTGGATTCTTTGAAGCACAACTAACACCTCTTCAGTTTGTACCATGACACTGAGCTCATAGGACTCAAAGGACCTAAGACATAAACGAAAAGCATTACTCATTAAGAGAGATACAGACATTACAGAGATCTCACAGAAACACATAGCTACCTTTTGGAAAGAGTGGGGCCTTGAGGCCCATCCTGAGTCTAAAAAAGTTGGATTATTTTGCAAAAAAAAAGTCCTGAAGATGGTGCCACCTTTTTTGCAGTGGCAACCAAGAAAGCTCAGATGCCCAAGGATGTGCATTGAATGTGAGTAACTTCCATCAGTCAGTTATCACTATATCTGAGAGATCGTATGGGCTTACCACTCAAAATGACCCTTGTTGTTTATACATAGGGTTATGACAGTTCAGATATTTTCTATATATCTTGCTACTAAATTTGATAAATGCCTCTCAAAATTTCCCATTCTCTGATCAAATTTCAGAACGTCTAAAACTGACCATTTTAGTTAGAAGAGTGATGTAATTGTATTGTTGAACAGGAAGGTATTCAGTATGCTGCAGTTCAAATGGGTTCTCAGCTGTTTCTTCAATCCTTGCGTAGTCAAGCTTATGTGGGCTTTGTTACACTGGCATGAACTTGTAGTATTGCATAAATAATGGGTTTACTGTTACAATTGAAAAATGAATTTTGTATGTGCTCTTGCCCATTAATATGTATCTTCTTGCTGTTACATTTATTCACACCTAAACATGTTCCATGTTTGTAATGCCCCATGAATTTGAGAAAACCCCACATCTCTGTCAATTATATATGTTCCATGGAACACTGTTCTCTCAAAGGAGGATCTTAAATTTCAACCTCACTGAAATGCAAACGAGGTTTACACTGGTTTAGGGTTGATAAATGTTCCATTACCTTTTAATAGGCTTTTGGTTTACTTTGATGTTGGACTAAATGTGGTTTCACAATTTTAAGGGGCAGTGTGGTATATGACTTTAGGACAAAGTAAGTTTCCTTAGGGGAACCAAGCTCTTTTTAGACATTTGCTTATCAATTTAATGGGATACCTCTTATCGTAAGGCTCTTCCTCAATGTGCAGGTGCTCGAAAATATTGTTGTTTGTTATCAGTTTTGCCTGATTCATAAAAATTGCTCAAATGGCAAATTGTATTTTAGAGTTCTTGAGTAATAGCCAACACATGTAGCAGTATGTTTCTGTGAGTAGGTTTGGTATATAAACCCATATTGAATGTACCACCAAACGTCTACTCCCTATTTATGAATAGCCTCCAAGTTGTGGCATTGTCACATGAACATCCTTGACAATTATGCCATATGAGGAACTCCTTGTGACCGATGCCCTTGAAAGTGTGATTCTGTATGCTAAAGAATTAACTCCTTTAAAGCATGGGTATACAGGGACAAGAGACATAATTATATTTTCAGGCCTTTGAGCCACTTCCCCTTGAGTTGTTTCATGTGTCTCAACTGTTAATACTTGCCCTTTGTGAAGATGTAATCTTTCATTATGGCTTGCAATCTCAAAAAATAGCCAATTTGACCTTTGATAACTCAAGATGAAAGGATGGCATGAGACATTCAGTCTGGATTTCAATTTCTGTAATTGTATTTCTCACAAATATATTGCACCAGTTCTTACACTAATGGTGCTACTTCTATGTACACAATGCAGTTTTGTACCTTTCATGTTTTTTTAATTCTTTCTCTCGGCAACAATTTGTTGAGATGAACTTTGAAAACCCTTGTGCCAGTCAACCAGATGATCATAATGACTGTCACCCATATCTGTAACTCTGGACATACTTATCCATAGATGCCAGTAATCCAGTCTCTTTGCCCTGCTCAGACAAGTCGGCCAATAAATGGAATGCAAAATGCCAGTGGGTGGCACTAGAATCAGTGCTCTACCAGAACAAGAATAATGTAAAAATATCTGTCTTGTTACATATGTCTGCCATCTTATTTATTTAGTTCATTAACTCATATAGGTTCAGAGCTTATGGACTACTTAAACATAGAACTACTTAAGAAGTCTGGTTCTTTAAAACAACCCAGATTGGTACCATTTTTGGACCATAGATTGATATATTGATTGCCATGGAACCAGAGGAAGGCTGCTACATAATGATAAAAACGCTGAAACATGTCAATATCTCCATTGTATGACAAACATTGGAAACCTTTTCTGGATAATTCTTATTATGCATGTTGTTTTGTGGAGAATCAAATCCTGGATTCAATTTGGCCTGAAAAGATTATGTGCCTGATTATGAGTTTGGGGGTCTGTGGACTGCCAAACTCATGGTGGCGTGGCGGTGGTGGTCCGGCCACTGCTGCAACAGCGGTCCGATCGCCATTTTACAACTTTGACGGTCAGACCAACATTGGACCGCCAGGGAACCATGTTCCCTCATGATGGCGCACCGGTCAGGGGCTCACAACCTGCTAGTAGTTCCCCTGTGGCATCGCCATGCATATTACGAGTTTCCTCACTGCCAGTGGTCTAATGGAGGTTCTTACTCCATTAAACTGCTGGTGGTGAGAAAACAATGCAAGGTGGGCACATGTTGTGCCCGTCTGTGTGCATGCAACCCCAGTTCTAGCATGGCTTATACTTCACAGTCCAGGCCCTGCTGGAACGCGCTGTGGTGGTCCCACAGTGGTGCAGTATTAAGGCTCACATCTGAGTCTTTTTACGGCACCGCTGCAGGACCACCACACCACTCGCCTGCCAGGCCACGAAAATATTTGTAATTTGGTGGGCGGTCAGGCACGGCCCTGTTTGGAGGTGTGGGAACAGGGTGGTGCCATGGCAGCCCGCTTCCACACCGTTAAACTCGTAATCAAGCCCTAAATCTGATATCAAATCTCAGCACCTAATTTATTGTTTGTGTTTTGCCATATGTAATATAATGTTTCAGAAGCAGTGTGAATGAATTAATAAGGCTCACACTTGTGACTGAAGAACTAGGCCTAGAACTTCAAAAGGAACATAGACAAAACTCAGGATGGAATGGAGGAGTACTTGAACGTAGAGTGGGTAATTTGTCTTCCTAGCCAAACATATTCCCTCAGCTATGTTTGAAAAAGTTAGTGGGGTTATTTTGATTCCACTAGTCATATTCCCCATGTAGGAATCACATAATGATGTAACAATGTTGGGAGTGAGCAGTGTGACAACCTTTTAGATATCTGATTAGGCTAACCCACCAATCGCATAAATGTTATTTTAAATACCCATTCCTAGCCCATTGGCACTTGAGAACCAACCCTGAATAAAAGAATCACTAGACAGTTTTCCGATTTGATCTTCTGCGATTTTGCCCACCCTTACTGGGCACAGACACTCCTCAGGAGATCATGAAGTCCAAGAAGTTGGCAAAGATTCAAAACCGAATCATCATCATCAATTTGTCTTTATTTCGGTCACCAAGACCATAAAAGAGTACAAATAATGCAACAATAATTATACAGAGTAAAATAGCAATAATGATTCAGAAACATAAACAATTAAACTAAAATCATCAAAAGAATTCATTCGATTGAGAGGACTTAAGACAGTGTGTAAGGATAAACCACATTGAGGTTACAAATTTCGCAACCGCAAATACAATAGGAGCAGAAAGATCTGATTTCAATATTCTGTAAGCTGGTGCATACTGTCTGAAACCCATATTTCTGAGAAGGGGACGGAGCCAGTAATTCCTTGGTCTTTGATAGGCCGGGCAGAAAAATATAACATGCAAATCTGTTTCAGAGAAGTGCGCACAAGTGGGGCAATGGGCTGTGTGATTTGAATGTGCCCAGAAAGCCGTGTGTGCCCTAAGCGGTAATGTGTTAAAGCGCCATTGCATGAAAAGTTTCCTAGTCAATGATGGGCCCATATCATCAAATGTAAGCTCCAGATGAAAGAAATCTTTGAACCCCAAGAAATGAGCTGTAAGGGAGCCCTCACGGGAGCTCAAGATGGCAGCTTTCAAATTGTGTTCATAATAAGCCTTCGAAATGAGCTTTCGGGAAACCCTGGGACAAGCAGATGCTGGATCATACCATAGTTCTGGTCTGCCAACTGCCTCACAAATGCGCTTAATATAGCTGAGCCATGGGATTTGGATGGTTTTGCAAAGGCGCAGAATCTCCGACAGCTCAGCTCTATATTTCAGAAGATCCGGGGAAGACCATATTTTACACCAGAAAGTTAAGGGTTTGAGACCCAGAACCTCTGAGATCGGTCTTAAGCCCAGATCCAATCTGAGAGGCAAGAGTGGGGTGCTAGATGGTAGAGCTGTTAGTTGCCTAAGGAAATTTTTCTCCGTGGTCTGGAGCTTCTGCCCTGACGTATGGCCCCATAATTCAGCTCCATAAGTCACTGTTGCTCTGGCCTGGGTTTTATAAATTTGCAAACGGGGTGTGAATGGCCTATAGATTAGTCCTTTCGTCATCCTTGCAATACCCCCCACAAACTGAGAGAGTTTCATATTTGCCTTAGTTTTGTAGGTGTCCCACGACATGGACTGATTGATTACTACCCCCAAGTATTCAATCGTATGAACCCGCTCTAATCTTGAGGTCCCTATAAGGGGGGATTCGCGGGTTTTGGGGGGCGGGTTGAAGATCATATACTTAGTTTTTCCAGCATTGATCTACAGTCCGCGGTCTGCGCAAAACCGCGTGAACCCATCCAAAACCCGCTGCAAGCCCATGGGGGATTTAGAAAGCAGCAGGGTATCATCGGCAAACATGATTGCGGGAACCCTGCTGCCGTCAAGCTTAGGGGCATCGATGTTGCTCAGCTCATTGAGATAACTTATAACCCCGTTGACGAAGAGGCAGAAAAGGGTAGGTGCAAGGACACAACCCTGCCTAACCCCCCTGTCGATGGGGAAGGCATCCGAGAGAGAGCCCCCCCTGCCACATCTTACCCTGGCAAAGTTTCCCTGATGCAGTCTCCTCAAGATTGTTAAAATGTCCGCGGGAACCTCAAGGTCCAGTAATACAGCCCACAATTTGTCCCTGGGGACTAGGTCAAAGGCGGCACGTAAATCCACGAAAACCGTGTATAAACTGCCGCCCTCGAACAGCACCGTCTTCCAGTAGATGAGGTTCAGGCGGAAGATTTGATCAGTAGTTGAAATACCCCTTTGGAACCCTGCCTGATAAGGGCTAATGATCGCATTCACCTCGATCCAATCCTGGAGGCGATTTAATATAAGTCTGCCAAAGATCTTTTGTGGCACATCAATAAGGCTAATAGGTCTGTAGTTGGCTGGGAGCAGAGGAGAACCCTTTTTAAAGATTGGGACAATCTCTGCGCCCAGCCAAGTACCTGGTATAGCCATGCCTTCAAGGATAGCATTGAAAAGGATCGTGAAGTAGGGCGCCCAAACATCCGGCTCCTGCTTAAATAGGTCACCAGGCATGCCATCCAGGCCTGGTGCCTTTCCAGAAGCCAGACCAACTACAGCCGCTCGCACCTCACCCACCGTAAACAACTCCCCAGTCCCAACTAGACAGGACATAGGGGTGGAGCATGTCAAAAGTCATCCCGTGGTAATTTATATAGAGACTTAAAGTGGTCTTGCCATACCTTAGGTGATATATTAGGTTGTATGGCAGAGGCAAGCTCCACCGAGCCCGTGTTAACACAACACCAAAATTTGCGTGAGTCCCTTCTAGCCAGAAAAATAGTGAGTCTTGCCCATTTGTCGTGCTCCAATTCACTTTTGGCATTAGTAATCAAAGACTTATAGGCAGCTCTTCTTGCCCTGACTTCCTCTTTGCCCTTTCCCTCTTTAATTGAGAGCAAAAGTTCGGTTTTTGCCTTTCGGCAAGTGTTATTATACCAATGGGGGCCGGCAATTTTTCTGTTAGGCCTATTTATATTCTGGGTTAGGCATTCGGAGAGTGATTTCACCAGATCGCCATGAATCTGCCCCAATTGGGTGAGTGTGTCCTGGGAAGTTTCTTCCATCTTGAGTGCTTGGAGCTTTTCAAAGACGGGGATTACCTGCGCATATAGTTTGGGTATCTTCCCAGGGTGTGAAGCCAGTTGCTCCCATTTCACTCTACGCCTGTTGCTTGCAAGAGCCAGGCCGTCCTCATGGTGCACCCTTTGTGGATCTCTGGCCTCAAGCCCCGGATGATCATAAGCTAATTCGAGGGCATTGTGGTCACTGTCATCCCTAATTATGACACAAAAGTCTCTGATATGTAACCATGAAGTCAGGGGAACCAGGACGTAATCTAAACGTGATTCACTGCCCACTCGTTTAAAAGTGCATCTGGAAGGGATATCCGATTGAAACCTTCCATTGCATGCCCGAAGGCCAAATTTCAGGGACAAGGAAGTAATTTGTAGGGCTAAGGGGAACACGATCTTAGGACTGGAGCCTGTGGGGGCGGGATGGACCACAAAAGGTCCTCCTCCAAGGAGAGTCCTTCCAATATGCCTGGGAGGAGCTCGTACTGGCAGTTTAAATCACCTCCAATTAAAAAAGGGGTACCCTCTGGAATTACATCAAGGACCGACACAAGCTCCGCAATTGTAAGTGATTCCTGTGTAAGTGATTCCTGTGTGATGTTAGTTGGCCTTGAGTAAATATTTATCAATAGGAGGCTTTGGGAATTAGGCCATTCCAGCAAAACAGCTAGGATGTCTTCTGAGTTAGTCGGGAAGATGAAAGCCCTACAACCCAAATCAGTTGCCACCCATATTGCTAGGCCACCTGAGGGGCGCCCTTTTCCCCCCCAAATTGCATGAGTAGAAAATGCTGCAAAACCCACATGGGTGGTGTCTTCCCTTGCCCAAGTCTCTTGGAGTAGACAAATATCTTTGCCCTCAATAAAAGGGCTCCAGGCCGGATTATTCCATTTAGTAGCTAGGCCTGCGACGTTCCAAGATAAAATCTTGAGGGGAGACTGGACGACTGTCGCAGGATGTACAATTGAATCAAATACCGGACCAGAATTCGACCCCATAGATAGGTTAGAAGCAAAATTGCATTCATGGGTACACCTGTTCATGGCCAATTTGGATGCAGGGCTAATAATCCCTAAGCATCCTTCTGCTTGCGATTGGCTGTGTTCCAGGTGCTCCTTCTCGGTGGAAGTGTCTGGGTAAATGAGGGATGTGTAAGGCTTGCTTTGGTTCAGGTCACCACCACCCCGCGTGGCAGACGGTCAATCCACCATATCTAAAGTGCTAAACCTGTTATATATGGGAAGGTCGTCAAAACGAGGAGGTCCCATAGCAGGGTGTTCCCTTCTTGTCCCTTGGCCACCCCTGTTCCCTCTCCTACCTACTAATACCCATCGTTCCTCCTCCTGGTCAGACATCGTATGCGGGTAAAAGAATGATAGTGGAAGGGATTGAATGGAGGGCCCCTGGGAATTATAGGGCCAACTGCATATATGGGAGACCGTACGGGGGTCCCTGAAGTTGATCAATACACAGTCTCCATAGATGGTTTTCCTGGTGTTTCCTAGCCAAGGAACTCTCCTCACCATGAGGACCTCACTATGAATACCCTGCGGGAGGGGTCTATTTGAGGAGAGCCAGTAGATGACCTTATTTTTTAGAGCCTCAACTGGTTCCTTTACAGATGGTTGGAGTTCCGGAATGCCGGTTAGGATGACTGTGTAGGTGACTGCCTCCGGAGGTAGATTAATTGGCCTACATCTAGTACCATTGCCTTGTAACACTGTTGTAGGTTCTGCTGTCGTCCCATGAGAGCTAGAATTAGTGATACAAGGTGGAGTCAGAGATTTTAATATGTGAGGGGTGGATGGCCTGGGGTGATGAATTTGGGAGGGCTTAAGTAGAGGACAACCTTCCTTAACTGGGGGTGCTTGCGTAGGATTCGCATGTTGGTTAGCCACTCTAGAAACATCCAGAAGTAAGTCAATTCCCTTCTGGAGGTTCGCTAAGGATGTTTCTAGTTGTGCCAGATGGTCTACTAATGGGGTGAGTGATTTCTTTAAAAGAGAATTTACATCCGAGAGAGAGAGACCAGCCTCTCTCGGTGTAACATTATAACTCTGGAGTATGTGATCAGATATGTCTAGTAGGTTAGTCCCTGTATCAGTTACTCCTAGTTGATTGTCTTCACTCCGCGGATTAGGCTTTGCAATCTTTGTCTTTTGCCCCCTTATATTTTGTGCCCTTCTTTTCCTCTTCGGGATTGCACCTTCCCGCTCCCCCTGACTTGGCGATTTAGTTAAATGCTTTCTAGCCAGAGTGAGAACCTGGTCAGAGGTACTAAGTTCCGGGATAGCTTGAGCAGGGTGGGGTCTTAGTGGTGGAAGGGATAGAATACTAAGCTCTGTTGGAACTGAGATGTCACAATCTGCGACTGAGGTGATCAAAGTGTTTGGCTCAGGGATGCCAGGTTCAGCCCCCACATTAAAGGCCACTGGGGAGGTAACCTGTGCAAGAGGTCCCAGGGAGGATCTCCTCACCCAATCGATTTCCTGAGAGATACGCCTTTCCAAGTTAGTTATTTCATCGATCAACAAGGAACCTGCCTTGGAAAAGTACATATCCAGGGTGCCAATGGCCGCTCCAGCGGCCAGCGCTGATTTACTCCTGGTTTCTCTGGGAGACATAATCTGTGCGGCAAAACCTCAGATAGATCCCTGATATACGATTGTTGAACTAGGGGGTGGGGCCTAGGTCTACCTCGACCGTACTCGAACGGCCTCAAACGGCCCGCTCTTTGCCCGGTCTTCGCCCCGGGCTACGTCCCGCGCGCGTCCCGCTGGCGCGTGAAGGCGGGACTCTACTATTAAAGAAGGGGGCAGAATGAGGAGGAGTCAGGAAGAGGAACCAGCAGCAAGTGAGCCCAGCTAGTGAAAAGAGAGTCAGAGCCTGCGAGCGGCTCCCGCGAAGCAGGGGCCGCAAGGCGTCAAGTACCTGCTGGGGGAGGAGTCGGGAAGAGGAACCAGGTGAGGTGACCACAATGCAGCCTGGTCCTCGCAGTCCCGAATATGGTGTAGTCCTGGTAAAAGCAGTGTCCCCTTGCGAGCAGCGTAGCGTCCTCTTATGAAATCGAGCAGCAAGTGAGCCCAGCTAGTGAAAAGAGAGTCAGAGCCTGCGAGCGGCACCGAATCAGGCTATTTACCAGGTCACAGAATCAAAGGTAGCAGAGGTGCATCTGGGAAGACAGTGGAAGGCCTAGACTACTTTGGTGAAGGGTACTCCTTCAAGTTATTTAAAGATTACTGAGAACTCTGGGTCTTATTTGCATGCCGGTCTGACCGCCACTGACAGCTTGTCGGTGGTTCCACCGGCTGACAGCCCTACAGTCCGACTGCTGGTTTATGATACCGGTGGTTGGACCACTTGTCATGGGGAAGACCGTCACCTCCGACAAGATGCCGTCAGGGTGGCAGTCGGAATCATTTAGAGGCGGTAGGTATTGGGATGTCCCTTTCTGACTGCATTTCATGGTGGTCCGAACGCCATAAAAAGACAGACGGAAATGGACTTTGGGGGCCCCAAGCACTGTCCCCATGGACATGTAGTGCCCGCCACACAACCGTGCACCTTGTGCCAGGCACCTTATGGTGCCGGGAACACGGTGCATTAATGTGCACAAAGTGCTTTATTCTAGTGCGGCTTGTGCTGCAGCTCTTCTCCTGGGCCGCAGCTCATGCCGCACTAGAAGAAAGAACTCCCCAACCCCCACCATAGTGGTCATTTTGAAATAGGGTGGGTGGAACCCCTGACTCATTGTAGGACGGTCTCCTATCCGATACGATAGAGGTCCGACTGACCTCCATCGTATTGAGGTCCTCTGTAACCAGTGTAGAAGAATCCAGATGGAAAAACTCTTCAAGGAACTAATATCTATTTGACATATGTAGGCCATTTGTTTGATTTGTGGGGAAAAGTGGTAGTGGACTACTGTGACACAGGATTATCCTTCTCCCCCAGGCACAATTTTCATATAGCCATAGTATCAGTTCAAACCTAAAGATTTTCTTTTCTCACAAAAATTGTTGACTGAGTTCTCACACAAAGTGTAACCAATCATATAAAATATCTCTTGGAAAACATCATCCAGTTTGTCCTGCTGGACCTCAAACAAATCCAAAAAAGAGTTTATGTCTAAACAAGGTGATTATCACCAATCCCAACTGCTCCATTTGATTTGGCAAGAGTGATTCACAGTTGTGTTCCATGTCAACCACTTATATCACTAAGTTGGTTCCATTTGACAGCCAGCATTCACTGAGGGATTTCTTCATATATGTAACCCGCTTGCCTGGATGCCCGCAATCCCTGAGCTCTTTCTTCAAATATATGACTGCTTGCCTGGGTGCAGTTGAAATTTGGTTCTGCTTGACTTCTTATTCCAAATATATTTCTCGGTATGAACGCAGAATACTAAGAGCCTGATTATGAGTTTGTCAAACCCATGGTGGAGGTGCGGTGGCAGTCGGGGACCGCCGTACCATTGGTCCAACCGCCGTACTACAAGTACGGCAGTCGGACCATTTAGGGACTGCTACAACCGCCAGGGAACCACTTTCCCTGGTGGTGGTGCGGTGGTTAGGGGCTTCAATATGCTTGAACTGCCAAGGATATTCTGAGTTTCCCCACAGCCAGCCTTTTCATGGTGGTGAGCCCGCCATGAAAAGGTTGGCAGTGGGGAAACAAAAGGGGCCCAAAAGGGCCTCCTGTTTACCAGGTACATTGGGATGCATGCAGAGGGGCACATGGTGTTCCCCCCTGTGTGCATGCACGCCCAGTTCCTGCACGGCATGGACTAAACAGCCCATGCCATGCAGGAACTTGCTTTGGCGTTCCCATTGTGATGCCTTATTCAAAGGTACTGCCATATGAATGCCAAAGGATCACCTGCTAGACCAGGAGAAAACTCCAAATTTGGTGGGTGGCGGTCGACTTTTGCGGTGCGGGAGCTGGCAGTGGCATGTCGCCCCTTTTCTGCACCGCCAAAGTTGTAATCAGCCCCATTACCAGATCTAATCACTGCATCCATGTTCTCTCCTCTGCTTGCATTCACACCATAGCCATGTGAGATGCCTAAATCCCCCGTCCCTGTGAATTACATTTTCAGATTGTTTTCCACATTTTCGATTGACTTTCAGTGCAATACGTTTCTTTCTTTTTGCTTAACTGTTTTACTCCTCCAATTTTTCCTTTTTTTAAATCTAACACAAATGTTGCAGACTCTTTGGTTTTTAGGGCCTGATTAGGATAGCTATCAGCAGTCCTGCAACCTTCAAGGCAGTCGCAATGTGTATCTGTTGTATTGCGGCGTGTGCTGCGGGCTGCAGCACATGCTGCAGTACAAAATATACACTCTGTACATATCCCTCCACTATGTGGCAGGCACCACGCGGTGTCTGTCACGTGGTGCAGGGATATGTGGGGCCCATGTCAGAGGGCCAGTGGGAAAGGGGGGCCACTACAGGGCCCCAATGTCCCTCTCTGCCAAACGGCTGGTGGGAAGGGACATCGTAATTGCTATGCTGGTGCCTGACAAGCCCCGCCACCATTGTAGGGATAGCCAACCCTTCGATGGTGCGACGGCCTCCTTGAGCATTTTGGATTTGTGGCGGCCAACCATCCGACTGCCATCATAATGCGATGGGGGGTAATGCTGGGTCCGATGGCAGTGGGACCACCACCGACAGGCTGACGGTGGCAATCTCACTGCCATCGTAATGAGGCTGTTAGTTTGGTCAACTGCAATGTTACTTGTTAGATTTGTTACTCTATGTACTTCGTAAGTAGATGTGAACATTTTCTTACTCCTCTGGTCACGTTAAGTTTCCATATTGAAACTTGTTCACCTCTTTTTAATCAGTAAGTGAACTTCGCAGTGGCTCATTTCAAGAATGGACCATCTCTTTCTCTGACCCTGGTAGTCGATTTTCCTATGAACTGGTGTTCAGTTATCTGGGTATAGAAATCTGGGGTATTAGTTGATGGGTTGAGCACCCACCTGAGGTAACTCAACCCTTATCAAGGTCACTAAATTAACCTGAGCTAAACTCTTTGGTAGCTATGGCACAGAGCAGAGAGGCTTAACTTAGAGACAATGTGTTGAGTATTTATGCAGTACCAAAAGAGTAAAGTCAAAAACAACACAAGAACAATTCCAATCCATTTTAGAAATCTTGAAAAATAGAGAATATTTGAATGCATAAAAGGATACCAAAATAGCAAAAGTCCAATCAGGGAAATGGAGTTATGAATTTTTGTAACTTTAAATATAGAAATAATCCCAAAAATTGTTAAGCGACAACGCAATCATTTTGTTGTACTTGACTGGTACCTAGGAGGAAGTCAAGAATGACTGTGATGGAGCACGGGTCGGATACAGAAACAGGTTTTAGCCGGTTGGAAGTTTTACCTTTCGACTCAAGGCCCTGATTCACAAAGCTAACTAAGGGCCTTATTGAGTCTGGTGGTCCATGGACCTACAGACTCATGGGGCACAGTGGTGGCAGCTCAGCCACCTCTGCACCAGCGGTCTTACCACCATATTATAAGTTTGGCATTTGGACCACCATCTGACCACTGCAACATCCAGTGGCGCGGCAGTCAGGGGCTCAGAATATGCTGGCGGTGTTGCTGCAGCACCTCCATGCATATTTTGAGTTTCCCGACACCCAGTCTTACAGTGCGGTCAACACCGCCATGTAAAAGCTGTCAGTGGCGAAAAAAAGGTGGCCCTACAACGATTTGTATCGTAATGTGGCAGGCGGGCAGCGTTCGGGTGTGGCTGTGCCCGAGCAGGGTG
This sequence comes from Triturus cristatus, assembly GCF_964204655.1. Lineage (NCBI taxonomy): Eukaryota > Metazoa > Chordata > Amphibia > Caudata > Salamandridae > Triturus > Triturus cristatus. Next base: position 201,693,374 of record NC_140593.1, read on the forward strand.
GTCGTGAACCACCCCGCTCCTGCACCGCCAAATGTGTAATGAGGCCCTTAGACTTTTGAGTAAGTTTACACTTTTGAGTCAGTTTACTATTTTTGGTTATTTACAGAATCTGAGTGCAAGTTACAACTAAAAAAAACCTAAAGAAAAAATAGTAGCACGTCCAGCACAACACATGGTCAACCATAGGAAGTAATGTTAAATCACATAAAATTATTTAAAACATGTATAAATATAAATGAATGTAAAAAAGTATATAAAAAGAATACACATTTATTATGCAATTCTAAAATATTTTATTAACCTTTTTTGAATTTAAAAAAAATGTATCAATCATTTTTATAAAGAAATAAATGAATTTAAATTAATTCTCTAAATCACTTTTAATAAAGATTAATGCAGAATAAACATATTTTCTTTCTTCAGGAGAAGATGTATTTTTACTTTAAATTTAATCAAATACATTTTTAGTTAATTTAAGATATTTATTTTAAAGATTTAATACAAAATTAGCTATTTTAATAATAGTTCTGGAATACATATTTTTTATTTTGTTCTACATTTAAAATAAACATATAAAATGATATGGAGTCTCCGCATGGTAAAGTATAGAGACATTTTTCAAAATGTATGTAACTCAAAAATAAACATATTTTTACTTGAAATGTTAATAGGAAATTCATTTCAAATATTACAGGAGGCTAAAATTGCATTTGCTCTCCTACTTCTGCCAACCAATTAATTAGCATATGAATAGTGTGAAAAAAGCTGTACAGTGCTTCCTAGAAGTAAACAATAGGCTGACCTGAATGGGCACCCTGCTGTTGACTATTGATACTTAAAAGGGAGGTCTTAACCTGTCACAAGGGTTTATTTTGACAGATCACATTGCATTTACACTGCTACAACCAGGCACCACTGGTAAGCTTGAATCCATGCTTTAAGCTGTCACTGTAGTAGAACGCACAATAGTTGCTGCATTGTACTAGTGACTTTTAATTACAGATCCTATGTACACTTTGTAGCATATACTGATATACTATGCTAAGGTAAGGCAATTAGAGGTATGCCAGTCCGCCCCTGTTTAAAGAAGAAGCACATGCACTTTACCACTGACTAGCAGGGATAAAGTGCACAGAGTTCTAAAGTAAGCAAAAGTATTATGTTCAGCAAAAGGCAGACAATTCGGGGTGACCACACATAAAAGTCAGATTTCCTACAATGGACATTTACATGTGACTTAACAAAAGGTAAATCATTTTGAATGGAAGGCATTACCCTTTGCATCAACTTTTTTCTGATGCACTGAATTGAATGGAATTCATGCAGTAATTATCCTGTTTACCTCTAATCAGTATGAATTACATTCCATGACATGCTCTTTGATTATAGAAGAAGGGTGTTTATTTGGGCATATTTAGGTTAATGTCCATGACTATTTTTATTGGGGCACAACCCAGAATTTTGATATTCCTTCAATGTGATGTTTTGCCCTGCTTTTGGATCCAGGAAAACACTTTCACAATGAAGCCGGACAAGGAAACAATAACTTTACTGTCATGATTATGGCACTTGTTTTTAGTCTAGCAGAATCTCACATATGCTGGCAGTTCTCTGCTCTTGTTCTTTTCTGTATGACGTTTGAATTAGAGTGTGCGTGCTTGGCATACTGTGATTTTTCTCGCTAGCCAAATAAAAATTGCTTCACAAGAAAAGATTAACAAAGTTTGTTCTGTGGGCCAGTTCTCCGTGCCCAGAATGCAGTAAACACATTGTATGTTTAAATTTCAAAATAGGTGTTAGATTTAAAAATAATACACAAAGCAGTAGTTGTTTGCAAAATTAATCACATATGTCTTAAAGAAAATGGCTATTTAGACTCAGCGGAGTTTGTGAGTAATCACATCTGTCCAGAGAGCAGTGTTTTATCCTGATGTTGAAACCTGTGCTTGCGCTGCTGATTCTGAACAATACACAGTTATAAACTTCAGTTTCTAGTTTAGAAATGTGATGTTGATATACACCACAGTATTGCTATTTTACTCATCACTTAAATATTGAGAATTGCAGCACTTCATGTGCAAATAAGAGTCCAGAAATTAAAATGTGGCTATATTCACTTCAATGTTTTCTACATTTGAAACACTATACAATCTGTAGTTTTACCCATTCCAATATTTGTCAAACACACCTCCATGCAGATGAATAGATTGATAACAACCGAGTGCATGCATTACAAAAATATCAATAATAATTATGACTTCAGCAACTACAATAATAATACTAGTTGTAATAATAACTATAAAAATAACAATAATAATAGCAACAGTAATCATAATAATAATATTATTAATAACAATAATACAGTAATAATCACAGTAATGCTAACAATAAATAACAATGATAATATTTATAATAATAACAATAATAATAATACTAACATTAACACAATAATAATACATTTATGGTAGCACTTAATGCAATAGTGGTCATTGCTCTTTGTAGGCAAAACCCAAACAAGTTAAAATGTGATGTAGCTGCATAAAATGGAAAACACCTCAGAGATGAGTAGTTACTTAAATGTCATATCAAACACCAATCGTATTCTCTATGTGGAGAAAGTGGTGGAATGACACTGCACCCATGTGGTGATACCTTGGTCTTAGTTTAAAATGAAGGGTGTGGCTAGCTGTGACATTATATCACCTATTGAGGAGGTTTTGGCAGAACTCCTTCCACGGAGCAGACTGCATGGCTGGGAACAGAATTCAGGGGTCAGTGATGTGACAACACTCCAGCAGGGGGAGTCAACCGACTTTTAAGCAAACCAGATTCTGGCTGAATAATTACCTCTGCAACTCCCAGGACAAATTACCTGGCTCATATAGCGGATGGATCACTGGGGGCTATGAGACTGGAGCAGAAACAGTGAACCTGGAAGTTGTCCTGCACCCCCTCTTGTAGGGGTGCAGGAGGAATTGCTGCTGGGGCTAACCAAAGATGTTAGACCAGTTTAATGTTAGACCCTGCCATTTGGTTTCCTGATAGAAGTGACATATGCATATATAGAAGGGTTTCCTCGCTCCTCTAAAAAAAATAAACTTCTAATCAAGTCAAAGAATTATTTTTCTCTCCAAAGGATCCGTGTGGCAGGGAAAATTACAGAAGCAGACTCTTTTTCCTCAAAACTAGGGGGCTGCCTCTTCCAAAGGGGCAGTCCCTATTCATGATAATGCTGAGAAAATTACAAGCAATTTCTCTGCACATTGAGAATAAGATGTTATCACTGGTGAAAACGATGGTGGGAATAAGAGCAGGACGTTGAAGGACTGGATTTTGGTTTACAGAGTTAAGGAAAAATGTGCTGGACCCCCGGGGTATCTCAATTGCACATTAAGGTGGATGCACTTTAGACTTAATTTTTGAATGTATGTTTATTGTCCTTGATGGACCTTACAGTAAAGGCTATGAAGTCAATCAAAATGATTCCTAGATTCACATAAGCTGCGAGATGACCAGGTGAATCGATATCTATGCATGTTTGGTGTACCAGCATGTCTTAAAACTGTGGATCTGTGGACAATCGGAAGGCATTTTATGAATAGATGTAATAGAATAATGTGTTGTTTAGCAACTGGTAGGAATTTCAATTCAGATGTGTTCTGCTATGGTGAACTTTACATTTGTATAGGCCACAAGATATTCTATTACATAATTACTGGTTTACACTTTACCCCTAATGCACTTTTCTATGATAGACAGGCTGAGCAATGTTCAAACCTTTCTATTTCTGTATTGCACTTTACTATGACATGTGGGTGAAGAAGGATGGAATAGATGAATATGCACCCTAGAAGGGACAAGGAGCAGATGTCCCCACAAGAAAAAAAATGTTATGCCACTGTTTAGCTCATTGTTGCTATGTATTAAAAAATGAGGTTGCATTGAGGTACTTAACCCAGGAATGTTATCCTCTAGTATTATTTGCCACAGATATATAAGTTGAAAAAAATCCTTACTATCCACCTAGATTCCCCTCAGGACAGTTGTACATATAATATCACCCTAATGGATTTGCGAAGGAAGGAAGAGAAACATCAAAATGGTGGAGAGCGAAACTGTGACTTAGATATACGTGCAGTCTAGTTGTTTTTAAGAGTTGGTGGTGTATGAACATTGTTCCTTTAAATGGGCAGTCTGCACCAAGAAACTCTATGGCCCAGTAGAAGCCTCTGGCCGAAATGCGTCGGCCATTCTTGCACTATTGAATGTTTTATGGAGATGTAATCTAACATTGTAATGTAACGTAAGAAGTCAGATTTTAATCAGATTTGAAGCAACCCGATTGCCGTCATGCCTTTTTCTTTGGGCCTGTGTTTGGAACTGGTACTGTTTGAATTGCTACATATGGAGGAACGCAAACAATATATATATATATATATATATATATATATATATATATATATATATATATATATATTATCTACTGGCGGTCACCAGTAGATAGTTATAGTTAGGACCCTGTTTCCATAGGAAAACCGCAACATTCTATTTGGAATAACTTTGGCGCCGGTCGACGAATCCTCGCGAAATTTTCAAAATAGGTGGGGCGCTACGCTCCTACCCTGAAAGTCTCGGGGGGATTCGTCAAGCGGGGGCTGAGAAAAAAGGGGGGTCCCAAAACGCGTTTTTCCCATGTATTTTTCCATAGGACCTTTAGACACAGCTACAGCGCGAATGGCTGAACAGAGTTACTTCAAATTTGGCAGAGAGGTAGTCTACAGGTCAAGGAAGTGCCTTTTGTAGGTCTGGTGTAAATCTGTTCAGTAGTTCCTGAGAAAATAGCATTTAAATCAATATATATATCTGTGGCAGCTTACGGTGCGCTTACCGTCTGCTTAATAAATTACCTTTCACAACGAAGCGCATAATATGTCCTCCATGTGCGGACGGTGCGCGAAGCGCATCGTCCGTACATGGCCCATCCAGCGTAACGTGCACTAACTGCCTAAAGTGGGCGCGCGGTGCGCGAAGCGCACCGCGTGCTCACGGTGCGCGCAGGGTGCGCGAAGCGCTCCGTGCGCGCACGGAACGAACTGCGTTAAGTGGGCGCGCACGCCACAAATGGCGTAAAGTAACTTAGCATTTAAAAAACCGTACAAATTCACTGAAAAAACCATAGGTTTCACACACGTTATAGTTAGGAATTAGCATTTAAAAAACCTTGCAAATTTAGTGAAAAAACCATAGGTTTCACACACGTTATAGTTAGCTGGACATTTTACTCGTAAAAAACCATTGAAATTCCCCCGTTATAGTTAGTGCAGGCAACTATAACTCACGCGACCGCAATCCTCTGCTGATGACATATGTGTCTTTATGAAAAAAAAATATATGTAATACATGTATAGCTAAAATTTAATGGAAGAAGACATGGGCAAATAAGTGTCTAAATACAGTATTAGCATCAGCAGAGGATTGCGGTCGCGTGAATTATAGTTGCCTGCACTAACTATAACGGGGGAATTTCAATGGTTTTTTACGAGTAAAATGTCCAGCTAACTATAACGTGTGTGAAACCTATGGTTTTTTCACTGAATATATATATATATATATATTATCTACTGGCGGTCGCCAGTAGATAGTTATAGTTAGGACCGTGTTTCCATAGGAAATCCGCAACATTCTATTTGGAATAACTTTGGCGCCGGTTGACGAATCCTCGCGAACTTTTCAAAATAGGTGGGGCGCTCCGCTCCGCTCCTACCCTGAAAGTCTCGAGGGGATTCGTCAAGCGGGGGCTGAGAAAAAAGGGGGGTCCCAAAAACACGTTTTCCCCATGCAATTTTCCATAGGGACCTTTAGTCCAAGGTACAGCCCGAACGGCTGAACAGAATTACTTGAAATTTGGCAAAAAGGTAGTCCTCAGGTCAGGGAAGTGCCTTTTGCAGGTCTGGTGTCAATCTGTTCAGTAGTTCCTGAGAAAATCAAAAGTAAAATCATATATATGTGGGCGGAGCCTAACCACACATCTCATCCTGAGATCTGATTGGCTGTCAGCACTTCATCCAAGAAGTGTTGGCAGCCATCTTGGGACCAATATACATGATAGCACCTCATTAAAAAGCATTGCAGTTAATAGAGGGTTTTAAGACTTTAGTTACATTATAAATCATTTGTTGATGGTACCATACTCATTTTAGGAATTGTGGTATGTTCTAAGGTGATTTCACCATGTGAAAAAGCCTTCTGCTGGGATATCATGATTAAGAGAAAAATATTTTCTCATGCTTTTCCCACAGAGTTTTGGAAGGTGATCTATAAGCTAAGCTGAGAGCTTATTTTCTGTAAATTCACATTATCTTTCTCAGTCATGTGAGAATGAAGTCTGACATTCTCAGTAAAACATGTACATCCAACAAGGGCAGAGACTGTCAGTTGATTCCTTTGTGTTCTACTGCAGCTTCCCAGAGTGTTCTAAAGAACTACTAGAGCGCTAACAGTCCTACTTATGATAAACGTATGGCACACCTGAAGCCATCTTGCTTGGATAAAAGTGGTAACTCTTAAAACATTTAATTTAAAAAGGAACAAAATGAGGGGGTTCATTTTTCCATAACAAGTATGATTAGTGCTGCAGAAAGAAAAATTAGGGCACATTTTGAGTGACTTCTCAAATCCTCTTCTATTTCATTAAAAAATTCTGACATGCAGACTGAAACATGCACTTTCAATACCAGCAGCAGTTTTCCCTGGTGAGCAGTATCTTTACTACAGTGATCTAATGAGCAAAAAGAGTGCTAACATTCTGAATTTAGGGAAAATGTGTGACACATCTGAATGCCTTTTTGATGGAATCAAAGTAAAAAACTGAAAGTATTTCCTATTGAGGAGACTGCAGTAAATGAGGAAATTAGGAAACTTCATAACAAATAAGTCTCCCAAGATGGCCACCAGAGACAAAAGAGCCCAAATGTAGCCCAAATATCACCCAGATGTAGCCCAAGTATAGCCCAATGACAGAATGTCCCAGAGTGTTCTTAAAAACAACTAGAGCGCTTACTGTCTTCATTATGACAAAAGTATGGCACACCTGAAGCCATCTTGATTGGCATAAACTGGTAACACTTAAAACATTTAATTTAAAAAGGAACACAATGAGGGGGTTCATTTTGCCATAGAAATTATGATTAATGCTGAAGAAAGAAAATGAGAGCACATTTTGAGTGACTTCTCAAATCCTCTTCTATTTCATTAAAAAATTCTGACATGCAGACTGAAACATGCACTTTTAATACCAGGAGCAGACTTCCAGTTTTACTACAGTGATGTAATGAGCAACTAGAGTGCTAACATTCAGAATTTATGGCAAATGTGTGACATATCTGTATACCTTCATGATGGAATCAAAGTAAAAAACTGAAAGCATTTCCTACTGAGGAGACTGCAGTACATGAGGAAATTAGGAAACTTCATAACAAATAAATCTTCCAAGATGGCCACCGGAGACAAAAGAGCCCAAATGTAGCCCAAAATCACCCAGATGTAGCCCAAATATAGCCCAATGACAGAAGTGTGCAAAACACTTATTATTTTGTGTTTTTGCAGTGTTATATAGTGCAGACTTGTCAGGTATTGGAGTGCTTTACATGAGCATTGGTTACATCACATAAGAACAAATTCATGTTGGTTGTAGACATGGGGAGACTAAGTGATTTGACCAGAATCACAGAATGTCGAGCTGAAGCAGAAACTCCAACCTGGTTCCCCAGTTGCCAAGTCTGCAGTTCTGGAAGTAACACCACATCCTCTCCCCTAAGTGCAACATTTAATCAAGTGGTCAACTGGATAAAAAAACTTAAAGATAACAAATAATTTAAAAGTGCTTTGTCGCTATTTGAAAACTCAGAAAATATGTCCTTATTTTAGTCTTTTAGAGCACTAACCATAATTTTGATGCCAATAAGACCCTCTCATATATGTAATTTCTAAAGGAAATGCTCTAGGTATTACAGTTTTGATTTCATCAAGATGACGTCAGGCGTTCCACACTTTTGTAATAAATATAGAATGTTAGCAATCTAGTTGTTCATTAGGATACTGTTGAGAGGCAGAGGCCAGGGGCACGGACTCTGAAAATTGAAGGCAGGTAGGAGGGTGCAAAGGCAACAATTTAACCACACTGAGCAGGCAGGAAGGGCGGTGGAAGCACAACAGACTATGGAGGGCAGTGGAAAGGGGGGCAGGGGCAACAAATAAAACAATACAGGGCTTGCAAGAGAGGCTGTGGCAATGTAATAGACCATTGTGGGCAGAAGGAAGAGGCAATGGTAGTACAACCATACATGCCAACAGACCCGATTCAGCCAGGAAACGTCCAATGTTTTTAAGCTCAAATGGGCTTTATTTGACCTGTCTCCTGTCTACAATCTCCTCTTTTTCAGTGTAACTCAAAGGGGAAAATCAATACCCCAGTTTTTTTTCAAAATCTCCCTCTTACCAAGTTCAAAATGTTCGCAAGTATGGTACATTGGATCATGGAAGGAAATGGGGTAGGGACATGGACTTGGATAACAGAGGACAGGAGGGACATGGAGAGGTGCACCAAACTGACCCTGCAGGGCAGGCATCAGGGTTTGCAGCAGCACAATACACCACACAGGGCATGCGGGACGGGAGTGCAGCACAACAATCCATAGAAAGCAAGAAGGAAGAGACAGGACCATGCACATGGACAACAGAGAACTGAGGGGCAAGAGGCAATGGTAGCTAGCTGACCATAATGGACAGACAGGAGAGAAAGCTGCAGCATAACAGACCATAAAGGGCAGGAGGGACGGATCAGGGGCATTACAATGGAACAGACAAGCCAGGAGGGAGGGAGTAGGGGTCTGCACAAGTAAACAGAGGGCTGGGGGCAAGGGGGCAGGGCAGGAGCAGCAAGATAGCCATGGAGGCCAGGCAGGATGGGCACTAGAAGCAAGACACACCATGAAGAGCAACAGTGAGACTGTGATGGCATACACACAGACCATGGAGGGAAGGGGGGAGGGGGTCAGGGGCAGCTAACTGACCACACAGGGAAGGTGGGAGGGGCCATGGCAGCACAGAAGACCATGCATGGCAAGTGGGAGGGTTAGTGGCAGCACAATGGCTATGATGGGCAAGAAGGAGGGTGCAAGGGCATGCACAAAGGACGATGGAGGATAGAAGGGAGGGTCAGGACCTGTGCACAGACAAGAAAGTTCAGGGGAAGGGGCCTCACAACAGACCGCACGGGGCAAGCAGGAGGAGCAGTTGCAGCACAACAGACCAGGGAGGGCAGAAGGGTGTGGCAGTACAATGGACCATGTAGGACAGGAGGAAGAGGATAGGGGCATGGCATGTGGACAGGCAGGGTGGAGGTGGCAGGGACAGGTTACAGTCATCTGACAATGCTAAGCAGGTGGGAGGGGAGGGGCAGCTCAACAGAACACTCAGAGTAGATAGGAGTGGCAGGTCCATGGAACATGGTGGGCAAAAAAGATGGAGCAGGGGCATGCACAAAGACATCGGAGGGCAGGGGGAAGGAGAATAGGGGCAGCAAGCTAAGCACAGAGTTTAAGCAGGAGGTCAATGATGGGGCATAGAATTGGGCAATGGAGGGCAGGAGGAGTGGACTGGTACATCATACTAAATTGAGGGCAGTGGCAGCACATCAGACCATGCATGGCAGGAGGGAGGAGGCTAGTCCATGGATTCACACAACAGAGGATAGGGAGGAGGGGGATGGGGCAGCAAGCTAACTGTTCAGAGAAGGCGGGTATTAGGAACTTTATTGTTTTTAAAACGTGTGTCTGTGCGAACTACTTAAAATATGAACAAGTATGCAGCATAATCTCACTTTTATTCAGGAAGAAGAGGACGTTTGTGACTGTGACTCCGGGCTCACTTGGCAGAAACACCCCCTGACCCTCCACCCCCTATCGCAAAATGTAATGCCAGTGAAAAGGGTAGGTGAACACAGTGTTATATAGAACATAGTCCTGAGAGCACGATTGAAAATGAAAACTAGATATAGTGTATGGTATAAACTATGCACCAAAAAGTGTGATATAAGATGAACCGGGCGTGAAATTTAATATGCAATACATTGTGCGCAATGACAGATTCATTGGAGAACGCGAGATAGCACAGGCACTAGCGCGTGCTATGCGATATGCGCCTTGGAGTGTAATATGCACAGGGCAGTGTTGTGTAACCTAACTAGTCTCTAAAGTTGTAATATAAAATATGTGCTGGGGAGTGTAACGTTGCATATGCACTGTGACAAAGATTTGGATCCTAGATTGTAATATGTATGGCATAGCACTGTGCGTTATAACATAGGCATCGAGGAAGGCACGTTAGATGGGGCAATATAACCCGTGCGAAGACAAGTGTGGCATGACATATTCACGGGGTGGTGTTACAGTGCACATGGGCTAGAGAGTGTCATAGCATATGCACTAGCTAGTGGAATACAACACAGAGGTGTGTGGCACTCAGCAGGCAATGGTGGGTGTAATACAGCATTGGGCTCTGCCAGGAGCGCGCTGTGACTCTCAAGTGATGTTCGTCCCCTTTCCAGAGAGTAAAATAAAAAGTATTACACATCCGGCAGTGGATGTGTGTTTTATTAACCGTGAGGGGGGTTTCTTGCAAAGTTTTGGTCGAATTTTTGTCGAATCCCCTTTGAATGGCTTGGTGTGCATGTGTATTAAATGTGCCCGTCAATAGCTACCCATGTTTGTATAAATAAACAACAAGGGTGTCTACCGGGATTAGGCACGGTAGGGCATCAGACATGTCAGAGCTTCACTAGTGGTGTAAATACATTCCACGTGGATTCATTGTATGCATAGTCACCTTTTAATGAATATCACGCAAATCGTCATGTTGATAGGTACGTACGGTTTGTCCAGCATGTCCTAGGTGTGTCTATAAATATATATTTTTTAAAAATAATAAAAAACAGTGGCCGGTCCTGGGGATTGGGGTCAAAAAAATATAATTAGGAGACAGGCCCTGGGGGATGGGGTCATCAGGGCCAATAAATTAGAATAAGAAGGGGAACCACACAGCCCCCCTTCTTAAAAAATGAAAATAAATAAAAGACTGGCATCGTGCCGGAGGCCATGCCCCCTCCTTGCAGCACTCTGCAAACGCACCCCCTGGCGAGTTGTAAGTTGGGGAATTAATTCCTCTTCAATACTGAGGGTCCCTGAGGGCCAACTAGCCCAACAGGCATCTCCAGTATGCGCTAGGGAGCTGCGCTGCAGACAGGTGTTCTGAGGCCAAGCCCCTTTTTACACCTCTCTGCAACGCAGCTCTGTGGCGCTTACTGGAGGTACCTAGTGGTCTAGTTTGACCCTAGGGACCCTTAGGATTCAAGGGGACTTAATCTCTCAACGTAGAACAGCCACAGGGCGCGTTTACACAGTGGTGAAGGGAGGGGACTGGGCCTGAGGTGACGTGTGCAAACACGCACTATGGCACGTTTTAAATTGGGGATATAATTTCCCTTCAATACTGAGGGCCCCTGGGGGCTAACTAGCCCACCAAGTGCTTCCAGTAAGCGCCACTGAGCTGCATTGCAGAGAGGTGGTCCAGGCCGTGCCACTTTTTACACCTCTCTGCAACGCAGCTCTGTGGCACTTACTGGAGGTACCTAGTGGGCTAGTTGGAGCCTAGGGACCCTCAGGATTCAAATGAACTTAATCTCCCAACTAAAAACAGACACAGGGCGTGTTTACACAGTGGTGAAGGGAGGGGACAGGGCCTGAGTTAACTTGTGCAAAAACGCCCTGTGGCCTGTTTTAAGAGGTAGTTTTAATCCCCCTGCCCTATTATATACTAGGGGCTTACAGAGGAGGTCATGCTAATCACAGGGGGACCCCAGCGCATAATGTTCCCTAGTGTATGTAGGTGTTTTCACTGTATTCTAAGTGTCTTTTAACATAGCACTGGCTCTAGGACTGGTTAGTCAGACTCAGTTACCACCAGTATCCGTCTGAAAAAGTTGAGGGTACAGGATGATTTTGCAACAAGGCTTCTTTCTGCTCTTCTTTTTGTTCTTTCTGCACGTTATCCTTCTTCCTGCACTTTTCTTTGTCTTTGAGGACTTCTGTTGCTTCTTTCTGCACTTCTTTTTTTTCTTTCTGTGCATTTTATCTTCTTTCTTCACATGTCCTATCTCTGTAGGCATAGTTAGAAATGTATAGGTGTATGAGTACATATGATGAGTGAGTACATGTATGAGTGACTGTATAGGACTGTTGGTGAATGAGTGGATGTGTATGTGGATCTTAGAATTACTGAAGAGGTTGTTGTAACTGGTATTGGTATGTCCATTGTTTTGAAAATTTTAGTCTCTATTTTTGAATGTGTGTATCAAAGGTTAAATTAGGGTGAGAGGAGGTCTGCCACTCTATCACAAGGATGATGTCATCAGTGATGTCATCAGTGATGTCATTTGAGATGTCATCAGTGATGTCATGAGTGATGTCACTGACCATGTCATGAGTGATGTAATATGTGACGTCATCAGCAGTGCATTGCGGGTGCGCGAGTTATAGTTAGCTAAACTAACTATAACGGGGGAATTTCAATGGTTTTGTACGAGTGAAAAGTCCAGCTAACTATAACACCCCTGAAACCTATGGTTTTTTCAGTGAAATTCTGAGGTTTTTTAAATGCTAATTCCTAACTATAACGTGCCTGAAACCTATGTTTTTTTCTGTGAATATATATATATATATGTATATATATAATGCACAATTTTACAATCCCAGAAAGAACCTTGATTCGGAACTGTTAAGAAGGAAACGGACTCCAGTTTCTCGGTGCAAAAATTCTGGTTTATTTCGGGCAAAATGTTGCCAATGTCGCGTTTCGTGCTTTGCAGCCCTTGATCACATGACATGACTCAAACTTTCGCTCCCTTTTAAAGTGCTATTGCAACAAACGACCATGAAGACAGACTATCGTACTGTCTTAAAGTTTTCCGCCAAGCAGAAAGTTAATGATACTTTTATGGAAAAGTTAACCCATATTGTAACATTGTCCGTACATTTGCAATCATTAATAATATCTGTATAAATACATAATGATCACAATTTTTAAATGTACTGACTGTTATAAAATTGAACACAAAAGGGGTTGATAAAACGACAAATTAAAAACATCATGTATAGCAATCACAAATTTTGGATACATTGCACAAATTGGAAAGTCGGAGACATACTAAAATTCTATGACTTAAACATGAATAATCATATATTTTCCATTAATGTCCCAACTTTTCTAACATGACCAGTTGTATACACTTTAAGTACCACAGGTTGATATGGCCCAAGTGGTCAATGACTAAAGCTGCATTGTATTGGCATATGTACAATTGACATGGTCGTAAAAATGACTGCATTAGAAAAGTGCTAGTAAAGTGCCTAAGTGCAAAGACTGTTTTAAAAACAGTACAAATTGTGCTAAGAAGATTTAAAAAGTTAGGAAGAATAAGTACAGGGATATTGGGTGATTTGGATAACAAATAGTCATCTCATTTTTAAATGTCTTTGGCCATAAAGTTAATATGTTCTATTGTATCTGAATGTGAGGTATGGCTATACTTAATATGTTTAAATATTTATAGCCATGTGTATAAGTCCTCAGTTGTATTGAGACCATTGGGACTCCTACTGTCAAACTCTAGAATGTATTTCGTTTCAAGTTTCCTGAGGTTAGCCTCCCTGTTGCCACCACGCCTTAATGGAGGTATAGAGTCCACGACAAAATACTTGAGTTCTTGTATTTGATTGTTGTGGACCTCTTTAAAGTGGCGTGCCACTGGATAGCTCGGATCTGAATTGGAGATGGCTCTTACGTGTTGGAGGATTCTCTTGTGGACCTGCAGTTTTGTACTGCCTATGTAACGAAGTCCACAAGAGCACTCCAACACCTAGATGTCAAATTCAATTTTGCAAGTTAAAAATGTAGAAATCATGGTGGGAGCAGATTTAAAAGGTGTGACGTATGAGGTTTTATTTATACCCAACTTGCAGGCCTTGCATGTGGAGCATTTCTTGAAACCTTTTTGCCCTAATAGCCAATTTTTGTTGGAGGATAATTCCGGGCTACTATTCACAAAAAATCACTGGTTGATGGAGCCCTTCTGTACGTTATGGTTGGTTTTTGGGAAATGATTCCCTAATTGCAGGGTCATTACCTACAATATGCCAGTTCTTCCTTACAGCCCGACATATGTCATCTCTCTGCCTGTTGTATGTTAGAATTAGTCTCGGATTGCTCGAAGCAGATGTTGGACTTTTGGGATTCGGGTCTGATTTACCAACAGGTTTCAATAGTAGATCCTCCCTGCACAATTGTTTAGTTTTTCTTTTTGCTGCACCAATTGTCTGTTTAGAGTAGCCCCTAGATAAGAAACGCTTTTTGCATTCCTCCTGAGCTTGGTTAAGATCTACTTCCCTACTGCAAATTCGGCGCACCCGAAGCATTTCCCCATAGGGATGCTATGTATTGTGTGTTTTGGGTGAAAGCTAGATACATGCAATAGGGTGTTGCCTGCAGTGGCTTTACCGTGTAGACTTGTTTCAAGACTATCATTGGCCACAAATACTTCCACATCTAGAAAACATACAGAATGCTCACTGATGTTGCATGTGAGATGTAAATTGATTTGTTGAGGGTAGTGATGAATTCTACTGCACTTTCTCTACTGCCTTGCCAAATTAAGAACAAGTCGTCAATATATCTGACCCATTCAATCACGTGGTTGGAAAGTATGTCACCATATAATACATTCACAATCATTTCCTCTCACCACTCATATGGAGGCAAGCATAACTGGGAGAAAAGCTTGCCACCATAGCCACTCCTCGTACTTGTTGACAGATTTGGGTTTGGAAGAGGAAATAGTTGTTATTCAAACAAAATTCAGTTAGATTGATTATCATTTTGTTATGATTGTAGAACTGAATTGGTCGCTTATCCAGGAAATGTTTGAGTGCCCTCATACCATCCTTATGGTGTATGCTAGTGTAAAAATTTGATACATCTATATTTATTAACAGATAATCATAACACCATTGACACTCATGTATCTTTTTAAAAAAATCAGTAGTGTCTTGAATAAAGGAAGGTAGGGCACTCACATATTCCTGTAAGAACGAATCAATAAAAATGGATACGTTTTCCAATTAACTTTGTTTGGCAGAAATAATAGGTCTTCCCGGAGGTTTGTTGATATCTTTGTGTATATTCGGGATGAAAGAAATCACAGGCGTGACGGAAAATTATTTATTTTAAACTTGTACTCATCTTGGTTTAAAAGGCCAGCACTTTTCCATGCCAAGAGTCTTTTAATTAGTTCATTTTGTGCCATCAAAGTTGTTAATTTTTTACTGAGTTTGTAGCACGTCCGATCGTATAATTGCATGAGTGCTTGTTCCAAATAGAGTTTTTGGGCCAGAGCACCACATTGCCTCCTTTGTCAGAATTCTTTATGACTAAAGAGTCATTTGCTTGTCATTTTTTGATTAATTGATGGTATTGGTGTTGGCGCGCTTTTTGATACTTGGTCATTGCTTGCGTTTTATAGTTTCGTTTTTTTATTTCTGTCAAAATTGCCTCATTAAATGCATCAATAGAATCCCTTGGTAAAATAGGGATGAATGTTGATTTGGGTTTGAAGCCTGTATTTACAGTAGCATTGGCTTGTATAGATTGATTTGCAAGGATTTGGTCTGTGGTTGCTGAATCCACCACTAGAGAATCGTCACTTTGTAAGGCTTGTATGCCACACAAAAGATCTACATCAGACACTGTTAGTGCAAAAGTTGTATCTTGAGCCATGAGATCAGATGTTTGCTGTGATACTTTGGCTTGTCTTAGATTGTGATACTTTTTCAATTTTAGTTTTCCTATGTATTTATAGATATCCACCCTGGTCTGTGTGTATTCAAAATCTGATTCGGGACAATATGAAAGACCCAACGAGAGAAGCTGTTGTTCGGCCTCACTTAAAACTACTTCTAAGAGGTTGATTATGGTATTTACATTGTGTGATGTCTGATTCACTTGTGCCTCCAGTTCCTTTTCGCCGTTTTTGTTGTTGTTGTGGAGACGCAATGTTTCATTGGCGCCTTGCTCGGCATCTCTCACGGTGTTTGGCATTCCTCCTTTGCCTGCCCTGATATTTATAGTCCTGGGGTGCAGTGTTGAGCGCCGTTCTTCCTGTAAAAAAACCTATTTCTTCAACCAGAGTATGTTTAGATTTTTGTGTGTTGGAACCTGTGCGGCGCCTGTGCATAATTCAGCTTCCGACTCACTTTTGACAGGGGAGCTTAGGTCTGACATTGATGAAGCTGTTGGTACCTCATTGCTAGGACCTGCTCGGTTGCCACGATCTGTAGTGAATCTTACTGCTTTCGGAATGGCTTTAACAGCGTCGTATTTGTGCGCAAATGTAAAGATTTGGCCTCTCTTATAGTCAATTTTATCTTGTTGGAATTTAAAAGTTTTGCGCTTTTTAATTATGTCCTCCTCTTTTTTGGGACGTGCCAACATTGCCTCTCTCACATTAGATGTTGTGGTCCTGTTTTCTAGAAGTGCAATTTGCTCATTAATCTTGTCGATTTTATTTTGCAAATCCACTCTGTCACTGACTGCATATTTGATTAGGATTATCATGAGGTTTCTGGAAGCCTCCAAATAGCTCTCTGCCCACTCACGCAGCATATTAGGGTTGGGTTTCTCATAACTAGGAGCAAGCATATTTTGGAGACCTCGTGGAATCCTGCCCACTTCTAAATATTTTGATAGTGACTTATGCTCCCACCATTGGGCTTGCTGGGTTTTCATGAGCTTCTCCAGTTGTTTATATAGTTCTTTTATGTTTGAAGGCTGTCTTGTTATTCCCACGTTAGTAGCTTGTGTTTGTGTTAGGGTACTAGGGCATTCATTGAACATTTCATCCGCCGCCTCCTCCCTGCCTTGTAACATGTCGGCTGAGTGGGTGTATCAAAGGTTATATTAGGGTTTGAGGAGGTGCATCAGAATATCACATGGATGATGTCTTCAGTGATGTCATATGAGATGTCATCAGTGATGTCATCAGTGATGTCACTGACCATGTCATGAGTGATGTAATATGTGATGTCATCAGCAGTGCATTGCAGGGGCGTGATTTATAGTTAGCTGAACTAACTCTAACGGACGAATTTCACTGGTTTTGTACGAGTGAAATGTCCAACTAGCTATCAAGTCCCTCAGAAGTAAATTGGACTTCATCCCCCATCCCGTAGTCTGCCAGGAGGCGCATTTTCAGAGTGTTGGAGAAAGGGAGGCATGGCCTCCGAAGACGTCTTAGCAATCACACTGTGTGGGACTTACTGGAGGTAACAAAAGGGGTAGTTGGCCCACAAGGACATCCTTGGTGGTCAACTACCCCTCCTTTAACCTCTAGTAAGCCCCACACAGCAGGATTACTAAGTTCTCATAGCAGGCCATGCCCCCTTTGCCCACCACTCTGCAAACACGCTGCCTGGCACGCTCATGGAAGGGAATTGAAGTCTCCTTTGCTGCTGGGGGTCCTTTAGGGGCCAACTAGCCTACCTCTTACCTCCAGTAAGCCCTCACAGTGGGATTGCTGAGAGGTAGACATAGCACACGCCCCCTTTCCCCCCCACTCTGCAATAGCGCCTCCTGGTGCGTTCTAAGTTGGGGTATTAAAGTCCACTTCATTCCTGAGGGTCCCTGGGGCCAACTAGCCCACCAGGTACCGCCAGTAAGCGCCACACTCCTGGATTGCTGAGAGTGGTCGGAGGCCACGTCCGCTTTTTACACCACTCTTTAAGCACAGCTCCTGGCGAATTGCTGCTCGGGGGATGAAGTCCACTTGTTTACTGAGGTCCTCAGGACACAAGAGGACCTCATCGCCCCACCACCAGTGCGCCAAGAGGCGTGTTTGCAGAGTGGTGTAAAAAGGGGTGTGGCCTCGGACCACCTTTCTGCAACGCAGCTCTGTGGTGCATACTGGAGGTACCCAGTGGGCTAGTTGGCCCCAGGGACCTTCAGGATTCAAGGGGAATTAATTACCTAACTTACAGCGCACCAGGGGGGCACATTTACAGAGTGGTGCAGGGAGGGGGCGGGGCCTCTGGCGAGATGCCGGCTTTTTTTTTTTTTTTTAGATGGGGGCTGTGTGGCCCCCCTTCTTTTACCATTTTTGGGGCCTTGGGGACCCCTTCCCACTGGGCCTGACCCCTTTTTATAAAATAAGAAGAAAGAAAAATGGGAAGGGGTCACGTGGCCCCCCTCCCGGGCCAATTTCAGCCCCGAGGACCCCCCTCCCCTGGGGCCGGCCTTTCAGATTTTTCTAAAATGTATTTCTTGATTACAGGTGAGGGGGTCCGCGTGGCCCCCTCCCGGGCCACTTCTGGCCCCAGGGACCCCATCCCCTGGGGCCTGGCCTCTCTGTTGGTTATCGTGGGGGCAGCCCCAATGCCCCCATTATCCCGCCGGTGCCACGTGTCCTGCGGGAGCCAGCATTGCTTTTGCACAAGGGGAGCTGCTGACATGCAGCTCCCGTTGTACTAAAGCAATTCTGCTTTGGTTTTTGGAAGCAAAAGCAGGTTTCCTTCTCTCACCTCCAATAACCAAAGCAGAGTTTGCTATGACAGGGCAGGGGGCCGCGTGCCCCCCACATAAAATTGAATAAACCCCGGGGAGGTGGCGGTCCCTGGGGCTGCAGGGGCCCCCACGGGCCCCCGCAAATGAATTGGTGAGTGCCCCTGGGAGCTGCCCCACCCGGGGGTTAATAGAAAACGAAGTGCGGGAGTCCGCGCTTTGTTTTTATTAAATTTTCTCTGCCAAATTCGCGAACGCAAGGCAAATTTGGTTGTTTTTTTTTTTAATTCTTTTTTTTGGTCTGGGGGTCCTTAAGGGACCCCCTCAGCAGGCCTAGGGGGTCAGGGTGCTTCTACCCTGCCCCCTTTTCTTGTTTTTCACCATTTTTTGTTACCAAGTCACAAGATGGCTGCCAACACATTCTGGCTTGGGGTGTTGGCAGCCAATCAGAATGAAGCTCGTGCTCGGGAGGGTTCGCGATTCCTCCTCGGTGCTCAGATATCGATATTTTTTCTATTTTTAATTTCTCAGGAACTAATGAACAGATTTACACCATTTAAAAAAAGAGCTACCTTTTTGCCAAGTTTAGTGTAATTCCGTTCAGCAGTTCGGGTTGTAGCCTGTTCCAAAAATTCATATGGAAATTAACATGGGGAGAATGCGCTTTGGGACCCCCCTTTTTTCCCAGCCCCCGCTTGATGAATCACCCTGAAACTTTAAGCACAGAAGCTCCCCACCAGTTTTGACAATTTCGCAAAGATTCATCAAACGGCACCAAAGATATTGGCAAATCAAAAAACGCTTTTCCTATAGATAATAGTTCCCAACTATTACTACCTACTGGCGACCGCCAGTAGGGAATACCCGTCCCCATGCCCGTGGGGTTTGGATGCAGGGCCTGGCTACAGACCAAGCCCCGAGCCCAAACCCCTGCCTTGCACAGCCAAAGGCCATACAGGGTGTGGATTGGCTTTGTGTATGGAATAAAATATTACTTCCCCTTAAAAAACAACCTAGAAATGCACTGAAAAAAGCAAAGGTTAAAGTAATGTTATAGTTAGGCGAAGATGTCATTAAAAAAATGCTGTTTCAAACATACAAATCACTGAATTTTACCAGTACCTCTAGTACTTATAGCTCACACCCTTGCATGCACTGCTAATTACACCTCAAATGACATCACATGAGTTATAGTTACCTTAGGTCACAAGGTGTGACAAAAATAACTGGTGAATTTTAGTGGTTTTGTACATTTAAAACAGTATTTTCTTTACTGACGCCTAACTATAGCATCACTTTAACCTTTGGGTTTTACATTGAATATGTATGTCTTTGCCTTCAGAGGATCCATCTTCAGAGGAGCCTCCACGACAATTCCTCTGAAGGCACTGTACATTTGCTGCGCATCTGCCATGTTTCATGCTGCTGTTGAGAAACCTTTTTTTGCTTCACAAAAACAAACTTCCAAAGCAGGAATTTGCTTTTGCAAAAGAAAAACTTAACTATGGCTCTCAAACATGGGAAGTTTTCTCACATAGTATGAGGGTCATTTTTTTTTCTGGTCTGGACCACCAGTTTTTCCTGGCGGTCCTGAACAGGAAAAAACAGTACATCAGACTATCTGCTCTAAATAGGTGGGTTGCACTGAGAGTTTTAGACTGAAAGCCTGCACTTCATTGGGCCATTGATCTATGGTTTTCTCCGGAAGAGCCAGTGGGGCTACCTTCAGTAGAAACATCACAGTCCTCCTGACTCTAAATAGTCAGATGACTTGCGGCGAAGTAGCCTGTCTTCCATACTCTAAATAAACCCATACTAGATAACCTGCTAGCCTAGTTTGTTGAAACAAAAAGGTATTTTTGCTTCTGTGTCACAATAAATGATAGCTACCGTTTGCTGCTATATATTCTGTATACTTCTAAGAAGTATCTTTTTGAACACTTAAAGATTTTTGTTGTCCAACCTGCATTGTTTAATGAGTTATTTGAGTGTAATCCACACAACTGTCTATTGTATACAAGTACATCTTGCGATGACTAATGTGGATCTTTCCTTTGGAAAATACTTATAAAAACACTTGATTTTCTCAGGTTTGGCCTGGTAAACCTATTGGCTTTACATTCTCACACCCAGCTGCATCCATTGCATGTCTGTTTTCTTTTGTGAAATATGCAGAATGCAGTGAAATATCCAGTTTATATCGAAAGCAAGCCTTATAGTTGCTAGTTATTTCTTTAATCGGCTCATGAAAATTCAGAGCACATGTCATGAGGGCACAATTCAACAACAACGGCAGGGATTGTTAAAAGAGAAACGTTAAACCCTGCTTGCTTATTTAATTCTAGATAATCTGTTTTATGTCGCTGAGTTTGATTTGGTGAGGCTCAATATGCTGTGTTTTCGCTAATGTGCATTCTTGCTATATATATATTAGTTTTTATTTTGCTCGGTATCCCCCTGTAATGGTTCAAGATGCGTTACTTAAATTAGTTGCTATACTCATAAGAGCTCTATTTAATATAATAGTTCCTTGCACACTGGTGTTCATAAGATTTAAGGAAAATTATGTTTCCGCAATAGTCACCAAATATTCTAACATCCAAAGCCAAATTGGGACATTGAGTGTGGGCCTGAACGGCCAACGCCGGAACAGTTGAAATGATGAACAGTGCACACATAAATACATCATGTGTAACTAAGAAGGTTAAGAAAATACACACTAAAATCCTTCCCCACTCGAATATACTCAGATAATGGAAGAACTGTGTTTCCGATTGAAATCCAGTCTTTATAGATGGATTGCTGAGCCATTTTTGTATGTTTTTTAAGTTAATGTTTCCGGGCTGGTCCAGTGTGTTGCTTTGGGGCAGAAAAGGCTAACTATCAATTCATGAAGTGGGTTTTAAACACTGCCATCTTTGTTACTAATAAATCATTGAGTGCAGGCATATGTTTTAAACATTGCACTCCAAAAGGTCATCTTCGTTTGCCCACTTACTCAGAAGTGCACAATGCACTACCCCTTACTTAGTGTGGTGTTACAATGGTAGGAGAAACTTAAGAAAGGAACAAACCCCAGCCATACTTAAAATAATTCCTTTTTTCTGCAATCACAATTGGGAGCAGGGAGTCTATCTGTCCTCGGGAGGCGAAGAACAATGTGAAATGGGAATGTGTTTCTTCATATTGCCTAATCTAGTTTAGATAGTGCCTCAATGCATTTACATTGAAAGGTTAACCAGCACAACTTTACAAAAATCTAAATGTTTTTAAAGTAACTTCCTTCAATTCGTCTGAAGATGCTAGCCATGTCTAGCTTACTTTATATAGGCTCGTTCTGCAGACATGCTATACTGCCAACTGAGACTTCACAGGCTCAGGCATATCCATTAAGTTAGGAGCAACAAAAGCTATATGTAATGCTAATAATGTCACACAAATCTGTAAATATAAGTCAATAAAAATAAACCAAAATATGGTTCCGCTTGAGGTTTGAAATGTTGCACTGTTTAAATGTTAGCATAATATCAGCAGTGACAGCCCCAAATCAACAAGATTTTGCATCCAATAGCAAGTCCAAATATATTTAGGGACTGCACTAATTTTAACAAAAACATTGGCATTTCTACTTCTGAAAGTACTTCACGTTTCCCTTAAATGCAACCTTTTACTATATACCAGATAAAACAACTGCTACCTCAAACAAAGCCTTTAAAATACAGCTGCATACTATGATAAAATAATTCATTTTACAATACAAATCTTTTCATTCTATTTTATGGTAAACAAACTATTTTAACTTCGTTTTAACATTTATCTAGCTTATAATACCAGCTATTAATCATTTGCATCCATTTTCCCCTAACAAAAGCTTGATGGTTTGTTACAGAAAATGCACTATGTATTACTTCAAAATATCCTCTTTTCATTCTAGTAAAAACCCATTTTATTTACGAAACTTGCCTCTTCAGTTTCAGAAAATACAGATATTTTCCCATGAAATCCACAATGAAATGTGAACCTTTCTGCCTGTCATGTTCATTAGCCACACTAGCACATTAGCCCGCCCCTCCCCCCGTGGATACTGCTCACATTGACTAGTAAGACCATTCACTTCTATGATATGCCTTGGTTTCGCAGTGCATGCCCAGGTGTAGACTATTATAGTATGCCCCTTACCAATTTATTTTCATAATTCTTGTATAGTGCAATACCAGAAAATGTGTGCACTTTTCAAATAACAGCAAAGAATTGGAAATTTTCGTAGCATTTGATGATGGTGCATAAATGAAAGGTCGAAGATGGTTGCATAAAATACAAGTAGATATTCACTTTATTAGGTAACTTTATAACACGTGTTTTCAACAGTTTCTGAAAGCAGAGGGGATCCGGTTAAGTCCCAGATGGGGAAGTGAGATGGATGCAGCACTACTACAGAATTTATTTTCTGCAGAATTATCTGTTCAGAATTTCCAATCGAGGAATTTCCTGGCTAGGTATTCCCTTTAATACTCCAGGTATGTTTGTCTCACCAGTTATGTCGTTGAGAAGCTTTAAAGTAGGCATCTCTGTGGTGGAGCCAGCTCTGCAACTTGATTGATGGTTTTGTTTCTGCCTTTCATAAGCTGGTGGTGTAGTTATTATTTTTATTGCAAGTGTATGCAACAAAAATAGAAAGAAAAAAAAGAGAGCATGCCGCCGCCTAAATTTGGTGTCCATATCCTTGAAATAAAATGTTTTTTCTAGCCATGACGAGAGCTGGTCTGGAAACCCAAATCAGCCCTGCCAATTTTATCGGACCGGCCCCTACACCCAGGGGTGGATGGGGGATACGGGACCTGTGTGACAAGCATGAAGAACTGGTGCTAAATAAAATCGGCCCCCAGCTCTGCTGCGTTTGTTACTGGGGACCAATATTGCAGCATTGCTGCAAAACCGGCACGCAGTAACATAACCGGCCCCCACTGCTTCAAAACCAGCCTCCACCACTCCAAAACCAGCTCCTACCCTTCCAGCCTCCTGCGCAAACGCCTGATGCCGGCTAAGGCCAGTCTGGCCCACATCATGATAAGTCAGTTGTAGGTCTAAAGTTTTTTTGCATGTCCCACACTTATTAGTGCACGTTCTCAGAAGCTCACCTGACATTGCCACCCTCTTCTATTCATCTGTCCTACCAGCTGACAGTCACTGTCTGCTCCTATATCTCAGGTGTGTGAAGTCTCCTTTTCAGTAAATGTTTGCAAGCTGCCAGCTGCTCTTATTAAATACAGTTGAGATGCCACAAGTCTTTCCCAGAGAAACTGCAATTGCCCTGAGGCTATTTTGTGGCGATGCTGCATTGTGCAAAGTCTCATGCGCTGGCTTCTTTCATGCCCTAAGTTTCTTCAGTGGAAACCTGGAACTAAAGCCTGAAAATCTGAGATTTGTAGCATAAAATGATTAATATTCTTGGCAAATGTCTGCAATTCTTTGTGAAATGTTCAAGTGATTACAACATTTAAGACACATTGGCAAAGCCTGTAGGCCTGGCTGGATTGGGAAGCTGGTATTTCTTTTTTTGCAATCATGAAAAGAGAAAGATGAAAAACAAAAGCATGCAGCCAACTAAATGTGGCAACCATATGTTTGCAATAAAAAAATTGCATTTAAAAAGCGCATACAATTTTATGAGAAACTAATGGGTGCTTCCTAGCATGCTGACACTACTGTAGGTTTAATCCACTTCACAGGGATAAATGATTCCTTTTGGTGTAAACAAAAGCTTTTATTATTTGTAAATGAATGTAAGCTGAAGACATTTTAGAAAAAGAAACCAAAAGATAAAGAATGGCTGTGGTGCTTCAATACATTGTGTTTTTGGTTAATTCACACTTGTGATCAGGCAAAATGCTGTCATTCACTGTACAAGAGCTTCACTGTCTGCAGTGGGTTGACTGATTGCTTCATGCCATATGCTGTGGTGGGTAGAGGCAAAATGTGAATGACAGTTGAACAAACCACAAACCAATGTTTAGTTTAGTTTAGTTTTATCCATTTATAGAGCGCTTGGTTACACCAAACGGTGTGTCCCCGCGCTAAGACACATGAGAGAGAGCTGTTACAGAAAAGGAGAGGCGCTAGCTATATATCTATGGGAGTTCGGTCCTTCTGTACAGCCAAGTTTTTAGTTGTTTGCGGAAATATTTTTCGGATGTCTCTGTTCTTAGGGCTATCGGCAGAGGGTTCCAGGTTTTTGCCGCCCTTTAGCTGAAGGAGCGGGCTCCTAGTCTGGCCTTGTATATCCTTGGTACTTTAACCAAGGCCTTACCTAAGGACCGCAGATTCCGACCAGGTGTGTATTCTATTATGAGAGAATGAAGGTATTTGGGGCCGGACTTCCTGAGGATGCGGTGGCCATAGCACAATGCCTTAAAAATGACCCTCTTTTCTACTGGCAACCAGTGCAGTTGCTTCAGGGCATTCTCCGAGTTTGCTCTTCTTGGTAGGCCGAGTACAAGTCGAGCAGCGGCATTTTGTACCCGCTGTAGTTTGGCTAATCCCCCTTTAGTAGCTCAGAGATATAGGATATTGCCATAATCCAGTTGCGAGGTTATTGTCGCATGGACAATTGTTTTCCTGTCACTAGAAGGCAGGAGATCAAGGATCTTTCGCAGGCTTTTTATAGCTCCATAGCATTTGCCCGCAACCCTGTGAATCTGGTTGATGAAGTTCAGCTCAGAGTCAAAGTAGATTCCTAGATTTTTAACTTCGGTTTTCGGGTTGGGCAGTTGGCCTAAAGATTCTGGCCACCAAGCAGATGACCAAATGGTTGGCAACCTGCCCACAACCATTACCTCAGTTTTATTTCCATTTAATTTGAGGCAGTGGTTGGACATCCAGTTCGCGACTTCTGATAGGCATTTGGAGAAACGGTTGGATGCTTGCTCATCGTTTTGAGATAACAGAACAATTAGCTGCGTGTCATCAGCGTATGAAACAATCGATATGTTATGTTGTTCCACATACTCAGCTAGGGAGACTTACATATAGATTGAAAAGAGTAGGACTCAGTATAGAGCCCTGAGGAACCCCCTGAGTAAGAGGCATACTCTTGGATAGGTAAGGTGTTTGAAACACTCTAAAGCTACGACCAGAGAGGAAGAACACCAACCAGCTCAAGGCTTTATTCCTAATGCCACATGCTTCCAGTCTTTGTAGGAGCAGCTGATGTGATACGGTGTCAAAAGCCGCACTGAGATCAAGGAGGATCAGTGCGGCAGTATCACCTTCATGGCATGTTTCCACAGCGCTTCCGTGGCATGAAGCAGTGCCGATTCGGTTGAGTGAGCGCTTCTAAAACCTGACTGTGAGGGGTGTAGTAGATCGTATTTATTTATGTATATCAACTAATTGTTTGTTGGTTATCTTCTCCGCAATCTTTGCTACAAAAGGCAGTAGAGAAATCGGGCGTAGGTTTTCTAGTACAGTATGTTTAATTTGAGTATTCTTTTTCAATGGTTGACATTAGCTTGTTTCCATTTCGCAGGCACCACACCTTCATGGAAGGAGCGAGAGATAATATCTAAAATATATGGCATAATGGGGTTGGCTCCTTCCATAATTATATCTGGTCTTTCAACATCTACGGGGGAGCCAGATTTTATTCCTCTGGCTATGTCCGTAAGTACCGCTAGACTGTAAATGGTAAATTCATCCAGCGTCCCTTCTACGGGAGGTTTTTTGTCAGAGTTATTTGTGCTGGTACCTAAGCTGGCTTCTATAGGGAAGGTTTCATAGATGTTCTTTACCTTCGCGGCAAAGAACTCAGCTATCGTATCGCAGCTTTCCCTAGAGGTAGGTTGTTCATTGGACTCTTTCTGCGTTTTCAGTGACTTCAATATGGTAAATAGTTCTTTAGGGGCATTTCTGGCTCTTTCAATTTTTTAATAGAATGTGCCTCTGACTTTCTTAATTTGTGAGTGATATCGTTTGAGCTTGTGCTTATACTCTTCTCTGGCCTTATTGCAATAGTCCTTCCTCCATGTTCGTTCAAGCTTTTTACATAGTTTTTTGGCCTGCGCTAGTTCCTTATTAAACCATGGAGCGGTAGCACTCTGCCTTTTCGGGATCCCCGTACTGCAAGGTGCTATCTCATTTAGCATCTCGGAGATCCATGAATCTAGTTGGTCATTGGCACGGTTAGTGTCTTTGTCCAATCTGGGTTCCCTCTTTATTAATGCCTGAGAAAAGGAAGTGGAGTTAAATTTGTTCCAATTCCTTGTAGTAATCATCTTTTTAGGTTGTTTACGTCTCTGTGTGTGGATAATATGGCTTACCAAAAGCTTCTCTCTCTCTCTCTCTCTCTCTACATATATATATATATATATGTATATATATATATATATATTATCTACTTGCGGTTGCCAGTAGATAGTTATAGTTAGGACCTATTTTCCATAGGAAATCCGCAACATTCTATTGGGAATATCTGTGGCGCCGATTGACGAATCTTCGCAAAATTTTCCAAACTTTTGGCCAGCTCCGCTCCGCTCCTTCCCTTGATTCGTCAAGCGGGGGCCGAGAAAAAAGGGGGGTCCCAAAACGCGTTTTCCTAATGCAATTTCCCATAGGATCTGTTGTCGCAGCTACAGCCCGAACCGCTGAACGAAATGACACCAAATTTGGCAAAGAGGTAGTCCTCAGATCAGACTCGTGCCTTTTGCATAAATGGTGGGAATCTGTTCAGTAGTTCCTGAGAAATTAAGGTAAAAAAGTTAGTGATATCCATGGCCGCGGATGATCCGCGGATCCTCCACGCACCCTCCCCGAACCCTCCCGAGCACGAGCTGAATGCTAATTGGCTGCCAACACTCTGAATCAGGAAGTGTTGGCAGCGATCTTGTGCCTCGGTAGAACCGAGGCACAAGAAAGCACAAAAACAAAGACGCAAAACGCAAGAAGGGGGCTGTGTAGAAACACCCTGACCCCCTAGGCCTGCTCAGGGGGTCCCACAAGGACCCCCAAGGCCCAAAAAAATTATTGTTTTGTTTTTTAAATCGCGGGATGGCGAAGGGTCCGTGCATCCCGCTAACGAAAAAAAAACGAAGCGCGGGCTCCCGCGCTTCATTTAGATTTAGCCCCCGGGGGGGCCACGTCCTGGGGGCAATATGGTTTTATAATGGGGGGCCCAGAGGGGCCCCCCAGCCCCGGGGACCACCACCCCCAGTGGCTTATGTTAATGTATGCGGGGGGGCTCATGGCCCCCCGCAGCCCCGGGGACCGCCACCCCGTGGCTTTTTTTAAAAAATAAAACCCTGTGTGGGGGGGGGCTCGAGCCCCCCCACTCGCCCCGGGGACCGCCACCTCCACAGGGCACTGAATATGTAAAATAGGGGGTCCGATACGGACCCCCAAGCCCCGGGGACCACCACCCCCGGGGGCTTTAACTTAAGTGAGGGGGCCGCACGGCCCCCCCCTGGAGCCAATGATGGCCCTGGGGACCACCACCCCCCAGGGCCGGCTCCTGCAGTGTCCCGGGGTGCCCACCCCCGGGACACTGCTGTTTGCTATGGCAGGGTGGGAGCCTTGTGGCTCCCGCCCTGCCATAGCAAACCTGCTTTGCTATTTGGAAGAGAGAGCAGGAAACCTGCTCTCTCTTCCAAATACCAAAGACGATTGCTTTTCCACACGGGGAGCAGCATGTTAGCTGCTCCCCATGTGGAAAAGCAATGCCGGCTCCCGCAGGACGCGGGGAGCCGGCGGGGCCGTGGGGGGATTGGGGACCCCCCCACGGCCCCCAATGGAGGTCAGGCCCCGGGGGATGGGGTCCCCGGGGCCATAGGTGGCACAGGAGAGGGCCTATGCAGCCCCCCTCCATAAAATGTTTTTTTTTTTAAAGGGCCATGCCCCGGGGGATGGGGTCCCCGGGGCAAATTATGGCCTGGGGAGGGGAGCCACGCGGCCCCCTTCCCGTTTAAAAAAAAAATATATCAAAATTGGGGGCAGGCCCTGGGGGATGGGGTCCCCAGGGCCAAAAAATAAGAAAAAGAAGGGGGGCTACACAGCCCCCCTTCTAAAAAACAGAGGGGGGGAAGGATCGGGCCAAAGGCCACGCCCCCTCCTTACACCACTCTGCAAACACGCCCCCTGGCGCGTTTGCAGAGGGGGAACGAATTACCCTTCAATACTGGGGTCCCTGGGGGCCAACTAGCCCACCAGGAACCTCCAGTATGCGCCAGGGGGCTGCGTTGCAGAGAGGTGTAATGAGGCCACGCCCCTTTTTACACATCTCTGCAACGCAGCTCCCTGGCGCTTACTGGAGGTACCTGGTGGGCTAGTTGGCCGCCAGGGGACCTCAGGATTCAAGGGGACTTAATCTCCCAACTTAAAACACGCCACGGGGTGAAGGTAGGGGGCGGGGCCTGAGGTGATACTGTGCAAACACGCCCTGTGGCTCGTTTTAAGTTGGGAAATTCATTCCTCTTCAATCCAGATGTCCCCTAGGGGACAAATAGCCCACCAGGTACCTCCACTAAGCGCCACGGAGCTGCGTTGCAGAGTGTTGTAAAAAGGGGTGTAGCCTCTGAAGACCTCTCTGCAAGGCAGCTCCCTGGCGCTTACTGGAGGTACCTGGTGGGCTAGTTGGCCGCCAGGGGACCTCAGGATTCAAGGGGACTTAATCCCCCAACTTAAAACACCCCACGGGGCGCGTTTGCACAGTGGTGAAGGTAGAGGGCGGGGCCTGAGGTGAGATCTGTGCAAACACGCACTGTGGCGCTTTTTAAGTTGGGGAATAAATTCCTCTTCAATCCTGAGGGTCCCTGGGGACCAACTAGCCCACCAGGTACCTCCAGTAAGTGCCACGGAGCTGTGTTGCAGAGTGTTGTAAAAAGGGGCGTGGCCTCTGAATACCTCTCTGCAATGCAGTTTCCTGGCGCATACTGGAGGTACCTGGTGGGCTAGTTGGCAACCAGGGGACCTCAGGATTGAAGAAGAATTAATTCCCCAACTTAAAACGCGCCACAGGGCGTGTTTGCACACGTCACCTCAGGCCCCTCCCCTTCCTTCACCATTGTACAAATATTCCTCTAAAATCAGCCGAACTACGAATTCCGATTTACTCACCTGTAATCAGGAGAGAACCCAGTGCGGCATCTTTTAGCCCAGCACTGACCCTGAAAAGTAATTCTAAGCGTACTTACCAGTAACTTGTATTTCCTTCCATAGGAATCCATTGTGTGGTTTTCGCAAGAAAATTTTCTAAGTGTCCATTTTTGAAACGTACAAATATTCCTCTAAAATCAGCCGAACTACGAATTCCGATTTACTCACCTGTTATCAGGAGAGAACCCAGGGCTGCATCATTTAGCTCAGCACTGACCCTGAAAAGTAATTCTAAGCGTACTTACCAGTAACTTGTATTTCCTTCCATAGGAATCCATTGTGTGGTTTTCACCAGAAAAGTTTCTAAGGGCCATATGTAGGTAAATAACATTTACCGATTCTTAAATACCGAATTTTACCGATTCGGTATTTATGAATCGGTAAATGTAATGTAGGTAAACAATCGGTAATTATTACCGATTCGGTAAATATCGGTATTTAAGAATCGGTATTTACCGAATCATTAATAATGCATCCCTTCCCATTCATTCCTATGAGCCTGGAGGCCCATAGGAATGACTGGGAAGCCAGTTACCATTACCAATTCGGTAAATATCGAATCGGTAATAGGGGAGGCATTATCATGGGTGGCAGGGTGTCACATTGACACCCTGTTGCACCCCTGATTCGTGCATGTGTGCACATGTGGCGCACATACATGCCCTAAGGGCATGTATGTCTGCCACATGGCACTTTTCAAATGGCACAAAAAGGCTTTTTTAAAGGTATTCGTCATTTACCATCAACTTGGAGTTGGTGGTAAATAACGAATCCAGACACCAATGATGCACTCACTTGAGTGCCCCCTACATGTCATTTCTGGATTCGGTATTTACCGAATCGGTATTTTACCGATTTCTTAAAATCCGATTCGGTAAATACCGAATCCAGTAATCAGCCACCTACATCGCAAATGCCTAAATACCGGTCGGTAACGGGATATTTACCGAATTTCGGCCGTTACCGACCGGTATTTGGCTACCTACATGAGGCCCTTAGTGTCTATTTTCACAAATTAAAATATTCCTAAAAAATCGTCTGTATGACTTAAACACATTCTTTCAACTGTTTACAGGAGGTTGGCCAGTGCTGGATCCAGGATCCACCACTGAGTAAGAAAAAGTAACGATAACACTACTTACCTGCTAAGTGAATTTTCTGCCACAGGATAACATTGGTGATTCTATGGGAAAAGTTTCAAAGTGTCAACTTTTAAAATACAATAATATTCCTTAAAAATCACTACTGTAACGAAAGCGCTTTTACTCAACTGTTTACAGGAGATGTCCAAGGACTGAATCTAGGATTCAGTCATGTGGTTAGAAAAGTAATCCATAAAGTAACTAATTGCATTTAACTAGAAATTCACATTGAGCTCAATGGTGCTTTGTCTCTGAAATTGTGTTGCCCATTGCAACAACTGTAACTACTGTACTTAAAAGTCTGTTGCCTATTTGCCAAGTATTTAAACTAAAGTAATTCATTCTGAGAAAGTATATTTTGTATTGTAATGTAATTATAATGTAATTAAAAAAAATATCTACAAATAAATAGTTTAAAAAATGTAGTAAATCAGTATCAAAAAAATCAGTATAACAATTAATACATTCAAAATTGTCATTTAGAAAACCTTTGAAATTCACTGAAAAAACCATAGGTTTCAGGCCTGATATAGTTAGGAATTAGCATTTAAAAACCTTTGAAATTTACTGAAAAAAACATAGGTTTCAGGGGCGTTATAGTTAGGAATTGGCATTTAAAAAACCTTAGAAATTCACTGAAAAAACCATAGGTTTCAAGGGCGGTATAGTTAGCTGGACATTTCCCTCATACAAAACCCTAGAAATTCCCCTGTTATAGTTAGTTCAGCTAACTATAACTCGCGCCCCCGCAATGCACTGCTGATGACGTCACATATTACATCACTCATGACATGGTCAGTGACATCACTCATGACATCACTGATGACATCTGAAATGAC
The DNA here is from genome assembly GCF_964204655.1 of Triturus cristatus. NCBI lineage: Eukaryota > Metazoa > Chordata > Amphibia > Caudata > Salamandridae > Triturus > Triturus cristatus. Next base: position 201,725,157 of record NC_140593.1, read on the forward strand.
AAATAAAATAAAAACATAACTTAGCATTTAAAAAACCGTACAAATTCACTGAAAAAACCATAGGTTTCACACACGTTATAGTTACGAATTAGCATTTAAAAAACCTTGCAAATTCACTTAAAAAACCATAGGTTTCACACATGTTATAGTTAGCTGGACGTTTCACTCGTAAAAAACCAATGAAATTCCCCCGTTATAGTTACTGCGGGCAACTATAACTCACGCGACCGCAATCCTCTGCTGATGACGTCAGATATTACATCACTGTATTTAGACACTTATTTACCCATGTCTTCTTCCATTAATCTTTAGCTATACATATATTACAAATATTTATTTTTCAGAAAGACACATATGTCATCAGTGATGTAATATCTGACGTCATCAGCAGAGGATTGCGGTCGCGTGAGTTATAGTTGCCTGCAGTAACTATAACGGGGGAATTTCATTGGTTTTTTACGAGTGAAATGTCCAGCTAACTATAACATGTGTGAAACCTATGGTTTTTTAAGTGAATCTATATATATATATATATATATATATATCTATATTCACTTAAAAAACCATAGGTTTCACACATGTTATAGTTAGCTGGGCATTTTCCTCATGAAAAACCAATGAAATTCCCCCGTTTTAGTTAGTGCAGGCAACTATAACTCACGCGACCGTAATCCGCTGCTGATGACGTCAGATATTACATCACTGTATTTACACATTTATATACCCATGTCTTCTTCCTTTTTTTTTTAGCTATACATATATATATTTTTTTTTTTTTCAGAAAGACACATATGTCATCAGTGATGTAATATCTGACGTCATCAGCAGCGGATTACGGTCGCGTGAGTTATAGTTGCCTGCACTAACTATAACGGGGGAATTTCATTGGTTTTTCATGAGGAAAATGCCCAACTAACTATAACACGTGTGAAACCTATGGTTTTTTAAGTGAATTTGCAAGGTTTTTTAAATGCTAATTCCTAACTATAACGTGTGTGAAACCTATGGTTTTTTCAGTGAATTTGTACGTTTTTTTAAATGCTAAGTTACTTTACGCCGTTCGTGCCGTGCGCGCACGGTGCGCTTCGCGCACGGTGCGTGCTCGGTGGGCACGCGGTGCGCATTGCGCACCACACGCCCACTTCACGCAGTTCGTTCCGTGCGCGCACGGTGAGCACGCGGTGCACTTTGCGCACCTCGCGCCCACTTTACGCAGTTAGTGCCGTGCACGCACGGTGCACTTTGCGCACCGTGCACGCACGGTGGGCACGCAGTGCGCTACGCGCACCGCGCGCCCACGTTACGCTTAATGGGCCATGTACGCACGGTGCACTTCGCGCACCGTCCGCACAAGGAGGACACATGATACGCTTTGTTGTTAAGGGTTTTGGTATAAACTGTTACTGATATCATAAGCCATGCATACACACCGCGCTGCACGCAGCGTGTGCACACGGGGGGATTGACATTGCGATTTTATTTTAAAGCATTTATACCGTGCACGCACGCTGCGCGAACCTCGCGGAATTTGTTTCATTTCTATAGTGCGCGCACGCTTCGCGCACTCGGCGAATTACCGAAAAAAATTACATTTTTTTAATTGCCCTTGGGGGACTTCCTGGGACCCCTTGACCCCTGCTAGGGGGTCAGGAACTGTCAAGCGTGCCCCCTTTACATGTTTTTCTCCTTTGTGTTTCACCCCCCTCTCAGTGCGAGAGACAAAATGGCGGCCGACACTTCCTGGTTTCGACCGATTCGAATGTTTACTAAGATGTAACAACCAATCAGAAGTGCGCTCGCGGACGGCCGAGTGCGCGCACCCTGCGCGCACGCTGCGCGTGTATAGATATATATATTGATTTAAATGCTATTTTCTCAGAAAATACTGAACAGATTTACACCAAACCTGCAAAAGGCACCAAACGGACCTTATGGCTACCTCTCTGCCAAATTTCACGTAATTCTGTTCAGCCGTTCGGGCTGTAGCTGCGACTAAAGTCCCTATGGAAAAATCCATGGGGAAAACGTATTTTGGGACCCCCCCTTTTTCTCGGTCCCCGCTTGACGAATCACCCCAAGACTTTCAGGGTAGGAGCGGAGCGCCCCATTAGTTTTGAAAATTTCGCGAAGATTCGTCAATCGGCGCCAAAGTTTTTCAAAATAGAATTTTGAGATTTCCTATGGAAACTCGGTCCTAACTATAACTATCTACTGGCGACCGCCAGTAGATAATATATATATATATTCACTGAAAAAATCAATGATTACAGTAACTTTATACCTACATGAATTCGTATAATGTTTTGAACTACTGCAGCCAATCCCCCACTTGCAGTCAACCCCACACCATTCGCAGTGGGGGGTTGACCACAAGTCCTGGGCTGCAGTATCCAGCACTGTGGCCGGCCCCCTGAAAGCCAGCCAAACCCACACTGTGTGGTGGGGGTCATCCACAGGGGCCCCATCCCCCAGGAACCTTTTTTTAAAGGGTAGGGGTGCTGCATGGCCTCCCTCCCCAAACATAATATGGCCCTGGGGACCCCATCCCCCAGGGCAATATACATTGTTAAGGGAAGGGGGGCTGTGTGCTCCCCCTCTTTGAGCCCTATCAAGCCCTGCGGACCCCATCCCCCAGGCTGTATTTATTTTAAAGGGGTGGGGGCCATGTACCCCCGAGTCTTGTTAGGTCCTGGGGACTCCATCCCCAGGGCAATTTCCAAGAATTAAGGAGAGGGGGGCTGGGTGCCCCCTGAGCTTTGTTTGGCCCCTTTATAAATACAGCCCCGGGGGTAGTCTCTTCAGGGCATAACCCTTTTAAATACGGACTGGCCACCATTTTTTTCTTTTATCAAATCCTATGGGACTGCAGTAATAGTTGCCATTTTCTTTTCATTTTGGCCCCAGGGGGTTTCCTCTGGGCCTCCATCATGGGGCGTAGGGGGTCAGGGTATCCCTACCCTGCTCCCTTATATTTGTTTTTTAATCATGTTCAGGAAAGGGGACTAAGTCCTGTAATGGCTGCCAGCATAATTTTTCTCCTGTTGCGGGCAGCTTAGCAGAGCGCTTGCTCCTGTGTGAGTCTGACTCCCATGAGAGTGAGATAGCCCAATGGAAATAAAGTTCCCTTGCCCAATCATAATGCCCAGTTTTTAAATTGGCTGTCCATCGGGAGTCAGAAACTACTGATCTCAAAAAGCACAATATGAGGACCAAGCTCTACCTTCCTGCCAAATATGGTGTAATTCTGTTCAGCAGTTTTTGCTGTAGCCTTGTATAAAAAAAGTCTATGGAAAATGCACAGGGATTTTGTGTTTTGGGACCCCCCTTTGTTCTTGGTCCCCACTTGAAGGATCACCCCAAAGCTTTCAAAACACAAACTAGTCAAAAAGTAGCACCTTTTTTGGTAAGTTTTGTGGAGATTTGCCAAACGATGCTAAAATTATTAGCAACAAAAAACATTTTTCCTATGGAACAGCTGACCTAACTAGAACTACCTAGTAGGGGCTCCCTCTAGGTAATGTGTCCATTTTGTATGATATAATAATTACATTTGCTACATGAGGCTGGCAAAAAAAGCTACATCTATCTCAAGGCTGATACTAATAATGTCCCTTTTAGAATGACTTCAACAAGTACAATAAACTCTGTGTTTATGCGTGGCAATGTGCTTGTATTTGCCTGTAGCCTTCAAAAAGAAAACTTGCTTTCTGTAATACAGGGTGCTGGTTATTATTATAGCAGTTAGATTGCAAAGTCCTAAGGGCAGGCTTCTGCGTGTTAATTCACAAAAACCCAGGTCTGTGCACACATGAGCATATACAATTTAAATTGTGTCTCTGTGTTAGCTGTCTCATTGTGGGTCTCGTAAATTTGTGGTAGGTGTTTGTAATCTCCAAGATTGCTTTGAAAACCATGCACAAACAAAGGATATACAGAAAGAGCCAGTCGCCAAATAGACACCATACAAATAGTCTGCTTATTAATGTGTGCCTCTGATTGCATGTGTTGCATATTAAATCAGGACCTTAGTCAACTGATCGGTTTAGATGAATTTTAAGAGACACAATATTGGGGAGAGATTTGGTGGCTGGTTGGAGGAGCTATGGGCAGATATATCACAAGGGCTTCTGGGGGAGTACACCAACCCCTCAAGGGAAACACACTCCTCATGAGTTGTACAAGAGTCTGCATGGCACAGATCTCCAGCTTCCTGTCCAGCTGACAGAGCATGAAGACCCCCCCAGGCCAGAAGTGGCTTCACCAGGGTCAGTCCTGAGGTGCTCTGACCTCAGAGCTGGCAACCACTGACCCACGGGACCTTCCACTGGGGACTGCATCCTCCCTCACCCTTTTCTCTGGACTCATGCACTCTCCCAACTGGAGAGGTGCTGCCAGACACCAGACCTAGTGGAACGCTTGTTACAGCAGTCACCCCCAGCTCACCTGACACTTTGGGATTCCCCTCAGGGGATGGCCTTCTGGTACAGACTAGGCCCCCCTCCTGGTGTTCACTCATGGAACCAACCAGGCCCTGGGACTGGGTTTCGGACACCTTGGAACTCAGCCCACCCCTATTCTCTCTACTCGGAGACAGGACATGGGACTCCTTACCCATCCCACTACACTGGGGCCTATCTGGGTTACTTCAAAACCTCCCCAACCTCATCTAGTTGGGGAAAACCTGAGCCACCCCCTTCAGGATCACTCTCAAAAGCTTCCTCAGACCCTCTTGAACCCACCAAAAGGTATGCTTCTAGTACAAGCTCTTTGGGAGTCATAGAACTTGCACGCCACCTGGTGTTGTCATAACTCTGGAAAACTGGGAATTAAAATATGCTCTCCAACAATTGAATCACACAGCCACACACAAGTTTTAACCAATCTACTCTTCACCTCACCATCTAGTGCCTCACACAGGTTCCTCATATCACCCTCCTGAGACTGGCAAAACAGTGTCTGGCTGTTTCTGTCACTCAACCCAAACTGTTCTGGGCGGTGTCCACACATATGTACCAGGACTTCTACCATGGGGAAAAACCTATCCCTGTACCTCTCGTCTAGAGTCAGTAGAATGTCCCTCCCACCACTAGGAATAGGATCTCCTGTGCCAGTTCCCCAATCCACCTCAGGGACACTGTGCACCACTGGAGCTATCTCATAAACCTGAACCTTCTGGTGAATGTCACTCAACCTCCTTCTAGTCAGGTGCCACACATTTAGGTGTGTACTTCTCCCTCAGCACTAAACATCACATATTTACTGCCACCATCTGAGCTGGACTCACCCCAGCAAAGCTCACTTCCTGAGCAACACACATTTCGTTTTCTTGGGCAAAGGCCCTTTTGGCCTCGGCCCTCTGGAGCTCCTCATCAAGCTCTCTCATTCTCATTTCATGCACCAAAATCAATTTATTCTCTTCCATGGCATTTTGCCTTCATACTCTCCTCTGCCTTTGCTTGGAGTCTCATAACCTCCAACTCATGATCCCTGACCCTTTGCCGTTCCTCCATTTCGTCTGGAGCCAAATTCCTGGAAAAAATATTTCTGCCAACCACAGAGGCTTCTCTCCTAACAGGTAAATCCTGGGATCTGAAGCTGCCCTCTGGCACAACCTCATACACATTTGCATCATCTGCCTCCCCAGCTTCTTTGGCCTTCCACCAGGCACTTAAGGCCTTCTGCAGCTCCTCTTTCCTAGTGGTGCTTTTAATGTAGCATCCAAAGTTTTTGCAAATTTGCTTGATCTGATCTACTTTATAGGTATGCAACATTTCAATGCTAAACTCCAATTCTGCTTTCTCTGCTCGTTCACCAATTAGAGACATGGTGTGTAGATACTTCAAGGGTCAGATCAAAAATAGAACCAAAAATACAGTATGTGGTTGCGTAATGGTCTGACCTAAACTAGTGATGTACACCAATCACTGTGGGTCAAGTACAAATACAAGTTCAATCCTCACCACTGACCACCAATTTTAGAACTGGGGATCTCTAATTGGCAGAGGTAGGTACCTTTGTCCAAGTAGGCACCGAGGCTTCTAGTCAGGGTAAGGGGGATACACATTTTAGATAACCTCTGCTCACCCCCTTGGTAGCTTGGCTCCAGCAGACATGCTTATCCCAAAGGCAATGTGTGAAATGAAATGAAAAGGAGTTTTAAAAAGCGCGACTGATGCCCAGGGGCGTCCAAGCGCTACAAGAAGAAGATAGTACCTCATAATGCAAAGACACCGGGGGTGATTAGTCAGTGAAAGAGAAATGTTTTGAGCTTTTTTCGAAAGGAAAGCAAGTTTGGGTCGCGTCTGAGTTGTAGAGGGAGGGAATTCCAAAGCTTGGCCGCGTTGTGTGAAAATGATCTGCCTCCTGCTCTTGATCTCCTAATCCTGGGGGCTACAGCCAGGAAAGCATTAGCAGATCGGAGTTGTTTACTTGGTTGATACGGGGCTAGAAGACAGTGGTTAATCCTTGGACCCGTGTTCCAAAATGCCTGATGCGAAATGCAAAGGGCTTTAAATTTGATTCTGTCCCTCACAGGGAGCCAGTGAAGTTTCTTTAGTCCTGGCTCCACTGATGTTTTACGAGGGAGTTGTAGCAGGAAGCGGGCAGCGCAATTCTGGATGCGTTGCAATTTCAGCAATACGTATTCTGGGGAACCTAGGTATAGGGCGTTTCTAAAATCTAATCTGGATTGAATTAGGCCCTGTATCGCAACCTGCTTGGCTTCGAAAGGTAGAAGCGGAAGAATTTTCCTTAGCATTCTAATTATTCCGAAGCAGGTTGCAGAGATCTTAGTTGCTTGGGTGTTCAGAGTTAGAGAGTCGTCCAACCAGACTCACAGACTTTTTATGTTGGTTTTTGGGATGGGCGGGGCACCCAAGCTAGGGGGCCATAACAGGTCCAAGGTAGCGGGTGCTGATGGTCCAAGTAGCATGAGTTCGGTCTTATCACCGTTGAGTTTGAGGGACGAAGCTGTCATCCAGATTTTAATTGCTTCCATGCAGGCAGTCAGATTGGTCTGAGCCGAGCCACTGTTCTCCTGTGCAAGGGAGACCACGAGCTGAGTGTCATCCGCATATGTAATGATTTTAATACCATATGGGTGAACAATCTCAGCCAGGGGTCTCATGTACACATTGAACAGGGCTGGGCTAAGAGACGAGCCCTGCGGAACCCCACAAGCCAGGGGTTTGCTTGATGAAAAGCAGTCTCCATCAAAAACCTGGAAGGTTCTTCCAGACAGGAAGGATCTAAACCAGGCTAAAGCATTCCCTGAAACTCCCAGATCAAGGAGTCGATCCAGTAGGGTTTTGTGACTAACTGTATCAAAGGCTGCACTTAGATCGAGGAGGATTACTGCCACTGATCCTCCCCGATCCAAGATTCCCCTGGTTTCCTCTGTTACGGCCAACAAGGCCGTTTCTGTCCCATGTTTAGGGCGGAACCCCGTCTGGGAGGTGTCCAGTAAATTATTATTCTCGAATAATACAGTCAGATGTGAGTTTATGTATTTTTCCAGAATTTTACTTGCCCAAGGTAGCAAGGAGATGGGGCGATAATTGCTGTAGTCCGTGGGGTCGAAGGTAGGCTTTTTCAGCAGTGCCTTTACCATGGCTTGTTTCCATGTGGGTGGAACAGTGCAGGTTGTTAAGGAGGTGTTAAGCAAATCTAACAAAGTGGGAAGAATAATTTGACTGACCGAGACCATAGTGCAAGGGGGGGCGGGGTCACGTGGGGAGCCAGATTTCACTAGAGTCTCTAGTGTGTCTTGTTTGATCAGGGGGAAGTGATCTAGAGTTATACGTGTGGATTGAGTCTCTTCCAGGATAGGAGACAAGTTCTTAGGAAGGGGTTCTTGATCAGAGACTACAAATGAAGAATACATTTTGTTAATTTTCTGGTAGAAAAATTCTGCCAGCTCATTACAGCGGAATAGGGTATTGTCACTGGGTGTCACAGGAGAGGGGAGTTTAGTGAGATTTTTCATAATGTGAAAGATCTCACTAGGTTTAGACCGAGCCTTCATAATTTTGGTGCTGTAATATGCGGCTTGGCTAGATTTAATTTTTTATTTATATGCTCTGATGGCCTCTGTGTAGGTGATTTTATCTGTAAAAGAGTAGCCCAACCGCCATTTCCTTTCGAGCTTTCTACAGTGCTGCTTCAAAGTTCTAAGCTCTTCAGTATACCATGGGGCTGTTTCTCGCACCCTCTTTAGACTGATTTCCTTTACAGGAAGTACTGAGTCAAGCTCACGGCTTATCCAGTCATTGAATTCCCTATTATCCACTAAAACATTCTGTGAGGGAAGGGGTCTGTTAGTTATCAGATGATTGATCCATAGATCCAGAGGGAGTTTGGACCAATTTCTCATTTTGCGTGGCTTGGGAATGACGGAGACACTTTTGTCCACAGACCAGTGAAAGGGAATTAGAGAATGATCCATCCATGGAAGGTGGATAAGGGGCTCTATCTTAAGCTCTGTGCTGTTACTGAATATCGGGTCCAACAGGTGTCCCTTGATATGTGTTGGGACCGGGACTAGTTGTGACAGCTGAACTGCGGCCAGACTTGCCGTCAGTTCGGTGGCAACATTGTCTGACTTGTCATCGAAATGAATATTAAGGTCGCCCAGTAAGGTAAAATTAGAGGACGAAGCCGACACTTCAGCTACGTAGGAGGGTAGTGCTATGTGAAATTGATTCAGGGGTCCTGGGGGGCGGTAAATAAGAGTCCCTGAGAAGCAATTGTTGGGAGAGAATTTAATAGAGAAGGGTAGACTTTCACAATCTGGGATAGATTCTGAGGTGCATAGGCATGAGTATTGTGTTTTATAGATTATCGCCAGTCCCCCGCCTCTTCCCTGGGCACGGTCTCTGTGTATGATCTGATAGCCCGGGGGAAGTGTTTGTACTAGGTCGGGGTCGGAATCTGGCATTAGCCAAGTTTCTGTTAGGAAAATGGCGTCGGGTGCAAGATCCTCCAACAATAAGAAGATTTCCGTAGCGTGTCTTGGAAGGGACCTGCAGTTTAGAAGAGACATTTTAATGACTTTAGAGGCGTCTTCCTTTGGCTCAGGTTTAAGGTTTACGTTACACGTCTGCCAGATAGCGGGAACATCAAGTGGGTGGAGGATATGGCGGCAGTTGGTTTCAACGGGGGGTCGGAGGCTGAGCAGGGCATCTGAAGTGTATGTTTACATCTGGATGGAGCAGCGACCAGGGGTTATGGCCCCGGGCCCCGGTCGGCCGCGGACGGGCGCAGACGGGCTTGCCTTGTGTGCGCCTTCGGCGCGCCCGCTGCGCGCGTCCGCTGCGCGGTCGACGAGGAGTGTACATAATATAGTGGGGGAGGGAGAGACCCAACGACTATGCCGTGATCCCAACTCTACACCCAATATGGCGGCGGCGTGGTCCCGATCCGAGGGACGAGGGCCGCTTCAAGTAGGAGAGAGGTGAGTGGCAGGGAGGAGGGAATGGGGGGTTTGTGCAAAATAGCAAGCGTTGTGCAATGGGCGATCAGCTTTGTCACCACACGTCAACACACACGTCTAAAAACAAGTTTTAAAATCACGTTAAAACACTGTCACACACACCTAACCTCCCGGCTTCCGCCTCAGGAGGATCCTATCAAGTTCTGGGGGAGGACGTTAGGGCGGCGATTAAATACTTGCTGTCAGTCGGGAGGACCCAACGACTATGCCGTGATCCCAACTCTACACCCAATATGGCGGCGGCGTGGTCCCGATCCGAGGGACGAGGGCCGCTTCAAGTAGGAGAGAGGTGAGTGGCAGGGAGGAGGGAATGGGGGGTTTGTGCAAAATAGCAAGCGTTGTGCAATGGGCGATCAGCTTTGTCACCACACGTCAACACACACGTCTAAAACCAAGTTTTAAAATCACGTTAAAACACTGTCACACACACCTAACCTCCCGGCTTCCGCCTCAGGAGGATCCTATCAAGTTCTGGGGGAGGACGTTAGGGCGGCGATTAAATACTTGCCGTCAGTCGGGAGGACCCAACGACTATGCCGTGATCCCAACTCTACACCCAATATGGCGGCGGCGTGGTCCCGATCCGAGGGACGAGGGCCGCTTCAAGTAAGTAGTAGAGAGGTGAGTGGCAGGGAGGAGGGAATGGGGGGTTTGTGCAAAATAGCAAGCGTTGTGCAATGGGCGATCAGCTTTGTCACCACACGTCAACACACACGTCTAAAAACAAGTTTTAAAATCACGTTAAAACACTGTCACACACACCTAACCTCCCGGCTTCCGCCTCAGGAGGATCCTATCAAGTTCAAAGTATTTGTACCCAAAACACACAGTAGCACATTGATAACACCACAAATGGACACCACACCAGTTTAGAAAAATAAAGTATCTTTATCTAACAGTTAACAAGACCTAAATGACAAAAATCCAGCATACATGTAGTAAAATAGCACTTCAAAACTGTTATTTAAAAAATAAAGCTTGTAGAGTACAAATACCTCCACCTGGGGCTATTACGACGCAGTGACAGCAATAAATTCAAAGTACGGCGCTGACACCGAGGTGCGCGGTGTCGGGCACGGAATCACACAAACCCCTAAACAAACAGTACCTTAAAAAATGAAGTCAATATCGGTGCACAGCGTCGTGGAGCTTAGACATTGGTGCCGAGGTCGAGGCCAGCTCCCTGGCTGCCACAGGGGATGCGAGGTGTAGTGTCCATGAGAAGGGGGTGTGTCGAATCCAGGACAATGGAAATCGGTTGCATCGGCGATGAGGCGTCGGTTCTGGTGAGGTGATGCGAAGTCGGCGAGTTCGTGGAGTCAACCTCGGTGGTCGTCAGCGCCATGATAACAGAATACAGGTGCTGGCGATGAAGAAGTCAGTGCGAGCGTCTGGGTTGGGAAAACCAATAACTGCAGACGTGGGCAGATGTCGAAGAGCGTCAGAGCTGCGGTGCAGGCCAGATGGTGCGTCGTGCACTTCACGAGCGGTGCCATTGGCCTCGGTGCAGGTTGCAGCGCCACAGTGGCATCGCTGACGGCATCAGAGATTGCTTTTCTTGCTTCTTTTAGGTTTCTCCCAGATCCCAACAACAGAAATAACCTCCAGAGGCCCAAAACTGGAAGAGACACCTCCTGGCAGGTCAAAACTCTCAGCAATAGAGTTCAGGGGAGCTGGGGGTGAAGTCTTTGTGACCCAGAGACTTCAGAACAGGAGGCTAGCACCCACAAGCACTTGGAGATTCTTCTTCAGGAAGGTTTCTCAGCAAAGATCCAGTCTTTGTCCTTTCATTGGGAGAAGCAACAACTGCAGGCCAACCCCATACAGCACAAAGCAAAAGGGCAATACTCATCCTCACAGCTCTTCAGCTCTTATCTTTGGCAAAGGTTCCTCTTGAGTCAGAACTGATCTAAAGTTTTGAGGTTTAAGGTCTACTACTTATACCCCATTTTGTCTATGTTCTTCTTTGTGCAAGGGTTTCTGAGCCCAGTCTAAACCATTTCTGTCCTCACTGGTGCAGTATCACCACAGGGGATGGAGACAGCATTGTGCAAGGGAGACAGGCCCTATTCAGGTGCAAGGAAATCACCTCCCACTACTCTAGATGCAGTCAAGGTATATTCGGCTCAGCTCTGAGACATCCAGGAAGGGCCAGGCACACCTCAACCCCCCTAGTGGCTGTCTACAGTGAATGCACATCCCCAACCCCTGTCACTCCAAAACCAGATAGTCAATCCACAAACAGGCAGAGGCCCACAGAATTGTTAAAGAAGAAAATGCCCGCTTTCTAAAAGTGGCATTTTCAAACGCACAATCTATAAACCATCTTTTCTAAAAGATGTGTTATTAAATCCTGAGTTTAGAGAGCCTGAACCTTATTCTTCTTCCTTGTCGCAATGGGAAGTTATACTTGTAAGATGTTACAAGGTATCCTATATGATAGATAGCCTTTCAATAGTGAAAAATTAAATTGGAAGTATTTCACTATCAGGACATGTCACACACACCAGTACATATCCTACCTTTCACATACACTGCACCCTGCCCATGGAGGTACTTTGGGCCTACCTGAGGGGTACCTTATATGTAAGAACAAGGAATTTTAGGGCCTGGCAAGTGGGTGCACTTGCCAGGTCGACATGGCAGTTTAAAACTGTGTGCGCAGACACTACAGTGTTAGGATCAAGACACATTTACAGAGCTACTCATGTGGGTGGCACAACCAGTGCTGCAAGCCCACTAGTAGCATTTGATTCACAGGCCCAGCACACTCAGTGCACTTTAGTAGGGACTTGCATGTAAAGTGCCCAGAATCCTATAGCCAACTAAAACAGGTCAGGAAAAATAGGAGGAAGAAGCAAAAAGTTTGGGGATATCCCTGCAAAAAGGGCCATTTACATCAGTGGCCTGTAGAATTAATTGATAGTTTTGACAGTTTAACTTGCTAGATAGTGGTTGCTTTATCCACGCCTAGTCTGTCTTGTATTTTGAGTTACATTTGGAAAGATATCTGATTCTTAGTCTGACTTGTTTTGTAGCTTGTATGTGGGTTTGGTATTTTTAACAGATAGGCAAGTTACGGCACAAGCGTTTTGTGGAGTTTCAACATCTGTGATTGTATTGTTCATGACCAGTTATGTCTGCAACTTTATATCTAAGCAAATATTAGTGATAGGTGTTATAATGTGTAACATTGGGCCAATTTGGAGATCACCAGTTGGGACCCTATATAAGTTATGTAACTCTTTGTTGAACTTTTGCAAACATTTCCTGGTTTCCGTCAATGTGAATTAATCAAACTTTGATTTGTGCAGTATCTTAAAATCCCCCCAAATTCTTAAACATTCAAATGCCATTTGGGTGGGTGAATGATGTAGTATAAGTACATTGACACTGCCATATATGTACTGACTTATCTGAGGATTGAAAAGAAACATTAGAATACTCGAGACAAACACATACTACTACATTTATAGTTGGTGAAAATGTGGTTTTATAGGGTAAAACATAAGGAAAAAGTGCAGTTGGTATTTGTGCTTTTTCCTCCTATTTTAACTGCACCGACAGAGAAAGGGCAGCAAAGCAGGCCAGAAAGAAAATGTGAAGTTGAGGAAAATAGGTGTTAAGACAGCGGATGTTTTAAACACTGTTTTAGCACACAATTGCCTCTAACCACTGATTTATGGTTGTAGTGAGTTTAACCTTGATGGAGGGGAAAATCGTTAAGCCCCGCTTGTGCCGCAGTGGCAGTTTTTGGGAATAAACAGGTAGTGGCGCTGAAAAAGCATACCCCTGTTCTTTCCTCGGGCCGTCATGCCTGGCTACTCCACTGGGAACTTTCCGTGGCCCATATCTATATACCAATGAGTGCCCGTGGGCAGCAGGACAGAGACCTAAGCTTGGCTCCCACTGTGGGGTTGTGACTGCTGAGCAGTGGAGGGAGTTCTTTCCTCGGGTGCTCCATACACCTCAACCAATGTTTACTTTTCAGAAGGTGCGTGCAACAGTAAACAGGGTTTACCTTTGTGCGTCCACATGCCCCCCCAAAAAATTTAAACCAGGAATTGTGCTCACTCACATGCATCCTGTTTCTGCACCAGTTGCGCAAAATATCTGCCAACTCACTGCATGTAGTTGGAGCCCACTGCATCATCAGAAAAACTCTTTTTTAGATAAAATGCAATTTGCTTAAAACTTTTCTCCCAACCATTATCTGCTCATACACAATCATTAAGCCCATATGAGCAGACAATGAACGATAGACACAAAGGATATTTTTTTTTTATTTTTTTTTATTGAGCAGAGCAGAGAACCAAACAAAATAACAAAACATTGATCGTCAAGGAGCAACAGCACTCATATTTCCAAATTTAACGCACATATATTATATATACAATTAAACATACGTCCAACACCTATATCATATATACAATTAAAACCTGGAATCCTTCAGACAAAGAAAAAAAAGAGTCCGGAAAACCCTATGGTCATAAACATCCAGAAAGCAATTAATTACACCCTCCACATCTAAAACTACCCTAAAGTGACTAGTGCCAAGTAATCGTCAAGAATACAAGTAAATCAGTTGGTAGACACAAAGGATATTTACAAGGAAATGGCGGAGCCCGGCACTGCTGCAAATTTCGCAGTGTCGTGCTCCACCATTTCCAAAATGCAGGGATGTGCCGTATTTACAACAATACGGTGAACCCTTGTGCTTTCCCTAGTGCTAAAAATAGCTAACTAGCGCCAACACAGACACCCTTGTGCCATAGTGCGAAGGTGCAAGGAATGCCACTTTGTAAATATGGTGCAGGGCACTGCGCCACCAGAACATTGGTAAAACTGATGTTCCAGTGGTGCAATCTCCTTGCAAATATGCCCCAAAGTTGGCAGACTATATCTGAGGGCCACAGGGCGGTGGTTTAATAATAGTCATCACCAGGGCAAAGAAATGTAATTTAAGCCGATCAACGCCTGGAAAACATAAGTTGAAGCTCCCTTAACAGAACCAATTATAAAATAAACAGACATTTCATTATGGTGTGGGACATTCCCGCTTCAAGAGATCCTGCCTTAACTGGGAGTCAGCTTTCACTCTTTGACCATTCGCACACATTGGGGAGTCTGCCATTTTATAGTCAAGTCTCTCATTCCTGTTGTTTAAAGTAGCACATATGGAAAGCACACCAAGGATGTGCTGTAATTCGATTTTAATGATCTCACACTTGGTTCCAGGCAGCTTTTGGAAAGTTGCAGCTACATTACTTTAGCACTTTTGACGATGCACGGTCTGTAACAATTAGATCCCGGCTTTCAATAAGGACTGTTGGCGGGCTAGTCGGGAATGAAGTCATGGCAATTTTAGAAACCAGAGCTCATAAAAATCCACCTGCCAGGCATTGGAAAACAAACCTCTCATATATGTGCTTTGAAGTTAGGTGGGGCCCTGTTCATTAACAAACACATTGTGATGTTCTAATCCCTTTCCCCATGGGAGGACGTGGCTTAGTGAAGGCCATTTTAGCCACAGATTTTTAAGACCCACCTTTAGAGCCATGTGGGAAAATGCACATGATGAAGTAATAATAAAAGAAGAACTGGTACAAGATTGGAGACTGGAAATCCTGAAAACAAAGCTTACAAGCTGGAAATAGAATGAAGAACAACACACTGAATCACTTACGGAAAATTCATGCGAGGTGCAAAGAAACAGTGGCGCTTTGTCGCATAGAACTCACGTTGACCTGTTGTGCATTATTGAACTAATGTTTTTGGTTTGAATTTAGAGCTGTTGCTATTTTTGTAATTAAAGTGGCAATAGTAGTTGTTTCTTCTTACGTTTAAGCAGTGTTTCTCCTTTGGTGCATCAGAATATACTTCACTAGCTTTTTGCACACTAAGTGGAGGTTGCATACAAAATAGAGCTGTGCCAAATTCGTGTAATTTACTTTTGTGTAATTACATGAAATTTAAATAAAATTGCAAAAACTACACGAAATTAAATGTTAATAGATTAAATGCAAATCCGCTATTAGTGCTATATTCTACTGTGAAATGCGTCCTAATGTGAACTTTTGACACGAGGATTCATTTTGTGCAATAATTTGATGAAAAGCACAATGAATTGTGGCGATCAGTTCCTGCTCACGTTCTCGTTGTTCGTGTTCTTTCTGTGCTCATGCCAGTGGTCGAAGTGGGCGGGAACGGCAGGGCACGGCGTGCCCCTACTTCTTTAATTCTATAGATTCCGTTCCCCTACTTTTTTATTTTGAACATGCGTCCCTGGACCTCAGAAATATCCAAGGCCTGCAGAGAAGGCCCGACATTTGTGGCTGTTCGGGGACGGGCGGGGAGCAGAGAAGGAAAAGGTCCTGCCCAGACAAGACAAGGAAGGTGTCCGCTTCTGCTCTCCCGCTGGCAGCTGCCCCCCCACCTCTTTCTTACCCTTATTCCCTCTCTCGGTCTTAACTCCTCTTCACTTACCGAAAACCTTGACTCAAGAAATGGTTCTCACCCTCTTTCTTCCTGTCGTTCATTTGTTCCCCTGTGAAATGGATGCAAGAAAGAAAACCACTTTTGCTGGAAATGCCGTTTTGACATTTTTCTATTCCAAAGTGCAGCCACGGAAATAAAAGGTTCAAAATATGAAAAATCCATAACTAAATAAAGCAAGATGGAGTGTTCTTAAAGTGGCCAGATCGGTTTTATTCAAATCCCAAAAACATTAGCGTCACTTTACTGAGTTTGCCAGTGAAGCGCTGTTTTTCCCCGGTGGGGAAGTGCGCCAAACCTGGAGGTACTGCAATACCTGGTTGATGGGTGGATTGGAAAACAAAATGTGTAGGGCGGCTTTGTGTTCACAGATGTGGTCTTTTTAAACCATACTGCTTACGTTTTGGCTGCATATTGCTCTTGCCTAGTGCGTAATTTGAATTGAGTCGCATTCAGTTGTTTATAGCAGGTCAAATTGGATTGTTGTTGAAGGCAGTGTGAATTTCTCTCAGTGGGGCAGTATGGTGTTCAGTGAGGGAGCGGATGTAGCACTATGGTCAGAGCTGCCGAATTTAGAACTGGGGAACCAGGTTCAGCCTTTATGACCAGTCCCCCAGACCATTCTCCTGAGAGAGCACATTCCCATGCTAAACCTTAGAAGGCCCCGCAAATCCGGAAAAGCCCTGGTGTCTTAATACCAGCAGGTGGACCCTAGCAGTGGCAAGTGTGGGTTCACCTTGAACGCTTGCCCACCACAATCTATGCTGAAGTTCACCTCCAGTCTTGCAGGCAGGCCTACGAAGTAGCAGACCCTAGAGCAACAGTGACTCTGTCACTGAGGTCACAGGACCCCTGAGAAGAGCTGGCCCTAGGGCAGTGCGACTGGTGTGACCGCAACGGGTGCTGGCTTTGAGTGGGGGCGTTGTATATTATGGGTTTTAAAACCACTTGCAGCCTCCTTCCTGGCCTACAGCAATTTTCGGCAATAATAAAAATGTCATGATAACTCCGGTGAATAAACGGCTTCCTAGAGCGAGATCGGAGTTTTGTCTAGTGGAAGGTTTGACTCATGGAAAGATAGGGTTAATGTGCCTGCTGCTAAGAACATGTACCATGCCCATCACAAAGTGCACATATTGTAAATAGGTCAGTGGGTTATTGCTTTTGTCAGTGAGATCCTTTTGCTACTTGCAGTTTATAAGTTAAAATCCTAACAAAGAACAGTGAGCTATTAACTTTCATCTTAGAGCTGCATACAAACTGCAAGGTATAAACTAGAGCTTTATGGGTTTTTTCCCCAAGCCTTTGATTATCCTAATATTGCAAAAAGTGTTCATTTGGATAGAAATCAATAATGATTATTAAAGTGAACCCCCAAACATGGTATTAAGTTTTAAATTCTGAGTTTGTGTTTCTCCAGATCAATCACTATTAAACTATACTGCCTACTAATATGGTTGTCATGTGACTCCTACACCTTGTTGTCCTTTGTCTTATGTAACATTTCCCATACAGTGATTTACAGACGTAAAATTGATTGTCTCTGTGTATATTGCGGACGACAAAAAATCCATGGCTCGGAAACAAATGGCTTGTGCTTCCACTTTTAAGCATATTTGGGACATTCTGTGATAAAAAACATATCCCACTTTGTGAATTTATTTTAATGTCAATAACTCATATTAATCGTTAAATAATACTGTGTATCCATTGGTTGAATTACATAACATATTAAGCTGTAACTAGTCAATGAAATGGCAAACAAATACTAAAGATTGGGATGTTTTGCCAATCCTGGCCACACCTCTAACTCCGCCCACTGATCCAATCCTCAGATTAATCCCACCCTCTGATTCTCCACCCACAGTTCCCCTACTTTTTTTCCCCCACTTCGACCACTGGCTCATGCACTATAATTTCTGTGCAAACAGCACCGAAAACACACGATGTGCCAAAACAGCATAATTTCGGAACATTAATAAAATAAGGGTAACATGAAATTCAATAAATTTCCCGAATTACACCGGGATAATTTACATTTCACCCCGGCCTAATCTGCAATCCATTTCCTACCAGATGATTTTTTAACCAATTAATTGATTCTTAGCCTGCCCTTCTTTTTATACATGATGTAAATCTGCATAGGCACCAGCCAGAACAACACTCAAAGTCAAACGTTTTGGGGATTTGAATAGACTCAGCATACAGAGGTATAAAAAATAACAAAGCATGTGCGCACAAACCCTCACATCTGCAAATGGACATTTTAATTAAGTCCAACATTATACAGCCACTCATGCACAAAGCACACTCTACCATTTATATGCACCAACTAACTGTGAAACATGACCCTGACATCAGAAGGCTATGTTGATCGCATGCAGTAGCTGGCTCAGTGTGATGTGATACGGGGTCTCAGGGTGATTTAAAACAATCAAAGGGTGTTGCACTTCAAGGGGAAATATGGGGACGTGAAAAGGAGGTGTTGTAGCGTTAACATTTTGGGCCTCATGAACTAATTTACTGATTTATTTTTCTCCAATCTCTATTCAAGCCTCAGCTACCATACCAAACCTATTAGGTCCTCCGATGGACCTTGTTCTGTGCTGAAAGGGACTGGAATATTTTAGAGGATGAGCAATTATCATATGAGTACCTGGAATAAGATAATTGTTATCACTTAAACATGGAGTGTAAACTCCCAAACTAACCCACCACTAATTAGGTTAACCTCCAAAACATATTGAATTTAGCCACAACAAATAATGAGACAGAATCAGCAGAGTAATTTATCTTAAATTGTATTTCTATTTGGATTCAAATAATTCGCATAAATTCTAGATTTAAAATATATCAGATTTAATAAGCATTTGCCAGCTCTGCAAGATGAAGGAACTATCATCCTCAGCCAAGGGAGACTTTTTTCCTAAGAAAATGAGTTTGGATGAGAAATCACTAGCCCCTCTTACCAACCCTATTAGGCAAGTTGAGTAAGTCCCATATGACCAGTTCCAGTTTATGGACAGAATCGTCTGTCCCCGTCCGCACTGCAGAAACAATACCACAGCTGCTCTGACGCAAACCCTCTCAGCCAATAAGGTTTCACTATGTTAGCATACCAGCCGTCAACAAATCGCAGTATTTTGTCACAGTCAACAAGAGGATCACGTTCAGGCTCCTCACCCACGCACACAAATCCCTCCACGACCTGGGCCCAAGGTACCTCAACGACCGCCTGACCTTCTACACGCCCACCCGACAGCTACGATCCGCGAACCTCGCCCTCGCCGTCGTCCCTCGCATCCAGAGAGCCACCGCTGGAGGAAGATCCTTCTCCTACCTGGCGGCTAAGACATGGAACTCCCTACCCGTCCACCTGCGGCTGACCCAGGACCACCTCGCCTTCAGGAAACAGCTCAAGACCTGGCTGTTCGAGCAGTAGCAGACCCCCTCCCCCTAGCGCCTTGAGACCCTTCCGGGTGAGTAGTGCGCGATACAAATTCCTTGATTGATTGATTGAGTTTCAATTGTTTCTGGAAGTCCCAATCATCAGTCTCTGTACCGCAAAATGGGTAAAGGGGTAACACCCCTTCGTTAAAAATTGAGGCAATTATACTCCATCGATTGCAGGTTTACACTCCTTGACATCACCTTATTTGTCAGACAAATCTGTCCCATTGGTTGCCCACGATAGGATGAGATGATGTAGTAGGTAAAAGTATACAAATCTGGAAGAATTTGGTGATCCATTACTTGCAATTTCGTTAGGACCACTGTAATTTAGTCATATGATTGGTTGTAGCATTTAGGAAGTAGGCGAGTTCATGCTCTCATCCCTTGTCAGTCCATTCCCAAGCATGTGCTCTAAGAAGGAACACTTGTGTTGCAAGTGAACTTTACGAAAAGTTCCCATAGGCTTCAGATATTTAAATTCATAAGTTCATACTAGGAAAGGAAGGAAAGTTTGAGGCCTTCATGCAATGAAGCTCATGAACGATGATATTGTGCTAAAATATGAATCTCACATTACATAGAACAGTGCATTAATTCTTCAATTAAGCATATCAATATTATTGCAATACGAATTCTCAATTCATGTAAGTATAGGGTACTCATAAACTTTCTTTTTAATATTCACTCTCATTTCACGTATAATTGAAAGTCTCCTTTGCATGTTCTATGATAATACATGATACAGAATTCTAAGGCACATCAGCAATGAACTTTTACAAAGTGCACGTTATAACCAAACCTTGTGTACCACCTCGTTTCCTTGTCAATGCCAGCTTTCACGTTACACATTCTAGGGTTATTAACCATTTTCTAACAAAAGAAGCAATTTTATTCTTAGATAGAAATTTTCTGTATCATCGTTTATTTACCAAGTGAATCTAAGCATATGAACACATGTCATTATAATGTTAAATTTCACATCAGCTTATTTACTTTTAGGTGTTGTCAGAAATCTACTTCTAACATTCTACATGCTTTTAGGATGCAGTAGCTAAATCAGAATTTCATTGGTGTGTTTCTTGATCGATGGACACCTAGCACACAAGTTGTCCTTATCATGTAAAATATTATCATAATCCATTTTTGGGTAAAAGTGAATGTAAATAAATGAATGAATGATAACATCTCTGCTCTATTAGGGATCACTAGAATAGCACATCAGAGGATACTGATGGGTCACTGGGTCATGAGCTTCAGAAGCGCACTGTTCATGTGTCTCACTTTGTTAAATTTACTGCATATCTCTGCCAGAGGTTTGAAAAGTTCTACAAAGTGCAATGAAGCAGCGTTGGCAAAACATTGCCTACTTGCGTCAATACATGTAAATACCTGCATGTTGTCTACAGTCTTCCTACAAAACTGTTTTCAAATGTAAAACATTGTTTAAAACATTATTCTCACATATGTTTGACAGTGAAATGCTATTGTTAGAAATTGGGTCTCTAGTTGGCAGAGGTATGCACGCTGGCCAAGTAAGGGGCCACAATCCTAGTCAGGGTAAATCAGATGCACACCCTAAATTAACCTGTGCTCATCCTCTGGTAGCTTAGCGCATAGCAGTCAGGCTTAACTTAAGAGGCAATATGTAAAATATATGTGTAACACATCAAACAGAGCCACAGTGAAAACGCCATAACAAAAACTTTTCACCAGTTTCGAAATATAGAGAATAATTTTATGGATAAAACAAAGCCCAACTCAACACAAATCCAATAAGTAGATCCTAAAATGTGCAGTTTTGAAGATTTAGGTGAAAATAGCACATAAAAGCACTGGACCCGGACAAAGTAAAGAGTTCAGGCTAACTGCGATGGATTGCGGGCCAGATACAGGGAACCACTTGGGCCTGCTGAATACAGTACCATAAATCCTAGTGCGAGCCTTTGCGTGGCATTGCTTTACGAGACTTTGCAGCATTCCGATGAGGACAGCAGAGGGCAGAGCACCTTGGCCCACTTCCAAGGGCCAAGGACTGGGGAAGTACCACTTGGCAGGGCAGACTCACATATGGTAGACCCATGTAGCAGGAGCAGGTTGGTTGCAAGTCCTTTGTGTCCTTGAGACTTCAGAAAACAGAAGGACAGTCAGCTGGCCCATGAAGTCTCTCTGGGTTCTGGGTTGTAGAGATGCAGATCCAGTCCTTCTCACTCCCAGGCAAGAGGGCAGCAAACACAGGTCAGCAAAGCAAAGTAGAAGTCCAGTAAAGTAGCAGTCCAGCAGAATGGCAGTCCTTTCTGCAGCACAGCAGTCCTTTTTCTGGCAGATTATGCAGAGGTCTGACTTGTACTGAAGTGGTGGGACTGAGTTCCAGTGCCCTGGTTCTGTAAGGTGGGAGAAGTTTCTAGACAGTGACTTTGAAGTGCAGGGAATCACCTTCCTCCCCTGCCATGGCTCCAAGCTGGCTGGAGTGACAATACAGGGTTGTTAGGCCTATTGTGTGGAGACAGGGCAAAACGTATTGTGTGTGGCTGTCTAGAGGAAATGCACAAGGCCCAGCTGTCAGCCACCCAGATATGTGTTCAGAGACAGGCAGAAGGCACAGGATGATTAAAGTAAGAAAACGCCAACTTTGTTAAAGCGGCATTCTTAGACGTGCAACTTGAAATCTAACTTTGCCATAAGTTGTGATTTTATATTGTGAGTCCAGAGACACTAAACTCAATATATTTCTCTTTTCCCAATTGAAAATTACACTTATAAAATGTAATAAGGTAATCCCAATGTTAACCTACAGGAGAGATAGGCCTTAATTACACTTATAAAATGTAATAAGGTAATCCCAATATTAACCTACAGGATAGATAGGCCTTGCAGTAGTGAAAAATGAATGTAGTTTTTTACTATCTGGACATGTAAAACTTAAAAGTGCATGCCCAACTTTTTAAATACACTGCACCCTGGCTGTAGGTCTACCTACGGCCTACCTTAGGGCTGACATATGTATTAAAAAGGAGTATCTGAAAGAGACCGTAGTTATAGATTCCTTACCTTAGAATTAGCTCCTGGCGTCAGACTGGATCCAGAGACATTTTTTTGTAGTAGTACCCCTGCATGGTCGCCGGGATGATGTTGCAGTGTCTACTTAGACGCAGCCCCTGCGTGCTGACATTAGTTCTTTCTTTTTCTGCGCCAGCCAGCACAGATCCAGAGAGAGAGTGCCCTTAGTCACTTTTTGACTAACTCTTTTTTTACTTTTGTCAACATCTTTTTGAGTCTTCAATTCCTGGTGCACGAGGGTTGTCCAGCCATCGGCCCAGTTTCAATCCCTGTGATTCCTGTCACAAGTTGATGTCGGTCACCGATCCGCACCTTGTATGTCTCTGGTGCCTGGAGCACAACCACGACCCAAATTCATTCTCTGACTGCCTGGCTCTTAACCCAAAATCCCTTGCGGGAGTGATCGCGAGAGCTTTTGGAGGCCCGGCAGTCCGCTTTACACCATTCGGTATGGGGGAGGAGACTGCCCCTTGAGAGCAAAGCCATTGCGCATTCCTCCGCAGGCGGCTCGGCTGTTGACCTAGCTTGGGTTGCAGTGGCCTCAGAGGGCTTCAGACTCAATCTAGTGTAGACCGGAGTCACTGGATGTTTTGCAGTTGCACAGCGCAGTCGGGGCAGCTTTATTTGAGCCACTTGATGTGAAGTCGCCCCGGATTGGGGAAAGCCACCACAAGCTAGGAGCAAACTACCTCCCTGGAGCCTGGCTCCAAGGTTTTTAAAAGCTTATTGCCTGATTATGGAACTGATGAGGACCCTGGATGATTCATGTATTTTCATTCACTGTCTACTGCATTGCATGCCCTAAGGTAAGATGAATGTTTGGCCCAAACCTTACACAGACAGGATAACAAGTATCCTTTTTAGGAAATGCAGAATATGTACAGGGATGGTGTAATGTGTTGTTATGCATGATGTTCTCATGATGGTTTTGTCTTTTGTGACATGTGTAACTTATAAGTGTTTGCTTGAGTGCACTACCTGTATAGGACAATAACCTAGTTGGCAAAGTGATACAGGATCTATGTATTGTTATTACAATGGCCTAGTGGTAAAGTGAATTATATGATTGTGGTCTTTGTGTTTTATATACAATATATGAGATATTTTGAAATCACCTTGTGTGGAGTATCTTTTGTGGTGTATCTGTTGGGTCATTGGTGTGCATGTTGCGCAAGCGCTTTACACAGTGCCTCTGGGATAAGCCTGACTGCTCTGCCAAGCTACCAACGGGGTGAGCAGGCGTTATCTTGGGTGTGTACCTCCCTTACCCTGGCTAGAGTGGTGGGTTCTGCCTGGCTTAGGTGCATACCCTAGCAAACCACAAACCCCATTTCTAACATTCATATGAATGCACGCAAAGCTTTAAAAAAATTAAACAAGCTATTGAGAATGCTACTGAAATGGCATAATTTGATCCAAAGCCTCATATCGAGGTTGTTGTTAATGCTAGCCCCGTTGCCTCAGGTGCAATCCCTACACGGCCCAGAGGACACCCAAATGCTCATAGACATATTGTACGTTAAAGCAAAGGGTAAACCCACAAATCACTGGGACCTGGGTAATAGAGCAGTATAAGGGAGAAAGGGTCCCAGGATATACAAACTTTTTTTTAAAAAACAAACACAAGAGCAATCACAGAAGAATACAAAAAGAATACAACGAAAGCTGCCCAAGTGTTATTTAATCACACTTTGGGAAAGTACACATTTGCTAATAAATACAATAGACTTTGATCAAATAGTGCGGGTGCCAAGGAAGGGAAAAAGGTGGATAGTGATTTGAGTGAGGTATGGGGGGTAAGTGACATATAAATTATAAACACGTCACAATTTGATTGCAAGGCAGAACAATTTCAAGCCATAACATCTAGATCAAATTCATTGGATTGAATAATAGAATTATTTACAACAACCATGTACAAGCAAGAGCACAGTGTACATTACACTGTTGGCAGTACTGGCAATGGAGTATTGTCGACGTTTCGACCCCTGGACATAGGTAGGTAAGTCGGCTCCTTACTAACGGGGTCTTCTTCAGGACAAAGACAGTGTGACAAGGGGAGTGGCACCTAAAGAAATATATATAGTATTAAAAAATATTAGTTCGGAATCCCAAATGGATTGAATCAAAGGGACTCAAAATGGGGCAAGTAACCATATTTACCCAAAACAAGGGTGAGCAAGTAATCGATAACTTCTTGGCGTCAGAAGGCACAGGGGCTGGTAAGCTCCCGAAGGGGGTAGAGTGAGTGACACCTAAAAGGAAATTATAAAGTGTCATAGTGGAGATCCATAAAGCACATATAGGATTCAAAATTGATTCAGTAAAAAGAACTTACTTAATTGCCAATCTCAGAAAAGCCGGGGAATTTTATATCTCCCGAATCAGACGCCATGGCGCATTCTCAATGGCGACAGTGGAATTTATCCCAGAAGAAT
This sequence comes from Triturus cristatus, assembly GCF_964204655.1. Classification (NCBI taxonomy): domain Eukaryota; kingdom Metazoa; phylum Chordata; class Amphibia; order Caudata; family Salamandridae; genus Triturus; species Triturus cristatus. The sequence goes on from NC_140593.1 coordinate 201,750,090, forward strand.
CCAGTCTCTAAAGGTGAAATAGAGGAGTAATAATACTAAAGTCTTAAAAAACCCCAGCCTAAAGGAAGTACAGCTAAAAGAGCAAAGAAACCACGCCATGTCACCAAACAACATTGCTTTACAACGTGCGCTAATAATCGGCCCCTATCAAAAGGATGTCAGCGGGGATGATAAAAGTATACACAAGGTATTTGGCCAACAGGTTACTTAAATAAAGTCAAGTGAGCTGAATACCAGAACCCACCCTTACATGCTAGGCAAGTCAGCGGATGCAGGATGATGTTAACTCAAGAAACCGCCAAGAAAGGGAATTAAATTAAACGGTACGAGCTGGCAGCCGGAAAAGTGGAAAGTATCTCGGCAACTCAGCATACAGTAGCAGGGGAGAGATGTGACCCTTACCGTAGGAAGCGGCGACACCCACTGTCCTCGTAGTTCATTGGGAGATCACAGAGACTGCACTGTTTGTGCACGGAAATAGACAGACGCTCCGCGTGACGTTAGATGCGGCGCAGACGCTAGATGCCTGCGGTCTACAATGTATTAGAAGAAAGACAACGGGAGTTGTTTTCTCAAGATGATTTGAAAGTCATTATTTAGTTAAAACAGGGGGAAGCAGCATTATTGGTGATGTGATGATCTTGGGCTCATAAATAGTTATATTGTACACAATTACAACTGGAGCGAACAGGGTCAAATGAATCATTGGGACATGTAAATGAGTAAACAGCATAGGTCTGATTAAAGAAACATCGTGCCGAAAAATACATGGGTAAACATGAACTCAACATCAATTGTCATGTAAGTGAGTAAACAGCAAATGGCTGATCATTACCGGAATGGATACATGGGTGAACATGAACTCGAACACAGTTATCATAGTCAAAAGACCAGCAGTGTAAACACAGATAAACTGTATACATATAGACACATATTTGATATGTATTAGTGGCCTTCGAAAAATGCCAGAGATAGTAAAAGGAAGGGTCCATAGTTAAAATCAAGAGACATCAGTAGGTAATTAGATTTTTTGCTGAAAACAGAAATATACACGAATGGATCAGAGGTGAAATACAAAGGGTTGTACAGTGAGCTAGTACATAGATCTGAAGGGAACCCACATTGGTCCATTGAAAGGTCTAACTCAGCATCAAGCTAAATCCCAGAGAGGCCAAGGAGCCAAAGGTACCTAAGTGTTTAAACTGGCTAGCTGAGCATTGCTAAGGTCCTGCTCATTTAAACCCATATTGATTGTGTCAAAGCGAATCATCCATTTGCACTCCCTGACAGTAAGTATAGAGGATATATCTCCTCCCCTTGGCCCCAGTCTTGTTTTTTCTAACACAATCCACTGCATTTGGTCTGGGCGATGTCCCACCTGTTTGTAATGTTCAACTAAAGGCGCCCCAATGACCTGGCATCTTATTCTGCTTTGGTGCTGTAGTATTCTCACTTTTATCTTCTGTTGTGTCTGGCCAATATACAGTTGGCCACATGGACAGAGGATCCCATAAATAACGTCAGTAGAGTTACAGTTAGTGTGGGAATCAAGTGTAACAACATGATGTTTGTATGCAAAAGTTCTAGCTTGAATCGTTGTTGGACATGCCTTGCAAGATCCACATTTGAAATGGCCTATAATAGGTGGTAGGTTCCACAGTGACTGTATAGTTGGTTTCACTGGGTCTTCAAGAAATGAATGGACAACATGATCTTTGATACTCATTCCTTTTTTGAAGGAATGCATAGGTAACGATGGTTGATCAATCTCAGTTGACACAAGGCTCCAGTGTTTGTTAATTATCCTCTTCACTGCGTTGCTTCTGGTTGAGAAAGTTGTAACGCAAATCATTTTCTGATGGGCTGAGGCGGCAGGTTCTTTGGCTGTTAGTAAGGTTTCCCGTGGATTGAACCACGCCCTCTTCTGGGCCCTTTTGACCAGGCGCTTTGGGTATCCCCTTGAGATGAGTCTGATGCTTAGATCTTCAGATTCCGTTAAGTAATCAGACCTCTTGGTGCAATTTCTACGGATCCGTAAAAATTGTCCCACCGGCAAATTGTCTCTTAAACCTCGGGGGTGGTAACAACTGTATCTTAGAAGTGAATTCCGTTCAGTGGGTTTTCGGTACAGGGTCGTACAAAGCTTGTCATCTTCACTGAAAATCTTTAGATCCAGGAATGGTATCTCCAGGGGGTCAGACTGAATAGTGAACTGAATGTCCTGATCACACAGGTTAAGCCATTCATGGAATACATTAAGTTGAATTATATCGCCATTCCAGATCAGTAATATATCGTCGATATATCTCTTCCATAGATCTATTTTTCGGGAGAAGGGGTTGTTGTTAAAGACATGTCGCTGTTCAAAATTGTCCATATACAATATCGCCAGATCTGGGGCAAATGCAGCTCCCATCGCTACTCCTTTCCTTTGGATGTAGTAGTTTCCCTGAAAGTAGAAAAAATTCTTTTTCATTGCAATAGCAAGAAGTGCAATGATGAAATCCGTGGGTACCCTCATTGGAGCTGGTCTGGAATTCAAAACTTCTCTCATCACATTCAAAGCTGGTTCCTGAGGGATGCTGGTATAAAGTGATACGATATCACAGGTGACAAGTAATTGTTCCATGGGGTTGAAAGATTTTTGGTCAATGATGGTAATTACTTGCATGGTATCGCGTAGGTAAGTCGTTGTTTGCTCAGCCAGTGGTTTCAAAAAGAAATCAATATATTTACAGAGAGGTTCCAGTAGTGAACCGCAGCCGGATACAATTGGACGACCGGGTGGATGAAGCAGGTCCTTATGTATCTTTGGTAGGGTGTATATAGTAGGTAGGCGTGGGTTCCTCTGATTGAGATAGTCAAATTCCAATTTGCTTAGAAAACCAGAGTGTAATGCCTCAAGAGTGATGTGGTGAATTTCCTCCGCCAAATCCTTAGTGGGATTAGACTTGAGTAAAGAATAGCTAACACTATCGTGAAGTTGTCTCATGATTTCAGATTTGTATGTCATAGTGTCCTGAACAACTATCGCCCCACCCTTGTCAGCAGACTTAATGACAATGTCCTTGTTGTTCTTGAGACTCTGAAGGGCCGCTTTCTCAACTTTGCTCGTATTAGGTATCGTATGCTTGTAGGTTGATAGTAGGTTGTTAACATCACTTAGAACCATATTCTCATACGCCAGAATTCTATTACTCATTGTATGAGTAGGCGGTACGAACTTAGATGGAGGACGTAGTCCAGTAAAAGATTTAGAGGGAGTGTCATCGGAGTTCTTAAAGAAATATCTCAGACGGATCTTTCGAAAGAAACCATGGAGTTCTGTTTTTAGGTTGAAAGCATTGGGATGGGCTGTAGGAACAAATGACAACCCTTTGGAAAGAACGGATTGCTCCTCTGTATTCAAGGTGTATGTGGAAATGTTGACTACTGGATTAATATTGGAATTCACCACCGATACACTTTGCGTCTCGTGGAGATCTCCCCGTGGTTCTCTGATTGAAACCGGACCTGTTTGGGGATCGCCCCCCTGCCTCTGTCCCAGTTCGTGCTCCCTGGATTCTGTTGGCCTCTCGGTGGTCCTCTTGGCCAATTGCCTCGACCCCGTGGTGGTCTCCATTGGCCTTCCCCTAAAAAAGGGAGATATCCTTGAGGGGGATACCAGTTATCCTTGTAGGTATAGTCGTAGCCTGGGCCCGAAGTTTCCTGTTCGCTATCCGAGCTCACCGATGAATTAGAGAAGGTGGTGTAGTTCCTTCTACCCCTAAAGGCTCCTCTGCCTCTCCCTGTGAAACGACCTGAATTATCTTGTTTGTAATAATCCTCGTTGAGGTAAGGATAAGTGATCTTTTTGTCATAAAATCTGATATCCTTAGAGAGTTTGTCCAACTTTTTGTTCTGAGTTGTAGTCTCAAAATCTTTTAGGGATTTATCAAGATTTTCAAGGGCACTTTTAGCATTAATCAAAGTAGCATCCCCCGCTATTTCCTGTTTCAGGGCAGCGATCTCTCTTGACAACACTTGGACCTGTTCTGCCGCTGTTTCCACCCCTAGTACCATCCAATGTCGTGAGGCGTTATTGGCAATAAAACTAAAGCCTTCTTTAAATTTGGGGATATCTACAAAGATTGCTGGTTCAATTTTAATCTGCAAACCAACCGGTATTATATTAGCCTGTAGATATTTGGTAAGTAAATGACCGTGAAGTTTAGTACGAATTAACTTCTTTTCTAGACGTTCAAGTCTCGCAATTTTATCATTGAGTGTAAAGTCAATGTTATGTGTGTCTGATGAAAGGAAAAGGTTCCTCGGGTCTTGTAGCAGCTGGTTAATATACTCCTCGGAATAGGAAAGGGTCTCACTCTCCACCATTTTAAGAAGGGGGAAGAGTCACATAAGATACCTCGCAGGTGTGCACCTGCCCATGAGTACGTTAAAGCAAAGGGTAAACCCACAAATCACTGGGACCTGGGTAATAGAGCAGTATAAGGGAGAAAGGGTCCCAGGATACACAAACTTTTTTTAAAAAAACAAACACAAGAGCAATCACAGAAGAATACAAAAAGAATACAACGAAAGCTGCCCAAGTGTTATTTAATCACACTTTGGGAAAGTACACATTTGCTAATAAATACAATAGACTTTGATCAAATAGTGCGGGGTGCCAAGGAAGGGAAAAAGGTGGATAGTGATTTGAGTGAGGTATGGGGGGTAAGTGACATATAAATTATAAACACGTCACAATTTGATTGCAAGGCAGAACAATTTCAAGCCATAACATCTAGATCAAATTCATTGGATTGAATAATAGAACTATTTACAACAACCATGTACAAGCAAGAGCACAGTGTACATTACACTGTTGGCAGTACTGGCAATGGAGTATTGTCGACGTTTCGACCCCTGGACATAGGTAGGTAAGTCGGCTCCTTACTAACGGGGTCTTCTTCAGGACAAAGACAGTGTGACAAGGGGAGTGGCACCTAAAGAAATATATATAGTATTAAAAAATATTAGTTCGGAATCCCAAATGGATTGAATCAAAGGGACTCAAAATGGGGCAAGTAACCATATTTACCCAAAACAAGGGTGAGCAAGTAATCGATAACTTCTTGGCGTCAGAAGGCGCAGGGGCTGGTAAGCTCCCGAAGGGGGTAGAGTGAGTGACACCTAAAAGGAAATTATAAAGTGTCATAGTGGAGATCCATAAAGCACATATAGGATTCAAAATTGATTCAGTAAAAAGAACTTACTTAATTGCCAATCTCAGAAAAGCCGGGGAATTTTATATCTCCCGAATCAGACGCCATGGCGCATTCTCAATGGCGACAGTGGAATTTATCCCAGAAGAATCCAGTCTCTAAAGGTAAAATAGAGGAGTAATAATACTAAAGTCTTAAAAAACCCCAGCCTAAAGGAAGTACAGCTAAAAGAGCAAAGAAATTATATGATTGTGGTCTTTGTGTTTTATATACAATATATGAGATATTTTGAAATCACCTTGTGTGGAGTATCTTTTGTGGTGTATCTGTTGGGTCATTGGTGTGCATGTTGCGCAAGCGCTTTACACAGTGCCTCTGGGATAAGCCTGACTGCTCTGCCAAGCTACCAACGGGGTGAGCAGGCGTTATCTTGGGTGTGTACCTCCCTTACCCTGGCTAGAGTGGTGGGTTCTGCCTGGCTTAGGTGCATACCCTAGCAAACCACAAACCTCATTTCTAACATTCATATGAATGCACGCAAAGCTTTAAAAAAATTAAACAAGCTATTGAGAATGCTACTGAAATGGCATAATTTGATCCAAAGCCTCATATCGAGGTTGTTGTTAATGCTAGCCCCGTTGCCTCAGGTGCAATCCCTACACGGCCCAGAGGACACCCAAATGCTCATAGACATATTGTGGCATATGCAAGCAGATGTTTGTCCCAAAATGAACATGCTTATTCACACTCTGTGAAAGAAAGTTTAGCAGTGGTGTGGGCTTGTGAACATTTCTATGTATTTTATTTGGCAAGCCTTTCACACTTGTGACATATCATTAAGCATTGTTGACTATCTTTGGCAATCCGAAGGCAAAGAGACCTCCTCGCATTGAACGTTGGGGTCAAAGATTACAAGAATACATCTATACAATTGTGCACGGTCCAGGGAAAGATCAAAACCCTGCTGACTACCTCTCACTAGTACCTCTACAGTGCTTGGTACACCTTCTAAGATAGCTGAAGCCTACATAGATTTCATTGTGAAATCAAGCACAATCAATCAATCAGGGTTGGTGAAGAACAACTACTCAACCGTGAGGGTCTCAAGGTGTTTTTGCTGCAACAGATTGCGATTGCCACGAGTCAAGATAGTGGCATGTTAAAACTAAAAGACATTATCACGGATCAGCCTTGGAACCAGTACACTCGACCTCTTACCAGTGACAATGAGTACTAAAAGTTTAAACACATGAAAGATTAACTTTCTTTTACCTGCGAAGGCATTCTCCTGAGAGGTATGAGAATTGTTATTCTGGAGAGTCTGCAACAACAGTTAATCGAAGTTGCTGCGAAGGACATTGTGGAATCATTCCCATAAAATGAACTCTCCGAGACTTAGTCTGGTTTCCTCATCTTGATGATGGAGTTGAAAGAGAATTGAAGGCCACTTAACATACCTTAAATGTGTCAGAGTTGCCTAAGCATGCATGAGATAGAATTATCCTTAACTTCTTCGGTCCTATTGACAGTGAACATCACCTGATGGTGATCGTTGATGAATACTGTACTGCCTTTCAACAGTTGGGAAATCAGAGACTTTCTCAGTCATCCTAATGTAAAGCATCAGGAGAGCACCCCCTCTTTGGCCACAGGCAATTACCTTGTCGAACTCTTCATGAGTAACCATAAGAAAGCTGTTCAGCGTGCTGCATTGGAAAAGCTCAACCTTTAAACTGTCTTGAATTCTACATTTTGAGCTTACCGTTTGAACCTTCACTCGACCACAAGCAAAAGCCCTACAGCCTTGATGCTCGGGAGAGTCATGATGACCTCAATGGACCAACAGAAGATCAAGTACTGAGGAAGAAACCTGCTTAAAAAACTTGGATCGAAAAAAAACATCTTCAAAACAATTTGTGGTTAGCAGATTGAATACCTTACAAAATTAACAAATGCAATGTAAAGCAAGATTATCAAACACCAACACTGATGTTTTTCAGTACATTATTCAAGAAGCAATTAGGACCACACACTGCACATAGATATTGTAAATGTAGTTAGTCTTTTTTTTGCAATCGCCTTAAGATGATATCTTTAGGTCGTTGCAGTAGGCAAGTGATTGACGTTTAGTTTTTGGCTTTAATATCCTCCAGCTTTCACATCTGCTCTTAGCGACTGATGGAAAATGCGCAACTTCAATCAATGCCATCACTGCCACAAAAAGAATCTCTTTTAATGCTACTGTTTGTGCAAACACATTTATCTGCCTGACTTTTCCCAAAGTTCTGTGTACGTTTCATTGTCACTCGAACGCACATGTTTGGAAAAATTGGACTGAGGTTTTGAAAGAGGCTGTGCACAGGAAGCAAAGTTCGGGCTAGAACAGCATCAACACAGTTACAAGCTATAATGGGGACATATCTGTAAACTTGCATCTCAGTGCTGACATTGCACGTTTTCAAGTTGGTCCTTCTGTTCTGTTGATGAGGGTCTCCTGCGGAGGTCACATATTCCTTGTTTCATTTGTATTGCTAGGGCTTTTATATCGATGTGGGAAGTTAGAGGGAAACTTGTTTGACTAAAGTGCGTTTAGAATTCTGAATTCTCTGCTCTTTGGATAATATTGCAACCTGGAGATCCCAGCCAAAACGAGAAGTTGGACAGCAGAAAACAGGCGATTTACAAGCCTCGGAGGATTAATAAATCTCTTCATATTCCTTGGAATCCCAAAGAACTTGGGAGCCCAATAAGACAAAGGTCACATGGCTCTTGCAATCCTCATAGTTTCCTCAAAGCGGAAAAGAACTTCATTTTACAGAACAGATGTCTTCTTTGTCATGATTTATGGGCCCTGTTATTTTAGTTGTCTCTGCTTGTTTCCTGTCAGGCTTGTTCACATCTATGCCAGCACGCGGATAGCGCGCATTCACTCCAGCAGTAGTCTAGTAAACCGAGCTATGCTTCTTTAACACAAGGAAGCTTGTTAATAGTTAGACAAGCCCCTGTGCCAAAAGATCATATTATTATTAATGCTTGAAGGGGACTGACCGCCTCATTTTATGGCTTCTAATTCCATTCATATTTTACACCCCACACTCCCATCCACTCCCAAAGTGTGCACGATTTCTACACCATATCCAAGTTGGCTTCAATGGAGTCTTCAGAAATTATGTGCAGCACTAGAACACTGGTACCCCCAATCGGGTTATGTGCATACTGTGCACCGAGCACCCTACCAAAACAAAAGGGCCTCCTGTAGAGAAAATATTATTGTTATACGGCCCAATTGTAGGTGGGGCAGAGTCTTGCATGGGGATACTGTGTCGTCTGAAAAAATATTTCTTGCCCGTATTTCCATATATAAATTCGTCTATTTCAGGATAATTCCAACGGAATGGGGAATAACTGAGTAGACCAGTTTTTTTCCCTTGACAACGTCTACATCGAATTCACGATTTCGTGGGTATTAATGCTCCCACTTACTATCTGCCCCTGGCAGTTCGTAAATGGGTGTTTTTTGGGGAGGGGTGCAAGGAATGGGGTGGTTGAAAGGTTATGGAAAGGTGCGAAGGGACACAGGAGGAAGTTGGTTTCTAGGGGAGAACAATGCACGCCCCCCATGCCTTTGGAGGGATGCTGGGCAAGAACCAGGGACTGATTCCAGGCGGCTCTTGCAGCCCCTGCTTACAGCGATTTAACAGCTGGATTTTACAGCTGGTAAAGTTGGGTCGGAATTCCCACACTCAGGAAATCTGGGTGCGGGATCACCAGGACCATTACAGTTGGGTGGAATGCTATTCCACAAGGGGTAGCACTCTTCCCAACGTCCAATCGTAGCCATGATGTGCTCAATTAGTAAGTTAATGAGGCAATGATAGTACTTTGCATTAGGGATGTTTTGGGCATCTCTGCGTTATCAGCCACCACCTTTTTAGGTCTCGCCTGACCCAGCGCATGCGCTGGTCTGGCGAGACTTATTGAGAGGGCTCCAAAAAGTGCTACCAGGCCAGCCTAGAGCTACAGTGCATGTGCGCGGGCGCGCGCGCCTCTTTTATCGTGATTACTTTCACTTTCACGGCCGCTTTGATGTTTGATCGCTCACTTTTGCGGCCGCACGGCCGCTTGGCATAGCCAATAGGTCTCACTTTTGGGACCTTATAAGTGTTTAGTTATGCAACTGTTGCATGGCTAAACACTTATAAGGTCCCAAAGGCGAGACCTATTGGCTATGCCAATGCTTGTTTTAAACTAGCAGATTACAATATTTTGTAGTTGAGTTTCGAGACACATCATGGCCCTATCCAGCATTTTTTGCCTCCATAAGTGAAGTATTATTTTACTTCTTCTTTAGTTGCATCTAGTAAAAATGTCGACCCCCTGCCCTTGGAGCTCTAATGACAGCTTGGTATTACCTTACTCTTCAAACGGCCCTATGCTGTCCAAAATATTTGTTATGAAGGCCACGGAAGTTAAGCGGCACGGGAGGACCAAAGTATGCGGCAAGAAAAGGCAAATTATGCGGTGTAATGTGGCATATTTTGAAGCATTATTTCTTTACTATTTTGTCTTTGTTACACATTTTAACACTGCACCAGTTAGGACTTCACATCACTTATATCGATTTAACACCTAAATCCAGCAATCGCAAAGGTGACCTTTCTGTACAAGAAAAAGGACTGCCATTGTGGCAACAGATGTAGTTTCACATTTCTGTAATTTTGGTTTTGTTTGAGCTAGAAATATATTATTTGTTAAAATCTGCAGTTTATGCTGAAGATGATGAATTATGAGACAATTGGGGCAAATCGACAATTGTTGGGAAAACGCTGCATCTGCAAAATTACATAATTTCAGTTGCGCTCTTTAAATAGGTGTTTCTTTTGCAAATATTTTTATTATGCTTTGTTCTATCTTTCCTCCATATATTTATTTGTTTCATAAAGTTCTAAGAAGCACATTTTAATCTGCATTAGAGGCATAAAAATAAATTTGATATTTAATATATACCCGCAAAACAAGTAAGGTTCATTTTAGAAATCCACTCATTTTTTTCTGAGAATTTATAGATTTTCTTGCTTAAGATACTGTAGTAGCACTTTGATTGCAATGAGTGATTATGAAAATTGTTAACTTTTGAACTATATTTGGAGTTCAGAAATATACATTTCTGGAAGCAACTATTCCATCAAATCCTAAGCGCATTACCATTTAAAAGTACTTCAAACCACACACAGTGATGGTTGTAGTTACAAAAGACTTTGATTTGATTTATGCGTTTTTAGCAGAAGGAAGATTTCTATAATGCTTAATGTTGCACCCTGTTTCCTGGCTGTTATCCATCAAAACAAACTTTTTATGAATCATAAAAGATCTACCCGCGCATCCTACAAATAAACAATTGATATAATGAACAGGCACTTAATTAAAAACTTCCCCGCTTAAATTAGGAAAAGCACAACAAGATATTGACCTAACAATGGAACTCATTATGATAGCGGTCAGACGTGCATCTGACCACCATTGATTCAGCCACAGTATTGTCCAAAAAAAAGTTGGCCGTCCGACAGTCCAATTCGGATACGACCGCTGTGTAGGTGATTGTAAACCGTGCCTGTTTCTATTGTGGCTTGTGCTGCGGCCCGGAAAGGCCACCGCAAAAGCCGCAAGAGAAAAAGGGATGTTTTTAAAACATCCATGCACTGTGTGCCAGGCACCATGTGATACCTGGCACATGGTGCACAGAAGTTCGGGGGGGCACCATATGTGCATCCCAGGCCCCATAGCGGAGGCCTATGGGGGGCTGGGGCCCTGCTAGGGGCCCCCAACGTCTGTTTCTGACAGCCTTTTCATGGCAGTCAGACCACCATGAAAATGCTGTTGTAAAGGAATATCCTAATCCCTATGGCGGTGCCTGCATGGCACCACCCATTGTATGGATTACGGTCTGACCGACGCCCCGACGGGCTCTTTGAGCCTGTCAGAGGCATTGGTATGTCCCTCCGATCGCCAGCATCCTAATCTGTTGGTCGGACCGCAGCCTCAGATGACGGACAGACCGTCACCGATGGCCTGTCGGTGTCGATCCGCATGACATCATAATGAGGCCCTATATTTATTGGTAATTTCAGTCTCATTCTTGACTGATCACTGTTCTGTTGTGTGCATATATGAAAAGTTCTCGTCCGAATTTCTGGATGATTGTAGTTGACACTTGGATAAAACATTGAAATAACATTAATGTGAAGTGAATAAATTATATTATCAAAATACTTAAGAAAATTCACCGACATGGGCACAATGGAAATACCACAATCACCTCCTTCCATGTAGAAAAGGTTGGCTTCATCATGGTAAAACCATTGAAAATAACTAGGAATACCGTAAATTCATTGTGAGAAATTGGGTTATCAGTTAAAGGGAAGTAACTACCCAACTTAAAATAAACTCACACTATGTATGGGGGTGAGGAAGGGGAGACTGTAGGAGCACTACTGTGTTAAGACGAGAATCCTCACTCACCCAAGGGTGACATGCTTCATCATAGGGTCCCCTCTTCACACTGGGACTGCAGGGCTCCCAGTGTGGGCTACAACTCTCCCACATGAGAGGAGTGGGGGTATCACAAGCACTGAAGTACTATGTAGGGAGGGAGGGCAGAGTGCAGAACTATCAAAGGGTCAAGTGAATAAAACTATCTCTTGGTGGGCAAAACATGTTTATTCTGGTGCCCCCAGTGGATAGGGCTTAAAAAAGAGAGCTAAGTGAAATAAGGATATGGATATTGCCCTATTGTGTGGTCAACATGTTTCTGCTGTGTTAGACATAAAGTTCATGCATTCCTCAGGACCAAGAATATGTCACTCCGCTATATAAAATAAACAACAAACCATACAGTCACAGTATTTGTTGTTCTTGTGGCACCAACATCTTGTAGGGTCCTTTAAATGCTGAAAATAAACATCATATGTATGTCAAGGTCTGATCTACCGTCATTGGTCCCTTAAGAGCAGTGCAGAGCTTCGGTGTCTTGGTACATCGCGTCTTGTAAAGGGCCAGTGGGAGGGGACCCACCTTAAATAACAGACGTAATCCTTGTCAGGGTCAATTACTAAAGTCACAAAATTAATCAGTATTTTTGCATTTACAAAACAGTAATAAAGTGGGAATGTAAAACAATAAAAATCCTAATCCCAAGTCTGAAAGATAGAGTAACATCTAAGGAAGAAAATGACACCAAAATGACAAAAATCAAATAAGGGGAACAGGAGATATGGAGTTTTACATTTTTAAGTATGAATAGTGCCAGGAAGCATAAAGTGCCAAAGATTGATCGGGATCTAGAAGCAATTTGACATTGACAACAATGGAAATCAGCTTGGACACAACAACCATGTTTGTTCACGTGAACACAGCTAGTAATGCATCATCTTCTGTTTGAAAGCACTGACTCAAAATTAGTAAATAAAATAACTGTTTTAACCCATGGAGTGCCGGCTTCTGTTTCACGATGTGCAATGTACATATGTAAGGAGCTCTTTAAACACACAAGAGGCACACTCATGTATACCATGCACCTGCTGTGTTCTGGCTGCTTCCCGGCAAGGTTGCAGACATTGGATTATATGCATTCACATACATATATACATAGCTCCTTTGCAAAAAGTGCTTGTTTGCATATCAGCCGACCAACCCGCCACGTTTCGAATAAATATAGTCTTGTCTTGGTAGACGCCATCTTAAATTTTGTCATTTACGTGAACAAGTGAATTCATCAAAAGTAAGAAAGGACAAATAACAAAGAAGATCCTTCCTGACTGAGACTTTTTTCTCTTTTTGTAGTCCATTGTAGTTTTACACCGAAATCAAGCTTAGGTAAATGTTAGCATACAAAATTATTGTTGTATGACCGGGGTTTGCACCAGTTCATAAATTGTGAACTTTTTGCATAATCATTAAATCATGAGTTCATCAACATAATTCATGTTACAAAAGGTAATCTATAATGCTTTTGGTCATAGGACACACGGTTAAGACATCAGTCAAAATCATTATATGCAAAGGCAAAAGAACCAGCAGTCCACCCAGATAAGGCCAAAAAGCTGTTTAAAATGGCCCATAGTGATACTGACACCCTTTTCAAAGAGATGCGCTGAAATGAAATTCATATACATCTGACGTCCATGCTGTGGCAATGCTTCTTGAGTAGGAATGGTGCTAAAAGCAAAAGGAGATTCTAACAAAGGATCAAACTTCATCACATTACAGACTGAAATATTTTACAGGGATAAGGAATTCAGAAAAGGGGACCAGGCACAGTTAGGTGAAATGCTAGATTTCACGACATCCATAACATATTCAAGAAAGATACAGAATAAAGGGTGAGTTACCTTTGGAGCCATTGCTGGATTAAGTAGGAACTCCATTATAAATACATATAGCTCTTGGGTCTTTTGTGGCTACTCCTTTCCTCAACATCAATCCTCTCTCATCTTTTCTAAGGCCATCTATTGACGCTTAATCCCTATCTCAAATAGGGGTTGGATAAGGGAGGTATGAAATATTGGCGATAGAAAAATGTAATAAGGAGAAAGACGAAATAGAGAGGAAATTCGTTCTTCTCTGTGTTTTCAAAATGATTGAATTTAATGTGTGCTCTGGAGGGCTCTTAAAATCAAATAAAGGATTGGAAGGCCTCTAGAGGGTGAGAGCTCACAATTCCTTAGTCTTCCTCCATTGCAAGTCAATGTGGTGGTAGGTCACAAATACAGAGAAGTTGGAACATTGGGTCTTGACCAAGGCATTGCCTTGGTTGTTGAAACTGAAGCCTCAAATGGAAAGAAGTAATTTGAGAAGTTCTGAATCATGGTTCCATTGCTTGAGGGAGAAGTTGGCCGCTGAAGTATAAATAGCAAGGAAAGACAGTAGGGAAGTCTCAAGCAAAGTGAATCATATGAACTGATCAATTCTCCAGTGTGGTTATGTGCAATTAGCCAATCTTAATGCTGTGAAATGAATGTTTACTGAGAGCGTTTTAACCTGTGGGCAGTACAGAGCACACCATTCTGAGCACATCTGTGCACTGGCACACTGTTAAACTAGCCCCAGTGCATGTGCTGTGAACCCTAAAACAAGTTGAAATGGCTAATATTCAAGTGGCATATTTAACTTCCCCATAAGTCTATAGTATATATTGATAAAACAACACAAATGTAATGGAAAGATACATTTCACCTATTGACCTCCGCACTAATGTGCCATCCACTGCTGTGACCAGGCAAGCATGACTCCAGTCCTTCCACTGCAGCCTGGCAGCTGCAGTTTAAAATTGCAACACAACTGGTCAAAATACATCCTTTAGACAGGTCTAAACTATCCTCTTTAGCATTAGGAATTCACCCCTAAGAGGGTCCGCTGCCCCTAATGCAGGGTATATTGTATTTAAAAGCAGAAATTGTAGGATGTTAATATTAGACATGTCGTTCAGTGACTTTGAATTTAAAAACGATTTTCTCTGTAGCAAGGCTGGCCGTTCAATAGAGAAACCCACTGTTAAATTTAATCACGCTATCTTCGGCTAAGAAACACTCGCAAAATGTTATTCTTGGACTCTTTGTAATATTTATTAAAAGCCCAATTCACTGATAATGTTTCATTTGAATAAATATAGCAAAAATGACTTGTAGAAAGTTAAATTGTCCCTGCCTAAAGCCGCATTAGTCTCCAGATGAAGCCTGAAATGAGTTATGAAAACTGGGCCCAGAGCAGAGACAAAGGCCTGGGTTTGGGGATGTCTTTCTGTTCATCCGGCAGGATGACCATTAGGTCAGTGCTCAGGAACTGAATTAACTCCAAAAGTGCCTCTCATGTCACAGCCAGATGTCAGATGAAACCTGAACAGGTCCCTTTCTCTGTTCCCCCCAGTCAGGCAGGCTCCAATCCCAATGGGGATGGAGCTGCCCCCAAAACTAGTTTGAAGTGACCAAAGAGAGGGATTGCTCATTTGCCTGGCCACACCTCTGAGTTGGGCACTCAGCCTCTGCACAAGGGGAGATCAGATTTAATAGGCGCTCTGAGGTGTGTAAGACATTGGATTATTATTTGGGAAAGGTGCCTACCCACCTCAAAGAACAAGCACAACCCTTGTCAGGTTGAAACTCAAAGTCACTAAATTACCCTGAGCTTAACCTCTGGTACCTGTGGCATTGAGCAGACAGAATTAACTTATGGCAATAGTGTAAAGGAGTTATGCAGTACCAAAACAGAAATAATGGCGAAATGCTAAATAATAAAAATCCAGAATGAGAAAAGTACAATTTATTACATTTAATTAACAAATGACAAAAATGCAATAAGGTGAATCAAAGATATGGAGTTTTAAAATTTGAATAGCACCGACAAACATAAAGTGGCAATGATACACCAGTATGTAGCCGCAATTTAATACTGACAGCAATGGGGTGCGGGTCGGATACACCAACCAGGTTTGTCCTGGTCAAAGATTTGACTTTCTAAATGTAGTCCTTCAAGTCCCAATCCACCATAATATTCTAAAGTTCCCCAGAATCTCACAGGGTGTCAGACAGCAGAGGTCAAACAGCAGGGCCTAGTGCTGGTCAATTTGCTGCTGTGCAGTTGGGCAATTCCAAGAAAAGGACTCTTGTAGCTTGGTTTGTCTCTGTAGTTTTCACGGGTCAGTCTTTTGACATTTAGAGTCCATTTCTTTGTCCTGAGTACAAGAGGGACCATGTTCCGTCCTCCACGGCTCCTATGCAGTCACACACAGCAGGTCAGATCCAGGAGTGTTCTGCAGTGGCTGCCTAGAAGTACCAGATTCATTGCTGGCATGAACTAGTGGATGGGAATGACTCCAAAGTGCTTGCTTACTAATGGGGTAAAAGTTCACTAGTGACATTTAACTTACAAGCCGGCCTGGGTACACTCTGTACCATATACTAGGAACTTATAGGTAAGTTAAATATGCAAATTGGGGGGGGGGGCAATTTCACCATATTGAAAAGGGGAGCACAGGCACTGTATCACTGGTTATCAGAGTTATACAGCCAGCAAAAATATATGGTCGAGCAAAAGGCAAAGATATTGGGGTCACCCTGCAGAAAGGGCAAATTTATATCCCCTGACGCCGGTGTCAAAAGAAACAACAGACAAAGATTTACTTTTAAACACATAAAGCAATTCCTTAATTGGCTTTTCCCAATTCTTTTAGAGAATCTAAAAAACGCTTCTATGGACCTTTGAAATTGCATTGCCCTAACACTCAGCACTCCCAAGTAAGAAAAGTGTTTTTTTTCCTGATTTCTTCCCCTCCTAATATAAACGTCCTTGTGTTTTTTGGTGCCACACTTCATAACAAATGATTTAGTGAGAATCATAAATACATTAAAAGCGTCCAAGAAGGATAGGAGTCTATTTACTTTTCTCACTATCAGAACAGCATCATCTGCATATAAGAGAACCAGTATTTGGCATTCATTTACCCTCGGGGTATCCTTCCCCTTCTAATGCAAATATTCACCCAGCCCATTAATATAAAGCAAGAATTGGAATGGTGCTAACACACACCCCTGTCTGACTCCAACAGTGGAGGGAAATGCTTCAGTTAGGTCACCGGTCCTGCTATAGCAGACTCTTACTGATGTTTGGTCGTGAAGCCTGGTGAGTAGTGTGATAATGGATCCTTGAAGCCCCATCTTTGACATGAGTGCCCATAATTTAGAGTGATCCACTGTATCAAAGGCACATGTTAAATCCATAACACTAGATGGACACAGCCTTTCTGTGGCTTTGTATGCTATTGAATTGATAAAGAGAAGATAAGGGTCCGTTCTACTGTGCCTAGCCACGGGCAAAACCCACATTGGAAATCTGACAGTACTTGGGTCTCTGTAGCCCACAATTCCGGTATTGCCAGAATCACCCAGCCTAGTATTTTCACTGTACTGTCAATAAGGGAGATAGGACGTAAGCAGTGTGGCTGACTCTTATTTCCCTTTTTTAAAATTTGATGATAACGGCTTCCTACCCGGTCTTAATATGGGGCCTTCTATTCCACTTCTAATGACATTGGTATTATCGGGGCACATAATTGTGAGAGATGTTTGTAAAGTCATTCTCATACTCTTCATTCTAGTCCTAGTCTTGCTGACTTTATCCTGAAGTGGCAAGGTCTCCTGCTACAGGCAGGACAATGGGGTATTTAGTGCTTGACAGGTGTGCATTTGAGCATATTCACACAATCACTCTCAAACGATACCTTCCACTTTAGGGCCCTTCCTACTGGATGCTGGGATCTTCCTCCTGGATGTTGCATGCTGTAAAAAGTAGGGGTGGGCGGAATTTTTAATTCCTCCGGTGCCATTGGAGCAATTCAGTAATTCTGCAATACTCATGTAATGCGGAAATGCTAATTCATTCTGCTGGTGGAATTAAATTGAATCAGGCTGTTCAATAGCCTAAGGATTAGGGTTTAGACAAGTAGGGAGTCTGAGATTGCCTTACAATCTCAGAGCGACCAAGGCCTCACGTGTGCACGGAAGATAAAGGTGTCAAACCCTGTGCAGTGGGCCTTTTGTCTATGTTTGCAGTGGAGACCTCTGGCCCCACTCGAATCCTCTATCAATGTTTCTGACCCTGTGAAGGGTTACAGAGAACCCTGCTACGGAGGCCTGTTCATGAGGAGGAGTAGGTGGGTGAGCTGCATGCACCATGAGCAGGATTGGCAGCGGAGGCCTCGGGGTAGCGGACAGAGTGGAGGCCAGAGTGCGCACAGCCCCGTACCAAGCGCACAGCCCCGGCCTGCCCTGCCCAGGAGGCTGATGAGTATCGGAGCATTCCCACGGGGGCAGCGGGCATCAGTGACGGGGTGAATATTTCAAATTAGTGTTCTTGAAGTTTTACCTAGAAGTGGATGGCTTTCTTTTGCTTAAGACTGTTTCAATACAAGCATTGTTTTTCTAGTTGTAGAATGGTGAAATATCCTGGATATATTTATAATTTATTCTGTTGAAAAATCATGCCATCTCTTTGACCTATCCGTAAATGTAGATTTTGAGGTATTAGGTCACCCCGAGCTAATACAAGAAAAGGGATCTCCAGCAATTCTGATGGAACAAATTGTGCATTATCTGTTTGTACTTCTTTTTGTTAATAAAAAAAGAAAAAGCAATGAAATGTACGTGTTCAGTATGTGAGCTGTACAACAAAATCTCTTAGCTTTCGATTTAATAGACCATAATGTTCATCCTTTCACTTAGCAAATGCCTCTGCCATTCCGCCCACCCCTAAAGATCCTGTATCCTTTCTCTTTGCTTGTGATACCCTCTAGCAGCCTTTTAGCAGCATGTAGCACCTTATAAATCACTAATAAATAATAATAAAACATATATTCTTGACAACTCACTGAGTTTCTTGGTGTTTCCTTTTCCTTTTGTGGATGTCCTCCTGAGTGATGGTTGTCATAACCTATGGGTACTCACAACCATTTTCCAAGGGGCCAATAAGTTTGGTTTGTGATGTGGTTGAGGGCCGTATAGATGTCATCCTGGTGGCGGTTGGGCAGGGGGATTTGGCGGTAAGGTGGGTATAAGGGAAGCAAAGCATAATTGCACAATGTGAAACCAGAACACCTGGGATTAATCTCGGCTTCCCTACTTTATCAAATTGTGTGACCCTAGGCAATTGTTTTATTTCACTATCCCTCCTACTTCTTCATTATCATGAACAGGAGGACCTCAAAATAAATGACTTAAGGATGTGCACTGTACAAAACCTTCTCCTGTGTTTGATTTAATAAACTAAAATGTTGTTCGTTTATAATAGGAACCAGGTGACCCGAGAGTGCACTAACACCTGAGTTGCCTCTTTAGTTCACCATTGGCATTATTGTCAGGGTGGAGGGAAGAACTAATGTTTATAAAGTCATGTGTGAAAACCATCACTTTTAAAAGAATACTTCTCAATGCAGTGATATAATCTGAATAACTGAGGTGAAATGGTTCTCTGTATGTTAACTAAATACACTTTAGAATTTTGAAGAGACTATTATATTCATACTCTTTTGCTGCAAGATGTCTTTAAAAATGAGGAAGTACTTAAAGTTGAGCAGTGCAGGACTCCCTAGTTACATCCTTTCTTTCACACAAATTAACATTTAAATAAATCCCTGCCTGTTTATTTAGCATCTTTTTATTGTTAGTGCCAAGACCAGTAAACAGCAGCCCAGAGCTGCCGTTGACCAGGGCGCTGCATGTGAAGGTCAGAAGGGCCGCATTCGGCCCCCTGGCCGTACTTTGAATATCAGTGTCTTAGTCAGTGCTTAATTTGTAAAATTATGAGCGCCTGTGCCCAAAGCGCTGCTCAGAGGCCGTGGCTGGTGCTATGAAATGTCAGTGCACCGAATACCAAAGCTACCTAGTCCAAATCCATCTGCACCCCCCTTAATCCTCGGCCAGACAATGCCTGCCCCTTTATTTCACTCCTGCAGCTTCTACGTTCTCCCTTTGTGATGGTTTATCCATCTTTCTCTTCCTCCTTTTTTCCCAATTTGTGTGTTTTTCTACCTTCTGTTCTTAGGAAATGTCTGATCCTGAAATTAGTGCCTGTCCCTAAAAATGTGTGCCAGTGGCCCCCACTGGCAACCAATGGCTCAAATTAAGTATAGGTCTTAACCCCTGTCCAGCCACTAGAATCAATGGCAGTCTGACCATTTATTCAAAGGGTGACTGACTATGCAACAGGCTTGGCTCCAATAAATTCTCTGGGATTGTACTGGTGTAGGGCTGCTTGATTTGGTCTTCACATTCCTCGTTGTGAGTAACTCCAGAGGTGAAAACGAGTTTCTAAAGCTGTTTTTAGCTGTGCATGAGCTTGTGCTGCAGGTTCAGGCACCTCTGTGCCTGAACCTGCAGCCTCGGCTGGAAGTCTTCTGGAGAGACATCCAGCCGAGGCTTCTTGAGGGACATCCGGACGAGGATTCTAAAAATCTAGCCCAGGGTGTTTGAGGCTTCTCAGTCCATGCTGGTTACAACTGTGAGCTCAAATCCAAGTTGTCATCTGCAGGTGAATATCACCAATGGGCAGCAATGCCTTTATGTTCTGGGACAGTGGTCCTTGATAAGACTCAGTATTAATAGAAATGACTATAGAATGCAATCTCTTCTATATAGTCACTGTCCATCCGGACAGTTACATTTAATCAATAAATATGTTGAGAATTTCTGATTTCATATTTATTGATTGAAAAGATTGCATTCTATATTCATTTCTATTAATACTGAGTCTTATCAAGGACCACTGTTTCTGGAAAAGATCACGACCCAAGGTCCTTGTTTTACCTAATGGGTACCCTTGTCTTTGTATAAATTTGTTTTCTGGGAGCCATTATTTTATCTTGTTAACTCTGTAAAATTTGGGGAGAGGTTGAGTAATAATGCAGGAGTCAAAAAGCTACATTCTCGATTCAGCCAGTAACCCATATTCCAATAGGTTTCAAGTAATTAATTGAGTTTAGGCAGTCCAAAACATGCAATCAGCAATCTGCATTATTTATTAGAATTAGAAGCAGAAATGTGTCTGTCTTGGGAAATGGATAATAGCTGCTAGCAGGCAAAGGGAGGCTGGTGTTCACTCTACTACTGCAGGTTGACGCTAAAATATAAAGCACAGAGGCGGAGAGCCACGAAAAGCCCCAGTGGGACTATTACAGTCTGGGAAATGCCTGTGTTGCAATATATTGTAATGATTACCTGACCATATTGGAATGTATGTAAATATTGCATTGCATTAGAGAGTTCTGCTACTTGGAAATTGTCCACTTGCCGCATTTTTTATTGAAATGAAAGGGCGTGAAAGTTTTATAGTGCAACAGAGAAATTAAACATGCTGCTCAAAACATATATATTTCTGCTTAGGACTGTTCTGGTTGAAAAAATGAACTTGTTTGAGGAGGTTCTAAAAGGTTCTGTTACATTCATACAACAAATACAACTGTCATTACATGCAACCAGGGGCCTATGCACTGAAATACAGCACTACCGTTTTGGGATCTGACTCAGATGTGACCTATGTTATAGGTCACATCAGTGGGTTGCGAAATGACCTCCCTAATGGAAATTAAGCAGGTCAATATTTGCGAATATTTGTCTACAAACACAAAGATGGTGGCCTGCAAGAAACATCAGACCACCATCACTGCATTTGCATTCTGACTGATAAAAACAAAAAAAGTGCTCATTTTTTAAAAAAAGGCTTCTGTTTAAGAACACATCCATAGGAACAGGCAGTGGTCCTTGTGAACACTGCCAGCTTTCCCTGAGGTTCTTGGCAGGATTTTGAAAGGGGAAGGTGACCAGAGGAGACCCCTTCCACTTTGCAAATCAGTTACTGTAAGAGATTGGGTTGTTGTTTGACTGAGGTGTAAGCCCTGGTCAAGCAACAACCACAATCCTAGTTAGAATAAGGCACAAGTATACCCCAAATTATCCTCTGCTCAATCCCCTGGTAGTGTGGCACAAGGCAGTCAGACTTAACTTAGAGGCAAAGTGTAAAGTACTTGTGCAGCGATTCAAACAGTAAAAGAGTGAAAACCACCACACAAAAGCGATTGCAGAACAGGTTAGAGGAAAAGGTAAATTTAATAAATAAAACAAGACTTTCACAACAAAAATACAATCAGTAGAACTAAAGTTAAGAATTGTGAAAGAATAAACTGAAAAATAGCACCTAAAAGCATAAATTGCCAGCTGCGGCAACCTGGTTTTGCTGGACATGGTCAAAGTCAAAAGTAAAGGCCGTCCTCGATGGCGCAAGGGTCGGATACAGTCTTAGGACAGTCCCACTGAAGTTTTACTTTCTCATGTTTTGTGTACCGTTCGAATTGTAGAGGGTCGCAGGGAGCAGCGAGAGCATTGCAGGCATTTGTTGGTGCAGCCCAGGCATTGCAGACTGGCGGGCTGGAGCTTCATGTTGGCAGGCCTAAGTAGGCGATAAATGCTTGCTGTGCAAACAGATGTGCTAGCTGTGGTTAGTGCTGAATTTTTGAGGGAGCGGTGAGGTCTCAGAGCGGCAGGCCAATTTACGGATGCAAAGAGCCCAAAAGCTTGATTTTAAGAGCACTAAGCCACACCAAGGACCACCACCTGGGGGATAGAAACCTACTGCACCTGGGTCCAAGAGCTAGTTCGGGAGCTTTTTGGTGTGGATTCTAAAACATGACGGAACAATACAGTTTATCGTACACAGAGGACTATATCCAAAGATTATTAAATCCACCAGCACTATTTTCTTCAATTTCTTTAAGTTCTACTGCTAAACAACAGAATGATCTGAGAAACTAATTAGATTACAAAAGAAGCAAATCAGGATTAAATTGCAAGGTCATTTCTTAAAAAAGCAGGCACTATACCATTCGTATTACAGATACAGAATATTCTGGTGATTTTTACAGAGGATCCAGTACATAAAAAAGGTTACAGCTGTATCGGCACAAAATGCAGCAGAGATTTAATGGTGTTGACTGTTGAAATCGCCCAATAATTATCACAACAGCAGCTATCAGAAATTGTGACTTTAGAACAAGAGATTAAAGAGAGCCAATCAATAACGGATGTCAAATCTCTATTGACAAAGATTGAGGAAGAAAAGAGTTTCACAACTTCACAATACATTTTAAAAAGTTCTAAATTCGAAAAGGACAAAAAGAACTTTAATTTGGAGATGACATATCTTTATCTTCAGACGGATTTTTATTCTCGACCAGATTCAAAAAGATTTCTACCGGACTATCAGGATAGGTCAAGACATACATTTATTTCCTTTTTTGGACACTTTGTCCTCCTCAGACAAGGAATCTGATACTGGAGCAGGCAGTTCAAATTATAACCAACAAGGTAGGAACCAACAGGGTAGAAATCAACTGTCATGTCCTTTAGGCTAGTCCTGTCATGTAAACCCCTATTGCATACATTTATCCCATCCACACAACAATAATGATTCTAAACTGGTGACCTTTTACCTAGTAGCTTGGTCCTGTCTCTTCGACACTAGGCTCTAAGTTTTCTACCATAATCCCTGTACCTGACATACATAAACATGTCCCCAGGCACGGCAGAATTATTCTGTAAAGGGGTCACCACTTGTTTTCATCCTTGGCCAACAGCCATCTGTGCATGTTCACACTTGTTTAGAAAAGCATTGGTGATTGTTTTCAAACCATTTATGATTGTTTTGAAAACCTCCATGATTGTTTTAAAAAGATATTGGTTCTAGAAAAAACCCTGGAGTGACCACTTTCGTATAAAAGACTCTCAATCTCCCCTGCACATTAGAGCAGCAGTCTGAGATGGGGACCATCAGGTGAGGGGTTTGGTTCATCCTTAGGGGTTTCTTGGATACAGATACACATAGCTATACACTCATACACCTACACATCCAGGTTAGGCTAGGTACATTTTTGGCAAATTACTTAGGGTACACAAGTGCTACTGTATTTATCTGAACTGCTTATGTTCATCTTATTAGCAGTATGGTAGAAATGTATCTACTATTTACTATATTGGTAGTAGCAATCTCTTTCATATGCTTCTGTCTCTCGATTGTCGCAGCACATATGTTTTACACAAGATTGTCGCTGGACCAATAAATACTTAGTGAAATGTCCTAATTGCTAACCTGTGTATTTTCTGAGAGAAAGCAAGCACGAGTGCCTGGGTGAAAGTTCTGTACTGTTTTCCACGATCCTTGAGGAATCAGGGTTGACATGTTCAGTGGTTGCCAGAGACTACTGTAGTACATGCTTAGTGTTTCTATGCTCATGGAATGTTTATTCTCTTATGTTCTTCCCTGTCCTGTGAGTTCTAGGTTCTCTTCCAAGACAGTTGCTGTTGGCTTCTGTCGTGGAGAGTCCGTTCTTGTGTCTGCTCTGTCTCATTAAACTGCTCTTCAAGAAGATACCTATCTATGCCTACTTATTTGCTACAATTTGGCGACGACTGGCTTTTAACCCATACGCTGCATTTCCAAGGCACACAGCAGTTTCTGCACAAGAGCGGAAGATCTTCACCCTTCACACCCACTCTTACCTTTTGGTGCCCACTTCCTGATCCAAGCCTTCATCGGACCCAGGCTTGATTTTGCGATGTTCTGTCGGCGTTGAGGTTGTCAGTCTGATGGTCCTGACTTCATAGCTCATAGCTCATTTGGCAGCTTGGAAGTGCTTCGAGTCGCCCTGACTCCGATCTGGTGGTGTGTGAGGCTGAGCCAAGTCGTTGTTGTCTCCAGCTGCAAGTTCCTGCGCATCGGTGTCTTCAGTTTCTTCTCGGTGCCGTGTGGCTTTGAAGTTGACGGTTGGTGCAGTTGGTGCAGCGGGAGCTTCGTTCCTCTTCGAGGCAGCAGCTGAATGATGACGTCGTGGAATCTTGCAGTGCAATCCTCGGCGTTCTGTGTGAGGTTCTAAGGGGTTCTTACACTCTGACGCTGTGACGCTGTGATGCTCTGACGTCCTCTACGTGGCGGCCATCTTTGTTTACATCGTTGTCATCACTACGGACACGGACGTGTTTCAGCTCCGTCTCACAGTGTTCCAGTGCAGTGTAACAGCGGCGATACACACGTCTTGTGTATTGTGAAGAAACGGTCTGTTCCAGTGTCCTGGTAACAGCGGCGATACACACGCTTTGTGTATTGTGAGGAGACACACAGGTACTGTTGATTCTTTTTGTGTGTGTATACTCCGCCTTGCATCAGTACAGTGGCAATACTCACGCAGGTTCTGTTGTTCTTCCTGTGTGTGTATTCTATTCCTGTGTGTGCCTACGCATTGTTTTAATTACAATGTCCAACGAAAATCCCTCGATAGTTCTTCCTCCAAGTTTCTTGGTTAGTCCCGGTCAACCCAGCATCTCGTGGGATGATTGGTTCCCAATGTTTGATAATTATCTAGATGCTTTGGATGCACAGGAGTATTCTGCAAAAAGGAAGAAAGCCTTGCTTTTGAGTTCTTTGGGCAAGGAAGGTCAACGCATTTTTCGCTATTTACCACAGGCACTACAGGCTAATGGACAACCTGTCCCAGATGAGTATAAGGAAGCAATTTGTCGCTTAGAAGTCCGATATGCCAAAGAGGAGAATTTGGTCATGAATAGGTATAGATTTTATACCAAGGGTCAAAAGATGGGTGAAACTATCGACAATTTTGTGGAAAGACTTAGAGAAATGTCGGTCAAGTGTAAGTTTGGCAATATGACTGATGAGCTCATTAGAGATCAACTTATTGTTCAATGTAACAATAAGAAAGTTCAGGAGCGTCTTTGGGCGGCTAAAAATCCTAACTTACAAACCGCTATTGAATTAGCTAAAATTGTAGAAGATTCACAAGGATATATGAAAGAACTGGAGAAGAAGCCGTCTAGTGATGTTAATGAAGTCTCGATCCAAGAGTACTCAGAACAAACTTTTGCTTCTGGTGAACTGTCTGATGTTGCTGCAGTTAAGAACAAAAATGTCTTTAAAAAGAACTTTACTTCCAAACCACCAATTACACAAAAGTTGTCTTCACCTCGTATGTGTAACAGATGTGGTAGCTCTGTCCATTCCTCTGACTCAAAATTCTGTTTTGCAGCTAAACAAGAGTGTCTTAAGTGTGGTAAAATGGGTCATTATGCCAGAGTTTGTCGCGGCAAACCTCGCTCTTCTGTCACCACTGTTGAAGATTCCATTCTATTTGATGAGGAGGGCCATAAAATTTTGGTCATTGATGAGGATTCTGCAGGGCAAGTTGATGATAGGCGTAAGGTTAGGCCTAAAGCTCTCTTCTCCATTGATAGTAAAGAAGTGTACTTAATGGTGGATACGGGTTCTAGGTACACTATCATTCCTTATGAACTTTTCAAGGACAAATGGGGTTCTAGGGGTCTTTTACCCAAAGACATCTCCCCGGGTGGTTATCAAGGTGAGACCATTGACATTGTGGGGTATTTCACAGCGGACATTATTTTTTCATACAGGAAAATACATGGCAAGGTTTATGTGTCCAAGATTGGTCCAGCTATACTTGGGTGGATTCATCAATATGACTTAGGGATAATTGTCAATCCCCGTGCTTCCCCACAAGTAATGGTTGTTGAAGATAGTGGTTTACTGGATATTCTAGAGAAGGCCAACTTGGTATTCAGAGAGGGTTTGGGTCAGCTCAAGGGCTATTCCCATCGTATTATCTTAAAAGAGAATTCTGTTCCTGTGCAACACAAAGCCAGGCGCATTCCGATAGTGGTTAGGCAAGAAGTTAAGAGTATGATTGATGACATGCTTGTTTCTGGGATTATTGAACCTGTGGAGGCTTCACCTTGGGTTTCTCCCATTGTCGTCACAAAAAAATCGGATGGCAAACTCCGTTTCTGTGTTGACTTGAGGTCGTTGAATGATTGTGTGATTGCGGATACTTTTCCACTCCCTAATATTTCGGAACTGGTCACTACTCTGCATGGTGCTAGGGTGTTTTCTAAGTTGGATCTTAGAAGTGCTTATCACCAAATTAATCTTCATAAGGACTCTAAACACTTGACAGCCTTTATCACACCGTTTGGCACGTTTCAATTTACACGGTTGCCCTTTGGTCTCATTTCGGCTGCCAGTGTG
This sequence comes from Triturus cristatus, assembly GCF_964204655.1. Taxonomy (NCBI): domain Eukaryota; kingdom Metazoa; phylum Chordata; class Amphibia; order Caudata; family Salamandridae; genus Triturus; species Triturus cristatus. The sequence goes on from NC_140593.1 coordinate 201,776,942, forward strand.
TTTCAGAGGATGGTAACTGATCTTTTTGAAGGTGTTGGTAATACTGTGTTTTTCCAAGACGACATTTTGGTTTATGGTGACTCTGAAGAGCAACACAATGTCATTCTCAGGCTGGTTTTGGACAGACTTTTGTCAGCCGGCTTGACGTTGCGTAGGGACAAGTGCAAGTTTTTGACTGAACAGATAGATTATCTAGGTTACACTATTAGTGCGAGTGGTGTACGTCCGAAACAGGACTTATGTCGTGCTATTCACTCTGCTCCCAGGCCTAAGGACAAAGATCAGTTGCGTTCCTTTATGGGACTTATTGAATATTACTCAAAGTTTGTGAAAAAATTTTCAGATAAAACTGTTTCTATGAGGTCACTCCTCAAGAGAGGTGTTAGTTTTGTTTGGTCTTCCCAGTTGCAAGAGTCTTTTGAGGCCATCAAAAGAGAGATTTGTAATGCAAAAGTGCTTACTCCTTTTGATATTAAAAAGACTTCTGTGGTGACCGTAGATGCTAGTGCTACTGGTTTAGGGGCTATGCTATCTCAAGTTTATGATCAATCTGAGTGTACAGTGGCTTTTGCCTCTAGAACTTTAACTGATGCGGAGAAAAATTATTCAGTAATTGAGAGGGAGGCCCTAGCTGCTGCTTGGGTAGTGGAACACTTTAGAACTTATTTGTGGGGTTTGAAGTTTGTGCTGAAGACGGATCATAAGCCCCTCATAAAAGTTCTCTCTCCCGGGGGCACGGGCAAAGGCTCTGCTAGACTGGCGAGGCTTGCTTCTAAGCTCCAAGAATTTCAATACTCTGTTCAACATATCCAGGGCTGGAAGAACACTCAAGCGGATTGTCTTTCAAGGTTATCTTTGGATTGGAGGTCAGTTCTTGATTCTTCCACTTCTAGCTCCTCTAATGATATTGCTGTAGCTTCAGTGGAAGATGCTGTGTTTGTTGGTGAAGGGGCTTTCCAGGCTTGTGATTGGGAGAGAGAGAGATGGCTGTGGATGTGACGTTGCAGGAGGTTATCAAACTTATTTCGCTTGGTTCTAGAAGGGAGAGTGCGGTGTCGGTTTCTGTGCGTCCTTTTCTCAAGGTCTTGGATGATCTTTCCTTAGTTGGGGACAATCTTATCGCTAAAGGGGAGAGGTTCATACCTCCTTGTGGTCTAAGGAGCAAACTTTTGGCCTTGGCACATGAGGGGCATTTGGGTCAAACTCTCACTCAGCGTCGTCTCAAAGACAATTTCTGGTGGCCTGGCATGGATTCTCAAGTTGTGGATTGGGTGGAGAATTGTCCAACATGCAGAGAGGGGGAAAAGAGACTCAAGGTTTGTCCTGGTACTTCGCAGGGGCATCTACCTAATCCAGGTTCCCCGTGGCACACCATTTGTTTAGATTTTATTGGTCCCATGGGTGAGTTACATGAGAGAGACAGATTTGCCATAGTGGTGGTGGATGTTTTTTCAAAATGGTTAGTTGTGGAATTTACCAACAATATCACTACTGATACCACTATCAGATTCTTAGGAAATTTGTTCAAGGATGAGGGCCTTCCTTCTATAATCATTACTGATAATGGTACTCAATTGATTTCTTCTGATATGCAATCTTTTCTCATGGGATGTGGGATATCTCACCATCGCACATCTTTGTACAACCCACAAGACAATGGGATTTGTGAAAGGGCCAATAGGGTGGTAAAGGGCATCATACAGATGGCTTTTTCTGATGGTTCTATTGTTCGGAAAATGGTCAATGAAATGTTGTGGGCATATCGCACTACACCTCTGATTGATGGTCAGCTGTCTCCTTTTCAAATAATGAGGGGGCGGGTTCCTGGCTCTAAATTGATTCCGGCCTGGATGAAGAAGGTGGTTGCTGGGGAAAAGGATCTTGCTGTGTTGCTGCCTACTTCTTCTGTGCGTCCTTTTTGTGTGGGGGATTTGGTCAAGGTAAAAAGGGGCAGGATAATCAAAGGGTTGTCAAAATTTCAGGGTCCTTTTACGGTCAAGAAGGTTTTGGATCATTGTGTCATTCTTAACAATGGGGAATGTTGGAATTTCAGGCGGGTAGCTTTGTATCGGAGAGGTGCTTCTTTGGAAGGTCTTGGAGACTCTCCTGGGGAATCTCCTTCTTCTGAAGAAGGAAGCAGTGGGTATCTTTTGGCTTCTCTGCCTTCGGAGTCTCACTCTGCTGGTGCTGCACCTCTGGTGGTTGGGGGTGCTGGGGATTCGTCAACATCTAATCCTATTCCTCTACCTGTACCTTTGGTCTCCAATCGCACTCCACGTTTTAGGAGGGCTCCAACCTACTTGCAAGATTTTGTTTGTTGATGTGTTTTTTGTTTTTTTTTTGTTTGTTTTTGTTCTGTTTTCTTTAGAAGGGAAGAAGATGTGTAGTACATGCTTAGTGTTTCTATGCTCATGGAATGTTTATTCTCTTATGTTCTTCCCTGTCCTGTGAGTTCTAGGTTCTCTTCCAAGACAGTTGCTGTTGGCTTCTGTCGTGGAGAGTCCGTTCTTGTGTCTGCTCTGTCTCATTAAACTGCTCTTCAAGAAGATACCTATCTATGCCTACTTATTTGCTACAACTACCTACACCACTGTAGAATACAGGGGGGTGGTAGTGGCACTCTAGAACTAGCTGGTCTAACCGCTGACATATCCTGTGGGAGTGTCCGGAAGCGGTTGGGACACCATACAAAACATTATGGCTCTTCTTCATCGGAGTTTAGAGATAGGCTATGGCCATCGGATTTCCCTCAACCAACTACAAGTAAAAGCGCCGTAAAAAACTTGGTGTATGGTTCGAGGAAAACCTGAATTTTTCGACACAGGTGAAGAAGCTGGCCAGTACCTGCTTTGGCACTCTTAGATCCCTGAGGAAGTTTCTTCCTCTGTTGCCAGGTAGTGCCGGGGAAACTGTGGTCCGTGCCGTCATTTTATCACGTTTGGACTATGCGAACGCCCTTCTGGTGGGCAGCCCTGGTTTTTTAGTTAAGAAACTGCAGGTTGTTCAAAACTCGGCGGTCAGGCTGCTTCTGGGCCTGCGATCTAGGCTTAGTGTTCGCACTCACCTGAGCTCTTTGCACTGGCTCCCAGTCGAAGCCCGTCTAAAATACAAAATGTTATCCATTGCCCATCGGGCCCTTTATGGCCTGGGACCCATCTATCTGCGGAAGAGGTTTGCCTTTTACACACCAGGAAGACAGCTGCGCTCGTCTGCTCAGCTGCTGGTTCAGACCCCCAGGTTTAATCGTCAAAGACTTGGAGGTATTCCTTCGTACGCAAAGCTGGCCTTGCCTGGAATTTATTGCCCTTGGCACTTCGGGCTACTCAGGACCCTCTTCTGTTTAAGAAAAAACTAAAAACACTGCTTTTTTAGTCTGGTTTTGGTATGCATTTCTTTTTTTCCTTTTTCCGAAGCTAGCACCGGGACACTTTCGAGTAGCCGTGCGCTGTATAAATTAAATATAACATAACATAACAACTCCTAGGAACTACACAACACTACAACTACCGCCTTCTTCTTTTTAGGGAGAGTCCAGCATCGACCACGAGGAAGAAACAGGTACATGAATCAACCATGGGAAATGGCAACGAGACGGCATTATTACAAAACATAGTTAGCTCTCCCATTTTTAATCTATCTGATCAATCACTGTCTAAAGCAGAAGAAAGTATCCTAGGAAAAGGGGTGCCGTTCGTGGTAGGAGTCTGAGACTGGTTTTAACAAAGTGCTTTTAACGGAGGGGTCTATCCAAGGCTGAGGAACGGAGGAGCCGCCTGAAACCTCATTGGAGGCTGTCACCCGAGGAAGCGAGTGTAATGCGGGACTGCGAGGACCAGCAGCCCCGCGATTGAACACAGCTGTGTCCTCTTCCCGTACTCCCGCCCTCCCGCCCTGACGCTATAACACTCCTCACGGCCCCGCTTCGCGGGAGCCGTTCGTGGTAGGAGTCTGAGACTGGTTTTAACAAAGTGCTTTTAACGGAGGGGTCTATCCAAGGCTGAGGAACGGAGGAGCCGCCTGAAACCTCATTGGAGGCTGTCACCCGAGGAAGCGAGTGTAATGCGGGACTGCGAGGACCAGCAGCCCCGCGATTGAACACAGCTGTGTCCTCTTCCCGTACTCCCGCCCTCCCGCCCTGACGCTATAACACTCCTCACGGCCCCCACTTCGCGGGTGCCGTTCGTGGTAGGAGTCTGAGACTGGTTTTAACAAAGTGATTTTAACGGAGGGGTCTATCCAAGGCTGAGGAACGGAGGAGCCGCCTGAAACCTCATTGGAGGCTGTCACCCGAGGAAGCGAGTGTAATGCGGGACTGCGAGGACCAGCAGCCCCGCGATTGAACACAGCTGTGTCCTCTTCCCGTACTCCCGCCCTCCCGCCCTGACGCTATAACACTCCTCACGGCCCCCGCTTCGCGGGCGCCGTTCGTGGTAGGAGTCTGAGACTGGTTTTAACAAAGTGCTTTTAACGGAGGGGTCTATCCAAGGCTGAGGAACGGAGGAGCCGCCTGAAACCTCATTGGAGGCTGTCACCCGAGGAAGCGAGTGTAATGCGGGATTGCGAGGACCAGCAGCCCCGCGATTGAACACAGCTGTGTCCTCTTCCCGTACTCCCGCCCTCCCGCCCTGACGCTATAACACTCAGCACGGTCCCCGCTTCGCGGGACGCGCGCGGGCGCGCGCCGGGCGAAGCCCGGGCCAAGGGCGGGCCCGTCTGAGCCCGTCCGAGTACGTCAGAGAACGGAACGGGACCCTTCTCTAACACTTGCTGCTTGTAACTTTGGGTGCCTGGTAAGTGCAAGTTAATTACTGCACCTTTGTAACTCAGAGGGACTTTGTCTTAAGACGTGGTAACTAGATGACAAAAATGGATAAAACGCAGAAAAGGGATGGTCCTATTTTGCAATCGACTGGGGGCGCCCTAATGGGAACATTGGACAATTTCTTGGTGAGAGTGCAGTCAGCCCTTGCTAAGGACATTGAATTAACTGAGAAAAGACTATCACTAGACATTCTCTGTGACAAGAGGTCCTCTTTGGGGAATATGGCTAACTCAAAATCACCTCCTTGTGGTCAGCCTGTAAGGTTGGATTCCTCGAGTCCAGTGTCTCCCGTGATGGAAGAACAAACTAATGAGTCAATGATTTGCCCCATGTCTCTGATCGAAATAATGGACGATAATGTTGACACTGTTAATATGGGTAATGGGGTTCCCACTTCCGAACCTTTGTTAGGTGTTAAGACCCGCTCAACCAGCAACCTAAATGCGGCTTCCGGCAAGCAACAACCAGCCATTACCCTGAAAAAAAACTGTAGGGGTAATCAAAAGAAAGCCGCTGGGAAGATCGTTAACACTAAGGTTGGTCAATCCCTCGCCTCTGTTTCAACGAAGGCTACACCTTCACACCCCAAACCCCAAACAACTGAAACAAGGTCACATCCATTACCACCATTGGGGACGTTAGATGTGGAAGTAACAGACACAGTACCTTTTTGGGTCAAAATGGAAAGTATTGTTAAGAAATTATGTGATCCCATCTACGAAAGATTAGGTTCTATTGAGAGTAGACTTGTATGTATGGAACTCTCACTTGCATCGGGTAATTCTCGGGGTGGCAAACAAGGCCTGAGCTTGTTAAAAGAGCGTTCTGGCATAACAGGACAACGGATTGTGACCAAATCCACTGCCAGTAATTTGGTTAATTCTGCACTAGATAATCGACCTATCCCCCAGGAGTCTAATCCGACTTCAGTAGTGGACACTCGGATAGTAGATGAACATCTCTCCCCACACCCGATACCAACTAGCCCTAGGGAAAGTAGAGTAAGAACTGACAGGCAGCTTCCAATCATTCAGCCTGCAGCACAGGCCTCTCCAGGCCTAATTGATCTACATTTACCCCCTGAAGCTGCCCCCTATGTGGTGATTTTAACTGGGGTTCCCAACCTGGCGAAGGGAGCAAGGGAATCCTATTGGGATTTAAAGAACAAATGTACACATTGGCTTAATGCCAACCGACCAATGCCGGCCCAGATGCGTGCTGAGATCTTATATGCAAGGCGTGTAAACTGGGTGGGCAGAAGTACCAAGTCATCTAAGGGGGATTGTGTTGTTATTAATTTCAGGGATAGGCGGTGTGTGGAATATATTTGTTCTTGGCCCCAAAATGCTTCTTCGTCTATGATATGTACAATGCCACTGTCTTACTTTTATGTATCTAAGTCACAGCCTACAGGTGGGAATACACGCAGGGGCCCCTTGACTAATGGAACCTTTCTCGAGGACATAAGATCGATTAACAGATTTGATGTACTCTCTGGGCTAGCGGACTGTGACTGACTGTTTGATGGTAGAATACACTCTAATGATGTTATACCACGTGTATCCTTAATAACATCTGGTAAATGTGGAAAAACAAATGTGGTTTTAACGGCAGATGAGGGTGTGTGTGATAGTGATCCGCCTAATGGTAGAGATGTTAACATATCCCTTGTCCAAGGAAATATGACAGGGATCAGAGAACAAGGCATCCTTGTTGAATGTCAAAACGAAATTTCAGGCATTAATCCCATGCCTTGTCTTGGGCAAGATATAGCCCCTTCCCCTATATCTATCACAGGGAGTATGGAAGGGGGATTCTTCATCTCTGCAGGCCACGTATTGTTTTTATCTTGGAATGTGGCGGGTATAAACTCTAAGCTATCATCTCCCCTTTGGGTAGATTTTATCAGTAAGCACGACATTTGTCTTTTCCAAGAGACATGGTCAGTGGACCCGGTGTTCATGCTGGGATATTTGAATTTTTTTGTTCCGGCAGAGAAAAAACCCAGGGGACGGGCATCAGGAGGCCTGATCATCTGGGTTAAACAGAATCTGGAATGCAAAGTTCAAACTACTCAAACACAGAACCCCGACATATTGGGAATTAGGCTGACCAGTCCGCAAAACCTTAAAATTGACATTTTTAATGTATATGTAAGGGGCTTACCAGGCGGGAAAAAATCTGAGGTGATATCTGCATTAAACACCATTGTAGAATCTAGCCCCATTGATGTGCTCCCACTTATTGCGGGAGATTTTAATACGACCTTCGAGCCACTCGGATCTCAAGACATGCTTCTGACAGAGGAAGAGGATGCAAAATGGGGTGTCCCACAGCTTGAGGCAAAGACAGTCGGCAAATGGACTGAGGCGGCCCTGTACCTGAAAGGGTTCTGCCTGGGCAACCAGTTGAGGGCAGCCAATGGCAGAACCAAATCAGACAGGATGTGTAACAAAACGTAGAACAATGGTACTAGGGCAAGTAATATAGATTACCTCTTAGTCCATTTGAGGATGTGGCATACGTTAGTGGACATGGTGGTCGAGACACGGATTGAAAGCGACCACAATCCCCTAGTAGCCGCGTTTGATTTGGGAATGGGAGCTAGTAAAGATCAAACTCCTGATAAGAATGGCCCAGCTGTAGTTCTATCAAATAACGAACGCCACCTCAAATGGCGTTACGTAGTAGAACACCCAGATTTGTTAGGTAGTATAGAGTCCCATGTTGAAGAGGCGCTGTCGTCAATTACGGCAGTAGGTAATTTAGGACAACCCTCAGTAACATTTGAGGAAATTCATGGAAAATTAGTTGAAAAACTAAAATCATGTTTTTGCAGACCCCCTGTAGTGCAGAAAGCCCCAAGAAGCAAACAGGAGGGTTGGTATAATGCCTCCTGTAAACAAGCTCGTACCGAGCTGGGACTTGCTCTAATATCAAAAGATTCGAGCAAGATTAAATTTGCTCGTAATATTCATAAAAAAGTTTTATGGAAAGCAAAAAAGGATTGGAACGAATGTGAGTGGCAAGACCTAAAAGCAGCATGTGCTGATAAAGACCAGAAAAAATTCTGGAATATTTTTAAATGGAAAAAGGGCGAAATAGTTGACAGTCCTCACAATCATGTACCCCAGAGTTCTTGGGTAGATTTTTTTAAGTCTCAGTACTCGATAGGCCCTGAGGAAGCTAGCAAGCCTTTTCAGGTGAGGCCGTTTTATGATACCCCTGTGTTTAGTGTCGGGGAGGTTGACATTGCGCTTGATAAGGTCACCCAGGGTCGTGCGCCCGGCATGGATTGTATCCCGGCCGATGTATTTTTGTATAAAAGAGCGAGGTGGTCATTATATATCATGCACCTAGCAAATGCTATTGCTCAGGGAATGGCGATCCCGTACTCTTGGAAAGGTGCAGAAATCGTCCCAATATATAAAAAAGGGGATAAATCGTTGGCTTGCAATTATAGACCCATTAGCTTGATAGATGCTTTACAAAAGATTTTGGGAATGGAATCCAGTAATGTGCTAAGTCCATTGCAGGCGGGGTTTCGCCCTAAAACCAGCACCATAGACCAGGTCTTTAGGTTCATTGTCCTCTATTGGAGGACAGTGGTCCTAGAAAAAGGGGTTTTGTACACTGTGTTCGTCGACCTGCGGGCGGCCTTCGACTTGGTCCCACGTGACAAGCTGTGGCAAGTGTTGGAGGGTTTGGGGATGGCGCCGGAGTTATTGGCATTGGTCGTCCGCTTACATGAGAGCAACCTTGCTCGGGTCCGGTGGGGAAAGCAGGGCGAGGTTACGGAGTCTTTCCCCGTGGAGCGAGGAGTGCGGCAAGGCTGTGTCTTGGCACCGACCTTGTTCTCACTCTTCGTGAACGGGGTGGTCGAGTTCCTCTCCCGGGTCCCTTCAGACGCTCCGGCAATGTCCGGTACCCCCATTCCTGTCCTCATGTTCGCGGACGACACTCTGCTGATTTCTAAAACTCCGAGTGGCCTACAGCTAACCCTCCGGCGCTTTGAAGAATTCTGCTTGCTACGTGGCTTGGAAATTAACGTCTCTAAGACCAAGTTCATGGTTCTGAATAGTCCGAACCCGTGTAGATCGTACAAACCCTTCAGTAGCGTAATTGTTATGAATGGCTCTCCCCTGGAACAGGTGGATGCCTTCACTTATTTGGGAGTAACACTACAGAAGAATATGCGTTGGAAAAGCCAAATAGACTCTTCTATTTTGAAGTTCAAACAACAGACAGGTTTCCTTTTAAAAAGATTCAAAACCTCGCAGACCCAGCCTATAGCCCCACTCCTTGAGGTCTATACGATGAAGATACGTAGCTCATCCTTATATGGTTCTGAGCTATGGGGATACGGAAGTAACCCAAAAAGATTGAATGTCATGGAGAGCGAGTTTATAAGGAAAGTTGTTGGCGTACCGCAAAGTACTCCCTTGCTACCCCTTTTTTGGGACCTAGGTTTGAAAACCATACAAGATACCGCCAACTTGCGACCATTGCTGTACTGGCGTAGGATCTGGTCAACTGAGGAGCTAAAGCATTATGCGCTGGGCCTAAAAGAAATAATGGAGAAAGATCACTTCCATAGAATAGACTGGTTGAGGTCCATTAAGGTGTTACTCTATAGATTGGGATGGAACAACCTTTGGGATGATCCTCAAAATGCTGTTTTTCCCCCAAAGGAAATTGTTAAAGCCAAGTACTGGGAATTTATTGCCATGGAATCTGCTGCAAAGGGGTGTACTTCCCAGCTAACAGCTAGATATCTAGAGATTAAGGCTTATCCCAGTCAGGAACTTTATTGGGATTTGATAGAAGCACCAACTGATCGTAAATTTTACTTTCAGTTTAGGATAGGTACTCTCCCTATTTGCTCATTTACATCTAAATGGACAAAAGGGTCCCCGGATAAATGCCCAAAATGTAGGGATATGATTGAATCTTTGAGCCATTTTTTTTTTTTTTGTCCTCTCTATGAGCTCCCACGGAAAAAATGGTTATTACCTGTCTGTCGCCTTTTAGGCACCCGAAGACACGTAGAGGCATTAAGAATCTTGTGTTCAGATCTGAGCCCATTAATTGCAATTGCAATGGCAAAGTATATAAAGTGGGCCTGGATAATACGATCCAGACAGACAAATATTAAAAGTGCCTAATGTAGTGGCGCTTGTTCGAAGTCATGTATTATGTATCTTTTATCTTCTAGTTTCGGATTTATCTGCTTAATTTAAATTAAATTAGGAAGTTTTTCTAATCAATTGTCTCACTAGATATTATTGTTGTTTATGTAAATTGATGTTTAGCACAGGAGTAAGTCCGAAAATCATGTGCCTATGGAAATATGTTATGTATTGTTTTAATTTATGTTTTAGCATGTGTATGTAGTTGGATAATGTATGATACTTTCATGACTTAATTGTCGAATAAAGTTTTTTCAAATCGAAAAGAATTGTCCTTTGTACCCAAAAAAAAGACTGATTTTGTCAAAAATATAACTGAAGTAACAGAGTTTTGCTGCAAGATATGACTCAAGGCATTTTTATTAAACAAGGATTTTACAGCTAACATTGAGAGTTCAGGACTTAGGAATAAATCAACGTTTTGTCCTCCATCAAATAAAATTCGTAAAGAGATTTTGACATTTGAACATACAGTGCTATCAGCTATCAATGATATGGAGAAGAAAAAGAACTTTGTCAATCACAACATTTCAAAAAAAGAAAGAGAGGCTTTAACATTTCTTAAGAATGATTCTTCAATTGTTATCAAACCAGGCAATATAGGTGGTGTCATTGTGGTCTGGTCCACCTCAAACTATCAAATAGAAGTGCTGAGACAAACAAGTATTCAAGAATTCTATAAGAAAGTTCAAACTCATCCTACACGAGAAATCCAAGGTAAACTATCTGAAATACTGAAAGAAGGTTTTGACCAATGCTTTATTAGACCGAAGGAGTATGAGTTTATTGTTACATAGAAACATCCAAGAACACCAGTGATATATATGTTGCCCAAAGTGCACAAGAGACAGCACACCCCGGTTGGCTAATAGTCTCTGGATGAAAGTCTGTCTTAGAACCAATATCAAAACATGTAGACATTTTTTTAAAACCATTTTTGGAAGAAGTCCCCTCTTATTTAAGAGATACCATGGCATTTATTAATAAAATTGAAACTATAGAGTTCTCTGAGACTAATCAAAGACTAGTCGCTTTTGATGTGGTTTCATTATACACACAAATGCCACAAGAGGATGGCCTAGTGGCAATTGAATTGCTCCTGGAGACTAAACCTAAGCCAGAACAAGTACTCACAAAGTTTTCACGCTTTGCCCCAAAGAAAAAAAAAATGACTTCAGATTTGGCAACGATTTTTACTTCCAAGTAAATGGGACTGCCATAGGCTGTCCATTCGCACCAGAGCTAGCAGTATTGTACATGGCAAAATTTGAAGAATAATAACCCATATCAATATCAAATTATGAGTTGGGTAAGATACATCTACAATATATTTTTCATATGGACAGGATCAGAAGACACATTGGAACAATTACTCTGCTGGTTAAATGAGTGAACCCCAGACATTAAGTTTTGTGTCCATCATAATTCCTCGAGAATTACATTCTTTGATGTTGAAGTATATGCATCAGATGGTCTATTAATGACAATGTTACATACTAAGCCGACCAATGGAAATAAAGCTTGACATTATTCCATTCACCACCCACGCTGTCTTCGGGACAATTTACTTTTCAGTCAGTTTTTAGAGATACAAAGAAATTGATCCCACAAAAGTGATTACCATTTTCATGCAACAAATTTGATGAATAAACTAAAAGAATGTGGATATGCCAAATGATTTCTAAAACATTCCATGAAAAGAGCGTGGTGGACACCAAGGAAGAAACTTTTAAGAAAAAGAGACAGTCCAAAGTCGGACCGTCTTGTTTGTATATCAACATTTTGCACAAAGACTAATCATTTGAAAAAGTTCATCAATCAAAATTGCCATTTGATTGCGAATCTGGACCACTCCTTTACTAAACCGCTGTTCCCACTCAATAAGGAAGGAAGCTTTGGCAACCAAGTGGTTTGTGCAACGCTGCCAACATTATCTGCGAAAACAGTCTGCGAAATGTTTTTTATCTACCACCAATGCAAGGACATCATAAGTGTGGCACATGTACTTTCTGTAATCAAACCATTGATAGGAGTGTGTTTGCACACAAAAACGTCTTTTGGAAGCACAATGCGTTTTCCAACTGTAAGACAAAAAATGTGGTATAGGGAGTACCCTGCCCATGTAATATGTTATACATTGGTAAAATGAACCAGGAAGTGCACCAACGGATTACTCAGCACAAGTCCAGAATTCATAAAAAGTTACTCACTGCACCATTGCCTAATCATTGGAGAAACCACAAACACATAAAAATTGATTTGTGGTGGTTGTGGTGGACTGTTTTATCATCAGTAGAATCTGAGAATCACGGCGGAATCCTGGAAAGGCATCTAATTCAGAGAGAGGCTTTCTTAGTTGTGAAAGTTAACTCCATAACTTATAACAGTCCTAAGGGCATTACTTGATATGTATCTGAAATCGCCATAAAGATCTTGGGGAGGGTCCAGTTTCTATTACAAAATAGTGTGGGCATTTTTTTATTGCACACATTTTTTTATTGATTATGATTTGGTCATGACTAATCCTACATTCGCCATGGCTTCATACTTGTGGTTTGGCCATTAGAGCCTGTGCGAGGACATTAGAATCGACCATAATCCCACTAATTTGTCAATATTAAAAATATGCTGGCTCTTTTTGCTACCAAATAACAACTGAGACAACATTTCCCAGAATTCTGTGGGCACACACAATTTGTTCATTTAAATTATTTAATTTTTTTGCGTTGATATATAATAATATATTTTTTGTGCAGACATATAATAAATTTTAACCTTAATTGAAAGTGCAACATATGTAAAAATATTCATTACTCCAAAAAGACCGTCTTCCATACGTATTTTAAAGGACGAACCGGAACATCAGACCCGGTAGTACTTCAATCAACCGCACGTAACTAAAAGCCGAAACTTTCTCGTCCGAGACACCTCCCTGCAGTAGCTGCTACATAGTTGACTTTTGTCTGGACAAACTAAAGTAAATTAGACGAGGTACATTCTGGTCGGAGATAGTTTGTCAAGTTATCTTAGGTTTTTGAAGTAGTTTGATAGAATGGTGGGCCGGAGGTTTAACTCGGCATTTATAAAGTTGACTTTTACAAGGCTAGTGTTTCACATGTTCAGAGTTATGATAAGACGTAACAAGTTGGCAACTAAATGAATATTGTGTTATTTTGTGACATTAGTTACCTTTGTTGGTTCACAGGAATGTGGTAATGAAATGAGAGAAGGTTATGGACCCTCAATGATTGATTTCCTGGGAATAATGTTCCTTGTAGATGTGAGTTCTCCTTTTGTTGATTCTCAATATATTAGCAATCTAGAATTGGATGGAGAAAAATCAGCTTTTTTTGTCCCCTTTTTTCTTTTGTGTTCTCAGATGGAGGTGGAGTAAAAGTTGAATTTGTATTCAAACTTAAATCTTGGAGAAATAGATAGTACGGTTTAGCAGTAGTGTGATGAATTAGATTTGGATGGCAATGAATCAATACAATTGTTTGGTAAATATGATTGTGATGTATTATTTTTCAGCTCATTTGTGTTCTGAGTCCTGAGGAGAACCCGAAAAAAGACATAGAAGGGTTCAAAACGCTTCAACTGTTTTTTCACCACCAAAGAAGTGCTGTACACATGCAGTACCACTGTGCTCATTATTAATTGTTTTGATTTGTGACTGTCTCCTATGAGCTCAGTAGGGGCACTGTTTGGTTGCAGCCTTGTTGAAAAAAATAGGATTATTATACTTCAGCACTAGTCTCAAGGCCATTTTTTGTTCCTAAATAAGGTTTTACTTTAACAGAACTTGAGCTCAAAACTGGAGGTGTAATATTTTTTTGTGATATGTTATTTGTTTTGTGTATTGTCTATATAATTTGTTCATTGTTGTAAATATTGTATTATTAATGTCCCTGTGTAAATGTGAAAAATGTGGATATAAATTTTGATAAAATGCTTGTTCTAAATTGATGAACTATATATGTGGCTTCTCGCCTCTGAAATGGCCTGCCACTCACGTTGAGGAAATCCCATGATCTCCTCACTTTCAGAAGGAAATTAAAAACGTGGTTTATCCAACAGCAGCCTTAAACTGAAGTACTTTGGCTCGGTGTTGCAGGTCTTTTGCATTGAGCACCGGGACACTCCCAGGAGTAGCCATGCGCTTGATAAATACCTGTTAACATAACATAACATTTCTTGAGAAAAAAAAGTAAATATGAAAAAATATTGATATGGTCATGGCAATTGAGGTGTGTGATCATGAGGTATGAAAGAAATGAAGAAGTGATATCTGTATTGGCATTTGAGGTGTTGTTTGACAACTTTATAAAAGTGGCATTTTCAAAATTGCAATTCAAAACTGGACTTCACCAAATGTTAGGATTCTAAATTGTGATTTCAGAGACACCAACATCAGCTGGTTATCCCTTCTCATTCGGATATTACACCTATAAAATATAATAAGGCAACTCGAATGTTATCCTAAGGAAAAGATAGTCCTTGCAGTAGTGAAAAAATTGTTTACGGGTTTTTCACTACCAGGTCATGTAAAACTTAAAAGTACATGTCCTACTTTTTAAATACATTGCATCCTGCCCTCTGGGCTGCCCAGGGCCTACCCAGTGAAGACTTATCTGCATTAAAAAGAAAGATTTGGGCCTGGCAAATGGTTTATTTTGTTAGGTAAAATGGCACTTTAAACTACACACACACAGGCTGCAACTGCAGCTCCTGAAATTGGGTGGCACAATCAGTGCTGCAGGCCCACTAGTAGCATTTCATTTATAGGCCCTGGGCACATGTAGAGCCACTTTACTAGGGATGTATAAGTAAATTAAATATAAAAAATGGGAATAAGTCAAAATTGTACCATGATTAGAGGAGAGAGCACAAACACTTTAACACTGGTTAGCAAAGCAAAAAAAAGATCAGGAGAAATGAATCGGGAAGGCAAAAGGTTTTAGGGAAGACTACCCTAAGGCTGAGAGATCTAAGAGATACTCTCTTCTTTGAGGTGCTGGTAACTCATCAATGGTTTGTGACTGCAGTCATGGTCGCAAGCAACTAAAACTTCCCATTGTGATCGACTGTCAAATGTATGTAAAATGACAAGTAACAGAATAAGGGAGCATTTAGTCCTGACAATTCACTGAACATGCAAAAACACAGCAAAAGGCTGCCACGCAAAATAAATAAAAATTGTAACATTGTGTAATAGCTTGAAATTGTTTGGGTTTCAGTTAACTACATGTGCTGCAAAGATGAGTTGGTATCTTCATCTTTGCTGTGACTAGACCTGTGACGAATGTGAGGTGTTATTTTTTCATTCAATAAAAGAAAAGTGCCATTTCCTACATTACTGACAACCCAGTGGAAATTAAGATAAAACATACCAGCATTTTTCAATACCCAAATCAAATACGATAGATTTGATTTGTGTTTCAAGTATATCTCACACACAGTTTCAGATCCCACTGTGCGACAAAATGCAGCAACTATTCCCTATTTTTCTCCTGCAAATGGCCAGTGTTGGATGATTTCTCACCACGAAATCCCTTACAGTCTGATTTTTGAAGTGAAAATTCCTGCTCTCACCTTCTTTATGGGAAAATGCTTTGGCGAGGTTGTGCTTGAAAAATTGAGGTTACTTAAGGGACTCATGTTTTTTACTGCACGCCTGTGGAGTTTTTTAAAGTATAAATTCCACTCATTTCCGCATCTGTGCATTTCAGTTGTCCCAGGTCCAGTGTTAAAAACTGTTCGAATCACTGCTATTTTCCCATAAAGTATCTCAATTTTATAATGGCAGGGTGGTGAATGCTTTTATGTCTGTTATTGTAGAGCAGTGATTTACAAATCGATCGAAACACTAAACTAGATTTTCTTCCATAAAACTACCCAAAATATCTAATACTACTTGAATTCATGACACAGGAATGGTAGAAAAATACAGCCTTGTAGCCCACCACTGTGGACTTTCCTAGTCATTAAAGGGGCACTCTAGTCCTATTGGCTAATGACAAGATGTTGGACTCTAAAGGTCACTGTAACAAACTGTGGAAGGCTGTAAGGATATCAGAACAATCCATACTATTGTCAGTATGACTTAACTGGAAAAAAAAAAAATGTCTCCCTGCATCTTGCTCCTGCCTTCTCTTTTGGCTCCTGTGATCAGTGACTGGTGCTAGGAGCACATACCAGTGTGCAGGGCTCAAGCAGCTTTTATTTATGCACATCTTGGACTGTATGAGTAGGGAGTCACCTCTTCAATGTATTGAACACTAGCTCTACATCTCTCTTGCAAAATTTAACATTTGAGGAGAAGGAGAAGGCTCTAGAACGAGGCAATAGAATGTCAATATTCATAGATCATTGCCACTCCATTTTTATAGTTGAGCTCTCCACCAGTGTAATACACTGTTACAATTACAATCCACTGTTGCTTCAGAGCAGTAAGTTGATGATTTCAATATATGTTATTTCCTGGTAGAAAGTACTCTTGGTTTTATTTCTGTTATGGCTCTAGTTCATCATACTCCTATTTCTAACCAAAGGGAATGACAATAACATATTTTTGTATCAAATATCTAATTATATATTTATTAATTTAAATGTTTTAGGGAAAACCCCAACATATGGACAGTGGGCAAAATCCACATATTCCTGGAGAGATGTATATGAAGGTGTTTTGAGAGTCTTAAATGCTTTGTTGTTGCAGGAAACATCTAGGCTAAGATATAAGTTGTTTCTTATGTTCTGAATCTCTCCCACAAAGACATTTGTCTCTTCTTTAGACCATTATCACAGGGAGATGGATTTTTTTATATGCAACACATTCTGAAGGCAACTTGGACCTCGAAGTGTAGCCCAGGATGGCTTGTTAGTATTGTGACTAGTGTTTTTCTGCTTTTTATAGAGAAATGCAGCTCTGTATTTGCAGATGCCCCCTTGCAAGTTTTGAAAGGTATGGACGGTTTATTTGGTTGACCTGCTTCTGCTCTCAGATTCTTGCCAGTCTCTGGTCAGGCACATTTGACAAGACAGCTCTTAGGTGGATGCCAGTGATAATGATTTTGATGTATCTTTGGCCATGAGTCAAATTGCAAAGTGCAGTTATATTTACATCATCAGTCATAATAGCGAGCTCTTCTTTCCAGATACAATCTCCTCTGGATACTAATGATATTGTTTAGTAACTCCCACTTTGAATGGTTGATTTTGCTGTTTTAAAAATAGTCAACAGTGTAACATGCCTCGTCATCAAATATGGCTGCAGTGTCTTTAGTTACCAATTGCATAACATACAACTTACTGTAGTAATAAGGCTAATAACCCCGTTTCAAAATCTCCAGGGCATGAGCCATCATCTTAAAATTTCCCCTTGATCCAGTGTAAGTGGTGGGCCTAGGGCAGAGAAGAGCATGCATGGTCAGCCATCTGTCCATGCATACCCAACCCTACAGAATAGGTTTAGTGCCCTGGATGCAGTAGATTGACTGCACTGTAGCAAGACAAATTCTGGAACAAGAACTCTACAGGATCATAAAGACAGTCTAGGTGGAGTGGCACAGATGCTCAAACAGGATCCCCCAAGCCCCCAGATAGATTCACATATACTAATAGGGGAACTTGCACTGGAAACAGGTAACGAGGATCTAGATAGCTTAGCATTACCCCATGAAACACTGTCTTCCCAGCTGAATTCTGTGGAAGGTGCCCGCCCCTCCCAAAGATAAAGAAAATGACTATATTGTCCTGGAATGTCGCAGGCTTGTCAAATAAGTTAAATTGCACAGAGTGGGGATTTTTGGTGGACCACAAGGACATTTGTCTCTTTCAGGAGACTTGGGCCAGGGAGGGACATCCCAGAGAGGGCTTTGCAACTTTTTATATCCCTGCTAGGTGGGCTGGCAGAGGGCGGCCGTCAGGTGGTCTTGCAATTTGGGTAGCCACCCACTTGGGCTGTACAGCAGAGATCAAGTCCACGCGCTCTCCAGACCTTCAGTGTATATTTCTTAATTGGCCTAATGCTTATAAACTGGCCATTGTGAATGTGTATTCTCGCTCGGTCGGTCTGAACATGGACTCGCCAACTATAACTGAATTGTTACACTTTATTAGCTCACTTCCTGGCAATTGTCGCCTTCTTGTGGCAGGAGATGTCAATTGCCAGTTTGAGCCGTTATTGGGAATGAGTGAGGGTGCCCTTATGGCCGAGGACGACCATTGGGTGATTCCACCATGTCAATCACCATACTTAAAATTGTGGTCTCCTCTAGCGGTTCAGATTATGTCGTTCACACTAAATAATTCCCTGAGGGCCTGTAACGGGCTTACCCAGTCTGATAGCCCTTCAGTGTGTACCTTTAATAGGAAAGGGCAGGAATCGCGGATAGACTACATCTTAGTGGAGGCGAGCATGTGGTCCAAGGTTCTTGATTTTAGAGTAATTCCAAGGGCCGACAGTGACCACAATGCTCTTTGCCTGGATATGGTGTTCCCTGGCCCGAGTACAACTCCTATTCCAGAAATGGAAGATTTGGGGGAAGGAGCGTTAGTTTTATCTAACAACAGGCGAAGGGTAAAATGGGGCAAAATAATAGATTCACCACAAAAAATAGCAAAAATGTATGACTTGGTCTACCCACGACTCATAGAGGTAGATAGCCTGATTAGCCAAC
Organism: Triturus cristatus; assembly: GCF_964204655.1. Classification (NCBI taxonomy): domain Eukaryota; kingdom Metazoa; phylum Chordata; class Amphibia; order Caudata; family Salamandridae; genus Triturus; species Triturus cristatus. Next base: position 201,795,631 of record NC_140593.1, read on the forward strand.
CCAAGTCTATAGAATATAATGAGAAATTGGGTTCTATTCATGCAGATTTAGTTACTGGGCTAGGAGATGTCTTTAATCCCCTGGCACCCAAAAGGAAGAATAAGTCTCCTGTATCAGCCTGGTATAACTCTGCATGTACAAAAGCCAAGACTGAGTTGATTCTTGCAATCAAGTCTGATATCGAGAAAAATAAAATACATCATCTTAGACGGCGCTACAAAGAGGTGATGGTACATGCAAAGAGAGAATGGGACTGGGACAGGTGGCACAATTTAACACGGGCTCTGGATTCAAGAGATGCACGCAGTTTCTGGTCCATAATAAATACAGGGTCAGGGGATCCTAAAGCTGCAATAGATCCAAACATTGATGTCTCGATCTGGGAGTCCCACTTCAAGGCTCTCTATTGTGAAGAACCTTGCACACAAACACCCATTGATATAAAAGACTTAAATGTACAATATGAACCTTTACAGTTTACGCTGGGTGAAGTGCATAAAGCGATAGGGAGACTTGCTAGGGGCAAGGCCCCAGGTCTAGATAGACTGCCTGGGGATTTATTTAAGCATGAACCTGAGATCTGGGCTCCTTACTTACTTATTCTCTTTGATGCAATTTCTAGGGGTATGGAGATTCCCTGTACATGGCTGGGAGCTGAGATAGTCCCAATTTTTAAAAAGGGTTCTCCCCTGCTCCCAGCCAACTACAGGCCAATAAGTTTGATTGATGTCCCTCAAAAACTTTTTGCACGCCTGGTATTGGACCATCTTCTGGATTGGATGGAGGATAATAAGGTTTTAAGTCCATTGCAAGCGGGGTTCAGGAGGAATACATCTACTATGGACCAAGTCTTTCGCCTTATTCTCCTTTACTGGAAAACGACAAAGATAGAGGGTGGCAGCCTCTACATTGTTTTTGTGGACCTCAGGGCCGCGTTCGCTTTAGTCTCAAGGAAGAAACTGCGGCTGGTTCTTCAGGAGTTGGATGTTCCACCACATATCTTGCATACATTAATAAGGCTCCATGATGGGAACTTTGCCCAGGTCAGATGCGGAAGGAATGGGACATTGTCATCTAGGTTCCCGATTGGCAGAGGGGTGAGACAGGGTTGTGTCTTAGCACCAACCCTGTTTTGCCTTTATGTCAATGGTGTAATTTCGCATCTTGACACTGTCCCCAATAATGACGCACCAAGGTTGGGGGGCAGGCGGGTACCGGCAATCATGTTTGCTGATGACACCCTCCTGCTCTCCAAATCCCCTATGGGGATACAGCGGATATTGGATGGGTTTGGGGAGTTTTGCAGATCTAGGGGTCTCGAGATAAATGCTGATAAAACCAAGTTCATGATATTCAATCCTACGGCTTCCAAGCGCTTAAACCCGACCCTGGGGCCTGTACGGTTGGAAAGGGTTAATACGTTTCACTATCTCGGGGTAACACTACATGAAAACCTTTCTTGGGGTCCACAACAAGCAAAATCCCGTTTAAAGTTGTCCCAACTGGTGGGTGGTATCCTGAAGGTTTCAAATTCATCTACATTTAAGCCAGTAAGTCCAGCTCTGGAGATTTACAAGACTCAATCCAGGGCTGCAGCACTATATGGTGGAGAGTTGTGGGGTTACTCTGCCTGTCCCAAAATCTCTAAATTGGAATCCAATTATGTTAGACGGCTATTGTCACTCCCACAAAGTACTCCACTCTTTCCGCTAAGACTAGATCTGGGTCTCCTACCCATAGGAGATGAATTAGCATTGAAACCACTCAGGTTCTGGCACAGGCTATGGACCACTGTGGAACTGTCATGCAATAGACAGGAGCTAAAGGAGGTATTGAACCGTTCTAACCCAGATAAAATACCTTGGCTGGCTTTTGTTAAACGAGAACTCCTACGTCTGGGTTTGCATGACATGTGGAGTGACCCGGATAGGGGATGTCTAGAGTTATCCTGCAGGACCTTGGCAGGTCTCTTTAAGGAGAAGAGCCTGAATTCGGCGCTATGCACTCCTAATGGTGGCACTCTTACTGCATCTTTTTTTACTTTTAAAAGTTCCTATAAATTTGAGGACTTTATGGATATTGTTTTTCCAATTCTAGCAAGAAAACTTTTTATTCAATGGAGATATGGTACTCTCCCTCTTAAAGTTTTTACTAGCAAATGGTCAACTGCAATAGACACGATCTCTCCAGGCTGTAATTGCAGTACGGAAGATGAAATGCATGTGCTCTTCTTCTGTCCTGCCTATAGTAAGCATAGGAAGTACTGGCTGATCCCTCTATGCAGAAACCTAGGCTTTAGAAACTGCATACAATCATTTAGAATTTTAAAGACCAGTACCTTGAATTCTGTTGTGTTTGCAGTAAGCAAGTTTTTGACAGCCATGTGGATGAGAAGACGAAAACTAATGTCTAGTTAACGTAAACTAGGGAATTGCATTAATATGGACAATATTTTTGATTTGTAATTTGCAATCCTACGGACCGTTTTGATGTGAGTTTATACCCATTTGTATATAATGTTAATGGTTTTACTGTTGAAAACTAATGTCTAGTTAATCCAAACTGGGGATTGTATAAATATGGATACTATTTTTATCTGCAATTTGCAATCCTATGGATTGTTTTTATGTGAGATTATACTTATTTGTATATAATGTTAATGGTTACACTGCTGTATCTTTTATGGCCTATAATGGCCGAAATAAAGAATTTTTGGATTGGATTGGTATAAATATTTTTAGTTTTAGTTTTCAATGTACTACTTACTGATCTGTCCCTCTAACTGTACTGTGCCTCTTACAGTTAGACGGATCACAGTATTACACTAACCACAGAGGCAAATTGTTCTCTGATGGATCTTTCTCCTCCAATAGGAGGGGTGGGTATTAGGATGTCCAAAAACACAACCTTAGCCACCCAATGAGGACCACTAATTGGTGTCTAACTCAAAAGTTTGAAATAAGGTTCAAATACACTACTCTCAAACCCATACTGTAAAAAGAAAGTATCACTATAGAGAGACCCAATCTCCTAGAGAAATTTAGTGTAACCAGAATGATACAAGCAATAAGCCCTGCTATTTCAAAACAGAATAAAAGAAACAGAACCTGATATTCTGAGAAGATTTACTGATTCTCTCAACAAAGCATTTAGATCAAACAAGTAATTTTAGCACAGTTTCAAATAAAGAATATCAGGACACAATCATAGACTCAGGTAATTTAGGTAGTTTAGTTATTGTACTAATGTTCCAAAATCAATACAGATAAGCAATTTCTCAAGTATCTCAGTCAAGAATATTAAAACATATAGTGCAAGACTATGCATTTAGTCAGAAGTTCAAATCCACAAGGATGGTTTAAAATAAGCATCAGATATGATGTTACAGATTCCTACCACCATTAAAGGCAGTAGGATAGTTTAGTGCTGTTTAACAGCATCTAAAGAGTTAAAGCAAAGGGGTAAAAAATGATCTTTTTAAAGTCCTTTTAGGATGAGCCCATGACATAGGCAAAAAGGGGAAATAAAGCAAAATCAATTAGTTTAGCAAAGAAGGATTCCGGGTGAACTGCATAAAGGCAGCAGCTTTAGCAAAAAGGTAGTCCAAGATAGGGAAACATTAGGGTGTTATACCCCTCCTTTGGCATTTCCTCTTATATAGTCCTTATGACACCTTAATGGCATGGTCTCACTCAACTAGTCAGTCCATCGTATGCTTAGTTTATGCATGTATTCACCAAATAAAATTAAGTTACTCCTACATTCTTTCCCAAGCACTTCATGAGAATAAATAGGCTTTCCAGTCATCACAGGAAAGAAATATACAGTGTAACAGATTATGGCATTGGCTTGGAGTGGATTTTACCACCAAGACATCTCAGAGTAAACTTCAAAAGAATGTCTTTTGAATGTAAGATGAAACATACACAGAGCAAATAATGCAACATTTGCGGAAACGCCAATGAATTATAATGCTTGCTATGGGAAAATTGAAACTCAAGAAAGAACACATTTTAAAGCCTAAAATGCATATATCCGCTTTAAATGAATGAAACCCTAATTTGAATCACATGTAATGCATCAAATCATCATTTTATAATAAGAGAAAATAATAATCGTTTCACTAATGTAGTATTACACAAAATTGTTTAACGTTACCTATGACCTACTGCCACAATTTTTAAGATCGATACATCTAAATTATTCTTAAAAACCATTATACTAAAATTGTTTCCTAATTTTTAAAATTATTAGGGTATCTAATATCATATCTGTAAGTTTCAATTTCCTAACTAATTTTATTGCATAATTGCACCACAGTCTATTTATAATGCATTTGCAAGGAAGGGCAATGGGACTGTTAGGTCTCATCAATAGATTCATTAATTTTCATTAGTACATGAATAATAAAACATAATTTTGTGAGAAATCTTGTTATTAAAATCTATTAATAAGCATTATAACTATTTAGCAATGTATTTTCTCCTTTGCAAAATCTTTCAAGCACGCATTTACGGTGCTGCTACTGCACTTATCTCTACTGCTGTATCACTTTGTTCATCTTCTGCAATGTGCACATTCAGATTTTGTGTCTAAATCGGCAAACTTGTCTTGTAAAGTAATTTTGAAATATAAGCACTACCAAGTTTACCTCTGATGGCGGCTCAAGCTATCACAATATCTACTCATCCGATCTCATCACAGATTATGGGTTTATTTTCTTTAACCTCTTTCTTCTTCTCTCGTCTAAGATTTTCTTTTCCCATATTTGATTTCTCTTTCAAAATATTTAACATGATACATTTTTGGAAAAACTATTCCTATATTACAACTTCCATACCAACCTCTCTGTAATCTATAAAAAGCATTCTTTCAACAAATATAATGCACTCCAGGAAAGATGAGATCAACTCCCTCTAAGGGTTATATGATGGAACAATGCATGTATTCACGACGCATGCCTTTACAACTCGTACACTAATACTCATGACCTACTGCCACACACCCCATTACAATGCATGCATGTCATTACAACAAACTTTCATAAGCACATATTAAAAGCGCCTTTACTGCACATACAGTAACCACGCATACCAAAACATTGCATGCTTTTACCTTGAAATTGCGGTACTGCTTTACTGTGTTGTGCCTTTCCGAAGTCACATCAGCTCTCTGGGTTACTTTCATACTTTCATATGACATGGCTTTGGACCAAAAGATGATGTGTTCATGCGACGTGTCCCTGGAAATGAGCGATGCTGGCTAATTTGTTTGTAGGAGTTTATTAGGCTGGCAAAAGGACATGGTGTACTAGCTTGAGAGGGTGAATCGTAAGCATGCCATAGCTCATCTAGTCTGATCCTATGCTCCATTGTGCACTCCTTTCCAGATAATGTAAATTGCGCCAGGCTAAAACCAAGCAGTAAGAGACACTACACATCGGCAGTGCACTCAAATAAGGGAGCTTTTAAAAGGCCTGGCTTTGATGGGCGTTCATTTTGGATTATTAGTGCTCAGTTCCTGTTTGCACACTGAAGCTTCTATCTCTGTATCACCACGTAACTGAGGTTGCATGTCGCACCGCATGCTTGCGCTGATCTACTTTAATTATGGCAGGGAAGGCAAGCATTCCAACACCCCTCCGTCTGCCTCCATGTGCGTTTATTCTTTCTTACCTCTCACCCATACCCTCTCAGCTTTGTGAGTGAAGGAAACAGTGGTGCTGAGGTAGCGTATCACAATTTGAATGACTATCTGGAAGCCAGTAAGTGGAGGGTCTTTATTTCAGTGCATTACAGTTCCTTTACCACGCATATACCTAAACCTTTACCACGCATATGCCTTCATCATGCATACTTTTAGAATGAAATTCATTGTAAAGGCATGCATGATATACGAACATTCGTGGTAAAGGCATGCGTGCTAAAGGCATGCATGGTAAAGGCATGTGCGGGTTAATGCATCGTGGTAAAGGCCACCCGTGGTTTTCACTGCATTGCAATAGCTGTTTCTCCCTCTAAGTATCTTCCCCAGTTCTCATATATTTCAAAAGTATGTTCACATTCACTACAACTTAAAAAAGTATGTTAATATTTGATCTATTTCTATATATACAAAGTCTACCTTTATGTTGCCAGTCTAAAGATAATAAAGTAATTCCTTATAATATTTTGTTTTCTTTCTGTGGTAATTTTCAAGGGGTTAATTTTGGCAACATATTTATAGATATATTATCTCATCTGCTTTCTAAGTTTATAAACATTTTCTCAGCTCTCTTTAATTCACATTAGGTTATTTCTCAGTGCATAAGCCATGTCCAAAGTTTAAGTCTTTCTAAATATATAGCCCATAGTTTCGGTGTATGAAGCTTCATAATGTGGATTTAAGTGTTTTGACACCAGAAGTTCAGAAAGGACCCGATCTTGATTAGAAAAATAATACTGTAATTGACCAGTGCCGTAGAACAAGCTAATTAATACATGGCATTAAATTCCATATGTCAAAGGCAAGCTATCATAGGTTATGCTCTCAGCACCTGAAGAAGGTATTTGCGTACATACATACCAACATTCATGGTATTAACATATCCACATAGTAATATAGTATATACAGTTGCTGACACACCAGGTATTGTAACATTATTATGTAAAGCTTTAACATTCAAATTGATAAAATCAGTGTCATTAATCTATGTAGTTTTGAAAGAAATTATAAGTTTAGAATCTTTTACAGGAATATAGTGTGGCAAATTTAAAACGATAATCAAAGCAAGTAATATCAGAGAAATAATAGACAATATTCCAGTATATTTACCGTTTGCATCTAGAGCGATTTCAGTGTTTGACTCCATGGCTTCTCAATGTTCAGATTGTTTAACTAGGGAAGTTAAAAAAAACAGCAGTGTTTGAGTTATTTGGCAAAGTTCAGCACAAAAAACAGTGAAGGCACAGTTCAGCAGCTTCTTTCAAGGCGGACATTTTCTCATATCAGGTTCTCATCTCATGATGAGTATATTCAAGAAACATTGTATCTGTACTTCAATTGGTACACCAAACTTCATTTTAAGGAGGTTCAGGTGTATTCATATTGTTGATACAATGGGTAATAAACTCCTGTTCCCATTCATTTGCTGCCAGGTAAGTCCATTCAGGAGATGAGTACTTTTGACTGGGTGCTCTTGCTCTTTTTGATCTCCTCACAGCTGTTTGCTCACCATCTGTATCACTTTGTTCAGACTGCTCAGAACGTTCTGGAGCAGTTGGTGGTACTCGTCCTGTTGTCAGGCACCTTCTCAGAAACTCATGCCTTCTGGGCCAACAGTCTTCGGGTACAACTCACTTTCTTGCTGCACTAGGCCCTTCAAGAAGGTCTGTATCTCTCACAGTCAACTTTGTCTGCTTAGACCCTTCTGTACCTACAGTAGACTCTCTCAGAACCCCTTATGCCAAACGAGTGCCCTCCCAGCAGCCTGCTGGTCGCCAACAGCTTGACTAACTTGATCCCTCTGTCTCACTGTAACCACCAGTATATCAGGAACAGGTGCTGTTGTATTATCAAGGGGACTTGGGACTCTGAAAGTGTAGCTGGCATCTACCTATTTCGAGAGACAATGCACTTCACAGTGGTGTTGGTGACTAGGATCACCTTGAAAGGCCCTCTCCAGCATGGTTCCAGACATGTTTTGCGCACATTTTTCTTCCCCATTATCCAGTTACCAGGGCTGAGGTCATGGCAATGCTCCTGTTGAACCACAATAGCAGCTTTGCCAACCTGTTGAGACAAAGAATGTACCACATTTTGCAGTAATCCAAAATAGGGTTATATTAACTATGGGTGGGCAGAGTTTGCAGAGTTGCACTATGTGGAATTCCGCAGAATTCAGAAAAACTTCATGGAATTCCGCAGAGTTCCACTCAGTCCTAGAAACGAGTACGGATACACACAGTAAAGTAAAGCATGCCCCACCAGCGCATTGCGGCAGCGTCTGTACCCTCCCTACCCCCACTGGCACTGCCCCATCCCCCATGGAAGCCCCCCCTTACCAGTCGCTGCTGGACCTGCCATTCCAGGAGCATGGCTGCCTCAGGTAATGTCTCCCTCCAGTCCAAGCTCAGCACAAAGCAGGGCGACAAGATGAGAGTTGTGAAGGAGAGCCATGCTGGGGAAAAGCTTGAGCAGGAGTAAGGGAGGAGTGCTGGGCTACAGAGGAGGGTTTGGAGATGCGCTCCAATTCTGTTATGGGTATTGAGGAAAGAACTCCTGGAGATCGTTCAGCAGGCTTTGCAAGCAGCACACGTTTGATTGGCTGCTATATGCTGATGCACCTTGTGTCAAATGTTTTATTGGTAATGGGCCTCTTGCTCCACGCCCCAGTGTAGTGATTTGTGTTAGACAACCTCAGCGAGTTCACCTCCACGTAAATTTTAGCCATAGACTTGCCCCCACCATTATGTCATGAAGATGTAAAAGAGGACATACAGGTATACTGTGCACATCATATAATCACATCACTTCAAAGCGCTTAACAGGTTTGAAAATGGGTGAACGAAAGAATATTTGCATAATCTTACACAACCACTGAGTGACATCCCAGGGATTTCTATCACAATGACAACACACTGACATTAGGCTTGAGATCGCTGATTTCTGATGAGGCTTGTCATTCTTGGGACACCAGCGCTTTGTGGCTGGGGGCACAGAGGAAGCCCGATGCTTTCTGAGGAAGCCTGGAGGGAGGGGAGAGACAAGCATTTTTCTGTCATTGGAGTGGGAAGCCTCTGTGCACATGGGTACGTTTCAATTACAGGCTAGGGGGTGCTCTGGATTGGTCAGGGCCGGGAAAGGGTGGGGCAGAGCTGCACTACTTTTGGAGCGGACTGCCATGGTCACCTACACATGGTTCTCAACACTGTTGTGACCTGGCCAAAGGATCACAAAGAGCAAGGAGTACTGCAGCTAACATTGGCTTTTGGTTGGGACACAGCCCCGGCCTCTGCTGTTCACTTAGGCCGACGGCCACCCACAACTACATCTACTGCCCATGCCAACTGACCTAGGGGACCAAGAAACATACAAGAATGGAACCCGAGATGAGTGGCATCCAGATCCATCTGCGCAATCACCAAGTTTGTGCGCACTACTCTTGGAGTGTCACCTGTGCGTAGCACGAATTTCCTAAGGGTGGCCTTCCACTCCAGTGCCACTGTTGCCTGTGACCATTAGCCCACAGGAGTATAGAGTGTGTGCAATTTAGGGGTGGGCCAGCGGCAGCGCTAGTAAACTCCGATACACTATGTGGGAAGCAGAGTTTTTCGCTGAACTTTGTGCTCCAAGCGGAGCAAGGAGTGAGGAAAACTTTGCAAGTTCCTCCAGCGTAGTTGACTTCATTGCGCATAGCTGATAGTAGCATTTGCATTAGCAGGAACAGCTGGCAGACTCATCACTCGGCCCATTATAACTTTGGGCACCAACAATCCTGTTCTCCTGTCCGTTGTACTTCTCAAACTCATCAACACAAGAGGTAATGCATCAGGCCACTCCAAAGACATTTAAGTGCACAATTTCGCCGATCTGAATTTCAATGTGCCATTGACTTGCTCCACAATCCAGAAGCTTCTGGCCGGTAAATGCAATGGAGCTTCTGGTCAACCTTTACCGCTGCATACAACATTTTCAGAACCTCATTATTAGAACGAGTTCCTCGATCGGACTCAAGAGAAGTCAGGAATCCGAACCTCAGAATCAATTCTCTTGACAATAATTTTGCCACAGTCAAGCTGTCATTCCTTCACATTGGATAGGCTTCAACCCATTTTGAGAAAATATACACAATTACCAAAACGTATCTCAGACCATTGCAAAGGGGCATTTCAATGAAGTCGACTTGCATCAGGTTTAAGTAACCTGTGGATTTACCAATATTACTCATGAAAATCTGTATTTTTCTTCCAGGATATTATTGTTGAGACACTACACACCTGTGTCACATTGTCTCTGCAGTTACTCTGAATCTAGGATTAAACCACTCCTGTTAGAAAGGCGCGGCGCATCATTGAATTTCTCCTCACATGTGCAGGATTGAGATAATGTTTCACTCTATGCGGTAATAGACTGTCAGGCAAGACAGGTCTGCCATTCATGTAAACCCAGACATTATCTTCTCTTTTGTTACATCCTGCTCGCACCCAACCATGTCGTTCTGTTTCTGACACTTCCTCTTTCAGTCTCCTCCCCTCATCCCAGGTATCTACTGCTGATAACAATAAAAATCAATTTGTGATGTCTGATGTTTCTTTCAAGATTTGCTCATTAAAATTATGCACACTTAATGCACTGTATTTCGCCATTTCATCAGCATATCGATTTCCAAAGGTGAAATAGGCATGGCCCTGCCTATGAGCACCACACTTCACTACTGTAATTTGAGCAGGCAATTCTAGGGACCACAAAAGGTTTTTCATGCACACTCCATTTCGTATTGGTGAACCAGGGAATGTTATGAACCCACTCTGTGACCACAATTGCCCAACGTCATGTACGCCCAAAGCGTAAGAGCTATCAGTGTAAATTGTAACTCTGAGATGCTCTGATATGCTGCAAGCCCACGTCAAGGCGACACGTTCTGCAACTTGTGCAGAGTACTCTCCTTGCAACCACACTGCTTCCACAATGCCTCCACCTGTACATACAGCATAATCAGCTTTCAAATTTCCTTCATTCTCTCTCAAACAGGATCCTTCAACAAACAGCACATGATCAGATTCAGGCAATCATTCATCCAAAATATCAGGACCAGTTTGGTACATAATTCAGTCACATCAAAGAAATTATGTTCAACTTGATCAGTCACATCATTTCCAGGCAGTGGTCTCAAAGTAGCTGTTTTCAAAATCAGGCATCTTTTAGCGTTACATTTTCTGCACCAACCAAAATCTGTTCATACATAATCAACCAACTATTTATCAGATACTGTGTACGAGTGCATGTCAACATCTCCACTGAATGAGGTACAAATGCAGTCAGTGGATGTCTGATGATTATACTTTCACACTATTCAAGACTCACACATGCACCTGCAACCGCTTTCAAGTATCTAGGCAATGCAGCTGCAACAGGGTCAAGAGTTGCTGAAGAATAGGCAATGGGTCTGCGATTACTTCCATGTATCTGAGTCAAGCACTGAAAGAGTGCAGCATTCCCTTTCACTGCAAAACATCACAAACTATTTATTGTAATCAGGCTTTCCCAATGCTGGCAAAGGCATTCTTGCAGCACGAAGAAAGCTGTCATACAACTGCCATCCCAAGGTACTGTATCAGACATGTCTTTGCGTGTCAACCTCTGAATAGGTTTTGCTGTCAATGAAAATTTCGGAATCCACTGCCAACAATAGCCCACCATTCCTAAAAACATGTGGACATCCTTTTCGATGGATTAATGCTAAGAATTGCTGCAATCCTTTTCTGTGACACTTTTCTCACTACTTTTTCAATGTGATGTCCTAAGCACAAAACTTCTGTTTTGTAAAACTGTAACTTGGTCGGGGATACTTTATGTCTGTTCTCTACCAAGTGATTCAGAAGTGCAATAGTATCAATCCTGCAAACTTCTTTTGTATTTAACACCACCAGGAGGTTGTCAATGTACTGAACTATTCCTGAATGACTTGGCATTACCAGAGACTCAAGATTCTTTTTAAGTATTTGGTTAAAGATTGAGGAGCCTTTTGTATACCCTTGTGGAACTCAGCACCATGCCAAAACACAACTGCCAAAACAGAAAGCAAAGAGATACTGAGTATCCTCTTGCAACAGAAATGAGAAAAATGCCTGACATAAGTAGGTAATGGAAAACCATTCAGCTTCACATGGAATTTGTAACAATATCATAGCTGGATTTGGTACCAGAGGATGACATGGAACAACAATCAAAGTCACCATCCATAAATCCTGCACAATACGATACTTGCCATTTGGCTTCTATAAGCTGACAATGGGAGAGTTGCATGGACTTCTCATTATCTCGTTAAACTCATTTATCTTGTTCAGTCATTGAGTCAATCTTAGGAGTAATTCCGGAAATATTATCTGGAGTCAAATTGTATTGTAGGATTCTTGGAAATTCTGCATTTGGTATAACCATCATTCAGACTGGTTCAACACCTTTGATTAGTCCAATATCTTTACCTGTAAAATCCCAGTTTTCAGGTAAAAGAGTGTCTCTCAATTCAATGGGTATATCCTCACTCATCATTAGAGGATACATTCCCTCGTCAGTTTTCTTCCAACAAGTTTAAAAAGATAATATTCATCAGTTGTGTGAAACTCAATACCTCTTGGTGTGCAGTAAATGTAATAATTCAATTTATTCAGTAAGTCACATCCAAGCATTCACTGCACTTGCATCACACACCACAAATCTATGTCAGTCCTCAAAGTATCCTATTTGAACTGAGACAGGTTCTCAAACTTGGGTGACCATTTATTTTTGTGACTCCTACAACTTGAATAGTTTATCCTGAGAGGGGTAGGTTAGGAAACTCTGCTGTTCTTACTGTCAAGTCGGTAGCACCAGTGTCGACAAGGAATGAGACATGATTCCTATCTACCTCTCCATCCAGATAGGGACCTCTTTCGTCTACCTCTAAGGCTGTGCCAAGCACGCTGTCCTCCTCCCCTTTCAGGCACCTTCAGGCCGACGGGTCCTGGTCAAAATTGTCTAAGTGAATGAAATACTGTAGTGACACATTCTAGCTCTGGAAAGAGTTTCTGTTCAACTGTTGATTCTGATTTACATTATACCTTTGCACCTGTACATTGTGTTGAGGCATTGGAGCCTGGGGCATTCGCATTGACTGAGATACATTGGGATTTTGCATTCTCTGACCTTGTGCCTGTTGAGTCTATGTCATTTAATTCCCTTGTGACTGTGCATATTCTATATTCTGCATCTGATTCCCTACATTATACGCAGTTGACTTACACTCACATTTCCAATGCCCAATATTTCCGCAAGCATGACATGGATTACATTTCTTCAAAAGTGACACATCAACACCGGTTTCTTGGATCTACTGGATTACCATGACCTCTACCTTGTTACTAAACATTCTGTTGTTGTAAACCATTTACACCCTACATAATCAGAACTTGATTATATCATCCCTGTACCGGGGAGATGTTGTCAAAACACATCTGATTCTGACCTTTCTGCATTGCTCTTATATCAGCAACCATCAACTTTTACTTAAGCTTCTTGTGTTTCATCTTAATCTCATCCCACAATATTTTGCTTAACGCAAAATCTCATCTAATGGTCTGCTTTGCCAGCAAAGTAATTGCTGTTCAATCATGTTAGAAATCTCAGGTTTCAAACCATGCACAAATCTGTAAACAAAATGTCCCATATCCTTTTCGGGATATTATCCAAGCCACTATATTGTTTGAAAGCCTATCAATCTCTCATGACAGGCATGTACTCTCTCTTTTAGTTCATGAGTTGTTCTGTCAGTCTATTCCCAATCAATCTTTTTAGGAGAAATTTTAATCTTTAAGTGATTTTTCACCTGCTGGTATTAATTCAATACCACCTGAGAGCGGGGTCTTCTTGGATCCCTCTCTGATTCTGCCTCGGGCCAATCCATGGCAACTTTATATTTGGCCCACAATCTACTTGGATCCACAATATTAAACAAAATATTCAAATGAATCCACAGAACATTTGAAATGTTCACAAATCTTTCACTCTGTCTGTACCGTTCCACTGGATTTTCTCTCAATTTCAGGCAATCATTTGTAAGTGACCAGATATCCGATCTTGCCCATGGCACATGAACATAACCTCCACCAGGTACTTCTCATTGGGAACTTCTATATTTCCAGCTAAGGCATCAGGTGTTGAAGAACCCTAACTCATTTTATCTTTCTTTTTCAACCATCTGCCTTCTCCCATTTCTCTCTCACTCCATTAGTGTCATCAGCTCTTTAATCTGCAACTTCATTGCAGGAGCTCTCAAATTCACAATGTCTTTGTCACTAAAGTCTAACTTGTATGATCTTTGTTAAACCTTTGACTTTTGAATATCTACATCATATTTTTTAGCCAATTCAGTCAATTTCCCAAATGTTAATATTGCTATTCGAGTTATGTCTATACAGAGAAACAATAGTTCCTCATCCTGATATGTATCTAATCATGAAGGACTAATTGTTCCTAAGATCATTTCTTCCAGTTCCACTTTTAGCCTACTCACATCAATAACCATTCTTTTTCTTGAACTGGATTTTTTAATTGAACTTAGACTTGGAACTGAAATCAAAGCTAGAGCTGAAAAAGAAACTGGAGCTTGTACAGGACCTGGATCTAAACTTGAGGCTGTAGCTGAAATTGAAGAATTCTCAACATTTTGATTACTATTCCTTTAAGCAATTTCTCAGGAGTAAATGCTGATTGCTCTCATAGAGTATTTCAACTAATTCCTCCATTGCTCAAATATGCACCCATTCCAGGTTGCATATTAAATGCAGTGAATCTGGAACTGTACTTACCATTGTCATGGTCATGTCAGAAGCATGATAAGTCATTTCAAGAGGTCAACTCGGTGTGGGGCAATCAAAAGACGAACTCCTCTGAAACATTCTTCTCATCTGGTTACATTGAGTCTGATTTGAAATGTAACCTACATTTCTGGCTTCTGTAGCAGTATTGCTTCGAATTGAAGCCATAGGTGTCTCAAGCAACAATCTTGTCAATTCTACTTTATTCTCTTGAGCTATATTTACTCCAGTAGGTGCTGCCAAATTATAGACGGTATTTACCTGTAACCCAGATTCGTAAAGAGGTACATCAGGCCCAATAGTAACGGAAATAGTTAAAGCATCTGGAGAATAAGTGTCAATCAGATTCATTGGAGCCGTAAATTCTGTCCTCCCTTTTACAGGAGTAACAAGTGAATGTTCTTTAGGCATGTCATGAATTAAGGTGCATTCCGCATCTCAGCTGTAGTAGCGTTTATCAAACCCTTACTCTGAATCTCATTGTAAGGTGGTATAGACGATTTATCAATAAATCATATAAAAGTCCATCACCTAAGTCACTCTCTTCTCCTTGTTTCCCGATGTCATTGTTTTCTGTCTCTGCATGTTTCTTTTTCTATGTTCTTGTTCCCTTGTCATCTCCTTTAACTTCTAAAACAGGATATAATCTTGTACCATTTACAATGTCTGCTCTCCGCTTTTTCTGGTGTGCATTCCATCTAGCTTCTGCGTAATGATCCATAGTTCTCCTATATCTACCTTGATACTTCTCTTTCTTATGTGGCATGTGTTCCCATGTATTTAATGCTTCAAATACGGTAGGTCTAGAAGGTGGTTTTGTACATTTTCCTCCTTAAATTCTTAATAATTCTCAAATTGAATGTCCCATAGCACAGAAATTGTAAACCCTCATCTTCTGCTTTAAGTGGGTGCCAAAACTCAAGCCACATACATGGGTGTAATCCTTTGTCCATCATGATAGTGTGTTCTGACGTACCCTCAGGTGGTGCTTCTACCTTTGCTCTAACAGATATAGTCTTAGCTGTCTTTACCATTTTCTGTAATGCTTTCAAAATGTCATCTTATTTTAAAATTCTGTATTTTCCGCAAAATCCAGGAAATGTATTTCTCCCACAATTCACTTGTTCGGCTATGTCAACCAGTAACAGAATGAATTTATGATGTAGTCAACCAATCCCAGCGCGACCTTATACCAACCGACCAATTACAGTGCGACACACTATGATGTCAATCTCTCTCTCTGTAGCAGCTCACCCTCCTTTACAATTTTCTTTAGCACATATTCTCGAAGCAAAATCACAATACAAGGCAAGCAACAAATACATCTGTCTGCTCCACTATAGGAAATACACTCTCACAAGGTAACTACATTTTTCTTCCATCATTTACTTCAATGGAATATCGATCAGCATGATTTCACCCTAATTGATACAGCTATTCCTTGTGCACCTGAGATTAACTATACCAATCGATTACCACTATCACACAAAGAATACCCTTTACCAAGTTGTTGTCGCCAACATCTCACAACCAACATCACAAAATTGCAGACAACTTACTCAGTGTCTTTTACACAGAGACAACCCATAGGTAATTATCTTGAGATCTTAGGACACAACGGACCCATTTAGAACTTCAACTTCTTTGCATCAAGCACCACAATCATTCATTGACTTTACCCATGTGGACTCTAACCCCTTCACTCTGCTCAACGACACACAGCCATTTAAAAAACCGCAATCTTAGCAAAAGCAATAGCAATGGGCATCCCCATTAATACTCACACTCCTTTGTTGCTACACGTTGACTTCATCAGGACCAATACTCCATCAGCACTCATCATTCCTTCTCTTAGCCGCATGAAAATGTTGGGCTCTTTGGACTTTTACAATAATTTCCCTGTCTTATTCAACACCCTAAAACCTCACTTCTCTAGGCAGAACCATAGCTTTGCTACAAAAGATTTGATCCAGCATGAGCATTATAAATATTTTAGGTTTCACTTTCAATTCAGTACTTACTCATTTGTCTCTCAAACTGTATTGGGCCCCCTACAGTTAGACGCATCATAGCATTACCCTTACCACAGAGACAAATGGTCCTCTGATGGTCCTTTCTCCACTGATAGGAGGGGTGTGAATTAAAATGACCAAAAACACAGTGTTAGCCATCCAATGAGGACCATTGATTGCTGACTCACTCTCAAGTTTGAAATAAGGTTTAAATGCACAACTCTCAGAACCATAATGTAAAAATAAAGTATCCCTGTAGGGAGTCCCATTCTCCCAAAGAAATTTAGTCTTACCGGAATGATACAAACTAGAAGCTCTCCTATTGCAAGGCAGAATAAAAGAAGCAAGACCTGATATTTCGAAAAGATTCCCTGATTCTCCTTACAACGCATTTAGGTCAAAAGAGTAATTTTAGTTCAATTAGGACACAATAATAGACTAAGGAAATGTATATAGTTTAGTTATTGTATTAATGTTCCAAAATCAATACAGATCAGTAGTTTCTTAAGTATCTTAGTCAAGATTATTAAAGCATATAGTGCAAGACTATGCATTTAGTCAGAAGTGCAAATCCAAAGAGGATGATGTAAAACTAACATCAGATTCGAGGTTACAGATTGCTACCACAAATGTTTTCTGTGTATGTCTGTTGGGAGACCAAATTTTGAATGCACCTACTTTTCCTTTTCCCGCAAGTGTGCTTACTTTGTCACATCCAGAAAACATATGGAGACCTATCATAGCTGGGCAAACATTTTCACCAAGAGTTGAAGCTTTTTTCTGAATGTCAAGGACTCGCATGCATATTTTAGTACCACATTTCATAAACAATTTAGCCACGATTCTGTCATGGAATCCCAAACACAAAATAAACACTTCAGTACCTTTTTAGACGGGTTTCAATGTTACAATATTCCAGCCAATGGTGCCCGTTCTGGCCGTGCATCAGGTGGTCTATCAGTATGGCTGAATATAGCCCTGGGTGGTCATGTGGTGGTCCTGGAGACCGCCAGTACTAGCTTTCAAGTGCTGTGTTGGAAAACCTATTTTAATCTCTCTTGGTTAATTTTTATAATAATGATTTTATCAGTGTACCAAATCCAATGTTTTCAGAATTAACACATTTTCTCACCAACTTATCTGACAGGGTTATCACTGAGGGCCAGGGACTACATCTTTGCCTTGCTGGTGATTTCAATGCTCACCTCCTTAATTGTAGAAATACTTTGGGTCTTACACGGGGCTGGACCCCAGAAGTCAAAAGTTGGAGTTGATAGTGGAATCCCATGACCTATTAGATATTATGGTAACTGAAGGGAAAGATGCTACTACTCCAGCCACTTATAAAGGTAGAGGTCCCCCTCTACGATCAATTTTATATTTATCACCAGGATCCTTGAACAGATCTTGCTTCATGGTTCAGGTGTTGAATCTACATTTAGTGACCATAATTCAAATGAGGCTGTTCTTTTAAGGCTCCAAGGTAAGTGTATGAGAGGAAGATAGGGGCCAGAGACCTCAAACCCTCGACGGACAATTTAAAACTGGTATGGAGAACACGTGAACCAGTCCGAACCTTAGAGAAAATTGTAAAAGAAAACAGGAGATTAGTGGAGACCTGTCTATCAGCAAAGGATAGCGCTATCAACATAGTGGGTGCCTTCAACGATCTTTGTATAGGCATAAAAAATACTCTTCTTAGACTATTATGCCCATCTAATAAGCTGCATGGCTGGTGTGACCATGATTGCACAGCAGCTAACCAAGAACTAATGACAACATTAGGGAAAAAGCCCAGAAATCAAGAACTAATTGTTGCCTTGAGGAAACATTACAAGGCTGTTACGGCTAAGCTCTGGCAGCAAGTTCTAACAGATCACTGGGTGACACTTGCATAAGAAGCTACTATGAATGATAGTAAGTATTTCTGGGCTACAGTTTCTGATATGAGACGCAAAAATCTGACAGTCTCTCCGAACTCTTGCCATATCACAAGTCAATAATAGCAACGTTTATGCCTCCCCCCCAATAGGGATATTTTTACTGTAGATAACAGAAAGCTAACAGAAGTAAGGATTACAGTGGATGAGTTAGAAGAGGCCCTCTCTTATAGAATTGTTGGTAAAGCGACGGGCGTGATGGAGTACCAATTGATTTATTCAAAGTTAATACCAAATTATGGTCCCCCATTTTAACCAATGTGTTTAGTAAATTGTCACACACAGACATCCCGGACTTCTGGTGCACCTCTACTATCATCCCTATATTTAAGAAAGGCAATTGAGAAGACCGCAGTTGTTATAGACCAATATCATTGATCGATACAACTGTAAAAGTCCTGGGACGTGTCATTTATAATAGAATTCGGTATGAGCCCAAGCAACGTCCATTTTACATCTTTCCCAGCATGGATTTAGAAGCAAGGTTGGGACAATTGAGCAATGTGCCATTTTGAACGTAATAACAGGTAAATACACAGTCACCAAGCGTGTGCCTTTATACATGACTTTTATGGATTAAATCACCGCTTTCGACTGCGTGAATCAAACACAATTATGGCACATGTGTAAGGGTTTGGATGCCCCCTCTTACATTTCCTTGCATTTCTCCATGGCGGCATTAGAGCCAGAGTTAGCCTAAGTGACAATCGGAATGTATCTAAGGGTATCAAGATTGGCAGAGTGGTCCTACAAGGGTGTGTGTTAACCCCGCTTCTGTTTGTACTATTCATCAATGATCTCCACCCGGCTTTATCCATCATAACCAGCGAAGTCCCATCTGTTAAAGGGAAAACCCTACCCACACTCTTATATGCGGATGACGCAGTGCTAATGGCTTGGACCCCCAATGCACTGCACCTCCTAGATTCAGCATTTATTGATTTTATGTCTAATTTAGATCTTTGAACCAGCTTTGTAAAATCGCTTATTATGGCATGAGGACAATAGTGTATTATATTGTCCACTATGCAAGTCGGAGATAATTCCCTAACAAGTGTTAAGACTTTTCCATATTTAGGAGTCATGTTTTTCGGCCTCTGGAGCTTGGTCACCTAACATCGCACACCGTAGAATGCTATTCTCAAAGGCAAGTGGTTCACTATTCTCCATTACGCAACCCCATGGTGGGGGGCAATTGAAAGCCATGCTGCAAATCTATACATTTCAATGTGTCTCAATTGCCACCGACAAGTCTGCAATTTGGGGGGCGCAAACTGCAAAACCATACATTTACAAGAAAATAGGTTCTGCAGGCGACCACTCGGAGTACCATTTTCCTCCCCCCATATTATTTGTCATAAAGAGCTAAACTTGTTACATATAATTGATTTTATTAGAGATAGGCCATTGTTATTCTGGCTATCCATTTGGAATAACAAGCCGGCAGTACTTACAAGAGATATACTAAATGACTGCCTCTCTTGTGATAATGGACTCCGAGTTCCATGGTTGGCATATATTAAATTGAAATTTGTAAAAATTGGTTTGGAGAGAGTTTTTACAGAGGGAGGTTTTGCCCTACTTTTAACAAAAAGGAAGTAGCTTTAGCTTTTTATGATCAAGTGTGGGAAAGTCGTTTTAGAAGTGTAGCAAGGAAACAATTGATAACCACATGCTTGTCATTGAGTATCTCGCTGCCATCACCCGTCTAATCAGAGCAGCCATGCATAAGGTGGGAGCGCTCTCTGTTATTTAGGTTTCAAGCTGACACTGCCAAATACTTACTGTGTTTTCCTTTTCGGTACCAACCGAAATCTGCTGGTATTCCTTGCCCATGTAATACCAAGTCAGGCCACACTTTGATAAATTTTTTACTGTTCGGCAAATTTTATTTTATGCAAGGTTATTTTTTATTCCACTTTTTAAAAGGAGATACCGTGATATTCGGCAAAGTGGAGCCATGTTTATATCTATTATCCACCTGACAGTGAAACATGCTTACACATAGGCTCATTTTTAAGATATGCTGTGTGGGCACGTGGCACTTTATTAATTTAACAATCTGCTGTTATTTATTATTCTTTCTTGATAATATTCACTTATGCTTTTAACTGGATGAAAAGTTGATTGTTATATGCATGTACTTTTATGGAAGGGAAAACCTTCCTAATAAACTGTCAAACTGAACTAAACACTTCAGTGTCATCTGAGCTTATCAGTACTGCCTCAAAACCCTTATTAGCAGCATGTGCAGCATGCAGCAACAGACAACTGTCTGCTTCTTTGAGTGTACTGTTGAGATCAAGCATTTCGTGGCTCCCTTCAGATGTGAATTTGCACCATTTATTTTCACAGTTTGCAAAGAATGTTTATTCTCAAGTTTTTCAAAATACTCTGGTTTCCTCCATTCTTAAACAAGAAATGCGATGAGAGTTGTTTTACTCCTTACGTGGTTTAGGAATTACCTCCACTGTCTGAAAATCTGGGAAGGTGAGATGCTCTGTGACTGGTGCCCGAGTTCTTCCCCTCTGATTGTCTTTTCGATTGTCCTTTCACTGTTCTTAATAGACATCTCATTGTACATATCAAAGACAACATCTATTCTTTGACTCCTATTTCCTTTCTGCAAAGCCATGGAAGAGACAGACATTGCGACCTCACCAATGTTTGATTTCTCTCCTTTTACTCTCTGAACAACAACCATACAATTGATCTGCATTGCTGAATAGCTTGGTATTTCCTCAAGTATGTTACTTACACAGCTTTGTTTGTCTTTCACAACAGACCTTCTGGATTTGTGGAGTTCTTAAAGCCCGTGGTAAAGGTCATAAGGGATGAGAGAGTACACCTGCCATTTGAATGTTCTGCTTCTGTGCTTACACAATGATTTAACCAAATAGTGTTTTGCCTGCTTTCATGATGATTGTCCTGCCATTGCTTTTCACTGCCTTCTTCTTGGACATGTTAGTGAAGGTTTTTAGTTTGTTCATTTTCATTGGGTCATGAAACTTCTTAATAGGTGGATTATTCTCAAATCGCTCAAGTTTGAAGACTGTATAGCACTGTTCACCTATTTCATGCGCCTTCATTATGTTGGATCCTATGTCTTCCGATGCCTTTTTTTGCCATGGATAGACTAATGAGATCATGTAGCCCAACAAATGGGTTTATCCAGCTTTGAACCACTCCAGCAGCTCTAGTAAGAGTATCTACATATTTTTCAATTCGTGACTTATGTAGGTATGCCTCAGTACGATCTGATCTTTTGTTATAAACTATTTCCCTTATCTGATCCACAAAGGCACTTCTGTGTTCAGCCGTCATATAATATCTATTCACAGCACCGCCTTGACTTTGAACCTTGTCCTAGCAACCAGAGTCCGTGAGTCTTTGTGGACTGTTACCTCTATTGCTTGATCGACTGGAATTTGTCCAGACTGATTAGCATCTGACAGTTGAACTGAAAAGCATCCGTTGATGAAGTTGTGGTATATCTCTGGATGTTTCACTGCAAGTAATGTCATTTTGGCATAGTATGCAGGAAAACATCTAGCGTAGTTCATTCTGTAATATGCAAAGCACCATTGGATCATAGAATGTATGGCCATAGGATGTAAATTCCAATTTCTTCTCTAGCAGCATGCAGCATAGACAGCAAGACATTTTCAACAATATCCACATATAACATCCAAAATGCAGAGATCTCCATTGTCATGATGAAGATGTTCCAGGAATACATTCCCCAGCAGAGACTTTAACATCCTCAATGAAGGATTAGACTACTTGAATATTCTCTTCATAAATTCTTCTCCACCAGGGGATGAATTCCAATCAAGCCAGTCTCAACATAGCTTCATACACGTACTTGTGAACTCTAACTGCATGATTGTACATACGACCTTCTAGTACTGATGATATTGATCCTTCTGCTACCAAGTGATGCAGCGGAATGTTGGGGAAAAATCTATCTTTCTTACTTTTATACTTACATCATTTTCATCATATCTCAATCTATTTTCTCTCTGGGCCCATAATAAACCACTAAACTGCCATTGGTCCTCCAGTGGATCTTTTATGTGAGCTTACAGGGACTTGGAAATTTAGAGAACGTGAGGCAAATCCTTACGAGGACCTGGAATAAGAAAATGTCAGATTCATGCTGACAACAAACAACCATTTCTGTAGTCACTATAATGATAAGACTTACAACAAGAAGGTTCACAATAAGAATGACCCAAATACAATAAAGTTTGCTCATATAAACCATTTATCTAAGCCTCAATTTGAATGGTCAAGAACATCAATCACATTTATGATTCAGTTTCATAGAATTCATTTAGTACAATTAGTCACTTAATGTCATTTAGATTCAATATAATGGAAATTTGCTGACTACTTAGAGAGAGAAGAGACAAAGAGAGACATGAGGAAAAGTCCAATTTCAGCATTTAGGTTACACAAACCAAATATGCAGAGTTGAAGCATAAGGAGTCACTGAATAAGTCCATAAACTCTACAGACGAAGAGCTGTACCTGCGCACTTTACCAGCCGACATAGTACAGATTGAGTCAGTTCGGAAAGTTCAGTTCAAATTGGTGTGGCATAGGAAAGAAAATCAGAGTTTAGTCCGACAGCGTGCCAGTCAGGGAAACTGAAAATGACAACCAGCCCGACTCCTCCTCCAAGGGGGCAATTATACTTTCAAACATTCTCGCCCACAAAGTATCCTTTCCATCATTTGATATGTTTTCCATTAGTTGTCCACAGTGGGCAGTTCATGGTGTGATCAATACCTCACTAAGAAATCCGGAAGCATTAAGTCATCCTTTTGCAAAATAATCAATTTCAACAACATAATTTCATCCTTTCCTCTGAAGAAAGAAGATTCACTTTTTTCACTGTCTGTCAGTTTCCAGACGCTCTCTCTGGGTTTGCAATTGTATTGATACAATACATTTCTGTCAAAAGTGTTGCTGAATCAGAAATGAGTCTATTGTTAACATGCGTACAAAGAAACTTCATGAAAAGTTCTCATAGCATCTAAAATTACTACTTCAGCTAGAATCTGCTTTTTGAACGCGGAAGAAAAATAAGCATTTGCGGCCTACATGAAAATCTGTTGAATCTTTATCATATTATGATTTTTAAAACATTATTTATTATTCAACTTTCTTAGTTAATTCGCTCATTATTCTTTTCTTAAGAAGTTACATGTCATTATTAGGTACCACTAAAAGAAAATCTCGCACGTTTTTTAATTTCAACACAGATTAACATGTGTCTCATTTCTGTTATGTATGTCTGTATCACATAAGGGTAAAGTAAAACTGCGAATCTTTATATTGTCAAGCATATTTAAACTAGACAGTTTAATCATTTTTCAAATGTCTCATTACGTAAGCATTAGTTTTCCTTTAGCACATTTTAGAAATCATCGACAGTTCATTATCTAAGTTAACTATTTTTAAATTCTTAAGCATGTGATTAAATTGCATGAACAAATAACTTTTTCTCTCTCTTTATTTATGTCTTTCACATTTTTATGTTTCGGAACACTTCTGCATGCTTTTACGGTGCATTAGAAAGTCTCATGTTTTTCATTTTCAACCACTTTGCACATTTTTCATCAAAAATTATAATTGTAAATCTCATTAAATAGTGAGTATTGATAGAGGCAACCGTCATTAAACTGTTACGCTCCATCGCATGTCTGCTGCAATGCAAAGGTCACGAAGGCCGGCGCCTTGAAAGTGTTTTCCAAGAATGGACATGACATTGCAAATGGTGTGAAAGGTGCCCATTGGAAGAATGATTCTGTAGTACGTTGATTTATGCTTCCACATGATCTCAGTTGCTTTTGCTTGGAAAACTTGTTCCATGACCTCTACAATTTTTGCCAAATGCAGTGATTCCCTTATCAGCTCTAATGATTTCAAAATTTCAGAAAAAATTGTCAACTTAGTTGCAGGGGCATTAATAGGGTGCAAGTAGCCAATCGAATCCTGTGATACACTAATTAAGTCTTTAGTACTGATGTTAAATCCTGTCCAACTTTGTATTATCTGTGCAAGGCTTGCTTCTTGTCTTGTAACAACCCAGAATAAGTTTTTATTTTGTGCAAGCTTCAATGGGGCAAAACATTCTGGTATGACTTCGATACTTGTATTCAATGGCTGAGGCCCAACTCTTTCACCAGAAACACACATGAACAATTCTCCAGTTTTTGTGGTGCTCAATGTTCTTTGCTCTTGTTTCTAAATGCTTGGGAGAGGAACTTTGAAAAGTTGTGGTTCAAACAACTTGGGCTACACAGCTCTACCGTTGATTCGATGAGGTTGTCTCCTTACCAGTAAGAGTCTCTTCCAGCCTATCAGTGTTATCCCATGCTAAGCTAGTGAAGACATGAGGCAGCAAGAACAATTTGTTCATTTAAGGTAGCAGTTCCTGAAGATACAAGGTGGTTTCATTATCTTCTAGTTGAGAGTGTAAAATCCCATAACTAGGTCAGTGTAGAGTGCGAATGATTTCAACATTTCCTGTCCTGTCAGTTTTTTATGGTGTATAGGAGCAACAATTGCTTGGGGGGTTTTTGCTGGCCATTTTTCACTACATATTTAATGTCCTGACTGAATGATTGATTAAGTAAGGCGGCCCTTTTGGACAACCTTTATTTTCTTGAGCTCTAGTCAGAAGTCCTAATAGGAAACGTTTAAGGTAATCAAGCACTGTAAATTAATCTTTGTCAACGTCTGATGGATGATATGCCCATGGTGCTGATGCTAAGTTTGTGTTAATCATTGTTCTTGTGTGTGATGATGTTTTATCAATGATCTTGTTCATGTGTGTTGCCTCAACCTTTAAACCTGATAATTTTCTTTTCAAACTCTGGTTTTCTCTTACAACGTCCTATAGTATGACACTATCAGGTTTGGCTAATAATTTTCCTTGGTTGTCTGGGAATATGTGAAGGCTGTCACCGAACTCGAAGTCCAATTTACTTCTAATATGCTTCTTGGTTGACTTGTCTATTCCCTGTATCCCTCTGTGTGTCATGAGGGTTTTAAGCATTTCAGTGAGAGTTGTCACACGTATTACCTCTTTGTTAGGAATAATCACAGTTCTAATGTATTGAAATAGTTCATCATATGCTTCATCTCTCATTTTGTAGTGAACCTGGGTTTAAATGCTAGATGCATGGTATTCCTCCTTTGTTTTAACCTTTGAATAGTTCCTATAACAGGATGAATGATAATGAGCTTCTGCAGCCACAATATCTCTACTACAAACTGCTAATTTCTTTGAATCACAATTAATGGTTGCACACTCTTCAAGCCTTTTGTCAGCTCCATGGCCTTGATTGATTTCTCACATGTTGATGTTCCCTTGTAGCATTTTATCTTTCCACAAAATATACATTCTTTAGAATACACTTTTGACTTTAATGATGTTCTGTTTAATTGTTTACTTGTGTTTTCACTCATTCCAGCATCATCACTGACACTTGCTTCAACATTTCGCTTAAAAGTCTGTAAATTCGTATTCATGGTTAAGATGATCCTTCACTTCCTGTGGTAAAAGTTCTTGAAGAAAGGTGTTGCTTTCCACATTTCCCACAATGTCTAACAGTGGAATGTGATTACTTACTTGAACTGCCTCTAACAAAGTTTTCCATGATGAGTAGCCCTGCAGATATGTCAGCGTAACTCCATGTTGGATATTTGACCAAAAGTTAATTATACACAGGGGATCAGAGGGACAATCACCACCAATCACCACCAGCTCTGGAAAAATAAATAAATTAAAACATTTATACATTTACCTGATCTACTTAATATAAAATCATAATTACTATTATAATTCGTAATAATAAACTTCACAATAATAACAATTATGAAAACATTAAATTTACCTCAAGGTATCTTGGAAGTGGAATGGTACCACACAAAAGGCAAAGAGTTATTTATTTATAAATTATTTATTTTGAGTTTTTATAGAGCACGAACTTGACCCGTTAGGGTATCAGAGCGCTTTACAGGAATCAGCAGTAGTAGACAACAATCATGGAGGGGGGTGACTGGATACATAGGGGAGAAAAGGACAAGCAATTAAATGTACATGTACATTTTATGAGAAACGAAGTTCCCTGGGTCCATGGAGGGATGCCCGAAAGTTCCGTGTGGATAGTGTCAGGGTACTCCAGGGGGATGCATTCGACGGAAGTAGAGCAAGGTCTTTGGATGATTAGAAGGCAAAACTTAGGCAAGGAATTTGCCCATTAGGAAGGTTTTGGCATCCTTTTTGAAGCGAGCCAGAGAAGGGATTCTTCTAATGGCGGGTGGGAGTGAGTTCCATATTCCCGGTGCGGCCCCAGAGAAGGCCCGATTGTAAGTTTTCTTTTTCCGAAAACGTGCAGGTTGGAGCAAGAGGTCTCTGGTGGATCAGGAGTTTCTGGTTTCTCCAGATTTCATGAGTTTCTGGGCAAGATATGCAGGGGAATTTGAGTATAATGCCTTCTGCGTGATACATGCTAATTTGAGTTGGATTCTGGCCTGTAGAGGAAGCCAGTTCAGAGCTTTCAGATGTGGTGAAATATGGTTGAATTTCCTTGAGCCTGTTAGTAGTCTAGCGGCCGCGTTGAGGCAGGCTTTTAAAGGTGCCAGGGAGATCTTGGGTAGACCCGAAAGGGTAGAGCAGCCATATTCGAGTCTAGAGATGACTAGTGACTGGACTGCCATTTATATGTCGGGAGTATCAAGGAAGGGTTTCAGTTTCCTTAGGTTGCTCAGGTGGAATCTGGCTGATTTGGCCATCAAATTGATGTGGTCCTGCATGCTCAAGTTACAGTCCAGGGTTAGACCAAGCGATTTGGCCAAGTCCACGATGGTCGGAGGGCAGTTTAAGGCTGTGATGGCCTTAATCCATTCCTGAGTCTCAGGGTTGGTTTTGGGTGGGGAAATTAGTAGAAATTCTGCCTTCTTTGCATTGAGTTTTAGTTGATTGGAGGAGAGCCATTGGACAGTCAGTTTCAAGGCTTCATTCAGGGAAAGAATCTCCTCAAGGGAGGAGATTTTGATGTAGATCTGGGTGTCGTCAGCGTACATATGGTAGGGGATATTTGCGGTGTGCATTACTTCGGCAAGCATTTCAAGGTAAAGGTTGAAGAGGGTGGGGGACAAGGTTGATCCTTGGGGGACTCCAACTGTGACCGGAGAGGGAGGAGACAGGTTACTGTTAATTAGGAATATCTGAGACTGGTTGTGGAGGAAGGACCTAAACCAATCAAGAACAGAGCCATCCATTCCTATCCTGAGTTTGAGACGTTCAAGTAGTTCTTCATGGTTGACCGTGTCAAAGGCCGAGGATAGACCCAGGAGGATTAGGAGACAGTTTTTGCCTTGGTCAAGGGCTTGGAGGGCATCATCCATGATGTGGAGAATGGTGGTTTCCGTGCTGTGCCCAGGCCTGAAGCCAGATTGGAAGTCACCTAGAAGGTGGAAGTTGGTGATGTGTTGGCTCAGCTGCTGTTGAACACACTTCTCTAGAACTTTAGCTAAGAGTGGGTTGTTAGAAATAGATCTAAAATTGTCAGGGGAGGCAGGGTCAAGCCCCTTTTTTTTAAGATGGGTAGGACTTGGCCGGCTTTCAGAGAGTCGGGTATCGATCCCTGAAGCAGGGAGGCATTAATTATTGCAGTACAGCTAGAAATGATGGATTGGGTGGTGGCAGCTAGGCAGTCAGAGGGACTGGGTCATTAAAGTGGTTGTTCGGGTTTAAGGTGGATAGGATTTTCGAGACGGAGTGTTCATCATAGATTTTGAAGTCGGTCCAGTGCGCTTGGTTTTTGGGAGACGGAGGAGGCAGATCTAGAAGGGGTTGAGAGCAATGTTCCCTCTAATTTTTTTCCTCTGTGTGCGGCAGAGTAAGGTCTCTGTGCGCTGCAGCCAAGGCTATGTGCGCCAAGAACTCGACCGCACATGTAGACCAGGGCTTTAAGTGGGATGAAACAACTTGGGGGGGGGATCTCTCAAAGGGGCGTGACCGGTGCAATTAAGGGCATAGCTTTAAAGCAATTAAGCAAAAAATCTGTGTTTAGCATAGTGTGACACCTGACTGATATTTTGCTTCTTCTGTCATTGCATCCAAATATATAATACAGGTAACATTACACCTACAAGAAGCCGGGACTATTGGGTTTGTCAATGGTTGTTTGTTGCATAAAATTGTATATAATATTGAAAATGCTTCAGCTCTTGTGGTAGAGGTTGTGGCTTAATGCTCGAGCTGCTAATTTAGGAGATGGGTTTTGAGTTTCGGTCAGATTAACATCCTGTGATTCTCAGCAAATCAATTAATCACCCCATGCATACAAAAATAAATAAATCATTTAAATCGCTCCAATACTTTTGGATTGAGTTCGCACTATATAAAAATTGCTGCATTTCTTTTTTAAATGTGGGGTTGATGGTTTGCTTTTTGAAAGAATTTATGTTAAATGCAGCCCATGACGGACGCTGTGAGCAGGGGAGCAACTAGTTCTGAACTTTGGTGGCTAACACTCCCAGCCAGGGCTGGCTCTGCATTGGTCACACACTGTGCAACAGTCTTTTTTTTACACCCATTCCCTCCTCCTTCATGAATTCGCTCACTACCACTCACCAACAATGCACCTGATCTCTCTATAGCACCTTTCTGACAAACATTTCATTTTTTAATAACGCTGTTCCTAGTTTACTCACACTCAGGTCTGTGATCTGCATGGTACACGTTCTTTGTAGCAGGCACATTAACCCTCTGCGCTGTGTGGGTGGCAGACATGCCCATGTGAATGCACGGTGAGTGATGCAACAGTGTAAGAGTAGGTAGGGTAAGAGGAGTGACTGCAGGGCGAGTGAGGGGATCATATGAAATTGGGTGTGGATGTAAGTGCAGAGTGGGACAAATGAGTGCACTGCTCGTGATGGGCTTGTTTGAGTGAGATTGCAGATTGAGCAGTGAGAGGCACAGGTGAGTGAAGTATCACATGAGTGCATGGTGAGTAGTGTGCTCCTGTGACTGCAGGGTGATATACAGGCTGAACAGCGCAAGTGTATTGTGAGTGCAGAGTGATCAATGTGAGGGCTGGGTGAGCGAGTGAATGGTGTCAGTGCATGGTGATCAGTGTGAGTGCATTGTGATCGCTGTGAGTGTATTGTGATCGCTGTGAGTGTATTGTGATTGCTGTGAGTGCAGGGTGAGCGGGAAAGTGAAGGGCGAGAATGAGGAGTGAGTTGTCTGAATGCAGGGTGCATTTCAGGACACAGACAGTATATGACCTGAAGGTGTGTGTATATGGTGCAAGGCTGTAGGAGAAGGTGATTGAAAATGAGTGAGAGAACGTTTGTCAGTGTCCATACATTCAATGAAGCTATAGTAATGGCACATTGTGTACTGTACAAAAGCTGAACAAAAATACCCAGGGCCCCTAGAATTCTGCAGCAGAGGAAAGCACCAAATTATGCAGCAGTGTTGGCTAAATTATGGAATAAGAATAGGCAAATTATGTGTGATAGAGCACATGCTTTCTTAGTGTTACTTCATTCTTTTATAATTTTTTTATACATGGTAATCCTGTCTGCACAAATATTTCACCTCCTTAGGACTGGTTTATAAACCAAATACAGACGTAAGCAACTGAAAGATGCCCAGCCAACCTTTGCGAGGAGCCTTCCATACCCGCAAACATATGTCTCAACTTTGTTTAGTAACTTTTGATCTTTTGATTTGTTTAAGCTAAAAACTATTTTTATTTGGTTTAAATCTACAGATTTCTGTTTCAGATGATGGATTATGTGGCATATCCATAATTATGCAAATATAAAGCATAATTCCAGTGGCCCTGGTAATACCTTATACCTGGGATTACTGGATGAGGCTGTAAACAGGTAGGCTTTAGCGCTGCTGGAACCCAGTGTGACAATCGTTTTGTCAGCCCCCAACTGACCACCTTGTCCTTGAATTCAATTACTACCATCATTCAACAGTACCCTTCACATCTATAAAACTTATCTCTGGCATACATTTCTTTTTTTATAGGTCTACTCATTGTTCACTCACTCATTGTTCATTCACAGTCAGTTCTCTGATCATGGTGCGTCAGTCACACGTTCTTTGCAGCAGGCACATGAACCTTTGAGAGTTCCAGCAGGAGCATTAATCACTGTCATTATCTTGAAATGTTTAACGTTGCCTCATTACTGATGGCCACCCAAGGAAACTAGCAGCACCTGCTTTCAAACTTAAAAGCTATTGTAAAAACACAGTGACCCCACCCCACACACCTCACAGGGTCAGTGCCAGGTGCGACTGCACTAACGTCCTAAATCTGGCCCTGATTGAACACACACAGCAATGACATTAATCCATCCTGTGTTATGTGAAACAAAGAAAACATTTTAAAAATTCATTTGTGAGCTTTTGAATAACCGCAACATTCACCAACGTCTTCCTGCTGGTCAGTGCATGGAACCAGCTCCCAGTCTGATGTGAAAACATAACAATTTGATTATTTATTTTTAGCAGCATCGACCAGAGAGAGGCATTTGTACAGCACACTTTCCAAAATGTAAGTGAAAAGCAGCCCTGATCCTACATTGTGAACAGGCGCTCAACGCCCATAGTGCTCAAAGTGCTTCTGCCCCTAGCCCCTAAACCCCCCCCCCCTTCCCGTCGTGTGTGCCAGCCCGAGCTGAGCCAGCTTCCCGGGTACAAAGAACGTCCTTGAGCTGCCAGCCACACCGAGTACTTCACAGGTCTTTACCAGGCCATTCTCGTGTTAATGAGGCTTTGCTGTTTTTTCTCCGCTTCTTAGAGCGTCCCAACTCCGCCTTTGGCTGGAAGAATTAGTCCCCCCGCCCCTCCACCCCTCCTGAGACATTCCACACCACAGGCCGATGGCAAGAGTAACCTGAGCCCTAATTTCACTGCAAAGTTAAGAAAATACCACACCTTTCACGGCGCTCACATTTAAAGGCCGTGGCTGTCGTTAATCCACTACGTGCGCGCTTTGCAATAGTCTGTGCGCGCTGATGAAATGCTCTGTGCGCGCGCGCACAAGCGCGCAGGTTACTGGGAACGATGGTTGAGAGTAGGTAGCGGATCTAAGCTCATTACCTAAGGCTGTGATTTTGTCAGAGAAAAAAGAGGAGAATTCCTCAGATGATATTAGTGACTTGGGGGTTTCTTTTGATGTTTTGGCCAGTTTGTTGGATTGGCATTTGACCAGTTCAAAGAGTTTGCGGGGTCTGTTCTTGGCGTTCCCCAGCTCATACCTGAATAATTCTTTTTTAAAGTTGGTGATGTTCCTGTTTTAGGCATTTCTGGCCTTGCGGAGAAGTTTTTAATTTGTGGCTGAGGGGTGCTGTCTCCAGATTCTTTCTGACTGCCGGAGGGATTTCCTCTCAGTGTTGAGAGACCCATTGAACCAGGGGTTTCTGTCTTTGATTTGGGTTCTTTTTAGTTTTAGCGGGGCAAGGTCATCAAGAATGTTAGTTATATTCGCAGAGTAATGATCATTGAGGTCACTGACCATTGTGATATGGAGGGGAGGAGGTCAGACTTGCAACGAGCTGCCAGTTCCCTGGGATCAAGGTTCTTGGTGTCCCTAACCCAATGTTTAGGGATCACCTGTTGCGGTGCCCTAGTCTTGTGGATGCCAGGTAATGAGAAAATGATAGCGTTGTGGTTCGACCAGTCACAAGGGTCTATAGCGATAAGCTTGACTGTTGATTCCTTCCAGTCTAGAGTGGCGCCTTTCGAGTGTGTAGGGAGCGAGCAGGCTTGGGTTAGGGCTTGGTCGGCCAGGAAATCTTTGATGGCGTTGACATGAGGATCCTTGGGGTCGTTCCAATGCAGGTTGAAGTCACCAAGGAAAATGTCTTCAGAGTTAGAGGACACCTTGGCTGTGATGATTTCCAAGAGGTGGTCAGTGAAGGCGTCATTCATGCCTGGGGGGTGGTAAAAGATGTGCAGATTGCACAGTTGGGTGATGTTGCTGCATATGGAAATTGCGAGGTATTCACAGGAGTCTGTGGTATCTGCCAGGAGTTCCATGACGAGGAGGTTAGAGCAGCAAGTGCAGGTGATGCCTCCCCGTTTTTTGCTAGATTGCCTGTCCAGCCTTGCAATATTGTAGTTGGGAGGGACTAGGAGGTCCAGGCATGAAGATGAGGCGTTGAGCCACGATTCAGTCAGGATTGCTAAGTCAAAGTTTTGTCTCAGTATGAGGTCTGCGACATTGGCGGCATGCTGAACTTCTGAGCGGCAATTAATAAGGAGGCCAGACAGAGGGGGGTCAGAGAGGGTGTCATGCGAAGAGGCAGAAAGGGGTATTGGCGCTAGGTTGCTGTCAACCACACTGTTGCGGAGGGTTACTGATCTGTTGGGGTTGATTGCGACCGTGCCGATGGCATGTTCGACATTCACGTCTAGTGGACTGGGGGTTACTGGGGCAGAGTTGTAAGAAGGGAGGATGCCTAGAATTTCCTATTCAGTAAGGTCTAGCGGACTACGGGTGACAAAGGTAGAGTTGTAGGAGAGGAGGAGAGTTAGAATTTCCTCCTTCGAGAGGTGGCATGGTTGCTTGCGAGGGCAAAGGTGTCTCAAGGATAGCGGTAGTGGGTGATTGGGGGGCTCTGTGATAGGGAGGGGGGTGGTGTTCCACAGAGGCTTGAAATTAGAGAAGGATTGTTCAGTGAGGTGAAGGATGTTCTTTAGATCCAGAATGGAGTTATGGATGCTCTGTGTTAATTTGGCTGCTCTCTAGTGCAGAGATTCAATATCAATATAAGAGGGAGGCGCTTGAGGACAGGGAGACAGTGGTTTGGTAACAGTTCTATTGGCATGCAGTGGGGGTAGGGTAGAGGGGCTGGGTGACTTGTGTCATAGGCCAATGGAAGAGTGTCAGTCTCAAAGATATAACTTGCTATCACATATTTTCCATCTCTAGGCATCCTTACCTTGCCAATAAATCATATGAGAACCCATTCCCCCAAGTGGTACCGATAACATGGTTGGCTCTAGCCCTAAACAGGAAGTGCATAATCCCAGCCTATTTAAGAGATTATGTTAAGTAGATGTTATCTTAATAGTTGGGTAAACTTTAAGATGTTGTAAATATTGTCCTTTGACTATATACATTTATATTGATTGAGATGACTGTGACATTGAACTTGTATTTCAATTTTGAAAGTAGGGATGGAGGGGGGGGTGTAATAGCCATTACTAATTGGTAGTCTGAGCCCCATCACCTGCTCTCCTTGTGGAATGTGGTGAAGTCCTATAGAATGTGGGGACAGGACTGTGAGGCAGATGCAGAAGGGCAGTTGACAGGATTGGATGGAATCTCTTGTACCCAATAAACATATTTCTACATTCTCCTCCTGGTCCTGGATTATTTGGCTTACTACCTTGTTACAAAAGTACTAGCTCTGTTTGGTACCTGGGCCTTCATTGAGAGTTGCTGATCCATATACACCCTTAAAACATGTATTCCTATAAATGTAAAATGTTTTGGCCAAGCAACATATGGATCTTTTATTTGAAGCCACTGTTTTTCAACTGAGTCTGGGTGCCCAACTGTATGACTTAGGTCTTACTCACATTCAGTTATAGTCACTTGATTTGTACATAGGGATCAATAACAGCAAGTAATTATAGTCAAGTGGAAGAATTGATAGGGGAATCTTCTGAGTGCAATAATAATGGGTTGTCATCAGCATAACTTTGAAATTGATGTACCTTCTCTCTATAATGGAATGGATAGTCCAGTATTGGAAATAAAGAAGGACACGTGAAACTCCTCATAACAGTTTAGCTGCAGCCTTCCATTGATAACTGATTTGGTCATAAATGAGTGGACTAAAGATAGATGAGGACCATAGGCTCAGTAAGCACGTGCATGAGAATAGTACGAACCATGGTGTTAAGCGACACAAACATGGCTATATGCTGTTCAGTGTCCAAAATTTATATTTTCAACTGATGGTCACTGTAATGTTCAGATGGGTATATTCGGTTCTGTGAAATTCTCAAAATATAAATTGGCTAGGTCTTAGGATAGATTATCAATCTAAATTGCACTGAAACTGTGTAATGTACAGGCCTGAGACATCTTTTCAGAGCTACTCATGTGGGTGGCACAATCAGTGCAGCAGGCCCACTAGTAGCATTTGATTTTCCAGCCCTGGCACACTCAGTGCACTTTCCTAGGGACCTACTGGTAAAACAAATATGCCAATCAGGGAGAACAAATCACAATAACAATTTACACAGAGAGCATATGCACTTTAGCACTGACCAGCAGTGGTAAAGTGCCCAGAGTCCTTTAGCCAACAACAACAGGTCAGGAAAAAAAAGGAGGAAGAAGCAAAAAGTTTGGAGATAACCCTGCAAAAAGGGCCATTTCCATCACTAATGTGCTCTTCAAATGTGAATTTAGCATATACAACTGATAGACCTGTCATCCTTATGGTGGTCTTTCCCCAAATGTTTTGCCTTTTACCTCCTGTTTTGCTGATTCTTTTTTGGGGCCTTAGGACTCTGTGCACTTTACCACTGCTAACCATGTCTAAAGTGCATATGCCTCTCACCTAAACATGCTGACATTGGTGTATACCCGATTGGCCTATTTTATTTACTAGTAAGTCCCTTGTAAAGTGGTATAACGTATACCCAGGTCATGCAAGTCAAATGCTACTAGTGGACCTGCAATACTATTTGTGCCACCCACTTACATATCCTTTCAAACCTGTCCCAGGCCTTCCATAGTGTTGCCTGTGTGTGCATTTTACTACAATTTCAACTTGCCATTTAACACTACTTGCCACACCTCAATCTCCCCTTTTATTATATATAAGTCACCCCTAAGGTAGGCCCTAAGTTATCCTAAGGGCAGGGGGCCATGTAAGTAAAAGGTAGGACATGTGTGTATAATCTTTACATGTCTTGGTAGTAGCAAACACAAACATTAAGACCTATCCTCTCATAGGCTAGCATTGGAATTACTTAATATACTTTTGAGCTGAAATTCCTAATCAGAGAGGAGCGGCTTTTTCATGCTTCATATCTTTGGAATGGTAATGATAAATCCTCCTCACTGATAAAGTTGTATTTAATATTACTGTTATAAAAATGCCACTTTTAGAAAGTGGACCTTTATCTGCACTTTCTGC
Organism: Triturus cristatus; assembly: GCF_964204655.1. Classification (NCBI taxonomy): domain Eukaryota; kingdom Metazoa; phylum Chordata; class Amphibia; order Caudata; family Salamandridae; genus Triturus; species Triturus cristatus. The sequence goes on from NC_140593.1 coordinate 201,831,346, forward strand.
ACTGTGTGCCTGACAGTCTGTCTTCAATACACGTCAGGGGTGGGTGATGGTTACACTTAGTGCATTCCCTCTAGATGGTGTGTCTGAGTATCCATCTACATACATCTGCATTCTGATGGCTTTGCCTGGGCAAGATAGAAGGGAGGGGTGAACACTTCTCTTGATTAGGCAGTTTCCTGTCGCCGTGCAAAGGACTGATTATCCCCCACAGATAGCCTGGCAGACAGGACTGGCTTGAAGGGGATACTTGTGCTTTTCAGAGAGCTGCTTTGAAGTCACCCCCACATCAAAGGCACTTTTGGGTATAAGTGCTGGGTCTCTGAGTCCATATATTCAGACACTACTGGACTTTTAACAAAAGCTCCGCTAATTACAACTTTGCCTGACCACACTCTATGTGGGTTCTCCGTGCGAGGCACTCGACATTCTCACCTTACCCTGATTGGCCATACAGGATCTGTACTTGAGGCTGCTACTATTGCTATATTTTAAGCTGGTTTTATACCCTTTTACCCCTGAGATGTTTTCCTTAAAAATTCCTGGGAGCACTTATAGAGAGCTATTGCTCTAGTTGTTATTTGGGAGCTAGCTGCCTTTATGTGCAAGCCTGCAGCACTGACATGCAGCAGACAAACCCACCAGTGGGCCGCTGGTTCCTTGAAATCCAGTCTGCACCCATCTTAGTCCATTCCGTGGCCAGCACCAGCCACTATGTCGAATACAACACCGGTGAAGCCGTAACCTCAGATTTTTTTAAAAGGTCTTAGGCCTACACCAAAAACCAATTGACATATCTGTGACCCAGAATGCATACTGTGCCTGGTTGTTTGTTATGATTGTAGGAAAGCGTTTGGTCTTCCCAATAAGCCTCCTTCTGTCAGCCTATCCTAACTTACTCCAATATCCCACTCTTTGCAGGCAGGCCTGATTAATGTCTGTTCATTAAGTAAACATGCACAGTAAGTAAACAACTTAATCATCGATAACCAAATCACTGCTTTATTTATCAGTGAAACCTGGTTAAAGTCTTTGACCAATCCAAATATTGTGACTGCCCTTCCCCTGGGTACTCGATTATGAGACATGACAGACAGGAAGGCCTTGGGGGTGTAATATCCATTATTCTTTGTGATTCATTGCAATGTTGTTCCTTCGATACTGATTATCCTAAAGGAGCCGAGTGCTTAGGTGTTTGCCTAAAAGTCAACCCATCACAGACTGCCATTTAAGGGCAGCCCTTCCCCTCTTTTAATCCAATACGCTAACTTTGCTGTCATGGGAGATTTTAACTTTCATTTCAATGATTCTTTGAACCCAGAAGTTATAAATCTGTTAGACACCCTTAGGATATTAGGGCTGTCTCAAAAGGTGACTGCTCCTACTCACATGTTAGGTCACTTCCTTGACTGGATTTGCTCAAACCAACCTGGGCTATCCATTGATGATCCTGTCCCTCAATTCTGGTCTCACCACAGTTTAATCCTATTAAAACTTCCTGGCATCATACATAAATCACCGAATCTTGAGAAAGACATGAGTTAGAGGTGTCGCAAATGGGGAGCAATGAAAATCAATCTGAACTTAAACACGATTTTTCTAAAATGACCCCTATTCTAACCGGAAAAGTTGTTGAAGATCTTGACCTATTTAATAATTGAAGTCTTAATTTTGCCTCCAAATTAGCTCCAGAACTGATGCCCAAACGTTTTGGCCACTTTGTGCGCCCCAGCTCAGGCTGCGTTAAAGCACCACTGTAAATTATTAGAATGCATATAGCACCTTGCTTACAATCATTGTGATCTGGATCAGCTCAGTACTGGCCCAAAAAATTACATAAATCAATTAAGGCATAAAAAAATACTATTACACTCAAAACATTGAAGAGGCCAGGTACAATTCAAAGTTCATCTTTAACATTGCTAACTCATTTCTTTAACCTACACTGCATGCTAGGGACATCCCTTCCTCCCAGGTCCTTTGTAATCTCATCACTGCCTTTTTCGAAAATAAGATATCTATCATCCAACAAGGCTTCACTCCATCTTCGATCTTAGACCTTTCAAAAATCCACTCATTGATGTGTAGGTATTATCAACCCAACGGCAGGGCTAGCTGTAGTGCAAGAGGTCTCTTTAACACAGTGTCGTCAAACCAAATTGACATGTAAATCAGGGTCCCCTCTGAATCCCTGTTCACCATCCATACTGCGTGCAGCTATTGACATGGTCAATCCCATCATTAACCAGATGATAAATTCATCTCTTGCAGAAGCAGTGCCCTCCTCAGAGTGGAAACTAGCAATTGTTAAGCCTATGCAAAAGAAAGCATTAGCAGATCTCACTGCCCTGCCCAATTTAAGGCCCATTTCTCTTCACCCAATGCCGAGCAAAAGCTCGGTAAAATAGTCAATCAACAATTTATGACTTTCCTTGAGAACTCTTATCTTCCCCACTCTCAAAAATCTGGCTTTACGCCTAATCACTCAATGGAGTCAGCACTTCTTGAAGTCTCATAAACTACAAAAATGACTTTATATTTGAGAAAAAATGTAGTCCTGATTTTATTAGACCCTTCCACCGCATGTGATACCATCTTCCATGTCATTCTAGTGCAGCGAATCCAGAATATCAGAATGTCTCATAAAGCCTTAGCCTGGATAAAATCTTTTTTAACCTTCAGAAGTCAAACAGTATCCCTTGGGCAATTTTTGTCATCTGAAAGAGCAGTTGCGCTGGGTGAGCCTCAGGGCCCTTCTTTGAACCCTGCCCCTTTTAACATCTATATGGCTCCTCTCACCTCATTAATTGCATCACATGGTATTACAACCACATCGTATGCCGATGAGATGCAATTTATTTTGACCTTGGATGAAAATGTATCGGCCTCTGAAAACTAATTTCTGGAACTGTCTTGCTAGCATCATTTTGTGGTTGCAGAATAATCATCTCAAATGTATTTCCAATAAGACGGAAATTCTGCTCTTTGGCAAACCCTACTTTGTCCCCTACAAAATGGTGGGCAAAATTTGTCACTCCTCCCCCAAAAACTGTAAAGGTTGAAAAGAACCTTGGAGGTAAATTTGACACTGAATTATCTTTTCTTCTACAAGCTTTGGCAGTGGCAGGAATATGTTTTTTAATGGTATAAATTCTTTAAAAAAATGTTTCCATTTCCTACCTTTGACTGCCAGGAAAATGGTTGCTTTTGCCCTTGTTTCTTCTAGACTGGAATAGTGTAACAATCTTTAGGCAGGCAGCACTAAACGTCTTATCCTAGTAGAGAGCTTCAGCCAGTTGGAGTGGTTTCTTCTGGCCTCCTGACCTCTAAATCTAGCAATTTTTAGGGAGCCTGAATTCTACTGGAATTCCTCCTCCCACAGGATCTGTCTTTTGTTTGGATGCTGTTAGATTTGGGAGAGGTAGGTACCTTTGATCAACTAGGGGCGCCCTTGCGTCTAGTCTGGGTTAGGGGATACACTCCTAAAATAACCCCTGCTCACCCCCTTGGTAGCTTGGCAAAAGCAGACAGGCTTATCTCAGAGGCAGTGTGTAAAGCATTTGTGAACAAAGTAATACAGTGACAACACTACAGAAGGACATCACACAGGTTGTATTATAAAAAATAAGTATCTTTATATAGGCTTAACACAAGGCCACAAATGACAGAAATCCTCAATACTGTACTTTGGAATGGTAGAAATAGCTTAGTTCTCTTTAGATGTTAAATGCGTCACTTTACGTTCAATGTACCTTTGGGTGCGTAACGCTGTACAAAAAAAAGGGTTGCAGGGATGGTGATGCGTTGGTTCCTTACATGCAAGAACGGTGATGCGTCGGTTCCTTGCTTCGGGGGAGGTGATGCGTCGGTTCCCTACTGCTGCGTAGGGGATGTCGATGCGTCGGTTCCTTATGCAGAGGAGATGATGCGTCGGATCTTCACCGCTTGGGGAGGTGATGTGTCGGTTTCTTACTGCGCTTCTGTGGCGATGCGACTTACAACGCCACGATGCAATGAAGACCCGGTCCAATGAACAGAAATGTCGTCTTCTTGATGTTGCGACAACGAAAGAGTGATGCGTGCACGCCCAACGGCCGTGCGGCGCCTCGGTGACTCTTCTTGAGCCGCGACAGGCCCTGCGACACGCCTGTCCGGTGATTTGATGGTGTCTGCTGTGACGGCGACACTCTTCGGCGATGTGATGGTGAGAGCGGCAGCAGCGGCACGCTTCCTCAGCGATGCAATGGCGACAGCGGTAGCAGCGGCACGCATCCTCCGCGATGCGACGACAACTGCTGCAGCGGTGATACGCTTCTTCGTCTTGAGTCGCGCTTCCAGCTCCCAGCAACACACAGTCTCTCAGAAGGCCTCGCTCAACAGCAGGCACTTCAGATTAACAGCAAGTGAACTCAGGGGGAGCTGGTTGGTGAAGTCTTGTATCCCTGAGACTTCAGCCAGGAGGCAAGCTCTAGTTCAAGCCGTTGGAGATCTTCTTATAAGTTGATGAAAGTAGCACAAAGTCCTTTCTCCTTTCTTTGGCAATCAGGTAACCACTGCAGGCCAATCCTCAAACAGCACACAGCATAGGGATAGTCTCCTCCTGCAGTCTCTGTCTCTGGTTTCTCTCCTCAGTAAAGGTTTTTCTTGTTTCCCAGAAGTGATCTAAAGTCTAACTTAATGTTAAAACCAACTTCACTAAAAGATGCATTTTATCATTCTGAATTCAGGCACACTAAACTCAAATTTCTACCATGTTTGCTGGGTCAGTTAGGATTATAGGATATTGTAATCAAACTGCCCATTCTGACCTACGGGGAACAGGTAGCCTTGCAATAGTAAAAAACGGAAATGGCTGTAATTCACTATTAGGACATGCCACACACACCAGGGCATGTCCTACCTTATACTTACATTGCACCCTGCCCTTGGGCCTACCTTAGGGGTGTCTGATATGAAGAAAAGGGAAGGTTTAGGGACTGGCAAGTGGGTGCACTTGCCCAGTCAACATGGCAGTCACCGACTGCACACAGGCTCTGCAATGGCAGGCCTGAGACACTTTACAAGCTGCGTCTGTGGGTGGCACAACCAGTGCTGCATGCAACATATGAGGGGTGGGTGCAGAGGACTCCCAGCAGTGGCCTGCAATATGAGGAGTGGGTGCATATCACTCCCAGCAGTAGACAGACATGTGAGGGGTGGGTGCAGAGGACTCCCAGCAGTGGGCAGACATGGGGGTGGGTGCAGAGGACTCCCAGCAGTGGCCTGCAATATGAGGGGTGGGTGCATATCACTCCCAGCAGTGGCCTGCAATATGAGGGGTGGGTGCATATCACTCCCAGCAGTGGACAGAGACATGGGGGACCACACTGCTGCTGTCTGTGCTTCCTCTGGCACCATGTCGCGGACTGTGGAGAGGGCCCAGCCATTCACACTTGAGGAGAATAAGGCCTTGCTGAATGTCCTCCTCCCATAGTACCCCAGCCTGAATGGGAGACCAGGGGAGCAGGTGAGTGCTGACCCCACTACCTTTGACTGTGCACCTGTTTTGTGGCTGTCACTTCTGGCATTGTGTCCAGGTGTGTCAGGCATGCAATGAGGTTTAGAGTGGGTCCCGGGGGGGGGGGGGGAAGGCTTATGTCTGTCGTGCAGAGCATGAAGTAATTCATGTGTGCACTCCTCACTTGCATTGTGCTTACTGTGACATTCACTGCATTGTGCATGACACATTCAGCCTGGCAAGTCCTTGGTGTCATTTTTTGGATATTGTCGTGAGGTGATTCAGTTGTCCCCCCGGTGTGACAGGTGACTGTACCCACAGATGTGTATGAGTTGAGGGGAGCTGTGGTGAGAGTGTCCAAGTGATGTGTACGCCCTTGTGTGAAGGTTCCTTGTCATGAGGGTGAGTGTCCATGTGAAGTGTTGCACCACAGCTGCATGGAGGAGGCAACAGCTCTACCCATCTGATGTGAGGAGTAAGCTTTTAGCGGCACGCCCACCGTATTGAGTTAGGCTGTGTATGTTTTTACCCACCACTATACTCTAGTTGCACGTGGGTTCCCTTTTACCAGGGCTATCGGGATATTTCCCGTTTTACCCCCGGTTACACTGGTGCACTGGTACATTTGTACTCTTATCAGAGTACTTTGATGCCCACGACTTTGATATTCGTATGAGTGGGTATGGAATTGTTGTGTATGGCTCGTGTTCACTACTTATTTAGGTATGTGACTTCTGATCACTTACATTATATTTGTTACTGTTTGTCTGAGTCGTCACCCTCATCTTTGGTGAGGTTAGCCTAGGACTGCACGTCTGTGTTACGCACACCGTATTTCTTTTGGCAATAAGTATGAGCACTGACTCAACGAATAGAGTGACGATTATGTGTTGTATATGTTTGTCCTTTGTTCGTTTGTCTTTCATTACAGATTTTTCCCTTTCGACAAGTGGAGGAAGGCTTTCCTAACCGTGAGTAGCGGGTTAGGCTTCAATCACGGATCCAGGTCACGTTTCATGGTCCTGACGAAAACCTAAGCAATAGCTACCTATGGTTGAAACATGTAGACCTATTATATATTTTTCTCACTCCTTTTGTTTATCATCAGATACCATAGGTCAATTTAACCTTTGTTGGCATCTTCACTATTTTTTAACTATTGTCCATATTACCCTGGAATAAAATTATTTTAATTGGGTTAAATTTGGCCAATTTTTATCTAAATTCACTATTTACCTTCATCCCCAAACAAACCAGCTCCACTGTAGTCAGGTGTCGCAGCACACCCGGATGGCACTCGGCTATCTGGGTGGGACCTCGATGAAGAAGCATGTCACCAACCAGGTTGGTGAGTGAGAGGTCTTCTTAAGAAATATTTTTTCTGCTCCACGTGCAAACACCCTTTAGACAGTTTTCTGTCAACTGGGAGTACTCCCTATCTTTGTTTGAAAGTATATTAATTAGGGGACCGGGAGTAACCCCCTCCAATGGTCACCCATTGTGAGAATCCCTTTCTCTCCATTTTGTTATGAAATTGATGACCTGTGTACACATGTCATGTGTGGTGGGGCATTATGTGGCACACTTCCCCTTCACACTTTGCACATGTGTGCCTGTAGTACAAACGTGTCAAGCACAGCATCACTGGTATAGCACAGTCACCACCACCCGCAACTGTCCCCTGATGCCAGGGATAGGGACACTAACAACTGACATTTCACAATCAGCGTGCCCCGATGTGACTATGTCATGTGTGTGTCATGTTTTCCCATGAGCTTGCTGTTACTGTTCCGTCAACTACATCTGCTGTTGCTGCCTCCAACATGTGTCTGTGTGGAGACGGGCATGACACACATCTACGCACACCATGCCGCATGTGGATTCCCACGTAAGCAGGGTCTGTATGCATCGGACATGATATTTTCACATGAGGACATATCTGCGTCGTCTCAATGTCTGTGTTTTCTGTTTTCACGTGTACCTCTTCATCGCAATGTGTGTGATCTGTACATTTGACATTCCATGTGACCTGTGCGTCTAGCTTGCCGTCAGCTGTCTGTATGAGATGACATCCTTTAAATGCAGCTATGTGGATGTATGTCACTCCTGTGATGTCTCTGGCTGTTCACTCAGACTGGCCCCAAGCTCGTTTCAGGCCATGTCATGTAGACTTGCCAATCAACGGGTGTATCTGGCTTTTCGTAGGAGTATCACCAAGCTAGCATACGTGTCCTGGATGTATTGCACACACCAGACTCTGTATTTAGCAGATGTGTAGTAGCAGTTGAGCATGTGCTCTGTTCATTGACATTGATGTTGTTATGCTCTCAATCTTCATCATTCATCACAATTTTCTGCAGGGCACCACCTGCCCCCCGACCAATGCCAGACTTGGGTGCCATGAGGGAACGTGCCTGCATCCGACGTTACAGATTCATTCAACAGTTGATTGAGGACTTGACCGCCAAGGTGGCACCACACCTCCAACCGCGACACAGGTATCCCACTGCGCTGACCCCCAAGATGAAGGTGATGGCAGCCCTACATTTTTGTGCCACAGGTACGTTTCAATTCACCATAGCTGATGTTGGTGGCATGTCACAGACAATGTTCAGCCGTGTCCTGTGTGATGTTTTGGCAGCCATGTTGGAGCACCTTGATGAATTCATCCATTTTCCGACTCCTGAGGAGTTGACAGGTGTCAAGGGTGATTTCTATGCCCTGGGAGGGATGCCCCATGTCATTGGGTCCATTGATGGGACACATGTGGCTTTGGTACCACCACAGGCACAGGAGATAGCCTATCACAACCGTAAACATTACCACTCTATAAATGCCCTTGTGGTGTGTCTTGCTAACATGCTGATTTCCCATGTCTGTGCACGTTTTCCAGGGTCAGCACACGATGCCTACATCATGAGGCGTAGCAGGGTGCCACAAATGATGCTGTGGCTGCACAACGAATGATCATGTCTTGTTGGTGGGTATACTCTGTTTGACCTGTGTGTTGCGGTATCTCTGGCTCTTACGGCATCTCCTGACCCACTTATTTACATGATGTTTCCATGTAGGGGACTCTGGCTATCCCAACATGCCATGGCTAATGACGCCTCTCCTCAACCCAAGATCAGCTGCAGATCACCGGTACAACAATGCACACGGGCAGACCAGGCGAGTGATTGAGAGGACGTTTGGCCTCCTGAAGAGCCGATTCCGGTGCCTTCACAAGACAGGCGGGTCCCTCCCATATGCACCGGCGAAGGTCTGCAAAATCTTCATCTTGTGCTGCATGCTGCACAACATGGCAGTGGAGAAGGCAGTGCCACTCATCCTGGAGCAGGATGAGCAGGAACATCCACCCGTGGAGGATGAAGGGCTTGGTCACGAGGCAAGTGAGGAGGAGGAGGAGGAGTAGGATATCCGGAGTCAGCTCATACGCAACTTCTTCTCATAATGGTGAGTCACTGGGTCTGAGTGTGCACACTTGGAGCCTTGGGTGGCATGTGTTATGTGTGTGTCCATCTGACTGTATGCAAAGTGACTTAGATATGTGTTCTGATGTGTCACTCGAGTGATGATGTCATTCCACACATTTTAGCAGGGACACTTTCTTTTAAATTAGCATGGGGACAACATTGTTCCTGTTTAGTAAATGACCATGTATGCGGAGAAAAATCTTTTAGCTGACTTCTTGTGTTTCTGTCATTCCCAGGTTCTTGTGCATGTTGTCTGCTCGTGTCATCGTTGTCCTCCTGCTATTCCTCATGAGAGCTGAATCAGCGTTCCATGCACGGACATGGGGAAAATTCATTTTGGGTAAGGATTGCAGCAAGGCATTTTGGGGGTGGTACGTGTTTGGAATGTGTGGGGACTGCCTCTGTGCATGTTGTGTTACCATGCATACATGTTGACTCACCATGGGGCACATAACATGTAGCATGACTCCTATGAATTGACAGTCACCCTTCGTGACAGTCATCTGTAATGGTTTTTGGATTCTGATGAAGGCATCAATGTGTGTAGCAATTCCCTCTGAAACATACGGGATGCTACGGGTGGACATAGTGTGGGACATCCCCATGACAGGCTCAATGGGGAATTGCAGCCTCTCCGTGTGCAGCAGGAGGTGTTTCGCTCATCCCCTTAACTTGTGTGCCAGTTCATTTGGATTTACAACATCCGTGTTGTGAAGGCGGTGTCCAGCGTAGGTCCCACATGTTCAGTCAAATGACCTGTGAGTCTGTTCATATTGATGCATTTCCCACAGTGTGAGCTTGAGTAATAAAGGTGTTCCTCACCCTCCGAAGTGCCTCATCTCTGTCAATGCAGGACTCTTTGCATGCGTCATCTCTGGCATAGTTGTCAAAGATTGTGCATATGAGTGTATGTGTAGTTCGGCAACATGCATGCAGTTCTTCATGGATAATAATCTCTATTGTGCATGAAGTTCATGGTTGTGTATGTATTTGGGCAGGTTGCTCCCACCAACGGGCCATCAACGCCTGCTGAGGGTGTGTCTCCTCTGTGCAGCTCAGCCTTCTGTTTCCTGATCCTGTGTCAGTCATCTTTGGTGATTGTTCATCCATTTTCTCTGGGTGAACCACGAGTAACCTGACACTCCTTCCTTTACATGCACCTGTTGCAGTTGTCCTTTCTGACATCCTTGTCTTTGTGTGCTACTTTTGGCCTAGTTTCCAGTACATGTCGCCTGCTGCTGTGGGCCCTGCGGCAAGGGCCCACCAATTTCCCCAATTCTGCAACCCACACGCCTCCAAGATGCTCCTCCCTTCCACCCTCCACCCATTCATTAGGCTGTCATCAGCTTGTCTGTTTCACTGTTGCGGCCAGGCGGTGCCAAAGGCAGGACCGTCAGCGCATGCAACGTGCACATTGCACGACCCTCATGTCCTTGCATGACTCACATCACACAACAGTCTCATGTTGCAGCCACCCTCCAAGCAATGTCCAAGCGAAAATCAACCGCCTGCTCTCAGGCATACCCTAAGCGCACACACCACACCTTTGCATGCTGAGTGTGCAACTCCAACTGCCTACACAGCGCTGCCCCACCTTCCAGGCCCTGTCACAACCAGGTCATGTCCCTCCTACTCCACACTGGCTCCGTCCAACAGCACGCCATTGGACTCTGTTACCTCCTCAACACAACACAACTGGCCCACACATCACCATCATGACTGTGACCTGGATGAAAGCATCCTCAGCACACAACCATCTCAGACGGATACAAGAGCACCCGCAGGCACGGCACAAACCCCCTGCAAACCCTCAGAGTAACACTCATCTACAGATCTCCAGGCCTACATCCACAATTCCGCAAAGCCATCAACACGTCCATCGTCACGCACGCCCTCACATCTACAGGACACATGTTGCTGTGGGGAAGGAACTTCTGGCTGGATGAGAACCACACCAGCATCCATCATTGGTCCATCCACATTAGCATCCACATCTCCGACGGGCAACACATTACCACACACCCCGCTACCAATCCCCCGAAGATGCTTGATGTAAGTCAACACACACATGCTGTGTGGGACACTGGAACCAACACCACTGCCACACCCTGCAACCTCACACACTGGATCAGCAACTGATCCAACAATCCAGCCACGTTGACGGACTTTCCTGTGACGCACATCAACAATTAAGCCACCTGGGACAAGGCAGACCTACTGGACTCATACACGTCTAGCAGGACTCTTGTGCACAGCTTGCAACACAAATTACCATTAGTGGCCGTACAACCCTGGAAAACAGCACACACAGCCATCACCATATCATCAGCAAGGACAATTGTTGATCCTTCAGATGGGGACAAGGCCAAAAAACAGCACGACATCAAGGAGCTCATCAGCATCGTGAGTGCACTGACATCAGTTCTCCATCCAAACGATACCCCACCCTTGCAAGGCTGAGCCAATCCCTTGCAACTTTCTACCACTGCAAGCTCATGGACATACACGCAAGCCTTGGCACACAGAGGCAGAACGCACTATTATATGCGGGACCAACCACCCTCAGGTTTTGGACTTCCATCATCAGCAGATACAACACCCGGCTCATGTGCAACATCCCCTGGGGATCTCCATCAGGACCCTTCCCACACAACATCTCAACCACATCATTCCCCATCCTTGCGGCCCCCATCCAGCACGTCATGTATGTATCTTTGGAGTTAGCCACATTCCATGGTAGATAGAGGCATGCAGTGACGCAAGCCCTTCTTAGACAATAGACGGCAGGAACGCTGGCTCTCAAGGAACCTCAACGTGCTTCCCTAGCCAGCAAATGTAATCAGGAATACAGTCAACGAGCAACTGACAAACTTCCTCCTCAAAAAGAGCTCCAGGCAACCTGCACAAGACCGTCTTCCACAGTAATCACCCCACTGCAACCATCATCATTGCCACCAACACTCACAACTTTGCCCTGCTCAACAATGGTATGGCCACCCCCCTTGACCTCTCCACAGCATTACGCACGACATGCTCACACACTGTCAGCTCACACATCTCCAACACTGGTATCCAGGGGATGGACCAGGATGAAATCACCAAGTGGCTCACCAGCAAGGCCATGAGAGTGGGACTCAAGCCTTCAGCATGTAGTACAGTGGCGTCATCTGGCACATGGCCCAGGGCTCATCTCTCAGCGTGTCAATCTTCAATATGTCCATGAGCCCCCTCTCCACCATCACATGCGCACACAACCTCATCATCATCTCGTATGCCATTGACAGCCAGCTGCTCCTCACCCTCACCAAAGACACAGCCATTGCCAGTTCCAACCTCCAAGAAGGCATGAGGTCCGTTGATGAATGACTGAACATCAGCCACTTGAGGCTGGACTTGTACAGGACTGAGGTAATCATCTGAGGATTGTCCCCTTACAGCTGGGTCAACTCCTTCTGTCCCACCCACCAGGGCACTGCACCAGCACCTAGTGGCCACGCACACAAGATGGTGTGCATAATGGACTCGTCGCTCACAATTGCCATGCAACTCACCAGCATCTGTACCTCATGCTGCAACACCCTCCGCATGATGCACATGACCCACAGATAGATCCACTCCAAGGCAAGACAGACTGTCCCCCAGGTCCACGACACCAGCCGAGTCAGCTAGAGCCCTGCCCTCCACGGAGTAAGTACAGCCAAACTCCCGGAAAACTTGTCCACATCCAGGGTGCATCTGCACACCTCAGCTTCAACATCCCGCGCCCTAGCCACATCACCGTCCACCTGAGATAGCTGCAATGGATCATTGTGTGCTGCAGGATGACCTTCACACTCCTCACCCACACTCAGGAGGCAGTCCACAACCACAGACCTCAAACCAACCTTGGACGTCTGTCATCCAAGACCCCGTAGGGCCAACTCCGTGCATCCAACCTTGCCCTGGCCAACATTCTTCACATCCACCGAAGTCCAGCATGCAGGACATAGTTCTCCCACCTGGCTAAACATACCTGGGACTCCCTCCCCGGGCACCTCCACATGAGCCATGACCTCTACACCTTAATGATGCTCTTCCAAATTGGTCTGTCCGCACAGTATTGCAAGCCCCCCCTCAGCAGCTTGAGGCTATCACGGGTGAGTATTGTGCTCCATGTCTGTATTGGATGATACATTGTGACCCATGTGTGTCCTGTACCGGACTCAGATCCCAGGGTATGGATGGCTGGAGTTAGTTCAACACTCAGGCATAGTTTGACATTTCCCCACACATATGTTGCGGACTCATGCAAAATGACTGCAACATCTAATTAAAGAAATGTAGTTTTATTCACAGTGGGGGGTGTCTATAGTGGGTAAAAATAGGTGCTATGCAGTGTGCCTAGAATCCAAAGTTCACAGGGGGAGATGGGATCCTTTGCATTTGAAGTCATCAGAGTCCAGAACACAGTGTTTGTCATCATTGGTCAGACTGTGACTAGCAAGTCCATGTGGCAGAGAATGTCAGTGAATGAGGTGCTGCTGTTGCGCATGAAGGCCAGGTGCCAGGCCAGGTGACCTGGGAGATGTGGATGGTCCACTGCCTCTCACGGTTTGTTCCGTGGACGACCCACCTTCCTCGCGGGACCCTCAGATGCAGGCCTTGACGATGCTTGGGACGCTCCGTCGGACAAATCCTCCTCCTCCTCCCTCCCTGTGGCTGGTGTTGGTCTTCACCTGGTGGCACAGGGAGGGTTGCCCATGTTGTCGGCGATCCGACGGAGTGAACGGCTTATGTCCGTTTGCACCGCCAGGAGCTCAGCCAGTCTTGCCTCCATCCGTCCTTGGTGTTGTTGTTGACTGGCGTGTTGCTCGGCCTGCTGGTTCTTAATATCTGTGAGGGGCTCCACTACCTGGCTGATGGCCCTGGTGTCACGCCGGTATGCGTCCATGATGTTGTGTATTTGTGACATATCGGTCCCTTCAGCTGACTGGTCAGTTTCTCGCCTCTGCCCTCCTCCACTCCCACCACACCTGCGCACACGAGCCTGGCCTGCCATTGTGGGCACATTGGGTCTACGGGACCCCTGAGGGATGGCAGTTGGGGGGTTGTCTGCCTCCTCCTAGGTGCCCGGCGAACCTTCTCCCTCCAGGTCAGACTGGCTCAGTTGTTCAGTGAGGGCAGGGCACCTGGGTGTCTCCTGGGATGTGGCAGGAATGGGGGTGGTGGTTGGCACAGATGTACCTGGCCAGGTGCTGCAGGGGCTTGGACACCAGAGGGTCCAGGTGGGTTGGGGTAATCCGCGGAGTGTTGAGAGGCGTCGCTGCCGGTGGGATCAGGTTCCTCCCGAGCCTGGGACTGTGATTCTTCCCCCCATTGTTGGGGGGAGATCCATGACGTTGCCCTGTGTGAGAGAGAGAGACAATGTTAATGCTGTTTTATGCGACATCCATGTTTCATACATATTCAAGTTGGCACAGTTCCTCCAGGTAGTTGTATGTGCCTAGCATTCCCCTCACTGTTCACTTGTGGATGGGTATGTTGCGGGGGACGGATTGATATGTTCTCCTGAGTGTTTGACATGTAGATTTTTGGCTTGGATGCTTCTTTGACTATGGATTGATCTTGTTGTGTCACATGTCCATTGTGAGAGTGGGTAAATCCATTGCCCGCCCTGGGGGTGTGTGCTTGTGTAAGGGGTGTGTGTGACAGGGCCTGCTGGTGAGTGTAGTGTGATTTGGCTGTGGGACTCCCAGGTGATGTATCTGTCCCCTCATGGTGCATGCTGGCATGAAAGTGAGTGTGAGTTCCTGTCCTAGATATCTGAGCTTGTGGTGTTGGTGTTTGAGTTTACAGTGGTCACAGGAGGGCCTTGTGCTGGCTACAGCAGGGCCAAGTGTCAGCTACCTTGTCAGTACTTTGCCAGTCCCTGTGCATTGAGCATGGTGCATGGGTATGTACCTGGGCCATATGGGCTGAGGGCAATGTTGTCTGATTCAGAGTTGAACAATGTGTTTTGTGATCCCCACCCTCCCAGCATCCCGGACATCCAGTCTTGGGTTTGTGCTTCGTGTAGCCTGGGACATGGCATGGCCTTGCTTTGTGGATGGGGCATACACATGTTAGTGGTATGAGCGTTGTTTTTGAGTGTGGTGGTGTCCGCTGAGGGCTTGGGGGTAGTTGCGTGCATTTGGTGTAGTTGGGGTGGGGATGCCATTACCCCCATGTTATGTAAGTTGTTTGTGTACTCACCAGGCTCTGCAACTCCTTCGACTTCGTGTACTCCCACCAGCGGAGGCAGGGCCATCACTTTCTCCTCCCAGGGATGGTAATGTACCGGTCTGCGGGGCAGCCCACCTCCAGTGATGTTGCTCTGGGCGTAGTCCTCGTTCATTTTGTGCTTGACTGCCCTCCGCAGATCGTACCACCTGGCTTGGCATTCATTCCTGGTCCTTCTGATGGGTGCAACAGCATTCACCCTATCGACGATCCTCTGCCACAGGCGTGATTTTTCGGCTATGCTGGTCTGTCTGACCAATGTTCCAAAGAGCTGTGGCTCGACTCTGATGACTTCGTTGACAAGGATGTCCAGCTCCTCCCTTGTGAACTTTGGATTCTTGTCTGTGGGCATGGTGTGGGGTGAGGGTGTGGATGGTTGTGGGTGTGTGGGTGTGAATGTGAAGGTGTGTGTGGGAATGTGGAGAGGGTGTTTGTGTGAAGGAGTGTGTGTGAAGGTGTATATGTTAAGGTGTATGGGTGCAGTTGTTGGGGCGTGCTCTGTAGCTGCAGTGAGTCTGTTGCAAAGGCTCATGGTTTGTGTGTGTGGGCCCTTTTTATTGGTCCATTTGTGGGTGGGCCTGAGTTTGAATTTTTGGTGGGTGTGTTATAAGAGGTGGTTGTGAGTTTGGGCCTCTGTTTACCTGTTTGGATGTGCCAGGTCAGTCATTTTTATGTTTTTTGTACTGTAGACGTGTTTTGTTGTGTTGTGCGAGCCGAATTGACCCTCCTTGTGCTGTTTTACAGTGTCCTGGTTCAGTACGAGTTGTTTTCGCGTATGTAAGGTGCGTCCATACGCGATGTTGTTGTACCGTGCTCGCATACGCAATGTTGTTGTAAGGTCCGTACATACGCGATGCTGGGGGACGGTGCTGGGGTACGGTGCGTCCAAGTACAGGGCCGGGGTACGGTGCTGGGGTACGGTGCGTCCAAGTACGGGGCTGTGGTACGGTAATGGGGTACGGTGCGTCCAAGTATGGGGCTGGGGAACGGTGCTGGGGTATGGTGCGTCAAAGTACGGGGCTGGGGTACGGTGCTGGGGTACGGTGCGCCCAAGTACGGGGCTGGGGTACGGTGCTGGGGTACGGTGCGTCCAAGTACAGGGCTGGGGTACGGTGCTGGGGTACGGTGCTGGGGTATGGTGCGTCCAAGTACGGGGCTGGGGTATGGTGCTGGGGTACGGTGCATACAAGTACGGTGCTGGGGTACGGTGCATCCAAGTACGGGGCTGGGGTACGGTGCTGGGGTACGGTGCGTCCAAGTACGGGGCTGGGGTATGGTGCTGGGGTACGGTGCGTCCAAGTACGGGGCTGGGGTACGGTGCTGGGGTACGGTGTGTCCAAGTATGGGGCTGGGGTACGGTGCTGGGGTACGGTGCGTACAAGTACGGTGCTGGGGTACAGTGCGCCCAAGTACGGGGCTGGGGTATGGTGCTGGAGTATGGTGCGTACAAGTAGGGGGCTGGGGTACGGTGCTGGGGTACGGTGCATCCATGTACGGGACTGGGGTACGGTGCGTCCAAGTACAGGGCTGGGGTACGGTGCTGGGGTACGGTGCGTCCAAGTACAGGGCTGGGGTACGGTGCTGGGGTACGGTGCGTTCAAGTACGGGGCTGTGGTACGGTGCTGGGGTACGGTGCGTCCAAGTATGGGGCTGGGGAACGGTGCTGGGGTACGGTGCGTCACAGTACGGAGCTGGGGTACGGTGCTGGGGTACGGTGCGCCCAAGTACGGGGCTGGGGTACGGTGCTGGGGTACGGTGCGTCCAAGTACAGGGCTGGGGTACGGTGCTGGGGTACGGTGTGTCCAAGTACGGGGCTGGGGTACGGTGCTGGGGTACGGTGCGTACAAGTACGGTGCTGGGGTACAGTGCGCCCAAGTACGGGGCTGGGGTACGGTGCTGGAGTATGGTGCGTACAAGTAGGGGGCTGGGGTACGGTGCTGGGGTACGGTGCATCCATGTATGGGACTGGGGTACGGTGCGTCCAAGTACAGGGCTGGGGTACGGTGCTGGGGTACAGTGCGTCCAAGTACAGGGCTGGGGTACGGTGCTGGGGTACGGTGCGTTCAAGTACGGGGCTGGGGTACCGTGCTGGGGTACGGTGCGTCCAAGTACGGGGCTGGGGTACCGTGCTGGGGTACGGTGCGTCCAAGTACGGGGCTGTGGTACGGTGCTGGGGTATGCTGCGTCCAAGTATGGGGCTGGGGAACGGTGCTGGAGTACGGTGCGTCAAAGTACGGGGCTGGGGTACGGTGCTGGGGTACGGTGCGCCCAAGTACGGGGCTGGGGTACGGTGCTGGGGTACGGTGCGTCCAAGTACAGGGCTGGGGTACGGTGCTGGGGTATGGTGCGTCCAAGTACGGGGCTCGGGTATGGTGCTGGGGTACGGTGCTGGGGTACGGTGCATCCAAGTACGGGGCTGGGGTACGGTGCTGGGGTACGGTGCGTCCAAGTACGGGGCTGGGGTATGGTGCTGGGGTACGGTGCGTCCAAGTACGGGGCTGGGGTACGGTGCTGGGGTACGGTGTGTCCAAGTACGGGGCTGGGGTACGGTGCTGGGGTACGGTGCGTACAAGTACGGTGCTGGGGTACAGTGCGCCCAAGTACGGGGCTGGGGTACGGTGCTGGAGTATGGTGCGTACAAGTAGGGGGCTGGGGTACGGTGCTGGGGTACGGTGCATCCATGTACGGGACTGGGGTACGGTGCGTCCAAGTACAGGGCTGGGGTACGGTGCTGGGGTACGGTGCGTCCAAGTACAGGGCTGGGGTACGGTGCTGGGGTACAGTGCGTCCAAGTACAGGGCTGGGGTACGGTGCTGGGGTACGGTGCGTTCAAGTACGGGGCTGGGGTACCGTGCTGGGGTACGGTGCGTCCAAGTACGGGGCTGGGGTACCGTGCTGGGGTACGGTGCGTCCAAGTACGGGGCTGTGGTACGGTGCTGGGGTACGCTGCGTCCAAGTATGGGGCTGGGGAACGGTGCTGGGGTACGGTGCGTCAAAGTACGGGGCTGGGGTACGGTGCTGGGGTACGGTGCGCCCAAGTACGGGGCTGGGGTACGGTGCTGGGGTACGGTGCGTCCAAGTACAGGGCTGGGGTACGGTGCTGGGGTATGGTGCGTCCAAGTACGGGGCTCGGGTATGGTGCTGGGGTACGGTGCTGGGGTACAGTGCGTCCAAGTACAGGGCTGGGGTACGGTGCTGGGGTACGGTGCATCCAAGTACGGGGCTGGGGTATGGTGCTGGGGTACGGTGCGTCCAAGTACGGGGCTGGGGTACGGTGCTGGGGTACGGTGTGTCCAAGTACGGGGCTCGGGTATGGTGCTGGGGTACGGTGCTGGGGTACGGTGCATCCAAGTACGGGGCTGGGGTACGGTGCTGGGGTACGGTGCGTCCAAGTACGGGGCTGGGGTATGGTGCTGGGGTACGGTGCGTCCAAGTACGGGGCTGGGGTACGGTGCTGGGGTACGGTGTGTCCAAGTACGGGGCTGGGGTACGGTGCTGGGGTACGGTGCGTACAAGTACGGTGCTGGGGTACAGTGCGCCCAAGTACGGGGCTGGGGTACGGTGCTGGAGTATGGTGCGTACAAGTAGGGGGCTGGGGTACGGTGCTGGGGTACGGTGCATCCATGTACGGGACTGGGGTACGGTGCGTCCAAGTACAGGGCTGGGGTACGGTGCTGGGGTACGGTGCGTCCAAGTACAGGGCTGGGGTACGGTGCTGGGGTACAGTGCGTCCAAGTACAGGGCTGGGGTACGGTGCTGGGGTACGGTGCGTTCAAGTACGGGGCTGGGGTATGGTGCTGGGGTACGGTGCGTCCAAGTACGGGGCTGGGGTACGGTGCTGGGGTACGGTGTGTCCAAGTACGGGGCTGGGGTACGGTGCTGGGGTACGGTGCGTACAAGTACGGTGCTGGGGTACAGTGCGCCCAAGTACGGGGCTGGGGTACGGTGCTGGAGTATGGTGCGTACAAGTAGGGGGCTGGGGTACGGTGCTGGGGTACGGTGCATCCATGTACGGGACTGGGGTACGGTGCGTCCAAGTACAGGGCTGGGGTACGGTGCTGGGGTACGGTGCGTCCAAGTACAGGGCTGGGGTACGGTGCTGGGGTACGGTGCGTTCAAGTACGGGGCTGGGGTACCGTGCTGGGGTACGGTGCGTCCAAGTACGGGGCTGGGGTACCGTGCTGGGGTACGGTGCGTACAAGTACGGAGCTGGGGTATGGTGCGGACATTGGGGGGGTACCGTACTGACATACGGGGGTACGGTGCTGACATACGGGGGAGGACGTGCGGACATACGTGGGCGGGAGTGGGGGTCTGTATGACTCGTATCCCGGGCACAAGTTTACCCGGGATACGAGTGGTACAGAGTTCGCTCTGTACAGGATGTTTTACATACGCTTGTATATTCGGAAGGGCATTACGGATCGTACTTGTGCGCTCGGACTTCAGTTTTACGATTTGTATGTAAAACTGTCTGGGTACGTCTCGTAGACCTTTTCCAGAAGCGATTTGTATGTATTTTTCACGTACGGATCGTACTTCACCGGTGGGACGGGACTTGTACGATTCGTACGTAAAAATATACGGATACGAGTCGTACGGGAAAAATTTTTACTCGATCGGAATCGCACCTTAGTGTATTATACAGTGAAGCACGCACACTTTCCAGTAATAACTACAGATGTACGTACTCAGTCTCCTAATGGCCAATCATTTTAAAAGGCCTGCTCAGGTCAGCCCCAATTCCTGAAGGGTCTCTTCTGTGACAGGCTACTTGGGCACAGATAGGGTCTGTTAGACAATAGCCTCACACAGTCAGCCCATACATATGTCATACACAAGTGTATTCTTGAGTGCTAAGAAAACATAAATCACAATGAAGTTTCTATAAATTTGACTCATATGCCTTTTATTGAGCCAGGTTGCTTAGCAAACGTTTAACCAAGAAAATCAGTAGGTCCATTCACTACCAGACCACACCAAAATGCCAACCCTAGAAGCACTTAAAACAGTCCCATCCTCACCCAGGTTCATTAACTCTCCTTCCCCGTAAGACCTATCTTGCCATGCTAATGTAGATATGTGGTGCAGGATTTGTAGAGGCTTGCCAATATTTTAGGATGGCCCCATGGAACACGTTTAGTGGCGCATCTGCCCTTGTAGAGCAACATGACAGACAATATGGAAATGTATCAGCTCTCTCCAAAGCGTTATGGGATGCTACTTCAGCCCATGGATTTCCTCTCTGCATAGGCCATGAGGGGTGGTAAATTCTCCTATTTCCTTTCTAACTTTTTCTAAACTTGATTCACAATGTGGGTCCTACAGAAGTGCTCTTGTCCTCCTAGTGGGTTGTATGATACAACCATGCATGCCTAAACCACGCATGCCTTAACAACGCAGTCTGAACTTCGACAGCATCTTTACAACGGATGCCTTTACCACACATGCCTTTACAACTAATTGTGTTGTAAAGGCATGATTGCTAAAGGGATATGCATGCACCTTCCATGCGCCCTAACACCCGATACCCCAGCCCTGTAATTCACCCTGCCACAGCCCTTAAAACGACCCTGACCCCTCACCCTAAGCCTTAACACTCTTTGCCCCAAAAGCTACCCCGAACTGCCTGCCCTCAGCCCTGAAATCCTGACCTTACCCCGACCCCCATGTTGGGCCCTAAAACCAACTTCGCCCTGCCCTTCCAACTACCCTTTTCACTCCCTATGCCCTGGGACCTAACACCCTGCCCCCTGCCAAAAACTATCCTGAGCACAGCCCCCCAAAATGAGCCCTAAAACAGCCCCCCCTGAAAACTGCCTCTTTCCCCACCCTGACCCTAAAATCTAGCCCCCTTCCAAAAAAAACTACCCCAACCCCCTAGCCCTGAGCCCTAACACTGACCCCCACCCCTAAAAACTACTCCCCCCAAACCCGGCCCCACTTACCTGTCTGCATCTGGAACTCCCTGTCCCAACATTTCGTGTTCCTCTCTCCATACATCCGGAGATCTAGACCGATGTGTGCCTTAACCACGCAGATGCGGCATGAGTGACTCAGCCTGAATTGTAAAGACTGTTTCCCGTCCTAGGGGCCTGTGCATAGTAAAAAGAATTACTGTATATCATAATATCCTGCTAGTACTACAGCTTTGAATCCCTCCAAATGGGGCGAATTTTGCAAGGAACAAATTAGCATCAACTGACCCCACAAATCTCATACTTTTTCAGTATCACTGGGTTTCCATGTTACATTTTATGTGTCTGTGGTCCCTAACATCACTAAGTAACAACATCCTGTAATGACCTTCAACCTTCAACCTATAACATTTGCTTTTCACTATCAAAATGGTAGCCCTACATGCTTTTTTAAGTAATTGACATTACTTCTGCCATTAATAATGACTTTTCTTGAAAAATAGGATTAAAGACTTTAATATTATCATGATGGGCCACATGTATCAAATAAGCATTTTGCGATTTACAAATAGCTAATTTTTCTGAATTGCTATTTGGTAATCGCAAAATGCTATTTATGTAAGGAATCGCCAAATATTTGGCAATTCCTTAATATTGCCTAACGGCGATTCGGTAAATTTTGAATCGCTATTTGGTCATATTACTCCATTTGTTATTATGGGCTGAAAGTCCGAATGGTTCTGCATTATCTAATTTGTGATTACCTAATTTATAATGGCAAATTAGGTAATGCAAAGCCAAGGGTGCCCGGGGGGGCCTAAGACCCCTCCTGAAGCACATCCCCAAAAACTAAATGTACACATGTAAAGCGCACACATATGCTAAGGGCATGTGTATGCTGCATGGCACTTTGAAAAATGCAGTTTTGCGCATTTTACAAAGTTTGCACATAGTTACCATCGATTTGAAGTAGATGGTAATTGCA
The DNA here is from genome assembly GCF_964204655.1 of Triturus cristatus. Classification (NCBI taxonomy): domain Eukaryota; kingdom Metazoa; phylum Chordata; class Amphibia; order Caudata; family Salamandridae; genus Triturus; species Triturus cristatus. The sequence continues at coordinate 201,853,477 of NC_140593.1, forward strand.
TTTTTCAAGATGCGCAGTTTGCATTTTTAAATGCTTCACACATGTGCTAAGGCAATCACAAATTGCGATTCCCTATTTGTAGTTGCAATTTTATGGTTATTGCAATTTTTGTGATTACCTAAAATTACGGCTACAAAGCCTTTCATACATCAAGAATGGCTATTTTGCATTCGCAAGTGGGTGATTTTACGAAATTGCACTGTTTGTGATGGGCAAAAAAAAGTTTCGTACATGTGGCCCGATATCTCTACCTGCAGAAACCATACGGATTCCAGGTAGCTCTAAAAAAGAAAATGTTTACATAAAGCCGCTCTGGTAAAAAGCACCATTAAAAGTAATGGGGTAACCCAGTGACCCTCAGAACCTGGGTATGTATATAAAGCAAAAATAGTGGTTCTGTTGGGAGTACGCTCAGTTTAACTGACATTAAATGTTTTTAGATGAATATTGGATTTTTTACTTAATCACTTTTATACACACACACACAGAGATAAGTAATTTGAAAAAACTGAGAGATCAATTTCCTTTTTAAACTGTATTTAGCTCCACATATATATGAATACTGTACAGGACTGACCAAAAAACATATAAATCACAACGTATATAATGACCAACAATGCATAATGACATGACAATTGACATACATTACATCAGACTAAATAAACATAAACTTAAACAAAAATGTGTTTTAAATGAAGTTGATCCAAAGTAAATTGCATATGACACCACAGTAATTATCTTCTGTTTTGGAATGATGAAATTGCATGGACCAATCTGATGAACAACGTCAACGTTTCGACCCTAGATTAATGTGCGAATTTGTACGCATCAATGGCGGGTCTTCCTCAGGACAATAATCTAAATGTCAGCCTGTAATGACAAAACGTATAGTCACAAGGTCTGTGTGTGTGTGATATGTACTATACCTAGAGCACGTGTGAAACTCAGGCTCACCTGAAAACTCAAAAAAATTAATTAATCAATCGTACTGTCACATCTGATGAATTCGATGGACTTTAATCTTCGTCTGTTCGATTTCAATTCTACAATAAATAAATGAGGAATAATAACCATTTTGAATGGCTATATGTAGTATTCACAATTATTATTTATGCGAATACCTGACATCAACTACATACCTTAGGAGTTGAGCAGTCACGAGTCAAGTGACGGTGCCGTCAAAACGATCACCGAAATCTAAAAGTGGGGAAAAAACGGACTAAAATAAGTCACTATTTATTTAATCTATAGGGACCTGATAGTAAAAACTCACAAGTTTCACCCCAGTAGAATCCAGCTAGTACCCAAACTTTAAGTGAAAAATCCTTTAAAGGCATTGATTCCAAACGACTAAAAAGTCGTTTACAAAGTCCCAGCCTTAACCATGAAAGAGGTCATTTTCCCGCTGTATAAAGGCATCATTTGTTTAAACGCAATGGAAACTAAAGATTACATTTGAATGTAGATCTACGAGTATATCTACAGTGAATTCTCCAACGAACCAAGTGTCGTCTCAGTCTAAAGACTACACTTAAAAGTTGGACTACGAGTGTATCAACAGTGCATTCTCCAACGAGCCAAGTGTCGTGACGGTCCCATCCCCAAAACACCACACTTAATTACTCACTCGGAGCGAAAGAAATCAGCTTCCAGTTCTCGACGTGCCGGACAGGAAATGTTCGAACGCGAGAAAAGGAATCAGCTGTTTATATGCGCGGGCGTGATCATTGCGTCAGCTTATTCGAAAAAATGGCATGGATTCATTTAAAGTGATCGTAAAAACCCGGAAAGTCTCAGTTATTTGTCAAAATATTCAAAAAGCGGTACGGACTATTTGTAAACTCAAACGTATGTTTAAATACTCACTCGGAGCGCAGTACATACGCTTCCAATGATCAACGCGTCGGAAAACAATGTTCGAGCGCGAAAGAAAGATTACGCCGTTTTTATTCATATGTGTAGCCAAGGCAACGGCTATTCTAAAACAATGTCATGTACTTGCATTTGTAGATTTTCACCCGATTTTAAAGACATGTGACATCCCGTTGGTCTGGAAGAATGTCAGAGCGCTCATAGAACATTAAGGATCATTGATAGTTTCAGTGATACAGTTATAATCTCCACCCATGTACGTGGAAATATGTTGATAAAAGAACCGGCCGTGTACAATCATTGCTCTTTTACTATACATAAAGAAATGTGTAGCAACTCTCCTAGACCACTGAATGAAGGGCGTTATCAATCAAATTCGTCCATGCTTACACAAATATATCTATATAGTTTAGCATATCATGTAGAGAAAACTGAAACTTAGATACTCACATTAGCAATTGTCACAATATTCAATAAGGTTGATTACAACTTAAGCAAATCAGATATTAGAATACAGATGAGGCCACATTCGTATTTGGGTTGGGCTCAGGTGTCAACACTTATTCTATTTGAATAATTCTTATCGGATGTACAGATAACATTTCAAAATAAGCTAAACGCAACCCAATCAGGATTATATCCCTTATAGCTTGCTCATCTGAATATAGGTCTCCTCGTGTTCATTAAGACCATGATTAACCGTTTCGAGGACATGTATCCAACGGCATTCCTTATAATTAAGGGAGCCCGTGATGTTACCGCCTCTCTGGTGTATGACAATTTTTTCAATCACCCACCACTCAATTTGTTCATGAGTATGACCTAACCTAGAGTAATGTTCTACAAGGGGAGCTCCCTGTGTCTTACATTTTACTCTACTTATGTGTTGAAGAATTCTATTCTTCACTTTTTGGGTCGTTTGTCCTACATAGATTAAACTACAAGGGCATCTGATTGCATAAATTACATTTTGGCTATTGCAGTTTGTAAATTGTTCAAGGCCATATGTTTTGCCCCGATGCACAAAGTTATCTCCAGATAAGGTGTATTGACAAGCTTTGCAGTGACTACATCTATGATGTCCAGTTATAGGTGGTAAATTGAAATGTGTTCTAATATCTGGTTGGGACGGTGGTTCTAAATATGACGACACCACATGGTCTTTAACGTTCTTTGCACGTTTGAATGCAAATAAAGGTGGTTTGGGCATTTTGATTTCAGGACCCACCAGGTTCCAATACTTTCTGATCACCTTTTTGATCTCGTTACTGCGGGTGTTAAAGGTGGTAACGCATACTAGCTTTTCCATTTCTTGGTTCTTTGGCAATATCTCAAGTAAGGTTTCCCTCGGTCTGTACCAGGCTCTTTTTCTGGCTCTGTTAAGGAGTCCTTTTGGATATCCCCTCTCCCTCATTTTTGCAATGAGGATGTCGGTTTCCTTGAAGTAGTCACCTCTTCTGCTACAATTGCGACGTAGCCGCAAAAATTGTCCATAAGGGAGGTTATCCCTAAGATTCCTAGGGTGATGTGAATGGTATTGTAAGAGGGTGTTCCTATCCGTTGGCTTTTTGTATAGATTCATTATTATTTTACCATTCTCTTCCTCCAATGTCAGATCTAGGAATGGAATCGAATCCGTATTGTAAGTTCTGGTGAATTGAATGTCGGTGCTGCAGGAATTAAGCCAAGTCAAAAATGATGTCAATTGTTCCACGGTTCCTGTCCAAAGCATAACAACATCGTCAATATATCGCTTCCAAGCTGATATATTATTAAGGTATGGATTGTGGTTCGAGTAGATGATCTTGTCCTCAAAATCGTCCATGAACAGGTTCGCTAGGCTTGGCGCGAACCCTGCGCCCATAGCTACACCTTTGCACTGGTAATAGAAGACATTCTGAAAGATGAAATAATTTTTCGTCATCGCGATCCGTAGAAGTTGTACCAAAAACTCAGTGGGGATCCAATGGGGTTTTGGACGAGTATCCAAGATATTACTGATGACTTCAATTGCTTCTCTTTGTGGAATACTCGTATAGAGTGAGCACACATCCAGTGTGACAAACAGTTGTATAGATTTGTCAAACGGTTGGTCTTCAAACAACTGAATAGTGTGCATTGTGTCACGGAGGTACGATCTTGTTTCCTGTACAAAAGGCTTTAGAAAGCTGTCAAGGTATTGATTCAGGGGCTCCAGCACTGATCCACATCCGGATACGATTGGTCTTCCCGGAGGTTTATGTAGGTTTTTATGTATTTTAGGAATTGTATATATTGTGGGGATCCTCGGATTGGTTTTATTGAGGAACTTACATTCAGGTTCCGAGAGGAAGCCTTCCTCAACTCCTCGGTTCGTAAGGTCTCGGATCAGTTTGGCAATTTCTTTAGTGGGGTCACCAGGGATACGGGCATAGCTTGTTGTACAGCTGAGTTGTTGGTTAATCTCATATACATAGTCCTCTGTATTTTGCACTACCACTGCTCCCCCCTTATCCGCAGTTTTAATCACAATCATCTTGTTTTCATTAAGTGAATGGAGGGCGAGCCTTTCCTCCTTCGTGATGTTATATCTAATGTATTTTGTATTGTTCAATAAATCCATGACCTCACTTACAACAATTTTTTCAAAGGCTATAATTCTTTCGTTCATTAAGTACCCAGCTGGTGTAAATGTGGATGCCGGACGAAAGTCTGTTGCCGCTAACTTCTTGTTGTAATCACCTTTCTTTAAGAAATAGTGCTTTAAACGAATTTTTCTGAAGAATTGCTGCAATTCCAGTTTGATGTTAAACGAATTCGGTATAGTGGTAGGTACAAAAGACAACCCTCGTGCTAATACGTCATGTTCAGCCTTATTCAAAGTATAATTTGAAATATTCACAATAGGATCTTTTTGATTGTCAAAACTAGATGGAACAGCTTCAACTTCATTTATCAATGTGGGAATTACCAGCGGTATGTCTGACGTCTGGTTCGAATTTCGCCATGGTTCTGTGGTGGCTGTGTTTGAAAACGGACTCTCGTGTTGCCGCGTTGATTGCCCTTCCCTTGGTTCCATCTCTGAGGTCTCCTCCAATTCTGGTCCCGACTTGTCCAGATGGGTTCCCCTAAAAAAGGAGAAGATGAAGTAGAAGGCCCAAAGTTATCTTGATATGTAGAATGTGATTGGTATATTGGTCCCTGTTGAAGACTCAATTCTTGTGGCTGAAACCGTGGTCCTGAGGAGTAAGTACGTACGTCTGAACTTGTACTGGGTTGGTCTAATTCGTTGTCTGACCCACTACCAAAGGAAGAATTTGAAAAAGTGGCAAACCTTCTTGTATTTTGTCTACCACGATTAGTAAAGTATCCTTGTGCGTCCTGAATGTAATAGTCGTCGCATATGTAGGGATACGTAATCTTCTTATCGTATAGCCTGATATCCTTGGCCAATTTTTCCAGTTTTTTGCTTAATGTTGTGGTATTGAATTCGGCTGTCGCCTTTTCAGCTCTTTCCAAGGCTTCCCGTGCGTTCTTTAGTCCTTTGTCTTCCAGGATCTCCTTTTTAAGGTTGGCTATCTCCTGCATCAATTTTTTAGCATATTCCAGTGCAGTTTCTACTCCTAACACCATCCAGTGTCGGGAGCAGTTGTTTGCCACAAAGCTGAATCCCTCACGGAATTTAGGTAAATCAATGAAGATAGCTGGTTCGTTGCGTACTTGTAATCCCTTCTGTATGATGTTCGCTTGTAGATATTTTGTCAACAAATGGCCATGCAAACGGGTACGTATTAGCTTCTTCTCTAATCTCTCTAGTCTTGACAATTTATCATTCAATGTAGTATCTATTGGATTTAGGCCTGTGCCTAAATAGTCAAATTCTGCCTGTTCTTGTATCAATTTGTTAATATAGTCCTCGCTGTAGGACAGTGTTTCTTTCTCAGACATAATATGATGTGATTTTTTTAAGTCAATAAATGAAGAAAGACCCTCGCAGGTAAAAACCTGCACCAGATAACCATTAAAAGTAATGGGGTAACCCAGTGACCCTCAGAACCTGGGTATGTATATAAAGCAAAAATAGTGGTTCTGTTGGGAGTACGCTCAGTTTAACTGACATTAAATGTTTTTAGATGAATATTGGATTTTTTACTTAATCACTTTTATACACACACACACAGAGATAAGTAATTTGAAAAAACTGAGAGATCAATTTCCTTTTTAAACTGTATTTAGCTCCACATATATATGAATACTGTACAGGACTGACCAAAAAACATATAAATCACAACGTATATAATGACCAACAATGTATAATGACATGACAATTGACATACATTACATCAGACTAAATAAACATAAACTTAAACAAAAATGTGTTTTAAATGAAGTTGATCCAAAGTAAATTGCATATGACACCACAGTAATTATCTTCTGTTTTGGAATGATGAAATTGCATGGACCAATCTGATGAACAACGTCGACGTTTCGTCCCTAGATTAATGTGCGAATTTGTACGCATCAATGGCGGGTCTTCCTCAGGACAATAATCTAAATGTCAGCCTGTAATGACAAAACGTATAGTCACAAGGTCTGTGTGTGTGTGATATGTACTATACCTAGAGCATGTGTGAAACTCAGGCTCACCTGAAAACTCGAAAAAATTAATTAATCAATCGTACTGTCACATCTGATGAATTCGATGGACTTTAATCTTCGTCTGTTCGATATCAATTCTACAATAAATAAATGAGGAATAATAACCATTTTGAATGGCTATATGTAGTATTCACAATTATTATTTATGCGAATACCTGACATCAACTACATACCTTAGGAGTTGAGCAGTCACGAGTCAAGTGACGGTGCCGTCAAAACGATCACCGAAATCTAAAAGTGGGGAAAAAACGGACTAAAATAAGTCACTATTTATTTAATCTATAGGGACCTGATAGTAAAAACTCACAAGTTTCACCCCAGTAGAATCAAGCTAGTACCCAAACTTTAAGTGAAAAATCCTTTAAAGGCATTGATTCCAAACGACTAAAAAGTCGTTTACAAAGTCCCAGCCTTAACCATGAAAGAGGTCATTTTCCCGCTGTATAAAGGCATCATTTGTTTAAACGCAATGGAAACTAAAGATTACATTTGAATGTAGATCTACGAGTATATCTACAGTGAATTCTCCAACGAACCAAGTGTCGTCTCAGTCTAAAGACTACACTTAAAAGTTGGACTACGAGTGTATCAACAGTGCATTCTCCAACGAGCCAAGTGTCGTGACGGTCCCATCCCCAAAACACCACACCTAATTACTCACTCGGAGCGAAAGAAATCAGCTTCCAGTTCTCGACGTGCCGGACAGGAAATGTTCGAATGCGAGAAAAGGAATCAGCTGTTTATATGCGCGGGCGTGATCATTGCGTCAGCTTATTCGAAAAAATGGCATGGATTCATTTAAAGTGATCGTAAAAACCCGGAAAGTCTCAGTTATTTGTCAAAATATTCAAAAAGCGGTACGGACTATTTGTAAACTCAAACGTATGTTTAAATACTCACTCGGAGCGCAGTACATACGCTTCCAATGATCAACGCGTCGGAAAACAATGTTCGAGCGCGAAAGAAAGATTACGCCGTTTTTATTCATATGTGTAGCCAAGGCAACGGCTATTCTAAAACAATGTCATGTACTTGCATTTGTAGATTTTCACCCGATTTTAAAGACATGTGACATCCCGTTGGTCTGGAAGAATGTCAGAGCGCTCATAGAACATTAAGGATCATTGATAGTTTCAGTGATACAGTTATAATCTCCACCCATGTACGTGGAAATATGTTGATAAAAGAACCGGCCGTGTACAATCATTGCTCTTTTACTATACATAAAGAAATGTGTAGCAACTCTCCTACACCACTGAATGAAGGGCGTTATCAATCAAATTCGTCCATGCTTACACAAATATATCTATATAGTTTAACATATCATGTAGAGAAAACTGAAACTTAGATACTCACATTAGCAATTGTCACAATATTCAATAAGGTTGATTACAACTTAAGCAAATCAGATATTAGAATACAGATGAGGCCACATTCGTATTTGGGTTGGGCTCAGGTGTCAACACTTATTCTATTTGAATAATTCTTATCGGATGTACAGATAACATTTCAAAATAAGCTAAACGCAACCCAATCAGGATTATATCCCTTATAGCTTGCTCATCTGAATATAGGTCTCCTCGTGTTCATTAAGACCATGATTAACCGTTTCGAGGACATGTATCCAACGGCATTCCTTATAATTAAGGGAGCCCGTGATGTTACCGCCTCTCTGGTGTATGACAATTTTTTCAATCACCCACCACTCAATTTGTTCATGAGTATGACCTAACCTAGAGTAATGTTCTACAAGGGGAGCTCCCTGTGTCTTACATTTTACTCTACTTATGTGTTGAAGAATTCTATTCTTCACTTTTTGGGTCGTTTGTCCTACATAGATTAAACTACAAGGGCATCTGATTGCATAAATTACATTTTGGCTATTGCAGTTTGTAAATTGTTCAAGGCCATATGTTTTGCCCCGATGCACAAAGTTATCTCCAGATAAGGTGTATTGACAAGCTTTGCAGTGACTACATCTATGATGTCCAGTTATAGGTGGTAAATTGAAATGTGTTCTAATATCTGGTTGGGACGGTGGTTCTAAATATGACGACACCACATGGTCTTTAACGTTCTTTGCACGTTTGAATGCAAATAAAGGTGGTTTGGGCATTTTGATTTCAGGACCCACCAGGTTCCAATACTTTCTGATCACCTTTTTGATCTCGTTACTGCGGGTGTTAAAGGTGGTAACGCATACTAGCTTTTCCATTTCTTGGTTCTTTGGCAATATCTCAAGTAAGGTTTCCCTCGGTCTGTACCAGGCTCTTTTTCTGGCTCTGTTAAGGAGTCCTTTTGGATATCCCCTCTCCCTCATTTTTGCAATGAGGATGTCGGTTTCCTTGAAGTAGTCACCTCTTCTGCTACAATTGCGACGTAGCCGCAAAAATTGTCCATAAGGGAGGTTATCCCTAAGATTCCTAGGGTGATGTGAATGGTATTGTAAGAGGGTGTTCCTATCCGTTGGCTTTTTGTATAGATTCATTATTATTTTACCATTCTCTTCCTCCAATGTCAGATCTAGGAATGGAATCGAATCCGTATTGTAAGTTCTGGTGAATTGAATGTCGGTGCTGCAGGAATTAAGCCAAGTCAAAAATGATGTCAATTGGTCAGGTATTCGCATAAATAATAATTGTGAATACTACATATAGCCATTCAAAATGGTTATTATTCCTCATTTATTTATTGTAGAATTGATATCGAACAGACGAAGATTAAAGTCCATCGAATTCATCAGATGTGACAGTACGATTGATTAATTAATTTTTTCGAGTTTTCAGGTGAGCCTGAGTTTCACACGTGCTCTAGGTATAGTACATATCACACACACACAGACCTTGTGACTATACGTTTTGTCATTACAGGCTGACATTTAGATTATTGTCCTGAGGAAGACCCGCCATTGATGCGTACAAATTCGCACATTAATCTAGGGTCGAAACGTTGACGTTGTTCATCAGATTGGTCCATGCAATTTCATCATTCCAAAACAGAAGATAATTACTGTGGTGTCATATGCAATTTACTTTGGATCAACTTCATTTAAAACACATTTTTGTTTAAGTTTATGTTTATTTAGTCTGATGTAATGTATGTCAATTGTCATGTCATTATGCATTGTTGGTCATTATATACGTTGTGATTTATATGTTTTTTGGTCAGTCCTGTACAGTATTCATATATATGTGGAGCTAAATACAGTTTAAAAAGGAAATTGATCTCTCAGTTTTTTCAAATTACTTATCTCTGTGTGTGTGTGTATAAAAGTGATTAAGTAAAAAATCCAATATTCATCTAAAAACATTTAATGTCAGTTAAACTGAGCGTACTCCCAACAGAACCACTATTTTTGCTTTATACTGGTAAAAAGCACATCATAGAAAATATTATCAGGAGGGCTCTTCTATGTGTGACTTCATAATCATTGACCAGGCACAATGTTTGTAATCTATGCTGTTCCTGGTTGCTTAACAGACAGGATGCTCTGTAGTTAGATACATATCTTCTGTCTTTAATGTGGATGTGCAGAGTTTACTTTCTTTGTACTTAGTTTAATTTTGGAGTTTAAAGTGGCAAGCCACACATGGTGGATTATTATGTCAGCAGGAAATCATGCTCATGAAATTCACAACCTCTCCTCTTTCTCCAGGAGCAGAATCTTAATCTACCTGAAAAGCGGCCAATGTTTCAATGGCGTCTTTGATATGCCAACTAGTGGCCACTGCATTAACTCCACTCAGCAAGGTACCAAAGGGTGAATGTCATTAGTGGCTAACTCCGAGAAATATGTGTTTTACTCAAGAATATATAAAAATAAATCTGCGCTAAAAATAACCATATGTCTGGATTCTGAATCCAAGAAAATACGTACATACCTGCTACATTAGTCCTTGTAAAACATACCATTCGAAATGGTGTTGTAATACAGTGTTAAACATGAAGTTCACAATTGAGAAAAACATCACGGATCATAAACTTTACCAAAAAGGAATGCTGCATTCCCTTTCAGTAACTATTAGACTTCACCTCATCAGCGGCAGCTGCTGCCATTCCGACGTGGAGGGGCAGCGCGGGAAAAACTAAATAATAAAAATGTTGACTTACCTTTTCTGCCAGTCGCCGCAACCTTCTGCTCCCGCGCCACGCTGCTCCTCTGCTCCCCTCCCGGCACTGCAACTCCTATGAGCCCAGGCTACCAGACCCACGCAAGCCCAGCGCTTCTCTCATACCATTACTCCCAACATGAGAGCTTAATTTGTAAAATATGAAGTGCAGGTGCTCAAATGTTTGTCAGAGGCCACACCCATTTTCTCTGGCTCCACCCACTTCCTCCACTGGCTCCACCCACTTACTATATTAGCTCCACCCACATTGTCAACTGGCAGTGCTAAAAGTCAGATGTAATATATACCTGATCTAAATTTCTCCAAGGGGGTCTTCCTTATAATAAAGTGCATTTAAAGCACAATTTTGGAATAAATTAGCCAAAATCACTAATGCATTGAAAAGGGACAATTTCAGTGCTGTATGTGCTGATTTGGGGAAAGGACAATACTGGTGTAGGGTATGCCATTTTTAACAGAGTCTATGATTTAAAAGGTACAACTTTGACATAGCTTATGTGGCAAAATAAACAAAAATTTTGTGAAAACACTAAACAGATAAACTGAATAAAATCAGGCAATACACTTGAATGAGTCAGTCACAGTCACTACCAGTGGCCGAAGGGGTATGGGGTTATTCAGTATAGTAGAGTATTAAAACATATTACATCATGCTACTACTACCACGCGGTGACGTGACCTGCTGCGATCGGCATCACGCCACCACCACACTGCACATTATGCAATATTCCTGCCCTTTGCAAAAGGTTACTTCGCTCAGGGCCGGCTTTAACACTGGTGGCGGCGTGGCGCCCTGTGTGACATTGTTGGTGCTCCCCAATGACCACCCCTCACACGCATTCCCTCAGTACAACCCTTTAACACTGCCCTTCAAGTCTCCATAACATAACCACTGTCTCTCAGATTAATTTAGTTTTATAGTGCCTCTGACACCAGTGTAAGGCGTCAGAGCACTTTTTTATCATACACACACTGCATAGATACAATCCTACGTGTGTAAATCAGTATATAGGGAATGTTACATCAGACAGGACTACAAGGTATAGGAGTCACATGTCATCCATGATTGTCATTGTAGGCAATATAGTTTAAGTGTTGTAAGTCTGGAAAAGCGCAAATTCAGAATTTAAAAACATAACAGCATTGTTAGGGTTGCTTTCCAATAAGAATTTTTTTTCTACCCAAATGAACCCTTTTTGCAAGATTAGGATAATGAAAGATTGGGCAAAAAAATCATATAGGTGTAATATATAACTTGCAGTTTGCATGCAGCTCTTTGATGACACTCAGACTAGTTAATAGCTTGCTGTTCTATGATAGGATTTTAACTTACAAACTGCAGGTAACAAAAGGATCTCTCTGACAGAAGCAGTAACACACTGACCTACTTTACATTATATGCACTTTTTCATCTGCATGGTAAACGTTTAATGCAGCAGGTATATTAACCATCTGTACTACCTTACAAGCAGTCACAACTCCTCCTAGACAAAACTCCTGTCTCTCTCCAGGAAGACAATTAATCACCAGAGGCAGAGTTAACTTGACATTTTAATTTATGCCTGAATATTACTGGAGGCCAGGATGGAACTCGGCAGCACTCGGTGGGCTGTTTTGAATAGCGTCCAAGGGACCCATAATGTATGCTACCTTTAGCCAGTAAAAGGTTTTAAAGAACTAGCAGAACACAATGCGTTGTAGGACTTTTAGTTTTACTTTATAACATTGCAAGAATGTGTGCTAATGACAGAAAACAGGACTACTTGAATGTGCCAAATGTGCAAAATAAATCTTTTTTTTTTACTTAAAAGCCAGCAGCAGTGGAGGAATAACTACATCCGTGGACCCACGCTATAAAAAGTAATTTAACATAATGCAGACAAATATAACACTGAACACTAGTACACAGCTGATGGCAAAAAAACAAGAAAATCAAGTCTACCTTAACGTGCCAGTGTTCAGTGTTATATCTGTCTACAAAGTATTCAAATGGCTTAGTATGCTAAATAATGTTTTATAGTGTGTGGGGCTCACAGCTGCAGTTCTTCCGCCACTGCTACCAGCTTTTAACTTGAAAAAATATGTCTTTCGTTGCAAAAGTTAAAAGCCAGCAGCAGTGGAGGAAGAGCTGCGGCCGTGAGCACCACATACTATAAAATGTTATATAGAATAATCAGCCACTTTGTAGACAAATATAACACTGAACACTGGCACACAGCTGATTAGAGAAAAACAAGATTAACTGAACGTGCCACTCAAGGCATTTTTTTGCCGCCAGTACTCAGGGCTCACGCCAACACTGATGCACACCAAGAAGACAGGACCTATAGCGACGAGAACCGCGCTTCAGAGCAGAGTCAAGAGCACTCGTCCAACATCAAGCACCAGCCTGGAAAAGGTAAGCTGTTCTCTCGGGTGCTGCTCCTGCAACTCAGGGGTAGAGTTGTTGGTTAAAATGGGAGTGTCTCCTCCATTGCATCGTAGAGTGCGTGCTTGGCAGCCTGAGACTTAGTGAGCAGAGCGGCTCCTCTAGATCAGCGACGATGTGCTTGGTTAAGAGCCCAAGGGTTATTGAGAGGCCCTGCCCAGTAGTTGTAGAGTGCTTGGTTAGAAGTCCAGGGGTCACCTTTAGAGTGCTTGGTTAGAAGTCCAGCCCTACTGCATTTTTATTATCATTTATTTTTAATGAATAAAATACTTCCTTTCTGTAGGAACTTTGAAAAAACTGTGGGTGGAGCATCCAGAGCAAGGATCAAGTAGGGGAGACACAGCACAGACATGGCAGGCATATTACAAGCAGAGTGGGCCAGGACAGGCACGACTGGTATAGTACGGCCAAAGCAGGCACAGCAGCAGCATTAACACGCGCAGAGAGCAGGCCGGACAGTTGTAGCGTAAGTGGGGCAAACTGTGAGCAGACATAGTGCAGGTGTAGGGCAGATCTAGAGGACAGGCAGGGCACACGGAGGCAACGTGCAAAATCTATTGTTGTGAATTGTTTTTTCCTCCGGTAGTGGTTTGAAAAACTGATACATTCAATCAGAACAGTGAAGTAATCAGTCCATTAACAGGGAAAGACAAATCCAACGTCCAGAGTTTGCCCAAAAGGTGATACAAAATCTCGCCAAATTTTGTCCTGTGATTTAAAGTACTCGTGCTGGTGTTTCTAGGGTATGCAAAGTCACCGCTCTTTGAGGGTGGGCTCGTATTTGCTAAGGTTTTGCACAGGCAGTCATGGTGCAAAAAGCTATGCAAAACGTGTCGATATACTAATCATTAAAAAGCACGCAGGAGCAGCGCAAAATTGTGCAGCGGTCACGAGTACCAGCGCTACCCATAGTAAATATAAGACTTCCGGTCCCGTGTTTGCGCAAAATATGGTCAGTGGTCTTGATTATGTGGCTATAACAAAAACCACAAAATCACTGTGCCCATGGAACCAAACGAACGCTAATTTAACAAATTAAGCACTGGGCATAGTGCAGGTGCTGCAGATCGGCGCATATAAAATCTCCCTGCTTCCACAGACAGAGTAAATCTGGATCGTTCCGGGAACCCTGGAATAGCGCGGGGGTGATTGCTGGTGCCTTGCCTTGCCCTGAAGTGCTCGCCACACTGTCGCTGCTGTCCTGCTGGGTGTCCCTGCCGTTGTTGTTGCCGCATCTCCATTCAGCGGCCCCGGCGTGGGAAGACCACAACTCCCAGGCGCCCTAGCGCCATTCTGACGCCTGCTAAGCGCCCGGAGGCGCTCAAAAGAACGCCGCTCCTTCCGCGTCGCGGGACGCGCGCGGGCGGGCGCCGGACGAAGCCCGGACCAAGGGCGGGCCCGTTTGAGCCCGTTAGAGGCTGTGTAAGGTCGGGTCGGGCCCACCCTCTGCGAAGAACCCTGGAGTAGAACCCTGGAGATCCTCACCAAGGTCAGTCACGCCAACGCAATCCCTCACAGTGTAATACATAGTTAAAGTGTCCTGCAAAAGATGTCTGCTGTTCCCGATACGAGACGAAAGTCTCTGGTTGGCACACTCGATCAATTCCTTGTAAGGGTATCATCCATATTGGACAAAGAGATTGACTACACCGAAAAACGTTTGTCACTTGGTCCCTTCACAGACAAGCGCTCCTCATTGGGCCACCTCATTCATGCCCATTCCCCGTTGCAAAATGCAGACCAGATCCCAGATAATGATGTGAGCATAATGCTGGTAGCACCGGATAATGTTGATGATGATCTTTCCCCACAGAGAAATGTACCCCATTGTATTCCAGCCTCTGAAGGAGCCAATCTCAATACCAGGAAAAAAAGGGGCCAACCAAAGTCGCCACGACAAACTGATGTAACTGAGAGTGTAAAGACTCGCTCCACTTTGAACCCTAAATATAAGAAAATTTCCCCAAAGAGCAAGGAAAGTATGAAAACAGAGAGATCCAAAAGGAAACGCAAAGAACCACCAAACAATGCCCTAACCGCTAAGTCTAGGAGAATAACTCCTGCGGACATTGTTGAAAAATCAACCTTATGCCTAGAAGTAGCTTTGGAGAATGGGAAAGAGAGTGCCCAAATGTCTCATGTATCCCCCCCCCCCGAGGAACAGTACAATGTGGGCGATGATTTCTGGGAGAAAATAGAGGCAATATTCTTTAAAACGTGCCGACCAATCTATGATAGACTTGATGGGATTGAAAATAGACTATCCTGTTTGGAGCTGCAGTACTCGGCAGCACAGTCACGGCAGAATAAAACTAGTAAATGCCGGGCACGTGATAATTCACCTACAGTTATGCCCCCTAATAAGAATGCCACTATTATCAATGCTATACCCACCATCTCTACATCTAAAACAAGTACCAACTCACAAGAGTCGGGTCTGGTAACCCGGGGCACCACCAAGACTATTACACCAGGTAGTACCATGAGTGGGGGGAAGGGTCCTGCTGGAGTACGCAGTGACCTGGTATTAAAACATCCGGGCAGGGAAGTATGTAGAGACCCAGTGATAAGAAAACTCCCAAACATACATCTCCCCCTAGAGTCTAGACCCTATGTGATAATACTGGTAGGAGTCAAGCCCTTGGGTACCGATACTAGGGAGGATTACGGGGAATTGAGGAACAAATGTGTTTATTGGTTAAATTGTAATCGCCCCCTGCCTCCAAATGTCTCAACAGAAATCCTTTTTGTGCGCCGGGTAAACTGGGTTGGTTCATCGAAGAAAACGATAGAAGGTGATTGTATCATAATTAATTTTAGAGACACCAAGGCAGTGGAGCATATCTGCCATTGGCGAAACCCAAGTTCCTGCAGTCCAATCCTTTCACTGCCTTTGTCCTTCTTCTATTGCAACAACCAACCACGCGACTTAGTGGGCTCTGGCCAGAGAGATAACAACTGGCGGCCTAGTAATCCAAGTGAACCTAATATGCAGCACAAGACAATCGGGTCTTCCGGATTGGAAGACTGCGATTGACGACTAAACTCTCACTATAAAAAGAATAGTACATGTGAATCCGTTATAACCCCCGGGGAAAAGCGGGTAGTATGTTCTACTTTAACAGAGAAAGGTGCGTTTAGTAAAAACCCTATCATGGAAACACCACTAGACCAGCGCCAGAAGTGGGCAAAATCTCTATTAACAAGTGAGCCTGGGGTGCTAGTATCGCCTAGTTGCACTGTAGCCTTGGCTGGCTCTGATGGGAAAGCCGCTTCTGGCGACACATTCAACTCGAGTACTACTGGTAGCAATGACTCGGTCTACCCACAGAGAGAAAGCCTAAGCTCACCACGATTGAGCTTAGGACTAGTTAATGGAGGTTGTGCCGAGAGTGGCCCATTGACCATAATATCTTGGAATATAGCCGGCCTAGGCCCAAAAATGGCTGATCCTGAATGGTTGGGTTTTATATCCAAATTTGACATATGTCTCTTCCAAGAGACATGGCTACTAGCCCCCCTTATATGTATTGGATTCCTCAACTTTCATATCCCAGCCATAAAAAGCAAAAGAGGCCGGCCGTCTGGCGGGCTAACTATATGGCTAAAGCAAAATTTAGGATGCCGAGTAACCCAAAGTCCCTGCGTGAGTGATGATATCTTATCCGTAAAGATTGTCCCGAAGTCTGGGATTAACTTAGAAATTTTTAATGTCTATGCGCGAGGTATTCCTGGGGGAAAACGGTCCCCAGTTGTTCATTCACTGGAAGAAACAATCGATTCCCTACCCTCTAATATCCTGCCTATTATAGCAGGTGATTTTAACACATCGTTCGAACCACTATACTTAGATGACATAACGCAGCTTACAGAGGAAGAAGATGCTAAATGGGGAATTCCACCTCTGGCGATTGTACCAGCAAAAAGGTGGACGGAGGCCGCAATCCAATTAAACGGCCTCTGTTTAGGCAATCACATGAGAGCAGCAAACGGCAGAAGTCCGTCCGACAAATTAGGTGCAAACACCTTTGATAACGGACGTAGGGCTAGTAGGATTGATTACTTATTGATCCATGTACAACTCTGGACCCACTTTAAAGATATGGAGGTAGTTAGTCGGCAAGAGAGCGATCACCATCCACTAGTCTCGTCATTTAATGCGTCCTTGCTCGGTTGTTCATCCCCAGTACAAGCCACGTATGAGTCTGAGCATCTCCTGTCTAATAATACACGTTATCTAAAATGGGACCGGATTGCGGAGGACCCAAAGACTGTGCAGGCAATAAATGGAGAAGCACTTTCTGCTCTAGAAGTATTGGGTGTACAAGTTGAGGGCCCAATTCCATCTTATCTAGTGGCAGAAATCCATACCAGGCTTTTTGCGAGTTTGCGGAAATACTTCCTTAAACCCATCTCCGGTAGAAATCCAAAACCCCAAAAAAAAAGAAGGCTGGTACAACAACGAGTGTCGGGAAGCCCGGTTAGAGCTTGGCAGTGCACTCAAGTCGAAAGATGCATCGCTTGTAAGGATTGCCAGGACCCGATATGGGAAGACATTGAAAGAGGCAAAGGTAACCTGGGACACCGAAATGTGGAAGGACCTACTGGATGCTTCTAGGGATAAGAATAGTAAAGCTTTCTGGGATACATATAAATGGGGCAGGGGTGGAATTGCAGAGCGGCCGCAAAACAATGTGGCACAAAATGACTGGGTTGATTACTTCAAACCCCAGTACGCCGCACCATGTGAAACCAGCCCTTGTGAGATTTCTCCATCTGTAGCTTACACAGAGGCCCCGTTTATAATAAAAGATGTAAATAGAGCCTTGGACAAAGTGGTCAGAGGAAAAGCCCCTGGCATGGATGGTATCCCTGCAGACATGTTCCTTAACAATAGAAGTCTTTGGTCTAGTTATATTTTGGAACTTGCAAATGCAATTGCCCAGGGAGCTGACATCCCGTGTTCATGGAAGGGCGCTGAAATCGTCCCAGTATATAAAAAGGGGGATAAAACGAAGGCAAGTAACTATAGGCCAATCAGTCTAATCGACTCGATCCAAAAGATTATAGGCCGCTTGTTCCTCCATAAAATCCAACTCTGGATTGACGACCATGACATTTTGAGCCCAATGCAGGCAGGGTTCCGTTCCCGGATAAGTACCATTGACCAAGTCTTCCGTTTTGCCAACATATACTGGAAGACCGTGGTCCTGGGGAGGGGTGCTCTTTATGCAGTATTCGTGGACCTAAGGGCCGCCTTTGACCTGGTCCCAAGGAGCAGGCTGTGGCAGGTTTTGGGGGAAATGGGTATTGCTCCTGAGCTCCTTTCCGTGATTGTCCGCTTACATGAGGGAAACGTTGCCCGAGTACGGTGGGGGGGCATGGGAGAGGTGACTGAGGACTTCCCGGTCGGCAGGGGTGTGCGGCAGGGGTGTGTCCTGGCACCGACCCTCTTCTCACTGTTTGTCGACGGGGTGGTCGATCGACTCTCTTTAACCCCGACCGATGCACCTGCTCTGGCTGGCGAACGTATTCCCATCCTCATGTTCGCGGATGACACGTTGATTATCTCTAAGACCCCTAGTGGCCTATCGAAGGCCCTCCGGTGTTTTGAAGAATTCTGCACTGCAAGGGGCCTGGAAGTAAACACGGGAAAAACCAAATTTATGTCATTTAATGGATCAAAATCCTTCAAGGGGAAAATATTCATGAATAAGTTACCCTTGGAGGAGGTTACCTCATTTACTTACCTGGGGATTGCGTTACAAAAAGATATGCGCTGGGATTGCCAACTTGACCGTGCTATCTTGCAACATAAACAAAAGTCAGGGGCTCTTCTATCCAGGTTTAAAAACTCACTAACTAAGCCAATCTCCCCAGTTCTGGAAATCTATGGAACGTCGGTCCTGGGCTCATGCCTTTATGGGGCCGAGCTCTGGGGCTTTACCAACCTGAATAGGCTGAAGGCCCTAGAAAATGCTTTTATCCGCAAAATCACAAATCTTCCACCAAGTACGCCATTGCGCCCCCTACTATTGGATCTTGGCAAAAAACCCCTAGAACATCTGGCGAGGTTACGTCCAATATTATATTGGCGTAGACTCTGGTGCACTGATGAACTCTTGCACTATAGGAGCGGTTTTGTGGATATAATTGAATCCGATAAGTCCCAAAAAATATCCTGGCTGCTTGAGATCAAATCCATATTAGGCAGTTTAGGCCTGAATGAACTCTGGAAAAATCCGACAAGTGCAGCTTTTCCTCCGAAAGAAAAGCTGAAAATGATGTACTGGGAATGGGTTTATAAACTAGAAATTGCCCAAGGCCTTTCCTCTCAATTAACGTCCCGCTTCCTAGAGTTCAAATTCCAACCCCTCAAAGAGAAGTTCTGGGACATCATTGAAAAAACCACTGATCGCAAGCTATACTTTCAATTGCGGGTGGGTACACTACCCGTTGCAGACTTCACCTCTAGATGGGGGGGAGCAGGTACTAGCAAGGATAGGTGCTTTAGATGCGTAGACGAATGCGAAAATATAGGTCATGTACTATTCTTCTGCCCATTGTATGCAATTCCGAGGGAAAAATGGATAAAACCAATTTGCAAGCTGATGGGCATTAAAAGATATGCTATTGCCCTTCGCATTTTATGCACCGACCCTGCACCTCCGATCTGTGTAGCCGTAGCTAAGTTTATAGGATGGGCCTGGGGCATAAGGTTAAAAGCTTTGAAACTTAATGTTAATTTCTGACCCATAAATAACCTAACATCCTGTTAACACTACCCGCTGCTGTTATTATCATAAGTAGGATTCAGGGTGCCCACAATGTTATATTATGTTATTCCCTGTGCAATTTAAGCTGATATGAGCTGGTTCGAATTTTATGATTATGGTGCTCTTTTTTAACTGTTTTTTCTTAAAGCATGAATTAGCTTGACGGACATTGGAAAATTTAATTGGAATTTTACCCTCTTTTTAGGTAATTTATATAATTGTAAATAAATGTTTGTATTGTGCTTTTATGTCTTAATTGCCGAATAAAGCTGATTGAATTGAATTGAATTGAGTAAATCTACAGTCACACGCACATTCATACATCATACGCTAGGGCCCATCACACTAAAACTCATTCTATTTACTCTATCCACGTTAAATAAAGGAGTGAAACCTAAACCAATCTGCATTTACAATGAGGTCAATGCAACCATAAAGTTATTGCCCTGAGTCGTGATTTTAAACATAGGAAATACATTGGAAACTCAATAAATGACAAGAAATGAACACCCGACACTGTAATTCAAACAAATGCTCATTTATCTAAATCAATTCAAATGGAAAGTCAATCATTAGCAAAATCATTATTCTCATAGTTACCTATTCTAGCTAAATGGGTCAGGACAGGTCTCTCGGTAAAGTCTCTCGAGCTGCCGTCCTCAGCATAGGTTCAGGAAGAAGTCCAAACGCATGTGAACGCAATGAACGCGATGGACGCAATGGGAACCCAAAGAATGAACGAACAAACGCGAATGGGACCCAAACCCTCTCTAGTCTAGCATTTTATATGAAAAATAACAAATAAAAGTAACAAACTAATGTTGAATATCCGTTGAGCCGCTGAGCAGAGCAAGCAGGAAAGGATGTCACTCAGTTACATTTAGAAAACCTCCGCTCAGGGAAAATCACAAAAATAAAAAGACGGAAGAAGGAAACTCGAGTTTGCAAATGTATCTTTCGTAAATGTTCTTTTCTTGATATCTTAGCAGAGCCACCGCAGACTGGTTATTGTTCATTGTGACTTTATCCTTTGTCCAAGGGCATCTGGAATCGTTCCCAGAGCTACTGTCCTCACGGAAAACTTTCTAACCAGGCAAAGGCTGCAGTCAGGTGACTCTCGACCATATTCAGCAAGGCCTCCCATCAAAATTCAATCACTCGAGTGCAGGCTGTAAAAGGCAGCCATCTTGGTTTAGGCCAAACGGACCATCTTTATTAAAAGAAACACAAAACAACGTTACCACAGCATAATGATTAAACAATGTCAATCCCCACTAATACCCATATGTGTATGTAATTATCTAGCCTTCTGCAACGCAATAAAGCATTAGTACACGTTATTTTTAAAAGCGTTTGTGCTTTAAACAAATAGCACTTTGCAACATTCATTTAATTAGAACCGCACATTATTATTAAGCAACATATATGCATTCCCACGTGTAGTTTCTCTCATTAGTAATGTTGGTTAGTCTGACCTTAACAAGACAAACTATTAATTAGTGTTTTTAAACTAATATTTTTAATCAAAACATATAGACAAAACTGGAGCTTAAAACCCAATACATTTTCAACAGAAATCTCTGCTCCAGCAATCCCCCCTTTGGTGATATCTTATCACCACAAAAATCAACCCAAAAAAAAAATTTTAGTCCCAATTTTTAGGAGAAATCGAAAATGTCTTTTATAACACAACATTAAACACCAGACTCCCTCACATCATCCCTCTTTGACTCCAAGTAAACACTCTCCCTCAATTCTTCTAATTCTATTTCTTGTGGGTCTCTCTTTGACCTCTTTTGTTTCTTTTCAGTATTTCTTCTAATTATTCTCTTTTTCCCTCCCCTGTTTTTACAACACAAACACCCCAATCTTAGTAACAATGAAGCAACCATTACGCATGTCAAAGGAAATAACATTTTACCAATAAAGGTACTACCTATTTTAGCAATAAAATTCTTAATAGCAACTATCTTATTAGCTATTTTGGTCCAGACACTTTCAGCTTCCAGTGGTACTAATTCTTCATGTAAATCAGTAATATTTTTGATATAGACCTTTAGGTCTTTGCTTTCGTCAGGAATGTAAGTGCAACAATGTTGAACTTTCAGCATTCCACAGACTCCACCCTCCTTGGCCAATAGAATATCAAGGGCAAGTCGATTTTGCATAGACATGGCACGTACGGCAATCATCTCCGTATTTACCAAAAGAAACCCTCCAGCGGTACTTGTCGATAAGCGATCCACCACTGTTGACAGTTTCCGAATCCCATATGCATTTAAAGAAATTTCCACTGCTGGAATTAAAGCACCAAAAATATCACCCACTATTTCTGACCAAGTTTCTCTTTTAAAACGTGTTAGTAAATTAATGTGTTCTACATCTTCTATTTTATCTATATGAAAAATCTTTGGAAAAACCAGGCCCACATAACACGTGCCATACCAATGATCAGGCAACTTGTAATAAGCCTTGTTCCCACAAACATAATACACTCCTGGGAAAACTGGATCTTCTCCACCTTTAAAACCCCATCCTGTTGCAATGAAGTATGTATCATGACACTCACTAGTCCCAACAAAATATGTATCATATTGAGACTTCTTTCTGGTAATGCATAGTTTACCCTTTTGTGGTGCATCTAAAGCTAAAGTTGGACTAGCTCCATTCTTCAATTCTCTTCCCATTTCAATGTCCCAAATTGTCTCACTCACTTTATATTTCCCTGCCTTTTCATGCATGCTCATTCTCCTTTCCTCTACCATGTTTAGGAAAGCCTTTTCTTCTTCTTTCAAACTGCAAGTTAAATTGTTTCTAAAAATGTAATCTAATGTTAATTCTTCTTTCTCAATAAAAATTTCACCAAAAATGTTAGCTTCTTTAGCTGGATTCAGCTTTTTGTTCATAGGCAATTCCCCAAAAATATTATCTTTGTTAGACATTTCATAATCTATTTTCCCTAACAAATAAAAAACACTACTTAGCACACTACATGAAATCCCATACGTAGCTGGTAAATGGTGATAAGTAACACCTTCTGAAACGGATGCAGGTAATTGCATACATATGTAGCAATCCCTAACTTCCATTGTCTTTACGTATTCGTACAATAACTTTGAAAAAACATTGCTAGAAAAATCATTAATTGACCTATCTTTATGTATGTAAATGTTACTAATTCTAGTTGGAACTACATTTTGTGAACTCTTCTCTACATTTGTCATATTCTCAGTGTGCATTCCAAAAGTGTCTATTGTAACTCTAAAAGTAACTAGTTAAGCTAGTACACCCCATAGTAGCATTAATAATCCAGTACAGCAGCAGCACATTCTACACCATCTTTTCAAGAAGACACATCTACTTTTATTATTCTCTGTGTTAGCCATTTTACTACTTTGACAGTGTCTTTTGACTTAGCCTCTTCTACTCCACTACTGAGTTATAAAAACTCTAGATTATTCCAAAAAGCTAATTTCAGATTTTCTTCTTTTCACTTCTCCAAGTGATTCCTTTAGTTTACTCAATTTGGATTTTCATCATTTTTCACTTCTTCTTCAGCAACATCAAATTGTATCAGATCATCAACAACATCCTGTGCATCCGACTCTTCTCAGTATTCCAACAGATTTTCCCTCTCCCTCAACCACTTTTCTCAAGATCCCCTCCGGATTGTCTTGACTCTCTGCCTCCTCTTCTTCTCCTTCAGGCAGTGCCACATAAGTCCATTCCGGTGATCTGTACTTTTGGTTGGGTTTTCTAATTCTTTTGATTTCCTCTGGTTCCTTTGATTTCCTTTGCTCCTCTTCCTTCGCTTGATTTCGACTCGACACCTCGTTCACTTGTTCAGCTTTTGATGAATCCACTCGTGTCAGTCGATACCTCAGCCTCTTTATCCTGTTAGGCCAAAGATCACCTCTTACACTCCTTTTCGGTCTCACTTCTTTATTATTCCTTTCTCCAATCCAAGTTCTCTTTCTCAGAACTCGACCCTCTGATTTCTCATTCTCACTCTCATCTGATTCTGTTTCATTTGCCCTTTGTTCTTCCGCAATTTTCTTTTGTTCCACAGTCTTTACCACCACTGATTGAGATTTCCCTAATTCTGTCCCTCCTCGGGTCTCCGACACGCAATCTTCTTGCTGTCTACTTGTCCCTTCACCTAGCTTACCAGAAGTGTTCCCTACACCTCCTCGGGGGTCTTCCGCAATCTGTCCCTCTCTATCTTCTTCTGACCCTGCTTCTTCAGGTATAATCTCAAGTGGAATTTCAACCTCCTCATCTGATTCAGGAGTAGTCTCTGTGGAATTGTTCCTTTCTTCTCTTTCTTCTCCACTGCTCGTTGAAACTTCAGGCACTCTTACAGAATCCGACCTCTTCTCTGAGGCTCTCAGTGTTTCTCTTGGAAAGAAAGAATCACTAGACTCTCTTTCTTCTTCACCCCTTACAGGATTCTTCCCTCTTCTCACTGGTTCAGTGTCTGGATCATCACTGGAATCTGATTCTTCAAAATACTCTTTACCAGTCCCTTCTTTCGGATTTGGAACTCTCAGAGTATGACTCGCATGCACCCAGTTTTTCACACCGGCACACTTTACTGCAGTTGTCGTAGTCAGAATAACTTGTCTTGGCCTTCCCCACCTTGGAACCAAGCAATTTCTTCTTCTGTGTACCTTAATCCTCACCCAGTCTCCTGGACTCAGATCATGGGCTTGCTTCTTCTCAAGTGTGGTAGCGTCTTCTCCACCCTGGTGAAACACAGAATGAACTGCGTCAGCCAGGCCTTTACAGTAATCCAAAATCATGTCATCAGTTATTGTCATCAACTTGTTGACAGGCACAAATGCATGTCTCATCGCACGTCCCATTAAGATTTCGTGCGGACTCAAACCTGTAGTTCTATCTGGAGTAGACCTAATAGTCATCAGCACTAGAGGCAAGACATCAGGCCATTTCATTCCAGTGGCTAAACACATCTTACCAATACGGTTTTTTATTGTGCCATTCATCTGTTCAACGACGCCAGAAGCCTCTGGTCTGTATGCACAATGTAGCTTCTGCTGTATGCTCAATGCTTCACAAATTAAACCCATGAGCTCATTATAGAAGTGTCCACCTCTGTCTGACTCAATTGTCACTGGGAACCCGTACCTAGGAATCAACTCTCTCAACAGTAATTTTGCAACCGTTATACCATCATTTCTCCTAGTCGGATAGGCCTCCACCCATCTTGAGAACAAACAGACTACCACTAGAACATACCTCAATTTGTTCACTTGGGGCATTTCAATGAAATCTATTTGCATTCTGGTAAAAGGACCTCCTTCTCTGCCTATTGTTCCTAGACTCACCACTGTCTTTTTCCCAGTATTGAACTGTTGACAAATCAAACATCTCTGACAGATGCTTTCTGCAATCAACCTGAACTTTGCATTATACCAGGTTTGCTTGAATGACCTAATCATTGCGTCCCTCCCCAGATGTCCCTGGCCATGATACATTCTTGCCATTGTTCACAGCATGGAGTTTGGCATGACTGGTCTACCATCTCTATAGATCCAAACATGATCTGTCTCTCTTGGGGCACAACCTGCCTTGATCCAATCTCTCATTTCCTCATTTCCTGCCTCATCCTGCAACTGTTTCACTTCATCCCACGTTTCTAGGACATTAGTAAACATCACAGAACAAAAAGACATTTCCTTTTCTCGTGCCCTATTAATCGAATGATTATGTTTCGCACAATACTGCGCTATGTCATTGGCAAATCTATTACCAAGAGTAACAAAATCATCTCCTTGTCCATGAGCAGCACACTTCACAACTGCTAATTCTTTAGGCAGCTGTATCGCCTCAAGCAATTTTCCAATCACCTCAGCATTCTTTATCGGAGTCCCACTCGATGTCAAGAAACCTCTCTGTAGCCAAAGCTGGCCAAAGTCATGAACGACTCCAAATCCATACTGACTATCAGTCATCACAGTCACTCTCAGATTCTTCCCAATTTTACAAGCTTTCGTCAATGCCACCAATTCAGCCACTTGAGCAGATCTCACTCCTTTCAAAGGCGAAGCTTCCATAACTTCTGAAACCTTGCACACCGCATATGCTGCACTCAGCACACCATCATCAGTCCTCAGACAGGATCCATCCACAAACAACACATGATCACTCTCAGGCAATGGTAAATCTCTTATGTCTGGTCTTGGTTTTGTGCAGTAGTCAAGCACATCCAAACAATCATGATCAACATCATCTCCAACATTCACATTATCAGCATCTGGTAACAACGTTGCTGGATTCACATTCACACATCTCTCAAGAGTCACATTTGATGCTCCCAGAATGATTTTCTCATATTTAGTCAGCCGACTATGTGACATGTACTGAGTCCTGCTTCTTGTCAAAAGAATAGCCACATCATGAGGTACGAATACCCTTACAGGATATCCCATTATTATACCCTCACTCTGTTCCAAGCTTCTGCATGTAGCAGCTACTGCTTTTAGACAACCTGGCAAACCCACAGCTACGGGGTCAAGTGTCGATGAGAAGTACGCAATAGGCCTTCGCAGTTGTCCATGCTTCTGGATTAACACTGAAAGAGCACACCCATTTCTCTCACTGCAGTACAACTCAAACTCTTTCTCATAGTCTGGCATTCCCAAAGCAGGGGCTTCACACATTCTGCTCTTTAACTCTTCAAATGCTGCCATTTGTTCTCCATCTAATTCCAATGGGTCTCTCACCTCACATTTTGTCAATTTAATCAGTGGTTTCGCTATCAGGGAAAAATTACTTATCCACTGACGACAATAACCCACCATTCCCAGAAACATCCTCACTTCTCTCTGGGTCATCGGGGCTCTCATTCCTCTGATAATTTTGATCCTGTCATCGGTCACCTTTCTCAAACCTTTTTCAATATTGTGTCCAAGATAATGCACCTCTTTCTTGCAAAATTGCAATTTGGCTGGAGATACCTTTAACCCTCCATCTGCCAGATGATTCAGTAAAGCTATGGTATCTACTTCACAAGCTTCACGTGTCTTCGATGCCACAAGTAAGTCATCGATGTATTGCACTAGCACTGAGCTTTCAGGCATGATCAAACTCTCCAAAGATTTCTTCAATAACTGATTGAATATCGAAGGACTCTCTATATACCCCTGTGGGATACGACACCATGCTAAAATACGCTGGCCAAACCGAAATGCAAAAATCGGCTGTCTGTCATGATGTAATGGGATTGAAAAGAAAGCGTGACACAAATCAATCACTGTGTACCACTCAGCATCATGAGGAATCTGATACAAAATCACTGAAGGATTTGGCACAATGGGACAACATGCCACCACAATCTTGTTAACTTTTCTCAAATCTTGTACAATCCTGAACTTTCCATTAGGTTTCTTTAGCCCCATTATCGGTGAATTACACGGGCTACTCAGTATTTCTCTCAAAACACCCTGTTGAATCATTTTGTCAATTATAGGTGTTATTCCCTCAATTATTTCTGGTGTCAATCTATACTGAGGAATATTAGGATAAACAATCCCTTCTTTCACTGAAATCTTCACTGGATCTACATTATTCATCAATCCCACATCTTCTCCAGTAAAATCCCAGACTGCTGTTTTCACTGTGTGTCTCAACTCCTGAGGCAAATCATCTGGATTAAACACTGCATATGTACCAACAATCTCACTCTCTCTATTGTCTAGAGTCATCCGGTACAAAACATCCTCATCTGGTGTCTCAAAAGCTATTCCATCAGGAGTACAAAAAATTGTACAATTCATCTTGCACAGTAGATCCCTACCTAACAAGTTCACTGGACTAGTGTCACAGACAACAAATCTGTGCATGTCTGAAAATTTCTCTATTCTCACCCTTACTGGTTCATTAAGATGAGTCTTAATCTGTGTATTTGCTACACCAACCACTTGGATTGCTTCGTCCGAGAGAGGAAGATTTCTAATATCTGCTGACCTGACAGTTGATCTCGTCGCTCCTGTGTCTACCAAAAAAGTAACACTCTCCCCATTTATTTTCCCATCTACAAATGGTCCTGCCTGGTCTATTTCTAGAGTTCACCAAGTATGCACTCTTCCTCCTCTCTTCGGCACCGTCAATAGTCCCCTTCAGACTCACTCCCCTCATTTTTTAACCAGTACTGTTGTACCGGGTTTGAACGTCTCGGTTTGTTTACCTGCTCATCATTGTAGAATCCTGAGTCCTGGTTATACTTTTGGGACCCTCTATTCTGCGGCAAGGGCGGTTTTGGCTCTTGACTCTGCTGTCTGACAACCTTCTGCTGTTGCTGCTGTTGATTACACCCCTCGTTCTGCACCTGTTGATTTAAGGATTTATTTTCATTACTCACTAATGGTGGATTGGTGCACTCGGATCTCCAATGCCCCAATTGTCCACAGTTGTGACAAGGGAACTTCTTTTTGGCCTCCTCTAAATTCCCTTTCCCTTTTCCCGCATATCTGGGTCTAATCCCTGGATTATTTGCCTGTTCTACCAACTGTGCTTCTTGTCTCTCAGCAACTTTCACCTGTGCCCACATTGCCTTTTCTTTCAACTTTCTCTGTTTTGCTTCAATCTCATCACTGAAGTATTTTGCATGTCTCAAGATTTCATCAATCTTTTTACTCTGCCAATCAACTGTATGTTCACGTATTCTCTCACTTATTTCAGGTCTCAGGCCATATACAAATCTGTATACAAAATGACTCAAATCCTTGTCACCCAGGTGTTCATCTCCACTGAACTGTTTAAAAGCCAGTATCAGCCTCTCGTAAAAAGCATGAACTGATTCTTTCGCTTCCTGATGTGTTCGATCTATCTTAACCCAATCTGTCTCTTTCGGGGGTACTTTATTTTTCAGGAACACAATAACCTGATCATACTTCTTCATAACCTCTGGATCTGGTGCTCCTGTCTTCGGATCTCTTGGATACTCTTTTGCAGGCCAATCTATAACTATCTTACACTCTGCCCACAAGTCTGCTGGAACAATTATATCAAACAGACTATTTAGGTTAATCCACAGCACTTTTGACAATTTCACAAACCTGTCTACCTGTCTATACCACTCGACGGGCTTTTCTCTCAGTCGAGGGAAATCATTCGTAAATGATAAAATATCCTGTCTAGTCCAAGGAACATGTACATATCCTCCTCCATGAATTTCTCTCATAGGATAGGCATGCACTGTTTTTTCCTTTTCTCTCATGGGAAATGCTGAGTAAGTCCTGTCCACTGAATCTTCCCTTTTCTTGTACCACCTATCCTTCCACTTTTCTACATCACCCCATTTTCGCAATAAGGCAATCATTTCCTTAATCTGTCCTGTTCTGCCAGCACCATTTAGATTCTCAATATCCTTGTCGGTGAAATCCATCCTGTAAGACTTCTGCAAAGCTTTCACCTTATCCATGTCAACTCCTTGTTCACTCGCCATTGCCCTTAACCTGTCATGGGTACTTTTAGCCCTCCAGGTGATGCTCTTACACATGAATAACAACTCTCCATCATGATGATTTTTGAGTATATCTGTAGGAATTGTTCCTGCAATAAGCTCCTCCAGTTCTATGCGCAACCTGGCTACATCAATTGCCTGTGAATCTTTATCCTTTTTTTGAAGAACTTTCAACCAATCATTCAAATCCTCAGCTGTTATTTCAGTAGACTTTTTCACTGCACCCACTTGTTCTATCACCCTCTGTGGTTCCAGAATTGTTCCTCCCAAACAACCAGTATTCAACCCTGAATTAGGCTGCACATCTAATCCTCCACTATATGTGTCATGTCTCGACTGTCTCAAGTTATTTTCACCAGTTCTCATTCCCGATTCCTCCAAAGAACAAGTACCAACCAAACCATTTCCAACATAGGGAATTGTCAAACCATTTTCACCCATTCTTTGCTTATCAAAAATAGGCACAACCGGACCAATAGTTACAGGCACTGTAACTGCTTCAAGATTTTTCGTCAGCTCTCGGATTTTCTCAGTCAGCTCAGATGTTGTTCTGGCTAATTCTCTTGTTTTCTCATCACTGACTCGATTCTCTCTCTCTCGCTCTCTCTCTCTTTCCCTTTCCGTGAAAGAGCTATCACTTTTCAGATCAGGTGTCACAACCTCAGTTTTAATAATCCGTAAAGTATCTCTTATTGGAGTAGCAACTGGCGTGCTCTCTTCTGGTTCTGGTCTATATGGAGGTGGTCTCTTGTAAATCATGTCATCCAAGACCTCATCCTCATAATCATTAACTCCATATCTTCTCACCTCTGCGTCTGGCACCTTCGCTGCACCTTTCCTCCCTTCCGCTTCTTCAACTGTTCTCATAGGATATAATCCCTCTGACATACTAGCATCTCGCCATCTCCTCATTCGATCATGATGAGTTTCCCGATTATATTTCCTCCCAAAAAGGTACCTATAATTGCCTCCACTCCTCTGCTTTTCTCGCTCATGCACCTCATCTTCCCATTCCACCAACGCCTCGAACTGTGTCTGCCTTGGTCTAGGCTCTAGACACATCATCTTTTCTCGTAAATTTCTCAACACGGCCAGATTAAATGAACCATGTTCCGGAAACGCTAAGACACCATCTTCCTTAGTATACTTAGCCCAGTTATCTAACCAAATACAGGTATGATACCCATATTTCGCAGCCATGAAGGATGCAGGAGTTCTCGTTGGAGGTAGCAATTCACCCTCTCTGGTTATTATGTTCTTATCCTTGTCGAACCACCTCTTTATTTTACCGAACAAGGATTTCTTCTTCCTTTCCTCCGGTTGGTAATACATTTTAATGTTTACCAATATCCTCTAGTCCCTTCCGTACAGTTGCGGATCTTTTGTCCAATAACAGCGCGACTCACACCAACGCACCAATCCTGGAGCGTCTACGTCACTCTGTACTCCTTCCAATCCCTGCGCGGCTCACACTAACGCACCAATCCTAGCGCGAGCACTGTTCTGATCCACTACCCAATCAGAGCGCGGTCTGTATGACGTCAACAGTCGCTGACTGCAGCTTCTGCTCTGTCTCCTGTCAGCCAACTCGTCTACCCCTCCTTTACAAAGCCTTCTCAGTAGACTTCGTTTCAGATTCTACAAAATCTATTAGTTACAACATATAAACATCTCCATTGACTGTTTCGCTAACCACAGAATAGTAAAGGAAATCTTTTTCACAAGAATCCCGCTTCTCTCTAGAACAGCGCTTATCTCTGCTCCACCACGGAATTATTACTCTCGTTGACACAGTAGCACATCCCTCTACTCTGCCCTTCTAACATGCATCTATTAACTGTTTCCTCTAGGACTGCTCCAAAGAGTCTTACAATCAACTAAATGCTCATACATTCAAGCACTTTCACACCAGAAAATATAGCACAATCACACAGAATCCTGCCTTTCCCGAGAACAGCGAACAGTCTGTCCCACTACAGAATTATAACACGCGTTAACCAAGCAGCGCTTACCTCTGCCCAGTCCTTCAGACAAGCTCAGAGTATACCTATTACTCCTCCCGCGATAAGCTTTAACGGCAAACCTTACGGATCCCTGGGACTTAAGACCAGAGTTTCACAGATAACCTTCGCTACCATACACACTTCTTTTATACCGAAAATATGTCCCTAATAGTAACACACGACGATGTCACTGATTCCGAACCCAGACAATGTGACGCGCAACTTCAATTGTCACACGTTTTTCCTGCATACGTACAGGTAATTCCAACAATCCCGTCTTTCCCGAGAGCAGCACACACTTCCCTCTGCCCTACTACGGAACCGTCACCAGCTCCCAAGTTCCAGAAGCACTACATAAAACTCAACATGACTACTTCAACATATAGTATTAGTACATATACCAACATCAATCAATAAATCAATGAATCAAAAGCCTATGTACAAGCAATCTAATCAGATCAAGACAATAATCTAACCATCATACTGCTACCAGGAAACTGCTGCAGATCGGCGCATATAAAATCTCCCTGCTTCCACAGACAGAGTAAATCTACAGTCACACGCACATTCATACATCATACGCTAGGGCCCATCACACTAAAACTCATTCTATTTACTCTATCCATGCTAAATAAAGGAGTGAAACCTAAACCAATCTGTATTTACAATGAGGTCAATGCAACCATAAAGTTATTGCCCTGAGTCGTGATTTTAAACATAGGAAATACATTGGAAACTCAATAAATGACAAGAAATGAACACCCGACACTGTAATTCAAACAAATGCTCATTTATCTAAATCAATTCAAATGGAAAGTCAATCATTAGCAAAATCATTATTCTCATAGTTACCTATTCTAGCTAAATGGGTCAGGACAGGTCTCTCGGTAAAGTCTCTCGAGCTGCCGTCCTCAGCATAGGTTCAGGAAGAAGTCCAAACGCATGTGAACGCAATGAACGCGATGGACGCAATGGGAACCCAAAGAATGAACGAACAAACGCGAATGGGACCCAAACCCTCTCTGGTCTAGCATTTTATAGGAAAAATAACAAATAAAAGTAACAAACTAATGTTGAATATCCGTTGAGCCGCTGAGCAGAGCAAGCAGGAAAGGATGTCACTCAGTTACATGTAGAAAACCTCCGCTCAGGGAAAATCACAAAAATAAAAAGACGGAAGAAGGAAACTCGAGTTTGCAAATGTATCTTTCGTAAATGTTCTTTCCTTGATATCTTAGCAGAGCCACCGCAGACTGGTTATTGTTCATTGTGACTTTATCCTTTGTCCAAGGGCAGCTGGAATCGTTCCCTGAGCTACTGTCCTCACAGAAAACTTTCTAACCAGGCAAAGGCTGCGGTCAGGTGACTCTCGACCATATTCAGCAAGGCCTCCCATCAAAATTCAATCACTCGAGTGCAGGCTGTAAAAGGCAGCCATCTTGGTTTAGGCCAAACGGACCATCTTAATTAAAAGAAACACAAAACAACGTTACCACAGCATAATGATTAAACAATGTCAATCCCCACTAATACCCATATGTGTATGTAATTATCTAGCCTTCTGCAAAGCAATAAAGCATTAGTACACGTTATTTTAAAAAGCGTTTGTGCTTTAAACAAATAGCACTTTGCAACATTCATTTAATTAGAACCGCACATTATTATTAAGCAACATATATGCATTCACACATGTAGTTTCTCTCATTAGTAATGTTGGTTAGTCTGACCTTAACAAGACAAACTATTAATTAGTGTTTTTAAACTAATATTTTTAATCAAAACATATAGACAAAACTGGAGCTTAAAACCCAATAAATTTTCAACAGAAAACTCTGCTCCAGCACAGGTGTAGGGCAGATCGAGAGGGCAGGCAGGGCACACGGAGGCAACGTGCAGCTAGGAGAGGAACAGAGCAGACAGGGCATATGCCAAGAGCATGCAGGGTAGACTAGAGACACAGTCCAGACAGAGTGGGCACAACCTTGGCAGGACAAGTACAGTGCAGGCAGAACGATATGACACCACGGACAGAGCTGGCACAGCGCCTACACAGAAGGCAGAGGCACAGGCCGCACAGCACAGAAAGAGCAAGCATGGCTCGGGCACCGCTTAGTCAGGACAGCACAACAGGACAGTGGCAGAACAGGCAGGAACAGCGCAGAGCTGCTTTAAGGTGAGAGGCAGTACCGGGGTCACTGTTAACTCCCATTCTCCTCTTGCCCTCAGGCCTGCTGCGGCCTGCTGCGTCTCTTCCTCTCTGCAGAAACTGCTGGCATCACACGGGGCCACCGGACGGACTGCCTGCCCACGCCTATCTGTCTACAAAGCATTCACATTGCTTATTTTGCAAAATAACATTTTATTGTGTGGGGCCCACAGCTGCTGTTCTTCCGCCACTGCAGCTGGCTTTAACTTTAAAAAAAAAGATTTTGATGCAAAAGTTAAAAGCCAGCAGCAGTGGAGGAAGAGCTGCAGCCACGGGTCCAACACTATAAAATGTTATTTAGCATAATAATACATTTCAAAGATAACATTGCAGACAAATATAACGCTGCTAAAAGGCATTACTTACTGGCACTGCGGGACGGCCTTTTTCATTTTAATTAATCTGCGACGGATGAGGCCTGCTGCAAGACACGCTGATTGCCTCTGACTTCGAATAATGATTAAGGCGGCAGCTGCGCAGTATGCTGGGCGGGCCGCGGGTGAAAACACTTCTCATTGGTCCAATGCGGGACACAAACTTGATGATTCGACAAGGAGGGACGGGGCAGGCTACTAATATGTTTTGCAATCGGTTATTGGTAGTGCACTATGCTAGCGCGAGCGGCGCTACCAATCATGAATGACTGCAGAATGGGGCGTGACGGTGTTGGTGACCTACGTCGAGACAGGGACCCACGCTGCTTCAATTTCTGGTGGTAATCGTAATGTGTGTGGCTCATATTTAGGTGGGCGGCAGAGCCGCTGCAACCAATTTGAAATGTTTTAGGCACCCGCATTAATGTGCAACATCAGCGCTTCATGGGGGGGCGAGGGGAGGAGACTTGAACAGTCAGTGGCACCTACTCTGAGCAGCGCGCAGGCGCGTAACGAATACAATTATTATTCATACTGCATGTGGACTCAACCAGCCTGTAGACCCGGAGCTGAGAAATAAGTGCCGGTGCTAAGCACCGGAAAGCACCGGCACAAATTAAGCACTGGCTGGGATTGGGCAGCGCGGGCCGGTTTCGTGCTCCTGGAGGGACTAGGAGCCTGTGCCCCTAAGCCCTGTAGATATCTCCAAGGAACAGCCTGGAGATATCCAAGTGCGCATATCGGGTTGGCTGACACTAAGAACATGGCCCCCTCCCTGCCCTAGATTCACGCACTGGAAGAGAAAAGTAAAATGACAATAAAATAGTTTTATTGTCATTTTATGTTTCTTCTGTCTGCTGCATTTCAGCAGTGGGGCAGCACTCCTCTGCCATAGTGGAGTTCCCGTCCCTGGACCTCATCTACCACAGAACTGCCTGTAAACAGACGATAGAATGAGTGAGTTAATCCTCTTATGCTTTCAGATGTGCACCGTTCTGCATTACAAGCAGTCTATGCCAAACCCCTCACTCCAGATGCACATCGCAGCTGACCATTTGTTGAAAGGTGAGCACTGGAAGTTGCAGATCTTAGTCTGTTTCCATTGAAAATTACATCATTGAGACTCCATTTTGGAGTCTCACACCACACCAGAACTCAAGAACTCATAGTCCGACAGTGAAAAATAAATTAGATTTTCACAGGTGAAGCCCACTTTGCTACACCTCTCTGCAAACTATGTCTTAGCAGGTCCCCCAAGCTGCCCTGGAAAGCCGCAGGGGCTCTGTGGGTCACCTTTGCGACCCATAGCAAGTCCCCAGCATCCTAGTCAGCAGTGAGCACAAGCAACCGCACCTTTGACCTTGCTATGCAAGACCTGCTGCTTCACACTGCTGGGAAACACCCTGGCATTGTAGAAGTAAATCCCATACACAGACACATTTTACATTTCCAAGGGGTAATTCAGACTGCTTAATTACTTGGGATAATGTTGCATGTGATAATGCAAAATGCTAATGTGGGAGCAAATTATTAGGAGTGCTCTTGTAATATGGCCCACAGTGTTTGAGATGTTATTTTATATCAAATAAACATACGTCTCAACCAGAGCTGATGTATCATTAGTATCGTCAAAATGTATTCAAATAATATTTTCATACCTTCAATTCAAAAATAAAGAATAAGAGCATTACTTACTTTCTCCTTCCTCATCAAGCGTTGAATGCAGTGTATTTTTAAAGCTGCATATTTCGTCCCTATGGGCCCATTGTAGCCAAAGAATAAACAGTCAAAATAAAAGTGAATGCAGCTAATTGTTTGTTTCAGTCCCAGGTTTTCCTTAATTACCTTGATGCACTTGTGGCTTATTATTATTATTATATTTGAATTTGTAAGGCGCAACAGCTACCCAGAGGTTTTCCGGCGCCAGCCTGAGAAGGACAGAGCAAGAAAAGATTTAGAATAAAAAGATTTTTGAATGAGTAAGCAGAGACAGTTATTGATCAAATAACAACGTCTTTACCAATTTGCGAAATTTCACATAGGCGGGTTCAGTGCGAAAAGACAGAGGGAGAGTTCCATAATGAAGGGCCCACATAGGCAAAGGAGCGGCCCCGCATACGAGAAAGTTTGATCCCTATCAGCCACTTGTGTACTAAGGCTTGTAGATACTGAGGAGCTGTACCAGATTTGATTTTGAACATAAAAGTGAGGGCCTTAAACTTAATCCGGTTCTCCACCCTGAGCCAGTGGAGATCTCATAGGGCTCCAGAATCAGAGGCCGCTCTCGGAAGCTGACAGAGCAGTCTGGCCGCGGTGCTCTGCACCATCTGCAGCTTGCGGATCACTTCCTTATTGAATCCAAGAAAAAGGACGTTACCGTAGTCTAATCTAGAGGTGACCATGGCCTCGACTCTGTTTTTTTTAAACCAACCAGCGAATTATGTCACACTAGGGGGCATATTCTCAAGAACGTGTGATAACCATCACAAAAGTAACTTGACGCAACTCTTAACATCGCAGTCTATCGCAGTAAAATTACTCTGTGTCAACTAAGTATTCACAACATGGCGATACCATGCGATAGTCACCAGATAATGCGTCAAATGGCCACGTTAAAATCAACGCCACGCCGCAAAAATGCGAAACACGAACACAAAAAAAGCTGCGATGAGGCCAATCACGATACAAAAAGCTGCAAAAACCAGCAGCAGGCCTGCAAATCCCACGTGTCTGGCGGGAAAATGCACTATAAAAGCTACAAAAACAACACACCAGAAACAATCCAAAGTGTGTAGCAATATGTATGCACCCTGACCGAGCACAGAGGCCAATGCGAACCCCAGAACCCCCACAGACCACCAGCAAGGTACAACTGGGTCGGGGAAGGCCAGGGAGAAGAGTGAGAGGAAGACGGGGTGCAGTCCATAGCAAAACCAGATCAGCGTCACGGAGGTGACAGCACACTACCATCAAGTGACCCCCCATTATACCACCGGGAATGCAGTCGGAGTGTCGAGGAGGCCAATGAAAGAGGCCAAGAGGTGCTGGCATGATGTGAAAATCTAAACCAGGCACAAAGCCGCTGCCAACAGGAAGGCAGCAATTGCGAAAGAAGGTGGGAGTCCTGCGCCACAGGAGAAGCTGGAGGAAATGGAGGCCACAGTCAACAGTGTGGAGACGGTGCAAGGAGTTGGGAGTGAGGACACAGCTTGGGAGGACCTGACAAAACATCAACCGGGTGAGTAAAGACCAGGGACTTGGGGGACGGGGGGAGATGAGCACAATGGCACACATGCACAACAATGTGTTGCACACTGCACACCCACAATGACCCTGGATCATGTCCCTCATCCCCGTGGCACACTGCAGCACACACACATAGCAATAACAGCACATCCACATTGACGATAATGTGGTACAATTTGCAACCCCGACACTGCAGAACAGAGGACACAACTGGCTCCTCACATGCGCAGAAACAGGCCTACTACATCTGACAGAGCTGGAAACTGTGAAATGGAAATGTACGCGTACAACCTCACATCCGTCATGTAGTCCAATTGTACACTGTCCCGCATCTAAATCCTGCACCACCAAAACATGTCACAATGTACATTTTCATACAGTCTGCATGTAAACAAGAACAATGCTCCAACATACATGTCAACACAATGTCAACATGCATCTCCCCTTCACATTGCAGAGGGACACACAACACCTCCAGCAGAGCACAGAAGACCACACATCAGTGATGCTGGAGAGGACCACCACATCTTCGACACCGACGCCCTACAACAGCCCATGGACATCCCACGCAACCCACCACCAGGACCAGGGCAGCCAAGCTACTTAGAGGAGAACCCAGCCCCTGCAACAGACCACACAGCATGAAGCACCCACAAGCACGGCTGGCTCACAACGCTTCACTGACTCACACATGGCACCCCAATGCCAGGTGTCAGAACACCAAAAGGAGGTGGCCAAACAGGTGCGGGCGTGGTCCGAACCCATGGAAGGCGAACTAGATCACATATGTGGGTGTATATTACCCTTCAGGGACCACCTACACCCCACAAAGGAGACCCACTCTGCCATAGAGACACATGCAGATGCACATTCCCAGTACAGAACCACGCCCATGGGCACGCACATATCAGTCACACACCCACGTTGCCTCTGCGTACGATGGCCCAGTCCACTCCCCTTACGAATTGAGTGGGTGACGACAAAGCTACGTGTCCTAGCTCTAACCCGCTGCCTGCGGTGACATGTAATGTAGTAGGGCCCGGGCCCTAATGCATACAACAAGACCACAAGGTCACATGCAGATATTATGTTGAACTTGCTACGGGCACATGCGGCCCTTTTATTGGCCGGGCCACATGTACAGTGACGCCTGTGCTGGATGTGTGTGGGGTGAGTATAAGCCAGCCCGCCCGAGTGCTTGGTGCTGGCAACAACTTGAAAAGTGGACACCAGTGCAATGGAAACAGAAAACACCTGCATAATAGAGTCAACTGCTGAGCAATATGGAGGGAGCCGGAGCAAATACAGAGGTCACCCAACATACAAACAGAAGTGTTCGTGAGTTGCAGTGCACTGAGATTGGGGCAGTAGAGCTGCACGAGCTCATGTGATGAAAATGACTAGGATTGTGTCTTTTTGGGATATTCCTGATGCAGATGCAGTGGGGTGTGTTAGACCTGCATCAAATTCCTTATCAACATCCCACACTGCCTGCGCAACCTCTCCACAGCACAAAACTCAATCAGTAACGGTCCATGGGTTGCGGTGCACTGATTCAGTGGCACCTGGAGTGCTGAGCAGGGGATCAGGCAGATGATGGCATCCTTGACAGGTCTGAGCAACTCCGTTAGTCTGCCAGTATCACTGTTTTGACTCTGGCAGATGGTGGTTGGAGTTGGCCTTGGCGATGGTGGCATGTGCCTCCTGCGGGGATGCGACGTCCGGGCCGTTCCGGACTCGATTTGTTGTGTGATCCCTGGTGGTCCACAGTTGAGGCCGGAGGCAGCGGACAGTGCAGAGCCACATGCACATGGCGTCGATGACCCCAAGACCACCATCACAGAGGTCATCCAATATTCATTCAGACAGGATCCCTGACTTGAGCTGCACAGAGTTAGTGGCCCCAGATATACAGTGGACGGCACAGGCACACTGCCACGGGACGGTGACTTACGGTCCACTGAGGTAGGGCCAGGCAGACTGAGCGGGTCCTCGTCGATGTCGAAGGTGAATGTGGTGGAGGGTTGTGGGGGACAGTGGAAGGTGTCCTCCAGGGCATGATGCAGAGGGCAGAAGCTATCCGGCAGCAGGAAATGGAGGAGTGAAAAGCGACAGCCTTGTTGTCACCACCAATTCGGTATCAGCTGCATGAGGATGAAAACTACCCCCTTGTCCATAGACTCAGACACCACCAATGTATGACCAGAGAGTGTCCATGAATGTCGGGGAACAGACTTAGTGGCACCGGGGCTGAGAGGGGATGCAGTCTGCAATGATGCCTGTACACTGATATGAACTTTGACATTGCCAAATCAAGACTCTGTGACCTTCTGGACCACAGTGTAGACCGGAGGCACCGGTCAGTAGTGGGCCTCAGCCACGTGTGGTAGGCTCGCAATGTACAGTTAGTAACCCCAGGGCAGTTGTCAGAAGTGTTCGATCACCTCTGTAACGATGATCCTTTTTTCCTCCAAAATGCAACGCGTCATCCTCTTACACCTCTCCTTGCATACAATGATATGTACTCTGCCTATGAATAATCGATGTTCAGTTCCAATTCTGTGACCTACTCGAGCGCAACATAAGCCGAAAGCAGTTGTCCGCGTGGGCCCACAGAATCTTGCGGTTGTGATGCACTACTAACACCTGGTGGCACCACATTAAAGGGTGTATAGTGACATACACTTAGCCATAATTGATGTGCTCTGTCATGATGTAATCAAGACTCAGTTCCAGATGTGTGACCTACTTGTCCGCTGTGCATGCCGGTGGAGTACGTCAACGAGAAAGGAGTACTGCGGGCCTGTGTTGCAGAGGCCTTGATGATCTGAGGAGGTTGCAGGCCCCGGGCTTGGAGATTGCACCGGCACGTGGTGGGCCCTCTCCGACACACGCCGGTGTTGGCAGGCGGGCATTGAGGCCTGGGTGCGCAGGGAGGGCAGGACTGGTTTGGGGACCACCGTCCCGGGGTGCAGCAGGCGCACAGGATCGCTGGCAACACTGCTCACGGCGTCGGCATTGTGGCGGGGTGAGAGGCGCCGCACTGGCAGAGACGTTGGGCATTCCGGAAGAGGACCACACCCAGTGTTACGTGCCTTTTATTCACACCCCTACGCTGGCCTGGTGTACTCCGGGCCAGTCCACTCCGCTCACGCTTATGGGGGGGACGTAACAAGCTACATTTCCGCGATCTTCCCCACTGGCTGGGGTAACATGGTTGCGTCCACTCTCCACTACACTCTAAACGCCAGCGGAGTGTGTGTCGACATGGATATGTGTGTGGTGTGCATACTGCAGTCTGGCCAGCACATTCACGCCACACTTGGCATTGTGTACAGTCTCATTCATTGGTCACTTGCCTCCTACGCACATGCCTGGTCCCCATCTCTTCCGACATTCTGCTATTGTGTTGCCGAGGTGCCATGCCGTTGGTGGCTAATGTACATGGCTGGCCTGTTAAATGGTAGCGGCAGTTTCAGTCGATAATCTTTCAAGTATTTGCCCGGCGGTAATCGCCTCTCATACCACTCGATGATTTACCAATAAAAGAGGCAGGCGCCGGAGACTGGAAGGCAGGAAACAAAGTTTTATTCCGTCGGAGCAGAACACATCAGATCAGACAGCAAGGTATCGTCACGAGGTGCTCTAACTGCATCTCTGAGACCTGGTCTCTTATACACTGGTTTATTGCTTTATTACATATAGTACATTCTTGAGATTCCCTTGATGCCTGAAAGAACATCCCCTGAAGCCCCGGCTCAGATCCGATCCCACACATAGATACAGTAGAAGTTCCCACCCTACCCGCAGTGGGAGATGGCTATCGCGCAGCAGGGAATTCCGCTAATTCCCGGGGGTGTGTGCAACTGGCCGGGTCTCAGGGGGTAGGGGCTTTGATCTACTGTAATCCCTTTGATGTGGGGTGTTTCCCTTACAGTAGGGGCAGTAAACTGCATCCGCAGGGCTAGGTGATGGCCTGGGACCAGTTCAGACAATGGGGCGCAGAGGAAGGGGGTTATCAAAGGAGAGGCATGACCATGTATGGGTTGTCGGTTGGAAGTGGTTCCGTAGCAGGGTCGCGCAGAAGGAGAGGGTTTATGGCCTGTATGAGAGAGCGGGGGGTGGCCGGCGCGCGGGGGATGCTTGCAGCGCCAAGGGAAAACGCTGGCGGTCGAGAGTGAGCGGGGAGAGAGTGGGGTGCCTAAAATGGCGGCTGTGCATTCGCTGCGCGTGGTGCTGGGGAGGGGCAAGATGGCGCAGATAATGTTCAGTTTGCGAGCTAAATTTCCACAGTCCTCCCTTTTAACATATCTCGCCAGCTTGTCCGGCCAATATTCGCCTTTGTTAGCCTTTCAGTTACAGTATCGTCAATGTTCGTCACACATTTAAAGATACAGAGTTTTTAGGGTAGGCAGGAGTAATCTGACACATTTGTACATTGTCTCATACAGTTTGATGAAGCAGGCGAGGAGGAAGTACATTCAAAGTTACAGTATAGTTGTGTACATGGCTGGTGTTGTATGAATGTTACTATACAAAGTTACATTTTCTTAACTTCTCAGTGTACAGTCGGAAGTGATTGATGCAACATCATGAAAACTTGATAAGAAGATAGTTAATATAATAAGGTGGTTGGGAGAGGATTTTCAACTTTGACATGGGTTCTTCTTTCCAGTGTCCTTGTTTATAAAGAGCTATCACTGGTAAGCTCTCATTGTTGTTCTTCTTTCGTTGGCACTGTTGAGCACCGGCGGTGGAACTAAGGTCCAGCTCAAATCCGATTTCTTCACGTGGCAGGGTGTGACCACTCACTGTTCTTTGATCATAGTCCTGTTCCTTAACACAGTTCACCACAGGTACTTTTGAGACAGGGTGCCGGCCTTTTGTTCCTCGGTAGTAGGTCAAAGTCATAGTCCAAATGAAAGAGGAAGAGAGAATGGGGTGGCATGGGATCAGATCAAAAATGCGGACCAAGGAGAGCAGAATCTTTTCAGCACTGGGCCCATCAATCGGGCCCGACGGGTTAAGACTTCAGGCACGCTGGTCAGTGAGCAGGGGCCTCGATGTAGCCCTTCGCGCTCATCGTTCTGATAAGGGTGCCTCGTCTCACACTCTTGTTGCTTCGTCGCTTCCCCCTTGGTCGATGTCATAGATGTTTTATGATCCGCAGCCAGACTGTGCGTCACATCCGACCCCTCTCTTCCGATGGCTGCAGGTTATCCTTGAATAGGTTATAAGAAACGAAAGTCTTAGAGATCTTGGCAGGGAAGACATTTACATACTTCATTCTCTCTCCCAACCACTGAGTAGTTGCGGAAATGGTCTTATCTGTTACTATATGATTGGTGTCTATTAACTCTGATGTTAATGTGCGTGTTTACTAATCTATTGATTACTGCTGTGGTGCAGGGTTCTGTGGGTGTCCCTGTCCATCGTCTGGCCTTCTAGGTGTCAGTTTCTGCGCCCTATAATGCAAGGTTTGGTAATACCCGTAAGTGCGAGGTGCTATGGTCATGCGTTCACGAGTATCCTTTTCATACAGTAGGTGACCCTTTATCAGTTTAAAACAGGGGCCATCAGCTGTTTTGTTCGGGATACTCTGAGACGGCTAGTATAGGGCTGGAGTTATCTTTGGGAGAACAGGGTGCTTTAGACATTTTATTCCGGGCCAATTGGTCAGGGGTAATTCTGGGTGGTGGAGATGGTGTCCTTTAAGAACAAAAACCACTGACATATAGTCCCCGTGTTGTGGGTCAGATTGGGAGACATCAGTCGTCTTACCTGTCCTTTCCTTCTCAGCCGATTAGGCTTAATGTTTGTAAAAAGGAGAGGTAGTAACGTGGTAAAGTATGGTCGTTTTTGTTTCTGTCAATTTGTTCGAACACCACTGTGTTCAGGCCAATTATACACTTACCAAAGGGGTGTATGTCGTTAATTTATTCAAGAAGAAAAGAGGGCAAGAGAGAGCCCTTTGCGAGGGAGGGGGAGAGAGAGAGAGAGAGAGAGAGAGAGAGAGAGAGAGAGAGAGAGAGAGAGAGAGAGAGAGAGAGAGAGAGAGAGAGAGAGAGAGAGAGAGAGAGAGAGAGAGAGAGAGAGAGAGAGAGAGAGAGAGAGAGAGAGAGACGTGTGCATCAAGTAGGCTATTTTGGCATACATACGACACAAAACGAGAGAGAGAGAGATGGGTAAGATAATAGGCCACTTGGTGCACACACAACATGGAGTAGCATGGGTCTGTTCCATGTAAGAAAACACAAGCGGGGAAAAGACATAAATTCGGTGATCATGTACACACAAATGCCGGATAGGGTATGACAGTACATGCAACAAGACGGAGACTCAGGGTTGCGTCGAGCACGGGGACCTCTCCTTTCCTGTCCTCTATTCCTATGCACGCTGCGTACCTTTAGTATTTTTGTAGTTTATCTTATGGGTTGTCTGACCCTTTTATTCTCCTCCCTTTGATCGGTGGACGCACACTTCAATCATACAATGACGCTCTCTTCAAGTGATCCGAACATGAAAGGCATACACATTCATATCGTATAATCGTAGTACACACGCACAATCATATCATACGGTTTTTCATGTTCTCAATGGTGGTCTGTTAATTTTACACACTATCTCACAACGTTTGTCTATGTTCTCCCTGATATAGAACTTGGTGCGGTCCATGTCCACTCCACTCTTCAGTCGGAACTTCGTCGTGACCTATAGAGGGGAAATAAGAGGGGAGGGGAGGTGCAGTAATCAAAATACCCCAGCGCGCGCGGACACGAAAGGTTCTACCTACCATGTACCAGGCTAGCCGCAGGGTTGGGTAATACCACGGACCCATTATTCTTTAGTTTGAGGCAAAGATGCTCTAGTTCATTCATCTCCTAAATTCGCGTTCCCTGGTCGTGCATGTATTTCTCAATTGGTCGTGTATTATGGTGCAGGATACCGTACCTTGCATGCGACATATACCTTAAGTTATAGTTCATTATTGATTTGACAATTCTTGGAAAAAGGGCAGGCGTGATGGGTACAAATTCCGTTAAACAAAAAGATTTTTAGGCAAATGGTGTCTGTATTATCTGTATGCTTTCGCTTAGGAGTAACAATCATTTATTCAAAAGAAAAACCTTCAACAACCTAGATGATTAGTCATGACACTGAGTTCGTAATTCCTTTTTAAGAAGCCCTTTATTTAAAACAATGTCAGTATGGAAATACGGGCCTACAGCCGCCACAGACCGGCCACGGTGTGAGAGGCGTCGAGCAACATGAGCAACACTGGATTAACATAAAAATCGGTTCCCCCCTCTCCCCCACCGCCATGTGTGAAAGCATCGCATACATGTATATATATCTCTTTTTAACACGAATGTCACGTGACTGGAACGCCACAAGGAGTTGTAGGCTACTC
The DNA here is from genome assembly GCF_964204655.1 of Triturus cristatus. Taxonomy (NCBI): domain Eukaryota; kingdom Metazoa; phylum Chordata; class Amphibia; order Caudata; family Salamandridae; genus Triturus; species Triturus cristatus. The sequence continues at coordinate 201,898,048 of NC_140593.1, forward strand.
CTACATCAGCGCCATCTTAGGGCGGGGTCGGGCCAGTGCACAGTCTAAGTCTTTCCATGAATTAGCAGTTGAACCAGAATCCCTTTCGGTAGTTCGAGAACTTTCGTTAGCGTCAACTTTGCGTCACTGCAACCTTGTAGCAATGCCACGGTTTGTTCTTAGGGCGGGGCAGCAGGCGGGTTCTTCCGCCGACGCTTTACTGTCTCACTGTATCAAGCGGAGGCAAGGTGGCTGCCGCCCGGGGGCAAAAAGAGCAATGGTGGTGGTTTTGTCCTTACCGGAAGTCCGCAGGAGTCGAACGTCAAATGACTCCAACCAATTCTGCAAGGCTGAGGGGAGCTTTCTGTCAAGGGTGGGGCCCATGCCCTAGCAAACAAGCTTTCGAGTCCAGAATTGTCTCACGGTGGGCCAGGCCTGGAACCGGAGGGGTCGACCGCCGGAGTTCAAGGGCAGCAGTAGCAGCAGCTCTTCGGTACAGTCACCGGAGAGGAGCCAGCAGCAGTAACAGCAGCAGTTCGGGTGGTGCTGCCACCGGGGTGATTCCAGTAGCAGTGACGACAGCAGTTTGGATGGTATCACCACCGGGGTGGGTCCCCGATTACCTTGCTGCCGGGGCCCACTCCTCACGTCGGGCGCTAGCGGCAGTCCTGGTGAACCCGGTGCTTGGGTGGTTGCCTGGCGGCCGCGTGCAGGGGTGCCGGCTCAGCCGAACGGCGAATGAAGTGGCAGGGCGCAACTCAGCTGGCCGACGTGTGAAAGGTGTGGTTTGGGGTGCCCTCATCTGCTGGCGAGCCTCCACCTGGGGAGGTGGGGGAGGTCCGTCCGCGTCGCCTCCCCCCGCCAGGGCACCCTCCGTTATTGAAGGAAGAAGTGACTGGGAAGACCCGCACAGCGTGCCAGGGTGAAATTCAGCAGGCCGATGAAAAAGATGGCTGGGTGCAGCTTAGCTGGCCGGTGAGTGAAAGACGGTTGGGTGCAGCTTAGCTGGCCGGAGAGTTAAAGGCGGTTGGGGTGCCTGGCAAGCCTCCACCTGGGGAGGTGGGGGAGGTCCGTCCGCGTCGCCTCCCCCCGCCAGGGCAGCAGCCATAATTGAAGAAAGAAAGAAAACGGGAAGGTCCGCACAGCGTGGCGGGCTCTGCCTTGGTGTTGCCAGAACTTCGGCGCTTCGTATAGCCTCCGGCCTATTCGCACAATCGCTCGCCACTGATGTCAATGGATTTTTGCATGGCTTTTATAGCCCAAAGTCAACTAAGAGGGACCGCCCAAAACAGGCCAATGTTGCAATTTCGAGGAAGGAGAGGCGAGGACGGTGTCACGTGGACGTTAAGGCTTTGGGATGGAGGTTGCAGCAGACTGTCATGTAAATAGTTGTTTTAAAACGTGTTTTATCCTGTTCATTTTACCGGAATGTTGTTATACTTGTAATTTATTAAAAATGTTTGACCATACTATTTTGCTGGAGCGTTGTACGTATCAGCGATCTGATTAGCGTATTCGGAAAAAAATGGCGTTTGCTCGATTGCACGTGATCCTAATCAAGTGTGGTGACGTTGATGGTGGGTATCAACAAACTTCCGGTTGTGTCTATTGGGGTCCCTATTTTTGTTCAGTTCCAAAAGGACCGGGCACTGGGATTTCCAGTGTCCGAACCCTCTACAGAATGCACATTGATTTCCATCTAAGTCTCTCCGTCCGTTGTAGGGTGTAGGTGTATGGTCTCTAGGGGGTTTTTGTCCTGGTTCTCGCTGTTTATCTACGGTATCGAGTTGTACCCAGGTATATCCGAACGGCTCAGCGTGGTCAACTTTCCGGATTTGTTTCCACACATCAGCCGGCAGGCATAGCCCAAAGAACAAGTCGATATCTGCTAACGTCATTATCGTTGAGCCTAAGGCTGTGCCTAATTCAGTGTAGAAGGCAGTCGGGTTCTTTCTCAAGTCGGTTAGGGTCTTTCTAAAGGTCAAAATATCTTGCCGGTCCCACGGCTGGTAGACCCAGTTATATACAACCCTTCCCTTCGCATCTTGGTGGTTGATGTCGTCGTGTGTTCCCTGACCCCGTGGGGGGACCCAGTAGGGGGCAGCTTCTTTAATGGGCATCATGGCATCGGCCCTTCCTTCCTGGGGCTTAGTTGCTATGGGGGTTTCTGTTTTGGTGGTCTGTCCATGTTCTTTAAGGTGTCGGTAGACCTCGAGTGTACGAGTGAAGAGGTTCGTTACATCGCCCTCTCTTTCTTCCCCAATGTCTACCTTCCTATATAGGGCCGCTAGGCCTTCGGGACCTTTATCGTGGTACCTATCCTCATATGTATTCAGGGTGTGATAACAGAGCCGTACGACGAAGTGTCGTCTGCGGCTGCCGGCATACGATTTATACACGTCCGTTATATACTCCTCACTTTCTTTTCGCTCCACCAGCGTCCCTACTATCTTGTCAATTCCTGCTCGTTCATCTTTAGTTAACCGATTCATTCTGGTGGACTCTTTCTTTCCTATCTCATGGTCGTCTAGCGTTGTAGTCGACGTTAGGTTCAGTACAAGAGGCTCAGCCGGCGCGAAGGCCGTGAGGGCCGAGGCCCCTGTACTGCTTTCGTTCGTGTTCGGGGGTTGTGGGTGTTGCACTACCGATTGGGAGGGTGCATACGGAGGGGGCATGTAAATGGTCGGGGGACCTAACAGTAATTCGTCATTCGTTTGCTGCTTGGAGGACAATACAGGGTAGAGCAAAGAAGGGGTCCTAACAGCGTACTGGCCTGAGGTTTCGGGCTCCTGTCTTAGTTTAGTTTCCCTTCTCTCCTTTATGTCTTCTTCTAACTTTTTAGCGGCTAGGTGAGCTGCCTTTCGTAATTCCTTTTCTGCTTTTACTTCTTCCCTCTTTTTCCGTTGCGTCGCTTCTTTGCGCCACATGCCAATACTGTCAAGCATAGTAGGCGTCGTCTTATTGCTACGCAGAGCTACTTCTAGCGCTTCTATCTTGCGGTCGTCGAAGGATCCCATCAGTGGCCACTGACTTTCGGGGTCCTTCTTGGTATATTTATGCCACAGCTTGCTATAAGCTACGGCGACTAGTCCATATTTAGTGAACATGTCCTTATTAGGGGTGCCTTCCAGTGGAGCCGGATGGTTCACCTCTAATAAGCGGTCCGGGCAGAACCAACTACCAATCAGTGGGGAGAAGATAGGCATGACGGGTTTCAACGGGGACAAAAGTCAGCACTACCTATCTTTTCACTGCTTGCAAAGACTAGACAGAATATCTCTATTCTTCGTTATTTGTAAGCAGAGAATACCTCCAAAGAACCAATATCGAACAACTAGTGTTCGGACAATCAATCAATCAATCAATGGGGAGATAAAGATAGGCACGACGGGTTTCAACGGGGACAAAAGTCTGCGTTACCTACCCTTCACTATTTGCAAAGACTAGACAGAATATTCCTATTCTACGTTATTTGCAAACAGAGAATATCTCAAAAAGTACTATTCTTCAAAACAATCAATGTTCGGACAATCAATCAATGGGGAGATAAAGATAGGCACGACGGGTTTCAACGGGGACAAAAGTCTGCGTTACCTACCCTTCACTATCTGCAAAGGGAGAGAGAGAGAGTATTCCTACTCCTCCCCGTTTGTAGACAGCGAATATCTCAAAAAGAACAATCAATGAGCAATACTAGTATTCAAACAATCAATCAATTATTTCGCACTTTTGTCGTATTTCACGACCTTACCCGGACCGCATGGACAGTTTCTCGTCTTCCGCCTCCAGCGCCCGATCGTCCTCTATTCTCCGTATTTGCCGCGGCACTCCTGATGGTTCCCAGTCAGGACCGTAGATCACTCGAGAGAGGTCTGCTCGGAACCAGTGAAGTTCGGATGATCGGCTGCCAGACGAGGGTCTATTGGGCAGGAGCTCTCCCGATCGTTGCAGTCGTTCACTCTGTCGTCGGGACCTCTCCCACTGGATCCACGTGTCGCTGATGGGCCCCACGTTTGGGACGCCAATTGTTAAATGGTAGCGGCAGTTTCAGTCGATAATCTTTCAAGTATTTGCCCGGCGGTAATCGCCTCTCATACCACTCGATGATTTACCAATAAAAGAGGCAGGCGCCGGAGACTGGAAGGCAGGAAACAAAGTTTTATTCCGTCGGAGCAGAACACATCAGATCAGACAGCAAGGTATCGTCACGAGGTGCTCTAACTGCATCTCTGAGACCTGGTCTCTTATACACTGGTTTATTGCTTTATTACATATAGTACATTCTTGAGATTCCCTTGATGCCTGAAAGAACATCCCCTGAAGCCCCGGCTCAGATCCGATCCCACACATAGATACAGTAGAAGTTCCCACCCTACCCGCAGTGGGAGATGGCTATCGCGCAGCAGGGAATTCCGCTAATTCCCGGGGGTGTGTGCAACTGGCCGGGTCTCAGGGGGTAGGGGCTTTGATCTACTGTAATCCCTTTGATGTGGGGTGTTTCCCTTACAGTAGGGGCAGTAAACTGCATCCGCAGGGCTAGGTGATGGCCTGGGACCAGTTCAGACAATGGGGCGCAGAGGAAGGGGGTTATCAAAGGAGAGGCATGACCATGTATGGGTTGTCGGTTGGAAGTGGTTCCGTAGCAGGGTCGCGCAGAAGGAGAGGGTTTATGGCCTGTATGAGAGAGCGGGGGGTGGCCGGCGCGCGGGGGATGCTTGCAGCGCCAAGGGAAAACGCTGGCGGTCGAGAGTGAGCGGGGAGAGAGTGGGGTGCCTAAAATGGCGGCTGTGCATTCGCTGCGCGTGGTGCTGGGGAGGGGCAAGATGGCGCAGATAATGTTCAGTTTGCGAGCTAAATTTCCACAGTCCTCCCTTTTAACATATCTCGCCAGCTTGTCCGGCCAATATTCGCCTTTGTTAGCCTTTCAGTTACAGTATCGTCAATGTTCGTCACACATTTAAAGATACAGAGTTTTTAGGGTAGGCAGGAGTAATCTGACACATTTGTACATTGTCTCATACAGTTTGATGAAGCAGGCGAGGAGGAAGTACATTCAAAGTTACAGTATAGTTGTGTACATGGCTGGTGTTGTATGAATGTTACTATACAAAGTTACATTTTCTTAACTTCTCAGTGTACAGTCGGAAGTGATTGATGCAACATCATGAAAACTTGATAAGAAGATAGTTAATATAATAAGGTGGTTGGGAGAGGATTTTCAACTTTGACATGGGTTCTTCTTTCCAGTGTCCTTGTTTATAAAGAGCTATCACTGGTAAGCTCTCATTGTTGTTCTTCTTTCGTTGGCACTGTTGAGCACCGGCGGTGGAACTAAGGTCCAGCTCAAATCCGATTTCTTCACGTGGCAGGGTGTGACCACTCACTGTTCTTTGATCATAGTCCTGTTCCTTAACACAGTTCACCACAGGTACTTTTGAGACAGGGTGCCGGCCTTTTGTTCCTCGGTAGTAGGTCAAAGTCATAGTCCAAATGAAAGAGGAAGAGAGAATGGGGTGGCATGGGATCAGATCAAAAATGCGGACCAAGGAGAGCAGAATCTTTTCAGCACTGGGCCCATCAATCGGGCCCGACGGGTTAAGACTTCAGGCACGCTGGTCAGTGAGCAGGGGCCTCGATGTAGCCCTTCGCGCTCATCGTTCTGATAAGGGTGCCTCGTCTCACACTCTTGTTGCTTCGTCGCTTCCCCCTTGGTCGATGTCATAGATGTTTTATGATCCGCAGCCAGACTGTGCGTCACATCCGACCCCTCTCTTCCGATGGCTGCAGGTTATCCTTGAATAGGTTATAAGAAACGAAAGTCTTAGAGATCTTGGCAGGGAAGACATTTACATACTTCATTCTCTCTCCCAACCACTGAGTAGTTGCGGAAATGGTCTTATCTGTTACTATATGATTGGTGTCTATTAACTCTGATGTTAATGTGCGTGTTTACTAATCTATTGATTACTGCTGTGGTGCAGGGTTCTGTGGGTGTCCCTGTCCATCGTCTGGCCTTCTAGGTGTCAGTTTCTGCGCCCTATAATGCAAGGTTTGGTAATACCCGTAAGTGCGAGGTGCTATGGTCATGCGTTCACGAGTATCCTTTTCATACAGTAGGTGACCCTTTATCAGTTTAAAACAGGGGCCATCAGCTGTTTTGTTCGGGATACTCTGAGACGGCTAGTATAGGGCTGGAGTTATCTTTGGGAGAACAGGGTGCTTTAGACATTTTATTCCGGGCCAATTGGTCAGGGGTAATTCTGGGTGGTGGAGATGGTGTCCTTTAAGAACAAAAACCACTGACATATAGTCCCCGTGTTGTGGGTCAGATTGGGAGACATCAGTCGTCTTACCTGTCCTTTCCTTCTCAGCCGATTAGGCTTAATGTTTGTAAAAAGGAGAGGTAGTAACGTGGTAAAGTATGGTCGTTTTTGTTTCTGTCAATTTGTTCGAACACCACTGTGTTCAGGCCAATTATACACTTACCAAAGGGGTGTATGTCGTTAATTTATTCAAGAAGAAAAGAGGGCAAGAGAGAGCCCTTTGCGAGGGAGGGGGAGAGAGAGAGAGAGAGAGAGAGAGAGAGAGAGAGAGAGAGAGAGAGAGAGAGAGAGAGAGAGAGAGAGAGAGAGAGAGAGAGAGAGAGAGAGAGAGAGAGAGAGAGAGAGAGAGAGAGAGAGAGAGAGAGAGAGAGAGAGAGAGAGAGAGAGAGAGACGTGTGCATCAAGTAGGCTATTTTGGCATACATACGACACAAAACGAGAGAGAGAGAGATGGGTAAGATAATAGGCCACTTGGTGCACACACAACATGGAGTAGCATGGGTCTGTTCCATGTAAGAAAACACAAGCGGGGAAAAGACATAAATTCGGTGATCATGTACACACAAATGCCGGATAGGGTATGACAGTACATGCAACAAGACGGAGACTCAGGGTTGCGTCGAGCACGGGGACCTCTCCTTTCCTGTCCTCTATTCCTATGCACGCTGCGTACCTTTAGTATTTTTGTAGTTTATCTTATGGGTTGTCTGACCCTTTTATTCTCCTCCCTTTGATCGGTGGACGCACACTTCAATCATACAATGACGCTCTCTTCAAGTGATCCGAACATGAAAGGCATACACATTCATATCGTATAATCGTAGTACACACGCACAATCATATCATACGGTTTTTCATGTTCTCAATGGTGGTCTGTTAATTTTACACACTATCTCACAACGTTTGTCTATGTTCTCCCTGATATAGAACTTGGTGCGGTCCATGTCCACTCCACTCTTCAGTCGGAACTTCGTCGTGACCTATAGAGGGGAAATAAGAGGGGAGGGGAGGTGCAGTAATCAAAATACCCCAGCGCGCGCGGACACGAAAGGTTCTACCTACCATGTACCAGGCTAGCCGCAGGGTTGGGTAATACCACGGACCCATTATTCTTTAGTTTGAGGCAAAGATGCTCTAGTTCATTCATCTCCTAAATTCGCGTTCCCTGGTCGTGCATGTATTTCTCAATTGGTCGTGTATTATGGTGCAGGATACCGTACCTTGCATGCGACATATACCTTAAGTTATAGTTCATTATTGATTTGACAATTCTTGGAAAAAGGGCAGGCGTGATGGGTACAAATTCCGTTAAACAAAAAGATTTTTAGGCAAATGGTGTCTGTATTATCTGTATGCTTTCGCTTAGGAGTAACAATCATTTATTCAAAAGAAAAACCTTCAACAACCTAGATGATTAGTCATGACACTGAGTTCGTAATTCCTTTTTAAGAAGCCCTTTATTTAAAACAATGTCAGTATGGAAATACGGGCCTACAGCCGCCACAGACCGGCCACGGTGTGAGAGGCGTCGAGCAACATGAGCAACACTGGATTAACATAAAAATCGGTTCCCCCCTCTCCCCCACCGCCATGTGTGAAAGCATCGCATACATGTATATATATCTCTTTTTAACACGAATGTCACGTGACTGGAACGCCACAAGGAGTTGTAGGCTACTCCTACATCAGCGCCATCTTAGGGCGGGGTCGGGCCAGTGCACAGTCTAAGTCTTTCCATGAATTAGCAGTTGAACCAGAATCCCTTTCGGTAGTTCGAGAACTTTCGTTAGCGTCAACTTTGCGTCACTGCAACCTTGTAGCAATGCCACGGTTTGTTCTTAGGGCGGGGCAGCAGGCGGGTTCTTCCGCCGACGCTTTACTGTCTCACTGTATCAAGCGGAGGCAAGGTGGCTGCCGCCCGGGGGCAAAAAGAGCAATGGTGGTGGTTTTGTCCTTACCGGAAGTCCGCAGGAGTCGAACGTCAAATGACTCCAACCAATTCTGCAAGGCTGAGGGGAGCTTTCTGTCAAGGGTGGGGCCCATGCCCTAGCAAACAAGCTTTCGAGTCCAGAATTGTCTCACGGTGGGCCAGGCCTGGAACCGGAGGGGTCGACCGCCGGAGTTCAAGGGCAGCAGTAGCAGCAGCTCTTCGGTACAGTCACCGGAGAGGAGCCAGCAGCAGTAACAGCAGCAGTTCGGGTGGTGCTGCCACCGGGGTGATTCCAGTAGCAGTGACGACAGCAGTTTGGATGGTATCACCACCGGGGTGGGTCCCCGATTACCTTGCTGCCGGGGCCCACTCCTCACGTCGGGCGCTAGCGGCAGTCCTGGTGAACCCGGTGCTTGGGTGGTTGCCTGGCGGCCGCGTGCAGGGGTGCCGGCTCAGCCGAACGGCGAATGAAGTGGCAGGGCGCAACTCAGCTGGCCGACGTGTGAAAGGTGTGGTTTGGGGTGCCCTCATCTGCTGGCGAGCCTCCACCTGGGGAGGTGGGGGAGGTCCGTCCGCGTCGCCTCCCCCCGCCAGGGCACCCTCCGTTATTGAAGGAAGAAGTGACTGGGAAGACCCGCACAGCGTGCCAGGGTGAAATTCAGCAGGCCGATGAAAAAGATGGCTGGGTGCAGCTTAGCTGGCCGGTGAGTGAAAGACGGTTGGGTGCAGCTTAGCTGGCCGGAGAGTTAAAGGCGGTTGGGGTGCCTGGCAAGCCTCCACCTGGGGAGGTGGGGGAGGTCCGTCCGCGTCGCCTCCCCCCGCCAGGGCAGCAGCCATAATTGAAGAAAGAAAGAAAACGGGAAGGTCCGCACAGCGTGGCGGGCTCTGCCTTGGTGTTGCCAGAACTTCGGCGCTTCGTATAGCCTCCGGCCTATTCGCACAATCGCTCGCCACTGATGTCAATGGATTTTTGCATGGCTTTTATAGCCCAAAGTCAACTAAGAGGGACCGCCCAAAACAGGCCAATGTTGCAATTTCGAGGAAGGAGAGGCGAGGACGGTGTCACGTGGACGTTAAGGCTTTGGGATGGAGGTTGCAGCAGACTGTCATGTAAATAGTTGTTTTAAAACGTGTTTTATCCTGTTCATTTTACCGGAATGTTGTTATACTTGTAATTTATTAAAAATGTTTGACCATACTATTTTGCTGGAGCGTTGTACGTATCAGCGATCTGGTTAGCGTATTCGGAAAAAAATGGCGTTTGCTCGATTGCACGTGATCCTAATCAAGTGTGGTGACGTTGATGGTGGGTATCAACAAACTTCCGGTTGTGTCTATTGGGGTCCCTATTTTTGTTCAGTTCCAAAAGGACCGGGCACTGGGATTTCCAGTGTCCGAACCCTCTACAGAATGCACATTGATTTCCATCTAAGTCTCTCCGTCCGTTGTAGGGTGTAGGTGTATGGTCTCTAGGGGGTTTTTGTCCTGGTTCTCGCTGTTTATCTACGGTATCGAGTTGTACCCAGGTATATCCGAACGGCTCAGCGTGGTCAACTTTCCGGATTTGTTTCCACACATCAGCCGGCAGGCATAGCCCAAAGAACAAGTCGATATCTGCTAACGTCATTATCGTTGAGCCTAAGGCTGTGCCTAATTCAGTGTAGAAGGCAGTCGGGTTCTTTCTCAAGTCGGTTAGGGTCTTTCTAAAGGTCAAAATATCTTGCCGGTCCCACGGCTGGTAGACCCAGTTATATACAACCCTTCCCTTCGCATCTTGGTGGTTGATGTCGTCGTGTGTTCCCTGACCCCGTGGGGGGACCCAGTAGGGGGCAGCTTCTTTAATGGGCATCATGGCATCGGCCCTTCCTTCCTGGGGCTTAGTTGCTATGGGGGTTTCTGTTTTGGTGGTCTGTCCATGTTCTTTAAGGTGTCGGTAGACCTCGAGTGTACGAGTGAAGAGGTTCGTTACATCGCCCTCTCTTTCTTCCCCAATGTCTACCTTCCTATATAGGGCCGCTAGGCCTTCGGGACCTTTATCGTGGTACCTATCCTCATATGTATTCAGGGTGTGATAACAGAGCCGTACGACGAAGTGTCGTCTGCGGCTGCCGGCATACGATTTATACACGTCCGTTATATACTCCTCACTTTCTTTTCGCTCCACCAGCGTCCCTACTATCTTGTCAATTCCTGCTCGTTCATCTTTAGTTAACCGATTCATTCTGGTGGACTCTTTCTTTCCTATCTCATGGTCGTCTAGCGTTGTAGTCGACGTTAGGTTCAGTACAAGAGGCTCAGCCGGCGCGAAGGCCGTGAGGGCCGAGGCCCCTGTACTGCTTTCGTTCGTGTTCGGGGGTTGTGGGTGTTGCACTACCGATTGGGAGGGTGCATACGGAGGGGGCATGTAAATGGTCGGGGGACCTAACAGTAATTCGTCATTCGTTTGCTGCTTGGAGGACAATACAGGGTAGAGCAAAGAAGGGGTCCTAACAGCGTACTGGCCTGAGGTTTCGGGCTCCTGTCTTAGTTTAGTTTCCCTTCTCTCCTTTATGTCTTCTTCTAACTTTTTAGCGGCTAGGTGAGCTGCCTTTCGTAATTCCTTTTCTGCTTTTACTTCTTCCCTCTTTTTCCGTTGCGTCGCTTCTTTGCGCCACATGCCAATACTGTCAAGCATAGTAGGCGTCGTCTTATTGCTACGCAGAGCTACTTCTAGCGCTTCTATCTTGCGGTCGTCGAAGGATCCCATCAGTGGCCACTGACTTTCGGGGTCCTTCTTGGTATATTTATGCCACAGCTTGCTATAAGCTACGGCGACTAGTCCATATTTAGTGAACATGTCCTTATTAGGGGTGCCTTCCAGTGGAGCCGGATGGTTCACCTCTAATAAGCGGTCCGGGCAGAACCAACTACCAATCAGTGGGGAGAAGATAGGCATGACGGGTTTCAACGGGGACAAAAGTCAGCACTACCTATCTTTTCACTGCTTGCAAAGACTAGACAGAATATCTCTATTCTTCGTTATTTGTAAGCAGAGAATACCTCCAAAGAACCAATATCGAACAACTAGTGTTCGGACAATCAATCAATCAATCAATGGGGAGATAAAGATAGGCACGACGGGTTTCAACGGGGACAAAAGTCTGCGTTACCTACCCTTCACTATTTGCAAAGACTAGACAGAATATTCCTATTCTACGTTATTTGCAAACAGAGAATATCTCAAAAAGTACTATTCTTCAAAACAATCAATGTTCGGACAATCAATCAATGGGGAGATAAAGATAGGCACGACGGGTTTCAACGGGGACAAAAGTCTGCGTTACCTACCCTTCACTATCTGCAAAGGGAGAGAGAGAGAGTATTCCTACTCCTCCCCGTTTGTAGACAGCGAATATCTCAAAAAGAACAATCAATGAGCAATACTAGTATTCAAACAATCAATCAATTATTTCGCACTTTTGTCGTATTTCACGACCTTACCCGGACCGCATGGACAGTTTCTCGTCTTCCGCCTCCAGCGCCCGATCGTCCTCTATTCTCCGTATTTGCCGCGGCACTCCTGATGGTTCCCAGTCAGGACCGTAGATCACTCGAGAGAGGTCTGCTCGGAACCAGTGAAGTTCGGATGATCGGCTGCCAGACGAGGGTCTATTGGGCAGGAGCTCTCCCGATCGTTGCAGTCGTTCACTCTGTCGTCGGGACCTCTCCCACTGGATCCACGTGTCGCTGATGGGCCCCACGTTTGGGACGCCAATTGTTAAATGGTAGCGGCAGTTTCAGTCGATAATCTTTCAAGTATTTGCCCGGCGGTAATCGCCTCTCATACCACTCGATGATTTACCAATAAAAGAGGCAGGCGCCGGAGACTGGAAGGCAGGAAACAAAGTTTTATTCCGTCGGAGCAGAACACATCAGATCAGACAGCAAGGTATCGTCACGAGGTGCTCTAACTGCATCTCTGAGACCTGGTCTCTTATACACTGGTTTATTGCTTTATTACATATAGTACATTCTTGAGATTCCCTTGATGCCTGAAAGAACATCCCCTGAAGCCCCGGCTCAGATCCGATCCCACACATAGATACAGTAGAAGTTCCCACCCTACCCGCAGTGGGAGATGGCTATCGCGCAGCAGGGAATTCCGCTAATTCCCGGGGGTGTGTGCAACTGGCCGGGTCTCAGGGGGTAGGGGCTTTGATCTACTGTAATCCCTTTGATGTGGGGTGTTTCCCTTACAGTAGGGGCAGTAAACTGCATCCGCAGGGCTAGGTGATGGCCTGGGACCAGTTCAGACAATGGGGCGCAGAGGAAGGGGGTTATCAAAGGAGAGGCATGACCATGTATGGGTTGTCGGTTGGAAGTGGTTCCGTAGCAGGGTCGCGCAGAAGGAGAGGGTTTATGGCCTGTATGAGAGAGCGGGGGGTGGCCGGCGCGCGGGGGATGCTTGCAGCGCCAAGGGAAAACGCTGGCGGTCGAGAGTGAGCGGGGAGAGAGTGGGGTGCCTAAAATGGCGGCTGTGCATTCGCTGCGCGTGGTGCTGGGGAGGGGCAAGATGGCGCAGATAATGTTCAGTTTGCGAGCTAAATTTCCACAGGCCCACAGTGAGTTGTGCTGTTGTGTCTGATGGATGTGATGTTGTATGTTTGCTTGTGACGTGTGCATTTCCAGTGTTGCATGATTGTGGAGTTGAGGTGTGTGGTGTGTGCATTTGGTATTGGCCAACGAGCAGTGCATTTCCGTGGGTGCCATCCTGGTGGCGCAGGTTGATGACGGACTGTTGGAAGGTGTAGGAATCATGCACACTGCCTGAGTGGTTGGCAGCGGCTTTGGCGGAGATTCCCCGGTGGTCCACTATTGCCTGCACATTAGTGGGATATGTGCACTTTCTGTTGCGCTTATTGTGTGCAGTGTTGCCAGGGGCCACTAGTAGGACATGTGTGCAGTCAATTGCCCCTGACACATGTGGGAAGCCAGCTGTGGCGTACACGCCTTGGTTGGTGTGAGAAGTTGGCCTGGCATATGCTGTCTCCTAGTTATAGGGGACACCTTGCACCAGTCCAATTTGACTCTTATTGATGATAGGTTTAAGACAACCTTTAAAGAAAGCTATCCTAGTGGTAGCTGTGGAGAGCAGCCTTCAGGCTAAGTCTTGAAGGAGTGTTAAGCTTATTGTTTTACCATAGATAACCTCTTGAATGACCAAATGAAAGAGTAGCCCACACAGGTATATATATAAAATATATGTATTTATTCTAAACAGAATTCCACCAGTCTCTTTATGAGGCTGAGGCAAAGTTACAATTCAAACAAGCATTGATAGATACAATAAATAGCACTGGAATCATAGGGCCCCAGGCGGGGACCAACCCATATATCAAAAAAGTGGTATAAGAACCACGACAATTCTACAGACAATGCCTAGGGCATTTAGGATCGCTGGCCCCTTAAGAATCCACCCCAGGTGATGAGGAAGGGGACCCACGGGAGGCGCGTGTAGTGGAAATAGCTGCTGTCGGGATCTCTATTAAAGCCTATGGAGAATGTCGCGGTTTGATTTAAACAGATTAAAGTCACTTCTAGCAGGAGTACAAAGTTAAAACTTTAGAGTTAAGATTTTGAGGAGCCCACTACCACGAGAGTACCGAGGTACCACTGTTACCTGCCCCAGGGAAGCCGGGTGCATAGGTCGTTTTCGATGTCGGGTCGCGGGCTGATTTTCAATGGGAAAATGTACAAAACTGCTGCTAGCCAAAAGCGTCGATGATGCCGTGAAGATTGAAGTTGTAGATCTTGTAGAGAAGAACCTGAAAGCAGAGGGGACAGAGTCTGGGTCACGGCACAGTGACCAGGGAGCTCAAAGGAAAGAGCGCTTCAATGTCGGGTGCTTCAAGTGGAAAGAGGTGTAGCTTGGATCTGCAGCCACGGGCTCTGGGAGGCGTCAAGGAAGGCCAGCTTTGGGAGGGCAACTGTCGCACGTCAGATGAGGGTCACTGCTGTGTTAGTGTCCGGATTGGATCCACTAAGCCTTGGCAACCGCAACCCATGCAAGATGAACAAATCAGCTACTAGTGCAGACCCACGAGGTCTGTGAGAGGTCTCCTTTGGAGAGACTGTAGAGCAGGCCTGGAGCAATCAGCGGAACTCTTAAATGTCGAGATTGTCCTCCGCTCGGACAACTTCCCCACTGGTCAGGGTCGTGTGCTATGCGAGAGGTGGCCAGTGTCCTGGGGTATTGGGAATCTCGGCACCCACGCGGTCCACGGTGCTCAAGTTTGCTGTGCACACTCACTGGCCTCTGGGATGCTTAGGAAACCCACCTCGAGGTTGCTGGAAGTCAACGAAGTTCGTAAGAGCAGTGAAGTTCCAACCGGGTCACTTGCAGTGTTTCAGGTGCCTGCTAAGCAGGGGGGTAACTCCTTTACCCCAAGGAAGATTTCTTCAGTCAGCTGGGCAGCAGCTCGTTGAAGGTCAAGTCTGTGAAGTCCAAGATTAATCTGAGGCTCTGGGGCCACGTTATTCACCTTTATCCCCAAGATTAGGGGAGTGTCCAGAGTAGTGTCCACCAATGAGAGGTGAGGCGGGAAAGGGTGGCTACACCTTCTCGCCTTTGTGTGTTTCCCACCTGGGCGATGGGCAGGATGCCCCTGAACCGGTTCCAGGCGGTGTATGCAGAATGTAGGCGATGTAGCTGCCTACGTGCAACTCTGAAAGGCAACATATGGTGCACCCACCCTGTTCCAATCCACATATCCTGTCTGGGGAGATGCTAGCACCTCCCTGCCACAGGAGCCCTATTGTCCAGCTGGAGAGGCTGGGATTTTCCCCAGCGACAGCCAGCCAGAGTCGTGTGGGTGGCGGGTAGTAGCCATTTTGTACTACGTGTGCACTTTTAAATTGGTGTCTGAGTTCTGCCGCTTTTCCCATATCTCCCCTCTAGCAGGGGGAATCGTGCCCTCATGCCCATGGCTGGACTGGGGGTAGGATTCCTACATGTTTGACACCAAACACGATATGGTTCTGTGTAGCCATTCTCAAGTTATCACGCTATCGCGATAGACTTATAATGCGGTTAAGAGTAAATGGTATGGCTACACTACAAACAACCCAGCAATGATTTTACAAGGGTTGCAGAGAGGCCCTACTCAGGTAGGGGTCCCCCCTCACACATACCCCAGCACCCTGCCTTGTAGGATTAGCAAGGCCTGCTATAGGGGTGACCTACGAGAGTATATGTGTTGTAATGGGGTGGGATATAGGGTACCTATATCCCTGTAAGGGGTGCTAGCACCACCTTACCCAGACTACAGTATTGGTCTGGTGGTGTCAGTTTGTATGGCTGTCCCAGGGTGGCACAATAAGTGCTGCAGCCCTGGTAGGCCTACTGAGGGACCCATGCCCTGGGTACCTAGGGTACCATCTACAAGGGACTGTCAGGGCATCCTCAGCATCCAACTGGTTTGTACCTAGGGTACTCACATCGTTTAACAGAGGAAGCAGATAGGCTGGGGTCCTGGATAGCAGGGCCACAGCCTGGCTAAAGTCATAAAACATCAGCAAAAAGTTGGGGGCAACTATGCAGTCGATGCCACTCTCCTACAGTTGGTCTCCGGCTGTTCCTGTGCAGTGTGTGGGAAGTAAAGATAGTGGGGTACCAAGCTGATGGTGTCATCCATAACCGTTGTGAGGGACTTGGATTGGCCTGGCTGTGTGACTCCTCCATCTCAGGCGGATGTTGCTTGGAGGGTACCAGAGGCCAACACGTGCAGAAGGGCCAGCAGCTTTGTTTGAGGTGGGATGTTGGTTTTCCACTGTGTTGGTACTGTCAGCCTGTAGGCAATGGTGGTCAGGATGCGGAGGAGGGTTGTTCTTTTGAGCATGTAGTGGGCAATGACATTCTCTGGTGTTGGGTCTGGTGTTGGGTCTGTGAGGTTGGTGCATTTTTGGAGGGTCACTGTCTTTGTCTGCGCTGCCTCAGTGTTGGCCCGGGGGGGGGGGTCGGTGGGTGTCCAGGGGCGTGGGGGTGCTGCTGGTGGTGGTGGTGGTGGCGGTGGGTGTTGCGGCCCTCTTGGGTGTCCGTCACGCATGTTCAGAGGCTCCATGGCATCTGTTGTTCTTCAGGTGTGGGTCTGAGCTGGGTTCCCTTTTCTGGTGCAGGCTGCCGTCCGACTTTACACCACGTCAGAGCAGGTGTTAATTTCCTGTTGCTAACGCCCCTTATCGCATGTTTTGTGGTCTTTTTGCCAATCTGGCTGGCCGTTGAGAATGTTGCGGAGTGGTGTTGTCGTGGCTTTTGGCACGGGAATGTCTACTCTGCATCTCATTAGCGATAGTTGCCAGGGTCATCTGTGGCAAAGGTTTTTGCGGCTGCTATCACTAGTAAAATGGTGTTATGGGCTGTTAACACCAGCTTGCGAACGGGGCGATAATTTTATCGCAACTTTGGCCGCGAATAAGTGCCGTTAACTCGGCGATAGCTCCTTGAGAATATGCCCCTCAGTCTCAAAACCTCAGCTGACATCATCAAACAAACCATCTTTCTAAAATTCCTATTGGTGGAGAATGTTAGCGGTATAGGACTGTGTAAAGACAAGTGTGTTTTTTTTTGTACCCAGATTGCCTATATACACTTGGCCATGTAGCTGTTATAAAATTCCATGCTCATTGTTCAGTCCTGGAATTATAATAAAAAAAACAGAATGGACATACTGTGGGTTAACTGAAGATGGCATATTACCTGTACAAACTCATTGTTAGTTCTCTCATTTTCAAGAGAAGATTCGATCGCCTTGCACGCGCATTGAAATGAGGCGAGTGCACAAGTGCTGGGATCAATGCAGAGGGGCCTGCAAAGCCTTATCACGGCCTCCCACAGCAGAAACAATTACAGTGACAAGAACACTGGCCTTAATCTCATTCCTTTTTCACTAGCAACATACCAGTGGCTTATTGGCATTCAAATAGCTTATTCTGCAAAATAAAAACACCTATTCAGTCATCACCCCTTTACTGAGAGAAAAATGGCTGTGTGCTGGTTCAAACTTCAATTTAGCGCATACTCGGCATTCCTTTCCTCGAGAAGTCTCATGAAAGAAAGATTACGCTCGAAAAAAAAAAAAAAAAAAAAGAACGCTCGAGCTTTCATCAGTGCTGGCAAAGGTTCCTCGTCCTCGTCCAACTTCATAATTACACTCGGGCGCACTCCAACTATTTGCAGAAAAGTGCACATGTGCGCTTCATTACCTGCCGCTTTTGGCACACTTTGAACATTTCGAAGCACACTTTAAATTCTACCTTTGCTGAAAGCCAGGCTTGTTGAGTTGCCCTTTATTTTATTTTTGGTGGTCTGCTTTGCACGCTGTCCCCAATCCCAGCGTTTCTCCTCTGAAGCCTATTGGAAAGTAATGACGTCGTCTGCCTTGCACCACGCATGTGATGCTTTCATTGGCATTTCAAAAGAATTCCAGATTATCATTTCCAAATGTTAAACCATTCCCGGCAGAATGTAATCTTTAATCTGCACACTGATTATTTCACTTAAAACGCATTTTAAGTTGTTGATTAGGTGTCTTTCATGCAGTTGGCATCGTTTTAAGACTGTTAAAATTTTGAATTATGCTTGTGAAATTCACAAAATCCCAAACTTTGTTTCACCTGAAAATCCACACACTTTGCTTTACCTAAAAAATCTCAAAATGTAAGAATATGCAGTTGGCTTCATCTTTTGCCTGCTAGAGACTGGTCAGAGGTATTATCTGCTGGAAAGTTTCCGTGTGACTTTCTACACGAGGTGTATCAGTCACTCAAGACACAGCAGAACCACATTTCACACAACTTGCATAATTTTTGTGTAATTGCCAATCATCATATAAAATTTCACACATTCCTACATTTGGTAGAAGATCCCTGCCACGTGTATAACGATTTTAAAATGTCATGTATATAACCCACTAGACAACACTGAATGAATGACATCAACACAGGAAATGACCTCCGGACGGCCACTTGCACCCCATCAATAATCAGCTCCCTAAAAACTATAATAATCCCCCCAGATTCTCTTATGCTGTGGTCAGTGTCTCATTTCACCACCACAACGCACTCACACTAGTGGAATATTCAAGTCATGAAGTTAAAGCTCACTTAAATATGTCTTTTTTTTTGGGGGGGGGGGGGGGCGATTATAGCGCAAACTCGACCCGAAGGTATCAGAGCGCATTATATGAGCACCAACTACTTTACAGACAGACATATTCATTTTTGTTAGGCACGGGGCGATTAAGTGATTTGCCCAGAATCACAGGATATTGAGCGCCCCTGCCGAAACTCAGCTTCAAGGTAGACAGCTCTAGCCGTTAGGACACATCCTTTCCCCAAATTACGCCCTGTTGTTCTCGACATTAAACATGCAGTCAGTAAGGCTGTAAGTTATTTAGATTTGTGAGGCGGTAATATGGTAATGAGGCAGAATTTGACCTTTAGACTGTGGTAATAAGTTTTTAACCAAGGGTTCATAAGTATAATTGTTTCCAGTAAAAAAAAATTGTCCTCCTTCATTTTCACCCCCCTGGCGAGTATACATTACACACGTTTTATATTTAGGTCCGTTTAGTTGGCATTACATTTGTATTGCTACTTGAAGAACGTTGATTTTTGAGAGAAAGTAATTTGTAATCTCTAGTCAAAAGATCAGGAATTGATTGCCCCCATGTGTTATTTAATAACGAGCACAGCCGGCAACACTGAGAAGAACCTCGAAGAAGTAGGGATAAAGGGGCCCACTAAAGAAACCAATAGGCAAAAAACAGGTAATGACCATACAGTGGCCATTGTACAAGAATCAGATCCAAAAGGGACAATGTTACTCCCTCGCACCGGCAAATTAACACTAGACTACCGTTCTTCTACCTTAGCCGAGACCGAACATTTTGGCTCCACACCAGCTGACATCAAGAGGCAAATAGCTAGGGGCAGACCAACAGTTGCCCCCAGTCAAAATGGAATCCCACCAATGCTTTATAAAACAGACGCGAAATTCTGGAGTGTAGCATTAACACCGATTTTTAAAAACATAAAGGATACCTTGATACTACCAGAGTCCTGGTTTGGATCGGTAATAAGCCCAATTTTCAAACAGGGTGATGGGAAACTGCCAAATCATTACTGGCTTATTGCCCTTATAGAAGTGGAGGCTAAGTATTTTGCAGGAACCGTACTGGAGCAGTTAACATCATGGGCATCTGAACATTCCATCATCCCAATCAATCAAACAGGCTTCTACCGGGGTCAGGGGACCATAACAAATATCATGGCACTGACCCTGCTGATGGATGCAGCAAAAGAGACCAAATCTCCCCTTTTCCTTTGTTTCATTGACTATACTGGCGCTTTCGACCCTGTCGATCGAAATAAGCTCTGGCGCAAATTGAAAAAGTGGGGAATACCTAAACGACTTCTAGACCAGTTGATATTACTGCACACAAACACCTGGATTAAGGTTAAATTAGGAGTAGGCACACACCTCTCTGAACCCATTCCGACAGCAAAAGGGTTAAAACAGGGTTGCGTTCTGGCCCCGCTTTAATTTAACCTTTTTCTTGCAGATCTGCCAGGAGAACTCGACAACTGTCCCTGTCTTGCACCAAAAAAACAGGGAAAAATTTCCCTGTCCAATCTGCTGTATGCGGACGACCTGATAAGCCAGACTCTGAACGGCCTCCAATATCTCTTGAATGTAACTCACTCCTTTTCGGAAAAGGAACTGCTTGCAAATAAACTTCACTAAATCCAAAGTTACGGCAGTGAAATACAGGAAAAAGAAGAAAATCAATTGGCATCTAAATGGGAAAGGGCTGGATTTGGTAACCACTTACAATTATCTGGGAGTAATCATGGACCATAAGAACTCGTTTAAACCCCAATTGGAGTCCTTGCGAGGGAAGGGAACTGTGACTTAGCTGGCGATAACATTTTTAAAGGTCAAACTTCCCGACCTAATGCTCAACCCCTTGCTCCAGGTTCTGCATGCAAAGCTACAGCCGACATACGGAAGTGAACCTCTTCAAGGTAAGGATGCTGCACTATTGGGCATAGTGATAGCTAATTCATATAGGGCAATCTTTAACCTGCCAAGATACTTTTCTCCAGCGCAAATTCGGTTAGAATTTGGCCTTTTAAAACAAACACTGGACAGACGGAGCGCGTATGTTACCAGCTGGCACAAGATTCACAGCACCGAAGTTTGTTCTTTAAACTCCAACTTATGGGAAAAGTTGCTCCGGCATCGAAAATCTTCAGCCAGAGATTATTTATTTGATTCGCTCCATACCATGGGACTGTCAGACCGTTGGGGGACCTCCTCTGATCTCTTGTCTTTTAAAAAAATTGCGAAAAATTCAGCACAAATCATTTCCTCCATTGAGGATAAGGAGGCATTAACCAAAAGAACGCATGGCTGGATCACGCTCAGTGATTATAGAACATTGCAATATGAAGCATTCCTTAATATTGGAATGAACCAAAAGACGAAAGAAAAGTTTTTAAAATGATGTCTTGGAGTAATTCCAGTTGCCCCTCATTTGCCGCCTTGGGAAAGAAAAAACTGCCCACAGGAGTGCCGCTTATGCGGAGCTGACAAGGAAGATATTGTTCATGTTATTTGCATTTGCCTTAAACTAAAGGATTTGAGGAACAGCTTACTATGTCCATCCTTCAAACTACATGGTGTTCGAACATGTAGGCAGGCAGTTAAACTGTGTTTTAACCCAACTAAAACTAAACTAAACTGTCAGGTCACAAAGGTTTTTGAACTAGTAGCAAAAAGGTACAAGAGTACGCTGATTGCAGATCAACAAAAGATAGCTCAAACAGTTCCTTGATGGCAGCTTGAAACATCTGAAGATGCACCACGGGCACCAGACATCGAGGCAACTATCGAGTATGGTACAATGTGGGGAAGTACAGCTTCCTAAAAGAACAAAACTACAAAAAAGGTACAAGAGCAAGTTAAGTGCGTCTTAAAAAGAGATAGCGCGATCTGCCCCTTGATGACAATCTGACATACTTTTTTTTAAAAATTCTTTTTTTTTATCCAACCAGTAGTTACATTTGCTTTAGAACCATCATATTACTTAACATAGTATTTTTACTATGCACTTGAGAGTACAATCGACATCCAATATTACACATTTGTCATTGTGCAGCTCCATTTGTACGACAGATGACACACTGTTTTCTTGAGAAAAAACTTCCACCATCCTAGTTCGCATACATTAGATCTTGTAAATCTCCCCACTGCTTTGTCCCCTTTGTACAGCCATATTTTGCGTCCCTAGTGTGTTCGTGTAGGTCAAGTTATGGTATCGGGTTCTGCGGTTGTCTGCAGGTATTGAACAAGTGGTTCCCAGAAATCTCTGGGCCTCGAGGCTTGTGGAAGATCTTCTGCATAGGTCTCTAACATTGACTTACTGTATGTCATGTCTGTGATCCAGTCTTTGAGCCTAGGTGGGCTTTTGCTCCCCCAGCGCATGGCTATTCTTCTATTAGCAAGTAAGAGTGTGACCGCTAAAAATGTCCTATGTCTTGCGTATTTAAGCTTCCTGACTCCTAATAGACACACTAGGGGTGTGTTGGGAATCTGTTCCGATAGCATTTCAGTGAGTGTGTTGGTGACGTCTTGCCAATATGCCTGCAACTGATGGCATGACCAGGACGTATGTAAGAAGTCCGCGCCCGCGACATTGCATCTCTGGCATCTGTCTGTCTCCCTAAGTCCAAAGCTATGCAACTTAGTCTACGTGTAATATAGTTGGTGAAGAAACTTAAAATGAATAATGCGCAAATTGCAGTTTGACGTGAACAGTGTGAGTTGCGTGCAGCTATACTGCCAGTCTTGTTCATCTATTGTCTCACCCAGTGCTGCTTCCCATCTAAGCGCCGCACTATTTGACCTCTCTGTCTGTTCTTCTTGGGCCGCGTTGTAGAGGCGCGTCACCAAGTTCTGACGCGTAGATGCTGTCAATACAATTTGTAGCGTGTTTAATTGCAAAGGTTCTTCCGGAAATGTGGTGTACAATGTCCGCAGAGCTGTGCGCAGCCATAGATATGCAAATTTCTTCAAAGGGGACAGGTGGGTACAAAGTGACGGATCTGTCAAGTTAATAAATTTATTATGTGGGAATATGGTGCCCATGGTGGTCAGTCCCATCTCTACTAAGAGATCATACATTTTCTTTTCCTGCGTAACCGTTAGTTTGGGATGTCTTGCCATGGGTAGAGCCCTTGCGTAAATCGGGAGCTTATGTGCCCTGTGTGCCAGCGCGTGCCATGCTCTTGAGGTGCATTTAACAGCCTGTATCGTATCTCATGGTATGTACGTCATCGGGTCCGCTATGAGTGTAGTCATAGCGGACCCGATGACGTACATACCACGAGATACGATACAGACTGTTAAATGCACCTCAAGAGCATGGCATGGTGTGGGATGTACGCTGTCCTTTTCCACCGCTATATGTGGGATATGTGCATGTGGTTTCGTCCAGTAGTGTGCATGCTGTGCTTGTGCACAGAAGAAATATAATTGGAAATCTGGCGCCCCAAATCGTCCTAGATGGTACGGTTGGGTCAGTGTTCTCCAGCTAGTCCTAGCCTGCTTTCCTGCCCATTTTAATTGTTGCAATATATAGCGTATCTTGACAAAGAAAGCCTTAGTCAACCATATCTGTATGTTCCAGAATAGGTACCAAAACCTAGGCAGTATAACCATTTTCTGTATCGCTATTCTGTCTGCTAGAGAGAGAGGCAGTTTGATCCACTTATCCACCTGTTCTTCCAACCTCACCAGCACTTTGCCATAGTTTTCTCTGACTACCAGTTCTGGATCACGATGTATTCAGATTCCCAAGTATTTAACTGGATCTGTTTGCCACTTTATCGGATATTCTAAGTCAGGTTCTGGAGTGTCAGCAGTGAGGGGTATCACTACTGACTTATCCCAGTTTATGCGGAGGCCTGAGTATTTCTCGTATCGGATATATTCCCTTATGAGCGGGTTTAAATTCTTGTCAGGGTGCGTGGCGTAAATGACCATGTCGTCTGCATATAGCGCAATACCAATGGGTCGCAGGCCAAATTGCAGGGCGGCCTCAGAGTGCTTCTGCCTAATTTTGCAGGCCAATGGTTCCAGAATTAGTGCAAATAGCATTGGTGATAAGGGGCAGCCTTGTCTGGTACCTCTTGTAATCTCTATTGGGCTGGACGTGTTCCCGTTGATTCTAACCTGTGCTTAAGGCGTGGCATACAATAATGATATCCATTTTAGAAATGGTTCTAGGAACCCCATCCTCCGGAGAGTGACATACATGAAGTCCCATTCCGCAGAGTCAAATGCCTTGGCTGCGTCCAATAGGGCCGCAGTCGCTGGCATGTCTGGGTCTAGTTGGTGGAACAACGCAAATATGGTGCGTATATTATGAGTGGTGGATCGTGTTGGCATGAAACCTGCGTGATCCGGCAGTACTAGATTACACAGCATTGGTTGTATTCTGTTCGCTATTTTTTTGGCCAGTATCTTGGCATCTATGTTTATCAGGGATAATGGCCTATACGAGTCACATTCAGTTTGGTCTTTCCCGTGTTTCGGGAGTGCTTTCAAAAGTGCCTCACTTAATGACGCCGGTAGTGTGCCTTCCTCATATGCTTCCTCCAGCATTTCAGCTAGGTGTGGGATCAGCAAATCTCGGAACTCCTTATAAAATTCTCCCGGGAGTCCATCTAGTCCAGGGGCCTTATTATTTGGGAGAGAATTAATTACATCTACAATTTCTTCTTTTCTTATATGATGACAGAAGTACTCTCGGTGTGTATCTGACAGCCACGCCAGCGCCACATCATCCAAGTATTCATGTATTTCATCTATCGGAACCTGCGCCTGTGCCTCGTATAGTTTAGCGTAGTATTTAGTGAAGCAATCCAGTATTGCCGGAGTATCATATACCGGTTGACCCTGATCATTTTGCATCTGAGTTACGTATGTAGTGGCGTGATTGGGTCTGATTTTGTGTGATAGTGCTCGTCCTGGACTCCCGCCCTCTCCATAGTTTCTGGCCGTGTATTTACGCGAAATGTATTTTACCTCATCATCGGCAAACTCATTGTATTTGTCTATCTGTGTCCGGATGTCAGCTAGCAGCGATTTATTGCGTGTGTTTTCAAATTCTCGTTCCAACCTGTTGATGTCGGCTTCTATCTATGTCAGTTGTTGCTGAATGTCTCTTAGGATGCCTGCATGTTTGCTAATACAGTGTCCCCTAATGGTGGCCTTAAAAGCCTCCCAAATTGTCTTTGTGCTAGTGACCAATCCGGAATTATGGTCAAAGTATTCTATTATCGCCTGTCGAAGCTCCTCTCGGTACACTTGGTCTTGAAGCGCAATGTGTCTTAGCCTCCATGTGAATTGCCCCGGGGTGTGTGTCGGAATTGCCAATTTGATTCTTACTGGGGCGTGATCTGACAGTGTTTTGGGTAAGTGATCAATGGTAGTAGTCCATGTACACACATCCTGGGTCCCTAGCCAATAATCCAGCCTGGACCAAGTAAGGTGTGTTAGTGAAAAACAGGTACCTTCTCGTCGGTCGGGGTTTCTTAACCTCCGAATCTACACCATGTCCCAATCCTCCATCCCCTCCCTTAAGACTTTTGCCGAGTGTTTACCGTATGTTTCTTTTCCGGTGGATTTGTCTAGCGCGGGGTCTAAGCAGGTATTAAAGTCCCCCGCCCCATAGAACGGCTTTAGGTTGTAATTCACTAAGCTGCGTCCAGATTTGTGTATAAAAAGATGGGTCATCAGTGTTCGGTCCATAGACATTGACAATTGTTAATACTGTGCAACCAAAGCATCCTTTCACTATAACATAGCGCCCTTGGTCATCCTTTACTGATTTAATATGTGTCAAAGGTGTATTGCACTTTCAAAAAGAAAACAAGGCCGGTTCCATAGGTATATAACAGGTCCTAATAAATAGGTACTTGATAGGAAACACGACAAAGCTGGAACCGAGTTAGACAACCAAAGATCAAGAATACTCGTAAAAAATACTATAAGTGTGAAGATACAAATTTAGTGTTTATTTTGCTTTTTTTGTAGAAAAATTCATTTTCAATTTATACAGATATTTCTCATCAGGAAAAACAACTATGTGAGTATATTTTGATTTTTTATAGAAAAGTTCTTTTTCAATTTATACAGAAATTTATCATCAGGCAAAAAAACACAAATGAATTTAATATAAACAATCACATTCCATCAATAAATATACATTGGTCAAAAACATAGTGCGCGCCCCACTCAAAACATCAACTCAACCATACAAACATTCAGTCATAACCACATTCGTAACCTCAAAACGCATTGTGAATAAACACAAATTATCCTTGGGTGTTCAAGTGGATGAATTGGTTGTATCTCATCCAAAGGAAGCCAGATGGTACTTCAAGAAGGGAGAAGGTCATCGAATAAAGCGCCAACGCGCGTTTCGGTATAGGACCCGCAGGGGGCCCCACCTTCATCAGGGCGTAGACCAGGGATAATGGGGGGCAAACACACGATCTAAAATTCCAAACAAATAAATATAATAAGGTGACTTAATCTAATACAATAATCTATTTACAAAATTGCAATTTATACAACAAATCTGGTGTCTTTTAAGTCAAAACACGTTTCCAGTTGTGTCACAGATGGCTTGCATATAAACAGCTTGGTATATATGGCCCAATGGGTCCAACAGTAGCTTAAAAGAATAGATCACCGCTAATACATAAGTGTGATATAGGAAGAAAAAGTGAATCAAACCACCCAATGGAAAAGAATAGGGATCAGAATAAGTCTGCACCAAAAGGAAGATAGAACAAAGAAAGATTGTCAAAGCTTCAAATTGAAGCGAACGTAATTAAAGAAAGGATGATTGAAAGGAGGAAATACCGAACCAGAAAAGAATTGGAGCCATTAACAGAGACTGCCACTTATAAAATGAATTACGAATAACAAATCAAATACGCATATAGGAACAAAGAAGATCTACATACTAAAACAATATATTTTAATTTAATTCCTTTTATCCAGCCTTCTCCTATTTTGATAAGTTTGTTTAAAGAGACAGGGGCACATTGTTGAGTACTCATTATATCTTGTATTCTTATTGCCTCCTCTCTCTAGATTTCTGGTGATTATAATTTAAGTGCTTACTCCTCGTCTGTTGCTATTAGTGAGCCTCACCTGACGCTCCGACGGGACCCTGATTCGTGTTGCCATATAGGCTTGGAGGTGTAGTATCCACGGCCCTCCAAAGACGTTTGTTTTAGTATGTAGATCTTCTTTGTTCCTATATGCGTATTTGATTTGTTATTCGTAATTCATTTTATAAGTGGCAGTCTCTGTTAATGGCTATGCGTTGGCGTTTTATTCGATGACCTTCTCCCTTCTTGAAGTACCATCTGGCTTCCTTTGGATGAGATACAACCAATTCATCCACTTGAACACCCAAGGATAATTTGTGTTTATTCACAATGCGTTTTGAGGTTACGAATGTGGTTATGACTGAATGTTTGTATGGTTGAGTTGATGTTTTGAGTGGGGCGCGCACTATGTTTTTGACCAATGTATATTTATTGATGGAATGTGATTGTTTATATTAAATTCATTTGTGTTTTTTTGCCTGATGATAAATTTCTGTATAAATTGAAAAAGAACTTTTCTATAAAAAAAATCAAAATATACTCACATAGTTGTTTTTCCTGATGAGAAATATCTGTATAAATTGAAAATGAATTTTTCTACAAAAAAAGCAAAATAAACACTAAATTTGTATCTTCACACTTATGGTATTTTTTACGAGTATTCTTGATCTTTGGTTGTCTAACTCGGTTCCAGCTTTGTCGTGTTTCCTATCAAGTACCTATTTATTAGGACCTGTTATATACCTATGGAACCGGCCTTGTTTTCTTTTTGAAAGTATTTTGCCCTTTACCCCGCGCTCACCGGTTCTTTATCGTATTATTGGGGTCCCCCTTTCTCAAAGGTGTATTGCACTTCACTAACAGCAGAACCCCTCTGGCGTATGAGGAGTAAGACAATGCCAGCCTGTATGCTGACCATCTGGCCCCTATCTGCTGCTCTCTAAGGTCTGTCAGGTGTGTTTCCTGTATACAGGCCACGTCCACTTTGTGTCTGTCTAAGTATGCCAATACTTTATGTATTTTCTGTGGGTTGTGGAGGCCTCTGACATTCCACGTCAGGAACGTCAGTGTTCTGTGTGGATTCAGTGTGTCAGTCGTCTGTCGCGTCGCTGCCATCCTGCCATTCGCAGTGTCTCTGATATGTCTCATGTTGTCTCCCCTGTGCTTGTATGTCGCTGTAACACTGGTCAGAATTTTCCCCCTTAACTCCCTTACCCTCCCCCTCCCACTCCACCCTTCCCTTACTAGTGGAGACATTCCCAACAAAACTAACAGTCATGTACCCTTATGAACTGCAGGAGAAAGAGAGAAGAAAATACAATGCCAGCCTGTATGCTGACCATCTGGCCCCTATCTGCTGCTCTCTAAGGTCTGTCAGGTGTGTTTCCTGTATACATGCCACGTCCACTTTGTGTCTAAGTATGCCAATACTTTATGTATTTTCTGTGGGTTGTGGAGGCCTCTGACATTCCACGTCAGCAACGTCAGTGTTCTGTGTGGATTCAGTGTGTCAGTCATCTGTCGCGTCGCTGCCATCCTGCCATTCGCAGTGTCTGATATGTCTCATGTTGTCTCCCCTGTGCTTGTATGTCGCTGTAACACTGGTCAGAATTTTCCCCCTTAACTCCCTTACCCTCCCCCTCCCACTCCACCCTTCCCTTACTAGTGGAGACATTCCCATCAAAACTAACAGTCATGTACCCTTATGAACTGCAGGAGAAAGAGAGAAAAAAAAAAGAAAAAACAACTATAAGTAACTTTTGTGGTTTACACGAAGGGCTCGGAGCTGCCTCCCCTTTTCTTGTGGCATAGGCCACATGGGTAGACGCCATGCCTGTACATATATCAGAGTTCAAAACACGTTACAGTGCCTATCGAGTAGTGCTATGGAGTGCACTTTTTACGGCAGCATTCAACATTCCTGTGCATGGCAACAACAATTATAGTCATCATTTCCCAAACATAATAGAAACTGAAGACATTGCCTATAAAACGTATCTGGTCCTTCTGAGGGTAATCCACCCCTCTTCCAAGTGTTTCTCCAATGTCTTTTGTCGCTTTCATCATCCAAAAGTGAATTACGGCGCAACATCGCACCCGACAACTGTTGCTGTGTCTGTCACATGGCCGTAAAAAGTCCGCTTATTCGACATCCAACAGTGAAGGCTGGTCTGGGTGCTCTCCTCTTGGCGATCTTCTCCTTGCACTCGTCTGTCCTTTTGTGTTGTATGAACTTCAACACTTCCTGAGGCTCAGTGTAGATTCTCGACTTTCTGTCGTCTGTGACCCTGAGTCTTGCTGGGTATAGCATAGCATACGGTATGTTTAAGTCTCTCAATTTTTGTTTCGCTATGCCGAACTTCTTCCTCGCCTCCTGCACAGATGCTGTGAAGTCTGGGTACAGAGAGATGTCCATCCCTTCATGAGTCAATTTGCCCAGCTCTCTAGCCTTGCGAAGCGCTGGATCCCTGTCCCTATAATTTAGGATTCTGTCAATGATCGGTCTCGGACGGGATCCAGTAGGAGGCTTGGGCGCCAGGGATCTGTGAGCTCTCTCGACTATGAAAGGTCTGAGAAAGTGTCTCTTCCCAACATAGAGATAAGTAATTGCTCCACGTAGCGCTCCATCGGTCCGGTGTTTGTTGTTTCCAAAACTCCCGTTTGTCGTATGTTGTTTCTCCGGGACCTTGCTTCCAATTCCTCAGCACTTCGCCGTCATTGCCACAAGTTGTTTCTCCATCTTTGTTTGTTTCGCATCCATCTGTAATTGTCCATCTTCAGCTTCGGATATCCTGCGCTCTGCCATTTCTATGCGGTCTGTGTGTTTATCCATGCGTTCAGACATTCTATCGACTCTGTACGTCAAAGAATCTTTTTTCCCATCAATGTTTGTTAGTGCGGCTTGTATCGTGGTAAACATAGTTTGTATATCATCATTCAACACTCCGCCTGTCGCCCCCTCCACAGCCTGCCCTGGTATCTGCTCTCCAGGGCCGCGATCCTGCTGTTTCTTCGCCTGTTCAAAGTTTATTTTGGGCTGAGTGCGATCTGTTTTACCCATGGTGGCGATGGCGTTTGCGATCTTATTCGTAGTTCCAAGTGCGCAGTAGCGTCCAAGTGTGCAGTTTCAGATAGATCACCCAGCAGGTCCACAAATGTATTGCTGACCCGCTGTCGCGTGTGTTACCCGGCGTGCGCGCTGTCTCTTTTTCAGGGGCCGCTTGTGACTCACAGTTACAGTACTGGGCTCTTCAATCATAGGGCGGTGTAGGCGCGTGTCCTTTGTGCCCCAATTACAGCTTTAGTGCGCCCGTGCTTGTTATTGCTGATTTCACTAGGTGCACCTGCGCCAGACCTCCTGCAACGCCCACTTCCCAGAACCCGAAACAGCCGAGTCACTGTCCTACCCTCACAATCCACTCGAGGCAATGTGGGTTCTCTCTGGGCCTCCACCGGTGCCCCGCAGCAGCGTAGGACAAGAGCGGGGGGACAACGCAATGTGCAAAGGGCTCCGTAGCCTCACAGTTCTGTGCCCGGGTACAGGCTGGGTTGTAGCGCTGAAAACTGTGTGTCCCTACTCCCTTCTGCCACCTTTCCTATTCTCCACTTTTTATGTAAGGACTCCCACTTACGCAGGCCTCAGGCCCCTTGTCCTGTGTCTTGTTGCGCATTTACTCCAAATTTAACACCTGGGAAATGGCTTCATACAGCGCAGTTGGCCATTTGTCTGTGGCATTTCCAAGTTGCATAAAATGTATATCGCCCCCTGCTCCGAGCGCTGTTTTGTCCCTTTTTTCCTTTATTGTGGTCCCCACTTATGTGCTTCGTCGTTCTTCTGGTTAGGGGGAAGGCGCGGCAGCCCCCCAAGCAGGCGCCCCAGAAAGCTGGCAGCGTCCGCCCCGAGATCCAGCCCTCGCTTGTTTCATTGGTGCCTGTAGCGCCTCCTCTGCACAGCCAGGGTTCCGTTATTCCACCACTTGTGTACCCCACCGCCTCGCTCACTCACTGCCTTGCCAGCCCCGGTTCGTATTTCCAGCCGTGTCGCTGACCCCGCAGACCTCCAGGGCCGACACCGGGCACGCAGCGAACTCGGCCTCTCGACGCGGCCGCGTACGTGCTTTATGTCACGGCTGGGATAACTACTGTCGGCCGCGACTTCCGTTTCACTTTCGCCGCTCAGGCCTCAGTGCGTCGATCATCTGGTTTTCTGCGCGCATAGATATTTCACATCTTTTTCAGCAGTCTGGCGCCTGCATCTTCTTCTCACTCCGTTACGCTCCAATTTTAGCCGTGTTTCATCTGTTTTTGCAAGGATTTTGAAGAATAAATCGGGCGTCCACGAGGAGCTCGCTCAGTCAGCGACTATCTCGTTCCGTGGCTAGCTCCGCCCCCCGACAATCTGACATACTTAAAGACACACCACGGACACTCAAAGTAGAGATAACCATGGAACAATGGTACAAAGCAGAGAGTATTTTCTCCCTAAAACCTACTTTTCAGTGACGTTGATGAACTAACGTAATGCTAATTCTTTTCTTCTTAGTTTTATTGATAATTACAAACTGACATTAAGCAATTTTAAAATTTTAGAAAACTGCATACAATTAATTTTTAGCAATTTTAGCAATGTTTTACTTGTTTTGCAAAGGTTTTAATTAACCATGTACAAATAAAAATTACCTTACCTTACCTTACCCATGTGTTATTTAATAACAATGTTTTTCAGTTTTTGAATCAAAATATATGCATATGTGAGGCATTCCGCAGCTTGCCTTTGAGATGTGCAGCTAACATGAAGGGCTGAATGCACAACAGAATGGTTATGTCTGGTGTGCATGATGACAATGCTAATTCCACTAAGGTCGATGATCCCATGTTTTTAGGACACTGTCATATGCAGAAGATAAATAGCTGGTGACATGGAAAGGAGAGCTAGAAGAACTAATTATCTATAATTTCCATAGGGTGAAATCTTACTCCTATACTAAAATATATTTTAGGGACTAAATAAACAGTGCATTTTAAATTTAGTGATGAGTGAGAACGCATGCAATGCATTCAGCGGCACAACCCCAGTAGTGTGTTTTAAAAGGCTTTTGGCCAAACTTATATCTCTCTAGGTTAAGGGCCTGCCCCTTTGGCCAGCTCAGCTATCAGCATCAGTTCTCAAAGTTCCAATCTCTATGACGTTTGCTGATGATTCAAAAACCAAAGGAAATGATGGACGGAGTGTTGAACATTGCAAGCACTCTCCCCCAGTCAACTGATCTGGGTTTAATCCATCACCGTTCTTTAGCCCACTCTGCCACCCCAGTTCAGACATGGCCATATGCAAATCAGTCTGACCCTGTGCCTCACGGGAACAGTCCAGCCCGAACTGCCAAGCCATGTCTTCCCTGGACCGGAAACAAGCTTCCTAGGACCGGTTTCTGGCAATTCAGCCGTCTTCAGCCAGGCTTGCTTGAATCCAGTGGCAAAGTGAGCAAGGGACTCACGTCTGAGCATACCCTGCCAACTTATGGCGAACAAAGCAAAAACCAAAGGAAATGATGGACGGAGTGTTGAAAATTGCAAGCACTCACCCCCAGTCAACTGATCTGGGTTTAATCCATCACCGTTCTTTAGCCCACTCTGCCACCCCAGGTCAGACATGGCCATATGCAAATCAGTCTGACCCTGTGTCTCATGGGAAAAGTCCAGCCCGAACTGCCAAGCCATGTCTTCCCTGGACCGGAAACAAGCTTCCTAGGACCGGTTTCTGGCATTTCAGCCGTCTTCAGCCAGGCTTGCTTGAATCCAGTGGCAAAGTGAGCAAGGGACTCACGTCTGAGCATACCCTGCCAACTTATGGCGAACAAAGCAAAAACCAAAGGAAATGATGGACGGAGTGTTGAACATTGCAAGCACTCACCCCCAGTCAACTGATCTGGGTTTAATCCATCACCGTTCTTTAGCCCACTCTGCCACCCCAGTTCATACATGGCCATATGCAAATCAGTCTGACCCTGTGCCTCATGGGAACAGTCCAGCCCGAACTGCCAAGCCATGTCTTCCCTGGACCGGAAACAAGCTTCCTAGGACCGGTTTCTGGCATTTCAGCCGTCTTCAGCCAGGCTTGCTTGAATCCAGTGGCAAAGTGAGCAAGGGACTCACGTCTGAGCATACCCTGCCAACTTATGGCGAACAAAGCAAAAACCAAAGGAAATGATGGACGGAGTGTTGAACATTGCAAGCACTCACCCCCAGTCAACTGATCTGGGTTTAATCCATCACTGTTCTTTAGCCCACTCTGCCACCCCAGTTCAGACATGGCCATATGCAAATCAGTCTGACCCTGTGCCTCATGGGAACAGTCCAGCCCGAACTGCCAAGCCATGTCTTCCCTGGACCGGAAACAAGCTTCCTAGGACCGGTTTCTGGCATTTCAGCCGTCTTCAGCCAGGCTTGCTTGAATCCAGTGGCAAAGTGAGCAAGGGACTCACGTCTGAGCATACCCTGCCAACTTATGGCACACAAAGCAAAAACCAAAGGAAATGATGGATGGAGTGTTGAACATTGCAAGCACTCACCCCCAGTCAACTGATCTGGGTTTAATCCATCACCGTTCTTTAGCCCACTCTGCCACCCCAGTTCAGACATGGCCATATGCAAATCAGTCTGACCCTGTGCCTCATGGGAACAGTCCAGCCCGAACTGCCAAGCCATGTCTTCCCTGGACCGGAAACAAGTTTCCTAGGACCGGTTTCTGGCATTTCAGCCGTCTTCATCCAGGCTTGCTTGAATCCAGTGGCAAAGTGAGCAAGGGACTCACGTCTGAGCATACCCTGCCAACTTATGGCCAACAAAGCAAAAACCAAAGGAAATGATGGACGGAGTGTTGAACATTGCAAGCACTCACCCCCAGTCAACTGATCTGGGTTTAATCCATCACCGTTCTTTAGCCCACTCTGCCACCCCAGATCAGACATGGCCATATGCAAATCAGTCTGACCCTGTGCCTCATGGGAAAAGTCCAGCCCGAACTGCCAAGCCATGTCTTCCCTGGACTGGAAACAAGCTTCCTAGGACCGGTTTCTGGCATTTCAGCAGTCTTCAGCCAGGCTTGCTTGAATCCAGTGGCAAAGTGAGCAAGGGACTCACGTCTGAGCATACCCTGCCAACTTATGGCAAACAAAGCAAAAACCAAAGGAAATGATGGACGGAGTGTTGAACATTGCAAGCACTCACCCCCAGTCAACTGATCTGGGTTTAATCCATCACCGTTCTTTAGCCCACTCTGCCACCCCAGTTCAGACATGGCCATATGCAAATCAGTCTGACCCTGTGCCTCATGGGAACAGTCCAGCCTGAACTGCCAAACCATGTCTTCCCTGGACCGGAAACGAGCTTCCTAGGACCGGTTTCTGGCATTTCAGCCATCTTCAGCCAGGCTTGCTTGAATCCAGTGGCAAAGTGAGCAAGGGACTCACGTCTGAGCATACCCTGCCAACTTATGGCGAACAAAGCAAAAACCAAAGGAAATGATGGACGGAGTGTTGAACATTGCAAGCACTCAGCCCCAGTCAACTGATCTGGGTTTAATCCATCACCGTTCTTTAGCCCACTCTGCCACCCCAGTTCAGACATGGCCATATGCAAATCAGTCTGACCCTGTGCCTCATGGGAACAGTCCAGCCCGAACTGCCAAGCTATGTCTTCCCTGGACAGGAAACAAGCTTCCTAGGACCGGTTTCTGGCATTTCAGCCGTCTTCATCCAGGCTTGCTTGAATCCAGTGGCAAAGTGAGCAAGGGACTCACGTCTGAGCATACCCTGCCAACTTATGGCGAACAAAGCAAAAACCAAAGGAAATGATGGACGGAGTGTTGAACATTGCATGCACTCACCCCCAGTCAACTGATCTGGGTTTAATCCATCACCGTTCTTTAGCCCACTCTGCCACCCCAGTTCAGACATGGCCATATGCAAATCAGTCTGACCCTGTGCCTCTTGGGAAAAGTACAGCCCGAACTGCCAAGCCATGTCTTCCCTGGACTGGAAACAAGCTTCCTAGGACCGGTTTCTGGCATTTCAGCAGTCTTCAGCCAGGCTTGCTTGAATCCAGTGGCAAAGTGAGCAAGGGACTCACGTCTGAGCATACCCTGCCAACTTATGGCAAACAAAGCAAAAACCAAAGGAAATGATGGACGGAGTGTTGAACATTGCAAGCACTCACCCCCAGTCAACTGATCTGGGTTTAATCCATCACCGTTCTTTAGCCCACTCTGCCACCCCAGTTCAGACATGGCCATATGCAAATCAGTCTGACCCTGTGCCTCATGGGAACAGTCCAGCCTGAACTGCCAAGCCATGTCTTCCCTGGACCGGAAACAAGCTTCCTAGGACCGGTTTCTGGCATTTCAGCCGTCTTCAGCCAGGCTTGCTTGAATCCAGTGGCAAAGTGAGCAAGGGACTCATGTCTGAGCATACCCTGCCAACTTATGGCGAACAAAGCAAAAACCAAAGGAAATGATGGACGGAGTGTTGAACATTGCAAGCACTCAGCCCCAGTCAACTGATCTGGGTTTAATCCATCACCGTTCTTTAGCCCACTCTGCCACCCCAGTTCAGACATGGCCATATGCAAATCAGTCTGACCCTGTGCCTCATGGGAACAGTCCAGCCCGAACTGCCAAGCTATGTCTTCCCTGGACCGGAAACAAGCTTCCTAGGACCGGTTTCTAGCATTTCAGCCATCTTCAGCCAGGCTTGCTTGAATCCAGTGGCAAAGTGAGCAAGGGACTCACGTCTGAGAATACCCTGCCAACTTATGGCGAACAAAGCAAAAACCAAAGGAAATGATGGACGGAGTGTTGAACATTGCAAGCACTCACCCCCAGTCAACTGATCTGGGTTTAATCCATCACCGTTCTTTAGCCCACTCTGCCACCCCAGTTCAGACATGGCCATATGCAAATCAGTCTGACCCTGTGCCTCATGGGAAAAGTCCAGCCCGAACTGCCAAGCCATGTCTTCCCTGGACTGGAAACAAGCTTCCTAGGACCGGTTTCTAGCATTTCAGCAGTCTTCAGCCAGGCTTGCTTGAATCCAGTGGCAAAGTGAGCAAGGGACTCACGTTTGAGCATACCCTGCCAACTTATGGCAAACAAAGCAAAAACCAAAGGAAATGATGGACGGAGTGTTGAACATTGCAAGCACTCACCCCCAGTCAACTGATCTGGGTTTAATCCATCACCGTTCTTTAGCCCACTCTGCCACCCCAGTTCAGACATGGCCATATGCAAATCAGTCTGACCCTGTGCCTCATGGGAACAGTCCAGCCTGAACTGCCAAGCCATGTCTTCCCTGGACCGGAAACAAGCTTCCTAGGACCGGTTTCTGGCATTTCAGCCATCTTCAGCCAGGCTTGCTTGAATCCAGTGGCAAAGTGAGCAAGGGACTCACGTCTGAGCATACCCTGCCAACTTATGGCGAACAAAGCAAAAACCAAAGGAAATGATGGACGGAGTGTTGAACATTGCAAGCACTCACCCCCAGTCAACTGATCTGGGTTTAATCCATCACCGTTCTTTAGCCCACTCTGCCACCCCAGTTCAGACATGGCCATATGCAAATCAGTCTGACCCTGTGCCTCATGGGAACAGTCCAGCCCGAACTGCCAAGCTATGTCTTCCCTGGACCGGAAACAAGCTTCCTAGGACCGGTTTCTGGCATTTCAGCCGTCTTCAGCCAGGCTTGCTTGAATCCAGTGGCAAAGTGAGCAAGGGAATCACGTCTGAGAATACCCTGCCAACTTATAGCGAACAAAGCAAAAACCAAAGGAAATGATGGACGGAGTGTTTAACATTGCAAGCACTCACCCCCAGTCAACTGATCTGGGTTTAATCCATCACCGTTCTTTAGCCCACTCTGCCACCCCAGTTCAGACATGGCCATATGCAAATCAGTCTGACCCTGTGCCTCATGGGAACAGTCCAGCCCGAACTGCCAAGCCATGTCTTCCCTGGACCGGAAACAAGCTTCCTAGGACCGGTTTCTGGCATTTCAGCCATCTTCAGCCAGGCTTGCTTGAATCCAGTGGCAAAGTGAGCAAGGGACTCCCGTCTGAGCATACCCTGCCAACTTATGGCGATCAAAGCAAAAACCAAAGGAAATGATGGACGGAGTGTTGAACATTGCAAGCACTCACCCCCAGTCAACTGATCTGGGTTTAATCCATCACCGTTCTTTAGCCCACTCTGCCACCCCAGTTCAGACATGGCCATATGCAAATCAGTCTGACCCTGTGCCTCATGGGAACAGTCCAGCCCGAACTGCCAAGCCATGTCTTCCCTGGACCGGAAACAAGCTTCCTAGGACCGGTTTCTGGCATTTCAGCCGTCTTCAGCCAGGCTTGCTTGAATCCAGTGGCAAAGTGAGCAAGGGACTCACGTCTGAGCATACCCTGCCAACTTATGGCGAACAAAGCAAAAACCAAAGGAAATGATGGACGGAGTGTTGAACATTGCAAGCACTCACCCCTAGTCAACTGATCTGGGTTTAATCCATCACCGTTCTTTAGCCCACTCTGCCACCCCAGTTCAGACATGGCCATATGCAAATCAGTCTGACCCTGTGCCTCATGGGAACAGTCCAGCCCGAACTGCCAAGCCATGTCTTCCCTGGACCGGAAACAAGCTTTCTAGGACCGGTTTCTGGCATTTCAGCCGTTTTCAGCCAGGCTTGCTTGAATCCAGTGGCAAAGTGAGCAAGGGACTCACGTCTGAGCATACCCTGCCAACTTATGGCGAACAAAGCAAAAACCAAAGAAAATGATGGACGGAGTATTGAACATTGCAAGCTGTCACCCCAGTCAACTGATCTGGGTTTAATCCATCACCGTTCTTTAGCCCACTCTGTCACCCCAGTTCAGACATGGCCATATGCAAATCAGTCTGACCCTGTGCCTCATGGGAAAAGTCCAGCCCGAACTGCCAAGCCATGTCTTCCCTGGACCGGAAACAAGCTTCCTAGGAACGGTTTCTGGCATTTCAGCCGTCTTCAGCCAGGCTTGCTTGAATCCAGTGGCAAAGTGAGCAAGGGACTCACGTCTGAGCATACCCTGCCAACTTATGGCGAACAAAGCAAAAACCAAAGGAAATGATGGACGGAGTGTTGAACATTGCAAGCACTCACCCCCAGTCAACTGATCTGGGTTTAATCCATCACCGTTCTTTAGCCCACTCTGCCACCCCAGTTCATACATGGCCATATGCAAATCAGTCTGACCCTGTGCCTCATGGGAACAGTCCAGCCCGAACTGCCAAGCCATGTCTTCCCTGGACCGGAAACAAGCTTCCTAGGACCGGTTTCTGGCATTTCAGCCGTCTTCAGCCAGGCTTGCTTTAATCCAGTGGCAAAGTGAGCAAGGGACTCACGTCTGAGCATACCCTGCCAACTTATGGCGAACAAAGCAAAAACCAAAGGAAATGATGGACGGAGTGTTGAACATTGCAAGCACTCACCCCCAGTCAACTGATCTGGGTTTAATCCATCACTGTTCTTTAGCCCACTCTGCCACCCCAGTTCAGACATGGCCATATGCAAATCAGTCTGACCCTGTGCCTCATGGGAACAGTCCAGCCCGAACTGCCAAGCCATGTCTTCCCTGGACCGGAAACAAGCTTCCTAGGACCGGTTTCTGGCATTTCAGCCATCTTCAGCCAGGCTTGCTTGAATCCAGTGGCAAAGTGAGCAAGGGACTCACGTCTGAGCATACCCTGCCAACTTATGGCAAACAAAGCAAAAACCAAAGGAAATGATGGATGGAGTGTTGAACATTGCAAGCACTCACCCCCAGTCAACTGATCTGGGTTTAATCCATCACCGTTCTTTAGCCCACTCTGCCACCCCAGTTCAGACATTGCCATATGCAAATCAGTCTGACCCTGTGGCTCATGGGAACAGTCCAGCCCGAACTGCCAAGCCATGTCTTCCCTGGAACGGAAACAAGCTTCCTAGGACCGGTTTCTGGCATTTCAGTCGTCTTCATCCAGGCTTGCTTGAATCCAGTGGCAAAGTGAGCAAGGGACTCACGTCTGAGCATACCCTGCCAACTTATGGCGAACAAAGCAAAAACCAAAGGAAATGATGGACGGAGTGTTGAACATTGCAAGCGCTCACCCCCAGTCAACTGATCTGGGTTTAATCCATCACCGTTCTTTAACCCACTCTGCCACCCCAGTTCAGACATGGCCATATGCAAATCAGTCTGACCCTGTGCCTCATGGGAAAAGTCCAGCCCAAACTGCCAAGCCATGTCTTCCCTGGACTGGAAACAAGCTTCCTAGGACCGGTTTCTGGCATTTCAGCAGTCTTCAGCCAGGCTTGCTTGAATCCAGTGGCAAAGTGAGCAAGGGACTCACGTCTGAGCATACCCTGCCAACTTATGGCAAACAAAGCAAAAACCAAAGGAAATGATGGATGGAGTGTTGAACATTGCAAGCACTCACCCCCAGTCAACTGATCTGGGTTTAATCCATCACCGTTCTTTAGCCCACTCTGCCACCCCAGTTCAGACATGGCCATATGCAAATCAGTCTGACCCTGTGCCTCATGGGAACAGTCCAGCCTGAACTGCCAAGCCATGTCTTCCCTGGACTGGAAACAAGCTTTCTAGGACCGGTTTCTGGCATTTCAGCCGTCTTCAGCCAGGCTTGCTTGAATCCAGTGGCAAAGTGAGCAAGGGACTCACGTCTGAGCATACCCTGCCAACTTATGGCGAACAAAGGAAAAACCCTATGGAAATGCTGATGATTAGCATAGCCCAGTCATGAGCAGTGCAACAGGAGAATTATAGATGTGCAGACATGCATAACTTTTGAATTTCAAGACGATCTTAGGTTTGAAATCATTCCCACAATACCAATTCAATTTTGTTTTTAGAGTAAAGATTTATAGCTCCCCTTTGAGAAATTGGTTTACCAAGTGTTTGTGGTTCCTATATACTATAGTTTGGCCCTTTTCCAAAGCATCCATAAGGCCATGCCATCTCTGTGTGCCCGTTGCCCAAGTAAACCTACTGTTCAAAGCCATGTGACATGCAGAGGGGTGCTGGATGTATGGTGTAGCCTTCAGCCATGTGATGTACCCAGTATGCCTTCCAACAGAATTCTGAGTGTATGGCTTTGGTCTTTTGGGCTCTGGGCACAGGGAGTAGTCTTTGGCCACAACATACAATATTGCTTTCAGTCTGTATTGTCATTCTGGGACGGTGGCGTGCTTTTATTTCCCTCATAAGGTCCATGCTGATTTATTTCTGTAACACGTTAATCGCTTGGGTTGGAGAGGCATTCCACATTGTGTAATGGAACTGCTGCAAATATTTGGAAGTATTTGCTGTCACTTAGACTTTCCCGGCTTTTGAACTATTCAAAGAGGTTTATGGACCTCTGATGTGGTCCTCGAGCCTAACGTCTAAAGAAAATAACTGCACATGCCAAAAATGTTATTATGATACCTCCTTCCACTTCCACTACTAGAGTGGCCCACCCCCCCCCCACTGGTGTGGGCAGTTCATTCACAGGAACCTCCATATATTGTGAGTGAAGCAATACTTTGGTTGTGGCTGACATCAAGGCACTTGACAAAATCAGCCTCCACCATTTCAGTCACAGTGTATGGAAGTTCCTATGAATATATTGGAGACAGAGGCCCATATTTCCATTTTTTTTAACACAAAACAGCTCTAGAACCAACATTGCTGTGATTTGCAAAATGGGGAAAACACTAGGGGTGGGTGGAACTTGTGGTCCACGCAGGTCCATAAAAACAGCGAGATTCTTTGAAGTTCTGTGAGCGGGCGGAATTTGGCATGTCATGCTGCTTTCGCTGATTTTTATGCCAGGAGCTTGTTCTCGCTGCAAAATCAGGCAAGTGGTACCACAAGGTGTGTCAGAGGGTGCTGATTCTTTCTGCCGCTAAAGTAAATTTTGTACTATAGCGGCAGCTTTCTCAACCTGAACGGTCACAAACTGCCGTGACCATCTGCGTTGAGAAATCTCATTGGACGACGTTCTAGCACGAGAAAATCATACTAGGGTATGAAATTGTTGCTCGCACTTGCCAACATAACGTTAGTGGGCAGCACATGGTAAAAAAACTCTGCCAAAAGGCGGTTGGAGTAGTTTTGCCAGAACTGCATGTTCTAAGCAGAACACAGAGTGTGCAAAAACCTGCAAACTCCCCCAGCAGAGCAAAATTTTTGACTCACTCCTAGAAAACACAGCGAAGAGCTACATCTATTATTACCCCCTGTCCTTGTCACTCTAAGAGTCAGCCCTGACTGTCGCACAGCCTCACAGAGGTGTTTGTGTGCTGTATAACATAGGATTTGAAGGGGAAGCAGCAACTTCCAATACGTATTTCCTGAGTCTAGACAATCATAAAAGGATCCCAAGCACTTGATGTGTTCTGTGCACTTCAGAAAACATGCAATGCTTAGGTTTTTTTGAGAAATGAAAACATTTCTGTTTGTTAGTGCCTGCTTCAAAGAGACATTAGTTTTTGACACAAAGACACACCTGGCTGATTCAGTAGATCAGGCTTTGCATCAAAGCCTGTGGGTGTTTTGGCTAATCCACCCAGATAACACCCCAGTAACTCCCTATTGACAAGAAGTGATGAAAAGTAGAGCTAAGTACTTTTTGTGCTGAGAAAATTGCACCTGCCAAGCTCAAAATAATTTCTGTGCTGGAAAATAAATACCATGCGCCACTTTGTGTCACATTGCATTACTCTGAGCAAGTGTCGAGCCATAGTAAGTCCAGGCCAGAGACGGCATTTTATATTAGTGAGCTGCAGTTTTTAATTTTGCCAGAAGGCGGTTCAAGGCTACTATAACTATCATATTTTTCAGTGCTTTTTTCATATAATCTTTGATGTCTTAGACTGCTGCCAGTTGGACACATTTATGGTGTCCTGGTCCCCTAAAAGACATGCTGATGGTGCCCACCAGCAACCATTAGTTCCAAATAAGTACTGCGTGTTCCACAGACCCCGAACAAACTTTTGCGCAATTTGACAGATCTTCACAAAATGTTCCAAAAAAGAAGCCCAAAAATTTCCCATAGGAAAATTGAACAGTGATATTGTAAAAACTGCTGAATGGAATTAGACCAAATCTGGCAGAATGCTAGATCTTGGTCCAGGAAGTGTGCGTTTTGTGATTTGGTGTAGTTCCATTCAGTAATTTTTGAGAAATTAAGGATAAAAACGTATATTTCACATTTCGGAGGAGCTGCAGAGCTGACGGATCTTAAGATAGGATCTGATTCGCTACCACCACATCAACAAAGATGCGATGACAGACATTTTAGTATGTGAGAACTGGGTCCTCAGTCCTGGAAACAAGTAAGTACCCATAAGCCTGGTGGGGGCCCTCCCCCCCCCCCGAGAGACCCCTCCGAGGGCCAAAACCTTAATTTAAAAAGCATTTACCACAAATTTGCGTTGGAGCCTTTAGAAAAAACCCAGGAAGGGGCAGGAACTGGGGGGCA
This sequence comes from Triturus cristatus, assembly GCF_964204655.1. Classification (NCBI taxonomy): domain Eukaryota; kingdom Metazoa; phylum Chordata; class Amphibia; order Caudata; family Salamandridae; genus Triturus; species Triturus cristatus. The sequence continues at coordinate 201,940,043 of NC_140593.1, forward strand.
GCGTGGTTATGGTTAAGGGATAGGGCTTGTAGGCCCCTTCCTGAGCCTTCTTGAGGCCCTGGGACCCCATCCCTGGGGTCTGTTTGAATGAACAACTTAGGGGGGTGCACAGCCATCCTGAGGCCCCAGGGACCCAATCCCAATCCCATGGGCTATTATTTTAATTTTGGAGAGGTGGAATGCAGCCCCCTCCCCAAACCTATATCAGCCCCGGTGACCCCATCCCCCGGGGCCCGATTGTGAATGTATGCGATATAACATCATACATTCCTTGACAATATATATCTTCAAGGTAGGTAGATTTGGAGTAAAGAATGGTAAATCTATCCGTACCTATTTGCTCTTACCTTTTCAATAGTTTGGTCCTCGATATTCTGTCTACACAATTATTTTCTGTCAATATTCTGTCAGAAAAACCTGGCCGGAGCATATGCACTGTGGCACTCATTAGCACTGTCACAGTGCACACAGTTCTAACATCAACAAAAATAGGTCAAGAGAAAGGCAATGGATCTGGTGGTGACTTAAGCAAAAGCGAAAGGAAATGATGGACGGAGTGTTGAACATTGCAAGCACTCACCCCCAGTCAACTGATCTGGGTTTAATCCATCACCGTTCTTTAGCCCACTCTGCCACCCCAGTTCCGACATGGCCTTATGCAAATCAGTCTGCCCTGTGCCTCATGGGAACAGTCCAGCCCGAACTGCCAAGCCATGTCTTCCCTGGACCGGACACAAGCTTCCTAGGACCGGTTTCTGGCATTTCAGCCGTCTTCAGCCAGGCTTGCTTGAATCCAGTGGCAAAGTGAGCAAGGGACTCACGTCTGAGCATACCCTGCCAACTTATGGCGAACAAAGCAAAAACCAAAGGAAATGATGGACGGAGTGTTGAACATTGCAAGCACTCACCCCCAGTCAACTGATCTGGGTTTAATCCATCACCGTTCTTTAGCCCACTCTGCCACCCCAGTTCCGACATGGCCTTATGCAAATCAGTCTGACCCTGTGCCTCATGGGAACAGTCCAGCCCGAACTGCCAAGTCATGTCTTCCCTGGACCGGAAACAAGCTTCCTAGGACCGGTTTCTGGCATTTCAGCCGTCTTCAGCCAGGCTTGCTTGAATCCAGTGGCACAGTGAGCAAGAGACTCACGTCTGAGCATACCCTGCCAACTTATGACGAACAAAGCAAAAAACAAAGGAAATGATGGACGGAGTGTTGAACATTGCAAGCACTCACCCCCAGTCAACTGATCTGGGTTTAATCCATCACCGTTCTTTAGCCCACTCTGCCACCCCAGTTCCGACATGGCCTTATGCAAATCAGTCTGACCCTGTGCCTCTTGGGAACAGTCCAGCCCGAACTGCCAAGCCATGTCTTCCCTGGACCGGAAACAAGCTTCCTAGGACCGGTTTCTGGCATTTCAGTCGTCTTCAGCCAGGCTTGCTTGAATCCAGTGGCAAAGTGAGCAAGGGACTCACGTCTGAGCATACCCTGCCAACTTATGGCGAACAAAGCAAAAACCAAAGGAAATGATGGACGGAGTGTTGAACATTGCAAGAACTCACCCCCAGTCAACTGATCTGGGTTTAATCCATCACCGTTCTTTAGCCCACTCTGCCACCCCAGTTCCAACATGGCCTTATGCAAATCAGTTTGACCCTGTGCCTCATGGGAACAGTCCAGCCCGAACTGCCAAGCCATGTCTTGCCTGGACCGGAACAAGCTTCCTGGTGGTGACTTAACAGAAAAATAGTGTTTGCTACAAGGACATAATTTATTAACAGTTTAGGGGTCGATTCCGATCCGGTGTTTTTTTTTCCGGTACGACTCGTATCCGTAATTTTTTCCATACTAATCGTACAAGTCCCGTCCGACCCGTGAAGTGCGATTCGTGCGGGAAAAATACATACGGATCGGCCCGATCCGTACGAATCGGATCGGGAAAAGTTGTATGGGACGGACCCGGACACTTTTCCGTACGAATCGTAAAAATGCAGTCCGACCGTACTAGTACGATCCGGACCGGCTTTCCGACTTACGATTCGTACGGAAAACGTCCCGTACACGGGGAATGCCTTTACCCGCTACGAAGCGAACTTTGTACGACTCGTATCCCGGGAAGCGTTGTTCCCGGGGTGCGAGTCGTACAGGGGTACAAGTCATATAGGCATACACCCCATGCGTTGTGTATGTATGGTGCGTACCCCCAACATGGCGTAAGTATGGTGCGTACCCCCAACATGGCGTATGTACGGTGCGTACCCCCAACATCACGTATGTACGGTGTGTACCCCCAACATTGCGTATGTACGCACCTTACAACAACATCGCATATGTACGCACCGTACATACGCCATGTTGGGGGTACGCATTGTACATACGCCATGTTGGGGGTACGCACCGTACATACGCGATGTTGGGGGTACGCACCGTACATACGCCATGTTGGGGGTACGCACCGTACATACACCATGTTGGGGTACGCACCGTCCATACACAACACATCAGGGTGTATGCCTATACGACTCGTACCCCTGGGGACTCTGCTTTTACGGCTGTTTTTGGCTCCCGTAAGAAAAGAGCCGTACAGAGTGCTGTAGGGACGAATCGTACTTGCTGGGCCGGAAAACGGTGCTTAAATATGTCCGGACATCGCGTACATGTTGTTCCGGATCAGATTCGTTGTGTTTTTTTACCTGTACGGTCTTTTGTACGATTCGTACAGAAAGAGGCTTTCTGTACGAATCGTACTTCCGTGGTTGTACGGAAAGTTTACCGGGTACGAGTCGTACGGAGAAAACGCTCCGTACAACGATTCGTACAGCCTTTTTCCAGGATTGGAACCGGCCCCTTAATAGGGGTATCCTGATAAATATCATTGCCCTCAACATATCTTTCAAGTATGCATCACATTTCTGGGGTAATTCTATATTGGATGAAAATTTAAATTTTCTGTTTAATATTCTTCGTTTACTTATGGATTCACTTATAATAACCTAAACCAGCATAAAGTTTGAGATCATTGCCACAAATTCCTCAATTCTGCTGACACTCACACTGATGACATGAGACATACTTTTGGCTTGGGGTGCCTATAAGCACCTTAAGCATGGTCAGTGACAAAATCGCCTTTTGTATTTTCTTCAAAATCTGAGCAGTAGAAGATATATAACAGAGTATTATTATATATAATCCTTTTAGTCCACCGTGGGTGGATATCACCATTTAGTACTTTCTGTAAGAAATCCAATATGGATAGGCGCAGTTATTCTACTCATGTTTGAATACATCATCTGGTGTCTTTTTTTTCTGCGTCTTCACTCCGTATAATGTTTGGACTATCTATCCAAATGAGATTAATGTTAAACAAATGCGGTGCATGCTTCTTTGCTTCCCACCCTAAACATGTTATATCATTTCCCTTCTCTTTTGTATGCATGCATGTATATTGTATTTTTATTGTGCCTAGCCAAAAGGCACTGGAGCACTGTACATGGTTAAAGACAAGCCTAAAGTACATGAGTAATGAGGAAGGCCAGGCTGTGGACAGTTAATGCATTATAATGTAGTGTTCTTTATAGTGGTGAGTCTTCAACTCTATCCTAAATTGGAACAGCATCGGGTTGTCCTGATGGATACGGGCATGTTGGTCCAGATCCCGGGCGCATAGATGAACAAGCATTTGCAATGCAATCTGTCTCGCCTTTGGGACCTTAAATGTATTTAGCTATGCAGCACATTAGCCTGGGTGCTGAAACATCTACTGTTCTTTAACACAGAGGGAAAGTAAGCACCAAACTGTGTGACACACCAGGTATGACACATGGAGAGAAATATTGCCTTTCAGCGGGAAATGGTATAGTCCAAAGCTCTATTTTTAATATAAAATCAGGGCCCTCGGTGGTCATATTACTGAAAATACAAGATTTGAAAAAAATATTATTGTCTACAGGTGCTCGTGGAAGACAATTTCTATGGACTGGAATCTAGAGAATGATAAAGTGATTCTGGTATATTACTGACCTCTGCTGCTCGTTTTCTATCAAGAAAGTTAAATAGAGGCAGTTGCCAGAAAAATTAAAAAAAGAAAGTCCCTCAGCAGAAAGCAATTCTGGCATTTCACTGATCTCTACTGGTCGTTTACTATCAAGACAGTTAAATAGAGGCAGTTGAACAGAAAAGAAGTCCCTAAGCGAAAGGAGAGAAGTCCTAGGGCTGATCTCCAGAGCCCACAGAGTACATAAACATATAAGTATATACTAAAGTATATACAAGATTTCTCGAAAGCTCGACCTAAAAAGGTCTGCTATCTTGTGTTTTTTGCCTTTTTTGCACTTCCTAGTATGCAGCGTTATTGTGTCCTGTTTAATTTAATGAGCATACCTGGTGTAGACCCTTGGAGCAGAGAAGGGATAAAATGTGATTCAAACAAAAATGATATGTCCTTTCTTCTGAACACACTTTTTTAGTGTTGGTCTTTGCCCATGCCTCTGAACAAAAATAATATTTTTATTTTGCCTACTGGATGCTGTAGCTGTGCTAATAAGTTATCTGGGTCAAAGATCTTTCGTGGGAATACATTTATTTTTCCTCACATGCAAAGCTTGCACACAGCAATTAACCTGGATGCACATAAAAGATTTGTAAAGAGACAACTAGTAGAAGAAAGAAAGGAAATGTATTAATTAAAATAGTAGTTGGTATGCAAAGGATAAAACAGCCATAGAAACTGAAGCAGACATAAGATTCACTGTGAATGAATAATACATTTGTAAAGTAAAACCCCGGAACACAATCTTGTTACTTCAGAGAATGAAAGAGAAGATTATGAACTCTGTTATGAATTATGTGCCAAATAAACAGTGATCAGAGTTTTTCCATAAATTACAATTTAGTGAAACTGTAATCCCACTCACTAGAAAAAAGAATAAAGATCCCCCAATTATACCATATGGTTTTCTTATGTTCAGCTTCACTTCCTCTTAGCAATCAAGTAACAGCTGTGGTTCTGCCTTATACACTAATACCTTTTCAAAATCTGAGGATGTGTGGTTACAATAAATTAGAGACGTGGAATGAAAAGGAAAATAGAGGCAAATGTATGATGAAACATAAAATATATCAAATTTAAGAGATAGACTAACAGAATCATTTTAGCGATGATGAGATTCAGGCAAATGGCCGAGAATACATGTCTAAAATTGAATATTTACTGGAGTATAACAGAATATAGCTCAAACCTTTATTTATTGTTGAACAGTGTTTGTGGTTCCAACTTTTTTATGGCAGGGCGCTTAACATTAAATGGAGAGAAGTGACATACCTGATAATAAGTTTTTTTTCTAGTAGCAATGTCTCACACATACGCATTATTTGTTCTAATCTTTGAACATGAGAGCAATAAATATTTAACATATGCTCACCATCAAATTGTGCAAAGTGTGTTCACTAAATGTATATATACACACAGTTAAAATTGGATAGCAAAATAAAAAGACAAGCATTTGCAATGTAATTGGTCTCGCAGTTGTGGGAGTTTGAGCTATTGGCTTTGTATATGGCCATGCCTTTTATTTATACATGTTGGTTTTTAAAACACAAAATAAAAGGCATTGTCATTCAATGTGGGGACCAGTGATGACCTATATGAGTCTGTAAATCTCAACCTTATGTGTAAAAATCTTGTGTTTTATTTTGTTAATATTGGTGTTGCTGCCCTGTAATAACTCGGAAACCCTGCCTGTTTCTCTGTGTTTTCTTTTTCTTCTTTTTTTTTTGTTTATTTTTGCCGCTGACGTGTCCTTATGTTCTAATTTCTTTTCTCTTCTCTGTACGTTCATGGATTATCAATAAAATCATTAAAAAACAAAAAAGGAAGAGGTTCATACTCGAAGTTCATGTCCTGTATTCTGAGCCCATTTCACAGGGCATACAACTACTTGTAGTAGGTTTAGGAGCATGAAAACTGGGGATAGGGCATTCCCAAAGGCCACAGGCTGCCTCCATGGTTAGTGCATATCTCTAAAGTGTACAATTTGGAGTCAGGGATACGATACGTGCGTGCAGGTTGAGTTCCAAGTTGTGCTTTGTATAGGCAAGTGGTTCCTCTTTCCTGATAAAAATGTTTTTTTTTTAGATATTGCAATACTGAATACTAAGGATGATATTACAACCTTCAATTTCTCATTTAAAGTAGTTATTCGAGTTTACATATCACTGGCTCCGAATTTTGGCAACAGTAGATTCATTTTCTGTAAAGGCAAGTACCAATTATACATCTTGACATAGTACTGCTATGCCATGGTAGTGCGTTGAAAATAGAAGGCAAATGAGAAGCTCCCTGAGATTGAAGCAAACCCCCTACAGAAATTGAGGTGAATGTTCCATGCACCAAAATGTTGCATGTAACTTTATGTTCTGAAGAAGAGGGTAGTTTAAATTGACCATTTTCCACCAAAATATGTCAACGTTTTTAGCGTGGAGTTTCTGGATGGAACCACAGTGTACCCGAGTCTTCAATTAACTGAATGTGAACTGTAAAGGGATCCTTTTATGCCATAGATCTGTTTTACAAATGTTAGAGCATTTGTGTGAATGAAAGGTTGAGATATAGTGGGTTTACTAAGGCTATATTATGTTAATCTTTTGATATTTTTTGAATATGTTATAATATTGATAATAAACATTAAAACTTTTTTTGAATATATAAATGTGATTATGTTGTAAACTTCGAATCAATTTACATTTCTGCTAAATTTGAAATATAGGGATCAAGCATTTGTTTGCTGATGCTTGAAGGTCAGGACTATACTTGTCTTCCAGTAGGTAGTCACTGTACATGGTCAAGAGTGTGCAAATTGTGTTTGAGCACATGTGGAATGAGTACGTGACTAGAACATACAGGCCATGGCAGAGAACCACATCGTGTACCCATCCACCACCGCACACACCCGAAGACAGTGTGCAATAGAGTCGGGCCACCTGGTAGTGTCACTTGATGTAGATGATGAACGGTGGTGCACTCATTGCCTGCTCTGCAGTTTTGAAGACAGACAAAGTGAAATAGGTATGAGAGGGATGGAGGGTGGGAGCAGGATGTTAGAAAAGAACCGTGCCCCACATTTATTACCAGCTGCATTACACTGGATATGTACAATATGTTTTGTAAGTCCGGGGAATTTTCACAGTATGCTGTCCAAGCTTACATCTTGCACCCTGGTCCCACTGGGTATGGATGAATGTTATGAGTAGTTGGTTTTGAGGGCACAGACATCATATGAAATAATTGAAAATCACTGCAAAGACATCAATTAGTGAATAGATAAGGCTACACAGTGAGCAGCTGGACAGCATAGCACTATAGCTAAAAAAAAGTTGAAAATCTGCTTTTACGAGATTTATGCAACCTTAACTCCCACTGTTATGCATTCACTGCTCATGACATCACAGATAACAGAGCAAATCATATCATTAATGAGTTAATTGTTGAAATTGGATATAACCATGAACATCATTGAAATCATCACTTAAGCTGCTAGCGGATCAAGAGTACCAGGCAAGGCCTGGGGTTCAATATTTATTTTTTGAGATTTTGCCTCATTACAAACTAGACCATAGAGCATCCGAGTGGTTTAAATATAAATCTGCACACAATATACAACCTTCATTTAAAAATTGGAGGAGAGAGTACTCCTGTGGGATAGGACAGTGATTAATCAATCAAACGTTCATGGGCTGAAAGTAACATGCAGGTATAAGTACTAACTGTCCGTAGGAGAGGCCTGCATTCTGTTGACAAAGAGAAACATAACGTCAAGTGGCAGTAAACTATGGAAGTAATTGGAGAACAGTTAAATAAATGGTGTTTAATATTAAGCCTGGGCGGAGTTCTTGGAGTTCTGCTATGCAGAACTCTGCAAAGTGCAAAATAAATTCAGCTGCGCTACACGGAGCCTAGCGAGCAGCAGAGTGCGTTAGATAAATGCCGTTTGCGGTGATTTTCAGTGCCAGGTGCTTGTCCTCACTGTGCAATCATCGCGAACGGCAATATGCACAGTGCAAGCAGGTGCTGCTTACTTTTTGCCGCTCAAGTAGATTTTTACTCAAGAAGCAGCTTTCTCAACGCGAGCGAACGGTTTCTCAATGCGAGCGGTCGTGAGCCTACGCGACCACTCGCAATGAGAAATTTGATCGCCCACATTGAGAAATCTCGCCGGGAGATTGATTTTCCACACTCGTGCTCGCCAACTTGATGTGGACGATCGCAAACGAGAAAAAATCTCACCAGCAGGGGATTTTCCTTGCTCGCGCTCACCAACTTGATGTTGACGAACACGAGCGAGGAAAAAAACTCTGCTCTGCTACGCAAAGCAGAGTTTTTGTGAACTCCACGAGCTCTGTGTAATGCGAGTGGAGTAGAGTTCACAGCCCAGACTTATTAATAAGACATCAAAACTAGTATTATGAGAGCAAGACTAAGGAGACAGTCACATTTCCCAGGAAGCAAACTATCATAAGGCATTACAAAGGTTCTAGTCCATAGGAAAGCTGACTTGGACTCTCATTCCAATCAGAAAGGAAAACGAGGATATAAGTTTGTCAACATAAGTGATTTACAGGCACTTAGGGTTCACAACACTATGCAGGTATGGAATTTGTAGAAGAAAACCTCTCTGAGCTCATTTCTGATTGCTGGTAAAGAAGCTAATGTCTGAATTTGTTGGGGAAACAGTCTCATATTCTGGGAGTGCAGCCAGAAAAGTGCTGTTTTAACCTATGTTGTTTCTTGAGGTCTGTACTTTAATGCTGATGAGATCGCCACAGAGATTTACTTTCTTGACCAGTCAGTGTGATTGATAAGAGTGGATATGAACCAGGCAAGCAACTTTGAACATGGATCTCCCTTCAGTCGATAGCCATCTTAAGGAATGCCGGATAGGGGTTATGTGGAAAGAGCGATCTAAACACCAGAAGTACTGTAGCCTGCAAGAAAGATTGAATCAGACCTAAATGTCATTGGTAATACCAGGAAGGATAGCGTTCCTTTAGTCAATGCTAGAGTGGCCCATCACTGACTGGGGCTAATCCTTCCAAGTAATGTTAAAGTAAGAGGGGTTTTATTCTGTGGGTGAGTTTAAGTTAGAAATTTGAGTGTCTTACCATAATATGGATATCATTGTAGCAATTCAGCCTGCTGTCCAAATTAAAAAATAGGGTTTTGGCATTGTCAGTAAGAAGTGTGTAGCAACCTATTCCTAGAATATTCATTGAATCCAACCACGCTTGCACAGACACTTGTGAAGTATGTGGTGAGAAGAAGAGGAACAATGTTTTTGGGCTTAAAACTTGAGATGGTGTGAACCATTGATATGAACATAAATTGGCCAAGATACGTGTGCCCACACTAGTTTGTACAGATGTTGAATGTGACATTCAGATCTTATGGACACTGCCATTGCATGCTCCATCTAAGGTTTGCTCTTCCACTGAGGTTCATCTTAGTAATTGGAAACATTACACATTGAAGATACTGGTTATGGTGGGAATAAAAACTTAGGGAAAATATTATGAATATGACTGAGAAAACTATTTGGGAAATCATTTTTCGTGATTCCAAACATGCTACTTCAATTAGGTACTAGTGTGGGATATGTCATATGCGATCAAGGGCAATTAGTAAACATTATGAGCACAGTGTGAATACTTGTCCTATCACATAACATTTGACACTGGTTATGTTATATATTATATCCTATGTGGTGAATGAGCATTGCATGCTAAGAGTGGCATAGTTCAAGGGCCTTCAAGTTTTGGTCATCTACACATAAACTGATCAGCTTAGATTTTGTCTAGCAACTTAATCTCATTGCTTACCAAATAACCTTAAATTGACCATAACTAATTATTGAGGGAAGGGACACATCGTGCTCTGACAGGTGCTTTCTCCAGTTTAGTCAATGTACACTAGATTAACTGTATATGTTGTCTTTCCTGTGGTAAGTTACTTTGTCAGTTATCCACTTGCAACTGTAATGTGAAAAATTATATAAAAAATAAGACTGCATAAACAATGACACATCTCACCCAATTTTACAAGTATCCATTTAAATGCTTTACTGTGTATGATGCATTTCTTAAATCAATGCTGCCTAGGTTATATATTGCATGCCAAACTTATCAATATCTTTATTTGCAGTTACAGGGCCATATCAGTAAAAGCGAGCACTGTGAGCAAGTTTAGAATCAGCCTCTGCCACCATTTTGGATAGACCGGTGTCTTAAATAGTTAAAGAGCTCAAGCAGCACATTTGTACCACATTAGACTGTGGGAAATAGTTGCTTGTAATGGGAAATGCAAAGTAATGTGCTGCATTTGGCTGGACATGTAGCAGCAGTTGTTGACGTGGCTAAAGTAACTATACAGATATACAATCAAAAATAACTTAGAGGTTAATTTAAAGAGGACTCAAGTGGCCACAGTTGGCAGGAAAGGGTTCCGAGGAGGTGGCTGGTCATTCAGTGATCTTCAGATCACATTAGAACAAACATATAAGTACTTCGGGATCCATATTGATGCGAAGGGCGCCTTTGTCAAGCATCGGAGAGAAATCGCCACAAAAGCTATGACCTCAAGTCAGCGTATCCAAACTCTACAGAAAGCTGTCAGGTCCTCTCTGAAATGCTCTTGGGTCTCTCTGAAATACTCTTGGGTAAGCTTAGCACCATGCTGAACCAACAGTTAACAAAGATTTACAAATCTGTGCTGCGGCTGCCGAAAACTTCATCTGCAGCCCAGATCCGCTTGGAGCTTGGCCTTCTTAACCACGAAGCGGTGGGTGCCGACGCCTTTCTTAACCTATGCTACAAGGTAAAATGGGCTAGCGTGGGCTCTTTGGAGTCCCTGCTATGGACAGACATTAGCTACTACGGAGCAGATGGATACCATCGTCAATTTTTAAACAACTGAATGGCGTAATTATCTGCTAATGAATTGTGGGAATTAAGTATAAAGAACCGTATCCATCTTTTTTCCTATTCCGCAGGCAGAGCAATCCTAGCCAAACGTAAGCAAGCATGGGCAGTCAGTAGTAATTATCTCATATCAGCCGGCGTCCCCATCATCATATCTTGCTTGTACATATTCTTTGTATTTAAAACAAAGAATTATGGTGCTCAGACTGGGTGAGTGACATTTCTTGAAACATTTAGCCCATTGGCGTCATCCATCAGAGGATAATAAATGTAGAGGTAGTGGCATATCAGACGAATCCTTGGAGCATGTACTGTGCATCTGCCCATTGATGGTGGATTCATGTAAATTAACACTAGGACTGAGTGGAATAAAATGGTAGTCCGAACATGTCGGCAGAGCATCATAGCACCTTAAACCCAGAAAATATGGCCCTAAAGATCTGGCTGGCACCCCTTAATAATGGTTATTTTAAACTTTTTAAGGTGTTTTTAGACATCTGATTGGAATTCCATGCTAATTCTTATAATCTGCTTTTTTATGATATCTTGTCAACTTATAACACGGATAGCGTTCTTGGCAGACCACTTGTGATTATCTTTTACCTTTTAACATTTGTTTCCTGCAATAACAATGCTGCTAGCACTTGAAGCCACTAGAAAATCACCCAATTTTTATGTATTTATTTAAAACTTGCTTTTATCTCAAATATTGATTTTTAATGTGGACGCTCTCTTGCACATTTTGTAAAGGTTTTAATAACCATATGCAAAAAAGAATCACTACATGGCTGAAGTAAGCAACAGAACATAGCACAATGACTTACACAAAGCAACATAACAACATATATATAGCTTAACAGGGGGACAATAATATCAAGCATTGGCAAAGCCTATATATCGGTCTGGCATTGCCCGCCAGCCTATTGGCAATTCCTGATTTTTTACAAAACTTCATTGTTTGGTAAGCTGCTGGGTGTTCGTCCATCTGAGAAAAAAATTGGGCAAGGCAAGAATGTTTTTGGGTCACTTCCTTGTGTGTGTTTGTCTCATTGGGATGGGCAGTGTGCCATAACTCATACTGAAGTCAGCCAATGGTTGAAGTGGGCTGACCCATTGCCACTTGATGCATGCTTGAGCGGGTTGTGGAAAATGTGAATGACACAACCACAGACAAATGGATAAAATTTAGCTGAAAACCCCTATAAGTATACATGTGATACACATATCTTTAGTAATAATCAAAACATCTTGGCTAACACAGACCTAAAAAGCCAATTTGTCTGCCATTGGCAGCATCCTCTGGCCTTTGAGAAAGAAGGAAATGAAGAAAGAAGAGAAGAAGGTAAGAATGAAAGAATGAAAGCAAGAAGAGATGAAAGCATAATAGAAAGCAAGAAAGATTGAAAGAAACATGCAAAAAAAGAAAATAATGATAGGATGGAAAAAAGGAAAGAAAGAAGGAATAAATTATTGAAGGACTGAATGATGAAAGAACACTAGTAAGAAGAAAAGAAAGCAAGAAATAATGAAATAAGGAGAGTAGGAACAAATGTAAGAATGGATAGAAAGAGGCAAATAAGTATGAAAAGAAAGAAAAAGAAACAAACAAACAAAGAAAGAAACAATCAAACAAAGAAACAAAGACAGAAAGAAAAAAGAAATTAATTAAGATAGAAAAAAATGTCAACAAGAAAATAAAGATGGAAAGATGGAAAGGAAGAAAGGATAAGGAGGAAGGAAAGAAAAAAGAAAGGACAATAAGAAGGAAAGAAAGAAAGAAAGAAAGAAAGAAGATGAAAGGAGAGAGGCAAAGAATGCAGGAAAAAGGAAAAAGAAAGAAGAAAGAAAGAAAGAAAGAAAGAAAGAAAGAAAGAAAGAAAGAAAGAAAGAAAGAAAGAAAGAAAGAAAGAAAGAAAGAAAGAGAAAGAAAGAAAGAAAGTTGGAAAGAGAAGGAAAGATGGAAAGAAAAAAGGAAATAAGGAAAGAAAGAAAGTGAAGAGAAGTAAGGCAAGAAAGCAAGAAAAAGAAAACAAACAGGGAAGAAGGAACTACATTAAAAATAGTTTTACTAGTGCTGCAAATTAAACACGATAAAAGCTGATTTTCTTCCTGAGCAAAGTTTATTTAAGAACCATGGGTGAAATTGAGTCCAGAATTAAAATGTTCTGACAAATTGTCCGGTTAAGACTGCTCATGTATAATATTGAAGCTTTTGTTTGTTTACTACATGCATAGTAAAAAGTGAATAACTACTGAACAGTTTCAAATGGACGCAATCTGCTATGCTGTGAAATACCAGCACTCAATTAAACAAAGGGATGTGGCATAATGTCGACTTTGGAATTTGTGGACCAGGTTCAAGTCTTCTCTGATTCTGGTCAATTTATTTAATTTCCCCATCCTCACGAAAAGGAGTGTGTCCTTCTGTAATGTAACGGGTTCTCACATAAAGCGCTCCAATCACTGGTGTAATGAAACTTGAGGGGCCCCCTCTGGACTCAGTCAGGAGCTCACCAGCCAGAGTTTTGTGCTGAGGAGGCCCCTGGTGCTTGTGGGCCCCCCCACACTGCGCGGTCTCTGGGGACCTGTGTTACGCCACTGGCTCCAGTACCGTTAGGTCGAGTTCACACTATGTAAAACTGCAAAGAAAAAAAGCAATTTACAATGGCATTGGCAGGAGAGAGGAACTGATAAAGCTGGAAAGGAGCATGTGCTCTCATCAAGTAGAAAGCATCCTGTATCACCTCAGCTCTAAACCCAAGAGCAACACTAAAGTAATTACAAAGTAAAAACAAAAACAGTGGCACTGAAGGGAACTATCTTGTGTGCGAAGTAGCTGAATGTGAAAGAGCAAAATTGAGTCACTCAAAGTGTAGCAAACTAGTCGCTGATGCGGGCTGTCCCATTGCCACTTGCTTCATGCTGTACAGGGCAGAAGCAAAATGTGAATGACACAACAACATCCCAAAGGGTGAAGAGAGGTGGCTTAGAGCCCCTTGAAGTGAGTATATTACTGTTGGAAAACGAGACAGCATCTGTGAGGCCTGCACAAATAACATGACTACATTTGTCCTTCACTGGGAACAAAACACCCAATTGTAGCGCCTGACTCTCAGAGGGTAGCGTTGCAGAGCAGTCTGAGGCCTACTCAAGGGAGGTGGTGTGGGCTAGTAATCGCCATTTGCAGGTGCACAAAAATAACACTCATTAATTGATTGTCGAGTCTGTACTTTGCTTTATAAAAGTAAGAGTTCATTTATTAAACACACACACTCCTCAATACTATGCACCAATTTACAAATATACATAAGCTTTGTGACATTGCATAACATCTCCACCCCTCCCGCAAAGGGGGGGTGGGGTCTAGTACCACCACTCCCATGTATGCACATCAACTTGCCCCCAATGCAGATAGTTGAACATAACCTGGAGCGAGGGCCCTGCGCACTGGCACCATCCCAGTGGTGACCCACCCCATTACCTCAACAAGCATTAATAAGGGGTAAACCTGCCTTGGTGAGACATGACCCTGACTGAGCATCTCCTACTGACCATAAAGTATGCACCTCTATATCTTAAGGGCTAGCAGTCTGGGGTCTTCACCTAAGCGCAGCAGCAAGAATCCATGTTTACGCACACTTTAGAATGACAGTACTCATCACCTTGGTTGATCATTTGAATGCATTGCAATTACAGCCCCTAAAGGCATCACAGATGAAATCACAGGATTGCGCATATACAGCCAGACACCCTAGCAGGACTGTCTGGCAACATAGCCCCACTTGGCTTATGACATCTCCTTACACATGTGACTTACAGTCCCTTCAAAAGAAGTACTCCTGGCAACTACACTTCTCCTGCAGTGCGCCTCTTCACTTTAAAAGGAATCACAGGTAAAAGCATGGGATTACGTAAATACAGCAACATAACTCCATTTAGCTTAACATCACTTTACACAGGTACTTCACATTACGCATGTGACTTTCAGACCACCTAAAAAGAAATAACCAATAGTAAATGCATTTTGGTGCAATTACACCACTTCACCTCCAGGGGATGCCCTTCTCCAGACATCTCCAACTCAGCCCTTCACTCCATGATGCACTTCATAGTACACCCTCAGCTGTAGAACATAAGTTCCAGCCTAGAAGGTGTTAAGGGCTGGCTGAGCCCTTGAGGGGTTATTCTTTCAGATGCCCCGTGCAACTTATGGGTGGACTGTTCTTCTTTATGCTGGGGGAGGCTGCGGTGCTCCTGCAGCCCCCCTGCACCCCTTTTCACACATGATGGTGACCCCCTCCTCTGGGGGGCACCAGGCACCAAAACGGCAGATTCCTTCGTGTTGGGGGGAGAAGACTGCGCTTCGGCAGCAGCTCCCCCAGCACCTTTTCACAAGTGAGAGTGACCCCCCTCCTCTGGGGGCCACAAAGCACCAAAACGGCAGATTTCCAAATGCCTGGCAAGGCATTATGGGGCGCTTCATGCTCTTCTTTACCAGCCCCAGCCACTGGGAACACTCTCCTCCGCCCTCGGGGTCTCTGTTTCAGCAGGGTGCTGTCTTCACTGGCTCCCTGCGCCAGCCTTTCACCAGGCTCTCCTCTGTGGTCTCTCTTCTCCCTACGCAGAGGCCACTGCTCCTGCGCACCGGTCCTGGGCTCTTCTTCTGGTGCTGTTAGGGTCCTGGGGGCAGTCAGGGGGTCTCTCCTTCAAACTGCCCATTGCGCCAGGCTCCAGCACCTTCAGCCTCAGCAGACCACACCCCAGAGAGAGCTTCTCTTCCTGTGCAAGCACTTTTTAAAAGTTGAGTAGGGGGCTGGCAGGAAGTCCCTGTTGGTCCTATCAAACAGCGACACATCACTTTCCTGCCCCTGCTCCCTCCTTCTTGTCCAGCCTCTGGGTTTCTTAAAAATGTCGTCGTCCAGTGTCTCTGGCCACATGGCCTCTGAAACCCAACTCCTTCCCTCCTTGGTGCAGCCTAGTGCCTGGCACCTAGTGATGGATGAGTCTGTAGCTCCACCCATCATCTCTTCATGGAGAGGAGGCCCTCGCTTGTGGAAGAAAGATTATCAATCCATCCAGCTGAGGTCAGCCCTCAGCCTGGGTCTGGTCATGGCTGGCTCAGAGAAATATGACAGTTCTGGATGACCCAAAAGCAGTACAAATATGACTTTGGACTATGCAGAATACTTATTTTCACATTCGCTACATTGGACTTAAGTGCGTGTCTGGAATCTGTAGGCCTAACGGAAGTTAATATAGCCATGGGCCCCACATCCCCATAGGGGAATAATGAAGTGAAAACACAGTAAAACACACTGACTTTCCCTGGCATGTTTCTTTTCAGTGTATAAAGCCTATTCCATGTCATCACCCAATACTGCCTAAGTCCTGCCACACCATTCACTTTGTAGCTGCTCCTGGACTGCGCACGCTAGGAATCTCCCCTGCGCAGCCCATACACGTGTGCACATGCATGTACACATGTGTCTGCATGTAACCAGCCCAATGTCCCTTACTCCAGCTGCTGTGCAGTGGCCTGGTCAAGCCAGGGGAACACCAGTAAAATCCCCTTGCAGTCTCTTACATCCTGAGTTCACTGTGGGTGAGTCCCAACTTATGAGGCTCCCCCACAGTAAAAGCTCAACAAATAGGTGCTCAAAAAGCGAAAAATCCGAGCGGCCCATAGTGTCAGAACCACCTTCTAACAATTACTGATTTAATTTTAATCAAATCAAAGGATCTAGGCTATTGTCAGACCTAAAAACTAAGGGTCATAATTATGAGCCCCTTACGCCGCCCTAGCATCCTTCATTCCTGACACTCTGGTGAGTCAAACCACCAAACCATATTTATGAGGATATGCAAAGCCACTTTGGGTGGCTTTGAATAGCTTCATAGATATGGAATAAGGCAGTGGAAATCTCTGTGTTGCCTTACTCGTTCCATGGGTGTTGCAGTTGGTGTTCTCACACAACACCCATGGATTTGACACTTACCCTGATTTACAAGACCATGTAAACCTGGGGTTGCGCCAAAACCTTTCACCTCCCGAAATGAGACGTGGCAAGGAGAAATTACTTTATTTCTCCTACTTTATTCCTCTTTCTACTTGTGCTACATTATGCTGCACACATAGAAAGAGGAACCTTCTCCTACATCGCAGCTAAGGCCTGAAACGAGCTCCCCTTTAACATCAGACGCTCCCCAACCTTACACTCGTTCAGTAAGCACCTCAAGACCTGGCTCTTCGACTGATCCGGAGCCGCTCCCCCCGCTAACCCCCCCCCCCCCCCCCGAAGCACCTTGAGACCCTCACGGGTGAGTAGCGCACTATATAAACCCCTGATTGATTGATTGAACCTGACTCAATGGATTATTTCTGTGCAGGAAAGTGCCCCTTCCTGCACTTAAAAAATCCTGCTAACAACACAGGCACCCTTGCACCATGGTTCAAAGGGTGCCTGTGTTGGCGCTAGGCTGCCGAAATGGCACCAGCACAGGGGGACAGGACAGTAATGCACCGTATTGGATAAATACTGTGCATTCCTGCCCTTTCACTTTGATGTAGGGCAGCGCGGAAAGGTTACTTGCTGGGCTGCCCTATGCCAAATCCCCATAAATATGCCCCTAAATGCATCACAACTAATGCAGTAGAATACAACACCACCACATTGTAATAAAGTACCACAAAAACACAGCAGCATAAAAACAACAGTACATATCAGCACCACAACAAACATTGTAAGCAAAGACATTCTAATCACACTTTACCACCGCCAAAGTCCTGTTTTCATAATGTGGTGGTGAAAGGTGTTTGGAGCAAGCACACCTTGCTCACCACCAAGTACATGAATAAGCACCAGTTAAAAATGTTTTGTGATGCAGCCTTCATCGTTTTCTTCTTGTTCAAAACAATGGTGAAATACATAATATAATAGAAAAAAGCAATACTCCAGGTAATATTCTGTAAGAAATTAACAACAACATTAAAGAACCTCTCGTAGCATTTTTCAGTTTAATTTGTGCTGACAAACAATTAAGTAAAGCAGTGTATTTCAAATTCGGGATACCTGGGGCTGTATTATACAAAGGCCTATGGACCCCCTAGACATCCCCTTGCAGTTGGGTGCAGTCACTCACTGCACCCGCCTGGAAGGAGATCTCTCACCCCTCTTAGAAGTGCAGGTGGGTTGCCACCTTCATAGTGAAACACGGAGTGGCTGCGTCAGAGCCACTCCGTATTTCACTTAAATGTGCTACCCCCAGAGCAGCATGAGTTTGACGCTGCCCCCAGGGCAGCTCATTCAATCTAATACGGTACACGGATGTATGACATTACAACGTGTGTCATTACAACGCGTGCAGTTACATCGCATGCGTTACAACGCATGCGATGTTACAACGCTATGCCATTACAACGCAAGTCTTTACATCGACTTGCGCTAGATGGCGTGCTAACATTAGAAAAGTGTAATTTACTATTCCAACTCCAGTCCACTTAACAGTAGGGAAGGTGTTGGGATAGTAAACTACACTGTTTGTAATCTTAGCACGCCATCTTGCACAAGTCGATGTAATGGCATTGCGTTGTAACATCGCATGCGTTGTAACGCATGCGATGTAAAAGCTGCGTGTGGTAAAAACTGCGTTGTAATGGCTGTTCCCCGGTACACTCTCCTTGTTAGCGCCCAAGCCCACCTTTTGAAGTGCACCCAGCTCTAAAAAGGGAAATGCGTCGCCTGGTGTAATACGGCCCCTGGTGAAATCGAATATTACCAGGCTTGTTATGTGTTATTGAGATGCTGCTCTAATCATTCGAAACTATATTGTTTTAACGTATTGTTTAGTGTGCTTATAAACAGAAACGTTTCACCTAGGACACACTTCGAAGTATTCAGAGACCATGGCAATAGTGCAAACATAGCTTATGGTCACAGTTTATTGGGAAAAACCCCTCTTTCCTCACAACTGACTATACTAGGAACTGTAAGAGGACAAACAACTTTTTGGCTTCACGTTTTTCCCAGATCCAGTTTCCGTTGTGCTTCTTTTAGAAAAAAAAAATCCCTAGAATTCATCGGGGAAACATGTTCTTGTAGCCTGAAGCTGGCATGGATTCCAGCCCACATGAAAACATTTGAGGTTTGTGAAATTCGTGAAATGCGAGAGGAACAGATTGTCATTGTCATATCGGGGTGAGTTATAACTCCCTTTAAAGTAAAAAAATAACAAAAACGAAGCTGGGGGTGGGGGTGGGGGGGTGTAAGACTTCCTTGGTGACAACAACAGAACACATATCTGTGGGAAAAATGCAGCAACATAGGACAATATGTCATTTATTCTTTACAGTCATAATACTTACAATATGGGAAGACCCAGATTGCTGTAACTACGTTGCCTACTCAGTACTGAAATGGATTTTATTTCATAATTTTTTTTTTCATTTTTAGTATTACAATTGAATTAGACAAATCTTATTTATTAATTTGATATGTTCATGATAACTGTTGTCCTTGTTAACTATAGCAAACCCAAAATACATTATTTTCCTGTTCAACACAATACAACTTATTTGTATATACGAGGGAGCCTGCATCTAAACATGATAAACCTCTTTAATTTGGACATCCTGGCATATGAATGGGGTAAATCCACGTGTTGCGGGTGGCTCACCATCAGATTTTAAATGAAATTCCATTAATTCTTACATATGTTCAGTATTACAATAGTCTGAACAAGAACATCAGGGGCATATCTATGGGAATAGTGGTGCAGGGCAGCGCACCAAGTTACTTTGCTGTGCTGCCCTGCGCCACAGTGAAGAGCAGGAATGCACGGTGTTTATCCACTTCGATGCATTCCTGTCCTTTCCCCCTGCGCTGGTGCCATTTTGGCAGCCTAGCACCAACACAGGCACCCTTACACCATGGTGCAAGGGGGCCTGTGTTGTTGGCAGGATTGTTTTTGTGCGGGAAGGGGCACCTTCTGCACAAAAACAATTCATGGAGGCGATTTCCTCTTTCTATGTATGCTGCAGAATGCAGCACACATAGAAAGAAGAAAAAACAAGGAGAAATAAAGATATCTCTACATGTTACGCCTCCCCTGGGGTGGCATAAGAGTTTGGCTCATCCTCAGGTTTACAAGTCCTTGTAAATCTGGTAATGCATCAAAAACCATGGGAGTTGTGTGGGAACATCCACTGCAACGCTCATGGAATGCCTCCCTTGCACAGATTGTCAACGTAACATTGCACTGCTTTATATCGCTCTATATTTGTGAAGCCATTCAAAGCCACGCAAAGTGGCTTTGTGTGTCTTCATAAATATGCCGTGGAGCTTTGCGTCGTGCATGTACCACTTTGCGTGGTGCAAGCATGATGTAAGGCCCTCGTACATATTCCCTTCAGTGTCTACTGCAAAGCGCATCAATCTAAAATGAAAAAGACAGACAGGGAAATGGAACCAAGGGAGGGGTAACTTGATAAACATGGGATGTATAAACATAGATTAACAGGAACCTGTATTATTCTTAAAGGAAACAATGAATGATTTCAGGTGTTAAGAGTATTTGGAAGGTGTGTAAAAGATTTTAACTTCTGTTTTCCCACTCTCATAACAAGTTACCTAAAATACTCCTGTTTTGTAATATCCTTAGTCCTCTTGTACCTTTATTCTGGTTTCTCTGATCATCAGTGTCTTACATGAGTCAAGTTAATCAATAGCCATAACATAGAAAGATCATTAGGTTTTTGAAGGACCACAGTGACATTATTAATCTGTAGAAACATGCCTTTAAAAATCTGGACACTAAATTCAAATATTGAAAAATTAAATTTCAGCTTTGTGATTTAAAAGAAAGAGCCATTTTGTTATATTTTGAGAATGCAGTCACTATTTAAATGCTGCAGATCCTTAGCATGATTGTATGTGAAAGGCTCATTGATCATCGTTTCTCAATCCCATCCGAAGAAGAGGCATTTTTCAGTCCTAAATCAATCTTTTAAAAGACACATTCACACATTCACAGGCCACTCACATTGTATATATGCCCCTAATTTATTAAAAAATGTGGGTCCAGAAACGCCATACTGATAGGAAGGGATTCAACAACGGTTAATGTCAAACACCCCATGGGCAATAAGGATTCTAGGATCAGCATGCAAAGTCCAACCTAACACACACACTAACAGATAAATTGTGTCTATGCTTCATGCCTGCAGTTCATGAACTGATAGAGTTCTCATACAACAGTAATGCCTCTATTCAAAGCAATAGGACTGATTGAGCCAGTGTATAGCGGGTGTAAATGCTGAAAAAAGAAGTGTACATAGAACAGAAGCATCTATAGATGGTTCTTTCGTTTCTATTCTTATGACCTGAAAGCAGAAGGCCATTCTGGGGACTCTGTATTTCTCTTGAAACCAACAAATATTTGCATGGGTATACTCACAATAAATTTTGTAAATTTATTTCTGAAACCCGTCACACATTTTGCAGTGGTAACACCAAGACATGTCTTGTTGTTAATATTAGTTCAACATTGGCATTGTGTATTTGAGGAAGTTACTCCAGACTCTTCAGGAGACCATAATACTAGCTAGTTTGCTTTATTCAAGTTTGAGAAGTCACAATAAAGACCCAGCTCACCCATTGGCCAAGAAGAAGAGGACAACAAAAACAAAATGAACTATGTATTTGATTATGACGTTCTGAGGGACAAAGCCTCATAATTGGATGAATAATTTAATTCCTAACTCTATATTAAGATTCAGCGTGGAATTCTTAACTTTTTCCTTGAACACGTCCTTGAAGACTGATCCTTAAAATGATCAAGTCCCACTTTTGCCCTTCTCACCAAATTGTTCATATAAACTAAATAATAATTCAGTAAAAAAAAGGTAGTCCCTGTGTAAGTATTCACTAGGGCTGATGTAATAGTGGTGCCCCACACTTATTCCTGTTGTTTCCCATTGGTTTTGCGGCCAAACTGTTCTTCTGCTTTTCCACTAAAACACAATTGGCTTTTTAGCTTTCTAGCAAGGCCATGGTAAACTGGCGCATTAAATACATCATTGGTGTGAAATTTTATTTCCATGAATGAGTTGCAATGCATATTTACCCCACCCACATTTATGACTACAATGTTGGGACCCAGAGCACAACACTGGGCTCTGGCTAGGCTGCAGTTTTAAAATCACTCCAGTGACCCATGGTAGGGAAAACTGATGTGTGATGAAAAAGTAGGAACTTTATTGTGTATGTTAGGTAATGTAGCAAATGGGTTCCACCAGAATTTTTCACTTTTGCCAACCCAGTTTGTGGACCTTTGCTATGGGAGAGCCTCACTACCTGAGTCTCACTCATGGTAAATTCATGGTAATTGGACAGAGCGTGGCAACTGCCAGTGTCTGTATTTTAAGATAAGACCACCTCTATGCAGCGATTGTAAGAGGTACTCGACTAGTTACATGTGATCATGTGTGCATGCATTTGTTTGGGCTGCACGTGTCAGACTACTGTCATGCACAGCCTGGTCATTGCACACAGCTAGCCTGGTACAGAAAAGACACTGTGAGAATTGGTGGTGACGTGGGGTAGGCCTTAGAATAATTTTTGCGTTTGTCGCCCTAAGTGGGAAGGGCATGCCCAGATGAGGGTCCTATGCTCACCATGCCACTGGAGTCAAGCTAGCCTGGCTGATGAGGGGTAATACCCTGAAACTGGTCCCAGGATGCTCATTTCCAGTCCAGGGAGGACCTGGCCTGGCAGTTCGGGCTGGACTCTTCCCATGGGGAGCAGGGTCAAGACGGCTGTCTATATGGCTGGGTCTAAACTGGAATGGGATGGTGAGCAAAACAACTATGAATTTAGGCTCAGATCTCTATAATGAGGGTGAATTTTTGACATTGTTTTAGCATTCCGTCCATCAATTGTTCTTTTTGCATTTGTGGCCCTAAGTGGGAAGGGTATGCCCTGACGTGGGTCCAGTGCTCGCCATGCCACTGGAGTCAAGCTAGCCTGGGTGATTCCCATGGGGAGCAGGTTCAAGATGAATTTGCATATGGCTGGGTCTAAACTGGAATGGCATGGTGAGCAAAAAACAATGGATTTAGGCTCAGATCTCTGTACTGGGGTAAATGTTTGATATTGTTTCATCATTCCGTCCGTCAATTGTTCTTTTTGCAATTTGGAGCAGTTTGGGAAAGGCCTGGACTCCACTGCCAACCCCACAGGTGTTCTGCAAGACAGCCAGGATTCTCTGAAGAGCAAAGACAGGAGATTGGTCTGCAGGCTGGTAGCGGAGGGGTTGTGCAAGGTGCCTCCACCAGAAGGCGAAGAGCACCAGGAGCCAGGCTGAGGAAGCGGCTGGTACAGGGAGCAAGAGAATCCAGCTCCCCACAAAATATAGCCCTTTAGAGGCCAGGATGGCTGTGGAAAATGCCTCTGGTGACTAGGCCTGGTCACCAGTTGCAAACTGAGCCAAGCACAATGGAAAGCGCCCAATGGGGCCAGAGTTATGCTTCTTTGAAGATTTGCGATAACCAAATGGGTGGCGCTATGCAACATTTCCAAAGATTACTCTGGATGTGGCCCAGGGCCCATGGGTTTGTTGGTATTTATTTCCCATTTCCCTATTTTATATTTCACTTTGGGGTGGGGTGGGGGCATGCATGGGGCTTCCTTTCCGAAGGCAACTTTTGGCCCCAAGGACCCCATCTCCTGGGGTTGCAACACCCCCTCTCCTAAGGCCTAGAAGAAGCTGGAGCCGGGCATGTTGCCTGCCCCAGGTGCCTGTGTCTGGACTGGTTGTGTTGCTCCAGCCTTCCGCTGCCCTGCCTGCACTCCTCAAGGATATGGGGAAGCAACACTGCTCCCACCATGGGTGGGAGCCAAGAAAAGAGCTGCTTCAGCCCAGTAGAAACAAATGAGACTGCTGGAGGAGCCCATGCCTGTTTTGGAAGGCACTCAGTGAGCCGGCTGGGGTGAAGAGGGACCTTGGGCCATCCCTGATGCCCACAACGGATAGATAAGGTTCTGGGTGCCTGGGATGGGACCAGGGCACCCAAATAATAAAAAAACGAAACCCCCTGCCACTGTGCAAGGCCACTTGAAAAATAGAGAGTGGTTGAGATGCACATCTAGTGTGCAGAGCTCACGAGAGGAATGCTCAATAATGCACCGCATAGGCTTATTTTTATATTTGTCTTGCTCTGTCATTCCCCAATTTGGCAGCGGCACCACTAATCTATGTTATGAGTGTTGTGGGGGGCAGCAGCCCCTGAAGTAATTTAAATGTTAAACCTAAGTCACTTGGGGCTTTATATCAATGACCCCAGGTGAGGTTTCCATTGACTGCTTTTGCCAAAAGCTCTGGAGTGCTGGCATCCTAGTGGTTGGTTCTATGGCTACATTACGCAGCCTGTAGCAATTAGAGGAAGACTTTGATACACATGTTGATTTTGAACTTAAACACTCTATTGACAATGTTTGTGGTGAACGACATATTGCCTATGCTTAGAACGAATGTAATTGAATGTGGTTATAGCTTTAATTAGTTTTTATGGTAATACAATGGTGGTATATTGCTCAAGAATAACATGTGGTTGCTGCTGTTAATGTGGTGACACCCTAACAAAGCCTGTAGACCTTTCTTATATAGTGGTGGTTGCCTCCGGGTAGTTACAGCTAGGACCATCTTTCCACAGGTAATGGATTTTTGGTCCTGCTAATAACTTTTGTGCCTTTTGACACATCTTACGAAACTTTCGAACAAAAATCTCATCCTTCTCAGATCCTTCTTAGAAAGTTTCTACGGGATACGTCAGGCAAGGGGCGAGAAAAAGCGGGAACCCAAAATGCTTTTCCCCTTGCAGTTTTTTATAGGTGTACTTAGCTGCAGTCAAAATGGTTAAATGGAATTGTACTAAATTTGGCAGAAAGCTAGATCTTTACCCAGAAAGCCTTATTTTGTGATTTAGTGTACATCCCTTCAATAGGTAATGAGAAATTAATGTAAAAATATTGGTATATGTCAGGTGGTGGAGGGTCCTTGGACCTGATAGATCCAAAGATTAGATCTGATTAGATGTCACAGCATCATCAAAAATGTGGCAGCAGCCATTTTATGACTTGGGGAAATTTTGACTGCAGTGAGCAGTTGGTTTGCATTCCCTTCCACGCCCGCTCCTTGCTGATAGGTCTGAAATAGTACCTAGATGCCCATATATGGTTAACATTGGCTTTTAATTGCTACTTTATGGTTTTTTGCCACTTGCTGCCATAAAACGTTGAAACTCCTTATCTCTGGTTTTCCTTAGTCAATTTTCCTGATTAAATTTGTATTGCTTTTTCAATTGATTGGTAAATTGTATTTGTTTTGTTCTCATCTTTAAGGCTGTCTGGATCTGCTTGTTCTTAAATATCTATGGGGAACTGACCAGACTGTGTTAACTATGTTAGTAGCAATGCCCATCTCCCAAATTAATAACTACATTTATGACATTCGGGCTTTAAGTATCTGCCAACTCAGCCCTCCTTTTGCATGCAGGTCATAATAATGATCTGTTAACAGGATACATGTACTTGAGCAGCTGTGAGAATTGGTTTCCTCCTTGCAGATGGTTTGATTTTTGAAGTAGGCAAATATGTTTATCTATCTGCATATTGGCCACCTAAGTGCCTTCTTCCAAAGTCAGTGGAGCCAGTTAGAATGTACCTAACTAAGAAACATTGAATCTGAATCCATTCAAGCAACAATTTAACACATTATTTTCTTTAGATGAAGGTTCAGCTTTTCTGAATGCTGCAAGTTTATATGATGAGGTATCTTCATACTTTGTTGCGAGTTAGAAACTTCCTCATCATGAAGTTTTGAAAAGTACATTGGAACACCTCTCTAAATGAGAGTGTCCAATGTTGGTCCAGGAGGCGTAAACACATGCCAGATTTTGAGGATAACATTATAAGAAAAATGTGCATAAAGTAAGGTGAAATGGAGCTGCAATACATTGTCAGACGGTATCAAACTTGCCCTCCACCACCTAAGTCGTACCCCAACATTACAGCGACTGGGGACTGGGGGGGAAAGGTTTGTCTCACGTAAAGTGCTGGTGTAATGAAGGGCCCGCATTGCAAAAACACTACGAAGAAATATGGAAGTATCGAAGTATTCTCCCTTCGGAGCATCCCATGGGAGCTGACACTTTCAAGAACATTTTCCAGATTGTTTTATGCTGCGTTGATAGAGGCACTGGACAGATCCAAACAGATGGGAAAGAAATACAGAGGGGAAGCCGGGTTTATCTTTTAATCCAAAGTCATCTGTAAAGCGCCGGCTTTATCAGCTGCAGATGGGCAACCACAAAATGGTTGTGATTTGTTTTTCGATTGTTCCACTTTCCATAACTTCTTCCCCGGCACGCGATGAAATTATGCCTGGAACTTCCTAATGTGGTGCTGAAGCGGAGGGCTGCGGCCCTGGGAATCACGGCTGTCTGTGGGCGGCTGATCCGGAGCTCACAGTGGAGGGGGGCCCAGATGTGCTCCGGAGAGCCTGTCGATCCGTGGGCAGTGGTCATTACCTGGCATGCAGGCGGCCCCGAGAAAGAAAGGGATGGAAACATCCTCTGCAGGTCATACATCACAAGGTTGACAGCAGAGTCCAGCTTGTTGTATTTAAATCATGAGTGCAGCTGCTCGGTTGGGGAGCCCCCCTCATTCGGAGAGCCGAGCGAAGTAAGCAGCCTGTGAGAGAGCGCTATAGTAACTAACTAGGGACGTGGTGTTCACGTGCGCACCTGTATTCCAACACCCCTAAAACATGTTGCCACTTTCCATTGTCACAAAGTTGCATTGATGATCTGGCCTGTCAGGGAATAAGAGATGAAAACCTTGGGGCAGATTTACGAGCCCCTTGCGCCACTTTTGCGTCACTTTTAAAATGAGAAAAGTGACGCAAAAGTGGCGCAAGGGGCTTGTAAATCTGCCCCCTTGTTTATTAATGGCGGAAAAATGGAGGCAAACCCTTCTTTTTTCTTTTTTTAGAGGTTTCTGAAGTCAAAAGGATCTTGGGGCAGATTTATCATTGAGTTGTGTTGCCCGTGCGCCACGCAAGGAGGGGCAAGTGCGACACAACTACCAAGTCAGATTTATCAAGCCATGCAAGGGCATGGCTTGAGAAATCTAGAGCAATGCAACGCAGCACAGATCGCTGTGTTGCGTTGCGTTACTCTGCCCCAGGGAGGCGTTACATGGGTGGAGCGTGGGTGTTCCCACGAATCCACCCATAGATTTTGATGCATTCCCAGATTTACCATGAGTGGTAGGTCTGGGAATGTGTCCCCAGGTGGGATTTAACGAGGAGAAAAAAAAATTTTTCCTCGTTTTTTCCTCTTTCTATGTTTGCTGCATTATGCAGCACACATAGAAAGAGGAAAGTGCCTCAGAGGATTGGTTTTGTGCCAGAAAACCTTGCAACATGGTGCGAAGGTGCCTGTATTGGGGCTCGGCAGCACATTGTGCGCCAGTGCAAGGAAAGGACAGGTATGTGCCGCATAGCATGTTAAATGAGGGGCATTCCGTCCCGTTCATGCCGTGCAGTGATTTGCTGCACTGCATTGCATGAAATAATAATAAATCTGCCCCCATATTGCTGCAAGATCTGAGTATAAAAGTGGGGTATGACCCCATCCATACACATTTTAAACGATAAATGTAATATTATGCATTTTTAGGCTATCACATCTGTGAGAGAGTGCCACTCACTGGCGCTCCCTTAGCTGTTCATTTCTTTTTTTTAAGTTCAAAAGATTTTTATTTGATAAATAAAGGTGTCGATACATAAGAAAACCTAAAGCATAACAGCAATATAAGAGGAGGAATAAAAAACATGACTATGAAAATGAACATAAGATTAAGAGATAACAAATAATTGAGGCTATATAACAGAAACAGTACTAGAAATAACATATAGTAAAATGGATTATAAAAAAAATGCAAAGGAACAAAAAAGGTCAATCAAGGTGGCTTAGAGACCTCCTGCTGGAAAGGAGGTAAATGAGAGGAGCGCTTAGCACAAATATCAAGGTACAAGGTCACAGGAAGCCAAAGATCATGTCGCTTTTTGACTAAACTGAGGGGATAAACAAAAACTGTATCTAGCCTGTGATTATGACATACGTTGTACCACCATGCTCTGAAAGAAATGTTAGCAAAATTTTTCCAATTAACGGTAATTTGTTGGAATGCAACAGCTAGCAACAAGTCAACAATTTGCACATTAAAATCAGTATCTGTCCAGCAGGGAGAGAGACTCCCTAAGAAAATATTAACGAGGGAGAAGGGAAATGCAGTGTGAAATATGACATTAATTTGAGCCCAAACTTGTTTCCAAAAATTGTGCGTAGCAGTACAAGAAAAAAGCATGTGAAAAAGAGTAGCCTTAGGTGTCGAACAGGACCAACAAAGGTCAGGGATTGAAGGGAACCTCTTACTCAGCATATGAGGTGAAAAGAGAAGTCTGTTATAGATAAAAAAGAGGGTTTGTGTGAGGGAAGCGGCCCTGGACGATTTGCGGAGTTTGGTCCACAGTTTATCCCAAAGAGAGGTGGGCCAAGAAATGTCAAAATCAGATTCCCATTGTTCCTCTACCGTGGATTTTGGCCTAGGTGTGAGAGTCTTGTGGAGTGAGTTGTAAATTGAGGAGGCTGTGGGATGAGTACGCAACAAGGAATGGAGGTGGAGAGTAGGATTAGGAGGATCAGATTGGGTGGGAGAGGTAGAGAATTGGGCAAAGGTGGACATAACTGCGTTCTTAAGCGTGCAGTACTTACGGGCAAAGGAATGAGGAAGATTACAATTTTGGCTAAGAACGGAAAAAGGTAAAAAATCAGAGCCAGAGAAAAGGTGGGATACCCAGATCAAACCCTTTTGTCTCCAAGATTTCCAATAAAGGGGTTTGTGATTAACGAGGATACTGTTATTATACCAAATGGTGGTTTTGAGAAATTCGGCTACAGAGGAAGGAGGGCTTGGGGAAGTGCAAAGAAGAAGTTTGGCTTTGAACTTATGAATAGGGGTGGAAAGAAACTGGAGCTTACGAGAAAATGAGAGATACTCAGCGAAAGTAAAGGGGGATAAAGAAAGACGCTCAATAACAAGCCATAAGGGGGAAGATTCAGCAGGATCCCGCAACCAAAGGGAGGCTTGCCGCAATAGGAATGCTTTATGATAAGTGGGAAAATCCGGGAAGTTGACCCCACCCTCTGATTTGGGTAATCGTAGTCTGAACAAGGACATACGCGCTTTTTTGCCGGACCAGAGGAAGGAAGAGAGAATAGTATTGATTTTCCTAAAAAATGTAGCTGGAATAGGAACTGGAATATTGGAGATAGTGTAAAGAACTATTGGGGAGAGCATCATTTTAATCAGGTCGAGGCGACCCCACCAGGAAAGGTAAAGCGGGTGCCACCTAGAAGTGAGGTCGGACAATTTCTGGGTACATTTATTAAGGCACAGCGAGACAGTATCGGAAAGAGAAGGGGTAATGTATAAACCAAGATATTTGATGTGTGAGGGACTCCAGGTGAAATTGGACGCAGCAAAATCAAGTTTGAAAGTAAATTTAGTAAGGGGTAGAATTTCACATTTGTCGTTATTCAACTTATAACCAGAAATTTGGTAATATTCATGAACTTCAGTTACAAATGCGGGAATAGAGATGGTAGGATTGGACATAAAAAGTAGAATATCATCTGCATATGCAGCAAGTTTTATGTTTGTTTGGGAGATTTGGAAACCATGTAAATTGGGATTTTGGCGGAGTTTTGAGAGAAAGGGCTCTAAAGCCAGATTAAAAAGGAAGGGGGAAAGGGGGCAGCCCTGACGGACCCCTCTACCTAAGTTGAAGAAAGAAGAGATTAGACCATTAGCACAAACCGCCGCTCTGGGACTGGAATATAGGAAAGAGACAAAGGAAATAAAATTAGGACCAAACCCAAACCATCTGAGGGCGGAAAAAAGGAAAGTCCACTCTACTCTATCAAACGCTTTTTCTGCGTCCAAAGCGATTGCCGCTAGTGAATCCTGGAACCGTGAGGATTTGGACAAGACATTAAACAAAAGTCTAGTATTATCTGTGATAAAACGACCCTTGACAAATCCAGATTGTTCCGGGCCCAACAGTTCAGGAAGAAAGGGGTCTAGTCTTAAGGCAAGGGATTTAGCATATATCTTATAATCAATGTTAACCAAGGACATTGGTATATAATTCTTGCAATGCTGGGTGTCTTTTCCTTCTTTGGGTATAATACATATGTGGGTGTCTGAGAAAGTACCTGAGGAAGTACCACTAAGAATAAAAGAATCAATAAGAGAATGGAGTCTGTGTAGTAGTAATTTAGAAAAGTGCAAGTAAAATTCAACTGTAAATCCATCCGGACCCGGGGCTTTATCTTTCTTGAGTGACTGAAATGCAGTGTGTAGTTCGGAACTAGAGATGGGCAGTTCAAGAATGGATAAGTCAACAGGAAAACTGTGAGGTGCCTGAATGGTGGAGAAAAAGGTAGCGAGTGAATGGGGAGTGGGGCGAGTTTCAGAAGAGTAAAGTGTGGAGTAAAAACAGGAAAATTCCTCTAAAATATCAACATCAGTGTGCCTTAAAACAGAATTAACATCATAGATAGACTCAATGTTCAATTTATGTTGCTTGACTTTTAAATAGTTGGCTAAAACCTTCCCCGCTTTGTTCTTTCCCCCATAGAATTTTGAAC
This sequence comes from Triturus cristatus, assembly GCF_964204655.1. Lineage (NCBI taxonomy): Eukaryota > Metazoa > Chordata > Amphibia > Caudata > Salamandridae > Triturus > Triturus cristatus. The sequence goes on from NC_140593.1 coordinate 201,970,786, forward strand.
TAGATTTCAGCAAATATAACGAAGCATCATCAGTGGATTGTTTATTAAATTGCATCTTAGCTTCAATAAGAGTAGTCAAACTTTCCTGCGAGTGGGAAGTGTTGAAAGAGTGCTCCAGTTTTTTAATCGTGAGGAGAAGATCATTAGCACGCTTGCGGGCACTCTTATGTTTTCTAGCCACATGATCAATGATGAAACCCCTGGCTGCAGCCTTATAAGCGTCCAAATAGTATGCTTGGGCAGAGTGGGTGTGTCATTAATGGCAAAAAATTCTGTAGTAAATTCAACAAAGTAGGTGGTAAATTTGGGATCAAGGAGTAGAGTATTATTAAAGCGCCAACGTTTTGGCCCATTGGACTTGGGTAAGACATCAATGTTAACCAGTACAGGGGCGTGATCAGAAAACAAGATGGGACCAATATCGGCGTGAGTGAGGGACTGAGAGATATGATGGGAAAGAAAGATGTAATCAATACGGTACTGTGATTGGTGGGACGGGGAGTAAAAGGTAAACTCTTTAGTAGTAGGGTTACATAAACGCCAGGCATCAATGAGTTTGTGCTGGGATATTGCCTGAACAAACAATTTATGAGACTTATTAGGGATATAAGATGCTTTGGAGTGCCTATCTAAAAAGGGATCAAGGGGTAGATTGCAATCTCCTGCCATAATAAAGTTGTTATCAACGTATTCAGAGATACGGGGAGCCATTGTGCGCCAAAAAGCAGGGTCGCCACCAGTAGGTTCGTAAATATTGAAAAGGGAGATGGGAATACCCTTCGAGGAAAGTTTGACATACAACCATCTTCCTTCAGGGTCTGACTCAGAGGTTAAAAGCGAATGAGAGAGAGATTTGCGGATTAACACAGCCACACCATTTCTCTTACCATCACCAGGAGCAGAGAACACATCGCCTACCCAACCCCTCTTGAGCTTAGCAGCTTCAATATCAGACAAATGGGTTTCTTGTAAAAAGGCAATATCTACATTCAACTTGGCTAGATGAGAGAGAATTTTTTGCCTCTTAATAGGAAAATGAAGACCTTTAACGTTCCAAGAAGCAATACGTATTGACATTAAGGATTATTAAAAGAGTAAAGCAAAGAAAAATTAAGACATCGAGAAAAAGCCTTGCAAGAAATAAGAGCATAGGAGAAAGAAGAGAAGAAATAGGAGTAGAGAAGAAATGAAATGAGCAAGAGAAAGAAGAGTAAGAGAAGACTAAGAGATGTCGTAAAGATAAAGAGAAGCAAAGGTGTTACTAAGATCGGTGAAAAGATAAAATGAAGTCCAGAAATATTGAGAAGTAAGGTCCAGTAAAAGAGAAAAGAGAACATACGCAAAAAGACCAATGAACAAGCAAGATAAGAGAGAAGGAGGTCAAAGAGAGAAGAGTGTAAGTATGAGCCAAAGGAGAAGTGAAGTAACAGGGGAATGAAATATATAAAAAGAGAGAAGTATGACAAAGGGAGCCAATAAGCGATGAGGAGAAAGAAGAAGCGAAAGAGAAAAGAAGAAAAAGGTCGCGAAAGAGGTATTGACACCAATAAACTTGAAAATATGAAGGGAAAGATCAAAATGAGGAGAAACAAAATGAGAGCAAACATGTCAAAAAAGGGATGAGGAATACTTACAAAGGGCAATTTAGGGAAGATACGTTCAGGAACAAGGACAAGCAAGGACGTACGTGGAGGCGGGGGGAGGGAGGTAGGGCCAACTGGAAAAGGCAGGACACTCGGGGTCAGTGAGACGTTCAACCAGAGGAACAGGACGGAACGCGGAACATTAATCTGTGAAGGAAGGAAAAAAGGTAACAAGGTTAGGCGACGGCAAATGACAGGGGTACAAGACAAGCAATGAATGGGACGAACCAAAGAACCACAGCAACAGTAACCAATACTACAATGGGAAGCATAAACTCATCAAGAGAATATGCAAGTATGAGAACAGCTGAATTAGAGAAATCAGCAGACATAAAAAATTGGGACATCATAGTACAACAACAGAAAAAGTCATGGTGGAATAGAAGAGGAAGGCCCAGTAAGCTCCATGTCAGCCTGGCCGCAAGAGTTCAGGAAACTCCGAAGTCGCGTAGGCTCCTCATATGTCGTAGTCTTATTATTGTAGGTGACTTTGAATAAGCAAGGGTGGAAGAGACCATATCTGGCACCAATGGAGCGGAGGTCAGGTCTCATATCCAAGAAGGCCTTACGACGATTTGCAGTGGCTCTGGCGTAATCCTGCGCAAAAAACAAAGTGGAACCAGACCATGTGAGACGAGTAGAGGCTCTGGCTGCTGAAAGAACCCTCAGCAGATCTGTGTATTCCAGAAAATACATTATTACTCCCCTGGGCTTCACTGACGCGGATGAAGAGGAGGAAGCTCGACCAAGCCCCTGGGAGCATGCTGGATATTGTGCGGGGGATCCTCTGGCAAGTGTAAAAGTTTAGGAAGAAAGGATTTGAAAAAATTTATGGGATCGCTCCCCTCGCAGCCCTCCACCAGGCCGTAGAGGCGAAGGTTGTTGCGTCTGTTTCGGTTTTCCAAGTCCTCCACTTGCTTTTGGAGAGAGGAAATCTGCGTATCCATATGGGTGACCTTGGCAGCAGAGTCCTGAAGCGAGGAGACATCACGCTCCACCGACGTCATTCTCTCATCCATCGAAGCCCAATTATCAGTTAGGACCTGCAGCTTAGCGTTGGTTTCTTCCATGAAAGGACGCAGGGCCCGTATCTCTTCAAGGAGTAATTCCATCGAAATGGTCGAAGAGGACTTAGGAGGCGAAGGTGGATCTTTTTTTAACCTCTTAGGCGTCATTTTTACTGAAGACTGTGAAGAGGCTTCCATGTTCGACGTCGTCTCACTGGTAGGGAGAGACTGAGAGGCTTCTAAATGAGCCAGCTCCGTGAAAAGCTTGGAGTTTTTAATATAATTGCGTTTTTGGATCTTGCTGGAACAGTCAGCCATCAGTGTATCTATGGAGTGCAGGTTCTCAGAGAACACTCTGCCCGACTGAAAACAGAAACAAGTACTTTACGGGATCCTGAGAATGTGGAGAGCAAAAGAGGAGCAAATGGAAGGAGTTGGCCAGAAAAAATGCTAGGCCAGGGTAAAGGAAAGAGAAAAAAAAAAAACAATAAGAGGCAAGAACGTCACAGAACCAGGAAATGCAGGTTGAGGACCTAAAATGGCTGCCGCAATTGAAGAGCGCAAAAAATATCAGTTAAGTCCATGAAAAAGCCATAATGATTGATGAAAAGTCACCTAGAGATGCAGGTTTGTAACATCTGTGGAAGCTGGATACATTGCAGGATCAGCGAGGGAGCCAAGAATCCACTACACGATGAAACGCATTGCTGAGGGGCTCTCAAGCAGTCATCGGCAAAATCGACAAAATGGCGGCCGCGGCCAGTGCAGAGCCGTGACCGAGAGTAAGAAGGGCAGCAGAGTTGAAGGCAGGTCCGCCACAGTGCCAGAAGCGGGCTCAGTACACGCCCAGCACCTTCCGACGTCGAAGGCTTCCTTCCATTGTTCGCGTAGGAAGCGCGAACTGCCAGTGAGCTCTGGCACGAACGGAGCTCCTACGCCGACGCCGCCATCTTCCTTGGGCACCTAGCCACGCCCCCCTTAGCTGTTCATTTCTGTTACTCAATAATTCATTGCTCATGCCTTTCTTTTACAGAACCAAAAGAATGCAGATTCACTTCAGTTACTGAGTGATTTTCACATTCCTTCTCATTACTGTAGCAAACCATTGTGCATTCGTCTGCATTTCGTATTAAAACAGTGCATGACGCCTTTCATCTCTTAATAAATGAGTACATATTCTTTTTATTATGTTTCCAAACAATGCACATTCATTTCAATTAGTTAGTGAACATGTGAACATCTATTCCCATTACTGTAGCAAAATAATCTGCATTACTTTTAATTTTTTAATATATAGTTCACATCCATTCCATTTATACAGCCACACAATGTACAATTGTTTCGATTGCTAAATAAAAAGCGCATGCTCCTATTCGACCAGTTCAAGTTTCCGTTAAGAAATTTACTAGTGTGGGCAAGGAGCAGGATACTATACAGGCACACAGTTTGCATACATGTGTTTAAAACTGAACAGAGGGTGTCCTTGCACTTGAAGCTCCTCCATAATGTTTAGGGTTGGCAGCTACATAATGTAAGGGCAGGTCTTAGAATTTCACCACTGAATGGTGCCAAATTAAAACAAATGAGAACAAAATGGCTTTTTTGTAAGATAAGAGCACTGTAGCAGCAAAATTGCATTTTGCCTGGTTCGCTAAACATCCCTGAAAGGTCCTCTGAGCATCATCTGACAAGGGATTTTCCTCATTTCCCAACCAACAAACCCCTCTGCAGCAGATCATATTATGTTATATGTTATCTTATGTTATATTTAATTTATAAAGCGCACGGCTACTCAAAGTGTCCCGGCGCTTGCTCCAGAATGTAGACTGCACACAGATCAGAAGCTAAAAAAGCAACGTTTTAAGATTTTTCTTAAAAAGCAGAGGGTCCTGAATGCCCCTGAGTGCCAACGTTAGCATGTTCCAGGCCAAGCCGGCTTTACGAACAAAAGAACTCCCACCGAGCCTTTGGCGATTGAACCTGGGGGTCTGTATCAATAGCTGGTCGGACGAGCAAAGCTGTATACTAGGTTTATAAAAGGCAAATCTCTGCTGAAAATAGATGGGGCCTAGACCATAAAGGGCCCGATGTGCAATGGACATCATTTTGAATATTATCCGAGATTCAACTGGGAGCCAGTGCCAGTTGCGCAGATGGATACGAACACTATGTCTATATGATAGTCCCAGTAGCAATCTGGCTGCTGAATTTTGGACTACTTGCAATTTCCTTGCAAGGTAGCCTGGACTGCCAACCAAAAGAGCGTTGGCATAGTCCAGTCCGGACAGGATCAGAGTCCGGACCACAGTTTCCTTGGCACTATCAGGCAGAAGAGGGAGAAACTTCCTCAGGATTTTCAAAGTGCCAAAGCAGGTCCCTGCCAGTTTCTTCACTTGTGTCGAGAAGTTCAAGTTTTCGTCGAACCAGACACCAAGGTTTTTAGCAGTGCCCTTACCCTCGGTGGGTCGGGGGAAATCAGGGGGCCACAGCCTTTCTTTGAAGTCCACTGGGAACTAGCCATACAGGAGCACTTGGGATTTTCCTTCATTGCACTTCAACTGTCCACTCACCAACCAGTGAAACACAGAGGACAAACAGTGCTGCGCCGCCACAACAGAGTCGTCGCCCTTCCTCCAGGAGAACAAAAGCTGCGTATCATCTGCGTAGGCCATCTCTTTAGCCCCCAGTGACTCCGCGAGATAAAACCGGTGGAGTCACATAGATGTTCAAAAGGAGAGGGCTGAGTGATGACTAAGGGTGGGCGACAATTTCCTTTCCGCTCGCGGAACTTGCGAAATTTTGACATTTTCGCGTTCTGCGCGGAAGGCGAAAATGTCGAAACGTCCGCGATCCGCGGCGGAATGGAAATATGCAGGGCAGGATTCATTCTGGCACGATACTCCTCTCATTAAACCTCAACAGGAAGCACTTACAGATATAAATAAAGCAGGTGCCCGAGTTGAAGCTCAAATTCAGTAACGCATTAATCAGCACAAAAGATTTGTGAGCATGGTGGAGGCTAGGCAGGTGTGCTTTCTCTCCATATCTACCATCAACAATTTGCTGTAATCCTTTTTTTTTTTTTTTTTTTAATTTTTCCAAAACCTTTATTCAGTCTGAGATAAGCAGTACACAGCCCCTGTGCCTACAACCAGCAACTGGCCGGCAGCGTAATATACGAACTGGATGATGGTGAAGTACACAGCTGTCCGCCTACAACCCCTCCAGGGGCCGGCAGCGTTACAGTAAACATTAATGCAATAGTATGATATTCAATGGGGCTGCAACATACTTTACGTCATGTGGTTTGTATTTGTCATTAAACCTTATAAACCAGTACAATTTGTGCATAGGTTGAATCCGTATAGTGTAGTGGCCTCTTATGCCATACCTGAGGAATATAGTAGATCATGGTCACAGTGGTACCTGCTTAGTTGTCGATAGAAACATGAGGGATGGCCACAGTCCCGTCGCCCTCCTGCACCAACGAAGTGGGGCATGCCAGCTCTCGGAGGGACCACCATTTATAAACGGGAGCGCCGGCCTGCCGGTCAAGAGTGAGACCCAGGACATCCCCTACCCAACCGAGTCTCTACCTCCCACCGCTCAAGTAGTGCGACCCAGTGGAAGCAGCAGAGTAGAATCCGAGCAATCGGGTAAGTGAAGGTTTGCTATGTCTGCGGGTGTGATAATAGATATGTCGTAAGGGGACTCCAAATATCCACCGGTCTGGACGCTGTAGGCAGTAGCTCAGCATAGCAGAGCAGTGTATCTTGGCAGTGCACCATGTTTTCGATCCAGTCTTTGTATTTAGGAGCCCTGCCCCTCCCCCACCTGCAGGCGATTAGCCTCTTCGCAATGAGGAAAGCAATGGTGGCAAACCGACGAACCGGTTTCTTGATGGTTTTTGTGTAACCCAGAAGTGCCTGCACCGGAGATGGTGTCAGTGAGACTCCTATCATTTCCGAAATACCTGAATATATCTGTCGCCAATAGTCGGCTATTTCCCAGCAGCCCCAAGCCATGTGCAAAAAGTCTGCCGCTGGTGTGCGGCAGCGCCAACAGAGATCATCCCCTCGGAGGCCCACCCTACACATGTGAGCTGGAGTACAATAAAGCCGATGCAGGAACTTATAGTGGATAACCCTGAATCGACTACTGGAGGAGATCTGTGCGGTCTGTAGACAACAATAACTCCAAAGTTCGTCGTCTATGGGTATTCCTAAGTCAGCCTCCCATTTAGTACGTGCCCTGCAGATTCCCGGGTCTGACACCGTGCGTAGAGAATGATATAGATTGGAGACCGCGTGTGCCGGAGTGGCAGCTTTGAGCAGCTGATGTAAAGGTTCTAAAGTGGGTGGTTCTTCAGGAAATCCCTCGGTCAGCGAACGCACACCGTTACGCAGACGAATGTAAAGAAATGTATCCATGGGAGTAGGTGTGAGGTCTGCTAGCATGTGCGTCTGAGACCGAAATCGTCCGTTCTGATATAGGTCTCCCCACGTCTTAATGTTGAGTTTGGCCATAAATTTCTTAAATAATTGTTCCTGCAGAATGGGTAGCAGGGGATGGTATGCCAGGGGCAACAGAGGAGAATACAGCAGTGTTATACGGCCTTTTTTTTGCTATCTTTCGCCACGCGAGGGCTGAGCTGGAGACTGTGGTGTGGTGTGCAGCCCTAGCCTCCGGCGCACTAAATATGGCCCCCTCCAATGGGATGGGATCTGCTAACCAATGTTCCACCGCTATATGTGGCATAAAGGGAGTGGGGTGGATCCAATGGTGAACATAGTGGGCCTGAGCGCTGTAGTAGTAAAGTTCGAGCTCCGGTAAATCAAAGCCCCCCTGCGCGAATGGACGAGTCAAGATGTCCCAACTCAGGAGCGGCCGCTTCCCTCCCCACACCTGCCGGATGAGGTCAGAGCGCAGAAGACGGAAGAAGGACCTGCCCGGGTAATATGGGATATTTAAGGTAAAGTAGCTTGGGAAGGATCACCATCTTAATGAGAGATGCCCGCCCTGCGAAAGAGAGAGGCAGCGTTATCCATCTGGTCACGCAAGTTTGGATATGGTCAAATGTGCGGCCATAATTCATCCGCATCAATTCTTCCCGATCTCGAGAGAGTAGTATGCCCAGGTACCGGACCTCATCCTCACACCATCTCAGGGGGTAATCTAGTTGAAACGGCTGGGCGGCCGCGGTGAGCGGGAATATAGTGGATTTACCCCAATTAATGTGTATACCTGACATGCCAGCAAACCGAATGAATTCCCTCAAGATAGGGTTGAGGTTAGCAGCAGGGTCGCGGATGTACAGCGTGATGTCGTCCGCATACAATGATATAAGCACTTCCCTCTGAAGACATCGCAGAGCCTTGTCCCGGTGATGCTGTCGGAGACGAGCAGCAAGCGGTTCCATCGCTATGGCGAACAGCAATAGAGAGAGGGGGCACCCCTGACGAGTCCCCCTCGATACATCAAAGGCCTCAGAAATCCGACCGTTCACCCCCACCCGAGCCACCGGCCTTCGGTAAAGGACACCGATCCATTGCGTGAATCCTATCGGCATCCCCATGTTCCGCAGGATACATTGGAGATAGTCCCACTCTAGGGAGTCAAACGCCTTGGTGGCGTCCAGTAGGACAGCCGCTAGAGGCAAGTTAGGGTCCACATTGTCCACTATAGAGAAAAGGGTCCGGAGGTTGTGGGAGGTGGCTCTGCCGGGGACAAATCCCGCTTGGTCTGACAGTACCAGGCCCCCCAGTATCAGCCGCAAGCGATTGGCCAGCACTTTGGCCAAAATTTTTGCATCACAATTGATTAGTGAAAAGGGACGGTAGGAGTCGCAGTATTGAGGCGGTTTCCCGGGTTTTAGAAGCGAGGTAATTAGAGCTTCCTGCATAGAGGGCGGAAGTGTGCCGGACTCATGAGCCTCCATATAAACCTCACGAAGCACCGGCGCAAGTAGATCCACGTATGCCTTGTAGAAGTCCATAGGCAAGCCGTCCAGGCCAGGGGCCTTCCCGGGTGTCATATGACTGATAGCGTCCCTAATTTCATCCAGGCCTATGGGTTCAGCCAAGAACTCCCGGTGACGATCTGAAAGCCAACCCAGCGTCAGCTCCCTCAAGTATTCGTCCATATCCAGTGCACCCACTCTAGTAGTTGAGTAAAGGGCCGAATAATGGGCAGTGAAGGCAGCCAGAAGCGAGTCCGTGTCTCGCAGAGGTACCCCGTCGTCTCCCTCCAGCTCCAAAACGAAATTTGAGCCTCGTGGGGGCCGAACTATTCCCGCTAGAAACTTCCTGGGCCGCTCTCCTTCCCCATAAGCCCTCGCCCTGAAGTATTTGCCCCTGAATTTGACCTCTCTCTCGGCGGTGGAGGTGTAGTCTGATAGAGCCTTCCGGTATTGTGCCTGTGTATCCGAGTCGGTGGCATAGTCAGGTCGGGTTTCTAGCGTGTGTAATGTAGTTTCCAATGTGTGCAATGTGTCACGTAAAGTTCTCAGCACTCCGGAGCTCTTTTAGATGCAGATACCCCGCGCTGTGACCTTTAGCGCCTCCCACAGAGTAGCAACTCGCTCCACCGAACCCTTGTTATGAGTAAGGAAGTCGGCAATCTCCTGACCTAGTTCAGAGCGGAATAATTCGTCGAGTAAGATTTTGGGTTGGAGTCACCAGGAGGGTGGCCCTCCCATTATATCAGGTAAGCGGAGCTTAGCCAACACCGGGGAGTGGTCAGAAAACGTGCGACCCACGTGTTGGACCGCGACTAGTGAGGGTGCCAAACCTCTAGACACTAAAATGTAATCCAGTCTGGCCCACGTGGCATGAGCGGTATTCCAGTGTGTACCCTCCTTCTGAGTCGGATGTAAGTGGCGCCAGGCATCTACGATGTCCTGAGCGTCGCAAATGTCACGTAAGTATCTGTGTGTGTTGGTGTAGTGTTGGGCAGAGGGGTTGGACCTATCCAAAGCGGGATTAAGCACAGCATTAAAATCACCCCCCCAGATAAGATGTGTTGATCCCACCTCCCTGATCTTGTTCCAGAGAGCAATAAAGCTGCTCGGGTCATCACAATTAGGGCCATATGAGCAGGCCAAGGTGACAGTTTCAACTCCCATCCTACCCCAAGCCATGCAATACCGTCCCTCCCGGTCTACAGCGTCACCCAGGGGAGTGTACGGGACATTTCTTTTTATCAGGATAGCAGTGCCTCTCGCATAGGACGAGTAGGAAGCAAAGGCAGAGTGCCCTGCCCACCTGGTGGCAAAGGAGCCCCTGCGTCGGGGATCCATATGGGTCTCCTGCAAGAAGACAACCTGGGCCCCCAGCCTGTCAAGGGCTCCCAGAATTTGTCTCCGCTTTCTAGGGTCTCCCAGCCCCCTTACATTCCAGGTGACAGCGGAGAGCAGTCCCCCCCCTTTGATATCAAGGTTTGCGGCGTGACTCATGTCTGCAGATAGGTGAAGAACAGGTCAGGGGGCGCACTGTGCCGTCCCCTCTTTGGTGCCAGTGTGCCATTAAGGTGTCGAACGGCGTAACAACACTATGCAGAGTAACATTATCAGTATTTACTTCAAACCAAACAAGAACAACCCCTTGAAATCCTCCCCGCCCACCCACTCCGACATCCCCAACCCGTCGGGCATCTCCCCCACCCCACTTAATCCCACAACATGGAATCATATCCTACTGGGGAATACCCAATTGGGGGACACAAGGGCTCCGGACCTGCCTCCAACTCCCCCGGTATTGCACCCGCTGTCCGCAAGAGGTAGTAGCCTGCGGAAAACGCGGGAGGGGGAGGTAGGTGCCAGGGCAAAAACAGGTGTAGTACGCATCCAGGAAACCATGAGATAATTAAAGCTCAACAGTTTGTAGCCCATCGAGTCCAGGCTAGAGCATAGAGCAGCAAACATAGCGAGCGCCCGGGCCTAAACCCCAGGCGGGAGCAGAACATAACTTCAGCATAATGAGGAACCAGAGCAGCAGGCGCGAAGATCACGATCAGTCAAGAGCAGAAGTGGGTGAATGAGAGCCAGCCCTCTCCGACGGGGACCCAGCAGCTCCGCGGGCCCGCCTGTGGTCTTTCATAAAGAGTTCCACCTGAGAAGGGTCCTGAAAAATGTGGGGCTTGCCCTGATGGAACACCCTGAGACGAGCCGGGTACAACATGGAGTATTGGATTCCGCTTTGCATGAGTCGTTTCTTGACCGGTCCAAATTTACGGCGCGCCTCCTGCACCGATTGTGTGAAATCCGGAAAGAAGGAAAGGGTGGCGTTTTCGAACTGGACAGGCTGCTTCTCCCGGGCGAGGCGAAGTAGAGTATCGCGGTCTCTATAGTTCAGAAATCGGATAATGACAGGCCGTGGGGGGGCTCCCGGCACCGGGCGAGGGCCCAAGGTGCGATGCGCCCGCTCCACCACCAGCTGTGGAGAGAAGGCATCTGCGCCAAACAGGTCAGCAAGCAGTTTTTCAATGAAAAGTTCCATTTTGCCTACCGCGGTAGACTCCGCCAGCCCAAGAAGGCGCACGTTATTGCGGCGCGATCGCGCTTCTAAGTCCTCATTCTTGTCGGCGATCACCTTAAGCAATCTCTCCATCTGCGATACTTTGGCTTCGGTGACCGTTGCCCCATCCTCCAGGCCAGAGATCCGCTGTTCAGACTCCTTAACTCGCTCCTCCTGTTGATCAAGTCTATGCACCACTGAGTCGAGGCGGCGGGACATACCGTCAATTTTCGAGTCTATGGAGGTTAGGCTCGTTTGCATGTTAAGTAGAAGCGCCTTCCAGTCCACTTCCTCAGTATCCCTTCCATCAGAATCGCCGTCTCCCGGCGGCGGGGCACGGGATTTTTTCTTTGGAGTTTCAAAGGGGAGCCGAGACTGCTTAGTATCTGTCTTCCCCATTATAGTAAGATATCAGGTCAACGGTATGGGAAACCTTCTTCGGAGCTGCTATGACCACGCCGTGTAGTTTGATAGGGAGCAGCGTTCGCACCCGGCCCCACTTGTTGTCAGCAGATGAAAGGGCACTAGATTGTCAAGAGGGGGGGGCCACTCCATCCAAGGCGTCAACTGCAGTGCCCTATCTCGAAGAGGGAGCCCAGCGCACCGCCTCGAGCCCACCAGCCCCACTCCACAAAGTCCTCAGGAGCCCAGGGGGGACGGCACCATCCGGTTCAGCAAGGAGGAGCAACCCGGGTCAGGGTCCCAGTCCACCGGGCATATCTTCACGTGCTTTGGCAATGGAGAGGGCCAGCAGCGCCACTCTCCGTGGGCCCCACCGAACCTCAGGGGGCTAGCTGGTGTCGGAAGGATCGCACCCGCCGTAGGGTCCCCCCCGGGTCAGGCGTGGCGTAACCCAGGCAGCGAGTGACTCCCCGTTGTGGATCGGGAGGAGGAGGGGGGGGAATAAGGGGGGGGCCCCGGCAGCAAGGAGTCCAATCCTCTCGTATCTCCAGGGCAATAGTCGGGCCGGAGACGCAGCCCTCCCCCGTCCCCAGAGGCCGAGTTCTAGCAAGTAGGGGCCGTAAGCAGCTCAACCCCAACGACCCTCCAGCTCTTCTCCGCCTTACCGGCACTCTGGGAGGGCAGTCACAGCTTCCGGAGGTCCCGTCTCGAGCTCCGATCACCTCTTGCCCTCTCCTACAGACGCCGCGTCCCGCGGCCCTCAGCCCACGTGTAAGCCGCGGCTTCGCGTTCACGCCTACGCCGGCCGCCTCGCGTCGAAGGGTCCACAGCTGCTCCCGCTGGAAGTAACGGCGGCTATTTCTCTGGATGAACTAGGCAGATCGGCCCAGGACTCGCCAAAGATGCGCCGCGGCCCCAGCCCAACACTCGGCGTGGTCAGAAGTGGATTTCCAGGGTGTAGGATGGGCTGATGAAGCTATATCTTGCCCGGCTGGCGGGAGCCTCACGGATGTGCGGCCATTGCAGTCCGGCGCCCTCTAGCGCCCCAATTTGCTGTAATCCTTGATGGAGGTCTGTGCATCCATGAGTTTCTCGAGCGCAATCCCCGTGTAGTTCCTGACACCAGGAGGTCCTGTCTCCTCATCTGCTGCTCTGGTCGGTCACTGACCCTTTATAAACAAGAGGCATGTGAACTGTATAGAAGCCCCGCCTGTTTGGCCCCAGCCCACAAACCAGCAGTGTGCAACGTCTTCCTGCCCTTTCCCCACTGTGATGGACAGCTCACTCGAGGGACCCCGGCGCCCATCGGCGCGGTGGCAAAGGTTATAGACACACATGGTCGCTGGAGACAACTCTTCTGGCCCCTTACGCAGCTGTAGTGTAGGAAAAGCACTATACATTTACCCACCGAGGTAGCACTTACTGATTAGCCAGTAGAAAGTACTCCAGTTGAGTAGAGGTATTGCACAAAACGGTGGCATCTTCTTGGATAAATATGCAGGGCAGGATTCCTTCTGGCACGATGCTCCTGTCACAAAAATTAAACCTCAACAGGAAACACTTACAGATATAAATAAAGCAGGTGCCCGAGTTGAAGGTCAAATTCAGTAATGCATTAATCAGCACAAAAGATTTGTGAGCACGGTGGAGGCTAGGCAGGTGTGCTTTCTTCCCATATCTACCCTCAACAATTTGCTGTAATCCTTGATGGAGCTCTGTGCACCCATGAGTTTCTCAAGCGCAATCGCCGTGTAGTTCCTGACACCAGGAGGTCTGTCTCCTCATCTGCTGCTCTGATCGGTCTCTGGCCCTTTATAAACAAGAGGCATGTGAACTGCATGGAAGCCCCGCCCGTGTGGCCCCAGCCCACACACCAGCGGTGTGCAACGTCTTCCCGTCCTTTTCCCCACTATGCTGGACAGCTCACTCGAGGGACCCCGGCGCCTGTCGGCGCGGTGGCAATGTTACAGACACACATGGTCATGGGAGACAACTCTTCTGGCCCTTTACACAGCTGTAGTGTAGGAAAAGCACTATACATTTTCCCAACGAGGTAGCACTTACTGATTAGCCAGTAGAAAGTACTCCAGTTGAGTATAGGTATTGCACAAAACAGTGGCATCCTCTTGGGTAAATATGCAGGGCAGTATTCATTCTGGCACGATGCTCCTGTCACAAAAATTAAACCTCAACAGGAAGCACTTACAGATATAAATAAAGCAGGTGCCTGAGTTGAAGCTCAAATTCAGTAACACATTAATCAGCCCAAAATCTCCGCGAACACACAAAATTTCGCGTGTTCGCAGAGATTTTTTGCCGTTTCGCAAAATTTAGCAAAAGGCAATTTTGCAAATTCCGCCCACCCCTACTGATGACCCCTGCGGTATGCCAGTTGTCAGCTGCATAGGTATATAGGCACATGGAGGAAGCCAAACCTGCTGCAACCTATTTTCCAAGAAGGACATGATCCAACACAGCACCGATCCAGAAATACCAATTTCCACTAGGCGATCAAGGAGCAAAGAATGTGGCACCATGTCGAATGCCACCGAGAGATCAAGCATAACTAAGGCTGCTCTCCCGCCGGCATCCAGACACTCCTGGATTGCCTCTGTCACCTCCAACAGTGCTGACTCCGTGCTATAGGACTTAAACATAACTTAAAAGTTGCCCTCATGTGTTTCGTCATTGAGTACTAGACTAATGTTACTCTTACATTAGTATTCTATCTGATATGTAATTCTCAGCAAAGTAGTTAATTAGAGGGGTTAAATATTTTAAACCCAACTTAACAAACATTGGCAAAGTCAATAGGGCTGAAATTTCAGCTCTGCAATGTTAGTTTTTATTTGTTTATTTGTTTTGGAAACTTATGTGTTAGGTATTTAACGTTTAAAAAAATAGAAAGCACAATTGCTGCCATTTAATGGTGGTGTGCATATGTTTGTTAAAAATAAGTAAAAAATTATCCTTCACAAAAATAGAGTAAAATCTAAAGTGATAGCACACAATAAAGCAGAGGTATGCTGCTAGATATGGCTTCATTGGTGTGGTTTTCCCCCCTACTGTTTGCCCTCAGACCTCCTGTTTTGCTGACTTTGTTTTTGCTGGCTTTAGGACTCTGCACACTTTACCACTGCTTGTACTCTCGCCTTGAAATATGGTGAAATTGACTTCAACTAAATTGCCAAATTTAATTTACTTATTCCTATTAGAGTGGCACTACCTGTACCACGGGCCAGTAAATTAAACGCTACTATTTTACCTGCAAGAAAGAGCAACAATTCTCAACAGGTATTATTACGCTAGACAATTAAAATTGTATGTCCAAGACATTAGACCGAGGGGAAAAAAGGAAGACTCTTTGAAGAATTTTTGAAGAATGTATTTAAATCAAAACATCATTTGAGCGTCATTCGTGGGAACACGAGAAAGTAATTTTTACAGTTGTATCAGCACTGTAGAAATACATTTTTGAGAAAATAATAAATAGTAACAACCCAAATTGTACTTGGTGCCGGATGTGAAAGTGAAAGTGGCGACACAAGTGACAATTGTGAAAAACAGCGACGGCGGCGCAAGAGAAGTGACAAATAATGTACAGTGAGAACAATTTCATATAAAATATACTGTGGTCGAGGAAATAAATTGATTATTTATGGTAATTCAAGACAATCGTTTTGAAACGAGAAAACCATAAGAGAAATGTTGCGCGATTAATGGCGCTGAACGGTCGACGGCGTTTCGATCCTTCAGGTTAGGATCATCTTCAGGACCGGGTTGTTTGATTTACAAACGGTGCTGTACAGGGGGTAAGAACAGAAGGGCGTAAGGACAGAGAGGGGGAAGGTATGAGGAGAGGGAAAGGACCACAGTGGGCCCGAGTGCAAGGCGAGTTGTATTTGAAAAAGGCAAGGAAGAGGGGAGAAAAAGGGAGAAAGGACGTGGTGGAGTAAGGAAGAAATGAATTAACCTGAGGGTTCGTCGGACAGTCACGAAGGAGGGTCCGCGTCTGAAGGAGAGCGTTGTGTGCTGCAGTAAGGGGGGGGAACAGAGGACAAGGTTTAGGGTGAGAGAAGGACGAAGGGGGGACGAGGTTTCAGGCGAACCGGAGTGCGGGTTACCTGGTGATGTTCGTCAAATTAGTCTAGAGACGCGGGGCGCGTCTGAGGTAGAACGTCGCCGGGCGGTGAAAGGATCTTCGGGGCTTAGCCAGGTCCCGTCAGAGGTACTCCTAAATACAAAGGCCAATGAGATGCGATCCAGGGACATGAACTGGTGAACTAAATGGGAGGCCATCCACAAGTAGTGAGGTACTTACTGGGAGTGCGGAATGAATCCGGAGCAGATCGGGGGTGCAGCTTGACTTCGTGTGGCAATTCGAGTGGGGAGGCCTTGGCGGGGAAGTGTTGAAGTCAAAGCCGATGGGATCACGTGAGCGCGACTAGGGGGAGGGGCTAGCTGGCTAATTGGGCCCGGGGAAAGACTAGAAAGCGGAAAAGGGAAGAGGTGCGCGCGGGAAGAAGGGTACAACTCAGAGAAGACAGACTAAGGTAGAAGGATAGGTCATGTGTGAAAAGCATTAGAAGATGATAATACATTTGGAGACAACGATTTATAACACAATGCACTACAATAATGAGAGTGATTATACATTGTGATTGGTACAGGGAGGGGACAAAGGAAAAAGGGAGGGAAGAGGGGAAGAAAAAGGGGAATAAGGGGGGGAGGGGGGAATAAAGGCGAAAACACAACAATGAACACATTATCTCAGTTATGGAAGTAAGTCACAAGGGTGCGAAGGGTCAGGACAAGGTTCAGAGTAGAATGGTGCTATTCCATTCATCAAGTGTGTTCAGGCCCGCATGGACTGAGTTACAAGTGGAAATCCATTTACATTCGCATTTATTGAGGAGTGCTTTGATGTCGCCCCCTCTCAGCGGTAGTGTAGGTTGCTCTATTACTTGCCAAATCATATCAGTCTCGCAGTGGTTTTTGAGAATGTAATGAGAAACCAGGGGCGCAGTAAGGACCTTGCAGTGGATTCTACTTTTGTGTTGGATAATCCTTTGCTTGACCATTTGGGTGGTTTGTCCGATATAAATGAGGTTGCAAGGGCAGCGGACAGCATAAATCACATTTTGAGATTTGCAGTTGGTGAATGTTTTGAGTTTGTAGGTAAGATTGTCGGTTTTAAATTCTTTAGTATTGACTGTAAGGTCGCAGACACTGCAAGACGAACATTTATAGTGTCCGATGGCAGGAGGTAGGCCCCACATGGACGTGATAGTGTTTATTTTGGGGTCTGTGGTGGGCCATGTAATGGCATGTACCAGATGGGTAGCCAAATTACTCCCTCGTTGGTATGAAAACAGTGGAGGTTGGTCGAAGGTTTCAAAGGGTTGAAGTAGCTTCCAGTTACGCTTGATGATTTTGTTGACTTCGTTGCTGCAGGGACTGAACTTAGAGACAAAAGGAATCCTTGTCATAGATTTTTTGGGTTGTGGCATGAGTAAATGTTCACGGTGGCAGTACCAGGCTCTCTTGCGGGCTCTGGTAACTAGGCGTTTAGGGTAGCCCCTATCAAGAAGTTTCTGGATGAGAATGTCTGATTCTCTGAAGTAATCTTTGCGCCACTTACAGTTCCGGCGGATCCGTAGAAATTGCCCATATGGGAGGCCATCTCGGAGACTGCGTGGATGATAGCTGGAATATTGAAGTAAAGTATTTCTTTCAGTCGGTTTCCTGTATAAACTTGTGCCAATTTTGTCATCTTCCGCGTGTATTAGGACATCCAGGAAGGGCAGGTCATTGGATTTGGACTCATGGGTAAATGTGAGATGGGCCTGAGAATGATTCAGCCATTGAACAAAGTTCTCTAGAGTCTGTGTTGAACCTTTCCAGAGGAGGAGGACATCATCAATGTAGCGACGCCATAGGGTAATTTGGGTGATAAATGGGTTTTTTGTGTTGAGAATGAGGGTCATTTCCAGATTGTGGACGAACAGGATGGCAAAATTGGGAGCAAAGCAAGCGCCCATAGAAACTCCCTTAATTTGGAGGTAGAATGTATCGCGATACAGAAAATAGTTGTTTTCTAACGCCACTTGAAGTAGATCCATGATGAATTCCGTGGGAATTAAGGTGGGTCTCGGTCTGGATTCGAGTAAAGTTTTGATGACCTGTAGTCCCTCCTTGTGGGGAATGTTAGTATAGAGAGATTCAATGTCTAATCCCACCATCAGATCAGTTTTGGTGTCAAAAGGCCGGTCCTCTATAGTACAAATGAGGTCCATGGTGTCTTTAATGTATGTTTCAGTGGATGGAACAAATTCTTTTATAATGGCGTCAATGTATTTACCCAAGGGTTCGAGAATGGAGCCACACCCTGAGACGATGGGACGGCCTGGTGGGTTGATATTGTCTTTGTGGATCTTGGGAAGGATGTACAGGACTGGCGTCCTGGGGTTGGGATTGTTGAGAAACAGGTACTCTTTCTGGGAGATAATGTTCTGTACCAATCACAATGTATAATCACTCTCATTATTGTAGTGCATTGTGTTATAAATCGTTGTCTCCAAATGTATTATCATCTTCTAATGCTTTTCACACATGACCTATCCTTCTACCTTAGTCTGTCTTCTCTGAGTTGTACCCTTCTTCCCGCGCGCACCTCTTCCCTTTTCCGCTTTCTAGTCTTTCCCCGGGCCCAATTAGCCAGCTAGCCCCTCCCCCTAGTCGCGCTCACGTGATCCCATCGGCTTTGACTTCAACACTTCCCCGCCAAGGCCTCCCCACTCGAATTGCCACACGAAGTCAAGCTGCACCCCCGATCTGCTCCGGATTCATTCCGCACTCCCAGTAAGTACCTCACTACTTGTGGATGGCCTCCCATTTAGTTCACCAGTTCATGTCCCTGGATCGCATCTCATTGGCCTTTGTATTTAGGAGTACCTCTGACGGGACCTGGCTAAGCCCCGAAGATCCTTTCACCGCCCGGCGACGTTCTACCTCAGACGCGCCCCGCGTCTCTAGACTAATTTGACGAACATCACCAGGTAACCCGCACTCCGGTTCGCCTGAAACCTCGTCCCCCCTTCGTCCTTCTCTCACCCTAAACCTTGTCCTCTGTTCCCCCCCCTTACTGCAGCACACAACGCTCTCCTTCAGACGCGGACCCTCCTTCGTGACTGTCCGACGAACCCTCAGGTTAATTCATTTCTTCCTTACTCCACCACGTCCTTTCTCCCTTTTTCTCCCCTCTTCCTTGCCTTTTTCAAATACAACTCGCCTTGCACTCGGGCCCACTGTGGTCCTTTCCCTCTCCTCATACCTTCCCCCTCTCTGTCCTTACGCCCTTCTGTTCTTACCCCCTGTACAGCACCGTTTGTAAATCAAACAACCCGGTCCTGAAGATGATCCTAACCTGAAGGATCGAAACGCCGTCGACCGTTCAGCGCCATTAATCGCGCAACATTTCTCTTATGGTTTTCTCGTTTCAAAACGATTGTCTTGAATTACCATAAATAATCAATTTATTTCCTCGACCACAGTATATTTTATATGAAATTGTTCTCACTGTACATTATTTGTCACTTCTCTTGCGCCGCCGTCGCTGTTTTTCACAATTGTCACTTGTGTCGCCACTTTCACTTTCACATCCGGCACCAAGTACAATTTGGGTTGTTACTATTTATTATTTTCTCAAAAATGTATTTCTACAGTGCTGATACAACTGTAAAAATTACTTTCTCGTGTTCCCACGAATGACGCTCAAATGATGTTTTGATTTAAATACATTCTTCAAAAATTCTTCAAAGAGTCTTCCTTTTTTCCCCTCGGTCTAATGTCTTGGACATACAATTTTAATTGTCTAGCGTAATAATACCTGTTGAGAATTGTTGCTCTTTCTTACATACCTACCCACCTCTCAACGTGGTATATGGGTTATACTCCTGTTGTTATATACACTATTTTACCTGCAGCACTGCTTGTGCCACCCACCTAGGAAGCACTTTAAACATGTCCCAGGTCTGCCATTGTTTTTAAACTGTTAATCGACTTGGTAAAATAAACCTTTTGCCACCCCAAAAACTGCTTATTTTAATACATCTAAGTCACATCTTGGGTAGACCCTCGACTGCCCAGAAGGCAGGGTGCAATATATGTAAAGAGTAGGACGTACTTTTAAGTTTTACATGTCCTGGTTTTGAAAAACGCTCGTTAACTATTTTTTTATCACTACTGCAAGGCCTCCCTCTCCCATAGAATAACAGAGTTACCTTGTTACATTTCATAAGCTGTAACGTCCAAATAGGAGCAGGTAACTCATTCATGTTTATTGTCTTTGCATTATAATGAGAAATACTAACTTATGGTAAAGTCGGATTTTAAATTACAGTTTTGAAAATGCTACAGTTAGAAAGTTGGCATTTTCCTGGCTTAGCCATTTGGTACCTGTAACCTGTTTCTGGGTCACATTACTGGGTATAATTGACAGTTGGGTTTTGTGTATTCCTTCTAGACAGCCACACATAATAAGGAGTTTAGGCGTGCCTGGGTGGGCCATCTCTGGCAGGATGGGAGGAAGGAGCTGGGAACAACCCCACTTACACTTCAATAGGGTGTGCCCTGCCTCCACACAAAGGGCTACAACCCCATTTAGTCAGTCTGGAACCAGGGCCAGGAAGGCATGGCACCAGTGCACTTCAGAGGAACAACTGAGTATAAATACTGGACTTTAGACACCAGTATTTCAGTACAGTATTGGACCTGTGACTACTCTGCTAGGAAAAAGGGCTGCTGTGATGCTGAAAGGACTGCCACTCTTGCTGAACTACTGCTTTGAAGGACTGCTAGCCTCTTGCCTGGGTGAGAAGGACTTGACCTGTTGAATCCAGGACCACCAAAGTTACTTCAAGGGCTAGTTGGCTAGCCCCCTGAACCTCAGGGACTGAAAGCTCCAACAAACTCAACCCAAGTACCATCTGTAAATCTACCCTGCCAAGTGTTGCCACCCCAGTCCTGGACCCTTTGAGAGTGTGCCTAAAATTCTTTGCTAGGCTCTGTAGATCCAGTGGAACTGACACATTTCCTCTTTTGCGCGGCGCAACCCCAAGCAGAACGATGCATTGCCAGTGCTGCATGCAATGGACCCGATCACCATTGTGTAGCACATCGTCTGTGCAGACCCTCACATTCCTCTGCCGACGCCACAGCCTCAAGGACGACAGACTCTGCATTGCAGTCTTGCAGCTCTTCAGAACTGATGCATCGCAACAACTGCGTGACACATCCTTGATGCCGGACTTCGCATCGCAACCCCTCCTCAATGGTATCCTCGTCAACGATGCAGGACCTCAAGTTGCAGTCTCGTCGTACCTCAGAATCGATGCAACACCTTGGCTGCATGATGCATCTCCGGTGAGAATCCTTTCAATGCTCCACAAACCCGGATTTAAGGTACTTTGTTTAGCAGGCATAACTGGGTCCCTGTAGCCAGCTATGCTCCTTCGCTACTGCCCTGAACTTGTGACTTTGTCGCGTTTCGGCATGATTAGATGTCCACAATTGGCTCTTTGTGCTTTTCAGCACTATTTTAATTGGAATAATTAAACGTGCAAACCTCCTGTGCTACTAATTGGAATTTTGTCATTTTGGCATTGTGTTATTTATTAAAAATAACTTTATTTTCTAACTTTGTGTGGGATCCTTTTTGTGTGGCATTTTTCACTTTATTATTGTTTGAAGTGTTGCAAAAAAACTTTATACATTGCCTCTAAATTAAGCCTGACTGTTCTGTGGCAATCTACCAGAGGGTTTAGCACAGGTTAATTTAGGGTTGGCTTGTGCCTCACCCTTTCAAGGATTGTGGTTGTTGCTTGACCGGGGCTAACACCCCAGTCACCCAGCGACCCAATTTCTTACATTCACCCACCAGCCTTGTAACTGATGTAGGCTACTTTTTATGTGGATGTGCACATATGCACAAGCAAAATGCTGTCACTCACAGTGAAGACAGATAGTTCCTGATGTGGGCTGACTCACTGCTGTATGCTGTGATAAGGGAATGTAAAATGTGTATGACAGCTGAACAAAGCAATGCAGAGAGCTGAATGTGTAATCACGTGGAGAACTACATGGCACTCTACCGTAATAAAGGATTAGAATTAAAGGTGTACCTGCACTAAATTCCTGCATCACAGCAATGGGATTATGAGACTTATATTTGAGGATGTCCTGAAGAAATAAGCTGAAAGTGGAATTTCTAGAGCAGGATATGACCTAGAGAATGCTGTGCCACATAGGCTCATATCTCAAATGCACAAAAAGGCTATATTCTGTTGTTTTTCAGAAGGAAGCTGCACCTCAGACTAGTGGACATATGGGAAGAAAATAACACTTTTACCATGACATTTAAATGCACCCACAATCACAAAGGAAGACTTATTGGAAAGTCCACCAGAACCAAAGACAGGCTTTGATAAATCCCCCACTAAGGGGCTCCAGCAGGTGAAGTTGAATTCGGTTAATGATTCTGTCAGGTTGAAGAGGCTCTTGGATCCAAATGGAAGCAATGGAGTAGACATTTCAGTCCAGGTCAGACTTGGTGATGACATCAGTCGTAACCCTAGAAACCCACATGATAACCATCACTGACAGATGAAAATATCTAGAAAAGAGATTGCACAGAGGTAATGACTGAATCAAAAATCTTAGAGAGGAAGCAGAAGTGGAATACATATGCCAATCTCATTCTAAAAATGTGCTGATCGAGACAGACTTCTTCACAGTTGGTAGAGAGAGAAGCACACAGTCTGCAAGAAGTCAATTTAGGTGACTTACCATCTTTACATTTTGGCAAAATTATTGTCCTCTAATTGATGGAGTAGATTGTAAGGTGTGTGGGACCCATTCTCGAAATGTTCCCTGCACGCTGTTAGGATACCCTGCATCAGGATGACTTGGCTGCAACATCCCTGGCAGATAAGGGACTATAGGAGAGCTTAACAAAAAGCAAATAAGGTATACATAGCCCTTTTCAGAGCTTCTTCATTGTAAAATGGACAGAGAGGTGATAATGTTGGCATTGAATAAGCCAAAAACATTCATACATACAGAATTCACCAAAGGCAAGAGCACAAAGAACATAATTGAAGAGTAGGAGCCACCCCAGAGATAGGAGGTACCTGTGCCTCATGACTATAATTGTAAGTTCTCTAAAGAGAGCTGTGGATTTTTAGGGTGGGGCAGTGGGAAAAATTATGGTTTTGAGTTGATAGTTGGAGGAATCTCACAGGAGGCTTAGAACACATTATGGCCAGACCCTAATTCATCTGATAATCACCAGTGACAGAGCTTGGTGCTTGCACTGCAGCAAAGCTCAAATTGGGACTACATAATTGCTATGCAGGGAGTGGAAAATAATCATGAGGTTTGACCAGATGACAGTGATCATTACTTTTATGGGTCTAAATTTCAATGATGTTGTTGGAGAATGTCCTGTTCGTGGGACTGACATTGGAGGATGAATTTACAAGCACACCTGGAGAACTGCAATGATGTAAGGGACAGAAAAGTTGGATATATGCACGTTCTGGTTAATCATTCTCAACATGACAAGCCTCCAGTTTCCAAATACGAGTCAGAGCATTTGGCAGCAATTAAGGGTGCTAAATTCTGCCTTTGTGTGGATGCAGGAAGCTCACTTATTTCAAAGAGATCAACACTACCTGCGGAATGGGACCTTCTCCATTGTTAAACGGCCTCCGCCACCGCGAATGTAGCTGGGTGGCAATCTATATCAAACGTTATATCCCGATGACCAATCTACAAAGTAAAGACACCGTTCTGGAAGGATTCAGGTTCATCTAAGGAGCAAGAAGCTTATGCTGCTTATTGTAGCTGCAGCAAAGTTTGTCCAGGGTGTATTCATTACCAATACAGTTGCTGCACAAGACAGTCACGGGATAGGTGAGATAACTGTTGTAACATACTTCAATATGGTTTTGGATGAAGACATGAGCAAGCCCGAACATAGAGGAACTTTAAAAAAAGGAACCAGCAGGACATTGATGGCCCTGTTGAGGCATTTCTAATTGCTGGATATTTGCAGATGTCTACATCCTGATA
This sequence comes from Triturus cristatus, assembly GCF_964204655.1. Lineage (NCBI taxonomy): Eukaryota > Metazoa > Chordata > Amphibia > Caudata > Salamandridae > Triturus > Triturus cristatus. Next base: position 201,994,483 of record NC_140593.1, read on the forward strand.
TTTACTCTTTCTTCTCTCATGTCCACTGGATATATACCCACAGAGTGAATGTATCTCTGTAATAAGGGCACCACCGGGAGGAGCTCTATCATGTTTCAAATCCAGTGTACATCATATGAGAGTAGTAGGGCACATCCCTTGGAAAAAGTGGATATTGCCTCCCAGATAAAGGAATTTTATGAGATGCAGAGTTAGCACCAGTGTATTAAAAAACTGGCAGCACATTGATTGCACATGAATGCTTGTACAACATAAAATATTCGTGTAATTGGAGACTTTAGAGGAAGGCAATAAGGCTGGGGGTTGTTTAGCAAAACCAATTAGCTTAACAGTAAACTAAACCTCTTCCATACCAACAAGGTTGCATGTATATTGCTAAGTATCCAACAGAAATGTTTGGAGAAAGGGAATGCATCTCTTAGGCAGCTAACTCTGCAACTACACACTGAGCAAATATATGAGATATAGCAAAGTTCTATTCACGGATTGGAGATTTGAATATTGATTTGCACCATAAACTAAAAGCATTCAGGGAATTCTACCGGTGTCCATATGCCAAGCTAGATGAAACCCTGTGGAAGGAGGTCAGATGTGATCTGATCTTCTGGTTGCTACCTTGCTTGAGAGAAAGAAAGAGGTCTCCTTGACTGCTCGAATAAGAAACAGAAATACTGGCAGCCACATTTGACCTGAGGACTACTAAAGACAAGGAAACGGATGTGTTTTATTGAAGTTTTACAAGATCTTTGCTAAGCCATTTGGCGGCCTCACACCCATGAGAACCCTTGTCAGAAAGGCCACACAGAAAGGTAATGGGAAACTGCCATCGTACTCTCTTGGCCGGAAAGAGCCAGCCGGGGGAGTACTGAAGGCTTTCTGAATGGCGAACAGGCTCCCTAAACCTGTTGGAAGCCATCCGGAAAACCGAGTCGGAATCCTTTCCAACCGAGCGCATCGGAATGGCTCAGTCGGAAAGGAATCCGAACAGGCAAGTCTGATGCGTTTAGGATGGCTCTGACCGAGGGTTCTAGCTATTCCTAACCACATTGGTGTTGGGCCCTATGGTGGAGTTGGATGTGTCTCTGATAAGGAAACCAGGGAAAGGCCCTGGGGACTGCAGATCATATAGGCTTTCAAAATGTCAAGTTTGAAATTTTTATGAAAGTGCGGGTACCTAAGTTGTATTAGTTATTTCTATTATCATAATAAAAGGCCACTCAGCTGATTGAAACAGTAATGAGGAATATTTTACCACTATGTATAATGAAACTTGATGTTGAAAAAGCACTTGACTGAGTGATCTGGTGCTTCCTTCGAGTGTTTCTTGAAAAAATGTGATTGGAAAATATACATCTGAGTAGGGCGATGCGACAGCGATGCCACCTGGCCTTGCTCCATTTCTCCTCTAATAATAGAGGCTTTGGAAGCCATACTTAGAGAAAGTGAAGACCTTAGATACATTCCGCTTGGAGGTACCCAACACAAGATCACTCCCTTTGCAAATGAGGCACTTTTATCCCAAACCAAATAACAAGCCTCATTCTGCAATTGTAACATTTTGGAGAGGTTTTTATCTTCAGCAATAAATTAGAGGTTCATAATTTGAAGCTTCCTACTGATAGGGTACAATAAACACAATGTACCTTACAATTTATATGGACAGTGGGCTTTATTAGACAGCTGTGCATGAACCTGACTAATTCAATGTCAATGGTACTAAGAATTATTTGGCATGAACTCACATAGAATTTAGTACAAGACTTGTCTGGAGCGAATCATTTAATTCCTCATTCATGTCATGGCAAGGATGGCTTATTACCATGAAAATGAGTGTACTACCTTAATTGCTTTACCATTTTTGAGCTAGCCCAGTAACCATTTTAACGCCTGATAGTGCTTTGTTACAAAATAAACTAGAGAAGCGTTTTACTGGGCGGGAAAACAGCAATTGTGCCTAAGAAAATCATGATGGCCCCTAAGACCAATACAAAACTGTCAAGCCCAGTATTTTGCCAAACTTAGGATTGCTTCAAATATGGGCATTGCAACAAAAAAAAGAATAAAAATATTGCTCTATGTGGATCAGGAAATGACTGTGGCTATGTAGTCTCTGGAGACTGAGGAATATCTTTGCCAATGTCATCACTCATACTGTCTTAGAAGGCAGAGATGCAAAGGTCGCCAGACTTAGCAATGTTTCCCTACCCTTTCAACCTAGTTCACAATAACTCTAATTTCATGATAACCTTGAAGGGGGAACAATTTCTTAAACTGAGAATCAGATTGTAGAGGTAAATTATACAGAGGTACAGTACAATGCGTACAGGTGTGCGTGGTAAAACACCTGTTGTAAAGTACTACAATGCAATAGGCTCCATTATAATGACTGATGTCTGTGCATGAGCTCCTCACATTGCACTCAACTTAAAATGGCTACTATTGCTCTTTCTTCTGCACTGTGCTTTCTGTCGTGACGTTTATGAATTAGTGAGTGCACTGTAAACACTTTCATTTCTTCAGAAATTGGTGCACAGTTCCAAACTGCCCCAGTGTACAAGCTCAGAACAAGTACATGGTATGGACGCTCGATTTCAGTTTCGCTGAATTGGTGAATGGTCATAATGGGCATCAACAGCTGATGGTCCGAGCTTCTCCGAAGTCTTGAACACCTACCTGTTCTCTATTATATTAATTCTTGTTTTCTTCCATCCTATCTTATCCGAGCACCCTTAAGCTATCTCTTGGTGGCTTGCTTGCAAAATACAAACCCTAAAGATACCAGATGCTACATATACCTACTATTAAAAAATGCTGCCTGGGATCTACATTATTGACTGCCATACAAATTGACATTTTCAATTTAATAGATGTAGTAATAGCGTTAATGATGACTTGGATTTGAATGGAGAACTGATTCATTAATACACATAAATCAGAATAGCTTCAATTATTATACTAGGCACTCAAAAAAGAAAGTGTTGGATGCTAATATAAAAATGATGAAAGCAATGATCTAAAAGCAAACGAAAGAACAGGAAAAAACATTAGGATTGCTGCTCATACTGTGGTAGGCATCTGAGATAAGAGGGCAATTCGATCATGTGTATTAATAATTAAACAGGTCTCGACACCTTATGGTTTTTGCAGGCATAGGTGTAAACTTATGTTTAGAGAAACCGGGATTTCTGCACCGACACATTCATCTACGTAGGAACTGTGGAGGACAGGGGGGATGTATCCCAAACTTTGGAGTGGGGGCAACGCAAAGGGCACAATCCCCCGAGGTTTTGAAGTGACACTGAAGATTAGACAGTGGCAAACATAAGCTGTCTCTCCGAAATCATGCTGCTCTGTGCCTCAGACTCACTGAAGCCGGAGGAGCAAACTCGACGGGGGTTCTATGACCACTTCGTTTGATTAATTATTGATTTGTGATAATTGAGGCATTGAGTCTCTCCTACAATTCTTGTTTGTCAAGTCAGCTCTCCAAGGAAGTGTTATTTTCAGCATGATTTCAGAAAGGCATGTTCCATCACTGTGTTTGATCTGAACCGTCTGTGAATTTATTCTGAACAGTAAAGCACACATTTAAATATTCTGACTAAGCAATATGCTTAATCTTTACCTGTGTGTGTGTGCGCATGCGCATGTACATTCAATTTGATTTAAGATGTGGTAAGTGTATTTAGGCTGGACACGAAACGTGAAACGCCTACTGGCTGCAATTGGGCTAGAGGGCTACTGGGATGCCAGACACCCGGCACTGCTTCCAAGAAAAGATTTTGTTAAAATGCAGTACTGGGACTGGGTAGCACAATTCATCATGGACTTTAAACTGACTACCTTTCTAGAATGCTATTTAGATATTATCCAGTCACCCTTAGATAGGAAACTGCATATGCAGTTCAGGTTTGGAACTCTCCCCTTGAACTCACTTACAGGCACCTCGCATCATTCAACCCCTTCCCGGTTCTGTTCCAGCTGCCCCTCAATGATAGAGACATCTTGCCATGAACTTTTCGCTTGTCCCACATACTCACTCCAGAGAACCAAATGGCTTGAACCAATATGTAAGCAGCTGGGTACCCGTATCCGTGGTGAAGCTCTCCGTATCCTCAGATCGGACACAAGACCGGTGGTTGCTTGTTCAAAAGCAAAATTCTTGGGACATATGTGGGCAATCAGGAGGAAACTACTGAAGCTGTGCAGGAGGTTTTCCTCCTTTTATCTGTTTTGAATTGTTTTAATCCAATAGCTTGCTCATACTTTATCAAAAGCATATAAAGTTTTTTATTTGTTGTGCACCCCGAGAACTCTGGCAGCATAGTGGGCCATTTTGTTCTCTGAAGAGTAGGCAGAGGTGTTTGTTGTCTTGGTCTCCATTGTGCAATAAGCGGTTATTTCATACATCCATTGCAATACAGATTAATACTTGACTGATGTTCTTATTATGCAATTCATATTTTTAATTTTTATCTTTTTTATTGTATTTATATGAGCTGTATTGCACTATGCACTTTTATGGTCGGATGACCGAAATAACGTTTTTATGATGTATTTATTGAACATAGAACTGCACAGTATTCAATTATTCAAACCTGGACTCAAATCCTGGCTTCCCCACAAACTGTGTGACCCATGGCTCATCCCTTTACTTCACCATGTTTCATAGTCATTAACTATCCAATTTGAAAGCATGCTGAAGTAATTCAGCACTCTACAAAACATCTCACTTATGTATGAATAATATAAAATAATCATACTTCACATTTAATAACAATATAGCCTATTTAAATAGCGAACATGACAACCTGACACATGTTAGGTAACGTGTCAACGTCGTCATGGCATGAGGGTGTTCTTGAATCTTTCGTGTTTTAAAAAAGTATTACGTTCAATAAATGGCATTCACTTGAGTGATACAATTGTATGTACTTATTTAAGACACTGAGATATGTTGAAAAATACATCCAAATCTCGATCAATTATTTCATGAAATGTGTTGCCTACTTTGACGCTTAGGGCCAATGAGGACCCTGGTTTGGCTCTCCCCAGGGCTGCCTCTCCCATAGGCCCCCCCCTCCCAGAATTATATTGTCTGCTACATCCTAGTGGCCCTTCTCATCATGAAAAGGCACAAAAAACTCCTTTTACAAAATAGAGGGAAAATGTTGTTTCCATGGGTGGGGTCGTCGCTCAAGAGGATCCCAGCTGTACCTTACTGATGATGCCTAATTAGGCTGAACATGGCCTGAGGTTGCTTGTACTCCCTTCTGGAGAAGGCATCAGGTTGGGATGCAGTGTTACCATAAGGATCGGGGCAGAAATTGATTTTCATAAGGCGGGCCTCTGTTTAAAGTTGCACATTAGTTGAGAAGGATGGGTGAAATGTTACACAGTGCAATCACCAGTGGTTTTGATTAATTGCAAGCATTCCTCATATTACCTTTTATAATTTTGATGTTTCCAGGTGGAAAAGTTTCCAAACCTAGTTTATAGTACATTGTCAAGGTAAAATGTTTGACTTCATATTTACAGTTTTCTTGCTGGCCTTCCCTTTTTTGCTAAAGTTTGTGGGTTGCAAGGTAGTATCGTGGACTTACACCTTCCTTTTAGGATAGATATCTTATTAGTTATTACTGTGAATTTCCCAGGGTTTATATAATCTGTAAATGCATTTATGCACCTATTTCAAACCTCTGCTCTCTTCCTTTTCTTCTGTTGGAAATTCTGCCAGAACAGGTAGTCAAATATGAAGGGGAGGAAAAAAAATTCAAGCATCTGTGTTCTCTCACAGGAACACAGCTGGAGCTTCCACGGAAAACACTCATTTTTCCAATTAGCCAAGATTCTGCATTCTCTTGGGTACCCTTGTTGGCAGCTCTTGCCAAGTAGGATGCAGTTTATGGCATAGAACCAATGAGACAAACATTTGGGCGGTCTCATCCTTGGCCGAACTTTGAGAGCAATTCCCAAGTTGCAAACCACATGTGTGTAGCTGACCTATAAGTCATGCACTGTGAGAGATGTTCACTATTTCAGATAAGTAAGTCATCTGTGTGAACAAAAAACAATGCATATCAGCAATTTAATGCTTTAGAGAAACAGCAAGACACCCTAACAAGGACATTTAGCCTATCAAATTATTGCTTGATATGCATCCCATCACTGTCTATCCACTAGTTAGCCCACCTGCCCTATGTCTGCCCATCTGCCATCCAGTCCATCAGCCCCCCCCCATTTTTCTACCTGCAGTTTCTCCTCTCTCCCTTTATAGTTTTCTTTCTCTGATTTTGCATCCATCCACCCACCCAACACATCATTCAACTATGCACCCGTTTAGCTACTTGTTGGTCACTTTGAGGTGCTCTTTTTCTGAAAGTCCATCCATCTACTCATCCTTTCATCCATCCATTCATGTATTTCTCACTAGTGCTCCTTTCTGTCATCCTTTTCTGTGATCAGCTGGCTTTTTATATAACTGCATATCTGCCTACCAACAAGGGAAGTGGTTCATATCATTGGTTAGCTCAACATTTTGTAGCAAGTCTCAATGTTTAATATTGTTTCTTTATTGACATATTTCTGAGATGAGTCACCATACCACAAGAGGCCTGTAACATATATTGCATCCCATGAACATTAATTGACCATCATCTTTCCTCCAGATTAGAGCAGGTCAGTGTAAGAATTTAGATTCGTAGCTGAGAGGAGTGGAAGTCCCACTCAGGCAACAACCACAATCCTTTTCAGGGTGAACCACAAAAGTCACTAAATTAAACTCTGCTTCACCATCTGGTAGCTTGGCACAAAATCAGTCAGTCATTACAGGCATTGTGTAAAGTATTTATGCAGCACACAAACAGCAATAAAGGGAGAACACAAAACAAGAAAAAGCAATATAGAACAATGGGGTAAATTGTAATAAATACAATGATACCAGAATGACAAGAATCGAATTAGTCGAACCTGAGATATAGAATTTATGGAGCTGAACTTTGGGGACATTATTCGTCTAACATTCTATCTGTAACAGAGAACACGTTCAGCAGGCAGCTGTTGGGTCTTCCCAAAAGTACTCCCTTAACCCCACTAAGGATGGATCTGGGCATTGGCCCCATTACCGACTTAATTGCCTTCCGTCCACTCCTATTCTGGTGTCGCTTATGGAGTACGCCCTAGTTAGAAACGTATAGGGAGGAATTGAAGGATGTTATGTCCATACTTGGAGTTGGGAACCTACCGTGGTTGTCTTATATTAGGAGTACATGCCACGCAATGGGGAGGGCAAACGTGTGCTAACACCAGAAGAGACCTGCCCCTCCGTCCCTAAAAAATCCTTATCCCTCACCTTTAAGGAATACAAATTTGCTCACCAGTCCCAGAGTATAAATTCTTGCTGCCTGACCTCTAGGTTCCTGGATACCAAACAGCATTACAAGTTGGAGTTGGCCTTTGATAGTATCCAACCTTTTATGGCAAAGAAATTGTTTTTACAATTTAGACACAGGACGCTCCGCGCATTCACAAACAAATGGAAGGGAGCCATCAAACTAGATTGCCCTGGGTGCACTTTAACAGAAGAAACAGAACTTCATGTTATACTTTTCTGTCCTGCCTACAGAAGGTCTGGGTTCAAGTGGGTCATCCAACTTTGTAGGAATCTGGGGCTTAGAAATTACATCGAGGTCTTTAGGCTACTGAAATATGAGACACATCCATTATTTGTAGTCGCAATCTCGAAATTCTTATTCGTGATGTGGTGCATACGTAGAGGCATTATAAAGGGAAGAAAATCTGGGTAATATTCAACAGTGCCTTCTTACTAACTGTCAGTGATTTGTATCTGCAAATATCTCCAACTAGAAAAATTTTAATGTTTTATTTTTAAATTATCTTTTTAAAAGAATTTTGTTTTTATTTTACTGTCTCAAATGTCTTTTACCCCTGCTTACAAGATAACTTGGCTACAGCTGATGCATAGGATAGTCAATCAAAGGGTGTGGAGTAGTAGTGGGGTTCGAAAATAAGTTATAAAATTGTAGTATATCGTCCATGGTGTTAATGGTCTTCAGTATCATCATTTTAATATTCAATTGTCGGGCACTATAAACTTTGTAAATCATGTACTGTTATAATTACGTGCTTTTATGGATGTATAGCCGAAATAAAGTTTTTTGACTGACTGACAATCCTTTTCAGGGTGAACCACAAAAGTCACTAAATTAAACTCTGCTTCACCATCTGGTAGCTTGGCACAAAATCAGTCAGTCATTAGAGGCAATGTGTAAAGTATTTATGCAGCACACAAACAGCAATAAAGGGAGAACACAACACAAGAAAAAACAATATAGAACAATGGAGTAAATTGTAATAAATGCAATGATACCAGAATGCCAAGAATCGAATTAGTGGAACCTGAGATATAGAATTTTAAGGTGTTAGGTAAAAATTGCACAAAGAATCAGAAAGTGCTTGACTGTAGGTATCTGGTTGTACTGTACTGGGACTAAGTCACTAGTTCAGACTGAACACAATGTAGCACAGGACAGGCACCGGACCGAGTTTCGCCCACTGGAAGTCGTACCTTATGTCTTTGTTGTGAGGTCTGCGTGGCATTGGTTTGCAAGGCTTCATGACACAGTCATGGCATTGTGCATTAGCTCCAATTAAGCTTTCAATTGGGCAACAAGGTTTTTGAAGGCTTCATGTCACTCGGCATCTGTTGCGATGAAGATTTCAGCTGTGCTGTGAGGCTTCACATCGCTCAGCATTGCTTCTGATGATGGTTTCAGTTGTGCAGTGAGGCTTTGCTGGACATTGTATCACTCACTGCCAGTTCAGATAAAGTTTTCACATGTGCAGTGAGACCTTATGGGGCTCTGTGTTAAAAGCTTTCAATTAGGCAGGAAGGAGTTCTCGCTGATGCCAGCTCAGGGTCTAGGAATTGGGTGGCACCTTTTGAGGATCAGGACTCACAACAGCAGAGGCCAACAGCAGGGCTCGAGCAGGTCAGTTGGTGCTGGTCAGCTGTACAGTTGCAGGGCAGGCTGCTGGAAGCTTGTTGTGCCCCCAACGCTCAAGCAAGAGGTCAGTTAACCGATCATTGGAGTCCTTCTGGAGAGCATGGGTTCAAGGCACGCAGGTCTAATCTTCCTTCTTCAGAGCTGCTGGGCTGTCCTTCTTCTGTATCATCTGCAGGTCCAGAAGTGTTCTAATGATAGGTTTTGAAGGGGCTAGCTATTGTGTGGTGAATCCCTTGACCTACCCCCAAAACTAGTTAGGGTCACTTCTTTTCCTTCTCTAAACTGTCTAGGGTAGTCATTTCCAACAGATCGATCACAAGCTACCAGTAGCTCACTGCCTGTATTGGAGTAGCTCGCTAGTCTCTCAACTGAGTGTGGTAGTATTCTGCTGCCTCCCTGCTGATGTTGCATTTTAAAATTCTGCACACCAACCTTGTGAGCAAGGGGGAGGTGGCAGGAGCAGCACGCAGCTCCCCTCTTCTTAAACAAACAATGTAATGCTGCTGCTGCAGATAACAGCACACTTTTAAAAACAAATTACCACCATGACCTACTGTTTTATTAAGCACAATGTAACATTTTTGGGAGGTTATTACATTCAAAACACATTTTTGTTCCTTTCTGTCTTCCTTTTTTCCTTTCTCTTCTTTCATCTTTCTTTCTCTCACCTTTCTTTTTCTCTCCTCATTCCTTTCTCAATCAATCAGTCTGGATTCATAAAGCATGGCTAATCACCCAATAGGGGGACCAGCCGCTTGCAGGTCCCGGAGGCTTATTCGAACAGCCAGGTCTTGAGAACTATTCAGAATTCCAGAAGTGAGGTGATGGTCCAGAGGTGAGTGGGGAGGCTGTTCCAGGTCTTTGCTGTGGGAGAAGGAGTGTTTTCACTTCTGCTTCGGTAGATGTGGGCCGTATGGGCAAGTGAAAGGGAGGCAGTGCAAAGTCTTCTCGATGGTTGGTGAAAGTTCAGGAGGTGGTTAATGTAGGCGAGTCCTTGGTTGTGTAGAGCCTTGTTTGCGTGGGTCAGCAGCTTGAACTGGCATCTCTTCTGTACGGGGGACAGCGGAGTTGCCTGAGGTGGAGTGTGATGTGGGTTCATTGCGGAAGGCCAAGGATGAGTCTGGTTGCAGCATTCTGTATGGTCTGAAGTCTCTGCAGGAGGTGTGTGGCAATTCCTACATAGAGGGCATTGCCTTAGTCCAGTCATCTAGTGATGAGGGTCTGTGTCATTCTGTCTCCTGTTCCGGTAGCCACTTGAAGATCTTATGTAGCATGCTCAGAGTGAGGAATCAGGCAGAGCAGACAGTGTTGATCTGTGATTTCAAGGTGAGCTTGTTGTCAATCATGGTTCCGAGCTATCTGGTGTGGTCAGAGGGAGTGGGTGCAAGTCCTAGGTCTGATGGTCACTAGGAATCATTCCATGTATTGCTACTTTTGCCAAAGATCAGTACTTCTGTCTAGTTTGCAGCTGCAGGCAGGTGTTCTTCATCCAGTTGGTGATATTTCGGTAGTCACAAAAGGCATTTAGTAGTAGTAAAATTAGGAGTCCTAACTTTACTACTACTAAATGCCTTCTGTGAATACCAAAAGTAGTAAGTTTAGGATTTTATTTCAGTTTATTAGTAGTAAAGTTAGGAGTCCTAACTTTACTGCTACTAAATGAAAGCTACTAAAATGAAAGTGTATGGAACCACACTTAGAATATATTATAGGTGTGGCGGAATAAAAAATATATATATTGTTTGAGATTCGCTTTTATGCCCTGAGGAAGTCGCCGGGCAACTCCCTCGAGACGAAACACGTGTTGGCTACCGATTTGACTTTGGCGTTTATAACCATGCCAATATATCACTATGGATTGACTTCAAATGAATGTGTGGAGAAGATTTGAGAAAAAAGAAAAAAAGGAGATTAAGGAAATAAAAGAAGAAAACCGTTTGTTGACTCATTGGACTCTAAATCACTGTTACTTAACTGGTATTGAGAATTGTTGTTTAAAGGCTAAATTGCCTTGCTTTTGCTCGGGAACGTCTCTTTGTATTTCACCAAAAGTAGTAAGTTTAGGATTTTATATCAGTTTAGTAGTAGTAAAGTTAGGAGTCCTAACTTTACTGCTACTAAATGCCTTCTGTGAATACCAAAAATAGTACGTTTAGGATTGTATCTCAGATTAGTTCTGTGAATCGACCCCACAGTTTTTAATTTCTCTCTTTCTTCCTTTCTCTTCACTTTTCCTGTTTCCTTTCCTACATTCTTTCAATTTTTCTTTCCTTCTTTTCTTCATTCTTCATACCTTTTTTCTTTCTCTCGTTAGTTAAGTCTCTCCTTGCTGTTTCTTTCTCTCTGCTTCTATGTTTCCTTGTTTGTCTCCCCTTTTTTATAGATCTCCTTTCAGTTTATTTGTTACCTCTCATTTTCATGTTTGTTTGTTTGTTTCTTTCCTTCATACCTTCTTTTTTTCTTTTTTTTTCTCTCCTGCATTCTCTGTTTCTCTCTGTCTCCCCTTTTTCTCCGTAGCCCCATATAACTTTTGTTCCGCCTCTTCTTTTTTGCTCCTTCTCTTCTTTGTTCATTTGTTCCTTCTTTCCTCCTTCTCTCCTTTCCACCTCCGCCCCTTTACTCCTTCTTTATTCCTTATTTCATTTCCTTCTTGTCATCTGTTTTTCTCTCCAATCCCTCACTTAATTGATTGTTGCACCTCATGCCCTTATTTTCTCCCACGTTTCACTTTTCTTTCTTCCTTTCATCCTCTCCATCTTTTTTTTCATTTTTTTTTCTTCCATTTCTCAAGTGCCCTTATGTTAATATTAGGCAGATGCTCAGGATGAATTCCTTTGAACAGAAGTATCTCTTTCTGTTGGGAAGATTGGTGACCCCTGGTCTAGGGTGACAAAGGCCAGGGAAGGCCTGGTATCAGGTTCCTTTGTCTGTGCTGCAGGCAGAGCCCTTTGAAGTGTAATCAGGGCAGAGTACAGTTCCTCCTCAGCGATCTTGTCAGAGAGACTCACTCCCCTCACACCTAGGGCATCTTTATTCATATACTGGAAGCAATACACAACCCAAAACAGCAGAGCTATTCACAGTCAGGTGACCCAGGGCACTGGCAGAAAGACACAGTTGGCTTTTAAAACTTTCTAAAAGTGGCATTTCAGAATAGTAACTTAAAATCCAACTTTACCATTAAAGAAGATTTTAAATTACTATGTATTTGAATGCAAACAGAATTTCTCTATCTGGTCCAAAACTGAAGTTAGTACTTATTTAGTGTAAAAAGGGAACTCAGTGTTAGTCTAATGGAGAGAAAACCTTACAACAGTGAAAATTGACTTTAGGCATTTTTGTAAGTATATGTAAAACTTAAGGACACATGTCCCACTTTCTAAATGTACCGCACACTGCCCTTTGTACTGTTTACGGCCTATCTTAGGGTGACTTATGTGTAGTAAAAATAGGTTTGAAGCCTACCAAAGGTGTATTTTGCTGGGTCAAAACTGCACTACAGGCTGCAGTGGCATGACTGAGTGGTATTGCAGGGCTACTTAAGTTGGTGGCACAGTGTATGCTGCTAGTCACTAGTAGCATTATATTTACAGGCCCTGGGTACCTCTTTTACTAAGGACTTATAGGTACATTAAATATGCCAATAAGGTCTAGGCCAATTTGAACACGTTTCAGGAAGAGAGCACAAGCACTTTACCACTGATTAACAGGGGTAATGTGCACAAAGTCCTAATATCAACACAGTGTAAAAATAGCATCTGGCAGAGAACTGTTTCAAAGTCAGTTTTTAATTACTGCTGAGTCCGTGCACTGGCAGGACTGGTCCTCTTAAAGCACTGAATGCACCTCACACATTTTCATGCCCTTTTAAACAAGCATTATAGCATGCCGTCATTGAAAAGAGGCAAAGGGTTTAGAAAGGAGTTAGTTGCATTAACGTAACAGTGAATGTCATTCCAGCATATTGGTGATTTAGTGTCTGCTTTGTCATTGATTGCTTATATGACCGGTGCATATAAAACTCTACACATTGTTGTTATCTAGAAAAATGTGTAAAAAAAGAAAATGCCAGTGCACTTTAAACGTGATCTGTTATATTTTGTAGAATGCATTCAAGCTGATCTGATCAATCTGATTACAACTAATATTCCATCCTAATAATAAATGAAGTGGTGGAAAATATATAAAATTGGATGAATTTTTCATCCTTTTCAAAATTTGGGCTCATGGTGTATAGGAGGCATTCACAAAACAATACTGTTGCTTGAGTGTAAGAAAATGGCATATTAAATGGGGTGAACGTGAGTCCCACCCAATTAATTAGTTGCCACAAACATGTCCGGCCAATATTCTGTTATGATAATTTAATCCTGAGCTCACATCTTGGTAGCTGTGGCACAGGGGAGACAGGTTACACATAAGGAATAGTGTGTAGAGTATTTAGCAACAAAAAGACAGTCAAAAAGTTAAAAAGCACAACTCAATAAAATTCCACAACCAATTTCTAAAAAGTAAGGAAACCGTAATAAGAAAAATGACACTGAAACAACTAATATCCAATAAGTAGGACCAGAGATATGATGTTTGAAGTTTTTAAGGGAAAAACTACTAAGACAAAATAGAGCACCAATCAGAAATCACTGTTTGCATTTGAATGGGATCCAAGCATAATGTCACGGAGACTGCAATGCAGCAGATTGTATAGCAAAGAGGTTGTCCCTGTCAAAGTCTTTACCTTCTGACCTAGGCCTGATTTTGTGCCAGATGTCCTGTCCTGTGCATAGTATCCTATGGCACTTGTAATATGGTGGACAGTATATCCATACATTTGTGATGAAGTAGCACATCCTCCAAACTCTTTAGTCATTAGTATTTTTTGTGGAAGTTTATATTGTACACTGGGGCAAAGTTAAAGGCTATATTCAATGAAGTCCTTTCCATGTCAAATAGTCAATGGCAAGGTCCGGCTGAAGCCACTGGTTTTGGTGGGAAAAAAATCCAGTAAGAAAATTCACATTTGAGGCTGCTTAAGTCCTCTTGTCAGTTTGTTAGCCTTTGCCCTGTTAAGATTTCTACCTTTGGGCTTAGGACCAGATTTAGAGTGTGGCAGATATGATACTCCATCACAAAAACATAATGAAGTACCCTGTTAGTCAAACCTTCATCTGTCCGCCTTACTTAGAATGAGGCGGACTATCAACTTTCATTCAGTAGAGCCCCCCTGTTGGCTATGTCCTTAGAAAGCTTCCTCAGATGGTGTAGGGGTCATCAGAGGAAAGCATTATATTGCCTGTCGTACATAGGGTAAGCCCTATGAAGTTATTTCTTTCCTGCCCATCAGCACCATGAAAAGTCTGGTGGTGAGGGACAGAAAAAACAAGTAATGACCCCCACAGTAAGGGAAAGAACTCCTAGGGTGCGGCTTTACTAGTCATTTGTTATTCAATATCAAAATCTCATTTTGAGAGTTTGTTTGATTTGCTTTTGAAAAACAAAAACTGCACAACGTTTGTTAAAACTTGTGGCAGACACAATCCAAATTTTTGTACCTAGACGGGAACCACCATGATGGCGGTTCCTATCAAGATACAGATATTGGCACTGGGCCAGCGGTGATCTCTAAATATGGTGGATGGTCCACATCAGGATGTCCTCTGCCACTCCAATGGACACCCACCAATCTTTAAGTCTGTCAATTTGTCTCTTTTTTTTTAAGCTGATTGGTTCTGGGACAGCTCCCTCCTACACTGAGACTGAAGCCAGAAGGGCTAATAGTTTATTCTTTGATAAAAAAGATCCCTTTTCTCTGGGTAGCTCTGATCACTAAGCTCCTCTAAAAGTACATATCTAACTCTGGTCCTGTTCAAGGTACTAAAATCCCTGGACTGACCTTAACTGTCATTCGTGGGTTAAACTTTGACACATTCCTCACCCAAGACATCCTGCCAGGCACAAGCTATTGTCTCTGCTCTGAGAACAGTATTTGATGCCTCTTGAAAGGCAGCACTAACAGGACAGCTTCAGGGAGGCAATGCTAATTAGAAGCTACAGCTTTAGGCAGGCAAAATTTACGTTTTTAAAAGTTAGGTTGACTGTATGTCTATCACAAGTTCAACATCACCATAGAACTGGATATTAATAAATATTAAAAATAGTGGTTTAAATGGACTGTGTGGCTTATTCTAAATGGAAAATCCAGAATTAGCATGTAAACTATAATTTAGCTTGTCTAACAGCAAAACCACAGAACTTATGTAGTGGAAAGAACTTTTGCGGCTAGCACTGCAGCAACATGCCAACCTTAACGTTTTACATGTTCCACTTTCAAATACTAGGCACCCTACCTTTTGGGCTGCAAGGTCTAATAAGGGATGACTTATTTAATGTTGAAAAGTAGTTTTCTTACATGTCAAAAAGGGTTTAAAGCTGTAGCACTCAGGCCTCACATGTTGACCCAAAGCCATGTTTTCCTTGCCAGTCTGGTGCTGCAGTCCACAGATGACATTTAACTTTTCATGCCATTGGTGCATTTCCTGCACCATATACTATAGATTTGCTGGAAAGTTAAATATGCCAGTTGGGGATTAACCAATGATACCACATTTTATTGATCAGGCCACATACACTGGGAACTCGACAGCAGTATCCCAGTGTGCAGAGTTAAAAAAATATCCATATCCGTCAGCAAAATATGGGAATGTCCACACAAAAAAGGGCTACCCGTCTGATCTGATACTTTTACCATGCATTAAATAATAAACCTCTTTATTATTTTACTTGTATCATACCTTACAACATCTCACTTTAACCTGTCATTTAATAAGATACCTTTACCAAGTCATTTAAATTTGGTTGAGTCACTCCATCTTTCACAAAACAATTGATAATCAGTTTCCGGTCTAATTTGAACCATATATTGCACCTATTGTATCTATTTAAAAAGAAATTTGAATTGATCAATGGCAACTTTCATCACACGTTCACCCTCACAATTTGCTTTCTCCAAATTAATCTGGATTCTGGCCAAAGCACTGAAATAAAGTGGCCTGTTATCCGTATTGAATACCATTATTATCATCATTGAAGCTCTTCAATGAAGCTCTTTTCTATTCTGGCACTTTTACATCTTTCTGTAGCTTGATCGCCATGTGGTGTTCGTCAGCACTTTTTTCTTGGTTCTTTATATTTTCACCATGTGTACTGGGCTTATTCTGTTATTTCTTCCTTTCAATTTCATGCACGTTTTATACTTCTTACATGCTTCTTTCCTTGTCTGTCTGCTACTGACAATTACATGGCTACATATTTCTTTTATTTAAGTCCATGAAAAAGAGATACTTTTCTTCCTTACTTTCCATTCTGTTAACCAGTCCTCTCTGATCACATTTCTTGCGTCTTCTCTGCCCATTATCATGGTCTGTCGTTGATTCTTTTTTTATGATCCTATTGCTTCAGTTTCATGTATTGGTCATCTCTGTTCTTTGATATTAAACAGATAAGACATGTTGTACCCCCTCTATGCCCCCCTGTTGCTTTCTTTTCTTGGAATTTGTACTTCAGAATATTCATAATTCTTCTCTCCATACATTCAATGGTAATGACCACTTTCCCCATATTTCTCATTAACAGCATTGCCTTCATTAGCATCCTACTTGTTTTGCAGTTCCAATTTCATTTTCCTTATTTTGTCTATATTATTTGCACTTTTTTATTGACTTTGACTTCTGACCAGCCACAATCTTTCTTCTGCTATCCTTATCTACTTACATGGTCATTGCCAAATTGTACTACTTGGAGGTTTAATGGTGCGCCCTCATGACACTTTAATCATGGAACTCTCTTCCTTTTGCTGTTATTCTGTCTCCATCGTTGAGCTTCTTTAAAGAATATTTGAAAGAAATGTAACTTCCCCTTTTATTTCAAATTTAATTGTATTTTCTGTCTTAGCTTAGTTTCATTGTATAGGTACTAAATACCCTGTTTAAATTATGTTCAATGTCTATCTATAAAAGCAATTTATAGATAGAAAATAAATACTGCTGGTTAGAATTTGCTTCATTTGTAATATCCAGGAGGCCAAGTGGATACCCTCTGTTATATAACACAGTGTCTTTGTCTTAAACATTAACTTTTTGATATTATGTGTAAAGTCAATATAGGCGATATTAATAGTTATGTTTATGCAAGACTTGGGGTTGCATGTCAATGTAAGTAAAACTTTTATTATGAAACTTTGGAAAAAATGCTGTAAGATCAGTTTCACATCAAACGTTTGATAATTAGGCATTTTATTTGATTGAGAGGGGACCTGGACATGTGCTATCAACTCCAGGAGGCTCCAATTTGTTAAAGGCATCTCTGCCCTGCTTAATTTCTCTAGGAAATTGAGTAAAAAGTCCTCAAAAGAGCTGATGATCATATATAAAGCTAAATGTTGGACTACCACTATGTATGGGGCACAGTTGTGGGGCTATGTCAATGTTCAATTACTGCAACTGGTTGAAAATGCTTTTTTAAGGATTCTCCTTGCTCTTCCCAAAAGTTACTCCACTTTTGCATCTAACTCAGAATTGGTTGTGCCCTTAATAACAGATCTGATTAAGATTCGGACTGTCTTGCTCTGGCACATGATCTGTACATCTGAGTTTACGGGATTAAACTGTGACATTATAAAGGACTGTCTCAAATCTTCTGTGCCCCTTAAAATCCCATGGCTCAAGTACGTTAAACATTTTTAGCAGATCTGGAACGTTCTGACTATTTTGATCATCCAGAGTCTTTGATTAGTATTTCTAGGAAAGAGCTAAAATCTGAATGTTTTTCTCTGCTTGAGCATTTAAGTTTATCTACAGAACTACTGAAATCTACTGTTCTCAAGTACCAACTGATTCTGACTACACATGATATGCAACCTTATTTAATAAATGTACATAACACTCATCATAGATTTGTATAAATATGACTCAGAATGGATATTTTGCATCACCTAACTAGTTTTCCTACTGTAAACGACTGGTCACAAGAGTAGGTAAAATGTTATTGTGACAATGCATCTGCCCAGAGCATCATGCACATTGTTATATTTTGTAAATATTGTTCAGCCCAGAGAAAATGTATAATATAGCCATTGTTAAGATCTCTAAACTTTGTGCACTTTCAATCAGCTTTTATGTTTTTAAAATCCCTTCCCAGTCTATATCTGTGTTGTTATGTCATGGTATCTTTTGGATATTATTACTCATAGAAAGTTTTTACAGATAAATGTATTGCCTATATAAAGTAATCATGCTTTTATCGTTTTTTTTAGCCATATTGTATATATATTTATCGTACTTTTTATAGAGAACTTTATTAACCCGAACGATGAACTAATCTTATCCTTTATACGCTTTTTTGATTTACAAGGTGTAATTGAATAAAGCTTATTTTTGATTCTAATAAATATATTTGTGTATATTTTACAAATTGTAATATATTTCCACATCCTTGTTTTTCCAGATTTGGTTTACAGCCTGCACTTTATTCTGGGGCATACAAAGCATTAAAGAATTTGCCTCAGATAAAAAGAAATCTGAATGAAGAAAACAGCAGTTTACTTTTGGAAAGCAACGTTTCGGCTCAATATCAGAAACAAGCTTTGAAAACAATATGTCTGAATATATGTTTCTTTCATACTGACATTTTCAAAGTCTATAAATGAACTTGTTATTGCAGTGTCAATAAAATAATAATTGCTTTGTTAATTATACGGAGTTGTGTACAGCATCCTTATTGTACTGTATTATGTTTTACAATTTTGAATAAATCTAAATATTCTTCGTACAAAATGATATGTATTGTGTTTTAGAGTGCTGTTAAATATGTGTAGATTCAATGGAACTTCAGTATAACATGGATAAGTGCAAAGTGGTAGAAATACAGAGAGAACAATGTATTTATAGTTTGATCCGCTAATTAAGAGATGTGAATGTTCACGTATTGAGCTTCAACATAGTACAGATATTATTAGAAGAAGAAAGTATACTGCAAGCTTTGCAAGAATAACATGTTGTCCGACTACGAGCAGTTAAAAGTGTCCAGTGTGAGGCTAGAAAGAGGAAGATGGTGGTATACAAAATGAGAATATAAGAGTCAGACAGGAGAGGAGTGAGCAGAGGTAGGTAGAAAACAGAGAATTGGAAAAGTAGAGTTCATGCAGATGTGTTACCGTATAGATTCATATGTATATATGTACCCAGAAATGTATATATGTACCCAGAGAAATGTAAGAACATAAAATTCCCATCATTAAAATGTAATATGTTAGCATTATTTACATTATTTATTATAGGGATATATGTGTGCTTTCCCTGCAGGACAGAAACAATTGGCGTCAAATGATACTGACTGAAACTTTAATATTTCAAATCTTGAAAATGTACTTGATAATAGATGTTCTGACTTTATTTACTTAAACACCGAAAGAATGAATGCTGTTTTATGCATGTATACATGTAGAACATTCTATCCATCATCGTATCTAGACGGGGTAGTTCTTAGTTTACTAGTGAAATCAGCAGTGTTCAATCTCAAAAAGAGATTTAAGGAATGAACGGTTTTACTCAGGTAGGGTGGGCGGTCCTGGCTCACTTTCTGTGATTGTGGCCCCTGATAACCTTAAAGTTTTATTTAAAGGTGAGCCTCCATAGTTCAGTTTTCAGGAGTTTTCTAAATCTCATGTGGTTTGCATCTCAGCAATAAGCAACAGACTTCTACATTGTTGGACCTGGAACTCCGAGCGATTTGTATCTATTTTCCGACCACTTGAATGGCTGCTGCTGGATCAGTTTGGTCACTGGGTTGTATTGTGGAGATACTTTAGGCCTTTTTTTCAATACGTTCTGTGCAGAGTACCTCTAATTTTATCCTGGTCTCGACTGGTTGCCATTGGATAAGTTTCAAAGCAGACTTGATATTGTCTCGCTTTTGTGGGCTAAGCAAATTATTGAAATATTTGTAGTCTGCCGAGCATTTTGGGAAGGCCCATCAAAATTATGATTAGGAAGTCCAGTTGGGACATGGTGAGGGCTGATCTGCTCCAACTAGTGATTTCTTTGAAGAGTGGGACTATTTATCAGAGCATGGAGAGTTGGATATTGACCCCTTTGGCCATTGGCTTTGGATGAAAGACATTTCTGAGTCAAAGGATATTCGTGGGTTCCTGATATGAGGTGTGGTGGAAGGGGTTGTCCTGATACCTGAGGCCACAGCAAGGTTAACAAGATAGGCTCACTGTCTTCATTTATGATAACCTCAATCTTGGTTTTATTCATGCATGGAATATCTGTGTCATGAAGTGGAGAACATGTTCCATTCTCAAGGTGATTTGGTTCTATTGTTTGGGTTAAAGTTTAGCCAAAAGTCTATCTGGTAGTCGTCTCTGTGTCATCTTTATATTACAAGTTGAGAAGTAGTGCAAGGGAAGAGGTAGATTGCAAAAACTACAGGGCAATAGGCAGGTGGATTATTCACCAGTTTAAATCCCGAAAAGCAATTGTACTAGGGCAAGCACCATGTTCATTATCTCTGCCTATTTTTCGGCACTGTCAGCAAGATTTCATGGTTAATAGTATGGTATGTCACTAACAGATCGAGGCGTAGGAGAACTGTTTTCCTCTCATCCTCCATTAAGAGGAAGCGGTCCCCCCTTACGTTTGAAGTGTATTGTTCTGTGCCTATCAGTTTTCTGAACCCGGACTCATG
Source organism: Triturus cristatus (assembly GCF_964204655.1). NCBI lineage: Eukaryota > Metazoa > Chordata > Amphibia > Caudata > Salamandridae > Triturus > Triturus cristatus. Next base: position 202,015,251 of record NC_140593.1, read on the forward strand.
GTCACTGAGGAGTCAATTTAATTCGGCATGCTCTTCTCTCTGTCTCATGACAGCATCTTGAGGAAGAAAGGAAGTGTTAGAAATGAGGGTCTCTAGGTGGCAGTGATTTGCACCTTTGTCCAAGTAGAAACCCTTCCTTCTAGTCAGGATAAGGGGAATACACTACTGAAAAACCCCTGCTCACCCGCTTGGTAGCTTGGCACGAGCAGTCATGCTTATATCAGAGGCAGTGTGTAAAGCATTTGTACATAACCAACAGTAATACAGTGAAAGTACTACAAAATGACACCAAACCAGTTTAGAAACATATCCAATATTTTGTATACTTAGAACAAGACCAAAACGATAGAAATCCACATTAAAGTACTTAAAAATGCATACTTTGCAAGAATACTTGAAAAACACAGTTTGTACATGTCAGTAGCTCTGTCCGGGGCTACCGGGATGCTGAAAACAACAGATTCTAACAGTTCCAGACAACCGTGTCGGTATGGGTCAGCAAAAGCGGGGACAGACTCAGTAACAGTACCTTTCTCGTTGTGGTGGGCACGTTGATGGTAGCCGTCATGATCGCGTAGCAAAATGGAAGTGGTGCAGGGTGTGGCGCCTGCTCTATGCGGTGTAGGCAGCAGCTCAGCGACGATCATCCATACGACGTTAGTAAGACCAAGGCTTACTGTGCCAGGCGAAGCGATGCGGTCCTGGCAGGTTGCAGTGCAAGCGTCAGAGCCGGTTAGCGGGAGCTAGCATCGATCGGCCCGGACTGCTGTGTGGGACGAGGCCATGCGTCGTAAAACTTACGAGCGGTGCCCCCAGCCACGATGCGGTCATGGGTGTCGAAGTCAGCAGCAGCGACGGTGTTGGTGAGACCAGGATGGCAAAGTGAAGCGAGGCGGTGCGGAGTGCAGTGCTCACAAGTCATGGTGCAAACAGCGGCTCGGTGGCGGCGGTCATCATCGGTGAGCCCAGGGTTGCGGTGCAAGATGCGGACGGTGCCTTCTGCGGTGCTGTCAGTACAAACAGCCTGCAACGGAGTCTGTGACAGAGTCAGTTGCAATTCCCTTTTCTGTGGCAACTGAAACAGCAGTCCTAGAAGTGGTACCCAGAGGTTGGTGAAGACCTTGCAGTCCCTGAGACTTCAGAACAGGAGGCAAGTTCTGATTCAAGCCCTTGGAGATACTCAGCACAAGTAAAGAAAGTTCAGTCCAGTCCTTTGACTGTCCAAGGCAGAAGCAGCAACTGCAGGCCAACCCAACAAAGCAACAACACAGCAAAAGGGCAGTACTCCTCCTAGCAGCTCTTCCACCTCTTCCACTTGGCAGGTTCCTTGATTCCAGCGAGTTCTAAATTTCTGGGGTCTGGGCCCCAGTACTTATACCACAAAATCCTTTGTTCTCTCAGTCAGAGAGTGTCTGTGCTTAGTCCAAACCAGTTCTGTCGTCTCTGGCCCAGCTTCCAGGCAGGAGGTGGAGAGAGCATTGTGCAAGGCAGACCAGGCCCATTAAGGTGCCAGGAATTCTCTTCCCAACAACTCTGAATGCAGCGCATGTCTATTCAGCCCAGCCCTGACTCATCAGACTCTCTGGAGCCACTGCATGTACCCAGCCCCTGTCACCCTCAAAGCCAGACAGGCAATTCACATCCTAGCAGAGGCATACTGGATGGCTATGCAAGAAAATACCTACTTTTGTAGAAGTGGTATTTTCAATCACAAAATGTAATAACCACCTTCACTAAAAGATGCATTTTAACATTCTGAGTTCAGGCATACTACACTGTTTTTCCCTACCTGGTTCCCAGGGGTAGTCATGTTAATAAGCTATTATAAGCAAACTCCCCATTCTGTCCTATGGGAACAGGTAGCCTTGCAATAGTGAAAAATGAACTTGGCAGTATTTCACTATCAGGACATGCTACTCACACCAGGGCATGTCCTACCTTTCACATACACTGCACCCTGCCCACAGGGGTACCTTAGCCTACTTTAGATGTGGCTAACATGAAAGAAAAGGGAAGGTTAGGGCCTGGGAAGTGGGTGCACTTGCCAGGTTGACATGGCAGTGACAATCTGCGCGCAGACTCCGCATTGGCAGGTCTGAGTTTCCTGTACAGGGCTACTTCTGTGGGTGGCACAATCAGTGCTGCAAGCCTAAGAGTAGCATTTGATGTACAGTCCCTGGCACTCTCAGTGCACTTTACTAGGGGCTTACCAGTAAATCAAATATGCCAATCGTGGAAATACCAATCCATAACACACTTTACAACAGGGGCACTTGTTTAACACTGAACAGCAGTGAGAAAGTGCACAGAGACACTAAACCAGCAAAACAGAGTCAAAACCCGGTGGTCAGAAAGCAAAAAGATAGGGGAAACACGCCAAAAGATGCTAAGTCTAACACATGTCCCCTCCAGCTGAAAGTAGGAAGAACTACCCAACCTCCTGGGAGTTCTCTTTGCTAAGGCAGAAGAACATGGACAGACCACCTGTGTTGGTGTGTTCCGTGCCACCGTAAAGTCCATTCCCTGTAGGGAGATGGACCACCTCAACAGTTTTGGGTCCTCACCCCTCATTTGCATCAACTATCTGAGGGGCATGTGGTCTGTCTGAACTCGGAAGTAAGTCCAAACAGGTAGGGTCTTAGCTTCTTCAGTGCCCAGACCACAGCAAAAGCTTCTCTTTCTATGGCACTCCACCTCTGTTCCCTCGGGAGTACTCTCCTGCTAAGGAAGAGTACAGGCTGGTCTAGACCCTCTTTGTCAGTTGTGAGAGCACCGCTCCCACACCATACTCTGAAGCGTCAGTCTGCACGACAAATTCCTTGTAGAAGTTGGGTGCCTTGAGCACAGGCTCTGTGCACATGGCTCCCTTCAGGGCATCAAAAGCTTTCTGGCAGGACTCAGTCCAGATCACCTTCTTGGGCTGCTTCCTGGAATTCAGCTCGGTTAAGGGGGCAACAATGATGCCATAGCCCTTAACAAATGTCCTGTAGTAACTGATGAGACCTATAAATACTCTCACCTCTGTCTGGGTCTTGGAGAGCTCCCAAACCAGAATGGTGTCAATCTTGGGCTGTAGGGGCGCCACCTGACCACTTCCTACCTGGTGTCCCAAGTACACCACTGAGCACTGCCCGATCTTGCACATTCTGGCCTTTATCGTGAGGCCTGCCCTCTGCAGAGCATTCAATACTTCCCAGAGATGCCGCAAGTGTTCTTCCCAGCTGGAACTGAAAACTGAAATGTCATCCAGGTAGGCAGCACTGAAATCCTCCAGTCCATCCAACACCTGGTTGACCAACCTTTGAAAGGTGGCAGGGGCATTCTTCAATCCAGAGGGCATCACCCAGAATTGATAATGCCCCTCTGGGTTAGAAAATGCTGACCTCTCCTTGGTCCCATCGGTTAAATCAATCTGCCAGTACTCAGACATCAAATCAAATGTACTGAGGAACTTGGCAGCTCCCAAGCTCCCGATCAATGAGCTCATCAGCTCTGGGGATGGGGTGTGCATCAGTCCTGGTGATGGCATTGAGCCCACAGTATTCCACACAAAACTGTAGTTCTGGAGTGGCACTGGGTGCAGCAGCCTTTGGTATCAAGACCACTGGGCTGGCCCAAGGACTATTGGAGGGCTCTATCACCCCTAACGCCAACATCTTAGAGACATCCTGTTTGATGTTGGCCCTGACCTGGTCAGTCAATCTGTAAATCGTGTGCTTTACAGGAGGGCTGTCACCATGTCATGGGTACACCAGTGAGTAACACCAGGGGTCAGAGAGAACAGTGTGATGAACTGTCCCAACAACTGGCAACAGTTATTCTTCTGCTCTGGGGTCAGTGTAGGGAAGAGGATCACACCTTCCACTGACCCTTCACGCTCCTTGGTAGACAGGAGATCAGGGAGAGGTTCACTCTCCTCTTCCACCCCATCATCTATCGCCAAGTCAATGCTCACTTCGGACCTCTCAAAGTGAGACTTGAGGCGGTTCACATGGAGGACTTTCAAAGGTTCCTGGGAGTCTGCAAATTCACCAGGTAGGTGACATCACGTTTGCGCTCCACCACCTCAAAAGGCCCAGTCCACTTGTCCTGCAATGCACAATGTTCCACTGGGGCCATGACCCACACTTTCTGGCCAGACTGAAACTACCAGAATGGCATTCTGGTCGTACCAGCGTTTCATCTCCCCCTGGCTTGCTTCCAGGTTCACCTGAGGAAGTTTCCTGAAGTGGGCAGTTTGGTTCCTGAAGGCCAGCATGTAGCTAAATACATCCGGGGGAGTTTGTCCTGGGAGCTGCCTCCCAGCCTTCCTTGACCAAACTAAGAGGTCCTCTCACAGGGTGCCCATAAAAAGCTCAAAGGGGCTTAACCCTAGAGACTTCCGGTGTACCTCCCTGTATTCAAAGAGAAGGCATGGCAAGAGGACGTCTCACTTACGCCTCATGGGTTCTGTTGGACCCTTGACCAGGCCCTTCAAGATGTGCTTGAATCTCTACTCCAAACCCTTACCTTGTGGGTGGTAAGGAGTGGTGAACTTGCAGGTTACACCTCACTCCTTCCACAGTGATGTCATACACTTCGATATGAAATTGGTCCCATGGTCAGAAACCACCTCTCTGGGGAAACCCATGCGGGAAAAGATCCCCATTAACGCCCGGCCCACCACTGGTGCCGTCGTTGTCCTGAGAGGGATTGCCTCCGGGTACCAGGTGCCATGGTCCACCAAGACCAGAATGTACATGTTGCCCATGGCTGTCTTATGATCCAGTGGCCCCACAATGTCCATCCCAACCCTTTCAAAAGGGGTTCCAACAACTGGAAAAGGTTGGGGAAGAGCCTTACCCTTCCTCCCACTCTTACCACTTGCCTGGCAAGTTTGGCAAGACCTGCAATGTCCATCTGACTGCCTTCACTTTTGGGGCCAAAAAGAAGTGGGTAACAACCTGGTCAAAGGTCTTGTCCCACCCCAAATGTCCTGCCAAAGGCACGTCATCATCATCAAATACTTTTCGATCACAGAAATCTTATAAAGTGCAACGCTCCATACAAATTAATATTAGTATACACAATAAAAGAAATATTCACATAACAATATCCAGCAATAGTTTAAAAAACAGTACAAGGATAAAAGTCAATAAAAAATAGCCCAATACATAGGTTTATGAGAGCGGTATAAAACATTTGGAACGCTGATACATAATGCATGCCAAAATCTAGCCAGTCCAAAGACCACCACCCTGCATGTATCGGTGGCTAGAATTCTCATGAACTCCAAATAGTGCCCAGGTCCTATCAATCTGCATAAAGGCACAATCCACTTGATACGCAGGGTATTATAACAGGGACAGAAAAATAGCAAGTGGACTATTGTCTCTGAGCAAGTGTTACATGCAGGGCAAGTATCATCAACAGAGGATTTACTACACCACTTTTTACAAAATACTTTTGTTGGCAGAGTTTTAAAACGATATTGAAAAAATAATCTCCGAGCCAATGGCGGTACAATTTCATCAATAGTTTCCTCATAAAAAGGTACAAATTTAAAATTGGTAAAATCTTGATTCAGAGAACCCACCCATTTAGACACCTCCTTCTCCATGATAGTATCCTGCACAATAAAGCACTTTGCTTAATATACTTCGGAGTGTGCTCTCCACTTCTTGGCGTTTCAAAATCATTGCCTTGGTGTGTGCATAATAAGCAGCTCACCACCACTGGAGTTTTAGCCCCAGGGACAAGACGGAGTGGCGGAGGTGAATTCTTGTTTTACAATGTATATATATATATATATATATATATATATAAAAATAAACACTCCTCGCTCAGAAAAGGAATGACGACGCCACGTCTTGACAATCTATATCAGATTTTAATCTTCGGCAGTGTCGGACGCGTTTCGCCTGAACCAGCAGGCTTGTTCACCAACAAAGTTTTGTAAAAAAAAACACCATTTTAAAGCTGTGCATGTGACAAGTCACATGATAAACTACAAATAAAGTGCAATGAAAAACAGACTCGTAGTTCATTTAAAATTCACCATCAAAGCAAGAACAAGCATAACGGAATTGGTGTGAGTAAAAGTCAAAATAGTACATTTACTTTTAAGTTCTCCTGCATGAGTACACAATGAATGCTAAACTCCTTATTATTTAATTCGACACAAAACCGCAAATGTTGCCCTAGTGGGCATGCACAATGGTTCTTGCTAGCGTCTGTCAGATTTAGCCCTAGTGGGCATGCACTACACATAATTCTGCAACCTCTTATAGCAAATATGAACTTATCTTGTTTTATATAATACAGTGCTACCCAGTGTAAAACTAACAAAACATACAATTACAAACATATTTAAAAGAGAGATTACGGAAAGATAGCAGTAATAGCATCATACTAATGGCCTAATTGGTAACTTGTCTCAGTCCCTTATAGATGTGTATACAGGTCCTCTTCCATGGTAAGGCCTGATGGGGCTCTGCTGTTTAGTTCCAAAATATAGCGGGATTCCAGTTTTCTTAGGTCTTTTTCCCTATCACCTCCTCTAATATTTGGAGCAATCGCATCAATGACAAATTATGTGAGGCCTAGAACATTATTCTCATGGTATTTTGCAAAATGCCGAGCAACAGGGTACGCCTTCTCCCCGTTTTTAATAGCTCGAAGATGCTGCAGGATTCTTTTATGGACTGGTAAAATGGTGCTGCCCACGTATGATAAATTGCATGGACAGTTAAGTACATATACAGCAAAATCAGTTTTGCAATCATATTGCCCTTTTATATTCTTTTCAATTTTAGAGCAACCCGTTACATAATTTGAGGTATTTTTACCATGATGACACGCTTTGCACTTAGTGCATTTGATAAAACTATTCTTGCGTTGCAACCAAGAAGCTTTGGGATGTGCAGCTATGGGTTTGGGTGCCATGTTACTCACAAGCATTTGTTTGAAGGATCTAGCACTTCGGAACGTTATTAAAGGTCTGGCTGAAACTAACTTGTTTGACACAGGGTCATTACGGATCAGTTGCCAATGTCTTGCCAGAATATTTCTTACTTGACCATGTTGTTTATTATAGGTTGTTATCATTCTACACTCATTTGATCCATCTTCCCTGCTCTTGACTTTCTTGCTAGACCCAGTTTTTTAAAATAGAATATCTTCCCTTGTTTTATCCGTAACTTTATGGACAGCTGTTTGAATACATTCATCCCCATATCCTCGGGATATGAAGCGGGAATAAAGATATGTCAATTCAATCTCCCTGACTTCGTGCTCACTACGATTACGCATAGTTCTCAAGCATTCCCCATAGGGGATGCTGCTAATCAAATTGTGCGGATGAAAACTAGTTGCATGAAGCAACGTGTTTTCTGCCGTCGGTTTCCGATAGATTTTAGTATGTAGCTTGGCATCTTTTACATATACTGTAAGATCAAGGAAATTGACTTCTACATCACTGATAGTACTTGTGAATTTCAGATTTAGATTATTAATTTGCAGCTGTTTCACGAATTGCCTGGCTGATGATTCAGAACCTTTCCAGATGACAAATAATTTGTCTATATACCGACTCCAATTTAGGATGTTATTGTGCCATACCTCCTGGTGCTCTTGCCGGATCACCTGCTCCTCCCAGCAGCCCATATGCAAATTTGCATAGCTGGCGGCGAAGCAGGTGCCCATTGCAGTCCCACACAACTGATGAAATAGTTCCCCATTAAAAAGAAAAAAAATGTTCTTTAAACAGGTACCTATCATAGAAATCGGCATTTGTGTGTGTGCCCATAAAGAAATTTGCTGTGTGCCTAAAAAATGTTTGATGGCATTCACGCCATCTTCATGCCTGATACTTGTATACAGTGTTGTGACATCGATAGTTATTAAAAGCATGTCTTTTTCCCACGGTAAATCATAAATGCTTTTCAAAAAGTCTCCCGTATCTTGTATAAAAGAGGGTAACAATTTAACCATTGGGCATAGAAAGGAGTCAATGAATTTGGAGGTATTTTCCAAGGCACTTCCAATGGTCGAAATAATTGGCCTCCCCGGCGGATTATTAAGATCTTTATGCACCTTGGGTATTAGATAAAAAACTGGTACTATTGGATTGTTGATCTTTAAATACAAAAACTCTTCACGTGTTAACAAACTTTGATCAAACCATTGTTGCAATTGTGTATTGTACAACTGATGCCTCGCTATCATGATATTGGAGGGGACTCTAACATAATTAACTCTGTTGTTCAGTTGTTTGTATGCTTCGTCCAGGTATTTCTGTCTGCCCTACAGGACTATATTCCCACCTTTATCAGCATTTTGCACAATACAGTTATCATTCGTGGACAGTTTTTTAATCAAATCCATACACTCTTTCTGCTGTTGTGACCATTTTTTATATCTTGCGCCAGTACATTTCTCCAAGTTTTTCAAATCATTCACTACCAATTCATTAAAGACATATCATATCAAAACAACACACCATACATTGTCCACAATAGATTTTATGCCTGGGTATTTTACCGCAACAAGGCTAAAACAAGCATTATGCCAGTATTTTAACATCTTTTCTGACCAGTAACTGAATAATATACCATGAATGCACTAGCACTTTATTCACTACACACGTAATCGCTATTCAAATTTTGCATATGCTAATCACAACACGTAACAGATAAGTTACAATACAGCTGACATAAACCATGGAATATCCATTAGAACTTGAAGATATACTAACAATAAGGCTATATACCATACTCGTCATTCATCATTAGTCATTATTCGCAAATACAATGAGGAAGGTCACATATTTACATACAAGACAAAAGTTATATACCTACTTGGGATCAAGTAGAGAAAAATATGGACATTGTGACCAAGATAATATACATACACCAATGATTTTATTATAATTTATCGTGTCTTAAAATTGATTTTAAATTGATTTAATACATGATATTGTATTGCATCCCCTGGGGCCTGGCCATCCATTTTATTTTAATTTTTCTGAGGAGGGCAGCGTGGCCCCCTCCTCAGGCCAATTATGGCCCCATGGCCCCCTCCAAGGCCACTCCTGGCCCTGGGGACCCCATCCCCCATGGCCTGGCCTCTCCGTTGGGGACCATGGGGGGAGCCCCAATTCCTCCACGGTCCTGCCACATCAACCTTAAGCCTGGCAGGGTAAAGCATTCCATATTTCAATCCCAGGTTTCTGAGGGTGGCCTTCACCCCACTGAACTTGCGGCAGGCCTCTTGGACCATGACAGTGAAGTCAGGAAAGAAAGAAAGTTTAGAGCACTGCCAGTTGATGTCACCCCACTCTCGGGCTAGGCGCACGATTGAATCTCGATCTCTGAAGTTCATGATCCTCACAATAATGGGTCTCGGTGGGAGGCCCGGATTAGGCCTTGGGCCAAGGGATCCATGCGCCCGTTCTATGGCAGATCCCAGGGTGAAGGCCTCTCTTCCAAACCAATCAAATAGCAAGTGTTCCACGAAGAAGTCCATCCGCCCGGTAGCAGCAGTATCCGGCACGCCCAAAATGTGCACGCTGTTGCGCCGACTGCGCACCTCCAAGTCTTCATTTTTAATTGCAACCTCTTTCAAGATCCGTTCCACTCTGTCAAGGCATTTTAGTGACTGCGCCGTACTGTCCTCAATATCTGATACGCGGGCCTCTGCCACATCCAGGCGTCGGTCATGTGCCTGGACTTTGGCTCCCATATCGGCTAGGCTTTTGTCCAGTGCATCGAATCTGCCACCGAGAGCCTTGAAACCTGGCCTCATCTCCTGGAGCATTGATGCCGATAGTGAAGGAGAATTGTCCACAGCCTCCACACCCTGCTTTCCACCATGGTGGTGGCCTCCTCTGAAGTTTTATCCACTACTTTCCCGAAGGGCAGGGTCCTTTGTTTAGGGTCTTTGCGGCCCATGCCGTGGCGAGGAGATGTATTGTAAAGGCAGAGTGACCGTTAGGCCCAGGATATAATCGGCAGGAGCAGAACCCCACCAGGCGCCAAGCAGGATGAGTACAGCCACGGTTTAAGGAGAAATCCGTGACCCTGACCCAGTTCATCGCAGGACCAGCAGTCAGGAGGGAGTACTGCAGGTCGCGCAGGAGATCTCTCACAGCCAGGGCGGCACACCGAGACCGGGGAAGAGGAGAGGAAAGGCAGCACCAAGGATCACAGTAGGGTTAATGCAAGTCTGTGAGTGCCATGAGCTGAGGGCTGCCCCCTCAGCGCAGCAAGAGGCACAGGCCATGAGTTATCAGCATACCCGTTACTCACGTTGCCGCCGCCTGCCCCATCCCACCAACAGCAGTCCCTTGATGTGGTGCACCGTGGAACTCAGGGGGGACGCTGCAAACCACTCCCTCGAGACTTATTGAGATTCACCTCAGGCAGGCAGGCAGGCGGTAGATTAGCTGGTTGCGGAGATCAGTGGCTGCTAAATACAGGCATTGCGGGGAAGAGAGGTGTTCTATACATCCTCCGTAGTAGATCCTGGTCTCAAGGAGGCCAAGCGGCAAGAGCATAGGAATGACAGCGAGGCTAGAGATCACGATGGCGGCGATCTGTGGAGCAACAAGCAGGCCTCAGGTGAGGGGGAGTGAGAAGGAGCCGATCAGTCACGCGGCTGGCCGTGGCGATCTTGGGGATGCAGCCAGATAAGCAACCCCCCTTGCCTCCTGCTCCTCTGCACCCGTTTCGGTTATGTGCCATGGAGACCGATGGACTGAGTGGTTTTAACTTTGCACAGCGGCTTAATTGTTGCAATGTGGTGCAGGAGGGGGGGGCAATTCAATCAGCACGCTACGGCCACTGGAACGACAACAATGACCCACGGCCCCCACTCACCTCCGATCCGGGCCAGTCGGCCTACATCCAGCGACGCCAGCAGAGCCCTGGGCATCGCGCCTCATCTCTCCATGGCCTCAATGCACTGCCGCCATAACTCAGGAGCAGAGGCTTCACCGCGTCCCAGACTTGGATCGCTGGATGCAGGATCTCTTCATGCGGTCAGGAATGCTGCTTTCAGGCTAGTGACGTTGGGGCATTAGGAGGAAAATGCAGGATATGTTGTGCCAGCCGACAGAGCTTCAGTAGCAAGCGGCCACTTTGGACGCTTGCGTGGCCAAGCCCCCAAGTGGTCCAAATATTTAAGAAGAATTGGCATATTCTTTGGACTGATACCATTTTCCCAAACATTGGTAATATGCCCTTGAGAAATCCCATAGAAGCCCATTTTCTGGTGTCAACATGGGCTTCTATTGAAATTCTCTGCGGCATATTATCAAGCCCATTATCGCCGCTTTAGCGGCAGTTTTCTGCCGCTAAAGCGGCGATAATTTTAACGCCGTGCTTGATAATATGCCCCTTAGATCTTAAAACTGCTGTAAATTCATGAGGTGGCTGAGTCGTAATTACAACAAAATTATCAAAATATCATACATAGCAATCTGAAACCTTAGCAGATATGAAAGAGGGCGAGCATCACTTCACATGACATAGCATTGAAGACCATGCCCATACATCTGTTCTTGACACCGAGTCTTGTTTACTTAAATATTTCATAAAAGTGATAGGAAGTATGTGTTTTATTCTATTGCTATTTTATTGCTTCTCTTGTACAATGCTGATCATATAATAAACTTGTGAATTTTGGTTGGCATAATGTATTGACTAATTAGAATAAAAAGGCAGAAGCAATGCCAATTAGACGAAAAGAAAAGGAGCATGGTAAAACAAGGAGAATAAAACAAATCACTTTTACCAGGTGGTGTTTGTTGTCCAAGACGAGGCCATGCAAAAAATTAATGTGAGGGGAAAAGGTTTTTCACTTGGAGTGGAGTAAACGAAGGGGCAGATTTACAAGCCCCTTGTGCCTCATTTACGCTGCTGTTGCGTCACTTTTGTGACGCAGCGGCGGTGCAAATCCTGCGCCATGGTGCGGGGTACTTACAACGTGATGCATCTGGGAGATGCGTCACGTTGTAAAGCCCTGCGCCACATGTAGGCGTTCCTGCGCAGGGAGAGGCGTTCCGGCGCAGGAACGCCTCCTAAAAGTGGCTGAGTGAAATCTACAAGATTTCACTCAGTCGCTTTTAGGCCCATGCTGCGTCAAAACTAGGGGTGGGCGGAATTTGCGAAATTCACTTTAGCAAATTATCGCGAAAATGTTAAAAATCTCCGCAAACACGCGGAAATATCGCGAAGATGCGGAAGTTTTTTTCCCGCCCGTTCGCGGTATTTTCTGCGTGGTCGCGGCTCGCCAACTTACCCATGCGGTTGCTCGCAGGCGCGGTCATCTTGTTTTCACTTGTCTCGCGGTGCATGATCGCGAGAAGAAAGACGTGATCGCGCAACACATGACGTTACTGCGGGCGCGAACTGTTGCGAGACAGCGCAAATGGCTACCAACAATCCAACATCTCGTGGAGAACGCGACCGGATCGGGAAAACTTGTCGGCGAACACGGGGATTCAGGTAAGGCGATCGCGCGCACGCGAGAATGTATTATTTTACAGCGCGAGCAAGAAACAAATCATCACTAAGCTGCGGAATGCGGAAATTTTGACATTTTTGCGCTTTCCGCGGAACACGAAAATGCCAAATTATTGCAATTTCCGCGAACGGAACGGAATTTTGGCCCAGGCCTAGTCAAAACCCTGCGCCTGCCTGAAGCAGGCGTAAGGATTGATGCAGCATTACCAAGATAGGGCCCCCCAGAGCATTGCTGGAGCTGCGTCGCGCTTGCGACGCAGCTCCAGCAATGCACCACTTTTATGGCATAGACGCATCAAGCATCTGTGCCGTTTTTGCCCCATGGTGCGCCGCATTGTAAATGCGGCGCATCCGTGGTGGCGGGGCTGTGGCGCACTATAACTGGCGCATCCCTGCTGATATGCAGGGATGCGCCAGTTATTGTAAATATGCCCCCTAGTCGGTAAAGCTGTCACTGCAGGGGGCACCTTATTCTTAAGCGAATGCTGTAAGCAGGAAAATAAGACTTGTGAAGTGACTACTAATATTAGCCTCAGATGTCACCACTAGGAAAAAAAAAAGCGGACAGCTAGAAAGCAGGTCACATGGCTCCGCTCAGAATTAACACTAAAAGGAGCAAGGACTTGTGTTTATACTGCAGAACCACCTAACAGGGTGTGAGAGGCCCTAACACAGAGCCCAGCTGCCTCAGGGCCTAAAGTGTACTTCAATTAGAGTCAGCTGACTCGCGGACTCCGGCTGGCGCAGTTAGTAGTGTCATGACAGCAAGGTGCTGGGCAAGCTAAGAGAGGCTGGGAGATACACACAGCAGTCACAGCAGGCTGTATTATTTCAAAATGTAACACCAGTGAAGTGAGCAGTCCAGGGGTCTGGTGCACCACAGCTACACAATTCACTTACTTGAACGAGTCAATAAACTAAGAGAACTGCATGTACTCTGTAGTTCAGAGAAACCTTTTAAGTCATTTTTAAAACATACTTACTGCATAGTTGCAATGCCATGGGTTTTAGAACAAGATGTGCACGGTTCACCCTGCAGCAGAGCCTCTCTTCCTCCTGCATAGTACATATTCTTGCCCATGCTGTGACCTGAGAGAAATGTCTGGCAGCCCCAAGAGATTGTCACATACAGGAGACTGGTCAGGCCAGGAGAGGTAGGGGACACGTTTGGACTCAGCAAGGAATGTTCGATTATTTTTATTAAATCCTGATTGTTTATTTTCCAGTGTAAAAAACACTTAAGCCGCTCTTTTTAATGAATGGATAAACCTTTCCTCTTGAAGGAAGCAATATCGTGATCGGGTCAAGAGGATAATACTCCCTGGGGCGCACAATTGAAAATGTCTGAAATCAGTTCTTAAGCGTGTTGGATTGCTGAATTTTACTTAGCCCATATGTATGGAAATAGAGAATTTTCATATTCTGCAGTGTACATTGAAATTATGGTTCTGAGATGGAAAGTTTGATTGTCTTGAAAATAAATTGCTGCAAAGTCATTTTGCTTGGAGCTCTGCTGCCCTCTTGTGGGTTCTGTTGGCACTGACATTGGCGCGGCAAATAAGGGAAAGCCGGGTAGGTTATATAATGTTGTGACCCTAAAGCACTGCGTGAAACAGATTAGAATAATACCTACAACCATTGGCAATGCATTTACGCGAGACCTATTGCATTGCAAATAGCAATGCGTGCGAGCGACGAGGCACGGGTGGAAGGCAGAGGCGAGAAGGCATCAGACTGCGGGAGGGGGGCACAGGAAAAAAGTAGTCTGTGCTGTGAAGGGGCCAGTAGCCATGGAAGGACACAAATGACTGACATGGCTGTTATGGGGAGGGACTAACAAGCTTAAATCCAATCGGAAGGCAGCATTTAGATCCTAGGCCAATGAAGCAGATGGGCCAGAGAGTAGGCGGAGCTTCCACAAAGCTTCCACACTATAGTGTATACTGCATGCCTCACAAAGCGATGGCAACGCATTTGTGCTGAAACGCTAGGCGAGACCTAAGAAGTAGAAAGGAGTCTGTGCTGTGAACGGGCCAGTAGCCGTGGAAGGACACAAATGACTGACATGGCTGTTATGGGGAGGGACTAAAAAGTTTTAAACCAATCGGAAGGAAGCATTTAGAACCTAAGCCAATGAAGAAGATGGGCCGGAGAGTGGGCGGAGCTTCCACAAAGCTTCCACACTATAGTGTATACTTCATGCCTCGCAAAGTGATGGCAGCACATTTGCGCTGCAACACTAGGCAAGACCTAAAAATGGTGTACCTGTTATATATTGATATGTAATGGTCTGGAACAAGTTTAATGATGGCCTCCATGTATTCTGGTAACAAGATTGAGCCATTTTATATGGCTAGGATTTTAAATCGCGTAATGCATATTTATACTTTCAAATGGTGTTTTTCACTTGGTTTCACTGACATCAAGAAAGGCAGATTGCCGGAGCGCGTCTGTCAGTGGGGTGGGGTTCTTAGCACAATAAAAATTACATCCTGAGCAAGATCCTGTGAGTGCTCTCCTTTTAATGCCGAGCGGACGGTTTAGGCGTGTGGAGAAATATATATAGGTAGTTATAGTTAGAACTTAGTTTTCAGAGGAAGAACATTTTTTTATTTGTCAATAACTTTGGCATCATTTGACAAATCCTCACAAAAGTTTTAAAACTAATTTGCCACTCACTTCAGCTTCTGTCTTGAAATTTTTGGGGTCTGAACGGAATTAAACCACATTTGGCAGAAAGGTAGCTGCTGGTCCAGAAAGCAATCTTTTTGTTAAATGGTGTAAATCCATTCAGTAGTTTTTAAAAATATTAAGGAAAATTCAAATTTGTATATCTGGGGGACACAGTGGAACCGTGACCGCTCCTGATATCGTGCTCAGATCTGATTAGCTGCCAACACTTCAAACCAGGAAGTGTTGGCAGCCATCTTGTGACTCGGCTGAACATTTAAAAAAAAGGAAAGGGGGCAGGGTAGAAACACTGATTCTGTAGGGCCCAAAAACATTTTATTGAAAAAATTTCCAAGTGACTCACGTTGGATCCGCAAATCCCGCTGAAGATTTTTTTTAAAACAAAGCGCGGGCTCCTTCCCTTAGTTTCAAATCAGCCCCGTGTGGGCCAGGTCTTGAGGCATGTCCAAAATATGTAGGAGGTGGGTGCACGGTGCCCCCCTTCTAGGAGCCCTAAAGCCCCAGAAATTGCCACTTCCACTGGGCATTCTAAATCATCTATGCAGGGGTTGCCCTGGGGACCAACATCTCCCCAGGGTAAATGTTTTATTAATGCAAGGGGGGCTGGCCTCCTGAAGCCCTGAGGACTGCCACCTACCTGTCGCAAATGGTAAAAATGAAAGTGGGTGGCTGTGTGGCCCCCCACAGCCGGAGGACCACCAAATCCCCTGGGGCTGGGACCTGCAATAGAGGGGGGCCATGTGCCCCCCCCTTTGGGAGCCATAAATGTCCCCGGGAACTGTCACCACCCAGGGCTGGCATCTGATATGTCCTGGGGTGTTCACCTTCAGGACATAGCTGTTTGCTATGGCTTGGCAGGAGTTTTACTACAACCTACGAGTCTTAGCTAACTGTGCTCGCTTTCAGCAAGCAAGAGCATTGAAAATTCTCTTGCTTGCTGAAAGCATGCACAATTGCTTTGACAGAGAGGGAGCTGCATGTTAGCAGCTCCCTCTGTTTCAAACCAGTGCCGGCTATAGCAGGAGATGGGGAGCCAGCAGGGACCGTTGGGGCCTTGAGGCTCCACCTAGGTCCCGAACACTACAATGAGTGTGCTCTGGGTGAGACCAGGGCACCAACAAGTGAGGTCAGGCCCCGGGGGCTGGGGTCCCCCAGACTGATATGGGCCCAGGAGGGGGGGCATGTGCCCCCATTATATATATATAAAAAAATGAGGTTGGCCACCATCCCGTAATTAAAACTAACAAAATAAGAAAAAAACAGGCTGGGCCCCAGGGGATGGGATCCCTGGGGCTAAGATTTGCCCAGGAAAGGGGGGGGGCATGTGCCCCCCCTTCTGAAATAATAAAAAATACAAATGCAAAAAGGGACCAGCAAGTTGTCAGAGGCCCCACCCCCTTTTACGACTGCTCTGCAAATGCACCTCCTGTAATGAGTGGTGTAATATATGAGGTCATAAGCGGTGCATTGTGAGGACATAAGTTATAGTTAGCTCAGGAAACTATAACTGCTGGATTTCACTGGTTTTGTACGGGCAACATCTGACCCTCACTATAACGTCCCTATAACCTTTGTTTTTTCAGTACATTTCTATTTTTTTTTAATTCTATTTCCTAACTATAACATCTCAGTAACCTTTGTGTGTTTTAAATGATTTTCTAAGGTTTTTCAAACTCTGTTTCCTAACTATAGCACCTCTGTAAACTTTGTTTTTTTCAGTAAATTTACAAGGTTTTTAAAATTTTATTTCCTAACTATAACGTCTCTGTAACCTTTGTTTTTTTCAGTGAATTTCAATGATTTTTACTGGTATTTCCTAATGGATGCGTAAGTCTGAGTGGGTGTGTGAGTGGGTGTGTGAGTCTCTCAGTGGGTCTCTCAGTGGTCTCTCAGTGGTTACATAAAAGTCTAAGTTGGTGTCTGAGTGAATGCATAAATGTTTTAGTGGGTCTGTCAGTGGGTGCATCAGTGTCTAAGTGTGTCTGTGAGTGGGTTTATGAGTATCTGAGTTGGTCTGTGAGTGGGTGCATATGTTTATGAGTTGGATTGGGAGTGACTGCAGGAGTGTCTCAGTAGGTCTGTGAATGAGTGTGTGAGTTTCTGAGTGGATCTATGAATGGGTGTGTCAGTGTCTGAGTGGGTCTGGGACTGGGTGCATGAGTGTCTGAGTGGACCTGTGAGTGGATATATGACTCTTGAAGTGGGTCTGTGATTGGGTGTATGAGTGTTTGAGTGGGCCTTCAGTTGATGTGTCAGTGTCTACTTGGGTCTGTGATTGGGTCTATAAGTGTCTCAGTGGGTGTGTGAGTGGTTTTGGGAGTGGGTACATTAGTCTCTGAGTAGGTCTGTGAGTAGGTGCATGAGTTTTTGTGTAAGTTTGTAAGTGGGGGTCTTATTGTCTGTGTGGTAATGTGACTGATTGCAAGTCTCTCAATGCATGTGTCAATGGGTACATGACACTTTGTGATTGGATGTGTGAATGTGTAAGTAAAACTTGAGGGTGGTAGTGTGAATATCTTTTTTTTAAATGTCACAAATATTCATGAAGACATCACGATGGTCGTGAAATCATCGCAACATCACACAGGGGGGCCGCACTGACGGTCACAAATATCGCATATATGTTTAATAAAATTGATTTTCCATACATAACTTGTCTCACTAACACCCTCATTTGACAAACATGGGGTCAAAGTACCTCTACACCGAACCGTCATCTGAGCTTTATCACAAATTTGCAGGCCTGGGAACTGTTCTCCAATACATAAAACGGAAGGCACAACTTTATGGTCTGGTTGCAGCCAGCCCATCACAGGATTGGCAATAAATCATGAAAGAGTCGCAAAAAATCCGCAGCCACAGATATTACGAACTGCATTTTCTTAAATGTGTCAAAAACTGCTTATTGGATTTACACCAAATAAAAGAAAGTGGAATCTGCATCATGCAATCTAGTAACATACTAATTTAACTTTCTCCTTTGTTTGCATTAGTCGAAATAACTAAATCAAAAATGCATTTTCCTTCTTCACATCAACACTGAAGTTTGCAATGAAATCAGTAGTCATGAATATAAATGACAAAGTGAAAAAGGACCTCAAGAAGGCACTGCATGTAACCCCTCGAGATAAAACCCTAATTAAAAATGCAAGCCAGGATTATAAAACAACAATCAACCAGAGGAAAGAAGAACTGAGAAGATTGGCCTGGGAAGATTTAGAGAGAGCAAGTGCACTTAAAGACTCTAAGAGTTTTTGGGAGGTAATAAACCACCCCCTATTTTCGAAGGACGCAAGGGGTATGGACTGAACGATACCCGGGAAAGTTTGGGAATCTCATTTCTCAAACATATTTCACCCGAATGGAATTACATCTCAGGAGACATGCCTGGACGTCCCAATAGACCCAATTACCGCACACCATTTGACCTCCTCTCTGACAATGAGCGAGGTTGAGGATGCCCTTGCAAGGGGATATGCTTGAAAGCCACAGGTCCTGATGGGGTACCTCTTGATCTGTTTAAAAGCAATCCTCAACTCTGGGCACCCCTCCTGACAAGTGTCTTCAGAGCAGTAATAACTGGCCTCATCCCCTTATCCTGGAAAGAGGCCATAGTGGTACCTGTATACAAAAAGGGAAACAAGGATGATCGGCCTGTTATAGGCCCATTTCCCTATTTGACGCTACCGTCAAGGTGGTGGGGAGGGTCATTTTAGTGCGTCTCGAGACCTGGGCAGATGCCTCAGGGCTCATTTCCCAAACACAATATGTCTTTAGGAGAGGTATGGGGATGAACAAACAGTGCCTTAATTTGTCATTGATCATGGACAAGTACATGGGGGCAAGGAGGGGGTCAATCCACCTTGCCTTCATGGACTTGTCCAGTGCTTTTGATACAGTCAATAGGGAGAAATTATGGTCTCAGATCGGGAAAATGGGCTTTGAGGAATCTCTTATCACCCTCCTGCCCAGGCTGCATGCGTCCACCACTGTCGCCATACGATTTGGTCCTGGGGGAGAGAAGACCGGGCCTATTCTCTCTACGGAGGGAGTTTGCCAGGGGTGCATACTGCCCCCGTTTCTTTTCCTCCTGTAAACAAATGGCCTAGAGTCAACTCTAATAGAGAAGGCATTAGACTTCCCTAGAACTGGAGGCAATCCGGTCCCTTTGTTGTTGTACGCGAATGACACAGTCTTAATGGCCTTAACCGCCAATAGCCTACAGAAGTCTCTGAATGTTTTTACTGATTTTATGTTAGCATTAGACCTAAACGTGCATTTTACTAAATCTTTATCATGGTGTGTGGCCCGAGACAAACTAAAACAAGAAACTTTACTTTAAAGGGCAGGACTATTGATAAGGTGTCCAATTTTACATATCTGGGGAAAGTTTTTAACACTAAGTTTAATTGGGACCATCTTGTTACAGCTAGAGTACAGCACACCAGCCGCGTAGTAGAGGGTCTATTCCGCTTCGCTTGTAAGCTGGGCCACAAGCCAGTAGCGGAATTAATCACTTTATATAAATCAAAATGCTTGTCTGTCGAAACCTATGGGGCAGGAGTGTGGGGGCACCACAAAAGCACTCCATTGCAAACCTTAGAAAACAAGTTAATTAAATGATTGCTGATGACCCCAAAAAGTGCTCCCACAGTCTATTGTCACGCTGAGGTAGCGCTGGATTTTATAGCGGACCGAATCAACATCGCTCCATTGGTCCTTTGGGCTAAAATTTGGTTGTCAGAGAAATTAAAGTACACAAGGGAAATTATCAAGGATTGCATGATCCTTGATAATGCCCTAGCTATTCCACGGCTTTGTTTTGTCAAAGAAAAATTTAACAAATAGGTTTGGAGCATTACTATGATAAACCTGCTAGTACATAAACATGAAAATGATCATAAAAGAAACATATTTGGCTGAGTCGACCAGTTGCCGTCGGCAATCAGGATTGCAACATCATTTAGATGGGTCGCCTTTAGAACAACAATTTTACCTGTCTTTAACCACGAATGCACAGTTCCAATTTCTCATGACTAGGTTCCATCTTTGCACGTTGCACTTTCTTGTGGCCTTTTCTAAACAGGCTGGATGGTGCGAGAAACTTATTCCCTGTCCTTGTAATAATTAAGTCCAACAAAGCACCTTGCACTTTATGCTGTTTTGCACACTTTACAAAGAGCCAAGGGCAGGGTTCCCCAATCCTAAGAGAAATTTGCCCATGCATGTACCAGGAGGGCTTTAATTTCCTCCGCTCTTTGTCCAACGTTGTTATTTGCACTGCTGTATTAAATTTTATCAGAACTGCACTCTCAATAAGGAAACGGTATGAATTGTAAATGAAAATTGTGTTTTTTAAGCAGTTTAAAAAAAGACATTACTTCTTTTAAATGTTGAGCTTTAGAGTCATGAGTTACATTTTTCTATAAACTGGACATGATAACTTTAGGCATTAATATTGTATGTTATACTTTTATGATCCATTTGAACCGAATAAAGTTATCTTAAACTGACAAAGTGAAAAACATATACATATATATATATACATATATATATATATATATCATTTGAGATGTCATCAGTGATGTCATCAGTGATGTCACTGACCATGTCATGAATGATGTAATATGTGACATCATCAGCAGTGCATTGCGGGTGCGCGAGTTATAGTTAGCAGAACTAACAATAAAGGAGGAATTTCTATGGTTTTGTACGAGTGAAATGTCCAGCTAATTATAACACCCCTGAAACCTATGGTTTGTTCTGTGAATTTCTAAGGTTTTTTAAATGCTAATTTCTAACTATAACGTCTCTGAAACCTATGGTTTTTTCAGTGAATTTCAAACGTTTTTTAAATGCTAATTTTTAAGTGTAATAGTAGTTATACCTATTTTTTTGTACTCATTTTCTGCAGTTTTTAACTGTTTATTTATAAATATTTTATTCATTGAATAACATTATAGATTTTCCTGAGTTTTTTTATTACAAAATTCAAACTGAAATATTGTTTAATTTTTTTTGTTTTATTTTTTAATTTTAATATATTCATAATATTTTCTTTTTTTCCATTTTTTTTCCGGAGTTGTGCACCCAAAGCGTACACATCACGGTGGGTACGCGGATTCTAGCCGCCATTTTAGAAAAGTCATGAAGGATCCGCGTACGGTGTGCTACGGCTGCTTGTTTTTCAGTTACATCATATACATTTAATATTACGTGATGTGCGCGATTGGTATGCGACCAGTCCGTGACTCCTGCTCCTACGCATTTGTGACACATGCGCATTACGGTACGCTACGCTTGCGCAGTGGCGGGTCCCGCGTGTCGTCATATACGTGCTGGGACGTGCTGGCTGTTCTAAAATGATATGTATGTGTCTTTAATATACATATTAGGGCTAGAGATTATCTAAGATAATTATAAAAATTCATATTCATA
This sequence comes from Triturus cristatus, assembly GCF_964204655.1. NCBI lineage: Eukaryota > Metazoa > Chordata > Amphibia > Caudata > Salamandridae > Triturus > Triturus cristatus. The sequence goes on from NC_140593.1 coordinate 202,036,883, forward strand.
AAAATAATATATTTGTACTTATAATAAACTTATATTATTTGTAAATATATTTTCGTGGAGTGCGTCGGGTGTGTGCTTTGTGAACGCAGAGTGCGCGGATCCCATGTGACCTAAAAAAAAATGATTTCATTGGTTCATAACATTTCCCATTGTAACTATTGAATGACCCCACCCATTTTAATCATTCTTTTTGGAGCATCTTTAGAGAGACATGTCTTTTCCTACAAGAACCCTTTTTGCTTGTTTTTTTTGGTGTTTTTCAAAAAATATCAAACAAAATGGCATCTGGACAGCAGCAGCAGGAGGAAGTTTCTTCTGAAGAAGACTTCTTGCAGGAGGCACCACGTCCACAGAGGCCGGAATCTGTTGTGTGGAAATTCTTCACTTTTCAACCTGGAGAGAAGAAAGTAAATGTGAGAAAGGTGACGTGCAAAATTTGAGTCCTATCACGAGGCAGTGAAAAAAATACTCTTGTGGCACTGCTTCTGTGTACAAGCATTTCGGAACCACACATCCTCTCAATCTTGCCAGGGAGGAAATGAGACGAGCTGCTTTGAACCCCTCACCTGCTGAGGCAAGTACGTCTGGAGCATCCTCAGGAACAACTGCAATGGACATTAACCAGAATTCGCCTTTCTCAAGCAACACAGCGTGAAGTGTAAGAAACTTATATGCTTCGGTGAGCAGTCGGTGGATGCAGTTTGTGCTGCGCAATGCAACCATCGTTAATTTTTTTTGTTTGTTTGTTTTTGGAATGATAAGTAATTCCAAAAGTTTCCTTTTTTTTGTTCATTTTTTTAAAAAACACAAAAAAATACAAAATTGTTCAGATTTTTTTTTTAAAAACTACAGAAGAAAAAAGGAAGAAAAAAAAAGTTCTTATCAGAACTACCTTATCTGGTTAAAGAAAGAACTATAATTGCAAGGTAATGTGTGAAAGTTTGGTTGAATATATGTATCCAGCATGATTGACTGAAAGAATGCATTAGTAGTGTATGGTGAATTTATAGGTGAAGATTTATGAGGAAGTACTGCTGCGTGACACTACAAGCTCTTTAGCTGCACTGCACTGTGGCACTTCCGAAGCACAGGGATGTGACATATGTACATGAATATGTTGCAACTCTGGGCTTCCCTCTGTACTGCTGCGCAAACTGCAGCCATGCGGTGACACAGGCACCCTTGCACCATGGTGCAAGGATGTCTGTGTCGTACGGAGATTGTTTTTGTGCAGGAAGGGACACCTTCCTGCACAAAAACAATCAGTAAAGGCATTTTCCTCTTTCAATGTATGCTGTGGAATGCAGCATGCACTGAAAGAGGAAAAAATGAGGAGAAATGAAAACAATTCTCCTCGTTGCGCCTTCCTACGCCAACTCTAGGATGGCGCAACATTCACACACATCTCCAGATTTACGATTTCTCATAAATCTGGAGATGTGTCTTGTTCTATGGGTGTTGCATAGGAACACCCACAGCAACACCTATGGAACGCCCCTTCAACGCAAAGTTCTGTGTCTGAAGGGGTCGTATTTACAAGGAGAGGAAAAACCATGCAGGGTGGCTCTCCTTGTAAATATGAAGGAGTGCCTGGCGTCATCCCTATGTTACAAAAAGTGACGTACTCATGGTGCAAGGTGCTCATAAATCTGCCCCATAAATGCTGAGGTATTGGCAGACTGATACAATAAGAACATAGGGGCAGATTTACAAGCCCCTTGTGACAGTTTTACACCACCATTGCGTCACTTTAGTGACGCAGCAGCGGCGTAAAGAATGCGCCACTATGCAACATATTTACAACGTGACTCATCTAGTGAGATGCGTCATGTTGTAAAGCCCTGCGCTACATTATACCTGCATCAGGTATAATGTATGCAGGGTGGGCTTTCCCTCGCAAGGAAGCCCCGTAAAAGTGATGCGGTAAAATCTACAAGATTTCACTGAGTCACTTTTACGTCCCCACAGTGTCAGATCCTTATGCCTGCTTGAAGCAGGCGTAAGGAGTGACGCAGCATATAAGGTATAGGGCACCCCTGAGCAGTGCTGGAGTTGCGTCGTGCTTGCGATACAACTCCAGCACTGCGTCACCCCTACGGCGACAGATGCGTCATGGATCTGTCTAACCATGCACCATGGTGCGTCGCATTGTAAATGTGGCGCATCCATGGTGGCGCAAGGGGGTTTTTGAGTCACGGAAAATAACTGGCACATCCTTGCTAAGATGGAGGGATGCGCCAGTTATTGTAAATCTGCCCCTTAGTGCTGGATGGGTGATTGAAGAATTGCATGAGACTGACAGGAGGTATCCTACGCTGCATGGGTACTACTTCAGTATTTAATGGAGTGGACCAATAGTATGTATCTGCTTAGAGATTTGTAGGGATTATGCACAGAATATTTTATGTGTACTTGTGTTGGTGCCTATGTCATTTTGTAAGAGTACCACTAGTAACTGGAATGATGACAGTTCTGCAAACAGAGTGAACACCTAATTTATAGGATACGTAGATAAGTGATTAAAGAAGTGCATGGGACAGACTGGACGATTCCTACACTGCATGAGTACTAACTGGGTATTTAGAAGAGTGTATCAATAGTATGTAGCTAGTTAGAGGTCTGCTTGTATAGTGCACAAAATATTATAGCTGTACTTGTGTTAGTAGCTAGGCTATTCCATAAGTTCATGACTAGTAACTAGAATAATTACAGTATTACAAACAGAGTGTATAGTGAATTTATAAGTGCTTAGGTATTGGTGGAGTGATAGGATACGTAGATAGTGCTGGATGGGTGAATGGAGAAATGCATGGGACAGACAAAAGGATTCCTAGACTTCATAGGTACTATCTTGGTATTTAGCAGAGCGTATCAATAGTATGTAGCTGGTTAGAGGTCTGCATGCATAGTGAACAGAATATTGTAGCTGTATTAGTATTGGTGTGTCTATGGTTTTGAGAATGGTAGTCTGTATTTTAGGGTGTGAGGAGGTGCATCAGATGATCACGTGGATGATGTCATCAGTGATGTCATTTGAGATGTCATCAGTGATGTCATCAGTGATGTCACTTACCATGCCATGAGTGATGTAATATATGACATCATCAGCAGTGCATTGCTGGGGCGCGAGTTATAGTTAGCACAACGAACTATAACGGCCGAATTTCTCTTGTTTTGTACGAGTGAAATGTCCAACTAACTATGACGTCCATGAAACCTGTGGTTTTTTCAGTGAATTTCTGAGGTTTTCTAAATGCTAATTTCTAACTATAATGTCCCTGAAACTTGTGTTTTTTTCAGTGAATTTTATATATATGTATTTAATTTCCTCCCACTCTTACAAGGAAGGAATCAGCACTCAGGTTGTAGTTTGGAAGTATTTAATCTGCAAAGGAAGTGATCCACGCGTTTCGGCTCGTCCGAACCTTGATAACAATACAAGACGTCATTGTAGCATCCTTATTTAAATGTACAAATGCCTAAAGTTGCAAACATTAACAAAGGACTGCATATTACTTTAATCCAAAAAGCTGGCCGCCATAATGGCCTGGTGACGATGTGAAAATTCAGGAATTGATACAATAAAGAAAAGAAAACAAGTGTTAATATGCACACAATCTCATTTCAGCATATCGTGCCCCGTGACCGCCATACCTGTAGGGGTGGGCGGAATTTGCGAAATTCACTTTCGCAAATTATCGCGAAAATGTTAAAAAATCTCCGCAAACATGTGGAAATATTGCGAAGATGCGGAAGTTTTTTTCCCGCCCGTTCACGGTATTTTCTGCATGGTCGTGGCTCGCCAACTTACCCATGCGGTTGCTCGCGGGCACGGCCATCTTGTTTTCACTTGTCTCGCGGTGCATGATCGCGAGAAGAAAGACGTGATCGCGCGACGCATGACGTTACTGCGGGCGCGAACTGTCGCGAGAAAGCGCAAATGGCTACCAACAATCCAACATCTCGTGGAGAACGTGACCGGATCGGGAAAACTTGTCAGCGAACGCGGGGATTCAGGTAAGGCGATCGCGTGCACGCGAGAATGTATTATTTTACAGCGCGAGTAAGAAACAAATTATCGCTAAGCTGCGGAATACGGAAATTTTGACATTCTCGCGCTTTCCGCGGAGTGCGAAATTATCGCAATTTCCGCGAACCGAATGGAATTTTGGCCCAGGCCTACATACCTGTATGTTCGTCAACTTGACTTATTCATAATAAACATACTTAGGATTGCAAACATCAACATAAACAATGGACTACACATTACTGTAAAGTGAAAGGCTATCGGCCATATTAATCTGGGCACGTTGCGTATTATAATGGTTCCTACACGAATGAAAAGAAAAAAAGGGGTTTTAATATAAACACACTGTCCCTAAATAAAGTTCTAGCGATTATAGTTGGATTCCATTCACAGCTCATTTGAGATGTCATGAGTGATGTCATGAGTGATGTAACTGACCATGTCATGAATGATGTAATGTCTGAGGTCATTAGCAGTACATTGTGGGGCCATAAGTTATAGTTAGCTCAGGTAACTATAACTGCTGAATTTCACTGGTTGTGTATGAGTCAAAACTGAGTCTAACTATACCGTCCCTGTAATCTTTGTTTTTTTCAGCAAATTTCTATTTTTTTTTACTGTTAAGTAAGATGCATATAACAATGGATGGTGGGGGTTGGAAGCAGGCCCTGACATTGTGCTGCCCCCACCCAAGCTTGCTGCTCCTGCCTTCCCTCCTCCTAGCCATCCATTGTCCAAGTCCATGTCCCTGCTCCCTAATTACAGCCCTGTGTGGCCATTGCTCTGCCACTGGCCTTCCCGCCTTCGCTAGACTAGCCTCCTCCCTCCTGCCATGCATGGTCTGATGTGCTGCCACTTTCCTCCATTTAGCATGATGTACCAGTCCACTCCTCCTGTCCTCCATTGCCCGATTCTATGCCCCATCATTGACCTCCTGCTTAGCCTCTGTGCTTAGCTTGCCGCCCCTATTCTCTTTCCCCCTGCCCTCCGATGTCTGTGTGCATGCCCCTGCTCCATCCTTTTTGCCCACCATGTTCCATGACCCTGCCACTCCTATCTACTCTGAGTGTTCTGTTGAGCTGCCACTCCCCTCCCACCTGCCTAGCATTGTCAGATGACTGTAACCTGTCTCTGCCACCTCCACCCTGCCTGTCCACACTCCATGCCCCTATCCCCTTCCTCCTGTCCCCCATGGTCCATTTTACTGCCGCACCCTTCTGCCCTCCCTGGTATGTTGTGCTGCAACTGCTCCTCCTGCCTGCACCGCGTGGTCTGTTGTGAGGCCTCTTCCCCTGAACTCGCTTGTCTGTGCCCAATTCCTGACCCTCCCTTCTATACTCCATGGTCCTTTGTGCTTGCCCCTGCACCCTCCTTCTTGCCCATCTTAGCCATTGTGCTGCCACTAACCCTCCTGCTTGCCATGCATGGTCTTCATTGCTGCCACGGCCAATCCCCCTTTCCCTGTGTGGTCAGCTAGCTGCACCTGACCCCGTCCCACCTTCCCTCCATGGTCTGTGTGCATGCCATTATAGTCTAACTGTTGCTCTCCATGGTGTGTCTTGCTTCTAGTGCCCATCCTGCATGACCTCCATGGTCATCTAGCTGCTTCTGCCCTGCCCCTTTGCCCCCAGCCCTCTGTTTCCATGTGCAGACCCCTATTCCCTCCCTCCTGGCTTGTCTGTTCCATTGTAATGCCCTTGATCCATCCCTCCTGCCCTTTATGGTCCGTTATGCTGCAGCTTTCTCTCATGTCTGTCCATTATGGTCAGCTAGCTACCATTGCCTCTTTCCCCTCTGTTCTCTGTTTTCCATGTGCATGGTCCTGTCACCTCCCTATTGCTTTCTATGGATTGTTATGCTGCACTCCCGTCCCGCATGCCCTGTGTGGTGTATTGTGCTGTTGCAAACCCTGATGCCTGCCCTGTAGGGTCAGTTTGGTGCACCTCTCCATGTCCCTCCTGTCCTCTGTTTTCCGAGTCCATGTCCCTACCCCAATTCCTCCTGCCTTCCATGATCTAATGTACCATATTTGCTAACATTTTGAACTTGGTAAGAGGGAGATTTTGAGAAGAAATTGGGGTATTGATTTTCCCCTTTGACTTACATTGAAAAAGAGGAGATTGTAGACAGGAAACAGATCAAATAAAGCCCATTTGAGCTTAAAAACATTGGACGTTTCCTGGCTAAATCGGGTCTGTTGGCAGGTATGCTTGTACTACCACTGACTCTTCCTTCTGCTCACAATGGTCTATTATATTGCCACAGCCTCTCTTGCCAGTCCTGTATTGTTAGTTTGTTGCCCCTGCCCCCCTTTCCACTGCCCTCCATAGTCTGTTGTGCTGCCACTGCCCTTCCTGCCTGCCCAGTGTGGTCAAATTGTTGCCTCTGCACTGCACCCTCCTATCTGCCTTCAATTTTCGCAGTACGTGCCCCTGGCCTCTGCCTCTCAACAGTATCCTAATGAACAACTAGATTGCTAACATTCTATATTTATTACAAAAGTGTGGAACGCCTGACGTCATCTTGATGTAATCAAAACTGTAATACCTAGAGCATTTCCTTTAGAAATTACATATATCAGAGGGTCTTATTTGCATCAAAATTATGGTTAGTGCTCTAAAAAACTAAAATGAGGACACATATTCTGAGTTTTCAAATAGCGACAAAGTACTTTTAAATTATTTGTTATCTTTATTTTTTTTATCCAGTTGACCACTTGATTAAATGTTGCACTTAGGGGAGAGGATGTGGTGTTACTTCCAGAACTGCAGACTTTGCAACTGGGGAACCAGGTTGAAGTTTCTGCTTCAGCTCGACATTCTGTGATTCTGGTCAAATCACTTAATCTCCCCATGTCTAAAACCAAAATGAATTTGTTCTTCTGTGATGTAACCAATGCTCATGTAAAGCACTCCAATACCTGACAAGTCTGCACTATATAAAACTGCAAAAACACAAAAAATAAAAAGTGTTTTGCACACTTCTGTCATTGGGCTACAAGTGGGCTAAATATGGGTGATATTTGTGCTACATCTGGGCTCTTTGTCTATGGTGGCCATCTTGGGAGATTTATTTGTTATGAAGTTTACTAATTTCCTCATTTACTGCAGTCTCCTCAGTAGGAAATGCTTTCAGTTGTTTTACTTTGATTCCATCAAAAAGGTATTCAGATATGTCACACATTTGCCATAAATTCTGAATGTTATCACTCTAGTTGCTTATTAGATCACTGTAGTAAAGCTACTGCTCACCACGGAAGTCTGTTGCTTGTATTAAAAGTGCATGTTTAAGTCTGCATGTCAACATTTTTTAATGAAATAGAAGAGGATTTGAGAGGTCACTCAAAATATGCCCTCATTTTTCTTTCTTCAGCACTAATCATAATTTCTATGGAAAAATGAACCCTCTCATTGTGTTCCATTTTAAATTAAATGTTTTAAGTGTTACCAGTTTATTCCAATCAAGATGGTTTCAGGTGTGCCATACTTGTGTCATAAGTAAGACAGTAAGCACTCCAGTTGTTCTTAAGAACACTCTGGGACATTCTGTCATTGAGCTATACGTGGGCTACATCTGGATGATATTTGTGCTACATTTGGGCTCTCTTGTCTCTGGTGGTCATCTTGGGAGACTTATTTGTTACGAAGTTTCCTAATTTCCTCATTTACTGCAGTCTCCTCAGTAGGAAATACTTTCAGTTTTTTACTTTGGTTCCATCAAGAAGGCATTGAGATGTGTCACACATTTGCCATAAATTCTGAATGTTAGCACTCTAGTTGCTTATTAGATCACTGTAGTAAAGCTACTGCTCACCAGGGAAGTCTACTGCTGGTATTGAAAGTGCATGTTTCAATCTGCATGTCTAATTTTTTTAATGAAATAGAAGAGGATTTGAGCAGTCACTCAAAATGGGCACTAATTTTTCTTTCTGCAGCACTAATCATACTTTCTATGGCAAAATGAACCCCCTCATTTTGTTCCTTTTTAAATTAAATGTGTTAAGTGTTATCAGTTTATTCCAATCAAGATGGCTTCAGGAGTGCCATACTTTTGTAATAAGTTAGACTGTTAGCGCTCTAGTTGTTCTTTAGAACACTCTGGAAAGCTGCAGCAGAACACAGAGGAATCAACTGACAGTCTCTGCCCTTTTTGGATGTACATGTTTTACTGAGAATGTCAGACTTCATTATCACATGACTGAGAAAGATAATGTGAATTTATAGAAAATATGCTCTCAGTTTAGCTTATAGATCACCTTCCAAACCTCTGTCGGAAAAGCATGAGAAAATAGTTTTCTCTCAAACATGATTCATGATATCCCACTAGAAGGCTTTTTCACATGGTAAAATCACCTTAGAACACAACTCAATTCCTAAAATGAGTATGGTACCATCAGCAAATGATTTATAATTTAACTAAAGTCTTAAAACTTTCTATTAACTGCATGCTTTTTAATGAGGTGCTATCATGTATATTGTGTGGTTAGGCTCCGCCCAGATATTGAAACCTTTTCTTTTTCTAATTTCTCATGAACTACCGAACGGATTTACACCATTTAACAAAAAGGTCTCTTTCTGAACCAAGGGCTACCTTTTTGCCAAATTTGGTGTAATTCCATTCAGCAGTTTGGGCTGTAGCCGTGTCTAAAGTTTCCTATGGAAAATTGCATCGAGAAAACACGTTTTGGGACCCCCCTTTTTTCTCGGCAAGATAGGAGTGGACCGGAGCGGCCCACGACTTTTTAAAATTTTGTGAAGATTCATCTATAACTACCTACTGCCAAACACCAGTAGGTTATATATATATATATATATATATATATATATATATATATATATATATATATATATATATATATATATATATATATATATATATATATATATATATATACATACATATTTTACATAAAGTTTGAGTCTAGCTGGTTAGTAACATTTTGGTTTAACTTTATTTTAACAACACCTTTATAATAAAGAACAGTTTAAAAAAATAACAAAATCTGAACTCACAAATAGAACGTAGCTACCAAACACCCATCAAACTATCCATTGTTACCCAAACTCATGGGGAATTAAAAACTGTTGCCAAACTAACGCAATGCACAATCTGAAAACATCACATGACCGTGAAATTAAGGAATGTCACTGGATAATATACTGTTCAGTAAAATGTATAGGAAGTATCCTTCTTGAACCTTTAAGGTGAGCAGGTGGTAGATCTTGGCTGGAGACTTTCCTTTGGACTCATGTGTGACGGTGTTCATGTTATATCTTCTTAAAACTTATCATATAAAACATCTCAAACTGCCGATGAAGCAGAAGGAAGCTGGAAGACCATCTACATCAGTGGCAGCAGCAACAATTCCCGGCTGGAAAGTACCTTCAAAGGTACAGACTACTACAACAGATATGGCTCCAGAGTGTTTAAGAATGGACACTAATTGCATGGAATATAGTGTTGTTATAAGAACTGGTGAGCAGTGTGTTACAGTTATTCGCAATGGTGCCAAAAATCATACATGGTCATTCTTTCGCCCTGTTATATTTTTTGCACATTTCATAAGACGAGTTCATAGTGAGCAGCAAGAAGGCAACGCAAAGCTGAAGAACCCTCAACTTTAATAGCAGCAAAACAACACCCAAGCAGAGAGTCCATTCAAAAGTTGAATCTCAACTTCAAGATTTGGCTCCACAGGTTTCCCCGAAGGCATCATACTGCATGGATTGTGGAGTTGTAATGACTGATGGAGAGCAGTCCATAACGGCCCTTCGCAATGCTGCAAAGAATAATAAATGTTGATTTTTGTTTTTTGGGGACCTTCATAGTTTTTCTTTAATAGCAGGCATTTTATTATCTTGCAAAATGGGTGTCTTATATCTATGTGTTGTTCATTTTATTATTGTCTAATTCATTGTAACACTACTTACATATAACTTGCTGTATAGACAAGTTACATTGTCCCTCTACAAAAACATACACAGGTAACCTTTGCCAGTTATCATTATTTACTTTTTCACTTTTTAAATATTTGTCAACAGTCTGTGTTAAAATCTTCTAGTAAGTGCATCAACAACATTTACAAACACACTCTGTTTTTTTAGACAACACTGTGTTACATTTTTTAATCTCTTCTTTAAAACAATCAACTGTAATATATGTGTCCTGTTCTGCAACTCCTCTTAACATCTCTTCATTTTCCTTAGAATCCTGCTCAGGACCACAAAAAAAAAGAAACTACACGTCACCACAAACCTTTTCTACATCTGCCACACTACCATGCAAAAGTGCTCTATTAATTTCTCCTAATCTTAAAGCAGGAGTATTCACATAATACAGCCTCCGACCTAAAGTTTGCATAGTTGAGTGGTTTAACTTATTTTGTGTTTTAAGCTCCGCTTTGGAAAGATACGTAGAATTGTTCTTAATATATCAATGGATTGCTGTCTAATTCTAGAAACACTATTACAATTCCATTTGTATACAGTGCCCAGACTCCACCTTCCTTGTACCTTAAAGATAGCCTCTGTTCAACAAGGATGTATCCATTCTCCAATCAAAACTGTACAACAATTACATCTATTCACTAATCTTTTCTTCAGGTTTTGTGTCCTCATGCACAACACTATTTTGTCAAGAGTCTTCATTCTATTCAGAATCAAAATGAAAAGATTTTGCTTCAAAGCAAAGGCCTTATCAACTACTCTCTCAACTGGCATTTCGTCTGGTGGCTGACACGGACCGGGGCTGATCTGAAAGGCCCTCTGAAAAGATTTTCAGCAACCTCTCGTGTTTCCTGCTTCGCGGGAAACGCTCGTTTATTTCTGCACCGGAGCAAAACCCAAGCAAGGACTACAGCGCCCACAAGGCAGTGGGGACTTCTGCCACGCCCAGCACACCCAGACCAGGTGAATATAATCATCACCGGACCGGTGGACAGTGGGAGAATACTGGCATTTCGTCTGGCGGCTGACACGGACCGGGGCTGATCTGAAAGGCCCTCTGAAAAGATTTTCAGCAACCTCTCGTGTTTCCCGCTTCGCGGGAAATGCTCGTTTATTTCTGCACCGGGTCAAAACCCAAGCAAGGACTACAGCACCCACAAGGCAGTGGGGACTTCTGCCACGCCCAGCACACCCAGACCAGGTGAATATAATCATCACCGGACCCGCGTACAGCGGGACGCGTGCGGGGCGGGACGCGCCGGACGAAGTCCGGACAAAAGGCGGACAGTCTGAGACAGTCTGAGACAGTCAGAGTCTGAAGGAGACTGGACTGGGCCATTCCCTTTGGTTGTCGGACACGGACATCGCATTGGTGGAGGGAAGAAGAAACCCACGTAAAGTACTGTATTGTTATCCCTAATTGTAGAGTGGTATCATTGTTTTTGACAAGTATAGAGATCAGCCTGTGAGTCAGGAAGCATGGCATCCAAAATATTGAAAGGCCAGAAACCGGGAAGCAAGGGAGGGGCAGGGGGGATTATAGGTCCCATAGATGCTTTTATCACCATGGCCGCCTCGGCTTTGGAAAAGGAGATCGACCAAACGGTGCAACGTCTATCTCTTGATCCCGCTCTCCAAAAAAGATCGTCACTTGGGAATATTGCTCTTGCAATGTCACCAACGTATGTTCAGATCCAGAGTGCTCCCCCAATTCACACTAATATGGAGCATTCTGTTATTTCTGACATAAGTGGGGTGGATGCTAGACTAGTTTCTTTTATGGCTTATCCGAGTACTGACATTGGGGTTAGGAAAAGTATATAGCCAGTCTTAGAACATCGAGCGGCACATAAGTCCCGAGAAAGTACGCCAGCGCCGGCTTCGAAGCGTAAACGCCTTGGCATAGTACAGAAGGGGGGTGCCGCAAGAAGACCAAAGCCACATTACCTGGGTATAAGGGAGGCACCCAGAAAGGTAATAAAATCACCTCTTTGCAGGAGGCGAACCATGTGTCCTCCCAAGTTAATTCCATTCTTGACAAAATGGATGTTGCCCCAGGTGGAGCTGGAGACACTGTTTGTTCATTAGAAAAGATTGAACACCTGGTAAAGTCACTAATTTTTCCAATAGTCGAACGACTTAGAAGGAGAGGTATGCAGTTAGATGCTCTTCAAAACGTTACCCTTGCTAACTCAAACATGCTTAAGAATTTGGGGGAAGCACAAAAGCCACAAACTAGCGCATCTACTTTAGTTAATCCTCCAAAAACTAGTCAGAAGCCCCCTCTTAAGGAAAAACCGGTTAAAGGGAATAGTGTACACTTTAAATCTGGCGGGGGGGGGAAACTAAAGGAAAGCCACCTCAGTTAGTAAGTGATATACAGATAGGTAACATAGCTGATAACCACTGTCAGATGACCCCGAAAAGTTCACAGAAAACCGACAATACTCAAGTTAAAGTGGCGCCTATGGTATCCAATGGTGTGAGCAATCATAAGGGAGTTGATCTCCCTGAGGAGTCTTATCCATTTGTGATTGTTCTGGTGGGGGTTCCAGAGTGGGTGAACAATGGGGCAGAGTCTTACCATGAACTAAAAAATAAGGTGATGTTCTGGTTAGGGAAAAACCGGCCATTGAGACGAGATTTACATGGGGAAATAGTGAATGTGAGACGGGTCTGTTGGGTAGGCCAGAAGGCAAAGGATATTGAGGGAGACTGCATTATAGTGAACTTCAGAAATCCACATGTAGTCCAGTTCATTAGCGGTTTCCCGAACTATAATAATGGGGGTGGAATTATGACCTTTGATCTGAGCTATTTTTATTCATGGCCCCCCCAAATGGCTGGCACGGAGAATCTTCTTATGCATTCCCTTGGGAGAAATTGTGCCCAAAGGAGGCACTTCGCTAAGACACTGTCCACCCCCCTATTGTACAGAGGTTATCCCCAACACAACCCTCGTCACATCTTGGGAACAGACAATCTCTTTAATGTCCCGGTCTTTAATCAGTATGATGCTCTGTCCAATCTAGGCTGAATAGATTGACTCCGGCATGGTTTAAGGAATCGAGTGATATCCGGCCCCCGGGAGGCAGGCGAGATTCAGGCCCCAAATGCTATGATGTCAAATGATGATGTAAACACCCCAGTGGGGACGATGGTAGTATCAGACAGGTTAGTCCATTCCTTAACCACTACCAATATAAAATTCGTAACCTGGAATATCGCTGGTTTTCAGAATAAATTGGACGATCCCATATGGAGAGAGTTTATGGGGACAGCGGACATTATTGGGCTACAAGAAACTTGGGACCTAGAAAATAATTTAAGTTTAGATGGTTACTCTACCTATTTCCTCCCGGCAATAGCTTCGGTTATGGGGAGGGCAAAGGGGTGTTAGTGACATTAATTGTGGCTACTATCCCAGGGACACATACACAGATAGAAGCAGGTATCCCATATTGTTTAGCAGTACAAATTGCCTGTGACGGGGCATGTAATATTTTAATTGTGAATTTTTATAATTCTTACGATAGATCAGGCCTGACTGACCATCTGGCCACTCTTGACTATTTCCTGGACAAATACAGGGAGGCAAATCAGTATCATTGTTCAATCATTCTTCTGGGCGATTTTAACATTCATGTGTGCCCAGAAAATTGCCCATCTGTGGACCAGTTGGGTCCTACAGAGCAAGGGGAAATTCACTTTGAGCACTCAGCACAAGGGGTATTTCTCGAAAAAATGTTGGCTGACCATGGTCTGATGCTCCCACAAAGGGAAGATGAGAATATACCTACCTTTAAAGGCAGAGGAAAAGGCTCAAATATTGATTATATTTTCATCAGCCTCACACTAGGGAACAATATTAATAGGTATAGCGCGGAGTGGTCTCACTTTAGCGATCACAACCCAGTAACCCTTAGAGTTGTAGATTTAATCAGAGTCCCTGAGAAAGGTCACAACAGGGCTGGTAAGAAAGATATTGTCCCAACGGATTAGGGCAGAAGGATAAAATGGGGTAAGGTTGTCCCTGAAGAATTTTTAATTAATCTTAGGGTTAATGTAGGTAGGGAGTTGGACATATGTAGGGATTTGGAAGCAGGGGATCAGGAGGTTTTAGATGCGTACCAAATAGTCTTCACTCAAATAGGGGCGGATCTTAAATGTCCAGGGAAAGCTAAAGACCTGGAGGGGGTCGGCTGGTTCGACCACAAATGTACACATGCCAATCAAAAACTACGAACGGCCCTGAGGGGTAATCCAGTTGATAGGTCGCTTGTGGCCTTCTTAAGAAAATTATATAAAAGGGCTGTAGAGACCAGAAAGCGCGAGATTAGGGAAACAGCCTGGGATGAACTGACCTCTATTGATGTGCTGAAGAACAGTGCTAAATTCTGGTCCGTTGTTAACAAACCCTTTTTTAATGATGTTTGTAATCATGCGCTAGATTGTAATATACAGGAACAGTCATGGCTTTTGCATTTTAAATCAGTTTACGAGGGGGCAAATTCTGGCAAGGAGGGCTTACCCGCCGTCACTTTGCACCCGTATATTTTTTCGGTCATAGAGGAAGAGGTGGCAGACGCCATTGGTAAAATGACTAGCAATAAGGCTCCGGGCCCGGATGGCGTTCCTGCTGACCTCTTCAAATCAGATGTCAAGTTATGGTCCAAAGTTTTAGCTAATGTTTTCAATAGAGTCTGTAAATCCGGTATTCCAACTACCTGGCCGGAATCAGTTATTGTGCTGATATTTAAAAAAGGTAATAGAGGGGATCCCAGCAACTATCGCCCGATCTCACTCATTGATTCTGCAGTGAAGGTCTTAGGACGGGTGGTCCTGAGTAAACTCTGTGATAAATTGGAAGAGACAAACACCCTCTCGGTTCTCCAATTCGGATTTAGGAAGGGTCATGGTACTATAGACCAAAGCCTTAACCTTCAACTTTTAATTGGGAAGTACACAATTGCCAAAAGGGGTTCACTACACATAGCATTTATGGACCTGTCATCGGCCTTTGACCGAGTGAATAGATCAAAATTGTGGGGCATACTCCTGAAGTTAGGCATTGATGAAAATATTGTGTACTTCCTGGCAGATCTCCACAGGGACCTTACTGCTACAGTTAGGTATGATTGTCAGGGTAACTGCACGGGCAAGATCGGGATTACGAATGGGGTTAGGCAAGGCTGTATTTTAGCCCCCCTTCTCTTTACCCTTTATGTTAATGACCTTGCTGTGGTCCTAGGGGAAGTATGTAAGGACATACCGAGGGCGGGTAAGTTTACCATACCGGCATTACTTTATGCAGATGATGCCGCTCTCTTGGCACGTACCTCGGTAGGATTACAGCTGCTTTTAAACTCATTTTATGATTTTATGAAAGTTTTAGATTTAAGTGTTAATTATTCTAAATCCCATGTAATGACTGTGGGACCGAAGGGCAAACAAACGAAGAATTTGTATTGTAATGGAAATGTCCTGTCTAAAGTTTCAAGATTTCCATACTTAGGGGTTATTTTTGATGATAGATCCTCATGGCTGCCCCAACTGGCTGCCAAGCGCAATGTTCTGTCTAGGGCAACCCTGTCAGTATTAGGATTTGCGCGGAAATTAGGTGTGAAACCACTGCAGGCTGTTCTAAAGGTGTATGATGCTAAATGTGTCTCTTTGGCCTTGTTTGGAGCAGATTTATGGGGTTTTAAAGATGTAAAATCATTGCAGTGTGTGGAGGACAAGTTCTTAAAGAGTATTTTACCGGTCCCCCAATCTACCCCGGGGTATATTGTCCACCAAGAATGTGGGTTGAAATACCTGGTGGACCGAATTGCAGTTGCACCACTCTTAAAATGGATTACAGTGTGGTTGAATGCAGACCTAGAACTAAATCATGAGGTATTAAGGGACTGCCTAGCCCTTGAGCGAAGCAATTCCATCCCGTGGCTGAACTATATTAAAAAGACAGCGGATACTTTAGGTCGTCCTGAATTGTATAGTCAGCCATCTAAATTAGTCAAGGGGGATGTGAAATGGGTAAAACACACATATATGCTCATCATGGGACTAGAAAGGGAAAATAAATAATTGTCTAAACCTACTGTAAGAGCACACCAGTTGTTAACAAACTCTGGGGAGATGAAATTGTACCTGAGAGTGGTTAACAATTCCAATCATAGATTTTTGTTGACCAGATTCAGGTTAAACAAAATGCATCTCCTTATTACAGGTCGTCCAGGTTGGACCAAGGTGAAGGATTTAGAGATTTGTCCTTGTGACGGATTTTCCATTATGGACACCACGCACTTCTTGTTTTTTTGCACATATTTTATCCCAATAAGGAAAAAGTTTATATTACCCCTAATTAAAGATAAAGGCCTTAGACAAGTAAAACCGGCCCTTCTGTACCTGCAATTGTTGTCAAACATTTGGGAAATTCTTAATATCTCGAGTTTTCTAACCATAGCTATGAGATTGAGCAAAAAAATAATTTAGAAGAGAGTAGCGTAGGGGGTTTTTGGGTTGTTTGTTTGATCCTTTTTTAGGGAGTATTTGGGTTAGGTTAGTTTTGTTTTTCTTCTCTCCCAAACTATTGCTCTCAAAATCTCACAAGAGACAAAGGTCAGATGAATTTTAGAATGATATTTATAATGTCTGTATTTATACTTTTTTAAAGCAAAAACAATGTATTATTATGGGACCTATTCTCGATGTTTGTATACTTTTATGGTTTTTGTAATGAACCGAATAAAGTACTTTTGATTGATTGATTGATTGGTCTACTCTCTCAACTTGTTCTTTCACTTTCACTGTATCTCTCCTTCTTCTAAACTTTTTCAAGTGTAGCACTAAATTTACAAGGATATAACCATGCAGTCATTATAGCATGTGCACAGAACCACCTATGCAGCCATCAAAACACCCACTTACAACCCATGCAGTCCTTGAAATACTGAGGCACACATGTGCACTGTTGAAACACTCAGGCTCTTCTCATGCACTCATCTAATTACGTAGAGAGTACCATTGTAGTAACCCATCCAGTACCTATGCAGTCAATTAATTACTGAAGCAATGGGTTTGCACTAATACAATCACCCCTGCATTACACTTACTTTCATCCAATCTCTGAAGATTTAACAATGGAATCATGTAAGTAGAATTATTGCATAGTAACAGCCTTGTTCATTACATAAATATGTCAATAGTTAGTACCTAGGTGGTTAGATGAATGTGTGGGTAGTGCCTGCATAGTTCAATGACTACATAGTTTCTGCCTGCCTGATTGCAAGAGTATATGTGTAGTGTATGGGTAATTGCATAACTCCATGCATAGTGAATAACTGATTTGATGACTGCGCAAGGGTGATTGCATGAGTGTCTGCATACTGCCTAACTGACTGTGAAAGTACCTTCATTGCTGTTAGATACATAACACTTTTCACTATATCTCTTATTCATTGGTTATCTCCTGTCAGTATCAAACTACCTGTTTTACTGTAAATATGCTTTTCTTCTGAGCTATGTGTGAGTGAAATCTAGGTATCCCACTTGATATATAATCGCATACATTGCTCTCCAGAAACATACATTGCTTTGTTACTGAGCATGCACATACATCCATAAGTTTCTAAAACAGAAAACAACATTTTGAACATTTTCAAAGCATAAAATATTTTGCGAATGGCATATCTACGTCATTTCTCAAATACTTCTTCTGCTTCTAAAACATATATTCAGCATATCTCAAACAAAAGTTACACTTGAAATGAAGCTAGCACATGAACTCTTGAGGCATTCTGCACTATTAAACCTTCTCAATTTTAAACATTTTCATCAGCCCTACTGAACATAGATCACAATGTAAACATATATGCGATTTCTTAATAGATGTGCAGCTTTAAGCCATCTTTCCAAAAATATATACCTTTCTGCATCTTTAATTAAACTCAAAACTCCAACTGTAGATATAGCTATGTACAAGCACAAAAACCACATCTCACCCTCTAAGCACTTGTAAATAGTTGATATAAAATAAAAACAACATTGACAAACACTTCCCAATACATACCTAACAAGTATTGCTTCTTTCTAATTTATATACAGGCGGACAACATGTTCCTATTTTTTATTTCTCACTACACTATTCCTGTTTAATAATATTACTAAAAGTACCACAACTCGCAGAATGCAAATAATTAAAACATTCTTAGTTCCTCATTGCAACTTTACAAAAGACTATACTGTTATTTTTCAATAAATTATACAATGTAATAAAGAGGCATTAATTCATTTTTCTGTTACTTTAAAAAACATTCACCACTAACCTTTTAAACACATACCCTCTAATAGATACAGTTCATCTCATATATTTTTTCACATCACTGTGATAATCCTTTTAATCAAACTCCCATATACATCTTCATTTCTAATGTACATTTTTAAAATAATTACAAAGTTATATACATATCAGTGAATTGAGTTTGTAGATTACATTGTTGTGTTACCTCTTTCTGGATAGTTTTCACACGGTTAAGATTTGTAAAAACTAAGCACAAGAATGGTACACCACGCTGAGTAAGGCAGCAAATGAAATCATGTGTTTCATTTTATACTACTGTATCTTCAGTTGTGAATGGTTAGTATCTGTTAACCCTTTCCCACTCTTTGAAAAAGAGGTTCCTTTCGGCATGTTTTCGCTATCATCGCAGGAATAATCGCTAAAAAAATGGGTGTTTAAATCTATATCTAGTTTAATTTTTCTGCAATTTAAATACTACACAACAGTTTATTACATAGTCCTGAGTTGGAAATTAAAACTTTGCATTACTTACATTGCGTCATCACTCATCAACTTCAAAAAAATGTTCTGTCTCTTTAAAACCCTTCCCCCAAATACACTCTTAGCTCAGTGTACTTCGCAACCCAGTGGAACCAATAGGTCACAAGTTTACAGCACATTCTAGAAGTAACATGCTACTTCCAAATAAGATACAGCAGGTGTGCTTTAATCCACAGATTCAAAAGCATATCCATGTCTGTATTACATTTCTTTTTCTTAAACAACGGACAATAATAAGACTTCTTGCTAAGGTATCCAACACACTGCCTAATTTTGTTCACATTCATGCTAACAGCATCCAATGAAATATATCTTTTTTTTAAAAATACATCTCCATTTGAACTGCTCCCAAGCTCCTCACCTCATGATTCTGCATTGTGTTGGCAATGGCCTAGGCACATTGACTGTGGTAGGCCTGGAAATCCTGATGAAAGAAATCTTTGCAGAACTGATGTCGCTTTTCCATCACACTGTCTCGATTATCTCTAATATATGCCAAAGACAGAAATGGAAGTGGTGAAATCAATTCTGTCCACAGATTGACAAAGCCAGGAAACATTTAATAAAATTGTTTTGCATTCCTCAGAGATCAGCGCATGGGCTGTAATTATAAAAACAATCTCCATTTTGACATGCATGGAATTTATAGAAATGATGGAGTACACTTTACAGAGTGTTTCTAAGTAACCTGAAAAACTGCCTCCGGTCTTATGTGTAGCAGCCATTAGTTTTTGAGGATCTTTGCGACTATGTTGCGATCCCCATCGCCACGTCGCGAAAACGGACAACAAAAGCAGACATTCAATGACCACCAACATACCCAAAAACAATATGCAAAAAAATTCATTCTGAACATTGCCCTACACATAATATTATATTCATACTTCTTCAAAGCATGTTAAAACTCTTATTTTTGTATTAAGTTTCTTTTAAAACCATCTTTCTGACCCATGTTCCATTTTCGCGGTTATTCAGGGCATCGTGAAATCGCTGTTAACCGCAACGGTCGCACCATTTTCATAAAGTGAAAACACATATATGCATATTACAGTATTATACACACTAGGGGTTTATTACTGTACTCTTCAAACTCATGTTTTATTAGTGTGTTTATCAAACAACCTTCTCTAAAACCATCTTTCCATTTTCGTGGTTGGGCCGGAGATCGCGATGAGCATCGTCATCATGATCCCCACGGTTATGTTGCGGAAGTGGAAAGCAAAAGCAGGAATTCAATTGCCACCACCACATAAAAAAAATTATAACTAAATAATTTATTCTAACCATCATAGTACATAACTCACTATATAAATAACTCTATAAAACATTTATCAATATCTCAATATCTCTATAACAATACATATTAATGATTCATTGAAATTTTTAAAATATTTTCACCAATTTCCACGACGACGTCAGTAAACGCGACAACCCTGCAATTATACATGGGGGGCCGCGCAGGTGGTTGCGGAGTCATCGTGAATATTGGGCACAAATAAAAAAAATCTATTTTGGAGACATAACTTGTGCCACTATCTCCCCCATTTCTCAACCGTGGGGTCAAAGTATATCCACCTTGACCCTTATGTGGCTTTTCACACAGATTTTCAGCCCCAGGAACCATTCCAGAGCGATAAAATGGTGGCCGCAACTTTCTGTTCAGTTTGCCTCCAACCAATCAGAACATTACCGTTGGCATGTGCATTCGCGATTCATCGCAACACCACTGCAAAATATCCGTGGCCAAAGATATCACTATAATTTTAAACTTACATTTCTCAATAACTACTTAACGGATTTAGACCAAAAAAGTAAAAAGGCACTTCTTTAACCGACATCTACCTCCCTGCCAAATTTGGTGTAAGTCTGTTTAGCAATTCGAGCTGGAGAGATGGCTAAAGATTCCTATGGGAATTAACATTACAAACACACCCTTATTTCGTGCCCCAAATTCTTGGTCCTCACTGCACGGATCATTCCAAAACGTTGCATAACAATAGTACCCACTGTGCCATTTTTTGGCAAAATTTCATGCAGATTGGTCAAAAGACGCCAAAGTTATAGCCAAGTCAAAAATGTTTTTCCTACGGAAACTAGGTCCTAACTATAACTACCTACTGGTGACCGCCAGTAGGTAATATATATATATTCAAAACACATACGGTATTGAAGCTGCAATTCGCAGAACACAAATTCATCTACTATTTAGTGGAAACAGATCATAAATACATGAGTACTGCTGAATCTTATTTTTTAATCCAACAAACCCAATGTGTTTCGGCGTAGATCACACCTTGATATATATTTAGGCAAGTAGCTGCTAGCGAGCTGTTGCGGTGATGTTTGTTTTTAAAGCTATTTCTTTTTAAACTTACATTTTATTTTACTGCTGTCCGCTTTGTGTGTTGGGCTCCCTTTCTCGCCTCGCTCTCCGGTCCATCACGGCACTGGCAATTTTTGTGGAGAGAGCGGGCGAAATCTTCCTCACTTCCGGGACCCAGGGGTTAACGCACTAGCTGTCTTATACCATTTACTCTATTTAGGAGATGGTGGCGCTGACACCCAGTAATTTCTAATGTAGGTAAGTAGCTGCTAGCGAGCTGTTGCGGTGAACGTTTGTTCTTAAAGCAATTTCTTTTTAAACTTACATTTTCTTTTAAACTTACTACTGTCTGCTTTGTTTGTTGGGCTGCCTTTCTCACCTCGCTCTCCGGTCCATCACAGCTCTGCCGATTGCTGTGGAGAGAGTGGGCAAAATCTTCCTCACTTCCAGGACGAGGGGGGTTAATGCACTAGCTGCCTTATACCATTTCCTAAGGTGCGCCAAAGGCAAGCCTGTCTGCGCCTTTCCGTGCCAATCCGTCGACAGGAGCCAGAAACCCTGTATCAAGCCCTTCCAATATAAGAAACCTTGCTAATATCTACTCAGCAGAGGAACTAGTTAAAATTGGGAACTATTCTTATAATTCTCTTACCTATTCACATTGTCACACACAAACCATAATAAACATCCTGGAAGGCCCTTTCTCCTTTCGTCAATGCTGACCAATTTTGAATCTATGTCGGTTCTCAGTTCTGACCCAGTGTCAGTACTCGGTTCAGATCCAATTCTTGAGGCTAACTCTACTCACAAAGGTCCTTCTAATCTTAATGTTACATCCACAAATGCATGGAAATGCCTTCTTTGCAATGTTAGATCACTGCCTAAGCACAAAATTGAAATCTAGGACATACTTCAGTCTCTCTCACCAGCTCTGGGGTTTTTCACAGAGACGTGGCTCAAACCGCACTCCCCCCCACTATTGCTATGGCCTTACCTTCTAACTATAATATACTTAGATTAGATAGGTTAGATAACATGGGAGGAGGACTAGCAAATATTTTTAATAATTCACTTAAAGTCACGATTACCGAATCTGTCTCCGAGGCATGGGCTGAGATATGTGTCTTTAAAATTGACTTCTCTCCCCAGAATAGATGGAAAAGAGCTCTTGTTCACCATCTCCCTGACCCCTTGGGACCTTTTAGTCATAAACTTATAGAGTTTATCGTGATACAGGCATTTTCCTCTAATACCTTTATTCTACTCGGGGATTTCAATGTCCATATGGACGAGCCTTCTAATGCAGAAGCACAACAACTCTGCTCTGACCTGGCTTCCCTAGGTCTCAAACAATATGTTTATGGGTCCCTCTCATATTGCTGTTCAAACGCTAAACCTGATCGTCACCAACTCCCCCTTGTTGTCCTATGAAGCCCCTTGTCCTCTTGTCTGGACAGACCACGCTCTAATAAATGTTCATATTTCAGTGTCTCACATGGCCGTATCTTGTAATAATCCCCCTAAACCAATCGGTAGCAGACAATGGCATCAAGTCTCTCCTGATGCCTTTATGAAAGCATTCACTATCCCTAACATAGAGAATGCAACAGACATGCAGGAAGCTTTCAAACTATTTCATACATCTCTCAATACTGCCATTGATACTCTAGCACTCGAAACATTTCTCTCCTCGCCAAGATTAACGCCACATACATCCTGGTATACGCCCGAATCTATGTAAGGAAAAAGCCCAATTTAAAGAGTTGGAAAGAAAATGGCGATCTATTCCCATACCTAATAATCGGGAAGCCTACAAAAAATCTTTACCGCATTACCACAGCAATATTAGGAAAGCACGGAAAAGTTTTATTGCACAGAAACTTGTGAGCGCTGGCAATTCCTCCAAGGAACTTTTTAAAACCCTTAATCCTTTTATCAATCCCCAGGCCTGCAATTACAATATTCCCCCATCACAAATACTTTGCGATCAGTTTGCCGATCACCTGGAGGATAAAGTAAATCTAATCTATAATACTCTTGCAAATTTGACTCACTGTTTTAACTCAGAGCCTATGTATGTTGGTAATAAGCAAATCTGCCCCTGCACACTTGAGAAGTCTGCTCCTTTTAGTGTAGAGTCCACTCTACTCACTCTAAAAATGGTTAAATCAGGTTCTCCTCAGCATCTTATTCCTGGAAAGAGAGAAGCCATGCTGTTTCAGCAATTGGCTCTGCCCATTAGCTCCCTGTTGAATCTTTCCTTGAGCATGGGCGTACTTCCAGCAGAGTGGAAAGTTGCTCGGGTTATCCCAATCCCAAAAAAAAGCAACCTTCCTACTACAGATGTTTCCAACTATCGTCCTATATCACTCCTTCCCTGGGATAGCAAAATAATCAAGAGTAACATCAACAAACAACTGATGGCCCATCTTGAGTCTACCAAGATCCTTGATTCATCTCAGTCAATCTTCAGACCTATGCACAGTACTGAGACTGCTCTCTTGGCTGTCACAGACCACATCAGAAACTGTCAAGACAAAAACCTGCCATCTATGCTGGTGCTGTTAGACCTGTCTGCGGCCTTCAACCCCATATCTCATCCTATATTGATACGGAGATTGTAGGAGATAGGTATCCAGGGCCCGGTGCTACAATGGTTAAAAAATTATTTGTCTGACCAAACTCAGACTATTCATTTAGGACCTTTCCGGTCACGTACCATGATTATAAATAAAGGAGTGCCCTAGGGCTCTTGTTTGAGCCCTACTCTGTTCAATATATATGTCATTCCTCTTGCAAACATCATAGGAGCTTATGGCTTCACACCTATTTCATACGCAGACGATACCCAACTTCTGTTAGCCTTTGATAAAGACCCGTCCAAAACAAGAGAGCATTTCACTGATGGCATGAAAGCTATTACAGCATGGATGGCTGCTAACACTCTCCAACAAAATGGTGGCAAAACTGAAATTATGCTTTTTGGGGCTGCTCAATGGTTATGGTCTCCCGAGTGGTGGCCACCGGAATTAGAACCACTACCCGTTCAAAAATTTTCTGTGAAGAATCTGGGCATAAAACTTGAACAGAAGCTAACCACTTCCACTACTTCCATTACTGGCTCATGTTTCCATGTCATGAGGCTATTACGAAGAGTCTTTCCAATGCACCCAATGGTAGTACGTAAGACCTTAGTCCATGCACTGGTGATCAGTCACCCGGACTATGGAAATGCTCTTCTGGCTGCGGTAAATGAATCCAACCTGGACAAGCTCCAGGTAGTCCAGAATACAGCAGCCTGTCTAATTCACAACCTTCCAGCGGGATCAGCCTCTGTCCCTCTACTACATGCACTACACTTATTAACAGTGCGGAAGCGGATTACCTTCAAGATCTGTTGCCTAGTGCACAAAGCACTTAATGGCAAGGGAACTAGTTACTTGAAGGAAAAACGTATTCCCTATCGTCCAACAAGATCTTTGAGATCTGCCAATAAGTCTCTTCTTATGGTACCACGCATTAAGAAAACACGCTCAGGGGGCTGTGCTTTCTCTTCCTTGGCTCCCCATCTTTGGAACAAACTTCCCCTACACCTGCGAGAATGCACCGTTCATTACAATCTTAGAAAATTATTAAAAACTGAATTATTTTAATCTATTAAGCTCCTTGCCATGCATCTTTTGATTTGATCCAGCTGCGCCGAGATATCCCTTCAGGGATGATTCATTCGCGTTACAAATGAATAAATATATATGAATATATATATATATATATATATATATATATATAAATATATATATATATATATATATATATATATATATATTTTACGATCCTGACAGCATCAAACAAACAGGCACCGACTCCGTGAGTAATTTAGCACAGAAGGATTTATTCCAACTTTAACGCAGACGCGTTTCGGCGGAAACAACCGCCTTGTTCACTGCATCCAGTTCTCTGTTAATAGTACATAGTTATATACAAATTATCTCTTCACTCTCTTAGGGTTGTCACAGCAACCACAGAAAAACGTAATAGACATAGTAAGGGTCATGTTAAAGTCAGTTGTTATAGCAACTGGAAAACAGACCCAGCTGGATAACGGTCACAGTTAACAAATACGAACACAAAATAACGTTTAAAGTAAAATTATGCTACGGTTAAATAGTCACACATTAGCAGTTGAAAAAATATATTTACAACATGTAAAGTGAGAAAATGTGTTACTGTTCTTATTTGTTAGATGTGTATATCTAAAGTGAAACGTGCCCAATGAAAAATAAAGAACACAAAATAGAGGAAATAATGACCTTCCTAATGTCATGAATTTCAAGGGCTCGGTGAATTGTAGATAAACGCACCAAATGCAGATGTAAATGTGAAATACTTGCCATTATCACTGGTTAATCCCATGTGTGAGAAAAATAGACGTTTTCAGTAAAGGAATAGTGTCTAGTGTCTCTAGGGACTGTACGTTTATTTCCGCCCAAGTGGGCATTTTAAAGAATACTCCATCCTGATGTTAGGCCCTAATCAAAGAGTCGTCTTGGGTACGTCAACCACAGTAAAAAGGAAAGTGAATAATAAAGAGAAAAATAAATTTAAAGTGTACGGAAACTAAACTCTAAGAGGAATGGGTCAGTAGAGCGGTTGATTATCAAAGATGAACACTAAGAGCTTCGTCGGCATTCATCCCGTGTGGGATTTTGGAGTTAAGGAGAATAATATATCTTGACTCCAGTCTCCTTAGCGCCAATTGCCTGTTGCCTCCCCTTGGATTTTTCGGAATATTGTCGATGACAAAATAGGATAGATCCTGGATCTTCCGGCATGTTTTGAGTCATCAGTGATGTCCTGAGTGATGTCCTGAGTGATGTCATCAGTGATGTCATCAGTGAAGTCACTGACCATGTCATGAGTGATGTAATATGTGATGTCATCAGCAGTGCATTGCGGGCGTGCAAGTTATAGTTAGCTCAACTAACTGTAACGGGGGAATTTCAATGGTTTTGTACGAGTGAAATGTCCAGCTAACTATAACGCCCCTGAAACCTATGGTTTTTTCAGTGAATTTCAAAGGTTTTTTAAATGCTAATTTCTAACTATGCCTAAAGAGATAGGAGTTGTGAAGAAAGAAGAGAAAACGCACAGAAAGAAAAAAAAGAAATGCAGAAAGAAGCAACAGAAGTCCTCAAAGACGAAGAAAAGTGCAGGAAGAAGGAAAACGTGCAGAAAGAACAAACAGAAGAGCAGAAAGAAGCCTTGTTGCAAAATCATCCTGTACCCTCAACATTTTCAGACAGATACTGGTGGTAACTGAGTTTGACTAACCAGGCGTAGAGCCAGTGCTATTCTTAAAGACACTTAGAATACAGTGAAAACACCTACATACACTAGGGAACACTATGTGTTGGGGTCCCCCTGTGATTAGCATGACCTCCTCTGTAAGCCCCTCATATATATTAGGGCAGGGGGATTAAAACTACCTCTTAATATGCACCACAGGGCGTGTTTGCACACGTCAGCTCAGGCCCAGTCCCCTCCCTTCACCACTGTGCAAACACGCTCTGTGGCCTTTTTAAGTTGGGAGATTAAGTCCCCTTGAATCGTGAGGGTCCCTAGGGTCCAACTAGCTCACTAGGTACCTCCAGTAAGCGCCACAGAGCTGTGTTGCAGAGAGGTGTAAAAATGGGCACCGCCTAGTCCACCTCTCTGCAATGCAGTGCAGTGGCGCTTACTGGAAGCACCTGGTGGGCTAGTAGGCCCCCAGGGACCCTCAGGATTGAAGGGGAATTATTTCCCCAACTTAAAACGCGCCACAGGGCGTGTTTGCACACGTTACCTCAGGCCCCGTCCCCTCCCTTCCCCACTGTGTAAACACGCCCTGTGGATGTTTTAAGTTGGGAGATTAAGTCCCCTTGAATCCTGAGGGTCCCTAGGGTCCAACTAGCCCACCAGGTACCTCCAGTAAGCGCCACAGAGATGTGCTGCAGAGAGGTGTAAAAAGGGGCATGGCCTAGTCCACCTCTCTGCAACGCAGTGCAGTGGCGCTTACCGGAAGCACCTGGTGGGCTAGTAGGCCCCCAGGGACCCTCAGGATTAAAGGGGAATTATTTCCCCAACTTAAAACTCGCCACAGGGTGTGTTTGCACATGTCACCTCAGGCCCCGTCCTCTCCCTTCCCCACTGTGTAAACACACCCTGTGGCCGTTTTTAGTTGGGAGATTAAGTTCATTTTAATCCTGAGGGTCCCTAGGGTCCAACTAACCCACTAGGTACCTCCAGTAAGTGCCACAGAGCTGTATTGCAGAGAGATGTAAAAAGGGGCACGGCCTAGACCACCTCTCTACAACGCAGCACAGTGGCGCTTACTGGAAGCACCTGGTGGGCTAGTGGGCCCCAGGGTCCCTCAGGATTGAAGGTGAATTATTTCCCCAACTTAACACGCGCCACAGGGCGTGTTTGTACACGTCACCTCAGGCTCCGTCCCCTCCCTTCCCCATTGTGTAAAGAAGCCCTGTGGCCGTTTTAAGTTGGGAGCTTAAGTCCCCTTGAATCCTGAGGGTCCCTAGGGTCCAAAGAGCCCACTAGGTACGCCCAGTAAGCGCCATTGCAGAGGTGTAAAAAGGGGCACGGCCTGCACCACCTCTCTGCAATGCAGCACTGTGGCGCTTACTGGAAGCACCTGGTGGGCTAGTTGGTCCCCAGGATCCCTCAGGATTGAAGGGGAAATATTTTCCCAACTTAAAACGCGCCACAGGACACGTCACTTCAGGCCCCCACCCTTCCATTCACCACTGTGTAAACTCGCGTTGTGGCCGTTCTAAGTTGAGAGATTAAGTCCCCTTGGTTCCTAAGGGTCCCTAGGGTCAAACTAGCCCACTAGATACCTCCAGTAAGCGCCACAGAGCTGCGTTGCTGAGAGGTGTAAAAAGGGGCGTGACCTCAGAACACCTGTCTGCAACGCAGCTCCCTGGCGCATACTGGAAATACCTGTTGGGCTAGTTGGCTCTCAGAGACCCTCAGTATTGAAGGGGAATTAATTCCCCAACTTACAACTCGCCACGGGGTGCGTTTGCACAATGGTGAAGGAAGGGGGCGTGTCCTGAGGTGACATGTCTGCAAACACACCCTGTGGTGCGTTTTAAGTTGGAGAAATAATTCCTCCTCAATCCTGAGGGTCCCTGGGGGCCAACTAGCCCACCAAGTACCTCCAGTATGCGCTAGAGAACTGCGTTGTAGAGAGATGTTCAGAGGCCACGCCCCTTTTTACAACACTCTGCAAAGCAGCTCTGTGGCGCTTACTGGTGGGCTAGTTGGCCACCAGGGACCCTCAGGATTGAAGAGGAATTAATTCCTCAACTTAAAACGTGCCACAAGGCATGTTTGCACACATGTCACCTCAGGCCCCGCCCCCTCCCTTCACCTGGCACGTTTTAAGTTGGGGGATTAACTCCCCTTGAATCCTGAGGGTCTGTGGGGTTCAACTAGCCCACCAGCTACCACCATTAAGCGCCACAGAGCTGCATTGCAGAGCGGTGTAAAAAGGGGCGTGGCGTCAGAACACCTCTCTGCAACGCAGCCCCATGGCGCATACTGGAGGTTCCTGGTGGGCTAGTTGGCTCCCAGGGACCCCCAGTATTCAAGGGGAATTCGTTCCCCATCTGTAAACGTGCCAGGGGGCGCGTTTGCAGAGTGCTGCAAGGAGGGGGCATGGCCTCCGGGGCGATGCCGGTCTTTTATTTTTAATTTTTTTTAAGAAGGGGGGCTGTGTGGCCCCCCTTCTTTTTCTAATTTATTGGCCCTGGGGACCTCATCTCCCAGGACCTACCCCTAATTTATTTTTTTAAAGAAAAATTTGGAAGGCCCCCCTCCCGAGGCCTTGATCGGCCCCGGGGACCCCATCCAAGGAATGGCCTTTTACAAAAAATAAAAAAAATCTTTACATTGCCCCTCTCCTCAGGCCACTTGTAGCCCCGGGGACCCCCTCCCCTGGGGCTGGCCCTCTCCGTTGGGGACCGTGGGGGTGTCCCCAATCCCCCCACAGGCTTGGTTTTTTATTTACGTTTTTTAATCAAATTTTGGGGAGAGGAGCCGCGTGGCCCCTCCCAGGCCACTTGTAGCCCTGGGGACCCCATCCCCCGGGGCTGGCCCTCTCTGTTGGGGACCATGGGGGGTCCCCAATCCCCCCACGGTCCCGCCGAGGCCCCCCAACATTAAATTAAGAAGCCCCAGGGGGTGGCGGTCCCCGGGGCTGTGGGGGGCAGTGTGCCCCCCCCACAATCACAATTCAGTAGAGCCCCAGGGGGTGGTGGTCCCCGGGGCTGGGAGGCCCCTCTGGGCCCCCATTACATGAATAATATTAAATACTAACGAAGCGTGGGGGACCGTGCTTAGTTTTTTTGAAAAATTTCTGCCGAAATTCGCGGTGAGTGCACGAATCTCGCCGATTTTTTTTTTTGTATGCTTTTTTGGGCCATGGGGGACCTTGTGGGATCCCCTGAGCAGGCCTAGGGGTCAGGTGTTTCTACCTTGCCCCCTTTTTGCGTTTTTTGCATTTGTTTCACTGATTTCTTGTGCCTCGGTTCTGATGGCTGCCAACACTTCCTGGTTTGGAGTGTTGACAGCCAATTAGCATAAAGCTCGTGCTCGGGAGGATTCGCGGCCCTAGATATATATGTGTTTTTACTTTTGAATTTCTCAGCAACTACTGAACGGATTTACACCAAGAACTTCCTCTTTGCCAAATTTGGTGTAATTCCGTTCAGCAGTTCGGGCTGTAGCCGTGTCTAAAGTTTCCTATGGGAAATTGCATGGGGAAAACATGTTTTGGGACCCCCCTTTTTTCTCGGCACCCGCTTGACGAATCACCCCAAAACTTTCAAGATAGGAGCGGACCGGAGCGCCCCACGAGTTTTGAAAAATGTCGCGAAGATTCGTCAATTTTCTTATCTACGGCACTATACCCTAAAGGGGCTGTAAAAGTGTACAGAGACGTGTTTGGGATACATCAGCAAAGCTTAAGTACGTGATTTAATTCTTTTATTAATGAACTTGTTCTTTCTATGTTTTTTAATTAAGTTTTATTGTGGACAACATTTCAAAATCTGACTTTAGGTTTAGGATAGATCAGTCCATTATGTGAGTCAGGTGGAGAACTAGTCTAGGACTAGGTACAGAGACAAGGCCAGGAAAGCTACACAGAATTATAATGATTACCCTAACATACAGTCATTCCTACAGCAAGTTAGGTATTGTTTGCGAAAAGAGAGATATGATTCTAAAAAACACCTCGCACCATAGCAGGCACCTTTGAACCATGGTGCAAGGGTGCCTGTGTTGTAGGGAGTATTGATTTTATGCAGGAGGAGGCACCTTCCTGCACAAAAACAATCCTGAGATTATTTTTCCTCTTTCTATGTGAAATTAAGATATCTCTCCTCATGAAGCCTCTCCTGGGGATGTTGTGCACTCAGTGTAGATCTATGCCACATGAGCACAAATACTGTCAGTGCATTTTGTCACATTTCTCTGTCAATTTATATGTCAACATTTACGTAACACTACTTTACAGTCATAAATCCAGACTATAATATGCATAACAGGACCTACCTTGTGTGCATCAAAATGTTGAAGTATGATCTATGCTGATGGTTGCATTTGCTGTGATTCATAAATTAATAGATTCATAGATTAAATGCAAAGTTTTTGATTTCAAATGGTTGCTTATTTTGCTAGTGGACATGCATTTGGTAACCCTCTAGATGAAGATGGTATGTCATCCCCCCATTATAAATATGTTGGGAGATGTGATTCTGGGTATTTCCACTCAAAGTACTTAAAGTCTTGGAAAGAGGCTTCTTGGCACTAAGTACCTCTGTAGACACATATGCTATTAGACAGATACTTGTATATTTACACTGTTAGACATAATGTCACGAAGACTAAGGGGCATGTTTACATTCTGCAGCACACATAGAAGGAGGAAACGCCGCTTTGATTGTTTCCATGCTGGAAGGTGCCCCTTTCTGCACAAAAACAATCCTGCCCACAAAACAGGCACCCTTGCCACATGGTGCAGTAGTGACTACGTTGGCACAAGGCTGCTGAAATGGCAATAGTGCAGAGGGGAAAGGACAAGATTGCACAGTATTGCATAAATATGGTTCATTCCTGCCCTTTCACTTTGGCGTAGGGCAGTGCAGCAAGATGACTTGCTTTGCTGACCTACACCAAATCCCCATAAGTGAGGTCTTAAAAGTTTCAGATTCATATTTAATTTTGACAAGGATGATATGTTTATGAGTGCCAAAGATCTAACCATACAGTCCTTTTTTCGTTAAATATTTTTTATTGAAAATTAAAGATAGTAAACAGTGCAATAGTTAATATAGCAAGTTAAACAGACCACAAAGTTAATAAACTCATTTGGATGAGGAATCCCTTAAAAACATAGAAATACAAATACAAATCTAGTAACGAGAAAAACTAAATGAACCAGTAATTATTATTTATGTTTTATGAGTTGTTTTTTACAAAAAGTAAGAGAGAGAAAAGGAAAGACTAGAAAGAGAAGAAAGGGAGGGAAAGAGAAGAAATGGAAAGAAAATCATGAATTTGAGGAAGTGTGAAGATAGAAAAGTAGAAAAAGGAAACCAAAGTAAATCAGATGTAATTATTTGAGACAGCAAAGAAGATGAGACAGTAGATATTCTGTGTTCATCACAGATAAGATTCCACCAAACCAATATACATAATTTAGAGTTATCCTTTCAACAATTTAGTACAACTTTAAAAGCAAGAGCAATAAAAAGGTCAAATAAAACAGGCTTTGAAGAAAGTTGATTGAAATCAGCAGATAAAGTACACCAAAAAATATTTTGAATAGAGAGTGGAATATTAAATGAAAAAATCAATAAACATTTTGACCATATGGCTTTCCAGAACTCGTTCACTTTAGAACAATATTTAAAGTAGATGAGTCAAAGTACCGTCAGAGGAAAGACATGACCAGCATAAGGGAGAGCTAGAGGAATCAATCTTATGAAGGAAGGAGGGAGTAATAACAGCTCTATTGTATACAAAAAATAAAGATTGTGTAATATTGGCAGCTTTGGAGGTACTAAAAATGTTATGCCACAATTGATCCCATTGCCGGACAGATAATGATCGAAAAAGATCTTTCTCCCATGAAAGTTTGATGGAGTATTTATTCCTCCTGGGGATAGGTGTGGATCGAGATTTATATATAAATGAAGCTCTGGGGGTAGAATCATTCGTAATATTGTATAAGGGTGTCATAGGGATAAATGGAGTGACATCAGATGTGAAGTTGTTGTTTAGTAAAAAAGATTGAAGTACAGGAAATTGTTGGTAATATTGTTGTAGGCACAAATCAGGAAAGCTATATTTCTCCTGCAACTATGGAAACAATAGTATAGAGTTTTGAGAGAGCATATGATAGACATAAAAAATACCCTTTTCCCTCCAATCTTAGAAGTAAAATGATTTATGACGAAATTTGATACATTTATTGTACCAAATAGAGGATGCATGGAAAGAGCGGCAAATATCAGATCCATGGGTAAATATTGTAATGAATAGATGTTGGGAGTATTTTTAAATTGGATTTTAGATATGAATGTACAATTAGACATGAAAACAATATCATGAAAAATAAATAATCATGCAATAAAGAGCATTCAAAAACAATCCACGTTGGTATAGGAGAATCATGGTATTCTTTAGACAAAGCATAAAATTGTAGAATTAAATAGGCAGTATGATATAACTTAAATTCAGGAAAACGTACACCACCTTCAGTCTTTGGCTGAATTAGCATAGATAAAGCAATATGGGCACGTTTGTTGTTCCAAAGGAATTTAGCACAGATAGAAGTGATTTGGGAAAACAAATAATTAGGAATTTTAAAGGGTAACATGGAGAGCATAAAAATAACCAGAGGGACAATCATCATTTTAATGGTATCCAATCTACCCCACCAGGATACAAATAGAGGAGACCAGGAATATAATAGCTTTTTGAGTTTGAATTTTAAAGCAGTAAAATTATGAGCTAGTGTACTGATATTGGTGGGGGAAGACCAGACCCCCAGGTATTTAATCTTATAGGGACACCATGTGAAATTAGTATTATCAAACATATAGCCATAACAGGAGGAGTTTAGTAGTAAAATCTCAATTTTAGAAAAATGTTGTTTGTAACCAGAAATACTGGAGTACAAACCAAGCTCTTGTAAAAAAGGATCAAGGGAGGTGGAGAGATTAGACAAATGAATTAGAATACAATCTGCATAGGCAGAGAGTTTGGTTTCTTGGGAATTGAATTTAAAACCAGTTATACAGGGATTACATCTAATACGTTCAAGAAAAGTTTCTAAACAAAAACTAATCATACAGTCCTATCAGAAATTAAAGCAACTGCTATTGTGGGGCTCAGTAACTACATGGCTGTCATTTACCATTTAGGGCAACAAGAAGAAATTGATGGATTGAATACTTGAATTAATCTCAGCCACTGACAATCACTCTGGGCGGTATTTCAGTCACTTTTTGCTCACTCTGACCCTCTAAACTCAGAATAGTCATATGTAAATGAGTCTAAAGTGACATAGTGGGAAAAAAATGATGGACTGGGATGCAGCCCAGAGCAATTGCCAGTGGCTGAGATTAGTTGAAGCATTCCATCCATCACTTTGTTCTTGTTGCAGTAGACTCCCTATGTGTGGGAGGTATGTTAAGATGTAGTTCCTATGCTCACAGTACCATAGGAGTCAAATTATACCTCGCAGACAAAACCTAAAGTATCACAAAAACGGTCTGGGATTGCTTGTGTTCCGGGCTGGAGGGGGCCTGGTCTGGCAGTTCGGGCTGAGCTGTTTCCATTGCAGCAGGAAAAAGATTGAATCCCATATGACTGGTAGCTGTGATTAAATCACACTTTGTCCCTTTTGGACTGCCCTTTAACAGCACCATTGTTTCTTTTTCCAGGTGAATGTTCGTCTTCTGCTCCAGATTGTATTTCAAGGGTCTTAGGTGCTCTAAAATTTGTAAAGAGGTCAATGTCCTGTGTTATGTTAGTCATAAGACCACACATCCTGATCTGTGTTCTGTGAAGTCTGCACCTAAACTCAAAGTCCAAGTGATGGGATGGCCAGAATAAACCAATTTCATTTTGGTCTGAAAGAAAGGATAAGGCAGGCTATGATAGAAGATAACGTCATTTAATGACCATTACCTTATTATTTGTCTCTATGTCTCCACTTTGCCAGGAACTATCCATGATTCTTGCTAGACTAAACAGACCCATATCACCGCATTAAAGGACTTCTCATATAACCATTTATAATACATTAATATGTGTGTGCACCTCATTTAAAGGATAGGCTTATTTAGGAAAGAGGTGCATTATGCTCCCAGATAAATCCTTACTTTTCTTTCTCTATGATTTTAAATCATGGGTATTGCCTATTTCATTTGCCAGTACCTCTGACAGGGCTAGATTTCCAGTTCAGCCACAATACCAAAAAGAGAAGAGTCCCTTAGCAACCCTTCAAGTCTGTGAATTTTTGTGTTTCTATTTTCTGCATAATCTGATGTAGGCTTTGCCTGCTTTTCCACCTCTGTCTGACCAAAGACATTTTAAGAGTTTATTTATTCTGGCTTGGCTACACATGTGGCTTCTTTCACTTCAACAAATTATGCAGCCCAGAGACAGCCGTGGCACAGGCCTGTGCCCTTTGCCATTTATTTTGTCAGAAATACTACTGATAATTCTCACACAGTGTCACCTATAGTCCTAGCATCTCCTTGACCCCGGTGATATTGATGATTACATTATGTATGGTTGCCACCCATACTCCAATAAGAGGACAACCTGCTACGTTTGTGGGACACCATCATTCCTCACTTCTCCAGTACTCTTCTTTCGTATGGCTGCATTTGCCTTGAATGCTGGTGTACTGACCCTGGGCTACAGGTGAATCATGGTCATCCTTTATTACCCACCGAGCTGGCCGCCAGACCCATTTTGGTCTGCTTGTTTTCAGAGCCTGTTGCATCTTTACTACACTTTTGGTACACTCAAATAATTTTTCCAATTAAACTTGATTATTTTAAACTATTTTACAAGAGCAAATATGGGGATGTTGTTTTTCTTCCTACAAATAAAGTTTTCCTACTCTGTTATATGTACTACGGTGTTAAGCAGCAGTATGGGGTGTTTACAGTTAGAAGTGAGGTACATGGCCACTGCTGTGTGCTTGCATCTGAGAGCAACTATTTAATCACTGAAATTCATCAGGAGGAGGACCTCTCCATTGTTCCTCATCATCAACCCTTGGCCACCAGAGTCTTCTTTTGGGAGCACTCAGTATTTCCACTCTTTGTCTCGAGCACTCAGCCCACAGACCACAGAGGTTGCTATAATCGGAAAGGATCTGGGAGTAGATCTCCAGCACATGGTAGTTGGCAGTGATATTGAACGTAATGTTAATTTTTCTGAAGTGTCTCTGGATCAGCCAATTCCACAAAAGAGAATTAGTGTTAGCTGACTTGCTCGTGCACTTTTCATGGCAACACCTTTTAAACTATGGGAGTCTAGGGAGCAATATCTCAAATGAGCATTTTTTTCCTCCCAACCGACCGACTTAAGTAGTTTGATACTGATGATGGATATCTCAGAGGTAGTCATTAATGTTTCTTTCAGCCCGTCTAAAGTCAATCTTGTAGGCTGATTTTAAAAAATCGCTAATTTTTTGCACAAGGAAAAATAATATAATTCTGAAACAGATATTAAAAATATTCGTGAAAAACAAAAACAAACTTTCCCTAGATTACACCGATAACTATGTAACAAAACTAACACATTTTTTAAAGCCATTGTTGGAGAAGAAAAAGAAAGAGCCTCGCTGTTGTAATATGGTTACTGCTTAGTGAAAAATATTGATTTCATGTAAATGTAAGTGCCTAAAAACATTAAAATACCTCTGTGCTAAACTAGAAGTTGAACAATTGTAAATAACTATGCATGGATAGACTATTTTCTTATGGAGTCCCTAATTAGAAGTGAGGGTGCTAATGGTGTCAACTTGTTTTAGGCAGGAAAACGAGAGCCATAACTGAAGTTTCAAACCGTAATCCTAGCAGAGTAAATACAAACAAGTCAAATAGATATTTTGAAATCCAAACGTGTTGGCAAATCTACTAGGATTTCCATGGGCTCATGCACTCACAGTAGCAGATGAGTGTATTTTACTAAAACAGTGAGAAACGCTAAAAAGGAAACAGTAGGAACACCGTTGCCTCAGCCATGCATATGCATGGTTAAGGCAGTGCGCGGTCTTGCTGCTGCAGGGACAGAAGCAGGAAGACCTCACCAGAAAGAGAGGTAGAGGACATGGTGGGGTAAGTGGGGCTGTGCTGGGGCAGGGGGTAGTTTTTGGGGATGTGCAGGCGGTGGAGGGTGATAATTTTTGTTCTGTGCTGGGGGTAGGGGGTAGTTTTGGGGCCTGTACTGGGGGTGGGGTAGTTATCAGGGATGTGCTGGGGGCGGGGTGTAGTTTTTAGGGCTTTGCTGGGGCTGGGGGCGTTTTCAGGGCTGTGCTGGGGGGACCTCACCAGAAAAAGAGGCAGAGGATGCAGTAAGTAGGGCTGTGCTGGGGTGTAGTTTTTGGGGCTGTGCTGTGAGCTGGGGATAGTTTTCAGTGCTGAGAAATGAGGGGGAGTTTTCACAGTTGGGGGTACGGAGTAGTTTTGAGGGCTGGGGGAGGGTTGGGGTAGTTTTGAGGGCTGGTGGTTGGGGTAGTTTTGAGAGCTGGGGGTGGGGTTGGGATAGTTTTGAGGGCTGGGGGTATGGGTAGTTTTGAGGACTTAGGGGAGGGTGGAGTAGTTATTATTGCTCAGGGGGGTTGAGGTGGATTTTTAAAACTAAGGGTTCGGGTGTTAGGCTTAATGACAGTGGAAGGGATTGGGTAGTTTAAGGAACAGTGTGGGGGTGGGCCAGGTAGTGTATGTAAAGAGGCAGAGTTTTAGAGTTCAGGGTAGGGGGAGGTGAGGGGAAGGGGTAGTTGGGGTTATTTTTAGGGCTTAGGGTAGTTTTTAGGGCTCAGTGGGTGCTTGTGGTAGTTTTTTTAATTAGGTGTTAGGGTTTTAGGCCTAAGGGCAGTGGAAGGGGTTGGGGTAGTTTAAGGGATGGGGCAGAGGTGGGAGGGGGTCAGGGTAGTGTATCTTAAGGGTTAGGTACATTTGTGATTCAGGGTGCGCGGTAGAGGCATTCATGGTTCAGCCATGGGTGCCTCTATAATACTAAAACAGAAAAAGCAGCCAGTGCAGTGAAGGATGCTAACAGAGGCACAAGAGGATTTCCCAAATCCCTAAGGCAAGATGTCAAGCCCATTTTAGAGATGTCAAAGGTTCACTAGAAAAGTTGCACTGCAAAGACAGACATGCTTCGAAGACAAGCATCCAAAGAAAATGTGTTGAGTATTTATAACAGTGCCACAAGAACAAAGATAAATTACAACATTTTATGGCATTAGCAAAACAAATTTGACTTGCCCTTTTAACACGAGTGTTGAGATTTTCTCTCTGCCGATGTTGGTTTGATTTAGTAGAGGCAAACATTACATTTAAAAGGGCTGTTGTGGCGTGCCCGTGTCCCAAAGTCACGATGCATGTGTGTGCCAAAGTGGCCATTTTGGAATGGGTTTTATTTATTTTTTTAAAGAAAAAAACATCAATCCAATATTCAAATGGTGTAAAATATTCCAAGAAAGCAGGGGTTGTGTGTGTATGCATCACAAAGCACCAGCGGCCATTTTGAAATGAATTATATGGGCCTGATTTACATAGGAAAACTTACAGAATTGTGTAAATTCACTATTTTTCTGTATTCACACAACTGTGATTTAACAGTAACTTTACGACTGCAGAGACTCAGCAGTTGAGGTGAAGAACTCTGCACACAAAAAGATAGGACAGGCCTATATTTTTATTTGTGGAATTCTCCACCCTGACTGCAGAATAAGTTGCGGTTTTTGTGAATACCTAAAAATAGTGAATTTACACAAGCTTGTAAGTTTACTTTTGTGAATCAGGTCATAAGTTGAATTTACTGTACATAGATGGCCAATTACTATTTTTTGTGTGGCAAACATCAAAAAAGTGAGAGCCTCGGCAACATGGTGCAGCTGCTGTCCCGTGACTAAAACATGTAGCTGTGTTTTTTTTAAATGATCAAAAAGTGGATCATGTTGGTCAGGGGTGGAGTATTTATGGATGAATTAAGGTGTGGGTGAACAAGGACAGAGAAGCCAGATAGTGGCGTGCAGTTGCAAAGCCGTCTCCAAAACGTTTAATGCAAAAGTTATAAGTAATAAAAATGGAACCAAAAATATGGTGTGTGTGGGAGCAACAATGAAGAAAGAAAGGTAAGACGGGCACTGACATTAAGTGTTAAAAGTCAAATACAAATTGTTCCCTGATGTCAAAGATGGAAGGATACAAGTCACCTAATAAGAAACACGGTAAAGAGCGGGAGACAGCAGTGGCAGTATTTAAACATTACGAAGAAACCTGCCTGGCAATAATTTGTGTTGTTTTGACTCTTCACTAGTTCGTTCAAGGTTTCAGTCCCTTAACTTTGTTATTTTCCTATTTTACAGATCCTCAGTATTCTGACCTTTTTGTCAGTTGCTCTGATCTTGTTTCCTTGGCACGCTAATGTGTTTTCCAGTGGCGGCTGGTGGAATTTGAAACTGGTGAGGCGTAGGCAGAACGAATCAACGTATGCGAGCGAGCCAGACGGCAATAAGGGAGGTTCGGGGGTTTTGCCCCCGTGAAGATTTTTTTTCAAATTGGCATATTTTTGGTGCGATTTTCAGCACTATTTCTGTGATAAATGGACTAAAAATTCAGTTCTTATAGGCATTCATAAAAGAAAACTCATACATTATTTCAGAGAATTTCTAGGTTGCCAAGCAAGTCTGACTTCTGAAGAGGGCTAGGGTACTAAGCAAGACTGCTTTGGCTCTACCCTTTCCAATAGAAAACACTAGTTAGCGATGTGAACAAGTTCAATGGACAAACCTGGGGTCTAGGGAGAGTCACTCTCCTGAAAAAGAAACTTAAAAAAGATTGGCAAATGGTGCATTTTAAAGCAAATGAATGGAGCGATAAAGCAAGGCTTATTAAGCCGTGGGAACATATAGTCTTGAAATATTAAACACATTAAAAACTGCCCCGAACAATACAATGAGGACTATAAACATGCAGCGTCTTGCCAAGGGATTAATCCGCGCCGCGATAATTACAAGTAGTCTGGTGCTTTTTTCTTCCTTCAGTGCCCTGGGGGTTATTGATGATAACTCAGTTGGCCTCACAACCTCGTTCTTTTTTACCCCTAAAATAGCATATCATGCTGCATTCCGTGGCTCGCATGTTAGGCATGCACGGCTGCAGCTGCGCGCTCCCTTATTCTGCATTTGACTACCTCCTGGCAGTCAGGACCCGATATATCTCAGAAAACACTGACAGACCTTAACATGTGAAGCTGCCGCAAGCTTGTTCCATTAAACGGGTGCCGCTGCCATCTACGGCCGTGACTGCACCAGTGCAACAAGTGCAGCGCGCCTCTCATCCTGCACATGGCGGCTACTGTCTGGTGAACTGCATATGCACGAGCCACTGAGACTAAAGCTTAACACATGCAACAGCTAATGGCCATGGAAAATCGATGTACATGTGCTTATGAGACTGAGATCCTGCCCGAGACGCAGAGACTGAAACACTACACATGTATGGCCAGCTGGGGCTGGCTGCTGCACCAGGATGAGCTAATGAGGCTGGAACACTGCTAATGCATTAGCTAAGGTCCCTGGAGTACTGAACATGCATAAGATTTGGAGGCTGCGATAATTTACATGTAGGCTGTATTGACACCTGATCTGTTCTCTATGCTTGCATGAGCTAATTACAATGAAACGCAATATGTTCATGCGCAGCGACTGCAATGCTGTCCATGCCAGGGCTGGTCACCTGTGATCTAGGGAAACTGTACATACAGGAATCACTGACACTGGATTCTGCACGTCTATGAGCTAATGAGACTGGAATGTTCACATGTGTGAGACAATAGGAAATAAACACGAAACACGCGATAATGAGAATGGAACACTGCATGTGTGGGGAAACCACCTGCATTAGCAATGAGTGAGAGGTAGGGGTGCACAAGTGAGAGTCAAAAGATGGGGGTAATATGAACGCAGGTACGTGACTTATATTGTCATGGAAACTGCACCTGTTTGAGTCAATTGGAGAAAACGCCGCACATAAACATAAAGACACACTGCACATATAAACTGAATGGAACACTGGCCACAGAGGAGTTAATTAGACCGGGGCACTACACGTTCGAGTTAAAATTAGACTGGAACACTACACGTGCACAGTCTAATAAAACTGAAACCGCACGCGTGTATAAACAAATGAAACTTGAACATTACCGCACACCCCCTGCACATGCCTGAGCTAATTACTGTGGAATATTGCATTCATGCACTGGGACTGCAACACTGCACATGATCGTGCTACTATGGCTGGATGATGCAAACGTATGGGCAAGTGGTAGTGAGCATGCATGAATCACTGACATGGGAGGTGCACGTTCATGAGCCATTTAGAGTAGTACGCCACACACTTAGGAGAAAGTAGTGAGAACTAAACACACCTCACACATGAGGAAATAAGAGTCGTATGTTGCGTGTGTAGACACTAATAGCATTTTGAGGCTTCACCTGTGTGAGCTTATGTGAAGGGGAGTGAGGAGAGTAGAAGACTACATGTGAGGGTCAAATGAGAGTGGAACTGCGCACACGTGTGAGCTAACAAGACAGAAACTGCACACCTGTATGAACTGATGGCAGCAAACAGAGCACATTAAAACATTTCATCTGGAGCTTTGCATGGCATGAGCAGAGGCTGGATCCGTGCACCTGTGAGAGTTACTGAGACTGGGGCACTCTGCACATTTAAGCTAAGAAAACTGACAAACTGCACATGTATAAGGCTAGATTTGTATACAAACTGGAACACTGCACACATATGAGTCAACGAGACACGAATGTTGTGCATGTTTGATCTAATGTGACTGGAGCACTGCACACGTATTAGTCAACGGGACTGGAACAATAGACATGTATGAGTTTAAAACAACTGGAATACTGCAAATGTATGAGCTACCGGAAGTGCAATAGGCCACACGATAGAGCTACTGGAGAACTAACGAGACCGGATAATTTCACGTGCATAATTTTATAGGGCCGGAGCTCTACTCGCGTGCAAGCCGAGAATGAAGCACTGATACGTATGAGCTAACCGGGCATTGAGGAGTGCAGTGGCGGCCGGCATGACTCGGGGGGTACGCATGGGGAGGGGGTTAATTTAATTAATAAAAACTTACCAGGCATCTCCTCAGGTCCCGTGTCGCATCACGTCTCCGCTGCAACGTAACTTCTCCCTGTTCTTTTCTTTTGCTGCTCAGGTCATGAAATACTATCTGCCAAATCAGGAGACTGGATGCGACAGGGGGCCGGGTGGCTGACCCTTGTTTACTCTTGTAGTGAATGAGCCACTTTTGTGGTCTGACACCCTATGATAACCCTCAACCACCACCATTTTGTACTGTCTTAAGTGTGTTATGTTACCCTAGCCTTAATGTAGGATGGGTTTGCATATGCCTGCTTCTCTTCTGTCCTGTAATCTTGCTGTCTTTTAGTAGAATAGTCTTGACAAGAATAAAAGGTATGGGATGTTGAGGTGCAGTGTTGTGGTTGGTGATGCACACATGTGCTCAATGTTGTATACTGAGGGATAAAGTCTATAGTGTTATTTGGGTTAGGTGAATTCTGACTTTACCTTGCTTTATGGCAGTGCTGACTTTTGCCTTTAACATGTTGTCATGTCATCTTGCTTTTCAATTCCATCTTGCTTTGGGCCTTTGTGTGCATGGCTTCTTAACTAACTCTGAAGCCATTTTCTGTGCCTGCACGAAGCTGCAGAGGTGAAGAGGGCATGTTTTGCTTTCCTCCTGTTTTTTGCACTTTACTAACTAGAGAGGACTGGTTCTTATCAGAGGAATGTACATGGTCTGTCTCTGAGCCATAGCAAAGGCCTGATCAACCGATGCTGTGGCCTTGGAGCAGGCTGGTACGGGCTCTCATGAGAACGAGGGGGCGAGGCTTGCTAGAAGCTTTGTTGTGTTTGAATTTGTATTAAAAAGGGGAGCCTACAATGGCCTGGTGAAAGTTCACGCCGTGGAGCAGACGTGCTGTCACGGAAGAGTGGAGGCTAGTGTCACCTCTGAGCTTTCGCCCGGTTCAAGCAATGGACTCCCCTTGAGCAAAGTGGGGTGAAATGATGAAGCAGGTGAGGCGTCTCTGCTACTAACTGTCTCTTGATTCTTTACTGATTCTTTCCTTTCTTCTTATTTTCTGATTCTTATATCCATACATATATATTTCTACATATGTGTTTGGCTTGATTGTGTTTCAATCATACTATTG
This sequence comes from Triturus cristatus, assembly GCF_964204655.1. Taxonomy (NCBI): domain Eukaryota; kingdom Metazoa; phylum Chordata; class Amphibia; order Caudata; family Salamandridae; genus Triturus; species Triturus cristatus. The sequence goes on from NC_140593.1 coordinate 202,079,600, forward strand.
ATATGTTAGAGTCTGCTATGATAGGTGCATTTGGCTTACCGTGTGGTGCTATTTACTAATAAATACATCCCAGATATACCAATTCGTCTTTTCCTTGTAGCAGGAGGTGTGGACTCTTCTTGGACAAATATTCTGTTGTAGAAGGATGGGTGAATTCCCTTCTAGCAGGTAATTGTGTTATAGGAAGTTGTTCTACTCCTGGCAAGTGATGTGCAAAGTATATTTCGCTCTAGAGAAGTGCTGTGTATATATTGTTTTCTTGCCTTGCCTTTGGGGGAGTGTTGAAAGTTTGCCCACCTTAGGAAGTGCTGTGTATATGTTATATTCCATAAGTTTGGAACTGATATTCTCTCCCTGGGAAAGTGACGGTACATACCTTGGTCCAGGGGAGATCTGAGACCTTTCATTACAACTCTGTATCCCGGCATTTGATAGGGCATGGGGCTACTTTGCGGAAAAAAACACGTCACTGCCCGAGCAGGAGCCTATCTTCAGACGCCTGCACTACACTAGGCATGCGCAGCATACCTAATGGTTCGTGAATGTGAGTAAGGAGCAACGCTCCTCTCTCACATGCGCAGTCAGACCATCTTCTGGACTCCTGCTCTCGCCTGCATGAGCTGTGCCTTGACATGCGCACTTTCACCTGTGAAGCACAGGCCAGCCCGGAAATGGAAACAGACGAATTGTGAAAGCTGTCAATTAGTCTGCTTACATTCCTGTTGCCCGAACTGCAGTGAGCAGTTTCTTTAGTGGGGCGCTGCCCCTATGGACAAGCCGCCCCTGGTGTTTTCTATTATTGGCTTTAACGTCCTTGCCTGTTCTGCTGGACTCTGTTTCGGCTTTATCTTTTTGCTGTCTTTTACTCTATCAATTGGTGGTAAAGTGCCAAGAGTCCTAAAGCCAAATAAACAGGTCAGGGGGTATACAGGAGGAAGGCAACACATTTAGGAACAACCCTGCTAAAAGGGCCAGGTCCAAAATAATTTAATATGCCAGTCGCTTGCAATTGTTTCTGTAGTTGTTCTTCCTCTGGGCACAGAGGATCTCCCACTCAGGGAATTCCTCTTGCAATCCAAAGTTGGATGATGAACCATTTGTTGAAGGTCCTTGGCAAGAAAACTGAAATCTTAATCATTGGCAATGACTATACTGCCCAGTCCACTGCCTATGGATCACCTCCATGTGAAGCCTACCCAACTATGTGCAGAGGGTTACAAATGAGTCTCTTTGATATAGGTCTTTCTCTTTATTTTCACATCAAAAACTTCACACCTCCTCTCTGGGCTTTGTAAAAAGTATTTCCTTTCCCTCCATCTGAGTCTCATGTTCTGGTGGTTCAAATCAAACCAAACAGGATTTGTAGAGTGCACTAATCACCCATGAGGGTCTCCAGGCACTAGGACGAGGCTGCTCGGGGCTTCAGCCAGAAACCAGGTCTTGAGTCCCCTTCTGAACTCCTGGAGGGAGGGCAAGGTCTGAAGGTGGAAGGGGAGGCTCTTCCAGGATTTTGTGGCAAAATAGGGAAAGAAACTACCTAACTGTTGCTGAGGCTGGTGCAGGGGGTGCAGGCATGGGAATGCGAGGTGGAGCACAGGGGTCTGGAGGGTAGATGGAATCTCAGGGGATGATTGATGTACACTGGTCCTTGGTTGTGGAGGACTTTACAGGCATGCTTCAGAATTTTGAATTGACGTCTCTCGTGAACGAGAAGCCAGTGGAGTTTATGCAGGTGGGTGGCAATGTGGGTTCATCTGGGGAGGTCGAGGATGAGTCTGACCACCAAGTTCCATATGGTCTTAAGTGTTTTCAGGAGGTGAGATGTGATTCCAGCATAAAGTGTGTTGCCATTGTGCAGGCAGCTGGTGATGAGGGCTTGAGTAACGGTTTGTCTGGTGGAGACGGGGAGCCATTTGAAGATCTTTCAAAGCATGCCGAGGGTAAGAAAGCAGACAGAGGCGACTGCATTGATTTGGCTCATCATGGTGAATTTGCTGTCCAAAAAGCTGCTGAGGTTCTGGGTTTGGTCCACGGGGTGGGCGGGGGACCTAGGTCAGTGGGCCACCAGGAGTCATCCAAAGGTGAGATGCAGTTCCTGGAGGTGAAGACTTCCCTCTTGTTTGTGTTGAGTCTGAAGCAGTTGATTTTCATCCAGTTGGTGATGCTAGTCATGCGGAAGTGGAAGTTGGCCTTGGTTGTGGAGGCATCTATGGATATTGAGAGGATGAGCTGGGTGGTGTTCGCATAGAAGATCATGTTTAGTCTGTGTTTTCTGACGATGTTGGCCAGGGTGTTCAAGCAGGTATTGGAAAGGGTTGGGCTGAGGTATGAACCTTGAGGGACACCTCAGATTATGCTCTTGAACGTTGAGATGAAGGGAGGGTGGAGGACTCTCTGAGTTCTTCTGGAGAAGAAGGATTTGATCCACTTGAGGGCACCGTTTTGGATGCCGATCTGATGAAGTCTCTTGATCAGGGTTTGGTGGGAGACACGGTTGAATTCCGCAGAGAGGTCAAGGAGGATCAGGGCAGCCGAGTCTCCGTGGATAAGGAAGGTTCTGATGTCATCCGTCACAGCAATCTGAGTGGTTTTAGTGCTGTGGTTGGATTGGAATCCGGATTGGGATGCATCCAGAAGAATTCTAGGTATTCCATGAGTTGTTGGCTTTTTTGAGGACTTTGACAGGAAAGGAGAGGGGGCGATTTGTCGGTAGTTTTTGAGCTCTATGGGGTTGGCAGGTTTCTTGAGGTGGGGTTTTATCTCAGCCTATTTCAAATCCTCTGGGTATGTGGCTGAGGTGATGGATGTGTTGAAGATATCTGTGAGCTTGCTGCAGATGATGTTGTTGATGAAGTTGACCATGTTTTGTGGGCAGGGTTCATGGGAGATCCAGAGTGTATGGAGTGTATGATGTCGACAGAGCTCTGCGTGGTGAGCTGATTCCAGATGGTGATCCTATTGTCGGTAGGGGCATATGTGGGGTCTAGAAGGATGACGGTGTCATCATTGGCGGCGAGTTGGGTTTTGAAGATTTTGTAGATGATTGCTTTTTTGTCATGGGAGAAGTCAGCTAGGGAGTTGCTGAGTTCCTAGGAGGGGGTGATGCTGTTTTAAGTCAGAGGGCTGGAGAACTCCTTGATGATTCTGAAAAGTACTTTACGATGGATGGAGTGGGCTCCTATGTGGTTGGCTAAGGCATTCATTCTTGTGGTTTTCAGGAGTCTGTGGTACTAATTGTGTGATGTCTTGATAGTGGTATGGTCAGTGGGTTCCTTAGTTTTGTACCAACTCCTTTCCTGTTGTTTGCAGTTGTGTTTCGAGGCTTTTAGTTCTGGAGTGTATGGGATGGCTTGTTTGAAGGGTCTGTTGGGTTTGGAGGGTTTGCTGGCAGTGACTCAGTTGGCACAGATAGAGATCCAAGTCATGAAGTTTTTGATGGCTTGTTCGATGCTCGAGGAGTTGGGAGCATCCGTCCATTGGCTCTTGGATACTCTGTTTCAGCTGCGGTGAGAGGTGCTGACTGGTCTGGTGGCTTGGCTGGGGGCTGCGGTGCAGGTGAAGTGGAAAATTGTGTGGTTTGTCCGGGTAAGCTCAGTGATGTGACTGTATTTGACTTTGTTGCTGGCACTGAAGATAGTATCTAGAGTGTGTCCTGCGATGTGCATAGGGTCGGTGACTATCTGAGTGAGGTCTATGTTGGTCACACTGTCCAGAAGGTTGACGGTGTTGTTGTCATTGAGGTGGAAATTAAGGTCTCCAAGGAAAATGTAGTTTTCAGTGTCGATGGCATAGGAGACAATGAATTCGGGGATCGCCTCACAGAAGCTAGAGTGGGGTCTTGGAGGTCTGTAGGCAAGGGTGCCTCTGATGGTAGCTTTGCCATCTCTTCTGATTCTGAGCTGGATTTTGAGGTGTTCCATGATCATGGAATCGTCATCTGTAGCAGTGGTGCAGCGGATGGATTTCTTGTGGATGATGGTGATTCCATCTCCGTGTTTGTTGATGAAATCCTAGTGAGCAAACTTGTAGCCTAGGAGTGTGGCGTTATTGGGTGCAGAGGCAGAGTTCAGCCAAGTTTCGGTGAAGAAGGCCATGTCAGAGTTGAGGGTGGGGGTGGTGTCCCATATCTCGGTTGCATGTTTGCAGAGTGATTGAGAGAATAGCAAAAGGCAATGGAGTTGTTTGGGTGCATTTGAATTGTGTGAGGTGGTGGTGTTGGGGAACATGGGTGTGCCCAGGTGCAGCCCCCACAAGTAACAGTGATGGGGTAGTGATGGTAAATTGACAGTTGACAGGATAGGGAAAATAAAATTAAAAAAAATAATAAAACCACTTTCCCTATCCCGACGCTGGTCCACTTCACCCCACCCACCCTGCCCTGCCCCCACAAACCCCGCCACGCCCCACCACTGTTACCTGTGCTGGCTACGCTTTGGTGTGTCGGTGCTGCAGGAGAACTGGCAGAGGCGGCAGGTGTAGGGTCCTGATTTAGAGTGTGGAGAAGCCCAGCAGCAGTTCTCGCTGCTGGGTCTGAAGTTCAGGGTTCTGAGCTCGGTTGCAATTGTTGGGAGATCCAGGGTTACTGGCGCTGGGCACGGTCCAGGTGCAGATGGTAGGACAGACTTGGCTTTGGCATGCTAGTGACACTCCAGCTGCATGGCTGCGGTCCGGCCTTCATTAAGTAGGTCCCAGGAATGACACAGGGGAGGCAGGCGGAGGGAAGCGTGTAGTGGGAAGCAGGTGGTGGGAAGAAGTAACAGTGCAGAGTGGGCAAAAGAATCACAAGGAAAATGAAAACTGAAACTATCTGACAAGGCAGCTGACAAGGACAAACCAACACAGGGCAGGGGCAGCCCTAGTAGCAGTATGGAGGGAGGGGGCACACAGAGGACAGAGGCACTGCCAGCAGTGAGGGGGAGCTGGTGAGGACCTGCTCAATGGTGTCACGATGCGGCCTCCTTTAAGTAGATCCTGGGAGGGGCACTGGGGAGGCAGGTGGCAGGAAGGGGTTGGCGGGAAGCAGAAATGATGCAGGGCAGACAAAAGAATGGCAAAGAAAATGAAAACAAAAACTGGCTCACATGACAGGCTGGCTGGCAAGGACAATCCAGCACAGGGCAGGAGCAACCCTAGTAGCAGTATGGAGGGAGGAGGCAAACAGAGGACGGAGGCACTGCCAAGCAGCAAGTGGAAGCTGGTGAGGACCTGCTCAATGGGGTAACACTCCTGCCTCAGTTAAGTAGGTCCTGGGAGGGGGAAGGGCACCGGGGAGATGGGTGGCAGGAAGCGGATGGCAGAAAGCAGCAACGGGAAAGCAGGAACGGCATCCAACGGGCAAAAAAACAGCAAAGAAAAACTAAAACTGGCTGACAAGGCTGGCTGACAAAGACTAACCAGAACAGGGCAGGAGCACCCCTAGCAGCAGTATAGAGGGAGGAGGCACACGGAGGAAGGAGGCACTGCCAAGCAGCAAGGGAGGGTTGATGGTTGGATCCCTATTCCTATCTTACACTATCCTGGATTTCCTGAGGCTCAGATTGACAACCTACAGAAAACTCAAGATATTGCAATGTGGCTTGCTACTGCCCTCACAAATTTGATCTCATCTCTAGTGCTCAACGTAACTTGCATTGGTTTCTGGCCAAGAAGCTCATTCATTGATGCATTTTGCCCTTAACAAGCAGTAACCAAAATACTTTCTTAACTTTTGACCTTCCATGCTTATCCAATACCCCTTAGATCTAGTGTCTATTCCTTCTGAATATCCCACATCAAATGAAGTAACATAGCATAGAGAAGCCGTCCTGGGGACCTCATCCCCAGGACAGCAGCCAAGAAAAGACCCAGAGGGCCGCAAGTGCAATCATGCTCAACAACAACAAATGCCCTGGGCTGGCTGAGGCTGCAGGAGAGACCCCAAGCACCTGTCCCACCCCATTCCTCTGTCTGTGGGGAATGGGGGCAGATGACCCTCAAAGTCCAACACCCCACCTTTGTTTCCTGTTGGCAGGCGGAAGAAGTAGGACTGGCTCCCGCAATTGCTGCTGGAGTTGACAGTGTGCAAGGGAGACAGCGAGGTCAAAGGGCCCTTGGGGTTACCTCCACTTGTCCCAACAGTAATTTTGACTTTGGAGTATCCCAGTGGGACTGGGTCACCCATCCTAAAACAAAGAGCAAGAAAAACACAACAGAAGAACGCAGAGGAGCAGGAGACCCTTTATAAAATATGCACAATGCCATGGAGTGAGCTCCCACAATGTCCTGCAGGGCTTAATTTGCATTTAATTTTCTTCCTCGTGGTGCCGCAAGGAGGGGCATGGGCCCTACCTATGCACAATGTGTTTGCTGTGGGAGTTGTTGGGAGTGTAGCAGCCTCCCCAGAATGAATTGGAAATAGTAACCTAATGTTTTCCATATCATCGAATGCATGACCTGGGGAGACTTTCCACATTACTTCAAGCACTTTGGACTGGAGCTTTTGTTCTACTGCTTAGGAGTGCAGGGCTCATTAGAGGGTGGCCCTATGTTTAAGCTTTGTGAGGCTTAAGTGTTAAAAAAAAAGACTCTGATACATGTCATATTGTTTTCAATGCTTTTTTAAAGTACATTACTGATAATGACTTCTGGTGAACATTGCAATGTTTTTGCAATGTTTGTATTAATAATAATGATTGTGCTTATACTTGGTTAATTATTTCAGTGATCTGATGGTGACTTTTAACATGTGGTTATATATGCTTGCCTTATATTTTGATGAGGTGATCCCTAAACAAAACCAATAGGCCTGTTTAATATCAAATGACATCCACATATTTTATGATTGTGCATCTAGTATAGGTTGTCAGGGTAATGCCATTTTGGGGGTCATGACTCACTATGGTTCAAATGTGATTTCAGAATGTCACCCAACAATATTTCCACCTACCTGATGTACATATTTGTAAATACATTTATAGTATTTAGTAGAATGTGTGTAATAAATGAACTTTTCCTTTACTAAAGAAAAAGCACTGACTGGACAATCATTTATTGAGTGCTGTTTTTGCTTGCCATCAAAATGAGATTACTAGCCCGAACCATCCCCCTTCCCCCGAGTAGGCCTTGGACTGATTTGCTTAGCTAACCTGAGAGAGACAAGAGCTTCGATCAGTTGCTAATTTCCCAGACAGGAGACTGTTGTGTACCTACTACTTGCACGGGCCTCACATACTGAAAAACTAATAACCCTATTTCTTAAAGTCCTTTCTTTGTAAAAAGTTGAAATCGCAACTAGTAAACTAATTCTTGCTCCCTCTTTGTCATTTTTTTGTATGCTTTTTTTCTGAGTTTTATGTAGCACGAACTAGAACCAGATCACAGGATGCTGAGCATCTCTGCCGAGACTCCAACCTGGTACCCCAGCTCTGAGGTCGACCGCTCTATTATTTATTTATTTTATTTTAGTGTTTTATAGAGCGCGAACTTGACCCGTGAGGGTATCAGAGCGCTTTACATGATATACAGAGGTGTACAAACAAAGTCTGAGGTGCAGAAATATACAGTACTATACAAAGGATGGCGAGGGGTAGGGGTGTAGGGAACATATGGTATGATGGGGATGCAAAAGTAAGATTGCAATCATAGATAAAGTCAATAAAAAACATAAAGGCCACATAAATTCTCTGCGGGGAGAGCTCTAGCCATTAGAGCAGGCAGGGAGGGAGGTTGGGAGGGAGGGAGGGAGGGAGGGAGGGAGGAAGGAAGGAAGGAAGGAAGGAAGGAAGGAAGGAAGGAAGGAAGGAAGGAAGGAAGGAAGGAAGGAAGGAAGGAAGGAAGAGGAAGGAAGGAAGGAAGGAGGGAGGGAGGGAGGGAGGGAGGGAGGGAGGGAGGGAGGGAGGGAAGGAAGGAAGGAAGGAAGGAAGGAAGGAAGGAAGGAAGGAAGGAAGGAAGGAAGGAAGGAAGGAAGGAAGGAAGGAAGGAGCATCATTACTGGAATCTCCTTGACAATATACTTGAACAGTTTAATAGGATTAGCACACACCTTAGCACAGTCTACAACCAACAGTGACTAATAATGCAGACAAACTGGTCCTCCAACAAAATGGCCACACTTGATTTACACGTGGTTAGTAGATGCTGCAGGTGTTAGGATCTGGTGGCAAACTTCTTCCAAATAATCTTGATATGCAGAACAGCAAAGTATTCAATACAATCTCATAAATAAAAGAACAGAAAAACTGTTGAATATCCCTCAAATTGTTGTCAACAATGTTTCTTTGTTTACTTCGCTCACTTTATTTGATAAGCAATAGGTAAATATAACATATAAGATGGTAAACAGAAAGATTTTGCTGCCTAATTGTAAATATTCCATCAAGCTTTGCAAATACAACCAGTTTACTAGTGTGCAGGTTCTTCTTCCAGAAAAAAGGACTTTTCATACAGAGGATTGATCAAGAGTTCGCAATAAGATGATTTGTTTTTTCTCAACTTCGTTTGTTCCATCCTTTAGATTTTTGTGGTGGATGTTGTTTGTTTTAAAGGTTTTTTTCCGGCATATAAGGACCATCATAGTGCTTGTGTAAATACTTGCTGTTTGCCAACCTCAGATGCTACAATCGAAGCAATAAATAATACAATTTACTAAACATATTATATTTGTAGTTTCAAGACATTAATAACAGTTTATAATTTGCTAATCGATTTAATTATACGCATATAGGGGCATATTATCAAGCCAGGCGATACAATTATCGCCGATTTAGCGGCAGAAAACTGCCGCTAAAACGGCGATAATGGGCTTGATAATCTGCTCTATGGAATTCCAATTGAAGACCATGTTAGATGTGAAGGACAGCTAACCTGAGCTTCAATTGGAATTCCATAGAGCAAATTATCAAGCCCATTATCGCCGTTTTAGCGGCAGTTTTCTGCCGCTAAAGCGGCGATAATTGTATCGCCTGGCTTGATAAAACGCCCCTTTGTGTACCTTAAAATGATAAATAGCCGACCGGACATGCCAGCATTCCTCCTTCCTTTCCTGGCTGAATCTTCTGATTGATGCTGTAATGGGCTGATTTCTAGCCTGCTCATGTCTCCCAGGAGAAGGAGCCGGCAGTAATCCTTCTTTCCATAGTACAGTGGAGCGGTCTTGTGAGGCGAGCCCTCCAGACAGACACCAAACATTGACCCAGTTATGAAACTGCAAGGAAAAATTCTCAAGATCAGGTCCATGTAGATTTGCTGCCATCGTGTGGTCGGTGGCTATCCATTTAGTTTCTAGAGAAACATGAAATATTCCTAACAGAATTACAAACTGTGATCAGAGAGAGACGTCAATTTATTTTTGATCACCCGCATTGCAAATTTATGGGCACAGTACCAGAGTGTGATGAGAAATGCACAATCTTAGATAGCAAATACATTTTGAGGTGTTGCTTTACTCTAAACGCTCCTTATGCTGTTATGCCATTGGTCTTCGGCAAAGGAAGACTGTGGTTTGTCCAAAGGTCAAGTGTGAAAACATAATTTGAAGTCAGGTCTCCTGGTTCTACTGTCAACAATTTATTTCAATTAAAATATACAAACCGATTGAGGGTTTAAAGACTAATTACAAGTTGTCATTAGCATAAGAAAAACACACAATTAAGAAAGTGAGTTGAGAAAAACACCATGGCAAATTATGATTAATTACAACTTTTGATTTATAAAAACACAAGGGGAATGTTTCACATTTGCACATAATCTGATTGAATAAACACAATCCCAGGCTGTGAATAACCCCTAGGGGCATATTCACAAGGACTTATCTCAGATTTATCTCCACCTTAAGGCAACAAAAGTGGAGATATATTTAACACCCCATTCACAAGCTGGTGCAAACCGCAGACATCGCCAGTATTCCCACGATACCTGCCCCAAAATCTAACATCACAGCGGACACCACCAACTAACTCTAATGAGATGCAGAGTAGGCGTACCCGTGCAAAAACACATGAAAAAATAACAACCCACTTTCACGTCGAACAGCCAGAACCGCAAAGCGAACCAAAAACTGGCGATAAGCCGTGGTGGCCGCAGGTATTTAACACCTGCCTCAAGCAGGTGTAAAGTCGGACACCTACCTACAGTTGGTAATGGAGCCCCGCACACAACCATATCCGAAGAACAAACGACGCCATGGAGCTACTCATCATATAGCTCGGAGCCCCAACAGGGCCACAACACCCACAGCCACCACCCCCTAGACCACAACCACCCCCAGGACCCGGACCCGCCCCCCCTTGGACCACCACAGAGGCAGCGTAGAGTAAGACAGCAGACCTACTAAAAACGCACCACTCTCACAGACCTAACGCCCGCAGAAGTCATTGCCCACTACAGACTCAAAAGGACAACCATTCTCCGCATCATGACCCACATCGCCCACAGGCTGACAGTCCCAACACAGCGAGGACCAACATCCCACCTCAGACAAAGCTGCTGGCTGTGCTGCACCTGTTGGCCTCTGGTACCTTCCAACCAACAACTGCCAGAGTCGGAGGAGTCTCACAGCCAGCCCTATCAAAGTTCATCACACCTGTCCTGGATGCCATCCTCAGCTTCATACCTCAGTCCCTTCACTTCCCCAACACTGCGCAGGAACTGCTGGAGACAAAGCAAGGCTTCTACGCCATATCCAGATTCCGGGCCGTGTTGGGGGCAATTGACTGCACACATGTTCCAGTTGTGCCCCCTGCGGATACTGCACACCACTACCACAACAGAAAGCACACGCATTCCATCAATGTGCAGGCAATAGTGGACCACCGGGGACTCTTCACCAATATCGTTGCCAACTACCCAGGCAGTGGGCACGATTCCTTCATCTTCCGACAGTCCATCATCAACCAGCGCCTCCAGGATGGCACATATGGAACTGGATTGCTCGTTGGTAAGTACCAAATCAACACACCACACAGCCAACAACGCACAAAGCACATCAGTGGGGATGCACACGTGACCAAGCCATATTCAACTTGTCAGACTACACGACCACCTACTAGACATGACTACACCACTCCATGGTCATCCGGGGCTACTCTCTGAGGGCTGGCTTACACTCACCCCACACACAGCCAGCACAGGCGTCACTGACTTGGTGGGCCTGCCATCCCATCCTGCCGAACCAAGTATTGACTCTTTTCTCCCTGCACTGTCATAGGTGATCAAGGATATGCATTCTGCCCTTGGATGATGACACCCCTCCGAGACCCAAACACACCCGCCCAGAGGCAGTAGAATGCGGCCCACATATGCACCAGGGGCATCTTTGGACGCATATTTGGCGTGTTGAAGTCACATTTCAAGTGTCTGGACGGCACAGGTGGGAAGCTCCTGTACAGCCCGGACGTCGTGTGCAAGATGATCGTTGCATGTTGTGTGTTGCACGACATCTGTGCTAGCACCAGGGCCCCATAGATCCCAGTACCAGAGGTACCGAACGATGATGATGGTGATGGGGTAGGTGGGCCACATCCCACTGCAGTTGTGGCAGGAATGGCCCGTAGGAACTACATCATTGACACCTACTTCTCATAAGCACGTCACATTGTGTCGCTCCGTGGCAATCATGGGACAGTAGTAGATGTCCAATTGCACTGCATGTGTGAATTAAACATTTTTTCAGGTTAACGTTTGGAATTGTGCATTGTCATGTTACCTATCCCTGGGGTTACAGATGTGATTTGCCTGGTTGTGCACATTTGCCGGTCCATTTGTGTCCTGTGTTCAGTTGTGGAGGGGTTGCTGTTTATACCGGGATGTTGCCAATGTCGAAGTGCACTTCTGCTTATGTGCGTATGCTGTACGGTGGGTGTGTCGCTCCAGCGGCTCCGATTTGTCTGCCACTGGTCTCTTTCATGCGGTGTGCCTGTAGGTTCTGTCCTTCCACGGTGCTTGTATGTTGTGGTGTGCATGTTGTCCTCTGCAGTTGGCCAGGGTGCATCCGTGGTACTCTGCTGTTGTTGTATTTTGTTCAGTGGCTATTTCCGTATGCTGTTCTTGTGCTTGTTCCCACATTGAGCGTACGTATTGCTGCCCTCGCGCTGCTTATCCCTGCTTTCCTCATCACGGAAGAGCTAATCGCAGGTTTTCTGGTGTTGTGGGATTTTGCTTTTATCTCCGTCGGGGTGGTTGTATTCTCATGGCTATCACATGCTACCGCCTTGTTGTGAATTCCACGTTGACACAGGGTTATTTTCCCGCGCTAGCCTGCGATATTGAAAGTTGCGTTACGCTACTCTTGCGGTAGTTATCACACGTTCTTGTGAATATACCCCCTAGTGTTCCAAAAGCACATTTATGCGGTATGACTAACCCATAGTTTGCTAATGTTTATTCACGTCTCATTTCTAAGTTTTCACAACAGCATTTAGCACCACACACCTTAAATCACACTCCTTTGAATCATTGTCACTCTTGCAACGTGCAAAATGTTTCCCCCTAAACATCAACGACTTCAATCTCGCTCTAAACCTTCCTGGACATTTAACAAATCATTAAATTCTTGAGTGATTTTCATAATGTGCTGATAACTGCTTGTTAGGTTTCGACAAAGCCAAATTATCTGCAGGGGTGGCTGGTGTACACGGACGAGATGGGCGTCGCCCTGCCAACCCGGGGGACAAAAAGAAAAGGCCTGCAACACTGAGCAGCTAGCAATAAATTGTACTAGATTGGCTGCTTGGGCTCCTGACAAACATGGGCAAATCTGTGGTTTTCTTTAAGGGGGTGCGGGAGGATAGCCCTTTCTCTTTGCATGCTTTCGGCTGGGCAAAGATTTCTTCGACCTGGAGTCAGAAAGCAGGGCTGTGACGAAACACAGATGGGCAGGATCTGTGTCTCACTGCCAGAATGGAATTTGGATTTTGGGCGTTATTGGCTTGGCCCAGGGGGGAGTTGGAGGCCCTCCATTCATTTCAATGGCTGGGTGCGGGGCTGTCCGGCAGGCTTAGAGGTGTGTTATGTGTGGGGGTGTGGCAGTGGCCTTTGCCTCTTCCAGGAGACCCAGCAACACGTGCTTGTTGTTTTGCAAGTGTTTGGTTTGCTGGGGTCTGGAGGAGCAGTATTTTCCAGTTTTGGTTTTGGGCCTTTGGCTTCATCGTCGTGGATGGCTTGGCTTGTGTTCTGCGTGCGTGCTATACTGGCTGTTGTCACGCTGTCTGCAGTCTGTGTCTGCGCATTTCTTGACTACGGTTGTATGACTTTACAACGCATTCCATTGTAACGCATGCCTTTACCACGCATGCTTTACAACGCGAATGCCATCACCATGCATATCCTTTACCACGAAAATGCCTTTTACACGCATACTTTTACAACGATTTTCGTTGTTAAAATATGCATGTTAATGGCATTTTCATGTTAAAGGATATCACCCTAAAATATACCCATTAAATTTACCCCTGCACGTCACCACCCCCTCATTCCCCCTTACCTCTCCAGCGATCTTCTGAGGTGATGTTGCACGTTGTGAAGAGGAAGCTGAAGTGTCCTTCCATTTCCTCTAACGATGCTGATTGCCTCCACATCTTTTTCTTTAAACGACGGAAACAGGTGCGTTTATTTTTAATCATACGCTTTTTTGGGGGGGAGACTCCCCCAACCCCCCCTTTTTTACCTTTTAACTTTAACACACATGCCTTTACTACATATCTCGTAGTACAGATATGCGTGGCAAAGGCTATTCGCTGTAACCACGCATGCGTTGTAATGCATGCGTGGATATGGTTATGCGTGGAAACGGCCACGTTGTAGTGGCCGTTTCCCTTGACTACATTACTTACTACAGCCTGCAGTCCTGGTCACGAGTCACAACGAGGAGCCCGACTCGAGATTGAAGAACAGTGACAAAGCTGTCTGCCAGTGGACAAGGTAAGTGTAAGTGAGTCTCGTGAGTAAGTATGTCTCTTTTAATTTGGAAATAAAGAATGTGTAAAACACTGGTGTATGATACAAGGGCTGTGAGCGTAAACGGATCGCAGAGCCTGTTTGAGGGAAGAAGCCCCCCCCCCTTAATTCAATTGATAAAATGCGCAGCGGGTTTTGTCGTCATTACAACTTTAATAATTGTGTCCAACGCGATGGCCTCTGAGATGAAGCGGTGCCAAGGGAGGGGTTCCTCGGGCACAGGTTGAATCGTCAAAGGAATAAACTCGACCCTTCAACCACATGCTTCACATGCGTTCACTATATGGTCTGGTACTTACCCATGTCCCCTACTCTAACTACAGACACTGGGGTTATGGATGGCACTCCCCTCCCCTCCAGCATAACAGTTTGGAGACCACACCAATAGTTCAACATTTTTGGATATGGGGGGAGTAACCCCCCCCGGCCGTATTTATTAACATTAACAAACAAATTAAAAAACATTTTATACAGAAACTTTACGCAGAAAGTACAGATACATTTTGATAGTCAGATTTTCCACAGCTAACCTTAACACAGTCTAATACACAAGACACTCCTACCGTAAATCTATCAAAGCATGTATTTACTTTCTGCGTGTCCAATCTAGAGCTACGGCAAAGTCAATGACTGGCAGCTCCCCGGTCCTAATAAGGTTGCGCAGGGGGTTACAGCTTATCGGATGGATACTTTCCCCCGGGCCCCCCCTATGCCCTGTGCCTTACACTCCATTATGGGGGGCTGCAGACTTCTGCATAATGGTGCCTTGATGCACATGCACGTGCGGTGGTGTCCCCAGGCCCACTGGGAAGGATGACTCCCCCGGCCCCCGCATCCCAACAGCCTACCTACCGGCTGTCACTACCCCCTGGAGTTACATTGTGCTGACCGCTAAGGACCGAAGACTATGCTTACCAATCATTACCTTACCGCCTGACCAGAGACACTCTAAATACGACAATGTCTAACTGAAAGAGAAATTCAAACTTGTGCCTTTATTTATATGGTACTACAGAATCAGTTACATACAATCGCTTTGTTCCCTGCAAATAAATTTGGAAAAAAAGGGACAAAAATAATTATTCATAACACACAACCGAAAACCAACCTTCCAACAATACTTGCCTTAGGGGATGGTGGGTGGGAAAAGAAAGAAGATATTACGGGCCCGCAGACGGCCCGGTGAACGCTGCCTGTAGGGAGCAAGAACAAGAGACTGTTCTGCTCCCCACCACCCCCTTTTAAAGAGGGCACCCAGGCTGAACGGATGAGACCGGTCGGCCTGGGCGCAAGCTGGACGTTTCTGAGCCGGAAGCACCAAAGTGCTTCCGGCTCACAGAGGCCACCTCGCCCATTGGTCGTTGCGGGGGGGGGGGAGGGCGCCGCGTCATTTGCTTATGCGACCTCCCTCCCCTTCTGGTGGCCGGGGACTGGTGTGACCGCCATAATGGCGGCACGGTCTAGTCAGCCCTCGCCTTCTCCATATGGTCTGGTACTTACCCATGTCCCCTACTCTAACTACAGACCCTGGGGTTATGGATGGCACTTCCCTCCCCTCCAGCATAACAGTTTGGAGACCGCACCAATAGTTCTACATTTTTGGATTGGGGGGAGTAACCACCCTCGGCCGTATTTATTAACATTAACAAACAAATTAAAAAACATGATATACAGAAGCTTTACGCAGTAAGTACAGATACATTTTGATAGTCAGATATTCCACGGCTAACCTTAACACAGTCTAATACACAAGACACTCCTACCGTAAATCTATCAATGCATGTATTTACTTTCTGCGTGGCCCATCTAGAGCCTACGGCAAAGTCAATGTTATGTTATGTTATGTTATGTTAATAACACTTCTATAGCGCACAGCTGCCCCAGCCAAGGGGCGTCCCGGCGCTTAGAGAGAGGTCCCAACCACAACCGAGCTGTACAAGGGCAGAAGCGCGCAGATCAAAGTACTAAGATGAATGAGGGAACAAATGCGTTTTAATAGCCCTTCAAAACTTCAAAAGCTCATCCATTTCACGAATGTGGGACGGAAGAGAATTCCACAGTTTTGCAGCCAAAACCCGGAAGGACCAGCCTCCGGCCCTGCATAGCCTGAACCGTGGGACCACCACCAGGTTTTGACCCAGGGATCTCAAGGAACGCGAGGGCACATAAGGCACCAAAAGATTATCAAGAATCTGGGGAGAGGCCCACTTGAGGATCTTAAAAGAAAGACACAGGGTCTTAAAATGGATCCTCTGTGCCATAGGCAGCCAGTGCAGAGAACGGATGGTACTGTCCGCAGAGCAGAACCTCGGTAAACCTACCAGGGCTCTTACTGCGGCGTTCTGAACACGTTGCATCCGGGCAATTTCAACCTGGTTGGCCCCCAACAGGAGCGAACTGGCGTAGTCAAGCCGAGATAGTATGGATGCCTGTATGACCAACTGCCTGGTAGGAGCATCAAAGAACCTCAAGATAGGTCTCAACCCTCGTAAAATGCCGAAACAGGTGGCCGCCACTTTTTTTGTGTGGCCACTAAAACTGAGGGCAGGATCTAACCACACCCCCAGTCTGCAACTGGAAAAGGAGTTACACCCAGCTCAGGAGGCCACCACATGTCCCCCCAAAGATCTGTCCGCTTGCCCACAATCATGACCTCAGTTTTTTTAGCATTAAGCTGAAGACAGTTGGCATTCATCCAGCTAGCTACCGACAGGAGTCCATCCCGGAATCTGGGGGAGTCTTGGTCGGAGTCCCCACTCAGGGCGACCGCCAGCTGCGTGTCGTCAGCATAAGAGACCATAGTCATGCCCCAATGTTTGACGACAGCCGCTAGCGGTCTCACATAAAGTTTGAATAATGTGGGACTCAACGACGACCCCTGAGGCACACCCAGCTCCAGAGGATAGGACTTGGACTCAAAAGGCGGGGTAGCAACCTTGAAGGTCCGATCAGCAAGGAAGGAGCGGAACCAGTTGAGTGCAGTGTCCGTAATACCCGCCTCTCTGAGACGTTGAAGTAGGATCCTGTGCGAGACCGTATCAAACGCGGCACTAAGATCAAGTAATACCAGTGCCGCAGTCTGACCAGAGTCAAGCACAGATCGAAGATGTTCCGTCATTGAGAGCAAGACTGTCTCGGTGCTGTGACCAGCACGAAAGCCATTCTGGGAGGAGTCCAGAATGTTTGCCCTCACAAAATGTTCAGACAGCACCCCGTTCACATAGGCCTCAGCAACTTTCACGGCCCAGGGAAGGAGAGAGATCGGGCGATAGCTCTCGAGTTTAAGGGGGTCTATTGTAGACTTTTTCAATATGGGTGTCACAACAGCCTGTTTCCATTTAATTGGAACAACACCCGAGGCGAGAGAAAGATTTATGAGGTGGCGCAGTGGAGGAAGACAAATATCAGCAGAATCTCTGAACTGGGCTGGCCTCACAGGATCCGCTGGCGAGCCAGATTTTATCTTATATGCCAACTTATGAAATGTCCCCATCGACAAACTAGGAAGTGAGGCCAAGGCCTCACATATAGCCGGTGGCGGGCTAGTAGGCTCAGCTACCGTCTCAGTGATGGGGAAGGCACGATAAATAGCTTTGACCTTTTCAAGGAAGAAAGAGGCCAGATCTTCGCAATGGGCCACTGAACAAATTTCCGCCGCAGAAGCTCTTTTAGCCGTCAGGTCCTTTAGGACCTTAAAAATTAGCTTGGACGGATTGGGGCTAGTTCTAAATTCCTGGGAGTAATAGGCTGCAGGGCTCTACACACAGCTCTATGATAAGTTTTAATTTTAGAAAAATAAAGAGTTTTTTTCCCAGCCTCATAGGATTTGCGCCAGTCCCTTTCTGCCTGTTTACAAGCTTTTTTTAACGGCACCAGGGAACTGTCGTACCATGGGCTGGGTTCTCTGGGACGACATTTCGTCCAGACCGCAGGGATCAATACATCCAAGGCCCGAGAAACCCGATCACAAAAAAGGTCATACCCAGAATCTACATTAAGAAAAGGGCCTAGTGGGTTGACCTCCAGGAGATGGTGAAAATCTTCCAGTTTGAGTTTCTTCCAGTGGCGTTTATGCACTACTCTATCCAGGGGCTTGAAAGGATATTCTTTGATCAAAAGAAGAGTTTTCACTAAAAAGTGGTCGGACCAGGCAACTGGGCTGGGCCTAGCCACCTTGGCCCCTGTCAAGTATGTAAAAAAAGGATCAAGAATGTGGCCCCCCACGTGAGTGGGGGAGGTAACCAGCTGATTTAGCTGAAGGGCCTCCAAATCCGCCAGAGTACTACGAATGGCAGGGATATGACAGCAATCAAAATGGAGATTAAGGTCTCCAAGGATGCTGAAATTTGCGCAGCCCATTGCCAAAGAGCTGACACATTCCGGGAGAGCCTTTCTAAAAGCAGTGTCGCACCTGGGAGGACGGTAAATTAGGAGGCCAGACAAAGTAAAATGATGGCTAATAGAAATTCTGAAGAACGCACTTTCACATCCTACCAAATTCACTACCCTCCAGTCACAAGGGTAGCAGGATTTTACGAACACGGCGATGCCACCTCCCCTAGATGCCCGATTGTGAGTGAAGGAGTGCGAGATTCACGGTTGCCGTGTCCACTTCCTGAAGCCATGTTTCCGTCATGAAGAACACGTCAGGTGTCTCATCCCTTATAAGATCATGAAGTTCTGAGTGGTGCTTCAAAAGGGACCTGATGTTGAGATTCCAAATAGTAATATCTCGAGAGACCGGTGGTCTACTGCGAGAGGACTTAACCGGAGAGGACTCCGTCAGAACAGAGATCGAATAAGGGGCATTAAGCAACCAAATTCCACAGGCACACTTATACGGGCCACAGAGGGGGCTAAGAGGCCCATGTGCACAACATGGGACCGACTGCCCGATACCCAACAACTCATCCCTGGAATATCCACTCACCGAGGACATAACCTTAGAATGTTACAGACTCCCACGAGTAGAGTACCGACACCCCTCGTGCCCCCTTAGCGCTGACGGGCGCAGACGGGCAGGACTCTGGCACGACTCAGGCGCAATGAACACGCGCCCGCTGCGCGTTACCGCTGCACGCTTGAGGACTGGTTTAAATAGGCTGACCGCGTGTCTGCAACACCTCTAGACCGCTCAAAATGGCGCCCAGAAAACGTCACCACCACTCCCAAGATGGCGGCCAATTCTCCACAGTATCGGAACCCCCAGAACCGGACCCGCTAAAGCAGCGGTGAGTCAACAATTAAGGTGAAGGTAAGAGGGAGAATGCCCAGTCTAAAAATCAGGGGAGAACAAGCTAAAAAATTAACAGAAATACAAAACGGGTGAGTTAAAAAACGCAGCACACCTTCAGCACAGCGCTAAAGCACGCGAGTCCTCAAACGCTCTGAAGAGCTAGGGTACCTTATCCAGGCTGACCCCCTTGAGGGACCACCTTAAGTAGGGTGACCGCATGTCTGCAACACCACTAGACCGCTCAAAATGGCGCCCAGAAAACGTCACCACCACTCCCAAGATAGCGGCCGATTCTCCACAGTATCGGAACCCCCAGAACCGGACCCGCTAAAGCAGCGGTGAGTCAACAATTAAGGTGCAGGTAAGAGGGAGAATGCCCAGTCTTAAAATCAGGGGAGAACAAGCTAAAAAATTAACAGAAATACAAAACGGGTGAGTTAAAAAACGCAGCGCACCTTCAGCACAGCGCTAAAGCACGCAAGTCCTCAAACGCTCTGAAGAGCTAGGGTACCTTATCCAGGCTGACCCCCTTGAGGAACCGCCTTAAGTAGGGTGACCGCGTGTCTGCAACACCACTAGACCGTTCAAAATGGCGCCCAGAAAACGTCACCACCACTCCCAAGATGGCGGCCGATTCTCCACAGTATCGGAACCCCCAGAACCGGACCCGCTAAAGCAGCGGTGAGTCAACAATTAAGGTGCAGGTAAGAGGGAGAATGCCCAGTCTTAAAATCAGGGGAGAACAAGCAAAAAAATTAACAGAAATACAAAACGGGTGAGTTAAAAAACGCAGCGCACCTTCAGCACAGTGCTAAAGCACGTGAGTCCTCAAACGCTCTGAAGAGCTAGGGTACCTTGTGGTAAATATTTCGTTACCGGTACTATTTTTTATGCGGTAAAATCTATCAAGAATAACTCAGTAAATATAAGAGGCAGAATCCGTGGTATTAGAGGTTTTAAAAGGCTTTATTCCTATACAAAGGAAGACAATTCGAATTGTGGGCCTTCTGTTCCATCACCACGAAAGTTCAGGAAGGAAGGGAGCATATATTATTGACAGTTAAGCAGTTTTATAGAAAATACATTACAGTGAAACAGATGCAAGAGGCGTAACAGCTGATAAAAGGTGCATACGTAGCTAATAGAGGGCGTAATTCAAGAAACGTCACTAAACATGATGTCACAGGTGGGTGGATCCATAAAAGAATCCTGCAATGTCAGCAGAAATGTTTGGCAAAGATGCGCACGCAGCCGCATGACGTGTGATTGACGTGCAACTAGAGGGTGAAAGGGACTTGACATTTAGCTCTACATGTGGAGACAGAAGTCTGGGGTTATGTCAACCTAATTCCAAATCATATCTAATATCCTATGTTTAAAGAACTGTGTTATCCAAAAGGAAAGGTCTCTTAGGATAGAATCTTATTCTATACTGACTATACTGACTGTTAGTGCGTGTACAAGCGTCTAAGTGTCTACACTAGATGCGAGGGGGTAGGAATATTCCATGGTAACGGGGCTATGAATTACTTGCATGAGGACAGCGAGGCCTGGCCCTTTGCACGGTAGCTGGAGGAATGTTTACCTAAACTGCTAGACAGGAATGCATCGGATGAGGAGCGAAGGAGATAATCTCGAAGGTGAAATACAGTTTTTGGCAAGCGACAGGCTGGATCAGGCACCGTTAGCCGCGCAAGGAGTAAGACAAAGTTCATGGTCACAGATGCAGGCTCAGACTGGAGCTTTCAGAGGCAGAAGGCAGGAAAAGGCTTGATGACAGAATTCGGGCCTACTCGCCTGAATCTGTAAAATGTGGAAAGTGAACCATATAAAGTCGGTGGCCTTTCATACTTAGGAATGGAATATCTGACCCATTCATGGTGGATCTGAAAGAGGACATGTTGACGGTGGACACACATATATTTGCGTCTTCAAAAGTGGAATAGGAGGGAACATACATGTACTTATAGCATGCACATGGAGCCGTTGGGGTCTACGATAGGGGACATAACTGATCACAAAATTCATATTTCCTCATTCCCTCCTTGTCCCCTTCGGACCCTTAGGAGATATCGATCTTCATCAATCCATCGATCTGTTCATATAGCATCATTTGTTCTTCTTTCTTCTTCCGGGATCTCGAACGAAAACTTGGAGGTGGGATACACGAGGTGGCACACAGACCACAAATCGCTGGCCCACATTGTAGACATAAGCAGCAACTAAATAGTATGAGAAAGCCAATACCTAGGAAGGATAGTATTCTCCATCCCCAGGCTGACAACACGCCCCAGAACCAACCGGACCAAGTCCAGGTGCCTGGACTCTGGTGTATCTGGCTTATAATCTTATGAAGGCGGGTTATGGCTTTATATACAGACGGTGAATTTTCTGGTATGAAAATGCAACAACTTGATCCGATGACCCTACAAGCTCCGCCCCTATCGGCCAGGATGACGTCAAGGACAAGACGATTTTGAAGCACAACAATCCGCATAGCAGACTGCTCTTCTGTTAAATTGCCTAAGGCGGAAATAGTTTCGTTCACTACTGCTTCAAGGGTTCTGGTTAATCTACGTATCAGCTTACTATTAGTGACTGTACCTATATAGGGAAAGAAACCTTTATTGAAATCTGTGTATTTTTCCCATGCTGTTTCAGTGTAATCGACAATTGGGAGATCTCTCTGCTGTCTATTGTGTACTAAATGAGTATTTCTATGATAATCAGGAGGAGCTAGGAAAACAGGTGGCAGAAGGAATGCTATGTAACAGGTACCATCCCAATCTAAAGGTAGACATATATATGCGGTCTGGCCACATATGAAGTAGGAATGATGGGAAGCTCTAAATGTAGACTTGCCTTGATCACTGAATTCTATTACAGTGGTGCATTTACTATGGCCCATGTGTATGGAACCATTCTTTCTTATACATAATTCCCCTTTTACTGGGAATACTGACATGGCGGGCAAGATTGGTGTAGCTTCAGATTCAACGTTCAGGATCATAAGGTTAAGTGTAAAGTTACCTAATCCATATACTTCATTTTCTAGATCAGTTCCTGTTCTTTTGGGAAGTCCCTCCTTGTTAGGGTAGCAGACTTTAAGCAAAACTAGGTTCAGGTTTCCCCATACCCAGTTGTCTTGATAAACTGCGGAATTTGAATCTAGGGTATTAATCAAACTAAACCATGCTCCACAGGAGCCATTGTGTGTGAACGGATAGGGAAAGAGGGGCAAAACTCCCTTATAGTTCTGATAGGGAGGGAGTCGGACACATATCCAACAATTTGTGGCATTGCTGGTTTGGTGGGAATGATGTAGCATACTAATGAATGTGTTGTTGCGCAGCGCAAATCTATATGACAACTCATGCGGAGGAAATTCACTAAAAGAATGTTCTGCAGTTATATTATAAGCACGTTTAAGAATAGGGTAATACATATGCAATAGTATGCTGAAAATAATGATCAGAAGACTTAGAAAAAACAAAATTAATAACGTTACTGTACAGTGACTGCGAAGTGATTTACAATACGCATGCTTTTTCAGCTGTTTTCGCTGATTTCTTTCTCTATTCCGGTCTAGAGGATACATGTCAGAGACAAATTCAACCGATTCACCTTGGAGAGGACTTAAACAATCAAATTGTCTGACTTATTAGACCTCAATTTTAGTTTATAAATTTCTGAGTTCGATTGCTCAACCAAGGGGAGCTTTGAGTCTGTCTTTGAGGAAATACAGGATTGTGTATCTACACTGGGTGGTAGTCCATAAAATTTCTTGATATGACTCGAGTGCAACCACCCTTTCCTTCCTTCGATTTTCACGGCTGTCCTTGTGGTGAGTAGAACTAACTTCGGTGACTTCCACCTAGGATCCAGTTGGGTCTTCCGGTCAAAGTTCCTGACCAACACCAGATCACCAGGAACCACGTCATGGGGCTTCACCTCAGTATTGTCGGGAAAAGCTGCGGATACCTGTGAACGACAAGATTGTAGTGCAGACATCAAGGAAGCCAGGTAATCTGTCAGCATATTACAGTCAACGTCAGTGATTTTGCGAGGTATAGGCGTCCCCCACATATTTGGTGGTCTACCGAAGATCACCTCATACGGGGATAGCCCTGTTCGAGAATGTGCTACCATTCTCATGTAAAAGAGCGCAACTGGTAAGGCTACTATCCAATCGACTCCTTTTTCTCTACATATTTTGGACAATCTAATTTTCAAAGTTTGATTATGGCGTTCTACGAGACCTGCTGCCTCGGGATGTCGGACACAGTGAAATTTCCATTGATAGCCTAATAGAAGAGAAACGTGTTTCATTAGTTCGGATGAGAACGGCTGGCCGTTATCTGAATAGACAACACGTGGTAAACCGTACCGTGGGAAGAATTCTCGAACTAACTGTTTGGCAGTAGTCGGGGCAGTGTAATCTGAAACCGGGTATGCTTCTGTCCAACGGGAAAGAGCACAGACAACTACGAGAACATATTTGAATCCTCGACATCGTTCCATCTGGATATAATCCATCTGAAGGACTTCAAAAGCATGATTAGGAGGTTGAAATCCACCCTGCTCTACAGGGATGCTTTTACCTGGATTAAACTGACAACATATCATACAGGTACGAACTTTTTGTTTAGCTGCGGCTCGCAAGTGTTTGTTGAACCAAATGTGTTGAATGCTGTCTAGCATAGCTTTCTCTCCTAGGTGCGCTGGACTATGTATAGTGTTAATGATGACTTGGACCATTGAGTCGGGAAGAAACCATATAGATTTTTCCTTCGTCATCCATCCCTGATCTGTTTGGATCCCTCCTAATTCAGTCCATTTCTTTATTTCTTCTGGTGTAGCATGTGTCTGTATGTCAATTACATCAAGGGCAGGATCCTTAACTGTCATGCAATGTGTTAGTGTCGGGACTATTGTCTTTGTCGCGTCAATTGTGAGAGTCTGATTCTGAGCAGTCTGTTTAGCTGTTCTATCAGCTAGGTCATTACCCTGAGAAATGATATCGGTAACTTTTGTATGGGCTTTGCATTTCATAATCGATATTGCAGTAGGTAGATGAATCGCATCTAATAGGGCTTGAATAAGGGATCCGTGCTGGATGTGGGCACCGTGAGAAGTTAAATAACCTCTCTCTCGCCACAGTACGCCGAAGTCATGGACGACTCCGAAGGCATAACGTGAATCTGTATATATGTTGACTTTTTTATTTTTGGCTTGAATACAGGCTTGTGTCAGAGCGATGAGCTCTGCTGCTTGAGCTGACAAAGTGTTAATACAATTTGTTTCAATGACTTCAGTGTCTGTTGTGACTGCGTAAGCGGCCACTAGCTCTCCTGTACTTGTTCTCAAACATGACCCATCTACATACAATGTCAAGTCTGGATCTGACAAAGGGATATCTGTCAAGTCTTGTCTGGGTTTCGTCGTGATAGTGATAACTTCAACACAATCATGTGCCAATGGATCTGTTCCGCTCACTGGTAACAATGTGGCAGGATTTAACGTATTACAACGTCTGATTTCTATATGTGGCTGAAACAATGTTAATTCGTAACCGGTGAGTCTCGCTATAGTCAAGTGTTGTGTTTGTGTGCGGTTCAAGAGAACCTCTACTGCGTGTGGTACTTGTACTGTCAATTGATGTCCTAACACTATGGCATCGCTTTGTCTGATTGCTAAAGCTGTTGCTGCCACCGATTTCAGGCACGCAGGAAGAGCCTGAGCTACTGGATCTAATGTACTAGAGAAATAAGCACATGGTTTGTGTGATCCTGCTTGTTCCTGAGTGAGTACTGACAAGGCAGTACCTTCGCGTTCTGTAACAAAGAGTGTAAACTGTTTGCTGTAACATGGTGTTGCTAGGACAGGTGCTTGGCATAAAGCTTTCTTTAAGCTTTCAAAGGCGTGTGTATGTTCTTGAGTCCAAGGGAGGACAGTCGATGTGGCTGCCTCCTGTGTTGTCAACTGGATGAGTGGTTTTGCTAGAAATGCATATTGAGGGATCCACTGCCTACAGTATGAAGTGAGGCCTATAAAAGCCCGCACCTCCTTTTGTGTCTTGGGTGGTGGCATGTTAGCGATTAATTGGATGCGGTCGGGTGTAAGCTGCCTTCCCTCCTTAGACAGCGAGTGCCCAAGGTAAACAACTCGCTGGACACAGAATTGCAGCTTAGAAGGGGACACCTTGTGCCCCTTGTCAGCCAAAAATTTTAAAACCGTCAGTGACGCTTTTTCACATTCAGGTTCGCTTCGGGCGGTGATCAGCAGATCATTGACATATTGAAGCAAGGCAGTGTTAACTGGCATGTGGATACTGTCAAGTTCTCGTTTCAGTGCTTGGCTATAGATGCTGGGGCTTTCTGTAAATCCTTGAGGTGCGCGTGTGAATTTAAAACTTCGTCCATTCAAACTAAATCCGAATAAATATTGACTTTCCGGATCAATTGGGACACTAAAGAAAGCATTCTTGAGATCAATTACAGTGAAGAACGTAGCTTCTGAGTCAATAGCTGTGAGTAATGAAGAGATATCTGGGACCACGGGGTATTGTGGCACAATACATTTATTTAATTCGCGCAGATCAATAACTAATCGATATATTGGTGGAGCTTTTGGATCCGTTCTTTTAAGAATCGGAATTATCGTAGAATTACATACATTGGAGTCAGTTTCGACAACCACTCCTTGTGTAATGAGCTCGTCAATGATTTGCAGTAAAGCCACAACAGCATCGGGTGGTAACTTGTATTGTCGTATTCGTGGTAGTACTATTCCTGATTTCAGTGTAACTCGATATGGTGTAATATTCATGCAACCAACATCAGTGGGGCCTTGTGCCCATAAATGTGTAGGTAAATTCTGCAGTCGGTGATCCATGTCTCTGGATACGTAGTGACCTTTAAAGTCACGTAAAAATAGTCGTACTCCTTCCGGAGAACAACATATTATAGCTCCTAGAGCTTTCAATGTTTTTATGCCTAACAAGTTTTCTGGACATGATTTAGTAAGCAATAAATCTGTAGTACGTGTCAATGGACCAATCGTAAGTGGAAGAGGTTGTGTTACATCATTAATTATAGGTTTTCCTGAGAATCCAAGGGAAATATTCTGTGAGCCTGAGAGGGGTGCCCCTGGAACTTCACTACGTCTTATAGTTGTTCTGCTTGCCCCTGTATCAAGTAAAAACTTTCTGTCTTCCCCTAATAGTTCACTATGTACATAAGGTCCCTCTTGGTCTACAGGAACCTCTATAAGGGGTAAGCCAACTTCCCTCTCTAGGCTATCTCATGAGTATCGCTGATAATCGGGATAATGATAATCTGCTTGTGCATACTGATACATCTGTTGTGTCGTTGCTTGTGTTGCAGCAATAGGCTGCGCTTGTGGTGGTGCTACAATTTGTTGTGGAGCTGCCTGTTGCGGAGCTAGCTGTTGCGGAGCTAACCTAGGTTGTGCTTGCTGAGGTATTTGTTGTTGGTTCTGATCCTGTCTAGGTGGACGTGGTCTCTCATGTGTTCTACCTGTAGCAATATTATGTTTCAGGACTGGACAATCGTGTATATAATGACCTGGTTGTTTACAATAGTTGCATGTCCCTTTTGCAGGGCCTGCGAAATCACCCTTTTGATGACTATCGGCTGGAACCGACTGTGCAACAAGCATTTTCATTTTTGTATCTTTCATACGTCTTTGTTCGTGTTCTTGTTCTTCTTTAATTCTATTGTGATGATATTGTAACATCTGTAGCATCTGTGATGGGGTATTACCTTGCCAGGTACTTTCGAATTTCAATACTCTATTCTTAACTTGTATCAGAGAATTTTCAACTAATTTTGTCACAAACAGATGTGGGTATGACTCACTACTGGCTTTTATGCCACTATTTATACCAAAACATTTTTCAAATCGGGAATAGAAATCACTAGTATCTTCGTCTGGCTTTTGTTTACAGGCTGAGATTGCACCCCAGTCTTCCTTTTTCGTAGTTAATAAACGTGGCAGGACCTGTATTAGTAATCCTGCTAGTGCTGTAGTCTTTTCCCCAAGCCCTGCTCCTGCAGCTCGGGCCTTTTCTTCGTTTTCTAATGCTGTCCAATCTATCTTTTGGTCTCCCACCTCCCATTCTTTTTCTTTGAGTTTTTCATAAACACCGGCGGGTAGTAGGACTTTTAATATTTTCATAATGTCGGGGTAGGTATACTCTCCCATGAGTAACATGTCTTTTATCTCACGGTGGAAACCTGCTGGGTCTTTGTCATGGCTGGGTACTACTTTCTTCATTTCTAATAATTCTAATTTAGTTATAGGTGTGTACACAAATACGCGTGTAAAATTATCACCGGCACCTCTGATTGGGTGCACTTCGCGTAACGGGTTCTGTCTATCTATGTGATACATTTTTCTTCCCATAATGGGAACTGGAACGTGTTCTGGGCATACGAAATTTAAATATTGGTTTCGGGATTCTAGGATTTCCTTAATCAAATCAGTACCTGACCCTTTCCATATGTTCGTGAGTAGTTCTGTCAATATGTCAGGTAAGGGTCCTGGATCGGAGTGTTGGCTTTTATATAATATAAGGAGGTGTTGAATCATGTATATACTAGCTAAACGCTGTTCATATGGATCTAGATTCAGAAACGTGTGTGCAAGTACATCGTCATTGTATTCGCTGGGACTGTTAGCCCATTGTACTGCTGACCTGGCTAATTCTCGTTCGTCCATGGAATCGAGCATGTGGTACCCCCTTCGATCTCGGAGTAATTTATCAGCGGCTTGGAATAAGTGTTCGGGGGATTTTGTATTTAACATAGGGTTTGGAAAATGTCTACTATATTCTGGACGTATTGGACGTACCGGATCATTAAAACCTCTGGTATTATTATGGGGTCTTCCTCTACCTACATAAGCTATCGTTTCTACTTGCTCTGACTCTTGCTCCTCCTCTTCTCTGTTTAGGTTAGCGGCGTCTACCTCTAATCTTTCTTCGTGTATTCGTTCTACTTCTTTGCGGATCTTTCGGTACATGGCGACTATACATAACTGTTTATCATGTCTTCCTTCTGATATATGCTGACCCCAAGTGACAAGTTTTTGCATTTCTTCCGGATTTACCCCAGGCCGGTCTTGATTTCTGATTACACAGTTTATGAGGAAACGTAACAATTGTCCCTGTACCTCTGCTTTCTGGTACTCCATGGCTCTGCTAATACTTTCAGGACTTCGCCCTGACTGGACAAAGTGATACATATTTTCTAAATGTGTAGTCATTCCTGGTAGCTTCGTTAAATATATTGCAGCTCGTCGAATACGTAATGATGACAGCAGCATTTCGTCCCGTTTACCGGGCACAGGATCATATCTACAATCTACTAGAAGTTCCTTAAGCATGTCGGGATTTGCTAGTTTGGGCGTACGTTGGAGGGCTAAATCTCTAAGAGTCTGTTTATTTCGCGGCGGAGTGGCAAACATGTCTGTCGTACCTCCTGTAGCACCGTCTGAGGTGCTAGGCACGAAAGGATTCGTTGGGTGTAGGATAGAGATTGTAGACGCGGGAAAAACTGTAGAAACGGACGGGTCTGTTGGAACTTGTGTAGGAGTTTGTAATTGCGGGGATACAGACGGATGCTCTTGGTGTTGAACACCATCGGCAAGCGGTGTGGGTGGTATGGCATTAGCATACTCGGGAGCAGCGTCATCTAAATAGGAGGAAAGAAAAACGTCCTTTGCTGTTTTGGGATGTGATTTGGGATGTGCTTTTATCGGAAACAATGGAGGTGGCAAGTCTTTTGGTATTTCCGGAGTAGCCTTAGGTAACCCTTCAGCCAGAAGTGGATACATACCATTCATAAGGGTGTTTCTTTGTCTATCTACTTGTTCTGAGTTTACTCGAGTACCTTCCTCAAGTAATAGATTTTCTCGAGTTTTATTTGAATTCTCTCTACCTTTCTCTTCCTGTCTGTGTGCTTTTTCTGTACGTCTGTATGATTCTTTACGCCATAATTCAATAGCATCTTTCTGTGACTGTCTGGCTTTCTTTTTCCATAATTCTTCTTCTACTCTCATGATGCAATCTGCATCCCAGGTCCCCGCTGCGGGCCATCTCTGACTCTCTGGTAATTCTTTGGTGTAGTCCACCCATAAATCAAGAAATAATACGGCATCTAGACCATGCTTATGATACATAAAGTATCCTGGAGTATCCCTAGGTGGAATGGGAACAGCTTCTTCGAGTACACCTTTTCTAGTTTTGATCTGTCTTAGTTTCGAAAAGAGCGGCATTTTTTTTTTTTTTTTTTTTAGATCTTGTTTCTAGAACACACTTTATACAAGAAAACACAATAATGAACAGTCATTCACACCACAATATATAGAACGTATTAAAACATTTAACGCTTAATAGTTTTAACGAATAATGATAACTAATAGAAAACTAGTTATTGACATTATACTGACACTAGATAATACTTATTTATATGCAAGACATACTATATTACTATATATACTGCTAAACAGTACAGATACACTGCTGAAACAGTGCAGACCGGATTTGTGTACCCAAACCCGTCTTGACCGGCACAGACTATGTGCACGTAAAATGCCTCCCCGATAATGGTACTCACCGGGTAGCTCGGAACGGAAGGCCTCGGAACTGAACTGAAACTGGACCGGACTGGACTCGACTCGACTGGACTCGGAACTTCGGAACTCGGTGGGACTCAGTATACCTCGGATCTTGCTCTCTCAGCTAGGCTCTGGTCGGGATACTTCGCACTTCTCACCGCCTCGTCTGGGTGTTGATCGCAGCCTCAGTCGTCCCCGCTTGGCCGGAGGGAGATACAGGAAATCCTGCGGGTACGCGTTTTTGTCCGTTCAGCTGTGGCAGGAGACCGGGCCTGCAACGCACCGCCGGCGCGTGAGATGAGAAAGTGTCCCTGTTCGGGCGCCAATTTATGTGGTAAATATTTCGTTACCGGTACTATTTTTTATGCGGTAAAATCTATCAAGAATAACTCAGTAAATATAAGAGGCAGAATCCGTGGTATTAGAGGTTTTAAAAGGCTTTATTCCTATACAAAGGAAGACAATTCGAATTGTGGGCCTTCTGTTCCATCACCACGAAAGTTCAGGAAGGAAGGGAGCATATATTATTGACAGTTAAGCAGTTTTATAGAAAATACATTACAGTGAAACAGATGCAAGAGGCGTAACAGCTGATAAAAGGTGCATACGTAGCTAATAGAGGGCGTAATTCAAGAAACGTCACTAAACATGATGTCACAGGTGGGTGGATCCATAAAAGAATCCTGCAATGTCAGCAGAAATGTTTGGCAAAGATGCGCACGCAGCCGCATGACGTGTGATTGACGTGCAACTAGAGGGTGAAAGGGACTTGACATTTAGCTCTACATGTGGAGACAGAAGTCTGGGGTTATGTCAACCTAATTCCAAATCATATCTAATATCCTATGTTTAAAGAACTGTGTTATCCAAAAGGAAAGGTCTCTTAGGATAGAATCTTATTCTATACTGACTATACTGACTGTTAGTGCGTGTACAAGCGTCTAAGTGTCTACACTAGATGCGAGGGGGTAGGAATATTCCATGGTAACGGGGCTATGAATTACTTGCATGAGGACAACGAGGCCTGGCCCTTTGCACGGTAGCTGGAGGAATGTTTACCTAAACTGCTAGACAGGAATGCATCGGATGAGGAGCGAAGGAGATAATCTCGAAGGTGAAATACAGTTTTTGGCAAGCGACAGGCTGGATCAGGCACCGTTAGCCGCGCAAGGAGTAAGACAAAGTTCATGGTCACAGATGCAGGCTCAGACTGGAGCTTTCAGAGGCAGAAGGCAGGAAAAGGCTTGATGACAGAATTCGGGCCTACTCGCCTGAATCTGTAAAATGTGGAAAGTGAACCATATAAAGTCGGTGGCCTTTCATACTTAGGAATGGAATATCTGACCCATTCATGGTGGATCTGAAAGAGGACATGTTGACGGTGGACACACATATATTTGCGTCTTCAAAAGTGGAATAGGAGGGAACATACATGTACTTATAGCATGCACATGGAGCCGTTGGGGTCTACGATAGGGGACATAACTGATCACAAAATTCATATTTCCTCAACCTGACTGGCAGCTCTCCCGGTCCCAGTGTACTAATAAGGTTGCGCAGGGGGTTACAGCTTATCGGATGGATACTTTCCCCTGGGCCACCCCCACACCCTGTGCCTTACACTCCATTACGGGGGGGCTGCAGACTTCTGCATAATGACGCCTTGATGCGTATGCGCGTCTGGGGGTGGCCCCAGGCCCACTGGAAAGGATGACTCCCCCGGCCCCGCACACCGACAGCCTACCTACCGGCTGTCACTACCCCCTGGAGTTACATGGTGCTGACCGCTAAGGCCCGAAGACTATGCTTACCAATCATGACCTTACCGCCATAGGCCAGCGTAGTTGCCCGACTACCTGGCCTCCCCCTCACTCACTAGGAAGGTCATGTACTGCACCTTACACTCTCCACTCAAACTAGGATGTCCTCCATGAAAGCCTGATTCCCTTTATGTGAGAGGTGCACCCCGTCCTGCGGAAAAAACTGTTCCCCCTTGATGTATCTGTGTCCTATGAACCCTAGTCTAGGGGGCCTAAATAACTTATCAAATTTGTTGTTGATCCGCTTTACCGCATAATTCAACACTCGAACTGACTCGCCCCCCCCCCTCCATTGCGACCTGGGAATCATGTGGGACCACGCTATTATCGACTGGGGACACTGCTTCGCTAGCCACCCAACTTCTGTGAGTAGATCTTCCACTAGTACTCTCCTGCCTAATTGGGCCAACTCGTTACCCCCCAGGTGCAGGATCCAGATTGCCGGTGGTCCCATACTTGTTTTCAAAGCTCGGTTCACCAACTCCCTGAATTAACCTACGCACAAGCCACCCTGACCGATAAAGGATAAGTTTATCCCTAGCTGAGCGGCCCTAGTCTTGCTAGCCCCTGAAAAGAAATTCTTCAAACGGCGAACATATGAGTGCCCTATCACCCAAACATGTTGCTCTTCCTGGTGCGAAGAATGAACTTGCGCCACCATTTTTGTTGCTTGCCTGAAATTCAACGTCCGCCGCTCTTCTGCTTGCTCTTGCGGTTTGAGATTGCGAACGAGTCCAGGCTTCCCTCCTGAGTCACAGGATGAAGAAACTGCGATGGCGTTGAAACAAGAGAGCCAAAGGTAAGTGCCTTGCCATGTTGACATGGAACACACAAATTCCACAAAACTTCATCTAGCACTCAGATAGTGACATTGAAACCCCTTTCCCTGAGTAACAGGGAGAAAGGGAAAAAAAACATTGTGCACCTAAAATTGGACAGTCACACCGTGTTAGAGCATGTGCAGCCGCACATATCTCTTGTAACAGTTAGAGGACCACCTACCGATCCTTTTGAGACACTCGTCCCCCAGCCCTCTTGCTGCTGCTTCGGTGGCTGCTCCTATCCTGAACGAATGAGTCCCGAAGTCAGCAGGGTCTAGCTCGGCACTCTTCAATGCCAGGAGCATGACTTTCCTGAACTGTAACACCGTGAGTGGTGTCCCGTCCCCATGTATCAGGAGAGGCCCTCCCGTAGCTCGTGCCCGTTGGGTCATAAAGGCCTCAAGCCTGTAGACAGGGCAGCATGGTGTGTTCTCTGCCCTGTGTAATACTATGCTCTCTCCCTTACCCTCTTGATCGGTTTTTGATTTCCGGATGGAAATCAGCACTGAATCCTTCTTTATGTTAACGTGTCCCATCTGCAGGCCCCCCAGCCAATCTTCCTTATTCTTTGTGACTAGCTCGCCTACCCTAAAAGCGCAGTCAAATGCCAGGCAGAATGCTGCTTGAAACAAGATCACTTCGCCTGGGGAAGTGCAAACCTGCGGCAGAGCCCCCATTAGCTTCCCTAGTGTTTCTAAACCTATGGGCCTTCTGACATCCGGCTGCCCTCCCTGCAAGCGTTGCCATCCTTTCAGCACCTGGCGTACTACGAAGTTCTTTGTGGGATCCCCCTTTCCCTTCATCTTTGCAAAAAATGATATGGCTGAGATATGTCTTCTTGCCCCTGCTACCGTGCGCCCCTGAACACAAGATATTCAACTACTGACTCATGATCATGCCATTTGTGCGCCCACTGTTCCCCCAAGAACAAGCAAGAAGAGCCAAACGCCCCTTCGTAGGCACTCCTGGTTCTGGGCGCTAGGCTTGCTGCCACGAGGTTCGATACTCGGGGGCACCGAGCTGCCAAAGCTGTTCTGGGAAAGGTGATGGGTGCACTGCTGCCTCTGGAATATGTGACCTGAATGCCTGCATTTTAAAACGAGACAATGCGTCAGCCGCGTGGTTCAGAATACCTGGTACGTGTTTAGCTTTAAAAAGGACATTCAATTTCATGCACTGCAACACAATCTCCTTCAACAAACGCAGCATCATGCTGCATTTAGCTGTTTGGCTATTTACGCATTCTACTACTGCCATGTTGTCGGACCAGAATATTACAGACTGATTCTTTAAAACCTCTGCCCACACAATCAGTGCCACTAGAATTGGAAAAAGCTCTAAGAAACTTATGTTAGCGGTGAGTCCAGATTCCCTCCACCAGTCTGGCCAACGCTGAGCTACCCACTCGCACCCCAGGATGGCCCCGAAACCCTTGCTACCTGCAGCGTCAGTCACGAGACCCAGCTTCGGGCTGGACCTAGGTGGGCTGGGCCACACCACATCAACATGTCCTGCCTGACTTCGTCGGACAGCCTGGTGTGGTGATGCTTCTCCCTGAGGCCTGATTTTGCATGCGCGATAGAGCGAGAGAAAGGGCACGCCATTGGAATTATGCGTAGTTCGAAATTCAATTGCCCTACCACCTGCTGTAGCTGGTGCAGTGTAACTTTCTCTTTCTTGAGACAGTATTGCAAAGCCGCCCTGAAATCTTTGACTTTGTCAGCGGGTAATCTCGAGACCCCTTGGACAGAATCTAGGTCAATCCCCAGGAATTCAATTGCTGTGCTTGGGCCCACTGTCTTACCGGGCGCCAGGGGCACACCGAACTCCTGCATCAAAGTACAGAATTTTGACAATGATGCCCTGCATTCCCCAGATTGTGGCACCCCCAGAAACAGAAAATCGTCCAGGTAATGCAGCACCCATTGATGCCCTGACACCCTCCTGAATGCCCATTCCAAAAATGAGCTAAATTTCTCAAAGTAGGCACAGGACACTGAGCAACCCATTGGCATGCATTTGTCGACGTAATACTTCCCCTGGAACTGGAAACCCAGTAAGTGAAAATCTGCAGGGCGTACCGGTAGCAATCTAAATGCAGACTCAATGTCGGCCTTCGCCAGCAAAGCCCCCTGACCCAATGACCTAAGCATGTCCACCGCTTGGTCGAAAGATGCATATTTCACACTACAAAGTGTGTCAGAGTTGGCATCGTTCACTAAACTGCTCCTTGGTGCAGAAAGATTGTGACCCCGGGCTGGTATCCTGAAACCTTCAACAAACCCCTCCCTGATCGTCCTGGCTGCCTCGGGGCAATTGTAAGATTCTAACCAAGGTATCATAGTGCTAATGTTAACAGGAGATCTAGCCTTTCCTAGCAGCAGGTTGCTATTCTTGTTTCTTTCCCCCTTTGCCCCTGGACTTTTTGTGACACCTGGACTGTTAAAGATAAAACAGACGCCTTTTTTACCATTGCTCCCTGCCTTCCCAGTGAACCCCCCCGTGTTACCGGTGGGGCCTGTCTTAAAGGGCTGAGACCGCACTGCGTCAGGTACCTGCCCCCGCCCATTATCAGCTGCTCCCTGAACCAAATGTCTCAGATGAATAAATATGTCTGTCTGGTTCCATCTTAGGGTTGGATCCTACGCTTTTGCCCTTCTAAACTCCTTGTCATACTCTTTCCACCCATCGCCACCTTGTGTAGCATGGGCGACTGTGATCCTATTCTGATAACATGCCATCTCAGATCCAACCTCTGGGAGAGGCTCTAACATGACAGCCATGAATATAGTGAAACCCTGTATCCAATTGGTCAAATTCTCTTCTACTCTGTATTTCAGGACAATATTGGACCATTCTTTGTAGTGTGTTCATTCCTTGTTCTTTTTCGCCTCTTCTCTGTCTGCCTCATCAATCAAGAGGGAAAACATGCTAACATATTCCCCCTTCCAGATCCTTTCCTTAGTCCCTTTCGACAGATGCCGCCCCAACTGTTCCCTCCCGGAGCGCAACTCTCCCAAACCTAGTGGAGGTAGTGTTGCCCTCGTACCTGCTGGTGCTGCCGCATCAGCCGTCTTGCCCGCGTCTGTGTTCTTTGCGTCACTGATTATCTCCCGGACATCTTCGCCACCGGGGACTGGTGCTGCGGCAACGGGTGTTGCACCCCCTGCCGGTACTGCCGGC
Organism: Triturus cristatus; assembly: GCF_964204655.1. NCBI lineage: Eukaryota > Metazoa > Chordata > Amphibia > Caudata > Salamandridae > Triturus > Triturus cristatus. Next base: position 202,115,230 of record NC_140593.1, read on the forward strand.
ACCTAGCTTGGCCTCCCCTTTCCTAGCTCAGCCATCAATTTCTTTGCCCTTTCAATGGCATCCCCCCTCCAGTTGTCGCCCCTGCGGCATGAGACCAGTTCCCTACCATCTCCAGCCAAGGCAGGACTACTGCCAAGTTGGCGGCTATGTATGGCTCTGCCGGGGTTGCTCCCCCAGTCTCATCCCCCGGTGGAAGAGCGGGGTCAACAATGGGTCCCCCAGGCACAGCACCACTTGGGCCCCCTTCGCCCACGGGGCCTGGCGTGTCTGCTGGTGGGACTGCATCACCTGCGCCCCCCTCACCCTGAGGGCTTGGCACGGGTGCAGGCTCACTTCTTGGTGGCACCACTGCCCCTCTCCCACATGGCTTGCACCTGTACCTCTTTGGCAGTGGCGGGGAGTAGTGTCTTGGTGGGACAATAGGCCGCCTACCCCTCCCTTCTGGCACCTCAGGCCCTTCCACCTTATCTTGCAACCTGTTGAGGGTCTGCCCCATGACCTGGACTTGCTGCATTAAAGCCTCCAGCAGGACGTCCGTGCGCTTCTCGTGCCGCCGGACCGGAGGGGCCATGGCTAACAGATGTAAAATTATATGGGACCTGCCTGCACGCGTAACCGTAGCCCCAGATAGGTGACTGTATCACCCCTTACCTGTAGAAGCAGCAGCCACCAGCCAACCCTTGCACCCACGTAACCAGAGCCACGACCTACTGGCTAACCCAGTAGGCTCAGGTGAGCCACCTGCTCAAACCCTCTGTGGCTCCCAGAAGCGTGAGATGCCGGCTAGCCAGTGCCGCCCAAGCGTGTTCCTCCAATGACCACCAGAGATCTCCTTGGTCCTGGCACCGTCTTGTCCTCCCTTAATGTGTGCTGGGGCTGTGAACGCACAAAGAAAACCAGTTTTGCTGCGCAGCACCCTACCAGTTTGTTACCCCACCACTACTAATCATACTCCACTTAACGCGCTCCTCTGTACTGAGCAGCAGACCCCCAGCAACACACTTAATTATCTCCCCACTTGTAGTGGCGTAGATACCGTTGACCGATTGATTACCTAATCTGCAGTGAGCGTCAAAAAAGGCAACAGAACTTATTTCCTACTCTCCTAAAGGCAATACACTGCACAAACTTTACAATGAGTAACAGTGCATTGAAAAGCTATGGCAACAAATTGCACACAATTCAGAGAGCCAATGAGATAAAATCGCTATTTGTATAGCCCCACCGCTCCCAATATGCAGCTTTACATTTGAGGTGGTGACTGTGCTTCTGCCCTGGTTATGCTTTCACACAAAAGAGCTCTGCCTTACTCAAAAACCTTATGTCTTCCTCTTTACTACACAGGCGCTTTACCGACTGAGCCACAGCACCTACGTGCACAAAGAGCCAAGAAATATGCAGGCAGCATATTTAATCACACGCCACGGTATATAAATGATTATGTTTCTAAAATTCCTTTTAAAGCCCTACTAGAGAATCGAACTCTGGACCTTCCGATTACCAAACTGACGCTCTGCCCACTGTACTAAGCAGACTGTACATAGAGAACATAAAAAGAGCCTGAACACGGCAAAGCCTCCTCGATAGGGCTAAATGCAGGAGGGACCGTAATGTGCAATTTATCAGAGGCTAGCCAGGTCCTGCCTCCACCATTCTATATAGAATGCCCCCGCTTCTTGTCACGCCCGCAGCACACGCGTCTTACCGGGTTAGAGCGGGCAGGCTTCCGAAACCGGCACGGCAGCGATGCCTCACCACAGTGAGGATGTCGGGGAATTGGAATAGGGGTCCCCGCGTAGACACTGCTCCGGCACCGCGCCGCGTCTTCACTGCTCGCGTCGAACTTCCGCTGCGACTCCACCGAAACACCCCCACAACGACGTCGATCACCTGAAAAGAGAAAAAAGAAAGAAGATATTAAGGGCCAGCAGCCGGCCCGGTGAACGCTGCCTGTGGGGAGCAAGAACAAGAGACTGTTCTGCTCCCCACCACCCCCTTTTAAAGAGGGCGTGCAGGCTGACAGAATGAGACCGGTCAGGTCGGCCTGGGCGCAAGCTGGATGTTTCTGAGCCGGAAGCACCGAAGTGATCCCGGCTCACAGAGGTCGCCTCACCCTTTGGTCGTTGCGGGGGGAAGGGGGGGAAGGAGCGCCGCGTCATTTGCTGATGCGGCCTCCCTCCCCCTACTGGTGGCCGGGGACTGGTGTGACCGCCATAATGGCGGCACGGTCTAGTCAGCCCTCGCCTTCTCCAGGTTGCACAAGAATAGTGTACAGTGAGAGGATGCGTTCGTTGATCATATTCTTGAGGTGTCATTTTGATTGTTGGCAGCATACAACGCAACAGTGTCACATAACAGCGAGGATCACAGGGCTCTGAGAGTTTTCTATATAATATACGTAACAACTGTACATGGTGAGCTTTCTAAGTGCACAATTAATCCATTGTGCGAAGTAATCCCGGCCCCATGCCGTCTTTTTATGCCTGAGCAATTCACAGTATAAGACAGAGAGACAGTGACAAACATACAGCTGAAGATATTGGACAGAAAGCACAAGAAAGATTGAAATACTGCATTGCTGAGTCTTTACAGCAGGCAATAAACCGCTTCCAGGGTTTCTTTTTTTCCGGGAAATCAAAGGAAGGAATATTAACAAGGCCGGCTCCTCGGAAGCAGGTTTCATACACCTCAACTCCGTACGCACCTCCGGAACAGGGTGGGCCACGGGTTTTAAGAATGAATGTGTGAACGAGTGAAATGAAGGACTATAGACGCTTTTCAGCTGCTGTCCTTGTTATAGTAATATTGTGGGGTCCTGGAGTTGCGATCCACCCCCACAACATCCTCCTAGTCCTAATTAAAAAATTATAGGGGGTCACGCATGTGCAGGAACATACAGCGCCGGCACCATTTGTGTGGCAAAGGTCAAGGCCACATATCTCGCTCCGCGCCGCAGCATTTCACAAAGGGGCCTAACAGCAGTCAACTCAACAGAGCCCTCTGTGTGACTGTGAAATCTCTTTCCAGGTCCGTTGAGCCCCCCACAGTTCCCTTCAACTTGATTTTCTGAAAATGTCTGCTCTCATCTCCTCGAGGTCGAGGCCTTAGTTAATGAAGCCCTTCTCCTCCATGCCATTAACTGTGAGAAATAAATCCTCCCAGCAAGAAATGGAAAATAAACCAGCAGATTCCAATTGCGTGATGTATTATATTTTAATCCATAATATATGAAGCCAAATGGGATTTGTAGTGTAAGCATGCAATAGGGGCACTGTTGTGTTTTAGCTTGTAACTTTGTTTTAGTGTTTTTTTGTCACTGTGTCAGAGCGTCTGCTCACTCTGCTGCCTGCTTGGGCTGGTTTGCTGCGAAAAAGGGGCACAGGTAACTTGTAACTTTATTTTAGTGTTTTTTGTCACTGCGTCAGTGCGTCTGCTCACTCTGCTGCTTGCTTGGGTTGGTTTGCTGTGAAAAAGGGGCACTGTTAACTGGTTGTAACTTTATTTTAGTGCATCAGAGTGCGTCTGCTGTCCGCTTAGGAAGCTTTGCTGCGATAATTACTAATACTGACTGACGTCACGCCAGGCTGGGGGGTGAGTGACTTTGTTTCCGTGCAGTGGGCCATGGCAGTAGTTGTTGGGGGCTGTTAGATTTGGGGGTTTCTAGTTGGCATAGGTAGGTACCCTTGCGTCTAGTCAGGGTAAGGGGGTACACTCCTAAAATAACCCCTGCTCACCCCCTTGGTAGAGTGGCATGAGCAGACAGGCTTATCTCAGAGGCAGTGTGTAAAGCATTTGTGAACACATACAGTAATCAAGTGACAACACTACAGATGGACACCACACAAGTTTTATATCAAAAATAAGGAATTTTTATATAGATTTATCACAAGACCATAAACGACAAAAATCCACAATACTGTTACTTTAAAATGGTAGAATTTAGCTTAGTTCTCTTAAGATGGTAAATGCGACACTCAGAGTTCAATGTACCTTAAGATGCGGCACGCAGGGCAACGAAAGAGTTGCAAAGATGGTGAAGCGTTGAAGATCCGGTGCAAATAAACAAAGATGGCGCTTTCTTCTTGATGCGACACGCTTCCCGGTGATGCAGCCGCATCTGCGGCGACGTCGATCCTCTTCTCTGTTGATGAGCCGCGACAGTCCCTGCGACACGCTTCCCAGTGATGCGGCGGCATCTGCGGCGACGTCGATCCTCTCTCCTGGCGATGCGAGGCGCTTCGGTGGACCTGCGTTGACTCAAAGATTCTTTTGCGACCCGCTTCCCGGTGATACGGCGGCATCTGTGGCGACGTCGAGCCTCTTCTCCCGAGGCGCTTCGTGTTGTGACGCGGCAGCGGTAGTTCGGCGACACACTTCTAGTTCTTGAGTCGCACTTCAAACTCCTTGTGACACGCAAGTCCTCAAGAGGTCCAGCACAACTGCAGGCACTTTAAAAGAACTCTTGGGGAGATGGTGGGTGAAGTCTGTTGTCTCTGAGACTTCCGCAGGAGGTAGGCTCTTTTCCAAGCACTTGGAGATCCTTCACAAGTTGAATGAAAATGCACACAAAGTCCTTTCTCCTTTCTTTGGCAGTCAGGCAACCACTGCAGGCCAATCCCCCAAGCAGCACTTCAGCTTAGAGATAGTCTCTCCTCAGTTTCTTCTGGTTCCACTCCTCAGCAAAGGTTTCTTCTTGTTTCCCAATGTGGTCTAAAGTTCTTGGGTTTGGGTCCCCATATTTATACCAAGTTTCTCTTTGTTCTCTGAAGGCAGAGAGGCCTTTGCCTAGTCCAAACTGGTCAGTCCTGGAGCACTTTGTTTACATGACTCCTTCTTTCCTTTCAGAGAGCAGGGCAGAGACATAAGACGCACCACAGGAGGCGGAGCCAGCATTGTGGAGGGAAGGCACAGACCTATTCAGGTCCCAGGTGCAACTTCTCCCACCTATCTAGATGCAGATCTCTCTAATCAGCCCTGTGCTGACTCACCCTGTCTCCTGGAACCCCCCAGCCCCTGTCACTCAAACTCCAGACAAGGAATACACAGCGTAGCAGAGGCAGGTTTGGATTGTTAGACAAGAAAATACCTACTTTCTAAAAGTGGTATTTTCAAACACAGAATATTAAAACCAACTTCACTAAAAGATGTATTTTATCATTCTGAGTTCAGGCATACTAAATTCGAATTTCTACCATGTTCCCTGAGTCAGTTAGGATTATAAGATGTAATGATCACACTGCCCATTCTGGCCTCTGGAGAACAGGTAGCCTTGCAATAGTGAAAAACGAAAATGGCTGTCATTCACTATTAGAACATGCCACACACACCAGGGCATGTTCCACCTTATACTTACAATGCACCCTGCCATTGGGCCTACCATAGGGGTGTCTGATGAAAAGGGAAGGTTTAGGGACTGGCAAGTGGGTGCACTTGCCCAGTCCGCATGACAGTACCAGACTGCACACAGGCTCTGCAATGGCAGGCCTTAGACACACTTTTACAGGCTGCTTTTGTGGGTGGCGCAACCAGTGCTGCAAGCCCACCAGCAGTATTTGGATTACCAGCCCTGGGCACTCCTGGTGGACTGTACTAGGGTCTGACAGGTAAACCAAACCAACCAATCATGGAATCACTAATTCATGCATCAATTTACAATAGGGAGCACTTGCACTGTGGCACTGGTCAGCAGTGGCACAGTGCCCAAAGCATCTAACACCAGCAAAAACACATGAGGCAACAGCAAACATGGAAGGGAGACCCACGCCAAGGTTCCAGGTCTAACAGGGGCCTTCTGTCAGAACAGAAGCCAGGCAGCAGCGGATCCAGCAGCACTGCATGGCAGGGGTGATTGACTTTCAGTACACGGGCATAAGGCAGCATTGATCGTTTTGTGGAGGATTGCTGTAATGAGAAACTGAAAGGCTGGTGCAGGAACTTTGCCGCCCTAGATAAAGTAAGTTTGGTCTGCATGATGCAACATGCTGTAGTCCCAACTGTTAGTACCCCAGACCAGTACATCCCCATTGCCTTGGCCTGTAGCAGTGGTGTTCATCTTGGGCTCACAAGGGCAAATCCATGCTATATCTTCAGGTTATTCACTTGGGATAAATGTATATAAATTAGATGGGGATTATTTAGATAGGTTATCTTGAAAACCTGAATGGTCCAGTCCTCATGTACCTTTGTTGGACCCACCTGGGACCATATTAGATTCATATTTCAGGAGCACCCAGGCACACCATCAATTGTGAACGCTTGGTGTAGACCGAGATAGTAGTATGCTCAGCTGTGGAAAAAAGATGTGCTCTCCTTTGCACAGTAATAAACTCTGACAGGTCACCCTTGCGTTACGGGAAAAGCACATCAGTTAAAGACAAAGCCATTGTATGAAATGTGAGCTCAATCTTATACTGCTAGTGGACCTGGCCACATTTTCATGAGGGGGCAAGAGCAGTGTGTGCAGGGCCCACATTCAGGATAGATCGGATGTCTGGCTCCCTTATTTTTCCTTCGAAAAGCATTCCTTCATAGTGTGCACTGACTATGCACCGACCTTATTTGTGTAGCTCAATCTCAACACTTCCCGACAGCTTGTTTGCCCCAGTGTCCACATCAGTAGTATGCAACAACAAGGTGATGTATTGAATGCTTGAATTAATCTCAGTCACTGGCAATCACTCTGGGCCGCACTTCAGTCCACCGGTTTTTGCCCATTATGCCACCTCAGTCTGGACCCAGCCATTTGCAAATCAGTCTTGACCCTGTTCCAATGCGAATAGTCCAGCCAGAAGTACCAGGTCAGGTCCTCCCTGAACTGGAACACAAACAATGTAGGACCGGTGTTGCCCTGATTAGGGCTCTTCAGCCAGGTACAGGTTGGTTCCAGTGGACAGTGAGCATTGGACCCACATGTGGGCATTCCCGTCCCACTTAAAACGACACATTAAAGTATACAAAAAAGTTTAGGTTTGTGCCTTTTTTAAGGGAAATATCTCTATTTCTCCTAATTTTTCCTTTTTCTATGTGTGTTGCCTTCTGCAGCACACAGAGAAAGAGGAAAAAGCCTCTTGTGATTGCCCGCAACGCAGGCACCCTTGCACCATGGTGCAACGGGGCCTGCATTTGCGCACGGCAGCTCATTGTGTGCGGGTGCAGAGACAGGAATGCGCCGTATCTGATAGATACAGTGCATTCATGCCCATTTCTTTTGCCGCAGGGCAGCGCAGCAGGAAGGACTACTGTGCTGCCCTACAGCAAAAACCTCATAAATTAGACCCTAAATGCAGACTACTTTGTTCTGATTTTCATTTTTTTCCTTGTTATGCTCTACATTTATATAGGTTTTATTATTTATGTTTCAATTTAAAAATTAAACTTATTTTGTTAACTCCTTTTTCTCTATTGTAATTTCTGAAGCACTTTATAAACTATATCTGTCACTTTCAGTATATCTCTGCTTTCCATCCAAAATCTTGTCGTCAGGTTTGTATGTTTTGCACCTTAATTTCTGTTATGTGGACCTTCTGTCTGTGTACATTTATAGTATATATATGCTATATTTTACAAACTAAACACAGTTTTTTTAAATATAATCTGTTTGTCCGGCTAATCTTGAACAAGCATTAAAAATGCAACAGGTCTTGCCTTTTATTGAGTTAAAGCCATTTGCTTTGCTATACAATACCATTAGCAAAGCACATGGCTTTAACTTAAAGGCGAGACCTATTGCATTTTCAATGCTTGTTGCATATGTATGAGGTGTAAGGGTTTGGGAGCAAAACAGTTTGTTAAGAATAACATTCATGTTTAGGCGTGATGCTTTTCAAGCCTGTGGGCCATTGTTTCTGAGCTTTCTAGACGGGAGTACGCCAAAGTGCGGGACTATCTTCCAGTTCGTAAGACACTTGTGTGACCAGTTCCACGCGCCACAAGACCAGGTGGGATGAAGACAGATTTTTGATGAGAGGAATGAGAGGTCCGGAGACTGAGACGGGCAGACAAAGACTCAGAAAAAGAGCGAGAGAAGCGGCCATTGAACCAAAGGAGCTGAAATAGGTTCACTCAAGAGACAAGTGGCGGGAAAGAAGAGGGAGAGTGAAAGGGACAGAGAGCAAGTGACATAAACACAGATGGAAGAAAAACAAGCGCGGCCCGTCATGGGACAGACAGAAGATGTGCACAGTTTCTTCACTGTGTGCTTCGACTGATGCATGTGAACATGAAGGCGCGTTTCAGCGATACAAGAACTACGGCTGGGAAAGAAAGATCAGCTTATCTGACTGCTAGAAAGATTGCATTACACAATGAGTCACCAATTCACACATTCTCCGGAAGATTCTGATAGGGCACCCTTGTATCGGTAGACCGTGCACAAGAAGCCATACTCGAGATAGGCCCTTTGTGCTTTGATTGATGCCACTTAATTGATTGTAAATGCGTGTGGTAATGAAATTAGGGGCTATGAAGACGGATTTTATTAGATCCATGCTCATATGCTGGGCATAAAGAATGAGTGTGCAGTGTAAAAATAGATTCAGGTTGTTGGAGCCGGCATCAGCCTTCAGGCTGCTTCTACTCCGAAGTGCTGACAGGGGTTGGCGAGTCGTGACAAGCGCCAGTCAGTAGCATAAGCACATGGAAGCGCAGACAGGTAGTGCCCAGCATACCTCTGCGAAAGTGTGCTGCACAAGCCACAATGTATCAGAGGGTTACAATACAATTTGTATTTCAGTTTCTACTCATCAAAGCTGGTTCATCAAGTAGCTGTAGGGGCGGGCCAAGGTTATCCCAGAAGAGGAGGTTATCTACACGCACCACAACAGACTCCATCCCTTAGAAAGAATGGTAGCCCATCAAACGTAGGGGCAGGTAACAGATACAGCTGCAAACGTAACTCACCTGGGTAATCTGGCATGGTTCGCGTCCTCCTCAATCACCGTCGAACGTCTCTGATTGCTGATAAAAACCACAGACCTCACACCTATGGGTATTTATTGATCTCTGCATTTTGAAACGATTTCTGTAAGCGTCTGTCGCAATAAAAGCCCATAGTCTGCAGAACGTGGATTTTCCACAAGTTATTAAAGAAAGGTCCCATTATTCGCAGCGCTTAACAAAATGAGCACTCACAGAAAATCAAGGGGCATATTATCAAGCCAGGCGATAAAATTATCGCCGCTTTAGCGGCAGAAAACTGCCGCTAAAATGGGGATAATGGGCTTGATAAAATGCTCTATGGAATTCCAATTGAAGCCCATGTTAGAAGTCCTTCACATTTAACATGGGCTTCAATTGGAATTCCATAGAGCATATTATCAAGCCCATTATCGCCATTTTAGCGGCAGTTTTCTGCCGCTAAAGCGGCGATAATTTTATCGCCTGGCTTGATAATATCATATGCCCCCAAGTGCCTCTGAAGAAAAGCTATTTAAGAGATACACAAAGTGAGGAAAGAGCACATCTCACTTTAGAAAGCACGATCGCTGCCAGTGGGCTTGAAATAAAATAAAGCATCATTGTTCTAGCCCGATGTCAAGGGATCCTGCGCTCGAGGTGCTGCCCCCAGCACTTATGGGGCAGGCACGGCCTTCCAAGCACAGCCCTTCATTAAGACTCAGCCGTTACCAGGACTTTGAGATATGCACAACATTTGGCCAATGTATATTTTCTACAGTGCAACTGCAAGCAAAGCCGGGAACTGTACTGTCACCCTGGCTACTCAGAAAGACAAATACCGAAATACTTGGATTAATCGCGTCCATTTATTTTTGTACAATGCGACTTGAAAAACTGCACAGGTCTGGTCGCTCTGAGCTGGGAGAGCACAGTCTTTACAGAAGAACCACCATAACAATCTTATTCTATTCCAAATGATAAAAACCCTATTTTAGTATTCTACTCCATTTTAACAGAGCATCCTTACTGGCCGCTTGGCAGCGCTTTGTACTGGCACATACTGAACGCCTGGCAGCGATTTGTACTGGCATATACGGAACGCTTGGCAATGCTTTGTACTGGCATATACTGAACACTTGGCAGTGCTTTATACTGGCATATACTGAACGCTTGGCAGCATACTGAACGCTTGACAGTGCTGAGCACTGGCATATACGGAACGCTTGGCAGTGCTGAACACTGGTATATACTGAAAGCTTGGCAGCGCTTTGCACTTGGACAGACAGAAGATGTGGATGCGGGGACTGCCTTTACTCTGCTCCGCCAACCTCGCCCTTGCCACCGTACCGCGCATCCAACGAACAACCTCTGGCGGCAGATCTTTTTGTTTCCTCGCCGCCAAGACCTGGAACACCCTCCCCACCCATCTAGGACAGACCCAAGACCTGCTCACCTTCAGAAGGCTCCTCAAGACTTGGCTCTTCGAGCAGTAGCAGCACCCCGCCCCCCCCCTCCCCCAGCGCCTTGAGACCCTCACGGGTATGTAGCGCGCTTTACAAGTTCACTGATTGATTGATTGATTGATTGATTACTGGCGGCGAAATAAAAGTCCCCAGTGTATCACACCGCCAGTAAAGCATCCAATCCCCGCGGGCACATCCTCTGTCTCGTTTGTCTCCCCATGTGCACGCTGGAATCGTATCAATTCCAAAAGGCCTCTGCATGGCAGGGCACCGCATGCGCTGCGTTCGCCAGGCCGAGACCTAAAAAATCAAGGATGAATTGCAATCCTGGGATGGATCTCTTTCGCCAATCGCCATCTAAATTTTGTAAGTATTTGCAATATATCCAGTTACCAATGGTGTGAGCCTTGATGACTTCCTCAACCAATACAGTAAAGAGGCAGAGATGTGTTACAGGTAGAAAACACTTAGAGGGCTTGTTTCTATTGGTTGTGTGTGCTTGGCTTGGGTGTCATTTTTCAAGCAGATCAGTCAGAGGATTGGGCAAATTTTTGATGTTTCTAATGTTTACTTCACACTTGTGGTTTAAAATGCTATATTTGGATCCTGTTTTTGCAACAATTTGCAGTAAATATGCGATGTAAAAAGCCACCATTTGAATCCATTTTGTGCAAACATTTCTTGTGGGGGGAAACACCCCCCCCCCAACCTTTTCAGTTCAGGCTCGCTCGCTTCGCTCGCTGTACCAGAATACAATTTTTCGCCTCACCACTTTCAAAATCCACCAGCCGCCACTGATTATCTGGTGAAAAGTGACAGATTGCGGGTAAGTGACACATTAGGGTATCTAAGAATATTGCACATTATAGGTACAAAAGTTCACATCGCTATAGCATAAATTCAGATTCAGAATACTGTTGACATCTGCTAACTCGTGCACAAGTGACAAATTATGATTAACTCAGTCATTGTCAATGGCGTGCTCGCCCCAATGCTAAGCTGCATCTTTCATATTTTTTTCTTTTTCACATGAAACATACACAAACATTCTCACCCCGGTTGGGGATTAGTTATTTATTAGCCCAATATAACTGATATCCTGGATCGGGTCCGATAAAAATGTCATACCCTGAGTTTTCCCCATTATGGTCCACGATAGTAGGGGCCTGTTATTTTCTGACCCCCTGTTTAAGGAGGAATTGTAATTCCGAGTTTAGTGGTAGCTATCGAATGCCTTGGGAGTTTCCCCAGGTACACTTTGGCACTTAAAACCTGCTGAATTTTACCGGGGGAAGATGTTCGATTAATGCAGGTACGTGAGGAATTTTGTGTGCAAAGCATTAAAATCCACGAGTTATGCCGCATTGAAAGGGGCATAACAATCTGGTTAGTTGGCTTCTTCCACGAATGCGCAAGCCAAATCCATGGGGCTTTTCTTCAGTTGCTTTTCAGAGATATAGGGTCTCATTTATGGTGAATTGGCGTAGGGCAGCGCCACATGTCTGTTTGCTGCTCTGCCCTACGCCAATGTGAAAGGGACAAAATGCACCGTATTTATGAAATAAAAGACATTCCTGTCCTTTACTCCTGGTCTTGTACACATTTTTCTGCCTAGCACCAATGAAGGCAGCCTTGCACTATGGTGCAAGGGTGTATAGTGCAAGGGTGTCTACGTTGTAGGCAGGATTGTTTTTGTGCAGGAAGGGGCACCTTCCTGTATTAAAACAATTCCAAAGGGCTTTTTCCTCTTTCACACATAGAATGAGGAAAAAATGACTCTGGGGAGGGGATTTTGGCGCTGCCCCAGGTTTATGTAATTAAGTAAATCAGCGGCAACCTGAAATTCCATGGGTGTTGCATGAGAAAACCTACCACAATGCCCATGGAACGCCTCCCAAGTGCAGAGTAAGGTAACACAGCGATTTGTGCTGTGTTGCCTTACTTATGATTTATGAGGCCACTCAAAGACACGCAGGGTGGCTTCGCATGGTTTCATAAATCTTTTTAAGAGCCCTGCATCATGCATGTGGTGCAAATGTGACGCAGGGCTCTTATAAATAAGCCCAATAGTGCTCACTTGCACCATATGTACAACACCCTGTAGGACTTCCTGCCCTTCAATTTCAAGAGATTGCAAGGGAGGATTTCCTCCTCTTGAAGAACTTGTTTGGATTCTTTGGGAGACATAAGAGGGAAGGAGGCTTCCAGCACTGGAGAGTGATTTCTCATACCAAGGATGTCACCTCGCATGCTTATCTTTTAAAGAGGCCCTGTCTGATATTTGCCTTCTAGTGACTCCTACAAGACTTTGAAAGCATCATATAGCAAACATTTAAGGGTAGAGTGTTGACAAAGGTATAGGAACCAGTACAGTATTCCTACCAATAGCATGCCAGGATTTTCCCTTAAGAACATCTGTTCAGAAACATTTCCTCAGACCAAGAGTTTGGAACCACTTGGCAGGAGTACTTTCCTCGTTGTGAGAAGATTTTTTATATAGCGCATGAATGAGAAGATTTTTATATAGCGCATGGCTACCCGGGAGCATCCCAGCGCTGCGGACTATCGTTAGAGGAAGGAAGACGTTACGGGAATAGCCAGGTTTTTAGGTGCTTGCGGAAGGTGAGGAGGTTGGGTTCCATGCGGATGGGGGGAGGGAGTGCGTTCCAGAGCCGGGATGCATTGTATGAGAAGAGGCGTCCGCCTGTCCGCGCCTTCTTGATTCTGGGTGTATCAGTTAGGTAGAGATCATCTGACCGCAGATTTCTGGTGGCTTTGTAGGGTTTGATCAGGTTCTTAATGATCGGAGGACCCTTGCCCTGCAGATTTTTGTGTGTGATGCAGAGGGCCTTGAATTGTATTCTCTCCTGTATGGGGAGCCAGTGAAGTGTTTTTAGAGCGGGTTTGGTGGAGCAATGTTTTTTTGTATTAGTGAGGAGTCTTGCTGCCGAGTTCTGGACCACTTGGAGTTTGGAGATAACCGATACGGGGGCGCCTAGATACAGGCCATTGCCGTAGTCCAGCCGGGAGAGAACAAGCGACTGAATCAGGAGCTTTCTTGAGTGGGCAGGTAGGAGGGGCAGTATTTTCCGTGTAGTTCGAAGAAGACCATGGCAAGTGGCGGCGGTTTTTCTGGCTTGGGTTTTAAAAGTGAGCTCGTGGTCGAGCCAGATACCGAGGCTTTTTATTTCTTTTTTGGGTATAGGAGCCGGTCCCATGCATGAAGGCCACAATGAGTTGGGGTTGAATGATGGTTGATTCCCTAGCAGCATGAGCTCCGTCTTTTCGCCATTGAGTTTGAGGTGCGATGCACTCATCCAACTGTCTACTTCTTTGAGGCAGGTGCACAGATTCATTGAGGACTGTTCCGACTGATTGAGTGTTACGATTAATTGGGTGTCGTCTGCGTAAGTGACTATTTTGACACCAAAGGGGGTTACTATCTCAGCCAGAGGAGACATGTAAACATTAAAAAGAGTGGGGCTCAAGGATGAGCCCTGGGGAACCCCGCATTGAAGCGGCACTGGTAGGGATCGGGTGTTGCCTTCAAACACTTGGAAGGATCTTTCTTCCAGGAATGATTTGAGCCATGCTAGGGCCATGCCTGTTACTCCTGCCTTTCTGAGACGGTGGACCAGAGTGCAGTGGTTTACCGTGTCGAAGGCTGAGCTTAGATCCAGGAGGATAATGGCTGAGGATCCTCCCGAGTCTAAGATCTTTCTAGCCTCCTCCACTACCGCTATAAGCGCGGTTTCCGTACCCTGGCTGGGGCGGAAGCCAGTTTGAGAGGAGTGGAGTCTTCCGGAAGACTCAAGGTGGGCGGAGAGCAGTTGATTGACATATTTCTCTGCCATCTTGCTAACTCCTGGGAGTAAGGAGATGGGGCGGTAGTTAGCGATCTCTGTGGGATCTAAGTGGGGCTTTTTTAGTAATGCTTTAACCATTGCTTTTTTCCATTCTTGTGGGACCAGACCCTGTGATAGAGAGGCATTGATTAGTTTAGTGATGGGGGGGGATAAAAGTAGGTGTTGCTAACTTCAGAATGTTGATTGGTGCCACGTCCAGAGGGGATCCGCTCTTGATTGAGTCTATGATAGGGAAAAGGAGTTCTTCTGTGAGTGGAGTAAAATATTCCAGGCATGTAGGGTCGGCCTGAGATGTTGAAATGTGATGTTCACAGTGGGGTTCGTTGTTGTTGAATGGGAGGTGTGTAAGAATTTTTTGAATTTTGGTATGGAAGAAGTCTGCTAGTTCTTCACATCGTTGGCCAGATGGGTCGGGGGGGGGTGGAGGGTCGGGGACTTTCATGAGTTTTTTTACAATTTGGAAGGTTTCTCTGGAGGAATTGGATGCGGAGAGGATTTTTTCCTCATAATATGCTGCTTGAGTTGATTTTATTGCTGCTTTATAGGAGGCGATAGAAGACCTATATGTGGTCTTGGTTTCGCTGGCGAAGTCTTTCCTCCAGGCTCTTTCAAGTTTTTTGCATTGTTGTTTTAATTTTCGGAGTTCAGGAGTAAACCAGGGGAATTTATTTGGTCTAATTTTTTTTTGTGTGTCTTTTTTTGGAAGTACTAGGTCTAGCGTGTTCTCGATCCATGATGAAAATTTATTGTTTGCAGCTGAGGGGTCGGGGTCGTGGCTGGGTAAAGAAGCTTCTAGTGCCCGCGTCCAGTCTTCTATGTTTAGTTTTGGCCAGGGCTGAGCTTGGGAGCGAGGTGGTGGTTGATGGGGACCTGCGGTGGGAGGGTGCCAAATGAGCGGGACTAGAAAATGGTCCGTCCAAGGAAGGGGGATGGGGGCCCTACATTCTAAGTGAGTAATATTGGAGAAAATAGGGTCAAGGAGGTGACCTTTGATGTGTGTTGCTTGGTGAATCTTTAGATGTAGCTGGTAGGCTGCTAGATCTTGTGTGAGATCGTCAGCTGCAGTGTTTGGCGAGTTCTCAAAGTGGAGATTGAAGTCTCCAAGAAGGATGAAATTGGGTGCGGTACTGGCCAGGGAGAAGACGGATTCTAGTAGGGAGGTGCGGAATCGGCCCTGTGCTCCAGGGGGGCGGTATATGAGGATACCGGAGAAGGAGAGTAGCGGAGTAAATTCAATGGTGAATTGGGCGTTTTCGCAATCTAGGAGGGGGCTGTCCAAGATACGACAGTGAAGGTGGTCTTTGTAGATGATTGCGATCCCGCCGCCTTTGTTGCTGGTTCTATCTAAACGCTCAATTAAGTATCCAGGAGGTAGAGCCTGAATAATATCAGGGTCTGAGCTTGGGGTTAGCCATGTTTCCGTTAGGAACAGGACGTCGAGCTCTGAGTCGTTTAATAGCAGATTTATTTCAGTACTGTGTTTCGGTAGGGAACGACAGTTTAGAAGTGCCATTTTGAATGAGTTATCTGTTAGATGGGGAGTTGGCCTTTTTGGGATTACATAGGGGCAGTGGGCACATTTGTGGTGGGATTTTTCGACTGTGATGGAGTGGGAACATGAAGGCTTAAGGTTGCTGGATAGGTGAAGTAGGTGTTCTCTTGAATATCGGAGGGGGGGGAAGCTAGGGCATTAGGACTGGCCCCTGGGCCCGGTCTGGCGCGGACGGGCGCAGACGGGCTTGCCTTTGGCGCGCCAGCGGCGCGCCAGCGGCGCGCCCGCAGCGCGCGTCCGCTGCGCGTCGAGGCAAGCATGGGGTTTTAAGCAGTGGGTTAGGCAGCTAGACCGCTAACCTTCCCTGTGCCGATTTGAAGCACTTCCGGTCTGCGTTAGCCTTCCCTCCACTCAACCGGAACAATCCGTGGTGGACCGGGGAAGACGCTGACCTGTGCTGGTATGCGAGTGAGGGTGGAATAGGGTGAGTGCTCTTTTAAAAACTGATAAACATAGTATAGCTACGACGATATAAAATGCAATTTTTGTTTAAAAAGGTGCAAGCAGAGTCAAGCTGTGAGCGTCACATATATTTCACATTGCTTTCCACATAGCTTTCCACAATACTGCTGGTAACAGAGTGATAACAGAATAAAAAGTTTAGGAGCCCTTTACCAGGCGCTCCGTTCACTTCAGAGTTACCGTCTGACTCCTCTAGCGCGTCCGCTGCGCGTCGAGGCAAGCATGGGGTTTTAAGCAGTGGGTTAGGCAGCTAGACCGTTAACCTTCCCTGTGCCGATTTGAAGCACTTCCGGTCTGCGTTAGCCTTCCCTCCACTCAACCGGAACAATCCGTGGTGGACCGGGGAAGACGCTGACCTGTGCTGGTATGCGAGTGAGGGTGGAATAGGGTGAGTGCTCTTTTAAAAACTGATAAACACAGTATAGCTACGACGATATAAAATGCAATTTTTGTTTAAAAAGTTGCAAGCAGAGTCAAGCTGCTGATGATACCTATCACATGGTGGTGTGTTTTACATCAGTTCTACGAGGTGTGACAATTTCAGAGTAACCTGATAACTTGATTAATTTTTCTGGGTTATGTTGTGGCAGTGAAGAACACCTGTCTAGTTGCAAACTGAGGCCGATAAAGGCTCTCCCTTTTCATGCTTGCATACCTGCTCCAAGGACATGATCCAGTGCTGGGGAAGGCATTCCCTTAATTGACCACCATGGAAATGAAGCCCTGAGTCTGCTGTCAATGGAGTTCTTTATCTGCTGAAGGAACTCCGCTCTTGTGAGCTATAACACAGTCACCCTTTCACCATGGTGTGAGGCAGCAAACAGTGTGCCAGCAAAGGAAGAGAGCAGAAGTGCACCATATTTTAGTAGATGTGGTGCATTCCTGCTCTCTCCCCTTCATAAAATGCAGTGCAGCAACATGTCTTGTTGGACTGTGTTGCATGAAAATGCACCCATAGATATTAGTGGTAGAGATAATGGTAACGGTATAAACAAGAATGAAGGTAAAAGTTTATTTGCATCTTCTACGTATGTGAGATGGCTTTATGGGGAACAGGAAAGGACTAGAATTCACTCACAGAATACATATCACTTAGTTATATCGCAAGGTAAATACCCAATTCATAACAATACACAATAGAAGGCAAGACCTACTAAACTAAATGACCCTATCTATATAACCTATAGACTTACTAGGGTAGTAAGCTCTCAGCAGAAATCCGAGTCATGAGAGATCACAATCCCTAATGGTAAATTCAGGTTAAAGGTGTCAGGAAGCTGCAAGTGTCACAATGAAAACCGAGCAAAATGGTCAGAAGAGAAGGTTGTTCATAGGGAAAAAGCTCCCCAGAAACTGTGTACATCGAATTACATTGATAAGAGGTGTACAATGTGCCAACCCTCCTCTTGAGGAAATGATGCACTATTATTTCCAGTTTGCTTATTAAGACGGAAAGTGATGCAATGCATGTAACTTTACATTGGAACCCTTGGTCAATGGATCTTTGTTAACTGCTGAGAAGTGTAGATGGGAGAAACTATTCATTAACACAAATGAATCACTTTGAAAGAACAGGACCTTATAAGTGTTTAGCTATGCAACAGTTGCATAACTAAATACTTATAAGGTCCCAAAAGCGAGACCTATTGGCTATGCAAAGCGGCCGGGCGGCTGCTAAAGTGATCGCGATCAAACATCAAAGCGGCGGCCCTGAAAGTGAAAGTAATCGCGGTAAAGCGTGGCGCGGGCGCCCGCGCACATGCACTGTAGCTCCAGGCTGGCCTGATAGCACTTTTTGGAGCCTTCTCAATAAGTCTCGTCAGACCAGCGCATGCAGGCGAGACCTAATAACTGAATGTACAAGCCCCTCAAAACAAGGTTGTAGAAGTACATGGGAACTAATACAAATCCAAATCTAAGGGCTAGTTTTAGACGCTGGTTCATAAACAGAATGACAAATTCCAGAAATAGAACGCAGGCAATGATTGCCCCTACGTCAAGATCAGACTTCATCTGTGGCTGATGAGTCAAAAGCATTAGTGTGTCCCTACACTACCACTACCGTGACATCCCTACTTTGCATTCCCCAGGCAAGATCAGGAAAAAGGTGTCAGCGCATGAAGACTTCCTAAGAATTACACTCAGGTTGTATGGGTCAAGTAGCTTAAAGCTACAGAGCTCGTTCTAAGATGCTCCTTCTCTCTCCTTTGACCTTCTCACCTCCTCTCCTGACTCAACCCTGGGGCACTGTATCCCTAATATAAAACACAAAAATGTAGAACACACCCACAGATCACCTCATCTTCCTGGGCCCTTCTCATAGGTGATTTTCCTTTTAGTTTCTATACTCCCAGCTCCTGGCTCGATGACCTTGATTCTCAGGCCTCCTTCAGTGAGAAAGAACACTGGGGCATATTATCAACGGCCAGCGATAATTTTCGCTGGCCGTGCTTAGCGATAATAATATTATCGCATGCTATCTCTGGAATTTATCCCCCTGGTAGCGCGTTATTAACAACGCGTTTCTCCAGGGCGATAAAAATTCCAGAGACAGCGAGGTTATCGCCCTTTTGCAGGGAACATCGCTGGTTTTCCAGCGTTGTTCCCTGCAAAACAGCGATAACCTTGCTGATACGACCCACAGGGTCGTATCAGCATAATGCACCCCCTATGTTAGGGATGGCTAAGTCAGGATTTTAGCAGACGTTAGATTTTGGTGAAAACAGCTGTTTTCGCCAAAATCTAACGTCTGCTAAAATCATGTGGGCTGCCTTGTAAATATCGCGATGTAAACATCAGCGATATTTGCAAGGTAGGTAACGCCCACTTTGCATCTCATTTGAGATGCAAAGGGAGGCGTTGGGAAAAAGGGTGCTAACATGCGATTATGCATGTTAGCACCCTCTTGTAAATAGGGCGCTGGTTTATCTCCGCTTTTTTGGCTTTGAAAGCCAAAAAAGCGGAGATAAAGCCCTTGTAAATATGCCCCACTGTCTCCCAATTATCAACGTTCCTCGCATAAAAGTATCCTCTCCTCCTCGAGCCTAACTCCTAAAAGAAAAGGCGTTATTCTAACTAACAAAGACAACTTTGTCCACCTGCAACAGAAATGTGAGAACAGAAGAAATTCAACATGCACATAAAATTCATTAACAATCCTAACTCGAAAGTCTCCAGGGAAAAGACATTTCAGGCCTACGGAAATCGGCCAACATAAGAGTAAGGCACATTGGCCCTTCGAATACACACATAAGTGAACATTTCATTCAGGCTTTTCTAAATCATCATGCCATCTAAGCACAGCAAATGCATATTTCATTGCAAGCAATCTATGAACTCCATATGTTTAACACAATTAGTAGCATCTTCGTGCGAACTTTAATATGGTGCATGTTTACATCAAATGCATTACATTACATTTGAACAACTTCGTTAAGCAAATGCAAGCTACTACTAATGATTATATTACTCAGAACACAAATGCCATGTTGTTTCTTTACATGGCACGAAACATTACTATGATTACACTTTCACATGTTATTACTGAACACAATCTAATGACCAAATGTTATCACAACAAAAGAATATATGTGAGTGCGAACTTTCAGTAATTATGACGCACCCCTACAAATGAAAGAGCACCATTGCGCTCCATCACATGGTTTCTTGCCAGAAAGTCTGTGTAACATAGTACTCCTATAAGAATATGGGGGCTGTTATAAGCTGCCCAGCACAGAGATACAAGTGTGCAGAAACCACACAGAATGACCAAGAACACACCAGCACTGAGTTCTTGGGCAGCAGATGCAGGTCCTATGGAACTCCTTAGTAGGGGTGTCGGATAATGTTATTTCTTGAAGTTTGAGGTTCTTGAAATTTGCGAAAGCCCAAGAAAGCTTCTGGCTACAGATAATAATTTTCTGTAAACTGGCGTGTTGAGAAAATGATTTTGAACTATGCTGAAAGAAATTCTGAGCGACTGTTTTTCAAGAGAACTTTGATTACTGGGACATGCACTGAGGAGCCCAAGATGAAATCACACAAGGTAATTTGTTTTGTAATGCGAATTTGATTTGATAGTTTTTTGCCCTATTAGGGATCAAAAGTGTTAATTGTACTAGTTCAGGAGGGTAGTATGAATGGAGTAAACCCATCTGACACAGGTATAACCTAATTAAGTAGATGTACAGACTCAAAGAAAGAACACCATGATCTACAACAAACTGAGACTGCCCTTGTGTAGCCTCTGTTAGCATATCATCATCCTGAAGTTTCCAAACAAGGGTAACCAGGTCTGCAGGCACTCCACTGTCAGCTCAGAGCTACTAGTATAAGATATTCACGTTTGACAGTGGGATTTCACAACATACATCAGTACCACTTGCAACACTATTTGATTCATCCTCCAGATGGTTCTGCTGAAAACACCCTACAGCCAAAGATTTGAATAAGTACACATTGTAAATGTTCTGATCCAGAGGATCCATTTACTTCAAACCAACTGCACGCAACAGTTTGCCAGCCTTACATTGTGACCTTAGCCCACAAGGCAAGTTTTATGCATGGATTGTTTTGACTTTGCCAAGGATTTCAAAACCAGGTTCAAGTCATTTGGAAGCCTCTTCCAGAAAGTCACCAGTGCCACTGGGCATTTTTTGGCTATGCTATTTTTTCTCACTGCATACGTAGAATCCTTTGCTATGGTAAAACTTAAGCATCTGTTCAATCCCATCCATGGCCACCAATACTAACTTGGTCCCAGAGACCCCTTTAGAGGTAGCCATTTGTTTTACAGTTGCTTTGGTGTTTATTGCAACCATATTTCACATTGATTTTTATTGGTGACTTGCTTCTTTATTACATAAGATTTTGGCTCCTTATGCATTTTCCGTCACTTTGTAACATCTTTCTTACTAATGTATATTTCTGTCAATTAAACCTGAAGTGAACATTTATGGGTGAGAGAGATGATTGTGAATGCTCACAAACATACGAGTTTGAGGAAGTTCACTAAGTCACAAGGCAAACCACATTTTGATTTTTCCATTTTCCCACTTCTTTTGTTGGATTTAAATCTCTATACTTTTACACAGTCATAACTTTTTTCCCATCACCCATCAGCACAGAAAGTGTCATTACTGTTCTCCCATAATCCACATGCACAGAAAGTGACATCACTGAGTTTTCCATCATGTATTTGGACAGGAACTGACATTAAAGATTTTCCTGCAAAACCTTCTTTACAAAAAAAAAAGCTAGGCAGGGGACTTTATTTCCGAGCACCCAAAAGCACAGGAAATGACATCAAAGCCCTCTGCACGTCTCTTCCCTCCCAGGACCAGAATAGAAGCTGCAACACGGATGTGCAGCAGATGGCCACAATGGGCACGCAGCTGGTGCGTTAAAGGCAAGCCTGTCTGTGCCAGTCCATGCCTGGCCTGCGCCCAGGACCAACAACCCTGGTTGATCACCGCCCAGCAATACTCTGCAGCACTCCTTAGGTTGCTAGACTCGGACACAGTTCCTTCAACTGTAAGAGTTTTCACCTCTGTAGGAGCTTTCACCTGTGCAGGTTCTTCAGTAGTCAACACTCGAACCCCGCACAAATACTAACAATGCTCTTAACATCCCTTCCCAAAACACATGCCACTCAAGCACCAACAATGCCTAAAGTCCAACCTACACCACACGCAACAGCAAACCCACATATGAACACCCACTCACATGCATGTTGCTCGACACATGATCACTCAGCAAACACAAAAGCAAAATATAGGACCTGTTGAGCAGTGATGCACCTGACAACCTCTTCATCACAGAGACCAGGCACGGTTCCACATCGGCTCCTGACATTGCCACTGCCATTCCAGCGGGCTACAGGATCACTCGATAGGATCGCCTTCACAAGCCAGAAAGAGGACTCGCTATGATGTACAGGGAATTATTCAAATGCATAACATCCACAGAGAATTGCACCCCATTCATGGAATGCCTTCACTTCAAGCTGCAAATCTTGGAAAACTTCACCCTGAACAGAACCTTTCCCTTTTGACCAGCCAGACCACAAGCCGCTATTGTCAACCTCATCAGCGACTTCGTCACTCTGACCTCTCCTTTCACCTGTAAGACAGAGACAACCACTGCTCCACAACACTCCTCGAAAGCTTGAGCTACATCAGATACACCCATATCATCTCAGAACCAACCCACATTGCAGGGCACACTCTGGACCCCATCTTCACAATAAGCGACGACATCACATATAACTCCACCACACCGCTCACATGGAACGACCACTCCATCACCCACTTCCAAATTAACGCACTTCAAGTCAACGTCCCGACCAGGATCAGCCTTCAAAGCTGCAGCTGGCGCAATATCACAGAAACAGAACGGCTCAGCGCCCCCCACACAGTTCAACCTAGCCGCATAGACAACTTCGACAAGCACATCAACAACTTCAAGAACTGTGCAGACTCCCTCGTACCCATCATACCCAACAAGCATAGTAGATCAAACAAGCTGGCAGGCTGATACACAGAAGTCCTCCAAGACACCAAAGAACATTGTAAGCAGCTAAAAAGGAAATGGAGGGCCTGGCACATCACCACCATCAGAGCTACTTACATTTCTGCACTTAGGTGCTATCTCCAGTAAATAAGATAAAGCAAGTAAGAAGCACAAGTGGACTGCATTGAAGGAAGCTCAAACAGCTGCAAGGATATCATCTCCATCATCAAGGATTTCACCTCACCCTCAGCCACTGTCAACACCATGCTGCCTCTCAACAACCCTTTGACAACCTATCCAACTTGAAAACATCTAAAGCAACTTCACACACATTAACCCAAACCAAGAGACCTCATTTCTAATCTACCACCACCAACCAAGATGGTCACCTGTCCAAATAAACAACCCTCAGCAGGAATTACACAGTGGCAATCATGCGGACAATCCACTCAGCGGCCCAAAGATCCCATGCCCCCATCACATCTACAACCTTGGAACATCACCAATCAGCATCATCCTGACTCACATCATAAATACCTCCATCACGACTGCCACTTTCACTGGTAAATGGAAACCTGCAGAAACCAACGCCCTCCACAAGAAGCCCACAGTAGGCTTAAATCAACTGAGCAACTTCCAACCTATCTCCCTGCTCCCCTATCCAGCCAAAATCATTTAAAGGCCATCAACAAACAACTCACAATCCCCCTCGAACGTCTCCATCCTCTAAGCAACATTAATTTAGGATACAGAAAGAACCACAGCCCTGAAGCAGCCCTCATCCTGCCCAACATCTCCACAGCCTTCAGCACTGTCTCCAATAACACCCTCATTAGGAGGCTCCGTGAGATCGGCATACAAAGATTCGCTCTCAAATGAATCTGCTCCTTCCTTATGGGAAGAGCCCAAAGGATGAGGCTGCCCAGCCTTCAAATTACAGACCAAGAAACTGATATACGGAGTCCCACAAGGATCCTCCCTCAGCCCCACCCTTTTCAAAATATACATGATGACACTGCTTGCTAGCAGAATCCGATTACAAGGCACTGCCGTCATCTCATACATCAGTGACACCCAACTCATACATCAGTGACACCCAACTCACCCTCACCCTGACGGACCAGACAACCATCACTAGACCAACTTCACCAACTGCATGACAAAGGTAGCAGACAGGATGCAAACCAACTGCCTCAAGCTCAACTCTGGCAAGAAGGAAGTCCTGGTCTTTGGCAACAAGACCTCCAATGGGACTCCACCTGATGGCTGTTGGAGCTAGGACCAATACCCACAGACCACACAAGAAATCTAGGGGTCATCCTAGGCAACAAGCTCAACATGACGGCTCACTTCATCGCAGTGTGCAACTCCTAGTTCCACATCCGATGCATGCTGCAAAAAATCTTCAAATGAATGTCTTAGATCACTGGATGGACTCTCACACAGGCACTCTTCTTAAGCATATAATATAACTGGAAGCAACTGTTGTTTCACTGTTTTTCCAAAAAGTATACAGTACTGTAAGATCAGTTAATTACCGGGTGATCCTTCAAACAACTGGTATGTCCCGTAACCACTTCATATAATGGAATATCCAAAGATATTGAAGAAAACGCCTCACTCACTGAATAGTGACATGCTTCATCATAGGTGTCTTTCCACACCCAGGTAAGATGATACTAACTGGGCGGACTCAACCAACGATGTTCTGGGAGTTCTTATATAAAGTTACACTGGTTAAGCAGGGAACCAGAAAGCCTTCTTTTCGTTGGCTTTATAACTCTCTGCACTTTATCACTACTAACCAGTTCTAAAGGCCTTTTAAATCAAATGCTACTAGTGGGCCTGCAGCACTGATTGTGCCAACCACATGAGCAGCTTTGCAAACATGTCTCAGATCTGCCACTGCAGTGTCTGTGTGCAGTTTTAAACTGCCATTTCGACCTGGTAAGTGCATCCACTTGCTAGCGCCAAACCTTCCCTTTTGGTACATGTAGAGCACCCCTAAGATAGGCCCACGGTAGCCCCAAAGGCAGGGTAAAGTGTATTTAAAAGGTAGGAAATGTACTGCTCGTGTTTTACATATCCTGGTAGTGAAATAATGTGACTTTGTTTTTCACTACAGCAAGGTCTATCTCTCCCACAGGCTAGCATTGGAGCTGCCTTGAAACATCTTAAAAGTGTATCTTCCAATTCGGAGCTGATGGAAAATTGAAGTTTGGGTTCTTTAGAATCACGTAACTAATATACATCTGTTAGTAAAGTTGTTTTTTTAATTGCAGGTCTGAAAATTCAATTTTTAGAAAGTTGGTGTTTTCTTACTTTAATCATTCTGTGCCTCTGCCTGTCTGCAGAATGCATGTCTGCATTAGGATAACAGTTGGGCTGTTTGTGCATTCACTCTGGACAGTCATACAAAGGGAGGTGAGGTGTGCCCTACTCATCCTGATGGCCCATCCCCAGGCTGATGGGCCTTCCTGAGCTAGAGTGGTGGGATGAAACGTGTCTGCTGACATCATCCATGAAGAATTAATGGAAATATATCAACAGAACATTGCTAAACAATTGTATCTTAAATGAGAAGATTGATAAACAACTATGTCTAGATTGAAGAGCTATGTTGTGTCTGCGACACTAACTTTTAGTAAAAAGTCATTATTACCTACCTGAATGTCTGAAGTTTGCAATAATTTCAGGGATATTGTTTCTATACTATAAGAGTATCATGAGTGTTGCATATATTATGATGCAGTAATGGTTACACAGATGAACTTAAACAAACATGGTTAAAGTTGTACATACATCATGAGTGCTACACTATTCTGTATGTTTTGTTGATGACTGACCTGAGATATCTCTGGTCCAGGTTTACACATTATGGCAACAGGCGTGTTATAGCGTTAGAGCACCTCTACTTTAGCTTAAATCATAGTGCTCGAATTGAGAGGGATGTACAGCTGATGAATCAGTGTTGCCCATTTGTTTAAAGATAAAACTGCATTCAGGCTGCAATGATAGGCCTGGGGCATGTTTTACAATACTACTTAAATGGGTTGCACAATAGGTGCTGCTGGTCCACTATTAAAATTGAATTTACAGTCCCTGGGCATATGGTATGCCACTCTACATGGGACCTACAAGTAAATTAAGCATGCCAATTAAGAATAAGCCAATGTAACCATGTTTTAGGGGAGGGAGCACAAGCACTTTAGCACTGGTTAGCAGTGGTAAAGTGCACAGAGCCAGACGGCCAACAAAAATAAGTTTAGCAAAGATGGATGCGGTGTGGCAAAACGTTTGGGGGAAGACCACCCTAAAGCTGACAGCTCTAACAATAATAAAAACTGGCTACACTACTGCATGATGAAAGGAAAACAAGACATCAAGGCTGCACAAAATAAAGGGCCTTGAAATTATGAAACTCTATATATCATGAATGACAGTTACAATCAACCAATGCCTGGAAATGTGGACTGCTCAATATGTAAGTGACAATGCAACCATTGGCTGCGGGAAGTTGATGGAAATGAAATCAGAAACACAGGATAGGTCATAAAAGTTTAAAATATATTTAATGCAAAAAAGCAAGCAAACATCAAAAATAAGGTTAAGAAAAAATCGCCGTAGCAATGAACCAAAGCTTTGCCCTCCCCTCTGGGTAGTAGGAACATGCAGTGCTAAAATCCAAACATTTTCGTGCTAAATTCATACACTTGTTCTGAATACAAACAAATAAAAGAAAGAACAAACAATAAAAAGAAACTACAAATAGGCATTATTGAGAAGATCTCCTGAGGGAAGAAATAGGGAAGACCTTAAGGGTTAGACACAGTCTTCTCGAATAAAACAGCTACCTATGCTAACTTCTGCATTTCTCGATAGGTTGTACAATCTCCAAAATGAGACTACACTCACTAGGATAGCTGAGCTAGAATGTGCAGTGGAAGACTAAGTGGCAGTACATTTAAAATATTCCTTTAGTGGGCTTTCAGCAGGTATAAAAGTGGCATCGAAATTATTCCTGCAGAGAATGTTATAGAAACTTTTGGGGCAGATTTACAAGCCCCTTGCGTCACTTTTGCGTCACTTTTCCCATGTTAAAAGTGACGCAAAAGTGGCGCAAGGGGCTTGTAAATCTGCCCCTTTAAGTTTTCACAGACCTACAACTCTTCCATGTACATTGTGATAGCTCTACAAATTGTTTATAGTTTTCCCTACAAAGGTGGAAAGCGATGCATGTGCATGCATTCCACTTCTGAATATGGCTCCGAATATAATCCTGGAAGAGTGTTGGCTGTTTTGCTCATAGGAATCACGGAAGGGCTGGGACTGAAAAGAAACAAGTACACCAAAATAAATCTGGCCTACATCAGTGAATTTGAAAGCTAAAAAATGTCCCATGTTTGCAAATTTGGATCATTTTTACTTGCAGTGACATGCTATATAGGTCAGACCCCCCACGATTTTGCGGCTTTGAGTGGCAAATTCTATGGCAAACAAAGCAAAATTTGCGGCCCAAAACCTCAAAATTCGCTGCATTTTTGCAGTGGGCAAAGAATGTGCCCGCCACAAAAAAACCGATTGCTTGTGCTATCTCACTGCTGGAGACTGTGCTATGTCACAGTCTGTAACTTTGCAGAGTCTCCAGCAGCGCAAAGCCTGGAACTGCAGGGTGTCTGATACCAAAGAGAGCAGATTACAATATGAAACCTGCTCTTTGTGGCATCAGACAACGTATGCGTGCAGGGCAGCAGGGGTGAAGGGCTGGGAGGGATGGGGGTGGGTGTGGCAGCAGAGAAGGTTGAGAGTAGGTAAAACAAGCATTGGCATAGCCAATAGGTCTCGCTTTTGGGACCTTATAAGTATTTAGTTATGCAGCACAATATCCTTGGTGCAACAACATCAACCGCTGCATGGCTAAACACTTATAAGGTCTCAAAGGCAAGATCTATTGGCTATGCCAATGCTTGTTTCTGATAGTCACCTGGCATTTAACCTTCTTATTGAGCCCCAACCTAAGCACAAGGTACACCTTTTTAGCATTTGTCACTCAAGGCAGCAGAGTCAAGCAGCCCAAGGCTGACTTAGGGACTTGAAGTAGGGTTACAGACTCAGATGTCAAAAAAGCATTTAATAACAAGTAATTAATCAATTTACAGCTATTACTTACTAGTTTCAAGAAGGAAGCATTTTATTGCGCTCCGTTAGACGCCGGGATCCCTCATCACATTCTGCAGGGGACCCCCATCATTTTGCGTTACGCCACTGATTGTACACTTCGGGATTATTAAGCCGCCAGAGCCTCACCCTTAGCATTGGTGGCAAGCATGGGATGCCAACCAAGGCACATTTCAAAGCACGTTCCGTTATAAGAGCGGCAGCGCTCCTGTATCTGCCCACCCTCAAAAGGGAACGACCACCGATATCCGCGAGCGATGTCAACACACTACTAAACAAGATATTCTGAGCAGCTGGCGACAGCTACATCTCATTATCAAGTTCCGGGCGTGCTCATAAAAATAAAAATAAAAAAAACCTGAAAAACAAGGGGACGTCAGCGAGCTGTAAAGTGTCCCATCCAGCCGGTCGGCGGGAAAGTGATTTAGACAGTTGTATTAAAATGCAAATTTCTGCCTTGCTTGCTACTTTATCATCCAACTCGTTCTGCAATTTGCCAGTTATAGAAGAAAAATTACCATAATGAGCCCCTGGGGGATGCCAGCGGGAAAAAAATAGAAGAGACCAAACATTAGTTATCATAGCATTCTACAACAATTATCGGCATCTTTTGTTCTTTTTCGTGAAAAAAACACTGTGGGCTTGTGAATCAGTTTTGGGCGGTGCAGTTGCAGACTTAAAACGAGTCGGAGTGGTTGCCTGTATCAGATATGACAGATCGGCACATCGCTTCTCTCTCAAACACCTGATAATTGTTGAGGAACAAACAGAATTGAGGTTAAAGACCTGAGAGGCCCGAGGGCCGGTTGAGGCCAGGATCTGTGAGCCTGTCAGAAGCAGCAGAAAACTGGAAGAGTCAAGCTAAAAATGACAAGCAATGGGGAGGGAGTGGGCTGCAAAGGAACGGGGAGGTAAGAGATAAGGGGAGAACTATAAAGATGAAGATGAGAGATAGATAAACAGAAAGAGAGAGAATGAAGCAGAGAGGTGGGGAGACAAAAAGAGTTAAATCTCAAGAGAGAAGGCGAGAGAGTGAAGCAATCGAGAAAAAGAGAAGCAATTTGAAAAGAGAGTAAGACAGAGAAACGGTCAAAAGTCAAGAATAAGTAGCTACTGAAATATATGGAGAAAAGTGATTAGATGTAAAGAGGCAGCAGTAAGCTGAAAGAAGAGCACGAAACGAGTAGAATGGAATAAGACATCTCGTGGGTAAACAAAAAAATACTTATAAGGTCCCAAAAGCGAGACCTATTGGCTAAGTGATCGCGATCAAACATCAAAACGGCCGTGCGGCAGCGAAAGTGAAAGCAATTGCGGTCAAGTGCGGCGCGCGCCCCCGCGCACCTGCACTGTAGCCCTAGGCTGGCCTAGTAGCACTTTTTGAAGCCCTCTCAATAAGTCTCGCCAGACCAGCGCATGCGCTGGGTCAGGCGAGACCTAAAAAACACTAGGAGACATGGGAGGTTAGGGGTTAGTCCACAGAGGACACAAACGTGTGAGGCGGCAGGCTAACTGCTCAGGAGGGGGCTAGCTGCATTTCAAAGGCAGGCAGCAGAGGCCTCTAACACCTCTGCTGCCTGCTGGCCTTTGCTCACCCTCTCTTTACTGGATCAGTAGCAGTACAGAGCCAGTAAAGAAGGGGTGAACTGCAGTTTTTTTAAAAATATTTTGCGAGCACTTTTGTAAAAATCTCGGCATTTTTACAAAGATGCCGATTTCGCGATTTATTTGCTAATCGCAAAATCGCGTAATCCTGGGGGTGGGTGATCTGATAAGTGTGTTGCAAGGTATGGAAGACAGCATTAGATTTAGGCTTGCTGTAGGCAATGTTTCTTTTTATATCAGGGAACACATCAGTAAAAACCAGCACAGGAGGTTGTTAAACAGGTTCACAAACATTCAAAAAACCATCCCACACAGTGACCTGTCAGACACGCCCTTTGGTTACTGCCAGATTGCCCTGTTGACAGTCTGTGACTTGTAGGCAATATGTTTTGGGCACCCTAAATGTAGAGCATATCTACTATATTAGAGTGTGCAAAAGATTACAGTAATGCACATAGGACCGGATAGTGTTTCAGAAAGTGCCCCTGGTGCAACCGTTTGCAGCTGTTTCTGCCCCGGAGGCAGATTGCTATTACTGAATGGGTCTTGCTATTACTGAATGGGCAGCACACGTTTTCTGCCTGAGCATTAACAAAAACATAGTACGTCACTTGCAAGCGCACCTGGCCCTAGCCTTTGTAAACAGCCAGACAACAGGGACACTGATTGTGTGCCTTATGTTAGGTGATACAGAGTCAGTGCATTTCTCAAAGCACCTATTGTTAGGGGGAACCCCGGGCAGCCAAGCGCTGGCAGGTGCAGCTACAAACATGTTCTGCCAGCCTCTCTG
Organism: Triturus cristatus; assembly: GCF_964204655.1. Taxonomy (NCBI): domain Eukaryota; kingdom Metazoa; phylum Chordata; class Amphibia; order Caudata; family Salamandridae; genus Triturus; species Triturus cristatus. The sequence continues at coordinate 202,145,551 of NC_140593.1, forward strand.
CACTGAAAGGTTTCAAATCCGAACCCCTGTGCAAAATACAGGAAAAAGTGGATGAACATTTGAAATGATGCTGCCTGTTCTCGAATATTAACACCATCACTTATCAATTAACGTTTTGCTTTAAAATAAATATTATTAAGACAATTAAGTTACTCCGCTGCAGTCCTTCCGCTTTTACCTATGGTTTAATATCATTTAAATGATTCAGATCAACACCGGGGATCACGGCAATAGGAGCCCATTTTTAGGTCTCGCGTTTGGCAGCGCATGCGCTGCATGCGCTGTCTCAGCGAGACTTAAAGTAATCTGTATGTTGTCTTCAAGTTTGTGTAATTTCTCCTGCCCCTTTCGATTGGTTTAAATCTGGCATTGCTGTTGTTTTCTTGCTCTCTGTTGGCTGATGCTCCTATGGTAACTTCCTTGTAGTCCCGAGGCAGCGGCGCCTAACTACAGTTTTCCTCCGCTTCCTGGCACTTAATTGCCTGCAGTGTGCCATCTGTTGTTTACCCCTCCCTGACTGACGTGTGAGAGACCCTGCCGACAAATGTAAGCTCCGGTTGTGGTTGGGGGCGTGGCCCCCCTCTTCTACCTCCTCGCCTTGTTTTCACTGCTGCAGGACTGTGCTCGGCAGAGCGAAAAACTTTTCCACTGGCATTTTCCATCCGCTGCCCGCACCCCGAACCAAAGGGTTCCAGGGATGTAGGCGACTGATAGGCACGATGCGCAGTATGAACGGGCATTTTCATTAGCTTTGCACGTTACTTCTAGCATCATGAACTTTGTGGTGGGCGGCTGCCGCTTGCCCTTTCTTCCCCATAGCCTCCCAGCCCAGGCGCGCAATGCCCATTGACCCCCCTCTCTCCCTCCCTCCCTCCCTCCTGTGTGTCAGCCCGGGATGAGGTAGCTTCCCGGGCACACACACAGCCGCACCCAAGTACTTCACGGGTCTTTAAAAGACCATTTGCGTGTTAGCGAGGCTTTGTTGTTTTTCCACGCCTCCTTAGAGCCCATGCATATCCACTGACTATCGCTGGAAGAAGAATTAGCCACCCCGAAATTTTTACTAGCCCCCCCCCCGAAATGTGGCTCTAGGTGCGCTGTTTAATATATTTATGTTTATTTATTCATCATGCTAATCACGGCGCCCGCTTCACGCTGCACGCACAGCATATATGGACACCGGCGCATGTTCCAAAATATGGGTGCCTTTGTAGTACCTTGTGCTTTTTATTTTCCTTTGTGCGTTTATTAATTCATCACGGGCCCACTTCATGGACCGCCGCATGTGCAGCTTTTGTGTACTAAGGCGCTGCGCCCCCTTTTATGCATTTTCGTCTATTGTTAGCTACCGGTGATGTGTCCATGAGGCCGAGCGGTTTCCATGCTGCACACATAGCAGCGCTGCGGACATATTGAGCATTTGGCTCATAAAAGGGGGTGCCACGCATTACTACATAAAAGCTGTGCATGCGGCGAAGTCAGCAGATTGTGCCCTCGGGCGGCGGCTGCTTCAGGGATCAAAGGAGGCGGCAGCAGGGAAAGTAGCAGTGATACCTGGCCAACCTTAATACTGTAATGTCTCAGTGACAGTTTACTGGTTAGCTCTGCCTGAGAATATCTGATCGGCTCCAGTGCGCCACCAGCAAACACTGTTTGTCAGCTTGGTATCCGATTGGTTCGGCGCTGTTTACAACCAAGAGGCTGATTAGGGGGAAAACAAAGCACTCTTGCATACACGACTGCTGATGCATGTTTGTAAACAATATAAACAGTTCTGCAGTCTTCTTTTATAAAGTCTTACTGCCGACGCATAAAGTCATATTACAAAAATAAACAATATGCACTAACTACGTATAGTTAGCAAAAGTGCAGGAGCGCATGCGTTCTCTTCCTCCTGCGGACATGTTGTGCTTGTACTGGAGTAGATGTGTGCTGGGCAAGCTCTTGCAGGAGCTGCACACTTACCATCGCACCAACGTCAGTGGCAGAAGCAGAACGAGCTCAGCGAGCCGGAGATCGAGTACGATGCACAGTACGGCGACCCACTGGGCAAGCAGTTTATTTACTTATATATTTATTTTATGCGTTTTTTCATATAGCGCGGACTTTACCCGAAGGTGTCAGAGCGCTTCACAATAGGAATGCCTTAAATAGAGGTGCCAATCTCTGGTGCAACTCGTGAACGCTTTACGAATGGTTCACATGCACATAAAATTACTCGTAATATGTTTGAAGTTATATAGCGGTTAGACGCCTGCAGCTTCCAAGCACTGTACATCACGCATGCGGGTATTAGAGATGTAAACACCCACTTTCAATATTATATTTGTTTCATCCCATATCTCAGTACATCTGCGTTTTTTCAAACTTACCTAGATATATAGTTCATTAGACTAAAAGTGTCATTATTAACATAACAGTAAAATGCATAAAAAAGTGAAAACTATTTTCGTTATTATACAACAGGCTCAAACATTAAATTTAGCAAAGTCATGCAAGAATGTTCCACCTGCCAAATGCAATCGAGTGATGATGTATAGGAAATAATACACAAAACTTTAATTCAGCTCTCTTGAGATGCAATTTTCTCAGTTTGTGATAAAAAGGACATATTGGTAAGCAATATGCCAGCGTATCATTTCTACAAAGATGTACTGCACATAGTATCAAATCCTCGGCTTCTGGGTAGTCACTTAGGTCTTCCTTCAGTATCAAGCCCAATAATTTTTCAACAAAAAAAACTAGAGCACCGAAGCTTAACTGGAGGGGTTTGTTTGCCCAGGATTACCTGTGTGTGGGCGAGTGGAGAGCGCCGGGATTTAGGTGACAGCAATCTTACTCAGATCAGCAGAGTAAACTCCAAACTGAATCAGAAATGCCATAATTAGAACCAGGTCGCAAACAATCGTAGTTGGGATGCTTTGTGTGTAATTCTTGAAGAACAAGATTAGAGCATAGGTAACACGGGAGAACAATAAGCAGGGAGTGCCTTTCCCTCTTTCCACAACCCAGGTATCTCCCTCTACTCTCGGAATTCAGTGTCTCTCGGTCTTCCTTTCAGAAATCACTGCCCGTGTTCTCACGTAATCTTGTGTCTCTGCCTCTATCTTTCATAAATCAGCGCCCGTGTTATCAGTAATCTAATGTCTCTGCCTCTATCTTTTCAGAAATCAGCGCCCCGTGTTCTCACGTAATCTTGTGTCACAGTCTCTGCCTCTATCTTTCAGAAATCAGCGCCCCCTGTTCTCACGTAATCTTGTGTCTCTGCCTCTATCTTTCAGAAATCAGTGCCCTCATAAAAGTTTACTTTCCATTCCGTCTGTAATGTAACTGGTGCTCATGTAAAGTACTCTGATACCTATGGGTCGAGTTCGCGCTGTATAAAACAGCAAAAAAAAAACAAGCATTTGTAATGCAATAGGTCTCACATTACTGAATGTTTGAGCTATTGGTGTTTCATTATTATTAGCAATGCCAATAGCTCAAACTTACATAATGCGAGACCTATTGCATTGCAAATGCTTGTTGAAGATGTCATTATTAGTTTGAGTCATTTAGTCTGAGAAAACACAGCATTTCAACATTTCACCTTTAGCACCACAAGGGGGCACCGTTTTGTTAAATGAAAGCCCTATTACAAACCCGCACATATTTTTTAGAACAAACAACAACGTTCTACCAAATGCGACATAAATTACCGCATTTGTACGTGATATATTGACGTGATTCCCAGTGGTTCGGTAATCGCGCGTGCGTGTGGTATAAAATGTATCACATAACTCTTGCGTAACTGCTGGGACGCGTTAAGCCCTTTTCTTCGTCCTCATTCGGTAGCTCACTGATAATTGGGACGCCTCGTTTTGTTGTTGAATATATCTATTCAATGTAGATGAAGTTAAAAAAGCACACACACAGGACCGACTCTGCTGCCGCACGAGGTGAACTCAGCAGTTTATCTTTTGTGAAGTTGCCATGGGGATTACTCTATCATTACTCTTCATCAGGTGCCATAGTAACACGGAGAGAAAAGCAACCCACCTAGTACAGTCATCTTTAACCTAAAGCATGCTGAGAAACAAGCTTTTTTTCCGACGGACTTTGACTATTTGCTTAGGAAATGTTATTTACTAAAACTCGAATAATGCAAGAAAAATGAATACAGGGAGTTAATGAAAATCTTGGACATTTGAACGTGTCACTTAGTACTTCACAAATTCAGGCCCTAGTTTGCTAAGATGTTGCGTTAGGATTGTGTCACTTATATGGCGCAACCCAACTAGCCAGTTTGTTATTTACTAAGCCACGCAAAGTCGACAAGTGGGTTTGTGTAGTTTAGTAAATACACAACGCAGCGCATAGTGCTGCCTTGCGATACTTTGGTAAAGTAGGCATACAGGGGAGTTCCTGTGTGTTAGAAATGGGAGTCTCAGGTTGGGATGTTTGTACCCTGTCCAAGTAGGGACCCTTCCTTCTAGTCAGGATAAGGGGAATTACACATAACACACAGTAATACAGTGAAAACACTGCAAAAGGACACAACACCAGTTTTAGAAAATTAGCCAATATTTATCTGTGTAAAACAGAACCAAAATGATCAAATCCAACATACAGTAATAAAGGTATGAATTTTGCAAGAATAAACTTAAAAGACAGTTCCTTGAAGTTGATAGCTGCGTCCGGGGCTATCACAGCGTAGTGAACACATAAATCCAACAGTTCAGGCCGGCTGCGGCGTTGCGGGCCCGCTATGGTGTCCTGAAGACCCACAAACAGTACCTTGGAAAGGCAGGACGTTGTGGACCTTGCAAAGAGCTCTGAAGAGGCGTCGGTGGCGGCATTGGTTCTGAAGGTCGGTGCAGGAGTCATTGGGCCCTTGAAGTCTCACACGTTGCAGATCGAACTCCGTGAGTTTGAAGTTAGGAGCTCTGGCGTCAGCCGGCATTGGGACTGCGGTGCAAAGCGGAGCGTTATGGCGTGTGGTGCCCTCATGTCCCGGTTCAGGCAGTGGCTCAGTGACGGCATCCAGCGGCATAGGTGAGACCAGGGCTGTGGTGCGAAGTAGGGCAGTGCTCATCGTGGTGCTGACAGGTCACAGTGCAAGCACTGACATCGTCGTTGCTGAATTGCTGTCGTTGGTAGACAATCTGGCGTTGATGGTGCCGGTGTCGGTGTGCCAAGTCTGCGGTATGGGATAGTGTGCCATGTAACTTACGAGTGGTGCCCCCAGGCCAAGGTGCAGGCAGTGGCATCAATGTCAGCATGGAGTGGTGTCATCGTGGATACCAGGGCAGCGATGTGAAGGAAGGTGGTACAAAGTGCATTGCCCTCAGGTCAATATGCAAGAAGTGGCTCGGTGGCAGCATCGGTTGGAGTCATCTGTGAGACTAGGGTTGTAGTGCAAAGTGGGGTGTTGCTCTCGGCAGTGCCTTCAGGTCACGGAGCCTGCAGCAGTGCTATTGACGGGGTCAGAGTGTTTTTTTTGCTGTAGTACAAAACACACAGTTCCCATTGCTGTTGGCAGATGACCCTGAAGTCTTTGATGTTCCTGAGACTTCTTGAACAGGGGACAACTCTACCTCAAGCCCTTGGAGAAACTCAGGAAATAAGATGCAGAACGTTCAGTACAGTCCTTTCACTGCCCAAGATAGAAGCAGCAACTGCAGGCCAACCCAACAAAGCAAGACACAGTAAAAGGGCAGTACTTCTCCTGGCAGCTCTTCCGACTCTTCTTCTTGGCAGGTCCTTAGTCCAAAAGAGTTCTAAAGTTCTGGGGTCAGAGCCCCAATATTTATACTGCTTTTCCTTTTGATGTTTATGCAGCAAGTTCCTCTTGCTCAGTAGGAACAAGTTCTGTCCTCCCTAGTCCAGCGTCACTACATGAGGTGGAGACAGCATTGTGCAGAGCAGACATACCCTATTCAGGTGCTAGCGAAAACTCCTCCCACTACTCTAATTACAGAAAGGTCTATTCAAACTGGCTATAAGTCACACAGGAAAGGCAAGACAGACCTCAACCCCCCTTGTGACTGACTAGAGTGAATGCACATCCCCAGCTCCTGACACTGCAAAACCAGACGGTGAATACACAGGATGATTAAGCAAGAAAATGACCACTTTTTTAAAAGTGGCATTTTCAAACACACAATTTAAAAACCACTTTTACTAAAAGATGTGTTTTTAAATTCTGAGCTCAGGGGACCTAAACTCCATTACTCTATTGTGTGCCAAGTGAAAGTTACACGTGTATAAGGGTACAAGGAAGCTCCAATGATCACCTATGGGAGAGACAGCCTTTCAATAGTGAAAAACGAAATTGGCCGTATTTCACGACCAGGACCTACCTTTCGCATACACTGCATCCTGCCCATGGGGGTGCCTTGTGCCTACCTTAGGGGTGCCTTACACGTCATAAGAGGGAAGATTCGAGCTTGGCAAATGGGGGCATTTGTCAGGTCGACATGGCAGTTAAAACTTCACACAGACACTGCAGTGGCAGGTCTGAGACATCTTTGAAAGGCTACTTGTGTGGGTGGCACGACCAGTGCTGCAGGCCCACTGGCAACATTTGATTTACATGCCCTGGGCACACACAGTGCACCGTACTAGGGACTTATTAGTAAATCAAATATGCCAATCATGGAAAACCAATCAAAATACAATTTACAGCATGGGCACTTGCACTTTAACACTGAATAGCTGTGAAAAAGTGCGCAGAGACACCAGTAAAAACGAAGTCCGGCCTACCATAAAAATAGGAGGTTAGAAAACAAAAATACAGGGGAATCATGCCAAAAGAGACCAGGCCTAACACAATGCATCCACCCATGTATTAGGACACAAACCCAGATTTACAACCGCTTCTGTGTTTATGCCAAAATGGTGTGCCTACCTGACAGAGGTGTAATGAAGAGAAATATCATTTTTTTCTCCTTGTTATTCCCTCTTTCCATGTGTGCTGCATTCTGTGGCTCACCAAGAAAGGGGAATAAGGATTTTACCCTTCCTTCACAAAAACAATGCTGACCGTTATGCAGGCACCCTTGGACCATGGCGTAAGGATGCCTTTGTTAGCGTACAGAAGGAGCTGAACAGCACCTGATGTTGGTAATAGGGAGCTGCTCAGCTGTCTCCTGTCCACACAATGCAAGGCAACAACTTGATTGCTGTGCTGCGTTGCATGAATTATTAGCAAATCTGCACCTCAATGCCTCACTGGAAGACTCTTTGCAATAATTATATTTGTCATTTAACACTTTGTTTAACCCAAATTCAAACATTGTGCTTAGTTTCTGCTGATATCCAAACCAAATATGTTTATTTAAGATATAAAAGTCCCATTTACGCCTAGGACTGAGCAATGTCACAGATGAGATGCCACTAAGCTCGATCACAAAACACCTAGGGGCATACTTATGAGATCTTTCCATCATGCTTGCACCATGAAACGTGATACATGCACATTGCAAAGCCCTAAGTCACATTTATGAAGCCATCCAAAGCCACTTTGCATGGCTTAAAATGCATGAAGTAATGCAACGCTGCGCACATCGGTGCTTTGCATCACTCTACGCAAGGGAGGCATTCTATGTGTGTTGTGGTGGGTGTTCCCACACAAATCCCATGGTTTTTTGACACTTTCCCAGATTTACCAAACCTGGTAAATTGTGGGAATATGCCATGAAGATATACCTCCACAGGTGAGGTGTAATGAGGAGAAATTACTTTATTTCTCCTTGTTTTTTCCTCCTTTTATGTGTGCTGCATAGTGCAGCGCACATAGAAAGAGGAAAACGCCTCTATGGATTGTTTTTGTGGAGGAAGGTGCACCTTCCTGCACAAAAACTATTCTGCCTACAACACAGGCACCCTTGCACCATGGTGCAAGGGTGCCTGCATTGGCGCAAGGCTGCCAAAATGACACCAGCGCAGGGGGACAGGATATTGGATAAATGTGGCTCATTTCTGCCCTTTCTCTGTGATGCAGGGCAGTGCAACAATGTAACTTGCTGTGCTGCCCTGCATCACAGTTCTCATAAATATGCCCCCTAATGTTCTGGCACTTGGATTTTCATAATGTGAAAGCACCAGGCTGGAGTTTACGAACTGGAAAATCGGTTTAGTAAAAACATGTCAGGCAGAGGGTCAGGGTACAAGCACAGCATGTCCCCAGGTCACCCCTTACAGGACAGGGGGAGCAAGGAACACTCTACCCCTCCCTGGCTCCATCCTTCGTTGCCACTGATGCACTCCACAACCACACCTCTTTCGCCCCACCCCTAATAGTCCATGGTCTCGTTTACCACTTGCCACAGGCTAAAGTGGGAGTGGATTTGTGCATGGAAAGCAGATTCTGCATGTAGTTTTGGACCATAACATTCTGGATCTTATTCTCCATTCTAGTGAAGAAAACTTGAAATAGCAGATTAAGGTGTGGGGATACCACCTGTTCCTCCTGATGTTATCTTTCTCAACTGTCATCCACAAGTTTATCCCGAGCAAACGATACCACTTCCACAAGAACCACAAGTATCCCTCACTTCCTTATAAATGAATCCCTAAACACAACTCTCAGAAGGGGGGGATACATATCCAACAAACAAAAAGAACCAGACATCAAATGTTTATCTGAGATCTGGGCGGTACAGTAAACTCCCAGCTACCCCATCACTAAAGTCGTTCTAAACCCGCCACAGATATTCATCTAACTTGCATTCTGATAACTTGCAAATCTAAAACTGGCTCCGCTGCCGGGCTCTCAGTCTTCTGACAAAATATAACAAGCATTGGCATAGCCAATAGGTCTCGCTTTTGGGACCTTATAAGTACTTAGTTATGCAGCACAATATCCTTGGTGCAACAACATCAACTGTTGCATGGCTAAACACTTATATAAAGTCCCAAAAGCGAGACCTATTGGCTATGCAGTGGTGGTGGTGGTGGTGGTGGACGTGGTGGTGGTCATTGCAAAGAGAGTGATTGTCAGCCCTCCTGGACATATATCAGATACCCCTGCTGTAAAGAGACACATGTTAGAGAATTTAACCATCATCTTACCTCATTGTTAGTTAGAAAATGGGCAGTTTTGGGATGCGACCCTCCAGCCAAAGGATTAGTGCAATGCATTCCAGTGGAATGTTCAGTTTGGACCAGCAAAGCTCTTACATTTTCCAGCACTTTGTGCCAGTAGCTGTTCCAATCCAGGTGTCCAGGTTTTTTATTGGCATTTCTCTGTTTGTAAAACCAAAGGGGATGATGGACGGAGTGTTGAGTATTGCAAGCAATCACCCCCAGTCAACTGATCTGGGTTTAATCCATCATCATTCTTTAGCTCACTCCGCCACCCCGGTTTTGCATTCCTCTGTTTGTAGTCATGTTTATCCCAATACAACATCAGCACTATAAGTCACAGAAGTCAAAGAATAAATTTGTACTTTAAGCCCTACTCTGGGATGCACCTGGGAAACTAGAGAGCAATGCACCATGTCAATGCAAAGACTTAGCTCGTAGACAGTAGTGCTTTCAAGTTTCCTAGGTCCATGTGTGAGTAGGTTATCCTGTTCAAGTTTTTTTCTTTGCCTTTTGGCACTTGCAATCCTGATCTTATAATAGAATCAACTGTACTACAAATCCCAGAAGGCAAAGGATAAAACTTCTATTGGATGAGCTAATCATGCATGGAACTGGGAAACTTGAGGACTCTGTAAATAGCAAAGCTTTATAGCGTAGTGCTGAGGAAATATGAATTTTATGATCAGTTATGTCCCCTATCTTAGACCCCAACGGCTCCATGTACATGCTAGAAGTACATGTATGTTCCCTCCAGTTCCAGTTATGAAGACGCAAATACATGTGCGTCCAACGTCAACATGTCCTCTTTCAGATCCGCCATGAATGGGTCGAATATTCCATTCCTAAGTATGATTGGCCACCGACTTTATATGGTTCACTTTTCTAGTTTTAACAGTTCAGGCGAATAGGCCCTGAATTCTGTCATCAAGCCTTTTTCCTGCTTTTGCCTCTGAAATGCTCCAGCCTGGACCTGCATCCGTGTCCATGAACTTTGTCTTACTCCCTGCGCGGCTAACGGTGCCTGACGCGGCCTGTTGCCTGCCAAAAACTGTATTCAGCCTTCAAGTTATCTGCTCCGCTCCTCATCCCATGCATTCCTGTCTAGTAGTTTAGGTAAACACCCTTCCAGCTACCAAGCAAAGGGCCCGGCCTCGCTGTCTCTATACAAGTAATTCATAGCCCCTGTTACCATGGAAGATTCCTGCCCCCTCGCATCTCATGTAGACACATAGACGCTTGTACATGCACTAACAGTCAGTATAGAATAGATTCCGTCCGAGAGACCTTTCCTTTTGGATAAAACAGTTCCTTAAACAAAGATATTAGATACGATTTGGGATTAGGTTGACCTGACCCCCCAGACTTCTGTCTCCACATGTAGAGCTAAATGTCAATTCCCCTTCACCCTCTAGTTGCACGTCAATCACACGTCATGCGGCTGCGCGCGCATCTCTGCCAAATATTTCTGCTGACACTGCAGGATTCTCTTATGGATCCACCCACTTGTGACATCATTTTAAATGACGTTTCTAGTATACGCCTGTATTTACGCCTATTTTCATTACGTATGTGTATTCTTATCTGTATTATCAGCTGTTACGCCTCCTGCATCTGTCTTAATGCAATGCTTTTCATATATATATTGTTACTTGTCAATAATGTATTGCCTATCCCTTCCTGAACCTTCGTGGTGATGGAATAAGATTGCCTGGTTCGAACCATAATTCCTTTGTAAGGAATAAAGCCCTTTTCAGAACCTCTAATACCACGGATTCTGCCTCTTATTTTGACTGAGTTATTCTTACTAGACTTTACCGCATAAAAAATAGTACAGGTAATTTAAATATTTACCACATAAATTGGCGCCCGAACAGGGACACTTTCTCATCTCACGCGCCGGAGGTGCGTTGCAGGCCCGGTCCCCTGCCACAGCTGAACGGACAAAAACGCGTACCCACAGGATTTCCTGTATCTCCCTCCGGCCAAGCGGGGGTGACTGAGGCTGCGATCAACACCCAGACGAGGCGGTGAGAAGTGCGAAGTATCCCGACCAGAGCCTAGCTGAGAGAGCAAGATCCGAGGTATACAGAGGCCCCCCAGGTTCCGAAGTTCCGAGTCCAGTCGAGTCGAGTCCGGTCCAGTTCAGTTCAGTTCCGAGGCCTTCTGTTCCGTGCTACCCGGTGAGTACCGTTGCTGGGGAGGCAGTTAGACGTGCACATTAATTTGTGCTGGTCCTGACGGGTTTGGGTACACAGATCCGGTCTGCACTGTTTTAGCAGTGTATCTGTACTGTTTAGCAGTATATCCAGTATGTTCATGTATATAATTCAGTATTATCTAGTATTAGTATTATGTCAGTAACTAGTTTTCTTCTAATTATCATTGTTCGTTAAATGTTAAATGTTAAATGTTAAATGTTTTACTGTGTTCAAAAATTGTGGTATGAATGAGTGTTCATTATTGTGTTTATTGTATTAATTGTGTTCAAGTCCAGTTCAAGTAAGAATCAAGTAGCAAGGTTTAAAGATGCCGTTCTTTTCAAAATTAAGACAGATCAAAACTAGAAAAGGAGTACTCGAAGAAGCTGTTCCCATTCCACCTAGGGACACTCCAGGGTATTTCATGTATCATAAACATGGCCTAGATGCCGTATTATATCTTGACTTATGGGTGGACTACACCAAGGATCTAGTAGAAAGTCAGAGGTGGCCCGCAGCTGGGACATGGGATGCAGATTGCATCATGAGAGTAGAAGAAGAATTATGGAAAAAGAAAGCCAGACAGTCACAGAAAGATGCTATTGAGTTATGGCGTAAAGAATCGCATAGGCGCACAGAGAAAGCGCTCAGACTGGAAGAGAAAAGTAGGGAGAACTCAAATAAAGCCCAAGAAAATGTATTAGTTGAGGAAGGTATCCGAGTAAAAACGGAACAAGTAGACAGACAACGAAACGCTCCTATGAATGGTATGTATCCTCTTTTGGCCGAAGGTCTACCTAAGGCCACCCCGGAAATACCGAAAGATTTGCCACCCCCATTACTCCCGGTTAAAGCACATCCCAAGACCGCAAAAGATATTTTCCTTTCCTCCTATTTAGACGATGTTGCTCCTGAATATGTTAATGGTCCACCACACACGCCACCTATCGATGGTGCTCAACCCCGAGAACATCCGCCCCCAACTCCGCAACCACAAACTCCTCCGCATATTCCAATAGGTCCATCTGTTTCCACCGCTTTTCCTGCATCCACAGTTTCTACCTTGCATCCCACAAATCCTTTTGTGCCTAACACCTCAGAAGGTGCGACAGGAGGTGCGGCGGCAATTTTTGCCACGCCACCATCACGAAGCAAATCGTCTCTTAGAGATTTAGCAAACCAACGTACACCCCAGATAGCAACGTCCGACATGTTTAAAGAACATCTTGTAGATTGTAGATATGATCCAGTGCCCGGTAAAAATGACAGAATGCTGCTATCATCACTACGTATACGACGAGCTTCAATATATTTAACGACGCTACCAGGAATGATTAAACATTTAGACAATATATATCGCTTTGTCCAAACAGGGCAAGGCCCTGAAAGTATTGACGAAGCCATGGAATACCAGAAAGCGGATATACAGAGACAACTGTTACGTTTCTTCATAAACTGCTTGATCAGAGACAGAGATAGGTCCGAGGTAGACCAGGATGAAATGCAAGTACTTACCCGATGGGGTCAGAATATATCAGAGGGAAAACATGATAAACAGACATGTATAGTAGCTATGTGCCGAAAGATCCGCAAAGAAGTAGAACGAATACATAAAGCCAGATTGGAGGCAGACAAAACTGAATCAGAGGGAGAGGAGGAGGAAGAATCAGAAATGCCCACAGGACAATTAGAAACGATAGCCTATGTAGGTAGGGGAAGACCTTGTAACAATACCAGATACTTTAATGACCCGATACGCCCGATACGTCCAGAATGTAACAGACATTTTCAAGCCCCTATGCTAAATACGAAGTCCCCTGAACACTTATTCCAGGCTGCTGATAAATTACTCCGAGACCGAAGGGGGTTTCATATGCTCGATTCCATGGATGAACAAGAATTAGCCAGGTCAGCAGTACAATGGGCTGACAGTCCTGAAAAATACAGTGATGATGCGCTAGCACACACGTTTTTGAACCTTACCCCAGACGAACAGCGTTTAGCTGGTATATACATGATACAACACCTCGTTATATTGTATAGAAGCCAACATTCCGATCCTGGTCCCCTACCTGATATACTGATAGAATTACTCACGAATAAATGGAGAGGTTCAGGTACTGATTTAATTAAAGAAATTCTAGAATATCGACACCAGTACATTGTCTTCGTATGCCCAGAACATGTTTCAGTTCCCCCCAAGTTGGAAAGAAAAACGTACCACATAGACAGACAGAATCCCTTACGCGAAGTACACCCAATAAGAGGTGAAGACAATAATTTTAAACGCGTGTTTGTGTACGCGCCCATAACTAAAATTGAATTATTAGAAATGAAGAAAGTAGTACCTAGCCATGACAAAGACCCAGCAGGTTTCCACCGTGAGATAAAAGACATGTTACTCATGGGAGAGTATACTTATCCTGACATTATGAAAATATTAAAAGTTTTATTGCCTGCCGGTATTTACGAGAAACTCAAAGAAAAGGAATGGGAGGTAGGAGACCAAAAGATAGATTGGACAGCATTAGAAAACGAAGAAAAGGCCCGAGCTGCAGGTTCAGGGCTCGGGGAAAGGACTACAGCATTACCAGGATTATTAGTGCAGGTACTACCACGTCTATTAACTACGAAAAAGGAAGACTGGGGTGCAATTTCAGCCTGTAAACAAAAACTAGATGAAGACACTAGTGATTTCTATTCCCGATTTGAAAAATGTTTTGGTATTAATAGTGGCATAAAAGCAAGTAGTGAGTCGTATCCACATCTGTTTGTGACAAAATTAGTTGAAAATTCCCTGCCCCAAGTTAAGAGTAGAGTATTAAAATTCGAGAGTACTTGCCAAGGTAACACACCGTCACAGATGTTACAAATGTTACAATATCATCACAATAGAATTAGAGAAGAACAAGAACATGAACAAAGACGTATGAAAGACACGAAAATGAAAATGCTTGTTGCTCAGTCAGTTCCAGCTGACGGTCATAAAAAGGGTACGACACAGTCCAATGATTCAGTAGGTCCTGTTAGAGGGACATGCAACTATTGTAAACAGCCAGGTCATTATATACACGATTGCGCAGTTCTGAAACATAATATCTCTACGGGTATAACAAAAGAGAGACCACGTCCGCCTAGACAGGATCAGATTCAACAACAAGTACCTCAGAATATACAACCTATGCCAGTTCCACAACAGACCGCACCACAACTACAACAACAACCACAACAACAGCCACAGCCTATTGCTGCAACACAAAACACGACACAACAGATGTACCAGTATGCACAAAATGACTATCCAGAGTATCAGCGCTACACATGAAATAGCCTAGAGAGGGAAGTTGGCCTACCCCTTATTGAGGTTCCCATAGATCAAGAAGGTCCTTACGTACAGAGTCAAGTATTAGGGAAAGACAGAAAGTTTCTACTCGATACAGGGGCAAGCAGAACCACTATCAGTCATAGCGAAGTCCCAGGGGCACCCCTCTCAGGCTCACAAAATATTTCCCTTGGTTTTTCAGGAAAGCCCACTATTAACGAAGTATCGCAACCGCTTGCATTCACAGTCGGTCCATTGACACGGACTACAGATCTATTGCTTACAAAATCATGTCCAGAAAACTTGTTAGGTATAAAAACATTGAAGGCTCTAGGAGCTGTAATATGTTGTTCTCCGGAAGGAGTACGACTGTTTTTGCGTGACTTTAAAGGTCACTACGTGTCTAGAGACATGGATCACCGGTTACAGAATCTACCTGCACATTTATGGGCGCAAGGCCCCACTGATGTAGGTTGTATGCATATTACACCATATCGAGTCACACTCAAAACAGGAGTGGTACTACCACGAATACGACAATACAAGTTACCCCCAGATGCTGTTGTGGCTTTACTGCAAATCATTGACGAGCTCATTGCACAAGGAGTGGTTGTAGAAACCGACTCCAATGTATGTAATTCCCCGATAATTCCGATTCTTAAACGAACAGATCCAAAAGCACCACCAGTATATCGATTAGTTATTGATCTGCGAGAATTAAATAAATGCATTGTACCACAATATCCCGTGGTCCCAGATATCTCCTCATTGCTAACAGCCATAGATTCAGAAGCAACGTTCTTTACTGTAATTGATCTCAAGAACGCTTTCTTTAGCATCCCAATCGATCCGGAAAGCCAATATTTGTTCGGATTCAGTTTAAATGGACGAAGTTTTAAATTCGCACGCGCACCTCAAGGATTCACAGAAAGCCCCAGCATCTATAGCCAAGCACTGAAAAGAGAACTTGACAGTATCCACATGCCAGCTAACACTGCCCTGCTTCAATACGTCGATGATCTGCTGATCACCGCCCGAAGCGAACCTGAATGTGAAAAAGCATCACTGACGGTTTTACATTTCTTAGCCGACAAGGGGCACAAAGTGTCCCCTTCAAAGCTGCAATTCTGTGTCCAGCAAGTTGTGTACCTTGAGCACTTGCTGTCCAAGGGGGGAAGACAGCTTACACCCGACCGTATCCAGTTAATTGTTAACATGCCGCCACCCAAGACACAAAAGGAGGTACGGCATTCATAGGCCTCACTTCGTACTGTAGGCAGTGGATCCCTCAATATGCATTTCTAGCGAAACCACTCATTCAGTTGACAACACAGGAGGCAGCGACATCGACTGTCCTCCCTTGGACTCAGGAACATACGCAAGCTTTTGAAAGCTTAAAGAAAGCTTTATGCCAAGCACCTGTTTTAGCAACACCATGTTACAGAAAACGTTTTACACTCTTTGTTACAGAACGTGAAGGTACTGCTTTGTCAGTACTCACGCAGGAACAAGCAGGATCACACAAGCCATGTGCTTATTTTTCCAGTACATTAGATCCCGTAGCTCAGGCTCTTCCTGCGTGCCTGAAATCAGTCGCAGCAACAGCTTTAGCAATCAGACAAAGCGATGCCATAGTGTTAGGACATCAATTGACAGTACAAGTACCACACGCAGTAGAGGTTCTCTTGAACCGGACCCAAACACAACATTTGACTATAGCAAGACTGACGGGTTATGAATTGACATTGTTCCAGCCACACATAGAAATCAGACGTTGTAGTACATTAAATCCTGCCACACTTTTGCCATTAAGTGGAACAGACCCATTGGCACATGATTGTATTGAAGTTATTACTATTACAACGAAACCCAGACAAGACTTGACAGATATTCCATTATCAGATCCAGACCTGACACTGTATGTAGATGGTTCATGCATGAGAACAAACACAGGAGAGTTAGTGGCCGCTTATGCAGTCACAACAGACACTGAAGTTATTGAAACAAATTGTATCGATACCTTGTCAGCTCAAGCAGCAGAGCTCATCGCTCTGACACAAGCCTGTATTCAAGCCAAAAATAAGAAAGTTAACATATACACAGATTCACGTTATGCATTCGGAGTCGTCCATGACTTCGGTGTGCTGTGGCGAGAGAGAGGTTATTTGACTTCTCACGGTGCCCACATCCAGCACGGTCCCCTTATTCAAGCTCTGTTAGATGCAATACATCTGCCGACTGCAATATCGATTATGAAGTGTAAAGCCCATACAAAAGTGACTGACATTATTTCTCAGGGTAACGACCTAGCTGACAGAACAGCTAAACAGACTGCTCAGAATCAGACTCATACAACTGACACGACAAAGACAATAGTTCCGACACCAACACACTGCATGACAGTTAAGGATCCCGCCCTTGATGTAATTGACATACAGACACATGCTACACCAGAAGAAATAAAGAGATGGACTGAATTAGGAGGGATCCAAACGGATCAAGGATGGATGACGAAGGGAAAATCTATATGGTTTCTCCCCGACTCAATGGTTCAAGTCATCATTAACACAATACATAGTCCAGCGCACCTAGGAGAGAAAGCTATGCTAGACAGTATTCAACACATTTGGTTCAATAAACACTTGCGAGCAGCAGCTAAACAGAAAGTACGTACCTGTATGATTTGTTGTCAGTTCAATCCAGGAAAAGGCGTACCTGTAGAACAGGGTGGATTTCAACCCCCCGATCACCCTTTTGAAGTCCTCCAGATGGATTATATCCAGATGGAACGATGTCGAGGATTCAAATATGTCCTCGTAGTTGTATGCGCTCTTTCCCGGTGGACAGAGGCGTATCCCGTCTCAGATTACACTGCCCCGACTACTGCCAAACAGTTAGTTCGAGAATTCTTCCCACGGTATGGTTTGCCCCGTGTCGTGTACTCAGATAATGGCCAACCGTTCTCATCCGAGCTAATGAAACATGTTTCACTTTTGTTAGGCTATCAATGGAAATTCCACTGTGTCCGACATCCCGAGGCAGCAGGTCTCGTGGAGCGGCATAATCAAACTTTGAAAATTAGACTGTCCAAAGTATGTAGAGAAAAAGGTGTCGACTGGATAGTAGCTTTACCAGTTGCGCTCTTTTACATGAGAATGGTAGCACACTCTCGAACAGGGCTATCCCCGTATGAGGTGATCTTCGGTAGACCACCAAATATGTGGGGGACGCCTATACCCCGTAAAATAACTGATGTTGATTGTAATATGCTGACAGATTACTTGGCTTCCTTGATGTCTGCACTACAATCTTGTCGTTCACAGGTAGCTGCAGCTTTTCCCGATAACACTGAGGTGAAGCCCCATGACGTGGTTCCGGGAGATCTTGTACTTATAAGGAACTTCGACAGAAGGAACCCGCTGGAGCCTCGCTGGCAGTCGCCTAAACTCGTCTTATTGACTACAAGGACAGCTGTGAAGATTGAGGGACGTAAAGGGTGGTTGCACTCGAGCCATATCAAAAAATTTCATGGACTATCATCCGACTTGAATTTTCAGCCCTGCATTCCCTCACAGACTGACTCAAAACTCCCCCTGGTTGACAAGACAGAAAAAGAAAACTATAAACTGAAACTAAGGTCTAGCAAGTCAGACAATTTGATTGTTTAAGTCCTCTCCAAGGTGAATCGGTTGAATTTGTCTCTGACATGTATCCTCTAGACCGAAATAGAGAGAGAAATAGACAGAAACAGCTCAAGAAACATGCGTACTGTAAATCACTTCGTAGTCACTGCATAGTGACATTGTTAATTATGTTTTTTCTAAGTCTTCTGATTATCATTACCAGTATATTATTACACATGTATTACCCTATTTCCAAGGGCGCTTTCAATGCTACTGCCGAACATTCTTTTAGCGAATTACCCCCGCATGAGTTGTCCTATAGATTTGCGCTGCGCAACAACACATTCATTAGTATGTTACATCATTCTCATCAAACCAGCAATGCTACAAATTGTTGGATATGTGGCCGACTCCCTCCCTATCAGAAATACAAGGGAGTTCTGCCTCTCTTTCCGTATCCATTCACACACAATGGCTCCTGTGGAGCATGGTTTAGTTTGATTAATTCCCTAGATTCAAATTCAGTAGTTTATCAAGACAACTGGGTTTGGGGAAACCTGAACCTAGTTTTACTTAAAGTCTGCTACCCTAACAAGGAGGGACTTCCCAAAAGAACAGGAACTGATCTAGAAAATGAAGTATATGGATTAGGTAACTTTACACTTAACCTCATGATCCTGAATGTTGAATCCGAAGCTACACCAATCTTGCCCGCTATGTCAGTATTTCCAGTTAGAGGCGAATTATGTGTAAGAAAGAATGGTTCAATACACATGGGCCATAGTAAATGTACCACTGTAATAGAATTCAGTGATAAAGGCAAATCTACATTTAGAGCTTCTCGTCACTCCTACTTCATCTGTGGTCACACTGCATACATACGCCTACCCCTAGATTGGGATGGTACCTGTTACATTGCATTCCTTTTGCCACCTGTTTTCCTAGCCCCGCCTGATTACCATAGGAATACCCATTTAGTACACAATAGACAGCAGAGAGATCTCCCGATTGTCGATTACACCGAAACAGCATGGGAGCAATACACAGATTTCAATAAAGGTTTCTTTCCCTACATAGGTACAGTCACTAATAGTAAGTTGATACGTAGATTAACTAGAACCCTTGAAGCAGTAGTGAATGAAACTACTTCCGCCTTAGGCAACTTAACAGAGGAGCAGTCTGCGATGCGGATTGTTGTTCTTCAAAATCGTCTTGTCCTTGACGTCATCCTGGCCGATAGGGGCGGAGCTTGTAGGGTCATCGGATCAAGTTGCTGTGTTTTCATACCAGAAAACGCGCCGTCAGTATATAAAGCCATAACTCGACTTCATAAGATCGTAAGCCAGTGTACTGCTCGATTTTCCCGGCCCTATTGTGTTGATGGGTGATTAGGGTGACTTCAGTCTCTCTAACATTCAAGCCTAAGGGTTAGAGTAGTGAATGAAGTCTATTTTCTAGGCACTTCGACATGATCCTGTGTTCTTCCCCATAGATCAGGGCTTGCACACATATCCTAGGGGATAGATTCGTTAGTCTTAGGGATAACCTGCCCTGTAGTGAGGGTATTTCATGGAGCTGTGCTGAATTCAGGCCTGGTAGGCCTTAAACGGGAGAGACTCCATCTTTCTTTCCTCTCCGGCAGCTTGGAAAGTTTCTAGGTCGAGGGTGATGTTTTAGTTACGAGGTGTTATTCGCTTGGTGAGAACCGGTTCAGGCCGGCCCTTATCGAAGGATTGTATTTTTCTTCATGCCGAAGACACTACATCAGGCCGGCCGGCTGGGAACGTGTCCTTGGTACGGGGAGGTACAAGAATTTGGTGGGCGGCAGGTTACGGGCTGGAATTTTCCATGAGAAATTGCACCTCTATATTAGTGAAAGTCTGAGGCAGATACTGGCCCTTGCTTTTTAGTCCGTAGGCGGCACCTGGCCGTTAAGCAGTAAAGCTACTACTTATTCCAGGGAAGACAGATGACAAACTCGAAGGTGGAGAAAGAAAACCGAGAGATAGATATTCTTCTAACAGAATAGCCAAAGAAAAGAGAGTAGCCGATGAGGAAGAGGTCCCAGTGACTCGGAAAAGGAGAAGGGAGTAGATCCGTGACTGCGGAGGTGTGACTTCCAGGCGAAGCCGAGGCACAGACGAGAAGGGAACCTAGATGACCATTGAGTGCAGGCTACATACGACCAAGGTGATGTCAACCCCTTTATTATTAGAGTGTACAACTTAATCTATCGCTTTTCTTTGCAGGTCATATGTAATATGTAATATGTTCTGTGAGTGTGTATGTAGTGACTAAATAAAGTATACAGTTTGTAGTGAATCAACATGTACTGCGTATTCTTGTATAAGAGGGTAGCCTATTCTTCTAGTCAGTTGTGACTTGATATGAACAGATGTTAATCCTGATCAGGTAAGTGGTAACTGAATAAGGGAGAAAGGAGCCCCTCGAACTGGGGAACAGGTTGTGCTCAACTAGCAGTCTTTGTGTGATCTGATACATAGTAACACTGGTTCCCTTGTTGTATGTCATGGTAATTATAGGATGAACTTGTGAAGGCTGCCGTCTGGGCAGGAAGTCCTGGGTCTGTTTGGGACCGCGAGGCTGAGGCTGCCGTCTGGGTAGGAAGTCCTGGGTCCGTTTGGGACCGCGAGGCTAAGGCTGCCGTCTGGGCAGGAAGTCCTGGGTCCGTTTGGGACCGCGAGGCTGAGGCTGCCGTCTGGGCAGGAAGTCCTGGGTCCGTTTGGGACCGCGAGGCTGAGGCTGCCGTCTGGGTAGGAAGTCCTGGGTCCGTTTGGGACCGCGAGGCTAAGGCTGCCGTCTGGGCAGGAAGTCCTGGGTCCGTTTGGGACCGCGAGGCTGAGGCTGCCGTCTGGGCAGGAAGTCCTGGGTCCGTTTGGGACCGCGAGGCTGAGGCTGCCGTCTGGGTAGGAAGTCCTGGGTCCGTTTGGGACCGCGAGGCTAAGGCTGCCGTCTGGGCAGGAAGTCCTGGGTCCATTTGGAACCGCGAGGCCGCCACTTGTATTATAAGAGGTCTTGATATATATATATATATATATATATATATATATATATATATGTATGTATGTATGTATATATATATATAGTAGGAATTCCCTGTCCTTAGGTGGTATATATATATATATGTGGTTTCTTAGGTGAGGATAGGCCCTAGGGAGGGGGTAACGTTCTGGCTGGGTTATAGAGGCTCTGTTGAGCGGGTTCTATCTGATCCGAAAACCCAAGCAGAACATTTGGCGTCACGAACCG
The DNA here is from genome assembly GCF_964204655.1 of Triturus cristatus. Taxonomy (NCBI): domain Eukaryota; kingdom Metazoa; phylum Chordata; class Amphibia; order Caudata; family Salamandridae; genus Triturus; species Triturus cristatus. Next base: position 202,167,033 of record NC_140593.1, read on the forward strand.
TTTACGAAACCTGTGTGCGTTGTGATTGTCTTGTATTTGCTTTCGGCGCGTGCGTGGTTTTGTTTGCATTTTATTTTTGTATACTTCTGTGTATAGTTTTATTTTTCTTCTTTCTTCTTTTTCTTCTTTTTTCTTTTCCGCGATGTTTTCTAGACGATCTAAATCTACTTTTAAGTTGCCCGTTGATATTCCCGGATGGGATTCAACGCCTTATGAAGCCTTGGCCCGTGAGTGGGCTGATTCTACTGGTTTGAGTGAGAATTGGAATTCTTCTTTGGAGCTGGCGGAGCCGGCTAATGTGATTACTTGTTTGCAGAAGGCACCCATATCGAAGGGTGAAGAGATTCCTATTTTGGGGCGCAGAGGTTGGATTGTTCTGTCTGCGTATCGGATTCTCCATGAGAGATTGTTGAAATTACAGATCTCTCTTAAAGATGTGGAAGCGCACTTTGTTGAGATTCAGAATTCCCATACTTTGTTGCGATGTCGAAATAAGTTGCTTGCTGATAAGCTGGAGACTTACCAAACTATTGCCGAAAGGGCGGCTGTGCGAATTGCTCGTTATAAATACAAGAACAGGCGCGGTCGAGTTTCGACGCGAAAGGTGCGTCTGGTCGTGGCGAAAGCCGGACTGGATTGGAATCCTGATGAATGGGATGGTAATATCTGGAATTCAAGTGATTCTTGTTCCTCGGGTGAGGAGTCTGCCAAGCGCGAGTCTTCTCGTTCCCGTCATGATTGTAAGTCTGCTTCTCGCACCTCTGCTGGTGCACCCCGTGATTGCGCTCGTTCTTCGGGTGGGATCGATACCTCTTACACTGATTATCCCTCTACGAGTACTGATCGGGCTCCTTGTGATGCTCGTCCCGCGGTCTCTGCGCATCCAGTTTTTCGTCGGAAGTTGCAGCAGTCTCCCGCTGCTCCGCAGGGTATTTCTTTGGACTCTTTAGAGGACTTTACGCAACAGGAAATTAGTGATATTTTGCAGCGATTTCGGCAGCGAGCTGGTGAGACCTTGCTCACATGGATGGTGCGCCTTTATGAACTGGGCGCTGCTGGTATTATGTTAGATATTGGCGATTGTTTGAAGTTTTGTTCCTTGAGTTCGGATTCTACTGTACAGGATCATTTTCGTAACTATAATGGTGGTGGTCAAATTTCTTTGCTTCAATTGGCGACTGAGGGTTGTAATCAAAAGTATCCTACTGAGTCTGATTGGCCTGTGAATGACAAACCGTGGTACACTTTGCGCGACGCTGCACAACGTCTCAAAGAGGAGGTGATGAAAACGGCAATTTTTCTGGGTACTGCTGACAGGTTGCTTGATGGTTTGTTGACATCTTCTGTGCGGAATCGCATTATTCGGTCTTCCCCTGATGCCTATAAGCAGGTCATGATGACTTTATTGATTAATCAGACTGGTAATGTGTTATCTACGGTACTGGAGTCGGTACGCCAACTCGGTGAGTTAGGTGAGTGGTTTAAACCTGAACGTCAGTCCCGGCCTGACACCCGTACTCCGGGTGAAAATAAACTTACTAGGCGTGATATCTTTTCTGGTCTTCTAGCTGATGGTGTGCGTAGGGAGGACATTGACGGTGAGACTACCGCTCGTTTGTGGGAGTTGTTTCGCAAACGTGGTTTGGATCGGAAGGAGGGTGCCCGGCGTGTTCGGACCACTGAGTGTGATCGTGGTGGTTCTGACGGTAGCGGTGATGACGACCGCCGTGGGCGCTCTGTTCGTCGTGATGATCGACGTTATGAACGTGATGTGTCCCCCCGTCGAGAGAGAGACAGGGAGAGAGAGGGGGAAAGAGAAAGGGGGAGAAATGATTATGTTTACAGCAGACGTAGAGATGATAGGGATCAATCCCCTGAGTTGAGGAGGAGAGAGGATCGTCACAGTTTGGTCGATCGTAACCTGCAGTACAATGCTGAAGACTCAAATCCGTTCCGTACGGGGAATGGATATGAACAGGAGGTACCGATACCTAAGAAACGTGAGAGTCTTTATCCTGATTTGTCCTGGTACACAGAATGCAGCAAGAATGACTAGGAAATAGGTCAAGCTCCGGTACACAGATGGGCTCACCGAGATAATAGACCCTATGTAGATATTGATATTTATTGGAGACATCGTAATATCCAAAGGGCCCGAGCATTGGTAGATACAGGAGCGGAGGCCACTCTTATTCATGGAAAATCAAAGAAGTTTACAGGTCAGCCTTTTACTATTACCGGATTAGGTGGAAAAGAAACCCCTGCAGTTCAAACTTTGCTTGAAATGAGAATAGGTAGAATCCCTAGAAAAGAATATTCTGTACTAGTGGTGCCACTCTTAGAATTCATAATTGGAATTGATATCTTGAAAGGAATGACGTTGCATCTAGACGATGGGTGTTACCAATTTGGAACCACGCATTATATATCGTCCAGACCTATACGGGTTGGTCGTTTAAGAATGCCTCCCATACAAGTTCCCCAGGCGACAAAAGTGGTTTGTCAAAAGCAGTATCGTATTCCAGGTGGCCATGAGGAGATTAGTACCACTATTCAGGAGTTGGTGGATGCAGGTGTTATAACCCCGGTTACTTCTGCTTGGAATAATCCTGTTTGGCCTGTACGTAAGAGTGATAATTCTTGGCGCATGACTGTTGATTATCGAGAATTGAACAAACACACGCCTTCTTTGACTGTTGCAGTGCCGGATGTTATTACCCTAATTGAAAGAATCCAAAAGCATCCAGGTACATGGTATGCGTCCATTGATATTGCTAATGCTTTCTTTTCTATTCCAATTGCCCCTGAGTGTCAGGAACAGTTCAGTTTTACGTGGAACGGGCGTCAGATGACGTTTAGGAGTCTTCCTCAGGGCTATGTGCATAGTCCCACAATATGTCACCGGCTGGTGGCAGAGCATTTGGCTGAGGTACCGGTTCATTCCCAAATTCAGATATGTCATTATATTGACGATGTTTTGATCCAAGGCGATACACAGGAGGAAGTTCAGACCCAATTGGACAGGATCATTGAGTGCCTGCGTGGGAAAGGTTGGGAAATCAACCCAGATAAATTGCAAGGTCCGTCCCAGTCTGTAAAATTTTTGGGTATTAATTGGCATGAAGGGCACCGTGAAGTGATCCCTCAGGTTAAACAGAAGATTCTTGATTTTGCAGTTCCGAGGAATAGGAAAGAAGCCCAGAGCTTCATTGGCCTGTTTGGTTTTTGGCGCCAGCATATTCCTCATTTGAGTCAAATATTGGCCCCCTTGTACCGGGTCACGCGTAAAAAGAATGCATTTGAATGGGGTAAACCACAGCAAGATGCGTTTAGTCTGGCAAAAGAAGCAATTCAACATGCTCTGGATTTATGGCCTGTACATGATGGTGATGTGGATTTGAATGTGTCTGTACAGGGCCCTTATGCAAATTGGAGTTTGTGGCAGAAACAAGGCAGGAGTAGAGTACCGTTAGGTTTTTGGACCAAAAAGTTACCTGATGCTGGTGAGCGTTATACACCCTTTGAGAAACAGTTACTTGCATGTTATTGGGCTCTGGTGGATACCGAGCAATTGACTTTGGGACATGATATAGTTTTGCGCCCTGAAATTCCTATCATGCAGTGGGTTTTGAGTTCGCCGAAAACTCACCGAATTGGACATGCTCAAGAGGCGAGTGTGATTAAATGGAAATGGTATATACAAGATAGGGCACGTGTGGGCCCGAAAGGAGTTGCTTCTTTACATGAGCAGGTGGCGCAAGCGCCGTCGACTGAGACTGAGAGTGAATGTTCCGTACCTTTAGCACAGGAGTCTCCTGTCAAGTGGGGTAAGCCTTTTGATGATTTGTCCGCAGCGGACAGAAACCATGTTTGGTTCACGGATGGTTCAGCGAGGTTTATAGGAACGACACGGCACTGGAAGGCGGTGTCCTATAATCCGGTTACACAGAAATTGCTGAGCACAACTGGTGAAGGTAAAAGCAGCCAATTTGCCGAGTTGTATGCTGTTTATCAAGTTTTGAAACAAGAGTTACCTGGTACATGTCATATTTTCACTGATTCTTGGTCTACTGCCAATGGACTGGCTGTTTGGTTGCCGACTTGGCATTCCCATAATTGGAAGTTACATTCCAAGGAATTGTGGGGAAAAGAGTTATGGCAAGAGATTTGGGAGATGCTCCCACAGAGTACTGTTACAATCTTCCATGTGGATGCCCACACCCCGATAGATTCTCTTGACAAATTTTTTCATAACATTGCAGATGAGAAATCTAAAATTGCTGAGGCAGTGGTGGACAGGCAAGATTCTGACATTGCGGGATTGGCGAAATGGGCACACCAGAAGGCAGGACATTTTGGAGAGAAGGCCACTAGCAGGTGGGCTGCTGATCGAGGAATTTATATTCCCCTAGATTTAATTAAAAATGTTATCTTACACTGTCCCGTTTGTCAACATATCAGACAGCGTAAAGTGCCCCAAATTGTTAAAGGTCATTTACATCGCGGAAAACTGCCCGCTCAAATCTGGCAGATTGATTACATTGGTCCACTTCCTATGAGTAGGAATTGTCAATATGTTTGCACTATTGTTGATACATACAGTGGCCTGCTGGTAGCCCTTCCCTGTAAGCAAGCTACCCAATTGAATACCATTAAAACATTAGAATTGATTATGATGTATTATGGTGTGCCATTCCAAATTCAATCTGATAATGCATCCCATTTTCGTGGAAGATTGGTACAGGAATTCTGTGCGGAAAACAATATTGAATGGATATTCCATATACCCTACTATCCACAGGCCTCGGGCCTGGTGGAGAGATTGAATGGCCTGCTAAAGGACCAGCTGCGTAAGTTAACAAATGACAAGTATAAGAATTGGCGAGACTTTTTGCCTCAAGCGTTATTGATTTTGAATAACCGTCCTTTCCTAAATGCTGAATCCCCACTTATGCGTTTGTTTCCTCCGAATGTTGATGCTAAGCCCAATGAAATAAGAGAGACTGTGATGTACTGGGAAATTACTCCTGGAGCTTTGGCTCCATGTAGAGCAACCCCAGGGTCGGCAGGTTTAGACTTGCATGCCATGGATGACACCGTTTTAAAAAGTAAGGATCGGGTCATCATTGCTACTGGTGTTGGTATTCATATACCACCTGGGAATTTCGGATTAATCGCCCCTAGATCGGGGCTGGCCGTAAAAGGCATTCAGGTGCTTGGAGGAATTATTGACAGTGATTATCCGGGAGAGATTAAGGTGCTCCTGCTGAATAGCAGTGAGGTTGACTTACTGATACACCGCACTGACCGAGTGGCTCAATTACTCATTATGCCTGTTTTCAGTGGTACATTAATGAAAGGCACTGCCCCAACTTTGCTAACTGTACGAGGCCAGAAAGGTTTTGGCTCTACGGATAACCCTGGGGCTAGGGTTTGGGTGCAGTCGCCTAAAAATCCCCCTGAACAAGCAGAGGTTATTGCCACTGGTCAGGACAATACCATTTTGGTTATGAGACCAGGGAAAGATAGCTGGGAGGCGGTCCCGGCTGACAAATGTTATTTACGAGAATGATTAATGCCTGTATTTGATTCTCTTTCAGATCATTCTTTGGACTGTTGCTGCAGGATGTGTCGGTACTGGACTCCTTTTGGGATGGTACGACGAGAAAGGAGGGATCCCGTCAACCCGGGATGAACTGAGTGTTGCGTTCCTTCGCTGCGTGGGATTCATCATCGAACTTTTGGACATCATTGGCCAGGAGGGTGACTGATGCCCCTCACTTCTGTTTGACACCGATGAGATCTGTACACGATATTCTGGCGACCTGTCTGGTTGCTGTCCCTGCCTCGTTGGAAACCCTAATTCACATTTTTAATGTTTCAAAGGCTCGTCCCAATGTTCTCCTGGGTGATTTTGCTACCCATGTATATTGCCCTTTATGTACTGAACTGCCGAACGAGCCACCCCCCATCCCGTCCCAAATAGTTACCTATAATATCACACAAGGTGATTTATGCTTCTTTCTTACGTGTAATCCTAGTGCGATCTCTGAATGTCTACGCCTCAAACTAAAAGGCGCCACTTCATTTACCGCTCATGAACGGACTTTGTGCTTTCAAAGGACACCGACCACATGTGTTTCAGTCCAGAACAATATGACTTGCAATAGTTTGGTAGTTACCCCCAGTCATTATCGCACGATGTTACTACCTGCCGGATGGCTTTTCTCATGTGGTAATACTTCCTGGCCATATGTCCCTGCAAACATTTCCGGAGGCCCTTGTGCTATTACGAGACTCAGTTTGTTAATGTTTTCATCACATCCGAATGCCAACTCTCGTGTGATTCGAGATACTGTGATGTTACAGGAGGATTGTGACTCATCTTTGCATTTATATTCCAAGTCTGAATACCTTAGCCTAGCTATTTCAATTATTGGTGTTCCTGCTCTGGCAGTTTATAATGCCAAATCCATTGGGAAAATGGCCTGTTGGATGGTGAAATCCATTAATCATACTTCTACAGTCCTGTCCGACATGTTACTGGATGCCCAGGGTGAACGTAGGGCCATTTTGCAAAACAGAGCGGCCATTGATTATCTTTTGCTTAAACACGGACATGACTGCTCCGATTTCGAAGGTCTCTGTTGTTTTAACTTGTCCGATCATACACAATCCATTCGTGCACACATTGACAAGTTGCGTGATTTAACGGAAGAAGTTAGAAAACACGTTGACCAGGGCTGGTTTGACTGGCTCTTTAATTGGTTGCCTGACGTATACATGCTACGTCAAACATTAGGTGGTATTCTGATTGCTGTTGCTGTTTTGATTTCTATCTGTTGCTTTATTCAGTGTATTCCTTCACTGCTTCAATTCTGTACACTCGGTACTAGACATAGATCAGTTAGTTTTGTTTCATATTATTCTTCCACCGATGTTAGTTCTGTTTAACGAATGTATAATAGACTGAAGTCAAGGGTGAAATGTACTGCTCGATTTTCCCGGCCCTATTGTGTTGATGGGTGATTAGGGTGACTTCAGTCTCTCTAACATTCAAGCCTAAGGGTTAGAGTAGTGAATGAAGTCTATTTTCTAGGCACTTCGACATGATCCTGTGTTCTTCCCCATAGATCAGGGCTTGCACACATATCCTAGGGGATAGATTCGTTAGTCTTAGGGATAACCTGCCCTGTAGTGAGGGTATTTCATGGAGCCGTGCTGAATTCAGGCCTGGTAGGCCTTAAACGGGAGAGACTCCATCTTTCTTTCCTCTCCGGCAGCTTGGAAAGTTTCTAGGTCGAGGGTGATGTTTTAGTTACGAGGTGTTATTCGCTTGGAGAGAACCGGTTCAGGCCGGCCCTTATCGAAGGATTGTATTTTTCTTCATGCCGAAGACACTACATCAGGCCGGCCGGCTGGGAACGTGTCCTTGGTACGGGGAGGTACAAGAATTTGGTGGGCGGCAGGTTACGGGCTGGAATTTTCCATGAGAAATTGCACCTCTATATTAGTGAAAGTCTGAGGCAGATACTGGCACTTGCTTTTTAGTCCGTAGGCGGCACCTGGCCGTTAAGCAGTAAAGCTACTACTTATTCCAGGGAAGACAGATGACAAACTCGAAGGTGGAGAAAGAAAACCGAGAGATAGATATTCTTCTAACAGAATAGCCAAAGAAAAGAGAGTAGCCGATGAGGAAGAGGTCTCAGTGACTCGGAAAAGGAGAAGGGAGTAGATCCGTGACTGCGGAGGTGTGACTTCCAGGCGAAGCCGAGGCACAGACGAGAAGGGAACCTAGATGACCATTGAGTGCAGGCTACATACGACCAAGGTGATGTCAACCCCTTTATTATTAGAGTGTACAACTTAATCTATCGCTTTTCTTTGCAGGTCATATGTAATATGTATTATGTTCTGTGAGTGTGTATGTAGTGACTAAATAAAGTATCCAGTTTGTAGTGAATCAACATGTACTGCGTGTTCTTGTATAAGAGGGTAGCCTATTCTTCTAGTCAGTTGTGACTTGATATGAACAGATGTTAATCCTGATCAGGTAAGTGGTAACTGAATAAGGGAGAAAGGAGCCCCTCGAACTGGGGAACAGGTTGTGCTCAACTAGCAGTCTTTGTGTGATCTGATACATAGTAACACTGGTTCCCTTGTTGTATGTCATGGTAGTTATAGGATGAACTTGTGAAGTCTGCCGTCTGGGCAGGAAGTCCTGGGTCCGTTTGGGACCGCGAGGCTGAGGCTGCCATCTGGGTAGGAAGTCCTGGGTCCGTTTGGGACCGCGAGGCTAAGGCTGCCGTCTGGGCAGGAAGTCCTGGGTCCGTTTGGGACCGCGAGGCTGAGGCTGCCGTCTGGGCAGGAAGTCCTGGGTCCGTTTGGGACCGCGAGGCTGAGGCTGCCGTCTGGGTAGGAAGTCCTGGGTCCGTTTGGGACCGCGAGGCTAAGGCTGCCGTCTGGGCAGGAAGTCCTGGGTCCGTTTGGGACCGCGAGGCTGAGGCTGCCGTCTGGGCAGGAAGTCCTGGGTCCGTTTGGGACCGCGAGGCTGAGGCTGCCGTCTGGGTAGGAAGTCCTGGGTCCGTTTGGGACCGCGAGGCTAAGGCTGCCGTCTGGGCAGGAAGTCCTGGGTCCATTTGGGACCGCGAGGCCGCCACTTGTATTATAAGAGGTCTTGATATATATATATATATATATATATATATATATATATATATATATATATATATATATGTATGTATGTATATATATATATATAGTAGGAATTCCCTGTCCTTAGGTGGTATATATATATATGTGGTTTCTTAGGTGAGGATAGGCCCTAGGGAGGGGGTAACGTTCTGGCTGGGTTATAGAGGCTCTGTTGAGCGGGTTCTATCTGATCCGAAAACCCAAGCAGAACAGCCAGATACACCAGAATCCAGGCACCTGGACTTGGTCCGGTTGGTTCTGGAGCGTGTTGTCAGCCTGGGGATGGAGGATCCTGTCCTTCCTAGGTATTGGCTTTCTCATTCTATTCAGTTGCTGCTTGTGTCTACAATGTGGGCCAGCGATTTGTGGTCTGTGTGCCACATCGTGTATCCCGCCTTCGAATTTTCATTCAAGATCCCGGAAGAAGAAAGAAGAACAAATGATGCTATATGAACAGATTGATGGATTGATGAAAATGGATATTTCATAAGGGTCCGTAGGGGACAAGGAGGGAATGAGGAAATATGAATTTTATGATCAGTTATGTCCCCTATCTTAGACCCCAACGGCTCCATGTACATGCTAGAAGTACATGTATGTTCCCTCCAGTTCCAGTTATGAAGACGCAAATACATGTGCGTCCAACGTCAACATGTCCTCTTTCAGATCCGCCATGAATGGGTCGAATATTCCATTCCTAAGTATGATTGGCCACCGACTTTATATGGTTCACTTTTCTAGTTTTAACAGTTCAGGCGAATAGGCCCTGAATTCTGTCATCAAGCCTTTTTCCTGCTTTTGCCTCTGAAATGCTCCAGCCTGGACCTGCATCCGTGTCCATGAACTTTGTCTTACTCCCTGCGCGGCTAACGGTGCCTGACGCGGCCTGTTGCCTGCCAAAAACTGTATTCAGCCTTCAAGTTATCTGCTCCGCTCCTCATCCCATGCATTCCTGTCTAGTAGTTTAGGTAAACACCCTTCCAGCTACCAAGCAAAGGGCCCGGCCTCGCTGTCTCTATACAAGTAATTCATAGCCCCTGTTACCATGGAAGATTCCTGCCCCCTCGCATCTCATGTATTATTAGGAGTTTTATATCGCGCACGGTTACCCTTGGGCATCCCAGCGCTTGCATTGGGAACCCGTCCTGGTTTTTCCCTGTGAGATAATCCATACTGGGCATCCCCAAGGTGAAAGCCAGGCATCCCGCCGCGGGGGGGCCGTTGTGGAGATTAAGCAAGCTAGTTGCCCAGAGCTGCCTAGTGTGAACTCATGCTTAGAGTAGGCACCGAAGCGAGAATTATCAAGTCCGTGGACAATTGGGCTCCAGACCCTGTAGACACATAGACGCTTGTACATGCACTAACAGTCAGTATAGAATAGATTCCGTCCGAGAGACCTTTCCTTTTGGATAAAACAGTTCCTTAAACAAAGATATTAGATACGATTTGGGATTAGGTTGACCTGACCCCCCAGACTTCTGTCTCCACATGTAGAGCTAAATGTCAATTCCCCTTCACCCTCTAGTTGCACGTCAATCACACGTCATGCGGCTGCGCGCGCATCTCTGCCAAATATTTCTGCTGACACTGCAGGATTCTCTTATGGATCCACCCACTTGTGACATCATTTTAAATGACGTTTCTAGTATACGCCTGTATTTACGCCTATTTTCATTACGTATGTGTATTCTTATCTGTATTATCAGCTGTTACGCCTCCTGCATCTGTCTTAATGCAATGCTTTTCATATATATATTGTTACTTGTCAATAATGTATTGCCTATCCCTTCCTGAACCTTCGTGGTGATGGAATAAGATTGCCTGGTTCGAACCATAATTCCTTTGTAAGGAATAAAGCCCTTTTCAGAACCTCTAATACCACGGATTCTGCCTCTTATTTTGACTGAGTTATTCTTACTAGACTTTACCGCATAAAAAATAGTACAGGTAATTTAAATATTTACCACAGTGCAGTGCGGTGAAGCAATACTTTCCATTTTGTCAGAAAATACCGACTTAGGAGTTTACCCTGCCATGCTTCCCAGGTCCATATGTGATGTGCTGCTCCAGTCCAGGTTTCCAGGAATTCTGGGACCTGTAGTTGTCCACAAACAACTAAACAAAATGGCCCACACATTGACCTGTCAGACCAGCACATCTGGCACTGCATTATTGCCACATAAGCGGGGCCACTGAAATTATGGTCATTGTGCAGCTGTGGCGAGTTCTCCATAAATATAGATTTGCTGCATTTTCCACATAATCCATCATCTGCAGATTTTAACAAAACAACATGTTGTTTCTAGCTTAAATGGTTAAAAAGTTTCTAAAAACGCAGGGGCACATGTTACCGTGCAGTGGAGTGCCTTTTGCCAGGTCACATTTCCGTTTCTTATTGGTATATTTGGGTATTAAACTGGCCCTAATGATGTGCACCCAATGCCCAGACAATGTTAAAAAATGTGAAAGTACAAAATAAAGAAGTGAAGCTATTAACAAATTCACCACATTATGCTGCATAATTTTCCTTTCCTTGCCGAACAATTTACTCAACTCTGCTGCATAATTTGGCCCGCTAATGCTGCAAAATCCCAGTGGCCATGCCTATAAACCAGTCCGACCCTGGGCAGCTGTGAATGAGCAGTTAGCAAATGCATGGCCTCTGCTGTGCACACGCAGAACTGTGGCAGCAGTCTGCAGCTGGGTACATACACCCATCATGGATACGTACAAGGTAGAGCCTGGACTGGCGTGCATCCTGCAACATTGCCCAGATTGCACACATGGTACAGTTTGTTATGTTATGCTATGTTAACAGAAGTTTCTAAAGCGCACGGTCACCGAGAGGTTTCATGGCGCTGACTTTGAGCAGTGTCAAGACGGGGACGGATTACGCAAGGGCTTGGTCGAACAGCCAAGTCTTAAGCCCTTTTCTGAACCCCAACAGGTTGTCATAGGATCGGATCACTAGTGGTAGGCAGTTCCAGAATTTAGGGGCGAGATAGGAGAACCTACACACCCCCCGGCGTTTGAGCTTAAAGGCAGGGATAGTCAATAATTGAAGATTGGCCGACTGTAGGTTGAGGAGCGGGACATGCCTTGCAATCATGCCATTGATAAATATGGGGCTCCTGCAGTGCAGGGCCTTGAAGATTAAGCACCCTGTCTTAAAAACTGTGCGTTGGGCAATGGGGAGCCAGTGAAGTTTAGTTAGCAAGGGTCTGGCAGATTGCCATCTTGGTTGTTTGTGGATTAGTATCACAGCCTGGTTCTGTACCATCTGGACACGTTAGTGGCAGGCCGAGGTAGATGGAGTTAGAGAAGTCGAGACGAGAGAGTACCAGGGCTATTACAACCTGGATGAGTGCGGAGTGGGTCAGCAGGTGGGCAATCTTCCTGATTTTGTGCAGTTGGAAGAAACAGGTAGAGACCACTGCCCCTACTTGTCCTCTGAGCGAGAGATCGGTGTTTATAGTGACCCCAAGGTTTTTCATGGAAGGGGAAGGAGTGGGGGGAGGTCCTAATTCGGTCGGCCAATAGTGTGGGCCCAAGAAATCCGGCTCTTCCCTGGCAAGACTAGTTTGGTCTTGCCCAGATTGAGTTTGAGATGGTTAAGGTTCATCCAGCGCTGGATGTGGAGCATGGTGGCTTGGAATTCATGGATTGAGTCTGGGGAGTTGTCCAAGGTGAAAACAAGCTGGAGATCATCAGCGTAGTTAAAAGTTGTTACCTTCCTGTCTCTTAAGGAGTGAATCAAGGGCAGGAGGTAAAGATTAAACAGGTGTGGAGATAAAGACAAACCCTGTGGGACCCCGCACGTGGTGGCGATCCTAGGGGCAGTAAAGGGGGCAAGTCGTACTGCTTGGGTTCGACCTTCAAGAAAGGACTTGATCCAATTGAAGGCGGAGCCCCGTATGCCGGCCTGTTCGACAGGGTCCATCAGAATTTCATGGTCGACCGTGTCGAACGCGGCCGACAGATCCAGGAGCACCAGAGCCTGAGGGACACCCTTGTCCGCATTTGCTCTCAAGGTGTCCAGAACCGCAAGAATTACTGACTCGTTGGAATGAGCGGGCTGGAAGCCTGCTTGGTGTGGCTCTAGGTGTTCTGACTGTTCTATAAAATTGGATAGACACCTGGCAGTGTGAGCCTCTAGGATCTTAGCCAAGAAGGGGAGAAGAGAAATGGAGCGATAATTAGAAGGATTCAGGGGGTCAGCCCCCAGTTTCTTTAATAGAGGAACCACTATAGTAATCTTGAATGCGCTAGGGACCTTGCCCTGTGAGAGAGACTCGTTTAGGAAGGGTAGCACACTATGTGGTGGGCGGAGAAGGTGTCCCTTAGGATATGAGGGGGCTGCAGTCGTTAGGGAAAAGATCTGTGGGCATATGGCAGGGAAGTGATCCATAGTTCCTGTATTGGTTGTCATATTATCGTGGGGCTCCATACAGATGGTGGTGCTGATGCTCGCTTTAATACTGAAGATTTCATCCATGAAAAAATCATTCAAGGAGTTACATAGATCTTGGGTGGGAGTCTGTTTGGGGAGTATTCTCTCGGCGTTGCAAAGGTCATTGACTATCGAGAAGATTTCCTACGGCTTGTTATGGACGCTAAGTATTCTGGCAGAAAAATAGGCCGCCTTGGCTGCCATCATGGCGTTTTTATACTCTTTGCGAGCCAATGAGTACTGTAGTTTGTCTTCGAGGGAATATCTTAGCCTCCATTTCCTTTCTTTTTGACGGAGCGCAAGTTTTTTCTTTTTTAGTTCAGAAGAAAACCATTTCTGGGCTTCTGCATGGTGAGCATGGGTAAATTTAGTAAGTGGGGCATATGTATTACAAGCAGTTAGTAGCCAAGCAGAGATGATCTCTTCCATAGCATTAACATCCGGGTTAAAAGTGGGTGCTGAGCTGGCCAAGGTATCGACAAATTCCTGTTTATCGAGGGCCGTCCACTTTCTTGTCATGTCGCCCTCAGCCGTGGGAGTCTGGATCTTAAGATTGATTTTTGCTGTAAATTTTATTAAATGATGATCTGACCATATGCATGGTGAGATTGTGGGCACCGTCAATATAAGATTGAAGGACCAGATTTGGTCCACTGTGTGTCCCTTGATATGGGTGGCAGAGGATATATGCTGGATAAAGTTCAGGTTGGAGATCAAGTCAGATAGTTCTGCGGCGAGTGGCCTGCCGAGGGCGTCGTTAAACCAATAATTCAAGTCACCTATGAGTAAGATATTGGTGTAGTTCGTGACGAGATTGGCCATTTGTTCACTCAAGGAAAGAGGAAAGGTAGGCATGTGCTGAGGGGGCGGGTAGATAAGAACACATATGAGGGATCCAGAGCTGGAATCAAGTTTAATGACGATATTCTCTACCGCCGGGAGACCTAGGGGTTTCCTGAGGACCGATTTGCATACAATATGTAGTAATCCTGAGGGAGCGCCGCAAGTATGTCCGGGGTGGAGTTATGGTTTAGCCAGGTTTCTGTAACCAGAAGAACGTCTGGTTTTTCTGACGTAAGCAACAGAAAAATGTCCAATTAGTGTTTGACCAGGGAGCGGGTGTTAAGATAGAGAATGCGTAGGGCAGTGTGTTTTGCTAAGGTGGGACCAGGAGTATGGGAGCGGTGGGGAATGGGGAGTGGGAGATCGGCATGGGATCTTCGTGTTTGAGAGATAACGTTACCGCTGATGCGCTTGTGAACAGCGGGGTCAATGGGGGAGCACAATTGGCCCATCAATCTAAGTTCCTTGGAGGAGTATTTGATAATTTGGCCATAATCCGAGGCCCCTGGGCCTGTCTTGGCGCGGACAGGCGCAGACGGGCTTGCGTTTGGTGCGCCTTCGGCACCCGCTACTTGCGCCTACTGCGCTCCCGCGCTGCGGCGTGCATTTATGCCTAAGCCCGCCTCTGACTCCTCCCCCTCTCGGCCGATTGGCTAAGGCCTAGGGGGGATGGCGAGCAGAGCGACAGGAGTCCTTCAGGAAGGAACAGCTTCAATTTTAAAAAGAGGTATGTTTTAAAAAGGACAATTCAATTTTTACAATTATAAAAGAAATCAGCTGGCACGAGCAGCAGTGGTCCGCGCAGCAACACACAATGCAAAATTGCCCGCTCACGCGTGCTTTATGCCTAAACCCCGCCTCTGCCTCCTCCCCCTCTCAGCCGATTGGCTAAGGCCTAGGGGTGATGGCGAGCAGAGCGACAGGAGTCCGTCAGGAAGGAACCGCTTCAATTTTAAAAAGAGATATGTTTTAAAAAGGACAATTCAATTTTAACAATTTTAAAAGAAATCAGCAGGCGCGAGCAGCAGCAGTCCACGCGGCAACACACAACACAAAATTGCCCGCTTCCACGCTGCGGCGTGCTTTCTGCCTAAACCCCGCCTCTGACTCCTCCCCCTCTTGGCCGATTGGCTAAGGCCTAGGGGTGATGGCGAGCAGAGCAACAGGGGTCCGTCAGGAAGTAACAGCTTCAATTTTAAAAAGAGGTATGTTTTAAAAAGGACAATTCAATTTTAACAATTTTAAAAGAAATTAGCAGGCGCGAGCAGCAGCGGTCCGCACGGCAACACACAACGCAAAACAGTTGGAGCAGGAGTCAGGCGGAGTTAAGAAGTGTAATTGGATTCTGTTGACTGCCCCATGAACAAAATGCTCAGAAAAGGCGTAGGATGCAGCATGCATCATTGTTTGGGTAAGATGCATGGCGCAGTTTTTATATCGCCTCTTGAGGTAGGGGGCAAGTAGAATAGAGTGGTTTGTGTACTGTTCTTGTAGCAATGCCAAGAGGAAGCAGCGGGCCCAGTTAAATGACGTATCCTGTAACACTGTTCAGGAGATGGGCAGGGTGCAGTTTTTAGATAGCTCTTTTTAAGTGGGTCAGACAGAGTAAGGTGCAATTTGTGGACGGCCCCTTGCAGCACTGCCCAGGTGTAGTCTATGTTGAGTTTCATTAAGGTCAACGTCGAGGCACGGGCCTGGTTGCAGTTTGCAAATCTGTCCAGTATCAGCACCGTCAGTGATTGGGCATTGTAGGGAAGCCTTTTACTGGCCTGGGATCAACGCCCTGCGTTTGAACTGTCGGTTGGGTTTATTTGGGGACTTCTTATCAGCGCCATCTTTATTGTGCTGTACGTGTTGGCTATGCCCCTGAATCTTCCGTGCTGGACATTGTATGCACTGATAAGTGTGAGAGGGGGCCGGGGCACACTGGTATCTCCAGAGCCCTGGGTGTGACCTGGGGTGAGCCAGGAGAAGGGGGCTCGGCTGCACGCAGACCCCCTGCAGGCCTCAAGTCCTCGCACAATACTTCTAATCAGTTTAGCTTTGGAAGTGAACCTCTGAATTGCCCCCTCCCTTCTCTTTCATCTCCCACACAAGAGCACCCAGGGAGCGCACTTCCTGAGAGGAGAGACGGCTCATTGGCCTACCATTTTAATCCAGTTCACACCAGATCTGTTCTTGGCCGGGGGCGGCTCCAAATCTGAAACCGGTATCCTTAGAACAATCCAAGAAATATACGATTTCCCTGCAGCCACCTAATGTATGGAGATTCCTCTCTTCACTAATTTGTGGTTCTTTAAGTTAGCAACACAATACTCGCATTAACTTAAAAGTAGAAATCTCCTGGGATATGAATCTGGCCTTTGTGGAGAATGTGTGTGCATCTGAAGACACGGGACAACTCTAGCTAAACCTTGTTGTTCACTTACTCCAATTAACAGTTACCAGAAAAATGCTTTTTTCCCCCCGAATTTCCTATTGACGGCTTCATTTTCTTTACATTGGGAAACCAGAAATTCATCAACTATGATGAATTCCCTACATGCCTTTTTGGGCGGCAAGATAAACCTTCATAAATGCATCCATTGTATTTAAGTCTGCTGAATACAACATGTATCTTTGCCATGGAGTGAACTGGTGATATGTAAACTCTCTTTACCCATAGAAAACAAGGTTTACAGTACACTTCGTCTTCTTTGTAATATCAACTTCTGTACAGTCACAATCCTATGACTCTTGGGGTGAACACATTCCCTTTTGCAGGGTGCTGTACAAATTTGTTGTATTGTCTCCTGATCGTTTTGATGTTGCCTTGGAATGCTGTCTAAAAAGAATCTCCTGCCAGGCCTCCTGCCCTGAGTTTCCAAACACGTCTGTGTAGCTGGGCCTCTGCTGGGCAGTTAGTCATGACTTATGTACTCCCCAGCCCTGCCAGGGGACGCGTCATCATGATGGCTGCACGGGGCCGGCAGTTAATGAATAAGTGGACCTTAGTTAACATATGGCACTCGGCGAAATTTCTAAATAAAATGAATTTACAAAATCTACAAGTTAAAGGTGAAACCCCAGCAGGGCAGATTTAGCTTTCTGAAGTCAATAAGATCAGCAACATGCATTTAGTAATAGACCTAATGTTTACGGCAACGCAAACTAGCGTGAGAGGGGAAGCAAACGCTATAAACCAACAAAGCAATTGGAACACAATGGACAGGGAAGCCTCAGGGACAATGAACGTCTCTAGGTGAGTCAGGTGAGGTTACTAACAGCAATCATCAGAAACGGCCTGAAATTACTGGTGATCAGCGCTATATAGGGGTCACCCTAACGGCCACTTCCAAAGTAAACAAGACAAGCGCGAGCGCAAAAGTGTTGGCAAAAGTGAAAGCATTTCCCTTGCGGGAGCGAGCTGCACCAGGAGCGATAATTGCTAACACATGGCGCCAAAGCTCACTCCAGCAAGGAAATCGCCAAACGTGCACGTGTTGCCATTGAAAGCAATGCAACACGTGCACGTTTTTAGGGCAAAAAGCGAACCGATTCCAAAAGGTCTATTTCCTAAGCAACGCATGCGAGCTGCGTAGGCAAGACCTAAAAAACAGACAGTGAAACTCAGCATACCGCAGACGTGGAAAGTAAGCACAGCGCCGCGTGTGTTATCCTGTTTTTTACCGATACAGGGGCAGATTTACAAGGACTGGCACATCCCTGCATATCAGCAGGGATGTGCCAAGTAAGATGCGTCACGCAAGTTTACCCTTGCGCCACCACAGATGCGCCACATTTACAATGCAGCACATCGTGGCGCATGGATAAACAGATGCGTGATGCATCAGATGACGTATGGGTGGCGCATTGCTGGAGTCATGTCGCAAGAGCGACGCAACTCCAGCAATGCTCAGGGGCTGCCCATATCTAACATGCTGCATCACGCCTTACGCCTGCTTCAAGTAGGCGCAGGGTTTTGACGCAGCGGCATCGGAAAAGTGACTCAGTGAAATCTTGTAGATTTCACTGCGTCACTTTTCCGAGGCTTTTTCCGAGGGAACGCCCACCCTGCATACATTAAACCTGACGCAGGTTTAATGTGACGCAGGGCATAACAATGTGACGCATCTCCCTAGATGCGTCACGTTGTAAATAAGGCGCAACATGGCGCACGGTCTATGTCGCCGCTGCATCACAGAAGTGACGCAACGGCGGCATAAATGTGTTGCAAGGAGCTTGTAAATCTGCCCCACAGAGTGGACTTTTCTGGGCAGCCAGTGGGAACACTTTTAAGCTCTTTTTGATCGTTGTGATTCCCAACGCTTTTATGCTCATTTTAATTGTGTGATCTCTTTGAGGCTTTTAAAAACAATTTATTTGCACCATGCATTTTACCTGCTTGCTGGATCAACTCACTGGCCCGCCGTTGGATTTTTCCTGTTTTAAGCGGAGAGAGTTGGTTCCTCTGGATCTCGTTGATCCAGTTTTGGCTGACCGCCATTTTGAGTGAGGTGACGGTCAAGCCTTTTTGGGGCTCGGCAGGCTATTATAAAAGATGGGTGAAACCCGGGCACGTAGCGGACATGGAAAGTAAACACAGCGCCGCTTGTGTTAGCCTTTTTTCTACCATTACAGAGTGGACATTTCTGGGCAGCTAGTGGGAACGCTTTTAAGCTCTTATTAATTGTTGTGATTCCTAACGCTTTTATTCTCTATTTAATTGTGTGATCTCTTTGAGGCTTTTAAAAACAATATATTTTGCATCGTGCACTTTACCTGCTTGCTGGATCAACTCTATGGTCCGCTGCCGGGTTCTTCCCATTTGATGCAGAGAGAGTTGGTTAGTTTGGATCTCGTTTGATCTACTTCCGGCTTACCGCCATTTTGAGTGAGGTGACGGTCTAGCCTATTTGGGGCTCAGCAGGCTATTATAAAAGATGTTACAGCAAACAAATGATGGACGGAATGCTGACAATGCAAACATTTCCCCAAGTCAAAAGATCTGGGTTAAATCCATTGTTCTTTTGCCCACTACGCCACCCCAGTTTGGACCCAGCCATATGCAAATCAGTCTTGACCCTGTGTCCCATGGGAACAGTCCAGACCGAACTGCCAGGCCAGGTACTCCCTGGACCAGTAACAAGCATCCTGGGACCGGTTTCGGGGTATGTCACCCTTCCTCAGCCAGGCTAGCTTGAATCCAGTGGCACAGTGAGCAAGGGACCCACGTCTGGGCATACCCATCCCACTTAGGGCGAAAAGTGTTACAGCAAACAAATGATGGACGGAATGCTGACAATGCAAATATTCTCCCTCAGTCAAAAGATCTGGGTTAAATCCATCGTTCTTTTTCCCACTATGCAACCCCAGTTTGGACCCAGCCATATGCAAATCAGTCTTGACCCTGTGCCCCATGGGTACAGTCCAAACCGAACTGCCAGGTCCTCCCTGGACCAGAAACAAGCATCTTGGGACCGGTTTCTTGGTATGTCACCCTTGTTCAGCCAGGCTAGCTTGAATCCAGTGGTGCAGTGAGCAAGGAACCCACGTCTGGGCATACCCATCCCACTTATGGTGAAAAGTGTTACAGCAAACAAATGATGGACGGAATGCTGATAATGCAAACATTCTCCCCCAGTCAAAAGATCTGGGTTAAATTCATCATTCTGTTGCCCACTACGCCACCCCAGTTTGTACCCAGACATATGCAAATCAGTCTTGACCTTGTGCCCCATGGGAACAGTCCAGACCAAACTGCCAGGCCAGGTTCTCCCTGGACTGGAAACAAGCATCCTGGGACCGGTTTCAGGGTATGTCAAAGTTCTTCAGCCAGGCTAGCTTAAATCCAGTGGCACAGTGAGCCAGGGACCCACGTCTTGGCATACCCATCCCACTTAGGGCAAAAAGTGTTACAGCAAAAAAATGATGGACGGAATGCTGACAATGCAAACTTTCTCCCCCAGTCAAAAGATCTGGGTTAAATCCATCATTCTTTTGCCCACTAAGCCACCCCAGTTTGGACCCAGCCATGTGCAAATAAGTCTTGACCCTGTGCTCCATGGGAACAGTCCAGACCGAACTGCCAGGCCAGGTCCTCCCTGGACCGGAAACAAGCATCCTGGGATCGGTTTCATTTTATGTCACCCTTCTTTAGCCAGGCTCGCTTGAACCCAGTGGCGCAGTGAGCAAGGGACCCACGTCTGGGCATACCCATCCCACTTAGGGCGAAAAGTTTTACAGCAAACAAATGATGGACGGTGTTAGATTTGGGTGTCTCTAGTTGGCATAGGTAGGTACCTGTGACAAATAGGGACCCTTGCGTCTAGTCAGGGTAAGGGGGTACACTCCTAAAATAACCCCTGCTCAACCCCTTGGTAGCTTGGCACAAGCAGACAGGCTTATCTCAGAGACAGTGTGTAAAGCATTTGTGAACACATACAGTAATCAAGTGACAACACTACAGATGGACACCTCACAAGTTTTATATCAAAAATAAGTATTCTTTATATAGACTTTTCACAGGACACGCTTCCCGGAGATGCGGCGGCGTCTGCTGCGACGTTGATCCTCTCCCCTGGCGATGCGAGACGCTTCGGTAGAGGTGCGATGACTCAACGATTCTTCTGCGATACGCTTCCCGGTGATGTGGCGGCGTCGGCTGCGATGTCGATCCTCTAGTCCGGCGATACGAGGCGCTTCATGTTGTGAAGCGGCAGCGGCAGTTCGGCGACATGCTTCTCGTTCATGAGTCGCGCTTCCAGCTCCTTGCGGCACGCAGTCCCTCAGAAAGCCTCGCAAAACAGCAGGCACTTCAAAAGAACTCTTGGGGAGCTGGTGGGTGAAGTCTGTTGTCCCTGAGACTTCAGCAGGAGGCAAGCTCTTTTCCAAGCCCTTGGAGATCCTTCATAAGTTGAATAAAGTGCACACAAAGTCCTTTCTCCTTTCTTTGGCATTCAGGCAACCACTGCAGGCCAATCCTTCAAGGTTAGGGATAGTCTCTCCTCAGTCTCTCTGGTTCCGCTCCTCAGCAAAGGCTTCTTCTTGTTTCCCGAAGTGATCTAAAGTTCTGGGGTCTGGGTCCCCCTTTTTATACACAGTCTCTCTTTGTTCTCTGAAGGCAGAGAGGCCTTTGACTAGTCCAAACCAGTTCTGGTCAGTCCTGGAGCACTTTGTTGACAAGACTCCTTCTTTTCTTTGACAGTGTAGGCCAGGGCCATCAGACGCACCACAGGAGGTGGAGCCAGTATTGTGGAGGGAAAGCACAGCCCTATTCAGGTCCCATGTGCAACTCCTCCCACCCATCTACATGGAGATCTCTCTATTCAGCCCTGGATGGTTAGACAAGAAAATACCTACTTTCTAAAAGTGGTATTTTCAAACACAGAATGTTAAAACCAACTTCACTGAAAGATGTATTTTATCATTCTGAATTCATGCATACTAAACTCGGATTCCTACCATGTTCCCTGAGTCAGTTAGGATTATAGGATGTAATAATCAAACCACCCATTCTGGTCTATGGGGAACAGGTAGCCTTGCAATAGTGAAAACGAATATGGCTGTAATTCACTATTAGGATATGCCACATACACCAGGGCATGTCCTACCTTATACTTACAATGCACCCTGCCCTTGGGCCTACCACAGGGGTGACTAATATGCATAAAAGGGAAGGTTTAGGGACTGGCAAGTGGGTGCACTTGCCCAGTCAGCATGGCAGTACCAGATTGCCCACAGGCTCTGCAATGGCAGACCTGAGGTACACTTTAACAGGCTGCTTCTGTGGGTGGCACAATCAGTGCTGCAAGCCCACCAGCAGCATTTGGATTACCTGCCCTGGGCACTCCTGGTGCACTGTACTAGGGTCTGACAAGTAAACCAAATCAGCCAATCACGGAATCACTAATCCACACACCAATTTACAATAGAGAACATATGCACTTTAGCATTGGTCAGCAGTGGTAAAGTGCCCAGAGTTATAAAATAGCCAACACCAGGTCAGAACAAATATAGGAGGAAGGCAAAAAGTTCAGGGATGACCCTGCAAAAAGGGCCAAGTCCAACACAACCCCCTTCCAGCCAAAACGCAGGGTAGACCAATCACTACCTTGATGGGCTTCCCTGCTTTGGGCAATAGAACATGGGCCTGACCCACAACTGCAGGGGCATACTCCAGTTCTACGCCAATCTGAACCTATTGGAATCCCTCTGTCCATACTCTCAGGGCCCACCAAGCTAATCCCTGGGGAACCCTTCTCCTCACCTGTGGACACCACTTGTGCAGCACCTAACCTTAACTTGCTCACAGGTGTGTCCCGACAGACAGCAAGCCACAGTGGCCACTGACAGTAGTCAGTGATGAGACCCAGGCCTTATGCCTCTCAGGGTTCTCAAACCTCTGTGGTGTCATAGAGTGGGGGGCAGTAGCCCCAGGTGCTTGGCACCCTTTGCCCACTCTCCCTTCTGTCAGGTCAGGTATGACATCGTGACACTGACCCACCAGCCCCGGGGCCTGTACCTGGCGGCTGGACAGGAGACTGGGGTGGGCTTTCCCACACCTGGTCATCCTCCTTCTCATTGGGGCTCTGTACCCTCCCAGCTAGAGTGGCACCCCCTTCTGGAATTGCCAAGGCACCTGTGGCATGTGTCCTGCTCAATTCACCCACCAGTTCAGGGGTTCTATCCTGCAACTAGGCTTCCAGGTCAGGGGGGACACCCTGAACTTGGCCCTCCAACCTAGGGTCTAAACCCTCCAGCTGAACCAGGGTCAGAGGCGAGGACTCCCTCCCTCTGCACCCCCTTCCAGAGAACTGCACCCTCCCAACTGGAGTGGTACCCCTAGAAGCTACATCAGTCAGGACACCGATTACAGTTGCCCCTTCCTCCAGGTCAGACAACACCTGAACCCGGCAAAATTGTTTTTGTGACCACAGAATGGATGGTGTCAAATACCTGCATTCAAATTTTATGTTTTGGCAGCAAAAGCCATTCAAAATGTCTAATTTTGTTTTATTTGTCTGCACAATATTGTTAATTAGTGCTGCGCTGTGTGAAGTTTGTACTGCAAATGTGTGAGTGTGACTGTTTAATTGTCTGTAGTCTATGACTAAGTAATAAGAATGGTCTGGTTTTGCTACCGGAAACAAAGGATAGTTCATTGGTGAGATGCAAGGCTCAATTATGCCTTGATAGTCATGTTGTGTTTGAATTTCTCTATCTGGACGTTTAGCAACATGTTTAATGGGATATTGTGGTTGCACTTGCAGGCTGAACCCTTTGGGTATTATATGATGAGGTGAATCTTCAATGCAGCCCACATGGTTATGATATAATGGCGGGGCTTGTGCAAGGGTCTGTTGGCTCAGTAGACTAATGCATCCACTGCAGGGGTCTGTGTTCGACCACATGGTCACAGCTTCAAATCCCAGTGGGTCCACTCAGCCTCTCAACCTTTCTGAGGTCGATAAAATCAGTACCATTGAGTTAGGTACCAATAAACATCTGTTATTCAGCACCAAGATGCCCTATTGGTGGAGAACATGCGCTTTACAACTACACATGTTGTTTTAAGGGCCTACTCCTCGGCATACACTTCTTTAACTGCTTCACGAACAAGGATGGAGAAGGATGGTAATATCACATTTTCTCCTGTTGGGACTGTTTGTACATACTCAGTTGGTCAATGTTTTGTGTCCAAGAAAATGCCATAGCCCAAATTTTTCGTTTTCCCAAGAGAGAACTTTAATGTTAAGGGGTACATCACCCTCAATTTGGAGTTGCAAATGATCAAATCTGCCTGGAGAACTAACTCCCTGTTCTGGTGTTTCTACCTGAACAAACTCAATAGTTGCTCTTGCCATCATAAATAAGGGTGGGCGTAGTGGGCATAGTGGGGCTACGTGAAGCAGCGCGTAGTGTGCCCAAATCTACGCACACTACGTGCTCTGCGTAGCCCCACTACGCGCCACCCGCCTCCCGCCCACCCTCCTTTTAAAACATACCCTGAATTTATACTAAATAAAAGTAAAGACACTTACCTGAACCGTGGCGTCTCCGGGGCTCCCTCTTCCTGGTTTCCAACTTCTTGCGAGAAATGCGCATGCGCGGACGCCCGCTTCATGCGCATTTCTTGCGAGAAATGCGCATGCGCGGGCGTCCGCGCATGCGCATTTGTCAGAAGAAGTTGGAAACCAGGAAGAGGGAGCCCCGGAGACGCCGCGCTTCAGGTAAGTGTCTTTACTTTTATTTAATTTACAATTAGGGTATGTTTTAAAAGGAGGGCGGGCGGGAGGTGGGTGGTGGGTGGCAGGCAGCTACGCTTCGCCCTGGCGTGTGCGTAGTGCTGCCTGCTTCGCCTACTTCGAAAACTTGGAAGCAGGCAGCGCTACGTACACTACGTGGGCGAAGCGTAGTGTCACGCCCAGGGTTAATCATAAACTCTGGAAGATTCTGGTGAACTTTCGTGACCTCTGCCACGCTGTCTAGCAGAGTCAGAGCCCACCCCTTATTTAGAAGCAGAGTCTTCAGTATGTATGGCATATTTAAGTGCAATACCAGCCACTTTCTTCTTGAACTGAGGCTTTTGTTGTTGAAGTTTTATGTCATGAATGCATTGTGAGTCCTTCTTTAGTTTCATGCACTCCTCTGGCGTGCGCTCTAATCGTTCTCCTCTTGCCCAGTGTTTTTCAGATGATTCCTGAAAGGACTAAGAAGTTTGTGTATCTGTATACTGATACTTATCCATCTGTTTTATAGTTTCACAGTTACACAAATTTTAGGGCTTTGTAGTGGATTCCTGTGGAGGTGATCCACCCCATGAATTAACTTTATCTTACTATCCCAGCATTTTTAGAAGTCTCTGGTGCCTGTCTCTGGGTATCCTTTTCAGAATTGTCCTTCAATTGAGATTTGTTTGGCCTGGCCACCAAATTATCTTGACTTAAATCTGTGTAGGATTCAGCAATAATTTTGGGTAGTTTGTGCTCTTGGTCTGCCCATGCGACCTGCATGAGGCATTGACGTACTGCTAATGCTGCTGCTTCCCCTTTAATATTACTTGCAATTATCGAGGCTACTGTGGCACAGTTGCCTATCAGTTTCATCCCCAAATCCAGTGCAGGAACCACCCCTTATTTATTTTAAACCTGCTGGAGCACATCAGGCAGAACAGCTATAGATGGTGTACCATGTTTGATGGTACAGATTGCAGCAAATACTGTGCCCCATGTGGCACATTCTTCTACCGGGGTAACCATCCCTAAAGATAGCCAAACTGTGAGAATTCTGTGTTTATCTTAGGGTCCCATATGTGGAAAAACTGCTTCAAGCTGAAGGAAGGGGCCCACAAAGGGCCACCTGGGCCACCACGGACCACCTCTCAGCCTTCCGTACCAAATTAAGAGTCAAGGAGACAGTGGAGAATATACACCAATAACTATTTATTCATATACGCACAGAGCAGGGCCCTGTCTGCACAGTCTCGAGAGGGAACTAACAGCAAGCATAGAGATACATTATGTACATTTCATGGTTAGATAAGAACATGCCCACAGTGGAATTTTCCAGGCATATGTAACTGGACAGTGAAAGACACAAAAAAAGGTTTCTGTTCTCGTATCTTGCACAACTCCGCACAGTCCAAGGCCGATTCACCCCGAGCTGCGATCAAACTACAGACAGGTGGGAGAGGGCCTTTTTCTAGTGAGAAAGCTATCCGCTGGCACTAACAATCTTTATTGCAGAAACGAAACTTAGCAAAGGGAATTTCTCAGAACTGAAATAAATTAGTTTCGATCAGCATACAAAATGCAGTCTAAAAGAAAATGGTGCAGCAAATGCTAACTAAGACATGGCATTGCATGAGCATCAACAGGCCTAATTTAACAAAGAGCATTTGTTTTTTGGTCTATCCAGA
Source organism: Triturus cristatus (assembly GCF_964204655.1). Classification (NCBI taxonomy): domain Eukaryota; kingdom Metazoa; phylum Chordata; class Amphibia; order Caudata; family Salamandridae; genus Triturus; species Triturus cristatus. The sequence continues at coordinate 202,192,919 of NC_140593.1, forward strand.
ACTGAATTTTCTTCTGTCTGGTGGGAACCTTACCCATATTTGCATTAATAGTGACTGGAATAATTGCTGGCATTGATAAATGCAGTTGTGCAGCTTTAGCAGCCCTCGCTGTTTTTTTGCTATTGTTTTCATAATGGACTGTCATACATCTGTATAATCTAACTAGACCTGTATAATCTAACTAGACCTGTGCGCAGCTCTCCTGAAGTGAGTGCTGCTAATTGTGGATATGATGTGTAGCTGGCTAAGACTGACATGTTGCCCTGTTATTGCTGAGGGGACCCTGTCTGACATTTTCTAGTGGCTGTGGTAGGGCACCTTGGAACGAATTTGTGTGTTTTTTAAATGTAAGTACAAATCTTCATAAGCTCCGTAATTGTGAGGAATTACTGCTTCAGTGTATGTGTAAACATTTCTAGTGTTGACGTCTGCTGCCAAAAATGTTACTCATGAATAGCTCACCTCTGTTTTATATGCTTTGTGGGCCTCTACCACAAAGATAACATCCTCCCGCAAGAGTGAGCCGATAGAGTTGTAACATCAGTGTTACTACATGTCTGCAGTTTAGTGGTACAATCACTAGTGCTGTGTTAGCCATTTAAAAGATGGAATTTAGAGAAGGTAAACTATAGTGGGGTGATCCTATGAAAGGTTCAAGCCTGGACACATACAGATAGAAATAGGGGTGCCTTATTTTAGATGAGAAGGATGTTTCCCTAACACCACGGATGTCTCTGTTAAAGGTGACTAGGGGCTTTGGGCACATGTATGAAAACTACTCAGGAGACCCATTGAATAAGTATCTGACCTATAATGTTGGTGGTGCCAGGTTGTACGGCTCCTACTAATTTAATGAGACTGTGCATTTGGGCAGCATTAGTGTCAAAATCAAGTGGAATATGTACACTCATACCATTGATGGAGCGGGTAATACAACATTTTGCATACCCCCCTATTCTGCATGAGATCACTAATTGAATAATCTATTAACTATAATATTTTATTAAATGAGTTTTGCATGTTTTATTTATCAACATTACTTAGTATATGTAATAAATAGAATACTGCATGGTATATGTTGCTTTTGTGATGTCTCTGTAATGTTGCCCGAGAAGACAACGTAAAGGGTGAATATAAACGCTTTAAATGTCGCTATACGCTAGATAAATACAAGCACATAGAAGGATTAGTAAGGGGTTAACATTAGATTTATTATTTCTATGCATTAATTACTCTTTTGTGTTTGTGTCGCTTAAGTTGGCATTTGGGCCTAAATAAAATGGCCGCCGACGCGACACGACGATGTGGCCACTGTCCCACGAGGCGCGGAGCGAACAGCCCATGTGCGACAAAGAGGACTGCAGCCTCTGCATGACCCGTAACCCACTGTACTAAGGCAAGGCCACGGTGGAACAACAGCCAAAGTGACAAGACAATGGACGTTTACAAAAAAACGGAATGGACTGAACTTGTGACCTCACCCCTTAAACTGTGCTAAACCCCATCGGACGATCTCAACCACCAAATCACGACTGTACGAAATTATCAAAATGTAACTATTACTGTGATTTTATTATAAAAGTACATGGTAGACTAGAGACCGATGACCACGACAGTGACGCTACGCGAACTCTATTACTTAGGGTGACTGCTGCGTTCCTGAATCCTAAATGGTCCGGATGCTGCCCAATTACCTGATGACTGCGAACTTTTCCTAATTCTATGGGCATTGACAGATGCTTGCACGTTTTGGTCTTTACTGATCTTGGAGACTGTGGCGTGCTGAGCACAGAACTTGAACATTAATCTGTTTTGACGAATGACGACAGACTTAGAGGACTCCAGATAGTCAGAATAGGTAAATATGATGTTCTGTGATTTAATTGAAAATTTTATATAAACTCTCCAAATGCAAATTTAACCTTGCTAAGAAATTTTAGATAAACAGATATTAATTAACAAAGAATGAGTTTGTGGTTTATTGAGAAGGGTAAGATCCTAATCTTAAAATGTGTTTTAGCTGGTTCTAGATCACCATCAACCAATCCAACTATTCGGTCCATTGGCCATGTGGGAGGAGTGCCTTGATGTTTAGGATTGAGATCTGTAGGTGGAAGGGATATTGATGTATAATCTGTAAATTAACTTTTCTTTCCCTATAGGTTAATTGGCATTCCCCTCACATGTAGAGCGCTTGAATCGCTCATCCTCCGACTGTGTGCAGACCGGTGAATGGTCAGTGTGAGTGTTGGTGATATGGGCCCCACCAATGACTGCATGTGCGAATGAGCTAGTGTGACGTCGGGTCTGTGACGCAGGGAGGATATCGGTACGGGTTTGCTTTCCCCGTTACCAAGGTTTCTGCGCTCCATCAGTTTTTCTGGTAGCAGGATGATGGTTTTATTGTTTTGGTTTGGTGATTATTGCTTGTAAATTGCTTATTGATTATTGATTAGTATTGGTTTATGTATTAACACTCTATGTTGAGTCACGTCGAGTTCTATGTTGTTTGATGGCTTCTGGGATGTAGGAAGTTTGAAGTTTGTAACGGTTCCGTAGTAGAGCAGAGGTGAAGCGCTGCTCTCAGGAAAGACGGAATTGTTGTTGCCCTGTAGGTACACAGGGGAAAACGTGTGACGATCGGAGTTGCACAATGCATTGTCTGGGTTCGATTCGGTAGCATCGTCATGTGTTGCCATTAGGGTCATTTTCTGTATGAGAGAAGTGTATGGTAGCGAAGGTCACCTGTGAAATTTTGGTCTTAGGTACCAGGAGTCCAGAAAAGGAGCTCTGATAACGCTTATCACTGGAAAGGTAATAGGTGTTCCCTAAGCTTGTTAGAAGGATAAAGTAGAGGGAAGTGCTACTTTATTAACGTGTGTCATAATTCTGTAGTAGGACAGACTGTTCGCTGTTCTCGGGAAAGACAGAATTCTGTGTGAATGTACTACATTTTCCGTGTGAAAGTGCGTGAATGAAATAGCATTCAGGTTAATTGTGAAACTCTGGTTTTATTTCTCAGGAGCATTACGTCTCCAACAAGGTGTCTTAATTCTGGAGAAACGGTTAGCTGATGCTTGCTTGAAGGGTACGGTAGAGGGATGTGCTACTTTATCAACGAAAGTAACAATTCTGTAGCAGGGCAGAGGTAAGCGCTGCTCTCGAGAAAGATTTTTATGTTGTTACTAACAGCATTGTAAATCAGAAAGACTTAAGAAAAGTTACCGATACATTTTGTAAAGGAGGGGTCGGCAGGAGCAGAAGCAGGAGCTACGACAGCGAGAAAAGCTGACGTCAGAAAGACCGCACTGGGATTGGCTAGTCAGTAAGAAACGCCCCTGATTGGTGTGTTAGTGTATGCCGCGCTAGGAGTGGAGAATTACAAGGTGACATAGACGCTGCTGATTGGTGCGTAAGTGTGAGACGTGCTGGGATTGGTGAATTGCAGAAGTGACATAGACGCTCCGATTGGTGCGTTAGTGTGAGTCGCGCTACGATTGGTTAAAACAACAGAATAGTTGTAAGGGAAGACTAGCGATACACGAAAGACAAAAATTATGTATTACGATCCACCAGAAAAAGTCCAGGTTTGGAAAAAATAAGAAATTATTTAAAAAGGACAAACCGATTGTAACTAGGGAAGGGCAGTTGCTTCCCCCACCGAAAACACCCGCATCCGTTATGGTTGCGAAATATGGATATCATACTTGTATTTGGTTGGACAATTGGGCGAAGTACACAAAAGATGATGGAGTTTTGGCATTTCCAGAGCATGGTTCATTTAATTTAGCGGTTATGAGAAATTTGAGAGAAAGAATGATGAATTTAGAACCGAGACCTAGACCAACACAGTTTGAAGCATTGACGGAATGGGAAGATGAGATGCATGACAGAGAAAGACAGAGGAGTGGCGGAAGATATAGGTACATGTTTGGTAGATCACATGGACAGGAGAATCATGATGACAGAATGAGGAGATGGCGAAGTGCAAGTATGGCTGATGGTTTGTTTCCTGTGAGACATGTAGAAGAAAATAGTGGTAGAAAATGTACGGAAAAGAGATATAATATAGAATCAGGAGGGTATTGAGTGAATGAATCGGTGGATGATGTTCTTGATGACATGTTTTATAAAAATCCACCCCTGTATCAACCAGATTCTGACATGTTGACATCAAGTGCCCCAATGAGAGAGACTTTACGAATCATTAAGACTGAACCAGTACCCCAAGAGTTAGGGAAAAATAATTCTTTCAGAGAGATAGAGAGAAACAGGATAATAAGGTAAGTAGTGAAAATTCAGCAGAATTAGCAAAAACATCCTTGGAATTAACAGAAAAGATTAGGGAGTTAACTAAAAACTTAGAAGCCGTAACTGTTCCCGTAACCATAGGTCCAGTAATGCCTATTTTCGATAAACAGAAAGATAATGAACACTGTCTAACGGTCCCTTATAACAGTAATAAACAGACAGAAAGGTCAAGGATAAATTCAGAAGAGAACCCATGGAGACAAACAGTAAGTACATCAGAACAGAGTACGCCTAAAAATTTGATAGCAAATTCAGGTTTGGTTGAAAGACTAATAATGACTACAGATCCCATATCAGAGACCCCAAGAGACTTAGAACGAGGTAATGAGGAAAAACCAGAAGGTCCTACTTCAGAAGAATTAAGTGAATGGCTAAGGAGTCTACAGAGAAAAGACAGAGAATCTCAATCTATAGATGTGGCCAAATTAAGGATGGTTTTGGAAGAATTAATAGTAGGGACTATCCCCACAGAAAAATTAAAATCTTATCAGGATGAAGAATTACTATTTTTGTGCAAAAGTATAACCTGGAGAGCAAAGAACCTACACGAAAGATTAGAGGAAGTAGCAAATGAAATGGTTATGGACATTGAAAAGGTAAAGGCTTTACAAAAACCATATCGAGTAGATTTTACGGAGAAAGATATTGAAAATGTGAACACCACAGGACGAATAATCCAGATTAAAGATATAACCATTTTGTTGAGAAAATGGGGAGATGTGGATAAATTGAGAAGTAAGTGGTTTAGAAAACAAGATGATGCCTCAGAAAAAACATTTGCAGCTTTCCCTGTAAGAGAAAAAGAAAAGATAGTGACAGAATGCCCTATGAGAGAAATTCCAGAAGGAGTATATGTACATGTTCCCTGGACTAGGCAAGATATTTTGTCATTTACAAATGATTTCCCTCGACTATGCGAGAAGCCAGTCGAGTGGTATAGACAAGTGGACAGATTTGTAAAATTATCAAAAGTTTTGTGGATTGATTTAAACAGCCTTTTTGACATAATAGTACCAGCAGATTTGTGAACAGAGTGTAAAATAGTAATAGACTGGCCTACAAAAGAATACCCTAGAGATCCAAAGACAGGAGCCCCTGATCCAGAGGTGATGAAGAAATATGAACAAGTAATGACCTTTTTGAAAAAAAAAGTACATCCTAAAGAGACTGATTGGGTAAAAATAGACTGAACTTATCAAGAAGCTAAGGAGTCAGTGCATGCATATTATGAAAGGTTAATTCTTGCCTTTAAGCAATTTAGTGGTGACGAAAATTTGAGCGAAAAGGATTTATGTCATTTTGTATACAGATTTGTATATGGACTACGTCCTGAAATTAGTAAAATGGTTAAGCAGCACACAGTGGATTGGCAAAACAAGTAAATAGATGAAGTATTAAGACATGCAAAGTATTTTAGTGATGAAATTGAGGCCAAGCAGCGTAAATTAAAAGAAAAGGCTATGTGGGCACAAGTAAAAGTGGCAGAGAGACAGGAAGCACAATTGATTGAACAAGCAAATAATGCAGGACCAAAACCTAGATTTAATAATGGAAAAGGAAAGGGACAGTTTAATATTGAAGAAGCCAAAAAGAAATGGCCAAAGGGACAGTTTAATATTGAAGAAGCCAAAAAGAAATGGCCATGTCATAATTGCGGAAGAATAGGGCACTGGAAATCCGAGTGTAATTTTCCCCCAAATACTAATGGTGATAATACATAATTGAATCCGCAGGTGCAGAAAGAGGTGAGTGGTCAACCGCAGTGACAGCAACAGGTTGTTACCCAACAGAATCAGGTGCCAAAGCCGCCTGTTCCATAGAGCGTAAATTCACAGAAATACAGTAATGAGACAGGATTCTACAACGAAGAACAGGTAAGTAAGCTGCCGCGCGCTAGCGCTGTTTCGCAGTATTGGCTACAACGCGATGAGAGTGAGTCAGAAGAAGGTTATTGACGGCGCCGAAGGGAGGAAGAAGAGTGCGTACTTGGCGCAACTCTAGAAGTAGACCAGACAGGCCCTTTTGTAGATGGAAAGGTAAATGATGAAAATATTACTTTCCTGGTAGATACTGGTGCTACTCGATCAACTCTTAGGTCAGCTGATGTTAAGAATCTTCCTCTCTCGGATGAAACAATCCAAGTGGTTGGAGTATCCAACAGACAGATCAAAACATATCTCACAGAACCAGTAAAGGTCAATATAGGGAAATTTTCCGAAATGCACCGCTTTGTCGTGTGTGATTCAAGTCCTGTAAACCTATTAGGACGAGACCTGTTGTGCAAGATGAATTGCACCATATTTTGTACCCCCGATTGTATAGCATTTGAGACCCCTGATGAAGAGCAATTGTATAAAATGACTATGGCAAATATGGAAACTGAGGTTACTGAAGCCTATGCTATATTCAACCCAGACAAATTACCAAAAGAATTAAAACAGACAGTGAAAGCAGAAGTCTGGGATTTCACAGGAGAAGATGTAGGATTGATGAGAAACGTGGATCCCGTAAAAGTAACGGTGAAAGAAGGAATAAGCTACCCAAATGTTCCTCAATATAAATTGACACCTGAAATAATTGACGGAGTAACCCCCATAATCGAGAAAATAATTAAACAAGGAACTTTGAGAGAAATAATGAGTAGTCCATGTAATTCACCAATCATGGGACTGAAAAAGCCTAATGGAAAGTTCAGGATAGTGTAGGATTTGAGAAAGATAAACAAAATTGTAGTGTCGTGCTGTCCTATTGTACCAAATCCATCTGTGATTTTGTATCAGATTCCTCATGATGCAGAATGGTACACAGTAATTGACTTATGTCACGCTTTCTTTTCCATCCCGTTGCACCATGTTAGCCAACAAATGTTTGCGTTTCGTTTTGGCGAAAGTATTTTGGCTTGGTGCCGAATCCCACAGGGGTATACGGAAGGCCCCTCGATATTTAATCAGATATTAAAAAAGTCTTTGGAAGATTTAGAAATGACCGAGAATTCAGTGCTAGTCCAGTATATCGATGACCTGCTTGTGGCATCAAAAACTCGAGAAGCCTGTGTAATGGACACCATAGCATTGTTAAATCATTTGGCAGATGGAGGACTTAAAGTGTCACCATTGAAATTGCAATTTTGTCAGAAGGAAGTACAATATTTAGGTCACAAAATTGAAAAAGGATTGAGGAAAATAACTACAGACAGGATCAAGATAATAAAAGGAAGGAGAGCTCCCATGACGCAAAGAGAGGTGAGAATGTTTCTTGGAATGGTTGGGTATTGTCGTCAGTGGATAAGTAACTTTTCTCTGATCGCATAACCTTTGGTACGCCTGACGCGAAGTGATGTGAAAGATCCCATTGACTTAGATAGGGAAGAACTAGCAGCATTTAAGACATTGAGAGACAGTATGTGTGAAGCGCCAGCGTTAGGGATGCCTGACTATGAAAAAGATTTCGAGTTGTACTGCAGTGAGAGGAATGGATGTGCACTCTCTGTATCGATACAGAAACATGGAAAATTGAGAAGACCAATTGCATATTTCTCAGCTATGCTAGACCCTGTAGCTGTAGCCTTGCCAGGTTGTTTGAAAGCAGTAGCTGCCACTTGTAAGAGACTGAAACAGAGTGAGGTAATTGTGATGGGATATCCTGTACGAGTGTATGTACCTCATGATGTGGCAATCCGTTTAACAAGGAGTCGCACTCAATTCATGACACATAGTCGGCTGACTAAGTATGAGAAAGTCATATTAGATGCAACGAATGTGAGCCTTGCAAGATGCTTGAATGTAAATCCTTCAACGTTACTGCTTGATGCTGAAAATGTTGAAGTCAGGGACGAAGTGGATCATGATTGTTTGGATGTATTGGATTTCTGTACAAAACCACGTCCTGATATAAAAGATGTACCCCTGTCTGAAAGTGTCTTTGTGATGTTTGTAGATGAGTCATGTTTGAGAACAGATGAAGGAAATCTGAGTGCAACATATGCAGTGTGCACAGTTGCAGCCGTAATGGAAGAATTTTACCTGAAGGGAGTAAAATCAGCTCAGGTTGCTGAACTGATAGCTTTAACTAGAGCATGCAAGATTGGAAAGAATGTGAGAGTGACTGTGATAACTGATGGTCAGTATGGGTTTGGTGTGGTGCATGACTTTGGCCAGATATGGCTGCAGAGGGGTTTCCTGACTTCAAGTGGAACTCCTATAAAGAATGATGAAGTGGTTGGAAAGTTGCTTGAGGCGATACAGCTGCCAAAGCAATTGGCTGTTGTGAAGTATGCTGCTCATGTACAAACCGCTGATTATATCGCGGTTGGAAATAAATATGCCAACGATATGGCTCGTAATCAGAACTCAGTGAACAGGGCTAAAGAAAGGGAAATTAATTCCTTGCCACTAATGTTTACTAACATTGTGGGTACATGGGAAGAAGTAAGGCAATTGCAGGAAGAAGCAGGAGACAAGGAAATGAGACAGTGGGTAAAAGCAGGATGTGCACCAAGGGAAACAGATCATGTGTCGGTTTATCGAGATGGAAGACCAGTCATGCCTGATAGCATGATATCTGCCATGGCACGGATGTATCATGGACAGGGACACATAGGGAGGGATGCGATGATTCGGTCCTTCAAGCAAACGTGGTACAATGCAAAATTCAGACTTGTACCTGAGAGGTTTTGTCAAAGATGCCTTACATGTCAGCAGTTCAATCCAGGAAGAAAAACAGTGGTAGGCCTAGGAACGATAGGTTGAGAAGGAGGGCCTTTCACCAGAATGCAGGTTGATTTCATTGAGATGCCACCTTGTAATAGGTTAAGGTATGTTCTAGTAATGGTCTGCTTGTTTTCTAGATGGGTAGAAGCATATCCCAGAAGAAGGAGTGATGGAATTACTGTAGCAAAACTGCTTTTGAGGGAATTCATCCCTAGATTCGGGTTCCCAGTTACAATTGAATCAGATCGAGGAAAGCATTTCCATAATGAGATCATGAAATTGATTTGTGAAGCATTGAATGTACAACAGAAACTACATTGTGCCTATCGCCCAGAGGCTTCTGGTGTGGTGGAACAAATGAATGGCACTATTAAAAACCGATTAGGAAAAATGTGTTTAGCCACAGGTTTGAAATGGCCTGATGTCTTGCCTCTGGTACTCATGACTATTAGATCAATTCCGGATAGAACCACAGGTTTAAGTCCACACGAAATAATCATGGGAAGAGCAATGTGCCATGTGCCATGTATTCATACCAGTCAACAAGTTGTTGCCTATATCTGATGACTTGGTGTTGGATTACTGTAAGGGGCTGGCTGACGCAGTTCATTCTGTGTTTCATCAGGTTTGACTGGATGCCACCACCCTTGTAAAGAAGCAAGCTCATGATCTGAGCCCAGGAGACTGGGTGAGAATCACAGTCCACAGAAGAAGGAACTGTCTAGTCCCACGTTGGGGAAAACCACGACAAGTGATTTTGACTACAACAACAGCTGTGAAGTGTGCTGGGATCAAGAACTGGATCCATGCTAGTCACGTATTGAGAATCCCAAATCCAGTGGATAATCAAGAACGAGAATATTATGACGAGTCAGAAAGTAGCACTGAATCGGATGCTGAAGAAATAAGAACAAGAGAAAACCCTGAAAGGGGGGAGACAGAGCCAAATTTGACACTTGCCCTAGAGAATATTCCCTTGAGAAGGAGGTTGCAGATTTCTGATACCAGCTCAGACTCAAAGACTGAACAGATACCGATATGCTCCAGAAAGGAGAAAAGCAGTGAAGAGACAATTGGAGAAGTTATTGATAAGGAAATTCTTGATGACAAAACTGAGAGAAATTCCACCTGAAGTAACAAAAATAGATGAACAGGTGCCAGATACAGAAAGTGAGGGAAAGATTCTTGCGGAAGACCCCCGAGGAGTTGTAGGGAATTCCAACATCCAGTTAGAAGAAGGGACAGCTTGTCAGCAAGAAGATATTGTGCAAGAAACACGAGGAGGGACAGAAGTAGGGAAATTAAAAGTGGTGAAAAGAAGAACAACTGAAAGCAAAAAGCAAGTTGAAACAGAAACAGAGGAAAGTGATGAGGAAGTACCAGAAGGTCAAGTCCTGAGGAAAAGAGCATGGAGAGCTGAGAAGAATGATAAAGGAAGTAAATCGAAAAGATCAGCAAGAGATGAAATCTGGCCTAATAAGATAAAGAGACTAAGATATCGACTGACACGAGTGAATTCACCAAGAGCAGAGCAGGTGAATGAAGTATCAAGTCAGGAAAAATCGAAAATTGAGGAAATAACTACAACAGATGAAAACAAAAGAATAAGAAAGCCCAACCAGAAGAATAAGTCGCCAGACTGGTCGTATGTGGCCCTGCCTGAAATAAAAGAAGAGGCGGACAGCCAAGAAAACCTAGAGGTGACTGTACCAGAAGTGGTTGAGGAAGACGAAGAATCGGAAATCCTGAGAGTTATCTTGTCCGACATCGGAGAAGGGACGGATGTTCAGGAAGTTCTGTATCAAGACTATGAGAGAAAAGTGAAAGACGATCAAATGCCAAAGTGAACAAGACAAAAGTGCTGCTAAGGAAAGAAAATAGAATACAGGAAAAAGACAAACTGATAGAACCAAGTAGGTGCTTAGAGCCTTGGGTGAGACAAAACTAGTTGTGAAGTAGAAGAGGCTACTTCAAAAGACACTGGTCATTTTGCAAAAATGGCAAACACTGAAAGTAGAACAGCCAAATGTGTATTTTTAAAGAGATGGTTAAAAATGTGTTGTTGTTGTACAGGATTACTAATGCTTCTATGGAGTGTGTTAGCATTGCTGATTTCATATAAGGTTACAATAGACACAATAGAAGGACATAGTGAGAATAAAACTAATACTAATATAGAGAAGGTTCAGAAAGTATATCCAACTAGAATAGATAAAAACTATCTACATAAAGATAGGTCTATAAATGATTTCTCTTACAATGTGTTTTCGAAACTTTTGTATGAGTATGTTAAGACAATGGATGTGAGGGATTGATACGTTTGTATGCAGTTACCTGCATCTGTATCGGAGGGAGTGACCTATCATCACCTCCCTGTAACATATGGAATAACATGTAGTGTGATAGCTAGTTTGTTTTACCAAACAGGGAAATTAGAATATTATTTTTCAGATGTAGATAACATATTTTCACGAGTACCTGCGATTAACAAATTAAATAAAGTAAAGCCCGCAAAGGTGTTAGGTGAATTTTTCTTAGTAACTAAAGAACTAACATTAGAATATATTTTTAGAAATAATTTGACTTGCAGTTTAAAGAAAGAAGAAAAGACGTTCTTGGATATGGTTGAAGAAAGGAGACTGAAAATGCAAAAGAAAGCATCGGAGAGAAAAGAGGAAAAGACAGTTTGGGATGTTGAAATGGAAAAACTTTTGATGGGAGAAGCTAGTCCAACTATGGCTTTAGATTGGCCTCAGAAAGGGAAATTGTATTAGAAGGAATCAAACTGCATATGATAATTACTTTGGGGCCGATTCACATAACTAACTTAAGACAAAATCCTAAACTTACTACTTTCGGTATTCACAGAAGTTAGGATTTTGTCTTAAGTTTGTCTTAAGACAAACTTAAGACTGACTTAAGACAGACTTAAGACAGACTTAAGACAAACTTAAGACAAAATCCTAACTTAAGTCTGTCTTAAGACTGTCTTAAGTCTGTTTTAAGTTTGTCTTAAGACAAACTTAAGACAAAATCCTAACTTCTGTGAATACCGAAATTAGTAAGTTTAGGATTTTGTCTTAAGTTAGTTCTGTGAATCGGGCCCTTTGTAGGTAATAGTGAGTGCCATGATACATATCGAATCATGGGTGGATGGGGATTTAAATGAGGAAATGATCCAGTTTTTCCTGGGTTGTATTTTATCTGTGGGAACAAGGCATACTATCGGTTGCCAGATCATTGGTAAGGCACATGTTATGTAGGTCTGGTCTTTCCAAAGATATTCCACATGGGAAGAGGAGAAGATGGTGTACATAAGTTAGGTAGTCTATTAGCTCGTAGAAAGAGAGAATCTTGGTCAGAAATAGTAGGAGACATCTTTGGAGCATTGATAACAGCAGTGGGAATATCCCTGAATGCACACAAAATTAGAAAATTATCAACAGTAGTGGATCGCTTGTCAACAAGCACCGCTGGAGGATTTTTATTGGTAAATACTGAAATGGTTGCCATGCGTGCTATGGTAATGCAAAATCGACTTGCCCTTGATATATTATTGGCAAAAGAGGGTGGAGTCTGTGGAATGCTGAAAGTTCAACATTGTTGTACTTACATTCCTGACGAAAGTAAAGACCTGAAAATATACATTAAAAATATAACTGAATTGCATGAGGAAATTACACCACTGGAGGTTGAAAATGTTTGGGAAAAGATTGGGAAGAAACTTTCTTCTATTAAGGATTTCTTATTAAACTTAGGTGGTACCTTTATAGGTAGGATCTTATTTCCATTAACCTGTGTTATTTTTATAGTATTAATTCTAAGATTAGGATGTCTGTGTCATAAAAGAAAGAAAATACAGAAAAAGTTAAAAAGAGAAAATTTGAAAAGAAGGCAAAATAAGAGACAATAGGGAGAATTTGAAGAAGTAGAATTAGAGGAGATGAAGGAAAGCATGTATAAAACAGCTAGAAGAGAAGAAATTGGGGAAACAGAGATGTAAATTAACTGAAAGGAATTCATTTCACTTTCTTGACAAATTGAAACAAAATTTGAATGGTGTGGTGATAAAATCACCAAAGGGGGGATTGATGGAGCGGGCAGTACAACATTTTGTGTACCCCCCCTATTCTGCATGAGATCACTAATTGAATAATCTATTAACTATAATATTTTATTAAATGAGTTTTGCATGTTTTATTAATCAACATTAATATACAAAATATAAGTGGGATTTGCATTTTGCATGACTAAATAACCTTTATGACTAAAATCTGTACGCATACTAACAGTAGTATATGTAATAAATAGAATATTGCATGGTATATGTTGCTTTTGTGATGTCTCTGTAATGCCCGAGAAGACAACGTAAAGTGTGAATATAAACGCTTTAAATGTCGCTATACGACGCAACACGACGATGTGGCCACTGTCCCACGAGGCGCGGAGCAAACAGCGCATGTGCGACAAAGATGACTGCAGCCTCTGCATGACCCGTAACCCACTGTACTAAGGCAAGGTCACGGTGGGACAACAGCCAAGTGACAAGACAATGGACGTTTACAAAAAAAACAGAATGGACTGAACTTGTGACCTCACCCCTCAAACTGTGCTAAACCCCATCGGACGATCTCAACCAACCAATCAGGACCATATGAAATTATCAAAATGTAACTTTTACTGTGATTTTATTATAAAAGTACATGGTAGAATAGAGAGGGACCTACCTACCCTACTGACCGATGACCACGACGACGACGGTGATGCTATGCAAACTCTACTACTTAGGGTGACTTCTGCGTTCCTGAATCCTAAATGGTCCTGATGCTGCCCAATTACCTGATGACTGTGAACTTTTCCTAATTCTATGGGCATTGACAGATGCTTGCACGTTTTGATCTTTACTGATCTTGGAGACTGTGGCATGCTGAGCACAGAACTTGAACATTAATCTGTTTTGACGAATGACGACAGACTTCGAAGACTCCAGATAGTCAGAATAGGTAAATATGATGTTCTGTCATTTAATTGAAAATTTTATATAAACTCTCCAAACGCAAATTTAACCTTGCTAAGAAATTTTAGATAAACAGATATTGATTAACAAAGAATGAGTTTGTGGTTTATTGAGAAGGGTAAGATCTATATCTTAAAATGTGTTTTAGCTGGTTCTAGATCACCATCAACCAATCCAACTATTTGGTCCATTGGCCACGTGGGAGGAGTGCCTTGATGTTTAGGATTGAGATCTGTAGGTGGAAGGGATATTGATGTATATTCTGTAAATTAACTTTTCTTTCCCTATAGGTTAATAGGCATTCCCCTCATATGTAGAGCGCTTGAACCGCTCATCCTCCGACTGTGTGCACACCGGTGAATGGTCAGTGTGAGTGTTGGATATGGGCCCCACCAATGACTGCATGTGTGAATGAGTTAGTGTGACGTAGGGTCTGTGACGCAGGGAGGATAGCGGTACGGGTTTGCTTTCCCCGTTACCAAGGTTTCTGCACTCCATCACCATCATAATATGTTTAGATGGCTTCCGGCTAGGTCACAGTGTGCTATCTAGACATGTAAACCTATAAGTGTACTTGATGGTGTCTGCAACCTCAGAAAATAACAACCCTAATTCCCCCAAGGAAATTGTGGAAACAGATCTACTCTGTCATTGTTAATGCAGGCACACCCAGAGGGAGACACAAGAAGTACACAAATTGGCCATTCCAACACTTATTGAAGCAATTGGATTCTAGTGTAAAATACATGTGCTGCAATGATTAGGTAAAGGAAACAGCATTGTAACCAGCATTACAAGAATGGTAGTAAAGACACATAATTCAACTGTTATAAGTATTGCATTTTGCATATAATTGTACTCTTATCTAGCAATATGGTTCTCAAGAGTGCATAGTGTGCATGCTGTTCCGCCAGATACTTTGGAGTGGTCTCACTCTCCATTTACCCATGTGCATGTTTCATCTGAAAGCCAGTCTGGTGTAGAACAGGCTGCCATCCCTTGCAGGATAGTGATGAGATTCAGCTGGTCTAGAATTCAGGTACTGGCTGATCATGACAATCCATGGAAATATTCCTCTGCTGAACAATGGCTTGGGGCAGTTTAAATAATAAAAATTGGACCTATTCGCACTGTGCCAAGTTCAGATCTGGCTGTCATTGTTGATTCTACCAATTCAGAGCAGTCTCAGAATGGACAATAGTATGCAAGAGGAGTTTGTGCAGTGTACTTGGTCCTTGCTCATAATGTACGATGGTATGATAATGTGCTTACAAAGGAATTTATTTGTAAGCAAAACACTAAGTACACTATTGCAGTCAAGAATGCAAGCAAAATGTGCTAAAAGTCATCATCTAAAAAGATGTCAATCAATCAGTATTTCTGATGTGCAACTACTTACCCGCTAAGTTCTCAAGGCGCTGGGGGGGCTATAGGTTCTGCTGTACGCTGAGGTTCAGTCGAAGAGGGAGGTCTTGAAATCCTTCCTGAACTTTGTTAGCGATGGAGAAAGCCTGATGGTGAAGTAGGAGAAGGATCTTCTTCTGGACCTGGTCCTGTGGTTCCTAGGGACAGTGACGAGGGCCAGTTAAGCAGAGTGGAGGTGTCTGGTGGGCACGTGGAATGAGAGGCGGTGGCTCAGGTATGCTGGTCCAAAGTCATGGAGGGCTTTGTGGGCAAGTGTGAGGCTATTGAACGCGACTCTTTTGTTGACTGGGAGCCAGTGGAGTTCTGGCAGGTGTTTGGAAATGGCAATGCAAGGTAAGGGGATATTGAGGACCAGTCTGGCTGCGGCATTTTGAAGGTTCTATAATTTCTTGAGAAGTTTCTGGGTGATGCCTGCATAGAGTGCGTTTCTGCAGTCGAGTCTGCTGCTGATGAGTGCATGGATGACCATTTTTCTGACTTCAGTGGGAATCCATTTGAAGGTCTTTCAGAACCGGCGCAGGGTGTGGAAGCATAATGAGGAGATGGCGTTAATCTGGTGGTTTATTGTGAGCGCAGAGTCCAGTATGATGCTGAGGTTTTTCCTGGTTTGTGGGGGAGATGGGTTCCCAACAGGGAGGACCACCAGATGTCTTCACAGGTGGAGGTGTTTGGCCCCAGTATGAGGACTTTGGTCTTGTCTGAGTTGTCATCCAGGTAGCAACGGCCTTTATCCAATTGTGGAAGTTGTTTCTGGTGATTGTGGGTCCGTTGGTGAGGGAGAGGATGAGCTAGGAGGCGTATGAGACAATGTTGAGTCCGTGGCTCCTGACTATGGTTGCGAGCAGAGTCGTGTATATGTTGAAGAGGAGTGGGGCTCAGGGAGAAGCCTTGGGGGACTCGGCAGCCGATCTCCTTGTGTTCTGAGAGGAACGGTCAAGTCTGACTCACTGTGTTCTACCAGTGAGGAAGGGGCTTAGTCACTGATGCCGGTGTCGTGGAGTCTTGTGTGGTGGGAGACAGTGTTGAAGTTGGCCGAGAGGTCCAAGAGAACAAAATCCACACCAAAGGAAGTAATGCAAAAGAACTCTTCAACGTTATACAGCAGTTCACCAAACCCCCCAGCGAAGCCACGGACGTCACACCATCTCAGGACCTCTGCAGCAAGCTCAGCTCCTACTTCCACCTGAAAATCAAGGCCCTCTACGATAAATTCAGCAAACAGACTCCGGTCACCACCCCCTTCTCCACCACCTACAACCAGCCAACCATCACCACCTGGAAACCCGCCACTATTGAAGATACCACAAGGACCAAGAAAAACACCCACTCAGGAGCCCCCACGGACCCCTGCCCACTGCACATCGACCACAGAGCAGCGCCTCCATGGCACCCAAACTAGGCCGGACCATCAATGCCTCCCTGGAATCCGGCATCTTACCCGATGACTGGAAGTAGGCAGAGGTCAAGCCCCTCCTAAAAAACTACCGGTCCATCTCTTGCCTTCCCTTTGCAGCCAAAGTCACCGAGAGAATCATCAATGCCCAGCTGACCATCTTCATCGAAGAGAATGCCATACTCGACTCCTCCCAGTCCAGATTTTGCAGCAACCACAGCACCGAGACCGCCCTCTTCACCGTTACCGATGACATCTGCATGCTTACTAGACCAGGGCTACACTGGGGCCCTCATCCTTCTAGACCTCTCCGCAGCCTTCAACACCATCTCACAGGCACTCTCGCAGCCAGACTCAATGACGCCGGTATATGAGGAACCGCCCTCAACTGGATCTGCTACTTTCTCTCCGGCAGAACCCAAAGGATCAGACTCCCTCCCTTCCTCTCTGAACCTACAGAGATTAACTGCAGAGTACCCCAAGGATCCTCGCTCAGCCCCATGCTCTTCAACATCTACATGGCCACCCTCGCCACCATCGCCAGACTGCATGGGCTCAGCATAGTATCTTACGCCTACGGACCCCAGCTTATCCTCTCTCTCACGAAGAACCCTGAAGACACCAGACTCCACTTTAAAGAAGGAATGAAAGACGTCGCAGCCTGGATGAGTGACAGCTGCCTAAAACTGAACTCGGAGAAGATAGAGGTCCTCGTCCTTGGACCCTCCCCCACCGTGTGGGACAGCTCCTGGTGGCCCCCTGCCTTAAGAAACCCACCCACCCACACAGACCACGCCCAGAACCTCAGCATCATTGTAGACTCCTCCCTCACACTGATCCGCCAGATCAACGCCGTCGACTCCACCTGCTTCAACTCCCTCATCATCCTTCGCAAGGCATTCAAGTGGATTCCCCCCGAATGCAGAAAGACCATCACTCACGCACTCATAACCAGCAGACTGGACTACGGTAACACCCTCTACGCCAGAATCAACAAAACCGTGTTACACAAGCTACAAACAATCCAGAACATCGCAGCCAGACTCGTCCTTGGAACTCCACGACACGGACACATGACCCAGCACCTACGAGAATTCCACTGGCTCCCCATCGAGAAGATAGTATCCTTCAAACTACTCACCCACACCTACAAATCCATCCACAACATCAGACCTAAATACCTCAATGAATGAGTCTACTTCCACGTACTCAAAAGGAACCTCCGCCGACCTCGCTCTGACTGAGACCCCACGCATCTGCAGAACCAGAGCAGGCGGAAGAGCCTTCTCCTACGTCACAGCAAAGACCTGTAACGAGTGCACAGTCAACATCAGATGGTCCCCCACTCTGCACACCTTCAGGAAGAGCCTCAAGACCTGGCTTTTTGACTAATCTGGAGCTGCAACCCCTCCCCCCAGCACCTTGAGACCCTCAGGGGTGAGTAGAGTGCTTTATAAAGCCCTGATTGATTGATGAAGGCGGCTGTTTCTCGAGGAGGGAGCGGATGTCTTCAGTGGTGGCGAGGAGGGCAGTCTCGGTGCTGTGGTTGTGTCAGAAGCTGGATTGGGAGGAATCCAGGATGTGGTTGGCTTCCACCATGAACTCTGAGATTTGGGCTTGGATGGCCTTCTCAATGACCTTGGCTGGGAAGGGGAGAAGGGAGATAGGTCTGAAATTCTAGAAGTCTGTCGGGTCAGTGGAGGGATTCTTCAGCTGGGGGTTGTTCTCCGCCTGTTTCCAGTCATCGGGAAAAGTGGTTGTCTCGATGGAGCACTTGATGGTGCTGCATAATACAGGGGCGATGGAGGTGGGGGCTCTGTGGAAGATGTGGTATGGGCAGGTTTCCAAGAGTGCTCTAGAATGAATGCTCTTCTTTGTCTTGAGAGTGTCGTCCATGGTGAGGGGGTCCAGTTGAGTAGGATCTGTTGGGGTGGTGTCGTTGCGTGTGGTAGTGGGAGGTGTGATGGGTGGGTCTTGGCTTTTGAAGCTGTCGTAGATCTGCTTAGCTTGAGGTGGAAGTAGGTGCTGAGTTTGTTGCAGAGGTCTTGGGAGGGTGGGATTTCTGTGGTCTCGCTGTTGGGTTCATCCAACTCCTTGACAAAGATGAAGAGTTAGTTGCTGTTGTGTGTGTTGGCATTGATTCGGCCTTGAAGGGCCGTTTTCTTTGTGATTTTAAAGATGAGTTGGTGTGCACGGACGGTGGCTTTGAAGGCTGTGTGGCCATCCGGGGTTTTGTTGTTCCTCCATCTCTTCTCAAGCCATCTAGAGGTGCGTCTGGACTCGTGGAGGGTGCAAGTGAACCAACTGACTTTCTTGGAGTGTTGCTTGCTGGCTGCTTCCTTGAGGGACGCCAGCACATCGAAACAGTTGGAGATCTATCGGTGGAGGTTGCGTGCTGAGGGGTTGGCTTCTGAGGATGTCGATAGAATGGTTGTGCTGAGGGAAGCAGTAAGATGTTCTTCAGTGATCTTGTTCCAGTTATGGCAAGGGGACAGTAGTGCAGTGGAGTATGGTGGGTTTGGTGAAAGCAAAATGCACACATTGGTGGTCGGTTCAGAGGCGATCGGAGATGTGGCTGTAAGAGATGTTTTCGTGGGCAGAGATGATTGGGGCCGAGCATGTTTCCTGTTGCGTGGGTCAGACAAGTGACTAGCTGCTCGAGTCTGATGTTGGCAAGGTTTACAAGAAGGGATGCAGTGTTCTGAATATTGGGGTTGTCCAGGTGGAAGTTGAGGTCGCAGAGTAGCATGTAAATGATAGATAACGAGTGCAGAGTGTGCGATGAAATTGATGATGGCATTGGTGAAGGGCTGGCAGCAACCAGGAGGTCTGTAAACGAGTGTGCCGTGGAGGGTGGCGTTGAGGTTGGTCTGGACCTCAAAGTAGAGATGTTCCATTGTTGTTGTAGGGTTGTACGAGTGGGGGGTCAGGCGGAGGGAGTTCTGGTGGACGATGGCTCCTCCGGGTTGGTCAGTGCGGTCCTTGCGGATGATCTTGTAATAGGTGGGGATGGCGGTGGCGATGTCCAGGTCCGAGGTGGGGTTCATCCAGGTTTCCATGAGGAAAGTAATGTTGGGGGCGATGGAGTTGAGGAGGTCCCATATTTCCATGGCGTATTTGTGGAGGGAGCACATGTTGAGGAGGATGCAGCTGGGCCGGTCGTGTGTGCTGTGCTTGGAACAGGTGGCAGGAGAAGCTGGAGTGTGGAGGTGGGTGAGGCTGCAACTGCAGTTTCGGCATGAGAAGGGCCCTTTGGTGTCCTTAACAACACGAAATGGCAGATAGAGTGGCGTACGGTGTTATGGGCAAGGAGACTGCTCACGTCCTATCAGTGGAATTTCCAAGAACTAGGGTCCGTGGTGCTGAGCGCAGTCCAGATGCAAATGGAGAAGTTGGGCTTGCCTTTGGCATTCCTTCAGCAAGTCGTCGGTGCACCCGCAGCGGAGGTACACACA
The DNA here is from genome assembly GCF_964204655.1 of Triturus cristatus. Taxonomy (NCBI): domain Eukaryota; kingdom Metazoa; phylum Chordata; class Amphibia; order Caudata; family Salamandridae; genus Triturus; species Triturus cristatus. Next base: position 202,213,229 of record NC_140593.1, read on the forward strand.
ACGGCCTCCATTAAGTTGTGGCTAGGAGTCAGGAAACAACACTGGAAAGGAGCAGGGCCCCAGTGTCGAGAAGTAGCAGGGGCACAGTGCAAAAGAAGAGAGTGAGAGAGAGGAGAACAAGTGAAAAAGGAAGCAAAAAAAGAAAGAAAATGAGAAAAAGTCAAAAAGATGGCAAAGGCAGAAAGAGGCAGAGGCAGAAATCACGACAGAGGGCAGATCAGCAGCAGAGCAAAGATGCTCCGCATTAGCCCACCAGGGATGTGGAGCAGGCAGGAGCCTGTGGGTGGAGGAGGGCCTCGAACAACAACGAGCAAGGGTCAGTGGACCAGCAGGGGCATCAGCTACAAGGCAGAGCTGCGCAGGGAGGGAAGCAGTTCACTGACCATGTCAGTGAAATTTCTCCTTATATGGAGCAGCGAACGCCATTATGTAGGGCCTGGGAGGCAGAAAACGCAGCCCTGGAGGGGGCGGGTCAACAAGGATTGAGCAGGGGCATAACACAACAGAAGAGAGAGAAAGAGTGGAGAAAAAGTAAGCAAAAAAGGGGGAAAACGAGAAAAAAAATCAAAAAGAGTGCAGAGGCAGAAAGCAGAAGGACAGAAGGCAGACCAACAGCCGAGTAAAGATGATCCCCACTAGCCCACTAGGGATGAAGTGCCAGGATGGCCTCGAACACCAACCAGCAAAGGTCAGTTGACCTGCAAGTACTAACTTGAACGTGAAAATAGGAGCGTTTATGCACAGGCCCTACTGACCTCACAGAACTGCACCAGGAGGAAACCGCCCAGCTGTCAGGTATGGTTTTTGCAGCATGATCATTTTTTTAAATGAGTAGAAAATGTTTAGCACTTTGGCCTTTTGCTCTTTTTTTAAGATAATTGTGGGTTGTCCATTTGAGTAGGAAGCTTAATTTAAGCATATTGATTTAGTAGAATATTCTACACCCCTTAAGGTTAAGAGAGGTTCTTCATCCTTTGTCAAAGTTGTGTTCAGCAATGGGAGGTGCGTGTTGCTATCGGATCTCATTATAGTACTATCCACAAGTAGTTCTATAATGTATAGTGACCAGATGGCTGGATTAACGCTGATGTTTTCTCTTTGTTTTTCCTTGTGGGTTGATCAACTAGCTTCCAGAATTTCCTGGAGCCAAACAAAAATGAAACACTAAGGGGCAGATTTACAAGAACCGGCCGCATCCCTGCATTTTAGCAGGGATGCACCAGCTTAATTGCCACACAGAAAAATAACCTTGCGCAACCATGGATGCGTCGCATTTACAATGCGGCACACCGTGGCGCAAGGATAGACAGATGCGTGACGCATCTTGTCGGCGTAAGTGCAGCGCATTGCTGGAGTCGTGTGGCACGTACAACGCAACTCCAGCAATTGTTAAGAATGCCAATTCCTAACATGCTGCGTCACTCCTTACACCTGCTTCAAGCAGGCACAAGGTTTTGACGCAATGGCGTCGTAAAAGTGACTCAGTGAAATCTTATAGACTTCACTGCATCACTTTTTCAAGGCTTTGCTGCGTGGAAACACCCACCCTGCATACATTATACATGACGCAGGTATAATGTAGCGCCGGGCTTTACAACGTGACGCATCTCGCGTCACGTTGTAAATATGTCGCAAAGTGGCGCATTGTTTACAATGCCGCTGCGTCACAGAAGTGACGCAACGGCGGCATAAAGTTGTCGCAAGGGGCTTGTAAATCTGCCGCTAAGAATCAAACAAGGTGAAATACAAAATGGTACAAGGAATGGAAGGCAGAAGGGCACGTAGAAAACTTAGAAGTGTTTGGCACCTTGGACGCAAGGTATAGCAAGTGTAGCATATACAAAAACTGCCATATATTTAATTTGTTTTTTTCTGGGACACAGTGTAAGAAATTTAATGATTTCTTGAAAGTTAGCTTTATTTGTTCCACTGTTGATATTTACATTTACATGTTTTCATCCCACACTGAGTATCTGAATTCTTATCAACTTTTGGCAAGTGTCTATGAAAGGTGCCATTTGATACACACCTATTAAAAACCACAGTTTCCATTGATTCAGAGGCAAGTGTCCATAAAAAAAGCATTCTTCCTAATACATAACAACCATTTTATTCTTGATAAAAATATTTACAAGTGAAATACCCCATAATACTAAAAGTATAAGATGTTCTAGAAATTCCATTACTATAAAATTAGACAATCTTAATATAAACAGCACTGAAAGGTGGGTAATCTATGCCCAAAATTAAAAACAAATTTGTATATCAAAAATATGTAAACAATCTAGCACAAATATCTAATAAAAATAGAGTATTTAAAAGCATTCATTGTAAACTTTTCATTTAAGGCAAGGCTGCCCTTAAAAACAAAGACAACTGTTGACATAATGTAGTATGCAATAAAGTGCTTTGAATTTCCTCAACTAGGTGATTTGCCGCTTTTATTCCTGCTCTGTTTGAAGCCCTTTGTGTTTACTGACTTTTACATTAAAAAGAATAAGTGGTGCATCATTTCCCATATTTGATGTTGCTTTCTCTGAGGAGGAGCGCATAGGTATCACAAATGCCCCACTAAGTGCCTATGAATCAGTCTTCTAAATGCTTTGTATGTCACAAGCTATTAAGCCCTCAATGGAAAATCCTAAATAAAAAGACACTCTCTCAATGCTTCTGCCACTTCTAAGTTGGCCTAAATAAACGGGTCGCACAGGGATCTTGATCTTTTCGTTACTGCCACATTCAACATAGACAAGATCGTTTTCGGTCCTGCCTGTAAGCCGAAGCAAACGTGCGCCGACATCTTTTTCTCTCCAGATCTCACCAGTTTGCCACAGGGAATATACATCCCGCGGAGGCATAGCGCTGAAACTCTGATCAATCTTACCTTTGTGAATAAACCTATTTAAATCTTTGCCTTTTCCAAGGTAGAAATGTGCAATTGGCTGCTTTGACCTGCACATATGATCATAGTGCTTTTTAAATATATTCTTCAATGAATAAACATATTTCTCCAGCAACATAGAATCACCATCTAATTCGTTTTGCTGTTTTGAGGGCCAGAACAGTAACAAGGCAAGGAAATATGGTTCTGCATATCTATGATCGGTCCCAACGAGCCCAAGAACTTCTCTAAGGTGTTTTTTCAGCACTGTGATTTTACATACCTTATTTGATTTCGGATTAATGCAGTTGAGTATAATGTTTGCAATAATGAAATTCTGTTTATCTCTCAAAAGGATTTTGTCTGTGGTGTGCTGAAGCAAAAATTCATATTTGTTAACAATGTCTTCCATTTTGTTTTTATCTTTTTCATGACCATTGAGGTACTCCAATAATCCAGCAAACCTGTCGGCTTTGGATGCTTCCAGGTCTGCCCTGTATTGCACAGTTTGCAAGACTGTGCTGCTGTTCTCTTTGACTGGCCTACTTCCTAACAAGGAAGGATCTAAAAACACACCTGTGTATTTTCGGAAAAAGTCTGAAACCTTCTTACGTATTTTTATCTCAGCACTTTCCCTTAAGATATTTCTTGTTTTAAAATGAACAAAATAGTCATCAAAGAAGTCAAAAGATGTTTTCAAGTTAAGTTTTAGGTTATTTAGGTAATGATGGTATTCCTTGAGTACGTCAAGATATGCAGTGTCGCCACCCTCGTTGTCTCTTGGCAAATCACAGTTCCCTGACAAATACCGTATCAAGTGTGCTTTCGATAACCTATTACTTTTGTCGGAACACAGCACTGACTCTAGAATAGATATAGTGTGCAGACACACTTCTATCTGCCCAAGAAAACCAGCTGTATTATACACCTCATATTTCCTTTTAATCTTTTGCCACTCATCCCTTATGTTCCCTTTTTTCTCGGTTTGTTGTTGAGATTCCTTGAATGCTTCTGAGGCAGACACAGCAATATCAAGAAGAAACTTCAGTTCCTCACTTGTTATATTCTTCTTTTTCTCATTTTCATCCATCCAGTGCTTTAATTGAGCTTTATAAGTCTGACCTAGAGTGTCAGATAAAAAGGAGTTATCTGGTGCAATCTTTTTTGCTTTCTTAGCATACTCTATTGCTTTTGAAAAGTTCTTTTCTCTAATGTACAAGTGTCTTGCCAAGGCCTGTGTGATAAAAGGATTCTGGTGGAATAGGTCTGTCCCCTTAATCAAAACGTGTTCAACCTCACTCTTCCCTTCTTCTTCTTGTATGGCTTCAATTAAGGGAGAGAACAAAGTGTCTGCGTCATCCCCATGTTCCTTCCGCTGTCTAGTGACTAGCATGGACTGCAAATTTTGGAGGAATCGGTCTCTTCCAATTCCTATTTTATGAAACATGCATTCCCTCTCAAGCAATTGTAGCATAATTGTACTTTTATTTAGGTGATACGTTGATCTTAATTCTTCAAGACACTGATCAGCAATCAGCGGATGAATTAGACGCAAACCTTGGTATCTGCCATACTCTACCTCAACGCATATCAGAATGCAAGAATAAGGATTCATTTTATCTTCTACACTTTCATGGCCCCAGAAACTCTTTTTAGCATTAATTCCTAGAAACTCTTCACATTGTGATATTGAGATAGTGGAATCCTTCACATATGAATTCAATAGTGCTAGGTAAGACATGAGTTGCACTTCCTTGCTCTCTTTATCCAGGCCTTTAAGTGTGTTTCGCACCATCTTGTGTATGTACTGCTTATCAAAGTTACTTTTCATGATCATGAAAGAATAAAAATGTTCAGGACGTTGATGATTCTCCTCAATTTCTTTCAATTTGTTGGCAAAGGCACGTTGTTCTTGTTGGGACAATACATTAATCAAAGCAACACTATTCGTGCTATAGTTCTTAGAGCTTGAGTCAGGATTCTGTGATCTCATGCAGTTTAGAATGATCACCACTGGCTTCTCATATCTGATATATTTGTCTGCTACAGCTGCTTGAATGGAGTTTTGCAAAATGTAGACATTCTCCTCCTCTTCCATATCATCAACAAGGAGTAGCACTGGAAAGTAATCTGATGGCTTGCTGAAGCTGTAGGTGGCTAAGTGTGTGACTTGCCTTCCAATTTCAGCAAAGTCAGCTGTTTTGTTTTTCAAGATAGCACATCGAAATTTCTTTTTTAAATCCCAAAGTAAATGCATACATAAAGTAGTGCCCCCACAGCCGGGATGGTGGTACAAAGTAATGATTTTTACACAAATTTGTTTTTCAAACCGAGACCAAGACATGATCAATTCTTCTAGTCTCTCATAAATGTCTCTTTTTATGAAGGGGACTGAATGATGTTTTGAAGAAAAGTAGAAGTTCCACCAGGTGGCATTTCCACCCCTGTAAAAATGTTCCTCCTGTGTTTTTTTAAAGGCAATTAACTGTTCTTCATCTTGTTCAATTTCAGTGTCTTCACATTCATTTTCACAGAGAATTCCCAGAGCTGCCATGAAATCTTCATCCTTCCTTTGTAGGAGAGAAGAAGAACTGCCAGTAGAGGGCAAGAAACGGAGAGATGATTTTCTGACAGATTTTAATTTTAGGATTGTGCCATTTATCTCTTCAAGGGTTAAGTTACAAATACATCTTTCTGAAATTTTATAACTGGACTGCAGGTCTTTCCACCTCTGGCCAGTTTGTTCACCTTCACAAATACACAATATGTCATTGGTCCCATTGAGCTCTTCATAAAAGGTACGGAAGATGTCGACGATAGGATCCGTGGGATCATTGACTACAGATAGCAAGAGGAAAACAACCAAAAACCTCCCCCTTTCCATGATATCTTTGCGTGAGAAAAAAGAGATAAGCTTTTTCACCTCTGCAGCTCGTTCTTTTCGCCATAACATTGGTTCTAAGGGTTTATATTCTTCACAGTCAAGGTCTGTCCTGCCATTGCAGAAGATCCAACTGGTCTGCTGATAAAGCTTCAGTTTTTCTATTTTGTCAGCGGTCGAGCCATCAACATCCTGGAACTGACTAGGAAAATGGAGATTTGCTGCTCGTTCTTCTCTGTATGATTTACAAACACCATTCATTTCAGACTCAGGGTCGAATTCAAAAACAGCAAACCACTGTATTTCTTTTAAAAAATTCAAGTGTGGTATTAAATTTGGATGGCATTTATTTGACACTAAAATATACCACTTGTAGTAAGAGTTATCCAGCTTGTCTCTATTACCTGTAATCATGCTAACAAGCTTAAGACCTTCCTCTTGCTTTGTTTTTTGGCTTTGTCTTATTTCATCTTCTGCTTTTTTCCGGCGTTCATCTAAAGATTCTCGATTTGCAATGTAACATTTATAGTCTGCTTCTTTTCGCCTGACATTTGCAAAAATATCCTTCGAACTAGCTCCCTCGCGAAGAAAACAACACATTTCTTCACTTTTTTGGGACTCTCGCTTTGATTCTGATTTTGATTCCTTTGGGATCTGCTGATACGTAAAGAATGTTTTTCCTTGGACTGTGGAGTATTTTGGAACCACATCTACTTCTATAACAAACCTATTTGATGTAATGTCATTCTTTTTTAATACATCTACAAATCTTGGTGCACGGATACATTTTTTTGCATCTTCAAGTTGGCTTTGATTATCACCGTTTTTTACATCAAAATAGTGCATGAACATCTGATTGAACCAGTCAATGATTAACCCTTTGTTCTCAATTGCCACTCCGACAATTTCCCCATGTGGTTTGTCCCTAACCCCAAAATGGATAGTTCCATTAGTACGTGAATTCATACAAGCAGAAGCAAACCTAAAGGTTTCATTGCAAAATTTAATCTTGATCTGCTCTTCTGTAGCATTACCAGTGTTGTTAAAAAGTTTAAACTCGTGCACAGGGTCAATAAAGTTTAGTGTTCCTGTTTCCGGTGTAGATAGTATTTGATGCTCTATGTAGCGTTTGCTACTATGAAAATCATCAAAGGGATATGGCATGCACGTTGGCATTAAAGTCTGATCACTGGAAAGGCTTTCGGACTCGGATGTTTTATTTTTCACTTTACATAAGTTGGACTCTGTTACATCGGTTTTGCCAGTAGTATCAATGTTGTCTTGTGTAGTGTTTGTGAACGAGTCAGCTTGGGTCTCACAATGCTTAGCCTTTTTTGGTTTATTTTTCGATGATTTTGCTTCTGCTTCTTTAACTTTTGGAATTTCCTCACCAGGTTCTTGTCCACCTGTTGCACTTACAGTTTTACTTCCTTTGGAGTATAGTAACTTAAACTTGTGTGCGACTTGTATGGCAGGTCCATATGGTATGCCCATCTGTTTCAAAAGAGTACTGTCCATAAGTTTTAAGGATTCACCATTTACATCTTCATTGTAAAGAATTTCACTATACTTTTCATCCATAGACAGTGTCTCAGTCATCCATTTTCTTACATGCTCCTTTGTCCATTCATCAGCATTTGCAGGTAGAGCGTCATGTAGATTCATCATGGATGTCATATCAATGTTTAGATGTATTTCATTTCAGTAGACACCTTTTGACAAAAAAGTACATGGTTACACAATGAAAATATAATATTTGAGAACTATATAATGTGTTGAGTAGTAAGAGACTAATTAACATAGAAAAAGAACATTCTAAGATGAAACAAAAAGGTGTGACTATCAAGTAGGACCCTAGCTGAGCAAACACTTGTATGTGACAATACAAACTAATGGGCATGATAAATGGTTAAAAAAATGTAACTCAGGAGGCGGAACACCATGCTTAGTGACATTACCAGAGCTATTCACAAAGGTAACTTACACTTGTGAGCAATTTTTCACACATGTAAATTACTCTTACACTTTTCTGTAACTTTACTACTTTTGGATAGTCGCAAAATCTGAGTTTAAAGTTAAGCATAGGTGTGGTATCAAATGTCTCGGAGCTATTCACAAAGGTAACTTACACTTCTGAGCAATTTTTCACACATGTAAATTACTCTTACACTTTTCTGTAACTTTACTACTTTTGGATAGTCGCAAAATCTGAGTTGAAAGTTAAGCATAGGTGTGGTATCAAATGTCTCCACCCCTAAAGAGGGGGGTGGAGCCATATTTTCAACTGTAATTTACTAGTGACAAAAAGAAACAGAATTATGACCACACATGGCCAACCACTGATACTGCCATTATCTTCCAATAGAAAATAATGGAAACAGGGACTTCAAATAAAACCCCATAGGGAATAATGTTTAATCAAATTAAAATATTTGAAACCGTTTAAAATATAAATATAGTTTAATGTTAAAATGTACATAAAAATAAAATATTTTTTATATAATTATAAACTATTTTAACAAACTTTTGTGAGTTTTTTTTTAATTTTAGTAACATTACATTTTGTTAAAATATAATTACACTGCTTTTAATTCATTCTATGCATCATTAAAAAAAATATTACTACATAGTAAGAAACATATTTTTTTTAGTGTTCTGAATGTAGTTTTTACATATGGGGCAGCACAACGGGGGTAAATCACAATTTTCTCTCACTTGCCATACTGACTGGCTGAAGTATTTGGGCACACAGTCAGCCGGTTACCAGATAAACCTACCTAACATGGACATTTATGAAAACTAGACACATAGTGGAGTCCAGTGTGGTGTGCCTAGTGTATCTGCAATGTTTTCTTACCCACAATGCACTGCAAACCTCAAATGTTGCCTACAATCACACACCTTCTAATGGTTATGTGAGGAAGGTTCCTGAATCAGTGTGGATCCACAAAATTGAGTTTTCCCACATTTCTCCAGATAAAAATGCTGCCCCAAATGTATTGCTTTGCCTAGAGCCATTACAAAATAGGCCCCAAATGCAATATAGAGACATCAGTATTTCCTGTCAAAAAGCATGACCCGATTGTGCAATGGAATAGCTATGGTACTTGGGCACGTGCTCGGTAGCCACCCAAGTGCAAAGTTAATATGGTATTTATATGGCCTGTTGTTTGACATGTTACTGTTGCGGGCTGTAGAAAACATTTCTTGAATTAATGCTTTATACAGCAGATAGGGCAAGGGAGATGTTCTTTTTCCCATATACTCTCAAACTTTAACCCTGCCAAGTGGAACCTACAATAAAATGTAGAAGGGTACCTACTCAGACAGTTTTAATAATGTTTCTTTTCTGCAAGAGGGACCCCTTTACTTAAATAATTCTTATTTTATATTAAAAAAAAATATATGAGCTTCACCCAGAAACGTTTGTCTGTGCCAGGGTGTGTCAGCGGCCCTATGCTAAAGCATGCCAATATTTAATGGGTGAGGGCAGTTTTTAAAACCTTTTGGGTTTGTTAGAAAGGTTCTTTCTTCCCCTTTTTCTTTTCTCTCTCTTCCTCTTTATTTCCTTGTTTAGATATGGCCCAAAGGTTTGGGACCTGTTTTCCTTTCCCCCTGTCTTTAGTCTTTCAGGTTTAGTGATTTGTATAAACCAGGGAGTTTTCCTGCTCCCAGAATTTGCTGAAGATTGATTGGGTGGAGGAACAGGGAATGCAAGATTTGTGCAAATAACATTTCAGTAGAATTATATTACAGTGTGTTCTTCAGTTTAGTTGTGTCTAAGCAAGAGACCCTATCAGAGCTCTTCCCTTTCTCATTTAGAGACTAGGTACACCTGCTGATTTATACCTGAGAATGCTTTCCAGCTTCTGCTAATTTCCACTGCTCAAGTGCTAAGGCTTTATGCCTATATGCCTATGCATTTTCAGTACCTCATCTGAACCCTTCATTTGGGTTTCTGAAACTGACACCTTACCTTCCTAATTGAAGAAATCCCCTTTTTTTATGCCTAAACCTCTAGTCATTTAGATTAGGGATTTCTTTTACGGAACACACTTGCTGTATTTTCTCTATTTTATTTGTAATTCTTACTAATGTTGTATTTTATCTTGTTTTGAAACATCAACTAATGGATTTTTTGAATTTGTAATGAAGATGTCTATATTTTAATATTTACTTAATAAATAAATCAACTTGAATTAATTTGCTAATAAAACCCTTTAACTGACACACATTTTCTTTACTGACCCTTGTGAAGCCTCAAGTTGACTTCACTGTTCATGGTGTTTGATGTAAATGATTGCTCCATATTATCTCTCCTTGTCAATGAGCAAAGGTCCTTAAAACCAATTGCAGGGGTTGTTTAATGATTATACTCAATAATTAATATACAGGAATCTCCGCTTTGGCAAGTGAAAGCAGAGTGACAGTGGATGTTACAGAAGCAAAGGAGCCACGTTTAGAATTGCCCTTGTCCCTTAAGTTCATAAACAAAGTTTCAAGACTGAAGAAGTTCAGCGGTTCCGAAAGTGTTTTGCGATGGTGGAGGTGTGAGTATCAGTAAGGTTGTGCTTTGCAATGGTCTATGGTGAACTTATGCTATTGTGATGTCAATTGTTTAACTGTATTGATGCGCATATGCATTTGAAACTGAGCAGTTGAAGTTGTTATTGGACTCGGCGCAGTCCAAGGTCCAGTAATAAATAAGAGATATTGTGATATTACTTGTCTGCAATGGTTTTGTGGTGACAGATCATGAGGTACTATCCTGAGGTAAAATTGATATCGGGGCTTTTAGAAATTGGATCTCTGGTTGGCTGAGGCTTGCACTAAAGCCAGGCAGAGACCACCACTCTAGTCAGGGCAAGGGAGTTTAATGCCAAATATAACCCCTGCTCACCCCCTTGGTAGCTTGGCATGAGCAGTCAGGCTTATCCCGGAGGCCATGTGTAAAGCATTTGCGCACGCACACAGCACCAACATCCCAGGCACATCACAAAAGGAACTCCAAACAAGGTTATATATAAAAATAGCCTTTGTATTATCATAACACATTATAATGGTAATGACATAATATACATGGTGCCACCTGACACTAGATCATATTTACAAGGGATTATTTACACCTGACAGGGCCAACTGGACCACTCTCAGAACCATCACAAAGTGGACTTAGTAAATGTAGAACTTATCATAAACATAGAACACAACCAGTAACTACTGGTAACCACTGTACTTAGCATCAGCCTGTAACATAAACCACATTATGCACAGTATCACATTTAGGCGCGGAATACATTCTGCGCCAACGTCACTAGCATAAACACATTATGCAATCCTCTCAGAAGGCATCGGCTTGCGTTACCGGCCCCGCCCACAACCAGGCGGCTGGCCGGACTTCTCCTTCTGGCGCTCCTCTTCTCGGCGGCTCAGTGCCGCGGTGGTGAATCTCGGCATTCTAAACTCAGAAGCGGGGTGGGCACCCGTCATGAATATAAAAATAAGCAGGGTGGGCACCCGCTATTTCCCGCATTACGGGGGAATCCCTCAGGCAATATGCAGCGGCGCGCTGCAGAGCCGCAGTGCTCCTTCAGGAGCCCAATTTCAGCGCTCCCAGGCGCTAGATGAAGCCAAAGTCCAGGAGAGGTTTCAGGGGCAGAGCTGGGCCCAGGGGCCAGCACACAGGGCCCTCCAGCAGGGAGGCAGTCCCCATGGCGGTTCCTCCTGGGCCCCAGCAGCAGCAAGCCCCCCCCTCCAGTCAAGTGAACAACTGAACAACTTTCATGGGGTCACAGCCCCTATATTTATATGCCCTTTTCTTTTGTGTCACAGGACAGGGCTAGGGGGGTACCAGTCAGAACTGGTTTAGGGGAGCTTTGGAGAACTTTTTTTTGCTCAGCTCCTCTCTCCTTTGTCAGGTGGGGGCTAGGTGCTCAGATGCATCACAGGGGGCGGAGCCAGCATTGTGGAGGGAAGGCACAGTCCTATTCAGGTCCCAGGTGCAACTACTCCCTCTCATCTGCATGCAGATCTCTCCATTCACCACTGGGCAGACTCACCCTGGCTCCTGGAATTCCACAGCCCTCTCAGCTCCTGTCAATCACAAGCCAGACATGCCATTCACATCAGGCAGGCAGGCACACACACAGCACACAGAAATGCCAACTTCTAAAAGTGGCACTTCTCCACCAGTCACCATGAATCTGCGCACACCATTGCGCAACATTTATTCTCACGAGTCCGCACATACTAAACTCGACCCTGCACTCCCCTTATACCAGGAATTACCATGGACACACATATTCCCCATGCATTCCTATTGGAGGGCAGGCCAATCTCACCACACACACTCAGAGCACGCGCGCACTTTACACTGGGCCACAGTGCTAAAGTGCCCAGAGGGCTAAAATCACTCCACCATGTCAGAGCTAAAGGCAAAAAGTTCAGGGGTGAACCTGCCAAGAAGGGCCAAGTCCAACAGAGGCCATAACAGATTGTTGTGCTTTTACTAATAGTGATTGATGTTAGTGGAACCTATTGCACAAATGTGAAACTATATCAGTCAGGGTTATTTCCCCTGGTCAAGAGTTCATCTGTGTTTGTGTGAGCGGAAGCTAAAAACTAATTTCTGGCCAAAACTTGTATGAACTAACTATTTCGAATTCTTTGGTGGAGCAGACAAGAGTGATTTTGGGACCCTCTACTTACTGCTCCTAACAGGTTTCTTCTCGGCGGGAGGGAGACTGTATTTCCCGGCATCCTCTTCCTGGCCTGGAGGCCCGATGTTCCTAAAAGGAGCTGGAGCACTGTAAAAGGCTGTGAGGTGTCCCACAGCGTGGGATGCATGCGGGGCGTGGCATGGTAGAAGACCAGGCCCAAGAGCAGGCCCGTCTGCACCTGTCAGTGACCGGAATAGGTCAGTTTGGGCCACCCCTCGTATGTCTTCTTCCTAAGGTACCTTTTACATTTACCAGTGTTCTTCTGGAATTCATATTTACACTGACATTAGACTCTGGGAACCTGGGGCAGCTGGAGAAACATTTGGATTTTGAACATTGGGCCTTTCCACCTAGCACTTGTGTGCAATTCATCTCTTACATCTCTTGGGTGCTCTGAGGCAGCCACTAAGGCAAAATGGAAAACCAGGGAGGGTGATGGGGAGACTACAAAAAACATTTATTTTTTTTTAAAGTGGCAAATCAGCAGGGGACAACTGTGTAGTAGATCATCTACTGGAAGAATGTGAGCAAATCCTGGCTCAGGAGCCACTGATGCTATTCCCACTAAGTCTATACCTCCTAAATTCCCCCTAATTCTCGAAGTGCAATAAGTAAGCACAGGATCCCAGGGATGTTCACGAAGCCCAGATCACATGTGTCTGTGTCTTTAATTGAGGCACAGATCACTCCAAGCCTTACACCACTTGTTCCCTCTTCAACTGTGCCACCTCTTGTTGATTTGAGAAATAGAGTGGAGGGATTTCCCTGTAGTAACTGCCTTGCCCCCTAAGCATGCCACAGACCAGGGAAAGCCAGGCCAGGTTCCCTGAAAACACTCCAGTTGACACTACCAACATTGTCGGGGTGGTCTTGTGTCAAAGAATTTGCCTTAACCTCCCTTGTAACATCTTTAAGAGAAGAGGTGGGGGAGCTAAAATCTTTGATAGTATCTTTGTCCATCACACTAAACCAGTTGTTAGCCCACCTAGATTCCCAATTCCGCTGCAGCCTTTCTCTGCAAGCAAACCTCCTCAGCCATCCCAGCCTCCATCCTTACTCTCCAACCAGTGCCCCATGGATATCCCTGGAGCAAGAGCCAAGACCACAAGGGAAAAAGTGGCCCCTAATTCTCTAACTGACACCCCAGAGGGTAAGTCTCTACACACCAGAATGGGAGTTGTAACTATGGGCCGTGCACAGCCTAACAGCAACTTACAACAAAGATATACGAATATTGCTTCCCAGCGGGGCAGAAAAGTTAATGCTACTCTTGGACACATTACAATGATTAACGTCCCAAAACTTAGGAAAAACTCGGCCATAGAGACCAAAGACGCCCTACTGAATAAGTCAATTCACTGGATATGCCACGTTCAGGGTTGCCGGTCACTAATTCATGAAAACATTTTTGGAGCAGAAAGAGTAGTAAATAATAGCACAGGGTTTGATAATACGGAGTTCATCTTGACATCACCACTACTGGCAGACAATATGGTTGCGTAGATGCAAGGACAACCCCACCAGGCCACTCCAACATTCATTTTATATATAGGAAGTTTCAAGATCATGGAGGTATCTCTAGAAAAATACATTTATAATACAGCAGCATAATACCCAGCTCTCCAAGAATATGGGGGTGCACCCGGGGAGAAATACAGATAAGGGAGCCCCCTCTTACAGCCTCTCCAGAGCAAGCACTTGGATTAATATCGATCCACAGCTGACTAGTACTACCAAACAAGTGTAGATGAAACTCTGCTGAACATCTTTGATCACATGAACACATTCCATGCTATTCTCCTAACTTGTCCAACTGTAATTGAGTCCCATGAACTGCTCTATATGTACATTCCTTCTAGGCCCATTACTTTGGCAGCCCCACGGCCTTTTTAGGTTTCACTCAGCACAGTGTGCCTACAATTATTCCTTTTAATCAGCTTAACCAGCCACACTTAAACAACCACACTTTCTGGTGCTGTGCCGGAAATCCTCCAAACATTATTTCATGGAACATAGCAAGGCTGAGGGCCAATTGGATGATGTTGATTAGGGGTTATATATAGCATATTTTGACATGTGTATACTGCAGGGGACTTGGACCACTTTAGACATCCACAGACAAGGCTGTATCTCCTTTAGAAATCATGCTGTCAATAATACAGCTGGTAAGGCAATGGGAGGACTCATTATATGGCTACGGCTAGCATCGAGTTTCAGTGCCAAAAGATTGTTTGTTGATTCCCTGGATATACTAGCCATCACCCTATCACTCACAAATAGATCAACTTATCTGATAATTAACATCTACAATAGAACCCCACCTTTCTCACAGGCATCCCATACCCTAAAAATCCGGAGAGCTTTTCTGGCAGAGCAGCCTCCTGCCTATCGGATAATCATTGCAGGTGATTTCAGTGTATGCTTTGAGCCCTAAGCGCCATATGTAGAGCTCACTGAGGAGGAGTATGGCCTGTGGGGCATAAGCCCTCTTAATTGCTCCCACAGGTTAACTAAAATAAGTGTTGCAGGATTCCAGGTTGTTGATATTATGGTCACATCTCCCTGAGAGCAGGGAACAGGCGATTCCCCTCAGATCAAGCTGCAATGCCTACTTTCAGTAGAGGAACCTACAAGAATGATATGGACTATATCTTACTGGACTAAAGAATTTGGCAGGAGGTATTTGGTCTTGCTGTCCATGAACATAAGAACAGCGACCATTACCCAATTTTATTATGGGATGGGCTGCAGGAAGAGAGGGCACCCAGATGAGTCAGATCTCATAAATCCACTTGTGATCATGTGTAACAAACGGGAGGTTAATCGGGAGGTTTTGATTAACTCAGGGGACTTGTTCACCAAGTTACATCAATTTATATCAAAAGAATTCATGACAACATCCTTAAAGGAGCTGGCACCTACTCAGATGGTGAAAGCTCACTTATTCTTCTTTACCAGACTTGGCACACGCTTTGAGAAAACCATTGGGGGGAAAAGGGCCATAGGGTCGAAAGGTACAATGAATAGGTCACCACATTTGTAGTCGTGCTGGGGGGGCCTCACTAATGCCCTGAGAAGCAAAAAAAGATTTTTTATTGGCAGGGCTAGGAAGGAGTATGCTAACACTATTAAGAAAATGAAAGCTGCCTGGGAAGAGGAAGTCTGGCAAAATTAGCTGGCTGAGGCTACGGCAAAAGATAGCAAAATGTTCTGGGAATTGGTATCCAAAAAGGGGCGCTCATATGCCAGGAGGCCAGAGTGACATATTCCGCCAGATGATTGGTTCAATTATTTTGGGGGTCTCTATCAAATAAGTATCCCAGAAGCTGATAGAATAGAGAGCTCATTGCCATCCCCAGCAGAAGAAAGGGGGGAGTATTGAGAGGACTTTTCACTTGAAGAAACCACTTTAGCTATACTGGCACAGAAGCCAGGTAAGGCGCTAGGACTTGATACATTTCTGGCTGATCTGTATAGAAGTAATTTGCAGACCTAGGCACACTAGATACATATATTCTCTAATGCCTGGTTGGCAGGGGGCCCTGTCCCCGACACTTGGAAAGCAGCTATTATAGTTTTGATACATAAGAAAGCAGACAAGGGCTCCCCTTGTAACTACAAACCCATAAGCCTAATTGATAATTTTCAAAAACATTTTAGCACCCAGATATTAAATAGGTTATGGGACTGGATCGACCAAGTTCCAGTACTTTCAACACCTATAGGCAGGCTTTAGACAGGAGGTCAGCACAGGAGGTTCTTGCCATAAAATGGAGGGTTGTGGATCTGGACAAGGGGAGGTTATACGTGGCCTTCATGGATCTTCAATCCGCTTTCGATTTGGTACGAATCTGTGGAAAACCTTGAGCAGGCTAAGGGCACCAATGGGCCTACTGACTCTGTTCCAGGCATTATATACAGACAACTTTGCCAGGGTGAGGTGGGGAATGGCGGGTGAATTGTCTGATGAGATACTGATTCGGGGAGGAGTGCACCAGTGGTGTGTTCTGGCTCCTACTCTCTTTCTCCTTTACATCAATGAGTGTGTCCCATACCGCTTTACCTAAGAGTATGACTACCCCAAGATTATAGACAAAAAAAACACAGTGTGCATTTGCTGACAACACCTTGCTGTTGTCAAAAAGTCCACAGGCCTATTTGTTTTGATTGATAGCTTCTCCACGTATTGTAAGGATTATGGTTTAGTTATTAACAACAACAAAACTAAGTACATGGTCTTTGGGGACCGTAAGGGCAAAATGAGAAGACCCATACTACTTGATGGGGTAGCCGTTGAGCGAGTGTCCGAGTTTGACTACTTGGGCATCTGCTTAGATGACTCACATGGGTGGCCGGTGAAGAAGAGGAGTCATTGATAATTTGAGAGAAAAATGATATGAGATGAAACCACCTACCAGACCTGCACAATATGAAGCATTAAATGTTTAGGAGTGTGCAGCTCATACCAAAGAGAAAGGAAGGTAACAGAATAGAGCAAAAAGAGTGGTGCATATTTACACTTATGCTAAATGGGATGAAGGACAGAAGAGGCAGAGGGAAATGTGCGGTTGAAAGACCTAGAATGTACCTTGCATTGACAATAGAAAAGCCTAAAAATATTTGACAGCAGGGAAGTGAAGATGATGATACTGCTGGAAAAACAAATACTGATAGTGATTCTAGGGATGGCATTTTGGCTGCTCTATTGCCCTCATGTCCACTGCCTTATGTTGTTCCATCATCAGATCCAGAAAGTGCTACAACATCTAGTGGTACAATCACCACTGTCCCTATTGACCCGAACATAGATCAGATTGGCAGACCGCTCCCAACTCTTTTAATTGCAGCTGCACCTACTGAAGCAGCTGCTCCTGGTGCTACAGCTTCTATTGTGACTTTTCCTGCACCAGCATCACAAGTCATTTCACATAGGCAATTGCCACTGTTTCTGAATCAACAAACATTGCTCTGAATCCTGCTGTTTCAGAAGATGTAGATGGAGTACAGGTGACAGTGTTTATTCCGACATTGCACAACTCACAAATTGTTGCCTGGACCCCACTACAGCATGTTTAGACTTTAAGAGAAAGTAGAAACATTGTTTTTACAACCCCAATTGTACAGGGGAAAAGGTACCCATATGATAATGAGAATGTTCCCCATAGTTTGAGGAAACTCTTGAGAATAGGGTGAGCAGGAAATACAGAAAGACCATCCATGAACCAAGAAAGGGCGAGACCCTTACATGTACCAAAATAAAAGGTGGAACTGGAAGAAAAATTAGGGGATGTTTAGACGTTTCACATTTGAATCAGAACCAAGAAAAGTAACTGTTATATCTGAGTAAGGAAATTACCAGTCATGCGGCTACTATGCACTAGAAATTAACCTAGATCTCTCGAAGAGTATACTTTAACGGAAACCTTTCAGGGCACAGTTAGATGATGAAGCGAATGTGGCTATGTGATCTTCAGAAATTAAGTTGCTTATTGCCAAACTCATTAAATGCATTCAGAAGTGGTGCGATTAGACAGCAAAGGGGTGAAAAAGCAGGGAAAGAAGAAGAAACACTCAGTAGTGGTAGAAGTAAATGGTAAACCACCTCCAGTACCTCCAGATGAGAATGAGGCTTTAACATTCCCAATGAGGGAGATGCCAGGTGGAGGGCATGTTCATGTGCCATGTAGTCAGGGTGATCTTGCAACATTCGCAAACAGCTTCCCTAAACTGAGAGAGAATTCTGCCCAATGAAAAATAGGTTGACAAGTTTGTGAACATTTTGAAGCGTTCTGTGAACAGATTTGAATTATTTTTTTGACATTGTGGTACAGAGTGATCAATGGGCTGAGTGTAAGGTAGCTGAGCAATGATCATGTACCAAGCCCCGGAGAGATTCATGTGCATCTTCATCTACACTGATAAAGTATGATAAGGTGATTACCTTTTTGAAGGAACAGTTACCAGCAAAGTACATTGATTGGTTGAAAATCAACAGGAGTGCTCAGGAGGCTAAAGAATCAATGCATGCTTAAATGAACGGTTGCTACAGATGTTTAGAGGATACAGTGGACAAGAAAATCCGAAAACTTTTTGTGTCACAGTTCAATATTGGGTTATGCCCAGAATTCAGTATGCACACATGACAGAAGGTGATTTGCTGGCACACAAAACCTTTAGGTGAGATCCTGAGGTAGGCGAAGAACTCTAGCAATGAACAAGGGATGAAGTAGAAAATACTTAAAGAGAAGTCTAGATAGCAAAGACAAAGCTGGCCCAGAAAAGGTTCAGAAATCAGTCATATGCCAAAAATGTAATTAGAATACAAGGAGTCGGTTATCCGACTGAAAGTCATTTGGTGCAAGGTGGAGTTGGTGTTTCACCACGAAGAGTCTGAGGTGTTCCGGTGGATCCCAATTCATATTTTTCACATACCCTTGACACTGTTGTCGCAACACTGCCTGGCTGCCCTTAAAGAAGTTGGTGTCAGTATTGAGAGAAAAAAAGAGTATAGTTATGGGACATCCTCTTACAGTGATGGTCCGTCACTCTGTGGACATTTTTCTCACTCAAACAAAAACTCAGTACCCAACATACAGCAGACTTATTAAATATGAACAAATGATTCTTGCTGCCGAGAAGGTTACTCTCAAGAGATGTCCAGTTGCATTGTTACATTTGCCTGAAAATGAGATTGGTTGGGAGTAGGTTGAGCATGACTGTCTTAATGTCACAGATATATTCACCAAGAACGGACATTAAAGATGAACCCCTTAATGAGCCCAATTATGTAATCTTTGTTGATGGATCATGCCTAAGAGACAAGGAGGAGAATTTAAAGGAGGCGTATGCAGTCTGTACACTTCAGGAAGTCAGGAAGTGGTAGAAGCCTTCTGACTTCAAGGTGTTACTTCTGCTCAAGTGGCAGAATTGGTTGACCTTACCAGGGCAAGCTATCTTTCAGACCAAGTACGGATGACAATGTTTACTGATAGTCATTATGGTTTGATGTGGTCCACGATTTTGGACTGTTATGGTCACAGAGGGGATTCATGTCTTCTTCTGGATCACCTAACCAGAGTGGAGAATATGTGATGAAAGTGTTGGAACCATTACAATTGACACAAGAAATGTTAGTTTTGAAATGCTTAGCCCACAGTAGACGACACGATTATGTGACTGTTGGAAACTGATATGCAGATGAAGCTGTTCGGTATTGTGCAATTTTGGCATGTGCATTAAACTGAAAATATGCAAATGAATCTGATGAGGATACCACCTTTTCAGTGCTGTTGTCAGTAGCTGATACTTGGAAGGAAAACAAGAGATTGCAGGAAGAAGTATCGGAGGCAGAAGAGCAGGGATTGATTGGAGAGGCCTAGGAGTGAAATTCCGCTCCGCTGGCAGAGTTTGCAGAGTTGTTCCCGATCTGCGTAGCACGCGAGTTCCAAAATACTCCACTCTGCAGAGCGCAGTTTTTTCCTCGCTTACGCATGCTAATGTTGAGCTGGTAAGCGGGAGCATGGAAAATCTAACTCCAGATCACCTCCTGCCGAGACTTCTCAAAACGGGCGGTCAGGATGGGCGCTACCGCTCACATTAAGAAAGATTGTGTTTGCGTTGAGGAAGCTGCCACTCGAGTAGGGCATTTACTCGAGTAGCAGAAAGAAGCAACACCCTGTTGCGCAGTGCAAGGTGCAGTTCATGCTGAGTCTCCAGTGCGGGATAAACACACAGGAGCTGGAAATGATATTTGGATTACAGCTGAAAGAAGACCTGTGTTGCCTGATAGCCTGTTGTTCCAATGACAAGACATTTTCATGGCTCTGCGCATATTGTAAGGAAAGCCATGGTGAGGTTATTCAGGCAGAATTGGCTCAAACACCGATTTAGAGCTATAGCTGAGGAATCATGTCACAGATGTGTGACTTGTCAGCAAATGAATGTAGGAAGACAAACCCCTGTAATATTGAGTCACATAGGTAAAACATGACAACCATTTAACAGAATGCAGTTGGAATTTATCGAAATACCTGTTTGAAACGGGTTGAGATATATCCTCGTCATACTGTGTATATTCTGTGGTGGGTGGGAACCTACCCAACACGGAAAATTGACAGTTTCACAGTAGCCAAACTGTTGTCGCTAGAATATCATACCCAGGTTCAGATTCCCAGTTTCTCTGCAGTCAGACTTAGGGACTCATTTCAATAATGAGATTCATAGAATGCTGTGTGTGGCACTACAAGTGGAACAAAGATTGCATTGTAGTTACCAACCAGACGTTTCAGGGATAGTTGAACAGCTTAATGGCACTCTGAAATCTCATTTTGCCAAAGTAAGTGCATCGAAATGGCCAGATGCTTTGCCATTAGTACTGATGAGTGTCCAAAGCACCCCTGACAGAGGAACAGGATTGTCACCACATGAGAAACTCATGTGATGTGCAATGCGACAGCCTGATGTGCCTGCAAATGTGCTTCTAAATATCACATATGACATAATTCTAGACTACTACAAGGGGTTGGAGGTGCAGAGATGGGAGAAGTTTTGTGGCAGGAGCGGCTAGGGCCTGGAATCAGCTTCCGTTTGAATTAAGGAATTCTAAGGATCTTTTTTCCTTTAGGAAGGCGCTCAAAACTTGGTTGTTTTGATTCTTTCGTTGCAAGTGTTGGGAGAACTACAACAAGCGCCGGGACACCTTAGGGTAGCTGTGCGCTATATAAGTTCTAATAACATTAACATTAACTGTCATCCCAAGTTAGAAGTAGTGCCACAATCTTAGTCCTGGTGACTGGGTCCCAATCAAAAAGTATGTTCAATAATCCTTTCTGGAGCCACAGTGAAAGGGGCCCAATCATATGATCGTGACTACCAACATCGCTGTGAAATGTGGTGGGATACCCAATTAGATGCAAGCCTCACACACCCAGAGGGTGATGTGTCCAATTGATGAGGTGGTGAGATTCGAGGCAGGTCTGGGACCTCCAGTGTTTGTACATCCTGAAGGACTAGTGGAGGGTGACATCCATCAGAATTCCTCACCCCTCCAGGTTCATGACATCACGCAAAGTGGTGTGGAAGTATCCCCTGAAAGCAAAAGGCTGAGACCTGAAAGAAGAGAAGTTGCAGAATCACCACAGGGGCCAAAAAATACCCAGCTAAAAGAATAAGTGTGGAGTGAGAACATCAAAGAAAAGAAGAATGGTGAAGGAGTAGGAGGCAAGTAAATCATATGTGTCAGTGAAAGCATACTACACACCATTGCTGAAGAAACAGCATCGTGTGATGTGATTAATACAGAAGATCAACAGACCCCTAGAAGTTCTAGGAGCACAAGAGCACCTTGTTGCAGGTATTCTGGACCTGAATGGAGTTATTACACAAACAGTGTGCCTCGTCCGACATCCCATGAACTAAATGAATTGAGAACACAACCAATGGAACTGTGATACACCACATTATCAAAGAATATGATTCAAACTTTTGAAACAAAATCATAACTAAGCGTGACTCATTTGATATCCGACTGCTTCAATTCAACAATAATTGATTCTCTAAACTATGAACTGTGTCTAAATCAAACTTTTTAAAAAGACTGGGACAACCTGTTAGAAATGTGATTCCTAGTTTGCTGCGGTATGTACCCAGACCAGGCCAGGCAGGAACCACCACTCTAGTCCGTGGAAGCAGATACACACTAAAAGATAACCTGTGATCACGCTCTGGTAGCTTGGGCAGGGCATTCAGGCTTATCTAAAAAGGCAATGTGTAAGGTATTTGTGCAACCCACGCACAGTAACATTATGAGTACCCCACAAAATGGCTCCTTAGATGTTTAGAAAAATTGAGAATATTGATGTGAGCAAAAAAGGACCAAAACAACATAAACCCAATCAGTAGAAGTTGAGATATTAATTTTTAAAAGAATAAATGCAGTAAAGTGCTGAGAAGTAAGCAGCTCTAAAAAGGTTACTTTAGGTCACATACCGGGGCAAAGTCAAAGTTTGGGCTGACCTCATGGAAACACAGGCCAGCTACAGGACCCACGCAGGCCCCGGTGAACAAAGTACCTTTCCTTGTCACAAGCAACAAGATGTGGCAATATACTCTTAAGGACCCTGACCAACATCTTTAACTACTCTCTCACTCAGGCATAGTTCCAGCAGCAGGGAAACACGCTATAGTGAAGCGACTCTTGAAAAAGGTCAATGCCAACCCTTTGATAAATGAAAACTATCGCCCTATTTCTTTGCTGCCAGGACCCAGAAAAGTCCTGGAAAAATATAATAATTCCATTCTTAGCTCTTTTATTGAGGAAAACAATATTTTACACCCCTCACAAACCAGCTTCAGAAAAGATATTAGCAGCGAATCCACCCTCTTCGCTGCTGCAGAAGAGCTCACAGCCATGCTAGATAATAGAGGAACAGCTGTCCTTATCCTCTTTGACCTCAGTGCCGCTTTTGACACAGTCTCTCAAACAATCATTATTAACAGACTAGGACAAGTAGGGATATCTAGAACCACGCCACAGCCTTCCTTATTATTAGAACCTTCCAAGTAAAGGAATACATACTCCAAAGTCCTTTCCTTGAAATATGGAGTTCTACAGGGATCCTCCCTTAGTCTTACACTTTTCAATGTATATATTAGTCCGTTAGCCGAGGTTATAAAGGAACATAGCCTTACAGACATTTCCTATGCAGATGAGATGCAAGTCCTCTTAAGTCTTTCAAACCATGCAGAACTCTCCCCAGCACTTCTAGACAATTGCCTAAATCAAGTTGTCACCTGGGTGGCAGCCAGCAGTCTCAAACTTAACGGAAATAAAACCAAAGTACGGGTACTAGACAAAAACTCTTCGCTTTGGGGAGAACTGAATTAGCCAGTATCTATGGGAACCAAACCCATTCCCAAGAAAGTAGTAATAAGCCATGGTGTTAGCCTTGACCAGGAACTCACCATGAATGTTCAAGCAAAACTGGTGGCCGCCTGTTTTGGCCTCCTTCTCTCCCTTAGGAGAGTACTGAGTTGGGTGCATAAATCCACTTGCATAACCATAGTTCAGGGCCTTATATTGCCCCACTTTGACTATTGTAACTCTCTTTATCTAGGCAGCCCCACATTTGTCATAAACAGGTTTCAGAGGATACAAAATGCTACGGACCGCATGGTGCATAATATCCAGAAGATTCAGTCAGTCAATGCAGCAAGAATATCATTGCATTGGCTCCCGATACATAAGAGGATACAATTTAAAGAGCTCTGTTTAGCATACAAGACAACACATAAGGAAGGCTCCATGCTCATTCAAAACCTTTTAAAAATCCATCAGTTTGCAAGACATCTGCAAGCCGCCTCCCAGCAACGTCTAAGTATCCCCAGGTTTAAAAAAGCGAGAGCTGGAGGACTGTCCTTCAGTGCCCTTCCCCTTCAAATTAGGAAAGCGGACACTGAGATTTCCTTCAGGAAACATTTAAAGACCTTCCTTTCTGAATATGTAGGCTCCCTTTCTCTCCTTATCTGCCTAGTGCTAGGAAGCGCTAAGTGGGTAACTATGTGCTTTACAAATGAATGAGAATTGAATAGAATTCTCCATGCAGTGAAGGCAACACATCAGTTTCGAAGATTGGTGCCGGAGCCGATAGGTGTTGAGCGACATACTGGACTTTGCCAGGCAGTCAAGGGGATGCGTCAACCTCACCAAGCTGCAGCAGCATCAACATGCTTTCTGTTGCATCGGTATCTGGAGGCAAAGTGCTTGTTCCGAGGTGATGTCCCGATTTTACTCTTGAAACCGGGTCAAAGCACCAGTTCTGCTACATGCAGACAGAATATGCATCAAAGTCCATGTTGCAAATATCTGGGTCACTTTCAGTGAGATAGGCACCTGAGCAGGAGTACAGACCTTGATATACCTGAGTCTCAAGCATCAAGAGGCATGCCAACGAGACCTTGGCGATCACTTGTAGAGAAGGCAGAGTCCAGCTCTCCTTTAGCAGAGTCAGAGAGCAGCAAAAGGCAGCAGGGCAACAAACAAAAAAAGCAAGCCTTCCAGATCAGCAGTCCAGTTGAGTCCTTTAAGCAGTGCAGCAGTTCTTCTGGCAGAGCTTCAGATACAAATCCAGTAGTGTCTGATTTTAGGGGGTCAGAGACCCCATGCTTATACCCAAAAGTGCCTTTGATGTGGGGGGTAAAAGACACACAAATGATGGAGGAAATATAGAAGACAGGTACTCCCTGGACCAGAAACAAGCATCCTAGAATCGGTTCGGGGGTTCACCCCTCATCCTAGGATCGGCTTCGGGGGTTCACCCCTCATCAGCCAGGCTAGTTTGAATCCAGTGGCACAGTGAGCCCGGGACCCACGTCTGGGCATACCCAGTGCACTTAGGGCGAGAAAGCAAAAGACACAAAAATGATGGATGGAATGCAGAACAAATCAAACATTCACCCCCAGTGAAGAGATCTTGGTTAAATCCATCATTATTTTGCTCACCATG
Organism: Triturus cristatus; assembly: GCF_964204655.1. NCBI lineage: Eukaryota > Metazoa > Chordata > Amphibia > Caudata > Salamandridae > Triturus > Triturus cristatus. The sequence goes on from NC_140593.1 coordinate 202,238,213, forward strand.
CCACCCCAGTTTAGACGCAGCCATATGCAAATAAGTCTTGACCCTGTTCCTCAGCGGAACATTCCAGCCTGAACTGCCAAGCCAGGTCCTCCCTGGACTGGAAACAAGCATCCTAGGACTAGTTTTGGGCTTTCACCTCTCATCAGCCATGCTAGTTGAATCCAGTGGCACAGTGAGCCCGGGACCCATGTCTGGGCATACCCGGTGCACTTAGGGTAAGAAAGTAAAAGACACAAAAATGATGGACAGGATGCAGAACAAATCAAAACATTCACCCCCAGTCAAGATATCTGGGCTAAATCCATTGTTCATTAGCTCACCATGCCACCCCAGTTTAGACGCAGCCATATGCAAGTAAGTCTAGACCCTGTTCCTCATGGGAACAGTCCAGCCTGAACGGCCAAGCCAGGTCACCCCTGGACCAGAAACAAGCATCCTCGGTCTGGTTTCGGGGCTTCACCCCTCATCAGCCAGGTTAGCTTGAATCCAGTAGCACAGTGAGACCAGGTCCCACTTCTGAGCATACCCGACGCACTTACGGCAAGAACTCAAAAGACACACAAATGATGGAGAACGCTTATTATGTCTTCAGGTCCCCTACAAAGATAGACACTGTTAACCCATATGAACAAAATTTGACATGCTCAATGAAACCTTTAGAAAATAAATTGATCTAAGCATTACAGAAAGGAAGAGCTCACATTTCATAAAGCAGCAAAACAGGAACATGTTTTGAAGAGTGTATGGGAAGGGGAGGAAGACGATTATGAAATAAAATAAAATGATATGCCCCAGACTGAAATCAGACAGATGACAGAAGGGAAAACTATGCTTTAAGAAGAGAAGAAACAACGTCAGAATAAGATACATGGACTAAGTAGCTTTGAACATACAGAGGGCCTGTTCAAATATTAAGAGGGTAAGACCAGTTATTCCTGGAGCGTATTTTATTTGTGAGCAACATGCATCTTCCCAATTGTCTCCTGATTGGGAAGGTGTTTGTTCTTTAGCTTTATTGTTCCCTAAAATGTATCATGTAAATAGTATAGATGTTTTAACAATGAATACATCTCACATATATCGACATAGTGGCAATTAAGGGACACTATTAGTGGGAGATATTTTTGGTGCAATTATTCCCCCAGTAGGAGCCAGCCTAATTGACGAGAAAATAAGAACTCTTTTTACAGTAGTAGATAAGTTAGCCACTAATACAACTGGAGCATTGTTAGCAGACAATACATAATTAGTAGCTATTCGATCAATGGTTTTGCAAGATTGACTGGCATTAGACATATTGATTTTAGGGAAAGGTGGAGTCTGTAAGATGTTGAAGGCACAATATTACTGTTCATACATACCACACAAGAGTAAAAAGATAGAAGAATTTACAAAGAACATTTCTGACTTAAAACAGGAAGTAGAAAATTTAGAAACAATTAGCGTGTTAGGAGCTTTTGGCAAAGGAGCTTTTCCTGGAAGTAGCCGGCTTGGAAATAATGGTAGTGGATTTTTTGGGGTGATATTAAAACCTATATTGGTTATTGGAATATGCTTAATATGCCTATTTTTTTTTTATAAATGATGTAGACATTGTCTCACAGGAAAGAAAAATGAAGACATTAAAAGCACATGAACACATTATTTTGACTTAAGTTAGCCTGACTGCTGATGCCATACTAAATGTTGACTTTACACATTAGGGTTAAGAGGTTTGCTTTTGCATTAAACTGTTGTCTTCCACAAGATGTTTTCCTTCTCTTTGCTGATGATGTAACTTTCCTGTCATTTAGTAACTGGGTGTTTGCTAGGTATTAGGCAACTGAGAGTGAAGTTCTCACCAGAAGGAGAGGAGATGGCTGTAATCACGACTCATGGGAAGAACTGTCTGAACCACAACATGTGATCAGTGTAATAATTCAAGGACTCGATTCTGTAATCCATTGTGAAGATGTGAGAAACTACGAAGTTTACCTGCTCCTGGAATTTGCAGACTATTGACTGGTTGATGGGAACAGGAAATGAAAGATTTTCTGAAAATAACATTTTGGCAGAACTATAATTGTGTTTTTTCCTTAGTTTAAGTGGGTCAAGAGGAGAAAAGCTATCAGAGCCCTTCTTTTTCTCATTCAGACCTGCTGATTTATAGCGGAAAACAAGTTCCAGTTTCTGCTAATTTCCACTGCTTAAGTGCCTATGCATTTTTATTATCCCTTCATTTGGGTTTCTGAGATCGACTCCTCACCTTGCGCACTGAAGAAATTTAATTGGTATGCCTATTTCTTTTATTGAACACACTTGCTGTATTTTCTCCATTTTATTTGCAATTCTTATAATGTTGTATTTTATCTTGTTTTCAAATACCAACTAATAGATTATTTTAATCTATAATGTTGTTGAATACATTTTATTATTTACTAAATAAATCAATCAATCAATTTGAATTAATTTGTTAATACAATCATTTAACCAATTTTCTTTATTGATTCTTGTGAAGCCCCAAATGGACTTCACTGTTCATGGTGTTTGATGTAAGTGAATGCTCCTTGTTGACAAACAAAGGTCCATAAAAAAACCAACGGAGTGGGTTTTTTAATCATTATACCCAAAGATTAAGATACAAGAATCATACATAAATAAATTACTCAATACTACATAAAACAGACCGAAGGCACTATTTATGGTCTGATGTTTGATTCTCTTCATGATTCATAATTTATATAACTCAGTGTTACATAGATCCACAATCTGCAAGTACATACCTGTGCTATGAGTGCTGTTCGGTTGCCCCACAGGCTTAGAATCAGGCGGCAATGTATTCATTGATGCTCTTGTATGAGCAGCGCTTCAATACCATCCATTTTGCTCAAGTAGCTGTAAATCCACATCAAGATTGGAAAAACAGTTTTTAAAACTATTAACTGACACTTACATTATAATAATCAATAAGACATACAATATTGTGGCTGTCCAGGTTCTTAGTGTCTATATCTTTTGAGTAATAAACCACACAGCTTAGTGATGCTTTTATGAAAGAAGAGTCACAGTGAGAATCATGCAAGACTCCGGCTTTAAGTAAAGGCTGTACTTCTCTAATGTCTGTTTGTTTTCCTGAACATAAACCTATTATGCTTGTTAAGAGTATATATCTACTAGAGACTGCCTGCTTGTTCTCAAAGAACAAAAATACATTTCTTACTCATTCTGATAAGCTTTGCACTGAATATTGCATCCACCAGCAAAGAATATGTCAAAAATATATATGGGCGAAAATAGCATCTGTTGTACATTTTAAAGGCTATTGCAAGTCATAATGCCGAAAGCCAAGCTCGTTTATAAGGTCATCGAATGCGGAGGTGGCTTTGAATATTTTCATCATATTCATCATGGGTTACTTTATTCCTTGTATCACCACCACCCTTCTCACAAAACACAATCCTTTTTGTGTTGCTCTTTTATATTTAACAGATAGGAAGTTTGAAGACAGGATGAATAAAAGTAGAATCTGCACTTCAAAATTAAACACACCATGAAGCAGTTTCTATACAAAGTATTCAAATCAGTTTAATAAAAGTGAGATTTAAAAAAGGAATTAGTTTAGAATGTGTAGAAACATGAAGAGAGATTCTATCATTCCTATTGCTACTTAAAGCATGCAAACAATTAAGCATGTTGCCATAAATATATCATTTTGGCTGCTCGCTGTTCAGAAAGACAAAGCCAAAAAAAATGCCAGGGTTGATTTTCACAGGTTAAACTGCAGCTTTAATTATGCTCCATGCCCTGTCTTTCTCCCTGGCTGCTACAGTAGAGGCTTCAGGAAATGCCAGGTGTGCAAGTACGGAGAGAATATCACGGAGGTGCCCTTGATATATATAAATACACACATATATAATATATTCACTGAAAACACCATAGGTTTCAGGCATGTTATAGTTAGAAATTAGCATTTAAAAAACCTTTAAAAAAACTAAAACTTGCGCTCCCGCGTCAGTCACACCTACTAAATCCTCCATCCAGCCCTTATACATCCATTTATTGTTCAATACAGCTTGGTATATATATTTATATATATATATATATATATATATATATATATATATATATATATATATAATACATATTTAAATTTTAAAAGAAAACCACATTCACTGGATGATGTCATCAGTGATGTAATTTGAGATGTTATCAGTGATGTCATCAGTGATGTCACTGACCATGTCATGAATGATGTAATATGTGACGTCATCTGCAGTGCATTGCGGGGGCGCAAGTTATAGTTAGCTGAACTAACTATAACAGTGGAATTTCTATGGTTTTGTATGAGTGAAATGTCCAACTAACTATAACGTCCCTGAAACTTATGTTTTTTTCAGTGAATTTCTAAGGTTTTTTAAATGCTAATTCCTAACTATAACATGCCTGAAACCAATGGTTTTTTTCCGTGAATTTCGAAGGTTTTTTAACTGCTAGTTTTTAACTATAACGTGCCTGAAACCTATGGTTTTTTCAGTGAATTTCAAAGGTTTTTTAAATACTGATTTCTATCTATAACGTGTCTGAAACCTATGCTTTTTCAGTGAATTTCATTTTTTTTAATGGTAACTTCTAATTATAATGTTCATTTAACCTATAGTTTTTTCCGACACCCAAGAAGGACACAACACCCACTGCCACAACCCTCAGGACCTCCCCCCGTACCACCCCTCTCCCTACTACCACCAAGGCAGTGTAGAACAGGACAGCGAACCCTCCAAAAATGGCATGGTCCCTCAGCCATATAATAGCTCAATGTTCGGAAATGTGGCAATAATTTTTTCAGTAAATTTGAATGTTTTTTTTTAAATACTAATTTCTAACTTTAATGTTCCTGAGACCTATTTTTTTGTGAATTTCAAAGGTTATTTAAATACTAATATCTAATTATAATGTTCCTAAAACCAAAGTTTTTCTCAGTAATTTTGGAAAAAAAAAAGATATTTTGTAACTTTAATATCCTAAAAATAGTTTTTGGATTTTTTTTTATTTGTAATTTAAATTATATAATGTCTTCTTGTCTTTTAAATATTAAACAACTACATACAGTATGAAAGGGAGCCCATCTCAGAGCCACATCTGAAGACCAACACATGTCATAGACCTACTGATCCAGCAGCTCCGACACCCAAGAACGCCACAACACCCACCACCAACCCCAGGACCCCCCCTCCCACTGAGGCAGTGCAGAACAAGACAGCGAACTTTCCTAAAACGGCATGGCCCCTCAGCCACACAATAGCTGAAAATTGGGACAGGTGTGAACAAACTATATGTGAAGGAAGCAATTCACCCATGAATAACAATGCACACAATGCAAAGTGTAGCGGTGATGTGCTGGACACATCTCAGTATGCAGAACACACACCTCTCCATCTGCACAAATACTACTGGTGCTTGTAGTGTTATGGACAGTGGACCCAACCATGTTACGCCAAACACTAGGGAAGATCTCAGTCATGTAGCTGTGTGTCCCCCCTTGTAAGCATAAGCGTAACCGGAGTGGGCTGCTCTGACGTACGCCACTTCAATGTAGGAGTGTGAATAAATAGGTCAGGACTCTGGGCGTGGTTCACTTGTGAACTGTGAAGATCAACGACTGTGCCAGAGCGGCAGGCCTCACCCTGCAACGAGGCTGCCGCCATGACCGCGGTCTCCTCAACACAGGCCCCCTGCGAACCCAGTGGCACAGCACCGCAGACTTATGTTTGTACAGACTAATGCCTTCGATCTACACTGCGGACAGCAGGCATCACAATTCACATGGAGTAGCGATTGCAGATGACGCAGTCCAGTACACAAGATACATTGCTCCCAGTGCGGCCATCTCGGACCACGCATCATCACAGGGTGCACACACGCGGAGTGCTTCGGGTGCCACTAACTCAGCGCAACACAAGTCAATGTCACATGGCCTTATTGAGGCAGAATTCAATAGACAAAAGACATTGGTCCGAGTGCGGCACCCCCAGACCACGCATCATCGCAGGGTACGTACACGCTGATCACCAAAGGTTCTACTAACTCACTGCACCACAAGTCATCGCCATGTGGCCTTTTTTCGAGGCAGAATTCAACGCAAGCCGCAACACATGGTGCCACTAACCCTGTTCAACACAAGCCGGCGACACGTGGTGCCACTTACCCTGTTCAACACAAGCCGCGACAAGTGGTGCCACTAACCGTGTTCAACACAAGCCGATCCCACATGAGGAACTGTGCCCTGAGTCCTGAATGGCAGTGACCCCAAGTCCGTGGCAGCAACCACAGCACCAGACTCCCTTTGATCAGTTATGCATATTTCCATATGCAAGGCCGGTGACACGTGGTGTCACTAACCCTGTACAACACAAGGCGCGACACGTGGTGCCACTAACCCTGTTCAACACAAGCCGATACCACATATGGAACTGTGTCCTGAGTCCTGAATGGCAGTGACACCAACTTCGTGGCAGTGACCACAGCACCAGATTCCCTTCGAATAGTGATGCGTATTTGCATATGGAAGGCCGGCGACACATGGTGCCACTGAACCTAAACTACGCAGGCCGGTGGGGCCACCAACCTATGCATGTAGCTGTGGGCCCTTGCTTGCCACTACCTCTGGCCTACACTGCGGTCAGCAGGGCTCACAATTCAGATACAATCGTGATTGCAGATGACGCAGTAGGCAAGAGACATTGCTCCCATTGTGGCCCGTCCGCACCAAGCAGCATCACAGGCTCATACACTTCGACAGTGTATTCTATACATATTTCATCTTTTCATGATACGCCTACACTGTGGTCAGTAGGGCTCATTATTAAAATTAATTGTTAATTCATTAATTACAGAGTCCACTAGGTAAGTAACTATCACGGGCTTAAAACCTACATAATATCCTTTTAGTATCCTTGCTTCAAGAACTTTTTTTATATCAGTTATAGCTTTAGTACAATCACCAAATTCATCTTCAAATGCAAACAAACACTCAATAACAGTCTACACTGCGCACAGCAGAGTTCGCAATTCACATTTTTGACACGTGGTGCCACTAACCTTGTTCAACACAAGCCATTACACGTGGTGCCACTAACCCTATTCAACACAAGCCGATCCCACATGTGCAACTGTGTCTTGAGTCCTGAATGACAGTGACCCCAACTTCGTGGCAGCAACCACAGCACCAGACTCCCTTTGATCAGTCAGGCATATTTCTATATGCAAGGCCGGCGACATGTGGTGCCACTAACCCTGTACAACACAAGGCACGACACGTGGTGCCACTAACCCTGTTCAATACAAGCTGATCCCACATGTGGAACTGTGTCCTGAGTCCTGAATGACAGTAACCCCAACTTCGTGGCAGCGGCCACAGCACCAGACTCCCTTCAGTTTTATTTGTTGTGGTTTGTTTAAATAAAATGTTTTAAATGTAAATCTATACATGACTAAGATTCTTGTTTGTCCAACTGCACAGGGACAATTCTGGGCCCAAGAAGGTTGTTGAGGGTATGTTGGTAATGTGGAAAGAGGGTGCGTTACCTGCTGATATGGGGAGAGGCAGCGTGAAAGGCGTATCTCTCACAGAAAGAACTTCGGTATGTTTTCAGAAATGCCTCGGACAGATGCCAGCTGATGGACTGAATCACAAAATGGCTTTTCAATGCTTATGTAGTGTGACTTATGAACAGTTCGCACCCAGGCTCGCAGAGGGACAACTGCGGCCTGTCCGGTCAAATCAAAGATGCAGTACTACGAGCCGTCTGTTCCCAAAGGAACAGCAACATAGTAGCTCGCAGAGGTACAGGCACAGCAGCTTACTAGCTCGCAAAGGTAGAGAGCTGCGAGCCGACGGACTGGCTTCTAACGCTATAGCTGCGAAGTGGTGATGTTGGGAAGAGGGAGCATGAAAGGGTTATCTCACAAAGACAAAGCTCCAGTATATTAAATTGCCCCGGGACCTTTCTTTTATATTTTCACTTGATGCAAGAAAGCACGCTTTCTGGACCATGACCTTTCTCCCTACCAAATTTGGCGTAATTCCGTTCAGCAGTTTGACCTGTTGCCTTGTCTAAAGATTACTATGGAAAATCCATTGAGAACACGTTTTCACACCCCCACATAGCTACCTGTCACAGGCGTACTCACTGTTGGTGTGCAGGTCAGTGCTCTAGTTGTCAACATGCCATGGCCACTCCCTGAGGGCAGGTTTGCACACACACGACACACATCCGGCACATGCGTCACAGGGCATGGGACCACGCAAATATAATGCATCGACAACGTCACATCCTTTTTTGCCGGTGGTGACTGGATGGTGGACGCTCCCCAGGTCTCAATCATAAAGAGTCCATGAAAAGTTGCGCAGAGGGATAGTCACACTCCGAGCTGTATGGCCGTCAGGGGCCTACTACCACGTGGTGCTGACTTACGTGTGCACAAGGTTAGCAGCACCAAAAGCTGATGTGGTCTCCGCCATTGATGACTCAGGACTCAGCGACATGTGTGAGATCTGCCGGGCCATGGAGTAGCTGATGTGGTCTACGCCATTCATGACTCAGGACTCAGCGACATCGGTGAGATCTGCTGGGCCGTGGAGCTTTGACGGGCACGTGGAGTGCCCACTGGTAGACACTCCGGTGGCAGCAGGTAATTATTTGGTCATGGATGCGCAGGGGTGGCAGTATCTCTCTCTCTCGCGCTCTCTCTCTCTCTCTCTTCCCTCTCTCTCTCTCTCTCTCACTCTCTTCCTTCCTTTCCTTCTCTATCTCCTTTCTCCCTTTCTCACTCCCTTTCTTTCCTTCCCTCTCTTTTTCTCTCTGGCTTTTTTTTCCTTCTCTGTGTCTCACTCCTTTCATATGCGCATTACACACGTCCTTATTTTGTGCTTTATTTTCCAGGCTGTGTTGTCGACATTCATGGTCCCGACAGGAGTCTTCCGCCTTGTTGTTTTTTGTTCATTTTGTTAAATTTAGTTTATCCTTTATATATACGTTTACGAAAAAATAAATGTTGAAAAGAAAAAAAAATTGAATAAAGTTTTTGGTCGTTACTTAAGTGCTGTGTGACTCTTTCTCGATCTTATTACTGTTATTTGGTGGTGTCCACCATGGTGTTACATTTTTGGGCAGTTATCGCGGGAATACTGGTGATGTCGGCAGTTTGCACCAGCTTCTGAATAGCGTGTTAGATTTATCTCAATTTTAGTTGCATTAGAGTGCTGATAATGAGATGCAGAGTAGGCGTTCCCGTGCAAAAACACACGAGGTGCACCTTTGCGATTTATTCCAAATATTAAAATCCTGTATTGAATTGCACTAGTGGGTGCATTTACAGTGTACACATAAAAATCAATGAAGACATCTCATTGTATTTATATTGATTGGGAATAGTGGGTCAGGTGCTGGATATTGATGGGATACACTGCCCAGTTAATTTATTTTTCTGTACACGAAAAAAGGCACATCACAACTTTCACAACGAAAGGCAAAAACTGCGATGCAAAACAAATTCCGGCGATAAGCCGCGTTAGCAGCAGAGGTTTTACACCTGCTTTCTGCTGGTGATAAGCAGGACAACTACCTGTAGCATGAAAGGGAACACAGCCAAGAGCCACACCTGAACACCCACAGGTGCCATAGAATCAATGAGCATGATACACAGATACCCATGAGGGCCACAACACTCATCGCTACAAACCCAGGACCGCCAACACCTCCCAAACCCGCATCTGAGCAAGTGTGTCCGTGTGGTCATTGTGTAAGCATGATTGGCACAGGCCCTGCAACCTCACAGTGTGCTGTCTTCAGCGGACGTTACCATGTCACCTCAGCGTTGACAGTGAGCCTGGAGATGTAGCTATTCATGCATCCTCCTGCATGCACAAGCGGCGTGTGCTGGTCTGGCATTCACAGGTCAGTGCAGGGGTGAGCCTGTCCCGCAAGGGGAACGGAGTGTCCCACACATGTCCGTGTGCAAGAAGTGCAGTAAGTGTGTCTCTGTGTTCTGGTGTGGCCGCCACAAGGGCCGCAGCAGTCGATGTTGTAAAGTGGCATGCACCACCTCCAAAAAGCAGTGTCACGGTGTGATTGGAATGCCGCAGGACATGCGCAAATAGGTATTACAATGGTGTGCCGTAGGAGTGCACGGGATACAACAGCGCAGCACACAAAAGTGTGGGGGCTTGCGGAAGGGAGGAGCAGCTGTTTGGCAATGTAACACACAGTGAACCCATCCATGTGCCACATGCTGGGCATCTCATCCAGGATGACCAGGGTCACAGACATCCCACAACACCCATGACCGGCTTTTGTACACATCCTGTATGAATGCAGCTGGAGAAGTTACTGTAGGGATGAAAGGTTATTGGTCTGAGCTATCCTTCGCTAACACATCTGCTGCTCCGAGAAGAAACTTGCAAGTGGCCAGCCCCCCCTGACAGATACGATAATATTTGCATCCATCTCCCATACTACGCACTGCCTGATTTGAGAACAACGAGTGCACATCCCACACTCAAAAGTCCTTTGTCGTAGTTAGCGTGCGTGAAATGGCCTTCACACGTACTCCCACCACAACACAAACTCATTGCAAACAGACCTGGCTCATTGATCCAAGCTGTGCCATTTCATTCCTCAAGAATGGCACACGGCAAGCCAGTGCAGCTACCAGCAGAGCCACTGACACATAGTACGGCATTCTGAACACATGGTCGACTCCATTCACGTCCACCTATACCTTGCACGTCTGCTGCATGTCCTGTGTGCACTGCCTTTGGCAGTGCTGCGGATCACTTACCGGCCGAGCTTCTGCATTGCGGACGTCACCAGCGTTCAACCTGTATTGCAATGTCGCACGTGCCTATCCGAGTGGTGCATGGACAAGTGCCTCTCCAACGTGTGTTTAGCTGACATGGATTACGACGGGTGTGTGTGCCCCCTGTTGGCCCATGACCAGGAGTGTCATGGTGATGCCTGTTTATGGCATACATGGATGTTTGGCATGCATGTTGGGAACTGGGCCTGGGAGATTGCACGTGTCTTGGAATGCACTTCCAGATTCTGCTTTGGTGCACATTGGGTACAGTGGTTGGAGTCAGCACATCTGTCCAGGTCAGCTGATGGATTACGTCGATGACATGTCAAATATTGTGGCCAACCATAACTCATTAGAGATAGTGGCTTACACAGCTGCACTCGCATTCATGGACGAGTGACAAGGTACCTGCAACCACGACTCGATGTGCCACCTTGCACGTGTCCCGCCGCATCATTGAACGTTGTGCATCTGGTCACATGTCCCAAGACGACAGTGGACATGGCTGCATTGGCGTTTGACTCCTGTCTGAGGGGCGTACAACAAACGCTGCTTGACATTGATGTGTGTAGGTGATGGACTACCCCGAGGTGAACATGGACGTTTTCCTACGTTCCTTATTCAGACATGCTGCTGCATTTGTCTGCATATCGTGGCACTACTCTTGGCCGTACTGACACTCACTTTTTTATAAAGTTTCCACATTTTCACTTGTCTCCAAACGTGTTGTGTCTTGATTTGTATGCCAATGTGTGTGTCACGGACTCTCTGGCTGCCTGCCATATGTGAATTGCTATCCCATACGGACTGTGGGTTTGTACTTATGCGTTCTCATGTGCCAATTTCGTACTGACGCTTTTGGATGTTTATTCGCCGCAGGCGTTTGCATTTGTGTCCTGTGTTCGATTGTGCGAATGTTTGTGTTTGGACAACATTGTGTTGGATGTTGGTGTGCTCTGCTTCCTATGTGTGTGTGCTGCATCGTGTGTGTCCCTTAATGTGAGGTTTTGTTCACCCTTCTCCCTTTCTGGCAGTGCGGTTTTCTCTTCTGAGCTTGTTCAGTGGTGTGATGTTGGCGGGTTGTGTGACTTGTGATCCTTGTTGGTGTGTTTCATTTTGGCCATGGTTTGCCTGTAGTTGTGCTGTACTTAATTTTGCATGTGTGCCATTGTGCCCATCTCCCCTCATCTCCCCACTCCCTGCTTGTTCCTCTTCCTGGTGCTGTTGTGTCTAATTTTGTTACTCCACACATAAATACATGTAAAGAACAAATTAGAATAGTTCCTTGATTCTTTTAGATTGCAAAACTTCTCTCTATTGGTTATTTCTGAATTTTCCATATAAACAGGTTTTTTAATATTCAAGGACACATAGAAGTCAGAAGTGCAACAAATTCTATCAACACACTTTCTAGAACATTCTACAACACATGCAGGTTAAAAGTTTAGCAATTTTTTTCAACCGAACGATTTTCTTTGCAACATTTTCTCGAACATTTAACGGCACATGCAGGTTAAAAGTTCACGATTATTTAAGTTTGAACAGTGCCTTCCATATGCAAGTAGCAGGTGTGGTTGACTTGACCAAATTTTATCCTATGATATGTATTCCACGTTTAAACTCCTTTTTCTTAACCAATCACAAAGATGCTTTTCCACACAACGAATGTGCACCCTACTTTTAAAAAACAATCCTTTTCATCTCCCAATCAGTTATCGTTTTGAATGAGAAAAAAAGGTAGTTCCCCACCTTTAAACATATCTCTTAGTCTACGAACGGACGGCATGAGCTACAGACATCTATCCATACTTCCCAGCCATACCTTCGAAATGCTAGTGTGGATCATAGGACATAGCTATGTTTTCAGGTGCAAGAGGTATGCAGAACAGAGACGTATTGACTTAGACCTAGGTTTACAAAATGAGGATTGAAGTGTACCAATTGTTGCCTTTGGTTAAAACATGTTTGCATCTTCTACACCCTGACCTCATGATTGTGCACTGTGGTGGAAACGACCTAGGCACATTGACTGGTGTAGGTTTGGAAATGCTAATGAAAGACACCTTTCGACAATTGATGTTGCTTTTGCCTCAAACTGTCTTTGTATATTCCAATATATGACAAAGACAGAAGCGGAAATGGTCAAACCAATTTTGTCCTCAGATTGAAAAATCTAGGAAGAATGTCAACAAAGCTGTGTCTGCATACCTCAGAGACCATAGAATGGGGTCGATCTACAACAACAACAACATACGTTTTGATATGGCTGATATCTACAGAAGTGATGGGGTACACTTCACAGATCAGGGAAATCGAGTTATTCTGAATAACCTGAAGCTGTGCATCCACACTTATATGTAGCTCCAACTAATAAACACAAGGGCTCTTTTTAGAGCCACCCTATAACTGACAACTTAGGCCCGCTATTTTAGGGCCAGGTAACGGCAACTCCCGGACACTCGCCAAAATGTATTCTCTACACAGCTGTGGCACAGCGGCCAGACCATCTGACTTTGAAGCACAGAGATCTGGCTTTGATCACCGGCTCTAGCGACAGCTCAGGATAGCACCATGTGACTCTGGGCAATAGCTCACTTAATTTCCACGCCGGCCCCCAGCGCCTGCAGACCCGTACGAGTGAGTAGTTTGCACTTTACAAATATCAGATTGATTGAAAACTGCAGAATTGAACTTCACACTCCCTCTGTAGCACCCCCCAATCACCCTACAGATGTCACACTGTTTAAAACAAAAGTTCCTCTTAGTACGTATGCACACATGCTGACACTACTTGCACAGGTGTGCCGCAGCGTCACAACGAATTCTTGGAAAACCAGACCCTTAGGCCCTCAGCTTGAATATTGATTTATCCAAGAACTCATTTAGTATGCATGAACATCTATTCCTTAGGGGTTCATTCATGACATTCCTCTGCCCCACTTTTACGTTAATTCTAGCATTCCTAAACACCTTCAAGGTATAAATATACCTGCACTTGCCCTAGCAAACCACGGTTCCCGGAGGATTCGATCCAATGCAGACCACGCGGATCGCCATGGCAAGTTCGGAAGGAGATCGAGTTCCAGCCTGATGCACTGAACTGACGCTGCCATCCAGCTCCAGTGCTCTCTGACTTCCCTTGTGGGGGGTTAGACTATCGAGTCCAGAAAAGAGATTCCAACCTCTCTCATTCTAAGGTATGGAGCTGACTAGAACTTAGAGAAACTTTGGCAGCTCTTGGCTAAACTAAAATATAGCTAGCTATACTTTAGAAACGGCACCTACTTCTTACCTTGTACTAAACTTAGGTTAGGTACACTGGGGTAGAACTATTTAGAAGCATCAGATGAGTATCACATTTTAGCCTGTGTTATTTATGTATGTATTTTAATTAATATATGTAATAGCTACAAACCATGCTATTGCAGTGTTATTTTATCTTACTGCTAACTCTGTACATATTGTACTTCACAGTCTGTCTTACAATTGTAGCAATTCATATCTCTTGCATGAGAAAAAAGACTGTCCAATAAACCCTTTTATTGAAACGCCCATCCCTATATTTCTGTGCAACTCTGTAGAAACGAAGCATGCACAATTGACTGAGTGAAACTTTTATCTATTGTTTCCACGGTTCTGAGATTGTTCCGACTTTAAGGGAAACAAAGTTTTCATGTTTATGTGGTTGTCAGAAATTAATCCCTTCTTGTTTATTCGAGAAGTTTCTAGTGACCTCTGAGTTAGCTGGCAACCTCAAGTAATTAAGTTTAATATACTCGATAGAGACATACTGACCTTAGTCCTAAGTCAAATCTATAGCGTATGTTATTCCAATGCGCAGAGCCTATCAGGGATATCGGAACAACACTACATGGCGCCCAACGGTTTGACGGTCATCTCGCAAAGAGTTTTATCAAGGGTGGCTGCAATGAAATGACTCCCAATGAGTAGTATTGACTCTGCTGTAAAGAGAAAAAGGGCGGGGGGCTCGCAAAGACCTAAACCATCAAAAGCCCCGAGACTTAATAATAGGGAGGGGGATGTACTATTGGGAACAGCCCAGCAGGAACTAACTGACAGAGAAACAGGAGACATGGCTTCCTGCTCCCTGATGACTGAACCTATGTGGCAGAGATTAGAAACATTGGTTTATACAATGTTAAACCCTATCTCACTAAAATTAAACCAGATAGAGGAAAAGCTAACTGCCCTAGAACTTCATACCAAAGAAAATTCCCATGCACTAGAGGTAGTTCTAAAAACGTGTACCCAAGTGACAGTAAGATCGACCCCCCAGGATAAGCCTGGAACGGGACTTGGCAGCAGCACAATGATGTCAAACATACTCCCTGGTTCAGTAAATAGGGCTCAACAGGCAAACGAAAATCTAGAGGCAACAACTTCTAATGCAGCTCCACTTATAATCAGCCGTTTGGCCCCCTACAACACAAAGCCTTCCAGTGCAAGACATTCTATAGAAGTGGCTGATACAACAAGCCAGGAAGTAGTAAACTAATATATTTCCTATAGGCCAGAATAGTACACTGACAGGGGGGGGGCAACCAGGATAGCTTGGGGAAAGAAAGAACCTCTGTTGTGACTAACCAGGTAAATGAGGCACAGCTTCTACATTTACCCCCAGCAGCGGCTCCCTTGGCCTTAGTGTTGGGGAATGTCCCACCATTACGGGAGGGACAAACAGAATCAACAACACAATTAATGTCGAAATCTCTCCACTGGTTAAACCAAAATTTGGATATGGTGGGGGCTACAGGCCGGAATATTGAAAACCAGTTAATCATGGCAAGAAGGGTATCATGGGTGGGCCCAGCTAGGAAACATTTGACGGGAGACTGTGTGGTTTTAAACTTTAAAAGCAAACTTGTTGTTGGCTTTATCCTGGAGCACCTGGGTAATGTTTATATGAGAAATTCACACATTATTGCCTTACCACTAGGATTTTTCTATAGACCACCCACACTATTTAGATCTGCGGGTCATTTCAAATCAAGGAAAGATCATTAGAGAGCTAACCCTGGGGAAATAGTGGGACTATGGACTGGAGGTTAGAGCCCCTCTCCGACCTTGATGCTTGTGACTGACTACAGTCAGTTTGCACAAGCACACAGAAGATCCCAAAAAGGCAATCTCCCCAAACCCCGGTAAACATGGAGAGCTTACAACCACTTACTTCACAGGTACCTAGTCCACATTTATTTGTCACACAACAGGAGAAACAAAGAAACATATGGAAAATATGGAAAATATCCTCATGGAATGTGGCTGGTATCACCCACAAGTTGACTGATACAAATTGGTTACAGTCATGGAACGATCAGGAAATAGTATGCTTCCAGGAAACATGGGCCCTGGACCCGATTTTCATTAACGGTTTTAGATCCTATCAGAGTGAAGCAATTCCATCTACTTCTGGGAGGGCAAAGGGTGGAATTTTAACCTTAATTAGGAACGACCTAGTGGTAAAAGTAAAAACAATTATACAACCGAACAAAAATTTTCATATTTTGGTATTGGAAAATACAGCAGGAAGGGATATGGGTCCTAGTAAATTTTAATAACAACCAATTTGGCCCAAAAATGCATACGATTGTGGGTGAACTAGATAAAGCCATATCTGACATCTCATACAGGAATACGTCTCAGAACACAAACATTATATGGTTAGGTGATTTTAACATACATCCCTGTAACCATATTACAGCCCATGTTTCTGGACTCGAGGATATGCGGGGTAATCCCATACAATATTTTGTCCACAGTGACTACGTTAATGGCCTAAATAAGCTATTAGCTTCTCTAAATATGGAAATAACACAGGACCCAGATTTTTGTTTAGATATCCTCTGGGAAACTTTCCAAAGAAATGGGGTGGGTTCAACGATCGATTACATACTATTGACGGCCCCGCTTATCGCAGGGGTTGCAAAGGTAGATACTATCTTCACAACTTTTAGAGACCATGCCATAGTTTCAATGGAACTGAATGTACTAATACCTGAGAGACAGAGAAGTAACGCGGATACACCTATTGTAGCTAGAAAAAATGGGGTACAGCTCAAATGGGCATACATTGATAAAATCAAGCTGGTCCCAAAAATCATAGAAAATACCCAAGAAGATATCATCTATGTTTAGACCTAGGCGCTCAAGCAGATGAAGTTGTACCAGCATTCTGTAATATCTTGGGAAATATAAAATCAGCCCTAACAAAAACAAAAGTGCTAAATAGAGGCAAAGGTGGGAGCTGGTTTGACCCTGTTTGCACAAAAACTAGGAAGGCTCTGCTATACGCTCTAAAAGCTAAGCCGAGGAACTATGAAGAAATAAGAACTTTGCGGGCCCCATATAAATTAGCAAGAAAAAAAAGAGGAAAGGAAATTAGGGCGGACCTATGGGAAAATCTGGATGAAGCAGCTAAATCTGGAAACAGTTTTGAGTTCTGGAAGTTGGTAAATGCACCTTATTTTAAGACCCCCAATGATCCATCTCTAGACACACACATTGAGGAGGAGGCATGGGTACTACATTTTGAAAATATTTTTACTTCACATCCAGGCACATTAAATTGTCACGCACCATTGCAGGAGTTAAGCCAAGTTCCTCTATCATTCTCACTTACTGAAGTTAAAGTAGGGCTGGACTCATGTAATTCGGGAAAGGCCCCAGGACCTGATGAAGTCCCAATAGACTTCTTTCCGGATAATCCAGATTAATGGATCCCATTACTAACAAACGTTTTAAATAGTATAGTAGTGGGAGCTCCACCCCCTTCGTGGTCCACAGGGGTGATAGTACCTATCTACAAAAAAGGGGATAGGGCAGACCCAAAAAACTACAGACCTATCGCCCTGCTGGATACAACATCAAAGCTTATGGGCCGCCTTCTTAGACTGCATAGGTCTCCTTTGTGGATTCACTTAAGCTAGATGTGAACCAATCCAAGTCGTTTGTACTAATAGCAGGGGCTACAATGAAAGAAAAGGTACTGCACTTTTGTGCAGGGGTGCAAAAAAATCGAGATAGTCAACTCGTTTCCCTATCTGGGTATCCTTTTTGACAAAGATTTGTTGTGGGCAAAATTAATGGAGGGAAGATGGATGGTGATGGAGAGGGGTATCGTTGCCTTAATAGGTTTTGCTAGAAAATTGGGGGCTACACCACTAACACCGATTAAAAACATATATCTGGCTAGAGTTAAAGCAGCAGCGACCTATGGAGCTGGGGTGTGGGGTATGGCAGCAACGACACCACTACAAACTATTGAAAATGCATTCTTTAAATCTGTAGTGGGTTTACCCTCCTCCTTCTCAAATGGTATTTTACACTTGAAACTGGACATATCTTATATTTCAGACTATATCCAGTTAGCCCCACTCCTCCTCTAGGCACTCAATTTGGAGGCAAGATACAGTTCCATTGAATCAGTCAATACTAAGGAGCTGTTTGGCAATGGACAAATGGAAGAGGTCTAGGTGGCTCAACTATGTAGAGTCACGGCTAAGGGAGATTGGTCTCAACAAACTTTTTAAAGACCCCCTAGCCTGTAAGAAGGTTTCCAAACAGAGAGTGAGTGACATGTTTATGTCGATGACCAAGTACAAACAAAGAGTACAACAAAATGAGAAATATGCAGCCCGGGCATATAGCCTCAACCCACCTCTAACTGGAGGAGACTTTTCCTATTTAACTAATGTAAACAGGATGCAACATAGATGTATATTATTAAGGTTTCGTACTAACTTGATACCTTTAATGATAGGCTATCTGGGAAAAACATCTAACCACGCTGACTTAAGTTTGTGTTCTTGTGATAATTTATCACCTCAAACAGAATTGCATATATTCCTATTCTGCAGCCTATACGAGAGGGAAAGAATTGTCTACCTTAAACCAATTTTTAAGAAAATGAATTTTACGCAGTGCCGGGTAGCATTATACTTTCTGAAAACACTTCCCGACCCTCTGGATTGCTATTCAGTCCAGTCATTCCTGTGGGCTTGCATGAGGAAGAAGAAAGGGTCAGCGTGTAGGCCATTGAGTATGTAAAAACGATAACCTAAGTATCCAGAGTTAGTACATGAAAAGGCTCACTTCTTTTTAATATTTTATGCATTTTCGTCTTTATCTTAGAAATTATGATGAATTGTGTCTTTTTTAAAACAGAATTATGAAATTAGTTTTAAATGGGATTCATTTCTATGTGCTTTTATGATCCTTTTTAATATGATCAAATAAAGACGAATTGATGATAATAGTTGATGATGGTAATGCACTAATTTAACGCTAGATACTGAAGTAACTCAGTCGTACTTTTCTCAGAGATCCTCTACTCATAATACTCCATAAGATGTCTGGAGTGGGTAGGGATAATATCCGCTATAGCTGAGTAGGTCAAAAATCCTATGTATTAGCTGTTTGGTTTGTTCAACGTTGAAGGATACAGTGTTCCAAAATATTGTTCACCTTATCTTTGTTGCCTTGAAACTTGCTCTGCAACTTTCATTAAACAATGTCCGACAACGAGGTTGTTGACAACGGTACAGCTACGGTTGACCTTACAGGTTTTAATGAAACCGATGCGGGTGTTATACACATCCCACCAAATTTAAGGAGAGCCATCACTCTAAAACTTATAAAACATGGTCTAACACCAAGAGGTGGTAGGGCGGTTTTTGTGATAGAGGCACATGAATCTCACCAGACAGAGGTATTCTATTCATGGATAGTATTCCCAGAATCAAATCCAGTAACTAAGACGTTTCACTTCTATAAAGAAGAAGAACCACCTGAGGAATATATTCCTTTCGAGGATATTACATTCCACTCACATACCAGGAGCATGAGCTCTGGTTTAAAGGCGCCCTAGAACATTACAACCATATTACCAGGCTCGGCTCCGCTCCGCTCCTACCCTGAAAGTCTCGGGGGGATTCATCAAGCGGGGGCTGAGAAAAAAGGGGGGTCCCAAAATGCGTTTTCCCCATGCATTTTCCCATAGGACCTTTAGTCCGAGCTACAGCCCGAACGGCGGAACAGAATTACTTGAAATTTGGCAGAGAGGTAGTCCTCAGGTCAGGGATGTGCCTTTTGCAGGTCTGGTGTAAATCTGTTCAGTAGGTCCTGAGAAAATAGCATTTAATTCAATATATATATCTGTAAGCGCGCTCCGTGCGCTTACGGTAAGCTTACCGTACGCGTACGGTGCCGTGCGCGAGCTCAATTCTGATTGGTGGTTACATGACTGTAAACATTCGAATCGGTCGAAATCAGAAAGTGTCGGCCGCCATTTTCTGTCTCTCACACTGAAATACAAAGGTGGATAACGTGAAAAGGGGGCAACGAAGAGAGTTGCAGACCCCCTAGCGTTTGTCAGGGGGTCCACGAAGGACCAAAAAGTACGAAAAATAAATGTAATAATTTTAAAAAAAAATCGCGAAGTGCGCGTACGGTAAGCTTACCGTACGCGTACGAAAAAAAAAAAATAATAAAAAAAAAAGAATTAACAATCACATTTAATATATAGATCTAAGGACCCCCAAGGGAGAAAAAAACAATTGATATTTTGTAAAAAAAGGCGAGGCGTGCACGTGGCGAGGCGTGGCGAGGCGTGCACGTGGGCGCTCGGTGCGCGAAGCGCACCGTGCGCGCAGGGTGTGTGCACGGTGAAAAACCAGAAAAAAAAATTAAAAATAAATACATAACTTAGCATTTAAAAAACCGTACAAATTCACTGAAAAAACCATAGGTTTCACACACGTTATAGTTAGGAATTAGCATTTAAAAAACCTTGCAAATTCACTTAAAAAACCATAGGTTTCACACAAGTTATAGTTAGCTGTACATTTCACTCGTAAAAAACCAATGAAATTCCACGTTATAGTTAGATCAGGTAACTATAACTTGCGCGACCGCAATCCACAATGTGTCATTTCAGATGTCATCATTGATGTCATGAGTGATGTCACTGACCATGTCATGAGTGATGTAATATGTGACGTCATCAGCAGTTTATTATGGGCGCGCAAGTTATAGTTACCTGATCTAACTATAACGTGGAATTTCTTTGGTTTTTTACGAGTGAAATGTACAGCTAACTATAACTTGTGTGAAACCTATGGTTTTTTAAGTGAATATATATATATATATATATATATATATATATATATATATATATATTTTCACTGAAAAAACCATAGGTTTCAGGCACGTTATAGCTAGGAATTAGCATTTAAAAAACCTTAGAAATTCACTGAAAAAACCATAGGTTTCAGGGGCGATATAGTTAGCTGGACTTTTCACTCGTACAAAACCATAGTGTTGTCACTGACCATGTCATGAGTGATGTAATATGTGACGTCATCAGCAGTGCATTGCGGGCGCGCGAGTTATAGTTAGCTGAACTAACTATAACGGGGAAATTTCTATGGTTTTCTACGAGTGAAAAGTCCAGCTAACTATATCGCCCCTGAAACCTATGGTTTTTTCAGTGAATTTCTAAGGTTTTTTAAATGCTAATTCCTAGCTATAACGTGCCTGAAACCTATGGTTTTTTCAGTGAATTTCAAAGGTTTTTTAAATGCTAATTTCTAACTATGCCTACAGAGATAGGACATGTGAAGAAAGAAGGAAAAACGCACAGAAAGAAAAAAACAGAAATGCAGAAAGAAGCAACAGAAGTCCTCAAAGACGAAGAAAAGTGCAGGAAGAAATATAACGTGCAGAAAGAACAAACAGAAGAGCAGAAAGAAGCCTTGTTGCAAAATCATCCTGTACCCTCAACTTTTTCAGACGGATACTGGTGGTAACTGAGTCTGCCTAAGCAGTCCTAGAGCCAGTGCTATGTTAAAAGACACTCAGAATACAGTGAAAACACCTACATACACTAGGGCACACTATGCGTTGGGGTCCCCCTGTGATTAGCATGACCTCCTCTGTAAGCCCCTAGTATATAATAGGGCAGGGGATTAAAACCACTACTTAAAACGCACCACAGGGCGTGTTTGAACACGTCACCTCATGCCCCGTCCCCTCCCTTCCCCACGGTGTAAACACACCCTGTAGCCATTTTAAGTTGGGAGATTAAGTCCCCTTGAATCCTGAGGGTCCCTAGGGTCCAACTAGACCACTAGGTACCTCCAGTAAGCGCCACAGAGATGCGTTGCAGAGAGGTGTAAAAAGTGGCACGGCCTGCACCACCTCTCTGCAACGCAGAGCAGTGGTGCTTACTGGAAGCACCTGGTGGGCTAGTTGGACCCCAGAGTCCCTCAGGATTGAAAGGGAATTATTTCCCCCACTTAAAAACGCGCCACAGGGCGTGTTTGCACACGTCACCTCAGGCCCCGTCCCCTCCCTTCACCACTGTGTAAACGCGCCCTGTGGCCGTTCTGAGTTGAGAGATTAAGTCGCCATGAATCCTAAGGGTCCCTAGGGTCAAACTAGCCCACTAGGTACCTCCAGTAAGCGCCACAGAGCTGCGTTGTATGGAGGTGTAAAAAGTGGCGTGGCCTCAGAACACCTGTCTGCAACGCAGCTCCCTGGCGCATACTGGAGATACCTGTTGGGCTAGTTGGCCCTCAGGGATCCTCAGTATTGAAGGGGAATTAATTCCTCAACTTACAACTGGCCAGGGGGCGCGTTTGCAGAGTGCTGCAAGGAGGGGGCATGGCCTCCGGCGCGATGCCGGTCTTTTATTTATTTATTTTTAAGAAGGAGGGCTGTGTGGCCCCCTTTCTTTTTCTAATTTATTAGCCCTGGGGACCCCATCCCCCAGGGCCTGCACCCTAATTTTTTTTGTTGAAAAAAATTAATTTGGCCCTCCCAAGGCCTTAATCGGCCCCGGGGACCCCAACCCCCGGGTCATGGCCTTTTTTTTTTTTTTTTTATTCTTTAGGAGGGGGGCTGTGTTGCTGGACAAACCGTATGGACCTATCACCATGACGATTTGCGTGATATTCATTAAAAGGCGACTATGCATACAATGAATCCACGTAGAATGTATTCACACCGCTAGTGAAGCTCTGACATGTCTGACACCCTACCGTGCCTAATCCTGGCGCCCCCGCTGGTGGGTACTATCCAAGTAGACACCCTTGTCGTTTATTTATACAAACATGGGTAACTATTGACGGGCACATTTAATACACATGCACACCAAGCCATTTAAAGGGGATTCGACAAAAATTCAACCAAACTAAACAAGAAACCCCCTCACGGTTAATAAAACACACATCCACCGCCGGATGTGTAATACTTTTTATTTCACTCTCTGGAAAGGAGACAAACCTCACTTGAGAGTCACAGCGTGCTCCTGGCTGAGCCCAATGCTGTGTTACACCCACCATTGCCTGCCGAGTGACACACACCTCTGTGTTGTATTCCACCATCTAGTGCTTATGCTATGACACTCTCTAGCCCATGTGCACTGTAACACCACCCCGTGAATATGTCATGCCACACTTGCCTTCGCACGGGTTATATTGCCCCATCTAACGTGCCTTCCTCGATGCCTATGTTATAAAGCACAGCGCTATGCCATACTTATTACAATCTGGGATCCATATCTTTGTCACAGTGCATATGCAATGTTACACTACCCAGCACATATTTTATATTACAACTTTAGAGACTACTTAGGTTACACAACACTGCCCTGTGCAGATTACACTCCAAGGCGCATATCACATAGCAAGCGCTAGTGCCTGTGCTATCTCGCGCTTTCCAATGAATCTGTCATTGCGCACAATGTATTGCATATTATATTTCACGCCCCAGTTCATCTTATATCACACTTTTTGGTGCATAGTTTATACCATATACTATATCTAGTTTTCATTTTCAATCGTGCTCTCAGGACTATGTTCTATATAACACTGCGTCCACCTACCCATTTCACGGGCATTACATTTTGCGATAGGGGGTGGAAGGTCAGGGGATGTTTCTGCCAAGTGAGCCCGGAGTCACAGTCCCAAACGTCCTCTTCTTCCTGAATAAAAGTGAGATTATGCTGCATACTTGTTCATATTTTAAGTAGTTCGCACAGACACACATTTTAAAAACAATAAAGTTCCTAATACCCACCTTCTATGAACAGTTAGCTTGCTGCCCCATCCACCTCCTCCCTATCCTCTGTTGTCTGAATCCATGGACTAGCCTCCTCCCTCCTGCCATGCATGGTCTGATGTGCTGCCACCGCCCTCCATTTAGCATGATGTACCAGTCCACTCATCCTTGCCAATTCTATGGTCAATCATTGACCTCCTGCTTAGCCTCTGTGCTTAGCTTGCTGCCCCTATTCTCCTTCCCCCTGCCCTCCGATGTCTTTGTGCATGCCCCTGCTCCATCCTTTTTGACCACCATGTTCCATGGACCTGCCACTCCTATCTACTCTGAGTGTTCTGTTGAGCTGCCACTCCCCTCCCACCTGCCTAGCATTGTCAGATGACTGTAACCTGTCCCTGCCACCTCCACCCTGCCTGTCCACATGCCATGCCCCTATTCCCTTCCTCCTGTCCTTCATGGTCCATTTTACTGCCACACCCTTCTGCCCTCCCTGGTCTGTTGTGCTGCAACTGCTCCTCCTGCCTGCCCCGCGCAGTCTGTTGTGAGGCCCCTTCCCCTGAACTCTCTTGTCTGTGCCCAGGTCCTGACCCTCCCTTCTATCCTCCATGGTCCTTTGTGCATGCCCCTGCACCCTCCTTCTTGCCCATCATAGCCATTGTGCTGCCACTAACCCTCCCGCTTGCCATGCATGGTCTTCTGTGCTGCCATGGCCCCTCCCACCTTCCCTGTGTGGTCAGCTAGCTGCTCCTGACCCCCTCCCACCTTCCCTCCATGGTCTGTGTGTATGCCATCAGTCTCACTGTTGCTCTCCATGGTGTGTCTTGTTTCTAGTGCCCATCCTGCCTGACCTCCATGGTCATCTTGCTGCTCCTGCCCTGCCCCCTTGCCCCCAGCCCTCTGTTTCCATGTGCAGACCCCTATTCCCTCCTTCCTGGCTTGTCGGTTCCATTGTAATGCCCCTGATCCATCCCTCCTGCCCTTTATGGTCTGTTATGCTGCAGCTTTCTCTCCTGTCTATCCATTATGGTCAGCTAGCTACCATTGCCTCTTTCCCCTCTGTTGTCCATGTGCATGGTCCTGTCCCCTCCCTATTGCTTTCTATGGATTGTTGTGCTGCACTCCCGTCCCGCATGCCCTGTGTGGTGTATTGTGCTGCTGCAAACCCCGATGCCTGCCCTGTAGGGTCAGTTTGGTGCACCTCTCAATGTCCCTCCTGTCCTCTGTTATCCGAGTCCATGTCCCGACCCCAATTCCTCCTGCCTACCATGATCCAATGTACCATACTTGCGAACATTTTTAACTTGGTAAGAGGGAGATTTTGAAATAAAACTGGGGGATTGTAGGCAGGAACCAGATCAAGTAAAGCCCATTTGAGCTTAAAAACATTGGACGTTTCCTGGCTGAAACGGGTCTGATGGCATGTATGGTTGTATGACCACTGCCTCTTCCTTCTGCTCACAATGGTCTATTACATCACCACAGCCTCTCTTGCCAGTCCTGTATTGTTGGTTTGTAGCCCCTGCCCCCCTTTCCACTGCCCTCCATAGTCTGTTGTGCTGCCACTGCCCTTCCTGCCTGCCTAGTGTGGTCAAATTGTTGCCTCTGCACTCTCCTACCTGCCTTCAATTTTCAGAGTCCGTGCCCCTGGCCTCTGCCTCTCAACAGTATCCCAATGAACAACTAGATTGCTAACATTCTATATTTATTACAAAAGTGTGGAACGCCTGACGTCATCTTGATGTAATCAAAACTGTAATGCCTAGAGCATTTCCTTTAGAAATTACATATATGAGATGGTCTTATTTGCATCAAAATTATGGTTAGTGCTCTAAAAAACTAAAATGAGGACATATTTTCTGAGTTTTCAAATAGCGACAAAGAACTTTTAAATTATTTGTAATCTTAGTTTTTTTATCCAGTTGACCACTTGATTAAATGTTGCATCCAAGGGGAGAGGGTGTGGTGTTACTTCCAGAGCTGCAGACTTTGCAACTGGGGAACCAGGTTGGAGTTTCTGCTTCAGCACAACATTCTGTGATTCTGGTCAAATCACTTAATCTCCCCATGTCTACAACCAAAATGAATTTGATCTTGTGTGATGTAACCAATGCTCATGTAAAGCACTCCAATACCTGACAAGTCTGCACTATATAAAACTGCAAATACACAAAAAATCACTTCTGTCATTGGGCTACATTTGGGCTACATTTGGGTACATTTGGGCTACATTTGGGCTCTTTTGTCTCTGGTTGCCATTTTAGGAGATTTATTTGTTAAGAAGTTTCCTAATTTCCTCATTTACTGCAGTCTCCTCAGTAGGAAATGCTTTCAGTTTTTTGCTTTGATTCCATCAAGAAGGTATTCAGATATGTCACACATTTGCCATAAATTCTGAATGTTAGCACTCTAGTTGCTCATTAGATCACTGCTCACCACGGAAGTCTGCTGCTAGTATTAGAAGTGCATGTTTCAGTCTGCATATCAGAATTTTTTAATGAAATAGAAGAGGATTTGAGAAGTCACTCAAAATATGCCCTAATTTTTCTTTCTTCAGCACTAATCATAATTTCTATGGCAAAATGAACCCCCTCATTGTGTTCCTTTTTAAATTAAATGTTTTAAGTGTTACCAGTTTATTCCAATCAAGATGGCTTCAGGTATGCCATACTTTTGTCATAAGTAAGACAGTAAGCGCTCTAGTTGATCTTAAGAACACTCTGGGACGTTCTGTCATTGGGCTACATTTAGGCTACATCTGGGTGATATTTGGGCTACATTTGGGCTACATTTGGGCTCTTTTGTCTCTGGTGGCCATCTTGGGAGATTTATTTGTTATGAAGTTTCCTAATTTCCTCATTTACTGCAGTCTCCTCAGTAGGAAATGCTTTCAGTTTTTTACTTTGATTCCATCAAGAAGGTATTCAGATATGTCACACATTTGCCATAAATTCTGAAGGTTAGCACTCTAGTTGCTCATTAGATCACTGTAGTAAAGCTACTGCTCACCAGGCAAATCTGCTGCTGGTATTGAAAGTGCATGTTTCAGTCTGCATGTCGGAATTTTTTTATGAAATAAAAGAGGATTTCAGAAGTCAAAATGTGTTTTTCTTTCTGCAACACTAATCATAATTTAAATGGCAAAATGAACCCCCTCATTTTGTTCCTTTGTAAATTAAATGTTTTAAGTGTTACCACTTTATTCCAATCAAGATGGCTTCAGGTGTGCCATACTTTTGTCATAAGTAAGACTGTTAGCGCTCTAGTTGTTCTTTAGAACACTCTGGGAAGCTGCAGTAGAACACAAAGGAATCAACTGACAGTCTCTGCCCTTGTTGGATGTACATGTTTTACTGAGAATGTCAGACTTCATTCTCACATGACTGAGAAAGGTAAAGTGAATTTACAGAAAATATGCTCTCAGTTTAGCTTATAGATCACCTTCCAAACCTCTGTGGGAAAAGCATGAGAAAATAGTTTTCTCTAAAACATGGTTCATGATATCACAGCAGAAGGCTTTTTCACATGGTAAAATCACCTTAGAACACACCACAATTCCTTAAATGAGTATGGTACCATCAACAAATGATTTATAATGTAACTAAAGTCTTAAAACCTTCTATTAACTGCAATGCTTTTTAATGAGGTGCTATCATGTATATTGGTCCCAAGATGGCTGCCAACACTTCTTGGATGAAGTGCTGACAGCCAATCAGATCTCAGGATGAGATGTGTGGTTAGGCTCCGCCCAGATATATATATGATTTTACTTTTGATTTTCTCAGGAACTACTGAACAGACTCCATATATGCAAAAGGCACATCCCTGAGCTGAGGACTACCTCTTTGCCAAATTTCAAGTAATTCTGTTCAGCCGTTCGGGCTGTACCTTGGACTAAAGGTCCCTATGGAAAATTGCATGGGGAAAACGCGTTTTGGGACCCCCCTTTTTTCTCAGCCCCCGCTTGACGAATCCCCCCGAGACTTTCAGGGTAGGAGCGGAGCGGTGCGCCCCACCTATTTTGAAAATCTCGCGAGGATTCGTCAACCGGCGCCAAAGTTAATCCAAATAGAATGTTGCGGATTTCCTATGGAGACACGGTCCTAACTATAACTATCTACTGGCGACCGCCAGTAGATAATATATATATATATATATATATTATCTACTGGCGGTCGCCAGTAGATAGTTATAGTTAGGACCGAGTTCCCATAGGAAATCTGAAAATTCTATTTTGAATAACTTTGGCGCCGGTTGACTTATCTTCGTGAAATTTTCAAAACTAATGGGGCGGTCCGCTCAGCTCCTACCCTGAAAGTCTCAGGGTGATTCGTCAAGCGGGGGCTGAGAAAAAGGGGGGGTCCCAAAACGCTTTTTCCCCATGCATTTTCCCATACGACCTTTAGTCGAAGGTACAGCCCGAACGGCTGAACAGAATTACTTGAAACTTGGCAAAGAGGTAGTCCTCAGGTCAGGCATGTGCCTTTTGCATATATGGTGTCAATCTGTTCAGTAGTTCCTGAGAAAATCAAAAGTATAATCACATATATATCTGGGCGGAGCCTACCCACACATCTCATCGTGAGATCTAATTGGCTGTCGGTACTTCATCCAAGAAGTGTTGGCAGCCATCTTGGGACCAATATACATGATAGCACCTCATTAAAAAGCATTGCAGTTAATAGAAGGTTTTAAGACTTTAGTTGCATTATAAATCATTTGTTGATGGTACCATACTCATTTTAGGAATTGTGGTGTGTTCTAAGGTGATTTTACCATGTGAAAAAGCCTTCTGCTGTAATATCATGAACCATGTTTGAGAGAAAACTATTTTCTCATGCTTTTCCCACAGAGGTTTGGAAGGTGATCTATAAGCAAACTGAGAGCATATTTTCTGTAAATTCACATTATCTTTCTCAGTCATGTAAGAATGAAGTCTGACATTCTCAGAAAACATGTACATCCAACAAGGGCAGAGACTGTCAGTTGATTCCTTTGTGTTCTACTGCAGCTTCCCAGAGTGCTCTAAAGAACAACGAGAGCGCTAACAGTCTTACTTATGACAAAAGTATGGCACACCTGAAGCCATCTTGATTGGAATAAAGTGGTAACACTTAAAACATTTAATTTACAAAGGAACAAAATGAGGGGGTTCATTTTGCCATATAAATTATGATTAGTGCTGCAGAAAGAAAAACTAGGGCACATTTTGACTTCTGAAATCCTCTTTTATTTCATAAAAACATTCTGACATGCAGACTGAAACATGCACTTTGAATACCAGCAGCAGACTTGCCTGCTGAGCAGTAGCTTTACTACAGTGATCTAATGAGCAACTAGAGTGCCTTCTTGATGGAATCAAAGTAAAAAACTGAAAGTATTTCCTACTGAGGAGACTGCAGTAAATGAGGAAATTAGGAAACTTCATAACAAATAAATCTCCCAAGATGGCCACCAGAGACAAAAGAGCCCAAATGTAGCCCAAATATCACCCAGATGTAGCCCAAGTATAGCCCAATGACAGAATGTCCCAGAGTGTTCTTAAGAACAACTAGTGCGCTTACTGTCTTACTTATGACAAAAGTATGGCACACCTGAAGCCATCTTGATTGGAATAAACTGGTAACACTTAAAACATTTAATTTAAAAAGGAACACAATGAGGGGGTTCATTTTGCCATAGAAATTATGATTAGTGCTGAAGAAAGAAAAATTAGGGCACATTTTGAGTGACTTCTCAAATCCTCTTCTATTTCATTAAAAAATTCTGACATGCAGACTGAAACATGCACTTCTAATACTAGCAGCAGACTTCCGTGGTGAGCAGTAGCTTTACTACAGTGATCTAATGAGCAACTAGAGTGCTAACATTCAGAATTTATGGCAAATGTGTGACATATCTGAATACCTTCTTGATGGAATCAAAGTAAAAAACTGAAAGCATTTCCTACTGAGGAGACTGCAGTAAATGAGGAAATTAGGAAACTTCATGACAAATAAATCTCCTAAAATGGCCACCAGAGACAAAAGAGCCCAAATGTAGCCCAAATATCACCCATATGTAGCCCAAATGTAGCCCAATGACAGAAGTGTGCAAAACACTTATTTTTTGTGTATTTGCAGTTTTATATAGTGCAGACTTGTCAGGTATTGGAGTGCTTTACATGAGCATTGGTTACATCACACAAGATCAAATTCATTTTGGTTGTAGACATGGGGAGATTAAGTGATTTGACCAGAATCACAGAATGTTGAGCTGAAGCAGAAACTCCAACCTGGTTCCCCAGTTGCAAAGTCTGCAGCTCTGGAAGTAACACCACATCCTCTCCCCTACGTGCAACATTTAATCAAGTGGTCAACTGGATAAAAAAACATAAAGATTACAAATAATTTAAAAGTTCTTTGTCGCTATTTGAAAACTCAGAAAATATGTCCTCATTTTAGTTTTTTAGAGCACTAACCATAATTTTGATGAAAATAAGACCCTCTCATATTTGTAATTTCTAAAGGAAATGCTCTTGGTATTACAGTTTTGATTACTTCAAGATGACGTCAGGCGTTCCACACTTTTGTAATAAATATAGAATGTTAGCAATCTAGTTGTTCATTGGGATACTGTTGAGAAGCAGAGGCCAGGGGCACGGACTCTGAAAATTGAAGGCAGGTAGGAGAGTGCAGAGGCAACAATTTGACCACACTGGGCAGGCAGGATGGGCAGTGGCAGCACAAAAGACTATGGAGGGCAGTGGAAAGGGGGGCAGGGGCAACAAACCAACAATACACGACTGGCAAGAGAGGCTGTGGCAATATAATAGACCATTGTGGGCAGAAGGAAGAGGCAGTGTTAGTACAACCATACATGCCAACAGACCCGTTTCAGCCAGGAAACGTCCAATGTTTTTAAGCTCAAATGGGCTTTATTTGATCTGTCTCCTGTCTACAATCTCCTCTTTTTCAATGTAACTCAAAGGGGAAAATGAATACCCCAGTTTTTTTTCAAAATCTCCCTCTTACCAAGTTCAAAATGTTCGCAAGTATGGTACACTGGATCATGGTAGGCAGGAGGAATTGGGGTAGGGACATGGACTCGGATAACAGAGGACAGGAGGGACATGGAGAGGTGCACCAAACTGACCCTACAGGGCAGGCATCAGGGTTTTCAGCAGCACAATACACCACACAGGGCATGCGGGACGGGAGTGCAGCACAACAATCCATAGAAAGCAATAGGGAGGGGACAGGACCATGCACATGGACAACAGAGAACAGAGGGGAAAGAGGCAATGGTAGCTAGCTGAACATAATGGACAGACAGGAGAGAAAGCTGCAGCATAACAGTCCATAAAGGGCAGGAGGGACGGATCAGGGGCATTACAATGGAACAGACAAGCCAGAAGGGAAGGAATAGGGGTCTGCACATGGAAACAGAGGGCTGGGGGCAAGGGGGCAGGGCAGGAGCAGCAAGATGACCATGGAGGTCAGGCAGGATAGGCACTGGAAACTAGACACACCATGGAGAGCAACAGTGAGACTATAATGGCATACACACAGACCATGGAGGGAAGGTGGGAGGGGGTCAGGGGCAGCTAGCTGACCACACAGGGAAGGTAGGAGGGGCCATGGCAGCACAGAAGACCATGCATGGCAAGCGGGAGGGTTAGTGGCAGCACAATGGCTATGATGGGCAAGAAGGAGGGTGCAGGGGCATGCACAAAGGACCATGGGGGATAGAAGGGAGGGTCAGGACCTGGGCACAGGCAAGAGAGTTCAGGGGAAGGGGCCTCACAACAGACCGCGCGGGGCAGGCAGGAGGAGCAGTTGCAGCGCAACAGACCAGGGAGGGCAGAAGGGTGTGGCAGTAATATGGACCATGCAGGGAAGGAGGAAGGGGATAGGGGCATGGCATGTGGACAGGCAGGGTGGAGGTGGCAGGGACAGGTTACAGTCATCTGACAATGCTAGGCAGGTGGGAGGGGAGTGGCAGCTCAACAGAGCACTCAGAGTAGATAGGAGTGGCAGGTCCATGGAACATGGTGGGCAAAAAGGATGGAGCAGGGGCATGCACAAAGACATCTTGAGGGCAGGGGGAAGGAGAATAGGGGCAGCAAGCTAAGCACAGAGGCTAAGCAGGAGGTC
Organism: Triturus cristatus; assembly: GCF_964204655.1. Taxonomy (NCBI): domain Eukaryota; kingdom Metazoa; phylum Chordata; class Amphibia; order Caudata; family Salamandridae; genus Triturus; species Triturus cristatus. The sequence goes on from NC_140593.1 coordinate 202,270,258, forward strand.
AATGATGGGCCATAGAATTGGGCAATGGAGGGCAGGAGGAGTGGACTGGTACATCATGCTGAATGGAGGGCAGTGGCAGCACATCAGACCATGCATGGCAGGAGGGAGGAGGCTAGTCCATGGATTCAGACAACAGAGGATAGGGAGGAGGTGGATGGGGCAGCAAGCTAACTGTTCAGAGAAGGTGGGTATTAGGAACTTTATTGTTTTTAAAATGTGTGTCTGTGCGAACTACTTAAAATATGAACAAGTATGCAGCATAATCTCACTTTTATTCAGGAAGAAGAGGACGTTTGTGACTGTGACTCCAGGCTCACTTGGCAGAAACAACCCCTGACCCTCCACCCCCATCGCAAAATGTAATGCCCATGAAAAGGGTAGGTGGACGCAGTGTTATATAGAACATAGTCCTGAGAGCAAGATTGAAAATTAAAACTAGATATAGTATATGGTATAAACTATGTACCAAAAAGTGTGATATAAGATGAACCGGGGCGTGAAATATAATATGCAATACATTGTGCGCAATGACAGATTCATTGGAGAGCGCGAGATAGCACAGGCACTAGCGCGTTCTATGCGATATGCGCCTTGGAGTGTAATATGCACAGGGCAGTGTTGTGTAACCTAACTAGTCTCTAAAGTTGTAAAATAAAATATGTGCCGGGTAGTGTAACGTTGCATATGCACGGTGACAAAGATATGGATCCCAGATTGTAATATGTATGACATAGCGCTGTGCGTTATAACATAGCCATCGAGGAAGGCACGTTAGATGGGGCAATATAACCCGTGCAAGGGCAAGTGTGGCATGACAGATTCACAGGGTGGTGTTACAGTGCACATGGGCTAGAGAGTGTCATAGCATACGCACTAGCTGGTAGAATACAACACAGAGATGTATGGCACCTGGCAGGCACTGGTGGGTGTAACACAGCATTGGGCTCAGCCAGGAGCATGCTGTGACTCTCAAGTGAGGTTTGTCTCCTTTACAGAGAGTAAAATAAAAAGTATTACACATCCGGCGGTGGATGTGTGTTTTATTCACCGTGAGGGGGGTTTCTTGCATAGTTTGGTCGAATTTTTGTCGAATCCCCTTTGAATGGCTTGGTGTGCGTGTGTATTAAATGTGTCCGTCAATAGCTACCCATGTTTTTATAAATAAACGACAAGGGTGTCTACTTGGAGAGTACCGACCGGCGGGGGCGGCGGGATTAGGCACGGTAAGGCGTCAGACACGTGAGAGCTTCACTAGCGGTGTAAATACATTCCACGTGGATTCACTGTATGCATAGACGCCTTTTAATGAATATCACACAAATCGTCATGGTGATAGGTACATGCGGTTTGTCCAGCATGTCCTAGGTGTTTCTATAAATATATATATTTTTTAAATAATAAAAAAAAAAGGCCGGCCCCGGGGGATGGGGTCCCCGGGTCCATAAGTGGCCTGAGGAGGGAGGCAACGCAGCCCCCCTCCTAAAGAATTAAAAAAAAAAAGTTGTAAGTTGGGGAATTAATTCCCCTTCAATACTGAGGGTCCCTGAGAGCCAACTAGCCCAACAGGTATGTCCAGTATGCACCAGGGAGCTGCGTTGCAGACAGGTGTTCTGAGGCCACGCCCCTTTTTACACCTCTATGCAACGCAGCTCTGTGGCGCTTGCTGGAGGTACCTAGTGGGCTAGTTTGACTCTAGGGACCCTTAGGATTCAAGGGGACTTAATCTCTCAACTTAGAACGGCCACAGGGTGCGTTTACACAGTGGTGGAGGGAGGGGATGGGGCCGGGGGTGACATGTGCAAACACGCCCTGTGGCGCGTTTTAAGTTGGGGAAATAATTCCCTTTCAATCCTGGAGGGACCCTGGGGGCCAACTAGCCCACCAGGTGCTTCCAGTAAGCGCTACTGCTCTGCGTTGCAGAGAGGTGGTACACCTCTCTGCAGTGGCGCTTACTGGACGTACCTAGTGGGCTATTTTGCCCCTAGGGACCCTCAGGATTCAAGGGGACTTAATCTCCCAACTTAAAAAACGGCCACAGGGCGTGTTTACACAGTGGGGAAGGGAGGGGACGGGGCCGGAGGTGACGTGTGCAAACACGCCCTATGGCGCGTTTTAAGTTGGGGAAATAATTCCCCTTCAATCCGGAGGGCCCCTGGGGGCTAACTAGCCCACCAGGTGTTTCCAGTAAGTGCCACTGAGCTGCGTTGCAGAGAGGTGGTCCAGGCCGTGCCACTTTTGACACCTCTCTGCAACACAGCTCTGTGGTGCTTACTGGAGGTACCTAGTGGGCTAGTTGGACCCTAGGGACCCTCAGGATTCAAATGAAGTTAATCTCCCAACTAAAAACGGCCACAGGGCGTGTTTACACAGTGGGGAAGGGAGGGGATGGGGCCTGAGGTGACGTGTGCAAACACGGTGTGTGGCGCGTTTTAAGAGGTAGTTTTAATCCCCTGCCCTATTATATACTAGGGGCTTACAGAGGAGGTCATGCTAATCACAGGGGGACCCCAACGCATAGTGTTCCCTAGTGTATGTAGGTGTTTTCACTGTATTCTGAGTGTCTTTTAACATAGCACTGGCTCTAGGACTGCTTAGTCAGACTCAGTTATCACCAGTATCCGTCTGAAAAAGTTGAGGGTACAGGATGGTTTTGTAACAAGGCTTCTTTATGCTCTTATGTTTGTTCTTTCTCCACGTTATCCTTCTTCCTGCACTTTTCTTCGTCTTTGAGGACTTCTGTTGCTTCGTTCTGCATTTCTCTTTTTTCTTTCTGTGTGTCAGGAATCCCCTCCCGCACATGGATTCCCTCCCACGATGCCACTTCCGTGAACCTGGTGCGCTTGGAGGAGAGCGGACTACAACTCCCAGAATGCCCTCCGGCAACAATTGCCTTATGCAACTCAAGAGTTCTGGTTACATAACACCAAGGGTAACGCCTAGTTTTCATGTTATGCAACTCAAGAGTTCTGGTTGCATAACACCAAGGGGAACGCGTAGTTTTCATGTTATGCAACTCAAGAGTTCTGGTTACATAACACCAAGGGTAACGCCTAGTTTTCATGTTATGCAACTCAAGAGTCATGGTTATACAACGCCGAGAGTACTACTTAAGGAGAAGATCACTGGGACTCGGCGTCGGATATTCTGATCTTTGCCGGAGTACCTGGTTGAGGTACACGGACCCGTTGGGGAGTTGAGCGGCGGAAGGAACATTCTAAGGAGCGGAGGTGAGGTGCTGGCGTGTGCTTCCTGCCCGTGTCCTGTCCCGTTCTGAGAGCCGTATTCAACGTCATTGGGCACAAGTCCCGTTGGTAGAGCCGAAGCTCCCAACAGCCTGACAATTTGGAGAAAACGAGGTTGGTGCGAGCCGAAGCTCCCAACCCTCGTTCCTTGGGTAAACCCACGCTTAGAGCTAAGACGCTATCCCGGAGGTGTTTCCGCGTCTTAGCCATCGACACTCGTAGGAGAACTGGGATAGGTAGAGCGGCTGCTCCCATCCATTCTCTGCGCCACCTTGGGTATCATCACTTAAACCCGGATACAAGAGACGCACACTAGGAGGTGTTCCCAGCGTCTTTGTGTTGTGGCAGTACTCTGGGGGATACTGGTAGAGCGGCTGTTCCCAGGTGGTAGAGAGCCCGGCCGGGTGACTCCCACGTGCCCCCCGTAGATTCCACAACCTTGGAACTACCCTTCACAGCGGTCGAGAGGCATTGTCGGCCACTGCTTAGCACTGTGCCCTCCATTGGAGCATACCGGGTCCGGTGTGCATGCGGAGGACGGTTAGACGAGCTGTGAATGGGTATCGTACTTTAACTGGTGATTCCAGTACCTGTATTCTTTATTGTCTGTAGTTGTTTATCTGTTTATTAAATCATCCTTAAACCTCCATTTCTCTGGTCCGTCGTCTGTTTGTCCCAACCCCGAGAAAGCCTGGACGTTACATAATATCCGACCTCTTCCATAACTATCTCCTGGTTGGGCGAACGACATGGCCACGATTGAGGATGTGTTGGCCGTCTTAGCCGCGATGCAAATCGAGCTTACCGCTTCCAGACAGGAAACAGCAGACGTTAAGGCTAGAATGGACGCTCTGCAGAACGATCCGCTACAGGCGGGTGCCTCTCACACGGCCACGGCTCCTGCGGTTGTGGTAGAGATGCCCGTAGCCATTCCTTTGGCGACACCAGAGAGGTACAGCGGAGACCCCAACACAGTGCAGGTATTCCTCACTCAAGTAGCACTGCATCTGTCCTGCAAACCAAAGGCCTTTCCTACCAGCCAAGCCAGAGTGGCCTTTCTGATCTCGTATCTTGCTGGGAACGCGGCGCAATGGGCAGTCCCACTGGTGAGCAGGGACGACCCTATCCTATGTGATTGGGGAGCCTTCCGCGAGGAATTCTTGAAGGTGTTTGATTGAAGGGCGGACTCGTATACTGCCGATCAAGAGATGTTGGAGCTGAGTCAAGGCAACAATGATCTGGTGCAGTACCTTAATGCTTTTCGAAGGTTAGTGGCCGAAACCAAGTGGCCCATAGCCAAACAAACCGCGCTGTTTCACCAGGGCTTGAGCGAAGAGCTCAAAGATGTGGTAGCACAAATCGACCCCCAACCCAAGACATGTGAAGGCTTGATCAACCTGGTGCTACGGCTGGACCATAGATTGAACGAAAGAAAGGTCGATCACAAGAGGAAAGGGAAAGCGCTGCCATTGTATGTTTCGATGGGTGGCCCTGAGACCAACTCCTCCACCAGGACGGAACCCATGGACATAGGAGCTATAAGGGCGAGCCTTGCAGCCACTGAAAAAGAATCACGCCGCAAGCAAGGCCTTTGCCTTTACTGCGGGAAAAAGGGGCACTATGTACGCGAGTGTCCAGCCAAGCCAAAAACCTCACGATACCGAGCGAACAAAATGGTGACAGCAGTGGTGGAAGCACCGGCGGAAAACTGAGGGACTCCGGGTCTAGGGAAGGGGCATCTTGGAGTCACACCCACATCCCTTCCATGTTGAGCCCGAATCAAAAAGGGCGAAGACATTTGTTTATTACCTTACACGTAGGAGTGCGGGACCAGTGGATACCTGTGGTAGCCATGATTGATTCAGGAGCCACGGGCATGTTCATGGACTACAATGAAGCACGGAGACTGGGTCTCACTCTCCTTCCCAAACAGATACCAGAGGAGGTGTATGCAGTGGATGGGAGAAGTCTGGTGACCGGACCTATCGGACAGCACACAGGAGAAATACCGGTGAGGTTCGGAAAACTGCATAACGAACGTATCGATTTTAGCATAATCAGAGCCCCGCAGTACGGGGTCATATTGGGTCTACCCTGGCTCCAAAAACATAACCCAACGGTGGATTGGCCTACGCATCACATTGAGATGACTTCCCTGTTTTGTGAACAATGGTGCGGCATGCGGCAGGACCCCCACGAAGGTGAGGTAAGCGAAGGTCACACGGTCGCCACGGCAGCAGAAAAGGACGTAAAGCTGCCCAGAGTGTATCACAGTTTCGGGGACGTCTTCGATGAAATCCGAGCGGAGGTGCTCCCTCCACATAGACCGTTTGACTGCCAAATCGACCTGGTTCCGGGGGCTAGCGTTCCCAGCGGCAGACTGTATGCGCTCACAGAACCCGAAAACGTACATCTACGGGGATATTTGGATAAGTTACTAGGGCTGGGGTTCATCAGGCCGTCGAAATCCCCTGCCGCATCGCCTCTCTTTTTCATTCCGAAAGCGAATGGCTAATTGAGGGCCTGCGTGGACTTTAGGGCCTTGAACGCGATAACCATAAAAAACCGGTACCCCCTGCCTCTCATAAGCGTTCTCCTGGAACAGGTAAAAAAGGCCCAAATATACACAAAGCTTGATCTCAAGGGGGCATACCATCTTGTGCGCATGAGGGACGGCGACGAATGGAAAACCGCCTTTAAGACCAGGTTCGGGCTCTTTGAGTACCTCGTCATGCCGTTCGGACTATGCAATGCCCCTGCCGCCTTCCAATACTTCCTGAATGAGGTGTTCCGGGAGGTATTGGATATCTATGTGGTCGTTTACATAGACGACATACTCATCTACTCCAACTCAGAGGAAGAACACGTACAGCACGTATCCGCGGTTCTCAAAAAACTGAGGGAAAACATGCTATACTGCAAACTCAGCAAATGTGACTTCCACGTCACATCAGTGGAATTCCTAGGGGTGATGCTGAGCCCCAGCGGACAGGAGATGGCGGAACGCAAGATCAGAGCGGTGGAGGAGTGGCCGGTGCCCCGAGGAGTAAAGGAAGTCCAGAGCTTCATAGGCTTCGCCAACTTTTATAGGCGTTTTATTGAGGGGTTTTCTGGCTTGGTTGCCCCGATCACGCAACTACTAAGGAAGTCTCAGGAGTTTGTGTGGGGACCGGAAGCACAAAAAGCATTTGTGGCCCTCAAGAAGGCCTTCAGCACCGCCCCGGTGCTAGCTCACTCGAATCCGGAATTACCCTATGTGGTAGAAGCGGACGCCTCCGATGTGGCGCTGGGTGCCATTCTATCTCAGAGGAATGAGGTGTCGGGTTTGCTCCATCCTGTGGCGTACATGTCTCGTAAATTGAACGACGCGGAACGCAATTACCATATTGCGGAGAAGGAACTACTCGCAATAAAGGACGCATTTGCTGAGTGGAGGCATTTGTTAATGGGGGCCAGACACGTGGTTACAGTGTATACGGACCACAGAAACCTCCAGTTTCTGACGGCGGCGCGGCATTTGTCTCCCCGTCAAATGAGGTGGATGATCTTTTTCTCCGGTTTCAATTTCCACATCACATACCGACCCGGTACGGAGAACAGGAAAGCGGACGCGCTTTCGAGGCAATCGAATGCCAGGGATCCGCAGCTAGTTGCCGAACATTCCATCATCCCTCCAGGAGTTGTGATAGGGGTGATTCAACCACAGACGTTTCTCAGGGGGGTCCAGGAGGGGACCCATACCTTCATGTGGCGGAGGTGGCTTCGCAGTCACAAGGAGTGGCAGATGAAGGACGGGATTCCGGTGAAAGGACGATGTATGTTGTTACCCACGCCTAGGCTTCGAAAACAGGCCTTCACCTGGTGCCACGTGTCTCCCTGTGCCGGCCATCTGGGTGTCGAAAAGACGGTAGCGAGCCTAGGACGGCAGTTCTGGTGGCCTGCCATGAGAACAGACATCCGGAATTGGTGTTCATCATGTACCGTTTGCGCATCCATGAAATCGGACCACAGAAGATCGCAAGGACTCCTCCAACCCCTTCCTACACCGACCAAACCCTGGGAAAACATATCCTTAGACTTCATTGTCGGGCTACCAAAGGATCAAGGAAAGACGGCCATACTGGTGGTGGTGGACTATCTCACGAAGATGGGGCACTTCCTCGCTTGCAAACAGGTACCTTCGGCAGGAGAGCTGGCGTCGTTGTTATTGAAGAATGTAGTGAGACTACATGGCCTACCCAACGTGATTGTGTCGGACAGGGGGTCTCAGTTCACGTCGCACTTCTGGAAAACTTGGTGTTCGGCGTTACACGTCAAGTCTGCCATGTCCACGAGTTATCACCCGCAGACGGACGGCCAGACGGAGCGCCTGAACCAGTCGCTCAAACAATATCTACGTTGTTTTGTAGAGCAAGGGAAGGATGAGTGGGTGGATATACTTTGGATTGCGGAAATCACGTACAACAATGCCACACATTGTTCCACCAAGGCCTCCCCTTTTTATAGTAACTACGGCCATCATCCCCGGTTCTTGCCGTTTCTGCACCCGGTCAGGGAAGACAGATTGCCGACAACAGCCAAGAGGGTGGCCCGCATCAAGGAGGCCTTGATGAGTTCTCGAGTTGCCCTGGAGGGGGCTAAGGCCACGTATAAAGCCTTTTCTGATAGGAGGAGAAGGCCTGGACCGGTCTACAAACCTGGAGATTACGTCTGGGTCTCTACTCGGCACATGAGATTCAAGAAAAGTAGCGTGTTCCATCCCCGCTTCATGGGCCCATATAGGATCCTTCGATGCATCAGCCCGGTGAACATGAAAGTGTGCCTGCCCCAGTCCCTGCGGATCCATCCCGTGTTCCACGTTTCTCTCTTGAAACCCGCGAACGCGGTGAGGCCTCGTACGCCGGTGTCGGTGACTGTGGATTCGGGGGTGGAGTACGAGGTGGCTGGTATCTTGGATTCCAAGTGGCGCAGGGGCAAACTATGGTATCTGGTGGCATGGAAGGGGTACGGACCCGAGGAGCAGTCATGGGAACCTGCGGTGGGGGTTCACGCTCCTCGTCTGGTATCGTCGTTCCATCGTCGATATCCTTCCTATGCTGGTCCTGAAGGGGGGCGCTGATGGGAGGGGGATGTACTGTCAGGAATCCCCTCCCGCACATGGATTCCCTCCCACGATGCCACTTCCGTGAACCTGGTGCGCTTGGAGGAGAGCGGACTACAACTCCCAGAATGCCCTCCGGCAACAATTGCCTTATGCAACTCAAGAGTTCTGGTTACATAACACCAAGGGTAACGCCTAGTTTTCATGTTATGCAACTCAAGAGTTCTGGTTGCATAACACCAAGGGGAACGCCTAGTTTTCATGTTATGCAACTCAAGAGTTCTGGTTACATAACACCAAGGGTAACGCCTAGTTTTCATGTTATGCAACTCAAGAGTCATGGTTATACAACGCCGAGAGTACTACTTAAGGAGAAGATCACTGGGACTCGGCGTCGGATATTCTGATCTTTGCCGGAGTACCTGGTTGAGGTACACGGACCCGTTGGTGAGTTGAGCGGCGGAAGGAACATTCTAAGGAGCGGAGGAGAGGTGCTGGCGTGTGCTTCCTGCCCGTGTCCTGTCCCGTTCTGAGAGCCGTATTCAACGTCATTGGGCACAAGTCCCGTTGGTAGAGCCGAAGCTCCCAACCGCCTGACAATTTGGAGAAAACGAGGTTGGTGCGAGCCGAAGCTCCCAACCCTCGTTCCTTGGGTAAACCCACGCTTAGAGCTAAGACGCTATCCCGGAGGTGTTTCCGCGTCTTAGCCATCGACACTCGTAGGAGAACTGGGATAGGTAGAGTGGCTGCTCCCATCCATTCTCTGCGCCACCTTGGGTATCATCACTTAAACCCAGATACAAGAGACGCACACTAGGAGGTGTTCCCAGCGTCTTTGTGTTGTGGCAGTACTCTGGGGGATACTGGTAGAGCGGCTGTTCCCAGGTGGTAGAGAGCCCGGCCGGGTGACTCCCACGTGCCCCCCGTAGATTCCACAACCTTGGAACTACCCTTCACAGCGGTCGAGTGGCATTGTCGGCCACTGCTTAGCACTGTGCCCTCCGTTGGAGCATACCGGGTCCGGTGTGCATGCGGAGGACGGTTAGACGAGCTGTGAATGGGTATCGTACTTTAACTGGTGATTCCAGTACCTGTATTCTTTATTGTCTGTAGTTGTTTATCTGTTTATTAAATCATCCTTAAACCTCCATTTCTCTGGTCCGTCGTCTGTTTGTCCCAACCCCGAGAAAGCCAGGACGTTACACTGTGCGTTTTTTCTTCTTTTTTCATATGTCCTATCTCTGTAGGCATAGTTAGAAATTAGCATTTAAAAAACCTTTGAAATTCACTGAAAAAACCATAGGTTTCAGGCACGTTATAGTTAGGAATTAGCATTTAAAAAAACCTTAGAAATTCACTGAAAAAACCATAGGTTTCAGGGGCGTTATGGTTAGCTGGACTTTTCACTCGTAGAAAACCATTGAAATTCCCCCGTTATAGTTAGTTCAGCTAACTATAACTTGCGCGCCCGCAATGCACTGCTGATGATGTCACATATTACATTACTCATGACATGGTCAGTGACATCACTCATGACATAACTGATGACATCTCAAATGACATCACTCATGACATCCCTGATGACATCATCCAGTGAATGTGTGTTTTTCTGAAAATTGCATATGTTTTATATAATTATATCTCAAGGTCGATGGAAGAATAAATGGGTATATAAGTGTCTAAATGGATGATTTGATTATCTTTACAAGCATTAAAAGAATCCTCGTAGCAGTCAAACTCTCCAAGTAATTCACTATCGCTGCGCCATGGTTTAAACAGATGCAGAAGTGCTAAATAGTAATATTCTCGCTCATCTGGAGTTTCACAATTAAGTTTCTTGTGGTTTATAAGATTACCCTTTGCATGTTTTACTAAACAACCATGACATCCAACTACTGCAAACTTTCCTTCTTTTAAATTCTCTTTAACATTTCTTTTGAAGCTGTAATGTTGAAGTACTTCATACAGACATAGCTGTTCCAGATGTTGACTCATTTTCAGATCGTATGTGTCCAACATATTAGTTTTAAGAACGTCTGTACTATCTGGCTCATTTGCTGCTAATTGTTCAATTTCTTCCAATGATTTCAACACTCTATTTCGTTTGCAGGCAAGACCTAAACTTACCCAAATGATTCCTCGTGACTTTGAATATAAACTTGAAGAACACAAGCGGTCTGAACATTCATACAATCCAATTTCTCGGTGGGAAAGCATTTTCAAACTAAAGCTGTACACGTTTATTGCTAAAGCTATTCTCTTGTGCAATTTCTTCCCACATTTGTTTCATCTCTGTTTTTTCAGATTTTGTTATGTACGATGTAACATAACGTGCGTCAGCAATGGAGTTATCCGCAACATACTGGATGTCCATGTTCGCATTCCACATTTTTAAAATGACTGGATTGTAGTCATTTATATACTTTGACACTTCTGTTCTTTTTAAGTTGTAGGTATTCTTTGGAGATTTCCAAGTTAATGTGTGCCTCACAGAAGAAAAAAATGAATTTACTCTTCCTTTACAAAATTTTCCTTTCAACTTGTATTTTCTTCTGCAGTACTTTCCACAACGGTGACTTTGGAAACGTAAAACTTGCTGTCTCAAGCTTCTATCTCCTCCTTCTCTTGGAATCTCACACGTCACATACTGTTCGATGAAAGTCAATACTGTTTCATCAGAATCAGTTCCAAATTTAGGTGCATCCTTGACCCATAGTAGCATATTTATATGAGGTGCACCTCTTGCTTGGTACCCCTTTCTCCAAAAGAAATCGGTAACTTCTCCAAGAGGTGGATTCTTTTTATTACAGATAAAAGACATCATACCTTGAAACTTATGATTAAAATATCTGCACACGTTTACAGGATCAAATGAACACAGTTCACCAGGAGTCTTATTTCAACATTTATTTTATTAGAATTCGCTTCTCAAGCAAATCTTCCCATGCATACTCTGCACAGCTAAGTGTGACAAACCATGTTGGTGTACCTAAGTTCAGTAACATACACTTGAGTTCTCCATGGTGATGATACCAATACTCATTTGTTCCACGTTGACATGCCATCAAATTGATCAACTATGCTTCTAAATTTTCATCTGTTTCTTGAAATTTCTCCCCAAATTCTTTCACAGAAAGAAGTGATTCATGAACTCCAGTTTTAAGTATATGATTCACTGCACACGAGAGAGAAGACAGATCACTTTCAAACAAAATGTGAAATATGTATGGAATGCACTGTCAAAATCTAGGATCTTCAGAATATAATCTTGTTGACCGATATTCTGAAGCTGGAATCCGTACAGGTCGGTCATCATATCGTCCACCTTCTCCAGTAGGAAACAACTGTGGAAAACAACGAGCTTCCAAGCTTTTGTCCCATACACTCATTGGAGTGCCCTGTGCTTTTTTCATCTGAAATAACTCAATGCTACTTCCTATCACTTCTTTTGAATGCAAAGGACATATTGTATAATGTTCATAAATCTCTTCAGTCCTTGACTTGTCAACTTTCTCTATTTGACCACTTGGAATTTCAAAATCATCTTCTAAACGTATTACCTGTTAATCCACATTTATATTTTTGTAATAAATATTGTTCTCTATAAGATATAAGGTAGCCTTTTCAACTTTATAAACATCCACAAATTCTTACCATATTTTCCGACTCTTTGTAGGTACACCATTTACTAAAATAACTACTGCCTCATCTTTCTCTTTCTCTCCAGCAATAGTTTCAATGTTTTTCTTAAAATCCAAAAGGTAAATAAAAGGCCTGGGCGAAAATTTCGTTCCGTTCGCGGAAATTGCGATAATTTGACATTTTCGCGTTCCGCGGAGAGCGCGAAAATGTCAAAATTTCCGGTTTCCGCAGCTTGGCGATAATTTGTTTCTTGCTCGCGCTGTAAAATAATACATTCTCGCGCGATCGCCTTACCTGAATCCCTGCGTTCGCCGACAAGTTTTCTTGATCCGGTCGCGTTCTCCATGAGATGTTGTATTGTTTTAGCCATTTGCGCTGTCTCGCGACAGTTCGCGCCCGCAGTGACGTCATGCGTCGCGCGATCACGTCTTTCTTCGCACGATCATGCACCGCGAGAAGAGTGAAAACAAGAAGGCCGCGCCCGCAAGCAACCGCATGTGTAAGTTGGCGAGCCGCGAACACGCAGAAAACACCGCGAACGGGCGGGAAAAAAACTTCCGCATCTTCGCGATATTTCCGCGTGTTTGCGGAGATTTTAAACATTTTCGCGATAATTTGCGAAAGTCGCTTTCGCAAATTCCGCCCACCCCTAGTAAATACACCACTCTTCCTTTCAGCCCTCTTTTCAAGTCTGTTGGTGGCAGTTTACCTGTTTTAGGCTCCATCCGAATTATAGTTTGAAAAGGATGAACAGATTGAATTAGAACCGACTCATATGTATTAAATTTGGCCAGCTCCTGCAGAATAGCTACTAACTCCAACTTATTATGCACAGCTCTAGCAGGCATTTTGTTCTCTTCTAATTTGTTGTAACAATATTTACATTTACGTTGATCACTACCTAACTTAAATCGACCTTCAACAAACAAGTAAGTTGCAAATTCTACCCACTTACCATTGTTCTCCTTTTCATTTTTCAAATACAAATCAACATTCCTACTTTGACTTTTATAATGAGTACATCGACAACAAACAAAAACATAGTTTGGTATTTCAGAGCACACTACATTGAACTTTTCAATTGCTGCTTCAAACGGATCAGTGCTAATCACTTTCTCATCTCCTCCAACATCAAACTTTTACTTTCTATGAACTGCTCTTCTGAACCAAAATATCGCATTTCAATATCATCACACTTTTTTTGAACATCTGATAAAGGACCACATAAAAGACTTCCATTCAGTTCACTTAAACTTAATGCAGGACCTTTTACATAGTACAGTTTATTTACAAAGTTCCACATTTCTGAATGGTGTACTGCTAACATCCTCAAATGATGAAAAACACTTTTACAAACTTTTCTTGAAAGACAAGCCAGAGAATGCAAATACTTCTCAGTATATTTTCTTACATTACATGGATCTAGTCCTTGTAACAACGTAATCTACTGTTTTATACTTTTCGGAGTATATTCTCGTAGCAAATTTCGCGTTTTTTCAATGGATTCCTGTCGAATACTACAAATGCTACTACAACTCCACTTATACACAGGAGCTCATGGACGTTTCCCTTGTACTTCTTCAGTTATTAACTCTTCTGCACTTTTACCAACCATTTCCTCCTTTGGAAGAGGAACACCATCCTGAACTTCGTAGCAACGACCTCCAGTATCAACTGCAAATGATAAACTATTTTCCTGGAAGTAACTTTCCTCATTAAAAAAAGGCTCAGTACTAGAAGTATGTTTCCAATGTCCACTAAAGATTTTACAAAAGTTGGTTCTGTTCACAAGTCTTTTTTTTCTACTTTTGTCTTTCAATACTTTGAATATTTTATCCAATACTTTCAATCTCTTTAAAATCAAAATGAACAACTTCTGTTTCAAATTGAAAGCAGTATCCACTATACTTTCAATACGCTGCTTCTCTTTGAATTGGAACATTCTTCTTTTATATTTGCAGCATGTTTTCAATAGGCTTGGGCGGCAAATTCCGTTCCGCTCGTGGAATTTGCGGAATTTGGGTAATTTCGCGTTCCGTGGAGAACGCGGAATTACCCAAAATTCTGCTTTCCGCGGTTTCGCAGAATTTTTTGCTTGTTCGCGATCTCAAAATGCGTGTTTGCGAGATATTTCCCCCCGAGCACGCAAACAGCGTCGCGAACAGGATAAAAGCATCGCGATCAAGCAATTCAGTGTGTTCGCGGAATTTCTGCATGTTCGCGGAGATTTTATCCATTTCGCAGAGATTTGCGTAGCGCGACTACGCAAATTCTGCCCACCCCTAGTTTTCAATACATTCTGAATCACTCTAGATTGAAAAAGTCTCGGACGAATTTCTTGAAATTGTTTTTGTCTCCGAGTGCCAGATACTATTTGTTTATCATCGTTCCTTTTCCTCGTATTTGATATTGAACTCTGCTTCACCTTACTTGAAAAATTCTTCTTTTTGCTTTGTGTGATGTTTTTCTCATTAAATGTTCGTAATATTTTTTTCAAAAATTGTCTTTTGCTTTTATTCGATCAAACAGTTTCTCTCCTACTCGCATTTTTCCTACTTCAAAATCTTTCCTTTTCGTCAAATATATATTTTTATTCTCTTTTCTTTTTTTCCCCTTCTTCTAGGCATTTCCAAATTTCAATCCAAACAAAATAATTTTCTGTAAAACAAAAAATAGATTCAATTATTTTTCACATTTCTTCACTATGTTAAAATAATAACATACAATTGCAAAACTTCCACTAACAACTTCCAAACCCAGTGCTGCAACGTTATGGAGCACGACAGATGAGCACTAGGATGACAAGTAGTGCCATAGAACATACAGCAAGTATTTATCTAGTTATTTACATACTCCTTTACAATTTATATATAACTGCACTACCTCATACTTTTCACCTCTCTGCCGCGCCCCACAACACTTTTTCTGCAACCCACCGCACACAACTTTATAAATAGTGTTTTTAAAAATGTTAATCTATGTACTTAGAATGATATTATCAACCAAACAGCACAAAATTTCCATTATTACCTAACAATTTTATCAACAACTTCGAAAACATGACACTGCACCCAGGGCTTTAACTGGAGGGGGTGTCTGTGGGGATGTGACCACCAGCACTTTATTTTTGGGAGCCTCGAAACGGGTCTCTATAGGGCTCTACTTTCTGACCTCACAAAAGTAATCAGTTTTTTTTTCTTTCTTGCACTGCAGTGACACTGTGAGAGCATGCACATTGCTCACTACTTAGAAGTGCAGACATCATGTCTAGTGACTCGCATTGTAGGAAAAGGGAAATCCTTTAAAGAGAGCCATTTTCTCTCAGTATTTCTCTTCTATTTTTGCAATGCACCAGCAACATCATCGTGGGGTGATTAGCAGACAGACCACCAGGCGCACAATGCCCATTGCCCCGGACTCTCTGACACAGCTTCCCGGGTGCACACACAGAGCTGCATCCGAGTACTTCACCGGTCTTCAAAACATCATTTTTTTGTAAAGGAGACTGTTATTTTTCACCCCTTTTTACAACCCCTACATGCCCAATATTGCTGAAAGAATTAGGCTCCCCCAAAATTTCCCTCTGGTTGCGCCTCTGCAAACGACCACAACAATGCAACTCCAGCACAAACCTGCTCTCACCTTATACACGGTCTTGTTTTAGTGCTACGAAAACACTTTGCCTGGCTCAAAGTTCTCACACCCCCTCTTTAATATGAACATAAAAGCTATCCAATTACATTTATATTCCTATACAGTACTTCACATAGAAATATAGAACTCACGGTTCTCACCACCCCAAATTAGCTCTCTGGTATACTTTCTCAAATATAAGAAGTACAGGTATTCAGTATCTGTCAGTCACGGCCACTTTAAACCAGTGTACGTATAAACAACTCGACAAAATGTTATGTTTCTAAATTAACGTATTACACTTAAAAGCTCCTTTACATTTCTTTCACTAGATGTACCTTTGTTTAAAACACCACCAGAGAAGGGTGTTGAAGTATGCTCTACGAAGAGTACCTCAAAGCTTTGTTATTCTTTATTAAAAAATCTGCCTGTCAATGCTTTTTGCAAGCCTTTTCAACACCTTAAGAGGGTAGCTGGATGAGTATAATACGTCGTATTTAAGATCGGGGGCGGACTATGCATGGAAATAAGAACGCATAGTTGAATAAAGGGCGAGTGGATGCATGGCCAGATGCATCAATGGATAGATACATAGATCAATGTATCAATGTATGGATGGATGGAAGGATGAATGAATGCAAAGACAGTACTTACGATAGACGGGTGGGCTGATAAATGCTTAGGATTGATTCTGGGACAAATATATCTGCATATATAGGCGTATCGCTGCATGAATGGCACAGTGCTTACTATAGGCGAGTGCGCTCATAGATGCTTAAGATAAGCGGACAAACAGATTTATGTACATGTGTATGTAGGAATATATCCATCAATTAAAAGATGGTTGAATGGCGCAGTGCTTAGGATGCATGGATACTGCACCTTAATTGGACCGGGTCTGCGGACCGGCACTTATTTTCAGGCAGCCTACAAACGACTCTCTACCAGGCTCTATTTCCGGCCCTCTCAAAGATAGTCAATTTTCTTTTTTATTACACTGCAGTGACAGCATGCACATCGATGTACGCATGCTTATTTTGCTCACTACTGAGAACTGGAGAAATCACGCTAGGTTACCCACGTTGTAGAAGAAATGGAAATCCTTTAAACACTGTTTTTTTCCGAACCTACGATAATTGGAGAGGATTTTCTAAAGCACACAATGATACATATCTTGATTTAGACCACGCCCCAACTTCCATAGCCCACACCCCTTTAAGAGCTTTGCCCCCCCTTTTAGAGCACCCCCACTTTTTTCTCCCACTTAGAACCCTAACTACACCATAGTAACATACAAACAATGTAACCTTCCATTAAAATCTACAATGGCACCAAGTTTCATAATTTTCCATCAACGCTATCAGCCTTCTACCACAGTACAAGAGTGCCTATCAGCACAAAGATGTCTTATCCACAGAAATGTTGTGTAATTTCTGTACCTGTCTGCTGGAACACTCATCACCAAAACATATTAAAACATGGGAATTTGCAGAAAAAACATATACCATACCATAAAGCGATTCATAAATGGGCACACTGCCACTGCACCACCCTCTTCCCCATCCTTACTTAACTTTACAAAATTAAAGAAAGAGCCACACCAAACCAAGTAAACACACTATACCAATACAAGGACTTAATTTCAACAACCGTCTACCGGAACGCTCATGAGCAAAGAGTATTAAAATATACAAATTTGCGGGTAAAACATATACCATGTCATAGGGTACTTTATAAGTGCTCCCAGTGGTACTACATCACCTTCAGTAGCTCGATATCTGCATGTTACTAAATTCTGTCTTTTAATCAGAAACATACCCCCCTCCCCTACACCCTCCCCCGCCCTTCATTAACCATACGAAATCAAACAGAAACCCCCACCATTCCTAGTAGCGCCACTATACCTATACACAGGCTTAATGTTAACAGGTGTGTGCCGGAACACTTATCAACAACAAGTATTCAAATATGCAAATTTATGGGAAAAACATAAACAATACCATAGCATGGTTAATAAATAGGCCCACTCAAACTACATTACCTTCACTAACTACACATGCTCATGTTACAAATGTCCATCTTATAATCAGCAACATGCGCACATCCCCCACCCCCACCCATACCCATGCTTAACCTAACGAAATCAAACAACGAGCCCCTGCACTCCCGTTACCGCCACTATAGCCATAGATAGACTTAATGTCAACAAGTGTCTGCTGGAACGCTCATCAGCAAAAGCAATTAAAACTTACAATTTTGCAACTCAAACATACACCATACCATAAGACTGTTTATAAATAGTCACAGTACCACTACACCACCTCAACACCCGCCCTTGCTTCACTTTACGCAATAAAAGAAAGAGCCCAAGCAAACGTAGAAGCGCCACTATAGCCAAACAGAGGCATAATTTCAACAGATGTCTCCCGAAACGCTCATCAGCAAAACGTATTAAAACATGCAACTTTGCGGGTAAAACATATACCATGCCATAAGGCACTTTATAAGTGCTCCCAGTGGTACTACATCACTTTTAGTAGCTCCACATCTACACGTTACTATATTCTGTATTTCAAACAGCAACATAACTACCTCCCCCACACCCACCCCGCCCTTGATTAACAGTATGAAATCAAACAGAAACCCCTATTCCTAGTAGCGCCACTATACCGACACACAGGCTTAATTTTAATATGTGTCTACCGGAACACTTATCAGCAAAAACTATTCAAACATGCAAATTGGCGGGTAAAACAAACCATCCCATAGCACTGTTTATAAATGGGCCCAGTGAAACTAAAATACCTTCAGTAACTACACATGCCCACGTTACAAATATCCGTCTTATAATCAGCAACATAGGCACCTCCCCCACCCCCACCCATCCCTTGCTTAACCTTACTAAATCAAACAACGAGCCCCAGCAATCCCGTTACCGCCACTATAGCCATACATAGACTTAATGTCAATAGGTGTCTGCCGGGACGCTTATCAGCAAAACCTATTAAAACCTGCAATTTTGCAACTCAAACATACACCATACCATAAGACGGTTTATAAATAGTCACAGTACCACTACACCACCTCAACACCCGCCCTTGCTTAACTTTACGCAATAAAAGAAAGATCCCCAGCAAACGTAGAAGCGCCACTATAGCCAAACAGAGGCTTAATTTCAACAGATGTCTCCCGAAAGGCTAATCAGCAAAACGTATTAAAACATGCACATTTGCCACTAAAACATACCCCATGCCATAGAGTGCTTTATTAGTGCTCCCAGTGGTACTAGATCACCTTTAGTAGCTCGACATCTGCACTTTACTATATTCTGTGTTTCAATCAGCAACATAACCACCTACCCCACACCCACCCCCGCCCTTGCTTAACCGTACAAAATCAAACAGAAACCCCCACTATTCCCAATAGTGCCACTATACCCATATATGACGTTAATTTTAACAGGTATCTGCCGGAACACTGATCAGCAAAAAGTATTCAAACATGCAAAAAGTATTCAAACATGCAAATTGGCGGGTAAAACATAAACCATCCCATAGCACAGTTTATAAATGGGCCCAGTCGAACTACACCACCTTTAATAGCTAGACATCTATATGTTACGAAAGTCGTTTAAACAGTCTGTAGAGTGTATAGAAGGGCATGGGGAGAATAAACAAAGTTCTAATTCCCAAACTTTTGATATAACGTCCCTTTACTGTATCTATATTAAAGATATTAAATGGAATGAATAAATTGACAAATGTCTCAAAAGGGATAGTGAAGCTCACCATCAGTAAAACACGAACCACTTTAACACCTACATATATCTGCCACAGTAATCCAGCCTGACAAATAGAATCACTTATAAACACATGTAGTTCTCTAATGTCAACAAACTCATACAGAAAATATACCACACATTTACATTTTTTTTATCTCTCACACATTTATAAAACATCTCTTCTAAAGAAGCACTCCCCAACTACTTCTATTCCATAAGAACAGACAATAATTCATATTTTTACTACCATATATTTTAGTATATCTACCTTTTTATTATTCTCTAGTCAGAAACTACAAAAACTATTCATTATACTCAAATGCAAACCAGAAACCATATTCATATTTATCTCAACTTAGGATCACATGATTCAAACTATGCGTACATATAAAAGGAACGTATCACTTTTCCTATCTCCATCTCCTCTCCATGTAATCTCCAAACACAGTACGACCCCACTGTACAACAACCTACCCTGACTTACATTCAAACCTACCTCTCAGTGCCAAAAATAAGAACACAACCTGCCCACATAACATTTCTGCATTTTGTTTTATCGCTTTTAACTTAATAACATATGTCTCCTACCACCACCCCCACCCCACTATTTCCACAAAATGTATCAATGTATCAATTGCAAACGTGCAACATTTTCTTTATCTCCCCAATTACATTACAAACTCAAATTAACGCTGTACCTCATTTTCAAAACAATACAGTCCTAATAACTATATCAGATAGATACGCCAATGCTAACTATGTAACCAAGTACTATGTATGCATAAGAATGTTTTTTTCAGACACTGCAATGTTTGCCTTATTGGTGTATGTACTATGACCATTATAAAAGAAAAACCTAATAAAAATATATTTTAAAGAACCAATGCAAGTGGGGTACTGTTACTATATGGAGGGGTGTGGAAACACATAATACTATAAGAGGTTTTATGAGCAAATGAATTTCTCTCCATTTTGGCTTCCAAATGTAAGCCAGTGTGCTCTGAATTACAAACACTATAGATAACCCCAAATTCAAAGCTGTACAAATAACCTCTATTCCTAAGACAGGGCACATTTAAAACAAATGCATGGGTTTCCTTCATACCATTATTTCATTCATTATTGCTTACCAAAAGAATTTCGGAACAGGCACTAAACAATTATAAAAACACACTTATTATAAGCTGCTGCTCAATTGGTTGCTCTGGGTCTCAGGTGTTTTTGGATAACCAGTGAATACTTAAGATCTCTACGATCAGAAGGGTCTGAAGGACATAACTGTATAGCTTTCTTGAATCATCCATGGCATTCACGCCTGTTTCTCTCACAAGCAGTCGTGGCCAGCATGGCTCGTGGGTGGGAGGGGGGGTAAACTTACCTTTCCGCCGGCCGGGTCCCGCGTCTTCACTTCTCCTGATCACATGCAGGAACAGCAAGCAGGTAGCCAGGCTCCTTCCCCTAGGCCAATCACAATGCTGCAAGCAGCGTTGTAATTGGTCAGCACGCCGCCCAGCTGGTAGCTTATGGGGAGGGCATCTTCTCCATGCAGGCTGCATGGAGAAGGCCAGAGTGCGCATGACTGGTTTGGGCGGCCCCACGGGTCTAACCAAACAGTCTTTGCATGCTCTGTAGTGGGCAGGCACACCACTCCTCCCCTGGTTGCAGAGCAGCCCCGCCCACACTCCTGCCCGCAAACAAACATAAAAAGGTCATAACGTGAAGTTATGACCATTTTATGTTTCTGCTTCTCACACTGCGAGAAAGCAGTAGGGCGATGCTCCTCCGCCCTAGTGGAGGAGCTGCCCCTGCTCACAAATAGACATGACACAAAAAAGGAAAAATTAACTGCTCCTTAGAAGAATGCAAAAGTGGGGTAAAATAAGTGGAATTATTTTTACAAATCTGCTTGTTCCTGGAAGCTGGGAAGATAGAGATGGTAGCAAAGCAAACCTTTTGTTGATGCCTTTATTAGAAAAGAAAATATCTTTCTTGCGCAGCACCTTTTTTTATTTTCTGTAACAAAAATTGTGCCTATTTTGGCAACTTACACAGTGCTTTACTGGGAATTCATTAAGCATGGGTATCTTTGGACTCCCCAAATTCTGGGGGGGAAATATTATGCAAATTTGGCCTGGATAACTTTAATGATATTGAATATTGTGTAGCCTTAAGCGTGAAGTGCCACGAAACATCAAAAAAGGGCTCAGCACTGCAGCAGGAACTGTCCCAAGAGGTATTGGATAATCATTATTGTTGTGATTATACTCACTTACTTACTACTCTCATTAATATTACTATAGAAATAGTAGAGCCTGGGCTGTAACTAACATGCTTAGCAGATGCAGTAGTGGTATTATAATACAAGTGCTAGTTCAATCATTGAGGCCACGTTGCTATAAATCAGCATTGTAATGCCACACTGCAGCAGGTCAGAGTGGCCTAAAAGTGACTGACATTGCATTATCATCATTCCTTTCCCAGTCAGATAGTACTAATAGCTCTCCATTACACAAGTCCCCAAAGGATATAAGCTGTTCTTATTTACCCAAATCACAGTCACGCAGAAATTCTCTCACTCGCCTTTCAGGCTGTCCACTCCCTATGTCACCCGCCATTTTTAAACAACCTCCGCACCTTTTTTAGGTCTTGCCTAGCATTGCAGCGCGAATGCGCTGCCATCGCTTTGCGAAGCATGCAGTATATACTGTAGTGTGGAAGCTCCGCCCACTCTCTGCCCATTCGCTTTTGTCTTAAATGCTGCCTTCATATTGATTTGAGGCTTGTTAGTCCCTCCTCGTTCATCATTTGTATCCTTCCACGGCTATTGGCCCCTTTACTCCTAACATTATTTTCTTCCCTGTCTTCCCACCCCACCACCCCATCCCTCAGTCTGTGACATCTCAACCTCACCCCCCCCCCCCCACCACTCACGTTTGTGTTTTCTCACCTGGCGGCACTTCCGTTTTCATCTTTATTATTGCCACCTTGAAATATGCCACTTCAAGATGTGTGCTGTACAAAAACTTCTTGTGTTTAATTAACTAGATTTTAATGTTTCTCTAAATATAATAAGACTGTAGGCAACATTCAGGGTATGCAAGGCAACTGACGCCTCTTAGTTCACAAATGGCACTGGTGTTCGGCGGGAGGAGCGGCAGTGTTTTAACTCATGCTTAAAATTTGCACTTTTAATAACTTCCTCTCAATTCAGTGCTATAATCTTGTGTACAAAGGTGATGCGCTAAAGAAATGCACTTTTTCGAATTCTGAAGAGGCATTATCGCACATTTACATCATGTTTACTGTATGATTAACATGCCGATCATTTTCACTGCTCGCCCACTGGCTCGAATACGCTTGGCTCGTCTCCGGCTGGCTCTACCTGTTATTTAATATATTGGCTCCCGCACCGCTAACAAAGATAGATGAATGGATACATGACAATGAGCCCGGTAGATGGAAGAGAAATAGACTGGTGCAGACAAACAGACAAAGTCAGTCTCCATTACCTCACGTCAGAATCATCACTTTCAATAACCTGGAAATCTGCCGGCAACTCCCGCATGCCCCAACCTCATCCCCCTCACCTATTCTTAGCAGAAGCGGCAAATTCTGAGCTGTGCCCTGCTGGTGCAGAGGAGCACGGCAGAGTCTGTAGAAGCACTGGGATCTCTAGCCTCTCCGGGTGGGCACTTAAACCTTCCGGGTGCCTTCACACTCAGGATAAATGAATACATTTTGTTCTGTGCTTTAGTCTCCCCTCTGTGAGCACTGTCTGGTAGATGAAGCTCTGTGTTAATAAACACATTCAGAGGTGGTTGTGTACAAACAAACAACAGCCACAATACCATACGTTTTGAACGTGTAGTTAAATACCTGCTCATTGAGTACCTCATTAGCTGATGATTCCATGGCACTACCAAAATTACATTTGGACACATTTGCTCAACTGTAAAACACGCTCTTCTATGGGTCATATAACAACTCGGGGATTTGGGGTTAGGTAACCTACTTTGGATGCTGTGTAAAAGAGTAAATACAAAAATGAATGCAATGAAACTAAGCAACCAGTACTGTCTAAAACTCTGTGAAAACTGACACGCATTCTGGCATTTTGTTTAGTTAATGTCAATTTTCTCATAGATGCGAGTACAGTACTCTTAATTTCCTAATGAGATCTGCACTCTTTTAACTAATAGCACCGGGCGACCTTTGACAACTAGGCAATGAATACATTTTCATGTACCCCCGAAGCCTGCCTGGCCCCCACCCCCTTGGCAAACTTCATTGCCTCCCAGTGTTTGGGGGATAACCAAGACGCAGGAGAGTGAGTCAAATAGTCTAGAAAATGAAAGAGAAGCCGGGATTCTGATTCACATGCTCCTATCCTTATCGCGTTGGTTAGTCTGTTATCACTACTTTTATAAAAGAGTTTCGCATTAGTAAAGCACCACGGTGTGCATGTGTGGCAACACTTCACCCATGAGGTACGTGCCAAGTAATTGTTGACACAATCCACACTTTGCGTCTTTTTCAATATATTTATTACGAAGTGCAGGACCTTTCCCGGGTATTTTGCACACTACATAATTCACTCCAAAAATAAAACGTGTAGGTAAAAAACATTGCCATTTACAATGTCAATAGCTCTAACTCACAAATGTGAGACCTATTTGCATTGCAAATGCTTGTTATCTGAGGGTCCTGCTCACGGATCAAGAGCAGAATCGCCCACCCTCCCTCAGATTTTCTCCCACTCCTCAGTCATACACGGAGGCGGTGTTGACAGGGCTCCTGCTCTTCCTCACCCAGTGCACGACTCAGGCATGTTTTCCATCTCTGCTGAGACATGGGGCGCATCATTGGCCACTTTCGGGTTACCAGTGGTGGTTGATGCTGCATTTACACACATGAAGCATCTCGTCATTGGCCCCGGTTTTTGGCTGTCAGACGGCAGAGTTCACCACCCGCTGCTGCCTGGAGCATTTCACACAGTGCTTAAGTTAACATTTAGACGAATCCATTCAGTATACAATTTTCGAGACTGAAAAGCTGCGCGTACATGCGACGCAGGTCATCACTTTAGTGTCACACGGAGCGAGGACGCATTACCCATAAGCACAAACAAGCTAAAGCCTTTAATGTTAACATGAAAGAATGAAAGAGACACTGATAAAGAGATAACTCGCACTACGTATTGTTATAAACAATCGCCCAGCAATGTTCCAATCTGTAACTATTCTTTCGAATACGGAAAAACTTACTGAGTGTAGCAGTCAGTTCTCTTTTCTCTTTCTTCTCGTCTATCGTCATCAACAAGGGCGCGGAAGTTTCGTTTCTTTGCTGCTGAAGTCCAGGGTCTACTTCCTGAAATCTTTGTACATCTGGTTTTAAAGCGACAGAGCACGAAAGAAATACTGGTTTTC
The DNA here is from genome assembly GCF_964204655.1 of Triturus cristatus. Lineage (NCBI taxonomy): Eukaryota > Metazoa > Chordata > Amphibia > Caudata > Salamandridae > Triturus > Triturus cristatus. Next base: position 202,295,083 of record NC_140593.1, read on the forward strand.
TTGTTCCTATTTTCGTTTCTCTGCAACATTTTTCTCCCAGGAACAATTTGTCATTATTCATTTGCCATATACGTAGATGCGAAGGTTTCCGATTGCTATGTGTGACGTTTTCATAATTTCAGTGTAATTATGAGTGACATTTCAACAACTATCAGTGACACTTTCTCGCAATCAAAATCAAGCAATTCAGACAAGGACACATAAATATCAGGAATAACAGACATGACGAGCGGCTCCCACCCACACACAGATCTAGTCTGTTGTTAACTTTAAAGGTATTGGTACGTTTTTCCGACCTCACCGTTATAAGCAACAGCCTTTACCTTTAACTGACAGTGGGATGTGACCAGCTGCAAGGAAGAACTGTGCTTTTCAATTCAACTTTAAACTTAAAATTATGATGTCGCAAGCGTGACTGGAAAATCAATATTTTCGCAACAGCTTTGCCCGCAGATACTGACAAACCCAGGGAGATTTCCGTTACACTTGTTATGTCGCACACGTGAGGTAACGGATGGGACCAGCAGGGTGGCCTGATGTCGAGTCCCAGGGAGGGGTGCCTGGGGTCTCACCCCCATTTAGACCTGGCCAGATAGTATGGTTCCGGTCATGTGATGCATGTTTAATAAAGGGACTACCGCGGCCGTGACATCAGTGGACGTGCGTATGCGGCAGCCGGAAGAACTACACACCTGGGCTCCGTGTATTTATTGGTAGGCCTAAGGTGATCTCCCACCACGCTGAGTCCCCACACATACTCGGGCCTCACCTGCAGACACAACACTGGTGACAAGAGCGGGCATGTCCCCGCCGTGTTCCTGCGTTGGGGCAACCGCGAGTGCTGCTCCCAAACCCCGTGGTGCTCGTGCCCCAGGAGTCCCGACGCAAGCAGCACGACGCCTCCCACAGGTCAGCGACGCCTGCAAGGTCTGCGCTCCGGTTCCCCCCGGCGAGGTCAGGACGGCCAGCAATCCACCATCGGAGCAGGAGCATCGCTCCCCACCCGCACGTGGCTGCTGTCGGCACACATGCGCACTAGCATCCATAGGACCTCCAAGTTATCATCGGCCATACTGCGGCCTGCGCACCCACGCCCCTGCTGCTCTGAGTTCCTGCTGTGCCTGTAAGCTGCAACACAAGGTGGTCCCTCCCATATTGACTGCGTGGCAGTGCTCCAGGCCCACAGGGAGTGATGGCTGACTCAGCAGCCAGCATTGTCGCAGCGCGCTGCCCTCCAGGGGCCCATCATGTCCACTATTCCCCCGATAGAGCCCTTTGTGGTGGAGGTGCCCCCATCTGCCCAAGCACCCAAATGGAAGGAGTGGGTGGAACGCCTTGTCATATATTTTGATGCCACGAAAGTCCACAAGGACCAAAAGAGAGCCATGCTACTTCACCTAGGGGGTAAAGACATTCATCGCATCACAAAAACGCTCACGGAAGCAACTCCCAAAGCTCGCCACACCCTCATCAATGCCCTCACAGGCTATTTCGAACCTATGGCTAATCAGGATTATGAATGCTTCGTCTTCCGTCAAGCTAGGCAGCTGCCTGATGAGTCACTTGACACATTCCATGCCCGGTTCAAGAACCTGGCATCCATGTGTGGCTTCAGGGATGAGACGGAGGAGATTAGAGGGCAAATAATCCAGGGGTGTGCCTCAGCGGAATTTAGCGAATGGATTTTGGAAGAATCAGGCAAGCCATTGATGGAAATTCTGACCCTTGGGCGCACTAATAAACTGTCCAAAGCCAGAGCGGTTCATATGGAGGCGGCGCTGCTGTCGCCCGTCAAAGTGGAACTGGTGAATGCAGTCACAACAGGCCCACAGACCGACGCAATAGGAGGGAACCAGCGAGCAACCCGCAGAGGAACCAGCGGTACTGTGGTTACTGTGGAGGACCACCTTACAAGGCAGCTGAATGCCTGGCGAAAGGCAAGAAATGCACCAGATGCGGCAGGTACAACCACTTTGAAAAAGTGTGCCGCTCGAAGCAATACAGAAAACCCAAGAAAACGGTCAACCTAGTACCAGAGGGAGGCGGTGAATCATGCGACATGGACGATGATGAAGAAGAGGAACGAGCAGTACACAAAGTGCACATGATCGGAGCGGCGACAAGTGGACGCAGGCGGCTGCCTCAGTGCCGCATTCAAATTGGACAACACAATGTCACGGCTGTCGTGGACACAGGAGCTACTATAAATTTAATGTCGGCCACTCTCTGCGAAATCATGCACCCAGCACCTGCCCTACAACCTACGAAGATCACCGTCTTTGCCTATGGACAGGACAAGCCACTGGAAATGAGAGGAAAATTCAAGACAATGGTGACACATGAGACCAGGTTAGTCACCGCCATGGTGTACGTCACGGAAGACGGACAAGGCATGCTCCTGGGATGTCGAGCAGCGGAAGACCTAGGCGTAGTGACCTTTGCATTCGGGATTCATCAGGAATCCGTCCAGCACGTCCACATTGACCCCACGGTGCAACCCGTAGCCCTGCGACATCGACGAGTGGCTTTTCACCTATGCCCATTGGTGGAACAGGAGCTAGTCAAGTTGGAACAGGCTGGCATAATTGAGAAAGTGACGGGACCCACGCCATGGGTCTCCCCAATAGTCATCACCCATAAACTCAAGCAACCTGGGGCCGTCAGAATATGTGTCGATATGAGATTGCCCAATGCTACCATCAAAAGGGAGCGACACATCACCCCAACCATTGATGACTTGATCAGAGAAATGGCTGTGGTTTGTTGGTTTTTGAAGCTTGATCTGCGATCCGGGTACCACCAGCTCGTCCTAGATCAAGCGTCCAGGAACATCACGACATTTTCCACCCATGTCGGACTCCGAAGGTACACCCTCTTGAGCTTCGGAGTGTCCAGTGCAGCTGAGGTGTTCCAGAATGTAATCCACAAGCTAATCATGGATATTCCCGGAGTCATCAATGTGAGTGATGATATCATTGTACATGCCAAGTCCATCCCCGAGCACAGCTCCCGCCTGGTGCAAGTTCTTCAGAGAATCAGAGACGCTAGACTCACATTACACAGAGAAAAATGTGAGTCCCTCAAAACCAAGCTGCAGTTCTTTGGCTACACCTTCTCGGCAGAAGGGTGAATCCGGACCCTGACAAAGACCGCAACATCAAGAACGCGCCAGCCCCAGCTAACCTCACCGAAGTCTGCAGTTTTCTCGGCATGGTAAATTATTGCGGGCGATTTATCCGAGACCTCACGACCCTCACTCAACCCCTGAGGGACCTCACCAAGGACTCTATCCCATGGATGTGTCGTGAAGCACAGACCAAGGCATTCCAAGGGATTAAAGAGGCCTTATCTGTCGCCACCACTCTGGCATTCTTTGACCCACAGAAGATGACATTGGTCGCGGTGGACTCAGGTCCGAAGGGACTGGGGGCCGTGCTAATGCAACGCCGCCATGCTGAAGAGGACTGGGCCCCGGTGGCATTTGCAAGCCACTCGCTCACTGACACCGAGCCGAGGTACTCCCAAATTGAAAAGGAGGAAATTGCTATACACTGGGGGTGTCGCCACTTTCACCTCTATGTGTACGGCAAGCCGTTCATGGTGGCCACCGACCACAAACCCCTTCTCTCTCTCTTCTCTGGCACGTCGTCAAAGTCTCCTCCTCGGATAGAAAAGTGGATGCTGCAGCTCCAGAACTACAACTGTGGAGTCGAATACCAGCCAGGAATCCAGCATCCGAGAGAGGCTACCGCCCAAGAGGAGGAAGACGTTGCAGACACGGAGGAGTATGTCCGATGCATCACAGAAAGATCATGCCCTATTCCCCTCTCCATCGCTAGCCTGAAGAATGAAACTGACAAAGATGAATGCCTACAAAGAGCCAAACAAGCAGTGAAGCATGGAAACTGGCACAGAGCCAGAGAAGAGTGGAAGATACTCACGGTGGAGGCACGACGAATCTTGGAAAGCCTATACCACATCCGTGAGGAACTAACGGAAGACACCACAGGATGTCTCATGCGAGGACATTGGCTGGTGATCCCTTCCTAGCTGACTACCAGAGTAATGCAACTGGCCCAAAGTGGGCACCAAGGTATGGTCAAAACCAAGTGAAGGCTATGAACAAAAGTATGGTTTCCCTTAATGGATGAGCTTGTGGAAGCCGCTGTCCGTGAGTGCCACTGGTGCCAGGCGACCGGAGAAACGCCTAAGCCCGCTCCAGTGATCACTGAGCCGAGGCCCCCATGCCCATGGGCGAGTATCAGCCTCGATTTTGAAAGTCAGCCGGATGGGAGATAATATTTGTGGCCATTGACGACTACTCCAAATATCCGGAAATAGAGATTGTCAACATGCTGAGTGCTGCCGAAATAATCCCGAAGTTGGAGAAAGTGATAGCAACTCATGGCATCTTTCAAGAACTGAAAACCGATAATGGACCGCCTTCCCAAGGACAAGAGATAGCTACTTACCTGACCTCCCTGGGCATCAAACACCAGCAGATTACCCTTCACTGGCCGCAGGCCACCGGGGAGGTAGAGCGATTCATACGAACCTTAAGCAAGGTAATCTGCATAGCCCACGAACGTCTTCAGCACATGGAACTAGCTTTATTCACGTTCTTGCGAAACTACAGGCAGACTCCTCACACCACCACTGGTCTGGCTCCAGGGCATCTGTCAATGGGTTGGGACATCACCGACTCTATCCTGCATCACCCCCAGTGGCGCCCAGCATCCCCTGGTGACCACAGGATAGACGAACAGCAACGACGGGTGCATGCTCAAGTCAGCCAGCGCATCGGAGCTCAGCAGATGCATCTGGAACGGGGGGATAAAGTCCTACTCAAGAACTGAATGACCAGCCGCAAATTCAGTCTCACCTATGAACGACATCCTTGGATCGTCGTCAGGGTGCAAGGCACATGGGTGATGGCCAGGAGAGGTGGCGAGACAGTAACGGGAAACATCTCACATTTTAAGAAGTTTCACCCATCTGAGATTGCATCGTCGGACAGTGGCACCGTGAGGTTAAACAGGTCATCCGAAGACGCTCAGCCAGCAGACAATCCATCGGAGGAAGCTGGTAATTCTACTCGACAACCCTTCGGTGCAGACACTGAACTGTTTCTGGACAATGACACCAGTGAGTCAGGAATGCTGAAGTGCCGGAGAACCCCGCAGGGGCCCAACGCCCGGTCTCGAGTGAGGCGGCGGATGGAGAACCGAGTGGGTGTGGGAGTTCCCAGTAGCAGCTCCGACGTAACCCTGAGCCGACCCGCAAGCTGAAGGACTACTTCACGTAAGACTGTTCCTAGTGTATAGAACATTGTAATTGGGGTCCAAACCCCACCTGGTTAACCTGAGTCTTGTTGTTTTGAACTTTTGTTTTGGTGGAGTAATGTTATGTCACACCCGTGAGGTAATGGATGTGACCAGCAGGGTGCCCCGATCTCGAGTCCGAGGGAGGGGTGCCTAGGGTCTCACCCCCATTTAGACCTGGCCAGATAGTATGGTCCCGGTCACATGATGCATGTTTAATAAAGGGACAACCGTGGGCGTGATGTCAGTGGATGCGCGTACGCGGCAGCCGAAAGAACTACACACCCGGGCTCCGTGTATTTATTGGTAGGCCTAAGGCGATCCCCCACCACGCTGAGTCCCCACACATACTGGGTGCCTCACCTGCAGACACAACAATACTCTCAATGCTGACTGACGCCCAATTCCCACACATGCATCAAAAGCATCTGCTGAAAGAAAGTATTTCTTCAAACCCTGCCCCTGTAGTAGGTGCACGCTTTTCCGACAGGGCTCGTTAGGCAGTGTAATTAAATCAATAGATGCGCACTGCCCCCGGGGTCTGATGTGCGGAGCCAGCTTTAACGAGTTGTATGGGCCTCTACCAACCCAGCACTTACCACGCAGTCAAAAAATGGGTCCTGCAGAGAACTCACTGGTAACTTCCTTTTCAAGTGACTCCATCGGAAGAGCAGGGCTGACCACAGGAAAGTAGAAGGCCAGGGGACAGCAGCAGAGCTGGGATGCTAGAGAGGAAGCGGGAGACCGGCACAATCACCCCCTGTGACTCTTGCTTACTACTACTGCCAATTTACCAGGCAAACTTTCCAGCAATGAAATTACAGCATGACTGGTGTATACTTTATGAAGACAAATACTGCAGCTGATTAGGGCAGTACTTACTAATGATTCAGGCTCCCCGACCCAGTTGGCTGAGGTCAAGTTGCATGGCCAGTGTGGGATCCAATCGTCGTTACAACCACCAGCCGCGGCGACGATGATGAGCAGTTGGCTCTCAACCTTATCCCCTTTCCCCGCCCCCACCGTGTTTGACTCTCAACAACCACTGACCTTAGCCTAATTAACTCTAACAAGAAGTGACTGGTCTGGGCTCTGACTTTGACGTCAGTTATGCTCGTGTATTGGGGCCTGTGGTTTCTAGCTTGGATACATTGTTGTAGTGACAGAGCAGTACTCGCACAGCTGCGAGCTGCAATCCCCTTAACATGCCGGTAGCAGCGGCAGCACGCACCACACTACTGCTGCTCACACAGGCAAGGCATAGTGCATTATAGCAGCGCTCTGCATTGACGGCTGAGCAGAGCCATAATGGTGACTAATGCATTTCAGTACGGTGAAGCGGATCACAACACTGAAATGCATTAGACTAATGCCTGATGCTTGATACTTGGTAGGACTGCTTATATACCCAATCAAGATCATTTATCTAACTTGCTAAGTGTTCAATTATAATATCCAACCGGAAGTTAGCACCATCTAATCACAACATGTTTTACTTTTGTTTTTTATTCAGGTGCTTCATCCTTATTGGAAACTCTTGTGACCAGTACATGTGCACATGAGGTAAATCATGATTTCAAAACAGTAAAAGTAATAAACTTGAATTTGCAATTCTTTTAACATAGCTGCTAAGTATCCATATTGCTTATGTTTAACATTGATGTAGTGAGTGACCCTGTATCCTGATGTTGTGATCCTGAAATAAAAGGGACTGGTACTGCTCGTGGCCCCGCCCAGAACCCATACTGTGGTTCCTTGTGCTTTCTCATGTCCCAGTGTTCCGCACTCGCTAAGACCCCAGCTGGTCGGCCTGCTGGCCTAGCGCAGATTGTTACTTTGGCAATGAGATTGCTTTCCACCCCGCTCCCTACTTAGCCATTTACTGTTTCGACGGCTGTGTGCACTCCACAACCATGCCGTTCTACTTTCTCCCTCTTTGAAGACGCAGCTTGGAGTGCCTCGGTGAGGGGAAAAACACACGCCCTATCAGTGCACATCACCAGCTAACTAGGGCTTCCTCTTATCGTGTTGGTCCTCGAGCGTGTGCTCGAGTCACAGTGGAATGTGGTGATTCTAGAGCGCTGATAGAAAAAAGGCTGGGGAGGATTATGGAAAGGAGCTGCCTGTTTGCAGTTGCGTGAGATCTTCCTTGCTGTCATGGGGGTTTAAGTAAAAGAATAAAGCTTTCAATGAACGCTACGTTTGGACATTCTTTCATCTCAACAATGGCGACAAGATACTTAAACCCCCTGAACCCAGGCTGTTAAAAAGAAATTGTTACCGATTCCATTCCATCTGGATATATTGCAACAGCAATGGAGGAATTAGTGGTCAACTCTACATCTTTACAAGCATTCGACGATTGCAACCTATATTTAAGGTACCGTTTTTTTTTTTTGGGTACCTTTTGTGGACGTGTATGAGGGATTATCTGGCACTTGGCACCACGAGAACTGCTGGTGGAGCTGCCCTTCAGCCGCATTTTTCGAACGGCGGCAGTGTTCTGCTCTAGTGCTGGCATTCTTTAGGAGCAGGCTTGCCGTTCCTTGTTCGCTCTTCCGCAGGCATAGAGAGCGTGACGTTACACATGGCACCCTGGCAACGTGTACGCACGTCTCAGTTCGTCAATACTAAGCAACTCATCATTACGTGGGTCACGCAGGGTGACTTTACCTGCAGCCATTTTGACACACCTGTTTAAAGGAAGAAGCTCATACTGGCAAGAGTTTCTTTACTTAGTACAGCGTGTATTTCATCTGCGATTTTGGTGACTTCTGGAATTTACATTTCAACAGTGATACGCACACTGCGTATCAACCAAGGTAAATTTTATACATTTTATTGTGTCCTGCCTCTTAGTTCTATAATTCTTTCCATTCTTAAGATTGTATTTTTAATATCTATTCTTTTGTCAAGTTTGTTTCTTAACCATGGCAATGGTCATCATGAACTTGCCTGCCCCTCAACAATTCATGGTAAAAGATTGTGAAGTTTCAAGCCAGAGATGGGAAACATTGAGAGATTACTTGAAAAACTATTTGGATACATTTAAAAGCAAATCATTTCCACCAGAAAGGGAAAAAAAATCATCTTATATTGTTTTGGTCCTGGAGGTTTAAGAGTTTATAACAGGACTGAAAAGAAACCTTTGTCTGAAGGTGAAGTGAATGTATTCACTCAAGCCATCGCAGATTTGAATGCATACTTTGCGCCTACTGTGTGTAAAGCTGTGCGCAGATTCAACTTTTATCATAGGAAACAAGAACCTTACGAGAAAGTAGAAGATTATATTGCTTCTCTTAGAAGACTAGCCTTATTCTGCAAATTTGGCGTGATTGAGGAGGAATTTTGGATTACTGGTGATGCAAGCTTACGGGAAATTAGTGCCATCATCAGCAAAGCTGAACTGACTTCTAGATGTGCCAAAACTGTTATTGCAAAGACCAAAATGGATAATAGTGAAGAAATGGTAAAGATCGTAAAAGCAAACTATTCCCGTCCTGAACAGATTAAAAAGAAAAATGAAAAACAACCTGTTAAAGAAAAAGGTGGAAACAAAGATCGTGCAGAGAAGTTCTCGGATATTAAAGGAAAGTGTTACTGTTGTGGTAGCTCTGCCCATCTTGCTAATGATAGGAAATGTCCAATGAGTGCTTATTGGAAAATGTCTGGTCATTTTGCACTTGCGTGTCGTAAATCCAAATCAGTAAAATGTATTGTAGATGAGTACGCACATGAGGATGAGAGTGCTGACTCTGATAGTGAAGAAAACAAAGTTTGCTGCATATATGATAATGATAGTGTGTTTGGGGGGAAACAAAGAAAAAAACAGTCTGCAATATACTAGCTGGTGGAGTACAAGTGACCTTAATGACTGATTCTGGGTCACCCTATTCCATTGTCAACAAAAACAAATGGGAAGAATTATTCAGTACTGTAATTGGCCCTGAATTGGAAAGTCCTGATGTGCATCCTGTAAGCTACACAGGGGAACCAATCGAGCTACTAGGTTTTCGTAAACTCACCTTTGAGTTTAAAGGAAGGCAAGCAGTTTGTAAACTGTAAGTGTAAGTGTCTTTAGCTGGCCCATGTGAGTTAGGTTGGTGGGACTAGGTGAGCTGGGGATAAGTTTAGATCCTAATAGTCCGGATCCTGTTTTGAGCATGGATCCTGAACATAAAGACCTATGTGAGGAGTTTGTTACAAAGTTTCCCGGTGTTTTTTCTGGGAGCATTGGTGAACTCAAGGGGTGTTCACATAAAATATTCCTGAAGGAAAATGCTAATCCATGCATCCATAACGTTAGGAACATTCCCTTGGGTGTCAAGGATGAAGTAGTGGGAGAAATCTGGAAACTGGTTGACAATGATATAATTGAATGGGTCGCCCCCCTTATGGTCGCATGCAAGGCCAACGGCAGGGTCCGCTTGTGTGTGGATCTTAGGGAGATTACCAAAAATATTTTTATTGACGTGTGTCCTCTCCCTAGAATATCGGAGTTGCTCTCAGCTACTAAAAACATGGAATGGTTTTCCACAATAGACTTAACTTCCGCATACCATCATGTACCCCTCCATAAAGATAGTAAGCATGTTACTGCTTTTGTCACCCCGATTGGTACTTATCAGTTTAGGCGAGTTCCATTCGGATTGGCATCAGCTGCTGCTGTGTTTCAACGTATCATGCACCTCATTTTCAAGGACATGAAAAACATATTGTTCTTCCAGGATGATATCCTCATTATGGGAAAAGATAGAGAAGTACACGACAAGGTTTATTTTTAAGTTTTACAAATGTTCGATAGAAAAGGTTTAACTGCTGAAAAATCCATTGCAAAATAGTTAGGAAAAGTGTAACATACCTTGGACACAAGATAAGTGCATGTGGTATTCGTCCAAAGTCAGAGCTAGTTGACGCTATAAAAAAAGCTCCTACACCGCAGAACAAAGAGGAAGTCAGGTCCTTTTTAGGCCAGGCAGAATTTTATTAAAATGTGTGTGCAATTTTGCAGGAAAAATTTATTGCATCAGACAATTGCTCAAAAATGGAGTGTTTTCCATTGGTCTGAGGAATGCCAGTCATGTATGGATAGCATTAAAAAGATATTTGCTCTGCTCCAGCACTCCAAGGCTTCATCCCCAAACTTAACAGTTTTATCACAACTGATGCCAGTGGAACAAGTCTTGGTGCTGTGTCATCAAAAATGCAAAGTAATGGAACTGAGTGCGTAGTTGCATTTGCCTCTAGAGCGCTTCCAACCACAGAAGAAAAATATTCTGTTATTGAAAGGGAAGCTCTTGGTTGTTTGTGAGGACTTAAACACTTTAGGCAATTTTTTGGGGGGACTTGTGTCACGTTAAGAACGACCACAAACCTCTTACTAAAGTTCTAACATCGCATGGTTTAAATAATGTTTCTCCCAGGATTTCTCCCTTCTCTGTACAATTGTTGGATTTTATTTATGATATTATGTATGTTCCTGGTATTCACAATAGAATTGCAGATTTCCCGAGCAGATGTCCTCTACCTGTTTGTGAAGACACTAGTAGTGAGTGGCACCATTGGTTTGTGTCGAGTATCTTTGGCAATGAGTTAGTAAGTATACCTCATGATGACTGGATTAACAATATTTCCCTGGATGAGGATTTACATGTGGTGAGTAAGTATATTCTGATAGGGTGGCCTGAGAAATCTAATCTATGCAAGGATTTAATTCCATTTTGGGAGGTGAGGAATGAACTTTCCTTTGAAAACAAACTCTTACTCAGGGGTGGTAAGTTGGTTCCACCTAAACTTTTCCCTGAAAAGATTGTTAACTTTTGTCCTGAAGGCCATTTGGGGATTCTTAAAATGAAGTGTAGAATTAAACAATCTTACTGGTGGCCAGGTGTTGACAAGGACATCGAAAGGGTTGTCCGTGATTGTGTTGAGTGTACTTACTCTGACAATAGTTTAATCACTTTTAAACCAACCTTACATCCCATTGTAGTTCCTAGCGTGCCATGGGAAAGGATTGGAGCAGACATTTTTGGTCCTGTTAAAACTGTGGATGGAATACAGAAGTACGTTTTTGTGATAATAGATCATTTCTCCAAATGGCCAGAATACAAGTTTGTAGAGAAAGCGGATTCTGAGAATTTGTTGTGTTTCTTGGGAGAAGTTTTCAGAAGGGAAGGTCTTCCTAAAGATTTAGTATGTGACAACGGTGGACAGTTTGTGGGTGAGTGTTTCAAGAAGTTATTAGTGACACTGGCATTGTACATAGAACAACCTCTCTTTATCACCCAGAAGGGAATGGAAGCCTTGAGAGCTTCAATAGAGTGATTAAAGGTATTATTGAGTTATCGTACAGCAATGGGAAAGATTGCGAGGATTAATTGAGGAAAATGGTTTGTGCATACAGCGTCACCCAATGCCAGTCCACTGGACATTCACCTTTTGAACTCATGAGGGGGAGATCTCCCCGCACCAAAGATAATATGGGATGGCTAAATTGTACCAAGATTGTATCCTGGTCTGTTAAGGAGGTTAAGCAATCCCTCGTGAACAAACAAAGCTATATGGTTGAGAAACATGCAGGTGCCAGTAAAGGGAGAAAAGTCAATTTACATGTTGGTGACACTGTGAGGTCAAGAAGGGAAAACTTCTACGCAAAGGAGAGAGCAAGTATTCTGCCCCTCTCAAAGTAGTTAAAAGTCTGAGTAATTCTGCACTTTTAAGTGATGGAAAGGTGTGGAATGCAAACAGAATTGATTTATTCAAAGGACATGTTGAGGTAGAGCATGCTAGAGATAAGCAGGCACAGGTTAGCATGTATGACTGGGTTGATGAGGTAGAAAACACTAAGGAGGTGTGTTCACCTAATGATTCCATCTGCATTCCTGTCAAATCTTGTGTATTGAACAGGGTACAGAGTGTTCAAGATGCAGCTTCTGCCAATGTTGAAGGAGGAGTGGTTGCTCTTGCAAAACGTTTGTCTGTAAAATCTAAGAAATTTGATGACTATATCACACATATCTACAATTAATCTCATTGTTCAATTCATTGTTACATTAAAGTGTTACTTTGACTTGTGTTTTACCTCTATTAGAACATAGAGGGGCATGTTTACAATAACTGGCGCATCCCTGCATATCAGCAGGGATGCGCCAGTTATTGTGCGCCACAGCTCCGCCACCATGGATGCGCCGCATTTACAATACGGCGCACCATGGAGCTCCAGCAATGCTCTGGGGGGCCCTATCATGTTAATGCTGCGTCAATCCTTACGCCTGCTTCAGGCAGGCGCAGGGTTTTGACGCAGCATGGGCCTAAAAGTGACTGAGTGAAATCTTGTAGATTTCACTCAGCCACTTTTAGGAGGCGTTCCTGCACCGGAACGCCCCCCCCCTGCGCAGGAACGCCTACATGTGGCGCAGGGCTTTACAACGTGACGCATCTCCCAGATGCGTCACGTTGTAAGCACCCCGCACCATGCCGCAGGATTGGCGCCACCCTTGCGTCACAAAAGTGACGCAACGGCGGCGTAAATGAGGTGCAAGGGGCTTGTAAATCTGCCCCGTAGAGTTTTAGGAACAACTTAGTATGTCTTGTGTACTATATTTTTTTTTAATCTTTTGTTTTTGGGGAAAGGGGTAAGTGTTGTGTTGGTGCTTGAGCGTGTGCTTGAGTCACCCTGGTATGTGGTGATTCTAGAGTGCTGATGAAAAAAAGGCTGTGGAGGATTATGGAAAGGAGCTGTCTGCTGGCTGTTGCGTGAGATCTTCCTTGCTGCCATGGGGGTTTAAGTAAAAAAATAAAGCTTTCAATCAACGCTACGTTTCATCTCAACACCTCACAGATGTAATGACATCAGCACCGTGAGAACCCGGAAACTACACCAAGTAATACACTCTGGCCAGGCGTGGCCAGAGGTTATAAAATAAAGGGGCTAAGACTGCTCAGGGTCTTCCGCCTGTAACTATACTGCAGTGTGCCTGTATTTCTTACCTGCCGCCACGGTGCACTACATTCATTCTGTGGCCAATTAGGTGACATCCCTACACTGGTGATGAGGGTGGTGACTCGATCCACCCCACCAACCACTAGTACCAGCTTTGCCGGCAGCTGCCCACACACACCGCAAGTCCTTCCCGAACGCCATTGCGTTCCTACCTTCGGCACAGGTGCCGCTGCACGATAAGCCCACTGAAGCCAGCTGTGCCCTTGTCAGAGTCTCCGCTGCATGGCACTGTCTTCTGCCTACCAGAGCTCCGTGGCTTCACCCGATGTTAGTACATCACCAGCCGGATCACTGACATAATATCGACTACAAAAATATAGACTTACAAAAATATCGATGCCAAAATATAGAATGCCAAAATATCGAAGTCCTATCTCCAAACAGGAAATTACAAAAATATCGAATCCAAAATATCGTTGTAAGTAATATAGTTAGTCAAAATATCGAATTTTTTAAATGTTTTAAAAGTAATGTTAAATAAATGAAATAATACATATAATTAACTGACACATACTTAAAAATACTTAAATAACAGTAAACTTAATGAATAATTAAAGTAAGTAAAAAAAAAAATTAATACATATATCTTAACGTGATATTAATTAAAAATATTAAATATTTTCTGTGTAGGATAGCGGGCGCGTAAAATTTACTATTACCACTCCAGTAAGTGCAATAGTAGGGAAAGCGTTGGATAGCGGGAGGGTAAAAATTACTATTCCCACTCCAGAGAATGCAACAGTAGGGAAAGCGTTGGATAGCGGGAGGGTAACATTTACTATTCCCACTCCAGTGAGTGCAACAGTAGGGAAAGCGTTGGATAGCGGGAGGGTAACATTTACTATTCCCACTCCAGTGAGTGCAACAGTAGGGAAAGCGTTGGATAGCGTAGGGGTAAAAATTACTATTCCCACTCCAGAGAGTGCAACAGTAGGGAAAGCGTTGGATAGCGGGAGGGTAACATTTACTATTCCCACTCCAGTGAGTGCAACAGTAGGGAAAGCGTTGGATAGCGGGAGGGTAACATTTACTATTCCCACTCCAGTGAGTGCAACAGTAGGGAAAGCGTTGGATAGCGTAGGGGTAAAAATTACTATTCCCACTCCAGAGAGTGCAACAGTAGGGAAAGCGTTGGATAGCGGGAGGGTAACATTTACTATTCCCACTCCAGTGAGTGCAACAGTAGGGAAAGCGTTGGATAGCGTAGGGGTTAAAATGACTATTCCCACGCCAGAGAGTGCAACAGTAGGGAAAGCGTTGGATAGCGGTAGGGTAAAAATTACTATTCCCACTCCAGAGAGTGCAATAATAGGGAAAACATTGGATAGCGTAGGGGTAAAAATTACTATTCCCACTCCAGAGAGTGCAACAGTAGGGAAAGCGTTGGATAGCGGGAGGGTAACATTTACTATTCCCACTCCAGTGAGTGCAACAGTAGGGAAAGCGTTGGATAGCGTAGGGGTAAAAATTACTATTCACACTCCAGAAAGTGCAACAGTAGGGAAAACGTTGGATAGCGGGAGGGTAACATTTACTATTCCCACTCCAGTGAGTGCAACAGTAGGGAAAGCGTTGGATAGCGTAGGAGTAAAAATTACTATTCCCACTCCAGAGAGTGCAACAGTAGGGAAAGCGTTGGATAGCGGGAGGGTAAAAATTACTATTCCCACTCCAGTGAGTGCAACAGTAGGGAAAGCGTTGGATAGCGGGAGGGTAAAAATTACTATTCCCACTCCAGTGAGTGCAACAGTAGGGAAAGCGTTGGATAGCGGGAGGGTAAAAATTACTATTCACACTCCAGAGAGTGCAATAATAGGGAAAGCATTGGATAGCGTAGGGGTAAAAATTACTATTCCCACTCAAGTAAGTGCAATAGTAGAGAAAATAATAAATGTATTTTTATTTTTAAATTAATTAATTATTAATACAAAAACAAGTATTACCATTAATTACCAATCACACAAGAATTGATCATTTTTAAATACCAATACATTTTTGTTTAATTAATTAACAAACAATTGTTTTTCAATAACAAACAATAAATGCAAATAATACCAATTAATAATTAATTTATAATATATTAATTAAGGATATACACAAATTATTTAAATAATTTTTTTTTCCCAATTATATTACTTCCCACCATATTCCCGTATAAACACAATACCCGCTACAAATAATAATTGAATACAATTAACATAATTATCAATTTACCTATTAATACTAATTAATTACCAATTAATACTAATTATTTACAAATTAATAATTAATCAACAACCAATTAATTTGCAATACCAATTAATAATTAACTAATAACAATTAAATTACTTCCCACCCTATTCCCCTATAAACCCACAACCCGCTACAGAAGTAAAATGCAAAATTAAATTAAAGATATATTAATTAACAATATACACAAATAAATTACATAATTATTTATTTACAATTATATTACTTGCCACCATATTCCCCTATAAACACACTGCCCGCTACAAATATTAAATGAATACAATTAACATAATTATCAATTAAACAATTAATACAAATTAATTACCAATTAATACTAATTATTTACCAATTAATAATTAATCAAGAACCAATTAATTTGCAATACCAATTAATAATTAACTAATAACAATTAAATTACTTCCCACCCTATTCCCCTATAAACCCACAACCCGTTACAGAAATAAAACGCAAAATTAAATTAAAAATAATTAATAATTCCTATAAATTATTATTTAATAATATATAATTAAATTACTTCCCACCCTATTCCCCTATAAACCCACAACCCGCTACAGAAGTAAAACGCAAAATTAAATTAAAAATAATTAATAATTCCTATAAATTATTATTTAATGTACTATAATTAAATTACTTCCCACCCTACTCCCCTATAAACCCACAACCCGCTACGGAATTAAATTACAAAAAAATAAAAAAACATAAAATTCAATAATTTAAAAATATTCTAACATACATTCCAATATTAATACATACTTTTAACACATATACTAACACTTAAAACACTATAAAAAAATCGATATTTTTAACAACTATATTATTGCAATCGATATTTCTTACCTGTTTTTCGATATTCTTCACCACTATATTTTTGCAAGTCGATATTCTGTCCATTCGATATTAAAAACTCGATATTCTTGCTACTCGATATTTTTTTTTCGATATTATGTCTATTTACCCACCAGCCAGATGCTGGCACTTGGCCGGTCCGCATCGAGAGCTGTTACTTGTGGTTGCCCCCTCACGCTCAGACGAGCGTCCTCAGCCAAACTCCTCATTGGAGGACCGTGGGCCTGCTGCCTGCCCCACGCCCTGAAGCATTTAACCCCCGGTGCAAGTAAGACCAGGAAAGAGAAAAAAAAAAGTAAAGAAAAATGAAATAATTAATTCCCTTGTGGTATACATGAACAGAACTCAAGAGGACAAAGAAGAAAAACATTAAAATATATATATATATGAAAAATAAAAATATAATGGAAAAGAAAAATCCATCTGCCTACCTGCCAGATGTCCTACTGGAAAACCATACAATCTCCACACACTAAGCACCAGAAACCAGGTGCCTTTTAGGATGCAACAAAGCAAGCACAAGCTGCCACAACTGACACTTTCTGAAATCCTCAAAAAAAGCACGAGCTGCCACAACTGACACTTGCTAAGATCCTTATCAAGTACTAGCTGCAATGAATTTTCTTCCCCTGCCCAGTGGGTAAGCCAGTCCACCCCTCATTTTCATCTGCACTATCTTTCAGCCATGGCTGATGAAGCAGGCAATGCTGGCCCCCAGCAGGTACAGCCTCTTGCCCCACATACATCCAAGCACACACAAGTCAGTGCGCTGCCGCCGTTCAGAGAACTTGCGAACCCTACCACCACCTTGCCTCGCTGGAAGACCTGAATTCGGAGGTTGGACAACTACTTCGTTGTGGCCCAGAAGACCGACAGCATGGTGAAGAGGCCCCTTCTGCTCCATTATGCTGGGGAGGAAATCTACAAACTCTTCACGCAATTACCCAACACAGGAGCAGCAAATGACTGTGATGCAGTAGCCAGAGCACTCAATGCGCACTTTGAACCACAACTCAACCTTCGACTATGAGCGCTTCAAACTCCGCTAAACCTGCCAACGGGAAGGGGAGTCCATGGACACCTTCTACGCACGTTTGAAAGAACTAGCCAGCACGTGCTCTGCTGATGATTAACTTAAAGAGGTGGAAGCGCAAATCATACTAGCGAATTTCGCTGCGCACGCTGCATCGCATGTTGCGATGCAGTGCGCACAAAGGAATTTGTTTTATTTATTTAAATGTGTGCTTACCTCTGTTCGTCCATATTCCGGTGTTTACATTTCCCCACCCTGCCCCTCCCCCGCCCCGCCTCACTGCCCCACGTGAACTCCCTCCACGGACCGCTACTGTGTCCGGGGCTGGAAGCCACTGTCGATGACTTTATGCAACAATGTCCATCCAGCAAGATGACAAGTACTCAAGAACCCCCAGCACCTATCATCACCAAACAACGATGCTCAATCTCCTGATCCCAGATAAGCTTGAACTTCAGGAGCTTTCCAGACCCAATAGTTTAAGTTGTTGTTGTATACTTTATTCGATAAAAAAATGTCATCATAAAAGTAAATGTACAATAATCATGACCTATATAAACATCACAATACAAAATAATGCAATTAACTCATTAGACTTGCTCTACTTTAGACATCATAATACATCACAATACAAGGGGATGCAATTAAAACTCATCAGGCTTACTCTGCATTAGACAACATAACTACACATTTCCCCTTCTATATATATGTCTGTGGCAACTAACCTGACCCTAGGAGCATTCCTTCATGAAGGCGCTCCGGCCTGCAAGGTGAGTTGGAGCTTAAGTCTTCTCATACGTATCATCCAAGCACTTCCGATGAATTTGGCAACACCACACACCATCGAGGGAGAGGATGTATCAGTACAAAGGACCCGCAGGGCCATTACATGGCATCTAAGGCCCAAGCCCTTGCATAGGGGTTTTAGCCAAATCCTCCTAGCCACCTTGTAAGCTGGGCAAGCAAACATAAGGTGCGCCACAGACTCAATAGGGGCTACACAGCACGGACAGGCCTTTGATAAGCCACTTTGAATATTCCATCCAGAGGTAAAAGCATTTACAGGAAGAATCCCAAACCTGACTTTTAAATATAGTGATCTGTCCAAGGGTTTCTCAATAAAGTCAAGGAGTGGTTCGAATAACCTAGACTCCTTAAACTCTAGGAAATGCTCAGTGAGAGAACCCCCTACACCTCTACAGGAAGTCTCCTGCTGGACCCACTCCCAATACAGCTTCTTAATAACTAGTTTAGGTGGCGGGGATTGACTCTTCCAAAGATCACTTAGGCCTATATATCCAACCAGCTGCCTCAAATTACTCAGCCACTTAATCCTATTGCCTTTATCTAGCAAGATAAGTTCATCCAAAGCAGCTGCATAGTTCTTGAGCTCCTTAGTCCTTCTCAGTCGGACCCAAAAGAGTAGAGGGCGAAGGCGCACTGTTTCTTTAAGAGGGCGCCTGCCCATATCTAAACGTAATGGTATTAATGGGGTAGAAACTGGTAAGGCAACCAAATCTCTCAAGAACTTATTTTCTGAAGTAATTAGGTCCGGGATGTTCTCGAACCCCCAGAGTTCAGAACCATACAGGCCAGTTGGTAATATTTGGGCTTCATAAATTGCGAGGGCAGGAGCCACAGGTTTACTCGCAGACGCCCTATGCTCTCGCATGACCACCCCTGCAACTCTTTTAAAATTTAATAGCATTTTAGCCAGATGATCATTCCAGCTCATCCGGCTGTTCACCCTAACACCCAAGTAGTCAAAGGAGTCCACCATCTCCAAAGACGCACCATTAAGCGTGAGATTATTCTTAAATCTTTTGGAAGGGGAAAGGGCCATGAGCTTAGTTTTAGAGGTGTTAATTGTGAGTCCCCTGTCATTACAAAACTCACTGAAGCGGTACAATAACTTTTGGAGGCCTACTGGGGTTTTCGAGATCAGAATGGTATCGTCCGCGAAGAGAAGGGTTGGAGTTTTTTCCCCTGCCAGGGATGGCGCATCCGCCGGCTCTTCCCTCAGATGGTCCACCACACCATTCACAAATAAGGAAAAAAGAGTCGGCGCCATAACACATCCCTGACGAACTCCCCTTCTCACGGGCACCCTCTCGGTCAATTGGCCTTGGGTACCCCATCTGATTCTCGCATAATTACCCTCGTGGAGCTTCACTATAAGGTTCAAAAGGGGGCCCGGGAAGCCCATCTTCTCCAAGATATCCCACAGCCTAGCTCGGGGGACAAGGTCGAACGCCATCCTGAGATCTATGAACGCCAGGTAGAGACTACCATGATTAATTGACACAGTTTTCCAATAGATCGCAAAGAAGCGGAAGACCTGGTCCATCGTGCCCACTTTTTTCCGAAAACCGGCCTGGAAATGGGAGAGAACCTGCTCCTCCTCCATCCATGCACCAACTCGCAAGATGATGACCCTGCCAACCACTTTCTGAATCACGTCAATCAGACTGATCGGTCTGTAGTTGGCAGGGTCGTCCCTATCACCCTTTTTATAAACAGTGATCACCTCGGCACCCTTCCACGAATCTGGGACGGGATGTCCCTTGGAAATTAAATTCATTATTAATGCAATGAGTGTGGCCCAGGCTATGGGTTCTTTCAAAAGAAGATCCCCCGGGATGCCATCTTGACCAGCAGCCTTCTTCGGGGTTAGATGTCTTATGGCCAATACTACCTCCGAAGTCACGAATGGCTCCTCAAGCGTCGATAAAAGAGGGGCCCGTCTGGCTGGATCATAAGAAGGAGATTCAGTTGCATCTTGTCCGCCGTATAAAATTGAAAAATGGGAATACCATTGTTGGCTAGTAATGTGATTCGCCAATATAGACCTATTGTAGTTTCTGGCCTTATTAATCAATTCCCAAAACAGCGAAGCATTTTTCATTTTAGATGCGTATTTAAGGTCCTGCCAGTACTGTTCCTCCCACTCTTTTTTAGCCCGCACTTGTTCATTCGCGTACTCCCTCCTGGCTACTATAACTAAAAGTTGATTCTTTTTGCGCAGGGCAACAGTTAGCTCCCGTCTTTTAGCCCGGCACTTTGCAGAGTACCAGGGATTACTGGGTTTAGGGGGTTTTGTTTTAGAGCTCTGGGTTAAGAAATGTTTGCCAACTTCCTCAATGGCATTTTTGTATATCTGAGGAAAAAGCGACTCCTGAGCATCCCCTGTTCCCGAGGCTAATCCCGCCAACTCTCTAGTCAGCTCATCAATGTGCATCTTGATCTTTACCAATTTATCTGGGTGAGAGCTAACCTTGTCCCATTTCAATCTTCGATTGCCATCATATGGGACCACCTCCTTTGTTAACCTCAATGGGGCTGGTTTTGGACCACCTTTTAAGTTGCTCCACCCTAACATCAAACATAAGGGGTTGTGGTCACTATCCTGCGTGGGAACCACCTCCATATCAACTAGGTCACACCACATAGTGACATCCAATAAGATATAGTCAATTCGGGACGGGCTGCTAAGTCTATTAAACGTCATGGCTCCATCCCGATCAGAAAGTGATCTACCGTTTGCTGCTCTTAAGTTAAAATCCACGGTAAGAGCATTAATCTGTAATGCCTTAGCTGACCATTTTTTGATCGGAGGTAATAACAATGCAGGGATAGACCAACTAGCATCCTCCTCCTCTATACCCAGGGGATCATCCCCACTTAGGGGTTCAAATGTGCAATTGAAGTCCCCCCCCACAAGTATTTTAGAGTTTAAGGGGCAATTAACTAATGCCTGTTCTAAAAATGTAAAAGTACAAGACGTTTTGTCTCCCGGAGTCCCTCTAGCATAAATATTAAATAACTCAATCTTACTATCCTTTGTCTGGCCTTCAAATGAAAGGTGTTGAATGTCCCTACATTCCAAATCATGAGTTGAAATATTCCAATTTAAATCTATTTTTATCCATACATGTAAGCCCCCAGCAGGTCTGCCCTTACCACAGCTGTAAGCGGGTACCCAAAAAGTTGCATATCCAGCTTTGTATACTGGTAATAGGCTCCAAGTTTCTTGGAACATACATATATCAAATTTTTCAATAAAGTTGTTCCATTCTGGGAGAGCCAATTTTTTATCTAACCCAGCTATGTTCCAAGATACCAGACGGATAACATCTTTACCACTAATGGGTGGAGCAAAAATAACTCCATTATCATCATCCAATACCCCTGGGTTAGGTTCGTTGGAAGTTTCAAAATGGTCTGTAAGATTTAAAAGATGACATTCATCACTACTACAGCCCACAGGTAGTGAGTGAGTAATAGCGAGGGACCTAGTAACAACCATACTTTTAGGATCCGGAAGAACCATGTCTCTGATAGGGGGTTCATTGACCTCTCCAGAGATCTCAATTACGTTCCCCACTAGCCTGGCAGCACGTGGGCTGCCCCAATTACCCTTCCTGGACTGTAAACTTCAATCACAGTCATCCATGCCCGTAAAAACATCAAACCTATTCACTAGCTCCAGTGGCGTAAAAGGCCTCAAATGCTCCATTCTCCGGTTGCTATTCCTGGTGGCTCTGGGAGGGATCATATTCCAACCTTGGGGATCAGGTCGCAAATTCTTACCATGTAATACTGTAGGAATAACTGGATGAGCTCTAGCATTATTCCTGGCATGGATTGGAAGAAACACCAAGGACCTAGGGTAAAAATAAATCAAGGCTCGAGGGCTAATTCGGCTATTACCATTACCTAAGGGCCAATTCAATATAAAGTCAACCGCTCCTGGATCTCTAAAATTAATCAGAACTATATCTCCCTCGACATCTTTACATCTACCACCGAGCCAAGGGAGACGTCTGACATGCAATATCTCACCATTAAAAATCTTATTTATAGGTCTATATATACTTAACCAATGTATAATTTTATTTTTCAGCTGATAAAAGTCTTCTCTCTTATTATCTGTCAATGTAGGAACCCCCGTCAAGACCACCACCAAGGGCACAGCTTCGGGAGGTAATTCTACCTGTGGCCCATGGTTCCCTAGGCCCCCATTCCAACTAGAGCTTCCCCGCTCCTGTCTTGTAATCCCCATCGGTGCAATGGTGGTCCCTTCCAAGGGGTCGACGACGGGCTTACTAGTTAGTTGTTTCACAGTCGTTGGAGGCCCTTTCGTATGATGGTCAAGCACTAAGTGATTAGGGACCTGTGGTGTATTTTTACTAAAATGGGGAGTTTCCTGGGAAGCATTAATGGGGGGTAAGGGGGCCTGGGGAGTTGCCCTATTCACTTGGACCTTATCAGCGGCAATCATATTACTTAATGCGGATTCAATGTCCTCTAACCTATGCTCCAACCTCCTCAAACTGTCAGTAATGGGCAATATAAAAGTACTAAACAAATCTCCCAGTTTGGTTTGGAGAGCAGTAGAAAGAGCGGCCGACTGCGGAGGTACATCAGCGGACAAATCAGTCTCAGGGTTATTCACAACTAATTCAGAGCCTACAGAGAGGGAAAGAGAGGCCGGTTTTAATCTAATATCTGGCCCAGTCGCCAACCCCAAAGCATTTCCATTTGCAGCCTTAGTGTGTTGGCCAAAGTCAGAATGGTTAATCCTAGTTTTAGCCAGGCCCGCCCCCTCCTTGCGTCTTATTTTCCTAGGGGGAGGACCATGAATTTTCCCCTTGACCAATTTCTTGGCCTTTTTCCCTGTTGGTTTTCCACGGCATAAAAGCTGTGTTTTAGAAACCATAGGGCTTTCTATACAATTTAGAGGAAGAGAGTCACTAATGACATGAACACTAGGAGCACAATTTATAGGAGAACAGTCACGTAGTGAAAAAGGAACACTATCTTGAGAAAAAAGGACATCATGGGGACCACAATTGCCACAATCACCTGGGGGGACCTGGGAAATAGAGTCCTCGGGAGCCCTACGTTTCATGTTCTCGACTGAGCGACGACGCTCAGTTCTGCGCTCGGCCATTAAAATACCCCTATCATCATCCATTCCGATCTTCTTAAAATAACTATCTAGAGGGCCATTTAATACGCCCCCCGGTTTTTCCCCTAGCACTTTATTTTCAATCAAGGCCATTGCAATGATATTATACCGTGGTAACTACAATGTCAATAACCGGGCCCTGCCCGGCCTCGTTCGGCCTCTGAGGGCCTTAGAGGGCCCGCCCTTTGCCCGGGCTTAGCCCGGGACACGCCCCGGACGCGTCCCGCGTACGCGTAGGCACAGAGTCAGTTATAGTATGAAAGGAAGGAGGAGCCGGGAAGAGTCACCAGCTGCGGCCAATGTCCGTCAATCAGAGAGGCCGCTGGTACTCGCAGTCCCGGGTAGGTGTTTAGCAGTCCTTAGTGCTCCCGCGCCAATTCCCCACAGCAATCGCCAATCTCCTCCTGTATCTGTAAATACCTCAGACAGCCCACGAACAGAGTACTGGCTCCGAGCGACTCCCGCGAAGCGGGGGCCGCGAGGTGCTATGAGGTGAGGAAGGGAGGGGCCGGGAAGAGTCACCAGCTGCGGCCAATGTCCGTCAATCAGAGAGGCCGCTGGTACTCGCAGTCCCGGGTAGGTGTTTAGCAGTCCTTAGTGCTCCCGCGCCAATTCCCCACAGCAATCGCCAATCTCCTCCTGTATCTGTAAATACCTCAGACAGCCCACGAACAGAGTACTGGCTCCGAGCGGCTCCCGCGAAGCGGGGGCCGCGAGGCGCTATGAGGTGAGGAAGGGAGGGGCCGGGAAGAGTCACCAGCTGCGGCCAATGTCCGTCAATCAGAGAGGCCGCTGGTACTCGCAGTCCCGGGTAGGTGTTTAGCAGTCCTTAGTGCTCCCGCGCCAATTCCCCACAGCAATCGCCAATCTCCTCCTGTATCTGTAAATACCTCAGACAGCCCACGAACAGAGAACTGGCTCCGAGCGGCTCCCGCGAAGCGGGGGCCGCGAGGCGCTATGAGGTGAGGAAGGGAGGGGCCGGGAAGAGTCACCAGCTGCGGCCAATGTCCGTCAATCAGAGAGGCCGCTGGTACTCGCAGTCCCGGGTAGGTGTTTAGCAGTCCTTAGTGCTCCCGCGCCAATTCCCCACAGCAATCGCCAATCTCCTCCTGTATCTGTAAACACCTCAGACAGCCCACGAACAGAGTACTGCCTCCGAGCGGCTCCCGCGAAGCGGGGGCCGCGAGGCGCTATGAGGTGAGGAAGGGAGGGGCAGGGAAGAGTCAACAGCTGCGGCCAATGTCCGTCAATCAGAGAGGCCGCTGGTGCTCGCAGTCCCGGGTAGGTGTTTAGCAGTCCTTAGTGCTCCCGCGCCAATTCCCCACAGCAATCGCCAATCTCCGCCTGTATCTGTAAATACCTCAGACAGGCCACGAACAGAGTACTGGCTCCGAGCAGCCCCCGTGAAGCGGGGGCCACGAGGCGCTATGAGGTGAGGAAGGGAGGGGCCGGGAAGAGTCACCAGCTGCGGCCAATGTCCGTCAATCAGAGAGGCCGCTGGTACTCGCTGTCCCGGGTAGGTGTTTAGCAGTCCTTAGTGCTCCCGCGCCAATTCCCCACAGCAATCGCCAATCTCCTCCTGTATCTGTAAATACCTCAGACAGCCCACGAACAGAGTACTGGCTCCGAGCGGCTCCCGCGAAGCGGGGGCCGTGAGGCGCTATGAGGTGAGGAAGGGAGGGGCCGGGAAGAGTCACCAGCTGCGGCCAATGTCCGTCAATCAGAGAGGCCGCTGGTACTCGCAGTCCCGGGTAGGTGTTTAGCAGTCCTTAGTGCTCCCGCGCCAATTCCCCACAGCAATCGCCAATCTCCTCCTGTATCTGTAAATACCTCAGACAGCCCACGAACAGAGTACTGGCTCCGAGCGGCTCCCGCGAAGCGGGGGCCGCGAGGCGCTATGAGGTGAGGAAGGGAGGGGCCGGGAAGAGTCACCAGCTGCGGCCAATGTCCGTCAATCAGAGAGGCCGCTGGTACTCACAGTCCCGGGTAGGTGTTTAGCAGTCCTTAGTGCTCCCGCGCCAATTCCCCACAGCAATCGCCAATCTCCTCCTGTATCTGTAAATACCTCAGCCAGCCCACGAACAGAGTACTGGCTCCGAGCAGCACCCACGAAGCGGGGGCCGCGAGGCGCTATGAGGTGAGGAAGGGAGGGGCCGGGAAGAGTCACCAGCTGCGGCCAATGTCCGTCAATCAGAGAGGCCGCTGGTACTCGCAGTCCCGGGTAGGTGTTTAGCAGTCCTTAGTGCTCCCGCGCCAATTCCCCACAGCAATCGCCAATCTCCTCCTGTATCTGTAAATACCTCAGACAGCCCACGAACAGAGTACTGGCTCCGAGCGGCTCCCGCGAAGCGGGGGCCGCGAGGCGCTATGAGGTGAGGAAGGGAGGGGCCGGGAAGAGTCACCAGCTGCGGCCAATGTCCGTCAATCAGAGAGGCCGCTGGTACTCGCAGTCCCGGGTAGGTGTTTAGCAGTCCTTAGTGCTCCCGCGCCAATTCCCCACAGCAATCGCCAATCTCCTCCTGTATCTGTAAACACCTCAGACAGCCCACGAACAGAGTACTGCCTCCGAGCGGCTCCCGCGAAGCGGGGGCCGCGAGGCGCTATGAGGTGAGGAAGGGAGGGGCCGGGAAGAGTCACCAGCTGCGGCCAATGTCCGTCAATCAGAGAGGCCGCTGGTACTCGCAGTCCCGGGTAGGTGTTTAGCAGTCCTTAGTGCTCCCGCGCCAATTCCCCACAGCAATCGCCATTCTCCGCCTGTATCTGTAAATACCTCAGACAGGCCACGAACAGAGTACTGGCTCCGAGCAGCCCCCGTGAAGCGGGGGCCACGAGGCGCTATGAGGTGAGGAAGGGAGGGGCCGGGAAGAGTCACCAGCTGCGGCCAATGTCCGTCAATCAGAGAGGCCGCTGGTACTCGCAGTCCCGGGTAGGTGTTTAGCAGTCCTTAGTGCTCCCGCGCCAATTCCCCACAGCAATCGCCAATCTCCTCCTGTATCTGTAAACACCTCAGACAGCCCACGAACAGAGTACTGCCTCCGAGCGGCTCCCGCGAAGCGGGGGCCGCGAGGCGCTATGAGGTGAGGAAGGGAGGGGCCGGGAAGAGTCACCAGCTGCGGCCAATGTCCGTCAATCAGAGAGGCCGCTGGTACTCGCAGTCCCGGGTAGGTGTTTAGCAGTCCTTAGTGCTCCCGCGCCAATTCCCCACAGCAATCGCCATTCTCCGCCTGTATCTGTAAATACCTCAGACAGGCCACGAACAGAGTACTGGCTCCGAGCAGCCCCCGTGAAGCGGGGGCCACGAGGCGCTATGAGGTGAGGAAGGGAGGGGCCGGGAAGAGTCACCAGCTGCGGCCAATGTCCGTCAATCAGAGAGGCCGCTGGTACTCGCAGTCCCGGGTAGGTGTTTAGCAGTCCTTAGTGCTCCCGCGCCAATTCCCCACAGCAATCGCCAATCTCCTCCTGTATCTGTAAATACCTCAGACAGCCCACGAACAGAGTACTGGCTCCGAGCGGCTCCCGCGAAGCGGGGGCCGTGAGGCGCTATGAGGTGAGGAAGGGAGGGGCCGGGAAGAGTCACCAGCTGCGGCCAATGTCCGTCAATCAGAGAGGCCGCTGGTACTCGCAGTCCCGGGTAGGTGTTTAGCAGTCCTTAGTGCTCCCGCGCCAATTCCCCACAGCAATCGCCAATCTCCTCCTGTATCTGTAAATACCTCAGACAGCCCACGAACAGAGTACTGGCTCCGAGCGGCTCCCGCGAAGCGGGGGCCGCGAGGCGCTATGAGGTGAGGAAGGGAGGGGCCGGGAAGAGTCACCAGCTGCGGCCAATGTCCGTCAATCAGAGAGGCCGCTGGTACTCACAGTCCCGGGTAGGTGTTTAGCAGTCCTTAGTGCTCCCGCGCCAATTCCCCACAGCAATCGCCAATCTCCTCCTGTATCTGTAAATACCTCAGCCAGCCCACGAACAGAGTACTGGCTCCGAGCAGCACCCACGAAGCGCGGGCCGCGAGGCGCTATGAGGTGAGGAAGGGAGGGGCCGGGAAGAGTCACCAGCTGCGGCCAATGTCCGTCAATCAGAGAGGTCGCTGGTACTCGCAGTCCCGGGTAGGTGTTTAGCAGTCCTTAGTGCTCCCGCGCCAATTCCCCACATCAATCGCCAATCTCCTCCTGTATCTGTAAATACCTCAGACAGCCCACGAACAGAGTACTGGCTCCGAGCGGCTCCCGCGAAGCGGGGGCCGCGAGGCGCTATGAGGTGAGGAAGGGAGGGGCCGGGAAGACTCACCAGCTGCGGCCAATGTCCGTCAATCAGAGAGGCCGCTGGTCCTCACAGTCCCGGGTAGGTGTTTAGCAGTCCTTAGTGATCCCGCGCCAATTCCCCACAGCAATCGCCAATCTCCTCCTGTATCTGTAAATACCTCAGACAGCCCACGAACAGAGAACTGGCTCCGAGCGGCACCCACGAAGCGGGGGCCGCGAGGCGCTATGAGGTGAGGAAGGGAGGGGCCGGGAAGAGTCACCAGCTGCGGCCAATGTCCGTCAATCAGAGAGGCCGCTGGTACTCGCAGTCCCGGGTAGGTGTTTAGCAGTCCTTAGTGCCCCCGCGCCAATTCCCCACTGTAATCGCCAATCTCCTCCTGTATCTGTAAATACCTCAGACAGCCCACGAACAGAGTACTGGCTCCGAGCGGCTCCCGCGAAGCGGGGGCCGCGAGGCGCTATGAGGTGAGGAAGGGAGGGGCCGGGAAGAGTCACCAGCTGCGGCCAATGTCCGTCAATCAGAGAGGCCGCTGGTACTCGCAGTCCCGGGTAGGTGTTTAGCAGTCCTTAGTGCTCCCGCGCCAATTCCCCACAGCAATCGCCAATCTCCTCCTGTATCTGTAAATACCTCAGACAGCCCACGAACAGAGTACTGGCTCCGAGCAGCTCCCCCGAAGCGGGGGCCGCGAGGCGCTATGAGGTGAGGAAGGGAGGAGCCGGGAAGAGTCACCAGCTGCGGCCAATGTCCGTCAATCAGAGAGGCCGCTGGTACTCGCAGTCCCGGGTAGGTGTTTAGCAGTCCTTAGTGCTCCCGCGCCAATTCCCCACAGCAATCGCCAATCTCCTCCTGTATCTGTAAATACCTCAGACAGCCCACGAACAGAGTACTGGCTCCGAGCGGCTCCCGCGAAGCGGGGGCCGCGAGGCGCTATGAGGTGAGGAAGGGAGGGGCCGGGAAGAGTCACCAGCTGCGGCCAATGTCCGTCAATCAGAGAGGCCGCTGGTACTCGCAGTCCCAGGTAGGTGTTTAGCAGTCCTTAGTGCTCCCGCGCCAATTCCCCACAGCAATCGCCAATCTCCTCCTGTATCTGTAAATACCTCAGACAGCCCACGAACAGAGTACTGGCTCCGAGCGGCTCCCGCGAAGCGGGGGCCGCGAGGCGCTATGAGGTGAGGAAGGGAGGGGCCGGGAAGAGTCACCAGCTGCGGCCAATCAATAGTTTAAGTAATGGAGTCTACACCATTCACAAATGTTGCCCCAGTGCTAGAGAAGCCTTTGCCCTATTGGGACTCCCCCACGAGATAAAGACTGACAACAGACCACCATTTCAAGGGGCTGACTTCAGGGACCTACTCATATCTCTTGGCATAAGACATCGCCGCATCACCCCGCAATGGCCCCAGGCCAATGGTGAAGCTGAACGTTTTATGCGTATGCTGAAAAAAGCACTACGCATCACAGT
Source organism: Triturus cristatus (assembly GCF_964204655.1). Lineage (NCBI taxonomy): Eukaryota > Metazoa > Chordata > Amphibia > Caudata > Salamandridae > Triturus > Triturus cristatus. The sequence goes on from NC_140593.1 coordinate 202,324,226, forward strand.
GGCAGAGTGTAACAATCCTGGGATAAGCCTGCACAGATTCCTGTGAGAATACTGAGGAATGCCACACTGCATCACGCAATAGTCCCCTTGGTCTTTAGTGGTCATTGAACATCGGTGGGACACCATCCCTGTGTGCAGCCAGTGGCCACTGATGCCGAATGAACCAGCAGGTATCCAAGCCCGGCGCACCTGGACCAATGAACGTGTCAGCCTGAAATGGAGCACCAAGTCCCGACAGCTACAACCTGGTGATCTGGTGTTGATACAAGATCGGTGGCCCGGATGGAAAATCCAGATGCCTTTGATCCTGGCACGTGGACTACCTCAAGTGTGAATGGGACTATGATCATTGCCAAGCAGGGACGAGAAGTTGTCACCAGAAATGTGTTGTGGTTACAGAAAGTAGACCACCCCAGCCAAGATATCACCCGTCAGGAGATGAAAAAACAGACTGGGGTATACTGAGCCCCAGAAAGAAGTGCCCCTGCCAGTCCTCACATTGAGTCACCAGGGGTGAGAGGAGTCATGGACACAAACCTCAGCAAGAGTCTAATGATGGTGACAGAAGTAGTTGCTCCCACCCTCAACGTTATAACCTGAGGCCAAATTCACTGCCAAGCCAGAGACTGAGAGACTCACCTTACCTTCTGACACCGCTAGACCACCAGGCACTCAACACGCTGTTGGTTCCCCTCGCCGCCACTCGTGAACGCTGGCCGCAGTGGGGGGGAACTACAGCTCCCGGCAGCCCTAGCACCGGCCAGGACTTCCTTCCGGCTTGTTCCGCGCCCGGAGGCGCTACAAATACAGAGGCTCCCTCGGTGGAGCGGGGGACTCACCTTACCTTCTGACACCGCTAGACCACCAGGCACTCAACAGGGACGGGACGCTAACGCTGTTGGTTCCCCTCGCCGCCACTCGTGAACGCTGGCCGCAGTGGGGGGGAACTACAGCTCCCGGCAGCCCTAGCACCGGCCAGGACTTCCTTCCGGCTTGTTCCGCGACCGGAGGCGCTACAAATACAGAGGCTCCCTCGGTGGAGCGGGGGACTCACCTTACCTTCTGACACCGCTAGACCACCAGGCACTCAACAGGGACGGGACGCTAACGCTGTTGGTTCCCCTCGCCGCCACTCGTGAACGCTGGCCGCAGTGGGGGGGAACTACAGCTCCCGGCAGCCCTAGCACCGGCCAGGACTTCCTTCCGGCTTGTTCCGCGACCGGAGGCGCTACAAATACAGAGGCTCCCTCGGTGGAGCGGGGGACTCACCTTACCTTCTGACACCGCTAGACCACCAGGCACTCAACAGGGACGGGACGCTAACGCTGTTGGTTCCCCTCACCGCCACTCGTGAACGCTGGCCGCAGTGGGGGGGAACTACAGCTCCCGGCAGCCCTAGCACCGGCCAGGACTTCCTTCCGGCTTGTTCCGCGCCCGGAGGCGCTACAAATACAGAGACTCCCTCCGCGTCGCGGGACGCGCGCGGGCGACGCCGGGCTGAGCCCGGACAGAGGGCGGGCCGTCTGTGGCCGTTCGGGGCCAGACGAGGCCGGGCTGGGCCACCTCTCTAAGGCAAGTGAACATTGCAAGCTTGGATATATCCCGTCGCACACCACTTGCTGCATCTCAGTTACCTATGTATGTAATTTTGTGACTTGCACTAACCAGAAGACTGCCTCACGAGTACGTTAGAAGGCCTTCCCCCCCAAAATCGCACAAACACTAAACTGTGACTGATTGGTTGCTGGCTTGCTTCGTGCTCTTACCATCTCTTGCTATCTGAAGCTCCTGACCCGTTTTGAATCACTGCCAGCAAATAGAATTAGATAGAGCTCCCAGCAACCATCTTGATCTAAGAATCATAACTTATAACCAAAATAAGAGGATAGCCGTCGTTCCCTTTCTTGTGTGTAACTTAACTTATAATTTATAATTTATTGTGTTGCATATGTGTTAGTTGTACATGATACTCAGACACCCTATCCTAGGACAACTACGGAGACCTATATAAATTCAAGGTCAACTATTGCTATCTTGGGTGAGAATGGACAATGTGGTGCCAAGCATATTGCGAATGGGGGGCTAACTACTGCAAACCCACCTTCACATGAAAATATTGTCTCACACATTATTGCGGATGCTGCAGTTGAATTCCCATCTGTTAGATTAATAACATGGAATATAGCAGGGGTAACTAGGAACATGCAGGATGAGGTTTGGTGCTCTTACATTGAGAATTTTGATATCATTCTCCTGCAGGAGACCTGGGCTATAGATATGCCTCATAGACTGTGTTATAGAACATTCAGTCGTGGCGCAGTGCCGTCAGCGAGAGGAAGAGCATCTGGGGGTCTGGTGATCTGGATAAGGGTTACTGTGGAGGTAGACATCACATTACTGTCGATTGATTCCCCTGATATAATGGGATTAAAAATAGTAACTAGGGGAAAAGAAATTATATATTTGCTAAATGTATATAATAGACCGCATCCCCATAGCAAAGATTCACAGGTGATAGTCCTCCTTGATTCTTTTTTAAATACTTTAAGTCCAAGTAAGCAGGTAATTGCTGGAGGAGATTTTAACTGCCAATATGAGCCAATATTGGGCTTGGACACTTTATTTGAAGAACAGGACATAGCTAATAATGTCCTTCCCTTAGAGTCCAATAATATGGTAAAAAATTCAAGAGCAGCTATGCAGATTTTACAAACTTCAGTAAATCACGATTTAAGGGCGTGTAATGGCCGCTTTCAGTCCGATAGACCAGCGGCTCCAACTTTTGGTAGGGGAAATTATAGGTCCCACATAGATTTTTTAATGGTCTCCATGAGTCTATGGTATCTAATAATAGATTTTAAAATAGACCATAGAACAGAGAGTGACCATTTCCCCCTCCAACTATGGTTACATTCAGAACCTTTCGCACCTAAAACAAACATGATAGCCACGCCAAATAGCCCTGTAGGAGAACATCAGGTTTCAAACAATAGGCGCGTTATTAAGTGGCCCTATATTCTGGCCAAGGATGAAACGATGACAAACATATATAATTCCTTTGCCGATATATTGGAGGGAAGCCAAATGCCTGCTCTAGGTACTCAGGATGTCCTAGATTTACATTACAAACTAGTAGACGCACTGACTCCCCATTTAAGTAAAATCTATAAAAAGGATTCGAGCCAGAAAGGTAACCATTTAGCGACAACAAACCAATGGTACAACAAAGATTGTCGTAATGCTAAAACTGACCTGATCCAGGCTGTAAAACTAAACGACTTCCAGGGAATCCAAGATAGTAGATTAGTATATAAAAAGACATTGGCCCAAGCAAAAAAAGCCTGGGACGATGCTCTCTGGGATGACCTTATAAATGCAGCCCACCAGAAAGACCAGGCCACATTCTGGAATCTAATCTCCAAGGGAAACAAAAAAGGCAGATCATCCAGGGACATATACCTTGATGAAAAAACCTGGTGCAATCACTTCTCTAAATTATATCGTAACACCAATGAGGAGTTGGCCATGGAGGACCAAGAGATTAATAGATTATTTGATAACAATATCCATCTATATTTTAGCTTAGAAGAAACTGTTGAGGCATTACAGGCTATTAAAATGGGCAAAGCACCAGGCCCCGACAAAATTACCGGTGACTTGCTAAAGCATGATGTAGGAATTTGGGGACCCTACATTAACTTTTTATGTAATTCGATAGTGGCTGGGACACCAATCCCCGAATCATGGAAAGGGGCTGAAATCGTTACAATTTTTAAGAAAGGGGATCGTTATGATCCAGCAAACTACCGCCCTATAAGTTTAATTGATCTTTTACAAAAAACTTTTGCCAGACATATTTTAAATAGACTTTTAATGTGGATAAAAGGGGCACAGATTTTATCTAAATACCAAGCAGGATTTAGGTTAAAAACCAGCACGGTGGATCAAGTATTCAGATTCATGTGTATTTGCTGGAAATATATTAACATAAGAAAGGGAAGCTTGTGTGTAGCATTCATTGATCTAAGGGCTGCATTTGACCTTGTACCCCGTAAATTACTATGGTCCACCCTTAATGATATGGCAGTTCCCAGTGAGTTACTTAAGGAAATAATTAGACTCCACACAGGAAATTATGCTAGAGTTAGATGGGGCAAGGGAGGAGAAATTTCGAAGGATATCCCTGTGGATCGGGGCGTCCGCCAAGGGTGTGTGTTGGCGCCCACACTCTTTTCTTTATATGTCAACAATATACCTAACTATCTAAAAGACTGTAAACATGACTCCCCGAAACTAGGAGATGAGGTGATCACCGCATTGCTTTTTGCTGATGACACAATCCTCATCTCGCAAACCCCGCAAGGCTTACAAAACCTAGTAAACACTTTTAACAACTACTGTGTGGAAAAGGGGCTAGAAATTAACTCATCTAAAACAAAATACATGTCCATAAATCCTCAGAAATCCTTTAGAAAGAATTTGGCCTTAAATAATCAGAAATTGGAATATGTGGAGAGTTTTAATTACCTGGGTATTATGCTGGATAGTATGCCCCATTGGAAAGGGCAATTGGAAAAAAGTAAATTAACTTTGAAACAAAATCTAATGCCTATCCTAAAGGTGCACGGCAGTAGTCAATCTAAAGCAATTACGCCGGCACTAGAATTATTTAAAGCAAAGGCCCAATCGGCAGCACTTTACGGCGCTGAGGTCTGGGGTTACTCCTGCAACAACACTTTTAGGAAGGAAGAGAATATCTTCATACGCAGGCTACTTAAAATACCAGTAAGAACACCGATAACTCCAGTCTTCCTGGATATTAATCTTAAAAGAACTGACCACCAAGCCACATTAAGGCCACTACTCTATTGGATTAGATTATGGACAACCCCTGAGCTGAGTGACTATAAGAATGGACTGTTAGAAATAATTAGGATTGATGAATATAAAAGTATTCCCTGGTTAAAACATATTTCCCAGTGGTTTAGAAAGCTTTGGTTTTCCCATTTTTGGGAAAACCCCCAGAACATGTTACCAATCTCAAAAAAACTTTTGAAATCTGCCTTTTGGGTATACGTAAAGAATGAAGTATCCTCTAGCTCCACACTATGTATACTGACGCAGAAATTCTTGTCCATTAAGGATACTCCTGTATTCGAACAATTTATGGACGAGATAAGACCACCACTAGCTAAAACACTGTATTTACAATTCAGATATGGGGTCCTGCAGATTGCTGCAAATACTAGTAGTTGGAGGGGCAATGAAGATGATAGTGGATTGTGTACCCTTTGCTCAAAAAAAGCAAAAGAAAATGATGCTCACGTACTGTTTTTCTGCCCAGTTTATAAAAAGCCAAGAGATCGATGGATTAAACCCTTGTGTATAAACATGGGGTTTAGATTTTTCAAAGAGGCAGAACGTACACTCAAAGCAAATACTTCACAACCAATAGTTTTCAGCTTATGTAGATTCCTATTCAATGTATATCTTATAAGGAATAAGAAAGGATGTAAGCTATAATATTCAAAGGCTGGTTAGATAACCTCCTTGCTTGGTTAGACACTATGAATTTTATTCCTTTCCCCTTTTCTAAATGTATTATAATAACCTTTTAAACATCACCTGGCTTTTAACTAATTTATATTGTTTTTAGCATAGCTGTGATAGAATTTATTGTGATTGATCTCCATATCTATTGCCTGGAATCTGGACTGTGTATTATATATGTTTTTAATATCTATGTATGTTGCTTTTATGACAAACAAGTCGAAATAAAGCTGGAATTGAATTGAATTGAATTGAGAGACTTTGCTTGCCAAGCATTCAGACGCAGGTCAATGCCAAGTTGGGGAGGGATGTAATGACCTCAGCACCACTCTGGTGGTGCTGGGATGACCCGGAAACTAAACCCTGTAACACCCTCTGGCTGGACATTGGCAGAGGTTACAAAATAAAGGGGCTAAACTGCTCAGAGTCTTCTGCCCTTAACTATACCGCAGTGTGCCTGTATTTCTTGCCTGAAGCCAACGCACACGCTACATTGATTCTGCAGCCAATTAGGTGACATCTCAACAACAGTGTCCCTCATTGGTGCCTTGACTGTGGCACCACCTGACCCAGCCCCAAGCTACTGCAGTCCGCAGGCACTCGGGAAGTAGCGGGGAAGCAGGATTGAGAGAGAAATGTCCTGTGCAGCCCAGAACCCGCACAAACTGACATGGGCAGCAGAAACTAGGGTCTAAGGGCAAAAAGCTGGCTAACTGGGATGGCAATGTCTTCTGGGGATGCTCCTGTCCAAGAGACACTGGGTGGCATAATAAAATGGACTGGGAACGTTTGTGGCCCCGCCCAGAGAAATCCATACTGTGTGTCTGTGTGTTTTCTTGAGTCATGCTGTTCCGCTGCTTAGGACCCCAGGTTTTCTGCCTGCTGCCCTAGCGCAGCATGATACAATGTTCAAGGTTTCAATATGCTTTTGTGTGACATTCCATTGCAACATGTGTGACACTTTGATTGACAGTTTCTTGGGAAAAACAAGCAGTGGAATCAGAAAACTCTGGAGACCTTGGAACTAAGGCATCACCCCTAAAGTGCCTATGGATGGTCAGTAAACTACCTCCCCATGCATGATCCTACTGGAAACATACATTTAAACACGTGTTTTAAACTAATCTCAGGGTCTGAGACTATTTTCTCAAGGCTGCTCGCGTCGGTTTACAGTGCAGTCAATAGATTTTCTTTACAGCTTGTAGATTGGTAGTATGCATTTTGTAATAACTTCTAAATTGGAATCTTATATACGATAACAAGGGAAAATTATGCCCTACCTCCTACAACAAGTGGCCTTGAAAGAAATCCCCCACATTACATGTTTACCCAAGCTCAAACACCCTTTCCTTGTGGTGAGTACTCTTTTGGTAGCCGGATATGGCTGTGCTACAGAAATGCCAAACCAAAGTCCCATGCATACATGTACTTTATGGAGAATAATATAATCTTATAGTAGGGTGTGACCTCCTTCCTTTGGGACCACCACCTCCCCGGGGCAACCAAGTAAACTGATGTGGGGGAGGCCCTTATGGCTTCCTCCGCAGCCCTGGGGACTGGCACCTCCCCGGGGATTTATCTGTAATAGAAGTGGTGGGCTACATGGCCCTGCAGCCCCAGGAACGACCACATCTCCAGGGCTTTAAATCTAAATAATGGTTGCCCTTGTGGATTCCCCAGCCCCAGGGACTCCCACCCCGGGGCTTTCTTCAAAATAAATGCATGGGGCAGCGTGGCCACCCTGCAGCCCTGGTGACCACCACCTCCCCAGGGCTTTAAAATAAATGTTAATAATGGGGGGATGGCATGTACCTCCCGGCCCCAGAGCCTGCCACCTCCCTGGGGCTGCCTTCAAAATAAATGTGGGGTGCCACGTAGCCTTACTGCAGCCCTGGGGACCACCACCTCCCAGGGCTTTAAATCTCAATATTGGGGGGACGTGGACCAACCCATGCCAGGGTAACACCACCTTTCCCCAGGGCTTCAAATTTCAATAATGGGGGGGCTGCATGGACCTCACCCAGCCCTCATGGACCACCACCTCCCCGGGGTTCAAAATAAATTGTAGGAGGGAGTCTGTTGCAGACCACCGGCACTGGCAATGACCACCTCCCCAGGGATACATGGAACCTCGAGGCCCCCCTCCTGGCATCCTAGATGGTCCTGGGGACCACCACACCCACTGCCGGCTCCAGCAATGTCCTGGGGTGCCTACCTGTGGGATATTACAGTTTGCTATGGAGCCATAGCAAACTCTGCTCCACTTTCAACAAGCGAGAGCATAATAAATGTATTTACTTGTTCAAAGCACAGAGGAATTGGTTTCACACACAGGTACCTGCATGTCAGTAGCTCCCTATGAGTAAAAGCAATGCCGACTCCCTCAGAATGTGGGAAGTCAGTAAGGCTTGCAAGGCTTTGAGGCTCCCCTGTGGTCTCCAACATTTAGAAAGTGGGTGCCCTGTGTGGAACAAGGGCACCCAGTAGAGAAGTCAGGCCCCGGGGATTCAGGTCCTCAGGGTCAAAATCGGCCTGGGAGAGAGGCTGCGTGGCCCCATCCCCGTTTAAAAAAAAGGAAAGGGGCAGGCCAAAAAGGGGTAGGTCAAGACCAATTCGCTAAATGGTTGTCAGAGGCCCGCCTCCTTTCTCCACCACTCTGCAGACGTGACTTCTACTTAAAAATCCATCGATATTGACTGAAAAAAACAGGGACGTTATAGTTAGGCCAACATTTCACTCGTACAAAAATTCAGAAATTAGGGAGCTAATTCTACCTTGCTCGCCTGCAATGCACTGCTTCTGACCTCACATATTACATCACTCATGATATGGTCAGTGACATTACTGACGGCCTCACTGATGACATCTCAAATGACATCTCTGATGACACAATTAAAAGAACCTCTGATGCACCCACTCAACCCCATATAGCCTTTCATACTTCCAACTTCCGAACTACCATTCTCAAACCCATTCACATACCCATACTAGTACTTGCACAGCTACTCACTGATTCATATCTCAACACACATATCCACTCACCCATACAGCCACTCACAGACCCACTCACTCATTAATACAGCCACTGACGTATCCACTCATACACCCATATATCAAACTCTGAGTCAGACTCAAAAAGAACAATTAATGGACAGAATGCAGAACAATGTCATACATTCACCCACATACAGAGATCTGGGACTTAATCCATCCTTTTTTTGCTGACCATGGCATTCCAGTTTGGACCCAGCCATATGCAAATCAGTCTTGACCATGCGCCCAATGGGAACAGTCCAGACCGAACTGCCAGGCCAGGTCCTCGCTGGACTGGAAACAAGCATCCTAGGATCAGTTTCGGACTGTCCGCCCTCTTCATCAGGATAGCTTGACTCCAGTGGCATGGAGAGCACGGGACCCACGTCTGAGCATACCCGTCCCACTCGGGGTGACAAATGCAAAAAGAACTGTTGAAGGACAGAATGCAGAACAATGTCATACATTCACCCCAGTACAGAGCTCTGGGCCTAAATCCATCGTTTTTTTGCTCACCATGCCATTCCAGTTTGGACCCAGCCATATGCAAATCAGTCTTGACCCTGCGCCTCATGGGAACAGACCAGCCCGAACTGCCAGGCCAGGTCCTCTCTGGACTGGAAAAAAGCATCCTAGGACCGGTTTCGGGGTTTCACCCCTCTTCAGCCAGGATAGCTTGATTCCAGTGGCATGGAGAGCACGGGTCTCACGTCTGAGCATACCTGTCCCACTCGGGGTGACAAATGCAAAAAGAACTGTTGATGGACAGAATGCAGAACAATGTCATACATTCACCCCAGTACAGAGATCTGGGCCTAAATCCATCTTTTTTTGCTCACCATGCTATTCCAGTTTGGACCCAGCCATATGCAAATCAGTCTTGACCCTGCGCCTCATGGGAACAGTCCAGCCCGAACTGCCAGGCCAGGTCCTCCCTGGACTGGAAAAAAGCATCCTAGGACCGGTTTCGGGGTTTCACCCCTCTTCAGCCAGGATAGCTTGATTCCAGTGGCATGGAGAGCACGGGACTCATGTCTGAGCATACCTGTCCCATTCGGGGTGACAAATGCAAAAAGAACTGTTGATGGACAGAATGCAGAACAATGTCATACATTCACCCCAGTACAGAGATCTGGGCTTAAATCCATCGTTTTTTTGCTCACCATGCCATTATACCAATATACCAATCAGACCAAATCAAATCATTACACTTATGTGCTTTACTTTGGCCTGCCTTCCACTCTGGGTAAAATATTCCAAAATACGGAAGTGAGGACGATCCGTGAGGCCCCCAGATTTTCTTCAGCTCCCCCTCTTCTATGACTGCATGAGCTCCCCATCATGAAGAGGATCCATTTTAAATCAATGCACATTACATTGAAGCAGTTCATGGCGCTACCCCTAAGTTCATCTCTGATCGCGTTTGTCCATAAGATCAGGAAGGCCAAGGAATGCAGTTTGCTTCTTTTCTTATTGTGCCCCAAATGGGTGTAATCTTCTGCCCCACTGCCTCCATACAGAATCCGGTCTTCTATCTTTTAGATGCACTTTGAAAACTTGGCTCATTTGCCAAGCATAATGGTCTTAATGGTCCAACGCATTTTGTTCAACTCACCAGTTAATGTCAAGAAACCTCTAGATGAATGTGCGGTCTACAAATATGATTATTATAACATAACAACATGATGCACAACAGGATGAGGAAAAAAATTGTCTTATTCTGACCCCCAACTGTTTGAAATTAAGCTTGGTTGGGAAGGGGTTTAAAACTATGTGATTGGTATACTTGCTTGATGCCGTTTCTAGTCTTCTGGGAGTTCACTGTTTACAACATGACACATCATTAAAGTGTTACTAAACATACTGTGTATTGATAATGTTTTCTGGCTGGAAAGGGGGGTCCCCTGCTTCTGGTGCCAGTCGCTGATTTTCCACACTGAGTGACCTGCATAATTTGCTCCTCTCCAGGCCGTCCCTGTGCCCTTGCAAACAAGCCAGTCAAGTGTGCAACACTGCCTTCTCAATAGTGTTCCTGAACAGGCGCCACCCGTGCTTAGGGGAGGGGTGCCCTCAGTAGCACCACGGACTGAGCCTCCTCCGGGGACGGAAAGAGTGCAGGATGAGGTGATGTCATCGGGATGTCCTGGAAGGATATTTAAGGCCACGCCCTGGAATCTTCAGCCTCTTTGTCCCCTTGGACCTTTGGCAAGCTGCAAGAGCGCATTGTTGACCACCCACCCGGCAGATGAGCGAGGCTTTACAGAGCGCTGACAGTGGCGGAGCGCTGACAGTTAACAACAAAGGGGGATGCACTACAATGGAGGTTCAGCGACTGGATGGCACCAGGAGGGGGTAGGATCTGCGTGTGCAGAGGGTAGACGGAAGGGGAGACTGACCTGATGGTGGTCCTGGACTCTACTGCCCTAACCCGCAACTTATGGGCTGAGTTGAACCTTGCGGAGGCTTCCTGTGTGCAGGTACTCCGGTGGGCAGCCGGTGCACTATGCGGGGCCCTGGTTTTCAAGTAGTGCAACTGTTTATTCTAGTGCATCGGGGCCTGCTGGCACAATGTGCGCAGCAGATTTGGGGCTTGGTGGGTTGAGACGGCCAAGTTCAAGTGTATGGCCAAGCCCAAGTTCAAATGTAATACGGTGCCTCCTTTCTCTACTGCCTTAGACAGGTCGAGGTCACTAAAGTGTACGGCCAAGGTCAAGTTCAAGTGTAATGTCGTGCCTAATTGCCTTTCGGCCTTTGCCATGCTGATGCCGCTAAAGAGTGATGCTGTAAATAATTTTATATATCCAAGTATGATACTGTTACTCTCGTGTTGGTTTGTGGTGAATTACCTGGTTTGAGGTGAATAAAAAAAGGCTACGCCATGAACAACACGCTCTGATTCTGAGAGTTCTTGGGCAGACGGGGAGGAAAGTTGGCAGCATTTGGGGAGGAGTGAATGTCATGTTGTGCGTGTACTATGAACTCACCCCTTCACCTCTCCCTCAAGCGTGTGAGATTTTTAAAGGCTATTTGAGCTCCAGCCACCCAAGTGCCTTGAGTCTCCACAGACTTTGCCCCTGCTGCAGAGAACAGAACTGAAGCAGCAAGACTTTACCTACTGCTGACAGTAATTCAGATGGCCGGGTACTATAAGGGACTGAGTAACTGCAATTCTGCAGTTTGAAAGGGAGAGTACGAGCATTTTTCAGCAAGGGCGCAGTACTTTTAATAAGAGAGTACAAAGCCTTCTCATTAAAGAACAGGACCTGGGATAGTCATTTACCAGCTATTATTTCGATTTAATCAATCACTCCTAAGGTGGCCTTGTCTCCTCTTACTTTTTGTTTTAGCCCCGCACTACAGTGCACAGACTGATATGAGGATTTCTGAAGACCAGATGGCCTCTGGCAGAAAATCCTTGAGATTAGCAACAACAGTTTACGTGTGAAAACACTAGTAGTGCATAACATTTGCGTATTTCGCTTTTGCGAAAATCTGTGATACATTGGAAAAATTGCATGAAATTGCATGTGATTATACAAAATGCAAATAAGGGATTCAGCATTATATTTTTGCAAAAAAATTGTCCTTGTGTCTATTTTGGACATGAGGATGCATTTTGGTCTAAAAGAGATAACACAGATAACAGAAGTACTTGGAATGACCGTCTCTTACGTTCCGCTCATTCACATTGTTCCCGCGCTGTAATTTTGCCACAACTATATGCTTAATTACGCGATGAAACTTAATTGTGTATTTTTGGGAATTGTGTGTAGCAAGCATAATATGAAATCCCCCAAACTGAGCAAATTATTCTGGCTTCATTGAAATTTCATCATCCGGACCTGGAAAGCACCATGCTTCACCTCTGCTGTAACTTTATGCCGCTTGCCGAAGGACGATCCTATTGCTTTGCGAGATTGTTTTTGTAATATATAAGATTGCTGCACTTTAGGGCACAGGCCACTCTGTTTTTAGATATTTTAGTTCGTAGTACGTGACCTTGTATCTCTGGTTACCCGGCTACCATTTTAAAATTGTATTTGTATTGTTTTAACTTTGCTGACCCGCACCTTAAAAAAGAAATTCACCGGAACTCCTTTGTTCCTTTCTTTTAATCTTTCGTTATTGCTAATTTGCACTGCCTAACATGGCGCTGTTTTGAAGCGCTCAGTCGCTGACTCCTTCATGGTCACGTGTCTCACGAGCCTATCAGCTTGCACCGACCTCTATTTGGACTGCCGGATGCAAGCGCGCAGCGCGTGCGCGCGCGCAGCAGGCGCGATGTTGGCGCGCCAGAGAAGCGCCAGAGGCAAGCCCGTCTGCGCCCGTCCGCGCCCTGCCGTGCCCAGTGTCAGGTAAGTTCCCTTTGCATGCCATTTTAAGGCCTAATATTATTAAATACTCTGCTGCGAACCTGAGGTCTTTACGAGCTCTGGCCTCTCCTAACTGTACCGTAGCCACACATCTACCACAAAGATTTGTATGTGCTAATTGCCATTTTGCTCTAGGCCGCGGCCTTAAAAAACGCCAGAAGCCTTCTGTCTTGTCTATTCCAAAGAATAAGTCACTTCCAGGAGAAGACAAGATTTTTCACTTCTGGAGTTTAAACTGTCGCTCTCTCTCTAAAAACAGGGCTCATATTTATGATTTTTTACATTCAAAAAAACCTGACGCCCTTTTCCTTACTGAGACTTGGCTTCATGATGGCTCTGGGCCGGATATTGTTGAGGCTCTCCCTCCTGATTATGTCTTTGTCAGGAGCGATATGGAGTACGGGAAGAGGCGGCGGGATAGGGATTATTTTTAAATCTGTTTATTCTTGTAAATTTGAGTCCCAATCCCTCCCAGGTTGCGAGTCCGCCCTATTTAAACTTGCTATTTCTTCGCAACTTACCATTTCTGGACTACTCATTTATCTCCCCCCTGGCTACGCAAAACTTTGGTCATCCTCCCTGCCAGATTTAATTGCCCCTCTCATTCTACATGCAGCTAATTTTTTGGATTTTGGGCGATCTTAACCTTCATTTGGAAGACCTAACGAGTTCGGACAACTCTACTCTTCTAGCCGACCTGGAAGCCCTTGGCTTGTCTCTCCACAACAAGGGACCTACACATCAAGCAGGGCATTTACTAGACCCTATTTTTTCTAATCTTTCCTTTGTATGTAACTGCCCTGCTCTGCCCCTAAGTTGATCTGATCATTATGCGGTCCACTTTCAACTTAAGGTTCTTGATTCTCCAGTGTCTCGGCCAATATCTGACTCGGGGAGTAAGAGACCCTGGCATAAGCTGAAACTAGACACGTTAAATGGTCTTCTTGAAGGGAATCTTCCAGATCCAACACTTCCACTTACCCCCTTAAACAAGGCAATATCGGACTGGTTATTTTCCTCTATAAACCTTTGCCTGCCTCCCTCGTCGAAATTTTGCTCTTCCCATCGTACCCCAGTTCCATGGTTTAATGAAGACTTGAAGATTCTAACATCACAATGTAAAGTTTTAGAAAGAAAGTGGCAAAAACTTTATGCTCCTAACTGTAAAATTGACTATAAGACAGCTCTTCATTAATATCATGCTGCCTGTAAGGCAGCAAGAGCAACGCATATTTCCAAAACCATTACTAACTCATTGAACAAACCTCAAGTTTTGTTCTCAATGGTTAAAAAACTGTCCGGGGCAAACACTCTTCCTGTACCCCCTGCCCTGGATGCTACTAAATGCAACAACATTGCTAATTTTTTTACAGAGAAAGTGAAGACAATATATAGTAAATTTGTTCCTACTTTGTCTCAGGACTCAAATCCGTCTGACACAGATACGATGCACATGGATTCCCCCCCTGACACAGTGCAAATGGATTCCCATTTTGACACAGTGAAAATCTCACAGTGGCCTCTCCTTAATGAGGAATCATTTAAATACTGCCTATCCAAGGTAAATTCAGGTTCCCCTCTGGACCCCTACCAGCTAATATTTTAAAACTACTTTCCCCTACCATATTGGGACTCTGTAGAGACCTCCTAAATACTTCAATACGCGAGTCATATGTTCCAATGGATTGGAAACACGCGATGGTGATTCCTCTATTGAAAAAACCCAATGCCGATCCCTCGGTCATGGTGAATTACCGCCCTATTTCACTTCTACCAGTATTTTCTAAAATTCTGGAAAAACATGTCAATTTTCACCTAACCACTCATATTGAAAAATCTGGATATCTGCACCCTTCTCAATCGGGCTTCAGAACACACCACTCTACTGAAACTACCCTTTTGGAAGTAACTGAAAAATTACGTCATTGCTTAGATCAGGGTGAGACCATGGCGATCATTTTATTAGATCTGAGCGCAGCATTTGACACCGTGTCTCACCCTATCCTGCTGGAATCTCTTCAGTTAGCAGGTGTGGAAGGCTCAGCCCTGCTATGGCTGTCCTCTTTTCTTAGCGACCGTTCATTTCAGGTCTTTTCTTCTGGTTTTTCTTCCACCTCTCGAGCATCTGCATATGGAGTCCCACAGGGTTTTACCTTGAGTCCATTACTTTTTAATATCTATGTGCGTCCCCTTGCTACCATCGTTGAGGACGCAGGGCTCACCCTATAATCCTATGCAGATGACACTCAAATAATTTTTTCGTTATCCTCCTCTAAAGACAATACGATATCTTCTCTAAGGAATGGTCTGCTCCAAGTTTCGAAATGGATGAATAACAACTGCCTTAAATTAAACGGGGACAAAACGGAGGTCATCATCTTGGGGAAAGATAAACATCTTTGGAACTATTCTCATTGGCCTCAAGAAATGGGTTTATTTCCTCAGCCGGTAACCCAAGCCCGTAATTTAGGTTTCATTATTGACAGCTAACTTTCCATGTGGCAACAAGCAGTGAGTACGGTGGGTACCTGTTTTTCCATACTAAGATGGCTGCGGAAAATATTTGAATGCTCCCTTTTTCTACACAAAGAACCGTAGTCCAATCCCTTATTATGTCCCGATTGGACTACGGGAACATACTCTACTTAGGCTGCAATAGGGAACCCTTGATGAGGCTGCAAATGGTCCAAAATTCTGCAGCGCGCCTTCTCTGCCATATTGCAAGGAGAGCCTCGGTTACTCCTTTTTTGCATGATCTTCATTGGCTCTGCATTAGCAACCGCATCAAATTTAAAGCTCTTTTGTCATATTTTTAAAATAAAGCAAGGTGCAGCTCCAGTGTATCTACGGGAACTCATTTGCCCTCACACACCGCATCGCGCCCTGCGCTCCTCCACCCAGGGTAACTTGACGCTTCCCAGATTTAAATTGACAAGAATGGGCGGACGCTCCTTCTCGTACCTTGGATCGAAACTCTGGAATTCCCTTCCTAATCATGTGAAGCAGGAACCTTCTTATCTAAAATTTCGCCGAGACATTAAGACCTGGCTCTTCATTCAGCAATTGGCCTAGTTACTTAGTCTAATTCAGACTTATCTGCGCCGGGAAACCCTAATAGGGTAGCTGTGCGCCTAATAAATTCAATAATAATAATAATAATAGGTGCTCTCAGTATGAACAGCTAAACATCACACATGGGGGCATATTATCAAGGGCCTTATCTCCGCTTTTTTGGCTTTAAAAGCCAAAAAAGCGGAAATAAAATTTTCGCCCTATTTACAAGGCGGTGCTAACATGCATTAGTGCATGTTAGCAGCTGTTTTCCCGACACCTCGCTCTGCATTTCTAATGAGATGCAAAGTGGGCGTCACTGGGTGTACTCATCACGAATACCATGTAAATTATCTCTATATGCACATTGCGCTATTTACAAGGTGGCCCACAACACGGTTAGTGTTTTAAGATCCGCGCTAACCGGGTTTTCACCGAAAACTAACGTCTGCTGAAAACCTGACTTACCTACATTATCCAATGGCAGGTGGATCGTCAGGCTGAGTGCCCTTGGCCTATTAACAACGTTTTCGCCATTTCTGTGGACTTTTCGCTGGTTTTCGGGCGATATCCCCTCCTAAATGCCGCTATCTCTGGAATTTTATCGCCCTGGAGAAACACGTTCTTAATAACGCGCTGACCGGGCGATAAATTCCAGCGATAGCCGGCAATAAATAAGAAAGCGCTATGCGATATTTATCGCCGTCTGTTACTGATATGCCCCATAGGGTGCACCCTTTCACGTTTAGCAACTAGGGGCTGGTATGAACAGTTCGGGGTGGGAAAAGATGCTTAACAGCCGCTGACAAAAGGATGCAAGCGAGCACTGCCCTCTATAACATAAAGGGGCATATTATCAAGAACGGCGTTAAAATTATCGCCGCTTTAGCAGCAGGAAACTGCCGCTAAAGCGGCGATAACGGGCTTGATAATATGCCCTTTAGAATTCCAATAGAAGCCCATGCTCTGGTGTGAACCTGGGCTTCTATTGGGATTCTCAAGGGCATATTATCAAGCCCATTATCGACGCTTTAGTGGCAGTTTCCTGCCGCTAAAGCGGCGATACTTTTCACGCCGTTCTTGATAATATGCCCCAAAGTGTGGTACGGAGAAAAACCCAGTGGACTCAAATGGCTGGACCCCAGACCCACCTTACGGCTGCCTATAATTAATGTGCAGGCAAGAACAGCAAATAGCCTTAGGCAACACCCACCCACCTTCCTGCTTCAAATTTGCACCACTTTTGGGCATCCATGTTTACTGCCTGCACAGACGTTGCATTAGCCAGCTCCGCAGTGAACTGTCAGTGACAGCTCGAGGAGACGTCTCACACCCCTTCCCTTCAGTTATGTTTGAGTGCAGAATGCAAGGCATGTGAGGTGGAGCTTAGAATGTGTACAACCAGAACCTGTCTGGCAGGATGCCATTAATACCTCTGGCTCAAATGTTCGTTTTTTGGAGAGATGGGTCTCGCAAACAAAAAAACCCCAAAAAATAAGGAGGTATGTGTTTTTTAAAGTAGTCATTATAGCTTGACTGTCCGGTTAATTTAATTAGATGCCATGTCATGACCAATGATAAAGGTGGCCCCCTTGAAAGGTGAGGCCATTGGCCAGAGGCCAATTTGTCCATACCTTCAAATGTATGTGCCTGCTTCTTACATCAGAGGCTTGGTGAACTGATTAGTGCCCACTTATCTCTAGCTCAAGGGAAGGCGCAATATTCCTTCAAGACAAAGAAGTGTGCTCAGTGCTGTCCTCTTGCTCGTGTTTTGGGCAAGCATGATTGTCAGGCTCATTGGATATGTACTGGCAGCTTCTGAGGGCAAGTATCGGTAACTGCTTTGTGACTGGGTTTAACTCAGATTTGTACCACTCGCAACATCCTTTCTATCTTATGAGACCTGCGCTCATCCCTTGGCCATCATGTCTCTGGCCAGAATTCTGTGGAAGAGACCTGCAAATACAGTGGTTGCTTTGGAGCAGGTATATTCTTAGATACTGTTTGCGGTGACTTTTTCTGTCTGCAAGATTATTGACAGACTGCACACCAGTATATCGTTATATCACCCATTACAACCGGTACCAAACTCTACAAGCCGTCAGTATGAAAGTATGCAATGCCCGCTGCTACAGTGTGTAAGCAAAGGATCCCAGCATGAGTTGCCCACATCTTAACTGACAAGACCAGGCACTACTTTCAGAGAGAAAGGAAGAGATAGTGAGTGAGACGGAGAGAAAGAGTGTGAGTGACAGAAAGGAAGAGATGGAGAGTGAGTGTTGACACTGTGGAGAAAATTCTCACAGCTCACCTTTCTGCCACCGGTGTGTCTCCAACCACGTGCTGGGACACAGTACAGCCCTCAAGTTTAGTTATCTGAAACATAGTATAGAAGCAGTAATGGCAGACTACATACAACTGCACACGCCTAATTCTCTGTTTCGCCCCTGTGCACCCAGGCTGCTGCACCCCATCGACTCATGCCGCCCTGATGTTTCTGCCTGCCTCTGCACACCCAGGCTGCTGTACCCCATCCACTCCCACTGCCCAGAGGTGTTTGCCCACTGCTGTGCACCGAGTCTGCTGCACCCTATCCACTCTCACTGCCCGGAGGTGACTGCCCGTTCCTGCGCACTCCGACTGCTGATGGCAGTGGAGATACAACTACGAATGCCTAAATCGGTGTAGACCGGAGGCAGTGGTCAAGAAGGGCCCACAGCCACATGTCATTGATGTGAGCTGTATAGAGTTAGTGGTAGGTGTGGCGCTCAGCATGTGCGCAGCCAGCGATGATGCGTGGTGTGGGCGGGCCTCACTGGGAGCAATGTCTTTTGCCTACTGGACTGTGTCATCTGCAATCGCGACTCCATCTGAATTGTGTGCCCTGCTGTCCGCAGTGTAGATCGAAGGCAGTATTCAGCACACAAATCGAGGAATGCTTTTTGTGACTTCCTCTTGAAAAAATCCAACGACATAGAGTACAGCTCACTCTGCAATAAATAAATCAAAACTGAATTCAAACTGTGAGCTCTGCTGTCCGCAGAGTAGACTGCCATTCAGTGTTCCTTTGGACATGCAAGATTAATTTAGTCATTGTACTAGAGCTATAATTGATATAAAAAAAGTTCTTGAAGCAAGGATACTAAAAGGATATTATTTAGGTTTTGAAGACGTTGTAGTTAGTTGCCTACAGGACTCTGTAATTAATGAATCAAGACTCAATTTTAATTGTGAGCCCTGCTGACCACAGTGTAGGCCGGAGGCAGCAGTCAGCAAAGGCCCACAGCCATGTGGCGTTGAGTTGAGCTGCACACTTAGGGGCACCTGAAACAACCAGCATGTGCGGAGCCTGCGATGATGCGTGGGCCAGGCGGGCCGCACTGGTAGCAATATCTAATTAATTCTGCCTTAATAAGGCTACATGGCGATGACTTGTGGTGCAGTGAGTTAGTCGCACCTGAAGCACTCAGCATGTGCGCACCCTGCGATGATGCGTGGTCCGGGTGGGCCGTACTGGTAGCAATGTCTTTTGTCTAATGAATTCTGCCTTAATAAGACCACGTGGTGTTAACTTGTGGTGCACTGAATTAGTGGTACCTCTGGCATTCAGCGTGTGTGCAGCCTGC
Organism: Triturus cristatus; assembly: GCF_964204655.1. NCBI lineage: Eukaryota > Metazoa > Chordata > Amphibia > Caudata > Salamandridae > Triturus > Triturus cristatus. The sequence continues at coordinate 202,343,859 of NC_140593.1, forward strand.
GATGATGCATGGTCCGGTCGGGCTGCACTGGGAGCAATGCGTCTTGCCTACTGGACTGCATTATCTGCAATCGCCACTCGACCTGAATTGTGAGCCCTGCTGTATGCAGTGTAGTTCGAAGGCAGTAGTCTGTACAGACATAAGTCTGCGGTGCTGTGCCGCTGTGTTCGCAGGGGGCCTGTGTCGAGGATTGCGGCGGACATGGCGGCAACCACGTGGCAGGGTGAGGGTCGCTGCTCTGGCAGACTCGTTGGCCTTCACACAAGTGAACCACGCCTAGAACACCGGCCTAATTATTTACACTTCTACACTGGAGTGGCGTATGTTGGACCAGCCCACTGCGCTTCCGCTTACAGGGGACGACGATACAGGTACATGACCGAGATCTTCTCGACTGCCTGAGGTAACATGGTGGCGTCCACTGTCCACAACACTACAAGCACCAGCAGTATATGTACACATGGAGAGGTTTGTGATCTGCATAGTGAGGTCTGTCCAGTACATCAACGCTACACTTGGTATTATGTGCATTATTATTGGTGGGTGACCTGCGTCCTTCACACATGTTTGGTTGCTGCATCTCCCAACATTCCGCTATTGTGTAGCTGAGGGGCCATGCCGTTTTTGGAAAGTCCGCTGTCCTTTTGTGAACTGCCTCAGTGATAGTAAGGGGGGGTGGTCCGTGGGGAGGTCGTGAGGGTAGTGGCAGTGGGTTTTGTGGCCTTCTTGGGGGTCGCAGGCACATGATCAGTAGCTCTATGCCATGTGTTGGTCTTCAGATGTGATTCTGGGCTGAGCGCCCTTTCACACTGTAGGTAGTCGTCCTACTTTACACTAGTAAAAGGCAGATGTTACATTCCTACTGCTAACCCAGCTTATTGCCTGCTTATGGATCACACCGCAGATTTGGCTGCTCGTTGAAAATATCTGGAAGTGGTGTTTTCGTGTTATTTATGCACAGGAAAGGCTATTCTGCATATAATTGGCGTTAGTTGCTGCTCTCATTTGTGGCAATTTTTTTTTGCGGAAGCTGTTGCTGGAAAACTGGCGATATCGGCTGTTTTCACCAGGTTGAGAATGGAATGATAATTTAAAATCACTGAAAAAACTATAGGTTTAATGAACATTATAATTAGATATTAGCATTTAAAAAACCTTTGAAATTCACTGAAAAAAACCATAGGTTTCAGGGACATTACAGTTAAAAACTAGCATTTAAAAAACCTTTGAAATTCACTGAAAAAACCATAGGTTTCGTGGATGTTATAGTTAGTTGGACATTTCACTCGTACAAAACTGTAACTTGCGCCCCTGCAATGCACTGCTGATGACGTCACATATTACATCACTCATGATATGGTCAGTGACATCACTGATGACATCTCAAATGACATCACTGATGACATCACTGATGACATCATCCAGTGAATGTGGGTTTCTGTAAAGTTGAAATATATTTCAATAATAATAAACCCAGCTCCGTGGCGCTTACTGAAGGTGCCTGGTGGGCTAGTTGGCCCCAGGGACCCTCAGGATTGAAGAGGTATTAATTCTTCAGCCTTAAACACGCCACAGGGCGTGTTTGCACACATGTCACCTCAGGACCCGCCCCCTCCCTTCACCACTGAGATTTGAAATAGATTTGGACCAGTGCCTGGTCAATGCTTTAATCCTGCCAGACCTGTCAGTGGCCTTTGACACGGTTGATCATTTCATTCTGTTCTCTGTTCAGCCGCAGCAGGCTTAGTGGGGGATGGGCTTAACTTGTCAGAGTGTTTTCTTTCTGGTCACTCGCAAGCTGTGAAGTTGGATGATTTTTCTGTAAAAATGCCAGTTACCTGCGTAGTGCTGCTGGGCTTTGCTCTCTCACCCCACAAGAGCACTTTCTAATTTAGACTTAAAAAAGTATATTTACTCTGACAACACAAATTGTTTTGCGTCTTGATAATAATGCTCCTTTCCATGAAGCTTTCCAACACTATATACAGGTGGTTTGTTCCTGTATGGAACGCAATTGCCTAAACCTAAATGCAGAAAAACAAGTTGTTAGTGATTTATCAAAAATCTGACCTGTGGCTAGACTCTTACTGGCCACACAAAATGTGTCCCCTTCTTTGCTCCTGCAGTAATCGAACTTGGGGTGAAAACTGAAAGCTCCCTGACCATGTCCAACACGGTCTCTGCTGTAGTCTCAGCATGCTTCTTTCGCCCAAGAATTTTGAAGAAGCTACTTACTTTTCTAACAGAAGCTGGCTGAAACATGGCGATCACAGGTATTATTAGAGCTAGATCTAGCACCAAGATGCCCTCGGGCATTCGTTGCGCTCTACAAATATACCAATCAGATCAATTCAAATCAAATCATTACACTTATGTGCTTTACTTTGGCCTGCCTTCCACTCTGGGTAAAATATTCCAAAATACTGAAGTGAGGACGATCCTTGAGGCCCCCAGATTTTCTTCAGCTCCCCCTCTTCTACGACTGCATGTGCTCCCCATCATGAAGAGGATTCTTTTTAAATCAATGCATATTACATTGAATCAGTTCATGGCGCTACCCCTAAGTTCATCTCTGGTCGCGTTTGTCCATAAGATCAGGAAGGCCAAGGAATGAGGTTTGCTTCTTTTCTTATTGTGCCCCAAATCGGTGTAATCTTCTGCCCCGCTGCCTCCATACAGAATCCGGTCTTCTATCTTTTAGATGCACTTTGAAAACTTGGCTCATTTGCCAAGCATAATGGTCTTATATTTTTGCAAAAAAATTGCCCTCGTGTCTATTTTGGACATGAGGACGCATTTTGGTCTAAAAGAAATAACACTGAAAACAGAAGTAATTGGAATGACCGTCTCTTACGTTCCGCTCACTCACATTGTTCCCGCGCTGTAATTTTGCCACAACTATATGCCTAATTACGCGATGAGACTTAATTGTGTATTTTTGGGAATTGTGTGTAGCAAGCATAATGTGAAATCCCCCAAACTGAGCAAATTATTCTGGCTTCATTGAAATTTCATCATCCGGACCTGGAAAGCACCAAGCTTCACCTCTAGGTGCTCTCAGTATGAACAGCTAAACATCACACATGAGGGCATATTATCAAGGGCCTTATCTCCGCTTTTTTGGCTTTAAAAGCCAAAAAAGCGGAAATAACATTTTCGCCCTATTTACAAGGCAGTGCTAACATGCATCAGCGCATGTTAGCAGCTGTTTTCCCAACGCCTCGCTCTGCATCTCTAATGAGATGCAAAGTGGGCGTCACTGGGTGTACTCCTCACGAATACCATGTAAATTATCGCTATGTGCACATCGCGCTATTTACAAGGTGGCCCACAACACGGTTAGTGATTTTAAAATCCGCGCTAACCGCGGTTTTCACCGAAAACTAACATCTGCTGAAAACCTGACTTACCTGCATTATCCAATGGCAGGTGGATTGTCAGGCTGAGTGCCCTTGGCCTATTAACAACGTTTTCGCCATTCCTGTGGACATTTCGCTGGGTTTCGGGCGATATCTCCTCCTAAATGCCACTATCTCTGGAATTTTATCGCCCTGGAGAAACACGTTCTTAATAACGCACTGACCGGGTGATAAATTCCAGCGATAGCCGGCAATAAATAAGAAAGCGCTATGCGCGCTTTGCGATATTTATCGCCGTCTGTTGCTGATATGCCCCACAGGGTGCACCTGCTGCAGATCGGAGCATACAAATTCTCCCTACTTCCACGGACAGAGTAATTCCACAGTCACACGCACACATACTCATCATACGCTAGGGCCCATCACACTTATATTCATACTATTACTCTATCCCCACTGGATATACGAGTGAACTCCCAAACCAATCTGCATCTAAACTGAGGTCAATGCGACCTAATTGTCATGTCTTGAGTCATGATTTAAACAATAAAAACTAATTCAATAATTCAATAATTGACAAAGAAATAACCACCCGACACTGTAATTCAAACAAAGGTTATCTTTATCTAAATTAGTTCAAATGAAAAGTCAATCAATAGCTGAATCATTATTCTCATAATTACCTATTCTAGCTAAGTGTCATTCAGGTCAGGACAGGTCTCTCAGTAAAGTCTCCCGAGTCGCCGTCCTCTCAATCAGCGTCGATCCTCTCGAGCATAGGTTCGGGAAGAAGTGGCCTTAGACCCTCTCTAGACTAACAATATTTATAGGGACACTAACAATTTAAAAGTTACAAACAAACTATGGATGTCCGTTGAGCCGTTGAGCAGAGCGAGCAGGAAAGGATGTTGACTCGCAACATTTAGAAAAACCTCCGCTCTCGAAAATCACAAAAATAAAAACACGGAAGAAGGAAGCTCAACTAAAAAAGAAACATCCATGAATGCTCTTCCTCGGAACCATAGTGAAGCCACCGCAAGTTTATCAAAGTTCATTGTGGCTTTCTTTCTTTTCCAAGGATATCTGGAGACATCTGGCATCTAGCCCGGAGCTGCTGTCCTCACGGAAACCTTCAATACAGACAGAAGCCGAGGTCAGATGGTTTCCACCCACATTCAGCGGGACCTCTCTTCGTATTCTAGCAACTCAAATGCAGGCTGTAAATATCGGCCATCTTTTACTAGGCCAGAATGGACAATCTTAATTAAAAGAAACACAAAACAACGTTACTACATCGTAATGATAATACAGTGTTAATACCCACTAATACCCTTATGTGTATGTAATTAACTAGCCATCTGTGACATAAAGAAGCATTAAAGCACGTTATTTTGAAGCGCAAACACGAAACAAATAGCACTTTAGCAACACTTATTTTATTAATTTGCTCACCAACTTAGTTCACGTTTTAATAAAGCAACATAAATGCAATCCGCGTGTAATTTTTTCATTAGTAAGGTTGATTAGTCAGAAACTTTAACAAAATTAATATTTAATAATTAATTATCAGTAATTTTAATTATGACTTATAAACATAAACTGGAGTTTTAATTTCAATAAATTTTCAATAGAAAACCCTGCTCCAGCAATCCCCCCTTTGGTGATATATTATCACCACAAAAACCAACCCCAAAAAAAATGTAGTCCCCATTTTTAGGAGAAATTAAAATGTCTTTCATAAACAACATTAAACACCGGACTCTCTTTCATCATCCCTCTTCGAATCCAGGTACACACTTTCCCTAAATTCTTCTAATTCTATTTCTTGTGGATCTCTCTTCGACCTCTTTTGTTTCTTAACAGAATTTTCTCTCATAATTTTCTTTTTCCCTCCCCTGTTTTTACAACACAAACACCCTAATCTAAGTATCAATAAAGCAACAATCACACATGTTAAAGGAAACAATATTCTACCAAATATGGTACTACCTATTTTAGCTATAAAGTTCTTAACAGCTATCATCTTATTAGCCATTTTAGTCCAAATACTTTCAGCTTCCAGTGGTACTAGTTCTTCATGCAAATCAGTAATATTTTTGATATAGATCTTTAGATCTTTGCTTTCATCAGGAATGTAAGTGCAACAATGTTGAACCTTCAGCATTCCACAGACTCCACCCTCTTTGGCCAATAGAATATCAAGGGCAAGTCGATTTTGCATAGACATGGCGCGTAAGGCAACCATCTCTGTATTTACCAAAAGAAACCCTCCAGCGGTGCTTGTCGATAAGCGATCCACCACTGTTGACAACTTCCGAATTCCATATGCATTTAATGAAATTCCCACTGCTGGAATCAAAGCTCCAAAAATATCTCCTACAATTTCTGACCAAGTTTCTCTCTTAAAGCGTGTTAGTAAATTAATGTGTTCTACATCTTCTATCTTATCTATATGAAAAATCTTTGGAAAGACCAGGCCAACATAACACGTGCCATACCAATGGTCAGGCAACCTGTAATAAGCCTTATTCCCACAAATATAATACACTCCTGGGAAAACTGGATCTTCTCCACCCTTGAATCCCCATCCTGTTGCAATAAAGTATGTATCATGACACTCACTAGTCCCAACGAAATAATTATCATATTGAGATTTCCTTCTAGTAATACAAAGTTTACCCTTCTGTGGTGCATCTAAAGCCAAAGTTGGACTGGCCCCATTCTTCAACTCCTTTCTCATCTCAATGTCCCACACAGTCTCACTCAATTTAAATTCTCCTGCCTTTTCATGCATGCTCACTCTTCTTTTCTCTACCATATCCAGGAAAGCTTTCTCTTCTTCTTTCAAACTACAAGTTAAATTGTTTCTAAAAATATAATCTAATGTTAATTCTTCTGTTTCAATAAAAATCTCACCAAAAATGTTCGCTTCTTTTGCAGGATTTAGTTTCTTATTCATAGGTAACTGCCCAAAAATGTTATCTTTATTAGACATCTCATAATCTATTTTCCCTAACAAATAAAAAACACTACTTAGTACACTACATGAAATCCCATACGTAGCTGGAAGATGATGATAAGTAACACCTTCTGAAACGGATGCAGGCAATTGCATACAGACGTAGCAATCCCTTACTTCCATTGTCTTTACGTATTCGTACAACAACTTTGAAAAAACATTGCTAGAAAAATCATTAATCGATCTATCTTTATGTATGTAAATGTTACTAATTCTAGTTGGCACTACTTTCTGTGAACCCTTCCCTATGTTAGTCATATTCTCAGTATGTATTCCAAAAGTTTCTATTGTCACTCTAAAAGTAACTAATAAAGCAAGTACACTCCATAACAGCATTAATAATCCTGTACAGCAGCGGCACATTCTACACCATCTTTTCAAGAAGGCACATCTACTTTGGTTATTTTCTGTGTTAGCCATTTTACTACTTTGGCAGTGTCTTTTGACTTAGCCTCTTCTACTCCACTACTGGAAACACCAGAACTCTAGATTATTTCAATCCGCTAGTTTCAGATTTCTTCTTTTCACTTTCCCCAAGTGACTCCTTAAGTTCACTCAATTTGGATTTTCATCACTTTTTACTTCTTCTTCAGCAGCATCAAATTGTATCAAATCTTCAATATCCTGAGCATCTGACTCTTCTCCAATGTCAGTCAAGATAACTTTCAGGATTCCAACAGTTTTCTCCTCCTCAACCACTTCTCGTAAGGTCCCCTCTGGATTTCCTTGACTTTCTGCCTCTTCTTCTTCAGACAGTGCCACATACGTCCATTCCGGTGACCTATACTTCTGGTTAGGTTTTCTGATTCTCTTGATTTCCTCTGGTTCTTTTGATTCTTCTTGTTTCTCACCCTTTGCTTGATTCTGACTTGACACCTCGTTCACGTGTCAGTCTGTACCTTAGCCTCTTTATCTTGTTAGGCCAAAGATCTCCTCTTACATTCCTTTTCGGTCTCACTTCTTTATTATTTCTTTCTCCGATCCAAGTTCTCTTTCTCAGAACTCGACCCTCTGATTTTCCATTCTCACTCTCATCCGATTCTGTCTCATTTGCCTCTTGTTCATCAACAATTTTCTTTTGCTCCACAGACTTCTTCTTCTCCACCAATTGAGATTTCCCTACTACTGTCCCTCCTCGGGTCTCCGACACGCAATCTTCTTGCTGTCTACTTGTCCCTTCACCTAGCTTATCAGGAATGTTCCCTACACCTCCTCGGGGGTCTTCCGCAATCTGTCCCTCTCTATCTTCTTCTGACCCTACTTCTTCAGAAATTATCTCAGGTGGATCTTCAACCTCTTCATCTGATTCAGGTGTAGTCTCTGTGGAATTGCTCTTTTCTTTCCTTTTCCCTCCTTTATTTTCTCCACTGCTTGTTGGAACAACTTCAGGCACTCTTACAGAATCTGAACTCTCCTCTGAAGCTCTCAATGTTTCTCTTGAAGCTTCTCCCGGTAAGAAAAAAGAATCACCTGACTCTCTCTCCAACTCTTCCCCCCTTTCAGGATTCTTTTTTCTTCTCACTTTTTCAGTGTCTGGATCATCACTGGAATCTGACTCTTCAAAATACTCCTTCCCAGTCCCATCCTTTGGATTTGGAACTCTCAGAGTATGACTTGCATGAACCCAGTTCTTCACACCAGCACACTTCACAGCAGTTGTTGTAGTCAGAATGACTTGTCTTGGCCTTCCCCACCTTGGAACCAAGCAATTTCTTCTTCTGTGCACCTTTATCCTCACCCAGTCTCCTGGACTCAGATCATGAGCTTGCTTCTTTTCAAGTGTGGTGGCGTCTCCTCCAACCTGGTGAAACACAGAATGAACTGCGTCAGCCAGGCCTTTACAGTAATCCAAAATCATGTCATCAGTTATTGTCATCAATTTGTTGACAGGCACGAATGCATGTCTCATTGCTCGTCCCATCAATATTTCATGTGGACTCAACCCTGTAGTTCTATCTGGAGTAGACCTAATAGTCATTAGCACTAGAGGCAAGACATCAGGCCATTTCATTCCAGTGGCTAAACACATCTTACCAATCCTGTTTTTAATTGTGCCATTCATCTGTTCTACAACACCAGAAGCCTCTGGCCTGTATGCACAATGTAACTTCTGCTGTATACTCAATGCTTCACAAATTAAACCCATGAGCTCATTGTAGAAGTGTCCCCCTCTGTCTGACTCAATTGTCACTGGGAACCCGTACCTAGGAATCAGCTCTCTTAACAGCAACTTTGCCACTGTTATTCCATCATTTCTCCTAGTCGGATAGGCTTCTACCCATCTTGAGAACAAACAGACTACCACTAGAACATACCTCAATCTATTGACCTGAGGCATTTCAATGAAATCTATTTGCATTCTGGTAAAAGGACCTCCTTCTCTGCCTATTGTTCCTAGGCTCACCACTGTCTTTTTTCCAGTATTGAACTGCTGACAAATCTCTGACAGATGCTCTCTGCAATCAACCTGAACTTTGCATTGTACCAAGTTTGCTTAAAGGACCTAATCATAGCGTCCATCCCCAGATGTCCCTGGCCATGATACATTCTTGCCATTGTTGATAACATCGAGTTAGGCATGACTGGTCTTCCATCTCTATAGATCCAAACATGATCTTTCTCTCTTGGTGCACAACCTGCCTTGATCCAATCCCTCATTTCCTCATCTCCTGCTTCATCTTGCAACTGTTTCACCTCATCCCATGTTTCCAGGACATTAGTAAACATCACAGAACAAAAAGACATTTCCCTTTCTCGTCCCTTGTTAATCGAATGATCGTTCTTTGCACAATACTGCGCTATGTCATTCGCAAAACGATTACCAAAAGTAACAAAATCATCTCCTTGTCCATGAGCAGCACATTTCACAACTGCTAGTTCTTTAGGCAGCTGTATCGCCTCAAGCAACTTTCCAATCACTTCAGCATTCTTTATTGGAGTCCCACTCGACGTCAAGAAACCTCTCTGTAGCCAAAGTTGGCCAAAATCATGAACCACTCCAAATCCATACTGACTATCAGTCATCACAGTCACTCTCAAATTCTTCCCAATCTTGCAAGCTTTCGTCAATGCCACCAATTCAGCCACTTGAGCAGACCTTACTCCTTTCAAAGACGAAGCTTCCATAACCTCTGAAACCTTGCACACCGCATATGCTGCACTCAGCACACCATCATCAGTTCTCAGACATGATCCATCCACAAACAACACATGATCACTCTCAGGTAGTGGCAGATCTCTTATGTCTGGTCTCGGTTTTGTACAGTAATCAATCACATCCAAGCAATCATGATCAACATCATCTCTCACACTCACATTTTCAGCATCTGGCAAGAGTGTTGCTGGATTCACATTCACGCATCTCTCAAGAGTCACATTTGATGCTCCCAGAATGATTTTCTCATATTTAGTCAGCCGACTGTGTGACATATATTGAGTCCTGCTTCTTGTCAAAATAATTGCCACATCATGAGGTACAAATACCCGTACAGGATATCCCATTATTATACCCTCACTCTGTTCCAAGCTTCTGCATGTAGCAGCTACTGCTTTCAGGCAACCTGGCAAACCCACAGCTACTGGGTCAAGTGTTGATGAGAAATACGCAATTGGCCTTCTCAGTTGTCCATGTTTCTGAATCAACACTGAAAGTGCACATCCATTTCTCTCACTGCAGTACAACTTAAACTCCTTCTCATAGTCTGGCATTCCCAAAGCAGGAGCTTCACACATTCTGCTCTTTAATTCTTCAAATGCTGCCATTTGTTCTGCATTCAGTTCCAATGGGTCTCTCACTTCACTTTTGGTCAATTTAATCAGTGGCTTTGCTATCAGGGAGAAATTACTTATCCACTGTCGACAATAACCCACCATTCCCAGAAACATCCTCACTTCTCTCTGGGTCATTGGGGCTCTCATTCCTCTGATAATTTTGATCCTGTCTTTGGTCACTTTTCTCAGACCCTTTTCAATATTGTGTCCAAGATAATGTACTTCTTTCTTGCAAAACTGCAATTTGGCTGGAGATACCTTTAACCCTCCATCTGCCAGATGATTCAGTAAAGCTATGGTATCTACTTCACAAGCTTCGCGTGTCTTTGATGCCACGAGTAGGTCATCGATATACTGTACTAGTACTGAACTCTCAGGCATGATCAAACTCTCCAAAGACTTCTTTAACAACTGATTGAATATTGATGGACTCTCTGTATACCCCTGTGGGATACGACACCATGCCAAAATACGCTGTCCAAACCGAAATGCAAAAATCGGCTGGCTGTCATGATGCAATGGAATGAAAAGAAAGCATGACACAAATCAATCACCGTATACCATTCAGCATCATGAGGAATCTGATACAAAATCACTGACGGATTTGGCACAATGGGACAACATGCTACCACAATTTTGTTAATCTTTCTCAAATCTTGTACAATCCTGAACTTCCCATTAGGTTTCTTTAGCCCCATTATCGGTGAATTACATGGGCTACTCAGTAACTCTCTCAAAACACCCTGTTGAATCATCTTATCAATTATAGGGGTTATTCCCTCAATTATCTCTGGTGTCAATCTGTATTGTGGGATATTAGGGTAAGTGATTCCCTCTTTCACTGAAATCTTGACTGGATCTACATTATTCATCAATCCCACATCTTCTCCAGTAAAATCCCAAACCACTGTTTTTACTGTATTCCTCAACTCCTGAGGCAAGTCATCTGGATTAAATTCAGCATATGTCCCAACAATCTCACTTTCTCTATTATCTAGAGTCATCCGGTACAAGACATCCTCATCTTGTGTCTCAAAAGCTATTCCATCCGGAGTACAAAAAATTGTGCAGTTCATTTTACACAATAAGTCCCTACCTAACAGGTTCACTGGACCAGTGTCACAGACTACAAACATGTGCATGTCTGAAAATTTCCCTATTCTGACCCTTACTGGTTCAGTAAGTCGAGTCTTAATCTGTGTATTAGCTACACCAACCACTTGGATTGCTTCGTCCGAGAGAGGAAGATTTCTTATATCTGCTGATCTGACAGTTGATCTTGTCGCTCCTGTGTCGACCAAAAAAGTAACACTTTCCCCATTTATTTTCCAATCCACAAATGGTCCTGCCTGGTCTATTTCTAGAGTTGCACCAAGTATGCACTCTTCCTCCTCTCTTCGGCACCGTCAGTAGTCCCCTTCAGACTCACTCCCCTCATTCTTTAACCAGTACTGCTGTACCGGGTTTGAACGTCTCGGTTTGTTTACCTGCTCATCATTGTAGAATCCTGAGTCCTGGTTATACTTCTGAGACCCTCTATTCTGCGGCAAGGGTGGTTTTGGCTCTTGACTCTGCTGTCTGACAACCTTCTGCTGTTGCTGCTGATGATTACACCCCTCGTTCTGCACCTGTTGATTCAATGATTTATTCTCATTACTCACTAATGGTGGATTGGTACACTCGGATCTCCAATGCCCCAATTGTCCACAGTTGTGACATGGAAACTTCTTTTTGGCCTCTTCTAAATTCCCCTTTCCTTTTCCTGCACCATAAATGGGCCTATTTCCTGGATTATTTGCTTGTTCCACCATCTGTGCTTCTTGTCTTTCAGCTACTTTCACCTGTGCCCACATTGCTTTCTCTTTCAGCTTTCTTTGTTTTGCCTCAATCTCATCACTGAAATACTTCGCATGTCTCAAGATTTTATCAATCTTTTTACTCTGCCAATCAACTGTGTGCTCTCAAATCCTTTCACTGATTTCAGGTCTCAAGCCATATACAAATCTGTATACAAAATGACTCAAATCCTTATCACCCAGGTGTTCATCTCCACAGAACTGTTTAAAAGCCAGTATCAGCCTTTCATAAAAAGCATGAACTGATTCTTTTGCTTCCTGATGTGTTCGATCTATTTTAACCCAGTCTGTTTCTTTAGGGGGTACCTTATTCATCAGGAACACAATAACCTGCTCATACTTCTTCATCACCTCCGGGTCTGGTGCTCCTGTTTTCTGATCTCTTGGATACTCCTTAGCAGGCCAATCTACAACTATTTTGCACTCTGCCCACAAGTCTGCTGGAACAATTATATCAAACAGACTATTCAGGTCAATCCACAGCACTTTTGACAATTTCACAAACCTATCTACCTGCCTATACCACTCGACGGGCTTTTCTCTCAATCGAGGGAAATCATTTGTAAATGACAAAATATCCTGTCTAGTCCATGGGACATGTACATATCCTCCTCCAGGAATCTCTCTCATAGGATAAGCATCCACTGTCTTTTCCTTTTCTCTCATGGGAAACTCTGAATAAGTCCTGTCCACTGAATCTTCCCTTTTCTTGTACCACCTATCCTTCCATTTTTCCACATCACCCCATTTTCGCAATAAGGAAATCATTTCCTTAATCTGCCCTGTTCTACCAATATCATTTAGATTCTCAATGTCCTTGTCGGAGAAATCCACCCTGTAAGGCTTCTGCAAAGCTTTCACCTTATCAATATCAACTCCCATTTCACTCGCTATTCCTCTCAACCTGTCATGTGTACTCTTAGCCCTCCAGGTAATACTCTTGCACATGAATAACAACTCTCCATCATGATGATTTTTCAACATCTCTGTAGGAATTGTCCCTGCTATGAGTTCCTCCAGTTCTATGCGCAACCTGGCTACATCCACTGCCTGTGAATCTTTATCCTTTTTTTGGAGAACTTTCAACCAATCATTCAAATCCTCAGCTGTTATTTCTGTAGATCTTTTCACTGTAGTCACTCGTTCTGCCATCCTCTGTGGTTCTAAAATTGGTCTTTCTAAACAACCAGTATTCAATCCTGAATTAGGCTGTACATCTGACCCTCCACTACATGTGTCATGTCTCAGCTGTCTCAACTGATTTTCTTCCATCCTTATTCCTGACTCTCCCGAAGAACCAACCAAACCATTTCCTACATATGGAACCGTCAAACCATTTTCACCCATTCTTTGCTTATCAAAAATAGGCATAACCAGACCTATGGTTACAGGCACTGTAACAGCTTCTAGATTCTTCGTTAATCCTCTGATCTTTTCTGTCAACTCAGATGTTGTTCTTGCCAACTCTCTTGTCTTCTCATCCCCGATTGCACTCTCTCTCTCTCGCTCTCTCTCTCTCTCTCTTTCCGTGAAAGAGCTACCACTTTTCACATCAGGTGTCACAACTTCTGTTTTAATGATCTGCAAAGTATCTCTCAGTATGTATTCCAAAAGTTTCTATTGTCACTCTAAAAGTAACTAATAAAGCAAGTACACTCCATAACAGCATTAATAATCCTGTACAGCAGCGGCACATTCTACACCATCTTTTCAAGAAGGCACATCTACTTTGGTTATTTTCTGTGTTAGCCATTTTACTACTTTGGCAGTGTCTTTTGACTTAGCCTCTTCTACTCCACTACTGGAAACACCAGAACTCTAGATTATTTCAATCCGCTAGTTTCAGATTTCTTCTTTTCACTTTCCCCAAGTGACTCCTTAAGTTCACTCAATTTGGATTTTCATCACTTTTTACTTCTTCTTCAGCAACATCAAATTGTATCAAATCTTCAATATCCTGAGCATCTGACTCTTCTCCAATGTCAGTCAAGATAACTTTCAGGATTCCAACAGTTTTCTCCTCCTCAACCACTTCTCGTAAGGTCCCCTCTGGATTTCCTTGAATTTCTGCCTCTTCTTCTTCAGACAGTGCCACATACGTCCATTCCGGTGACCTATACTTCTGGTTAGGTTTTCTGATTCTCTTGATTTCCTCTGGTTCTTTTGATTCTTCTTGTTTCTCACCCTTTGCTTGATTCTGACTTGACACCTCGTTCACGTGTCAGTCTGTACCTTAGCCTCTTTATCTTGTTAGGCCAAAGATCTCCTCTTACATTCCTTTTCGGTCTCACTTCTTTATTATTTCTTTCTCCGATCCAAGTTCTCTTTCTCAGAACTCGACCCTCTGATTTTCCATTCTCACTCTCATCCGATTCTGTCTCATTTGCCTCTTGTTCATCAACAATTTTCTTTTGCTCCACAGACTTCTTCTTCTCCACCAATTGAGATTTCCCTACTACTGTCCCTCCTCGGGTCTCCGACACGCAATCTTCTTGCTGTCTACTTGTCCCTTCACCTAGCTTATCAGGAATGTTCCCTACACCTCCTCGGGGGTCTTCCGCAATCTGTCCCTCTCTATCTTCTTCTGACCCTACTTCTTCAGAAATTATCTCAGGTGGATCTTCAACCTCTTCATCTGATTCAGGTGTAGTCTCTGTGGAATTGCTCTTTTCTTTCCTTTTCCCTCCTTTATTTTCTCCACTGCTTGTTGGAACAACTTCAGGCACTCTTACAGAATCTGAACTCTCCTCTGAAGCTCTCAATGTTTCTCTTGAAGCTTCTCCCGGTAAGAAAAAAGAATCACCTGACTCTCTCTCCAACTCTTCCCCCCTTTCAGGATTCTTTTTTCTTCTCACTTTTTCAGTGTCTGGATCATCACTGGAATCTGACTCTTCAAAATACTCCTTCCCAGTCCCATCCTTTGGATTTGGAACTCTCAGAGTATGACTTGCATGAACCCAGTTCTTCACACCAGCACACTTCACAGCAGTTGTTGTAGTCAGAATGACTTGTCTTGGCCTTCCCCACCTTGGAACCAAGCAATTTCTTCTTCTGTGCACCTTTATCCTCACCCAGTCTCCTGGACTCAGATCATGAGCTTGCTTCTTTTCAAGTGTGGTGGCGTCTCCTCCAACCTGGTGAAACACAGAATGAACTGCGTCAGCCAGGCCTTTACAGTAATCCAAAATCATGTCATCAGTTATTGTCATCAATTTGTTGACAGGCACGAATGCATGTCTCATTGCTCGTCCCATCAATATTTCATGTGGACTCAACCCTGTAGTTCTATCTGGAGTAGACCTAATAGTCATTAGCACTAGAGGCAAGACATCAGGCCATTTCATTCCAGTGGCTAAACACATCTTACCAATCCTGTTTTTAATTGTGCCATTCATCTGTTCTACAACACCAGAAGCCTCTGGCCTGTATGCACAATGTAACTTCTGCTGTATACTCAATGCTTCACAAATTAAACCCATGAGCTCATTGTAGAAGTGTCCCCCTCTGTCTGACTCAATTGTCACTGGGAACCCGTACCTAGGAATCAGCTCTCTTAACAGCAACTTTGCCACTGTTATTCCATCATTTCTCCTAGTCGGATAGGCTTCTACCCATCTTGAGAACAAACAGACTACCACTAGAACATACCTCAATCTATTGACCTGAGGCATTTCAATGAAATCTATTTGCATTCTGGTAAAAGGACCTCCTTCTCTGCCTATTGTTCCTAGGCTCACCACTGTCTTTTTTCCAGTATTGAACTGCTGACAAATCTCTGACAGATGCTCTCTGCAATCAACCTGAACTTTGCATTGTACCAAGTTTGCTTAAAGGACCTAATCATAGCGTCCATCCCCAGATGTCCCTGGCCATGATACATTCTTGCCATTGTTGATAACATCGAGTTAGGCATGACTGGTCTTCCATCTCTATAGATCCAAACATGATCTTTCTCTCTTGGTGCACAACCTGCCTTGATCCAATCCCTCATTTCCTCATCTCCTGCTTCATCTTGCAACTGTTTCACCTCATCCCATGTTTCCAGGACATTAGTAAACATCACAGAACAAAAAGACATTTCCCTTTCTCGTCCCTTGTTAATCGAATGATCGTTCTTTGCACAATACTGCGCTATGTCATTCGCAAAACGATTACCAAAAGTAACAAAATCATCTCCTTGTCCATGAGCAGCACATTTCACAACTGCTAGTTCTTTAGGCAGCTGTATCGCCTCAAGCAACTTTCCAATCACTTCAGCATTCTTTATTGGAGTCCCACTCGACGTCAAGAAACCTCTCTGTAGCCAAAGTTGGCCAAAATCATGAACCACTCCAAATCCATACTGACTATCAGTCATCACAGTCACTCTCAAATTCTTCCCAATCTTGCAAGCTTTCGTCAATGCCACCAATTCAGCCACTTGAGCAGACCTTACTCCTTTCAAAGACGAAGCTTCCATAACCTCTGAAACCTTGCACACCGCATATGCTGCACTCAGCACACCATCATCAGTTCTCAGACATGATCCATCCACAAACAACACATGATCACTCTCAGGTAGTGGCAGATCTCTTATGTCTGGTCTCGGTTTTGTACAGTAATCAATCACATCCAAGCAATCATGATCAACATCATCTCTCACACTCACATTTTCAGCATCTGGCAAGAGTGTTGCTGGATTCACATTCACGCATCTCTCAAGAGTCACATTTGATGCTCCCAGAATGATTTTCTCATATTTAGTCAGCCGACTGTGTGACATATATTGAGTCCTGCTTCTTGTCAAAATAATTGCCACATCATGAGGTACAAATACCCGTACAGGATATCCCATTATTATACCCTCACTCTGTTCCAAGCTTCTGCATGTAGCAGCTACTGCTTTCAGGCAACCTGGCAAACCCACAGCTACTGGGTCAAGTGTTGATGAGAAATACGCAATTGGCCTTCTCAGTTGTCCATGTTTCTGAATCAACACTGAAAGTGCACATCCATTTCTCTCACTGCAGTACAACTTAAACTCCTTCTCATAGTCTGGCATTCCCAAAGCAGGAGCTTCACACATTCTGCTCTTTAATTCTTCAAATGCTGCCATTTGTTCTGCATTCAGTTCCAATGGGTCTCTCACTTCACTTTTGGTCAATTTAATCAGTGGCTTTGCTATCAGGGAGAAATTACTTATCCACTGACGACAATAACCCACCATTCCCAGAAACATCCTCACTTCTCTCTGGGTCATTGGGGCTCTCATTCCTCTGATAATTTTGATCCTGTCTTTGGTCACTTTTCTCAGACCCTTTTCAATATTGTGTCCAAGATAATGTACTTCTTTCTTGCAAAACTGCAATTTGGCTGGAGATACCTTTAACCCTCCATCTGCCAGATGATTCAGTAAAGCTATGGTATCTACTTCACAAGCTTCGCGTGTCTTTGATGCCACGAGTAGGTCATCGATATACTGTACTAGTACTGAACTCTCAGGCATGATCAAACTCTCCAAAGACTTCTTTAACAACTGATTGAATATTGATGGACTCTCTGTATACCCCTGTGGGATACGACACCATGCCAAAATACGCTGTCCAAACCGAAATGCAAAAATCGGCTGGCTGTCATGATGCAATGGAATTGAAAAGAAAGCATGACACAAATCAATCACCGTATACCATTCAGCATCATGAGGAATCTGATACAAAATCACTGACGGATTTGGCACAATGGGACAACATGCTACCACAATTTTGTTAATCTTTCTCAAATCTTGTACAATCCTGAACTTCCCATTAGGTTTCTTTAGCCCCATTATCGGTGAATTACATGGGCTACTCAGTAACTCTCTCAAAACACCCTGTTGAATCATCTTATCAATTATAGGGGTTATTCCCTCAATTATCTCTGGTGTCAATCTGTATTGTGGGATATTAGGGTAAGTGATTCCCTCTTTCACTGAAATCTTGACTGGATCTACATTATTCATCAATCCCACATCTTCTCCAGTAAAATCCCAAACCACTGTTTTTACTGTATTCCTCAACTCCTGAGGCAAGTCATCTGGATTAAATTCAGCATATGTCCCAACAATCTCACTTTCTCTATTATCTAGAGTCATCCGGTACAAGACATCCTCATCTTGTGTCTCAAAAGCTATTCCATCCGGAGTACAAAAAATTGTGCAGTTCATTTTACACAATAAGTCCCTACCTAACAGGTTCACTGGACCAGTGTCACAGACTACAAACATGTGCATGTCTGAAAATTTCCCTATTCTGACCCTTACTGGTTCAGTAAGTCGAGTCTTAATCTGTGTATTAGCTACACCAACCACTTGGATTGCTTCGTCCGAGAGAGGAAGATTTCTTATATCTGCTGATCTGACAGTTGATCTTGTCGCTCCTGTGTCTACCAAAAAAGTAACACTTTCCCCATTTATTTTCCAATCCACAAATGGTCCTGCCTGGTCTATTTCTAGAGTTGCACCAAGTATGCACTCTTCCTCCTCTCTTCGGCACCGTCAGTAGTCCCCTTCAGACTCACTCCCCTCATTCTTTAACCAGTACTGCTGTACCGGGTTTGAACGTCTCGGTTTGTTTACCTGCTCATCATTGTAGAATCCTGAGTCCTGGTTATACTTCTGAGACCCTCTATTCTGCGGCAAGGGTGGTTTTGGCTCTTGACTCTGCTGTCTGACAACCTTCTGCTGTTGCTGCTGATGATTACACCCCTCGTTCTGCACCTGTTGATTCAATGATTTATTCTCATTACTCACTAATGGTGGATTGGTACACTCGGATCTCCAATGCCCCAATTGTCCACAGTTGTGACATGGAAACTTCTTTTTGGCCTCTTCTAAATTCCCCTTTCCTTTTCCTGCACCATAAATGGGCCTATTTCCTGGATTATTTGCTTGTTCCACCATCTGTGCTTCTTGTCTTTCAGCTACTTTCACCTGTGCCCACATTGCTTTCTCTTTCAGCTTTCTTTGTTTTGCCTCAATCTCATCACTGAAATACTTCGCATGTCTCAAGATTTTATCAATCTTTTTACTCTGCCAATCAACTGTGTGCTCTCAAATCCTTTCACTGATTTCAGGTCTCAAGCCATATACAAATCTGTATACAAAATGACTCAAATCCTTATCACCCAGGTGTTCATCTCCACAGAACTGTTTAAAAGCCAGTATCAGCCTTTCATAAAAAGCATGAACTGATTCTTTTGCTTCCTGATGTGTTCGATCTATTTTAACCCAGTCTGTTTCTTTAGGGGGTACCTTATTCATCAGGAACACAATAACCTGCTCATACTTCTTCATCACCTCCGGGTCTGGTGCTCCTGTTTTCTGATCTCTTGGATACTCCTTAGCAGGCCAATCTACAACTATTTTGCACTCTGCCCACAAGTCTGCTGGAACAATTATATCAAACAGACTATTCAGGTCAATCCACAGCACTTTTGACAATTTCACAAACCTATCTACCTGCCTATACCACTCGACGGGCTTTTCTCTCAATCGAGGGAAATCATTCGTAAATGACAAAATATCCTGTCTAGTCCATGGGACATGTACATATCCTCCTCCAGGAATCTCTCTCATAGGATAAGCATCCACTGTCTTTTCCTTTTCTCTCATGGGAAACTCTGAATAAGTCCTGTCCACTGAATCTTCCCTTTTCTTGTACCACCTATCCTTCCATTTTTCCACATCACCCCATTTTCGCAATAAGGAAATCATTTCCTTAATCTGCCCTGTTCTACCAATATCATTTAGATTCTCAATGTCCTTGTCGGAGAAATCCACCCTGTAAGGCTTCTGCAAAGCTTTCACCTTATCAATATCAACTCCCATTTCACTCGCTATTCCTCTCAACCTGTCATGTGTACTCTTAGCCCTCCAGGTAATACTCTTGCACATGAATAACAACTCTCCATCATGATGATTTTTCAACATCTCTGTAGGAATTGTCCCTGCTATGAGTTCCTCCAGTTCTATGCGCAACCTGGCTACATCCACTGCCTGTGAATCTTTATCCTTTTTTTGGAGAACTTTCAACCAATCATTCAAATCCTCAGCTGTTATTTCTGTAGATCTTTTCACTGTAGTCACTCGTTCTGCCATCCTCTGTGGTTCTAAAATTGGTCTTTCTAAACAACCAGTATTCAATCCTGAATTAGGCTGTACATCTGACCCTCCACTACATGTGTCATGTCTCAGCTGTCTCAAATGATTTTCTTCCATCCTTATTCCTGACTCTCCCGAAGAACCAACCAAACCATTTCCTACATATGGAACCGTCAAACCATTTTCACCCATTCTTTGCTTATCAAAAATAGGCATAACCAGACCTATGGTTACAGGCACTGTAACAGCTTCTAGATTCTTCGTTAATCCTCTGATCTTTTCTGTCAACTCAGATGTTGTTCTTGCCAACTCTCTTGTCTTCTCATCCCCGATTGCACTCTCTCTCTCTCGCTCTCTCTCTCTCTCTCTTTCCGTGAAAGAGCTACCACTTTTCACATCAGGTGTCACAACTTCTGTTTTAATGATCTGCAAAGTATCTCTTATTGGAGTAGCAACTGGTGTTCTCACTTCTGGTTCTGGTCTATATGGAGGTGGTCGTTTGTAAATCATGTCATCCATGACTTCATCCTCATAATCATTAGCCCCATACCTCCTCAATTCTGCATCAGGTACCTTTTCCGCACCTTTCCTCCCTTCCGATTCCTTAACAGTTCTCATTGGATATAATCCCTCTGACATACTAGCATCTCGCCATCTCCTCATTCGATCATGAAGAGTTTCACGATCATATTTCCTCCCAAAAATATACCTATAATTGCCTCCACTCCTCTGCTTTTCTCGCTCATGCACCTCATCTTCCCATTCCACCAACGCCTCGAACTGTGTCGGCCTTGGTCTAGGCTCTAGACACATCATCTTTTCCCGTAAATTTCTCAATACGGCCAGATTAAATGACCCATGTTCCAGGAACGCTAAAACACCATCCTCCTTAGTGTACTTAGCCCAATTGTCTAACCAAATACAGGTATGATACCCATATTTCGCAACCATAAAGGATGCAGGAGTTCTTGTCGGAGGTAGCAATTCACCTTCTCTAGTTATTATGTTCTTATCCTTGTCGAACCACCTTTTAATTTTACCGAACAAGGATTTCTTTTTCTTTTCCTCCGGTTGATAATACATTTTCGCGTCTACTACAACCCTCTAGTCCTTTCCGCAACTGTACGATCTTTTGTCCAATAACAGCGCGACTCACACCAACGCACCAATCCTGGAGCGTCTACGTCACCCTGTACTCCTTCCAATCCCTGCGCGGCTCACACCAACGTACCAATCACAGCGCGAGCACTGTTCCAATCCACTGCCCAATCACAGTGCGGTCTGTCTGACGTCAGTAGTCGCTGCAGTCGCTTCTACTCTGTCTCCTGTCACTCGTCTACCCCTCCTTTACAAAGCCTTCTCAGTAGACTTCGTTTCAGATTCTACAAAATCTATTAGTTACAACATATAAACATCTCCATTGTCTGCTTCGCTAACCACAGAATAGTGAAGAAAAATCTTTCTCACAAGAATCCCGCTTCACTCTAGAACAGCGCTTACCTCTGCTCCACTACGGAATAATTACTCTCGTTGACACAGTAGCACATCCCTCTACTCTGCCCTTCTAACATGCATCCAATAACTGTTTCCTCTAGGAATGCTCCAAAGAGTCTCACAAGTAACTAAATGCTCATACATTCACGCACTTTCACACCAGAAAATGTAGCACATCCACACAGAATCCTGCCTTTCCCGAGAACAGTAAACAGTCTGTCCTACTACAGAATTATAACACACGTTAACCAAGCAGCGCTTACCTCTGCCCAGTCCTTCAGACAAGCTCAGAGAATACCTATTACTTCTCCAGCGATAAGCTTTAACGGCAAACCTTACGGATCCCTGGGACTTAAGACCAGAGTTTCACAGATAACCTTCGCTACCATACACACTCCTCTTATACAGAAAATATGTCTCTAGTAGTAACACACGGCGATGTCACTGATTCCGAACCCAGACAATGCGACGCGCAACTTCAATTGTCACACGCTTTTCCCTGCATACGTACAGGGCCAACAATCCCGTCTTTCCCGAGAGCAGCACTCACTTCCCTCTGCCCTACTACGGAACCGTCACCAGCTCCCCACGTTCCAGAAGCCGTACACACTACATAGAACTCAAATACGACAACTTCAACATATACTGTTAGTACATATATCAACATCAATCAATAAATCAATAAATCCAAAAGCCTATGTACAAGCAATCTATCAGATCAAGACAATAATCACAACCATCATACTGCTACCAGGAAACTGCTGCAGATCGGAGCATACAAATTCTCCCTACTTCCACGGACAGAGTAATTCCACAGTCACACGCACACATACTCATCATACGCCAGGGCCCATCACACTTATATTCGTACTATTACTCTATCCACACTGGATATACGAGTGAACTCCCAAACCAATCTGCATCTAAACTGAGGTCAATGCGACCTAATTGTCATGTCTTGAGTCATGATTTAAACAATAAAAACTAATTCAATAATTCAATAATTGACAAAGAAATAACCACCCGACACTGTAATTCAAACAAAGGTTATCTTTATCTAAATTAGTTCAAATGAAAAGTCAATCAATAGCAGAATCATTATTCTCATAATTACCTATTCTAGCTAAGTGTCATTCAGGACAGGACAGGTCTCTCAGTAAAGTCTCCCGAGTCGCTGTCCTCTCAATCAGCGTCGATCCTCTCGAGCATAGGTTCGGGAAGAAGTGGCCTTAGACCCTCTCTAGTCTAACAATATTTATAGGGAAACTAACAATTTAAAAATTACAAACAAACTATGGATGTCCGTTGAGCCGTTGAGCAGAGCGAGCAGGAAAGGATGTTAACTCGCAACATTTAGAAAAAACCTCCGCTCTCGAAAATCACAAAAATAAAAACACGGAAGAAGGAAGCTCAACTAAAAATGAAACATCCATGAATGCTCTTCCTCGGAACCATAGTGAAGCCACCGCAAGTTTATCAAAGTTCATTGTGGCTTTCTTTCTTTTCCAAGGATATCTGGTGACATCTGGCATCTAGCCCGGAGCTGCTGTCCTCACGGAAACTTTCAATACAGACAGAAGCCGAGGTCAGATGGTTTCCAACCACATTCAGCGGGACCTCTCTTCGTATTCCAGCAACTCAAATGCAGGCTGTAAATATCGGCCATCTTTTACTAGGCCAGAATGGACAATCTTAATTAAAAGAAACACAAAACAACGTTACTACATCGTAATGATAATACAGTGTTAATACCCACTAATACCCTTATGTGTATGTAATTAACTAGCCATCTGCGACATAAAGAAGCATTAAAGCACGTTATTTTGAAGCGCAAACACGAAACAAATAGCACTTTAGCAACACTTATTTTATTAATTTGCTCACCAACTTAGTTCACGTTTTAATAAAGCAACATAAATGCAATCCCGCGTGTAATTCTTTCATTAGTAAGGTTGATTAGTCAGAAACTTTAACAAAATTAATATTTAATAATTAATTATCAGTAATTTTAATTATGACTTATAAACATAAACTGGAGTTTAAATTTCAATAAATTTTCAATAGAAAACCCTGCTCCAGCACACCCTTTCACGTTTAGCAACTAGGGGCTGGTATGAACAGTTCAGGGTGGGAAAAGATGCTTAACAGCCACTGACAAAAGGATGCAAGCGAGCACTGCCCTCTATAACATAAAGGGGCATATTATCAAGAACGGCGTTAAAATTACGACCGCTTTAGCAGCAGGAAACTGCAGCTACAGCGGCGATAACGGGCTTGATAATATGCCCTTTAGAATTCCAATAGAAGTCCATGTTCTGGTGGGAACCTGGGCTTCTATTGGGATTTTCAAGGGTATATTATCAAGCCCATTATCGCTGCTTTAGTGGCAGTTTCCTACCGCGAAAGCGGCGATACTTTTAACGCCGTTCTTGATAATATGCCCCAAAGTGTGGTATGGAGAAAAACCCAGTGGACTCAAATGGCCGGACCCCAGACCCACCTTACGGCTGCCTATAATTAATGTGCAGGCAAGAACAGCAATTAGCTTTAGGAGACACCCACCCACCTTCCTGCTTCAAATTTGCACCCCTTTTGGGCATCCATGTTTACTGCCTGCACAGACGTTGCATTAGGCAGCTCCGCAGTGAACTGTCAGTGACAGCTCAAGGAGACGTCTCACACCCCTGCCCTTCAGTTACGTTTGAGTGCAGAATGCAAGGCATGTGAGGTGGAGCTTAGCATGTGTACTTAACAGAAGCACAACCAGAACCTGTCTGGCAGGATGCCATTATTAACCTCTGGCTCAAATGTTCGTTTCTTGGTGAGTTGGGTCTAGCAAACAAAAAAAACAAAAAAAGAAGGAGGTATGTGTTTTTTAAAGCAGTCATTATAGCTTGACTGTCCGGTTAAATTAATTAGATGCCATGTCATGACCAATGATCAAGGTGGCCCCCTTGAAAGGTTAGGCCAATGGCCAGAGGCCAATTTGTCCATACCTTCAAATGTATGTGCCTGCTTCTTACATCGGAGGCTTGGTGAACGGATTAGTGCCCACTTATCTCTAGCTCAAGGGAAGGCGCAATATTCCTTCAAGACAAAGAAGTGTGCTCAGTGCTGTCCTCTGGCTCGTGTTTTGGGCAAGCATGACTGTCAGGCTCATTGGATGTGTACTGGCAGCTTCTGAGGGCAAGTATCGGTAACTGCTTTGTGACTGGGTTTAACTCAGATTTGTACCACTCGCAACATCCTTTCTATCCTGTGAGACCTGCGCTCATACCTTGGCCGTCATGTCTCTGGCCAGAATTCTGTGGAAGAGACCTGCAAATACAGTGGTTGCTTTGGAGCAGGTATATTCTTAGATACTGTTTGCGGTGACTTTTTCTGTCTGCAAGATTATTGACAGGCTGGACGCCAGTATATCGTTATATCACCCATTACAGCCGGTACCAAACTCTACAAGCCGTCAGTATGAAAGTATGCAAGGCCCCCTGCTTCAGTGTGTAAGCAAAGGATCCCAGCATGAGCTGCCCACATCTTAACTGACAAGACCAGGCACTACTTTCTGCTCTTACTTACTGAGGAGCCAGTTAACTGACTAGGAATTATTTCTTGCCAGTTTTACCTTTTCAAATGGTCGAATATATTGGCTAAATTATATGGAAGAGCAGGAAGAGACGGTATTATATCCACTACAACTAGTGACCATTATAACGAAGTTACAACATAGCATTTACACTACAACGAAGCACGTTACAACACATTTAAGGGTTTTGAATGGGTGAGTTGTGGTGCATAGGGGTAGTAAGGGTTTTCAGTGCTCAAAGATGGGTGGTGTTTAGTGGTAGTAAACGGTTTTAATGGTTCGGACAGTAGTAACCTTTTTTTTAGTATTCAGGGATAGGAAGGGTATGGGGTAGTCAGTGTTTTTAGAGTTCAGGGATGAGCAGTGTGTGGGTTAATGAATTTTGTTTTTTCTGTGTAAAGAAGAGTAATGTATGGCAATTGTGCTGTGATGCGTGGTGCTTGAGTTCGATCTTGTACTCTATGCCCATTTGCCAGTCAGGTCTCCCTGTATGAAAAGATTCAATGACAGCTTCGCAAACATTCTGCTTTTCATTTATAACTGGCTGTTCACTATAAGCTGTAGAATGAACCCTACAAATAGAAAATCATGGTTGTTAATGGCCTCCACAAGGCCCTAATAATTTTGCATCAGGAATCTAACAAGAAAATGTTTTTTGATGGCGTTGATAAGGCCTCAATGCTTTAGCACCAGGAAGCCAACAAAAAAGATGGTTGGTAATTGCCTTCCTAAGGCCACACTGCTTTCACTTGATAAGGTAGGTCATATTTTGTCATCCATATTTTGAGCATTCTCTTCAATGCAAATGTATCTATCAGTTTTGAAGTTACAGCAGGGGCGCGAAAGGCCTTTTGCACTAGAAATGTGTACAAACAAACCATTTTTGAACATATTCCACCATGACCAGGTCAACAGTTTATATCTTGCCCTTCTGAATTGCAAATCCTACTAACATAAAACTCTGTTGTAGTTTCCTTCATGTGATTGCATCCCCTGGCTGTATGTGTATTCAGTGTTTTTGTGGTCTCCCATTGTGTGCTGTAGTCTATGTCATGTTCACTCCCTACAATTTTTAGGTTAGTACTACCGTGTTAATTGAGGCACTTTTTGTCACATTTTATTTTGTTAATGTGATATATGGAAGGTCAGATGGATGCATCTCAGAATGTTAAAGAGCTCACACAATTCCCCTACAGTATGTAGATGATGGGTTGCCTTGCAGAAAGGGAACTGCACCTCTCAACAGGGTATTGGTGCTCCTCAATGTCCTCCCCAGTGAAAGATTCAGATTTAAAGTGATCATATTCTGCCATAATCCTGATTTTGCTACAGCTGCGACAAGAAAGTGAACATGAAGATGCCAAATCAAATATTAACATGAGTTGACAATGAGTGCTGAATGTATATGAACTCTTGACCCATGGTCCAAAGAGTTTGAAATATATAGAGGAGCAGGTCAATGAATCATTTATCCCGCTGTTTATAATGGAAGGAGTTGTATTTTTTTATTTGATCCACATCTGGATAGGCAGTGTTAGACCTGGCATCCTTGGCATGGTTTCCCCCCGATTGTTTGCCTTCTGACCTCCTGTGTTGCTGACCTAATTTTTGCTGTGTTTAAGTCTCTGGGCACTTTACCACTCCTGACCAGTACGAAAGTGTATGTGCTCTTCCCCTCAAACATGGTAACATTGGCTTAGCCACAATTGGCATATTTAATCTACTTATAAGTCCCTAGTACATGAGCCCAGGGCCTGTAAATTAAATGCTACTTGTGGGCCTGCAGCACTGATTGAGCCACCCACTTCAGTAGCCATTTAACGTGCCCCAGGCCTGCCACTGCAGAGCCTGTGTGTGCAGTTTTAAACTGCCATGTCGACTAGACAAGTTAATCCTGTTGCCAGGCCCAAACTTCTTTTTTATTACATATAAGTTACCGTAAGGTAGGCCCTGGACTACCCCAAGTGCCGGCTGTAGTTTATTTAAAAGGCTGGACATATACTTTTAAGTTTTATATGTCCTGGTAGTGGAAAACTATTCAATGCATTTATCACTCTCTGCCAGGCCTATCTCTCCCATAGATTAACATTGTGATTGACCTATTTATTTTTTATAAGTGTAATGTCCATTTGGGAAAATGTAGTGTTATAAAATAAGTCATTAGTCGTGTGGCCTGCACAGCAATGGTTCTACAGTTGCCCTCCACTGGGAACCAAATACCCCATTGTAGTGCTTGACTCTCATAGGTTAGCGTTGCAGAGCAGTCCAAGGCCTAATGAAGGGAGATGTTGTGGGGAGTAGTAATCACCCTTCACAGATTCACAATAATAACAATCAATAAGTGATTGTCCAGTCTGTGCTGCTCTTTAATAAAAGAAAAAGTACACTTATTACACCCACTACTCAACACTATGAAGCAATTTATAAATATATGCAAGCTGATGTAATTATTCTTGGATGACATTGCGTAAACATTCTTACCCCTCCTTAAAGGGTGGGGGGTCTAGTACCACAACTCATATGTCTAATCATTATCTTGTCCCTAAAAGCCACAATTGAACATATTTTGGAGTACAGCACTTAATACTGGCACCAAAGCGAGTGGTTGTCTACCTCATTATTTCAACAAGCATTTCACCATAGGAGTAAATGTAATAATTACCTATAAAAATGACAGCGAGAACCTAATGCTGGCAATAAAGCATGCAACTTTAATCATGATGGGCTATCAGCATCATTATTCAAATAGAGCATAAGCAAGAATCAATGTTTAAGCATGACTGGGAGTGCGGTGTAATCCTCAGAAATGTCAACATGAATAACGCAGTTCAATCACATTTATAACTACAATGCTCTGCAATTATGACCAGTCACCTAGAAGGTGCTTGCAGCCTCCACTTCGAAAATGTTCAACATCCAATACTGCCTTTTACCCACAGCCCTAAAGGACATAATTTCTGTAAATACACACAGGTGCAATTATATCATCTTCCACCCTTAGAGGTTTTTCCAATACGAAAATTAATATTGAACACATCAAGGCCACAAGGATTGCAGCCATAATCTTTGCCCCCAGAGGATGCAGCTTTTCCACTGTAGAACAAAAGTTACAGTTTGGGGAAAGCTTGAAAAACACTTGGAACCCTTGTTGGGTTATCTTCCAGAGCCACCCTAAACTTAGAGATGCACTTCCTTTGGGGGAGGCTGTGCTGCCCCTACAGCTCCCACCGCACTTTGGTACCATTTTGATTGTGACCCCACTCTCCTAGGGTCACACCAAGCCACAAACAAGTGGTTTTTGTGAAGGAATGCAGCCAGTCCCTGAAAGGCATTGTGGGGCACTCCTCACTCTTTCTTTAGGTATATTAGAGCAATGGCTCTCCCGCATCAGCTTCCTTTTTCGGTTTTGTTTTGGAAAAGCGTTTTGCCCGCTATTCATCTTTCTTAGGGTGCTTGATCCCACTCGGGCACCTGGCGTTCAGGTGTGACAGTGGAGAACAGCTCAGGGATCCACTCCTAGGTGCTCTCCCTGGCTTACCACATGGCCAGCATACGTGCATGCTGCAGTGGAAGCTAGCACTTCACTCTGGTTTGCCCGCTGGCAGACTCATGTAGTGCTGGGCTGGTTGTCCATCTCCTTGAGGCCCAGGTATGTGGTTCTGGGCCCTTTCTTCAACAGCGGGGGGAACCGGATGGCACTCCCTCACTCTATCCTCTTCTCGGGGGCCAGGGTTGTGGTTCTGGGACCCTTCCTCATCAAATGGGGAGGGTGACAGTGCCCCCTCCCACGATTGGCTTCTTGAGACCCAGTATGGGATCCTGAGCCCCTTTTTGGAATTATGGGAGAGCATGACGGTGCTTCCTCAATGGCATGTCTTCACTGGGCCCAAGGTTGTGGTCCTGGGCCCCTACACCTTGTTGGGGAAAAGCGTGATGGTGCTTCCCCTTTCTTCTCAATTCTCAGGGGCAGCTCACTGACCCTGGCCCACCCTGGAGGCAAGGCTGAAATCGGCAGTGAAGCCCCACAATCTTTGTTGCTGGTCCTCCCAAGGGTCAAAGTTTGCCAAACTTTACACCAGGATGTTGTGGGGCCCGATGGGCCACTTTGGATGGTCTTTGGTTCGTTTTGCTTTTGGTACTGAGACCTAGCCACCTGGAGCACTTCCATCAGCCCTAATGGCCTAAAATGGTGGGAAACGTGGCAGGGGTCTGATTTCACTGGCTCTCTGTGCCAGCCTTTAACTTTGCTCTCCTTCTGGACCTCTCTCCTCCTTTTTTTTTGCATTCATTAAATTTATTTCAAAGCTTTGAAAAGCCATTTATGCATTGTTCTTATGTCAAAGCTGTAAACAAACATTTTTTTATTTTTTATTTTTTTTATTTTTTTATTTTTGTTTTTTATTGAAGTCCTTAAAAAAACTAAATACAATTGTAAATAATATACAGTTCATTGGCAATATTTCATCTTGTTTAACATAAAAAAATGTACATAAATCTTACGGCTCATTTGTTCTCAACGCCTAAGTTGCTTGGGTGATACACATTTGCATGTACGGCTAAGTGGCTGGTATATGGTGGCTGCTGCCCCTCTTTAAGAGAAAACACCGGAACTGATGAGGTACATGCACCCGGCTCCCGGGCAGGTTGCGGTTGGTACATTTCTTGATTGTGGGGGATGTCTAGGTGGCTAGGCCAGACACGGATCAGCAACCCGCATATGTTCATATACTTCTGTGTGTAATGTCTCCTACCGAAACATGTATTCTTTCTTTGTTATACATAAAAAAAACCCAATAAAAACAGATTTGCAAAAAAAAAAAAAATTACATAAATCTTAAAGAAAGAACAAATATCATACGCCACGCATTAAAGCGCAAATTAATAACATTGCAGTGTCCACATATAATATGCTATAAGGCATATAAAAACTACTATTTCCCATAATATCCATAACGACTCCTAAATTTTTAATCAAACAACATCTCCCAGATTCCATCAAATCTTCTAATACCCCCCACTCGTTGCGCGAAAGTCCTTTCACTAGTTTTAACCTGTTTCATCTTGTAAAGCCAATCATAAAAGAGTGGAATCTGCTTTGTACACCATTGTTGTAGCAAAAGAGATCTAGCCATAGCAATATATAATAATTTAGCCACCTGGTCAGGAAAAAAGAGATCGGGATCAAAGCCATACAAAATTAATTTCTCTTTCACTACAACTTCGATACCACATTTCATCTGAAAGTAACTAAAAATCTCTTCCCAGAACTTATCACAATAGACTATAACATGTGACCAATTGGCTGGAGAATGATGAATTCATCTGAAACAATGTGGAGAATGATTAGGATACATTTTAGCGATAGAAAAGGGTGTACGATAAAGTAACCACTTACTAAAAAATAACATTCTACGCCAATTTGCCCCCCGTAATGTAGTAAAATTAAATCTATTAATAACAGACCAAACATTCAACGGCATTGCCTGATTTTCCTGGTCCAACCACTTTTTAATTGCCTTTTGACTAAGGTCCAGCTTCCTATTTTGAGCGAGATGGCGCTTCCATACCCCTGGTTTTCCATCCGACATGTCGACTAATAATTCCTTTATTAACTGACTTTGCTGTTCTAACTGAACAATATCCAATTGACTCAGGAGTTTATAAATAGATTTATATGACCCTAGTAAGATAAAATTTCGGGTGACTAATTGCGACATTTCCGTCAAAGTGATCCATTTCCCATTTCTCAAAAAGTCAGAGACTTTTGAGAACCCTGCCACAGCCCAATTGACGGCAAGATCTGAGCATTGTGTAACCCCCGTCAGTGGAAGAATACTGGATAGTAAAGATGTTAAGTTAATGGTGGGAACAGAATATCTTTTAAACAGTCTGACGTTTTTAAAAAAAACACTGAAGGGACTTATAACAAACAAATTTGGGAGATTTAAACACATGTAAAGCAGCATGTATCTGATTTTCTTTACAGATTAGATCCATAAATGTATTTATAAATAATTTTTTTGTGTAAAGTTGAGTTTTGAATCTGGATAGGTACTGGGCAAAATAGGCATAATAGTAGTCTCTAAGATTTGGAAGAGCAAGCCCTCCCTGATCCAGATCTTCATATAAAACACTAAGTGCAATGCGTGGTGTTTTCTTTGCCCAGATAAAAGCTGTAAACATTGATTCCACATGAGCAAAGAAAGAACCTGACAAAAAACATGAAATAGTAGAGAACAAAAAATTAAAGAGAGGAAGGACAGACATATTGATCAAGGATATCCGGCCTAAAATGGATAATGGTAGAGAGTTCCAATGTGCAAACAACTTTTGGACTCTTTGAAGAAGGGGATTACAATTTAAATCATATAAATCCCTCACTGATGCTGAAAAAACAGACACCCAGATATCTCTTTGGTCTAGAACTGGTGCAAGAGAGAATGTCAGAATGTAACTCCAAAACTTCACCACCACATTGTAGAATTTCCTCCTCGTGCAGAAGCCTAATATATCCCCCACTGCTCTTGGGGTCAATCAGAGACAGAGTCCTTAGTCCTGGGGACAGTCATGGGCTTCCTCCTTCCAGTTTTCCATGGCGCCAGCCTCCAGTACCAGTGTTTCTCAGAAAAAGCTCATCCAAATGAGAGCTCTCCCAGCTGCGCCAGATATTTTAAGGGGGCCGGGATGTGCCAGCACTAATGCACCCCTGGCCTATCCTGAGATGCATTATCAGCTCTCTGCCCCTGTTTCAACCTTCCTGCACAGGCTTCTGGGATACTTCAAGATAGCATCACTCAGGACAGGAGTCACTTGCCACATGTGCTCTGGAGGTTTCAGCTCCCCCTTCACTGACATTTTGCCAGGGTCGTCACCCAGCAAATCTTCAAAGGAGCCGCCTCTCTGATTTAGCTGCAGAGGTCTGTTTATTGAGGGACCTGGCACAGGATGACTGCTGGCTGATTGATGCAGAGCGATTTTGCCTACCCCCTTCCTCCTGAAGAGTTAACCTAAACACAGGCAAATGCTTACTTTAGGGGTGAGGCCCTTGTTCATGAAGCTTGGGGCAAAAGTAATTAGCCCAGCTGAGCAGGGTCACCAAAGCCCGGGGCTCTGATTGTGTCCCGAGTCAGACAAAAGTGACATTTCGGGATGACCCATAAGCTATGCAGATATGCTTTTGGACTTTACAGAATTGACTTTTCACACAGTTTACAGTGTACATTGGTGCAACTCTGGAGTCTGTGGACCCAAGGGAACTGAAGCTGCACCTTTAAGGCACCCTTTCCCTTCAGAGTATCATGGAGTGTTACTACATTTAAGATAGTAAACCACACTGACTTTCATACGTGTGTACCCCCCATTATAAAGCCTATTCCAGTTCACAACCCAACTCTGAATAGTCCCTTCTGCGCCAGGCTATCTGTGTGCAGTTCCTAGACTGCGCATGACAGGAGCCTCCCGTGCACAGCCCTCAAACGTGTGCACACACGTCTACATGTAAGCAGCCCAGTGCCCCTTACCCCGGCTGTGTTGCAGTGGCCTTTTCTTACAAGGCGAACATTAGCAGTAAACATGCGCAGTCCATTTTGCCATGAATTTACAGTGGGTGAATCCCATGTTAAAAGCTTAGAAATCATATGATCATAAATCAAAAACAATAGAGGCTTCTTACATGGTCAGAACCAACTTCTCACAGATAGCCATTTCAAGTTTGATGTCTCTGGACTCAGAATTTAAAATCCAAGTCACAAGTCTAAAAATGACACATTTAGAAACGTTCCGTCCATAATTTTTTACAGATACACATTTAGAAAGTTGGCATTTTCTTACTTTAACCATTTACTTTAACCATTCTGTGCCTCTGTCTGCCTCTCCATACACGTCTGGGGTGGGTGACACCTGGGCTTTGTGCATTCCCTCTAGATGGCCACACACAAAGAGAGCTTAGGTGTGCCTGATGGGTCATCCACGTTCTGATGGGCAATCAACATCCTGATGGGTCATCCTGGTCAGTATGGGAGGGAGGAACTGACACTTACACCTTAATGGGCTGTGCCTGTCCTTACACAAAGAGCTGCACACCCTGACAAAATTAGTCTGGAGCCACAGCAGGAAGGGTAGAGACTTTGTGCACTTCAAAGGCCTCTCTTTGAAGTCTCCCCTACTTCAAAGGCACAACTTGGAATAAGTATTAAACCTCAGACACCACCACTTCAGTACTCTTCTGGGCCTGAGGACATTCTGCCAGAAAGAAAGACTCCTGTTCTGCTGAACGAATTGTCACTCTGCTGGATTCTGGACTTTGCTGGACTCCTGCTTTGTTGTATGTGCCCTGCTGCCCTCTTCGCCTGGGAGTGAGAAGGACTGGACCTGAATCTTTACATCTTCAGAACCTAAGTGACTCCAAGGGGTTGGTGATTTGCCTCCTGTTCTGAAGTTACAGGTGTAACAAAGACTTCCAACAACCAGACTTCCAACAACCTTTCTGAAAATTCTGGACTCTGCCAACTGTGTGTTTTACCCTGCCACTTGGTGCCAATCCATTCCTGTGCCCCTTTGGTATTGGGTTTGCTGAGTTTTGACTGCAAAATCCACTCATCGCCATTGTTGCTCTGATCAGAACTGACTCATCTCTTCCAGCTCCAACGCATCACCTGCTTCGAGAATATTGCAATGCTGACAGCACAGCTCGATGATGACACATTGCCTACATTGCAAGGACGCTGATGCATCTCAGATTGTGCTGCTCAGAGCCAAAGTATTGCCTACATCTAGCCCAAAAAACTATGATGCATTGCATCCTTTGCTCCACACATTGGGCATGTTGGCGGCACAGTCGAGGTACTTTTTCAGTGGCACAAAGGTCCCTGTATCGCTTCATCGTTGTCTGTATGAGCTTTTGGATTTACGTGGGTCAAGTGTGACCAGATGACGCTTTATGTTTTTAGGCACTATATTTCAATTTAATCTTTAAAAATTCAGAACTTTGGTTCTACTTATTGAATTCTTGTTGTTTTGGTCTTGCTTTGTTCTTTAAATTAAGCTATATTATTCTAAACTGGTATGAATTCTTTTTGCATGTTGTTCACACTGATTTACTGTTTTAAGTGTTGCACATACAATTTACACATTGCCTGTTAAGTTAAGCCTGCCTGCTCTGTGCCAAACTGTTAGAAATAGGGTATCCGGTTGGCAGAGTTTTGCATTCTGTCCAAGTAATGACCACAATCCTAACCAGGGTAAGCTAGATACACACTTTAAATTATCCTGTCCTCATCCTCTGGTAGCTTGGCACAGAGCAAGCAATGCTATCTTAAGAGGCAATATGTAAAGTAAAGTAAATATACAATAGCACAATAGCACAATGAATACACCACAAAAAGACTCCACAAAGGGTTTAGACAAATAGAGAATACGTATCTGAGTAAAACAAGACCTTTAACTTTGCTCTCCTTCTGGACCTCTCTCCTCCTTTTTTTTTGCATTCATTAAATTTATTTCAAAGCTTTGAAAAGCCATTTATGCATTGTTCTTATGTCAAAGCTGTAAACAAACATTTTTTTATTTTTTATTTTTTTATTTTTTTATTTTTGTTTTTTATTGAAGTCCTTAAAAAAACTAAATACAATTGTAAATAATATACAGTTCATTGGCAATATTTCATCTTGTTTAACATAAAAAAATTTACATAAATCTTACGGCTCATTTGTTCTCAACGCCTAAGTTGCTTGGGTGATACACATTTGCATGTACGGCTAAGTGGCTGGTATATGGTGGCTGCTGCCCCTCTTTAAGAGACAACACCGGAACTGATGAGGTACATGCACCCGGCTCCCGGGCAGGTTGCGGTTGGTACATTTCTTGATTGTGGGGGATGTCTAGGTGGCTAGGCCAGACACGGATCAGCAACCCGCATATGTTCATATACTTCTGTGTGTAATGTCTCCTACCGAAACATGTATTCTTTCTTTGTTATACATAAAAAAACCCCAATAAAAACAGATTTGCAAAAAAAAAAAAAATTACATAAATCTTAAAGAAAGAACAAATATCATACGCCACGCATTAAAGCGCAAATTAATAACATTGCAGTGTCCACATATAATATGCTATAAGGCATATAAAAACTACTATTTCCCATAATATCCATAACGACTCCTAAATTTTTAATCAAACAACATCTCCCAGATTCCATCAAATCTTCTAATACCCCCCACTCGTTGCGCGAAAGTCCTTTCACTAGTTTTAACCTGTTTCATCTTGTAAAGCCAATCATAAAAGAGTGGAATCTGCTTTGTACACCATTGTTGTAGCAAAAGAGATCTAGCCATAGCAATATATAATAATTTAGCCACCTGGTCAGGAAAAAAGAGATCGGGATCAAAGCCATACAAAATTAATTTCTCTTTCACTACAACTTCGATACCACATTTCATCTGAAAGTAACTGAAAATCTCTTCCCAGAACTTATCACAATAGACTATAACATGTGACCAATTGGCTGGAGAATGATGAATACATCTGAAACAATGTGGAGAATGATTAGGATACATTTTAGCGATAGAAAAGGGTGTACGATAAAGTAACCACTTACTAAAAAATAACATTCTACGCCAATTTGCCCCCCGTAATGTAGTAAAATTAAATCTATTAATAACAGACCAAACATTCAATGGCATTGCCTGATTTTCCTGGTCCAACCACTTTTTAATTGCCTTTTGACTAAGGTCCAGCTTCCTATTTTGAGCGAGATGGCGCTTCCATACCCCTGGTTTTCCATCCGACATGTCGACTAATAATTCCTTTATTAACTGACTTTGCTGTTCTAACTGAACAATATCCAATTGACTCAGGAGTTTATAAATAGATTTATATGACCCTAGTAAGATAAAATTTCGGGTGACTAATTGCGACATTTCCGTCAAAGTGATCCATTTCCCATTTCTCAAAAAGTCAGAGACTTTTGAGAACCCTGCCACAGCCCAATTGACGGCAAGATCTGAGCATTGTGTAACCCCCGTCAGTGGAAGAATACTGGATAGTAAAGATGTTAAGTTAATGGTGGGAACAGAATATCTTTTAAACAGTCTGACGTTTTTAAATAAAACACTGAAGGGACTTATAACAAACAAATTTGGGAGATTTAAACACATGTAAAGCAGCATGGATCTGATTTTCTTTACAGATTAGATCCATAAATGTATTTATAAATAATTTTTTTGTGTAAAGTTGAGTTTTGAATCTGGATAGGTACTGGGCAAAATAGGCATAATAGTAGTCTCTAAGATTTGGAAGAGCAAGCCCTCCCTGATCCAGATCTTCATATAAAACACTAAGTGCAATGCGTGGTGTTTTCTTTGCCCAGATAAAAGCTGTAAACATTGATTCCACACGAGCAAAGAAAGAACCTGACAAAAAACATGAAATAGTAGAGAACAAAAAATTAAAGAGAGGAAGGACAGACATATTGATCAAGGATATCCGGCCTAAAATGGATAATGGTAGAGAGTTCCAATGTGCAAACAACTTTTGGACTCTTTGAAGAAGGGGATTACAATTTAAATCATATAAATCCCTCACTGATGCTGAAAAAACAGACACCCAGATATCTCTTTGGTCTAGAATTGGTGCAAGAGAGAATGTCAGAATGTAACTCCAAAACTTCACCACCACATTGTAGAATTTCCTCCTCGTGCAGAAGCCTAATATATCCCCCACTGCTCTTGGGGTCAATCAGAGACAGAGTCCTTAGTCCTGGGGACAGTCATGGGCTTCCTCCTTCCAGTTTTCCATGGCGCCAGCCTCCAGTACCAGTGTTTCTCAGAAAAAGCTCATCCAAATGAGAGCTCTCCCAGCTGCGCCAGATATTTTAAGGGGGCCGGGATGTGCCAGCACTAATGCACCCCTGGCCTATCCTGAGATGCATTATCAGCTCTCTGCCCCTGTTTCAACCTTCCTGCACAGGCTTCTGGGATACTTCAAGATAGCATCACTCAGGACAGGAGTCACTTGCCACATGTGCTCTGGAGGTTTCAGCTCCCCCTTCACTGACATTTTGCCAGGGTCGTCACCCAGCAAATCTTCAAAGGAGCTGCCTCTCTGATTTAGCTGCAGAGGTCTGTTTATTGAGGGACCTGGCACAGGATGCCTGCTGGCTGATTGATGCAGAGCGATTTTGCCTATCCCCTTCCTCCTGAAGAGTTAACCTAAACACAGGCAAATGCTTACTTTAGGGGTGAGGCCCTTGTTCATGAAGCTTGGGGCAAAAGTAATTAGCCCAGCTGAGCAGGGTCACCAAAGCCCGGGGCTCTGATTGTGTCCCGAGTCAGACAAAAGTGACATTTCGGGATGACCCATAAGCTATGCAGATATGCTTTTGGACTTTACAGAATTGTTCTTTTCACACAGTTTACAGTGTACATTGGTGCAACTCTGGAGTCTGTGGACCCAAGGGAACTGAAGCTGCACCTTTAAGGCACCCTTTCCCTTCAGAGTATCATGGAGTGTTACTACATTTAAGATAGTAAACCACACTGACTTTCATACGTGTGTACCCCCCATTATAAAGCCTATTCCAGTTCACAACCCAACTCTGAATAGTCCCTTCTGCGCCAGGCTATCTGTGTGCAGTTCCTAGACTGCGCATGACAGGAGCCTCCCGTGCACAGCCCTCAAACGTGTGCACACACGTCTACATGTAAGCAGCCCAGTGCCCCTTACCCCGGTTGTGTTGCAGTGGCCTTATCTTACAAGGCGAACATTAGCAGTAAACATGCGCAGTCCATTTTGCCATGAATTTACAGTGGGTGAATCCCATGTTAAAAGCTTAGAAATCATATGGTCATAAATCAAAAACAATAGAGGCTTATTACATGGTCAGAACCAACTTCTCACAGATAGCCATTTCAAGTTTGATGTCTCTGGACTCAGAATTTAAAATCCAAGTCACAAGTCTAAAAATGACACATTTAGAAACGTTCCGTCCATAATTTTTTACAGATACACATTTAGAAAGTTGGCATTTTCTTACTTTAACCATTTACTTTAACCATTCTGTGCCTCTGCCTGCCTCTCCATACACGTCTGGGGTGGGTGACACCTGGGCTTTGTCCATTCCCTCTAGATGGCCACACACAAAGAGAGCTTAGGTGTGCCTGATGGGTCATCCACGTTCTGATGGGCAATCAACATCCTGATGGGTCATCCTGGTCAGTATGGGAGGGAGGAACTGACACTTACACCTTAATGGGCTGTGCCTGTCCTTACACAAAGAGCTGCACACCCTGACAAAATTAGTCTGGAGCCACAGCAGGAAGGGTAGAGACTTTGTGCACTTCAAAGGCCTCTCTTTGAAGTCTCCCCTACTTCAAAGGCACAACTTGGAATAAGTATTAAACCTCAGACACCACCACTTCAGTACTCTTCTGGGCCTGAGGACATTCTGCCAGAAAGAAAGACTCCTGTTCTGCTGAACGAATTGTCACTCTGCTGGATTCTGGACTTTGCTGGACTCCTGCTTTGTTGTATGTGCCCTTACAGCACAGCAGTCTTTATTCCAGCAGAGTTCTTCCCAGGTCCAGTAGGGCAGAACCCCAGAAGTTATTCCCAAATGTGCCTTTGAAGTAGGGGGTGACTTCAAAGCAGCTCATTGAAGTGCACATGTCCCCATTCATCCCAGCCCTGTCTACCAGGCTATCTGTGGGGGTAATCAGTCACTTGTGTTGTGACAGGACACAGCCTATTCAGGTAATAAGCCAAAATACACTTAAAAGGTGTACAAACAGATAAATGGGACTGGAGATATGAATTCCTAATGTTTTGGAGTAAAAAATGCCCCTAGGACCAATGGAGTCTTGAAAGTCGTCTTTAGTCTTCTCTCACCACTAAAAGCGTCCAGGAGAGGTCAACCTTTCAGCAAGCACAAAAACAAGGAAATGTTACAAGTAAGTTGTTCTTTCTCACAAAGGCCAAGAGGCAGGGTGTAAACAATGCATGTTAGGACTAGGAGTTAGCCATAACCTCTGCTCCACCGGTGAAGTTTGCAGAGTTTTGCTCACTCAGTTCAGGTAAAACTCTGCCAACCGGAGCGTGGTATAGTTTTTTGCTAGTGCGGCTCACCAAGGTTAAGTTGGTTAGCACGAGTGAGAATATTGAGTGCTGGGATGAGTCCCAGCACAATTTCCCAACACAAGTGGTCGCGGTAGGTCACTACCCGTTGCGTTGAGAAAGCTGCTGCTTGAGTAGAAAATCTACTCTAGTGGCAGGAAGAAGCAGCACCCTCAGGTGCACCGAGTGGTGCGTTCACATTGATTTCACAGCCCTGGACAAGATCCTGGTTCTAAAAAGCAGCACAACTTACCAAAATTCCGCTACTCACGGAATTTCGCTGAGTTTTAGGTAACTCCATGAAGCTTCACGAGGTCCGGCCAACCCTAGTTAGGACACTCAGATGCCTTGAATCTGTTTGTTGCTGCTCTGGTGGACTCCAGCTGCACAACTATGGTTGAAAGTTACCTCTTTATCTTACCCTGCACCCATCCTAAGATAATGAGTCCCATTTATTCAAAGGTGCTAATGATATCCCTGTTCTCTCTGACAGTTTCCAATCTTCCAGGAAAGGATCTTGCATCCTAGTTCTCTCCCACCTATGACATCAGAGGATCCAGTGTAGTCTACTGTCAACTGATGCAAGGGCAACACAAGCTCCTGTTCCATCTGGGCCTTTTCTAGACATATGTATTTTATTTATTTATTTGAATAGTTTTATAAAGCGCGAACAAGACCCATACAGGTATCAGAGTGCTGTACAGAATTGGTGAAAGCATGGGTACAAACACAATGTGACAGTAGGTGGGAAATCAAACAGGTTAAGAGTTGGGGGTATCAGTGGTGCCCTAGAACACGAAGAGCAAAACAGCATAAAATAAAATGCACCAGAGAAGTGCAATAAGAATCAGGGAGTTTAACAAAAACAAGAGCGAGATCACAAGTTAATGCAGTTAAGGAGCTCTAGAGGACTAGAGCAAAATAACGTAGAAGCATACAATAAAACACATCAGTGTAGTAAAACAAGAATTAGGGTATTAATAAAAACAAGACCATGATCACAGGATTATGCTGTTAACGTTCGTTCAGAAGTAGTCATTTGACCAGTTTTTTAAAGGATGTAGAGGAAGGTTTGGATCTGATCTCAGAGGGCAGGGAGTTCCAGATTCCTGGAACAAGACCAGTGAAAGCACAGTTGTAAGATCTTTTCTTTTTTAATCTTGGAGGTTTCAAGAGAAGGGTGGACGTACTTCTAAGGTTCCGGCTGGAGCCCGATAGTTCAAGCTTATTTGCCAGGTAGTACGGGGTGTTGTACTGTATGGCTCTATGAGTCAGGGAAGATATCTTGAGTCGGATTCTGGCTTCAATAGATAGCCAATTTAGTTGCAGAAGGTTGGGGAAAATGTGGTCATACTTTCTCAAGCCCATTATGAGTCTAGCCAATGCGTTCAGGGTAGCTCTGAGTGGGGCCAGGCTAGCTTTGGTAAGTCCAGCAAGGGTCACCAGCCCATATTCTAATCTAGAGATAACCAGGGATTGAGCCGCCGGCCTGAGGTCTTCAGGGGGAGGAAAGGTTTGATTTTCTTAAGTGTGTTAAGTTGGAAATTGGCTCTCCCAGTCGTAGCGCTAATGTGCGCTTGCATGTTTACATTTTTATCCAAGGTGATACCTAAAGGTTTGGCAGAGTCTACAACATGAGGGGTGCAGTTCAGAGCAGTGAGCTGTTTAATCCAGTCAAGGGTGGGAACTGAGTGATTGGGTGGGGAAATCAAAAGAAATTCTGTTTGGAGAGTATTTAGTAGGAGATGGTTCTGAGCTAACCATTGTTGGGTTTGTGCAAGTGCAGCATTTAATGTTTTTATGTCCTCTCGAGAGGAGATCTTCTGGTACAGTTGCGTGTCATCAGCATACATGTGGAACTGAATGTTCGCCTGGTTCTGAATGACAGAAATTGGTTCCATAAAAAGGTTGAAGAGAGTGGGCGAGAGTGCGGATCCTTGGGGACTCCAATCATAACAGGGGTACTGGATGCAAGGGAATGTTTAACTTTGACCCTTTTTTGTGTGGTTGTGGTCGTGGGGGTGTGGCGGGCTGGAATAACAGACGAGGAGGCCAGATATAGTGGGCTATAGTGCGCTTCTTTAATATACACAAGTTCCAGTATAGGGTTGAGAGTCACGGGAAACGGGGTGATGGTCTCTCGTCTCGGTCGTCGCTGTCGGTGCTTCTGGTACGCCTCCCGCTCTTGGCTCTCTTCGGTGGTGGTAGACCGGGGTAGGTGTTCCTCGGAGGACCGAAAGAGAAACAAACAGAGGAGCCGTCAGTCCTGCAGGGACTCTGCGGAAGATACCGTCCCCCGAGACCCAAATGTGATGAAGAAGAAACGGACCGTGAGGGGGGGGGGAAGAAACGGGTCGAGAAGGGAAAGGGCAAGACTTAGTACCTGAAAGGGTGCTCTGAAAGGGCTGTGAGAAAACAGGACTCATATAGTGTAAATAGTGCTGTATAACATTTACAAGGTGGTTGGACGTGACTGTAGAAGTGAGGGAGTCTATATACAAGGGGGGCTTCTATTGCTTTACACAGCGTAACTAGTGAGCTAAAATATGGGGGAAGGTACTCACACGCTCCGCCGACACTCTCCTTTGAGTTACGGCTGCTCTTCAGCTACCTCCGGAGGACTCCACCAGTCTTCCGACCATTCCTCGAGGTCTCCCCTTCCGTCTTCTCCTTCCTCCGTATCGCCAGTCGAGAGTTCCTGCCACGATCTTCCGACTCC
Source organism: Triturus cristatus (assembly GCF_964204655.1). Taxonomy (NCBI): domain Eukaryota; kingdom Metazoa; phylum Chordata; class Amphibia; order Caudata; family Salamandridae; genus Triturus; species Triturus cristatus. The sequence continues at coordinate 202,385,882 of NC_140593.1, forward strand.
TTCATTCGTCTCTATTCCGCCTTTTCTGTTGTCGTCCGCCTGGGAGGGGGAGGGACTTCCGGGGTACCGGTTGAATCCTTCCGGTCTGTCGTCGCATCGGATTGGACCCTGTAAGAGAGAGAAGGGCGGGGTCGTCGTTGTAACGGACTCTTTGGAGATCATGTTGTTTGGCGTGTCCGGAAAGGGAGAACTCCGTAAAGGAGGTAATCCGGGTGGTATACGCGAGGGTTTGGGGTTCGGGGAAAAGGGTCCCTCACAGTGGTTATGCAGGAAGGAGGAAAAACAATTTAGAACCTGGCCTGAGAGACCCATTCTGTGTTGATGAAGATCAATCAGGTGTTCATGTCTGATGTTATCGAAGGCTGAGGATAGGTCCAGAAGGATCAGGAGACAAGGGACATTTTGGTCAAGGGCTTTTAATGCATCATCCACAATGTGCGTTAGTGCCATTTCAGTACTGTGCCCTGATCTGAAACCTGACTGATGAGGGTCAAGGAGTTGATATTTCTCAATGTGGTTGCGGAGCTGCGAATGGGCGCATTTTTCAAGCAATTTAGCTAGAGTCATACTGCTGGTTATAAGTCGGAAGTTGTTTGAACCTGATAGGTCCGTATTGAGCTTCTTAGGAATGGGAGTAACTTGCCCAACCGTTAGGCAGTCCGGAATCTTTCCTGGTAAGAGGGATTCATGAATGATCCCGGACCAAAGAGGGAGAATGGCTGAGTATAGATCTTTATAAAGTTTAGCGGGTAAAGGATCACCGAAATGGTTGGAGGGTTTAAGGGATGCCATGTTGTGAAGGAGCTCTATGAAATTAGGGAGGAGAAAAGAGTTCCAAGAGGTGTTGTTTTTGAGAGAGCAGCCCAAAGGCGAGGATATTGTCGATGATTCTGCCGGCTCCGCTGATCCTGTGGAAAGTTTCTTAGGTAACATGTATGTGTGTATTTACTGGAAACTCAAATGAGCTGCTACCGTGTAGCTAATTTTATCCCACAAAGCATACTGTAGGAAGCTATACTTTTACCCTATCAACCCCAGTTTTAGATTGAGCATTCGAGACCTCTTTTATAAACTTTAGTAGATACTTATATGTACATGTACTATGTGGGCTCTGGAGATCAGCCCTAGGACTTGTCTGCTTCCGCTTAGGGACTTTTTTTTCTGTTCAACTGTTTTTATTTAACTGTCTAAATAGAAAACGACCAGCAGAGGTCAGTAAAATACCGAAATTGCTTTCTGGGTAGGGACTTTCTTTTTTTTCTTTTTCTGGCAACTGCCGCTATTTAACTTTCTTGATAGAAAATGACCAGCAGAGGTCAGTAAAATACCAGAATCACTTTGATATTTTCTTAATTTCAGTCTATAGAAATTGTCTTCCACGAGCACCCGTAGACAATAATGTTTTTATCAAATCTTGTATTTTCTGTACTATGACCACCAAAGGCCCTGATTTTATATTAAAAACAGAGCTTTGGACAATACCATTTCCCGCTGAAAGGCAATATGTTTCTCCATGTGTTCCCATACCTGGCGTGTCACACAGTTTGGTGTTTACTTTCCCTCCATGTTAAAGAACAGTAGATGTTTCAACACGCAGGCTAATGTGCTGCATAGCTAAATACATATAAGGTCCCAAAGGCGAGACCGATTGCATTGCAAATGCTTGTTTTGACTGATGCTGGTGGGAACTGACTCTGAAAGTGGAAGTACATTAGGCTTTGCTAACCAGGCCCAATACCAGTGCTCTGTCTTCTAAAAGTATATGGTAATTGGCATGATTCCAACTGGCCAACATAACCTACCTGTAAGTCCCTGGAATATGGTAGGGCACTTAGGTTTAGAGACCACAGTGGACTTAATGTACTTCAGTGTGCACTGCTGTGGTGTCTGGTGTCATTGTAAATCCAGGACTGCCTTGCAGCCTTGTTTTAAAATAAAACTATGTCCAAATTCGAATTTGTAATTAGCGGTGCTTCCAAAACCTACCTTTTTATAACTCATAAGTCACCCCTAAGGTCTGCCTTAGGTGCCCAAGGGTTGAGCATAATCATAAACAGCAGGGACAATATAAAATATGATTTATGTTCTCTGGTAAGGAACAACAGTGAAAGTCGGTTTTCCCTATTGTAAGGCTGCTAGCCCCAACAGTAGAAGGCTTTATTAAATAAAGTCTAACTTTTGATTGAAGCTGGCTAGCAATAGTATTCAGAGTATCACATTATTAGTCACATTAAACAACTTGCCAAAGTTGGGTTTAATGTGACTAATACAGAAAAGTAGTTTTAGAACTTTCTACCCTGGAGTTGTCTAAAACAGCCCTGTAGCAGCCTCTTCCAATTGGTCAGTCTTTGATAGCCTGAGCCAAGCTGCTTTCTGCATAGGCGTGAAGAGGCCTGGGGCTGAAACAATACAATCATTTAGTGGGAGGAGATTTGCTTACTGGAGAAACCAGGGAGAGTAAAGAGGTTTGGAAGATAAGCTGGACTTCAAAGGCGGGAGAATAGATGTCACAGGACCCAGGCCAGCCCCCACTTCCTTGATCCTCAGCCAAATGGGAGATCCCCCTAATTAGATTAGCAGAGGGTCTGGAAGTGGAGTACAATCAGATGGCAGCCACACCTTTGGGTAACGTTACTTAGGCATAAACTTCAAGGAGAGATGTTCTCCATTTTGATTTTTGGCAAAACAGAGCATTCTGGGTCAAAAAGATGTCACACTTCACGGTAAGTGGTGATAGCAGAGGAAGGTAACTTTAGCCCATTGGTCAGGGGGTTCCCCCGTCTTGCCAGCCTAGAATGGAAGATAAATTTGGGAGAGCTGCAGCAGCTCCTCAGAATACTGCCTCGTGCAAAAGAAGAAGGGCGGCACTGCTGGACCCTTGGACTGCACCACAGAAGGCTTGCACTCAGGAGGACTACACCTGCTGCACTCACAAGGCCACATAAATTAAAGGACTGTGCCTGACTCTAAGTAAATGGGGCGGACTCACAGATCAGCAATAGTTACTAGAGTGCTGGAAGAAGTTACCCACAAAGCCAAAGGGGGGATTACCCCAGCTGACCAGTTGCAACTGGATTTTTCTTGAACTGTGCAGGTGCATTGTGGGAATTTGAGTCCTTGTCACCAAGAAGCATTCCAGAGTCTCTGAACTCTTGGCTGGAGCACTGGACCCTTATTTTCCCCCAAAGTAACTCAGAAAAAAACATATTTCATATTTCTACCTAACAACTAAGGGACATATTTACAAAGGACTTGTGCCACAGGAATGTCACTTTTACCGACGTTCCTGTGGCACAATGCCCTGCTCCATATTTATAAAGTCGTGTTAAGCCACTTTTTGTGGCTTAACGCCACTTTGTAAATATGGTACCCTTTCACGTAGTTGTCTGCGTGAGAGGGGCGGGCAATTGTTGTTGCTGTGGGCGTTTCACCACAAAACCCATTGCTTTTTGATGCTGACCCAGATTTAGAAGGATCTGTAAGTCTGAGGCAGCACCTGAAACTAGCACTGTGCAATAGCAGGCGTTAGAATGGCACAACAAGGAGAAATACTCTTATGTCTCCTCATTTTTGCATTCTGCAGCACACATAGAAAGAGCAAAATGCCATGGGACACCTTCCTGCACATAAACAATCATTCTCCGCACTATGGCGCAAGGGTGTCTGTGTTGGAGCTAGGCAGCTATTTTTGCACCAGCGTTATGGAAAACACAGGGGTGTGCTGTAATGGTGTAAATACTGCTCATCCCTGCAGTTTGGAAAAGCCAAAGCTCCACGCTCCACCAGTTCCTTGTAAATATGTCCCTAAAAGTCAGTTGGGCAAAAAATCATTGTTGTCTCCCTCCGCTGCCTCAAGGGCAAAACCTTTGTCGCCTAGTTACTGAAAATTTCATTGAGATTTACCGTCATCAAATTTCTTTATTTCGGTTACAAGGACCATAAAAGAAGAACAACCACAAGGTAGAAAATGATGAACAGCGTACAACAAAGTCTAAAACTGAATAACACGGATGCTATTTAAAACTTAGGGCTCACTATGGTACACTCAGGACCATACAAATATTTAGCTTTAGTGGCTAATAGCACCCTTACAAACATTAGACATTAGATTTCATTTAAAATACATAAGATACAATAAAATCATATTGGTTAAAATCAGAAATCGTAGGGGGGAATTAAGCCCCATTAACTGATTGAGGTCTACTACACTTCTTAGTCATACATGACTGGCTATACTAACCGAGCGCTCCTCCTGATTGCCCAAAACTGGCCCAAAAATGTGTCTGTTGCACAGGTAAAAGCGGGCCTGGCATTAGATTTTAAAATTCTTAAAGCTTCTTTGGAGCTTGATGTCCCTAGGAGCCTGCACACTGGTTTCAACCATTTGCTCTTAGGTCTGGCATAAGCCGGGCAGGCGAAGAAAACATGGCCTATAGATTCCTGGGGATTTCGGCAGGAAGGGCACCACAAGGGTTGGGTTTTATTAACCTGCCACGTGTTGGTAAAAGAATTAATGGGTAGGGTGCCATATCTAAACTGAAAACATAGCTTCCTGTCTGCAGGCACCTTAATAATGTCAAAGAAGCTCTCCAGACAGTGGATGTTTTTATATTAAAAAAGGCTTCAGTCAAGCTACCATGATGTCTATTCAGAATAGTATTCTCTTCCACCCACGCCAAATACCTGCATTTTAGTTCATCCCTGGAGAATGATGGTAATTGGCCAATGTCCTGCCCTTGCAGCCCAATGCTAGTCAATAAGGCAGCCACCTGTTTTATCCAGCCAATATTCTTCGAGGCATCAAGATTAAGGACCTCATTAAAGGCTGCAGCATAAAATGCCAGCTCGGGAGTACTCGTCAGTTTGTGCCAAAACAAAAGAGGACGAAGCTTCACAAGATCCTCGATAGACTTAATGCCCAGATCAAGTTTAAGGGGTACTAAAAGGGTCTGGGGGAGGGATAATAAGTTTCTAAGGAAGTTATTTTCTACAGCAACAAGGTCGCCAACTGCAGCAGTGCCCCACAACCATGCCCGGTATGGTGCACTGCTCATGGCCTTACAACTGTAGAGTTTGAGAACAGGAGCCACTGGTTTTGTATAAGATTGAGAGTGCTCACATCTCTATGCCCCCGTATCCTGTGCAAGTTTCGACAGAGCCCTTCCCAAGTGGTTCTTCCAAGCCATTCCCTCGGACATCTTTATGCCCAAGTAGTCAAAAGAGCTGACTCTCTCAAGCTGGATGTTGTCCAGCTTCATGGTGCCCTTGTAAGATTTGTGAGGGTTCAGCATCATTAGCTTGGTTTTGGTGGTATTAATAACCAAACCCCTCTCATCACAAAAGGCTTTAAATTGACTTATCAATCTCTGGAGACCCATAGGTGTTTTAATGATCAGCAAGGTATCATCGGCGAACATCAATGTGGGGATTTACTGTTCGCCAAGGATGGAGCGTCTGCTGATATTGAGCACAGAGAATCAGCTACCTGATTGATGTACAGTGAGAAGAAGGTGGGGATTAAAACGCACCCCTGGCACACCCCTCGCTGGATCTTAAAAGGCTCAGTAGTTTGACCTTGGTTCCCCCATCTTACACAGGCAAAGTTGTCCTCGTGCAGCCGGATTAGGATGCCTAGGATTGACAATGGCATTCCCATATCCCTAAGTACCCGCCAGAGCAACTCCCTAGGAACGAGGTCGAAGGCTGTTTTTAGGTCAATGAAGGCAAGATATAAACTTCCTTTGCCCAACACAACGACTTTCCAATAGAGTGTGACAAGACGAAACACCTGGTTGATTGTGCCAGTCCTTCTCCGGAAGCCAGCCTGGAATGGAGAGAGGATATCATTCTCATCCATCCAATCTTGGATTTTGGTCAAAAGTGAGCGTCAGAAGACCTTTTGGGCACAGTCGATCAAGCTAATTGGATGGTACTTGGATGGCATTATATCATTTCTTAAAATTGGTATCACTTCGGCCCCCTTTCAGGATTCAGGGATCCCCCCCTCCCCGCCAGCAATATCATTAGCCAGTGTCAAAAAATATTGGGCCCAGTTGTCCCTATCCTCACAAAAGAGGTCGCCAGGAATACCGTGCGGGCCTTGGGCTTTTGCGGGTACGATGGCGTTTATAGATGACAACATTTCCTCTTTGGTGAAGGAGAGGTTACATATAGGGTGGCCTATATCACAGGGTAAACATGAGCAAGGATGGAAGTTGACACAGGTATACAGATCGCTAAAATGTTTATGCCATTCAACAGGGGGGATATTGTTGGCCAGAGGAGGTGAGCTCTCAAATTTGCCCTTGGACAGAAGGGACCAGAATAGCCTGCCATCGGGATGCAAGATAGCCTTCTCTAAATCTTCCCATCGCTTCTCCTCCCACTCGTTCTTAGCTTTAATTTGAGCCTGTTTGTAATCCTTTCTGACCCCTTGAAGCCTTAGGGCATCCCGGTTTGTTAAGGCTACCGTGACCTTCCCTCTCAACACCCTACATTCCTCGTTGAACCACAAATTAGCACCTAATGGTCTTCCCCTTTTTCCCCTGGGCTTTACCACTTGGACGTAAAAATAACTGGCCAAATATTTGAAGAAGTTGCTAAGCCAGATACTACAGTTAAGCCGAGTTGTCCTGCTGTCTGTAACTATAGCTAGAGACTCCAGTTGGTTACCTAGATCATTTGTGATGGATTTAATCACAATTTCATCTGCCCGAATAGAAGGCCATTTGAGCCTACGTTTATCATTGGTAGGAATTACCTCCTTAGTATATAAAGGAATCAGTTGGTCCTATCCTTCTCAATCAATCAATCAGTCATTTGTTAAGCACACTACATACCCGCGAGGGTCTCAAGGCGCGGGGGGGGCGCTACTGGTCGAACAGCCTGGTCTTGAGTGTCCTCCTGAAGGACAGCAGGTCTTGGGTCTGTCGTAGGCTCAGTGGGAGGGTATTCCATGTCTTGGCGGTGAGGTTGGAGATGGATCTCCCGCCGGTGGTTGTTCTTCGGATGCGCGAGATGGTGGCGAGTGAGAGGTCGGCGGAGCGGAGCTGGCGGTTGGGGATGTAGAAGGAGAGTCGTCTGTTGAGGTAGGCTGGGCCGGTCTTGTGGAGTGCCTTGTGTGTGTGGATGAGGAGCCTGAAGGATATCCTCTTGTTGACGGGGAGCCAGTGTAGGTTTCTCAGGTGGGGGGTGATGTGGCCGTGGCGTAGTACGTGAGGATCAGTCATGCCGAGCCGTTTTGGATGCGTTGTAGTCGTTTGATGAGCTTGGTCAGGGCTCCTGCGTAGCGGGCGTTTCCGTAGTCGAGTCTGCTGCTGACGAGGGCCTGGGTGACTGTCAGTCTTGTATCTGTCGGGATCCATCTGTAGATCTTGCGGAGCATGCGGAGGGTGTTGAAGCAGGAGGAGGAGACGGCGTTAACTTGCTTGGTCATTGAGAGCGTTGAGTCGAGGATGATTCCCAGGTTGCGTGCGTGGTCGGTGGGTGTCAGGGCTGCCCCCAGTGCTGTCGGCCACCAGGAGTCATCCCAGGCTGAAGGGTTGGAGCCGAGGATGAGGACCTCCATCTTGTCCGAGTTCAGCTCCAGGCGGTTGATCTTCATCCAGTCAGCGACGGCCTTCATTCCTTTGTGGAGGTTGGCTTTGGCGGTGATGGGGTCCTTGGTGAGGTTGAGTGTCGTCGGCGTAGGAGATTATGTTGAGGTTGTGCTGTCGGGTGACATGTGTGAGCGGGGCCATGTAGATGTTGAACAGTGTCGGGCTGAGGGAGGATCCCTGGGGCACGCCGCAGATGATCTCGGAGGCTTCGGATCAGAATGGGGGAGGCGGACGCTCTGGGTTCTGCCAGAGAGGAAGGAGGTGGTCCATTCCAAAGCCTTGTCTCAGAACCCTGCGGCGTGGAGGCATGCACGTAGTGTGCGTGGCAGATGGTGTTGAAGGTGGCAGAGAGGTCAAGGAGGATGAGTGCTGTGTTCTCACTGTTGTCCAGCAGGGTCCTAATGTCGTCGGTGGTGGCGAGGATGTCTGCTATCTTGCGGTCGAAGAAAGTGGCGAGGGAGTCGCAAAGGGCTTGAGACGGCGGGATGTCGTTGGTGTTGGAGCTGGGGTTGGAGAGTTCCTTCCCGATGTTGAAGAGCTCCTTGCTATCGTGTGCGTTGTTGTTGAGGCGGTCTTTGAAGGAGGTCCTCTTGGCAGCCCTGATGAGGTGGTGGTGGTTGCGGATGGCGTCCTTGTGTGTGGCGTGGCTGTCCGGAGTCTGTACACTGTGCCATTTCTTCTCTAGTTTCCGCAAAGCTTGCTTGGAGGCTAGGAGTTCTGGTGTGAACCAGCTGGCCCTCTTGCTGGTGTATTTGTGGGATGGTTTCTTCAGCAGGGCGAGAGTGTTTGCGCAGTCCTCGGTCCAGCGTCTGAGGCTGTGGGCAGCGTCATCGGTGTTGGAGGGTGCGATGGGTGGGCTGGGAGCGAGGTTTGCATGTAGTTGGTCTTCGGTGGTTTTGCTCCAGCAGCAGCGGGGGATCAGTTGGGCGCAGTACTGTGTGGTGGGTTTCTGGAAGGTGAAGTGGATGCAGCGTTGGTCGGTCCAGGGGAGTTCGGTGGTGTGGTTGAAGGAGATGTGCAGTCTTGAGGGGAAGACGGGGTCGAGCTTGTGGTGGGCGGAGTAGGTGGGCGTTGTGACGAGTTGCCTCAGTCCGAGGTTGGCGAGGTTATCGATCAGGGTTGTGGAGTTGCTGTCGTTGTTGTTCTCAAGGTGAAAGTTCAGTTCTCCGAGGAGGATGTAGTCGGTGGAGGTCAGGGCGTGCGTGCTGATGAAGTCGGCGATGGAGTCGCTGAACTGGGGGTGGGGTCCGGGGGCCAGTAGACGAGGGGGCCTCTGAGGGTGGAGTTGGGGTCTGTGTGGATCTGGAAATGCATGTGTTTGGCGGTGCTGAGAGTGTCATTGGTGCTAGTCAAGACCCTGATGCTGTTCTTGTGGACAATGGCGATTCCTCCTCCGACTCCGTTGGTGCGGTCTCTGCGGGTGATCTTGTAGCCATCTGGGATGGCTATGGCGATGTCGGGTGCAGAGGAGTTGTTCATCCACGTCTCTGTCAGGAAGGCGTCAATTCTCCACCCATGGATGGGCCAGTGTAAAACTTAGCGGATTATGGTCACCTTCACAGGTCGATATTATTACCATATCCTTTACCAGTGGCCAAAAAATCAAATCCAATCATAGGTAGTCAATCCTACTAGCCCCCTTCGGGCCATGAAAAGTCATTTTCCCTCTTTTGTCGGAGCTAGTTCTCCCATTAGCTGCCCTTATCATGTGTTGTAATGATATAACATTCAACTGGATGGCAGCTTTTGACCATTTTTTAATAGGGGTAAGCTCTAAGGGTGGTACCAGCCACACATTATCCTCTGTTCTCACATCGTGTGACTCCACCCAATCCAGCGGCTCAAATGTGATGTTAAAATCGCCACCCACTAAAAGGGGGAATTTATTTTGCCTACCTTCCAAAAGGCTGTCCAGATCATGTAGAGTTGGAGAGCTGCCTCCTCTTGTACTTCTGGCATACACATTATAAATCTCAATGGGCTTGCCCTTTCCGCTATTGATCCTAATCCCTAGAATGTCTGGGCTACTGAAATCCAGAACCTTCACAATGCAATTGAGCAAAGTGCTAGCTAGAATGAGGAGCCCATCCGCTGGCCGTCCGTGTTTAGCAGGTATTGCTGTCCTATAAAAGGACAGGGATAAACATCGGAGTCTGGCTCCATGTTTCCTGTAAAATACAGATCTCATGATCATTGATGAGGTTAAGCCAGTCAGGGCTATACAGCTTTCCCCTTGTACCTGCCACATTCCATGACACTATCTTCAAAGTCCTTCCATTTGCGGTTAACTGATGGGCCTGGAAAGAGGATGGAATGTTTCGTTGTACGTCAGGGCTGGTTACTGGAATAGAAGCTTGATGCTTGTATGTGTATTACTTTTTATAGCTCTTCGAGAGGAGGTAAAAAAAAGCAAAGAAATGTTCCCTCCAATTTCCCACACGAAATTGAATAAAGACATAATCTGTGCACCGGTGGTGGGGGTGGGGGCGGGAGTTGAGTGATAGGGATGCATTAAATGGTATTTCAACATGTGCCAACCTAAAATATCTTAAGTTCTTAAGTTATCCGTATACAAGCAATTCAATAAAGACTTTGCAAAGCATGATGTATAGTAAACAATGATAATGATTTCATGTTTGGTTGAAATCAAAGATAACTGATTTCGTGCACATGGAGAGACTGAAATTAGCTCACCGTTTCGGCGTTAATACTCTTTAATACTTGTGTTTAATCGCTTGGAACCATTTTAACAATTGGAATTCATTCCTGCATAGCTGTTGTATTTGCTGGTCTGAACCAAGACATAAGTGAGCATCTACGCTTCAGATTCTCCGTGCATGATTGCCAGACACCTAATTAAAAATGTCCCGCGGCTACAAATCCGCATACCCATGGCCGACTCCTGGAACGAACAATGCTTCGCAGTAAAACAACACAACATGCGTGAGGTTATGCTTGCAGCACGCCGTGGAGAGCCGGAAGTGAGTGAAGACTTTCAAATGTGAAATGCAAGAAGGGTTCAATATTTAGCCTCTGTGAGAACACGAGTTTGGAAGGACTATGGGGCATATTATCAAGCACAGGCTCAACATTATCGCCGCTTTAGCGGCAGAAAACTGGCGATAATGGGCTTCATAATATGCCGCAGAGAATTCCAATAGAAGCCCCTGTTGACACCAGAACATGGGCTTCTATGGGAATTCTCAAAGGCATGTTATCAAGCCCATTATCGCCGCTTTAGCGCCGTTTCTTGATAATATGCCCCTATGTTGTTCTATTTGGAAATTCCAGTTTGAAAAAAAAGGAGCATTAAAAAAAGCGTATTATTTACATGCTGGGTTTTAATTTGATTCTGAGGTACATCTTGAGATCTTAACCTTGATAATAGATGAATACGGAATAAAGATCGACCATCATAACATGCAGAGCAAATATGCTAATTTAAGGACGCTACTATTGCCCCATGGAATGATTAGATGGAATACATGAAGGTGAAAGAAGAGAGAATGTTGGCATCTATCTCTGACAAGCTACCATAAAGCCTGCATTTCAGGCTCTTTCGAGGAGGAACATTGCTACCATTAGAAATCCTTTCCCTTAGACTTAAAGAATAATGTGTTGCCTGGCCCTTGCTTTCCTGAAATACTTGCCTGTGGCCTCCCTCCTTTCGCACTATTGGACATCTCTCACGTTGACAAGTTCTACATTGCTGCATTTGAAAAGACTAAAGGGGTTAATGTTGCCCAGCAAAGGTTTTGACGCAAACGATTGTCTGATAAATGGGCTCTATTCTGTAGATGTTCAAACTCCTTCAGGAACCATCTTCACTGATATAACTGTCGTAAATTGTGAACATGCAAGGGTGCCTAGGGACAAATGAAGCAAGTGTTTTTGCAACTGCAAGGTCTGCTATTTGCAAAATCGGAGGCTTGTACAATATAGACAGCTCCATCAGCAGATCAGAGCCTGATACTTTATGGGCTGGGCCTGATATAGTAGGCGCTTAGATTCATGTATCCTCTTAAAAAATGATAAGCTAACAAAAACATTTTGAAAATAGAAACAGACAGAATCTACCTTTTACGCAGATGCATGTCTACACGGACTTCAAAGGTAGTGGGTTTTGGGATGGAATGCCATACCGCATGGTATATAGACATATGCCCCTTCCAGCGCTGAACTGTGCAAAATATCTGATATTCTGACTTATCTGGCCCCAGATTCACACTGATCAAACGTGCACAGAAGCCTAGGTCTCTCCCTGACTATTTGAGGCACTGGGCATGTCCTTTGATCTGATGATCTGAAGGGGTTCACCAAGTGAACTTTCATAAATGAACAGAGGACTATTGACTCTGTCCTGGGTATAGTACATTGAATGTCTATGTCAGCAGATTGGTTTGTGAGATTGGTAGTGTGGCTAGATCTTCTCATCTATGTTACTGGGAGTGTGGTCTACAACCCCTCCCTTGAGTAAAGTCCTGCTGTTATGTGATTGCCTGAAAACTTGCACTGCCATACTGGGTGTAAGTTGAATCGGTGCTCAGTCAAAATATCGAAGTTTAAATATTGACCTACACTAATATCGAGTTCTGAATATCGTAGGGACAGAATATCGAAGTCAAGAATATAGTTGACCAGAATATAGATTTAAGGTAAGTAATATCGATTTCTTTAATATCGAAGCAAGTATTATCGAAGTAAATAATATTGTTTGCAAAAATATAGTTGTAAATATTATCGATTTTTGTTAGTGTTATGTATTTTAGTATGTATTTTATATCTATGTTTAACATTTTTTTGCAAGTTTTTACATTATTTTTAAATATATGTATTAAGGTGCCAATTCCGATCCGGTAAAACCTGGGTACGAATGGTCGTACGGAGCGTTTTATCCGTCCGACTCGTACCCGGGAAAAACACCTTACTATCTCGTAAGTACGATTCGCACAGAAATACCATTTCCGTACGAGCCGTAAAAAACACCGACCGGAAAAAAAAATACATACAAATCTGATTCTGGACGGTGCATACGCGACGTCCGGACGGAGTCAGGCAGCGTTTTACGGACCAGCAAGTACGATTCGTTCCGACGTCACTCCACACGCAGCATTTTTTACGGGAACCAAAAACTGCTGGGAAATTGAGGACGACGCGAACAAGGAGCACTGGTACACGACGGACAGCGATGGACCCCAACCTACGCGTCATCCTGGCACTCATAGCCTACGACCTCGGAAACCGACGCAGATGCCGCAGAAGGTCAGAACAACCCCCAGGGGCCAAGGGGGGGGGGGCAAGGGGCAGGAAACATAACCCACACCCCACAAAATACGAATACATCCTGCACATTAATTACCTCCATGGTCTGGTCACTTCGGGGGGCGTGTCCACCAATCCCACGTCCCGCCACAACGGAAGTGGATGTGGACGCGTACCTGTCACCACCACAATGGTGGTACGGGACGTACCCACGCACATCAGAGCGTGGGTCGGACCGTACCCACGCCCCCAGAGCGTGGGTATGGCCCGTACCACCATTGCAGTGGTGATGTAGGGGTACGCATGTACGGCCCGTACCCACGCCCCCAGAGCGTGGGTACGGGCCGTACCACGCGTCCCCCTACATCACCACCACTATGGTGGTACGGCCCATACCCACGCCCCCACAGCATGGGTACGGGCCGTACCACGCGTACCCCTACGTCACCGCCACTATGGTGGTACGGCCCGTACCCATGCCCCCAGAGCGTGGGTACGGGCTGTACCACGCGTACCCCTACATCACCACTACAATGGTGGTACAGCCCGTACCCACGCTCCCCAGAGCGTGGGTACGGGCCGTACCACGTGTACCCCTACGTCACCGCCACAATGGTGGTAGGGTCCGTACCCACGCCCCCAGAGCATGGGTATGGGCCGTACCACGCGTACCCCTACGTCACCGCCACAATGGTGGTACGGCCCGAACCCACGCTCTCCAGAGCGTGGGTACGGGCCGTACCACCATTGCAGTGGTGATGTAGGGGTACGCGTGTACGGACCATACCCACACCCCCAGAGCATGGGTACGGTCCGTACACGCGTACCCCTATATCACCACTACAATGGTGGTACGGCCCGTACCCACGCTCTCCAGAGCACGCGTGAGTACGTGCCATACACGCGTGAGTACGTGCCGATCACTATAGTTTGGGGTACCGTAGGGCCTAGTGATACGGCACATACTCACGCCTGTACGGGCTGTACACGCGTGAGTACGCGCCGATCACTATAGTTGTGTTACCGTAGGGCCTAGTGATACGGCACGTACTCACGCGTGTACGGGCCGTACACACATGAGTACGTGCCGATCACTATAGTTGGGGGTACCGTAGGGCCTAGTGATACGGCACGTACTCACGCATGTACGGGCCGTACACGAATGAGTACGTGCCATATCACTAGGCCCTACGGTAACACAACTATAGTGATAGGCACGTACTCACGCGTGTACAGGCCGTACACGTGTGAGTACGGGCCCTACACACGCCCTCAGAGCATGTGTACTGCATTTCACAGCTTACACTGGTGATAGGAGGCGCACACGAAAGGAATGGAGGTGTCAGACTCGCACAAGGCTGTACATCAAGTCATTGTCAGTGCAGTCCTTCATGTGCAGGGCCTAGGTGTGTCAGGCAGTGATGTGGCACATGTCACCACATGTTGTGGCACAATAGTTGTGTGATGAGCTGTTTACACATGTCATGTGTGATGGGGCACTACGTGGCACACTTCCCCTTCACACTTTGCACATGTGTGCATGTGCGACACACGTGTCAAGCACTGCATCACTGGTATGGCACAGTCAGCTACACCCGCAACTGTCCCCTGATGGCAGGTACACGGATAATTACACCTCACATGTGACTCCCAGTGTGCCACGATGTGACTCGGTCATGTGTGTGTCATGTGTTCCCATGAGCTTTCCGTTGGCGTTCCGTCAACTCCATCTGCTGTTGCAGCATCCAACATGTGTCAGTGTGCATATGTGCATGACACACATATACGCACACCATGCCACATGTGGACTCACACGTTACATGTGTCATGATGGTTCGAAGATGACTTCCTGACATGAGGCAATATCTGCGTTGTCTCAATGTCTGTGACATCATATTTTTGACATGGACCCCTTAATGGAAATGTGTGTCATTTGTCCATTTCCAGATAACATGTGACCTGTGCGTCTAGACTCCCGCCAGCTCTCTGTATGAGATGACATCCTTCAAATGCTGATATGTGGATGTCTGTCACTCATGTAATGTGTCTGGCTTGTCATTTACACTGGCCAACAGCTATTTCATGGCATGTCACGTCAACATTGCCATGCAACTATTGTGGCTGGCTCTTCGTAGGAGTATCACCTGGCTGGCCCACGTGTCCTGGATGTATTGCACAGCACAGACTCTGTATTGAGCAGATGTGTATTAGCTGTTGAACATGTGCTCACCTCAGTGACATTGGTGTGGTAATGTACTCACTCTTCGTTATTCCTTCCAAATCTCTTCAGGGCACCGCCTCTCCCCAGACGAATGCCAGACCTGGATGCCATGCATGAACATGACTGCATACGCAGATACCGCTTCTCGCAAGAGTTGATAGAAGACTTGACCCGCCGGCTTGCACCACACCTCCAACCACAACACAGGTATCCTACAGCTCTGACCCCCAAGGTGAAGGTGATGGCAGCCCTACATTTTTTTGCCACCGGCACGTTTCAATTGACCATAGCTGATGTCGGTGGCATGTCCCAGACTATGTTCAGCCGTGTCCTGCATGATGTTATAAAAGCCATGTTGGTGCACCTGGATGAATTCATCCATTTTCCCACTTGTGAGCAGTTGACAGGTGTCAAGGGTGAGTTCTATGCCCTGGGAGGGATGCCTCATGTAATTGGGGCCATTGATGGGACACATGTGGCTTTGGTACCACCACAGGCACAGGAGGTAGCCTATAGAAACAGAAAACATTACCACTCCATTAATGCCCTTGTGGTGTGTCTTGCTAACATGCTGATTTCCCATGTCTGTGCACATTTTCCAGGGTCCGCACACGATGCATACATCATGAGGCGTGGCAGGGTTCCAGAAATAATGCTGCAGCTGCACGCGGAACGAGCATGTCTTGTTGGTGGGTATACTCTGTTAGTCCTGTGTTCAGCGCTATCTTTGTATCTTACGGCATCTCCTGACCCACTTCTTCACATGATGTTTCCATGTAGGGGACTCTGGCTATCCCAACATGCCATGGCTGATGACGCCTCTCCGCAACCCCAGAACAGCTGCAGAACACCCGTACAACGACACCCATGGGCAGACGAGGCACATGATTGAGAGGACGTTTGGACTCCTGAAGAGCAGATTCCGGTGCCTCCACAAGACCGGCGGCGCCCTCCCATATGCCCCAGTGAAGGTCTGCAAAATCTTCATTGTGTGCTGCATGCTGCACAACATGGCAGTGGAGAAGGCCGTGCCACTCATCCTTGATCCGCATGAGCAGGATCATCCACCCGTGGAGGATGAAGGCCTCGGGCACGGGGCAATTGAGGATGAGGAGGAGGATGAGGATGAGGACATCCGGAGTCAGCTTATCCGCAACTTCTTCTCATGATGGTGAGTCCCTGTGTCTGAGTGTGCACGCTTTGAGCCTTGTGTGGCATGTGTTGCAATGTGTGTGTCGAGCTGACTGTGTGCTAAGTGACTTGGAGGTGTGTTCTGATGTGACATTCAAGTGATGATGTCATTCCACACATATTAGCTGGGACACTAAATTTGTTAAGGGCATGGTGACAACATCATTCCTGTAGAGTACATGTACATGACTGCGGATTACTAGCTCTTCGCTGAATTGTTGTGTCTGTCGTCCCCAGGTTCTTGCGGCTGTCATCTGCTCATGTCATCATTGCCCTCCTGCTATTCCTCATGAGTATTGCAACGTGTGCTGGATCAGAGTCACATGCACAGACATGGTGAAAAGTCATTTGGGGTAAGGAGTGCAGTAAGGCATTTTGTGGGTGGTACGTGTTTGTGATATGTGGGGACTGCTCCTGTGCATGTTGTGTTACCATACATACATGTCGACTCACCATGGGCCACATGACGTGTTGCATGGCTCCCATGAATTGATGGTCACCCTTCCTGACAGTCATCTGTAATGGTGTGTGGATTCTAATGAAGGCATCAATGTGCGTATAACGTCCCTCAGGAACATACGGGATGCTAATGGTGGACATAGTGTGGGACATCCCCATATGAGGCTCAATGGGGAATTGTAGACTCTCCGTGTGCAGCAAGGGGTGTTAGGCTCAACCGCTTCACTTGTGTGCCAGCTCAGTAGGATTTACACATCTGTGTGTTGAAGGGGGTGTCCAGTGTAGGTCACACATGGCCAGCCAAATGACCTGTGAGTCTGTTCCAATTGATGCATTTCCCTTCGTGTGAGGCTGAGTAATAAAGGTGTACGTCACACTCTAAAGTGCCTCATCTCTGTCAATGCAGGTCTCTTGCCACTTTGCATGCGGCATATCTGGCATAGTTGTGGAAGATTATGCATAGGAGTCCATGTGTAGTTTAGCAACATGCATGCAGTTGCTCATGGGTTAGGCTCCCTATTGGGCATGTAGTACATGGTTGTGTATGTTTTTTGGCATGTTGGTCCACACAATGGGCCATCAACAGCTGCTGAGGGTGTGTCTCCTGTGCGCAGGTCGGCCTTCAGTTTCCTGATCCGGTGTCATGCTTCTTTGGTGATTGTGCATGCATTGTCTCTGGGTGTGCCATGTGACACTGGACACTCCTTACTTTACACACGCGCCTGTTGCAGTTGTCCTTCTGACATCCTAGTCTATGTGTGCAAATTCTGTCATTTTGCAAGGAGATGCCGCCTGCTGCTGCGTCCCCTGCAGCAAGGGCCAACCGAGTATCCAGATTTGGCAACACACACGCCTCCAATATGCTCCTCACTTCCTCCCTCCACCCATTCATTTTGCTGTCCTCCGCTTGTGTATGCCACTGTTGGCGCCACGCGGTGCCAAGGGCTGGACCATCAGCACATGCAAGGTGCACATTGCACCACCATCCTGTCCTTGCATAACCCACATCACACTACAGTCTGATGTATCAGCCACACTCCGAGCTATGTCCATCCGCACAACTAACGCCTGCTGTCAGACATACCCTGGGCACACACACGACACCTTTGTATGCTGAGTGTGCAACTCTAACTGCCTACACTGCGCTGCCCCGCCTTCCAGGCCCTGTCACACCAACCAGGTCACGTCCCTAATACTCCCCACCGGCTCTGTAGCCCAGCAAGGGCATGGGAGTGGGACTCAAGGCTTCAGCATGTAGTATGGTGTAATCGTCTGGGACATGGCACAGGTATCATCTCTCAGCATGTCAATCTACAGAGTGTCCAGGACCCCCCTCTCCACCATCACATGCGCACATCACCTCATCATCAGCTCGTATGCCATTGACAGCCAGGTGCTCCTCACTCTCAACAAAGACACAGACATTGGCAGTTCCATCATTCAAGTATGCATGAGATCTATTGATGAATGGCTGCACACAAGCCACCTGAGGCTGGACTTGTACAGGACTGAGGTGAACATCTGAGGATTGTCCCCTTCCAGCTGGGTCAGGTGCCTGTGTCCCACCCGCAAGAGCCCTGCACAAGCACCCAGTGGCCACACACACAAGATGATGTGCATCATGTTTGGCTCGCTCACATATGCCATGCTAGTCCACAGCATCTGTACCTCATGCTGCGACGCCCTCTGCATTATGCACATGATCCACAGATAGATCCACTCCAAGAAAAGACAGACCATCCCCCAGGTCCATGACAACATCCGTGTCAAATACTGCCCTGCCCTCTACGAAGCAAGTACATCCAACCTCCCAGGAAATCGGTCCACTTCCAGGGGGCATCTGCACACCTCAGATTAAACCCCCTGCGCCCCAGCCACCATGGATAGCTGCAATGGATCACTGTCTGCTGCAGGGTGACCTCCACACTCCCCACCCACACTCAGGAGGCAGTCCACAACCCCGACCCCAACCAACCTTGTACGTCTGTCATCCTAGATCCCGTTGGGCCATCTCCGTGCATCCAACCTTGCCCTGGCCACCGTTCTTCACATCCACCACACTCCAGCATACAGGACATTGTTCTCCCACCTGGTCACACATACCTGGGACTCCCTCCCCGGGAACCTCCACATGAGCCATGACCTCTACGCCTTGATGATGATCTCCCAAATAGGTCTCTCCGCACAGTTTAGCAAGCCCCCCCTCAGCAGCCAGCGGCCATCACAGGTGAGTGTTGTGCTCCATGCCTACATTGAATGATACCTTGTGACCCATGTGTGTCCTGTACCAGACTCTGATCCCAGGGTATGGATGGCTGGAGTTGGTTCAACACTCAGGCATAGTTTGACATTTCCACACACATATGTCGTTGAATGATGCAAAATGACAGGAACGTCTCATGTCCAAAGTGAAATATTTATTTGCGGTGGGGTAAGTGGTTTGGTAGATGCAATTAGGTGCTGTACCAGGGGAATAGAATCCAAAGTTCACAGGGGGAGATGGTATCCTTGGCATTGGAAGTCATCAGAGTCCAGACCACAGTGTTGGTCATCATTGGTCAGACTGTGACCAGCAAGTCCATGTGGCAGAGAATGTCATTGGATGAGGTGCTGCTGTTGCGCCAGAGGGCCAGGTGACAGGCCAGGTGACCTGGGAGATGGGGATGGTGCGCTGACTCTCATGGTCTTTTCCGTGGACGACCCACCTTCATCCGGGGACCCTCAGATGCAGGCCTTGACGATGCTGGGGACGCTCCGTCAGATGAATCCTCCTCCTCCTCCCTCCCTGTGTCTGGTGCTGGTCTACGCCTGGTGGCACAGGGAGGGTTTGCAAGGCTTTGGGCGATCTGACGGAGTGATTGGCTCACGTCCCTGTGCACCGCCAGGAGCTCAGCCAGTCTTGCCTCCATCCGTTCTTGGTGTTGTTGATGACTGGCATGATGCTCGACCTGCAGGTTCCTAATGTCATCGAGGGTCCCCTGCATCTCAGAGAGTCTTGACACGACCTGGTTGATGCCTCTGGTGTCACGCCGGTATGATTCCAGGATGTTGCGTATGTGTGACATACCGGTGTCCTGAGCTGGCTGGTCAGGTTCTCGCCTCCGCCTGCCTCCACTCCCACCACACCTGCCCACTTGAGCCTGGCCTGCCCTTGTGGGCACATCGGGTCTACGGGACCCCTGAGGGATGGCATTTGCAGGGTTGCCTGCCTCCTCCTGGGTGCCCGGAGAACCTTGTCCCTCCTGGTCAGACTGGCTCTGTTGTTTAGTGTGAGCAGGCCTCCTGGGTGTGTCCTGGGATGTGGCAGGAATAGGGGTGGTGGTTGGCACAGATGTACCTGACGCAGGTGCTGCAGGGGCTTGGGCACCAGAGGGTCCAGGTTGGTCGGGGTCATCCACGGAGTGGTGAGAGTCGTCGCTGCCGGTGGGATCGTCTTCACGCGGTGCCTGGGACTGTGATTCTTCCCCCCCAGTGTTGGGGGGAGATCGACGACGTTGCCCTGTGTGTGAGAGAGAGACAATGTTAAAGGTGTTTCATGCGACATCTATGTTTCATACACATTCAAGTTGACACATTTCCTCCAGGTAGTTGGATGTGCCTAGCATTCCTCTCAATGTCTGCTTGGGGATGGGTATGTTGCGGGGGACAGATTGGGATGTTCTCCTGAGTGTTTGACCTGTAGATTGTTTGCTCTGATGCTTATTTGGCTCTGGATCGGTCTTGTTGTGTCACATGTCCATTGTGGGAGTGTGTCAATCCATTGCCTGCCTCGGGTGTGTGTGCTTGTGTTGGGGGGGGGGGGGTTGTGACCAGGCCTGCTGTTGTGTGTAGTGTGAGTTGTCATTGGATCTCCCAGGTGATGTGTCTGTCCCCTCATGGTGCATGCTGGCATGACAGTGAGTGTGAGTTCCTGTGCTAGATACCTGTGCTTGTGGAGTTGGTGTTTGAGTGTACAGTGGTCCCAGGAGGGCCTTGTGCTGCATACAGCAGGGCCAAGGGTCATCTACCTTGTCAGTACGTTGCCAGTCCCTGTGCATTGTGCATGGTTATGTACCTATGCCATATGGGCTGAGGACATTGGTGTCTGCGTCTCATTTTCACAATGTGTTGTGTGAGGCCCACCCTCCCAGCCTCCCGGACATCCAGTCTTGTGTTTGTGGTTGTTGTAGGCTTGGACATGGTCTTGCCTTGATTTGTGAAGGGTGCATGGAGACGTTAGTGGCATGAGCGTGGATTTTGAGTGTGGTTGTTTGCGGTGAGTGCTTGGGGGAAGTTGTGTGCATTTGGTGTATATGTGGTGTGGACCCCATTGCCTCCATGTTACGTAAGTTTTTTGTGTACTCACCAGGCTCTGCGACTCCTTCAACTCCGTGTACTCCCACCGGTGGTAGCAGGGCCATCACCTTCTCCTCCCAGGGATGGTAGTGTACGGGTCTGCGGGGCGGCCCACCTCCAGTGATGTTAGTCTGGGCATGTTCTTCATTCATTTTCCTCTTGACCGCCCTGCGCAGATCGTACCACCTGGCTTGGCATTCATGCCTGGTCCTTCGGATGGACGCAACAGCATTCACCTTATCGACGATCCTCTGCCACATGGCAGATTTTTCAGCTATGCTGGTCTGTCTGACCAATGTTCCAAACAGCTGTGGCTCGACTCTGATGACTTCGTTGACAAGGAGGTCCAGCTCCGCCGTTGTGAACTTTGGATTCTTGTCTGTGGGCATGGTGTGGGGTGTGGGTGTGGGTGTGAATGGTTGTGGGTGTGTGGGTGAGAATGTGACGGTGTGTGTGTGAATGTGAAGAGGGGGATGTTTGTGGAGGAGGTTGTGTGAAGGTGTGTGAGTTGCAAAGGCTCATGGGTTGTGTGTGTGGGCCCTTTTTATTGGTCCATTTTTGGGTGTGGCTGTGTTTGAATTTTGATGGGTGTGTTATAAGTGGTGGTTGTGATTTGGGGCCTCTGTTTGCCTGTTTGGGTGTGCCAGGTCAGTCATTGAGATGTATTTTGTCATGTAGACGTGTTTAGTGGTGTTGTGCGAGTCAAATTGACCCTCCTTGTGCTGTTTTACAGTGTCCTGGTTCTGTAAGAGTCATTTTCGCGCAGGTATGATCCGTACATACGCGATGCTGGGTGAGGGTGCTGGGGTACGGTGTTGGAGTGCGGCGCGTACCTGCGGTGGGGGTTCGGTGCGTACACGTGTGGCCCTGGGGTACGGCGCGTACATGCGGAGGTACGGCGCATACATGGGGGAAGGCACGTACATGGGGGGGCGCGTACATGGGGGGGAGGGCGCATACATGCGGTGGGGGTAGGGTGCGTACAGGTGCGGCCCTGGGGTACGGTGCGTACATGCGGAGGTACGGCGCGTACATGGGGGGGTAAGGCGCGTACATGCGGTGGGGGTACGGTGCATACACGTGCGGACCTGGGGTACGGCACGTACATGCGGAGGTACAGCGCGTACATGGGGGGTAAGGCGCATACATGCAGTGGGGGTACGGTGCGTACACGTGCGGCCCTGGGGTACGGCGCGTACATGCGGAGGTACGGCGCATACATGCAGGGGTGATGCGCCTACGGGGGTACGGCGCATACATGGGGGGGGTACGGCACGTACAGGTGCGGGGCTGGGGTAAAGTGCGGACAGGGGGGGTAAGGCGCGTACATGGGGGGTACGGCACGTACATGGGGGGGTACGGCGCGTACAGTTGCGGGGCGGCGGTACAGTGCGGACATGGTGGTGTACGGTGCTGACATATTTGGGGGTGGTGGGGCTGTACGGCTCGTACACGGGCATGAGTTTATCCGTGTACATGTGTGCTACTGCGTTGGCCTTTTTACGTGCGATTGTGTATTCGGACGGACGGTCTGGATCGTACTTGCGCGCTCGGACTTGTGTTTTACGATTTGCACGTAAAAAAGTCCGGCTCACTCTCGTACACTTTTCCCGACGATATTCGGACGTGAAAACTTTCCGACGCACTCTCGTAGACTTTTCCCGACTCTATTCGTAGTTATTTTTCATGGACGAATCGTACTTGGCCGTTTGTACGGTGCGTCTACGACTCGTACGTAAAAAAATACGGATACGGGTCGTACGCAAATTATTTTTAACGGATCGGAATCGGCACCCTGATGTTTAGAAAACAGTAATTTTTTTAAACTACATTTTGCATTTTAGTATCAGAGCGGGTTGTGTGTTTATAGGGTGGGAAGTAATTTAATTATGATTATTTAATTAATATGTTTTTATGTATTGTTATTGATTGTTAATTTATTGTTAATTAATTATTAATTGGTAATTGATGTTTATTAATTGGTTAATGTATAATTATAATAATTATGAATAATGTATTATTTATTGTAATTCATTTATTGTAAATTAATTATTCATTGGTAATTAATTTTAATTAATTGATTAATTTGTAATTACATTAATTATGTTATTTTTAATGTGTAGCGGGTTGTGGGTTTATAGGGGAATAGGGTGGGAAGTAATTTAAATATAATTAATTAGTCAATATGTGTTTATGTATTGTTATTGATTATTAATTTATTGTTAATTAATAATTAATTGGTAATTAATTTTATTAATTGGTTAATTTAAATTTATATTAATGATAATTAATTTATTATTGTTTTTATTTATTGTTATTGTTAATTAATGTATTGTCGATTAATTATTGTGAATTAATTTTTATTAATTGATTAATTGATAATTAAATTAATGGTGTTATTGTTTATGTGTAGTGCATTGTGTGTTTATAGGGGAATAGGGTGGGAAGTAATTAATTGTTATTTAAGTAAATATTAATTTAATTTAATAGGTATTTATTAATAATGATTTTTTAAAATAATTATTAATAGGTTATTTATTTTAAAAATAAAATTAATGTATGAGTATGTTAATGTAACATTTACGCTATCCTACCTTTTCTCTACTTTTGCACTCACTGGAGTGGGAAGAGTAATTTTTACCCCTGCGCTATCCAACACTTTCCCTACTGTTGCACTCACTGGAGTGGGAATAGTAATTTTTACCCCTACGCTATCCAACACTTTCCCTACTGTTGCACTCTCTGGAGTGGGAATAGTAATTTTTACCCCTGCGCTATCCAACACTTTTCTTATTGTTGCAGTCACTGGAGTTGGAATAGTAATTTTTACCGCTACGCTATCCAACACTTTTCCTATTGTTGCAGTCACTTGAGGTGGAAGAGTAATTTTATTTTCTCTGCTATCTAATATTTTTTGTATTATTTTAGCTATTGTACTGTATAGTTATTTTTAAAAAGATTACAAATAATGTTAATTGTTTAAATTTCTTAAATATAGTGATTTAATTTTTATTTATATTATTGTTTTATGTGAATAAATGTATTTATAATTTATATGAAAAAAATAACTATGTCATTAAAATAAATATTAAAACATATTAATAAGTAAGTATATATATATTATATATTATATGTATATGTTTAATGTATTTATAAAATATATATTACTTATATTTTTTTAAGCATTTAAAAATATTTTAACTGTTTATTTTAATTCTATTTATTATTTACTTTATTTTACATTATTTTTTTAACTTAAATAAAAAACGGTATTTTTAAGAATGATATTTTTGACATCGATACTTTTTTCCCCGATATTTTTGTACTTACCATAATGTAGATAGGATGTCGATATTCTTGTCTTCAATATTCTTGCTGCAATATTTTTGTAGGTCGATATTTTGACCTTCGATACTTAGTCAATGATCCATTGAATATGTAGGCATGTGTAGTGTGTGTGTGTGTGTGTAGAACATGTGCAGTAGAGGGCTCTGGGTTTGAGTGAGCCTGAGTACTGAAGGCAACCTGACTGATTTTGGATACCCCAGGCTTGATATGGCAAATGATTGAGGATAAAGACATCTACCCTACACAGTGGACATTGCCTTCCTTCCTGTAGCTGGGTGTTGGAGGTCCAGATACTCAAGTGAGGAGGATGGAGACATGGCTTCCTTCAGCAATTCCATGAGGACTTTTCTGAGAAATTGGGTTGCTGGTTGACTGGGGTGTGAGTCCTTGTGAAACACCAACCACAATCCCTGTCAGGGTAAGATACAAAGAAACCCCAGATTATTCTGTGCTGATCCCCATGGTAGTTTGGCATAGAGCAGTCAGGCTTAACTTCGAGGCAATGTGTAAAATATTTGTGCTACAGTTCAAACAGTAAAGCAGTGAAAACACTACACAAAAAAACCCACACCATGAGCTGAAATTAGTAGACAAAACAAGACCAAATGACAAAAAGTGTAAAATAGCACCTAAATGTACAAAAAGCCAACCCCGTCTATCTGGTCACGGTGGACTGGGTCAAAGTCAAAATTCAGGCTGAACGCAATGAAGTGCAGGTTGGATACATTACCAATTTAGTCCCACAGAACTTTTACCTTCTCAAGTTTTGTGCCACGAGTGTGGTTAGCGTTGGAGAGGGCCACGAGGAGCAAAGAGAGCATTGTGGGAGACTGTCAGCATTGCATGAAGAGTAGGCCTGGCGTCGCAGACAGATGGGCTGGTGCTTCACGTTTGCAGTCCCCCGCAAGCGGTCGATGCTGCGGGGTGAAGAGACAGGCTTGTGGCCATTTGAGTAGGTGGCAGCTCATGCTGATTTACAGTGCAAACGCTCCCCTTGACGGCCGGGGAGAGCCCAAACGCTTGATTTCAGCACCTGTGAACCACACCAAGATTCCAGGACCTGAGAGACATCACTTGGGGGTCAGGAAATCGCTGCAGCTGGGTTCAGGAGATGGTTCAGGAGCCTTTTATGTCCCAGAGGCTCAGAGTAGGATGCCAGCAGACAAGCCGTTGGAATCACTCCAGGGTTCTTGGTTCAAGATGAGGTTGAAGGTCCAGTTCATCTTCACCAGGCAAGAGGGCAGCAGGTGACCATAGAAGGGCAGCAGTTCCTTCAGAGCAGTAGTCCAGCAGAGTGGTAGTCCTGTAGCAGCACAACAGTCTTTCTTCCTGGGCGAGTATCCACAGGTCCAGATGTATGCTTAAGTGGTGGTGTTTGAGGTCCAATATTATACCAATTTGTGTCTTTGAAGAGGGGGACGGGCTTCTAGAGGTTTCCTTTTGAAGTCACCAGGCATCCGGCTTCCCCTGTCCTGGCTCCAGACTAACTACAGGGGCTATTCGACCCTTTTTGTGGAGGCAGGACGCAGCTTATTCAAGTGTAGGTGGGGCTGTGCCCATCTCCTCCCTCCCATCCTGCCAGTGATGGCCCATCAAAGCACACCTAAGCTAACTATTGTGTGTGGCTGTATAGGAGGAATACACAAAGCTCAACTGTCAGCTACACCAAGTCACGTGACCCAGGCACAGTCTACAGGCACTAAATGGCTAAGGTGGGAAAATTTCAACTTTCTAAAAATAAAAAAATTGCGCCGTCGTGCACCAGATTCAAGATGCACTGCAATTGTAGGCAAAAAGCAAGTCGTGGTTGTCCAATGAAACCAGTCTTTTATTCAAAATGATCTGAAGTAATCCAAGTAATCCAAAGTACTCCAAAGTAAACACGGAGGCAGCGTGATTTCAAGAATTTTATGTTGAAGATATGCCCATCCAGGCCTTATCCTACAACACGTTGAATTCCACTATTTATTCTGGGCATCCTTACTGTCAAACATTCACCCAATGCATTATGGACACTTTAAGTCCTTCGTCAGGGGTAACTGTGATGTAAAAATAAAAGTGCATTAGTAACTCAAATTAACATAAAACTGTGATGTGAAAATAAAAACGCATCTGTAACTCAAATTAACATAGAACAACAAAAATCGTAGGTATAACAAAAATACTCCTTACAACAAAGCATAAACTATTCACCAAAAGAAATGTCTCCCAAACATCCCCCAAAATATAATGCTCCCCACTCCACAATCAAAAACATTCCCATTTCCATTTCATCACAAGATTTTTGGCAATTAGTTTAAAATAGATGGAGTGCACTCGATCATTCACAGTCAGAAACTTTCTAATAATAGCATTTTCAGAATTACAATTTAAAAACCGAAATAAGTTAGGATTTTAAATTGGGATTCCACAGACACCAAACATGAAGCAATTACCTGTTCCCATTTAGAAATTAAGCTACAAAAGGTATTAAGATAATTCCAATGTTATCCTATGGGTGAGGTAGGCTTTGCAGTAGTGAAAAACACATTTAAGAGTTTTTCACTACAAGGACATGTAAAACTTAAAAGCACATGTCCTACGTTTTAAATACATTGCACCCTGCCCTTTGGGCAGTCCAGGGCCTAACATAGGGTTGACTTATAAGTATTAAAATGGAAGGTTTAGTCCTGGCAAAAGGTTTGTTTTGCTTGGTCAACTTGGCAGTTAAAAACTGCACAGATAGGCAGCAATGGCACTCTTGAAAGAGAACAACCTCCAACTGGTTCTTACTTATGTTTGAGGCAGTAGATCTCAGTTCTCTGTCTAGAAAATGAAATGTGAATAAACATGGGACAGAGACCCCCCCAACATTGTTCCAGTTCAAAGCAGGCCTGGGCGTAGTGGGCGTAGTGGGGCTACGTGGAGCAGCGCGTAGGGTGCACAAATCTACGCACACTCGCGTGCTCTGCGTAGCCCCACTACGCGCCGCCCGCCTCCCGCCCGCCCTCCTTTTAAAATAATGTAAAGTATGATAAAAAAATTAAATATAATGATTTACCTGCAGCGCGGCATCTCTGGCTGCAAATTTGAGGCTATTGTGTCTGTTGGCTGATTGATGTTTTCCGCGAACTTGCTCCCCATATTACCTGCCTCAGACGCCTGTGACTGTTCTTCCTTACTGAAGATGAATGAATCAAAGGGAGGGAGGTACAGGCTATTCTTTATCCAGGTCCAGCATACATGCCCGTTAGTTAAGCTCTACAATGGTGGTATGCAGTTCCTAATTTCTAAAGCAGGAGGTTGTGTGTGTTCATGGGCTCCACATTGTTGTGTAGAGTCAAAGAAGTAGGGAGAATAATCCTCTCCTTTCAGAAAAAGACCCTCACACACCCAGCCAGCTAGGTGTCTTGCTTCATTATCGGGTCTGCTCCTTATCGGGTCAGCGCTGCAATACCCGATCGGCACCCGAGATGGGGCCTTCTTGGCGGAGATCTTTATTCCTTATGCCGATGGGCAAAGTGTGTGTGAGGGCCCTAGATCAGTTTAGGTGATAGTGATGTGTAGGGGTGTGGGTTAAAATAGGGGAGGTGGTCAACTCAGAATAATTTTAATGAAACGTGGCCGCTACCCTAATTAAAAGTGAAAGGGCGCGTTTCTCCACTCTAAAGATGTGAAGTTTATGCGCTTGTAAAAAAGGTCAACATGTTTCTTGCCCATTAATCTATTAGATGGCAATTCTTCAGGACCAAATAGGATCTACCTACACTTTTTGGTAGTGGTCAACAATTAGGTGAAGTGAGAAAATGACCACCTTTACAGCACCCAAAAAAGTGGTACCTGTAGATCTAAAAACACAAAACCCATTAGGGTCAAGGTTGCACGGCATCAGTACCGGCTGGTGTAGACACTAATGTGTAGTGTCAGTTCCTCTGCAATCAGGTCGGCGGTTGTCCTACCCTCACGCAGCCGGTCCAGGCTTTAGAAATTAGGGACTGCATACCACCATTGTAGTGTTCTTCCTTACTACCATGAGATTCAATTGTGGAAAGAGTTGTACTTGGATCAGTTTGCAGAGCTACTATAGGACAGAACCCAGGACATCAGTGGCAAACAACCTCAACCACCATGGTTGAAACCCATTAACCCCTATAAACCCTGTGCCCCATGAATAGGGTTTGCTAGTAGAGCTTGATTCACAAAGCCCATTCTGGCAATGTGGAACAATACGCTAATTATATTCCCATAGAATACATCAAACAGATGTTTTCTTTCAGGACATACAACGTAATTCTTAAGTGACCATGCAGTATTACAGTATTTCCGCTGTCTGAATTGTCCACCTGTCAGTAAAATACTCTACTGTAAAAACTTACTAAGGTACAAATGAGGGAAGTTCCTAGAGACTGGACTTAAAAATAAAAATACCTCCTCTAAAATGGTAGTGGTAAGGAGAAATCAAGGAACAGCTCTGGAAGGGCCATGAAAATCGACCAACAAGCCTACAAAACTTTTCGAGAACCAGGCCAGGCTCAAGGTTGCATTCACTAACCTTGAAGTACGACACATGTCACACACAAGCACTATAACTAACAGATAAATCACACAACAATTATTAAAAAAAATTAGAAAATTAATTGAAACATGTGTCAACTAATGACGCTGAACCATTGTTCCAGCCTCAGCATTTCACCCCAAACAATCTACACATACATTGACATTTTGAAAGAAAGGAATCATCTAATGCCAGAGGAATGTGTAAGGGGAAACAGTGCTAATTCAGTAAAACACAATGAAATTAATACCCCAAAAAGACAGGTTGTTGCCTTAAGTCCGGTCAATAGTAGGTAAAAGCAGTTGAAAATCCAGTCAGGGGAGAGGCTCATTGACTGCACTTAAACCACACTTCACCCACTCTGCTACAGACTAAACATATTTTCCACAATGAAGACATTAGGCACTGACCTTAATCCTCAAGAAGCGCCAGTGGAGGAGTGAGAGAGTACCACAAGATAGCCAGCTGAATAGCATTGGAGATTGGCATGTTAGGTTTGGCAGACCGTTATATGGTCTAACATTATATTTTTGCACTTTTTGCCACTCCTTATGGCGGCGCATCTCGGCCACCATTTTTTTTTTACAGTGTGATGTCATACTCTAACCAAAGAGCATAAATGCTCACAAAGTTTTCTAGCATTGCTGTTCCCCTGCAGTTTTATGACAATATGGGGGTCATTATGATAATGGGTGGATTGCCACCGCCCGTATGGCCGTGGCGATCCACCCGCCAAAACCTACTGCCCGCATGACTTTCCCCCTGCCATATTACGATGGCGGGGGGGACCCCAGCAGACGGGAAGACCATCTGCCGGTTTTCCGCCGGTAGGCAATTGCCACCATCCATATTATAATCATTGCGGTGAACTGCCTTTCCATGGCGGAGACTCCGCCATGGATAGGCAGGCCGTTTTGTCTTTGGGGGCCCGTTGCGGGCCCCCCTGGGTGTTTGGGAGGGTGGGTGGTGCACATGGGGGGTACCTATTGTACCCCCCTGCATTTGCATGCATAGGGTGACAGGCACTGCGCTGTGCCTGTCACATTGTGCATTCAAATGCACAACATGCATTTTACACATTGTGGCGGGTGCTGCTTACAGCAACGCCTGCCGCAATGTTTAAAATGCGGGATCCTAATGCCACCTGCGGGACTGCCGCAACAATGGCGGGCAGTCCCCTTTCCCGATACGGTGGCGGGTGGACAAAGTCCGCCCGCCATCATAATGGGCGCCTATGTGTGTGACCAAGATGTTTGGGAATATTGATATATCAAAATATATGTTGCATTCTGTTGATCTATGACAATTCTATTTCAAAGGGAAGGTGTTTTGATGCCAGGATCATTCTAGTTTATCTGCTCTGCACAGTTGTTATTTTTTGATGTGTGGGATGAATAAAATCTGCTCGCAGATCCACCAAGCTCTGCAGCTTTATAACATATTTCACCCAAGAGAGTTATGGATGAACTCATGCCATCTAAAGGATTTAATCAACAATCCCCAAACCAACTTGAACTAATGGCTTGTGTGACGAATTGAGTCATTGATTGAGGGTGGTATGAGCCTTTCTCATGGTACAGACAAAATCCTTGTCAAAGTGAACCACAAACAGTTACTAAATTAACCCACGCTTAAGACTTTGATAGCTTGGCACATATGTAGTCTGGCTTAATTTAGAGACAATGTGCAGAGTATTTATGCAGCACATTAACAGAAAAAAAGTAAACACTCAACACAAGAAACCTCCCATACCCAGTTAGAATCATAGAGTAAAATGTAATAAATTATTTGACACCAAAATAACAAAAATCCAATCAGCAGAATAGGAGATAATAAATTCAAAATGTTTATATTAAAATAGCGCCAAAAAGTGCAAAGTGCCAGTTGTGATTATCTGGTCACTCTGGACTGGAACAAAGTCACAAGTTCCAGCTGACTGCGATGGAGCGCGGGCTAGCTACAGGGACCAGGTTAGTTCTACTAAGAATTGTACCTTATGTCCTTGTTGCTGCGCATTGTTTCACGCTGTATCAGATCCAATGAGGAGCTGCAATGGCTGTGAGGTTAGGTCCTGCATCTGGTTGCGTCATACCATGTTGATTCTGATGCAGAGCTATGAGGGCTACGATATGAGAATCTGCGTTGTGTTGTGTCGGGACTAGGGATGGGTGATATATTCTGCTCCACTGGTGGAGTTGGGGGAGTTTTGGCCACTTTGAGTTATGCATGTAATGCGGAGTTCTGGCCAAAGTCCGCCTATAACCTCATGACAGAGTTTTTTTCTCATACGCAACTTACCGATGATAAGTTGGCGAGCGAGATTTGACATCTCCTCATGTCATTTTTGGTCACTTGGAGGGCACTCTGTGAAATATTCCCAACACGGATGGTCTCAGACAGTTGCTAGTGTTCACAGTCTGAAAGCTGCTGCTCAAGCAGAATATCTACTCAAGCAGAAGCAACATTTTTCAGTACAGAATGAGCTCCTGGAAATCAGCATGAGCAGCGCAACATGCCGAATTACGCCACTTCAAGAAACTCTGCGAAATCTCACAAAGTTTTCATGTAACTCTGTGCAATTCTCTGAAGTGAAACTCTGTGAGTTCCACCCTCCCCTATTTGGTACCAATAAAGAACTGCAAAGGCTGCAATGCAAGGTCCTGCCTACAGTTATGTCAGGTTCTGAAGTCCTGGTCCAGGTCTGGCTAGCATCACAATATTCTAGTTTGAAGTTCTTTGTGTGTGTGCTGGATCGGTGTCTTTGATGTGTAAGTGGGGTTATGCACAGCTTTGCCCAATGCTGCCTTGGATAGTCTATCCAGCAAACCCCTAGTCCCTCTATTGTGTGCCTGTCTGGGAGGAATACACAAAGGCCAACTGCCAATTAAACCTAGTCATGTGACCCAGGATGCCGGCGGCTGCTGGTACCAAATGGTGTAGACAAGAAAATGGCAGCTTTCCAAAAGTGACATTTTCAATTGAGGCTTAAAATCTGACTTTACCATTCATGATTGTTTTTAAATTACAACTCTGTGGAGACCTCACTCAACATTCCTACCCACTCCAAATCAAGAGTTATCACATATTAAATGTAATGAGGTAACTAAATGTTATTCAAATTGAGAGGTAGGCCTTGCAGTAGTGAGAAAGGAATGTAAAATTATTAACTATCAGGACATGCAAAACTCTTAAAAAATACATGTCCACCTTTTTAAATACACTGCACTCTGTCATTTGCCTTTTTTTAGAGCCTGGCCTAGGGAAGACATATGTATTAAAATGGAAGATTTCTGCATAGCAAAAGGTTTATCTTGCCAGTTCAAAATGGCAGTTTTAAACTGTGCTCATAGGCTGCAATGACTGTAATGAGACATATTTAAAAAGGCTACTTAAATGAGTTGTCCAATCAGTCCTGCAGGCCCACTAGCTGCATTTAATTTACAGACACTGGGCACATGTAGTACCACTTGACTAGAGACTTATAAGTAAATTAAATGTGCCAATTAGGTGTAAGCTAACTTGTCCATGTTTAAAGGCTAGAGCCCACACACAGCAAAGATGAGGTGAAGGCAAAATGATTGTGGGACTACCAACCAAGGTTGTCAGGTCTAACAACTTGTCCACAAACATACACGAAGAATCAGGAACAGGGGTACTAAAAGGGTTTAAAATGTATATGTGTCTCCCACAAAATCACCCTCTTTCTGTACTCTGAAAGACCTCATCGATTAGTTAAAAAAAATTAAACCCCTTATCATTGAAACAAACACTATTCTTCATGAATTGAAAAAAGAAGCCTACTCTGAATTCATGATTCTCAGAAGTTAAACATTGCATCACTGATATTCAAAATGTAGCAGCCAAAGTTGACTCCATGGCAAAAGAAATCACTTTCCTCAAGATGAAAACTGAGGATTTGAAGAACTGTAAAATACGTATTAACCTACACCTGTATGGTATTCCAGAGAGCAAATGGCTCAAATAATTTTTCCTTCTTACAATAGACTGATCTCTTGAAGATTCTTCTTGCAGCAAAATAACGAAAGCAACTTTTATGGTTCAGCCGTAAAGTATACCCTTCCCAAGATGTTTCTAGAGCCACAACCAGTTGGAGAAAGGAATTTCTGGATCTCCCTCCTCAGCTGTGACTTATCAATTATTGTTATAGTTTTATTCAGCATTTCTACTTTAGAGTCACATACAAAGGAAAAACTATAACATTTGAAATCCCAGATAAGTTACATGAGTTTATTCATTATCATAAAGAGAAGATCTGGAAGTCACTAAAATCTAGAAACTATGGGCCTGATTCACAAATGACAGTTATATTAAAAGTCTAACTTAGACCAAAAGTCTAACTTTACTACTTTTCGGTATTCACAAAGGTAAGTTACTGCTAGTAAAGGTACTAGTAGTAACTTACCTTTGTGAATACTGAAAAGTAGTAAAGTTTGTCTTTGGACTAAGTTAGACATTTGGTCTAACTTTACCTTTGTGAATCAGGCTCTTAGAATTCAGGTGTAAAGTTAAACTTCCATTCTAAATTTACCTTTGTGAATTGGGCCCTATGTCTGCAAAGGTGTTCTTAGTTCTTGTTCAGTTCGACATTAACCTGTTTATCCAGATTTTTCCTTTTCTTTTTTTGTGAATATATTGTTTCTTTCTTTCAGAGTTCCTGTTTCATTTATCAATTTGGACTTATGGTGCCTTATATATGTTCCACGTCATGTCTGCATGCTATTATACCCTTTCCTTCTTCATTGTTGGGGTGTTTTTTACAATCATTTATTGTCCATCTTTTATATCGTAAGAGGTTTTTGTACTTGCTTTAATTATTTCTCCTTGTCCATATCAATTTTATGATATTTTTCCTTGTATTTGCTCTCTGGGTGGTCATCAATTTCTGTTTTTCCGTTTTCCAATATTTTCCTCAATGTCTCTCATAGTTGCAGCCTTTATTAGAATCTACGCAATATTGTTGTTTTTTTTTCATTCTTGGTGGTATTTTTTATATTCCCTTCTATTTCTATATTTTTTTCTGTGCCTTCCATTGCACTGTCCTTTTATGCCCTGAAAGACTTTCATATAATTATTTTCTCTATATGATAACTTTTTATCTGTCTTTATTTCTAATAACGTTTTTTTACAATTGGAATTTTGTCTATTTTGTACTTCTGATCGAAATATGTCTACTTTAATTTTTATTTCCTGGAATGCAAAAGGTCTTTTTAATCCCATTAAACAGAGAGTTATTACTCATGTGTCAAAATTGAAATTGAATTGAAATGTCAGCTAGGGTGTCTTCAGGAAACTCAACTAACGGATACAGAGACTTATTTTTTACAACAGAATTGGATTGGTTCTGTTTTTCTTTCCTCTGCAACCAACAACAACTATGGAGTTATCATTTTATTTAATAAATCTTTACATTTAGAAAATATCAAGCAAAGAACATGCTGACAATGGTAGATGGCAAGTTCTTGATTAAAAAAATACACATTTTTATGTTTCCATTTTCATTTTTTATGGTCCAAACGATAATGATATTAATTTCTAGTAATGTATCACTTTTCAATTAATGTTATTTTTACATTCCAGTGTTCTAAATTGGAGGTGACTGCAATCAGATTATGGATCCTTTTATTGATGAAAGTTCCGAAACTAAATATATTCCTAAAAAAATCTAAAAATCTTTTTTTACAACTATCCTTTCAAGAGGTTTAATTGTTCCATGCAGGCTGTGTAAATCTGGGTCTCTTAGAATATACTTTTATTCTTCTGCTCATCATTCTAGATCCAAAATAGATTACATCTTTTTAAGAAAATGCAGCACTTAATCTATTATTCGAGCTGAAATTGGTGTGGTCCTAATCTCTCCCCATGACCCAGTGAAAGCGGACTCAGAATTGACATCAGACTCTTTACATTCAAATCGGTGGAGATTCAATAACTATTTGCAACAAGATACCAATCTTTTTACCAAATCAGGACAATTTTCAAACACATTTTTTGATCTTAATATTACCAAACACTCCGAATTCAATTTAATTTAGTGATTTTGTATATGCCACAGCTCGCGTTTTTTATTATTCAGTATGCTGCTAGAAGAGATTGACTAGTAAGACGTTGATGCATCTACTTAAATCAATAAAAGACATAGAACATGAAGATTATTATTCAATTTTTAAAGACACTCTGGCCAGGCCTTCGCCAGCAAAATGAGAAATCCCCTAATGGACCATGCAGCACACTATTGATTAATGAATGCTAACTATAATGGTGGCCACAATAGGTCTAGTAATTTGCTTGCTAATTACTTAAAAAATAAAAAAAATAATTGCCATTGTCATACTAGTGGTAACAAACTTCGCACAGACTCAAAGATTCTTAATTGCTTTGTGGAGTATTATCAACAATTATAATCCCCGAAGAATATCCCATCACCAAGTAGCCCAGATATTTTCTTTGACGAAAGAGACGCAGCAATTATTAGACTGTTCCTCTCTGGAAGTGGATATTAACATTATTGAAATTAGAGATGCTATTTCAGACCTTTCCACAGACAGTGCTCCGAGGCATGATGTTCTTTCAGTAAAATGTTATTCCTGTTTCTCATGACTCCTCATATCTAAATTACTTAAACTTTTCGGCCTTTTTGTTCTACAGGATATGTTCAAGGTTCCATTTTATAAGTAATGTTGTGCCTGATCCCCAAAAACGATCAAGATTTATCAGCATGTAAAAATTATAGACCTATTTCACTAATCATTATTGATTGTAAAATATATGCCAAACTATTAGCCAGACAAAACAATGACATAAATCATGAATAATCAGGCTTTGTAAAATGTCGATACACAAATGATAACTTCAAATCTTTTTTTAATATAATTTATAGTGCTTCAAAAGCACATGATCCTGTTTCCGCAATTGCATTAGATGCTGAGAAAACTTTCAATCTAATAAATTCAGAATTTCTGATCACTGCTTTGTTTAAGCATGTTTTGGTCTGAAAATTATTCAATATATTCAAATACTTTACAGCTTTTCTAAGGTTTCAGATTTTGGTAATGGTATATAATCCCCCTATTTTGATCTCCAACGAAGTAGCAGAAAAGGTTGTTCTCTATCACCTTCATTTGTTATTCTACCTCTTGAACCTTTTTTAGTTAAAATATGCAAATTCACATGCTTTACTTGATAGAAATGTAAATACATTGATTTTACATTTATGGTATATGCAGATTATATTCTGCTTTAAATGTTCCCCTGATACCTCCATTCCTGCATTTCTTGGTATACTGCATTATTTTTCAAATGTTTCTGGGTAAATATTGAAACATATGAAGTTATGAGTCTCAATAAGTATTGTCACAAAACAATGTTTCTACTCACCAGTTTATTTGGAAGACTACAACACTGAACTGCCTAAGCACTCTATATCAAAACCCTATATTTGAAACTATCAATATTAGTTATGCAAATATTAAGAGTAAGATTGCCATGCTTCCAGGGAAATGGTCATCTTAATTTCTTTCTTAGTGGGCCACCGTGATGCTATAAAGAAGATGTTTGTATCTATTATTAACTATGTGCTATCAATACGTCCTGCCAACCTTCAACAAAAAATTTACTAAGTTATTGATAGTTGTTTATTAAGTATCTTTGGAATTTAAAAATATCTCGTATATCTCTGGCCAAGTTACTGTGACTTAAACATTAAGGTGGTGTTTTCCCAAATTTTCGGCCATAGCATTTTGCCTTTACACTCAAACAAGTTTGAATTATTTCATCAGATGAATCCTTGCCTTCTCTCAGCTCTTGGCAAGAACTAGAACACACCTTCTGCAAATCACACACCTTTATTCTAGTGAAAGCTACTGGCATTCCATCCAGTTACAAGCCATTGAATTCAGAGCAAAACATTAAACAGCCTGTACCTTGTTGGAATTTGCAGTGGTGTTCACTAAGATAAAGGTGCAGACAGAGTCAGCATAAAATAAACTACAATTGTTTGAAACCAAATTATTTGTATTCCTGCCAAATTCTGTTTGAACGAAAAAAAAATGTGCAGCCGTATTGCTATCTCACCTTCCATCGTCCCAGCACTGTGCCTCTACAGGTCTAAGCCCTTATAAAGTGCATGTTTATTTTCCTTACTTACTCTTCCAGTATCTTGATAATCACAGAGGAATGGAGAAAATATGCTCCCCAGAAGTGGTTTGCAAAACCATCCTAATGTGATGGATAATATCCCCCTAGCTAAAGGACATGCACATGAACCTTGACTCTCTACTTCAGCTCTTTCCAGCTCCACCACCCATGCCTGTGTTTCATCTCTCAAGCCTTTGGCCAGTGGACATTTTGAGGCAGCTGGTAGAAAAGGGACCCATCCCTTCATTCAGTGCCTATTCTACTGATTATCAGTGAAGAGAAGGAGGTGTTAACAGCATGACATGAATTTGTTTGCAGTTTTGCAGTCCCTGAGGGTATGAGGCCTCTGCATTGCATGGTCGGAGACATGCTTATTTGAACTGCTGCATTCCCAAGTCAGAGAACTTTTAAGAAGATTCTTTAAGATTGGAGGGGTCAGAATACTTCCTGAACTGTGATCTGTGTGAAGTGTGTGATTCAAAAAGTAGTGGCCCAAACTATTACAGGCCAAGTCAGCACAGTCCTCCACGAAGACTGATGCTTAAGGAAGAAATATTATTTTATTCAAGAAGGATCACAAGGGGGCGTGGCTTGGCACCCGTGGTAGATGGCGGCGCCTGGGTGAGGCGCTCCAGGGGTTCCGAAGACTGACGCGTTAATTAACAGTGTCGGGCTGAACCGGGAGTTTTCACGGACGTCGGAAGATGCAGGGGCTTCAATAAAACCGTCAGCGCTTCTGTAAACG
This sequence comes from Triturus cristatus, assembly GCF_964204655.1. Classification (NCBI taxonomy): domain Eukaryota; kingdom Metazoa; phylum Chordata; class Amphibia; order Caudata; family Salamandridae; genus Triturus; species Triturus cristatus. The sequence continues at coordinate 202,423,729 of NC_140593.1, forward strand.
CGATGTAAATGCGTTTTTAATGACAAGTGAGATTCCTGGTTACTAACGCGAAGTCGTGGCCGCCATCTTGAGATCCTCGCTACCGGCAAAAGTTGTGGATATGCCGCGCTGATGCCCCCAGGCAGTCTTTGACTTTCTCTTCGTTTTTTTTTGCTTTTCTCTCTTTTTTGGGGCAAAATTCATCTGAAAGCATTACTTGGCTGTGTAATTGAGGTGTTTCTTCCTTGTTTGCATTATTTGGCTGTCTCCTCAGCACTTACACGGTCAGATTTTTTATTTATTTTTTGGCGGCCATTTTAGGTATTTGTTTGCTTCCTTATGCCGCATTTTCCTCAGGGTAATAACACTCTTTGAGTTTTTTACCACCCAAGTGCTGCATTACTTTTCAAGGATTGAGCTATATTATCCTCATTCTTCATGCCTGAGACTATTTTTGTGAGCTTTCTGTTTACTTTGCCTGTGGCTCATTGGATGTGTTAACCTTACTACTGCATTTTTGGCAATTCTTCGTGCAGGTCCCTTGTCCAGTTTAATTTCTTTGCTGAGAGGCAAGAAACATTTATTGTTCTTATTGCTGTTTGACGGTTTTGCCGGTATATTTATGGGCAGAACGAAAGGTGCTTTTCGCACAGCTACGCAGCATAAGAACGTTTTCGTCAAAAACTCTAGGATTTTTACTGCATACTCCAGATTGAAGGATGCTCAGCAATCTACACCTAGCTCCTCGGAGGCCGACATGGATTCTGTACCTGCACCATCAGGGAAGACAATCACCAAGCGCCTAAAAGCACAATCCTCCTTCTCCCCCAAAACCAGCCTCTCTGGTTTCTATGGAGATGCTGTTGGACGAGATTAGAGCCCTCCGGCCCTTCATGGAGGAAACTAACTCTAAGCTACAAATCCTTACGGATAATTGGTCTCAACTTGACATCAGAGTCACTGCTGTTGAGCAAAGTATTTCTACCTTTGGTGATACTTGTGCGACTGTCTCCCAGCTTCAATCTCAAGTCTCGTCACTTCAGAAACACATCAAAATCGCAGTAGAAGAAATAATCTACGTATTTACTGTTTGAAGGAGGAAATTGAAGGATCAGACCCCCTCGCCTTCTTTACTTCCTTTCTTCCCAAGGTGCTTCATCTAGCTGAAGGTACTACTCTTAACATCCAAAGAGCACATAGGCTTGGTCGTCCCTCCTCTAACTTGTCATCCTCTCCAAGACCAAGAGGAGTAATTCTATACTTTTTGGAATACACAGACTTGTTGTTGGTGCTTTCTGCGGTCAAATCGGCCCAACGCATTACTTGGTCTGGTTCAACTTTGTTTTTCGCTCAGGACTATGCCAAGTCTACTACAAATAGGCATAAAGCCTTTCTCAACCTGAGGCCAGCTCTTCGTTCATTGGGGGCCCATTTTGGCCTTTTTCAACCTTGCCTGTTTAAGGTTACGTATAATAATAGAACGATATCTTACGAAGACCCAGTAAAGCTACAAAGTTTTATCAATTCATGTAATCCAACTGCTATGGACACTCAACGGCCTTCTTCATCGGATAATACTTGATTGTGTGTATTGCTTGCAGTTATACAGCTTCTAGCCTCTCATGGGTTTTGTGTTTGATCTCTTTCTTGTTCTAATATTCATTCATTGATGGTTCTGTATTCTTTTTTCTCAATCCTTCTTGTTCCTCTTATATATACTTCTTTATTTTTATCTTTTAATTGTTGTTCTCTGTTTTGATAGATTGTATAATGATGACTCACTTAGCATTGTTTACTAGTTTCCTGCCGATGTTCCTGTTTTCTGTTTATCTTATTACTCATTCTACTTATTTTTTCATCACTTCAATATTTACTCTAACTTCTTTTCCTTTATTACCCACACAGATTTTTTACTCCTGTATCGTGGTTTCTTTTGGATACACCCGCTCAGCTGATCCTAGCTGGGTCGCCTATTCCATGTGGTTCCTTCCCTCCTCACGTATTTTCCTTGAGTCTTCCTACCTGTAGGTATTTTTTTGTCTGTTTGGTTTTCGTTATGTTCTTTGTTTCTTATTCAGTAATATTCTCTTCCATCTCTTTCTTCTACTATCTAACTTGCTCACAATCTTTCCTCTTTGTAACTTCTCTTTTCTTATTTCATTGGCTACTTTCATGCATCTTTAATAATTTGCACTATTCTAAATTACTTTTCTCCTTTCTACTTTCTCATTTTTCTCTTAACATTTTACAGTGTTCTTATGTAGATTTTGATGCTAGTTTACCAAGCTTAGACTTTTTTATTGTTGTGCTTTCTATTTTATGGAATTGGATTGCTGATTCAGCATGCTATTTGATTTGTGATTTAGGGCCATATGTAGGTAGGGACACATTTACCACTTCATAAATACCGAATTTTACCGATTCGGTATTTATGAAGTGGTAAATGATATGTAGGTAATTGGTCGGTAAATATTACCGATTCGGAATAATTCGGTAATTACCGAATCGGTATTTACCGATTCGGTAATGAGGCATACCTTCCCATTGATGGGAAGGTATGCCTCATTACCGAATCGGTAAATACCGATTCGGTAATGGGGGGAACACATGCAAGGGTGGCAGGGTGTCACATTGACACCCTGTTGCACCCCTGAAACGGCCATGTGTGCACATGTGGCACACATACATGCCCGAAGGGCATGTATGTCTGCCACATTGCACACTTGTAGGCGCTATGAAATGCATTTCACCATCCATACTTTATTTACCACCAACTATTAGTTGGTGGTAAATACCGACTCCAAACATCACCCACACACTCCCCCTACATCTCATTTCTGTATTCGGAATTTACCGAATCGGTAAAATTACCGAATCGGTAATTTTACCGATTCGGTAAATTCCGAATACAGAAATTGTCCCCCTACATACCAAAAGCCAAAATACCGGTCGGTAATGGTATGATTACCGAAAATCGGCCGTTACCGACCGGTATTTGGCTTCCTACATGAGGCCCTTAGTGTGCTATGTCACTTAAGTTGCTTTCATGGAACATTAGGGGATTAGATTCTCCCATTAAGAGACAGAGAGTTTTAACGCATCTGGTTAAGTTAAATGCTGATATTGTTTTTTTACAAGAAACACATCTTACTGAAACTGAGTCTATGAAATTAAAGAGGGGCTGGGTGGGTGAGGTTTATTTTTCTCCTGGGGACGGCAAACGTAATGGTGTTGTAATACTGTGTCACAGATCTCTTCCAGTCACATTACTGTCACAAGAAGTGGATGCTGATGGGAGATGGCTTATCGTTAAATTATTGCTAAAGGATGTTCCATTATCCCTGCTTAACGTTTATGCACCCACAGGCGGAGACACTTTGTTTTGGCCTGCTATAGATAAATGCATATCCAATTGCCTTGAGGAGAATTTTATTATGGCTGGGGATTGTAATCAAGTGTTAGATCCCTTTGTTGACAGGAACTCAATAGTGCCTTTTGTCCCTAACTAGATGCACAAATCATTCACTCGCACTATCTCTCATCACAAATTATTTCATGCCTGGCGCCTCTGTAACCCAATCACTAGGGAATATTCCTTTTAATCTTCGTCACACCATACCCAGTCCAGAATTGATTATGTCTTTGTTTCTCATAATATCTCACAATCCCTTACATTTGCTGACATTGGTCCTATTCTATTATCAGACCACGCTCCCATTTCCATTGGTTTTGATTTATTGCCTAGGAATAACGCTCCTAGAAGGTGGCGTTTTAATAACGCTCTCCTCTTAGACCCCAATTTCTCATCGTCATTTAATTCCTTCATTATTGATTACTTTGAAAGCAATCAGACAGAATCTTTATCATTTGCAATTATTTGGGATGCATTTAAGGCCTCAGCAAGGGACTTTATTATAAATGTTGTGGGAAAGAAAAGAAAATCGGCACGTAAGATTATGTCAGATCTTCTTCAAGATATCAAAGCACTCGAACTCTCATACTATACTTCTCACTCGGAAGTTTGCTTGAAAGTACTTCTCAAAGCCAAATTGGAATTTAATAAAAAATCTACAGAAGATGCTTCACTTTACTTGTTAAAATCCAGTGCAAAATTTTACGGGGGTAAAAATAAAGCAGGAAAAATTTTGGCTAATTATTTAAAGATTCGCCAAAACAAAATACATATTGATTCGGTTTTTGATGAACAATCAGTTTTAAAGTTTAAAGATGCAGAGATTCTGGAGGAATTTTCTCTTTTTTACAAATCCCTATACTCCTCGGAAACTCAACCTTCGGAATGTTCTTTAGCGCAATTTTTTTCGACAATCCAAACACCTCAGCAGTCCTCTCCGGACTTCTCTCAATTAGAGTCTGCTCTTACACAGCAGGAATTATTTAATGCTCTACAAAACCTTAAAAAGGACAAAGCTCCTGGCCCAGATGGCTTTACTGTTGAGTTTTATACTCATTTTTCTAAGCTTTTACTACCAAAGTTACATTTTTTTTCTCTCTTCTCATAATTCCTCTGGTTCTTTCTCAGAGGCCCATATTTGTCTTATCCCCAAAGATGGTAAAGACCCTAAATATTGAAAAAATTACAGGCCTATCTCTCTTGTAAATATTGATTATAAAATGTTTTCTAAGGCCTTAGCCATACGTCTAGATCCCTACTTACCAAAATTGTTAGGGAAAGAACAATCTGGTTTTGTTAAGGGGTGCGTTATTACTGATAATACACGACTCTCTTTTGACATTCTATCCAAATTGTCTCATCTTGACCACTCTTTGGCGGCAATAGCACTTGATGCTGAAAAGGCCTTTGACAGGGTTGATTGGAAATATTTATTTTTTACTTTAAAATGGTTTGGTTTTGGCCCAAACTTTATAAATGTATTATCTCTCCTTTATTCTAATCCTCGTGCAGCAATCTGTGCTAACGGCTTGATTTCCTCTTTTTTTGATTTAGGTAGAGGAGTACGTCAAGGCTGCCCTTTATCGCCTTTTCTTTTTAATTTAGCCCTTGAGCCGTTTCATTCCAAATTACGCCAAAATCCCAATATTTGTGGGTTTCATTCACCGCATGTTCACATTAAATTGGCGGCTTATGCTGATGACATTCTGCTTTTTGTATCCAATCCAATAGATTCAATTCCTGCCTTCTTGGAGGTGGTGAAAGCTTATTCTTCTATTTCTGGTTATAAATTGAACAATGATAAATGCGTAATATTACCTCTAACGAAATATACTTTTAGTTCAGATTTTCAAATCTCCCACTTTAAATGGAGTCCGAATAACATTAAATATTTAGGTTTACATTTTACCTCTTCAATTCCAGGAACTGTAAATCTTTGTATGAATAAGTGTATTCAAAAGCTCTCCGATTTGACTACTAGATGGCATCCTCTTTATTTGTCTTGGTGGGGTCGTTTGGACACCATAAAGATGATGCTATCGCCCATAGTTTTATACACTATTTCCAATATCCCGGTTCCAGTTCCATCTAAATTACTTAAAAAAATTACCTCCATTTTATCCTCATTTTTATGGGGCAACAAAAAACCTAGAATGTCCCTGAAAAAATTAACCCGTCTTAAGGCCGAAGGTGGAGTTAAATTTCCAGATTTCCTCGCTTATCAGAGAGCTTTTCTACTACGCCAAGCCTAATTATGGTTGCTTGACCCTACAGATGATTGCCCTCTTTGGACATTAGTTGAGCGCCTCTTTCTTTCTCCTTACTCTTTCTCCGAATACCTCTCCTTTTCTCGTAAACCGCAATCCATTTCTACTCCTATAATAAAGCATACTTCCAAGTTACTTGAGATACCTTCTCACTCCACTTGTGTCTCTAAAAAATCCTTCTTGAATTCAACAATTTGGCATAATAAAAACTTATTAATTCACAATAAACCCTTCTGCTGGAAAACCTGGAGGCAAAAAGGTTTAATATGGATATTCCAACTGTTCTCGGATTCACAATTTGTACCTTTTGAAGTCCTTATGAAGTTATTTAATTTACCTACCTCCTTTCTTCATAAATATAATCTTATACTCATCGGTGCTGAACTCTCTTTCCCACCTTTCCACCGTACTTAATACTTCTGTAAACCCAGAACCCTCTCTTGATCTTCAGACTTTGTTATTGACTTCGCCTAGAGCCTCTATTATTTACAAACACCTACAAGGCAAGGATAATAATAGACAGAAGACAAACACAGAAGAAGCTTGGGAACATGATTTTAAAACTTGCTGGCCAATATCGATGTGGACCGGTATCTGGACCAAAATACGCAAATCCTCCAGAGCAGCTAACACTACCCAAACATTATTCTTTGTATATAATAGATTGTTGCTAGCGCCAGCTACTCTCTCTAAGCGCTTCTCTTCTACTCCGGACACATGTTGGACCTGTTCTTCCCCCAGTGCTGATCTTTTTCATATGTTATTCAGTTGCTCACAGGTACACCGTTTCTGGATACAAGTTTGGTCTCAAATTAATTCAATTTTTGGCACTAAGTCTCCCTTCTCTTTCACTCATATTTTCTTAGGCAGTCTTTCGCCCATTTGGAACGACACTCTTCTTAATGTCAAGATTATTGACTTATTATTGACGGTTGCCTTTCAACAAATTACTGTTAATTGGAAGGACTCATCAAAAATATCGTTTAAGGCTTGGTGGTACACTGTGTGCCATAATCATAGGTTAGACACTGCTTTTGTATACCCTCCTCAATTAGCCGTCAAACGTGCTGATTTATGGTCGCCTGTTTCAATTTTTTTTGACACAAGTGCCAGACAATGTTCTTTGCCACAACCTTCTCAACAGGAGGTTCCTAAACCACCTTAGATTCCCTAATGGCTCCATAAGTTTCTTTTTGTACCTATCTGATGTGTATTTCTCATGTATTTATTATTTTATTAATCCGATTCCTTTATTTTGTATGTAATGAGCTTGGATTGTATAGATGTATAATTTATATTGCATATTGTGTGTAGGTTACTATCATTTCTTTTCAATAAAGTCTTTTCTTGAACTTAAAAAGAAGGATCACAGCTTATTGAGCATTGAGTTTTGCCTATTTGTAATAAGAACAATTTTTTTTACTGGGCCTAGTAAAAACTTGTAAAAGTAGACAAGGAGCCAGCGCTATTTTATGTAAAAACACCCATGAGGTCTTCCTTGGTCTTGCTTGCGGTGTGTGAGGAAGCTTTTTAATGCATTGAAACCTTGGAGCAATCATTGCTCCACTTGTATGCTATGATATTTTAAAGTCCAGGATGGTTTTTGTGCCTGCCAGAGTATTATAGTGTGTGCTCTACCAGAGCCATTGTATTTTTGCAGCTATGCAGGGAGAAGTGATGTGTTGTATGTATAGAGGAGTTAACCTCCAGGCTATTGCCAGATGAGACCTGCGTTTAGGAAGTATGTTAGAATGGAGGCTGCAGCTGCTAAGCAAAAAGGAGCTGTTAACATACACATGACAGCCATAGGGGAGCTGTACCAATGCCATTGAGGGCTGGATAAGAGCTGTACTTATGCAGGTGAGACCGATAGATCCATGTGTGTGCCTATCCGTATGAGAGGGAGAAGCTGTTAGTAGTCAGAGTAGGGGCATAATAAGATAAGAATATGCACATGAGTGATTTGGAAACTGAGTTAATATGGAGGGCAGGGATAGATGGGAACAGCAATTGTAGGGGTGAGAGGAAGAGGCTATGCAGGTGACATGAGCAGGTCTGGAGTACCAAAAAGGTAATTTGGGCACCGGCCTCTGGGCCCCACCCCTTTTAGGGACCCAGTGAGAACGGATCAAAATAACATTGATTTGATCTTGAAAGAAAATTACAATCAAGCTTTCTTAAATATTGTTTCCAAAAAATAGAAAAAAAATGAATCAACTAAAAGAAGTGAAAATTTTACATTAAAGACTGTTTTAATGTAATGTACACATTAAAACTTAAAGTACATACACCAGAGGCATCAGATTCACATAACAATTTGTCTCTTAAAAGCTAATGTTCTGGTCGCTGTAAATTTGTAAAATTCCGAGGCATTGGGTATTAGGAGGTAATTTGTGAGGTGGACCCTAAACTTCGACTGCCTAGGGGCCTCCACAGGGTTTAATCCGGCACTGGATGTGAGTTTTATTAATGCAGTTGAAGGCCAGTGGGAAGCAATTTGTAAGCAGGTAAGTGGCATTTGACAGCTGTATTGATGAAAGAAGAGGGCATCAGGAGCTGTTGCCATGAAAATGAGGGGCATAAGGGACCTCTATTTGAGCAGGTAAGGGGTGGAGTGAAGCTATATGTATGGAGATAGGGTCAGACTGGAGCTTCTTTGTAGCTGAGGGGCATTAGGGAGCTGCATGTATGAAGGTGAGGAGCTGAGAGGAGCTCTATTGGAGCAGATGAGGGGCAGAGATGAGCCTGCATTTAAGTGGGAAGGGAAAGAGGCAAGACTTACTGATACAAGAGAGGAGACAAGAGGGGGCTGTAGTCATGCAGGCGAGGGAATCTGTAGCCACAAGTGGCACCGTCACATGTGACACCATCAGCAGTTTGGCATCTTGGGCTTGTAAGCTCATAGTTTTAAAATAATTGAAAGTACACAAATCCCATGTGTTCCAAAGTGCCTTTTCGAAGTTCAGCATGAGATGAAGATGTCACAAGTGACATCGGGCCAGTTGGGAATTGGGAACAAAGGATTACCTTCTAATAGGGAGGTGAGAGATAGAGTGGAGCTGCAGTCACACAGGTGAGGGAAGATTAGGTTATGCGTGAGAGGGGAGCTGCAGTTAAGCTGGAGGGGGTGAGTGGAGCTCAATGTATGAAGGAAAAGTGCAGAGGGGCACGAAAGCCACCCAGGTGAGACGATCTACAGTTATTCTGGTAAAGGATGCCTTAGAGCTAAAGTTATTTAGGAGAGGGGAAATATATTCATGTTGCTCTGTGTGTTTCTTCTTGTGGGGGTAGCTGCATGACATTGCTGACTGTCCTGGAGGCTTTGAAGGGACAGGGAGAGCTTTAAAGAGAATGGTGCCCCACAGATCAGCTGTCCTGCAGCCTACAGCTGCAGCAAGCACTACAGCAGGTGAGCTACCTGACTACTGCTTATCACAGCCCGAGTTCTGCTTCTTTGGGGTGTGAGGGGTGCAGAGATGCTAATGCTGCAGCAGCTGTGAATGTGCATACCTCGACAAACTTTCACTCACGGAGGCATGGGGCAAGCACCTCCCACAGTGGGTTTTCAAAAGGTTTACAGCAGCCACCGTAAACAAGCTGTGAAGACTCAAGTATATGGCAGCACTGAGTAAGTGCTCTCATGCCTGGTCAGTAATGAACTCTTACATTCCCAGCAAGCAACAGAATTACATCACCTGCACTTACCCGTTGTGGATGGAGGCCAGGTTAGTCGCACTTAGACTGTGGAGTGGAACACGTGGGTCCACCTCTCTAGTCTCTACACGGCTCTGCACAGAACCGATGATGCAACGTGCCAGCTGTGAGGCCTGGAAAAGGAAAGCATCACTCACATTTTATGCATTTCCCCGCATTGCTGCAGCAAAGGACATTTCTCCTCCTCAGTGATTTTGTTCGCCTAGGAGTTCGAACTTGCCCCAAGATGGCATGCGCTAGCCTGAACCCGGTCAAAACTTCCCTTAAAGTCAAAACAGTCAAATGCCCCCTGGTGACCGCAGCAAAACGGGGCTCCGACAAATCCTACCGGTGCTGCAAAAATCCTCCTCCCCAAAATGTGATTACTTCAAGGCACAGCATCAATAACGCACCTGAGACATTTTCCGGTTTACTGCACCCGTTCCTACTTGCCAGCCCCCAAGCAGATCTCAGTGGGATGTATGTCTGCGTAGCTGCCATTCAACATGGGGGCAATTTGCTGCTCATATGGCACCTATGCCTCTCGCCGGGTCATTTTAAATGCACTATAGCCGTATGATCAGAGGCAATACTCGAAGTAGACTTGGGATATTAAGACAGTTTTTCATCATTCTTGAACACTTTGTGGAAGACTCGTGGACTAGGTCCGAGGCAACCATGGGACATTCTTTTTTTTGTTCATTACACATTGCACCCTTATTCTTGGCGCGTCACAAACAAAAGTTGCAATACTAGTCATTTTTGTTATGTGCCACAACCCAGGGACATCACCCCACTGTTCTTTGCACAGTGCACTTTTCTTTTTAGTGCGTCATAAACTAACGCCATGGTACTCTTGGCATACATGTTTTGTGTGGCTTGCGTTTGCGTTAGGACTTTCCATGCTTACTTGTAGACTCTAAAAACATCCTTTTGCGGGGTACCATGCGACAGCTTCTGAAGTAATCTAAAGCCACTTACGTTGTTGTCACTCTATCGATGCACTGTGCGGAATGCAAGGTGACAACAGCTGAAACAGCCTTGGGAAACGCCAATAATTGCCTTGTGCACACCGCACTTCTTTCTGGCTTTAAAATGATTGTTTTAACACAGTTGTCATTTATCAAAAATGCTGATTTGCACTTAGCATTTTATCTTGTACTGTTTGCTTTTATGATGGGTATCCTGGTTTTATTAGCTGAATAAATTATCTTGTTGGACCCGGCCTCGTGGCGTGGCCCATTCAGACCCGTAGCGACACCAGGCTACCCCCTACACCCCACACTACACTGACTAGCGTAGCCTCCCCGACCCAGAACCCGGGGTTACCCCTGTCCTCCCCTCCATTTTCCCGACACCAGGCACCCTTCCCATTCCCTCGGCCTCGCGGCCTCCAGTACCCGGCCCAGCACCCCCGATGGCCGCCTCGACCCAAGTGCAACCCCGGCCTAGTCGCGCCATGCCGGCTGGGGGGAGAGAGAGCTCCTGGTGAGCAGGAGGGGGAGGAGTAGCTCTCATTCACACCTGGCCTCCTCCCAAGAGATGGTTTCGATCACCCTCCAGCCACCCTGAGGGCTGGCTCCACGCCTGCTGCATGTCTGGGATCCCTCCCGACCCCGCTTTGAAAGGATCAAAGGCCGGCGTGGCAGGAACCCCCAACAAACGACCCCTAGGGCACTAAGACCCCTGCCCGTGAGGACTCCGGACATCAAAGAGGAGTCGACCTATAACAAGGGGCGCCCTGGGACCCTCTGCAGTTGGATCCTGGAACGAACGAGCCCTGCTGACGTGGTCGCGGCTGAAGAACATACCCACAACATACTACGGAACTCTTGGAACCTTGGTGAGCCCTGCAGACGGCGTCGCGGCTCTACCTGGCAGAGACGGACTTCTGCCGATCGACATCCGAGCCCTGCTGATGTGGTGGTGGCTCACCTTGCACCCTAGAGAACTCTGAGCCCTGCTGAGCGACTCGCGGCTCCTGGAAGACTGTCCGACCTCCGACACCCTGACTCGAGTCCTGCAGGGCGGACACACACTCAGAGACATCCCGGTCCGGCTGGACCCCAAAGGTCATCTCGTATCCCCCGGCTCGAGGATTGAGAGCTGTGCGCCGGAAACGCTTCCGCATTGACCCAGATCCTAAGACTGTCCCGCTACCCCAACCGAGACTTTGTGAGCCCTTGGTCTACTTGTACATACTCCTGTGGATCATAAAGATCCTGGTATTGCTAGATAAAGCATACATATTCCAGAATCTACAGTGTGGTGTCTCTGTGTTGCCTGGTGCTGAAGCAGCGTGTACGATCCTAAGTGTGAGACCCAGTCCTGAAGGGGTCTCCGACCCGGGCTCGGCTATTTCTACCGGAAGGGCGGGCGCAGGGTGGTCAAGCACATATCCTGTCCCCCCCTGGGGCTAACCCTTCGAACACTGGTGGCAAGCGACGGGATCCGAGCCAGCAAATCTAGAGATCGTATAACGAACGGCTGACGCACTACCGAGCAAAGACGACAGAAGAAGCCACCATGAGCACCACGGAAACCGACGCGAGTGCTACGTTATGTGTACAGTGGTTAGGAGAATATACACACAAGGAACTGAAACAATTTTGCAAACAACGGAAGATCGCTACCACAGGTCTAAACACCAAGGAAGACATGCAGCAAGCCCTGAAAGCCTGGGTGGAATCCGGGGCCTCCCTTCCCCGACTGGACGAATTCGGTGAGGAGACAGAGCGGCCGGACGAGCGCAGAAGCTTCCCGGGAACAAGCAATAACCCCCAATTGCAAGGCAACGCAGCGGGTGGGGGCCGGTCCCCGGAAGACGCCACAGACAGAGAACGGGACCGAAGTCATCTCGTATCCCCCGGCTCGAGGATTGAGAGCTGTGCGCCGGATACGCTTCCGCATTGACCCAGATCCTAAGACTGTCCCGCTACCCCTACCCCAACCAAGACTTTGTGAGCCGTTGCTCTACTTGTACATACTCCTGTGGATCATAAAGATCCTGGTATTGCTAGATAAAGCATACGTATTCCAGAGTCTACGGTGTGGTGTCTCTGTGTTGCCTGGTGCTGAAGCAGCGTGTACGATCCTAAGTGTGAGACCCAGTCCTGAAGGGGTCTCCGACCCGGGCTCGGCTATTTTTCCCGGAAGGGCGGGCGCAGGGTGGTCAAGCACATATACTGTCCCCCCCTGGGGCTAGCCCTTCCAACAATCTTCCAATGAGATGTTGCTTATAATGGTTTTAATTAACTACAATAAAAATTGACTTTGACACTGAAGGCACACGCCAATGGTGAAATAATCTCTCTGACATTTCGTGATGTGGGCACCTTCTGAAGGCAGGAGTGCTGTCAGCTAGAGGTAGGACCGTCTGGGTACTGACTTTGCACACTTCTGCTGCACTCTCCCCCAGCTCATTTCCTACATTTAACTCAATCAGTCACGCGTTATTTCTCAGTTGTATACACAAAACAACCTAAGACAAGTCAACGCTCAGGAAGTAATGTTATGCCGCGAGAAGGAGTGCTGTGCAGTCCCCTGGGGAGTTGGGGGCATATTATCAAGCATGGTGTTAAAATTATCGCCGCTTTAGCAGCAGAAAACTGCCGCTAAAGCGGCGATAATGGGCTTGATAATATGCCGCGGGGAATTCCAATAGAAGTCCATGTTGACACCAGAACATGGGCTTCTATGGGAATTCTCAAGGGCATATTATCAAGCCCATTATCGCTGCTACAATATATATATATATTAAACCGGCGATAAATTTTATCGCCGTCCTTGATAATATGCCCCAAAGTTACTATCAGGGGTTGATGCTCACACTCAAGAGAATGAAAGTAAAAATGTGATGAAAGTGTGATTGCTTGACTAATGCAGTTCAGTAACACGCTTGTGTCAGCTCGATGCCATGCCATTGGTGAGTAGTACACATTTCATATGTATGAAGATTCGTCTTTTGTTTAAAATTTGATTTTGGAATTAGGGGTTGTGCTAAAACACTTTATTATTGTGTCAAGTGTACTAACAATACAGCTGAAACACATAGGAACAATTACAAGCATAGATCAGACAAATTCAAATCAAAGTAAAAAAAGAACTTGTCAGAGGACACGGTAGAGTATGTGCATAATGCTCACATCAGCATAGTAGGACGATAGATGTATTGCAAGGCATGAGATAGGCACATAAGGAACCCGTTTAATAAATTGAGGCTCATTTCTGAATTAAGAAACTGAACATTGAAAAACCACAACTGATCTTACCTTATGTCGCCCTGAGAAAAAGGTTTGAAGGAATAAATGATTTTTTATGACAGTGACAAATAACAGAAGTTAAATTATCTGATGCCACATTAATAATTGAAAGTAAAAACGCCAATCTAATTAAACACATTAACATAATATTAACATCATGTGAAACAATAAGAAATAAGAAAGAACCTCATAAGGCAATCTCTTCCCTGAAGGTTCTTGAGACTGGATGCATAGACAAAGAGATAAGCATTAGGGGAAGTCAGGAGTGGCGTGATGTTATAGTTAGAAAGGTGATTCACAGAATATATCGTTATGCAAGTCTAGCATTATCTCATATCACAGCTCCAGAAAGGTTCACTTCATATTTTGCTATTTTGTCACACTGCCTGATTTATGTTGTACTCCAGTGTGCTTATTGTATAGGGAGATGGTGGAAGTGGATGAGGGGCTTGGGCAGGCTTGCCTTGGTGTTACATCTGTTATCACTATCAGTTCTTGTCAATTATCACATTTAGCTTTGTAAAAGGCCTAATCACTGATAGAGTTTTTTTGGTGCAGCACTTAAAAAAGTGATGAAGGAAGAGACACGAATGATAGGCAGGAACAAGAAGGTTGGTACAGGTCATTGTTTAGAAAGATGTTTCGCAGCAAAAACAGGTAATGCCTATCCCCGGCCAGAGGGGAGAAGCTATGTTTTTGCAAACGTGTAAACTGGCACTGTATGAACTCCGAGTAGAGCCTGTTGCAATAATCATGATGTTTGTAATTAACATAACATGTGCTTTTGAAAAGTGCACATTCACTGCGATGGGTATCTTGCCACTGACAAACAAAACACACAAGATGATGGACGGAATGTTGCACATTGGCAAAACATTCACCCCCAGTCACAGATCTGGGTTTAATCCATTGTTATTTTGCTCACCACGCCGCCCCAGTTCAGACATGACCATATGCAAATCAGTCTTGGCCCTGTGCCTCATGGGAACAGTCCAGCCCGAACTGCCAAGCCATGTCTTCCCTGGACCGGAATCAAGCATCCTAGGACCGGTTTCGGGGTTTCAGCCCTCTTCAACCAGGATAGCTTGACTCCAGTGGCGTAATTCCAATCGCTATCCAAGCAAGTTTGCACAAGGATGTGAGTTTAGTTCTCAACATGTAAGGAGGACCAACATCTAAGCAAGACTAAAAGCAATAGCTATAACTTAGAAAGTAACAACTGGTAGATGAATCTGGCAGCGCTTCACAAGTCGGTGGGTACAGTTCATATGGAAAGGGAGTAGACCCCTTGTAATCTTTCAATCAATACTGGGTTAGGTGCACCAATAAGAGATTATGTTCAGTTGTCTCATTGACCCCAGGCTGCTAGGGATTAGGACATTCAGGGCGCTTCTACTATGGATGCCCACACAGCACTTCTCATCCCTTCGAGCATAAAGCATTGTTTCTGCGAATGTATCATGCTTGAAACTAACCCAACCAGTCCTAGAACATTGTTGTTCAGAGAAAACAAACATTAAATTAGTAGGATATGCTAGGGTCATAACAGGATCAAAATGTGGAGCTTGTATCGGGTGTCAAGGAGGGTTTCTTTAGTTGTACATATTCAATTTTAAATGGGTATACTACATCAAGAAGAAGGAAGGAAAATTAATAAGCAATTGGATCACTGAAGCTACTTATTGGGAGATTCTTGTTACGTTCTAGGCTATTGATATCAGCATAGCATTACAGAAATCCGGACTGAATGCTGCAAAACAATTTGCTTCCTTCAAGGAGAAACAAAAGTCATGACAACTGGGATCTGCAGATGTATCTCAAATTCACCCGTCGCTGCCTCTGGCCAGCATTATCATCAATCAAGTTAAATAATATACACAGACTTCACCTATATGATATTTTGAGTGATGATTAAATTAACTTTATACATTCTCTCTTTAACTTTGTAAATAAAGGAAAATATAACAGTGCCTACTATAAAAGGCATTGTGGAGTATCTAAAGAATAACTCTTGTATCACTCTTGTATTTACTCTTACATGCCTTTGTGAATTGGCCTAAACATTTGAATGAGAATAAGATAGGAACGTTTAAGGAATATTGTTTTACAATTAGTACATATCCAAAGAACTGTGCCTCTTTCCACTGTACTAATAGAGCTCCATAAAGGCATGGAAGTGGATGAAAAAGAGTGCTCTGTATTACTACTTCCCTCATGGCTAAATTATTTTGATCATAGGCCCCTGTATGATGAGAATGTGAGTAGTAGGATTTCACAGCTCTTGAAAGATCTTAAGAACTTATTTTGGTGTATTTGAAGCTGGAATAATTTCTGAAGCAATAATTGCTTTTTAGCTCTGGTTAAAGCCAACTCTAGTTGTTACATAGGACTATTGCCATTATTTTTTCCATTTTAATTTATAAAGAGGGTGTTTCTCTTTCACCACATGATATTGGCTCATCTGCAGTGCTCCCATTGCAATGAATAATGAACTATTTCACAATTGGCAACTAGTATGAATCTTTTATGTTCTGTCACATTCAATGCTTTATGCCACACATGGATTCGAAATACAAATAAGTATTTTTTTCACTGCAGCACATGACTTCATATTTTCTTTCATTAAAATTTCCCAGCAGCTTCTTTTTATTGCTGCCAGAGCAATATATTTACTTTTTCAATTGATTTCCCAGCATGGTGAAATATTTGTTTATCTTTTTAAGCTGCTATGGCTTCTCTGCACTACAACCAACCCAAATATTTTTCTTCAGTTATCATGGGAAGGAAGTCATAATTGCTGTGCTTATAACAGTTCTATATCATAGACACAAAAGCAGGACTATAATGAGGACTCCTTAACCAGGCAAACGTCTTTGACTGTATGGTTTTCTTTCTATGCAAAACAAAGACCAGATGGCAAGGAAGCCTTCCTTATAATCCTAAATTTATTTATAAGTCCTAGAAACAAAAACAGAACTCTAGCCTAGGCTTTCTTGCTGAGGGCTGATGCACCAATTGCCTCTGTTATTGTGAAACATGTTGACAGTGTAACATGTTGCATGGTTTGAAGCTGATGGTGCCAGTACCTATTAGTCCTACTGATTCCTAAATAGTTCTCTCTTGATATTTGATTTTCACAACACACTTAGAAAAAACATGTTTTACATGTATTGAAAACCTTTTATTTTGTGAACTGTAAATTCAGCAGAATATTGCTTCCTCTTAGAGGACACAATTTATACAAATCGGAAAAAAATATTACGTCACAACAAAAGGCTAATAACAAACAGACATTAACAAAAGTGAATAGGCCTGGTTTTAATGTGCTAAAACAGCTAAATAAAGCCCTCTGTACAAATTAAGTCTTCATGCATTAGCACATTAAAGCCAGTCCTATTGTGATTGACATTGCTTGTTGTAAGGTGAATTGAGTGTTGGTAACTTCTCACTTGGATCCTTGGGTCGATACGCCTTAGGAAATATAGTGAGTTTGCTGTGCACCTTCCAAGAAACACACCAGAGATATGAATTTTTAATTTGTTAAGAAGAAATAGCTCTCAAAAGCACAAGCACCAATGAAAATCACTGGTCGCAGTAGGCTGTGACCTAGGCAAAATATGTGGCTCATTGTGACAGAATGTGGGTCGGGTATACCGACCAAGTTAATCCTAGGCAAATATTTTACCTTCTGACTTAGTCTTTTGAGTTTCAATCCATCATAGGAGATACATTCACCAGCTGGGTAGGTCCAGGAAAAAACCTCTTGCAGCTTGTTACCTCTCCGTAGCCACAGCAGAGGTCAGCCAACTGAGTCCACTTCTTTGTCGTAGGTACAAGAATTAGCAGGTCCAATTATTCATGGTACCTCTCAGATCAACGACAGCAGACCCAGTCCTCTTCTGATCTTCTGCAGGTCTATAAACTGTTCTGAAGTTCCTGGAGGTACCACATTTATGCCTGGAACCAGTAACGGGGAGTGGTGTGACACCTGGGTACGCCTTGACCAATTGGTATAAAAGTTTCCGGGTCCATCCCTATTGACTTTTTCAGAGCATTTTCATGATGGCGAAGTCTTCGACCATACTCAACTTGGGCTCTTAGGGCTGGAGGTTTGTGTATGGGGAGTGCACTACAGTAATCCTAGTGTCCTCCTATATCTAACACATACAAATCAATTTGAGGCAGGCACTATACACATAACAAACCCAGAGAAAACGTCTGGTAGAACATAAGCAGGGTCTTCCAACAACCAGGAAGAAGATACACAATAAGTGGCTAGGCATCCTGTTCTCTTCCTTTCCAGTGACCTGTCAAGCATGATTTGACACTGTGCTGCCAAAAAACAGAAGACTGCGGCTCCCTCCAGCTCCACGGACAGCCAGGACAACTCTGCACCCAGGCTTCGCGGGCCGGGTACAATGGAACTAACTGTTGTGACTGTTCCTGGTACCCTCACCACCGCTGCCCTGCAAAGGTACAACGCAACTTGACCTGCAACTGACCAATTGTCATTAGCGTTTTTTCCCATTGACCACAATGTTATCATTTCCATGTATTATTCTGCACTGATTTAATATTGCTTCAAAAATCTATAACATACATATATATATAATTTGTTTTGGTGTCTAAATTAAGATAAAATACTCGCTAGTTTTATAAATTGGTGTTGTATTTATCTTGAGTCGTATCAGCTACTTATCGTCCGTGTTGGTATTCTGAAATGCTTAACACATATTCCTCTGGCAAAGACTGACTTCTCTTGTAACTCTACCAGGACTGAACTAAGGATTTATTAGTGTGAATCCAAGGACTATCTTTGGGGTATTGTGATAATATTAAATGGTAAGGCTACTCCACCATACCACATAATATTCCATTTTCCTACAGTAGTATTAATTTTCTACAAGTCTCACTTTTAAATACCACTACCACGAATTAATGAAATTATGGTATTACAGCTGACAGCTTTAGGGTGGTCTTTTCCAAACGTTTTGCCTGCTTACCTCCACATTTTGCTGTTTTCTTTTTTTTGGGGCTTTAGGACTCCAAGTGCTTTACCACTGCTAACCAGTGCTAAAGTGCATATACTTCTCCCCTAAACATGTTTTCATTGACTTATTGACAATTGGTATTGTTAATTTTATCTGGAAGTCCCTAGTAGAGTGCACTGCCTGTGTCAGGGCCTGTAAATTAAATGCTACTAGTTGACATGCAGCACTAATTGTGCCACCCACACCAGTAGCCCTTTAAGCATGTCTCAGGCCTGCCACAGCAGAGCATTTGTGTGCAGTTCATACTGCTATGTCGACTAGGCATGTAAAACCCCTTTTCCAAGCCTTAAACTCCCCTATTACTACATATGTCACCCCTAAGGTAGGCCCTAGGTAGCACATTGGGTAGAGTGCTATATAAGTGAAAGATAGGACATGTACCTTTAAATGTTGCATGCCCTAGTGGTGAAAAACACCTACATTCAATTTTAACTACTGTGAGGCCTACCCCTCTCATAGGTTAACAAGGGGAATTCCTTATTACACTTGTAAACTATAATTCCTGATTGAGAAGGAGTAGCTCTGTCATGTTTAGTATCATTGGAAGGGTAATAGTACATTCTGGCAAAGTTGGATTTAACATTGCTATTTCAGAAATGCCACTTATAGAAAGACAGTATTTCTCTGCTCTTAAAGCTCTGTGTGCCTGCAGCCTGTATGGACTTTGTGCATTCCCTCTAGAAAGCCACACACAAATGAAGGTTTGTTGTGACAGAGTGGCCATCTGCAACCTTATGGGGCATCCTGGGCAGGATGCGAGGGAGGAGCTGACACTTATACCTGATTGAGAAGTGTACTTTCCCCAGACAAAGGGTTGTATAACCCCCTGTAGTGAGTCTGGAGCCAGGGCTGGGAAGGGAGGACCTCTGTGCACTTCAAAGTCGCCTCCACTACAAAGGCATAATTGGGTATAAGTATTAAATCTCTGACCCCACCAAATCAGGCACTTCTGGACCTTTAAAGAAACTCTGCCATGAAGAAGCACTCCTGTGCTGCTACAAGCACTGTCACTCCGCTGAACTGCTGCGCTAGAAGAACTGTTTTTCTGCTGTGCTGCCCTGCTGCCTGCTACTCTCTGCTCCTGTTGGACTTTTGCTTGAACCCAGAGTGATTTTCAAGGGCATGCTGTCTAGCCTCCTGTTTTAAGACTTGGGGATATCAAAGTCTCACCTCCTGGTAATGCGCCTGTTCCAGTAGAAGTGGCTCCCGGTCCTTGCTCCAGAATCAATGCATCAGAACCGGTGCATTGCCGCTGCTGCAGTGAGAGACGATCGACGCATCCTCTCAAATGCGTGGAACCAAAGTATTATGGCTTCGGCGATTTGTCTTCAGAACCAGCACATAACCTTCATTGCATGGAGAAAATTGACACATCACCTTGACTGCGGGATCGACACCGACGCATCTCTTAGCCGCACCCTGCAGTTTGTTGTTGCAACCAGGGTCAAGGTACTTTGTTTAGTGGGTCTTGCGTGGCTCCTGCATTTAGCCCACATTCCATCACAATTGGCCTAAACTCTTGACTTTGCCCAGCGTGACTAGATAATCCCCATAGGCGCCTACTGCTTCTAAGCGCTATTTTTACATTTTATTTTTAAAAAAAGGCATATCTTGACATCTACTAATTGGACCTTGGTCATTTTGGTCTTGTTTTATGTATAATATCATAATCTATTTTTCTAAACTGGTGTGGATTCTTTTTGTGGTGTTGTCACTGTGTTGCTGTTTGAACTGTTGCACAAATACTTTACACATTGTCTTTTAAGTTAAGCTTGCCTGATCTATACCAAGCTACCAGAGAGTGAGCACAAGTTAATTTATGTTGAGTATCTGACTTACCCTGACTAGGATTGTCGTTTCTGCTTGGACGGGGTGCATACCTCTGCTAAACAGAAATCTAACTAGAGTTGAGATGGGGTAAATTAAAAATATTTAAAGTAGAGATTTTCTCCTAACAAGGGACGTTTTTACCAATTGGTTGTTAGTTATTTTCTGCAGAAGTCAGGCTATAATGGTGGGCCTGGAAGCCCTGACTGCACTGCCAATGTAGTGGATGGCACAGGATGTGCTACACTTCACTAGTGGCATTTAACTTCCAGGCTTTGGGCACACCTTATACCAAATCGTAGGGACTAATAGGTAAATTAAACATACCAATTAGGACTATGTCAACTCGATCAAGATTATAGGGGGAGCACAGGCACTTTACTTAGCAGGAGTAGAGTGAACAGAGTTCCAGTTCCACCAACAATATAGGGTCCGACAAATGGTTAAAAATCTGAGGTGACCACAAAGAAAAGTTGGATCTCATACAACTGGCTTTTAAAGTTATGATATTTGTGGCTGGTTTTAATTCACATGAATAATTGTGACTATTACTTCTGTATTTTGCCAGCTCTTACATGTTTCTGTTGTTTTCTTTCCAATGTAAATTAATGTGATAATCCTTAGGGTTCATTTTTGCTGTAATAAATTATTGAAACGTACACTGAAGTGCCCGTGACTAACTATGGGTGAGATTTCGGATCCTTAGTCCTAGCACAAAACAATACTTGTACAGGGGTCATTACCAATAACCATAAGCAATAACCGCATATCACATACATTTAAGGTTTGTAAACTAAATCTGGACATGAACACAATACTGCTTTCACAAGCTTTTCTCTGTCCCTCTATATATATTGTTCTGCCGGAAATCTCTTTATTAAATATTCATTTTATTCATTCCAGAATTCTGAACAAATAAATACTCTTGTGGCCATTTTCAAAGACTGGCCATTTTAAGAAGAGTTTTCTCACTTCAAATGTTAAATGTTTCTCACGTTTTTATTAGTTTGCTATTTAATTATGTGCTCCAAAACAGATAGGTCCTTCTGTTGTAAAGATGCTATGTTTCCAACATTATTTACACTCCTGAATAATTTATGGAATAATATTATATTTTTTAAATGTTATTATTCTCGCTATCAATGAACAGGAAGGATGGCCTAAAGAAGCATTACAGAATAATATTTTAGTTTTTGAAGGACTGAAGTTACACTTTGTTGTCCTCCCCAGAAAGATGCATAAGTGGTTAAAGGAATGCTGACCAGAAGAAGCTACTAATTATCAAGCTATGCCCTGATATAAATAAGTGTGAAATAGTGTGTGATACCAACCCGGCATATAACAGGGGCTTATTGACAATTATAGAGAGTTCAGATTCGCCAACTGAAACATTGATGGTAATAATTAATATGCAATATTGATGAAGCTTACTTTTGATCAATCAAAACATCAAATATTTTCTTTATTTTTCTGTGAAAAACGCCTTCAAAATCGGCAAACACAATGTACAGCAGACGATCATGGTCATTTAAAAACACAACCTGTGCACCTGCCCGGCACTAGGTATCTCTTCGGAGGGCACTGCAGCTTGCACCACCCACTCTCCCTCACCCACTCCCACTGACAAACATAGATGCTTACACATACAAATGCTGTCTCTCACACAAATGTACCATCATCCGCAAGGAAGCCCACATTTAAAAATAAATTATCTTACTTACTTCAGCTGCCAGCAAAGGTCTTGTTCTAGCTCATCGTGGTGCATATTTTATTACCCTAAAAGTGAATAAGGCTACTATTCCCTATTAGTATAATAGAAATGGGCAGAAAACGAAAGAGGGCAGAGCAATGAAGCCTAATATGGGCGAGCCACCACTGTTCTTGGATATGATATTGACACCTTTGAAGCAAGGGGTCACAATGACCAAGGTGGTGGTTGCAGCTAAGGCCCCTAAATGACGTTACATGCTGTTACACTACTAACAGTGGTACCCTTACGCTTTGTGCTGGAAGCACGCTGCTGTTGGTTTGTTGCCCTTCCTCTACCGTGGTTCTACTGCGCCTGCTGCACTACTGATAGTGGTGCCTCTAAGGTGCATGCTGGTAGTGGGCTTCTGTTGGCTCTTCACCCTGGCTGTGAGTTGGTGACACTGCAGTTGTTGCACTACAGATAGCAGTGCCCGTGTGCTTCGTGCTGGGACCACACTGTTTTTGCCTCTCCACACCACTTGTATTCTGTTGCCTCTGCGCCTGCTGGGTATGATATCTGTGCCCCTGTGCTCCATTCTGGGAGCAGGCTGTAGTAGGCCGCACACACCTTAGAGCTCAGTTACTGCTGTACCGACTGCACTAAAGGCATCTTTTCCTTCTTAATCTACCAATTTAAAGCAGATTATATAAACCTAGTCTCTGGCCTACATGGAAAACTATTCAGGTACGATAAATACGGTTGAAGGGGAAATATGCAGAGAAACTGCGTGGTAGAGGGCCACACTTTCTCCTAATTTCTACACATTTTCCTAGTTTTGAGGAAACATTTGGCACCCTTTGGTGAACATTGTAGACATGGTAAGAATATGAGGTGTTAGAAATGGGATTTCTGGTTGGCTAGGGCTTGCGCCTAAGCCAGGCAGAAACCACCACTCTATTCAGGGCCAAGGTAGTTACATGCTGAATATGACGCTTGCTCACCCCCTTGGTAGCTTGGCACGAGCAGTCAGGCTTATCCCAGAGGCAATGTGTAAAGCATTTGCGCAACACACACAGCAGCACCACTATAAGCACACCACAAAAGAAACTCCACACAAGGTTATGTATAAAAATAACCTTTGTATTATCCAAAACACATTAGAATAATAATCACACAATATACACTGTGCCAACTGGCACTAGGCAATATTTACAGGGGATTATATACACATGTCAGGGCCAATTGGCCCACTGTCAGAACCATCATAAAGCACAAATGGTAAATGTAGAACACAACCAGTAACTACTGAAACACTGTACTCAGCATTACATCCTGCAACATAAATCATATTATGCAATCAGTATCACATCAGGCGTAAAACACATTATGCGCCAACCTCATAAGCCTAAACACATTAGGTAATAATATCCTCACCAGCATAAACACATTATGCAATAACCTCACAAGCATAACCACAGTATGCAATAACCTCCTAAGCAGAAATCACATTAGGCAATAACCTCAAAAGCATAAATACATTATGCAATAACCTCACAAGCATAAATACGTTATGCAATAAACCTCACAAGCAGAAATCACATTAGGTAATAACCTCCTAAACATAAACATTAGAGGCATAAATCATGGTGCATAAAACACATTTAGCATAATATCACATAACTCACATTAGAACCTGGTGCCCTACCAACCTGAATGACCCCCTGGCCAACTGGCCTTCTCAGAGGGCTCAAATGCCCTATGTCCAAAATGTCAGGGCATGCTGCCAATGCAGCAGAATCCAAAAGTGCGCAATTACGCTGGCCTAAACGTGGCAGCTGCCGCTAATTGCTGTGCAGCTGTGCAGAAAAATGTGGGCTCTGGCACTCACTGTGCCCTCTGGGTCCCCACTGGGACTCTCTAAAAACATAAGTGCCCCAACCTTGCAGTTGCCTGCTACGGTGGCGCAACTATGGAAGTAATGAGGCATGGGCACCACTGTGTCCTCTGGACCCCCACTGGGGATCTACAATAAAGGTGGCCAAACGTTGCAGCTGCCCGCGCTCTCGCAGTGCAGCTGGGATAATGCAGCCTGGCACTACTGTGCCCCTCTGGCCCCCCTCAGGTGAACAGAACTCGAAAATGCCCCCGTTGCAGCTGCCTGCGACAGCGGTGCAGCTGTGGCCCCAATTCGAGGCATTGACGCACTGAGGCCCCGCTCTGGGGCTCTCTAACACAAAATTCCACCCAAAACAATCGTAGCACTGGCACTAAGGGGGCTGGGGGAGCCCCGACCACCGGGCTACTCTGGGTGCCAAGAAGAAGAAAATGCCCCCTTTGTCAGAACTAGGCACTGGCAATGTGCCGACCGGCAGCCCCACTCACCGGTATTCAGGCGCAGGTCCCAAGCACCGGCAATGTGCCTCAGAGGGATGGTGCTCACCGGGACCTCTCTGCTCCTCTATGCAGCGGGCAGAAGGGGTGGAAATGGAGCCCTCGAGGCTCCGTTACGTAAGCAGGCCCCGCCCACAGTCAGGCACGAAGGTTGCCTGGCTTCTGCGTCGCACCCAAGGTGCGGCGCTCTTCCTCTCCTGGCGGTGCAATGCGGGGTGGGCACCCGTGAGCATTAACGGCATAAAGTGGGGTGGGCACCCGCTGTCATTATCACAAAAAGTGTGGTGGGCCCCCGCTGTCAATATCACAAAAACCGGGGTGGGCACCCACTGTTAATAATAGCATAAAGCGGGGTCAGCTCCCGCTCGGTTTCACAGCAGGGTGGGGGAATTCCCACTCTGAGATTCCCTCGAGTTAAAGAGCAGCTCAGCGCTGCAAAGCTAGGCAAAAAAATAAATGGTCCTCTCCTCCTAAAAATAAAGAGTGAGCGCTCTCCAGGCACTATAGTCGTCAGGGTCCTGGAAAGCACAAGAAAAGGTCCAAGGGGCACTCCTGGTCCCAGGGAGACCAGCACACAGGGCCCTCCAGCAGGGAGGCAAGCCATCATGGCAGCAGCACACCCCAGTAGCACAGGAACAGCACAATATTCATGGGGTCACAGCCCCTATATTTATACTACACATTTGTTTGTCTGCAGTGGCACAGGGCTTGGGGGAACCCGCAAAAACTGGTTCAGGGGAGAATTTGAGCACTCTGTTTACCAGGTTCCTCTTCCCCTTTGTCAAGTGGGGGCTCGGTGACCAGATGCACCACAGGGGGTGGAGACAGCATTATACAGGGCAGGCACAATCCTATTCAGGGCCAGGGGACTACTACTCCCACTACTCCAAATGTAGATGTCCTATTCAGCCTAGTGCTGACTCACCCTGCCCCTCCTGGTGCCACACACACCTCCCCAGCCCCTGTCACTCAAAAGCCAGACATGCAATTCACATCAGGCAGCTAGACACATAGCACACAGAAATGCCAACTTTTAAAATTGGTTAAACATTACTGGCAAAACTCACATACTCCTTCTGATATGAAATGATTTGTGCTTGAGATTGTTAAAAGTTCAAAAAGACGGCAGAATGTTGATTGCTTGCTCACACTCAAAGAGAACAGATGGATTTTGTCATGTAGAACTGTTGAGAAGGAATTGAACTCATTTGTTGAATGGCATGCACGAGCAACTTTGTAGTAATCCATTAATGTACTATTACAGATGCTTCTAACTATATCTCTG
Source organism: Triturus cristatus (assembly GCF_964204655.1). NCBI lineage: Eukaryota > Metazoa > Chordata > Amphibia > Caudata > Salamandridae > Triturus > Triturus cristatus. The sequence goes on from NC_140593.1 coordinate 202,449,586, forward strand.
GACATTATATGGATAGGATGTATAGGCTAATCTGTAATTTATGTGGCGTATACACTTTTGATATAGTTACATTTATGTTCTCATTAGGAATACAAAGGTACACTTTATGACTTATTCTTATGGGGCTCGATTGAGGTCTTATTGAATCTAGGCCTTGCTGTGTCATAATCTTGTGTTTTGTAGTTCATTGAGCTTTATACACTCAAGATGGCCGACGTATTGAGTATCGGAGCTACATTTGTGCAGACTCACGTTATTCTGTCTAGGTAAGGTGATTGACATTATGACCCATAGTATGAGTTATTTTTGACGATGGAATTATTGGATATGAGATCCTTTGATCTGCTTTGTTAGTACCATATCCATATTTACAAGATGGTCTCAATGACTTACATGATGATGTAATATCTAGAGCGTGGTTGTGTTTATCGTATTTTATTCAATTTACCTTATTTGATTTGGATTGAGTTTATAGGCCGTAATTACCGATTTGTTGTTTATGACCCTTTTAGACGACATAGAGTATTGGTGATGTTGATATCCACTCAAGATGGCCGCAACGGACATGACGTTTTTGACGTCTCTTTACGTTGTGGGTTAAAGTTCCCTTTGACGTTGCCGCCGCACTCGGTCTTTGAAGTCGGGTGGAGAACTAAGCGACACTGGTTCGAAACTAAGTAAGTTTAAGCGGCAGTGTTATATGATGGTATTTTGTATATGTTTTGTTTTTTGTTTTGTTTTCTGAGCTGGATATTAATTTTAACTTGACGATGGCGTTTTATTCTCAGGCCTTATTTGATGATTCAGACGTATGGCTTATTTGTGAGTATTGTGCCTTCTAGTAAAAGAGTTGATGGGTTAATGGTGGTCAAACTGGGGCGTAATCTATAGTGATACATTATTATTTTCAGATTTGGAGATTATCTTTAAGGTAAGGGGAGTTTCCTGCGGTTTACTGAATGGACTAGGTGCAATTTTATTGCTTTGGAGTGATGTTTTGGAATAGCCTTTTACGTGTTCACTGATGGTTATGTTTTCTCAATGATTTCTTCTATTAAATTGAAAAGAAATCAATAAATAGATGTCACTTGATGATATGGTGGCACCGGTGGATGTGATGCAGGTCACTTTACGTTTACTATTGGGTTAGGAACGATCTTTGGTTAAATAGCATGCTTAATGGTTTTTGGTGGCACTTTGTTTATTTATTGCTTTTGGCACATTTTATTTATTTCTGGCATCCACTTGAGATGAGTTGTCCTTGTGCTTTTTGAGTGTTGAGCAGACGATACTATTGAACTCAGGGTTTCCTCGCTATATATGTTGTTTTATGTTTTTATTGTATTAGATTCATTGTGCAACAATACCATCCTGAAGATGGTATCATGGATCTTCTAGACCGTTAGAGAGACCGAAACGTCAACGCTATCGCACTTTTTGTTTGTATTTATGTTCTTCAAGGCATAATGAAAGTAATATGAAAAGATCTGTTTAAGTTTGATAAATGGTGGATTTCCGGCCATATGTACAAAAAGCAAAAGGTGTTGTGTTACTACTGTGAAATATATGGATAAAATCAGCAGTACTTTGGTTGCCGTACATGATGAATTGAATGTTTTTCTAAAATTGGATTAAAACAAATATGTATACAATATTATTCTTTGAGAAATTCCCTGAGTGCGATAAATTGTGTTCACATATGTGACATGTTTTGAAATATGAAATAATAGCTAAATGATTCCTCTGGGGACGTTTGTATTTTGTTGTTGATTATACTCAGTCCCGAGGGGATTATTGGGTTGCTCTATTTTTGTATTAAACTTTTAAAAGTGGCTTTTCTAAAATAGTTATAATAAATCTGCGCACACCATTGCGCAGCAATTATTTTGATAATTCCAAATATACTAAACTTGACCATGCTGCTTCTCTCATATCAGGAATTACCACTGAAACAATTATCGGGGAATCCCCAATGCATTCCTATGGGAGGGCAGCCCCACAATAGTGAGAAACCAAAATGGCTGTTTGTCACTACCAGGACATGTCCCACACTTAAGGTACATGCCCTATCTTTTACCTACAATGCACCCTGCCTATAGGGATAGCTACGGCGTACCTTAGGGGTGACTGACATGTAGAAAAAGGAGGGTCACAGACATGGCACACACTTTAGGTACCACGTCACAGCGGCAGTGACACTGCGCTCACAGGCCCTGCAATGGCAGAGGTCTGAGATAGGTTTGAAAGGCTACTATGGTGGGTGGCGCAATCAGCACTGCAAGCCCACCAGTAGCAATTAAGTTACCAGCCCTGGGTATGAGATACCACTTTACAAGGGACTGACAGGTACATTAAATAGGCCAAACAGGTGTAGACCAATCTTACCATATGTAACACAGAGAGCGCACACACTTTACACTGGACAGCAGTGCTAAGGTGCCCAGATTCTAAAACCACCAACACCATGTCAGAGAAAAGGCTAGGAGAAAGGCAAAAAGTTTAGGGATGACCCTGCAAAAAGGGCCAAGCCCAACATGAGGTATAATGCAAAGGCCAAGCACATTTTTGCCTTGTATTTTCCTCATGTATGTCTGCAATTGGAGGAAGTATAACTGAGAGTTTAGAGTAAAAAATCAGTCCTTTGCATTTTAACTATAGTATTTCTAATGCATGTTCATTTAGACTAGCAACTGAGATCTGGGAACTTTATATTCCAGCAGCAGCCTGTCTTAAAGAACAGATGGGCCTCCACCTTTTTCCTGACATAAAGAGTGTGGCTGAGTAAAGGTCAGCCTGACAGACACTGTTCTTGTTCAGGTCAGGCAGCCAGGTGATATACAAGAACAAAATGCGGAGGCGCCAGGCTGCCTGAACTGTACATGCCCTAAGGACGTGATCTCATCCTGACAAAGTGCCTCGAGGTCCTACCCCTTACGACGAGGGAGAACATCATTTATAGACTCGGACATTAGCACTTCTATTTTAGCACTAAAGTTCCTAGGACCAAGCATCTATCACTGATGCCTTGCCACAGTGTGAAGTGGAGCCAGCAAGTCTTACTGAGCCCATCTCCCTCTGTGATGAGAGACTGCCCCCTCAACCAATGAGAAGTGGTGGCCGTCCCACCCTCCTGGAACCTCAGAGGCTTTCCTCCCACCACTAAAGACACTGTAGCTGGTACATTTTTTGTTTTATAATGTTTGGTGCATGTGTGTATGTATGAATGTATGTGTATTTGTGAGTGGGTGCTGTGAATGGGTGTGTGTGATTGTGTATGTGTGCGTGTGTTGCCCGTCCACCCCCTCTTATGCTATAATTACCAGCCATCACTGTTAAAATCAAACTTAACAGTGATCTCCAGAATGTAATCAGTGCATTTTATTTTAGTAATTGTTTGAATGCACATTCCAATGGGAGATGCTGTGAACCTGAATGTTTTGCAGTTACACTCACCTATTACATTCTGCAACTATTTTAATTGAAGCAAAACACTTAGATAGCATGCAGCAATAGAAAGTCACCCGGGGAACCTCATTTGAGCAATCTTGTATGATCTGGTATCACTAGCACTGCAGGTCTACTTCCAGTGTCCTGTTTCATATCAGACTGAAAATAATAATACAGAGACAGAGCTTACATTCAGCATGCCTCATGGATACATAGGGATTTCTCTCATCTTCTTTAAAGGTCCTTCAAATGAAGTTAAAATTGTAGCACTGGCTTATACCCCTGTCACAGAGGTAGTCAACACTATACTTACAAATAGAAAGCCCTTTCTACCAACAAAATGAAGAGAAACTTAGTCCCCTAATGTATTATTTCGAAGACACACAGCTGAGCAGGTCTCATCGGTCAGGACACAGATGCCACACTAAATTACACATACCATGGTGGAATTTCTATGACAGCACCCTGGCACTGTAAGCCAAAGTAAACAACACAGTAGAAGGATGGCAAAATGCCTTCTAATCACACTAGACAAAATTCAACCTGTACCACAAACGTTTATTGAAGCAATACAAAAAGAGCAAAGCTTCCAAGAACTAAGAGTAAAATAATCTGTTACTCAAATTGGCCTTAAATTTATTTAACAAACAATCAAAAACAAATTACAAAATGCTACAATGCAAAGTCCAAATCTTTGTAAATAATAAAGGACTATACTACTTAGAAGTAATTGCCAAATCCATCTTTAAAAGCAAATATAAACCTACCAAAAACCTCACAAACTACAGCATACTCTAAACAAATAAACCACATTTTTGTTAATAATTATATGAATATTTGATTACATCAGTGAAATAATTATACATATTAAAAACACTGATATAATAAAAAAATATATGAATAATTACAAAAAAAGGACTAATGGCCTAATTATGAGTTTGGCAGTCCAATGGACCATCGATACCGTGGTGGTGGTCCGACTGGTCTATTACGAGTTTGGTCGGTCAGTCCCGTTTCCGCCTCGCTGTCAGTCAGAGGAAACTGCGACCAACATTGTAATAGTCTGCTGAGTATTCCCACTCTAATCTAAATCAACTGGGTGAAGGTGTTGGACACTAACGGGAAGAATTTGCTATTCCCACTCCATTCTAAACCAACTCTTAGAAGGCGTTGGACACTAAAGGGGTGATATGTAACATTCCCACTCCAATCTAAAGCAACTTGGGGTATGATTTTTTTTAAATTGGCTGAATCATAGCTTGTTCAAAGTCTCTGATTATTTTTTTGGGAGGTAGTAGTTATTTGTTCGCTTTTTGATATAATCTAGACGTACAGAATAGGGGCTGTTTTGTTTATTTGGGGGCAAAGCATATATGGAGGAGATGTTGGTATGGTGATATTAAACATGTATGATGTATATTTAAATGAATGGGATTTAGGACACATTTTAAAGATTCTGTCCATCATCTAGGTTTGGCATTGGTTACGTTTCATTAAGTTGTTTGCAGTAGAGAAGATTAGCGTTCATATTTCATTATTTCGATTGCCAAGTAAAAGGAAGGGTTCCTCATTATGTGCAATTGTCAAATGTTCTGGTATTTGTATATCTTGGTATCTTTTCTTGGATGTAGGTGTAGCCCATGTGACTTAATAATTGCCTTCCATTCTGTGAAGTGATACATTTGGCACCTTCTGTCATTGTATCTGTAAGAAGTTTAATAATATAAAAATATATTATTGCTTAACTTTTGCATGTTAATTATTGATATATTTAAAAATGCAGTTACATTTATTTTGTCACTCACTTGTATATTTTGTGGAGGTTTTGCAGCCTTTCTTTTGAGTTTGCTTTGCCGTTGAGCAGGTGTTTATTTTCTGTTGGAAGAGGAAAAAATTGAATGAATTAAAATGCTATAGTTATTGCAAGTTTGTTGTGGTTTAGGGAGTTAGGCTTTTTTGGTAGCTGTTTGGATAATATCATAATTTATACATTTTGTATACTTAGGTGCCAATTATGATCCTGTAAAAACCGGGTACGAACCGTCGGACGGAGCATATTCACCGTCCGACGCGTACCCGGTCGTAACAATATACAAACATGGAAGTACGAATCGCACGGAAATACCATTTCCGTACGATTCGTACAAAACCCCGACCGACCAAAATAAACTCACAAATGTGATCCGGGAAAGCGCCGACGTGACGTCGGGACGCACGCAGCCTGCCATTCACGAACCAGGAAGTACGATTCGCACCGACGTCATCCCGCACGGACAATATTTTCCGGCAGCCAAAAACTGCCGGGAAATCAGGACGACGCGAACAAGGAGTACCTGCACGCGACGGACAGACATGGACCCGAACCTACGTGTCATCCCGGCCCTCATAGCAGTCGACCTCCTCTACAGGCTACGACGCAGACGCCGCAGAAGGTCAGAACAACAAAGGGAAGGGGGAAAGGGGGGGGCAGGAGCAGGGGCAGGCCACAAACCCCCCCCCAAAGTCGTTACACAGCACACATGCCCTGGACATACCTGACCCCCAGGCCCTGGTCACTACGAGGGGGTGGGGGCGTGTCCAACAAAGCCAGCGTCTGCCACAACGGAAGTGCTTGACGACGCAAACCGGCAACACAACAATACAGGTACGTCCCGTACCCACGCCTTAAGAGCGTGGGTACGAGTCGTACCACGCCCACACCTACGTCACCTCAACAATGGCGGGACGGCTGTACCCACGGGGCAAAGGCCTGGGTACGGCCCGCACAAGCATTCCATAGCGTGGGTACGGATATGTACGGACCGTACCCCCACCCCCGTATGCATGGAGCGTACCCCCCACCCCAACAGTGTAAGTACGACCCGTACTCACACCCGCGTATGCATGGAGCGTACCTCCACCCCAACCGTGTATGTACGACCCGTACCCTCACCCGCGTATGCATGGAGTGTACCCCCCACCCCAACAGTGTAAGTACGACCTGTACCCTCACCCGCGTATGCATGGAGCATACCTCCACCCCAACAGTGTAAGTACGACCTGTACCCTCACCCGCGTACATATGGAGCGTACCCCCCACCCCAACAGTGTAAGTACGACCCGTACCCTCACCCGCGTATGCATGGAGCGTACCCCCCACCCCAACAGTGTAAGTACGACCCGTACCCTCACCCACGTATGCATGGAGCGTACCCCCCACCCCAACAGTGTAAGTACGACCCGTACCCTCACCCACGTACGGATGGAGCGTACCCCCTCCCCAACAGTGTAAGTACGACCCGTACCCTCACCCGCGTATGCATGGACCGTACCCCCACCCCAACCGTGTATGTACGACACGTACCCTCACCCGCGTACGTATGGAGCGTACCCCCCACCCCAACAGTGTAAGTACGACTCGTACCCTCACCCGCGTATGCATGGAGCATACCCCCCACCCTAACAGTGTAAGTACGACCCGTACCCTCACCCGCGTATGCATGGAGCGTACCCCCCACCCCAACAGTGTAAGTACAACCTGTACCCTCACCCGCGTACATATGGAGCGTACCCCCCACCCCAACAGTGTAAGTACGACCCGTACCCTCACCCGCGTCCGCGTACGTATGGAGCATACCCCCACCCCAACAGTGTAAGTACGACCCGTACCCTCACCCGCGTATGCATGGAGCGTACCCCCATGCCAACAGTGTACGTACGGACCGTACCCCCACCTCGTATGCATGGAGCGAACCCACACCCGTGTATGTTCCAAGCGTACATATCCTGAAATAGGAGGGTTGGGTGCAGAGTCCTCCCAGCAGTGCCCAGACACAGGAGGGGTGGGTGCAGAGGCCTCCCAGCAGTGCCCAGACACAGGAGGGGTGTGTGCAGAGTCCTCCCAGCAGTGACCAGACACAGGAGGGGTGGGAGCAGAGGCCTCCCAGCAGTGCCCAGACACAGGAGGGGTGGGTGCAGAGTCCTCCCAGCAGTGCCCAGACACAGGAGGGGTGGGTGCAGAGGCCTCCCAGCAGTGCCCAGACACAGGAGGGGTGGGTGCCTAACACTCCCAGCAGTGCCCAGTCACAGGAGGGGTGTGTGCAGAGTCCTCCCAGCAGTGCCCAGACACAGGAGGGGTGGGTGCAGCGGCCTCCCAGCAGTGCCCAGACACAGTAGGGGTGGGTGCCTAACACTCCCAGCAGTGCCCAGTCACAGGAGGGGTGTGCAGAGTCCTCCCGGCAGTGCCCAGACACAGGAGGGGTGGGTGCCTAACACTCCCAGCAGTGCCCAGTCACAGGAGGGGTGTGTGCAGAGTCCTCCCAGCAGTGCCCAGACACAGGAGGGGTGGGTGCAGAGGCCTCCCAGCAGTGCCCAGACACAGGAGGGGTGGGTGCAGAGTCCTCCCAGCAGTGCCCAGACACAGGAGGGGTGGGTGCAGAGGCCTCCCAGCAGTGCCCAGTCACCGGAGGGGTGTGTGCAGAGTCCTCCCAGCAGTGCCCAGACACAGGAGGGGTGGGTGCCTAACACTCCCAGCAGTGCCCAGTCACAGGAGGGGTGTGTGCAGAGGCATCCCAGCAGTGCCCAGTCACAGGAGGGGTGTGTGCAGAGTCCTCCCAGCAGTGCCCAGACACAGGAGGGGTGGGTGCCTAACACTCCCAGCAGTGCCCAGTCACAGGAGGGGTGTGTGCAGAGTCCTACCAGCAGTGCCCAGACACAGGAGGGGTGTGTGCAGAGTACTCCCAGCAGTGCCCAGACACAAGAGGGGTGTGTGCAGAGGCCTCCCAGCAGTGCCCAGACAGAGGAGGGGTGGGCACCTAACACTCCCAGCAGTGCCCCTGCAAAGAAAAGGCTGGAGTACCCACAGATTCAATGGCCACAATTGTCAGTCAGGTGCACAAAGACCCTGCAGTACATGTAACACATGTGTGCGAGGCTGGGAGTACACAAATGCATACTGCCTAAAAGGGAACATGTCCACATGAAGTCATGTCAACAGACTCCATACACAAGTACAGTGATCACCAAGGATGCCACGAATGATGGAGGTGGAGACATCGCTCAGCATGCATGGCCCAAGTCTAACGAGTCCGTCACACACCCAGCCAACGTAGACACAGCTCAGCACCACATATTGGAAAGACCCTGCAGGGAAGATGTCAGGTTACACAGAGGAAGGAACACACCTTGGGACGATGTCACCATGCAGTAACTGCTTACATGAACAAAGTTATGTAGCCAACAGCTTGTGATGGCACACAGATACCAGGATCCACCCTATGACCAGCACAAGACTACAATTCCCACACACCCAACACATAATCACCACCCAAAATAATGGGGCAGGTCCACCAACAGCAATACCAGACAGACAGTAGTGTCCGAAGGAAAAATAAATTGCTTTATTCAGCATCCAAAAATCTGTTTGTCCCTTCAAAGTTCAAAATGTACAATGCCCATAGGGCAATCCAAAGTGCAAATCCAGGTGGGGGACACAGTGGGACGCGTGTCCCCTAGCTTGCCTGCACAGTCAGACTCCTTCGTCTTCCAGAGCGGGGAGGGCATCATATGGGGGGAAGGACCAGGCACCGCAGGGACATGAGGGCGAAGGGTAGGCGTCGTGGGTGCAGGGATGGAGGACTCCACCACAGGGGGTGGGGCAGGGCCAAAGGCGGAGGCCAGGATGGCGCTGCACACCTTAGCAAGGTCGTCCAGCGACTCCCCTGCACCCGAAGGAACCACAGGCCCCAAGGAGGGGGGGGGCGGAGGGATGGGTCGCTGCGCCACTGGGGGAGGGTGTGGACAGGGGGGGGACTCAACCACCCTGACCGGGGACTCCCTTGACCGCTTGCGGGGTGGTGACACTGTGGGGCTCAGGGACAGAGCGGCCATGAAGGAGTCTTTGCCGGATATGTGTCCAGGAGAGCTGAGGGGAGGGGATTTGGAGGGAGTGGATATTGCAGAATGCGGACTCCCACTCTGGCTGCGTGTCTGACGTTTGCCCCCCGACCCAGTGGGTGTGCCTACTTCACCCTGTGTGTGCATGCCAGGAGGTGTGCGTTTGACCTTCCCTGCTGGTGTGGTGCCTGTGTCTGTTGTGGTGGGTGCATGCTGACGTCTGGGTGTACGTGGGACAGGCATGGGAGTGGGAAGTGTGGATGGGTCAGGGGTAGGGGGTTGGACGTAGCGCTGCAGGAGATCCACTGCTGCAGTCAGTGTGGAGTCAATGGACCTCAGCAAGTTGCGTTGGTCAGCCTGCGATGAGAAAATGCCCTCCAAGTATGCCTCCATGTTGTTCAGCACTTGGCTGTGGCCATGGAGGACATTAAGCATCGCAGCCTGACCAACCTGCAACTGCCGCTGGATGTCCACAGACTCGGCATTGGCAGCAGCAGTGGAGACAGGGGCAGGGGGTGCGGTGCCTGGCAGGAAGGAGACATGTGGTGACCGGGCACGCTGGGAAGGGACACGAGCAAGTGGGTGGCGGCTGATGGCAATGGAGGGGGCGGGGAGCGATGTTGTGCCGCTGTCAGCTGCTGGTGCAGCCTCCGCCCACTCGGAGAGATCATCCTCGGACCCGTCAGCTTCATATTCTGTCGTGCCAGTGGACAGGTCCTCGGCCTCACTCTCCTCCGCCTCAGTTCCAGTCAATGTGCCAGCCACGATGTCACCGCTGGCACTGGTGCTCGGTCGCTCCGCTCCGTCTGTGCTCATGTCTCCCTCCGTGTCCCCCGACGATGCTGTGGGCAAGGTGAAGAGACAGCAATTAATCATACACCCGTATACATATGTCACATGAGTCCAATCTACATAGGTTACAGTGCATAGCCTGAAAAGAAAGATCAGTAACATCTACAAAACAAGGTACAGATGTAGGGCATGCAACTCACAGTTGGTTGACCCACCATGCCACTGAAAAACTATGGAGAGCATGACACAATAGCAAATGACATGAAATGTAGTTTGACAGAGGAGCCAGGCCCTGGGGACAATCCAGCACTGCATCTGCACCACACAGCGTTGCTGAAAATAGGGATGAGCAGGGACCATATCCATGAACTTGAGGCACATGCTGCATAGGTAATACTGAAAACATGCCCACCATGACTGGCTCACTGCACCTTGAGTGTATGTGCAGACAAACATCACACACTGGCCAGACCTAGCAAGGAGATATCAGGTTTTGACATTTAGGCTTTGCCCGCACCAACCACCCCCTACATGAGACAATGTGTTGAGACACAGGAAGCACTTACAGCTCTTAGTCTGGGTGAAATACACATGGGCTGGATAAATGCAAGAATGGACACAAAATACCCAAGGTGCGCCTGTCCAAATAATCATGTACAAATGGTCATCATCAGATGATTGTAACAAGACACACAGGCACTGGCCACCGTGAGTATGAACGAGGGAAATCAGGTCAGGCTGTACAGTGGACACTTGTACTACATTTTACGTCAATATACATGGTGCCAGGGGACAATGGCACAGAGCACAACCTATGCTGTAGACACTGAGAGTGTCCACATTTTGTGATGACACACATGACACCTAGGAAAATATGCCCCAGGGGACAGTAGTGGCCACACAACTCCATGGTCCTGAATGGGAATGACTGCAACACACGCCACCATCCCTGCACTATGCGTATCGCACACTCATGCACATCATGTCACAGGCCCCAACATAGGACATGCGTGCTGTAAGGCATTACACTTGAGAGACTAACTCCCATGTCTGGACTCAGCATCAGTGCCAACTGACATGGAACCCACAAGTACTGAACTGGACAGGGCACAGGCAAGGTCCCAAAACCTGTTACACACCACCCCCACACATGATGCTACAGGCATAGTACACGTGGAGAAAGTGCCAGCCTACATGACCTTGTGAAGGAGTGACTACACACAGACCAGGGAACACATTGCAAGGAGGGGAAGGGAGGCATGAGAGCTCCGCTATACTGTGGGTAACAGGATCTGCACAGCACCTTTAAACCCTGGCAGTGTATCCATGCAACTGTGCACTTACAAATGCTGGTGACACACAACAAACACACATGTACCTACCCCCTTCCTGCTGCTGCTTCTCCTGTAAGCGCCTGTCCAAGTCTGGAAATACCACCGCCAGCACACGCTTGTGGATGTGGGTCAGACGGCGGCGCCCGCGGTTCTTATGGGTCTCAGGTGAGTCCCCCAGCAGGACCCGTGCGATCCTCCGCGTCCAGCACCGGATATCCTGCCAGCGTTTCCTCACCTGGGCCAGGCGCCACTTGCGACCGTCCGTCCTCCTCACGGCACTGACGGCGTTCATCCATATTTGCTTCTTGGCAGAGGCGCCTACCTGTGAGGATGAACAAGTGACACTACATCAATACACCTGGCACATGTCACAGAGACACATATTAGAACACATTTGCTGTTTACAACCAGGCATAGTATGCATCCAACGCATTGCACCTTTGTCATAGGGACATGATCCTCTGGGGAAGGGCAAAAGAAGTACGTGCCATTGAAAGTACACAGGTGGAATGAGGGCAACGACACAATCAATGATCCAGGCTCACACTGTGCATCACAAGCTACACCAGGATTATGTGCAGCACCTCTAAGCAGTCACATGCCACAGGCCACTGACGCTACCTCAGCAGAGTACTCAGACACACACAGGCACAGGACATCCACCTGCCATTGCCAAATGCAGCGACAAACCTCACTCTGCACATGTGCCACTAGACGGGGGGGGGGCTCACAGGTGTGGGGCTGGCTCTGCACGTCAGACACACAGCACAGCTCCCTGCTCACATCACATGGGCAGGGTATATCCATCCCTCAGGCAGCCCGGGTGCCACACTCCACATATGCACCCACCCACATGACAGGGGACTTACACACACACCGATGTCCAGGGTACGAACACATCATGTGGACACTCTCAGCACAGGTACACAGAACTAACACACATCTGTGGGTACAGTCACCTGTAACACTGGGCTCACCACATAATCAAATGAGGACTGTAGAGGCTACATTCCCAGGAGGACAAGACAGGCAGAATGTGGCATGCACCATGCAGTGATTGTCACAGTAAACACAATGCAAGTGAGGACGGCAGACATGCACCACAGCATGCTCTGGCTGGGAGACATCAGGCATTCCCCCCCCCTGGGACCCTCCCTACAGTACATAGCATGTGTGTCACACCTGGACACAATGCCAGTAGTCACAGTCACAAACAAGGGACACAGTCCGTGCTAGTAGACTCTGCACTCACCTGATACCCTGGTCGCCCATACAGCAGTGGGTACTGTGGGAGGATCACATCCAGCAATGCCAGGTTCTCCTCCAGGGTGAAAGGCTGTGCCCTCTCCACAGACTTTGACATGGTTCCAGGGAATCAGTAGCAGCAGCTGGGTCATCGAATCCAAAGATGTGCAGGCAAGTGCTCCCTCATGGGACCTGGCTGCCTTATATCTGCCTTGCTGGCCTGTTTCATGCACAGGAGTACAGAGTGATTGGTCACTCACATTTGCATCCTATGTTTCCTCCAATCCCTTCAAACCTAGCACAGTCAGTGGGTTGTAATTGTGTTTTTTTCTTGAGCATGATGTCAACTCCAGAACCACATTGCAACAAAGTAGATTCATTCCAACTGACTACTGCTGTGCACCTGCTTAAAAAAATTCAAACTTTAAACTTGGTCTCCATGACAACCAACATGCATGTAGGCCTTTATACTTGTCCCTCATGTGTCCCCCACGTAATTTGGAGTTTCACACACAGGTACGGTGCGTACCGGGGCCCTAGGGCACCCCAAATGCATTGCAACGGCCCGTACAGGCGTGTGTACGCTCCGTATCACTATGGGTGTGCTCGCGTATGCGTACCCATAGTGATAGTGAGCGTACAGGCGTGTGTACGCTCCGTATCACTATGGGTGTGCTCGCATATGCGTACCCATAGTGATACGGAGCGTACACCCGCCTGTACGCTCACTATCACTATTGGTGTGCTCGCGTATGCGTACCCATAATGATACGGACCGTACACACGCCTGTACACTCACTATCACTATGGGTGTGCTCGCGTATGCGTACCCATAGTGATAGTGAGCGTACAGGTGTGTGTACGCTCCGTATCACTATGGGTGTGCTCGCGTATGCGTACCCATAGTGATACGGACCGTACACACACCTGTATGCTCACTATCACTATGGGTGTGCTCGCGTATGCGTACCCATAGTGATACGGACCGTACACACGCCTGTACGCTCACTATCACTATGGGTGTGCTCGCGTTTGCGTACCCATAGTGATACGGACCGTACACACGCCTGTACGCTCACTATCACTATGGGTGTGCTCGTGTTACGATGTATGTACAAGATTACCAGGTAACACCATGTCATCACCTTTACCTGTTTACTATGTATATATATATAGGTTTGCCAAGTAACGTCATATTATCTTGTAAGGTTAGTTGGTACATTCCGAACCACCCCACTGCATATGGTTTATTCCAGTCCCTGGAGGGGACATTAGAATGTTGGTGACAGGAGTGTATTGATGGACAGAGGAGCAAGGAATAAAGGACTCTACACTTACCTTTCTGTGGAACTCTTCTTTGTAACAGCTCGCGTATGCGTACCCATAGTGATACGGACCGTACACACGCCTGTACGCTCACTATCACTATGGGTGTGCTCGCGTATGCGTACCCATAGTGATACGGACCGTACACACGCCTGTACGCTCACTATCACTATGGGTACGCATACGCGAGCACACCCATAGTGATACGGAGCGTACACACGCCTGTACGCTCACTATCACTATGGGTACGCATACGCGAGCACACCCATAGTGATACGGAGCGTACACACGCCTGTACACTCACTATCACTATGGGTACGCATATGCGAGCACACCCATAGTGATAGGGAACGTACACAGGCCCTCTGAGCGAATGTACGTTGCCTTTCACACATCACAGTGGTGACAGGCAACACACAGGAAGGAATAGAGCTGACATACTTGTCCATGGATGGACATCAAGGCATTGTCTTGCCATTACTACATGTGTGGGGCACAGGTGTGAAAGTCTGTGATGTGGCACATTACTCCTGAGTCGAGAAGGCAACAGATGTATGATGAGATGTGTACAGATGTTATATGTGACAGTGCAATGCGTGCCAGGCATGCCCTTAACTCCTTTGACATGTGTGCATGTCGTACTGCACACTTGGGATGAGCGTCACTGGCATGGCACAGTCAACAACACACGCAAGTGTCTCCTGATGCCCGCTACAGGGGTTACCACACCAGACATGTGACTACCCACGGTGCACGATGTGTCTATGTCATGTATGTGTGGGGTGTTCCCATTAGCTTGATGTTGGTGCTCCCTCAATAGCATCAGCTGTTGCTGCAACCAACATGTGTCTGTGTGTAGATGGACATGGCACACTGTTACGCACACCAGGCCACATGTGGTATCGGATGTGAGGTGCGAATGTATGCATGGGACACGGAGTAGCGTAACAAGGACATGTCTGCATCCTCTCAATGAATGTGTGGTGAGTCATTACATGTACACCTTATTGGCAAGGTGTGTGGGCTGTCCTAGTGTAATGTCATGTGACCTGTGGCTCTAGTGTTCCGCTACCTGTCTCTGAAATCGACATCCTACTTCTGCTGATGTGTCGATGTATGTTACTCCTGTGTTGCGTCTGGCTGTTCACTTACACTGGGACACAGCTAATCCCATGCCATGGCATGTGGAGCTTCACAATCTCCATGTGTAGCTGGGTCTTGGTAGGAGTGTCACCTGGCACCCATACGTGTCCAGGGCATGTGGCACATACCTGACTCCGTATGTAGCATATGTGTATTGACAGATTAACATGTGCTCAGTACAAATAAATTGTTGTTGTAGTGCACTCACTCTTCCTTGTCACTTCCAAATTACTGCAGAGCGCCGCCTCTTCCCCGACCAATACCTGACTTGGCTGACATGCGGGAGAATGACTGTATACGGTGCTACCGCTTCCCCCAACGGCTGATTGCGGAGTTGACGGCAAGGCTGGCACCACACCTGCAACCGCTGCACAGGTATCCTACGGCACTGACACCCAAGCTTAAGGTAATGGCAGCCCTACATATTCTTGCAACGGGTACCTTTCAATATACCATAGCTCATGTTGGTGGCATGTCCCAGAGCATGTTCAGCCGTGTGCTGCATGATTTCTTAGAGGCCATGTTGCTTCACCTGGATGAGTTCATCCATTTCCCAACTCCTGAACTGTTGACTGGGGTCAAGCGTGGATTCTATGCCCTGGGAGGGATGCCCCATATCATTGGGTCCATAGATGGGACACATGTGGCTTTGGTACCACCACAGGCACAGGAGGTAGCGTACAGGAATCGCAAACACTACCACTCCATCAATGCCCTTGTGGTGGGTCTGTCCAACATGGTGATTTCACATGTCTGTGCTCGTTTTCCAGGATCAGCACACGATGCCTACATCATGAGGCGTAGCAGGGTGCCTGAAATGATGACGCAGCTACGCAACGAACGAGCATGTGTTGTTGGTGGGTACACTCTGTCTGTCCTGTATTTTGCATAGACTTCCAGCACGACCGCTTCTCCTGTCCTACTTATGTCCATGTGGTTTCCATGTAGGGGACGCTGGCTATCCCAACATGCCATGGCTGATCACACCTCTCCGCAACCCCATCACGCCGGCCCAGCTCCGCTACAACACCGCCCATGGCCGGACGAGGCGAGTGATAGAGAGGACATTTGGCCTCCTGAAGAGCCGATTCAGATGCCTCCACAAGACCGGCGGCGCCCTCCCATATGCCCCGGCGAAGGTCTGCAAAATCTTCATGGTCTGCTGCATGCTGCACAACATGGCAGTTGAGAAAGCTGTGCCACTCATCCTGGATCAAAATGATCAGGACCATCCACCCGTGGAGGACGAAGGGCTTGGCAATGGGGCTAGTGATGTGGAGGATGTGGTTCCGCAAGAGGATATCCGGAGTCGGCTCATACGCAACTTCTTTGCTTAGTGGTGAGTACTAGTGTCTGTGTGTGCACGCATTGGTCCCCATGTGGCATGTGTTGTGATGTGTGTGTCCATCTGCATGTATGCCACGTGAGTCAGAGGTGTGTGTGGATGTGTCACTGGAGTGATGGTGCCAGTGATGAGTGTATTTCCCCAGTCATAATTGTGACCTAGCATGTTGTCATCCTTACATGTGTCGAGTACATGCACATGCAAGTGGCTGTGCTTTTTGCGGCTGACTACTTGTGTGTCTCTCATCCCCAGGTACTTGCGCATGCCGTCTGCTGGTTGCATTGTTGTGGCACTGCTATTCCTCATGGACACGTCATCGTGTGCTGACTCAGCGTTACACGCACGGACAAGTTTGGAAGTCTCCTTAGGGTAAGGGATGCATCAGGGGTGTATTGGGTGTGGCAGTTGTTTACGATGTGTGCACACTGCCCCTGTCGATGTTTGGTTCCTCTGCAGACATGTCGCATCACCATGGGGCACATGACATGCAGCTGGGTACACCTGAATAGATGGTCAGACTTGTTGACAGTCATCTGTGATTGGATAGTGGATTGTGATGATGGCATCAATTTGTGTAACACTGCCCTCGGACACATATGGTTTGCATTGGCTTGACATGGTGTGGGACTTCCACATCAGAGGCTCAATGGTGTATGGCAGCCTCTCCCTGAGCAGCAGGGGGTGTTTAGCTGTTAGCCGACACTTGTGTGCCAGTTCCATGGCTATCACGCATTTGTGCTGCCGAAGGTGGGTTCCAGTGTTGGACCCACATGTTACTCCACATGACCTGTTTATGTGTACTCCGAGTTGCCTCTGCATTCCCGAATACATGAATAATAAAGGTGTCCCTATGCCTCCAAGGTGCCTCTTCTCAGTCAATGCTGGTGTGTTGCCACGGTGCATACGGCATGTCTGGCATGGTTTTCAGTGATAGTGGCTATGTGTCTATGTGTAGAGTAGCAAGATGCAAGCTGTTTGTCTGGGATTAGACTTTGTATTGTGCATGATGTCCATGACTGTGTGGGTATTGTGACATGTGCCATCCCCATGCATCCAACGTTGGCCAGGCCACCATTCTCTGCATCCACCTGACTCAAGCTTGCAGGACATGGTTCTGCCACCTGTCTACACATACCTGGGTGCCCCCCAGGACACTCCACATGTTCCCTGACCTCTGCGCATGACTGTTGCTGTACTCAATATGTCTGTCGGCATGGTTGTGCGGCCACCCCCTCAGCTGGTTGGGCCCATCACGGGTGTGTATGGTGCTCCATGTCTGTCTTGCCTAATACAATGTGACCCATGTGTGTCCTGTGTCAGACTCAGGCCCCAGGGTGTGGATGGTTGAAGTCAAATGAGAACTCAGGCATGGTTAGACTTTACAAGACACATGTAAGGTAATAATGCAAAATGTAGGCATCATCTCTTTATCGTGTCACTTTTTATTTTGGTTGGGGTACGTGGGGGGGGGGGGTATGACATGAGGGGCTTTCCGGGTGTGTGGAATCCAAAGTTCACTAGGGGAGTTGATGTCCTTGCCATTGCAAATCCTCAGAGTCCATGCCACAGTCTTTGTCAACATTGGTCAGACAGTGACCAGCAAGTCCATGTGGCAGAGAATGTCTTTTGCTGCTGTGCTGCTGTTTGTCCAGTGGGCCAGGTGCCAGGCCAGGTGTCCTGGGAGATGGTGCTGTTGCGCTGACCCTCACAGTCTTTTCCGTGGACGACCCGCCCTCCTGCGGGGACCCTCAGAAGCAGGCCGTGACGATGTTTGGGATGCTCCGTCGGATGTCTCCTCCTCCTCCTCATCCCTCCCTGTGGGTGGTGATGTTCTACGCCTGGTGGCACAGGGAGGGTTGCCCATGTTGTCGGCTATCCGACGAAGTGAACGGTTAATTCCAGTGAGCACCGTCACGAGCTCAGCCTGTCTGTCCTCCATCCGCCCTTGGTGTCGCAGTAGACAGGCATGTTGCTCCGCATGTTGCTGGGCCTGCTGGGTCTTGATCTCCTCGAGGATGGACACAACCTGGGCCATGCCCGTGGTGTCCTGCCGGTATGTGTCCAGGATGTTTCGGACATGGGAATATACCTGTTCCGCAGCCAACTGGTCAGGCTCGCGCCTCCGCCATCCTCCACTCCCACCACCCTTGCCCACTTGCACCTGGCCTGCCCTTGTGGGCACATCCGGTCTCCGGGACCCCGGAGGGGTGGCATTGGCGTTGTCGCCTGCCTCCTTCTGGGTGCCCGGTACACCGTGTCCCTCCTGGCCAGCCTGGCTGCATTGTGGTGGTGGGGCAGGGATCCTGGGTGTCTCCTGGGATGTGGCAGGAGTGGGGGTGGTGGTTGGCCCAGTTGTACCTGATGCAGGTGCTGCAGGTGGTTGGACACCAGAGGGGCCAGGTTGGTCAGGGTCGGGTTCATCCACAGAGTGGTGAGAGTCGTCGCTGCCGGTGGGTCCGTCATCCCGCCGAGCCGGGTCCTGTGAGTCTTCCCCCCCAGTGTTGGGGGGTGATCCCCGACGTTGACCTGTGTGTGAGAGAGACCATGTTAATTTAGTTCCATGCAACATCCATGTTTCATTTGTTTCTAAGTTTGCACATTTCCTCTGGGAATTTGGATATGTCTTGCATTCTACTCACAGTGCACTTGTGCATGGGTATGTCCCTTGGCCACAGCTTTTGCGACTTTACCTATGTGTGGCACAGTCTTACTTGCTGCGTCAATTGTGACTGCAGTCAGCAGTGGAGTGAGCAGGTGTGGCGAGCCATGCATTGGCGCCTTCCGTGTTGCACTGTACGTGGGCACATGGAGTTGTTCCACACACTTATGTGATGCAGGTAGCTGGCGTTGTGCTCATGCACAGGTTGAGACATGGCCCATTGTTTTGCCATGGAGAAGAGGGGGGGTTTAGGCACTGGCCACCCTTGTCTACATGCACGCAGTCCACCTGCTGACGAGCAGACATTCCCACACCCCCCAAGGCTGAATTGGTCTCCCTGTGTGTCCCTTTCTCACTCCCTCTCTGTCCCCCTCTCCCTCCCTCTGTGTGTCAGCCTCCTCCCTCTGTCCGTCTCCCTGTGTCTCCCTCCCTCTCTCTCCCCCTCTCCCTCCCTCTGTGTGTCACCCTCTGTCACCTCAGCCCAGCTTCCTAGGCACACACTTTTTGCAGATGTTTGAATGGCCCTTTGCTTGTTGATGTGAGTTTGTTTCTGATCTCCAGGCACCCATTGGGTGTAGTGTCTGTGTCTGCGCTGCTGCTGTGGTGGTGTGTGCTGCCACTCTTTCACAGTGTTGGCTGTTCATTAGCTGCTGTAATGTTCAAAAACATGCCGTCACCCCCATGTGTAATGCAAGGCGTCCGCCATTTGCTAGCAAGTCTTTCCTGTGTGGGGA
The DNA here is from genome assembly GCF_964204655.1 of Triturus cristatus. Taxonomy (NCBI): domain Eukaryota; kingdom Metazoa; phylum Chordata; class Amphibia; order Caudata; family Salamandridae; genus Triturus; species Triturus cristatus. The sequence continues at coordinate 202,469,485 of NC_140593.1, forward strand.
CACACTGTTTGTGTGGCTGTGACCTAGACCATATGGGCAGAGGGCATTGTTGTCTGCTTCAGAGTTGCACTATGTGATTTTTGGGGCCCACACTCCCGCCATCCGGCTTACCGTGTCTTGTGTTGGTGTTTTCTGTGGCCTGTGACTTTGCATTGTCCAGCTGGGTGCATGGGGCATGGTGGCGTCAGTGGCATGTGCGTGTTCATGGAGTGTGGTTGAGTCATGCGATACCTTGGGGTGGTTGCGTGCCTGATTGTGAGTTTGGTTGTGGATGACGTTCCCCCCATGTGAGGTGAGTTGTTTGTGTACTCACCCGGGTCTCGGAGTCCTTCTAATCCGTCCACTGACACCACCGGCAGTATGTCCATCACCCTCTCCTCCCAGGGATGGTAGTGTACGGGTCTGCGGGGCAGCCCTCCTCCAGTGACGTTGGCCTGGTTGTGGTCGTCGGTCATTTTGGCTCGGACCCTCCTCCGCAGATCGTACCACCTGGCTTGGCATTCATCATCATCATCAAGAAAGCTTTATTGCGATTCGATAAAATCATAAAAGCACAATCATAAAATCACAATTTTCATATAAATATAATTTCCAATTAATTAGGAATTTAAAAAATACAGAGAAACAATAAAATGGTGAATCAGTAATCAAGGTGGTTTAACGAAAATCTAGCCATAGTGATACTAATATATCAGTGGATAATTTTTGCTAGTAATTTCCTACGGATTAGCCACATGGAACTTTGAAACTGAGACCACAATAAGTGGGCTTGGCATTCATGCCTGGTCCTTCTGGTGGACGCAACAGCATTCACAGCATCGACAATCCTCTGCCACATGGCAGTTTTTTCGGAAATGCTGGTCTGTCTGACCAATGTTCCAAAGAGGTGTGGCTCGACTCTGAGGATTTCGTCGACAAGGACCTCCAACTCTGGGCTAGTGAACTTTGGATTCTTGTTAGTGGGCATGGTGAGGGGTGTGGGTGTGGATGGGGGTGTGTGTGTGTGGATGGTTGTGGGTGTGTGGGTGTGGTTGTGCAGGTGTGTGTGTGAATGTGATGAGGGGGTGTTTGTGAAGGTGTGTGTGTGAAGGTGTGCAAGTGTAAGGTGTAGTAAAGGTTCAAGTATGGTGCTGTGGGTTGTCTGTGGGGTCTGGCAGCAGTGAGTCTGTTGCAAAGGCTCATGGTTTGTGTCTGTGGGCCCTTTTTATTGGTCCATTGGTGGGTGTGGCTGTGTTTGAAGTTTGGGTGGGTGTGTTATAAGGAGTGGTTGTGTTTTGGGCCTCTGTTTGGGATTTTGGTAGTTGCAGGTCAGTGAATGTGTTGTTTTTGTGCTTGTTGGACATATTTTGTGGCTTTGTGCCATTCGAATGGTGTATTCTTGTGTTGTTTTGCTTTGTCCTGGTTGTGTACGTGCGTTTTTAGCGTGTGTACGGTGTGTACTTTGGGAATTTTTTTGTACAGTGCTGTCCTTGAGTCTGGCTTGGTACTTGGTACGACTCGTACATGCGCGATGTGTGAAGGTGCTGGTGTTGGTGCCTGGGGTGCGCTCCGTTCATACACTGTTGGGGTGGGGGTACACTCCATACATACGCGGGTGTGGGTACGGTCCGTACATACACAGTTGGGGTGGGGGTATGCTCCATGCATACGCGGGTGAGGGTACGTGTCGTACATACACGGTTGGGGTGGGGGTACGGTCTGTACATACACGGTTGGGGTGGGGGTGCGCTCCATATGTACGCGGGTGTGGGTACAGTCCATTCATACACAAGTGGGGGTACGCTCCGTACATACACTGTTGGGGTGGGGGTATGCTCCATACATACGTGGGTGTGGGTACGGTCCGTACATGCACGGTTGGGGTGGGGGTACGCTCCATGCATACGCGGGTGAGGGTACGTGTCGTACATACACTGTTGGGGTGGGGATACGCTCCATACATACGCGGGTGTGGGTACGGTCCATTCATACACGGGTGGGGGTACGCTCCGTACATACACTGTTGGGGTGGGGGTACGCTCCATACATACGCGGGTGTGGGTACGGTCCGTACATACACGGTTGGGGTGGGGGTACGCTCCATGCATACGCGGGTGTGGGTACGGTCCATTCATACACGGGTGGGGGTACGCTCCGTACATACACTGTTGGGGTGGGGGTACGCTCCATACATACGCAGGTGTGGGTACGGTCCGTACATACACGGTTGGGGTGGGGGTACGCTCCATGCATACGCGGGTGAGGGTACGTGTCGTACATACACGGTTGGGGTGTGGGTACGGTCCATACATACACGGTTGGGGTGGGGGTGCGCTCCATACGTACGCGGGTGAGGGTACGGGTCGTACATTCACTGTTGGGGTGGGGGGTACGCTCCATACGTACGCGGGTGTGGGTACGGTCCATACATACACAGTTGGGGTGGGGGTACGCTCCATGCATACGCGGGTGAGGGTACGTGTCGTACATACACGGTTGGGGAGTGGGTACGGTCCGTACATACACGGTTGGGGTGGGGGTGCGCTCCATACGTACGCGGGTGAGGGTACGGGTCGTACATTCACTGTTGGGGTGGGGGGTACGCTCCATACGTACGCGGGTGTGGGTACAGTCCGTACATACATGGTTGGGGTGGGGGGTACGCTCCATGCATACGCGGGTGAGGGTACGTGTCGTACATACATGGTTGGGGTGTGGGTACGGTCCGTACGTACACAGTTGGGGTGGGGGTGCGCTCCATACGTACTCGGGTGAGGGTACGGGTCGTACATTCACTGTTGGGGTGGGCGGTACGCTCCATACGTACGCGGGTGTGGGTACGGTCCGTACATACACGGTTGGGGTGGGGGTACGGTCCGTACATACACGGTTGGGGTGGGGGTGCGCTCCATACGTACGCGGGTGAGGGTACGGGACGTACATTCACTGTTGGGGTGGGAGGTACACTTCATACATACGCGGGTGTGGGTACGGTCCATTCATACACGGGTGGGGGTACGCTCCGTACATACACTGTTGGGGTGGGGGTACGCTCCATACATACGCGGGTGTGGGTACGGTCCGTACATACACGGTTGGGGTGGGGGTACGCTCCATGCATACGCGGGTGGGGGTACGGGTCGTACATACACGGGTGTACATACATGGGTGGGGATTCGACTCGTACATAGGAGGGCTGGGGGGAGTGTTGGGCGCGTATGCGGGCACATGTCTCCATGGTTGCTATGGGAGTTCGGTGCGGACGGTGTTTTTTCCATCTGGTTGTATCATCGGACGCACGGGATGGATCGTACTTGCGCGGTCGGACTTCACTTTTCACATTCGTACGGTAAATCGTCCGGGGACGTGTCGGACACAGTTTCCGAACCGAGGCTGTGTGGGGAAGAATTCCCAATGCGATTCGTATGGACTTTTTCCCATGCGAATCGTACTTGGCAGTCTGTACGGCACTTGTACGATTCGTACGGTAAAAAGACCGGATAGGAGTCGTACGGGCAATTTTTGTCCAGGATCGTAATTGGCACCTTAGGGTCTGATTGTGAGTCTGGCAGTCCACAGACCGTCAGACTCACAGTGGCACCAGTGGTTCAACCACCTCATTACAAGTTGGGTGATTGGACCACCATTGCACTGCCGCAACAGCCAGGGATCTGCAGTCCGTGGTGGTGGTGCGGTGGAGTGAGGCTGCAATATGCTTGGTGTGGCCACTGCAGCCCCGCCAAGCATATTACGAGTTTCCTCATTGCCAGCTGTCTCATGGCAGTGAGCCCGCCATGAAACTGCTGGTGGTGAGGAAACTTGGTGGGCCATACAGGGCCCCCAGGTGTCTCGCTAAACAGGGGTGCATGCAGGGGGGCACATGGTGTGCCCCCCTGTCAACATGCACCCCCTGTTCCAACACAGCATAGACCTGGCGGAAGAGGTGTGGTGCCGCGAATCTGGGGATCACGGTTCGATTCCCGGCGCCGGAGACAGATTAGCCCAGCACCATGTGACTCTGGGAAATAGCTTGCTTAATCTTCCCGACGGCCCCCAGTGCCTAGAGACCCTTACAGGTGATTGTTTGCGCTTTACAGATGTGGATTATTATTATTACTTTGCAGTCCATGCTTTGCGGGAACTCGCTGTGGCTGACCCACGGTGCTGCCGTTCTATGGCTCTCCTATTAGCCTTTGGAAAGGCAGTGCTGCCCTCCAGTATTACAACTTGCAATCTGGCAGGCAGCCAGTGGTTGACTTTGGTGGTGCTGGAGCGGGGCGGTGGTGTGCCACCCCACACCAGCACCACCAAAGTCGTAATCAGGCCCTTAGGTTTTGAAGTTTTTGTTTCTTTTACGTAGTCTATGAAAAATTAAAAAGTTACACAGTGTGTACTATTTAAATTTAATTAATATCTTCTAATTTAGTATCAGTTACTTTGTAGCTTAAATATAAGTATTACATACTTAGATATTTCGTTGTTGAGATTTACATTTTCTTTTAAAGTTGTTTGTTGTGAGAATCCAGCAGAGTTTCCTCCTCTTGCAGTGTTTGTTGTTTTTGGAGTATTTATTTGCTTAAATTAGTGTGCCTTATATATTGTTTGATTAATTATTTGTGTCATTTTGTTGGTCAAAGTTGTTTATAGTATTATTTTATTGGCTAGTTTAGTTTAGTTTAAATAGTTTTTTATCAGTTAAGTCCTTGTTTTGGTAAATGCTAAGTTAAATTTCATTTATGTAGCACAATTTAGAGTTGTTTAAAGTAAATATAACTGTATTTATTTTTATATCTTACAGTATATTTTTGTTTTTGTATTAATGTTTATAGTTGATAATTTTGTTTTGGTATATTTATTTTATGGAAGTGAATGTTTAATTTTTTGTTGATGCAACATATTTTATTTTAGTTATAGATTTTATTAATGAGTGTATAGTTTATTGGAAGTAAATGGTTTATTTTAAAATCGGTACTTTTGTGTTCATTTTGTGTATTTATTCGTGATTTTGATGATAATTTGGTAGTTGATATTGTGATAATCGATATTTGTGACATGTTATATATTTACTTATAGGTCACGGTTATTGTGTTTCCGATATTTATGTTATCGATATTTGTAAAAATTGGTGTTTTTAACAATGAAATTTGTGTGCTCGATATTAGTGGTTTTGTACTTATGTATACGGAGGCGATATTTGGCTTCTCAATATTACATTTCTGATATTTGTGTTTCTTGATATTTGTTGGATAGATATTATATCAGTGAACCCCCGTTATTCTATCTTTTCAACCCTCTCTAATTGTAATAAAGATTTACAAAAGCATTACAATAAAATCATTAGCAAAAGCAAGCGGCTAGCAGCCAGCGTGATGCCAATTGGCTTGTTTTAGGTCTAGTGTTAGCAAAGACCTTTTGATTTTACTACAATTATGTGTATAACATAACTAGTGATATAGGTTTTTAGCCAAACTTAGTCTGTTGCTGTGTCATTCACACTGGGCTTCCACCCACTCAAGCATGCACCATGGGGCAATGGATCAGTCCACATTAGCTGACCTCACTGTGAATTATAGCAAGCTGCACTTTCACAAGGAACACATACCCACACAAAGTAGTTTCCTTCTGTGCCAGGAACTTGTATTGTAATGTGTGCTTTTATGAGACCAAAAATATTTTTGTCTTTAGCCAATGATTTATTTTTAGATTGATGAGGCCCGGCAGCTTCCCCAACATTTAAGTTTTCCGCAAACCATGAGAGAACAAAATGAGAATTGCCAAAACCAACCGGCTAGGTAGCCAGTGCAAGATCTACTTGGTTTGTTAATGCTTGTTTTAATACTTGTGATGTCACTTGTGTCTCCCTTTTTTCATGCAGCTATACCCATGAGTAATTATATGTAGTAGTCCTGTCAATTATCATTTCACCTCTGCTATTTCAATGCCCTTATTTTCTTCAGACGAATAATAATCTTCTTCGCCATGCGCTAGGTCACTACTCACTTATTTGCACTATCATATCATAATAGCTAAAGCCTGATTGATATTGTATCAAGCAGTACTGTGTCATCAGCTTATAGAAAGGTGGATGCATTTTAAGTGCCTCGCTTGGGTGGAAAGGCCCTTGAGTTAATAACCAACCCCATGTCATCTGTATAAAGACTAGTTAACTGGGGTGACAGAATGCAGCCCTAGTAATTATCATGATTTTTTTAAACTGACTGATTTCGTACAACTTTGGCTTTGACTTTACTAAAAGTCCTATGTAACTCTTATAAGAATTTGGGCAATTTCCCAGTCAGTATCAGCCAGAGCAACCTCCCTATTCACCTAATAGAAGGCTTGCTTATAATCCTGAAAACAGGCAAAAAGTTGAGACTTTGAGGAGAGGGTGTAGCCTTAGGGCTAAAGCGGTCAACCATGAAGCTGGGGAACCGGGGTCGAATTTCGGCAATGACGCTCAACCTCCTGTGATTCTGGGCAAATCACTTAATATCCCCGTGCCTGACAAAAAATGAATGTGTCCTTCTGTAACGAAACTGGTGCTCATGTAAAGCACACTGACACCCGATTTCTCGTGTCTAGTTCGTGCTATAATAAACTCTAAGAAAGGAAAAAAATAGATGGAGTGGCAGATCTCAACAGCCAGAGCCAGGATAATATTGATAGTGTTGCAACTGGGTCTAAAACTTGCATGATATGCAGGAATGAGATTTTTTTTACTTCACCTAGGCCTCTACTTCTTTTAATAGAGCGCACATCTAATAAGCAATGGCTTAGATCCAGTTTACAGATTACCTTTTTTAGGTCTGGCTTGACAGTGTAAAACTTATTATTTTCGACACACAGAGAACAGGCTTCGGATTAACCCTCTTCAATAATTGGCTTGTTCAGGGCAGTCTTTTTCAATCATAGTTTTAAGGCTTGATCTATCACCTCTTGGATCATCCCAGAGGAGGATATAGATCTCATTTTATGCTGCTGTCTGTGGTGCATCATTCTGCATCGTTGTGCCTGCCCTCTTGCACTGTATGAGGAACTATTTTACATTTGAAAAGCACACTTATTCATCATGGCTTTTGTCAGGCGGTTTTGCTTGCTTCCCTTTACACTGCTGAGTCACCTCTGCTGAGTTTAGAGCTGGCATTTCTATTGCAGTGTTCAGTTACTCTTTGTTTTCTTTCGATCGGCGAAGAGGGCGTTCAATAGCAGTTTGATTTAACAGAAGATTTCTTTCTTTGCTGGAGCAGCCTCAGGTGACAACTGTTCTATTAAACATGTGCCTTGTTATTCCTGTCAGCTGTCTGTACTTCTCCACACACCGTGTGCGCCTATTGTTAAATCACCGGCATACCTCAGTGGCATTGCAATGTAAGTTATTTTTGCTGACTGAAAAGTAGTTGTGTAGCTTTCAAGTATGCAGTAGGTGCATTGGCACCGGGGCCAGGGTCCTGAAAGCCCCCTGAACCTCGCTCATTGTTCTATTTTGTCATGAAACCAGTGGTCAATACGCTTATTTTCCTTCCATGTGCTGGCACCCATGGCATGCAAAACTGAAATGCAAGAGACTTGTATATTAAATTCGGTTTTCCCAGTGTTTAGAGAGCATGTTTTCAAGACAAGACTCCTTTCCACAAACAGCCTTCATTTTACTATCTGGACCTCTAGAGTAGATCTTTGGAGCAAAAGTAGACAATTAGAAAATCACTGGTGGGGAAAATGGCAAGGAGAGCAGTGTTATCAGAATAAACAATATGGGGGCATATTTACAAGCAGGCGATAAAAAATTATCGCCGCTTTTGCTGCCGTTTTCGGCCGAAAAGCGGCGATAATTTCATCACCTAATTATCAAGGCCACGCTAATGCGTGAAACCTTGCTTTAGCGTGGAGATTCTTTACGCCCATCTTTGCATCTCTAATGAGATGCAAAGTGGGCGTTCCTGACCTAACATGACAGGAGAAATGTCGCTAAGCGACATTTCTCCTATCATCAAGCCCCACGCTATGAAGCATAGCGTCAGGAAAAGTAGCGATGGCCCCTGTTATCGCTACTTTCCTTACGCAGTTTTGGCATTAATAAAGGCTTTACCCATTTCATTTCTGTACAAGTCTACAAGGATTGGGGATGCGGAGGCAAGAATATCTATAATTGAGGATGAGATTGGGCAGCAGAAAGCGGATGTAACTTCTTTACATTCCGTGAGAGATGACATTAATTGGAAGCTCATTGCCTTAGAGAACCGTTCTAGAAAGAACAATCTATGGGTACTAGGTGTTCCGGAAGGGAAAGAAGGCAAAGACATAAGACAGTATGTCATTGACTTATTTTCAGAAGCCTTTCCCAAACTGAGTCAATGGAAGTGGGAAATAGAGCTGCAAAGAGTACATAGATTTCCCTTCCATCTGCGGGGTGGTATAAGGGGGTCAGAGGGGAAACCCAGGGCTATACTAATTTGTTTAAATAACTTTCTACTCCGGGAATCTCTGTATGATCTAGCGATGCCAGATCGGAAGAGAAATAGGAAGGGTTATGAATTTTTCATGCGAACGGATTTTTGTCAGGCCATAGTCCAACAGAGGTGGCATCTGCGCCAACTAATCCCACTATTTCAAGGCAAAGGGGCACTGGCCTTATTACTTAATCCATCTAAACTCAAAATTATTCACAAAGCTAAAACACTTTTTTTGTCTCTGAGATTGCTGCAAAAGAGTTTTTAGACACAATATAGAGGGACGGCCGTTTAGAAGCTGTTTTTTTTTTTAGGTCTTTTCATGCCAGGGGGTGGAGGGGGTGAAAGGAGTGTAGAGCTCTTGGGCTAGTTCGACAACTAGAGGAGTCGCTATTCTGAAAAGATTTGGTTGGGGTGCTTGTAAACGTGTCAAAGAAGATGTTTGGGGGCGCTGGGATATCATTGAATTATGGATTGAGGGTACCCCAATGACAATTTGCTCAATATACTGTCCCAATCTGGACGACCCAGACATGCTACATTTTTTGAGTATTGAGCTAGTGGCTTGGCCATCTTCATTGATACCTTGTGGGGATTTCAACCTCCATTTGGAGGGTGGGTTTGATATTACAAGTGATTGTCCTTATTTTGGGAAGAAACTCAAAGTTTTCAAAGCCACCAGAGGATTAACTAGAGAATTGGGATTAGTGGATGTCTGGTGTGATAATGGTAAGGGTGCCTTGGGGGAAACCTTTTATTCTGCACCCCATAGGAAACATCTGCGTCTCGAATATTTTTTTATCACAGCAGAGGAAGCAAGAAATGCCAGGATCGATATCAAACCTAAGATTATATCAGATCATAATCCTATTGTGCTGGAATTGGCTGCTAGTTGCAGATCAGCTTTAAGAGCTTGGAACTTCGAACGTAAACTTTTGCTCGATTCTTGTAACGCCCTGAACGTCTCAGGATCGTTTAACAGACACGACAATGAGGACGCAACCACTTGTGAAGGGTTAGTTCTTTTAATGAAGGCAAATAAAATACAAAGAACAAACAAAAGTTATAGTCACTGGAATCCTCCAGGCTAAGTACGTTACCAGCCCACAGCACGGATGGTCCTAACCGTCCTCTGCATATACGCCGATCCCGGCGTATGCCAACAGAGGGCAGAAATGAAATGGCCGACAATGCCAATCGGTAGGCTGTGAGGGGCACGAAGAGTGTTGGGGAGAATCGAGGAGTCAGGGAAACACCCAGCCGGGGTCTCTACCTGAAGGGAGCAGCCGCTCAACCTCTTCCTCAGACTGCACCGGGACGCGGAGTCACCTCCTGGTGATGCGTCACCGATACCCCAATCACAAGCAAGAAGACTGAACCGAGAGCAGCCGCTCGATCGATCCTGTGGACTTCCGAGTCTGTAACGCGGCAAACACCTCCTGGTGTGCGTTACAGCTGGCAGTCCCTGTGTCTCTGGTCGGGCTGGGAGTTACGACTCCAACCAGCAAAAGCGCCACTGCGCTTGGACTCAGCCGAGTCAAAAAGCGAAGCTCAATGGTTGACCGGTAGAGCTTCCGGGTCCTTCACAGGTGACGATGGGGCAAGACACGGCCCAGGGAGTAACGACTCGACCTACCTCCGTTCTTGCCTTACTGGAGCACCACTCCGGAACACTGCTCTTCACGAAGCAGGTACGTCGGTGTAAACACAATATCCGACAGCCTTGTACCTCCCGGTTCCTCCCTTTATAGGGCGTGTTTTCCTTGAGTTATGTAACAGCTCTCCTGTTTACATAAGGGCGTGTTTCCCTTGAGTTATGTAACAGCTCTCCTGTTTACATAAGGGCGTGTTTCCCTTGAGTTATGTAACAGCTCTCCTGTTTACAAAAGGGCGTGTTTCCCTTGAGTTATGTAACAGCTCTCCTGTTTACATAAGGGCGTGTTTCCCTTGTATGACAGGAATTCTTGACAGTACATCCTCCCTCTCAGCGGCTCCCCACGGGTCCAGCGCTGGCAGGAAAACGCCGATGGAACAAGGAGACCAAGCGCGGAGCATGAACCCCTTCAGCCGGTTCCCATGAATGCTCCTCCGGGCCATAGCCTTTCCACACAACCAGGTACCACAGCTTCCCCCTGCGCCATTTGGACGCCCGTATGCCCGACACTTCATACTCCACCTCCGACTCCACGCATACCGGCCTAGGTGTCCCAGACGGCTTGGAGGGTGCTGGTTTGAGCAATGATACATGAAAGACAGGGTGTATCCGCAATGACTGGGGCAAGCACACCTTCACGTTCACGGGACCCATACACTTGGTAATTCGATAGGGGCCCAAGTACTTGGGATGGAACACACTGTTCTTTCGAAACCTCATGTTTCTTGTGGATATCCAGACGTAGTCTCCAGTGCGGTACAGTGGCCCGGGCCTTCTCTTCCTATCTGCCGCAGCCTTGTATCTTCTCTTGGCCTCTATTAGGACAGCCCTTGAGCGCATCAACGTGTCTTTTATGTGTGCCACCCTGTCCGCTGTGGCGGGAATCCTGTCCTCTCTGAACGGATGTAGAAATGGCAAGAACCTGGGATGTTGGCCATAGTTGCTATAGAACGGAGATGACTGTGTGGAGCTGTGAGTGGCGTTGTTATAGGCTATCTCTGCAACCCATAGCAAGTCGACCCATTCTTCCCTGCCCTGGTCCACAAAACATCGCAGATACTGTTTGAGCGTTTGGTTCAGGCGCTCGGTTTGGCCGTCCGTTTGAGGGTGGTAGCTGGTGGACAGGGCGGTCTTAACATGCAGCGCAGTGCACCAAGTCTTCCAGAATTGCGCAGTAAACTGCGACCCCCGGTCCGACACGATCACCCCAGGTAATCCATGCAGTCGTACCACATTCTTTAGGAGTAGTGACGCCAATTCCCCGGCCGTAGGGACTCTCTTGCAGGGGATGAAGTGCCCCATTTTCGTCAAGTAATCCACCACCACCAGTATTGCCGTCATCCCCTGGTCTACCGGTAGGCCCACCACGAAGTCCAGTGATATGCTATCCCATGGTCTATCCGGGGTCGGAAGTGGATGTAAGAGCCCTTGGGTTCGGCCATGGTCGGCCTTCATGGTAGCACACGCAGGACACTCCTGTACCCACCTCCTGACATCCACTCTCATGGTTGGCCACCAGAAATGCCGTCCCATGCTAGCCACCGTTTTTTCAAAGCCCAAATGACCTGCGCATGGAGAGTCATGGCACCAGATGAATGCTTGTTTCCTTAGCCTAGGCGTGGGTATCAATAGGCACCTGCCCTTCAGGGGTATCCCGTCCTTCAGCTGCCATTCTCTGTGACTGAGGAGCCACCTCCGCCATGCGAATGACCTGATCCCTCTCTTTATTCCCCTCAGGAAAGTATCCGGTTGGATAACCCCCAATACCATCCTCGGGGAAATGATGGAACGCTCGGTTGCAGGCAAGGGTTCCTTAACTGCAGATTGACGGGACAGGGCGTCCGCCTTCCGGTTTTCCGTCCCCGGCCGATATGTGATGCGGAAGTTGAACCCCGCAAAGAAGATCATCCACCGCAGCTGCCTGGGAGAAAGGTGTCTAGTGGCCGTCATGAACTGTAGGTTCAGATGGTCCGTGTACACCGATACCACATGTCTTGCCCCCATCAACCAATGCCTCCATTCGGTGAAGGCGTCCTTGATTGCGAGAAGCTCCTTCTCCGCAATATGGTAGTTGCGTTCGGCGTCGTTGAGTTTGCGGGACATGTACGCAACGGGATGAAGCACCCCTGTGTCGTGGTTGCGTTGGGACAAGATAGCCCCCAGCGCCACATCCGACGCGTCCGCTTCCACCACGTAGGGGAGATCCGGATCGGGGTGAGCCAACACCGGCGCCTTACCAAAGGCGCTTTTCAGGGCCTCAAAGGCTTTGTTCGCTTCAGGGGACCAGACAAACTCCTTGGACTTCCTCAGTAGCTGTGTGATTGGGGCCACCACTCCTGAAAATCCATCTATAAACCGCCTGTAAAAGTTGGCGAAGCCAATGAAACTTTGGACGTCCTTCACGCTTTGGGGCACTGGCCATTCTTTCACCGCCTTGATCTTTCGTTCTGCCATCTCCTGTCCCTCTGGACTCAGCATCACTCCGAGGAATTCCACGGATGTGACGTGGAAGTCACACTTGCTGAGTTTACAAAACAGCATGTTTTCCCTCAGCTTTTGGAGCACAGCTTTGACGTGGTGTACGTGCTCCTCCACACTGGACGAATAGATGAGGATGTCGTCGATATATACAACCACGTAGATATCCAACTCCTCTCTGAATACCTCATTCAAAAAGTACTGAAAGGCTGCCGGGGCGTTGCACAGACCGAACGGCATGACGAGGTACTCAAAAAGGCCGAACCTGGTCTTAAAGGCGGTCTTCCACTCGTCTCCGTCCCTCATGCGCACCAGATGGTATGCCCCTTTCAAATCCAACTTGGTGTAGATACGAGCTTTCTTGACCTGTTCCAGAAGTACACTGATGAGAGGCAAGGGGTACCGATTTTTTATGGTTATCGCATTCAATGCCCTAAAGTCCACACAGGCTCTCAGCTCCCCATTAGCCTTCGGGATGAAGAAGAGTGGCGAGGCGGCCGGAGACTTGGACGGGCGGATGAATCCTAGCTTGAGGAGTTTATCCAGGTACCCCCGGAGATGCACGTTTTCAGGCTCCGTCAGGGCATACAGCCTGCCGCTGGGAACGCTGGCCCCTGGCACCAGGTCGATCTGGCAGTCAAACTGTCTATGTGGTGGTAGCACTTCCGCCTTCACCTCATCAAATACATCCTCAAAACTGTGAGAAGCCTGGGGGAGAGCCACATCTTTTTCTGCCGCTGTAGCCACCGTCTGACTCCCGCTCTCATCTGCGTCAAGGGATTCCGTTCTTATTCCACAATGCAGGATGCAATACGGTGACGTCATTTCGATGCGATGTGTTGGCCAATCCACAAAGGGGTTGTGTTTCTGTAGCCACGGCAATCCCAATATGACGCCATATTGGGGCGCTCTGTGGAAATATGGATTTTTCTGGTCAGTTATGTCCCCTATCTTGGACCCCAACGGTTCCATGTGCATGTCACAAGTACATGTATGTTCCCTCCAGTTCCAGTTATGAAGACGCAAATACATGTGCGTCCACCGTCAACATGTCCTTTGACAGATCTGCCATGAATAGGCCGGATATTCCATTCCTAAATATGAAAGGCCACCGGCTTTATATGGTTCACTTATGCCACTTTACAGTCCAGGCAAGTAGGCCCTGATTCTGTCATCAAAACTCCTCTTGCCTTCTGCCTCTGAAAGCTCCAGTCCGAGCCTGCATCTGTGACCATGAACTTTGTCTCATTCTCTGCGCGGCTCACGAAGCCTGACATCAGCCTACTCTCTGCCAAGAACTGTATTTCACCTTCGAATTATCTGCCTCCCCCTCAGCCGATGCATTCCTGCCTAGTAGTTTAAGTAAACATTCTTCCAGTTACCAAGCAAAAAGGCCCATCTTCTCTGTCCTCATGCAAGTAATTCATAGCCCTGTTACCATGGAATATTCCTACCCCCTCGCATTCAGTGTAGACACTTAGACGCTTGTACACGCACGCACAGTCAGTATAGAATAGATTCTGTCCGAGAGTCCCTCTTTTATGGATAACATAGTTCTTTAAACATAGGATGTTAGATATGATTTGGGATTAGGTTGACTTGACCCCCCAGACTTCTCGTCTCCACATATAGAGCTAAATGTCAAGTCCCCGTCACCCCCTAGTTACACGTCAATTACACGTCATACTGCTGCGCGCGCATCTATGCCAAGTATTATCTTATAGATCCACCTATGTATTACATCATAATCAATCATGTTCCTTTTTACTCATTATTACACCCATTTTCGGTTACGCAGACCAAACGTCAATGTCCTTATCAATTGTTACGCCTACTGTATTCACTTCATTATAATGTATGTACTATAAAAGTTACTTCTTGTCAATAAAGTATGTACTTCACTTCCTGAACCCCCGTGGTGATGGAACTTGAAGCATCCGATTATAATCGATCACCGGAATAAAGCCCATTCCGAAACTCTAATATCACGGATTCTGCCTCTCATTTTACTGAGCTATTTTATAATGTTTCTGTATCAAATTCAGTCCCGGTAAAGGAATTTTTATTTACCACATGATGGCGCCCGAACAGGGACACTTTCTCATCTCACGCGCCGGCGGTGAGTAGCAGGCCCGGTATCCTGCCACAGCTGGACGGACAATAAACGCGTACCAACAGGATTTCCTGTATCTCCCTCCGGTCAAGCGGGGGCGACTGAGACTGCGATCAACACCCAGACGAGGCGGTGAGAAGTGCGAAGTATCCCGACCAGAGCCTAGCTGAGAGAGCAAGATCCGAGGTACACAGAGACCCACCAGTTCGAAGTCAAGCCCAGTTTCCGACGAGGCGAGTCGAGTCCAGTCCGGTTCAAGTTCAAGTTACCGAGGCCTTCCGTTTCCGAAGCTACCCGGTGAGTACCATTACTGGGGAGGCATTTCTGACGTGCACATAGGTTGTGCCGGTCAAGACGGGTTTGGGTACACAAATCCGGTCTGCACTGTTTTAGCAGTGTATCTGTACTGTTTAGCAGTATATCAAGTATTCCGAAGTATCTAGTAAGTGTCAAGAATTAAGCATGGTGATTTAGTTATGCAGACGATCATCATTGTTGTTTCAGTTAAAGGTTTAATGTTTTAATGTTTAATGTGTTAAACGTCCTGCATATTGTGGTATGAATGGTTGTCCATTATTGTGCTTTTGTATTTAGTGTGTTCAAGATTAAGTATCAGATCAGATTGTCAATATGCCGCTCTTCTCGAAATTAAGACAGATCACTACTAGAAAGGGGGTACTTGAAGAAGCCGTCCCTATTCCTCCTAGGGATACTCCAGGGCACTTCATGAATCACAAACATGGCTTAGACGCTATATTATTTCTTGATTTATGGGTAGACTACACCAAGGGATTACCAGAAAGTCAGAGATGGCCCGCAGCGGGAACCTGGGATGCAGAGTGCATCATGAAAGTCGAGGAAGAGTTATGGAAAAGGAAAGTCAGACATTCACAGAAAGACGCCGTTGAGTTATGGCGTAAAGAATCTCATAGACGTACAGAAAAAGCACGTAGACAGGAAGAGAAGAGTAAAGAGAGTTCAAACAAAATTCAAGAAAATCTATTAATTGAGGAAGGTATCCGAGTGAAATCAGAACAAGTAGACAGACAAAGAAATGCCCTTATGAATGGTATGTATCCCCTTCTGGCCGAAGGATTACCTAAGGCTACTCCAGAGATACCGAAAGACTTGCCACCCCCATTATTCCCAATCAAGGTACATCCTAAGGGGCATCCTAGAACCGCAGAGGATGTTTTTCTTTCCTCATATTTAGATGACGCAGCTCCCGAGTATGCTAATTCCGCCCCACGTAGACCGCATACCAGGGAGGTCCAACGCCAAGATCCAGCACCCGTATCCCTACAGCAACAAATCGAGTCACAAGTTCCGGCAAGCACATCTGTTTCTGCATCTGTTCCTACAGGTACTTCTATAGCTGAGTCCACGCCTATAGTTGCTGTGTCACGTTCGACGAATCCTTTCACACCCGACGCCCCAGACGGGGCCACGGGAGGTGCTACCAATATTTTTTCTACGCCACCTAGAATAAATAAACTTATTTTCCAAGAGTCAGCGCATTCACGTACACCCAAATTCGTAAGTGATCGTACGCTTAAGGAACTTCTTATAGATTGTAGATATGACCCGGTGCTCGGTAAAGAGGACGAAATGATCCTGGCATCATTACGTATCAGACGAGCCGCAGGGTATTTAGCGAAGCTACCAGGAATGACTGCGTATCTAGATAAAATATATCATTTTGTTCAAACAGGGCGAGATCCAGAATGTATTAACAGAGCTATGGAATACCAGAAAGTAGAGATACAGGGGGATCTGTTGCGTTTCCTCATAAACTGTGTGATCAGAAATCAAGACCGACCGGGGGTAGATCCGGAAGCAATGAAAATTCTTACAAAATGGAGCCAGAATATATCAGAAGGGAGACACGATAAGCAAAATTGTATAATAGCCATGTGCCGAAAGATCCGTAAAGAAATAGAACGCATACACGAAGAGAGATTAGAGACAGACGAGTTCGAGCAAAGCGAGGAAGAAGGGTCAGGACTGCCCGCCGGACAGTCAGACACCATAGCCTATGTAGGTAGAGGAAGATCTTGTAATAGGAATCAGACTAGATGTCATACTGACCCAATACGTCCAATATGTCCAGATAATGACAGGAATTTCCAAATACCTATAATTAACATAAGGTCTAACGAGCATTCGTTCCAAACCGCCGACAAACTACTCCGAGAACGAAGGGGTTATCATTTTCTCGACTCTATGGATGAACAAGATTTAGCGAGGGCAGCTGTTCATTGGGTGGACAGTCCCGGAAAATATAGTGATGAGACAGTAGTACGCACATTTTTGAATCTCACCCCAGATGAGCAGAGGTTAGCTGGGATTTATATGATTCAACAACTCATTATACTATATCAGAGTCAGCATTCGGACCCTGGTCCCTTACCTGACATATTGACTGAATTGCTTATGAATAAATGGAGAGGTCCAGGTACCAAATTAATTAAAGAAATTCTAGTATCTAGAAAGCAGTATATTCTTTTTGTATGCTCAGAGCATGTCTCATTGCCTGCCAAGGAAAGAACCACGTATCACCTGGATAGACAGAATCCCTTACGAGAAGTACACCCAATAAAAGGCGAGGACAATCAGTTTAAACGTGTATTTGTATATACGCCTATATCGAAAATAGAATTGTTAGAAATGAAGAAAGTAGTACCCAGTCATGACAAGGACCCAGCGGGTTTTCACCGAGAAATTAAAGACATGTTACTCATGGGAGAGTATACCTACCCCGACATCATGACAATATTAAAGGTGTTGATGCCTGCTGGCATTTATGAGAAACTCAAGGAAAAAGAGTGGGAGGTAGGTGATCAAAAGATAGAATGGTCAGCATTAGAAGCAGAAGAAAGGGCCCGAGGTCCAGGTTCGGGGCTTGGGGACAAAACTAAAGCACTACCAGGTCTACTAGTACAGGTACTGCCACGTTTATTAACTACGAAAAAGGAAGATTGGGGTACAATTTCAGCCTGTAAACAGAAGCAAGATGAAGACACTAGCGATTACTATGCCCGATTCGAGAAATGTTTTGGTATAAATAGTGGCATAAGAGCAAGTAGCGAATCATACCCGCATCTGTTTGTAACAAAATTAGTGGAAAATGCCCTGCCCCCAGTAAAGAATAGAGTATTAAAATTCGAGAGTACCTGGCAAGGTAACACTCCAACACAAATGTTACAAATGTTACAGTACCACCACAATAGAATTAAAGAGGAACAAGAACATGAACACAGACGCATGAAAGACACGAAAATGAAAATGCTAGTTTCCCAGACAGTTCCAGCTGAAGGACATAAAAAGGGTATGACACATTCCGATTCAGCAGGACCTGTAAAAGGGACATGCAATTATTGTAAAAAGCCAGGTCATTACGTACACGACTGTCCAGTTTTAAAACATAATATCGCCATAGGTAAAACACAAGAAAGATCACGGCCACTAAGACAAGATCAGAATGAACAAGGAGCTACGCAGCATGCCCAGGCCATGCCAGCCGCACAACAGCCAATACAGTTTGTGCCAGCTGCACCACCGTTGCCTGCTGCTGCCACACAGACAACAACACGACAAATGTATCAGACTGCACAGTATGAATATCCGGAGTATCAACGTTACGCATGAACTAGCCTAGAGAGGGAAGTTGACTTACCCCTTATCGAGATTCCTGTAGATCAAGAAGGACCTTATGTACATAGTGAATTATTAGGTCAAGATAGAAAATTTTTACTCGATACAGGGGCAAGTCGAACAACTATAAAATGTAGTGAAGTCCCAGGGGCACCCCTCTCAGGCTCACAGAATATTTCCCTTGGTTTTTCAGGAAAACCTATTGTTAATGAAGTGTCACAGCCTCTTCCACTTACGATAGGACCTCTGACCCGAACTACAGATTTATTGCTTACTAAATCATGTCCAGAGAACTTGTTAGGAATAAAAACGTTGAAAGCCCTAGGAGCCATAATATGTTGTTCTCCGGAAGGAGTAAGGTTGTTTTTACGTGATTTTAAAGGTCACTATGTATCTAGAGACATGGATCCCCGACTGCAGACTTTACCTACACATCTATGGGCACAAGGCCCTACTGATGTTGGTTGCATGAATATTACACCATATCGAGTCACCCTAAAGGCAGGAGTGGTGCTACCACGAATGCGACAATACAAGCTACCACCAGATGCTGTAACGGCTTTACTACAAATCATTGACGAGCTTATTGCCCAAGGAGTAGTTGTAGAAACAGACTCCAATGTATGTAATTCACCGATAATTCCGATTCTTAAACGAACAGATCCTACAGCGCCGCCAGTATATCGATTGGTTATTGATCTGCGCGAGTTAAACAAATGCATTGTGCCACAATTTCCTGTGGTCCCAGATATCTCGTCATTATTGACAGCTATTGATTCCGAAGCAACATTCTTTACTGTAATTGATCTCAAAAATGCCTTTTTCAGCGTCCCAATAGATCCGGAAAGCCAATATTTGTTCGGATTTAGTTTAAATGGGCGTAGCTTTAAATTCACCCGCGCACCTCAAGGATTTACAGAAAGCCCCAGCATCTATAGCCAAGCACTGAAACGAGAACTTGACAGTATCCACATGCCAGTTAACACTGCTCTGCTTCAATACGTCGATGATCTGCTGATCACCGCCCGAAGCGAACTCAAATGTGAAAAAGCATCACTGACAGTTTTACAATTTCTAGCCGAAAAGGGGCACAAGGTGTCCCCTTCTAAGCTGCAATTCTGTGTCCAGCGAGTTGTTTATCTTGGACACTCGCTGGACAAGGAGGGAAGGCAGCTTACACCCGACCGCATTCAGTTGATAGCTAACATGTCAATACCCAAGACACAAAAGGAGGTGCGGGCTTTCATAGGCCTCACTTCATATTGTAGACAGTGGATCCCTCAGTATGCATTTCTAGCAAAACCACTCATTCAATTGACAACACAGGAGGCAGCCACACCGACTGTTCTCCCTTGGACTCAGGAACACACACAAGCTTTTGAAAGCTTAAAGAAAGCTTTATGTCAAGCACCCGTTTTAGCAACGCCATGTTACAGAAAACAGTTTACACTCTTTGTTACAGAACGCGAAGGTACTGCCTTGTCAGTACTCACACAGGAACAAGCAGGAGCACACAAACCATGTGCTTATTTTTCTAGTACATTAGATCCCGTAGCTCAGGCTTTGCCTGCATGCCTAAAATCAGTAGCAGCAACAGCTTTAGCAATCAGACAAAGCGATGCCATAGTGTTAGGACATCCATTGACAGTTCAAGTACCACACGCAGTAGAGGTTCTTGTAAATAGAACGCAAACACAACACTTGACTATAGCGCGACTTACAGGATACGAGCTTACATTGTTTCAGCCACATATAGAAATCAGACGCTGTAACACATTGAATCCTGCCACACTTTTACCAGTAGTCGGAACAGACCCACTAGCCCACGACTGTATTGAAGTTATTACTATAACGACAAAACCCAGACAAGACTTGACAGATGTCCCATTGTCAGATCCAGACCTGACCTTGTATGTAGATGGTTCATGCATGAGAACAAGTACAGGAGAGTTAGTAGCCGCCTACGCAGTCACAACAGATACTGAGGTCATTGAAACTAATCGTATAAATACTTTGTCAGCTCAAGCCGCAGAACTTATCGCTCTGACACAAGCCTGTATTCAAGCCATGAATAAAAAAGTCAACATATACACTGATTCACGTTATGCATTCGGAGTTGTACATGACTTCGGCGTGCTGTGGCGAGAGAGAGGTTATTTAACTTCCCACGGTGCCCACATTCAGCACGGACCCCTCATTCATGCATTATTAGATGCAATACATCTACCCACTGAAATATCAATTATGAAATGTAAGGCCCATACAAAGGTTACTGATATCATTTCCCAAGGCAATGATCTAGCCGACAGAACAGCTAAACTGACTGCTCAAACTCAAACCCCCGATATGACAAAGACAATAGTCCCGACACCGACACATTGTATGACAGTTAAAGATCCTACTCTTGACGTAATTGACATACAGACACATGCTACACCAGACGAAATAAAGAAATGGACTGAATTAGGAGGGATCCAAACGGACCAAGGATGGATGATGAAGGAAAGGTCTGTATGGTTCCTTCCTGATTCAATGGTCCAAGTCATAATTAACACTATACATAGTCCAGCACATTTAGGAGAAAAAGCTATGCTAGACAGCATTCAACACATTTGGTTCAATAAACATTTACGAGCAGCAGCAAAACAAAAGGTCCGTACCTGTATGATCTGTTGTCAGTTCAACCCAGGAAAAAGCGTTCCCGTAGAACAGGGTGGATTTCATACCCCTAATCATCCTTTTGAAGTACTCCAGATGGATTATATCCAGATGGAACGATGTCGAGGATTCAAATATGTTCTCGTAGTTGTTTGTGCTCTGTCCCGTTGGACGGAGGCATACCCGGTTTCAGATTACACTGCCCCGACTACTGCCAAACAGTTGGTTCGAGAATTCTTCCCACGATACGGTTTACCACGTGCTGTTTACTCAGATAACGGCCAGCCGTTCTCATCCGAATTAATGAAACACGTTTCACTTCTGTTAGGATATCAGTGGAAATTCCACTGTGTCCGACACCCCGAGGCAGCAGGTCTCGTAGAAAGACATAACCAGATACTGAAAATCAGAATGTCCAAAATATGCAGAGAGAAAGGTGTCGACTGGGTAGTAGCGTTACCAGTTGCACTCTTTTACATGAGAATGGTAGCACACTCTCGAACAGGGCTATCCCCGTATGAGGTGATCTTCGGCAGACCACCAAATATGTGGGGGACGCCTATACCACGCAAAATAACTGATGTTGACTGTAATATGCTGACAGATTACTTGGCTTCCTTGATGTCTGCACTACAATCTTCTCGTTCACAGGTAGCTGCAGCCTTTCCCGACAACACTGAGGTGAAATCCCATGACGTTGTTCCGGGTAATCTTGTCTTTGTGAGGAATTTCGACCGAAAGACTCAGCTGGAGCCCAGGTGGAAAGCACCCAAGTTGGTCCTGTTGACCACAAGAACAGCCGTGAAGATCGAGGGCCGCAAGGGCTGGATTCATTCAAGCCATATCAAGAAATTTCATGGACTATCCTCGGATATAGACATTGTGCCCTGCACTCCCTCACAGACTGATACAAAACTCCCTTTTGTTGAACCTAACAAATCTGAAAACTACAAACTAAAGCTTAGGCCCAACCAGTCGAGCAATTTGATTGTTTAAGTCCTCTCCAAGGTGAAGCGGTTGAATTGTCTCTGACATGTATCCCTTGGACCTGAATAGAGAAAATACCCGAAAAATGTTGAAACGACAGGCGTATTGTAAATCACTGCGTAGCCACTGCATAGTGACATTATTAATTTTGTTTTTATTGAGTCTTTTAATAATCATTACAAGTATGTTGTTGCACATATATTACCCTATTTCTAGACATGTTTATAATGTTGCTGCTGAACATTCTTTTAGTGATTTACCTCCGCATGAATTGTCTTATAGACTTGCGCTGCGCAATAACACTTTCATTAGTATGTTACATCATTCCCATCAGACTAGTAATGCCACCAATTGTTGGGTGTGTGGCCGACTCCCTCCCTATCAGAATTATGAAGGAGTCCTGCCTTTCTTTCCACATCCATTTACACATAATGGCTCCTGTGGAGCATGGTTTAGCTTAATTAATTCCATAGACTCAGACACAGCAGTTTACCAAGATCATTGGATATGGGGAAATCTGAACCTAGCTTTACTCAAGGTCTGTTACCCTGACAAGGAGGGTCGCCCCAAAGGAACAGGAACTGATCTAGAAAATGAAGTATATGGATTAGGTAATTTTACACCTAATCTCATGATTCTAAATGTCGTATCTGAAATTGAACTAGTCTTACCCACCATGTCAGTATTCCCAGCGAGGGGTGAATTATGTGTAAGAAAGGTTGGTTCCATACATATGGGCCATAGTAAATGCACTACTATAGTAGAATTCAGTGATCAAGGAAAATCTTCATTTAGAGCTTCTCGCCACTCCTACTTTATATGTGGTCAGACTGCATATATGCGTCTACCTCTAGATTGGGATGGTACCTGCTACATTGCATTCCTTTTGCCACCTGTTTTCCTAGCTCCTCCTGATTATTACAGAAATATTCATTTAGTACACAACAGAGAACGGAGAGATCTCCCCATTGTCGATTACACTGAGACGGCATGGGACAAGTATGTAGATTTTAATAAAGGCATCTTTCCCTATATAGGTACTGTTACTAATAGTAAGCTGATACGTAGATTAACTAGAACCCTTGAAGCAGTAGTGAATGAGACTATTTCCGCCTTAGGCAATTTAACGGAAGAGCAGTCTGCTATGCGGATTGTTGTGCTTCAAAATCGTCTTGTCCTTGACGTCATCCTGGCTGATAGGGGCGGAGCTTGTAGGGTCATCGGATCAAGCTGCTGCGTATTCATACCAGAAAATTCGCCATCTGTATATAAAGCCATCACTCGCCTTCATAAGATTGTAAGCCAGATACACCAGAACCCAGGCACTTGGACTTGGTCCAGTTGGTTTTGGAATGCGGTATCAGCCTGGGGATGGAGAGTTTTATCCTTCCTAGGTATTGGCCTTCTCATACTATTCAGTTGCTGTCTATGTCTACAATGTGGACCAGCGATTTGTGGTCTGTGTGCCACATCGTGCATTCCACATCAAGATTTTCATTCAAGATCCCGGAAGAAGAAAGAAGAACAAATGATGCTATATGAACAGATCAATGGATTGATGAAGATTGATATCTCTTGAAGGGCAAGTAGGGGACAAGGAGGGAATGTGGAAATATGGATTTTTCTGGTCAGTTATGTCCCCTATCTTGGACCCCAACGGTTCTATGTGCATGTCACAAGTACATGTATGTTCCCTCCAGTTCCAGTTATGAAGACGCAAATACATGTGCGTCCACCGTCAACATGTCCTTTGACAGATCCGCCATGAATAGGCCGGATATTCCATTCCTAAATATGAAAGGCCACCGGCTTTATATGGTTCACTTATGCCACTTTACAGTCCAGGCAAGTAGGCCCTGATTCTGTCATCAAAACTCCTCTTGCCTTCTGCCTCTGAAAGCTCCAGTCCGAGCCTGCATCTGTGACCATGAACTTTGTCTCATTCTCTGCGCGGCTCACGAAGCCTGACATCAGCCTACTCTCTGCCAAGAACTGTATTTCACCTTCGAATTATCTGCCTCCCCCTCAGCCGATGCATTCCTGCCTAGTAGTTTAAGTAAACATTCTTCCAGTTACCAAGCAAAAAGGCCCATCTTCTCTGTCCTCATGCAAGTAATTCATAGCCCTGTTACCATGGAATATTCCTACCCCCTCGCATTCAGTGTAGACACTTAGACGCTTGTACACGCACGCACAGTCAGTATAGAATAGATTCTGTCCGAGAGTCCCTCTTTTATGGATAACATAGTTCTTTAAACATAGGATGTTAGATATGATTTGGGATTAGGTTGACTTGACCCCCCAGACTTCTCGTCTCCACATATAGAGCTAAATGTCAAGTCCCCGTCACCCCCTAGTTACACGTCAATTACACGTCATACTGCTGCGCGCGCATCTATGCCAAGTATTATCTTATAGATCCACCTATGTATTACATCATAACCAATCATGTTCCTTTTTACTCATTATTACACCCATTTTCGGTTACGCAGACCAAACGTCAATGTCCTTATCAATTGTTACGCCTACTGTATTCACTTCATTATAATGTATGTACTATAAAAGTTACTTCTTGTCAATAAAGTATGTACTTCACTTCCTGAACCCCCGTGGTGATGGAACTTGAAGCATCCGATTATAATCGATCACCGGAATAAAGCCCATTCCGAAACTCTAATATCACGGATTCTGCCTCTCATTTTACTGAGCTATTTTATAATGTTTCTGTATCAAATTCAGTCCCGGTAAAGGAATTTTTATTTACCACAGCTCGGATGATGTTAAAATTGATTTGTTCCAAATGGTTCCTCCCATATCTCATCGGAAGGACCCCCGTGTGCTGTCCGATGGGCCCCGTCACCAATCGCCTTCCGTCTACCGCATAGACGTCTTCGGGTACTGCTTTGGGAAGAAGCACTAGCCCTAGCCTGCATGCCTCGTTGTGGTCCATAAACATGCCAGTGGCCCCTGAATCCACCATGGCCACAACGGGTATCCACTGGTCATGCACTCCCACGTGCACCGTGATAAACAGGTGTCGTTGTCCCTTAGTGACCGAGTTGGAAAGTGAAGGGATGGATGAGTGACTCCGAGATGCCCCTTCTCTGGTCTTGGAGTCCTCTAGTTTTCCGCCGGTATGTCCACCACGGCTGTTACCGACCGGTTGGCCCGATAACGTGACGTCTTCGGTTTGGCAGGGCATTCACGTACGTAGTGGCCTTTTTTGCCACAATATAGGCACAATCCTTGTTTACGGCGTGACTCTTTCTCCGTGGCTGTGAGGCTCGCTCGTATTGCGCTGATGTCCATGGGTTCTCCCTTGGATGCGGAGGAAGTTTCAGGACTTCCCACCGTCACATAGGATGGAAGGGATTTTCCTTTTCTCCCATGATCCCCCTTTCTTTCACTTAGCCTATGTTCCAGCCGTAATACCAGGTTGATAAGGCCCTCACATGTCTTGGGTTGAGGGTCAATATGAGCCACGGCGTCCTTGAGCTCATCGCACAGCCCTTGATGGAAGAGCGCCGTCTGTTTAGCAACAGGCCACTTGGTTTCCGCAACCAGCCTTCGGAACACATTGAGATACTGCACCAGGTCGTTGGATCCCTGTCTCAACTCAAGCATTTCACTGTCCGCCGTGTACGAGTCAGCCCTTCTGTCGAATACCTTCAGGAATTCCTCGCGAAAAGCACCCCAATCACATAAGTGGGGGTCGTCCCTGCTCACCAGAGGTACGGCCCATTGTGCCGCGTTTCCAGCCAAATAGGATATAAGGAAAGCCACACGAGCCTGACTCGTGGGGAACGCCTTTGGTTTGCACGATAAATGTAGCGCCACTTGTGTGAGGAATACCTGCACTGTGTTAGGATCCCCACTGTACCTCTCTGGTGTTGCCAAGGGGATGGCTACCGGCATTTCCACTACTACCGCAGGGGTCTGGTTCGTGAGGGAGGTGCTGGGCGTGAGCGGGTCCAATTGGATAGCATCCAGTCTGGCTTTTACATCGGCTGTTTCTTGCCTAGAGGCAGCCACTTCAACTTGCATGGCCAATAAAGCAGCCAGCACATCATCAAGTGTTGCCATGTCTGTTATCGACCGGGAGACAGTTAGTGTTATTAAGGTCGGATATTTTGTAACGCCCTGAACGTCTCAGGATCGTTTAACAGACACGACAATGAGGACGCAACCACTTGTGAAGGGTTAGTTCTTTTAATGAAGGCAAATAAAATACAAAGAACAAACAAAAGTTATAGTCACTGGAATCCTCCAGGCTAAGTACGTTACCAGCCCACAGCACGGATGGTCCTAACCGTCCTCTGCATATACGCCGATCCCGGCGTATGCCAACAGAGGGCAGAAATGAAATGGCCGACAATGCCAATCGGTAGGCTGTGAGGGGCACGAAGAATGTTGGGGAGAATCGAGGAGTCAGGGAAACACCCAGCCGGGGTCTCTACCTGAAGGGAGCAGCCGCTCAACCTCTTCCTCAGACTGCACCGGGACGCGGAGTCACCTCCTGGTGATGCGTCACCGATACCCCAATCACAAGCAAGAAGACTGAACCGAGAGCAGCCGCTCGATCGATCCTGTGGACTTCCGAGTCTGTAACGCGGCAAACACCTCCTGGTGTGCGTTACAGCTGGCAGTCCCTGTGTCTCTGGTCGGGCTGGGAGTTACGACTCCAACCAGCAAAAGCGCCACTGCACTTGGACTCAGCCGAGTCAAAAAGCGAAGCTCAATGGTTGACCGGTAGAGCTTCCGGGTCCTTCACAGGTGACGAAGGGGCAAGACACGGCCCAGGGAGTAACGACTCGACCTACCTCCGTTCTTGCCTTACTGGAGCACCACTCCGGAACACTGCTCTTCACGAAGCAGGTACGTCGGTGTAAACACAATATCCGAAAGCCTTGTACCTCCCGGTTCCTCCCTTTATAGGGCGTGTTTTCCTTGAGTTATGTAACAGCTCTCCTGTTTACATAAGGGCGTGTTTCCCTTGAGTTATGTAACAGCTCTCCTGTTTACATAAGGGCGTGTTTCCCTTGAGTTATGTAACAGCTCTCCTGTTTACATAAGGGCGTGTTTCCCTTGAGTTATGTAACAGCTCTCCTGTTTACATAAGGGCGTGTTTCCCTTGTATGACAGGAATTCTTGACAATTCTGTTTATTGTGAGCAAATGTGTAAATTGATCTCTGAATGTTTTAATCATAATCGGGGGTCTGCTTCAGACCCTATTGTTTGGGATGCCTTTAAGGCAGGGATCCGGGGGGAAAAATTAAGTTACTCTATTAATAAACAGTGAAAATTGCGCTGTGAAGTTCAGGATGGGATGAACAAATTAAGGCTATTGGAAATTGAACTTATGAAGGCTATTGTTAACGGCCAAAATATTGAACAAATCGTAAGTGACATAGCGGTCCAAAAAACTGAGCACATATCAGAATTTTGCCACGAAATTAGCCACTGAAATTGCCGTATATAGAGCTGAATTGTACGAAGTTGGGGAAAACTCTGGTCGAATATTGGCAAAAAGACTACATCAGAGAGAGGTAGCCAATAGGATTGACAAGATTCAGGATCATCTTGGGCAAGATGTGGATAAGTCAAGAGAAGTACTTGATGTGTTTAGCAAATACTATCATCAGCTGTATACAGAAGATGCTATTATCGGAGTTGAAGAGAAATTGGATGAATTCTGTGTTGATATTGAAACTCAAAAATTGACACAGGAACAAATAGAACAACTAGATGCAGACATTACTTGGGAGGAAGTGGAGGCAGCAATAATATCATTGGCAGCAGGTAAGGCTGTCGGTCCCCATGGCATTCCCCTTGAATTTTATAGGACTTTTCGACAGTTAAAACCAGAATTTATGATTTTGTTTTTGGCCTCGCGAAGAGGGATTGCGCCAGTGTCTTGGCGTAAAACCACTATTATTGTTTTTTTGAAAAAGGCTAAACCTGATCTATTGCCTACGTCATACAGACCAATATCATTAATCAACTCTGATAGTAAGATTTACTCTAAGGTTATTTCTAATCGCCTAGCTGGTGTTATCTCTACACTGGTTTCCAATTTTCAACATGGGTTTATTCCTGGCAGAGACACTGCAGACCATGTGAGGCGTGTGATCTCTTTTTTGGATTGGGCACAAGCAACCAATACTACATTGGGGGTAATCCTGTTGGATGCCGAGAAGGCATTCAACAGGGTTTCCTGGCCCTTTATGTGGGAGGTTTTAAGAAGGAAGGGATTTGTCCCTAAGATACGGCAAGCAGTTAGGAAATTATATATCAGTCCGGAAGCAAGCATACGAATCTCCGGACAAGAATCGGATTTATTTAAGATAGGTCGAGGCACTAGACAAGGATGTCCTTGTTCACCCTTATTATTTGCTCTTTATATTGATTTTTTTCTGAATAAGTTGAATTGCCTTAAAGACAAGAAACCAGTACAACTCCGGCATATGGAGTATAGAGCACTGGCCTATGCCGATTATATTGTTGTTGTCACAAGAGATATTGTTACTGCACTTCCTGAAATTGATAAATTGGCATCTCAGTTTGGGAATTTCTCAGGATATAAATTAAATTTATCTAAAACGCAAGTACTTTATTCAGGTGGGGATCCTCCTGTAAATGTGGCCATTATCTCAGAAGTTACATATCTGGGGATTAAAATTTCAATGCCCATTAGTAACATTCCAGAGTTAAATATGAATCCTGTACTGACAAGGGTGAATTTAATATTGGAGCGGCTGGATCATTTGCACCTATCTTTATATGAAGATCAAATGTATGAAAAATTGTGGTATTACCAAAGGTCTTATATATGTTTAGAACATTTCCATTAGAATTTCCTGTGTCATGTTTTAAGAGGTTAGAACAAATCTGTTCTAGATTCTTATGGGGATACAGTCGACATAGAAGGGCCTATAAAAAAATGGTGCTGCCAAAAGATCGTGGTGGCTTGGGCATGCCACATTTTATGCTGTATTATTGGGCAGCTGAGTTGTCAGGGACAGAGCTAAAATTTTGCCTTGCCATAGACCATCAATATATGAATTTAGGCTGAGGGATGAGACTATGGAATGCCTGGTCAAAATAATTTAACGAAGTTACTTTAAGAAAAACAAATTTAAAATACTTAGGGCAGCTTATTCTGTTTGGAAGCAAGTCAAGCGGCACCTTGGCATTTTTAAACTGAATGCATATACTCCATTTTCAGCTGCTGGGCTGCTTCCAGTAATCTTTCGAGATCAGGTCACCGACAGATGGGGATTAAAAGGGATTCACTGTTTAGGGGATTTATGTGATGATGGTCAGTTGGTAACGTTTGCGGACTTGCAAGTGAAATTTGGTTTAGCTAAACATGAATTCTTTAAATATCTCCAAATCCGTAGCTATTTCGATAAGCAAGGGCCTGGATTCAGACAACAGCTTGCTAGGATCCAGCTTATTGAAAGAATGAAGAAAAATACATTTATTGGTCAATTTTATTTACAACTAATTGAGACATTTCCTGATGATTTAGATGTCTGTCAAGGAAAATGGGTAAGGAAACTGGGGTTAGAGGATGATAACATCAGGGAATCCTTGGGATTTGCTAATCAGGTTTTGATGACCGGAAGGATGCGCACTCAACATTACATGGCCATTTATGATCTATATTATACCCCAAGTAAGATCTCAAAATGGGGGACATCTGTTGGGGTCAAATGTAATAGATGTGGTCAACATGCAGCCGATTGAGTTCATATGTTCTTTCTTTGTCCTAAATTAGAGGAATTATTTAGAGAAATTGAGCAGTTCTTAGGTACAATATTGGGATCCTCTGTAAACATAACTGGGGAATTCGTCTTGATAGGGGTTGGCTCAGATATTACTGCACAGACTAGATCAAGAATTATGGTATCTTTTTTGTTCATCTGTATGGCAGAGATAAGGGCCTGTATTACGAAGGAATGGATCCGTCCTGATCCACCGACATTCTTGAACTGGCGGTCAAGATATTAGCCATGTATAATTTAGAAATAGCACTATATAGAACTAAGGGGAAGAGGAAGAGGGCTATGGGAGCCAAGATTTGGTCAACCATAACAGATTGGATTCAGTAGGAAATATTGTTACTTTCTTTTATGCTTACTATTATCTATTTCTGTATTAGTCTGTATTACGTTTTTTGAATGTATGTTTATTTTATGTACTATAAACTTGCTGCCTTAAGTTTATAATTATGTATGTGAAACTGTGCTAATCCTTTGCAGCAAAGTGGGAAAAATCAATAAAGATTTTTTTAAAAAAAATTACACATTTCATTTAAGTTAAGCCTGTCTGCTCTGTGCCATAGCTATCAGGGATTGAGCTCCGGTTTAAATCAGTGAAACCTTTAACTGTACATAATAAGATACTGCCTCAATTGCTTTTGTGGACTTTTGTCCACCCAACTGATAAACTACAATCTCACAACATTGCACAACACTATATTTTCCTGCAATCATAATGGATGGACTGACATGATGGTATTTATTTTGCAAATCAGCCATCGGAGCAAAAAACTTGCTGATGAAAAAGTTGTCACCTATTAATAGTTTATGCAACATGATTTTTGTTTTTGGCTCAACGATTAGCCTCTTTGGGAAAACCATGAGCAAGCTACGCAAATAACCCCTGGCTGAAATTGATTTTTTTTCTGGTTTTTGTAAATATATAGCTTTCCAGGACCACCCATGGGTTTTACACCTGTTTCCACCACAAACACCCAGTAGGTAGAAGACACAAAAATCAGAAAATAGACTGCCCCTTAGAAAAAATACAAAACGTGTTTTTCTCATTTTTCCAATGAAACCCAAAATATTGCTATATGTCCCCTCAGTGGATTACACAAACCTAAGGTACCTTTAGAATCTCCAACATGTGCAAAAATACTTTGCAAGACATAATCAGTTTTTATTTCTTACATTTACAAACATGGGAGAAGGTTCCTACTAGACTTTTTAGTGGTGCGGACAGTTATTTCCAGACATATCTCATATTTGAATACATTTGTGCTCCTCTGGGTAGTGAGACCCTGCAAATGAGTTGGTATTTGGGCATTACATTTTTCATTTTTCTTCTCCCACTTCCTTTTGTCAGTATTTGCATCTCCAAGAATGAACATAAGCTGTCTTCAAAACCATTTTAATTGTGAGTAAAATATTTGGGAAACAATAAATATTTTCAACAACATGAATCAATTGTCTATGTAACATTTTTCTGTACACCTTACAAGCAACGATAAACAAAGAGAATGAGGTATTTTAAAATAAGTATCCAGGGAGAACAATGGGGCTACTGTTTAAAAATAAAA
The DNA here is from genome assembly GCF_964204655.1 of Triturus cristatus. Taxonomy (NCBI): domain Eukaryota; kingdom Metazoa; phylum Chordata; class Amphibia; order Caudata; family Salamandridae; genus Triturus; species Triturus cristatus. The sequence goes on from NC_140593.1 coordinate 202,500,802, forward strand.
GAAAACTGCCATAAACTACAACATTACCACAGACCACCTATAATAGGAACACATGGAAAGGCATGTTTCTCTGGACTCATTTATTTCAAGAACTTGTAGTAGCAGAGATGAGAACCATAATTGTGTATGTATTCAACCTTCTGCACAGGAGGTTGACTGATTATAAAGCTGCCTACACTGAAAGCATGTCTCCCAGTGGAGGGACATTCTGTTAGCTAATTCAAGACTTTAGTTCTTTAATAAACCTCTGTAGTCTTTCCAGACAACTGTTAAAGGAAGAAGGTTTAGTGATATGTGAGTTGATACTGTAATGATGCTTGTCTAAGGTGCAAGCTATGAATCTCTTAGGCAGTTATTAGCCAGCTGGGAGCCAATCAAAATACAGCATTTTGCAATTAATTACAATATGCTTCATAAAACTCCTATATTAATGATCAGATTTAGTTTAAATGTCACAAGTGTAGATGTGGAGGATGAGTTATATTGTTTTGGTAGCATTTCAAGTAAGGGAAATGATTTGCATTCAAAATATCAACTAGGCATCATATCCTGAAAATGGCATTGGTTTGAACGTGCAATCCATGAATTTGAATTTCTAGGCAGTAAATTATATGTCATTCTAATAACAGTGACTAATGTGTTTTAACTCTATAGAAACTGGTGCCCTCCTACCCGTTTAGCTTAGATGTGTCTCCTAGTGTTCCCTCTCTGTTGCTGTGGCTAAACACAGCCCTGCTGGTCCTCTAATTGCACTTACAGTATCCCCACCCAGCAATGGACTGATTACTGTGACCTCGCCATGCTACCACTATGCAATTGCCACAGTTGATTAAAGAGTATAGGGTGCAGATGTTTTCAACTGTACCTCTAAAAAAAGTTCTAAAAATCGCGTAATCGCCTATTCATTCCCCCATAAGTGAGTTTCACTATTTTCCCCTGTCTGAATGTGGTGGGTTACAGCAGGCTTGTGCAGTGCATGTTTGGTAGTTTGGTAATTTGGATGCTGAGTGAACTGTGTCCTCTGAAAGGACATGATATTTAAAGCTGCAATATAACAAAAGCAATTACGACAGACTGAAGGGTTTTCCTTAGAATGTGTCCCTAATGAATGGACTTGATATGTGAAGTGTATTTGTTCACAGGGGATGTATGAAAAATTCCCAAAAATACTAGGCAAGCTGTCACACACTAGCCCAGGTGGCATGCTTCATCATAGGGCTGCCTCCTTCATCAAAAATGGTTCTGATGGCGAATGGGCTCCTTATGATTAAATTGAGATTTTTGGGGGGGTGATAATGGTGTGGGTATTCAGTGTATAACATTAAAAACCGAAAGGTATTAACCAAAAAAGCCGCTTTAATTAGGAGGAAATCAATGGGACAATGCCACACTGAACAATTTCTCCTGCAGGTAACATGTTTCTGCCATGTAATGGCCATTATGGGGCTGCTGGCCTTCGTCAGGAGCAGGATCACGACACAATGTAACGTTAGTTCCCACTCATACCTCAGTTACACATCAATCTTTCATTGTTTCCATAACATACATGTCACGGTATACTCACGTTTTGCAATTTCCTGAAGAATATAGGGTCAGATGCACAAAGGTTTTTTGCAGGCGCGTATGGGTTGTAGACCCATTTGTGACCTTAAAAAACCAGTAGCTAATCCAAATTTGCGAGTCGCAAATCAGTTTGCGAGTCTCAAAATAGGATTAGCGACTTGCTGTTAGGAAGGGGCTTTCCAAGGGCGTCCCTTCCCAATAGCGAAACCTTCAACTATGTAGGAATTTTTAGCAACTCGCAGTTTACCACCCTTCACAGAAGGGTGGTACAGCACTCGCAAATGGGAAGGTGTCCCCCTTCCCCTTTGTGAGTGCATTCGCAAATATTTTTTAAGGGCAGGCAGTGATCCCAGGGACCACTGTCTGCCCTTCAAAAATGAAACTGAAAAGTTTCATTTTTATTTTTTAAATGCATCCCATTTTCCTTTAAGGAAAACGGGCTGCATTTAAAAAAGAAAAACTGCTTTATTTAAAAGCAGTCCCAGACATGGAGGTCTGCTGACCTAAGCAGGCCACCATCCCTGGGAGTGCCAGCCTTTCCCAATGGGGTCGCAAATTGCGACAGCCTCATTAATATGCATGAGGCATGCAATTTGTGACCTCATTGGGTATCTCAAACAGTGTCTCAGACACGGTTGTGCCTCCAAATTAGCGAGCCGCAAATTGCGAGTTTCGAATGCGATGCAATTTGCGACTCGCTAATTGGCGGTTCGTACATCTGGCCCATAATCCTTCTATGCGGAGTTACCTTGGAGGGACAGCAGAGAAATTGCTTTGTAGCCCTACATCCATCACAGGATAGTCTCGGCCATCTTCCTACAGAGCTGCATGTTTTCTAAATGATGATTTAAATACATTTTTAGAGGTTCCCTATTGTTGGTCCCACCTGCTGAGGGATCCCACGGTGGTCCTGCGAACAGAAAAGAGACAACAGTATGGGAAGAGAATATAAAGAATATAAAAACGGGAAGAAACATGGAGAGGAGGATATAATGTGAAGGACGAGGCTGGAGGAACATAGAAGGCTAAACGTTGCCAGGTGGGTGAGGGGGAACAGAAGTGTATTTAAAAAAACAATATCCAAAGTTCAAATAATTAAAGACTAAGCAATAGTACTGGGAGGGGAAGGAGACAAACACTATTATTGCTGATTTCATTGAAGTTCTAAATATTAAATCCTATGACTTTTGAACAAGCCAGTGTGTAATGAAAGTATAAAAGCAGAGATCAGAGGTACTGTGTGCAGGTAGACAAGAGTAAATGTTTGCACAGAGCCAAAGAGGGATTAAAATCTCTGATTTTTTGAACTCATCAAAGTATCCTATGAAGCAGCCAAAAAAAAAAAGAGAATGGTTAGAGAGAATCCCTAGTAGATCGCAGAGCATCCTATTGGAGAGTGACTGTAATAGGTCGCCTTTTCCTAAATTGTTTCTCCAGTCTTGAGTTATTTTTTAGGCAGAATTCTGAGAAATAAGAGAATATGCAAGAAAAATATATTTGTTTTTCTTTCCCTTTTTTCAGACATACTAACCTGGATTCTTTTTTGTTTTTGTTTGGAGAAACGCCGGCCCAGTACTTGCAAGAAGAAAGGAGAACACAGGATTAATAGAACAACTTGATATAACCGTGATTGAACAATATAAAGGACTGATATGTTATGTTTACAATTTTCATAGAATAAACTCATTTTCATATACCATAAGAGAGCGTGGTGGATTATTTGTTGACCTACACTCCACATTCCCCTTTCGGTTTGTTTTGACAACTTGTATACAACTATCTCCTTGCACACTTTGTCGCCAAACCCAGAGGAATTAGGTAATATGCATTTCATCCAGTCAGGGTAAAGCTAAAATACTTAACAAATGATTGATCAAAACCGATTTGAGTTGAAAGCTCTGTCAGCGTATAAACCAAGGAAGATGTATTTACTGACAATAAATTTAAAAAAAACACTCTCAGATTGTCCTGCCAAAACCAATAGCTCCGTTGAGGCCTTCGAATTACTTCGCCGGATACAGCCTTCAAACTTGCCCTGTCAGAGAATTTTAATTTATATTTTAGGGACCTGGGCCCAGATTCACAAAGTTGTGAGACAAAGCAGTGCACCAACCAATGTTTCTGCACTGCATTGAGAGTAAGAGAGAGAGCAGGGATGTGTCACATGTGCTATGACCTCTTAAGAGTGCCGGTGCACAATGGCACACAATCAGGCTGTGTAGCACCATGCACACATCCACACACCTTTACCCCAAAGTTTAAAATTGGCTGCATCATTTCTAGCATAGGTTTTGTACTGGAGGGGCACCTTTCCACTAAAAAATACTATGCCTAGGAAAACTTTAAAACACTGTCCACTTTGGATGGGTGCTGTACCGTGCAGCACACATGCAAAGTTCAGAATGTTTGGAGAAATATAAGTATTTCCCCTGTTTATGCCTGTCTCAAAGAGGTGCTTTTCTTGGTACAAAACCTTTGATGTTCTTAGAAGAACATTTTTGCATCAAAATATATGGGTGGTTTGGTTACGTGGGAACACCCATGTACCACCCATTGAAAGCCTATTTGGTGCAAAGAAATGCATTGTGTTACTTCAGACAACCTTTCAGCACAAAACATGTTTTGCACTGGAAAGAAAATTGAAAATCAGCATTTTGCCCATGTTTGTGTCTTATTTGTAATGAAAATCAGAGGCAAAATGTTAGTAAATCTGCCATGAAAACAATAGATAAAATCTTTGACTTGGCCATCCCTCTTGGTGTATCTGACCTCTGCCTTATCTTGGTTAGCCTGAAATTATGCCTAGGTCCTGGTCAATGACTAATAGTGATTTCTGATTGATGATTTATTTTTTCTTGGAACTTTTTGTCTTATTGATCCCTAGGAAGACTTCACAGTCAAAGCTGGGATCTTTACATAGTAAAGTTATGTTATGTTATATCTATTTATAGGGCACACAAATCACCCGTGAGGGTATGCAGGTGCTTAGCAGGTGCTGTATGCCCGAAGTAGGACTTCAACTTTTTTGCTGAACTCAAAAAGTGATGAGGAGGTTCTGATGTGATGTGGGAGGTCATTCCATGCTTTGGGGGAGATGTACGAAAAGGCGCGGCCTCTGGCTCTGTTTTGGTGTAATCCAACACAGGGATTCTACCATGTATTATGTGAATTTTTATGCACCCATGTGTGTGCTGCTATTTTTATTTTCATTTGAAGTGTTTAGTCATACGTGAAAAATGGTGCAAAAGGATCAGAGCTCCTTCTCTCAATTTGTGGGAAGGGCAATGTTTAAAAGAATTGTAAAATACCCCTCACACACTGAAACCTGATTCAGTGTCATGCTTCATCATTGGGGTCTTCCCGCCCCTCTTCGGGACGGGACAAGCTACGACTTACGTAGATGCAGGAGCACTTTATTCAGTGATTGGTGAGTATGTGTAGTGCGTGGGGTCGTGAAAACAAAATGTGAGATGGTTAAAAAGTCTCTGGCTAGTGAAACAAAAATACTTTATTGTCTTCCCTGGCTGAGAATAGTAAAAGTGGAGAGGTGTAGATGGTGTACTATAATGAGTCACCTCCTACAAGGTCGACATGTTTCAGAAGCCATCCCCTTGGCTTTCTTCCTCAGGGTCAAAAAAACGATCCCTGTTACACCTAAATGGGTGATAGAATAAATGTACATATGCCTGATAGTCACAAACAATGTCCTTTGTTCCCTGTTATGAGAGTAGAAAAATATACCACTTGTATATCTTAAGAACTCTAGAATTTAATCGCTATTTCTCCATGAGCTCACACGAGCGGTGTAGGGCGCCTTCAAATAGACAATGCTGGAAGGAGCGCGATCACCAAAGGAAGTACCTTCTCGTGGCTCGTCGGAACCTTTTACTATTCTCAGCCAGGGAAGACAATAAAGTATTTTCGTTCCACTAGCCAGAGAATTTTTAACCATCTGACATTTTCTTTTCACGATCCCACGCACTACACATACTCACCAATCACTGAATAAAGTGCTCCTGCGTCTACGTAAGTCATAGCATGCCCCGTCTCGTAGAGGGGTGGGAAGACCCCAATGATGAAGCATGACACTGAATCAGGTTTCAGTGTGTGAGGGGTATTTTCCAATTTTTTTAAACATTGCCCTTCCCACAAATTGAGAGAAGGAGCTCTGATCCTTTTGCACCATTTTTCACGTATTACTAAACACTTCAAATAAAAATAGCAGCACACACATGGGTGCATATATATTCACATAATACATGTTAGAATCCCTATGTTGGATAACAGTATCAAGAGGAGGACGATTCTACCTTTTTCCTCTTCACTACCTCCTTTGATTTTTTGATTTTTCTGTTTTGGTGTATGCTAGTGCCAGTCTGGCAGATTGGAGGTCTTGGGAGGTTGGTGGAAGTGTACATGACTGTTGAGGTAGGCAGGGCCGATGTTGTTTAGAGCTTTGTGTGTTTGTCCGAAGAGTTTGAACTGAGTATGTTTATGTATGGGGAACCAGTGAAGTTGCTTGATGTGTGGATTAATGGTGCAAGGAGTTAGGTTGAAGATAAGCCTTACTGCAGCATTTTGGATGGTTTGGGGCCAGTTCAGGATCCGTTGGGTGATTCTTGCATAGAGTGTATTGCCGTAGTCGAGTATGCTAGCTATCAGGGCCTATGTGACTGTTTTAGTATTCTTGGGTAGCCACATAAAGATTTCTTGCAGCATCTTCAGGATGTGAAAATGGACGTTAACTTTGGCTGGTTGTTGAGTTTGTCACCTAGGATGCTTCCTAAGTTTCTGGTGTGTCTGTTGGGGGAGGTTAGGTGTGGAGTCTAGGTCTGCCAGCCACCACATTGAATCCCAAGCTGAGTGGTTTTTGATGAAGTTGGAACTCATCGAAGGACTACTGTGGCCATGCAGGCGTCAAAATGGGGTCTTGTTGCTGGGGTCTTGTCTGATAGGGCGAGAAACAAATGGATTTCATATGCATAGAATAGTATGTTGATGCTGTGTGATTTGATGAGGCCAGCAGTGGGGTCATGTAAATGTTAAATAAGGTCAGACAGAGAGGTGATCCTTAGGGGACTCCACAGATGAGGGTTTTGTCTTCCGACATTTAGGGGGGGCATGCTGACTTTTTGTGTTATCCCTGTGAGGATGGAGCAGATCCAATTGAGGGCGCGTCCTTGAATGCCTCTTCCATGTACACATCCAATCAGGGTGGAGTGGGAGACCATATTAAAGGCCACAGAGAGGGCAAGCAGGATGAGGGACGCTGTTTATCTATGGTCATGAATCATCCAGTTGTGATCTGTTGCTGCAAGGAAGGCAGTCTTGGTGCTGTGATTAGGTCAGAAGCCTGATTGTGTGGTGTCTAGGAGTTGGTGTATGTTGAGGTAGTGAGCCAGTTCCTTGTTAATGCCTTTCTCCATGAAGGGTAGGTAGTAGCTAGATTGGGTGGTAGTTTACAAGCTTGGTGGGGTCTGCTGAAAGTTTCTCTAGAAGTGCATTGATCGATGTGTGTTTCCAGACTCCTGGAATTTGCTGGTGGTGCTGATGGAGGTGTTCAGGATGCTGGTAAGTACTTCACCAATTGAGGAGGTGCAATTTTGCTGCTGAAGAATTCTGAAAGGTTGTCACATAGATCTTGAGAGTGGGTGATGCTTTTAGTGGTGGAAGCCGGTGTGATGAAATCTTTGACGATCGCAAAGATTTCTTCACAGCTGTTGGAGCTGTTGTCTATGTGCTCTGCAAAGGCCTTCTTCTTGATTTGCTGGTGGTAGCCTCTCACTGCTACTTTGTAAGTGTCATTGTAGATTTATTTCTGGTCCATTGTCCATCTTCTTTCTAGTTGTTTGCAGAGTTGTTTGGTTGAGCAGAATTTGTCATTGTTCTAGTGGCATGCTTCCGGGTTCTCCATTGAGTGTCGTGTTTATGAGGCTCAGGTGTATTGGTGCATTCTGGGATCCAGTCATCCAGCTGTTTGATGTTGTTGTGTAGGTCACCAGTTGGTTTGGGTTGGTTCATGCATAGAGTTAAGGAAAAATTAAAAATGTTTATTAAACTTAAAAAAATATTTTAAATATTTTTTTGCCAAAGAATGCATGAATTAATTGTATATATTTATTTTAAATGTAGAAAATAAAAACTGTTACAAAACTAGTAACTTAATTTTAAATTAAATCTTTATTAATGTAAATATTACAAAATCGAAATTATTTTTCAGACGTTTATATTAAAAAATACATTTCCAATTAAATTAAAAACATTTTTATTCATTAGGAATTGTTAAAAGTAATGTATATATTTTTTTTAAAGTATTATAATAAAACTTTAATAAAATGTATTGAGGGATGAGGTTGCATATATGCTTTCTCATGTAGCAAACATAAATGCCACAACTGCAAGTTTATGCACCACAAAACCTCAATTTTCAATGTCTGTTTGCAAGAACCTCACAGCTGGCCATCGTCATTTCATATATTTGCCTGAGTTACTTCTCCCATGGGAAAAGGTTTTAAAGAAAGTTACAAATTATGGAAAGGGGATTCAGGTGAGATTAAGCTTGGGTATTGTTCTCAGACTTGGTACTAGCCATCATTGCTATTCTGGTTGGCCTGAGGAGACCATTTCACATTTTCCTTTGTTTTGCCCTTGCAGAAATTGACCGTGTACCTCTAGCTGATTTTCAGAAAATGCATTCTGACCTAATTAAACCTGTGAGTCTTTTTCTCTCAGAAACTGTGGGAACTTTAACTGTGAGTGAGCCTTAGTTATTGAGTTTCACGCACTGTAAACCTAAAACAAGGCTTAGTCCAGTACAGCTAAAGTAGCAGCATATGCACATATGTACACACATGTGTGCACGTGTGTGATAGCTGAGCAAGTGGAACTACTGTCTACCTCAGCCCAGTAGCTTCACGCAGCTAGCTTGTTACAGCAAGGACACTTCAGGTATTGGTTCTGACCTTGGGTTGGCATTATAATGTGATTGGGTACTCATAGTGTAAGTACGAAGTGGTAAAATGAAAATACTGAGCTTACTGTTTTATACATTATGGGGAAAATCTGGACCAAAGGACAGTTTCCCCTAAAGGTTAGTGCTGTCTTAGGGTAAACATGCATCAGAAATTAAATTTGATAATGGTTCCATCATAACTGCATTCCTTCTGGCACTTTGAGTTTTTTATGACTCTCTGAGCTAACTCCTCAATTAGATTTTTTGTTCTGAATCCACCTGCTGAGCCAGGTTAATGACTCTACTGACTAGGCAGAGGATCCAAAGCAGTCCTCACAGAGGAAGGATCACCACTGGCGTTTTGGACTTAAGTGACCAGGCAGCTGATGAAGTTAGGTGAGTGGGTTCAGGCTCACAAATAGGTCTTTCAACAGACCACTTCAAGTCACCATTTTGGAATATCCCAAGATGATGTGCAGGTGCACTGGGACAGGAAGAACTATTTGTATATGCTAGCATAGGCATTTTGCCAAATAGGACAAATCTCACTGTTTGCGTTTAACTTATATTTTTCTAATGCTTTTTTTTTAATTCTAAAAGGCTAAGTAGGTGCATAGCAGCCTCCTTCCACACAAAAAATAAAACAAAGTCATGTAGGTCTTTAAAAAATATAGCGCATTCTGAATTTTCATTTAACAGGCCTTACTACTGAGACAGTTGTTCTACACGAGACTTGCTTGGCTACTTTTGAAGTCACCTCAGTTAGGACATCTTATACACACACTAATGGGCTCGTCAGATTCCTTTCCGAACACCTCATTTTGATGGAGGCGGTCGTAAAGGAATCTGACCGGTCATTCCAGCTGGCTTCCGACAGGCTCAGAGAGGTGGGCCTTTCTTCCCTTTAGACTACGATGACGGTTCCGACGTGTCCAGTCATTCCAGCTGGCTTCCGACAGGCTCAGAGAGGCTGGCCTTTCTTCCCTTTAGACTACGATGACGGTTTCCGACATGTGTCCATGCCGGTCTGTCTGACATGGAAACCATGGCAAAAAGTGTCTTTGGGAGCTCCCAGCAGGGCCTCCTTGGGTGCACAGCCTCTGCTTGGAGACCGAAGGGGCACCTATGGTGCCCCCTGTTGATCCCTGCACCTTGTGGCAGGCACCTTGAGGTGCCTGTCATGGGTGTAGGAATGAACCATACCTTCTATTGTACTACGGGGGCATGCATTACGGCCAGTTTATGGCTAGAATGCATGCTTCCATAGTAAGATGTAGGAATGCACCAAACAGTGTTTGGTCGCATCCTAATGAGTCGGTAGGAACCGCTGACCGGGTGTCGGTCGGTCCCGTGACCGATGCACTTCCACCGGACATTGTAATGAGGGCCTAAATGTGGGATGTGGAAACGTAAGTATGCTTCATTGTAAGTGTTGCTTGGTCATGCACACTGAATGGATAACATAGCATACCCAAACCCTGGATCACAGACATGCACAAGCCTAACATCAATCTACTGTGGACACAACACTGAGGTCCTAGGAAGGGCTGTCTGAAATAGGTCTAGTAAGGCCTCATCTAAGTTGCATCCCTCCCAGTTTTTCAGGATATCTAGATTAAGTGTATTTTCAATACAATATATCTAAATGTGTCTTATTAACAAAGTTAGTGATTATCGTGAAAATCAGGCATCAATTTAACCCTGCAGGATCCACCTAGGCCACTTTTTTGCTGCATAATGCAGAGACGTAAAGCAATTTTACTTTGATATACCAAGTGTTTTGAATTTTTATATGTATTTGATGTAGTAATACACGTTAAAGGCTTTGATCCATGTTAACGTGGTTCATGTTTGTTTTCTCAGTGTCTAAAAATTGGCCTAAAAATAAATATGAGAATTTTAACTTAACTTACTGTGAGCTGACAGAAAGTTATGTGTGTGCAACATTGCCACAGGGCATCTGCCCTATGTTGCATCCAGGAAGGAATTTTCTATTTTCTTGCTGAATGCCAATTACAGCTGTTGCTGCAGAGTAAGGGTTTTCGACAAGCTGATCTTTTAAAAGGCTTCACTTTCAAGCTAAGGGATGTAACTGTATCAACAGGTAATATTTCTGTGCTTCCGAAGGTGCCACAGATAAAAGAGTTTTTCTCAGTTTGGTGTTGCAAAATAGTAGGACTGAGCTAATATGTTTCCACCTGCAAAAAATCCATGAACATGGTACGTAGGTGAAAGCTTCCCATAATTAAAGAAAGGAGGAGACAGAAAGACTGACTGGTGGCAGGATGCTGCTTTTCGGGCACTGTTTGAACAACCGCTGTTCTGCTGCTATGCAGTTTTACAGTATTTGGTAACAAACTAAACTATGAGCTATGTAACGAACAGTTTTTGGGGTAAATATTTTATTCCCTCAAATAGTAATCGTTATCACTGAAATATTAGTGTTGTCATAATTCGTATTCACTGATTTACATTACATTAACACATAATGAACAAAGTAGGTGCTTATTATTTGTGAAGGTTATGTAATTGTAAATGTAGTGCATTTATATAGCGCTCCGCACACCCCAAGGGTCTCTTAGGCGCTGTGCACATACCGCTGTGGAACCCTTCCTGGCCTTTCCCTGTGAAGTGCCCACTCCTGGGCACCCCCAAGGTGAAGCCAGGCATCCTAGCGCTTTTGGGGCTGTTGTGGAGATTAAGCAAGTTATTGCCCAGAGGGACCCATGATTAGAATAGGCACCAAGGCAAGAATGATCGGGTCCGGGGAAATTGAGCCCAAGACCCGCCGAGGCAGGAATTGAACCCTGGTCCGGGCCAGACCTCTGCATCAGGGTCTGCCGCTCTAACCATTGAGCCATACTTCTCCACTTTGTCCATTAACTGATTATATATTTTTTGGCAACATTAGTCACAAAGCAAAACTCTGTGAGTAGCAAGCAATCACTTGACCATTTTGCTTTTCTCAACAGAGGCGGAAAAAGGCCTTTGGGTGGAGGCATGCACATCTACCAGGTATGACCCTGACCCTGAATTCTTAACGGAGATGACAATGATGAGTAAAAGAAGGGGCACTGGGAAACAGGTGAGTGTGATTCAGGAAAAAAAGATATAGAGTAAATTAAACTCAACCTGCTTATAAAAACGTGCATGATACATGCCTGTCAAGTATTTTCTCCCTTTGATGAAGAACCTGCACTCCCATCAGCAGGATCCTGTTTAAGGGTATTGCTGGGAATGAGTGCCAATGCCTGTGCAGGATATCCGCATGTCTATGCAGGTGTATGTGAACTGGCTTTTCTGGTTCTAGAATGAATACACTCTGGGCCCTATTTGTCAAAGTTTTGCATCGCACCTGCACCAGGTAAGATAATGCAAGAGCGACATAGAACCTAAATGAAATTTATGAAGCCACGCAAAAAGCAAGTTGCTGCCTTGCGTTACTCTGCGTCAGGGAGGTGTTCCCTGGGTGGAGCATGGGTGTTCCCACACACCCATCTATGGATTTCGGTGCTTTCCCAGTTTTACCATGAGTAGTAGAACTGTGAATGCATCAAAATGTGATGCCTACTCAGGGGTCATTACAAGGAGAAATATCTTTATTTCACCTCGTTTCCACCTTCTGTGTGTGCTACATTCTCCAGCACACATAGAACGAGGAAAAAGCAACAAAGCATTGTTTTTGGGCAGGAAGTCCCCCTTTCTGTACAAAAAAACTATCTTGTCTGCAATACAGGCACCCTTGCACCATTGTGCAAGCGTGCCTGCATTGGCACTACTCAGCACATAGTGCGTTTGCTCAAGTAGAGGGCAGAAATACACTATATATTGTTACATTTGGCTCATTTCTGCCTTCTGCCTTTCACACAACACAGCACATCAAGGTGTCTTTCTGTATTGCATCACATTTTGATAAAATGACCCTCTGTATGGATGACAGTAATGGAAGAGAATTAATTACATGTCACTGTTTATTGTGAGCTGCTAGCAGATTTGGAATGCATGTATGGAGGGGATTTGGGCTGGTATGTGTCCCATTGGGAATGCGTAGGCTGGCAAATTGCTTCTGTATCTACTGACCAGAGGATTTGTGCAGAACCCTCCACTCAATCAATCAATCAATCATTCAAGGTTTGTAAAGCATGGCTACTCACCCATGAGGGTCTCAAGGTGCTGTGGGGGGGGCGCAGGGGATCAGACTAGGGGGCATATTGACAAGGAAGTGGCGGAGCGCGGCGTTAGCCTCCTTGGCTTAATGCCGTGCTCCCCCACTTCTGAAATGCAGGGCTGCACCATATTTACAAGAATACGGTGCAGCCTTGCGTTTCCCCCTGTGCTGGCACTAATTTAGCTCCGTAGCCCTAGTGCAAGAGTGCCCGCGTTGTGGGGAATGATTGTTTATGTGCAGGAAGGCATCCCTTCCTGCACATAAACAATCTGAAATGGCGTTTTGATACTTCTATTTTTGCTGCTTAATCCAGCACACATAGAAATTGCAAAACTTAATTTTTTTATGATTGTTTATGTGTAGGAAGGGTCACCTTCCTGCACATAAGCAATCAACGGAATTTTGCTGTTTCTATGTGTGCTGCACAACGCAGGACATATGGAAACAGAAAAAACGAGGAGAAATGAAACATTTCTCCTTGTTGCGCCAGGGTTTTCCATGGTCTTAATTTTGTCGCTGCCCCATATTTACGCCACCCTTGTAAATATGGGGCAGTGTTAAAAGTAATAGGTGTTGAATTGGAACCCCCACCACAACACCCATTACCCGCCCCTTTCAGGTAGGTGGCTTAACACAGCCCCTATCGCCGCCATAACATTGAGTGCGGTGGCAATAGGGGCTTGTAAATATGCCCCAAAGTGCTGCCACGACTGTTGCAGACAATGAAACTTTCATGGAAGTCTTCACAAGCTGCTGAACTGCAAGCCCATAACACTACCCAAAATAGTTTACTTTGGTGGTGACCTTTCAAAGAAAAGGTACACAATAAGTGCCTAATTTGTAAAAACAGTAAGTGTGAGGCCAATGTTTTGCTCATAAGCCTGTGGCTGATGCAGCTGAATGTCAGTGTGCCAAATACCAAGGTTGCATAGTTTGTATTTCACCTCATACCTCTTTCATTCCCCACTAGACACCCCCTGACCCTTTATCTAACTGTTGCAGGTTCCTGCTTTCTCCTGCTGTTAACATTTTCCATATTTCCCTTCCTCCTTCTTTACTCCTGTTTGTTTGTCACTCTCTTTATCTGAATCAAAATCTGATAAGGAAAAATAGTGTTAGTCCGAGTGGCGATAGGCCCCACCTTCAAGTACCGTCTCAAATTAAGCACTGTCCAAAACAATACATTTACCCCCTCCTTATCAAATCGAACCTGTGTACACTCTTAAGAAAATATGCAGCTTTTGTTTGATAGTACTATTGGGGAGGGGAGACAAATAGTTCAAAATTATTTTGATAGTATTTAACCTAACTCACCTCACACAGTAAAAATCTCTCTGGATGATTTCAGAAAATAATGAAGTATGCTAGGACATTTGCAGCATGTCGAACAGCTCATTAGTGATTCTTATGTGCATTGCTTGCACAAAAGAATCTAAAAAAAGGATGTGCCTGCATGTGAATTGGTGTGCAGATGCCTTTGAACTTCTTTGCAAATAGTGTGATTTTTTTTATAACTTTGTGTGACATGGGTTTATTTTACTGCATGGTCAGTAGCAGCAATTTGTGATTTTTGTTGAACATTGTATGATTGATGGCACAAGGTTGATGTTCATTGATATGCAGCTAATACACAATTTTGGCCATGCAAACTTCAGAAATTAATCGAATATAAACTGTTAATGTGATGCTGTGGTTACAAAACAAAACCTATAAGCCACTAAAATTCTAAAGTTATGGTTAAATAAACAAACCATAATTTGCTTCCCTGTCATGCACCGCTCATGACCTTACTCATGAGATCACTGATGACAAATGAATTGATGTTATTGATGACATCACTGATTACATCATTCACAACCCTTCTATATGCATTAGTTTTGATTTTTGCATGGACCTTGGGGAGGAATTTTTTAATACAATTTTTTGTAATGAACTGCTTTGAAAAATATGTCTTTGCTGCAGTATTTTTAAGCATACTGAATACATTTGTTATATATGATTTTTGTAATTTTCTGCTAGGTTTCTTGTTCAATATTTATTATTGTGTTTATTTATATTGGTTATACATATTGGTGTTGTACTGTATTTAAATATATATTGAGGTGGGTGTGTGGGTATGACTACCCGAGTGCATGCATGGTGATGGTTATATTTCTGTATGTTAAAGTGTATTTTGGTATAACTGTTCCTACTTGTTCTTGTTTGTGTGTTTTTACTAAGTGTTCAATGATTGTATTGTGATGATTGAGTGACTGTATTTAAAAACTGGGGTTTCTGGACGTTTTCTCGTTTTGCACTACTCATATAATTGTGCTATATGTGTGTGTTTTTATATATTGTTAGAGATTTGTTGTAGTTTGATATTTGATGATTCTCTTTCACTTATCATTGCATTGTTGTTAGACCTAGCACCATTGGCGTGGATCTCCCCTGTATTTTTGCCTTTGCCTCCTGTATTTTTGCTGTGTGTTGGACTCTGTTTTGCAAGTCTAGATGCTTTGGGCACTTTGCCACTGCTGTTCAGTGCCAAAGTGCAAGCGCTCGTTTGTAAATTGTTGTTATGGATTAGTGATTCCATGATTGGCATATTTGATTTACCAGTCAGACCCTAGTACAGTGCACTGTGTGTGCCCAGGGCCTGTAAACCAATTTCTGCTAGTGGGTTGCAGCACTGATTGTGCCACCCGCAGAAGCAGCCTGTAAAATGTACTCTGGCCTGCCATTGCAGAGCGTGTGTGCAGTCTGGTACTGCCATGTCAACCTGGCAAGGGCACCCACTTGCCAGGTCCTAAACTTCCTTTTTCTTACATGTTAGTGACCCCTAACGTAGGCCCAAGGTACCTCTGTGGGCAGGGTGCAGTATATGTGAAAGGTAGGGCAGGTCCTGGTGTATGTGGAATGTGCTGATAGTGAATTACTGCCAATTTCGTTTTCACTCTTGCAAGGCTACCTGTTGCCAAAGGATAGAATGGGGAGTTTGTTTATAACATCTTATAAAATTAACTACCCCTGGGAACAAGGTAGGAAAATAAAGTTTAGTATGACTGTGCTCAGAATGTTATGATGCATCTTTTAGTGTGGGTGATTTTTACATTCTGTGTTTGAAAATACCACTTTTAGAAAGTAGGTATTTTTTGGCTTAGCCATCCAGTATGCCTCTGCCTGGTTTGTGTATTGCATGTCTGGCTTTTGGATGACAGGGGCTGGGGAGGAGCAGTGGCTCCAGAGAGCCTGATAAGTCTTGGCTGGGCTGAATAGACCTGGGCTGCATTTAGAGTAGGGGTGGAGATTTCATTTCGCCTGAATGGGCCCGGTCTGCCTTCCACAATGCTGTCTCCATCTCCTGCCACAAAGCTGCACCATTGAGGACAGAACTAGTTTTGGCTGAGAACAGACACTCTCTGCCTTCAGAGAACTAAGGATATTTGTGAATAAAAAGAGGGTCGAATACCCCAGAATTTTAGATCACTTCTGAGAAATCAAGAGGAACCTTTGCCAAGGAGAAGAGCCAGAGAAGCTGAGGAGCAATACTGCGATTGTTCTGTTTGCTGTCTGGGGTTGACCGGCAGTGGCTACTTGCTGCCAAGGAAAGGAGAAAAGGACTTTGCTGTTTGCTGTGTCTCCATCTTGAGGAAGATCTCCAAGGGCTTGAAACTGAGGTCACGAAGTCTCAGGGACACAAAGACTTCACCACCAGCTCCACTGAACTTCCTTGCTGGGAGTTCTGATCTGCAAGAGGTGTCTGCTGTTGTTTTGGACCTCTAGAGAATTGTTTTCCGCTGGAAGCTGGAAAAACAATGCAACATCGAAGAAGCGTGACGCATCCGTACCTGTTTCTGACATATCACCAAAGGAGCTGCAGCGCCTGCCGCGGCTTGAGATATCGCCACATGACGCATCGGGTGCAACACCCTCTGAAGTCCGAGATCACCACACCGATTCCGATGCAAGCCTGCTGTGCGGCTGTAAGAAGCCACGCATCGTCCGGGATCATTGCATCACATCGAGGCGCCAAGCCTTTCGCATCGTTGGGGGACGCAGTAAGAAACAGACGTATCAACTCTCCACGCAGTAAAAAATCGATGCATCAACTCCTCTCCAGTAAGGAACAGACACCTCAACTCCCCTGCACCACAGTAATGAACTGATTCATCACCTCCCCCGGAGCAAGGAACCGACGCATCATCTTCCCTGATTGTAAGGAACCGATGCATCACCTTCCCTGCGTACCGTTTTGGTTGTTTGCGTGATGCATCCAAGGTACTTTGTGTGAAAAGTGTTGCATCTGCAATTTGCTTTAAACTGAACTATTTCTACCATCTAAAAGTGATATTTGTATTACTGTAATGTGGATTTTTGTCGTATGGTCTTGTTTTGGTTTAGATAAAGCTTACTTATTTTTCTAAATTGGTGTTGTGTCTATTTGTAGTGTTTTCACTGTATTACTGTATGTGTTCACAAATGCTTTACACACTGCCTCTGAGATAAGCCTGTCTGCTTGTGCCAAGCTACAAAGAGGGTGAGCAGGGGTTATTTTAGAAGTGTATCCCCCTTACCCTGACTAGAAGCAAGGGTCCCTATTTGGACAAAGGTCCCTACCTCTGCCAACTAGAGACCCCCATTTCTAACAGTTGTTTATTGTGCTGAATGTTTCTTTGTCTGTTGGTGAATGTTTGCTAGTGAAATATTGGATGTGTATCTGTATATTGTTTCTTGGTTAGTGTTTTAAAACAGTTGATGCAAGAAAGAATATTGTTGGAGATCTTTTAATCTAAAGTACATTTTTATATGATTGTATGTGCATTAAAAAGTGAAAATAAGTGTGTTTCCATATTAGAGTTTACACACTTATTTTATGGTGTATTCATAGGCAAATAAACATAATAGTGTACTAATAAGTTTCTTAATGCAAAGTGAATAAATCATTGCCACTACTGGATGATAACATTCGTAATGTTGTCAGTGATTAAACCACAGGTCAACTTTGGGCACACGCAAATAATTAATATAGTAAAACTATTAATCTGGGACAAGAATTCAGTTTCCATCTGAGTTGATTCGTAGGTTATCAGATAACAAAAATGTATTCCAATTTTTAACCAAATTATAAAGCCTTCTGTGTCTATGGACACAAATTATCCCAGAATTCAATGGTGGAATTTAATATGAAGTATGATTACAGACAACATGTGTTCCGCAACACAGAAACTTCTTCAGGGCTGTTTAACAGACAAAAAAGGCTACTCAATATAATCACAATAATAATGTTACACACAATAGCACAAAAAAACCCAAAGTGACAGTACCTAACAGAATTTCAAAAGTGCATTCAAATGCCATTTTTAAGTTAGAGATTCCCAAATTTTAACATGAAACATTAAACATTTATAAAGTATTTACAGTGCTCTTCATCATTGATAAAAATTTCTCTTATGCACCTATTCTCATTGAATATTACAGTTGAGCAATTTAAATTTCTTTCCTACAAATGTATTCCCTTCAAATGATGTAATATAACTATTTATAAATAGTGTGAAAAAACCCATTTCTTATTGAATGATATAACTTGATAAAAAAATATTTGCATACTAAGGAAACATGTTTTGAACCTCTATTATGCTGCAAGACCGAGTCCAAACAATAATTTGGACAGCTTTTTTTTTAATATAGGAGAATGAAGGTGCCTTCCTTGTTACTATTCTCTCCCTCCTCAATCTTAAACACATAGGACCCGATTCACAAAAGTAATCTGAGACAAAATCCTAACTTTACGACTTTCGGTATTCACAAAAGGCATTAAGGAGTAGTAAAGTTAGGATTTTGTCTTAAGTTTTGGTCTTAAGACAAAATCCTAGCTTAAGTTAAACTTAAGATAAACTTAAGTTAGGATTTTGTTTTAAGACCAAAACTTAAGACAAACTTAAGACAAAATCCAAACTTCACAATTCCTAAATGCCCTTTCTGAATACTGAAAGTCGTAAAGTTAGGATTTTGTCTCAGATTACTTTTGTGAATCAGGCCCATTTCTTCTAAATGAACAAACTTAACATTAATTCTCAAACACAAAAAAATAAATATATTCTAGGAGCATACCCACTTACCTACTGAAATACAGAAATGCTTAAGCAAGCAATACCCATCATAATTCTAACCCAGTTAAGAGAGTCATTCTATCAAAAATAACTAATAAAGAAAAGAGAAACTCACTCGACTAACATATCCCTTCAATCATTGTCACATTAAGAATTACATAATAAATTCAACGTGCCAAAGGACTGCAAACAATGGTACCCTTCAATCATCAACAAACACTGACAAGCAGATTCATCAACCTCAAACAATAATATGATTGTATTTAAAATCACACAGTATACATATCCTCAAGAATGGATAAAGGACCCCATAATCATATAATACAAAGGCCTGATTACGAAGTCGGGTGGACTTGCTTCTGCCTGACACCGTCTCGGACTTCCTGTCGGTGGTTCCGACTGCTTTATTACAATGCGATCGAACACTCAAGGTGCCTACCACGGGGTGCAGGGATCAACAGGGGGGTACCATAGGTACCCCCTCGGTACCCAACCGGAGGTGCCTGCCAGGGTGTGCATGGATCAACAATTGGTTCCATAGGGGCCCCTCAGCCCCTACCTTGAGGCTGTAGGCACAAGGGGGCCCCAATACTTGCTTTCTGACTTGGTTTCCAAGTCAGACAGGACGGCATGGAAGCCATGTCGGTAACCGGGCATTGTATTCCCAAAGGCAGAAAGGGCCACACTTTGGTATTATGAGCTGGATACAACTGGGCAACGGGTTCCATGAGCACATCATAAACCAGCCTTAATGACCGGCAGGTTTACTTTCCGACTGCCAGCATCATAATGCAGCGGTTGGAAAGTAAACAGAGTGGCCCATTACGATGCTCTCAGGAAGGCTCCAACCATTGGTCAGAGGTTTTACAGGCTGCCCCTAAATGTTCACTAGTACATTGCGTATTTTCACAAATATTTTTAAGGTAATCTCAATCCTAGTCCTGATTTAAGAACTACTAGTCCACCACACTATAGTAAATACATTCCATGCATTATCTTTCACACTTGATATTTTGCCAGTTGGAAGACAAAAAAACTATCACATTGACCCTAATATTTAACCTGCATGTTAATATTTTAAATCTCTCTCCCAATCCTCACAAGAACCTGACCACTAGCACATATGGCACTTTCAAGTACATCTTAAATTTTCATATCTTCAAAATTAGTCAATTCCCCCTAAACAAAACAATTATCAGCACATATAAAATCTTACACTTATCCAGTAAATAAATGTAATAAAACCAAAACCCCTGGTAGCTAAAGAATTAAAATTATTGCATTTAAACACTGCCATATAGCCTTCACAATATGATTCTTCATTCATCCCTACTTATAAACTTTATATCAAATAAAGTAATCTTCAAATGTACAGTAACTTCAAACAGCTAAATATTATATTATCACTTCCAGAATCAGGATATGAACTCCCATTTTTATCATATAACCTTAGCACCACTCTACCGATATGCTAAGTCTTTCTCTGCTTAAAAGACGTACAGAGATTATGCATACAAGCCTGTATATTATCTTTCACACTTGATAATTTGCCAGTTGGAAAACAACAAAAATTATCACATTGACCTTATTTTTAACCCAACTGCTACTAATTTAAATCTCCCACCCAATTCCTGACTCAAATACATCTTAAATCTTCATATCCTCAAAATGAGACGATTTACCCTAAACAAAAACCTCTCCATGAGTAAATACACATAAACACCATAATGTCAATACAACTCATAAACACTCTAAACTTAGACCATTCTTCACAAAGATCCATTGAGCCCAAGTTTTCTTACCCAACGTCATTCAAAACACAAATGGAAACCTAATCTTACAGCATACCTCCAAATGAAGCTTTCTCCACGGAGTCTTAAATACCCATTTTTAATCTCCCCCACAGTCATATCATCGTGTTCAAAATTTAACCATACCATTATGAGGGGGTTCCAATCCATAATGCATTTTTAAAAACAGAATGAGTTTACTTATCTAAAAATACCACCTTGATATTACTTCTAGCTTGTGAAAAATTACAGAGCAGCTAATTCTGACTAAAATAACAACTAAGGTACAAACACAAAATAAAATAGGGAGAGGAATTGGCCTAATGGCTAGGACGTCGACCTAGGAGCTGGGGAACCAGGTTCGAGACTCGGCAGGGACGCGCAACATCCTGTGATTACGTGTAAATCACTTAATCTTCCTGTGCCTAACAAAAATGAATGTGACCTCATGTAACGCAACTGGTGCTCGTGTAAAGCACTCTGCTACCTGATACGGGTCAAGTTTGTGCTATACAAAACTCTGTAACAAAGAAAATAAATAGCTAAATCTCCTTACTAAATAAAATAAAAACAAAAAACAGCAATAACCATGATACAAACTCCAAATACAAGATTAGGAACACCTATTCTCATGATTTTATACTATCAAATGTCCCTCTGTACTAGTCCTCATCCCATTATGAGCACTCTTATTCAATTAATAAATACAATAAAACAAAAAACGCTTGAGAACTAATAAGCTAAAATTGACACATTTCAACAATGCTGTCCAGAATTTGCAGTATGATTCTCTTTTCAATTCTGTACTTATCCAAAAAAATAAAATAAAAATAATCTCAAAATATACAGTAACGTAGACAACTAAATAATAATATTATCACTTCCAGAATTGGGATACAAACTTCTATTTTTGTCTACAACCATACCGCCGCTCTACCGAAAAGCTGAGTCCTTACCTTTTCCAAAAATGAACCAAGATATGCATAGTACCCCAGCAATATGATCTAAATTGTCCACATATAAGATCAACATCATAGTCTTAATGCAGCTAATACACCTCTAACGATATACACTTCAATTCATAAGTTGTTTTACTATGTGTATCAAAATGCCAGAAAAACTAACTCTATTCCCAAAAAGAAAACAATAACCTCAATTTGCCAAAATGTTTAAAGTATTGATTAAATAAAAAAAACATAATATGTAGACTTCCGAATCTGGTATTCTAACTCTCATTTTGATCCTATAGCCATATCAGTATTCAATTGATGTGCTATACTTTCATTACTTATTGGCAGAAGTAAATGGGATTCTATTAATCTAAGAACAATACATGCATACTTGGGCACAAATGTATCTATAGAAACATATACCATAATGTCACCATAAAACCTTGTAGATATTGGTCCTTGTCTGCATCTAAATATATAATTCTTTATCTATATTAAGCCCCATTGGAACCATATTCAATTTGTTAATCCTATCTGTCTCTCTCACTCTGACCTTCTTTTCGAAACTTCAGCCTCTCCTGTCTGTTTCAATGTGTTCAAGCCCTATAAATCGTGTGTGATCTAACTCTGCAATGCTATGTAATAGTCTGAAATGTGTAGCCAAAGGATATTTGAAATCATTATTTTTAACATGCTCCTTCCATCAGTCTTTCAACTTACGTGATGTGGAGCCTACATATTGTTTCTTACAAATACATATGATCATATATACACAGTTTGATGTGTTACAATCTATGAATTTACTTAATTTCAAATGTATATGCCTTTTAAATGTCATTGAAAGTTTTTACATTATCCTATATATACTTGCAGCATAAGCAACAACCACATTTATAGCATCCCCTTGTAAGTGTAGGTAACCACTTATCCATCTGACTTCCTGTGTCTCTCTCTTCCTTATATGTAATGCTGTCACTGAGACTAAGTATTGTCCTAAGTGTAAGATCCTGCCTATATAAGAACACCGGTTTCTTCCTTAAAAAAGCATCAATGCCCAATTTTAAGGAGAGCACTTTCCACTGCTTTGCAAGACTCCTATAAATCAAATTATTACCCGTACTACATGGTGTAAGAACTCTCATCACCTCTTGAGTTTCCCTAGAGCACATCTTCTTATCTTTGAGCAGATCACTCCTACTAATTGTACCCACCTGGCCAAATCAAGGATTCTTTTTTATACCCCTGGTGTAAACACACAACAGAATTCAAGCAATTCTACCTCACCTTTTAGAGGGTTCAACTCTCATGATTGCAATACTGTTCAGATATTCACCACTGCTCGGCACAGCACCTTCAGGTCAAAGGTTGTTTGCTTCAAAAATATAGACAAGCCAGACTCTTGATTCACTACCTGTGTTTTCATTGCTAAAATTAAGTAAATAAATTTCCTTCTTTATGCACTATTGTTAATTCTCTGTCACCTCTCTCTTTTTAGTTCTCCACTCCCTCAAATGCAATAAATGCAAGTGGTTTCAGCCATTTTGCAATCCTTTCATTAAATTCAGCAGAATTCTGAGCAGTGACATAATAGTGATCTTCTCTCACAGTTGTTCATGTATGCTCCTCAATAATCTTATAGTGCCTCCTCAGGGACACTGCATGACACACAATATCAGTAGAGAAAAAATTTACTAAATCACATACAACACATTATTTCTTTAGGAGCCCATCACTATTACACTATTAAACTGATATACAGAATTGATTGAATATATACATATAGGGGTTGAGGGTGGACCTGAACAATAAATATTTGCCTCATCTTTACTACCTCGTGCCCATGCCTTCGTCCATGGAGGTGTCTGTGGAAGCTGGATTGTTTGGTCCATATATACAGCTATGACTCCACAGAGATTCAATTACGATGCTGAATTGTCTGTTATTTTACAGCAAATTGAGTTACTGTTACAGATTGAGAACAGAGAAACTGAAACAAAAATGTTTCCCTATTCTACAAGAGGTCTCTCAAAATATATGGTAACTGCTGGATAGATATGTGACATACTGAGGTGTGTGAGATTAATTATATAATTATATTTTCTTATTAGGAGGAAAGCTGAGCAATATATTCCCTATCTGACTAATGTGCTCTAACCTTTACCATTTGTAATACCTTTTTAATGTTTTTATGGCTGCAAATCAAAAGACAAGTGTCTGTGACATTCAGATGAATTTTGCCTTTGCATGTCAGATACATTTTCTAATTATACATCTTGTGACTGTCATGAATTGCATAGTTGTTCTTAGAAAAGCAAACTCAATGGCAGTCACTGTAATCAGAATCTGTGTGGCTCAGCGACCTCTATATAGGGAGCTTAAAACTAAAGGTTAATGAATGGGGTATTAGTAATTTTTTGGCAACTTCGAAATGAGGCTCTCAGAAATATTCTAAAAACTGCACACTCTTCCTATTATCTCAAAAACGGAGTCCAAAATGGTAGAACATTAGAAATATCATGATTGACTTATAGCCCACTGCCAAGGGCTGTAGCAGTTTTTTAAGGCCCTACACCCAAGGTGTAGGCCAGGGTAATAGGTGAAGGCCTATAACAAGGAGAGGGCTGTTAGCAACTATGGCAGGAGGGCTATAAGACTATTAGAACATTCCTAATACTGAGGACGGAATGTTCTTAATTAAAATGGGAGTAACAGAAGGACAAACATTGAAATATTGAAGCAGAAGTCTTCTGCCAACCATTTGTAGCCCGAGCCACTTCATTGTCGTCAATAGAACTCCCAGCATTCCAATGTTCTAATGTTTCTGAAACATACTTAAAACATTCTATTGTTTCAAAAGGAGGCAATAGGAAATAAACACATACATAAAGAGACAGAGATACCTTGCAGAGTCTGTATTGTCTCTCTATTCATCATCCCTGGGTTGCGCTATTGAATGATTGGCCTCCATGGATCTTGATTCACCAAAATGGCAGGGGTAGCGGAAGTGACATTATATACCCTTTGACCATAATGATGTCACAGGAAGTGACATCATACGACCTTTGACCCTGAATCTTCCCAAGAATTGATGTTGCATGACCTTAATCCTGATGGCATCACAATAATTAACATCGCTGAACTTACATCGTAATTGCATAATTAGTATTCTATACACTTCTAGGGGAGAACGCAGGGTATGAGTTTCTCTCCCCTGCAAAACATTTGAAAAAATGGGCTCTACTAATGGATTCTAATGCACAATTTTCATATACCTTTGCTAAAAAGCCAGATGCTCTGAAAAGTCCCTCCACACATAAAATGATAGGCCTCTACTATCTTCTTTTGCGCAGAGTTCTCTGCCCCTACTGCGGAGTCTCTGCAAGGGGCGAATGTGACGGCGTGTGTGGCGCTGCACTAGGATTACTCACAGCCAGCTAAAGCACCACTGGGCAGACGTCATCAACCGGGAACAAGACCTGGGCGTTTAGGCTCAGTGAGTACATATTTTTGTGTTCTAAAAATTCTAATTTTGTTTCAAGTAGTATGATCACAGGTAAGGTATGTTTACGTGATGGTTTTGATATGTAATTATGACACTCACTTAAAAATGAACTTTTAGCATCAGAGAGTGCTTGCAGTTGTGTCCACTGTCTTTGATCCAAAAGGAGTGTGGGCATGATGTAATAATAATACCCCAGGTTTTATTCAATACAGTGTTGAGCCGACCAGTGGCCAGGACCCAGAGTTATCAATATTGCATGCAGTGGGGTTTAGACAACTTGCTGCACTGCTTCAAAGGGAGAGGGCAGGAATGTGATATTTATTTAAGATGTCTTATTCCTGCTCTCTCCCTGAGCTGCAACACCAAGTGCTTTCCTAGCATTCCAATACAGGCACCCTTGCATCGTGGGGTTGCAAGGGTGCCATGTTACATGGCACAGCACTCTGAATTATTTTGTGAATGAAGGGACACTGGCACCGGTCTAAACATGGCAGGACATAGCCACCTGGCTGTGGAAACAGAAGTTGGGGGCAGTGGCTGCAGAATATCAATGGCTGGTGGCTTTGGAGGAAGAAGAAGAGGATGCACAGTCCTAGAGTTCCGTGGGCTGACAGCCATACTCACCTCCAAATCAGCCATGCCACTGCTGCCACCACCACCATCTGCAGTTGTAGTCCACTGCCACCCATACCACCACCAGCCTCCCCTCCTTCTTGAACTCAACACCTTGCCTCCTTCACAATATTCTACCAGAACTTGTTCACCACAGACATTAGAAAGGCCAGCTCAGGTCTGAGGCATGAGGCATGAGACCGCACTGGTACGATATGGATAGCAGAACTTGAACTGGGAAATGGATGATCTCAACGCCCTTTTTTATTGATTCTTTTGTTTTGTGGGAAGGCATATTGTTGATAGAGAGGGTGGGAAGGACAGAAAGTTAGTGAAAGGGTTTTGGACAATGAACTTTGAACATTGTGGGACAATTTATGGCTTGGGAAGGGGGTGGGCCTGTTGTGGATGGAGAGGGTGGGTCTTCAATAAATGGGCTTAACTTTATTGCCTTTGCTATCATCATTGGGAGAGTGGAGCATTGTTGAGTGTTTCTTTTGACACAAGAGTGTGACACAGCTGCCATCTGAAATTGCATTTGTCACACAATATACATCAACTTTTCATCCTAGACTTTCCCTACCTGAGGTCCCTTGCCATGTATGTATTCTTCAGTAGGTTACTTACCTCTTCCTTCTGTCCAATGGCACTGTACATGAACAGAATAGTGACAAATTTAATTTGGTTTCACTTTCTGACGTTTTGCAGCACCCAGTCCCTAATCAATTATACAGTATAGCAGTTAGTGTAGTAACTGCCTTTGTCCTACCCTCTGTAACTATTTGCCCAGTAAGGGTTCTGACAACATACACAAAAATGTAGTATTTATTATCTCTTCTTCCAAAGGACAACTTCACTACTAAGTCATTAACTAATTCTTCAAGTTCACTTCTTACCTGAATTGATCAAGCAATGGTACCTCTTGGAATCTTCCCTAGCCTTATTGCAGGATTTCACAAAAGGGCATTATTAATGGTAGTGGTATTGGTAGTGGAAGGCCTGCGAATAGTAAAACAGTAAATTTCGA
This sequence comes from Triturus cristatus, assembly GCF_964204655.1. Taxonomy (NCBI): domain Eukaryota; kingdom Metazoa; phylum Chordata; class Amphibia; order Caudata; family Salamandridae; genus Triturus; species Triturus cristatus. Next base: position 202,527,458 of record NC_140593.1, read on the forward strand.
CAAAGTAGAGTCAAGGGGAAGGTAAGCTTCATGAGGAGTGAACTAAGAGACAGCGCAAGAGCATAGGCTGCAACTGTGCAATTGCATTATGACTCAGTGCGATTAACTAAGAAGTGATAAGAATTTTGCCACCAATCCTGGAAAAGTAGATCTTGAACCTGGCTGATCAATCTCACAACTGTCATAACATTTAGTTGAGTGCATCCATCATGTGACATATGTCTTCAGTTACAGCTTCCCCCAAGGACAACCACTTCATTAGAGGAGTTTGACATTTGAGTCAGATCACTACTCAGCATTTCCCAAATCAATGCACCTCTCTCCAGTCCACAGGGATGAGTAGGACTCTTTGAGTCAGATTGGTTTCCCTTTTAACCTAATATTGAAAACTTCCTTCTTCTGGCTGTTGAGGTAGTCCCACACAGAGTCTGACTCTGAGTCCCGGCTCAAGCCGACTCCTGAGTCCTCCTGACCGAAATGAGATTGAGAGAGCTAGACCCGTAGTGCACTGCTGTTGATGAACAAGTAGAGCAAAATAATTTGAGCACTTTGTGTAGATTGTATTTGTTCACTAAACTAACTGATCTCTGAAGAACCCCAAAGAGTGGACCACGCAAGTAACTCTAGCTTAGAGTGAAGGGGCCAATAATCTTCTGGAAAAATCATCAATAACTCCATAAACATTGCAAATCAACAAAATCAAGTTTGCAAATATTAGTTGAACAGCACCCTCACTCTCTGCTACCACATCAAGCATCACCACTCACAATCACTCAATAAAACATCACTCATATGTGCAATAGTCACATGTTCCAATCCAAGCATGATGGAAAACATTTGTTTATTGTAGGTCCTCTTTTCCCATAGAAGCAACACAATGGCAGTCTTGTAAATCTCTACTGGGGAAGCCCAGCGAGGTAATGACAAAAAGAAAGATAAGGAGGGAACAGAGGTAGGCATTCTCTTCATGTCCTTTAAGTGAATTGGGAGGCTTCTTCTCTGCACACTGGTCCAACTCAAATCCGGCCATACATGAGAATAAATGGTGGGCCTACATAAGTCAGACACCAAATATATAAATGTTCCTTTAAGGATAAAAGAATGTTTTGCCATACAGTCTGACGATAATATGAAAGTCCTATTTTCGCCTACTCAGTCAGGGAAGTAGAGTTCATCCTCAAACTCAGGGGTTTCGCCCAGAAGTTGGTAAGCTAAAGCACTTGAGTCTGACCAATCACCCTCATCCTCCTCCTGTGCTGTTTCAGGAACAGTGTAATCTTGTGGTGTGAAATATTGGTTCATTTTAATCATGGTCACTCTCTCCACGTTTTGGGGTTGAGAGACTGGTTTTTTTGACGTTGACAACTGCACCATCTGCACTGAACAAACGATCAGCAAACACACTGGCTACTACAAAAAGGACAGATACTTTATTGCCAGCCTACTGAGCTTTGGCCTATGGCGTATCTTCCCATACCAATAGACCAATGTGTTTTGATCCACATAGACTAATTTTGGGTCATCCAGATAGTCTTGGACCATCCTCTGAATGGTCATTGGTGCTGCCACTTGTTCGACCTCTGATGCCGGTTCAGTGACTAAATATCAAGGGACATAATATAGAATGCCCAAAATATCGACGCCAAAATATAGAAGGACAGAATATTGACTCCCTATCTACAAACAGGTAAGTAGAAAATATCGATTCCAAAATATAGAATGTTAAAATATAGTTAGCTAAAATATCGAATTTTTTAAATGTATTAAAAAAATATAAAAGTACTTAAATATTAAAAACAATTAAATAAAACATACATAATATAATATAAAAAAGCTTAAAATGTAAATATAATAAAAGTAATGTAAAAAAAGTAGAGCTTTTGTTGGATAGTGAGAGCGTAAAAATTACTATTCCTACTCCAGTGAGTGCAACAGTAGGGAAAACGTTGGATAGCGTAGGGATAAAAATTACTATTCCCACTCCAGTGAGTGCAACAGTAGGGAAAGCGTTGGATAGCGTAGGGGTACAAATTACTATTACCACTCCAGAGAGTGCAACAGTAGGGAAAGCGTTGGATAGCGGGAGGGTAAAAATTACTATTCCCACTCCAGAGAGTGCAACAGTAGGGAAAGCGTTGGATAGCGGGAATGGAAAAATTACTATTGCCACTCCAGTGAGTGCAACAGTAGGGAAAGCGTTGGATAGCGTAGGGGTAAAAATTACTATTCCCACTCCAGTGAGTGCAACAGTAGGGACAACGTTGGATAGCGTAGGGGTAAAAATTGCTATTCCCACTCCAAAGAGTGCAACAGTAGGGAAAACTTTGGATAGCGGGAGAGTTAAAATTACTATTCCCACTCCAGAGAGTGCAACAGTAGGGAAATCGTTGGATAGCGGGAAGGGAAAAATTACTATTCCCACTCCAGTGACTCCAACAGTATGGAAAGCATTGGATAGCGTAGGGGTAAAAATTACTATTCCCACTCCAGAGAGTGCAACAGTACAGAAAGCATTGGATAGCAGGAAGAGAAAAAATACTATTCCCACTTCAATGAGTGCAACAGTAGGGAAAGCGTTGGATAGCGTAGGGGTAAAAATTACTATTCCGACTCCAGTGAGTGCAACAGTAGGGAAAACGTTGGATAGCGTAGGGATAAAAATTACTATTCCCACTCCAAAGAGTGCAACAGTAGGGAAAGCGTTGGATAGCGGGAGGATAACATTTACTATTCCCACTCCAGAGAGTGCAACAGTAGGGAAAGCGTTGGATAGCAGGAAGGGAAAAATTACTATTCCCACTCCAGTGAGTGCAACAGTAGGGAAAGCGTTGGATAGCGTAGGGGTACAAATTACTATTCCCACTCCAGTGAATGCAACAGTAGGGAAAACGTTGGATAGCGTAGGGGTAAAAATTACTATTCCCACTCCAAAGAGTGCAACAGTAGGGAAAGCGTTGAATAGCGGGAGGATAACATTTACTATTCCCACTCCAGAGAGTGCAACAGTTGGGAAAGCGTTGGATAGCAGGAAGGGAAAAATTACTATTCCCACTCCAGTGAGTGCAACAGTAGGGAAAGCGTTGGATAGCGTAGGGGTACAAATTACTATTCCCACTCCAGTGAATGCAACAGTAGGGAAAACGCTGGATAGTGTAGGGGTAAAAATTACTATTCCCACTCCAAAGAGTGTAACAGTAGGGAAAGCGTTGGATAGCAGGAGGGTAAAAATTACTATTCCCACTCCAGTGAGTGCAACAGTAGGGAAAGAGTTGGTTAGCGGGAGGGTAAAAAATAAAATACTATTCCCACTCCTGAGAGTGCAAAAGTAGGGAAAGTAATGATTTAATTTTAAAATAAGATTACATTAATTATCAATACCAATAAAAAGTTAATTAAAAATAATTACCAATTAATAACAATTAATTACCATTGAAAAATATTAATTAGCAATTAATAAAAATGAATTACCAATTAATACAAATTAATTACCAATTAATAATTAATTATCAATTATCAATACACATAAATAAATAAAATAATATTTACTTTATTACAATTAATTTACTTCCCACCCAATTCCCCTATAAACCCACAACCCACTCCCAATAATAACAAATACAATTAACATTATTATTAATTAATCAATTAATAAAATTAATTTTGCAATTAATGAAAATTAATTAGCAATTCATACACATTATTTACCCATTAATACAAATTAATTACCAATTACTAATTAATTATCAATTAATTATCAATACATAAATAAAAAAATAATTATTTACTTTATTACAATTAAATTACTTCCCACCCAATTCCCCTACAAACCCACAACCCGCTACGGAATTAAATTACGCAAAAATTAAATAACATAACATTCATTAGTTTAAGTAAATTAAACATACATTACAAAAATAATACATAATTTTAACACATATACTACCATACATAACACTAAAAAAAAAACGATATTATAGATATCTATATTTTTAAATTCGATATTATGGTAATCTATATTTTAAGATTAGATATTTTTTAATTCTATATTTTTTAATTCTATATTATGGATATCGATATTTCGTACCCCAATTTCGATATTCTGACCTATCTATATTTTGATAATTCGATATTCTGTCCTCTCTATATTTTAACTTCGATATTCTGGGCAGTCGATATTTCGGAATCGATATTTAGGGTGTTCACCCTGATGCCTTCACCTCTGCACTTGACTTAAGACCTGCTACTTAAAACCAAGGCATTGCCGAGGTTGGGTCCAATTCTTCTGAGTTGTTACCGCTGGTGTTGCTGGTGTTGGCTGATCAGAGACAACAGCACTGCCCTCTTTGGAGGTTAAAGGCTGCATGCCAGAACTTCTGCCTGGGTATCTTCTAGCCGTTCTTCTTCCAGATCCCTCCCTTGCTCAACAATCCACGTCTTGTATAGTGCAACATTCCCTCTTAAAAAGAATAAAAGTGACCAGTATTTTTTGTAACATGGTTCAAGTATTGTGACACGGATGTACTCTTTGGAGGACACCAATCTCTCTTTGCAGCCTTGGATTAACAGTCAAAGGGAAGGATTAAGCTCTAAACCAACTCATGGCCTTCTTCATTCACATCAGCCAACCTTTGCGACACCTTTTTAAACTGGCCTCTGTAGCAGATGCAACAACAGGATAGCTTGGCTCATCGTACTGTCCTCCTTGCTGACTTCCCATGTGAAACCCTCAAAAGGAAGTAGCATTTGTGTCAGACATTTGACTAGGCCCCATTTGATTTGACCATCTCCATGGTAATGCTTTTTCCCAGTAGCACTTCCTCCTCTCTGAAGGGCATAGTCAGGCTGTACTGCTAAAACAGATGTTGCAACATGTAGTAGTTCATAGTCCAAAATGTTGGCACCTCCTTTATGAGGGCTTTAACCAGCACTCTGTTATCATGCTGAATAATCACTACACCTGTTTGTAAAGGAATTTATATTCCAGCTTGTATCTGGTAAGGAAGGAGCGCACAAGTTGCATAGACATATATTGAATAATACATCCTTTTAAAAAATAGAAGGTTTTGGAATAGTTCTACAGATTTTACAAGTAATAAAGGTCTTAACAAATAACAAAGAAGTAATAAAACAAAGACTGTGAAAACTCAACAATTTAAAAGAGTGAAATCACTACGACTCGAAGAAGCTGTTTAGTGAATCTTATATATAATAACTGCATATGATATAGGAGTATTTCTTCTCAATAGAGTAGGGCATGCCTTAAAAATATTGGTTAAAGATTGTGAATAATTGTATATGTTACTGATATATAGCTTTGATTTACAGAATGACAGGGATTATTGTGCATTCTCTCGTGCAAGGTTAACGTTTTATTCCAAACTACAGGTGCAGTATAGTGTAAAGTTTCCATAGTAGATCAGACCCCAGAAGATTAGGGAGTAACCAGTAAAAGCCCCACCCAACAGAACAAGGCAGTCTCTCTTATTTTTCTCCACTTCCCCTATCCCCCCTGCTGATGCTTGATTCTGGAAACTACATAACATTTCAGTTCAGGTAGTAGTAGGGGGGCATCAGGACCACTTTCTGCTCTTGTGGACAAAGCATAACTCAGGTATTCCTGACAAAGTCCTGCACAATCATGTTGATGCAATGCGCAAAACACTGGACCCTGAAATATCCACCAACTACCATGGCCTTGACTATATTACTGCCATTGTCCATGGCAACAAATCCAATTCTGAGAACTCTGGGTTGCAGCCATGCAAACACCTTGCTGTTAAGGTTTTCTAAGATGATTGCAGCTGTATGGGATATCTCCATGGCGAACATCGCTACTGTTTCATGCCGCTGAACGCCCTTAAAAGTTTCTTCAGCAGAGAGACCTGCAGAGCTGTTGCCTAAACCCTGCAAAAGAGATCCAGTGAGCAGTAATAAACATATAATCAGTTGCTTTACAGCTGGTCCACATGTCTGTCATTGTGTGGATAGTGTCAACAGCACTCTGCTGCAAAGCTTGTTCAACCAATTGCAGCATATCATTATGGAGCACTGGAACAGCAACTTTGGCAAAATAGGTACGGCCTGGAACCTTCCATTTTCGGGTAGATGGGCGCCACAAATCCTAAAATTCCCTCTTCTTTCACAAAAGAAAAGGGGGGGGGGAGGTCCAGCGCAAACATTTGAGCAAGCTTCCATTGTATAAACGTGCCATTGGCTGGTTTCATTCATAAGTCCCCTCCTACCTAAACATCCCTATAATAATAATTTAGATTGCTTTCTTTTGTGGTGCCAATGATCAGGAGGTGGTAGACTCAACGTGCGTCCTGAGGGAATCATCACTATATATGGTGGTGTCTGCATCTGAGTCTTGTGCCATTTAGAGGTTGCTGATGTGGTGATGGTGGCACACTGCTAGGGAGAGGGCTGGTTTGTGCAATAAAGTTGTCATCCTCTTATTCCTCATCACCTCCTATCACTGTGATCAGGGCTATTTCCCTTACTTACCACCAACATCACCAGCTCTTTTTTATAGCGCTCTTCCCACTAGATTGCATGATGTTGTTTCATATGGGTCATTTGGCCTCCAGTACAATAGAGTGAACCAAGCTTACCTTGATGAACACTAGCATGGCAAATGCAGCATATTGCAATGTTATCCTCCTGCTTGATAATTGTAAAGAAGTCCCAAACTGGGGAAGAGAACTTTTTTTAGTGTGCCAATGCCTGAAGAACTGGTTAAGGTGGATGTGTTGATTGCCTCTCTGCAGTGTGTACTTCTTCGACTGAGGTACTTGTGGATGCAGGTCTCAGTGGGGGCCTTATAAATATACAAAAGCTGACAGTGGTGGTGGAACCGGAGCCACATCTTTTTCAGCAGGTTGAATAGGGGATGTAATAACGTTGTACTCTGAGCTGTCGTCTATATTGACAATCACTGGCTAATCCTCATCACTGTCCCTTTCCAGAATTGCAAGGCTTTCAGGAATTTTCCTTTTCCTTGTCTCTCGTGGCGGGTCTCGGACACATCTGGGGTCCACTAAATATCCAGATCATCAGAAGGCGGGCTTGGAAAATATGGTGGAGTACCCTTTCCTTTTCTTGTTGGAGATCGGTAGCCAATGATTCATCAAGAGCTACAACTTGCTCAGCATGAAGCTCGATCTTCTGTTCTGCTCCTAATTCAGGAAGAACTGTTGCTAGTGGTGACTCCACTTTGCTCAGTTTCCTGCGCTGATTGAGTACTTTGTAGCTGAGTCAAATCCAATTCAGACTTACTACTATTCACCATGATCGCAGTGGCTGCTTCACTGAGTGACATGGCCTTGGGCTTAGGTTTGGGTGGTGCCATTGATATGTGAGTGCTGCTTCAAGCTTGCTCCTTGGAGGATAGTGCTGAAGGCACACTTAGTAGAGAGCAGAATGCCAGTGGTGGCAATCAGCTTCTTCTTACCCTCCTTAATGGCCACTTTCTTGGTCGGAACACCTTTCTTAGGGGCCATGTTCACGCTCTGTCAGTTGGCACTTAGCTGCCCAAGCGGAAGCAGACAGAAGAGGACTGAGATGGTGTGGTGTCACTTTGCGCTGGCCTTCTGTGTGGCAATACTGTGGGTGATGTCTCATGCACAACTAAAACCAAACATACAAAAAATGTGGCATTTATGCAATTTTCATTATTCATATTAATTTATTTATTTAATGGTTATGCCATTCTCAAATATTTATCAACAATAGTGTATCCATTGACCATAACATAATATTTCAATCAGGATAACACCAACATTCAGATTTAAAAATTAGTGTTATGTGCCTCTAAGTTGAGACACCATTGGCAGGCAGGCACAGAGAAAAATGTGATAATCCTTAAAAAGGTGAATACTGGTGTGCGTCTATGGCCTAAGTGACGTATGGCAGGCAGGAGATGCAGGCCAGGAAAAAATGTAATAATCCTTAAAAATGTGAATACTGGTGTGCGCATATGGCCTAAGAGACCTTTGGCAGGCAGGGGGTGCAGGCCAGGGAAAAAAAATTAATAACCCATAAAAAGGCAAATGCTGGTGTGTGCCCATGGCCAAAGAGACCTATGGCAGGCAGTGGGTGAAGGTCAAAGAAAAAAATTGATTAATATTAAAAAAAGTAATTGCTGGTGTCTCACTAGGAACTATGAGAAATCCTATGGGAGGCAAGGAGGTGAATGGGAAAATAGAAAACAATGCATATAATGCTATATAAACACTGTAAATACATACTACAATGATCCTCAAACACTTTAAACTGATATAAGGGAAGAAAGGAAAAAATTAACAAAAAACAAAAAGGCAAAGCCCTCTTCATTTTTACTAGAAAATGGCTTTGACAACTTGAAAAAAAGGGTTAATTTAACACACTGCCAACATGTTCAAACACCAAAAAGCAAGGAGGCATGGAAAACAAAAAATACGTGAATGCCTATGGCAAAAGTACACTGGCTGACTACACAAAATGACAACCGGCCACATGGTCGAACAACAAGCAAGGAGGCATGGACAACAAAACACATGCACATATATGGCAAAAGCACACTGGTTGACTGAACAAAATGGCCACCAGCCACATGCTCAAATAATAAGCAAGGAGGCATGGACAACAAAGAACAGATGCAGGCCTATAGCAAAAGCACACTGGCTGGCTTTACTAAATGTTCGTCAGCCGAATGGTCAAACTATTAGCAATGTGGCATGGACAACAAAGAACACATGCAGGCCTATGACAAAATCACGCTGGCTAACTACATAAAATGGCCCGCCGGCCACATGGTGAAACAACAAAAAGCAAGGAGGCATTGACAACAAAGAACACACAGATACATTCACACACAAAGGAGAAATGGCAAATAATGCAACGCTAAAAACAAAATTGAAGTCAACTATAAATATTTTATAACAACACACATCCTCCCAAGGCATTAAATATATTACCCCACCAAAATAAAATGCACATTTTGAAAACAAAAAATTGAAACGCTAAAAAAAACATACTGTGCATGATTTATTCCAATGCCATCCCTGGCCTAATTCCTAGATGTTTTTAAAACAACATGTATCCAAAGTCTGTTGTTTTTATATACCCAATGAATAGTACTGGCTGGATGGCCAATGGGCATATTAGGCCATGTGTAAAATAAATGAAATTGTGGAAATTCAACTAACATGGAGAAAATGTACTTAACTGTGCAACCTTTTCCCTTATAAAAGTTAAGAAAATAAATGCAAAAAATACTAGGCCTCTACTGCAACTCCAGACCATGCACTACAACCACAATCAAATAATTGAAAATTAAACAAAAGTACAAGCATATACTGGTGCATGCCCTCTATCTAACAACACCCTTATCCAAACATTAGCCAAACATTTTTTAACTTACTTGTGATGTCACAAAAACAAATTCCTTATAAAATGTAATAGTATACATTCAGCATGACTGCAGACAAAGAAAGTGATCCTATCCCCTCAAAATTCAAACTAAAGGTGCCCAGGAGATGGACAAAACAGTGGGAGGAGCCTTCTCAAGATGAAGAAGAAGATGGAGTATCTGTGCACTTCTCTCCTGTTGAAAAAAAATTATATAAAAAAATGGTTTCCGCACTAAAAAAACACCTGAACCATCCATTTGAGTAGAATATCAATTCGAAAGGGTATTTTCAAGTTGATTTTGCTGCTTTTTGAGTAGAAACTCTACTGAAGAAGCAGCCGCTCATGATCGCCGTCATCACAAAGTGGTGCCGGTAAGGCTTCTTGGTGACTGGATGCCAGGTGAGGCGAGGAGCGCACCCGCATAAAGCCGAGTAAGTGCATTAACAATTGTTAAACAATTTTTTTTGAAATATACTTGGCGGTATTTGATACATTTGCTCAGTATCATACAATGATCATCTTTTGATGTTTCAACAACTAACTGAATGCTTTAAGGATCATGAACTGGTTCTCATTAGAGTCTTTCTGTTTCTATTAGGTACTTTTCCAGTACTCCTGTCTGTAACTCTCCACTTTGGATTCACAGGAGTATGCAGGTTGTATTGTTACCAACCTTTATTTTGTTTTCTTGCACTTAAGCACAGGTTTTTTGCAGTAGCGATTATATCAAAGGTCCTGACGAAAGCCTGGATTCAAATATCCATAGGCTGAAACATGTAGACCTGTTATTCCCTAGTTTGGACTTTTTACAGTTATTTGCTAAAACTGTACACACACTGTTTTAGTATTGACACCAGGACAACGCCTAACTGTTCTGTGTCCTGGTAGTCAATTTTAAATCACTTTTTTCACATATTGTTACTTGCACTGCAACCATCACCCTGAAAATAGATACTAGGCTTTTTCTGAGACTAAAAGTGTTTGTTACTTCTCACGATTTTCTCAGTACACCTGTTAATCCACAACCCTTAATTGTATAAGGGAGTGTGGTCTAATTAGAGTTCCCAGATGATGAAGCAAGCCACTTCGGTGGGTGATGGGATCTCATTTCCTTTTTTGTGAGACTCTTTTAAATATTCAGTTCACTTAGTTGTTGTTTGTGGTCATATATATTTTTAGACATACAGTTTTTCTTGTGTTTTCTAATAGCTATAACGTGGGGATTAAAAACTGTTTAGGTCTCTAAATATTGTCCCTAGGACCCTCTATTTTGAATAATTGTGTTAAGCCACTGACTCTGTGCCCCGGGAGTCATGGGCACCCTCCTGTTGGACTAATTTGGCATCTGAGTCCATGGCCTGGGGGTTGTCTTCATCATGTAGCTAATACTGACATGGTGGGATACAGGAGACTGTATCATTCATCTCCTACATTATGCCTGTTTCTGCTTGCTCCTGCCCTCTGCATCATTCCCTTGATGGACACCTTCCACTGTCCCCCGTAACACTCGGCGACATTCTCCTGGGATATCAACGAGGACCCGCTCAGCTCTTGTGGCCCTATCTCAGTGCACCACAAGTCACCGTTCCATGCGGGTGTGCCTGTGCCTGCTGCAGTGCATCCTGTGCCACTAACTCTGTGCAGCTCATGCCATGGACCCTTGCTGTTTGTACTTTCGACTTCTGATTGTCAGATCACTATTGTGGTTGTTGGCAGCACCAGCCAACCCCTGAGAGGTTGCTGACACTACCATACACCCATCCAGCACAGGCGTCACTGAACGTGTGACCCTGGCAATAAAGGTGCTGGGCACACGTGCCCATACCACAAATTATCTCATTGTGTCTGTGTGATCATTATGTATTCATGTGGGCCCCAGGCCATACCACATCACATCATGCTGTGTACAGCATGCGCAACCTTGTCATCTCAGGCAGTGGTGTAGACCTTTGACATGTGGCTGTGTCGGACCCCTCTGTGAGCGTAAGTGAGTTGACCTGCGTACGGCAGTACGGCGTGGGGTGTGGTCTTTCGACACATGGCTCTGGGCATGGTTGAGATTAGGCCTTGGGAAAGAGGCAACTGATGCGTGTGTGTCTGGTGTGGTGCCAGTGCCACCCATCATGTAATGTGCAATGTTGCTTCGTGGCATGCCCACGGCATGCGGCTTCGTCCGAGGGGAACATGAGGGTGGGCAAACCCGCATGGGGTCCGGGAACATACATGCCATCTGCTGTGTGTGTCGCTATTTCCACAGCATGGGCCAGAGGTCTACACTCAAGTGCAGGGTGAGTTCAGCCAGGCATGTACCCTACATCTGTGTCTGCCCTGTCCTTACCATAGGCTTACATGCACGTGGCCGAACACCTTCAGCATACTACATCACAGTGTTGTTGTCAGGCTTGTGGACATGCGCAGACGGGCATGGCAATGGTGTGCTGTCGGGTGCAGGTGATGCAACCGCGCTGCGCACGCTGGTGTATAGGCTTGGGCGGAGCAGTAGTGAGGATACGTACTACACATTGATGCCGCTCATGTGCAACAGGCAGGAAATGTAATACAGGAACCACATAGTCACACATATCACACACCAATGACACAGTGAGCCTGCCAACACATCACGCCGAACCAACTGTTGACTCATTTATCTCTGCACTGTCTCAAGGGACCAGGGATATGCACTCTGCGCTTGGATGATGACACCCCTCCGTGCCCCGAACACAAAGCCCCAGAGGGAGTACAATGCGGCCCACAAACGCACCAGGGGCATCGTGGAACACACATTTGGTATATTGAAGTCACGTTTTAGGTGCCTGGACATCACAGGTGGACGGCTCCTGTACAGGCCAGACATCGTGTGCAAGGTGATCATTGCATGTTGTGTGTTGCACAACATATGTGTACGCAGCAAGGTACCATGGGTACCAGTCCCAGAGGCACCGGATGATGAGGATGAGGATGAGGCAGGTGGACCATGCCCCACTGCAGCGGCAGCAGGAATAGCCCGCAGGGACAACATCATTACAAATTTCTTTAGATGATCAAGTCACATTGTGACTGTCCTTGGCATTCATGGGACAGCACAGATTGACCACAGGCATGTAATTAGCAAATATATGCCTTGCAAACCTACATTCACTAACTGACTGCCCTTTTTCCAGGGTGTTTGAATATTCATGTGGTGGATTGTGATCATTTTATCTTCAAACAATTTGGAGAGAATCAGTCCAATCCTGTGAGACAGGGACACCTGTCTAAGCAGTAGGCATCGTGAATTCTTTTAGGATGTTACAGAGTTCTTTATTTGAATTTGCTCCTTTTTCGATCCGGTTTAGGAGGAAGATTTTTTTTACTTTGTCTGATATTTTCCATATATCTACGATGGACATTTTTTAGTTCTCACGGTCTATTTTGTCTTTACTTTTCCTCTATTTACATTCCGCGATCCTGCAGGAGGTCCTTAATATTTTTAGTTGCTCTGTAAACCAAGGGGCAGTTCTGGGTTTTATTTTGATCTTGGTGAGAGGAGAAATCTGATTTAGCGTAGTTGTTATTGCTCGCTCGAAAAGGGTGGCTGCCTGATCAATGTTATCCTCTTGACACTGTGGAGGGAGGCTAAAGTAAGCCGAGAAGGAGGTGGAAGTGACTTTACGCCATGACCTTCTCCATATAATTTCACTCCTGATGTCATTTTTGATGGTCTGAGCTGGGATTGTGAACTTCTTCAGGTCATGATCTGACCATAGTAGAGGTGATGGAGGTTCTGCTATGATGTCTGTGGTGTTAGTGAATAGTATATCGAGCATGTGGCCCGCAGCATGGGTGGGACCTGTCACCATTTGTATTAACTCTAGGGTGCTCACATTGGTAGTCAACTGATTAGTGTCTGGGTCAGATAATATCTCTCCATGATAATTAAAATCATTAAGAGGAAACTTTCAGCGGCCAGCATGTGAGGGGTAATAGCCTCGAGCAACTTCTAGACAAAGTCGTTTTTCAGGCCCGGAGGTCTATATACTATGGCTCCTCTCATGGTGCCTTGTGATATACCCTTTATTCCAAAAATGCATAGTTCTAGTTGGTCAGTACTTAAAGATTCCAAGGAAATTATTTCAACGCCAGCGGTAGTGGCTATGAGTAATTCTCCACTTCTTTTCACCTTCCTATCCACTCTGATTATATTGTATCGAGGTGGAAAGGCAATAACTATATCAGTGGAAGCATGGTCATGTAACCAGGTTTCTGTTATGAAACAGATATCTGGTGTTTCCATGTCCAAAAGGTTCCATAGCTCCACTGCATGCTTGAGGATTGAGCGGGCATTCAGATAGATTGCCTTTAACAGTTTGGGGGTTATGGTTTTAACCGGGTCACATTTTAATTTGGATATACCCGGTGGCGCTGGATTCTTTAAACAGTGGTTTTCATATGCACCAGTACTGGCTATTTCCCTTAAATCAAAAAGTTTTTAAGCTCTTGGCTAGAGAAACATAGTCTAGCCATGATGGGCTACTCACTGGTATGTGGCATAGGTGTAGAACTGAACAGAGATAGAGAGGTCCTAGCGGCTGGCTGCGACCTGGTGCAGATGGGCACAGACGGGCTTGCCTTTGGTGCGCCGCAGGCGCACCGCTGCGCGCATCTGTGCTCCGCCCTGCCTTTAGTAGGTCTGGGAGCTGTCAGCATGAGACTAGAATGTTGACTGCAGTTCCGGTCGAAAGGCCGGAAGTTTGATTTGGAGACCCACGCCCATCCGCTCAATGGGCACAAGCCGTGACGGAACGGAGACTGTAGGCTGCTGATGCAGGTTAGTGATATAAAATCAATATGCTGGCTGGTAAACCACTACAAGCTAAAAAGGGTGAAAATGCACTTCCAAATGCGGCGAATGAGAGTGTCAATCTACACTTTACATTTAAATTTAAAACATAGAGGAAGCAGTATATTGTCAAATTGCCAAAGCTGACCCAGTAGCTGGCACTCAGGGTGTCCGCCCTTCATCATAGGGCAGTTCCTTGTTGGGCCGGCACTGCAACGCCCAACATGCCATGCGGGGGGGGCTCTTTGCCAGAGGTCTTCTGTGTTGTTTGCAGAAAGGCCCTAGAAGGTGGGGTGTTAGAGTGTTAGAGCGAATATGTAGTGAGGGGTGAAGGTGAGTCTAAAAATAGCTATGAGAGTCCAAGGGTACTTTATTCGCTGGATACTAATGCTATGGTTAAAAACTGACTAGGAAAGTCGTGGCTGGTGAGGAAAATTAAACCTGCTGCAGCTCAATGTGTGGTGTGAGAAGTGAAAGTGGTCAATAGGTTGACATGTTTCTTGCCTTGATTCTCCTAAAGGATGACCAGCATTTCATCAGGACCAGGGGGAACAAGAATCCTCTTCTACTCTGAAGTAGGAGGGACGGTCGAGAGGGTGTCCTATACAGTAACGTCCCTGTGTTCTGAATTTGTGTGCAATCCAGAGAAAAGGAGGGTGTGGGTGAGGGAAATATCTTTCTTCTGTCGAGACCTGAAGGGAATAAAGGGGGGATAAACAGCAATGGTAAGAAACCGTTGTCTCACGATGAGGAGGAACCTGTGTCGCAACACACAGCTGTGGTAAGAGTGAAAGCAATAAACCATCATGTGTGACACAATGTGCAAGGTGCCCGGCCAACCGGTTTATAAGTTGTTAAAAGGATTAAAAACATGCGAGTTACATACCGGTTACTCATATACATCTCGAAGGAGGTACATATGATGATCATATATCAAGATATGGGACATGTCTTGTTGCAGGGATTCTGCTTATGCACAGAACTATGCACAGGAAACCAGGACCTCAGTGAATTGTGGTGTACCAAAAACTCACCTCAGAACCCAGAACCCCTTATCCGACCAGCATCAGTGTCCCAATCGTTATCCGAGTTTTATTTCGGCGGTCCCAATGTATAGACAACCCAGAACAAGCGAATTAGTGTATTCTCAGGAATGGTGGGAATCAGAAATACCTGTTCGTAATTATTCTCATATCAGTCCACAACAAGAGTAAACAGAGACACTGTAAAGTTTAAAGAGTTTATTTTATAAACCTTGTGTCCTAAGATGCAGTACTTTGGCTAACATAAGAAGACTGATGATTAAGATCAAAACCATCAGCATAGTTACAATACCATAGAAAATGAAAGGAGAAATCATAATAAAATGACAGTGCATTACAGCCACCTTCCTTTCGCTAGTAAACTAATATTATTATTATTAGACTAATAGAAGGTCTCTAGGCTTGAATGGAGAACCCCATACCATAAAGATCAGCTTAGTGGAATCATATCACAGGATCAGGTATACTCTGCTCCTGGGAAAGCTCTTCTTCCGAATGTGTATAAAGCATGCAGCCTGCAACATTAAAAGCACTCGACTTTCAGGTATTTGCAGCTGCGTGCGTGTTATGGCTAAATAGTGGGCCGATCAACCTGAACCCAACAACATGCACCGTCTAGCGACCCAGACTGTTTCTTTACACAATGTTCAGACCAAGGTCGCAGCTCACTGTTTGGGATGTGAACAACAGACAGTTCTCATGTGAAGCAAAGGCGAGCAAGCATTTCTCGAATAATAACATGTAACTGCAGTGTCGTGTGCAAAAGCAGCAAAAGTGGCAAGATGGCTTTCTAACATCTAACCCGGTTGTGGTAACTTAGCAATCTACGTATATAAATTGCAGTCCTCACTACACCCCCCCTTGATCAGACCACTAACCAGTAGGGGCGCAATTTTAAGAACGCAGAGTTCAAGTTCGATAGAACGGAACTAAGGGCACAAATTGTGAATCCATATAAGGTAAGTGAAAAGTGCGAAGAAAAAAAGAGAGAGAGAAAAAACAATTTAAAGGGGAATAAAAATATCATCGATGGATTTTCAACTAGAAGAGAGAAAAAAAAAAAGGCATCCCACAGGAATTTCGGATGACTTCCAAGTTAATCCATCAAGGTATAAGCACAATAAGTTGCAACGGCTTCCAAGAGGAAATCATTGGAACGTTCTGCAAAATTATCTGCCATCCAATTCAGCAAGGGGAATGAACACACATGTTCCTCGACAACCGGAGCCTCTAGTACCATTGGAGGACAACTGGCGTGTTCTGCAAGATAACTGCTTGCCAAGAATTCAGCTGCGGCCGTTCCGATGTCCCAATTCCCTAGGACTCCATGTGCTGCTCCACAGGCCATAATCCTGACACCAGAACAGTCCAACTCATGAGCCACTAAGGGGCTCATTAGCTGATCATAATCCGGGGCGGGAGACACCGAGTTCAACAAGCACAAATCCAGAGACCATTGGAACGGACAGGCAATGAAAGACAGGCTGTACGCAAGTAAAGTAGGAGAACCGGAAGGACAATCCATAGGCTATGCTTAAAGTCGCCAGTGGTAAAGTGCCATAGTATTCAAACATCCGGTTACGAAGATGGAGCAGCCGGGACATGCTGTCGTGTGACGCAAGTTGTGCATCCATAGCGTAGTACGCAGATCAACAAAAGCACCCCAGCTACAAGGGCGAGAATCAACGGGAAACCTCCGAAGACGCAGGAAAAAATAGAAAGAAAAAATGCCGGGATCACACCAAAAATAGTTTGAAAGGAGGTCACGAGGCCGGAGCCCACAATTTTGAAAAAATATGCCAGGCCACTTGTTGACGAGGCATTAAAGATAGCCTGAATTAGGGCCCCAAAATGAAGTGGGAGATCAGTATTCAAAAGCGCTTGCGCCTCTGTGCGCGTGTTTGCTACGTGAAGGACAAATGTTTTCCAGGATGAAGTCAACGCAACTTCTTTTTGAGACAATAGAGCCCTTATTCTGCTCATCTTGTTGAACTCCGCTTTCAAGGTTGGAATGGAAGGCCAGATGGATACATCGAGCCGTCCATGCGGGGGTGGGAAAAGGACATTATTACAGCAGACTACCCTCTGTGATACAGTCACTATTTAGGTAATTCCCACTAACATCCCACAGCAAGCTTCATTATTTAATAGCAAATAACTACCGTTAGCCAGCAGCGTAAAAGACGGTGTTATAACTGGCACCGGGATCCCTTTCAGGACGCAAGCTAAATTAGGAGCGTGCACATTACATGCACCATGCAATTGAAGGTGCCGACACACCACAGAGTGATCCGGAGTGGAAGTGCACTCTTCACCTTTTAAGTAAACCTCTTTTCTGTCCCTCACGCATCTATACGTGAATGGGATTGACCAAACTTCGTGCAGGAAGGCAGTACCCAGTATTTCATATCTGCCTTGGGCATAACGTTTCATGCACAAACTCTACTTAAACAGGGGGAACGGTAATGTGATTAACCCGTGGATAAGCCACACAGCGGAGTTTAATTCGGCAACAGAGAAAGGTAAGGGTTCTAACTTTTCAATGTGCAGCAATGAGTATGTTACATCTTTCATGGACATGAACTGTTGTTTTGCAGTTAAATTAAAAGGAAGGAACAAAGATGAAGTATTCATGTAATCCCAAGGGACTTTCCCAGCCTTTAACGTTTGCAATGTCCATGCAAACTGCATAATAGAACGCAATTGATTTTGACCATGATACAAAACAGACAAATCAATGTCAACCACAGATAAAACAATATTATCTAACGTATAAATTCTGGAAGACAGGGTGTTAATGCTATTATCTATAACAGCCAATACTTTCTCCATATTGGCTTGATCAATAGCTCGTAATTTGGATGCAGCTTCAATCTGTGATAGCTTCCAAACTTCGTTGTAAACGGCCTATACCCATCTTTTGGACCTGCCAACCGCAGGACCTTTAACAAAATCATTCAAATCTATTTTGTCGTTCAATTGTGATAAATGAAGTTTAACAGATGCTAAGGTGGAATATTGCAGCCAAGATTGGCATAACTTCCCTACTGAGTAGGTAGTTACAGTGTGAGAGGATTCAAAACGGGGGTCTACACAAACTTGTGTATACCCCGGAGTCAAATCCAGAAACCGATGTTGACAGGAATCTGAGCTCGTTTGCCCTATTAACCACCCTTCCGGATTTAATTTGGAAATATTAAAGGATGTGTTGGAAATGTATGACTGCAACGTAGCAAGGGACAGATCCGTATGATTATCCCAAATAGGATAAGCACCCAGACCCGGAGTGGAGGGAGAATTACATTTTTTCGAAGTAGCCAATCCAAAAAAGGTGGTCTGAAAAGTTGACGAATTCAAAAATAACATGTGATTCGGGATGAGGCAGGCACGATGCAAAGCTTCTGTTCCCTGTACCTGCCACGGTTTAGAACCCCAAACCGATTTTAGATCGATAGTAGCTTTCCACAGATCATAACCTCCGATTGCCAACTCGTCCATAAAGGACTTGGAATACAACAATTTTGTGTGTGTCAGTCTAACTTTCGAGGCAGACTCAGCCGCCACTTTAAAATAAAAGGAGGCTGGATGCGACACACTGAAATCAGAAAAATATGTGAATTTGTCCACTAACGTGGTCGAGCTGCCCAGCCTAGGTGCCTGACAGTGTTCCCATTGGGTATAATTTACAAAATTTCTAAACGTATTTGCTTTGTGTAGGAAATGATTGCCATAATGTTGATAGCAAAACTGCTCATCATAATTAGCAGTATCTAAATACAAATCCTCAGCATCAAACGCAGCATAATATTTCAAATCAGAAAACAGTGCTTCTATGGCTTGAACATCCCAATCATCCGAGCGGATGTTTTGCTTAACTACATCACCCATAGAAACACGAAATACATTTGGCACATTGATTACTTCAGTGGGACCATGAATTTGAAATTTAACAGCATCCCAAGCGATCCCATCCAGTACAGGCCAGGCAGTAATGTTCACAAAAGTCTGGTCCCTTTTCATGATATGTGATGAGGAGTGGGGAGCCAAAGTTCCATCAATTAGTCTAATTGTAGATCTTTCTTTCAGGTAGTGTCCATTTATAAGTCTAAAAAACACTACCACAAATCCAATGGACATAAACAGAAAAATACATATGAGCACCAGCCAACTGTAAGTTCAAGGGGGAATAAAAAATGTCTTTTAAACCAGGCAGCAAAAATTGAAACTTTTGATGGGGCAATGGAAGTCATTGAATTAGTATCAAAGGAGTAGCACGACTGGTTAACTACAGTGGATTGTAAAACAGGCAACGGGACATCCGCAGGATAAGCATACTCAATATCTTCAGGTAGACCACCAGCTGTCGGTGGCAACAAAGGACCAGTAACTGTATGCATCTCGACGGCAACTTCAGGCAAGGTGGTAGAAGCCGGGGCCAAAACAGAATTTCTCAGCATCGCAGGGCAAGAAACCGCTGGAGTCATACTAAGAAGAATCGGCCACTCGCTGTAGCTTGACATTGTCAATAGAGATGTACCTGTTATCCTTGCGACCAGGAAGTGGAGGTAAAATGACTGGTGCACGATAAGAGGGGCCGAACTCCTTCTTGTTCTCCACCTTCTCAAGGACCAGATCACCAACTCGAGGTAGCCAGCCGACTACCGGAATCTGAAGCGCAGCATCAGATGTGGAGGGGACGTGTTCCTTCGCTAGACTGTCTCTGGCTTCTTGTAGATTCTGCAATACAGTACAGTGATCATCTACGTCAAAGGGTGCGGCTGACGCCGCCATGTCTAGACCATCAAGGTCCGGGACAAACATTCGTATGCCAAAGAGCATCATGTATGGGGTCCGCCCACCCAGAGACCTTCTAGGGAGATTATTAAGTGCACGTTGTAGGTTATACAAGTGGGCTAGCCAGTTCCGGCCAGTACCTAAAACCCTAGCTGTCAAAGATTGCTTTAAGTCACGGTTCATTCGCTCCACCACACTATTACCCTCAGGTCGGTAGGGAGACGAAAATTTGACTTGGACCCCCAAATTTCTCATGGCTTCTTTGTACGCCTTAGAGGCGAACGCAGGGCCCTGATCAGAATGAAAGGTACAACATGCAAAACTTCCAACAAAGACACGCAAATCCCTGATGTCAGTACGGGCATCAGCACTCCTTTGTGGCCATACCCACAGAATACATGTGCACGAATCCACTGCAACCAAGATGTACTTGTACGCAGTATCAGAGGTGAATGGACCGCAATGATCTAAATAAACACACCCTAGTGGTTTATTAGATATGTACAACTGAGTCTGAGGTGGGCGCGCCGCAGTTGAAGGTTTTATCTGCTGGCAAATGCCATAATTAAGAACATAAGTGCAAGCTTGTTTATATAAACCGCACCACCAGTAACGTTGTTGTAACAGCGATACACTAGCTGCAACGCCGGCATGGGCAGACGCCATGCCCTCGTGAGCCGCTAATATCAAAGATGGTCTGCAGTCCGCGTTGGGAATCAATCTGTCACCAACGTCATTAATCCTCACTAACGGGACATTATCAGGACCTAAGCGATAATGGTAATGAGAAGGGAAACCTCTCGGGTAATTTTTTCCCTTCTCTGTAGCAGCAATAGCTGCCAAGATGTCATCATCGATCTTACTTTGTAATCTTGTAACTGCTGCTACTAAGTATGTCGCCACTGCTGTTTTTGCTGCCTCGTCAGCTAGGCTGTTGCCGACAGCATGGACACCAACTCGTTGGTGACCAAGAGTGTGAATAACATTCACGAGAGGCAGATGTTCTTTAATTCTGCCACTCGAACCCAAAGCGTTTTATGGTTAATTGTGCTACCTTTGGAATCACGATATTCATTTTGAGACCAAAAATGTAGATTGTCGTTGTAAGATTGAACACAATAAAACGAGTCACTTACTATAAGAGTAGTGACTCGAGGATCAGCAAACTCCAGTGCAAGCACCAGAGCACGAAGCTCCGCCAACTGTGCGGTACAATCACCCAATGACTGCGTATGCACGACATCAGATTGGAATTCACCACTCACGAAAGTACCGACCACAATTGCGCAGGCCGCTGAATAGGCATGCTTCGATCCAGTCGCCGGTTGCGCAGAACCGTCAGTGTAAATGACACAATGATAATCCTCGAGCGGGCGCAAGGACAGAGGAGCTGGATGAACAAATTCATACTGTAAGAACTCCTGAGTCTGTAGTGCTGCGTCAAAGATATATGTGATGTCGGGCGATGTCAAGGAAGTGGCCCATTGTATCCACCGTGGATGCAAAGCTTTAGAATTTGGTACACTCGCTTTGGTAACCGCCTCAAGGGCAGGATATGGTGTGACCACCAACATGTGTTTCCCTTGCGATAGCGTTCGTTCTTTCAGAATCGCCATCTGCACTGCCGTCAAAACTTTCTCGACAGCGGAAAATCGCAGTTCAGCCGAAGTGTACCGGTGCGATTTGTAGGCAATGGGGACGGTGTCGCCCTCATTGAACGTTAAGTACGTGAAACCCACTGCGCCTGGCACAATTCTTATGACCAGGTTAGTGTGGTTATCACGCATCAGTAAGTATTTTGAAGCAAGAAGGTCAGCTTGCAAAGATTGCAATATAGCTGAATGCTCCGGCAGCCAGCATGATTTGGAAAAAGTAGGTTGTACCAAGGCAGAAAGTGGCTTGATAAGCTGGGCATATTCAGGAATGTACGTGCGACCGAAATTCAGAAAGCCCAGCAAAGATTGTAATTTCTTCAGTGTCGTAGGAGCACATAGGCATGCGCATTTCTCTAGGAAGTGCGGGGCCAATCCTCGACCTTCATTGTTGAGTTCGTATCCCAAAAACAACACTGTATATTCCGCAATGTGAGACTTCACAAAGTTGAATTTGTAACTGAAGTCTGCAAACAAAACAATAATGCGATCAACGCGACACAGATGCGGCCACAACTCGTCATCTGTGAGATAAATATCATCCACATACGAGTACGCATCAGGGTCAATGCTCTCTAACAGAGAGACCACACGAGCGGCAAAGACACCAGGGCTGTTCTTATAGCCCATCGGTAATCTTTTGAAATGTTTTTGTTTGCCGCCCTAGGCAAATGCTGTCCATTCACTACTAAGAGAGGACAGGTTATGGCTGTAAAAGCCGTTGGAAATGTCAAGTGTGGTTTTAAACCGTTTCCTCACGAGACTATCGACGAGAGCCGAACTGTGGGTATTCTGTACTGCGCATGTCCGGCAATGAGAGTTTAAATGCCGGTAATCCAAAACCAGGAGGTGTGACCCATCAGGCTTCGTCACAGTGAATAAAGTATTATTCATCAGTGACACACATGTTTCAATAACCCCTTGATATTCCAATTGTTCAAGGATAGCCGCGACGTGAGGTCTTGCTTTGCGATGCATGGGATATTGGGGTTGTGGCTGGGGCGTGGACCGCAACAGAATCTCATGGCTGGAGGCCAATTTATCCCAGCCTACCTGATTACGATACAAAGCAGGTGCAAGCACCAGAGACCACTCCTCGGCGAAATTCTTAGCTTGGTCCTTCGGCACTGTGTGCGCAAAGGACGGGAGGATCACTTCCTCCCCTCTAGGAGCATCTAAAATGAAAGCCGGGGGCCAGTCTGCCTCCGCCAATAAAATATCGTACGAAGAGGTCAGATTATCCCAAAAAATCCCTTGAATCGTGCGTTGTATGTCACCTTCAATTAAAAGGACTATATTATACAGTCTGTCAGGGGGAGCCACTCTAGTGTCAGCAGTTTCTACAGTTATGAACGTATCAGTTGCTGTCGCCACCAGATATGGACGCAGTGCTTGTCGCACTACTGTAACATCCGCCGCGCTGTCGAGCAGCGTTAGTGCCCATGTCAGGTTCTGAAGCTGCGTCCGCACTATCTGTGGCATACCTCGCTGTTAGCGCAGCAACTTTCTTCTTCTGAAACGGGGGTCGTTGACGTGCAGACTCGTCCTGCTTGCCTTTGCCGTCAGTCTGACGGGGTTGCTCACGACCTTGGGCACCTCGTCCTTTCCCACGGTCTCCGCCACCGGACTGTGAAGCCGATGTTTCCTGTGAAGAACGAGGAGAACGTAGTTCAGAAACCTGAAACCTATCAGGTGACTTAATACTAGATCGATCGCTCAGATCATATGTGCGTTCACTAGACGACTGTACCCCTGTTTCTGTTGCTGCTTCCCCTGTTTCTTTGCCCGCCAATTTTGTTTAGGAAAATTTGGCCGTTCGTCTTTACCAGACGAGCTCACCTTAGTTTGCTGTATTATATCAGGAATTATTACAGTTGGTTTAACACCTAAGGCACTGTGGCCTATGGTCCTATAGGCTTACGCAATTATTTTAGCGAACTCCTTAGGCCTGTCGAGTTCGTCCACGCGGTCCAGCTTATTAGCCACTTGGAACTGCATGGCATCGCCTTTGAGGTTGCCCATTACCATGGAAGCAACCACATCGAACACCCCAACAAGCCTCATTCCCAATTCAACAGCAGCCTCCGCACCGTGATTCTCTTGATCACGTTTAATGACGGAGGGTAGTACAGACATAGACGAAGTGCCGAAGCACTTCGAGTAGGTCACGGCAAAGACCTTGCCCCAGTTTGCACAATCGGCCATATCTGGGACCAAGTCTTTCGGCAAACTAATGGTGAGAATCCTGTGTTTCTCCACAGGAGTGGTATGCGGAAAAACCACCTCCAGTTCGTCAAATTTCTCAGCAAGCCAATAAGGCAAATCATCCTTATTTTGGGGGCGCTTGCCCATCACCGAATTAACCATAACAGGACTAATAACCACCGCGTGGTGGTCCGTTGGTTGTCCCGCAACAGCAGGTGTCCCCACCTGCACGTTGCGTGACATGTACTGCACTAAAGCCCTATGCACTGTAATCAGGGCAGTGTGTAGTACCCGCAACTCAGCCACCGCCACCGTGAGATAGCGGGGATGAGGCGTAAATCTGGCCAGCACCGGCCATGTGGCCCCTGCAATCGACAACGAGCCCATTCTAGCCGGTGCAACCGCATGGGGAAGGGCGCCATTAAACCAAATGGTATGCTGCCAGGCAGAAATAGGAATTTCTTGTGTCCTATACGTCGTATAGACTGCAGGTAGCTGCGTGGGCGTAAAGGAATGAAACGTATCATCGTCTGCATCCACCACCGGAAAAGTCACCCAAGAGTAAAACAACTCATAAGGGTAGGACGCATCAGCGCTCACCACAAAAATAACAGCCATCCCATCATCCGGCACCCCATACGTCGTCAAATGACGGCGCGGAGGTGCACGGCTATGTGCAGCAATGTCAACCGCCATAAGGACACACAAAAGAGTAACAATGATTTTAACAGTAGCACTTGGGTTCAGAAGAAACCTTTTTAATGATCAAGCTTGAAAGAACCTATTAGTCGAGAAACAGGTAGGTTAAACCCGTCACTCCCGTTATCCGGAAACAAGAGTGATGGAGTCGTGGACTAATATAAGCACTACTAAGGCGTTTCAAATCAATTGACCAAACGTTAGGTGCGCCATGTTGCAGGGATTCTGCTTATGCACAGAACTATGCACAGGAAACCAGGACCTCAGTGAATTGTGGTGTACCAAAAACTCACCTCAGAACCCAGAACCCCTTATCCGACCAGCATCAGTGTCCCATTTGTTATCCGAGTTTTATCTCGGCGGTCCCAATGTAAAGACAAGCCAGAACAAGCGACTTAGTGTATTCTCAGGAATGGTGGGAATCAGAAATACCTGTTCGTAATTATTCTCATATCAGTGCACAACAAGAGTAAACAGAGACACGGTAAAGTTTAAAGAGTTTATTTTCCTTCATGCTACAGGTGGTTCACCCCCACCATTGTTCTGGGAGATTTGGACACTCAGGCTGGGGATTACCACCGTTCCCTTCTAGTGGAGTCCACTCCCTTCTCCCGCCACCACCCCCCCTCTCCCAACACTCCTTCCAGACAGTTTGGCCAGGGGACACTGTTGTGGCGGTTGGGCTCTATCATCCCCCACAGGCAGATCCCTTATCTTGATATATGATCATCATATGCACCTCCTTTGAGATGTATACGAGTAACCGGTATGTAACTCACACGTTTTTAATACTTTACACAACTTATTAACCAGTTGGCCGGGCACCTTGCACATTGTGTCACACATGATGGTTTATTGCTTTCACTCTTACCACATCTGTGTGCTGCGACATAGGTTCCTCCCAATTGTGAGACAACAATTTCTTACCATTGCTGTTTATCCCCACTTTATTCCCTCCAGGTCTTGCCTGAAGTAAGATATTTCTCTCACCCACGCCCCCCTTTTCTCTAGATTACACACAAATACATAACACCGGCACGGTACTGTATAGGACACACTCTCGACCGACCCTCCTAATTCAGAGTAGATGAGCAGTCTTGTTCCGCCTGGTCCTGATTAAAAGCCACTCATCCTTTAGGAGAATCAAGGCATGAAACATGTCGACCTATTGACCACTTTCACTTCTCACCCCACACATTGAGCTGCAGCAGGTTAAATTTTCCTCGCCAGCCACGACTCTCCTAGCCAGTTTTTAACCATATCATTAGTATCCAACGAATAAAGTGCCCTTGGACACACATAGCTATTTTTAGACTCACCTTCACCCCCACTCTATTCACTACATATTCGCTCTAACACCCCACCTTCTAGGGCCTTTCGGCAAACAACATAGAAGACCTCTGGCAAAGATCCCCCCCCCCCGCGGGGCCAGTTGGGCGTTGCAGCGCTGGCCCAACGAGTAGCTGCCTTATGATGAAGCATGACACCTCTCGGGTGGTATGAGGGCCCTTGCTCCTTATTGAAGCTCTCTGACCTTCCTTCTCTCACCTAAAAACCCCATCTCCCTTTGACCTTCCTGAACCCCCCCCCCGCCCCATAGGAACTCCATACCTTCTGGTTTACTTCTAGTTATATGGGAATGTATGCTGGACCTATTCTCAAAATGCTCTCAGCCCTCCCATTGTGTATACTTTATTTCGGTAGGCAATGGATTTGCTGTTGGTCACTAAGGGGCAGATGTATGACTGGTTTTTGCAGTTGCAAATGGGATTTTGGCCCGTTTGTGACTGAAAAATTGGTCTGCCCCATGCAAAAACAATATTTTGCCAGTCGCTCACCTATTAGCAACTCGCAAAATGTGGTTTGCGACTCGGTATTAGGAAGGGGCATGCCAAGGGCATCCCTTTCTAATAGCGTGTCTCACACCAATGTATGAATGTTTTGCCACCGACTTTGTGGTCTCAAAACAATCGCAGTTTACCACCTACGTCAAGTGGGTGGTAAACCACTCACAAATGTCACCAGGGGACCCCTTTCCCTTTGTGAATGGGCGTGAAAATATTTTTTAAGAGGAGGCAGTGGTCCCAGGGACAACTGCCTGCCCTTAAAAAAAGTTTCATTTTTCTTTTTTAAATGCATCTTTTTTTCCTTTGAGGAAAACGGACTGCATTAAAAAAAAAAACTGCTTTATTAAAAAAGCAGTCACAGACATTGTGGTCTGCTGACCCCAGCAGGCCACCAACCCTGTGAGTGCTAGCCATTCCCAATGGGGTCACAAATTGCGCTTTCTCTCATGAATATTGATGAGGCATGCAATTTGTGACCCCATTGGGAATCGCAAACAGTGTCTGAGACACTGTTGGACATTCTGTTTAGCGAGTCGCAATTCTGCGCAATTTGCGACTCACTAAACTGAATGGTCGTCCATCTGGCCCTAAGTGTGATAAACAGTGGAAATAGAAGATTTGCTCTGTGAGAATCCTTCTTAGGCTATTCTAGAAGAGATAATATTTTGCTTAGCCAGCTTTAATTTTTTTCTTGTGGAAAAGCATATACTAAAAAAACTGTATGCCTGAGTTGGTTACATTAACAACCTATAGGCCTGATTCTGGCACTGGAAACATTATGTCCAATGCCATTAAAATGGTCTGCTTATTATGAAACTTTATGACAAAGGTATGGCAGTTGGTTATTATCACATTGCATTACATTTTATAGATAAGTATTTTATTACGTGTAATCTCGGAGATTAGTAGACAAGGCTTTTGGTGTTGGCCACCCACTCTGACAAACCCTGGGTGTTTTCACTGTGATGATTCTTGTTAGGCCCTATTGAGAGGGGCTGTATATTGATGTGCAAGCTGTATTTCTCTTAATATTTGTCATTTTATAACTGTATACATGATAGTTGCCAGTTTAAGTAGGCAGGTGTTGAGTCTAAAGCCGGTGTTAAAGGGTAAAGGCTTCATTGGTTCACTGGGAAAAGTAGTGCCAGATGTGACAGGTTTTATCTGTTTATTATGAAACATTATGACAGAGCCAGTAGGCCTGGTCTACGTATTGTGAAAAGCATGCATTGAAGACAATAGGCTTTTAAGGAATGATTGTCATTACACTGTGCTAAAGCCTGTGGGCAGGTATTTTGCCACATCGAATTTCCTAGCCTACTACTACAGGTAAGAGTTTTGGGTTTGGTGATGCACACAAATAAATCATTGGGATTAAAAATCCACATTAAAATGATCCATCCTTGTTAGGCTTTCTTTGAGCAACTAAATACAAGAAGAACCCTACACAAAGGGGGAAAGTGTGGGTAGGGAGGGTCCAAGGGATATGTTTAAAGACCAACTACAGTATGAGTCCCCAATCAACAAACATCATACAAAGAAATACTGTGGGTCTGAGAGTTCTGTGTGAATGCCTGATATATTCGAATAGAGTGAAACCATCTGGGGTATACCCAAAAAGGTTGAGTTCCCATCACCCACAAAGGTGGCTATTCATCATCTGGGAACCCTGAACTGAACCATAACAACCAACCACTAGGTAATTATGGCGGTTGTATGGTAGTCCTAGTCGTGGGTGACCAAGGGTAGGGTGATGGTTTGCAGTGCCAAGAATATAGAAGGAAAAAGTGCTATTAAAAATGGCTATCAAAACACAAACAATTTTATTCTGGTGCTGTCTTGATGCCACTTTAAAAACAGTGCGTGGACAGTGTAACAAATAACTGTCAGAGTGGTGGTCTACATGTTTCGGCTATCGGACTATGGAGTCCAAGCTCTCATCAGGACCTTATGCGCTACTGCAAAAACGTGAAAAAGGAAACTTATGTAAATTAGTAGTTGGGATGAATTCCCAATACGACCTGTTTATGTTAGTCCGTTTCCCTGGAGTTTTGGGGGGGGAAACAAGAACCTAGTTACAATAGAAAAAGAAAATTCATTCATTTCTGAGCAATATCAGTATCCAACACAGAACACGGCTAGATATAGTATGCTAGCGATCAATTGCACAATACTGGTAGATGTATTGTTTATACAGAATGATATGCTTATCAAAAGATTGCTTATGTACTTACCCGTCAATTTTCGGGTATGTACCTCGCCTCGCCTGGCATCCGCTCAGGACCGGAGGCACCGCTCTATAAAGAAGAGAGTATCAATGCGTAAAGTAAATGACCCCTGGGTAGTGTATCCTATTCAGTTACAGTGGGGGGAGGGAGAAAAACTTCCACAAACTATCGTTTGAAGACGCAACTATGAATGGAAGGCAGAATCACATAGTCTAGTCAAGTCTAATCAGACGAAAAAAACACAGATATGTGTGCGTGCTAGTACAATTGGAAGTGCACTGTAGTGATGGCACCCACTTAGAAGCGAGTAAACAATGCAAACCGAGGCTTTTAAGTTAGCATTGAGTCCCTTGTTTGTCTAATCATAGCACTCGGTAACTGAAGCGGTGAACGCTCGGGCTAGAAAGACGTGCAAGCGTGCAGTGTCACGTTTAAAAACTGACGCCTCAACTATGATTCATGTAAGTGGTATTAATACAAATACATATAAGTGGTATTAATACAATTTCTAAAATTAGAAAGTCTGATGGCAAAACGGTAGGACTCACCTCTCCGTCGGTACCCCGCATTAGCAGCTGAGCTGGAAGGGGAGGTGGCGGACCGGCCGGGGGAGTCTCCTAATAAAGACCAATGAGCGTCCCGCCTCGTCACTTTCTACGGGGCGCTCAAAGGGACCAAAAACTTGTCTTGTTTTACAACAGAAAGGAACTTGGGTAATGTAGTTTAGTTCCTCTGTAAGACGTATTTCGGCGACATATTGAAGTGTCTACCGAAAAGGTGCAATCAAGGTATTTTATACAGCAAACTGATGCGCAACAAGGCGCCAGTCGTACGGAATGCCGCTAAGCGTAAATCATGCTTTTATACGCTGTCATGGTATCACAATCAGTATTTAGACGTCATGTCACATGTTTGTCAAGATTAAAGATTCCAGTCATATGGAAGGCCACGTAGCGTAAATGATAACTATGTATGCTCTAATGGTGTCACACTGAGGGTGTAGACAGTGCGATGTCACGTAATAACCGACGGTGTTGGTGTCAGTCTATAACGGCTATTATAGGGTAAATCTTCATCTATTAACACGTATTTGTCTGAATTAGGAATTTAAAACCTAAGCGTGATGAAAAGAATAAAGATGTCATGTATAATACTCAGAGATCCCTACGGAGGGGATATTGACAATTTACTCATGATAGACACTCCAAATAAAATGAGTAGTGTCCTGTGTGCCAAAATGATGAAGATGAAGATGAAGATGAAGATCAGCACGTTTAAAGGTGCATCATGTGTAGATGTCTCACAAAATTACAGGGATGACCATGGGATATCGTCGTTCAGACCCAATAGATCACTCTTGAGTTTGAACACCCATTTTTGTTCTTTTAGGAACAAAAATCTACTGATGTCTGTGACATGAGTGGGGATGAAAGGTTGTTCTAAGATCACCCATCTCAAGTCCTCCGGTTTATGTCCCAAAGACAGAAAATGGTTGGTGAGTTTGGTGGCTTGTTTATTCCGTCTGATAGTGCTTTTATGTTCATTAATGCGAGTTTTGATCTTTCGTGTGGTCATACCCACGTATCGCAATGAACAGGGGCAAGTTATGAGATAGATCACCCTTTCTGTATTGCAATTTGTATGCTTTTTCAGGATCCACGGTGAGTTGGTACCGATATCAATAGTTTTGGTGGACCGGGTTTGAGGACAAACAGAGCACTGGCCACAAGGGAAATGCCCCTGGACCGGTGGCAAGTTCCACAGGGTATTAGTAGTTGTGGGGTGTTTCACCCGTGGTCTTGTGTGAACCAGATTATCTCTAAGGTTGGTACCTCTTTTGAAAGAGAAAAGGGGAGGTGGTAGAGCCTCATTCCCTATGTTTAATATCCGCCAATGTCTCCTGATTGTTTTTTGTACATGGTTAGACCACGTACTGAATGTATTGACACAGGTCATTCTCAACAGCGGTGGTTTTGGTACTGGAGGTTCTAGAAGAGCCCCACGATGATTGTTGGTGGCTCTTTTCCAGGCGCGTCTGACCAAATTCTTTGGGTATTGTCTATCTTGTAGCTGACTGGATAGATCTTCTGCATGACGATTGAAAGTAGTTAGATCAGAACAGTTCCTGCGAATGCGCAGGAACTGTCCTATGGGTAGATTTTCCCGGAGAGATCTTGGGTGGTAACTTTGAAAACTCAAAAGAGAGTTCTTTGAGGAAGGTTTTCTGTATAGCTCACTCCCCAGTCTGCCCTGGTCAGGGCATATCATAATGTCTAGAAAAGGCAGTCGAGTTTTGTCATAGGCTACCGTGAAGCGTAGAAAATCGTTCTGCTCATTTAGCCACATATGGAAATCCAAAAGAGAGGCAACAGACCCATGCCATACTACCAGAATATCATCAATGTACCTTCTCCATATCTTTATCTGCTCTCTGAATGGATTGGACTGTCTAAGTACATTGTGCTGTTCGAAAAGGTGAACATACAGGTTGGCTAAGCTCGGCGCGAAAATGCTGCCCATGGATGTTCCTGAGACTTGCAGATAAATTGTCTCCTCGAACCTGAAGAAATTTTCCATCATAGCCAACCTGGCACATTCCATAATGAAATGCACCGGTGTGATGGTGTCGAGGTTTCTCATCTCTAGAAGACTCTCTATGGCTTCTAGGGTCTCCGTTTGTGGGATAGAGGTGTACAAGGATTCCACATCGAAGCTCACCAATATGTCCGATTCCGTGTCAAAGACAATGTCTGGAAGCAGGCGGAGGACGTCTTTAGTATCTTGCAGGTAACTCGGCATTTCCTTAACAAGTGGCTGCAAAAAGAAATCCACAAAAGTGGAAAGAGGTTCTAGTAGAGAGCCTATACCTGATATTATCGGTCGCCCTGGAGGTGGTCTTTGTTCTTTATGGATCTTTGGTAAGACATAAAAGTATGGCATGACCGGGTATTTGGTAGTAAGGAAATGGGATTCTTGTTCTGTGATCCAGCCAGCAGCTTGTGCATCATCAACGAGGGTTTTAATCTCTCTTGTGAGTCTGGGAGTGGGATCTTCAGAGAGCGGTTTGTACGCTGCAAGATTATCGAGTTGTCTCAGGCATTCAGTTCGGTATGTCTCTGTATCTAAGATGACAATTGCTCCGCCTTTATCTGCCGGTTTTATCGTGATGGAATCGTCCTTCGCGAGTGCCATTAAGGCATGTTTGTCCTTTTTCGAAAGATTATGATAAACCTTGTTTTCTCTGGCATTGTAGGTGGTGATATCTTGGATCACTGCTTGTTCAAATACTTTTACGCGGTCTGGAACAAGATGAACTGGAGGGTTGAAAGTGGAGGCAATTTTGAGGCCTGTATTCCTGTCAGGAGAGTCATCTGCAGAAGTTGTACGGTCTTTGTCCTTGAAGAAAAAGTGAAGGCGTATCTTCCTGAAGAATTTAGCCATTTCACAGCGGAGCTGGAATAGATCTCCTTCATTGGTAGGGACAAACCCCAAACCTTTATTAAGGACTCGTTGTTCATCAGATGTTAAGATTTTGGTACTTAGATTCACAACTAATTCGTTGTGCTCGTGCTTGTCCCTGGTTGTGGTTGTCCCTTCCTGCTGCGGGTATTCGGTTGTTGTGGTTCCTCCATTTGCCAATGTACCTGCGGTGACCCTCTCCTTCTGCCCCGATTTCGTCCTCGACCTGATCCTAAAAAAGGCGGTTGACCAAAGAATGGAGCCTGAGCTGGAAAAGGTTCTGTGTTGGATACTGATATTGCTCAGAAATGAATGAATTTTCTTTTTCTATTGTAACTAGGTTCTTGTTTCCCCCCCCAAAACTCCAGGGAAACGGACTAACATAAACAGGTCGTATTGGGAATTCATCCCAACTACTAATTTACATAAGTTTCCTTTTTCACGTTTTTGCAGTAGCGCATAAGGTCCTGATGAGAGCTTGGACTCCATAGTCCGATAGCCGAAACATGTAGACCACCACTCTGACAGTTATTTGTTACACTGTCCACGCACTGTTTTTAAAGTGGCATCAAGACAGCACCAGAATAAAATTGTTTGTGTTTTGATAGCCATTTTTAATAGCACTTTTTCCTTCTATATTCTTGGCACTGCAAACCATCACCCTACCCTTGGTCACCCACGACTGGGACTACCATACAACCGCCATAATTACCTAGTGGTTGGTTGTTATGGTTCAGTTCAGGGTTCCCAGATGATGAATAGCCACCTTTGTGGGTGATGGGAACTCAACCTTTTTGGGTATACCTCTTTCTTTGAGCAACAGCATTTTGCTTTGCTAAATGCAATTTTGTGTACAGTTCTACTTTGATGACTGTAGCATGGTTGGTAGCCTTGTGGAATGCTTGAGCTCAGTACACTGGGGTTGAGTTGGGTATGATGCTAAACCATGTTAAAGGCTATATACCTAATTGTTTATTATAAAAAGTTACAATAACAGCAGAAGGCCTTGCATTGTAAAGGCACATGTTAAAGTCAATAGGCATTTAAGAGTGGATCGTTATTCTGAACTGAAGACCACTAATATGGTTTTTGTTACATGGAATTTCATAGATTACTCTAGTAAGCACAAGTTTTGGTGGTGGTTACCCCCTCTGACAAGCCATAAGTACACAAGATTTCCACTGTGGGCAATCCTTATTAAGCCCGTTTAAGAGAGATAGTATTTTGCTTTGCTAACTATACTTTTGCGAACATTTGCAACGTTATGACTGTGTGTCTGATGGTTGCCTTGTGGGGGAGTATATGCTTAGTACAGTCGGTCTGAGTTGCTCCTTGTATCCAACTATAGGCTTAATTGCTGTGCAAGGAAATGTTATGGACAATGCCATAGGACTGGCCTGTTTTTTATGAAACAGTTATCACAAAGGCAGTATTCCTGAATTATTTATTGAGAAAAAAATATGGTAAAGCCTTTAGGGCTCCAACAGTGGATTGTTATAACATTATGTTACAGGCTCAGGGTTTTATTGTTGGTCATCTACTCTGAACCAATTTGGGAAAAGAATTTCGCTGTGATGAATCTGTTAGTCCTTATTGAGAGGGGTTGTACATTGTTTTGCTAACTGCAATATTGTACATATTTGTAATTTTATGGTTGTATGCCTAGTGGTTGCCAGTTCATAGACACTTCGGTAGGCCTGGGTTGTATATGGTGTCAAGCTATTGGTAAAGACCAGAGGCCTCATTGGTTCACTGAAAAACGTTCTGTCAGATTTTTTGGGTGTGATCTGTTTATGATGAAAAGTCATGACAAAGAAAGATGATCTTTCTTACCTATTGTAGACAGTAGGCTTTTAAGGGTGGATTTATATTAGCCTGTGCCAAAGCCTGCAGGCATTAGGTCTGACATATTGATTGTGAAAAGTATATGTTAAAGTTAAATTCAATGGGTATTTAAGGGTAGATTTGCATTTCTCTATATTAAAGCAACAGATAGGCATTTCATTACATTGAATGGCACAGATTACAATCCTTAACCAGGGTTTTTGTGTGGTGGCAACCCCCAGAGGATTTGCACAGAATCCTTGTTACGTCCTCTTAGGAGAGATAGTATTTTACTGTGCCAAATGTTATTTTGTATACTATGTATTTTTAAGACTTTATTCCTGAAGGTTTCTGTTAAATGGTTAATATGCATGAGCATGACAGGTCATGTTACCTTCGTGCCTATTTCACATTATGCATTTTGGTTGATATGTTCTGGGGCGCTATTTCAGATGATGCTGTCTCTGTAATGATATAGACATGAGCGCCACATTGGTGTGTTACGCACATGCCTATTTTGTATAATGCTTCTCTGCATACTGTAAAAAGGATGTGTATTGCTGGTGGGGCAGTGTATATTCAAGAGAGAAGAAGCATGGTTTGAAATGGATGGTGGGGATCTATACGGCTGCCTGGAGGTTGATGGTATCAGTTGCTTTTCTGGACTTGCCTTGCCATGCTTTTGATGTGAGGCCTCAGTAGTTAATGGTGATGAGCCTTTGATAACACCTAAAGGCCTGATTGGTTCACTAAGAAGAAATATGTTACTATAGGTCTGATCTGAGTATTATGAAGAGTTATGATGAAGGCGTTAGGCCTCCCATATTGACTGCAAAAAGTAAATCTTAAAATCAGTAGGCATTTATGAGTGGATCGTTGTTTCTATGTATTAAAACTACAGATAGGTATTTTATTACATAATGAAACAAGAGTTTAAGAGTGTTTAATAATTATTTGCTGATTTGCAATTTTAAGTTTATTGACAAATATGTTTTAGTTTAAATATAAGTTTTACTTACTTAGATAGGTAGTTGTAGAAATGTGTAAATATGTTTTCCTGAATGGTCTGTAAACAGGATGAGGGTTTTCTGTGAGACTTCCACATCTGCTTGACACTCATTCACTTACCCCATGATTCCTCATTTCACACACCATGAATTATGAGTGATGTAGAGAAGAGCATGATTCACAAACAAACATGTCACTTTCTTAAAGAATTAATGTTTCCCCAATTATTGTTTGAGTTATCATAACATTAACTCTAAAGTGCAATTGAGGTTAACTGAACTTTTCACAGTCCAAAGCTGAAACTTATATAGCGTCTGTACTTTATACTAAGACCAATGATCGATCTCTGAGCATTAACAACAAAGTATACAAAAAGTGATGGATAGAATGCTTAAACAAATCTTAGCCACTGGTAATCACTCACGTCACACCCAAATCTATTGTTATTAACTAGGGCAAAACTAGTCGTGGGTTGCTTGTGTTCTAGTTCAGGGAGAACCTGGTCTGTCAGTTTGGGCTGGATTATTCCAATGAGGAGCAGGGTCAAGCCTTGCATGAATCAAGACTGGTTCAAGTGGAGACCGACTTGGCTGACACTATTCCCAACAAGGCTGATCAATCAATCAATCAAACAGGACTTATGTAGCATGGCTTACTGTGAGAGTATCCAGGCAGTGAGGGTCTTGCTGCGGAGGCTCAATCAAACAGCCAGGTCTTGAGTTCTTTCCTGAATTCCAGCAGAGAGGGTGAAGTCTGGAGGTGAAGAGGGAGGTCATTCCAGGACGTGGCCACAAGGTAGGAGAAGGAACAACCTTCACTGTAGTTTTCAACATATGTGAGGAGTGTGAGCGAGATGAAGGGAGACAGAGTACAGGCATCTGGTGGAGTGGTGGAAGTTCAGTCAGTGGTTGATGTATGTTGGTCCTAGGTATTGTAGAGCCTTGTATGTGTTGATCAGCATCTTGAAGTAACATCTCTTCTAGATGGTGAGCCAGTGAAGCTTCCTGCGGTGATGTGGGTCTGCTTGGAGGGGTTGAGGATGAGCCTGGTCGCAGAGTTCTGTATGATCTGCAGAGTCTTCAGGAGGTGCAAGGTGATTCCTGCATAGAGTGCGTTGCTGTAGTTGAGCTGAATGGTGACTAGGGTCTGGGTCACAGTTCACCCAGTGTTGACGAGGAGCCATTTCAAGATCTGTGTCAGTTTCTGTGAAATAATGTTGTATTGCATCTTTTATGTGATCTCTTAAACCAATATCCCTCAAAACACCTGGTTGATCAGCAATGGACGGAAAGAATGAGATTAGGAAGTAATCCAAAGCCAGGTTGGGGCATGGTCTGATATAGAATGGACATCGATGGTAGTGTTCAGTATTGGGCCAGTAGTGTTTTAGTGACCAAGAAATAGTCTAATCATGAATACATCTTATGTACATTCAAATGAAATTATAAACTCTGCCAGAAGGGTGGTGGTATTGCCAGATGCCTGTTAAATTCAGGTCAGTGACCAACTGGAGTTAGCAAAGGAGGTGGCAATGACTCGTTGTGTCATGGGTGAGATTGGTCAATGGATAGGGCAAGGGGAACATTAGGTTGCCCCCAAAAGTGTCTGTCCCTTCACAAAATGGGCCACCGTAGGGAAGATGTCAGCAAAGAATCTCTTTCTGTCCTCATTTGGTCCATACATTGGGAGTATAGTTAGGAGAGTGTGACACAATTTACCCTTAATCCCTACCAGACGACCTTCTTTATCATGTAGTGTGTCTTCTATTTAGCAGGAAATGCCTCTTCGTATAAGGATCGCCACGCCTCTAATGGGAAACAATAGGAGCTCAGTCTCTTGATGTCTGTATGTAGTAAGTGGATCTCTTAAAGTAGGGCAATGTCTCTTTCCTTGTTTTTTCAACACTGAAGCGAAGCTTCATGCTTCATAGGGAAGTTGAGGCCCTGAACATTATAGGAAACTATATGAAGCAACATAATTTCTGTATGTAGTACGACAATGCTCTATAGACTGGAACTTGAATTGCTATAGCTCCTTTACGGCCATTGGGGAGAGGACCGATTCCTGCGGTGATCCTGATGTGACTTACATATGCGGAGAGGCATGTTGTGTGCCTAATCAGCAGACACAAGTGTGTGTCTCAACTCTCCTGGCTAAGCTGGGTGGAAGGGGAATCCAAGAAGAGAAACCTGAAAGAGAAACAAGTAGAGGCCATGTGCCTTCACTAGGGAATCAGGCCGCAGAGGTTTCATAGGAAGGAATAACAAGGAACCGCTTAAATTACATTTTGGAACTGCTCTATCGAGGAGGGGGCTGGTTCTAAGGTTATTAAACACTATCCTCTCCCCAAACATGCAACTGACACAGGAGAGGTCACTCCATCAGTGCTATGAGATGCCACTAAAGCTGTCATTACCGGTGAATTGATATCACACACAGCCATATTTGAATGTCTCTACAAACAAAATAGGATGGACTTTGAAACCAGGTAGGCACAAGCAGAAGCATGCTATAAGTATAATGACTCCAATACTACATTACAGGAACTCCGCAGGATCAGGGGTGAGTTAGGACAGTTACAGATAAAAGATGCAACTAAAATGTTGCTGTGTATTAAACAAACATTCTACGAAACGGGCGATAAGGCCGACAGATTATTGGATTACAAATTAAGATTAGCTACCATTAGAAACCACATTTCAAGGATTATAAACATATAAGGGCAAGCTGCATTCAAAACAACTGATATCTTAGCTGTTTTCCATCAATATTACTCAGCCCTGTTCACTCACCAACATCTTGGTGAAATAACCCACTACACACACCTAAATGACTATACTCCTCACAACCTGATGGATAACCTGAGCTCCTTCGAGAATGGTATTACTCTGAATGAGATAAGGGTGTCAATAAACGTCCTTCTGCTCCAGAATTCTCAAGGCCCTGATGGCTTCTCAGCCTCTGTTTACAAGGCCTACACCTCCCTACTCCTCAAACCCTCATCAAAGTGTACAACTTATTTTTTCAACTCTCAAATGGTCACAGAAACCTTGCTAGATTCCCATATTTTGTCACTCCTTAAACTGGACAAAAATCCACACCTCCGTTCATCTTACCACCTGAATACATTACAAATTGTGATGCGAAACTGTCCATGTCAATATTACTTCATAATTGCTTGCCAACCCTATTTAGCCCCAGCAATCTGGCTTCAGACAATACCCGGCTTGCAGGTACTTTGATGTAGGTGGCTGAGCGATGTAAACTGCCAATGGTCCTTATCTCGTTTGATGTGTAGAAGTCCTTTGATAGGGTTGACTGGCCTTTCCTTGCCAAACTACTGGATTAGGCCCAATTGGGCCCCTAAATGAGGACCTTTATTCAGGCAAATTCTAAATTGCCTTTTACAAAGATTAAAATTAATGGTAAATACACACCGCTGTTACAGATGATTCGAGGCATGAGACAAGGGTGCCCTCTCACCCACTTGGTTTTTGCTCTCTCAATGGAAACTCACATAGCCAAGATATTGTACAACGCAAATATGAGGGGTGTAAGGGCAGGGATGATGGAACATAAGCTAGCATTATTTGCCAACTATATCCTCTGCTTCCTACCCGAGGCTTCCAGTTTTCTGTATTTTAATGACTTTGTCATATAAATGCTGTTAGAATTTGGGTTACGTGATAACTTGGATCTGAACCCTGTTCAAGCAGTAACCACAATACTAGTCACGGGCAGTCAAGTCAAGAGGCAGGCAACCCTAAATTAACCTGTGTTCACCCTCTGGCAGCTTGGCACTGAGCAGTCTAGCTTAACTTAGAGGTAGAAGCAATGTGTGAAGTATTTGTGCAACACTTCAAACAGTAAAACTGCGAAAACACCACACAAACAGATCCCACACCTGGTTAGAAAAATAGAACTGACTTTAATAAATGAAATAAGAGCAAACAATAAAAAATCCAATTAATAGAACTGTAGATATCAAATATTAAAATGTTTAGTGAAATACAGCGCCAAAAAGCACAAGGTGCTATTGAAGGATATCTGATGCACCGGACAGATACAAAGATATAAGTCCAAGCTGACCGCAATGGAGTGCGAGCTGCCTACAGGGATCCAGGTAGGCATGCTGAACAGAGTACCTCAAATGCTGGTTGCGGAGAGTTGCGTGGATGAGCGCCAAAGATGCATCGAGCAGCCGAGGTGATGTGTTGGTTCAGAGATACGGCGAGGCTGTGGTGCAAGGTCCTGTTGCATAGACGTTGAGGATCCTGTTGATGTGGCTTGCGATGAGAAGTCCGGTGTCGGGGATGCAATGCACAGCTGAGGCATTGCATACTGGTGGTTCTGATGGCGATGAATCAGTCCCAAGATGCGGGTTCCAGCAGTGCTGCAAGTCTTTTGCGATGGGTCCAATCCATGCAATGGCAGCAATGCATTGATTTGGTCGGGGATGCGCACCTCAACCAAGGAGATGCATTAGTTCTGTTAGCGAATGTATCGATCAGCAGAGAAGAAGCATTGGTTCCGCTAGTGTTAGAAATGGGGGTCTCTAGTTGGCAGAGGTAGGTACCTTTGTCCAAATAGGGACCCTTGCTTCTAGTCAGGGTAAGGGGGATACATACTTTAGATAACCGCTGCTCACCTCCTTGGGTAGCTTGGGACTAGCAGACAGACTTATCCCAAAGGTAATGTGTTAAGCATTTGTACTCAAAACGCACACAAATACAGGGATAACACCACAAATGGACACCACACCAGTTTAGAAAAAGAATGTATCTTTAGCTAAACTCATCAAGACCAAAACGACAAAAATCCAACATACATGTAATAAGAATATGACTTTAAAAAGGTTTCAAACAACTTGGCCCATAGAAAACTATGGATGCATGATTTCTCTCAAAGTACCTGTAGTTGTGACAAGGCCAAACAGCCGCAGAGATGGGAAGCGCCGAAAAACAAAGAGATGCATCAGTTCCTAACACCATGGGGAGGCGATGCAACAGTTCTGCTGCACGCAGGAGAAATGATGCATCGAATCCGGTCTGTAGGGGGAAGTGATGCGTCAATACCGAGACAGTTCTGGTCTGCGGGTGAT
Source organism: Triturus cristatus (assembly GCF_964204655.1). Lineage (NCBI taxonomy): Eukaryota > Metazoa > Chordata > Amphibia > Caudata > Salamandridae > Triturus > Triturus cristatus. Next base: position 202,567,527 of record NC_140593.1, read on the forward strand.
GCGTCGGGAAAACTTGTCGCAAGAAGAGTGATGCATCGATTTTCCTGTAGTTGCGTCACTTTTCCAGATCCCAAACTCCAGGGGCCCAACACAGTCACAGGCACCTCTAGGTAGGTCAGAACTCCTAGCAAGTAAGTTCAGGGGAGCTGGGAATAAAGTCTTTGTGTCCCTGAGATTTCAGAACAGGATGCAAGCTCTTCTCAAGCCCTTGGAGATCTTCCTCAAGCAGGGTGACACAGCATACAGCAAAGTCCTTCTCCTTTCCTTGGGAGAAACAGCTTCTGCAGGCCAGCCCCAGACAGCACACAGCAAAGGGGCAGTACTTCTCCTCAGTTTCTCCAGTTCTTCTCCTTGGCAAACGTTCCTCTTGATTCCAGAAGTAGTCTAAAGTTCAGGGGTTTTAGGTCTAATACTTATACCCCAAAATGACTTTGTTCTCTTTGTGCAAGGGTCTCTGAGCCCAGTCCAGACTAGTTCTGTCCTCACTGGTTCAGGCATACTAAACCTTATCTTCCTATCTTGTCCCAATGGGAAGTTATATTTATAAGATGTTACAAATTAACTCCCATGTTATCCTATGGGGCAAGATAGCCTCTCAATGGTGAGAAACGAAATTGGCAGTATTTCACTATCAGGACATGTCACACACACCAGAACATGTTCTGCCATTCACATACACTGCACCCTGCCCAGGGGGGTACCTTGGGCCAACCATAGACGTGCGTTACATGTAAGAAAAGGCAAGGTTAGGGCCTATCAAGGGGGTACACTTGCCAGGTCAACATGGCAGTTAACAAACTGCGCACAGACACTGCAGTGGCAGGTCTGAGATACCTTTTCAGGGCTACTCAAGTGGGTGGCACAATCAGTGCTGCAGGCCCACTAGTAGCATTTGATTTACAGGCCCTGACACACTCAGCACACTTTACTAGGGGCTTACCAGTAAATCAAATGTGGCAATCATGGATAACTAATCATGTTTACAATTTACACAGAGAGCATGTACACTTTAGCACTGATTAGAAGTGGTAAAGTGCCCAGAGTTCTAAAACCAACAACAACAGGTCAGGAAAAAATAGGAGGAAGAAGCAAAATGTTTGAGGATAATCCTGCAAAACTTCCAACAGCTAGCCTTTTCAAAGGGTCCAGGAAAGTGGTGGCACCACTTGGCAGGGTAGACATACAGATGGCAGAGTCCAGGTTCACGGGTTGAAAGCCTGTTATGTCCCTGAGGCTTGAGATCAGGATGCCAGCCAACTAGCCCTTGGAGTCACTTTGGGTTCTATGTTCAAGACGTCCAGGCATTCTCACCCAGGGATGAGGGCAACATGCAGCAGTTCAGCAAAGCAGGAGTCCTGCAGAGTGGCAGTCCTTCAGCAGCACAGCAGTCCTTCTTCTTGGCAGAGTATCCACAGGTCCGGAGGTGTACTGTCTTGGTGGTCTCTGAGGACCAGTGCTTATACCCAGTGGAACCTTTGAAGTGGGGGACAGGCCTTTGGAGTGCACATAGGTCCTCTCTTCCTGCTCTTGCTGCAGATTCATTACAGAATTGTAATTTAAAATCAATCTTCATTTATGCGCGCAGGCGCAATTCGCGCATTACTTATTCTTTCCACAACGTTTTCTCCCTCGTGCAGCGATTGAGGCGGGCGCGATACTCCTGCTACCGCTGGTGGCAGCTGCTCTCTCGGGTGGAATTGAAAGTCCCCGGACAGAAATTAACCTGGTGCAGTGCACTGCCTGGGCCTGGCAGATGCTGGTGCAATGAGCGAAGCTACCCTACCTGTATGCCCCCAAATTGCCGATTCAGGCGCACCCTGATATAACTGCGGCACAGGAGCGGCTGGCACGGAACACATTGCAAGCGGTGGGGGTCACACAACTAGGGGACTTGTATAAACAAGGCAAGGTTCCGCTCCTTGCTGGATGTGCAGGCGGGCCAACCACACGGAGCCATGCTGTGTTTCACGTACGTACGGATTCAACAAGCAATCAGGGATAACTATCCTGACTATCCCACTGAGCTTCAGACTCTGCGAGCACTGCAGGCGGTGCTCGCGGGTGAGAATCATAAGGGATTAATTACTAGATTATACACTGCTTCCCTTCGCGAGCGGGAATCAGAGGTCCATCCCTCATATGCAAAATAGAATGAAGTGCTGGGTGGTGTTCTGTCTGTGGACCATTGGCACTTTTGTTGTAAACTGACTGGGCGACTTATGGCGAACTGCAATCTCCGCATTATACACTTTAATTTTCTCCACCAGCTTTATTATACCCCTGTGCAGTTGTGGAAGTTTGGGTTGCGTGATACGGCTTGCTGTGTGCGGTGTGGACAGGCTGACGCTGATTTTTTATATCTCTTGTGGCTCTGCCCAGGGATAGCCGCGTTTTGGTCTAAAGTGGGGAGTGTGCTAACGGACATTGTGCTGGAGCAGGTGCTGTGTATACCTGAGTTATGCTTGTTGGGGAATGTGACATCTCTGAAGCCCTGCAACAGGAGGTTGGTTGCAGTGGCTACATTAATGGCCAAGCGTGCTGTGGCACAGTGCTGGGGCGCAAAGGGACTACCCACGGTTCGACGGTGGATCCGGGACTTGTCCTATTGTAGGGAACAATTAGAGATTTATGCTAAAGAGTTACCAGAATCGTCCCGACCTAGGGACTTTTGGGCTCCACTTACATGATATCTACTAAGCCATCCTGACCTGTGAGATGTCCTGTACCCTCAATTTCTTGCCTGAGGTGCCTGTGGAGCACTGGCCTCTGGTTAGATTGTCATTGTTACATATGTGTGCATCAGAAGTCATACAGATCTTGACTTGTTAGACATATTGTCAACAGTGCCAGGGAGGGGGGGTGGTTGCTTGTCTTTATAGCTCCTCGGAGTTATATTTTCATTCACATATTTGCTATTGTACTGATGGCTGGAACACGCAGTTGATATCTGCTTTTGTAGTGTGCCCTATTGGATGCGGCCAGCCCGAAGTGGTTGTAGGCGGCTTGCTGTGTATAATCTCTCCCGCCTGGACTACCATACATGTGTTATTCTTGCGCTGACGGCCCGTTCAGGGATGTAGGCACCATGCTCTGTTTACTATTGATAGCCTTTAATAAAGGTTTTTGAAAAAAAAAAAAAAAAATCAATCTTCAACATGAGTTAGAATTTTAAATTAGAATTCCAGGGGCACTAAACTTGATTCAATCATATCTTCCCAGTTGGAAAGTACATGTTTAAAATGTAATAAGGTAATCCCAATGTTATCCTATTAGAGATATAGGCCTTCCTGTAGTGGAAAACACATTTAAGAGTTTTTCACTACCAGGACATGTAAAACATAAAAGTACATGTCCTGCCTTTTAGATACAGTGCACCCTGCCCTCTGGGTTGTCCAGGGCCTACCTTAAGGGTGACTTATATGTATATAAAGGGAAGGTTTGGGCCTGGCAAAAGGTTTATTTTGCCAGGTCAAAATCACAGTGTAAAATGTACACATAGGCTCTGCAATGGCAGAAGGAGGCCTCGCCATCATTAACAAAAGCACCCTCTGACTCACAATCACCAACTCAGATGATGCCTCAGCCCCCCACCTCCAGATCCAGCCCATCCCCAGAACGACGCTCTGTGGAACACTCTCCTACAGACCTCCTGGAACCTGCACCCCCTTCACCAACATCATCGCAGACCACATCGCACCCCACACCCTCGCCTCTACGAACTACATACTTCTTGGAGACCTGAACATCTACCCGGACAACCACAGTGATCCCAACACCACCACCCTCCTGGAGAACCTCACCAACATGGGATTGAAGCAACTAGTCTCCACCCCCACTCACACAGCAGGACACACATTCAACCCCATTTTCACTGGAGGAAACAACATTCGCTTCAGCCACATCACGGAACTGCTCTGGACAGACCACCACTGCATCCACTTCTCCTTTACGAAACCCACTGCACACAAGCGCATGCTAAATCCCCAATGCAGAAGCTGGAACAAAGCCTTCGAAGAACTTCTCACCTCTGTCCTCACCTGCACTCCTCCCCTAACTACGAAAGATGCCAACACAGTGGCAAGAAACATGGATCACCAACTGCAGCCCCACTCTCCCACCCCTGAACACCATGAGATGACACAACAGGAAACTAAACTGGTGAACCACAGATCTCTGAGAATCCAAGCGCTCCTGCCTTCGACTGGAGAAGACGTGGAGAAACAGCAAGACCCCGGAAGCAAACTCCACCTACAAAGCAGCCATCATGGCACACCACCAACTCATCAAATAAACAAAGAAAAACTTTATCCAAGACAGAATCCTCTACAATGCCCAGAACTCTAAGGAACTCTTTGCCATCATACTCAAATTTGCCACACCCAATAGTGAAACAACCCACATCCCTCCCTCCCAAGACTCAAACTCAGCTCATTCTTTCACCTCAAAATCAAGTCGCTTTTTGACAACTTCGAAGACCAAGACCACAACACCGCCTAAACTCCCACCCCCAATGATGCCATCCAACAGACCCTCCTCACCTGGACCCCTCTCACCACAGAAGACACTTTAAAGACAATGAAGAGCACCCTCTCCAGAGCACCCACTAACCCCTGCCAGCTGCACATCTTCCACTGGCCCACCACTGTCATCGCACATGAGCTACACAAACTATCAACTGCTCTTTGAGACTGCAACGTACCCCGACGTCTGAAAACGCACCAAAGTCAACCCCCTCCTAAAGAACCCCTCCACCGACCCAACGGATCTCAAGAATGTCAGCTCCATCTCACTGCTGCCTTTTGATGCTAAATTCATCGAAAAGGCCGTCAACACCCAGCTAGTACTCCTCTTAGAAACCAACAGCATCCTAGATACCTCTCAATCCAGATTCTCCAGCAACCACAGCACCGAGTCCACCCTCATCGCCACCACCAACATCATCCACCCCCTCCTCGACCAGAGCCACATGGTAGCCCTCATCCTCCTGGACATTTCAGCTGCTTTCATCACCATCTCCCATTGCACATTAGCCACCAAGCTCCACGCCGCCAGCATCCAAGGAATAGCATTAGACTGGATTCTATTTTTCCTCTCAGGTGGAACACAGAGAACAAGACTTCCACCCTTCCTCTCAGAACCAACAGAGATCAGATGTGGAGTACCCCAAGGATCCTCCCTCAGCCCCACACTCTTCAACACCTACATCACCCTCCATGTAACCATCATCAAAAACCACAAACTCTACATCGTCTCTTATGCCAATGACACCCAGCTAATCCTCTCCCTCACCAAGGAACCCAACATCACGAGAGGCAGTTTCCAAGAAGGGATGCAAGCTGTTGCAACGTGGATGAGCAACAGCTGCCTGAAGCTCAACTCAGGGAAAACAGAAGTCCTCATCCTCGGCACCACTCCCTCTGCATGGAACAACACCTAGTGGCCCTGCGCCATCAGAAAGCCACCCACCCCAATGGATCACGCATTCAACCTCGGGGTCCTCCTCAACTCTTCACTCACCATGAACCGCCAGATCAATGCTGTATGCTTCGCATGCTTCAACACCCTCCGCAAACTCCACAAGACTTTCAAGTGGATCCCCCTTACTCCAGGAAAACCATCACCCACACCCTCATCACCAGCAGACTGGACTACAGAAACACTCTCTATTCCGAAATCAACAAACAACTCCTCCACAAACCCCAGACCATCCAGAACACCACAACCAGATTTATCCTCGACATGACCACATTACCCAACATCTCCGCGACCCCTGCTGGCTCGCCTTCGAAAGAAGAATAACCTTCAAACTGCTCACGCATGCCTAAAAAGCCCTCCACAACACCGGACCCCAAAACCTCAACGTCCGAATCTCGTTCCACGTCCCAAAAAGAAACCTCTGCTCAACCGACCTCATCCTAGCCGCCGCCCCTCGTTTCTTCAGGACCAGAGCAGGTGGAAGATCCTTCTCCCACGTCGCATCCAAGACCTAGATCAAACTCCCTCTTCACCTCCCATGAAGCCACACACTGCACCAATTCAAAAAGGACCTCAAGACCTGGCTCTTCAAATGACCACAACAGAGCTGCTCACACCTCCTCCCCCAGTGCCTTGAGACCCTCACGGGTGAGTAGTGCACTCTATAAAACCATGATTGATTGAGACATGGTTAGAGGGCTATGTAAGTCAATGGCACAAGTAGTGATGCAGGCCCACTACTAGCATTTAATTTACAGGCTCTGGGCACATGTAGCTCACTTTACTAGGGACTTACGAGTAAATTAAATATGCCAATTGGGTATGAGCCAATATTACCATGTTTAGGGGAGTAAGCACAAGCACTTTAGCACTGATTAGCAGTGGTAAAGTGTGCAGAGTCCTAATACCAGCAAAAACAAGGTGAGAAAAGGGGAGGAGGAAGACGGAAATGTTAAAAAAAACGCTCTGCTGCCTGTCTAGCTGTTGCCCTCTGTTTGTTCCTCCTCTGTTTGTTTCTTGCTCTGTTTTCGCTTTTATGCTCGTTCTTCAGCCCTCTGTTCTGCCTTTTACTGTTAGTATTTCTGCCCTCTGATTTGCCTTCCCGGCTTGGTTTTCTGCCCTCTGTTTTGCCTTTTCTAGTCTTTTTTTGCCCTCTGTTTTGCCCTCTTCTGCTCTGTTTTGTCTTTTTCTGCTCATTTTCCTGCCCTCAGTTTTGCCCTTTCTGCTTGGTTTTCTGCCCTATGTTTTGCCTTTTCTGCTCATTTTTCTACGCTCAGTTTGACCTTTTTCTGCTTGTTTTTCCTGCCCTCTGTTTAGCATTCTTCTGCTGTTTTGCCTTTGCTGCTCATTTTTCTGCCCCCTTAGACACATACCTCCCGTCACCTTGTGTGTGTTTCACTAACAAGAAATACAAAATGCTTATTTTAAATGAACACACTGCTTGGCACCTATCTGACACACTTGTGCTCATCGGATCACATTTTATTTAAATTGCCGGTTTCATCTCGAAACGGGGCAGATTTACAAGCCCCGTACGCCACATTTGCGCTGCCGTTGCGTCACTTTGGTGACACAGCGGCGGCGCAAAGCCAGCGCCAAGGTGCGGGGTATTTACAACATGACGCATCTAGGGAGATGCGTCACGTTGTAAAGCCCTGCGCCACATGTGGGCGTTCCGGCGCAGGAACGCCCCCGAAAAGTGGCTGAGTGAAATCTACAAGATTTCACTCAGTCACTTTTACGGCCATGCTGCGTCAAAACCCTGCGCCTGCTTGAAGCAGGCGTAAGGATTGACGCAGCATAGTAGGCATAGGGGCACCCCGAGCCTTGCTGGAGCTGCGTCGCGCTTGCGATGCGACTCCAGCAATGCGTCACCTTTACAGCAGCAGATGCGTCACGCATCTGTCTATTCTTGCCCCATGGTGCGGCGCATTGTAATGCGGCGCATCCATGGTGGCGCAGGAGGTGTCTGCCGTGACGCAAAATAACTGGCGCATCCCTGCTGATATGCAGGGATGCGCCAGTTATTGTAAATCTGCCCCACGATGTTTTTGTGCGGTCATATGTAGTTTTTATTTAACTTTCAAACTTAAAAATCTGCTACGTAAATTGCAGATTGATATTACTGTTCTGTTTCTGGAATGCCAGTGTGTAGTTTGCGCGTGCACATCGTCAAACGTCGATGCTTTCACTTAAGTGCTTACATGTAAGCGTCAGCTTGTGTTAACAGGTTTCACACTCTAATGAATGAGAAAACATAATGTAAATAAGCCTGCAGTGCGGGGAGGGGGGCAATATACAGATTGCAAATGACTCATACCAGAGAAACACGTACAAATGTATGAACCTACACACCTACATAGAAGAATACAGATTGGACGCATGCACGTTCCCTTTCTAGATCACAACAAATGTTGGGCTGGAGGCCATAAAAGGGCAGGTTGCTATGGAAATGTATGGATGGTTTGAACTTAAGTAGCTGGCGACTAATAATTCTGTTTTGCTTACTTTTTAAGACAGCTCGGTAAAACGAATGCCAAAGATGTCCTTAAAATATAAAAGCTTTAGTGAGTGTGAGTTAAATTATTGAATGCAAGCAAGCATTTGCGTAGTTGTCTTTCTTTCTAAAGCGCTCTAAACGTTTAGTGCAGTAGCTACAGAATAAGCAATATTTTCGAGCTCCCTAGTCAATTATAATGGCATACATTTATTCTTTAAAATTGCCTTTTTTGACTAATACATCTTTTACAAAACTGTTCGTCTAACCCTTCCATTGTTTAAAGGTTGGATCCAATACAGTATAGTACAGCCACAAAGTGCTTGCAAAACCAAAAGGTCACGGCCGTGAAACATAATGGTTATACCAATGTATTATTTTTATTTTAGATGGGTGGCTGAATGCACACATATTCAGAATGGCCAGATTTGACCAGGATTGGGTAAATTATTGCATAATACTTTCAAAGTTCACTGACTCTGATGCACACGCATCCACGATGGCCACCTTTGAAAGTTTTTTGTAATATGTTAAGTAACCTGTTCAAAGATGGCCTTACTGAATGCATGAGAATTCTCTGCACAATTTTTAAATCCATTTGGCTTACTTTAACAAAAACTATCCACAGACGGCCACCGTTCAAAGATGGCCATCAAGACCGTGCTCACATTCACAATGGCCATCTTTTAATGTGATTTATTTGGAGTAAGTGCCAGTCTTGTGATTTTGCACGAGTTAAAATAATTACAATTGCTGCCTGCCAATAGCACAGCTTGTGGTGCAAATTAGCAACAAAAAAGTGACACAAAATAGTTCTTCACGTGCACTGCTATTCAATGGTTTGAAATCAGTAGTGAAAGAATATATCAGCCAGGCAAAACACAATGAGAACAACATTCTCCTGGGTGGGACATATGCATGAAGGCAGGGAAGTCATTGAATCAGAAACAAGGAAATGAGGTATACAACAAAGCCATCCAATCATTAGCAAGAGGCTGAACCAGCGCTCGCTCTAGGCATCTGTAATGTATTGGAAACAATAGGACTCTAACAGGCACCTGGAGCTGTCTGTACCCAAGACCTAAAAAAGAGGGCAAGACATCAAACATACCAAAATGAGGAAGCCAAAGCTAATATACCCAATTCAATAAACCAATAAGGACAATATTACAAGTTATACCTAAATATCAATTTTGATGGAAACAGGTGTTTGTGCCACAAATCGGTATGAATAATCTTGTAGTTTTACCACACGTGGTAATGGTGCATATCATATTAGTCAGTGAGTCAGAAATCTTTATTCGGCTATATTCCAAGCCATAAAAGAATACAGCATAAAAAAGAATTTCTGGTTAAGAAAACACAATAAAATTGATATTCCTTAAAAAAAAAGAACAATTTACAAATATCCAATAGACAAACTCTTAAAATAAATGTCACAAATCTAGACAGAACGATGTTTAAACTGAACATAATAAAAAGACAGAAAGGAAGTATCTACGTACATAATACTTAATGGCAGTAATTTCACCGTCAATAAGTATGGAATACAGTAATAGGAGCGTAAGCTCATTTTCCAACAATATTCCGGAGTCGAACTGCAGAGGAGATATATTTATAGACCATTAAACAGATAAATTCATCCTTTAAAAGCTGGAGATATTGCAATGCAGCCTGACATTTTCTTATATTTAGGAATTTTAAAAGTGGTATTAAAAAAGCACACCTTGGGTTGATATAAAGTTTGCAAAAGAACATAAAGTGCAACGTGCTCTCCATAGATTGTGAATCACATGGACATACATCCAATCTGGCATCAGAAAATGCATTACGCGGATATGAGACCAATAGATGAGAGGTTCCAAACCTAAACCTTATAAAATAATATAATTTAGCATGGCTAAAATAAAAAGAAAGGTAAGGCTCCGTACCTAAAGAACAGACTAGAAGTCAGTGCTCAACAACCCTTTTTTCCCCATCTCCTGTGTTTCTTTTTTCAAATAAGAGTACGCCAAAAATTCTTTCTTCAACTTAGCCCTTGATATTTTGTCAATATTTCCTGGATTGTCGAAACAATCCGACAGTCCCACGTTCCTCAATTGGGCTCGAACATAGGAGATCCAAGGGATTTTATTTACCCACTCTAGTTTTAAACCATCTGTACTGCACGGTTGAGGACTGTTTCTTCTTTTACTCAAGTATTATACCACAATAAATAATGTGTGCAAAAGGACAGGGGAATCACGCCAAGTTCACTATGACACATAGTGGTAGAAGTACTTGTTGGAACAGTCAACAGGCGTTTCAAAAACATCTTTTCAGCTCTCTGTAGGCCTAAAGTATTGCAAAAACCTCGGACTCCGGAGCAGTACAATATCATATTATTAAGGGCAACTGAAGAAATTATTCCACTAGTTAATTTTGGTGGAATTTATCCCTGAACAAGGCATGGTGTACAGGAATGTCTTGTGGAAATTCCTGCAGTAACACAGATTACTGCATGCTATTCCCTGTTCAGAAGAGACCTTTGAGGAATTGACGTTAATCTTCCATTAACGCTGCAACCCTGAAATACTATTAGGCTTCAGTCAGTGCACAGCTCAGGAGTGCAAGATATGTATCAATAAGAAACAATGAAAAAAACAAGCCGACTTCTAATCAGATGATTAAAAACTCTGCTAGAGAAACAGATAATTAATGAAGAGGTTAAGAGAGACCTTGGTGTAGTAACGTGGTCCGCTCTCCACCTAGAACCTGGGAACTGCCTGTTCTTTTTTGCATAATTTAGGGGGCATTCTATGTCTGAAAGCATATTTTTTTGTCCTAATGGTTGTTCCCATGTGTGAGGGCAAAGTTACATCTCTCTGAGGAGCTCTAATAAAAGTGAAACACGTGTGTCAGGAGTTCCTTTTTCTCATTCCACGTTGGCTTGGATGGTATTTTACCAATGAAAAGCTGTAATGCTGTGCTTGGAATGTTATAAGGCATTTGTTGTTTTTCAGCTCAGCATGGATGGTACTTGTTGATCCTGTGCTTAAAGACATTGTTGTAAAAATGTGTCATTTTCTAGCTCGGCATGGATGGTACTGTACTAATCCCTACGCCTAAAATCTCTGATATAAAAATCAACATTTGAGGTGAGAAGAATTAGTGTGTCAGAGGTGTTGTAGAGTGTTCCATATAAAGTAGCTACTCTCCTCCTGAAGCTTGGTAACTGTACAAGATTCCCTTCTCTTCTTTGCATTATTTATGAACTTTATTGTTTTTCCATATATACCCGCCTCATTGATAATATAAACTATGCCCTAAAATCCTACAAAAATACAGTAATCCTGAAAAATATACCTAAACTTTTACTAACTACCCAACAGTACAAAACTAACCATCTACCTGCAAAAGCAAAAACTTATTCCTGAAGTCTTTCATCCATAAAAGAAAGAACCTCACGTGCAGTTCTTAAACTTAGAAGGAGTAATTGTTAATTAATTTTCGGTGAATGTTCCATAAATATCTAATAATATTATTTCTTCTTTTCTGTTGAAGACTTTGCCTTTGTCCCCTTGTTGATCATGTCTTCTTATATTAGTTATTGTTGTTGGTGGTGGTGTTGGCATTGGCGCTGCAGTTGTTAGCCCTGTCAACTCAGCTTGCTTGCTGCTTGCCTGTAAATGGAGCCCAACGACAGAACCCTCTAGCAACTGTTTCCAGTCTTACAGCCAGGTTTTTTCTTTCATTGTCATCCATATTTGCACATAGTGTAAAAAAATGTAATATTCAAGTGCAAAAGATAATCTAAAAAATGTTCCTCATTAATATAGAACGGGTATAGTATAGTACAGTCATAACATAGACACCAAGATATTTCATTACTTTTTTTAATTTTTTTTTTATTGCAACCGTAGGCATTACATTGACATTCCATTCAATTGTAAAATCATACAACATAAATCATACATCATTGGTAATGATCACGAATCAGAAATTGTAAAACAGAATATCGAAGGATTCAAGAGAGTGATTCATTAAATATTCAGTAGACATAGTTCAAGAGGGTTACCGCTGGTTCATTTATACAGATCTATTATTGTTGGTCCAGATCTCAATCGGTTTCCATATCGTGTTACCCAAGGCCCTAGCCGCCTTTCCTTTACAAGCAAAAATTGCACTTTCTTGATTGTACATGCCCAACAACCGACCTAGCCATACCTGAAAGGAAGGGGCATCGATATCCTTCCAGCGAGCTGTAAGGATTATCCTATAAACCGCCGTACCCAAAAAAAGACATGTTTCTTCCTCCTTAGTGTGTTTCAGTGTATTATCATAGCCCAAGATGTATAGTGTGGGAGATTCAGCTATCGAGTGCCCAAAGACTTCCTGCCAGAAGCTTGCTATCATACCTCTCAACACAATAAGTTTGTCGCACTCATAAAGCATATGTAGTAGATGTGCTCCGATTTTACCACATCTTGGACATTCAGAGGTTGCTCTCTTCCCCCAAGAGTGAAGTTTGGCAGGTGTAAAGTACAGATCAAATATGGTCTTATAGAGCTGAGCTTTCATATTAGAAGCAACAAACACCTTCATTGCAAGAGCCAGAGACATATAAATATCCACATTGGGGTTATTTAATTTGTTTGACCACCTCTCTTCCCTATATTCAAGATCATCCCGTTGGCTTTCAATTAGAATATCATATATAGTCCCAATCCTGGTCGTGCATATGGCCATACGATCCAATAAAGGAATATTATCCAGGGAATACTCAGCTCTTTTTAAGTTCAACATCGTGTTGGTCTGAATAAATTTAAATATCCCATTATCTGGGATTGAAAATTTACTCTGTAGGGTTTGAAATCTATTCCCATTCCTAGGCAATAAAAAATCACCTATCGTTAATACTCCCGAGTATTCCCATCTTCTAGATATTTTATCATACATTTCTACTGGTAGTATTGTAGAATGCCATAGCGAGGTATATTTGTTGTATTTCGGAATATTTAGATGTCTCATAGCTTTCCTCCAGATTGCCCAGGCACTGGATAATATCTTGAACTTAACTTTCTTGTAATATGAGGGTTCCAGTTGCTTTGCCAAGAGGCCATTAGCCTTATCCCCAATAACCAATTCGTAAATAGAAGGTATATACTTATCCCTTACAACTTCTTCAGGTATTTTAACAAAGAATAATACAGTCATCTGTTGAATCATGGTTGCCCACAGGTAGAATCCCAGATTGGGGATTGACAAACCCCCTCTTATAGCTGGCAGAGAGAGGTATCGGATAGATCTCCTTATCTTTCCGTAACCCCAAACGAATTTAACCATCTGGGATTCCAGGGCCTTAATAATTTTATCATCCACTAACAGTGGAATCGCACGGAACAGATATAAGACCCTGGGTAAAATGTTCATTTTAAGGAAATTCCCTCTTCCAATAATTGAGAGATGCAATCCATCTACCCTTTTAAGATCTTTCTTAATTTTTTGAAGTAGAGGATCATAGTTTATTTTAATAATTTCCTCAATCTTGGGGGATATGCAAACTCCCAGATATACTGCACTTTCAACCCTTCTTGCATCTAGAAATTGAGTATTGTGGGTGCATAAAACCATTGTTTTATCTCGATTTAGAGAGTATCCAGAGATCCGACCAAAGAGTTGTGTAATTCGTTCTATTTCACGGATTGCATCAGTGGGATGAGATGTTATTACTGTCACGTCATCTGCATAGGCTAGAATTTTGGTGTCGAATGAACCTACTGTAACTGGTTTAATTGTTGCTGCCATAGCAAGTTTTAGAATTAGGGGATTTATATATAGGGCAAAGAGAATCGAGGAGCATGGGCAGCCCTGCCGAGTTCCGCGAGATATATCAAAAAGGCTAGATTCCAGACCCATAGCAAGAACCCTCGCCTTAGGTGTGGAGTACATAGCCCTGATAGACTTCAAAAAGCGCGGACCGATGTTATTTTGCTCAAGAACCGCCCACAAGAACTCCCACGACACCCGATCAAAAGCTTTTTCAGCATCCAGAAGGATCATCGACATCTGATCCCCCCCGACCCCCACGGCGTCAAACAGAGCAATAGCACGACGGGTATGATCCGTGGTACCCTTGCCCGGGATGAATCTGTGCTGCCACGGGGAGACCAGACGCTCGACGATCCCCCTGAGACGATTAGCTAAAATCTTGGAATAGAGCTTCGAGTCAGAATTTATAAGAGATATTGGACGGTACGATGAAGTTAGGTGAGAAGGCTTATCTTTCTTTAGAAAGATCACTATATTCGTTTCCATCCAAGATCTTGGAGGAAGGCCACGGGCTTGAATACCTATAAAAAGATCAAGAAATAAAGGTGTTATAATATTACCCAAAATTTTATACAGCTCTAATGGTATCTTGTCCGGGCCAGCCGCTTTACCTGAAGAAAGCTCTGTAAGAGCCGTTTGTACCTCCAACAGTGTTATATCTCTTTCTAGGTCTTGTCTAGAAATGGTCCCAATTCCAGAATTAGTATCCTGCTCAGTTGCCCACCTGGCAAGTTCATCCCTGATTATAGCCGGTTCTAAAGTGTCCTCATTTTGATATAGCTTTTGATAATATTTTCTAAAGACCTCCACAATAGTCTCGGGTGTTGTATATTCTCGACCATCAGCCTTAATGTTAGTGATTAAACTAAGGGATTGTTTTTGACGAGTGCGGAGCGCCAGTTGTCTACCGACTTTCTCACCTGCCTCATAGATCTTATTTCGGTGAGATTGATAGATCTCGGCCGCTCTCTGAGATAACCTACTATTTATCTTCATTTTCAAAATCAACATCTTTCTGAGAGTTGGCCCTCCATCGCCACCTTGCATTATTATATCAGTGTGCTTCTCCTCTATGCCAGCTAGTTCCAAAAGTTGCAATTCGTAGGCCCTGGCGAGTTCCTTCCTCTGTCTGGCCACAAAGCTTATTGTTTCGCCACGAAGTGAAGCCTTGAAACAATCCCAGACCATATCTCGAGAGGCACTATAACGATTACAATCAATAAATCCCTGTGCCCATAACCTGATATATTCTATATACTCGTTGTTAACTAAGAGTTTTCTATCAAAGGACCAGCTTGAACGAGGTCTAAAAAAATGATCAATACTAACTGTGAGTACTAACGGATTGTGGTCCGAGATAGTCTTTGGTAGTTTATTTATTTGTGTCTTGTTGACAAAGTTAGTAGTCGTCCAGATGTAATCAATACGCACATATTTATTGTGCGGGTAGGAGAAATACGTATATCCCGGGTCATGATAATTTTTTGTATCCCAAACATCCGCCAAACCCAGGCTTTCTTTAAGTTGTGTGATGGCTCTATATACCTTTGGTTTGCGACCAATATATTTGGATCGATCTTGATTATGTGCTTGCCCTTTTTGCTTCAGTGATATGTTAAAATCCCCACAGAATATTAATGTATGCGGCCATGATGCTAACTCCATCTCAAGATCGATAAAAATAGAGGGGTCGTCCAAATTAGAAGCATAAACTGAACATATAGTAATCCCAATTTTGAGATCAGCAATCGCCCACCTACCCAAAGGATCAGCTGCCTTCCGTGTAGACTGTCCCAAAAAGGATTTAGCCAAAATGGCTACACCTCGTGTTTTAGCGGTGTGGGTGGTACTCACCAATAAATTATACCCGGGGATTCTCAGTACATCTCTTTCTGCCCATGGTATATGAGTCTCTTGGAGACATAATATATCAAAAGAGTTTTGAATAATCATTCCAAACATTTGATCCCTCTTTCCCCTGTCATTAAGTCCTGCTATATTCCAGGAGCGCAGCTTTAGCCTAGCCATATTCTACTGTATTTCTTCTTGACTCGAATTCAACCCCGTGATCAGACTCAGACTCAGTATCAGTCTCGGTATCAGTCTCGTGAATTCCGTCTCCTTTGCCATTATCAGTTCTAATTACATTCCCAGCCTTGCGGTTGCCATTTTTATGTGCTTTCTTCCCCCTATCCTTCCCCCTACCCCTGACCTGCCCCCCCCGGAACCACCACACCCCCCTCCCAAGCCCCCCATATTTGAGGCAATTAGACTCCATTAGAGTCTGTAGCAATGGACGTGCAGTCCCTGACCGATGCTCCAATGTCTCCTCGCATGTATTTGTTTAATCATTATACTTTATTTTATTTTTATTTTTTCCCCCCACCCCCTCTTTCTTCCACCTTTTCTCTTTTTTTTTTTTTTTTTTTTGATTCTCTCATTTTATGTAAGAAAGAAGAAAAAGATCCCTAAAGGCTGTCTAGGTACTCTTTGGCCTTGATTTCAGAGGTAAAAAATTTTGTCTGATCCCCATTAATAACCTTTAGACAAGCTGGGTTGTTCAAAAAAACCCGAAGCTTCTTGTCTTGGAGCGGTTTAATGAGTTGGCGTAAACGCCACCTCCGTTCAACCGTTGCGTGACAGAAGTCAGGGCGCACAAAGTAGGTTATAGGCCCGCTAGTTTTTTTTGCCTCAGGTCTCGCTTTTTCCCAGACTGCCTGTCTCAAGAGAAAGTTCCCGAAATATACCAAGATAGCCCTTGGATATTCTCCTGATTTAGGTATCTTTTTCAACGTCAAGGGCACGCGATGTGCCCGCTGGACCTCCACCTCCCAATTCCACGATGATAGTTCTGGGAGAGAGTCTTGAAATACTTTAATCATAAAAGAGCGAGGATCCCCCCCTTCTGCTCCTTCAGGAATACCCAAAACACGCAAATTGCTTCGTCGCATCCGATTTTCCATGTCCTCGAGCTTCCACATCATATCAGAAAGTTCTTTTTCATGCGTGTCAATCTTTTCACGGTTTAAGACTGCCTCTGACTCGTTGACCAGCACTCTAGATTCCATTTCAGTCATTCTGTCATTGAAAGAGCCAATTTTTCTTGATAGTTTACGAACCACCCCCTGCACCTTACGTAGCTCAGCTTGAGCTTTGCGACCATCAAGGGATGTCTCTTCCCTGTGTGCGGCTATAGCAAGTAATACAGTTTCCAACGTTGGTGCTGTTGTGTCTTTAGGATTACCAGGCTCCTGGTGCTGAGCGGGAGTTGGCCCATATGTTTGTGAAGGAGTAGCCACTGGAAGTAGATTACTAGTAGGTGCGTAATCCCAAGTCAAATCCGCCGATTCGCGATGGCCTTTTCTATACTTAAGCGACCTTTTCCGAGCTGTTTTTGCTCTGACGGTGCTGCCTGCTTCACTAGATTCGCTCGAGTGGGACGCTGTGTCTGTATTAGTGTCAGTTGACCAGCCTAGTTCATCTGAGAATGAATAGAAATCGCTAGGATCTCTATCTTTATCTCTATCCTTATCAGGATCGTCTTCACTAAGATTTTCAGGGTTGAGTTCGGCAGACTGGGCACCATCCAAAGGGGCTGCCAAATTACTCACTAGGATTTCCGAGCTCTCGAGGGAAATAGAGGCTGCTGGTAGGTGATTAGATAGAACAGGATCGGCATTAGACACTGTAAGAGAGTTTTCAATATCTTTCTGTTCAGACATACCATGAGCCTGCAAGTTAAGTCCACTCCCATTTTTTAGGTTTTTGGGGCCGCTGCCTCTTACCTGGGGAGAGATCCCTTCTGTCATTACACCATCTTGGCCCCGTGTACTTCCAGACTGGGGCTCACTGTCCGCAGCGACCAGCGTTGCAGTATCTGTAGCCTGAGAAGCAGGCGCGCTCTGAGACCCTGGTAGACTCGGCTGGCTCCTCCCGACCCGGAAGAGGACGCGCTGAGCCGCCGCGAAGGAGCTCCACCACAGAGGGAGTGTTTTGGCCACTTTTCCGGGAAGACTGATTTTCGTTTGGGGCTCTAGAGAGAGCCTTCTCTGCTGATCCCGTCGCAACACACAGTGCTCCTGCAGATACATCCACGACCCGGGTAGCCTGTCTTGCCGCCCTGGCTTCTCTTGCTCTCATTGCAGCCGCAGCAGCAACCGCGTTCTTCGGCGCCATCTCGTTGTACACCTGCGTCAAAGCGGCACCCTGGTGAGTTCGGCAGCAATTCCTATAGTTTTGACCAATAGCACAGAGATAGCGGATTATTGAGAAGCCGATCACCGTAGCCAGTGTTGAAATTCGGCCGTGTGCTCTATCTTTAGCGGTTATCTCCCCATCGAGCATTTTACATTGGTATACTGTAGTTCAACTCAGCTTGACACGGCTCAGCACAACTTTCAGCCCAATATCCCCGCAAAATCGGCACATCACCATCAGCCATCAACGATTGCATTTAGGCTCCATCTTCACTAGGCTCAGATTTCCTCAAAAATTCCTCAATTTTCCTCCATAAGCACCGGCCAGGCTGCACTACGGTCTCACACGACCGCCATCTTAAAACAAAAAAAAAAAAAAAAAAAGAAAAGACCAAGGAGGTTAGTAGAGCAGAGGTGTCAGAGAGAGATGTGATTTTGCTGCAGAGGGAAGGAAGGACTGTTCCCGATACGCTGTAGGTGAGATAGGTGGGTTTGAATTTTATCATGAGCTACTGCAGTCTTTGAGTGACATAGTCCATAGTGACCTTATTTTTTTTTTTCTTTCGCTGGTTTCGCTCCAGAGGTACGTGCTTTTTGTGGCTTCCACATTTATATATACATTAATACCAAATGGATCCAGATATTACAGAAAACCTATGAACGTTAATAGAAAAACACTACTCACCTTCGGCTGATCCCGTTCAAAATGTTATTCGCCACCAGTTATTGTTTTGTCATTCCCGGAAACACAGAAATGCAATTTTATTAAAACGCTTTTCTGCTTCCCATGTAAAATGGTTTGTGTATATTGTTGTTTACTCAGCAGACTACACAGCCATTTGTTATACAAGTGGCTCGTGATGAGACACTTTCAGATTCAAGACTTGACACCTCAAAAAGAGATGCAGAATGTCTGAGATTTGTTTAAATATGTAATAATCTACTGAAACAACAGTGGCATTGAAAAATTTGCAATGTAACCATAACTTGGCATAACTCTCTGAACATTCTTATAACAAAGACTGAATCATTCTGTGCACCCTTTCTGAAGTATAATAAAATACTTTTTGTTTTCTAGAGTAGACAAAAAAAAAAAAAAAAAAAGATATTTCATTACATTTATCTCTGAAATTATTTTGCTGAAGTTTTCATGTTGCTGTTTTTGCACATGTCTGTGAGAGCAGATATAATTTTAATTTCAGCCATGTAAAGTGTACCCAGAAGAAGAAAGCATACTCTAAATAAAGAGTGGCCAGTTGCCACATTATCATATTAGCCTTGTGTTGGACCCGGCCTCGTGGCGTGGCCCATCCAGACTCGTAGCGACACCAGACTAACCTCTACACCCCACACGACCCTGACTAATGTAGCCTACCCTACCCAGAACCCGGGGCTACCCACGTCCTCCCCTCCATCTTCCCGACACCAGGCGCCCTTCCCCTTCCATCGGCCTCGCGGCCTCCAGTGACCCGGCCCAGCACCCCAGATGGCCGCCCTTGACCCAAGCGCAACCCCGGCCTAGTCACGCCATGCCGGCTGGGGGGAGAGAGAGCTCCTGGTGAGCAGGAGAGGGAGGAGTAGTTTTATTCACTCCTGGCCTCCTCCCAAGAGATAGTTTCGATCGCTCCTCCGGCCACCCTGAGGGCTGGTTCCACGCCTGCTGCTTGTCTGGGATCCCTCCCGACCCCACTTTGAAAGTATCAAAGGGCCGCGTGGCAGGAACCCCCAACAAATGACCCCCAGGCGCTAAGACCCCTGCCCGGGAGGACTCCGGACATCAAAGAGGAGTCACCCTATAACAAGGGGCGCTCTGGGACCCTCGGCAGTTGGATCCTGGAAGGAAATGAGCCCTGCTGACGTGGTCGCGGCTGAAGAACATCCTCCCAACCTTTGACGGAACTCTTGGAACCTCGGTGAGCCCTGCAGACAGCATCGCGGCTCCACCTGGCATAGACGGACTTCTGCCTAGAAACATCCGCGCCCTGCTGACGTGGTCGCGGCTCACCTGGCACCCTGGAGAACTCTGAGCCCTGCTGAGCGACTCGCGGCTCCTGAAAGATTGTCCGACCTCCGACACCCTTACTCGAGCCCTGCAGATTCGGTCGCACTCAAGAGACATTCTGGTCCGGCTGGGCCCCCAAAGATCGTCTCGTATCCCCCTGCTCAAGGATTGAGAGCCATGCGCCGGATACGCTCCCGCATTGACCCAGATCCTAAGACTGTCCCGCTACCCCTACCCCAACCGAGACTTTGTGAGCCCTTGCTCTACTTTTACATACGCCTCTGTGGATCATAAAGATCCTGATAATTCTAGATAAAGCATGCGTACTTCAGAATCTACGGTGAGGTGTCTCTGTGTTGCATGGTGCTAAATCAGCGTGTACGATCTTAGGTACGGGGCCCAGCCCTGAGGGGGTCTCCGGCCAGTGCTCGGCTACTTCTACCGGAAAAGGTGTGGCGCAGGGTGGTCAGGTACATATTCTGTCCTTCCCTGAGGCTGGCCCTTCTAACACCTTGCTATCCCTGTCTTTGAATGATACTGTAAACATGCACGGGCAAATCTCCTCCAGTCAACAAGGTGACACATAGGTCTAATTTATGTAGGCCAATAAGATTTAGATCATGACACAATTCTTCTGACAACTATAGCTTATTAGAGAATGGGCTTCTTTTTGGAAAAAAAAGTATTTCACAAACATTGCCTAGAACTCTTATCATTGCTCAACAACAATCTGGTACTCTTCACATCAATGTATCTTTTCTCACAGGGGTGGCTCCTCCACTAAGGGGGAGGAGTGTTGCCCCACTTCTCTGCGAGCAGGGTAAAAAGGAACACTAAAATAATAACAACTAATGTCATTATTGTTTTAGTTTTCCTTCCTGCTCAGGTGAGGGGCGGGGCGGGTGGGTCTGGCTGGCCAAATGCAAGGGGCAGGTGAAGAGTTTAAGGCACACTCTAAATTGCGCATGACGGTTGGACCGGCCCAAAAGGGCCGATCAAACCATCATGCACACTTTTCATCTTTCCCACCAGGCTGCATTACACAGCCTGGCCGGGAACATGCAAAGCCTCCAAGACCCTGTATGAGCGCTGATCCACGGTGCTCAGACCAATTACAACGCGCTTAAAACACTGTGATTGGAAAGGGGATTCTGGGAGCTTCCTGTTACTGCACAGAGGAGAAGGAGCAGAGGTGGCAGCACCTGGTGGCACCCAGGTAAGTCTGTTTATTTTTATTTGTTTTATTCCCCCCTCTGCTCCCCCCTGCATCTCCCCACCCCACCACCCGCTACTGATTGCTCATCTAAATCACCAATATTAGGGAAACTGCACTGCACTTGAACACGTGGATACATACTCATCTTTGATGACACCTTATTGTTGTGGCCCACAGTGTTCTGGGGAACTATTCACACATATCCTCCTGAGCAATCATTCCTCCTGAAGGTTTGGCTGCCTCCTTCACTTTCTATATAAAAACAACAGGGTAATGGAAGGAATTCTTGAATTAATCTCAGCCTCTAGACATTGCTCAGGGTGGATACCAGACCATCGTTGTGCTCCCACTGTACCCCTCTAGATAGATACCTGCCTTATCCAAATTGGATTTGATTCTGCTATAATAGGTATAGTCCAGTCCAAAGTGTCAGTCCATGTCTGCTCCAAAAGGGAACACAAGAAACCCCAGACTGGTTTTGACTTACTTAAGTCTCTTGAGTGAGCTATAGCTTGAGGCCCTTGTCTCAGTTAGCATGCATACCACATGTGGGCATACCCATCTCATTTAAGGTTTATATTTCAAAAGCACAGCAGAGATGGAAAAACACTTGTATTAATCACAGCCTCTGCCCATTGCTGAGGCATGCATTCCAGACCACTTTTTTTGCCCCCTAGTCATTATAGACAGAGGCCTGCCATATGGAAAACAATTTTAGTTCCAGCCGGGTCACCGGCAGATGAGAAGTTAAGCAACTACAGGCAGGTTTTCACAGTGGTTTTGACCAATTTAGCTCTCATCAGCAAGATTTAGCTTGACTCTTAAGGTACAGTGAGCAGAGAACCTTATGCTTGGGCATATCCATCTCACTTACAGTCTCTTCTGTAAAAATAACAAGGTGATGCAAGGAATGCTTGAGTTAATCTCAACCATTTTCTAATGCATAGGGCAGTATTCCAGACAATCATTTTGTGTCCACTGTGCCATCCTTGACAGTGGCCAGTCTTCTGCAAATGGATCTTGATCCTGCTCTAATAGGAACAGTCCAGCACAAAATGCATGGGCATATCTTCTCCAGATGGGAACCCAAGTAACCCCAGACCGGTTTCAACCTACTTAGGTCTTGTCAGTGAGGTATATTTTGAGTCCTACAACACAGTGGGCATGGGGCCCACATCTGGACATAGCCATCCACTTAGGGCATCTACTTCAAAAACAACAAGGTGATCTCTAGAGTAGCATTCCAGTCTCCTAAAGGGGACTGAGAAAACAGGCACTTTGAGGTAGAAACCAGTGTGAAACTCATGGGTAGTCCAGGAAAGCTAGAGATTTCTGACAAAATTCTGAATTCAGCCAGGAGTCAAATGTGTAGGAACCTCAAGGTTTTCCCAAACAAAATAGCTGTTGAATTAAAAAATATTGAAAATGAGTAGGACAAATGGCCATTTGTGACATTTTTCATCTGTAACTTTTTGTCACAATGGCCAATTTACAAATAGCAATATACCATTTCATCCACTCACGGGGATACATAAGCTTTTCAGGGTCTCCAGGAACCAGAGGTACCCAGAGCCAACAACTGAGCTGCCGTATACAATAGTTTTTCATAGTGTACTGACTATTGGCTAATTCATATGGTGAAATATGTAGAGTGAAATATTGGTGTGTGCACCGAGACCTGACCTGAGCTCCAAGGGGAATTGCTGGTGTACTGCTGGTGTCCTGCCATTCTTCGCTTCCTTCACGCACCGTTGGTGTTCCGCTGTGCGTTTCCCCGCCGCCGCCGCCAGCCCATCTTGCGGCCCAGTGTGGGGAGACTACTGCTCCCAGGCGCCTTAGCGCCCTAGACATCACACAGCGCCCGGAGGCGTTTAAAAGACAGACGCTCCCTCGGTGGAGCGGGAGGTGTGTGCACCGAGACCTGACCTGAGCTCCAAGGGGAATGGCTGGTGTACTGCTGGTGTCCTGCCATTCTTTGCTTCCTTCACGCACCGTTGGTGTTCCGCTGTGCATTTCCCCGCCGCCGCCGCCAGCCCATCTTGCGGCCCGGTGTGGGGAGACTACTGCTCCCAGGCGCCTTAGCGCCCTAGACGTCACACAGCGCCCGGAGGCGTTTAAAAGACAGACGCTCCCTCGGTGGAGCGGGAGGTGTGTGCACCGAGACCTGACCTGAGCTCCAAGGGGAATTGCTGGTGTACTGCTGGTGTCCTGCCATTCTTCGCTTCCTTCACGCACCGTTGGTGTTCCGCTGTGCGTTTCCCCGCCGCTGCCGCCAGCCCATCTTGCGGCCCGGTGTGGGGAGACTACTGCTCCCAGGCGCCTTAGCGCCCTAGACGTCACACAGCGCCCGGAGGCGTTTAAAAGACAGACGCTCCCTCGGTGGAGCGGGAGGTGTGTGCACCGAGACCTGACCTGAGCTCCAAGGGGAATTGCTGGTGTACTGCTGGTGTCCTGCCATTCTTCGCTTCCTTCACGCACCGTTGGTGTTCCGCTGTGCGTTTCGCCGCCGCCGCCCCCAGCCCATCTTGCGGCCCGGTGTGGGGAGACTACTGCTCCCAGGCGCCTTAGCGCCCTAGACGTCACACAGCGCCCGGAGGCGTTTAAAAGACAGACGCTCCCTCGGTGGAGCGGGAGGTGTGTGCACCGAGACCTGACCTGAGCTCCAAGGGGAATTGCTGGTGTACTACTGGTGTCCTGCCATTCTTCGCTTCCTTCACGCACCGTTGGTGTTCCGCTGTGCGTTTCCCCGCCGCCGCCGCCAGCCCATCTTGCGGCCCGGTGTGGGGAGACTACTGCTCCCAGGCGCCTTAGCGCCCTAGATGTCACACAGCGCCCGGAGGCGTTTAAAAGACAGACGCTCCCTCGGTGGAGCGGGAGGTGTGTGCACCGAGACCTGACCTGAGCTCCAAGGGGAATTGCTGGTGTACTGCTGGTGTCCTGCCATTCTTCGCTTCCTTCACGCACCGTTGG
This sequence comes from Triturus cristatus, assembly GCF_964204655.1. Taxonomy (NCBI): domain Eukaryota; kingdom Metazoa; phylum Chordata; class Amphibia; order Caudata; family Salamandridae; genus Triturus; species Triturus cristatus. Next base: position 202,591,694 of record NC_140593.1, read on the forward strand.
TGTTCCGCTGTGCGTTTCCCCGCCGCCGCCGCCAGCCCATCTTGCGGCCCGGTGTGGGGAGACTACTGCTCCCAGGCGCCTTAGCGCCCTAGACGTCACACAGCGCCCGGAGGCGTTTAAAAGACAGACGCTTCCTCCGCGTCGCGGGAACACGCGCGGGTCGGCGCCGGGAGAAGCCCGGGACAAGGGCGGGACCGTCTGTGGCCATCCGGGGCCGGAGGAGGCCGGGCTGGGCCACCCCTCGTTTACCCTTGCTAAGACTTGTCTTCAGACACTGGCCCGGTGTTACGATATTGAGCCTTTCAGAGCTTCCAAGACAACAACTCCACTGACGTCATCATGCCAAAATGGAAATCTGGAGACAAGGTAGTGGGCACTCTGGACGCTTTCTTAGTACGTGCTGAATCAGTGTTGATACATGAAATTGAGGCCACAGAGAGAAGATTATCATTGGATCCTAGGCTGTTGGGAGGGGGGGCCACTTCCAATACCCCACTTTACGCCCCCAGCCCGTTAAGGACAACAAATGACTCCCTTGACCAGTCCCTGACTCCTGCTAACAGCGCTGCTCCAACCTTGTCTGTATCTCCCCCCGCCATTACCACCCAGAGCAACCAGAGCAGCTCTGTAAGGGCCAAGACAAGGGGAACGAAAGTTTCAGGGAAAATTGTCAAGGACCAACACAAAAAGGCTAAGAAGGGCTGCTATACACCTAAAATCACTAGATCTAAAACTAAAGCCTCTGCCACATCCGCTACTAACGATCTGGCCAACACTCCTGCCCTAGATGATTCAAATTTCTCCTTTAATGAAGTGATAGCTAGCGACCCAGCAGTGGCAAATCCCTTATTAACTATTAGGGATTTTACCTCCATCTTAGAAGAAAAGCTAGCTACCATTCTGGAGCCACTATGCAAACGCCTTGACACGGTAGTCCATAGGTTAGATAAAATAGAGGAGGCCTGTGCTTGTGCAGCAGAAGCAGCTACGCTTAAATCTCGCACCCAGGCAGCTGCAGGGGCGCCCTTATCCTTGCCACCTGCCAAGGAAAATTGTGATAATCAGACTAGGGCCACTCCTTCTCTAGACCGAATGGGGGGTGTGGGAGATCAAGAGGGGGTAGTTAGGGCAAAAATACCGCCATCCATACCCATCATGGTAGCATCATCGAACAACGGAACTTCGACTCTTATGAAGACTCGAGGACAGGCTATCAATAACATGACAGGTGACCGTCCTAGGTGCCCCTTTCTTCACCTGCCACCCCAAGCAACCCCATATACTGTTATCTTGGCAAATGTGCCCATATTACCACACAATTCACAAGAGCACTGGACGTCTCTTAAGAACAAAGCCCTGCACTATTTGAACAAAATGACAAATATAGGCAATAGGCTATACAGGGACTTTAAAATGGTTAGAAGGATAGATTGGGTTGGTCACTCTGAAAAATCTATCGCTGGGGACTGTGTGGTTCTAAGCTTTAGGTCACGGAACTGGTTTATGATATCCTCGACTCCGCTGGATATGTATCAAGCGATTGGTCATCAATCCGTGTATTGCCATTAGGGTATTTCTATAAACAGGACACAGTAAGACATCACATAAATGACCAAACCCCTAGGGGAGCCACTTCAGGCCCTGAGCATCGATTTGTATCCAAAAATCGCTTCGAGGCACTGTCTTCCCTCGAAGACATAGATTGACAAAGAAAGGGTGGCTCAGGAGTTCATATGGAAGGTGTAGTTATCACCACCGTAGAGGCTCTAATAAGCAACCATCCTCCACGCCCAAAGCCTGATGCTCATCCTAGGGCAACTCATTCATCACAAATAATCCCTGATAGACACCCTGTTGTGCATCCAAATGCTGCCGGGATTTCAACTAACCTAGTCCCAAGTGATTCCATGGCCATTGCCTCTTGGAATATTGCCGGCCTGGAATCCAAGGTTGCCATAGTTGACTGGGTAACCCTAGTTAATGAAGTGGATATATGGGCTTTCCAGGAAACATGGGCCGTAGAGAATATATATAATGTTGGATACCTGAATTTCTCAAGACCCACGAGAAAGGGGCCTAGGGGTAGACCGGTAGGGGGCCTGACGTTTTGGGTCAGACAAACTCATGGGGTTTCTATCGAAGAAATTCCTATTGACAACCCGGACATCCTGGCAATCAAACTTAAATTCCAGAATGGGCCAACACTATCCTTAGTTAATGTATATGCTAGGGGACAAGCGGGTGGAAAGAGCTCCCAGACCATTACAGTACTGGAATCCCTTCTTGCGGAAGGCTCCATCAAAAACAATCTGATCATCCTGGGGGATTTCAATACATGTTTCGAACCCCTGGATGGCGATGATGGTAGGCTGAGCGAGGAGGAGGATGCCCTTTGGGGCGTCCCCTTGCTAACCTCCCAACCCATAAACAAATGGACAGAGGTAGCGCTACAGCTCAAAGGGATGTGCCTGGAACGGGGTCTCAGGGCAGTGAACGGCAGAACAAAATCTGATGCCCAGGGAGCACCGACCTTTAATAATGGTCGAACGAAAAGCAGAATTGACCACATTCTAGTCAACTTGGAAATCTGGTACATCGTGTCTGACATGGTTATACAAGCTAGGCCTGAAAGCGATCATAATCCACTGATTTTGACAGTGGATATCCAGAGATACGCACAACTGATTAGAGAAAATTTAACAAAAAGTGGTGTCCCATTAATAATTGGCAATGACTTTAGGCGGGTCAAATGGGACAAGGTGGCACTGGACGAGTCCAAGGTGCTAGGAGTAAGGGCTTTGATAACAAGTGCATTTGGCAAAACAAACACCTGTAACACACAAGAGTCCCTTAATGATAAATTGCCAAAAATCCACTCGGACCTTATAAATAGGCTTAAGACCTACTTTATCAACACAAAACCCATGGGGTGTAATAAGAAACATGAGCCCATTACATGGTACAACGCTCACTGTAGGTCCACCCATAAAGCCCTCTTGTCTGCTATTAAATCTAGGTCCTATGTACTGATCAAGCAGGCACGGATAAAGTATAAATCCACCTTAAAACAAGCAAAAAAAGAATGGGATGAGGGTCGCTGGAAGGACCTGCTGGAAGCCTGTAAAGGCAGGAATATGTCCCATTTTTGGGACTTAATAAGGCGGGGAGATGGACGAAGGCCTCTAGCCCCAAACAACAATGTGGAACCTGATAGTTGGGTTGCCCACTTCAAGGCACAATATCAACAGGGCCCAGTACGAACTCCTAGTCCCACTATCTTACAAATAAATGTAGAGGTCCCATTAAGATTTAGCACCAAGGAGATTGAAGCGGTTCTGAAAAACATACCCAGTGGCAAAGCCCCCGGTCCAGACTGCATTCCCGCAGACCTGTTTAGACAGGATAAGGAACTTTGGGTTCCCTACATTACTAACCTAATGAATTCCCTGGCTGGGGGAACTCCCTTCCCCGAATCCTGGTCGGGCGCTGAAATAATACCGATCTTTAAAAAAGGAGACTGTGCTGCACCAGGGAATTACAGGCCAATTAGCCTTATTGACGCATTGCAAAAAATTATTGCTCGTGTCATTTTAGGTAGAATACACAGCTGGATTGAGGATAACAAGATTTTATCTTTCCTCCAAGTTGGGTTCCGGGCACGCATGGGGACACTGGATCAGGTTTTTAAATTTGTTTTAATCTACTGGAAGGAGGTCCTGTTGGGTAAGGGCCTCATTTTTGCAGCTTTTGTGGACCTAAAATCCGCATTCGATCTTGTCCCAAGACTCAAATTATGGGAAGTTTTACTAAGGCTAGGGATGCCCAGGGAGTTAGTTGACTTTGTGGTTAAGCTCCACAGTTCCAATTATGCCCAGGTCCGGTGGGGGAAACCAGGCGAAGTCCCTAAAAGATTTAAGGTCGAGAAGGGAGTCCGGCAGGGGTGTGTCCTGGCACCTACACTGTTTTCGTTGTTTATTAATGGGGTAGTACACTACTTTGAGGACCACCCCACCGACGCACCAAAATTAGACGGACAAAGGATACCTCTACTCATGTTCGCTGATGACACCCTGATATTATCCAAAACTCGTCAGGGATTACAACGGGCGTTATATCGCTTTGAGGCTTTTTGCAGCGAACATGAGTTAGAGATTAATGTGGACAAAACAAAATTTATGGTCCTTCATGGGGCAGGTGATGTTTCAGCAAAAGTTTCTATGGGGGGGAAGCCACTAGAACAGGCCAAGGTCTTTACATACTTGGGCATTACCATTGGCGAGAAAATGAGCTGGGCCCCCAGATGAAGCTCTTGGCTTTGAAACATTCACAGCTGGCGGGAGCTCTATTAAGAGAACACAGGGTATCCCTCAGCAAACCTATAGCCCCAGTAATCAAGTTGTACTCAACGAAAATAGCTCCAGCCGTTCTATACGGTGCAGAAATTTGGGGGAATTGTAACTTGTCCGACCTAATACTGGCCCAGAATAAATTTTTCAGATCACTAGTAAGCCTCCCACAATCGACCCCACGAATTCCCTTACTGTTTGATCTTGGCTGTAATCCAATTGAGGATGTTGTTAAGCTAAAAATGTTATATGTCTGGAGAAGGTTGTGGTCGAACCAGGAATTAGTCCACTTTTCTAAGGCCCTTCTTGAAGTAAGGGGGTTGGACTATCATAATAAGATCTCATGGCTAAAAACCATCAAAAACCTCCTTATTGATATGGGCATGAGAGACCTCTGTTTTTTTCCGGCATCTACTGTTATTCCAACAAAAACAGATTTAAGAGTGGCTTTCTGGTGTTTGGTCAAATCAAGAAGGCATACCGCACTACTGGACTCTCCTTTGACCAGAGCCTTTTTGAACTTTAAAGACGAACCTTCTCTTGAAGCTTATTGGGACTTGATTACCAAGCCCAGAGATCGTAGGCTGTTTCACCAGTTCAGGGTGGAAACGCTCCCTTTAAGGGATTTTACCAGAAAATGGAAAACAGGCTTGGGAGACAGGTGTCCGTTCTGCCCTGAACATACTGAAAACATAAGCCATCTCCTTTATGTTTGCCCAGCTTATCAATTACCTAGAAACACATGGCTTAAACCTTTGTGTCGTTCACTGGGCACAGCCTCTGCCCTGACTGCTAAAAGGTTGTTAAAAATTGGTGACAAAGACTTAATTATTGTTGGAGTAGCCAAATTCCTTAGTTGGTCTTGGGCTATCAGGGAAAGGAGCGGAGGATCGTAGCCCAACATAGCTTCCTTCCATTTTTATCTATAAGCTGATTTTATGACTATTTTATATTTTAATGAATTGTGTTACTATATTGTAACTACGATGTTATTAATCCTGATTGTTGTATTTTAAATTGATTTGTATAGTATGTCTTTTAATATGAATAATCGTAAATAAAGACTTTCTGAATGGAATGGAAATCTATATATGTCGGAAATGGGCACAAAATATGGAGTTTAGGAGGAATGGTTATTTGTAAATTTCTACAGTATTGGCTACACATACTAGCATGTGATTCAGAGGGCATTTTTCAACATGTCTTCTTTATTACACATGGCTTACATCTGGAAGGCACAATTGCAGCGATATCAAATTTGCAATAACAAATGTTCTACTATTCTATGCTTTCACATGTCTTCCGATAAAAATGGTACTTGCGTAGAAAGGCCTAGCACCCACAGCAGGAAATCGGCCAAAATGCAACATGGATCAACATTTTTCCACCGAAAATTAACCCTTTTTTAATGTAGGTAGCTGTGGATTTTAGGCCCTAGCTCAGGTGGCACCTAGGGAAACCTAGCAAACCAGTGCATTTTTGGGAACTAGGTACCTAGAGGAATCCATTATGGGGGGACTTGCGTGGTGCTCACTAGATTGTTTTACTCATAATCCCTTGCAAACCTCAAATTTAGACTAAAAACATATTTTCCACACATGGAACGTTCTGGGAACTGTGGGAAGCCCCAAACTTCCTTCCACTTACCATTTCCCAAGTCTCCCCAAAAGATTTGTGAGGGTAGGACTAGTGTCTACGAGAAGAAATGGGCTAAAACGCTACATGGACACATCACATTTTTCCTCTGAAAAATGACCCTTTTTTTGCAATGGCAGTACCTGTGAATTTTGGAACCTAGCTCAGCCGGCAGCTATGGAAACCTACAAAATGTGTACATTTTTTAAACCTAGACAATAAGGGCAGTCTGAAGTGGTTTGACTTGCATATCTGTCATTAAGTTTTGTTACCCAAAATTCCTTGCAAGCCTCAAACGTTGACTAAAAACTTGCACTTTCCTCTGGAATCTGTAGGGAGCCACAACATCTCTGCCACCTAGCATTCCCTCAAGTGTCACAATAGAAATGGTACCACACTTGTGTGAATATTTCTAGTGCCTGAGACAGGAAATGGCCAAAAATGCACCATGGGCACATTACATTTGTCCTTAAAAAATGACCCTTTTTAGGGTTTGTCTAGACAGAACATACGCTGTCTCTTCGAGACATGTTGTTTACTGTTAGTGGACATTGAGGTGTCCATTACTTACCATTGGTTCGCTTCAAAGCGTCTCTCAATTGCTTGGTTCCTGCTTGTCAGCTCTACAGTCAGCACGTCCTTTTTTGTTGCAGCTTTTATACAGCGCAAACTCAACCCAAAGTTGTGGGAGTGCTTTACACAAAGACACATTCATTTTTTGACCAAAGGCACAGGAATATTACATGATTTGCCCAGAGTCACAGGAAGTTTAGCCTGTGCCAAGACTCAAACCTGGGTCCCCAGCTCCAAAGTCGATAGTGTTGACCATTACGCCACATCCCCCCCCCTCCTTGTAGGTATCAGTGGCAGATAAACATGTTTATGCTGATATTATTTATTTTTGCGCTGGGAAGCTCAGTCTTCAGGTACTTTAAACACAGAAGCAAGATGAGATATTTTTCCATAAGACTTTCTGCCACATGTCTTATGGCAAATGTCAGTTTTCACACCCAAACAAATGTAAAATAATTGGATAAATTCAGAAGGTCAGCAGAGGCCCCCATCTAACCTCAATGACAAAATATTCATGTATCTGTTTGCCACCGAACCCTGAGAGAAAGCACACAAAAAAAGTTGCATGCCTCCCACAGATGGCTAGAACTGTGCCTCGCCTCATACATTAACTGGCTGCTTGCTGTGTGGATCCCTGCAAAGTTATTCCTCCCCTGAGAGCTAGCAGGAAAAACACAAAGGCCTGATTCACAATGGTAAACTTAGAACTGAAGTCTACATTTAGACCTCAAATCTACGTTTAGACCTAAACTCTAACTTTACACCTGAAGTTTAACTTTGGCCCCGAAGCCTAACTTTCGACCTAACGTCTAAGGGCCAATTCATAAAGGTAGAGTTAGACCAAAAGTCTAACTTAGTCCAAAATTCTAACTTTTTCTACTTTTTGCTATTCACAAAGGTAAGTTACTACTAGTACCTTTACTACTAGTAACTTTGCTACTAGTAAGTTTACTAGGATTAAAGTTACTAGTAGTAACTTCCCTTTGTGAATACCAAAAGGTAATAAAGTTAGACTTCTTATCTAAGTTAGACTTTTGGTCTAACTTTACATGTGTAAATTGGGCCCTGTATCATTTCCATCAAACTTAGATGACAGCCATTGAATTACCAATCTTTTTAATAAACTCATCTTCGTAACGGTTTATTTACAGAGCTATGTGTATGAAAAAAGAGACGAAGGAAACAGATCTGCTGTTTGCAATGATGGAAAGTCATTCATAACAAGACGTCAAGAACAAAGCCAAGATATGAACAACGGTGACCTCGATCGATTAGCATTCCTTTGTGTCATCAACAAGCTACCTTCCAGTAGGCAATGTGTTGTTTCATTTAGTCAGAGTCAGGCAATCTTTGATGGAATCCATTGCTGGACCTCTGTGCTTAAGTCAAGTCGCAGGCTTGGGATTTCCACAAACTTAGGAGAGTTGACTCGGCTGGAGCTGCACATTGCTTTGATGCCCTGAGCTGTGGGATGTCTGTTGATGTTTGTATCAGTAACATATGCTGAAATAAGCCACGGGAGCAGAGGAATGACAAGGGTAAAGGATGAAGGATGTTGAGCCGACGCTGAGACTCAAAGCTGGTTCCCCAGCTCCAAATTCGGCGGCTTGACTATTATCACACATCCTCTCCCCTTGCTCGCGGATATCAGATGGCAGGTTAACATCTTTACATTGCTGGTGTTATTTATTTTGCACTGGGAAGCTTGCATTTGAATCCAACTCCTACTGGCCTGTCCCTCTTTGTTCTTTTCCCACCCATTACCCCATCCCTGATTTCCCTCTGGCTCAAACCCCTGTTTCTTCTCTCCCTTCCCAGCCTTATCCCTGCTTTTTCTCCCCCCTCCCCTCCCCTCTCGCCCCTGTCCCTGTTTCTTCTACCCTGGCAACAGACAAAAGGAAAAAAATAGGGTCTGAAGTCCCAGGGCTGGCTGCTTCCTAAAGCTTTTTTACCACTTCTGTGATCTACCCACTTCCTTTCACCACCCCTACCCGATTGACAGACAATAGCTCTCCCATAGGCAAAATCTATTGGGATTGCCAATGCTCGTTTTGCAATGTGGGTGCTGTAGATATAGAACCTAGGGTAACCTAAAAATCCTGTGCATTTTTGAAAAATAGACAACCAGAGGAGTCCGGGTAGGGGTGACTTGCATGGCTCTAATCAGGTAATTTTACCAGAAAACTGTTGCATAACATCGAATCTTGAGTGAAACATATTTTCCACAACTTTCTGTGAGAAAAACTACTGGAATCTCTGGAAACCCACACATATCATACCACCCAACATTCTTCCAAGTCTCCTTATATAAATGCTATCTCACTTGTGTGGGTATACATAGTTACTGCGGCAGGATATCACCCCAAACACAACATAGAAGCATTACATTTTTGCACTGAAAATGGACCCCTTTTTTTCAAGTTGGGTAGCTGTGGGTTTTGGGCTCTAGCTCAGACAGCATCTAGGTATACCTAGCAAACTTGCACATTTTTTAACCCTAGACTTCCAGGGGTGTCGATGGGTTCATGACGTGTATGGGTCCCACCAGGTAATTTCACCCAGAAGCCTTTGCAAACCTCAAACTTTGACTAAAACCACATATTTTCCATATATTTCTGTGAGAAAAACTTCTGGAATCTCTGGGAAGCCACAAATGTCTTACTACCCAGCATTTTCCTAAGTCTCCTGATACAAATTCTACCTTCCTTGTGTGGGTTGGGCTAGTGCCCATGATAGGAAAGGGCCCAAAACAGCAAAATAGACACATCACATTTTTGCACTGAAAACAGGCACATTTTTGCAATGTGGGAAGCGGTGGATTTATTACCCTAGCTAAGCCGACACCTAGGGATACCAAGCCAACTGGTACATTTTTTAAACCTAGACAGCCAGGGGAGTTCAGTGCTGTATGACGTGTATGGCTTCAACCAGGTAATTTTACCCAGATGCCTTTGCAAACCGCAAACTTTGACTAAAAACACATATTTTCTTTATATTTCTGTGACGAAAACGTCTATATTCTGTGGGAATCCACAAATGTGCTGCCAGCCAGCATTTCCTTAAGTCTCCTGATAGAAATGATACCTCCCTTGTGTGGTTAGGGCTAGTGCCCATGACAGGAAAAGGCCCAAATCGCAACCTAGACACATCACATTTTTACTCTGAAAGCAGGCACTTTTCTGCAATGTGGGTAGCTGTGGATTTTGGGTCCTAGCTCAGCCGACACCTAGGGATACCCAGCCAACTTGCACATTTTTAAACCTAGACAGCCAGGGGAGTCCAGGGCTGCATGACGTGGAATCTATGGGGAGACACACATGTCCTACCACCGAGCATTCCTGAAAGTTTTTTCATAAAAGTGTTAGCCACCTGTGTGGGTAGTCCTGGTGGCTGCGATAGGAAAGAGTTCCAAGCACAACATAGACACATAACATTTTTGTACTGAAAAATGACCTCTAGTTTGCAAGTTTGGTAGCTGTGGGGTTTGGGTTCTAGCACATCCGACACCAAGGGAAACCTAGCAATCCTGCACATTTTTCAAAAACTTCAGAACCGGGGAAGTCTAGGGATGCATAACTTGTGTGACTCTCTTTAGGTAAATAAACCCAGACGCCCTTGCAAACATCAAACGTTGGTAAAAAATGCACATTTCTTCAGGCAATACAGTAGAGTTCTTCCCTGTATAAACGCTCAAACTGAATACATAGCCAGTAGAGCTCTCATGCAGCATGTACAAGTTGGCCCAATAGCAAGCTCCTTTGCTCAGAATATACTGCCTGAACAGCAGCCACCCATTGTACAGGATTATGTACTCTCAATGGCTATATTCTTTCCAGCACTATAAAGCTCTGTAAACCTGGCAGACAAATGTCCCAAGACAGGCCGAAATTTTATACAACCTGTCATGGTCTGGATGGTCCCAGGGCAGTGCAGTAGAATTATTATTGAAATGCAGCATACGCCACAATAGCAAAAAACAATCTCTGGTCATGTATGGTGCGAAGATGGGTGCTACCCAAACCATGCAAGTAGACCAGTAGGACTGCGAGCTTGGTTTGTGTACTAACTCCATTTTGACAGCAAGGTCCAAAAATGTCTTCAACTCCTCAAGTGAAGTGGAAGTTCCCTGGTTTTCTCTAGAATGAGGCCCTAGAGAGCCTCCATGCTCTCTCAGAAATTGCTCAGAAAGCCAATTTGTTTGCTACGCATCTTCCTCAAGGAAGTCAACATCGAAAAAGAAATGGAATAGTCAATAGGCAAAAAATTTGCTATATCAACTTTACATTCAGCGTTGCTAGTGAACTAGGAAATTTGGGGTTGCATTAAATTGGGGCCTGCCAAGACTGCACAGCGTCTGTGCTTGCCGCCGCACATGCCTGCAAATTAAGTAGGACAGTGTATCCGGACAACATAAAAGGCTGGAAATGGGGACTGGGTCCATCCATTCTAGCAGAGTATTTTGCCCCAATTCCTAGCAAGTTCACAGCGCCCCATCTGAACCCCTAACCAGAAGTCATGTAAACAGATATAGCCTTTCATAGTCATGCCCAGTAAGAGACACAATAAATGTATGAATTGGCTTTTCAAATATTTATTAAAGCAATTGTATTCTTGTGTAAAAAACATGAGCTGCAATGATTGGCAGGAGGAAACAAAGCATTGTTACCAGCATTACAATAAATGTGAAGAAGATAAACAAGTTAACCATTATGACAATGTTGTGTGATTATTTTATTATATTATTATATATGAATACCCTAATCCTACTTACACTATTGAGAGCATAGTGAGAGTACCCTCTGCCTCATCTCTTGGGACAACCAAACCCCCCTATACCTGTGTACAATGTATTAGGCATCCAGTATGGTGTAGAGTAGTGTGCCATTAGCAGGATAGAGATTAGAATCACCAGGACAGCATCCAGGATAATCCATAGAAGTGCTCCACTGGTGCAGATAGCTCTGAGGTGGTTTATATAATAAAAACCACTGTTGCAATCACACTATGGGCCCAATCCCGAGTTTGGCAATCTGTGGACTGCAAAATCTGGTGAGGCGCAGCAGTGGCAGTGAGCACTGGCAGTCCGACTGCTGTATTGTGAGTTTGGCAGTTGGACCACCATTGGACCACTGCAATCGCTGCGGATCCATGATCCCTTGGCAGTGGCGCGACGGTCTGTGGTCTGCAATATGCTGGTGGTTCTGCTGCAGCACCATCAAGCATATTACGAGTTTCCTGACCACCACAGTTTTCATGTGGTGAGCCCGACATGACAACTGCGAGGGTGAGGAAACTTAGGAGACCCTACAGGGTTCCCTGGTGCCTCAGGGCCATGGGGATGCATGCAGGGGACACATGTTGTGTCACCTGTCTGCATACACCCCCAGTTCCTGCATGACATAGACTTCACAGTCCATGCTGTGCAGGAACTTGCTTTGGCCCACCACCTGGGACCACTTAAGCACTGCCCACCAGACCAAGAGAAAACTCCAAATCTGGCAGGCAGTCTCAGTACGGCTTTGGCGGTGTAGCAGTGGGTCGTTGGCGTTGCGGCCTGCTGCCACACCACCAACGTCATAAGCAGACCCTATGTCAAAGGTGAAGCACTGATGTGTTTGTTTGTCTTTGCGACTCAGAGCTGTGTCCAGCCGGACAACTAAAAACAAGAGTATCATGCTCAATGTTCCTAGCCTCGGATGGAGTGTACTGAGCAACTTGATAATATGCTTACTAAGAAATGTGCTGCCTGCAGAACCGTTTTAAGTATGCTATCATGTAGGTGCAGAGCACGTAAAAAGTCACTGTTTAAAAAAGATGCCAAGTATAAATGTGTAACTAAAAAGGCAATTTGTGCTCAGGCCCTGTTGAATCCTCAACAGGATTGTCTGCCCTTCTATGGTCACTCCGCTGCACAGACTGTGCTTGGGAAAGGACACCATGATTGCCATGATCATGTCCCTCGGAATCTCTAGAAGATTAGTCATCGGATAGAAGTCAGACTGTAAAATCACTTCCAGATTCTGCTCCATTTTCCTCTTCCTCGGATGCTGTCTCAGTTTCTGATCCTTCCTCAGCACTGTCCTCCATAACTCGAGTTAGGGCCTGAGCAGAAGTCATCCACTGAGACGCCATCTCTGCTGACTGGCTAAAACCTTACTTGTAAAACAACTGTCCCGCATAGAAGGATTGTTCTAAATCTGTCCGTGGGTGTGTGTGTCTGTGAGGTGTATTCAACAAAAAACACAAAATAACCTAGCTTGTTCGCTGCAGCTGCAGGTTCTCCAAAGACACACACAAAATACAACAAATGACAGTGTTACATCACCTTGCAACAGACCCAATACCACAGCATACTCTGTCATGGCTTATTGAAAAATGTATTTTTGGGGAAGCTGCTGGGCTTTTGCCAGTATAAAATTAATTTCCTAAAGCCAAAAACCTACCTTTGATCTTAAGAAGAGCTCATTCACATAGCAGCCCCTGAAACTTTGTGTATGGACATGCTTCTTGTAAAAACACACATTGCTATCACCAGGGTCATTGGAATTATGTGGCAAAGGAGCACCCAATTATGCGACAGGGTTGACTAAATTATGCAGCAAGAAAAGGCAAATTATGTGGCACATTTTTTTGATAGTATTACTTCATTATTTTAAATTTCAAAACATTGTAATACTGCTGGGCTAAGATTTCACCTCATTAGCACTAGTATAGAAGTCAAATACAGAAATAAGCAACTGAAAGATGGCCAGTCAACCTTTGTTCAGGGCCTTGAACTGCATGCAAACACATAGTTCAAATCAAAAATCAAATCAAAATTGACTTTATTCAGTTTTTTACCAAACAATAAAAGCAACATATTAAAATCCAATCATATACTAATATCTATACATAGGAAAATTGTGAAAGGCTTCACAGATAAAATCCTTTAGAATTTGACAAGAAAAACATGAAAACCTACGCATAGATTGAAAAGTAAAAAACACCAGGCGTACATCAGATGACAAATGGTGACATGAATAGAGAAAAACAAGACTTGATAAAGTAATTTCTAGGCATATCAAGTTCGTGGTCACAGCAGTTTCTCAGTATCACAGTGGCTTTCAGAAAACTGACTACATTCAGAACGATATCTTCTGAAAGCATTTGAAGATATAAAAGGGCTGTTCAAACTTGAGTAAAATTCACCTGCTTCAATATAGGAACAATAAAAGCCTTTTTTGAGATCACATAAAAGTTACAAAACATAATGAAGTGTAAGAGTAAGACTCCGTCCTTCATACTGAGTACCCATGATAAGTAAGGCTCCATGCCGGGGACTGTTTTCAGCAAAAAGTGCTTACATACATGTGTTTTTGGGAAGTACACATTTTCTCTGTCCATAGCCCTTCATCTCACTAACTGATCCTTAAGCTGAGTCCGGTCAACCTTGGCTATATGCTCTGGTGAATTAAGGAGCTCAGCCCTACTGAAAGTATGCAGGCAGGGTTTCCTTAATATATTTAAGCAGAGGGATATAGTGAGCATGGTCTAGTGACAGACATTCCTTTAGGATCTCTTTATTCAATTTTGATTCTGTCCTTGACCACATATCTAACAAGAGAGAAAGGGGTGAAATGCCATAATATCTTCCATATAACCAACTCCTAATTCTTCATGGACTAAAAGGTAGGGGCACACTGAGGAACACACAAAAGGCAACACAGAAAGGCATTCCACCATATGCAGTGCAGTATGCTTGCTGTCACCCCACACCTCACTCCCACGGAGCACCTTGGAAACACATTTGGCTTTGTACACCTGTAGCAAAACCTTAATAGGGCGTTTACCTAATCATCTGACAAAATTAAATACTGCTGCATTGGCCCTTAAAAATTCTTTTTTTTCTTACATAATAGGGGCCTCCAGGTTATGGAGCATTCAAGCAATATGCCCAAGTATGAGAAAGCTCTAGTCTTTGGTAGAACACAAGGACCTAGATAAAACATTTTAGTCCTGGCAGAGAGTGGAACAACCACCAATGCAAAAGTTTCTTAGAGTTAACCAATAGGTCCAGTTCATCTACAAAATTAGCAAATGAATTAAGCAAACCAACCGCTGTCTTAGCCATTATGACGACATCGTCCACATACAATAGTACCGGAAGCCAGCGGGTCCCCACACAGGCAATCTGCATTAGTTGTAATAAATGATTGCTCTAGTTGGTTCACATATAGCTTAAATGAAAAAGGGGTCAAGATACAACCTTCACGACCACCCTATGCATGCTAAAACAGGACATACAATTAAAATCTGTGGATTAACACACTGATGCCGCTATGTTAATGTGAAAATCCCTTAGAAAGAGAAGTATGCCTCGCTCCACTTCATGGATAACATGACATGCCATAATTTATCTGGGCTTACTCAATCGAAAGCCAAGGTAAGATCCATCAACGCTAGGTGAATGGAGCCAGGATGGGCAATTGTATATTTGCCCAGAACCATATTCAGACTTATACACTGGTCTACTGTTGAGAGGCAAGATCTAAAGCTGTACTGCACATCAGATAACACGTTGTGTTCCTCTGCCCATTTCTCCAATCTATTCAGGAGGATGTGCCCCAGCCCCTTGTATTAAAGAATCAAGCAGTGAAATAGGCCTATAGTATGGTGGGTTGTCCCTGTTCCCCTTCTTGACTATATGTACAATGATTGAGGTAGCCCATGACGGACCCTCAATGACTGCAACATTAAGAACAGACATCAAGGTGGAAGCCCATAATTCCATGTCATTGATGTACAAATTGGGTGGGATACCATCAGGGCCAGGAGCCTTGTTTTTAGATAAGCCCAAATTTGACTTCGTCAAGTGAGAAGGAAAGTTTGGAATTCCTTTGGATCAGATTTTCCCCACTAAAGTCAGTATGGGAGGAGTAATTATATGCCTCCTTAAAATGGGACACCAAGCTTTTCTCAGTGATATGCGAATCGGTTGAAGCTACATGACGTGGGGAAAAAACTGGCAATTATCTATACTTTGGAACTACATTTCAGCATGCTCACATCCAATAGGTTCTACGAAGCAGAGCCCCTAAGGGAGTTCTTCCGCCTTGCTACCTCCACATCTTTAGTTATTTTTGATCCATTTGAGCTACAACATTTTTTTTGTATATAAATCTGCAAATTATGTAGGGATGATGAATTATGTGGCTTGTATTTTTTTTTTATAAATTTGTGTTTTTCCCTAGGCTGTAATGGCTGACCTAGATTTAGTTTATTTTTTTATGTAAATGTGTTGTTTCACCTGGGGGCCACGATCGACCTCCCCAAGGCAAAACACACATTTCCAAAATATTTGAACCCACAGGGGGTTAACCCGTATGCCAGGAGGACTCTCCCCTGACAGTTTCAATATTGTCCTCATATTTCTCTAGGGGTGTGATCATGGAAAAAGCACTTTTAAAAATAATGTGCCCCTCCCCAGTGGGGTTGACCCATTCTCCACAAGGCCTGATCCACCAAACACAGATCCCTGGTGGTCTCATGGGTTTCTTGGCAGTTGATCGCAGTGTGACCATGATCTACAGCTAGGATATCATTTCAGGAGGGCATTGTCAGAAAATAGAGACTGTCCCTTTCTAACCATGCCTCCATGAAATCTGGGGAGGCATTGCGGTCCTCCAAAACCCCATCCAAAGGTGGAGAAAGAACTCGCCTCTTGTCTTCTCCACCACCTGAGGAGAATTTGTGACATTAGTGCACCTCTCAGTGTACTGACGTCACAGATGGGCAGGAGAGCACGGGGACTGATGCAGAAGTGGTTCCATGTCACCCTCATCTTCTTGTAAAAAAAAAAAGTAATCCTCTGGTGCAAGCAATAGGGGATCCTTCTAAGCCTTCATCAGTGTTGGGTGTTGGCCATTGGCTGACACCCACACTAAAGGAGTTATTTCCAGCACTCACCCCGTAGATTTTTTTGTATTCCTCTTTCACTTTCTCAGCAGACAGGTTCTTTCTATGTAATTTTGGACTCTGGTGCAAAATATTTCAATAGGTGTCTCTATTAAGGCCATTTGCCTTCACCTTGCTGAATATGGCTGTTATCAGCACACCAACTCTAAATTACACTTCACATCAACATGCCATAAATAATATTTAATTTGGAAGACAGTTTGGGTTTTTAATTTCCTCATTTCTACAGTAAAATAAGATAGGAGATGTGTAATAACTGTCTGATCTTTTTTGAAGATATTGGTTCTGGTTCTCCTTTGAAGTGTCCTGTCCACACCTATCACTTGACCCAACTTCTGAAGAGATTTATGACTCTCACAGCAGAGTAGTCTCCATCCTCAACCACCCACAACAGAGGCACACATATGCATGAGTTTTTGCACTTGGTGCCATCAGTCCAAATTAAGGAGTTATTAGCTAAACTTGTGAGGACTGGTCTAACAAAAGGTATATTCACCTAACAGAACATGGGCCTCATTATGATGGCAGTCGGACTATCGTCCGACCGCCATCCTGTGGGGAACTGGACAGCCTGACTAGCTTTCGGCTGTCCCAACATCGGTATTAGGATGCAACCGGCTTAAAGGGGGTCGCAATGTGTATATTTTGTACTGCGGTGTGTGCTGTAAGCTGCAGCACACGCCGCAGTGCGAAATAAGCACATTTTTCATATCCCTGCGGTGCCTGCCACATGGCTCAGGGATATGTTGTGATGACCATAGGTGCCCCCTCAGGGCCCATAGCGGAGGCCCAGGGGGTAAATGAGCCCTGCCGGGGCCCCAAGTCACTTTTCTGCTGCCTTTTCATGGCTGGTTAGCTGAAAGGGACATTGCAATCCCTACGGCGGTGCCTGAGCAGGCACCACCACCATTATAGGGATTGTAGACCATCCTATGGTCTGACGGGCTCCTTGAGCCAGTCGGATCTGTGGCGGTTGGTCTCTCTGACAGTCCACCATCCGCCCACCATTGTGATGCAGCGGGCAGACCTCCACGGTCCGATGGCTGTCCCACCGCTATTGTAATGAGGCCCGTGATCTCAATTTTCATCCTTAAACCCTACCATTTCCAAGATGATATTTATCTTGACAGCTAATCAGCAAATTGTTGCTAAGCAGAAACAAAAGGTATACAAAGATGACCTGTCTACAACCAGGGGCTTATTTATGAGCCCTTGTGTCACTTTTGCGCCGCCGGTGCGTCACTTTTTGTGACGTACCAGTGGCGTGAAAAATTAGCCTTGTTGCACCATATTTACAAAGTGACGCATCTAGATAGATGCGTCACTTTGTAAACCCCTGCGTTACATTATACCTCCGTCAGGTATACTGTATGCAGGGTGGGCGTTCCCGCGTAAGTAAGCATAGTTGAAATGACGTAGTGAAATCTACTAGATATTACTGCACCACTTCTAGGGTGCAAATGCATCAATATCTTACGCCTGCCTCATGTGAAAGGACACATTGCTTGAGTTGGGTCACTTTCGTGACACTCCAGCAATGCGTCACCTCTGCGCCTACAGATACGTCAGGAATACTGACATATCTATAACTCCTTGCGACATGATGCGTCATACTGTAAATATGACGCATCCATCATGTCGCAAGGAGGCGCACTGATAAGTGATGCATCGCTGCTTTCACGCAGCGATGCATCACTTCTTATAAATGAGGCCCCCAGTATTTAAGTGTGTATCTCACCACAATCAACCTCCATGAAAAACAAAAATATATTTCTGCATTATATCATAAAAGCATCAAGTGCATTTTTAGCAAAAGGCATGCCCGGGTATAACTAAAAGGCATTTCACAGCCTTACCTAATTATGCATATTTCAAACATGTCATGCATTTTCCCCTCGGCCTACACATGCAACCATACACACCAAAGTCAAGTTTTGTGCGGCCACATGTGCAATGCAAAAGTTACTGTCCATTAAATGATCATTGTAAAGGCCCAAGCGTAGTTTAAAATGTGTTCCATCACGTGAATGCATGCACAAACTGTAACAAAAGAGAGTCACGGTTTGTGGCCGCTCAAAGTCAGATACGCACATAGATTTAGAAACCTAAAAAGTGAGCCAAAAAGTCACCAACTTAAAGGCACAGATAAACACCTCAATAAATGGCATTATTTTTTAACACACAGGATGCTGACACCACCCCTCTATGTGCTTCAGGGACAGTGGCAATCCACATTTTATAAATGTTGGTTAGCTTGATGTGTCACTCCAAGTCCACAGACATGTCACGTCACAGGACTAGTTTGATGCATGCACAATGCATAAACATGACTTAGTAGACAAAAGTTAAAATCTAGATATGAATTAAAAAACATTTTTCATTTTTTTTTAATTTATAAACTTTATGTAATTAATGTATTAATTTAAATTAATTGTACTATTTTTTATAAGGATTAGAATATATAACATAGAAATATATTGAACAAAAAAAATCATTTACACTCTTTAACGGTTGTTCTCCAAAAGTAGCTTACAATTGTGAGTAATGCAACACTCTCACATAGAAAATAATGAAGGAAGGGATCTAAAATAAAAATCCATAGAAAATAGTGCTCAATTAAATTACAATACATAAAATAGTGAACAATGTAAGTAAATATAAACACATTTTTTATAGATCTAAAAATACTGTATATCTTTTATTTCATTTTAAAATAATGTAATAACTTTTGTTGAGAAAGTAATGTGATATTCTTTTTTAAAATATAATTGAATTATTTCGACTTAATTCTATACATCACATAATACAACTCAAATATATTTGATTAGATAGAATGTATTTGATAATTTAAATTTTATAAACATATTGTTATTCAACTTAATATATTGAAATTAATTATTAAATTATTTCAAAATTAATTTACTAGTGGTGTAGCATATTGTGCACATTGGTATTTTGTTCTACATTTAAGATACATATATAAAATAAATGTTCATTAATGTTTCATGTGAAACAGTTTTATTAATTTATTATAAAGTAAAAATAAAAGCATTCAACATTTTCCCTATACTTTCAATTAACAGATATTCACCCTGACTGTGGGGTCTTTGTGTGGTACAGTAGAGGGAAAGATTAAAAAAAAGTAATTTTAATGAAAAAGAAACTTAGTCAAAATATTTTCATATTTATATCATATTTAAAGATGTGTAATTATAATATGATAATCATCACAAGGAAGGAACCCAACATACTAAGTATATATTGTGAAATATATTTTTTACGTTTTTATTATAAATTGCAAATACTATTTGTCCAAAAAATAAAGGTGGGAGATATACATTTCCAGAGGATGCATGGATGTTTCTATTTACAAGTAGGAGTTTGATATTGAAAATACATATCTATTAAACAAATACATTTAAAAACAGATTTACTCCCAATATTTAAGAAAGCTGTTCAGAATGAGAAAATTCTTGACAAAGTCAGAGAATGAATACATTTAATGTTGTGTTAGTTTAAAGAAAAGGTGATATGATAACAAACATAGAACAAAAACCGAATGTGCAACTGAACATCCACACGAATGCCTTCTTTTTTTGACGTTGCAAAATAGAAGATCCATATGCTCGGTATCATCCTTTGATGGCTGCTCATGCTCAATGATGTTGCGGGAAGGAGCACCCAAAGGTGTGTGGCTGTTTTGAGACCCAGAGTTTGATGTTGTGGGATAAATTCCAATGTAGCCTGTATTCTGTTATTTCAATATTTGTCTCCCAAGAAGTTAATATAGTGTGTGTTCGGACACAGCCCTATACTTTTACTTGGATGCATAAATTGTCAGACATAGTAATAATGTACACATGTTGGTTTGAGAACAGATAATGAATTGAGATAATCCATAGATGCAAAATAAAAAATTTGCATTTTATCACTGTTTCTGGTATTTAGGCATACAAAAAGTTTTGCCACACATCCAACTTCGATTTACCTTAATGGTTTTGTTTTCCGTGGCCTGTGACTAGCAAACATCATGATTAATGTTCCCAGTTTCATGGTATTTTTGTTTTTTACATTACTGTTTCTATTTATCCATATTTAGTGATTGTATTTGTAGTTACCAACATTTATGTTCACTGTGGTGGTGTGGATAGTACTGCAGCTGATTTAGTTCTGTTTTTATTTTTTTGTAAAATGTACTCTCCTATTCAACAACTGTTTTACTTTGACTATTGTAATATGCAAAATAAATTTTATATTGCAGCAAAACTAAGCTTTTCGTGTAGTGATTTTCAAAACATTCTGTTCGCCGGTTAACCCACAATCTGCCTTTTGACCATCTTGGAGTCTAAGCATTTCAGTCAATTGCCAGGGAACAAACTGGTGTCTCACCTTGGAAGGACTTACAGGGGGGTGCCCCCCTTAAGTGTGCATTATTAACACTTTCACAGATAAGTGTTTGCATGCAGCCCTCAGGGAGAAAAGACTCCCTAACTGTTGGACTGCTGTTCCCTATCCCAGCACTTGTCATTTAAGCTGAGAAAGGAGACGGTGAGAGTACATAAATCACTGTTTTGTAACATATCTGTGCAGTCCATGTGGCATCGGTCAAACAGTCAACAGACTGACAGCATGGGGAGTCAAGTAATGACCTGCTCCGTGTTTTTTCCACATTGCTAAACAAATATACAGAAAAGAATACAGGATGTATGTTGATGATTACTGATGCACAGAAAGACAAAGTCATCGGGGTGGCTTCCGCAACGAGGCAAGATGGCGGCGGACTGCTGAACTCTGTCACGAACACGGAGCTTTGTCAATGTTCTCAGCCTTCTCATGCAATGCATTTCTCCACCCACGGAGGTTTTCAACTCCTGGACATCGCGGCACCTCAAACTTCAATTTTTTTTACTGAGGTATATTTTTATGGCTCCTGGTGCTGCAGCGATGAATTTCTTCACACACGCAAGTGAGCATTTTCTAGTGTGCCACTCACGTCTTGGATTTCCTGCTTCCTCAGGAAATGCATTTCAGCTGTAATTTCATCCTGGTTTATTTCTGTTAGCACAAAAATTAACACAGAAGAGAAACTGAGACTGTATACAACAGTGATCTCAGAGATAGCTGGTAGAGAGTAAGGAAGGTAAAACAAACCAAGGAGTGCGTTTCAATGATAAAGCCCAGGCCACCACAAAGTACAGAGAGCCACGAGGCACAGCCAAGACATAGCTCATAGCTGCATGGCCAAGCAAGTTTATTACAGATATCTTTCCACCTTCTCTCTAAATCTATTTGAAGTTTATTTTCACAATTTTGTCAACAATTCGTCTGACTTTTACTAATGCGCAACACTAGGATTTTCCACATGTTCTTCACTGGTTTGTGAATCACTTTAATCTGGGATTCAAAAGCTTGACTAAAGGGGTTGATTTTCTTTACACATGCGAACGTCCATTTTTCTAGAGCGCCGCTCGCGTCTTTGATTTCCTGCTTCCTCAGGAATTGCCGGTCAGCTATAATTTCTTGCACCATTGACAGTTGTTGAAGTGCTTTCCATTGCTCCTGGTGCTGCAAAGGTGAATTCCTCTCCTTACATACAAACAGCCTGATATCCAGCCTCCTCAGGTTTACTGTGCAACCGGCACTTTTCTTCAAGTATGTCTTTCCTGGAATGACCCTTTACTCCAGGTTGGCCCAAATTTCACCTTCCTACACTTATTGACAGATGAACACTGAGGTTCTCATGTAGTCTACACGCAGAAATAACACTGAAATATGTGAAAATATGATATAATGATATAACTTGTGTTGATATTTCTATATATATCACTTTCTTTTGAATTTTTACGCCTCTACAATCATTTTTTTTGTGCATGGGCAGCATTCGATCTTTTCAAAAGCTGAAGCAGCGTTCAATTCATTTTGTCAAGATGGACAGTGACTCACATGCATCTTCCAAACCACTTTCTTCAGGTACAAAACCAAAGGAGCAAAAAATTACCCTCCCTCTCCAATTCTGTTGTCCCATAACCCAGTTTTAGACACTATTTTGGATGAGGTGTGAGGTCTTCAACCTTTCATGTGCTTAACTAATGAAAAACTACAAGAAATTGAAGACTGCTGGATTGTCATGGAGGGCAAGATATTTGAGTTGGAACAGCATGTTAGTGACCTTCAAGATATGACTATCAAAGTACCTATATTGGAACAAAAAAACAATAATCTCAAACTACGTTCTGAGGACCTTGAAAATCGAAACAGAAGAAACAATATTTGCCTTGATGGTCTTCCTGAGAACCTTGAATGTCCTGACCTTCTGACCTTCCTGAAGAAAGTTGTACCTGATCTTCTTGGCCTTCAATCGACACCCTCTCTTGACATTCAACGTGTACATTGCTTGGGCCTTCTTCAACCCCACTCCACTAAACCGCGTGGTATCATAATGCTCTTGTTGGAATTTACTGAATTGATGCGTGTTTTGAAAACTGCTAATAAAAAACGTTGTCTGGCCTGGTCATAACATATTCATTTCTCAAGATATTTCCAAAGCAAGTAATGCTTGTCGAATGAATTCCTAGCCCTTCGACCCCAGATGAGAGAACTAAACATTATTTATGGTATTCTTCATCCCTGCCTCTGCAAAACCACCCATGAAGGTGTCTCACGGCCTTTCGATGATCTGGCTAAACTAAAAACTTTTTTACTGATTCTATATTTCTTTAAATATATGGCTATTTTTCATATATCTTCTAGTCTCCTTCTCTGCTGTCGTTCTTGATTTTGACGCTAGCATGCCCTGTGCTCATCCTTTGTTCTCTCTTTTCCAGATTTGGATTTCTATTCTTGATCTGTCCTGTATCTTTCCTTCTCTTATTTCCTTTCCCTCATTTCTATTTCTCTCCTATTTTGCCCTCTTTCTCTTTTTCCTTGTTTCTTTTTCTTATTTCCCTTATATTTGTATGAGTGTTTACAGTATCCCCTTTCTTCTTTTCTTAGTGACTGTTTTCTTATGTTCTTCCTTTGTTGATAAAAAGTGTCTTTTTGTTTTTCTTATTAATTTTGCAGCCTGTTGTAACTGTTCCCCTATCCTCATCCCCATCCCACATCATGTTTAACGTTGTATTGTGGAATGTTCAGGGTCTGGGTCATCCCGTAAAACCTTAGAAGGTACTTTCTCACCTATCTAAGCTTAAACACATGGTGGCAGATTTATGTTTCCTGGCGCATCCCTGCACACCAGCAGGGATGCGCCAGGAAAGATGCGTCACGCAAGTTTGCCCTTGCGCCACCACAGATGCACCGCATTTACAATGCAGCGCATCATGGCGCAAGGATAAACAGATGCGTGATGCATCTGATGGCATAAGGGCGGCGCATTGCTGGAGTCGTGTTGCAAGCACGACGCAACTCCAGCAATGCTCAGGGTCTGCACATACCGAACATGCTGCGTCATGCCTTATGCCCGCTTCAAGCAGGCGCAGGGTTTTGTCCCAGCAGCGTCGGAAAAGTGACTCAGTGAAATCTTGTAGATTTCACTGCGTCACATTTCCGAGGCTTTTTCTGACGGAACGCCCACCCTGCATACATTAAACCTGACACAGGTTTAATGTAGCGCAGGGCTTTACAACATGACGCATCTCCCTAGATGCGTCACGTTGTAAATAAGGTGCAACATGGCGCATGGTTTACGCCGCCGCTGCGTCACAGAAGTGACGCAAGGGCGGCGTAAATGTCTCGCAAGGGGCTTGTAAATCTGCCCCATGTTGTTTTTTGCAGGAAACGCATTGTAATGATGTTGAATCACTTAAACTTAAACATCACTGGGTTGGTCAGGTTGCTTTTTCTCCTGCTGTTAACAGTAAAGGTGGTGTAGCCATTCTATGCCACAAGTCATTGAATATTCAGATTTTATCAACTGAATGTGACACGAATGAACAATGGGTTTTGGTTGATGCTATTATATTTCAAAAACATTTTACTTTCTTCAATATTTATGGTCCTGTTACAACTGAGCCCGAATTTTGGCACAGTGTTAAATTAAAGTTATCTTCTATCTCTAATCCTAATATTATTGTTGCCGGTGATTTTAATGATTGGCTGGACCTGTTTACAGATAGGAAATATAATTACTAATTTAAACCTGATAAGTCTCATAAAGCATTCCAATCTGCCATTGCCTCTTGTCCATTCTTTGATGTATGGAAAACATGTAACCCGGATGTATATGAATTTACATTATTTTCCAATGTACACCATACTATGTATCAAAATGATTCTAGTTTCTAAATCCTTACTACCCTCTTTTCAAGCATCAGAAATTGGTTCTATTTTTATTTCTGACCATACCCCTGTTTTATCCTCCTTTGACATGTCTCTTAATAATTCTAAACAGGGACGTTGGCGATTTAATAACTCCTTACTATCAGACCGAGCCTTTTTTTTGGAAGGGACTTCCTTTATTAATGAATGTTTTCAACGTAATCAACATAAAGACCCTACTGTTCACAATAATTGGGATGATTTCAAGGCTTCTTTTAGGGCCTTCACTATTACCTACTCTGCTAAAAGGAAAAAGATGTTAGATTCTAAATACATCTCAGCTCTCCAACATATGGAAGTTCTTGAGCATACATACTTCACCTCCAGGTCCTCCGCTAATTTGTTGGAACTGATTAAAGCCAAGTCTGCCCTGAATAACATTGCTACGGTTGATGCTTGCAACTTCCTCCTCAAAATTAAATCTAAATATCATGGCGGACAAAAATAAAGCTGGCAAAATGTTGGCCAATTATTTAAAAATCAAATTGGAAAGGAAAAATATTAGCCCTATTTGAAATGAACACAACAACACTAAATGTCTTCTGACTCTGATGGTATTAATGCTTTCCAATCCTATTATGAACTTCTATATACAGAGGATACAACTCCTTCTGAGTGCGATATTAAGGCGTTTGTTTATGACCTCCCTAACAACCCCCCCCATCTATTTCTGATACTCTTTCAACTCTTGATAAAGATGTTACTCTACAGGAAGTTATTGATGCAAGTATTGAAAAATGCCAAAGCTCCTGTTCCAGATGGCTTCTCCATTGAGCTTATTTCCTCCTTTTCCTCCATTTTTGCCCCTAAATTATTAGAACTTTTAAATTCTTTTTTACTTAGCTCTAAAGCCAGTGGTTCCTTTTTGGATGCCCTTATTGTCATTATTCCTAACTGGATAAAGATCCTACCGTCTGTAAAAACTATCGACCAATTTTGTTTATTAACTATGATTGTACAATTTTTGCTAAAATTCGAGCATCTCGTTTGGAGGATGTTGTTCCGTGTTACGGCTCATCGCGGTGGCCAAAGGAACACTGCAGGCTCGTCGGCGTTGCCATGATACCGGCACCGGGAAGAACTACACTTCCCAAGCACTGCTGGTATCAGACGTGAGTGACGTCATCACGCTGCCGGAAGCCGTTAAGAAACCTTCCGGGGCATCGGACGATGCCGTTGATTCCAGGATTATGTCCTGTGTGCACGCTCCAGGCAGAACCAAGGAAGGCTGGTAGGCGTGCCCAGAGCACCAACCCTTTGCTAATACCTTGATCCATTGAAACAGCCTCCCTTTGATTCTCCGTGACTTTGTGCAATTTTATATGGAACGCTGTTGGACGAGCCGAGTGGCTCTTGCGGGGCGTGCCTCTTAACCGGCGCTATTTCAGTGACTTACTTTGCCTAGCGCCGCATTTCATAGTTCTTTTCTCTAACAACCCCAAGTCTTTGGCTCACAGACACCCAGCGGCTGCTGGGATCTTCACTCTAAATGCAAAGCGGAAGGGCAGGGGGGGGGGACTTTGGCCTCATTGGGGTCGTAACTACGATTACATTCATAAGGCTAACGCCTACCATTGTTGTAGCCCTATTATGTGTTATGTTGTGATTGTGTGCACCATATACTTGCATTGAAACCACAGTTGTGATTGTATGCACCATATACTTGCATTGAAACCACACAGAGGTGTGGAGATAAACCTGAGTTCGAAATCCATGCTCCCGAGACACCCCAAAACCATTGCCTATTAGAAAGCAGGATGTTTCAGTAGCTGTGGTGTTTTTTCTTGCAGTTTTTGTTTTTGCTATAAATGTATATGTAGGAGGATTGGCGCAGCAAGTACAGGGAATCGCTTCGCTACCCCTTCCCTCTATTGGCTACCCGACAGACACACAGGTGGCTAGGTGCTACCCTTCACGCTGGTATTCATGAGAAAATGTCTACACTGCTTACTTTCTTTTATAGGTATAGCGCAAGGCGTAGTGTATGTTTCCTTTTATTACTATTTCCTAGTGCTGTAATTGTATGGTGAATTTCATAGTGCTTTGCTCTTGTTTCAGGTCTCCCTCCCCGCTGTCCCCATCCTTTCCTTCGCTCACTTGATCCCTCCAATGAGTCTGTCTATTTCACCCAGACCTTGGGGATATCAAGGGGTGGAACCCACTTGAGCATCGTACGACTCCGAGGATTCAAGGACCTTGACAGAATCAACGGCCCAAGGATTATTATCCTCCCAGTCGTACGGTGGTAGGACCACCTTGGAAGATGTGATGTCCGCTTTGGCTCTGGTACAAGCTCAACTAGCGGCCTCCAGGTCAGAAAGGGCAAACCTTCAGGCACAGGTAGACAGAATGGCTAGAAACCCGTTTGACGTGGGGTTATCTCATGTTTTACACCCGGCCTCCGTGGTTGTGGAAATCCCTACGCCCGTGCCTTTAGCCACACCCGAGAGATTATATGGGGACACTAGTAAGGTTCAGGTATTCCTCACGCAAGTCATGCTACATTTCACCTGTAAGGTTAAGGCTTTTAAAACCAATCACGCTAGAGTAGCCTTTTTAATATCCTATCTAGCAGGGGATGCGGCCCAATGGGCGGTGCCACTGGTAAAAAGGGACAATCCCTTACTGTATGATTGGGATTCCTTTCTCAAGGATTTCGAGAGAACTTTCAATCATAGGGCTGCCACTCTCTCGGCCGATCGAGACCTACTAGAACTGAAGCAAGGAAATCGGGACCTGATTGCCTACCTCAATGATTTCCGAAGATTGGTGATGGAAACGGAGTGGCCTGAGTCCAAACAGGCGGCTGTCTTCCATCAGGGCCTTCGAGAGGACATGAAGGATGTTTTGGCCCAAATCGACCCCCAACCCACTACTTGTGAGGACCTAATTAGCCTGGTTCTAAGACTTGATCATCATCTAGGAGAAAGAAAGGGGGAGCATAAGAGGAGGGACAAGTACACCAGCGCGGGTGGACCACTCCAGACCCATGGACCTAAAACAGGAACCAAGATCCGAACCAATGGAGATAGGAACGGTTCGTGCACCTCTTTCCTTGGAGGAAAGGGAGTATCGTCAGAAAAAAGGGTTGTGCATATTCTGCGGGAAGAAAGGTCACTTCATAAAAGAGTGCCCTGTTAAATCCAGGTACCCAAGAACAGAGTTCAAAAAGGTGTCGGTGTTTTCATCCGAGTACTCTGCGGGAAACGAACAAGCTTGAAGACGGCAGAGGGGTCCTCTTCAAGCCAAGTGCATATCCCTTCACTGGAAGGAGAAGCTTCGAAAGATACCCTTCATTTTTTCGTGGATATACAGCTGTTGATACAAAATGATTTGCGATGGGTTAAGGCCATGCTGGACTCCGGAGCCACCGGTTGTTTCATGGACCAAGAACAGGCTCAGCTGTTAGATCTACCGCTACAAGAGAAGGATACTCCAGAAGCAGTTTTTGCGGTGGATGGGAGAAGGTTGACTTCGGGACCCATCCGTCTTCAAACCGGAGCCCTCACGATGAGGCAAGGTAAAGATCACCAGGAGAACATGCTGTTTAGTATCAACCAGGCCCCACAATACGGTGTCATACTGGGACTACCATGGCTTAGAAAACATAACCCTCAGGTAGATTGGGAAGAGCAAACAGTACGGTTCACTTCTGAGTATTGCCGGCATTATTGTAACCTGCCCCATTCCAATCCGGCGAGGGCCTTGGCTTTTACCCATCATGTTGCCACTGCGGTGGAGCACGATGTAACCTTGCCCGAGGCATACCACCATTATAGGGACATGTTCAACTAAACCAACACGAAAGAACTGCCCCCTCATCGACCCTACGATTGCCAAATAGATTTGGTACCAGGGACGATCATACCCGCAGGGAGGGTATACGCCCTCACTGAGCCAGAGACCGTCCATCTACGTGCCTACCTCGATAAACATTTGGCGTTGGGATTTATACGCGTTACCAAGTCCCCTGCAGCCTCCCCGTTGTTTTTTATTCCCAAGGCTAATGGCAAGTTGCGCGCCTGTGTGGATTTCAGGGCATTAAACGCCATCACCATTAAGAACAGATATCCGCTTCCGTTGATCAACGTTCTGCTGGAGCAAGTGAAGAAAGCAGTGATTTACATGAGGCTGGATTTGAAGGGAGCCTATCACTTAGTCCGGATGCGGAGCGGGGATGAATGGAAGACGGCGTTTAAAACTCGTTACGGGCTTTACGAGTATCTGGTTATGCCGTACGGCCTATGCAACGCTCCCGCGGCTGTTCAATTTTTCTTGAACGATGTCTTGCGGGAGTACATAGACCAATTCGTGGTGGTTTACATCGGCGACATCTTAATCTATTCGTCCAACCCCGAAGAACACGAAAACCACGTCCGGACCATTCTAGCAACCTTACAGAAACACCATTCGTATTGCAAAATCAGCAAATATGAGTTCAGCGTGTCGACGGTCGAATTCCTGGGGGTGAATCTAATCCCTGGGGGCAGGAAATGTCCGAAAGAAAAGTTAAGGCAGTAAAGGAATGGCCCACACCCAAGAACGCTTGTGATATCCAATGTTTTCTTGGCTTTGCCAATTTCTATCGCTGTTTATTGATCACTTTTCTGACCTAGCAGCCCCTCTCACAAGATTGCTGAGGAAGAAGGTAATGTTTCAGTGGAAGGAAGAGGCTCAAACAGGGTTTGAAGCATTGAAACACGCGTTTACTTTAGCTCCCGTTCTGGAGCATGCCGATCCGGATCGACCGTACATCGTCGAAACAGACGCTTCAGATGCAGCAGTGGGGGCGGTTCTCTCCCAACGTCATACCTCAACGGGTCAGTTACACCCATGGCATATATGTCAAGAAAACTGAACCCCGCTGAAAGGAACTATGTGATAGCCGAAAAATAATTATTTGCCATACAACAGGCGTTTCTAGACTGGAGGCATTTCCTGATGGGGGCTAAACACATAGTGACCGTATTCACAGATCACCCCAACCTCCAATTTATGACAGCAGCTAGGCATCTCAGTCCAAGGCAACTGCGATGGATGCTGTTCTTTGCAGAGTATAATTGCCTAGTTACCTATCGACCTGGAAGCGAAAACAAGAAAGTAGATGCTTTAACTCGCCAGGACTCCCCGTTTAGCCTTGGAGAAAACCCCCCAAAAGCCATCATAAAGCCACAAAACATAATCAACGCTACCTGCACAGAGGCGTTCCTGCAAAGCGCCTCACGTGCCATCGACAGCCGAAAGTGGAAGAACTGGCTACAAAGAAACAAGTAGTGGAAAGTAACCAAGGGAATTCCGGTTCGGGGAAAACAACTCCTCTTACCCATTCGTCCTCTACGGAAACAAGTCTTTCGATGGTGTCTCATCTTGCCCTGTGCGGGGGACAACGGCAAGGAAAAGACTCTGGACAGAGTGTTGCGCCAATTCTGGTGGCCTACAGTCACAAAGGACATAACCTCATGGGTTGCTGATTGCACAGTATGCACTCAAAACAAACCTTCGCATGGACGTCCAGCAGGGTTCCTACAACCGCTTCCGACTCCAGACCAGCCCTGGGAACATATCTCGATTGATTTTGTGGTGGGAATGGCGGCCGATGAGGGGCATACAATCATCTTAGGTGTGGTGGACTATTTGACCAAAATGGCGCACTTCGTGGCTTGTAAACAAATGCCTTCCACTAGTTTGCTAGCTCAGATGTTATTAACCCACATAATAAGACTACACGGAATACCCAAAGTCATAATCACAGACAGGGGAGGTCAGTTCACGGCCAACATTTGGAAGACATGGTGTTCAGCAGGAGAAGTGTGGCTCAATGATTAGAGCGGCAGACCCTGATGCAGAGGTCTAGCCCGGGACCAGGGTTCAATTCCCCGCCTCGGCGGGTCTTGGGCTCAAAATTCCACGGACCTGATAATTCTCGCCTCGGTGCCATTCCAATCATGGAGTCCCACTCTGCAACTCTGGGCAATAGCTTGCTTAATCTCCACAACGGCCCCCACAACGCTAAGGATGCCTGGCCTCCACCCTGGGGATGCCCAGGAGTGGACGCCTCACAGGGAAAGCCAGGATGGGTTCCACAGCGGTATTCGTACAAGCGCCTTGAGACCCTTGCGGGTGAGTAGTGCGCTATACAAGTATCAATTTTATCAATTTACAGCACTGGGAATAGCAGCTCACACATCAACTAGCTTCCACTCCCAAACAGATGGCCAAACAGAAAGGGTAAACCAAACCCTAAAACAGTACTTAAGATGCTATACTGACGTAGTCACCGAGGCCTGGGTAGAGAGACTCTGGTTAGCAGAAGTAGCCTATAACAGCGCGACCCATAGTTCGACAAAGTTTGCCCCGTTCTATTGCACCTTTGGGTATCATCCAGTGTTTACCCCTTTCTTACATCCAGCACAAGCAAAAAGGGTGCAAGAGGTGCAGGAAAGAATTAAGCATAAACAAACCACCCTGAGGGCTGCTCAGGAAAACTTAAAAAAGGCCAAAGTACAATGCAAAGCTTTCGCAGACAGAGCCAGGCGCCAAGGGCCCTCATATAAAGTAGGGGAGTATATCTTTCTATGAACGTAGCTTTGTCACTGTGTGTTCAGAAGACACTCTTTTAGAAAGTGGCTGACTTTTGTGGTTTAAGCATTTCTGTGAGTCTCTGCTGAATGTGGATTCTCTGTCTAGATCTGAGAGGTGAGAGGAGCTTGGGGAGGTCTTGACCCAAGGCAGGGGTTGAGATGGCACCAGGCTGACCTGCATCTGGAGAGTAGGCGAGTAGAAGCCCCGGGAGGTGAAGAGGCCTGGGTTGCTCCTATAAAACAATTGACCATTCTCCTGCTGAGTGATTAAGGATCCGGACCCCCAGTATCAAAGTGAGAGAGCTGACACTGGCAGGGAGACACCCAGAACTGATTTAGGGAGGGGTCGGGGACCCCTGAGCACAACAAACTTCAAAGACATTAAGGGGTATAACTATGAGAGCTGAAACCCCTGAACGTTGGAATGAAACAGAAATGGATTGAGACTGAAAAGGCTTGGACCCATTTTGTGGTCAAGAGGAACCTCTGCTAAGGAAGGAGCAACTGAAGAGACTGCTGGGGAAAGACCAATCATTGCTTCGTGATGTGGGCCGGGTCTGCAATTTGCTGTTCTAACCAAAGAAGAGGCTGCCGGGACTGTGCTTGGAGGCGCTAAGTCCCCCTGCTTGTCAGAGACTGTGCTTTGTGCTGTGTCTCGTAACCCCAAGGGCCCGTGGTGAGCTGACTTTCTGTTATGAAACACAGGAACATAACAGTTTCCGGAGAAGTTTCAAGCAACTCGGTGGGTGCGTGTTGTGGCAGCTTGAGACCCTCAGAAGGTATGCCCTGTGATCTTGGACACACGGAGAAGTGAGACTCAGACGCACTTGGTGCGTGTCGTGGTGCACATGAGGCGTTAGTGAAGAGCACCTGGTCAACGTGTGCACCGAAGCTGGAGTGAGTCTCGGACATGCTTGGTGCGTGTCATGGTGCACCGCAGGCATTCGTGGAGAGCGCCTGGTCAGCGTGTACACCGAAGCTGGAGGGCGACTCGGACGTGCAGGGTGCGTGTCATGGTGCACCGCAGGCACTGGTGAGGAGTGCCTCATCAGCGTGTGCACCGGAGGTGGAGTGAGTCTTGGACGCACAGGGTGCATGTCATGGTGCACAGGAGGCATTGTTGAGGAGCGCCTGATCAACGTGTGCATCGGAAGTGAAGTGAGTCTCGGATGCGCAGGGTGTGTGTTGTGGTGCATCGAGGCCTTTGGTGAAGAGCGCCTAGTCATCGAGTGCACCGAAGGAGAAGTGAGGCTCAGTCACGGTGAGTGTGTCACGGTGCGGCCGAAGGCGTTGGTGGAGAGCACCTGGATATCGGGCCACCTGGATATCGGGGCACCGGAGTTGGAGTAAGTCTCAGTG
The DNA here is from genome assembly GCF_964204655.1 of Triturus cristatus. Lineage (NCBI taxonomy): Eukaryota > Metazoa > Chordata > Amphibia > Caudata > Salamandridae > Triturus > Triturus cristatus. The sequence continues at coordinate 202,624,458 of NC_140593.1, forward strand.
AAGCAGCGTACGTGCTTTGGTGCAACATGGGACTGTGGAGGTGATCGACTGATCATCGTGTGTACTGGAAGAAAGTAAATCTCTGCAACGTGGTGTGCATGTCTTGGTGCCAACTGAGACTGCAGGAAGGAGTGCCTGTGAGCATGCACTCAGAGTCGACGAGGAGTCCTATCAGCGTTGTGTGTGTGGCTTTGTACCATAGGGGACCCGGAGGGTGCGGTGGAGAACATGCACCTGGAGTAAAAGTAATCTCAGGGGCGTGGGGTACGTGTGCCCTGCGGCCACCTGAGACCTTCCTAACAGTTGCGGCCCAGACCGGCAGCCTCGGAGGAGTCAAGCTGCCAGGCCGAGCCGCTGAGGCCCATTGAGAGAGTTCTGCATGGAAGGCCCAGTTCGAGGAAGGAAGAGAGGAGAGTGGGGTCACACCCCCAGGTAATGTGGATTACTACCTGGGTGGGGTGTGGGCTCGGAGGGACATTCTCTCGACCTCTCAGTCCTTCTGACGACGTGAGCCTTTGCTTCGGCTCAGAGTGGGGCCCGTACTGCCGTAAAGGAGTGGCAGTACAGGGGCCAGAGTGAGAAGCTGTACTCTGTGACATCGTTGAACCGTGTGGGGGGCAACTGTTATCGAAGAGGCTGATTGTCGCAAATACACATTGCCAATATTGCTGCTAACGAACTGCCGGACTGTCTTATGACGGCTGACATTATTATTGCATAACGAAGTACACGATTGTATCGCTACACATTGCATTATTTCTCCCTTGCCAAGTACAGGAGTGTAGTGGCCCGCATTGCATTATTCCTTAATTGCAAAGTACATGATTGAAGTGGTACGCATTGCATTATTTCTCCCATTGCAGGTACCGGGGTGTATTGTTCCGCATTATATTATTACCCTTTGCCCAGCATAGGATTGGATTGTTATGCAGTGCATTATTGTTTGTCCATTACATTGTGTGTAATTCTAGCATTGCGACCAGCATAGCCTTTGGAAAGCGGTGGTTGGGATTTGAACCTACCAACCAGCCGGAACGAATATTACCCTTTATTCTATGTTGGCTTATGTATCGTGTGGTCAGATCGTATTCTCTGTCTGGATCTGAGAGGTGAGAGGAGCTTGGGGAGGTCTTGACCCAAGGGAGCGGTTGAGATGGCACCAGGCTGACCTGCATCTGGAGAGTAGGCGAGGAGAAGCCCCGGGAGGTGAAGAGGCCTGGGTTGCTGCTATAAAACAATTGTCCCGTCTCCTGCTGAGTGATTAGGGATCCAGACCCCCAGTATCAAAGGGAGAAAGGTGACACTGGGAGGGAGACACCCAGAACTAATTTAGGGAGGGGGCAGGGAACCCTGAGCACCACAAACTTCAAAGACATTAAGGGGTATACCTAGGAGAGCTGAAACCCCTGAACATTGGAATGAAACAGAAATGGATTGAGACCGAAAGGGCTTGGACCCATGTCGTGGTCAAGAGAAACTTCTGCTAAGGAAGGAGCAACTGAAGAGACTGCTGGAGAAAGACCAATCCTTGCTTTGTGATCTGGGGCTGGTCTGGAGTTTGCTGTTCTAACCAAGGAAGAGGCTGTTGGGACTGTGCTTGGAGGCGCTGGGTCCTCCTGCTTGACATAGACTGTGCTTTGTGCTGTGTTTCATAACCCCAAGGGCCCAAGGTGAGCTGGCTCCCTGTTTGGAAACACAGGAACATAAAAGTTTCCGGAGAAGTTTCAAGCGACTCGGTGGGCCCATGTTGTGGCAGCTTGAGACCCTCAGAAGGTGTGCCCTGTGATCTTGGTCACACGGAGAAGTGAGACTCAGACACGCTTGGTGCGTGTCGTGGTGCACATGAGGCGTTAGTGAAGAGCACCTGGTCAGCGTGTGCACCGAAGCTGAAGTGAGTCTCGGATGCGCTTGGTGCGTGTCGTGGTGCACCGCAGGCTTTAGTGGAGAGTGCCTGGACAGCATGTGCACCGAAGCTGGAGGGAGACTCGGACATGCAGGGTGTGTGTTGTGGTGCACCGCCAGCGCTGGGGAGGAGCGCCTGTTCGGCATGTGCACTGGAGGTGGAGTGAGTCTCGGACGTGCAGGGTTCGTGTCATGGTGCACAAGAGGTGTTGGTGAGGAGCGCTTGATCAACGTGTGCATCAGAAGTGGAGTGAGTCTCGGACTCGCAGGGTGAGTGTCGTGCTGCATCAAGGGCATTGGTGAAAAGCGCCTGGTCATCAAGTGCACCAGAGGAGAAGTGAGGCTCGGACACGGTGAGCGTGTCGAGGTGCGGGCGAAGGCATTGGTGATGAGCGCCTATATTTGGGGCACCGGAATTGGAGTAAGTCTCAGTGGAGCAGCGTGGGTGCTTTGGTGCAACCTGGGACTGTGGAGGTGATCGGCTGATCATCGCGTACACCGGAAGAAAGTGAGTCTGCAACGTGGTGTGCGTTTCTTGGTGCCAACTGAGACCGCAGAAAGGAGTGCCTGGTGAGCGTGCACTCAGACTCAACGAGGAGTCCTTTCAGCATTGTGTGTGTGGCTTTGTGCCATAGAAGACCCGGAGGGTGTGGTGGTGAATGTGCACCTGGAGTAAAAGTAATCTCAGGGGCGTGGGGTACGTGTGCCCTGCGGTCGCCTGATACCTTCCTAACAGATGCGGCCCGGACTGGCAGCCCCGGAGGAGTCGAGCTGCGCAGGCCGAGCCGCTGAGGCCAGTCGAGAGAGTTCTGCACTGAAGATTAAATATTTGGGTGTCTGGTTTTCTCTTACCATTTCTAAAACACTTGCTCATAATTTTACTACCCTAAAACTTAAACTTCAAAGTTTATTTTCTACTTGGTCTCCCCTATTTTTATCCTCGTGGGGAAGATTAGATACCATTAAATTGATGATCGTTCCTCATGTGCTTTTTATGCTCTCTATGTTACCTTTTAAAATTCATAATTACTATTTCTCACAAATTACTTCTATTTGCACTAATTTCTTTTGGAATGACAAACATGCCCATATTGCTTTATCCAAACTAATTGGGCCAAAGACTAAAGGTGGTGTACATTTTCCCAATGTTAAGTTATATCACACTGCATTTTTAATTAGACAATTTTATGTTCTGACCAAAGACTACAATGGCTCTCCTGTTTCATAATGGATTACCTTTGAGCTCTTTTTATTGCATGATTTTTCATTTTATGATGTTGTTTTCATGTCTAATTGTGCATTTATATTTAAAAATCCAATTTAAAAGTACTCCCAACATTTGCTACACACAATATTTACCCAGGGGTCTGACTTTTGAAAATCTTTTCTTGCATCTTTTATTTGGTAAAGTACATTTATTAAATTTCATCATGAATCATTTTACTTCAAATATTGGAAGGAAATGGGTATTTTTTATGTTCATCGTTTGATCTCTCAAAACTCAGTTCTATCTTTTGCTCAATTTGAAGAGCGATAAAACTTGCCTAATTCCTCCCTACAAAAATATAACCAACTATTACCTGTACTTCAATCCTTTTTATTGAACAATCATTTTTCTCCTGATTCTACCCCATTTACTCATTTGACGCCATTATACAATCCTACTTATGATTCCATCCCCAAACCATCTCTCATATATAAGCATCTATCTTCTCCTATCACTATGATAAATAAATCTTCTATTGAATTATTATTGGAGACGGACCTTTCTCTATCATTATCTGTTCACGAATGGGATAATTTGTGGCGTGGAATATTTAATACCTCTAAAGCTGCCAGAATTACTCAATCTTTATTTTTTATGTATACCAGAGCAATTAATACTCCTTTTCTTATTCATAAAATTGTTTCCTCTGCCTCTCCCCAATGCTGGTCATGTCTCTCCTCTGATGGTACTTTAACTCACCCATTATACTATTGTCCTAACGTGGCTGAGTTTTGGAAATCTGTTTGGTCAAAATGGTTAATGATATTTTCATTCAATGTTACATTATCTATTCCAAAAAATTTCTTGGAACTGTGTCTGCAGATTTTAACAACCATTCTCTAAAAGTGGTACCATTTGATCTTGTTATTGCACTTGCTTTTAAAGTTATATTAACTTGTTGGAAAGATAATTCTAAAATATGTATAAACTAGGTGGAATCTTATTTGTGATGAACATAGAATATCTACCGCCTCTTCTTCCTCGATATCTCAAAATTTTTATCAGATATACTTTGGCTACATTTCACTACTTTTCTCTCTTCACACTCGTCATTTGCCTAAGTCTTGTATGTTTCTTCCCTCCCTTTGCCTCTTTTTTCTCTTCTTTGTTCTATCTCATCCTCCTTTTCCCTCTTTCTTTTTTGTAAAAAAAATATGAATATAGATAAATATTACTGATCCACTTATTAATTCCCACTTGTTGTTTTATATTTCATAGTCTTTTATGATTTCCAAGGGATTCCTCTACTAAGAAGTTCGTCAAGTATGTAATATGTTTAATTCATTATATTTTGCTTGACAATTGCATTGTTTTTATTACCTTTAATCTTAACTAAAAAAACAATTTAACTAAAAAAAAGAAAGACAAAGTCATCGGGTTTCATTTTCAATACCTCTATCCTGCTCTCCGACAAGATGGATTTTGAGGAATAAGTGCCAAATATACAATTTACTGCTTGCAAAATCCTGTTTGGATTTTGTGACCACTATTTTTAAAACATAAAATCATATAATATGACAGAGTTACATTTCATTACAATGTTCCAAGACGTGTTTAAAAAACACACATTTTCTTTCCATTTCAGTTAAAATTACACACAATTTTGTTGTCCTCAATGCCACAATCAGGTTTAATTTCACAACATCTCAACAATTGCTTTCTCAATTCCTTCAGCCAAACACATATCAAGTAGAGATGTGAATTGGCGTACTGTTTCATCAAGCAGAAGTGGCTGTATTGTACCCATGACACCCAGCATAGGAAGTTAACCCATCCTAAATAATAGCAATATCCAGTGGACCTCGGAGCGCAAAGTGATAAAAAGTCACATTGGCCTTTCACCTCAGGTCAATAGCTCTGTTTTTGCATTAGAGGGTTTTGTCCCTATGTAAATAAAATCTATGATAAATGCAATATCCCTGATCTTACTCTTCAGATGCACCTTGACACATGAGCATGTATAATGTTGGAGTTTAGCTAATGATATAGTCTGGGGCACGTTGTGCGAAGTTTCTTTTATTAAAATTGCTTAAGATTCGATCATTGACTTATATAATGCCATAGGAAAGCATCAAAATCAGCAGGAGATCTGATGAACTGGCAGAAACAAAAACAGACACACCGAGAAGCACCACGCCTCCAATCCAAAAACATCTTTTTGATTGTAATTTTCAAAAACATTATTTTAATTTTCCTCTGAATGGGACTCGGTATGTAGAAACTCTCTTTCCATTTTAAGATGATGATTGTTCACAACTCATAAGATTACATCCAAATTAACAATAAATATTCTGAATAGGTTGGGAGCACTTATACAGCACGATTCATACAGTAATTTGCCAGGGCTGTCTTAGTCTTTGTCCAGCTAGGTTGGGATTTAACAAACACAAAGTTATGAAATGAAAGTTTCTGAATCACCGTTAGCAAATGGGAGAAAATGACCACAGCCCTCACCTTGTCCAAAGCATTATCTGGTTTACAGAATCTAAAGTCATTTTGAAATAAGAAACGTCAATGTTGAGCTTAAAAGCATAATGCAGTGTCAAACGAGACTTTCAAAACTTTTAGGGCAATTTAGAATTTTGCAGCCAGCCCAGCAAAAATCTCTGTGCCTTCAAAGGAAATGCTGCCATTGCGGTTCCTCTGAAGGAACTGCAAGTTTGGTGCACAGCCGCTTTCTTTTAGGCTGCCACACACCAAACCTTTTTACTCTTCAAAAGCAAACTTCCAAATTAGGAACTGATATATTTTTTTTCTCTGTCCACTAGAATATCTTTGGGGTGGTAATGGACAGATGGAACGCCATCTCGCTATGTTCTTCTTGATTTGAAGTCAGGGCCCAATACTGAGAACAACCAATGCACTTTTAGAGTAAATCACTTTGCCTACACAATTGCCTTTCATTCTAGCACTCTTGAATATGAGGAACACTGATGTAATTTCTTTTTTTTTAATTTCAATAGAATTTTATTGATATTTTGTCATATACAAAAACCATAAAAACAAATAAAATAACATAAAACATAAAACATGCACTTTGTATCGCATGATGTTACAGGGCAGCTCACGTTGGTTGTGCTAGTTGAGGTACAGTTTTTTGTTTCCTTTTTTGGCTGCCCCCCCACCCTCTGTTCTCGTAAAGGTCACAGGAAGTACATATAGGGACAGGGAAGAAGGGAAGAAGGAAGAAGGGACCCGAGCAGAGAGAGAGAGAAGCCTGCTCGCCATTGTCTAAAAAGGGTTGGTATCCAGGTCATTAGACTAGACACCTTCAGGGTGGGTCATAGGGTCTAAGTATTTGTTCAGGGATGCCCACATTTTCCTGGTTGGCTGTCTCCACGGTGAATCTCGTAGGGCCACCGTATCTGCTCCTCTAAGGTACGTCACCCAATTAAGCCATCCCTTAAACGATGCCTTGGAGGTGTCTTTCCATTTATTTAGAACCATCTTTACACCTGCTGCTAGTAGGAGATCAAGTAAGTCGCTGTCTTGTTGTGGGACTGCCTCTGTCCTAACAGAGGCTGTTACCAGGGTGGCAAACTCCGTTTTAAGGGACCATCCTAACATGTCGTTTAAAAAGGCAAAGATCTTCTCCCAGTATGATTTTACTTTGGGACAGTGATATAAGAGGTGGGCCAGATCCCCCCTTCTGCTATTACAATACCAGCACTGGTCATTGGTGTTCAAACTTAGGTTCGCCAGGCGCGCTGGGGTCCAGTGTAGTTTGTGTAGCATCCAGAACTTTGTCTGAGCTAGTACCGGGGTTATCTTACTTTGTGTGGGGGAGGACCATAGTACCTGAATTTCTTTCTCGCTCAGTGTATCCCCTAGCTGCAACTCCCAATATTTACGTGTCTTTTCGTTAAGTTTAGATGAGCTGGGCCGTAGGAGTCTATAAATGTGTGGGACCTGGTGGCCTATTTTATAGAGGTTGGTCATATACTGGATGATTGACGGCTTGGTGACGGAAAGTCTCGCCTTGGACAGTGCTGTTTTAATTTTTAGGAAATTATATAGTTCTATGTATGGTAAGTTGTGCTTGTTTTTTAGCATCCTGAAGTGGTGGGATTCCCTCCCTCTTCGAGTTGAATAGGGTGGGAGAAACCTGTTCTCCTCCACGTATCCATAGAGAGCGGTTTGCCTTTATATTTTATCTTATTGTTTGCCCATAGTGATTCCCATCTCGAGTTTTTTATGCTGTGTTCCATCTTCTGGTCTACCTTCAGTAGGGCGCTTCTGGTATTTTTGAGTATTGGGTTTACTACCATTTTATGTTTATTGGCTGTTAGTAGTGCTAATGGTTCAAGGTTGTTTAGTATAGCTCTCTCTAGTCTCAGCCAAGCTGGTGTGTACTCCTGGTCGGGTAGAATCCAGTAGCTACCCTGTTTTGCCAAAAAGGCCCTTTGGAAAGTTTTAAAATCCGCCAGGTTTAATCCCCCCAGTATTTCCCCCAATCTTAATTTTTTTAGGCTTATCCTTGCCTTTTTGTCTCACCAGATGAAGTTATTCAGCATCTTATCTATTTTGCGTTTGAAGTCGTCAGTGAGTATTAGAGGGAGCATATTTTCCAGGTAGATGACCATTGGGATAACCATCATTTTTACTGTCTTAATCCTCCCCCACCACGTAATGAATTTAGGTGACCAGCCATCCAGTAGCTTCTTTATTTTGTCCAGCAATATTTTTTCATTTTGTTCCAGTGTGTTTTTAAGGTTGTTGCCAAAGTAAATGTCCAGGTATTTTACGAAACTGGTTTGCCAGGCTAGACCTGAATCTCCCAAAATGTCTCTAGTTGTGTGTATGTTAAGTGGTTTGCATTCTGACTTGTCTTTGTTAAGTTTATAGTCGGAGTGGGACGAATACTGATCTATGGATTCCATGAGGGCCATGATAGAGGCTTTAGGGCTTTCCGTGACAACGAGGATGTCATCCGCATACGCTGCTAGTTTGATTGTGACCTCATTGATAGTGATCCCTTTCATCTCTTCATTGGTCTTGATTTCCTTAATGAGAGGCTCTAGTGCTAGTAGGAATAGTGAGGGGGACAGGGGGCAACCTTGCCTTGTCTCTCTTTGCAGAGTGAAGGGCCTTGAGACAGCCCCATTGACCACGATACGAGCCGTGGGTTTATCGTAGAGTGCCATAACTTCCCTTGTGAAGGAGTTTCCCAGGTTGAAAGCCCTCATGCACTGTTCTAGGAAATGCCACGATACCCTATCAAATGCATTCTCTGCGTCTAGTGTGATGGTCACTGCAGGTTTGTCTGACTTGACCGCTCTATCCAGAATATGGCATACAAGTCTGGTGTTATGGTGTGACATGCGTGTCTTGAGGAAGCCAACTTGTGTGTTGTTTATACGTTGTGGAAGAACCTTATTAAGCCTTGATGCCAGGATTTTTGCATATATCTTGCAATCTACGTTAATCAGAGAGATAGGCCTGTAGTTTTGGGGAAATTGGGTGTTTTTGCCTTCTTTGGGGATAACTATAATATTAGCTTCAGACATGGTATGTGAGACCATCCCTGCCCTCTTGCAATGGTTAAATACTTTTCTCATGGTTGGTTGTAGTTGAGTTATGAAAGTCTTATAGAAAGTGGCTGTGTATCCATCTGGCCCGGGTGCCTTCTTAGCTTCAAGGGACTTAACTGCCATCTCACATTCAGCTGAACTAATCTCTTTTCCTAGGGTGAGTGCGTCTTCTGTTGTTATTTTTGGGAAGTTTAGTCTATTAAGGTACTCAGTGCACCCCTTTTCGTCCAGCGTTTGGTCTTTATTGTAGAGTTCCTGATAAAATACACTAAATGTGCGTAGAATTTCCTTATGTTGAGTGTGTGTGATATTTTGTGAGTCTGTGATTGCGGAGATGGAATGATGTCTTTGTTTGTGTTTTAGGTAGGATGCCAGGATCTTCCCAGCTTTGTTAGCCTCGCATAGGTTTATTGCTTTAAATTTGTTTATCCACAGACCCGCTCTTTCGCTCAGGATTCTATTGAATTCGTATTTCTTCTTTGTGAGTTCTGTAAGTACCCCTGCGTTCTTTGAGTCTGAGATAAGGGTTGCTTCCAGTCTTTGGATATCCAGTTCTAGTTGACCCAACTGTGCTTTTGCGTTCCTGTTCATCTTTCCTTTAATGTCCATAATTGTCCCCCTAATTGTGGCTTTCAATGCGTCCCACATGGTTTTAGGGTCTGTGTCTGTAGTATTATTAAAGTTAATGTATTCTTTAATGGCTTCCTCTATTTTAGTTCTATTGCTCTGGTCTGTCACCACATCACTGTTGAATCTCCATCTTAGTGGATGATCCTCATTGTGGCGCCGTTCTCGTGGCTATGTCTGTGTGATCTATTAGGTGGGTGTGTGTACCTGTGATCAGTATGTAATCTATTCTGCTGTATGAATTGTGTGGGTTAGAGTAAAATGTGTAATCTCTCGTGTCCGGGTGTTGAAGTCACCACGTGTCTTTAAGATTGAATCTGGTGCATACATTTTTCAGTACGTTGTGCGCCCCCGGGGGTAGTGCATGACACTGTGATTGTCTGTCTATAGCGTAGTCTAACGCCATGGTGAAGTCACCTGCCATCACTGTTAGGTCATTTTGTGGGAGTGTCTCCAGCCTTTCTGTCATCCGTGTTTGGTCGATAGATGTTGAGTACATGGATGCTTTCTTCCCCCCTTTTCAGATGTGTTAACAGTATTCTCCCTTCTACATCACATTGCTGATCTTCTATATTTATCTTGGAGTTCCTATTTATCAGAGTGATCACACCCCATTTCTTTCCTATGGCCGGAAAGCATGCCATCTGACCAACCCATCTTGCCCTAATCCGTTCTGCATCGTCCAGGGATAGCCTAGTCTCCTGTAGGAGAAAGATGTCTGCCTTAGTTTTAGCTAGACAGTCAAGTATTTTATTCCTTTTAACTGGGTGATTGAGACCTTTAACATTTAGGGAGACTATCTTTAAGTTGGACGTTAATGTTTTCACAAGGTTAGTTGTCATTTTATTATGCTAGGTAATGATTGTTTGATCAAAGCCATTTCCCTTCTCAGTACAGTATTACTCCTACTCTTATTGAGACTTTGTGAGTGCGCTTTCTGTGTCATCCCTCTCTGAGCCCATGTCCTCACTTCCTCCCGTGACCTGGTGTCATTCTCTACAGTGAGTGCAGAGGTGTAGATGGAAAGGTTTAAAGAGGAAAGGATACAGTGGGTAGAGACAAAGCATGTGTGCCTGACAAACCTTACTAACTAGACAAAAAAAACACTAAAACCCCCCCAAACGCCCTCCCCCCAACCCCCCCCGCAATCTGCACATAGAATTCTGGACATGCGACAGCAAAGATCCAGCTCCGCTTTCCCCTGGGACAATATGGTTCCGTATGACCATGCATCTATATCGCTATTCACCCTAGTCTAAAAGCTAAGCGCATCTTGTCTAGCATGCTATGTTCCCCTCCTGAGCAATACGGGCGTTCCCACACTGTTAATACAAATACATTTATAAAATACTGTAGTAATGATCTTAGAAAGGATATTAGCGTTTATGTTCTTCTCGTATCAGTCTTATTTGTCTTCGCATTGTTTTATTTGTTGGCGCGCTCTGTTAGCGTCCCAAATCTGAGGTGTTAAAATCCCCCAATGTTGTTGGTTGTAAGATCCAAGTCCAGGTCCTTCCCTGAGGTAGGTTCGGCCATTGAGGTAGATAAGTTTGAGAAATAGCGGCCCGTCTGAGGTAGATTGTGAGGTAGATCGTGAATGTTTGAGTAGTAGTGGAGATTGACCGCAGAGCCAGAATTTTAAGATGACATACATTCATTCATTCCCCACTAGATCAGGCGAGGCTCTCCTTTTGTTCGCGCTTGCTTGGGAGAATTCCATTTCTTGCTGAGTCGGACCTTGTAGATAACTCGACAGGTCATTGGGGTCTTCAAAAACGTGCGTTCTGCCTTTGTCGGTGATTCTGAACTTCGTAGGGCCTATGAATGAGAAGAGGATGTTTTCCTTCCTTAATCTGTCTCTCTGGGCCAGAAATCCTTTCCTTACGTCCACTGTGTGATTGGAGTGGTCTTGGGTGAGGATGATTTTTTGGCCGTTCCACTGCAGATTCTGGTTTTTCCTGGCCACTGTGAAGATGGCTTTGGTGTGTTGTAATCTGAGAGGCTTCCATATTATGGGGTGTGGTGTGGTCTTATTTGATGTTTTGAAGGCTGGAACTCTGTATGCCTTGTCTAGCTCCAGCGGGAGATCAAACTGAATGTTAGTAATTTTAGGGATCATGTCTTGTATGAAGGCGATGCACGACCCGCTTTTCTCCTCTTCACCCTTGGCGACCACTAGTATTCTGATGTTCCCCCTCCTGTTACGATCATCTAATTCTGCTGTTTGCCTTAGGAGCATTGCTGTGGTTTTGGAAAGTTCTAGCAGAGTCTTATTAGTCTTTTGCACGCTATCTTCCACATCACTCACCCTCTGCTCCACCTCTGTTAGTCTATTGTTCACTGCATTTATACCCGCTCTGACCGCAGCCAATTCCAGCTGGTTAGCATCCGTGCTTTGTTTAGTCAATTTTGCTAGGTCATGTACTTCCGCCAGTTTTTTCAAAATCAGGTCCAGCGTGCTGTTGATATCCGGTCTTTGTTTGATAGGGGAGTCAAGAGTGTCACTATTTTTGGGCTGCTGCATGAGTTTCCTGTCATTGCCAGCCATGACTACTAGCCCTCTTCTCTCCTGCTGTAGGTTGAGCCTTCCTCTGACTTTCCTCTCTATGGTTGGTTCTCTTGTGATCCCCCCTTGTTGACACTAAGTTATCACTTTTGTCCGTGGTTAAAGTACTGTGTCGGAGACGTTGGACTGATGTTGAGCCTGAAGGTCTTGTAAACTGTGCTTTCCCCAATGAACTCCGGGTCACCCTGTATGTTGGTTTTAACACCAACTGAACTGCGCGAGTGACCTGTTTGATGCTATCTTCTAGACCTCGTTGCTTTATATATTTTTTAAAGATATATATTTTTTAAGCTTAGTTGCTTCTAGTTCTTCCACGTTATGCACCCCACTGAGTATTGATCACCACACTCACCTTGTTCATGTCATATCTGACTCTTTGGGGCCACTGCTACACCTAATTTCACGTTGCTGTGACCTTATGTGTGGCCGCAATAGCAGAACTGGGGTCTTTCCAGTCTCTCTGTGGTTTGTATGCCTTGTCGGATTTGTTTCCCCTGTTGTGGCTGATTGTTGGTTTCTTGCTGAATCAGCGTGTAACCCCAGATGCAAATTTTATGTATTCCTTCTCCCTCTAAGACCAGGATGCCCTCATTGAGAAGTAGCAAGAAATACTCCTTTGGCGTAGTTTCCCTTAGCTTTGCTATGTATCGTTAGGAGTTTCTGTCATTATCTTGCTCTTGACCAGTATGCCAATTGTGGAGGTTTTTATATATTATTTTTTAATATATATTTTTTTCCAATCTGTGGTGATGGTAATTACTGATGTCTTTCTTTTGTTTTCTTGCGTTTGCTTTTGTTTCAAACGCCCCCTTACTTCAGCCTCTTTAGTTTGGTTTGTTGTTGGTCTTCCCCTGCACTCATCCGAAGCTTCAAAATGTCGCGTTCTCCCAGCTCTGCTGAGAGTGAACTCTATTGAAGGAACCTGCCTTATGTTACTTTTTTTGTCCCCCCACCTCACAGACAAGGCCTCTATATAATCCAAGTTATTTGTCTGGAGGAGCTAAGATGGCGGCAACAACCCAGTCTGTGATGGCGGCTCACGCTGTAGAATGCACTTTCGTTTTCTTGTACACACTGCATCCGTCCTTGTTATCTCGCGTACTTGATGGCACCCGTCAAGCAAAAAACTCACGCTTGCTTTTACCAAAGCCGCACACTTCGCTATTTCACTGCGGTGATCCTCTATCTTGTTACTTTTCTCTTCCTCACTTCCCGGCCAGCTCTCTCAATACCGACAGAGTTGTTTTGTCAGCTCTCCCAAGATGGCGGCCCCCATCCCAAGTTTCAGTTTCACTCTGGAAGTCTTATCGAGCGTCTCCCCCACCTGGGCTCCTACAGTGATTACCGCTGCCTCAGTGAAGCTTCACGGGATGTCCCCAGCACTAACCTTAGGTAAGCTAGATGCTGGTCTCTCGGCGAGCGTAGATGTTATTTTGCAGCCGGCACGCGATTCAGGCATCGGTAAGGGCGTTTCACTTTGTGGGCACCATCTTGGATCTTCCTTCTCTTTCCCACCGGGAGTTTTCCTCTTTGCTGTTTTACTTCACTTTGTTGCTGGGGTTGGGTCCGATACTCTGATCTTCTTCTTCCCCGATCGTTCCGGCGTCATTTGCTGTGTTTTTATTTTGGTTCCTCAGCTCATATTTGTTCTTTTTGTTGCACCATTGCCATCCAAGCCACGCACCCACACTGATGTAATTTCTTAAAATATTCCACAGATGACACCATGAAAAAAAATGATAATGGAAATTGAATATTACTTAATGACTTACGAGCTAACAACAATAACACAAGCCATATTTTACAAAGGCCCAAAGATGTCCCAGGTGTTGGATCGAAACACGTTGGTGGTAATCTTGTGTGTCACTGCTCAATTTTTGTGAACAAAGAAATACAGCATGAACAGTACAGCACTATTGGACGTTGACTTATATGAATATATTATTTATTTCAACTTGTTTCTGTTTTCCACAGGTAAACCACTCAGTGGGGTAATCTGAGCCCAAAACAAATACCATGTCTTCGAATGAGTGGGCTTATGGGAGCTGGGGCTGCAGACCGAAAGAGTAATAGCACTGTTCTATACTTTCATTTTCTAAGACAGTATACACACACATACATAGAGAGGAAAGTTTCAAAGGTGATGCCGCCTGTTGAAGTGCAACCCAGGCTTCCCTAGATAGTGTGGGATGCCAATTCCCCTGTCCTGCTCCACATTCGGAAGGAGGGCAGGTGGGAAAATTAGTTAGATGAGGAGGCGGGTCCACATTTAGGCAGCACCACCCCTAAGGTTTGACAGGAGATGTAGACCCCTCTCTTGAATATCCTCTCACAGAAATTGGTCACTTAGAGGATGTAGACACCCTAAATGTAGATAACCCATTGGCTACTACCTGTCTTCCCCTTTAATGCCCCAAACCTTTGTATTTAGGTGGCATCCCTGGATCTTAAAATTTAGATTTGATGGACAAGAAGATGATATGGACAAAGAAGAGCTGCTGCCTGAGAACTGAAGTCCTGCTGCAGAGAAATTGTTGCCAAACCCTGCCTGCTGCCTCAAGGACTCGACAATTGTGGTTGTTCAGTTTCATCCTTAACCTGTGAGGACTCCAAGAACCCACAAGCTTCTCCAGCCTTCGAGAAATCATCACAAACCTCCCTCAGAGAGAAGAAATCCCTCTGCTGCACACTGCAGGCACTGATCCCACAAAGTCCTGTTTGTCGTCTTGCTGCTCCAGGGTGACTCTGAAGCAGCACCCAAACCAGAAGAGGTATATCAACATTGTAGGGTCAGATCTGTCTCTCCACCAAGTTTGGAGACCTCAGCACCTACTGGAGCCGCACCATACCAATACCCGGGGTAAAAGACCCCCTTCAGCACCAAGCAAGATGAAGAGTCCATTGTAGACTCCACCTACCCTAGAAGCAAGCACCCATTGAGGAATGTTAAGACTCCTGATACCCATGATGTGAGTGGTCCACTGTCCTGAAAATATCTCTTCATATTGCCTGCTCCTAATCACTAGGACCGCTTGATGCACGGCTGACCAATCTGCTCTGTGCCCAGCCTGACCAGCCCCAGTAATGACAATCCAGCTGTGCTCCTATGGCCTGAGACCTGTGTGGCCTCCTCCCTTGAGTGGGACCCCCGGACTTATATTGAAATCCTCCTGTGCAGCGTATTTTCAAGAGGCCCTCTTCATCGTAGCGCACCAGCTACCAACACCCTTAGCACCCTGCTCCTGTCTGAATCCGGGATTCTTCCGACCTTCTGCTGCTGAAACATTGGGCCTAATACTACTATTGACCTAATACGAGAAGGTGAACTTTGTGAAAACATTGCCTGATTTTTTATGTCTTTTTCTGCTTTTCCCCATTGACTTCAATGGTGTGTGTTTGCACACAAAAATGATATGTTTTGCGAACTCTGAAAAATCATAACTCTAAAAGTACTTTCTATAACTTGAACTTCTTGGTCTTAAAAATTCAATAAAAATCAATAATATTGTTATAAATTGGTCTCAGATGTATTATTCAGTGTGTGTCTCATTTATTGACTCTGTGAGTACAATAAATGCTTAGCACTACCCATCTGATAAGCCTAATTGCTCACCAAAACTACAACAAACAGAGTGTTAGTAATATCTACGTTAACATCTGTAGACCAATAAGTGATCCCCGGACTCTCTGCACACTGTACTTCATTTTAATACACACACATAGAAATAGTTTGCCATAAGATTATTTTGCCTATTTTGTAATGAAGACTTTCAGTGTAATAATGCAGATACACAGCAACTCACTAAATCATAGAGACAATTATTCATACAGCTATTCACATACCCACTATTTCATTCATAGAGTAGATCACACCCTCACACGTTCACTCAGTCACTGACACACCTATTCACTGACCCATACTCCACTCACACACACTATCAGTTACTAATAATGGGCCTCACTCACTCAATCACAGATACAGTTAATCTCTACTCACTCGCCCATACACCCACTCACTTACCAATATAGCCAATCATATAGACACTTACTGACTGATTCTGCCACTCACATATCCACTCATAGACCTCTACAGCCACTTACATAGCCACTAACTCACCCATGCATCCATTCACACTAGTCCTACTAACCCATACAGTCACTCAAACAGGTACTCACTCACCCATATAGCCACTAACATATGTAGTCACTCACCAATGCACCCACTAACATACCCACTCCCTCATCCGCACTGCCACTTATACAACCATTCACTCACCCATACAGCCACTCATACAACCATTCACCCTGGCATATGGATGCTCACACATCTACTCACTCACTCATTTTTTTTTTTTTGTTTAAAATATTTTTATTGCAGGAATCCGTAAATCGTTACATAACCGGCCAACCTTATTTATCACGCCCGATCAATGAGACGCAACCCTCCGTTCCCCCACCGTAAGTTACTTACACAGCCATTCAGCCCACAACCCTAGGGTCGGGCGGCGAAATTCAATGGGGGCTCAGGAGGATGTCGAAGCTGGCCCGGAGAACCCGCTGTCCGTCATCTGCTTTTCCAAACAAACCCATAAACCCAAAATAACACCCCACTCTTAAAACACCCCAAACCCAGGTAAACCCTCCCCCTCCCCCGCCATCAGCGCGCGGCACCAACCGCCGCAGGATCTCCAAAAGGACCCACAGGGAAAGCAATAGATCTGAAAAGTGCAATCGTCTATCGGGACTCAGGGCGAGCCTCTTCCTCAAGCTCAGAGTCGCTGGGGGCGCCATAATCCCTAAGGGCCTGCACCAATATCTCCCATTCCAGCGCTGCCTCCTGTGCCTTCTCATTACGCTGCCTCCAAGCTAGCTGGTATCTGAGCGTACTCTCCCCCGCCGCCCACTTCAAAAATTCGCTGCGCCACCGGCTTCCCGTCGGACCAGCTCGTGCCTTCCAGTTCCTGGTCACCTCCCGTTTAGCAAGGAGTAGCCCCAGATCAATGAACTTGCTAGAAATTTTATTTTTGGGGGTATGAGGGAACCAGTGCAGGAGGCCCACCGCCGCGTCAAGCGATAAAGATCTCCCCGTCGTCTCCTCCAGGGTCTTCCCCACTTCCTCCCAATAGGATGACAACCCCGGGCAGGCCCACAGCATATGGAGGAGGTCCGCCTCCTGGGCCGGGCACCTGGGGCATTCCGCCGAAGTCGTACCAAAATATCGCCTGATTTTCACCGGGGTCAAATAGGCTCTATGGAGCACGTAGTAGTGGACCAATTGAAAGCGGGCGTGGCGTGTGCCCTTCCAGGCCCTCCGCACTAGCTGGGCCCAGGTCGTTTCCGGGATCTCCCTGCCAATGTCCTCCTCCCAGCGGTTTCTCAAAGTGGTGAGGGGAGCCCCTCATTGATCAGTCTGCCGTAAAGGCAAGTGACCGCCTTCACCGTGCCCGCAGACATCATCACGTATTGGCATACTGGGGATAAAGGAGGTTCCTCCTGCCCGCGTCTCCAGTGCGCCTGGATCGCTCGAACAAGGGCCGAGTGCAGCAAAAAGTCGCCGCGGGGAATCCCGAAGCGCTCGATGAGCTCCTGGAAGGGCAAGAGCGACCCGTCCTCGTATAGATCCCCGATTAGCTGCAAACCGGCGTCCTCCCAGGTCGCCAGCCGCGACCAATCACCCCCATGGGGCAGAGCCGTTAGCATCCCCAGTGGTATTTCAGGCGCGTACGGTGTTCGCAGGTGGCCCCGGGCGTGAGCTCGGTTCCAGCACAGGCGGATAGTCCGCTCCTCCATTGACAAGTCCTGCAAGGCCAACCGATGTCTCATCGCTATGAAGGAGAGAACATGCCTGGCCATGCCCGTTCCCCTCTTTTCTTCGGGGCCCCGGAACTCCCGGGCGATCTCCTGGGTGAAGGCCTGGAGCTGCGCCGCTAAATAATACTTTTCGAAGTCCGGCACCGCAAGCCCACCCTCCTCCTTCGGCCTCAGTAGGGTCCTGAGGGCCACCCGCCGGCGGCCCGAACCCCAAAGGAATCCGACAATCATGGATCGTAAAAGTCGAAACGTGGTCGGTGGGACCCAGATCGGTAGTGTCCGGAAATAATATAGCAACCGGGGGAGCGCCACCATTTTAAGCAAAGCAATCCTCCCAGCCACCGAGAGCGGTAGCGTGGCCCAAAAGCCCACACTGCCTCGAAGTGCTCGAATGCCCCGGGCAATGTTCCCATCCAGGAGGCCAGAAGGTTCATGATAGACATACACCCCTAGATACTTAAAGCAGTCGGGTTCCCATCTAATCTCCCTACTCAGAGTAGGGGTAGGGGTGCCCCTGCGGACCTGGAAAAGACAGGTCTTAGTCCAATTCACTCGGAGGCCCGAGACCTCCCCAAACTCCGTGAGCGCCGTCACAGCCCCATGTAGGGCATCTAGCGGGTCTTCTAGGAAGAGCAACAGGTCGTCTGCATACAGTGAGATGTAATGCAGGCCCGAAGGAGTCCACAGGCCCGTGTAATGGGCTCCCGACCGGAGATGCAGCGCAAGAGGTTCCACCGCCAGCGCAAAGAGCAGAGGGGATAACGAGCATCCCTGCCTCGTGCCTCGTTCCACCGGATATTGTGAGGATATCAGCGGTCCCGCCCGAACCCTGGCCGACGCCGAGGCGTACAGAACCCTGGTCCACCTGATGAAGCCCTCCCCGAGGCCGAACCTCCGCAACACAGCACAAAGGTAGTCCCATTCCAGGCTATCAAAAGCCTTCTCTAAATCCACTGAGAGGACAACCGGGCACGGGGCGTCCACAAGCGGTTCCCCTAGCAAGCGGAACAACCGGCGAATATTCATGGTCGTGTTACGCCTGGGGATAAAGCCAGCCTGGTCCTCATGTACCAAGGAGCTCATGTGGCCGAGCAGCCTCGAGGCCAGGATGCTGCTCAGTATTTTATAATCCACCGTCAGCATCGATAAGGGACGGTACGACCCCGGATCGGAGGAATCCCTTCCAGGCTTGAGGAGCGGGACCATCAATGCCTCACACATCGAGCCTGGGAGACGCCCAAGCCTCTTCGCCTCCCTGTATACTACCAACAATCTAGGGGCTAGGCGATCGGCATAGGCCGCATAGAACTCCCCAGGAAGACCGTCCAGGCCCGGGGTCTTATTTCTCGCCATCTTTTTGATGCCGCTACGGATCTCTCCCAATTCTATGTCGGACCCCAAGGCTTTCGCCACGTCCCGCTCCATTGTTCGGATCTCTAAAGGCCGCAAATAGTTATCGAGCAGGTCAGGGTCTCGGACCGAGCAACTGCGGTATAAGCGCTCGTAATATTGCCGGTAGCAGCTCAGAATCGCAGGCTGGGTGTACACCTGGGTTCCGTCTGCCCTGCGCATGGACGTCGTCAGTGAGGACTGCCTCGTAGGGTTGGCCAGCCATGCCAACAGCGCGCTCGACCTATCCCCCTCTGCGATGGACCGAACCGTATAGGCCTTATAGTCAAAACAGCGGAGCCGTTCGACCTCCGCCGCCACCGCCTCCTTCGCCTCCGCCGTGCGCGCTTGCAATTCGGGGAGTTGTCGATCCGCTGCCTCTAGGTCGGCGAGGATACTTCGCCTCACGCCGACCTGTTTAGAAATGCAGTACCCCCTCACCACCACCTTAAAAGCGTCCCACTCTAACGCTCTCGAGCTCGCGGTGCCACGGTTGGACGCAAAGTACTCTGAAATCGTATCACCTAGGTCCGCCTTGAAGACACTGTCCTCAAGGATCTCGGGCCGTAATTTCCAGGTGGGCACCGCCGGCACCCCGGGAAACCAGCCAAGGTCCAACAGGAGGGGGTTATGGTCAGAAATGGTCCTGGTCAAATATTCAGACCGGACCGCTGCTGAAACCAGTTCGGGCGAGCCAAGAAATCCGTCCAGTCGAACGTGCAATTCATGGAGGCTCGAGAAGTAGGAGTAATCCCTGGTTGTGGGGTGTTGCGCCCTCCAAATATCCGTTAGACCCCAGTGAGTCTGCCAGTCCCGACGATCCCTAGCCGAGCGACGAACCGGAGAATCGGGGAGGGGTGGATGCGAACGGTCAATATCTACATCCACTACTGAGTTGAAATCTCCACCGAGCAGGAGGGGTCCGGAGAGGCAATGGGCCAACGAGCCCGATAACCTGGAAAGGAAGGCAGTCTGGTCTACATTAGGAGCATACACACAGCAAACGTTTAGGTCTCTCCCTCCCAAAGTCCCCGAAATAGCCACATAACGCCCCTCTGGATCTATCACTGTGTTCGTGACCTGGAAGGGAACCCCAGCCCTAACCCAGATCAGCGCCCCTCTGGCATACGCAGAGTACGAAGTGCAAAAGACCTGCCCCCTCCACCTACGCTGTAAGGCTGCCCCTTCCGCCTTGTTCAGATGAGTCTCCTGCAGCAGCGCCATTTGTATTCCCCTACGCACTAAGTAAGCGTGGACCTTGTGGCGCCTGGACATAGTGTGAAGCCCCCGTACGTTCCAAGTAACACATTTCAGATTAGCTACCTCAGCCATTGTCCCATATTGTTCTCGCAAAGTCTCCCCATCCGGGTCCCAACAATAACAGGACATCGATCCTCACAGCACTGATGGCGGCCATTTTCCCCAACCATAACTTAACAACCCAAATATGAATCAACTCCCCATCCACCCTCCCCAGAACAGGACCCAAATAGCACCATCTAGTTCCCATCCAAACCATATTCTCCAACTATACCCTACTAATCCTGCAGTCGCCACCGCAGGAAGGCCTTAAGGGCCAGGTGCAGGCCGGGCGGAGGCAGTGGGCCCTCGACGCTCAGGCCACCAGGACTAACCGAAGCCCAAAACAGTGTCACAAATAAACCCCCTCGGGGCAAATCCAGGGCACCCCACCCTCCCTACCCCGGTAGTCAGCATCTCTGATCGACACCCGCCACCCCCTCGCCGGGCCCCCACCCAAAGTGAAGAAGCTCACCCCGTTACCCCTGTCCATCTAGAAGGTCCTCCGCCGATTGCGGTGTGATCACCGGCGTATGGTCACTGTCAGGCACGGATTCCTCGGAGTCCGTTGGACCCTCCTCGTCCTCAGGGACCGCTTCCTCCGCAATGGCAGCGTCCCGTGAACCAGACAGCACTGATAACACCTCTAGTACTCCCTTCCGCTCCGTCGATGTCTCTACAGTTGAGGGACCCCTCGAGCGGCCACGGCGACCCCGAATCCTCCTGGATCTCCGTCTCTGCTCCGGCTCCGCCACCTGTCGAGGCAAAGAGCCGGATCCACCTTTCCCCGCTCTATATAGTTCGAGCCAGTGACAAACGTCCTCTGGGGTATCGAAGAACTGAGTTTTGTCATCGACAATTATGCGGAGCCTCGCAGGATAGAAGAGCGAGTATTGGATACCCTCGCTCCGGAGCTCGCGCTTGACCGCCAGGAAGGAAAACCGTCTGCGTTGAGTTTCATAGGTGTAATCCGGGAAGATGTTCACCTGGCTGTTCGCCACTTTAAATGGCCCATTATGTCTGGCGACATTGAGGATGAAGTCTCTGTCCCTGAAGTGCAATAATCGCGCCACCACCGGTCGTGGGGCACGTCCCTGCTGCGGTGGCCTCGCCGGGACCCGATGGGCCCGCTCCAGGGTGTAGAAGGAGGATAGACCCTCCGGGGCCACCGTGTCTCGGAGCCAGGCCTCCAGATATGCCACCATGTCGCCATCCTCAATCTTTTCTGGCAGGCCCACCACGCGAATGTTGTTCCTCCTGTTACGGCCTTCCGCGTCCTCCGCCCTCTGCTCCAGGACCGTAATCCGGGATAAGGCATCCTTCATATCCGCGGCCAAGGTCCGCTGTGCCGGCTCCAAGGTTTTCACCGAGCCCTCCACTTCCTTGACCCGGTCCGAAAGTTTGCTGTGGTCCGCTCTAAGGAGACCCAGGCTCGTCGCTACCTGGGCAATGTCCTGCTGGAGGGCCGAGCGCGTGGTCGCTATTGCCTCTAGGACTCGGTCAAATTGCTGCTGCAGTGGTGCACCGCCGGCATCCTCGGGGCCCCCGCGTTCCTCCTTGTCCTGGGTCTCCGAGTCCGAGACAGCTGGGGCAGTCCCCTTGGCTCCTCTAGGTTTCCCCATGTTGCCGGCCGCTCTCCGTGCAGGTCTCGGAGCGGGCGCCTCCGAGTTCAGGCCCCGGCTATGACTCCCTCGGGTGCTAGGCCTCAGGTCGAATGCCGGAGATCCCCGTCTCCAGGGCCCGTTGGATCGTCTCAACCTTGGCTCACGCCACCAACACGGCGTCCGGGGGCACCGAGGAGGAGGCGGAGACAGCCGTCGCCAGGTCGGGCAGGCCCGCACGGCCGACGGAGTCCCGGAGTGGATGTCACCAGCTCCACCGGACGATTCGCGGCCCCAAAAGGTTGCGCCTCCCATGGAAGTGGGTCGGCCAGGAGAAAGTGGCCAAGTGCGGTGTAGGGAGTGGGGCCACCGGCGGGGCCTCCTGCCGTCCCCGCGTGGGATCCGCTAGGGTGTGGGCCTCCGTTCATCCGAGTGCAATCCCCGTTAAAAGAGACCGCTCTGACCGATGTCCAGCTCCGATCCCCACCGGGAGCCGGCAGAGCAGGGGATGCACCGCCGCCAACGACGTTCCTCCAGTCTAATGGATCTGGCCAGGGGGACAAAGAAGTCCGGGCGCCATGTTGGGTCGCACTGCGTGGTACCCCGGACTGCGATTTTCGCCGGGTCACCGCTCGTGCCGATCACGCCAGGGGCCCCGGCAGGTTTCCGTCGGGCCGGTCCGCAAAATGCGGGGGCTGGGGTGCCCCGCAGCCGCCGAATTACAGGATAATCATAGGCTCAGTCCCGGAGCCGAGCTCTCAGGCGACCATCACCATCGGCGCCCAAGCCACGCCCCATCTACTCACTCACTCATACAGTAACTCACAAACCCTCTCACATACCTATACATTGACTCATGCAACAACTCTCATACCCATTCAGCTACTGACTCACCTACTCACAAACACCGCTACTCAAAATCCACTCACTCAACCATATAGGCACTCATGTACACTCTCACTCACTGATATAGACAGTCAACACCTATACACACACCCATACAGCTACTCATGCACAGTCTCACGCACACATATACCCAGTTACACAGTCACTTATTCATAGAGTCACTCACCCATAGAGTCAGCAAAAGACACACAATTGATGGACGGAATGCTGAACAAATCAAAACATTCAGCCCCAGTCAAGAGATCTGGGGTAAATCCATCATTCTTTTGCTCACCATGCCAACCCAGTTTAGACCTGGCCATCTGCAAATCAGTCTTGACCCGGTGTCTCATGGGAACAGTCCAGTCCGAACTGCCAAGCCAGGTCCTCCCTGGACCAGAAACAAGCATCCTAGGACCGGTTTTGGGGTTTCACCCCTCTTCAGCCAGGATAGCTTGATTCCAGTGGCACAGTGAGCCCAGGACCCACGTCTGGGCATACCTGGCGCACTTAGGGCAAGAAAGCAAAAGACACACAATTGATGGACGGAATGCTGAACAAATCAAAACATTCACCCCCCAGTCAAGAGATGTGGGTTAAATCCATCATTCTTTAACTCACCATGCCACCCCAGTTTAGACCTGGCCATCTGCAAATCAGTCTTGACCCTGTGCCTCATGGGAACAGTCCAGCTCGAACTGCCAAGCCAGGTCCTCCCTGGACCGAAAACAAGCATCCTAGGAACGGTTTCGGAGTTTCACCCCTCTTCACCCCTGTAGATGATGAACAACATTACCACAACTCCACTAAAGAAAAAACCCACTTACTTTAAACATTTAAAAAGAAGAAAGATTTATTTGGTGCATAGTTACATGGTTGTACTCTTATTATTATTATTATTATTATTATTATATGTTCTTATATAGCGCTCAACTACCCTTGGGCATCTTGGCGCTTGCCTTGGGAACCCGTCCTGGTTTTTTCCCTGTGAGATAACCCGTTTTGGGCATCCCCAAGGTGAAAGCCAGGCATCCCACCGCGGGGGGGCGGTTGTGGAGATTAAGCAAGCTATTGCCCAGAGTTGCAGCGTGGGACCCATGATTAGAATAGGCACTGAGGCGAGAATATCCAGTCCGCGGAATTTATAGCCCAAGACCCTGCCGCGACGGGAATCGAACCCTGGTCCCTGACCAGTGCTCTGCATCGAGGTCTGCCGCTCTAACCATTGAGCCACACTTCTCCACTTTTGTCGTCTTTACTAACGTAACACTCACATTGTGACATTCTTCTGCATAAAAACAAAGAAGAAATCACCAAATTATAAAAACCCCAGGAACACAGCTTGATGAGGGGAAGTTTGCCTTATTACACCCATATATTAACATACTTTCTGATAAGTAGTTGACTACAGGTCTTCTCACTCAGGTATTGTGGGATATCAGTCATATTTTATCATGAATTTATACAAATATACACAGTATAAAATACACACACTCCCTCATTCTCTATTTTAATGTCCTCAAAATAATTGATTACTTAAAAAAATGATTGTGCTTTCTCTCTTACCCTTCTAGCAATCTATATTCCTCTTCCTTTCTACTTTCCCTTAGGCTTCCACATGCACCCATTCACAGACCCACTGAGACACTTGCACATCTACTCACATACCCACTGAGATACTAATGCACTCACTCACACACTCACTTACAAAGGTTACATGTTACAATTAGGAAATAAAATTAAAAAAGCCTTAGATTTTCACTTAAAAAGCAAAGGTTACAGGGATGTTATAGTTAGAAGATAACTTTAAAACACCATAGAAATTCACTAAAAATACCGAAGGCTACAAGAACATTATAGTTGGGAAATAGAACTAAAAATAGCCTAAGAAATTCACTGAAAAATCCAGTGGTTACAGGGATGTTATAGTTAGGAAATACAATTTAAAAAGCCTTAGAAATTCACTGAAAAAAACAAAGGTTACAGGGATGTTATAGTTAGACTCACATTTCACTCATTCAACACCAGTGAAATTCAGCAGTCATAGTTAGCTGAGGTAACTATAACTTACGTCCCCATAATGCACTGCTTCCAACCACACATATCACATCAATCATGACATGGTCAGTGACATCACCAATGAAATCTTCTAGTTATTGTGAAGTGCACTACCGCAAGATTGAAGGGGGTTGCAGCATGCTTATTTTGTCAGCGAGTCATGGATCAACATGTTGCCAGTGAACTGAGGGCAACTTTGGTGATAGCTACACTAGCAGGAGAACCAACATTGGGTACGTCCAATTAATGGCAACCCGCATGGGCAATATAGAACTACCAATCCCGTGATGCATCACACTTGCCTTCACTCACCTGAGGACAATGATGTCTTTTAAAAGGGAATGTATTGGTGATGAACGTTTGCCATTCTGTATGCTTGCTACCTTTGAGAAAGGATATGTAACCCGAAACTTATCAGGCAATGTACTGCTGTTTGTGTGAAACTTACCGGAGCCGCTCTGTGCAAATAAATGGCTTGCTTAAGGAGTGCACTTTGTGTGTGTGTGTATATATATATATATATATATATATATATATATATATATATATATATATATATATTCACTGAAAAAACCATAGGTTTCACACATGTTATAGTTAGCTGGACATTTTAATGATAAAAAACCAATGAAATTCCCCCGTTATAGTTAGTGCAGGCAACTATAACTCACGCGACCGCAATCCTCTGCTGATGACATATGTGTCTTTATGAAAAAAATAAAATAGTAATATATGTATAGCTAAAATTTAATGGAAGAAGACATGGGCAAATAAGTGTCTAAATACAGTATTAGCATCAGCAGAGGATTGCGGTCGCGTGAGTTATAGTTGCCTGCACTAACTATAACGGGGGAATTTCATTGGTTTTTTATCATTAAAATGTCCAGCTAACTATAACATGTGTGAAACCTATGGTTTTTTCAGTGAATATATATATATATACATATATATATATATATATATATTCACTGAAAAAACCATAGGTTTCAGGGGTGTTATAGTTAGCTGGACTTTTCACTTGTACAAAACCATTGAAATTCCCCCGTTATAGTTAGTTCAGCTAACTATAACTCGCGCGCCCGCAATGCACTGCTGATGACGTCGCATATTACATCACTCATGACATGGTCAGTGACATCACTCATGACATCACTGATGACATCTCAAATGACATCACTGATGACATCACTGATTACATCATCCAGTGAATGTGTGTTTTTCTGAAAATTAAATATGTTTTATATATGTATATCTCAAGGTCGATGGAAGAAGAAATGGGTATATAAGTGTCTAAATGGATGATTTGTTTTTGAAAAATTGATTGTGTAACTGACTGGTTAAGTGTATCATAGTGAATACATGGCTTAGTGAGTAATGTTTAAATATGTAAATATCTGTATCAGTCTCTCACTTTGTGTAAAAGTGGCTGCATGGGTTGGTGAGTAGCTACATGGGTGTCTATATAGGTTATTAGTTGTTTTTTTGAGTATCAGTCTGAGTGTCTGCATGGTTCGGTGGGGGGTATTACGTAGTGCATAGGTGCATGAATGAGTGACTCACTGTTTGTATGTGTTGAACACAGCATGTGTGCAGGACTGTATGGGTGGATGAGTGTGTGTATGGGTGTGTTAGTGAGTGAATGACTGTCTCAATAGTGTCTTTATGAGTAACTACATATGTTTTAAACTAGTATATGTGACTATTGGTGTATATATGTGAGTATATGTGAGAGTGAGAGATTGAAAGAGTTCCTGTATGAATAAGTATGTGTTTCTATAAGTGATTGTTTAAAAGACTAAGTATGTGTAAGTTTCCGTAGAAGTAAGTATGGTGGTGTGTGTATAACTGTATATGCAAGTAAATGTATGTTTGATTCTTTATTAGCATGAGTGACTATGTGTGTGAGTAACTCTATGGATGAGTGGCATTGTGTAACAGGATGTATAGGTGTATGAGTACATATGATGAGTGAGTACATGTATGAGTGACTGTATAGGACTGTTGGTGAATGAGTGGATGTGTATGTGGATCTTAGAATTACTGAAGAGGTTGTTGTAACTGGTATTGGTATGTCCATTGTTTTGAAAATTTTAGTCTCTATTTTTGAATGTGTGTATCAAAGGTTATATTAGGGTGAGAGGAGGTCTGCCACTCTATCACAAGGATGATGTCATCAGTGATGTCATCAGTGATGTCATTTGAGATGTCATCAGTGATGTCATGAGTGATGTCACTGACCATGTCATGAGTGATGTAATATGTGACGTCATCAGCAGTGCATTGCGGGCGCGCGAGTTATAGTTAGCTGAACTAATTATAACGGGGGAATTTCAATGGTTTTGTACAAGTGAAAAGTCCAGCTAACTATAACACCCCTGAAACCTATGGTTTTTTTCAGTGAATTTCTGAGGTTTTTTAAATGCTAATTTCTAACTATGCCTACAGAGATAGGACATGTGAAGAAAGAAGAAAAAATGCACAGAAAGAAACAAAAGAAGTGCAGAAAGAAGCAACAGAAGTCCTCAAATACGAAGATAAGTGCAGGAAGAAGGATAACGTGCAGAAAGAACAAAAAGAAGAGCAGAAAGAAGCCTTGTTGCAAAATCATCCTGTACCCTCAACTTTTTCAGACGGATACTGGTGGTAACTGAGTCTGACTAACCAGTCCTAGAGCCAGTGCTATGTTAAAAGACACTTAGAATACAGTGAAAACACCTACATACACTAGGGAACATTATGCGTTGGGGTCCCCCTGTGATTAGCATGACCTCCTCTGTAAGCCCCTAGTGTATAATAGGGCATGGGGATTAAAACTACCTCTTAAAACAGGCCACAGGGCGTTTTTGCACACGTTAACTCAGGCCCCGTCCCCTCCCTTCACCACTGTGTAAACACGCCCTGTGTCCATTTTTAGTTGGGAGATTAAGTTCATTTGAATCCTGAGGGTCCCTAGGGTCCAACTAGCCCACTAGGTACCTCCAGTAAGTGCCACAGAGCTGCGTTGCAGAGAGGTGTAAAAAGTGGCACGGCCTGGACCACCTCTCTGCAATGCAGCTCAGTGGCGCTTACTGGAAGCACTTGGTGGGCTAGTTAGCCCCCAGGGGCCCTCAGTATTGAAGGGAAATTATATCCCCAATTTAAAACGTGCCATAGTGCGTGTTTGCACACGTCACCTCAGGCCCCGTCCCCTCCCTTCACCACTGTGTAAACGCGCCCTGTGGCTGTTTTAAGTTGAGAGATTAAGTCCCCCTGAATCCTAAGGGTCCCTAGGGTCAAACTAGACCACTAGGTACCTCCAGTAAGCGCCACAGAGCTGCATTGCAGAGAGGTGTAAAAAGGGGCTTGGCCTCAGAACACCTGGCTGCAGCGCAGCTCCCTGGCGCATACTGGAGATGCCTGTTGGGGGCGCGAGTGCTGCACGGAGGGGGCATGGCCTCCGGCACGATGCCAGTCTTTTATTTATTTTAGTTTTTTAAGAAGGGGGGCTGTTTGGTTCCCCTTCTTATTCTAATTTATTGGCCCTGATGACCCCATCCCCCAGGGCCAGTCTCCTAATTATATTTTTTTGACCCCAATCCCCAGGTCCGGCCACTGTTTTTTATTATTTTTAAAAAATATATATTTATAGACACACCTAGGACATGCTGGACAAACCGTACGTACCTATCACCATGACGATTTGCGTGATATTCATTAAAAGGCGACTATGCATGCAATGAATCCACGTGGAATGTATTTACACCACTAGTGAAGCTCTGACATGTCTGATGCCCTACCGTGCCTAATCCTGGTAGACACCCTTGTCGTTTATTTATACAAACATGGGTAGCTATTGACGGGCACATTTAATACACATGCACACCAAGCCATTCAAAGGGGATTCGACAAAAATTCGACCAAAACTATGCAAGAAACCCCCCTCACGGTTAATAAAACACACATCCACTGCCGGATGTGTAATACTTTTTATTTTACTCTCTGGAAAGGGGACGAACATCACTTGAGAGTCACAGCGTGCTCCTGACAGAGCCCAATGCTGTGTTACACCCACCATTGCCTGCCGAGTGCCACACACCTCTGTGTTGTATTCCACTAGCTAGTGCATATGCTATGACACTCTCTAGCCCATGTGCACTGTAACACCACCCCGTGAATATGTCATGCCACACTTGTCTTCGCACGGGTTATATTGCCCCATCTAACGTGCCTTTCTCGATGCCTATGTTATAACGCACAGTACTATGCCATACATATTACAATCTGGGATCCATATCTTTGTCACAGTGCATATGCAACGTTACACTCCCCAGCACATATTTTATATTACAACTTTAGAGACTAGTTAGGTTACACAACACTGCCCTGTGCATATTACACTCCAAGGCGCATATCGCATAGCACGCGCTAGTGCCTGTGCTATCTCGCGCTCTCCAATGAATCTGTCATTGCGCACAATGTATTGCATATTATATTTCACGCCCGGTTCATCTTATATCACACTTTTTGGTGCATAGTTTATACCATACACTATATCTAGTTTTCATTTTCAATCGTGCTCTCAGGACTATGTTCTATATAACACTGTGTTCACCTACCCTTTTCACGGGCATTACATTTTGCGATAGGGGGTGGAGGGTCAGGGGGTGTTTCTGCCAAGTGAGCCCGGAGTCACAGTCACAAACGTCCTCTTCTTCCTGAATAAAAGTGAGATTATGCTGCATACTTGTTCATATTTTAAGTAGTTCGCACAGACACAATGTTTTAAAAACAATAAAGTTCCTAATACCCGCCTTCTCTGAACAGTTAGCTTGCTGCCCCATCCCCTTCCTCCCTATCCTCTGTTGTGTGAATCCATGGACTAGCCTCCTCCCTCCTGCCATGCATGGTCTGATGTGCTGCCACTGCCCTCAATTTAGTATGATGTACCAGTCCACTCCTCCTGCCCTCCATTGCCCAATTCTATGCCCCATCATTGACCTCCTGCTTAAACTCTGTGCTTAGCTTGCTGCCCCTATTCTCCTTCCCCCTGCCCTCCGATGTCTTTGTGCATGCCCCTGCTCCATCCTTTTTGCCCACCATGTCCCATGGACCTGCCACTCCTATCTACTCTGAGTGTTCTGTTGAGCTGCCACTCCCCTCCCACCTGCCTAGCATTGTCAGATGACTGTAACCTGTCCCTGTCACCTCCACCCTGCCTGTCCACATGCCATGCCCCTATCCTCTTCCTCCTGTCCTACATGGTCCATTGTACTGCCACACCCTTCTGCCCTCCCTGGTCTGTTGTGCTGCAACTGCTCCTCCTGCCTGCCCCGTGTGGTCTGTTGTGAGGTCCCTTCCCCTGAACTTTCTTGTCTGTGCACAGGTCCTGACCCTCCCTTCTATCCTCCATCGTCCTTTGTGCATGCCCCTCCACCCTCCTTCTTGCCCATCATAGCCATTGTGCTGCCACTAACCCTCCCACTTGCCATGCATGGTCTTCTGTGCTGCCATGGCCCCTCCCACCTTCCCTGTGTGGTCAGTTAGCTGCCCCTGACCCCCTCCCACCTTCCCTCCATGGTCTGTGTGTATGCCATCACAGTCTCACTGTTGCTCTTCATGGTGTGTCTTGCTTCTAGTGCCCATCCTGCCTGACCTCCATGGCTATCTTGCTGCTCCTGCCCTGCCCCCTTGCCCCCAGCCCTACTCCCTCCCTCCTGGCTTGTCTGTTCCATTGTAATGCCCCTGATCCGTCCCTCCTGCCCTTTATGGTCTGTTATGCTGCAGCTTTCTCTCCTGTCTGTCCATTATGGTCAGCTAGCTACCATTGCCTCTTGCCCCTCTGTTCTCTGTTGTCCATGTGCATGGTCCTGTCCCCTCCCTCTTGCTTTCTATGGATTGTTGTGCTGCACTCCCGTCCTGCATGCCCTGTGTGGTGTATTGTGCTGCTGCAAACCCTGATGCCTGCCCTGCAGGGTCAGTTTGGTGCACCTCTCCATGTCCCTCCTGTCCTCTGTTATCCAAGTCCATGTCCCTATCCCATTTCCTTCCATGATCCAATGTACCATACTTGCGAACATTTTGAACTTGGTAAGAGGGAGATTTTGAAAAAAAACTGGGGTATTGATTTTCCCCTTTGAGTTACATTGAAAAAGAGGATATTGTAGACAGGAGACAGATCAAATAAAGCCCATTTGAGCTTAAAAACATTGGACGTTTCCTGGCTGAATCGGGTCTGTTGGCATGTATGGTTGTACTACCATTGCCTCTTCCTTCTGCGCACAATGGTCTATTACATTGCCACAGCCTTGAAGGAGGGTAGATTTTGTATCACAGGGGGCCCCTGGCCCGTTCTGTCCACACCTGAAGTATGAGACCCTTGTCCTTGCCCTGCCAGCTGCATTTGTAGGCCGTATTAAATTGACCAGCGGGTCCTGTGTTGCTATATAATTATCCTGAGACATTCTTACCACTCAGCCAGCATAAAACCCCTGTCTAGGCCCTTCTGTTCAATATGTAGGCCTCTTTGTTAAATTGACCATAGCTCTGCAATTTTAGTGTATAGCAGTCTGAAGGCAGGTCTGCGAGGCCTTCTGATCCAAACTAGTAGCCCCCACCCTACCCGAGTGCTCCGTGCTCGGTATCAAAGTTCAACATCCCCCTGAAGCTGTCGACATACAGTAGGCTGCATCCTGGACTGGTACTTGCTTCCTGGGCAGGTTTCCCGCTTTTAAGGAAGTGGCAACCGCAGAGCGTCAAGTTAGGAGAACTGAGGAGATTTTATACATGAATATATTGAATTCCCGTACAATACCCATTATTTTCTGCTTGCTCTATGGAACTTACGATAAGCGATTGGCCTGAGAGACTGACCTTTTCACCCAGTCCATTGTCAGCATTAAGTGGGTAAATGACGAAATGTCTGGTAAAATCTGCAGACGAAGCTTTTGGGTAGCATACGTAGGTAGATGTAGCGTGCAAAGGAGCCCACAAAATGATATAAAAAGGGAGCACCCACAGATATCGACGGACTACCTCGCCGTCTGTATGTAGGTTAACAGGCAGTGCAGGTTTTCCCCAAGAGCTGGGAGCTCTTGTCTTCCTTTGCTTAAAATGTCTTGCTCTGCTTTGCTTGAAGTATCTTATTCTATTTTACCTATATGAAATGTCATGTTATGTTTAACCATTGTTCTCTTTACTTTTGCATTTAAAAGATTTTGTATTGTAATTGCAGGAATGCTTGCTCTAAGAGTAAACGTGAGTGTTCCTAGGTAACATTTTCCTTGGTGTAACTTGTTTCTCATGATGCATTTATAGATGTGTTTTCTCTCTCTCTCTGTTAGTACATTAATTGAGATACAGAGAATATTATGACAGCTGTATGATTATCTGGATTCTGTATTTTGTACTTTATGTCTCTATTCTGCGGTTTCTTTGAAGTTGCATCTTCTCATTAAACTGCCATTGTATTCTGCCTCTAATTCCATGTCTCATATGTCTGTTTTCTTCATTTTTGGAGCAAGCGTTCCTAGGCACCCCGGCTCAAATTAAGGTGCACCTTTTGTCCCTGACTCACTCTCCTGCTCAGTTCTGTGGTGGCTCCCGGGGATCTGGGGACCGCCCCTAGCTTCCTTGACCCGTAATAGATCTTCCCTCCAACAGCCTCTCTTGCAAGTCCTGTATTGTTGGTTTGTTGCCCCTGCCCCCCTTTCCACTGCCCTCCATAGTCTGTTGTGCTTCCACGGCCCTTCCTGCCTGCTCAGTGTGGTTAAATTGTTGCCTTTGCACCCTCCTACCTGCCTTCAATTTTCAGAGCCCGTGCCCCTGGCCTCTGCCTCTCAACAGTATCCTAATGAACAACTAGATTGCTAACATTCTATATTTATTACAAAAGTGTGGAACGCCTGACATCATCTTGATGTAATCAAAACTGTAATACCTAGAGCATTTCCTTTAGAAATTACATATATGAGAGGGTCTTATTGGCATCAAAATTATGGTTAGTGCTCTAAAAGACTAAAATAAGGACATATTTTCTGAGTTTTCAAATAGCGACAAAGCACTTTTAAATTATTTGTTATCTTTATGTTTTTTTATCCAGTTGACCACTTGATTAAATGTTGCACTTAGGGGAGAGGATGTGGTGTTACTTCCAGAACTGCAGACTTTGCAACTGGGGAACCAGGTTGAAGTTTCTGCTTCAGCTCGACATTCTGTGATTCTGGTCAAATCACTTAGTCTCCCCATGTCTACAACCAAAATGAATTTGTTCTTGTGTGATGTAACCAATGCTCATGTAAAGCACTCCAATACCTGACAAGTCTGCACTATATAACACTGCAAAAACACAAAATAATAAGTGTTTTGCACACTTCTGTCATTGGGCTATATTTGGGCTACATCTGGGTGATTTTGGGCTACATTTGGGCTCTTTTGTCTCCGGTGGCCATCTTGGGAGATTTATTTGTTATGAAGTTTCCTAATTTCCTCATGTACTGCAGTCTCCTCAGTAGGAAATGCTTTCAGTTTTTTACTTTGATTCCATCATGAAGGTATTCAGATATGTCACACATTTGCCATAAATTCTGAATGTTAGCACTCTAGTTGCTCATTAGATCACTGTAGTAAAACTACTGCACCATGGAAGTCTGCTCCTGGTATTAAAAGTGCATGTTTCAGTCTGCATGTCAGAATTTTTTAATGAAATAGAAGAGGATTTGAGAAGTCACTCAAAATGTGCCCTCATTTTCTTTCTTCAGCATTAATCATAATTTCTATGGCAAAATGAACCTCCTCATTGTGTTCCTTTTTAAATTAAATGTTTTAAGTGTTACCAGTTTATTCCAATCAAGATGGCTTCAGGTGTGCCATACTTTTGTCATAATGAAGACAGTAAGCGCTCTAGTTGTTTTTAAGAACATTCTGGGACATTCTGTCATTGGGCTATACTTGGGCTACATCTGGGTGATATTTGGGCTACATTTGGGCTCTTTTGTCTCTGGTGGCCATCTTGGGAGACTTATTTGTTATGAAGTTTCCTAATTTCCTCATTTACTGCAGTCTCCTCAGTAGGAAATACTTTCAGTTTTTTACTTTGATTCCATCAAGAAGGCATTCAGATGTGTCACACATTTGCCATAAATTCAGAATGTTAGCACTCTTTTTGCTCATTAGATCACTGTAGTAAAGCTACTGCTCACCAGGGAAAACTGCTGCTGGTATTGAAAGTGCATGTTTCAGTCTGCATGTCAGAATTTTTTAATGAAATAGAAGAGGATTTGAGAAGTCACTCAAAATGTGCCCTAATTTTTCTTTCTGCAGCACTAATCATACTTTTTATGGAAAAATGAACCCCCTCATTTTGTTCCTTTTTAAATTAAATGTTTTAAGAGTTACCACTTTAATCCAAGCAAGATGGCTTCAGGTGTGCCATACGTTTATCATAAGTAGGACTGTTAGCGCTCTAGTAGTTCTTTGGAACACTCTGGGAAGCTGCAGTAGAACACAAAGGAATCAACTGACAGTCTCTGCCCTTGTTGGATGTACATGTTTTACTGAGAATGTCAGACTTCATTCTCACATGACTGAGAAAGATAATGTGAATTTACAGAAAATAAGCTCTCAGTTTAGCCTATAGATCACCTTCCAAACCTCTGTGGTAAAAGCATGAGAAAATATTTTTCTCTCAATCATGATATCCCAGCAGAAGGCTTTTTCACATGGTGAAATCACCTTAGAACATACCACAATTCCTAAAATGAGTATGGTACCATCAACAAATGATTTATAATGTAACTAAAGTCTTAAAACCTTCTATTAACTGCAATGCTTTTTAATGAGGTGCTATCATGTATATTGGTCCCAAGATGGCTGCCAACACTTCTTGGATGAAGTGCTGACAGCCAATCAGATCTCAGGATGAGATGTGTGGTTAGGCTCCGCCCACATATATATATGCTTTTAAATGCTATTTTCTCAGGAAATACTGAACAGATTTACACCAGACCTGCAAAAGGCACTTCCTTGACCTTATGGCTACCTCTCTGCCAAATTTCAAGTAATTCTGTTCAGCCGTTCGGGCTGTAGCTGTGTCTAAAGGTCCTATGGAAAAATGCATGGGAAAAACGCGTTTTGGGACCCCCTTTTTTCTCGGCCCCTGCTCGTTGAATCCCCCCGAGACTTTCAGGGTAGGAGCGGAGCGTAGCGCCCCACCTATTTTGAAAATTTCGCGAGGATTCGTCGACCGGCGCCAAAGTTATTCCAAATAGAATGTTGCGGATTTCCTATGGAAACAGGGTCCTAACTATAACTACCCACTGGCGACCGCCAGTAGGTAATAGATAGATATATATATATATATATATATATATAGCTATATATATATTATCTACTGGCGGATGCCAGTAGATAGTTATAGTTAGGACCTATTTTCCACAGGAAATCCGCAACATCCTATTGGGAATATCTTTGGCGCCAATTGACGAATCTTCGCAAAATTTTCCAAACTTTTGGCCAGCTCCACTCCTACCCTGAAAGTTTCGTGGTGATTCGTCTAGCGGGGGCCGAGTAAAAAAGGGGGGTCCCAAAATACGTTTTCCCCATGCAATTTCCCATAGGATCTGTTGTCGCAGCTACAGCCCGAACCGCTGAACGGAATAACACCAAATTTGGCAAAGAGGTAGTCCTCAGTTCAGACTCATGCCTTTTGCTTAAATTGTGTAAATCCGTTCAGTAGTTCCTGGGAAAATTAGAGTTAAAAGTACATATATATCTATGGCCGGGGAGGATCCGTGGATCTTCCCCGCACCCTCCCCGAAACCTCCCGAGCATGAGCTGAATGCTAATTGGCTGCCAACACTCTGAATCAGGAAGTGTTGGCAGCCATCTTGTGCCTCGGTACAACCGAGGCACAAGAAAGCACAAAAACAAAGACACAGAACGCAACAAGGGGGCATGGTAGAAACACCCTGACCCCTTAGGCCTGCTCAGGGGGTCCCACAAGGACCCCCAAGGCCAAAAAATATATATTGTTTTTTAAAAATCGCGGGATGCGCGTAGGGTCCGCGCATCCCGCTAACGGAAGAAAAAACCAAGCGCGGACTCCTGCGCTTCATTTAGATTTAGCCCCCGGGAGGCCAAGTCCCGGGGGCAATATGGTTTTATAATGGGGGCCCAGAGGGGCCCCCCAGCCCCGGGGACCGCCACCCCCCAGGGCTTATGTTAATGTATGCAGGGGGGACATGGCCCCCCGCAGCCACCCCCGGGGCTTTTTAAAAAAAAAAAACCCTGTGTGGGGGGGCTCGAGCCCCCCCACATGCCCCGGGGACTGCCACCTCCCCGGGGCACTGAATATTTAAAATAGGGGGTCCGTTATGGACCCCCAAGCCCCGGGGACCACCACCCCCTGGGGCTTTAACTTTAGTGGGGGGGAGCCGCACGGCCCCCCCTGGAGCAAATGATGGCCCTGGGGACCGCCACCCCCCAGAGCCGGCTCCTGCAGTGTCCCGGGGTGCCCACCCCCGGGACACTGCTGTTTGCTATGGCAGGGTGGGAGCCTTGCGGCTCCCATCCTGCCATAGCAAACCGCTTTGGTATTTGGAAGAGAGAGCAGGAAACCTGCTCTCTCTTCCAAATACCAAAGACGATAGCTTTTCCACACGGGGAGCAGCATGTTAGCTGCTCCCCGTGTGGAAAAGCAATGCCGGCTCCCGCAGGATGCGGGAAGCCGGTGGGGCCGTGGGGGATTGGGGACCCCCCCACGGCCCCCAACAAAGGCCAGGCCCCGGGGGATGAGGTCCCCAGGGCCATAAGTGGGGCGCTCCACTAAGCGCCACGGAGCTGCGTTGCAGAGTGTTGTAAAAAGGGGTGTGGCCTGTGAACACCTCTCTGCAAGGCAGCTCCCTGGCGCATACTGGAGGTACCTGGTGTGCTAGTTGGCTGCCAGGGGACCTCAGGATTCAAGGGGACTTAATCCCCCAACTTAAAACACCCCACGGGGCGAGTTTGCACAGTGGTGAAGGTAGGGGGTGGGGCCTGAGGTGAGATCTGTGCAAACACACACTGTGGCACTTTTTAAGTTGGGGAATTAATTCGTCTTCAATCCTGAGGGTCCCTGGGGACCAACTAGCCCACCAGGTACCTCCAGTAAGCACCACGGAGCTGTGTTGCTGAGTGTTGTAAAAAGGGACGTGGCCCCTGAATACCTCTCTGCAATGCAGCTCCCTGGCGCATACTGGAGGTACCTGGTGTGCTAGTTGGCCCCCAGGGGACCTCAGGACTGAAGAGGAATTAATTCCCCATCTTAAAACGCGCCACAGGGCGTGTTTGCACACGTCACCTCAGGTCCCTCCCCCTTCCTTCACCATTGTACAAATATTCCTCTAAAATCAGCCGAACTACGAATTCCGATTTACTCACCTGTAATCAGGAGAGAACCCAGTGCTGCATCTTTTAGCCCAGCACTGACCCTGAAAAGTAATTCTAAGTGTACTTACCAGTAACTTGTATTTCCTTCCATAGGAATACATTGTGTGGTTTTCACCAGAAAATTTTCTAAGTGTCCATTTTTGAAATGTACAAATATTCCTCTAAAATCAGCCGAACTATGAATTCCGATTTACTCACCTGTTATCAGGAGAGAACCCAGGGCTGCATCTTTTAGCCCAGCACTGACCCTGAAAATATTTCTAAGCGTACTTACCAGTAACTTGTATTTCCTTCCGTAGGAATCCATTGTGTGGTTTTCACCAGAAAATTTTCAAAGTGTCCATTTTTGAAACATACAAATATTCCTCTAAAATCAGCCGAACTACGAATTCAGATTTACTCACCTGTTATCAGGAGAGAACCCAGGGCTGCATCATTTAGCTCAGCACTGACCTTGAAAAGTAATTCTAAGCGTACTTACCAGTAACCTGTATTTCCTTTCATAGGAATCCATTGTGTGGTTTTCACCAGAAAAGTTTCTAAGTGTCTATTTTCACAAATTAAAAATATTCCTAAAAAATCGTCTGTATGACTTAAACACATTCTTTCAACTGTTTACAGGAGGTTGGCCAGTGCTGGATCCAGGATCCACCACTGAGTAAGAAAAAGTAACGATAACACTACTTACCTGCTAAGTGCATTTTCTGCCATAGGATCACATTGGTGATTCTATGGGAAAAAGTTTCTAAGTGTCAACTTTTAAAATACAATAATATTCCTTAAAAATCACTACTGTAACCAAAGCGCTTTTACTCAACTGTTTACAGGAGATGTCCTAGGACTGAATCTAGGATCCAGTCTTGTGGTTAGAAAAGTAATCCATAAAGTAACTAATTGCATTTAACTAGAAATTCACATTGAGCTCAATGTTGCTTTGTGTTTGAAATTGTGTTGCCCATTGCAACAACTGTAACTACTGTAGTTAAAAGTCTGTTGCCTATTTGCCAAGTATTTAAACTAAAGTAATTCATTCTGAGAAAGTATATTTTGTATTGTAATGTATAATGTAATTATAATGTAATTAAAAAAATATATCTAATAATAAATAGTTTAAAAAATGTAGTAAATCAGTATCAAAAAAATCAGTATAACAATTAATACATTCAAAATTGTCATTTGGAAAACCTTTGAAATTCACTGAAAAAACCATAGGTTTCAGGCCTGATATAGTTAGGAATTAGCATTTAAAAAACCTTTGACATTCACTGAAAAAACCATAGGCTTCAGGGGCGTTATAGTTAGGAATTGGCATTTAAAAAACCTTAGAAATTCACTGAAAAAACCATAGGTTTCAGGGGCTTTATAGTTAGCTGGACATTTCCCTCATACAAAACCCTAGAAATTCCCCTGTTATAGTTAGTTCAGCTAACTATAACTCGCGCCCCCACAATGCACTGCTGATGACATCACATATTACATCACTCATGACATGGTCAGTGACATCACTGATGACATCACTGATGACATCTGAAATGACATCACTGATGACATCACTGATGCCGTCATCCATGTGATAAATTAGTGCATCTTCTCACACCCTTTGATATACTCAATCAAAATTTCAGACGTCCATTCTCAAAACCATAGATACTCCAATACCAAAATAAACATACCCACTCATTGACTCTTAGCTCTGCACACACATCCAATCACTCACCTGTACAGTCACTCATACTTACAGTCACTCAGTACAGGACTATCATATGCATTTATACACCTACATAGACACTCACACACCACCAATCATCCATAGAGGTACTCACACCTAGTCAGTCGTGCAAATAATTAATCACACTCCCATTTACTCACCTATGCAGTTATACATACACAAGTTCACTTACTCATAAAAATAGTACCACATTCTTACGCTCTTATACAATCACTGATACAAGCACATACTCATCCATACAGCCACTCTCACAATCACACACTCTCACATATACCCACTGATATACTCTTACACACATATATACTGCCTTTCACATATGTAGTTACTCACACATGTACCACTGAGATATACATTCAATCACTAAAACACCCATACATACACTCACCCAACCATACAGTCCATCACAGATGCACTCTTAAAACCATGCACCCATAGAATCACCCACTCACACATGTATGCACAGAGTCACACACACCCCACCCACACAAAAACTCAGGCACCCAAACAGATACTCAGACAACCAATCAATAACCCATAGAGACACTCATATAGCTATTCACAAAACCATGCAGCCTCTTCTACACCAACAGACAGACAGATACAAACATTCACACAGTTTAGTCACTAGTCTGCAGTAAGATACGTTTAATGACTCACTTATAGAGTCAGTCACGCACCTACTAAATCATCCATTCACACACTTATACACCCACTCATTCTTCCATAGGTTTTTACCTATATCTATATTAAACATATTTAAAATTTACAGAAACACACGCTCACTGGATGACGTAATCAGTGATGTCATCAGTGATGTCATTTCAGATGTCATCAGTGATGTCATCAGTGATGTCACTGACCATGTCATGAGTGATGTAATATGTGACGTCATCAGCAGTGCATTGCAGGGGCGCGAGTTATAGTTAGCTGAACTAACTATAACAGGGGAATTTCTAGGGTTATATATATATATATATATTCCAATTTCTCGTACTGCACACCATTCTTTTCTTGGAAAACAGATGATACGGACCCAAGTTCGTAGTGCTGTAATTTTATTTTAGTTTAACGCCCAGCACCAACCGCCATTACGCGTTTCGGTCTCACACAGACCTTGATCACATGACGCGCTTTCGTCTTCCTGAATGCTATTTAAAGTGACAGTGCAATACAAATTTCTAATATAGTAGACATAGAAGATGAATTCAAAGCAGCAAAATAACGCCAAGCAAAAGATTGTAAATGCAAATAGATGTTAGGTGCAAGAATAAATGATAAAATATCATTATCAACAATATTATAAATAAAGAAATAAATATTTAAATATTTAAAATAGTTGTAAAATTGCTAAAAACTGCCAATAAACAGCATGTTAGTAGCTAAGAACAGATAAATATACATTGAAAAGAAATACATTCATAAAATATGAAAATATCTTCTCTCTGCTGAATATTTTTGATAAACTAGCCATAAGCATATACCTGTAACAATCTATTGGCAACGTTTGCTGCTAACATTATTATGCCCAAGTGGGTCTAATAAAACCATTATGTCTATAGCATCAAGTGCAAATATCAGTGCCACCATATGTGCAAAAGTGCAAAATATAAATATATATAAAAAAGAGGAAAAGTTAGTTAATATATATATATATTACTTACTGGCAGTCGCCAGTAGGTAGTTATAGTTACAATCTGGTTTCCATAGGAAAAGCATTTTTTGATTTGCTAATAACGTTGGCGTTGTTTGATGAATCCTTGCGAAATTCTTCAAAACGAAAGTCTATCTAGGTCAGCTCCTATCCTGAAAGTTTGGGGGTGATTCGTGAAGTGGGGGCTGAGAAAAAGGGGGGTCCCAAAACCAAATTAATTTCCATAGGAAATTATGCAACGAGCTACAGCCTGAACTGGTGAACGGAATTACCCCAAATTTAGCAAAAAGGTAGAGCTTGGTTCAGAAAGCAACCTTTTTTTTAAATGGTGTAAATCCGCTCAGTAGTTGCTGAGAAAATAGAAAAATGAAAGTTTCGATATCTGGGTGGAGCCTAAGTCCCAAGCACAAGCTTCACTGTGATTGGCTGCCAACACTCCAAACCAGGAAGTGTTGGCAGCCATCTTGTGACTCGGTAGTAGCGAGTCACCAGAAAACAGAGAAACAAAGGTATAAAACAAGAGAAGGGGGCAGGGTAGAAACACCCTGACCCCATAGGCCTGCTCAGGGTGTCCCAGAAGGACACACAGGGCCAAAGAAAGCATTTAAAAAATATATATATATATATATCGGCGCAATTTGTGCTGGGGTCACAGGTTCCCACATTTTATTTCAATGAGACCCTGGGGTGGGCTGGGTCCTGGGGGCAGTTCTTAAAAAATAAAAGTGGGGGCTCGCTGGGGCTGCGGGGGCCCGCTGGGGTCCCTGCAGACCCGGGGCTTCACTCATGTTGGGAGGGGGGTTGCGCGGCCCCCCTCCTGGAGCCCTCCATGTGCTGATAACTTTGGCGTCGTTTGACGAATCTTTACTAAATTTTCCCAAAAGTTTCTCTTTTTTGATCAGCTCGTATCTTGAAAGTTTAGTGGTGTATTGAGGACGTACAAGGTTGGTTGTTGATTGAAAGCAAGTTTATAGCAAGATATTTGCACCCACGACCGGAGCCATCCAGCTGCAAAGACATATTATAGGGTGTTTGGTCAAGGGGGGCTGAGAAAAAATGGGGGTCCAAAAAAGTGTTTTGTCAATGTATTTTCAATAGGAAACATTAGACAAGGCTACAGGTCAAACTGCTGAATGGAATTATGCCAAATTTGGCAGGGAGAAAGGTCTTGGTCCAGAAAGCCCACTTTTGTTAAAATGGTGTAAATCCGTTCAGTAGTTTTTGAGATAGTAAAGGAAGAAAGATATACATATCTGGACGGTGCCTAACTCCCAAGCACGAGCTTGCCTCTGATTGGCTGATAACACTTCAAACCATCTTGTGACTCACGTTGAGTGAAAATATAAAAGAAAGGTCCCGGGCCAATTTAATATGCCGGAGCTCTGTCTGTGCGAGATACCCCTTTCACGCTGCATCTCCCTACATCAGCAGGTAACGCACCCTGTTCCCCCATCAACAGCATACCTCCAACAACATTTTCGGGCCCGCAAGTCTCCCTCTGCGAACCACTTGTCGGCTCACAGCTCTTTGGGTGCGAGTTCTCGGGCCCGCAGTTGTATCTGTGAATCCAAGACTGGAAATATACCGCAGGTCTCTCTCTGCGAGATGAGCTCTTCACGCTTCCTCTCCCTACATCCCTGTTCAGCAGCTATCCCTTTGGAAGCCGATGGCCTGCACCTTTCCCGATACTAGTTGGCCCGCAGGTGTTCCTCTGCAAACTGGCCCGCAGCTCTCCCTCTGCGAACTGATGGACCGTGGTTCTCCCTGTATGAGCCTGCCAGTCGGCTCGCAGTTCTTCATCTTTGAGCCAGCCCGCCAGCTCGTAAGTCTCTGAGAACAGATGCAATGGAGACAACGATCACGCAGGTCGGACAACCAACACTGCTCCGACGTCCCCCAGCAGGAGCTCCTTGTCCGCCATCCCACCTCACCCCCACCCCCCACAAACAAATGTGACAGTCACGTTAGGGAATCAGGAACGTCAAAAATTGGGTAATGTTGTAAAATTATTAATAAGAAGATGCTTGTGAGGGTGGACAAATAAGAATCTTAGTCATGTTTGGATTTACACATAAAACATTTTATTAAAACTAAACAACAAATACAACTATGTACAGCCATGTCGTGTCATCGCTGGACCATTTGTGAAACACAGCCTGCAAGACAAAAAAAAGATAAGAGGGTGCATCATGCGTCCAGCAAAGGAGCGAAAGAGTGAGAGAGAGAAAGAGAGAAAGAGTATGATACAAGGAAGGGAGAAATAGAGAAACAGTGTGAGCGAGAGGAAGAGAGAGAGAGAAAGAGTGAGAGAGTGAGAGAGAGGAAAGAAAGAGTGAGAGAGAGGAAGACAAAGAAAGAGTGAGAGAGAGAGGAAGACAGAGAAAGAGTGAGAGAGAGAAAGAGTAAGAGAGAGAAAGAAAGAATGAGAGAGAGGAAGAGACAGAGAAAGAGAAAAAGTGTGGGAGAGAGAGAGAAAGGAAGAGATGGAGAGGGAGAGAGAGGGAGAGGGAGTGTTGACACTGGAGAAAATCTTAGCAGCTCACCTTTGTGCCATCAGTGTGTCTCCAACCACGTGCCGGTACATAGTGTACCCTCAAGTTTAGTCATCTGAAAGATAGTATAGAATTAGTAATTGCAGAGTACATACAACTGCACATGCCTAATTCTCTGTTTCGCCAATGTGCACACAGGCTGCTACAGCCCATCCACTCCCACTGCTCGGAGGTGTCTGTGCACTCTTGTGCGCCCAGGCTGCTGCACACTATCCACGCCCACCGCCCAGAGGTGACTGCCCGTTGCTGCGGAAAGAAGCCTCTCTGCTCACCTTCCGCCACCAGTGTGTGTATAAGAGGGTCCACCACGAGGCATTGTCAGGATGGCCAAGCATCATTGCAGGTTTTTCACGCATTCAGCTGTGGTAGTGTTGGGGGGATGTCGATTCGTGAATCACAGCCTGTTAGATAAAAAGCAAGATAAGATTGTGCGTCATGGGTCCATCAAAGGAGAGAGAGAGAGAGAGAGAAAGAAACAGTGAGAGGAAGACAGAGAGAAACAGAAAGAGTGAGAGGAAGACGGAGAGAAAGAGAGAAACAGTGGGAGTGAGAGGAAGAGAGAGAGAAAAAGAATAAAGAGTGTGAGGAAGACAGAGAGAAAGAGTGAGAGAGAGGAAGAGAGAGAGAAAGATTGAGAGAAAGGGAGAGAGGGAGAGAAAGAGTGAGAGTGAGGGAGAGAGAGAGAAAGAGTGAGAGAAAGACAGAGAAAGAGAGTGAAATACAAGAAAGAGAGTAAGAGAGAAACAGTGTAATAGAGGAAGAGAGAGAGAAACAGTGTGAGAGAGAGGAAGAGAGAGAGAACGAGTGAGCAAGAGGAAGAGAGAGAAAGAAAGAATGAGAGAGAGAGGAAGAGAAAGAGAAAGAGAGAAAGTATGAGAGAGAGGAAGGAAGAGATGGAGAGGGAGAGGGAGTGTTGACACTGGAGAAAATCTTCACAGATCACCATTGTGCCACCGGTGTGTCTCCAACCATGTGCCGGACCATAGTGAACCCTCAAGTTTAGTCATCTGAAAGATAGTATAGAATTAGTAATTACAGAGTACATACAACTGCACATGCCTAATTCTCTGTTTCGCCAATGCGCACTCAGGCTGCTACAGCCCATCCACTCCCA
The DNA here is from genome assembly GCF_964204655.1 of Triturus cristatus. NCBI lineage: Eukaryota > Metazoa > Chordata > Amphibia > Caudata > Salamandridae > Triturus > Triturus cristatus. The sequence continues at coordinate 202,668,842 of NC_140593.1, forward strand.
CTGCTCGGAGGTGTCTGTGCACTCTTGTGCACCCAGGCTGCTGCACACTATCCACTCCCCCAGCCCAGAGGTGACTGTTCGCTGCTGTGGAAAGAAGCCTCTCTGCTCACCTTCCGCCACCGGCGTGTGCGTAAGAGGGTCCACCACATGCCGGAGCAACCTCCTCAGCCATTGCATACACGCGGTCAAGCCAAGCTCACGTTTCAAAATGGGTGTTGATTGCAGGATGACCACGCATCATCGCAGGCTACACACACGCTCAGCTCTGGTGGCACTGAGTGGCGGGATTTCCGTGTTCAGGGGGGCCTCAATTCGTGAATCACAGCCTGTTAGATACAAAGCAAGAAAAGATTGTGTGTCATGCATCCATCAAAGGAGAGAGAAGGAGAGATAGAGAGAGAAAGAAAGAGTGAGAGGAAGATAGAGAGAAAAAGAAAGAAAGAGTGAGAGGAATACAGAGAGAAAGAGAAAAACAGTGAGAGTGAGAGGAAGAGAGAGAGAAAAAGAAAGAAAGAGTGAGTGAGAGGAAGACAGAGAGAAAGAGAGAAAGAGTGAGAAAGACAAAGAGAGAGAGAAACAGTGAGAGAGAGAAAGTGTGAGAAAGAGGAAGAGAGAGAGAGAGAAACAGTGTAAGAGGAAGAGAGAGAGAAAGAGTGTGAAGGAGAGAAAGGAAGAGATGAAGAGGGACAGTAAAAACCCTCACAGCTCACCTTTACGCCACTGCTGTGTCTCCAACCATGTGCCGGGACCTAGTGGAGCTCTCAAGCTCCCACATCTGAAACATAGTACAGAATTAGTAATGGCAGAGTACATACGACTGCACACGCCTAATCGCTGTGCTGCCTTTGTGCATCCAGGCTGCTGCACCCCATCCACTCCCGGTGCCCAGACGTATTTGCCCACCACTGCGCACCCAGGCCTCACTGCTCACCTTTTCGTGGACAGGGCACCCTCCACATCATGCAGCCGCGCTCTGCAAGCATACAAGTCTTACATTTAGTGCTGCGTACTGATTTTTCCATGGCAGAGGACATACTAGTGCACCTATCATCATCACAGGTTGCACACCCGCTCAGTCCTTGCGGTACCACTAACTCAGTGACCAGCTAGGCCATGCAAGTGGCGGTAGGCCCCCATCTTCGATGGCTCAGGTCTGCATGAGGTGTCCGGACCACCGGGATGGGCCAACACAGTGCATGCGGTGGGAGTAGCTCTAAAATGGCATAGAGCATGTGCGCCCGGTCTTTTTTATTGGTAGGGTCACATGTCCTGTGATGCCTGTGTTGGATGGGTGTGGTGTGGGTGTATACCAGCCATTAGGAAGTGGCTGTGGCATACTGATAATTAGACCTGCCACCAGCAGATCATTACAATGAAAATCTGGGCCAAGTAGCGTTGTTGTCCTTCCCTGTAAGCGTAAGCAGAGTGGGCTGGCCTGGCATATGCCAGTCCTGTGTGAGGCTGTGAAGAATGACTCTAGAGCTATGGGCGTGGCTCTATCTTGACCTGTATGAGGAATCAACTGATGCTGGTGTTCTTGTTGTAGTGCTGCCGTCACCCGGGTCGCAAGCATCAATGTGTCACTCTGTGAGCCAAGTCCCACAACATGGCCAACATGGAAGGTACGGGGAATCACTGACCCTACATTCATCCATAGTTCCACACAAGAAAGATGGTGGACATGACACATCTGTGTGGATGTGAATGTTTATTGCACATTCAGTGGAGTATTACAGCTGTAGCAATACAGGGCCATGCAAAACCCCCACATTTCAGTTTTTGGGACATGGAGGGCAGCCAATTAGAGACAAACTCGTTGTCAGAGTTAGGCTGCAACAACATATGTACTTATATGTACTTATACTATCACTCCGCCAATCCCCACGCACTTTTAAATTCACTATACACTCTCCTTGCAGTACTCTAATCATCCAGTCTCTACGTACATACTTGTACAATTACAGAGACAAAGTTATATAACCAAACTTTTCTCCCACTGTCAAAGGTAAGTTGGTTGTATACGCTGTCCTGAGCACAATGTAATGTGGTAGGGCCCAGGGGCAACATGTTGCATACATAATGAACACACGGACACAGATAGATAGTGGAACTGGCTACGGGCACGTGCGCTCAACTCCTTTTTATTACCAGGGTCACATGTCCAGTGACATCTATGCTGGATGAGTGTGGGGTGAGTGTAAGCCAGCCCTCCGGGAATGGTTGGTGCGGGAAACAAGTACAACAGTAATCATTGGATCAAACACAGAGATTCAATCATAAAGGGTCAATGATTTGTGCTGCACTAAGGTAGGGGCACCAGATGTGAAATAATACACAAAAGATTCTATCGTAGAGGGTCCATGACTTGTGGTACACTGAGGTAGGGGCACCAGATGTGAAATTACACACAAAATATTGTATCATAAAGGGTTCATGAGTTGGGTTGCACTGAGATAGGGGCATTAGAAGCATTCAGCATGTGCGCAGCCAGCGATGATGTGTGGTCCGGGCGGGGCACACTGGGAGCAATGTCTCTTGCCTACTGGACTGCGTCATCTGCAATTGCGACTCGATATGAATTGTGAACCCTGCTGTCTGCAATGTAGATGGAAGGCAGTAGTCAGAACAGACATCGAGGAATGTTTTTTGTCACTTCCTCTTGACAAAATCCGAGGACATAGAGTACAATTCTGTCTGCAATTAATAAATCATGTCTCAATGTAAATTGTGAGCTCTGCTGACCGCAGTGTGGGTGACAAAAGATGAAATATGTATGGAATACATTGTTGAAATGTGTAGGTTTCGGGGACGTTATAGTTAGTTGCCTACTGGACTCTGAAATTAATTAATCAAGACTGAATTCGAACTGTGACCTCTACTGGCTGCAGTGTAGACTGCCATTCAGTGTTCCTTTGGACTTGCAAGATGAATTTGATCATTGTACTAAAGCTATAATTGATATCAAAAAAGTTCTTGAAGCAAGGATACTAAAAGGATATTGTGTAGGTTTCAGGGACGTTTCAGTTAGTTGCCTACTGGATTCTGTAATTAATGAATCAGGACTCAATTTTAATTGTGAGCCGTGCTGACCGCAGTGTAGGCCAGAGGCAGCGGTCAGCAAGGGCCCACAGCCACGTAGCGTTGAGTTGAGCTGCACAGTTAGTGGTATCAGAAGCATTCAGTGTGAGCGTAGCCTGCGATGATGCATGGTCGGGGCGGGCCGCACTGGTAGCAATGTCTTTTTCCTATTGAATTCTGCCTTAATAAGGCTACGTGGCGATGACCTGTGGTGCAGTGAGTTAGTGGCACCTGAAGCAACCAGCGTGTGCGCACCCTGCGATGATGCGTGGTCTTGGCAGGCCGCCCTGGTAGCAATGTCTTTTGTCTAATGAATTCTGCCTCAGTAAGGCCATGTGGCAGTGACTTGTGGTGCACTGAGTTAGTGGCACCTGAAGCACTCAGCTTGTGTGCACCCTGCAATGATGCGTGGTCTGGGCAGGCCATACTGGTAGCAATGACTTGTGTCTAATGATTTCTGCCTTAATAAAGCCACGTGGCGTTGACTTATGGTGCACTGAGTTAGTGGTACCTCCGGCACTCAGCGTGTACGCAGCATGAGATGATGCGTGGTCAGTCCGAGCCACACTGGGAGCAATGTGTCTTGCCTACTGGACTGCGTCATCTGCAATCGCGACTCCATCTGAATTTTGAGCTCTGCTGTCCGCAGTGTAGATCGAAGGCAATAGTGTGTGCAGATGTAACTCTGCGGTGCTGTGCAGCTGTGTTCGCAGGGGGCCTGTGTCGAGGAGGCCAGCGGTCATGGCAGCAGCTATGTGGCAGGGTGAGGGCCGCCGTTCTGGCAGACGTGTTGGCCTTCACACAAGTGAACCACGCCCAGAGCCCGGCCTATTTATTCACACTTCTACGCTGGAGTGGCGTACGTTGGACCGGCCCACTGCCTCACATGACCAAGATCTTCCCCACTGCCTGAGGTAACATGGTTGCGTCCACTGTACACAACACTAAAAGCACCAGCAGTTATGTACACATGGAGAGGTTTGTGCTTAGCATAGTGAGGTCTGTCCAGCACATCACCGCTACACTTGGTATTGTGTGCATTATTAGTTGAGATGTCATCAGTGATATCATCAGTGATGTCACTGACCATGTCATGAATGGTGTATAATGTCACATCATCAGCAGGGCATTGCGGGGGTGTGAGTTATAGTTAGCTCAACTAACTATAACGGCCGAATTTCTATGGTTTGTATGAGTGAAATGTGCAACTAACTATAACGGCCCTGAAACCTATGGTTTTTTCAGTGAATTTCAAAGGTTTTTTGAATGCTAATTTGTAACTATAACTTCCCTTAAACCTATGGTTTTTTCAGTGAATATATATAGATATATATATAGATATAGATAGATAGATAGATAGATAGATAGATAGATAGATAGATAGATAGATAGATAGATAGATAGATAGATAGATAGATAGATAGATAGATAGATAGATAGATAGATAGATAGATAGATAGATAGATAGATAGATAGATAGATATGAGTGACCAGTGTTACTGCAAACAACATCTAAATATGAGGATTCTCCTGTGAAACTGTAACACAAGCATTAGACGTCCCACTGTCTGTTGAAGAACAAACTCATACACTGCGTTATTGAGAGCAATTATTACTGCTTTGGTTGTATGCATGTGATCAAGTCAAAATCAAAGTCCTTTCTCACTGCTTATGCATCATTATGTATTTAAAAGACAGAGCAACTGACCATTCTAAATACCGTGTGAGAAAAACCCTGACTGAGTCGAAACGCCTCATGATGGATGGTTTACTGAACTAAATAGCTTCTCCTGTATCTTTGGATGGTGCGGCTTGTTTTAGAGAGCAATAGCGAGATAGAGAGGTAGTTTTTATAGTTTCATTTTCCAAGAGGCATGTGTATATGTACACTGGTGGCCCTCAATATTTGGAACAGGTGAATCAATGAGGCTGGGATTGCACACATCATGATACACGCACATTCAAAACCTTTTCAAAGAATTTGACTTCTGAGTGCCTGCCTAGAGCATATTTACTTAGGCTGTGGCGAGGCTGTTCCAAATAACTATGACCTGCTAGGTTACTGCATATTCTCAATACATGGAAAAACAAAGAATCAATCAAACCAGATCTCAGAGTGATAGCAGCAGGTTTTTCTGGGTGCTGACATGGAATGTCAACTATGTGAGAATGGTTTCAGAAATTGCATATTTAGTCACTCATCCACCTATACATTCCTTTCAAAGAGTTAAACTCCTGTACCAGACATCTATTTGTAACCAAAATGTCACTCATGCGTTAACTGTTCATGTTTTGTCAGCGATGAAAGTTTGTACAACTTTATAATGCTGGATCTCTTCAGACGATTTGAAAGATTCAACGTAGTACATTCTATGAGAGAGGGAAGCTTTCTTTGCCATTGCCCTGCTGTCCCTATTCTATGAGGAACTAAAGCTTGCTCTGCCATTGCCTGATTACCTGCTTATGCTGATACTATACTAGTTGTACCTGTCCTCTGAAGGTGGAATGCTTGCATGGTTTCTGCCAAAGGTGTAACTGTTCCCAGAAGATGGGTTTTCCACTATGGTTTCCCTATCTCATAAAACACAGAAAGCGTAATTTGAATGCCTTTGTATAACATACCCAGATCAGTCAGAACCTTTCACTGGACCCAGGGCAAAACTAGTTGAGAGACCCTAAAATCCGATTGGCCGCACTCTGCTAGTCCTACCAGCGTTTTACCCCAAAGAATTGTGGTCCATGAAGTAGCGTCGGCGGGTACGCCTATGCCAAAAGTTTAAAATGAAAATGAGTGTCGCGTTATGGACCAAAATTCTTTGGGGCAACACGCTGGTAGGACTAGCAGAGTGCGGCCAATCAGATTTTTGTTTATATTCAGGCTCCCTTGAGCCGGTGGGGCTGACGAGCCCTTGGCTACGCACCTGCGCACCTTGAGTGGTACTTTACCTGAGAATATTTTTTGGCAGCCTACTCAGCAACCCCACACACATACCTACTCCCTTCTGACGAGAGGCAACTACCTCGAAACACGTGTCCAGGGATGGCTAACGCGACACTCATTTTCATTTTAAACTTTTGGCATAGGCGTACCCGCCGACGCTACTTCATGGACCACAATTCTTTGGGGCAACACGCTGGTAGGACTAGCAGAGTGCGGCCAATCGGATTTTTGTTTATATTCAGGCTCCCTTGAGCCGGTGGGGCTGACGAGCCCTTGGCTACGCACCTGCGTGCCTTGAGTGGTACTTTACCTGAGAATATTTTTTGGCAGCCTACTCAGCAACCCCACACACATACCTACTCCCTGCTGACGAGAGGCAACTACCTCGAAACACGTGTCCAGGGATGGCTAACGCGACACTCATTTTCATTTTAAACTTTTGGCATAGGCATACCCGCCGATGCTACTTCATGGACCACAATTCTTTGGGGCACCACGCTGGTAGGACTAGCAGAGTGCGGCCAATCGGATTTTTGTTTATATTCAGGCTCCCTTGAGCCGGTGGGGCTGACGAGCCCTTGGCTACGCACCTGCACGCCTTGAGTGGTACTTTACCTGAGAATATTTTTTGGCAGCCTACTCAGCAACCCCACACACATACCTACTCCCTGCTGACGAGAGGCAACTACCTCGAAACACGTGTCCAGGGATGGCTAACGCGACACTCATTTTAATTTTAAACTTTTGGCATAGGCGTACCCGCCGACGCTACTTCATGGACCACAATTCTTTGGGGCAACACGCTGGTAGGACTAGCAGAGTGCGGCCAATCGGATTTTTGTTTATATTCAGGCTCCCTTGAGCCGGTGGGGCTGACGAGCCCTTGGCTACGCACCTGCGCGACTTGAGTGGTACTTTACCTGAGAATATTTTTTGGCAGCCTACTCAGCAACCCCACACACATACCTACTCCTTGCTGACGAGAGGCAACTACCTCGAAACACGTGTCCAGGGATGGCTAACGCGACACTCATTTTCATTTTAAACTTTTGGCATAGGCGTACCCGCCGACGCTGCTTCATGGACCACAATTCTTTGGGGCAACACGCTGGTAGGACTAGCAGAGTGCGGCCAATCGGATTTTAGTTGAGAGACCCTGTCCAAATTGTATGACTCAGAGCATTTACTTTTCTTCACTGTACTTCCCTTTCAGTGATCATCACATTGAGAGCAACTTGAAATAATTTAGTTCAGAATGTACCTTTGCACAAACCTCAATTGTATATGGTTTAATAGACAATCATCTTGCTCCATCTATGACAACAATAAGGGCACTGTACAGGAGACATAGGTCAACTGCCTTGCCTTTTGGGTAACTGATAGCCTTTTCATCAGAGCAGAAGAGGGAAATAAAGCAATATCCATCCAGGACATGAATTTCAAAATGTCTAATCAGTAAATCTGTTTACAATCCCAGCTCCAAGCTTGACCAAACAGTGTGACCATAGGCAATTACTTTTCCCCAATGTGCCTCTTTTTCAATGATTATTGAGAGCACCTTCAAATAGTTCAGGCTGCACACTGTACAACAACCACTTCTCTTGTTTGTTGTTTTATAGACCATAATGTTGTTCCATCTACAAAAATAAAAGGCTTATTGACTTGCCTTTTGAGTTATTAATAAAATTGTCACAGAAGAAAGTGTGTGGTTCACTCATTTCTGAGCCAAGAGCTGTTCCCTAAAGCCTCAATTACATGCACTGATTTTTCAGTTGGGATGCAACACAGATGGGGATCCAAAGGAATTATAGCACCGGAGAGCACCACCTCACTACCACTGCCCCATTGGTTCTGGCAGCAAGGCAGGAGATGCTTTGGCTTTGGACATATAGTTGCGGTCTCAAGGCCAATGAACCCCCGCTTCCGACACCCACTCAGTTGTGAGTGTGGCTTTGCAGCATGGGCATGGTCTGTTTCATAGTGAAGGCTGCAATTACAATGACTCACACTGGGAGGCATGCTGCATATTGACAACCCTGCCCATAGCCTGTTGTGAGGCCTACCCCGTTGTCGGTCCACCTTCTAAGACTGGCAAGCCCTAACTGTTTCCTCAATATTTGATGTTATTCCTGTATTCCTGTTTGAACAAACCTGATCCCACAAAGGCAATATTCAAGCACTGAAACAAGTTGATGGAAAAGAGAAGTATCCATTACTTGGCCCTCCTCTTGGCAATCTTATGGTAAAACAAATTGTACTCCGCCACCTAGATTTATTTTGATATAGGTCTAACAGTTTAACAAAGGGAGAAAACACAATAACGAGGAGACTGTACAAACAGTGAACACTAGTACCTTTGAATGCATTTAGACATGAAACCCACATATTAAGCATACAACATGTGATATGTGATGAACCACACAACATGAGTACATGAATGGGTGGTAAATCCATAAGGAGTTTGGCTATTTCTTATTAGGTGTTTCCTGTATGTTTATGTCTATTTACAATAATTATACAACAGTCCTTTAATACCTCTAACTCACTCTTAAGTGCGTTACCTACTTGTGTTGTACCGGTCATGTATGTGAGAGAGAATCGTATGATTTTCTTTCTGCTGCTGCCACCTGTCCTCAACTTATTATTTGTGCTATGGAAGGTTGCACTCTGGCTGTCCAAACTCGGTATAAAAGTTTACACTTCACATAAGAAAAATGATACATGCTTGTTTTAATGGATGATAGAAGTAATGAGTAAACCCTCGTAGAATATGTGTGGAGAGTTTTATGTGTAAAACAAATGTTCAAAGATAGTTGACAATTAGCTCCATGTCATATATAACACCTTGGGCCATTTTTTGTACTTTAGCCATCAGCAGTTTTCATGCTGGGGTGTTGATCCCATAATGAAACTGTTAAATGAAAAAACTACTAGTCCCACAATGCAACATGCAGCTGGCTAAATACAAAACGCCAATATTAATCTTTGTAGTAGTGCCAACACACAGAGTGGTTAAATACAAAATAAAATGTATTTCCTGGCTTTCTGCATTTTATATTATAGGCAATCATGGGTTAAACAGCCCAGTGAGTGAGAAGGCAGAGATAGCCTTTCAGATGCAAATGGCAGCATCTGCTGTTAATGAGCTCACATCAACACTCCTAGGAATGCCAGCTTGCTAAAAGGATCTATTTACACAATGCCAGCATCAGCGTTTTAGATGAGTTTAGAGACACATCTCAAATGTAACAATAATGAACAATAATGAATTCCATCCCATCCTCGCGGTTTGTGTCTCAAACAAGTGCAGCACAGGCTACAGATGCTGCCCCTGCGAGGGCCTCCTGTGTGAGTGTATATATATATATATATATATATATATATATATATATATATATTACCTTCTGGCGGTCGCCAGTAGGTAGTTACAGTTAGGACCTATTTTCCATAGGAAATCCGCAACATTCTATTCACAATAAGTCTGGTGCCGGTTGACGAATCTTCGTGAAATTTTCCAAACCTTTGGCCAGCTCTGGTCCGCTCCTATCCTTAAAGTTTTGTGGTGATTTGTCAAGCGGGGGCCGAGACAAAAAGGGGGATCCCAAAATGCGTTTTCCCCATGCAATTTCCCATAGGACCTGTTGACGCAGCTACAGCCCGAACTGCTGAATGGAATTACACCAAATTTGGCAAAGAGGTAGTCCTCAGTTCAGACTCGTGCCTTTTGCATAAATGGTGTAAATCCATTCAGTAGTTCCTGAGAAAATTAGATTTAAAATGATAGATATATCTATGGCCTTGAAGGATCCGCGCACCCTATGCGCACCCTGAGCGCACCCTCTGCGAACCAAGCACGCACCCTCCCGATCACACGCTGAATGCTAATTGGCTGTCAAGTGTCTGTCTTCATTCGAAACCAGGAACTGTTGGCAGCCATTTTGTTCCTGGGTAGAAGCGAGGCTGATTAAGTAAGGGAAATAAGTGTGTAAAAGGGGGTAGACTAGAAATACTCATACCCTCTAGTGTTGCTTAGGGGGTCCCAGAAGGAGCCCCCTGGGACCCTCTTATAAAAAAAAATGGCAAAATGCGCGCATGGTGCGCGGACCCGGCCGTAAAAAAAAAAAACCGAAGCGCAGGCTTCCGCACTTCCTCAATAATTAGCCCCCGGGGGGCCAAATCTGTCAAAATTAATGGGGGGCCCAGAGCAGCCCCCCAGCCCCGGGGACCGCTACCCCCCGAGGTTAGAAAACAGACAAGGTGGGGGGGCTGAACGGCCCCCCCAAGCCCTGGGGACCACCACCCCCTGGGGCTTTATTGTTTGAGGAAGGGGGCTGCGTGGCCCCCCCTCCTGGAGCCCTTGAGGGCCCTGGGGACCGCCACCCCCCAGGGCCGGCTCCTACAGTGTCCTGGGGTACCCACCCCCAGGACACTGTTGTTTGCTATGAGAGGGCGGGAGTCTCCCGCCTTCCCATAGCAAACTTCGTTTGCATTTTGAAAGAGAGAGCAGGGAAACCTGCTCTCTCTTTCAAAATCCAAACGATATTGCTTGTGCCGGTTCCCGAAGGACGCGGGGAGCCGGCTGAGACCATGGGGGCGTTGTGGCTCCCCCCACGGTCCCCAATGTTTTTTAATAAACCCAGGGGGATGGGGTCCCCAGGGATAATAAAAATTAGTGATTGGGTCTATTTTTTAAATGTATTTTGTACAAGGGATAGTTGGCTGTCTTCAATCACACTGTGAGTCTGTGTGTATTTGGGTAAGCATTGTGAGAGAAGCATTTGGTAACGTCATGTATTTGCTTGCAGATAACTGTCATGTTGTCAAGTTTTAGTAGCATTAGAAGCCAGTCTTTGCTTATGCATTGATAAAATGAGTCAGGCATTTACAGTAAAGTATAGTACTGAAATATGTAGATTGTGTGCAGTCCCCTTACCCCTTCCAGAGCAGTGAATGAGTTTTGGTAAACTTCTAGGGATAGTGTTGCTTGTCTAGAATCACACTGTGAGTCTGTGTGCATTTGGGAACCACTGTGAGAGAAGCATTTGGGTACTTCATATCTTTGTATACACATAACTGCTTAAAAACCTTTCCTGTTCTCAAGTTTTGGTAGAATTAGAAGGCAGTCATTGCTTATGTATTCACCCAGGAATTGTCCTTGCAATACTGTAAACATTCAGTTAATATCCAAGTAGTAACGGAGTGAGCCAGGCCTTAGCACATGCATTGATTCAAACGCCTATCCACTATGCATGCGGTCCTCTAACCATCTACACAGTTCTCCTTTACACCTTCAATTCCCCAGTCAGTATCCATACACTTCCAGCAAACACCCTGTCACTCCCCTTGCACTCCTCTAGTGACCCATTCAGCACCATGTACTAATTCATTCACTGCGCCAAAACCCAACCACTTATAAATTCACCCAGGCACTCTCCTTGCAGTACTCTAATCATTTAGTCAGTACCCAAGTACTCATGCAGTGAGCCAGGCCTTAGCACAAGGACTGCTTCAAACACCTAACCACAATGCATGCAGTCTTTTAACCACATACACACTTGTCTTTCACACCTTCAATACCCCAGTCAGTATTCATACAGTTCCCGCAAACACCCTGTCACTCCACTTACACTCCTCTAGTGACCCATTCAGTTCCATGTACTAATTGATTCACTGCGCCAAAACCCAAACAATTATAAATTCACCCAAGCAGTGTCCTTGCAGTACTCTAATCATTCAGTCAGTACCCAAGTACTCATGTACTGAGCCAGGCCTAAGAACATGGACTGCTTCAAACGCCTATCCACTATGCATGTAGTCCTCCAACCACCTAGACACTTGTCTGTCACACCTTCAATCCCCCAGTCAATATCCATACACTTCCAGGAGACACCCTGTCACTGCCTTTGTACTACTCTACTGATCCATTCTGCACCATGTACTAATCCTTTCAATGCACCAACACCCAAACACTTATAAATTCACCCAGGCAGTGTCCTTGCAGTACTCTAATCATTCAGTCAGTACCCAAGTACTCATTCAGTGACCAGGCCTTAGCACATGGACTGCTTCAAACCCCATCCACTATGAATGTAGTCCTCTAACCATTTGCACACTTGTCTTTCATACCTGCGATTCCCCAGTCATTATCCATACACTTCCAGCAAACATCCTGTCACTCCCCTTGCACTCCTCTAGTGACTCATTCAGCACCATGTACTAATCCATAGCCTGCACCAAAACTCAACCATTTATAAGTTCACAGAGGAACTCTCCTTGTAGTCTTAGTCTTCGGACTTAGCACATGGACTACGTCTATCCACTATGCATGCTTCCCTCAAATCACCTATACAATTGTCTTTCACACCTTCAATGGCCCAGGCAGTATCTATATACTCTAATAAACATCCTCTCACTCCCCTTGCACACCTCCAGTGATTCATCCAGCACCATGTACTAATCTATTCACTGCTCCAAAACCCAAAAACTTAATAGATTCATGCAGGCACTCTCCTTGCAGTACTCTAATGATTCAGTCAGTACTCAGGTACTCATGCAGTGACCCAGGCCTTAGATAATGGACTGCTTCAAATGTCTGTCTAGTATGCATGCAGGCCTCTAACCACCTACACACTTGTCTTTCACACCTTCAATATCCCAGTCAGTATTTATACAGTTTCCGCAAACACCCTGTCACTCCCCTTACACTTCTCCAGTGACCCATTCAGCACCATGTAGTAATGCTTTTACTGCGCCAAAAGCAAAACACTTATAAATTCACTGAGGCACTCTCCTTGTACTTCTCTAATGATTCAGTCAGTACCCAGGTACTTATGTAGTGAACCCGGTTTTAGCACATGGACTACTTCAAATGACTATCCACTATGCATGCAGGCCTCTAACCACCTACACAATTGTCTTTCACACCTTCATTTGCCCAGTCAGTATCTGTATACTCCAATAAACACCCTGTCACTCCCCTTGCACACCTCCAGTGACTCATTCAGCAGCATGTACTAATCTATTCACTGCTCCAAAACCCAAAAACTTAAAAAGATTCACCCAGTCACTCTCCTTTCAGTATTCTAATGATTCAGTCAGTACCCAGGTACTCATGGAGTGACCCACGCCTTAGCCCATTGAGTGCTTCAAACGTCTGTCCAGTATGCATGCAGGCCTCTAGTCACCTACACACTTGTCTTTCACTTTTGCAATTAACTAGTCAGTATCTATAAACTCCAGTAAACACTCTTTCAGTCCACTTCCACACCTCTACTGACTCATCTGGCACTATGTAGTAATGTATTCACTGCACCAAAATACAATAAACTTAACAAGATTAACCCAGGCACTCTCCTTGCAGTAGTGTAATGATTCAGTCAGTACCCAGGTAATCATGCAGTGTTTGAGGTCTTAGCTCATGGACTGTTTAAACGTCTATCCACTTTGCATGCAGGCCTCTAGTCACCTACACACTTGTCTTTGACTTCTTTAATTAACTAGTCAGTATCTATATACTTCAATAAACACCCTGTCACTCATCTTGCACTCCTCCAGTGACTGATCCAGTACAATGTACTAATCTATTCACTGCGCCAAAACCGAAAAACTTAAAAGTTTCATCCTGGCAGTTTCCTAGCAGTAGTTTAATGATTCAGTCAGTACGCAGGTACTCATGCAGTGAACTGTACATTACCACATGGACTACTTCAAAGGTCTATACAGTATGCATGCAGGCTTCTAACCTACTATACACTTGTCTTTAACAGCTTGAATTCCCCAGTCAGTATCCATGTATATCCAGCAAACACCCTGTCACTCCCCTTGCACTCTTCCAGTGACTTATTCAGCACCATGTAGTAATGCATTCACTGCGCCAAAACTGAAACACGTATAAATTCACCCAGGCACACTTCTTGCAATAGTCTAATCATTCAGTCAGTACCTGAGTACTAATGGAGTGAGGCAGGCCTTAGCACATGGATTGATTCAAACGTCTGTCCAGTATGCATGCAGGCCTCTAGTCACCTACACACTTGTCTTTCACTTGTTCAATTAACTAGTCAGTATCTATAAAGTCCAGTAAACACTCTTTCAGTCCACTTGCACACCTCTACTGACTCATCTGGCACTATGTAGTAATCTATTCACTGCACCAAAACACAAAAACTTAAAAAGTTAACCCAGGCACTCTACTTGCAGTAGTGTAATGATTCAGTCAGTACCCAAGTAATCATGCAGTGTCTGAGGTCTAAGCTCATGGACTGTTTAAACGTCTATCCAGTATGCATGCAGGCCTCTAGTCACCTACACACTTGTCTTTCACTTCTTTAATTAACTAGTCAGTATCTATATACTTCAATAAACACCCTGTCACTCATCTTGCACTCATCCAGTGACTGATCCAGTACCATGTACTAATCTATTCACTGCGCCAAAACCAAAAAACTTAAAAGTTTTACCCAGGCACTCTCCTAGCAGTAGTCTAATGATTCAGTCAGTTCCCAGGTACTCATGTAGTGAACCATGCATTACCACATAAACGGTTTCAAATGTCTATGCAGTATGCATGCAGTCTTCTAACCTGCTATACACTTGTCTTTAACAGCTTGAATTCTCCAGTCAGTATCCATGTACTTCCAGCAAACAAACTGTCACTCCCCTTGCACTCTTCCAGTGACTTATTCAGCACCATGTAGTAATGCATTCACTGCGCCAAAACTGAAACACTTATAAATTCACCCAGGCACGCTTCTTGCAATAGTCTAATCATTCAGTCAGTACCTAAGTACTAATGGAGTGAGGCAGGCCTTAGTGTCAGGTTCTGGGACACGGCAGTCGCGCTCGCTGCTGTACTCGGAAATGACGCGGCGCGAGGAAACAGAACTACATTCCCCATCAGGCAATGCGCGCTACGTAGCACGTGAGGCAACGGCGGTTCCGGAAGTAGGAAATAAAGACCCTTCGCTCCGGACCGCGCTGCCGATTATTCGACCTAATCCTCAGAAGAAGCAGGAAGCTTCGTTCCTCCGCTCCCAGTGCGGTAAGAGTGTCTATGGACACAACGTTCGACTTCTGTCTAAAGACAAGCGGGAGACTAATCACGGTTTTCTGTGACTCCCCTGTTGGAAGTGACCGCGTAAGGCAAGTTCACATTGCAGGGGAGCGTAGGCGCACTTAGAGGCGCTTGGGCTGCTCTTGACCCGTTGGCGAAACCATACACAGTTTCATGCGGGGTGAAAATACGCGCCCGCGAATAACTCATTGACCGCCACGCTGTGAGAATATGTGAGTGAGAACCTAACTCAGCAGGCATCACGAGACTGTATTATAATCCGTTGTGAATGGATTCAGAGGCATAGAACAAGACAAAGTTTGGGTATTACATGAGTGTGGATGTACGTTAGCGTGTATCGTACGGATATAGCAGAGTGTATGGATTGAAGGGAACAGCCTGGCATTATAGGATCTGAGGGGCGCTTTACAAGAAGGATCGTGATACCTAACGATTTACTTCTCTGAGCCCACTTCAGCCACACTCTCACCGGACACAATTATCTGTTCTCATGCTTGTCCCCAGTGTCTGCCTCGCCTTCCTTTCTTTTGTTTGTGTTGTGTTTCTCTCTTGGTATCCACACAGGAGGAAAGGAGAGCAGAGAACAAAGACTTGGGTCGATTCAGAGGTGGGCCCCCATTGAGCATCAACACAGCCCCGAGGACACAGAACCAGAGAGTACGACACTTAGCACATGGATTGATTCAAGCGTGTTTCCTCTATGCATGGAGGTCTCTAAGTACCAACACAATTGTCTTTCAGACCTTCCATTTCCCAGTCAGTATCTATAAACTCCAATAAACACTCTGTCACTTCAATTGCACACCTCCACTGACTCATCTGGCACTAAGTACTAATCTATTCACTGCACCAAAACCCAACAACTTAAAAAGATTCACCCAGTCACTCTGTTTGTAGTACTCTAATGATTCAGTCAGTACTCAGGTAGTTTTGCAGTGATCCAAGTGTTACTTTATGGACTGTTTCAAACATCTATCCACTATGCATGTAGGTCTGTAGTCACCTACACACTTCTCTTTCACACCTTCAATGTCCCAGACAGTATTCATACAGTTCCCGCAAACACCCTGTCACTCCCCTTATACTTCTCCAGTGACTTATTCAGCACCATGTACTAATGTATTTACTGCAATAAAACACAAATACTTATAAATTCATCCTGGCACTCTCCTTGCAATACTCAAAACATTCAGTCAGTATCCAAGTACTATTGGACTGAGACAGGCCTTAACATATGGATGAATTCAAACACGTATCTACTATGCATGTAGGTCTCTAATCACCTATACACTTGTCCTTCACACCATCAATATCCCAGTCAGTATCCATACACTTCTAGCAAACACCCTGTCACTCACCCAGTGTCTCTCCTTATAGTACTGTAATCATTCAGTCAGTTAGCACGTAGTCTTTTAGTGAGGTAGGCTTTAGGGCATGAACTGCTTCAAAGTAGTATGCACTATGCATGTAGTGTTTTAACCATCGTCACACTTGTGCTTCAGGGCTATAGTTTCTTAGTCAGTATTTATATCAAGTGTGATTGTACAGTAATAGAATAGTATAAATTTGAAAGTTAATAGTATACATTTATTTGTGATTATTTTTTACAGATACTGTTTTTCACCATTAAAATAGAAAAATCATGCCAGGAAAAAAAGAAAAAGAAAAGAACAGAGACAGGAGGATTACTTGAAGAAACATCAACCACAAGTATTGAATGAACAACATAATGTGGCTAAAAAGAAAAAATCTTCTGGTAAGATCACAAAGCATTTTATTAAAAATGTTTGTAGGACTAAACAGAATGTACAGAATGCTGAAACCTCTGAGAATGCTTCAACTAGAAAAAAAATTCAAAATAATAGGAAAAGCAAAAAAGCAAATGGACAGGAGACAAAGTATGGTAAAAGAAGGCAAAATCAGTATAAGGAAATACGCCAAAAATATTTTACAAGAGAGTAGTACATAATTTGCTGAAAGATGTGAAGAAATATAAAAAGAGAGCTCTATTTTATAAAAAGAAGAAGCATATTGAAACCATTGTTGAAAAGGCTTTTGAAGTAAAAAGGAAACTATTCATTTTAGTATTAAACAGAATTCGATCACTAGATAAACCAATCCATTTAATGAAGGCCAAAAGTAGGAGGAAGAGAGTAATTAATAGAAAAAAATGTTGTGATTTTTTTTGGGAGAATGGAAACACAGTTTCAGTTCAGAGCCTTTCTTTAATAAAGAGAGTTATTTACAGAGCAATAAATGATTGTATGCAGTTGACACCAGTGGTCGAGGTTATGAGGTTAGAGATGGTTGTCCAATTGACAAAGAGAAAATGGTTGAAAGAAATGCAGAAGAAGTGATAACTGATGAAGTTCTAGGGAGACGTCCTAAACACCCTGTGCGCACTTGGGATTGCAGTAGTATTTGTAGTGTACGACAAGAATCTATTGATAAATTATGTCGTTTTTTACGAGCATATAGTAAAAAAAAGTGTTAAACAAAAGATTAAGGTGTTGCAAGGACTAGACCCATGCAGAGTGAGAAAAAATACTGGTTTGCAAGGTCAACTCTGGCTTGTCTTTCTAGGAAAGTTTGTCAAAGTGTTTTTCACCATTTCAGGATGTTGGCAGTACATCATACTCAAATGCGGAAGTTGGTGAGAAGATTGTATTATGCAAAAAGTCCAGCACTAAAGTTAAATGAGCTGAACAGTGCTCTTTTGCGTGGGTAAGTATCAGATGTGAAGAAGGTTTGTGATGATATTGAGTTTTGTTACTTTGGTCCTCAGCAAGAGAGTGCAGAAACTGACAAATTAGTAGAACAAAATGTTGAAGACAATGTAGAACCCGTGATTACAAAAAATTTTGAGGATGAAATCACAAAGTTTAAGGTAATTTCAGGTGAAAGACCAAATGTTTCTTGTATTTGTTGTTGGCGAAGTCACTATAAAAATCAGACTAGGGGTGTCAATCTGTATTTAAAATGTGAAATAGAAGATAATGATAAGTGGAAGGAATTTGCAACTTATTTGTTGGTAGAGGATTGTTTTGATTTGGTATCTGAGCAGCGTATTTGCAAATATTGTTATAACAAATTAGAATAAAATGCCTGCTAGAGCTGTTCATAATAATCTGGAGTTGGTTGCTATTCCTCCAGAGCTGATAGAGTTAAATACGTATGAGTCTATTCTCATTCAATGTGTGCACCCGTTTCAGGCTATTGTTCGTATGGAGCCTAAAACAGGTAAATTACCTCCAACAGAGTTACAAAGAGGATTGAAAGGAAGAGTTGTGTATTTACCGTTAGATTTAAAGAAAAATATTGAAGCTATTGGTGTAGACCAAGCAGAAAATGAACCACTAGTCATTCTAGTTAATGGTGTTCCTACTAAGAATAAGAAAATCTGGCAAGAGTTAGTGGATGTTAGAAAAGTGCAAAAGGCATCATTGTATCTGATAAAAAATAATGAGTACTATAGAAATGTGTTTGTAGGAGAAGAAGAAAAAGATTTAGCAGAAGATACTGAAACATTAAGTGTAAGTAAGTAATTCTGCTCCCCAAATATGTTTCACCAGCCCAGATAAGGCTGGAATTCGGAATCCAGAAACAGGAAACAGAAAGGCAGGGAGCTTTCTTAAAGAGTTGGCACAAAATCAGAGCTGGTGAAAGAGGGTCCTTGAACAACCAACTTTGGCTAGAGTTGTCCCGCACTGGCAAACTACCAGTTAATTTACCTACAGAACTCTCTGCAGGCCCTTGGCCTGGCAAACGCCTGGAACACCCCAATGGGCCACTTGGCTTTTAAGAAAAATCGACAAGGCTCATTTCGGCTATAGAGGACAAGAAATCGGTATCCAAGAGAGCTCACGGCTGGGCCGTGCTTAACAACTACGATGCTCTAAAACCCCAGCCTTACCTTAAGTTCAGAATCAAGCTCGAGACCATGGAAAAATGTCTAAAGTTACGGCTGGTAGTCGGACCGATCAATCCGTTCTTGCCACCGTGGGAAAGAAGAGGGCCCGATTACTTGTGCCGCTTGTGTGCGAATGATACTGAGACTTTGATTCATATTATATGCACATGCAAGAAGCTAGACGACATACGGAAAAGTCTGTTAAAACCACTATTTAAGCTGCACGGAGTAAGGTCCTCCTTAGTGCAGCTAAACCGTCGCCTTATACATTTTTTCGATCTGACAGCACAGAGACTGAAAAGCTTGTGCTGCCAACAGTAGAGACCTGCTAACGACTACAGCAGACTCTGAACTGGTTCGTTCCATAGGTTTCAAAAATTACGTAGTTTACACAATGTTTTTAAATGGGCCTGCAATCTTGTAACAGCAGTGTTTCTATATTTGGAACAGTTTTATGCTTTTTAACTCCAATATAAAGGTTCCTTTTAATTTTGTACTAATTTTTAACAGTTTTATCTAATGTAACCTCTTTTGATATCAACATACAATGTCCTGAATGCAACGGTTTTAATCAATCATGCATAATAAAAACATTACTTACATATAGGTGCCGATTCCGATCCTGTAAACCCGGGTACGAATGGTCGTATGGAGCGTAGTCTCCGTCCGACTCGTACCCGGGAAAACCACCTTACAAACCCGCAAGTACGATTCGTACAGAAATACCATTTCCGTGCGAGTCGTACAAAACACAGACCGGCAAAAAAAAACCACAATTCCAATCCGGAACATCGCGTACGTGACGTCCGGACGGAGTCAGGCAGCGTTTTACGGACCAGCAAGTACGATCCGTGCCCACGCCACTCCGTAGCGCTCATTTTTTACGGCAGCCAAAAACTCCCGGGAAATTGAGGACGACGCGAAGAAGGAGCACTGGTACGCGACGGACAGCCATGGACCCCATCCTATGTGTCATCCCGGCCCTCCTAGCCTACAACCTGGTGCACAGACACTGACGCAGATGCCGCAGAAGGTCAGAACAACACCCAGGGGCAAAGGGGGGGGCCAGGGGCAGCAAACATAACCCCCACCCAAGTAAAAATGTTAATATGTCCTGTACATACCTGACCTCCAGGGTCTGGTCACTTCGGGGGGTGTGTCCACCAACCTCTACGTACCGTCACAATGGAAGTGGACGTGGACACGCACCCTTCACCACTCCAATGGTGGTACGGACCGTACCCAAACCCCCAGAGCATGGGTACGGCCCGTACCACCATTGAAGTGTTGATGTAGGGGTACGCGCCGTACCCACGCCCTCAGAGCGTGGGTACGGCCTGTACCACCATTGGAGTGTTGATGTAGGGGTACGCGCCGTACCCACACCCTCAGAGCGTGGGTACGGCCCATACCACCATTGGAGTGGTGACATAGGGGTACGCGCAATGGAAGTGGGCGTGGATGTGTACCCGTCACCACGATAATGGTGGTACAGGCCGTACCCATACTCTGGGGGCATGGGTACGGCGCGTACCCCTACATCAACACTCCAATGGTGGTACGGGCCGTACCCACGCTCTGGGGGCGTGGGTATGGTCCGTACCACCATTGGAGTGGTGATGGCGTGGGTACGGCCCGTACCACCATTGGAGTGGGGATGTAGGGGTACGCGTGGTACGGACCGTACACATGCCCCCGGGCGTGAGTACGGCTCGTACACACCATGAATGTGGGGGTACGGTCCATCCCACCCGTACCCCTACGGCACTAATACAGAATGGATACAAGGCGTACACATGTCACGAATGTTGGCTTAGGGCCTGGTGCAGCATATAAGCAGTATATTGGTGTGTGTGTATGCACAGGACAGCAGTTTACTGCACCAAGGGGGCGGGTGGGTGGGTAGGTGGCTGCAGAGGACTCCCAGCAGTGGACAGAGACATGTGAGGGGCGGGTGCCTATCACTCCCAGCAGTGCCCAGACATATGAGGGGTGGGTGCCCAGGACTCCCAGCAGTGGACAGAGACATGTGAGAGGTGGGTGCCTATCACTCCCAGAAGTGCCCAGACATATGAGGGGTGGGTGCCCAGGACTCCCAGCAGTGGACAGAGACATGTGAGGGGTGAGTGCAGAGGAACACCCAGTAGTGGACAGAGACATGTGAGGGGTGGGTGCCTATCACTCCCAGCAGTGGACAGAGACATGTGAGGGGTGGGTGCAGAGGAACATCCAGTAGTGGACAGAGACATGTGAGGGGTGGGTGCCTATCACTCCCAGCAGTACCCAGACATATGAGGGGTGGGTGCCCAGGACTCCCAGCAGTGGACAGAGACATGTGAGGGGTGGGTGCCTATCACTCCCAGCAGTGCCCAGACATATGAGGGGTGGGTGCAGAGGAACACCCAGTAGTGGACAGAGACATGTGAGGGGTGGGTGCCTATCACTCCCAGCAGTGGACAGAGACATGTGAGTGGTGGGTGCAGAGGAACACCCAGTAGTGGACAGAGACATGTGAGGGGTGGGTGCCTATCACTCCCAGCAGTGGACAGAGACATGTGAGGGGTGGGTGCCTATCACTCCCAGCAGTGGACAGAGGCATGTGAGGGGTGGGTGCCTATCACTCCCAGCAGTGCCCAGACATATGAGGGGTGGGTGCCCAGGACTCCCAGCAGTGGACAGAGACATATGAGGGGTGGGTGCATCATCCTCAGATGACCACACCTCCGTGGGTTCATTAACGCATCCCCAATGTGAAATGTTGAGAGTGCCATATCAACACATCACTGACAGCACTGTCCCACTCCCATGAGGATGGACATCTTTCTCCCACGGCATGACACACCACATGTGGGTGTGAGGACAAATGACACATGCATAACCACCCCTGGCCGATGCAGCACAATACACACAAAGAGAACATGTCACAAGACTGCATAGTTATGTGAAAGCATACTAAACTAAGATAGCCTAAGGGAATACACACTGTCACGCACATTCCAGGACTGATAGGAATGTACAGGTGCTGGCACAGCCACCAAGTAGTTGTCTCCCATGGAAGGAATAGGGTGGACTTCCCACAGATACAATGAGCACAATTGTCAGTCAGGTGACCAAATACCCTGCAGAACAAGTACCAATTGTGTGCAAGGCTGGGAGTACACACATGCATAGTGCGGAAAAGTGAGAATTTCCACATGGAGGCATGGCAACATACTCTATACACAAGTACAGTGACTACCAAGGATGGCACAGACGATGCAGCCGGAGACATTGCTGAGCAGGCATGGGCCTAGTTGAAGTGAACCGTCTGCCACCAAGGATATGTAGACACAGGTCAGCACAACAATTGTGCAACTCCCTGCAGGGAAGATGTCAGTTGCCACAGAGGAAGGAACACTCCTTGGGACAATGTCTCCAATCACAAAGAGCATACACGAGCAAAGAATCTTTGCTGAGACCTTGTGATGGCACGGTCCACCCCATGAGCACCATACTACAACATTTCCCACACACCTAACACATGATCACCACCTCAACTCATGGAGTATCAGCACCAACATCAATACCTGAAAAGCAATCGTGTTCAAAGGGAAAAGAAAATGCTTTATTCAGCAGTAAAATAAAATGTATGAAAGGACACTATGTACAAAGGCCATAGGCCAGTCCAGATGCGATGTCCTGGGGGGGACACATGTCCATTCATCTCCCCTAGCATGCCTACACATTTGAAACCTCTGGTTCATCGACTGGGGTGGGGGAAGGACTAGGCACCGCAGGGACAGGAGGGGGAAGGGTAGGTGTTGTGGGTGCAGGGACGGACGACTCCACCAGAGGGGTGGGGCAGCAGCAAAGGTGGAGGTTAATATGGCGCTGCACACGTCCGCAAGGTCTGCCAGCGTCTCCCCTGCACCCGAATGAACCACAGGCCCCAAGGAGGGGGGGCGGAGGGATGGGTTGCAGCGCTACTGGGGGAGGTGGTGGACAGGGGGAGGGACTCAACTCCCCTACCCGTGGAGTGCCTTGCCCGTTTGCGCTATGGTGAAGCTGTGGGGCTGAGGCCCAGCACAGCCAAGTAGGCCTCCTTCTCAGACTGTAAGGCAGGGGAGCCGAGGGGAGTGACATTGGAGGGACTGGGGAGTGAGGCATGCGGACTCCGACTGTGGCTGCATGTCTGCCTGTGTGCCCTAGACCCAGTGGGTGTACCTACTACCCTCTGAGTGTGCGTGACTGGAGGTGTGCGCTTGCCCTTCCCTGTTGGTGTGCTGGCTGTGTCTGGTGTGGTGCCTGCCTGGGAATGTGTGTGTGTACTTGGGACAGGCATGGGAGTGGGAAGTGTGGATGGTGCAGGGGTAGGTGGGGGGACCAAGCGCTGCAGGAGACCCACTGCTGCTGTCAGTGACAAGTCCATGGACCTCAGCAACATCCGTTGGTCAGACATCGTTGATGACATGCCCTCCATGTACGACACCATCTGGGTCAGCAGTGTGGTGTGGCCATGGGGGACAGTCAGGATCGATGTCTGCCCAACCTGCAACTTCCGCTGAATGTCCACAGACTCGGAAGTGAGGGCAGCAGGGGAGACAGGGGCAGGGGGTGCGGTGCCTGGCATGAAGGAGACACGTTGTTGCCCTACACGGACAGAAGGGATCCGAGCAACTGGGAGGGCGGTGATGGGAATGGAGGGGGCGGTGACAGTTGGAGTGCTGCTGCCAGATGTTGGAGCAGCCTCCGCCCCCTCAGGGAGTTCAGCCTCGGACCCGTCAGCGTCGTAGTCTGTGTTGGTATTACCCAGGTCCTCCGCGGCACTCCCCTCGACCTCTGTGCCACTTGATGCTGCCAACTCGCCAGGAGTGGTGGCACTGGTGCTGGATCCCTCCTCCACGTCCGTGCAGGTGTCTCCCTCGGTGTCCCCCGATGATGCTGTGGGCAAGGTGAAGAGAGAGGAAATAATCAGTCACCTGTGTACATCTGACACATGATTCCAAACATAATACGTCACAGTGCATATCATGAAATGCATCATGAGTAACATCTAGATGACTCCGCACATATGTAAGCCCTGCACTCCCCAGTTGGTTCACCCACCATGCCACCTTAAATAATGAAAATCCGGACACTACAGCAAATAACTTGAGATCAAATTATACAGAGAAGCTAGTGTCTGTGAACAGTGGAGCACAGCCAGACTATGAAGCCATGCCACCCCTTGCTCGCTGTGAACGAAACAGTATTGGTGCACCCAATGCCAAATTACATTCGCCAATGCTGAAGGTGTACCCACACTCATAGACCTGTGAGTACTTTAGAAAATCCAAATAAATACTTTCTGATTCATTGGGAATCACAATACTTCACAAAATTGACAAGTTTGGAATGTGTGAATGTTCCACTTGTGGAACTGAACACACATGTGCATGAATATCAGAAGTCACACAAGGAGGTGCACACAAAAGTACATTTACACAGTCATTGTATGAGCTGCCAGCCTAAAGCCAAGAAGCCATTGTTAAGAAGAAATGTGGTATCAGGAAGTACATATACATGGCACCACGGTGGTCCGGATGACTGGACACCGGTAAGTTGGCATCAGCAACAACCAAGGACTAACCCTAATGCAATCACACTGTGGGAACATGGACATGTATAATTCCAGAACCAAATTTGGACTGAACTGTGCCTTTGTGTGAAATGTGCCAGCGTGTTCCCCCAAAGTGTAAAGGTGATTTCTTGTGCACTTCCTTGGGAGACATCTGTCATGTAGGCACATAATTGCCCTTCACAATAATCAAAGTGAAGCATCTAAACTATTGGGACATGTTGACAAGTGCAGTGAGTGCCAAGGTACAAGACTTCTTGAATGACAACTTAACCCCTTCAGTGCCCATGGAGCGTCATGGAGCGCGGTTGCGCTGTGCCCATGACGAGACTATCTCGTCATGAACCCCGCCCGCTAATGAAACGCCCGGCACAGGGCTTGGAAAGGGCGGGGCACTGAAGAGGTTAAAACATGCCACCTGTCACATGGCCATCTGTACCATGATGACACAGTTGGCAACACATCTGACCCACTACCTGTCATGTGGATTGGCACACATGTCCAGTCACAGGACAATGCATTAGCCAATGGCCCTGAAATAGTGTTGGAATAAGGAGCACCTGCACTGAGGAGACACCCTGATAGGAATGAAGAATGTCCACACAGATGTCAGCACACACAGACCAAACCACATAGCATCGGGAGCGCACACCGGTGCCAAAAATGGATGAGCTCGAAACATGTATTGTAACTTTTGACACATGCTGCAAATCACAAACATGACACCCTGCACAACATGTCTGGGTCACTGCACGTTGAGTGTCAGTCCAGACAATTAGCACACACAGGTCAGACATGGCAAGGAGACATAAGGTTTTGACATGTATGCCTTTCCTGCACAAACCCCCCATACATGAGACAATGTGATTGAGACAGAGCAAGTAGTTTCACCTCTCAAACTGTGTTTACTAAAAGGGGAATCAAGAACTCCTAAATGTACTCAACATCACCTCGTGAGGCAGACCACACATATATCTGTGACAAACAACCATCAACTGATAGTTGTACATAGACACACAGGCACTGCCCAGTGTGAGTATGCACAAGCCTAATGGGGTCACCCTGTACAGTGGACACATGTAGCACACTTTACGTTAATACAAATTAGGGCAGGGAACAATGCCACAGAGGCCTAACTATGCTGAACACACAGAGACTGGCAACAGTGTGTGATGCCACACATGATTCCTAGGATAAGGTGTCTCATGGGACAGTAGTGGGCACACTGCTCCATGGTCCTGGAATGATCTGACTGTAACTGGAGCAACCGTCCTGGCCCAATGCATATCTCCCACTCATGCACATCATGTCTGAGGCCACTACATAGGTCATGCATGCTGCAAGGGTGTGTATTTAAAACCTCACACTCCTATGTGGAGCCTCAGGACAGTGCCAACAATTATGGACCCCCAAATGAGTGGACAGGACAGGGCACAGGCAAGGTACCAACACACGTCACAGACCACCCCTACACATGATGCAGAAAGCATTGTGCACCGTGATGAACTTGCAGCCTAGATGACCATGTGCAATAGTGATTACACACAGACCAGGGAACACATGTCAAGGAGGGGAAGGGAGGAAGAACAGCAGCGGTTGACTAGGGGGAACAGGAGATGCACTGCACATATAAACCCTGGCAGTGTATCCATGCAACTGAGCACTTCCAAAAGCTGGTGACACACAACAGACACACATGTACCTACCCCCTTGCTGCTGCTGCTTCTCCTGTAACCGCCTATCCATCTCAGGGAAGACCACCGCCAGGACATGCTTCATTTGGTGGGTCAGGCACCAGCGCCCGCCGTGTTTTCGTGCTGGTGAGTCCCCCAGCAGGACCCGAGCGATCCTCCTGGTCCAGCACCGGATGTCCTGCCAGCGTTTCCTCACCTGGGCCAGGCGCCGACTGCGACCCTCCACGGGGAGCAGGCCCTGACGGCCCGCTTCCATATCTTCCCCTTCTCGTAGGCGGTTACCTGTGAGGATGACAAAGTGAGAATAGATCACTACACCTGCTCCATGAAACAGAGACACACATTAGAACATCTTTGATTTGTTGAACAGGGCATAGCATGCTGCAAACTAATAGCACCTTCGTCATAGGGTATTTCGCCTCTGTGTAAGTCCCAATGCACTACATGGCATTGAAAGTACACAGGTGGCATGAGGGGTGCAACACACTCCGTGATCATGGCACACACTGTACATCACAAGCAACACAAGGCTGATGGACAGCACCTCCAAGCAGTCACATGCCCCAGGCCACTGACACCAACCTCAGCAGAGTACACAGATACACACAGGCACAGATAAATCACCTGCCAGTGGCAACAGCGGATACAAACCTCACTCTGCACATGTGCCACTTGCCTGGGGGGTGTCACAGGCGTGGGGCTAGCTCAGCTAGTCAGACACACAGCACGGCTTACTACTTACATCAGATGGGTTGAGCAGTTGCCTCCTCCATGCAGCTGTGGTGCAACACTCCACATAGACACTCACCCACATGACAAGGAACATTCCCACACATCAATGTCCAGGGGGCGTACACATCATTTGGTCACTCTCACCACAGCTCCACTAAACTCACACACATCTGTGGGTACAGTCACCTGTCACACCGGGGGGAACACTGAATCACCTCATGACTATAGAACAAGAATGGCCAAGAGGATTAGCCATGCAGAATGTGCCATGCACCATGCAGTGAATGTCACAGTAAGCACAATGCAAGTGAGGAGTGCACACATGAACCACATCATGCTCTGCATGACACACCTAAGCCATTCCCCCCCCCCCCCCCCCCCCCGGGACCCACTCTAAACAACATTGCATGTCTGTCACACCTGGACACAATGCCAGAAGTGCCAGTCACAAAAAGAAGGGGCACAGTCAAAGGGAGCGGAGTCAGGACTCACCTGCTGCCCTGGTCTACCATACAGGATGGGGAACTGTGGGAGGATAATGTCCAGCAACGCCTCATTCTCCTCCTGGGTGAAAGGCTGGGCCCTCTCCACAGTCCTTGACATGGTGCCAGGGGAAGCCAAACAGCAGCAGTGGTGTCGATGAAAGGTTGTGCAGGCAAGTGCCCTCTCATGGGTTCTGGCTGACTTATATCTGCCTTGCTGGGCTATTTCCTTTACAGGAGTACCGAGTGATTGGTCAGACTCATTAGCATCCTACATTTCCTCCAAACCCTTTGAATATACACCAGTGACAGCATTAGCATTTTTTCAAATTTGATGCATCATGTCAAGTCAACAACCACATTGCAACAATGTATAAGCGTGTGTACGGCCCGTATCTCTATGGCGTACGCCTGCAGCAACACTACCATAGGGATATGACCCCTACACACGCGTGTACGGCCCGTATCTCTATGGCGTACGTCTACGGCAACACTATCATAGGGATACGACCCCTACACATGCGTGTACGTCCCGAATCTCTATGGCGCACGCCTACGGCAACACTACCATAGGGATACAACCCCTACACACGCGTGTACGGCCCTTATCTCTATGGCGTACGCCTACGGCAACACAACCATAGGGATAGGACCAGTGTGTACATGTATGTGTGTAAAGTCCGTACACACACGCGTACTCCTGACCAACCCCTATATAGTGATACAAACATACACATGCCCTCAGAGCGTGTGTACGGTGCGTTTCACAGCTTACACTGGTGATAGGAGGCGCACAGGAAAGGAATGGAGGTGTCAGACTCGCCCAGGAATGGACATCAAGTCATTGTCAGTGCAGTCCTTCATGTGTAGGGCCTAGGTGTGTCAGGCAGTGATGTGGCACATGTCTCCTCATGTTTTAACCCAATAGTTGTGAGATGACCTATGTACACATGTCATGTGTGATGGGGCACTATGTGGCACACTTCCCCTTCACACCTTTAACATGTGTGCATGTAGTACTAATTTGTCAAGCACTGCATCACTGGCATGGCACAGTCACCAACACCCGCAACTGTCCCCTGATGCCAGGTACACGGATGATGACACCTGACATCTAACTACCAGCGTGCCACGATGTGACTATGTCATGTGTGTGTCATGTGTTCCCATGAGCTTGCTGTTGGTGTTCTGTCAACTGCATCTGCTGTAGCTGCATCCAACATGTGTCTGTGTGTAGATGCCCATGTCACACTATTACGCACACCAGGCCACATGTGGAATCACACGTAATGTGTGTCTGTATGCATCGAACAGGGACATGCGTGCTGAGGACATATCTACATAGTCTCAATGTCTGTGTGATCAGTTTTGACATGTACCCCTTCATGGCAAGGTGTGTGGTCTGACCTTTTTCAATGACATGTGACCGGTGCGTCTAGCTTGCCGCCAGCTGTCTGTATGAGATAAGATCCTTCAAATGCACATATGTGGATGTATTTCACTCCTGTAATGTGTCTGGCTGTTCACTCACAATGGCCCACAGCTACTTTCATGGCATGTCATGTAGACCTTGACAATCCACGTTTGTAGCTGGCTCTTGTAGGAGTATCACCTGGCTGGCATACGTGTGCAGGATGTATTGCACAGACCAGACTCTGTATGTAGCATATGTGTATTAGCTGTTGAATATGTGCTCAGTTCATTGACATTGGTGTAGTAATGTACTCAATCTTCGTTATTCCTTCCAAATTTCTGCAGGGCACCGCCTCTCCCCCGACCAATGCCAGACTTGGCTGCCATGAGGGAACGTGACTGCATACGCCACTACAGATTCCCCCAACAGTTAATTGTGGACCTGACAAACAGGCTGGCACCACACCTCCAACCGCGACACAGTTATCCGACTGCGCTGACCCCCAAGATGAAGGTGATGTCAGCCCTACATTTCTTTGCCACCGGTACGTTTCAATTGACCATAGCTGATGTGGGTGGCATGTCCCAGATCATGTTCAGCCGTGTCCTGCATGATGTTTTAGAAGCCATGTTGGAGCACCTGGATGAATTCATCCATTTTCCAACTCGTGAGCATTTGACAGGTATCAAGGGTGAGTTCTATGCCCTGGGAGGGATGCCCCATGTAATTGGGTCCATTGACGGGACACATGTGGCTTTGGTACCACCGCAGGCACAGGAGGTAGCCTTTCGAAACCGTAAACATTATCACTCCATTAATGCCCTTGTGGTGTGTCTTGCTAACATGCTGATTTCCCATGTCTGTGCACGTTTTCCAGGGTCAGCACACGATGCCTACATCATGAGGCATAGCAGGGTGCCAGAAATGATGCTGCAGCTGCACAACAAACAAGCATGCCTTGTTGGTGGGTAGACTCTGTTTGTCCAGTAATTAGCAGTATCTTAGTATGTGACGGCATCTCCTGACACACTTCTTTACATGATGTTTCCATGTAGGGGACTCTGGCTATCCCAACATGCCGTGGCAGGTGACGCCTCTCCGCAACCCCAGAACAGCTGCAGATCACCGTTACAACAATGCCCATGGGCAGACCAGGCAAGTGATTGAGAGGACGTTTGGCCTCCTGAAGAGCCGATTCCGTTGCCTCCACAAGACAGGCGGGTCCCTCCCATATGCACCGGTGAAGGTCTGCAAAATCTTCCTCATGTGCTGCATGCTGCACAACATGGCAGTGGAGAAAGCTGTGCCACTCATCCTGGATCCGGATGAGCAGGAACATCCACCCGTGGAGGATGGCGGCCTTGGTCACGAGGCAAGTGAGGAGGAGGAGGAGGAGGACATCTGGAGTCAGCTCATACGCAACTTCTTCTCATAATGGCGAGTCCCTGGGTCTGAGTGTGCACGCTTGGAGCCTTGTGTGGCATGTGTTGCAATGTGTGTGTCCAGCTGACTGTATGCTAAGTGACTTTGAGGTGTGTTCTGATGTGTCACTCGAGTGCTGATGTCATTCCACACATTTTAGCTGACACACTCAATTGACAAGTAGCATGGTGTCACCTTAGTCATGTAGAGTACATGACCATGCATGCGGATGACTATGTTTTTCCTGACTTCTTGTGTGTCTCTCATCCCCAGGTAGTTGTGCATGCTGTCTGCTCGTGCCATCGCTGTGCTCCTGCTATTCCTCATGAGTAATGCAACGTGTGCTGAATCAGCGTTACATGCACGGACATTGTGAAAAGTCTCCTTTGGGTAAGGATTGCAGCAAGGCATTTTGGGTATGGTAGTTGTTTGTCATGTGTGGGCACTGCTCCTGTGCATGTTTGTTACTATGCATACATGTCGACTCACCATGGGGCACATGACATGTAGCATGACTCACATGAATTGATAGTCACACTTCGTGACAGTCATCTGTTATGGGATTGTGGATTTTGATGAAGGCATCAATGTGTGTACAACTTCCCTCGGTAACATACGTGAGGTTACGGGTGGACATATTGCGGGATATCCCAATAAGAGGCTCAATGGGGAATTGCAGCCTCTCTGTGTGCAGCAGGGGATGTTGGGCTCACCCCCTTCACTTGTGTGCCACTCCAATGGATTTACCGCATCTGTGGTGCGAAGGGGGTGTCCAGTGAAGGTCCCACATGTTAATCCAAAAGACCTGTGAGTCTGTTAATATTGATGCATTTCCATAGGTGTGAGCCTGAGTAATAAAGGTGTTCCTCAGCCTCCAAAGTGCCTCATCTCTGTCAATGCAGGTCTCTTGCCACTGTGCATGCGCCATCTCTGGCATGGTTGTCAAGGATTGTGCATATGACGAGTCTATGTGTAGATGAGCAACCTGCATGCTATTCTTCATGTATTTGATTCTCTATTGTGCATGAAATCCATGGCTGTGTATGTGTTTGGTATGTTGGTCCCCACAACGGGCCGTCAACACCTTCTGGGGTGTGTTTCCTGTGCGCAGCCTGGCCTTCAGTTTCCTGATCCGGTGTCAGTCATCTTAGGTGATTGTGCATCCTTTGTCTCTGGGTGTGCCATTGAAAACCGGTCACTCCATCCTTGACATACACCTGTTGCAGTAGTCCTTTCTGACATCCTAGTCTTTGTGTGGAAATTGTGGCGTAGTTCCGAGGACATGCCGCCTGCTGTTGCAGCCACTGCAGCAAGGGCACACAAAGTTTCCTGATTTGGCAACACACACACATCAAAGATGCTCTTCCCTTCCTCCCTCAACCCATTCATTTGCCTGTCATCAGCTTGTCTGTGCCACTGTGGACCGTCTGCACATGCAACGTGCACATTGCACGACCCTCAGGTCCTTGCATGACCCACATCTCACTACAGTCTGATGTTGCAGCCACCCTCCAAGCAATGTCCATCCACACATCTCCCGCCTGCTCTCAGGCATACACTAAGCGCACACACAACACCTTTGCATGATGAGTGTGCAACTCTGACTGACTACACAGCGCTGCCACGCCTTCCAGGCCCTGTCACACCCACCAGGTCATGTCCCTCCTACTCCCCACCGACTCTGTATCCCGGCAAGGCCATGGGAGTGGGACTCAAGGCTTCTGCATGTAGTATGCTGTCGTCGTGAGGCACATGGCACAGGTATCATCTCTCAGCGTGTCAATCTACAATGTGTCCAGGACCCCCCTCTCCACCATCACATGCGCACACAACCTCATCATCAACTCGTATGCCATTGACAGCCAGGTGCTCCTCACCCACACCAAGGACACAGACATTGCCAGTTCCAATATTCAAGATTGCATGAGATCCATTGATGAATGGCAGAACAGCAGCCACCTGAGGCTGGACTTGTACAGGACTGAGGTCAACATCTGAGGATTGTCCCCTTACAGCTGGGTCAACTGCTTGTGTCCCACCTGCAGAAGCCCCACACAAGCACCCAGTGTCTACGCACACAAGATGGTGTGCATCATGGATTGCTTGCTCACATTTGCCATGGTAATCACCAGCATCTGTACCTCAGACTGCAACACCCTCTGCATTATGCACATGATCTCCAGATAGATCCACTCCAAGGAAAGATGGACCATCCCCCAGATCCACGACAACATTCGTGTCAAATACTGCCCTGCCCTCTACGGGGTAGCCACATCCTAACTCCCGGGACACTTGTCCACATCCAGGCTGCATCTGCACACCTCAGCTGCAACATCCTGCGCCCCACCCACATCACCGTCCAGCAGAGATAGCTGCAATGGATCACAGTGTGCTGAAGGATGACCTTCAGACTCCCCACCCACACTCAGGAGGCAGGCCACAACCCCGACCCAAAACCAACCTTGTACCACTGTCATACGAGACCCCGTAGTGCCATCTCCGTGCATCCAACCTTGACCTGGCCACCATTCTTCAGATCCACCGTACTCCAGCATGCAGGAAATAGTTCTCCCACCTGGGAACACATACCTGGGACTCCCTCCCCGGGAACCTCCAAATGAGGCATGACCTCTACGCCTTAATGATACTCTTCAAAATAGGTCTGTCCGCACAGTATTGCAAGCCCCCCCTCAGCAGCTTGAGGCCATCACAGGTGAGTATTGTGCTCCATGTCTGCATTGACTGATAAATTGTGACCCATGTGTGTCCTGTACCAGACTCAGATCCCAGGGTATGGATGGGTGGAGTTGGTTCAACACTCAGGCATAGTTTGACATTTACGCACACATATGTTGTGGACTAGTGCCAAATGACAGCAACATCTCATGACAAAAAAAGAGATTTTATTTTTGGTGGGGTAAGTCTTTTGGTAGATGTACTAAGGTGCTCTACCGGGTGCATAGAATCCAAAGTTCACAGGGGGAGATGGCATCCTTGTCAGTTGGAGTCATCAGAGTCCAGACCACAATGTTGGTCATCATTGGTCAGACTGTGACCAGCAAGTCCATGTGGCAGAGAATGTCATTGGGTGAGGTGCTGCTGTTGCGCCAGTGGGCCAGGTGCCAGACCAGGTGACCTGGGAGATGTGGATGGTCGGCTGACTCTCACGGTCTTTTCCGTGGACGACCCACCTTCCTGGGGGGACCCTCAGAAGCAGGCCTTGACGATGTCTGTGATGCTCTGTCGGACGAATCCTCCTCCTCCTCCCTCCCTGTGGCTGGTGGTGGTCTTCGCCTGGTGGCACAGGGAGGGTTGCCCATGTTGTCTGCGATCCGACGGAGTGAAAGGCTCATGTTCGTTTGCACCGCCAGGAGCTCAGCCAGTCTTGTCTCCATCCGTCCTTGGAGTTGTTATTGACTGGCATGTTGCTCGGCCTGCAGGTTCTTCATCTCGTCGAGGGTCCCCTTCATCTCTGTGAGGCTCGACACTACCTGGCTGATGCCCCTGGTGTCACGCCGGTATGTGTCCAGGATGTGGCGTATGTGTGACATACCAGTTCCCTCAGCTGCCTGGTCAGGTTCTCGCCTCCGCCTGCCTCCACTCCCACCACCCCTGCCCACACGAGCCTGGCCTGCCGTTGTGGGCACATCGGGTCTACGAGACCCCTGAGGGATGGCATTATCGGGGTTGTCTGCCTCCTCCTGGGTGCCCGGAGAACCTTGTCCCTCCTGGTCAGACTGGCTGTGTTGTTCAGTGCGAGCAGGGCTCGTGGGTGTCTCCTAGGATGTGGCAGGAATGGGGGTGAGGGTTGGCACAGATGTACCTGACGCAGGTGCTGCCGGGGCTTGGGCACCAGAGGGGCTAGGTTGGTCGGGGTCATCCATGGAGTGGTGAGAGTCATCGCTGCCGGTGGGATCATCTTCACGCTGAGCCTGGGACTGTGATTGTTCCCCCCCATTGTTAGGGGGAGGTCGATGATGTTGCCCTGTGTGTGAGAGAGAGACAATGTTAATGCTGTTTCATGCCACATCCATGTTTCATACATATTCAAGTTGTCACAGTTCCTCCAGGTAGTTGGATGAGCCTAGCATTCCTCTCAATGTCCACTTGGGGATGGGTATGTTGCGGGGGACAGATTCGTATGTTCTCCTGAGTGTTTGACCAGTAGAATTTTGGGTCGGATGCTTATTTGGCGATGGATTGGTCTTGTTGTGTCACATGTCCATTGTGAGAGTGGGTAAATCCGTTGCCTGCCCCGGGGGTGTGTGCTTGTGTGAGGGGGGGTGTGACCGGGCCTTCTGTTGGGTGTAGTGTGATTTGTCATTGGGTCTCCCAGGTGATGTGTCTGTCCCCTCATGGTGCATGCTGGCATGACAGTGAGTTTGAGTTCCTGTGCTAGATATCTGAGCTTGTGGAGTTGGTGTTTGAGTGTACAGTGGTCACAGGAGGGCCTTGTGCTGCATACAGCAGGGCCAAGTGTCAGCTACCTTGTCAGTACTTTGCCAGTCCCTGTGCATTGGGCATGGTGCATGGGTATGTACCTAGGCCATATGGGCTGAGGGCATTGGTGTCTGCTTCTGAGTTGCACAATGTGTTGTGTGAGCCCCACCCTCCCAGCATCCCGGACATCCAGTCTTGGGTTTGTGGTTGGTGTGGCCTGGGACATGGCATTGCCTTTATTTGTGAATGGGGCATGGAGACGTTAGTGGCATGAGCGTGGTTTTTGAGTGTGGTTGTGTGCGGTGAGGGCTTGGGGGAATTTGCATGCATTTGGTGTATTTGTGGTGTGGATGCCATTCCCCCCATGTTACGTGGGTTGTTTGTGTACTCACCAGGCTCTGCGACTCCTTCGACTCTGTGTACTCCCACCGGCGGAAGCATGGCCATCACCTTCTCCTCCCAGGGATGGTAATGTACGGGTCTGCGGGGCAGCCCACCTCCAGTGATGTTACTCTGTGCGTATTCCTCGTTCATTTTCCTCTTGACTGCCCTGCGCAGATCGTACCACCTGGCTTGGCATTCATGCCTGGTCCTTCGGATGGGCGCAACAGCATTCACCTTATCGACGATCCTCTGCCTCAGGCTTGTTTTTTGGGCTATGCTGGTCTGTCTGACCAATGTTCCAAACAGCTGTTTCTCGACTCTGATGACTTCGTTGACAAGGAGGTCCAGCTCCGCCCTTGTGAACTTTGGATTCTTGTCTGTGGGCATGGTGTGGGGTGTGGGTGTGGATGGTTGTGGGTGTGTGGGTGTGAATGTGACGGTGTGTGTGTGAATGTGAAGAGGGGGTGTTTGTGAAGGAGGTTGTGTGAAGGTGTGTAAGTTAAGGTGTAGTTAAGGTGTAAGTAAGGTGCAGTTGTCTGTCTGTGGGGTCTGTCAGCAGTGGGTCTGTTGCAAAGGCTCATGGGTTGTGTGTGCTGGCCCTTTTTATTGGTCCATTTGTGGGTGTGGCTGGGTTTGAATTTGTGGTGGGTGTGTTATAAGAGGTGGTTGTGATTTAGGGCCTCTGTTTGCCTGTTTGGATGTGCCAGGTCAGTCATAGAGATGTATTTTCTCATGTAGACGTGTTTTGTGGTGTTGCGCGAGCCGAATTGACCCTCCTTGTGCTGTTTTACAGTGTCCTGGTTCTGTACGAGTATTTTTCGCGTAGGTAAGGTCCGCACATACGCGATGCTGGGTGAGGGTGCTGGGGTACGGTGTTGATGTACGGTGCGTACAGGGACGGGGCTGGGGTACGAGCCTGGGGTGTGGCGCATACAGGTGGGGGGCTGTGCTACGGTGTTGGGGTACGGTGCGTACAGGTGCGGGCTGTGCTACAGTGTTGGGGTACAGTGCGTACAGGTATGGGGCTGGGCTACGGTGTTGGGATATGGTGCGTACAGGTAGGGGGCTGGGCTACAGTGTTGGGGTACGGTGCATACAGGTACGGGGCTGGGGTATGGGCCTGGGGTGCGGCACGTACAGGTGCGGGGCTGTGCTACGATGTTGGGGTACGGTGCGTACAGGTGCGGGGCTGGGGTACAGGCCTGGGGTGCAGCACGTACAGGTGCGGGGCTGTGCTATGGTGTTGGGGTACGGTGCGTACAGGTACGGGGCTAGTGTACGGGCCTGGGGTGCAGCGCGTACATGTGGGGGGCTGGAGTATGGTGTTGGGGTACGGTGCGTACAGGTACGGGGCTGAGGTACAGTGTTGGGGTGCGGCGCGTACAGGTGTGGGGCTGGTGTACGGTCCTGGGGTACGGTGCGGAGGGGGGTAGGGTGCTGACATATGGGGTTACGGTGCTGACATATGCGGGGGGAGGGGGGCTGTACGACTCGTATACGGGCACAAGTTTACCCGTGTACATGTGTGCCACAGCGTTCGCTCCGTACGGGGCCTTTTACATGCAGTAGTGTATTCGGACGGGCGGTACGGATCGTACTTGCGCGGTCGTACTTCTGTTTACCGATTTGCATGTAAAAATGTCCGGCTCCCTCTCGTAGACTTTTCCCGACGCTATTCGGACATAAAAATTTCCGGATCCCTCTCGGTCCATTTTCCAGACGCAGTATGTATTTTTCACGTACGAATCGTACTTCGCAGTTTGTACGGTACTTGTACGATTCGTACATGAAAATATACGGATTCGAGTCGTACGCAAATTTTTTTCCCGGATCGGAATCGCCACCTAAGTGGACAAATTGAAAAAAGGGACATGTTCAGATGTGAAGAATTCTATGAACATTACAGTGTACATCCACTTAATTCCAAAGAGGTGATGGGGAATACGATTGAGTTGTTTCAAATGAAAAAAGTAAGAGGAAGTCCCATGAGTGTATGGGAAGAGAGCTTGGAAGCTCGTTGTTTCCCGCAGTTGTTTCCAACAGGAAAAGGTGGACGATATGATGAACGTCCTGTGCAGATTCCTGCATCTGAATATCGGACAACAAGATTATATGCAGAAGATCCAAGATTTCGACAATGTATCCCTTATATGTTTCATCATCTGTTTGAAAGGGACTTGTCTGGACTTTCATATGTAGTAAATCACATTTTAAAAACTGGAATGCATCTGCAAAATACAACTGCAAAGGATTTTATGGATAAAGTGCATCAGAGAGATGATCATTTAGAATCTCTGTTGATTAACCTGATGGCATGTCAGCGTGGGACTAATGAATATTGGTACCGTCGTCATGGAGAACTGAAATGTATGCTACGGAACTTGGGAACTCCTACATGGTTTGTTACACTAAGCTGTGCTGAGTATGCTTGGGATGATTTACTTGAATTTCTTCAAGAGGCAATTTCCAATATAAAAAATATTGAATGCAAGACACCTGGAGAATTGTGCTCTTTGGATTCTGTTAATGTATGCAGATATTTCAATCATAGATTTGAAGCTATGATGTCTTTCATCTGCAATAAAAAGAATCCTCCTCTTGGAGAAGTTGTGGATTTCTTTTGGAGAAAGGAGTATTAAGCAAGAGGTGCTCCTCATATACATATGTTGTTATGGATCAAGGACGCCCCCAAATTTGGAACAGATTAGATGAAACTGTTTTGTCTTTCATTGAAGTCTTACGATTCCAAAGCCATAGGTGTGGAAAATACTGTCGATGAAAGTACAAGTCAAAGGATAAGTTCTATACCAAATGTCGTTTTGGATTTCCACGTCCTGTATTATCCAAAGGGAGAGTGAACAGTTTTATGTCAGCTATGCGACATACCATCACAAGAAAGTCTCAAAAAAATACCCACAACTTAAGAAGAAGCGAAGAATCAAAATACATAAATGACTACAATCCAGTTATTTTATCCATGTGGAACGCTAACATGGATATTCAGTATGTTGCGGACAATTCCATTGCTGTTGCTCGATATGTTACGTCCTACATTACTAAATCAGAAAAGACAGAATTGAAAGAAATGTGGGAAGAGATTTCTCACGAGAAGACTCTAAGTAAGAAATTATACAGTTTCAGTTTGAAGATGTTATCGCATCGTGAAATTTGAGCATATGAATGCTCAAATCGGTTATCATCTGCAAGTCTATATTCCAAAAGTAGAAGAATCATTTGGGTGAGTCTAGGTCTTGCAGCAATGCGAAATCGGGTACTGAAATCTGTTCAAGAAATGAAATATTTAGCAGAAAAAGAACCAGAAAGTACAGATATTTTGAAAACAAATATGTTGGACACATATGATATTACCCAAACAGAAGTCATCATCTTGAGAACATGTCTCTCTATGAAGTGCAGCAAAACTACAATTTTAAACGGAATACTACAGAGAACATCAATGATGGAAAATATGCAGTGATTGGTTCTGAAGGATGTCTGGTGAAACAAAGGAAAGAAAATGTAATTAATCACAGGAAACTGAGTTTCGACACTGCTGACAAAAGGGAATTTTACTATTTAGCCCTTTTGCAAATGTTCAAACCGTAGCGTTCAGAATTGGAATTACTTGGAGATTTTCAGAGCTATGAAGATTAATTTAATGCTTGTAAAGATAGCATATAATGCAGTGCTTTTGAAAAGTATGTGAAAATGTTGAATGATGAAATTGATCAAGAAGCTACAATTGCATCTGAGATTGCTAGAGACAGTTCTCAAGACAGTCAAAGTTCTGCTGCACCAATTGTTGAAAATGAAGCAGCGATTGCCATGAATGAGGTGGAAACAGCAATGCATGAAGCTCAAGAAGATGTAATACAGTTAGGAAACTTGGAAGAACAACTAAATGTTGAAGAGAAACAAATATCTCAACAAGTGAAAGAGCAGATTGACCATGGATTACTTCATGAAGAGAAAGGGTGCTCATGTACATCATTTCAACCTATCCGAATGTATGTGAGTGGACAAGCTGGAACAGGAAAAAGTTTCTTAATTAAAGTAATTACAAGTTATCTGCAGACAACAACTGAGTCGCATTTGTCTTGTGTTTTCACTGTTCCAACGGGGTTGGCAGCACATAACATTAAAGGAATTACTTTACATCGTTTACTAATGCTACCAGTAGAGCATGAGAACTAATTGGAATACCACAAGCTATCTGGAGAAGCTTGTTGTGAAGTTTCAAGAGTTCTGAAGAAAATGAAACTTCTCATTATTGATGAGGTAAGCATGGTCTCAAACTTGATGCTTGCCTTTGTGCATTTAAGAATGTAGCAAATTCTTAAAACAGAGTATGATGTGTTATTTGGAGGAAAACACGTCATAATTTTTGGAGATCTACTGCAATTGACTCCGGTAAAAGGACAACCGGTATTTAAAACACTTGCACATGAAGATACCAGAAAGTGTCTTGGTAGTGTTGGTAACGTGAACATTTGGACTTAATTTGAATAGAAAGAACTGACAACAAATATGCAACAGGCAAATGATGCTGAATATGGAAGTTTTCTTCAAGATATAAGAATTGGAATTCTGACAGAACATGGCAAACAAGCTTTGGAGAGAAGATTACTTTGCAATTTGTTTCCAAATGAAAATGTAGTTCCTGAGAAAGTGTACATGAAAATTGCAGAAAATAAATCAGTGATCAGCTTAATGCCAACACTGCGCTAGTGTTCTATATTCAACGAAGAACTATTGAAACTGGAAAATGAAGAAATTATAAAAATGGAAGCCATCGATAAAATAGAGCATGAAGGAATCACTATTATTTTGATGGGAAAGTTGAAAATAAAACTGGATTCTTCAGAAAAAAAAATATCTAAAACAGCTGGTTTAGAAAAGACACTATATGCATGTGTTAACTGTCAGGTAATTTTAAGGCGTAATTTGGATGTAGAAAAAGGTTTAGTTAATGGAGCAATGGGTAAAGTGGTGGATTTTGTTAATTATCAGAAAAAAGAAGGAATTGCATTTTTTTAAATTAAATTTGATCAGATTGAAGAAGTTAAAGAAATTGGTCGTTGTTCAGTTCATTTTTAGCTTGTTAAAGATTTATATGTCCGTAGGAAACAATTTCCATTTTCTCTGGCATATGCAGTGACTATTCATAAATCTCAAGGATTAAGTGTAGACAGTGCATTGGTGAACATTGGATCTACCGTATTTAAAGAGGGTATGGCATATGTTGCTTTGTCGCGAGTCAGAACATTATCTGGTTTGTTTTTGATTGATTTTGATGAGACAAAGGTTACTGCAGATGCAAACTGTGTAAAAGAGTATAGTAGGTTAAGAAGGGTGTATGCTCCCAATTTAGGTCAATATCCTGTATTTGAAAAGCATGTGGTTGTTCAAAAACGAAGGTTTGAGAATATCTGTACTGAAGGTGTAGAGAGGGGAAAAGAACAAGATAATGTTGTGATTGCAAGTAAAAAGAAAAAGGACACTATTGAAGAGATGGTTGGTTATCAGTTTGAAAATAGTTCAGGTGTCAACTGCTATGCTAATGTAGTGGTCAATGTTGTTTATTTTTATCTTGAAGGTTTGCAAGAACAAATTATGCAGAATCGGCAAAAAAGATTTTGTTCTCTGTTGCATTCTGTTTATAAAAAATTGACAACAGATACAAGTAAAATACAATCTGTTTCAGATGTTCGTAATCTTTTGGATGTGTGTTCTGGTTCTACTCAATTTGCACAAAATATCCAACAAGATGCTCAGGATTTTTTAATGTATATGCTTACCATTTTTGAAAATGAAGGTGTACAAATAGAAAATATTTTTGGCCTTTCTTACAAATGGGAACATCAGTGTGAAAATTGCATGTATACATGTACCACTAATGTGATTGAAGGACCACAATCATTTCAATCATTCTTCTTAAAGCATCTTTGCAGACAATACTCTGTGCTTACCTTCTATCATCCGCAAGCAATTTTCCAAACAGAAACATGTCACTTTTTGTAACATAGTTATTGCGCAAGACACTCTTTCATATTTACAAAGAGAGGAAAAGGCACTCTGTGTACTTTTTCTATTCCATGTGAATACAACCTCATCATACACACTACTTTGCGTTGAAAGGGTGTTGCATTAATTCAGTCAATTACGTACTACACATACATTCATCTAAACTTTCACACACTAACAAACAAATATAGCTCTTTTTTTTAAACCAGGAAAGTTAGTTCTTAGAAGAACTTTTTTTTTCTTCTTTTTTCTTTTATATTTTTTGGGGGGGTTTTTGAACAATTTTTAAATTTTGGGGGGTTTTCTTGAAAAAAAAAAGGAATAAACAGAACTGGAGGAACAAAACAATGAACATCAGAGAAAAAAAAAATAGCAATGATGATTCTCTTGCTTTCGACAGATAAGATCAATCGACTGCTTTCCATAGCATAATACAGCATTGCATTTTATGCAGAGCACTTTTAGGGTTTGAAACTGTGAACGGATGTCCAAATTTTGCACAGATGGATTCACCCTTGAAGTGCTTTGCTGCGATTGATCTGATGGAGCTGGAAGAGCTCTCATTCTGCGGCATTCCTCTCGAGCAAGGTTCACCAGATGGAGGGTCCTCAGATGCTTCATCATACTTGCTGTTCTGCAGGAATATTTTTTGTTGGTATCCCCACGGGAGAGCACTCGCTGGCAGATCTTGCAGGTTACTAAGGTGGCATTGGTTTTGGTTTGCCCCTCAGGAAAAGTGAAAAATTTCCACACCACAGATAAATATCTTGGTGGGCGTGGTGGTTCTTCCAAAAAATCATCCGCAGATGAATGAGGAGATCCTGGAGATGCCGGCTGCCCTGAAGCCATTGTTTTCAACAAAAAAATTAGAGCTAAGTGTAAACATAGTCCAAAAAAGGTTCTTCTCTGCAGAGAGATGCTCCTACAAAGAAGGTCAAAGAAGAATGATTGAAATGGGTGGGGTCTTTCAATAGTTATAATAGGAAGTGTAATGAACCAATCACATCTCTTTTTATCTGGTCACATGGGATCCGCGCACCGTGCGCATAGGCAGCACGCACCGAGCGTGAATCAGTGAAATTGAATTTAAAAGGAATATAGGATTAGAAGTAAAAATATATTACTTTTATGAGTAGTTTAGAGTTTGTCTTCAATTAATATTCGCATGAAATACATATATATATATTTTTTGACATTTAAAATATTTCGCGGGATTCGCACACCCACCGTGTCATACACACACATGACGTATCGTGGAAGCGCGCAAGCATCGTGTAACGTGCACCGTACGTGTCGCGTATAGGCTTGGAGATGACTACCGGTCGCATTGCAATCGCGCACAAAAATATGTACCCAACGCATACCGTACGCGGATGCTTACGTGCAGGGATCGAGAGGTCCGCATAGGGTGCGCGAATCCCCCAAAAAAGTATAATTTTTTTTTAAAGTATTGAAAATATAGTTCAAAAGATATTTAAAGAAATATAAAAAAATATTTTTACAAAATTTACATTTAAAAAAAAAAAACATTAAAAACAAATAATATTTTTTAATTTGTAAAAGAATTAATTGAAAACATAAGTTAAAAAAATTGTGAAAAAACATAAAAAAACATAATTAAAGGAATTGACACACTGAAATAGAAAAATGTAGAAATCCAATGAAAATCCTTAAACATCATAGCTTTAGAGATAAGTTATAGATAGGAATTAGCATTTAAAAAACCTTTGAAATTCGCTGAAAAAAACCATAGGTTTCATGCACGTTATAGTTAGGAATTGGCATTTAACAAACCTTAGAAATTCACTGAAAAAACCATGGGTTTCAGGGGTGTTATAGTTAGCTGGACATTTCACTCGTACAAAACCCTAGAAATTCCCCCGTTATACTTAGTTCAGCTAACTATAACTCGCGCCCCCGCAATGCACTGCTGATGACGTCACATATTACATCACTCATGACATGGTCAGTGACATCACTGATGACATCACTGATGACATCTCAAATGACATCACTGATGACATCACTGATAACATCATCCAGTGAATGTGGTTTAGTTTGAAATTTAAATATGTATTATATATATGCCAATCTGTATTGAAGATTGAGTGAATATATAACTGTCTGGATTGAGGATTTAGTAGCTGTCTGACTGTCTGTTTAAGTGAGTAATTAAAAGTGTCTCACTTAATACATGGATTAGTAACTAAACTATGTGAATGTGTGCAGCACTGTCTCTGTTGTTGTATAACATGCTGCATCAGTTGGTCACTAACTACATGAGTGTGTATATTAGTTATTGATTAGTTGGGTGAGTATTTGTATGGGACACTGAGTTTGTGTGTGGTTGGATGGGGTGTGTGTAACTCTATGCATAGATGTTTGAATGGTTGATTGACTAGGCGTATAGGGTTAAGAGTGCATGTGGAAACAGTTGTTTGGGTGACTGAGTGTATTTATTTGTGTGTTGGTGAGCGAATATATGTTTTAGTTGTACATCTTCAACAAAGTAAAAAAATAAAAGGCATTGTATGTGAGAGTTGGTGTATATAAATAAGTATGTTTAAGAGTCAGTGATTGTGAGAGTAACTATATGAATGAGTGTATAATTGTAATGGTGATTTTTTTAACATATTAACTATGAGTTACTATGTGTTTGAATAAATGAGGTGTTGTTGGATAATTGTGTAAGTGAGTAAATGTAAGTGTGATTAATTTTTTTTATGAGTGAGTAGGATGACTGCATAACCGACTAAGATGACTGCTGATGTGTCAATGTCTATATATGTGTATAAGTGCATTTGATAGTGTTCTATTAATTAGAGACTGCATGTATAAATGATTCTGTTGTTGAATGGGTAGTTGTGTGTGTAGACTTAGGAATCAGTGAGTGGGTATGTACTAACTGGTATTGGTGCGTTAATGGTTTCAAATATGGTACTCTGTATTTTACAGTGAGTGATGAGGTGTGTCAGATTGTCACGTGGATGATGTCATCAGTGATGTCATTTGATATGTCATCAGTGATGTCATCGGTGATGTCACTGAGCATGTCATGAATGATGCAATATGTAACATCATCAGTAGTGCATTGCGAGCGCGCGAGTTATAGTTAGCAGAACTGACTATAACGGAGGAATTTCTATGGTTTTGTACGAGTGAAATGGCCAGCTAACTATAACACCCCTGAGACCTATGTTTTTTTCTGTGAATTTCTAAGGTTTTTTCAATGCTAATTTCTAACTATAACGTCTCTGAAACCTATG
The DNA here is from genome assembly GCF_964204655.1 of Triturus cristatus. NCBI lineage: Eukaryota > Metazoa > Chordata > Amphibia > Caudata > Salamandridae > Triturus > Triturus cristatus. The sequence continues at coordinate 202,713,298 of NC_140593.1, forward strand.
GTTTTTTCAGTGAATTTCAAAGCTTTTTTAAATGCTAATTTCTAACTATAACGTCTCTGAAACCTACGTTTTTTTTTCAGTGAATTTCAAAGGTTTTTTAAATGCGCACATTCTCGCTGCCATTTTAGAAAAGTCGTGAAGGAATTCGCATACGGAGTGAAACGCTGCGTGATTTTCAGTTATATCATATACATTTAATATTACGTGATGTGCGCGGTTGGTATGTGACCAGTCCGCGACACCAGCTCCCGCGCATTCGCGACACATGCGCATTACGGTTCGAGATGCTTGTGCGGTTGCGGGTCCCGAGTGACGTCATATACGTGCTGGGGCACGCTGGGTGCACGACTCGCGCAAAAAAAAATTATGTTCCAAAATGATATGTATGTGTCTTTAATATACATATTAGGGCAAGAGATTATCTAAGATATTCATAAAAATAATATATTTGTACTTATAATAAACTTATATTATTTTTAAATATATTTTCGCGAAGTTGGGTGCATGGATCGTGAGTGCAGAGAACCAGGTCAGCAGAACTGTTGTAGAGCCAGAGAAACCAGGTCAGCAGAGACATTGTAGAGCAAGAGAACCAGGTCAGCAGAGCTGCTCTAGAGCCTAAGAAGCAGGTCAGCAGACCTGCTCTAGAACCAGAGACCCAGGTCAGCAGAGCTGCTCTAGAGCCAGAGACCCAGGTCAGTAGAGCTGCTCTAGATGCCGAGAACCAGGTCAGCAGAGCTGCTGTTGAGCCAGAGAAACCAGGTCAGCAGAGCTGCTTTAGAGGGAGAGAACCAGGTCAGCAGAACTGCTTTAGAGCCAGAGAACCAGGTCAGCAGAGCTGCTCTAGAGCCAGAGAACCAGGTCAGCAGAGCTGCTTTAGAGCCATAGAACCAGGTCAGTAGAGCTGCTTTAGAGGCAGAGAACCAGGTCAGCAGAACTGCTTTAGAGCCAGAGAACCAGGTCAGCAGAGCTCTTTAGAGGGACAGAACCAGGTCAGCAGAGCTGCTTTAGAGCCAGAGAACCAGGTCAGCAGAACTGCTCTAGAGCCAGAGAACCAGTTCAGCAAAGCTGCTTTAGAGCCAGAGAACCAGGTCAGCAGAGCTGCTTTAGAGCCATAGAACCAGGTCAGCAGAGCTGCTTTAGAGCCAGAGAACCAGGTCAGCAGAGCTGCTTTAGAGCCAGAGAACCATGTCAGCAGAGCTGCTTTAGAGCCAGAGAACCAGGTCAGCAGAGCTGCTCTAGAGGCAGAGAACCAGGTCAGTAGAGCTGATTTAGAGGGAGAGAACCAGGTCAGCAGAGCTGCTTTAAAGCCAGAGAACCAGGTCAGCAGAGCTGCTCTAGAGCCAGAGAACCAGGTCAGCAGAGCTGCTTTAGAGCCATAGAACCAGGTCAGCAGAGACATTGTAGAGCCAGAGAACCAGGTCAGCAGAGCTGCTCTAGAGCCTAAGAAGCAGGTCAGCAGAGCTGCTCTAGATCCAGAGACCCAGGTCAGCAGAGCTGCTCTAGAGCCAGAGACCCAGGTCAGTAGAGCTGCTCTAGATGCCAAGAACCAAGTCAGCAGAGCTGCTGTAGAGCCAGAGAAACCAGGTCAGCAGAGCTGCTTTGGAGGGAGAGAACCAGGTCAGCATAACTGCTTTAGAGCCAGAGAACCAGGTCAGCAGAGCTGCTCTAGAGCCAGAGAACCAGGTCAGCAGAGCTGCTTTAGAGCCATAGAACCAGGTCAGCAGAGCTGCTTTAGAGGCAGAGAACCAGGTCAGCAGAACTGCTTTAGAGCCAGAGAACCAGGTCAGCAGAGCTCTTTAGAGGGACAGAACCAGGTCAGCAGAGCTGCTTTAGAGCCAGAGAACCAGGTCAGCAGAGCTGCTCTAGAGCCAGAGAACCAGTTCAGCAAAGCTGCTTTAGAGCCAGAGAACCAGGTCAGCAGAGCTGCTTTAGAGCCATAGAACCAGGTCAGCAGAGCTGCCTTAGAGCCAGAGTACCAGGTCAGCAGAGCTGCTCTAGAGGCAGAGAACCAGGTCAGCAGAGCTGCCTTAGAGGGAGAGAACCAGGTCAGCAGAGCTGCTTTAGAGCCAGAGAACCAGGTCAGCAGAGCTGCTCTAGAGGCAGAGAACCAGGTCAGTAGAGCTGATTTAGAGGGAGAGAACCAGGTCAGCAGAGCTGCTTTAAAGCCAGAGAACCAGGTCAGCAGAGCTGCTCTAGAGCCAGAGAACCAGGTCAGCAGAGCTGCTTTAGAGCCATAGAACCAGGTCAGCAGAGCTGCTTTAGAGCCAGAGAACAGGTCAGCCGAGCTGCTCTAGAGTCTAAGAACCGGGTCAGCAGAGCTGCTCTAGAGCCGGAGAACCAGGTCAGCGGAGCTGCTGTAGAGCAAGAGAAACCAGGTCAGTAGAGCTGCTTTAGAGCGAGAAAACCAGGTCAGCAGAGCTGCTTTAGAGGGAGAGAACCATGTCAGCAGAGCTGCTTTAGAGCCAAGGGACCAGGTCAGCAGAGCTACTCTAGAGCCAGAGAACCAGGTCAGCGGAGCTGCTTTAGACCCAGAGAACCAGGCCAGCAGAGCTGTTATAGAGCCAGAGAACCAGGTCAGCAGAGCTCTCTAGAGCCTAAGAACTAGGTCAGTAGAGCTGCTCTAGAGCCAGACAACCAGGTCAGCAGAGCTGCTGTAGAGCCAGTGAAACCAGGTCAGCAGGGCTGCTTTAGAGTGAGAGAACCAGGTCAGCAGAGCTGCTTTAGAGCCAGAGAACCAGGCCAGCAGAGCTGCTTTATAGCCAGAGAACCAGGTCAGCAGAGCTGTTCTGAAGCCATAGAACCAAGTCAGCAGAGCTGCTTCAGAGCCATAGAACCAGGTCAGCAGAGCTGCTTTAGAGCCAGAGATCCAGGTCAGCAGAGCTGCTTTAGAGCCTAAGAACCAGGTCAGCAGAGCTGCTCTAGAACCAGAGAACCAGGTCAGCAGAGCTGCTGTAGAGCCAGAGAAACCAGGTCAGTAGAGCTGCTTTAGAGGGAGAGAACCAGGTCAGCAGAGCTGCTCTAGAGGGAGAACCAGGTCAGCAGAGCTGCTCTAGAGCCAGAGAACCATGTCAGCAGAACTGCTTTAGAGTCATAGAACCGGGTCAGCAGAGCTGCTTTAGAGGGAGAGAACCAGGTCAGCAGAGCTGCTTTAGAGCCAGAGAACCAGGTCAGCAAAGCTGCTCTAGCTGACACTGACTGACTGACACTGACTTACTGACACTGACTGATTGATACTGACTGACACTGATTGACTGACACTGACTGACACTGATTGACTGAAACTGACTGACTGACAATGACGGACACTGATTGACTGACACTGATTGACTGACACTGACTGACTGACACTGACTGACACTGACTGACTGACACTGACTGACACTGATTGACTGACACTGACTGACACTGATTGACTGACACTGACTGACTGACACTGACTGACTGACACTGACTGACACTGACTGACTACTCTCTACTACTGCACTACTCACTCTCTACTACTCTCTACTACTCTCTCTCTACTACTCACTCTCTACTACTCTCTACTACTCACTCTCTACTACTCACTCTCTACTACTCTCTACTATTCACTCTCTACTACTCACTCTCTGCTACTCTCTACTACTCACTCTACTACTCAGAGCAGAGCTGAGCAGAGCTGCTCTAGAGCCAGAGACCCAGGTCAGTAGAGCTGCTCTAGATGCCGAGAACCAGGTCAGCAGAGCTGCTGTTGAGCCAGAGAAACCAGGTCAGCAGAGCTGCTTTAGAGGGAGAGAACCAGGTCAGCAGAACTGCTTTAGAGCCAGAGAACCAGGTCAGCAGAGCTGCTCTAGAGCCAGAGAACCAGGTCAGCAGAGCTGTTGAAGAGCCAGAGAACCAGATCAGCAGAGCTGCTCTGTAGCCTAAGAAATGGGTCAGCAGAGCTGCTCTAGAGCCAGAGAACCAGGTCAGCAGACCTGCTGTAAAGCCAGAGAACTAGGTCAGCAGAGCTCTTTAGAGGGACAGAACCAGGTCAGCAGAGCTGCTTTAGAGCCAGAGAACCAGGTCAGCAGAACTGCTCTAGAGCCAGAGAACCAGTTCAGCAAAGCTGCTTTAGAGCCAGAGAACCAGGTCAGCAGAGCTGCTTTAGAGCCATAGAACCAGGTCAGCAGAGCTGCTTTAGAGCCAGAGAACCAGGTCAGCAGAGCTGCTTTAGAGCCAGAGAACCATGTCAGCAGAGCTGCTTTAGAGCCAGAGAACCAGGTCAGCAGAGCTGCTCTAGAGGCAGAGAACCAGGTCAGTAGAGCTGATTTAGAGGGAGAGAACCAGGTCAGCAGAGCTGCTTTAAAGCCAGAGAACCAGGTCAGCAGAGCTGCTCTAGAGCCAGAGAACCAGGTCAGCAGAGCTGCTTTAGAGCCATAGAACCAGGTCAGCAGAGACATTGTAGAGCCAGAGAACCAGGTCAGCAGAGCTGCTCTAGAGCCTAAGAAGCAGGTCAGCAGAGCTGCTCTAGATCCAGAGACCCAGGTCAGCAGAGCTGCTCTAGAGCCAGAGACCCAGGTCAGTAGAGCTGCTCTAGATGCCAAGAACCAAGTCAGCAGAGCTGCTGTAGAGCCAGAGAAACCAGGTCAGCAGAGCTGCTTTGGAGGGAGAGAACCAGGTCAGCATAACTGCTTTAGAGCCAGAGAACCAGGTCAGCAGAGCTGCTCTAGAGCCAGAGAACCAGGTCAGCAGAGCTGCTTTAGAGCCATAGAACCAGGTCAGCAGAGCTGCTTTAGAGGCAGAGAACCAGGTCAGCAGAACTGCTTTAGAGCCAGAGAACCAGGTCAGCAGAGCTCTTTAGAGGGACAGAACCAGGTCAGCAGAGCTGCTTTAGAGCCAGAGAACCAGGCCAGCAGAGCTGCTCTAGAGCCAGAGAACCAGTTCAGCAAAGCTGCTTTAGAGCCAGAGAACCAGGTCAGCAGAGCTGCTTTAGAGCCATAGAACCAGGTCAGCAGAGCTGCTTTAGAGCCAGAGTACCAGGTCAGCAGAGCTGCTCTAGAGGCAGAGAACCAGGTCAGCAGAGCTGCCTTAGAGGGAGAGAACCAGGTCAGCAGAGCTGCTTTAGAGCCAGAGAACCATGTCAGCAGAGCTGCTTTAGAGCCAGAGAACCAGGTCAGCAGAGCTGCTCTAGAGGCAGAGAACCAGGTCAGTAGAGCTGATTTAGAGGGAGAGAACCAGGTCAGCAGAGCTGCTTTAAAGCCAGAGAACCAGGTCAGCAGAGCTGCTCTAGAGCCAGAGAACCAGGTCAGCAGAGCTGCTTTAGAGCCATAGAACCAGGTCAGCAGAGCTGCTTTAGAGCCAGAGAACAGGTCAGCCGAGCTGCTCTAGAGCCTAAGAACCGGGTCAGCAGAGCTGCTCTAGAGCCGGAGAACCAGGTCAGCGGAGCTGCTGTAGAGCAAGAGAAACCAGGTCAGTAGAGCTGCTTTAGAGCGGGAAAACCAGGTCAGCAGAGCTGCTTTAGAGGGAGAGAACCATGTCAGCAGAGCTGCTTTAGTGCCAAGGGACCAGGTCAGCAGAGCTACTCTAGAGCCAGAGAACCAGGTCAGCGGAGCTGCTTTAGACCCAGAGAACCAGGTCAGCAGAGCTGTTATAGAGCCAGAGAACCAGGTCAGCAGAGCTCTCTAGAGCCTAAGAACTAGGTCAGTAGAGCTGCTCTAGAGCCAGACAACCAGGTCAGCAGAGCTGCTGTAGAGCCAGTGAAACCAGGTCAGCAGGGCTGCTTTAGAGGGAGAGAACCAGGTCAGCAGAGCTGCTTTAGAGCCAGAGAACCAGGCCAGCAGAGCTGCTTTATAGCCAGAGAACCAGGTCAGCAGAGCTGTTCTAAAGCCATAGAACCAAGTCAGCAGAGCTGCTTCAGAGCCATAGAACCAGGTCAGCAGAGCTGCTTTAGAGCCAGAGATCCAGGTCAGCAGAGCTGCTCTAGAGCCTAAGAACCAGGTCAGCAGAGCTGCTCTAGAACCAGAGAACCAGGTCAGCAGAGCTGCTGTAGAGCCAGAGAAACCAGGTCAGTAGAGCTGCTTTAGAGGGAGAGAACCAGGTCAGCAGAGCTGCTCTAGAGGGAGAACCAGGTCAGCAGAGCTGCTCTAGAGCCAGAGAACCATGTCAGCAGAACTGCTTTAGAGTCATAGAACCGGGTCAGCAGAGCTGCTTTAGAGCCAGAGAACCAGGTCAGCAGAGCTGTTGAAGAGCCAGAGAACCAGATCAGCAGAGCTGCTCTGTAGCCTAAGAAATGGGTCAGCAGAGCTGCTCTAGAGCCAGAGAACCAGGTCAGCAGACCTGCTGTAAAGCCAGAGAAACCAGGTCAGCAGAGCTGCTTTAGAGGGAGAGAACCAGGTCAGCAGAGCTGCTTTAGAGCCAGAGAACCAAGTCAGCAAAGCTGCTCTAGCTGACACTGACTGACTGACACTGACTTACTGACACTGACTGATTGATACTGACTGACACTGATTGACTGACACTGACTGACACTGATTGACTGAAACTGACTGACTGACAATGACGGACACTGATTGACTGACACTGATTGACTGACACTGACTGACTGACACTGACTGACTGACACTGACTGACACTGATTGACTGACACTGACTGACACTGATTGACTGACACTGACTGACTGACACTGACTGACTGACACTGACTGACACTGACTGACTACTCTCTACTACTGCACTACTCACTCTCTACTACTCTCTACTACTCTCTCTCTACTACTCACTCTCTACTACTCTCTACTACTCACTCTCTACTACTCACTCTCTACTACTCTCTACTATTCACTCTCTACTACTCACTCTCTGCTACTCTCTACTACTCACTCTACTACTCTCTACTACTCTCTACCACTCACTCTATACTACTCTACTACTCACTCTCTACTACTCACTACTACTCTCTCTCTCTACTCACTTTCTATTATTCTACTACTCTATACTACTCTACTACTCTCTACTACTAACTCTCTACTTCTCTAATACTCACTCTCTGCTACTCACTCACTACTACTCTCTACTACTCACTCTCTACTACTCTCTACTACTACTCTCTACTATTCACTCTCTATTACTCAATCTCTACTACTCTCTACAACTCACTCTACTACTCTCTACTACTCTCTACCACTCACTCTCTACTACTCTACTACTCACTCTCTACTACTCTCTACTACTCGCTCTACAACTCACTCTACTACTCACTCTCTACTACTCACTCTCTACTATTCACTCTCTACTAGTCACTCTCTACTACTCACTCTCTACTGCTCACTCTCCACTACTCACTCTCTACTACTTGCTCTCAACTACTCTCTACTACTCACTCTACTACTCACTCTCTACTACTCTACTACTCTCTCTTACTCTCCCTACTTCTCACTCTCTACTACTCTCTCTACTACTCAATCTCTACTACTCTCTACTACTCACTCTCTACTACACACTCTCTACTACTTGCTCTGTACTACTTGCTCTCTACTACTCGCTCTCTACTACTCTCTAGTACTCACTCTACTACTCACTCTCTACTACTCACTCTACTACTCACTCTACTACGCTCTACTACTCACTCTCTACTATTACACTACTACTCTCTCTCTACTACTCCCTACCTACTACTCTCTACTACTCACTCTCTACTACTCTCTACTACTTACTCTTTACTACTCTCTCTCTACTACTCTCTACTAGTCACTCTTTACTATTCCACTCAACTACTCACTCTCTACTACTCACTCTCTACAACTCACTCTCTACTACACTCTCTCTGCTGCTCTCTACAACTCACTCTACTTCTCACTCTCTACTAATCTCTAATACTCTCTCTGCTACTCACTCTCTACTACTCTCTACTACTCACTCTGCTACTCACTCTCTACTACTCTCTACTACTCACTCTACTACTCACTCTCTACTACTCTCTACTACTCACTCTCTACTACTCACTGTCTAATACTCACTCTCTACAACTCTCTACTACTCAGTCTCTACTACTCACTCTCTACTACTCACTCTACTACTCTCTACTACTCTCTACTACTCACTCTCTGCTACTCTCTCTACTACTCACTCTCTAATCTCTATTACTCACTCTCTACTCTTTACATCTCTCCCCCTCTCTCTCTACTACTCTCTACCTCTCTGCCTCTACCTCTCTACCTCTCTCTACAAGCACACATATGCACATATATATATGCATATATATGCATTTATATATGTATGTGTATATATATATTCACTTAAAAAACCATAGGTTTCACACATGTTATAGTTAGCTGGACATTTCACTCGTAAAAAACCATTGAAATTCCCCCGTTATAGTTAGTTCAGATAACTATAACTCGCGCGCCCGCAATCCACTGCTGATGATGTCACATATTACATCACTCATGACATGGTCAGTGGCATCACTCATGACATCACTGATGACATCATCCTTGTGATAGAGTGGCGGTCGCGCGAGTTATAGTTATCTGAACTAACTATAACGGGGGAATTTCAATGGTTTTTTACGAGTGAAATGTCCAGCTAACTATAACATGTGTGAAACCTATGGTTTTTTAAGTGAATTTGCAAGGTTTTTTAAATGCTAAGTCCTAACTATAACATGTGTGAAACCTATGGTTTTTTAAGTGAATTTGTAAGGTTTTTTAAATGCTAAGTTATGTATGTTTTATTATATTTTTTATATATTTATTTTACAATAAGCTACCTATGTATATAGTTATAGATTGACTGTATCCTGTAATATGGAATGGCTCGTGATAAAATGTTGTTTTTTTTTAAGGTTTTTCAACGTTTTTTGACAAAGGCTGTGGGGTCAGGAACTCTCTACCCTGCCCCCTTTTCACGTTCTCCACCTTTCTTTTTCACTGTCACACACAAAACACACAAAATGGCGGCCGACACTTCCTGATTTCGACTGATTCGAATGTTGACTGACATGTAACCACCAATCAGAATTACGCTCGCGCACGTTATGGTGCATGCACCGTGCGCGCACGGTGCGCGCCTATAAATATTTATGTACTTTTAACTGCAATTTTCTCAGGAACTACTGAACAGATTGACACCATATATGCAAAAGGCACATGCTTGACCTGAGGACTACCTCTTTGCCCAATTTCAAGTAATTCTGTTCAGCCGTTCGGGCTGTACCTTCGACTAAAGGTCCTATGGGAAAATGCATGGGGAGAAAAACGTTTTGGGAACCCTCTTTTTCTCAGCCCCCGCTTGACGAATCACCACAAGACTTTCAGGGTAGGAGCTGAGTGGAGCGCCCCATTAGTTTTGAAATTTTCGCGAGGATTCGTCAACCGGTGCCAAAGTTATTGAAAATAGAATTTTCAGATTTCCAATGGAAACACGGTCCTAACTATAACTATCTACTGGCGACTGCCAGTAGATAATATACATACATATATAAACATAAACATAATCTGCACATCTACATAAATACAAATATAAATGCATGCGTACATATACAAATACATATATGCATACATATGCATGTTATGTACATGAAAGTTTGAAAAACACTAATACAAGCAAAGCTAAAAAGCCACCTAATTACAAGCAGAATTGCTTTAACTTAAACGAGGGCGAGACATATTGCATTTTCAATGCTTGTTTACTTTGGTTCCATCAAGAAGGCATTCAGATGTGTCACACATTTGCCATAAATTCTAGTTGCTCATTAAATCACTGTAATAAAGCTACTGCTCACCAGGGAAGTCTGCTGCTGGTATTCAAAGTGCATGTTTCAGTCTGCATGTCATAATTTTTTAATGAAATAGAAGAGTATTTGAGAAGTCAAAATGTGCCCTAATTTTTCTTTCTGCAGCACTAATCATAATTTATATAGCAAAATGAACCCCCTCATTTTGTTCCTTTGCAAATTAAATGTTTTAAGTGTTACCACTTTATTCCAATCAAGATGGCTTCAGGTGTGCCATACTTTTGTCATAAGTAAGACTGTTAGCGCTCTAGTTGTTCTTTAGAATAATCTGGGACATTCTGTCATTGGGCTATACTTGGGCTACATCTGGGTGATATTTGTGCTACATTTGGGCTCTTTTGTCTCTGGTGGCCATCTTGGGAGACTTATTTTTTATGAAGTTTCCTAATTTCCTCATTTACTACAGTCTCCTCAGTAGGAAATACTTTCAGGTTTTTTACTTTGATTCCATCAAGAAGCCATTCAGATGTGTCACACATTAGCCATACATTCAGAATGTTAGCACTCTAGTTACTCATTAGATCACTGTAGTAAAGCCACTCCTCACCAGGGAAGTCTGCTGCTGGTATTGAAAGTGCACGTTTCAGTCTGCATGTCAGAATTTTTTAATGAAATAGAAGAGGATTTGAGAAGTCACTCAAAATTTGCCCTAATTTTTCTTTCTGCAGCACTAATCATACTTTCTATGGCAAAATGAACCCCCTCATTTTGTTCCTTTTTAAATTACATGCTTTAAGAGTTACCACTTTATTCCAATCAAGATGGCTTCAGGTGTGCCATATGTTTGTCAGAAGTAGGACTGTTAGCGCTCTAGTTGTTCTTTGGAACACTCTGGGAAGCTGCAGTAGAACTCAAAGGACTCAACTGACAGTCTCTGCCCTTGTTGGATGTACATGTTTTACTTAGAATGTCAGACTTCATTCTCACATGACTGAGAAAGATAATGTGAATTTACAGAAAATATGCTCTCAGTTTAGCTTATAGATCACCTTCCAAACCTCTGTGGGAAAAGCATGAGAAAATAGTTTTCTCTCAAACATTATTCATGACATCCAAGCAGAAGGCTTTTTCACATGGTAAAATCACCTTAGAACATACTACAATTCCTAAAATGAGTATGGTACCATCAACAAATGATTTACAATGTAGCTAAAGTCTTAAAACCTTGTATTAACTGCAATGCTTTTTAATGAGGTTCTATCATGTATATTGGTCCCAAGATGGCTGCCAACACTTCTTGGATGAAGTACTGACAGCCAATCAGATCTCACGTTGAGATGTGTGGTTAGGCTCTGCCCAGATATATATGTAATTTTACTTTTGATTATTTCAGGAACTACTGAACGGATTTACACCATTTAAGCAAAAAGCATGACTCTGAACCAAGGTCTATCTTTCTGCCAAATTTGATGTAATTCTGTTCAGCAGTTCGGGCTGTAGCTGCGACTAAAGGTCCCTACGTAAAATTGCATGGGGAAAACACGTTTTGGGACCCCCCTTTTTTCTCGGCCCCTGCTTGACGAATCACCAGGGGACTTTCCAGATAAGAGCGAACCGGAGCGGGCCACGAGTTTTGAAAATTTCGCAAAGATTTGTCAACCGGCACCAAAGTTATTCCAAATAGAATGTTGCGGATTTCCAATGGATAATAGGTCCTAACTATATCTACCTACTGGCGACCGCCAGTAGGTAATATATATATATATATATATATATATATATATATATATATATATATATATATATATATATATATATACATATAAATAAATATGTGTGTGTGTGTGTGTGTGTGTGTGTGTGTGTGTGCGCGCGCGTTAATTACCTACTGGTGGTCGCCAGTAGGTAGTTATAGTTAGGACCTAGTTTCCATTTCTTGACTTGGCTATAACTTTGGCGTCATGTGATCAATCTTCATGACATTTTCCTAATAAGTGTCAAGGTAGGTTCTGTGTGTCTTGGAAAGTTTGGGGGTCATGTGTGCAGTGGAGACTGAAAAATTGGGGTGGCGACTATGGAATTCTTGCTTTTGCTTTCCGCTTTTGCGACGTATCCATGGGGATCATGATTACTGACATCATTGCAAGCCCGGCCTCACCTTGAAAATCGAAAATAGGTTTTAGAGATGGTTGTTCTAGAAAGACTCCAGAAAAACATGAGTTTGAAGTGTATAGTAATAAACCCCTAGTGTGTAAAATACTGTAACATGTATGCATATATGTGTTTTTCACTTTATGGAAAAGGTGCAATCGTCGCCGTTAACGGCGTCGTTGCGACTTCTCAAATAATTGTGAAAATGGAAAATAGGTCTTAAAGATGGATTTTAAAGAAACCTTGTACAAAAACATGAGTTTAAACATGTTTATACAGAAGCATGTATATAGTAGTATGTGTAGCGCAATGTTTACGATGGATTTTTTTTAGTTAATATTTTTGGATGCGCGTATGGTAATATCAGCTCCTATGTACCCCTGTGGTGTCACATGTAGGAGGCTATATACACATGTTGTCACATCTAGATATACCTCGTGACCCCATGCATTGTGTTAACTTAAGTTTGTAAGGACTCATCACTTTGTCCAATTCATGGGGCCAAGTCTCTCTCTGCTCGATAGAAGCGCTTGGCTCAGCCAAGGCGAGATCGGCCCTGGTTGTTTGATGGTTGTTTGATAAAACTCTGCCGCATGGGCGGACGCTCCTTCAGGTTCCTGGGAGCCAAGATGTGGAACGAACTACCACATCATATTCGCGAGATAGACAACCTATCTGCCTTCCGGAAGGCAGTGAAAACTCTTCTATTCCCTTGCCCGTAAACTTTCCTCCGTCCTCGGACCCTCTAGCTCAGGATCGGATCTGGGTTTCAGCGCCGGGACGCCTCATTGCCGGGGCAGCTGTTGCGCTTCACCAAAACAATAAGATAAGATAAGATGAGGTCTTCAGGGCCTCCACTCTACCCGTCTCTTCCTGTCACCCATTCATATTATCTTTTTAAAAGGTTTGCTGTGTGACAACAGGCGGCGCTGACGAGTCGGGATCCCCGGACCACTGGGTAGATTCATCTTCATTTAGTGATTTGGCTGATTCTCTATCTTGGACTGAGCTTTGTGTCTGGTCGCGGATTACCACCGCTACATGGAGGGCCTCTCGCCATTCTATTATTATTATCTATAGGTTGGGAACAGCTTTCGGCGAGGCAAGTCGGGCTGTTCCTCTTCCCTTGGCTTTTCTGTGATTCCCTTTGTCTCTGTGCAGTCCCACCTGAGTACTGAACAATGTGCGCCCCACCATGAGACCCAAACTCTCCAGCCAGTCCCAAGCATCCAACAGAGAGTCAAAGAAATGGACGGTGCCTTTCACCACCACCCAGAGTCGAGCAGGGAAGTTCAGGGAGAAGAGCATGTCCAATTCGCAAAGGGGGCATTTCACCAACTGGAAGGAGATCCGTCGCCTCTGTACCTGCGCCGTGTAGTGAGGAAACAGCATGACGTGTGATTTTTGAACTTTAATTTCAGCCATCTTCTCACAGGACAGTGTCTCTGTCTCTATAGTTCAGTAGCTTGAACAGGAACAGCCTGGTATTTGCGCCTGCGGAGGTCTACGGGCCGGCATCCTGTGTGCACAATCCACAACAAATTGGGACAACAGTTTGTTTTCGGGCATCAGTCCCTTTAGCCAGTTTTCCACGTAGGACACTGCATCTTGGCCTTCATCACCTTCCGGGAGGCCAAAGACTCGCACATTGTTCCGACGGGACCGGCCCTCTGCTTCTTCCAGTCTTTCTCTCAGAGTGCTCACCCGATCCATTAGGTTTTGCAATGCTGTGGTGTTTTTAGCATGTGATCGGGTGCAGCTCCACCAGTGCAATTTCATTGGTGTGAATCTTGTCAGCTATCTTGCGGTGATCAGTGCACAGGAGTATAAAGTCCGTTGTGAACTTGTCGATTATGACTTCCAAGCATGTGCGCATTCGATCAAGGGTGGCACCTATCTTCTTGATAGCATTCAACACTGTGTCTAATTTGGCAGCCAATGCCCGGTGTGGTGGTCATTGGTCTTCGGCATCTCCGGCCTGGGACGCTTTATCCATACTGGGGCAGGGCATCGTCTGTGGTGTGTTTGATCGCAGGTGACTGGAATTAATGAGCTAGGTTCATCTGTAGATTTAAAACTGCAACATAACATAAAAACTGTTTTTGTATTATGTGTAAGTCAATAGTAAAGTAGTTGGTATGTAACTTAGAATAAAAATCATAATTTCCCTTTTTTTGTACAGAACAATATCTATATAACAGACAGTTAGAATGCCTATAAAAATGCAGAGGAAACAGCAACAGAAGCAACTGCAGTATCTATGCAGAACTGAGACACAAAAGGGGCAAAATGCAGAAAACTTGGTGGAACAAAAAAGAGCCACTGGTAAGAGGACATAGTCATTTCTTAAAAACATATGTGGACATTTGCAATGATTACAAAATAATGAAAGTAAAATTCAAACTATGAGAAAGAATAACAGTTGACAAAGTGTATATTGCAAGAACAGGAAAGATTGTAACACAGATGGACACACCTTAACCTGGAGACAGAAATAGTTTAATGAAATCAGAGCAAGGATGTTTCGTAGTAAAGTACTTATAAATCTACAATGAACTATGAAGAAAGAGAGATGCACTGAAACAGAAAGACCGAGTTGAGAGAGTAGTTGATAAGGCCTTTGCTTTGAAGAGGAAGCTTTTCATTTAATTATAAATAGAATGAAGACTCTTGATAAAATGGTGTTGTTTATAAGAAGACAAAACCAGAGAAAAAGATTTGTGAGTAGAAGTAACTTTTGTACAGTTTTTAATGGAGAATTGATATATACTTATAGTACTGAGCATTCCTTCAATGAAGAAAGCTTTCTCCAGGATAATAGATTAGTTCATGCCATTGATGAAAAAGGACGATGTTATGAAATTAAGAATGGCACTCCTATAGCAAAGGAGGCGATGGTACCTAGAAATGTAGAACGCATTGTTGCAGAAGAGGTAAAAGGAAGGCATAGTCAGATGCCTGAATACAAATATATTTATACTAGTGCTTGTAGTATTCAACAGCAAATCCATTGATATAATAAGTACATTCCTGAGTATCTTTCCAAGGCGTAGTTTAAATCTGATAATTACAGGTGATTTCAATTTGAATCTTTTTCAACTGACATATGAGGATGGCGAGGAAGTGACATATGTCCTGCCCACCCACAGCTATCCCCCATGTAGAAGACAAGATAACCTTGGGAAAAAACCTTTTAGGGCTTGTGAATTAGCCAGATTGGTAACGTTAAATGTCCATCTACCAGAGATATCCCACGAGCCTCTGGCAAGACAACCTCCTTCCTAGATTATACAATAGTGAGTGCCAGTTTGTATACTCGATTAATTGATTTCAAAATTGATCAGAGACCTGAGAGTGATCATCACCCAGAAAACCTCTGGTTCAGTGACACTAGAATCGCTTCTGGGCCAGATAATGCAGGTAGAAGTCCGGAAACGATTCAAGACCTGGCAAGTGAAGCAGTGTGAATTCTGAAAGAAATATCAGTTAATAAGCAGAATCCAATAAAGGCATTGGAATGGCTTTCAGAGAGTCTAGCAGCAAGGTATCCAGCCAATAGCAGGCACTTTGGCACAAGCATTAAGCATATTAAAATCATAAGGTGGCCAAAGCTGATTCTCTGACAACGGTGGTGCTTACCGCAGGATTCAGCATTGCAGAAGTGCTAAAGTGCCTACGTGCAGAATGCAGGAGGTTAAAAAAAGAGGTTTGGTTGTACAAGAAGGAAAGATCTGAAGCATGGGGGCCCACATTTTTCTACTGCTCCAAATGAAATGATCACAGAACTTTCTGGGAGCTAATTATTGTGCTTGACCAGGA
Source organism: Triturus cristatus (assembly GCF_964204655.1). NCBI lineage: Eukaryota > Metazoa > Chordata > Amphibia > Caudata > Salamandridae > Triturus > Triturus cristatus. Next base: position 202,728,965 of record NC_140593.1, read on the forward strand.
CCCCAGGGCAGCACATAGCGCTAATATAAGTGAAGAAGAATGGGTGAACTTTTTAAGAGCACAATATAAGGGATGTACGGATGCCTCTTGTGCTCCTGGTCCCAGTCTGGGCAGACTGAAATTGGATATATTATGGGCCCAGCCAATATAGCACTTACTAAAACCAATAGCAATGGTGTATATTATGGGCCCAGCCAATATAGCACTTACTAAAACCAATAGCAATGGTGACCTAGACATCTTAGAATATACAACTGTGTCTCTGGGGAAAGTTATTGAGATCTCACATATCTACAAAGTGCTTGTCCCCAATGGAATACCTTCATCCCTCTTAAAACAAAATTTTACAATATGAACGGGTTTTCTGATCTCAATGTTCAATCATATATTGCTGACTGAAAGTATTCCAGAAAGATGGCTGCATTTCCAAGTAATTATCGGTTTATATCCCTGTCGAAGTGGACCTCAGATATTTTTCAACACTGCTCCTGCAAGACCTCTTAGAGTGGGCAAAATGGGCAAGGTGGATACCAATGATTGAATCTAGCGGGGTTTACCAAAAAGAAAGTGGACACCTCTAAGCTCTAACCTGACGGCAGTGGGTCTTAATTAATGAAAATGGAGAGTGATACCTGCACACCGTTATTCATGTTTTGTGGACTTTAAAGTGGCATTTGACCTCTTCCCTCAAGAGAAGTTACAACATTAGGGAATTTGGGCAAAGCTTTTCAGAGCAATTTGGATGCTTTATACAAAAATCTGGGTGAAGATCATGGTGGGGGGCGGGTAGCACCTGTCTACCGATGTCCGCACCTCCCTTGGACTGAAGCAGGGACGTGTATTAGCCCTACTTCTGTTGAGACTGTTTGTTTCTGATCTTTTGCCATCCCTAGCTGAAGTGGTGTCACATGCACCATGTCTTACAGTGGCTTACAGTTGTGCAATATTTTATATGAAGATGACCTAGTCCTGTTAAGTAATACTCGAGTAGCTTTGCAAAACTGATCAAAAGGCTTGCCGAGTAATCGGTCAACAATAAATTGGAAAATTAATCTCAAAAAGCCCAAAGTCATACACATCAATATTAGTACCTCAATGGAGCCAATATTGATGAAACAGTAACCTATACAATAAATTGGACAATTAATCTAAAAAGCCCAAAGTCATACACATCAATATTGGTACCTCAATGGGGCCAATATTGATGAAACAGTAACCTAAACAATAAATTGGAAAATTAATCTCAAAAAGCCCAAAGTCATACACATCAATATTGGTACCTCAATGGGGCCAATATTGATGAAACAGTAACCTACACATACTTAGGTGCCGATTCGGATCCTGGAGAAACCGGGTACGAACCGTCGGTCGGAGCGTTTTCTCCGTCCGACTCGTACCCGGGAAATACACATTACAAACATGGAAGTACGATTCCCACGGAAACACCATTTCCGTACGAATCGTACCAAACACCGACCGACGAAAATATACATACGAATGTGATCCGGGAATGCTCCGACGTGACGTCGGAATGCATTCAGGCTGCGGTACACGAACCAGGAAGTACGATCCGCACCGACGTCACCCCGCACAGATTATATTTTCCGGCTGGCAAAAACTGCCAGGAAATCAGGACGACGCGCACAAGGAGCACCTGTACGCGACGGACAGCCATGGACCCGAACCTACGTGTCATCCCAGCCCTCATAGCAGTCCACCTGCTCTACAGGCACCGACGCAGACGCCGCAGAAGGTCAGAATGACACCCAGGGGCAAAGGGGGGGGCAGGGGCAGGACACATAACCCCCACCCAAGTCACGAATCACACATGCCCTGGACATACCTGACCTGCAGGACCTGGTCACCTCGAGGGGGTGGGGGCGTGTCCAGCAACGCAAGCGTCCGCCACAACGGAAGTGGATGTTGACACGAACCGGCAACACAACAATACCAGTATGTACCGTCCCCAGGCCTTAAGAGCATGGGTACGGGCCGTACCATGCCCACCACTACGTCAACCCGACAATGGCGTTACGACCCGTACCCACGTTCGAATGGCCTGGGTACGGGCCGTACCAGCATTGTTGGGGTGATGTGGGGGTACACGTGGTACGACCCGTACCCACGCCCTGAAGGGCTGGGGACGGTGCGTACACCTACGGCACCCCATTGGAGGTCTGCACCGTACCCAGGCCCTCAGACCGTTGGAAGGGGTCGTACCACGCGTACCCCCACATAACCCCAACAATGCTGGTACGGCCCGTACCCAGGCCATTCGAACCTGGGTACGGGCCGTACCGCCATTGTCGGGGTGACGTAGTGGTGGGCGTGGTACGGCCCATACCCACGCTCTTAAGGCCTGGGGACGGTACATACCCAGGCCTGCAAACAGGAATGTACGGAGCGTACCCCCACCCGTGTATGAATGGAGCGTACCCCCACCCGTGTATGCATGCAGCGTACCAACTCCCCACCCGTGTATGTACCCAGGCCTGCAAACAGGAATGTACGGAGCGTACCCCCACCCGTGTATGAATGGAGCGTACCCCCACCCGTGTATGCATGCAGCGTACCAACTCCCCACCCGTGTATGTGCGGACTGTACCCCCACCCCACCAGTGTATGTATGGACCGTACCCCCACCCCACCAGTGTATGTACGGAGCGTACCCCCACCCGTGTATGAATGGAGCGTACCCCCACCCCACCAGTGTATGTACGGACCGTACCCCCACCCCACCAGTGTATGTATGGAGCATACCCACACCCGTGTATGAATGGAGCGTACCCCACCCCACCAGTGTATGTACGGAGCGTACCCCCACCCGTGTATGAATGAGCGTACCCCCACCCCACCAGTCTATGTACGAACCGTACCCCCACCCCACCAGTGTATGTACGGAGCGTACCCACACCCGTGTATGAATGGAGCGTACCCACACCCGTGTATGAATGGAGCGTACCCACACCCGTGTATGAATGGAGCGTACCCCCACCCCACCAGAGTATGTACGAACCGTACCCCCACCCCACCAGTGTATGTATGGAGCGTACCCACACCCGTGTATGAATGGAGCATACCCACACCCGTGTATGAATGGAGCGTACCCCCACCCTATCAGTGTATGTACGGAGCGTACCCCCACCCGTGTATGAATGGAGCGTACCCCCACCCCACCAGTGTATGTACGAACCGTACCCCCACCCCACCAGTGTATGTACGGAGCGTACCCACACCCGTGTATGAATGGAGCGTACCCACACCCGTGTATGAATGGAGCGTACCCCCACCCGTGTATGCATGAAGCGTACCAACTCCCCACCCGTGTATGTACGGACCGTACCCCCACCCCACCAGTGTATGTACGGAGTGTACCCACAGCCTTGTATGAATGGAGCGTACCCACACCCGTGTATGAATGGAGCGTACCCACACCCATGTATGTCCTGACTGTACATTCCCAGATATAGGAGGGGTGTGTGCCTATCACTCCCAGCAGTGCCCAGACACAGGAGGGGTGTGTGCAGAGTCCTCCCAGCAGTGCCCAGACATAGGAGGGGTGGGTGCAGAGTCCTCCCAGCAGTGCCCAGACACAGGAGGGGTGTGTGCAGAGTCCTCCCAGCAGTGCCCAGACACAGGAGGGGTGTGTGCAGAGTCCTCCCAGCAGTGCCCAGACACAGGAGGGGTGTGTGCAGAGTCCTCCCAGCAGTGCCCAGACACAGGAGGGGTGTGTGCCTATCACTCCCAGCAGTGCCCAGACACAGGAGGGGTGTGTGCAGAGTCCTCCCAGCAGTGCCCAGACACAGGAGGGGTGTGTGCTGAGTCCTCCCAGCAGTGCCCAGACACAGGAGGGGTGTGTGCAGAGTCCTCCCAGCAGTGCCCAGACACAGGAGGGGTGTGTGCCTATCACTCCCAGCAGTGCCCAGACACAGGAGGGGTGGGTGCAGAGTCCTCCCAGCAGTGCCCAGACACAGGAGGGGTGGGTGCAGAGTCCTCCCAGCAGTGCCCAGACACAGGAGGGGTGGGTGCAGAGTCCTCCCAGCAGTGCCTGTGTCCCAGCAGTGTCCAGACACAGGAGGGGTGTGTGCAGAGTCCTCCCCGCAGTGCCCAGACACAGGAGGGGTGTGTGCAGAGTCCTCCCAGCAGTGCACAGACACAGGAGGGGTGGGTGCAGAGTCCTCCCAGCAGTGCACAGACACAGGAGGGGTGAGTGCCTATCACTCCCAGCAGTGCCCAGACATAGGAGGGGTGTGTGCCTATCACTCCCAGCAGTGCCCAGACTCAGGAGGGGTGTGTGCAGAGTTCTCCCAGCAGTGCCCAGACACAGGAGGGGTGTGTGCAGAGTCCTCCCAGCAGTGCCTAGACACAGGAGGGGTGTGTGCAGAGTCCTCCCAGCAGTGCCCAGACACAGGAGGGGTATGTGCAGAGTCCTCCCAGCAGTGCCCAGACACAGGAGGGGTGGGTGCAGAGTCCCCCCAGCTGTGCCCATGGAAAGAAAGGGGTTGAGTACACACACATACAATGCCCCCAATTGCCAGTCAGGTGCTCAAAGACCCAGCAGAACACGAAACACATGTGTGCGAGGCTGGGAGTACACACATGCATACTGCGGAAAAGGGAACATGTACACATGAAGTCCTGTCAATATACTCCAGTCACAAGTACAGTGACCCCCAAGGATGACACAAATGATGCAGGTGGAGACCTTGGCCAGCATGCATGGCCAAAGTTGAAGGGGTCCATCACACACCCAGCAAATGTAGACACAGCACTGCACAAATGTCTTCACAACACCCTGCAGGGAAGATGTCAGGGTCCACAGAGGAAGGTACACACCTTGGGACAATGTCACCATGCAGTAACAGCTAACATGAGCAAAGTTTGATAGCAAATACCGTGTGATGGCACACAGATAACAAGGTCCACCCCACGAACAGCACACTACACCATATCCCAGACACCTAACACATTATCGCCACCCCAAATCATGGAGCAGCACCACCAACAGCAATGCCAGAAAAGCAGTAGTGTGCCAAGGAAAATAAAATAGCTTTATTCAGCAATGTTGGAAAATGAATTGTACGAAGAGTTCAAAATGCACAAGGCCCATAGGGCAGTCCATAGTTCCAATCCAGGTGGGGGACACATTGGGATGCGTGTCCCCTAGCTTGCCTGCACAGTTCAGACTACCTTGTCATCCACGGGGGGGGGGCATCATGTGGGGGGAAGGACCAGGCACCGCAGGGACAGGAGGGGCAAGGGTAGGTGTTGTGGGTGCAGGGACGGACGACTCCAACACAGGGGGTGGGGCAGCGCCAAAGGTGGATTCGAGCACGGCGCTGCACACTACTGCCCGGTCGCCCAGCGTCTCCCCTACACCCGAAGTAACCACAGGCCCCAAGGAGGGGGGGGTCGCAGGGATGGGTCGCAGCGCTACCCGGGGAGGGTGGGGACAGGGGGGGAATCAACCACCCTGACCGGGGACTCCTTTGACCTCTTGCGGGGTGGTGTCACTGTGGGGCTCAGGGACAGAGCGGCCATGAAGGAGTCTTTGGTGGAATCCTGGCCAGGAGAGCTGAGGGGAGTGGATTTGGAGGGTGGTGGTCGTGAGGAATGTGGACTCCCACTCTGGCTGCGTGTCTTCCTTTTCCCCCCGACCCAGTGGGTGTGCCTACTTCACCCTGTGTGTGCTTGCCAGAAGGTGTGCGCTTTGCCTTCCCTGGTGGTGTGGTGCCTGTGTCTGGTGGTGTGCGTGCATGGCTACGTCTGCTGTGGACAGGCATGGGAGTGGGAAGTGTGGATGCAGCAGGGGTAGGGGGGGACGTAGCGCTGCAGGAGACCCAATGCTGCAGTCAGTGTCGAGTCTATGGACCTCAGCAAGTTGCGTTGGTCAGACTGCGCAGCTGAAATGCCCTCCATGTATGCCTCCATATGGTTGATCACTTGGCTGTGGCCATGGAGGACATTAAGCATCGCAGTCTGACCAACCTGCAACGGCCGCAGGATGTCCACAGACTCGGCATTGGTGGCAGCAGTGGAGACAGGGGCAGGGGGTCCGGTGCCTGGCAAGAAGGAGACACGTGGTGACCTAGCACGCCGGGAAGGGACATGAGCAAGTGGGAGGCTGGTGAGTGGAATGGAGGGGGCGGGTAGCGATGGAGTGCTGGTGTCAGCTGTGGGAGCAGCCTCCGCCCCCTCGGAGTGCTCAGCCTCGGACCCGTCTGCGTCATAGTCGGTGGTGGTTTGATTGGACAGGTCCTCCGCTGCACTCCCGTCGGCCTCCGTGCCACTCGATGTGCCAGACAACTCAGCACTGCTGGCACTGGTGCTCGCTCCCTCCTCACGGTCCGTGCCAGTGTCTCCCTCGTAGTCCCCCGACGATGCTGTGGGCAAGGTGAAGAGACAGGAGAAATCAGACACCTGTATACATATGTCACATGAGTCAACTCTACATAGGTCACAGTGCATAGCCTGAAAAGCTACAAGAGTAACATCTACAATACAAGGTACATATGTAGTCCCTGCAACACACAGTTTGTTGACCCACCATGCCACTGTTAAAATATGGAGAGCATGACACAATAGCAAATAACTTGATATCAAATTGTACAGAGGAGCCAGGCTCTGGGCACAATCTAGCACAGCATCAGCGTAACACAGTGTAGCCAAGAAAGGGATGAGCAGGAACCATGTCTAGCCACTCTTGGGACATGCTGCAAAGGTAATACAGTAAACCATGGCCAACATGACTGGGGCACTGCACCTTGAGTGTTTGGCCACACAAACATCACACACTGGCCAGACCGAGCAAGGAGACTTCAGGTTTGGACATGTAGGCCTTGCCCGCACCAACCCCCCCCCCTACCTGAGACAATGTGATTGAGACAGAGGAAGTACTTACACCTCTTAGTCTGGGATGAAAACACATGGCCTGCAATTAATCCTGATCGCACACAAACTACCCCTGGTGCGCCTGTCCACACATATCACTGACAAACAACCATCATCAGATAGTTGTACCAAGACACACAGGCACCGGCCCCTGTGAGTATGCACCAGCTAATTTAGGTCACCCTGTACAGTGGACACATGTAGCACAGTATACCTGAATTCTAATGAGGCCATGGTACTATGAAACAGGGCCCAAACTATGCTGAAGACACAGAGAATGTCCACATTGTCTGATGACACACATGATACCTAGGAAAATGTGCCCCAGGGGACTGTAGTGGCCACACTACTCCATGGCCCTGGATGGATATGACTGGAACACAAGCCACCATCCCTGCACCATGCACATCTCACACTCAAGCACATCATGTCAGAGGGCACAACATTCGACATGCAGCCAGTAAGGCAGTACACATGAAACACATACTCCCATGTCGGGACTCAGCATCAGTGCCAACTAACATGGACCCCACAATGACTGAACTGGCCAGGGCACAGGCAACGTGCAAAAACCTGTTACACACCACCCCCACACATGATGCTGCAAGCATTGGGCACTTGGAGTTACTGCCAGCCTAGATGACCTTGTGCAAGAGTGACTACACACAAACCAGGGAACACATGGCAAGGAGGGGAAGGGAGGAAGAACAGCACCGCTTTACTTTGGGGAACAGGAGACGCACTGCACATTTAAACCCTGGCAGTGTATCCATGCAACTGCGCACTTCCAAAAGCTGGTGACACACAACAAACACACATGTACCTACCCCCTTCCTGCCGCTGCTTCTCCGCTAGGCGCCTATCCAGATCAGGGCAGACCACCGCCAGCACACGCTTATGGATGTGGGTCAGACGGCGGCGCCCACGTTTTTTGTGGCTCTCAGGTGAGTCCCGAAACAGGAGCCGTGCGATCCTCCACGTCCAGCACCGGATGTTCTGCCAGCGTTTCCTCACCTGGGCTAGGCGCCACTTCCGACCATCCGTCCTCCTCACGGCACTGACGGCTTGCTTCCAGATCTCCCCCTTGGCACAGACGCCTACCTGTGAGGATGCAAAAGTGACAATACATCAATCCACCTTATCAATGACACAGAGACACACATATTACACATCATGCATGTTTGAACTGGCCACAGTATGCTGCCAACTCATTGCACCTTTGTCATAGTGACATCATCCTCCTGGGAATGGGCAAATGCAGTAGGTGCCATTGAAAGCACACAGGTGGCATGAGGGGTGCAACACAATCAATGATGCAGGCTCACACTGTGCATCCCAAGCTACAACAGGAATCTGAACAGTACCCCTAAGCAGTCACATGCCCCAGCCCACTTACGCCACCTCAGCAGAGTACACAGACACACACAGGCACTGAACAATCACCTGGCATTGGCAACTGCCGCTACAAACCTCACTCTGCACATGTGCCACTAGACTGGGGGTGTCACACATGTGGGGCTGTCTCAGCACGGCAGACATCCAGCACAGCTCCCTGCTCACATCAGATGGCCAGGGTGTATCCATCCCACATACAGCTGGGGTGCAACACTCCACATATGCACACACCCACATGACAGGGGACTCACACACACACACCAATGTCCAGGGGACGAACACATCATTTGGACACTCTCACCACAGGTACACAGAACAGACACACATCTGTGCGTCCTGGCACCTGTCACCCTGGGGGGAGCACATACTCACATCAGGACTGTAGGAACAACATTTCCAGGAGGATTAGGCAGTCCGAAAGCAGCATGCACCATGCAGTGATCGTCACAGTAAGCACCATGCTAGTGTGTTGTGCACACAGGAACTACAGCATGCTCTGCATGGGAGACATGAGCCCTTTCCCCCCTGGGAACCACTATGAAGAACCCTGCACGTCTCTCACACCTGGACACAATGCCAGAAGTCACAGTAAAAATGAGGGGCACAGTTTAAGCTAGCGGGGTCTGCACTCACCTGCTCCCCTGGTCGACCATACAGCATGGTGTACTGTGGAAGGATCACATCCAGCAACGCCATATTCTCCTCCATGGTGAATGGCTGGGCCCTCTCCACAGACCTGGACATGGTGTCAGAGGAATGACTAGCAGCAGCAGTGTTGTGTGATGAAGGGATGTGCAGGCAAGTGCTCTCTCAAGGGACCTGGCTGCCTTATATCTTCCTTGCTGGCCTGTTTCATTTACAGGAGTACAGAGTGATTGGCTCAGTCACATTAGCATCCTACGTGTCCTCCAATCAATTTAAAACTACCCCAGTGACAGGCTATGCATGGTTTTAAAATTGAGCATGATGTAATGTCAACAACCACATTGCAACAAAGTAAATTGTCTCCAACCGACTTCTGCTGGGCACATGATGCAAAATTCAAACCTGAAACTCGGTCTCCATGACAACCAGCATCCATTTAGGCCCCTATACTTGTCCCTCATGTGTCCCCTATGGCAATCCTATGTCACAACACAGGTGCGGTGCGTCCCACAGCCCTAGGGCACCCCAAAAGCATTGCAACGGACCGTACACACGCGTGTATGGTCCCTATCACCATGGTGGTGCTGGCGTACGTGTACGCCATAGTAGTCCGGACCGTACACACGCGTGTACGGTCCCTATCACTATGGTGGTGCTGGCGTACGTGTACGCCATAGTAGTCCGGACCGTACACACGCGTGTACGGTCCCTATCACTATGGTGGTGCTGGCGTACGTGTACGCCATAGTAGTCCGGACCATACACACGCGTGTACGGTCCCTATCACTATGGTGGTGCTGGCGTACGTGTACGCCATAGGAGTCTGGACCATACACACGCGTGTACGGTCCGGACTACTATGGCGTACACGTACGCCAGCACCACCATAGTGATAGGGACCGTACACACGAGTGTACGGTCCGGACTACTATGGCGTACACGTACGCCAGCACCACCATAGTGATAGGGACCGTACACACGCGTGTACGGTCTGGACTACCATGGCATACACGTACGCCAGCACCACCATAGTGATAGGGACCGTACACACGCCCTCGGAGCGTATGTACGGTGGGATTCACACCTGACAGTGGTGACAGGCGGCACACAGGAATGAATTGAGCTGTCATACATGGCCAGGGCTGGACATCAAGGCATCGTCTGTGCAGTACTACATGTGTCGGGCACAGGTGGGTCAGGCTGTGATGTGACACCATACTCCTGAGGTGTGAAGCTAATTGCAGTATGATGGGCTGTGTACACATGTCACGTGTGATGGCGCCCTATGTGCCACACATCCCCTTCACTCCTTTGACATGTGTGCATGTAGTACTGACTTGGTGGGCCATGCGTCACTGGCATGGCACAGTCACCGACACCCGCAAATTTCCCCTGATGCCAGGTACACTGAATTTTACCCCCGACAAGTGAATGCCCGCGTTGCACGCCGTAGCTATGTCATGTGTGTGTCATGTGTTCCCATAGGTTTGCTGTAAGTGTTTGGTCAAATGCATCTGCTGTTGCTGCAACCAACATGTGTCTGTGTGTAGATGGGCATGGCACACTGTTACACACACCAGCACACATGTGTAATCCGACGTAAGGTGTGTATGTATGCATCGACACGGAGTTTCAAAACAAGGACATATCTGCATACTCTCAATGTATGTGTGATCAGTCTTGACATGCAATCCTTCATGGCAAGGTGTGTGGTCTGTCCTTTTTCTATGACATGTCACCTGTGCCTCTAGTGTTCCGCAACCTGTCTGTACAATAAACATCCTTCTTCTGCACATATTTGGATGTCTGTAACTCCTGCAATGCGTCTGCCTGCTCACTTACACTGGCCCACAGCTAGTTACATGGCATGGCATAAAGATGTTGAGAATCAACATTTGTAGCTGGCTCTTGGTAGGAGTGTCACATGCCTGGCATACGTGTCCAGGGCACATTGCACAGACCTGACTCTGTATGTAGCATATGTGTATTGCCTGTTGAGCATGTGCTCTGTACATTGACATTGGTGGTGTACTGCACTCACTCTTTGTTGTCCCTTCTAATTCACTGCAGGGCTCCGCCTCTCCTTCGACCAATTCCGGACTTGGCTGACATGCGGGAAAATGACTGTATACGCCGCTACCGCTTCCCCCAACGTTTGATTGAGGACTTGACGACACGGCTGGCAGCACACCTCCAACCGCTACACAGGTATCCTGGTGCACTGACACCCAAGATAAAGGTGATGGCAACCCTATATTTCTTGGCCACGGGTACCTTTCAACATACCATTTCCCATGTCGGTGGGATGTCCCAAACCATGTTCAGCCGTGTTCTGCATGATTCTTTAGAGGCCATGTTGGAGCACCTTGATGAGTTCATTAAATTCCCAACTCCTGAGCAGTTGACAGCTGTCAAGCGTGAGTTCTATGCCCTGGGAGGGATGCCCCATGTCATTGGGTCCATAGATGGAACACATGTGGCTTTGGTACCACCACAGGCACAGGAGGTAGCCTTCCGTAACCGCAAGCGTTACCACTCCATTAATGCCCTTGCGGTGTGTCTTGCCAACATGGTGATTTCACATGTCTGTGCTCGTTTTCCAGGATCAGCACACGATGCGTACATCATGAGGCGTAGCAGGGTGCCTGAAATGATGCTGCAGCTGCGCAACGAACGAGCATGTATTGTTGGTGGGTATACTCTGGCAGTCCTGTATTTAACGTCATCTTCCTGTCTTACTGCTCCTCCTGACCCACTCTTGTCCATGATGTTTCCATGTAGGGGACGCTGGCTATCCCAACATGCCATGGCTGATCACGCCTCTCCGCAACCCCAGTACGGCTGCCGATCACCGCTACAACAACGCCCATGGGCGGACCAGGCGAGTGATAGAGAGGACGTTTGGCCTCCTGAAGAGCCGATTCCGTTGCCTCCACAAGACTGGTGGCGCACTCCCATATGCACCGGTGAAGGTCTGCAAGATATTCCTCGTGTGCTGCATGCTGCACAACATGGCAGTGGAGAAAGCTGTGCCACTCATACTGGATCCAGATGAGCAGGACCATCCACCCGTGGAGGATGAAGGGCTTGGGCACGAGGTAAGTGATGTGGAGGAGGAGGAGGCGGTAGAGGACACGCGGAGCCGGCTCATACGCGACTTCTTTGCTTAGTGGTGAGTTCCAGTGTCTGAGTGTGCACGAATTGGGCTGTGTGTGGCATGTGTTGCAATGTGTGTGTCCATCTGCATGTCTTCCAAGTGAGTCTGAGGTGTGTTTGATTGTGTCACTCAAGTGATGGTGCAATAGAAGAATGTTTTTCCAGAGTCATCATTGTCACCGAGCATGTTGACAACCTAATACGTGTCGAGTACATGCACATGCATGCGGATGTACTTCTTTTGGCTGACTTCTGGTGTGTCTCCCATCCACAGGTACTTGCGCATGCTGTCTGCTGGTGGCATTTTTGTGCTCCTGCTATTCCTCATGAACACAGCAACATGTGCTGAATCAGCGTTACATGCACGGACAAGTTTGAAAATCTCCTTCGGGTAAGGGATGCAGCACGGCTTTTTGGGAGTGGTATTTGTTTTGAATGTGTGTGCACTGCTCCTGTTCATGTTTGGTTACTTTGCATACATGTAGAATCACCATGGGACACATGACCTGGAGCAGAATTCACTTGAATTGATGGTCAGACTTGGTGACAGTCATCTGTAATGGGATTGTGATGGAGCCATCAATGTGTGTAACACTGGCCTCGGAAACATACGGGTTGCGCCGGGTTGACATGGTGTGTGAATTCCCCATTAGGGGCTCAATGGTGTATAGCAGGCTCTCCGTGAGCAGCAGGGGGTGTTTAGCTGTAACCCGTCACTTGTGTGCCAGTGCCATGGATTTCCAGCATCTGTGGCGGTAAGGGGGGTGCCAGTGTTGGTCCCACGTGTTCATCCACATGACCTGTGTATGTGTTGACAGAGTTGCATTAGCATTCCGACACACGAGTAATAAAGGTGTCCCTCTGCCTCCAAGGTGCCTCATCTCTGTCAATGGTGGTCTGTTGCCACTGTGCATGCGGCATGTCTGGCATTGTTCTCAGAGATGGTGCATATGAGTCTATGTGTAGAGTAGCAAGATGCAAGCTGTTTGTCAGGGATTAGATTCTGTATTGTGCATGATGTCCATGGCTGTGTAGGTATTGTGGCATGTCAGTCTCCACGACGGCCACTGTGCTGCATGTGAATCCATTGTGTATGTGTGTCATGGTGAACCAGACATTCCTTACTTGACATACACCTTTTACATAGTTCCTTCCTGAGATCCTTGTCTTTGTGTGCTACTTGTGGCATTGTTTCCTTGACATGGCGCATGCTGCTGCAGGCCCTGCAGCAAGGGCACCCATTGTCCACGCAAACGAGATGGTGTTCATCATGGATTGCTTGCTGACATGTGCTATGCTGATCAGCAGCATCTGTGCCTCATGCGGCAGCACACTCTGCATTATGCACAAGATCCCCAGTTCCATCCACCTCAAGGCAAGAGGGAGACCATCCCCCTGGTCAACTACGACATCCGTGTCTAATCCTACCCTGCACTCTACGGACATGTGCGTTAGAAATCCCATGATACTTGTCCGCATCCAGGGTGCATCTGCACAGCTCTGCTACTACATCCGGCGACCAGGCCACATCAACATCCAACAGAGATGGGGGGAGTGGATCACTGGCAGCTGCAGGATGACCTTCTCAATCCACGCACACACTCAGGATGCAGCCCACAACCACAACACAACCTTGTGGCACTGTGATCCAACACCCAATTGTGCCATCTCCATGCATCCAACCTTGGCTGGCCCACCATTCTCCACATCCACCTGACTCAAGCATGCAGGTTCTGCCACGTGTCTACACATACCTGGGACTCCCACCCCAGGACACTCCACATGATCCCTGACCTCTGCGCATGACTGTTGCTCTTCTAAATAGGTCTGTAGGCACAGTTGTGCGGGCACCCCCCCAGCTGGTTGGGCCCATCACAGGTGAGTAAGGTGCTCCATGTCTGTCTTGGATGGTACATTGTGAGCCACGTGTGTCCTGTGCCAGACTCAGACCCCAGGGTATGGAGGTTTGAAGTTAATTCAGAAATCAGGCATGGTTTGACTTTACAACACACACCTGTAGTGGAATAATGCAAAATGACGGCATCATCTTGTGATTGTGATGAATTTTATTAGTGCTGGGGTACGTGTTTGGGGGGGTGACAAGAGGTGCTTGGCGGGAGTGTAGAATCCAAAGTTCACAGGGGGAGTTGGTGTCCTTGCCATTGAAAGTCATCAGAGTCTGTGCCACAGTCTTTGTCAACATTGGTCAGACAGTGACCAGCAAGGCCATGTGGCAGAGAATGTCCTTTACTGCTGTGCTACTGTTGGGCCAGAGGGCCAGGTGCCAGGCCAGGTGACCTGGGAGATGGTGATGTTCCACTGACTCTCACGGTCTTTTTCGTGGATGACCCACCTTCCTGCGGGGACCCTCAGACGCCTGCCTTGACGATGCAAGGGACGCTCCGTCAGATGAATCCTCCTCCTCCTCCCTCCCTGTGTCTGGTGGTGGTGTACGCCTGGTGGTACAGGGAGGGTTTGCCAGGCTTTGGGCGATCTGACGGAGGGATTGGCTCACGTCCCTGTGCACCGCCAAGAGCTCTTCAAGTCTTGCCTCCATCCTGGCAAGATGCTCAACCTGCAGGGCCTTCATCTCATTGAGGGTCCCCACTACCTGGGCGATGCCTCTGGAGTCACGCCGGTATGCGTCCAGGATGGTTCTGACGTGTGCCATATCCGGGTCCTGAGCCAACTGGGCAGGTTCGCGCCTCCGCCGTCCTCCACTCCCACCACCCCTGCCCACTTGCGCCTGAGGGATGGCATTTGCGGTGTCGCCTGCCTCCTCCTGGGTGCCCGGAGAACCTTGTCCCTCGTGGACAGACTGGCTGTGTTGTTGTGTGCGGGCAGGGCTCCTGGGTGTCTCCTGGGATGTGGCAGGAATGGGGGTGGTGGTTGGCACAGTTGTACCTGACGCAGGTGCTGCAGGTGGTTGGATACCAGAGGGGCCAGGTTGGTCTGGGTCATCCACAGAGTGGTGAGAGTCGTCACTGCTGGTGGTGTCCTCTTCACACAGAGCCTGGTCCTGTGAGTCTTCCCCCCCAGTGTTGGTGGGAGATCGATGACGTTGACCTGTGTGTGAGAGAGACAGTGTTAATTGTGTTACATGCGACATCCATGTTTCATTCTTTTTTGATTTGGCACAGTTCCCTGGGTGGTTGGATTTGGCTAGCATTCCTCACACAGTGCACTTGTGCATGGGTATGTCCCTTGGCCACAGCTTTCGACACTTTACCTATGTGTGACACAATGTTAGTTGATGCATATTTTGGGAACGCAGTCAGCAATGTAGTGAGCGGGCATAGCAAGCCATGCAGAGCCGCCTTACGTGTTGCACTGTACGTGGCCAAATGGTGTTTATTCCATGCTATTTGAGAATGCAGGTAGGTAACTTAACAATTAGTGACAGGGTTCTGATGAACACAGTGGGTAGGTATACTGGGTGTAAGGTTCTGTTTGTGCCTGCAGCAGGGATGTACTCGTGCACAGATTGACACATGGCCTAGTGTTTATCAAAGGTTGAAGGGGGGGTTAAGGCACTGCCAAACCTTGTCTACATGCACACAGTCAACCTGCTGATGAGCGGACATGGCCACACCACCCAAGGGTGATTTGGTCTCCCTCTGTCTCCCTTTCTCCCTCCCTCTATCAGCCTCCTCCCTCTGTCTGTCTCCCTCTATCTCCCTTTCTCCCTCCCTCTGTCAGCCTCCTCCCTCTGTCCGTCTCCCTTTCTCCCTCCCTCTGTCAGCCTCCTTCCTCTGTCCGTCTCCCTTTCTCCCTCCCTCTGTCAGCCTCCTCCCTCTGTCCGTCTCCCTTTCTCCCTCCCTCTGTCAGCCTCCTCCCTCTGTCCGTCTCCCTTTCTCCCTCCCTCTGTCAGCCTACTCCCTCTGTCCGTCTCCCCTTCTCCCTCCCTCTGTCAGCCTCCTCCCTCCCTCTGTCTGTCTCCCTGTGTCCACCTCTGTCTGTGTCCCTCTCTCTGCCCCTCTCCCTCCCTCTGTGTGTCACCCTCTGTCACCTCAGCCCAGCTTCCTGGGCACACACAGTTAGCAGGTCTTGCAAAGGCCATTGGCTTGTTCATGTGGGTTTGTTTCTTCTCTGCGGGCACCCATTGGGCGGAGTGTCTGCGTCTGCGCTGCTGCTGTGGCAGTGTGTGCTGACACTCTTTCAGTGTGCTACGTCTTCATTGGCTGCTGTTATGTGCAAATTGTGCCTTCATACCCATGTCGTCCTGCAACGCGGCCACCATTAGCAGGCAAAACAGTACTGTGTGGGGACACACTGTTGGTATGGCTGTGCCCTAAGGCATATGGGCTGAGGGCATTGTTGGGTGCTTCAGAGTTGCCCTATGTTAGTTTTGAGGCCCACCCTCCCGGCATCGGGGACATCCTGTCTTGTGTTGGTGTTTTGTGTGGCCTGTGACTTGGCATGGCCTTGCTTGGGGCATGGGGCATGGAGGCGCTAGTGGCATGTGTGTGTTTTGGGAGTGTGGTTGTGTCCGGTGCTGGCTTTGGGGGGGTTGCGTGCATGATTGTTATTTGGGTTGTATATGGCGTTCCCCCCATGTGAGGTGAGTTGTTTGTGTACTCACCAGGCTCTCGGACTCCTTCTAGTCCGTCTACTCCCACCGGCGGCAGCGTGGCCATCACCTTCTCCTCCCAGGGATGGTAGTGTACCGGTCTGCGGGACGGACCTCCTCCAGTGATGTTGGCCTGGTTGTGCTCATCCGTCATTTTTCTCTTGACCGTCCTCCGCAGATCGCACCACCTGGCTTGGCACTCATGCCTGGTCCTTCTGGTGGCCCCAACAGCATTCACGGAATTGACTATCCTCTCCCACATGGCAGTTTTTTCTGATATGCTGGTCCGTCTGACCAATGTTCCAAAGAGCTGTGGCTCGACTCTGATGATTTCATTGACAAGGGACTCCAGCTCGACCTTTGTGAACTTTGGATTCTTGTTGGTGGGCATGGTGTGGGGTGTGGGTGTGAATGGTTGTGGGGGTGGGGGTGTGGATGGTTGTGGGTGTGTGGGTGTGTGTGTGAATGTGATGAGGGTGTGTTTGTGATGGTGGTTGTGTGAAAGAGTGCAAATGTAAGGTGTATTGATGGTTGAAGTATGGTGCAGTGCGTTGTCTCTGGGGTCTGGCAGCAGTGGATCTGTTGCAAAGGATCATGGTTTGTGTGTGTTGGGCCTTTTTATTGGTCCATTTGTGGGTGTGGCTGTGTTTGAACTTTGGGTGGGTGTGTTATAAGGAGTGGTAGTGGTTTGGGCCTCTGTTTATCTGTTTGTCAGTTGCAGGTCAGTGTATAAGATGTATTTGGCCTTGTTGGATATGTTTAATGGTCGTACATGCCCGATGTTGGGTGAGGGTGCTGGTGTGTGGGCCTGGGGTAGGGTGTGTACGAACACGGGCAGGGTGTTGGTCTGCACCATCCATCGGTGGTGGTGTTTCGCACCCTACATACAGGGGGGGCTGGGTGTAGGGTCCGTACATACACGGGTGGGGTGGGGGTACGCTCCATTCATACATGGGTGGGGGTACGCTCCATTCATACACGGGTGTGGGTACGCTCCATTCATACACGGGTGTGGGTACGCTCTGTACATACACTGGTGGGGTGGGGGTAGGGTCCGTACATAGACTAGTGGGGTGGGGGTACGCTCCATTCATACATGGGTGAGGGTACGCTCCGTACATACACTGGTGGGGTGGGGGTACGGTCCGTACATACACTGGTGGGGTGGGGGTACGGTCCGTACATACACGGGTGGGGAGTCGGTATGCTGCATGCATACACGGGTGGGGGTACAGTCCGTACATACACGGGTGGGGAGTTGGTACGCTGCATGCATACACAGGTGTGGGTACACTCCGTACATACACTGGTGGGGTGGGGGTACGGTCCGTACATACACTGGTGGGGTGGGGGTACGGTCCGTACATACACGGGTGGAGAGTTGGTACGCTGCATGCATACACGGGTGGGGAGTTGGTACGCTGCATGCATACACGGGTGGGGGTACGGTCCGTACATACACGGGTGGGGAGTTGGTACGCTGCATGCATACACGGGTGGGGGTACGGTCCGTACATACACTGGTAGGGTGGGGGTATGGTCCGTACATACACGGGTGGGGTGGGGGTACGGTCCGTACATACACGGGTGGGGTGGGGGTACGGTCCGTACATACACGGGTAGGGAGTTGGTATGCTGCATGCATACACGGGTGTCGGTACGCTCCGTACATACACTGGTGGGGTGGGGGTACGGTCCGTACATACACTGGTGGGGTGGGGGTACGGTCCGTACATACACTGGTGGGGTGGGGGTACGGACCGTACATACACGGGTGGGGAGTTGGTACGCTGCATGCATACACGGGTGGGGAGTTGGTGCGCTGCATGCATACACGGGTGGGGGTACGGTCCGTACATACACGGGTGGGGAGTTGGTACGCTGCATGCATACACGGGTGGGGGTACGGTCCGTACATACACTGGTGGGGTGGGGGTACGGTCCGTACATACACGGGTGGGGAGTTGGTACGCTGCATGCATACACGGGTGGGGGTATGGTCCATACATACACTGGTGGGGTGGGGGTACGGTCCGTACATACACGGGTGGGGTGGGAGTACGGTCCGTACATACACGGGTGGGGAGTTGGTACGCTGCATGCATACACGGGTGGGGGTGCGGTCCGTACATACACGGGTGGGGGTACGCTCCATGCATACACTGGTAGGGGTTCGGCGCGTACATCCGCGGCCGGGGGCATTTTGCGCGTACATGCGGGGTCTGTGGTGGGGTGTTCGGTGCGTATGAGGGCACGTGTCTCCATGGTTGCTATGGGAGTTCGTTCCGTACGGTGTTTTTTCCATACAGTTGTGAAATCGAAAGGACGGGAGTGATCGTACTTGCGCGGTCGGATTCATTTTTCCAATTCGTACGGTAAATCGTCCGGGGATGTGTCGGACACAATTTCCGACCTGAGGACGTGTGGGGAACTTTTCCGGATGTGATTCGTATGGAGTTTTTCCCATGCGAATCGTACTTGGCAGTTTGTACGCTACTTGGACGATTCGGACGGAAAAAAGTCCAGATTCTATTCGGACGGGGAACATTTTTCCAGGATCCGAATCGGCACCTTAGTGTTTAAACTGGACCTGAAGAATTCCTTCACTCCACAAAAAGGGCCATTATTGCAAAAACAGATGCATTAAACTTTGCCTTTTCTAATTAAAGGGAAAGCCTGCGGGGCCACAATTTAAAGACATGGATAACAGAGATAAAATCAAAACTGATTTCTACGATGTCATCTGGAGGTGAGATAATGCTGCCCAAAGATGCTGACACCTTGAAGAAGCCTATAATAAGAATTATATAAACATGTGTTTTAGCTACCGAAGCCTGCCTCCCCAGCACAAGTAAGACTAGAATTCTCTTTGTTAAAGCCATCACTAGCGAGGCAAGAGGCTTTTGTCAGAAGCTGTCATCGATTACAGAGTGCCCCTGAAGATTCATTTGGACATCTTTCTTGGGCAGAACCCAACTTGCAAAAGGGGAAAAGTGTATTTGCCAAGTACCTACAGAGCAGCATAGAGAATCTTGGTATTTCAGATTCATAGCAAATGAACAGGCATGATTATACCTTCAAGAGAACTCTAAATAAGTGCATCCTGCGGAAAAGTCACCTGGAGGATAAAATCACATTGGCAAAACGAGCTCATGGGTGGCTGGTAATAAATTCTATAATATCAGCAAGGAACAACCCCATTTTGAGGTCCCATTTTCACTGACCATCAATAAGGAACTTAAAAAAATGTGATTTGATCTCTTTTCATCTCATGGTGCTTGTGCCATCAGGCAAATGAAATGTTCATGCATAGGCTTTGTATATGTCCCAGCTTACTAGTACATCAGAGGACTTTGCTGCACAAAGAGTTTTTAGCTTTGGGAGTAAGAACTTGTAGGTCGGCGGCAACAGAGGCTTTAAACCCACAGAACGTTATACTCAACATTTGATTGGTGCAATTTTTATCAATTTTTAATAATCAGATAAAAGCACTGTAAATTAAGGTATTTTTAATTGGCGTAGTCAGGTGTACAAGCTCATGGAAATCAGGTGTACAAGCTTATGGAAATCTAGAAGGTCATTATTACATGATAGGCTGCTAGGGGCCACTCTACACACAGACCCTTGTGAAATGTACCATTGTTTATGCTCCTTTGCACAGTATGTTTGCTGATTTTGCACAAGCATTTTTGCATGAATTTCCTGTGCTTGCCAGGTTGATATAGGATGGTTTATGAGGTAAGTAGAAAAAATATTGAGTTTGAAATATTGTTGTGCAATAATATCGAGTTTTAAATGTCGAAAGTCAAAAATATTATTTGACATAATATCAATTTGTTGTGTTGTATAAAATAATGTTGGTAAAAATATCGATTTTTAAAATATCGTTATTAAAAAATATCGATTTTGTAAATGTGAATTTTTTAATATAGTATATAATTTTAAATGTATTTATCATTTTTAATACATTGTATATGTTTTATATAGAAAATGTTTTAGGAGATGGATGTTGGGTTTATACAGGATAAGGGTGGGGAGTGTTTAATAAAAAAAGAAATGATGTAAAGTTTTTAATTAATATAAATGAAATCTAAATTTGTGTTTTAGGAGCGGGATGTTGGGTTTATAGGGGATAAGGGTAGGGAGTCTTTCCCAAAAAAAAATTTAAATATAAAAAAAATTAACAAATATTCATGAAATTTTAAATCTTGTTTTAAGACCGGGATGTTGGGTTTATAGGGGATAAGAGTGGGGAGTTTTTAAAAAATGTTTTTAAATAGTTAAAAAATATATATATATTAATTACATTTTAAATTATGTTTTAGGAGCGGGATGTTGGGTTTATGGGGATAAGTGTGAGGAGTGTTTTAAAAATATATATTTTTTTAATTTAAAAAAAAGTAAAAATAATAATGACATTTTAAATTGTGTTTTAGAAGTGTGATATTGGGTTTATACAGGATAAGGTTGGGAACTGTTTCCAATGTTCTTTTTATATTAAATAAAAATTGAAAATAGTAATAACATTTACATAAATATTTACAACATTTTTATTTTTTATTAGGAGTGGGATGTTGTGGTTATAGATGATAAGGGTGGGGAGTGTTTTAATCTAAAAAAAATTTGAGGTGATGATGTTTTTTTTTGTAAATAATTTAAAAGTATTAAACAAAATACTATAACCTTTAAATAATTTTAAAATTAAAACAAAACATTAAAAATGATTTGATATTTTGTGAAATTTGTAAATAATGTTGTTGAGTTATGTTCAAATAAAAAAAATGATACATTTTGAGAATAATTTTAAAAAAGTAAAAAGAAAATGTTGATTATGATGTAAAATTATTTCCAAATAAACATT
Organism: Triturus cristatus; assembly: GCF_964204655.1. Lineage (NCBI taxonomy): Eukaryota > Metazoa > Chordata > Amphibia > Caudata > Salamandridae > Triturus > Triturus cristatus. The sequence continues at coordinate 202,750,483 of NC_140593.1, forward strand.
TTTGGGGAAAATATATTAAAAATGGGAATATGTAAATATATGTATAATGTGCATTATTTTATATCTGTTTATGCATTTTTTGGGCAATATTATATCTAAAAATTATATTTGTGAATACTTTTCTTGAGTGTATATAGTGTGGTGTGGGAATAGAAAATTATATATGTTTAGTTTTCCACACCTTCCCTGAGTTAATGTAGTTTGGAGTGGTAATAGTAATTTATATATGTTTAGTGTCCAGCACCTTCCCTGACTTAGGGGCCCATTACAATGCCGGACGAAAGGCCATCCATGCTGGTGGCGGTGGCGGAAACCTTCATTTACCCGGCCCAGGTGCGATCATTGCGACCACCAAATTACAATGGCCCCACAGAGGCCATTTACCGTCCGGCACGGTCTGTCAGGCTCCGCAGGTTTTTTGCATATGCAAGGGTGGCGGACGGAGCCAATAGAACAGGATCGGTGTGCGGAAACATGTTCCGTCCGCTATACAGATTACAATGTTGCAGACAGCCCTCCCCACCACCGCGTAAAAACCACCACGTTGCGGATGGCGGAAAAACAACCATGAAGAGGAAGAGCCGAAACAGAACCCATATAAATGCCCAGAGTCGCCATGGATCCTGCGCTACTGGCCTTCCCGCTACACTACCTGCTGCACCTCCGGTAGACAAGACGCCGCCACGCTCAACAGTAGAGGTACGTACCAAACATGCAACCCCTGAACAACTACAACTCCCAGCAAGCATGGCGGCACCACAATAAAAGTGGCACCCTGCCAAATGCAAAGTGCGAGGCCCACACAATCCTCATGAGTGACCCTCGGTGCCCCTGAAGGCAATTGGGGCCAATGCCAAGCCCCGCAGTTGCAGAGCGCGCACACCGCAATTTCAAAATATATGCACCGCCAAAGGCTCACATTGGCTGATGGATGATTTGCGTAGTATGCGTCACATCATGGCGGCATGGAAGCTGCGACTGCAATCCTGCAACATTCAATTGGGGCCAATGCGTGTCATGGCTGTGGATGCCAGCAACCATGCATGCAAACACATACTTCATTTGCATTGTCGCTATGGTAATTGCATCACACATCACAACTCATTCACCTAAAGTGATTGGTGCACCCCATGTGTAATGTTGTGGGCCACGAGGGCCCCTTGCATATCAAGTGACCACTGACACAGTACTTGTATGGGAGAATTGGCCCAGGGCACGTGCATCCTGCCCCGTTTGTTGGCAGGGTCACAGGTCAATTGATGCCTGTGCTGGGTGGCTGTGGGGTGGGGGTAAGCCAGCCCTCTGGGAGTGGCTGGTACATCAGAACAACTAGAACAGTGACCAGATGCTCACTACACTGTGAAGGTATGGGAGAGTGGGACCTATGAGTCAAGTCATCACACACATGGTATTTCCAAGAAAGGAGAGATAAATTACATACAGTGCCATGCTTCATAGCCAGCATGTACTGAAATGGGTGAAGGAGTCCAAAAGGACAAATGTTTCTCACACTGTACCAATGTTGTGCAATGAAACATCCAAATTGTGAACATCGCTTGTATATCTCTTGACATCTCACTGGCGTCTCTTGGCCAGCGCTCGTCTTATGAAGAGCTAGTGATGTAGGCAGACAATAAGAGGTGTTCATTGTCTGCAAATCAGACATACTTGTAATCCCTAGCACTTCCAATCAATTAATCAATCATGTAAAGCGCACTACATACCCGGGCGGGTTTCAAGGTGCTGGGGGGGGGGGGGAGCTGTTATTGGTCGAAGAGCCAGGTCTTGAGTTGTCTCCTGAAGGTCAGCAGGTCTTCGGTTTGATGTAGGTGGAGGGGGAGGGTGTTCCAGGTCTTGGTGGTGCGATAGGAGAAGGATATGTCTCCGGAATTAGTTCTCCGGATGCGTGGGACCGTGGCCAAGGTGTGGTCAGCAGAGCGGAGTTTTCTGTTGGGTACGTAGAAGGAGAGTCGGCTGTTGAGATAGGCTGGGCCGGTTTTGTGGAGTGCCTTGTGTGCATGGATCAGGAGCTTGAAGGAGATTCTTTTTTCGACGGGGAGCCAGTGCAGGTTCTTCAGGTGGGGGGTGATGTGGTCGCGGCACGGGACGTCGAGGATCAGGCGTGCAGAGGCATTCTGGATTCTCTGTAGTCTGCTGCTGAGCTTGGACGAGGTTCCGGCGTAGAGGGCGTTTCCGTAGTTGAGCCTGCTGCTGTCCAGGGCCTGGGTGACTGTTTTCCTCATGTTTGTCGGGATCCATCTGAAGATCTTGCGGAGCATGCGGAGGGTGTTGAAACAGGTGGAGGAGACTGAGTTGACTTGTTTGGTCATGGAGAGTTTTGAGTCGAGGATGACTCCCAGGTTGCGTGCGTGGTCGGTGGGGGCCGGGGGGGACCCCAGTGACCAAGAGTCGTCCCAAGCGGAGGGGTTGGACCCGAGAATGAGGATTTCCATTTTGTCTGTGTTCAGTTTGAGGCAGCTGTCCTCCATCCAGTCAGTGACGGCCTTCATTCCCTGGTAGAGGTTGGATTTGGCGGTGAGGGGGTCCTTGGTGAGGGAGAGGATCAGCTGAGTGTCGTCGGCATAGGAGATTATGTTGAGGTCGTGCTGTCGGGCGATGTGTGCTAGTGGTGCCATGTAGACGTTTAACAGCGTCGGGCTGAGAGAGGATCCCTGTGGGACGCCGCAGATGATCTTGAAGGCCTCGGACCGGAACGGGGGGAGGCGGACTCTCTGAGTTCTGCCAGAGAGGAAGGATGTTCAGGGCCTTGTTTCGGATCCCTGGGTCATGGAAGCGCGTGCGTAGTGTGCGGTGGCAGACGGTGTCGAAGGCGGCGGAGAGGTCTAGGAAGATGAGGGCCGTCGTCTCGACGTTGTCTAGCAGGATCCTGATGTCGTCTGTGGCAGCGATGAGGGCGATCTCGGTGCTGTGGTTGCTGCAGAATCCTGATTGTGATGGGTCTAGGATGTTGTTGTCTTCGAGGTGTCGCGTGAGCTGGGTGTTTACTATCTTCTCGATGACCTTAGCTGGGAACGGGAGCAAGGAGATGGGCCTTGAGGTTGCTCGGGTCTGCTTTGGGTTTCTTCAGTAGGGCGTTGATCTCTGCGTGCTTTCAGTTCTCAGGGAAGTTGGCGGTCTCAAAGGAGAGGATGATGATTTTGTGCAGGTGGTGTGCGATGGACTTGCTGGCTTTGTTGAAGATGTGGTGTGGGAGGGGTTCGGATGGGGAACCGTAGTGGATTGATCCCATGGTCTTGATTGTGTCCTCAATGCTCACGTTGGCCCAGGTTGTCAGGGTGTCATGGGTGGTGGGGTGCGGTGGGTTCGGTGCGGTGTGGTCGGCAGGGGTCGTCCGGGGTCTGAAGCTCTGATGGATGTCGGTGATTTTCCGGTGAAAGAAGGTGGCAAGTGAGTCGCACAGGGCTTGCGATGGTGGGATGTCGTTGGCGTTGGAGCTGGGGTTGGAGAGTTCCTTCACGATGGTGAAGAGCTGTTGTGTGCATTGTTGTCAAGGCGATCTGTGAAGGAGGTCCTTTTGGCGGTCCTGATGAGGTGGTGGTGGTTGCGGATGGCGTCTTTGTAGGCAGTGTAGCTGTCTGGCGTCTTGTTGCTGTTCCGTGTGTTTTCCAGTTTCTGGCAGGTGCATTTGGAGTCGAGGAGTTCCGGGGTGAACCAGCTGACTCTTCTGCTGGTGCCTCTGTTGGTGGGGTTTTTCAGTGGCGTGATGGTGTTGGCGCAGTCGTTCATCCAGCGTTCGAGGGAGCGCTCACCATCATCCGGGTTGGTAGGGTTCGTCGGAGGGTTGAGTGCGAGGCTTGTCTGTAGTTGTTCTTCAGTGATTTTGCCCCAGCGGCGGCGGGGGGTCTGTAGGGTGCGGTGGTGTGTGAGTGGTTTTCGGAAGGAGAAATGGATGCAGTGGTAGTTAGTCCAAGTGAGTTCGAAGGCTTGGCTGAAGGTGACGTGGGGGCTTGAGGAGAAGATTGCATCAAGTGTGTAGCCGGCGATGTGGGTCAGCGTTGTGACGAGTTGTTTGAGTCCGAGGTTGGCGAGATTGCCGATCAGGGAGGAGGAGTTGCAGTCGTTGTTGTTCTCCAGGTGATAGTTCAGGTCTCCGAGGAGGATAAAGTTGGTGGAGGTCAGTGCGTGCGAGCTGATGAGGTCGGCGATGGAGTCGCAGAATTGAGGCCGGGGTCCTGGTGGTCTGTAGACGAGGGTGCCTCTTAGGGTGGTCTTGGGGTCCATGTGGATCTGGAAGTGCATGTGTTCGGCGGTGCTGAGGGTGTCGTTGGTGTTTGTAGAGATCTTGATGGTGTTTTTGTGGACGATGGCGATACCTCCTCCGGCTCTGTTTACACTGTCTCTGCGGGTGAACTTGTACCCGTCTGGGATGGCTATGGCGATGTCTGGCGCGGAGGTTTCGTTCATCCAGGTTTCGGTCAGGAAGGCGACGTCCGGAGATGTAGTGTCGAGTAGGTCCCAGAGTTCGACGGCGTGTTTGTGTGCGGAGTGGGTGTTGATCAGGATGCATCTGAGCTGGTTGGTTTCCGTTGTGGTGGGTGTCTGGGCGCTTTCGTGGCAGGAGAAGTTTCAGTTACGGCAGGCGAAGGGGCCGTGGGTGTGAACCCGGGGCGACCTTGCAGCAGTTGTGGGTCCTTCCTGGGTTGAGAGCGATGAGGGTCTTGGCGTCGTAGCGGAGGCGGTGGTCCTCGTGGCTGGCACGGGGGCCAGGGGTTCTGGTGCTGGGCGCAGTCCAGGCGGTGGTACAGGTGGCAGTGGCGACAGCGGGGGTGCAGGCGGAGCTGCAGCGGGGGGAGCGACCTACCAGAAAGTCAAGGGTTGCTCTCCTCGCCACGCAGCGGCCGCCATATATGGGGAGGTGGGGCGGGAGGAGCAGCTGGGAGGCGAGGGACGGGAGTGGCGAATGGGCGCAGAGGGGGCGGGGCCGCAGGGGAGGCAGCGGCAGGGACGGGGGACAGGAGACCGGCGAGGTGGTACAGAAGTTAAACGGGGCACAAAACAGGGTCACAGGCACAAAGTAAACACGTGGATGGCAGGCGGAGCTGCAGCGGGGGGGAGCGACCTACCAGAAGGTCAAGGGTCAAGGGTCCAACACACATACTGGTGTGGCATGCAGTCTGCCCAGCTGCCATTGCCTGAAAATGTCCTCACACACATCATAGGAGTGCACATGTGGAACAAACAAACATAGCTCTGACCCACATCATCGGACATTGGCAGCCATGTGGGCATGTATACACAATCAATGTGCATTTGTGCCTCATTCAGGTGAACATTGCAATGTCAGTGATGCAAAATCCTCACACACTCACGCAGGACTGACCCCATGAGGTCCACATGTGTCTGTCCCCCATGCTGTACATCCATGTTGCATTGTCCAGATTACACTCACTGCCCTCATTCTGCAATGTTGTCGTGAATGGGGGGACTAAAGTTTGCGGCTGTGCAGTGACAGCAGCTACATGCAACTCAGCACTGAAACTGGGAAACACAAGTGCTGTGTCATCTAAACCACATGGCAGCTCATCCCTAATGTAGCAGTGTAGTGTATGCCATACACATTGACTTCTTTGGATGTTGTAATGTCAGTATGGTGGGTGAGCATAGAAAAATAACATCTGAATGCAGGTCACTTGTGCATTTCACGTGACCATGAGTCCCCTCAATGTTGTGTTTGTGTGAATCTCTGGGTAAGCTGTTCACCACATCTCATCTATAACTCAGCCCATGCTTGTGTACCCTAACATATACATAGGAGGAGACCAACCATCCATCGACCTGTCCTCGACCTGGTGACGATGGAGGACATTGAAATAAACCAGAAATTCCGTTTGGATCCCCGCACACTATGGAACCCATGTGCCCAGTTGGAGCCCCATGTGAAGCCCAAAAGAATGCATCCAGCTGCATTGTCTGCAACAGTGAAGGTTATGGCTGCACTGCATATCTACGCTGCTGGGTCTTTACAGTACACTGTGGCCAGTGCCGGTGGGATTTCACAGCTCATGTTCAGCCTGGTGGTGCGTGACGGCCTGTCAGCATAGATGCGTTACAAGGACAGACATGTCCACTTCCTGAGGAGGGATGAGTTGGCAGATGTGAAGGGGGAGTATATGACTTGGGAACATGCCCGGTCCTGGCGGGTGGGCCTGGTAGGAACCGAGCTGCTGAGAGAATGTCTGGCTATTTTATCTTCCTAAAAACATCAAGGAAGGCGAAACAAGAAACATACTTCCTGTACACTTCATTTAAACAATTTGTATCTTAATCAAGGCTCAGCCACAGATGAAAGCCAACAAGAAAATGTCCAGATAACTGGTGATTAATGATCCTGCCAATCCTTTATCTGTGGTAGTTCTAAAATGCAGATAAACTGCAATTGATGTGGATAGCTCAGTGGGTTACTGCCTTTGTCACATAGATACCTGCGTAAGTAGCAGTACAAAAGTCACAAACCTATCATAGGACAGTCACCTAGGAACTGTCATCAAAGAGCTGCATGATAACCTGAATTAATAGACAGAACTTAGCTTTATTTCTGGGTTGTAACATAGTCATAGCTTCCCCAGTCTTTCATCATTTGAATGTTGCCATAAAGAGCCAACCCTAACCACTGGGTTGTGCATTAAATCCTGAGTTAGTGCTTCTCCAGACCAAACACCCTTAACCCCTTCGCTGCAGCGGGAATTCCGCCGCAGAGCTGGAGGGTGCGGGGGGGGCAGCGCGGTGGCGCTGTGCTCATGACGGAGCCACTCCGTCATGAGCCACGGTTGAGCTGTCATGAGCACATGGCAACCGTGGCTCATGACGGAGCGGTTCCGTCATGAGCGGGGAAGGGGTTAAAATAACCTGCCCACCAGTATGGATGACATGTGATTCCCAAACATTGTAATCCTCATTGGCTCTCGTGACATTCCCTGTAGACTGATTTACTTACATACTTGCATGATTGATTGTCTCTGTTCACTGTGTGCGTGATGTAAAGTACTGTCACACCCAACACTGATATCACTAGCGCAATACAACAAATTAAATGCACATGAGAGAGTGGCTATGGAGAGATGAGGGGCGCTGGAGGAGGAGGGTGGCAGTGAGGGAATCCAAGGAGGAGGGCATGAGTGAGAGCCTGAGAAGTGTCACTTGCCTGATACCCCCACCTCAGCAAACCTCACACTCCCATCAGGAGGACAGCATATGGCAAAAACACTTTCTGAGAGTGATTACATCTAGAATTAGATTTTGGAAGAATATAATGCGTTTTACTGGCCCATGTAAAACTGCAGAGAGATAAAGGAGGGCCCTGAAGCAGCCCTGGCGAGAGACATAAGTGACAAATCGGGCCCACAGTGGCCCACCCAAATGCATTGTTGGTCCACCCAAAAGAAAATACCTGGAGCTGGGCCTGTTCTGGGAGGCATCCAATATGTTGATGGGAGCCGTTGATGGTACCTACATTGGCCTCGTTCCACCACAGGCAAGTGAACCCATCTATAGGAACCACAAGCACTACCACTCCCTCAACGTGCAAGTGGTACGACAGGCGGAGCACATCAACTCACACTTGTGTGCAAAGTATCTGAGCTCAGCACATGACTGCTACATTTTGCGGAACAGCACCATTCCCCCCGCTCCCAACCCCCACATGCCCAGTAACGATGACAGTGGTGAGGAAGAAGGCCTTAACCAGCGTCAACAGCTCATCGTCAACTACTTCTGTTGAGTGCGAGTTATCAATGAGCGACCATGACTGTGCCTGTGTGCCTTGCTGTTGTGTCACGTACTTTGACAATTGTTCCTGAGATTTTCACAAATACTGGACTATGCGCAGGATCAGCAAACTTGGGCATGCAGGAAATGTGCACCTGAAGCACCCCAACGCACAGGTCACAATTGCTAGACTGCCTCACTAGGTCTCCTACTCACTGAGAGGCATTCAAGCACCTGTATACAAGTAGATAAGTTGAAGACAAGAAACGTTTTTAAATGTGAAGTCTTTACTACAGTGTCAAAGCATGCAATATTCATGCCACAACAGCTTGCGAATGCATGAGTACCTAACAAGTAACGACAGTGACATATCCATTTAACATGAAGCAAGGTGTCGCATCAATAATCCCTCTGGACATAGACCCACGAGCATATCCCCTCACCCCTTGCAGGAAGGAGTTGAATGGGATGTCCATGGTCTATGGGCTTTGTCAGCAGACCCCATTACTTAGCGTATATATGGTGAAATTTACATCAAATTTGCTGTGTCGCTCCCATCACTGGATGGATCACTCTCCAAGTGTGGGGCTTCTAGCCCGCATTCCCATGTCATCCAAAGTTGATACGTGTTCTCTTGCAGCTGTGAGACTTTGTTGGGTCGAGGTGCTAGGGCCAGACCAGAACAAAATGACAAGGGACAATGTTCTCCGACCACGGACAGAATGTTCAGACAGTACTCCAGAACCGCGCAGAGAACAAGCTCTGCGGACACCTCTCATGTGACAGACATATACTAAGGTACCTGCAGGGCACAAGTCCTAAAAAAAGAAGTGGGGGGATACAATCAGTGACACTGGAAATCAGGGATAACAGATCAGAAAACTGTCCCAGCAACTGGCGGCAGTCATTCGGTTGCTCAGGGGCCAGGGTGGAAGAGAGGTTGACACCATCCACTGGCCCATCTTGCTCTGTCGCCGACAGGAGGTCAGGAAGAGGCTCAGTCTCCTCCTCCATTCCAGCATCTGTCGCTAAGAGCATGCCCACCTGGGACCTCTCCAAGTGGGGCTTCAGGCGGTTGATATGCAGGACCCTCAGGGGGTTCCTGGGAGACCGCAAGTCAACCAAGTAGGTAACAGGACTTTTGTGCTCCACAACCTCAAATGGTCCGGTCCACTTATCCTGGAGCGCGCAGGGCTCCACTGGGGCCATGACCCATACTTTCTGATCAGGTTGAAGCTCTACCAGAGTGGCATTCTGGTCGTACCACCGCTTCATCTCCTCCTGGCTGGCTTCTAGATTTGCCTCAGCGAGTTGCCTGAAACGCCTAGTCTGGTTTCTGAAGGCCAGCATGTAGCTATATACATCCTGGAATGTTTCCTGTGAGATTGCTCCCAGCCTCCCTTGACCAGACTTAGATGTCCTCTCACTGGGTGACCATAGAGAATCTCAAAGGGACTGAACCCTAGCGATTTCTGTGGCACCTCACGGTATGCAAAGAGCAGGCATGGTAAGAGGACATCACACTTACACCTCATAGGTTCCTCAAGACCCATAATCATGCCTTTCAGGGTTCGGCTGAATCTTTCAACCAACCCATTTCCTTGGTGGTGGTAGGGATTAGTAAACTTGTAGGTTATCCCACACTCCTGCCACATGGACTTCATATACTTGGAAATTAAGTTGTTCCCTGTTGAGAGACTACCTCTCTAGAGAATCCTACTCGTGAGAAAATTCCCATCAGTGCTCCTCCCACCACGGGGGTCGTCACTGTCCTCAGAGGTATGGCTTCCGATTAACGGGTGGCATGGTCCACCAAGACCAGGATGAACCTGTTGCCCAATGGCACATCATGAGCCAGCCCCAGTAGAAAGGCTCTTAAGTGCTGGAGTACCATCAGCACATGGACTGACCCAGGCTCAGCAACCTTAGGCTCACTATACAGGAGACCATTCTCCCAGTAGACCCAATGTGACCCAGACTGATCACCTGCTGCCTGATCTGCAGCCTGCTGCTTTAGACCCACGAGAGAAAGGCATTGTTTCTGCTCCTTGCAGAACTGCCAATGGGTCAACTCAGGCAGGTCCCCCAGTTCAGCTAACTGTTCCCCTGTAGGCTCCAGGGCATCCCCATCAGGGTCTGCCTCCTCCTGGACTGTGGGAACTTCGGGGGCCGGTTTCCTGCGCCCCCTGTCTCCTTTCTCTAAGGAAGGCACCTGGGCCCCCCTCTCAGGCTCCAGGTCCTCTTGAGCACCCTTACTGGCTGCCATGGACCGTGTGGTTACACACGCCCAATCAGGCAGACCCAACATTTCCAAATGAGCACTTCGCTCCACCTTCGCCCAAGGTGAGCTCTACAGATCGTTCCCTAACAAACAGTCAACATGCATGGTGGGCCTCACAGCTACCTGAAGAGTACCAGAGACCCCCCCCACTCAAAGGGAACATGAGCCACCTTGCAGTGGCTCTCTGTGTTGTCAGCGGCAACAACTGGGTAAAATGCATTGGGGACAACCTGCTCTTGACACACCAGGTGACACTTGACAGCTGTCACACTGGCTCCTGTATCTCTAAGAGCCTCCTCTCTATGGCCATTGATGGTCACCTACTGTCTGTATTTCTTTGTGTTGTCAGGCAGTTGGGCCCTGGGGACCACCTCACAGTCTCTTAAAGAGACAAGGGACATCTCTGCGGGACTCCATCCACCTTGGGCACCCATCTCCTCACCTAGGGCTACACTAGCCATCTACCGGGGGTCTGCACCAGGGGGTGCTGTCTTTCCAAACTGGAAGCACCTGGGATCATTCGCCTTATGACCCAGGTCTCCACACTTGTAGCACTTCAGGGGTCCCCCTTGAACTGGTGGACCTGTTGGGGCCCCTCTCGGTTTCTGGGGGGGAGGCTGGGAACCTTTCCCTTGGTTCCCTTGGGGACTACTTTGGGGCCTTCTTTGGAACTCCCTCTGTTTACCCTTGTCCCCCCCACTCTTCTGCTGGGGACCCTGCCCACTCTTGGCTGAATCTCCCAGGTGCCCCTTGTGAACCTGGGTGCTCACCCAGCAGTCCACCTCCTCAGCATGCTTCCTAGGGTTAGTCAGCCTGCTATCAATCAGGTGCTGGCGTAGCTCTGGAAAACAAATACTTGACAAGTGCTCCCATGCAATCAAATCAAAGAGCCCCTGAAAATCATCAACCTTGCTACTCATCTCCCAACCATCCAATTCTCTGCAGAAAAAAGTGACATATTCCACCCAGGTACTGCTCTCTATCTTCTTGCAAACCATACCTTGACATTAATGCATCTTTCATGTGGCTATAAGAATTATGGGCACCAGAAGGTAAGTCTAACAGTGTATCCCGCCCCTCACTAAGAAACTGCCACCACAACCCCGCTCCCCAATCCTTCTCAGGGACACGGCGGGAAGACATGACTACCTCATAGGCCTTGAAACCCTGCCCAATTTCATCATTCTTATAAAACTCTCTAACCACATCCTTAGGAATATACACCCTAGATTCAACAGGCAATGACGGTGTGCTGCCACCAGAGGGAGTAATCGCTAAGCTCCTAGATTTCAAATCCAACTCCCTCAAATTCTTCTCATGCTCAAACTGCATTCTCTTTTCTTCCAGGGTCAATTTCCTAATTTCCAATTGCCCATTCATTTTGGCCAGCTCCAACTCATGCATCCTATGTCTCTCCGTCCTCCAGCTCCTCTTGGGACAGGCTTTTGGCAGAAACACTGCTACCTGCTGGGGAAATTATCTCCTTCCCCTTGGACCCAATGACCCCTCCAGCTGCCCATCTGTATTCTCATCCCTTTCCTCATTCACCGAGTTATTCCTTGCTTCTACCCAGGCCCTCAGTGCCTTGTAGATCTCATCCTTCTTGGTGAGCCCGGTAATTGCAACTTTAAATTTCTTGCAGAAGTGCTTCAGCTGTCTCACATTGTAGCATTCCAGTTTCTCCTCTTCCCAATCACAATCAACAGATGCTTTGAATGCTGCTTTCTCCATGATTGTTAAACTTGGCAAAAATAGAAAATCCCAGGAAAAAGAAATCTACCAAAAGTATGTGGATGTGTTTTGGTCTGCACTCACTAGTAGTGTTCACCAATCTCTGTACATGAGTCACAAATGCAAGTCCAGGATCCCACCGCTGACCACCAATATTAGATTTGGGGGTCTCTAGTTGGCAGAGGTAGGTACCTTTGACAAATAGGGACCCTTGCATCTAGCCAGGGTAAGGGGGTACACTCCTAAAATAACCCCTGCTCACCTCCTTGGTAGCTTGGCTCGAGCAGACAGGCTTATCTCAGAGGCAGTGTGTAAAGCATTTGGGAACACATACAGTAACCAAGTGACAACACTACAGATGGACACCACACAAGTTTTATATAAAAAATAAGTATTCTTTATATAGATGTAACACAAGACCACAAACGACAAAAATACACAATACTGTACTTAAAATGGTAGAATTAGCTTAGTTCTCTTTATATATTAAAATGCGACACTTTGAGTCAATGTACCTTTGGATGCGTAACGCTATACAACAAAAGTGTTGCAGGGAAGTTGATGCGTCGGTTCCTTACACGCAGAAACGGTGATGCGTCGTTTCTTATTGCGCTTCTGTGGCGATGCGGTCTGCAACGCCGTGATGCGATGAAGATCTGGTGCAATGAAACAAAGATGGCGTCTTCTTCTTGTTGCGACACGATGCGTGCACGCCCGACGGACGTGTGGTGACTCAATGATTCTTCTGAGCCGTGACAGGCCCTGCGACATGCTTCTCGATGATGTGAGACGTCTCGACTCGATGCGACAGCTGCAGCGGCGACACCCTTGTTCAGTGATGCGACGACAGAGGCTATGGCGGCGACACTCTACTTTGATGATGCGAGATGCTTCGGCTTGATATGGCAGCTACAGTGGCGACACCCTTGTTCAGTGATGCGTCGACAGCGGCTGCGGCGGCGGCACACTTCTCCAGTGATGCAAGATGCTTTGGCTCGATGCGACAGCTGCAGCGGCAACACCCTTGTTCAGTGATGCGATGACAGCGGCTGCGGCATGCTTCTCCGGTGATGCAAGATGCTTTGTCTCGATGCAACAGCTGCAGCTGCGACACCCTTGTTCATTGATGCAATGGCAGCGACTGTGGCGGCGGCACGCTTCTTCGATGTTGCAAGACGTTTCTTTACGATGCGACGCGACAGCTACAGCGGCGTCACCCATGTTCAGTGATGCGACGACAGCGGCTGCGGTGACGACACACTTCTTCTTCGTGAGTTGCGCTTCCAGCTCCTTATGACACGCAGTCCCTTAGAAGGCTCCAATTCAGCTGCGGGCACTTCCAACGAATTCTGGGGAGCTGGTGGTTGAAGCCTGTTGTCCCTGAGACTTCAGCAGGAGGCAAGCTCTTTTCTCAAGCCCTTGGAGATCCTTCACAAGTTGAATAAAGTACATACAAAGTTCCTTTCTTTGGCCATAAGGCAACCACTGCAGGCCAATCCCCCAAGTAGCACTTCATCTTAGGGATAGTCTCTCCTCAGTTTCTTCTGGTTCCTCTCCTCAGCAAAGGTTTCTTCTTGTTTCCCAAGGTGATCTAAAGTTCTTGGGTTTGGGTCCCAATATTTATACCCAGTTTTTCTTTGTTCTCTGAAGGCAGAGAGGCCTTTGCCTAGTCCAAACCAGTTCTGGTCCGTCATGGAGCACTTTGTTGACATGACTCCTTCTCTCCTTCTTTCCTTTCACAGTGTAAGGCAAAGACATCAGAGGCACCACAGGAGGTGGAGCCAGCATTGTGGAGGGAAGGCACAGCCCTATTCAGGTTCCAGGTGCAACTCCTTCCACCCATCTAGATGCAGATATCTCTATTCAGCCTTGTGCTGACTCACCCTGTCTCCTGGAATCCCCCAGCCCCTGTCACTCAAACTCCAGACAAGGAATACACAACCTAGCAGAGGCAGGTTTGGATGGTTAGACAAGAAAATACCTACTTTCTAAAAGTGGTATTTTCAAACACAGAATGTTAAAACCAACTTCTCTAAAAGATGTATGTTATCATTCTGAGTTCAGGCATACTACACTCGAGTTTCTACCATGTTCCCTGAGTCAGTTAGGATTATAAGATGTAATAATCAAACTGGCCATTCTGGCCTATGGGGAACACGTAGCTTTGCAATAGTGAAAAACTAAAATGGCTGTAATTCACTATTAGGACATGCCACACACACCAGGGCTTGTCTTACCTTATACCTACAATGCACCCTGCCCTTGGGCCTACCATAGGGGTGTCTGATATGAAGAAAAGGGAAGGTTTAGGGACTGGCAAGTGGGTGCACATGCCCAGTCAGCATGGCAGTACCAGACTGCACACAGGCTCTGCAATGGCAAGCCTTAGACACATTTTTACAGGCTGCTTCTGTGGGTGGCACAACCAGTGCTGCAAGCCCACCAGCAGCATTTGGATTACCAGCCCTGGGCACTCCTGGTGCACAGTACTAGGGTCTGACAGGTAAACCAAACCAGCCAATCATGGAATCACTAATCCACACATCAAATAGAATAGGGGGCATTTGCACTGTGGCACTGGACAGCAGTGGCACAGTGCCCAAAGCATCTAACACCAGCAAAACCACATGAGGCAACAGCAAAAAAAATGGAAGGGAGACCCACGCCAAGGTGCCAGGTCTAACAGTGCCCCTCCCAACAAAGAGCCATTACTAAAATACCTATGGCAGTTGAAGGCCATGAATTTGGTTTTCGAGCTATTTATTACCAAACCCCGGTTGTCGCAGAAGATTTGAAACCTGTTTAGGAGATGTTGTAATCCAGCGGGGTTCTTTGATATCAGCAGGGTATCATCTGCGATCAGCGAGGTTGGTATCTTGTTACCCCCCAATGTGGGTGAGTCTGCAGGCTCCTCTAAGAGGAAATCGACTACCCCGTTCACATAAAGGGAGAACAAAGTTGGGGCCATGACGCATCCCTGTCGGACTCCTAAATTGACAGGGATGCTTTCTGTTAGTTGTCCCTGCTCTCCCCACCTGACCTGGGCAGAAGTCTCCTCAGGAAGCTGAATTAACAATTTTAGAATGAGAGGGGGAATACCCACATCGCCAAGTGTTGTCCACAGTCTAAGTCTGGAGACCAGGTCAAAGACAGTCTTCAAATCGATAAAAGCGAGATAGAGACTGCCCTTGCCCTTGCCCAGCACTACTACCTTCCAATAAATGAGGAGAAGTATGAATACTTGGTCCATTGTCACGGTCTTTGTTCTAAATCCAGCCTGGGACTAGGATAAAATTGATTCCTCCTTAGAACATGACTGGATCCTATGCAGAAGCATCTGGCCAAAGACCTTCTGCATAGCATCAATCAGACTAATTGGTCTGTAGTTGGAGTGGTCGGCTCTGTATACCTTCTTGTAAATGGGGAAAACTTCGGCCACCATCCATGACGCTGGGACTGGCATTCCGTTGGCTATTTCGTTAGCTAAAAGTGCGATGAAGCGGGCCCAATGGTGGGGATCGGCCAGAAAAAGTTCCCCCGGTAAGCCATTAGGACCTGCTGCTTTGGATGGGACAATTTTATTTATTGCAGCTTCTTCCTCCTGTGTGGTAAAAAGCTCATCTTCTGGCCTAGACATGGCCGGACCTTCTAGCTCCCCTCCATTACTGACCTCTGGTGATGAATAAAGCCCTCTAAAATGATCGTACCAGGTCTTACTAGTGATATGGGTTGAGGGTGAACATGCACCGCCTTGCTTCCCAGCTAACCAAATTCCAAAACATGCCGGTATCTTTGGAAGATCAAGTGTCCTTGAATTTTTCCCAGCGTTAATCATCCCATATTAACTTTGGCTCCCGCTGAGCTGCTTTATGGAATTTCTTGCCGATCTTATAAGGATCTGGTTTTTCCCTTTAATGGCTTTGGCTAGTAACGATATTTTTTCCCTGCATTCCTTATTATACCAAGAATATAGGTCCTTGGTAATATGGCTGGGTTTTTTACACTGGTTTTGGACTTAGAAATACATGTTAATTTGGGTAATAGTATACGTGTGGGAATTGGACGCATCCAATGTTCGGGATGCACTTATGGCCGCAGCTAGCAATTTGGCCATGCCTATGTTCAGCTCGTATTTGATTCCTGCGATCTTTGCATCACTCAGAGCTACCTTAGTCCATATTAAGTACTTTTTGCAGTTAGATGAAACTATATCCCTGGTATCTAACAGGGGTGGGATTTCTAACTGGTAATAAGTAGCCTCCCATAAGGGCTTCAAAGTTAAGCACAGGGGGTTGTGATCGCTATCTATAGTTGAACCCACTATCATGTCAATCATCCTCCCCCATAGCTTTAAATCAAGGAGGATGTAGTCGATCGGCGATGGACAGCTAGCTCTGATGTAGGTGTTGGTGCCCTACTTGTCTGATAGTGACCTGCCGTTGACTGCCCTTAACCCATACTCCATAGTGATGGCATTGAGTTGGAGTACCTGCTGTGTCCATGTTTTTGACTAGGGGAAGATCTAGTTGAGGAGTTGCCCATCTACTGTCTTGATCTTCTAGTCCTTTGAGATCTTCCAGGGCCAGGGGTTCAAAGGTGCAGTTAAAGTCCCCTGTCACTATCACTCTTGCCTGGGGTGAACAGTTAGCTCGACATTCATCTAATGCTGTCAAGGTGGCTGAGAACCTGCCTCCCTTGGTTCGTCTTGCGTAAACATTAAAAATATCAACGTTGGGTCCACCCCTAGGTCCTCTGATACTTAGCCATATAATATCTGGGCTTGAACTTGTTTGAGAGATAATTCGGTAATCAAGGGCAATCCTTATCCAGACAGTCAAACCCCCCTGATGAACGCCCCCTTTCCGTTGAGATTGCGGGTATGTGAAAGCAAGCGTAGCCTACTATATGAATAGGGACCAAAGTCCATGTCTCCTGAAAAGTGCATACGTCAAAGCCTTCCACTAGTTGGTTCCAGAGGGGCAGAGAAATTTTACTGCTAAGGCCCGCCACATTCCATGACACGATCTTCAGTTGCTGTGGGTCCCTAAAAAAGGGGGCAGTGCTTTGTGCGGAAGTGTGAATATTGGTTGTCAGATGGGATAGCGTTTGTGAGACTACAGGCACGTAGTTGTCAGATGTTTGCTCTTCCCAGATAGGAGTAGTAGGTCTGCATGGGGAACTATCTCCAATACATTTGACAGGAAGAGGAGAACTGGAAGTGAGTGGGGAGCTATCTGTGTGCTTGAAGCTATGTGCTGTACTAGATAAATCAGGACGGTTGATGGCTCCTTTACTTTGACCCAGCTGGAGGTGAAAAAGGGCTCACTCACTGCCTGCACGTTGCTGCTGGAAATGGAAAGCAGTCAACGTGCAGGTGCTGCTGAACGTGTCCCGGTATCTTGAAAGTACATTGGGACAAGTTAAGCATATTCCTGTGGGGACTAACTTCCTGGCAGGGGGTACGGCATCCACCGCATGCATAGAGGGGGACGCCATGTACCTGCATGTACACCCAACTCGAGCCCTGGGTACTTGCAAAACAACAATGCCATGTAATAGTCGTGCACTACAGCTGCATAATGGAAGCCGGACTCATGCCAGACGTCAATGTCCACGACAGTCAAATGACAGCTTCCCCTTGCTCAGGTCGGTGGTACCAAGCAAAACAGACCGCAGAGCTCAGCATAGTCCAAGCCAATGCAGACAGCGCAAAAGTCCAAGAGCTGGATGACAATTTGTGTCACTATGCGTGAAGAAAGGGAAACAATAATAGAAATAGTCACCAACAGTTCCTGTTGCTGTTAAGTAATTATGATTCGAAGAAGGCACATGCAGCTTCGAAGGCATTCAGTTCCAAAAGGCGATCCAATTCAATTTCAGCGAAGAGGACCGCCATCCAATCCAGCAGTATAAAGGAACAGATGTGCTCCTCGTACCACAAGGCTGCAAGGAGCATCCCATCACAACCTGGGAGAGGTTCGATGTAGGCATTGCACAGGAGCCATTGCACAAACGCACAGGTGCAGCTGTCAGCCCGTCCAAATCATTGTAAAGCATCCCATAAACGTGACTCACCGAAGCAGTCTTGCACATGAACCAACAAAGGAGTCACCCACAGCTCATGATCCAGGTCACCACGGTATGTGTTTGAAAGACAAACATCCATGGCCCACTCAAACAAACTTCTTCTGCATGAATGACAGGTTGTACGCAGGTGAAATACGCATAGCGGAATGTTAGCCTATAACTGATGTCCAGCACAGCCAATGGAACACATCCAAAGAGAAGCTGCATGCGGTCAGGGTACAGTTGCAACTGACCGGGCTCGGCCTGGACCACAAGATGGTCAGACATGGCATGTGAGCACTCTATGGACCTGTGCTCAGTTTTACTGCCAAAGTAATGATTGGGGAGAGGAGTTGGCCTAACACCTAGGGCGGTCGACCTCGAATCTGGGGATCTGGGTTCGAGTCTTGGCAATGACGCTGAGCATCCTGTGATTCTGGGCAAATCACTCAATCTCCCCGTGCCTAACAAAATTGAATGTGTGTCCTCATGAAGCGTAACTGGTGTTATGTAAAGCGCACTGATACCCGATTCAGGTCAAGTTTGCGCTATATAAAACTCTGTAAATTTATCTGAGCTCGCTACATGCAGTGTGAACATTGGAGGAATGACACCCGGTGGTACTACCATAAAACCATGGTAGGAAGGGACATGCCCAGAGCTCACAAGTCTGATAAAAAGTGTGCAACGGCCTTCAGTATCAGACGCTATCAATATTTTGTGTGTCAGTTCACTACGAAAATAGTGAGAGAGCTGTATTCAGCAGTGACTGAATCGCGCGGGACAGTCAAGACACCTGGAATTCAAAGTTCTCCGAGCTGGTGTGGGAGCAACTACTTTTCTAAACAGAGGCCCATCGTGCATGCACACTTATAGAAGTATGCTTTTACTGTGGGAATGTGAGGCCACAAATGTCTGTCCACAATCTCATATGGGGGAGTTTGGATTACATTGCCACAAAAGGCAACAATTCCTATATACGTGATGCCTGGCCTGTGCCCACAGCAGTTGGGCACATGCAGGTGAAGCTAAGTACGCTTGAAAAATAGATTTAGCGTGGGTATGTTTTCAGGGACTTGTGTTCATGTGGGTAAACATGCATAGATCGCACATGTCACATGCAAAGCCCTATGCAACAATACTTGAGTGTGTGAATGTGACAATGCCACCATTGTCCACATGACAGAATGTAGTGTGATTAAGTGTGGGCGTCAAATTCTGTTCCACTTGCGGAATTTGCTAAATTTAGTCATTTTCGCATTCCGCGGAGAACGTAGAGATGTCGAAATTTCCGCGATCTGCGACGTAGCGGAGATTTTTTTCATGTACGTGTTTTAAAAATACGTTCTCACACGTGCGGTCGACTTACCAGGATCCCTGCGTTTGCCGGCGAGTTTTCCGATCCGTTCGCGTGCGCCACGAGATGTTGGTAGCCGGTCGCGCTATCCCGCGAGAGTTTGTGATCGCGAACATGCCATTCGCAGTGCCATCGGATACCGCGAGATGTCTGCGATCGCGAACATGTCATTCACCACCGCGAGAGTGAGCGTGCGATCGTGAACACGTCATTTGGACGCGCCATCTGACATCCGGTGGAAGTGTGGTGAAACTCGCGATCCCGAATATGCAAAATTTTCAATCTGGAGAAGAATAATATCTTTAGCAGCATAAAACCTTCTGTAAATGATGATTTGGATGAAAAAAAACTCCTCAGATTGACATTTGGCTGTCCGTTTTTGTGCAAGGAGTCCTTTTTAAAAAAATAAAAAATTGGGGGGGGGAGAAGGAGGAAGTGCTTCATGTTCCTGTCCAGCAGGCTCCTCCCAGTGCTTTGTCCATCTCCTGTTCATTCTGCCTTTGGATTTTGAGCTGAAAGGATCACTCTTTGTGTCTGCTGCATCATTATCATTGGATTTGAGGACTTTGGAATTTGATATTTTAGAAGTAAGTTGGTGTGGTTGTTGTTTGATTGGGGCATTGCAGTTGCTGCAACTACAATTTTGGTACTTATCATTATTATTTTTTTTAAATTGTTGTGGGTAGCCAGTAGGCCCAGAGCTCGTCAGCAATTGTTCGTTTGGTGTGCGTTGAATTTATTTCAAACATCATTTAGGGCATTGATGGCATTGGATTGATGTGCAAAATGTGTATTTTTGGGGGTATTTCTGTTCTTTTTGGGTGTGTGTTAAATAAATGCCTTTGTTGTGTGTGGTGTATTGTTGTGTACCTTGCAGACCTTATTTAGCCCTGTGGATTTTCGTTTTTGCATTTTGTTGCATTAAAAGGCAAAGCAGTGTGGTTTAGCAGCATGTATCCTTTGCCTAGCTATTATAGGCCTTTTGTCAGTACATTGTTTTCCAGGCCTCCTGCTTGTTGCTTGTGATTTTGTGAGTATCTATGTGGCTGGTGGCCATTTCTGGTGGGAGTTATTAGTGTGCTGTTTTTGCCCTATAAGCCTGAATGTTATTGTATGTGCCTAGGCTTCTTGTTGTTGTGGCCCTGGCCATGGGGCTGGCGGCCATTTTGAAGCCAGGCCGTGCGCTTTTTGCTATAGGCCTGCATTGTCTGTCTTCAGTTTCTTGTAGTTGTGTGTGCCTGGGCATGTGGCTGGGGGCCATTTTGAAGGCTGGTAGTGTGCTTTGTGCTGTGTACCTTGCAGACCTTGTTTAGCCCTGTGGATTTTCGTTTTTGCATTTTATTGCATTAAACGGCAAAGCAGTGTGGTTTAGCATGCATCCTTTGCCTGGCTATTATAGGCCTTTTGTCAGTACATTGTTTTCCAGGCCTCCTGCCTGGTGCTTGTGATTTTTTGTGAGTGGCCCTTTCTGGTGGGAGTTATATAAGTGTGCTGCTTTTGCCATATAGGCCTGCATGGTTTATCTCTTGACTTACTGCTTCCATCCATCCCCTTTGCCAGCAGTAGCACCCTGAATGATGTGGTGAGATGACGAGCAAATAATTTAATGCCAAACTGGGTCCACTTCCATTACATTTTTATTTTTGTTCTTCTTCTTCTTTCCTATCATTCCTGAGAGTGTACACAGTATACCACGAAAGACCTTGTTGACAAAGTCTCACAAATGGCTACACTAAGTTATATCTTTTATTTGTTTGTTTATACTAGTAGTAATTGAACCACACAACAAATTCAACATTTCACTGATGTTCTTCTCATGGCTTCTTTACTTTTAGGTGCACAAAAAGACAGAGGAGGAGGTGTCATCATCATCACCCGTTGTATTGCCAGACAGAAGTCCTGCTGCGCACCACGTCACGTCCACGTGTGACCACAGACATCTCTGCAACTTGTGCACCTGTGTCCTGCTGACATCTGAAGAAGATGGCCCCAAAGAAAGGTAGCAGGTCCTCCAGTACCAAGAAAGTTGTCAGTGAGAAGAAGGAACAGAAAAAGGAAGTGGCACTTACCAAGATTGGTGTGCCGCCCCAGATGTTTTTTGGGAAACAAAAAATTACGCCTGCAGCAGCGTTGTCCGGGGACCAAGCTGGGAGAAGCACATCTGCATCAGCGGGCCAGACCCACCAACCTAGGCCCAAGCCCATGAGTGTGGCTGGCAGAGGTAGCCAGTCTACTAACGAGCAGCGATGTTGAAATGTCATTATCGCAAAGTGGTACACAATCAACGCAGGCGGAAACTCAGCAGATAAGTGGACAGCAGCAGGCATCGCAGCAGCAGCTGCAAGAACAGCAGCATCTGCAAGAACAGCAGCAGCCACAGCCCATAATAGTAGTTGTTCCTCCTGAAGTAGGGGCATTTCAGGAGATCGAGTGTGAGAAGTTGGCCTGATATATGCTGTCCAATAGTTATAGTGGGGACCTTGTATCAGTCCAAACAACCCCTTATGATGATAGGTTAAAGCCAACCTTTATTGAAAGCTATCGTAGTGGTAGCTATGGAGAGCAGCCTTTTGGCTAAGTCTTGAAGGAATGTAAAGCAGCTTGTTTTACCAGTCTATAATCTCTTGAATTACCAAATCAAAGGACAACCACACCAGGTATATATTTAAAATATATGTATTTAAGATAAAACACACCCCTCTAGTCTCTTTATGAGACTGGAGTTCGAAGTACTTAAGTTACAAGTCAGCAATCAACAGTAATAGCACAAATACAAGTTTGGGCCCTAGAGGCGTACCAAACCATATACCAATAAAGTGGTAGAAGAACTAGACACAAGGCCTAGAGCCTGTAGAATCGCTGGGACCCCAAGGAACCACCCAAGGTAGTGACACAGGGGACCCACGGGGCCGTGTGCAGTGTGTGAACACAGCCGTGAGTTCCCGTTAGCTTCTATGGGCAATGTCGCGGTTGGAAATTTAAAGATTAGGGACACTTAGAAATGAGTCAGGACCAAACCCTTTTGGACTTAGGAAGTTCTAGGACTAGCACCCATGGGAGCACTGGAGTACTCGTGTTACCTCACCCAGGGAAGCCGGGTGCATAGGTGTCTTTTGGTTTTGGGTCGCGTTGTCGATTTCAGTGGGAGCTGGCGAAGAAGTGCTGCTGCCATGAAGAGGGAATGTTCCGAAGCGATCCAAGCCTGGATCTAGAATGGAAGGAACCTGAAAGTAGAGGGGACAGAGTCTGGGTCACTTACCAGTGACCAAGAGCACGACAGACCAATGTCCACAGATGTCGGGTGCTTCAGGTGAGTTGATGGGTGTCTTGACTCTTCAGCCACGAGGAGGTGCTGATGATGACCAGGAGCTGGATTCGAGCTGTCCCACAAAGTTTGTCGAGTGCTGCCATGTCTGTGAACAGATTGGACCCAACAAGCCTTGGCAACGGCAAGTCACTTGGAATCAGAGAAAGGATGGCGGTGCAGACCAGCAAGGTCTGGGGGACTCACCCAGCAAGTGTAAGTCGGGGCACATCTAGAGCAACCAGGAAAGGGCAATCAGAAGAGGAGTTGCCTTCGTGGGGACCTACTAGCCAATGGGCTAGCGATCGCGAAGGAGTCTCAAGCAGTCACACTGGAAACTGGCCCACGGGTCACTCGTGGAGTGGAGGCCAGCAATCTTCGGTGCAGAAGGTGCTCAAGGCTGGGGCTACTCAGAGCCCAAAGCACAACTTCAAAGAAGACCAGGAAGATGATGGATCAGCAAAATATCACAGTGTCCAGGGGGCATGGTTCCATGTCACCCACGATAGCCATGGGCCTCAGCTTTGCTGTGGACTCAGGGTAGCCTCGGGGAAGTCTGGAAATCCACCTCTGGTGATGCAAAGACTTTGGTGTCTGGCGGGAGCTTCAGCGATGCAGACCAGTCAGTTGCTTCTTTGGTGGCTGCCAAGCAGGGTAGACAATCCATGACCCCAAGGGAGATTTCTTCAGTGTTCTAGGCAAAGAGGAACATCGAAGGTCCAGGATATATATTGCAGAGTTTCGTCCAGAGTAATCTAAAGTCGCAAGGACTGGGTTCCCATACTTATACAAAGTTTGGGGGTTGGACATACTCTAGGGACCCACCTATGGGAGGGTTTGGAAAGAGGGGTGGTTACACCCATTTCCTTTGTCCAGTTTCACACCAGAGCAGGGGCAGGTAGGCCATGCAACCGGTTTGAACTGGACTATGCACAGGGACACCAAGTGTACCCCCATTGCAGGACTTCAAAGCACCAGAGAGTGCTCCCGCCCAGCTCCAATACACATCTGCCTGTCTGGGGAGGTGGTTACACCTCCGTGGGACAGGAAACCTATTGTCCAGGCTTCCCCTGCCGGAGTTTCGGTCAGCAGCAGGAGGCCAGACCCGTGTCTGTGGCAGAGGCATCCATTTTGTGATGCCAGGGCTGTAGAAAGTCCTTACCTGCTTAGACCAGTGTGAACATGTCTCTCCCTCTAGAAGGGTGGAATGCTACCCCCACTTCTAGAACTGGTTGGGGGTAGTATTCCAAAGCGTTTGACACCAAACACGACATGTTTCCGTGCAGCTATCCCAAAGTTAGCATTTACAGCGAGGTTATAAAGCACTTAAGAGTATATTGCCAGGCTGCACCACAAACAGCATCAGAGGAGGTACTCCGAACGCTGCAGAGGAGCTCTGCTCATGCAGGCATACCCTCTCACATACAAACCAAGCAGACTCCAGAATCCAATTAGAAATGTACCTAATGTACATGGAAACCATTTTAGAGAGGAAGCAGCTAGGCTGGGGTCCTAATTAGCAGGGCCACAGCCAGACTAAGGTTGAAGAACAGTGAAACACCAGCAAAAAGTGGGGGTACCCATGTAAAGCAGATCCTACTCTCCTACATCAAGCTTCCTGCAGACAAAGAAGGGCAAGCCACTGTTTCAGAAAATCCATTGTTTTCCAGACCCCTTGCAAGGAAATGGAGGGTTAGTCCATCATCTTCTTCTTCAAGCCACGCTTCTGATGATCTTGATGCCACTTGGAAGCCACCAGCTCAGTCTGAGAGTGATGCACACCACAAGACAAGGCTAGTGAAAAGGAAGGTTCCAGAAAGCCTTACAGTTATGGAGGTAGATGTACAAGAGGGGGATGATGATGACGAGCCAGTCATCACGAGCATCACTCCCGGCCCAAGGAGATGGAGACCAACATTATTACCCTATCCAAAATCTCTGCAATGGATGTAGCACGGATACCTCCAACACAGGTAACAACAACACGACCTCCAGCTTCCATATTTGCAAAGGCCCGGCAGGGACTTTCATCCAGCTCAACCACCACCTCAGTAGGTAGTGGTAGTGTAACTGCACAGAGACAAATTCCAGGCACACCCTCCAGTTCATCTGGTATTGAAAGTGGCACATCCAGCAGTGCCAGAAAGTTCTCCTCCCCAGTTTGTGACTTCTTTTCAGTCAGCAGTAAGGAGGAGAACATTGCTATATGCTCAATTTGTCGACAGGCTGTTAGGCGGGGTAAGCTTGGTACAAACTATCGTACTGGAGGCCAAACAAGTCATCTCAAAATGCACCACAGTATCCAGTGGGAGGCTCACCTACTTCACTTAGAAAAGAGTAAAACTGAACCCATTGCTGTTGTTGGGGATGAACAACTAGGGGAAGATATGATCGCGGTGGAAGGTGAACAAGAGGGAGACATTTCTAGCCCTGTCTCCAGCAGTGTAGTGGTACCGCCCACATCCTCAGCAACATCTCAGTGGCACTGCAGTAAGAGTCATACTAAGAGTCAGACTGAGACACCAAGGCGACCCAGTACAGCAATGAAAAAAAGTGCGTCATTGAACCTAACTGGGTTCAAGAAAACAGCTACCCCACAAAGTAAAAAAATCCAGCCTACCATTCTCAGTATGTTTAGGTCGGAGGGGCAGTACGCAACCACCCAATGGCACTGTTGTACAATGCGAAGCTGGCTAAAATATTAGCGCTGGACCTTCTCCCATTTTCATTTGTGGAAGGGGTGGGTTTCCTTGAATTCGTGTCAGCCATCTGCCCTAAATGAAAGGTTCCCAGCCGGTCCTATTTCGCAAGAGTTGCTGTTCCAGCACTACATCACGATGTGCTGGAATTGGTTGGACAAAATTTGCAGCAGAGTGCTGTTCACAATATCCACCTGACAATAGACATGTGGACCAGTGGCCAAGCCACTGATTACATGTGCATCACTGCACACTGGGTCTCTTTTGTGTGGGTTACAGATAAGCTGTCTGAAGTAGGTGCTGTTGATATAGCTGAGATCTTTAATGCTACTCGGAAACATGCAACTGAAGCCATGTTCGCCATGGAGAAATCTCATACTGCTGTAAACATTTTGGAAGAGTTTCACAGCAAAGTCTTTGAATGGCTGCACTCAAGAGGGCTTAAGATTGATTTTGTTTCCACAGATAATGGCAGTAATGTACTTAAGGCCATGCAGCTCGGTTCCTATTTCAGGGTGCCATGTTTGGCGCACCGCATTAACATTATAGTTCAAGACTTTCTGAAAAAAGCCATAGTTAGCAACTTACTGACCACCTGCCGAAGAATATGCACTAATTTCAGCCATTCTTTTAAAGCTCGGAAGCAGCTGAGGATCATTCAACGTGACTATAGAATACCTGTCAAAGCACTCATCCAGGAGGTGGCAACACGTTGGAATTCAACTTATTGCATGCTTGACCGTCTGTTTGAGCAGTAAAGACCAATCAATGAATATGTCATGCGAAGAGGGGATGCTACTGTGAAAGGCATGACCCTTGAGAGTGACCAATGGTGCCTAGTTAAATGCCTGACTGAGATGCTTCTTCATTTCGAGGTCTTCACACGTGAAGTCAGCAAGGAGGACTGTACTATGGGCCAAGCTATCCCATTGTTGCAAATGCTAGAGCAACAGGTAAAGGAGGTGTCTGAAGTGTACAAAGGTGTAGATGAAAAAAAGAAGCATATGAGTTGGTGGAGAGCTTATCCCGTCGCTTAGCTGACAATACAAGGGTGCAAAATAAGATTTTGACACAAGAACATTACATTTGTGCCACAATTCTGGATCCACGGTCCAAATCGGCACTGAAAAGTAAGACATGAATTCCATTTTCTGAAGTGGATGTTGCCCGGTACAAAACTTGGATAGCTGAGGCAGCCTGTAAGTTGGAAAATGAACGGTCACAACCACAACAAGTACTGCAGCAGTGCATCCGGCATCAAGTTCAACTTCGGAGCCTGAGGGCAGTGTGTTTGGCTCAGAACACTCACCAACACTATCGACAACAGCAAGAACCAGATCATCAGCCCCAGTTAAAGAATTGGTATTTACAGCAAGGACTTGCTAGCTTCAGTGCTGATGCTAAGACAAAAGAGGCCGAACAAAGTGTAGAACCCCTGAACATTGAGCAGATGGTCCAGGCCTATCTGGATGATCCAACAGAGGTGTACATTGATCAAAACCCATTGTGGTATTGGTATGGGAAAAGGGGCCAATGGCCACTGCTCAGCAGGCTGGCGATAAACTATCTGGCTTGCCCTGTCGCAGGTGTCTCTACTGAATGTGTTTTCAGTGCTGCTGATTCCATTGTAACAGTGAGAAGGACCAGTCCCTTGCCCAAAAATGTGGAGAGGTTAACCATGATCAAAATGAATCAGCACTTTATACCACTGAATTACACAATACATGATTCAACGCAGGAAGATGAGGACATCGGCTCAGGTTACGGAAGTAGCATCTTAGATAATGATTACCTACTTCTTGTTGAACCCCCAGAGTTTGAAGACGAGCTATACTTCCCTGACAACTAGACTTCCACTTCTTACTGTCTTTCTCCCTTATTGACTTTTATTTGTGTGTCTGTCTTTCTTGTTGGAAACTTTGAATCACAACACATCCTTCACCACCATATTCTAGTCTTTTATTGCCATATATGAGTTTTAGCTTTCTGCATTTCAGTCCACTCCTCCGAGTCTGCTCCTCCATCATCCTGAATCGCCCTAAATCTATTGCCCTCAAGCCAGATGATTAGCATAATAGAAGAAAATCTTGCCTCGTTGAGTCCCTCCAAAAGGAGTGGAACATGATGATGACTACTATAACTATCCTCCTTTCCGAGCAGAGAGAGACTGCCCAATAATTGAAGATGAGAAGGAACAGGTAATGAACCTAATGATGACATGCATGACTGAATGATTTGAGTTGTTGTTGTTTGTAGTGCATGAAGTTATTCATTGTGTACTATTATCTAATCTACACACTAAAAGTAACTCAAGGCAATGTTTGTTTCCCTTCTTGTTTTTTAATAACAAATTTGTACTTCTACTGCAGGCCAATCCATTGTATTTTGAATATGGAAAGGGGACTCAATCTGTACAATGCACACTGAGTTGGACAACACCATGATGATGACCACAGTGACATAATATCTTCGCAGTCACTCAGTAGGATCCAAGATGATTGATGGAATAACTGGGTTAATGAGTGGAATAAAAGGTAAACAAGTCAACAACAACCACTGCAGACCTACATGTCTGTGTAGTGGTGGAGTCGAGTGTGGTGGTATGACTGAGAGCGGTGCATTGATTTAGTCACTTAATTTGTAAAATGCTATGTTGCTGTATATTATGTGCTTTGTCTGCCTCTGTCCCCCCAAAAAAGTACGCTAAATGGAGGAGGGGTCACAGCGGGTGCCATGGGCCTGCTCTGTCCTGTTTTTGTTGGAGGTTAATGCTGGAAACAGACTAGAGTAGACATGATGTATCCATGCCACCTCTGAAAGTGTTCTTGTTGCACTCCACCGTAATTTCTGCATGTTTTTTTCTACTTCATCTTCAATATGCCTTTTGTTTTTCCATCTACATTTACAGGCCGGCCCTTACCCTGTGCTATACTGGGAAAAACAATTCACACTTACCTGACCAATAAATCTACATCTGCCAGGCAGGCAGTGGCGTCACCCAAGATTGATGGCCGGAGCGTCCATGGAAGGGAGGACCAAGAGGAATGCCGAGATGCAACTCCTCATTTTGACTAGGATAACATACAGTAACAGTATCAACTTTCATAATCTTTTAAATAATTTGATTCATTTGTTGTCTTCAATAATTAGTACGGTGTGTTGTTGTTATTAGTATGTTTGCTCTCTGCTTATAATTCAAATCCTCCCTACAGATATTCTTGAATTTCATTTGCTATCTTTAATAGTAAGCCCGGGCAGGTCCAACAGATCCGAAACTGTATGTAATTCGGGTCTCTGAGGGCAGACAGGCAAGGCAAATTGCAAAATATACTGCTGCCCTGTACTGTCTAATTGTAGTTAGTAAGTACTTCATTAACCATCAAGTTATCATCATCAACATGCATGCAGTTACTTTTTCTCCCTAAACAGATTTATGGATATGGTTGTCTGCCAAGATTGTTTTTTCTTTTGTTGTTGTCCATGCGTACTGTTTTTCTTTGTCAAACCTTTCCCTAAACCCCCTTTCCCAACCATTAATCAAATCCTATCGCTCTTCCCCCGGGCTGTGTGACTTATTGAGGTGTAACTAAATTAAATGGACACCGATAATTTATCACACGCTTTCTGGGGCGGATGTGGCAAAAGCAACACTAATTCAATTTCAAAGCAGGGCGATGATTTCCTTCTGCTTGCCCACCCATGAGCAGTATATTTTTGGGAGGTAATTTTTTTACCAAAGGAACCTAATCCATCAGCATTAGTTGCTGGCATCGATTGGATTTGTTGTCATCCTCCTACACAGCACTAACGGTTACACTTGTGTCAAGTGTACTGTAGTTAGGCCTAGTCAAGTGACTCGACTCAACTAGAGTTTGTAACTCTATGTACTAGGCTATCCCCACCACCATTATGTTTTATTGGATTTTTGCACATTATTGTTTGGCAGTAAGTTCTGTACTGTACTTCGTTCTAATACTCCTCAAACAGTCTCTCTCAGGCGACTGACTGTCTCATTTTCTTTTTTTGCAAATGCTGCTGCCAGTGTCTACTACTACTACCACCACAACCAATGGCATGTTGGGAAAGAAAACCATCATCACCATCCAGCCATCGCTGTGCTCAAGCACAGGTAAGAGAAGAAGTTTGGGGGAGGCATAATTAATAATGGAAGTTTTTTCATTAATTCCATTTCACACACCCCTTTGAGTCCAGTTGCAGAATGCATAGACTAGGAGGAGAGACTGCCAGTACTAGTAGGACAAGTCACTCAGTGAAGAGTACCGCATCTACTTGTTTGTGTCATACAAAGTCAGCCAATTATTTAAATCAAAACCTGGCTGTGGCCCTGCACCAGCAAGAAAAAAGTGAGATGTAAAACAGTAACCCCACTCACAAAACATTAATAACATCATATGTAAAGTATAAATATATAATTTAATCCCCTAACAAAATCAAACTATGTAAAAAACCCACAACAACACCTGACCCACCCCTCTCCCTAACCCCAACCAATGTCCGGAACAAAAAAGACCAATTGTCCAACGAAAGTTAACCCCCAACGCCCGATTCCCACCCACCAAAAGAAGAAATAAAAAAGGGGCAATTAACGGGGTTTTATCGGTGGGCTCACCTCTCCAGGAGGACACGGACTTGCTCCTCTAGCCAAGCAACGTGGCGCTTCAACGCGCAACAATTGCATCCACAGGGGGGGGGCAGCATTGATGTAAGATGGGCAGTGGTTGGCGGCTGCCAGACGGTGGCGCCGTAATGCTGGAGGGGGGTGGCTAAGGCCCTGGGCATTGGAGGAGGCTGCAGCTGCTGCTGCCTCCTCCTCCTTCTCCACCAAAACCACCAGCCGCCGGTATTCCCTTAGTATGGCCTCCAGCTTCAGGCGCCGGGCCTTGGCTGCCAACTCCTTCCTGTCGGGTTTCCCTTTGGAAGGAGTAGCTATATCAAGAAAAAAAACAAGACTATTGTAAAATATACTCTTAGCAAAGCACTGCAGTAAGACAAATTAATTTTACACATAGTGGCACAGTAGCACTAGCAAGCACAGTACATAACATGTGTGGTATGTATCTATCCTCCCACTTCCTTGGCCTCTAAAATTTGTGGTAGTTTCAGGCATTCAACCACCCATGCATCTGATTTCTATCAGCCACCTATGCATGCATGCATCCCATGTATCCTTCTCTGCCAATCATAAATATTAACTCTCACCCATCCTTCTTCCTTCCACCCTTCTTTCCCTTTTCACTCAACCCATCCATCAACTTTTAGTCTTCTCCATAAAACTTTCACAGCTGAGTTGAAATCAGATAGAAGAGGCCATTGGTTACTCAACACTCCTGCCGCTAATGCTTTTACTAATGCTAAGTAAAGGGTGTCTTCAACCGTTCACAATAACATCTTACTTAATATGCTTCAACAGTACAGTATACAGTACACCCTTGCAGTGAGTGTAATGCATTGTCAATAAGTAAGGATTAGGAATATAACTTACCACCGCCTGCCACTGCTGCTGGCTCACCACCTGCAGCTCCTCCTGCAACTGCTGCCTCTTCTCCTCCCTCAGCAGCCGCGTCGCCTTCGCCACTGGCCCTTGCACAGGTGGACGGTAGTACGCCTAGAAAAAACACAACACATTTTTTAGATGCCATATACACCTCCCCCTATTTTTCTCTAGCAAGATTGAAAAAAAGTTAATACATACATGTACAAAAGACATCACTCGTACAAATCAGGTAGTAGAGTAGACACTAGTAGTGTTATATGGACCCTAGGGTCATTCTAGTCTTTGCTTAGCTAGCCCGAGCCATGCAATCATTTTACCTTTGTGTCTTTTATTTTTGCTCATGTTACCTTGCAGCTTTTTGCATAAGACGCCTTTGAGCCCACATGAGCTCACACTGCTACTGTATGAGTGCTGCGTACAAGGTATAAAAACAAGCCACTTTGTTATGGAGTTCTGGTGTTAGTCCATATTGCTTATCCATAAAAATGCTACACTTTTTGGCATGACTAAGAAATGCTTGCAATATAGTACTAACACGCACCATGTTTCTCATAACAGATGGAAAATTCCCTTCTACGAACCAGAGCTTTGCAGAGTTTATGATGTAACCAGTACTAGGTTCTTCTAAGGTGAAGGGTCCCCAGAATTTGCTCAGAGATCTTCATTTATAATTTTATATAAACTATATTCCTAACAAGGGGAGGGTGGTGCTTCCACCACTGTTCAGTTATCATGATTTCGCCTTTTGTCTTCTACTTGTAGTTGTTGTAAGTGTAACGAACTGTAACAATGTTTATTGTTTTAATCTTATGCATTTTTCTGTTGTTGCTGCATTATAGAACAACGTACAGAGCTTGTCAGTTGATAATAAACCTTTTGAACTTACATAGACTCGGTGGTATTTGGTGTGGACTTACACGATTGAGTGAGCAAAAGGGTGTGCAATGTGCATGTGCATTGCTTCCGTGACTGAGAGGTCGGGAGTGTTCTAATCTGGATTGTCTACTCATTGGGTATGGGGGTTCAGAGAGCTAATAGTAATGAGACACTGTCTATAACTTGTCGGTCAGGGGATTGTGGTGGGTTCTTTGATTGAGGTGTGAGGAAGGTCCAACCTCCCATCACCAACGTCCTATATTCTTGGGCAAAGTTCTGTATGGGTAGAATCCCTACAACAGTAGTAGTATGTCCTATCCTATAAAAAATAGTAAAATCTGGTTGGGCATTTTGTTGGTGGGAATTGTCAAAGCCTCAAGATTAAGAAAGCCGCAAAATTCAGAAGACTTGAAGTAGTAGAAGAGGACAACCCAAAGCACTGGACTCAATGGCTAGAGCTATTGGTGAATCTGAGTTTTATTTAAAATAAAGAGTGGCCAATTAGGCAAGCTTAGCTACAGACAGAATAGTAGTAGTACAGAGAGTCATAGCAGAGGCAGTTAGAGACAGGGATAACAAGAATTTAGAAACAGATAGTCTAGATCGAAGAAGAATTGGTAAAAAAAAATAGGATTAGGAAACAGAAATAATAGTTCAGGAAAAATAAGGTGCAGTAAAAGTTAGGGAATAATAATTATTAATATTAACAACAGGAAGACTTACTGGGGCCAGCAGCAGAACCCTCGATAGAGGAGGGGTCCAGGTCCTGTTCCTCCTGTGCCTGTTTTTCTTGGCCAGCTGCTCCTGCCGACTCTGACCCAGTCTTATTGCCCCTGGATGCTGATCATGTAAGATATAAGAAAGAAAGAGACAAGCATTGATGATTGGTGGGAAACAAATAAAATATTTGTAAAAACGGTCAAAAAAAAATTTATGGAAAGAACAATTACAATAAAATTGAGCTATCTAATATGGTCTACTAGTAGTATCGTGGGATTTGCGGACCAACTAGTTATTATTTATCAACACTAATCCAACACTAATCCAGTGTTCCATTCTAATTCCAGAATACCAACTAAGCCTAAGTACCACCTGACCTAGCCCACCTCTTCAAGGCGGCACAATTGTCCACTAAGTCTGCCTTTCCAGTTATTTTAGTCCTCAAAAATGCATAAATGGAGGAGAAATTGTTGGTTGGTTGCTGCTGATGTTCTACTAGTGCTAAGCCTCTATTACCACTCACTAAACAAACTACGAAAGGTTCTACTAAGGACTGGGGTAAGCAGCATGTGACGTAGCAGAGGGTGCGTCACGAAGACCAGTAAAAAATGTACCAACTCATACTAATAAGTAACTAAACCTAAGTATCAATCCACCACTATCTCTTAGTGACAGGAGGACAAAGGAAGGACTTGTCTCTCTAGCATTATCTAACTTAAGTTCTCTAAAAGAAACTCTTACATAATCAGGCTAAGTGAGCGCAAAGTTGCAAACAAGTAAGATTAGCAGCGCAGAGCACCTGTGTCATAATAATGACAGAAGATTTTTAAACGTAATTTACCTGCAATGTAAGCAGCAGCATTCTTGCTGGTCGGTAAAAAAATATAGTCGCAATATATAACACAGAGCAGAAGAACAGACTCAAAGTAGTAATATAAAATAGCTACTCACCAAGTCCCGAGACCTCCACTCCTAGCAGGTCCAGTAGGTCCTGCTCCCGGTCCAGGATATCGGACCACCGGTGCATCAATTGGTTTTGGGTGCGCCGGACACCAGAGCAGCGAAACACTGCCCAGCGCACCTTTCCCCAATGCTGCTAATGCTCCCGCAGCCCGTACCCGGACCCAGGCCTGCCGCCTGCTGCCAGAGTTAAGAGGAGCTGGCGCTGCACAAAAAAACCCAGTGCGGCCACTTCGGCCTCACCGAGATGGCCGCGCCCATTGCGACCACGTGGGCAAGTTTGCGCGATATTTCCCCCGCTAGCACGCACAAAGCATCACTAACACGTAATACACGTTCCTGAACAGGAAATACTTATCGTGAACGGGCGGGAGCATGCAGTATGCGAGCCAGAACAGGAAATAAGCATCGCAAGCATGCATTACGCAACCCGGAACAAGAAATAACCATCGTGAGCGGGCGGGACAAGTGAAAAACAAGATGGCCGCGCCCATTAGCAACCTCATGGGCAAGTTGGCAATCGCGAGCAGGCAAAACACATCGCGAATGGGCGGGAAAAGCAATCTCCGCTTCTTCGCGAAAGTTCCGCATGCTCGTGGAGATTTAGAGCAAATTCCGCCCACCCCTAGGTGTGAACCTGGCTCTTGTGGGCACACTGCTAAGGATTATATTGTTCTGTGCTAAGTGATCTGTGACAACTCCCGTAATGTCCATGTTGATGTTATTAGTGATTTTTGAGCACACTGCTTCACCTCCCAGCACAGTCCATCCCTTAGTATTCTCGTAAATGCTGTTCAGTCATGATGCTTACTTGTCATGGGACTGAAGTGTCTCACCTGATTTGGGCAGGAAGAGGTTCAGAGACTCAAGCGAATTGTGGCAGCTTCCTCAACAGACACCGGTCACAATGTATCTTACTTACCTCTACTGATGTAGGATGATAACGCGACACACATGTGTCTAGAGAATCACAGCACTGACCTGCACCAACCATTGTGACACACGACAACGGAGACACAAGTAAGCATTTCAGCTGAACTGCATTTACCAGGATGCTAAGGGGTGAACTGTGTTGGGAGGTGTGGTTGTGTGCTCCAGTCCCCCTACTGTCCATGTTGATGGTGTTGACCGGTGTTCTCTGGAAGGCATGTTGCCTGGTGGTGTGCTTTTGGGGTTATTCCATCATTTGTTAACGCACTGTTATTTTGTTGTGTCTATCCAGGTTCCTTCACTTTCTCAATGGATCTTTGCTTTTACATCTTCAGACACATTGTGATGTGAGTTAACAGGCTACTTACTGTAATGAAAATGCTCCTTACACCAAGGCATACTGTTGCGACCTGTGTTGATTTTACAATGAGTGACAGGTGAGGTTTGAAGTTGAAAGTGATGGTACATGGATGGTTAGGGTAGAACACACAATGGTAGAGTTCCAAAGTCCAAACAAACACTCACATCCTTGTGGCAATGTGTGTTTTGATTTACAAAAAAGTCAATGTTCTGTGTTACAGTGGTGACATCAGCGGTTGCTCCAAGAACTGGTATGGCACGGTGCTGTGCCACGTGATTGTCCCAGGCTCTTTTTTCAGATGCCCCCTCTGATGTTCGCCAGTGGGGTACCTGCTGCATGCTCAGAGGTGTCTGAGGATGCGCTGCGGTGTGACTCACCCCTCCCTATGGTCGCTGCTGAGGTAGTGTGACTGTCATCCGGCTGGCCAGGGAGGGTGGTGGGCAGATATTAGAGCAGCAGACATGTCCCTCAAAACACCCATGAGCTGGCCCATATACTCAGCAATTTGTCCCAAACGAGTGTCCATGGACCTCTGCAGCCGGTGCTGTTCCCACAGTACTTCAAAGACCTGGCCCATCTGTCCCTGGTTCTGCTGGTATGCACCAAGGACAGTTAGCATGGTGTCCAGAGCCTCTGACTCATTGTCCTCCTGTGACTGTCCCCCAGTTGGCCTCCCACCTGCCCTGACGGGCATGTGGCATTGCCTGGTACACCCGCAGCACACCGTTCCCAGCATCCCCATTGTGCCTGGTGGTATGCGCATCTGCTGGCACAGGGACAGTGTTGGAGGCAGCGGTGGTGATGGTGAAGGTGGCTGCCACACAGATTGTTGATGCAGGGGTCTGCATTGGCGAGGCAGCTGTTGAGGGAGTCGTAGTGGTGGTGGTGGTGGTGGGGTCAGTGAGCGCCTGAGCATGGGCTGTCTTGGGCACACCAGAGGGGCCAGGTCGGTCCTCCTCAACTGACAAGACCAGGGACTCTGCATATGAGAGTTCACCTTCCTGGGGGGGCTGGCTGGGCTCGTTCATGGCATGGTCAGCTACAGTTGCTAGCGAGTCACCTGGTGGAGTGAGGTTATATTGTCAGCATGTTCTGCACACAGCACACCTTTGATGTTCATGTTTGGCACATTTATTTTGAGATGGCCTGAGTTTTACCTTGGCATTACTAAGCATTCATGTCAGTTTTTCATCAGTCGCACATGATGTTGAGGTACATACAGGGCTTTAATTGGGCCGTGTCTCACCGGTGCTGGGCACCGTCATTTATTTTAAGGGGGCCAAGGTACGGGTCTCTATCGGGATCTGTTTTGCGCGCAGTCCGTTCTTTTTGCTGGAATGCATTGACAGCAGGCACATCGATGTGCGCATGGTTACAATCCTCACTTCTCACTAGTGGAGAAGTTACGGCATGACGTCA
Source organism: Triturus cristatus (assembly GCF_964204655.1). Taxonomy (NCBI): domain Eukaryota; kingdom Metazoa; phylum Chordata; class Amphibia; order Caudata; family Salamandridae; genus Triturus; species Triturus cristatus. The sequence goes on from NC_140593.1 coordinate 202,786,427, forward strand.
TGCCAGGTGAGCTTTGTGGGGAAGTGAAATCCTATGAGGAATCATTGTGTCTCTGGATTTCACTACTTTGGAGACTCAGGAGCAGCAACATCGTTGTGGTGTCACCAGGGCTTTCAGTGGAGGTTTTTTCAATGTCAGATGCAAACCATAGTTGCTGCTTCTTTATCGTATGCAACTGACAGACATTGACAAAGCCAGTAGTCCGGAATTGTAGTAGGTATCATGTGACTTGTTGTATCATATATCTGTGTGTAATGGCAGTGACAGAAAAATGCTAGTCGGGTAGATCAATGTGCTGGGTAGAGATTTATGGCTAAGGTTTTTTAGGCCACACCCTTAATTACATTGGCACCGCCCCTTTGAGAGACCACCCTTTTGTTTCATCCCACTTAAAGCCCTGGTACCTACATTGCTCATTAGCGATGTGATGTGGCTGAAGGTCCAATTTCATATGTACAGATATTTTATTTCCGAGGACGTGTCCGCTGGTGCTAACTTGTTGGTCTTCCAATTCAGTTTATGCTTGGACATTTGGGGTTTTCTATGTGTATCTGACTACTATGCTGCAACTTCATGATTTGTGTTGTGCTTTTTATGCTTACCTCCTGTGGTTTGTGAGGGCTGACAGAGTTTCCATGCATGTGTTGCATTGAGCCGAGTCTTTCTGCTTTGAGGCAATGGGACTTGCACACTGTTTTTTTGTGGTCGCGTTCTTGTGTTCTGCTTTGCAATTAAATGTGATTCCATCAATGACACTGTGACTCATGTGGCCTCTCAATGTTATTGGCTGTATGTGCACTGCCTAAAACTTATGGTGGTTTCCGGAGTTGGCTGCCAAGTGCGGGATGTGGGGGTTATTTGGCTCCATGCTGTTTGTGAGGGGAGTCAGAGGGCCTTGTGGAAGTTGTGGTCTTGCTGTCAGGTCTCAACAACCCCTCCCCAGTAAGATGGCTAGCTACCTGTTAGGAGGCACTCTCGATGGTGTTAGCTGCCACATGGCTGTGGGGTGGGAAGGATGAGCCATGCTGTTTGGGGAGGAGGGCGGGGTGCATGAGCTGACCACTTACCTGTGGGGTGAAGCTGAGTAAGGAAATGCTGTCCTTGTGATCCATTCATATTGCACGCATGCGTTGCACATAAGTTTGATGTGGGCGGGCGATTGGAGCTCACTTGTTGTGCACAACAATACATTGCAGTGTGATGTGCTCATTTTGTTAGTACTTACCAGCCTCCAGTCCTCCCTCGATTCCTGTGAGACTCTCTGGATGCTTTATGGCAGGCACCTTCTCCTACCATTCAGTGAAAGTTAGTGGTGGAACGGGAGGGCCACCACCAGTTTTCTGAGCCACCGCGTGGTTCTTCTGGGCCCGAAGCTTAGACCGGCCCTTGAGGTCGAGCCACCACCTCCTGATGTCACGCACAGTGCGTTGGGTGGTTCCTACGGCATTAACTTTGCTGTGGATCCTTGCCCACAACTGATTGTTACGCGCAAGTGGGATGTGTTTGACCAGGTCCCAAACAAATGTGGTTCTCCCCTGTCTCGCCTAACATTACTTTCCAATCTGAGTCTGTGGATTTGGGCATTTTCTTGGGGGGCATGGTGCAAATGGGTGAGGGGTGCAGGGTGCAAGGTGGTGGTGGAGATATGTGAGGTGTGTGAGGTGTGTGTGTCAGAGTGTTGTTGTGTGGAGATAGGTGGGTGTGATGTTGTGCTGTGTGAGTCAATGGTGTCCTGTCTCTCCGTCTCGGCTTTTAGGTGAAGGTGACCAATACAATAGCTGCCACATGCTACTGGGGGGGTGTAGTGCTACATCCTGATCATGGGTGGGACAGGGGGCCTGTTGGAAGTTGTTGTGCAGGCCTCCTACCCAGAGACACCCCTCACCGTTAAGATGGCTACCTATCTGTGAGTTTGATGAGGGCAATGTAATGGCTGCCACATGCTTCTGGATGGGAGGGAATGCTCCATCCTGCTCAGGGGTGGGACAAGAGAGACTGTTGGGAGTTGTGGTGCTGGCCTCCCACCACCACACACCCCTTCCTGGGACGATGGCTACCTACCTGTAAGTTTGTTTGGTGAGATAAAATGGCTGCAACATGCTTGGGGGGAATTGCTTCATCCTGCTCAGGGGTGGGACAGGGGGCCTGGTGGGAGTTGCAGTGCTGGTTGCCTGTACACATACAAACCTGGGAATGTGGCTGGCTACCTTTGGGGTGAATCAGATGGGGTGAATATTACATCTGTGAGACCTGTGTTGGGTATGGTGGTGCAGATAAATGGGATTGGGCCTAGGAGGTGTGGCTTCGTAGTTGTGCAAGACAGTACATGGCTGTGTAATGGTAGACATTTGTTTGTACTTACCAGCCTGCACTCCCCCGGCTATTCCTGTGAGACTCTCAGGATGCAATATGGCAAGCACCTTCTCCTCCCATGCAGTGAATGTTCTTGGGGGAATGGGAGGGCCACCGCCAGTCATCTGAGCCAGCTGACGGTTCTTGTTGTTCTTCTCTTTCACCATCCTCTTCAGGTCATGGCACCACTTCATGATTTCCTGCTTGGAGCGCAGGGTGGTCCCTACTGCATTGATCTTGTCTACTATCCTTTCCCACATTTGAGCTCTGGTGGATAATGCTGTCTGTTGGATCAGGGTAACAAACATTTGTGGTTTTACTCTGATTATCTCATCTGCCATGACTGACATCTCACTCTCTGTGAATTTGGGCATTTTCTTTTGTGCCATGGGGTGTGATGTGCAAATGGTTTGAGGTGCAGTTGTGAGGGTGGTGGGGTGGTGTAGATGGGGTGTGTGTGTGTTGTTGTGCTGGTGAGATGGGTGGTGTTTTGCCTATCCAATGTGCTGCAGGGTTTAGTTCCTTCAGGGCTGAAGTAGTGCAAAGGATTCCGGTCAGGGAATGGGCTGGTTTTATACTTAGCTATGTGGGTGTGTCAAAAATAAAATGGAGTATTGCTGTCATGTGTGTTGTGTGGGTTGTACTGGGATTTGTATTTTGTTAGTTGCCATGGGGGTGTGTCCTTGGGGTGTGTTAGGTGTTTTTGGGGGCTGAATTAGTTTAATGTGTGCACTTGGTGGCCTTGTTGTATGTTTTTTTTGTCAACCGCCATATTTGTCCCAGAGCGTCTGTGGCCGTGGCTATGCAACAGCCCTTCTGCCGGCTCTCCCACTCATCACTGTTTGCGATCGCAGCGGTCGAAAACAGCAGATCGTCCCGCTGTCACCTCAATGGAATCCTAATTTTCCATGCTGTCACTCTGCTGGCCTCGCGGCCGGTTTGTGGGTTTCTGCCACAAATCCGACCGCCGCGGTCAGATTTTCACCAGCTCCGCCCACTACCAGCGGTCTTTCGTGGCCTCGTTCTGCCGTGGTCAGAATTTTGTGGTGGTTGATCCTAATTGGACCGTCTATTTTGCTGCGGTACCAGCGGACGGTTGATTTCCACAACCATGGCGTTCGGAGTGGTTTTCCAACCGCTATCCTAATAGGGCCCTAAGACTTGAACAGTCTGCAACACAGATAGGTCCAAAACTAACAAAACAGACTAAAACAATGTCCAAGAAACTACAATACAAAGTAAGACTCTACCCAAACACTAAAGGACTCGAATACCTAGAAACAATAGCTAAATCCCTACCTTAGAACAGTACTACAAAAACAGCAATATCATATTTGTGCATTAAATTCCTAAATAAACATTTCTTTGCAAACATATAAAAGATAAAAATTATGTGAATTGACCTTAACTTACTTTAAAAAAATTATTTGACATAATAAATATAGTTTATATATTTACAAACATCAATTAAAAAGACAAAAATAAAATTTCCCTCCCATTATACATAATTTAAAATTACTTACTTTTTTGTTGCTGAAGAATTGAATCCAAACTGCCATTAATAAATCTAAATGTGTAAAGATCCCAAAACTTACTTAAAACTCCCCTAAAAAAATGGAAAAATACAACTGTAAAAAATATAATCCGGCGACAACGTGTCCATAGACTCCAATCCATTTAAAACCTGAAAAATGTAATTAAAAAAAGAAATGCTCCAAGAAAACCTGAAAAATAAAGGAACTGTAAAATAATTATTAGTTCAGTAGAAACTAATAGACAGATCCTTTAAAAAAAAAGGCATGCTTCTCCCAACAGCAACTTCCAAACGACAAAAACCTGTAAAAAAAAAACAATCCCTCTCGCACAAATGCACAATAAAATCATTAAAAAACACACATAAACACACTAATAACACCATATTCTAAACATATTTAAACATATAATACATATCATAACACCTACCTACCAACAAACTAATCACATTTTGCAAATGCAACACAACTAACTAAACCACACCAAAAACACAACATTCAAACTACAAATGCACTATACACTGGTTAACTACCTTCAAATAACACCTAAATTAATCCTAAAAGTAATAAAATTAAACTTACCTTGACCAATTCAACACAGCTTCCAACCACAAGCTTCTCCCCTCAGAAATGACCTAAAACAACACAGATAGCCTACAAAATACAACTTAGTATAGAAAATGGCCACCTAAATGAAATAACAATAATACTTTTTTAGATTAAAATCAATGACATTACAAATGATATACTAAACTTGTTTTTAAATTATAATTAATATTACTAATGTACTATATATTTTTTCTTTACTGTTAACAAATGTTAAACTATAATAATACGTATTAGAAAATAAATAATATGTATTATACCTTAAAATAAAATATGTAAACTTACCAATGTGATTTAAAAAAATTATAATGTTTACAAAAAATATGAAGAAATGTGTAAGTGTTAAAAAATACTTTTCTTTATCAAAATGTTTTCTTACCTTAATAATTTTATTTATATTTACAACTTAAATAACAGTATACAAAACATAATATTATTTATTAAACAATATGGTAAAAATATAAAAAAGTCATACAATGAGAAAATTGTTAAAAGATTTATGTTATTAAAAATGTACACTGTATCTAATTATGTAATGCATATTTACAATGTAAATAAATATTCTATAACTGTTACCAAAAAACTATGTTATAATTTTTTTTATAATAACCAGTGAACAACCGCATCTTTATTTGTAAAGGGCTGTTTAGGGGTGGGAGACCCGCACTACAACTCCCACCAGGCCCCCATGTTCCACCCCTGAGCAGGATGGAGCATTCCCCCCCACCCAGAAGCATGTGGCAGCCATTACATTGCACTCATCAAACTTACAGGTAGGTAGCCATCTTAACAAGGACTGGTGTCTGTGGGTGGGAGGCCAGCACTACAACTCCCAACAGTCCCCCTTGTCCCACCCCTGAGCAGGATGGATCACTCCCTCCCACCCACAATCATGTGGCAGCCATTAAATTGCCCTAATCAGACTTACAGGTAGGTAGCCATCTTAACAGGGAGGGGTGTCTGTGAGTGGGAGGCCAGCACTAGAACTCCCAACAGTCCCCTTGTCCCACCCCTGAGCAGGATGGAGCACTCAAAAACAACACCAGAGAGATGTGTCAGAAATTCCACCCCAATGTGACAACAGAACAGGTAAGCAGACAGTGCATGCAGCCTGCCATTTCTCTCAAAAAGCATGGAGCCATATGACCACAACAACACTCACGTACCACCAAAATTGAAACAGATCCAATTTCCAATATCCAATTACAGTGTGCAGACAGCAAAGCGTATGTAACTGTCAGAGAAACCAAAGTGTGACTCGCCAAATCAGACGTTGAAGAAATTCACGTCACAATGATGCACAGCACTGATTGCTATCTGTAAGTTCCATGGGGGCAGAGCTTGAAGGACCATATGAAAACAATGCAAGCATGGTCTGTAGAACAAATAAATCAAAGCACAGGACCTGACAAAGGTATGCATGAGAGAACAATGGCTAGTTCATGCGCAGCTGTAAGGCCTGCCAGGCAGAGTAATCAGCAAAGATGCTTCACATCAAGTCGTAGTGCCGCTAGTCGTTGGATGACAACATATCCTCATAATCACAAAATCTGCTCATGGGGCATGGTATCCATTTACATGTCACACCATGGACAAGTAATATATGTACCTCCACATCATGTCATGAGGCACATCACTGTGCAGATATACAGTGTGAGAACTAGGAAATTGCGTGGTGCATAACCTGTTAATAAGATACATCAAACACCAAGCTTGAGGGATGCACGTCAATGACCATTTCCCCTCCATCCCACAGTTGACCAAGAACTGACTGCAGAGTATGACAACACGAACCTGCAGAGCCAGTCTCCACCCCCGGGAACATGGAATCTCTGATGATGACTCCCTGGATTTTGAGGATGCGTAGCAAGAAGCCGGCCCATCTGGCATGCCAGGGCGCAACAGGTCCCGGGGCCCCACTGTCCCCCCCACCACCACATCAGCAACAACATCAATGACACTGACCCATGCTGTAATGACATGTGTGGCCTCCACCACCACCACCACCACCACCAGTGCTGCCTGGAACACTCTCCCTGCCCCAGAGAATGACCACCCCACCCCACCAACTGAGGAGGGCAGGAAGAGTAGGCGGGGGCGTGCAGTGGTGAGGCAACAGGTCCATGACAGCAGGGCAGGTGGAGGACAAGGGGGAGTCAAAGCCGCCCGGACACTGGGACTGAAGACCTGGACAAAATCACCAGAGTCCTTGGGGCCTATGAACGGGCCCAGGGACAAACAGGCCAGGCTCAGGAAGATTCCCTTGAGCTCTGCCTGCTGCTGAGGTCCATAGACACCCGCATGGGCCAAATCGTGGACCTTCTGGGCCAGCTAGTGGTGGTTCTGAGGGACAGGCCTGCGGCCGAAACAACACCTCCGGTGGCCCACAGGATGACAGTTCCACATCCTCCCCTGCGGCCACAGAGAGGGGGGACTCCTCAGAACCCACTGGTCCTGCAGCAGAACCCCCCCGCCGCCCTAAGAAATCCAAGGGAGGATCTTGTGGCAAAGCATCTGCCAAACGCCAGTCAAGGAGCCAGCCATGATGGCGCACCTCTTCACCATTGCATTGACTTTGTTAACTGTCATTCCCCACACTGCCATGTTAAACTGACAACTCATTGATTCACTATTCACTTTACTGTAAATATTCACTCCCCTATCACATGTACCCATTGTAAATAAACACTCCTTACACACCTAGGTAGTAATGTCTGCTCCATGTTTATCACAGGATGTACAATGCTCACCATGATTACAATGTACCAGGAGCACAGATTGTTTGTAGGCAAGGAGAGGCTGAAGGGACCACAGATTGTTTGTAGGCAAGGAGAGGCTGAGGGGACCTAGGAAAACACAACAGAACAATATTCACTAGGCAGGCGGTGGTATCACATCCATCCCACAACACTTGTCCTCAAGGTACCCCAATTTGCACACATTACAATATTATGTTAATTCGGATCTTCTATAGCGCATGGCTACTCCGAAGAGTGTCCCGGCGCTTTGGCAAAAACCCGAAAAGTGAGGCCAGGGCAGATGGAAGTAGACAGAGGATTACTGGACAAAGAGCCAAGATTTCAGCTCCTTCCTGAAAGTCAGTAGATTATTGATTTTCCTCAAGGAGACAGGCAGAGAATTCCAGCATTTAGGCGTCAGAAAGCGAAAAGAGCGACCTCCAATTCTAGTGAGCAACAGTACCAACATAGCCATCCTGTAGCTGTGCTAAGCTGCCCTGTCCCAGATACATTAGCAGCCAGCACATTGTCAACAACAGGCTACAGTCACAAAGCTCACCTAGACCATTTCACCAACATCAGCAGACAATGGCCCGTTGTATGTTGTCACTCACCTTCAAGGGAAGTAGCGGTTGATGAGCTTGTGACGCAGGTCGACACCTTCCGCCTCTCCACTATCCTCGTCACTGGACATGGGTTGGTTTGCAGGTGGGGGCCTTGGCTGCTCATCAGCGTCCAGGAGCAGGGGGATCTCCTTGCACAAGGCCAGGTTGTGGAGCATGCAGCATGCAACTACAATCTGACACAACTATTTGGGAGAGTACATCAGTGCACCTCCGGTCTTGTCCAAGCAACAAAATCGTGACTTCAGAAGACCAAAAGTACGCTCCACCACACGACGTGTCCTCCCATGGGCATCATTGAAGCTTACTTCAATAGGGTTCCTGGGATTCCGCAGTGGGCTCATCAACCAAGGCCGGTTGGGATATGCAGAGTCACCTAGGTGTGAGATACACAGACCAACTTTGTGATTTAACTGTGGCAGAGGACAGCATGTCACACACACAGCACGCTACTTGATCATGCGTACTCCCCCACAATCCATGCACGCTCCTGAAGCAGATTAGCCATCAGCTGTGGCACAATGCTGTTCTGCATGATGTACGAGTCATGGACCGAGCCAGGAAATTTGGCACAGATGTGTGAAATGATCATATCTGCCTGGCACACCACTTGCACATTGATGGAATGGAAATGTTTCCTGTTCCTGTAGATATGCTCTTGTGCCTGTGGTGAATCCAGGCCAACATGTGTGCAGTCAATGGCACTAACAACATTAGGGATGTGCCCAAGGGCATAAAATTGAGCCTTCATGCCTTCTGGGGAAATGGATGCATCTGTCCTTGTCGGTCATTATAGCGGACAGGACTTCACGTAGCACCATGCTGAACTTAGGTTGTGACATCCCACCTGCGCTAGACACAGTGTACTGGAAGGAACCAGTAGCAAAGAAATGCGGGGCCGCCACCACCTTACACGTTGGTGTCAAAGCAGTTGGATACATTCTGCGAGGCCACAGGTGGGGTTCCAGCAGAGCACATAGGTCTTGTAGGGCTTTACGGAATTTACGGATGACGTCCTCATCCTCATCCTCCATGTCCGCCTGGCCCCAGCGGTGTGTCACTGCCAATGCCAAAGCCACACTCGCGGTAGTGATATATATATTTATAGTCAAATGGCGGTTGGTATGCTCCGCTACCCAAATCACGGTCATTGGCTCCCATGGATAGCAGCCATTTTGCAGTAGTGACCGTCTGGCCCCAGGGGTGGGTCACCGCCAATGCCAAAGCCACACTCGCGGTATTGATATACATATAGTCAAATGGCGGTTGGCATGCTCCGCTACCCAAATCATGGTCATAGGCAAAAAAGGATGGCAGCCATTTCGCGGTATCGACCGCCTGGCCCCAGCAGTGTGTGACCGCCCATGCCCTTACAGCCAATGGGAACTGCAATCGCAGTAGCCTAATGCATATTTGAAAATCGCAGTAGGTGTGCTCTGCCACCGCAGGGCCGGTCATTGGATGCATTTGAAAAAAGCGGACCTGGAACACCTATTGCAGCAGCTTAGAACCACTGAAACTACCCCAGGGGCCTTTATATGTGTGGGAGAGAGCCACACATTTCCACTGCTTCCAGACACTGCTGCCTGACACCCCTCACCACCAACTGCTGCTGCTCCTGTCTCCAGACACTGCTGCATGACACCCCTCACCACCAACTGCTGTTGCTCCTGTCTCCATACACTGCTGCCTGACAGCCCTCACCACCAACTGCTGCTGCTCCTGTCTCCAGACACTGTTGCCTAATACCCCTTACCACCAAATGCTACTCCTCCTGTCTCCAGACACTGCTGCCTGACACCCCTCACCACCAACTGCTGCTGCTTCTGTCTCCTTGACCCGGCGATGGCAAGGACAGAGAACATCAGGGCCTGTCCCTTCACCACAGAGGAGCTGGAGGTCCTGGTGGACAAGATGCTCACACACTATGGGAGGCTATATGGTGCTCCAGATGTCACGGTAAGTGTTTCAGAGTGGGAGTGAGAGTGGAGGGAGTGTACACATGAAGTTGATCTGCTCCAGTATGTGCCTGAGAGTGTGGGGTTTTGTCATACACTGCCTAGTAAGCTGACAACAGGGGAAATGGATGTGTAGCCTATTTTGCACGTTTCCCTGGCTGCACATCGGAATGGGAGGGACATGCATTGTTTTTTCAGCCATACAGTGACACAGCAAGTTTGGTAAGCGGAAGTCAGGACAGAAATTGCCTATGTGAATGGATGTGTGGGTCCATGATGTTCTTCACAGGCTCATCTGTGACATTTTACCAAGGGTTTACGTCCAGAGGGTACTGATGGAAGTGTGTCTGACTTAATATTGCCACCATGTATAGATCAGCACTATGCACAAGACTTAAATGCAAGAGGGTGACACACTTGGTGGTATTTCACCGTTGACACAGCAGATTATTGTACTTTTGTACCGAGCCCCTTCCATTTTTATCAGCATGTGTACTGACTCGCATGGGTAGGCACTGTTTGCCCTCTCATATTGTCCCTGCATGTGACATTTCTGATGCCCCTCGTTGAACCTCAGTGTGAGCCCAGCCGGCCTGCACAGTCACTGCCCAATTTTACAAGGACACATCACTGAATGTACAGAGTGAGACAAATGGGCTGTCTGCCAGACAATCCATCAAAGAGCTATCTCAGCCCTGTAGATTGCACATGACAGACCTTGTGAGACGGGTGTGAGATTATAAGATCATGTCCCTAAATGTGACCTCCATGACACAATGAGCCATTCACAGGGCAATAACATTGAGGGCTGCGCAGTGTTGGACACAGGGATTCTGCCCCAAAATACAATTTCCAATGTAATGTATGTCTTGCTCACCCACAAACTGGATAGGAGATGTGGGTCCCCTACACATAGCTTTCTGTGCTGTCATCCTGCATGTGTATGAGATGGGCAGGTACTGTGTCCACCCTCATACCTGCATGCATTTTGGTAAGATTATCCCATGCTTATGTACTACGTAAAATGCTGTATTGTCTCTGCTAGACATATGTGTGACGTAGTGCTGAGTTGGTATCATGCTCCTGTACTGAGAGATAGTGGTACATAACCCAGTGTCACTGAATTTTCCCCCTCTTGTCTCCCATGCCTGCAGCTCAAAGTCCACCAACGTAAGGCCGTGTGGATGGCCATTGCACGCAAAGTGCGGACTCTGGGTGTCTCCAACCAACGGCACACACACTGTCACAAGAGGTGGGATGACATCTGCCGGCTGAGCAAAAACATGGTAGAGGTGACGCTGGGGCTGCACCCTCGGACTGGAAGGTTGGCGGGCAGGAGCATGACACCACTAATGGGCCGCATCTTAGCTGTGAGACAGCCTGAGCTGGATGCTCGTTTGAAAGACAATCAGCAGCAAGCTGGGGGTGAGTATTCTGGGAAGGGTGACTTTGGTTGTGAGCGACTACATGTGTTCCAAGCCTGAGCCAGTGCTGAGCTGATATTGCTAGTGTGATGCAATGGCTCGTAAGTGGCCTCTGTGTTGGGTGCAACTGTAATGCATTTTCCCTACATGGACTTTCTCATGTCATTGAAGTAATCGCCCTTGACACTGCATTCTGAGTTGTGGCCTTCTGGCATCAGCTGCATTGGGGGGAGTCAGGGACATCCCATGGAAGGGAACGCCAGTGTGCCTCATCTGAGTGTGCTTACATCAATGTTTGCAGTGCCTGACCTCAGAATTATGAGAACTACACATCTGACACCAATGTGCAACTGTAGTTGTGCCCCAAAGTACAACATGGTGGATGGCATGAGCTCATGGCCATTGTGAACTGATATTTTGAAGGCTGTATCTGTGTTGTCCCCTTATGCTGCCTCCAGATGTGACTTTGGCAGCATGTTGGGAGGTACATCTCTTCCCCCCTCAGGGCCCTAGGTATGCTCAGAGGGATCTGTACGTCTGGTTACAGGGAGCCATGGGCAGGCTATTTGGCTGTGTGGGCATCACATAGGTCACTTATGCCAAGTTTGCATGATAACATGCACAATTTGACTTTGGAATTGAGGTTGCACAATGTTACTGCACAGGGTGGTGTGCAACATTGGGATATCATCATCTTGTTTTGTGCTTTGCTTGCATATGATGTTTGTGTTAATGCCACTGAACTGAACCTATGCTCTTGCAGCCTCTACAGTGGACACAGAAGGACAGGGGACGGACAACAGTGGTGAGGCATCAGGCACACCTGCTTCAAACGAGCACACTGACACTGATGTTACCAGCGCCTCGAAGGGGACAGGAGTCTGCTTGAGAAATTACAGCCAGAGACACCAACCTCAACATCATCTGACGCCAGCGGTGGTACCTCTATGTTGGCAGGCACAGAGAGCAGGAACTCTACCTCTTCTTCCACCACACAGCGTCCAGTTTCCACCCTCCCAACTACTTCCACTAGTGACTTTCCCCCCAGACACCGCTGCCCCTGTCTCCTCTGCTGCTCTCAGCATTGAGGACCTTTTGCGCCAGCTGTGTGTGGGACAGACAACACTCCTTAATGCCTTCCTAGACCACGACAAGAAGGTGGCACAGGTAGTTGCCTTCATGGAGGGCATTCATTCAGATGTGAGTGGGCTACACAGGACTGTCCAGTCTTTGTCCTCCACAATGACAGCAGCCATTCAGCTGTCACAGGCTCAGAGTCCAGCTCCAGTCCCTTTCGCCACCCCCTGCCAGTGGCTACATCTGACGAGAGTGACCACACACCATAGACCTCAGGCTCAACATAAACCACACGCAGCACACAACAGCAGCAGTCTAAGCGGGCCAGAGCACAGACACCATCCCCCAAACAAACCAAACCACACAAGAGCGCAAAGGCAAAACACTTCAGGTGACACTCAGGGGCATCATGCCAAGAAGCAGGCCTCAGGCTCACATGCCTCAGGCAAGGACTCTCCTATTCCAAAAGCATCACACATAGAAAAACAGTAAGTTCCTGTGCCTGCTGTGAAGCTGGTCCCTGCTAAGAGTCCACAGAAAAAGCCCGCTAAGGCAGTTTTGCCCACAACCTCTACTCCCATCCAGACCCCTGTGAAGCAGGTAAAGGAGGTACCTGTAGGGGGTTCACCTGGTAAACAGGGGATGGAGGGGAAAAGGCAAGGCCAGGCCAAGCTTAACTCCAGATCGAGCAGGTCCCCAGAGGGTGGCCCACTGGCTGCACCTGATGCAGCTTTGGTGGAGAGTGTGCCTGGTGTGCCCGCCCCACTTAGCACTCCCCCAAGACAGTTCTTGCCTATCGAGTCCTCAAGAAGTGTAAAGGCACCCCTCCACATTCTCCCTCCCACACTGTGTCTCACGGCAGCATGACTCCGCTTGCCACCACACCACCCGGTCCAAGCAGCCCTCCGGCTCCCAAAGCCACTGATGCCTCTACCTCAGCTGCTCCTCTCTCTCAGTTCAAGTCCTCCAACTGGCCCCGACACTCAGCCACCTGCCAGTCCGACCGCCAAATCTGATTGAAAGTCCCCCTCACACACCCGTCTCTCCCACAGCGGTGCCTGGACTGCCCATTGTTATCCCCCTAACTGTGTTGCTGACCATGGCAGTGTACAGTCTCACCCATTCCACGTGCATCCTCTCATGAACACATGTACCTACTCTGCACTTTGGACTGGCCACTGGCCTTGCTGTTTATTACTGTGTCTGCCCATTCCCTGCGCAGGTTCTCATGTACCTACTCTGCACTTTGGACTGGCCACTGGCCTTGCTGTTTATTACTGTGTTTGCCCATTTCCTGTGCAGGATCTCATTTGCCTACGCTGCACTTTGGACTGGCCACTGGCCTTGCTCCTGTCTACTTTTGATGCCTATCTGTGTAATATGTAATAAAGACAGTTAATCCTGTTGTCTGCTTTGTCAGTGTCCTTGCTAAATAAAGGGTTTATGTGTGGGTATGGTTTAATGTGACACATGTTCTGTATGCCACTTTAACATTGCCAATGGCTTATTCACTTTTTCAGTGTTTTACAGAGGTGACAGGCACTTCAGTTCTTATTGACTCTGAGGCTTGGGGTGCAATGATGGTTGTTTGTTATGAACTACAGTTATCATAATCAATCTATGGTAATGTTAGCTAAATTGTACACATGTCATGTTTGGATGCACTGCCAGCACAGGGGGGCCGATTCCGATCTCGGTCAGAAGGGCACCGAATCGGGTTCGGCCAGAAAAACTACGAGCCGTACGCGTGGTTTCCGTCCGACTCGTACAGCTGTACGAGCGAGCAAGTACAATGCGAGCTACTTGAAATTCACTGACCGAGTCATTTCCGGGTCCGAACCGCTCCGTACGTCCCGGTCGGAAGCTAACCGTGGCGTGCAATGGATGTGATTTACAACCGAGCCAGTACGATGCACGCGTCGGACAGCCTGTGCAAGCCGGAGTGTCCGGCTCGCAAAAGCTCCCGGAGTCGGACTTTGGGGGTCTGCGTCGGATCCCCTGACACCCGCAGCCCTATGACTCAGACACAGGGGGAGACCTATGGGTCTGCCCAACACAGGCATGTACGGTGCATGTGGCACAGACGCGTACCCACTGTAGGGGGTGCACTTGTTCGAGACGTACCCATTCAGTCAATGGGAACCCATGTACGCGTCGTATGACCGGCTCCCATTGACTTCTATGGGAGTCCGACCGAACCAAGTCCGACAGCATACGTGCGCATCGTACTCGCTCTGTTGGACTGTAGGGGTCCAGCTCGGTCGACAAACACTCCGGATCTGACTCGGTTGGAGTGCTTTCCGATCGGAATCGGCCCCAGAGTGGGATTCTATCCAAGGGATTGCTGGCCAGGGTCCATCATGTATGTGTGATCTTTCTTGATGTGTGATGGTGTATGCTCATCTTGTGATGGCCAGTCATCCTAGTCACAAGGGTAAATTTCTATGTATGCACTTGGGTGGTCATGAAGTGTGCAGTGTGAAGGGGGTGACTTTGTCAGTAGTGTTGATGTGTGTGTGCCCCTGCAATGGCAACTGCACACATGTGTCAACCTGGATTTGAGTGCCTGTTAGTTGGATTAGTCAGCCCTGTGCTTGTGATTGGGTGCACATGTAGGAGTTGTAGGTTGTGCACTGTGCAGTGTGGTGGTGTGTCCTCGCACTTCTGGGGGACACCTACTTGTTGTTGGTGCCAATTGTGTGTATGTAGAGTGTGTGACTGGCAGGTCAGTGTTGAGGTTTGTTGATCAGCCATGCATCTTGATACTGTTTGTGCTCACTGTGCAGACCTACTCAGACACACTGACATTGTGGGTGTGATTTCTCATGCACTGCTGTCACTTGAGCCATTTTTTGCTCCAGTATGGCATGTGGGATGTGGAGTTGTACCATTCTCTATCTGTGCTTATGATGTCTACCCATTGTGAGTGAGCACTCCATCTATTTCTGTATGGTGCACTCCTGCAATGTCCACTACTGACGTACACACCGCTTCGCTCTCATGTCAGCTATCCCCTTGGGTTGCCAGGGTGTGTGCCTTCCCACCACTTCATTTTTTACACTATGCTTTGTGGTGCTGATCTGTGCATAGGACCAATGTGCCACTCAGGACAGTTTCCCAATTGGTTATGTGTGATTTTCTTGTACTGGTTTGCAGTCAGGGTTGCTCATATGCATTGCAACTGTTTGTGCTGCACAGTCCTCTGGTAATGTTGTTTATACCTGGGTGTCCCAGACTTGTGCATCTGTGGGTGATGGTAAGCTGTATGTGTGTTTGCTGAGGTACTGCTGCCCTTCCTGAATGTGATGTTGTCTTTGTGCTCTGGTGATATATGTTGTGGGGGTTCATGTTGTGGCACTCAGATATGTGTGCTACTGGTTTGGTTGGTGTGCACACACTGCTTGTTGTGCATGCAGTGCTGTGAGTGTATGTTACCCTGTAATGGCCTGGTGTGCATCCCCTGATGCGCAGCTGTGCTTGCAATGTGAAGGATTAGCATGTGCATCTGTTGTGTGTTTTCTGTGGATGTGTGCAGTGTTTGTCCTGTGCTGTCTCTTTCAGCTGACAGATGCTCTCTGTGTGTGATGTTCTATTTGCATGTCATTGTGTGTGAGTTGTTTGTGCATTGTGATAATTCAGATGTGCATTGCAATTGTAGTGTGCAATACTTGTGTGTCTGTCACATGCACTTAGGAGTAATCTTGTTCCTGAGCTTGTTTTGAGTGCAACCTAGTGGTTTGTTCTCTCATATTTGACCTGTCACTTGCCAGGATGTGCATGCATGTGGCATACTATTACACCATGTTGTCTGGCTGGGTGATGTGGTTTGTCTGTCTGTGTCTTCTTATTGGACCATTGCTCCCAGTTTGTATCCATGATTGCTTTGAGATGATGCACTTCTTGTCTGTGTTGGAGTATGGTGTCTGTGCATTGGTCCTGAGTGATGATGTAGTGTACTCCTGTTCTGTCTGGGATCCCATTGCCTTTCCACTGTTTGTCTGCACATGTCTAGGCTTGTTGTACTTCTGTGTATGTTGTTTGTGAAGTTTGTGTTTGGCTATTGTTTTTGTGCCAGCATTGGTTCAGGCATCCCTGAGTGTGTGTGTGATGTTTGTGGATGCACCCCAGGGAGTGTAATTGTTTGTCAGTGTATTCACAGGACATTATTTGCACCATTCTGTGTATTTAACACTAGTGTTGAGTGGTGCAGGTGTGAGGTGGGTGGTGGAGGGGTATGTGTGAAGGGTCCAAGTTGTGTTTGACAGTCATGGAATGTGTCAATGGGCCCTGTGTGTTGTGCTGATGACAGGCACATGTCAAGTAAGTAGGAACAGATGTGTGGCTGATCCCTATTTGACTTCAGACACTTCCTATCATCCCTGTGCCTATGCATGGCTTGCATTGCTGTCTCCCTGAGTTGTTGCACAGAGTTCACTGTGGTTTGATTTCACTCACTGTTCCAGCCATGTGTGATTGGTTGGCCTTAGGGTGTTGTGATCTGTTCCTTCTCTTGTACGTGCTGTACACATGCTTTATGGCTAGCTCCTTGTCTTCCCATCACTGTCCACCTCACTTTTGTCTTGCCCATTTATTGTCCTCCATTGCTGCTGCCATCTGGTATGTGTATGTGGCTGTGTGTCAGTGTGGGGTGTGTCTGGGTGGCTTGACAGGCATTGTGTACAGTTAGGTGATTGTTCATATTCAGTGTGGGTGTCTATTTTGAGATTGAAACAGTTTGCTTGACATGAGTGGAGTGTGGGTGTGGGGAGGAGGGTTGCCCTGGCCCTGAGCTTCTGTGCTGTGTGTTCCTCTTCGGCTCCACCTGCTGCGACTGTCTTTCTGGTTGTTTGGTGTGTGTGGTGCAGGGTCTGGGTTCACCTGGCTGGTTAATTGTGCAGGGGGAGCACAGGAGGGGCACACAGCATGTCCCCTGATGGGTGTGGGGGGCCTAGTGTGTGAAGGGTGTAGTTGTGGCCCTGTGAATCTTTGTGGACTGCCCATGCCTGGCGCTGACCCCGCCTACTACATTGTACACATGTTTTCTCGTGTCTTCACCGCTGCGGTGACGTGACCGGGAGATTGCTGTGAATTCGCGGTTGTTGGTTGACCTGGATGCAGAGGAGTGATTTAGTGACAGGTAGGACATGTGTGGGTACACTTGTGGATGTGTTCCTGTCCCCACCAGAGTGTCCGTTTTGGACAGGAACCGTATATCAGGACAGGAGTTGTGTGTTGTGGTTGTGTGTGGTGTTGTGTGATTGCGTACCTGTGGCGTTGTCCGCAACGGTGCATTAATTGCTGGTAGTGTATCAGGTACAGCACCGGGAGGACGTGTTGAGCTGGATTCATTTTGGTCCAGACTGGGTGGAGGGGACCGGGAGTCTTGTTTCGCGCTCCGCTGTCGTGCTTCTGCCGTCTCTGTTTGGGTGGTTTCTCCGCAGCGGTGTGACGGGCTGTTTGGGACATCTTGATTTGTACGGCGGTTGGGACGTCATTACGCATGGCGGTGGGTCTCTATTAGCTCCCACCGCCACGGTGGCAGGCACATTTTGATGGCAGGTCACGTCGCACCGCGGCGGACGGGAAATGGGCTATGTTTTCTGATTGTAATATGGTGGGCGTGAGGACCACCATCCTAATGGGCCCCTTAGTTGTTGGTAGCTTTGGGGCCTATGTACAAGGAGTTAACGCCGCATTAGCAGCACTTTTCTGACGGTTTTGTGGCAAGATATTTATCACCTTCTGTACAAGCTGCTGCTAACCTCTGTTAGCGGCAGTTTTCCGGTGAAAACGTCCATTATAAAGATCGCCACTTCTGTTAGCGATAATAATATGCAAAGGGGCGTTCCCGTGCAAAAACGGCCACTAACCCCACTTTGCAATATTCACAAGGGGATTCTTGAAGTTTCGAGGACCAAAAAAATGCCGCTAACTGCAGTTAGAGACATTTTTTCAAGACCACAAAATAGCTGGTCTTAAAAATGGAGATAACCCTTGGGGCCTCATTTCAGCAGGTTTTGGCACGGGAGACATCCATCACAACGCAGGCATTAGATTTACAACGCAACTCCAACAACGCAGGTGACTTTACAGCGCATTCCATTAAAACGCATTGTGAGGTCAGTAATGGGGTATTTTTAAGTTTTAGGGTGGGTATGGGTTTCGGTAGTCAGAGATGAAATGTGGGGTGTATTATAGGGTAGAATTAGAAATTTGGGGTGTTTTTTGGGGTCAATCATGAAAATTGGGGTGTGCATTTGGGTCAAATATGAAAATTAGGGTGTGCATTTGGGTCAAATATGATTTTTGGGGTGTGTTTTGGGGGCTCAAAGATGAACGTTAGGATTCAGGGTTTGTATTGGGGTGCAAGGCTTAGTTTTAGGGTTGCACTCACTGAAGTGGGAATAGTAATGTTTACAGCTCCGCAATCCAACACCTTCCCTATTGTTGCAATATGCCTAGTATTAATATGCATTGTAATGGAATGCGATGTAATGGTATGCATCGTAACTCCATATATACCTTTGGCACACCAGTGGTACGCCCGCTGTGCATGGCTGCACAGCGGATGCCATTGAGAAGTGCTGCGGGGGGACTGGACAGCTGGACGGTGGGAAACACCAGAAAGAACACTGGATGGGGCATGGACATGGAGGTGTGTGTGAGTAGGTGTTATAAATATTTAAATGAGAGAAATCTTACCTCAAGGCCAGGTCCAGTGTCTTCATTGCTCCTGCTCTCCTGAGTTGGCTTCCAGGAACAGGAAGTAGGCAGCCAGGCTTCCTCCTCCTAGCCAATCACAATGCTGCAATGATGCGTTGGGTTTGGTCATTGGCACTGGGACGAGGCATTCAGCCAGGGGCTGTAGGGGTGGGAATGTTTTCCATGCAGGCTGTAATGCAGCCTGCATTGCGAACAGGACAGTGCACATGACTGCTTTGGGTGGCCTGAGAGGGCTGACCAAACAGTCACTGCGCACTTGAGTGGGCGTGCCTGTCCACCCCTACCCACCCAACTGCCCGCAAAGGAAACATGGCATGATTACATCAGGAAGTTATCATCATGTGATGATTGTTTCTCTTCTTACACTGCTTGAAAGCAGTGAGGCGATCCTCTTCTGTCATACATAGTAGATGAGCCACCACTGGGGGTGCGTCATCTACAGGTGCTAGGCCTGGGCGACTCGACCCCTGGGCCTCCTCCACTACATTTCCCACCTTCTCCTTACCTGGACATTGACACTGGGGCGCAATCCGCAAAACTCTCTCCAAATCTTTGACTCAGCCAGCAGGAGCCTCAGCCAGGTGGGATTTCACAAGTTTGAGTACAGCAGTCACCGCCAAGTCCGCTGGTGAACCTCCCGATGCAGTTGATGCAGCTGGGCCCCCTTAGTCATGAAGTTGCAGCGCTCCTGCCACACAAATTTGGTGCAGCTCAGCAGCCTCAACCTCCACAGCGTCTGGCCAGCGCAACTTCATCCGGCCTGTGCTGCAGATAGGCGCCGCACACCGTTGGTAATCCCCTCCATGCACCCCGGTGTAGTAGTGGATCATAGTATGCGATGCAGACCTCCCTACGTTGGTGCGCAGGAGTGCATCTACCATTCACAGCTCGAAGGGGTGCAAGGCGGTCTTCTCACATGGGTCAGCAACTTATCTCCATGCGACAGGCCAGACTTCACCACCAGGTATAGGCGATCGCCACGCCTCAATGTCTATCGCCACGGCTCATCAACTCCACAGCTCCTCCGCATCTCACTCCAGGCTCCAGACGCAGGTCCAGCGAGGCATCCAGGCTCCAGGCGTAGGTCCAGCGAGGCATCCAGGTTCCAGGTGCAGGTCCAGCGAGGCATCCAAACTCCAGGGGCAGGTACAGCGAGGCATCCAGGCTCCAGGCGCAGGTTCAGCAAGGCATCCAGGCTCTCATCCTGGTCATCCTGGATGTTGGGTGGCTTGAGGGGGTTGTTGATGTGTGTTTCACTTGGCCCTGGCGGCTTCATTCTGGATTTCATTGTTTTTTTTGCCTTTTTTCTATTGGGGGTCGACTGGCAAAAAAACTCACTTTGTGCTGACTAATGTGCTTTTTTTTGCCGCTAATGGGCCTTTCATTGGTTTTCGTCTGCTAACGCCGGAATTCCTATTGCCATCGAGCTAATGTTAGTGGCAGTCACCGCCGATCCTTGAAGGTATCGTCATTTAGCGACGGCTTGTAAATACGTCGCTAACATGGCGATAATTTTCAGCGGTATGCGGCGGTAAGAAAACTGCCACTAACTAACATTAGTGATAGTTTTCGCCAGTCCTTGTACATATCACCCTTAGTTCCTTTTGGAAGGATTGTAGTAATTTATGTAGGGTTGGTTGGGCTCTGCCTGCTGTGGCTTGGAAAGCATTGTGCCATCCTTCCACAATGTTATTAGTTTTTGCTTCTTTGTTTAGGGTACTCTTATATACATTCCACCATGTATGTGGTATTTGGGCTATCTCCTGTGTCCAGATCTGTGCAGCTTTCCCACCCAGGTGTCCTCGAAATAGTTGAGTAGGGGACTTAGTTTTTGTTCACTTGTTTGGTAGTAGGGGCTTCCTATTAAGAGATTGTAGTGTTCTGCTACATCAGTTATAGGGACGTATGCTAGTGCAAATGTTTTTTTATTTCATATGCAAATATGCTATAAGTTGCATATTCTACACTGAGTGTATATTTTTTAAGGTGTCTCCAAATGCACTGGTTAAAGTGGTAGTAGCAACCTTGGATTGCTGTGTGAGGGTAGTTTTTCAGGATGGCTTGTATTGACTGTTCAAAGACTATGATAGTTGTTTGAGGGTACTATTATTAGTTTCTTGCTTTACTTTTGTTAAGAGTTCAATATAGGTAGGGGTTTGGTATCAGGGCAGATATAAATGGGATGTTGGTATTGTGATACAGTCCATAGATTGTATATAATTGGTAAAATGGTTTGGGACATATTTGAAATTTTCTGTCCATCATTCATGTCTCACAATTCTGTAGTTTAAGTAAGTTTGTGGGAGTTGCATATATAATAATTGATTGTCATTAGATGTATTGTCATAAAGTAGAAATTGCTCTTCATTATGACTTACAGTGAGCTCAGGTGGTATTTGTATTTCAATGAAAGTTTTGGGGTTAGGTGGGGTGGCAGCAGTTTCTTTTTTTGTTCTAGCTATTAGCCTTTTCAATGTTGAGACAGAGGGTAATTGGCAAGTTACATGTTCTGGAACTCTGGGGAGTACTTTGTCGCCTGTCTGTTTCTCCTGGGTGTAGACGTATCCCATATAACATAATAAAAAATGTCCTTTCTGGGAAGTTATGAATTTGGCAATTTCAGTCATTCTGAAGTTTCAAATTCTATGAGAAAAGTATATAAAAATATTCTATGGATTGTACTTCTTTTTATACTTACATGTTTGAATATGTTGACCTTTTTTTGACGCTGAGGTGTTTCTGTTGGTGCTTGCCTTTCGTGTTTATTTTGATTTCCTGTAGAAAAAAAGTGTAAATTTTAATAAATGTGTTTAACAGCATTTATTTCATTTTGGGGTTTGTGTGGTTAGTGGGCTATTTGGGTTTGGAATTTTACTTGTTTAATAGTTTAATTGAGATGTATACTTTCTTTTTTGGCAAGGTGGTTTTTGGATGATGTTTGAAGGTAGTTGAGTATGTGTTGCAGTTTCTGTAGGGGAGATATAATTAAGAAAAAATATACATTAATTATTTAGTTATTATAAAAAGTGGTTTATGATTATTTTATGCAGTTTTAACATTAAATAGATATTTTACTTACTTTTTGAAGTAGTATTCAGAGCTTTCAATGATGAAATCCAGTGTTGAAGCAGCAATACGGCAGAGATTCCCCTTATTCTTGGTTTTGTTGTTGGAGCATAAAATAATGTTACATTTTCTTTTGTTTATATAGTATTTGTTTAATTGTGCTTTCAATCTTAATGGGTTATTTTAGTTGTAGATATTTTTCATTGGCTTAGACCATACAAGGACGAAACAAACGTACATCTTCAACATCTTGATGACAAATGTTCTAATATGGAAAACAAAGTTACTCAAATAGAGCACAGAGTTGACTTTGTTCAATCTGTTGTGAATCAGGTTCCTTCTATCCATGTGGAGATTTCATTTCTTTAAAAACAAGTTGAAAATCTTGAGAATCACAACAGATGCAATAATTTGCGTATTATGGTCTAGCGGAGGGACTCGAAGGGCCTAATCCTCTCTTCTTTTTTCAATCCTTTCTAACAAAAGTTCTTGGCTTTCCTGAACTTCCAACACTAAACATCCAAAGAGCACATCGTCTAAGTCATAACCCACGTTTATCCTCTCCTTTGACCAAACCAAGCGGCATTATCATCTATTTTTTTAAATATACTGATCTACTAAAGGTTTTACAGGCAGCAAAATCTAAAGTCAAAATCTCATGGCAAATATCTACTCTTTTCTTTCCTCAAGATTATGCTAAAGCAACGGCAGATAGGAGGAAGACGTTCTTGGGAATGAGACTGCGCTTCGAAGTTTGAATGCCAGATATTGCCTTTTCCACCCTTGCCTCATTAAAGTGACTTATAAAAACCACAAACTATGAGGATCCTGATCTATTGCAGCATTTCTTGGACAATTGCAGAGAAGAAGAAATGGAAGTTGCCCGATTATCTACTACTTAATATCCATTGAATCTGTCTTTTAAATATATCTTCTTTGTTTGTCATGTTTTTAATATTGTGCTATTGTGATTCTGTATAACCTGTTTCTTTTCTCTCATGTCAGGTGCAGTCTTCATGGTTACTTAATGTGACTGTATAATTCCGTCTGGGTGGTGTCTTCTCTTTCCATTTTTTCATCTTGGAGTTTCTCCGTTGGCAGTTTTGTCTTCCCTATGTGGGTTCACCTCCCCTGTTTTGTGTATATGTTTGTGGTATGTCCTTTTGTTTATTCTTTGTATAGCTTCTGTCTCTGTCTTTTCTATCTTCTTACTTTTCTTCTATTATGCTCCTATCTCTTTTATCTGGGATCTTAAACATATTATGTATTTTTCATCTCTCTTTTTCTCTAACTATTGAATACCTCTTATTACTCATGAATACACTTTTCTCTCATACACTATTCATCTCTATTGGTATATAGTTGTTTTATTTTTTACTCATTCCTATTACATATATGATGCATCCTGTAAATTGTGGACCATTTTAGTCATTGTTGTAAATGAATTGTACCTTTTTGCCTTGATATGCTTCTATGTACGGATTGTTTTTACTCTTTTTATTGTGCTTTTATGGATATTTTATATTCGAATAAAGATATTTGAATTGAATTGAATATATGATGTTAATGCATACTGAATATTGGCATTTGTTTAAAGTTTCAAGGCGGGTATTTATTGTATAGATGGCTTTAAGATTTATATCTTGGAATGTGAATGGTTTAGGATCACCGATAAAACGCATATTTCTGGCTTAAAATTGTTACTATCACAAAATGCACTTCATTGCATCACATAATTTGCCTTTGCTTACGATGTAATGTAGTAAACACTGCATCATACTTTGGTCCTTCCCCTGTTGCATAATTCCAATGGACCATACTATCATTGTCAAAAATATGATTTCACCATTGAATCTGATTTTGAAAACTAAGTGGCAAATAGTTTTGGATTATTTTTCTAGCATTTTCTCAAAGTGGAGATGTGAATTAAATACATTAATCTCTCATGGGGCTGTCACTGAAAAATCGAGCTGAAACAACACAGGCCACTGTGATGGGACCTAACTCGAATTTCTACCATGTTCCCTGGGTCTGTTAGGATCATAGGATGTACCAATTCTAACAGCCCATTCTGGCCTATGGGAACAGGGAGCCTTGCAATAGTGAAAAACAAAAATGGCTGTAATTCACTATTAGGACATGCCACACACATCAGGGCTTGTCCTACCTTATGCTCACAATGCACCCTGCCCTTGGGCCTACCATAGGGGTGACTAATATGAAGTTAAGGGAAGGTTTAGGGACTGGGAAGTGGGTGCACTTGCCCAGTCAGCATGACAGTACCAGACTGCACGCAGATTCTGCAATGGCAGACCTTAGAGACATTTTACTTCTGTGGGGGGTACAACCAGTGCTGCAAGCCCACCAGCAGCATTTGTATTTACAAGCCCTGGGCACTCCTGGTGCACTTTACTGGGGTCTGACAGTAAACCAAATAAGCCAATCAGGGAATCCAACCAACATATACATTTTAAATAGGGAGCACTTGCACTGTGGCACTGGTTGGCAGTGGCACAGTGCTCTGCTCAGCTAACACAAGCAAAACACATGAGGCACAGCGACGAAAAAGTGGAAGGGAGACTCACGCCAAGGTGCCAGGTCTAACAAGAATTAATTGATGTAATAGCAATATTATGTTTTTAGAGAAGTTCTGACAACTTTTTGGCCTGGTGCCACTGCACCTACTGCACCATTCAAATAATACCCCTGGTGCCTGCAAGATAACTGCATTTGTGACTGCCTGTTTAGTAGTAAAATATAGCAATATTTGGTGTTTAGAGGAGTAATGATAACTTTTGGCCCCAGTGCCACTGCACCTGCTGCACCATTCAGATCATGACCCTAGTGCCTGCAAGGTAACTGCACTTATGACTGCTTATTTAGTAACTAAATATATCAATATTTGGTGTTTAGAGGCATTATGACAACATTTGACCCCAGTGCCAATACATCTACGGCACCATTGAAATCATGGTCCTAGTGCAAGTTAGGTAACTGCACTTGTTGCTGCTTGTTTAGCAGTGAAATTTAGCAATATTCTGTGTTTAGTGGAGTCCGTAGAGCTTTTGGCCGCGGTGCCACTGCACCTGATGTACCATTCAAATCAAGTCCCGTTTAACTGCAGGATAACTGAAATTTTGTCTGCCTGTATAGTAGTAAAATATATCATAATTATGTGTTTAACCCCTTCTGTGCCCATGACGAGCTGGTCTCGTCATGGGCCGCGGTTGCGCTGTGCCCATGACGAGTCCAGCTTGTCATAAACCCCGCCCGCTAATGCAACGGCCGGCAAAGGGCGGGGAAAGGGCGTGGCACACAAGGGGTTAAAGGAGTACTGGCAACATTTTGGCCTGGTGTTGCTGCACCAGTCAAATCATGACCCTGTTGTTTGCCAGGTAACTGTACTTGTGGCTGCCTCTTTAGTAGTAAAATATATCATAGCTCTTGTATATACACCTTTTTTTTAACGTGGAATGTTTATTACAACTTTTAGAATTTGATCATGAGACTTGACCAAGTTGAAAAAAATCACTCCGATAATGCCTGCAAAGAAAGGTATTGAAGCACGAAAAGGTATTGCCACAAACATTCTAAGGCTAAAGCAACTGCTTTACACAATCAACTAATAAAAAGCACACATTCCAGTATTTTGTTGGAAGATGTCTGTCTTTTCTGTTGGAAGAGATCTTATCTTGACAGTGAACGGGGCTTAAACAGTGTGAACAGGTTTAGTAGAAGTATCATAAATGCGTGCTTGCAGGGTAAGTTAACAAAAAACATTTTCCACACAAAAGCGAATGTACACAATAATTCGGCTATGGGAACATATAAGACCCCCCTATTAAAAAAACATTAAATACAGGAGATTTCAAAAGCACGGCTCAAGCGCTGTGCAGGCGAAACCCAATGAAGCAGTTCTTTACAGAAGCCTTACATGTCATCACTTGTGCCTTTGAAGCTCCTTAGG
This sequence comes from Triturus cristatus, assembly GCF_964204655.1. Taxonomy (NCBI): domain Eukaryota; kingdom Metazoa; phylum Chordata; class Amphibia; order Caudata; family Salamandridae; genus Triturus; species Triturus cristatus. The sequence goes on from NC_140593.1 coordinate 202,812,493, forward strand.
AGTCAGAAGGAAATACAAATCTGAGCAGTGATGGCAGTTCCCACCCGAACTAGGTTTAAAATATTATGTGAAAAACACTCTTGAATAATTTTTTTTGTTATGCACTTCTCTGCAGGAAAGTTCTAAAGAAGTGTGTGCATAGAAAAGACCATGGAATGAGTGATAAAGATGCAGGAACCATTCTGTGAACTCTTATTGATGTTGTAATTCACAATTCTGAGGACAACGACTCAGAGTACTGTGGTAATATTATCAGTAATTCTGTGTACTTGATTTTCCCCACACCTCTTATCAGGAGGCCTTTCCTTAGAAAAGCAGGCAAAGCTTATTTAATGTCAGTGAAACACTACTCGAGAGAGCGTGGAGCACCCTTTTAGGAAGGCGACATCACCGGGGGTTTATTGGAAATGTTGTTGACTGACCACAGAACTCGAGGCATAGCAGCGGATACATACAATACCAGGTGCAGTCTGTGACTGTACCTGCCCATGTGGGGGCCCTCAAATCCTCAAACATCACAGGTGCTGTAAAACAGCGAAATCACAGAAAACCTTCACAGGTGTTGTGGCCTGGCAATCCCGGGTGATACCCCAGACTAGGATATTAATGCATTAAGAGCATATTTTTCATGGAATATGAGCCCAAATAATTATTTTACTCTATGGCACCAGGAATACCCACATTCACATGAGCCACTCCCCACAGTGAATGTGCAATTAATGTAAAGGAATTCTTCCAACACATCTGTTCTTACAGAAGGAAATACACAACCCTCTGTGGCATCAAAGGGCATACTTTAGGAACCACAAACCCATGTCTTGGGCGGCCAGACAGATGCAACATTTTAAGATATATGTACATACAATGATTTTAATTCATTTACATTTTTTAATCCTGAAAATGAGACATGAATCTGTCCCACGTGGATTTATCTGACACATCTCATCTTGCACAAAAAATGAGAAAGGATTTTCGAAATGTCCTTCATGTAGTATGGCCCTACATGCAATCTAACAGTATTTTAAGGAAACATCACCTAAACCATAGACTTTATGAGATTATGTGCACTGTATTGCATGCAGAATGACGTCCATGGCACGAAGTGCCCCAATTCACCCATTCATTTGTGTTTGAATGATGCTCTTACAAATTGTAAATTAGTAACTATAGGTTTGATAATTACCATCCCGCCAAAAAAAGAAAAAAAACACATATGCATGTTGTAAAAATGGAGTTGCGATTTTAATCACTGCTCAGGCCACATTAATCACGGAACTGTACTGTAGGCTTTGAAATTAAATACAAGACAAATCACTAACAGCACACTATCCGACTTTTGAGGCCCAATTACCAAGGATGGAATATGACAGCAAATTAGCACTAACACGTGTTGCTGGATAGATGTTTGCCAGAATTAAAAGGTAGCAAGTTCCCGAAGCACTAAAAGATCACACTGAGCACGATGCTCTGAAATTACTCTGGCAGTTGGATAGGGCAACAGCTGAACAACACAAACATGTGTAATCCCAATTATCAACAACATATTTTCGAGCACTAATTGAAGACTGCAGTAGTTGCCAAAATGCGCTGCTCTTTGTGCCTGAATCACAAAAGAGTGGGCCCAGGATGCAAATTGCAAGCATGTTTAAAATGCAAAGAGAGCAAAGTATCAAAACACATTATTGTCTTGACATTTATATTCTGATTTAACTCGGTGTTATGCACACGACTTCAAAATGCAGCCTACTTCCTCGCCATTTCCTGGTTACGCTACTTTAATTCATTGTTCGTCGCAATTAAAAAATATATCTTCATGCTCATTAGCTTGTCAAATAGGTCTTCATCCGCTGCTTTCTGGCCAGGGTTTTTGCACCCTGCATTCATAAAAACAATGCAGAATAGCAACCAAACTAGATGACAGGAAGACATGGCAGGGTCGGACTGGGACAGAAAATGGGCCGGGCACTAAAATAACAAGCATTTGCAATGCAATCGGTCTCACCTTTGGGACCTTTTATGTATTTAGCTTGGCAGCACATTAGCCTGGGTGCCAGGTATGGGAACCCATGGAGGGAAAATGTGCCTTTCAGCCGGAAATGGTATAGTGTAAAGCTCTGTTTTTAATATTAAATGAGGGCCTTTGGTGGTCATATCACTGAAAATACAAGATTTGGAAAATATATTATTGTCTACGGGTGCTCGTGGAAGACAATTTCTGTGGACTGGAATCTAGAGAATGCTAAAGTTAAATAGAGGCAGATGCCTAAAAAAAAAAAAAAGTCCCTCAGCAGAAGGCAATTCTGGAATTGTACTGACCTCTCCTGGTCGTTTTCTATCAAAATAAGTTAAATAGAGGCAGGTGCCAAAAAATAAATAAAAATAAAGTCCCTCAGGATAAAGCAATTCTGGTATTTTACTGACCTCTACTGGTCGTTTTCTATCAAGACAGTTAAAATAGAGGCATTTGAACAAACAGAAAGCAATTCTGGTATTTTACTGACCTCTACTGGTCGTTTTCTATCAAGACAGTTAAATAGAGGCAGTCGAACAGAAACAAAAGTCCCTAAGCAGAAACAGACAAGTCCTAGGGCTGACCTCCAGAGCCCACATAGGACATACACATATAAGTATATACTAAAGTATATACAAGAGGTCTCAAATTCGCGACCTAAAAATGGCTCCATTAGTAAATCAGATAGCTAAAAAGAGGTCCTTGTTAGCAAATTGTGGTTCTTATGATCGTATAAAGACACGCAGTATAAGAGTTTTTCAAGGTGTGAAAGACACCATGAATATGAGTTTTCCTGTGACCAGCTTATTATGAAATGTAAGTAAAAAAACTCAGGTTCTTACTTACATTACTGTGTGTCAAAAGCAGAAGGGCCGCTGTTGTTCATCCAGGTTTGGAGCCTGATTTTTTAGAAGGAACTAGTATGTCCGCCTCTCCTCATAAGTTAGAAGTACCAATGCGAGACAGTCACCGGTTAGAGAAGGGAACCAAGGATATTGGAGCATTTGTCCATATTAAAAGGGGTGTAGCAAACGGCTGTGAAGTAAAGGATGATGTTGGGGATGAGCTTATTGCACTAGTTAGAACTATCGAAGAAGGCTGTGGATCCCCCAAGGGGTGGGCTGGGATCTCAAAAGAACTTCTGTGGCTCCCCTTACAGAAGAACCTTCTCACTAGGCTCAGTGCCCAAACTTGTGAGGATTCTAAATGGGAAGGCTCCTCCTTTCATTTCATTAATACAGTCGCTTACTCAAAGGGCAGGAGCAAGGTGCAATAATATTCCTGGTAAAAGACGTGGGATTGACAATTTATCTAATACACTGAATTCTTTGTCCTTGTTTTATGAGGAATCGGGACCACTAAATAGAAGATGCATTTTGCAGCTCCTAATAGAGATTGAAGACCTATGTTTGGTGTCAAGCAGAGATATTGATTGCGTGTATGTAGATCCACTTACAACTTTACTAAATTCAAGGGTTGCATTACGTCTTGGATAGTCATAATGTTAATCCTGGCTAATGTGCACCATTTTTGGAGAAAAGGTATTGAAATAACCTCTAACCCCAAGCAGGATGATCCTGGATGGGGCATCCAGAATTTCTCCCAAGATGTAACTACTAGTAGGGGGGCTGTACATCTGAAGGATATTACAATCTCATTTGGTTAAGACATGGGGGCAGATTTACAAGAAACTAACGCAGCGCGGTGCCACAAGTCATTTTGTTAGTTTCGAAGCACAGAGATGCAACATATTTACAACAATATGTCCATCCCTGTGCTTCCTCCTGCGCTGGTGCACAAACTGCTGCTATGCGCCGGTGCCGGCACCCTTGCACCATGGTGCAAGGATGCCTGCGTCGTAGGGAGATTGCTTCCTGCACAAACTTAATCAATTGAGGTGATTTCCTCTTCCAATGTGTGCTGTAGAATGCAGTACGCATTGCAAGAGGTAAAAAAGAGGAGAAATTAAAACATTTCTACTTGTTGTACCTCGCTAACCCACCCCTAGGGTGGCGTAGCATTCGGACGCATTTCCAGATTTACGATTGCTCGTAAATCAGGAAAGGCATCAGTAGACATGGGTGTTGCGTGGGAACACCCACAACAACACCCATGTCACACCCCTAACACGCAAAGTGTTGCATGGAAAGGGGCAATATTTACAAGCACAGGTAAAGTCACACAGATTGGCTTTATGTGTCCTTGTAAATATCACTCAGCATATTGCGCCGCAGGTGCATCACGCAATGTGATGCACTGGCGGTGCAAGGGGCTTGTAAATCTGCCCCATTGAGATGAGAGGTGGTAAATATTGAAGGATATGAGGACCGGCAGGTTAAGGAATTTGAGAATGGGTATCAGGTAGCACCATGGGGGTGGGTAGCAGGTACACTAAATGTTAAAAAAATTATAAAACTTCCACTGTTGGAGAGGTAGCAAAATTCTCTCTGGAACATGGCAGGCCTGGTACATTCTAAGACCATGTTACACTTTTTAACACAGTTCTACCCATCGATAATTTGTCTACAGGAAACTTGGTTATGCTTGGATTTTAACTATGATGATTATATTGTTTATTTTTGAGCAGCAAATAAAAAGGCATGCTAATGGAGGCATAACCATCTTTTTTATTAGTAGCATGAGCTGGAATCCAAAGGTGTTTGTTCATCCTTCAAAATTGTGCATTTGCCTAAAGTTATCTTTGTGTAGCATGACTTGAAGACTTCATACCTCTTTTTTTTGGGCAAATGTGTATATACCACCTGGGAGGTCATGTGATACCTTAGTTGAGTCCATGTTCTCTTTTATACACAATATTCATGTTTTGGAAGAATGCAGATTGATAATAATTGTGGGAGAATTTAATGCATACATTTTGAATTGTTCTTCTTTGATTTTCGGAAACACAGATCTCTGCGGTGTGGAATATTCCAGAGGCTGTTTTGCTTTGTAATTTTAGATCAGACAGGCGGGACTTTAGCCTTTTGGATTGTCTGAGATTTAATGACCTGACCTTATTGTTTTAAATAGTAGGTTTCTGGAGGACTTGCCAGCCTCTTTTACCTTTCACTCCTGTCTGGTTCAATCACTAATTGATTATATGATAGTATCTTACCAAATGTTTGGCACTTGCTCCAACTTTGAGGTCTTAAGGATGGATCTAAGTGATCATAGAATTATGTCTGTGTTTTTTGATCTAGAGCTTATGGTATGTATTTGAGAGCTGGAACTTCAAAAATGACACCATTGTTTACAGTAAAACCAATAGGCATACATTTTGGTCAGAAAATAATATGATAAATCTGGCTGCCTAAGTTAAATTAGCTAGCTTAGCCCCCTACGTTATTCTCTCAGAGAAGCTCATTGTGAGCAGTTGTCCTTGTTTCAATCATGTAGAAGGCAAAAATGTGCTGCTAGTGTTAAACCCCCTGTAGCTATCTCTTGGGAGGTAAAGAAGGTTGACTGTGATATAAATTAACTAGTAGGAAAACAATTTAATCAGTCGTTGCCATCAAGGCAAAGGGAAATTAACCGACTGAAGTGGGTAAGAACTAGACTGAAAGTGTCAGAAGAAAGGAGGGAGGAGGACCGGAAATGGATTAAGTTGAGAGAGTCCACCTTTTCTGGGGACTCTCATAAATACTGGTCACTGATAGCAGAATACTGTGAAACTAGAATTAAGGCAGAGACCATTCCAATATCTGATGCAGAATGGTCCCATTATATCTCTCAGTTATATGCCACCAATCCCAATTGTGGGATGTTATTGAAGTTGAGGAATGAGCTCCTTGTTTGGGAAATTATGGCCAGTCCTTCTTTGAGGAGATATAAGGTTTTATTATTAAAAGTGCAATGGGCCGGATGAACTTCTGATATATGTCATCAAACAAGGTATCTGCATGAGCCGTGCAGTTGTACCCGGTGTTCCTATATTGTTATCAGTATAGGGTTATTCCATTGTCCAGGAAAGGTAGCGTAATGGAGCCCCTCATTAAAAAGGGCCCGAAACCTCTCCTTCTAGTTTCAGGCAGATTGCGTTGTTGGTCGAGATCAGCAAACTGTTCACTATGAGCATTCTCCTTCACATACAGGATTGGACATTTGGTAAAAATCTTGTTCCAACAGAGCAAGCTGGCTTTCGTAAGAACTGCAGAACTTTAGACAACATTACAACCCTACAAACACTGATAAATAAGTACCCTGTGAGCAACGGAATGGCCTTATATTCTGCTTTTATTTTTTACCACAGTGCTCGATAGGGTTGACCCTGGGACGCTGTGGAGGTAATTGTTGGCACTGGGATCCCCACGCACTTGCTTAGGTTAATATTTGCTTTTCACTCTTCAACTTGGTCCCAGGTTCTGATGGGAGGGAATCAGGGTCTCTCGAGTAAAGTAGAGACACACAATGGTCTGAAGCAGAGGTGCTTACTAGCGCCCCTCCTTTTCTCCCTCTACATATATAATCTACCTTGCAGAGTCGGACTGTGTAAGGGGGATCCACCTAAACTAGAGGTAATGAGTAGTGGATGTTTACTGTATGCTGCCGATGTTGTTATCCTGGATTTAACACCAATAGGGCTATAGAGGCATCTCTCTGAGTTGGGAAACTATGCTGATGAGCATTTCTTTTAAATAAATAGCCTTAAGAGCAAAGTCATGTTTTTTTCGGTCGAGGGGTGTTGAGTTAGGAAGGGATTGCACTGGTCCCTGGGCAAAGACAACTTGGAAGTGGTGAAGCTGTATCCATGCCTAGATAGAATGTTTTCTAGTAATTATCTAAATAAAGATCACATTAGTCAGTGTAGAAGTAAGGCTATATGTCAACCCTTTTCCATTAGCAAATTATATAAGTGTTGAGGACAAAGGCATTATGACCATGTACTGGCGGTTTATAAGATTAAGATTCTGACTTCATTGAGATATGCCTCTGAGGTAATGGAAGAGGGGCATTTGTCTTCTTTGAGAAAGTTGAAGGGCGAATTTGGTGCCAAATCCGCAATCTGAATTCCTCGGCTGCCCGATTGGCTCTTCGGCTTGAATTTGGACTTCTCTCCATAAATGTGTTTGCAATGACTGCTGCCTTAAAGTTGGGGGGAAATCTACCGAATGGTGAACCAGGGTCCATTCGAGCTGCATTGAAACACAAAATATTTTATTTTCTGAAGGGAAAAAGTACCCTCTTTTTAAATGATATGAAAGCTCTGGACATGTTTACAAAGGGTCAGAATGGCATGGCTCCCCTTCCAAAACTCACCTTAAAATAATTGGGTTAAAAATCAGTCTATGAAGTAAGTCAGAAAAGGGATATTGTGTTGTGTGCTCAATATGCTGGGAATGAGATAATATTTTGGAGAGTAGTTATTTCTAAAAAACCACAACCATAAGTACTATGGAACCTATCCCATGGTGTGCATTGAACTATTTTATTACTAAGGCTGAATCTGCTTCGCTGCGAATTATAAAAGGATCCTGGGAAAGGCTAGCAAAGGAGGCGAGGCTCTGTGACATCTGTGGGAACTGGGTTCAAGATTTAGATCACATGCTTTTTGTATATCCTCATCTTCATTCATTGCAATGCCAATTGGTAAGACCAATGCTTTTAAAGAATAATATAGTTGCGGTAGTGGAGGCGCAGAACTGTTTACAGGTACCACCATCAGAAATAATTGGTGCAAAAAAGTAAAATTTTAATATTTTCTAGAATTATTTGCATTTTTGTAAATATATTCACTCATGAAATTGAGGAATTTGGTATTTTAGGTTTTAAACACTTTTGCACAGCATAAAATAGATTTATTGCATTAAGTTTCTGTATATAATGATAGATGTAATGAATTAGAAGCACTGTATTAGTTTTGCACTTTAAAACACTGTACATTACGTGTTTGTTGTATTTATGGGGCCAACTTAGGGGTCAATTAGAATGTCGGGCGGATTGCCAAACCATGTGGGTGGAGGCGATCCGTCCTACATTCTCTCCTGCCCGCATGCCATTTCCCCCGTAATATTACTATGGCGGGGGGACTCCGGCGGACGGAAAGACCACCCGCCGGTATTCTGCCCAGTCGATGAGTCGACCGGGCGGAAAAGGTTTTAATATGGTGGCGGTGTCTGTTAGACACCGCCATCCATATAACGATCCATGCGGGGATTTGTCTTTCCGTGGTGGCGTTGACGCCACGGAAAGGCATGCGGTCCTTGCCATTGGGGGACCTTAGCGGGCCCCCAGGAATTTTGGAGGATAGGGGGTGCACATGGGGGGTACCTATGATACCCCCCTGCATATGCATGCACAACATGACAGGCACCGCACGGTGCCTGCCACGTTGTGCATGCAAATGCACAACATGCATTTTTGACATTGCGGCGGGTGGTGCTGGAAGCACCGCCCACCGCAATGACAAAAATTGAAGGATGGCCCGCCAGTGTGCCGGGCACATCCTCATCTCCCCAACGGGATCGCCGCACCTATGGAGGGCGGTCCCTTGTCCGCCTGCCATCCTAATGATGTCCTTGCGTTATAATGTAAATTAATTTCCTGCGAATTTGCCCCTTTTCTGTGTATGGAACCTTAGAGTATAGTTGTAAGTCGATTGTTTATTATCTTGTACTTAGAGCTCTGTGTATTGTATATTGTGTGTATCGCTTTTTTAAAATGTCTTTATTGTATTTTATGTGGACCTCTTCAAGTTCAAGATCATAATAAATAAATCTTAGCAATCTTGAGTTTCTAGTTGGCAGAGGTATGCACCCTGTCAAAGCAGGAACCATAATCCTAGTCAGGTTAAGTTACAACACACCTGATCTTCTCCAGTACATTGTAATTAAGGTGGGATAGTCAACATTTCTATTTTTATCTTATTTTATTATGGCTTTGTTTGATAGCACTACAAGCTTTCCCGCTGACCGAATAGTTGGATACTATATCTAGATGTAGCGATATAATTTAGATAATTCGGTCTCTTATTCTCACAGATTGTTTTGGTATGACACTGACCATAATGCATACTATGGTTATGGACAACCTGTGTTGGGTGTCAGTGTTGGCCTGGAGCAGGGCATGGTATAAACTTTATTTTGTATATTACATTTATTGGACAACTTCTTTTGGCTGTCAATGTGGCAGCACTTCATGATATAACATGATGTTGCAGAAGTAACTTCTGTTTTATTATCACAGCTGATTTTATGAATGACAAATGCCTCTGACCACTCTGCATTTACTGGCCAACATCTGTTATTTGTAATTCCTGGCATATAGCACTGCATGACATAATGTGATTTTGCAATAGTAACTTCCGTGTTATTCTCACAACTGATATTTTTTTAATAACATATACCTCTGATCACTCTGCATGCCACTCACATTTTGTGGACCATTCCAAAAGATTGCTAGATTATTTGCAGGAATAACCAAGGTTTTTCCTTGGTTTTGCTCCATATATATTTTTTAATTATGACACTGCACAGAATTTTCCTGATGCTTTGGTCACAAGTGAGTGACGTTTGTCCAATTTGTTGTCAAAGACTGCCATACGTTTGTGGAATGAGGGCTAGGTGTGGGTGTTTGTTCAACGTCAGCACATCAAGAGGTGTAATCCCAAGGTGAGGTGTTTTTGCAGAAGATCACCACATCTGTCTTGTCAGTGTTGAGCCTGAGACAGTTGGATTTCGTCCAGGTAGCAACTTTGACCATGCAGTTTGTGCACTTATTCCTCGCGCTAGGGGTTCTGTCTGAGAGGGACATTACATATGAGAGAATGTTCATGTCATGGGCTTGGATGATGCTGGCTAACGAAGTCATGTATACATTGAAGAGGGTACGGCTGTGGGATGAACCTTAGGGCACTCGGCAGACCAGTTTCTGTACTTACGAGGTGTATAATGTTAGGCTGTCTGTGTTCTTCCAGTCAAGAAGGGACAGATCTAAGGAAGGGCAGGTTGTTGAATGGCAACCTCATGTAGGCCATCGAGATATCCAGCAGGATGAAGACTGCCATCTGGCCAGGATCATGTGGATGTTGTCTGTTTTACCAATGAGTGCTGTTTTGATGCTGTGGATGGCCTGAGTCCAGATTGTGTGGTATTAACCAACTGATGACTGACGTGGTGTTTGGTGAGTCATCTATTGATGAGATTCTCTAACATCTTGTCTGAGAATGGTAGGGGGAAAATTGGTCTGTTTTTGGTGAGCTTGACTTGGTCCGCTGATGGTATATGTGGAAGGACGGTGGCAGTTGTGTGTTTATATGTTTAAGGGAAGGTCGCTGAGTTGATGGAGGTGTTGAAGATGGGGGTGAGAGCTTCACTTATTGGGGTGAGTCCCTTGATGATGGTGTGGTGGGTGCAGTGGTCTGTCAGGGTACCAGAGTGGATTGATATCATGGTGACAACTGTCTTGTCTGTGGTGCTCGTGTACTACGTGGTCAGGGTGAGATAGGAGGCTTGCAATGAAGTTTTTGGGTCCATCGACGGTCGAACTTGCCATATGTATCTATGATCTTGTTGCAGAAAAAAACGGAGAGCTTTTTGCAGAGGTCCTGCAAGAGGGTGATGTTGCTAGTGGTGAGTATAGGCACCATGAAATCTTTGACAATGATAATGATTTTGTTGCTGTTTCTGGGCTGCATTGATACAGTCCGTGAGTGCTGTGAGCTTGGTGTTCTGGATTTGTTTGGGGTAGGGTCTCAGAGCAGATCGGAGGATGTCCATGTCTGCAATAACCAGGCTCATTCTTCACATGCTCTCTAGTTGTTTGCGGTGCTGCTTCATAATCCTGTGTACCAGCTGATTTGCTTTCTTGTCTTTGTTGCTTTGCCACGCTTGATGGGGACCAACGAGTTGGTGCAGGTGGTGATCCAGCCATGCCCTCAACCTCGGTAGCTGCTGGCTTAAAAAGACCTATGCACTTTGTTTAATCAGGTTGCCATTTAGTACTTACAAAAGGTAAATGATTCTTATACTCTCGTGAAAAAACACACAGCCTGTGCTTCCATGCCTCCTTATCAGATCATGTTTATGGAAATGAGTGCCCACTTCCGTTGTTTGAATTAAAAACTCACTACAAGGGCATACCCAATTTAAACATACTTTAATTGTTGTATTGTCTCAACAGTGTACAACAATCAACTAAGTCTTTAATTATAGGAATGCACCAAAGTTAGAAAACTATTTTTGTACAGTGTCTTCTTGGGTACATAGAATCACAGAACATTAAACTGTCATTCACATGTTAATGCTAATTTTGTACAGGAATTTATTCTGGACCTCGCTTTGCAGAACACCGCTTGAATGATCCCATTAGCCTGTATTGTTCAATCGTTAGTAGCTTTTTAGAAATTCAGTCCAAAGCGCGATGGCTAAGGCAGCCCTCGATCTGACATAATTGGTACATTGTTTTATTGCATCAGACTTTAATTGGAAGAATACATCTTGATATATTGTGACACATCCTTGCACTCAGCGCTTCAGGACAGCAGACTTTAATAGGAATATCATGGCCTCTGCATAGACATCTTTGGAATAAAAATGGGCTTGTTTCTAAAACAGATTTTATTAAAGTGAACTAAACCCGTTGTTCTTCTACTTTCATTCAAGTACCATAACTAACTTTCCTTTCTTCGTCTTCTTTGTCCCCTCATTTTACTTTTCTTCTTATTTACCCTTCTCATATGTTCTCACAGGTTGGAATTTGTATTTACTGATTCTTGCTTTAATTTATGTATCCAGGCAAACGTTGCATTGTCATGATGATGATCCCATATGTTCAGTGGATCGAATTGTTATCGACTGAAGCACTCTGACCCGTGTGATTATGCAAAAAATAAATCTTGGGTGCAGTAGTGTTGTCCTTACCAAGAAGTGTGACTTTTGATTTTATGTAATTCTTGATATCACAAAAGATTTTTTGCCTGTTGGTTTATATGATACCTGTCCTGGTGTGCCCAGTAGGGGTATACACTGCTACAAAACAATTTACATTTTTATACAAATTACTTTTGTTTAAATAATTGACTGATTACCTTCTGGGCATTAATATTGTGTACCTAGATTATTTCTGACTTCTATGCACGATTAGGGAACTTTATTCCTCATAGCTTTCAAAAATTGACAATACTAATATAGCAACGCTACATCCAACTTTGTCAGTAAATAAGGAGAGAGGATGTAGCCTTACGGCTAGAGCAGTCGACCACAAAGCTGGGGAACCGGGTTCGAGTCTCGGCAACGATTCTAAACAGCCTGTGATCAAATCACTTTATCTCCCCGTGCCTAACAAAAATGAATGTGTCCTTCTGTAACGAAACAGGTGCTATGTAAAGCACTCTGATACTCGGGTCTAGTTCACGCTGTATAAAACTCTAAAAATAAAATACGATTTATCATTGCCATTCTAATCCTTCTAAATCAGGAGTTACAGCTTACTTGTGTAACAAAGAATACCCATTGTTAACCTATTAGAAGGGGTAGGACTCACAGTAGTGAAATACACATGTAGGTGTATTTCACTATCAGGACATGTACAACTTAAAAGTACATGTACTACCTTTTACTTACACAGCACCCTGCCCCATGGACTACCTAGGAGTCTAACTTATGGGTGATGTATATGTAGTAAAAGAGGAGTTTAAGACTTGGTAAGGGGTTTTAATTGCCAAGTCGACATGCAGTGTAAACTGCACACAGAGGCTCTGCAGTGGCAGACCTAAGACTTGTTTTAAAGGGCTACTTGTGTGGGTGGCAAAATCAGTGCGGTAGGCCCAATAATAGGATTTAATTTACATGCCCTCAGCATAGGTAATGCTCTCTACTAGGGATTTACAGGTAAATTAAATATACCAATTTTGGATAAGTCAGTGAAACCGTGTTTAGGGGAGAAAGCACATGACCTTTGGCTTTAGTTAGCAGTGGTAAAGTGCTTAGAGACCTAAAGCCTTCAAACATGAGTTCAGAAAAAGAGGAGGAGGAAGGCAAAATGTTTGAGGTGAACCTTCAGAGAGGGCCATTTTAAAACAATAGAGCACCAATTAGGCACCTACACGAGAAAACCTGCCTTCATGGATGCTATTTCACAGATACTGCACAAGGTTCTTTTGTCACCCACACCAGGATGGCAATAAGACGTAAACACAATGATGCGAAAGTAGGAGTACAAATACAAGGCACATTTAAGCTTTTCAGTTACACTTGTTAAAAAGTGACTTTGAAAAGTTTATGAGCTACAGTACCACTTTGAAATAGATGTTCACGTCTTAACCATAGGATATGGGCACTGTATTGAATAGAGAGTCTACACAACATGGGGTCAATTAGGAAGTTTTATTGTCATGGAAGGAAAGCACCTTAACATGCACCCGGCTAGCTCCCAACAGTCGCTAACTGTCCCACCAAGAACCTTTCCATCACCCACATTCCGAGAACCTGCCACCCTCCAACAGTCTGTACTGATATGCCACTAAGAACACTGCACACCTTCCCCTTTAAAAACAAAACAAGAATAATTCTAATACAAAACTATTTACAAATACAATATCAAGAAAAATTAATCCACATATTAGGACTACCTTAATACTGAACACAATCATTAAATTTCATGGGAATCCTCTTTACTCGTGTACTTTCCCTCACCTCCATATTTTGCCCTTCCTTGATAGTAGTCGTCAAAATGTTTCTCATCATTCATCACACTAGTACTTGAAATTGTACCACGTGTCCTAGACATCTCATGCTCTACACCTTCAAGATCAACACTTCTAGGTACTATTAAACCATTACTCATACCACTGGGACCTGTGATTAGCTCACCAGCATCACCAGACTTACCCACCTATATTCCCTTCCTGATACTACTCTGTGACCCTCCATGTTGTCAAAATCGTCATACACATCAACACACATGTCACCATCCACCACATCTGTCAATCTACCTCCTTTCACCGAAACACCTTTGCACACAGAAATGTGTCTGAAATTCAGTTATATGCCTCCCTCTAATCTCACTGCTTTACTGAAAATTTCAACCATCTTCACTGGATCCGACCCTTTAGTCAACTTCCTGTTAAACACCCCCCCTTTCTCACCCATACCATATCACCAGCCTTCAACTTCGACTCCACAGCTGAAGCCTTGGAGCTACTTACCCTAATTTTTCTCTGCTAACTCTCCACACGCTCCCTGAGTTTAGCAAAATCAATTTCTGTACCATATACATTTTTCACCTTCAATCACCACATCATCAGTTTAGACACTGGCCTCCTGCACTGTAACACCTCAAACAGGGACAACCTGTTATCCAAATTTATTGACATTTTGTATGTTAATAAGATAGCCCTCAAAGCTTTCCTCCACTGTAAACCACTCTATTCTTAAACCATTCTGTTAAAGCGTTCTACTTGATCATTGGCCTGAGGGTGATCATTAGATACTCTTTTGTGTAGAACACCACACCTTCTTAAAAAACTGTCCATTTCCTTGCTTGCAAATTGTGGCCCATTGTCAGATATAAGTTCCTCCTGTATCGCTTAATGACAAAAAATGTCTTCCAAAAATTCAATGACCTGCAAGGATATAACCTTTTCTACCATATTCAACTTCAGTCATTTGGTGAAATAGTCCACTTCTCCATGGCATACACATCCATACCAGGTAACATCTCAAATGGCCCCAATATGTCAATACCTAATCTCCGTCAAGGACCTTGAGAATATTTAATAGGACTTACATCAACAGCTAACGGCTAGGCAGACTTACCACTTTTCGCACAAGGACTGCACTCCCTAACCCAATTTTCAGCCATACTGGTGGCCATCTATGCCAGGCCACCAGTAGAATTCACATATTTGTGGTAGACAAGCCCATATGATCTTCAGGAGCCAAACTGAAAATGGATTCCCTTAATTTCTGTGGCGGAACAATTTTGTCACCTCTAATGACTATACCATCAGAAATCATTATTTCCACCCTGACTTTGAAAAATTAGGCCACCTCACCGCTCAATTTTCTCTTCTCTGGCCAACCTTTGCACAAATATGTTTGAGGCTCCTTTAAAACGGAATCAACTTGCATGGCTTCTCTCCATCTTTCTTCAGATATGGTCTTAGTTGCATTCTAATTTACACACCAATTTTTAACATCCAGGGTGTATTCACATAACATTCCACATCCTCCTTCACATTGACTCCATCCATAACCGGTAACCGTGACATACAATCTGCATGTATATTAGCACTCTCAGGGACATATTCCACCACACACTGATATTCTTGCAACTTGGAAGCCAACCTCAATAACCGAGCTGTTAACATTATTCCACCACTTGCAGCAAACATATTGACCAATGGCTTGTGGTCCATTCTCAGTACAAACTTCGTCCCCCAGAAGAACTAGTGAACATCTTGTACTGCCTATGTGCAAGCTAACAATTCTTTCTCTCTGGTTGAATAATTGCACTCTGAAATATGCAACATCCTGGAGGCATGTGATACTACCCATTCACCCAATTTATTTTTCTGCCCCCAACCTGACACTACTAGCTTCCACTGACACAATGCATTCTCTACCAACCACATATGATTTTTAAAATGGGTCACCTACAATCTCCTTAGTTCAAAAGCCATCTGTCGGCTATCGCCCAATACATAGTTAGCATTTTCCTTTAGCAATTGCCGCAAAGGATGCACTTTAGTAGAATAGTCCTATAAAATTTCCCATAATATTCTGTCAGCCCCAAAAAAGACAGTGGTTGATCCTTTGAGACGGGTGCAGGAGAATTCAAAATGATTTCCACATGGTTGTGCTTAGGTCTAATGTCCTCCCTTGAGATTTTATGCCCCAAATACTCCACTTTCTCCTGCCTGAATTTGCATTTAGAGAATTTCTAAAAGGCTGCGCGCCGCGATGCGTAGTTCTTTGTCGGAGATGTGCTGCACAGTGGCAGTTCTGATGAAGTCATTAATGGGGTTTTTGATGCGAGGTCTTGTGTCATCATCAAGGAGGCCATCGATGGAGGTTTGTGATCTGAATTCCTGCATTGTGGATGCGTTGGGTAGTAGCAGTTCCAAGGGGCTGCGATGCAAGGTCCTGTGTCAGAGATTCTACTTTACTCAAGTTCTGTTTATTGTATATCAGAAAAGCAAATCATGTACATCACGGTGTCAGCATTGGTGCATAGGGACAGTCCTGTCCGGATAACAAAGTGACTTAAGACATATCTGCACAAGTGATTAGGCAGCAACAACACAACATCAAATATGTGTAAGATACAGTAGGCAGCAATGAAATAGCATTTGATACATGCACAATAAATTGTCTGGCGAAACCTCATAACTTAATACGCAACTAAAAACAAGAGAGGAGGGAATGAAAGATTCATATAGAAATCTAAAGAGTCCATAAGAAAACATGGCAAATACAAGTCAGGGTCTGCTGCAGGGAGTGCATGTGAAGGGGGGATGACATCATGCATGGGGAGAAGGGTATGGTATTTCCCTCAACACAGAAATAGCCCTTACAGTAAAGTGGAGTACTAAGGGCAATTTTATTAAAATTGCTGGAGCATCTGGAGTTTCACTGGGCTAAAGCAAGTGAACTCTATGCACATGAGATAGTAAATTAGGGGCTTCCACAGATATAAGAATTTTTTATCTGTTTTTGCTAAATTGTGTGATATCCGTTCAATTGCTCGAATCTGTCAAATGTGGGTAGACCATGGCAATATTGAGGGAGGGCCTGTCTGCTTCCAAATGAGTGCTATAAGTTGTCGCACCGCTAAGAGCAGGTAGCTGATGACCTTCCAGTCTGCATGTGTCATTGCGGCTAGGTCCGGGGGTCGGATGCCCAAAATAACTGTGAAATGTGAGAAAGGAAGAAGGTAGTCTACAATATCTTTACTATGGCCCACTTTCTCCTTCCAATATGTGGTAATTACTTTACACGACCACCAAATATGGCAGAAGTCCCCCACGTCCCCAGTGAAACGCCAGCAGAGAGGGAAAGTACCAGGGTAGATAGTGGAGAGACGGTCAATGTGTGATACCATTGAAGCATCAATTTGTATGCTGTTTCTCTGAGAGAGGGTTCTGGGTATATCTTGCCACAGCGTCTCCCATTGTTTGGGCGTTATATCTTCCTTGGTGGTGTTGTGCCACGTTGACTGATAATTATGGGTGAGCATTGGTGAAGAGCGCTGAAGCATATGGTAGGTGTTACATATTAGGCCTCTCGAGCCATTACAGGCTCAGACAAGCTTTTCAAAGAGAGTGTAAGAACGAATGGCCTCCAGGTATACCAAGAGGTGTTAAGCCCAGTACCGCAGTTGGGAGTCCGGGAGCCATAAGGCATCCATAAGCTGGTAGTCCACTCGGCATTGGTCAAAGGACTTCATGACATCTCCTGTGAAGAGGTCATGGAGAGTACAACATTCCCCATCATTCAAAAGGCGGAATGAAAGAGGTGAGAGAGCTGGAGGAAAGTCCGAGTTTTGCGCTATAGGGGGCATATTATCAAGAACTGCGTTAAAATTATCGCCGCTTTAGCGGCAGGAAACTGCCGCTAAAGCGGCGATAATGGGCTTGATAATATGCCCTTGAGAATTCCAATAGAAGCCCAGGTTCACACCAGAACATGGGCTTCTATTGGAATTCTCAAGGGATTATTATCAAGCCCATTATCGCAGCTTTGGCGGCAGTTTCCAGCCGCTAAAACGGCGATAATTTAAACGCCGTTCATGATAATATCCCCCTAGGTGTGTTTGGGAAGGGGAAGGTAGTCAGACCTTTCTTGAGGGCTACTTTGTCCCAAATATCGAGTTCCATCCAAGTGGGGGTGGTAATGTATACACCACATTGTCGGGTGTGCTTGGGAAGCCAGGCCAATTCCCACAGTGACCGACACACCACCACTTCGTCCATGTGGAACCAGTGCTTCTCACTCTCTCGGACCACCCACTTGGAGATGTAACACAAGTGGGCCGCCATTTAATATTCAAGAAAATTAGGGCATGCCAGGCCTCCCCTATTCCGTGGGGGCATCAACAGTGCATTGGCTATCCATTGTTGTCTTCCATTCCAAATAAAGGTTCAGACGTTGTAAGCGCAGAATATCATCCTGTGGAATCGATGTGGGCAGGGTCTGGAATAGATAAAGGACCGGCTGGAGCACATTCATTTTTACAACGTTCAGACACCCCAACCAGAAGATATGAAGGGACTTCAACCTCTGAAAGTTAGCCAAGATGGAGAGGCGAAGGTGAGGCCAGTTAGCCCAAGAACAGGAGGAAAGCGTGTGGGTGATGTTGAGGTCCAGGTATCTAATGATGTCCTGAGACCACTGAAAGGGTGCAAGGTGTTGCAGGGCCGGAGGTTCTTGATCGGGGCTAGTTAAGTTGAGCACAGGTGACCTGGCCATATTGACTTGAAAGCCAGAGACTGCCTCGTAAGCCTTTAGGATGGTCACAACACTTGGGAGGGAGACATTGGGTTGAGAGAGCATGAGGCGGAAAGAGACTGATCTTGTGTGGTTGGACACCAAAAGGAATGCCTTTCACTGTGTCTGTGTTGTGAACTGTGATGGCAAAAGGCTCAACCACAAGGATGAATGGTTACAGAACACGTGATTTGTCCATTAACCCTGACATTGGCCACCACTACCACATACAAGGCTATTATCTTGGAGATCAAGCCCGGCCCCAGCCCAATCTTTACTAACACAGCACGGAGGAAGGCCAAGTTTACCCTATCAAAGGCCTTCTCCGCAGCCAATGAGAGGAGGCATGCTTGGAAATTATAACAGTGCAATTTTTCAACTAAGGAAGCTATGCGACGGACTTGGTCTGTGCCCTGTCTACGGCGGGTTGATAAAGCCCAAGAGATAGGGTTCGAGTGCAAAGGACAGTATGTTTGTGTTCGCATTGAGTAGGGCTATGGAATGATAGGAAGAGCACGAGGTAGGTTCTTTGCCTGTTTTGGGTATGAGAGAGATTTTGGCAGAGGCCATCGGGGGTGTGAGTCCTGTTTCGTGTGTGAAGGAATTAAATAGCCGCACAAGGTGATCTTATAAGTGGGGTAAAAATAGCCAATAAAAATGAGGTGGGAGGACATCAGGCCCTGGTGTTTTACCCAGGGATAGAGACCAGACCACCGCACGTGATCGATTCATCAAAGAGTTCTGCATGGCGTGGATGTAGAGGCTCCCATTCACAAGTGTCAAAGTATGTTTTGATCACCTCAGGGGGTGTATCGTCCCGAGAGTATAACATTTAATAATAATCATGTAAAGCCTGAAGTTTGTCTCGTTTTTTTATCGTTAATCCCCTATCATCTGTCCGCAACTTAGCAATATGTGTCTTAGCACACTCCTGATGAAGTCTAGAAGACAGGAGTCTGCCCACCTTATTGCCCCCTCGTAGTAGCACTGTTTCAGTGCCAGGAATGCATGTTCAGCCTTTCCCTTCCGGTGAGTGCGAAGTTGGCTGCGCAGTACAGCAAGCTGCTCTTTAGTTCAGTGGGTGGGGGTGGCTTTGTCCAGTTGCTTCATTTGATAATTTCCACTGTCAGGCTAGATTCTACAAGTATGGCCTCCCATCTTCAGACAATGGCAATAGATGTGATTGTACCCTGGATAGAGGCCTTAAACCCATCCCAGAGAGTGTGTAGAGAGGTTTTTGGAAGAGTATTAGGAGAGAAGAAATTGGTAATACCCTTGGGTATCTCAGCCACATCTACTGGATATTGTAGGAGGTGTGGGGCAGGCACCAGGATGGTCAGGCTCCTTGGGGAAATCTACTGCCCATTCACATCAGCTCTAGGTGCGCGTGGTCAGAAACAGAGACGTCTGAAAGCTCTTTTGTGTCCAGAGGTCAAAGGTGGGAGTGAGTGACTAAAGCGAAGTCTATGCGGGAGTAGGAAGTATGGACGTGTGAGTAAAAGGAGTAATCCAGCGTTTCAGGGTGTTTGTAATGCCATGGGTCTACTAAGTCCAGATTCTTGATCTCACGTTTAAGATGACATGACCCCTACATGGTGAAATGCAGCTCTGCTGTGGTCTAAAATGGGATCCCACGCCAGATTAAAATCTCCACATATGATAATGTCACCTTTCACTCCCTCTAATTGTTCCTATAAAATGCATCTAATGTAAGTGTCTAGTGTGGCATTCAGTGCATATATGTTGAGCAATGTGAGCCTCCACTGTCCCGGAAGCAGATGTAAAGCCAGGTACCAACCCTCCACATCCTGGACCACCTTCGTGACAGATGTGTAGAAGCCTGCTTTGCAGATAATGCCCACCCCAAGCATTTTAGTATTTGCATATGCCCAATGGCACCTGGCATATCTCTGATGTGCCATGCGGTGGTGACCGGTTCCCAGCAGATGGGTCTTCTGCAGAAGGACAACATCAGGGTCATGTTGCAGTATGCATTGCCTGATTTGCTTGTGTTTGTTTGGGGAGTTTAAGCCCTGCACTTTCAGAGATGTCAATTTAGTTTCTCCCAGCATAGACATAAAGCAGATGTGTAAGTGAGGTGCTCTACATTTGGAGAAGAGATAGACCTGTATGGGAAGAATTCATCACTGCCTAACCTGTCCCCAGAAGGAGGCAGCCTGAAGAAAACCCAAAGGTAGCCCGTAATACTGTGAATCCATGATGCAGAGCCATGAAAGAGGAGGCTATATTCATCTGTTCCCCGCCACTCCTGATGTTGAGCGTGACAATTATCACATGCGGTAGACCCACCGATAGAAGTTGACCTGAAAAGGAAAACAAAATACAACAAATAGAAACAACGGGGCAACAGGATCCAGCAGCGACTTCCACGACTTTTGAAGGCCGTCACCTAGCTGCTCCAGAACTGCTAGAGGAATCACCCTCCTGGGGTAATATCCAATATGCTTCAAAGTAGGTGCGGGCCTAAATTGGCCCATGCCTAGTCTTGCAGTGCAGCCAACCAGTGTGATTCATGCGCATGCTCGAATATGTGCACGTCATCAATGGGTGTGTGAAAGAAGACGAAAGAACGGACGGGGATAGCGGTGGCAGCCATCTTGAAAGGAGGAAACGTTCATAAAGTAGTCAACAATAGAATACATTTATGTACACTTTCTGTTAAGAGTGGGCCAATTTGAAAAAAACAAATTAGTCACAATGTCATTACAGGAATTTACATGAAAGAATTGTTAGTAAAATAAGAAGGCACTCTGAAAAATACTTCTTTATGTAATAAAAATTGTTGTCCAAGGTCTGTTTAAGAATCAAGGGCATAAGCTTGCCGCACTAGATCACAGTACAATGACTATGCAGGACAAACAGAAACCAGAGATGGCCATATAGGGGTAATTTCATCAGACCAAGTGGGGACATCCCTATGACAGCAGGATGTTTTTCGCTGAGGTGAAGGGGGTTTGCAGTAATCAAGGTCATTAGTCCATAGTTATATCAGGGAGGTCGAGTCCTCCATTTTGTTCAAATCAGTGTATAAGTTGTTTGTTATATCCTACTTAATTGAATAACTTGTAGTCCAGCCCTGCTGCCACTAGCTGCTCAGCCAGAGCGTGAGATGGTCATAGAATGTTGGTGTGCCTGTGATGCATGGAATGCCTGGGTGTCTGAGTGGATGAGTGTTGGCAGTTGAAGATGGGCTGAGCAGCTAGGGAGGCTGCTCCTGGTGGGGCTGGTACCACACTAGGCTGGTTGGAGTAGAGACAGATGTAACCTGAATTGGAGACTGAATAAAGATGGCTTAAGAATACCTTCTGGCTCCAGGTGTCTTTCTACAGAGATCCCAATATTTATTATTCCTTAGTATCCATTTGAGTTCCTCCTTGTTAAGAATGGCGCAGATGTCAGTGCCTCTGGGGTATGGTTTCACAAGGCTGATGACTTGCAATTAAATGTCATTCTCCATGTGTCCTTTTTCGTAAACTGCTCAACCAATGTCACATTGGGTACCTTGCATCGTAGACGTCTCCTCTGTTGACATATTTGGATTAAAATCTTTTAGGTAGTTTGACCAATGTAGAATTGGTTGCCAGGACATAGAATGGCATATACAACATTCCTAGTATTACAGTTAGAAAACTGGTTCAAGGAGATTTTAATTTTCCTGAATACACATTCTTTACTTTCAATGGAAAATTGACAGACACTGCAACCTCCACATTTGAAGTGTCTGGCCTAAGGGGCCAATCCCCATATATCAGTAAGAGTTTGGGTAGTCTTTTTAGGTGGTAGGCAAGCACTTACCAGATGGTCTCTGATATTCCTATTTTTCCAAAATGCAAATAGAGTGCGATCAAATGTAAGATCTCTAGCATGAATACAAGCCAGTGTTTTAAGATGCATTTCTTGACCTGATTAGATACAGGGGAAAGTGTAGTTACACACACACTAGGCCAACACTTTCTTTTTTGGCCTTAGGAGTAAGTAGTGCTTCTCTATGACAATACCATGCTCTTTTTAAGGATGTTCTGATAACTTTACGTGGGTAGCCTTGAGTCATGAGTTTGTTGGCCAAGATATTGGCTTCATCCAAGTAGTAGAACAATTTATTTTTATGCTGAGAAACTGGGAGAATGATAATGAGTCCCTCAAGGCCCATGGCTGGTGGCTGGTGTAATAGAGGAGAGTGTTGCTCTCAGTGGGGTTTTGAAGTAATGTGGTATACAGCTCACCTGCAGCAGATTTAATACGTAGGTCCAGAAAAGCTATTTCAGAATAGCTATGTGTGAGTGTGAATTTTAATCCATTGCAATTAACATTAAGCCAACCATGGAACTCAGAGAGAGTTGCTTCATTGCCATGCCATATCATGAAAATATTGTCAATGTATCTCTTCCACATTGTGATATTGTTCAGGAAAGGGTTTACGTGTGAGAGAATCTTATTGACTTCAAGGTCGCCCATATACAGTATAGACCAATTTAAGAGCAAAAACTGCGCCCATGGATGTACCTTTCACTTGCTGAAAGAACTGACTATCAATTGAAAAAAGTTACTTGTCAGACAAATACTGTGCAAGTGTAAGATAAATCATGTGGGGACTGATTAGGTAAGTGCTCTAGAATTGAGGATTTTTTCAATAACATTTAGACCCTCCTTCTGCGGAATATTAGTGTAGAGGGATTCTACATCCAAAGTACAGAAAATACCGTTGTAAGGGTCAAAGGGCAAATGTTCTACTAGGTTGATCATATCCATTGTGACCCTGATGTAACATCGCATGCAGGTATTAATTCTTTAATAAAGGAATCCACGTACTGACCAAGTAGTTCCAAAATAGAGCCGCAACCAGACACTATTGCGCAATCACGAGGTGTGTCAATCCTTTTATGTATTTTGGTAAGCGTGTAAATACTGGTGTCCTGGGGACCTTGTGTTAAGGAGCAGAAACTCATTTGGACTTAGAAAGCCTTCTGTTTTGCCATTGTCAGTGATGTTGTGAATCAGACTTCGGATGTCATGAGTGGGGTCAGACCCTAATGTTACGTAGTGATCTGTATTAGACAGTTGTTTGGGAATCTCAATTTTGTATGAGTCAATATCTTGAACGATGATCCCACCACCCAAAGCAGGCTCAATAGTAGCATTTAATTTACAGGGTCTGGGTGCATGCAGTACCACTTTACTATGGACTTAAAAGTAAATTAAAAGTGGCAATTTGGTGTAAGCCAATGTTACCATGTTTTAGAGTGACCACACACACTTTAGAACTGGTTAGCAGCATCTCCATGGCAAACAAAAATGAGATCAGAAAAAATGTAGGCGTAAGGGAAAAAGTTAAGGGGAAGACCACCCTGTGGCTGACAGGTCTACAATGACTTTGATATGAAGTTGTGATTTCTTTTGTGTGGTCCTAAATCATGTAATTTGTGGTGGCCTATTTGAAAGAATGAGGTATTAATTAGTGACAGTAATGGTTGCTTAGCATACCGCAACTGACAAATGTCAATGCTCTGACAGCTGATAATCATAGCCAAAAAATGTCTTTAACTGACACTTCTTCTCTCAATTTTTTTGTTTCTTCAGTAATATTGAGAAGTCACTAATTTAATGATTAAACATAATTTTATGGAGTATATTTTTTCTCAGTGAATTCATTTTTAAATGATATATATTCACTTAGGGGTTCGTAGCTAATGCACAATGGGGATGGATGTGTGAGATCGGAGCTCTGGACCTGAGCTGCTCCCAACACCGAAAATCCAAACAATTGGGGAATGCTTCCACTTTAAACCACACAGACCTGCTACTGTGGACATCTTGGCACCCCAAATTGCCTGAAATTAAGGCTCCTTTCTAACGTATGCCCAACTTTAATCACTGAAGTGAGTTCCAGGATGAAGGACATTTCTAAACCCAAGATAGCACTGATCATCGCTATGCCATGCCCGGCTCATTGAAAAGTGGAGCAGCTGTGTTATACCTGGCATCATTGGTGTGGGTTTCCCCTGTTTGAAAATACCCCTTCTAGAAAGTAGGTATTTTCTTGCCTAACCATCCAGTGTGCCTCTGCTAGGTTGTGTATTGACTGTCTGGCTTTGGAGTGACAGTGGTTGGGGATGTGCATTCTGTTCAGACAGCCACTTAGGAGGTTAAAGTTTGTCCTGCCTTTTCAGGGTGAGTCAGGGCTGGGTTGAATAGACCTGGGCTTCATTCAGAGTAGGGGGAGGAGATTTCTATCACACCTGATTGGTCCTTGTCTGCAAAGGACAATGCTGTCTCCATCTCCTGCCAGGAATCTGCACCAGTGAGGATAGAACTGGTTTTGGCTGGGCAAAGACACTCGACTGCTTTCAGAGAACAAAGGATGTTGTATTATAAAAAGAGGAGACCAGACCCGAGACTTTTAGATCACTTCTGGAAATAAAGAGGTACCTTTGCCAAGGAGAAGAGCTGGGGAAACTGATGAGGAATACTGCCCCTGTGCTGTTTGCGGTCTGGGGTTCGCCTGCAGTGGCTACTGTGAAAGGAGAAGGACTTTGCTTGAGGAAGATCTCCAAGGTCTTGAGTAGAGCTTGCCTTCTGTTCTGAAGTCTCTGGGACACAAATACTTCACCCCCATCCCCCCTCTGAACTCCTTTGCTGGGAGTTCTGACCTGCTGGGTGGTGCTTGCCAGTGTTCTGGGCCTCTGGAGGTTGTTTTGGAACTGGAAACTGCAATAACTGTCAAAATCAATGCATCGCCTGTTTCCGACGCATCTCAGCGGTGCAAGACAATATTTCTAATGCATTGCCGCCACTGAAGAATCGATGCAGTGCCAGCTCGTGACTGAAGTCTCTGCTGTGTGAAGAATCCTGTGCACCGATCTCGGACGTCCGAGATAACCCCGCACCGATTCTGATGCAGGCCGGTTGGAGAATAACCGATGCATTGAATGCATCATTGGGGGACGCAGCAAGAAACTGATACAGCACCACCCCATGCAGTAAGAAACCAATGCATCGCCTCCTCTCAGGAACTGACGCATCACCTCCTCTCCGGTAAGGAACTGACACATCACCTCCCCTGCGCAGCAGTAAGGAACCAATGCATCACCTCCCCCAGAGCAAGGAACTGATGCATCATCTTTCCTGAGTGTAAGGAATCGACGCATCATCTTCCCTGTGACCCTTTTTGCCTACTTTTTTGACGCATCCAAGGTACTTTGTGTAAAAGTGATGCATCCCACATTTTCTTGGAACAGAACTGTTTCTACCTTTTAAGAATCATAATTTTAGTACTGTATTTTGGATTTTTTTCATTTGGTCTTGTTTTGGTTTAGATAAAGAATACTTATTTTTCTAAACTGGTGTGGTGTCCATTTGTAGGGTTTTCACTATATTACTGTATGTGTTCACAAATGCTTTACACGCTGCCTCTGAGAATAGCCTGTCTGCGTGTGCCAAGCTACCAAGGGGGTGAGCAGGGGTTATTGTAGAAGTATATCCCTCTTACCCTGACTAGGAAGAAGGGTTCCAACTTGGACAAAGGTACCTACCTCTGCCAACTAGAGACCCCCTATTTCTGACAGGCTGGAAATTCTCCTGAAACATGAACAGAGATAAGAGAGCTCAATACCAAAGCATCAGTGTTAGACCTGGCACCATTGGTGTGGGTCTCCCTTCCATTTTCGGCTGTTGCCTCCTGTGTTTTTGCTATGTTTTTGCTGGTCTAGATGCTTTGGGCACTTTGCCACTGCTATTCACTGCCAAAGTGCAAGTGCTCCCTATTTTAAATTGTTTGAATGGATTAGTGACTTCATGTTTGGAATATTTGATTTACTTGTCAGATCCTAGTACATTGCACCATGTGTGCCCAGGGCCTGTAAATCAAATGCTGCTGGTGGGCTTGCAGCACTGATTGTACCACCCACAGATGCAGCTTGTAAAATGTGGCTCAGGCCTGCCATTGCAAAGCCTGTGTGCAGTCTGGGACTGCCATGTCGACTTGGCAAGTGCACACGCTTGCCAGTCCCTAAACCTTCCCTTTTCTACATGTTAGTCACCCGAAGGTAGGTCCAAGAAACACCTGTGGGCAGGGTGTATTGTATGTGAAAGGTAGGATATGCCCTGATGTGTGGGGCATGTCCTGATAGTGAATTACAGCCAATTTTGTTTTCCCTATTGCAAGACTATCTGTTCCCATAGGCCAGAATGGGCAGTTTGATTATAACATCTTATAATCCTAACTGACCCAGGGAACAATGTAGAAAAGCGAGTTTAGTAAGCCTGAACTCAGAATGTTAAAATACATCTTTTAGTGTGGGTGAGTTTTACATTCTCTGTTTGAAAATACCACTTTTAGAAAGTAGGTATTTTCTTGCCTAACCATCCAGTATATCTCTGCTGGGTTTGTGTATTCCATGTCTGGTTTGTAAGTGACGGGGGGTTGGAGAGGGCTTTGGCTCCAGCAGTCTGATGAGTAAGGGCTGGGCAGAATGGGACTTGGGTTGAAAAGAAAGTAGGGGAGGAGATTTCTTTTCACTTGCCTGAGCCTACATTGAATCAAGAGTAGGGGGAGGAGATTTCCTTTCAGCTACCTGGGCCAGGTCCTCTTTTAACAATGCTGTCTCCACCTCCTGCCAGGAAGCTGCACCACGGAGGACAGAACTGGTTTTGACTAAGTACAGACACTCTCTGCCTTTAGAGAACAAAGGATTTTGTAGTATAAATATTGGGGCCAGAACATTAGATCACTTCTGGGAATCAAGACAAACCTTTGTCTAGGAGAGAAACCCAGAAAGCTGAAGGAGGAGACTGCCCCTGTGCTGTTTGCTGTTTGCGGGTTGGCCTGCAGTGGTTACTTATTGCCAAGGAAAAAAGAAAAGGAACTTCATGTGTACTTTATCATCTTGAGGAAGATCTCCAATGGCTTGAAGCTGAGTTTGCCTCCTCTTCTGAAGTCTCAGGGATACAAAGTCTTCACCACCAGCTCCCCTGAATCTACTTAATGGGAATTATACCTGCAGAGAGGTACCTGCTGCTCTTTTAGGACCTCTAGAAGACTGTGTTTCGCTGGAAGCTGGAAGCGCGACTCAGCAAGGAAGAAGCGCATCGCCGCCGCAGATGTTGCGTCGCATCACAGAAGAAGTGCATCACCGCCACAGCTGTTGCCATTGCATCACTGAAGAAGCGTGTCGCCGCCGCAGCTGTTTGCCATGACATCACTGGAGAAGAGTGCCACTGCCGCAGAGGTTGCGTCGCATCACCGAAGAACCATGTCGCAGGGCCTGTGGCGGCTCAAGAAACCACCGATATCACCACACGGCCGCTGGGCGTGCATGCATTGCATGCAAGTCAACGCACCCCATCAAAGATGCCGTCTTGTCGCATCGCACCGGATCGTCGCATCACATCAAGGTGCCATCTTGTCTCATTGTAACCAGGACGCAGTAAGAAATCGAGCATCAACTCCCCACGAAGTAAGGAAGTGACGCATCATCTCCCCTGCACAGCAGTAAGGAACCGACGCATCACCTTCCCTGTGACCCTCTTTGTTTGCTTTGTGTAACGCATCTAAGGTACTTTGAAAGTAAAGTGTTTCATTTACCATCTACATTGAACTAAGCTATTACTACCATTTAAAAGTCATATTCTTGATATTGTATTGTGGATTTTTGTCGTTTGGTCTTGTGTTAAGTCTAGCTAAAAATTACTTATTTTTCTAAAAACTGGTGTGGTGTCCATCTGTAGTGTTTTCACAGTATTATTGTGTGTGCTCACAAATGCTTTACACACTGCCTGTCTGCTCATGCCAAGCTACCAAGGGGGTAAGCAGGGGTTATTTTAGGAGTGTATTTCCCTTCCCTTACTAGAAGCAAGGGTGGACAAAGGTGCAAACCATTGCCAACTAGAGACCCCCAGTTCTAACACTGTGCACCCTGCCGCTACCCACTGACCCTACCCCACTGGTCCATCACAGATGGGCGGATAGACCCTCATGTCAATTCACCTCAAATACGATGCTGAGGCCAGCTCGTATACATAGTGCCTGCTGATCCTGAATCCAAGAGGGCGCCAGTGATCGCTATGCTGTGCTCCGCTCATTTTAGAAGATGAGCAGCTAGAAAATGATCTGAGATCCTAAGTGCTGGCTGTTTCAGATGTAGGAGAGCACAAGACCAGAGCGCCAGCCTCTTACTGGCAGCCCAAAAGTGGCGAAGATTCTTTCCAGGGCTGGTCACACATGTATAAATGCTGTGGAGGGCACCAGCTCTACCACTGGGAACTTTGAGAAGTTGTCTATGATGACCATAGTGTGCCTCCGGTCCGGAAAACTCCCCAAATCAACAGTTATCTTCATCCAGGGTGTGCAGCACGGTTCCTCTGTGATTACTGGTGCTGGAGTGGGGTTGCCCCTGGTGATGGTGCATGGGTGGCACCACCGGACCTCCGCATCTACCATGTCGTCCATTCTGGGGAACCACACCTTTGCCCTCAGTTGGGCCTTTGTCTTGGCCGTGCCTTGATGACCTTGATGGGCGAGTGATACATCCACTGGCAGAGGGTCTTTGGCACAACAATTGGCTGTCCCCTTAGGACTAGCCCGGATCCACTGACACTGAGTTTGTGCCGCACTCTCCAGAGTTGGCGTCGGGAGTTGTGGTCCTCCGTAGTTAGCTGAGAGCCTCCGTCCAGGAACCGATGCCACCGTCCTTTTTCTAGGGTCTCTTTCACTCTTTTCAGCAAGTCATCCTCATCTGTGGCACTGCAGATGTCTTCTTTGGTCACCGCCAAGGGGCAGGCACTGTCTTCCACCATGTTCACGAAGGCCTTGGTGCTGGTGTCATCTTCCTGTGGTGGTTCACCAGTCTTTTCCGTGGGGTGCCAGGAGAGAAAATCGGCCGGGTTGTTGGCCCAGGTCTGTTCACCAGCTGGAAAGAGTATGCTTGTAGCTGAACTGCCCATTTCTTGATCCTCAGGGACGCCAGCTGCTTCGACCCGCTGAACAGCGGTAGTGAGGGTTTGTGGTCTGTAACCACCCGGAAAGGATGGCTATACAGGTACAGGTGGAAATGCTGGCATGCCCACCTGATGGCCAGGGCCTCCAATTCTATTTGAGCGTACCGGGTCTCCATCAGGGATATCGCCTGGGTGGCGTACGCTGAGGGGGTGCAGACTTCTTTGTATCTTCTTGTAAGAGGACAGCCCCAACCCTACCGGGATGGCGTCAACCACTAGTTCAGTCTTCTGTTTGGGGTGGAAATATGCCATGGTCGTCTGATCCAGCAAGGCTATCTTGATATTTTAAAATGCCGCTTCCTCTCTTGGCGTCCACTCCCAGGGCTTTCCGGTCTTTGTTAGCTGTCGGAGGGGTTCAGCCATGGTGGATAGATTTGGGATGAACCTCCCACAGTGTGTCGACACCCCGATTAAGCTCCTTATCTTGGTGGGATTCTGTGGGACGGGAGAGCTCCTGATGGCTTTGACTTTGCGTTGGTCAACTCGGAGTCAGTCTCGTGAAAAGACGTATCCAAAAAAGTCGATTGATCCTTGGTGGAAAGCGCACTTTTTCTTATGGAACGTGAGTTCCCAGTCAGCCAGCCTCTGTAGGGTCGCCCTGAGCCAGATATGGTGTTCTTCGAGGCTTTGTGAATAAATCAGGATGTCATCACTTAGGTTGATTACACCTATCAGGCCTGAGTGGGCTTCTTTGATGGCATTTTGGGACACCTCTGCGGAGGATGGCACGTCAAAACTGAGCTGGGTATATCTCCTGAGACCGAGATGTGTGGAGAACGTGGTTATGTAGCAGCTTTCTGGTGCCATGTCCAACTGGTGGTATCCAGAGTTTAGAGAACCCCTGGACCCCATTCAGGTCCGCCATGATGACATCCATGGTCGGGTCACGTGTCTTTCTCTCCGGATGGTCTCATTTGGAAGCCGCATGTCGACACACAGTGGAATGGCACATGGTTGTTTCAGCTTTGGCGCCACCACCAACGGGGACACCCACAGCATGGGTCCAGACACCTATTCTATGACCTCCAGGTCCTCACGGTCTTGCAGCTCTTTCTTCACCACAGGGTGCATATGAATGGTGATGCACCTGTGCCTCAGCGCCCTCGGCTGGACTGCCTTTTCGATATGTAGCTATACCTGGTGTCCTCGCAGCTTGCCTAGACTTGGAAGAGCTGGGAGAATTCTCTCAGCATGTCTTCGTCGTGATTCTCATGAACCTGCTTGGCAAAGAACACCAACTGTAGGTCTTCTGTCATGTGACATCCCAGTAGCATCCCTTTCTTCCCTTCAGTCATGTGGAACTTCGTCGTCACGGAATAGTCTGCGCTAGATACTTCAACCTCCATCATCCCCTGGAGCGGTATGGGTTCCGTGCCGCCGTATGTGTAGATCTTGGCCACGCTCGGTGTCAGGCGCAGCTTGGGTGACAGCCGCTCGGACTGGTCGGAGTCCATCATGTTGACTGATGCACCCATGTCCATCAGGGCTTGGACCGATGTTCCGTTTACCGTGATGTTGCACATTGGGGGCGGACGTCTCTTCCGTCATGGTCTTCCTGCAAACAACATGATGAACGAGTCGTCGTCTTCATAGGAGGCTGTCGCGTCTTGTCCTGTGGGTGTTCCTGGGTTGGTGTGCTCTTCCAACGTGAGGTTCCTTAGGGTTGTCGAGCGTCCTCTGGACGCACCTCCGCGTGCTCACCTTGCTCCACTTTGGCAGACAGTGGAGTAGTGATTGGCCTTGCCACACTTCGAGCAGGTTTACCCTATTGCTGGACACCTATCTTGCTCCTTGTAGTCATATCCACACTTCCCACACTTGCCGCTTGGCCGATTTCCGGTACCTCGCCACTGGCCTGGGCCGGGTCACCTCTGCACGACCTCTACAGTCTCTTCCTTGATCTAGACTACGTTCTCTGTCGCCGCTGCCCGAGTGTTTCTCACTCGGCCGGCCTCCATCTCATCGGCCCACTTGTTGAACAGCTCATATGAGCGGGCAAGGATCAGGATTTCATCCAGGGATATCCATGGTTGTCGGAGCATCTGGCGCTGCAGCGTGACGGACTTGCAAGCCTGGATAATCTGCGCCCTGATCTTTTTGTGTTGAACATATCCACTGTCTCCGCCTCTGTGTGCCAGGGTTGGTCTAGCTTGAAACGCTTGTAGTCCGGGTTCATCTGTGGGTCAAAGTACCTATTGAGGGCCACGATGGCGGTATCGTACTCGTGGGCTACTCCAGTGTTGAGCAGTGTTTCGAACCGCTTGTAGAGCTCGTCCCCTCCAAAGTGCATCAGCAGGGAGCACTTCACCGCTCCATCAGTTTTTCGGGTCCCGGTGAAATAATGATTGAGTCAACCCACCCAGAGCTTCCCTCTGGGCGCAGCTGTGGCGGGTTATGGGTGTCACTGACGCATGCGAGTGTGGCATCGCAGGTGCTGGGGCCTGTGGTGATGGAGGGTCTCCCATGCTGTGCTGGGGTTGGTTTCTCCCTGGATGTGATGGCACCTCCCTGCGCAGGAACAGAGTGGCCTTGTGACTTTATCCCTTCTGGGATGCTATGCCCCCATCTTTGTGTGCCTTGCGTGGGCCCCTTGTGCGCCCTTTGACTAACCTTATTCCTGGTGCAGGCCTTCCTTGACTTGGTGGCTGCTGGGCTCTGGTGATCAATTGCCTCTTCTATTCTCCTTTAACTGCCTTGTTGTATTTTTTTCTTATTATTTATTTCAGTGCAGTAGCTGCTCCCACTCCTCCCTGTGCTGTGGCACTCAGTTCCTCAGAGAGTCTTTATGGCATCACACGGCCTCTTCATAGGCCCATGTGGAATCCTGCTGATGCAGGCCTTGGGCCCGCCCTCATGCAGCGAGTCACACGCTGGCGGGCTCTTAATTGGCAGGCCGGAGTGCGGTCTGCTCGGATGCAGAGTGCTTTACACCGCTGCAAGGAGTGTCTCAGGCGGTCGCGGTGGTCCCCGCTTGCGACCCAGATGACGTCGCGATGGCGGCAAGTGGACCAGATGAGGGCGCGGGCAGCGCGGAGCCTCCAGACAGATGCGGCTACACACCGGTAGCCGAAGCAACTTTCATCTGTGCAGGCGGGGAGAGACGCGAGGGTCAGTTCACCTCTCGTCGCCAGTGTGGGGTGCCAACAAGGTATGCCTTAAGGCCTAGCAGCACGCTGGAAGGATGGCACACGAGACAGTCAGCTATGTTCTCGGCCGAAGGTCACATGCGGCCTGTGGCCCGTTTATTTATCCCCTCGGACCGCGCCAGATCACGAGTGGTGATACATTGCAACAATGTTGTGTATCAGCTGGGTGGCCTCTGTAAGGGTACTACGTCACACGGGGGTACCATTTTCTGCCACCAATCGAGTGTATGATTTTCTAAGTCTAGTTTCTGCTCCTGTCAATTATTGTGTAATTTCGAGCACGTGGGTTTATTTTCTTTTCCTTAAATTTGCTAAATAATTATTTTTTAAGTTTTAAATAAAACTTTATTGATAAAAGATAAGGGTGTCAATACATGAGTCACAACATCAAGATTGAACCAATACATTGTAGTATAGTACAATAAGAAAATACAAATGAATTGGATTAATAATTACAGACATAGAAAACAAAATAAAATAGTTGGAGCATCGTAATTGAAAAACAGAAGAAAAAGAAAAAGATACAAGCATTTGATATCAATTAGGCTATGGACATCAAGGGAGTTAAGGGGGTTTAAGAACTTCTTGTTGAAATGGTTTCAAACGGGAATGACGTCTGGCACATTCATCTAAGAACAATGTAACAGGAGACCACAATTCCAGACGCTTCAGTGCCAGATGTAAGGTATAAACAAAGGAGGTATCCAATCTGTGGTTGTGGCAAACAGCATACCACCATGCTTTGTAAGAAATTTTTGTGAAGTCTTTCCAATTAACCGTGATTTGTTGAAAAGCAACCGCAAACAGTAAATCAATAATTTTGACATTAAAAGTAGCTTTCTCCAAACAAGATGAAAGACTACCCAAAAAAGCATGGATAATGGAAAAAGAAATATTAGTTCCAAAAATTAAATTGATTTGAGACCACACCTGTCTCCAAAAGGTATCTACAATTGGGCAAAGGAATAACATATGCAATAAATCTGCATTCGGGGAAGAACATGTCCAACAAATATCTGGTGAGTTCGTAAATCTTTTGCTTAAAATACTCGGTGTGAATAACAATCTGTTATAAATAAAGAATAGCGTTTGCACAATGTTAGCAGCTCTAGAGGATTTACGTATCTTAGACCATATGTTGTTCCATAGAGATACTGGCCATGACATTACTAAATCCTTTTCCCAAGCCTCCTCTGTTTTAGATTTCTGCCTAGGGTTACCTATATTCCGTAAATAATTGTAAACAGTAGACGTTTTAGGTATGGTCTTCAGCAGGGTATGAAGATGTGAGGAGGGCCCAAGTGTAGTGGAAACACTAGGAGTGACAGATATCTGGGTATAATTATCCATCACTGCTTTCTTAAGTAAGATATATTTATGAATGAATGAGGGCGGTAAATTGAATCGCTGACTGAGTGAGGGAAAAGATAGGAACTCTAAATTGGAGAACAGCTGATGAATCCAAATTAAACCTTTTTGGCGCCAGCTTTTCCAGTAGAATGGCTTATCATAAAAAGTCAAGATTTTATTGTGCCAAATTGTTGAATGGAGAAAAAAGTGAATAGTAATAGGTGTGGAGAGAGGAGTAGTTTCCAAGAGTTTGGAGGTCAGCCTGATAATGGGGGTGGAAACAGTCTGTGGCTTGCGTGAGAAGGAAAGGTATTCAGAAAAAGAGAAAGGGGATAGGAAAAGACGCTCTATAGTAGTCCATAAAGGACAATCATCTGTGGGGTTAAGTAGCCAAAACGAAGCTTGACGTAGAAGGAATTCTTTGTGATATGCCTGCAAATCAGGAAAATTAACCCCCCCTTCTATTTTAGGTCGTGTCAATCTGAGTAACGACATACGGGATATCTTTTTGTTCCATAAGAAAGAAGACAGGATTGAATTAATCTTCTTAAAGAATTTAACGGGAATAGATACCGGGAGGTTAGAAATGGTATACAGTACTATAGGTGACAACATCATTTTAATAGTATCTAGGCGGCCCCACCATGATAAGTAAAGAGGATGCCACTTAGCAGTTAAGTCTGACATTTTTTGTATACATTTATTCATGCATAAAGCAACCGTATCGGACATTAAGGAGGTAACATGTAGACCTAAGTACTTAATATGGTTAGGACTCCAAGTAAAATTGGAGGCACTAAAATCCGATTTAAACGTGAATTTATTTAAGGGTAAAATTTCACACTTATCTTCGTTTAGTTTGTACCCAGAAATAAGTGAGTAAGCTTGTACTTCCGCCAAAAAAGCAGGAATCGAGTGAACTGGGTTTGATATAAAAAGCAAAATATCATCGGCATAAGCCGCAAGTTTAACATGTGAATTGGGAGTTAGAAAGCCTTCTAATTTGGGGTTTTGACGAAGTTTAGAAAGAAAAGGTTCCAATGCTAAATTAAAGCGAAAAGGTGAAAGAGGACATCCTTGGCGTACGCCTCTTTGTAGATTGAAAAATGTGGAGATTAACCTATTGGCGCAAACTGCCGCCCGAGGATTAGAATAGAGAAGAGAGATCAGCGATATAAATTTAGGGCCAAAGCCAAACCAATGCAGTGTATGGAACATATAAGTCCACTCAACTCTATCAAACGCCTTTTCGGCATCCAATGCTATCGCCGCTAGGGGGTGGTTTAGATGAGAGGATTTAGATAAGATATTAAAAAGAAGCCTTGTATTATCGGTAATAAATCTACCTTTAACGAATCCGGATTGTTCTTTTCCTAGCAGATCAGGTAGGTAGGAGTCTAAAAGAATAGCCAGCGTTTTAGCAAAAATGTTGTAGTCAATATTTACCAAGGAGATGGGCCTATAATTCTTACAATATTTAGAATCTTTACCAGGCTTAGGAATGAGACATATATGTGCTTCAGAAAAGGAGCCTGAGGAACTACCCAACGTAATGAAAGAAGTAAGTAGAGAGTGCATTATGGGCAATAAAAATTTAGAAAAATGTTGGCAAAATTCTACAGTAAAACCATCTGGCCCAGGGGCTTTATCTTTTTTAAGATGTTGTAGAGCTGTTAATAATTCTTGATAAGTTAAATCAGCCTCCAAGGGTGAAAGATCCAGTGGGGGCTTCTGAATGGTGGAAAAGAAATTAGAAAGAGAGGTGGAAGAAGGTTGTGATTCAGAGGTATATAATGATTTGTAAAAAAGGGAAAATTCATTCAAAATCTCAGAATCCTTAAATTTTAAAGTTGATTGATCATCATAAATAGATTCAATATTTAACTTGTTATGATTGACTTTTAAATAGTTGGCTAGCGTTTTCCCAGCTTTATTCTTACCCCCATAAAATTTCGCACTGGATTTTAGCAAATATAAGGAAGCGTCTTCCGTTGATTTTTTATTAAATTGTAGTTTGGCATTTATAAGGGGTGTAAGACAATCTGTCGAAGGTGAAGTATAATAAGTATGTTCCAAACGTTTGATGTCCTGAAGGAGATCTGTAGTGAACTTACGTGAGATTTTCTTTTTTGATGCAACAAATCTCATTATAAAATCTCGTGCCGAGGCCTTAAATGCATCCCAAACCGTGGCAAGCGGCATAGAAGAGGTTTGATTCAATTCAAAGAACTCATTGGAAAATGCAGCAAAGGAAGCTGTGAATTTTGGATCTAAAAGGAGAGTATTATTAAAACGCCACCTTCTGGGACCCGTGACTGGAGGGAGAATGTCGAGGCCAATTGAAACTGGAGCGTGGTCAGACAATAAAATAGGGCCGATCTCAGCATTTGTAAGGGTTTGTGAGACATTGTGTGAGACAAATATATAATCAATTTTTTACTGAGTATGATGGGAGGAAGAGTAAAAGGTATACTCCCTAGAAGTTGGATTACACAGACGCCAAGCATCCAGGAGTTTATGTTGAGTTATAGCCTGCACAAAGGATTTGTGCGATTTGCTGGGTGCAAAGGAAGTTGTTGAATTTCTGTCAAGAAACCGATCAAAAATTTGATTGCAGTCACCAGCTAAAATGAAGTTGTCTTGAATACAATTTGTAATTTGTTTAGCAAAAGTGGTCCAAAAAGAGGGTGGAGCACTGGTAGGGGCATAAACATTTAAAAAAGAGATGGGGACCCCTTTCAAGGATAACTTGACTTTCACCCATCTGCCATCCGTATCAGACTCTTGGGATAAAAAAGAAAAAGCGAGAGATTTACGACAAAGTATTATTACCCCATTCCGTCTTTCGTCCCCTGGAGAAAAGAAAATTTCCACCACCCAGCCTCTTTTTAACTTTAATGACTCAGGTGCCGAAAAATGAGTCTCCTGCAAAAAAACAACATCAGCATCCAATTTAGCTAAATAAGTTAAGACTCTCTGCCTTTTGATAGGAGAGTGCAAACCCTTAACGTTCCATGAGATCAACTTTAGTGACATTAATAAAAATATAAAAAGGAAATAAAAATTGTCAAATGCAAATCCAATTCATGAAAATGACCATGAGAAGTAAGTGAAAAGGAGAAGGAATTGAAAAGAGTAGAAACAGTATTGGAATAGGATAAAATAAAGATATCGAGAGACCTGAAAAGAGAATAAAAGAGAGAGATATGAAAGATGTAAGGAAAAGTCCAAGTGGATAGACAATAAGAGAAGAAAAAGTGAAGAAGAATAACATTTGTGATAACCATAGTATCAACAAGAGTGAAAAGATAAAAAGAAATGGAAAAATCGAAAACACCATCAGAGAAGAAAATACGAATCAATGTGGGAGAACACAAAACAAAAAAAACAACAATCAACAAACCAACAATAAGACAAAAAGACAGCATACCTATAAAGAGAAAGATTCAAAAATACACGGGTGGGGAAGGTGAAACCACTTGGAGAGGGCCACGAGTCTGAGGGCAGCCAGACGGAGGACCACGGAGATACCACGAAACAGGGTTATGAAATCTGTGAAGGCAACAAATAAAAGAGTTAGAATTAAGCAAGAAAAGAGGAGATTAGAGTAAACAATCAATCAATATTTAGCAAAAACAACATCAGGGAAAGTAAACAAGTAAAGGTGGGATACATAACTCTGAGTAACAGCATGTATAAAGAAGAAAAATCTATAGAGTCTAGTCTCGAAGGACATAACATTCAAAGAGAATCAACAGAAACTGATGAACCTGTAAAAATAAAATTGTTATCATGTGTTAGAAGAGGTCGAAGGTCCGGAGAAGTCCATGCCAGTTGTTCTGCATGAATTGATGAAGCTTTGTAACCTTGCCGGATCTTCATACGTCGTGGTTCTATTGTTATACGTGACCTTAAAGAGGCAAGGATGGAAGAGGCCATACCGAGTTCCCATTGAACGTAAATCAGCTCTCATGCCAAGGAAGACTTTGCGTCTGTTAGCAGTAGCTTTAGCATAGTCCTGCGCAAGAAATAAGGATGAACCTGACCATGTAAGTCTTGGGGAAGCTTTAACTGCAGAAAGAACTCTCAACAAGTCAGTATACTCCAAGAAGTATAAAATGACTCCTCTTGGTCTTTGTGAAGGAGAGACTTGAGATGGAGGACGTCCTAACCTGTGAGCCCTTTGAATATTGAGTGAGGTTCCATCAGGCAGATGAAGAAGCTTAGGAAGAAAAGATTTGAAAAAGGTGATTGCGTCAGACCCTTCAAGACCTTCTCCCAGGCCGTAAAGGCGTACGTTGTTTCGTCTGTTGCGATTTTCAAGATCCTCCACCTGCTTCTGAAGCGTGCATACCTGGAAATTGAGTTGAGAAATTATGGAGCAAGACTCTTTTAAGGAGGTGACAGTGTTCTCAACCTCGGTGACCCTCATCTTCATTTGAGACCCATTATCTGTGAGAGTTTGCAATTTACTGTTTGTTTCTTCCATAAAAGGTCTGAGGGCTCTTATCTCCTGAAGTAAGAGCTCCATTGAAACAGGTGATGTTGACTTAGGAGGTGAGGGCGGGTCTTTTTTAAGGCGTTTAGTGTTAGATTTCCCTGAGACGCCAGAAGGAGGATCCATAGCTGTCTCAAGGCCTTGAAACGGAGGTGGGAGAGAGTCTTCAAACTGAGCGAATTCTGTGGAAATTTTTGAATTTTTTATGAATACGCGCTGTTTGGAGGAAAGAGGATGAGTCGCTCTTATTCTGCTCATAAGAGAAAATAAATAAATAAATAAATAAATAATTTTCTCCAGAGAAAATATGAGAAGGTATATCTTGAATCGATGTGTTCAAAGTTGTGTGATATCCTCTCACCCAACAAGATCACACAATCCTCAAAAATATTGTCCTCAGCATTCACTTATTTTAAAGAGCTCAGAATATTAAATTATGTCACAGTTCTGCGGAACAGTCAATGCAGGTGCCATTAACGCAGTGAATTAAGTCTCAGTCCGCCAAATGAGGAGTAGGTCAGAGTAGTTATTAATGGACCTGAGGAAGTCACCCAAAATGGCTGCCGAGCTTTATTACCTCAGAGAGCATAGAAAAAGATACAAAAAGAGCATTATATAACATCAGTCTCAATTCCATAAGAAGGCAGTAAACCCAGAACGAAGGTGCAATGGTCCTGGGATCTTCAGGAAATAATTAATGAAACACGCGTGTGCAAATTGAAGTAAAAACCGCACTCGCTGTAAAAATCCAAAATGGCGGCCGCGACATAATGCGTCCGATGCAAGACATACTCCTTCAAAATAATTATACTTGCTGTAGGTTTCAAGATGCGGCAAAGCTAACAACCCTGTCCGCCAGCCATCCGGAGCCTAAATCCGCCGATACATCATCGTGTAGCGGGTCGGAAACGCGGCGACTCCAAAGTCCACCGCCGTCTCCATTGGGCGTCAAGCCACGCCCCAAATTTGCTAAATAATTATAAATAGGTTTTGTTTACATTTTGTGTGAGTGGTCTAGTATTAGCTAAATTGTATGTTTCCCAGTACCTCCTCCTGATTGCTGTAGTCTAGTCTCCTCGCACCGTCGTAGTCTGTCCTGGAAACATGTTTCTGAAATTCCTCTTCATACTTCTGGGAGGTAAGTGGCACTAGAAATATGCCATACATGAACAAATAAGGGTTACTTTTTTCACGCGAACACAGTGAGAATACACGTATGCAATAATAACTTCCAGTCAGGTCTGTTTACTGTCATGAAACTGTAACTACTTTAAGTTTCATAATATATGCGCTAAATATCACCTAAACAGACAAGTCACATTTCAAAGCTTGTTCTAAAATAAGATATATTCTTTTCTTTAAAGGAGGAAATGTTAATACATCTGGACAGTTGTTTACCCGCCATCCAGATTAGATAAGAAAACAGATAGAAATTGCCGTAGCAAGCTGTGTTGTCTTTTTTATGAAGTATATTGTTGTTATAGTTACTGTGACAACATTTCGACAAAAATTATCCACTACAATGAAAAAAACAAATGGGCGGTTCCATTGATTTATGTGTACATAAACATTGTAGTTAACATTATCTCTTGTTTCTTCTTCATCAGTGTGATCGAGTTATAAAGAGACTCTGTAGGCGAAATGGGATGCAGGTATTCTTAAGCACACAAATGCACGCACATATTGGAATGCAACTCCATCATTAAATATAGTAGTTGGTATGTTCAGGGTTTATATTCCAACCAATTAAACAAATTATATATTTTTTATTTTTATGATTTAATGGCCAAACTTTCTCAATAAAAACGAATTAGTTCCTGCAAAACAGTGTGTGAGGTAAGCAGATAATTCGAGAACACTGCCTGCACAGTGTTTTTAAATCAATCGTGTTATCTGAACATTTCAGCAATCAATAAGGTAGTTGACAAACAGAAATGTTCTGATTTCCATAAATAAACAATAATGCTGGTAAATAAAAGTGTTCATTACATTACTATTGCCAATTACTGTTTAATGTGTTGAGTATGTCTGGTGAATTTCACAAAATAATACCATTTATCGCCAAGCCTCGTTCTTAGAGAACAATAAATACTGTCTGATCAGTATATAGTTTCTGATCTTCATCAATCCTCTGAATTCTTCGATTCTATTTTAATAAATGGATGTCAATTTAGACCGGACATTCTGTGCAGTTGCTGGTAACAATTAAAATATCAGACAGCCTTAGCCAAACAATATCGAAAATGTGAAGTGTGGGAGATGTTGCTTATCAAAAGCATTATTTATTAAGTAGATATGGGATAAATTAACCTCTTCTGTGTAATATAAGGGAATTGCAAGTCACCCAGGAGTTCTGTGACCATATAGAGAGGTACAATGTCACAGGACGAGTGCCTTTATTGGTCACAGAACTCCGAGGTGACTTGCAATATCTTTCATAATGTACAGAAAGGGGATAATTAATCACATATATTATGTGGATCTCTTGTCCCCTCCATCACAAAACACATTACATAGTTGACAAAGGGCACTGTGTTAAGTGTGACATCTTCTGCTGATTCTGCTGATTCTGCCTTTTTAGCCTTCAGAACTTGTCATAATGATATTTACAAAAAGTGAACTAGATCTTCCAGAATGCAACGTGCTGTGCGTAAAAAAGGATGAAGTTGCTGAAGGTGTCACACATGACTGGGGCCACTTTACAGCTGTGCTTGAACAGCATCCAGAATCGGCAGCTCCTGTCCATCAGAGCAACTTTTTTTCACGGGTGAGTAGCTTTGTTTGGTCATTTGCTCGCCACCTGTGAATGACATTGATGGAGCAGGGTTTTCGCGAAATAAAACCTGCTTGAATTGAATTCCTCAATGTGTGAATTATTAACCAAATGGTGAAAAAAAACTAACAGTGCAAGACTAAAAGGAGAAAGATGAAAACTTGCAAGCGTGTGCTGCAAAAGCACATGATTAATGCAGAAAACAACAGTCAAAAGTCGAGAGATTATTTTTCACTAATAATTAGAAAATAATAGGCAATGCGTAAGAAAAGAAAAAGCAAGTGAAAGCATTCAAAGAGCGTTTAATGGTAGAGTTTAATAAAATGATAAATAAAGCTTGTATTCGTTTGTCTTAGAAGTATACCCTACTGCCCTGAAGAAAAGGCCAGAGAGACTTTTTCGAATTAACATGGCATATTAGAAATTTAGAAAGGAGAAACTGTGATCTGTCCTTCCCAAGTTCCTGATGATGGCCAAGGTTGCGCAGAGGAAAATAAGATAAATTAATGCAATATCCTTGCCGAGCGAAGCATGAGGACATTTGTACTACAAAACGCCGAGACTGACGCGGAGATGGATGCCGTGCCTCCAAGTTGCAGGAGGCTCCCGGTGGCACCCGCTCCAGCCCCCGCTGCTTGAGGTTGGTGAGAGCAGAACGGAGCGGTTCAGCCTGCCAATCCTACCTGCCTGCAGAGGACACCGAGACCGCAACGTGCTTCTGTGTTAACGGTGGCCCCCGCTCCAGCTCTCTGCTTGCTCCCGCTCACTCCATCTCAACTCCTGCCTCTGCCTCAGCCTTCGCCCAGAGAGCTCATCAAGATCGGGCCGAGCCAGGCTACTCTGGGCTGTCCTGCTGCTTGCTGACGCCCCCCACCCCCGCAGAAACATCAACGGCAACAGCAGAGTAGCAGAGACAACAGGCAGGCGGAGTGTTGCAGCAGGTAGAGCGGGTTGGTGCAGGGGGGATGTGCCAAGTTGTGCCAAGTTGTGCCAAGCCTCTGAGTTTTCCTGCCCTGCCCCGCCCATGAAATATTGGGGAAGCCGTGACTGCCTGTGGTGTGTGCTATTGCTTCAGGGGACCGCTGCCTAACTTTTAAGGTGGGAAAGGAGTCCCAGGTCCATCGCAGTGGCTAAAGTGTTTGTGCCCAGGGCTAGTTGAGTCCAGAGGACTACATCTCCCAGGATCCTCCCTTCATCCTCCAGGTGTAGCGGGACTCGTGGAGAAGGGGAGGAGATACTCGACCAACGCGCTTATAGCGCCAACACTCCCTCCGCGGCGCGGGCGCCATGACTGCCTGTGGTGTGTGCTATTGCTTCAGGGGACCGCTGCCTAACTTTTAAGGTGGGACAGGAGTCCCAGGTCCATCGCAGTGGCTAAAGTGTTTGTGCCCAGGGCTAGTTGAGTCCAGAGGACTACATCTCCCAGGATCCTCCCTTCATCCTCCAGGTGTAGTGGGACTCGCGGAGAAGGGGAGGAGACACTCGACCAACGCGCTTATAGCGCCGACACTCCATCCGCGGCACGGGACGCGCGCGGGCGGCGCCCAGGCAAAGCCCGGGCCAAGGGCGGGCTCGTCCTTGCCCGTCATCGCCTGGAGGAGGCTGGGCCGGGCCTACCCTCATATACTACACCAGCAGGCCGTCCAACCTAGCGGTACTGAGACTATAAGTCTGCCCCGTTTATCGTCTATATAGACACATGAACATATGTACTTTCTTTAGAAACCATATTCACAAAGTTTTAACTTACTCTTAGCTTTTATTATTTCTCTTGTTCGTTGTTTGGCGTTTGGTGTTAAAATGGGGAAACGGAAAATTATGGAGGGGGCTGGGGGTGGCAGCTGTTCCAATACATGTGTAGGGAAGACAAAAAAGGCCAGGAAGATTCCCAAAAGCGCTGCCGACAATTGTGTTATGGATCGAATAGATACCCTCGTCAGAGAGTGCGAGGATCTTCTGATTGAGAAATCTCCCGCCCCCATCCAACAATAGCTAATATACACGCCCCCTCGTCAACTACCATACCATCAATGTTTAGAAAAGCACAATGCAAACCTGACGAGCGACTATCAAAGGTTTTGGTCCACAAACAAACTGTAGCTCCAGCCCCGGATACACAGCTTGATCTTCCAAGCCTAACAATGAGGCAACCAGGTATCCCTATACCCTGTTCAAATAGGTTTGCAATCTCTCGCCGGCCCTGCCCTTTGAAAATGGCTGCGCACTAATGCTGCTCTGAAGGCCGGAGCGGCGATTTGCAAAATATCGGTATAAATATCGAACACCGCAGCACCCAAGCAGCAAATTCGGACATCGGAATGGTAGCGGAGCAGATTGACACCACTATGTCCATGTAATTCGATCTCTACGCTTAGGAAATCTATGCGGATATTGTACTGTGCGCGAGGACGAGAAAATGGCGGCGCTCACCGAATCGGACTGAAGAAACAACACGCCAGCAGCACACACCATCTAACTAGTATGTACTGACGATCCCTGATCGATGCACTGATAAGTGCCAATCCTGCCGTACGTCTATATGAAACATGAAGACAGCGCTGTGTGTTTAATTGAAGTGAACTGGCACATCCCCCTTGTCGGCTAAGATGGCAGCGTGAAGTGGAAATACTGGATAATATGCGCGGATGAAACGGGCTGTGAATCTTCGTTGCTGAAGAACGAGGGAGGGATTCCTGGCCAGGGGCGCTGCTGGGTCACTGAAGGCAGTCTGTCCCTGAGAGGGGCTGCCTCTGAGTGTGGTCAGCCACTGAGGGCGCCACTGCCAGGCATGCCCTGGCAGTGGCGAGTACCCGATGCCCACGGATCTAATGACTGATGGCGTGAAAATCAGGATAAGAAGTGAGGAGGCTGCAGAGGTGAATACGCCACAAGATGGCGGCTCGGCGATCGCACTGATATCGCCAGTGAGGAGTGGAGCTCGGAGCCGGCGGTGCTTTTGAATTTGCCTCGGCTGCCTGCCACAAGGATTGAGGACGTGTCCAATCAGGTGCGGCCCACAGAAAGAACTCTTCACCTGAGGTGAGGGACCTGAGGCGGAGTGCTTGCTCTCCCCCAGAGCCTGACGGCAAAGTGCCGGCTCGGGAGAGGTCGGAACAAATGGGAAGCTGTCCCAGGGCCCTACAGT
Source organism: Triturus cristatus (assembly GCF_964204655.1). NCBI lineage: Eukaryota > Metazoa > Chordata > Amphibia > Caudata > Salamandridae > Triturus > Triturus cristatus. The sequence goes on from NC_140593.1 coordinate 202,856,853, forward strand.
CAGGCGGCGTCCTGATATTGCGGCTGTGCTCGATCTCAGGCTAATTTGTACCCGCACGGGCGGGGGAGGACCCCCCCGACGGCCCAGTAATACAGCCCTGTGGTGAGATCACTGGTGCATGGACCGTAAAAAATCCATAGCAGCACCCGCGAGAGGCCGGTGATTAATGAGGGAGCTGCGACTGAAGAAGTGGTGAGCCGTCCAGGGAGGCAGAGACAGTGATAACAGTACAGACCCAAGGTATGGGAGACTGGGTGAGAGCCGCTGTGCCAGTCCCTGGGTCACCGATCCCCTTACAATGGGAACCGTTTTCTACCGGACGTCAGACACTGCATCCCTGCTGGGTTTTCCCTCCCTCTCCCCCACCTCTTCCCTCCTTCATACCTCAGAGTGTGCCCGTGACCAAAGCACTCCTCTCCCCTTGTTGGGGAGGGATCCTGCATTCTTATGCCATGGAGTCTCACCGCTGAGAGAGTCCACCGTGAATTTGGGAATCACACAAAACTGAGGACTGAAAAATGATCCCTGCCCCACCCTACCGGACGTTCAAACACAGTTACTCTCCTTGTTTACCATGCTGTTTCCCCTACCCCCTCCACCTCCACTTCCCTCCTTCATCCCTTGGCTACCTCTCCTTTCCCTTCCTCTCTCTCCAGAATTCCTCTCCACCGGCTTGCTTTGTCTATCCTTTTGCCTATGCTCCGTTAAATTCTCCCTCCCCTCACCCTTTTACTTTACCCCTTACCCCTCTACATGCCATTTTTCTAAAAAATGTATCTTGTAACTGTTGTGCCTGATGTAACAATGTAGAATTTGTAAGATACGCAACTCTCCTCATGTAAAGCGCTCATAATTCATAGTACTCTTTCTTTCTTTGTCTACTTCCTTTGCTCCTATCCCCTCTCCCCATAATCTCTCCCCTTGCCTGCTACACTGCCGAGCCCCCTGTCCTTTGTGCCCTTTTACTAAGCACTCCTTCTCCCCTTGTTGGGGAAAGATCCAATATTTATACTCTGGAGTCTCAGCGAACCCGCTGAGAGAGTCCACAGCGCCAGGGGAGCCACTCACAGTTGAGGTATGATATGGCCCCCCTTGCCAAAGCACTCCCTCTCCCCTTTTTGGGGAAGGATCCAGTGTGTAGGCCTTGGAGTCTCAGAGACCCCTCTGAGAGAGTCCACTGTGTAAAAGGAACCTCTCGCTACAGAGATGGGGAAATGAACCACTTCCCCTGGGATCACAGCTTACTGGACTTTGGACGCAGCTATGACTCGTCTACCGGTTTGTGTCCCTGTCACCCCCCTCCTCTTTCCATGCTGTGTCTCTCACCCTCCCCTCCTCTTTCCCTCATTCGTTCTCTGTCTACTTCCCCTGCTCCTACCCCCCACTGAATCTCTCCCCTTGCCTACTTTTTCCCTTATGTATATGTCCTTATTGTTTGTTTCGACCTTACATATAACTATGTTGCCATGCTCTAATAACTGTGTAACCTTTATAACGATGTAACCTGCAACTGTGGTTTGATACTCATGTAAAGCGCTCTGATACCTCCGGGTCTAGCCAGCGCTATATAAAACCTTTAAAATAAAAAATAAAAAAATAAAAAAAATTAGCAGACCTTCCTATTAGTACACCTGCTGAAATTACGACTCCTATTCTGCCCCCCCAAGCTCACCCAAACGGGACTTGCCTCTGCAGATGTTCTGATAATAATTTGATCAAAATTGTCCAGTCTCTTAAGGTTGAGGTTGAATCTTTAAAAAATGTAATTACAAAACTCACCTCCCCAGTTAGATCTCCTCTTCCAGTTTGCCTCCCAAACCAGCTTCCACCTACCCAGGAGTGTTCCCCCACCACAATATTGAGCACCGAGAAAGGGGAAGAAGGGTCAAGAATGGCACAGGTCCCAGTGTCCCACTGTGCGCATGAGCACAATTATGCTAATCATAACACACCCCACGTTTCCTGCACTGAGAACTTTTCTGAGAATCACTCTTCAGCTAAAAGATATTCTAATCTTAGGAGCAGTGTCTTACCACTTGATTCTCACTCTCAGATTCACTCAAAATCGCGGGTCCCAATGTCTTCTCTATTTTCTCATAATCATTGGGACCAAAGGAAAAGAACGTGCACTGTTTTTATGGTAAACGTGCCTAAACTAAATTTGTCATTTTGAGAGTGGAGAATCGCTAGTGAACAAGTCTATTCACTGGCTACGGCACATTAGAGGCTGCCGCTCTATAATACGGGAGGATATTTTAAGAGCAAGTAGATGCCCATCCGCAGATAGGGCATTCGATAATATTGAACTAACTTTGTCGAACGCAGATCTGGCGGATAACCTGGTTGCCCTGGAGTATCGTACATCTTCCCCTGACTCGTCCTCAATACAGATTAGGCATCGTCCATCCATAGCAGAGAGAAGAGCAGTCCGCCACCATGAACCTCTAGAGTGTGGTTCCCCTTCATCATTGAGCCACATCGATTGACTCCCACACAACCCTATTCAGGACTCAAGGCAGTATAAACACCTCTGTCAGGGCAAACACATTTTGCCAGGCTGCCCTTATGCCCTTTTGTATGACATACCGCATATGGCTACTCCTGGAAATTGTGGCACAGTATCCACTGATAATCTGGGCTCTAGGGGATCTGAAGGGCTCGTTTCTAATCACCCCTATGCTTCTAGGAGCCTACCCTTAGATTCCACATCATTAGGCGGACTGACTTTCTGTGCTACCCCTGTCATCATCCCCAATATAGACCCAGCAGGACAGGAAGCTCTAGGGTATGATCAATTACTAACCAATCCAATGACAATCATGAATCACACAGCTACAGATGTGGTGGCTGCTGAACCTGAGTCGTGCAATACTCCCTTAAGGATTCTTTCCTGGAATATTGCAGACTCAGGAATAAGATTGGAGTAGCTTAGTCGAAGATTGCCATTTATGCATCCCTCAGGAAACTTGGAGTTTGACACCACTCCATAAATCAGGGTACACTACTTTTTACACTTCAGCCGTGCACACAGGTAAGGGGCGCCCCTCTGGCGGCCTGATCGTGTGGGTTAGTATTGACTTGGGGTGGACAGTAAAACAACATGTAGGTCCATCCCAAGATATCCTGTGGTTTACCATAAAAGGGCCAAGGGGTGAGGAAAACCCTCAAACTTTTTAATATCTACGTTAGAGGGACGACTGGTGGCAAGATTTCACCCATTCTTTCCCTTTTTGAGGAAAAACTAAGTAGCTGCCATCCGCTCTCGAAAATTATGATAGCAGGGGACTTCAATTGTACCTTCGAATCCTTGGGTTCGGATGATTTCCTGGGGACAGCAGATGAAGATCTCCAATGGGGAATACCTTCACTAGATTTAGCACCCATTAAAAAGTGGACCCAGGTGGCTACCCAAATTAATGCAATCACTTAGGAATTTGGTCTGAGAGCACAGAACGGTAGAGCTCCATCTGATTGTTTAGGAGCCCATACATTCAATAGAGTAGGGTTTACCTCACGTATCGATTATATTTTATTAGATATCCGTCTTTGATCTGCATTTACCGATATGGCAGTTGGTTCCACAGTGGATAGTGACCATAACTTCTTGTCTTGTTCCTTGAAGAATTTTTGGCCATTGCCCGAGCAAGCTCCAAGCACTGATCCCATATTATTGACAAAGGATGTCGTCCCCTCCAAATCTGGCAGGTTCCTAAAGTGGAAGAAGGTTGTTGGGCAAGACTTCAAAATCCAGTCTATTTTTGAAATCCTGCTGTTGGAAACTAAGGAATTGGAGGCAGCTGACATAGACCCACTTGCATTATCCAAGGTAACTTCTATCTACGAAGCAACATTCACCCAGATGAGTTCCCACTTCCAGATCAGGCAAACCTCTAATCATAAGAACAGAAATAAAAAGGGGTCCAACTCTTGGTTTACTAAGGGCTGTAGAATAAAGAGAAAGGCCTTATCTCTTGCCCTTAAAAGGAAAATTCCTCTTGAAATTGAAGAAGCCAGGAAGGGGTATAATGCTGCCATCATAAACGCTAAACGTGATTGGGAGGAATCTTACTGGCAGGCACTTAAAGATGCTTGCAATCCAAGGGAATCTACAGTCTTTTGGAACCTGATCAAAGCTGCAGACTCCAGAGGCACTGCCCCAAACCCCAATCACATTACCAACTCAGAATGATATGTTCACTTTTCCAAATTATACTCATGCCAGGATTCCTCAGATAATCAGCAGTTTGTAGAACAAGCCCATTATTTACACTCTGCCGACGAAGTTATATCTTTCAACGCTACAGAAATTGTAGATGCAATCAATTGCATCGTTCCTGCCAAAGCAGCAGGATCGGCTGGCATTCCAGGAGATTTACTCCGACTTGAACCTGTCAAATGCGCTAACTATATTCTGCTTCTGATTAATTTAATCCTCAAGGGAGCACCAGTGACAGACTCCTGGAAAGGAGCCGAAGTTGTTCCAATTTATAAAAAGGGGGATAAGGATGACCCCGCTAACTACAGGCCTATAAGCCTGATAGATGTCATCCAGAAGGTGGTTGGCAGGGTCCTCCTACATAGGATTCAGGACTGGATTGACGATCGCAATATTATTTCCCAATATCAAGCAGGTTTTAGAAGGAATACTGGGACTATTGACCAAGCTTTTAGGCTGCTCCCCCTTTATTGGAAAGTGGTAGTGATCGGTAGGGGCAGTCTCTATCTTGCCTTTATCGACCTTAAAACCGCGTTCGACCTGGTCCCAAGGGGGACACTGTGGTCAGTCCTAGCAGAAATGGGCATCCCATCACAAATTCTAAACTTACTGATCGATCTACACAAGGATAATTATGCCCGTGTAAGATGGGGTTCCCAGGGTCAAGTTACTGACAGGATCACGGTTAGTAGGGGGAACCGTCAGGGGTGCGTCCTGGCTCCCACCCTTTTTTCACTGTATGTTAACGGGATGGTTGAGTTTCTGGGAGTTGACCCTGCCGACGCACTAATTCTGGCTGGGGACAAAATCGCGACCCTCCTCTTTGCTGACGACACACTCCTCCTCTCCAAAACTCCTGCTGGTCTACAGCAGTTGCTAGATAGATTCCACCTCTTCTGTACCAATCGTGGTCTTATGATTAACACTGCAAAAACAAAGTTTATGGCTTTCAACCCTCATAAACAGTTTAGAACCAGCCTCACCCTCAATGGAACACAGCTAGAGAGAGTCAAAACTTGTGACTATTTGCGGGTTAGACTCTGACAAGATGAATTGGAGATCCCATCTAGATAAAATGCTATTAAACCATAAGCGAGCAGCAGGAGCCATCAGGAAAGCACAAAGTCTATCATCAAGCAAACCGGTCGCTCCTGCTCTTGCGGTCTACAAGGTTAAAGCAGTGAGCTCGGCCCTGTACGGAGCTGAGCTCTGGGGGTTTGATAACACTGATGATATCTCCAAGTCGGAACATAAATTCCTAAGAGAGCTAGTTTCACTTCCCACTAGCACTCCCCTGAAACCAATTTTATGCGATATGGGCAGGCGCTCCTTTAGTGATATTGCCAGGTCCCGTCCCTTGTTCTTCTGGGCACGCCTACGGCGGATTCAGGAGCTCTCTGGATATGCAGTAGCACTCTCAGAGGTCCTTGCACTCGACCTAGGCAACAAAGTCAAATGGCTGGCAAACCTCAAGAAATTACTAATTGATCTAGGGCTGTCCAGGGCATGGGCAAGTCAGATCCCTCCGGCAAAAGAGGAGCTTAAAATACTTAAGAAATCCGCATATGGGAAGACTAACTAAGGAGTTCTTCTCGCACAAACAATTTAGTTCTTTTGAACCCTATATGGACTTTATTCAAGTCCCAAGAGACAGAACTCTTTATATCCAATTTAGGTTAGGGTACCTACGCCTAAATTCGTTCACAGCCAAATGGAATCCTCCGAAATCTTCAGCACAATCATGCCCATGTTGCCCAGCCCCGGAGAAAAGCACAGCTCATTTCCTTTTTGCTTGCCGTGTATACAAACTGGCAAGGGCCAGATGGCTAAAACCAATTTGCAGAAACCTTGGTACAACAAAACATTCTGTTGCCATCCAAATTCTAAGAACAGACGGCACTCCATCTCTGATCTGCGGGGTGGCAAAGTTTCTAGGTCGTGCATGGAATAAGCGAAAAAAAATACTTAAGGAAAGTCTTCTGGAGTGATAATGTTACGCTGCTAAACTAGAATTACCAGGATGTTCTGTTTTATTGTTTTACTCCTATGAATTTTTATATATTTTGTGACATAATGTTTTAGATGGACAAATTTATTGAATAATTATTATATCTATAACTCATTTTTATAAATTGTAGTTTTGTGTCTTGTATGTATGATGTAGAATGCTTTTATGGTCTTTTTTCCGAATAAAGCAACATTAACTAACTAATTAACTACAAATTGATACATAAGTGAGATGGAGAAGCGCACAACCACGGAAGCTTGATATTAGCGTCGCCTCTGTTGGAAGCTGATTACAATGTGCGAAGTTAAAACAATGGGACATTAGATATTGGCCAATGGAGTTTATGTATAGGGTAAAGAGAAGGGGGGCTAGAATGCACCCCTGTCGTACCCCTCTCTTGATAGAAAATTTATCAGAGCACTCGCCTTTATTTCCGTAGCGAACTCTAGCGCCTGTGTCACTATACAGAGTTTTTATAAATACTAGAATGTTAGAATCTAAACCCATTTCAGATAATATGGACCATAGTATCTCATGGTTCACGCAATCAAATGCGGAACTCAGGTCCACAAATGTAACGAAAAGATTTCCCTTTTTTGCCTGCGTGTATTTTGATAAAACTAAGGCCAAGTTTAAACTCTGTTCTATGGTCCCTTTTCCTGGACTAAAACCGTACTGCAAGGGGGATAATACATTTTTTTCCTCTGCCCAGAGTTGAATTCTGTTTAAAATTGCCCGTGCTGCTACCTTCATTAGGGCATCTAAGAGTGAAATTGGCCGGTAGCAGGTGGGGTCATTTCTGTCTCCTTTTTTAAAAATAGGGACGACTATAGCTTCAGACCAAGATGGAGGGAGCCCATGTCGATTAAAATTATTTAAAACATTTGTTAACAGGGGAGCCCAAAGATCAATTTCTGCTTTGTAGGCATCAATCGGGACACCGTCAGGGCCAGGGGCTTTGCCTGAAGGACTATCTTTAATTGCTTTTGTAATCTCCATACAATTGAAAGAGATGCCTATTGGGAATATATTTGGTAGTATTGTAGGTGGTTGAATAATTACCCCGTCAATCAGGGAGTTACCATAGTCGGGGTTTTCTTTTTTATCATATACATTTTTAAAGTGATTTACCCAAGTTTCCCCATTAATCGCCATATCTATAACATCTGTCTGATTTTGCTGTAAATAGGGAGCATTGACCGCTTTCCAGAAAGCTATATTGTCCTTGGATTTAGAGGCTTCAATTAAGGCCGACCAAGCCTCTTTCTTTAAAGTCTGTTTCCTGGTTTTTATGGCCAAATTGTACATTTTTCTGGCTTTACTGATCACAGCAGGTGATTTGATAGTTTCATGCAGAGCCCTTTTTAAAGCTTGAAGAGCTTTAGTGCAATTTTTATCGAACCAACCGTGGCCAATTTTAGTATTAGATTGGTGCTCTCTAGTTAGTAATTTTTTAAGTTCAAGTTGAATTTTTAAGAAGGGAGTCAAGAGTACTGATGACTCCTCTGTTTCTGTCAGACAGGCGAGTATATCAGGTAGGCTGGATCCCATTAAAGTATGTAGAAAAACGGCGGGGTTAACCCTATCCCATTTTATAGAATAGCCATTTTTTGTGGCTAAGTTTATGTTGGGATGGTATTTGGGCGTATCTACGGGGATCTCCTGAATCTTTCTAATTTTAAGATTAAAGGCAATTGGGTAGTGATCACTGAAAAATACATTAAGTGTTTCCCAGGCAATGACTAATCCTTCATTGGATGGAGATATAAGGGTAAAATCAATGATCGAATTGCATCCCCGCCCGTGAAAAGTTGGTTTAAAGGGGGTATTTGGGATGCAAAGTTCGTTAATAAAACACATGTTAAAATGAAAAAGCATGTAATTGAGAGTATCGCCCAGTTTTGAATGAATGAAATGGGTTGGGTTGTCATCCTTATGTTTACCAAGGCCGCAAATGCCATTGGAAGCATGTGGGCAAATAGTGCAATTAAAGTCGCCCAGCCAAATCAACACCATCTCGTCTTTTTTCTGGGTCTTAATAGCATTGACACTCGACATAAGATTATCGATCTGGCTTTCTAGATTGCTGCTGGGGATATTATTATAAAAGTTCATGAGGGTTAGAAGTTTTTCCCGCCCCCAACTAACATTTAAAATCTGGTAATACTCAGTAAATATATGTCTCAATACCTTTATACCCTGCGTTATTGAAACGTATATGGTCAAACCTCCTTTATTTCTCCCCTGTAAGCTTATTTGTGCAGGGGCATGGAAGGTCTGATATCCTGGAATGTGGAGTTCGTCTATAGCCCATGTTTCCTGGAGGCAGATAAAGCTATAACAAGTGACTATATCTAGCCAGGGTTGGTGCGATATTTTATTTGAGAGGCCTGCGACGTTCCATGAAATGATGTTATCAGCATCCCCTATTTCCCTCATTAGAGGAGCATTTTTATTTTTGGCTCTGGTTTTGGTAGTTTGGGGAAGAGGGAGGCTGGGGTGGATTGGGCAATCATAGTTAGAAGTTGTCCCAGGGTGTAATTTATCACCGCTAGTTTGTGGCTGATCAATAGGTGCCACACAAATTGGGGTTCCCGTATTACAAATGTTAACAGTGTCCGTTCCAGGATAAGAAGTGGCAGCATGGATATTAAGTGGCAAAATGGGAGCTCCACGTAAATCAAATTCCAAGCTAGGTTCCATCTGTCAATCAGGGTCTTCTAAATCTGTTAGTGCCTCAAAACGGTTTGTAACTGGTACAGACCAGGTTGAGTACTGGGGTAAGTTGTATTTATGCTGGTGTTGATAGAGAAAAGGCCTATCTGGAAAGGGTGAAAAAGAGAGAGGAGCATTCCAGCGACTAGAATTTCTAGGATGTCGGAACAGAGGGACAGAATTAGTAGATCCTGAGAGTTGGAGCGCTGGAACTGTTCTGGCATTTCTGGGCGGCCTACGGGTGGGAATGTTACCATGGAGGGTGATGAGGGATTGAGGGTAGAAGTAACTCAAGACACGGGTAGATATTCCTTCCACTCCTCTTTCTAAAAACCAATCCACTATGTAAGTAACTACTTTCTGATCTTTAAAGTTTATAGTCACAATATCACCCTCTATGTCTTTAGGCCTACACCCAAGCCAGGTCAGCCTTCGCACAAATAGAATCTCACCGTTAAGGTCTGGGGGCAGAGGTCTGTTCTTACTTAACCAATATATTACTTTGTTTTTAAGTTCCACAAACCCCTCCTTCTTTCCTCGGCTTAATTTTGGCACTCCTGTAAGTATGATAACATAGGGGGCAGACTCAGGTGGTAAATCAATATACTCGTCCATTCTGTGGAAAGACTGATGTAAATTTGTCGCCCTGGAGATACTAGTGTTTTTCCCTTCTAGTGTGTTTTGCGGGGCTGCTTTTTCCCTCTCTTCTAAAGAGGTGGGCACATTTTCAGAAACAGCTAAGATAGATGGAGGCTGGGTGTTTGTTTCATTAGGCGATAAGACATCTCTTCCAAGGGTCATATCTGGAGGTTTCCTCTGGTCATCAGTTGTTTGGAAAATGACCAGATCTTTCAATAAAGAACCATTTGAGGAGGATATGGCTGTTAGGGTGTCTAGTTGTTCGTTTAGCCTTTTTATTCTCTCAGAGAGAGGTAGAAGAAGTGATTTAACAAGATGTTCAAGTCTCTGAAATAGTCCGTCATTGCAGTCAGGGACAGAAGGTAGCGCAGTGTCTTTATGTTTTGAAGGACTAGGGAGTAACCTCGGTGCTTTAGAGCGACTACCTATTGCTCCTGCACCGCCCCTCTTTCTTTTCAGGGTTGCCACAGGTCTGGGATTTTTTGAGGGATTCATTTTTCTAGTAGGCCTTGATTTTATTTTAGAAGGCGTATTTGGTGGGACCCCTTCCAAGACGGAATGTGGGGAAGGGTTCACACTTGTATTAATGATAATTAAATCCCTTGGAGAGTCTGCTGTCGGCGGCAGATCCTGAAGAAGTAGCGGAATACCCGGGTCATTAGATGAAGCAGAGGTATTGACCAAATTGTATGTTACAGGTGTAGGAGACGAAATCAATTGAATATTACCCAGAGAGGAACGTTTATCAAGGGGTAGGCCACGGGACAGACGGCGTTCCGTGTCCGCTATTTCGTTGTCCAACTTAGAGACAGCTTTAGCCAAAAAGTGATCTAGTGTCCCTTTCCGTGGGCCTCCCACTAGCGTTATCTTGCCTTTAGGTGGTTGTATAGGCGGTGTTACAGACATTCTTTGAATGTGGGCACAAACAGTAAAGGGGCACAAATATACGCGTACTGTGAACACAGGAATTACAGGGTTCAAGGTGTTTACCACACAGTGCGAAGCTAGTCTTATGATGTGCCTTATTTACAGAAAACCAAGGGAGGTGGCCCAGCCCGGCCTCCTCCGGCCCCTGACGGCCACAGACGGTCCCGCCCTTGTCCCGGGCTTCTCCCGGCGCCGCCCGCGCGCGTCCCGCGACGCGGGAGTTACAGCTGACTCATATGCGCCTCCTGGCGCGAAAGATGGCGTGGGCGGCGGCTTCCTGCCGCGAGGAGCTCTGGGGGATGGAGTCCGGTGTCCGGGGTCTGCTCCGCGGCCGCAGTAGGTGTAGAAAGCGGCGGCGAGACACCGGGCACACACGGGACAGGCACAGCACCAGCAGAGAGGTCAGGGAATCACCACCGCAGCCCAAGGATGAAAGTGAGCTTCCCGCTCTGCCGGAGTCACAGCTGACTCATATGCGCCTCCTGGCGCGAAAGACGGCGTGGGCGGCGGCTTCCTGCCGCGAGGAGCTCTGGGGGATGGAGTCCGGTGTCCGGGGTCTGCTCCGCGGCCGCAGTAGGTGTAGAAAGCGGCGGCGAGACACCGGGCACACACGGGACAGGCACAGCACCAGCAGAGAGGTCAGGGAATCACCACCGCAGCCCAAGGATGAAAGTGAGCTTCCCGCTCTGCGGGAGTCACAGCTGACTCATATGCGCCTCCTGGCGCGAAAGACGGCGTGGGCGGCGGCTTCCTGCCGCGAGGAGCTCTGGGGGATGGAGTCCGGTGTCCGGGGTCTGCTCCGCGGCCGCAGTAGGTGTAGAAAGCGGCGGCGAGACACCGGGCACACACGGGACAGGCACAGCACCAGCAGAGAGGTCAGGGAATCACCACCGCAGCCCTCCGCAGTGTTGTGTTGCTATTGGGTGGTTAGTGTGAGTCGCGCTGGTATTGGGCAGCGTGAACGAATAGAGTGTATGGAAATACGTAAGAGGTTTTTTTTTCCTTTGGTTTGTTTGAGTTTTAACGTAACAGAAGAATTAAAATGAAGTTATTGAAAATAATGAGGACTTTATTTAGGAAAGATTAGCCTATACCTATTAGAGAGGGAATTCCTGTGCCGCCTGAGTGAACACCTGCTTCTTTTATGTCATTAGAACGAGGATATCATATGTGTAAATGGTTGGAGAATTGGACGAAGTATACAGAAGGAGATGGGAACATAGCATTTACAGAACATGGTACTTTTTATGTGCAGATGCTAAAAAACGCGAGATATCAAATGAATCAATTGAGACCAAATCCTAGACCTATGCAGTACAAAGCACTTGAGGAATGGAAACATAAAGTGTGTAAGAGAAAAAGAGACAGGTCTGCAAATAAATATAGAAATACTGTGAGTAGATATTCAGAGGCAAAATGGGATGCTCAGATGAAAAGATGGAGAAAAGATGTGATTGCAGGAGGTAAAGCTTTATATCCAGTTGTTATAGTAGAGGATCAGACTGGAGGAAAATGTAAGGAGAAAAAGAAAAATGTAGAATGTACAGATCCAGATCCAAACGAAATTGATGATGAATTACTGGATGAGTTATTATTAAACAGACCTCCACCATATCAGAAATAGCAGGAAAGAACTACTCCAAATGCACCATTGATTGAAGTTGAGGTTCCTCAGCCTTTGCAAGCGAGAAGTACAAATGTAATGAGTAAAACAAAAGATGATTTGACATAAAGGATTACTCAACTAAATTTGAATGCAGAAGCTTTATCAGTTCCAGTGACGATTGGTCCCATAGTTCCATTGTATAGAGAGGGCCAAACTATTTCACAAGTGCATGCTTTGACAGTACCTTTTAATAATGATAGGGTTAATATCGATGTGAAGCAAGTGAGATAGGAACATTGATTGATATTACAGAGAGACCAGTGGAAACCCCAAAGCGAAATGTACAGTTGGAACCTAGAAGATTAGTACAGGGTATGAGAGAAGTAACACCTACTTCAGGAGGTTCAGTAGAACCATCACCAGAAGAGTTAGTTGATTGGATTAGAGGGACGGTGTCTAATAAAGTGAATCCGAGCATGGATGTAAGCAAATTAAAAGCAGATTTGGATGAAATGACTCTAGGTACGATTAGCCCAGAGAGATTGAGTAAATACTAGGAAGAATTGTTGTTCTTGTGTAGAAATATTACAATGAGAGCGAAGAGTCTTCATGAGAGGTTTGCTGAAATTGCACAAACTTATGGAGTTGACATTGAGAAATCAAAGGCTTTCCAAAAGACATATAGATTGGATTTTAGTGACAAAGATTTTGAGTACTTGAATGCTTCTGGTAAATCATTGCAGATTAAGGAGTTGAGTTGATTGATACATTACAACAATGGGGTGAATTGGAACATTGGAAAGGCAGAAAGGATAAAAAGAAAGAAGAGATGCTTGCAAATAAAGGAGCACCATCTATGTATTCTATGAGGGAAACAGGGATATGGACAACAACTGAAATTATATATCCAATGAAAGAGGTACCAGGAAGGTGGATATGTTCACGTTCCATGGTCAAGACAGGATATACTGTCTTTCACAAATTAGTTTCCCAGATTGAGAGAAAAACCAGTTGAATGGTACAAAAAAGTGGAAAGATTTGTAAAAGTTTCAAAGGTTTTGTTGAAAGATTTGGATGGGTTGTTTGATTTTGTGGTTCCAGCTGATTTGTGGATTGAGTGTAAAATTGCAATAGATTGGCCAAAAGAGGACTATCCCAGTGATGCGACGACTAGAGCACCGTCAGATGAAGTGATGAAGAAATATAATCAAGTAATTACCTATTTGAAGGGAAAAATTTCACCAGAAGAGAAAGATTGGGTAAAAATACATAGAACGACTCAGGAGACGAAATAATCAGTACATGCTCATTATGAGATGCTTTTACAGGTGTATAAACAGTATAATATTTTTGAAAGCATAACTGACAGACATGGGACATTTTGTATACAAGTTTGTGTTTAGTTTAAAGCCTGCGATTAGTAACATGATTCAACAGCATTTGATTTGTTGGCAGAATAAAAGTGTTGATGAAATATTACGATATGCAAAATATTGTAGTGATGATATTGAATCGAGACACAAGAAATTGAAAGAGAAATTCATGTAGGCACAAATGAAAGCAGCACAGAAAGGTGGTAAGTTTGTGGATTATTCTCAAACAGGTTTCCAAGGAAAAGGTCAGAATCAGAATATTCAAAATGCTCAGATTTCTAGCATGGGACGTGTCATGATGAATGGAGGTGTTCATAATCAAGGAAAGGGTAGAGGTAGAGGTAATAAGGACGAAATGAAATATCCTTGTCATGCGTGCAGCAAGTTGGGACATTGGAAACGTGAGTGTAAGGTTTTTCTAGAAAATAATGAAATAAATCAGAATTTGAATCATCAAATGCAGAATAAGGTGAACAGGAGTCAACAGCAGCAACAACAGGTAGTTACACAGGTACAAATACCACAAGCCCCAATGCAAAATGATGTGAATGCTCAAGTACAAAGATACAGTGCGAATGTGGGTTTTCATACAGGAGAACAAATTGGTAATAATCAAAATGCACAAATGGCTTCAAAATACTGGTTGCAGTGCCAGAAGAGGGATTCAGATACATCTCAATGACGGTGCCTGAGGAGGGAGGAAGAGTGCGTGCTTGGCGCATCCTTAGAGGTAGATCAGGGTGGGCCTTTTGTGGATGGAGAAGTTGAAGGTAATGCTTTTACATTCCTTGTAGACACTGGTGCTACCCATTTCATGTGAGAACTGTGGAAATCCCAAACCTACCCCTCTCGGGAGATACAATCCAAGTTGTGAGCATTTCAAATCAGTTGATTAGAACTTCAGTGACAAAACCAATGACGGTACACATTGGAGATTTCAGAGACTTGCATCATTTTGTGGTGTGTGATATGAATCCAGTCAACCTGTTAGGTAGGGATTTGTTATGCAAGATTAATTGCGTCATCTATTGTACACCAAATTGCATTGCATTTAAGATGCCAGATAAAGATGTTGCATTCAAGGTAATGTTGGTAAGTCAAGTGAGAAAGGTGAATGATTTGTATCCTTTATTTACAGTGAAGGATTCGCCTATTGAATTGAGAGACACGGTGATGATTGATGTGTGGAGTTTACAGGGGAAGACATTGAATTGATGAAAGGAGTTGATCCTATTCAAATTTCAATCAAACAATATGCAGTATTTCCAAAAACGCCACAGTATAAAATGAGCCTTGAGACCATTGCAGGCATAACGCCTGTAATTGAACAATTGATTGAACAATGCATTTTGAGAGAGATACTAGGGAGTCCTTGTAATTCACCTATTATGGGTATTAAGAAACCGAGCGGGAAATGTAGGATAACTCAGGACCAGAGGAAGATTAATAAGATTGTGATACCTTGTTATCCAATGGTGCCAAACCAAGCAGTGATCCTTTACCAAATTCCTTTTGATACAGAGTGGTTCACTGTAATTGACTTATGCCAAGCATTTTTCTCAATACCCTTGCATCCAGATAGCCATTATGTTTTTGCCTTTCGGTTCGGAGACTGTGTCTTGGCATGGTGCTGAGTACTTCAAAGGTATATAGAGAGTCCCTCAGTTTTCAATCAGATTTTGAAAAAATGTTTGGAGTCATTGGTGATGCCAGAAGACTCAGTACTGGTGCAATACATTGATCAGTTACTTGTTGCATCAAAAATGAGGTAAGCATGTGTGACAGATACAATTGCTCTACTGAACCATTTGGTAGTAGGTGGGTATAAAGTGTCACCTGCTAAATTGAAATTTTGTCTAAAAGAATTTTAATATTTGGGACACAAATTTGAAAATGGAGTCAGGAAAGTATCACAAGATCGAATAACTGTGATGTTGCAGATGGGTCCTCCCAGAACACAGAAAGAAGCTCAAATGGTCTTGGGTATGGTTGGATACTTCAGACAATGGATCAGTGGTATTTTACTAACAGCTAAGCCATTACAGAGATTGACACATAAAGATGTGATCAATCCACTTGAATTTGGATGAGGAATGTATGAGGGCATTTGTAGAGTTGCAAAATAGCCTTTGTTGAGCACCTGCATTAGGAATGCCAGATTACAGTAAAGATTTTGCACTATTTTGTTGCGGAAAAGATGGTTTTGCACTTTCAGTTCTAACGCAAACGCATGGAATGGCATGTCATCCAGTGGCAGATATTTCTGCCACTTTGGATTCAGTGGCTGCAGCATTAGCAGGCTGTTTAAAATCAGTTGCTGCTACTTTTGTGAGTCTGGATCAAAGTGAATCAATTGTGATTGGACATCAGTTGAGAGTGTATGTGGCACATTCTGTTGAGTTTTTGTTGACACAAACTCGAACAGAGCATCTTATGAGTAGTCGATTGACAAGGTATGAAAGAGTGATACTGGGAGCAGAGAATGTGACTGTGATAAAATGTACACATTTGAATCAAGCTACATTGCTACTGTGTCCAAGTTGTGAGGAAGTGGTGGATGAAGCAGATCATGATTGCCTGGATGTGACTGAATTGTGTACAAAACCAAGGCCAGATATAAAAGACACACCATTGCTTGAATCTGATTGTGTGATGTTTTTAGATGGATCTTGCTTGAGAGATGAAAAGGGCACTCTCCGTGCTTCCTGTGCAATCTGTACAGTGAATATGGTTCTTGAAGCTTCATGCTTGAGAGGAATACGTTCCGCACACATTTCTGAACTGGTTGCATTGACCAGAGCATGTATAATTGGCAAAAATCAGAGAATAGCCATATTCACTGATAGTCAATAAGGTTTTGGGGTCGTGCATGACTTAGACAATTGTGGATGCAACATGGATGTTTGACTGAATTAGGTTCACCAAATCGACACAGCAATCATGTGAAGGATGTTCTCTTCTGTGGAGACATGGGAAGAGGTTAGGCAATTACAGGAAGAAGCTAGTGAAGCTAGTGAGGAGGAAAAAGAAACATGGAATAAAGCAGGTTGTTCATGAAGGGCTGAAGATGAAGTGTGGGTCTATACAGATGGGAGACCAATAATGCCAGACAGTCTGTTATCACAGATGGCAAGGATGTATCATACTTTAACACATGTAGGGAGAGATGCGATGATTAGGCTTTTCAAGCAATCTTGGTATAACCCCAAGTTCAGGGTCATTGCAGAAAGTCTTTGCCAGAGGTGTATAACTTGCCAGCAGCAAAATGCAGGAAGAAAGACTGTTTTCAGTTGGGGACGAATTGGAAAAGCAGCAGGTCCATTTACCCTACTCCAGGCAGATTTAATAGAATTACCCCCATGTAATGGTTTGAAATATGTATTGGTTGTGGTTTGTTTGTTTTCTCGTTGGCTAGAAGCATATCCAACAAGAAAAAATGATAGTCTAACAGTTGCTAAATTGCTACTAGGAGAGATAATTCCACGGTTTGGATTTCCAGTCTCTATAGAAACAGATAAAGGAACTCATTTTAATAATGAAATAATTTGGATGATTTGTTTAGCATTGCAAATTGAGCAAAAACGACATTGTGCCTGTTGGACCTGGTCCTTTTGGCCGGATGGTCCCTAGACTTTTCGCCTTCCACCTGTACTTTTTCTGACCTGCTGTTGGCTATTCTATGACTCTGGGCACTTTGCCACTGCTGTTCAGTGCTAAAGTGCATATGCTCTCCCTATGTGAAATGTATATGTTGGTTGGATTCCATGATTGGCTTATTTGGTTTACTGTCAGACCCCAGTAAAGTGCACCAGGAGTGCCTGGGCTTGTAAATACAAATGCTGCTGGTGGGCTTGCAGCACTGGTTGTGCCACCCACAGAAGCAGCCTAGTAAAATGTGTCTAGGGTCTGCCACTGCAGAACCTGCGTGCAGTCTGCTACTGTCGCGCTGATTGCACAAGTGCACCTACTTGCCAGTCCCCAAACCTTCACTTAACTACATATTAGTCACCCCTCTGGTACGCCCAAGGGCAGGGTGCATTGTAGGTATAAGGTAGGACATGCCCTGATGTGTGTGGCATGTCTTAATAGAGAATTACAGCCATTTTCGTTTTTCACTATTGAAGGCTACCTGCTCTCCATAGGCCAGAATGGGCTGCTGGAATTACTACACGCTGTAATCCCAGTAGACTCATAGAGCATGGTAGAAAGTCAAGTTTAGTATGCCTGAACTCAGAATAATAAAATACTTATTTTAGTAAAGTTTATTTTAATATCCTGTGTTTGTAAATACTACTTTTAGAAAGTTAGTATTTACTGACCTGGCCATTTCAGTCCGCCTCTGCTGTGTGTGTGTGTGCTGCCTAGTTTCAGTGGGGAGCAGGGCTGGGGAATTCCAGGAGACAGGCTGGCTGCCAGGTGGTGGGTAGAGACTACACCAGGATGGGTGGGAGGAGTACACCTTGACTCTGAATAGACCTGTGCTCTGCCACCACTATGCCGGCTCTGCCTCCTGTGGAGCGGCTGATGTCTCTGCCCTGCTGCTGAAAGGAAAGAGCAGAGTCACCACAACAAAGTGCTCCAAAACCGGACTGAGCCAGGCCCCCTGGCGACAAAGAACAAAAGAATTGCTGTATAAAAGAAGGAGCCCTGCTCCCAAGAAAGGAGATCAGATCCTGCTGAAACAAGAAGAACCTCTGACAGAAGAGAAGGAACTGGGAAAATGTAGGAGGAGTAGCTGTCCCTGACCTGGGGGATTGGCCTGCAGTGGTTGCCTTGCTGCTGAAGTAGAGGAGAAAAGACTACAAAGACTTTTATTTCAACTTGTGCTTAAAGATCTCCAAGGGCTTGAACTGAGCTTGCCCCCTGAACAAAGTCCCAGGACCAGTGGACTTCATCCCCAGCTCCGCAAAGTCTTTTGGAAGTGCCTGCTGCTGTTGTTGGGCCTTCTGAGGGACTGCGTGTCGCAAGAAGCTGGAAGCGCGATGCAAGGGAGAGAAGCGTGCCGCCATCGGAGCTGTTGCCGTCGCATCTCGCAGAGAGTGTCGCCGCTGCAGCATCGCATCGTTCCGGAAGTGTCTCGCAACGCCGAAGAAGCGTGTCGCCATCGCAGCCATCGTAGTTGTCGCATTGCACCGCATCCAGAAAAGCGCTTGGCATCCGTAGAGAACCGTGCTGCCGTCGGAACCGCTGCCGTCGCATCTCGCAGAAGGGGTGTCACCGCTGTAGCATCGCATCGAGCGGAAGCGTCTCGCAACGTCGGAGAAGAGTGCCGCTGCCAAGGCCGCTGCCGTCGCATCTTGCCAAAGGTGACGCCGCTGTAGCTGACGCATCGAGTCGAGCCTTCTCGCAACCTCGGAGAAGCGTAACGCATCTGGAAGATCCCGTCTTTATTTCTTTTGCACCAAGAATTTCAACGCATCTGCATCGCTGCAACACTTTCGTTGCCCTGCGTGTCGCATCTAAGGTACATTGACTTAAAGTGTCGCATCTAAGAACTTAAGAGAAACTAAGTAATCTTCCACCAACTAAGCAACCGTATTGTGTATTTTTAATCGTTTAATTGTCTTGTGATAATCCTATATAAAGATTCCTTATTTTTAATATAACTACCTGTGTGGTGTCCATTTGTAGTGCTGTCACTTGGTTACTGTATGTGTTCACAAATGCTTAACCTATAACGCTCTGAGATAAGCCTTGTCTGCTCGCGCCAAGCTACCTAGAGGGTGAGCAAGGGGTTGTTTTAGTAGGGTAACCCCTCATCCTGACTAGAGGAAACGTTCCCTGCTTGTCACAAGTATCTACCTGTGCCAACCAGAGAACCCGGATTCTAACAGTGCCTATTGACCAGATGTTCAGGCGTGGTCGAACAGATTAATGGCACTATTAAGTCAAGATTGTCAAAAGTGTGTGCGTCCACAGCACTAAAATGGGCAGATGCTTTACCTTTAGTTTTGATGAGTCTGAGAAGGATTCCTGATAAAAATGACTGGATTATCGCCCCACAAAGTGATTATGTGGAGAGCAATGAGGCAGCCAATAGCTCCAGCAAATCAACTGATGACTATAACTGATGATCTAGTGCTCGATTATTGCAAAGGATTGGCTGATGTGGTGCGTTCTGTGCCTCATCAGATTGGAGAAGTTGCACCACAACACGGCAAGAACAAGCACATGACCTAAGTCCAGGAGAGTGGATTCTGGTGAAGAAGCATGTGAGAAAGCCGTGTTTGGAACCACGTTAGCATGGGCCATACAAAGTGCTATTGGTGACAACGACAGCAGTGAAGTTTGGTGGCTTACCAAATTGGATCCACGTAAGTCACACAAGAAGAGTCCCAAGTCTACTTGAAAGGACAGAAACAAATGAAGAAGAAGAACAAGAACAGGTTGAGAGTCAAGGAGAGCCTGAGCCTGAAGAAGGTCAAATAAAGTGGGCACCAGCTACTGGGTCTCGTGAGACTGTTGTCAATGCCAATGATGAAGAAGATTTGATTCAAGAATAAGTGTGAACAAGAAAAGAAGCAAACAAAAGAAGTTGTGAACAAAATCTTGAATCTGGTGATACTTTACAAGTGAAGAGTGCAAGAAAAGGGGATATATGGCCAAAGGGAGTGCAAAGACTGAAATACAAACACAATAATAGTAGTATTGAGCCAAACAGAACAAAGTGACTCTGAAGAAGATACAGTTCGGAGAACAAAAAGGGCAAGAGTTCCAAACAAGAAGTACACAGCACTTAAATGGACATACGTGGTGGCTGAAACAGTTGAACACACACATCAGTGTGGGGAAAAATACTGTTATGGAATCAAGTCACAAAAATTGTTATGAGCAACCCAAAATGAACTGTGTCAAAATGTGGGGTGCAGAAAATTGAAAAAGATCACTCTGAAGCTGGAATCAAGGTGAAGGCTGTGAAGATATAATAAAAAACAAAAAAAGATATGGGTGATGCAAGGAAGCTTAAAAGGTGCTTGTTGGATACACTAAACACTATTTTATATCATTTTTTGCTAGTTTTTAGTTTTTTTTAGTTTTAGTTTAAATGTTTGATTGTTTTAGAAAATGGCTAAGGCAAATTTACTATAGACTGGATATCAACACCAAAGTTTTAAATATAGATGTATTAATGCTTGCTTTATAAGTGTTTAACTACTAATGTTTGTTTGGTTAACACTAATTGTTGTTGTGCCTCATCTTATGTATCCTACTAAGAATAATATTAATAATAATATGCTGAGTGAAAAAGTAAATGTGGGAAATCTTAAAGAAGAACCACAAACTAACATTGAGAAAATAACAGGTGATAATATATATCACCAGGATAATTCCGTTAATGATTTTTCGTTAAATGTTTTTACTAAATTACTGTATGAATATGTGGATACGATGGAAGCGTGAGCTTGTTATGTGTGCATGCAATTACCTTTGTCTGTGTC
Organism: Triturus cristatus; assembly: GCF_964204655.1. Lineage (NCBI taxonomy): Eukaryota > Metazoa > Chordata > Amphibia > Caudata > Salamandridae > Triturus > Triturus cristatus. Next base: position 202,877,776 of record NC_140593.1, read on the forward strand.
TGAGGGGGTGACCTATGATTACCTTCCTTTAACATATGGAGTTTCATGTAGTGTACTAACAAGTTTGTTCTATGAGAAAGATAGTCTACAGTATTTATATGCAAATTATGATTTAGTATTTTCTGAAGTGCCAATTAGAAAGAATATAAATAGGGTAAATAGTGTGACAAATGCTGAATATATTGGTGAATTCTTTCATACGACAAAAACAATAGATATTGTATATGCACATCATAATAATTTAACCTGTAGTTTGCATCAGGAGGAGATTGAACTTCTACATTTGGTGGAAGATAGAAGACAGAGTTTTAAGGAAAAGGCTGCTGAACAAAAATCCTGTGTACCTCCTTGAGCTTTTAGTGAAGGTGATTACAAAAAGGGTGAGACACATGCTGCAATGACTCTGGATTGGCATCATAGGGGAAAGCTTTGCTTACTGAGACTAAAAACTGATTTTAATAATGTTTTCATTGGTTCTAGTGAATGTGATCATGTTTTCCTAATTACAGGAGGTTGGGGACCAAGAGGTGGTATGGATCCTGTTTTCCCTGGATTATATTATGCGTGTGGTGAAAATGCCTAATATATGTTGCCTGCACATCGGTATGGGTGTTGTTATATGGGGATAGTTTTTCCCAAGGATTATCACTTAGATAAAAGTCATGGAATCAATGAAAAAAGAGTAAATTAAGATGAAATAAAAGAGGAATTAGTGCCGCAGAAATTGTGGGTGATATTTTTGGAGCATTGATACCTTCAGTTGGGGTAATTTTAAATTCACATAAAAAAATTTGAAAATTATCCACTGTCGTTGATCATTTATCGACAGACACTGCTGGTGGGTTCTTAATGATTGATACAGAAATGGTTGCTATAAGATCTATGGTCTTACAAAATAGACTTGCTCTAGATGTATTATTGGAAAAAGAGGGCGGAGTCTGTAGTATGTTGAAAATTCAACAGTGCTGCACTTATATCCCTGACAAGAGTAAGAGCCTGGAGGGATATATTAAAAATATTACACAGTTACGGTAAGATTTAACTGACCTGAAGTTTGACGGTGCTTGGGAGAGACTTGGTAAGGGTTTCTCCCCAGTGGGTAATTGGTTTTCTACTTTTGGTAATAGCTTGCTAGGGAAAATACTAATACCTATAGTTGCTGTAGATATAGGGATACTAATGCTGGTATTAATATATGTGTTGTAAGTGCAAGCAATAAACAGTAGATACTAAACTAAGGGCAAGAAAGAGAAAGAGAGAAGAGATAGAATTGGAAGACAGAAGAGGAAATTATTATGAAATAGTAAAGGATATAGATGGAGTTATGTTGAAACAAAATTATATTATGCGTGTGGTGAAAATGCCTAATATATGTTGCCTGCACATCGGTATGGGTGTTGTTATATGGGGATAGTTTTTCCCAAGGTTTATCACTTAGATAAAAGTCATGGAATCAATGAAAAAAGAGTAAATTAAGATGAAATAAAAGAGGAATTAGTGCCGCAGAAATTGTGGGTGATATTTTTGGAGCATTGATACCTTCAGTTGGGGTAATTTTAAATTCACATAAAAAAATTGAAAATTATCCACTGTCGTTGATCGTTTATCAACAGACACTGCTGGTGGGTTCTTAATGATTGATACAGAAATGGTTGCTATAAGATCTATGGTCTTACAAAATAGCCTTGCTCTAGATGTATTATTGGAAAAAGCGGGCGGAGTCTGTAGTATGTTGAAAATTCAACAGTGCTGCACTTATATCCCTGACAAGAGTAAGAGCCTGGAGGGATATATTAAAAATATTACACAGTTACGGTAGGATTTAACTGACCTGAAGTTTGACGGTGCTTGGGAGAGACTTGGTAAGGGTTTCTCCCCAGTGGCTAATTGGTTTTCTACTTTTGGTAATAGCTTGCTGGGGAAAATACTAATACCTATAGTTGCTGTAGATATAGGGATACTAATGCTGGTATTAATATATGTGTTGTAAGTGCAAGCAATAAACAGTAGATACTAAACTAAGGGCAAGAAAGAGAAAGAGAGAAGAGATAGAATTGGAAGACAGAAGAGGAAATTATTATGAAATAGTAAAGGATATAGATGGAGTTATGTTGAAACAAAAGAGAACAAAAGAGAACTACTGCTTTCTAAGTAGTATAAATGATGACAAACAGATTTTTGGGTTGTTTTAATGATGGCTCAAGTTGCCATCAAAGGGGGGATTGATGGGGCAGGGTTTTCGCAAAATAAAACCTGCTCCTCAATGTGTGAATTATTAACCAAATGGCGAAAAAAAACTAACAGTAGTAGAATAAAAGGGGAAAATTACGTAAGCGCATGCTTGGAGTGCTAGAGTAGGCCGCAAAAGTGCATGATTAATGAAGAAAATTACAGTCAAAAGTAGAAACATTATTTTTCACAAATAGTTAGAAAATAATGAGCAGTGCATAAGAAAAGAAAAAGCAAGTGAAAGCATTCAAAGAGCGTTTAATGGTAGAATTTAATAAAATGATAAATAACGCTTGTATTCTACTGCCCTGCAGAAAAGGCCCAAGAGACTTTTTAGAATTAACATGGCACATTAGAAATGTAGAAAGGAGAAATTGTGATCTGCCCTTCGCAAGTTCCTGATGATGGCCAAGGTTGTGCAGAGGAAAACAAGGTAAATAAATGGAATTTCCTTGCATGAGGACATTCGTACTACAAATTGATACATAAGTGTGATGGAGAAGAGTACAACCACGGAAGCTTGATATTAGAGTCTCCTCTGTTGGAATCTGATTACAATGTGCAAAGTTAAAACAATGGAACATTTGAAAACTTAGGCACGTTGAGAGTGGTGTGATTGAACATGCCTTGTTTTGGGTGAACGGAATTTAATAAATCCATGTGAGTTAACACAATAAGGGTTGGACCTTTAGTGAAACTAGGGTATGACTATTAGTAGTAAGAGGGTGGGGGTTAGAGCACGTTTTTCCTTACTTTATGAGAGGAGAGAGCTGTGTTGCTGTTTCCTACTTCTATGGGCTGGCTGTTGTTCTGCTGATCCTGACTCTTTGACTTTGCTCCTCAACTCTTCTTGAGGTGCCCAGCTTACTTTCATGGCCAGAGGATAGCTTTCCATATTTCTAAAACCTTGTAAGATTGGTTAGTATGAGATTCTGAATTTGTATAAATCTATTTGCAAATGTCTTTATCCTTTTGTATCTGCGCCTATCCACTCACTCATTGTGCTGACATCTGAGATGTACAATTGATGTTTATTTTGCTAATGTTTCTCCTGTGTGATGATGCATGATTAAAGCTGTATTGTATTCTATGGTGATAATTTTAGAAAGTTCTGATATTATTTGCCAATCCCTAACTAACTAAATAAAGATTCATCACCAAGAAAAAGGATAAATAGGATAAACAAATTGGTAAGTTTGGTTTAAACTCACCCAGAGTGAAAGGGATGGTTGGGTATTAATTTGGGACCAGATGACAAAAATGTGGTAGTCTCTAAATGCTGGATCAACATATTTGTATTTCCTGGATAAATCTGTGCTGTTATTCGTGCACCCTACCTGTTATGCAGCTAGCATCAGTTCCCAGAGATAATGGTAAAAAGTTACAGCGTGGGACCTCAAGCGCTGTCACTGAACAGAGACAATTTATTCTACAAATTTGTACTGGCCCATAGACGGTGTTTGGGCTCACATGAAGCAAATACTTTAATGCTATGAGAAGACTGCAGTGCTCTCTTAGTACTGTGATGTCACAAGTCACTTGTGATACTCATATTGCAAGTAACTGAGTGCATCCTTTTCTTATTATAGGTGTGTTCTGTCAGAAAGCACCAGTAACAAGAAAATAAAATGCAAAGCATTATAGGAGGCTAACAGTGTGTGTGTGTGCGCGTGTGTTTGTGTGTATAAGAAATTGGGCTATTAGTTGAGAGAGGTGGAAGCCCCATTCAGGCAATACCACAATCCTTGTCAGGATGAACCACATAAGTCACTAAATTAACCTGTGCTTAACCCTCTGGTTGCTTGGCAGAAAAGCAATCAGACTTAACTTAGCTTCTGATGGCTTAGTGGACTAAATGTGTCCTCTGTAGGGGCCTGTGTTCAACCGCATGGTTACAGGATCAAATCCTAGCGGGTCCACTCAGCCTTTCATCCTTCTGAGGTAGATAAAATGAGCACCATTGAGTTGGGTAACTATAAACATCTGTTATTCAGGTCCAAGATGCCCTTGGGTGAATGTAAGCTATACAAATACACAGGTTGTGTTATTTGTAAAGTATTAATGCATCACATAAACAGTAACCAAGTGAAAGCACAACAGTGGAAAAATCCCACACCAATTTAAATAAATAGAGTACATTTTAATAGATTTCTTTACACCAAAACGACAAAAATCCAATCATTAGAACTGGATTTATGAATTGTTAATGTTTTTAGTAGAAACTAACGCATAAAGGATCAAAGAGCCAACCACAGACATCTAGTCACGCAAGACTAGGTCAAAGTTGAAAAATATGGCTCACTGCAATTGAGCATGGTTCAGATACCAGAAGTGGATTGGTCCCAGTAAGCGCTTACTTTTGGACTTAGTAGAGTTTTCAAGAACAATGTTCTTAGAAGGTAAAGTTCAGTGGGGCAAGGCTGCAGGCAGTGTCAGAGGAGGGAGCCTTGTCATTGGGGAGCCTCTGGCCAGAGCTGCTGTGAAGATTTCTACATAGAGACCTAGTCACTTTTTTGGAAGTCGAAAATCTCCAGAGTGTTGTGGCAGGTTGGATACCCCTTAGGTGGAGGACCGATGAACAAGATTTGCTGCTGAGGAGAAGAACTTGGATGGGATCAACTGCAAAGTCAAGCTGACCCGTGATGCACCTTGGGCGAGTTAGTCCTGGCGTTCTCTTGGTTCTAAGAACAGTTTTTACCCAAACATCAAAAGGGTTGGGTTTTAGCTATCTGGGCAACTTCAGCACCACAAAAAAGGGACCAGGACTGGTGGGACTCCATTTGGGGATACAGGGTTCACTTAGGGTGGGTCCAGGTGTGGTATCAAGATGGTAGCAGCCTTTTATGTCCATGTGGCTCTGAATAGGAGGCCAGAAAACTAGCCCTTGGAGTTGATATGGTAGTCCTGGGTTCAGGTGAAGATGCAGGGCTCAAGCAGCAAGGCTGGCCTCTGAGTTTTCCAGCCAGGCTCCAGGCAGCAAAGTAGTCCTTCCAGGTACAGCAAAACAGTCTTGCATGGTGCACAGCAATTAACAGCAACAGGCAGTCCTCTGAGAGTCCTTTTGCAGGCCCAGATAGTGAATTGAAGAGTTGGACTGAGGAGCCTATTTTTACACCTGATGTTATCTTTGAAGATGAGAGGAGGTTCTATAGGTTTCTCTTTAAAGTGCCTGGAATTTCCTGACTCCACTGCCTGGCTCCAAGCTAGCTGCAGTGACAATATGGAGGTGATACGTCATTTGTGTGAATACAGAGCACAGCTTTTTCAGTTGCAAGTGGGGTGGTGCCCAACTCCACCCAACCCCATCCTTCCAGCAGATGGTCCATTCAGGCACACCTAATCCCTCTATTGTGTGACTGTCTGGGAGGAATTCACAAAGTCTGACTGTCAGTTGCACCCAGTAATGTGACTCAGGAGAGGCAGCATGCACCAAGTGGCTAAGGGAAGAACAATGCCAGTTTTCCAACTGGGGCATTTTCAAAATTGTAATTTAAAATCTGACTATAATGGCAAAGATGATTTTTCACTAGATTTTTATAGATAGCAAACATAAACAGTTTATCTGGTCCCAATCAGAAGTTAGAACTTATTAAATGTAATAAGGCAGCCCGATGTTATCTTATGGGACAGGTCGACCTCACAGAAGTAAAAAACAAATTTAGATTTTTCACTACCAGGGTATGTAAAACTTAAAAGTGCATGTCCAACCCTTTAATTGCAATGCACCCTGCCCTTTTGGCTATCTAGGGCTTACCTTAGGTATGGCTTATATGCAATAAAATGGGAGTTTAAGGCTTGGCAAGGAGGTTATGTTGCCAAGTCGAAGGGGCAGTTTAAAACTGCATTCAGTCTGCAATATCAGGCTTGGGGTGTGTTTCAAAGAGCTATGTAAGTGGAAGGCACATTAAGTGCTGCAGGCCTACTAGTCTACAAGCTATAGAGGAAGGTGATATACTACTCTAAGAGGGACATATAAGGAAATTGAATATGCCCATCAGGTGTAAACCAGTTTAAGCTTATTTAGGAGAGTGAGCTTAAGCACTTTAGCACTGGTCAGCAGCGGTAAAGTGCACAGAGCCTTAAGGCCAACAAAATCAATTTCAGCAGAAAATGGATGTAAGTAGGTGAAACATCTGGGGGAAGACCACCCCAAGGCTGACAGGCCTAACAATTTGTTTTCACTTTTCTGCTCCATCTCTTGTGAATCTTGTTTACATCTGCTCCCATCAATTCTTAAAAGGCGTCAACCTTGTTGCCTGGGGAACATAGCAGGCAAAACTTACTCTTTGGTTTCAAGTTACTGGGAAATGGAAAGTCAGTTTCAAATCCCATTCACTCCAGAATGCTTCTTACATCCTCTGTGTCACCTCTAACACCCTGTGTATATTCATTGGATTTGAAGTCATCCAGCTCTACTAATTCAAGCATCTGCTAACTTGAAAGAGGAATTTGGTCTCAAATAATCTGCATGATTTAAAGCTCCAGATTGGTTTCAAAATATTTTTCAATTTTAATTTCCTTGTGAACTTTCACAGCTCAATCCTGGAGCTGACATGTTGGGGTTCGCAGAGGGCAGACACTTAAACCATCATAATTTTTATAATTAAATGATTAATTTGTACTCTCCATTTCTCCTGAATCTGCCCTCTTTCTCGTTTTTTCCATCCTCATCCCGCATTTCTTCTTCCTCGATTTCCACATTTTTCACGTGATTCTTGTCTCGTGTACATATTGATCAACTACATTTCCTCTAAAAAAGTTAACTTTACCTGAGGGCCCTAATCCACTGAAGAGCCTAAATGTGCATCACTATTGCTTGAATTGGCACTTAATTTTTATCATTCATTTCCCTCACCCTCAGTGGTTCATATTTCCTAGAGAAAATGTAGATATGCTGATATTGGTAATCTAACCTTTTCCTTTAAATTTCTGTGTTTACTTATTTTTTGTCTCCTTCTTTGGTTTTTCTATAGTTTTCTCATGTTTCTCCAAGAGATTTTTCACTTTATCAACTTCTTTGAAATCTTCAATCTCTTTCATGAGGTCCTGTATTTTTTTCAATTGAATATCCATTTTACATTTAGCATGCTTAATCAACATTTCATCAAATTAACGGAGCATCCTTCTGTGTGCCTTTTCCATTCCTCTATAGATGTTTAGCCAGGTCATTAAACATGGGCATCAGCATAGTTCCCAATCCCCTGGGTACTCGTCCACATTCAATATTTTCCTTAACAAGGCAACTCCCACCATCTATTGGATTCATGTATCCTTGTTTTTTCCTGTTCTTATATTATGTAGATCAGGGTTATTTCCTGGTGTTCTACTTTTTATAGAATCATTTAACTGTCCTGTGGTGCTAAATGCTCTTTGTGCTTCCAACTATCTCTTGCTGTGCCTGTCCGTCATTTTACTGGAGAGGACTGGATTGAACATCACTTCAACGCTGTGTTATTCTCAATGTACCAATTATATTTTGGTTGTATTTCTCACATATTATTCAATGCATCATCTTCAATTTCCTACAGATTTCCTGGTCCCAACCACAACAATTCAATTCATTCTCCCTAAGATTCATAAGTGTAGCCATCCATACATTGTGATGAAGCAGACTACTCTGGGTCATTTAATGTACTTGGGAGCGTAGCAAGAGGGTCTGAGTCAAGAGGGAGTTAGCCCCTTCCCTGGCTCACTCCAAAGACCCCGGGAAGTGGCACTCAACCTGCCCAGCTCATCATTAACAGCAATTTCTGTCCTTCTATCCTTCCATTGCCCATCAGCAGGGAGCCACTGCCTCGATCCACTTCTCCTTCTGTTGTCGGGTGTTTACCATGGTGGTTATGCATTTCACATGCACATCTTTTTCGTAATCAATTCAGACTGAACCTGCAGCTGCACTCCAGGGATTAGTAAAATCACTGATATTTCTTATATATGTAAGTAGTAAGGCCTGATTCCACTATTCTAATGCCAATTAAAGTATGTTGCATGTATTTGACGTGCTATAAAATTATTATTCTTACTCCTTCAGTTTTTTAAAGTGAATTTCTAAGGCTTTTTTTAATGTTAAGTAGGATTTTCTTACACAGTGTAATTTGGCTACCCCCGAAGTTCAAGGCTTTCAGCAGCAGGTCATGGCCTGCCCTAAGGGCTACCCACCCCACTTATTTTAAGGGGAGATCATGCTGGTCAGGGCCGGACTAGGAACCAAAGCCGGCCCTGGCAAACTGCTCGGCCGGTCCCGAGGGAGTGGGAGGAGGGCAGCCGACAGGGGAAATGCCCGGTGCCCGCTCCGGCCAGTCCAGCTCTGATGCTGGCTCCCACACGAAACCCGAAAGATCGTAGCATACCAATTTCTTTTTTTTATATATATATGGCCTCAGGAGGTTTTTTAATGTTATTTTTTTCATTTTCAGGACACATGCAATCAGTACTCTTGTCCTGTAATAGTAGCCACAACATTTCTATTCATTTTGCGGTTAGCCAATCAGATCGCAAGCTCCCAGAGGGCTCATGGAAGCAAGGGGGCCAACGGGAAAAAGAAGCCCCCGGCAACCAGATTGCTCTATTATTTGAAATTAGGCACCAGCGGAAGTCCTGCATACCTAACCGTCGAGATATCTATTAATTTTGAACCTTGTTTCCCAAAAACTATTGAAAGGATTTAAATCAAATCACAAAAAGCATGTTTTTTTGGGTAAAGAATAGAGCATTCGGTCAAATTTGGTGTAATTCCGTTCAGAGTGCATGGGACATTTTGTTTTGGGATTACCAGGCCCAGTTACCAACCCTCCTAGAGGCAGCTAACCCAACACTGCAGAAAGCCATGGGGATCCTGTCTGCTCAAGGAGCCACCCATTCCTTAGGGGTGGCCAATGTGGCCTTGGGCGAAGTTCTGGTTTCCCCAGAGCAGTATCTACCAAGTGAGGTATGCAGCAAAACCCAGGCACATAGGCAGGACTTTATCTGATTTATGTCTCTGATCTCCCTGGAATGGGGTTGGGAAGTGGCCCACAGGAAGTCCATTGACAATCTCCTGATACCCATTGATTGTATCCTGGGAAATGAACTGCCATCAGTGATAGATGAACTGGGTGACGCAGCTGAAAGCTCTGGTTTCTGGTGGTACTGCTTCCAAACAGAGGATATGGACACACAGATAGGTAACAACTGTAGGAAGATATCCACAGTTGGGTGACCAGTGGATCATGGGTTACCCACTCTGACAGAAGAGCACTCTAATACTGACCCTGGTGAGGGTACTTCTGACCTGGACGTGCTGCCTGTGCAGTTAAGGGCCAGTTCAGCATCATGGTATAGACCCTGGGCATGAGAGGCCAGTTTCAATATACCACCCCTCAGAGGGCAGGATGGAGAGTGGAAGTGGGGTGCCAATCTCAGGGGTTGTTGCCCTCCACTCCGAAAAACTAAAAAGACCTTTGGAGCCAATGGAGGACTCCTTGTCAATCCCAAGGCAGGAAGTGAGGCCTGCCAAAGTCCTCAGGCTGGAACCTCCATCTAACAATGGATGGCCAGGCACGTGACTCTTGACCCTGATGCCTGTTAGTGGCCTCTGTTAGTTACTGTCCTTATGGGCAGAGTTTTCTCTAGGTGGGGGAATGAAGGCCTGCCTCAGGGTGTGCCACATCATCTTGTTGACCATGGTGTTACTGTCTGCCTACTGTAATGCACCTGTGGGAAAGCTAAGGTGTGATCCCTCACACATGGAGGTGTGCAGATAAGGAAAAGGGTTCTCTGTGGGCAGGAAGATGGTGATAGAGAGATAAAGAACAGATAAGTGTATCTGCAGAAGAGGTAATCTGTCGCTATTCTATCGCCTGAGCAGGGAATCCTATTAAAGTATTAAGAGCATGTGTTTGAAATTTGCCCTTCCTGCAGGGTCAGCCTGGATTTGTTGACTTTTTATTGAACCTTATTTGTGTACAACTCTGAACATTTTACCTATGCAAGCCAGGTGCAAATTGCTTGTAATGCTTTCTTTAAACATAGTAACATTGGTATACCCTGATTGGCGCAATAATTTATTTATAGGTCCCTAGTATTTAGTACTACATGTATACAGCCATTTTAAAGTAAATGCTAACAGTGGGCTGCAGCAGTCACTGTGCCACACACTAAACAACCCTGTAAAGCATGTCTCTAGGCCTGCCACCAGCCTAAATGTGCAGTTTTTGAACTGCCATTTCTCCGAAGACTGGGATTGCTGTTGAAGTTGCAGCCGTCAATGTCAGAGCGCCGGTTAGCCTCAAACTTGCTAGTTTGCCCTGTTGAAGGAGAATCAACTTCCAGAAGAGTCTCTAAATCCAAATGTAGAGGCCTTCATCTGGACTCATGCGGAGCAGCATCCCATTGATGGCAAGGCCTTCCCATGAACAGAGTTTGCCCACTCTGAGCTTTACGCTTTCTTTGCCAACCGCACCAATAAACTGCTCTTCAACAACCTGCTATCGTCAAGCTCCACTTCAGATCAAGCCTCCCCATAGACTTTTCAAGGACCGCTATTTCTTCTGGTCTGCTAATAATTACAATCGTTGCATACATCCATGAAGACAGTAGAAAATATTTTAAAATATTTTATCATCAATGCGCATAAAGAGTAGGAAAAACATTAAAATACTTCGTATGGTAAACCACCATCAGTGCCATGTAAAGTGAACAGAGCAAAAGTTTGTAATAAATATTATGCAATTTCCTGGGGTACAAGATGATAAACTTCAGGCTGGTATGAGCCAGATATAAGTTCTTTAGACTCCTGGTTTATTCAAAAACAATGCAGGCAGAAGTTCTGTTGTAAGGGGCAACCTCCTCTTTTCAGTTCATGTGCTACACTCCCTATCAATCAATCAATCAGACGTTTGTTAAGAACGACTACTCACCCGTAAGGGTCTCAAGGCGCTGGGGTTGGGGGGGGTTAACAGGCTCCAGTCCATCAAGGGGGGGGGTCTGAAGAGCAAGGTTTTGAGGTTTCTTGCGAAGATGGGGAGCGATGTTGTCTGTCTGAGGTGGAGCGGCAGGGCGTTCCAGGCTCGGGCTGCGAGGAAGGAGAAGGAGTGGCCTCCCAATCTGGTCTTTCTGGTGTGGGGGACCACAGCGTAGGAGAGCTGGACAGATCGTATGGTCCTCTGGGGTGCGTGAAATTTGAGTCGGCTTTTCAGGTATGCTGGTCCGGTGTCGTGGAGGGCCTTGTGTGCGCGGGTGAGCATCTTGAAGGTGACTCTAGCTTCGATGGGGAGCCAGTGGAGAGTGCGCAGGTGCTGGGAGATGTGGCAGTGTATTGGCAGGTCGAGGACCAGTCTTGCGGCGGCGTTCTGGATGTTCTGTAGCTTGTGGGTGAGGTTTTTGTTTATTCCGGCGTAGAGTGCGTTGCTGTAGTTGGTCTTTCTGTGCTCGAGGGGGATTCATTTGAAGATCTTACGTAGGAGGCGGAGGGTGTGGAAGCAGCAGGATGAGACGGAGTTGATCTGGCGGTCCATTTTGAGCTCGGAGTCCAGGATGATTCCCAGGTTGCGTGCGTGGTCCATGGGGAGGGGCGGGCTTCCGAGGGCGGGGGCCACCAGGTGTCGTTCCATGCGTCGGGGTTTAGGCCCATGATGAGTACTTCTGTTTTGTTGGTATTTTCATCCATTTGGTGACGGCTTCCATGCCTTCTCGAAAATGGTGTCTGGCGGTATTGGGTTCGTTGGATAGGGAGAGGATGAGTTGGGTTTCGATTGTGTATGATACAATGTTGAGTCCGTAGGTTCTGACGATGGGAGCGAGCGGAGCCATGTCGACGTTGAAGAGTGTAGGGCTGAGGGAGGACCCCTGGGGGACTCCGCAGGCGGTAGTAGTAGGGTCAGAGAGGAAAGGGGGGAGTCTGACCCGCTGTGGTCTGCCGAAGAGGAAAGAGCAGATCCAGTTAAGGGCCTTGTCTTGGATCCCTGCGTCCTGGAGTCTGCGTGTTAGGGTGCGGTGAGAGACTGTGTTGAATGCTGCTGAGAGGTTGAGGAGGATGAGGGCTGCTGTTTCTCCTTCATCCAGTAGGAAGCGGATGTCATCTGTTGCAGCGAGGAGGGCGGTTTCCGTACTGTGATTTTTTTCTTAAGCCAGATTGGGAGGAGTCGTAGATGTTGTGCTCTTCGATGATTGTGGCGAGTTGGCTTTCTCGATGACTTTTGCTGGGAACGGTAGCAGGGAGATGGGTCTGTAGTTTCTGAGGTCGGTGGGGTCCACCGAGGGTTTCTTCAGGAGGGTTTGACCACAGCGTGTTTCCAGTCGTCAGGGAATGTGGCGGTTTCCAGGGAGCGGTTGATGGTGTGGCAGAGCATGGGTGCGATGGTGTCGGCTGCTCTGTTGAAAATGTGGTGGGTGCAGGGGTCCGTGGGGGCCCCGGAGTGGATTGACTTTATCGTCTTCGGTGTGTCTTCGGTGGTGAGGGCTGTCCAGTTGTCAATCGCTGCCTTCAGGGTGTCGGGGTGGTTGGTGAGGGTTCAGTGTGTTGGTTGTCTTCGTCGAAGTTGTCATAGATGCTCTTGATTTTGTGGTGGAAAAAGGTGCTGAGTTTGTTGCAGAGTTCTTGTGAGGGAGGGATGTCGGTGGACTCGCTGGTGGGTAGGGCGAACACCTTGATGATGTTGAAGAGTTCTTTGCTATTGTGTGCGTGAGTGGAGATTCTGTCTTCAATCACTTTTTTCCTCGTTTTTCTGATGAGTTGGTGGTGGGCGTTAGTGGCGGCTCTGAAGTTGTTGTAGGCTTCTGTGGATTTGGTGTTTCTCCAGGCCTTTTCGAGGTGGCGGCAAGTGCATCTGGAATCTCGAAGTTCGGTGGTAAACCATCTGGCTTTCTTGGCGTGGGTGTTGTTGTTTTTCTTGAGGGGCGCTATGGTGTTGGCGCTGTCGGAGATCCATCTGTGCAGGGTTCAGGCTGCGGTGTTGGGGTCGTCGTTTTCCGTGATGGTTGGGGTGGAGTTGTTGAGTGATGAGGTTAGCTGGTCGTCGGTGATTCTGGTCCAGTTGGTTGGTGTTGATACGTTTCTACCCTGTTAACTTATGGATCTTCTCAGGACATGGGCCTATGAAAAGAAGTTGTAGTTACTACGCTGGCCACTAATTAGAATTTGAGTAATTACCCTTGTGCTTAAACAGATTTTTTCAAACTTTATATCGGGAACTTCGAGGTAAACTTTAAGACTGAAAGAGTTTTGAGTGATTTATAAATTAATTATTTACTTGTATAGTTAGTAAGTGAAGAAAGTCTTTCAGTAAAAATGGGGTGATGTAACATAGCATTTTCTCATAATAGGAGAGCCTGATACATTTGTGTGAAGAAGTATTTAATTTTCTTTGCCTAAAAATAGGTTGTGCGCACTAAGTTAAAACAAAAATGTAGAGTCCCGTATTTACTTTAGAGGCAAGCCTGTTTTGTAAAATTTTGTGAAACGCCCAATCCCTTTTAAATTTACCAGGCCAGTAGAGCTAGTACTTTCACATCGTTATAAATACCTTTTACAACTTCTTAAATGAGAGTAAGTTCAGGTCTTAAATTGTTTCATGAACTTTTGATAATTACTGTGACGTCTGCATTCTGTAAGTAGCAGATTCCAGGCTTTGGCGGGCAGAAAATGTCACCTTGGTGAGATTGTTTGATCTTACTCTGTAAAAGGAAAGCGGAGGAGGGACCATGAGGATAATTGCTGAATTAAAAGAGGACCCAAACTGTGCAGAAACATTTGTCTTCTATCATCAAGCCCCACGCTATGAAGCATAGCGGCAAGAAAAGTAGCGATAACCCCTGTTATCGCTACTTTCCTTACGCCCATTTCAGGACTGACTTAGCCATGATATCCTATGGAAGGTGAATATCATGGCTAAGTTTGTGAGTCCCTATCATCAAGCTAACGCCACATTGCGTGAGATTATCGCTGGGTTTCCAGTTAGCGTGAGGATTTTTATCATTTTTGAGATAAGCTTTGCTAATAGCACGCTATCTCAGCGATAAAAATCCACGCTAGCCGGTGATAATTATCCTAGCGCTAAGTGCGCTTAGCAATAATTATCGCCGGTTGTTGCTGATATGCCCCTAATTTCTTTGATTCAACTCAATTATTTATTGTCATTGAAAAAATGCAAACGTCAGAAATGTTTCTTGCAGAATCGTCTATATTTCATTGTGATCTTTTTTTATTTTGGTCCCATTTTGCAAAAGCATGCCATTGTTCTCCCACTTAAGACAGGAGCCAGCAAGCAGATCTGGCTGCGGGGCTTAATATATGGGGCATTAACTGGGTTAAGGAAGCGAGGGCTCCATGCCAAGATCTCTACTTGCACTGAAGCAACATTTTACCATTAGCTGAGTAGAAACTGGAGCACGACACTGAACGCTTTGTTTTAAATGCACTGCCTTAGGATACAGCTTTTGGACCACAATTTTTCATAAGCTAACTAAATGCATTCCTTGTCAAAATGAGTTGTATTATGCAACTCAATAGGAAAGCAGCCATTCTTGAACTGCAAAAGAAATCTTTCTCCTGTGTAGACTGACTTATAAGGCTGACTGTAAGGTTGAACCTGTGTTTCTACATGCTTGAAAATGCAGCTTGGGACCATCCCTCCACCAAAGGAATGTGCTAACAATAAATGATTATTGCCATTTAACTGGCGGGGCATTGGTAATCATTATTTTCTTTGTTCACAGATAGCTTATTTGTTACTGGATTGATTCTTCAGTGGTGAAGGAGCAGTAATGACTTCTTAGAAATACAAAAACGTTCAAAAAGAAAACAATTTGGGAACTGTGGGGCATATTAGCAAGAACATGCAATATTTATCGCAAAACGCGCTTAGTGCATTTATTTTTATCGCTGCCTATCACTGGATATTTTAGCAGAGAAAACATGCTATTAGCAACGTTTATTTCAACAGTGCTAAAATATCCAGCGATAGCGGCGAAATGCCTGAATATCGCTGGAAATCCAGCTATATTCACCCATTAACGTCATGGTCGACTTAGCCTGAAGATCCACCTCCCATTGAGGAATACAGGTAAGTCAGGTTTCCAGCAGGTGTTAAATACCACAGATAATCGAGCTTCGCCTGCGTTGGTAATAGGCGATTGCTGTGTTAGCAACTGCTTTCAGTCGCTAACAGTTTGGGTACGCCCACTTTTCATGTCATCAGCGATAAATATCGCTGACATGGAAAGCGGGCCCCAAACCGGTCGCTATCGTCTGAAAGCTGTCGCTAACTGCTGTTACCGACAGCTTAATGATAGCGCGATAAAAAAATTGCCACTTTAGCAGCAAAAAGTGCCGCTAAAGCGGCGATGAAGCCCTTGCTAATATGCCCCTGTATTTTTTTTGTCTGTTTTGGTTGCCATGTGGGTGCCAATGTCGCTGCAATTAACGTGAAGCCTTGAATAAATCCTTATTTCGTTAGTCTGCAAACCCTCTTATTTTAGCAACTATAGTATTAACACACGCTTTTGAAAAGTTTCAATACACCTTTGGGAAGAGATACATTCATGTTTAACATATTTAGTACCCTTTTGCTACTTGTGTAATAGGTAATGAATTACAGAAAGAATTTATACCAGGTAAAATAGAACACATTGAAGGTGGCATGTTTTTCATAATTATTCACAACACATAAATCCTAGAATGCTAGAGTAAACCCTGTTCTCCAGATTATTATACTGTTTGTGTTTAAAAAAGTGATTTAAGCACATATCTTGTACACATTTTATCTCTATTCAGCTATTACCTATGTTTGCTTGCTTAGTTTAAACAAAATATTTAGTCTTAAAGCCAGCAAGACACATATCACATGTCTGTGTCTAGCCTGCATTTAGTGTAATAAAATAATACATCATAATAAAGATGAGAAAGCATTCAAAAAGTGAATTTTATCATGAATGCTTTAGTTTTTTTTTTAGTTAGGGTGTCAGTCAAATGCCGGTTCACTGCACACGAAAGTATCCACGCAATATTTGATTGGGTTAGCTTCCTTTATCTATTATTTTTTTTGGGGTGTTGGTCTTCTTTGTGTTGAACCCACAAGTCAAGCATTCAGTAACTGTAGTTTCAGTTATGTAGAGTGACAGCATTGTGCATGTGCACAGAATTGCAGGGTGTGTGTAAAGAACAAGGGCACCCAAAAATGGATCGGTCAGGGACCTTGGGAATTAATTTGTTACAAGAGAGTCTGGCCCTGTAAAGGTGAGTGGTTCATATGTAATGAATATAGCCTCAATCAGTGCTATATTTACGCCAATATCCAGCCGGATAGAGGCACTTTTTAATATATACAATAGTTGACAATGGAGCACAGAATGCAAGTCAAATAACAGTGGGATACAAGCCTGTATCCAAAGACCTACGTATAATACAAACAAATAAAGTGAAAAGGCTCAGGCAGTTTGCGGTTGTTTCAATCAGCTAATACATAAATGGCGAAACAACTGATATGAAAAAGGTTACCTTCACACAAGATTATATACAGGAAATACTGTGTGTAAGGTTGACAACTGTTTCGACGGCGTTCCGATCCTTATCTGTAGGATATCGGATCATCATCAGGACTAACTTCCTGTAAACAATTGCCTCTAATTTAACTGTATAGTATACATCATCAATACAGAAAAGGACAAAAAGGAGGGGGGGAAGAAAAATACATATAGTGTGATGAGTCATGGATTGGCAATGTAAAGAACAGAAAACGCCATTCAGAGTGCAATTAAAACAGAGACTCAACAATGTCACCTCAGGCAGTGGGGAAGACCTGGGACGATGATGATGAAGATGAGGCAGGTGCACCACACCCCAGTGCTGCTGCGGCAGGAATATCCAAAAGGGACACCATTATTAACAATTTCTTCACATGAGCACCCTCAGCTCTGGTGTCCCTACCTCAGTGCAGCTCAAGTCTTCGCCACATGGCCGGACACAGTGCATTCGGTGCCACTAACTCAGTGCACCACAAGTCATGGACCCTTTATGATTGAATCTTGTGTGTGTGATTTCATATCTGGTGCCCCTATCTGAGTGTACCACAAGTCATGGACCCTTTATGATTGAATCTTGTGTGTGTGATTTCATATCTGGGGCCCCTACCTCAGTGCACCACAAGTCATGGACCCTTTATGATTGAATCTTGTGTGTGTGTGATTTCAGATCTGGTGCCCCTACCTCAGTGCACTGCAAGTCATGGACCCTTTATGATTGAATCTTGTGTGTGTAATTTCAGATCTGGTGCCCCTACCTCAGTGCACCACAAGTCATGGACCCTTTATGATTGAATCTTGTGTGTGTGATTTCAGATCTGATGCCCCTACCTCAGTGCACTGCAAGTCATGGACCCTTCATGATTGAATCTGTGTGTGTGATCCGATGATCACTGTTCTAGTTGTTGCCAGCATCAACCTCTCCCTGAGGGCTGGCTTACACTTACCCAACACCCATCCAGCACAGGTGACACTGGACATGTGACCCTGGTAATAAAAAGGGGCCGGGCGCAGGTGCCCGTAGCCAGTTCCACTATCTATCTAAGTGTGTCCGTGTGGTCATTATGTATGCATGAAGGCCCCAGGCCCTACCACATTACATTGTGCTGTGGGCAGCAGAAGCAACCATGTCACTTCAGGCAGTGGGTAAGACCTTGGACATGTAGCTTTGCCGTCCCCAGTAAGTGTAAGCGGAGAGGGCTTAGCCGGCGTATGCCAGTCCAGCGTAGGGGTGTGAAGAATTTGCCCGGGGCTCTGGGCGTGGTTCATTTCTGGCCTGGTCAAGGAAGTAACTAATGCATGTGTCTCTGTTGTAGTTGTCGGCGCCACCTGGCCCTCAATCAACAGTGTTGCAACTTAGCATGTACTCGGAGGGTGGGCTCGCACGAACGGAGAAATGAAAGAGCGCAAGACTGCTGGGGGTCTTGGCTCATACATGCCAAGTGTTGTGTGTATCTGTATTGCCACAGCATGAGCCAAATGCCTAGCCTCAATCGCAGCGCAGGTTCAGCCAAGCATGAACTCTACATCTGTGTCCACCCGATTCTTACCATAGGCCTACACTCATGTGGACGCCCACCTTCAATGGCCAACATCACAGTGTCGTTGTCAGGCTTGTGGACATGCGCAGACCGGCATGACAATGGTGTGCTGTAGGAGTGCAAGTGATGCAACCCTGCAGCACACACAAGTAAAAACACACATGAGGAGAAGGTGTCCCCATGGGTCACCTGGATTCAGAAGGGTGTAGAACTGACAAGACCCTCTGCAGAAGAGAGGCATTGTCCACGTTCTATCAGGGAAGTCCATCAAGGTCTCCCCTGTCTTTAGGCTGGAGGGAAGTTGTGTTGGACCGGGCCCTCTCTGCAGGGTCACCCTCAACCTTTTTGCCTTTACTTCTCCTATTTTTGCTGAATTTGCTTTTGTTGGACTTAGGACTCTGTGTTCTTTACCACTATTAACCAGTGCTAAAGTCCTTGTGCTCTCACCTTAAAACATGCTAGGATTTACTTATAGATAATTGACATTGCTTTTGTAAGTCCCTAGTAAAGTAGCACTGCCTGTGCACAGGGCCTGTAAATTAAATTCTACTAGTGGGAATGCAGCACTTATTGCACAACCCACTTAAGTAGTTAATTTAAACATGTATCAGACCTGCCATAGAAGCCTGTGTGGGCAGTTTAAACTGTCATTTTTACCTGGAAAACACACCTTTTACCAAGCCCAAACATTCCTTTTTAGTACATATAAATTGCCTTTAGGGTAGGTGCTAAACAGTCCACAGGGCAGGGTGCAATTTATTTAAAAAAAATTGGACATGTAAATATAAGTTGTAATTTCCAAATGGGAACAGGTTATCAGTTCATTTTTGGTGTTTGGAATTGTAATGAAATATCCTCTCTTATGGTATATTTGGATACATTTAGATCCTTATTTACAATTTTGAAAATGCCACTTTCAGAAAGTGCAAAAACAACAATTGATGGACAGAATGCAGAACGATGTCATACATTCACCCCAGTACAGAGATCTGGGCCGAAATCCATAGTTTTTTTGCTCACCATGCCATTCCAGTTTGGACCCAGCCATATAAAAATCAGTCTTGAGCCTGTGCCCAATGGGAACAGTCCAGCCCAAACTGGCAGGCCAGGTCGTCCCATGACTGGAAAAAAGCATCCTAGGACCGGTTTCAGGGTTCCACCCCTCATCAGCCAGGATAGCTTGACTCCAGTGGCAAGAAGACCACTGGACCCATGTATGGGCATACCCGTCCCACTCGGGGTGACAAATGCAAAAAAGAACAATTAATGGACAGAATACAGAACAATGTCATACATTCACCCAGTACAGAGATATGGGCCACAATTCATCGTTTTTTTGCTCACCATGCCATTCCAGTTTGGACCCGGCCATATACAAATCAGTCTTGACCCTGTGCCCAATGGGAACAGTCCAGCCCGAACTGCCAGGCCAGGTCCTCCCTGGACTGGGGAAAAACATCCTAGGACCAGGTTCAGGGTTTTACCCCTCATCAGCCAGGATAAGCTTGACTCCAGTGTCAAGGAGAGCACGGGACCCACGTCTTGGCATACCCGTCCTACTCGGGGTGACAAATGCAAAAAGAACAATTGATGGACAGAATGCAGAACAATGTCATACATTCACCCCAGTACAAAGATCTGGGACTAAATCCATTGTTTGCCCACCATGCCACTCCATTTTGGACCCAGCCATATGCAAATCAGTCTTGACCCTGCGCCCAATGGGAACAGTCCAGCCCGGGCTGGACTGTTCCCATGAGGCACAGGGTCAAGACTGATTTGCATATAGCTTTGTCTGAACTGGGGTGGCGAAGTGAGCTAAAGAACAATGATGGATTCAACCCAGATCTGTGACTGGGGGTGAGTGTCTGAAAGGTTTCAGCGCTCCGTCCATCATCTCCTTGTGCTTGCTTTGTTCGCCCTAAGTTGGCAGGGTATGCCCAGACGGGGGACCCTTGCTCACTTTGCCACTGGATTCAAGCTAGCCTGGCTTTCAAGCTAGCCTGGCTGATGAGGGCTGTTAGCCCGAAACCGGTCCCAGGATGCTTGTTTCCGGTACAGGGAAGACATGGTTTGGCAGTTGAGGTGGGACTGTTCCCATGAGGCACAGGGTCAAGACTGATTGGCATATAGCTGTGTCTGAAGTGGGGTGGCGAAGTGAGCTAAAGAATGATGATGGATTCAACCCAGATCTGTGACTGGGGATGAGTATCTGAAAAGTGTCAGCACTCCGTCCATCATCTCCTTGTGCTTGCTTTGTTCGCCCTAAGTTGGCAGGGTATGCCCAGACGGGGGACCCTTGCTCACTTTGCCACTGGATTCAAGCTAGCCTGGCTTTCAAGCTAGCCTGGCTGATGAGGGCTGTTAGCCCGAAACCGGTCCTAGGATGCTTTTTTCTGGGCCGGAGAAGACATGGCTTGGTAGTTCGGGCTGAACTGTTCCCATGAGGCACAGGGTCAAGACTGATTTGAATATAGCTATGTCTGAACTGGGGTGGCAAAGTGAGCTAAAGAACGATGATGGATTCAACCCAGATCTGTGACTGGGGTTGAGTGTCTGAAAACTTTCAGCGTTCCGTCCATCATCTCCTTGTGTTTGCTTTAGAAAGTTGGCATTATACTGCCTTCGCCATTTAGTGCCTGTAGCCTATAGCCTGTAGCCTGTCTCTGGGTCACATGACTGGGTGTAGCTGACAGTTGGTTTTGTGTATTCCTCCTAGATAGACACACACAATAAAGAGCTTGGATGGGCCATCCCTGGCAGGATGGGAGGGAGGAGCTGGGCCCAGCTCTGCATATATTTGAATAGGCTGTATCCTGCCTCCACACAAAAGGCTGCATACCCCCTGCAGTTAGTTTGGAGCCAGGGCAGGGGAGGCAGGACACCTGTGCAGTTGAAGGAAAGTCTCTAGCAGCTTCTCCTCCACTTCAAAGGCAGAACTGGGTAAGAACATAAGACCTCAGACAACAACTCTTCAGTATACTTCTGGAACTGTTGATACTCTGCCGGGAAGAAGGACTGCTCTGCTGCTGAAAGGACTGCTGCCATGCTGTGCTGATCTGCTGCCCTCTTGCCTGGTTGAGAAGGACTGGGCCTGCATCTCTTGAACCCCGAGCCCCAGAGTGACTACAAGGGCTAGTTGGCTGTCCTCCTGATCTGAAGTCACAGGGACACAACAAGCTTCCAACAACCTTTGACCTGCACCTGGACTCTGCAATCTATGACTCTACCCTGCCAAGTGGTGTCACCCTAGTCCTGGACACTTGTAAGGGGGCCTAAGGTGCTCTGCCGGCCTCTGTGGTTCAAGCAGAACTGACGTGTGAGCAGGTGGCCTGATATATGCTATCCACTAGTTCTAGTGGGCACCTTGTATCAGTTCAAACAACCCCTTACGGTGAATGGTTAAAGACAATCTTTATTGAAAGCTATCCTAGTGGTAGCTATGGAGAGCAGCCTTCAGGCTAAGTTTTGAAGGAATGTAAAGCAGCTTGTTTTACCAGTCTATAATCTCTTGAATGATCAAATGAAAGGACAACCACACCAGGTATATATTAAAAATATATGTATTTAAGATAGAACACATCCCTCTAGTCTCCTTATGAGACTGGAGTTTGAAGTACTTTGTTTACAAGTTAGCAAGTATCAGTAATAGCACAAATACACATTTGGGCCCTAGGGGCGTACCAAACCATATACTAAAAAAGTGGTATAAGAACCACGACTGGGATAGACACAAGGCCTAGAGCCTGTAGAATCGCTGGGACACCAAGGAACCACCCAAGGTAGTGACACAGGGGACCCACGGGACTGTATGCAGTGTGTAAACACAACCGCAGGTTTCCGTTATCTTCTATGGGCAATGTCGTGGTTGGAAATGTAAAGATTAGGGACACTTAGAAATGAGTCAGGACCAAACCCTTTTGGACTTAAGAAGTTCTAGGGCTAGCACCCATGGGAGCACCGGAGTACTCGAGTTACCTCACCCAGGGAAGCCGGGTGCATAGGTGTCTTTTGGTATCGGGTCGCGTCATCGATTTCAATGGGAGCCTGCAAAAGAACTGCTGCTGCAGTGAAGAGAAGTGTCCAAAGAGATCCAAGTCTGGATCTAGGATGGAAGGAACCTGAAAGCAGAGGGGACAGAGTCTAGGTCACTAGCCAGTGACCAAGGGCAGGATGGACCAATGCCCGCAGATGTCGGGTGCTTCAGGTAAGTTGATGGGTGTCTTGACTCTTGAGGCACGAGGTCCAAGAGGCATCAACGAAGTCCATGAGCCGGATTCGAGCTGTCCCTCGAAGTCTGTCGAGTGCTGCGGTGTCGGCGACCAGAATGGACCCAACAAGCCTCGGCAACGGCAAGTCACATGAATTCAGAGTAAGGACTGCGGTGCAGACCAGCAAGGTCTGAGGGACTCACCCAGCAAGGGTAAGTCAGGGCACATCTGGAGCAACCAGGAAAGCCCAAGTAGAAGAGGAGTTGCCTTCGTGGGGACCTGCTAGTCAACTGGCTAGTGATCGCAAAGGAGACTCGAGCGGTCGCACTTGAAGCTGGCCCACGGGTCACTCGTGGAGTGGAGGCCAACTATCTACAGTGCAGGAGGTGATCAAGGCTGGGGCTACTCGGAACCCAAAGCACAACTTCAAGGAGGACCAGGAAGATAGTGTTGCTGCAAAAGATCACGGTGTCCAGGGGTCACGGTTCAACATCACCCATGATAGCCACGGGCCTCAGCTTTGCTGTGGACTCAGGGTACCCTCAGGGAAGTCTGGCAATCCACCTCTGGTGATGCAAAAACTTCGGTGTCCGGTGGGAGCTTCAGCGATGCACAACGGTCAGTTGCTTCTTTGGTGCCTGTCAAGCAGGGGAGTAACTCCTTGACCCCAAGGGAGATTTCATCAGTCTTCTAGTCAGGATAGAACGTCAAAGGTCCAGGATATATGTTGCAGAGTTTTGTCCAGGGTAATCTAAAGTCCCAGGGACTGGATTCCTATACTTATACTAAGTTTAGGGGATGGACTAACTCTAAGGCCCCACCTATGGGTGGGTTTGGAAAGAGGGGTGGTTACACCCATTTCCTTTTGTCCAGTTTTGCACCAGAGCAGGGGCACGTAGCCCCTGCAACCGGTTTGAACTGGACTATGCACAGGGAGACCAAGTGTGCCCCCAGTGCAGGATTTCAAAGCACCAGAGTGTGCTCCCGCCCAGCCCCAATACACATCTGCCAGTCTGGGGAGGTGGTTACACCTCCCTTCGACAGGAAACCTATTGTCCAGGCCTCCCCTGCCAGAGTTTCGGTCGGCAGCAGGAGGCCAGACCCGTGTCTGTGGCATCCATTTTGTGATGCCAGGGCTCACGAAAGGCCTACCAGGTTTGACCAGTGTGAACATGTCTCTCCCTCTAGAAGGGTGGCATGCTACCCCCGCCGCCAGAACTGGCGGGGTGGTAGTATTCAATTCCAAAGCGTTTGACACCAAACACAACATGTTTTGATGCAGCCATTCCAAAGTTAGCATTTACCGCGAGGTTATAATGCACTTAAGAGTCTATGGTATGGCTGTATCACAGAACAGCCATAAGGAAGGATTTCCGAAAGCTGCAGAGGGGCTCAGCTCAGGCTTGGGCACCCTCTCACACAAAACCAAGCACTCTGCTTTCAGGATTGTCAAGGCCTGCCATAGGAGTGACTTCTAGGTTTATATGTGTCTGTATATATATGTGGATATAGGTAGCCTATACCACTGTAAGGGGTGCAAGCACACCCTTTCCCAGGCTGCAGTAGCAGACCTGTGGTGCCATTTTGGAGTGCTTCCCAGGGGTGGCATAATACATGCTTCAGCCCCTGGTAGGCATCTGATGTACCTATGCCCTAGGTACATAGTATACCATATACTAGGGGCTTATAAGGGACTCCAGAACCCAATTAGATATGTACCTAATGTACATGCAAACCATTTTAGAGAGGAAGCACCTAGGCTGTGGTCCTGATTAGCAGGTCCACAGCCAGACTAAGGTCGAAAAACAGTGAAACAGCAGCAACAATTGGGGTTACCCATATGAAGCAGATCTACTCTCCTACACAACCCCCCCCCCCCCAAACGCAGTGGCATTAAACTAACCTTGACCAGTTGAGTCTTCATGTTCTAAGTGGAAATACCTAGAAAGTCCATCTGCATTGTCATGGTTACTCCCAGGTCTATGTTACATTGTAAAGTCCATCCCCTGTAGGGAAATGGACCACCTAAGCAGTTTGGGGTTTTCACCCTTCATTTGTTTTAGCCATCAGCGGGGCTTATGGTCTGTTTGAACAAGGAAGTGAGTACAAAACAAGTATGGCCTCAACTTCTTCAGAGCCCAAACCACAGCAAAGGCCTCCCTCTCAATGGCTGACCAACGTTTCTCTCTAGGGGTCAGCCTTCTGCTTATGAAAGCTACTGGCTAATCCTGACCTTCATCATTCAATTGTGACAGTACAGCCCCTACCCCCAGTTCAGATGCATCTGTTTGGACAATGAACTTCTTGGAGTAGTCAGTACTCTGCAGAATGGGAGCAGTGCACATGGCCTGCTTCAGGTCATCAAATGCCTTTTGACAACTAGCTGTCCACTGAACCTTTGTGGGCATCTTTTTTTAGAAGTTAAGGCATTCAAGGGTGTCACTATTGATCCATACCCTTTGACAAATCTCCTATAGTACCCAGTCAGGCCTAAGAAGTCTCTTACCCGAGTCTGGGTAGTTGGAGCAATCCATTCCATTATGGTTTGGATTTTGCTCTGCAATGGTTGAACATGCCCTCCATCTACAAGGTGGCCCAGGTACACAACCTGACTCTGCCCTATCTGGCACTTAGTAGTCTTGATAGTGAGGCCTGCCCTTTGCAGGGCCTCCAAAACATTCCTCAGGTGGACCAGATGATCCTCCCAGGTGGAGCTAAAGACAGCAATATCATCCAGATATGCTGCACTAAAGTCTTCCAGGCCTATAAGGACTTGATTTGCCAACCTTTGGAAAGTGGCAGGTGCATTCTTCAAACCAAAGGGCATTACCACAAATTGATAGTTCCCACAAGGGGTAGAAAATGCTGTCTTTGGCTTTGCATCATCAGCTAGTCTGATCTGCCAGTAGCCAGCTCTTAGGTCAAATGTGCTTAGAAACTTGGCTGAGGCCAAAGTATCTATTAGCTCATCTGCCCTAGGGATGGGATGGGCATAAGTCCTAGTGACTGCATTGAGACCCCTATAGTCTACACAAAACCTCATCTCTCTTTTCCCACCACTGGTGTGAGGTTTTGGTACTAGGACTACTGGGCTAGCCCAAGGGCTAACTGAGGGTTCAATCACACCCAGATCCAACATCTTTTGGACTTCTGTCCTTATACAGTCCCTGACATGGTCAGGTTGCCTGTAGATCTTATTCTTCACAGGTAGACTGTCCCCAGTGTCCACTTCATAAGTGCACCAGGTGGTCTGACTTGGAGTCAGAGAAAACATATGTCTAAACTGGCTGAGAAGATTTCTGCAGTCAGGTTGCTGCTCGGCAGTGAGGCTGCCTGCCAAGGCTACACCATCAACTGACCCATCATCAGGGTTCTGAGAAAGCAGGTCAGGGAGTGGGTCACTCTCTTCCTCCTGTCCTTCATCAGTAGCCATGAGCAAGCCCATGTCTGCCCTGTCAACAAATGGTTTAAGTCTGTTGACATGAAGTACCCTATGGGGACTCCTAGGGGTTCCAAGGTCTACCAAGTAGGTAACCTCCCCTTTCTGTTCAACAATTATATGGGGGCCACTCCATTTGTCCTTGAGGGCTGCTGGTGCCACAGGCTCCAACACCCACACCTTCTGTCCCGGCTGGTAAACAGTCAGTACAGCCTTTTGGTCATGCCAGGCTTATTGCTGTTCCTGGCTAGCCTCAAGGTTTGTGTTTGCCTTTTTCATGTACTCAGCCATCCTGGAATGTAGACCAAGTACATAGTCCACTATGTCTTGCTTTGGGGGCTTGAGAGCTAACTCCCATCCTTCCTTCACCAAGCACAATGGACCCCTGACAGGGTGACCAAACAAAGGTTCAAATGGGCTGTAGCCAACCGCCTTTTGAGGCACCTCCCAGTATGCAAATAAAAGGCAGGACAAAACAGGTCCCATTTTTGCCTAAGCTTCTCTGGGAGTCCTTTGATCATGCTCTTTAAGGTTTTGTTGAATCTCTCAACTAAACCATTGCATAGTGGGTGATAGGGTGTGATGAGCTTGTAGTTCACTCCACACTTCTTCCACATAGCAGTCAAGTAACTAGACATGAAGTTTGCATCCCTGTTAGATACTACCTCCTTAGGAAAGCCTACTCTTGAGAACACACTCAAGAGAGCTCTTGCCACTACAGGTGCTGTAGTGGTCCTTAGGGGAATTACTTCTGGATACCTGGTGGCATGATCCACTACCACCAGTATAAATCTGTGCCCAGATGCTGTTCGGGGATTCATGGGACCAACAATGTCAATCCCTACCCTTTCAAAGGGCACCCCCACCACAGGTATTGGTATCAGGAGGGGCTTTGTAGTGCCACCTGCTTTGCCACTGGCTTGGCAGGTTACACGAGAGCGACAAAACTCCTTTGTGTCTTCAGACATGTGGGGCCAGTGAAAGTGAGGAACAATTCTGTCCCAAGTCTTGTTCTGGCACAGGTGTCCTGCTAAGGGAATATCATGGGCTAGTGTCAATAGGAAACCCATATACTTCAGAGGTATAACCAACCTCCTGGATGCACCAGGCTTGGGGTCTCTACTCTCTGAGTATAGGAGTCCATCATCCCAATAAACTTTATGGGTGCTAGTTAAGCCTGGGCGAAGCACTTCGCTACGCTCGCGTAGTTTGCGAAGTTCGCGCTACTTTGCACTATGCGAACTGCACGTAGCACAGTGCGAACACGCGTAGCGTAGTGTTGCGTAGTGCTGCAGTCATTTTTTGCTTGCTCGTGGTCCTCAACGTCAAGTTGGCGACCGCGAGCAAGCAAAATGACATTCCGGCGAGACTTTTTCCTTGTTCGCGATCAGCAACATCAAGTTGGCGATCGCGAGCATGGAAAATAAACCTCCCAGCGAGATTCCCAACGCGAGGAGGTCAGGTTTCTCATTGCGAGGGGTCGCGTATGCTCGCGACCGCTCGCGATGAGAAACTACCAGTTCGCGTTGAGAAAGCTGCCGCTCGAGTAAAAATCTACTCGAGCAGCAGAAAACTACAGCTCGCACTGTGCAAGATGCCATTTTCAATGATCGCACAGTGCCGGTTGCTTGTCCTCACTGTGCAATCATTGAAAACAACATCTTGCACAGTGCGAACATGTTACTACGCAGTTCGCGAAGTGCTACCCGTAGCTCGCGTAGTGCGAACTTCACTTTGCGTAACTTCGCGAAGTGCTACTTCGCGAACTACGCCCACCCTTAGTGCTAGTAGCATTCCCAGCAGCCTCATCAGCAGCTTGCTTTCTGAGGGGTTCAAGAGAGGGGCAGGTTTTCTGCTCCTGGCTCAGATGAGACCTGGAAGGGCCCCCTGTCCCCAATAACTCAACCTGGTCAGGTTCAAGCTACTCTGGGACAGTTCCTTCTTCAGGCTCAAGATCATCTCCCTGAAGAGACTGATCAGCATTCTGAGTCAGGTGGGAAGGCTATGCCTTAACCCTACTGCTCCTCCTCTTGTGAGGCACCTGATCCATTATTCCAGATTCCAGGGCCTGTCCAGTTTTAGACATTTTAGCCTGTGACTTGGTCACAGCAAAGACATGTGCAGCGATCCCTAACATTTCTGCATGTGTCCTGAGCTCCACTTCAGCCCAAGCTGAAGTCTCTAGATCATTGCCAAGCAAGCACTGTACTGGTAGGTCTGCACTTACCACAACCTTCTTAAGGCCAGTTACCCCTCCCCAGGAGAAGTTAACAACTGCCAGAGAATGGTCTGTTCTGACATTGCTAGCATTGGTCACTTGGTACATTTCACCAAGTATAATCTGCCCAGGATCCACAAGATCTTTTGTCACCATTTTGACACTTGCTCCTGTGTCCCTGAATGCCCAAGCTTCTGCTCCATTAATCAATGGCTGCTGTCTGTAATTGCCCAAGTTAATCGGACTCACATAGGGGGACATATCCATGCCCCATCACAGACAAGCACAGCCTGAGTTGGAACTCTGACTAGGCCAGAGTCCACCTCAGAACCCAGGGTCAACCCTACTACACCCTTATTCTGTGTATTCCCACCACCAATTGTAACTCCACTAGGGGGAGCAGGTGCCTTATGGGCATTGGTGGGGGCTCGAGTATTCTCTTTGGCCTTGGTGCAGTCACTGGTCCAGTGAGTTTTTTGCTTACATATTTTGCACCAAGGTTTCTTTTGGCCTTTACCCTTTCCTGACTGTGAATCCCCACCTGAAGAAGATTTTTGGGGCCCTTGAGAAGACTTCTGGTCTTTACCCTTGTCCTCACCCTTGTCAGAGTTTTGGGAATCTTGCTCCTTTTGGTCACCACCTTGGTTCTGTACCTTCTGCCTCATCCTGGTTCGTTTGTCTGCCTTCTTTCCCAATTCTTGGGGAGAGGTCAGATCAGAGTCTACCAGGTACTGGTGCAACAGCTGATTTTGACAGTTATTAAGAATCTGCTCCCTCATTATCAGCTTGTACAATCCTTTGAAGTCACATACTTTACTGCCCAATAACCAACCTTCCAGAGCCTTAGCAGTATAGTCAACAAAGTCAACCCAGTCTTGATTTTGTGCCTTTTGGGTGTCTCTGAACTTTAACCTGTATTGTTCAGTGGTTAGGCCAAACCCATCTATCAGTGCACTTTTCAAGACTTTGTAATCATCAGTATCCTCTTCTCTTACAGTGAGAAGCTTATCTCTACCTTTGTCTACAAAGGAGAGCCATACGATTGCTGCCCACTGATCTTGAGGGACCTTCTGTACTTTACAGGCCCTCTCCAAGGCAGTTATCCATTTGTGGATGTCATCCCCACTCTGGTTGGAAAGGACAATCTTACTTAGATTTCTATGGTCATAAGACCTCTCCCTATCTCTAGGGAAATTGCTTCCACCAAGGGACCCTAGTCCCTCCTTTTTACTAGCTCTGTAGAGCTCCAGGGCTTCCCTATCTAAGGCCATCTGCTGCTTTCTGAGGTTGAACTTGTCTTGCTCATACTTCAGCAGTCTCTCTCTCCTCTCCTGGGAGGTTTCCCTCCATCTGTGAGAAGAAACAGAGGTCCCTATAGAGGAGTTAGACTGGACAGATCCCCTTGACAGAGATCTATCCCTTCTAGCCATGTTGTCAGGTCTACCTGGAGGAATAAAGGAAGGAGCATTATTGTCATCCTCCTCATCCTCATCCAGGAGATCTGGGTTCACCAGAGTCTGGTCATTGTCACCAGTCTGGTCAGCATCGAAGGTAGAGTCAGGGGAGTTTCCATCCCTAGGCCCACCCTCGGCTGCTGCCCCACCCACACTCTCTACCCCATCAGGCCCACTAGGCCCTGTGATATCATCCAGCTTAAGTATCTTTATGAGATGCTGGGTGGATTGACTTTTGCCTGTCTTCTGCTTTCTAATGGAACATAAGGCCCTAAGTCGAGCAAAGGAGAGATCCTCATGTTTATAGAGAAGGCGCTCACTGGTTCCTGGTAGGGACCCACTGGTTCCTGGTTGATTAGACATTACCAATGTGGTGTTGTGTATTGCACTCTCTACACTAGTGTGGCTTACTAAACTCTCTTGAGTTGTAGAAAGGGTGTGCTATCCCTTAACACACAACTCTAAGTTCAGTAGAACGTACTGTAGCTAAACTTGATATTATATGTACCTTAGGTACCTTTAGTGGTTTTCAGTTGATCAATTCAATTGAGTATAACTGGTAAAACAATAGCAAGCTGGAATCCCACACGCTGCACACCAATGTGAGAAGGTGGCCTGATATATGCTGTCCACTAGTTCTAGTGGGCACCTTGTTTCAGTCCAAACAACCCCTTATGGTGAATAGTTAAAGATAACCTTTATTGAAAGCTATCCTAGTGGTAGCTATGGGGAGCATCCTTCAGGCTAAGTCTTGAAGGAATGTAAAGCAGCTTGTTTTACCAGTCTATAATCTCTTGAATGATCAAATGAAAGGACAACCACACCAGGTATATATTAAAAATATATGTATTTAAGATAGAACACATCCCTCTAGTCTCTTTATGAGACTGGAGTTCGAAGTACTTCGTTTACAAGTTAGCAAGTATCAGTAATAGCACAAATATACGTTTGGGCCCTAGGGGCGCACCAAACCATATACCAAAAAAGTGGTATAAGAACCACGACTGAGATAGACACAAAGCCTAGAGCCTGTAGAATTGCTGGGACCCCAAAGAACCACCCAAGGTAGTGACACAGGGGACCCACGGGGACTGTATGCAGTGTGTAAACACAACCGCGGGTTTTCGTTATCTTCTATGGGCAATGTCGTGGTTGGAAATTTCAAGATTAGGGACACTTAGAATCGAGTCAGGACCAAACCCTTTTGGACTTAAGAAGTTCTAGAGCTAGCACCCACGGGAGCACTGGAGTACTAGAGTTACCTCACCCAGGGAAGCTGAGTGCATAGGTGTCTTTTGGTGTCGGGTTGTGTCGTCGATTTCAATGGAAGCCTGCAAAGAACTGCTGCTGCCATGAAGAGGAGAAGTGTCTGAAGAGATCCAAGCCTGGATCTAGGATGGAAGGAACCTGAAAGCAGAGAGGACAGAGTCTGGGTCACTAGGCAGTGACGAAGGGCAGGATGGACCAATTCCCACAGATGTCGGGTGCTTCAGGTGAGTTGATGGGTGCTTTGACTCTTCAGCCACAAGGTCCAGGAGGCGTCGACGAAGTCCACGAGCCGGATTCAAGCTGTCACATAAAGTCTGTCGAGTGCTGCGGTGTCGGCGACCAGAATGGACCCAACAAGCCTTGACAACGGCAAGTCACTGGAATTCAGAGAAAGGACTGCGGTGCAGACCATAAAGGTCTGAGGGACTCACCCAGTGACGGTAAGTCAGGGTACGTCTGGAGCAAACAGGAAAGTCCAATTAGAAAATAAGTTGCCTTCGTGGGGACCTGCTAGCCAACGTGCTAGTAATCGCGAAGGAGCCTCGAGCGGTCACACTTGAAGCTGGCCCACGGGTAACTCGTGGAGTGGAGGCCAACAATTTTCGGTGCAGTAGGTGCTCAAGGCTGGGGCTACTGGGAGCACAAAGCACAACTTCAGGGAGGGCCAGGAAGATAGTGTTGCTGCAAAAGTTCATGGTGTCCAGGGGTCACGGTTCCACATCACCCGCGATAGCCACGGGCCTCAGCTTTGCTGTGGACTCAGGGTAGCTTCGGGGAAATCTGGAAATCCACCTTTGGTGATGCAAAGACTTCGACATCCAGCGGGAGCTTCCGCGATGCAGACCGGTCAGTTGCTTCTTTGGTGCCTGTCAAGAAGGGGAGTCACTCCTTGACCCCAAGGGAGATTTCTTCCCTCATCTAGTCGTGATAGAAAGTCGAAGGTCCAGGATATATGTTGCAGAGTTTCGTCCAGGGTAATCTAAAGACCTAGGGACTGGATTCCTATACTTATACCAAGTTTAGTGGTTGGACTAACTCTAAGGTCCCACCGATGGGAGGACCTGGGTTGGGGGTGGTTACACCCCTTCTCCTTTGTCCAGTTTCATGCCAGAGCAGGGGCTGAGTGCCCTTGCAACCAGTTTGATCTGGTCTATGCACAGGGACACCTTGTGTGCCCCAGGCAGTGTCTCAAAAGCATTCTCTGAATGCACCCACCATGACCCAATAAACATCTGCCTGTCTGGTGAGATGGTTACACCTCCCTGTGACAGGAAACCTATTGTCCAGGACTCCCCTGCCGGAGTTTCCCTCAGCAGCAGGAGGCCAGACCCGTGTCTTTGGCAGTGGCATCCATTTTGTGATGCCAGGGCTTTGGAAAGTTTTAACCGGGTAGACCAGTGTGAACATTTCTCTCCCTCTAGAAGGGTGGAATGCTACCCCCGCCGCCAGAACTGGCAGGGGGGTAGTATTCCAAAGCGTTTGACACCAAACAAGACATGTTTTGATGCAGCCATTCCAAAGTTAGCATTTACAGCGAGGTTATAATGCACTTAGAGTATATGGTATGGCTGTATCACAGAACAGCCATAAGGAAGGATTTCCGAAAGCTGCAGAGGGGCTCAGCTCATGCTTGGGCACCCTCTCACACAAAACCAAGCACTCTGCCTTCAGGATTGTCAAGGCCTGCCATAGGAGTGACTTATAGGTTTATATGTGTCTGTATATATATGTGGATATAGGTAGCCTATACCACTGTAAGGGGTGCAAGCACCACCTTACGCAGGCTGCAGTAGCAGACCTGTGGTGTCATTTTGGAGTGCTTCCCAGGGGTGGCATAATACATGCTTCAGCCCCTGGTAGGCCTCTGAGGTACCTATGCCCTAGGTACATAGTATACCATATACTAGGGGCTTATAAGGCACTCCAGAATCCAATTAGAAATGTACCTAATGTACATGGAAACCATTTTACAGAGAAAGCAGATAGACTGGGGCCCTGAATAGCAGGATCCCAGTCCAACTAAGTCATAAACCAGCAAAACAGCAGGAAAAAAAGTGGGGGCCACCATATAGTCAGATTCCACCTTCCTACATCGGCGACCAGAATGGACCCAACAAGCCTTGGCAACGGCAAGTCACAGGAATTCAGAGAAAGGACTGCGGTGCAGACCCGCAAGGTCTGAGGGACTCACCCAGCGTGGGTAAATCAGGGCACGTATGGAGCAACCAGGAAAGCCCAAGTAGAAGAGGAGTTGCCTTCGTGTGGTCCTGCTAGCCAACGGGCTAGTGATCGCGAAGGAGCCTCGCGCACTTGAAGCTGGCCCACAGGTCACTTGTGGAGTGGAGGCCAACTGTCTTCGATGCAGGAGGTGCTCAGGGCAGGGGCTACTCGGAGCCCAAAGCACAACTTCGAGGAGGACCAGGAAGATAGTGTTGCTGCAAAAGATCATGGTGTCCAGGGGTCACGGTTTCACGTCACCCATGATAGCCACGGGCCTCAGCTGTGCTGTGGACTCAGGGTAGCCTCGGGGAAGTCTGGAAATCCACCACTGGTGATGCAAAGACTTTAGCGTCCGGTGGGAGCTTCAGCGATGAAGACCGGTCAATTGCTTCTTTGGTGCCTGCCAAGCAGGGGAGTCACTCCTTGACCCCAAGGGAGATTTCTTCAGTCTTCTAGTCAGGATAGAATGTCGAAGGTCCAGGATATATGTTGCAGAGTTTCGTCCAGGGTAATCTAAAGTCCTAGGGACTGGATTCCTATACTTATACTAAGTTTAGGGGATGGACTAACTCTAAGGCCCCACCTATGGGTGGGTTTGGAAAGAGGGGTGGTTACACCCATTTCCTTTGTCCAGTTTCGCACCAGAGCAGGGGCACGTAGCCCCTGCAACCAGTATGAACTGGACTATGCACAGGGAGACCAAGTGTGCCCCCAGTGCGGGATTTCAAAGCACCAGAGAGTGCTCCCGCCCAGCCCCAATACACATCTGCCTGTCTGGGGAGGTGGTTACACCTCCCTTTGACAGGAAACCTATTGTCCAGGCCTCCCCTGCCAGAGTTTCGGTCAGCAGCAGGAGGCCAGACCCGTGTCTGTGGCAGAGGCATCGATTTTGTGATGCCAGGGCTCAGGAAAGTCCTACCGGGTTTGACCAGTGTGAACATGTCTCTCCCTCTAGAAGGGTGGAATGCTACCCCCGCCACCAGAACTGGCGGGGGGGGGTAGTATTCCAAAGCGTTTGACACCAAACACGACATGTTTTGATGCAGCCATTCCAAAGTTAGCACACAAGGAAACACCAAGGTAAGTACCCAGGAACCCCACGGAGGCTGTTTGCAGAGTGGAAACGCAGTCGAATACTCAATAGAAGTCAACGAGAAAATCACGGTTGCATTTAAGAAGAAGAAGGACCCTGCCCAGTGGACTCTTACGAAACCCCATGAAAGACAGTAGGTTGCAGAGTCACCTCACCCATGGATACCCCAGGAACCAGGACACCAACACTAGGGAAGCTGGGTGCATAGGTGGGAAGTGACATCGGAAACTGCCGTAGACCACAATGATGGACTTCAGAAGAGTTGTCGCTGGCGAAGACTGTGCAAGAGTCCGGTCGAATCCAAGGGTGGATTCTTGAAGAGAAGAACCTGCAAGCAGAGAGATGTCAGATTATAGGCCACTCGGAGGTGTTAGAATCCGGGTTCTCTGGATGGCACAGGTAGGTACTTGTGACAAGCAGGGAACCTTTCCTCTAGTCAGGGTAAGGTATTACACTACTAAAACAACCCCTGCTCACCCTCAAGGAAGCTTGGCGCGAGCAGACAAGGCTTATCTCAGAGCGTTATAGGTTAAGCATTTGTGAACATATACAGTAACCAAGTGACAACACTACAAATGGACACCACACAGGATTATCACAAGACCATTAAACGATTAAAAATACTCAATACGGTTGCTTAGTTGGTAGAAGATTGCTTAGTTTCTC
Source organism: Triturus cristatus (assembly GCF_964204655.1). Lineage (NCBI taxonomy): Eukaryota > Metazoa > Chordata > Amphibia > Caudata > Salamandridae > Triturus > Triturus cristatus. Next base: position 202,912,612 of record NC_140593.1, read on the forward strand.
TTAAGTTCCCAAATGCGACACTTTAAGTCAATGTACCTTAGATGCGACACGCAGGGCAACGAAAGTGTTGCAGCGATGCAGATGCGTTGAAGTTCTTGGTGCAAAAGAAATAAAGACGGGATCTTCCAGATGCGTTACGCTTCTCCGATGTTGCGAGAATGCTTGACTCGATGCGTCAGCTACAGCGGCGTCACCTTTGGCGAGATGCGACAACAGCGGCCTTGGCAGCGGCACTCTTCCTCGACGTTGCGAGACGCTTCCGCTCGATGCGATGCTGCAGCGGCGACACCCCTTCTGCGAGATGCGACAACAGCGGCTCTGATGGCGGCACGCTTCTCCATGGATGCGAGGCGCTTTTCTGGATGCGGTGCAATGCGACAACCATGATGGCTGCGTTGGCGACACGCTTCCTCCTCGATGCGAGACTCTTCTCTCGATGCGGTGCAATGCGACAGCCACGATGGCTGCGATGGCGACATGCTTCTTCGGCGTTGCGAGACACTTCCGGAATGATGCGAGACGCTTCCGCTCGATGCGATGCTGCAGCGGCGACACTCTCTGCGAGATGCGACGGCAACAGCTCTGATGGCGGCACGCTTCTCTTACTTGCGTCGCGCTTCCAGCTCCTTGCGACACGCAGTCCCTCAGAAGGCCCAACAACAGCAGCAGGCACTTCCAAAAGGCTCTGGGGAGCTGGGGGTGAAGTCCACTGGTCCTGGGACTTCGTTCAGGGGGCAAGCTCAGTTCAAGCCCTTGGAGATATTTTCAAAGCACAAGTTGAATCAAAGTCTTTAGTAGTCTTTCTCCTCTCCTTCAGCAGCAAGGCAACCACTGCAGGCCAATCCCCCAGGTCAGGGACAGTACTCCTCCTACAGCTTTCCCAGTTCCTTCTCCTCTGGCAGAGGTTCTTCTTGTTTCAGCAGGATCTAATTTCTTGGGAGCAGGGTCCCAATACTTATACCCCTAATTCCTTTGTTCCTCTGGGGTAGAGGGGCCTTTGCCCAGTCCAAACCAGTTCTTGAGCACTCTGTTGACATGACTCTGCCTTTCTATTCAGGGTGCAGGGCAGAGACATCAGCCGCTCCGCAGGAGGTGGAGCCAGCATTGTGGTAGCAGAGCACAACCCTATTCAGAGCCCAGGTGTACTCCTCCCACCCATCTGACTGCCAATCTTCCTATTCACCACCAGGCTACCAAGCCCTGCCCCTCTGGGTTTCCCCAGCCCTGTCACTCACACAACCAGACAGGCAGATACACATCATAGCAGAGGTGGGCTGAAATGGTCAAGCAAGCAAATACCAACTTTCTAAAAGTGGTATTTGGAAACACAGAATATTAAAATAAACTTTACTAAAAGATGTATTTTATTATTCTGGGTTCAGGCATACTAAACTTGAATTTCTACCATGTTCCCTAGGTCTGTTAGGATCATAGAATGTAACAATTCTAACAGCCCATTCTGGCCTATGGAGAACAGGTAGCCTTACAATAGTGAAAAACGAAAATGGCTGTAATTCACTATTAGGACATGCCACACACATCAGGGCTTGTCCTACCTTATGCTTACAATGCACCCTGCCCTTGGGCCTACCATAGGGGTGACTAATATGAAGTTAAGGGAAGGTTTAGGGACTGGCAAGTGTGTGCACTTGCCCAGTCAGCATGACAGTACCAGACTGCACGCAGGTTCTGCAATGGCAGACCTTAGATAAATTTTACCAGGCTGCTTCTGTGGGTGGCACAACCAGTGCTGCAAGCCCACCAGCAGCATTTGTATTTACAAGCCCTGGCACTCCTGGTGCACTTTACTGGGGTCTGACAGTAAACCAAATAAGCCAATCATGGAATCCAACCAACATATACATTTTACAGCAGGGAGAGCATATGCACTTTAGCACTGAACAGCAGTGGTAAAGTGCCCAGAGTCATAGAATAGCCAACAACAGATCAGAAAAAGTACAGGTGGAAGGCGAAAAGTTTAGGGACCATCCGTCCAAAAGGGCCAGGTCCAACACAACCCCCTTCCAGCCAAAACGCAGGGCAGACCAATCACCACCGTGATGGTCTTCCCTGCTTGGGGCGATAGAACAAGGACCTGGCCCGCAACTGCAGGGGCAGACTCCAGTTCTACGCTAATCTGAACCTATTGGAATCCCTCTGTCCATACTCTCAGGGCCCACCAAGCCAATCTCTGGGGAACTCTTCTCCTCACCTGTGGACACCACCTGTGCAGCACCTAACCTTAACTGGCTCACAGGTGTGTCCCAACAGACAGACAGCAAAATGCTACCGTGGCCACTGACAGTAGTCAGGGATGAGACCCAGGCCGTATGCCTCTCAGGGCTCTCAAACCTCTGTGGTGCCAGGGAGCGGGGGCAGTAGCCCCAGGTGCTTGGCAACCTTTGTCCACTCTCCCTCCTGTCAGGTCAGGTATGACATCCTGGCACTGACCCACCAGCCCCAGGCCTGTACCCGGCAGCTGGACCAAAGACTGGGGTGGCCTCTACCACACCCGGTCCTCCTCCTTATGGCTCTGTACCCTCCCACTTGGAGTGGTACCCCCTTCCAGAATTGCCAGGGCACCTGTGGTAGGTGTCCTGCGCAATTCGCCCACCAGTTCAGGGGTTCTATCCTGCAACTGGGCGTCCAGGTCAGGGGGGACACCCTGAACCTGGCCCTCCAACCTGGGGTCTAAACCCTTCAGTTGAGCCGGGGTCAGAGGCGAGGACTCCCTCCCTCTGCACCCACTTCCAGATGGCTGTACCCTCCCACCTGGAGTGATACACCAAGAAGCAACATGGGTCAGGACACTGATTACAGTTGTCCCACCCTCCAGGTCTGACAACACCTGAACCTGGCTTCCCAACCCTGGGACCAACCCATTGGGTTGAACGCTCGCCTGGCGCCCCAGGACCTCCCGGGGAGCACGCATGCCCCCCCTGAGGGTGACACATAACTCCTGTGTCGTGTGACAGTCTGCCTGGCACAGATCTCCCAACCCCTGTCCACCTGACAGTGCGCGAAGATCCCCCAGGACAGAAGTGGTGTCACCATGGTCATTCACTGGGGACGCAGCCCTTCTGGCAGGCCCCTGACCCACTGGTTCTTCCACTGGGGATCCCTTCCCCCCTCACCCCTCACTCTGGACTTCTGCACCCTCCCAACTGGAGCGGTACTGCCAGACACCAGAACTGATGGAAGCCTGCCTACAGACACTCCCCGTTCACCAGATACTAGGGGGTCCCGCACAACGGGCAGCCCCTCAGAACAGACTAGGCTCCCCACCTGGTGTTCCCTTAAAGAACCATCCTGGCTCTGAGACTGAGGTTGGGCACTACCAGGACATAACCCATTCTCACTCCTTCCCCTTAAAGACAGGACGTGAGGGCCTACACCCCTCTCACTACCACAGGACCTAGCTGGACTACTCTGAGCCACTTCCACAACACTGGGTTTGAAGATACCTGAACCACTCATCTTGGGATCAATCCCCAATGCCTCTTCAGACCCTCTGGAATCCATCAAAAGGTCTGCCTCCAATGTGAGTTCCCTGGGGTCAGAGAACTCACTCTCCAACAGGTGTTGGCATAGCTCTGGAAAACAGGGACTTACACTATGCTCTCCCACAATTGGATCACACAGCCCCCTAGCAGGGTTGACCAAACTATCCTTCACCTCACCATCCAGTGCCTCACACATATACTCCACACCACTCTCCTGAGACTGGCAAGACAGTATCTGACTGTCTCTGTCACACAACCCACACTCTTCTGGGCGGTCTTCACACTCACATACCAGGACATCAATTTTGGGGGAACCCCTCTCCCTGCACCTCTCATCTAGAGTCAGTAGAGTGTCCCTCCCACCACTAGGACCATGAACCCCTGCGCCAGTTACCCTATGCCTCTCAGGGACACTGCGCACTACTGGAGCTACCTCATGTCCGTGAACCTCCTCGTGTAAGTCAACCCCCTCCTTCAAGTCAGGCGCCACATCTCTGGGTGTGTGTACTACTCTCTCAGCACTAGAAAATTCAATATTGCTGCCACCATCTGAGCTGGATTCCTCCTCCCACTCAGCAAAGCTCAATCTCTGAGCTACACACATTTCTTGTTGCAGGGCTGAGACACTCATGGGCTCAAGCCTCCCGAGCTCTAAGTCAAGTTTCCTCATACTCAACTCATGCTCCATGTCCATTTTCATTTCCTCTAGGGCTAACTTTCTAATTTGCCATTCCAATTCTAACTGCCTTTTTAACTTGAGCTTGGTCAGCTCCATTTTGTGCATCCTACCATCTCTTCTATCTGCCAACTCCTCTGGAGATAGACTTTTAAAAGAAACACTGCTACCGGCAGGGGAAGGGGTTCTCCTTCCTCTTTGACCCACTGGCCCATCCAGTTGCTCCTCTGTATTATCATTATCAGTGGCATTCCTTGCTTCTACCCAGGCCCTCATCGCCTTGTAGAGCTCTGACTTGTTTTTATATCCAGTGGTGCAAACATTACATTTCTTGCAGAAGGACTTTAGTTGCTTGGCAGTGTAACTGTCTATTTTCTCTTCTTCCCATTCCAATTCTGTATTGACAGAGACTATGGATGCTGCTTTCTCCACCATGGTTAAGTTTGGCAGTACTCAAAAATAGAAAGCCCCAAAAAGAAATCTACCAACAAGTATTGGTTGCGTTTAAGGTCTGCACTCACTAAGTAGTGTTCACCAATCACTGTACATGAGTCACAAATGCAAGTCCAGAATCCTCACCGCTGCCCACCAATGTTAGAATCCGGGTTCTCTGGTTGGCACAGGTAGGTACTTGTGACAAGCAGGGAACCTTTCCTCTAGTCAGGGTAAGGGGTTACACTACTAAAACAACCCCTGCTCACCCTCTAGGTAGCTTGGCGCGAGCAGACAAGGCTTATCTCAGAGAGTTATAGGTTAAGCATTTGTGAACACATACAGTAACCAAGTGACAACACTACAAATGGACACTACACAGGTATTTATATTAAAAATAAGGATTCTTTATATAGGATTATCACAAGACTATTAAACGATTAAAAATACACAATACGGTTGCTTAGTTGGTAGAAGATTGCTTAGTTTCTCTTAAGTTCTTAAATGCGACACTTTAAGTCAATGTACCTTAGATGCGACACGCAGGGCAATGAAAGTCTTGCAGCGATGCGGATGCGTTGAAGTTCTTGGTGCAAAAGAAATAAAGACGGGATCTTCCAGATGCGTTACGCTTCTCCGATGTTGCGAGAAGGCTCGACTCGATGCGTCAGCTACAGCGGCGTCACCTTTGGCGAGATGCGACGACAGCGGCCTTGGCAGCGGCACTCTTCTCCGACGTTGCGAGACGCTTCCGCTCGATGCGATGCTGCAGCGGCGACACCCCTTCTGCGAGATGCGACAACAGCGGCTCCGACGGCGGCACGCTTCTCCGTGGATGCAAGGTGCTTTTCTGGATGCGGTGCAATGCGACAACTGCGATGGCTGCGATGGCGACACGCTTCCTCCTCAATGCGAGACTCTTCTCTCGATGCGGTGCAATGCGACAGCTACGATGGCTGCGATGGCGACACGCTTCTTCGGCGTTGCGAGACACTTCCGGAATGATGCGAGATGCTTCCGCTCGATGCGATGCTGCAGCGGCGACACTCTCTGCGAGATGCGACGGCAACAGCTCCGACGATGGGCACGCTTCTCTTCCTTGCGTCGCGCTTCCAGCTCCTTGCGACACGCAGTCCCTCAGAACGCCCAACAACAGCAGCAGGCACTTCCGAAAGGCTCTGGGGAGCTGGGGGTGAAGTCCACTGGTCCTGGGACTTCGTTCAGGGGGGCAAGCTCAGTTCAAGCCCTTGGAGATCTTTTCAAAGCACAAGTTGAAGCAAAGTCTTTAGTAGTCTTTCTCCTCTCCTTCAGCAGCAAGGCAACCACTGCAGGCCAATCCCCCAGGTCAGGGACAGTACTCCTCCTACAGCTTTCCCAGTTCCTTCTCTTCTGGCAGAGGTTCTTCTTCTTTCAGCAGGATCTAATTTCTTGGGAGCAGGGTCCCAATACTTATACCCCTAATTCCTTTGTTCCTCTGGGATAGAGAGGCCTTTGCCCAGTCCAAACCAGTTCTTGAGCACTCTGTTTACATGACTCTGCCTTTCTATTCAGGGTGCAGGGCAGAGACATCAGCCGCTCCGCAGGAGGTGGAGCCAGCATTGTGGTAGCAGAGCACAACCCTATTCAGAGCCCAGGTGTACTCCTCCCACCCATCTGACTGCCAATCTTCCTATTCACCACCAGGCTACCTAGCCCTGCCCCTCTGGGTTTCCCCAGCCCTGTCACTCACACAACCAGACAGGCAGATACACATCATAGCAGAGGCGGGCTGAAATGGTCAAGCAAGCAAATACCAACTTTCTAAAAGTGGTATTTGCAAACACAGAATATTAAAATAAACTTTACTAAAAGATGTATTTTATTATTCTGAGTTCAGGCATACTAAACTCGAATTTCTACCATGTTCCCTGGGTCTGTTAAGATCATAGAATGTAACAATTCTAACAGCCCATTCTGGCCTATGGAGAACAGGTAGCCTTACAATAGTGAACAATGAAAATGGCTGTAATTCACTATTAGGACATGCCACACACATCAGGGCTTCTCCTACCTTATGCTTACCATGCACCCTGCCCGTGGGCCTACCATAGGGGTGACTAATATGAAGTTAAGGGAAGGTTTAGGGACTGGCAAGTGTGTGCACTTGCCCAGTCAGCATGACAGTACCAGACTGCACGCAGGTTCTGCAATGGCAGACCTTAGATACATTTTACCAGGCTGCTTCTGTGGGTGGCACAACCAGTGCTGCAAGCCCACCAGCAGCATTTGTATTTACAAGCCCTGGCACTCCTGGTGCACTTTACTGGGGTCTGTCAGGAAACCAAATAAGCCAATCATGGAATCCAACCAACATATACATTTTACAGCAGGGAGAGCATATGCACTTTAGCACTGAACAGCAGTGGTAAAGTGCCCAGAGTCATAGAATAGCCAACAACAGATCAGAAAAAGTACAGGCGGAAGGCAAAAAGTTTAGGGACCATCCAGCCAAAAGGGCCAGGTCCAACAGGAGGTAACCAGGAGGCACAGAAGAGCAATGGCCACAGATGACGGAAGATGCAGGAGTGATGATGCTGACCTTGTCGCTGCAGCTGTGAGGACAAGGTGCCATTGAGGTAGACCAGGAGCTGTTCACACGCTGTCCTATGCCAAAATTTGAGAACCAAGGGGCTGGTGTCCGGCGGGAGCGCCAACAAGCCTTGGAAGCAGCAACAGGTCCGAGCAAGCAGGGTCGCTCACTGCAGCAGGGGAAGACTCTCGAGAGGACCCACAGGCCAAGGGCACAGGAGTCACAAGAGGACCTTGAGCAGCTCACCAAAGATAAATGCACACGGTGCAGAGGATCTGGTGAGGATGCTGATCTTGGCAGGAAGAGATACTGGACCCTGGAGATTCTTGAAGCCCAAACATCTCTGGAGTGCAGGGCCAACAAGCCTTGGCATCAGCAAGTCAACGCAGTGCACAGGGGTTCGGTCCCAGCGGTTCTGAGGAAAGATACTGGCCTCAAAATTGCAGAGAGAACAGGTCAGGCCTTGAGGGTGTTGCAGAACCACCACCAGTGTTGCTGAACCTTTCAAAGTCCGGGGGGGATCAGGAGCAGCATACCGGTCAGCTTCCTTGCAGTGCCTGCAGATGCAGAGGAGTGACTCCTTCACTCCTAGTGAGATTTCATTGGGTGTCCTTGATGCACACAGGTCTGTTGAAGATCCTGGAAGAAGCACAGACAGAGATGATGAAGACTTGTAGAACAATGAGACCAGGAGCAGTAGGAGTCTTCAGCGATGCAGTCTCTGTTTCAGGTGAAGTTCTGCGAAGTCCAAGTGTCCAGACGATCGAAGAGTGGTGTGGTTTCAGGCTTGAGTCTTGTCCTATGACGAATCTGAGGACCCACCCACAGGTAAGCGATTTTATACCCTAAGAAAGAGGTTAAGATGACTCAGCGGTGCCTCCCAGAGGATAGGCTGGACAGAGGGGAGGATGCTTCCATGTCTTTTGTCCAGTTTCACACCAGAGCATGAGCCAAGGACTCCCAGGTACTGGTTCAAACTAGAGTATGCAAGGATGGCACCAAATGTGCTCTTCAAAGCAGTCTGATGGTGCCAGCAAGCACCCCCAACCCAGACCAATACATTAAGTCATGTCTGGGAGGAGACCACTCCTCCTTTCCTTGTGACAGGAAACCTATTGTTCTACCTTCCCCTGCACAAGCTCAGCTCAGCAGCAGGAGAGCAGAATCGTGTGTGGCGATGGCAGCAGCCCTAGCTCGCTGGAAAACCCTGAAAGGCTCTTACTGGGAGTACTGGGGGCTTCCCAGAGGAGTCCCCCAGTACATGAAAACATATCTCCAACACCAGTAACAGTGTTGACGTATGATTCCAACATTTTTTATACCAAAAATGTCCAGGTTTGGCACAGCTAATATATAGTTAGCCATCGCATAATTACGGATGGCCACTGTATATATAAAAATGGCTGACCGCACTTCAAAAGCCTGGAGAATCAACTGAAGGGTTTGTAGGGGTATCCTGCTCATGCAAGGGCACCGTCACACTTATAAGCCAGCACCCTGCCTTCAGGATTGAAAAGTCTGCCTTAGGGGATGACTTATAGGTTTTAAGTGTAAGGAACTCAGATATAAGAAAACACATATCTGTCATAAGTGGTACTAGTGCCAGCTTACACAGGCTGCAATGGCAGGCCTGTAGTCACAGTTTGAATGGTCTGCCATTGGTGGCATACCTTATGCTGCATCCCATGGGAGACCCCTGGTGTACCTATGCCCTAGGTACATTAGTACCATATGCTAGGGACTCACAGGGGTACACCAGTAGCCAACTCCGGAGGTACAGAAGTACTTTCAAAGTCAATTTTAGGGAGTAAACACAGTGACTGGGTTCCTGATCCGAGTCAGACTAGTCAAAAAACCATACTGAGACCAGCACAAAGTGGGGGTAACCATGAAAACAGATCCTACTTTCCAACAGTATTGGTGTTAAACAGAGACAGTTTGTTCTAAACACAAAACAAAGCCAACATGGCCTCAGATAAAACCGGTGATAGCTAAATGCCAAGTGCATCATCTAGCAGCCCTATGCACGGCACACCATCAGATGATAACGTGAGCCTTCTCCACTGCAGCACCATGAAAAGCAAAGCCAGGAAGTGAATTACTGGTGTGGCAGTTCTTCGACCTTCAGTTAGCGATAAAAAAAATGGGTGCACAGGAGGTGAAGTGTACTTTGTGCCAGAAAAGGCTCCACTGAGGAAAGTCTGACACGACCACTGGTATGTGAATGAACATGAGGCTATGAACTCAAACAGCATAGCGTGTGCAGAGATGTAGAAGACGCAAGTGGTAGAAAGAAAATCTATTGGCCAGTAGGAAGTGCGGCAACAAGCAGCACAAGAAAATGACGACAATATGCAGGACTTTGGGATACACATTAGGCACTGTCATAAAGCTGTGGCCAGTGGTGAAGTTAATAGAAGTATATATACAAGGGACATGGAACAGCATCTGCAACCAGAATACAAGAACTACTGCAAGAAAAAAGAAGGAAGAATAAGGGCAGAAACATGTCGACCTCCTCTAAGTGGGTTAGAATATTTCTCACTTTTCTTACAATGTCACACATTTCTACTCAGTAGGTGTTTTAAACGTTCAAAGTCTTTGTTTCCGCTCTGCACATAGTCTTTACTTTGAGAGACCATATGCGTGGGATAGAATTACAACCATCAATATATTCCCTCTAAGCTCTCCAAATAACTATGCCAATTGGGTAGTAGCTTGCACCATAGGACCCATTTAGGTTGGTGCTAAGATGGGCCCAATGATAAAGCATGCCTCCCAATGGCTTTCGTCCTTAAACTATTTTAGTTACCACTTTAGGGTACTTACTTTCTGTTTGTCGTACATGAGAAACCGTCAGTGCATGTGTGCCTAATAGTATTGGTAGGAGAACTGAACTGACTGCCCTGATTCTTCCATACCCCTTTGAGTTTGATTATTCAAAGGGCTGTCACAGAATTGTATAATATCCCAATTGAGGGATGTTACAAAGTTCTGATTAAGTTCAGAAACATTTCATATCACACACAGTACATATAGCAGAAGAAGAAGGTGGTTAACATTGAGCACTGACCCATAGTCATTGGGCCTGATTTAGAGTTTGGAAGACAGAATACTCTATTGCAACAGTGACAGAGTACCCTGTCCACCAGAACTCTTGTCCATCCACCAGATTTTGACTCGGATGGACAACCAGGTTTATGCCAATGGATTAACATTCACTCCATAGTCATAAACCTTTCTTCGATTGCCTAATGGAGTATGGGTCATTAGAGATAAGTTATCTGACACCCCACTCTATTTAGAGTGGCGGTCAGATGCCTTTTTTGTACTGTATGTCATCACCAGGAATTTCCTGGCAGTGATGGACGGTAAATATTTACCCACACCATGGGAGAACACTCCCATGATATAGTGTTCATTAATTTCTTTTCCAACATAAAACTCACACTTTGAGAGTTTGTTTTTGGAAAAGGAAAAACTTTTAAAAGTTTGGTGTAAGAGACCGTCACCAATGATGCAGTGTCAGCAGTCAACTCTAAGGGGGATATTATCAAGAAGTGGCAATAATTATCGCTAACCGCCGTTAGCGTGACTTTTCTTATCGCCATCTACCACAGGAAATTATCACCATGTTAGCGGCGTATTAACAACACGCCGCTAACGGGCGATAGTTTCTCTGACAGGCTGAAATGTCTGGCGATAAAATAAGCGGGACGGCGATAAAATCCTCGTGCTAACGTTAAAAAAGTGTTGATAAGCCCATTAGCAATAAAAAACGCACGTTAGGCAGCCAAACATGAGTGATTTTTCGCTCTAACTTAAAACATAGCCTAACAGTCCACCTCCCATAGAAAAGATGCCCCCAAACAAAGTTGCATGCTGATTGGAGCAGCCAGGACTCAGTGCAGCACACAACAACAACCCCCTCAAGCCGCCCAACATCCAGGATGACCAGGATGAGAGCTTGGATGCCCCGCTGGACCTGCGTCTTGAGCCTGGTTGCCTCCCTGGACCTGCGTCTGGAGCCTGGATGCCTCCCTGGACCTGTGCCTGGAACGTGGATGCCCCGCTGGACCTGTGTCTTGAGCTTGGATGCCTACCTGGACCTGTGTCTGGAGCCTGGATGCCCCGCTGGACCTGCGTCTGGAGCCTGAATGCCTCACTGGACCTGCGTATTGAGCCTGAAAGCCTACCTGGACCTGCGTCTGGAGCCTGGATGCCCCGCTGGGCCTGCGTCTTGAGCCTGGATGCCCCGTTGGACCTGCGTCTTGAGCCTGGATGACTCACTGGACCTGCATCTGGAGCCTGGAGTGGGATGTGGAGGAGCTGTGGAGTCGATGAGCCGGAGCGGGAGACAGTGATGCATGACGATCACCAGTACCTGGTGGTGAAGTCTGACAGGTCGCATGGAGCCACGTAGCTGACCTGTGTGAGAAGACTGCCTTGCGACTCTTGGAGCAGTTAATGGTAGAGGCGCTCCTGCGCACCAACGTAGTGAGGTCTGCATCACATACTACAATCCACCACTACACCGGGGTGCACGGAGGGGATTACCAACGGTGTGTGCCGTCTCCCTGCGTCACAGGCCGGATGATGTTGGGCTAGCCGTACGCTGAGGAGGCTGAGGCCCCTATGCTACAGTGAACTTGTGTTGCGTGAGAGCTGTGCCTTCACGGCGAAGGGGACCCTGCTGCATCAACTGCATCGGGTGGTCCACCAGCGTACTAGGCCGCGACTGCTGAACCTAGCCGAGTGAAATCACACCTGGCTGAGGCTCCTGCTGGCTGAGTCACAGATTTGGAGACAGTGCATTGGATTGTGCCACGGTGTCAATGTCTGTGTAAGGAGAAGTTGGGATGCGTAGCGTAAGAGGGCCGGGGGTGAGTCGATCATGTCTAACACACGTAGATGACACACCCCCAGTGGCGGCTCTTCCGCTATGGCAGAAGAGCGTTGCCTCATCACTTCAAGCAGTGCAGAAGAGGAACAATCATCACATGATGATAACTCAATCAATGAATCGATCAGGGGAATTGTAAGTGTGCTACTCACCCGTGAGGGCATCAAGGCGCTGAGGGGGGGTGCAGAACTGTTAGCCAAAGAGTCGGTCTTGAGGGGGCGCGTCTGATGTCTGCCGGCAGCTCGTTCCAGGTCTTGGATGCAATGTGGGAGAAGGATCTGCCACCTGCTCTGGCTCTGTGGATGCGTGGGTTTTCCGCCAGGAAGATCGGATGTCTCTTTTGGGTATGTGGAAGTTGATTCTGTTGTTGAGGTATTTGAGTCCATTGTTGGATAGGCCTTTGTCGGTGTGAGTGAGGATTTTGAAGGTGACTCTTCTCCAAGGGAAGCCAGTGGAGTCTACGTAGGCGTTGGCTGATGTGTTTGTGCCGAGGGATGCCGAGGATGAGTCTGGCGGCGGTGTTCTGTAATGTCTGGATTTTGCAGAGTAGGGACTTGTAAATGCCGGCATAGTATGCGTTTCAATAGTCCAGTCTGCTGGTGATGAGTGCATGGGTGACTGTCCTCCTTGACTCCGGGGGGCTCCTTTTGAAGGTCTTGCAGAGGATGCAGAGTGTGTTGAAGCAGCTGGAGGTGACGGTGTAGACCTGTCTGTTCATGGTGATGGATGAGTCAAGTACGATGCCGAGGTTTTTCGCGTGGTCCAAGGGGTAGGTGGGTTTCTGAGGGCGGCGGACACCAGTTGTTGTCCCATGCTGAAGGGGTGGTTCCAAGGACGAGGACAACTGTATTCTCGGCTTTGAGCTACAGGCAGCTGTTGGTCATCCAGACTTCAATGTCATGCATTCCTTTCTGCAAGTTGAGTCTGGCGGTGGTGGGGTCTTTGGTGAGGGAGAGGATGAGCTGGGTGTCATCAGAGCAGGATACAATGTTGAGGGCATGTTGTCGGACGATGGAGGTGAGGGGGGTCATGTAAATGTTGAAGAGGGTCGGGTTCAGAGATGACCCCTGTGGGACTCCGCAGGTGATTTACGTGGGATTGGAGAGGAAGGGTGCAGTCAGATCCTTTGGCTTCTTCCGGTGAGGAATGATCGGATCCAGACTAGGGCTGTTCCTTGTATGCCGGCATCGTGTAGTCTGGTGACTAGTGTGTGGTGGGAGACGGTGTTGAAGGCCGCTATAAGGTTGAGTAGGATGAGGGCTGCAGAGTGGCCTTGGTCTAGGAGGGTGCGGATGTCGTCTGTGTAGGCGAGTAGAGCGATCTCGGTGCTGTGGTAGATGTGAGGAGGGCAGGGGTCGGTGGGGGCCCCCGAGTGGATGCCTTTCATGGTCGAGGCAGTGTATTCGGTTGTGACCGGCGTCCAGGTGGAGATGGTGAGCTGGCTGGTGTGTCGGGGGCGAAGGGGCCTGCTGTAACATCTGGTGGATGGTCGGTGAAGTTGTTGTAGAGTTTTTTGATCATGAGGTGGAAGTATGTTCCATGCTTATTGCAGAGGTCTTGGGACGGGGTGATGTCTGCAGCTTTGCTGCGTGGGTTGGTGAATTCATGAATGACCTTGAAGAGTTGCTTGTAGTTGGTGGAGTTGTTGAGGATTTGGTTGTGGTAGTCCGTCATGGCGTACTAGTAGGTGGTGTAGATTTCTGGTGTCTTGGTGTTTCTCCAGTTCTTCTCCAGGCACCTGCAAGTGCATCTTGTTTCTTGGGGATCAGTGGTGAACCAGGTGGCTTTCCTGGGGCGCTGTTTGTTGGACTTGCGTTGTGGGGCGAGCTTCCATGCGCAGTTGGGGATCCATGTGTGGAGTTCTCTGGCTGCGATGCTGGTGTCGCATGTGTTGGAGGCCGGGGTGGTGGTTAAGGTCTGGCGGCAGTGTAGGCAGGAGAACTGGCCGTGGTTATGTTTGACGAGGCCTGTTGCTTGTCTCTGAGTTTTCCATGGTTGAGTGAGTGGAGGGTGGCTGATCTGTAGCAGTGGCTGGCTCGAGATCCAGGGTCCCAGGTGCTGTTCGCGGTCCGGTCACGAACGGACGCAGACGGGCTTGGCTTAGGCACACCTTCTGCTTGCCAGCGGTGCATGTCCACTGCACTACTGCACAGCGTCAGCCATTTAGGAGGGGGAGGAATGATCAGCTGGGAGGCGGCAATGGACGAGGACAGGGGTGCGGGCCATAGGGGCAGCAGTGGCAGGAAGCGGGAAGTGCTGGCTCCGAGATGCCAAAAAAACAGATCACTAGTTAAAAACAAGGGATAACTAACTGATGTAATCATGTTACGTATCCTAAGGGGCTGGGAGGGTGGGTAGGATGGCTCCAAACACAGAGCAGGGCATGGGCGGATTGGCATTCCCACTCAAGTGCGAAATGAGTGTTTGGTGGGCCCTCCAAGGCCGTCCAAAGCAGTCATGCGCACTTCCCTGTTCTCAATGCAGGCTGAATTAAAGCCTGCATGGAGAACATGGCCACCCCTCCGGCCCCTGGCTGCATAATTTGTCCCATTGCCGATTACCAATCCCACCGCTGCATCGCAGCGTTGTGATTGACTCAGGGGAGGGAGCCTGGCTGCCTACTTCCTTTTCCTGGAAGCAGACGCAGAAGAGCAGGAGCTACAAAGACATGGGACAAAGCTTCGAGGTAAGACTTCCCTCAATATATTTTTAACAACACACGCTCACACACATCCCCGCGTCTATGCACCATCCAGTGTTATTTCTGGCGTTTACCGACTCACAATTGTCCAGCACACCTCGCACTTCTCAAAGGTGGCCGCTGTGCGCCCATGCACAGCGGGCATACCACTTGTGGGCTAAAGGCACATACATAGTTGCGACGCATGCCATCACCTCGCATTCCATTCCAATGCATACTAATACTTGGCACATTGCAACAGTAGAGTGGGTGTTGCATAGCGGAGACATAAAGATCACTGTTCCCACTTCAGTGAGTGCAACCCAAAACTAACCTTTGCACCACAAACCCACCCGTGAACCCTGGAATTCCTTTTTTGAGCCCCCAATACACACAAAAATCACATTTGAGACAAATGCACACCCCATTTTTCATATTTTATCCCAACAAACACCCCATTTTTCATATTTTACCCTCAAGAAAACCAAATTTTTCATATTTGATCCCAACAAACCCCCCATTTTTCATATTTTACCCCAGAAAACACACACTTTTTTATATTTTACCCCAACAAACACACCATTTTTCATATTTTCCCCAAGACAAACGTACATTTTGAAATTTCACCCCAAAACCCTTACACACCTAAGAAACTTTAAATTACCCCATTACTGACCTCACAATGCGTTGTGATAAAATGTGATGTTAAGGCACCCACGTTGTCGGAGTTGCGTTGTTAACGATGTACTGTCTGCATTGTAATGGTCGTCTCCCATGCCAAAGGCAACCCATAGGCTACGCCGTTTGCATCCGTCTGCCCCTGGACCTCGCTCAGCACCAAGGAGCATTCCTCTTGGACTCTCCACCGCTACGACGCCAGCGCCCTCCTCGCCATCAACCCTGGACGCCACGTCGCCTGCCAGGACCAACCTCTGTCCATGCCGGATATCGCCTTCGCCATCATTGACAGCTGCAGTATGACCCGCAAGGAGCACCCTGACCGTCAAGGAGGAGGCATCGCCGTCACCTACAGAGGCACACTCCGACTGACAATGCACACTAATGTGCCATGGGTGACCATGGACCACGTCAACTCCCAGATCTGGACCAAGCCCAAGAAGATCCTCTGCGGCACCCTCATGTTGAGGCCCCCCGGACCATGGCCCCCCATTCTCAAATACCATTGTAGACCTCATTGCACACCAGGGTCTCCCATCCACCAACGACATCCAACTCGGTTGAACTCAAGTTCCAACTGGACAACCCCAGTGACCAGAGCACCACCCCTTCCTGGGGAGGGTCACTGACATCAGACGCAAGCAGCAAGTGACCCCAACAGGCCACATAGCAGGACACACAATCAAGCACATCACCTCCGCCAGCGGGTACTTCAACTACAGCCAAAACACTGGACTCTCCTGGACCGACCATCATTGGTAACATCACGTCTTCACCTTGCCCACCGGATGCAAGCGCCATCATCATACCCCCTTGCAGCTGGATCAAGGCCAGCGAAGAACATCTCTTCAACTCCCTCCACACCAACACTCCGCCAATGCTTCCAAACGATGACACTGCAGCGCACAACCACCACCGATGGATCTCCAACAGCGCCGACATTCGGGCACCCCTCATGAACAGCACTGCATCAGTATCTTCTGCCTGCCTGATGGCAGGCATGAGGGTGAGGCAGTGCCACAGGGATAGGCTGGCCCCATGCATTGCTGGAGTTGCGTCATGGTTGTGACACGACTGCAGCAATGCGTGACTTTAGCGTAGGCAGATACGTCAGGATTCCTGACGTTCATTACTTGCTTCATGGAGTGCTGTCCAGTGATTAAGGGGCATCCATGCTGTCACAAGAAGGGTGTAGTGAGAAGTGTTGCAACGCTGTCTTGTCACAGCGCAGCAACACTTTTCATGACTGTGGCACAGGAATGTGCATTATCTTATTGATTGTGTGCATTCCTGCACTGTAGTTTTGTCTCAGGGCAGTGCTGCAACATTGCTTGCAGCGCTGGCCAGCGCCAAAACCTGCAGAGATATGGGAACTGCAGTTAGAGCCAGTTTTTTGGCTCTTCAGAATTTCAAGGAGCCCCTTGATAATATGGTGTAGTGGTGTTTGTGTGACTTTTTGCACGGGAATGCCTACTTTGCATGTCATTAGCAATAAATATCGCTAACATGCTTTGAGATAAAACAAACGGGCCGCTATCGCCCAAAAACTCACGCTAAAGCCTGTTAGCTGCAGCTTGCTAATAGGGCAATAAAATTATCGCCGCTTTAGCAGCTAAAAAGTGCAGCTAAAGCGGTGATAGGCAAAGTCTTAAACTTGGGCCTGTGGTCTGAATATCATTGGTGAAGACCGACACATATCTTGGAGAACATCTATATAATATAAAGTATGCATATTTACAGCAGTGTAGGCCAAGTGGAGCAGGCATCACTCACGACCGTCTACGTAATAATTCTGTATTGAGAGACCTCAAAGCGAATAGGAAAGGTTATTTCAGCCTTTTCTAAAAGTCCTCTGTTAAACAGTTTGCTGTTTCTACGCCATTTATTTTGAGATGGAAAATAAATTCACCAACCAGGTAAAATATTATTTTTAATAATCCTGATTGCTATTTCTCTTACAATAGCAGAATGTCTGAAAACGTCACGCATTGCCATGAAACATGCCCCTGATAACAGGTGTTCTGTTCTAGGTTACCAAATATAACACACAGTAAACTCAAAGAGCTTCTTCACATACAATCTTCTCAAATAATACAGCAAACCATGTACACATAATCAACGCACAAAAGAATCTAAATGAAAACATCTGGAGCTCACTGACTTCACAGCCTGCAGTTTGCTGGTACCTTGCTTACTGACCATGGTGAGTTGCAGACATGACACAGTATAATAAGGTATAAGCCATGAAATGTAACAGTCGGTGCCATTTAACAAACATTAACGTGGTGCTCAACCAACTGAATGAATGTTTACTTCTGAGTTTTCTCTTGTAGTCAAGACCAAACTTTATATATTATGAGAGAGCGTGTTACGGCTGTATGGCCATTTGTAATAAAACAGTGTCACCACTCATTTTTAATATTCATTTTATGCAAACAGTATTACCATATTTCCCATCCTCTGCCGAAGCGCAGGATGAATGTACAACTTCTGCCTGAAACTGCTCATTTGCCATCTGCACAGACAAGCTGTGCGCCAGAAGCAGAAAGAAAAAATAAATGCATACCACTTCTGGAGAACTAAGACTGGTTGGCGTCCCTGCACAATATCTCTCCTCACAAATACTAAGGAAGCTGACAGCTGGCTTAGCTCCTTGTATTTACTCTAAGCAATGCTGGGAAGAAATTGCAAAAAATTAAAGTTGTACAGCAGGGACAGGTGGTTATAAAACCTCTTAGGAGAAATATGTTTTGTGGATGAATATTACATAACAGGTGTGGCTACGAGGATATAATGAATCTGTTAAAGGAATGGTTGGGGGTTAATGCATGAGAAGGGGTAAATTAGGTGAGAAGAAGGGGCAAATATGCAAAGAAAGATATTTACCAGCCAAAATGGAAAGGGTGGAGTAGAAAAAAAGATTTTTCAATGAAATTGAGTGGGAGAGAGAGGAAACATGTTAGACCTGGCACACTTGTGTGATATCCCCCCAAACCTTTTTACTTCATCCCTCCTGATGTGCTGAATTCATTTTGTTAGTTTTAGGTCCCTGTGCACGTTTCCATTGATAACCAGTGCTAAGGTGCTTGTGCTCTCTCCCTAAAACATGGTACAAATGGCTTACACCAGACTGGCAAAGTTGGTTTACTTATAGATATTGTAATGTGTTTTTTATTTATCCTTAATGAATTGTAATTAAAAATCCTTCTTAATGGCAGAGTCTGATTTTCAGTCACTGTTAGACCTGTCACCACTAGGGTGGTCTTCTCCCAAATTGTTTGCCTGCTTACCTCCTCTTCTGGCTGTATCTTTTTGTTGGCTTTAAAACTCTGAGCACTTTACTACTGCTGGCCAGTGTTAAAGAGCATGTACATCTCGCCAAAACATGGTAACAATGGTGTATACACAATTGACATATTTAGTTTACTTGTAAGACCCTTGTAAAGTTGCATACCATATACCCAGGACCTGTAACCTAAATGCTACAAGTGGGCTTGCTGCTCTGATTGTGCCACCCACACAAGTTCATTCAAATCTGTCTCAGGCCTGCCATTGCATGACTTGTATGTGCAGTTTATTGGCATTTAAAACTACTTGCCAAGCCTTAAACTCCCTTTGTATTACACATAAGTCACCCTAGGTAGGTCCTAGGTAGCCCATTGAGCAGGATGCAATGTAAGTGAAAGGTAGGAAATGTATCGTTAAACTCTGCATGTTCTGGTAGTGTCATATACAACAAATACATATTTCAATATTGTGAGGCCTACCTCTCTCATAGGTCAACATTGGGAATTCCTTCAACACTTTTAAGCTGTAATTCCTGATTGAAAAAGAGTAGCTGCATCATGATTTATATCTTTGTAATGGTAATGATAAATCCTCCTTATTGGTAAAGTTGGATTTACCCATACTATTTTAGAAATACTTTTTGAAAGTGGACATTTCTCTGCTCTTACTGCTCTGTGTATCTGCAGCCTTTCTCCAATACACATCTGGGGTGGGTGACAGTTGCGCTCTGTGCATTCCCTCTAGACAGCCACAAATACAGGAAGGTTAGGTGTGTCTGAATACTCATCTGCTTTTCTCTGCATCGCAATGGCTCTTCCTAAGCAGGAAGGGAAGGGGGAGCTGACACACCTGAATAGGCAGTGGTGTCCTGTTTCTCACACAAAGGGCTGATTATGCCCTACTGATAGTCTGGAGCCAGGGGTTGGAATAAAGTACCTGTGTGCACTTCAAAGACCTTTCTTTGTCGTCACCCCCATGTCAAAGGCACATTTATGTATAAGTACTGAGTCTCTGACCCCATCAAATCTGACACATTTGGACCTATAATTGGACTCTGTCAGAAGACCTTCTGTGCTGCAACAAAGACTTACACTCTGCTGGACTGCTGACCTGGAAGGCTTACTCCTCTGCTGTGCTGCCCTGCTTCCTGCTGCTCTCTGACCATGCTGAGGGAGAGCTAGATTCTGCCTTGCAACTGCAGTGATCTCCAAGGGATTGTTGACTTTCCTTCTGTTACTTGGGACTCAGGGATTTCAAAGTCTCAACCCCTGTGCATGGTTTACTGGATGTGGACCCAGATCCTTGCAAGTTGGAAATTGATGCATCTCCAGTCTGTGAGTAGCAGAAACTGTGCATCAAAACCCGGCACATTGCACTTGGAACCACCGCATCTCGTCCGGAACCAACTTATAACCCTCACCGAACAGAGAAGATTAACGCAACGTCCCTCCGGTGTGGGGTAACCCTGTGCATCATCTTCAGAACCATTACAGTCAAAACCGGTGCTTTGCTCAATGGACCCTGATGCATCGCCACCGCTTTGTGAAGAAAATCAACACATCACCTTGACTGTGGGACGCACATCGACACATCGCTGGTCTGCACCCCGCATCTTGCTGTTACGATCAGATCAGGATCAAGGTATTCTGTTCCCCAGCCCTGCATGGCACTTGTCACTGACTTGTGCTCCATTGCGCTCAGCCTGGACTGTTGACTTTGCCCCTGTCCAGCATGACCTCAAGTAACTTCTAAAGTGCTATTACTTCTTAGCGTTATTTTTACACTTATTCATTTAAAATTCATTTCTCGACTTGTACTTATTGATGTTTTGTCATTTTGGTCTCGTTTTGTTCAGAATATAATAATCTATTTTACAAAACGTGTGGAGTCTTTTTGTGATATTTTCATTTTGTTACTCTGTGTGTGTGTGTGTGTGTGTGTGTGTGTGTTGCACAAATACATTACATATTGCCTCTTCAGATAAGAATAGAAAATCTGTGCCAAGCTACCAGAGGGCGAGGACAGGTTATCTCTTAGTGTGTATCTTGCTTACCCTGACTTGGATTGGGGTTCCTGCTTGTACAGGGTGCATACTCTGACACCTAGAAACCCAATTTAAATAGTCACAATTCTGAAAATGCGACTTTTAGAAAGACTAATCATTTATGGCATTTGCCTGTATCATGAGTCCCGTAACTGTGATTAGCTTAGCTGCTGGCCTTTGTGTATTCCTCCCAGACAGTGAGACAAAGGGGGCTAGTTGTTGGCAAGATGGACGATCCTGCCAGGACGGTTGGGACAGAGCTGCTCCCTGTCCCACTTACATTCCAAAGAGAAGCCTCCAACATCCAACACTCACTTCAAAGGCTGGCAGCCGGTATGAATGTTGAACCTCCTGTACCACTCCTCAGATCACCTGCGGAAGTCTTAGAGGAAGGACTGCTCTGCTGCCCTGCTGCTGGAAGGGCTACCCTGCTTCCTAAAAAAAGAAGCCAGGACCTGCTCCTTGACTCAGGACTTCCCAAGTGACTCCAAGGGATAGCTGGCTGGCCTCCCGCGAGAGCTGCAGGGACATGACAAGCTCCGGAGACCTGTACTGCATCTGCCCAGATGACAAGACCCACCTGAACATGCCTGTACCCTGCTGCTGGACTCTGCTAAGTAAGTCCTGACCCCCAAGAGATGCCCCCTCATGGCCTGGACCCTTAGCTGGCTTCAGTGTTCACCTTCCAGCCCAACTGAGGGTTCCCACAAAACTGAAATAATGCTACGCATCTCAACGCAGGAACTCCCTTCACAGCAAGCACCTTGCAGCTCTTAATCGGTGGCTTCATCAGAACCAACTCAGCACAACTCAGCTTGATGCAGGATATCGCATCTCAGCACCTTAAAGCTCCTGATCGGCGGCCTCATTTGAATTGATGCAGTGTGATGCAACATCTTTCGGCTCCTGATTGTCGGCCTCATTGAAATCGTCACAGTCTGATGCAACTCTATGCAGTACCTCACAACTTCACGACAGCGGTTCCATCGGAACGAACACAACTCAACACAGCACGATGCAGGATCTTGCTTCAAAAGCCCAAGTACAACCAGGTACACCATCAGCGAGCTGAACTCGGTCCTGTACTCGGCTCACGCCCAATCGTGGTTGGCCTAAACTTGCACAAACAGATAACCATGGTTGGCATTTTTTGGCACTACTTGTACCTAAGACTTTGCATATCTCCAGTTCTACTGATTGGATTTTTGTAGCTCTCTTGTCATCATATTTGTTAAGATGTACTCTATTTTTCTAAATTGGTGTTGGATTTTTCTTGTGTTGTGTTTTCACCGTGTGACTGATTGTGTGCTGCATACATATTTTACACATTGCTTCCAAGTTAAACCTGAACACATTTGTGCTAAGCTACCAGATAGTTAAGCACAGGTTAATATAGCAACTTTTTGTGGTTCACTTTGGCAAGAATTGTTGTTGAATGAGAATGATATCACCCAATAACCCAAATTCTTCTAAAACAAAAATAGGTATTTGGGAAATATTGGTGCCCCATATAAATTAAGCAATACAATTCTACCAAATATCTACATTCAGAGTTCCATAACCCTATTAACGCACATAACATCCAGGGGCTATTTTATGAGATGCTTGTGCCACTGAAGAGTCACTTTTTCTGCTGCTCCAGTGGTACAAACTTCTCAACCATATCTATGAGGCCACACATACCCGCTTTCTATGGCTTTGCAAGACGTCATGGATATGGAGTAATGCAGGGAAGCTCAAGTCAATGCGTTGCCATGGAGGTGTTCCATGAGTGTTGTGATGGGTTTTCCGATGCAACACCCCTGGATTTTGATGCTGCCCCAGATTTACTTAAACACGTAAACCTGGGGCAGCGCAAAAACCTTACCCCTCCCCAGAACAGGCGGAATTAGAAGAAATATTTTAATTTCCCCTTGTTTCCTCTTTCCATGTCTGCTGCATGTGGCAGCACACATATGAAGAGGAAAACGCCTCTTCCTGCACAAAAACAATCCTGCATGCGATGCAGACACCCTTGCACCATAGTGCGAGGGTGCCTGCATGGGCGTGAGGCAGCAAATTGTGCACCAGTGCAGAGGGAAAAGATAGGAAGGCACCATATTTCATAAATAGAATGCATTCCTGCCCTTTCACATTGGTGTAGGGCAGTGCAACAAGAAGATGCCAATTCCCTATAAATGAGACTCGTGGCTTTTTTGTCCCTTGAGTGTCTCAGAAACTTGAAATGTCCTAATAATTTGAAGTTGGAGGTTTATCCCCTAACACATTGAAATAGTTGCTTCTTGTGTCCATGCTGGAGCACGTAAGGGTGTTTAATGGGGAAGTTGGACCACTCCCTCGAGACCCATGAGGATCACAGAAAATTGCATCTTTACTTTTACTCTAATACCGTTTTATGATATCCCAGGTACTGCAGTGAGGTAACTGAGGAGAGGATGGTTGGTGCTGTTCACAGTCAAGAGCCACAAATGTGAGTAGTACACTCCGGGCTTAAAGACCATGCACACGACAGACCAACTTCTGTTCGAATCTGGCTGGGCCGACCATGTCTTGACATTAACTCAACTAGAAAGCAAAGGCTTGCCTGTGATAACTCAGCAAGTTGTTATTTGTTTCTGAAGCCTTGCAATCTTTGTATACTTCTCTTAGATTGCAAGGCTAGAAAAAGAGTCTGAGGAAAATTCCCATCTAAATCGATTTGTGTGAGAAACTCTGGAAAACGCAGAATGCGCTCTAAAAAGGTTTATAGAGAAAATGATGTTGCATTGAGAAGAAAAATATACGTTGCATTGTCAAGAAATCGTTTCCTGCAAGTAAGTTTGGCCAAACTTTGTGAAATTCAACATGTTGCAAACTTCCATACATCGGCAAACTTACCCCTGATTCAAAGGTGAAATTTGAAACTATGTCCAACACTACACTCAAGGCAGTACCTGTTACCTGGCCATGTCTAATTCCAGAAATTAAGTACATATTAACTCTGTCCTCTTTGGCCCTCAATATTCTTTCTCTCGATGTGAAATTTGACTTCGGGTTTGACTTTCTGACTTTGCTGGACGCTGTCCTGGTTCCTGGCTGTGCTTTGTAAGAGCCAATGAAAGTGGTTTCCTGTGTGATCCATCGCCATCGGAG
This sequence comes from Triturus cristatus, assembly GCF_964204655.1. Classification (NCBI taxonomy): domain Eukaryota; kingdom Metazoa; phylum Chordata; class Amphibia; order Caudata; family Salamandridae; genus Triturus; species Triturus cristatus. The sequence goes on from NC_140593.1 coordinate 202,936,517, forward strand.
TGAGGTCAAAGGTTTTTGCCCCTGTGGACGTTTTAGGGAACCATATGGAACCTGTGACGCAGATGAGAAGGTCTAGCTACGGGTGGAATTCTAGTTACCATTTCTGCCTACCAAATGTCTGATTTTCTTTCTTAATATACTTTTCCTCAACTGCCTGTCTCCAGGCTTGCTTCTTAGGGCCACATATTGTCTTTTTTGTACCCCTTCACGTTGGAACACCCGACTGTTACAGAATAGTAAACATGTTTTTAAAGTTCCTGTTCTCCAAAAAATCTAGGCCATTTTAAGAATGGAACCTTCTTTCTTTATGAAGCCACAACCTGCAAGGGGCATAGCTATTATAATTTCAGCAGGTGCATTGACAACTGGAACAAGGCAGTTAGGCGCCCACTAGCGTCCAGTTATGGCTAGATTTCACTTCCCGATAGGCATTTCGAGAGGTCTTTTTCTAACCTGAATTAGGGCACACAACATCCTTTGTAGTTAACTGCAACTCTCAAGACAATTGTTTTAGGGCTGGCGCATTGTTTGAAAAAGTGTGGGCTCCTAAATAATGCGAGAGACCGCATTTAGGATTGACTGAGGTCCGTCCAATATTTCTACGAACAAACTCAATTATTGAATATGAGAGCTCACAAAAATTCAAAGGTCAACTCTGCATGTATCATTTTCTTTTATTTAAGGCAGTGTCTGTTTATTTTGTATTGTGGGGCAGGTTTCCTAGCACCATGGATGATATGTTTCCAGGAGCCTGAGACCCAGTAGGTTACCAGTAAATGTTGTATACATTAGCTTCATTAATTTGTAGCATGTTTCATCACAGCTTATGAGTGCAGCTGATGAAAGACAGGGTGAATACTAATAATTGCTTCTTGCCCTAGTTCTGTCATACAGTTTTTAAACTAATGTCATTCTATTAATGTAATGTACTCTTTCAACATTTGGTGCATTTCCAATGCAAAGGAAGGGAGATGGTATTTGTGTTTGGTTTAGGCCGAGCTGCAGAAGATGTATTAAGACGAAAGCCGGTTCCCTATAGCATGCAAATAAATGTGTACCATTTGTTTTGTTTCTCGAATTTTATTTCTTAGCAATCTATTCGTATGAACAGGCATTAACAAAACCAATAACTTTGTTTTCTATAGTGGGTTCAAACAACATCATACACTGTTAATTCAGAGATAATCTATAACACTGCACATTGTTTTAAAGTTACTTCTGAGTATGCTGTAGTACTAGGAACCCAAATACAGGACAAAGTTCTAAAGCACAAAGCCTCCAGTCAGTTGTGTTGCAGAGCCTGAAAGCACGAATCTTCAAGTTTGTAGCTGGATCAATACTTCAATTGGATTGGTTAAAGAGTACTATTTACTTCTTGAAACTCAGAGTTAGTTCTGCTCTGAGGAATGTGCTCATGGCTGTCCAAAGTGTGGGATCCAGTACTCCCAAGATAACATCGCCATGTTTTAGTTGTTAGATGAAATGTGAAATGGGTGGTTCTGGATCGTGGTAGCTGTTGGATGGAGTGGGAGCTTCTGCAGGGACTTCACAGGCTTTACACCCTTAGGTTTCATGCAGTACTCACCGAGTTGTGCATAAAACATAGGCCCATGTTCATGGCTTTCCACGGACACATGCCTGAAGTGATGCAGCCTGAAGCCTTGCTTTGCGCTACTCTGCATCAAGGGGGAGTCCAATGGTTGGTACTTGGGCATTCCTGTGCATCGAGCCATGGATTCTGGTGTAAAATCCTATGTACTGCCATTATTAGGCAGTGTTCAATGCCAAAGGTTAACACCACTTGAAAGCGGGCATTTGAAAGGAGAAAGGGGTATATTTACATAACATTTGCCACTTTGCATGTGTGTTGCACAGTACAGCACGCATCTAAAGAGGGAAAATATTTAAATTTAGTCTTAGCACAGTATTTTGTAGTGGAAGGGAACCCTTCCAGTACAAAACCTGTTCTAGACTTATGCAGACACCTATACACTATGGTGCAAATGTGTGTGTGTGGCACTCTGTAGACTGATTATGTGCCGGCTCTAGGAAGGGAGCAGGGTAGTGCCATATCGCTGTACACATGGCACTTTCCTGGTCTCTCAAACAGCTCAGCCAGCAACTTTGGGTACTGCGCTGCGTTGTGTGACAGGTTTGTAAATCTGAGCAACAGTGTTTTAAACAAATCTTTGACATCAACAGCAGCAAAAGAAAAGCATTCAGGGCATGCATATCCTGATCATGCTTCCACAAGTGCAGGAGCATCCCAGTGGCCCTAGTTTTTAGTCTTTGTAAACTCTTTGTGAACTTCTTTATAAAGGTATATATCTAGATCACACTTGATTTGTCAAGGTATGTCACTACAAAACGTTCAGTCAGGGTTTTAAATGGGCCGGTACTCACCGGTACTGAGTACTAGCACTTCTTTTTTTCCACATGACTACCGGAAATCCTCCGTGCCCAGGGAGAATACCGCTACTCACCGCAGAATATCAGGGTTTTCCAAAGAAATGGTAATCATGTGAGCCTACTCCGCATTTCAACTCACCGGGACGTACTCACGATTAGAATTTCGCAGAGGTGGTGACGAGCACAATGAGGTGAGCACAACTTGTGATGTCACCATCCAGCTTGCTGTGTGGCGGGAAGGAAAGGAAGCCTTTTAAAAGTGCAGTTTGCGAGGGCTTTCCTTTCTTGTCAATACGGCAGCCAGGGCTCGTCACAAGGAGCCAGCAGGGAGCACCGAAAGGCAGCACCTACACAGAGCATGTTTGTCCCCGTGCCAGCCAGGTGATGGAGCCAGCGAGGGGGACCATCTGCAGCAGCAGCATGGGCTGGATTCCTCCATCTAGTGCCGGCTGGGATATAGAGCTCCGATCCATCCACCGTCGTTCAGGACCAAGGACTCGAGTTCTGCAGCTGCTGGGCCCCCCATCCTTCCAGCGCCTGCTGCAGAGATCTTTAGGGGTTAAAAAGGTAAGTTAGACTCACCACTTTCAGTGAGGCCAATGCAGGGGCTCAGTGAGCACATTCGATTGAGTTATTGTTGGGTTGATTTTTTTTCCCCAATTCTGTTAACCTTTCCCCGAGGAAGTGGGATAGGCGCTGCAATACAAGCTGTGGGGGTGCTGCAGCACCCCGAAATAACCATGCTGGAGTTAAGAAGGCGAAAGAGCAAAAATTATGCTTTTAACGTTTGTGTTTTTTCTCATGTCACAGAGGGCGAATGTCAGGCACATCGACTGAAAAATGGCTGCTTATTCTTTTAACACGTTAACACGGAGATTGATGTTTACTTTACTATTTCTGACACAGAATGAAATCATTTTTTGACAGCCTGTATGATGTAATTGTTTGCTGAAACAACAAAGACAAAATACCTGTAAATGAACTGTACTAACATTTCAAAACTGGAGTTAAGAAATCACAAATGAAGCAGGTTGTTTTATAATGCTGAAGTGAGATGGACATTTTTTCTAGGATTAAAACAAAACATTGTTCTTTACTTGGTGAATGGCAAAAGATACATATTCACTGGGACCAGGGGCCCAGCTTCCATTAGTGCAGCAGGTGCAGTGGCAGAGAGGCCTACAGAACCCTTGCTTGAGCTCAGGCCCATGACACACCGGATGACACTGGCTGAAATCCACACAATATCCCTGGTGCGTTGCATAGTTTCTTCAGTAAAACTGTATTTCTATGCACATTTTGTGGTTGTGTCAATTTAAAATATGCTGCCTCTAAATGACAGGTCCCTACAGCACCAAACACCACCAGTTACATACTACACCCTTACCATTCTCCTCCTGAATGTGTGATGCTCGAATTTATCACAATCCCTCTGACTTCAGAGATACAAGATTGATGGCACTATCCCCACCCTGAAAATTGTTCCAGCACCACTGAACTGGTATAAACGAGCTTTATGCAAATTGCAAAGCATAGGTTTCACACCATATTATTATTTCACGTAAACTTACTTATTCATAGGTTACTGAAAATGATTTATTTTGGTAGTAATAGCCTCATTGGTGCACACAACCACAACGACTGGTTTACATATTACTTACAGATGGGGTGAAATTGCCAGCAAGGAAGGGCTATGAATGGGGAGTGGCTTTGCCTCCTGGTGTGGGCATTAGATTCGGCCAGACAGACGATGAATAAAAGAATAAGGTAGTTACAGGGAAGCCCTATTATCACTTGCTCACTGTGGTACTTTAACACTAATTGCATGTTGCATGAGGTATTTTATGAAGTATGAGACGCTCAAAAGGATGTATTTTAGGGCATTTAAAAAACTAGAATCCGACAGTTAGATAGCCGAGAGAGTTGATCACTTGTTGCATCCCTACAAGGCTGACTCAGCCTTTTAACCTTTCAAGGTCAATGGAATGAATACCTCCATTGATTGGGCAATGATAGATATTTGTACATTATTAAGAACAATATAAATTATTGTGAGTAGCAATCAGAGAGCCAGTGACCCGCAACATCACCCTGCAGTAGGTGCTACTGACCAGACCTACACTATCTAGTTTGTGCTGGTGTTGCTTTACGTCCATTGAAGCAGAAGATAATGGGCTTGACGTAATAGGAACTGCTGAACGGTGTTGCACCCAGGGCACTGATGCTCCAAAGGCATGTTCACTTATCTCTCTTTATACTGTAGTGCCTCCATCACACAACCCCATCTCTTTAAAGACATAATCCACCCAATCCTTTATTGCACTCAGCACATGGCAATACTGCGCTGGTGCCCTAATATGCACCCAGCATGTGAACCCACCAACATTCACATCCTACTTGTGTAGATTTCTCATTCTGTTATTATCATGGGCACTGTGTGAAGTTTTGCAAGGCCACAATTGCTTGCAGATGTGTTGGTTGCAATTTGTTTTAGTAAGCACAGCTAGACTACAATATTCAGAATGTTCTGGGCTGCGATAAAGAGCCATGGACTGGAAGTAATGGTCATGAGGTGGCCTACAAGAGATATGTTTGCACCAGCCTTGGAAAGCATTGTATTTTCTTTGATAAAGTATATGTCCACTTTCCCCTATGATATTTAGAAGTAACCAATCCAACAAAAACATCTTTTTCCAAATTCTGAAGCACTTGCCTGGAGTCTCATATTTTCGTGTCTTTTAACAAGTGGGTAGAAAGCTCATCCCCATGATCCATGTTTTGACTCATCGTGATGTAGCAATGTGCCTGCAAAATATAATGTGGGGATCACAGATTTGTCTTTTATTTAGACGGCTCAGTGGAGTACTGCTGTAGATAGTATTGTGTAATTGTGGAAATGTAATTCCTGTGCTATTTGTGCAGAGGCACACTTTACATATGTAACATTTGAAAGAGAATATTAAAAGTATTTATATGTGAAGGGCACCCAGAATACACTATAGACTTCATAATTCACACCATGAAAATCTTGATTCCTGGTAAATGTTTCCCGGTAGCCCCCCACCTATAAACCAGCCTTCAGACCCCTCCCCCTTATTTAACATATGGTGAGTACCTGCTCTTTTTCTCCATTAATACCCAACACAGTGCATAGACCCCATGAATAAGAAGTTTCTCCAAAGCTTGTAAAGAGAGATATTTTTGGCAGGGTCAAAACACCACATAAACATCACCACTAAAATGTCAGCCAACAAATAGTTTATAGTTTATATAATATATAAATTATATAAGATATATATATATACACCTTCAATACACCTTGGCATATATATATATATATATATATATATATATATATATATATATATATATATATATATATATATATATATATATATATATATATATATATATATATATATATATATATAAAACATATGTACATTTTATAGAAATACACATCCACTGGGTGATGTCATCAGTGATGTCATTTGAGATGTCATCAGTGATGTCACTGACCATGTCATGAATGATGTAATATGTGACATCATCAGCAGTGCATTGCGGGGGCGCGAGTTATAGTTAGCTCAACTAACTATAACAGGGCAATTTCTATGGTTTTCGATGAGTGAAATGTCCAACTAACTATAACATCCCTGAAACCTATGCTTTTTTCAGTGAATTTCAAAGGTTTTTTAAATATTATTTTCTAACTATAACGTGCCTGAAACCTATGGTTTTTTCAGTGAATTTCAAAGGTTTTTTAAATGCTAATTTCTAATTATAATGTTCATTAAACCTATCTTTTTTTCTGTGTTTTTTAATTATCATCCCATTCTCAACTTGGTGAAAACTGCAAATCTCACCACTCTTCCATCGATACCTTACGCCAACAAAATTGCCACAAACGAGAGCCACAATTAATGCTAATGAAATACAAAGTAGGCATTCCCGTGCAAAAAAACCACGAAAACACCACTTCCCCATATTTTCAACGACCTGTCAAATCTGCAATGTGATCCAAAAAGCAGGCGATAAACCGAGTTAGCAGTAACAAAATTAAGATCAACCTTTAACTGGTGTAAGGAGGTCGACTATCTACTCTGTGAATTGGACCCAACTCACAGCCACATCTAAAGACAAACACGTGATAGACCTACTGATCATGCAGCTCTGACATCCAACAAGGCCACAACACCCAGCGCCACCACCACCAGAACCTCTCCCCCGCACCACCCCTCCTACTACCACGAGGCAGCGCAAAACAGACAGACCATTCCAAAACGCTATGCCCCTCAGCCACACAATACCTGAATATTGGGAAATGTGGCAACCAACTATATATGAAGGAGGCAAGTCACCCATCAACAATAAAGCACACAATGCCAAGTGTAACACTGATGTGCTGCACAGACCTCACTATGCAAAGCACAAACCTCTCCATGTGGAGATATACTATTGATACTTGTAGTGTAGTGCACAGTGGACGCAACCATGTTACCTCACGCAGTGGGGAAGATCTCGGTCATGTAGCTGTGTTGTCCCCCCTTGGAAGAAGAGTGGGCTGCTCCAACGTACGCCACTCCAGCGTAGGAGTATGAATAAATAGGCCAGGCCCTAGGCGTGGTTCACTTGTGGGAAGACCAACGAGTCTGTCACAGCGGCAGCCCTCACCCTGGCACATGGCTGCCGCCATAACTGTGGGCCTCCTCAACACCGACCCCCTGTAAACCCAGCGGCACAGCACCGCAGACTTATGTCTGTACCGACTACTGCCTTCGATCTACACTTAGCATGATAGGCACAAGCCCTGCAACATCACAGTGTGCTGTCACCTCAGCGTTGACAGTGGGCCTGGACATGTAGCTACGCACGCATCCTCCTGCATGCACAACCGGCGTGTGCTGGTCTGGGGTACACAGGTCAGCGCAGGGGTGTGCCTATCCGTCAAGGGGAATGGGGTGTCTTGGACATGTCCGTGTACAGGAAGTGCGGTATGTGTGTCTCTGTGTTCTGGTGTGGCCTGCCACAAGGGCAGCAGCAGTCGATGTTATAAGGGGGTATGCACCACCTCCAAACGCCACTGTGATGGTGTAGTTGAAATGTAGCAGGACATGCGCGAATAGGCATTGCAATGGTGTGCCGTACAAGTGCACAAGATAAAACAGTGCACCGTACAAAAGTGTGTGGGCTCGTGGGAGGGAGGAGCAGCTGTTTGGCAACGTAACACACAGTGAACTCGCCCATGTGCCACGTGCTGGGCATCTCATCCATGATGATCACAGTCACAGACATCCCACAACACCAACGACCGGCCTTTGTACACATCCTGTATGAATGCAGCGTGGTTTTCACTTCTATGCTCATTCAGTGGTGTGATGTTGGCAGGTTGTGTGACTTGTGCTCCTTGTTGGTGTGTTTCATTTTGGCCATTGTTTGTCTATACTTGTGCTGTACTTAATTGTGCATGTGTGCCATTCTGCCCCTCTCCCCCGTCCCCCCACTCCCTGCTTCTTCCTCTTCCTGGTGCTGTTGTGTCTATAATTTTGTTGCTCCACACATAAATACATGTAAAGAACAAATTAGAATAGTTCCTTCATTCTTTTAGGTTTAAAAACTTCTCTCTATTGGTTTCTTTTTAATTTTCCATATAAACCGTTTTTTTAATATTCAACAACACATAGAAGTCAGAAGTGCAACGTATTCTATCAACACACTTTCTAGAACATTTTATAACAAGTGCCGGTTAAAAGTTCATCAATTTTTTTAAACTTAACGATATTTTTTTGCAACATTGTCTCGAACATTCAATGGCACGTGCAGGTTAAAAGTTCACGATTGTTTTAATTTCGTACAGTGTCTTCCAAATGCAAGTAGCAGGTGTGGTTGAGTTGAGCAAGTTTTATCCTATGCTATGTACTCCACGTTGAAACTGCTTTTTCTTAACCAATCACAAAGAGGCTTTTCCATAAAACTAATGTGCACCCTACTTTTAAAAAAGAATGCTTTTCATCTCCCAATCACATATCGTTATGTATTGCAAAAAAAAGTAGTTCCCCATCTTTAAACAAATCTCTTATTCTGCCAAGGAACTGCATGAGCTACAGACATCTTTCCATACCTTCCAGCCATACCTTCAAAATGCTAGTATGGATCGTAGGACATAGCTATATTTTCTGGTGCAAGAGGTATGCAGAACACAGACGTATTGACTTAGACCTAGGTTGACAAAATGTGGACATTAAATGGTTTGCACAGAGAAGATTGAAGTGACACCAATTGCTACCTTTGGTTAAAACCTCTTTGCATCTTTCACACCCTGACCTCATGATTGTGCATTGTGGTGGAAATGACCTAGGCACATTGACTGGGGTAGGTTTGGAAATGCTTATGAAGGACACCTTTGGACACCTCAGCTCAGCACCATGTGACTCTGGGCAATAGCTCACTTAATAGCTCACATAATTTCCACGCCGGCCTCGAGGGCGTTCAGACCCAAAGGGGTGAGTAGTTTGCGCTTTACAAAGACCGTATTGATTTGATATGCACAAATCTACCTTCGCACTCCCTGTATAACATCCCCTAAGCACCATACACAAGTTGCAATGTTCGAAACAAAAGTTCCTCCAAGTAGGGGGGCGCTAGAGAGCCCACAGCGGAATGGCTGCCTCGTGAGACAGCTCCGCCGATCAGGCACAAACAACGGCTTTATGTGGGGCATGGCGAGCTTGTGTCTCCCCACAACCCACTTGACCTGATGTCGGAAGTTCTGGGCTAGGTGCGGACTGACCGGCGACGTGCCACATAGAGCCCATGTGCAGATAATTGCCCCCAAAGGTGTAGCGAGGATTCCGGCGCTCAGCACATTCAAGATGGCGGCGCCCTGCGGCTGGAGTCTCGCTGGTGTGTAGCGGCCCGGGAATCGCTTGTGAAAGCTTGGCTCTGCCGGATCGTGTTTCAGCGCCTGGACAGAAGTGTGGCGGTGTAGGCTCGGTTGCTGGTACTGAACTGGTGGAGCCGCATGACCAGCGCGGATGCCTGGAGGATTTCATCTGGTGTTGCAGTCTAAAATGGCGGAACCTGATGCCAGTGCAGCGGACGGCTTTCCATGGCATAGGCATCGGCTGTGATCACGTAGGTCTGGACCTGTAATGCACCCTGCCTGGCTTGTCTGGTGTGCTACAAATGGACTATGAGGGTAAGCCCGCGCACGTACGCAACAGAGGGATCGGTCCCCCAAGCGCTGCCTGTGAACTAACATCATCTATGGATGTTTCTGCTGCTTTGGATTACTGAGGGCAGTTGCCGACTGGGCACTGGGAGCCGCGTTCAGCCGGCGGCGACCGTACCACCTGTTAACATTGGCCGCTTGTGGGGGTGATTACAGAGGACGGCGGGGCGTGTGTCTCACTGTGGTAATCCGTGTGTGAGCTGCCCCGTGCATGTACCCTGCTCCTTGGCATGCTCGGTGCGCTACTAGCCACGAGTGGAGGGAGAGGTGTCTGGCGCGCAATGGCCACTGAGGACTCATCCTGAACACACACAGTGCGCACATGTGGCCCGCTTATCGCAGATGCTGCAATTCCTCTGCTGTGCCCTGTTGCTGCCGCTCCTGTGCTCCCTTGGTCTCTGTCGGTCAGCCTGACAGCGGTCGGCCATCATTCCTGCGTACTATATTGTAACTTTTGGGGGGCGGTTCTCTGCGGTGCCGAGCTGGGAGGTGTCCATCTTGACGTGGTGTGGTCCTGGTGGCTTGCGTCTGGTACGAGGTCTCGAGCCTGCCAACTGCTGCGGGAGTTGATACCTACGTGACATAGAGATGGGGAAACCGGACAAGACGCAGTCCAAATTACCGTTTGATACCAAAAAACCCACAAAGGAAACGGCGGCGCCCCCGGTGACGGAGCCTGTGCCCCCCATAGAGGCATCTGCGGGCATGGAGGGAGTGTTGCAGGCCATACAGCGCAGTTTGCAGGACATTAATGGCAAATTAGACACCATAACCCTGCGGGTGGACAACATGTCGGCTAAGCTGCACGGTCATGGAGTGCGCCTGGGGGAGGCGGAATCCCGTATATCGGCGGTGGAGGACGAGGCGCATGGCACGGCGCAGCAATGCGCCGAGATGGAGAAGCTGCTTGCAATTGTCCGAAACAAGGCGGAGGATTTAGAAGCGAGATCGAGGCGTGATAACATTCGAATCGCGGGAATTCCAGAATCCACAAATACGGGCAGAATGGAAACGTATATCGAGGAGCTGGTTAGAAATGTGTTCGGAATGGAAAATCTCTCGGCTATTTTTGTGGTGGAGCGCGCGCACAGAACTCTTGCCCCGCGTCCGAAGCAGGGCGCTACTCCCCGAGTGATAGTTGCCCGGGTTCTGAACTATCGTGACCGTGATACCATTTTAAGGCTGGCTCGTGAGAAACGGCAAATCACCTACCAGGGTAACGCGCTGGAGTTCTTCCCGGACGTCACGATGGCAGTTCAGGTGGCGCGCAAGGAATTCAACCCGGCAAAGAAGAGACTACGTGATTTGAATATCGACTACGCCATGCTCTACCCGGCGAGACTTCGCGTGACACATGACGGCCGGCAGACGATCCTCCCGACACCGAAAGCGGCGCAGGAATTCATCAAGAAGCTCGGCCGGAAACGCAGGGAGCGGCGACGGGTGGAGCAGCGCCAGGAGTCTCATCTGAACACTGATCTGGACTGATGTGATTGTTGTGCACTGGTTGAACTGTGCCGGTAAGATCTATGCATGCTCTATTGTGGCGGACCAATCCGCTGGAGTACAGAGTGCCCCGGCGGGGACCGAACATGGGTGGCGTGAAGTGACACTGGTGTACATAGAGTGTGGACGGGTCTGTGCCGGGCCCTCCTGTATTGGACTCACTGAAATGCAACTGTTGGGCTGGGGATAACTGGCCTGTGGACTGTGTTCGGAGGGTGGGCGCTTGGGCAGTGGGGGTGATCGTTGCACTGTGCCACAATAATCGATTGCCGGGATGTCTGGTTCGGTGTCTGGCTTTAATCTGTGAAGACAGTTATGGGATTGACTTTAATGCCAGGGTGGTGTGGATTGATGGTGAATCATTAAATTACATTAGCGATGTGCGCCTGCTGGCCTTATGAGAGGAAATAACGGCGTTTAAATCCAGGCATAGGCTTGTTGAGATTTATTGGGTTCGTGGCATGTCGGGTGGGCGTGGATGGTTGTGGTTGGGATACCTCACATAGATCACGATTGCCTGATCACATCCATTTGTATGGATGGAGTGGTGAGTTCTCGGTGGATCCCCGCAGCGGGTGCTCCCCAATTTAAGTTACACTATGTTGTTCTGTAGGGGTGGGGTATGGCTTTGGCATGGTTGGGTTGCTGAAGTGGGCGGGGGGGTGGGTTCACAACTGTTGGGGCTTGTTAAGCAGGTTAAGGTGCAGGAGAAACATGGCTGAACACCAGTATTGCATACGGTTGTACAATTTTGTACTTCTGAATATTTCTGATCGCTATGGTGTGATTGATTATCCGTCTGAAACTTGGAGATTGCACTGTGTCCAATGGCTGAGGTGAAATCACGTGCTACTCCCTTAAACTTGCTGACCTGGAATGTAAGAGTCCTTAACAACCCTAGGAAGATAAGGCAGATATTTGCATATTTAGACAGGCATCACATCGACATTGCCCTATTGCAGGAAACACATCTCACACCGGCCTCCCCTGTTCACGTAGGGGAAAGATGGGCGGAGGTCATAAAAAGCTCCTCATATTCTTCCTATTCCAGAGGAGTCATGATCCTGATTAGAAAGGGTGTACTGTTCAGAGTGGAAGACACTATCACGGATAAAGGCGGGAGATTTGTTCTTATAAAGGGTATGATACGGGGTCAGAGAATAGCGTTACTGAACACATATGGTCCGAATGTTGATGACCCTGACTTTTATCATACAATATGGCGTACACTAAGTGAATTCCCCGATACTCCCTTGCTCTGGGGGGGTGATTTTAATCTCGCACACAATGATAAGCTTGACAGATCGGATGGGTCGGCTGAACCACACAAAAAGGCGCTGGGTAAGCTGAGGGATGTCATGGTTGACAGACATTTGACGGATCTTTGGAGAGTCCGGCACACTGACCTCAGGGAAGCCACACACGTCTCGGCTGCACATGGTAGTTGGTCCCGTCTGGATTATTGGGTGGGTTCAGATGAGATGCTGTTGTGGGCGAACTCCATTGCTTATCTCCCCAGAACTCTATCAGACCATAGCCCTGTGCTTCTGTCTTTACATATACCACACTACGCGCCACCACCTTATAGCTGGAGGTTCAATGCTAGGGCGCTGTTGGATTCTGTTTATACGGATACACTACATCAGGCCATTAAGGAATATTTCGACATCAACGCCCCTACGGTGGATGATCCAGGGCTCCTATGGGAGGCATTTAAGGCTACTATCCGGGGGGTGTGCCTAGGCACTACTGCAGGTATTCTCAAAGATATTAGGCAACAACTGACAAAACGTGAGGATGAATTACGCGACCTAGAGACTGAATATGAGCGGACGCACAACACAAAAATCCTGGGCAACATTAGGGAAGTACTGTCTGAGTATCAATCCTATGCTGAAGATGAGCTTAAATATATAACCAAACGTACGACAGCGCGACGATATGGTGAAGGTGGTAGACCAGGCAGGTGTTTAGCAGCTCAAATCTGCTCGGGCTCTTGGACGCACACTGTGCATGCGGTAAAAGATGCCACAGGGACAGTAAAGCGCGACACACAGGGTATTCTGAGTAGGGGTGGGCGGAATTTGCGGAAGCGACTTTCGGAAATTATCGCGAAAATGTTAAAAATCTCCGCAAACAAGCGGAAATATCGCGAAGATGCGGAAATTTTTTTCCGGCATGTTCGCGAGATTTTCTGCATGGTTGCGGGTCGCCAACTTTCCCATGTGGTTGCTTGCGGGCGCGGCCATCTTGTTTTCAGTTGTCTCGCGGTGCATGATCGCGAGAAAAAAGACGTGATCGCGCGACGCATGACGTCACTGCGGACGCAAACTGTCGCGAGACAGCGCAAATGGCTAAAACAATACAACATCTCATGGAGAACGCGACCGGATCGGGAAAACTTGTCGGCGAACGCGGGGATTCAGGTAAGGCGATCGCGCGCGCGCGAGAATGTATTATTTTACAGCGCGAGCAAGAACCAAATTATCGCAAAGCTGCGGAATGCGGACATTTTGACATTTCCGCGCTCTCCGCGGAACGCGGAAATGCCAAATTATCGCAAATTCCGCGAACGGAACGGAAATTTTGCCCAGGCCTAATTATGAGGGAATTCATGACTACATATGAAACAATGTATGCCTCACGCCCTACGGAGCCACCTGAGGTGATAATGGATTACTTAGAGGACGTTGCAATAGCATGGATGTCGGATAGACAGAGGGAATATTTATCGCTTCCACTTACGGTGGAGGAGGTGACGGAGGTGATCAAATCGCTACCCAATGGGAAGGCCCCGGGCCCGGATGGGTTCACATGTGAATTCTACAAGGCATTTGTAGACCAGTTGGCACCGCATCTAGTTGCAATGTATGGGGATGCCCATGAAAAGCAGCGACTGCCGCCAACACTGCGTGAGGCCATGCTGATTGCATTATCATAACCGAATAAAGACCCTGAGCAGTGTGATTCGTATCTCCGGTTGTCCCTAATCAATGTGGACACCAAGATCCTGGCTAGGCTTCTCGCCATTCGGCTGCAGCCGCTGATGCCTAAATTGATATTACCGGATCAATCAGGGTTTATCCCCTCCAGATCTACTACCCACAAAACTAGGACAATTTTCGCCTTATCACATTACTTGCTTCCTCATACTAAGGCGGCGGCGGTATTACTGGATGCTGCCAAAGCATTTGATTCGATCGAGTGGCCTTACTTATATACTATCTTGCAACGTATGGGCTTTCCCCCGCTTTTCCTGCAATGGGTGACTCTCCTTTACACGGAGCCGACGGCACGGATAAAGGTTAAAAGATACATCTCCGACCCGATCAAAATCGAGAGAGGCACTAGGCAGGGATGCCCGCTGTCTCCATTATTATTATTTCGACATCAACGCCCCTACGGTGGATGATCCAGGGCTCCTATGGGAGGCATTTAAGGCTACTATCCGGGGGGTGTGCCTAGGCACTACTGCAGGTATTCTCAAAGATATTAGGCAACAACTGACAAAACGTGAGGATGAATTACGCGACCTAGAGACTGAATATGAGCGGACGCACAACACAAAAATCCTGGGCAACATTAGGGAAGTACTGTCTGAGTATCAATCCTATGCTGAAGATGAGCTTAAATATATAACCAAACGTACGACAGCGCGACGATATGGTGAAGGTGGTAGACCAGGCAGGTGTTTAGCAGCTCAAATCTGCTCGGGCTCTTGGACGCACACTGTGCATGCGGTAAAAGATGCCACAGGGACAGTAAAGCGCGACACACAGGGTATTCTGAGTAGGGGTGGGCGGAATTTGCGGAAGCGACTTTCGGAAATTATCGCGAAAATGTTAAAAATCTCCGCAAACAAGCGGAAATATCGCGAAGATGCGGAAGTTTTTTTCCGGCATGTTCGCGAGATTTTCTGCATGGTTGCGGGTCGCCAACTTTCCCATGTGGTTGCTTGCGGGCGCGGCCATCTTGTTTTCAGTTGTCTCGCGGTGCATGATCGCGAGAAAAAAGACGTGATCGCGCGATGCATGACGTCACTGCGGACGCAAACTGTCGCGAGACAGCGCAAATGGCTAAAACAATACAACATCTCATGGAGAACGCGACCGGATCGGGAAAACTTGTCGGCGAACGCGGGGATTCAGGTAGGGCGATCGCGCGCGCGCGAGAATGTATTATTTTACAGCGCGAGCAAGAACCAAATTATCGCAAAGCTGCGGAATGCGGACATTTTGACATTTCCGCGCTCTCCGCGGAACGCGGAAATGCCAAATTATCGCAAATTCCGCGAACGGAACGGAAATTTTGCCCAGGCCTAATTCTGAGGGAATTCATGACTACACATGAAACAATGTATGCCTCACGCCCTACGGAGCCACCTGAGGTGATAATGGATTACTTAGAGGACGTTGCAATAGCATCGATGTCGGATAGACAGAGGGAATATTTATCGCTTCCACTTACGGTGGAGGAGGTGACGGAGGTGATCAAATCGCTACCCAATGGGAAGGCCCCGGGCCCGGATGGGTTCACATGTGAATTCTACAAGGCATTTGTAGACCAGTTGGCACCGCATCTAGTTGCAATGTATGGGGATGCCCATGAAAAGCAGCGACTGCCGCCAACACTGCGTGAGGCCATGCTGATTGCATTATTATAACCGAATAAAGACCCTGAGCAGTGTGATTCGTATCGCCGGTTGTCCCTAATCAATGTGGACACCAAGATCCTGGCTAGGCTTCTCGCCATTCGGCTGCAGCCGCTGATGCCTAAATTGATATTACCGGATCAATCAGGGTTTATCCCCTCCAGATCTACTACCCACAAAACTAGGACAATTTTCGCCTTATCACATTACTTGCTTCCTCATACTAAGGCGGCGGCGGTATTACTGGATGCTGCCAAAGCATTTGATTCGATCGAGTGGCCTTACTTATATACTATCTTGCAACGTATGGGCTTTCCCCCGCTTTTCCTGCAATGGGTGACTCTCCTTTACACGGAGCCGACGGCACGGATAAAGGTTAAAAGATACATCTCCGACCCGATCAAAATCGAGAGAGGCACTAGGCAGGGATGCCCGCTGTCTCCATTATTATTATTTCGACATCAACGCCCCTACGGTGGATGATCCAGGGCTCCTATGGGAGGCATTTAAGGCTACTATCCGGGGGGTGTGCCTAGGCACTACTGCAGGTATTCTCAAAGATATTAGGCAACAACTGACAAAACGTGAGGATGAATTACACGACCTAGAGACTGAATATGAGCGGACGCACAACACAAAAATCCTGGGCAACATTAGGGAAGTACTGTCTGAGTATCAATCCTATGCTGAAGATGAGCTTAAATATATAACCAAACGTACGACAGCGCGACGATATGGTGAAGGTGGTAGACCAGGCAGGTGTTTAGCAGCTCAAATCTGCTCGGGCTCTTGGACGCACACTGTGCATGCGGTAAAAGATGCCACAGGGACAGTAAAGCGCGACACACAGGGTATTCTGAGTAGGGGTCGGCGGAATTTGCGGAAGCGACTTTCGGAAATTATCGCGAAAATGTTAAAAATCTCCGCAAACAAGCGGAAATATCGCGAAGATGCGGAAGTTTTTTTCCGGCATGTTCGCGAGATTTTCTGCATGGTTGCGGGTCGCCAACTTTCCCATGTGGTTGCTTGCGGGCGCGGCCATCTTGTTTTCAGTTGTCTCGCGGTGCATGATCGCGAGAAAAAAGACGTGATCGCGCGACGCATGACGTCACTGCGGACGCAAACTGTCGCGAGACAGCGCAAATGGCTAAAACAATACAACATCTCATGGAGAACGCGACCGGATCGGGAAAACTTGTCGGCGAACGCGGGGATTCAGGTAAGGCGATCGCGCGCGCGCGAGAATGTATTATTTTACAGCGCGAGCAAGAACCAAATTATCGCAAAGCTGCGGAATGCGGACATTTTGACATTTCCGCGCTCTCCGCGGAACGCGGAAATGCCAAATTATCGCAAATTCCGCGAACGGAACGGAAATTTTGCCCAGGCCTAATTCTGAGGGAATTCATGACTACATATGAAACAATGTATGCCTCACGCCCTACGGAGCCACCTGAGGTGATAATGGATTACTTAGAGGACGTTGCAATAGCATGGATGTCGGATAGACAGAGGGAATATTTATCGCTTCCACTTACGGTGGAGGAGGTGACGGAGGTGATCAAATCGCTACCCAATGGGAAGGCCCCGGGCCCGGATGGGTTCACATGTGAATTCTACAAGGCATTTGTAGACCAGTTGGCACCGCATCTAGTTGCAATGTATGGGGATGCCCATGAAAAGCAGCGACTGCCGCCAACACTGCGTGAGGCCATGCTGATTGCATTATTATAACCGAATAAAGACCCTGAGCAGTGTGATTCGTATCGCCGGTTGTCCCTAATCAATGTGGACACCAAGATCCTGGCTAGGCTTCTCGCCATTCGGCTGCAGCCGCTGATGCCTAAATTGATATTACCGGATCAATCAGGGTTTATCCCCTCCAGATCTACTACCCACAAAACTAGGACAATTTTCGCCTTATCACATTACTTGCTTCCTCATACTAAGGCGGCGGCGGTATTACTGGATGCTGCCAAAGCATTTGATTCGATCGAGTGGCCTTACTTATATACTATCTTGCAACGTATGGGCTTTACCCCGCTTTTCCTGCAATGGGTGACTCTCCTTTACACGGAGCCGACGGCACGGATAAAGGTTAAAAGATACATCTCCGACCCGATCAAAATCGAGAGAGGCACTAGGCAGGGATGCCCGCTGTCTCCATTATTATTCGCAATTGCACTGGAACCGTTGGCCTGCAAAATTAGACAAAAACACCATTACTCGGCGCTCCAGTTCCCGCAAAGACCACTGCACATCTCGCTATATGCCGATGACATGACACTCTATGTGCGCGATCCTGAGCTGAACTTGAACCCATTATTGCTTGAATATATAAAGTTTGGTCAACACTCTGGTCTCACTATTAACAGGTCTAAATCGGTGATCCTACCATTGACTGACACCACTGACCCCTGTTCATTGGACTTCCCACTGGAATGGCAGTCGGAGTCTGTGAGGTACTTGGGCGTCTGGTACCATCGAGACCCTGAAGTGGTGATGCGCACGAACTATGGGCGAGTGCTCGAGACACTGGAAGGTAAAATAGGGCGATGGATCCAGCTGCCATTATCACTGGCCGATCGCATAGCCATAGTCAAAATGGTTATCCTTCCAAAGCTGTTGTACCTTTTTAACAACATTCCGATTCAGCCTCCAGCTGAGGTGTTTCGCAGGATCTCAGCCATGGTCCTCCGCCTTATATGGGCGGGTAAGCACGCTAGGATAGAATTGCGTTCTCTCACACTACCGTACGTGCAGGGTGGGTTCAGGGTTCCAGATTTTTTACTCTACTATTTATGCGCACAAGCGCAATATGCGCATTTTTGGTACCATCCGGTTCCATTCCTTACACATGCTGCAATTGAAGAGGGTGACGCACACCCTATCCCGCTGAGTGCTATTATAACACATAAAAGACCTCCACTGCATAATCAGGACATAAATACTATTGACGCGACAAATAAAGCCTGGCAAACTATGGGTGGGAAAGCGCACAAACTGCCATTATATGCTCCAGCACTGCGGCTACAGCATCATCCTGAGCTCTCAGTTACTCAGGAGAAGGTTGGTATGGATTTGCTCAAGCAGATAGGCCTGGTCACCATGGGGGACTTGTATGAAAGCGGAACTTTCAAATCACACGAGGAACTGACGTTCATTAGTAACCCAACATTATTGTTTCAGTTCACATACTATAGGCTACAGAGAGCATTGCAGAAATTGTATCCGACGCATCCTGCGGAGCCTCCCCAATTGTCTGCTTTGCAGTTGCTGATCACAACCCCTACTGTGAAAAAGTTAGTGTCCAGACTATATGCAGCGCAACAGACAGACATTGCTGACACAACGCAAAAGGCAATGGAGCGGTGGAACTGTAGCCTACCGGACCCCTTGACGGAGGAGGACTGTGGTGTGGCCTGTTCAATCACTGGGATGTTGACACCGAATGGGAACTTGCGAATGCTGCACTATAAATACCTCCATCAGACATATTACACTCCTGCACAGCTTTATAAGTATGGGTTGAGGTCGGACGCTAAATGCCGTCGCTGCGGGACAGACCCGGCAGATTTTATACACCTGGCGTGGCACTGTGGAGCGGTGGCTGAATACTGGCAAAGGGTGGTACATGTATTGGATGAAATGGTGGATACAGACCTTGAATGCACTGCTCGTACATGTCTGTTGGGCTTACTGCCCAGAATTAGAGCAAACAAACGTAAATTTTGTCTGATTGCATTGCTATTTGCCAAGAGAAGAGTGTCATTGTGTTGGGGTGGAGGCATGGTGCCCAGGGTCAAACACTGGATTCAGGATCTGACTTATTGCAGGGACACGTTGCAAACTTATGAAGAGGAGCTGCCCACGAGGTCCAAACCTAGGGACTACTGGAAATACTTAATTCAATATTTACAAACGCACCAAGTTGCCTAGCCATATTTTGCAACAAAACGCCAGGTATGATGAAATGTCAGTGTAATTGCATGTTGTTGCATGCTGGACAAAGGATGTTGTTGTGCCATGACCTGTAAGTTGTTTACATGTTGCCATTGTATGTTTTGCCTAATTTTGTTAAGACATGCTAATAAAACTTTCCAAAAAAAAAAAAAGTTCCTCCGAGTAGGTATAACTACATGCTGACACTACTTGACAGATGTGGCACAGTGGCCAGAGCACATGACTTCACAGCATATGACACACAGTTTGGACTCACGCTTTCATCCCCGACTCCGGCAGCACCTCAGCTTAGCACCATGAGACTCTAGACAATACCTCACATATTTTCCGTACCCCAGGACTTTCAAACCAGTAGCAGTCAGTAGTTCGTCCTAGTAGGTATAAACACATGCTGCCACTACTTCCACAGGTGTGCTGCAGCGGCCAGGGCACATGACTTCACACCATAAGACACACAGTTTAGGCTCACGCTTCCATCCCCGACTCTCGCAGCAGTTCACCTTAGCAGCATCAGACTCTACGCAATACCTCACTTAATTTCTGTACCCAGCACTTTCAGACCGGTAAGTATGAGTAGTTCGCTTTGCACCCCCTCTATAGCACACCCTAAACACCCCACAGAGGTTACAGTGCTCCTACCCTCCTCTTTCCTACTTTTTTCCCTCTTTTTTCCCCTACTCACTTCAACAGAATCACAAAATGGCGACCAACACTTCCTAGTTGCAACCGCTTGCAGCGCTCCCAACCAATAAGCAGCAAGCTCGTGCTCGTAACGCCTCAGCCAATCAGATGGCAGAATTCCCAAATATTGATATCTATAAATTTCGATATCTCTCAAAAACTACTGAACGGATTTACACCAAATAAACAAAAGCGTGCTTTCTAGACCAAGAACCTTCTCCCTGCCAAATTCGGGGTAATTCCGTTCACCCGTTCGACCTGTAGCCTTGTCTAAAGTTTCCTATGGAAATTAACATGGAGAAAACACGTTTTGGGACCCCCCTTTTTCTTGGCCCCCCTTTGATGAATCACCCCCAATCTTTCCACATAGGAGCTGATATGAACAAATAATTAGTTTGGAAAATGTCATGAAGATTCATCAAACAACGCTAAAGTTATAAGCTAAACAAAAAATGCTCTTACTATGGAAACTTGGTAATAACTATAACTACCTACTGGCGACTGCCAGTAGGTAATATATCTATATATATATATCTAAATATCTATATCTATATCTATATCTATATCTAGATCTATATCTATCTATATATCTATTCACAGAAAAAACCATAGGTTTCAGGCACGTTATAGTTAGGAATTAGCATTTAAAAAACCTCAGAAATTCACTGAAAAAACCATAGGTTTCAGGGGTGTTATAGTTAGCTGGACTTTTCACTTGTACAAAACCACTGAAATTACCCCGTTATAGTTAGTTCAGCTAACTATAACTCACGCGCCCGCAATGCACTGCTGATGACGTCACATATTACATCACTCATGACATGGTCAGTGACATCACTCATGACATCACTGATGACATCTCAAATGACATCACTGATAACATCACTGATGACATCATCCTTGTGATAGAGTGGCAGACTCCCTCTCACCCTAATATAACCTTTGATACACACATTCAAAAATAGAGACTACAATTTTCAAAACAATGGACATACCAATACCAGTTACAACAACCTCTTCAGTAATTCTGAGATCCACATACACATCCACTCATTCACCAACAGTCCAATACAGTCACTCATACATGTACTCACTCATCATATGTACTCATACACCTATACATCCTGTTACACAATGCCACTCATCCATAGAGTTACTCACACACATAGTCACTCATGCTAATAAAGAATCAAACATACATTTACTTGCATATACAGTTATACACACACCACCACACTTACTTCTACGGAAACTTACACATACTTAGTCTTTTAAACAATCACTTATAGAAACACATACTTATTCATACAGGAACTCTTTCAATCTCTCACTCTCACGTATACTCACTTATATACACCAATAGTCACATATACTAGTTTAAAACATATGTAGTTACTCATAAAGACACTATTGAGACAGTCATTCACTTACTAACACACCCATACACACACTCATCCACCCATACAGTCCTGCACACATGCTGTCTTCAAAACATACAAACATTGAGTCACTCATTCATGCACCTATGCACTACGTAATATCCCCCACCGAACCATGCAGACACTCAGACTGATTCTCAAAAAACCAACTAATAACCTATATAGACACCCATGTAGCTACTCACCAACCCATGCAGCCACTTATACACAAAGTGAGAGACTGATACAAATATTTACATATTTAAACATTACTCACTAAGCCATGTATTCACTATGATACACTTAATCAGTCAGTTACACAATCAATTTTTCAAAAACAAATCATCCATTTAGACACTTTTATACCCATTTATTCTTCCATCGACATTGAGATATACATATATAAAACATATTTAATTTTCAGAAAAACAGACATTCACTGGATGATGTCATCAGTGATGTCATCAGTGATGTCATTTGAGATGTCATCAGTGATGTCATGAGTGATGTCACTGACCATGTCATGAGTGATGTAATATGTGACGTCATCAGCAGTGCATTGCGGGCACACGAGTTATAGTTAGCTGAACTAACTATAACGGGGGAATTTCAATGGTTTTGTACAAGTGAAAAGTCCAGCTAACTATAACACCCCTGAAACCTATGGTTTTTTCAGTGAATATATTACCTACTGGCGGTCGTCAGTAGGTAGTTATAGTTAGGACCCTGTTTCCATAGGAAATCCGCAACATTCTATTTGGAATAACTTTGGCGCCGGTCGACGAATCCTCGCGAAATTTTCAAAATAGGTGGGGCGCTATGCTCCGCTCCTACCCTGAAAGTCTCGGGGGGCTTCGTCAAGCAGGGGCCGAGAAAAAAGGGGGGTCCCAAAACGCGTTTTCCCCATGCATTTTTCCATAGGACCTTTAGACACAGCTACAGCCCGAACGGCTGAACAGAATTACTTGAAATTTGGCAGAGAGGTAGCCATAAGGTCAAGGAAGTGCCTTTTGCAGGTCTGGTGTAAATCTGTTCAGTATTTCCTGAGAAAATAGCATTTAAAAGCATATATATATGTGGGCGGAGCCTAACCACACATCTCATCCTGAGATCTGATTGGCTGTCAGCACTTCATCCAAGAAGTGTTGGCAGCCATCTTGGGACCAATATACATGATAGCACCTCATTAAAAAGCATTGCAGTTAATAGAATGTTTTAAGACTTTAGTTACATTATAAATCATTTGTTGATGGTACCATACTCATTTTAGGAATTGTGGTATGTTCTAAGGTGATTTCACCATGTGAAAAAGCCTTCTGCTGGGATATCATGATTGAGAGAAAAATATTTTCTCATGCTTTTACCACAGAGGTTTGGAAGGTGATCTATAGGCTAAACTGAGAGCTTATTTTCTGTAAATTCACATTATCTTTCTCAGTCATGTGAGAATGAAGTCTGACATTCTCAGTAAAACATGTACATCCAACAAGGGCAGAGACTGTCAGTTGATTCCTTTGTGTTCTACTGCAGCTTCCCAGAGTGTTCCAAAGAACTACTAGAGCGCTAACAGTCCTACTTATGATAAACGTATGGCACACCTGAAGCCATCTTGCTTGGATTAAAGTGGTAACTCTTAAAACATTTAATTTAAAAAGGAACAAAATGAGGGGGTTAATTTTTCCATAAAAAGTATGATTAGTGCTGCAGAAAGAAAAATTAGGGCACATTTTGAGTGACTTCTCAAATCCTCTTCTATTTCATTAAAAAATTCTGACATGCAGACTGAAACATGCACTTTCAATACCAGCAGCAGTTTTCCCTGGTGAGCAGTAGCTTTACTACAGTGATCTAATGAGCAAAAAGAGTGCTAACATTCTGAATTTATGGCAAATGTGTGACACATCTGAATGCCTTCTTGATGGAATCAAAGTAAAAAACTGAAAGTATTTCCTACTGAGGAGACTGCAGTAAATGAGGAAATTAGGAAACTTCATAACAAATAAGTCTCCCAATATGGCCACCAGAGACAAAAGAGCCCAAATGTAGCCCAAATATCACCCAGATGTAGCCCAAGTATAGCCCAATGACAGAATGTCCCAGAATGTTCTTAAAAACAACTAGAGCGCTTACTGCCTTCATTATGACAAAAGTAAGGCACACCTGAAGCTATCTTGATTGGAATAAACTGGTAACACTTAAAACATTTAATTTAAAAAGGAACACAATGAGGAGGTTCATTTTGCCATAGAAATTATGATTAATGCTGAAGAAAGAAAATGAGGGCACATTTTGAGTGACTTCTCAAATCCTCTTCTATTTCATTAAAAAATTCTGACATGCAGACTGAAACATGCACTTTTAATACCAGGAGCAGACTTCCATGGTGCAGTAGTTTTACTACAGTGATCTAATGAGCAACTAGAGTGCTAACATTCAGAATTTATGGCAAATGTGTGACATATCTGAATACCTTCATGATGGAATCAAAGTAAAAAACTGAAAGCATTTCCTACTGAGGAGACTGCAGTACATGAGGAAATTAGGAAACTTCATAACAAATAAATCTCCCAAGATGGCCACCGGAGACAAAAGAGCCCAAATGTAGCCCAAAATCACCCAGATGTAGCCCAAATATAGCCCAATGACAGAAGTGTGCAAAACACGTATTATTTTGTGTTTTTGCAGTGTTATATAGTGCAGACTTGTCAGGTATTGGAGTGCTTTACATGAGCATTGGTTACATCACACAAGAACAAATTCATTTTGGTTGTAGACATGGGGAGACTAAGTGATTTGACCAGAATCACAGAATGTCGAGCTGAAGCAGAAACTTCAACCTGGTTCCCCAGTTGCAAAGTCTGCAGTTCTGGAAGTAACACCACATCCTCTCCCCTAAGTGCAACATTTAATCAAGTGGTCAACTGGATAAAAAAACATAAAGATAACAAATAATTTAAAAGTGCTTTGTCGCTATTTGAAAACTCAGAAAATATGTCCTTATTTTAGTCTTTTAGAGCACAAACCATAATTTTGATGCCAATAAGACCCTCTCATATATGTAATTTCTAAAGGAAATGCTCTAGGTATTACAGTTTTGATTACATCAAGATGATGTCAGGCGTTCCACACTTTTGTAATAAATATAGAATGTTAGCAATCTAGTTGTTCATTAGGATACTGTTGAGAGGCAGAGGCCAGGGGCACGGACTCTGAAAATTGAAGGCAGGTAGGAGGGTGCAAAGGCAACAATTTAACCACACTGAGCAGGCAGGAAGGGCCGTGGAAGCACAACAGACTATGGAGGGCAGTGGAAAGGGGGGCAGGGGCAACAAACCAACAATACAGGACTTGCAAGAGAGGCTGTTGGAGAGAAGATCTATTACGGGTCAAGGAAGCTAGGGGCGGTCCCCAGATCCCCGGGAGCCACCAATGAACTGAGCAGGAGAGTGAGTCAGGGACAAAAGGGGCACCTTAATTTGAGCCGGGGTGCCTAGGAACGCTTGCTCCAAAAATGAAGAAAACAGACATATGAGACATGGAATTGGAGGCAGAATACAATGGCAGTTTAATGAGAAGATGCAACTTCAAAGAAACCGCAGAATAGAGACATAAAGTACAAAATACAGAATCCAGATAATCATACAGCTGTCATAATATTCTCTGTATCTCAATTAATGTACTGACAGAGAGAGAGAGAAAACACATCTATAAATGCATCATGAGAAACAAGTTACACCAAGGAAAATGTTACCTAGGAACACTCACGTTTACTCTTAGAGCAAGCATTCCTGCAATTACAATACAAAATCTTTTAAATGCAAAAGTAAAGAGAACAATGGTTAAACATAACATGACATTTCATATAGGTAAAATAGAATAAGATACTTCAAGCAAAGCAGAGCAAGACATTTTAAGCAAAGGAAGACAAGAGCTCCCAGCTCTTGGGGAAAACCTGCACTGCCTGTTAACCTACATACAGACGGCGAGGTAGTCCGTCGATATCTGTGGGTGCTCCCTTTTTATATCATTTTGTGGGCTCCTTTGCACGCTACATCTACCTACGTATGCTACCCAAAAGCTTCGTCTGCAGATTTTACCAGACATTTCGTCATTTACCCACTTAATGCTGACAATGGACTGGGTGAAAAGGTCAGTCTCTCAGGCCAATCGCTTATCGTAAGTTCCATAGAGCAAGCAGAAAATAATGGGTATTGTACGGGAATTCAATATATTCATGTATAAAATCTCCTCAGTTCTCCTAACTTGACGCACTGCGGTTGCCACTTCCTTAAAAGCGGGAAACCTGCCCAGGAAGCAAGTACCAGTCCAGGATGCAGCCTACTGTATGTCGACAGCTTCAGGGGGATGTTGAACTTTGATACCGAGCACGGAGCACTCGGGTAGGGTGGGGGCTACTAGTTTGGATCAGAAGGCCTCGCAGACCTGCCTTCAGACTGCTATACACTAAAATTGCAGAGCTATGGTCAATTTAACAAAGAGGCCTACATATTGAACAGAAGGGCCTACACAGGGGTTTTATGCTGGCTGAGTGGTAAGGATGTCTCAGGATAATTATATAGCAACACAGGACCCGCTGGTCAATTTAATACGGCCTACAAATGCAGCTGGCAGGGCAAGGACAAGGGTCTCATACTTCAGGTGTGGACAGAACGGGCCAGGGGCCCCCTGTGATACAAAATCTACCCTCCTTCAAGGCTGTGGCAATGTAATAGACCATTGTGGGCAGAAGGAAGAGGCAATGGTAGTACAACCATACATGCCAACAGACCCGATTCAGCCAGGAAACGTCCAATGTTTTTAAGCTCAAATGGGCTTTATTTGATCTGTCTCCTGTCTACAATATCCTCTTTTTCAATGTAACTCAAAGGGGAAAATCAATACCCCAGTTTTTTTTCAAAATCTCCCTCTTACCAAGTTCAAAATGTTCGCAAGTATGGTACATTGGATCATGGAAGGAAATGGGATAGGGACATGGACTTGGATAACAGAGGACAGGAGGGACATGGAGAGGTGCACCAAACTGACCCTGCAGGGCAGGCATCAGGGTTTGCAGCAGCACAATACACCACACAGGGCATGCAGGACGGGAGTGCAGCACAACAATCCATAGAAAGCAAGAGGGAGGGGACAGGACCATGCACATGGACAACAGAGAACAGAGGGGCAAGAGGCAATGGTAGCTAGCTGACCATAATGGACAGACAGGAGAGAAAGCTGCAGTATAACATACCATAAAGGGCAGGAGGGACGGATCAGGGGCATTACAATGGAACAGACAAGCCAGGAGGGAGGGAGTAGGGCTGGGGGCAAGGGGGCAGGGCAGGAGCAGCAAGATAGCCATGGAGGTCAGGCAGGATGGGCACTAGAAGCAAGACACACCATGAAGAGCAACAGTGAGACTGTGATGGCATACACACAGACCATGGAGGGAAGGTGGGAGGGGGTCAGGGGCAGCTAACTGACCACACAGGGAAGGTGGGAGGGGCCATGGCAGCACAGAAGACCATGCATGGCAAGTGGGAGGGTTAGTGGCAGCACAATGGCTATGATGGGCAAGAAGGAGGGTGGAGGGGCATGCACAAAGGACGATGGAGGATAGAAGGAAGGGTCAGGACCTGTGCACAGACAAGAAAGTTCATGTAGGACAGGAGGAAGAGGATAGGGGCATGGCATGTGGACAGGCAGGGTGGAGGTGGCAGGGACAGGTTACAGTCATCTGACAATGCTAGGCAGGTGGGAGGGGAGTGGCAGCTCAACATAACACTCAGAGTAGATAGGAGTGGCAGGTCCATGGGACATGGTGGGCAAAAAGGATGGAGCAGGGGCATGCACAAAGACATCGGAGGGCAGGGGGAAGGAGAATAGGGGCAGCAAGCTAAGCACAGAGTTTAAGCAGGAGGTCAATGATGGGGCATAGAATTGGGCAATGGAGGGCAGGAGGAGTGGACTGGTACATCATACTAAATTGAGGGCAGTGGCAGCACATCAGACCATGCATGGCAGGAGGGAGGAGGCTAGTCCATGGATTCACACAACAGAGGATAGGGAGGAAGGGGATGGGGCAGCAAGCTAACTGTTCAGAGAAGGCGGGTATTAGGAACTTTATTGTTTTTAAAACATTGTGTCTGTGCGAACTACTTAAAATATGAACAAGTATGCAGCATAATCTCACTTTTATTCAGGAAGAAGAGGACGTTTGTGACTGTGACTCCGGGCTCACTTGGCAGAAACACCCCCTGACCCTCCACCCCCTATCGCAAAATGTAATGCCCGTGAAAAGGGTAGGTGAACACAGTGTTATATAGAACATAGTCCTGAGAGCACGATTGAAAATGAAAACTAGATATAGTGTATGGTATAAACTATGCACCAAAAAGTGTGATATAAGATGAACCGGGCGTGAAATATAATATGCAATACATTGTGCGCAATGACAGATTCATTGGAGAGCGCGAGATAGCACAGGCACTAGCGCGTGCTATGCGATATGCGCCTTGGAGTGTAATATGCACAGGGCAGTGTTGTGTAACCTAACTAGTCTCTAAAGTTGTAATATAAAATATGTGCTGGGGAGTGTAACGTTGCATATGCACTGTGACAAAGATATGGATCCCAGATTGTAATATGTATGGCATAGCACTGTGCGTTATAACATAGGCATCGAGAAAGGCACGTTAGATGGGGCAATATAACCCGTGCGAAGACAAGTGTGGCATGACATATTCACGGGGTGGTGTTACAGTGCACATGGGCTAGAGAGTGTCATAGCATATGCACTAGCTAGTGGAATACAACACAGAGGTGTGTGGCACTCGGCAGGCAATGGTGGGTGTAACACAGCATTGGGCTCTGTCAGGAGCACGCTGTGACTCTCAAGTGATGTTCGTCCCCTTTCCAGAGAGTAAAATAAAAAGTATTACACATCCGGCAGTGGATGTGTGTTTTATTAACTGTGAGGGGGGTTTCTTGCATAGTTTTGGTCGAATTTTTGTCGAATCCCCTTTGAATGGCTTGGTGTGCATGTGTATTAAATGTGCCCGTCAATAGCTACCCATGTTTGTATAAATAAACGACAAGGGTGTCTACCAGGATTAGGCACGGTAGGGCATCAGACATGTCAGAGCTTCACTAGTGGTGTAAATACATTCCACGTGGATTCATTGCATGCATAGTCGCCTTTTAATGAATATCACGCAAATCGTCATGGTGATAGGTACGTACGGTTTGTCCAGCATGTCCTAGGTGTGTCTATAAATATATATTTTTTAAAAATAATAAAAAACAGTGGCCGGCCCTGGGGATTGGGGTCAAAAAAATATAATTAGGAGACTGGCCCTGGGGGATGGGGTCATCAGGGCCAATAAATTAGAATAAGAAGGGGAACCAAACAGCCCCCCTTCTTAAAAAACTAAAATAAATAAAAGACTGGCATCGTGCCGGAGGCCATGCCCCCTCCGTGCAGCACTCTGCAAACGCGCCCCCAACAGGCATCTCCAGTATGCGCCAGGGAGCTGCGCTGCAGCCAGGTGTTCTGAGGCCAAGCCCCTTTTTACACCTCTCTGCAACGCAGCTCTGTGGCGCTTACTGGAGGTACCTAGTGGTCTAGTTTGACCCTAGGGACCCTTAGGATTCAGGGGGACTTAATCTCTCAACTTAGAACAGCCACAGGGCGCGTTTACACAGTGGTGAAGGGAGGGGACGGGGCCTGAGGTGACGTGTGCAAACACGCACTATGGCACGTTTTAAATTGGGGATATAATTTCCCTTCAATACTGAGGGCCCCTGGGGGCTAACTAGCCCACCAAGTGCTTCCAGTAAGCGCCACTGAGCTGCATTGCAGAGAGGTGGTCCAGGCCGTGCCACTTTTTACACCTCTCTGCAACGCAGCTCTGTGGCACTTACTGGAGGTACCTAGTGGGCTAGTTGGACCCTAGGGACCCTCAGGATTCAAATGAACTTAATCTCCCAACTAAAAATGGACACAGGGCGTGTTTACACAGTGGTGAAGGGAGGGGACGGGGCCTGAGTTAACGAGTGCAAAAACGCCCTGTGGCCTGTTTTAAGAGGTAGTTTTAATCCCCATGCCCTATTATACACTAGGGGCTTACAGAGGAGGTCATGCTAATCACAGGGGGACCCCAACGCATAATGTTCTCTAGTGTATGTGTCTTTTAACATAGCACTGGCTCTAGGACTGGTTAGTCAGACTCAGTTACCACCAGTATCCGTCTGAAAAAGTTGAGGGTACAGGATGATTTTGCAACAAGGCTTCTTTCTGCTCTTCTTTTTGTTCTTTCTGCACGTTATCCTTCTTCCTGCACTTATCTTCGTATTTGAGGACTTCTGTTGCTTCTTTCTGCACTTCTTTTGTTTCTTTCTGTGCATTTTTTCTTCTTTCTTCACATGTCCTATCTCTGTAGGCATAGTTAGAAATTAGCATTTAAAAAACCTTTGAAATTCACAGAAAAAACCATAGGTTTCAGGCACGTTATAGTTAGGAATTAGCATTTAAAAAACCTCAGAAATTCACTGAAAAAACCATAGGTTTCAGGGGTGTTATAGTTAGCTGGACTTTTCACTTGTACAAAACCATTGAAATTCCCCCGTTATAGTTAGTTCAGCTAACTATAACTCGCGCGCCCGCAATGCACTGCTGATCACGTCACATATTACATCACTCATGACATGGTCAGTGACATCACTCATGACATCACTGATGACATCTCAAATGACATCACTGATGACATCACTGATGACATCATCCAGTGAATGTGTGTTTTTCTGAAAATTAAATATGTTTTATATATGTATATCTCAAGGTCGATGGAAGAATAAATGGGTATATAAGTGTCTAAATGGATGATTTGTTTTTGAAAAATTGATTGTGTAACTGACTGATTAAGTGTATCATAGTGAATACATGGCTTAGTGAGTAATGTTTAAATATGTAAATATCTGTATCAGTCTCTCACTTTGTGTATAAGTGGCTGCATGGGTTGGTGAGTAGCTACATGGGTGTCTATATAGGTTATTAGTTGTTTTTTTGAGTATCAGTCTGAGTGTCTGCATGGTTCGGTGGGGGGTATTACGTAGTGCATAGGTGCATGAATGAGTGACTCACTGTTTGTATGTGTTGAACACAGCATGTGTGCAGGACTGTATGGGTGGATGAGTGTGTGTATGGGTGTGTTAGTGAGTGAATGACTGTCTCAATAGTGTCTTTATGAGTAACTACATATGTTTTAAACTAGTATATGTGACTATTGGTGTATATATGTGAGTATATGTGAGAGTGAGAGATTGAAAGAGTTCCTGTATGAATAAGTATGTGTTTCTATAAGTGATTGTTTAAAAGACTAAGTATGTGTAAGTTTCCGTAGAAGTAAGTATGGTGGTGTGTGTATAACTGTATATGCAAGTAAATGTATGTTTGATTCTTTATTAGCATGAGTGACTATGTGTGTGAGTAACTCTATGGATGAGTGGCATTGTGTAACAGGATGTATAGGTGTATGAGTACATATGATGAGTGAGTACATGTATGAGTGACTGTATAGGACTGTTGGTGAATGAGTGGATGTGTATGTGGATCTTAGAATTACTGAAGAGGTTGTTGTAACTGGTATTGGTATGTCCATTGTTTTGAAAATTTTAGTCTCTATTTTTGAATGTGTGTATCAAAGGTTATATTAGGGTGAGAGGAGGTCTGCCACTCTATCACAAGGATGATGTCATCAGTGATGTCATCAGTGATGTCATTTGAGATGTCATCAGTGATGTCATGAGTGATGTCACTGACCATGTCATGAGTGATGTAATATGTGACGTCATCAGCAGTGCATTGCGGGCGCGCGAGTTATAGTTAGCTGAACTAACTATAACGGGGGAATTTCAATGGTTTTGTACAAGTGAAAAGTCCAGCTAACTATAACACCCCTGAAACCTATGGTTTTTTCAGTGAATATATATATATATATATATATATATATATATATATATATATATATATATATATATATATATATATATATATATATTTTCACAGAAAAAACCATAGGTTTCAGGCACGTTATAGTTAGAATTTAGCATTTAAAAAACCTATGGTTTTTTCAGTGAATTTCAAAGGTTTTTAAATGCTAAATTCTAATTATAACGTGCCTGAAACCTATGGTTTTTTCAGTGACTATATATATATTTTTATAGTCGCAGCTACAGCCCGAACGGCTGAACAGAATTACGTGAAATTTGGCAGAGAGGTAGCCATAAGGTCAAGGAACTGCAGAGGATCAGCAGAGGATTGCGGTCGCGTGAGTTATAGTTGCCTGCACTAACTATAACGGGGTAATTTCATTGGTTTTTTACGAGTGAAATGTCCAGCTAACTATAACATGTGTGAAACCTATGGTTTTTTAAGTGAATATATTTATATATATATTACATCAGTGATGTCATTTGAGATGTCATGAGTGATGTCATGAGTGATGTCACTAACCATGTCATGAGTGATGTAGTATGTGATGTAATATGTGACATCATCAGCAGTGCATTGCGGGCGCGCGAGTTATAGTTAACTGAACTAACTATAACGGGGGAATTTCAATGGTTTTGCACAAGTGAAAAGTCCAGCTAACTATAACACCCCTGAAACCTATAGTTTTTTCAGTGAATTTCTGAGGTTTTTTAAATGCTAATTCCTAACTATAACATGCCTGAAACCTATGTTTTTTTCTGTGAATTTCAAATGCTAATTTCTAACTATGCCTACAGAGATAGGACATGTGAAGAAAGAAGAAAAAATGCACAGAAAGAAAAAAAAGAAGTGCAGAAAGAAGCAACAGAAGTCCTCAAAGACGAAGAAAAGTGCAGGAAGAAGGATAACGTGTAGAAAGAACAAAAAGAAGAGCAGAAAGAAGCCTTGTTGCAAAATCATCCTGTACCCTCAACTTTTTCAGACGGATACTGGTGGTAACTGAGTCTGACTAACCAGTCCTATAGCCAGTGCTATGTTAAAAGACACTCAGAATACAGTGAAAACACCTACATACACTAGGGAACATTATGCGTTGGGGTCCCCCTGTGATTAGCATGACCTCCTCTGTAAGCCCCTAGTATATAATAGGGCAGGAGGATTAAAACTACCTCTTAAAACAGGCCACAGGGTGTTTTTGCACACGTTAACTCAGGCCCCGTCCCCTCCCTTCACCACTGTGTAAACACGCCCTGTGTCCGTTTTTAGTTGGGAGATTAAGTTCATTTAAATCCTGAGGGTCCCTAGGGTCCAACTAGCCCACTAGGTACCTCCAGTAAGTGCAACAGAGCTGTGTTGCAGAGAGGTGTAAATAGTGGCACTGCCTGGACCACCTCTCTGCAATGCAGCTCAGTGGCACTTACTGGAAGCACTTGGTGGGCTAGTTAGCCCCCAGGGGCCCTTAGTATTGAATGGGAAATTATATCCCCAATTTAAAACGTGCCATAGTGTGTGTTTGCACACGTCACCTCAGGCCCCGTCCCCTCCCTTCACCACTGTGTAAACGCGCCCTGTGGCTGTTCTAAGTTGAGAGATTAAGTCCCCTTGAATCCTAAGGGTCCCTAGGGTCAAACTAGACCACTAGGTACCTCCAGTAAGCGCCACAGAGCTGCGTTGCAGAGAGGTGTAAAAAGGGGCTTGGCCTCAGAACACCTGTATGCAGCGCAGCTCCCTGGCGCATACTGGAGATGCCTGTTGGGCAAGTTGGCCCTCAGGGACCCTCAGTATTGAAGAGGAATTAATTCCCCAACTTACAACTCGCCAGGGGGCGCGTTTGCAGAGTGCTGCAAGGAGAGGGCGTGGCCTCCGGCACAATGCCAGTCTTTTATTTATTTTAATTTTTTAAGAAGGGGGGCTGTGTGGTTCCCCTTCTTATTCTAATTTATTGGCCCTGATGACCCCATCCCCCAGGGCCTGTCTCCTAATTATATTTTTTTGACCCCAATCCCCAGGGCCGGCCACTGTTTTTTATTATTTTTAAAAAATATATATTTATAGACACACCTATGACATGCTGGACAAACCGTACGTACCTATCACCATGACGATTTGAGTGATATTCATTAAAAGGCGACTATGCATACAATGAATCCACGTGGAATGTATTTACACCACTAGTGAAGCTCTGACATGTCTGATGCCCTACCGTGCCTAATCCCGGTAGACACCCTTGTCGTTTATTTATACAAACATGGGTAGCTATTGACGGGCACATTTAATACACATGCACACCAAGCCATTCAAAGGGGATTCGACAAAAATTCGACCAAAACTATGCAAGAAACCCCCCTCACGGTTAATAAAACACACATCCACTGCCGGATGTGTAATACTTTTTATTTTACTCTCTGGAAAGGGGACGAACATCACTTGAGAGTCACAGCGCGCTCCTGGCAGAGCCCAATGCTGTGTTACACCCACCATTGCCTGCTGAGTGCCACACACCTCTGTGTTGTATTCCACCAGCTAGTGCATATGCTATGACACTCTCTAGCCCATGTGCACTGTAACACCACCCCGTGAATATGTCATGCCACACTTGTCTTCGCACAGGTTATATTGCCCCATCTAACGTGCCTTCCTCGATGCCTATGTTATAACGCACAGTGCTATGCCATACATATAACAATCTGGGATCCATATCTTTGTCACAGTGCATATGCAACGTTACCCTCCCCAGCACATATTTTATATTACAACTTTAGAGACTAGTTAGGTTACACAACACTGCCCTGTGCATATTACACTCCAAGGCGCATATCGCATAGCACACGCTAGTGCCTGTGCTATCTCGCGCTCTCCAATGAATCTGTCATTGTGCACAATGTATTGCATATTATATTTCACGCCCGGTTCATCATATATCACACTTTTTGGTGCATAGTTTATACCATACACTATATCTAGTTTTCATTTTCAATCGTGCTCTCAGGACTATGTTCTATATAACACTGTGTTCACCTACCCTTTTCACGGGCATTACATTTTGCGATAGGGGGTGGAGGGTCAGGGGGTGTTTCTTCCAAGTGAGCCTGGAGTCACAGTCACAAACGTCCTCTTCTTCCTGAATAAAAGTGAGATTATGCTGCATACTTGTTCATATTTTAAGTAGTTCGCACAGACACACGTTTTAAAAACAATAAAGTTCCTAATACCCGCCTTCTCTGAACAGTTAGCTTGCTGCCCCATCCCCCTCCTCCCTATCCTCTGTTGTGTGAATCCATGGACTAGCCTCCTCCCTCCTGCCATGCATGGTCTGATGTGCTGCCACTGCCCTCAATTTAGTATGATGTACCAGTCCACTCCTCCTTCCCTCCATTGCCCAATTCTATGCCCCATCATTGACCTCCTGCTTAAACTCTGTGCTTAGCTTGCTGCCCCTATTCTCCTTCCCCCTGCCCTCTGATGTCTTTGTGCATGCCCCTGCTCCATCCTTTTTGCCCACCATGTTCCATGGACCTGCCACTCCTATCTACTCTGAGTGTTCTGTTGAGCTGCCACTCCCCTCCCACCTGCCTAGCATTGTCAGATGACTGTAACCTGTCCCTGCCACCTCCACCCTGCCTGTCCACATGCCATGCCCCTATCCTCTTCCTCCTGTCCTACATGGTCCGTTGTACTGCCACACCATTCTGCCCTCCCTGGTCTGTTGTGCTGCAACTGCACCTCCTGCCTGCCCCATGCGGTCTGTTGTGAGGCCCCTTCCCCTCAACTTTCTTGTCTGTCCACAGGTCCTGACCCTCCCTTCTATCCTCCATCGTTCTTTGTGCATGCCCCTGCACCCTCCTTCTTGCCCATCATAGCCATTGTGCTGCCACTAACCCTCCCACTTGCCATGCATGGTCTTCTGTGCTGCCATGGCCCCTGCCACCTTCCCTGTGTGGTCAGTTAGCTGCCCCTGACCCCCTCCCACCTTCCCTCCATGGTCTGTGTGTATTCCATCACAGTCTCACTGTTGCTGTTCATGGTGTGTCTTGCTTCTAGTGCCCATCCTGCCTGACCTCCATGGCTATCTTGCTGCTCCTGCCCTGCCCCCTTGCCCCAGCCCTCTATTTACATGTGCAGACCCCTACTCCCTCCCTCCTGGCTTGTCTGTTCCATTGTAATGCCCCTGATCCGTCCCTCCTGCCCTTTATGGTCTGTTATGCTGCAGCTTTCTCTCCTGTCTGTCCATTATGGTCAGCTAGCTACCATTGCCTCTTGCCCCTCTGTTCTCTGTTGTCCATGTGCATGGTCCTGTCCCCTCCCTCTTACTTTCTATGGATTGTTGTGCTGCACTCCCGTCCCGCATGCCCTGTGTGGTGTATTGTGCTGCTGCAAACCCTGATGCCTGCCCTGCAGGGTCAGTTTGGTGCACCTCTCCATGTCCCTCCTGTCCTCTGTTATCCAAGTCCATGTCCCTTCCCCATTTCCTTCTATGATCCAATGTGCCATACTTGCGAACATTTTGAACTTGGTAAGAGGGAGATTTTGAAAAAAAACTGGGGTATTGATTTTCCCCTTTGAGTTACATTGAAAAAGAGGAGATTGTAGACAGGAGACAGATCAAATAAATCCCATTTGAGCTTAAAAACATTGGACGTTTACTGGCTGAATCGGGTCTGTTGGCATGTATGGTTGTACTACCATTGCCTCTTCCTTCTGCCCATAATTGTCTATTACATTGCCACAGCCTCTCTTGCAAGTCCTGTATTGTTGGTTTGTTGCCCCTGCCCCCCTTTCCACTGCCCTCCATAGTCTGTTCTGCTGCCACGGCCCTTCCTGCCTGCTCAGTGTGGTTAAATTGTTGCCTTTGCACCCTCCTACCTGCCTTCAATTTTCAGAGTCCGTGCCCCTGACCTCTTCCTCTCAACAGTATCCTAATGAACAACTAGATTGCTAACATTCTATATTTATTACAAAAGTGTGGAACGCCTGACGTCATCTTGATGTAATCAAAACTGTAATACCTAGAGCATTTCCATTAGAAATTACATATATGAGAGGGTCTTATTGGCATCAAAATGATGGTTAGTGCTCTAAAAGACTAAAATAAGGACATATTTTCTGAGTTTTCAAATAGCGACAAAGCACTTTTAAATTATTGGTTATCTTTATGTTTTTTTATCCAGTTGACCACTTGATTAAATGTTGCACTTAGGGGAGAGGATGTGGTCTTACTTCCAGAACTGCAGACTTTGCAACTGGGGAACCAGGTTGGAGTTTCTGCTTCAGGTCGACATTCTGTGATTCTGGTCAAATCACTTAGTCTCCCCATGTCTACAACCAAAATGAATTTGTTCTTGTGTGATGCTCATGTAAAGCACTCCAATACCTGACAAGTCTGCACTATATAACACTGCAAAAACACAAAATAATAAGTGTTTTGCACACTTCTGTCATTGGGCT
The DNA here is from genome assembly GCF_964204655.1 of Triturus cristatus. Classification (NCBI taxonomy): domain Eukaryota; kingdom Metazoa; phylum Chordata; class Amphibia; order Caudata; family Salamandridae; genus Triturus; species Triturus cristatus. Next base: position 202,973,812 of record NC_140593.1, read on the forward strand.
ATATTTGGGCTACATCTGGGTGATTTTGGGCTACATTTGGGCTCTTTTGTCTCCGGTGGCCATCTTGGGAGATTTATTTGTTATGAAGTTTCCTAATTTCCTCATGTACTGTAGTCTCCGCAGTAGGAAATGCTTTCAGTTTTTTACTTTGATTCCATCATGAAGGTATTCAGATATGTCACCCATTTGCCATGAATTCTGAAAGTTAGCACTCTAGTTGCTCATTAGATCACTGTATTAAAACTACTGTTCACCATGGAAGTCTGCTCCTGGTATTAAAAGTGCATGTTTCAGTCTGCATGTCAGAATTTTTTAATGAAATAGAAGAGGATTTGAGAAGTCACTCAAAATGTGCCCTCGTTTTCTTTCTTCAGCATTAATCATAATTTCTATGGCAAAATTAACCCCCTCATTGTGTTCCTTTTTAAATTAAATGTTTTAAGTGTTACCAGTTTATTCCAATCAAGATGGCTTCAGGTGTGCCATACTTTTGTCATAATGAAGACAGTAAGCGCTCTAGTTGTTTTTAAGAACACTCTGGGACATTCTGTCATTGGGCTATACTTGGGCTACATCTGGGTGATATTTGGGCTACATTTGGGCTCTTTTGTCTCTGGTGGCCATCTTGGGAGACTTATTTGTTATGAAGTTTCCTAATTTCCTCATTTACTGCAGTCTCCTCAGTAGGAAATACTTTCAGTTTTTTACTTTGATTCCATCAAGAAGTCATTCAGATGTGTCACACATTTGCCATAAATTCAGAATGTTAGCACTCTTTTTGCTCATTAGATCACTGTAATAAAGCTACTGCTCACCAGGGAAAACTGCTGCTGGTATTGAAAGTGCATGTTTCAGTCTGCATGTCAGAATTGTTTTATGAAATAGAAGAGGATTTGAGAAGTCACTCAAAATGTGCCCTAATTTTTCTTTCTGCAGCACTAATCATACTTTTTATGGAAAAATGAACCCCCTCATTTTGTTCCTTTTTAAATTAAATGTTTTAAGAGTTACCACTTTAATCCAAGCAAGATGGCTTCAGGTGTGCCATACGTTTATCATAAGTAGGACTGTTAGTGCTCTAGTTGTTCTTTGGAACACTCTGGGAAGCTGCAGGAGAACACAAAGGAATCAACTGACAGTCTCTGCCCTTGTTGGATGTACATGTTTTACTGAGAATGTCAGACTTCATTCTCACATGACTGAGAAAGATAATGTGAATTTACAGAAAATAAGCTCTCAGTTTAGCTTATAGATCACCTTCCAAACCTCTGTGGGAAAGGCATGAGAAAATATTTTTCTCTCAATCAGGTTATCCCAGCAGAAGGCTTTTTCACATGGTGAAATCACCTTAGAACATACCACAATTCCTAAAATGAGTATGGTACCATCAACAAATGATTTATAATGTAACTAAAGTCTTAAAACCTTCTATTAACTGCAATGCTTTTTAATGAGGTGCTATCATGTATATTGGTCCCAAGATGGCTGCCAACACTTCTTGGATGAAGTGCTGACAGCCAATCAGATCTCAGGATGAGATGTGTGGTTAGGCTCCGCCCACATATATATATGATTTTACTTTTGATTTTCTCAGAAACTACTGAACAGATTGACACCAGACCTGCAAAAGGCACTTCCTTGACCTTATGGCTACCTCTCTGCCAAATTTCACGTAATTCTGTTCAGCCGTTCGGGCTGTAGCTGCGACTAAAGTTCCTATGGTAAAATGCATGGGGAAAACGCGTTTTGGGACCCCCCCTTTTTCTCGGCCCCCGCTTGACGAATCACCCCGAGACTTGCAGGGTAGGAGCTGAACAGAGCGACCCATTCGTTTTGAAAATTTCGCGAGGATTCGTCAACCGGCGCCAAAGTTATTCAAAATAGAATTTTGAGATTTCCTATGGAAACTAGGTTGTAACTATAACTATCTACTGGCGACCGCCAGTAGATAATATATCTATATATCTATAGATCTATATATATATTCACTTAAAAAACCATAGGTTTCACACATGTTATAGTTAGCTGGACATGTCACTCGTGAAAAACCATTGAAATTCCCCCGTTATAGTTAGTGCAGGCCACTATAACTCACGCGACCGCAATCCTCTGCTGATGACGTCAGATATTACATCACTGTATTTAGACACTTATTTACCCATGTCTTCTTCCATTAATTTTTTGCTATACATATATTACAAATATTTTTTTTTCAGAAAGACACATATGTCATCAGTGATGTAATATCTGACGTCATCAGCAGAGGATTGCAGTCGCGTGAGTTATAGTTGCCTGCACTAACTATAACGGGGGAATTTCAATGGTTTTTCACGAGTGAAATGTCCAGCTAACTATAACATGTGTGAAACCTATGGTTTTTTAAGTGAATTTGCAAGGTTTTTTAAATGCTAATTCCTAACTATAACGTGTGTGAAACCTATGGTTTTTTCAGTGAATTTGTACGTTTTTTAAAATGCTATGTTATGTATTTATTTATTTATTTTTTTTAAGGTTTTTCACGGTGCGCGCACCATACGCGCACGGTGCCCCTCGCACACCGTGCGCACGCTGTGGGCGAACGGTGCGCTTCGCGCACCGCGCACCCACGTTACGCAGTTCGTGGAATTTTTCCGTTTCTACCATACGCGCACGCTACGCGTACTCCGCGATTTTTCATAAAAAAATTAAAAGAAATGTTGCCCCTTGGGGGTCCTTCTGGGACCCCCTGACAAAGGCTAGGGGTCAGGAACTGTCCACCCTGCCCCCTTTTCACGTTCTCCACCTTTGTTTTTCACCCCCTCAGACTGCGAGAGACAAAATGGCGGCCGACACTTCCTGGTTTCGACCGATTCGAATGTTTACTAAGATCTAACAACCAATCAGAATCGCGCTCGCGCACGGCAGCGTGTGCGTACGGTAAGTTTTACCGTACGCGCACGGAGCGCGCCTATAGATATATATATGCTTTTAAATGCTATTTTCTCAGGAAATACTGAACAGATTTACACCAGACCTGCAAAAGGCACATCCCTGACCTCAGGACTACCTCTCTGCCAAATTTCAATTAATTCTGTTCAGCCGTTCGGGCTGTAGCTTGGACTAAAGGTCCTATGGAAAAATGCATGGGGAAAACGCGTTTTGGGACCCCCCCTTTTTCTCATCCCCCGCTTGACAAATCCCCCCGAGACTTTCAGGGAAGGAGGGGAGCAGAGCGCCCCACCTATTTTTAAAATTTCGCGAGGATTCGTCAATCGGCGCCAAAGTTATTCCAAATAGAATGTTGCGGATTTCCTATGGAAACACGATCCTAACTATAACTATCTACTGGCGACCGCCAGTAGATAATATATATGTATATATATATATATATATTCACAGAAAAAACCATAGGTTTCAGGCACGTTATAGTTAGGAATTAGCATTTAAAAAACCTCAGAAATTCACTTAAAAAACCATAGGTTTCAGGGGTGTTATAGTTAGCTGGACTTTTCACTTGTACAAAACCATTGAAATTCCCCCGTTATAGTTAGTTCAGCTAACTATAACTCGCGCGCCCGCAATGCACTGCTGATGACGTCACATATTACATCACTCATGACATGGTCAGTGACATCACTCATGACATCACTCATGACATCTCAAATGACATCACTGATGACATCACTGATGACATCATCCAGTGAATGTGTGTTTTTCTGAAAATTAAATATGTTTTATATATGTATATCTCAAGGTCGATGGAAGAATAAATGGGTATATAAGTGTCTAAATGGATGATTTGTTTTTGAAAAATGGATTGTGTAACTGACTGATTAAGTGTATCATAGTGAATACATGGCTTAGTGAGTAATGTTTAAATATGTAAATATCTGTATCAGTCTCTCACTTTGTGTATAAGTGGCTGCATGTGTTGGTGAGTAGCTACATGGGTGTCTATATAGGTTATTAGTTGGTTTTTTGAGTATCAGTCTGAGTGTCTGCATGGTTCGGTGGGGGGTATTACGTAGTGCATAGGTGCATGAATGAGTGACTCACTGTTTGTATGTGTTGAACACAGAATGTGTGCAGGACTGTATGAGTGTGTGTATGGGTGTGTTAGTGAGTGAATGACTGTCTCAATAGTGTCTTTATGAGTAACTACATATGTTTTAAACTAGTATATGTGACTATTGGTGTATATATGTGAGTATATGTGAGAGTGAGAGATTGAAAGAGTTCCTGTATGAATAAGTATGTGTTTCTATAAGTGATTGTTTAAAAGACTAAGTATGTGTAAGTTTCCGTAGAAGTAAGTGTGGTGGTGTGTGTATAACTGTATATGCAAGTAAATGTATGTTTGATTCTTTATTAGCATGAGTGACTATGTGTGTGAGTAACTCTATGGATGAGTGGCATTGTGTAACAGGATGTATAGGTGTATGAGTACATATGATGAGTGAGTACATGTATGAGTGACTGTATAGGACTGTTGGTGAACGAGTGGATGTGTATGTGGATCTTAGAATTACTGAAGAGGTTGTTGTAACTGGTATTGGTATGTCCATTGTTTTGAAAATTTTAGTCTCTATTTCTGAATGTGTGTATCAAAGGTTATATTAGGGTGAGAGGAGGTCTGCCACTCTATCACAAGGATGATGTCATCAGTGATGTCATCAGTGATGTCATTTGAGATGTCATCAGTGATGTCATGAGTGATGTCACTGACCATGTCATGAGTGATGTAATATGTGACGTCATCAGCAGTGCATTGCGGGCGCGCGAGTTATAGTTAGCTGAACTAACTATAACGGGGGAATTTCAATGGTTTTGTACAAGTGAAAAGTCCAGCTAACTATAACACCCCTGAAACCTATGGTTTTTTAAGTGAATTTCTGAGGTTTTTTAAATGCTAATTCCTAACTATAACGTGCCTGAAACCTATGGTTTTTTCTGTGAATTTCAAAGGTTTTTTAAATGCTAATTTCTAACTATGCCTACAGAGATAGGACATGTGAAGAAAGAAGAAAAAATGCACAGAAAGAAACAAAAGAAGTGCAGAAAGAAGCAACAGAAGTCCTCAAATACGAAGATAAGTGCAGGAAGAAGGATAACATGCAGAAAGAACAAAAAGAAGAGCAAAAAGAAGCCTTGTTGCAAAATCATCCTGTACCCTCAACTTTTTCAGACGGATACTGGTGGTAACTGAGTCTGACTAACCAGTCCTAGAGCCAGTGCTATGTTAAAAGACACTTAGAATACAGTGAAAACACCTACATACACTAGGGAACATTATGCGTTGGGGTCCCCCTGTGATTAGCATGACCTCCTCTGTAAGCCCGTAGTATATAATAGGGCATGGGGATTAAAACTACCTCTTAAAACAGGCCACAGGGCGTTTTTGTACACGTTAACTCAGGCCCCGTCCCCTCCCTTCACCACTGTGTAAACACGCCCTGTGTCCAATTTTAGTTGGGAGATTAAGTTCATTTGAATCCTGAGGGTCCCTAGGGTCCAACTAGCCCACTAGGTACCTCCAGTAAGTGCCACAGAGCTGCGTTGCAGAGAGGTGTAAAAAGTGGCACGGCCTGGACCACCTCTCTGCAATGCAGCTCAGTGGCGCTTACTGGAAGCACTTGGTGGGCTAGTTAGCCCCCAGGGGCCCTCAGTATTGAAGGGAAATTATATCCCCAATTTAAAACGTGCCATAGTGCGTGTTTGCACACGTCACCTCAGGCCCCGTCCCCTCCCTTCACCACTGTGTAAACGCGCCCTGTGGCTGTTCTAAGTTGAGAGATTAAGTCCCCTTGAATCCTAAGGGTCCCTAGGGTCAAACTAGACCACTGGGTACCTCCAGTAAGCGCCACAGAGCTGCGTTGCAGAGAGGTGTAAATAGGGGCTTGGCCTCAGAACACCTGTCTGCAGCGCAGCTCCCTGGCGCATACTGGAGATGCCTATTGGGGGCGCGTTTGCAGAGTGCTGCACGGAGGGGGTATGGCCTCCGGCACAACGCCAGTCTTTTATTTATTTTAATTTTTTAAGAAGGGGGCTGTGTGGTTCCCCTTCTTATTCTAATTTATAGGCCCTGATGACCCCATCCCCCAGGGCCTGTCTCCTAATTATATTTTTTTGACCCCAATCCCCAGGGCCGGCCACTGTTTTTTATCATTTTTTAAAAATATATATTTATAGACACACCTAGGACATGCTGGACAAACCGTACGTACCTATCACCATGACGATTTGCGTGATATTCATTAAAAGGTAACTATGCATGCAATGAATCCCCGTGGAATGTATTTACACCACTAGTAAAGCTCTGACATGTCTGATGCCCTACCGTGCCTAATGCCGGTAGACACCCTTGTCGTTTATTTATACAAACATGGGTAGCTATTGACGGGCACATTTAATACACATGCACACCAAGCCATTCAAAGAGGATTCGACAAAAATTCGACCAAAACTATGTAAGAAACCCCCCTCACGGTTAATAAAACACACATCCACTGCCGAATGTGTAATACTTTTTATTTTACTCTCTGGAAAGGGGATGAACATCACTTGAGAGTCACAGCGCGCTCCTGACAGAGCCCAATGCTGTGTTACACCCAACATTGCCTGCCGAGTGCCACACACCTCTGTGTTGTATTCCACTAGCTAGTGCATATGCTATGACACTCTCTAGCCCATGTGCACTGTAACACCACCCCGTGAATATGTCATGCCACACTTGTCTTCGCACGGGTTATATTGCCCCATCTAACGTGCCTTCCTCGATGCCTATGTTATAACGCACAGTGCTATGTCATACATATTATAATCTGTGATCCATATCTTTGTCACAGTGCATATGCAACGTTACACTCCCCAGCACATATTTTATATTACAACTTTAGAGACTAGTTAGGTTACACAACACTGCCCTGTGCATATTACGCTCCAAGGCGCATATCGCATAGCACGCGCTAGTGCCTGTGCTATCTCGCGCTCTCCAATGAATCTGTCATTGCGCACAATGTATTGCATATTATATTTCACGCCCGGTTCATCTTATATCACACTTTTTGGTGCATAGTTTATACCATACACTATATCTAGTTTTCATTTTCAATCGTGCTCTCAGGACTATGTTCTATATAACACTGTGTTCACCTACCCTTTTCACGGGCATTACATTTTGCGATAGGGGGTGGAGGGTCAGGGGGTGTTTCTGCCAAGTGAGCCCGGAGTCACAGTCACAAACGTCCTCTTCTTCCTGAATAAAAGTGAGATTATGCTGCATACTTGTTCATATTTTAAGTAGTTCGCACAGACACAATGTTTTAAAACCAATAAAGTTCCTAATACCCGCCTTCTCTGAACAGTTAGCTTGCTGCCCCATCCCCCTCCTCCCTATCCTCTGTTGTGTGAATCCATGAACTAGCCTCCTCCCTCCTGCCATGCATGGTCTGATGTGCTGCCACTGCCCTCAATTTAGTATGATGTACCAGTCCACTCCTCCTGCCCTCCATTGCCCAATTCTATGCCCCATCATTGACCTCCTGCTTAAACTCTGTGCTTAGCTTGCTGCCCCTATTCTCCTTCCCCCTGCCCTCCGATGTCTTTGTGCATGCCCCTGCTCCATCCTTTTTGCCCACCATGTTCCATGGACCTGCCACTCCTATCTACTCTGAGTGTTCTGTTGAGCTGCCACTCCCCTCCCACCTGCCTAGCATTGTCAGATGACTGTAACCTGTCCCTGCCACCTCCACCCTGCCTGTCCACATGCCATGCCCCTATCCTCTTCCTCCTGTCCTACATGGTCCATTGCACTGCCACACCCTTCTGCCCTCCCTGGTCTGTTGTGCTGCAACTGCTCCTCCTGCCTGCCCCGTGTGGTCTGTTGTGAGGTCCCTTCCCCTGAACTTTCTTGTCTGTGCACAGGTCCTGACCCTCCCTTCTATCCTCCATCGTCCTTTGTGCATTCCCCTGCACCCTCCTTCTTGCCCATCATAGCCATTGTGCTGCCACTAACCCTCCCACTTGCCATGCATGGTCTTCTGTGCTGCCATGGCCCCTCCCACCTTCCCTGGGTGGTCAGTTAGCTGCCCTCGACCCCCTCCCACCTTCCCTCCATGGTCTGTGTGAATGCCATCACAGTCTCACTGTTGCTCTTCATGGTGTGTCTTGCTTCTAGTGCCCATCCTGCCTGACCTCCATGGCTATCTTGCTGCTCCTGCCCTGCCCCCTTCCCCCAGCCCTCTGTTTACATGTGCAGACCCCTACTCCCTCCCTCCTGGCTTGTCTGTTCCATTGTAATGCCCCTGATCCGTCCCTCCTGCCCTTTATGTTCTGTTATGCTGCAGCTTTCTCTCCTGTCTGTCCATTATGGTCAGCTAGCTACCATTGCCTCTTGCCCCTCTGTTCTCTGTTGTCCATGTGCATGGTCCTGTCCCCTCCCTCTTGCTTTCTATGGATTGTTGTGCTGCACTCCCGTCCTGCATGCCCTGTGTGGTGTATTGTGCTGCTGCAAACCCTGATGCCTGCCCTGCAGGATCAGTTTGGTGCACCTCTCCATGTCCCTCCTGTCCTCTGTTATCCAAGTCCATGTCCCTATCCCATTTCCTTCCATGATCCAATGTACCATACTTGCAAACATTTTGAACTTGGTAAGAGGGAGATTTTGAAAAAAATCTGGGGTATTGATTTTCCCCTTTGAGTTACATTGAAAAAGAGGATATTGTAGACAGGAGACAGTCAAATAAAGCCCATTTGAGCTTAAAAACATTGGACGTTTCCTGGCTGAATCGGGTCTGTTGGCATGTATGGTTGTACTACCATTGCCTCTTCCTTCTGCCCATAATGGTCTATTACATTGCCACAGCCTTGAAGGAGGGTAGATTTTGTATCACAGGGGGCCCCTGGCCCGTTCTGTCCACACCTGAAGTATGAGACCCTTGTCCTTGCCCTGCCAGCCGCATTTGTAGGCCGTATTAAATTGACCAGCGGGTCCTGTGTTGCTATATAATTATCCTGAGACATCCTTACCACTCAGCCAGCATAAAACCCCTGTGTAGGCCCTTCTATTCAATATGTAGGCCTCTTTGTTAAATTGACCATAGCTCTGCAATTTTAGTGTATAGCAGTCTGAAGGCAGGTCAGCGAGGCCTTCTGCTCCAAACTAGTAGCCCCCACCCTACCCGAGTGCTCCGTGCTCGGTATCAAAGTTCAACATCCCCCTGAAGCTGTCGATATACAGTAGGCTGCATCCTGGACTGGTACTTGCTTCCTGGGCAGGTTTCCCGCTTTTAAGGAAGTGGCAACCACAGAGCGTCAAGTTAGGAGAACTGAGAAGATTTTATACATGAATATATTGAATTCCCGTACAATACCCATTATTTTCTGCTTGCTCTATGGAACTTACGATAAGCGATTGGCCTGAGAGACTGACCTTTTCACCCAGTCCATTGTCAGCATTAAGTGGGTAAATGACGAAATGTCTGGTAAAATCTGCAGACGAAGCTTTTGGGTAGCATACGTAGGTAGATGTAGCGTGCAAAGGAGCCCACAAAATGATATAAAAAGGGAGCACCCACAGATATCGAGGGACTACCTCGCCGTCTGTATGTAGGTTAACAGGCTGTACAGGTTTTCCCCAAGAGCTGGGAGCTCTTGTCTTCCTCTGCTTAAAATGTCTTGCTCTGCTTTGCTTGAAGTATCTTATTCTATTTTACCTATATGAAATGTCATGTTATGTTTAACCATTGTTCTCTTTACTTTTGCATTTAAAAGATTTTGTATTGTAATTGCAGGAATGCTTGCTCTAAGAGTAAACGTGAGTGTTCCTAGGTAACATTTTCCTTGGTGTAACTTGTTTCTCATGATGCATTTATAGATGTGTTTTCTCTCTCTCTCTGTCAGTACATTAATTGAGATACAGAGAATATCATGACAGCTGTATGATTATCTGGATTCTGTATTTTGTACTTTATGTCTCTATTCTGCGGTTTCTTTGAAGTTGCATCTTCTCATTAAACTGCCATTGTATTCTGCCTCCAATTCCATGTCTCATATGTCTGTTTTCTTCATTTTTGGAGCAAGCGTTCCTAGGCACCCCGGCTCAAATTAAGGTGCCCCTTTTGTCCCTGACTCACTCTCCTGCTCAGTCCTGTGGTGGCTCCCGGGGCTCTGGGGACCGCCCCTAGCTTCCTTGACCCGTAATAGATCTTCCCTCCAACAGCCTCTCTTGCAAGTCCTGTATTGTTGGTTTGTTGCCCCTGCCCCCCTTTCCACTGCCCTCCATAGTCTGTTGTGCTTCCACGGCCCTTCCTGCCTGCTCAGCGTGGTTAAATTGTTGCCTTTGCACCCTCCTACCTACCTTCAATTTTCAGAGTCCGTGCCCCTGGCCTCTGCCTCTCAACAGTATCCTAATGAACAACTGGATTGCTAACATTCTATATTTATTACAAAAGTGTGGAACGCCTGACATCATCTTGATGTAATCAAAACTGTAATACCTAGAGCATTTCCTTTAGAAATTACATATATGAGAAGGTCTTATTGGCATCAAAATTATGGTTAGTGCTCTAAAAGACTAAAATAAGGACATATTTTCTGAGTTTTCAAATAGCGACAAAGCACTTTTAAATTATTTGTTATCTTTATGTTTTTTTATCCAGTTGACCACTTGATTAAATGTTGCACTTAGGGGAGAGGATGTGGTGTTACTTCCAGAACTGCAGACTTTGCAACTGGGGAACTAGGTTGATGTTTCTGCTTCAGCTCGACATTCTGTGATTCTGGTCAAATCACTTAGTTTCCCCATGTCTACAACCAAAATGAATTTGTTCTTGTGTGATGTAACCAATGCTCATGTAAAGCACTCCAATACCTGACAAGTCTGCACTATATAACACTGCAAAAACACAAAATAATAAGTGTTTTGCACACTTCTGTCATTGGGCTATATTTGGGCTACATCTGGGTGATTTTGGGCTACATTTGGGCTCTTTTGTCTCCGGTGGCCATCTTGGGAGATTTATTTGTTATGAAGTTTCCTAATTTCCTCATGTACTGCAGTCTCCTCAGTAGGAAATGCTTTCAGTTTTTTACTTTGATTCCATCATGAAGGTATTCAGATATGTCACAAATTTGCCATACATTCTGAATGTTAGCACTCTAGTTGCTCATTAGATCACTGTAGTAAAACTACTGTTCACCATGGAAGACTGCTCCTGGTATTAAATGTGCATGTTTCAGTCTGCATGTCAGAATTTTTTAATGAAATAGAAGAGGATTTGAGAAGTCACTCAAAATGTGCCCTCATTTTCTTTCTTCAGCATTAATCATAATTTCTATGGCAAAATGAACCCCCTCATTGTGTTCCTTTTTAAATTAAATTTTTTAAGTGTTACCAGTTTATTCCAATCAAGATGGCTTCAGGTGTGCCATACTTTTGTCATAATGAAGACAGTAAGCGCTCTAGTTGTTTTTAAGAACATTCTGGGACATTCTGTCATTGGGCTATACTTGGGCTACATCTGGGTGATATTTGGGCTACATTTGGGCTCTTTTGTCTCTGGTGGCCATCTTGGGAGACTTCTTTGTTATGAAGTTTCCTAATTTCCTCATTTACTGCAGTCTCCTCAGTAGGAAATACTTTCAGTTTTTTACTTTGATTCCATCAAGAAGGCATTCAGATGTGTCACACATTTGCCATAAATTCAGAATGTTAGCACTCTTTTTGCTCATTAGATCACTGTAGTAAAGCTACTGCTCACCAGGGAAAACTGCTGCTGGTATTGAAAATGCATGTTTCAGTCTGCATGTCAACATTTTTTAATCAAATAGAAGAGGATTTGAGAAGTCACTCAAAATGTGCCCTAATTTTTCTTTCTGCAGCACTAATCATACTTTTTATGGAAAAATGAACCCCCTCATTTTGTTCCTTTTTAAATTAAATGTTTTAAGAGTTACTGTGAGAGGTTGGCCTGATATGTAGTGCTCACTATTCTAGTGATCACTGTGTATCATTCCAAACGACCCTTATTGATGATTGGTTGTAAGTCAACCTTCTAGACCAGCTATCCTAGTAGCGTGGATACGAGCAGTCTTAGGCTAAACTCTAGAGGGCGTGTTAAGCCAGCTGTTAACCATCACATATACCCCTTGAACACCAAGTGAAAGGACACCACACAAGTTGTTATGAAAATAAAAGGATATTTATTTATAACAAGACTACCCTGGCTCTTTATGAGTCAGGGAGCTAAGCACACTACAAAACTCTTAGGAAAATACTTCAGTTGCACAATTTACACAAATGCCCGAGGGGCACGAGAAACCATCTACACTAACAGTGAAATGCGGATGGTTAGAGTCTGGAGGTACTGATTCCGGAGTGTTCCGATCAGTGGGACTAAACGAAAAAGGAACTGGACACTTGTAGAGCGAACCTGCGCTGGAGCACCGAGATGCTCGAGTTACCTAGCCCGGAGGCTGCGGCTGCGTGAAGTTCGGCAAGATGTCGGGAGTCCTCGTGTAGTCTCAGGAGCCTGAAAGAAGAAGTTGCTGGCAGGCGACCAGTGACGATGTTCAGAGCGATCCAAGCCTGGATCGGTGATGAAGGAAACCTAAAAGCAGAGGGGACTCAGTTCTCAACCGCTAGCCAGCGATCGTGTGGGTACCAGGAGGGTACCGGCTGAAGTCACCTCGACCAGGTGAGTGGGTGACGTCGGACTCGGCTGTTCCTCGGACCAGGAGGCGCGGCGGCGACCAGGATGGAGGGCGAGCTGTCCCACGAAGGTGTCTGCTGTCGATGATGCTGGGCCCAGGAAGGGGCAGCGGATCTTGGCAGTGGCAACCCAAGCGGGGGAGTCAAGATGGCGTCGGGAGTGGACCCGGAGGGTCCGGGGTACTCCTCTGTTGAAGGGGAGCAAGAGCCAGTCTGGAGCAACCAGACTAGTGATGAACAAACGTGGTGCGTCGTGAAGAGGGCCACAAGCCGGTCGGCAAGTGGTCGGACAACGCGGTGAACAGCAAGGAGCGGAAGGGCCCCCACGCAGATCCCGTGGATGCTGGGGAGACAGGCTTCGAAGCTGGAGCTGCTCAGGGTTTAGGGCTTCTCAAACCCTAGGTGCACTCACTCGAGGGTCCCTCGGTGGGCGTGCTAGATAAGCGTCGTGCAGGTTCTGAAGATGGCCGGTCCCGCAGGTCTCGTCACACCTACGACTCTCAGCTGGGCTGATGAGGTAGGTAAAAGGTCAGAGATGGCAGGGAACTCGGGTCTCGTCGAGCTGGGCAGTCTGGATCCGTAGGAGAGACTTACAGCAAACCGCAAGCGCTTAGGTGGTGCCTGCTGGTGCAGGGTGGCTACTCCTTAGCCACAAGGGAGAGTCTTCAGAAATAGTCAAGAGTTCCTTTCGTGGAAAGTGGTTCGTGATTCGGAGTTATCCGATTATCTGATTATCCAATTTGGGAAGGGGACGCGCTCCTACCTTTATTCTAAGAAAAGGGGCTGGCCCGTGACTAGGTTCTACCTATGGGTGGAGCCAGGAGGGGGGTGGTTACACCCCTATCCTTTGTCCGGCTTCGCGCCAGCTCAGGGGCTGGTGTGCCCCCGAAACTGGTTTGAGCCGGGCTATGCACAGTGAGCACCGGGGTGCCACTGGCAATCACCTTCCTTTCAGCCCTGCCTACCTGGGATACACAAACCCTGTCTGGGACGGTGCTAACACCGCCCTCGACAGGAAACCCTTTGTCCAAGCTCCCCTTGCTGGAAGGTCCCCCAGCAGCGGGAGGTCAGACTTGTGTCTGGTGGCAGCATCCATTTTGTGATGCTGAGGCTTGAGTCAACTTTAACCGGGGTTCAAGGTTACTTCCATGTCGTGTCCCTCTAAAAGGGGGGAATGCCAACCCCGTCACCAGGACTGGCGAGGGGTTCGCATTCCCATTCGTATGACACCTTACTCGACATGTGTAGGTGATGCGAGGCCAAAGTTAGCAAATAACCGCAAGGATTATAAGGCATTAAAAGTAGTTGGCCCGCGTCACCATGGAACGGCTATTAGGACTTGGTTCCGCAAGCCGTCGACGGGCTCAGCTCGCGCCAGAGCACCGTCCCACATGATTCCCTGCACTCTGCCTTCAGGATTGATAAGGCCTGCTATAGGAGTGACTGATAGGAATCCATGTGTCCATTTTAGGGTTTAGGTGTAGGAATACTACACCTACAGCAACGGGTGATTACACCACGTGGCCCCAGCTGTCGTGCAGCCAGTTGTGTCAGATTTGGGCGGCCATTCCAGGGGTGGCATAATACATGCTTCAGCCCCTGGTAGGCCCTGGGTACACCGATGCCCTGGGTACCTGTGGTAGGCTGAGACAGGGACTGACAAGGCGGCCCAGTTCCAATTAGTGGATGCACCTAACGTACATGTGTGTTAATTTCGAGAGAGAACAGCTAGGCTGTGGGTCTGATTGGCAGGCCCACAGCCGGAGAAAGTCGTAAACCAATGAAGCAAAAGCAAAAAAATCTGGGTGATCATAGGATTGCAGACCCTACTCTCCTACATGACCCCCCCCCAAACTTTGGGACAATAAGCTAACCTTGACCAGGTGAGTCTTCTTGCTCTAAGTGGAAATACCTGGAGAGCCCATCTGCATTGCCATGATCAGTGCCAGGTCTATGCTCCACTGTGAAGTCCATCCCCTGTAGGGAAATGGACCACCTAAGTAGTTTGGGGTTTTCACCCTTCATTTGATTTAGCCACAAGAGGGGCTTATGGTCGGTCTGAATCTTGAAGTGAGTGCCAAACAAGTATGGCCTCAACTTCTTCAGGGCCCAAACCACAGCAAAGGCCTCCCTCTCAATAGCTGACCAATTCTTCTCTCTGGGGGTCAGCCTCCTGCTAATAAAAGCTATGGGCTGGTCATGACCATCAAAATTCAGTTGCGATAGAACAGCTCCCACACCCAGCTCCGAAGCGTCTGTTTGGACAATGAATGGTTTGGAGTAGTCTGGACTCTTTAGGATAGGTGCTGTGCACATGGCCTGCTTTAGGTCATCGAATGCCTTCTGACAGCTTGTTGTCCACTGAACTTTTTTTGGCATCTTTTTACTTGTCAGGTCATTTAGCGGGGTCACAATGGATCCATAATTTCTGACAAATTTCCGGTAATAACCAGTCAGGCCCAAGAAAGCTCGAACCTGAGTCTGGGTGGTTGGAGGAGCCCAGTCCTGGATGGCCTGTATTTTGCTCTCCAAGGGTTGAACCTGGCCTCCACCTACAAGGTGGCCCAGGTATACAACCTGTGTCTGCCCTATCTGGCACTTGGGGGCCTTGATAGTGAGGCCTGCCTTCTGCAGGGCCTCTAACACTTTCCTCAGGTGGACCAGGTGATCCTCCCAGGTGGAGCTAAAGACAGCGATATCGTCCAGATACGCCGCACAGAAGTCGTCCAACCCAGTGAGAACTCGATTCACCAGCCTTTGGAAGGTGGCAGGTGCATTTTTCAAACCAAAGGGCATTACCACGAACTGATAATGCCCACCCGGGGTAGAAAATGCTGTTTTGGGCTTGGCCTCCTCAGCTAACCTGATTTGCCAATACCCAGCTGTCAGGTCAAACGTACTTAAGTAATTGGCCGAGGCCAACCGGTCGATAAGTTCGTCTGCTCTTGGTATCGGGTGGGCGTCAGTCTTAGTGACCGCATTGAGACCTCTGTAGTCCACGCAAAACCTCATCTCTTTCTTACCGCCCTGGGTGTGAGGTTTCGGCACGAGCACTACGGGACTAGCCCAGGGGCTGTCCGAGGGTTCAATGACTCCCAGCTCCAACATTTTCTGCACCTCTGTCTTGATGCAGTCTCTGACATGATCAGGCTGCCGATAGATTTTACTCTTTACGGGCAGACTGTCCCCAGTGTCGACCTCATGGGTACACCACTTGGTCTGACTGGGTGTCAGAGAGAACATATGTCGAAAGGATTGAAGAACCTGTTTACAATCCTCTTGTTGATGTCCAGAGAGGCTGCCACAAAAGACAACACCATCTACTGATCCATCGTCAGGGTTCTGAGAGAGCAGGTCTGGGAGAGGGTCACTCTCCTCCTCCTGTCCCTCATCTGTGGCCATGAGCAAGCCCATGCCCTCCCTGTCGACATATGCCTTGAGCCTGTTTACATGGAGCACCCTGTGGGGGCTCCGGGGAGTTCCCAGGTCTACCAAGTAGGTGACCTCTCCCTTCTGCTCAATGATCGTGTGGGGCCCAGACCATTTGTCTTTGAGTGCTGCTGGGGCCACTGGCTCCAGCACCCACACCTTCTGTCCAGGCTGGTACACAGTCAGAACAGCCTTTTGGTCGTGCCAAGCTTTCTGTAATTCTTGGCTCGCCTCCAGGTTTTTAGACGCCTTTTCCATGTACTCCGCCATCCGCGAGCGGAGACCGAGCACATAGTCCACAATGTTTGATGCCGGCTTTCTGAGAGGTCTCTCCCATCCTTCCTTTACCAAACAAAGGGGTCCCCTTACAGGATGTCCGAACAGAAGCTCAAAAGGGCTGTAGCCAACCCCCTTCTGCGGGACCTCTCTGTAGGCGAACAAGAGGCAGGGTATCAGGACATCCCATCTCCGCCGAAGCTTTTCAGGTAGTCCGTGAATCATCCCTTTTAGGGTCCGGTTGAATCTCTCAACCAGCCCATTGCATTGTGGGTGATAGGGGGTGGTGAACTTGTAGTTGACACCACATTCCTTCCACATAGCAGTCAGATATCCCGACATGAAGTTTGCACCTCTGTCTGAGACGACCTCCTTAGGGAAGCCCACTCTGGAGAACACTCCAAGTAGGGCCCGTGCCACCACAGGTGCTGTAGTGGTCCTAAGGGGAATAGCTTCAGGATACCTGGTGGCGTGGTCCACCACCACCAGTATAAACTTGTGCCCTGATGCTGTCTGGGGTTCCATTGGTCCGACAATGTCGATCCCCACTCGTTCAAAGGGTACCCCCACCACTGGTAGTGGTATGAGGGGGGCCTTTGTCGTGCCACCTGACTTACCACTGGCTTGGCAAGTGACACAGGAGCGGCAAAACTCCTTCGTATCTTCGGACATGTGGGGCCAGTGAAAGTGTGGAACAATTCTGTCCCAAGTCTTATTCTGGCCTAAGTGACCTGCAAGGGGAATCTCGTGGGCCAAGGTGAGAAGGAAACCTCTCAGAGACAAGGGGATGACCAGCCTCCTGGTCGCACCAGGTTTGGGGTCTCTTGCCTCGGAGTACAGGAGTCCATCGTCCCAGTACACTTTGTGGGTACCTGTGGCGTTCCCTGCAGCCTCAGCAGCGGCCTGCTGTCTGAGGGGTTCAAGTGAGGGGCAGTCTAACTGTGCCTTCCCCAGGTCTTCCCTGGAGGGTCCCCCTGAGCCCAGAAACTCAACCTGACCAGGTTCAAGCTCTTGCGGCTCAGTTTCCCTCAGTTCTTTAAGGTCAGCCTCCTCGGAGACTTGATCCACGACCTGGGGCAAGGGGGAAGGCGAAGCCTTACCCTTACTGCTCCTTTTCTTGGAAGGTGTCTGGTCCGTTCTTCCAGGATCCAGCACCTGTTCAGTGGGGCATCTTTTGGCCTGTGACCTGGTCACAGCAAGGACATGTGCTGGCAAGCCTAACATCTCCATGTGAGTCCTCTGCTCCACTTCTGACCATTGTGACGTTTCCAAATCATTGCCCAACAGACATTCTACGGGGAGGTCTGAACTAACCACAACCTTTTTCGGGCCACTTACCCCTCCCCAGGAGAAATCAACAACTGCCATACTGTGATTGGTAGTGACGTTGCTGGCATTGGTCACTAGGTAACTGTTACCTAGCATGATCTGTCCAGGGTCCACGAAGTTAGGCGTCACCATGGTGACACTGGCACACGTGTCCCTGTAGGCCTGAGCCACTCTTCCATTTATCAAAGGTGTCTGTCTGTATTTGCCCAAAGTATTGGGACTGGCGTCAGGGGACATGTCCATATCCCCTGTACAGACAAGGACGGCCTGAGTGAGCGTGCCGACTAAGTCGTCACTCCCCTCGGTTCCCAAGGTTAACCCAACTAATGCCCTGGGAGGCGCACTACCACTGCTGACTGTACTAGGGGGTGCAGGTGCCTTAGGGGCTGCAGTGGCAGGAGTTTGCCCTCCTTTCTTGGTGCACTCACTAAACCAGTGAGTCTTACTTTTACAGTATTGGCACCACCTTTTTGACTGGCCTTCTTGAGTCTTCTTCTTCTGTGAAGCCTGACCCCCACCCTCTTTGGTTTGTTGGGGACCTGTCGAAGACTTCTGGTCATTTTGTTCGTTCTTGTTACCCTTTTGGTCTGCTTTCTTCTGACCACCCTGGTTCTGATTCTGGTTCTGCTTGACCCTTGTTCTGACCCATCTGTCTGCCTTCTTTCCCAATTCTTGGGGAGAGGTCAGATCCGAGTCGACAAGGTGCTGATGCAACAATTGGTTCTGACAGTTGTTTAAAATCTGTTCTCGCATGATAAGATTGTACAATCCTGTGTAATCAGTAACCTTGCTACCCAGCAACCAGCCTTCCAAAGCCTTAGTGGCACAATCGACAAAGTCAGCCCAATCCTGAGACTGAATTTTCTGGGTGTCCCGGAACAGCACCCGGTACTGTTCCGTGGTTAAGCCGAACCCATAAATCAGTGTGTTCTTCAGGACTTGGTAGTTGTTAGCATCCTCAGCTCTTGTAGTGAGGAGCTTGTCCCTTCCTTTACCTTCAAAGGAAAGCCACAGTATAGCTGCCCACTGACTTGGGGGGACGCACTGGACAGTGCAGGCCCTCTCCAAGGCAGTTATCCACTTGTGGATGTCGTCTCCTTGTTTAAAGGGGGGCACTATTTTACTCAGGTGTCTAGTGTCTATACCCCTGTCTTTCTCTCTATTGAGAATGCTGCCACCAGTGGGATCTAACCCACTTAATTTCTGCTCTCGGGCCAAGGCAAGTCTTTCTTTGGCGAGGGCAAGTTCTTCCCGCTCGATCCTCAGATTGACCTCCCGCATCTTCGCTTCATGCTCCCTCCTCTGAGGGGAAGTCATTCCTCTCTGAGAAGATGCCTGAGAGACATGTGTATGAACCGATCTGCCAGAGCCTCTGGAGAGAGACCTAGCTCGTCCGTTCCCAAGGTTAAGCCTGCTTGAGCGTGGGCCCGGGGCTCCCCCAGTTCCATTCTCATGCCTGCTTAAGTTGGTCCTTGTAAGCCTGCCGACTACCACTGGACCTTTGTCTGCCTCGTCTCCCGATAACTCGTCCTCGTCCTCCTCCTCTGTGTGGGGGTCGAGGTCCGGGTCACCGAGGGTTCCCTCTAAGGGCGGCATGTTCCCATCTGCACTGGGGGGACCTGTGTTAGAGGACCTCCTAGCATCGTACGCCTCTAAGAGACCTATCAGTATTGCGATGGTAGGGTTAGAACCCTGGTTTAGCTTCCTGGAGGCACACAGTTGTCGCATCTCCTTGAAGCTAAGAGTTGCATATCGTGACACGACCTGTGGAGGGTCACTGACCACTAAGGGAGTCTGCGAAGACTCTCCGTGGATCGACATGCTTTTCTAGTGAGGTGTAAGTGTTGCACCTACCTACACTATGGGTTTACCTACTGATCCCTTGCTAAGAGTTGTAGTCAGGGTGTGCTAAGCCCTGTTACACTACAACAGCCGGTTCAGTAGAACTCGGAGTATTCTAAGTTAAGTTATATGTACCTGGGTACTTATGTGATCTTTCACTGCGATATTCTTAGGATACGTGTGTGGTAAAACAACAGCAAGCTCAAATCCCAACCGCTGCTCACCAATGTGAGAGGTTGGCCTGATATGTAGTGCTCACTATTCTAGTGATCACTGTGTATCATTCCAAACGACCCTTATTGATGATTGGTTGTAAGTCAACCTTCTAGACCAGCTATCCTAGTAGCGTGGATACGAGCAGTCTTAGGCTAAACTCTAGAGGGCGTGTTAAGCCAGCTGTTAACCATCACATATACCCCTTGAACACCAAGTGAAAGGACACCACACAAGTTGTTATGAAAATAAAAGGATATTTATTTATAACAAGACTACCCTGGCTCTTTATGAGTCAGGGAGCTAAGCACACTACAAAACTCTTAGGAAAATACTTCAGTTGCACAATTTACACAAATGCCCGAGGGGCACGAGAAACCATCTACACTAACAGTGAAATGCGGATGGTTAGAGTCTGGAGGTACTGATTCCGGAGTGTTCCGATCAGTGGGACTAAACGAAAAAGGAACTGGACACTTGTAGAGCGAACCTGCGCTGGAGCACCGAGATGCTCGAGTTACCTAGCCCGGAGGCTGCGGCTGCGTGAAGTTCGGCAAGATGTCGGGAGTCCTCGTGTAGTCTCAGGAGCCTGAAAGAAGAAGTTGCTGGCAGGCGACCAGTGACGATGTTCAGAGCGATCCAAGCCTGGATCGGTGATGAAGGAAACCTGAAAGCAGAGGGGACTCAGTTCTCAACCGCTAGCCAGCGATCGTGTGGGTACCAGGAGGGTACCGGCTGAAGTCACCTCGACCAGGTGAGTGGGTGACGTCGGACTCGGCTGTTCCTCGGACCAGGAGGCGCGGCGGCGACCAGGATGGAGGGCGAGCTGTCCCACGAAGGTGTCTGCTGTCGATGATGCTGGGCCCAGGAAGGGGCAGCGGATCTTGGCAGTGGCAACCCAAGCGGGGGAGTCAAGATGGCGTCGGGAGTGGACCCGGAGGGTCCGGGGTACTCCTCTGTTGAAGGGGAGCAAGAGCCAGTCTGGAGCAACCAGACTAGTGATGAACAAACGTGGTGCGTCGTGAAGAGGGCCACAAGCCGGTCGGCAAGTGGTCGGACAACGCGGTGAACAGCAAGGAGCGGAAGGGCCCCCACGCAGATCCCGTGGATGCTGGGGAGACAGGCTTCGAAGCTGGAGCTGCTCAGGGTTTAGGGCTTCTCAAACCCTAGGTGCACTCACTCGAGGGTCCCTCGGTGGGCGTGCTAGATAAGCGTCGTGCAGGTTCTGAAGATGGCCGGTCCCGCAGGTCTCGTCACACCTACGACTCTCAGCTGGGCTGATGAGGTAGGTAAAAGGTCAGAGATGGCAGGGAACTCGGGTCTCGTCGAGCTGGGCAGTCTGGATCCGTAGGAGAGACTTACAGCAAACCGCAAGCGCTTAGGTGGTGCCTGCTGGTGCAGGGTGGCTACTCCTTAGCCACAAGGGAGAGTCTTCAGAAATAGTCAAGAGTTCCTTTCGTGGAAAGTGGTTCGTGATTCGGAGTTATCCGATTATCTGATTATCCAATTTGGGAAGGGGACGCGCTCCTACCTTTATTCTAAGAAAAGGGGCTGGCCCGTGACTAGGTTCTACCTATGGGTGGAGCCAGGAGGGGGGTGGTTACACCCCTATCCTTTGTCCGGCTTCGCGCCAGCTCAGGGGCTGGTGTGCCCCCGAAACTGGTTTGAGCCGGGCTATGCACAGTGAGCACCGGGGTGCCACTGGCAATCACCTTCCTTTCAGCCCTGCCTACCTGGGATACACAAACCCTGTCTGGGACGGTGCTAACACCGCCCTCGACAGGAAACCCTTTGTCCAAGCTCCCCTTGCTGGAAGGTCCCCCAGCAGCGGGAGGTCAGACTTGTGTCTGGTGGCAGCATCCATTTTGTGATGCTGAGGCTTGAGTCAACTTTAACCGGGGTTCAAGGTTACTTCCATGTCGTGTCCCTCTAAAAGGGGGGAATGCCAACCCCGTCACCAGGACTGGCGAGGGGTTCGCATTCCCATTCGTATGACACCTTACTCGACATGTGTAGGTGATGCGAGGCCAAAGTTAGCAAATAACCGCAAGGATTATAAGGCATTAAAAGTAGTTGGCCCGCGTCACCATGGAACGGCTATTAGGACTTGGTTCCGCAAGCCGTCGACGGGCTCAGCTCGCGCCAGAGCACCGTCCCACATGATTCCCTGCACTCTGCCTTCAGGATTGATAAGGCCTGCTATAGGAGTGACTGATAGGAATCCATGTGTCCATTTTAGGGTTTAGGTGTAGGAATACTACACCTACAGCAACGGGTGATTACACCACGTGGCCCCAGCTGTCGTGCAGCCAGTTGTGTCAGATTTGGGCGGCCATTCCAGGGGTGGCATAATACATGCTTCAGCCCCTGGTAGGCCCTGGGTACACCGATGCCCTGGGTACCTGTGGTAGGCTGAGACAGGGACTGACAAGGCGGCCCAGTTCCAATTAGTGGATGCACCTAACGTACATGTGTGTTAATTTCGAGAGAGAACAGCTAGGCTGTGGGTCTGATTGGCAGGCCCACAGCCGGAGAAAGTCGTAAACCAATGAAGCAAAAGCAAAAAAATCTGGGTGATCATAGGATTGCAGACCCTACTCTCCTACAGTTACCACTTTAATCCAAGCAAGATGGCTTCAGGTGTGCCATACGTGTATCATAAGTAGGGCTGTTAGCGCTCTAGTAGTTCTTTGGAACACTCTGGGAAGCTGCAGTAGAACACAAAGGAATCAACTGACAGTCTCTGCCCTTGTTGGATGTACATGTTTTACTGAGAATGTCAGACTTCATTCTCACATGACTGAGAAAGATAATGTGAATTTACAGAAAATAAGCTCTCAGTTTAGCTTATAGATCACCTTCCAAACCTCTGTGGTAAAAGCATGAGTAAATATTTTTCTCTCAATCATGATATCCCAGCAGAAGGCTTTTTCACATGGTGAAATCACCTTAGAACATACCACAATTCCTAAAATGAGTATGGTACCATCAACAAATGATTTATAATGTAACTAAAGTCTTAAAACCTTCTATTAACTGCAATGCTTTTTAATGAGGTGCTATCATGTATATTGGTCCCAAGATGGCTGCCAACACTTCTTGGATGAAGTGCTGACAGCCAATCAGATCTCAGGACGAGATGTGTGGTTAGGCTCCGCCCACATATATATATGCTTTTAAATGCTATTTTCTCAGGAAATACTGAACAGATTTACACCAGACCTGCAAAAGGCACTTCCTTGACCTTATGGCTACCTCTCTGCCAAATTTCAAGGAATTCTGTTCAGCCGTTCGGGCTGTAGCTGTGTCTAAAGGTCCTATGGAAAAATGCATGGGAAAAACGCGTTTTGGGACCCCCCTTTTATCTCAGCCCCCGCTTGACGAATCACCCCGAGACTTTCAGGGTAGGAGCGGAGCGCAGCACCCCACCTATTTTGAAAATTTTGCGAGGATTCGTCGACCGGCGCCAAAGTTATTCAAAATA
The DNA here is from genome assembly GCF_964204655.1 of Triturus cristatus. Classification (NCBI taxonomy): domain Eukaryota; kingdom Metazoa; phylum Chordata; class Amphibia; order Caudata; family Salamandridae; genus Triturus; species Triturus cristatus. The sequence continues at coordinate 202,997,073 of NC_140593.1, forward strand.
GAATGTTGCGGTTTTCCTATGGAAACAGGGTCCTAACTATAACTACCTACTGGCGACCGCCAGTAGGTAATATATATATATATATATATATATATATATATATATATATATATCGAAGAAACCACAGAGCCCAACTTCGTCTTGTTTCCATAAAGACATTTATTCATCTGAATGCGTGGCAGCGTTTAAAACACTTCTCAACACCTACGCGTTTCGGCGTCATGCCTTCTTCACAGGTGAGTGTTATTTATTTAAAGTCACAGTGGTAATTTGGAACCCCAGTGGTCACATGGCCTTCTACAAAAACTTCGGGCCCCAGAATGCACTTGTAACTGTTGCAGTACGATATGGCAAAAGTTCAATATGTGCTTAATAGCGTGATTTCTGCTGCTAAAGTCTCGTATAAAATTCTTGCCTTTACAGTGCACCCTTGAAATGAAAAGCACAGTGCTGGTAGCTGCCATGCTTAAAGTACATACTTGGAATGCAAAGTTTCCAAAGGGAGGGTGTCGCCTCCCTCATCTCCCTTTCTCTTTCAATCTCACAATCCCAAATTGCCGTGGAAATCCTAAGGCTGGTGCGAGTTGAAAAAGCGGGTCATGCCCCCTCCATTTGATGCTCTCACAGAGGCTCCAGTTTGCTGGGGGCCCCAACCCTGCAGGGCGGGCTCTATATATATACCTCTGAAATTGGTTCACTTCCCAGAACAAACGGGGAACACAGCGGGTCTGCAGGGATTACTGATTTATTTCTTGTGGCATGATGTGTTTCAGCTAGTTTGCCTTTTTCAAATGTTGTCGATCACCAGGTGCTCGTTCTGTGAGTTTAGAATGAGCCTGCTGCTTTACTCCCATTGGAGGAAACCTTTTGATCCTAAAAAGCGACTCAACATATACAGCTCATCCTACAAATCCTAGAACATCGGGAATCAAGTAAATATGTTCATATTATATGTAACATTCATCACTAAACAGAAATGTTTGATATATGTATTAAGAAAAGATTCAAAAAGCCTATAAATCAATAACATACATAAATAAGAAACCTAATAATTAAAGAATGGCAATGAAACATTGATTTTAACAGTTTTACATAAAGGTATGTTAAAAATAATTTTGGAAATTATACATTTTGTTTCAATTTTTTTTCAATACAGTAACATATAAAATATATTGAATGACTTTAAACTGTTTACAACACATGTTTAGACCTTTACAATAATTTATAAATGAATCCATATAAAATATACATTGACCGCTGCAGATTTTATTTAACTGCTGCCCTTTTCTTATGTATCATCTGGCTGCATGACCGCCATTTCGATTATTCAAGCTCTCGGTGTGATTAAGACAGGTGAGAGGCACAGCAAGAAAATATATTTATTTTTTAAAAGAAAGCAGTTAAGGGCCCATTAGGATGGCGGGCGTAGGCACCACCTCGGTGCTGGTGGAAAATGTCATTTTCCGCACGCCAGCAGCGGTCCTTACGCCCGCCATATTACAATGGGCAAACATAGCCCATTTCCCGTACGCCTCGGTGCGACGTGAACTGCCATAAAAATGTGCCTGCCAACGTGGCAGTAGGAGCCATAGAGACCCACCGGCGTGCGGAATGACGTCCCTACTGCCGTACAAATCAGGATGCCCCAAACAGCCCGTTACACCGCAGCGGAGAAACCACCCAACCAGAGACGGCGGAAGCACGACAGCGCACACAACCACAACACACAACTCCAGAGCAGATATACAGTTATACGGTTCCTGTCCACACCAGACACTCTTGTGGGGACAGGAACACATCCACAAGTGTGCCACACATGTCACCAATGTCACTTAATCACCCCTCCGCATACAGGTCACCCATCAACCGTGAAATCAATGCAATGTCCCGGTCCCGTCACCGCAGCAGTGAAGATGCGGGAAAATATGCACACAATGTAGTAGGCAGGGCCAGCACCAGGCATGAACAGTCCACAAAGATCATAGGGCCACACCTCCACTCTCCACACACTAGGCCCCCCACACCCATTAGGGGACATGCTGTGTGACCCTCCTGTGCTCCCCCTGCACAATTAACTAGCCAGGTGAACCCAGACTCTGCACCACACACAACAAACAACCAGGGAGATAGTCTCAGCAGGTGGGGCTGCAGAGGAGCACATGGCACAGAAGCTCAGGCCCGGGGCAACCCCCCCCCCACACCCACACTCCACTAATTTCAAGCAAACTGAGTCCAATCACAAAATGAACACTCACACTGAATATGAACACTCCCCCAACTGTATACATTGCCTGTCAAGTTACCTAGACACACCCCACACTGATACACAGCCACATACACATACCAGATGTTAGCAGCTATGGAGGACAAGAAATGGTCAAGACACAAGTGAGGTTGACAGTGATGGGAAGACAAGAAGCTAGCCACAATGCATGTGTACATCACATGCAAGAGAAGGAACATATCACAACACACTTAGGCCAACAAATCACACATGGTTGGCACAGTGAGTGAAATTAAACCACATTGACCTCTGTGCCACAACTCAGGGATACAGCAAGGCAAGGCTAGCCATGCATAGGCACAGGGATGATAGAAAGTGTCTGAAGTCAAACAGTGATCAGCCACACATCGGTATCTACTAACTTGACATGTCATCGGCACGACACACAGGGCCCATTGACACACTCCATGACTGTCAAACACAAGTTGGATCCTTCACACATACCCCTCCTCCACCCACCTCACACCTGCACCACTCAACACCAGTGTCAAACACACATAATGGTGCTAATAATGTCCTGTAACTATGCTGACAAACCATCACACTCCCTGGGGGCCATCCACAAACATCACACACACTCAGGGATGCCTGACCCAATGCTGGAACAAAAACAAATAGTCAAACACAAAACTCACAAACAATATACACACAACTCCAAAAAGACCAGACATGTACAGACAAACAGTGGAAAGGCAATGGGAACCCAGACAGAACAGGAGTACACAACATCATCCCTCAGGACCAATGCACATACCCCAACACAGACAAGAAGTGCATCATCTCAAAACAATCATCGACACAAACTGGGAGAAATGGGCCAATAAGAAAACACAGACAGACATACCACACCACCCATTAAGTCAACATGGTGTAATAGTGTACCACATGCATGCTCATGCACAATCGTGACAAGTGACATGTCAAATATAAGAGGAGAAACCACCAAGGTGCACTCCAAACAAGCCCAGGTACAAGAATACCCCTAAGTGCATTTGACAGACATACAAGTATTGAACACTACACTTGCACACACATCTGAATGTATCACAATGCACAAAGAACTCACACACAATGACATACAAATAGAACATCACACACAGAGCATCTGTCAGCTGTAAGACACAACATAGGCCAAACACTGCACACATCCACATCAAACACACAAAAGATGCACATGCCAATCCATCACATTGCAAACACAGCTGTACATCAGGGGATGCACACCAGGCAATTACAAGGCAATATACACTCACAGCACTGCATGCACAACAAGCAGTGTGTGCACACCAACCAAACCAGTTGCACACAGATCTGAGTGCCACACCATGAACCCCACAACACAAATCACCACAGCACACACACAACATCACACTCAGGAAGGGAAGAAATACATCAGCAAACACACATACAGCTCCACATCACCCACAGATGCACAAGTCTGGGACACCCAGGTGCAAACAACATGAACAGAGGACTGTGCTTCCCAAACATCTGCACTGTACATGAGCAAACCTGATTGCAAACTAGTACAAGAAAATCACACATAACCAATTGGGAAACTGTCCTGAGTGGCACATTGGTCCTGTGCACAGATCAGCACCACAAAGCATAGTGTAGCAAATGAAGTGGTGGGGAGGCATACACACTGGCAATCCAGGGGATAGCTGAGAGCTGAGTGAATTGGTGTGTATGTCAGTAGTGGACACGTCAGGAGTGCACCATACACAAATAGATGGAGTGCTCACTCACAATGGGTAGGCATCAGAAGCACAGATAGGGGATGGTATAACTCCACATCCCACACGCCATACGGGAGCCAAAAATCTCCACGTAACAGCAATGCATGCGAAAGCGCACCCACAATGTCAGTGTGGCTGAGCAGGTCTGCACAGTGAGCACAAACAGCATCAAGAGACATAGCTGATCAATAAAACACAACACTGACTTGCCAGTCACACACTCTGCATACTCACAATTGGCACCAAAAAGTAGGTATACCCCAGAAGTGCACAGACACACCCACACGCTGCACAGTGCACAACCTACAACTCCCACATGTGCACACAATCACAAGCACAGGGCTGACTAATAAAACTAACAGGCACTCAACTCCTGGGTGACATCCACCCTACTGACAAAGTCACACCCTCCACACTGCACACTTCATGACCACCCAAGTGCACACATCGAAATTTACCCATGTGACTAGGATGACTGGCCATCACACGATCACTACACACCAACACTGCTATTCACACATCAAGAAAGATCACACAGACCTGATGGACCCTAGCCAGCCTGCCTGCAATCCTGTGGATAGAATACCACTCTGTGCTGGCAGTGCATCCAAACATGACATGTGTACAATTTAGCTAACCTGACCATAGAATCATTATGATAACAGTAGTTCATCACAAACAACCATCATTGCACCGCCAAGCCTCAGAGTCAAGAAGAACAAAAGTGCCTGACACCTCTGCCAAACCCTGAAAAAGTGAACCAAGCCATTGGCAATGTTGAAGTGGCATACAGCGCATGTGTCACATTAAACCATACCCACACAGAAAACCCTTTATTTAGCAAGGACACTGACAAAGCAGACAACAGGAGTAACTGTCTTTATTACATATTACACAGATAGGCATCAAAAGTAGACAAGAGCAAGACCAGTGGCCAGTACAAAGTGCAAAGTAGGTACATGAGATCCTGCTCAGGGAATGGGCAAACATAGGCATGAACAGCAAGGCCAGAGGCCAGTCCAAAGTGCAGAGTAGGTACATGAGATCCTGCGCAGGGAATGGGCACACAGGAATGAACTGCAAGGCCAGTGGCCAGTCCAACGTGCATAGTAGGTACATGAGATCCTGCACAGGGAATGGTCAAACACAGTAATGAACAGCAAGGCCAGTGGCCAGTCTAAAGTGCAGAGTAGGTACATGAGATCCTGCATAGGGAATGGGCAAACACAGGAATGTCAACGAAAATGCATGAAGAAAACTTCCTGCTGGTGTGAGCACTGTAGACACAGCAAACGTGTTGCTATACAATTTAAACAAATGAGTGAATTCAATTATCAAGGCTCATGAAGATCTTCAATGTTTCTAAGTTTTTATTGCATTCTATCTCTGCTAATGCACTTCAATTAGAATCACAATGTTCTGTGAAAACGAACAGAATCCATAGCTGACGTAAATTCAACAGAACCCAATGCATTTCGGGTCAAATGCGGACCCTTCATCAGGGGTCAATATTCCATGCTACAAAAAACAAACAAAAGAAGCAATTCAACTGCATTGTCCTCATAACCCAAAGACTTGATAATTTACAATTGCTGTACGAGAAAATCTTTCTCTCTATGACATACCAAAATGTGTACATTAGTTAGCTGAAAATGTGCAAGGGCGAAAAACAGACAAGAAAAAAGATAAAAGATAAAAGATCATGCTACTTCGGTGAAAACAAAGCGTGACCGATTGGCTCGGTGGAAAACAGTTGCTCTAATGTGAAAAAAGATGGCGAAGAGTAAAGTGATTGTGCCCAAACTCATGGCTAAACTCATAGTTATGCAGTTTAACTGTGGCTAACCACCTCACCCAGTTTAACAAATTTGCTCCGCAAGTTAATTAAGATACGCTAAGGTTTTCAACCGTGCGTGTCACACTCACCAAGTCTGTAAATGATGCATGGTTACTCAGCCAAGGTTGGGTGCGTGACGTGCTCAACGTCACCATTTAAAAAAATGGGTCAATGAAAATAGAAAGCGGATCACCGTGATGAATACTAAACATAAAAAACAGACTCGGGTGCTGTGGTGAATGCTAAACATAGAAAACAAACTCGAGTACAGACAAATAACGAAATAGTTTTTGAAATACAACCTAGAAACAATACACAATTGGTTAAGTGCAGCATATAAAATATATCACATATGATTTTATAGAAAACAACTGTATTCAATCCTATCATTTAATCCAATAGGTTGGAGAGATTGTAATTTTTTAGTCCAAAAGAATTCAGAGCGTGCTAATGATTTAGCAGGATCACACTCTCCTGTAGGTTTCTGCGATTCAAGAATGGTGAAACGTAGTTGCGCAATGTTATGTCTTGCGTCTTTCCAATGCATTGCGACTGTGGATTTTTCATTCATCAAGCGAATGTTACTCTTGTGTTCACCTATTCGTGTCTTTACTTTTCTTTCAGTTCGACCTACATAGATCTTGTCACATGGACATTTCAAGGCATAAATTACATTTGTGGTATCGCAAGTGCTTGAGTGTTGTAGATTGATTTTATGACCTTTGGTTGGATGATAGAAGACAGCGCCTGTCATCACATTATTACAGTGAATGCAGTTCATACATTTTTGCATGCCTTTAAATGCCTTTTTGGGAATCGTTGGATGTTTTGACAATAGTTCTTTAAGGTTCTTGGATCTCTGCATGGCAAAAATTGGAGGCTGTGGAAACAAACTAATGAGATCTGGTTCAGTTTTTATAATGTCCCAATGTTTTAAGATGGTAGATTTGATCAAGGTGGATTGTGTTGAATGTTTCAGAACACAAATAGGACGGTGAGTTTGCAGTTTCTCTGTGGGTTTCAGTAATTCAGTCCGATCTATGTTTTCCAATCTTCGGCAACTTTGGTCAAGAATGTTATCTGGATATCCTCTCTTCCGGAATTTGTTAGAAAAATTGTGAATGATCTCTCTCGTGTCTTGAGAGTCAGAAGTTATTCTCTTAAGTCGGATGAATTGGGAATACGGCAAATGTTTTTTGAGAGCAAATTGATGAAAGCTGCTGAAATGCAAACTATTGTTTCTGTCTGTAGCTTTGATATATACATTGGTTTTGATGTGTCCTTCATGAATTTGTATTAAAACATCCAGAAAATTAATTTGAGATTTATTGATCGAGTGAGTGAATTTAATGCGATCATGAATTTGATTGAGATCACCAATATTGTCTTCCAAAATTCTCGGATCACCTTTCCAAATTATCAATATGTCGTCAATGTAACGCTTATATAAAATCAGATGTTGAGACCATGATTCATTGTTCAAAATATGTTCGTGTTCAAATTTAGACATAAAGATATTGGCATATGTGGGTGCCCCCGTAAATCCCATCGACGTGCCAGTGTTTTGGGCGTAGAATGTACCTTTCCATTCAAAATAACTATGAAACAGCGCGAAATGGAGAAGTTCTATAAGAAATATTTTTTCTGCCTTGATGTCACTGTTCTATAATAATGCCCATTCAATAGCCTCTAATCCATCCTTGTGTGGTATCGATGTATACAAAGCAGTAACATCCACTGTGCATAAGTGCCAATCATTGATGTACTCAAGATTCAAGTTTTGGAGAGTGTTCAAAAGATCAGTAGTGTCTTTAAGATACGTTGTTTGATGTTGTACAATTGGCTGTAGGAAGTGATCCAGGTATTTACCAATGGGTTCAGATATTTAGCCGCATGCTGACACTATTGGTCGAAAGGGTGGTTTTGTCAAGTTTTTATGGATCTTGGACAACATGTATAGTTTTGGGCGTCTAGGATATGTGGTGTACAGGAATTTCATCGTCTTCTGGTTAATCCAACCCATTTCAGATGCTCGTGTGAAAATTTGCTTAAGAAGACTTTGGTAGCTTAAAGTGGGATCTTGGTCCAGTCTTGTATATGTATCACTGTCAGTAATATGTTCCATGACACTTTGTTCGTAAAAATCTGTGTCAAGGACCACGATTGCTCCTCCTTTGTCAGCTTTTGAAAAAGTCAAAACTTGGTTGTTTGATAATTGCTTGAGAGTGCTCCATTCTTTATTGCTGAAATTATGTTTGATTTTCTTACTGAAATTAATTTTATTCATATCAGCTTTAACCAATCTTTCAAAGGTGTCAATCGATTTGTGTGAGATTGGAGAACAAAACGAGCTTTTAGGTCTGAACTCTTTGAGCGAGCTTTCTTCCATTTCAAGTGTAGGAGATTCAAGAGTGCTGAAAAAGTATTTCAGTTTAAGACTTCTGACAGATTTTAAAAAAGCAATTTCACTCTCTGCAATGTTGCTTTGATACGTAGGTACAAATGATGTGCCTTTGTTCAAAACTGCTATTTATGCTGTGGTTAAATCGATTTTAGAAATGTTAACAACTAAGTTGCTCTCGTTTTGCTGCGAAGAGGTCTCTTTTCTGTTTCGTTGGTAGGCGTTTTTTCTTTTGCTTCTCCTGGTTTTTCGGGTTGCTGGTTGGCTGCCGGACTGATGTCTAAAAAAGACGTCTTTTTGCTGCGTGTACCGCCTGATGTGCTTGGTTGAGTATCGGTTTGAGTTACAGATATATGTGCAGGTGGTCTATTCTGGGCCAACTCTGTATCAGAAACGACACTCTCTTCAGAAGATCCTGTTTTTTGTTGCGGTCTCTGCCATCTGCGTTGATTGTACACCTCAGCCCAGGTGTAAACTTCGTAACCCTCTGGGGATTCTTTTGGATTTATGATACTGAATCAAGGTGGTTGCATGTAATCTCTGATTGATCTCTTTGCGACTCAAATACTCAAGTTGTTTTAGCAATTGTGTGGTGGTCGATGTCTGAGGACTGAAGAGTCTTGCTTCTTGGATTAGGTCATATATTTCTGACGCTGCTTCTGAAGAAAATGCTAGAGTATCTGCTTTATTTGATGTAAGCGAAGCAATTTCTGCAAATAAAGCAGATACTCTAGCATTTTCTTCAGAAGCATTCTTGAGTATTTGAGTCGCAAAGAGATCAATCAGAGATTACATGCAACCACCTTGATTCAGTATCATAAATCCAAAAGAATCCCCAGTGGGTTACGGATCGCTCTCAAACCTATGTTATGCAAGACCAATAAACTATTTATGGAAAGATGGTACCAGATTTTAAATAAATGTTCACTGGACCTCATTCTCCTCATTGTCGAAGAGCTATCAAACATACTTAAAACGTTGGAAGCAGAAATAACCCAAATCCAAGAAGAGATATCAAAGAAAGACACCGAAAATTGGGATGAAACCCTACAAAATTTGAATGAAAAGTTAGATCAATATGCAAAAGAAATACATGAGAGAAAAATAAGAAAATTTCGACGTGACACGATAGATTATCAACTTGACGAAGTTTACACCTGGGCTGAGGTGTACAATCAACGCAGATGGCAGAGACCGCAACAAAAAACAGGATCTTCTGAAGAGAGTGTCGTTTCTGATACAGAGTTGGCCCAGAATAGACCACCTGCACAGATATCTGTAACTCAAACCGATACTCAACCAAGCACATCAGGCGGTACACGCAGCAAAAAGACGTCTTTTTTAGACATCAGTCCGGCAGCCAACCAGCAACCCGAAAAACCAGGAGAAGCAAAAGAAAAAACGCCTACCAACGAAACAGAAAAGAGACCTCTTCGCAGCAAAACGAGAGCAACTTAGTTGTTAACATTTCTAAAATCGATTTAACCACAGCACAAATAGCAGTTTTGAACAAAGGCACATCATTTGTACCTACGTATCAAAGCAACATTGCAGAGAGTGAAATAGCTTTTTTTAAATTTGTCAGAAGTCTTAAACTGAAATACTTTTTCAGCACTCTTGAATCTCCTACACTTGAAATGGAAGAAAGCTCGCTCAAAGAGTTCAGACCTAAAAGCTCGTTTTGTTCTCCAATCTCACACAAATCGATTGACACCTTTGAAAGATTGGTTAAAGCTGATATGAATAAAATTAATTTCAGTAAGAAAATCAAACATAATTTCAGCAATAAAGAATGGAGCACTCTCAAGCAATTATCAAACAACCAAGTTTTGACTTTTTCAAAAGCTGACAAAGGAGGAGCAATCGTGGTCCTTGACACAGATTTTTACGAACAAAGTGTCATGGAACATATTACTGACAGTGATACATATACAAGACTGGACCAAGATCCCACTTTAAGCTACCAAAGTCTTCTTAAGCAAATTCTCACACGAGCATCTGAAATGGGTTGGATTAACCAGAAGACGATGAAATTCCTGTACACCACATATCCTAGACGCCCAAAACTATACATGTTGCCCAAGATCCATAAAAACTTGACAAAACCACCCTTTCGACCAATAGTGTCAGCATGCGGCTCAATATCTGAACCCATTGGTAAATACCTGGATCACTTCCTACAGCCAATTGTACAACATCAAACAACGTATCTTAAAGACACTACTGATCTTTTGAACACTCTCCAAAACTTGAATCTTGAGTACATCAATGATTGGCACTTATGCACAGTGGATGTTACTGCTTTGCATACATCGATACCACACAAGGATGGATTAGAGGCTATTGAATGGGCATTATTACAGAACAGTGACATCAAGGCAGAAAAAATATTTCTTATAGAACTTCTCCATTTCGCGCTGTTTCATAGTTATTTTGAATGGAAAGGTACATTTTACGCCCAAAACACTGGCACGTCGATGGGATTTACGGGGGCACCCACATATGCCAATATCTTTATGTCTAAATTTGAACACAAACATATTTTGAACAATGAATCATGGTCTCAACATCTGATTTTATATAAGCGTTACATTGACGACATATTGATAATTTGGAAAGGTGATCCGAGAATTTTGGAAGACAATATTGGTGATCTCAATCAAATTCATGATCGCATTAAATTCACTCACTCGATCAATAAATCTCAAATTAATTTTCTGGATGTTTTAATACAAATTCATGAAGGACACATCAAAACCAATGTATATATCAAAGCTACAGACAGAAACAATAGTTTGCATTTCAGCAGCTTTCATCAATTTGCTCTCAAAAAACATTTGCCGTATTCCCAATTCATCCGACTTAAGAGAATAACTTCTGACTCTCAAGACACGAGAGAGATCATTCACAATTTTTCTAACAAATTCCGGAAGAGAGGATATCCAGATAACATTCTTGACCAAAGTTGCCGAAGATTGGAAAACATAGATCGGACTGATTTACTGAAACCCACAGAGAAACTGCAAACTCACCGTCCTATTTGTGTTCTGAAACATTCAACACAATCCACCTTGATCAAATCTACCATCTTAAAACATTGGGACATTATAAAAACTGAACCAGATCTCATTAGTTTGTTTCCACAGCCTCCAATTTTTGCCATGCAGAGATCCAAGAACCTTAAAGAACTATTGTCAAAACATCCAACGATTCCCAAAAAGGCATTTAAAGGCATGCAAAAATGTATGAACTGCATTCATTGTAATAATGTGATGACAGGCGCTGTCTTCTATCATCCAACCAAAGGTCATAAAATCAATCTACAACACTCAAGCACTTGCGATACCACGAATGTAATTTATGCCTTGAAATGTCCATGTGACAAGATCTATGTAGGTCGAACTGAAAGAAAAGTAAAGACACGAATAGGTGAACACAAGAGTAACATTCGCTTGATGAATGAAAAATCCACAGTCGCAATGCATTGGAAAGACGCAGGACATAACATTGCGCAACTACGTTTCACCATTCTTGAATCGCAGAAACCTACCGGAGAGTGTGATCCTGCTAAATCATTAGCACGCTCTGAATTCTTTTGGACTAAAAAATTACAATCTCTCCAACCTATTGGATTAAATGATAGGATTGAATACAGTTGTTTTCTATAAAATCATATGTGATATATTTTATATGCTGCACTTAACCAATTGTGTATTGTTTCTAGGTTGTATTTCAAAAACTATTTCGTTATTTGTCTGTACTCGAGTTTGTTTTCTATGTTTAGCATTCACCACAGCACCCGAGTCTGTTTTTTATGTTTAGTATTCATCACGGTGATCCGCTTTCTATTTTCATTGACCCATTTTTTTTTAAATGGTGACGTTGAGCACGTCACGCACCCAACCTTGGCTGAGTAACCATGCATCATTTCCAGACTTGGTGAGTGTGACACGCACGGTTGAAAACCTTAGCGTATCTTAATTAACTTGCGGACAAATTTGTTACACTGGGTGAGGTGGTTAGCCACAGTTAAACTGCATAACTATGAGTTTAGCCATGAGTTTGGGCACAATCACTTACTCTTCGCCATCTTTTTTCACATTAGAGCAACTGTTTTCCACCGAGCCAATCGGTCACGCTTTGTTTTCACCGAAGTAGCATGATCTTTTATCTTTTATCTTTTTTCTTGTCTGTTTTTCGCCCTCGCGCATTTTCAGCTAACTAATGTACACATTTTGGTATGTCATAGAGAGAAAGTTTTTCTCGTACAGCAATTGTAAATTATCAAGTCTTTGGGTTATGAGGACAATGCAGTTGAATTGCTTCTTTTGTTTGTTTTTTGTAGCATGGAATATTGACCCCTGATGAAGGGTCCGCATTTGACCCGAAATGCATTGGGTTCTGTTGAATTTACGTCAGCTATGGATTCTGTTCGTTTTCACAGAACATTGTGATTCTAATTGAAGTGCATTAGCAGAGATAGAATGCAATAAAAACTTAGAAACATTGAAGATCTTCATGAGCCTTGATAATTGAATTCATTCATTTGTTTAAATTGTATAGCAACACGTTTGCTGTGTCTACAGTGCTCACACCAGCAGGAAGTTTTCTTCATGCATTTTCGTTGATATTTATCTATGAGACGCTTTGGACGGTCATCTTGGTGTTGAGAGCACACTATTAATTACCAGTTAAAAAACGTTTAAAATTGAGTGCACGTTGGCCATTTGTTAATATTTCAAACACAGGAATGAACAGGAAGGCCAGTGGCGAGTCCAAAGAGCAGAGTAGGCACATGTGTGCATGAGATCCTGCATAGGGAATGGGCAAACTCAGGAATGAACAGCAAGGCCAGTGGCAAGTCCAAAGTGCAGAGTAGGTACATGAGATCCTGCACAGGGAATGGGCAAACACAGGAATGAACAGCAAGGCCAGTGGCCAGTCCAAAATGCAGAGTAGGCACATGTGTGCATGAGAGGCTGCACAGGGAATGGGTGAGACTGTACACTGCCATGGTCAGCAACACAGGGGGATAACAATGGTCTGTCCAGGCACCGGTGTGGGAGAGACAGGTGTGTGAGGGGGACTTTGACTCAGACTTGGCTGTCAGTCAGACTGGGAGGTGGCTGAGTGTCGGGCCAATTTGAGGACTGGACCTGAGAGAGAGAGGACCAGCTGAGGTAGAGGCATCAGTGGCTTTGGAAGCCGGGGGGCTGCTGTCATTTCACGTTGTCACTTGCGCCGTCACTTTTGTGTCACGAGCACTATGTACACTGTTCTTTAGGGTTGTCTTGGCATTTATGCCTATTAGTGCTGTAACTATTGTTTTATACATAATAATTCTTGATCTTCTTGTAAATATATGATGCCCAAGAGCACATTGAATAATTATTGTGAAGCCTCTCATTTCTTTTCTTTGTTGTAATATCTTGGATATACATATTGAATTAATCCTAATGAATCCAGCTGAGATATTGTTGTATTTACATAGTGTCAGAAGTAGCCACTGGCAGGGGGTTGGTCAAAGGGACTGAGCTGGACTCTGAGCCTGTGACAGCTGAATGTCTGCCGTCACTATGGAGGACAAAGACTGGACAGTCTTGTGTAGCCCACCCACGTCAGAATTAATCCCCTCCATGAAGGCAACCACCTGTGCCAACTTCTTGTCATGGTCTAGGAAGGCATTGAGGAGAATTGTCTGACTCACACACAGCTGGCGCAAAAGGTCCACAGCCTCAACACTGAGAGCAGCAGGGGAGACAGGGGAAGGGGCAGCGGTGCCTGGGGGAAGGTAACTCTTCCCATCTTACTGATGCAAGCATGTGCAGTGCTAGTAGAAGTAGGTGGGAGGGTGGGCACTGGATGCAGTGTAGTGGAAGAGGAGGCAGTGTTCCCACTCCCTGTGCCCGCCAACATAGAGGAGTCACCGCTGGCGTCTGATGACGTTGAGGTTGGTGTCTCTGGCTGTGATTCCTCAAGCAGACTCCTGTCCCCCTCCGAGGGGCTAGTCTCATCAGTGTCAGTGTGCTCGTGTGTACCAGTTGTGCCTGATGCCTCACCACTGGTGTCCATCCCCTGTCCTGCTGTGCCCACGGTAGATGCTGCAAGAGATAGGGACGTAGGTTCAGTTTAGTGCCATTCACACACACATCATATACAAGCCAAGCACAAAACAAGATGATGATACCCCTATGTTGCACACCACCCTGTGCAGTCACATTGTGCAACCTTAATTCCAAAGTCAAAATTTGCATGTCATCATGCAAATTTGGCATAAGTGACCCATGTGATGCCCACACAGCCAAATAGTCTGTGCCTCCATCTAACCAGACATACAGATCCCTCTGAGCATACCCAGGGTCCTGAGGGGTGAAAAGATGTGCCTCCCAACATGTTGTCACAGTCACATCTGGAGTCAGCATAAGTGGAAAACACAGATACAGACTCAAAAATATCCATTCACAATGGCCATGAGCTCATGCCATCCACCATGTCGCACTTTGGGGCACAACTACAGTTGCACATTGGTCTCAGATGTGTAGATCTTATAATTTTGAGGTCAGGCACTACACACATTGATGAAAGCATACTCAGATGAGGCACACTGCCGTTCACTTCCATGGGATGTCCCTGACTCCCCCAATGTAGCCGATGCCATAAGGCCACAACTCAGAATGCAATGTCAAGGGCCAATACTTTAATGACATGAGAAAGTACAGGTAGTGAAAATACATGACAGCTGCACCCAACACAGAGGCCACTTTCAAGTCATTGCATCACACTAGCAACATCACAGAACTCAGCACTGGCTCAGGCTTGGAATACATGCAGTCACTCACAAGCAAAGTCACCCTTCTCAAAATACTCACCCCCAGATTGCTACTGATGGTCCTTCAAACGTGCATCCAGCTCAGGCTGTGTCACAGCTAAGATGCTAGCCATTAGTGGTGTCATGCTCCTGCGTGCCAACCTGCCAGTTCGAGGGAGCAGCCCCAGAGTCATCTCGGCCATGTTTTTGCCCATCCAGCAGATATCATCCCACCTCTTGTGACAGTGTGTGTGCCGTCGGTTGGAGACACCCAGAGCCCGCACCTTGCGTGCAATGGCCGTCCACATGGCCTTACACTGGTGGACTTTAAGCTGTAGGCATGGGAGACAAGAGGGGCTAATTTCAGTGACACTGGGTTATGTACCACTATCTCTCAGTACAGACGCATGATATTAACTCAGCACTATTTCACAGATATATTTAGGAGAGACAATACAGCATGACACGTAGTACATAAGCATGGGATAATCATACAAAAAAGCATGTAGGTATGAGGGTGGACACAGTACCTGCCCATCTCATACACATGCAGGACACCATCACAGAAAGCTATGTGTAGGAGGCCCACATCTGCGATCCAGTTTGTGGGTGAGCAAGACATACATTACATTGGAAATGATGTGTCGGGGCAGAATCACTCTGTCCAACACTGCACACCCCTCAATGTCCTTGCCCTGTGAATGGTTCACTGTGTCCTGGAGGTCACATATAGGGACATGATCTTATAATCTCACACCCTTCTCACAAGGTCTGTTGTGTGCAATCTACATGGCTGAGATAGCTCTTTGCTGGATAGTCTAGCAGATAACCCATATGTCTCACTCTGTACATTCCATGATGTGTCCTTGTCAAATTGGGCAGTGACTGTGCAGGCCAAGGTGGCTCACACCGAGGTTCAACGTGGGGCATCAGAAATGTCACATGCAGGGACAAT
Organism: Triturus cristatus; assembly: GCF_964204655.1. Classification (NCBI taxonomy): domain Eukaryota; kingdom Metazoa; phylum Chordata; class Amphibia; order Caudata; family Salamandridae; genus Triturus; species Triturus cristatus. Next base: position 203,013,097 of record NC_140593.1, read on the forward strand.
ATGAGAGGGCAAACAGTGCCTACACATGCGAGTCAGTACACATGATGATGGAAATGGAAGGGGTTCTATTCAAAAGTACAACAATCTGCTCTCTCATAGGTGAAATACCACCAAGAGTGTCACCCTCTGGCATTTAATTCTTGTGCATAATGCGAGCCTATACATGGTGGCAATATTAAGTCAGACACACTTCCATCAGTACCCTCTGGACGTAAACCCTTGGTAATGTCACAGATGAGCCTGTGAACAACATCATGGACCCACACAACTATTCACACAGGACATTTCTGTTCTGATTCCAGCTTAACAAACTTGCTGTGTCACTGTATGGCTGCAAAAACAATGCATGTCCCTCCCATCCTGATGTGCAGCCAGGGAAATGTGTGAAATAGTTTACAAACCCCTTTCCTCTGGAGTCTGCATGCTGGGCAGTGTATCACACAAAGCCACACTCTCAGGCACATACTACAGCAGATCAACTTCATGTGTGCACTCCATGCACTCTCACAACCACACTGAAGCACTTCCATGACATCTGGAGGAGCATAATGCCTCCCATACTGTGTGAGCACCTCGTCCACCAGGACCTCCAGCTCCTCTGTGGTGAAGGGACAGGCCTGATGTTCTCAGTCCTCGCCATCACTGGGTCCAGGAGACAGGGGCAGCAGCAGCAGCAGTTGGAGGTGAGGGGTGTCAGGCAGCAGTGTCTGGAGACAGGAGACAGGAGCAGCAGCAGTTGCTGGTGAGGGGTGTCAGGTAGCAGTGTCTGGAGACAGGAGCAGCAGCAGTTGCTGGTGAGAAGTGTCAGGCAGCAGTGTCTGGAAGCAGTGGAATTGTGAGGCTCTCTCCCACACATATATAGCCCCCTGGGGTAGTTTCAGTGGTTCTAAGATGCTGCAATTGGTGTTCCAGGTCCGCTTTTTTTAAATGCATCCAATGACCCTCCCTACGGTAGCGGTGCACGCCTTCCGCTATTTTAAAAAATGCATTAGGCTACCGCGATTGTGGTTCCCATTGGCTGTAAGGGCATGGGCATTGGTGGTGACACTCTGCAGGGGCCAGGCGGTCGCTGCCGCGATCGTGCATCTTTCAATTGTATCCAATGCATGGCCCTGCGGTACCGGAGCATGCCTACCACTATTTTCAAAAATGCATTGGGTTACCACAATTGTGGCTCGCATTGGCTGTAAGTGCATGGGTATTGACGGTGACACACCGCAGAGGCCAGGCGTTCACTACCACGATGTGGCTGCTATCCATTGGCGCCAATGACCGTGATTTGTGTGGCGGAGCATGCCAACCGCCATTTCACTGTATGTATATCACTACCGCAAGTGTGCCTTTGGCATTGACGGTGACACGCCGCAGGGGCCATGCAGTCGCTACTGCAATGTGGCTGCTACCCATTGGTGCCAATGACTGTGATTTGTGTGGCGGAGCATGCCAACTGCCATTTCACTATATGTATCCCACTACCACAAGTGTGGCTTTGGCAATGGTGGTGACTCACCGCTGGGGCCAGGCGGACACTACCTCGATGTGGCTGCTACCAATTGGCACCAATGACCGTGATGTGTGGGGCGGAGCACTTTGACAGCACCTATGGACACATCATGCTGTGTCAATGACAATGGCCAGTTCTCAACAGTGCACAGTAGACATCTGATTCATGGCACACAATTGTGCAGTGTGCACACAATGCCAATTTAACATTTAACCCACTGCTGACTACACATGCCATGTTGGTGTATATGAAGTTGAAGTTGAAGTTGAAAATACTTGTAAAGCGCACTGTGACCAAGCGGTTTCCTGGCGCTAATAGATTACAGAGGGGAAGGCAAGGGAGGTCAGTGAGAGGGAAACACTCGGGCAAACAAGTGAGTCTTGAGTGCCTTCCTGAAATGTGAGTCGGTGGCAATAGATCTAATAGAGAATGGAAGATCGTTCCAGAAGCGGGGGGCAAGGACAGGGAACCTGGTACCACCTGACGGGGGACGATGAGGAGAGCCTGGCTGGAGGAGCGGAGTGTGCGACTGAGGGTGTAAGGAGTGACCAACGAGTTGATAAAGAAAGGGGCAGTGCGGGCACGGGCCATGAAAACTATGCATCCCATTTTGAAAAGGGTGCGATGCAGAATGCGAAGCCAGTGAAGGGATTTGAGAAGGGGGAAAGAGTGATGAAATTTGGGGAGCTGGTGGATAAGGCGAGCCGCCTGATTCTGGATGGTCTGGAGGTGCCGCAGCTCGTAGGCGGGGACACCCACATAGAGACAGTTGCCATAATCCAAGCGAGAAAGAACCATGGCTAAAATAATAATTTTAAGGGCATCCAGGGAAAAGAAACGAGAGATTTTACGGATAATCCGGAGGGATAGGAAACAAGTAGAGACAACGGAGCTGATCTGAGGGCGCATGGAAAGGTCCTGGCTGATTTTAATGCCAAGGGTTCTGACTGAAACAGAAGGGGCCGGGGGGGAACCAAGGCTGGGGGGCCAGAAGGCAGAGGACCAAGGACTAGAAGTCCCACCAGTCAGGATCAACTCCGTTTTATCCGGGTTGAGTTTAAGGTGGTTTAAACTCATCCAGTCAGAGATAAAAACAAGTGTAGTTTGAAATTTGAGAAGGGGATTGGGAGAGGAAGAAAGATCAAATATTAACTGGAGGTCATCCACGTAATTATATACGGAGACCTCCATATTGAGCAAAGAAACAATAAGGGGGTAAATATAGAGGTTAAAAAGGAGAGGGGAAAAAGAGGAACCCTGGGGGACCCCACAAGACACCGTACGTGGCGGGGCAGAGAAACCAGAAAGCTGGACAGCCTGCGACCTGCCTTGGAGGAATGACGCGAGCCAAGAAAAGGCGGTGCCCTGGATGCCCGCCGCCCTGACACGATCGAGAAGGATGGAATGGTCGACCGTGTCAAAGGCGGCGGAAAGATCAAGAAGCACCAAGGCTTGGGGGCAGTTGGAATCCGCCTTATTCTTGAGCTCGTCCAGGACAGAGAGAACCACTGTTTCGGTCGAATGAACTGGGCGGAAGCCAGCTTGGTGGGAAGCCAAGAGATGGTTGTCCTCAATATATGATTGAAAACATTGGCATGTACTCCCCCACATGTCACTTGTGATAATGCTAGGCATGTACACAGAACAGTGTTGTGATGGACTCTCCAATGGGTACACATGTCAATGTGTTTTAGGGCTGAGCAACTGACAGTGATGAATGTCTGACTACACAATGAGCATATTTCACAGTCTACTTTGCTTGGCTGATGCACATACTTGTTGTTTACGCACACTGTGCTCATTGTGTTGTTGATGTGTGCCCTGTTCGACTTACGCAAGAATGTGTGGCAGGTACAGCAGGTAGGCAGGTGACAGTAGTGTTGCTGTTTCACACATATGCTGTATGAACAACTCTCAGGGCTGCTCATGCAAGATGTGGCCATATACCTTTGGGCATTCACATAGTCAGATATTGTTTTGGAGGTACTCGCTGTGTGAAAAGTCGACAAGTGTACCACTAGTGTAGCTGAAGGTGTCCCTTCATGTAAGTTGGGCTGCAAGCTGAACTGTAATGACAGTCATTGTTGGCGTTGTGTCAGTCAAGACGTAATAGTGGATTGCATTGATATGTGTCCCTTTTCATCTCACCTAGTAGGAGACCAAATGTGCATCATCCCTTAGCAGTGCTGGTGGACATGGAGGATGAGGAGGTCATACGGAAGTTCCGTCTGGATCGACCCACCCTACAAGACCTATGGGATCTGTTGGAGCCCCACCTGCGGCCTCGCAGTACATATCCGACTGCTTTCACACCAACGTCTAAGGTGATGGCGGCACTGCATTTTTTTGCTACTAAATCATTCCAGTACACGGTGTCCAGCACAGGTGGGATGTTGCAACCTATGTTCAGCATGGTACTACGTGATGTCCTGTCCGCTATGATGACCTACAAGGACAGATATATCAATTTCCCCAGGAGGCATGAATTGGCAGCCGAGAAGGGTGATTTTTATGTCCTTGGGCATATCCCTAATGTTGTAGGTGCCATTGACTGCACACATGTAGGCCAGGTTCCACCACAGGCACATGAGCACATCTACAGGAACAGGAAACATTTATATTCCATCAACGTGCAAGTGGTGTGCCAGGCGGATATGATCAGCTAACATGTCTGTGCCAAATTTTCTGGCTTGGCCCTACTAAAAGCAAAGTGATTGCTATTTCAGACTCCCTAAGCATACAAAAAGGCTTTTTAATCTACTTATATCCTTATTATTTGGTAACTGTTTTATTATATTTTTTTGTATATAGTGCACAAATCTGAATGGGCACCTGACGAAGGCCTAGCCGAAACGCGTTGTCTACCTACAGCCCATGTATTTCAGCTGTTCATAGAGTATTTACCTGAACGGAAAAAATTGTGGTGTTTTGGAAATATCAATTGTCTGAAAAGATTTAGTTATGAACATGCTAGTACTGCATCTTGTATCTGAATAATTAACCATGCCTCAGTGAGATTTACTTGCACTCTTTGTGAATTATGTTGTATATATAAAGAGATTGTATTGATGTATATTTTTCTATAAATGTATATGTATATATAGAATAACTGAATGATTGTATAAAAAATATATACTCGTTGTAAAACAACAAAAAAGAAATTAACTAAAAAATTAATTAAAGAGAAAAACGATAAACAGACCAACTTGCTTATTCTGTCATTTGTAAACGTACGTTCCAGAAGTAAATGCAAGTACAGTTTATCATTTAACTGTTAGTATTTTTTTATGCTTTTGGGAGTGAACCAGCAACGAAGTTAATAATGACACTGTGCCCGGTGTCCAATCTTTTCCAATAATAATTGGCCCATGATTCGTACATCACGTTTAACAGCATTGTGCCCCAGCTGATGGCTAATCTGCTTCCAGAGCATGCATGGATTGTGGGTGAGTATGCAGAGTCAAGTAGCGTACTGTGTGTGTGACATGCTGTCCTCTGCCACAGTTATAATACAAAGTTGGTCTGTGTATCTCACACCTAGGTGACTGCTTATCCCAACCGGCCTTGGTTGCTGAGCCCACTGCGGAATCCCAGGTCCCCGGCTGAAGTCCGCTACAATGATGCCCATGGGAGGACACGTCGTGTGGTGGAGCGTACTTTTGGTCTCCTGAAGTCACGATTTTGCTGCCTGGACAAGACTGGAGGTGCACTGATGTACTCCCCCAAAAAGGTGTATCTGATTGTAGTTGCATGCTGCATGCTCCACAACCTGGCCTTGCGCAAGAAGATTCCCCCTGCTCCTGGACGCTGATGAGCAGCCGAGGCCCCCGCCTGCAAACCAACCCATGTCCAGTGATGAGGATAGTGGAGAGGAGGAAGGTGTTGACCTGCATGAACAGCTCATCACCCACTACTACACTTGAAGGTGAGTGACAATGTACAACGGGGTCATTGTCTGCTGATGTCGTTGTTGGTGAAAAGGTCTAGGTGAGCTTTGTGACTGCAGCCTGTTGTTGACTCTTTGCTGGCTGCCAATGTTTCTGGGACAGGGTAGTTTAGCACAGATACGGGATGTCTATGTCGGTACTGTTGCTCATTGTAATGTGTGCAGATTGGAGTACCATGATGACAAGTGTTGCATGATGGCTGTGAAGCCACCGCCTGACTAGTGAATATTGTTCTGTTGTGTTTTCCTAGGTCCCTTCAGCCTCTACTTGCCTACAAACAATACGTGCTCCTGGTACATTGTGATAATGGTGAACATTGTACATCCTGTGATAAACATGGAGAAGACACAACTACATATGTGTGTAATGAGTGTTTATTTACAATGGGTACATGTACAGGGAAGTGGAAATTTACGAAGAGAGTAATTAGTGAATCAATGAGTTGTCAGTGATGGAAGAAGAGACAATCGAGTATTTACCACATTGATGTGGTGACCCAGTCCAACAGATGGATGCCATTGACATGGCAATAGTGTGGGGAAGGACAATCAACAAAGTCAATGCAATGGTGAAGAGGTGTGCCATCATGGCTGACTCCTTGACTGGCGTTTAGCAGGTGCTTTGCCACGAGATCCTCCTTTGGATGGCCCCTTGGTCTTTGGCAGATGGGCCCTCTGCTGCGGGACCAGTGGGGTCTGAGGAGTCCCCCCTCTCCGTGGCCATAGGGGAGGATGTGGAACTGTCATCCTGCAGGCTACCGGGGGGAGTTGGAGGTGTTGTTTGGGCCGCAAGCCTGTTCCACTGAACCGTCACTAGCTGGCCCACTAGAGGTCCACAATTTGGCCCATGAGGGTGTCCAAGGACCTCAGCAGCAGGCAGAGCTCACAGGAATCATCCTGAGCCTGGCCTGTTTGTCCCTGGGCTCGTTCATAGGCCCCAAGGACTATGTTGATGTGGGCCAGGGCTTCGGTCACAGTGTCTGGTTGGCTTTGACTCCCCCTTGCCCTCCCACCTGCCCTGCTGTCACAGACCTGTTGCCTCACCACTGTACACACCCGCCTATTCTCCCTGCCCTCCTCAGTTGGTGGGGTGGGGTGGTCATCCTCTGAGGTAAGGAGAATGTTGCAGGCAGCACTGGTGGTGGTGGTGGTGGTGGAGGCCGCATAGGTCATTACAGCAGTGGTCAGCGTAGTTGTTGCTGTTGATGATGTGTTAGCGGGGGGGAGTGGGGTCCTGGGACCTGTTGCACCCTGGCATGCCAGATGGGCTGGCTTCATTCACCGCCTCCTCAAAATCCAGGGAGTCATCATCAGAGAGTCCATGTTGCGGGGGTGGAGACTGGCTCTGCAGGTTGGTGTTGTCATCCTCTGCAGTCAGTTCTTGGTCACCTGTGGGACAGAGGGGAAATGGTCATTGACGTGCATCCCTCAAGCTTGGTGTTTGTGGATCTTATTTACAGGTTATGCAACACACAGTTTACTAGTTCTCACATTGTATGTCTGCACAGTAATTTGCATCATGACATGATGTGGAGGTACATACATGTTGTCATCTAACGACTAGCGGCACTACGACTTGATGTGAAGCATCTTTGCTGATTATTCTTCCTGGCAGGCGTTACATATGCGCATGAACTAGCCATTGCTATCTCATGCATACCTTTGTAATGTCCTGTGCTTTGCTTTATTTGTTCTACAGGCCATGCTTGCTTTGTTTTCACAGGGTCCTTCCAGCTCTGCCCCCATGGAACTTACAGATAGCATTCAGTGCTGTGCATGATTGTGCATTGAATTTCTTCAACATGTGATTTGGTGAGTCACACTTTGGTTTCTGTGACAGTTACATATGCTTAGCTGTCTGCACACTATAATTGGATATTGGATCAATTTTGGTGGGATGTGAGTGCTGGTGTTGTCATGTGGCTCCATGCTTTTCGAGAGGAATGGTGGGATGCATGCACTGTCCCCTCACTTGTTCTGTTGTCACCTTGGGGGTTGAATTTCGGGCAAATCTCTATGGATGTGTGTTTGAGTGCTCCATCCTGCTCAGGGGTGGGACAGGGGGCCTGGTGGGAGTTGTAGTGCAGGCCTCCCACCTCCAAACAGCGCACCATGGGAAGATGACTACCTACCTGTTAGGTGAAGTGAACCATACAATGGGTGTAAAATGCTTCTGGGGGAGAAGTGCTCCATCCTACTCAGGGGTGGGACAGGGGGCCTGGTGGGAGTTGTAGTGCAGGCCTCACACCCCAAACAGCCCTCAATGGAAAGAGGGCTACCTACCTGTTAGGTGAAGGGGAACCAATCAATGGCTGCCACATGCTCTTGGCTGGGGGAGGGAGTGCTCCATCCTGCTCAGGGGTGGGACAGGGCTACATGGTGGGAGTTGCAGTGCAGGCCTCTAATCCCCACACAGCCCTCCCTGGGAAGATGGCTACCTACCTGTTAGGTGACGATAAACATTGCAATGGCTGCCACATGCTTCTGGGTGGGGGTGGAGTGCTCCATCCTGCTCAGGGGTGGGACAGGGCTACCTGGTGGAAGTTGTAGTGCAGGCCTCCCACCCCCACACAGCCCTCCCAGGGAAGATGGCTACCTACCTGTTAGGTGGCGGTGAACATTGCAATGGCTGCCACATGCTTCTGGGTGAGGATGGAGTGCTCTATCCTGCTCAGGGGTGGGACAGGGGTGCCTGGTGGGAGTTGTAGTGTAGGCCTCCCACCCACACACAGCCCTCCATGGGAAGATGGCTACCTACCTGTTAGGTGAAGGTGAACCATACAATGGCTGCCACATGCTTCTGGGTGAGGGTGGAGTGCTCTATCCTGCTCAGGGGTGGGACAGTGGTGCTTGGTGGGAGCTGTAGTGCAGGCCTCCCACCCCCCACACAGCCCTCCCTGATAAGATGGCTACCTACCTGTTAGGTGACGGTGAACATTGCAATGCCTGCCACATGCTTTTGGGTGGGGGTGGAGTGCTCCATCCTGCTCAGGGGTGGGACAGAGTTGCCTGGTGGGAGTTGTAGTTCAGGCCTCCCACCCCCAAAGAGCCCTCCATGGGAAGATGGCTACCTACCTGTAAGTTTGTTTGTTGTAATACAATGGCTGCCATATTCTTCTGGGGGGGGTGAAGTGCTCCATCTTGCTGAGCTGTGGCACAAGGGGGCCTAGTGGGAGTAGTAGTGCTGGCTGCCTGTACACATGCAACCCTAGGAATGTTGCTGGCTACCTTTGGGGCGAACCAGATGTAGTGAATGTTACATATGTGAGACCCGTGTTGGGTACTGTGGTGCAGATGAAAGGTATTGGGCCTAGGAGGTGTAGCTTTGTAGTTGTGCAAGACAGTACATAGCAGTGTAATGGTATACATTTGTTTGTACTTACCAGCCTGCACTCCCCCGGCTATTCCTGTGAGACTCTCTGGATGCAGTATTCCAAGCCCCTTCTGCTCTCATGCAGTGAATGTTATTGGCGGAATGGGAGGCCACCACCAGTCATCTGAGCCAGCTGAAGATTCTTGTTGTTCCTCTCTTTCACCTTGCTCTTGAGGTCATGCCACCACTTCATGATCTCCTTCTTTGTGCGCTGGGTGGTCCCTACTGCATTGACCTTGTTGACTATCCTTGTCCACGTTTGTGCTCTGGTGGCTACTGGTGTCTGTTGGACCAGGGTACCAAACAATTGTGGCTCTACTCTGATTATCTCATCTACCATGACTGACAAATCACTCTCTGTGAATCTGGGCATTTTCTTTTGTGCCATGGTGTGTGATGTGTAAATGGTTTGAGGTGCAGTTGTGAGGATGGTGGGGTGGTGTGGGGGTGTGTGTATGTATGTTGTTGTGCTGGTGAGATGTGTGGTGTTTTGCCTATCCAATGTGCTGCAGGGTTTGGTTCCTTCAGGGCTGGAGTAGTGCAAAGGATTCTGGTCAGGGAAGGGGCTGGTTTTATACTCAGCTATGTGGGCGTGTCAAAATGGTGTATTGCTGTCAGGTATGTTGTGTGGGTTGGCCTGGGATTTGTATTTTTAAAGTTGCCATGGGGTTGTGTCATTCGAGTGTGTTAGGTGTTTTTGGGGGCAGAGCCAGTTTGATGTGTGCAGTTTTTTGCCTTGTTGTGTGTATTTTTTGTCGACCACCATATTTGTCACGGATCGTCTGCGGCGGTGGCTTTGCAACAGCCCTTCCATCGGCTCTCCCATTCATCACTGTTTGCGATTGCGGTGGTCAGAAACAGCGGATCGTCCCACTGTCACATCAAAGGAATCCTAATTTTACGTGTGGTCACTCCACTGGCCTCGCAGCGGTTTAGTGGTTTACGCCATGAATCCGACTGCCGCGGACGGATTTTCACCAGCTCCTCCCGTTACCGGAGATCTTTCATGACATCATTCCGATGCGGTCAAACATTTTGGGCGGTTGATCCTAATCGGACTGCCGGATTTGCCACGGTACCAACGAACGGTTGATTTCCGCTACCATGGCGGTCGGGGTGGTTTTCTGACCGCCATCCTAATAGACCCCTTAGTTCTTAATGGCTTTTAATTGCAGGGTTCATTTGAAAGTTGCACGCATTTTTAGGCTATGGAGTGCTTCAAAGGGATGTTTTGTAGTCTTGGTGGATGTTTTTTGTTGAATAGGTGGAAATATGATTTCTGATTGGGTGACAAGATGGCAGCAGGATGAGTCATGGAAGCTGCAGTTCTCCCAGATTCTTATCAAAAACTGGTCCCGCTTTGTCCGAAGGTCTCTTAAAATATGTGTGCCTGTTATCACAGGTGCCTTACCTTCATCTCTTTGAAGGTGAAGTGTGGGTCCATGACTGTGCTTTGTCTCGCTGTCAGTTTCTACACTTAGCATGGGCAGCCCTGGTCGCATCTGAGGGCTTTTCTCAAATCTGTGTTGGGTGCCCCACTATTGCCATGCCACTTGACTGTATGGTGAAGAATGACAGTCTAGAAGCAGAACTCCAATACACCTACCTGCGCTGCAGCAGCAGCAGTACCAAGGCTCGCTGGGGCCAGGAAGTGTATTACCAGTGGTTCTAGGCAAATAAAGCCTATTACAGAGCTACTGTGCCCAGAGACGGGACAGAAGGACAAAAAAGAGAATGATTTACCCATGGATGTCAATTCACCAAAATGTCCGAGGGTAGCGGAAGTGACATCGTGCGCCATTTGACCTTACCTTTGTCTCACACACACATGCTTACTTATACTAACACATTCACAAATTCTCGTGCACATAAACACACTCTCATCCACAAGCATGTATACAACATACATTTAACAGCATTTTTTACTTACCTTAGCTTCCAGATAGGGTCATATTCCAGCTAATGCACTCCATTTATTATTATACTAAACATAAAAAAATGTATTCACTATTTGTAGACTGCACAAATTGACAAAAACCAGGCAAGTGTAGCTTCAACCAGCGTCCATTAGGAAGAGCTTCCACTGTGTTCCAGGCACTGATTTTGCCACCTCTGAGGCCGGGGGTTGCAAAAGCAGTGTCAGGGAAGGCAAGGGGCAACCCTAAATGATGTCCATGGATTTACCTAAATAAAAATTGATGGAGAAGACAGTCAGTAAAGGGATACAACAATTTGCAACAGAGAAACAGGACTTGTTGCAGCATTGGAAGCAAAGAGTTAGTTTCAAAGCCAAGAGAGGTAAGCTCTAAGCAGAACTTGAATTGAGGCTGCAGGGAAGACCATCAAGAAAGCTGCGAAATATATAAGAAATGCAACAGATATTCCAGTTTGATGCAGAGAGTGAGTGTCAAGCCCTCAATAATGCCAAAAGATGCATCTCTGTATCAGGTGAGAAAGCTGATAAATTAGATAGTTCTGGCAATGGTCTTAATATAGAGGTCAGCAAACCATGAAATGTTGGTGAAAAGCGTAAGAATAACTGTGAATCAGGAAAATAGAACAAATAGAATGATCTGGCACCATCGTGTTCTATCCAAAGGTAGTGTCTTTTGAAAGAAAATAGGTAAAACTATGGAAAAACGGAAGTGCATTACACCGTGTGCCCCATCCTCTGATAGAGCAATCAAAATCAGGTGCGGGACCTCAAAGTGTTGATAAACTCTATTGGAGCTTAGGAATAGTTTCACAGGCTGAGGTTAGGAAGGAGGTTGAGAACCAAGAAAATATGAATCAGTTCTTTATATTCTTTTATTGTTCAGTTGAAGATTTAAGTTTTCAAGGAGGTATGAAATGGGTAGAGAAAGCCCTCTCAGAAGAGTTGAAATCCTGGGGAGAATATAGGGATGAGAGAATTTATTTCACAGATGCGGAGGAAGACTGTTTATCACCCAGCGCCTCATCAGGTATAATGGTGCTTCAAACCGTGTAGTGGTTCCTGATGCCACAATTTGGAGTTTGGGCAAAATGTACTGCCTAAATTGAACAATGTATGTTTAGAGCCCTTTGAAATGCCACTCGCCATGGAAATCTGGGACACCATCACTACCCTCACCCCTGACGTGACCTTCACCACTGAAAAGTGGCTAAACCCCACCCTGACCCCCGACATCGAAAATGTCACACCTGATGGCTACAACATAATACACTAAGACCACTCAAACAAACAAGGCAGAGGCATGGCTATAATCTTCAAGGAAACCATTTGACGCACCATCACCAACGATGACCCTACATCCCTCATGGAACACCTCAACTTCTGACTACAAATCGATGCCAAGACCACTGTAAGAAATGGGATATCTGGTTGGCTAAGGCTTGCGCCAAAGCCAGGCAGAAACCACCAATCTAGTCAGGGCAAGGGAGTTACACGCCAAAGATAGCCCCTGCTCACCCCCTTGGTAGCTTGGCACGAGCAGTCAGGCTTATCCCGGAGGCAATGTGTAAAGCGTTTGCGCAACGCACACACAGACAGCAGCAACACACTAGGCACACCACAAAAGGAACTCCACACAAGGTTATATAAAAATAGCCTTTGTATTATCAGAAACACATTAGAGTAGTAATCACACAATATACACAGTGTCAACTGGCACTAGGCAATATTTACAGGGGACTATATGCACCTGACAGGGCCAATTGGCCACTGTCAGGACCAATAACAAAGTGGAAGGAACTTATAATAAAAGTAGATCACAACCAGTAACTACTGGTATAATACTGCACTGAGAACTAGATCCGGTAACATAAAACATGGGATGCACAAATCACCTTGCGCATGAATCACATTAGCCATAAATTACGTTAGGCCCAAACCTCATTAGCATAACACATTATGCGATAGGCATCACAGTAGGCATCAAAAGCATCAGTACATTATGCCATACCTGTAAGCATGAGCACCATCATATAAACACATTGGGCATCACATTAGGGCGTTGTGCCCTACCAATACTCGAATGACCCCCACGGGCCAACTGGCCTTCCAATGGGACTAAAATGCCCTACGTCCAGCAATGTCAGGGCCTCGCTGCAAATGCAGCAGCCACCGAAAAGTATGCAACGCCCTGGCCTAAACGTAGCAGCTGCCCACTATTGCTGGGCAGCTGTTCAGGCAAACATGTGGGCACTTGCACTGCTGCGCCCTTAGTCCCCACTGGGACGGGGAAAAACAAATTTGCCAACGTTGCAGCTGCCCACTGCCAAACGGGGCAGCCGGGAATACTGCGGGGACACCCCTGGTGTCCTTAGTGCAACTGCATGGGGGGCGGGCACCGACAATGTGCCCCGTCGCACCCCCCACCCCGAAAGGGAAACACTGAGCCCCACTCACTGGGCTCTCTGGACTCTTTGGGGTAATCTCCGGGCACCTGCAATGTGCCCCGATAGGCCCCTTCCTGCTGGGACCTCTGTGGAGCTCTGGCGGCACCAACGGTGTGGGTGGAGCAGCCCCTCCTCACCAGGCTGCTTGGGAGGCTCCTCCGGTCTCCCTGGCAGACGCTGGGTCAGACCACATGCGGGGCTCCATCCGATACATGGGGGCCCCCCTTCCTTTGCGCAAACTTCCTCTTTGGCAGCGCGGCGTCTGGGCGGTAGTCAGAGCAGGGTAGGCTCCTTTCTTCTTGCTGCTCAGGAAGCACCCTGCCCACAACCAGGCGGCTCTGCCTGGCTTCTGGGTCACCACGGGCAGCGCGGCGGCCCCTCTTGGGGATCTTTTGAGTTCTCGGCAGCGGCCTCACGCAGAGGCACCGACCGGCGGGGTGGGTTCCCACTCCGGTTTTTAAAAAGTATAACTCCGCGGGGTGGGAACGCGCGAATTAAATAGCGAAGATGCGGGGTGGGCACCCGCGAAACGGCACAAATGCGGTTTGGGCTACTGCTCTTCCACGAAGCATGGGGGAATCCCTACACCCGGGATTTCCTCCCATGGAAGGGCAGCACCTCACAGCAAAGCCCCCACGCACTCCGTTTCTTCTGGGATCAAGAAATAAAGTGATTCTCCAAAATGAAAAATAAAGCGCTCATAAAAGTTCTTAAAGTAAAAGCAGGCCAAAGAAATAAAGGGTCCTTGGTGCTGGTGGGACCACAGCACAGCCCAGCCAGGCAGGCCAGCACGCAGGGGCACCCAGGTGTCAGGAGCTGGGTCCTGCGGCGGTTCCTCCTGGCAGAGTGTCCCTCCCAAAGAAAGCACAAGCACAACAACTTTCATGGGGTCACAGCCCCTTCATTTATAGGACATTTTCTTTGTGTCACAGCACAGGGCTTGGGGACACCAGTCAGAACTGGTTTAGGGGGGATTTGGAGCACTTTGTTTGCCAAATTCCTCTTCCCCTTTGTCAGGTGGGGTCTCGCTATCAGACACACCACATGGGGGCAGAGCCGGCGTTGCACAGCCTGGGCACAGTCCTATTCAGAATGAGGGGATTACCCCTCCCACTACTCTGAGCCCAGGTGTCCCATTCAGCCTAGCTGACTCACCCTGCCCCTCCTGGAGCCACCCACACCCCTCAGCTCCTGTCAAACACAAGCCAGACATGCAATTCACATCAGGCAGGCAGACACATAGCACACAGAAATGCCAACTTCTAAAAGTGTAATTTCTCCACCAGTCACCATAAATCTGCGCACACCATTGCACTGCATTTATCCTCACGAGTTCATACATACTAAACTCGACTCTGCACTCCTCTCATACCAGGAATTACCATGGACACCCTTATCCCCAATGCATTCCTATGGGAGGGCAGGACAATCTCACCACACATACACAGAGAGCGCACACACTTTACACTGGACCACAGTGCTAAAGTGCTTGGAGGCCTAAAACCACCAACACTACACAGGGAAAAGGCTAGGAGACAGGCAAAATGTTTTAGGGGTGAACATGCCAAAAGGGCCAAGTCCAACAACCACGATAAGAGGCCCCCTAGCTTACCCTCTACTGGGACACCGACCTGCCTTTCGCGACGCCATCTCCAATCTCATCACTCCCTTGCAATCTACCCCCACCACTACATCCTGCTCGGCGACCTCAGCTTCCATATCGACGACCCTGAGGAAACCAACATGCCTCCCTCCTGAAGAACATCAACAACACCGGCCTCACCCAACTCATCACGGAACCCATGTCGAAAGCCGGACACACAGTAGATGCGATTTTCACCTCCAGTGACAGACTCAAATTCATACACGTCACAGAATGACCACGCCATCGTCCACTTTATCATTGCCGGGAAAGCCCAGCATTCCACCTCCAATTACCACAGCACCACTACCCGCAGCTGGGGAAGCTTACCAAGAGTGATTAGACCCAGGCCCTCAGCACCACACAACCCAAAACTCAAACCTCAGCAGATCTTGACCAGGCCGTCCAAAACTTTGCCACATTGATCAACAAATATGCTGACAGAGTCTCCCCACTGAAACCAGCAAAAACCAACAAAGCCTCAAGACAAGCCAGCACTCAGAATCACAAAGCGCAACTGGAACGGACTTGAGAAGGGACAGCGCATCTCCACTGACCCCTCTGAAAGAGCTGACCACAAAACAGCCCTCAGCGACTACCGCATGCGCATCAAGGTAGCCAAGAGTGCAGCCATCACCAACCGCATCAACACCACAGCCAAGGACTCAAGGGAACTATTAAAAATTGTCTAAGAATGTGTAAACCCATCAGCCACAGAGAACACCAACCACCCCTCCCAAGAACTCTGCAAAACTCTCTCAGACTACATCCACAACATGATTGCCACTATCTACAACAACTTTGTTCCCCAACCCACCACCCCGGCCTCGACAACCTGAAGCAACCAGGAAACACCATGATAACCACCTGGTCTCCACTCACCACACAAACCACCTCAACCATCATGTCGTCTATCCACTCCGAGGCACCCACTGACCCTGCCCCTAACATCTCTTCAACCGCTCACTAACTTCCTCAACACCTCCATGTCCACAGCAACATTTTCAGATGGATGGGAACACAGTGGTCAGACTCCTCCTAAAGAAGCCCTTGGCTGACTGCACCAACCTCAAAAATCACCAGCCTATCTCCCTGCTCCCCTACCCAGCTAAAGTACTCAAGAAAGTCATTGACGAACAGCTCACCGAATACCTGGAACTCATCCACCTACAATCGGGATTCTGTGTCAAACACAGCACTGAGACCATGCTGATTACCACCACTGATGACATCAGACCTCTCCTCGGCTGCATCAAAACTGTAGACCTGATCCTCTTCAACCTCTCTGCCACGTTCAACACTGTGTCCCACCACACCCTCATCAACAGACTCAACAATGCCAGCATGCAGCAAAACGCCCTCAGGTTGATCACCTTTTTCCTTTTAGGATGCACACAGAGCATCCAAGTGCCTCCCATCACCTCGGCACCAAAGGACATCACTGGTGGCGACCTCAAGGATCAACCATCAGACCCACTCTGTTCAACATCTACGTGACCCCCATGCAGAGGTCATCAGTTCCCATGGCCTCAACATAATCTCCTGTGCCGATGATGCTCAACCCATCCTCTCACTCACCAAGGACACTACCAATGCCAAAACCAAATTCCGCAATGGCATGACCGACATAGCCATATGAATGAAAGACAACTACCTCAAACTCAACTCTGACAAAACTGAAGTACTAATCTTCAGGAAGAACACCTCCCCATGGGGCCACAAATCGTGGTCAGCGGAACACAGACCAGTGCCTACACCAACAAACCACACACGCAACCTCTGCATCATCCTCGACAGCCAACTGACAGTGAAATTACAAGTCAACGCGGTTGCCTCCTCCTGTTTCCATGCCCTCTGCATGCTCAGAAGAATCTTCAGATGGATTTCAAGCAAAACAAGGGAGACCAATACGCAGGCACTCATCACTAGCTGCCTCGTTTATGGCAACGCACTTAATGCTGGAATCTCCACCCATCTCCTCAAAAGACTCCAGACCATACAAAACACTGCAGCCAGACTCATCCTGGACCTTCTCAAATGGGCCTGTATCATCCCCACCTCAGAAACCTCCACTGGCTCCCCATCCAGAAGAGATGCCAGTTAAAAATCCTCATGCATGTATTCAAAGATCTACTCAACCATCAAATGAACTCCCACCTGCCCGCAAGACTCGCCACTTGCACACACACTCTGCATTCATTGTGGCCACATGTGGGGCCGCTCCTTCTCCTACACCACTACTAGGTCCTGGAATGACCAACTCTCCACCTCCGAACAGACTTCAGAAAGAGACTTCAGAAAGAGGCTCAAGACCTGGCTTTTCAACTGAGGCACGGCACCCTCAGTGCCCAGATACCCCTAGGGGTGACAGTGCTGCGCACTACAAATGCTGACTGATTGATTGATTGATTGATTGATTGATTGATTGATTGATTGATGCAGTCAAGCACCAGGCATGAGCTACTTCATTCCCAAAACAAGAAACTGACTGGGGTGGATAATCTGACTTTTTCTGTGACTTCGACACCTGGCTCCTATGTTACTCAAGACCCCCCTCCCCTTCCCAGCAGAGGTGTAAAAGTTTCTTATGGACAGAGTTTATTTAAACATCAAAGCTTGGTAGCTTGTGTCATTTAACAACGTTTAACATAGAATTAAATGTTCTGTCTTGTGTGGGCCCTCTCTCTTATGGTAGGGTAGAACCCACCTCCCCTTTAATGACATCAACGTAGGGGAGCACATGCAGATGTATAGGTTGTCACAGGGGCTGCACAATTACCTCTAATGCTGAATCGATGGATATCATTATTCTGCGGTACTCAGAGTCCCACAGTGCCCTATTATGTCCTGAGGTCTCATGGTCCAACTTATTTTAGGATTCTTCCCTCCACGCTGGGGCCCATCCAATTATGATCGACTCCGGTACCTGAAGACATATCCCAAAGCCCCAACTAATGACAGTACAGGTAAGAGCCTCATGACACACTTCCCTGCAGACCCCAGACCACATGGTCATACCTCTTAAGGCCATACAGCACACTGCCAAGTCCAGTGACATGGCGCAGCTCAATAAAGCCCGGTTACCGGGCCTGGTATCACCTCGACAGGATTAATGCTGGAGGCCTCTCAGGGCAGCACCAGGGCACACACTGTGCAGCAGCCCAACAGAGCCAGATTTCAGGCCCAGACTCACTGTGCTCCCAGATGGGTCCTCACCATCGGCCAACAGGATAGATGCCTGAAGCCCCCACAGAAGCTCACATATCATCACTGTGCCACACCAAACTACAAATCAGGCTGCTGCAGAAATTTTCAGAGTCCCAGGCCTCGCTCATAGTCCAATCCATAAACAGGTCGTACATCCTTCCGCGGGGGAAAAAATCAAATCACAAGTTTGGCCATGGGAACCTTAGTGTACTCTGGAAGTTGTGCTGGTCAATGCCACTTTGCTGCAAATAATTATGTTGATCTCTTCTCATGACCTCCAAAGCCCTACTACTGTGTGACCATCTTAGAACATGGCACTCTGTTGCCCCACTTCTGCAAGAATTTCTGAGTTGGAAGGGTATTTGTGCAATCCAAATGGTATCTTCTCTGTCTAAAGCTATCTTGGCCGTGCAAGCCACACCCCCAATGTCAATTGTTTCATGCTTAGATGATTGTGCAATTTTTTGCTTAGTCAAAATCTTACATGAAGTGTGGCACAGTGATCTTCATTCTGTAGGTTTAAACACTGGTTGTGTGATCCTGGAGTAGGAGGAGGAATCTCCATCGTCCACAGGAACACTCTCAAAGTCTCAACCAACACCGACGACACCCTCAGCACCGCCAAACACCTGCACTACCAGATCCACACCGACCCCAACACCACCCTCAGAGGCACCCTCATCTACAGACCCCCGGGACCCCTACTGCAGTTCAGCGACTCCATCAACGACTTCATCAGCACACAAGCCCTCGTCTCCACAGAATACATCCTCCTCGGGGACCTGAACTTCCACCTCGAGAACAACAACGACTCCAACTCTTCCACCCCGATCGACAACCTCGACAACCTCGGACTCAGACAACTCGTAACAACACCCACCTACTCTGCCGGCCACACGCTTGACCCCATCTTCTCAGCAAGCACCCACGTCTCTTTCAACCACACCACCGAACTTCACTGGACTGACCACCGCTGCATCCACTTCACCTTCCGGAAACCCACCACACATCACCACACCCAACAAATGCCTCGCCGCAACTGGAGCAAGGTCACCGAGGACCAGCTTACCACCGCCCTCGCCCAGAGCCCACCCGCAGACCCGACCGACCCTGACGCCACAGCGCGCAGCCTCAGACAGTGGATCGACAACTGCGCCAACACCCTCGCCCCACTAAAGAAACCCCCCAACACTTGCACCAGCAAGAGAGCCAGCTGGTTCACCGAATACCTCCAGGCCTCCAAGCGAACCTGCCGAAAACTCAAAAAGAACTGGACCCGTAAACAAACACTGGAAAGCTTCGCAGCTCACAAGAACGCCACCCGCAGGCACCACCACTTCATCAGATCTGCCAAAAGGACCTCCTTCAAAGACCGCCTAGACAACAACGCACACAACAGCAAAGAGCTCTTCAGCATTGTGAAGGAACTCTCCAACCCCAGCTCCAACACCAACGACATCCCATCGTCTCAAGACCTGTGCGGCTCACTGGCCACCTTCTTCCATCGCAAGATCGCAGGCATACGCCGTCACCACCCCAGCAACCGCCAAGACCCCCGCTCCCATGACCACCACCCGCACCAACCACCTGCTGACCTGGACCAACATCAACGACGACGACACCATCAAGTTCATGAACACCATCCATTCCGGATCCCCGGAAGACCCCTGCCCACACCACATCTTCAACAAAGCCAGCAGCACCATCGCACCCCACCTCTGGAAAACCATCAACATCTCCTTCGAGACAGCAACTTTCCCGGAGAGCTGGAAGCACGCAGAGATCAACGCCTTACTCAAGAAACCCAAGGCGGACCCCAAGGACCTTAAGATCTTGCGACCCATCTCCCTGCTCCTGTCTCCAGCGAAGGTCATCAAAAAGGCCGTCAACAAACAACTGACCAGCTTCCTCGAAGAAAACAGCATCCTGGACCCGTCACAGTCTGGGTTCCGCAGCAATCACAGCACCGAAACTGCCCTGATCGCCGCCACCGATGACATCAGAACCCTGCTTGACAACGGAGAAACCGCAGCCCTCATCCTCCTGGACCTGTCAGCCGCCTTCAACACGGTCTGCCACCGCACACTTAGAACACGCCTCCATGACGCCGGAATACAAGAGAAGGCCTTGGACTGGGCCACCTCCTTCCTCTGCGGCAGAACTCAGAGTGCCCGCCTCCCCCCCTTCCCCTCCGAAGCCACCAAGATCATCTGCGGCATCCCGCAAGGCTCATCCCTCAGCCCAATGCTGTTCAATGTCTACATGGCACCGCTCGCCCACGTAGCACGACGACACGACCTCAACATCATCTCCTACACCGACGACACCCAGCTGATTCTCTCCCTCACCAAAGACCCCCACACCACCAAAACAAACCTCCATGAAGGAATGCAGGCCATCGCCGACTGGATGAGAAACAGCCGACTGAAGCTGAACTCAGACAAGACAGAGTTCCTCATCCTCCGACCCACCCACTCGGCCTGGGATGACTCCTGGTGGCCGACTGCACTAGGAGCACCCCCCACACCCACCGACCACGCACGCAACCTAGGGGTCATCCTCGACTCCACCCTCTCCATGACGAAGCAGGTCAACGCCGTCTACTCCTCCTGCTTCAACACCCTCCGCATGCTTCGCAGGATCTTCAAGTGGATCCCCACCAAAACGAGAAGGACAGTCACCCAGGCCCTCATCAGCAGTAGACTGGACTACAGCAACGCACTCTACGCAGGAGCCCTGGCCAAACTCCTGAAACGGCTCCAACGCATCCAAAACACCTCCGCCCACCTGATCCTCGACACCCCCCGCCGCAGCCACATCACACCCCACCTGAGAGACCTGCACTGGCTCCCCATCAACAAGAGGATAACCTTCAAGCTCCTCACCCATGCACACAAGGCACTCCACAACACCGGACCAGCGTACATCAACAGCCGACTCAGCCTCTACACCCCCACCCGCCAGCTCCGCTCCACAAACCGCGACTTCGCCACCGTCCCTCACATCCGAAGAGTGACCGCGGGCGGCAGATCATTCTCCCACCTCGCCGCCAAGACATGGAACACCCCCATCCATCTGCGGCAGACTGAAGACCTCCTAACCTACATGAGACTTCTCAAGACCTGGCTCTTCGAACAGTAGCAGCATCCCCCTCCAGCGCCTTGAGACCCTCACGGGTATGTAGTGCGCTTTATAAATACTATGATTGATTGATTGATTGATCCTGGTAAAGAATCTTCTATGGCAACGGGATGAGGCCCGCATTTCCCATGGGGCTCTACTGACAAGATAGTAGTGCTACATCCCTATTAGGACTTCAAGCGAGTTTTTGATCAAACCATGTTTTGCACAGTCCTCTATGCATGAAAAAATTTCACTTTTTATGTCTTCCTTTATTTAGATTAGGGCTAGCCACCAGTCCTGATGAATGCACACAGGACCTTCTTGGCCAGTAAGTTCAAGAAACATGTTGAGCCATGATAAGTCCCTTTTTGGTCAATTAGGCCGAATGAGTCCATTGCTGTTTATGTCTCGTCTGATCCAGCGCTTGCGCTGATCTGGCCGAGACATTTTGTATACGGGCTTTTCAAAGTGCTGCCATGGCCTAAAGCTTCAGTGCACGTGAACGTGCACGCGCGCAGCGCCATGTGTCTTACCTCCGCAGCACGTGATCGCAATCGCGATCACTTTCACTTTCTCGGCCGTGTTGCGAAAGCTTGTTTTTCTTTGTTTTGTTTCGCTAGTTATATTGTCACTTTGCTTTACCAACATGGTTCTTGTTTGTCAGTCAGTCTTTTAGTTTGTTGATTATCTGCCCCCTTTGTCTTATACGTGGTATTGTTTCTACTGTTTACGTTTTCTTAGCTATATGCTTATCTTCTGTGACATAGGAATATTCTGTTGCCATTTTACATTATCCTGATGTATATTCCTTTTTTATCCCAGCTTTACGCTAAACTATTTAAGCCTTTGTGAACACGCGCATATGTTAATGAAGCTACAATGCGTAAGCACTTTTGGTTTGTTACATTACATTTTGATGAGGTTGGAACAAATTAAGATTGGGCTGTTTATGAATAACACTCGTTCTCTGCTGGTTAGTATTAAGAGTTGGCACTTGACTGAAGACCTGGGTCGAATGTATTAGCGCCGTGAAGCCAGCATGTGAGTTCATGCTCGGTAAATAAAATTAAAACCCGATTATCTATAATATCTTGAAGCCAGCATGTGACTTCATGCTCGGTAAATAAAATTAATACACGATTATCTACAATATATGGGCACATTAAGTTTTATGGGCAGTAGCATGTAGTGACGTTATTTCTATTTTGATGATATGACGACCTGCCCTAATTACTACAGATGACCATAAACCACTGGGGCAGTGTGGTAGCCATGGTCAAGCCACCAGAAGCACAGCACATCCTGATTGTTTGGTGCCGCTGTTGTGTATTTGATTTCTGCTCATTATGGAGTAGGAAGCGCCACTTCTGTGCACTACAGCAAGGCGAGCCGAGCAGTATTTAGGTACACTGCAGCAATGCCAACTTATGATAATTGATTGCTGTTTTTATTAAGGACCCATTTTTAATTTCTTCTAATATTGCATGCACAACATTCTCACTTGGATGTTCAGAGAATTTTTCAAATCTTAACACGGAGGTACACAGTTCCAGAAGTCAGGAATGGTATGGCGCAGTTTTCAGCAGACAAATTATTTATGAGCAAACGTATATTGCTCCTGCATAGTCCAGGTCTAGCGGGATACATTTCTAAGTGCATCAGTGAAGGCTTAGGTGAGATTTGCAAGGGGGGTACGGTGTTCTCCTTGCCGAGGCGGTCTCAGAAACCTGCTGTGAGGAGCATCCAAAATGGAAGCAAGATGGACGATTTGTGCGAGTGTAAGTTAAGGACCTGTGCTACAAGGCAAGACTATACAGTTTTCAAGAGCTTCTTCAAATATGAGGGCGCCGTATTGCTTCTCAAAGTGTCAAATGCGATCCCACTTCTAGGGAAGAGAATATAAACTTTAAAAAATATTGCAAAATAAATCCTTCCCACCTGCCCTGGGTAAATTGTTCCGTAGTCTTGGGATGGCACCGGGGAAGGCCAGCTTACTTTTTGCTGCTTCAAAATTGATACACCTTTGAAGTTCTGGATTATTTTATATATAGGTTCCTTTCCCAGGCTATTGCTGTTTAGCAAATATACGTGCCAAATGTACTTTAAAACTCCCGATTTGACAGATTTTTTTCAAAAAATTAAGCAAGGGAAACATTCATTCCGTATTTGTTGGGCAGACTCACTTACTCGCAATTCATTTACGTTACACTTCCTTCAAATTCACCATCTTCTGCTGGATGCTAAAGGTACTGCAAGGCATCCCACACTGTCAGCCGCTATCGGACTGCTATCGGATGCAGTTGTGCGCTCAGGCTGCAGCATTTTATCCAGAGAGCTATTAATCTCAGATCAGCACTAGAAACCGAGAAATCCTGTCAAACAAAGGTGCTCACCTTGCGTGAAACGCAAAAAAATTCATTTACTCAGAACAGCAATTAATATTCACTATTGTAGCAAGCGCCAGCAACGGATTCCCTTTTAGTTGTTGTGTTGCGTATGAGGGAACTGCTTCAGCAATACAACCTCAAAATTCTAACAGGGTAGGTTAAGAATGAACAAATGCAAACTGAAGAGTGTGGGAGAGAATAGCCATGTAGTCAAGCAGATCACCATGGTAACACTCCCTACCACAAATAAAGATGAGTTGATTTCTATCAGGACACCTATGGAAAACAGAGACCCAATTTGAAGACATTAACCTGGTGAGACAATTAGGACCAGGGAGACACAAAAGGTTCAGAAGAAGGACTACTCCATAACAAGAATTTGCACTGCAATAGGTCTCACATTTGCGGGAGTTTGAGATGTTGGCATTGTAAATGACAATGCCTTTTATTTACGTGTTGGATTTTAAAACATAAATGAAAGGAATTGATATTTACAATGCCAATAGCTTAAACTCTCGCAAATGCGAGACCTATTGCATTGCAAATGCTTGTTTTAATCTTATCATAGATTTCACTTGATAATAAATACTTTTTTCACAAAGGATATTCATAGATAATTTTAGTCTAATTCCCTGGGCCAATCTTTAATCATTACCTGGAGATACAAAAAAAAACTCAAAACGGGGATGTTCATCAAGCATCTGGCTGCTGAACTGAGGATAAAAGATCAACACAAAGTCCCCCATGTGGGGCCCATTGGGTATTGCACCCCCCACTCAATGAGGAGCAGGACCCGAAGATGAAGCATGTCACCTCGGTGGATCGGGGTGCCTGTATCTTAATTAAGGCTCCCTGTTTTCCGTTTTTACGGATATTTACAGATAAATACAGTCAGAAAATAATGTGTTTTCTGTCTGCATTTATTTTTAAATGTGGATAAATACAGAAAATTGTGCTTCTTTTAAGTGGCTCTCTGTGCCGTCTTTCATGAATTATAGGCCAGCAGCTGAGCAGATGGACAGCATGGGAAATTAAAAAACAGGATGAAATTTTTTTAAATAAGGACATATGTCAACATACATTTATGGTATAATGCTAGTATTTACCAACGGATGTATTGTTATGTAATATTTGACAGCTTAAATAGCTAAAATATGACAGGCATCAAAGTATGTGTGTGCATCTATTAGTTAAATAAATATGGAAATGTACAGTTTTTCAACCTCATTCATACGCGAATCACAGAATAATTATGGATAAATACAGATAAAATGGGCCAAAAATAAATATGGATGAATACAGACAGAAATGTTAAAAAAATAAATACCATAAAACCGGGAGCCCGAATCTTAATTAAGGATGTCTCCTTGACTAGGGACAATTCTCTGTAGCCTAAAAGGAGCTTAATTGAGCTACCTGGACAATGAACAGATTCCTTCTCGGGAAGATCATACTTTAATGTTTTTTATCACAGATTTAGAGGGTGATGACGGACCGACTAACCTCTCTTCCCCCCATTGTATTTAGGTAAAACCATTTATGAATTCTTGGCTGGGGTACAGGTAGGCCTTTTTTACCATAAACATATTTTTACAGTAAAAAATGCCTACGTGAAATGGGGCCTAGAGGTTAGCCTTGAATTCATGGCTTACACCGGCACAAGAGTAGGTCATAGCAATAAACATATTTGTTACTCATGCTCAAGATATCCTAAATTTAGTGGTAGTGGGCTTTACATGTGAATGTTTCCAAGGCGTTTTGCTTACAGCAGGGACAGCTGATATGTCTGTAAGGGGTGCAATTGATGTCAGAATGTAATGGATGTGAGATGCACGGAGGCAGTACAGAAATGTATGATGGTGAGACCCTTGTCACAAACATTTGTATGTTGAGAGTATGCTGTAAGTTTTGATTCCAGACCTCTACAACTTGGCCTTTGGGCGTGTGATTTATACATGGGCACATCTAAATAACAGACATTCTATTCAAAATCCAGCTGAATAAACTTCACTAAGTCCATCATTTTTAGGTACTGGATTCTACAAAAGCTTGGTCTGCTTACAAGTCCTTTTTAGGTTTGGCGTTAGACAAGCTCTTTTGATTTTTCAAAAATGAGGAGATATTTTACTAACATTTTGAGCTGGCTTTGCATCACAAAAGAGACATAAATCAGCACAAACTGTTATTTTTATTATTTATTTTCCAGTGCAAAACTTCTTTTGCACTAGAAATTAACAAAAAAGTAACACAAAGCAGAATAAAGCTCTGTTTTGCGATACCTAAAGCGTCATGGGGGCATTACATGGGCATTACCATACAACTACCGACACTTTTTGATGCAAAACCCTATCTACCAAAATGTAAGTCAGGGTTATGCGTAAAAAAATAATGCCTTTTGAAACCAGGCATTAAGAGGAGAAATGTTTTCCTTTCTGTTCTGATTTGTCCACAATGTGAGTAATCTGAGATGGGGTATAGTTTAAAATGTTTATTTCAACTAACGCGCTCTATGGTACAGTACACATGCCATTACTAGCAGCAAAATGCATAAACACTATATAGTCAGCATTGTTACAGTTCCATAGAATACCAGCAGGGATATCATGTTATAAAAAACAGTGGAAAATAACTAAACGCCCTAACCACCCTCCCTGTGACAAGAGATAGTTTATTATAAAAAAGAAGACCTCTGGGCTTTGTCAGCAGACCCTCATACCTCAAGGCCTAGATGCAATGTTCACATCGCAGGACAAGCACAGCTCTTCTCTTCGGAAAGCGGTCTCTCAAAGTGTGTCAAAACATGTTGTGCTTGCAATATTAAAGCACACGATTTCCAGTAGTGCAGCTGTGTGTAGCATGTTATGTCTAGGTGCGAGGGACTGACCAGAACGGAATAACAAGGGGCATTGTTGTTCGACCTTAAACATTGTGTGCAGACTAAACCTCAGAGCACAGCAGAGAACGTGCAAGGTCGACAATTCTCATGTGAAAGGGGCACAAACAGAGTCTTGCGAAATATATGCATGCAGTGTCATGCGTAAAAGCAGCCTCATGGCAGCGAAGCTCATGCTAACTTAGCAAATGTCGACAATGGACCTATAAGCTATACTACACCCTCCCCATGGTAAGTCCATCGTATGTAGGCATAGGCCGAAAACAGAGTTCAAAAAGCATGAGCAGATATCAATAGGCGTGTCCATAAATTTGGAAAAAGAAAAGACTAAAGTCTATATAAAAAAACAAGTTCTGGAGGAAGCGGAAAGAAAAATATATAGTGGGACAAAGGCATCAGAAACACAAATGATGCCGGCTGGCCATGTACGTGATTAATCCATCAAGGTGTAATAACCTCATCTCGGCTGAAGTGTACAGGTGTGATTTGTATGCGATAAGTACGTCAAGTAAGTGAAACCCACTGCACCTGGCATGATCCGTATCACCAGGTTAGTGTGCTTATCACGTGTCAACAAGTACGTAGATTCAAGCAAATCAGATTGCAAAGAATGTAAAATAGCAGAATGTTCCGGTAACCAGCTGGGTTTTGAAAATGTAGGTTGTATCAAGGCGTAAAGCGGCTTGATACGCTGGGCATAATCGGGAATATAAGAACGCCCAAAATTCAATAATCCCAGCCAAGACTGAAGTTTTGTAATGGTAGTTGGAGACTGCAAACGTGCGTCTTTCTCCAGAAAGTGGGGAGCCAAGGCCCGGCCTTCATTGTTAAGCTCATAGCCCAAAAAGAGCATCGCATACCAGGCGATGTGTGATTTAGCAAAATTAAATTTGTAGCCTTACTCCGCAAATTCCAGAATTATGTGGTCAACACGGCACAGATGCGGCCATAATAAGTTGTTTGTCAGATAAATATCATCCACATACGAGTATGCATCTGGGTCTATGTTGTCCAACAGAGAGACAACATGTGCGGCAAAAACCCCGGGGCTATTGTTATACCCCATAGGCAAAAGCCAGATTTTTTTTGTTTTCCACCGGCCGTGAATGTGGTCCATTGACTGCATTCAGGGGACAGGTTGTGGCTGTAAAAACCATTGGAAATATCAAGTGTCTTTTATATTTTTTACGAACTATACTGTCTACCAGAGCAGAGCTATGGATATTCTGTACTGCAAAGGTCCGACAATGAGAATTCAAATGCCGGTAATCAAAAACTATGCGGTATGACCCATCGGGTTTAGATACGGTAAAAAGCAGATTATTCATTGGTGACACACGTTTCGATAACTGCTTGATACTCCAACTGAGTGAGAATTTTAGCAATGGGGCCTTTGGCATTTCCGCCATATGGGATAGTGGGGTTGTGGTTGAGGCATAGATCGGAATGGAATATCATGTAGCGGTGAATCCTTATCCCAGCCAATTTGGTTACGGTACACTGCCGGCGCCAGGGCCAAACCCACTCAGCTGCAAAAGCCTCTGCATGCTCTTTGAGGACGTAACGTGAAAAACTCGGAAGTATTAAGTCCTCCCCGTGAGGTGTGGCCAGAACAAAGGTGGAGGCCAATCTGCCTCTGCTAATAAAATGTGATAGGAAGCGGTCAGATTCTCCCCAAAAATCCCAGTGACCACACGCTTAATGTCACCCTTTATACGAAAAACCATATTATACAGCCTATCCGGGGGGGCAACCCGGGTGTCAGCTGTCTCTACAGCAATGAAAGTTTCAGTTGCTGTCGCCTCGATGCAGTGCCTCCCGCACTATGGTAACTTCCGCTGCGCTGTCTAGCAGGGTTACCGCCCAAGTCCAGTCCGGCAGCTGGGTTCTCACCATCTGAGGCATATCTTGCTGTCAAAGGGGCAACTTTTTTGTTTTGAAAAGGGGCACGGAAGCGTGGTTGTTCTTCCTGCATTCCCTTCCCGTCAAGCTGACGAGGCTGATCACGTCCCCGTGGAACAAGTTGACTCATGCCACAATCCTGGCGTTCCCCACCACCACTTGAGAGCCTGATGTTTCCTGTGAAGAACGAGGAGAACGCTGATCAGGGACCTGAAATCTATCAGGAGTCTTAGTTTGGAAGGGTGCCATTAAACCATATTCGATGTTGCCAAGCTGTGAGTGGAACCTCAAGGGTCCGATAAGGCTGATACGCAATTGGAACGGCCGTGTCGGTGTATTTGTGAAACAGATTGTCTGTTCTGTCCACTGCCGGAAAGGTGACCCAAGAGTAAAATACTTTGAAGCTGTATGCTGGAACTGCTTCTACTACAAAAATCAGATCTACACCTGAATAGAGATGTACCAACCTACCACATTAGTACCCAAAATCCCAAACCGATTAGCTATAGTGTCTCATTCGTTCTCTATCTACAGCGAAGCTACCAATGATTAGACAACCCAGAACACGTCACTCTCTCTTGGGAATCGCGGGAGCCAGACACTCTTTCGCTCACTCACTCTTGTCCACAATGTGAGTAATTTGAGATGGGGTATAGTTTAAAATGTTTATTTCAACTAACGTGCTCTATGGTACAGTACACATGCCGTTACTAGCAGCAAAATGCATAAACACAATATGGTCAGCCTTTTAACAATTCCATAGAATACAAACAGGGATATCATGCTATAAAAAACAGTGGAAAAGGACTAAATGCCCTAACCACCCTCCCCATGGCAAGAGATAGTTTATTCTAAAAAAGAAGACCTCTGGGCTTTGTCAGCAGACCCCCATACCTCAAGGCCTAAATGCAATGTTCACATCGCAGGCAAGCACAGCTCTTTTCTTCGGAAAGGTGTCTCACCAAGTGTGTTAAAACATGTTGTGCTTGCAATATTAAAGCACATGATTTCCAGTAGTGCAGCTGTGTGTAGCATGTTCTGTCTTTTTGCGAGGGAACAACCAGAATGGAATAACAAGGGGCATTGTTGTTCGACCTTGAACATCGTGTGCAGACTAAAGCTCAGTAATTACAAACACACAGTGGTCCTCAAATGGTTTAAGGAATAAAGGGAATAAATATAGTACATAATCGAAACTATATTAAGGATGTCCAGCCGGACACCCAGTTTAATTCTTCAATGAAACATAAAAAATAGTCAACAGCAAAGCATATGTGGGACACAGTCCTGCATCCGTTGGGACAAAAAGACATATACAAAACAAACAGACATTTCAGGCAAGGCAGAGGAGCTTATTTACAAAATCCAGTGTTTTAAGCTTATTCCGAACAGACAATGCACTTTTTTACGTAATGGGTTAATGTGCACGCTGTTTAGACTGGGGTCGACGACGTTTCGATCCTATTACAGGGAGACAAGGATCATCATCAGGACGGTAGAATGTACAAGCCTGGTATTGAGAGAAATTGCCATAGTGAGGAAAACAGAATTCAGGACGTGTTCAATGCCGGAATGATGGAACTCACGTCTTGCAATGGGAATTAAGGAGGTCCGGCAGGAGGCTCGGAAGTACGGGCGTTACCGTAACAGTTGCTGAGATTGGGAGGAACCGGGCAATTCGGATAAGTTGCTCCGATGGGTAATCCATGAATTAGCACTGGAAAAGGAAGGTACGAGGGAAGGTACCTGACATTCAGAGGAAACGGACAATTCGGATAAGTTGCTCCGAGGGATGATCCGTGAAAATGCACGTGATCAAGTCGCGTCCTCAAGTGGCGATGGACAGTTTATTATAAAAAAGAAGACCTCTGGGCTTTGTCAGCAGACCCTCATACCTAAAGGCCTAGATGCAATGTTCACATCGCAGGACAAGCACAGCTCTTCTCTTCGGAAAGGGGTCTCTCTAAGTGTGTCAAAACATGTTGCTCTTGCAATATTAAAGCACACAATTTCCAGTAGTGCAGCTGTGTGTAGCATGTTATGTCTAGGTGTGAGGGACTGACCAGAACGGAATAACAAGGGGCATTGTTGTTCGACCTTAAACATTGTGTGCAGACTAAACCTCAGAGAACAGTAGAAAACGTGCAAGGTAGACAGTTCTCATGTGAATGGGGCACAAACAGAGTCTTGCGAAATATATGCAGCAGTGACGTGCGCAAAAGCAGTCTCATGGCAGCGAAGCTCATGCTAACATAGCAAATGCTGACAATGGACCTATAAGCTATACTACAAACCTACCATATAAGTCCTTAGTAGATAGTAGGGCAAAGGGATGCAAGCTACCTATGAGTTCCCAGTATATAAAGGGGCATGGCAGTTTCAAGGCTAGATGCCATTGTTGCACTTCCATGTGTGTACTGCAGAGAGCCTAAGGTTATTTTAAAAGCAGCACTGTGTTGCAGCACTGCTTTAAAACGTAATTTCAATGTAAACTCGACTTTGGTGGTATAGGCTGTGAGAAGATGGCCTGGTATATGCTGTCCACTAATTATAGTGGGCACCTTGTATCAGTCCAAACAACCCCTTATGGTGAATAGGTTTAAGACAAACTTTATTGAAAGCTATCCTAGTGGTAGCTATGGAGAGCAGCCTTCAGGCTAAGTCTTGAAGGAATGTAAGGCAGCTTGTTTAAAATCTCTTAATGACCAAATGAAAGGACAACCACACCAGGTATATATTTTAAATATATGTATTTAAGATAAAACACACCCCTCTAGTCTCTTTATGACACTGGAGTTTGAAGTACTTAATTTACAAGTTAGCAATCAACACTAATAGCACAAATACACGTTTGGGCCCTAGGGGCGTACCAAACCATATACCAAAAAAGTGGTATAAGAACCACGACTGAACTAGACACAAGGCAAAGAGCCTGTAGAACCGCTGGGAACCCAAGAAACCACCCAAGGTAGGGACACAGGGGACCCACGGGGGCCGTGTGCAGTCTGTAAACACAACCGTGGGTTACCGTTAGCTTCTATGGGCAATGTCGCAGTTGGAAATTTAAAGATTATGGACACTTAGAATCAAGTTAGGACCAAACTCTTTTGGACTTAAGAAATTCTAGGGCTAGCACCCATGGGAGCACTGAAATACTCATGTTACCTCACCCAGGGAAGCCGGGTGCATAGGTGTCTTTTGGTGTCGGGTCGAGTCGTCGATTTCAATGGCAGCTGCCGAAGAAGTGCTGCTGCCGTGAAAAGGAGAAGTGTCCGAAGAGATCCAAGCTTGGATCTATTATGGAAGGAACCTGAAAGCAGAGGGGACAGAGTCTGGGTCACTTGCCAGTGACCGAGGGCAGGATGGACCAATGCCGACAAATGTCGGGTGCTTCAGGTGAGTTGACGGGTGTCTTCACTCTTCAGCCACGAGGTCTAGGAGGTATCGACAAAGTCCATGAGCCGGATTCGAGCTATCCAATGAAGTCTGTCGAGTGCTGCTGTGTCGGTGACCAGAATGGACCCAACAAGCCTGGGCAAGTCTTATAGAAAGAGAAGAAGGACTTCGGTGCAGACCAGCAAGGTCTGAGGGACTCACCCAGTGAGGGTAAGTTGGGGCATGTCTGGAGCAACCAGGAAAGCCCACGCAGAAGAGGAGTTGCCTTCGTGGGGACCCACTAGCCAACGGGATAGCGATCGCAAAGGAGCCTCATGTGGTCGCACTGGAACCCGGACCACGGGTCACTCGTGGAATAGAGGCCAGAGATCTTTGGTGCAGTTTCTGCTCAAGGCTGGGGCTACTCGGAGCCCAAAGCAGAACTTCAAGAATAAACAGGAGGTTGATGTACCAGCAATAGTACACGTTGCCCCTGGGTCACAGTTCCTCATCACCCACGATAGCCACGGGCCTCAGCTTTGCTGTGGACTCAAGGTAGCCTCGGCGAAGTCAGGAAATCCACCTCTGGTGATGCAGAGACTTTGGCGTCCAACGGGAGCTTTGGAACTGCACACCGGGCAGCAGGGGAGTCACTCCTTGACCCCAAGGGAGATTTCTTTAGTCTTCTAGTCAGGATAGAGGATGTATGACGTTACAACGCACACTTTTACAACGCATGCACTTACAACGCATTTTTTACAACGCATAATCCATTACAACGCATGACATTACAACGCATGACACTACAACGCATTTTTAAAAACTACCTTTACAACGCATTTCCATTACAACGCATACTACCTTTACAACGCATACCATTACAACGCATAATATTAAATTGCATTTAAGGTAAGTATTAGATAGTATAGGGGTAAAAGTTACTTTTCTAACTCCAGGGGGTGCAACAGTAGGGTAAGTGTTGGATAGTATAGGGGTAAAAATTACTATTCTAACTCCAGGGGGTGCAACAGTAGGGTAAGTGTTGGATAGTATAGGGGTAAAAATTACTATTCTAACTCCAGGGGGTGCAACAGTGGGGTAAGTGTTGGATAGTATAGGGGTAAAAATTACTATTCTAACTCCAGGGGGTGCATCAGTAGGGTAAGTGTTGGATAGTATAGGGGTAAAAATTACTATT
Source organism: Triturus cristatus (assembly GCF_964204655.1). Classification (NCBI taxonomy): domain Eukaryota; kingdom Metazoa; phylum Chordata; class Amphibia; order Caudata; family Salamandridae; genus Triturus; species Triturus cristatus. Next base: position 203,046,027 of record NC_140593.1, read on the forward strand.
CTAACTCCAGGGGGTGCAACAGTAGGGTAAGTGTTGGATAGTATAGGGGTAAAAATTACTATTCTAACTCCAGGGGGTGCAACAGTAGGGTAAGTGTTGGATAGTATAGGGGTAAAAATTACTATTCTAACTCCAGGGGGTGCAACAGTAGGGTAAATGTTGGATAGTATAGGGGTAAAAATTACTATTCTAACTCCAGGGGGTGCAACAGTAGGGTAAGTGTTGGATAGAATAGGGGTAAAAATTACTATTCTAACTCCAGGGGGTGCAACAGTAGGGTAAGTGTTGGATAGTGTAGTGTAATATTATGCGTTGTAATGGTATGCGTTGTAATGGTAGTATGCGTTGTAATGGAATGCGTTGTAAAGGTAGTTTTTAAAAATGCGTTGTAGTGTCATGCGTTGTAATGTCATGCGTTGTAATGGATTATGCGTTGTAAAAAATGCGTTGTAAAGGTAGTGCGTTGTAAAAGTTGCGTTGTAAAGGTTGTTCCCCCAGGATAGAACGTCGAAGGTCCAGGATATATGTTGCAGAGTTTCGTCCAGGGTAATCTAAAGTCACAAGGATTGGGTTCCCATACTTATACTAAGTTTGGGGGTTGGACATACTCTAGGGACCCACCTATGGGAGGGTTTGGAAAGAGGGGTGGTTACACCCATTTCCTTTGTCCATTTTCATGCCAGAGCAGTGGCAGGTAGCCCCTGCAACCGGTTTGAACTGGACTATGCACAGGGACACCAAGGGTGCCCCAGTGCAGGACTTCAAAGCACCAGAAAGTGCTCCCACCCAGCCCGAATACACATCTGCCTGTCTGGAGAGGTGGTTACATCTCCCTGGGACAGGAAACCTATTGTCCAGGCCTCGCCTGCCGGAGTGTTGTTCAGCAGTGGGAGGCCAGACCCGTGTCTGTGGCAGAGGCATCCATTTTGTGATGCCAGGGCTCTAGAAAGTCCTACCGGGTTAGACCAGTGTGAACATGTCTCTCCCTCTAGAAGGGTGAAATGCTACCCCCCCCGCCAGTACTGGCGGGGGGTAGTATTCCAAAGCGTTTGACACCAAACACGACATGTTTCCGTGCAGCCATCCCAAAGTTAGCATTTACCGCGAGGTTATCATGCACTTAAGAGTATATGGTCAGGCTGCACCACAAACAGCATCAGAGGTGGTACTCCGAATGCTGCAGAGGGGCTCTGCTCATGGAGGGGCACCCTCGCACATAAAAATCAATCACTCTTCCTTCAGGATTGTTAAGGCCTGCCATAGGAGTGACTTATAGGTTTTATATGTGTGTGCAATGGTAGTGATATAGGTAGCCTATACCACTGTAATGGGTGCAGCACACCCTTACCCAGGCTGCAGTATCAGACCTGTGGTGCCATTTTGGAGTGCTTCCCAGGGGTGACATAATACATGCTTCAGCCCCTGGTAGGCCTCTGAGGTACCTATGCCCTAGGTACATTTTATACCATATACGAGGGGCTTATAAGGCACTCCAGAATCCAATTAGATATGTACCTAATGTACATGCAAACCATTTTAGAGAGGAGGCAGCTAGGCTGGAGTCTCCCCTAGGTGTTCCTGGGGTGGGGGAGGGGGAGGTCCTGTAATTGTGAACAGGGGTAAAATAAAATAGGTTTTATAAACCCTGGTGAGGAATGAATTGCTCATTTCATTTTCTCCGTTGAAGATAGTTGGCCTCATTGGCTAACTTGGCACTATGTTATGAACACTTATCTATTGCTAGGAGATTGTGAAAAATGTCATTCAAAGATTGAACAGAATGGTATTGATTAATCCAGAAACTTGGCAACTTGGCATCGTTGAATTTATCATAACTCGTACAGAAAAGAAGTTAGCATGAGATAAGTTCACGCTGCTTGAACTAATCATTTTTACCTTCATTTGTATTGTTTTTACTTGTGGGGGAATGAGTTTGAACATTGGGGCAATGAATTTGACATGTGATTTTTAAGGGCTGTTTTAGAAAATCTCTTGATCCGTCCTCTTTTAACTTAAATAATCGCACGTTGCACTTTCACTGTACTACTCTTCAGGTAGGTAGGACGTCCGTTTTTGAGCAGCTATCTTCAAATTTTTGGCGCCCCAGTGGTTGGCAGGCACCAGAATTTATTGTGACTGCAACCGAGGATGTGCAGCGGATGAGATAAGTTCACTCTGCTTGAACTAATCATTTTTACCTTCATTTGTATTGTTTCTACTTGTGGAGGAATAATTCAGAATATTGGGCAAATAATTATGACAAGATTTTTAAAGGTTGTTTTAGAAAATCTCTTGATCAGTCCTCTTTTAACTTAAATAATTGCATGTTACACTTTCAGTGTAATCTTCTTCCGGGAGGCAACACGTCCGCTTTTGAGCAGCCATCTTCATACTTTTCGTGCTCTAGTGGTTTGCAGTATTTAATGTGTCTGCCACTGTGGACAATTGCAGCGGATGCACGACTGGTGTGCCGATGGCACACTAAAGGTAAGCAGATCTACGCCCGTCTAGGTCCGTAATGAGGCCAGCGCCAGCCACGCTTTTCGAAGTCAATCAGGTGTTTCCATGTCATCGGACTTTTTTGAAATCACTCAATACCATCTCCAATAACTGTGATACTTGTTCAATGCCTAATAAGATGAAGGGCCCTCTAACTTGCAGAAACTGTAGAACCGAGCTTGTGCCCCTCGTTGATGCACCACACACTCCTAATAACTGTTCAACAGTAAATCTTTTAAGTGTGGGGCTCATTAATGCCTGCTCATTATGTAAACATGCTCAAGATATACATGACTTGATTACTGATTCCCAGCTCGACTTACTTTTTACAACTGAATCATAGCTTAAAGATTGGTGTAACCCAGACATTGCCCAGGCCCTACCCCTAGGATATATCATCTGCAGACAGGATAGAACAAAGACTCCGGGAGGTGGACTTGCCATTATCTATCAAGAGACACTCCAGTGTGCAACATTTTGACCTTCTGCATTTGAAAGTGGTGGAAAGCCTTGGTTGCTGTTTCAAACTTAGTGGATCTTTCTCCATTGCAGAAGAGCTCATATATTGTTCCTCTGGCCCCAGTTCTGGCTTTTTAGAATCATTAGGGGATGCATTAGACCATCTGTTGAATTTAGACATCATTTAGGGCATGGATGGCATTGGATTGATTTGGGGAACTGTGTTTTTTTGGGGTGGCCTTTCTGATGTTGTTGGGCCTGGCCATGTGGCTGGTGGCCATTTTGAAGCATAGGCCTGCAAGCTTGCCTGGCCTTGTCTGCCAACAGGCCTGCTTTTTCATCCACTAGGATCAGAGCAGGTAGCCTCAGCTTCAAATGTTTTCTGTGTGGTCTGTTGAATTTAGACATCATTTAGGGCATGGATGGCATTGGATTGAGTTGGGGAAGTGTGTTTTTTTGGGGTGGCCTTTCTGATGTTGTTGGGCCTGGCAATGTGGCTGGTGGCCATTTTGAAGCCTAAGCCTGCAAGCTTGCCTGGCCTTGTCTGCCAACAGGCCTGCTTTTTCATCCACTAGGATCAGAGCAGGTAGCCACAGCTTTATTAGTCAAGTGTTTTCTGTGTGGTCTGTTGAATTTAGACATCATTTAGGGCATGGATGGCATTGGATTGAGTTGGGGAAGCGTGTTTTTTTGGGGTTGCCTTTCTGATGTTGGTTGTCTTAAAGACATGCTTTTGTTGTATGTGTCTGGTGTGTTGGTGTGCAATGCATGCACCCTGCAGACCTTTTTGGGGCCTGTGAATGTTCGTATTTCCATTTTGTTGCATTAAAAAGGCAGAGCAGTGTGCTTTAGCATGCAGCCTTTACCTGGCTTTTATAGGCCTTTTGTCAGCTCCTGGTGTTTCCCCGACCCCCTGCTTGTTTGTGTTTTGTGAGTGTCCATGTGGCTGGTGGCCTTATTTTGTGTTTGGACTGGGAGTTATTATTGTCCTGCATTTGCCATAGGCCTGCATGGTTTTCCTATTGGCTATTTGGCTTACTGCTTCCATCCATCCCCCCCCTTTGCCAGCAGCAGCTCCATGGATGCCGAGATGCTCAAAAAATGTAATGGCAAATAGGGTCCACCCCACTTCCATTACATTTTTATTTTGGTGGTTATTATTAACTTTCCTATACTTCCTGAGAGCGTAGTGTGTGACTGTACACAGTAGTATAACATAGCCCTTGTTAAATAAAAAAGTCATAAATGGCTAGACTATATTTTTTGTTTGCACTAGTACAGTACTAAGTAACTGAATGACAACAACAAATGCAACAATTCACTGATGTTCTTCTCCTGGCTTATTTGGTTTTAGGTGCACAAAAGACAGAGGAGGAGGTGTCATCAGCATCACCCGGCTACCCGTTGTACTGCCAGCCAGCCAGAAGTCCTGCTGCGCATCACGTCCACGTGTGACCAGAACTTGTTGTGCATCTGCATCCTGCCTGACATCTGAAGAAGATGGCCCCAAAGAGAGTTACCAGGTCCAGTACCAAGAAAGTTGCCGGTGAGAAGAAGGAACAGCAAAAAGAAGTACCATTAACCACGACTGGTGGTGTGCCGGCCAATGTTTTTTTTGGCCCCCAAAAGTTACGCCTTCAGCAGCGTTGTCCGGGAACCAAGCTGGGAGCAGCACAGCGGTCCAACCACACCAACCTAGGCCCAAGGGCTTTAGTGTCGCAGAGGTAGCCAGTCTACTAACGAGCAGCGATGTTGAAGAAATGTCATTACCACAAAGTAGTACACAATCAAGTTCAATGCAGGCACAAACTCAGCAGATAAGTGTGCAGCCACAACAAGAACAGCAGCAGCCGCAACAAGAACAGCAGCAGCCGCAACAAGAACAGCAGCAGCCGCAACAGCCCACCATAGTAGTTGTTGCTCCTGACGTAGGGGCAATTCAGGAAATCGAGCTTCCTGCAGACAAAGTGGAGCAAAGTTAAACCACTGTTTCAGAAGATCTATTGTCTTCCAGACCACCAGCAAGGAAAAGGAGGCTTAGTCCATCATCTTCTTCTTCAAGCCCCGCTTCTGATGATCGTGATGCCACTTGGGTCCCACCAGCTCAGTCTGAGAGTGATATACGCCACAAGACAATGCTTCTGAAAAGGAAGGTCCCAGAAGAACTTGGGGGCATATCAACAAGGGCTTTATCTCTGCTTTTTTGGCTTTAAAAGCCAAAAAAGGAGAGATAAAACTAGCGCCCTATCAACAACAGGGTGCTAACATGCAAATTTGCATGTTAGCACCCTTTTACTCTACGCTTCCTCTTGCATCTTTAATGAGATGCAAAGGGGGCGTTCCAGAGTAAACTAATAGGAGAAATGTCGCTAAGCGACATTTTTCCTATTATCAAGAATGTCGCTAACCGTGTTAGAGACAAAAAAAGCAGCGCTAACCGCGGTTAACGCTGCTTTTTTACGTCTGGTATTTTTCTGACTTAGCCATGATATCCTATGGAAGGAGGATATCATGGCTAAGTTTTCCTGTCCCTATCAACAAGGTAACGTGATATTATCGCTGGTTTTCCAGCGATAATCTCATGTTAGCGTGTCAGCGTGAGGATTTTTATCGCTAATGAGATAAGCGTTGCTAATAGCACGCTATCTCAGCGATAAAAATTCATGCTAGCCGTCGATAATTATCCTAGCGCTAAATGCGCTTAGAGATAATTATCGCTGGTTGTTGTTGATATGCCCCTTAGAGTTATGGAGGTAGATGTAGAATATGGGGGTGATGATGATGATGTTGATGAAGACGAGCCAGTCATCAAGCACATTACTCCCGCCCCAAAGGGATTGGAGACCAACATTCTCACCCTATCCAGAAAGGCTGCTACTGAGCGGGATGTAGCACAGATATCACCAACACAGCTTACACCACCACTACCTCCAGCTGCCATATTTTCCAAGGCCCGGCAGGGACCTACATCAAGCTCAACCATCTCAGTAGGTAGTGGTAGTAAAAGTCACAGTCTAGGTGCACAGGGTCACATTTCAAGCACACCCTCCAGTTCATCTGGTATTGAAAGTGGCACATCCAGCAGTGCCAGAAAGTTCTCCTCCCCAGTTTCTGTTAGCACCAAGGAGGAGAACGTTGCTATATGCCCAATTTGTCGTCAAGGTGTTCGGCGTGGTAAGCTTGGTACAAACTATGGTACCGGAGGACAAACAAGTCATCTCAGAATACACCACACTATCGTGTGGGAGAATCACCTACTTCAGTTAAAAGAAAGAAGAAAAACTCAACCCATTGAAGTTGGTCAGGAAGAATCAGGGAGCAATATTATTGCGGTGGAAGGTGAAGAAGAGGGAGTCATTTCTAGCCCTGTCCCTAGTAGTGCAGTGGTATCGCCCACATCCTCCTCAGTAACATCAGAGTGGCACCGCAGTAAGAGCCATACTCTGAGTCAGGCTGAGACACCAAGGCGACCGAGTACCGCAATGAGACAATCTGTGTCGTTGAGCCTAAGTGGGTTAATGAAAACAGCACCACAAAGGAAAGTAATCCAGCCAACCATTGAGAGCATGTTTAGGTTGGAGGGGCAGTTCCAACGCAACCACCCAACGGCATGGTTGTATAATGCGAAGCTGGCTAAAATGTTAGCGCTGGACCTTCTTCCTTTTCCATTTGTGGAAGGGGTGGGTTTCCTTGAATTTGTGTCTGCCATCTGCCCTAAATGGAAGGTTCCCAGCCGGTCATATTTCGCAATAATTGCTGTTCCGGCACTACATCATGATGTTCTGGAATTGGTTGGACAAGCTTTGCAGAAGAGTGCTGTTCACAATATCCACCTGACAACAGACATGTGGACCAGTTGCCAAGCCACAGATTACATGTGCATCACTGCACACTGGATCTCTTTTGTGGGGGTTAGAGATAAGCTATCTGCATGAGGTGCTGTTGACACAGCTGCGATTTTTGAAGGTTCTCGGAAACATGCAACTGTAGCCATGTTCGCCATGGAGAAATCTCATACCGCTGAAAACATTTTACACGAGTTTCGCAGCAAGGTTTTTGAATGGCTGCGGCCAAGAGGGCTTGGTATTGGTTTTGTTGCCACAGACAATGGCAGTAATGTACTCAAAGCCATGGCACTTGGTTCCTATTTCAGGGTTCCGTGTTTGGCGCACTGCATAAACATTATAGTTCAAGACTTTCTGAAAAAAGAACCCATAGTCAGCAATTTACTGGCCATCTGCCGAAGAATATGCACTCATTTTCAGCCATTCTTTTAAAGCTCGGAAGCAGCTGAGGATCATCCAACGTGAACATAGAATGCCAGTCAAGGCACTCATCCAGGAGGTGGCAACACGCTGGAACTCAACGTATTACATGCTTGATCATCTGTATGAGCAGTACAGGTCACTCCATGAATATGTCTGGAAAATAAAACGGGATGCTACTGTTAAAGGCATGAACCTTGAGCTGGAGCAATGGAGCCTAATTAAATGCCTGACTGAGATGCTTTGTCCTTTTAAGGTCTTCACACGTGAAGTCAGCAAGGAGGACTGTACAATGGGCCAAGCTATCCCATTATTGCAAATGCTAGAGCATCAGCTAAATAATGTGTCTGAATCATACAAAGGTGTAGAGGACAAAAGGGAAGCTCATGACTTGGTGGAGAGCTTATCCCGTCGCTTAGCTGCAAATGTAAGGATACAAAATAAAATGTTGTCACAAGAACATTACATTTGTGCTACAATTCTGGATCCACATGCAAAATTTGGACAGAAGACATTCTTTGCTTTTTCCGAGATTGATGTTGCCCGCTACAAAACGTGCATAGCTGAAGCGGCCAGTAAGTTGGAAAACGAACGGCTGCTAATTAAAAGCCCGCAAGATCAACCCTCAAGAAGTACTGCAGCAGGCCATGCAGGATCAAGTGCAACTTCGTCGGCTGAGGGCAGTGCGTTTGGATCACAAGACTCACCATCACTATCGACCACAGCAACAATAACTGGATCAGTAGGCGGAGTACAATCATTACACGATTGGTATGTAAAGTTAGGTATTAATAAGCACAGTGCTGATGCAAAGAGAAAATAGCCTGAAACCTTACCAGCAGCAACCCTGAACATTGAGCGGACGGTCCAGGCCTGTCTGGACGACCCAACAGAGGTGTACATTGATCAAAACCCATTGCAGTATTGGTATAGGAATAGGTCTGAATGGCCATAGCTCAGCAGGCTGGCGATAAGCTGTCTAGCTTGCCCTGTCGCAAGTGTCTCTTCCGAACGTGTTTTCAGTGCTGCTGGTTCCATTGTAACATTGAGAAGGACCAGTCTATCGCCAAAAAACATGGAGAGGTTAACAATGATCAAAATGAATCAGCACTTCATACCACCGAATTACACAATACATGAAGCAATGGAGGAAGATGAGGACAGCGGCTCAGGTGACGGAAGTATTGTGCCACATGATTACCTACTACTGGCTGAACCCCCAAAGTTTGAGGACGAGCTATACTTCCCTGACAATTAGGCTTGTCCTTTCTGTCTTCCTCCCTTTTTTCCCCCTTTGTTTGTGTGTCTGTCGTTCCGGTTACAAACTTGTGAATCACAACAAATCCATTACCACCGCCGTCTACTGTTCTAATTTAATATACAAGTTTCAGGTGTCTGCAATTTGACAGTACAGTCCTCCGAATCCAGCTCCTCCGCTCCATCATACTGAATCTCCTGCTCATTTCCATTTCCCTCATGAATGATGATTTGATGATGGTAAATAATACAACAACAAATTCAAACTTTCCTAGTCCTTCCAAAAGAAGTGGAGCATGAATCAGATGACTACTATAGCTATCCTCCTTTCAGAGCCGACAGAGACTGGCCATTAACTGAAAATAAGATGGAACAGGTAATGATTGATGCCATGCATTGGATGCAGAGTCGCAGACTGAATGATTTAGATTTTGTTTTGTTTGTTGTGCATGAATTTATGTAATTGTGCACTGCCACTAATCAACTTTCTACAGAACACACTAAACTTAACTCAGGGTAAATTCAATTTTACCCTTCTTGCAAATATTAAATGTGTACTTCTCCTACAGCTAGGTGATACATTGCTTTTAATTCAATACAGGAAGGGGACTCACTCAATCTGTGCAATGAGTATGATTGACACAACAGCACCGTCCATCATCATGATGATGGCAAAATAGACGGCCCGTTAACTTAAGATGAGAAGGAACAGGTAATGACAATTAATGGCATGCATTGGACACCTGACTCTGAGCGATTGGTCTTTGTGTTTTCATTGTTTGTTTGTTGTGCACAAAGTGAAGTCAAAGTGTACTAGTAATCTATCTTTCTGTACACACTAAAGAATGACTCAAGTCAGTAATATTTCTACTCTTATTGTGTAATAAAAATGTTACTTATACTGCAGGCCGATCTTCACAGTCAGTCAGTAAAAGTATCAGAGATGATGATGAAGTCAAGAGGACGTTTCATTGGAGAAGTGTGGCTCAATGATTAGAGCGGCAAACCCTGATGCAGAGGTCTAGCCCGGGACCAGGGTTCAATTCCCCGCCTCGGCGGGTCTTGGGCTCAAAAATTCCACGGACCTGATAATTCTCGCCTCGGTGCCTATTCCAATCATGGAGTCCCACTCTGCAACTCTGGGCAATAGCTTGCTTAATCTCCACAACGGCCCCCACAACGCTAAGGATGCCTGGCCTCCACCTTGGGGGTGCCCAGGAGTTGACGCCTCACAGGGAAAGCCAGGATGGGTTCCACAGCGGTATTCGTACAAGCGCCTTTAGACCCTTGCGGGTGAGTAGTGCGCTATACAAGTATCAAATTTACATTTATGAGTGGCATAAAACGTAAAAGCCTAAAGGTAAACACGTCCACAACAACCACAGCAGACCCAAATGTCTGTGTAGAAGTGGAATAGAGTGTAGCGGTGGGATGACTGCGGTGCATTGATTTTACTAACTTAAACTGTAAAATGCTATGTTTGGAATGGATAATGTGCTTTGCGTTTGTCCAACTCTTTAAAAAAAAAAAAGTACTCTGAAGTCTTAACGTAGGATGTGCTACTGCTAAGCACTGTGGGCTTGCTCTCTCCTGTTATTGTTGAAGGTCAATGCTGGAAACAGACTAGAGTAGAGATGATGCATACATGCCACCTCGGAAAGTGTTCTTGTTGCACTACACCATAACTTGTGCATTTGTTTCAACTTTGTTTCTCAATATCCCCTTTGGTTTTCCATCTACAATTACAGGCCGGGCCTTGCCCTATACTTTGGAAAACATTACAATGCACACTTACCTTACCAATAAATCAACATTTTTTTTCTAGCCGGGCAGTGGCGAGTGGCGAGGCGACACACCCAAGATTGATGGACGAGAGGAGCAAGAGGAATGCCGAGATGCAAATCCAGTCCACATTTTTTACCAGGATAACACAGTAACAGTATTCACTTTAATCTTCTTTTAAATAATTTGATTAATATTTTGTATACAATCTTTACAACAGTGTGTTCTTGGAGTTGTTATTATCATCATTAGGTTTGCTCTGTGTTTACGATTCTTCCCTACCAATATTTAAAATTCCTATTTGCTATCTGTAAAAGTATTAAGGCCGGAACAACAGAACAAGAACTAGAAGTGTATGTAATCCGGGTCTCTCATCATCATGCATGCATTTCCTTTTTCTCCCTTAACATATGGATATGGTAGTCTTCAATGATTGTCGTTTGTTTGTCCATGCATAATGTTTTTCTATGTCAAACCTTTCCCAAAAACCCCCTTCCCATCCATTCAACAAACCCTAACCCTCTTCCCCCGGGGCTGTGTGACTTATTGTCGAGGTGTGACTAAATTAAATGTACACCAATACTTAATCACACACTTGCTGGGGCGGATGTGGCGAAAGCAACACTACTTCAATTTCAAGGCAGAGCGATGATCTTCTTCTGCTTGCCCAGTTGCCCACCCATGAGTGGGATATTTCAGAGGTTATTTTATTTAACAAAGGAACATATACCTCAGCATGAATTGCCGCCATTGATTGGATTTGTTTGTTGTCATTCCTCATATACAGCACTAATTGTTAGGCTGTAGGCCTAGCCAAGTGACTCGACACAACTATAGTTTGTAAGTCTGTCTAGTAGGCTATCCCAACCACCATTATGTTTTGTTGTCAAAAATTTGAGCATATTATTGTTGCTCGGTAAGTTCTGTGCTGTACTTCATTCTACTACTCCTCTAACAGTCTCTGAAAGGCGATTGACTGTCTCCTTTTCTTTTTTTGCAAATGCTGCCGCCCTGCCATTTTCTACTACTACTACTATACTACCACCACCACCACCCCAATCATGGCATGTATGAAAAAGAAAACCATCTTCACCATGCAGCCATTGCTGTGCCACAGTTGGACATGAACATCAAGCACCGGTAAGAGAGAAGTTTGGGGGAGGCAGAGTTATTAATGGACATGTTGTCAATGATTTCATTTTCACACACCAGTCCAGATAAAGAATGCATAGACTAGAGGACAGACTGAAAGTACTAGAAGGACAAGTCAATGAGTGAGGTGTGTCGCATCTATCTGTTTGTGTCTTATACAGTCAGCCAATTATTTAAATCAAACACACGCTATGGGCGGCCGTGCACCAGCAAGGAAACAGTGTGATGTAAAACAGTTACCCCACCTACAAAACATTAACAACATTGCATGTAACATAGAAAAAAATATTCAATTTACCCTAACAAAAATAAACAAAACCCACAAAAGCTGACCCACCCCCCTCCCTAACCCCAACCAATGTCCATAGGAGAAAAAGTCTGTAACGCCCAAACAAGTTCCCACCCACCCACCCAAACAAGAATTAAAAAAGGGGCAGAACAAGATGACAGGGACTAAGGTGTGGGGCGGGACTCAAGGAGGACACGCATCTGTCCCTCTAAACTGGCGCCGCGACGTCTGAGTGCGCGGCAGTTGCAGCCACAGTGGGGGGGGCACCGGAGTTGGCACTACGGTGGCGGCGGGCAGCCGCCAGACGGTGGTGCCGTACCGCTGGAGGGCGGTGGCTGGGGCCCGGGGCACTGAAGGAGGCTTGAAGAATTGCTGCCGCAGTCTCCTCCTCCGCCTCAGCTAAGACCACGAGCCGCCGGTATTCCTGCTGGATTGCCTCCAGCTTCCGGTGCCGTGCCTTGGCGGCCAACTCCTTGCGGTTTAGTTTAGGAGTATTTGTGTATCAAAAAAAAAAAAAAAAGACAATTGTAAAATATACTCTTAGAAAAACAGTAAGACAAGTTAATTATTTATACACATAGTGGCATGGTAGAATAGCACTATAAAGCACAGTAGTACATAGCATTTTAAATCTCGCCCGTCCTTCTTACTTCCACCCATCTTTCACTTTTTAGTTGAACAGTGAGTGCACCAGGTGCTCTTCTCCATAAAACTTTCAAAGCGGAGTTGAAATCAGATAGATGAGGCCACTGGTTACTCAATACTCCCGCTCCTATGCCAATTAAAGGGAATTCTAGTCTTCTAGTTCACTCTTCAAACGTCCCCAACAACTCATACTTACTTACGACATCGGATGGCGGGCGGACTTTGTCCGCCCGCCATCCTCACGCTAAAAAGGGTGGGGGTCCCGTGGGGACAATTAATTAGGATGATGCGCCCGGCACAGTGGCGGGCGCATCCTGTTTTTTTTACATTCTGGTTGGCGTTGCCGAAAGCAATGCTAAAAATACATGTTGTGCTGCTTTTCCAAGCACAACATGACGGGCCCCGCACGGAGCCTGTCACGTTGTGCTTTGAAAGGCAGGGGGGTACCATAGAATAGGTAGGTAGTACCCTCCATGGGGGCCCCCAAGCATACTCTGCAATGTCTGCATGCCTTTCCGTGGCAGACGGCAATGCCGCCACGCAAAGGCATTCCAAAATGCAGATTATATGGCTGGCGGTGTGTTCAGAGAGACACCACCGCCATATTGAACCCTTTTCCGCCTGGTCGACATGTGGGGGGTTCTGAATATTTTCTACAGGGATGGCGGGAGGTTTGCCCCTGCGGTGTCGGCAGTGAATACCGCCGGCCCGGCGGGGCAATACGCCCGCCATCCTAATGGGGCCCTAAGTCGCAACTGTACAGTATACATATACATACTGTACTCCCTTGCAGTGAGTGTACTGTCAAGTTCAACAATAGTTAAGGATTATGAATCTAACTTACCACCGCCTGCCACTGGTGCTGCCACTCCCCCTACCGCTCCGTTGCTATCTGCAGCAACTGCCGCATCCTCGCCCTCCGCGTCGACTTCGCTGGCCCCGGCAATGGTGGTCGGTAGTGCGCCTAGAAAACATTACACATTTATTAGGCGTCATATACACCTCCCCCTATTGATCAGTAGCAAGGTTGAAAAATGAGTTAATACTACCATACATCACTAGTACAAATCAGGTAGTAGTAGAGTAGACACTAATAGTTTTATATGATCATTGTAGCCTTTGCTTAATTAGCCCTAGCCATGCTACCATTTTACCTTTGTGTCTTTTATTTTTGCACATGTGACGTTACCTTGCAGCTTCTTGTATAAGACACCTTTGAGCCCACATGACCTGCCTCACACTGCTACTGTCTTGTCTACGCGCTGCGTACAAGCGGTCAACCAAAACATTAACAAGCCACTTTTTTAGGAAGTACTGGTGTACTGTTAGTCCATATTGCTTATCCATAAATGCTACACTTTTTGGCACGGCTGAGAAATGCTTGCAAGTTGCAATATACTAACGCACACCATTCCATTTTTCGCATTACAGACGGAAGATTCCCTTCTACTTTCCAGAGCTTCTGAATGATGCAACAACTACCAGTACTAGGTTCTTCTAAGGTGAGGGGTCCCTTCACTCACATCTTCATTTATAAATGTATATAAACTAAATTCCTAGGGGATGGTGGTGCTGCCTTCCACCACTGTTCAGTTATCATGATTTAATTCCCAACTGTATAAGTGTAACAATGTATATTGTTTTAATGTTATTGATTTTCGAGTTGGTGCTGCATTTTATAATAAAACAATGTACAGAGCTTCGTTCTCAATTCAAAATAAACATTTTGAACTTACATAGACTTGGTGGTATATGGTGTGGACTAACTTACACGAGTGAGCAAATTAAAGTAAGGGTGTGCATGTGCATTGCTTCCACAACTGAGAGGTTGGGTGTGTTATGTTCTGGGTTGTCTACTTGTTGGGTATCTTGGGGGGAGGGTTCGGAGACCTAATAGTTATGACAAGACAGTACTATAGTCGAGCAGTGGATTTGTGGTGGGTGCTGAATTTCTGATTGAGGTGTGTGAGGAAGGTCCAACCTACCATCACCAACATCCTATTTTCTGGTGCAAATGTCTGTGTATGTGCAAGATCCCTACAACAGTAGTAGTATGTCCTATAGGCTATCATATCAAAATAGTAATAAATCTGGTTGGGCTTTTGTTGCAGTGAATTTTCAAAGCCTCCAGATTAACAAAGACTCAAGATCAATAAGAGTAGAAGTAGTACAAGACGACAACCCAAAGGATTGGACTCAATGGCTCGAGCTACTGGTGAATATGAGTTTTATATTACAACCTTTCACATAAAGAGTGGCACTGGCCAACTGGGCAAGACTAGCTACTACAGTACAGACAGACTGATAGTATTAGTAGTAGTAGTAGTACTGAGAGTCATCATAGCGGAGGCAGGGATAAGATTTTTGAAACCGTACAGATCGAAGGATAATTATTTGTAAAAAAAATAGCATTTGGAAACAAACAATAGTTTGTGAAAAATATGGGGCAGTAAAAGTTATGGAATAAGAAATATTATTAAAAACAAGAAGACTTACCGGGGCCAGCAGAGGAGCCCTCATTGGTGTCCTCCTGGTGCTGTTCGGACTGTTGTCCCGCCAAACCCCCACTCCCTGTCTGTCTGCCCCTAGGTGCTGAATGATGAACAGGAAAGATATAAGAAAGAGACAAACATTGATGGATGGTGTCAAACAAATACAATATTTTTCAACAACGGTCAAAAAACACTTATGTAAACAACAATTGCAATAACTAAATTGACCGATCTCATCTGGTCAGCAAGTAATATCGGGGGATTCGCAGATCGACTACTTAAGTTACTATTTATCAACAGTAATCCAGTCTTCCATTCTGATTCCAGAATACTAAGTTATAACTAAGCCTAAGTACGACGTACCACCCAACCTAGCCCACCTATTCCAGGCATGCCAATTGTACATTAGGGTGCCGATTCCGATCCTGGAAAAATGTTCTCCGTACGAATCGTATCCGGATTTTTTCCGTCCGAATCGTACAAGTACCGTACAAACTGGCAAGTACGATTCGCATGGGGAAAAATACATACGAATCGCATTGGGAAAATTCCCCCACACGTCCTCGGGTCGGAAAAAGTGTCCGACACGTCCCCGGACGATTTTACGTACGAATCGGAAAAATGGAGTCTGAGCGCGCAAGTACGATCCATCCCGTCTGTCCGATTGTCCAACCGTATGGAAAAAACACCGCACGGAGCGAACCTCAATAGCAACCATGGCGACATGTGCCCACATACGCGCCGTCCCCCCAGCCCCCCGTATGTACGCGCCGTCCCCCCAGCCCCCCCGCAGATGGACGCACCGTACCCCCAGCCCCCCCGCGGATGAACACGCCGTACACCCAGCCCCCCTCCTTGTATGTCCGGTGCGGACCCCCACCCCCGAATGTATGGTGCGGACCCCCACCCCACCCCCCGTGTGTACGGTGTGGACCCCCACCCCACCCCTGAATGTACGGAGCGTATCCCCCACCCCCGAATGTACGGTGCGGACCCCCACCCCACCCCCGAATGTACGGAGCGTACCCCCACCCCACCCCCGAATGTACAGTGCGGACCCCCACGCCACCCCCGAATGTACGGAGCGTACACCCACCCCACCCCCGAATGTACGGTGCAGAACCCCACCCCACCTCCCGAATGTACGGAGCGTACCCCCACCCCCGAATGTACGGTGCGTACCCCCACCCCCGTATGTACGGTGCGGACCCCCACCCCACCCCCGAATGTACAGAGCGTACCTCCACCCCCGAATGTACGGAGCGTACCCCCACCCCCGTATGCACGGTGCGGACCCCCACCCCACCCCCCAAATGTATGGTGCAGTCCCCCACCCCACCCCCGAATGTACGGAGCGTAGCGCTGGGGGTCCGCGCCGTACATATGGGGGTGGGGGTATGCTCCGTACATTCGGGGGGTGGGGTGGGGATCCGCACCGTACATACGGGGGTGGGGGTACGCTCCGTACATTTGGGGGGGTGGGGGTCCACACCATACATACGGGGGGTGGGGGTCCATGCCGTACATTCGGGGGGTGGGGTGGTGGTCCGCACCGTACATACAGAGGTGGGGGTCCGCGCTGTACATTCGGGGGGCGGGGTGGGGGTCCGCACTGTACATACGGGGGTGGGGGTCCATGCCGTACATTCGGGGGGTGGGGTTGGGGTCCGCACCGTACATACACGGAGGGGGGCTGGGGGTACGGCGCGTACATCCATGGGGAGGGGCTGGGGGGGACGGCACATACATACGGGGGGCTGGGGGGGACGGCGCGTACATACGGGGGGCTGGGGGGGGTACGGCGCGTACCGGGACCCCAATTCCGCTCGCATCGCAGCGTACTTCGCTTTTCCGGCACTTTTTGGGTGCCGTAAAAATATTGGCCTCTGGACTGCTGTCGGTTCGAATCGTACTTCCTGGTTCGTGAAACGCAGTCTGAATGCGTCCCGACGTCACGTCGGCGCTTTCCCGGATCACATTTGTATGTATATTTTTGTCGGTCGGTGTTTTTTACGATTCGTACGGAAATGGTGTTTCCGTGCGAATCGTACTTGCATGTTTGTAATGTTTTTTTCAGGATCGGAATCGGCACCTAGGTATGCATTTCCACTTTATTCCTCAACAATGCATATGGTCAAATCATGGAGGACACATGACTACATTTTTTGTATACACCAAATTTTGGGTTGATTGATTGATGCTGATGTTCTGCTTGTGCTAAGTCAATTACCACCACTCATTGAACAAACTAGAAAAGGTTCTAAACTTCTAATAAAGACTGCCGTACTAGCAGCACGTCACGTAACTGAGGGGGCATCACGCATACCACTAACAAATTAGAAGCTCATACAAAGTACCTAAACCTCAGTATCAATCCGCCCCTATCTATTAGTGACAGGACAAAGTAAGGAGTGGACTAGAGTCACTGTAGCATTACGTAACTTAATTTCTCTAAAATAAACTCGTAAAGACTCCCGCTAAGCAAGCGCAAACGCAAAGTTGCAAACAAGTAAGATTAGTAGCAGCGCAGAAGAGCACCTGTGTCATAATCACAGAAGACTTTTAAACGTAATTAACCTGGAATGTAAGCAGCAACATTCTAGCTGGTTGGAAGAAAATAAAGATATTCTCAATATATAACACAGAGCAGAAGAACAGACACAAAGTTGTAATAATTAAATAGGTACTCACCAAGCCCCGGGACCTCCACTCCTAGCAGGTCCAGCAGGTCCTGCTCACGGTCCAGGATGTCGGACCACCGGTGCGTGAGCTGCGCCTGGGTGCACCGGACCCCAGAGAAGCGCGACACTGCCCGGCGCACCTTCCCCCACCACTGCCGACACTCCCCGAGGCTGTACCCGGACCCAGGCCTGCCACCTGCTGCCAGGGTTGAGGGGAGGTGGCGCTGCACAAAGAAAATTAGTGCAGCCAACTCCACCTCCCCAAATAAGGCCCGTGCCTGCACCCCTTGTGGGCGCTGCCTTCCGCAAGGAAGGCGGTCGCGGCTCTGGCTGCGTCGTCCACCAGCCCTACCCTTAGACATGGTTCTGGGGTAAGAAAAGGTAATAAAATTGAAGAAGTAAAGGAAATAAATAATAGCAGGCAATAGAAAGAGAAAAAGTAGCTAAAAAACAAAAAAAGGAGACAAAAACCAAAAATATAGAAGCTGGAAAATAGTAAGATAAATAATAAATAAGAAAGATAAAAAAAAAGTGGGTTTAAAACAAGGATTGAAAAGATTTGGAGAGGATTGAAAAACAGGCCCCAGAACCATGCAATAGAGTGAAAAACAAGATGGCCGCGCCCATTGCGACAACGTGTGCACGTTCGCGCGATATTTTCTACCCGAGCAAGCAAAAAGCAACGCGATCAAGTAAAAGCGGTCGCGAACAGGAAATATCGACCGCGAACGGGCGCGAACATGCATTGCGCGACTTGGAACAGGAAGTAAGCATCGTGAAAACAAGATGGCTGCGCCCGTGAGCAACCGCATGGGTAAGTTCGCGACCCGCAATCACGCAAAAAATACGGCGAACAAGCGGGAAAATACTTCTGCGTCTTTACGATATTTCCGGCGTGTTTGCGGAGATTTTTAGCATTTGCGCGATAAAATTGCGAAAGTTAATTTCGCAAATTCCGCCCACCCCTACTGAAGATGTACGGTGCTTTAAGACTTGGATCACCAAGATCAGTGATAAATTAGCGCTTCTAGTTCAAATAAAAGAGAAACACAATCCCAAGGCCTCAACTCCTTGGTACACTCAGGCATTGAGAGACTACCATCTCCACTGTAAACAGTTAGAGCGGAGGTGGAGAAGAGCTTACAAAACAGAAGACATTGTAAAATTCGGAGCGTCCCTTAAAACCTACCACTTGCAAATCAAGTCAGCCTAAAAGGACCATTTTTGGAAGCAAATAACTGACACCCAACAAGATCAAAAATCCATCTTCCAAATTGTCTGATCATTCCTACTTCCCAAAGCTTTTCACAAAGATATCTGCCCCCTCTCAGACTCTATGCAATCAGATTTCTTCCTTTTTTGAAGAAAACATTCAAAACATCTAAAAAGAGTTTAGTAGAACTCTGACATCTCTCCATGCCATGGTGGATATTGTTATCTAATAATTAATAAAATAATAAACTCTCCAGCAGCCACAGCAGAAGTTCCTGGTGATTGGAAGCTCACTGCAGTCAAACCACTTCAGAAAAACCAGGTAGCAGATCCTTTAACCCTCTCAAACTTTGGTCCTATCTTTCTACTTCCTACTCTTGGTAAAATCATCGAAAAACTGGTTAATAACCTGCTTCCAACTTTCTGGAAGAAGCCAAGATTCTGCAACTCCAATAGTCGGGTTTCTGCCCTAAACATTCGACTGAGTCAGTACTATTGAAAATTGCAGATACTTTAAAATTGCAGATACTTTAAAATTAGCTTTTGATTCTGGGAATAATGCAGTACTACTTCTGTTGGACCTATCAGCTGCATACAACACCATCTCTCATAACATACTATTACATCCAGTAGCGGCCGTGGTGGGAGTGCTGCTGGGTGCTGACGTGGGGTGGGGGAGGGGCAGGGTAGGGGGTAGTAAACTACGGATTATGGCTGATTAGAGGTAAGTAAACATATAAATAAATAAAACGAATTTCGTTGCGCACGTTGCATCGTCAAATGCGATGCAGCGCACACAATGAACTTCGTTTTATTTATTTATATGTTTACTTACCTCTAATCAGCCATAATCCATAGTTTACTACCCCCCCACCCAGCCCCTCCCCCACCGCACGTCACCGCCCAGCAGCACTCCCACCACGGGCCGCTACTGATTACATCACAGAAAATGTTGTGGCATATCCCATCTTGCCCTGGTCGGGCTGAAATCCTTCCTCTCCGACCATAGGCAAACTGTTATTCTGGGGCCTTATTAGTCAGCGAAATGACCCATCACCTCAGGCGTACTGCAGGAATCACCCCTTAGGCCAGTGCTATTCAACATCTACATGGCCTCACGGATCTCATTGATATCATGTTTTGATATCAAAACAACTTCATACGCTGATGACCTGCAGTTGATCCTAGTCCTAGACAAAGATTTAACACACTAGGAGTATAACTTTAAGCTATGCCTAACGGAAGTCATTCGGTGGATGCAAGTAACCACCTCAAATGTAATACAGATAAGATGGAGATTAGGCTAGTAGGAAAATCAAACCCTTTTGACCCAGCGTTTTGGTGGCCTGAAGCTGCTCCCCCCACCCAATACCAATGAGGTAGTAAAAAACCTTGGTCTAGCATTTGACGCCTCCTTTTCCTTCTGCCCACAAGCACTTGCAGTGGCAGGGATGTGTTTCAAACTGATAAAAGCTTTGAAAAAGATTTATGACTTTATCCCCTGCTTAACAAGAAAGACAGTGGCCACGATACTAATTAATTCAAGATTTGACTACTGGAGCAGGTGCCAACAAACAAGTGCTACGGAAGCTACTGTCAGTACAACATGCAGCTGCCCGTCTTGTACTGAAATGGCCTTGCAGCTCCTCGGCCTCAGCAGCTCTTAAAGTTCTTCAGTGGCTGGCGATACATAAAAGAGTACTGTTCAAGATTCTGCAAATTACTTTTAGAGCCTTCAGAGCATCAGCGCCTAAATATTTTGCCTCCCGAATCATGCCATATGTTACCGCTTGCACGCTCAGATCTTCTGCAGAAAACTTGCTTAAAACTATCTTTAGGTACTAGACAAAAGGTGGTAAATCCATTGTTGTCCTCCAGACTAGTGCATCCAATCTTCTTCCTGGCCACCTTAGATCCATCAAATCAGAATTCCTCTTTAAGAAACTACTGAAAACTTGGGGGCATATCAACAAGGGATTTATCTCTGCTTTTTTGGCTTTAAAAGCCCAAAAAGCAGAGATAAAACTAGCGCCCTATCAACAACAGGGTGCTAACACGCAAATTTGCATGTTAGCACCCTTTTACTCTATGCTTCCCCTTGCATCTCTAATGAGATGCAAAGGGGGCGTTCCAGAGTAAAATAATAGGAGAAATGTCGCTAAGCGACATTTCTCCTATTATCAAGAATGTCGCTAACCCTGTTAGAGACAAAAAAAGCAGCGCTAACCGCGGTTAACGCGGCTTTTTTACGTCTGCTAATTTTCAGACTTAGCCATGATATCCTATGGAAGGAGGATATCATGGCTAAGTTTGCCTGTCCCTATCAACAAGGTAACGTGTGATTATCGCTGGGTTTCCAGCGATAATCTCACGTTAGCCTGTTAGCGTGTAGAATTTTATCGCTATTGAGATAAGCGTTGCTAATAGCACGCTATCTCAGCGATAAAAATTCACGCTAGCCGGCGATAATTATCCTCACGCTAAGAGCGCTGAGCGATAATTATCGCCGGTTGTTGTTGATATGCCCCTTGGATCTTTGCCGCCTCTTATTCTTTGTGCTTCTCTCTTATACACAGACCTGACTTTGTTCATGTCTGCTGTGAACTCTATTTTCATTGCCACACAGTGCCAGGATGCTCCATTCGGAGCAACAGTTGGGCTTTGCAAATGTAGCATTCAATTCAATAATACTTTCTTTTCTGTAAGCCAAAATCCAGCCTCTAGCACTCTTCCCTGATTGGTCATCTCTGAGGGGATTAGCTGGACTGCTTTGATTAAGTGATACGTGGCCTGGCCGTGCGGAGGCTATCTGAGAGAAAGAGCTCTGCAGGGCACAGGACTGCTAAGGCAGAGGGTTGGGCCATAGAGCATCAGCTTGAAAGGAAGAACAGATCAAGCAAGCCTGTCACCTAGGGCCACCCCCTCTCTCTCAAAGATGGGAGCCTTAAGGAAGGAATTCACAGATTTGAGTGGGAGGAGTTTATGGAAATAACCCTTACTCTGAGCTTGGTTTAGTTAGCTCTTGCTTCTCTGCTGAAATCTCAATCACAATGGATTTTGAGAGAATATGCTTTCTGAGACAAGGCTGTGCCACACTTTGAAGGAAGTTGTCATGCTTTGGGGCGCTGCCCTGCACCTCATTAGAGAGGGGTGCTCCCCTGCTTGTCACCAGAGTACACTGAATAAATATGTGAGAGTTGCAGAGCTTCTCAGTTCTGCTACCTGAAACTACAATAAGAAGGAGGATTGTCCTGCTGGAATCCGGATCTGCACCCAATGGTCTGCCTGGTGAAGCCTGCATGTTTGCATTATCTGGGACTACAGCTCTGAGGACTTTGCATGGCTTCAATAGGGAGCAAGGAGTGGACTCCCTGTAGCTAAGGTTAACAGAGCTTAACCCCCACCTGCAGCGCGTCTAGGGGAGTTTTAAGGGGCTGACGAAGTGCATTGTGAGACATGAGGTCCAGACCTGCCAAAGACCATCAAGGAGATTCCAGACTCTTGGGTTTGTGTTTTGAACTCTAGGACCCCACCAGGAGACCTTCTGTAAGGACCTCCGGAGGTTTGGGAAACTTTTGGGAAAAAGCTCCAGGAGGTGACCAACACAACCGCGAGAGCCACGTCGGGCCCCTTTACGTGCGGCCCTGCCTGGATTTCAGGTTGGTCGCTTTGAAGAGCTCCAGAGGTTCGACTTCCAGACTTTGACCAGGAGCTCCCTAAATGTCAAGCCGGCGAACCCTCACCAAATCGGGACTGGTGAAGAGCAGCGAGAGCCCTCTGCTAAAAAAGCTCCAGAAAAGTTTCTAAATCCGAAGGTAGAATTTTGACCGAGGCCTACCACGTAGGGTATCTGAGCAGGGATCCATCACGGTCAGCCTCAAACTGTGACTTTGTCCCGGTCAAGCGCGACCAGATGTCCAGAAGTAGCTCTATTTGTTTTTAAGCACTAGAAAGTGTTTATTCTTTACATAATCATATCTCAGGTTCCCTTCGTTTGATATTCATGGTTTTGAGGTCATTTTAAAGATAAAAGTATTTCCTAACGTGGTGTGGGATTTTTATTGTGTGTTGTGTCTTATTTACTTACTGCATTGGTGTTTTTAAACTCTAAATACAAGCTCTGAAATGTGCTTTATCTATCTGTGCAACCCTAACTCTGTCTTTTCCTTTTTTCTTGTCTTCTTTCTTTCTGTCCTTCTTCCTTCTTTTTTCCTTCAATCCTTCTTTATTTCTTTCCTTTCTCAATTATTTCTTTCTTTCTTTCTTTTTTCTTTCTTTCTAAGAGACTGACAGCCAATGCCAAAGCAATTAGCTTTTTTAGGTCTTTGTTAGCCAAAACCTATTGATAGTAAAATTATGTGAGTAACATTTTTACTTATAGGGATTTTCAGCCAGACTTGACCCATTACTCTGTGGTTATGACATGCACATTTTTCTTCTTCTCCCTCCAGTATACTTTAGAGGGCAATCTGTCACCCCACTTCAGCCAATGGCTGACTTCACTATGAGTTACGGCATGCTGCTCTTTCACGAGGAGAACATCCACAAAAATATGTTATCTTCAGTGCCATGGAGTACTATGGTAGTATAGTGGCAATGTATGCTTTTTTGAGACCAACATTTTTTTTGGCCATTAGCCAATGTTTGTTTATAGATTATTATTTTTTTTTTAGATGAATAAGAGCCCGTCAGATTTTCAAACAATAACGTTTTGCAAAAAAACATGACAAAACAAGAATTGCCAAGAGGCTGGCAGCCAATACCAGACTTATTCTTTCAAGTATTGTCAAACATACGGCCGCATTCCTGTGCTCTGATAGTGTTCTTTGCTCTGCTTTACATTATCAAATGAAAAGTTTATGCTTAGATAACTTTCTATTTATTTTGTTGCACTCTCAATCTGCCCCTGAAGTCCAAAGGTTGGAATCCCAGCAGTGACGTGGAAATGTGGATAAAGTTTGTCCCATAAAATTGGCAAAGTCTGTGGGGGCAGAGAAATGAGTTACCAGTGCATCACAAAAAATGACCTACTGGCATTGCAAGGGGCTTGTAAATCTGCCCCTGATTGCTGATGGCAAGGGGTCTAATTAGCAAAGCTATAAATCTGATCTTACCAGTGTAAATGGTTGAATGTATGGTGGCAAGGGTTTCACGAAATATTACCTTTACCTAGCAGGTGAGAATCCGTTTACTCCTTTAGAACATTACAGCCACAGAACATGGCACAGAAAAAAATCCAAAGCAAGGACTGGGGTGCCTGGCATGGAGGAACAGGGCAGAGATATCGAGTGACAATGACATCATCCTCAAAAAGAGCGGGAAAACGACCACTACTTCTGTGGCGGCACTGCGATGAATAGCCACATAGTACAAAGGTTTCCGACCGTAGACCACAACACTGGAAACCTGGTGCTGGTAATGCAAGGCGGAGCTCCCACATCGATAAATTTAAAAGTGGCTAGAAGAGTCTGCCCTTGTCTTTTGGTGCACCGGTAGTAAAGGAATTCCTCGCTAGGCTTCCAAAATATTCTTCTATATAAATATTTTGCAAACCTCTTTCATACAAAGTGATTCCTTTCTCAGATTCTTCAGTTAACTTGACTGTGGTCTCGGGCGGATGCCCAAATTTTAAGAGCATTTATACCGTGCGATTTTTTGCTTAAATGCTGTGTGGAATATTAATGAGAGGCTTGCATCGCATTTACATCACACATCATGGAACATGTGTGATGCAAACCTCTAGGTCAGATTTTGAAGACACACAAAGCCACTTTGTGTGGCTCTGAGTGGCTTTGGAGTAACTCAATGCAGCGCAAATCGCTGTGTTGCATTACTATGCCCTGAGAAGGCATTTCATGGGCATTGTGTGAGTGTTCCTACACAAATCTCATGGCTTTTGAAGCATTCCCAGATTTACCAGTGCTGGTAAACCTGGGAATTGGCCAAAAAGTTACACATTCCTAGGCGAGGTGTAATGAGGAAAAATATCTCTATATTTCCTTGTTTCTTCCTCTTTCTCTATGTGCATTTTGCAGCACACAAAGAAAGAGGAATGTGCCTCCCAGGATTGTTTTTGTGCAGGAAGGTATCCCTACCTCCACAAAAACAAACCTGTATGCAACACAGTCCTCCCATACACCATGGTGCCCGGGTGCATGGTGCAACGGTGCCTGCATTGGTGCTAGGCTGCCAAAAGGGTGCCAGCGCAAGGAAAAGGGCAGTAATGTGCCATATTGACTTAAATATGGTGCATTCCTGCCCTTTTCCTTTCACACAGTGCAGCACAGCAAGGTGATGTGTTGTGCTGCACTGTGTCACAAGCTAATAGATGAGCACCTACAAGTTCAATATTTTCTGCTTTGAGTATTTCAGTTTTGCTTTTTGGAGACTACACTAAGCATTGATTTACTGCTCAAGTCTTTTTCTTCTCTTTACAAGTATCTGTTTCCACTTTCTGAGTGTGCTCTCAGAGTCATGTCACAATTACAGTGACCTGTGAATGGGTTTGGTAAAGTTTGTGGCATAGATGTCCCAAGAATCATTCTCTCTCCCAGGGTACCGAATGCTGTTTCACCCAGCACCCTCTGCATGACACATACGCCTCAGCATCAGAGCTCTCTCCATCAAATAACCTCTACTTCGGCCAGGCTACTTCTCACCTAATCAAAGCAGCCTGGCTCAGCCTGTTAAGGCTGATCAAACACCAGAGAGCAATAGAAGGCTGGCATTTGGCTTACAGAAGAAAACGTTCCATAACTTCCCTTCTGTGCTAGTTATGATAAATTCAACAGTGGCAAGTTGTTAATTTGATCAATATCAATCTTGTAGGTCGCTGAGTGATATTTTCTTCTTTTCTAGCAATAGTTATATCTAAGTAAAATATTGCAATGTGAGCCTATGAAGCTAAGTATCTACAATGAGGTAAAATTAAATGGGCATTTCTTTCCTCACAGGGCGTATAAAACAGCTTGTATGAGATCCTGGCTTACAGTTACCTTGTAACCCAGCCCTGGGGCACCTAGGGGAGACCCTGGGGGTGCCTAATGTGTAATAATAAGATAGAGTATCACTTTTAAAGTGCCCATACCACCGAAGTCGAATTTGCACACACAATTTACTTTTAAGGACAATCGTAAAGGTGACTGCCTTTAAAATGACAGCAGGCACTCAGAAGCGCACACATGGAAGTGCAGGAAATCTGCTGGGGCTCTAAACTTCCGTACCCTAATATACTAGGGACTTATAGGTGGATTGCACCCCCTGGCCCTTTTATCTACTAGGGACTGATAGAGTCTGTCATTGCCAATTGTAAGTGTACCCTATTACATGTACCTTTTAAAACATAGCTCTCGTTAGCAGACCAGTCAGAGTCAGTTACAACCAGTATCATCCAGCACCAAATGGGGGTGAACAGAGCAAAAGGATGACTTTCTAAAATGTTACACCTCACTTCTGTGCACATCAAATCCCTAGTCATTTGTTTGGGCCAATTGGTACTCTGAAATGTGTTGTCGATCCAGCTATTGGCTATTATCACAGCAATACAGGGTATTGACTTTGCCAGTTTGATGGTTCTGGTAGCCAGCTCTGTACTGTTTCTGTGGGTCATTTACCAGAATGTCAGAGGTAGGACGAAGATATTTTTTAACTTAGATTTCCTCCTGCCAGAGATTTTTATTTCCCTTGTATAGGAAATCCCAAGGTTATGTTTTTGATATATCTTTTTTTTCCCTTTCGTTTCAGTTCAACCTAAATAGGCATACTTTTTTAGTTAAAAGAGTGTAGTTGTATCACAGTTTGCTGGATTGACTAACCTATTTCAGGGTCGTTGCGGATCAGATAATAGAGTGAACATAGTTTTAAAAAGATTCATGCCCTTAGAGTGCATTCTACAGCATCTTGCCACTGTAACTTTAGTGCCAGCTCCTCTGTTGAACACAGAAACTGCAAGAGATGAGTTTGGTTGCTTGCCACATATATGACCTGACAAGTAGGCCTGGGCACATGGTCAGATTAGATGGCCACCAGGCGCAGCGGGATCTAGTGCAGCACGTATTCTGGACCTGGGTCTTGACACATAACAATGGAGTTCTGATTATGGTGATTCCCCCCTCTCTTCAAACATAAGGTCGGTTGTTGGATAAAGACTGAGTCAGCTGGGGGAAAACTGATGCATGGAATTTTGTGCTACCTTGAAGTGACAGCAAAGATCAATACCACCACTGCTGGTGCTGGCAGCAGTGAGGGAGAAAAACCGAGGGTAACACTGTAAATATTAAAATTGATGCACGAAAAAGAAAGTCTAGCTCTCCCATACGTCAAAGGGTAGTATAATATCCATCTGGCCAGCAACAGCATCTGGTACACTGGGCGGCACTAAATCCTAACAGAGAAAACAGATGTCTAAGTGATATTATGGCTATGAAGAATTGAAGCAAATATTCAGGTTGAGGCAAAAGATGATCATAGGGAGCATACACCTGATCAAACAGATGCAGGAAAGATGGACACAAACTACCACAATAAAGTTTAACACAATACTGTCATAATGATTTGAACATTTGGTGCTATCTCGAATTAGACACAATAGAAAAAGAAGTAGACAGAGCAGGATTCGCTGCTGCCTGGTGCACAAAACTAGAAGTCTTTTAGACGAACGAATAAAAACATTTGATGAAATAAGGGTCACTATGAGCTGTCACTATAGCAGTTCCTATTATTTGTTGTGTTATAGTATGATACTAAATATTAATTTTCTTAAATATATAGTGCTCACAGCTACCCCAATGCGGTCTCCCAGTGCAGAGCTAGTAAGAGGGCATGCAGGAGCAACAAACTAAAAGAGCCAGGTCTTCAGGCCTTTCTGGAAAGCAAGAAGTGAGACACAGGTTCTCAGCGACTCTGCAAAATAATTCCAGAGTTTCTGGCCTAAACATGCAAAGGAACATCCCTTCATGAAAGCCAAGAGGAACCTAGGCACAGTAAACAAAGCGCAGTTTATTGATCTCAGAGATCGAGCAGGGTGATAAGGCACAACCATGTCCTGGGGGTAGCGTGGACGAAGTCCAGCTTTAGCCTTGAACATATAGCGTAAGGCTTTAAAGCTGATGTTTTTAGAAATTGTGAGTCAGTGCAGCTCACGAAAAAAAGTTGGGAGACCGAGGCAAATTTTGAAAGCTAGTATAGAAGCCTAGCAGTTGAGTTCTGCACAATACACAGCCAACGAATTGTGTCTTTATTGATACCTACATATAGCACGTTTCCATAATCCAATAGCGATATGAATAGGGCTTAGATTACAGTCCTTAGGGCAGGAGCTGGACTCAACCAAATGATCTTTTTCAGCCACTTAAGCACTGCGAAACAAGTGGCTGTCACCTTAGCCATTTGATGCTGCATAGATAACTAATAATCCAGAAGAAAGCCCAGACTTTTAACCTTTTGCGATGGAGTCGGCAGAGCCCACAGAAATTCTGCCAATGTTGTGGGCCCCCAAAGAGTGGAGTTCTTACCCAGGATTATGACCTCAGTTTTATCACCATTGAGCTTGTCCGAGTTGTTATTCATCCATTAGGAGATGCACAGGATAAGATCTGAAGGTTCCTGATTCTGTGCAGATGACAAAGCAAGGATGATCCGTGTGTTGTCCACTTAAGAAAACTGGGTCAGGCCGCAACTCTCAACTACATCCGTCAGAAGGCAGAAGTAGATGTTAAACAACAAAGGACTCAACACAGAACCATGGGGGACTCCTGAAGTTAACACATGTGTCTCTGACCTGGAACTAGTTGAAAACACTTGAAACAATCAATCTTTCAAGAGGGATAACAGCCAGGCCAAAGCAGAATCATCAAGGCAGAGTTACAGGAATCTTTCTGCCAGGATGGAGTGCGACACAGTATCAAAGACCGCACTCCGGTCTAACAAAATGAGCGTGGCTGTTCCGGCCTCATCAAGGCAGTGCCTCAAGTATTCAGTTATGCCCAAAAGAGCAGATTCAGTCCTATGATCTGCCGTGAAGCCCGACTGGGATGAATTAAGGAAATTCTGAGCCTCCGCAAATGAAGTGAGCTGAGCATTAACGAGCTTCTCTAGATTTTCGAGCAGATAGGCAGCTTAGAAATTGGCCAAAAATTCAACCAATTGACTGTGTCTAAATTATCTAAATTATCTTTTTTCATACGTGGAAGAACCATGTTTCCACTTCTGAGGACAAACCCCTGCCATAGAGAGGAATTAAGAAGATCCATTATTAGAACTAGCTTAAATCAAGATGCCTAAGCATACTAATCTATGCATGATTATCTCCAGAAGTTGGATAGCTTTGGCTGCAATTTCCAGACAGACCTCTGGAATCACAGATGATAGCCATGGTGCTGGTGCTGACTAATGGAAGCCAACCTACTTCTGCGATATACAAATCACAAATTGACGAAGTCAATGGACAACATTGATGCTCAGAGATAAATGGAGCTACAACCTATTATAACCATCAACTGCTAAAACTGGGAGTCAGCACTAAAATATAACAGCCCACTCCAATAATACAAGATGCGAATTGTTGTAATGTAAATACCTACATAGAACTTATTACACCGAGGGTCCCCAATAAAATATATCCAAATCAGTTAACATTAAATTCTGCTAAATTATGGGAATACTGCTGAGAAGTAGGTAAACAATTATTGAGAACTGTAGGAAATATATTTCAACAAACCCCAGAACAAAGTTTACTAGGACTGAACCCTAATACCAAAAAGGAAAAATAGGAAAATATGGGAAACAACCTTTACAATGCAGTCATTACATTGCACTACCTTTACAACGCAGTCATTACACACAACATCCTTTACAGCGCATGTCATTACAACGCAGCCATTACATCGCATGTCACTACAACACATGTCATTACAATGCATGTCACTACAACGCAGGTATTACATCGCAAGTCATTACAACGCATACCATTACAACGCATTGTACCCTTACACTATCCAACACTTACACTACTGTTACACTCACTGGAGTTAGAATAGTAATTTTTACCCCTACACTATCCAACACTTACCCTACTGTTGCACTCACTGGAGTTAGAATAGTAATTTTTACCCCTACACTATCCAACACTTACCCTACTGTTGCACTCACTTGAGTTAGAATAGTAATTATTACCCCTAGACTATCCGACACTTACCTTAAATGCGATGTAATGGTATGCGTTGTAATGGTATAATGCGATGTAATGGAATGCGTTGTAAAGGTAATTTCTAAAAATGCGATGTAATGGCATGCAATGTAAAGGATATTGCGATGTAAAAACTGTGTTGTAAAGGCATGCGTTGTAAATGTACGCGTTGTAACGTCATACATTCAGAAAATATAGATCTGTATCCTCGGGTGTACCTGGGTGTCTTAATGGAAATACGAGTGGACATGGGCAAAGAAAGCAGAATGTCAGGGATCCGAACAGATGACAAACTTACAGAAGACCTAAGAGTCTGGGCACGCCAGTCAGAAAAGTTCATTGAATAGACAAGGGAAGGTGGAGGGCTCAAGAATAAAGATGTAGGGATAAGTCCCTAATAAAATAGAAACTAGTCACCAAGTACTAAAGAAACACTCATGGACACCACTGTACAAATATTGTTCCAAAACGGAATATGGAAACATGGAGCCTGCAATGCACCTATGGTTGTTTTGTAATCCTTCTGCAGTTTTTAGTTCTAGTAAAGCCCAACTGCGATTATGATTATGTTTTTTTATTGCATTCTGTCGTTGTTAAGGGTCCATCAACCGTGGAATCGTCAGATGATGGTCAGGGTTTTCAGAGTTGCAGAGTGTTTTAGGTTGGCCTATATCTGGAGTTTTCTTGATCCTTATGCTGTCTCCAAGCTCATGCTTTTTTTTGCTGTTTTTCGACATGAGAAAAAAAGACTTGCCACCTGCAGGCCAACCTTTGAACTCTCTGTTGTGTCGAGATTGGTGGATTTAGTCAGGTGTGTTTTTCCTATTGTGTTAATTACCTCTAGAAAATAATGCACATTGCTCATCTTCATGCATTAAATTAAATTGAGACATTTTGTGTATGAACAAATAGGAAAATCATTTCTGAATCCATTGTAGTCATGAGTGTGGTGGGCCTCCTTTTAATGGTGGTATCGTCAGTGGCAGCTCCTCCGCTAAGGCAGAGTTGCATTGCCCCACTGCTTTTTGCAGTGAAAAAAAGGAAAGATAAAATGATAATACCTCAGTGCTATTATCATTTTATCTTTTCCTGCTCGACGTCTCTCGGGGGCAGGGCGGATCTGCTCTGCTCTCAGAGCAGGGGGAGGAGTGGTGGGCACTATGTAAGTGCTCATGAGTGTTTGACCTGCTCTCTTGGGCCGGCCAGCCATTCATGCACACTTTGCATGTTCTCCATGCAGGCTGCATTACAGCCTGCATGAAGAACATGCCCAGACCCCCTTTCCCTGGCTGAGCGCGGGACCACGGTGCTCAGACCAATCACAACGCTTCATTGCAGTGTTGTGATTGGCTATGTGGAGCCTGGTAGCCCAGGTGCTTCCTGTTTCCACAGAAGTAGCCAGGAAGAAGACTGAGAGGAGAAGCTGTGGCGGCTGGCAAGCTGGCCGGCAGGCAAGTTATTTCTTTTATTTTTTTAACCCTCTTCTCGCTTCCCCGCCCCACTGCTGTTTCCCAGGACCACCCGCCACTGGCTATCATTGCAGGTGTCATGGCTACTTCTCTCTGGTATTTGTCAATGTTACAATTGCGAACTGCTCCATTTAATTAGCCATCGTCATCTGTCAAAGCTTATTGATTAATACTCCAGAAGGAGTGATGTGAGTTGTTCATCTCTCTCAATTTAGGCTCTCAATATAGTGCCTGAAAATTGGGCTGAGTTTTACCCCCTCTGGAGTTACCGATACTGGTTGAGAAAAATCTGGCCCCTTGTATATTGGATCTTCACGGTCCACTGAAAAATGTGGAATTACTGGAGGGGGAATTGGTAATTCCAGATCTGATTCTCCTGGTAATTCATAATTTTTTCCTTACTTTCACAGAGAGATTTCAGCAGCCGAAATCTCTGCTAAAGAGAAGTCTAGAAAGCATGCTAGGATTCTTCCCCAAATCGACCATTGTCTAACACCTCGTAAACTGGAAGAGAGTATGGGGAGATGTGGACTGCCCGTTGCTGGGATGGGAATGTCTTCTGCACAGTTAAGAGGTGCGTTCCCATACTTTAAGTGAGGGACTTCATGTATCCAGACCCTAACTAGAAGATGTTTAGGACTTGTCCTGTAACCTAGAGAGGTGCATCCATCGTGTCTTTAATTGTGACAGAGGGCCACTGTCCACCGTCATGGGCTTAGCACATGGAGCGGTGGCGACGCTGTCCTGTGTTTTAAGGATAGTTTAACCAAATCTGTTTCTCTGCCCCAGGCCTGGCCTTACACAAGATGGATGGCGAGGATGGAGCTCTCACACAGTGTGAGGACATTGCTTAAATTCCAGTAGCTGGAGGCAAGATACCTAGATGCTGAAGTTAGGGGAATGGATACATGGCTGGTTTTGATATTATAAGGCTTTTTGGTTAGCAAGGAGCTGCTGATTTGCCTTTCTGAACACTGCACATTGGGGATGGTAGGGGTAAGGGATAGGACTGCAGACTGTATTGTGAAAAGTGAGGAATCTTTCATTTGAGGCCTGCAGAGCTTCTCCACCCATACTTCCATTACCACAAAAAAAGACTGGGCAGGTGTGCTGCTGTATGTGGCCCCTGTGTCAAGCCCTTTGGAACTTCCCCACAGCTTTAGCAAGTGCGTGGGAGTGTTGCCAGAAAAATACTTGAGCAAAGAATTCCACCCCAAGAAGGGGAAAGGCTTGAGATTGAGCGCACCATAAATTGTGGGTGATTGAACATCACCTGGGCCTTATGCTAGAAAGTGGGGATGCCCCAGGACCAGGGGAGAGAGAGAAAGACAGAGAAAAAGTGGGGTGGGTGCAGCACGTACAACAGATAGTGACTAAAGACATTGACGGATGTGAGTGTTGAAATGTGTAGTACTGTGCGATTAAGTTACTTTTCTTTCTTGCAAAATTAAGCAGAGGACTGGATATTCACTTTCTTAGGCCCCTGGCTGATCTTGAGTACCCCCAAACATTTTTGATGAGAAGCCTGCAATTGCTCACCCATGCTCCCCTGGGAATCCTGTGAGGAAGGAGTAGTACTTGGCCCAGTTATCACATCCATAGTAGGAAGGGCCTCAGAATATCAATTGGCAAACAACCTCAACCCCACGGTTGAGGCCCGGTAGCCCTTGCCTGCCCACGTGGCCTCCCAAACAGGGTTCGACAGACTCCTCTCAGATAACTGGAAAGGTCAAACCACAGACCTTAAATCTGATTCGCTGATTGCAGTCAAAGAGAAATGCTGTCACAGCCTTTTTTTTCAAACTGTTTCAACAATTCGTATTGTTTACCATCAGCCAATCTGAATGGGTCAACGTAAATAGACCATCTTGTTTGCCTGCTGGCAGTCCATTTTAAGGTTTGCATGTCCCTGCCCACCTACCAGTTATGGATTCACTAATATTAGTTCACAGTTTGCAGCAAGTTACCACCTGCATAACACTTTTTTTCTTCTGTGTCAGGATGGAGAGGATCAGTGGAATTTGCAGAGTTGCCTAACATTCACCAGACATTGGCAAATAAAAAAACATAATTTCACATGCCCCTATTTATGATACAAAACCATGTCTTCCTACCTTGTCTCCAGACTGACAAAACATCATTTTATTTTATTTATCTTAGCTTACCTTTGCGCGTGCAGATAGAAAACACCCCTTACATAGTGTTCCACTTTGTGGGGCTCATTGCTAGTGGAGATCAAACAACTACAGATTTTAATTACCTTGTTAAAAATAATGGGAAATAGTTGATTTTCTACTAAATTATCTCGGTGATTCAGTTCTGTTGTCAGGTTTCGCCGATTAGAGAAGCCAATCACTCATCATAAGGTAACTGAATAGGAAAATTCACATGATAAAACAACTACGAGGTAAATCATGCTCCACTAAGGACTTTTCCATTTGAAACTGCTGTACGATACTGAATTTGGTCATTATTTGAAGCATGTCATAATCATGTTTACTTTTCACAAGCCACAAATACACTTTTAGAATGAAGGATTAAACTTCTCACTTTTTAATACCCCATGCAGAAAAGAAAGATTTATGTAATCCTGCCATTTCTAAAGTTAGGAAAATAATTCAATGAAGGGTCACAATGTACTTTAAGACAAATTTAATAAAAATGGAGACCTTTTGTAAATGCTGCTGTTTATTCTGACTGGCTATGATTTATTCATTTGTACTTAGGAGGAATGCTTGTTACTAATCCGGTGACTCATTGCATCGTTTTAATTCTGTCTCTTTTATTAGCAAATACAATACCACATAATTATTATAATTTCAGGGCTATAGTTCTGACATTGACATTTATTCTTATATCCTTTGCATGCATTAACTCTTTCTCTGCTGGGGGTTTGTGAACCTCCGTGCCATAGTGTTTTTTTCTTTTGTTGTTTAAATCCTTAGTTGTTTTTTTTTTATCACATTTCTCTATGTTCTCTTTCTGCACCCTTACAAGCAAAGAATTTTTTTAACACATTCAGGGATACATATTGGTGAAAACCTCCCATCAATATCTCCTTGCAGCCTAGAGAAATAAAGAAAATTGTGAGGGTATTTCATTTTTCACCAAACTAACTTAATGTTTTGTTGTATTTTCTCAAATGGACCAACATGAAGCCTGGATCTCTGACCAAACGAAACGTTGCCCTGAATGTCTGGGAATACCAATTATTTGTGCTTTATTTTTTAGTTTAGTATTTGTGGGATTTATTTGCTTAATTGTTCAGTCAATTGTGTAATACAAGCCAACATCACTGTTAGACTTGGCTTATTCACTGGGTATACCCCCAGACATTTTGCTTTATGGCATCCTGTTTTTGACCCTGTTTTTGTTGGTTTTAGGACTCTGGGCACTTTACCACTGCTGTTCAGTGATAAAGTGCATATGCTCTCTGTGTAAATTATGTAAATGGATTAGTGTTTCCATGTTTGGCTTATTTGATTTACTACCAAGTCCCTAGTATAGTGCACTGTATGTGCCTAGGGCCTGTAGATAAAATGCTGCTAGTGGGCCTGCAGCACTGATTGTGCCACCCACACAAGCAGCCTTTAAAAGAGTTCTCAGACCTGCCACTGCAGTGTCTGCACACAGTTGTGACTGCCCTGTCTACCTGGCAAGTGCACCTACTTGCCAGGCCCTACCCTTCCCTTTTATTGCATGTGAGTCACCCCTAAGGTAGGTACAAGGTACCCCTGTGGGCAGGGTGCTGTGTATATGAAAGGTAGGACATGTACTGGTGTGTGTCATATGTCCTGATAGTGGAATACAGTGTATTTTGTTTTTCACTATTGAAAGGCCATCTGTCCTATAGGATAGAATGGGAATACTCTGTAATATCTTACAAGTATAGCTTCCCACTTGGACAAGGTAGAAAAATGGAGTTTAGTATGCCTGAACTAAGATTTTAAAAATGCATCTTTTAGTAAAGATCATTTTTATGTTGTGTGTTTGAAAATACAACTTTTAGAAAGTGTGTATTTTCTTGCTTAGCCATCCTGTGTGCCTCTGCTGGGTTGTGGTTTGACTGTCTGGGTTTGGAGTGACAGGGGCTGGGGATGTGCATTCACTGTAGACAGCCGGGGGGTTCCAGGTGTGTCCTGCTTTTCCTGGGTGAGTGAGGGCTGTGCTGAATAGACCTGGGCTGCATACAGAGTAGTGGGTGGAGTTTCACTAGCACCTGAATAGGCCTGGTCTGCATTTAGAGTGGTAGGAGGAGATTTCCCTTGCACTTGAATAGGCCCTGTCTCCCTTGCACAATGCTGTCTCCACCTCATGCTCGGAAGCTGGGTCAGAGAGGACAGAACTGGTTTGGACTGAGCAGAAAGACTTTTGCCACAAGAGACCAAAAGACAATGTGGTATAAATATTGGGGCCCAGACCCCAGAACTTTAGATTACTGCTGAATGAAGGAAACTGCCAGGAAGAACAGCTGGAAAAGCTGTCAGTAGGAACTGCCACTTTGTGTGTGACCTCAAGGGCCGGACACCTTCTGTACCAACTTCTGGAACTCACACTCAATGAGAGGTTACCAACAACCTGCATTTCCAAAGGTACTGATTTGCGGGTCTTCTCGACACCATTATTTGCCCACAATGCCACTGTCAGCCAAAACTGTTTGGATTTGTTGTTTCACGACGCTGTGATAGCACCGGTCGGAGCTATCAACTTCCAAAAAATGTATTTTAAGTCTTTTTTGGATTATTGAGATTCCTGAGAACTTTATGGTGTATTTTTATCATTTTTGGTCCTGCTTGGACAGATAAAATATTGTTATTTTACTAAAACTGGTGTTGTGTCCTTTCGTAGGGTTTTCACTGTATTACTGTTGGTTATGTGCAAATGCTTTACACACTGCCTCTGAGATAAGCCTGACTGCTCATGCCAAGCTACCAAGGGGGTGAGCAGGGTTTATTTCAGTAGTGCATCCCCCTCATCCTGACTAGGAAGAAGGGTCCCTACTTGGACCGGGTAACAACCTGCCAACTAGAGACCCCCATTTCTAACAATAACTGAATTGTTGCTAATTCACATTTGTAATTTGTAATTTGCAAGGGAATTAGTCCCGGAATAATTCAGTCTTCAGGAGTTTCCTGAACCGAAGAAGACTGGGGCATTTGTGCAGGTCCTCGGGCAGAGTGTTCCAATATTTTGGAGCTAGGTGTGCAAAA
Source organism: Triturus cristatus (assembly GCF_964204655.1). NCBI lineage: Eukaryota > Metazoa > Chordata > Amphibia > Caudata > Salamandridae > Triturus > Triturus cristatus. The sequence goes on from NC_140593.1 coordinate 203,082,624, forward strand.
GTTCTGCCTCCTGCTCATAATTTCTTGTAGCGAGGGACGACAAGCAGCCCTTTCCCTTCGGATCTGAGAAGCCTGCTCGGATGGTAAGATTTAATTTTGTCTGCCAAATAGCTGGGACACCTACCATAGAGTGATTTATGTGCAAGGCAGCAGAGTTTAAAACCAATTCTCTGGCAAATAGAAAGCCAGTGAAGCTGTCTCAGCAGAGGTCTAGAGGGGGTACACAGGGGCATTTTTAGAGCCAGATGTGCATTTAAGTTGCACGGTCCATTTTAAGCTCAGAATTACGTGAAGGTATAAAACTGGTTTATTATCTCATTCTGTATGACCTAAGCAATCCATTGGCGAAAGCTACACCTCTCATACCCTGTCCGCCTGACTGGAAGAACACACTGAACATGCTGTTAGTCAGATTTTTTCAATTTTATTTTCCAAATATATATAATTCACTTCAGTTTCCGCTATAAAAGAAAACATTCTTGGCAAAGCCAGACCCCCTTCTGTGTTCTTATGGGTCTTCTGAGTGTAGGGGTGCCAGACACCTATAGGATTTCTATAGTTCCTTAGATTCCCTGTATCCACAGGTATGAAACTGGATGCAGTGCATTTGGGATATTCAGGAAGCAACTGAAAGCACAACACTGGTTTAGGGTACCTGCCATTTTAGTCACAAGTATCACCTCCTGGGCTGATAGAACTGCAACTGCTGAGTTTCAGCATCTGCACATCCTAAGGTTTCCATCGTTGGGTGTCAGTCTTGCCTCATCGTGATTGAATAGAATGTGCTAGACATGAAGTTTGTCAGATTTTCAACATTTTTTAAAGACTTTTTAATTCTCTCCTGTCTTCCTCTCACAGGAATGTATCCCTGCCAAGGCTAGACTGCAATCTACGTCCCAGTTCTGGTTGGTGATTACCATTGGAGAATGAGTTAGTGTAATGTATTTGGGAAATTTTGAAAAATAACCAAAAGCAAATTGGCGGTGGATTAACTGTCATCTGCTCCCTCTGCTGAACAGGAGACATACAATATAAACATCAATACATGCTAAGGTGTCTAGCAGTTGTTGCCAGACCACACTCTTTCTGATTAGCTGGCTGGGAGATTGTGCCGAACATGATGTTTTTCCCATTTTTAGCATTTGTTTTCCAGAGCATTGCAATTTTCTCCTGTCTCACCTTTGTTTCTCAGGGTCTTCTTTGTGTGAGGGTAGTGAACATTATGGGTTTCTATGACTTGAGGACACCCACAGGCGATGAACCATGAGCAGGGCATTTTGCAAGCCTGGAAAGCAACTGAAAGTGAACCACCAGTTTTGTGTACCTGTCTTTTGGCCAAAGTTTTCATGGTGAGACTAAGTGAAAAACGTTGGATATTTGGTTTCTGGTTGGCCGAGGTATGCACTGTGTCCAAGCAGGAACCACAGACCTAGTAAGGGTAGGTCACAACACAACCAAAATGATTCTGTGCTCACCCCTGGTAGCTTGGCACAGAGCACTCAGGCTTAACTTAAGAGACAATGTGCTAAGTATTTGTGTAACACTTCTAACAGCAACACAGTGAAAACAGAACAAAAAGAGGCCATACCAGGTTAGAAAAGTAGAGAATAATTTTATAACTAAAACAAGACCAAAACAACAAAGATACAATGGCTAGAGGTTGAGTTATGAATTTTTAAAGATCAAATGCAAAAATAGCACTTAGAAGCAAATAGCGTCCCAAGAGTTCATTGGTCGCACTGGACTGGAACAAGTCAAGAGTTCAGACTGACCCCGATGGTGCGCAGGACAGATACAGGACTCACACAGGGCCCTCTGCGCAAAAGTACCTTGATCCTGGTCACAACAGCGAGATGCGTCGGTGATTCCCACGTAGTTGAGGTATTGTGCCGGTTTTCTCCATGCAACTGCGGTGATGCATCGGTTCTGTTAGCGAACTTCTGGTTCTGAAGTGTGGTGGTTTTGAATGCAATATGCTGGGTTTCTCCCCGCAGTAGATGCAATGCAACAATCTTCTCCATGCGGTGGCAGTAATGTGTTGGTTCCAAAGCGGTGTTTTTGAGTGCAATATGGCGTTCCGAGCATGATGCGCTGCTCCATGGTCCCACAACAGCGACGATGCATCGATTATGCTATTACAGTAAAGGATGCATCAGATCTAATGGTGCAAACCTCTCGGTTCACTTCCAGTGGTCTAGGACAGGGGTGGAACCACTTGGCAATATAGACTCACAAGCAGACAAGCCCAAGTTTTTCAACAGGCGGGTTCTAAGTATTTTGTGTCCCTGAGACTTAGGCAACAGAAGGCAAGCCAGCAAGCCCTTGGAATCACTCTGGGTTCAAGTGATGCAGGTCCAGTCCTTCTCGTCCAGGCAGAGAGAGAGGGCAGCAGGCAGCAGGGCAACACAGCAAGGCAAGAGTTCAGCAAACAGCAGTTCCAGTAGATTGGCAGTCATTGAGCAGCAAAGCAGATACTCTTCTTCCTGGCAGAGTAGTCACAGGTCAAGAAGTATACTGATTTGGTGGTGCCAGAGGCCCACTACTTTTGCCCAGTGGTGCATTTGAAGCGGAGGAGACTTTAAAGAAAGTTTTGAAGTGCACAGAGGTTCTTCCTTCCTGCCCTGGCTTCAGTCACACTACATTTGCGGGGACAGGACACAGCTCTTTCAAGTGTAAATGCAAGCTCCTTTCCCTATACTGCTCAGGATGGCCCATCTGCAAGCAGATGACCACTCAGACACACCTACCCTTCCTTTTTGTATAACTGCCTAGAGGGAATACAGTAAGCCAGCCACCCCAAATGTGCATTCAACAGACAGGCAGAAGGCATCAAATGGCTAAAGTAAATTCATGGTAACTTTCTAAAAGTGTTATTTGCTAAACTGGAATTTAAAATCCAACTTCACCATAAGTTGTGATTTTAAATTGTGAGTTCAGTCACACCAAACTTTGAAAGTCTATCCCTTCACAATCAGCAATCACACTTAAAAGTTAAAATAAGGTAATCCCATTGTTCTCCTAAGAGAAAGATAGCCCTTGCTCTGTGGGTTAGACATGGCCTATTTTAGGGGTGACTTTTATTTTCAGAAAGTGAAGGGTTAGGCTAGATCAGAGATTTACCATGCCAGGTCGAAGTGGCAATTTAAAACTGCACATACCGGCTCTACAATGTCAGACCTCAGCCATGGGGGTGGCACAATGATTGTGTCAGGCCCATTAGTAGCATTTAATTTACATGCCATCGACACATGTAGTGAGTGCACTTTACTTGGGACTTATAAGTAAATTAAATATGCAAAATGGGGTTAAGCCAATGTTACCATGTTTAGGGGAGAGGGCACAAGCACTTTAGCGCTTGTTAGCAGTGGTAAAGTGTGCAGAGTTCTAAAATTAGCAAAAATGAGTTCAAACAAATGGAGGGATGCAGGAAAAATGTTGGGGGAAGACCACCTTAAGGCTGTCAGGTCTTACATAAAAATACTGCAACTAAATATTTAGGGGCAGATTTACAATTCCTGGCGCATCCCTGCAAATCAGCAGGGATGTGCCAGGAAACTTGCGACACGCATTGCAATCCTTGTGCCACCACGGATGCGCTGCATGTACAATGCGGCGTGCCATGGCGCAAGGAAATGCAGATGCGTGTCGCATCTGCCAGCGTAAGGTTGGCGCAATGCTGGAGTCGTGTCGCGGGCGCGACGCAACTCCAGCACTGTTCTAACCCAGCCAATATGCAACATGGTGCATCAAGCCTTACGCCTGCTTCAAGCAGGCATAAGGTTTTGACTCAACGGCGTCGGAAAAGTGACTGAGTGAAATCTTGTAGATTTCACTCAGGCACTTTTCCGAGGCGTTCCGGTGATGGAACGCCCACATGAAACCTCACGCAGGTTTCATGTGGCGCAGAGCTTTACAACGTGATACATCTCCCTAGATGCGTCACGTTGTAATTCCGTCGCAGCATGGTGCTAGCTTTACACCACCGCTGCGTCACAGAAGTGACGCAACGGCGGCGCAAAAGTGGCGCACGGGGCTTGTAAATCAGCTCCTTAGAACTTGAAAATATTGTAACATGTCTACAAATGGTATCCAGATCCCACTTGCCCTGTTTTGCTGGCTCAAGCAATGCACTGAAAATCTGATTTTCAGTAATTAATTTTCTAACACATATTGATTTCATTTGATCATATTCAAAAAGTAAGAAATCCCTTGCAAGGCTTGATCCACATCTGTGTTCCCCATGGTATGCTTAGTGTGGGGTATTAAACATGTATGTGTTTTTTAATGGATTTGAGCAGGAAAACACACAATGAATGTTTTTGATGGGGGGGCTTCATAAGTGGCTACCTGTAGCATTTGCAGGTCGGCTGACACACCGGGAAACCTAACATCCTCAAACAGTTCTAAAATGTAGAGATTCAGGAGAAGCCAGAGTGATTCACAATTTCCTTCATACTTATTTACCCTGAGATTCATACAAATATATAAGTATGGGTAGACAAATTACAATTGCTTCATTTACCTATGACAGATCGTTTAAGAGCTGTTGGCAACCCACATTCGATTATTCCACACTTATCGCATTAAAATTGGCACCTCAAGTGTGGGTAGGCCTATTGCACAGGACAGGAATGGGCAAAGAAGTTGACCATGTAAAGACTGCATTGACAGCACTATGACTTCAAACATTGACATTTTGGGCTAGTTTCTGTCCATTACAAAAGGCCACCTACACATGTGACATATTGATAACAAAGTGTGAGAATCTTGAATGGTAGGAGATTTGCTGTTCCCACACATTCATAATTTACTATTACAGAAATATGTGGAAGTTCTGTTTTTTGACAATTATTTGACATTTTTTGGGCATTCTGCATAAGACGTGGTTGCATAAAGACAAGCCACATCACCCAGGACTCCTCTGTGTTATAGTTAGTAGAAATATCTGAGATTGGTAGCTTTCCCTAGGTATTGGCCAATTTGTTGTTCAAAAACCACAGCTACCCACAGTCCCAAAATTAAGCTAATTCCATGTTTTGTATTGGGGCTTTCCATTGACACATTATTGGGCCAACCTGCTGTCAGGCAATAGACCTACCTATGCATATGGGGCATTGTTATAATCAGGAGTGTAAAAATGTAAGATGGTATACCATGTACAATTGTCTATGAAATTTCCATGTCAATTGTAAGCCAGTGTCTCCAAAAATGATTTTTCAAAAGACTTCCTCGTAAATGCCAACCATTGTGGTTAATCTAGAATTTGGAATAATTCAGCCATCACTAAAGGCATTGTTCTCAATTTGTGTTCTAGCTTCAACACTGAGTGGTCTTCAGGGAATTGAAATTGACTTTGTTTATATTTACACAAATTTGTCTGAAATAAAGTTCTAATCTGTTAAATTCCACAAAATATGTACTGGATCAATCAATCAATCAATGATGCTGTATTTGAAGAGCATGACTTATCACCCATGAGGTTTTCCATGTCCTGAGCTGCAGCTTCGGATGAAGACCCAGGTCTTGAGCTTCTTTCTGTAGTCTGTCAGCAAGGTTGATGTTTGTAGAGGTAGGGGGAGTTCTTTCCTGTAACTTGTCCCTATGAAACTAGAGAGGGATCGTCCTCTGGTGCAGCACTGGCAGATGTTTGGTGTCTGTGCGAGAGTGAGGAGGGCAGAGCAGAGGTTCCTGGAAGGTTGGTGGAAGTTTAAGCAGTGGTTCATATACGCTGGATATAGGTTGTGAAGGGCTTTATAGGTGTAGGTCAGGAGATTGGAAAGGCATCTTTTCTGGATGGGGAGCCAGTGGAGGTCTCTCAGGTGCTGGAGGATGTGGGTCTTTTTGGGCAGGTAGAAGATCAGTCTGGCTGCTGCTTTCTGTATCTGAAGTCTTCTCATAATTTTGCTGGTGGTGCCTGTATAGAGTGCATTGCCATAGTCCAGAGGGCTCGTGATGAGGGCTTCCATCACTGTTTTCCTGGTGCTGATGGGAAGCCATTTGAAGATTCTGTGAAGCATGCGGAGAGAATGGAAGACGGTGTTGACCTGTCGTTTCATGGAGAGTTTGCTGTTCAGAAGGTTGCAGGCATGGTCTTGTCCGTTCAGGGGTGGGTCCAAAGCTCAATGGCCACCAGGAGCCATTCCAGAGGGTGAGGTGGCTGCCAAAAATGTGCACCTCATTCTTATCCGTGTTGAGCTTAAGGCAGTTGTGCTTCATCCAGGCTGAGACGTTCTTCATGTGGTTGTGGAAGTTTGATTTTATGGTGGTGGGGTCAGCTGAGAAGGAGAGGACAAGATGGGTGTTGTTGGTGTAGGTGAATATGTTGATGTCGTGGGTCCTGACGATGTCTGCTAGAGTTGTCATGTAGATGATGAAGAGGGGTGGACTGGGGGACAAAACTTGAGGCCGCAGATGATGCGCTTGGGTTGTGAGGTGAAGGGAGGGAGGCAGATTCTCTGGGTGCACCCTGTGATGAATTAGCCATCCATCTAAGAGCATCATCTTTCATTTCGATCTGGTGCAGACATTTGATGAGAGTATGTGGGAGACAGTGCGGAAGGCTGTAGAGAGGTAAGGAAGGATCAGGGCTGTCTCTGTGCTGTTATTGGCTATGAATATTCATTGGGAGGGCTCCAGCAGGTTTATTCTCTCCAGGTGTTTGATGAGTTGGAGTTGATGGCTTTCTCCAGGACCTTGGCATGAAACGGGAGAAGCAAGAAGGGGTGGTAGTTCTGGAGGTCGCTGGGATCTGCGCAGGGTTTCTTGTGGAGGGGTCTAACCTCCCAGTGTTTCCAGGCATTGAGAAAGGTGGCTGCAGCTATCGAGGCATTGAGGATGATGGTGAGCTGGTGACTGATCTCATCACTTCAGAGATTGAAGAGCCAATGTGGGCATGGGACAGAGGGTGCTCCTGAATGGATGGACTTCATTAGGGCAGTAGTGTTTTGTGTACTGAGCTGTTCCCATGTGGTGAGTGGGTGGTCAGTGGCAGTCTTCATGGTAGTAGGGAGGCAGGACAGGTCAGTGGGTTGGAGATTGAAGTTTCTGCATATGGTGGCTATCTTTTTGTGTAAGTGGTGTGCTAGAAAGTTGCAGAGTTCCTGTGAGAAGGGTATCACGTTTTCAGTGGCTGATGGGCAGGTGAACTATCTTATGATGGTGAAGAGTCCCTTGATCTTGCTGACACTGACCTCAATGCAGTTTGCCAGAGCCTCCTTTTTCACGTCTTTGAGTTGGTGGTGGCAGTTGTTGAGGGCAGACTTGAAGGAGGCTTGATCAGTGTTATTTTCTCTCTAGTTGTTTGCACCTGCATTACAAGTTCTGGGTTGTATCACCTGGCTTGTTTGGTTAATCTGTGCTTTATTGCTGGTTTGGTGGGGGTAAGTCAGTCAGTGGCACTGGTTATCCAGGCGTTGAAGTTCTATATTGCCTGATCCAGGTTGGTGGGGATGTTCAAGCAGGATGATGGTGAGGGCACCGAGCCATTGGTGCTGTGTGACTGTAGTGCAGCTGTGGAAGGGGGTGCTGTGGCAGTTAGGGGACAGCAATAGGGAAGTGTACAATGAAATGGTCGGACCAGATGAAGATAAGGTCCAGCCTGTGTCCTGTTCTATGCATGAGGTCTGAGACCAGCTGCGTGTGGCCGATATTGTCCATTCATTCCATGATGCCAGTGGAGTTGACGTCTGTGGGTTCGTCGAGTTGGAAGTTGAGATCTCCCAGGAAGATGTGGTTTTCAGATTTGATGGTGAGCAAGGTGATAAATTCTGTGTTGACCTTCACTGAGGCCTGTTTGTGGGGGGTCTGTATGCGAGGATGCCTTTGATGGTGTTGTGGCCGGTGTGGAGTTGGAAGTTCAGGTGTTCCATGATTGGCGTGCTGTCATCTTCAGTGGTGGAGCAGGTGATTGATTCCTTGTGTACATTGGCGATGCAGTCTCCATGTTTGTTAGTGCAGTCTCGGTGTTTCATCATGTAGCCATGGGGTGTTGGGGTGGCGATATCAGGGGTTGAAGCCATGTTAAGCCAGGTCTCTATGAAGAAGGTCAAGTCGAGGACAAAGGGGGAGATGGTGTCTCAGACTTTGGTGGTGTGTTTGTAGAGTAATCTGGCATTGATCAAGAGACATTGGAGTGGCTCCGGTGAGGTAGCGGCCGGCGAGGGTGTGTGGTTCAGTTTTCAGCAGGGTAGGTTGGTCCTGGGATGGTGGTGGATGTGCAGGCTTCTGGCACAAAGTCTGCCAGGGGGGCAGTTATAGCTGCTCTTAGCATCTCCCACAGCCCAACACAGCATCTTGTTTCTTCGGTGAACTTGGGTTAGAGTAGTGAATCCCTAACATGTCTATCCAATATAAGTGTAACATCTCTAGTAAGATCACATACATACTGATGTGATGACCTAGAAAGTGAGCACTGATCCACTTTATTGGCAAGAAGGGATCAGCCACCAAAAAACTCTCTCCTACCACCTCCAGCAGAAAAAGAAATTGTCCCGCATTCAGGACAAAAGCATAATTTTTTTATTTTTATTTTTAAATGGACAGCAGCCTTGCTGGAGCATAGACAATAATGGTTTCTTGTGATACTTTTTAAAAATATATTTCACAGTAGCAGCACAGGGATTGAAAATATTGAATTTCTATACATATGTTTGGTCAGGGGCTTTGCTTAGATGCCTCTCTTGATATTTACCGTAATATAAATTTGAGAATAGCAGAGCAGAAATATACATTTTAAATAAGGATTTAAGCATACCAAGATTATTTCTGTGAATATTATATAACGTGAGGTTATTCAAAATTTCTATTTTATGTCCAATTATTTAGCATAGGATCATTGCAAATTGATAATTGATTAACAATGCATTTATTTAGCAGATACCCTAGGGCCGCTCCCTCTCAGTAGCATTAAATTAATGAAAGAAGTGGCACTTCTGGAATAGTTTGCCAAATGTCACTCAGATTGCCAAATTACAATTTCATGTGAATAGTTATAATATTCAGAGACCCGGTAGCTTCTAATTCGAATTATACCTCGCAGTATTTATTTTCTTTTTTTCTGAGTTTTATGTAGCGCAAACTTGACCCAAAGGTATCAGAGTGATTTACATGAGCACCAGTTGTGTTACAGATGGACACATTCATTTTTGTACAGGGAGGTGACACTTCGTGTACATAAACAATCTTTAAAAAAAAAAAATGTTGTAACTTTCACGTGTGCTGCATACAAGTGACAAAACAGCATTTCAAGATTGTTTATGTGCAGGAAGGGGGAACCTTCCTGTACATAAACAATCTTCCCCTGAATGCAGACACCCTTACACTATGGTGCAAGGGTGCCTGCATTGGCGCTACACTCCTAAGTGTAGAGCCAGGGCAGGGGGAAACACAGGGCTGCACCATATTCTTCTAAATATGGTGCAGCCCTGCATTTCAGAAGTGACGGAGGATGACGTTAAGCCAAGGAGGCTAACGACACGCTATGCGATTGTCCTGAAATCAGTTTTTATACTGGATGTCCTAATGAGAGTTGACAAGATTCAGAGCATATCCAAAGAATACATCTGTGGAAAAACTCATGTCTCTCTAATAATTGATGCTTGTAACACATTAAAACCCTCCATAATTCTTCCTCAAAAGTTAGAGCAATAGGGGAGTGCGCGCGGTGCCAGACAAGATGGCCGCCTAGCCTTGGAGCTCCGTATCGCGGCGGGAATGTCGCGCTGATTTCCGCAACTTTTGACCTTTTTTGAGCAGCGAAACGGAGGGATATCGACGGCGGAGGTGTCCCTGAGTGGCACCATGTAATTTTCAAGCCTGTTTCTTGACTCTTTTGAGGTAATGCCTTTCCTCAATGCTCTAGCTCCCTTGCAACTGCCATTTTGTGAATCCTCCCTGAGAGACTCTTCTTGCCCCTTTCTCTGGATATAATGCACAATTTGTGACTCTTTATCCTTAAATATTACTTTTCTGACATTCTTTGCCTGACCAGACTTTTCTTTATATCCTAAAGAAGGATTTCTTTTCACTGTGAGGTCCTACGCAGTTGTTTTTGGGGCTCGCCTCATATACTGTGAACTGAGTGCTGGTTTGTGCTGCTGCTATCCTTTACTCCCACGTAATTTTCTCCTTCCTTGCTTTATGGGTAGGAGTAAGAGACTATTGCTTATGTACAAAAAGTCTACGCCTCCTTCTCAAGTGTCGCTTTTTCCTCATTCTGCTTTTTCGACTCAAGATACCAACGTTATGGCACAATCTGGATCTGCAAGGTGAACGACTATGTTGCCCTCTTCTACTAAGTCGCAGGTCCCATCTCCTGCTACCAAACGTCACAAACAGGACCCTCCCTCTCCTCCAAAGGCTGTTTCTTCGATGTCTCTGGACGTTATTTTTGAGGAAATCCGCGCTCTGCGTCCCTTTATCGAGGAGACCAACTCTTGTCTGCAATCTATGGATGCTAACTGGGCTTCTATGGATTCTCGCATTTCCACAGTGGAGCAGCAAGTTGCTAACTTACAACATGTTTCCACAAAACTGGTCACCCTGGAGAGGGAGGTCCTTTCGTTGAGGAGATCAGCGGAAGACTTGGAAAATAGAAATAGGTGTAATAACTTACGTTTATATATTCTTTCTGAAAATTTGGAGGGAGATGATCCCGTCTCCTTTTTTAACAACTTTCTTACAAAGCTTCTTGATCTTCCTGCATCTACAAATTTAAGTATTCAACGAGCTCACAGATTGGGTCCCTGTCTGTCCTCATAATCTGCTCCCTCCAAACTAAGAGGTGTCATCTTTTTATTTTTGAAATTTACAGACTTAGTCCTGGTTTTAAACACAGCTAAACATAAGAAGCAACTCATCTGGTACGGCTCTAAGCTATTTCTTTCTCAAGATGTCTCCCCAGACCCGGCTAAACAGCGGAAAGAATTCCTGGATCTTTGCCCAGCTTTACGCTCGCTCGGAGCTCATTATGAATTGTTCTACTTTTGAGGATCCGGCAGAATTGAGGAAATTCATCCACTCATGCTCCCCTTCGTCGATGGAAATCTCTGGTTCTCTTCCTTCCATGTCCTCCATACCTTGACTTTCTTCTTCTCTATTACAGGAATTATCTCGCTTGATTCGACTTAATGTTTTTCTTTCCACAGGTTACTGTTTCATGTCTGTACTGTATTGTATTATTACATTCTTGTCTCTTCTTTTTGACATCTCTCTCTCTACACTTTTGCTGGTTTTTATTCGCTTTAATATGTTTTTTCTCTGTTTCCCTTTTCATTAAATATGATCCCCCACTGTGATGCCCCTCCCTGGTTGGTTGTGCCGTCTTCTCCCTTGTATCGCCACTCTTCGTTTTTCTCTTTGTCTCCCCTTGGAAGGTATGTATCACAGTCGCCATCCCCTTTATTTTCTCGAATTGTATTCCTATATTGCCTTTAGTGGTTGTCATGTACTGTCTTCTCTTATTATCTCTTTCTTCACTCTTCTCCTTTTTCAGTCCTCTCTCCTTTCTTCCTCCTTCTTCCACTTTTCCTCCTTTTCTCTAATGTTGTACTCATGTATGACTTGTAAGTTTGATTGTAGTATTCATTGCATGTTTGTTAATATTGCCTGTTTTGTTTTTGATGTTGTTTTTGATGTATTTTTGATGGTTTTACATTCAGAGTTATTTCTTGGAATGTCAAAGGTTTCATTAAACCTATTAAGCGGCAGAAAATCCTATCACATCTTGCCTCTTATAACCCTGATCTGGTCCTTCTACAAGAGACCCATCTAACATAAATTGAGGCATTAAAATTGAAGAGAAGTTGGGTGGGATCAGTTTTATTCTCTCCCACTTCTAATAAGAAAAATGGTGTTATAATTAACCCTGGGCATAGTTCGCGTAGTCGCGCTTCGCGAAGCTACGCGAAGCTACGGGAAGATGTACTTGCACTACGCGAGCTATGCGCAGCTTTCCAAGCTTACGTAGTTGCTTGGGGCGCCCGTTCGCGATGGCTTTTTCTTGTTTGGGAGCGCGGTGAGCGTGTTTGGGGAGCTGTTTGCATGCTCGGGATAATATCTCGCGATCTTACCCATGCGGTCGTCAATGGGCGCGGCCATCTTGTTTTTCAATTGTCCCGCCTGCTCGCGATGCCTTATTTCCTGTTCTGGGTCGCGGATAGCGTGTTCGCGATGTGCATTGTCGTGTTCGGGAGCGCATTTTACTTGTTCGCGATGAATAGTGCATGTTCGCGAGAAATATCGCGCGAACGTACCCACGCGGTCGCGAATGGGCACGGCCATCTTGTTTTTCACTCTATGCTATGGTTCTGGGCCTACTTTTCTATCCTCCCTTTATCTTTGTAATCCTTTGTATTTAAAAAAAAATTCTGACTTTTTTTTGTTATCATCTATCTCTCTCTTTGCCTAAGTTAATATTTTGCATTTTATTTCTACTTTTACTGTGTTTGTTTTACTTTTATAAAGTTCTTTCTTTCTTCGTCCCCCTAACTTTTTTTTCCCTTCTAACTTTTCTTTTTCGCCTCCCACCCACCCCAGAACCATGGCCAAGGGCACAGCTAGTGCCAAGGGCAAGGGACCTGCAGGAGCAGACAAGGGCCGCCTGCCTTGCGGCAGAATGTGTCCTGCAGGGGTGCAGGCCCCTCAACTGTTAGGGGAGGAGGAGGTGGCCGCCCTTGTGCTTTTCATTCAGCGCCACCTCCCCTTGACCTTGGCAGCAGGCAGCAGGCCCGGCTCCGGGTACGCTACCCAGGAGCGGCACCGTCGGTGGGCGAAGGTGCGCCGGGCATTGTTCAGGTGCTCTGGGGTCTGGCGCACCCATAATCAGCTGGCCCACCGGTGGTCCGACATCCTGGACCGGGAGCAGGACCTGTTGGACCTGCTAGGTGTCGAGGTCGTCGGGCTTGGTGAGTAACTTATTGTGTATAAATTAAATTTGACGAACAACAAGATTACTGCTGCGTGCTACGCGTTGCTGGTAAATTACGTTCCAAAAATCAAAATCTTCTTTTATTTAAGGACCCAGGTGCTCGGTGGTACTCTTACTTGTTTGCAACTTAGTTTGCGCTAGCTTGTGCTGATTATGTAAGAGTTTATTTTAGAGAACTGAAGTTAGGTAATGCGATTTGCTAGAGAGACTCTAGTCATTCCATTGTCCTACTGTGAAATAGTGGTGAATGGATATTGGATACTAGGTTTAGTTTGTTAGTATTAGTTAATAATTGTTTTATGCGGTCTGCGTGACGCCTCCTCTGTCACTGAGTGCTGCTTACCCCAATCCTCTGTAGAACCTTTTGTACTTTGTTTAGTGAGTGGTAGGCTTAGCATGGTCAGTCAGTAGCAGAACTAGATCAGAATCATGCAACCAACCCACAATTTGTTTTATGTATGTATGCACAAAGGTATGCATGTGTCCTCCATCTCATCTATGCATTTAATGGCTGCAAAAAATGGAAATGCAGACTTAGTGATCAATTGGCCTGTCAGGAATAGGTGGTGTAGGTCAGGTGCTACTTACTAGGCTTCGTTAGTATTTGTAATCAGAATGATTATGGAACATTGGAGTGTTCATAAATAAGTAGACAATCCGTGAATGCAGGAAGAAGCCAGTAGTCGATCCATCTGATTAGATAGGTCAATTTTATTGCAATTGTTGATTCCTAAAATGTTGTTTGACATATTTTTCCAAATCATTTATTATTATTTTTTTCACAGCACTCCTTAATGTTTGTCTCTTTCTTTATTATATTTTACATGATCATCAGCACCACCCAGGGGCAAGAAGACGGGATCGGAGTTGGCGGGGGAACCACAGGACCGCTCCTCTACCGAGGCTCCTGCTGCTGGCCCCAGTAAGTCCTCCAGTGGTTATATTGACATTTATATTTCCCTAACTTTTACTGCATCTTTTTTTTCTGAACTATAAATTATGGTTCCCCTTTCTAATTCTATTTTTTACAAAAGCTTCTTTGACCTTGACTATCTGTTTCCAAATTCTGTTTATCCATGCCTCTAACTAAGTTCCTTCTAACTGCCTTTGCTATGACTCTCTGTACTAAAACTACTACTTCTATTTCTATTACTCTGTCTGTAGCGAAGCTTGCACAGTTGCCCACTCTTTATTGAAGGTTTTCTTTGGAAAAATAAAACTCTGATTGACCAATAGCTCTAGCCACTGTGTCCTGTCCTTTGGGTTGTCCTCTTCTAGTCTTCTCAATGTTGAGGCTTTGACAATTACCACAAACAAAATGGCCAACAAGATATTTGACTAGTATTGTGGATCGGATAGTACATGATACTACTATTGTTGTAGTGATTCTGCAGAGCCACATTCAGAACTATGCACAACAAAATAGGATGTTGGTGATGGGAGGTTGGACCTTACTGATCACACCTCAGTCCGAAGAACCCACGATCCCCTGACCGACTAGCTATAGTGTCTCACATTAGGGTCCCACTCCCGACCACCCCCCCCCACGAAGAAGATACACAATGTTGATGATGACTGAGACAGACAACCCAGAACATAATAACACCATTTTTCTCACTCACTTGTGTAAGTCCACCCCACCACACCAAATACCACAGAGTCTATGTGTAAGTTCAAAAGGTTTATTTGAAACAAGTAACAAACTCTGTACATCGTTAATATGAAATTTAACTTACTACAGCCATCATCAATAAGCCAGCAAAAAGCCTAAGATTAAAACAGTAAACATTTACAAGTGCATGACATCAAGAACAAGAGACAAGATCTTTTGAATTCTGGAAGACCCCTCACCGTAGAACGTAGAAATACTGGTTACATCATGCATCATAAGCTCTGTAAATCTCTGGTTTGTAGAAGGGAATCTTCCGCCTATTATATGAGAAAAATGCTGCGCGTTAGCCGTTAGATAGTATACTGGTGAATGCAAGCATTTTGCAGTCATGGCAAAAAGTGTAACATGTATGTGATGGCTAAGCAATACGGACTAACCAAACTCAATAAGTGGGTTGTTTTTCGACCTCTTCACTTGTACGCAACAGTCAAGTGGCCTCAAAGGCACATGTCAATAAGCTGGCAGGTATAATTAAATATGCCCCAAAAGAGTAGTAGTCGACATGATGAATCTAAAAGGGTTACACATGGCTCAGGCTAACTTTCAAAAGAGTAGAGTAGGACTAGATGACCCTAGGAACCATATCACTGCTAGTGTCTGTCTACTGACTGTACTTACTGTCTAGTGCTGATGTATGTTGTATTAACTTTTTTTTCAATGTTCCAAGTGAATACTAATAAAATAGGGGGAGGTTTCCAGGCATCTAAAAATGTGTGATTTTTTTTCTAGGCACACTACCATCCACCAGTGCCGGCGGGGCCAGCGGCGATGCGGCCATTCCGGAGGGGGCAGGAGAACTGGTGGCACCTGCAGGAGAGACAGGGGGGGAGCCAGCAGCAGTGGCCGGCGGCGGTAAGTTATATTCATTACTTCTTGACATTACTACTAGATGGAAGTGTGTTCACTATTTCACTGTACTGTGTGACTTATTAAGTTGTAGTGAACATTATACAACAGTTGAAGAAGACACCCTTTACTTAGCATTAGCAGCGTGAGTTGAGTAACCAATGGCCTCTTCTATTTGACTCCAAAATCAGCTGTGAAGGTTTTATGGAGAAGACAAACTCAGATCAGATGACCTTGATGGATGTGTTGAACAAAGAGGAAAAGATGGGTGGAAGGATGGGCGAGATAAATAATATGACTGACTGGCATAGAAGGATATGTTGTTGGAAGCATGCATAGGTGGCTGATAGTAATCAGATCAGATGCATGGGTTGTTGAAGGATGGGTGGAAGGTGATAGAGAATGCCTGCCTGTGTGGGCGACACAGTATGGGTGGATAGTGCTAGATAGCAAGAATCAGCGGTGTTTGGTTCAAACTCAAAGCCAGGGCAAGCAAGGAAGGAGCGGAAGCATGGGTGGTTGTTGGTGCAACCAAGTAAGTATGTGATATATAAAAAAGAAGGATAAATGTTTACTTTAATGGATGTATGCCTGGATGTACTATCATCAATAGACAGTATAGGTGGAAAGTGTCACTGGAGAGTCTTACTTTGAAGAAAATGTAAAAGAAACTGTGCCACAGTAGCAAAGCGTAGGGGAATATAGGTAGTATTATCAGAATACAGTTGACTCACAGTAGTTTGCAAGCACGTTATATATATATATATATAATCAAGTGGAAGCCCCTTCCTCCGACTCTGGGGACCACTCCCTACCTATTAATGTATTTTCGATTGGGTCAGCCAGCCTGCAAAGGGTGGCCTATCTGTTGTCTATGGTTACACAATGAATGAAAGCAAAGTACCCTCTGCAGTAGCGGTTGGTGGTGGGAGTGCTGGTGGGCGGTGTCATGGGGAGGGGCAGGGTGAGTGGCACTGGCAAGTAAACTATGTATTACGGCCAAATACAGGTAATCAACATAAAAATAAATAAAATTATTTTCATTGTGCGCACTGCACCGCCGAATGCGATGCAGTTCATGCAACAATTTTTTTAAATGTATTGTTTAATTACCTGTGATAATCCATAGTTTACTATCCTCACCCTGCACCTTCCCACGTCACCGCCCGGCAGCACTCCCACCACCGACCGCTACTGACCTGATGTCGTATTACCATCTATAATATGAATATAAGCAATGATCATTGGATCAGATAAATAATCAGCCTTTTTGTAGTACCCAGGGCAGGGTGTAAGTTAAATTGTTCATTTGCCCTCATGTAACAGACAGAGTATGGCCAGTGCCACCGGCCGTAAGGCGTCATACGAAAAAAATGAGCTTCCCCACATGCAGACAGTAGTAGTAAATAAAACTAACGTGAGTCTGAATCATTTAGCTCATATCTGTTTCTCTTGAGTGCAAGCTTAGCTGACTGAGCTGGCATGCCGGCTACAACAAGGTTATGTAATTGCGCTAAACTAGAGATAAGAACAACACGACTGGTGTACCGGAGTACATAGTACGATTATAATGTCGGAAACTTCCACAAATGTTAGAGTCCAAGGAAGTAGGAGTAGAGATACTTACCACCAAATCACAAATGTTAGGCACAGTGTTTGCTAGTGATACTTTGACACTATGTGTTGAATGATTTTAGTGTTTCTGTTTTGCTAAGAGTATTGGCTACAACATGTTCTTTTTCTTTCTTGATATAGATACTCCTTCCACATCCACACCAAAACCATCTAGGAAGGAGTTGGCCGCCAGGGCCCGGCGCCGTAAACTGGAGGCCATTTGCGAAGAATATCGCCGGCTGGTGGCTTAGGCGGAGGAGGAGGAGGAGGCGGCTGCAGCTGCAGCCTCCTCCAATGCCCCGGGCCCCAGTCAGGCCCTGCCTCCAGTTTTACGGCGCCGTGGTCCGGCAGCCGCCCGCCGCCGCGCCTCCATCTCAACCACTGCTGCCCTCCACCCTGCATGTAACTGCAGGGCATTTCGCCGCCAGCTGCTCCGCCGGATGGCCCGCTTAGAGGAGAACCTAGAGGAGCGGATAAAAATCCTGGTGGATAAACACCTGAAGGCCTGCCGACTATAGAGGACCTTGTCATTTGCCCCTTTTTTAATTCCTTTTGTTGGTGGGTGGGTTTTTGGGCGTTGGGGATTCATTCGAACATTGGGACTTGGACTTTCGTTTTGTTGTGGACATTGGTTGGGGTTAGGGAGGGGGGGTGGGTTAGGTCAGAGTGGGATAGTTTATTTTTGTTAGGGGATATTAAATTTTATACTATTTACTTATACGATGTTAATGTTTTGTGGTGGGGTACTGTTTTCCAAATTGAATCTAAGTTACATGGTTTGTTACTTTGTTTCCGTGCTGCTGCATGCCCACAGCCAGTGTTTGATTTAAAAGATCTGCCGATTTTGTAACACACAAACCGATAGATGCAGTACCCCTCACTGAGTTATTTTTAATTATCATAATAGTACTGTCAGTCTCTCCTCCTAGTCCATACCTCCCACCAAACTTATCTTACCTGTGATTGATGATGATGAAGTTCAGCACACTGATGGCTGCATGGTTGGTTTCCCAAATGAACGGAGAAGATGCCATTATTGTGGTGGTAGTAGTAGACACTGGCAATAGCATTTGAAAAAAGAAAGAGAAAGTCACTTGACTGAGAGACTGTGGGGGGAGTAGTAGAACAAAGTAAACTACAGCATGGGTGGGCAAGCAGAAGAAGATCCTTGCCCTGCCTTAGTTGAAATTCAATTAGTGTTGCTTTCACCACATTTGCCCCAGCAAGCGTGTGAACAATTGTTGGTGTACATTTAATGTAGTCACATCACACCTCAATATAAATCACACAGCCCGGGGGAAGAGGGTTAGGGATTGATGAATGGATGAGAAGTGGGGTTTTGGGAAAGGTTTATGAAAGAAAAACAGACAGAATGCATGGACACAACAGAAGTAAAACATAATCTTGTAAGACGACCATGATCCATTATCAAAGAAATCAAAGTATAAAGTGAGAAAAAGGAAATGCATGCATGCTGAGGAAGAGAACTTGATGGTTAATGATAATGAGTTGTACTTACTAACTACTACTACCCAATGAGACAGTACAGGGAAGAAATTATTAATAAAAATGTGCCTTGCCTGTCTGCCGCCCTCAGAGCTCAGACCGAACCAAATTACATGCTTACTTTTATTTTTCAAGCTGGCAAATGAAATGAAAATATAGTTGTAGGGATCAATTACCAAACAAACCACCATACACAGTCATAATGATTGAAGAGAAAAAAGGAATCAAATAAATTTAAAGACGAATGATGAATGATACTAAAGCTACTGTATTATCCTGGTCCAAATGTGGAGTTGCATCATTCTCGTCATTCCTCTTGGTCCTCCCTTCCATGGACACTCCGCACATCAATCTTGGGTACCACTGCCTGCCTGATGCGGATTGGTAAGGTAAGTGTGAGTTGTTTCTCCCACTATAGCACAGGTTAAAGGCCGGCCTGTAAGTGTAGATGGAAAAACAAAAGGGGTATTGAAAAATTACTGCATTTAAAACAATAAACTCAATTACAGTGGAGTGCAAGAAGAGAAGACAAGACTCTTGAGAGAACACTTTCAGACTGAGGCAGCTTGGATAGGATACATAGTGCCTACTCTACAGCATTAAGCTACAACAACGGGACAGGACTCAGGAGCCAGCACAGCCACAGAACAGGAGAACCGCGGCACAGGCCAGGCACCCTACCCCTTACCTTACATTTTGACCGAGCCAGACAAATGGCATATGCACTGCAGCAACCTAGCATTTTCCAAATGAAGTGACTAAATCAATGTGCCACTGTCCCTCATACCACTACACTCTACTCCAGTCCACACCACTACACGGACATCTAGCCTAGGTCTGCTGTGGTTCTTGTTCAAACTGTTTACCTTTTAAGTCAGTCCATGAAACGCAGTTATTCCATCAATTATCTCCGATCTAACTGACTGACTGTGTGCAAAGATAGTATGCTCAGCAGCATCATGATGACCGTGTGGTACGTGTTCTCCAACACCAACTCAGTCTGTAGTGACTGATTAAGTTTATAATATATTCCATATTACAAAATTGCAACGGATATTGGCCGGCACCTGCAGTGGTAGGACTGCAATGTGGTTATTAAACAACAAGGAAACATTAACTGTCACCTGACCTGAGTCACTTTTACTTTGTTGATAAAGTAGTATAGTTCTACTTCATGCACATTCATTCGTAGTCAGCAAGCATCCAATGCAATGCATGCCATCATTCACAATAATCACTCATTACCTGTCTTGCTGTTCTCTTTGGCTGTCAGATTTGATGCCTGCCTAGCCTTCTGACAGTCAGTGATGAGTTTCTTTCGGCTTGGAAACAAAACGGAATATAGCTGGAGTCACATTTCACATCTTACGGAGGGACTGTTAGAGGCAACATGTATTGTACTATTCTCCATCTCTATCCAATGTCTGGCTTGCTTGAAATGTATTTAGGGAGAGTAAGGAAGATGGAGCAGGACCCTGAGGAGTGGAGTGGACAGTTATGCACGGACGTGCAACTCCAATAGGGAAATAAAAAGAGGAGACTGTTGATGGATTTGTTGTGATTAGATTTTGAACCAGAAAAACAGATACACAGTCACACACAAATAAAGGAAGGGAGAACAATTTGAAAGCCTAGTTGTCAGGGAAGAGGAGCTCGTCCTCAAACTTTGGTGGTTCGGACAGAAGTACGTCTAACAACCCACTACTTATGTCATCGAAGTCGCTCTCCTCTTCCTGATGTGATTCACGTATTTTGTACTCCGGTGGTATAAATTGTTGATTCATTTTGATCATGGTTAACCTCTCCACGCTTTTGGGCGAGAGACTGGTCCTTTTCACTGTAACAATGGCACCAGCAGCACTGAAAACACGCTCTGAAGAGACACTTGCAACAGGGCAAGCCACATACTTTATCGCCAGCCTGCTGAGCACTGGCCATTGGCTTATTTTCCCATACCAATACACCAATAGGCTTTGCTCCATGAAGACCTCTGTTGTGTCATCTAGATAGGCCTGAACCATCCGCTCAATGTTCAGGGGTGCTCCGATTTGCTTGGCCTCTTTTGCCTTTGCATCAGTCATGGACGTACAAAACCCTTTCCGTAGAAATCAATCACCTGCCATTTTTTTAAATGTGGCTGATGATCCTGTTGGTGCTGTTGATGGTATTGCTGGCAGTGTTGTTGACTGCTGGGAGGCAAACGCACTGCTCTCTGCCTCTGAAGTAGAACTTGACTCTTGATGCCCTGCAGTACTTTTTCTGCCCTGGGGTGGCGGGCCTCTAATTAAGATCCGTTCGTTTTCAAAGTCAGTGGCTTCCTCAGCTATCAACGTTTTGTACTTGGCAACATCCACTTTTGAAAAAGGAATTACATTACTGCTCAGCAATAATTTGTAACGTGGATCCAAAATTGAGGCAGTGATGTAATGTCGATGTGACACAATGTTATTTTGAATTCTTGTATTGTCAGATAAGCGAGCGGCTAAGGTGTCCGCCAAATAATATGCGTCTACTTTGTCATCCACACCTGCGTACATTTCTGACACCTCCTTCAGCTCTTGCTCAAGCATGTACAACAATGGGATAGCTTGGCCCATAGTACAGTCCTACCTGCTCACTTCACGTGTGAAGACCTCAAAAGGAAGCAGCATCTATGTCAGGCATTTGACAAGGTCCCATTGGGCCATCTCAACGGTCATGACTTTCACAGTAGGATCTCCTGACCTTTTCATGACATAAGCATTAAGTGGTATGTACTGCTCAAACAGACGCTCAAGCATGTAATAAGTTGAGTTCCAACTTGTTGGCACCTCCTGGATGAGTGCTTTGACTGGCATTTTATGCTCACATTGAATGACCCTCAGCTGCTTCCGGGCTTTAAAAGAATGGTTGAAATGTGTGTATATTCTTCTGCAGGTGGTCAGTAAGCTGCTGACTTTGCTTTCATTTTTCAGAAAGTCTTGAACAACAATGTTAATGCAGTGTGCCAAACATGGGACCCTGAAATAGCCACCATCTTTCATGGCCCTAACTACATTACTGCCATTGTCCGTGGCAACAAAACCAATGGTAAGCCCTCTTGGTCGCAGCCACTCAAACACCTTGCTGTTAAACTCATCCAAAATGTTTGCAGCAGTATGAGATTTCTCCATAGCAAACATGGCTACAGTTGCATGTTTGAGAGTGTCTTTAAAAATCTCAGTGGTGTCAACAACACCGTCAGATATCTTATCTTTAACACCCGAAAAAGCGACCCAGTGTGAAGTGATACACATGTAATCAGTGGCTTGCCAACTGGTCCACATGTCTGTTGTCAGGTGTACACTATGAACAGCACTCTGTTTTAAGGCTTTTCCAAGCAATTCCAGCACGTCGTGATGTAGTGCTGGAATAGCAACTCTTGCGAAATAGTAGCGGCTGGGAACTTTCCATTTTGGGCAGATGGTGGTCACAAATTCAAGAAAACCCACCCCTTCAACAAAAGAAAAAGGGAGAAGGTCCAGTGCTAACATTTTAGCCAGCTTCGCATTGTACAAACGTGCTATTGGGTGGTTGCGTTCGTACTGCCCCTCCGGCCTAGTAAACATGCTAAGAATGGTAGGCTGCATGGTATTACTTCCTGTGCTCAACGTCACACTTTTTTGGCAAGCAGTACTCCTTGGTGTCTCAGGCTGACTCTAACTCTTGTGCCAATGAGATGTGGCTGAGGATGTGGGCGTTACCACTGCAGTGCTGGTGACAGGGCTACTTTGTGTACCACTACCACAGAGAATGTCTCCCTCTTCTTCCTGTTCCACCGTGAGCGGACTTTCTACTCGTTTATGCCCAACAGCAATGGTTCCAGTTTTTATGCAACTAAGGTGCTCCTCCCACTGGATTGCATGGTGTTTTTTCAGATGGGTCATTTGGCCTCCGGTACCATAGTTTGTACCAAGCTTACCACGACTAACAGAGGTATGACAAACAGAGCATATAGCAATGTTCTCCTCCTTCCTGCTAACCGTAAAGAAGTCCCACACTGGGGAGCTTAACTTTTGTCTCCTGCTGGAGGTGCCACTTCCAATGCCGGATGAACTGGAGGGTGTGTGTTGAATTTGACTCTGTGCAGTACCACTACCTACTTCTGCTGAGGTGGTGCTTGTGCTGGATGTAGGACGCTGCCGGCCCTTTGCTAATGTAAATATGGAAGGTGGAGGTCGTGTTGGTGCTACCTGTGTTGGAGGTATGCGTGCTACATCCCTCGCAGCCATTTTGGATAGTGTAAAAATGTTGGTCTCCATCAGGCCCGGGAGTGATGTTTGTGATGACTGGCTCATCATCATCATCATCATCCTGCTCTTCTACATCAACCTCCATAAGTGTAAGGCTTTCTGGAACCTTCCTTTTCCCATGCCTGCTCTTGTGACGTGTTTCCCTCTCAGACTCAGTTTGTGGCTTCCAAGTGGCATCTAGATCATCAGAAGGGGGGCTTGGTGAAGAACTTGATGTACTAACCCTCCTTTTCCTTGCTGGGGATTTGGAAGCCAATGGAACTTCTAAAGGAGTGGCTTCCTCTGCATGAGGCTCAATTTCCTGAACTGCCCCTATTTCGGGAGGAACTACAGCTACTATTGCGGGCGGTGGTTGCGGGTGTTGACCCCTTATCTGCTGTGTTCCCTCCTGCATTGATTGTGTACTACTTTGAGATAGCGATAAGTTTAGTTCAGGCTCAGCATCACTGCTTTCCACCATAAGGCTGGCTACCTCTTCCACACTCATCTGCTTGGGCCTGGGGTGGTGGGTTGGGCCCACTGATGTGGAGGTGCTGCCTCCAGCTTGGCCCGCCGACACCGCTGCTGCAGGCGTCATTTTTGGTGTCCCAAAAAAGGTTTTGGGAGGCACACCAGACTTAAGTGACACTTCCTTCTTCTTCTGTTCCTTCTTCTCCATCGCAACTTTCTTTGTACCGGAGGACCTGCTACCTGCTTTCTTTGGGGGCATCTTCTTCAGATGTCAAAACAGCACGTAGTGGCACAAGTTGCAGAGATGCCTGGTCAGGTCACTCACACGTCACGTCGTGTACAGCAGCAGGACGTCGATCTGGCACCACAACAGGTCAATGGTGATGACACACCTCCTCCGTCTTTTGTGCACCTAAAAGCAAAAAAGCCAGAAGAACATCAGACAAAAGATCAATAATATAATATATAACTTCTTAGTGTCTGGTGGGTGGTCACAATTATAAAATTTTATGAAGTCAGTGAACAACAACAGTATAGCCATTTATGAGACTGACAAGGCCAGGGCTCCTGGTGTACTTGTACTGTGTACACTCAGGAAGAAGAATAGCAAAGAACAAAAACATAAATGTAGTGTAGCCTGTTTGCCCTAAATAAAAATGTATTCATCTTATGGGATGGATGCAGCATCAGGGAGCAACAACAACGAACATATACACATAAAAACTAAAGGCATTTATTTACAACACCCAAAAAGTGAAATGTACCCCCAAAAAAAAGTAAAGCCCACATTTTACAATTCAATCCAAAGCCATACATGATGTTGAAATTTAACGCACAACACAAAAACAGTTTTTTAAATTCCATGCACCTGTGATGATTGATGAGTAGTACCCATGAGCCTAATGTACGACTAGGTCACAAGCTTGGAGGCCTATGGAAAAAGCACAGTGGCTGGTACCACAAAATGGCCGCCACCACATGGCCAGGCCACTCACAAAAACAAGAAAAGGTCAGGAATACAAGACAATGCAGGCCTATTGCAAAAGCACAATGCCTGCCTCCACAAAATGGCTGCCACACATGCTCAGGCCACCCACCACAATAATAACAAAAAAGTGATTACAAAGGACAGGAATGGAAGTTGTAGTCTCTGTGGGACTTACTTCCTCTCCTAAAAATATATTTTTTTAAATAAAAGTGACACCGTGCTCCAAAACTACAGCAGAATGACAACCTGAGGAGTTTTTTAGCAAAATGCACAAAATCAGCGTTTTCGAGAAGGATTTATATTGCTCGCGAGATATTGTTTTGCCAGATTGCAAATGATGCGTGTTCGGGATCGTGAACTGTACAAAAAGGCTTTATCGCGTGCGGGAACACACATATTGAGAGCGCGGAACACACATATTGAGAGCGCGAAAATGACAAAAACTGTAAGTCCGCGTTGTCGCGCTGTGCAGAGTTACCGAAAGTACGCAAGCTGAATCCCTAGGGTTACCTACCGGCTGCAAAGTCCTATTTATTTAACACACGCCCAAAAACTGCTATTCCACCCTAAAAAACACCTTTTGCAATTCAATCCAAAGCCATCCATGGTGTAAAAAAAAAATTCAACAGACAAAACAAACTGTAAATTTAAATAATGCACCAAAGATTTGAGGATGACTACCTCTGGGCCTACTGGCAGACTAGGCCACAAGCTTGAAACATAATGGCAAAAGCAAGCACACTGCTTGGATGGCTCCACAAAATGGCCGCTACACACCCACAACAATAAGAAATGGAAAATAGACAATGCAAGCCTATGGCAAAAGCACAATGCCTGCCTTCACAAAATGGCTGCCACACACATGCTCAGGCCATCCACCACAATAATAACAAAAAAGTGATTAAAAAGGACAGGAACAGGAACTTGTAGTCTCTGTGGGACTTACTTCCTCTCCTAAAAATATTTTTTTTTAAATAAAAGTGACTCTGTGCTCCAAAACTACAGCAGAATGACAACCTGAGGAGTTTTTTTAGCAAAATGCACAAAATCAGCGTTTTCGAGAAGGATTTATGTTGCTCGCAAGATATTGTTTGCCAGATTGCAAATGCTGCGTGTTCGGGATCGCTGAAAAGCCCTATTTATTTAACACACACCCAAAAACTGCTATTCCACCCCAAAAAACACCTTTCGCAATTCAATCCAAAGCCATCCATGGTGTACATCAAGCACACACATCCAACAAAGGTATTTCACACACACACACAAACAGTGAAATACACCACAGCCACATTTAGCATTTCAATCCTATGCCATCCATGCCCTACATGATGTTGAAATTCAACAGACACCACGAAACATGGACCCATGGCCCCTATTGAAAGTACAGGCCACCCACAACAATATATATTTTTTTTAAATGAAAATCCCAGAAAAATGTAGGTACACTACAAACAAGCCCCAATGAAACAAACACACCAATTCTCCAACTTACTTGTAGTAAATTAAATCTCAAATCAAAAAGTCCTCAAATAAATCCAATCCAATGGTATGATGCAGCAGACAGACACAAAAAGTGATCCTTCCAGCTCCCAATCCAAATGAAAGTGAACAGCACATGGACAAAGCACTGGGAGGAGCCTGCTGGACAGGAACAGGAAGTTGGAGACTCAGGGGCACTTCCTTCCTCTTGAAAAAAAGAGTAAAAAAAATTAAAGGACTCCTTACACAAAAGACTACAGCAAAATCACAATCTGAGGAGTTTTTCTGAGCAAAATGATCATTTTAGAGAAGGTTTTATGAAGCTCGAGAGATATTCTTCGCCAGATTGTAGTTTTTGCATGTTCGGGATCGCGATCTTACCAAGACAGCTGCCGGAAGTCAGCTTGTGCGCCCGAATGACGTGTTTGCGTTCGCACACTCTCGTGGGCTTGGGCAGCCATATTACAAATCTCGTGGCGCACGCGAACGGACAGAAAAGCAAGTTGGCGAACACAGAATCACGGTAAGACGTTACCGCGCGCGCAAATGAATATTGAGCGTGCGAGGAAGCAAAACCACTACGCTACATGCTAGATTGCGTAGCAATCTGCAACTTCGCGCTCTATGCGAATCGCGAACTTGCCTAAACTTCGCAAGCTCCGCGAATGGAGCGTAGTTCAGCGCCCAGGCTTAGTTATAATTCTATGCCATAAGAAACTGAATTGTAAAATTATTTCGCAAGAAATTGATACAGAAGGTAGATGGTTGTTAGCTAAGTTGTTTATTTCTTTGACTGTTTTTAACCCCTTCAGCGCGGCGCGGATTACTGCGCTGTGCTGAAGGTTCGGTTGCGCGGGTGGGGCCATGACAGAGCAGTTCCGTCATACGCACAGCGCAACCGATGCGCATGACGGAACCGTTCCGTCATGCGCATCGAAGGGGTTAATGTTTATGGTTCCACTCATCCTGATTGTTCCTTTTGGCCTCTGATCACACAAAAATGTATTCAATTTAGAGATGATTACTTTATTCTAGGAGGTGACTGCAACCAAGTTGTTGACCCTTTTCTAGATCGCCAATCACAGACACACTTCACCCCTCATAAATCTCATGAGCATTTTCTTTACACTATTTCCCAAATACATTTTGTTGACTCTTGGAGACTTATTCATTCCGACGCTCTTGACTTTTCTTTCTTCTCTCCTCCTCACAATTCCCTCTCTCGTTTAGACTATATTTTCTCTCTTAATCTTTATCTCAAAACTTGTTATCCTCCTCTATTGAACCCATCGCTATCTCTGATCATGCCCCAATTATAACTGACCTTGACTTACTTCCACTACATACCAGGTCCTCCCGTTGGCGTTTCAACAACTCTCTTCTACTTGACTCTCTTTTCTCTTCTTCTTTCAAGACCTTTGCTAATGATTGTTTGACCTAAATAACGACCCTATCTCCTTCCCCTATTGTTGCAGGGATTCTGCTTATGCACAGAACTATGCGCAGGAACCCAGGCCCTCAGTGAATTGTGGTGTACCAAAAACTCACCTCAGAACTCAGAACCCCTTATCCGACCAGCATCAGTGTCCCATTCGTTATCCGAGGTTTAGCTCGGTGGTCCCAATGTATAGACAACCCAGAACAAGCGAGTTAGTGTATTTCTCAGGAATGGTGGGAATCAGAAATACCTGTTCGTAATTATTCTCATATCAGTCCACAACAGAATAAACAAAGACACGGTAAAAGTTTAAAGAGTTTATTTTATAAACCTCGTGTCCTAAGATGCAGCAGTTTGGCTAACATAAGCAGACAAACGATTAAAATCAAAACCATCAGCATAGTTACAATACCATAGAAAATGAATGAGTAATCATACTAAAATGACAGTGGATCTAAGCCACCTTCCTTTCTCTAGCAAACTAATAGTATAATTATTATTAGACTAGTAAAAGGTCTCTAGGCTTGAATGGGGAACCCCATACTGTAAAGATCAGCATAGTGAGATCACATCACAGGATCAGCAAGGCTCTGCTCCTGGGAAAGCTCTTCTTCCGAATGTTATGAAAACATGTAACACTGCAATATTAAAAGCACCCGACTTTCAGGCATTTGCAGCTGTGTGCCTGTTATGGCTAAAATAGTGGGCCGATCAACCTGAACCCAACAACATGCACCGTCTAGCGACCCAGACTGTTTCTTTACACTGTGTACAGACCAAGGTCGCAGCTCACTGTTTTGGATGTGAACAACAGACAGTTCTCATGTGAAGCAAAGTCGAGTAAGCATTTCTCAATTTAATAACATGTGACTACAGTGTTGTGTGCAAAAGCAGCAAAAGCGGCAAGATGGCTTTCTAACATCTAACGTGTGTTAAATAGTGGATTCTTCCATCAAAGATGAGATAAGAAGTTGATAGTTTCCACAGGTTCTTTATTTATAAGATTGTGAGTTTAACAGCTCAGCCACCCAACTGCCTCTCACTCCTCCCTTCAAGATTCTCTTCTCCAGCCCACAGCGCTGACCCATTCTAGAACCCTCATATGTCACCACAGCTAAGAAAGACAGCTGACAATCTGACATATTCAATCTAATGGAAAATAGAAAGTACATGACTTTACAACACATCTCCCTTCTTTACACATTAACATTTGAATAAAAAGTAAAACCAAAAACAAACATGGCAATAATAGAATCTACCATACAAACATCATGAAATCATTTTACAACATAGTCATTCAAATATGAAGGAATGTGAGAAAACCTGTTAGATCTTCTTAATGTACCTGATACACCTTTGCTATCAGTTTTTGAAGAATCACACAAATGAAACATTTTACCACATACTGCAACTCGATTTAAATTCCATACTCTATGATCCGAAGTTCTCACAGCATTGTCAAAGACCTTAATAACTTTCAAAGGTTCCGAGAATTTGGCTCCAGAAACACAGAAACCAGGTCTTTTAATCCTGACAAAATCACCAACAGAAACTTTAGTAGTTTTAACAGCATGTCTCACATCATAATTTTCTTTACTTTTCCAACACTTATAATCCTCCCTTTCCTCCCACGAACTTTCATCTGGAACCCCTCCCCTGGCAGAGATACATTTATTAATCCAAGGTGGTTCCAAAAAAGTATCAGGTTGTCTCCCTCTGAACAAAGAAAAAGGAGACTTCCCAGTCGTAGTATGGGGCGCAAAGCGATAAACACCAACACTCCTAGAAACTTCCTCCTTCCAATCAAGACAATTCTGTTTAGCCAGGGAGATAGTGTCTTTTAAAACCCTATTGAACCTTTTGACAGTGCCATTAGATTCTGGGTGATATAAAGCACATTTTTTGTGAGCAATACCACAATTAACAAGGAAATCTTCCATTTCCTTTGACACCAGCTGAACGCCATTGTCAGTCAGTAAGGTTTGTGGTATGCCTTCCCTAGAAATTAATATCTTCAGAAAATCAATCACTGTTTTCGTATTAGTATTTCTAGCAAAAGAGATTTCAGGCCACCTAGAGTATAGATCCATGACTACAATAACAAACGTATCAGACCCATCACCATGCACTGGTCCCAAAATATCGAGAGCTATGTCCTTCCAAGGACCACTGGGACGCGACCTTTTTTCCATAGGCTGAGTCCTGATCTTCAAACTCTTCTCACTTAGAGAACATTGAACACACTCCCTTACCAAACGCTCAACTTGGATGTCCATTCCAGGCCACCAGTAAGTAGACCGCACTCTTTCCTTAGTTTTAGAGATCCCTAAATGAGCCTCATGAGCTATATCCAATAGAGCTTTCCTTAGGGACAAAGGTGGAACCAATCTGTGACCCCTCCATAACATCTCCTCACAACAGGACAACTGATCCCTCACCAACCAAAAGTCTTTAACAGATTGACTTCCTTCTTCTTTATAACGCCAACCCTCACGGATAAGCTTCAAAACCTCCTGGATAATCTGATCTTCACGACAAGCGTTCAGCCAAGAATCTTGTGAAATTACCTTGTAATCAATTCCACACACAAAATCATTGGAATGACCAAATTCCGAATCTAAACTGTCACCAGACTGAGTAACAGGGACAAGTCTCGAAAGTGTGTCAGCAACAAAATTTTCAGAACCTGGAACATACTCTACTGAGAAATTAAAGCCTTGCAACCCAACAATCCACTTGGAGATTCTCGGAGAAATTGAGTCAATACCCTTACTCATCAGTACCTCACACAACGGTTTGTGATCTGTTCTGACCACAAATGAAGTTCCCCAAAGAAACTTCTTAAATTTTTTAATGGCCCAGTAGACAGCAAGGGCTTCTCTCTCAATTACAGAGTACCTAGATTCAGCACCCTTCAAACTCCTAGAAACAAACATAATCGTATTATCAGGATTTGTGCCACCTTGATATAAAACAGCCCCAAGACCCTTGAGACTAGCGTCAGTAGAGACAATTGAACGTTTAGCTGGATCAAAGTTACGAAGATTAGGAGCATTCTGTAATCTGTGCTTTATTTCTATGAACTCTTTATCACACAAATCATCCCAGACAAATTTCACACCCTTTCTGAGTAAATTTCTCATGCTGAAAGTGGCTTCTGCAAAATTCTTAATAAATTTGTTGTAATATTCCGCCATCCCCAGGAAACGCATGAGCTCTTCCTTCGAAGAGGGGGCAACCAGGTCTCTAATGGTACCTACCAATTCAGCCTTGGGAACAACACCATCAACCGATATCGAGTGACCCAAATAATCAATCTTATTAAGACCAAATTTGCACTTCTCACGCTTGATAGTGAGGTTGTGAGCAGACAGTCTATCCAACACTTGTCGGACTCTTTTCCCATGTTCCACTTCATCACACCCATAGACTAAAACATCATCCTGGTAAACGCAAACACCAGGAACATTGACTAACACCCTTTCCATCACTCTCTGAAAAACAGAAGCAGCAGAGACAAGGCCAAAAGGAAGTCTTATGAATCTAAAAGTACCAAAGGGAGTAACAAATGCAGTTAAATCTCTGGAGGACTGATCAAGTAAAATCTGGTGGTACGCCGATGTTAAATCTATCGTGCTAAACACTTTAGCACACCTCACCATACTCAATAGCTCAGAGATATTAGGAAGAGGATATTTATCAACGAGGACACATTTATTGAGTTGCCTGAGGTCCACACATAGTCTCAAAGACCCATCAGCCTTCCTCGCAGCCACAACCGGAGCCAACCAGGATGTTCCTTCCACCTCCTCAATAATGCCCTGCGATTTGAGCTTCTCTAACTCCTTCAACATCTCATCCCTAACAGTGAAAGGGACACTACGGACTTTACAAGAAACTGGGACAGACCCTGGAGACAATTTTATCTTGTGACAATACCCTTTCAGACACCCAAGTTTATCACCAAATACCTGTGGAAATTCCTCCATCAATTTGGTCTGTAGAAGAGAGTGATGATTTACAGATTCAACAGCTTCCCTCACCTTAAGTATGATGGGAGGAGAGCTGTTAGGATCCAACATGACACCTAGATCTTTCTGATGCCACCAGCTGATAATACTGTCGCCTTTCTTGGAAACATAGACCTTCCCTGACGTAAAGCGACCCACATATTCAACCAAACCCACAAAGTATCCTCTCAAATCAATAGGGTCCCCACCATAACCCGTGGGACGAATGTCAGGTTTTAACAGGCTGATTTTTGTGCTTAAATTATCATCAAAAAACTTGCTTGATACAATAGTAATTTTTGCACCAGAGTCAAACAATACTTTGGTTTTATGACCTTCAATAAGGATATAATCTAAAGGTCCATCACCACCAACTTGAACAATAATTTGGCCACACTCAAAATCATGTATATCACTTGAATTATCCACAGCAATTTCATTAACACTTTGTCTAGACGATTTGATTCTGCAAGCAATTACAAAATGTCCCTTTTTCTTACAATATGTACATATAGCATTCAAAGCGGGACAGGATTTGTCATTTGCCCAATGGCCAGTATTGTTGCATCTGTAACACTTATTTTCTTTACTGAATTGTAGTCGAGGTTTATAATCCTTATTTCCTTTTACTTTAATTTTAGATTGGGTTTCTTTTGGCCTCACATTTGAAGTTGTGTTAGCACTGACCACCGACACCTCTTTATTGAGATCTTTATTGAGATCCTTCTTAATCTCCTTGACACACTCAAGAGAGTGTTCAATTCTTTTGGCTACTACCAAAACTTCATCAAGAGAAGGCTCATCTTTGAGCCATAGTTCATCACGAATTTTTTCTGAAACACAGCCCAACATAAATTCCTCAATCAATGTATTAAATTTGCACGTTGACGCTAATCGTCTAAGGTCAGTGACATAATTCTCAATACTCTCGCCTTCTTTTTGCATACGTCTACCGAAATGGTAACGCTCTAAAATAGTACTGACCTTAGGCAAATAGTGAGCATCGAGTTTGTAAATACAAATTTCAAATTCATTGAGACCAGTTGCAGCACTGTCGGGGACATCAGGAAGATGGTCAAAAACATCTTGACCTTCTGATCCCAGGCAATGCATAAGTAACGCAGTTTTCCTCTCTACACTGAGAGAAGTACCACACACACGGGCATACCGTTCGAAAACCTTTTTCCATTTGGACCATTTTATGGGAGGATCTCCTGGTGACTGTAAGAAAAATGGAGCTGCTGTAACATTTTGCATATCTGAAATTGGTGCCTACAACTACTTAGTACAATAAAAGGCAACAATAAACCTTACATTTTCCTAAATAAATAAATAAATTTCCAAATAATAACAATAAAAATAGCACTTCACACTTGTAGAAATTTCAAATGTACAGCCAAGATTTAAGCACTGCGTACCAGCGTCGTGAATTTCACTGTGCCCAATCAAGTTCTAAAGCAATTTCACGCTGATGAAAGCGAGCTGAAAAAAAATAAATAAATAACTAAATGTTAATAGAAGCACTTCACACTTATAGGAGTCTTCAAATGTACAGCCAAGGTTTGAGCTGTGCGTATCAGCGTGGTTTTAACACACACAGAGTAAGAGAGAAAACAATGTGTCAGCAGGATCACAACACGCTAAAAAAAAAAAATACAAAACTGTGCGTGTCAGCGTCGTGAGTTTCACTGTGCACAATGAAGTCCCAAATCAATTTCACGCTAATGAAAACGAGCTGTGCGCGTCAGCGTCACTAAAGAAGGTAAACAATTCCAACACTGGTCAATTCCAGTGTACGACGCGCCGTTGAAACATAGGCTGTGCGCGTCAGCGTTACCAAGTAACTTTGGAGAGGACGTCACCCAATAAGCACTCAGATGACAAACTCGTGTATGAGCTGAAGAGAACGTCTCCTTGGCAGTGTGATCTCGCGTTCCAGTGACGATGTGAACACCGAGAAAACGTCAACCAATGTACGCTCAGATTACAAGCTTGCGCATAACTTGAGGAAAAGACGTCTTCTTGCTAGCATGACGCTGCGTTTCAGTGACGATTTAAACAATGGGGAGATGTCATCAGAGGCTCACGAGTATGCAACCACGCGCGTGAGGCAGAGGTAATTTAAACAAAAATAACTTCAACCGTTACCCGTTCCGTAGCGAAAACGGCATGAAAGTAACAACTTGGTTATCAAGCAGTCAAAAAACGGAAATAATGATATTCAATGAGGTTACTGTCTCATATCATCGCCGAGTGGAATCTGTAAAGCGCGTTTGAAATGAAGTAAAAAGTCTTACTTGATAGTCTTGGTAGTCTTGTATAAATACTGGATTCTTAGGCGTAGATTACCTCTGCATTCAGCATCTCTGATGACGCTTAGTGTGCAAGTAACTTTCCCCTTAATACGATGTAAAATCTTGGTTGAAACGGAGATTTTCAGGGTTGGAGTTGAGCTGCTTTCCCAGTCGTCGCCAGTGTTAAATAGTGGATTCTTCCATCAAAGATGAGATAAGAAGTTGATAGTTTCCACAGGTTCTTTATTTATAAGATTGTGAGTTTAACAGCTCAGCCACCCAACTGCCTCTCACTCCTCCCTTCAAGATTCTCTTCTCCAGCCCACAGCGCTGACCCATTCTAGAACCCTCATATGTCACCACAGCTAAGAAAGACAGCTGACAATCTGACATATTCAATCTAATGGAAAATAGAAAGTACATGACTTTACAACAACGTGGTTGTGCTAACTTAGCATTGTACATATATAGATAACGATCTTCACTACACTATATAATTTGGGATTCATTTAAAGCCACTGCAAGGGGTTTCATTATAGACTTTGTCTAAAAAAAAAGAAAATTTTTCTTTAACAACATAAAACTACCCTGGCCCACATCAAAGCTTTAGAGCACAAATTCTATACTTCATAGGATGAGGAGGTCTTGCCAGCTCTGATTCGCGCTAAATTGGCATTCAACAAAACTTCGACTGATAACGCCTCCTCCATACTTCTCCGTAGTAGTGCTCGTTATTATGAAGGTCGTAATAAAGTTGGAAAACTTTTAGCAAATTATCTTAAATCCCGTAAAGACCGCACACTGATTGACTCTATTTATTCTTCAGATGGTTTTTTTCTTCATAAAGATCAAGATATTCTTAACAAATTTAAGCTGTTCTATAAGGATCTTTACACCCCGGAGTCCCCTCCCTCTAGTTCCCTCATTCAATCCTATCTTGATAATTTACCATCCCCATCCAACTCTTAT
The DNA here is from genome assembly GCF_964204655.1 of Triturus cristatus. Lineage (NCBI taxonomy): Eukaryota > Metazoa > Chordata > Amphibia > Caudata > Salamandridae > Triturus > Triturus cristatus. The sequence goes on from NC_140593.1 coordinate 203,117,086, forward strand.
CTTAACCTTTCTGATCTTGAGGTTGACCTATCCCTTAAGGAATTATCCTCTGCTTTAACCGCATTAAAGAAAGGGAAAACTCCTGTCCCGGACGGTTTTTCAGTTGAAATTTATTTGCATTTTTCAACCGTACTCCTTCCTAAACTCTTAAATCTTTTTCACTCCTTCTTTCTCTCTGGTAAAACAGAAGGTACCTTTAAAGAAGCCACAATTTGCCTTATCCATAAAGAGGGACGAGATCCTATGTTTTGCAAAAACTATAGGACGATTTCCCTGGTTAATGTCGATTATAAACTTTTTGCCAAGGCACTTGCTTTACATTTAGATCCTCTTTTACCTCATGTAGTCAGTAAGGAGCAATGGGGTTTTGTCAGAGGCAGATTGACCTCGGACAATTCTCGTCTTTTTCTTAACATTTTAACCCCTTGCATGCCCGCCCCTTTCCCCGCCCAGTGCCGCGCTTTTTATTAGCGGGCAGAGTTCATGACGAGCTGGACTCGTCATGGGCACAGCGCCACCGCAGCCCATGACGAGTCCAGCTCGTCATGGGCACTGAAGGGGTTAAACAAAGTTCCTTCCCTCTCTACATCCTTAGCGGCCATTTCTGTCGATGCTGAAAAAGCATTTGATAGAGTAGACTGGTCCTTTCTATTTGCATCTTCGAAGTGGCATGGTTTTGGTCCCAAATTTATATCTTTATTATATTCTGCCCCCAGAGCTTCAGTACTAGTTAACGGTTGTATTTCATCCTACTTTAACCTCCAACGTGGAGTCCATCAAGGATGCCCTCTCTCTCCTCTTCTTTTTGTTCTAGCTCTTGAACCCTTCCTCTCCTCAATCCGAAATAATGTTATGGTGACCAACATTTAAAACTCTCTGCTTACGCAGATGACATTCTACTCTTCATTTCTGATCCCAAAACTTCCATTCCCCGTTTATTACATGAATTTACTTCCTTTTCCCTTGTCTCTGGATATAAAATCAATTCTGATAAAACAGAAATTCTCCCTCTCACAACATTTTGTCTTCCACATTCCTTTTCTTCCACTGGGTTTGCATGGAATAGCTCTAAAATCAAATATCTAGGTATATGGTTCTCCAACTCTATTGCCTCTTCTATTAAATTAAATATGACTACGATCCCGTCTCGGATTGACAAATTACTTTCCTCTAGGAATCCTCTCTTTCTTTCGTGGTGGGGTCGGTTGGATTCAATTAAAATGATGATTACTCCTATTTTGATTTATACTCTCTCTATGCTTCCTATCCACATTCCCGCATGTTATTTTAAACAAATTGATTCTCGTCTTTCTAAATTTCTTTGGCAAAATAAAAAGCCCAGGATCTCTCTCTCTTCTCTTCGTAGGACAAAACCTAATGGAGGTGTAAATTTCTCAAATTTTCACTTGTATCATAAATCATTTTGTCTTTGCTAGGCCTCCAAATGGCTCCTTTCTAACCTTTCCACCTTTACTCCTCTGTGGTTCTCCATTGAGCGCACCTTATCATTACCTTTCTCTAAAAGAAATTTTAGCCTTTTCTGCCAAAACACCTCTTACCTCCCTCCCCTTGTTTAACCACACTTGTTCCCTATTGAAGCCTTTGATACACCCCAAACCTATCTCTAGATAATCCTTTTTAGATTCTTCTATTTGGCATAACTCCCTTATTACTATTAATAGTAGACCCATATTTTGGAGCTCTTGGAGATCACGGGGCATGATCTGGGTCAAGGACCTTTTTGATGGTCTATCTCTTTGCCTATTTCCCCAATTTCAGACTACTTTTCAATGTCCTGCTCCTTCCTACAGACATTTACCACTCTAATGACAGCCATTCTGGATATTTTCTATTCTCTCCCATCCTCACCTCTTCCCCCTGTTCCTAATTCTCTTCTCAAGATTCTTCTCTTGCTACCTAAAGCTTCTCCTATATATATACTTCCCAGCTCCTAATCCAGAACGTACTAAAACTAAGTAGGAACTTTCATGGAAATCTGACCTGGGATGTGAATGGTCTATCATTTTCTGCGTCAAACTTTGGTCCCGTTGTCTCAAAAGTTCTCGCTCTGCTTCTCTTACTCAATCTATGTTCTTTCTATATCATAGAATATATCTTACTCCCACCTCTATCGCTAAATTTTCTCACTCTACTAACACAAACTGTTGGACCTGTAGCTCCTTTAATGCCAACCTTCTTCACCTTCTCTTCCTTTGTCCCTCGGTCGTTACTTTCTGGGAGAAAGTTTGGTCCTATATTTCCCGTCTCTTTAATATTGACATTCCCTACTCCATTCCCCTTCTTTTTTCTGGAAGTCTCTCTGATTCCTTAAACCTTCTCCCTCACAAAAATGGTCTCTTCGACCTTATGCTCGCTTTAGCTTTCCAACACATCACTCTCAATTGGAAAACACTCACGAAACTCTCCATCCAACATTGGTGGAACAGTCTTTGTCATATGCACCGGCTTGGTATTGCTTTTGCCTCCTCCTGTAAACCATTGGTCAATAGAGATCTCTTTTGGTTACCTCATACTACTTATTTAGATCGTTTAGTATTAAAAGATAATTCTCGTGTAAATGCTGAACATTTTAAACCTCCTTGAATGTCTATTTTCTTTATTCCTTGCCTTTTACTGTTTTTGACTTATTATGTATATTAGCTTGATTAACATGTTCTCTCTTATTTCGATGTAAGATGCGATTTCTCATTTTATCAGTTTTGGAATGTTTACCTTCCTCTCCTCCCTCTTTTTCCCTCTTTTTCCTCTCCCTCCCTTGATTCCCTTAAAAAACATAAAATAGCTTTCTCTTCTTTTTTATAATAACCACTCATTTGATATGTTTTTTATCTTGTATTGCAATATTTTGTGTCACTGGTTTTTTGTATTACTTATTATTCGAGTAAAGCTTTCAAACTTAAAAGGTTAGAGCAATTACAAATTTTGCTTTAACTACATTTTTATAAAAAGCTATATTCTCAAATTATTTTATTTCAAAATATCGATTTAAAAAATATCAGAAGGCAAAAATATTGAAAAATAGATATCGTGATACACAAATACCGTGATACACAAATATCGTTGACAAGAATATTATTGTATAGGGAAGTAATATTGTTTTAAATAATATCAATTTTCTAAAATATTGTTTTCAATAACATAGTGGTTAAAAATATTATTTTTTAATTATTTGAATGCCTTTTAGTTGATATAATAGTTTTATGTTACTATTGTTTATATGAAAGTCTTTATTTAAATATATCTTGAAATTTCTAAGTGATGCAAAAAAAGTTTTTACCTTTTTATAGCAATTTATAGTGTCATAGCATAGGTTGTGAAGTTAATTTGCTAATAATAATTATAAAGTATTTAATACATTTTATTTAATTATATGATTGATAGTTATTAGATAAATTGTGTAAAATTGATTTATTTTTGTTATACAGTATTTGCGGACTGATTTTAAGGGATACTCATTTATTTTACTTATATTTTATTTGTGGGCTGAAAGATTTGTATGGTCTAGGGTAAGAGGTGAAGCAATGATTAATCAATAGTATATTAATATATTTTAATTTATTACTTTCAAAGTATGTAAAATATGAAATACTGATTTATTGCACTGATATTTTAGTTGCAGGATGCTAGGTTTGTAGGGATATAGGGTGGGAAGTTATTTGTTATGTTACAGCTATGCCTTGCAGTATTTTGAAAAGCCCCAATAGAATAGTTAATAGAAATGTCGTCTTTTTCCTACACCTGCCTTTCCAGGATATATCGACAAGGTCAGTTAGAAACAAGGAGGGAGGAAAGCAGAAAGTGGCACCATTTGCACAATATCAAGCATTAAAAAAGTGAAAGTGCATGGAAAGTCCCACCATACTTCTACAGTAATCGAAAAAAAAATCCTTTCTCACGTGGAGCAAAAAATATTGTAAAATGAAAATAGGATGTCACTACACTGAACCCTTTTTACATTATTACCTCAGCCACATTGGGCCATATCCATGACTCAATTTGTGTCGCTATTGTACCATGAAACGTGGTGCAAGAGCAATGCAAACCTGAAATCATATTTTTGAAACTACGCAAAGTCACTTGGTTTCATCACTCAGCTAACGGGTGGCATTCCATGGGTGTCGCGTGGTTGTTCCCATGCAACTCCCATGGTTTTTTACTCATTTCCAGATTTACCAAATTTTATAAACCTGGGAATGCACCATAAAAGATATGTGTTAAAAATGGGATTTCTGGTTGGCTAGGGCTTGCGCCTAAGCCAGGCAGAAACCACCACTTTCGTCAGGGCAAGGGAGTTACACGCTGAAGATTACCCCTGCTCACCCCCTTGGTAGCTTGGCACGAGCAGTCAGGCTTATCCCAGAGGCAATGTGTAAAGCGTTTGCGCAACACACACACACAGCAGCAACACACTAGGCACACCACAAAAGAAACTCCACACAAGGGTATATAAAATTAGCCGTTGTAGTATCCAAAACACATTAGAATCATAATGACGCATATACATTGTGCTAACTGGCACTAGGAAATATTTAGAGGGGACTATATACACAAGACAAGGCCAATCGTGCCACTGTCAAACCCTTTTGAAAGAATTAATAGCACATGTGAAACACAACCAGTAACTGCTGGCGAAATACTGTACTTAGCATCACCTTAGGCATAAAACATCATGCATATAATCATATTATGCAACCTCCGTAAGCATAAACATATTACGCAATAACTCACAATTAGGAGGGCACCTTAGTGACACTTCCCAGGTGCATACATCACCTTTGGAGACTTGTGCACTATCAACACCATAAAGCTGAACCCAGGCCAACTGGCCTTCTGAGGGACTCAAATGCCCTTTGTCCAAAATGTCAGGGCTTGTAACTTGGGCCTTCCACTGGCCCCTTTGGCTGCCACTGCAGCAAAAGCAAAGTGCGCAATGTGCTGGGACAGAGGAGCTTAGCTCACTCCTTCATCTTCAGAAATGAAAAATGCCCCGCGGTGCAGCTGTAACAAGTAGACCTGGCACCATTGTGCCTCCTGAGCCCCATCTGGGACCCTAAAAAAGATGTGCTCCATGTTGTAGCTGCCCGCTCTCTCTCTCGGTGCAGCTGTAGCAATTGGCACCAACAGGCACTGCACTGCATCCAAAAAGAATTTTCACTGACACTACTGTGCCTTTAAAGCCCCTTTCAGGCCTTCCAGGCACCGTGCTCTGTGAACCCCTTCCTCTGGGACTCTTCCGGTGCCTCTTCCCGGTGCCCTTGATCGGGACTACCAATGCGCACAGACTTAAGCCCCACTCACCGAGACGGTCTCTGCAGACTCCTCTGGTCTCCTTGGGCAGCCACACCACCGTCTGCGCCGCGCGGGAACTGGAGCGAAGTCTCCGGTTTCTCAAGGGATTCACCAGAGCGGGGTAGGCTCCGGCCTGGACTTCAGGCTTTGCAGTAGCATCTCTCGGCTTGGCCGCTCGGCTTCCTGACAGTCATGCGAGGCTCTGCCCACAACCAGGTGGCACTTTGCCTGGCTTCGTAGACATGTTGTGGCTGCTCTCTCTTCTTCATTTTGGGTCGGGCCGCGGCATTGATTCCTGGCAACTGCGGGGTGGGCTCCCACGTTAAGAGCACACAAATGCGGGGTGGGCTCCCACTGCTAGTAGCACAAAAATGAGGGGGGTGGGCTCCCACTACTAAATAAACATCCATGTGGGGTGGGCTACTACCAAGAGCGCACTGATATGCGGGGTAGGCTCCTGCTAGCAGGAATCATTGTCGGTGAATCTCCACGTCCGGATTCCCTCTAAATTCGTCACAGCCCAGCGCTGCACATTAAAACAAAACGCTCCCCTAGTCCTGGAGCATACAAATAAAGATGCAGCACTCACGAGGCGCTGGGACCCCACAGGTCAAGGGGAAAAGGCTGGGCCCAGACAGGCCAGCTCACAGAGCCCTCCAGCAGGGAGGCAGTTCCTTGTGGTGGTTCCTCCTGGGGCCCAGCAGCAACAAGTCACCAGGAAGCACAAAAGCACTAGATTTACATGGGGTCACAGCCCCAATATTTATAGTACATTTTCTTTGTCTGCCCTTGGCATAGGGCTTGAAGGAACCAGCCTGAACTGGTTCTGGGGTTTTCGGAGCACTCTGTTTACAGGGCTCCTCTTCCTTATTGTCAGGTGGGGGCTCAGTCATCAGACAACCACAGGGGGGCAGAGCCAGCATTCAACCAGGCAGGCACAGACCTATTCAGGGTCAGGGGACTACTCCTACCACTTCTCTAAATGCAGATCTCCTATTCAGCCTAGCGCTGACTCACCTTGCCCTCCCTGGAGCCACACACACCTCACCAGCCCCTGTCACTATAAAGCCAGACACACAATTCACATCAGGCAGGCAGACACATAGCACACAGAAATGCAAACTTCTAAAAGTGGCATTTCTAAAACAGGTATAATAAATCTGCGCACACCATTACGCAGCATTTGTTATTACCATTCCAAATATACCAAACTTGACCACGCTGCTCCTCTCATATCAGGAATAACCACTGAAACACTTGTCAGGGAATGCTCAATGCAATCCTATGAGAGGGCAGCCTCACAGCAGTGAGAAACCAAAATGGCTGTTTGTCACTACCATAACATGTCACTTACTTAAGGTACATGTCCTACCTTTTACCTACAATGCACCCTGCCCATAGGGCTAGCTAGGGCCTGCCTTAGGGGTGACTGACATGCAGTAAAAGGGGGGGGGGTCACAGATGTGGCACACACTTTAGGTGCCATGTCACTGCGGCAGTAACACTGCGCACACAGGCCCTGCAATGGCAGAGGCCTGAGACAGGTTTGAAGGGCTACTTTATTGGGTGGCGCAATCAGCGCTGCAAGCTCACTAGTAGCATTTAATTTACTGGCCCCGGGTATCTGAGATACCACTTTACAAGGGACTGACAGGTCAATTAAATAGGCCAAACAGGTGTAGACCAATCTTACCATGTTTACCACAAAGAGCACATGCACTTTACACTGGACAGCAGTGCTAAAGTGCCCAGAGTCCTAAAACCATCAATACCATGTCAGAAAAATGGCAAGGAGGAAGGCAAACAGTTCAGGGATGACCCTGCAAAAAGGTCCAAGTCCAACAATATGCCTCCCTAGGAGAGGCATAACGAGGAGAAATATATATATGTATCCTTGTTTCTTCCTCTTTTTTATGTGTGCTCCATTCAGCAACACACATAGAAAGAGAAAACGCCTCTCAGGGTGCTTTAAGACAATCTTGCCTATGACATAGGTACCCTTGCATAGTGGTTAATGGGAGCCTGTTTTGCCACTAGACTGTTGAAACAGCACCAGCGCAAGGTAAAAGGACAGGAATGCACTGGTTTGGAGAAATACAGTGCATTCCTGCCCTTTCCCTGTGGCGCAGGGCAGCACAGCAAGGTGACTGCACAGCAGGATGAACAACCTCCAGAGGCCCAAAGCTGGGACAGTCACCTCCTGGCAGGTCAGAACTCTCAACAGTAGAGTTCAGGAGAGCAGGGGGTGAAGTCTTCAGAACAGGAGGCCAGCACACACAAGCCCTTGGAGATTCTTCTTTAAGCAGACTTCTAAGCAAAGTTCCAGTCTTTGTCCTTTTCTTGGCAGAAGCAGCACCTGCAGCCCAACCCCACACAGCAAAGGGGCAGTACTCCTCCTCACAGCTCTCCAGCTCTTTTCCTCGGCAAAGTGTCCTCTTGAGTCCAGAAGTGATCTAAGGTTTTGGGATTTAAGATTCACTACTTATACCCCATTCTGTCTTTGTCCTTCTTTGTTGCAGGGTCTCAGAGCCCAGTTTAAACCAGTTCTGTCCTTACTGGTGCAGTATGACCACAGGGGGTAAAGACAGCATTGTGCAAGGGAGACAGGCTCTATTCAGGTGAAAAGCAAACTCCTCCCACTACTCTAAATGCCGCCAAGGTCTATTCAGTTCATCTCTGAGTCACCCCCCAGGAAGGGCCAGGCACACCTCAACCCCCAACCCCCCAGTAACTGTCTACAGTGAATCCACAAACAGGCAGAGGCACACAGAATGGTTTAACAAATGAGTACTTTCTAAAAGTGGCATTTTCAAACACACAATTTAAAAACCATCTGTACTAAGAGATGTGTTATTAGATTCTGAGATCAGAGAGCAAAACTTTATTCCACTATCTTCTCCCAATGAGAAGTTAAGATGTTACAAAGTAACTCCCATGTTAGCCTATGGGACAGATAGCCTTTCAATAGCGAAAAACGAAATTGGTAGTATTTCACTATCAGGTCACGTTACACACACCATGGGGGTACCTTGGGCCTACCTCAGGGGTGTCTTACATGTAAGAAAAGGGAAGGTTAGGGCCTGGCAATTGGGATTAAACTGTGCACAGACACTGCAGTGGCATGTCTGAGTTGCATTTGCAGGGCTACTTATCTTGGTGGCACAATCAGTGCTGTAGGCCCACTAGTAGCATTTGATTTACAGGACCTGGGCACACTCAGCCCACTTTACTAGGGTCTTACCAGTAAATCAAATATGCCAATCATGGATAACCAATTGTAATAACAATTTGTACAGGGAGCACTTTTACTTTGACACTGATTAGCAGTGGCAAAGTGCTGAAAGCATCTAAACCAGCAAAAAGAAAATCCAGAAAAGCATCAAAAATACAGGAGGTACATGGAAAAAATAAGGGGAAACTACAGCGAGGATGCCAAGTCTAATAATCAACATTCAGGGGAATAATAAACTACACATTAAACAATAATATGTCTATAGGTTTTCGATCTTTAATTAGCTCCTTGCATATGAATATAAAAACATTGATTTTCCAAGGAGCAGACGAAAGTGGCGAACAGCCTTCTCTATAACAACGTTTGCCATATTAAAATTAAGCTGCAAATAAAAAAATAGGAATATTTACATATTCATCTAATAAATGTAACTGATTACATTTCTAAACTTACTTAACAATATAAAAAAGTTGGTAAATTATAAATAAAGCAAATTTGCATGTATTAGAATAAATATTATTAGTATAAAAGAAATTCCTGATAGTTTTAAACTGTGAGAGAAATTGTGAAAATAGGGAATGCATGAAAAATATTATTTTTTATTTGTATTCATTTGAGTAAAATAGCTTGTCCTGGGTATTTACAGAGGCTCGTACTTTAAATAACAATGTCAATGATGAAATTTATTCTATTTCTGTAAGGATAAGAAAGAAAGTTTACTAACGTTTGTGTTTGGTGCGGCAATGTTTATTTTGCTTTTTTCCCGTGAAAGGATTATTGACTCACTGAGGAACCAGGCGGCTCCCATGGAGGAAGGTAAGATACACAAATGTGCTCTTTTGTTAGTAAAGTGTCTCCACAAGAGCAGAAGCAGAACGTGGTTTGCATGTTTGCTCATTCTGAAATTCTCCCATAACTTTAGATGTCTACATATTTTCAACTTAAATAAATATACATTGTTCAATTCACAGGATCCAAATAGCTTTTACTGTATTATTGAATATGTAGCCTTTAGCCACCTGTGTGTTTGGTTTCAGGCCAGGAACAGTAAAAAGGATGACAGTAACTTAGTTACATGCTTATTCGAGTCAATTATATGCACATTCTTATATTAGTTTTGGGCTAATCTATGGGGCTACCCTTAACTGATAGTGTGGGAGGTGGGTTATTGTAGTCCTATGTCACCAAAAAATACAACGCCATTGGCATCTGCAGGCTTGCTTTCTTACAGTGGTGTGGATGTCCAAATTTTAGAAAATCAACATGTCCCACTGCACCTACTAGGGACAATCTTAGGTTTGAAGGAGTACTTCTGGAAAAACTTGTGAAGTCCTATTATCATTAATCGAAAGTATTTTTACATGCATAACTGTATGGAGGATATGACTGTGCATTTGAAAACACCACTGCATGTATGCATTGCCATTTTTTTCTCCACAAGGAAAATGTATGTCCCCTGCAGAAATCTTTCTCAACTGGGGTCCCTGCGAACTGAGTTCAAAATATCACTTTACAAAAATATTGTAGTCGATATATCAAGATTGCGAAAATATCAAGGGACTTAATACACACAATACGTATATTGTGTTTTTTGTTGTTTCAAATGGTGAGGAAAGTAGTTGCACAAAATTATTGTGTCTTCTTTATGGTTCTATGTTGCCTGAGGCTGGGACGACTCTTCACTGTAGCCCATGTCCCTCCTTGCTGATGGTTTCTTGAAAGGTCAATAGTTGCCTCCAAAGGTCATAGTTTGGAGGAAAAAGCCAACAGCAATAAAATCATCTAAGTAGGCAGAAGGCTCCACAAAGTAGAGGAACCTGGGGGCATATTTTCAAGGGCTGGCGATCTAATTATCGCCACTGTAGCGTCCGTTTTCGATCGAAAAGCGGTGATAATTATATCGCAATATGATCAAGGACACGCTAGCGCGTGTTTTCCTTACTTAGCGCCCGTTTCCAGCACGCCTACCATCGCATCGCTAATGAGATGCAAAGTAGGCGTGGCTGTCAAAACAACACGGGTAAATATCGCAAAGGAAGCTTTGCGATATTACCAACGAGTTGCAGCGATAATTTTAATCGCGCTAACTCTGCCTTAACGCAGGAATTTAACATCTGTTAAATTCCTGACTAAGGCATACCTAACATGGGGGGTGGATTGTGAGGCTAAGGCCACAGGGCCTTATTATCAAGCCTATCGCCGTTTTCAATGGAACATCGCTGGAAAACCAGCAATGTTCCATGGAAAACCCTGCTATCGCTGGATTTCTTATCGCCTTTGAGATAAGCGTTGATAATACAACTCTATCTCTGCGATTTAATCCAGCGATAGCCGGCAATAAAAATAACAGCGCGCTTTGCTATATTTATCACAACTCGGTGGTAATATGCCCCCTGGTTTTTACAATTCCATGACTGGAGTAGATGAGGGCTGGATCCAGGTGGACCAAGGTTTCAGGCGATGGGGCAGGATTCCAGGAACCGAAGCAGGAATTGAAGAGCAAAAACTCTGGAGGGACAACACACAGCTGGAGTTATTATAGCATTTTAAATGCAGGGTTTGGCAGATCCAGGCTCCTTATACACTGAACAAAAAGGAAATGAATACGAGAAACCAGAAGTGATCAAAGAGGAAGAAAGTTGACCACAACAGATTGGTTATTCTCCTCAATCCTTAGTGGAATCCATCTTGCATTGGAAATAATTACTCCATCCCAGACATGTGATCTCTAATAAATTAGACTATTGGTTGAGTAGGAGTGAAAAACCACTTCAAATAACAACCAAATCTTGAAAGGGGGACATAGAAAAGTCACTACATAAACCTGTGCTTAATTAACCCTCTGGTAGCTTGGCACAAAAGCAGTCAGGTTTAACTCAGAGGCAATGTGTAAACTATTTATCAGACCCCCTCCCGCAGCTTTTTGCGATTTTGAGAATCATAATTTTCATGCCCACAATATGAAGAACTGACATAGAACAATGTTCCAATTATAATCATTTAACAACATTCAATACATTGGCAGGGATTAAGAAAATCAAAACCTGTTTTCACTTCAAATTATATATAAAAAGTTTAAAATGTAATTATTCATGGCATTGCATAAATAGGGTGACAATTCGAAAATGTGAGAAGGCAAAAGATTTTCCACGAGGTTCCTGGATTTCCTTTTAGTTCTTGAAAGGGTTGTTTACCCTCTAATTTATGCCCAGGGGGTTGAGATATTCTTCTTTTTTTATGCACACTGGATGTTGTTTCATACCTTGTCACTGTCACTGCGTCATTATTTGTAGCAGCAGCTCACACTCTGGAATTGTCACCTTGTTCATGAGATGCTATGAATAATTAAATTTTAATAATTTTATCAATCATTTGTTGGCACATTAGGAGAAGCTACATCCCATTCACATGCTCTTTCTTTGTAGAAAACATTTTGATTCATACTTGGAATAAAATGTAATTGTCAAGCAAATCCTAGCCAATTGAATTAAAAACGTTGTGGGTAACTGGTGTGGCATGTCATGTTTATAGAAGATGTCATTTGCCACAGCTAACACTTCATCTTGAGGTACATTCATGTAGAAAGTCTCAATCAAAAGGGATATCTTCAAAATTTGTTAAACAATTCATAAAATTCCCTAATATATACCTTTGTTTTTTGGACAAAGGTTTTTAAATAATAATCAAAATATTTGGATGCAGGTTCCAGAATTGGTCCAATGATTGGTCTTCCTGGGTGATTGTTAGGATTTGTATGTATTTTAGGTAGTACATACATTATCGGGGTTCCTACTTCCTTTCTAATAATAAATTTAAAGTCATTATGGCACAGCCATCCTTGTGACAAACCTTCCTCTGTGATATTCTGAATCTACGCCTTAATTCTATTGGTGGGATCCACCCTAACAGGAGTTTTACTCACAATGACCCTAGCACTTAACATGGGTGCAATTCCATTAGCCTTCAGGCCCAAAACACTATGGGGCTCATTACGATCGCGGTGAATCTGCCACCGGCAGCCTGACGGTGGCGAATTCACCGCCAAATTGTGGCCATTCTCCACCTGCCAAATGATGATAGCAGGCAGTTTTCTGGCAGACGGGAATCCCGTCTGCCATGGGTCCACCACAGGCAATTGTTCAGATTGCCTGGCGGACCCGCAAAGCATACCTAAAATGGTGGCGGTGCCCAACATCACCGTCTGCCACATTAGGATGCTTCATCTCCGTAAGCCTAGAATGGCGGTTCACCCACCATTCAAAGGCTGGCGGAGATTGACTTTGGGGGCCTGTTGCAGGCCCTCCTTCAGCAGGGGCACTGCCCTACTGCACTTGACATTTGACTGCACTATGTGGCAGGCACCGCATGGTGCCGGCCACGTAGTGCAGGCAAATGCAAACCCTGCAATTTTAGCATTGCGGTGGGTGCTGCAGCCAGCACCACCCACCCCAGTTGTAAACATGCCCAATGCGACTGCCACCTTCGTGGTCGCATTGTGATTCCATGGGCGGGTCTGCCTCTATATAGGCGGATGGTCCGAATTCCCATAACGATGGCGGATGGCCTCAGGTCCGTCCGCCATCGTAATGAGCCCCTATGTTCCTTCCCTGGTTTCGGAGTTATGCCCCAGTTAGACGGGTCACCACATTGGCACACAGCTGCCCAACAACCTTACACCTATCCCTTTCCACAAGGAGATTATAGTGGCTGTCCCCAAGTGCATAACCTTGTATGTTCGATATTGCTTTATGACGACCTGCAGTGGTCTTGTAATGCTGTTACTGTTTGCATATGAAAACCAAAATAAAACAATTTATTTTAAAATAAAATAACATAATTTAGTAAAGTCTTTATATATACTAGTTCACTTTTTGCATTCCTTGTGTACTTATTCATTAGGAGTATCTCTTCCACAGCATAGAATACTATGGTCCTTATATTCAGGTGTGAACTCAACAAGAGCCGGCAAAATCCTCTCCTCATGATCACTTAATTCCCTATGTTACTGAAGACCCTATGTAGTTCCAACACACCAAGTGCTTGTTCCTAAAAAGCTAGCACTGACTGTAGCTGTCCTAATGAGCAGCTAGCATGTATTTTTATTGGATACCATGGGCCTAAACTTGCATCACAACTTTGAAATACAATAACTCCTAGTGTCAAAAAAAAATCAAATGCTGCAAACTTGCAGCAAAACATAATAGTGTATCGCAAAATTTACCATTTTTGAGCTGCAGAATTTACAATTCATGCAGCAAAATTTCCAAATCCATGTTGAAGTATCCTGGCCTGAGGGAGTCTTTATTTATGTAGCACTCAAACAGTAATAAAGCGAAAACACAACACAAGACAAGTCTCAAATCCATTTATAAAAACAGAGTACATTTGAATTATTAAAAGAACACCAAAAAAGCAGAACTCCAATCAGTAGAACCAGAGTTATGAGTTTTTAAAGTTTTAGGTAAAAATTGCACCAAAAGGCATAGAGTGCCAGCTATGGTTATTGGGTCATGCCAGACCAATACAAAGACATATGTTCAGGCTGACCGCAAAAGAGAATGTACCAAATTCATTACCAGGTTCAGCCCGCTGAAAGTTTTACCCTCTGAGTTTGGTGTGGGGACTGTGTGGTGCAACTCTGTGGGGCTCTGCATAGCTTCCTGTTGGATCCAGTGAGGCATTCATTTGGGAATTGCACAGGTCTGCAAGGCTCTAAATCACTCAGTGCTGGATCCGATGAAACAGCTGGAGAGGAGCTGCACTGTGTGGTTATGCAGAGCTGTGTACTCCCCTGCATTGGGTTAAAGAGAGACTTCCAGTCAGGAGTTGCATGGTATCGCACTGTGGGCCTCAGCGTCGCTCGGGATCACTTCCGGTGAAGCCTTCAGTTAAGAGCAGTGCAGGTCTGTTCTACTCTGTGCGGTATTGCTATGTTTCAGATCAAGTGAAACCTTCAGTTCGCCAGGGAGAAGTACACTCTGACTCCAGCCAAGGGTCCAGGATCATGAGGACAGCACTTTGGGGTCAGAACTCCCACAGAGGTCAGCTGAGGGGACCAGGTCCAGTCATGTTTGTGTGGACACATGGGATCCATGAAAGGCCACTGGAATTTGTTGTATCCCTGTGGTTGACACAGGAGGTCAGCCAAAAGACCCTTGGAGTCACCTCTGCGATCCTTTATTCAAGGTAAGCATGTCCAGCCTCCTTCAGGCTTCATACATCAGGCCAGTTCCTCTTCTGAGTGTTAACAGGCCCGTTAGTGTTCTGATATCAGGATCTGGGGATGATAATTTTAGACCCAGTGCCAGGCTTGGATGAGGAAATCCCTTTGTCTAACTCTAAAACTAGTTCTAGTCAGTTCTTACCCTTTCCCCTGGGTTTGACTCCAGATTGACAAGTGAAACAAAATACAAGCAGGCCTAGGAATGAGCTGCATCTGCCAGTGTCAGGGTACTTTTCTTCTGAAGTCAAGAAGGGTTGAATATAGTCTGCAGGCTATCTTTTGACTGCAAAAAGAACAATTAATGGACAGAATGCAGAATAATGTCATACATTCACCCCAGTACAGAGATCTGGGCCTAAATCCATTGTTTTTTTGCTCACCACGCCATTCCAGTTTGGACCCAGCCATATGCAAATCAGTCTTGACCCTGTGCCCAATGGGAACTGTCCAGCCCAAACTGCGAGGCCAGGTGCTCCCTGGAGTGTAAACAAGCATCCTAGGACCGGTTTCGGGGTTTCATCCCTCATCAGCCAGGATAGCTTGACTCATGTGGCATGGAGAGCACGTGACCCACATCTGGGCATACCCATCCCACTCGGGGTGACAAATGCTGTGCGACACATCTACGATGTGGGTCCTCGAAATGCCCTGTGAGCCAGGATTTAAGGTACCTTCTTAAGCTGGACTCACCGGGTCCCTGTAGTAGGCCCATGCTCTATGTTTCAAATCTGGTGTGGGATTCTTTTTGTGTTGTGTTTTCACTTAATTCCTGGATTAGGGATCATATGCCAGTCAACCTGAAACCCAATTTCTAACAGCTTTGTATAGTTAAATCTGAACGTGTAAAGGAAAGTGAAAGTGAAAGGAGCATCTGTAACTATGATGAGAATTCTGATTAAGCATGCCAGTGAGAAGGGGGCTAAATTGCAAACCAAAATTGAGAGAATAGAAAAAGAGATTGAGGCCATGGATTGCAAGTATTTGATTGAAAAAAAACTATGATGTTCTGAAAAAAAGTAATAGAAAATTACCAGCAATACGAGGAAGATCACAAGAGATGACCGTGATTACAGGGAGGGTCGCATTTACACTTTTGCCAAGAAATAATGACAATGTGAACACAGTAGAGGACAGGAAAAGGGGTAGAGAGGAGGGCAATGATACAAAAACAGCTAGCGGTTTCTAGCAATGATCAATCTGATAACCCTTTAGGGGAAGGAGCCACCTCCTTCCAGGAAGAGTTGGAGAGATTGCGAATAGGCAATCGACAACACGAAAGGGGCACAAAAGGAGCAGTAGAGGCGGGAGGAGAAGCAAGTGGTGCCAAGCGTTTGGATGTTTTTCATTTTGTATATGTTGGTATCAGAGGAGAAAATAAAGGATTGAATTTGTTTCTGTGAAGATACATCATCTTGAATCTCATTGGAAAGTGACATACCCTCCTGGTGCACCATTCCATTCAAAATACCAATTTCTATCTGCAAAGCAGTGGTACCAATCAACGTCAGGTACAGGAATTGTTGTGTACTGGACCATACTCTGTTTGATGTGGAAAGGTGTGTAAGACCTGAGGTTCGCCGTTGGTTCTTTGAAGTTTTTGACTTAAGATTGTAAACTGTGATGGTCTTTCAAGTTTGCTTCAAGATTTCCTTAGTAAAGGAAACTCCTGTTAGTAGTCAATGTGCCACTCTGCACCTAATAAACATGTGAAATTTGACAAGTGTCTACTCAGGAGGGTCACAAAAGGAGAAACATACCATAAAGTCAGAAAAAGCTCATTGGCAAACTTGATAGTTCTTGAAAAAAGATGATGAATAAGTTGGTGCATAAGAAGAAAGGCACAAAAACCCATCTGAATTAGGGACAGAAAAGAGTCTAACAAAAATGATTCAGAAAGTATTGACATCACTTATTTTCTCATTAAAATCTTTAATTTATTGGCAGTACAAGTGTGACAACCCTGGTTCCCTTGCTAAAGAACTACACCACAAAGCACAGTGTCACAAATGCAGTCATGGGCCGGCACACACACATACAAACCAAGGGGACAGCTCACACCAAAGTTAAGTGTACTGCATGTCAGTAGGGGACATGGGAGGAGTGTGCCATACACAAAGAGAGGGAGTGCAGACCCACAATGGGTAGGCAGCTGAAGCAGATAGGGGATGGCATGACAACACACACAACCTGCCACACTGGAGGCAAGAAGGCACCATGTGACAGCAAGGCATGAGAAAACACAACCACAATGGCAGTGCGGAGCAGTAGGTCTGCACAGTCCCCACAAACAGTCACCAGACACATGGATGTGCAACAAAACACAACACTGACTTGCCAGTAACACTCTCTGCATACTCACAAGTGACAAAAAAACAAGTCGGAGTCAGACAGAACTGCAAGGACACACCAACACACTGCACAGTGCACAACATACAACTCACACATGGGCATACAACCACATCCACAGGGATGAACAATCAAAACAACAGGCACACAACTCCTGGGTGACATGTGTGTATAGTTGACATTGCAGAGGCATGAACACATCAACACTCCCCACAAACTCACCTCCTTCACACTGCACACTACCTGGCCATCCAAGTGCACAAATGGAAAGTAAGCCATGGGACTAGGATGACTGGCCATCACAAGATGACCACACACATACACCACTGTACACACATATAGGAAGTATACACACACATGATGACCCTGGACAGCCTGCCTGCAATACTGTGTGCAGAAACCCACTCTGTGCTGGCAGTGCCCCCCCACCAGACGTGTGCAATATAGCCAACATGAACTAATCAAGTAAATGACTTCTGCTAACCATTCAATATTGATACTATTGCCACCAAAAGTATCTGAGTCAAGAAGAACTGAAGACCCTGTCACCCCTGAAAAAAAGAGAGTAAGTGAGCCCAAACATTGACTATGTTGAAGTGCCACACAGACCATGTGGCACAGTAAACCATTTACACACAGCAAAATAACTTTATTCAGTAAGGACACTGACAAAATAGACAACAGGAGCAACTGTCTTTATTCACATATTGCACAGATAGGTACCATGAGAAGAGAAGAGCAAGGCATAAGATGCAGAGCATGTCCATGAGAAGCTGCACAGGCAGGGGGTACACAGCAGTGAACGACAAGGCCTGTGGGCAGGACAAAGTGCAGACTGAGTCCATGAGAAGCTGCACAGGCAGGGGGCACACAGCAGTGAACGACAAAGCCAGTGGGCAGGACAAAGTGCAGACTCAGTCCATGAGAAGCTGCACAGGCAGGGGGTACACAGCAGTGAACGACAAGGCCAGTGGGCAGGACAAAGTGCAGACTCAGTCCATGAGAAGCTGCACAGGCTGGGGGCACACAGCAGTGAACGACAAGGCCAGTGGGCAGGACAAAGTGCAGACTGAGTCCATGAGAAGCTGCACAGGGAATAGTTCAACACAGCAAAGAGCAACAAGGCAGCCACTGGCCAGTTCAGGGTGCAGAGTATGTCTATGAGAAGCTGCACAGGCAGGGGGCACACAGCAGTGAACGACAAGGCCAGTGGGCAGGACAAAGTGCAGACTGAGTCCATGAGAAGCTGCACAGGCAGGAGGCACACAGCAGTGAACGACAAGGCCAGTGGGCAGGACAAAGTGCAGATGAGTCCATGAGAAGCTGCACAGGCAGGGGGCACACAGCAGTGAACGACAAGGCCAGTGGGCAGGACAAAGTGCAGACTCAGTCCATGAGAAGCTGCACAGGCTGGGGGCAAAACACAAGGCCAGTGGCCAGTCCAGGGTGCAGAGTATGTCCATGAGAAGCTGCACAGGGAATCTGTGTGACTGTACCTTTCCATGGTCAGCAACACAGTCAGGGGGCAACAATGTGAAGTACAGGCCCACCTGTGTGAGAGACAGGTGTATGAGAGTGACTACCTCTCAGACTTGGCTGTCAGGTGGACTGGGTGCTGGATGTGTCTCAGGGACTGTCGGGGCAATTGACGGGGAGAGAGCGGAACAGCTGAGGTAGAGCTATCAGTAGCTTGGCAAGCCGGAGCGCTGCGTGGACCAGGTGGTGTAGTGGCATGTGGAGGTGGAGTCATGCAGACGGGAGACACGGTGTGGCTGGGAGATTGTGGAGGGGTGCCCTTCCACTTCTTGGGGATCCTAAATGGCTTGCCTGACTTTGGCTCAATGGAAAGTGGTGTGGGCACAACAGGCACACTCACCACCACAGCTGCAGCAGGTGCAGGCGCTGGCATCCCCTCTGGTGATGTGCTGGACCCAGCGGAACGCTTTGCCTGGCTTTGCCTCAGCCCCCCCTTCCCCTGTTTACTAGGTGTTACCCCTACAGTGCCTTCCGGCCCCTGCTTCACTGGGCTTGGAATGGGAGTCGAGGTGGTTGGTGATTCTGCCTTGGAGCCCTTCCTAGGTGGACCCTTGGCATGCACCACCTCCTTGGTGGGCACAGACACTGTACGATTATCTTTGCGCAATGCTTTAGGGGCAGGAGAGTCCTTGGATGGGGATGCCACTGAGGCATGTGTGCCTGAGATCTGCTGCTTTGCTTTTTGTCCACTGGTGTCACCTGACGGGCTTTTCTCCCTGCGCTCTGGGGTGGCTTTGGTCTTCTATGGGGATGGGGTCTGTGCCCGGGACTGCTTGGGTTGCTGCTACTGTGTGCTTCGTGTGCTGTATCGTGACTTTGATGTATGTGGACCGTGGTCACTATCGTCAGACGTGGCCACTGCCAGGGGGTGGACAAAGGGACCAGAGCTGGACTGTGAGTATGTGCCTGTTGCAGGGCAGACGTCACTGTTGATGACAAAGCATATACTGTCCTGTGCAGCCCACCCACGTCAGAATGTATGCCCTCCATAAAAGCAACCACCTTTGCCAATTTCTTGTCGTGGTCAAGGAAGGCATTGAGGAGAGCTGTCTGGCCTACACACAGCTGGCGCAAAAGGTCCAACGACTCAGCACTGATGGCAACAGGGGGGACAGGGACAGCGGTGCCAGGGGTGAAGGACACTCTTTCCCTCTTACTGAGGTGGACACGGGCAGCACCAGAGAAAGTGGCTGGGAGGGTGGGCAATGGGCGCTGTGTGGTGGAAGTCGATGCAGAGTCCCCATTCCCTGTGCCCTCCAACATGGATGCATCCCCACTGGCATCGGATGATGTGGTGCTTTGCGTCTCAGGCTGGGCCCCCTCCAGCAGACTCTTGTCCCCCTCTGAGGCGCTGGTGACATCTGTGTAACTGGGCTCCTGGGCAGCTATTGTGCTAGTTTCACCCCCACTGGTGTCCGTCTCCTGTCCCTCCGTAACCACAGGTTATGCTGCATGAGAGAGAGAGATGTAGGGTCAGGTCAGTGGCAGCAACAGAACAAACATATGCAAGCAATGCATGACAAAAGTTGACCAAATCTACATGTTGCACACCACCCTGTGCAATCACATCGTGCCAACTCATAGACTCAAGCAATGCATGGAAACTGGAAAACTCAGGCATGAGTGAGCCCTGTGATGACCACACAGCACAACACCCTGTTTGTGGCTCTAGTCAAACAGACACACAACTTGTTCTGAGCACACCTAGGGACATGATGGGGGCACACTACTTGTTGCCAATGACAGAACTGGAGGGAACAGGAGGGGACAACACGGACCCAGACTACAACATGACAGTCCACAATGGACATTAGCCCATGCCACCCACCATGTCGTACCTTGGAGACACTATAATGCTGCACAGTGCAGTAAGATGTGAAGGCCTCCCCAATATGGGTGCATGCAATGGATGCATTGATGTACGCACAGTCAGATCGGGCACACTGCCGTTCCCTCCCATGGGATTCCCAAGACTACCCCAATGCAGAAGAAACCTGAAGAGCACAACTCAGAATGTAATGTGAAGGCACAGCATGCAAATCACCTTTGTAAGTACAGGTAGGGCAAATGCATGCCACCAGCACCCAGGCTAGCAGCCACTTACATGCCACGGCATCAAACTACCAACATCACATAGGCCAGTGTTGGCATAGGCACTGTACACATGCAGCCACTCCCAGCCAAAGTCAGACTCCCCAAATGCTCACCCCTGGCTTGCTGCTGATGCTCCTTCAAACATGCATCCAACTCAGGCTGTGTCACCACCAAGATGCGGCCCATTAGTGGTGTCATGCTGCGCCGTGCCAGACGCCCAGTGCGAGAAAGCAGCCCCAAGGTCATCTCTGCCACATTCTTTGCCAGCCGGCGGATGTCGTCCCATCTCTTGTGGCAGTGGGTGCGCCGTCAGTTGGAGACCCCCAGAGCTCGCACCTTCGCTGCAATGTCCCTCCACACGGCCTTACGCTGGTGAACCTTGAGCTGCAGGCATGGGAGACAAAAGGGGGAAATGATCAGTGACACAGTGTCATGTACCAACATCTATCATTCAGTATAGCAGCAAGATACATAATCATCACATATCCAACGATAGGTCAATCAGAGACTATAGTACAGATCACATGGGACACCTGCATGGGAAAAGCACATCTCACACACATGCAGGATGCCAGCACTGATACACCCATATAGCCTGCCCACATCTCCAGTCCATTGTTGGCTTGAGCAACACATACATCACATGTCAACCTGTGTTTGGGGGTGGACTCACTGTGTCCAAGACTGCGCAGCCATCAATGTCCCTGTCCTGTGGATAGTTGAATGTGTCATGGTGGTCACATAGAGGGGCATGATCTCACAAATACAAAATGCCATTCACAAGGGCAGTTGTGTGCAAACTACAGTGCTGAGATGAACCATAGCTGGAGTGAAAAGACTGATGTCATACTCTGTAAGTTAAGTGAGTTGTCCTTGTCTTTGTAGGCGAGGACTGTGCAGGCCATCTGGGCTCACACTGAGATGGACTATAGGGGCACACACAGGCCAAGCAATGACTGTCCTGACTACAGCATGAACAACCTTCTGTGTCACTGTATGGCTGACAACACAACACAGGTCACTCATACATACATGTGCAGGGAGGGAAAGCTGTGGCATTTGTACACACACCCACCCACTGGAGACAGCATGTCAGGCAGTGCATGACACTACCCCACACTCCCAGGCACATACTGCATCAGTCCAACTACATATGTGGCCCCCCTGCCCTACCCTACCACTTCTGAAGACTTACCATGACATTTCGGGCCATCATGACATTTGGGGCACCATATAGCCTTGGGTACTGTGTGAGCACATCATCCACCAGGACCTCCAGCAGGGGATTTGGGTGGTGAGGGGTCTCAGGCAGCAGTCCCTGGAGGCAGCAGCAGGTGAGGGGTCTCAGGCAGCAGTCCCTGGAGGCAGCAGCAGGTGAGAGGTCTGAAGCTGCAGTCTCTGGAGACAGCAGCAGGTGAGGGGTCTCAAGCAGCAGTCCCTGAAGGCAGCAGCAGGTGAGGGGTCTCAGGCAGCAGACTCTGGGAGCAGTGGCAATGTGAGGCTCACTCCCACACATATATAGCCCCCTGGGGTCGTTTCAAAGATGCCAAGCTGCAGCAATTGGTGGTCCAGGTCTGCCTCTTTCAAATGCATCCAATGTCCGCCTCCGCGGTGGCGGAGCACGCATACCACAATCATGGCTCCCATTGGCTGTAAGGGCATGCTCCATGGCGGTGATACAAAGCTGGGGCCCGGGGTGCGCTACCGCAATGGTGCATCTTTCAAATTCATCGAATGACCGCCTCCGTGGTGGTGGAGCACGCCTACCGCGACCTTCAAAATTGCATCTTGTCACCACAATCATGGCTCCCATTGGCTGTAAGGGCATGCTCCATGGCGGTGATACAACGCTGGGGCCCGGGGTTCGCTACCGCAATGGTGCATCTTTCAAATGGTGTCGGAGCACGCCTACCACGATCTTCAAAATTGCATCATGCCACCACTATCGTGCTTCGCATTGGCTCTAGGGCAAGCTCCATGGCGGTGACACATCGCAGTGTCCCGGTGTGCGCTACCACGTTTTTAGTGGCGGAGCATGCCAACCGCCATTTCCACATGTCTACATGCCTATGACTACCGCACTTGTGTGAATGGAGGTGCTGGTGACACACCGCCAGGGCCAGGCAGTAGCTACCACGATATGGGTGCCATGCATTGACACCAGGCACCGCGATTTGGGTGGCGGAGCATGCCCACCGCCATATGGGCATGTCTCCATGCCTATGACTACCGCACTTGTGTGAATAGGGGTGCTGGTGACATACTGCCGCGGGCAGACGGTACCTACCATGATATGGGTGCCATACAATCGCAATGCCCATCTGTCACACATCAACAGGGCACAGTGCCAAGATGGTCAATGGAACATCACCATGCACACGAGGCCAATCTCCCATTTACTCCACTGATGGCTACACATGCCATGTTTGTGTGTGTTTTTTTCCTAGATTGGTCTGTACCCACTCACATGTCACTTATGGATGTGATGTTGGTGTAGGCAGGACAATGTTGTTCTGGACTCTACAATGTGTACACATGTCAATGTGTTGAGGTGCAGTGACAATCACAGCGATACTCGTCCCAATGAATGATGAACTATGCTGCATTGCCTCTCATGTCTGCTCATGCACACATTTGTCATTCCAGCGCCGACTGTGGTCATTGTGTGGTGGATGTGTGCCAGGTTGTAATGATGCATTGAGGTATGACAGGTGCAGCAGCTAGGTATGAGACAGTGGGTTAGATTAGTTACTCATTTGATGTATGCTATACTCCCAGGCGTGCCCATTTGAAATGTGGCCGTATCCCTATGTGCATTTACATTGACCAAGGTGGTGTTTGAGGTTCTTGTCTTGTGTAAGTTGACAGGTGTGGCCTTTATGCACATGAAGGTGTCCCTACGTGTGAGCTGGTCTGTTAGTCAAGGTTGATGTCAGTCATTGTTGTCGTTGTGTCATCCAGAACATGATGTGCTGTGAACATCTCATGATGTACTGCATTGACACGTGTTCACTATCATCTCCACTAGGAGGAGGCCAAATTTGATTTGTCACTTGACGGTGCTGGAGGACATGGAGGATGTTGCGATCATACGGAAATGCCGCCTGGGCAGAACCACCCTGAAAACCCTTTGTGATCTGTTGGAGCCCCACCTGCAGCCCCTCAGGACATATCAAACAGCTTTCACCCCTTCTTATAAGGTGGCAGTCCTGCATTTTTTTGCCACTGGATCGTTCCAAGAGACAGTGGCCAGCACTGGTGGGATGTCACAACCAATGTTCAGCATGGTGCCTGTGTGATGTACTGTCCGCCATGATGCCATACAATGACAGATACATCCATTTCCCCAGGGGTGCTGGATTGCCAGCTGTGAAGGGAGACTTCTATCCCCTTGGACACATCAATCAATCAATCAATCAATCAATCAATCAATCAATCAAGATATTTGTAAAGCACGCTACTCACCCGGAGGGTCTCAAGGCGCTAGGGGAAGGGGGGTCCGCTACTGCTCGAACAGCCAGGTCTTGAGATGCTTCCTGAAGGAGAGGTGGCCTTGGGTAAGACGGAGGTGGATGGGGAGGGAGTTCCATGTCTTGGCTGCCAGGTAGGAGAAAGATCTTCCTCCCATGGTGGTTCTTCGAATGCGTGGAACGGTGGCGTGTGCGTGGCTGGACGATCGTAGCTGGCGGGTGGGAGTGTAGAAGGTCAGGCGGTTGTTGAGGTACCTGGGGCCCAGGTCGTGGAGGGCTTTGTGTGCGTGGGTGAGGAGTCGGAACGCGATTTTCTTGCTGATGGGGAGCCAGTGAAGATCTTTCAGGTGTCCGGAGATGTGGCTGTGTCGGGGGATGTCCAGGATGAGTCGTGCGGAGGCGTTCTGGATGCATTGGAGTCTT
The DNA here is from genome assembly GCF_964204655.1 of Triturus cristatus. Classification (NCBI taxonomy): domain Eukaryota; kingdom Metazoa; phylum Chordata; class Amphibia; order Caudata; family Salamandridae; genus Triturus; species Triturus cristatus. The sequence goes on from NC_140593.1 coordinate 203,141,720, forward strand.
TTCTGTAGTTTGGCTGTGGTTCCGGTGTAGAGGGTGTTACCGTAGTCCAAACGGCTGGTGACGAGTGCCTGGGTGACCGTCTTCCTGGTTTCAGTGGGGATCCATCGGAAGATCTTACGGAGCATGCGTAGGATGTTGAAGCATGATGATGAGACGGCGTTGACTTGTCTGGTCATCAAGAGGGAGGAGTTCAGGATGAAGCCCAGGTTGCGTGCATGGTCCGTTGGTTTGGGTGCGCTGCCCAGGTCAGGGGGCCACCAGGAATCGTCCCAGGCAGAGGGTGATGGTCCAAGGATGAGGACTTCCGTCTTGTCTGAGTTCAGTTTCAGGCGGCTGTTCGTCATCCACTCGGCTACGTCTTTCATCCCTTTGTGTAGGTTGGTTCTGGCGGTGGCTGGGTCGTTGGTGAGGGAGAGGATCAGCTGGGTGTCGTCGGCGTAGGAGATGATGTTGAGGTTGTGTTGGCGTGCGATGGCTGCAAGGGGGCTCATGTAGACGTTGAAGAGGGTGGGGCTGAGTGATGATCCTTGTGGTACGCCGCAGATGACTTCGGTGGCCTCGGATCTGAACGGGGGGAGGCGGACTCTCTGGGTTCTTCCGGCGAGGAATTAGATGATCTACTCCAGGGCCTTCTCTTGGATTCCTATGTTGCGGAGGCGCTGCACCAGGGTGCGGTGGCAGACAGTATCGAATGCTGCGGAGAGGTCTAGGAGGATGAGGGCCACTGTTTCCCCGTTGTCGAGCAGGGTACAGATGTCGTCTGTGGCTGCGATGAGGGCGGTCTCGGAGCTGTGGTTGGCTCTGAAGACGGACTGCGAGTGGTCGAGGGATCCGTTCGTCTCGAGGAAGGTGGCAAGCTGTCTGTTGACGGTCTTCTCGATGACTTTGGCGGGAAATGGGAGGAGCGAGATGGGGCGGTAGTTCTTGAGGCCGGTGGGGTCTGCTGATGGTTTCTTCAGGAGGGCGCTGAGTTCGGCGTGCTTCCAGCTCTCCGAGAAGGTGGTGGTGTTGATGGAGCAGTTGATGATGTCCCGGAGTTGGGGTGCGATGACGAAGTCGGCCTTGTTGAAGACGTGGTGGGGGCATGGGTCGGTTGGTGATCCGGAGTGGATGGTGTTCATCGTGTGGATGGTGTTTGCGATAATTTTTAACATTTTCGCGCTAATTTGCGAAAGTGGATTTCGCAAATTCCGCCCACCCCTCATACTCACCCAGGAAGGTGTGCCAGATTGTAGTGGAATGCTGCATGCTCCACAACCTAGCAATTCGCAAGGAGATTCCCCTGCTCCTGGATGATAGTGAGGACGTAAGGCCCCAGCCTGCAAACCAATCCCTGTCCAGTGATGAGGACAGTGGAGAGGAGGAAGGTGTTGACTTGCGTGAACAGCTCATCACCCGCTACTTCACTTGACGGTGGGTGTCAATGTGCAACATACCCATTGTCTGCTGATATTGCTGTTGTCGTGAAGGGGCATGTGAGAATTGTAGCAGCAGCCAGTTGTAGACTCAGTGGTGGTTGGAAATGTTTCTGGGACATGTCATTTGGGAACATCAACAGGACGTGTATGTTGACACTTGTTTGCCAATGTGAGATGTGCATGTTGGGTTATCCTGATGGTAGGGGTTGTGTCATGTCTGTGATGCCACACCCAGACCAGTGACAGTTGTTCTGCTGTGTTTCCCTAGGTGCCTTCAACTTCTCCTTGCCTACATTGTGATCGTGTGGAAGACTGTACATCCTGCAATAAAGACGGAGCAGACACGACAATATGTGTGTAATGATATTTTATTTGCAATGGTGAGATGCGAGGGGGGGTGTACATTTCCATTGGGGGGTGGGGTGGAGCAGTGAGTTGACAGTTGTGGTAGATGAGATAATCGAGTAGTCACCACATTGCTGTGGTGACCCAGTCCAACAGACAGATGCCATTCACAAGGCAGTGTGGGGAAGGACAGTCCAAAAAGTAATTGCAGTGGTGGAGAGGGTTGCCATCATGTCTGGCTCCGTGACTGGCATCTGGCAGGTGCTTGGCCTCCAGATACTTCCAGGGTCTGCTTGGGATGGCCCCTTCACCGTTTGGCAGGGGGGTCCCTGCTGCAGGGCCAGTGGGGTGTGAGGACTCACCCTTCTCTGTGGGTGCAGGGAAGGATCATGCGGCCCACCAGAGGGAGGTGGAGGTGTTGTGTGTGGTGCATGCCTGTTCCTCAGTACCGCCACCTGCTGGCCCAAGAGGTCCACGATTTATCCCATGTGGGTGTCGATGGACCTCATCAGCTGGATGAGCTTGTGCAACAGTTCGTCTGACCGGCCTGTTCGTCCCTGGGCCTGTTCGTATGCACCCAGGACTCTGGTTATGTGTTCCAGGGAGTGGGTCCCAGACTCCTGGTGTCCGTGGGTGACCCTGCCCCTCCCACCTGCCCTGCTGCCACAGACCTGTTGCCTCACCACTGTGGGCACCCGTATCCTCTCCCTGCCCTCCTCCGTCGGTGATGTGTGCTGGTCATCCTCTGGGACAGGGAGGGTGTTGCAGGCAGCACTGGTGGTGGTGGTGGTGGTGGTGGTGGCGTTGGCCGCACAGGCCGTGACAGCAGGGGTCTGCTGTGAATTTGTTGTTGGCGCAGATGTGGTGGGGGGGAACGATAGGGACCTGGGACCTGTTGCTCCCTGGCACACCAGATGGGCCGGCCTCGAGCTCATCATCCATGGAATCCTGGGAGTCAACATCCGAGAGTCCATGTATCGGGGGGAGACTGGCTCTGCAGGTTGCTGTTGTTGTCCTCTGCAGTGAGTTCTTGGTCACCTGTGGGTCAGATGGGAAATGGTCATTTTAGTGCACCCGGCAAGGTTTGTGTTAGCTGTGTATCATTCACTTTTTGCACAGTGCACAATTGACAGATCATCACATTCTTGACTATGTGCACTACTGTGCTTCCTGACATGATGCAGTGGTACAGGCATTACTTGTCCATGGTGTGAGGTGTCAAGGCATACCATGCGACCCGTGCACAATTAAGGTTTATAGGGACATGTTGCCATCTAGGGCCTGGCACAACATGTGTTTAATTGAGAACTCATTGTTTATTTGTCTGACCTGGCAGACGTCACATCTGGCCATGGACTGACCATTGTCATCTCCTGCATCCCTTTGTCGTGTCATGTGCATATCTTGATTTGTGCCACCACATAAGCTTTCATATTTTTCGAATGGTCCTTGTTGCACTTGCCCCATGGCGATGCACATGTAACTAGGTGCTGTGCATGATTGTGTCCTGACTTTCTTCTACTTGTGCATTGGTGTGTCACACTTTGGTAGCTGTGACAGTTTCCTTAGCTTACCTGTGTGCACACTGTGCTTGGCAGTGGGGTAGGTATGCCTCTTTGTGCAATGAGAGGGCTGGTGTTGTCATATGGCACCATTTCATTTGTGACAAATGGGTGGGTGCACGTACTGGCTACTTACCTGTAAGTTTGTTTGGTGTACTGCAATGGCTTCCAACTGCTTCTGGGTGGGGGAGTGCTCCATCCTGCTCAGGTGTGGGACAGAGGGAATGTTGGGAGTAGTAGTGCAGGCCTCCCAGCCCCAAACACCCTCACTGTGAAGATGGCTACCTACCTGTAAGTTTGATGAGGGTGATGTAATGGCTTCCAACCGCTGGGGGGAGGGCTCCATCCTGCTCAGGTGTGGGACAGGGGGCAAGGTGGGAGTAGCGGTGCAGGCCTCCCACCCACAAACACCCTCACTGTGAAGATGGCTACCTACCTGTAAGTTTGATGAGGGTGATGTAATGGCTTCCAACTGTTTCTGGGTGGGGTGGTGCTCCATCCTGCTCAGGTGTGGGAGGGGATGTTGGGAGTAGTAGTGCAGGCCTCTCACCCACAAACACCCTCACTGTGAAGATGGCTACCTACCTGTAAGTTTGTTTGGTGTACTGCAATGGCTTCCAACTGCTTCTGGGTGGGGGAGTGTTCCATCCTGCTCAGGTGTGGGACAGAGGGAATGTTGGGTATAGTAGTGCAGGCCTCCCACCCACAAACACCCTCACTGTGAAGATGGCTACCTACCCGTAAATTTGATGAGGGTGATGTAATGGCTTCCAACTGTTGGGGGAGGGCTCCATCCTGCTCAGGTGTGGGATGGAGGCATGGTGGGAGTAGTGGTGAAGGCCCCCCCACCCTCAGACACCCTCACGGGGAGGATGGCTACCTACCTGTGAGTTTGATGTGGGTTGTGTAATGGCTGACACATGCTTCTGGGTGAGGTGGTGGGAGTGTTCCATCCTGCTCAGGTGTGGGACAGAGGGAATGTTGGGTATAGTAGTGCAGGCCTCCCACCCACAAACACCCTCACTGTGAAGATGGCTACCTACCCGTAAATTTGATGAGGGTGATGTAATGGCTTCCAACTGTTGGGGGAGGGCTCCATCCTGCTCAGGTGTGGGATGGAGGCATGGTGGGAGTAGTGGTGAAGGCCCCCCCACCCTCAGACACCCTCACGGGGAGGATGGCTACCTACCTGTGAGTTTGATGTGGGTTGTGTAATGGCTGACACATGCTTCTGGGTGAGGTGGTGGGAGTGCTCCATCCTGCTCAGGTGTGGGACAGAGGGAATGTTGGGAGTAGTAGTGCAGGCCTCCCACCCAGAAACACCCTCACTGTGAAGATGGCTACCTACCCGTAAGTTTGATGAGGGTGATGTAATGGCTTCCAACTGCTCGGGGTGGGAGGGCTCCATCCTGCTCAGGTGTTGGACAGGGGCATGGTGGAAGTAGTGGTGCAGGCCTCCCACCCACAAACCCCTCACTGTGAAGATGGCTACCTACCTGTAAGTTTGATGAGGGTGATGTAATGGCTGACACATGCTTCTGGGTGGGGTGGTGGGAGGGATCCATCTTGCTAGGCTGTGGCACAGGGGGCATGGTGGGAGTAATGGTGCAGGCCCCCACCCCAGACACCCTCCCAGGGAAGATGGCTACCTACCTGTGAGTTTGATGTGGGTTGTGTAATGGCTGACAAATGCTTCTGGGTGGGTTGGTGGGAGGGATCCATCTTGCTAGGCTGTGGGACAGGGGGCATGGTGGGAGTAGTGGTGCACACCCCCCACCCCCAGACACCCTCCCAGGGAATATGGCTACCTACCTGTGAGTTTGATGAGGGTTGTGTAATGGCTGACACATGCTTCTGGGTGGGGTGGTGGGAGGGATCCATCTTGCTAGACTGTGGGACAGGGGGCATGGGGGTAGTAGTGGTGCAGGACCCTCACCCCCAGACACCCCACCGGGGAAGATGGCTACCTACCTGTGAGTTTGATGTGGGTTGTGTAGTGGCTGACACATGCTTCTGGGTGGGGTGGGGGAGGGATCCATCTTGCTGATGCTGTGGGCCAGGGGGCCTGGTGGGAGTTGTAGGCTGTAGGCGCTGTCTGCCTGTACACATGCCCCCAAGGTTATGTAGGTTGCTATGTTTGGGGTGAATGGGAGTGGGTGAATGTTGGATCTGTGAGCCATGTTTTGTGAGTGTGTGGTACAGATGGATGGTATGTGTCCTAGGTGGTGTAGCTTTGTAGTTGTGCAAGACAGTACATAGCAGAGTGGCGGTAGTCATTTGTTTGTACTTATCAGCCTCCACTCCCCCGGCTACTCCTGTGAGGCTCTCTGGATGCAGTATGGCAAGCACCTTCTCCTTCCATTGTGTGAATGGTTTTGGTGGAATGGGAGGGCCACCGCCAGTCCTCTGAGCCAGCTCACGGTTCTTGCTCCTCCTCTCCTTGACCACCCTATTCAGATCATGCCAACTCTTCATGATCTCCTTTTTTGATCTTGGCGTGGTCCCTACTGCATTGACCCTTTGGACTATCCTTGCACACATTTGTGTCCTTGTTGCTAATTGCGTCTGTTGGACCAGGGTACCAAAAAGCTGTGGTTCCACTCTCATCTACCATGACCTTCAACTCACTCTCAGTGAATTTGGGCATTTTCTGTGTGGTCATGGTGTGTGGTGTGCAAAATGGTTGTGGGTGCAGGAGTATGAGTGGTGGTTGTGGTTGTGCTGTGTATGCTGTGTGTTATGCAGAGGGGTTAGTTGTGCTGGTGTGGAGGTGGTGGTGGTTCTGTGTGTGGTGTGGCTAGTGAATTGTGTCCTTTGCCTCTCCTGTCAGTTGGGGTATGTGTCCCTTCTCTCCTGGAGTATTGCAAGGGATTGTGGTCAGGGAAGGGGCTGGTTTTATACTCAGCTATGTGGCTGTGTCCAATTGGGGTATTGCTGACAGGAGGTGTGTTGTCCTGGGATTTGTATTTTTCTTTTTGCAATGGGGTTGTGTCATTGGGGTGTGTTTTGTGTATTTGGGGGGCATGGCTAGTTTTCTTTGTGCACTTTTTGGCCTTCTTGTGAGTTTTTTTCTTCGTCCGCCAATTTTTTTACGGATCGTCCTCCGCGGTGGCTGTGCTTCAGCTCTTTCGCTGGCTCTCCCATTCATCCCATTGTGCGACCGCGGCGGTCGGAGACAGTGGTACGTACCGCAGGACCATCGGGGATATCCTAATTTCCAGTGCGGTGTCTCCACTATACTTGCGGCGGGTTGGTGTTTTTCCGCCGTGAATCTGACCGCCGCGGACGGATTTTGGCCATCTCTGCCCACTACGAGCGTTTTTTCATTACGACGCGGTCTGATTTTTTGGGCGGTTGATCCTAATTGGCCGCCGGTTTTCCCACGGTACCGGCGGGTGGTTGTTTTCCGCTTTCATGGCGGTCAGGGTGCTTTTCCGCCCACCATCCTAATAAACCCCTTAGTGTTTTAGGGCTCACTGAGGCTGGGTTCAGGTGTGGGTTTAAGAGGGTGGGAACCTGCTATGTCCCTCACTACCAAGATATGTAAAACTTTAACGTACATGTCCAACCTTTAATTGCAATGTACCCTGCCCTATGGGCTACCTAGGGACTACCTCAGGAGTGACTTACATGTGATAAAAGGGGATCTTGAGGCTTGGCAATGGGGTTATATTGCCAAGTCGAATTGGAAGTTTAAAACTGCATTCAAGCTTCAATGGCAGGCCTGACACATGTTTTAAGGGGCTACTAACGTAGGTGGCACAATATGTGCTGCAGACCCACTATTGCAAAAGATACACAATTGATGGACGGAATGCAGAACAATCATTCACCCCCAGTCAAGAGATCTGGGTTAAATCCAACATTGTTTTGCTCACCATTCCACCCCAGTTTAGACAAGCTTGATTCCAGTGGCACAGTGAGCCCAGAACCCACGTCTGGGCATGCTTGATTCCAGTGGCACAGTGAGCCCAGGACCCACGTCTGGGCATAGCTTGATTCCAGTGGCACAGTGAGCCCAGGACCCATGTCTGGGCATAGCTTGATTCCAGTGGCACAGTAGGCCCAGGAATCACGTCTGGGCATGGCTTGATTCCAGTGGCACAGTGAGCCCAAGACCCACATCTGGGCATACTAGTAGCATGTAATTTACAGTCCCTGGGTATATGGTATACCACTCTGCAAGGGACTTATAAGTACATAAAATAGGCCACTCAGATGTAACCCAATTCTACTATGTTTAGGGTAGAGAGCACTTTGCACTGGTTAGCAGTGGTAAAGTGCACAGAGTCCTAAGGCCAACAGAAACAAATTTCAGCAAAAATGGAGGGAAACAGGCAAAATGTTTGGGGGAAGACCATCCTAAGGCTGACACCTCCAGCAATCTCCAAAGAGCGCTATAACATTACAGGGGCGTTGCATACTTGACCTAAAGCTAATGGGAAAACATCAATAGTTTTGACTGCCTTAGGTATCTCCTTTTTTTTTTTTCAAATCTTTTTATTGACATTTACATTTTAACATTACAGTACAACAATATTCAAATGATCACAACTGCCAAGTGAGGATACTGCAGCAAACATATGACATGTCCTTAGCAACGGTGACATGAATGCACTTTGTCGGATATGGTATAGTGAGGTTATCCACAACATCAGATCACTTAAAAGGAAGTGTGAGAAATGCGCATGCGCGGATGCCCGCGCATGCCCATTTGTGTGAAGAAGTTACCGTCAAGCAGGAAGAGGGAGCCCTGGGACGTAGCACTGCAGGTAGGTGTTTTATTTTCTTTTAACGTTCTTTAAATTATTTTAAAAATGAGGGCGGGCGGGCGGCGCGTGGAGTGGAGCTCTGCTTCGCTGCGGAATGTGCGTAGCGTTGCCTGCTACGCCTACTTCGTAAATGGCGAAGCAAGCAGCGCTACGTGCACTCCATGGGCGAAGCGGAGCACGACACCCAGGGTTATTCTTTACTATCATGCAGCCTACTTTTCACACGCAGAAGTCCTGTAGCCAAGGAATACTGGGAGATTATCTAAATATGCTCTACCCTCCTGCCATAAGTGGTGGTTCCCCAAATCTGCCAGTAGTGAGACATACAACCATTGGTCAGAGCTGTTCATGGACCCCTGGTAGGACGCACCATCAGTTAGGAATGTGTCAGGTACTTACTCGGGGTAACATGCATGTAGAAGAAAATATGATAACCCTGGTTTCTGTGCTCACTGCATAGTGAGCCTGAGAATCTCTGGACTTCGTGCTGAGTGCAAGAGTAGGTGCCTAAGCCTCCCAGATTGTGTTTCTGTAGTTGCATTTACCCAGGGGTGTTTAGCTGCCTGCGCAGAATGCTAACAATGAACGATGGCACTTAGAGGATAGTAGATAGGAAAGAAAAGAAATGTCAAATTTGGGAAATTGTCAAATTTTGGCATCTTTTTCTCATGCCAAAGCAATACCTTCCTCTGGAGGAGGTAGGTGTTGCTAGGCTTATATATGTCGCTTTCAATAATGATTGTTTTCCATAGATTTTTGCTAAACATCCCACACCGAGATTAAAAGAAAGTTATCGATATTTTGAGTGGGTGGTCACTCACCTCAAGGAACAATGAAACAATGGGCCTGATTACGATGTCGGTTGGAAAGCATCCGACCGACAGTTGGAATCTCTTAGACTGTGTCGGAACCCATCTGCTAGACTCAGACGGAAACATTTCTGACTGACCGATTACAATGCAGGGCAACCGTTCGGTCATTCTGAATTGGTTCCGACCGGCATTTCGAGAAATCGAGTCGGTCGAAGGTGATTTATACAGTTCTACAGGCCGCATTTGAAATCGACTGATTACGATGTCCGATCCGATAGCCTTTCCGACTCTGTCTGTCTGACATAAAAAGGCTGTCAGAAACTGACTTTGAGTGCCCCCAGCAATCCCCCCTTCATCCTGAGGCCTCTGGTTGGGGGTCAAGGGGGTACCCAAGGTACCCCTCTGTAAAACCATGCAGAGTGTGGTGGGCACCATGGGGTGCCTGCCACAGGGTTAAAGGTTTTCCACAGACACCCATTTTCCCCATGGGATCCTGTGTTGTCTATCGGAACACAGGCTCCCATTAAAGTCAATGGGAGTCCTTCCGAACACCGTTCGGGAGCATCACAATCGGTCGGTCGGAACCACCGACCCTGATTCGGTCAGAGCCCAATCTGACAAGGAGTCGGGTGGTCTGGTTTTCAACCCACATCGTAATGGCCCTAAGTTGTCAGGGTTAAACCAAAAGTCACTAATCCAAAAGTCACTAGATTAACCTGCTCTTAACCCCTTGGATGATATCATTAGACAGGTTTAACTTAGGGCAATATGTAAAGTATGTATTGTTATGTCTCTAACAAGAGATCAGCAAGCTGATCCTTGCAGTCCACTTCTTTGTCTTAGATACAGGAAGGAGCAGGCTCATTCCTTCAGGGCTTCTCTTTAGTTACAGACAGCAGGTCCAGTCTTCTGAACTTCTACAGGTTTAGAAATTGTTCTGAGGAGAGTGAAACTGGAGGCCACATTTAGTTTGGGACTCGCTAGTGGATGACCATGACTTCTGGCTCCTCCTTGAACAATGAGGTGAAAGTTCCCAGGGGCAACCCTACCCACATTTTCAGCAGTACTTGTTTGTCCGAAACGCGTCAGGCTTGTTATTGTGGTGTGAGGAGCATTTGTCACTATCCTGCGATCCTTAATAAAGAAGGGAAAAGCTCCCCTGTGTGCTGGCGTCTTCAAATGGGCAACTTTGATTGATGGTGGATGTCTGGCCCCGCTGCTGTGGCTGATCCGGCAATGACCCACAAGGGTCATGCTCATGGAAAAGGGGAGTCCAAATTTAAGGACTGGTAAAAGCAGGAGACTGCAATTTGTTTTCCATCCCAAGCCCACGAGGATAATACTTTTTATCGCCAGAACCGGCAGCACTCACGGGAGATGATCGTTGTTTTAAAACTGCAAGTACCATAGGCCCCTGCGTGCCGATGCCCATTTGGGCGGGACTCACGAATGTGATGCGGATATTTAAACAACGTGCTTGCCACCTTCTGAAGATGATGCCTGTGAACAAGAACTACTACATTCGAAACACGTCAGGCTTGTTATTGTGGTGTGAGGAGCATTTGTGACTATCCTGCGATCCTTAATAAAGAAGGGGAAAGCTCCCCTGTGTGCTGGCATCATCAAACGGGCAACTTTGTTTGATGGTGGATGTTTCGCGGCCGGCCTGGTCGCAAAGAGGGACCGCTGCTGTGGCAGATCCGGCAATGACCCACAAGGGTCATGCTCATGGAACAGGGGAGTCCAAATTTAAGGACTGGTATAAGCAGGAAGCCGCAATTTGTTTCCCATCCCAAGCCCACGAGGGTAATACTTTTTATCGCCAGAACCGGCAGCACTCACAGGAGATGTTCGTAGCTTTAAAACTGCAAGTACCATCGGCACCAGCGTGCCGATGGCCATCTGGGCAGGACTCACGAATGTGATGCGGATATTTAAACAATGCGTTTACCACCTTCTGAAGATGATGCCTGTGAACAAGAACTACTACGTTCGAAACGCGTCAGGCTTGTTATTGTGGTGTGAGGAGCATTTGTCACTATCCTGCGATCCTTAATAAAGAAGAGAAAAGCTCCCCTGTGTGCTGGCATCTTCAAATGTGAAACTTTGTTTGATGGTGGATGTTTGGCAGCCGGCCCGGTCGTGAAGAGGCCCCGCTGGAATGGCAGATCCGGCAATCACCCACAAGGGTCATGCTCATGGAACAGGGGAGTCCAAATTTAAGGACTGGTAAAAGCAGGAAGCCGCAATTTGTTTCCCATCCCATGCCCACGAGGGTAATACTTTTTATCGCCAGAACCAGCAGCACTCACAGGAGATGATCATTGTTTTAAAACTGCAAGTACCATCGGCACCTGTTTGCCGACGCCCATTTGGGAGGGACTCACGAATGTGATGCAGATATTTTAAAAACACGCTTGGCGCCTTCTGAAGATGATGCCTGTGAACAAGAACTACTACGTTCAAAACGCGTCAGGCTTGTTATTGTGGTGTGAGGAGCATTTGTCACTATCCTGCGATCCTTAATAAAGAATGAAAAAGCTCCACTGTGTGCTGGCATCTTCAAATGGGCAACTTTGTTTGATGGTGGATGTTTGGCGGCCGACCGAGTCGCGAAGAGGCCCCGCTGCTGTGGCAGATCCGGCAATGACCGACAAGGGTCATGCTCATGGAACAGGGGAGCCCAAATTTAAGGACTGGTAAAAGCAGGAAGCCGCAATTTGTTTCCCATCCCAAGCCCATGAGGGTAATACATTTTATCGCCAGAACCGGCAGCACTCACAGGAGATGATCGTTGTTTTGAAACTGCAAGTACCATCGGCAAAAGCGTGCCGACGGCCATATGGGCGGGACTCATGAATGTGATGCGGATATTTAAAAAACGCGCTTGCGGCCTTCTGAAGATGATGCCTGTGAACAAGAACTACTACGTTCAAAACGCGTCAGGCTTGTTATTGTGGTGGGAGGAGCATTTGTCACTATCCTGTGATCCTTAATAAAGAAGGGAAAAGTTCCTCTGTGTACTAGCGTCTTCAAATGGGCAACTTTGTTTGATGGGTGATATATATATATATGTGTGATCAAGGCCATCTTGTGGCCGAAACGCGTAATGGCGTGCTGTGTGGGTGCTGACATCTATTAAATCCTGTGAAGCACGAGCTGGTGTCCGTGTGCTTTCTTCCTCGCCGTCAGGAAGTGGGAGACAGCGTTTGGATTTTATATATATATATATATATATATTATCTACTGGCGGTCGCCAGTACATAGTTATAGTTAGGACTGAGTTTCCATAGGAAATCTGAAAATTCTATATTGAATAACTCTGACACCGGTTGACGAATCCTCGCGAAATTTTCAAAACTAATGGGGCACTCCACTCAGCTCCTACCCTGAAAGTCTCTGGGTGATCCGTCAAGCGGGAGCTGAGAAAAAAGGGGGGTCCCAAAACGCGTTTTCCCCATGCATTTTCCCGTAGGACCTTTAGTCGAAGGTACAGCCCGAACGGCTGAACAGAATTACTTGAAATTTGGCAAAGAGGTAGTCCTCAGGTCAGGTATGTGCCTTTTGCATATATGGTGTCAATCTGTTCAGTAGTTCCTGAGAAAATTGCAGTTAAAAGTACATAAATATCTATAAGTGCGCACCGTGCGCGCACCATAACGTGCACGAGCGTAATTCTGATTGGTGGTTACATGTCAGTCAACATTCGAATCGGTCGAAATCAGGAAGTGTCGGCCACCATTTTGTGTGTTTTGTGTGTGACAGTGAAAAAGAAAGGTGGAGAACGTGAAAAGGGGGCAGGGTTGAGAGTTCCTGACCCCCTAGCCTTTGTCAGGGGGTCCCTGAAGGACCCCGAAGGGTGAAAAACACTTTTTATTTTTTTTTCAAAAAATCGCGGGGTGCGCGCACGGTGAAAAACCTTAAAAAAAAAAAAAAAACATTTTAAACGAGCCATTCCATATTACAGGATACAGTCAATCTATAACTATATACATTGGTAGCTTATTGTAAAATAAATATATCAAAAATATAATAAAACATACATAACATGGTATTTAAAAAACCTTACAAATTCACTTAAAAAACCATAGGTTTCACACACGTTATAGTTAGGAATTAGCATTTAAAAAACCTTGCAAATTCACTTAAAAAACCATGGGTTTCACACATGTTATAGTTAGCTGGACATTTCACTCGTAAAAAACCATTGAAATTCCTGACCATGTCATGAGTGATGTAATATGTGACGTCATGAGCAGTGGATTGCGAGCGCGTGAGTTATAGTTATCTGAACTAACTATAACGGGGGAATTTCAATGGTTTTTTACGAGTGAAATGTCCAGCTAACTATAACATGTGTGAAACCTATGGTTTTTTAAGTGAATATATATATATATACCCTTGACAACCATCAACAATTATATATGTGTATATATATGTGTACAGTCACAATCCTGGCCCACCGCTCTCCCGATGAAACCTTCCAGGTACGGACCACCAGACGCAAACTGTTGCAGATTTTGAGAAATGCTTTATTGTTCGGTCGGCACTCCAGGCTAGTGCCTGCCGAGACGCGTTTCGACTGACAAAGCGCGATCTTGATCACTTGACATGCTGCCATAAATAGCGAACAACCACCACCAGTGCTCAAAACAAACATGCAATGCTCATAGATATAAACAACAGACGGTGAGTGCATGCTAATATGTGCAAGTTTGTACCTATGACAATAATGTGTTTATAATATCCATTAGTAAACCACAATATATTATCTTGTTGAGCTCATTAAAACCAGAATGAAAACACTTAGGGGTCGATTCCGATCTCACTCGAAATGCCCTCCAAGAGCAGTCCATAGCGATACCTTTCGACCGACTCGTTCTGGGAGCCGGTCCATCCAAACAACGAAGTACGATGCGCAAATGTCTTCTATTGCCAAGCGATACGTACGCTCCGATTCCAGCACCATTTTTCCGTATGACCCAGCTCTGTAAACGCTGAATGGAGTCGTCCGGACCCATTTCCGAAGCAGTTTCTGGCTGGCCAAGTACTAAGCGTACTTCCTACGCGCCGATCAGGTCAACACCTCCAGCACATCACAGCATCCATAAGAGCTGTATTTCAGCTCCGATTCACGCCACTACATGATCACTGCATATGAGACGAAGCAGCCATGTATCCAATCGCGCATGTCATCCCTATACTGTACGCCTACGGTCGAATCAACAACTGTAACAAACGCTTTCATCACAGACAGTAAGTCAGACATACCATTCACAAAAACATCACGACCCCGTGAAAGGCAACACACCCATAGGGGGTGGATGTTCATCACTACCAGCATTGGCCACCCCATAGGGGGTGGATGCCTAACACTACCAGCATTGCCCACCCCATAGGGGGTGTACGCCTATCATTATCTCTCTCATCTCTTCTCACGCCCCCAGCCGCACTCTTCGCTCTTCTTCCCTGTCTCTTTTGCACATCCCCCGCTTCCGTAAATCCAGAACGGGGGGTACCCGGTTTTCAGTCCTGGCCCCTCAGCTCTGGAACAGTCTTCCACTTTCCATTCGCTCTATTCATATTAAGACTCACTTCCGTAAGGCCCTCAAAACCTTTAGTTTCTCTCAGGCTTTCCCTTCCTAGTCTCCCGGGGTGTTCTCTGTGAGCTGTGATCAGGCCCTCAGCGCCAGGAAGCCGCTTGGCCGCAGTGCGCTTTATTTATTATATTTTTTTCATTTCATTTCATTCATTTCATTTCATTCCATTTCATTACCAGCATTGCCCACTCCATAGGGAGTGGATGCCTAACACTACCAGTATTGTCCACCCCAAAGGGGGTGGATGCCTAACACTATCAGCATTGTCCACCCCATAGGGGGTGGATGCCTAACACTACCAACATTGCCCACCCCATAGGGGGTGGATGCCTAACACTACCAGCATTTCCCATCCCATAGGAGGTTGAAGTCTATCACTCCTACCATTGAACACCCCATAGGGAGGTTGAAGTCTATCACTCCCACCATTGTCCACCCCATAGGGGGTGGATGCCTAGCACTCCCCCAGTGCTGTCATGCCAAAATTGGGTATTGTCTGTAAACTACCTGAAAAATAAACACATAAAGTGATATGTTGTACAAACCACCAGCTCTGAAATGACAAAAAGGTGATTGTGGTGTTTAATATCCCAGCATTGTCAAGCATATAGGGTTTATGGGGTATAACCCCCCCATCACTGTAGTGACAAAAAAAGGTGAATGTAGGTCTTACACCCCCAGCATGTTCAAGCAATTATCTATTTATTGGGCCCAAACCCACAAGCAATGTAGAGATAAAGTAGTGGTTGTGTGTCAAACAACAACAGAACTGTTGAGGCAAACACTGTTGTGTGTGTGTTACATACCCTCAGCCATGTGCAGCCAATCAGTGCCCTTGGGGGCCAACACTGCCAGCAATGTTCAATTATACAGTGTAACATGTGACCATCCAAAATGCATAAACACACATTTTTGTCACCAACAGACACAAATACAAAGGATGCAATCTGAAACTACAGTTTTGATGAGATCCAGTTCCGCACTGTGGCAGCAAGGTCAAATGCAAAACATAAGGTTTGTGCAGAGTGAAGATGTAGGAGTCCCAGGGCCAGTAGAGAAATAAAGTAAACAAAACATCCACTCAATGCCCTTCAAAGACAGTTGAAATACATGGGTGAAGATGCACAAAGACAACCAACCAGCCACACACTGCAGAACAAACACAACATGTGTGTGTGCGCTTGGAAGTGTTTCAAGGCTGGGCCAACACACACGATGAAGGGCTGAACTCTACTGAGACATACGCGTGTTGAGTACAATCCAAAAGTATTGCATGAATTGGGACAGTGAATTAGGTCATTCAGGCTTTGTTTGATGAGCGGGTGCACAAGAGTCACATGCGGAACAAGCTTGGTGGAACCCCAAAAAATACATCAAGAGACTGACTCTCTTCTACAGTACCCTCAAGGCTCCAACACTGTGGTGACAGTATCTGTCTGCTGACCCTCTGTGATGCCAAATTAGGATGTGGGCCATACTTTTTAGCACACTCACTCTTGCGCACTGTGTCACATGCCTTGCAAGAACCACTGTCATCTCACATACCCAAACATTACTCCCAGGGCATGGCCCGTAATGTGAGGCCACATTGTAGGTAGGGACCTTGCCAGGAGACAAGTCACATTTGGCCAGACACTACACACCTTGATTAGCAGAAATTTGCCTCATCTAAGCCTACATTGACAGGTGCCATTACACAGGTACCCATGACAGTGTGGATCACTAGCTGTATGACGAGGAATACATTATTGACCACACATCACTGTGACCACAATACAAACTTGTGACTATTGTGTATGACCAATGTGGCAATCTCTGTATCAGCAAGGTACACCCAGCATGCCACATACTAGGACACACGCTGTCAGAGGGTGTGGTACCACAAGCACGGGAGCAGAATGTTGCTAGTTCCCAATGCCCATCTAAGGCTTCCCGGCAGTGCGCAATTGTTATTTACACCTGCAGTAGAAAACCCCAGGAGGGAAAGGGGATGGGACAGAGAAGAGACTGCTCACACCCGTCTGATTCTTCCTTCTGCGTCAGATGCCTGCTGCTCGTCCTCTTACGGCTATAGTGTTGCTGTAAGAAAATATTGTTCAATATACTGTGTACTCTTGGCACCTTCCTAACTCCCACTCCCGTCCTTCTGTAATTAAACCTACCCTGAAGTGGTGTGAACTTAGCTCCTCTTCTTTTTTTTAGATGTAGACCTTGACCTTGTATTCTGTAACAGTAGGCCCAAATGATTACCTTTTCTATTTTAACCTATTTATTAATGTCTCTATGTATTATGTACAGGCTCCTCTCTGGTTCCTCACCTCAACTGGTCAAGCTGTTGTCTGTGTAAGAATTTTTTATGTTCTTCCTCTGAATATAATTATTTTTGCCTTCTAATTATTCTTCCTCTCACCATGAACTAAACTGAATGCTCTCCTTATTATCTTGATGTTAGTCACTTCCTGCTCAATAAAACGAAACTACTAAACTAACTAATTACACTTGGTTTTTGGTATCTGGTGTCTTTCCCACATTAATTTGCTTGTGCTGACACTCCTTGTGACTTTGCGCCCCTTGAAATGATTTGCGCATGCTCTACGACTAAAACACTTGTCCTGTCCTCAAGGCCATTCATATAATTACTACGGAACAGTCTTACTGCAGCGTCCTGTGAATTCCGCTTTTAGTCACGACCCTCAAGAAAGTATTGCTGTGACGCTCCAAGCCCTTCGCAGGCCCAAACACGCGGGGAAATTCGGATGCGTGCTTTCCTCCTCACAGTTCAGGTGAAGTGCGCCACAGAACGGGCTCAACACCTGAACGATAACGATTGCCAAATAAGCTAGAGTGCGCACAGAGTCTTTTCTCCTGCAGGATCTCTTAAACCGCCATCTTGGAAATGACGGGGCGCCGCGTTAATTTCCTTTGCCTAGACTTTTGGTTAAGAGCAATTATGCTCACTGAAAATCTCGTTTTCGCCGGATTTTTGGTAATCCTGACAGTACCCTCCCTCAAAGCAGTACCTCTCGTCTTGGGTTTGCCTGGAAACTTCTTGTGAAATTCCTTTATCAATCTTGGAGCATGAACATCCGTTGACAGCTCCCATGATCTCTCTTCTGGTCCATAACCCTTCCAGTCTAGAAGGTAGTACAAGTGTCCTTTACGAATTCTTGCATCTAATACTTGCTTCACTTCAAATTCCTCTCCTTGTTCAGTTTGAATGAGTCTAGGTGGTTTATTTATTCGCACCTCATTTGATGATTTCTTTAATAGTGAAACATGAAACACTGGGTGAACCGACAATGCCTTAGGCAAACTTATTTGATAAGTCAAGGCACTCCACTTCTTCTCAATCAAATATGGGCCTATAAACCTAGGCTGCAACTTCCTGTTTCCTTTAAGTTGAAGATTCTTCGTGTTTAACCAAACCTTATCCCCTACTCTTAATTCTGGTTCTTTTCTTCTCTTTTTGTCAGCATAGTGTTTGTAATTTTCTTTTGCTGTGGTTAAGTTTTTTATGGCTAAACTATGCACCCTAGTAATATGCTCTACTAGATCTGTAACTGCTGGGACATCTGCTTCCTAAAAATTTAAAGATTGATTTGGATGCCTTCCTATGTTCAAATAGAAAGGAGAATAACCTGTGGAAACATTTTTCGCATTATTGTGTGCAACCACTGCCGCCCACAAGTATTCTGGACAGTCCCCCTCCTGATCTAACAAACATAATCTAAGGTACGGTTCCAACTCTTGATTTGTTCTCTCAGTTTGACCGTCTGTTTCTGGATGATAACTAGTTGTGTACCTAGATTCTAGACACATATACCATGGACCACATGCAGTCCATCACATCACTATATCATTATTTTCCCACAACAAGATTTCAACAGCAATTTCATCAGACTTATTCACAAAACTTGGTACACGAAAAGCAAATCTACAAAAGAAAATAAAATGCTTTATTCAGCATCTGTATCACAAATTCTAAAACATGAAAACCAATAAGGCCAATGGCCAGTCCACATTAAATAGTCCTTTAGGGGTAATACATATGAAAATTCCTACTTCGCCTGCCTGCACTGCTACAACTAGGGGACTTCTCCCCTTGGAGGGGCCTCTTTAGGGTCATGCCAGGCACCGCAGGGACAGGAACAGGGTGTACCAGTTTGGCTTGTGGGAGGGATGGGGGCTACTGGAGTGTTGGGATCCACTGCAGTGGACAGGTCTGATTGAGGGGGTGGGAGCTCCACTGCAGTGGACGGGTCTGAATGAGAGGGTGGGGGCTCCACTGCAGTGTCCAGAACAGACAGAAGGTGTGACATTGTGGGAGGGGAAGCGCTTATGGTTGGGGGGAGGGCTTTATCATCTTGGGATGGTGTAATGATGTGTGGGTGAAACTGGGATGGGGTGTTTTGTGTGAACTTTGGGAGGGGTGGCCTGGACTCTGGAGGAAGTGGTTTTTGTGGAGGAAGTGTGGGATGGTGGTGGGGTTTTTGATTTCTTCCTTCTGGGGGATGTACAGGGGGTCTCAGTGTTCCTACTCTTAGGGGAGGGTGTGCATACAGGGGTGGCTCTCCTCTCTGTGTCGGAGGATTTCCTCTTACCCTTGCGAGTCTGATCTCATGTATCAGTGGGTAAGAGGCCAAGGTCACAGAGGAAGACCCTCTGGGAAGGGGGGTTGCAGGAGAGTCAAGGGTAGGGATTTTGGAGGGTGAGGTAGCTGAGGAAAACGTAGTTGTTGTGGATGGGTGTGTGTGCTTTTTTGCCCTCTCCCCTGTGTGTGTGATGTCAGTGATGTCAGTGTGTGTGCGTATTTTCTTGGACTTTGTTTGGGTGGAGGTGTGCTGCTTGTATCTATAGGTGTGTGTGCATGTACCTGTGTGAGTGTGCTTGGTTCAGGTAGGGTAGTGGGGACTGTGGATGGGGCAGAGGAAGGAGGGGTGAGGGACTGCTGTAGGAGGGACACTGCTGCTGTCAGTGAGGAGGCCATATACTGATTTGTTCGCTGTACTGCAGACATGTCTGATGACAGGCCCTCCATGAAGGACACCAATTGTGTCTAAAGACTGGTGTGTGCATGGAGTACACTCCACATGGATGTCTGCCCCACATGGATCTGTTTTAGAAAATCCACAGACTCCACACTCAGGGCAGCAGGTGTGACAGATACAGGGGGTGCGGAGCCTGGCCCGAAGGAGACATGCACCCTAACATGGGAGGGTCCACGGACACTTTAAATGGGAGCAGCTGTGAGGGTGGAGATGGTGGTGGTGGCGGGGGCAGACTCTGATCTTGTGGCCTCTGCTAGCGTAACACCCACCACCACAAGGGAGTCATCACTGGAGCTTGATTGGTCCTCTGCTGATGTAGATGTTTCTGACTCCCCTCACCATCTGTGCCACTGGGTCCCTGCGCCTCTGCCCACGTGGACCCAGTCAGGCTAGCCACTTCCTCTTGTTCCGTGGAACTGTCTCCTCCAGTAGCTGTAGATGATTCTGTGAACAGGGATGAGAAAGAGATTCACATCAGTCATCTGCATAGACTTGACACATGAGTTTCATCACAAAACATCACAGAGCAAGCCCTTGCATAATGTTCATGGCACCTTTTAGATTCATTACACATGTGTGAACATGGCACTGGTCAGTCTGACAAGAAACCATGGTTCCCAAACACATGATGGGAATGGAACCATATGGTAGATGAATTTCAAAGACCACTAAATACATGTCCACTAACGCACTATTTTGGCTGTTCTATAATGCTCTTGAGGGTCATGTGTCATTACAAACATGTCTCATCTCCTTCAAGGAAGTCTGGATGTGACACAGCAAAAGGGATGGACACATTTATAAGTTTACTTGATGAACACACTTCCATCCCCAGTCATCATGATGGGCATCTACATTTTGAATGCCAATGCTAAATTGGTCTGTATGCAGGACAACAGACAAGTACAAATACTGCATCCTCACAAAGTTTCGTGTGGCATACCATGCCACTGGCCTGTCTGGTGAAAGTCTGCACTGACTCTTGTTACAGGGCCAGTAAATCACAACTTTAAAGTTCACACCGTGTCACAATCATATATTCACTGTTAAAGCAACATCTGTAGTGGTCAAGTATACATGTCACCTATGTGCTACACACTATTTAAAGACTTTGGCATGCTCACGTTGTCCTACTTAGACATTGGAGTATATCAATTAACAAATCTGTCTAAGTGAACTTTTTTTAGAGCTCTCAAGAAAGTAATGCAGCATACACATACATGTTGAAGCCACCATTATGCGGAGTCAATGGATGACACACACATGTTTTGTCCTCTGTATCTGGGCCACATTCCATACATTAGATGTCTGTCCATATTTCCTATATTTGCCACCTGTGTTTTAAAAAATGTTCTGCCTGTACACACTGTCACAGAGTCCGACACATGAATTTCAAATTTACAATGCTGAAAGTGTTGGCTGACACACATAAATCTGATGTGACACTGTCTCAGATGGCCTGAGCTGGCATACCTGTCCTTGGTCCATGTGATTGCACAGAGCACCATGCAGGGGACTACACATTTTGAACACTTATCCATTTCATTTGTCTGAGGCATCAACATTGGTCTCACTTGCTGCACAGGTGTGTAGCATTTTTTGGCAAACCTGTGTGCACCTAGATCACCATTTTGAACATATATGTATGTCCCATACAGAGTACAGGTCATATTTCAGTCAATGTGCTGACACATGTCAGACAATTACATCATTCATGATGGTCAACTCAATGCATCTGTTGCATATGGTGCTGATCACATTAACCTTGGACAACAGCAAATACACAGGACCTAAGTGTCACATGTCACAGACAGAAAGGGACACACCTGGGCATCAGATGATAATGGGGCATATTTAAATGTTGCCACAGAAGGGGTGTCTCAGTAGACAGATGACCTGTGAGAGGGTTACCAGGCTGAGGGAGTGCAACATGCATGTCAAACATAGTTCACCAACATGGCACATACTCACCCCCTCCTTGCTGCTGTCTGGCCTTCAACTGCCCATCCAGGTCAGGGAAAACCACCATCAGTGGCCGGAGCATGTGGGGGGTCAGTGTCCTTCGTCCACCCCTTTTGCGAGGAGGTGACATCTTCAGCTGGACTCTTGCAATTCTCTGTGTCCAGCCACGGAGGTCCTGCCACCTCTTCTGGCAGAGGCGGACGTGGCGTTTGAAGACCCCCAAAGATCTTACAGCCCGGACAATGGTCTGCCAAATTTCCTTCTTGTGGTGGGCGTTGACCTTAAGGTGACACTCCATTACTACACATGCTACATGTATATTCATCAAACACTTGGACATAGAGGTCGTACACGAAATGCGCGTCGGTCAACATGACGATCAACAGCCAATGTGTGTGCCAGACTCGGTTTGGATGTGGAGAACGCTTCCTTTGAATACCCACACACGTCTGTCACCACATCAACCAACAGCCAATGTGTGCACATTGTTATTTGTGTAGTTATCATATTTTCAGTGTAATTATGAGTGACACTTTCTCCCCATGAAAATCAAGCAGTGAAGATGTATAAAACATGCAAATATCATGAATTACACCCATTTGAGCAAGGAGAAAATTTGAAGATCTTAAAATGACTACAAAGGACCAGAAGTGGAAGGGCTCTACCGTGAGACAGACTGCGTGACTGCAGTGCTCAGTGACAGAGGGCAGTCAGGCACTCATTCATTTTTGTGTCTTGGCTGCTTCTTTAATATGTTACTTGTCTATTCATTGGATGAATCAGACTTTGATATATTTAGGATGGTCATGGGAGAAAATCTACAGAAAAGTGAACAGAACGAGGTTCTGTTGCAAGTCATCAATCTAAATCAGATTTGGGGATAGAGTTACTTGTGACACTAAACATGCAGACAGTGGGGATTCACTTTGCTGCAGGCACCTACAGAAAGTATCTAATGATGCAGAAATACATTTGGGTTCAACTATGCCAAAAACCTGACCCAAGCAGGAGGCTTGTGAGTTTCAAAAGTCAAAAATCTTCCTGCGTACACCACAGAAAATGCCAGTGTCACTGACACTACACCTGTGGAGCAGTGCCAGTTGCTGAAAAGAAACATGAACAACAGGCAAGGCATCACATCGCCATGCAAATTATCGTGAGGTCGCTGCCGGGATGATATGTGACAAGCAGGTCACTAGTATGGACTCTGAGGCATTGTTGCACCTCGGGTGACTTTGGCACTCCTACCATGGCTACTGTGGCAGGTTGAAGGAACACCAGTCGGCGGGCCGTGTGGCTGAAGAACTATGCAGGGTGTGGCGCTTCCAGGTGTTTTTGTCAGACGCAGTAGGCCCAACAGGGTCGGGTCAGTTGCGCCGTAGCATTCATTAACGCAGCACAGCAAGTTCATGAGCCATTAGGCAGCAGCCACTAATCTGATTTCAACTGCCACCCTCTTGTGCCACAGGAGGCAGTCTAGACTACGTAACAACCCACTTGACCAATGACTGAGTCTGAATGAACTCACACTTTCTCATCAATGTCTCTGTAGTAGCCATTGGCAGGCACAACTTGATGTTCCTAAAATGTCTGCCACACAGTGACTGAACCAGTGTATTAATCATCTCAGGAAGTCTGCACAGCAGTGCGCACCGAACCCTGCCTCTACCACCCAACTTTGGTGTAAATATGATTAGCAGCCAGTGCTTGGGCCGCAGAGCTTTGGCCCAGGCTAATATGCTTGACTTCGCATTTCAGTGTGGGCCCACCACCCTGACATGCGTTAGTCCAATGCCTGATGCGTGGCACTTGGCAGGGCTGTGTGTGCATCATACTTGGTTCTTATGGGGCACACGCATGTACTCAATACTCACCCACATTGTTCACCATTACAGTCAACAGCCAAAGGATGTGAACCACAAGTTTTGGGTGAGGCTCAGGTGCCCTACACTAATCAATCAGCATGTGAGACAGTATAGCAAATCTTTATGTTCTGCTGCATTACATGTACAGTGATTCACATGTCATATTGGACAGAGTACGTACTAGCTCACACTCCCATGATGAGCTAACCTTGATGTGCACCAAATACGTTGTTTGTGAGGAACCTCACAACTGTGAGTGCCAATTCACAAATCACCCTCCATACAGAAATCGTAAGCATTACCACTCCATAAATGCCCTGGTGGTATGTCTGCCTGACATGACAATCTCACATGTCTGTGTGTATTTCCCAGGATCAGCACACAATGCCTACATTATGAGAAACAGTATGATCCCACAGATGATGTCTCAGCTGCCTGGCTTGTTGGTGGATAATGTTGTCTGTTTATGTTGTGTGTCGCTTGTGTGTCAGGTTGTACCCTGTTTTCAGACACATGAAATCTTTTCTGTTTAAATTTAGGAGACTCTGGATACCACAACATGCCATGGTTGCTGACCCCACTCAGAAACCCTGTCACCCCTGCTGAGTTAAGTTTTATAAGGCACATTGGCAGACCAGGTGAGTGATTGAGCGGACCTTTGGGCTACTGAAAAACAGATTTTGCTGCCTGGACCGTACAGGGGGAGCCCTCCAATATGCACCAGCGAAGGTGAGTAAGATCATAATAGTATGTTGCATGCTACACAACCTGGCAGTGAGGAATGAGCTAACTCTCACTCAATATGACGGGGACCAGCAGCCTTCAGCAGGGGAGGATCCAGGCCTGGGGCATGTTGACAATGGTGATGAGGAGGAGGATGTTCGGAGACAGCTCATCAACAAATTTTTCTCATGATTGTAAGTATGCAAAGATGAGTTTGCAAAGCACTTTTTTTGCATGATATGTGTCTGTTGTACAATATATCATTATACATGTGGGTGCATGCTACTTAACATGATCCTTGGAGTTGTTTGGTGTCTATTGAGTTAGTATGTTCACCAGTACAGTGTTGACATGACTCCTAGCTAGTATTCACAAATTGAACATTTTAAGTATGAAATGTCTCTTGGAGATGTATAGAGGACATTTTGTATTTCAAGACTGTTTTATGTCTCCTTCACAGGGTTCTTTGGCTGTTGTATGGAGACATGTGACCGCCAGAAACACAATGCAGTTACAGTGAGCAACTCTTCTTGGGATCAGGAATCTGTGCCACACACTCAATTCTGACATTTTTCCAACTTCTTGTTTAATTTGTGCTTATTGTCACAGTGTGATTTGATTTTATTTGTTGTGGAGGAAACATGTTTTGCCTGTGTAATAAACCTGTGCTCCACATTGAGGTGCGCCTCGTCTGTATACACACATCCAAAATTCCTTTACATACTGTATATGTGCCCTGATGTAAAGTTTGTCTAACAGGGATTAGTGTTTGTGCATTGAAATGTGGTTTCGGTTTACAACAGTGGAGGCAATGAGGATGTATGCCATGTACTATTTGTGTTGACCTTGTTGTGTTACATTTACTCACAAAACAGTAGGTAAATTGCTGTACTTGTTTTTCCGCCAAAGCATTTGTTTTACAGGACATCATCTCTATATTACAAACAGTGTTTAATTCACGACAGAAGCAAGTATTGTGTGAATAAAGATTTATCTTCGGACGACCTCTCTTATGTTTATCTAGGGGACCCTTAGGTGCAGGCTGCCGCGGTTCAGGGGACTCCACGCCAGAGTCCTCACCCCTCCCTGTGGCAGTTGCAGATGTAGTAGCAACAGATGTGGTGCGCACACAGGGAGGTGGGATCATGTTGTCAGAAATCTGGCAGAGGCAGGTAAGTATGTCCCTGTACACCACAGTCTGGTCATCTATTTTTTCCATTTTGGACTCCATTCTGGACATGTGTGAGTTCATTCTGGACATGTGTGAGTCATGTTTGGCATAAAGGGCAACCTGCTGCTGTTGCATGTCCTTGAGGATCCCAACTACCTGACCAAAGTCTCCGGTGCATTCTCGATATGCATATAGAATGCGTGCCAACTGTGGGCCTGCTTGATCATCAGCACCAGCTGTCTCACTGGACCTCTCCCCACAGCCCCTCCCACCACACCATCCCACATGAGCAGGACCTGTTGTTGCAGGCACAGACAACACTGAGCCTCCTTCTTCCTTGACACTGGTGTTGTTGTCCGCAAACTCCAGAGTGTCCTGTGTTGATGTGCTCTTGTTGTTTTGTTGCCTTGGTGTGTTCGTATTGGTAGAGGTCATCTGGGGGTTGACAGATGTTGTGGGAGTGGTCACAGGAGGTGCTGGTGTTCAAGCTGCTGATGCTGCATGCTCACCCACACCGGAGGGGCCAGGTAGTTCATTGTCTTCCCTTGAGGGCTGAGAGAGCTCAGGGTCCCCAGCAGCCCCTGTAGGAAGATAAGAGACACAATGTTTGTGGTGTTTTTGCACAGGTTTTCGTATCAGACACATTACATTTGCTATTGTACATTATGATGAGTGTAGGTACATTAAATAGTCCTCTATCGTCACATACCCAGGTCTATTTTTTCAGCAAACATTGTGATTTTAACAAGAAGTGTTTTGCTGAGCATGTCCAGCTCTGTGCATAGATGGACATGTTTTGTTCATTTGACTGTACATAGGCATTGACTGGCAGGTGGCACCCTGTGCATGACACAGGTGTATTGGTATTTCCCACATCTGTGCTTCTCCAACGATATACGTACTCTTCCTCTTACGATATGTTTAAAGATTTGTGCATGTGTGCTGGCGTTTGTGCATGTTGTTTGCAGTCAAATTGGTGTGGCTACCTACACACTCACAGTCCGGAATGTATGTGGCGTTGGGTTTATGGTATTTTGATGAATGTGTTCCTAGTTCTTATCTCACTGCACTCATGTGAATAGCTGTCAGTAGCAAATGGCGAGACTGCTTTGCTTTGTGCCTGATCACATTATGTATATTGTCCTTGTCCTCCATGGACAGATGAGTTAACCAAGGCTACGTTCCTGCTTTTTCAGGCTCAGAGCTGTGAGGTATAGAGGTTTGTATGCTTGTGATATGCTGCTGGAAGTTGTACCCCTCCTCCCACCCAGTCCAGCTTAATCCTTATGGACAAAGTATCAATGGCAGTGAGGGGAGTGTAGTGGCAAGGATGCTGACAACGCTACATGATGTAGGAGTTAAATGCAACTCCCAATAGTGCTTTGTGTACATGACGCCATGCTACAGTGTCAGTCTTCTTGTTGTGGTCCTTCCATTTACTGTCAGGTATCCATTGTCACTGATGGATATGTTGCTTTGTGTCTGGGTAGTGATGTGTGCTATGACTGCAACTCACACCATGTCTGTATTCCACACAACTTCCCAGCCAGCCCATGGAGCACACCTGGGACAATACATTGGGGGGGGGGGAATACATACAATACAATACATGCCCAGACAGAGTGGAAATGTCAAGTCAAGTCTAGGAAAGCTTTATTCAGCTGTTTTTCAATGCAGTCATAAAAGCACATAGTTATAATAAAATACAGTTCACTTCCTAATATTTACAACATTATACATATAAAAAAAGAGAAACAGATATCATACTCAGTTAAAAACATTGTACAAAGTTTACAAATACATAATAAATGATTTCATGATTTATAGCACCTTTTTTTAAAACTTTGTTATTCTCTACGCTACGTGCTCATTTTCCAGAAGCCGGAGTGAGAGCATGGCCTGGTGGCACTGCCTAAGCCCTAAATCCTTTAAAAATTGTACAATCCAAACTTTCCTTGGCTCCATATAAAATTTGCAGAATAAAACTACATTCTTGGTCAACTGGTGTGAGATCTTATCGTAGGGGCACGGTATTAGTTTGCGTGACCAGTCGTTCATTTTCGGCAAAGATGTTAATCTATGGATATTTCCTAGTCTAAACCTAATTAACCCCTTCAGCGCTGCGCGGATTCCTCCGCGGTGCTGAAGGGTTCGAGCGCGGGCGGGGCCATGACGGAACGGTTCCGTCATGAGCACAGCTCAACCGATGCTCATGACGGAACCGTTCCGTCATGAGCATGGAAGGGGTTAAAAGGAATCTATCAAATGTTCCAGGTACAAATGATAGGTAAGGCTCCATCCCTAAGGTTGTACGTGTCAGCTGATGTTGCCTCACTGTGATTTTGTTTGAAATTTCCCCTATCATTCTGTTTGTTTCCATTAACTGGGAATCTCCAACATGGATATTGGATTTAAAAAGTACTCTGGATGTCCCAGGTCATTCATAAAATCGCAGATGTATTTAATCCAGGGTATCTGCAGAGCTCCCTCTAACCTCAGTATCTTTCAAAATCTCCCTATTTAATTTTGGTTGGTCTTTACACCAAACTCTGTGCCATAAGAGTATTGGCTCTACTTTTACCAGGTCAGATATATAACGTAGACCCACCTCTTCATGACAAATAAATTAGGAGGTCTTGTGGGTACGGATAAAATATACCCAATGAAAACATTTTCAATTATTTGTATCGGGGTGACATCTACAATACCCCACACCCCAGCCCCATAAGTTGCCATACTGATACATTTTGCCTTATATATTTGTAGGAGTTCTGAGGGTGGGTTCCTACCTATTTTTTTTGCAAATGTTACTAGAGCTGCGGTGGATCTAGAAAATGCCAACTTTTTAGCAGTTAGGTTGGCAAACCAAGAATCATGTTGATTAAAAAGTATACCTAGATAGGAAAAGTTTTTTGCTGTTGATAATTTCTTCCCATCTAAAAACATTTCTCGGATCTTCGGGGTGCCTTGCCTACATCTCATGACATATGTTTTAGCAATGTTAGTTTTAAGACCTAAGTCGTTCATAAATAAATACACGGAAGCTATCCAGAACTCTCTGGAGGCCATTTTGCGTACATGCCAATAACATGGCATCGACCGCATAAAGGAGTGCGGGAATGGGCCGACCGTTTACTTGCGGAAAATCATTGCCCTGCAGGAGTAATGCTTCTTCTAATCTGTTGATATAAAGATTAAAAAGGAAAGGGGCCACAACACAACCTTGTCTGACCCCTCTCTTGATTGGGAAAGTTTGCGTACATTCTCCCTTCAGCCCATACCGAACACTTGCCGTAGCTCCACAGTACAGTCGTCTTAAAAACATAATAATTTGTAGACCTCAAGGACCTCCCACAGCCTGTGATGTCTAACTGACTCCAAGGCTGCGGTAAGATCTACAAAAGCCAAGAAAAGACTTCCTTTTTTTGCTCTGGTGTACTTGCCAACCAAAATTGACAAATTCAGACTCTGTTCTATTTTTCCTAAACCAGCACGGAAACCATAAAGCAGGTCTGACATTATCTGACTATCCTCTGCCCAGTCTTGAAGGTGCTCCAGGATGACCCTCCTTACCACTTTGACCATAGAGTAAAGGAGGGAGATCGGTCTATAACATCCTGGGTCTTGGCGATCGCCTTTTTTATAAATTGGAATTATTATTGACTGCACCCACGTTGATGGGAGATCAGACTTAATGCTGGCATCAATAACCTGAGTTAAGATGTGCCCCCAGAGAGGAACGTTGAATTTAAACATATCGACAGGAACCCCATCGGGTCCTGGGGCTATGCGACCAGCCAGGGCCCTACTCAGCTCTTCCAAGGTGATTTCCAGATCAATCCTGGTGCCACTACTTAGTGCACCATCATCAAATTGGCGCCCAGTATTTCCCTGCTCATTGAACATCATTGAGAAGTGGCTAATCAGTTTTTCTTCTGCAATTGCTATTTCGACAGAAGGGCCACTACTAGAAGATAACAAGGGGGTCCTCAAGACCTTCCAGAATGCAGCGGAGTCTTTCTGCTGGGCCGCATTGTGTAGGGAATCCCAGGCTTCGTTTGTCAGTGTTTGCTTTCTTTCTTTTATTGCCCCTCTATAATCTGATCTAGCTTGCCTAATTTTAGACAGTGATCTTGGTTGTTTATGCAATTCCTTCTTTAAACTAGCATTGGCCCTGGTACATTTTCCATTAAACCACCCAGGAGATGTTGATCTGTTCCTTTGTTGCACTGTTAACAAGTTTTTTACCTCCCTCGTAATATCATTAAAGGAATGAACAATAGCAACATCGGATACAGCCTCACCCAGGCAAATATCCAGAGCAGACCGGCACTTCACTATCACATTTTTGGTCAGCAGATCCGCATCCACCTTATCCCATTTTAGTGTATAACCATTCGTTTTTCCCAGTACTACATTCCCCAGCAATGATGTCGTTTTTGTAAACATTTTGGATCTACAAATTGGTAACTTAAGGTTTATGGAGAGGGTGAAGTGATCGCTTATAGCAATATCACCCACTTCAAAGGCAGCGACCAAGCGCGCATGAGGGCGTGAGGTCAATATAAAATCAATTGTTGTTGCAAACCCTCTCCCATTAAAAGTGGGGGGCGTGCAGTGCTGTGTAGCCAGCAATTCATTGACATAGGCGAGATCCATTTCGAAGATAAGTTTGTTAAATAAATCCCCCGCTTTGGAGTGTGTAAAATGGGTACTATAATTCTGACCAATGGATAAACCACATATTCTGTCATCAGTATAGTTACATTGGGTACAATTAAAATCTCCCATCAATAGAAACATAGTATCTTTACCTTCCACAGTGCATAAATGTTTAGAAACCGCCATAATATTCTTTACCACTACTCCTAAGGCATCTTGGGGAGCATTATTATATAGGTTAAGCAATATGGGGCAATCAGTTGCATTTAATACTAATTCTACCAGATGATAATAACAATCCCCCTCATGAAAGTAGATATTGCTTAGGGGTATTTTGTTGGAAACATAAGTGCAGATACAACCTTTTGGCCTTCCTCCCATAGCCTGCACTGCCTGAGTGTGATATGTCCTAAAACCATTTATATGGATGGGCTCTATTGCCCAAGACTCCTGCAGACAGAGGATATCTATATTCTCTATGAAACCAACCCAAATGGGATTCTGTACCTTTGAGCGTAAGCCTGATATATTCCACGTAACAAAAGAGGTAGTAGTAGCAATCTGGTTGGACAACAAATTAATAGAAGTCCACCCTACTTCAATAATAACATCTGAACTAGATGGCACCAATAAACCTCATTCTGTTCTAGTACATTCTGTTCTAGTACGGGGGCTAAGTTCTCATGATGGTATCTCACATCTATGTGTTCCTCTGTTCTTTCGAGAGGTATAACCCCCACTGAATCCACTTGCGGGTGTAACTCAACCTGTGGAGATGGGTCCAGATGGCTAGATTTACTTTGTTCACCCCGATCTCCAACTATATCAGGAGATGGCTCCAGTCAATCAACCCCATCCATACCATAGAGGGGCTCAAAGAAGTTAGATGTTGGGATACCAAATCTCTGTTGACGAGCACCTCTGAAATTCTCTATCATTGGTACAAACTGGGGGTTCAATGCAGGGTGATAGAAAAAGCCTAGGGGAACCACGCTTATCCCACCCTTCCTGACTGGATAGTGACTGCTCCTGCCTAGTATGCTCCTCAGCAAATCTGGGGACCTAAAGGAAATCACGACACAATCCCCTGGCAATAATTTAGGAGAACCTCCAACCCACGGAATGTGGCGTATCATCTTAAATTCCGAGAACAATATATCTGCATACCCTGTCTCCGTTGCCAAATAGTGTAACGCCCTGTTCTTCAGGGTGGACCAGTGCTCAAGTTCTCCACAAGGAAGTCTAGGTACATTAGTAAGAACAATGGTGTAAGGGGTGGCTTGCGGGGGGAGATGCAGCTGCCTTGGCTCAGATATGAAACGTCCCTCCATGTTTTGTTTCACTGAATTATTACCATTCTGTCTCACAGTGTTTGACTTATCAGAATTTTCACCCCAGTTCATCTGCTTAAGCTGTACATGCGCACCTACAATACCCTCCTCCTTTCTGTTCTCAGCCTGACCAGCAGCTAAAAAGAGACCTGGTGTCTCTGTTGGGAAGATACAGAAATATCTGTCTGGACCCCAGCTTTCATCTCCAAATTAGTTGTAGGCAGAGTGTCCAGTGCATGCGAATTCTGTGGCACTCTCGGAGCAGGGATTCTCTGGGAATTAATTTCTGTGGGCTCGCCTCTACTACCTCTACTACCTCCGCTACCTACCTCCTCCAGCTCACCCCTTTCTTGCACTACAGACTGCGAGTGTGCTAGTGAGCGTTTGACTGCCCCTTCCAGACTAAGCAACCTTTCCTTAATAGAGGACAACATGGTTATCATGGGTCTAATTATGGCTGTTATTGTGCCCTCCAGTTTTGCCCAGAATTCCAATTGGCTCATACTTTGACCCCCCCCCCAACTACTAGATTTTCAGGCGGGGGTAGGGAGCACTCCTGTAGTTGAGGAACTGCTCCCTTCTCCAGCACCAACCCTTGGTCTTTATGCCTGGGAGGGCGGTTTATGGGTAGTTGTTGTTCCCTGTCCCCTTCTTTTTTTTGATGGGGGGCTGTCCCCTTTCCTCGACTAATCTTTACTTTTTTGCCCCTCATCAGGACATTTGGCTTTGTAGCTAGATTTAGTATTTCCTGTGAGTCTTTTTGTCGGTTCTTTGGCCGCTAAAACTGGTGAGACTTCCTCTACTGAGGTTAGCAGGTCAATTTTGGCTGCTTCTCCAGAAAATGAAATTGGTTGCTCTAACGTACTATTGTGGTGCCGTGGTAGTCCTGCTATAGACTCTAGGGACAGCCTACGCTCAGTTAGAGCGATTTCATGTATCAAAACTGTTTCTGTCCTAGAGAGAAAGGCATCTAATGTCTTGGCTACCCCCTGCCCTGTTAGGGATTTCCACTTATTCATACTAAACCCCCTCAATACACCAACATGTGATTAATAGCTTAACTTTATAAGTCTCATCCAGTCCGTTTGATAAAAAGTTCTTGTGAATTAGTCAGCTGTCAGGGTAGACCAGTCACAAATCCAAAATATCAATACCGTGGTCCAGCCTAGCCTCCCCCGGGCTCTGACGGGGTCAGACGGGCCCGCCCTTAGTCTGGGCTTCGTCCGGGCATCGTCCCGCGCGCGTCCCATGTCGCAAGTGGAGAGGCAGCTCTTTATGCGCGGTCACCATGCCTCCCCCTCACTCGTGGCAGCTGCAGTGTTAGTAGTGCACCCTGGGGGATGTAGTCATCTCCCAGGGTGATAGAGCAGTTTCCAACTTCGATGGCAGCATAAAGGCGTCCCGCACAGCTGCCCACCAGCAGGGTGCCGAAACCAGCAACAGAGATTCTCCCGGCAACAAGGTAATAGCTTTAAAAAGGTTCCCCTCGCCGCGGGGGGAGAGGCAGCGCTTTATGTGCGGTCACCACACCTCCCCCTCACTTGCGGCAGCTGCGGTGTTAGCAGTGCACCCTAGGGGCTGTAGTTTTTTCCCCGGGTGATAGGGCAGTTCCCAACTTCGATGGTAGCACAAAGGCATCCCGCACAGCCGCCCACCAGCAGGGCGACGAAACCAGCAACAGGGATTCTCCGGCAACAAGAGCAACAAGGTAACAGTTTAAAAAAAGTTCCCCTCGCCATGGGGGGAGAGGCAGTGCTTTATGCGTGGTCACCACGCCTCCCCCTCACTCACGGCAGCTGTGGCGTTAGTAGTGCACCCTGGGGGCTTTAGTCTTCTCCCCGAGTGATAGGGCAATTCTCAACTTCGATGGCAGCACAAAGACGTCCCGCACAGCCGCCCACTTGAAGGGCGACGAAACTCGCAACAGAGATTCTCCCAGAGTGGAAATGTACAGTGAAGATGGCTGAGAGTGGGCACTGGTGTGAGAGGCTCAGGGCCTAGATGTGACTTGTAGCCAATTCATACATAAGGCCCATGTGTAAGCCATATTGCCGGTACATTTCTACACCCTGTGAGATGAGCATGGCTCAAGGTGAGATTGTTGGCCCATGTGGGAGGGGGACAGTTGGCTGTGACTACAATTCCCATCATGCTTTCAGTTACACCCACCCTACCAGGGAACCCAACCTTCCTTCATTTTGACTCAGCTTCCCTGTGAGTGAGTGAAACAGCGATGGCAAGATGGCTGACAGTGGTGGCCTGGTGTTTATGCACAATGCCCAACAGGGCCTTGTGCTCCACACACCAGACCCCAGAGTCAGCCATGTTGCCAGTACGTTTCAACTCCCTGTGAGATGAGAATAGTTCAAGGTGGGATTGGTGGGCCATGTGGGAAGGGGTTTGTTGACTGTGACTACAACTCCTATCATGCTTTCAGCTACACCCACCTTCCCAGTTATCCCAACCTTCCTTCCTGTGACTCTGATTTCCTGGGAGTGAATGTGTGCAAATAAGATGGCTGCTGCATGTGACTGTTGTTTAGAACCCATTGCCTTGCTGTGGGTTAGTGCTAAGTTAGTACATTTTTGTGAATGGTGAGCTTTCCAGTTATATTGCAGGAATGTTGTTAGTAAAAATCTAGTTTTGATCACATATCCCATCATGAACTTGTGCTCCCCACACCAGAGCCCAGTGGCAAGCATCTTGGGAGTAGATTTTCCTTTACTCTGAAGGAGTGCATAGTCCCAGGTTTGGGGTTTGGTGTTGGTGGGAGGAATGTGTGTGTGACAGGGCCTGCTGGTAGATGTAGTCAGAGCTATCACTCCTCCTCTCCACCAGACCAAATAGGCCACCATGAACCATGATTCCATGACAGTGAGTCAAAGTTTACCTTCAAGATGTCTGACAGTGAGGTCCGGTGTTTGAGCACAACTCCCAACTGGGCCTTGTGCTTCACACACCAGAGCCCAGAGTCAGCCACCTTGCCAGTACATTTCCACTCCATGGTTCAAGGTGGGACTGTTGGGCCATGTGGGAAGAGGACTGTTGCCTGTGACTACAACTCCCATCATGCTTTCAGCTACACCCACCTTCCCAGCAATCCAAACCTTCCTTCCTGTGACTCTGCTTCCCTGTGAGTGAGTGAAACAGTGCTGGCAAGATGGCTGACAGTGGTGGTTGCTGTTTTGAGCCCAAAGTCTTGCTGTGTTTTTTAGCAAGTTGTTACAGATCATGAAATAGTTACATATTACTCTGAGAGTCTGAGATTGCAGGCATTTGGTTTGTCAAACTGGCATACACATCACAGGCTCATTTGCTTAATATTGTTATGGCTTTGCTGACAGTGGTTTGTATCGCTGTGTCATTGACAGTGATGTCTGTGGCTGTGTATTTGCTATCAATATTGGCTATTTGAGTATGTACTCACCAGGCTCTGGTACTCCTGATATTCCATGGACGCCCTTCGGTGGAAGGATGGCCTGCACCTTCTCCTGCCAGGAAGTGAAGCGCACAGGTGTTGCAAGAGGGCCACCGCCAGTCCGCTGACTCAGTTTGTGCTCTTTGTTGATGAGCTTCCTGACCCTCTTTCGCACATCATAGTACCTGTTCCTGATATCGTCTGTTGTGTGCAGTCAAGGTGCTTGAGCATTCACCTTGTTGACAATCCTCTCCCACATCTTGGTTCTCTGGGACAGGGGGGGTCTGTTGGACCAAGGCGCAAATTAACTGTGGCTCTACTATGAGAATTTCATCTACCATGACTTCCAACTCACTGTCTGTGAACTTTGGATGTGGTGGAGATGGATCTGTGGGTGAGTGTGAAGGTGAGGGTGAGTGAGTATGAGTGAAGGTGTATGTTTGTGAGTGCGGTATTTGACAGGTGCTAGTAGTGTACAGGTTGTGTGGTGGGTGAGTTGTGAGTGTATGTATCAGTGCAGTGTAGTGGTCGTATCTGCTGGCAGGTCTGTTGAATTTGCAAAGGATCACAGTAAGGAGTTTGGCCCTTTCTATAGGTGGAGTTGTGGGTGTGTCTTCATTTTTTTTGCCTTTGACAATGCTTGTTTGAATTATTTTTTCTGTCTGTTTCGAGTGTTTTGTTGAGCATGAACATTCCGTTGACCACAACGAATGCTTTTTCATGTATTAGCGGGGTAGTCCGAGTCTATCCCATTCACGCTAAGCTATGTTGTAGCATTTGCATACGAGTCGGTCGCGTCGGGCTCTTTTCCGGATATTTTGCTAGGATGGATTGATTCCCATCCGTGTCGGTCGTCCGTATTATGCTCCGTGCGAGTCCTTTCTATTTGACACTCGTTGCATCATACTACGTCAGTCAGACAGCGCGCGTACATGTTGGTCGGAAGGCATTCCTGAATTGTTTGGTCGGGAGCCTTTCCGAGCAAGATCGGAATCGAACCCTTAATAGAAATTATTACATCGTCCTTATAATTAAAATATTGAATTCGACCTAACATCATATTCACGAAACATAAAATCATTTATATGTATCATGTTATGATAATCATGTAATAAAGTGCTCTTGCTTAGATGTAAATGAATGGCAGAAACCAGGCTGATAACATATGTCACAACCCAGGAAACAATATTGAAAGGTCTATATAATTCATTTAAGACAAATGGTGTTATTCTATAACTACTTCAAATGGTACAGCCACAGTAGGTAGCCTGTACTTTGTTACTTAAACAATCAGAATCAACCATATATACTTGGGTCGCGGGTGTTCATATAAAGTGCTTGAGTAGTGCCATTATCCCTAAAGTGCTATGAGTGAAAATGCTATGATGTTGTCCACCGTAATGTAACAACATATTCAACAGTGAAGCTGCCCAGAAGCTCATAATCAAACCTCATTCCTAATATTAAAGTGCCAGTGCTAACACAGTTACTGAAAAGTCAAACATCTCTTATCTTAAAACTCGATTACGTAAAACCTGATCATGAAGAAAACTTTATTGATGTCTTTTGGACAATCATATGGCATCCCATATATTATTTCCGATTAAAAAAGGTATTGAAATCATTCATATGTTATGTTATGTTATGTTATGTCAGTTTGGTCTTTTATAGCGCACGGCTACTCCAGAGAGTGTCCCGGCGCTTTTAATTACAATCTGCGGCAGAGAGACACAGCACAATAGACAGAAATGGGCCCAGCAAAAAAAAAAAGAAAAACAAACTAAAGAGCAAAAAGCCAAGTTTTAAGGCCCTTCCTAAAAGTCAGCAAATTAGAGGTGCTGCGTAATGCCAAAGGCAGAATTTTCCAATGCTGCGACGCCAACAACTTAAAAGAGCGACCTCCAATGCGAGCCCTTTTGACTCGGGGGACCACAGCAAGGAACAATGATTCAGACCTCAAAGATCGGACCGGATGGTAAAAGGCAAGCCTCCTTTGGAGATATTTTGCTCCCGAGGCGTGGAGAGCCTTGTGAGCCAAGGTCAAGGCCTTAAACACTATCCGTTTCCGGATCGGAAGCCAATGGAGTAACTGCAAAAGACCGGAGGCTCTCGCCCGCCTACACAGGCCAAAAATGGCCCGCGCGGCCGAATTCTGGACCACCTGCAACCGTTGCAGGAGATATTCCGGCAGGCCAAGATATAGGAGGTTGGAGTAGTCCAGTCTTGAACCAATTAAGGCCTGCACCATCGTCTTCCTATGATCTTCTGAAAGCAGAGGAAGGAACTTACGAAGCATCCTGAGGAGGCCAAAACATGTTCCAGTAAGACCAAGGATCTGAGATCTTAACGTCAGATCATTATCAATCTTGATCCCCAAATTCTTTGCTAGCTGAGACAAGCCCGCTGGAGGAAACATATTAACAGGCCACCATTCCTGCCAATCTGGGTCAGATGGGCATCCGAAAAAGAGTACCTCAGATTTATCTGAGTTGCACTTGAGGCTGTTGAGCTGGAACCATTTAAAAACAGCCCCAAGGCACTCACGGATACTCTCTCCATCAAAATCTTCTCCTTTCCTGTACGTGAAGAGGAGCTGGGTATCGTCGGCATAGGATACGATCTGGGCCCCCAAAGACTCCGCCAATGCCGCCAGAGGGGTCATAGAGATGTTGAAAAGAGTCAGGCTCAATACAGAGCCCTGCGGAACTCCGACTCCCAAAGGCGGCATCACGGCAGATTTGGGTGAGACCCAGACCGTTTGTCGACGGCCATCCAAGAATGATCTAAATTAGCTAAGCTCCGTCCCCCTCAGACCGATTTCATGAAGTCTGGCGAGGAGACCCTCATGGGGGACGGTGTCAAAAGCCGCCGACAAATCAAGCATTACGAGCATAGTTTTGCCCCCCGAGTCCAGTGCCTCTTTAATGGCTTCGGACACCTCCAAAAGCGCCGTCTCGGTGCTTAGGTTAGGGCGGAAGCCAGATTGAGTGGGGTGCAGCAAATTGTGAGATTCCAAGAAATTGGAAAGCACGATATGCACATGCTTCTCCAAGATCTTAGCCAACGCAGGGAGAAGAGAGATAGGCCTATAATTGGCGAAAGCCTCAGGGTCTAGGCCAGGCTTTTTGAGGAGGGGAATAACCATCGCCTGCTTCCAGGCCTGCGGGACCACCCCCCGACTCAAAGAGAGATTCAAAAGTGGGTTCGCCAACGAATTTACAGCTTCAGCCATTTTCGCCAAGAATTTGGCCGGGCATGAGTCAAGAGGCGACCCGGATTTAAGGTTGGCCATAAGTGCTAAAGACGAGAGAGCTGGGATTGGCGGAAAAACTGCCAGGACTGGACCCAAAGGGGCCAACGGGACTGGGCCGTCCTCGGAGCTGGGGCGTACTTCAGCCACCCTCAAGGGAAGAGAGTCCTGGATCAGTTTAATCTTGGTGGTAAAAAAATTGGCGAGGGCAAAAACCCACGACTCAGAGGGTGCGGCCTGGGTCACATTATGTCGTGGGGCCGTGAATTCCCTAACGATCGTGAAAATCTCCTTGCACGAGTTAGAGGCAGCCTCTATCCTCCTTGCCAAATAACCTTTTTTTCAAGGAGGATATCCTGATGGTATGCTTTAACCGCTATCCTATAGACAAGCCTGGCCGCGGGATCATACTGTGACCGCCAAGCCCTTTCAGCCACCTTGCACTGCCGTCGAGAAGCCGACAGTGCTTCAGTAAACCAGGGGGCCGAGACCCGCTTAGATATTAATCGGGGGCCATCTTAGATCATTCAGCCTATCCGTTAACCACGCCTGCAAGGAATCTAAATCTCTCTCCAAGTCTCCCGAAAAAGGGCAGGGATGATCGAGAGATGCTTGAGCCAACATTTCGGGAGTCACCCGATAATACGCCCTATGTGCATGTCCCTGCTGCCTAGGAGCGGTGCTCGGTGGTTTCTTTATGCCCAGTACATAAAATTTGGCCAGCCTATGATCTGACCAAAGCACCAGCAAAAGTGCCAGCACCTCTATAGGGGACGTAGAAAAAACCTGATCCAAGGTATGACCCCTGTCATGCGTTGGTCCAGAGAGGTAAGGGGCAAGACCTAGGGGGGCCGTGACATCAGTCAGTTTGATCGTGTCCGGATCCAATCCCTCCTCCATGTGGAAATTAAAATCCCCGGCCAATACACAGTGCTCAGCTCTGAGAGCGAGTGCCGAAATTGCCGACTGGAGCTCGTCGAAGAAGGAACCAGCCGGTCCAGGGGGCCTATAAACTAACAGCCCTTTAAAAGATTGATGAGGCGCCAATGCTATCGAGAAAGCGAGGGATTCAGATCCTGTAATGGCATCCATGGGAATAATGGAGCATGCAACAAGTTTATTCACTACAAGTGCCACACCCCCACCCCTCCCCTCCAATCTATCTTGCCTGAAGATATTGTATTCTGGGGGAATTGCTGTAGCTATGTCGGGGTTGGAAGAATCCCCTAACCATGTCTCTGTCAACATCAGACATAACGGTTTTTCAGTGGTCAGGAGATCATAGATATCCTGAGCATGTCTGCGCACTAATCTATTATTTAAAAGCAAACAGAGATGCTTCACACTATCCACCTCCCTATTTGGTGTAGTGACCGAAGCATTGCTTGGGAACCAACCACACCCAGGACATCGTCTCTTACCCCTGTATCGGCCGGGAAAGACTTTGCGACAGGCGCAGGACACCTTTTGCAGAGACCGAAGCTCAAGCGACGTATAACATACCATAGTAGCAGCAGGAGATGGTCATAACAATGATAATGATACAGCCCCATCCGCCGCTCCGTTCGCCTCCGAGACACTGACGAGCGCAGACGGGCAGGACTCCGGCACGACTCAGGCGCAGTGAAGGCGCCCACCACTGCGCGTCACCGCTGCGTGTTAGAGTGGCTGGCCAAAGTAGACCGTCCGCGTATAGGCTGCACGCCTACACCACAAATATGGCGCCCAACAATGTCACCACCGATACCCCAACCCAAAATGGCGACCAAAGTTCCCTCGGCTTCCCCAACCCGAGGACAGGACCCGCTAAGCAGCGGTGCGGCAAACAATTATAGTGCGAGTAAGAGGGCAGCACCCCAAGTAAAACCAAGGGTAAGAAATAAGAACAACACAAATACTAAAACGGGAGATTTTTAAAATATCAGTCAAAAAGAGCGCACCCTCAAGGTAGCGCTACGCTATGCGCGTAAGTCTTATGGCAGGTAGTAAAGCTCTGATACCTTGTCCGGCTGACCCGCTAGACTGACCGCCTTAAGTAGACCGTCCGCGTATAGGCTGCACGCCTACACCACAAATATGGCGCCCAACAATGTCACCACCGATACCCCAACCCAAAATGGCGACCAAAGTTCCCCCGGCTTCCCCAACCCGAGGACAGGGCCCGCTAAGCAGCGGTGCGGCAAACAATTATAGTGCGAGTAAGAGGGCAGCACCCCAAGTAAAACCATGGGTAAGAAATAAGAACAACACAAATACTAAAACGGGAGATTTTTAAAATATCAGTCAAAAAGAGCGCACCCTCAAGGTAGCGCTACGCTATGCGCGTAAGTCTTATGGCAGGTAGTAAAGCTCTGATACCTTATCTGTCTATAAATATACACCAAAAGTAATCTAGAGTGATATGGTAGCTGATAACTCATGAGAAGAAACCGTACAACTTCCCAAGTAGGCATTAGAGAAAATTATGAAGGTCCTCACTGTTGTTTAACTCATTCGGCATTTTAGTGTACAATGCAAGAATAAAATGTGAATCCATCTGTCTTCAACATTTTTCTCTATTGCCCCCTCGTCAGGGTGCTGGGACTGCCCCGATTACAAAATACTTGAGCTCATTCAAGTTGTTCTGGTGTACTAACTTGAAATGTCGGGCCAAAGGATAATTTGGATCCAAATTGACCACTGCCCTCAAATGTTGTAAAATGTTATTAAATACTTGAAGTTTAGTACTACCTATGTACTGGAGCCCACATGTGCAGTCCAGGATGTAAACTGCATAGTCAGTGCGGCACGTGTTGTGGCCCTTAATCTGGACAGGTTTCGGACTTAACGCTGTTCTATATTCAGTGGTGTTAACCCAAATTTATAGGCTCAACACGAGCTGCACTTGAAAATCCCTGCTCTATTGGGATCACTGACAGAATATCGACAACAGTAACTATCGACCTACAGAAATACTGTGACAAAAATATCGTTGTGAAAAATATCGACCTCCTTTATAATGCTCAGTACAAAAATATCGAAAAAATATATATTTGTTAAAAATATCAAAGTAGGAAATATTGTATTTTTATATGTATAAAAAATAATGTAAAATAAATGAAATAATACATTTAACTTTTAAAAAAAATACATTTATTTGTATATTTTAACAATTATAAGTAATAAATTCAATATAAAAATAAATTAAACATTCATATTTAAAATGTAATATATAAATATGTTTACTTAAAAATAATTAATAAATAATCATTTTAATTAATTATAAAAATTAGAAATACAACATAAAGATAAACAAATATATATTATAATTTAAATTATTAAAATATGTAATATTTTTTAAACCTACATTTTACACTACATTGACTGCAGTAGGGAAAGTGTTGGATAGTGAAGAAGAAAAAATTACTATTCCCACTCCAGCTAGTGCAACAGTAAGGGAAAGTGTTGGATAGCGGAGGGAAATAATTTACTATTCCCACTCCAATAAGTGCAACAATAGGGAAAGTGTTGGACAGCGGAGGGGAATAAATTCCTATTCCCACTCCAACAAGTGCAACAGTAGGGAAAGTGTTGGATAGCCGAGGGATAAACATTAATATTCCCACTGCATGTAGTGCAACAGTAGGGAAACGGTTGGATAGCGGAGGGGTAAAAATTACAATTCCCACTCCAGTGAGTGCCACAGTATGGAAAGTGTTGGATAGTGGAGGGGAATAATTTACTATTCCCACTCCAATGAGTGCAACAGTAGGGAAAGGGTTGGATAGCAGAGGGGATAAAATTACTATTCCCACTCCAAACAGTGCAACAGTAGGGAAAGTGTTGCATAGCGTAGGGGTAAGAATTACTATTCCCACTTCAGCGGGTGCAACAGTAGGGAAAGTGTTGGATAGCGTAGGGGTAACAATTACTATTCCCACTCCAGGGAGTTCAACAGTAGGGAAAGTGTTGGATAGCATAGGGGTAAAAATTAGTATTCCCACTCCAGTAAGTGCAACAGAAGGGAAAGTGTTGGATAGTGTAGGGGGATAAATTACTATTCCCACTCTTGTGAATGCAGCAATAGGGAAAGAGTTGGATAGCAAAGGGGTAACAGTAGGGAAAGTGTTGCATAGCGTAGGGGTAAGAATTACTATTCCCACTTCAGCGGGTGCAACAGTAGGGAAAGTGTTGGATAGCGTAGGGGGTAAAAATTACTATTTCCACTCCAGGGAGTTCAACAGTAGGGAAAGTGTTGGATAGCATAGGGGTAAAAATTAGTATTCCCACTCCAGTGAGTGCAACAGAAGGGAAAGTGTTGGATAGTGTAGGGGGATAAATTACTATTCCCACTCTTGTGAATGCAGCAATAGGGAAAGAGTTGGATAGCAAAGGGGTAGAAATT
Source organism: Triturus cristatus (assembly GCF_964204655.1). NCBI lineage: Eukaryota > Metazoa > Chordata > Amphibia > Caudata > Salamandridae > Triturus > Triturus cristatus. Next base: position 203,184,043 of record NC_140593.1, read on the forward strand.
ACAATTCACACTTAAGAAAATTCTAATTTAAAATCAAACAAAATATCAACTACTATACAAAAAAGCCAAAAACAAAACATATATAATATAATGATTTACAAAACATAGAAACATATTATAATGTAGAAAAAATATAAAATGTACATAAAAAGATTACTTTTTCCATTTCAACACAAAACTTACAAATCAATTAATATTTTGTATTAGAAATTATTTTTAATCTAAAATAAGAAATTATTACATAAATGTAATATTTCTTTTCCTACCCTATAACACCACACAATTTACAACACACATCTAAATAAAATAAAAAAATTGTACCTCCATGATTAACACAATTAATTATCGATTTAAAAAATATTAATTAAAAAACATATTTAAAAAGGTAAATATTATTGTACTAACCAGACATTACAACTATAGAACATAAATCCCCAAACAAAACAATAAGCAATTACCAAAAATATTTATCAATTAATAAATGACTATTAATGATCAAGTAATGATTAATTGATGTAAATTAAATTAATTTCCACCATCCAGCCCAATTAACACCAAAACACACACCTACAAAAATGTACACAATTTCCATAACTCATTTGACATTAATAAATGAATGCGACTTCCAAGAGATCTGCCTGTCATGCCGTGCACCTGCCAATAACTCGTCGGTGCCAGCCATGGCGGCAGAAGCCACAAATATCAGTGAAATCCAAATCCAAGTCAGGAAGGAGGCGGCACACAAATTCATATTTTTATTGGAGCAAAAACAACGTGTTTCGGCCGGAACGGCCTTTGTCGAGTTACAAAACACTCGTCATGGACACCATAAAATGCCGCTTACGTGAACATCTAAATGGAAAACAATCCTATGCTCCATATTATGCTCGTAATCACAAAACATAAATTGTTATGCGTATATAGACCTTAAAATAATTATCCAATTATATACATAAATAATGACAAGCCGATACGGCATGTTGCACAAATTCATTGCATTAATCCTCCCAGCCGAATATCAACGCTCACAGGAGCCGTCCATAAACAAAGAAGAAAAACCTTACTCATTGGCTCTCAGCAAAGTTGCAATTCCAGTTAAACTTCAAAAACATAAAAGTAATGTGTCCAACAGTAAAACAATCAATAAATGCATCATGATACATGCACATATTAGAAATCAGATTTTCATTGATCAATTTATATCCAGATAAGATCACAATAGATTGAATTGGACCAAATTCATTCCAATGCATATTCTACGTTTGGCTTATGCCGAGAAGAGTGGCTGATTCATAAAAATAAATGACAGCAACCAAGCCAACCAATCTAAAAATCATATTCTGAGCACAGATCTAATACAACATAGAACATACTTTGCAGACAGCATATTCTGCGGCAATTAATCAAGGGCCACAGTGTGTCTTCACAGAATGGATGATACCTTGACATGGCAACATATAGAGAAATAAGTTGTCATACATCAGTTCGTAAACTGTCAATAGTATATTCTCAGTAATGTGTACCATACAATAGGATATTGAAAAAAGGTAACAAATTAATATCAATGAACAACAAATCATGAATTAATATTTACTTCCCACCATTTACCACTATAAACACAACTCAAACATCAAAATTAATACACAATTGGTATATTTAACATTTTATTAATTAATTAGCATCAATTAACAAATAATTAAATAAATAAAAATAAATGACCTCCCACCATATTCCCCTATAAATGCCACCACCAATTTCGTAAAACATGACACAATTAACATAATTAATTAACAATTAATTAATTAATTAATTAATATGAACAATTAAAATATAAATACTTATTAATACAGTACTTCACACAATTAACACTATAAAATAAAAATCAATAAAGATAATATAAAAACTATTAATAAATATATTAGATGAATTTACTTCCCACCCTACTCCCCACCCACTACCCGCTCTCAAAAATATGAAACAATTAAGATAATTACCAATTCATTAATAGTATTTAATAGCAAATTAATGAATAATTAAAAATACATTAGTTCCTACTATTAACAATATAAAATATTAAATAAATAAATATTAATTATTAAACAATATTGATAATGTAATTATAATTAAATTACTTCCCACCCTATTCCCCTATAAACCCACAACCCGCTCCTAAACAATTAGATGCAATTAACATAATTGCCAATTTATTAATCAATGAACATTAAAAGCCAATTACTGATTAATTGATAATAAACTAATTACCATAATTAATACTATAACATAAAAATTCAATAAATACTAATAAATAAAAATTAAAATCAAATTTATTATAATTAAATTACTTCCGACCTTATTCCCCTATAAACCACAACCCACTATGGAACTAAAACGCAAAATGTAATTGAAATAAAATGACATCGTCCGCCCTTCATCGCAACGGTGGGCGCATCTCGCATTTTTTACATTGCGGCGGGTGGTGCTGCAAGCAGCACCCGCCGCAAGGTAAAAAATGCATGTTGTGCATTTGAATGCATAACGTGACAGGCACTGTGCAGTGCCTGCCACCTTGTGTATGCAAATGCTGGGGGGTACCATAGGTACCCCACATGTGCACTCCCCACCCCCAACACCTTGGGGGCCCGCTACGGGCCCCCAACAGCAAAGTCTGTGAGCCTTTCCATGGCGGCAATGCCGCCATGGAAAGGTGACTGACTGCCTGCATCTTAATATGGATGGTGGTGTCTTGCAGACACCGCCACCATATTAAACACTTTTTTCGCCCGGTCGACGAGTCGACTGTCGGAAAACCAGCAGATGGTCTTTCCGTCTGCCGGGGTCCCCCCAGCTATCGTAATGTGGCGGGGGAAATGGGAGGCGGGCAGTGAATGTTGGCAGGCGGATCGCCACTGACATGCGGGCAGTGGCAATTCGCCAGCCAACATAATCAAGCCCTATATTTTTGCAAATGATATTAATGACTTGGATATTTTGAAAACGATATTTCTTGCCTTAAACTTGATATTATTGACCATGATTTTCTTGCAACCAATATTTCTGTATCCCGATATTTTGCACTCGATATTAGTACAAGTCTACATTTCCTACTTGATATTCTGACTGTTGACCGTTATATTTGATAGTCATGTTTGGGCAGAAATAAATTCCGCGCTACTCTTTACTAATGCGTCCCTTATTGACGGTGCTTGTCTGAATGTAATAGATGGTTGTTCCTGGAGGATTTGATTCAATGTGATGTCAGTTATAACAATTGGCTATTGAGAGTTAATGATGCATCTTATTAGCTTCTCTTGCATACTGAATGTTGTGATCAATCTAATTTCCTGTGTATTTTCCTCAGCTGGACTAATGAGGGGAGTGGAGGTTATAACACTATCAGCTTTAGATATAAAGCAAGCCTCTCTAGTATGCAAATTTGCTTTGGAAGGGGCATTCTGTAAATCAGAGTGTTTGTACCCAAGGGCGATAAAGCTTTGAACTGCTTCCTGTTGGCATTGTTCAAGGTCTATGTCAGAGCTACAGGTGCAATGTATTCTTATATATATGTTGAAGTAGATGCCTGCCACACTTTTCTTTCAGGGTTGTGAGCAAGAATGTGAAAATAGGTTTGGGTATCAAGGTTATTAACAGAAGCAGGACCATAGGTGCAACACGAGCTGCTACCGCACGGGATATTTGAAGTTCTAACTCACTCCATTGGTGATACCAAATACCTCATACACTATTATTCCCTGCACATGATCTACAAGAAAATTGGGCAATGTGGGTAGTGGGATTCTGGCCTCTTGCAGGTACTGGATGAAATACACATGGTCAGCATTACTCTAAAGAAACAAGAAGTCAATGGAGGCAGCCATCTTAGTTCCATTAGAACTGCAAATCCAATGCTGCACCGTAATGCAGACAAATGTGGATCCCACTATATAAAGGAGTTTCATGCTCTTTGGTTGTCTTGACGTGCTAGGAGGCCTTCAAGTGAGAACACCCTATTTCTTGGTCCTCATCTGAAGACCCTCTTCTGAAGTGTGACAGAATCAGGAGCTAAATGGGTTACCCACTTAGAGTACTATGGATAATTTAGTCACATGATTGGCCAATGTGGTATCCTGTTACAACATCATTGAGATTTCTTTGTTTCTTCATGCCAGAGTGAGTCAGGTTAGCATCCTAATTCCATGATAGCATGATAGCCCTGGCCAGATGCTCTAGAACAAGTTAAATTGTGTATAGGACATTGACTTAGTGCTCTGTATTTATACTCTTTTCTAACCCACCATTCATGTAAACTGTCAGAAACAGCAACACGTTTCCACACTTATGATTTTTGCCATTAGTTGAGCATTTTTGTTCGTGTTTTTTTCTTTCTCAAATACATTCAGAGACATTATAGGTGAGTAATCAGTTGCTGTTGGTTGCAATTCAGGGTGAAATGTCTCATCCAGTGCTGTTTTTTTGGTTTCTTTGTTCTCTAATCACATGCCTTGTATTCAAGCCTCAACCGACTCTTTACCCCACGGGTCCTTTTAGTTGTTATGCTGTGTTTTTGAATCCTGGAGTAAATAATACCATGGTCTCCTAAGATTTTGTGTATTAATGGAATGTTCAGAACCATTCCTGTGCAGTGGTGGCCTATGCAAGTAAGTGTATTGTGGCGGTGGGTGTGGGGCAGGAATGGAGAGGATGAAAGTGACAAACTACGGGATAGGGAAAGTAAAATAAATAAATAAACCCACTTACCTTGTGCTCCGGCAAGCGCAAGGTGAGTGTTTTTATTTATTCATTTTTATTTGACTTGCTGTTGGACTTGGTCCTTTTTGAAGGGTCATCTCTGAACTGTTTGCCTTCCTCCTAGCCTTTTTTCTGACATTGTGTTGGTGTTTCCAGGACTCTGGGCACTTTAGCACTGCTGTTCAGTGTAAAGTGCGTGAGCTCTCTGTGGTAAACATGGTAAGATTGGTCTACACCTGTTTGGCATATTTAATTTACCTGTCAGTCCCTTGTAAAGTGGTATCTCAGATACCCGGGGCCGGTAAATTTAATGCTACTGGTGGGCTTGCAGCGCTGATTGTGCCACCCACCAAAGTAGCCTTTCCAACCTGTCTCAGGCCTCTGCCAGTGCAGGGCCTGTGCACACAGTGTTACTGTCGTTATGACATGGCACCTAAAGTGTGTGCCATGTCTGTGACCCCCCCTATTACTGCATGTCAGTCACCCCTAAGGTAGGCCCTAGCTAGCCCTATGACCAGAGTGCATTGTAGGTAAAAGGTAGGACCTATTCCTTAAGTTTGTGACATATCCTGGTAGTGACAAACCACCATTTTGGTTTATCACTGCTGTGTGGCTGCCCTCTCATAGGAATGCATTGGGGATTACCTGATAAGTGTTTCAGTGGTAATTCCTGATATGAGAGGAGCAGCGTGGTCAAGTTTAGTATGGTTGGAAAAGTAATATTAAATACTGTGCAATGGTGTGCGCAGATTTATTATCACTATTTTAGAAATGCCACTTCTAGAAGTTTGCATTTCTGTGTGCTATGTGTCTGCCTGTCGGATGTGGATTGCATGTCTGGCAATGGAGTGACAGGGGCTGGTGAGGTGTGTGTGGCTCCAGGGAGGGCAGGGTGTGTCAGAGCTAGGCTGAATGGGAGATCTGCATTTGGAGTAGTGGGAGGAGTAGTCCCCTAACCCTGAATAGGTCTGTGCCTGCCTGGGTGAATGTTGGCTCTGACCCCCTGTGGGTTGTCTGATGACGAGCCCCCACCTGACAACAGGGAAGAGGAGCCCTGTAAACGGAGTGCTCCAAAAAAAACAGAACCAGCTCAGGCTGGATTTCCCCAAGCCCTGTGCCAGGGCAGACGAAGAAAATGTTGTATAAATACTTGGGCTGTGACTCCATGAAAAGGTTGCGCTTCCTTGGGCTGCTTGGGGGTCTTGCTGCTGCTGGGCCCCAGGAAGAACCGCCACAAGGGACTGCCTTCCTGCTAGAGGGCCCTGTGAGCTGGCCTGCCTGGGCCCAGCCTAGTGCCCCTGAAACTCTGATTATAGCACCTTGTGAGTGTTGCACCTGTTTCTGGCTGCGCCAGGATGGGAGGAGCGTTGGAGTCCGGCAGCGCTGGGCTGCGAAGTGCCTGAGAGGGAACCCCAGCTTGGGGATCCCCCCTGACTGCAGGAGTGAAGCGGGAGCCCACCCCGCTGTTGTGTGCCTGGCATGTTGCACTGCACCAAGGGAATCCTGGCGTGAGGACTCCCCTGCCCTGCATAGGGAAAGCGGGAGCCCACCCCGCACTTGAGGAGAAACAGAGCGAGAGCCCACCCCGCGTCTGTACACTGTCTGTGGAGCGGGAGCCCACCCCGTAATTTTGTGGGGGGTTTTCGGCGGGAGCCCACCCCGCACTTTGCCCTGGAGAAAGGAGCCACCGAAAGGCACCACTGCAGCCCGGAAGTCAGGCAGTGCCTAGTTGGGGGCGTGGCTGGCAAGAAGAGAGGAAGTCAGGCTGAGGAAAGCGAGGCTCCTGTGTGCCGGTGGGAGCCCAGCGTGTCGCCGCAGAGTCTACATCCGGCGGGAGCCCACCCCGCCTTTGTGGGTGCTGCAGAGAGAGCTGGTAACACGGCTGGAGCGGTAGACAGGCAGCACTGCACCTGATTCGAGGCGGGGCTCCCATGTGGTGAGGAGAGCCCCGCATGCAGCCTAGATCATGACAGAGCCTTGTAGGCTCACTAGAAAATGAGGAGCCAATCCCCGAAGGTGCCCCAGTGAGTGGGGCTCTTTGTTCTATGGCGGGTGCTTATTTGGGGGCATCGGAGTCCTGTGAAGAGGAGCCCCGGGAAGGAGGGGCTCCTGAAGCACCGTGAGTGCTGATCGCTTTTTGTTGAGCATTACGGTGGGGAAAGGAGGCACAAGGAGGAGCCCCGTGAAACGGGGCTCCCCAGGCACGGTGAGTGACAGTGCTTGTTGGTCCAGCTGCACCACCTGTTGAAGGGCAGCTGCAACGTTGGGGGCAATTTTGTGAGCAGAGTCCCCGAGTGGAGCTTCTCCAGGCACAGTGGTGCCAGCGCTATTTTCCTCAGCTGCACCGCGAGGGACAGTTCTTTTTGGTGAGAAGAAAGGGGTGAGATGCACCCCTCTGCCTTCAGTGCCTGACGCACATCTTTTCCGCTGCATTGGCAGCCAGAGGGCCATTGGGAAGGTCCTATCATTTAGAGCCCTGACATTTTGGACAGAGGGTCTTTGAGCCCCCAGTGAAATGCCTGTAGGCCTGGGGTCATTTTTATGGTGAGGCCTAATGAGAGGTATAATATATGATTGTGTGCATAATGTGTTAATGCTTGTGAGTTATGCACAACGTGGTGATGCCTAATGCAAATGTCATGCCTACAGATATTGCATAATGTGTTTATGCTATGAAGTTTATGCATAATGTGTTTTATGCCAAAGTGATGCAGACATAATGTGTTTATGTTGCAGGTAATACTGCTAAGTACAGTATGGTACCAGTGGTTACTGGTTGTATTTTATATGTGCTACTAGTGCTTTCTAAAGGTTCTGACAGTGCCCCGATTGTCCCTGTCCTGTAAATAATCCGCTGTAAAATATTGCCTAGTGCCAGTTGGCACAGTGTATATTTGTGATTATGATTCTAAGGTGTTTTTGATAATACAAAGGCCATTTTTAATATAAACTTGTGTGGAGTTTCTTTTGTGGTGTGCCTAGTTTGTTGCTGCTGTGTGTGTGTCGCGCAAACGCTTTACACATTGCCTCTGGGATGAGCCTGACTGCTTGTGCCAAGCTACCAAGGGGGTGAGCAGGGGTTATCTTCAGCGTGTAACTCCCTTGTTCTGACTAGAGTGGTGGTTTCTGCCTGGCTTAGGGGCATGCCCTAGCCAACCAGAAATCCAATTTCTAACACTTGCCCTATCCTGTAGTTTGTCACTTACACCCCCCAACTCTGCCCCCCTCTCTTGCCCCACCGCCCTACCACCTCACCGCGTTTACCTGCATAGGCCGACACTTTTCCTGTGATGTTCCAAATCTTCTAATAAAATGGTCCAGCAGGCCTAGTGGATATCTCTGGAGCAACCCCAACCCTTAGACTTGTATGCTCTACAGCATAAATGCCCAAAATTGAAGCAAAATCTGGAAGGTATCTCAGTACTCACACAAATGCATGAGAGGGAAAATGGTTGACACATACATTACACATGCAGATTATAGTAACAGACAAAATGGCTGCCAGGTCTCACAGGTAATACCATTGCTGAAAAATTGTTTGCACCTCACATATGAGCACTTATCAATAGAGTATCTTGATTAATTTTGAGCCATATGTCCATGTGCCTGAAAAAAGTGTTGTAAGAAATGCCAAGTATATGCCTTTTGTTCTGTCTCTTTTGTCATCACTTTCTGGAGATCTATTTCTTTGACTCAGATCTTTAGATAAGAAGTGAAAAGTTAATCTTCAGATTGTAATATTTGTGATAACGTATTTGATAAGGGGCCACACGTACAAAAATGTATAATTGCGGTTCCCTAATTGCGATTCTAACTGAATTGCAATTAGGGAATTGCAATTCCTGATGTATGAAAACATACATTATTCAAATAGTAGTTCCTAGTGTGTAGACCTTCCCCATGAATATTGATCAGGTAGGTCGCAGCAGACCACCATGTCTGTGATTTCTTTTTAATAAAACAATTTTCTCTTTTTTAATGCAGTCCAGTGTCCTTAAAGGAAAATTGGATGTGTTTAATAAAAAAAAATCAACTTTGAAGCCACTGCTGCTCTTAAAAGTATTTGTTTCCATTTATAAATGGAAAGGAGTCCCATTGGGACCCGTCCAATTTGCCAATGGGCTACCACGTCCTTTATGGAGTCGCTAAAGTATTAATGTTTTACGACTCAAATTTGGTTGCAAAATATTAATACATCCCTTTCAGATTTGGAATTTCGGAGGAACGCCTAAAACACATCCCTTCCGAATACTGAATTGCAAACACAAATTGAGATTCGGTAGCATGTTACTGAATCGCTATTTGAGCTTTGAACATATATAAAAGCATTTTTGCAGATGGAAACATTCTGATACGAACTTTTCCAACCACAAAAATGTATATATGGCCTCATGTTGCTTTTTGATATATTATGTAACTCAGACTAACAGCACAGGCAGTAAAAGTGTCCAGACATAGAGGATACATTTGAGGAGTGCCCAAACGTTCTGCAGGCTCCCAGACTGTAGCACCCATGGCAAAAAAAATGTAGATAATTTGAAAAGAATGCAATTAATTTCTTAGAGGAATAGAATGTTGTATTGCTAGAAAATAATGAAATAAAAACATTTGAATGTAATGCTGAAATCTTTCTTCTTGCATAATGGTCTCCCGTGTTAAACTCATACACTGTGCATTTCTGGATCAAAAGGCCACCCTGCCAACTTAAAGTGGGTGCTGCAATCTTACCTGTTACACTGGGCATTTCCACTTTGCTCCTTATTAAGTGTTTTGCCTGGCACTGAAATTGCGCCCCCTCCCACCTATCTCATCTGCACTCCACCCTCTAGCAAGACGTGCTAGGAAGCTGCTCCAAGAGGACATAATAATACAGTATAAGTAAAGAGACAGTATATTAAAATTAGATTAATGCTCTTAATTAAGTGTCATGATAATTACCTGAAGGGCAGCACAAAGAAGAGCATTGATAGCTCCTCGGTTAGAAAAAATCTTATGGGCAACCCAAGGGAAGCATTATGAATCATTTTGTGATTTTTTATGTGCACAGTATTTTAATGCTCCTTCTCTAGAGCTTAAACTGTATCATTAAAGTACCAAACAGAGGAATCCAGTGACTCCTAACCAGGATTTCTGCACTTTTAATTCTCTGGTTCTCTGTGAAGAATCACTTGAGCTAAGACTTTTGCACATCGCACTTTATATGAACAAAACTCACTTTGCACAAAATGCACTTTAATTGTTAGGAAATGTGTATGGGTTTCCCTGCCCTGGTTGGGTGGGATAGGGAATGTTGCACTTTCATATATATTGGCACTTTTTGCACAAAACTGTATAATGTTTTATTATAATGAACCCCGCTGTCTTTATGAAATTACAATGTATCTAATTTATTTCTCTTCACTAAAAAAAACTGAAAATGCCTGATGTTGAAATCAACATTACCTGCAGCAATGTAGTCTTCCATGTACACAGTGTGTCTTTACAAGCTCAGAACTGCAACAATTTGCAAGCATGTGCTACACGTGTAGCTTTCTAATTCACTAATATGGCCGCGTTTATATTTGTGTCTGTGTCTATTTTCTGTCCCTGTCCGACCCTATGTGCAGCAGGTGTCTTAACCCTGTAAGATAGTTTAAAATGCTGCCTCTTTGTGGCCGTTCAAGTAAGCTAGAACATATTTACTGACATATTTGTTCTTGTTGTCAATTTCTTTGTCGCAGATTAGTTTTTTTATAAATGCAGAAATTGACTGTCAGATTCTCCTGTTCAAGCTGCGCCCCGAGAGACTCCACCCCTTTCCTCTGCACACCCTGACACCCAATTTATGAGTTCCTGGAGAAAATGATTTCTAATTCCAGTACCGACCTCGAACCTTCATGTGAAACACGTTTGCTTCTTCTGTAGGGTAAGAGGCATAGGTTAATGCAGTGCGTGAAATTAACTTCTTCAGATCGCCTACCAAGCTTACGACCTGTGGTACAAATTAAAGGTAATTTGTTAACAGTACCATCAAACTGCACAGATCTTTTTGGGCTGAAAAGGCAGAAAATGCCGAGTCCAGCCGTCCCTCTCGGGATATACCGACTGTTTTGGTTTTAGCGTGCAACTCTACTCTACGATGTCCTTTTCGAACTATTAATAAGAAGTGTTTTGTAAGACCTGAATCACGAGTTCAAATCAGACGATTCACGCCTTCTCGTGCTTCAAAATAAACCATTTACTTCCATTTTCCTACTAAGTGTGTTTTCAACCTAGTCTCTGCTCTGGAGTTCCCGGGAAAGCCGACGTGTCCCTCCGCCGGCCAGGTCTGAGTTGCCTTGTTGATGGATTTCACCTACGGGTAGAAGGAGACGAGATTCTCCCTGTGACAGCATGAGGTGGATGCAGTCACGCCGCCGGTCGGGGTGCGCCTCGGGGGGTGGCCCGAGGCGCACCGCACTGCAGGTGCGTCTCCGGTAGGCAGAGCCGGAGGCCGAGGGATACCTCTGCCGGCCGATGCTCCGAGGAGCCAGGCAAAGAGAAGAAGCAGCAGAGCGCAGGCGTGACGTCAGCCAGTGCTGGCGAGTGATGGGGGAGGGAGGGGGAGACACTGACACAAACACAGCGGATCTTCGCCCGGCTCAGGAGGCGCGAGCTGCGCCGGCTGCATCTGCAAGGACGGGGTTAGCTCCAGGGGGAGTGAGGGTCAACACCGCGCACTGTCAGGGAGCAGCGCAGACCCTGCCAACTTCAGGTGAGAGGGGCCGTGGGCGCGCACCTGGGACACCCTGTGCTCGGAATGAGTGTTCTTGCAACAGATTCATTGTAGCCCATGTCAGCGGCAGTGCCCGAGTCTAGTGTGTCCAAGGCTAGCCCAGTGCGGCAATACCTGTCCGTATGCGCCGAGCGCGCATCGCCTCCCGTGGGGCTGCGTGCATAGGCAGACGTAAACAACAGGTACTGTGGGCTTCTGCTCGCCCTGGCCCAGCAGCCCTCCTGTCTTCTCACACGCCACTGCTTGTTACGGTGTCAACTCACGGCTGACAGATTGGTGAGGTGCAACGAGAGAATGAATGAAAAGGGTGTTTACTGGTGTTTCTGAGAACCCGACGAGCGTTGGTTTGACAGCTGTCATTGCAACATGCAGATACAATGTGCAGATAAAATGTGGTTCCGTGGAATAATGAACAGTCTCGACAGAGAGCCTTTTGGTTTTGTGTCTTGGAGTCAAAGATTTTCCACCACAGTTTGTGCCTAAGGCGTGCTCCTAGCCTTTTCTTGAAAGGAGGTGGGAGGTGCTGTACATTAAGACCCTGCTGCCTTCTTTTACTGGGTGTTTATGAATGGTCACATGACAAGCATGCTCAAATATTGCTTACTGTAATATCGAGTGACATTTTGCTTTCTTCTGGCGGGCCCTGTAACGGGGTATCACCGTGCACCTCGAGATCTGGTGCCATTCAACTTTTTCTGCGCATGGGTATGGCAGTTCTGAATTGTGGCATGCATCGTTGTTCAAAGGAGACAGCGAGCGGCGTTGCAGCTGTATACTGTTCACATGACAGTCAGTCTTCTGACGCCGACGGCTGCCTGCTTCTCCAGAGAGAGGCGGCGGGCCATTAGGGGAATGCTCGGCAGAGGGAAGTGGAAATGCATCAAACTTCAAATGAATGCACTTGACGCGATGTTTCTTTTCGCACCAGCGAGAAAGCAAAGTAAAAAAAAATGCTTCGCTCGGCTCAAATGCAGTGTCACAAGGTAAGCGCAGTCGGAGATGCTAACAAGCGTAGGTGGTCGTGTCATTCTAAGTTACAGTAGCCAATGAAGCAGCACGCGCAGATAAAAGACACCTCTCCCTCTGCAGAATGAGGGACCACATTTGTGCTCAGTCGGAGCTCTGCAGCAAACAGTGGGTCGTTGCTTGTTGCTTATTCATTTAAAGTATTTCACGTGCATTTGGCAGTGTAATGACAGTTCTGGCACTGTGTTCTTTTTCCTTCTGTACAGTGCTCCAGTATCTACAGGTTAGGTACTTCTCACCCAACAAACAATATAAACCAGCAGGGGAAGAGTTAGTGACCAGAAAAAGTGAATGAAGTCACCACTTTATTTAAGAAGCAGGAAATCATGTTGTTTCCATCACTGACAGTACCCATAGAGTGTTCATTTTGAACATCAAGTCCAAAATAGGCTCAGGCACTCTGTAGAGAGACCAGTGATGATTGCGGGTTGAGAGTTTTAAACATAAACCTATGCTCAGGGCCGGCTTTAGGGCGACCGGTGCGGCTGCACTGGGTGCTGACCTGTAGAGGGGGGTGCTGAGCTCAGGGGATGCGCTGTGTTTAGCAATAACTTACAATTGGAGAGATGAGGGGCGCTTTTGCCCAGTGGTAGTGAGAGAATCCGAGGAGGAGGTCATGGGGTGGGGGTGCCAAAAATGATTGTCGCACCTGGTGCCACCAGCACTAAAGGCAGCCCTACCTATTATGTTCATAGGCTGTGGAGAACCTGAGGCGCTACCAAGCAGGGAACAGGGGGGCACCCTTTCCTCTGGTAGTAAAACAGCCATATTTGTGGCCCTGTGGGCCTCTCAAACTCCTGAGCATTGTCGGCACTGCACCGTATGCACTAGGCTACACCTGCACCCATGGGTCACCAGGACACGCTGAGGCCTCCATACACATCTAGACTAAATGCAGAGAAGCGTCCTCCCTCTCCTACATGGCAAACACATTGGCGAGCTTACCCACAAATAACTCTGATTGTCTTAAATTTGCCATTAAGGGGTGAGAATTATCCCATTTACGATGTCCATTCCCCAGAAGAGCCTTTCCGCATGAACCAGGACCCCCTCATTCGGAAACACTCTGAAAACATAGCCATCGCTCCTATCCCCGGAATCTTGTCGAAGGCCAGAAGCTGTCAGCATCTAACTAGCCCTGTATCTTTGTCAGAGTCGTCAGTGGATGTTGCTATCATTAGTGCAGCGGGTGCAGTGGTTCCAAGGCCCAGCAACGTGGGCAATTACTCATCCTATGTGTTGCTGCCTTATATCACTCAACAAGGAATGGAAGTGGATTTCCATTGTTTGCATTAATGCCCATGACACTACTGCTTCAACTCAGAGAGTTGCGCCTACAGAATGTTCTGTTCCCAGTCTGTACAGTGCACATCACTTGAAACATAAACACTTGCTATAAACTATGTGGATACTGTCTGAAGAGTTCCTAGCTTTCCTATTCATTTCCTATGTACCCATATGGGAGTCCAGGCACTACTGTCATGAATTGTACAATATGCTAACCACTATCAGAGCTTGTTGATCTCAAATACTTACATTGCAAATAAATAACTTTGGAAATAAATAAATAAATAACTAAAACTTAAAAATAAAATCGGTTTAGGGGCTCATTATTATTCTCAGGAGCACAGCACTGGCACTGTTCTATGTAGTATTTGCTAACTAGCAAGTCTTCTTAGTTTTTATTGCAGATTATTCCTCTTTCGTCCACCACTCTTTACTTAGGGGTCCATTTGGATGGAGGGCGGATTCCCTCCGCCGGGCGGGCGGTTGCAACTCCCGATTAGCATTGCGGTCGTGACCGCAGCGGTGTGAATTTCCACCCGCCACTTTTCCGCCGGTTGCAGTCCACCCGCTTGCCTGGCGTGCGGAGCTGGACTGCTACAATTGTGGCGGATCAGGGCCAAGCACAGCCGGCATGATTATGATGCCAGCAGTCGCCAGCTTTCAGCGGCGGAGAAACCGCCACGGAAAGGCATGCTGAGAATGTCTCCGGGGGTCCATTGTGGACCCCCAATGTGTTGGGGGGGTGTGTGGGTGCACTGGGTGGGTACCCATGGTACCCCCCTGCATGTTCCTGTACCAGGTGGCAGGCACTGTGCAGTGCCTGCCACATAGTGCAGGGACATGCAGGACATGCTTGTTTGGACATCGCGGCGGTGATGCTGGCAGCACTGCCCGCCACAATGTTAACCGCTGCAATCCGACCACCGTGGTTTTCCCGCGGTCCTGGCGGTTGGAGTGATTTTCCGACCGCCATGATAATAGACCCCTTAATGTTTATTTCTCCCACTTTTTCAGCGTCTTTTTCATCCCTTCTTACACCCTTTCACACTGTTTTCCTATTTTTCTCTTCTTCCTCCTTTTTCCCTTCTCGTCCTTTCTTTTTCTTGTGCTAGGTCAAAGTCTGATGATAAAAAAGAACTCACAATAACCAAAAATGAGTGCCGGTGCCACCCACCGGCAATCATTTACTTACATTAGTAATGTTTGTCTCCTTCCCTCATATTTATGGTGACATTTTTGTTGTGGGGTTTGGCGAGATTCAAGGGCATTTCAACTATGTGCTGCATGTATCCTAGTGTTATCACATTAAGTATTCTGGATTTTCCATGGTCTTTTATGAATATATCAGGACATTAACTCAGGCAAAGATAATTCGGTCTGGCAATACAGACAATGGATGTAAAAGGATATTAGACACATATTTGTTTACATTGTGTCTCATGAGTGTGTTGTGCATATAAACAATCTTCTGGCAGTCTGAACCCCCCTGCAAACTTTCTTGGGATGCCTGTCAATCCATCAATCGATCAATCAAGGTTGGTAAAGCACAGCTACTCACCCACAAGGGTCTCAAGGTGGCAGGGGGAAGGCTGGACAGTTCCGTTGAGTGCTGGGGTCATCTCAAGAGCCAGGTCTTGAGGTACTTCCTGAACAGGAGCAGTGTGGGAGCTTGCCCGAGGTGGAGGGAAAAGTTGTTCCAGGCCTTGGCTGCGGGATAGGAGAAGGACTTTCCTCCCGTTCTGGTCTTGTAGATGTGTGGAAGGGTGGCCAGAGAGAGGTCAACTGATCGGAGGTGGCTTTTGGTTGCGTGAAAGGCGAGGCGGTCATTCAAGTAAGTTGGTCCGGTGTTGTGAAGGGCCTTGAATGCGTGAGTGAGGAGTTTGAAGGTTATTCTTTTTTCAATAGGGAGCCAGAGATTGCGGAGGTGTTGGGTGATGTGGCTGCGACAGGGGATATCATATCTAGGATCAGTCTGGTTGCGGCGTTCTGGACGGTCTGGAGTTTGTGAAGTAGTTTCTTGTTGATTCTGGAGTAAAGAGCATTGTCGTAGTTCAGTCTGCTACTGATGAGAGCATGAATGACAGTTTTTCTTGATTCAGATAGGATCCGTGTGAACGTTTTTTGGAGTATGTGGAAGGTTTTGAAGCAGGCAGAGGATACAGATTTGATCTGGCGGTTCATTGTGAGCGATGAGTCTAGTATGATGCTGAGGTTTCGTGCATGGTCCATCGGGGTGGGGGGGGGGGGTTCAAAGGTTGGGGGCCATCAGGGGTCGTCCCATGTGGAAGGGGTGAAGCCAAGGAGGAGGACTTCTGTTTTCTCAGAGATACATTTCATGCAGCTCTTCTTCATCCATGTGGCGACGGCTTTCATCCCTTCTTGGAAGTTGTGTCTGGGGATGTTGGTTTCTTTGGTGAGGGAGAGGATAAGCTGGGTTCCTGTAGTTTAGAAGTGGCCAATTTACACCTGAGGGGCTGAATAAATGTTAAATTGTCTGTTTAATCACTTACTATGTAAATGAACTCCATTTCTATTAATTGCATGTAAATGTATCATGAAGGTATATTGAAAATCCGGCATGGATCAGGCCCTGCTGCTGAAAGGCTGTACTCCCCTACCTTGGATTCTTACATGTTTTAACAAGGGTAGTGAAATAGCTTAATAGTCAATGGTTCAAACACTAACAACATGTTTTTGAACTATTCTACTCAAGAATGCTATGTTTACCAAACTCAGATGATAGGTTGATAAATCTGTATTTGACTTTATGGCCTCATAAATAATCACAGGCATCTGCAGTGGAAGTACTGAGCCACCCAATGGCCCTATGCTGTCTAAATGTACAGTGGTAAATGGGTTTCCTATCCTGATGTAATAATTGGACATCTGTTATTGGCTACCAGTGGGTGCAGTTCCAGCCCGAAAGTTTTAACTATCATCCTCTGTAATCCTGCAACTCTACCCTCCCAAAGTGCTGTCTAATACAAATGGAACCCTCACGAGTGTTGTTACATGCTTTTTCTAGCCCACATTCTCCCACAGTATCTATCAAGTAACTGTGGATCACTCCTTTAGTGGCTCAGCACTTGATAGGAAAGGCATCATTTAGGGGTCATCACGGGATGGTACTGAGAATCAGGGTTCCTTTCCCTCTCATATCAATTATCGGAGTCTGTGAGAATCGTAAGTTGTGTATTCGTTTTTTGTGAATTGTATGATTTTTGTAAACCTTGTTATGTAAGTTTGTTAGGGTGAAAGACTGTTGAACATTATTTCTTTTGACGTTGTAGATGGTAAAAGAACAGCTGATTTTAATTCCTGCTTTGTCACCAGTGGCATGCATACTTGTACTATCATGTGTAGCATCTCTCATTTCTCTAGCCCCATTTTGTCTCACCCAATACCATGTTTGAGAGTGGGTAATGCTGAAATCCGTTGTCCTGAGAGTAGGCGGGGAATATTTTGTTTCTGACTACAAGAATCCTAACCTGTTGACGTACTCTAATAATTAAAAAAAGTTATAATGAATTTGACTTATTTTGCCCCAAGTCAATCTAAAGGAGTAAAGTGGAGTATATTAACCCCTTCGATGCTGCGCAGATTCCGCCGCTGTGCTGGCGGAATCTTGCGCGGGCGTGGTCATGACGGAATGGTTCCGTCATGAGCACAGCTCAACCGTGGGTCATGACGGAACCATTCCGTCATGAGCACCGAAGGGGTTAACATTATCAGGCTTATTTTCCACTTAGCCACATATTAACTCTACACAAGAATGCTTATTCTTGTCTGTTACGGACATCTTTATCTCAATGTCACCTCTTGAAGTGCAAAGATCAACTGTGATACTTTAAGGGCCAGATGTACGACCCAAAATTGCATGCTCAAATGGATTAGCGATCTGTTTGTGCATGCAAAAACGAATAGGGCCATGTACAATTCCTATTTAGGGAGTCACAATTTATTTGCGAATCGCTAAATAGGAATTGCGACTCGCTATTAGGAAGGGGTGTTTCAAGGGCGTCCCTTTCTAATAGCAACTCTCTACCCCATGTATGAATGTTTTGTGACCACAATTGCAGTTGCAAAACACTCACAATTTACTGCCCTCTTCAAGAGGGTGGTAATGCACTCGCAAATAGGAAGGGGTCCCTATGGGACCCCTTCCCCTTTGCAAATGCAGGGGAAAATATTTTTTAGGGACAGGCAGTGTTCCCAGGGACCACTACCTCTCCTTAAAAAAATTAAACAAAAATGTTTAATTTTCTATTTTTTAAATGCCTCTCATTTTCCTTTAAGGAAAATGGGCTGCATTTAAAAAAAAACTGCTTTATTTAAAAACAGTCCCAGACATGGAGGTCAACTGAGCCCAGCAGGCCACCATCCAATGGAGGGCCAGCCATTCCCAATGGGGTCGCAAATTGCGAGTGCTTCATGAATATTCATGAGGCATGCAATTTACGACCCCATTGGGAATCGCAAACAGTGTCTCAGACACTGTTGTACATGGCATTTTGCGACTCGCAAATTGCAACTCGCAATCAAGCGCAATTGGTGAGTCGCAATTTGTCATGGTCAGACATCTGTCCCTAAGATTCTTATTAACCAAGTTAAATCCTCTTTTTTTCATAAAGAGTGTGAGAAAATGGCAACTCTCATTTTTCACTGCATTTTATTTTTAGTCTTTATACTCCGCAAACTGAGGCACTGCTATCCAGTACGCAGAGTATGTGCTGTCACACCTAAAACATGTACACATTGGCTAATCCTTGACTGACATATCTAACTCTGGTATGAGGACAAGTCAACAAAAGCTATTTACAGTGTAGGTGGTTCAGGCTTTCCTATGAGATATTTAGAGTACAGCTTAAATATTAGTTCTGCTATTTCAGGTTTGAGCAAAGCTGCTAAAATGATTCATCCACAGTTTTCATATTTATTGAACTTGTATGGTCCAATAGTTAACTTGGATTTCTAATAAATATTTAGCAAAACCAACTTTTGGAATGTTACCTTTCCCTTCCGGAACCTCTTGATGGCTAATTTACATTAACTCTTCAGCAGCTACCCAACAAGGGCCTGACCTTAATGACGTCTGGAAACTGCTGCCAGAGCAGAAAAAATGGTAGAGGTGTGTGGGATGTTTTGTAGGAAGGCCATTTAGGGTGAGCTCAGGATCATTATCAATTTTTAAAAGGGTCCAAACATTTGTCAGTAAATATAAGGTGAGATATGGGGAAGGCAAACCCTTATTCCCCCGGCCAGGCTGGCTCCAAACCCGTTGGGGGGGAAGCTATCCCCAGAATCAGTTTTGAGTGTCCACAAAGGAAGGGACTACTTATTTCCTTGCTCACACTTTTGGGTTGATGCACAGGCTATGCATAAGGGAGAACATGAATCCCTATCTTGGATTTGAAGTGTAAGGTGCAGTATTGCATTGCATACAGCAAAGCAAAGAGGAACAGCTAAATAAGTGGGTAGGAATGCCCTTGTCAACCTTTACTAAGCCTGGGCTAAAATTAGTTGACACTGGCATAATTCTTGCAATTTAGAAGATTTTACATTATGCGAACATCCCAGAATAACGCCTTTTTGTGTAATTATGTGCCATTTGTGGTAAAAACTTAGAGCAAAACATGCCTTTCTCGGTCAAAATGTACCACGAACAGCAGAACGCAAGCAGATTTTGTTTGCAATGCTTTGTTTAAATGCATCTTTGTGCCAAAAATTGAGGTAAGAATGCCTTTTGCGATACAAAACAGAGGGAGGTGATGGATTTGCACTTTGCATAATTGTGTGCAATTTTGCCAAAGTTTTGTGTAATTACACAAGAGCAAGTTACCTAAAATTGGAACACTCCTAACATTTACCCCATTGGTTAGGGAGGAGCCCAAAGTCACCTCCAACCATAGCTAGTGCCAACTGTAATTGTGGCTTCCCCAGGCACCAGCCTTTGATTACTTTCTGGACCTGTTGAAGAACTGAAACAGCGACCAAGTCCAAATGAAGACATTTTGACCGGAAAGGGACGAAAAGTATCCGGGTGATGACTGAGCAGACATCTCTGGGAACTTTTCCCACTTGGAGCTTTTCCTCCTAAATCCAACAGCTTCAATGCAATCTCATCCAATGGCTATCCTGCTTCAAGATGACTTCCTTAGATACACTTTGCAAAATTGCCCCAATGAAATACTTTAACTTCCATTTTAGAGACTACATTCCTTTGTTTCCTGTGACCCACGCTCCTTCACGGTCAACACGAAATAGTGCCTAGGTCCCGGTTACCCACAAAAAGTGATTACTGATTGGTGTTTTACTTTTTCGTGGTGCTTTAATCTAAAATATTTCAAAATTCTTCTCTCCCATTCCTCTTATTGGATATTAGTGTCATTTCGGTGTCATTTTCTTTAAAAAGATTAATCTATTTTTATAAATTGGAGTGTCATTTTTTTGTGTTATGTTTTTGACTTTTGACCTATTTTGGTACTTCAAAATGCTTTACACATTTTCTCTAAGTTAAGCCTGTCTGCTCTGTGTCATAGGTACTATGGGTTGAGCCCAGGTGCAAATTACTGAAATCTTTGTCTTGATAGACAAGATAATTACTTTATTACTTGTTTGTGGGCTGCTATCCACCCCAACTAATAGGTTCAGGTTCAAAACAACTTTATTTCGATTCATAACGAATCATAAAAAGCACGTAGACATGAAATACATAATTAAGGGGTACAGTTACATCGGGTTGCAGTCACTGTTAAAATAGAGCAATTAAAATATTTACAATTTTTTTTTTTTAAAAATGCAGAAATCTTTCGATAATTACATCGGGTGTTGTCAAAACTGTTAAGTTAACTATTTTCAGAACGTTTTTTAAGGCGAAAGGCAGCTACCAGGAAGTTAGCGACACTAAACATAGTTAGTGGTGAATCTAACTTTTTTAAGTAAAATAGGGCAGGCTTGATTTGCACGAACCCCTTGTTCTTAAGCAATGGAACAATATACTTTTTCCTGGGCAGATCATATATACCACAGAAGAACATAAAATGAGCAGTGTCCTGCAGAGAAAAACCATCACATTTGCAGGCCGCTAAGTCCTCTGGCTTGGCCCATACCTTCGAGTCATTTAACAGAAAGTGAATCTGGTTAAGTCTTAGTTTGGTTAATAACCAGCGATGTAATGGAATAGACACTACTGTTAAATAAGGTTCAATGGCCGGTGTAGTTTTGGAAATATAATGCTCCCTCACAGTGGGTTTCTCAAGCTCACAGCTCTCCCGCTCCATTTCTCTCACTTGGGAAAAAGTCACTTTGAACCATTCCAGGTCATTCTTAACGATGCAGTCTGGTTTATGGAAGAGATCTGGGCGGCCCAGGGAAGTTAGTGTTTGTTTAATATATGCTAGCCACGGGATATTTTTCATATTGTCCAGAAGTAGGCAGTCTCTCATAATTGTGTGGTTCAGAGTTAAATTGGAGTTCAGCCATGTTTTTAACCACATCAAGATAGGGGATTGTTTGATGGTGTCACTAATGT
Source organism: Triturus cristatus (assembly GCF_964204655.1). Lineage (NCBI taxonomy): Eukaryota > Metazoa > Chordata > Amphibia > Caudata > Salamandridae > Triturus > Triturus cristatus. The sequence goes on from NC_140593.1 coordinate 203,205,387, forward strand.
ACCCCTGGCCTAGTTCCATATGGACAGAAAAGGTGGCTGTGGATTGAGGTAATCCTAAAAGCATACGTAGAAATCTGTTTTCTTCCATCTGTATTGGTTCTATATTGTTGGAATAACCCCAGATGGAAGCCCCGTACCTTACTACTGAGATTGATTTCGCTCTGTAGAGTGCCAGCATTGCTTCCGTTGGCTTTCCACCCAGACGTTTTGAGAAGCCGACAATGGCGGCTGCTGTTCTTTTCATGGCGTTAGTTTTGACGGATATTTGAGGTGCCCATGTGCCCTTATCGTCGTATACTACCCCCAGGTAGGTGAAAGTTCTCACATTAGAAATAGAAGTATTAGCACAGTAGAAGGTCTTCAAGTCCTTATTTTTTCTGCCGCCTACAGCCATAACATGGGACTTGTCTGTGTTGATTTTTAAATCAAGGGAGGTCATAAAGGCATCGAAGGATGTCAATAGTCTTTGTAGCCCAAGAGGAGTACGTGCCACGAGCACCGCGTCGTCCGCGTAAAGGAGGACCGGGGTGGTCAGTCCGCCAAAACGCGGGACGTCGAGTGTTGCCAGCTCCAGTGTGGATTCGAGGTGGTTAATATAGAGTGTAAATAGCATTGGGGCGAGAATACACCCCTGTCGCACCCCTCTGGTAGACTTGAATCCAGCTGTACAAACTCCTTCCGGCGTCATCCTAATGGACGCTTCTAGGTCCCGATGAGCCTCAGCCAGAAAATGAACCAAGGTAGGGTCCATCCCCAGTTCCAGGAGGATGTCCCACAGCCTGGACCTATTCACTAGGTCAAAGGCTGTGGACAAGTCCATGAACCCCAGGTAGATTGATCCGCTGGATGCCACTGTGTATTTGCCTAGGATCAGATGTAAGTTGAGGCACTGGTCCTCCGTCCCTCTCCCCTTACGAAACCCGTATTGGGCATTTGATAAGATGTTATTGCTGGCAGCCCACTCGTCGATCCTTGCCAGTATCACTTTCCCCAAGATTTTGAAAGACGAGTCGATTAGTGAGATGGGGCGGTAGCACCTCGGGTCTCCCCTCTGGCCTTTCTTGAAGATTGGAATGATGGTGGCATGTGACCAGGAGACAGGCAAGCTATGTTTCATGGCGGCATTGAAGACGTTGGTCAAAATGTTAGCCCAGAAAGAGACATTTGCCTTGAACATATCGGCTGGGACGCCATCTGGGCCTGGCGCTTTCTTCCCTACTGTGTTGGTTATGGCTTTTTCAACTTCTTCCATATTAAAGGAGAGTGCTGGCTTAGGGGAGTTAGAATTGAGGATAGTAGGTGTTTCACATATTTGGTCACTCCCATAGATGATTTTAAAATGAGCTAACCAGTCCTCCTCACTGATGTTGGCCTCTAGGGTATCATTAGCTTCTCCAGAAAACAGGGGATTGTTTATAATGGCCCAGAAGCTGGAACTGTCTCTTAAGGTGGCCTTTTCCATTAGTGAGGCCCAGGCATCCTTTTTAAGAACTTCTTTACGTTCATGAATGATATTATAGTATTCTTGTCTTAGTCTGGCAACTTCCTCTCTGTCCCTAGGTGATTTTTTTAGTTCATTCAGGAGGCAAGTGTGTGCTTTCGAGCAGGCTTTGTTAAACCAGCCCTTAGTCGGTCGAGTCTTTTTCCTGGATTTAACTGTAAGTTCGTCAGAAATTAAAGCACACAAAGTATCAAAGGCGGTGATTACATCCTCCCCCTGTTTGGGGTTGTCTTGGCAGATGTCTAATTCATTGCGGGCTTTGCTGCTTAGAGTCTTGAAGAACTCAGTTGGAACTACTTTGGACCACTTCAGCCTTCTACCTTGGTCCGTGGGCCGTACAGCCAGCTCGGGCATTTTGATTGTTCCCTCCTTGAGTAGGCCCGCAGAACTGGCAAGCTCAAGGATGACTGGGTTATGGTCACTGAACGCGGCCACAACTGCGTTGTAAAAGACGACCCAACTTAATAATCCAGGGGAAACAAAGATGTAATCAATGATGGAATCGGAGTTTCTAGCACTGTATGTCATAACCCTTTCACTGTAGGCGTTGAACCCCGGTTCGTAGAGGTCACACGTTTGCAAGGAGGTTTTCTAGTGCCAGTCCTTTAGGGTTGTGTTCAAAGTGTTGGTAATCGCCTGAGGTAGGGCAGTCAGTGTCTTCAATGTGGCAGGAAAGCCTGCAAAGATGTGTGTTGAAATCCCCCATAATTATAATGTGCAACAGAGTGGTTTGGCGTTCTTTAAAATTAATCAGAAAAGACTGTAGAGAACAGAGATACTCAGTAGAGTGTCCGTCTGCTACAGAGTTATAAAAATTTATAAGAATGTATTTGTGACCATTGGCTAAGCTGATCTCTAGACACAAGAAGTTGGGGGAGTTAGTGGTTATTTGTTTAACCGTTCCCGCCAATTGGACAGTAATCAAGATCATAAGGCCCCCTTTGTCCCTTCCACTGAAGGATCCAGTAGCTGGGACAAAGTAAGATGTAAACCCAGGAACCCAGAAATCGCTATTGCAGTCCCAGGTTTCTTGTATGGCTATGATGTCATGTTGGTTCAGAAGGTTCAGCCAAACACTGTCCTCCCTTTTTGAGCGAAGGCCGGCTATGTTCCAGCTTATGAGTTTAGGCCTTCCGCTGGGAACTCCTAGAGGGGGACAGTTCCCTGTAGGTTGTCTGGGCATAGGGGTATTGGTGACTGGGCATCAATTTTGTTCATCCGCCTGAGTCAAGGGCGTGAATCTATTATGCAGGGTTAAAGTGGTATTAAGGGACATTGGAATGTATGTGACCGCCTTATGATTACTCAACCTATTAATCGTGGACCAGCTATAGTCTGGTTCTGGTTGAGAGTTATCGAGATGGGAGGGCAAGCTAGGTGTCCTATCGAATCCCCTGCCTTGGTCGTAACCCACGTTCGAAAAAGGGTGAGGTCTAGGTTTGGGATAGAAAAAGCCCAGGGGTACGGCACGGGGCGCAGCAATTAAGCCCTCTAGGGGTGAAGCATCCCAGAGTAATCTACGGGCCTCTCCCGGAATATTGAAGTTGATTATCAAGCAGTCTCCCTCAGTTGTTTTATTAGTTCGCCCGATCCAGCCCACCCGCCGAACAGAGATAATGGCATTGGAAACTTCATTGTCTCCTGAGCGGCTCGAATTTGCCCAAGACTTAGCCCTGGCTAGCAATTGGGGCGGATGTTCATGTTCACCTGACTTGAGTGGGGGAACATTTACCAAAATGGCTACAAAAGGGGCAGCCTCGGGAGGTAAGTTAATAAAAGGTTGACGAACAGGTTTGGGTGGACTAGGTAGGTTCTGTTGGCCTATAGTAGCAGGAGCAGCAGGCTTATTTGTTACTCCTGTTATACAAGGGATATCTTTCGTGGTAGTTGCTGGTCCAGAGGGCAAGTTGGATGCAGCACTCCAGGCAACTGGGAAATCTTCCCTTGGTCTTTTAGTACCAAAGTTTGGTTGAGGACATTTGGTACCTAGGTCCGCCGGTGTATTACCTTTAAAAACAAAAGTGGCTGGGTCGGCTGTTTTGTGGCATACATTCAGGCGTTCACATTTCCTTAAGATGCCATCGACGCACTGATGTAGGACGTCTATGATGTCTGAGGCTATTTTTGTAAGTGTGGGCTCTATCTTGTCAGTGATTACTTTTTCCACCATGTCTCTGATAGCCTTTTCAAGTGAACCCACTGTGCCCTTTCCTCCCTTGTAATTCTGCGTATTCCTTTTTTTATACTGTCTTTTTGCCTGCTTTGTGCTTGATGTTCTGCATGCGCGGGCTGAGCTAGAAGGTTTGGGGGTAGCCCCATTAGAGTCAGCAGTAGTAGGGTGGAGAGGTAACGCAGACACCTTAGGCGGGGCAATAACAGTTTTTGGTTCAAGGGGTACAGATGTGATACCAGGTTGTGGATGGCTTGTACTCTCCTTGCTGTTCAGCGATGGTTCTCGCCCCAGTTTGCGTTCAGTTCTTGCAATTTCAGTAGTCAACTTCCCCACCTCCAAGGTCAAAAAAGAGAGAATGCTATTAGATTTCCTGGGGGCTTTATCCTTGGGTGTACCACCCACAGTGGGGGAGGGTAGCTTTCTCTTACCCATTTTGAGCCTGAGTCCTGGATCCTGGGCGTAAGGGGGGTGGCCCGTCCCGTCCCTCGTCGCATCCGCGCGCGTCCGCGACGCGGAGGAAGCTGTTCCCTTTTGTGCGCCTCCTGGCGCTTTCCCACAGGAAGAGGAAGCGGTGATGAAGCAGAGCAAGCTGGGAGCTGTAGTCCAGTCACAGCGTCAGGAACCCAGCGGCGCTGCGTGGTTGAGCCTGGCAGGTTGGTGCAGCGTGCAGCATGCAGTGTAGTGCTATGACCCCTCCTGGAGCCGGTGTGCGCTAGCGGTGTACCCCCAACTAATAATAAACCATGTTCTCACATTGGTGTTAAGCTGCGAGTTCCAGAACTTGAGTTTAGCAGTTCCACTTAGTTTTAAAAGTTTAAATATAAAAAAACTCAACTAAATAAAAAGCCAAACTGATTTTCTTTTATTTTCAATTGCCATGAGGTTATTGAGTGTGTGATTTATTATGTATTTCCAAGTCCATTTCTGATTTCAGTCTTTGCTCCTTAAGTGTTTGAAACATGGAGGTGGAACTGTCTGTCATAGAAAGACTTGGAATGACAGACCTAAGAGGCATGTCCAGAAAGGACTGTAGGGGATCAGTGAATCCAAGAAGCAGGATTTCCACAAAGCCATCAGGGCCTGCCAAGAAGCCCACCAGCTATAGATCACATCAGTGAAGGATGAAGACATTGAGGCCACCCAAGTAGAGGAGGTTGAATGGGATAACCTGTTACTAAATGGATTCCCTGGTACACGTTTCAGGACTGGGAGTGGTATGGGATTTGACAACCTCCCATTCTGAACCATCACCCAGATAGTGTACAGTGACAAGCAGTCGGTAGGAAAGCTTCAACCTGAACTGGCAGCTTTAGTCCTGGAGATAAAGAAGCTACAATGGAGGAAAAAAGGCCAGATTGGGACTCATGCTGATCAATGAAGATGGTGGAAGCAATGGTGAGGTTTCTACAGGGGGTGTTAAGCTGCGTATACTGTGATAGGATGCGTCCCCCGTGGGCACTAAAAGAACCCAATGGTGGGTTATTCCATTAATATAAATTTGTTGATATCCACTGTGATATGAAGCAGTATTATTACAAGCAGTTTATGATCATTCTGATTTTTAATTCGATGTACATGTATTATTCAATTCATACATGATCTTGATATATATATATTGTTATACGGCTATTCCATTGACGTTCCAATGCATTTCGGGTAAAGTACCCGTCATCAGGGAACAAAAGCTGTAATTCAATAAAAATAAAATACTACGAGGAGACTGTCCTGAATTCAAACATAAAATAATATATAAAATCCATTATGTTGACGTTCACATCAATGTGATAGTATTCTCTAATTAGCGGTGAAATGTTAAAAAGTAAGAAACTGTAAGTTCCATACCGGAACGTACCGGTCAATGCTGACACGTGCATTCAATAAATACAACTATGTGCTTCTCAAATTTAGATGAACCTGCTCCGAGCGGGTGTGATTGAACTAAATATAGTTTGTGAATTAATCTCAAAGGTTTCCTCGGAGTGGAAAAAACTAAACAATAAACCGGGAGGTGCATGGACATTAAACCGCGTGAACTGATCCACACGTATTTGCGCTATAAAGACTGCATAGATATCCCGTTTAAAAAAAAAGTGCATATTTAAGATTATGAAGGCACACGATACATGATTCGTAGTTGCCAATAGTGTGCCACCAGGTTAAAAAACCGACGGGTGATGAATTGCAAGTGCCAAGCTTGGTGCATGATTAATTAATCCAAGACAAAGGACGCTGCTAAATGCGTCCATATACGAGATTGTGAAGGAGCCTGAAATATAATACGAAACTGTCAAAGGTGTACTCCCAAAGTTAAAATCCCAAGCGAGTGATAAACTTACGAGTGCCGTTGTTTAGTTCGGGGTAGTTGCTTCATGGCGAAAAATGCTGTAACCGAGTGTGCCCGCTAAATGTGTAACAATTATGGAAAATGAACTACATTCTATAACATGAATGGCGGCCATGTTGTCATGGTGTATATGCATGCTATATAGAACAAAATAATCATGATACTAACAATGAATTATTCAATTGAATAGCGAACATAATCCAATAAGTAACATGTAAAAACAGTGTAATGAGGAAAACATAATCTAGAAACAGTTGAATATAAATTTCAAAAATACGCTGTAACCGAGTGTACCAGTTAAATGTGTGGCAATCATAAAAGTAGGACTGCATTCTGTATCATAGATGGTGACCATGTTATCATGTTGTGTGTGTATACTATGTGGAATGAGATAATCAACATAATAATAGTGTAATATTCAAAACACAATCTAGTAACAGTTGAAATTTGAACTTCAAAAAATCGTTAAATGTAAAAACGAGTCAGCCATAGCAATTAGAGATAGCATGAGTATTACATCCGTTCATTCATTCCAAATGGTTTTAAGGTTTCGAGTAGTTTAATCCAAACATTTTCTCTCTGTAGTAGGTGTTTATTGTTGTCACGACCCTCCATTTTTTCTATGACTTCAAAAATATGAAATTTCAGCTGACTGATACTGTGGTGACTTTCAAGAAAATGGCTAGCCACAACTGACTTCATGTTTATAGTGCAAATATTTGATTTATGATTGTTAATTCTGGTTTTTATTTTGCATTCAGTCTTTCCAACGTATATTTGTCCGCAGGGACATTTTAAAAGGTAAATCACATTCATTGTGTCGCATGTGACTGTAACTCTCAATTTTATATTGTTACCTTTTCGTGGATGTGTAATGATAGCCTGAGGTCCAGAAATTATGTAATTGCAATTGTTCCAGTTGTGGCAAGGTACTGTGCATAGATCGTTTGGTCATCTTTGTAGGGTTTTTCAATATTTCTCCCAAGTTTTGGCTTCTCTTACATACAAATATCGGCGGCTCTTTGAATATATTGTTGAACTCATGTTCTTGTGTTAAGCTAGGCCATTGCTGTTTAATGATACGTTTGCACACCTTACTCAAGACTGAGAGGTTAGAAACTATGACAATTCTGTTGCTTTCTTCTTGATCCGATTTTGAGAGTAATTCATTGCGAGTTGACATCGAAGTTTTGCTTGTTCCACTAATTGTGTGGGATAGCCCCTCGAAGTGAATCTTTCTTGCATCTCTTCAATACGTTGAGTAGCTGTGGTTGGATTAGATACAATTCTCTTCACTCTGAGCATTGAGAGTATGGTAAATGTCTTTTCAATGATTCCTGGTGAAAGCTGCCGTAATGCAATGTGTTATTTTGATCAGTGGTTTTCCTATAAATGTCTGTTTCAAATCCGTTGTCAGTCTTAGTGATGTAAACATCCAGGAATGTGACGCATTGTTCTTGTATTTCAAATGTTAACTGAATTCTGTCATTGATGGTATTGAGGTTGTTAGGTGCATCAAGTAAATCTGTTTTTAAGCCGTTCCATAAATGTCATCAATGTACCTTAAAAATAATTTGCTGTGTAAGTTCCATGGAGGCTTGGTTAAGATGTTCTCTTTCTCAAATTTTTCTATGAACAAATTTGAATACGCTGGAGCAGCGCAATTGCCCATGGAAGTCCCCGATAATTGGAGATACCATGACTCTTTCCATTTGAAGTAACTTTGAAAAAGGGTAAACTGTAACAATTCCATCAGTAATACCTGCATGTTGAGATCGAGATCATTGTTAGGGGTGGGCGGAATTTGCGCAATCGCGTTACGCAAATCTCCGCGAAACGGTAAAAAATCTCCGCGAACACGCAGAAATTCCGCGAACACGCGGAATTGCTTGTTCGCGATGCTTTTTCCCTGTTCACAGTTGCTGTTTGCGTGCTCGGGGAGAAATATCTCGCGAACACGCATTTTGAGAACGCGAACAAGAAAAAATTTCGCGAAGTCGCGGAAAGCAGAATTTTGGGTAATTTCGCGTTCTCCGCGGAACGCGAAATTACCGAAATTCCGCAAATTCCGCGAGCGGAACGGAATTTACCGCCCAGGCCTAATCATTGTGCAATAAAGTGTGTTCTATTGCTTCAATTCCCAAATGGTGAGGTATAGAGGTTTATAAAGATTTTACATACATGGTACACATGAAAAGGGGTTCATTATATCAAAGATGATTTGTTGTAATTTCAGCAACAAGTCAGTTGTGTCTTTTACATACGTTTTTATTTTCAAAACACTAGGTTGAAGGTAACGATCCAAAAACTGACTGATAGGTTTATGTATACTACCTATGGTAGACATTATTAGTCTGAATGGTGGATTAGTAGTGTCTTTGTGTATTTTTGGTACCATATAAATTGAAGGACTTTTTGGGTTGTCCTTTATGAGGAATTTTCTTGTCCTATCGTTGATAGTACCGTTTTCCTGTTGCTCTGTTTATAATGGATTTCAAAATGGTTGCAAAGTACTCAGTCAGATTTGTTTCCAACCTTGTGTAGATAGCTTCATCCAAGATGTGTCTGTCAACTTCACTTTCATAATGTGCGCTCTTTAGAACCACTATAGCGCCACCTTTATCAGCCTTCTGGCAGATAATTTTGGGGTTGTTTGCAATTGTTCTAAGGATACCAAATTATTTTTGTGTGAGGTTGCTCCTTTTGTTTCTTTTCAAATAGTTCAATTTGGACAGGTCTTGCTTTACCAAATTTTCGAATATATCTAAACTCTGATGACTGGTTGGTGGCATATAAGAGCTGTGTGGTGCAAGTCCCCAAAGTTGATCTTTCTCTTCGGTACGACGGTTGTAGGAGAGTAGGGTCTGCTATCCTATGGTCACCCCAAATTTTTGCTTTTTGCTTCACTGGTTTTTGACATATTGAGGCTGTGGGCCTGCCAATCAGACCCCCAGCCTGCTGTTCTCTCTACTAAATTTACACTATGCACCCTAGGTGCATAACCAATTGGAAGTGGATCACCCTGTGAGCCCCTGTACCAGTGTACACTAGGTACCCAGGGCATTGGTGTATCTAAGGCCTACCAGGGGCTGAAGCATGTATTATGCCACCCCTGGACTGGCCTAACAAATTTGACACAACTGGCTGATCACTCAGCTGGGGTAAGTTGGTGTAACCACCTCTTACTAAGGTGTAGTATACCTATACCTAACCTTAAATGGGACACATGTTAACCTATAAGTCACTCCTATGGCAGGCCTTAACAATCCTGAAGGCAGAGTGCTTGGTTCCATGTGAGATGGTGCTCTGGCATGAGCTGAGCCTGTCTGCAGTGGTCGGAACAACTTCCTTCTACTGTTTCCAGATATCGTCATACCATATACTCTTAAGTGCATTATGAACCTCGCGGTTAAATGCTAACTTTGGTTTGGCTTTATCAAAACATGTCGAGTAAGGTGTCATACGAATTGGAATACTAACCCCTCGCCAATTCTGGCGACGGGGTTAGCATTCCACCCTTCTAGAGGGACACGACATGTACAGTACCTGAAACCCGGGTAAAATCAGACATAGCCTCAGCTCCACAAAATGGATGCTGCCACCACAGACACAAGTCTGCCCTCCTGCTGCTGGGAGTCCTTCCAGCTTGGGAGGTGTGGACAAAGGGTTTCCTGCCAGGGGAGGTGCGTGCACCACCCCAGACAGGATTTTGTGTATTGGTCAGGTAGGGCTTGAAAGAAACCAGACATGCCTGAGGCTCACAAGGAGCCTCGGTGCATATGCCAGTTCAATCCGGTCCTGGGGCACACCAGTCCCGGGCCTGGGGCGAGCTGGACAAAGGATTGGGGGTGTAACCACCCCCCTTCCTGGTCCCACCCTTAGGGAGGGACCTAGCAGGTAGTCCGGCCCCTAGAATCCGCTTAAAGGTAGGAGCTGTGTCCTAAGACTTCAGACATCCTGGAATCAACTTGAAACTAAGAAGAAGACGGGAACTTCGACGCTCTGCCGCACAGAGGACTGAAGCCAATCTCCCCTGTGGTCAGGGAGTGACCACCTTGCTAACGCAAGCACCATCCAGCGAATCAACATCTGCTTTGCCGCCGCCTCCCACCGGAGCCCGAGCCCAGAGACTGACAAGACCTGGACCTCCAGACCTCTCACTGCCCGATCCACAGTCCCTGAAAAGAGGAGACCCGTGGAGGCACCGAGACACGTGGAGCCAGCCATCTTGAAAAGACCACGAAAAGCTGCAAGCGCAACAACCGAGGCTCCCTCCAAGTTGTGCTTTGGGATCTGAGAAGCCCAACACCCGAGCAGCATCTGCACCAAAGGTGAGCCCTCCAGCATCTCCACGATCTGCGTGGGGCCCTTCTGCATTTTGCCACTCAACGCGCCAAACCGGTTGCTGGCCCGCTGGCTAGTGGCCATCTTGGCGACGAACTTCAAGAAATACACTGCTGGTCTGGTTGCTCCAGACTGGCCCTTGCTCCCCACCAAAGGAGCAGTCCCTCTGACCTTGCTGGTCAGAACCATCAGCTTATTTCGCTTTCCACCACAAATGCTTTTGCCAAGACTTGTTTGCTTCGATCAAGTCGCCGACACCGCCGACAGCGAGAGCCTGCGTGGGACAGCTCGTGAACCGACTCCTGGACGTCGTCGACCTTCAGGGACCACGTGGCTGCAGAGACAAGCTACACCTTTCTTCCTGTTTGCACCCAACATCGCCTGGTACCCACCTGGTGCCACGCTGGTCACTGGCTAGTGACTGTGAACACTGTCCCCTCTGCTTACAGGTCTTCTACATCTCCGATCCACTCTTGGATCCACCGCATCTCTTCCAGACCGACCGCCTGCAGCATCTTTGTCCACAGGCTCCATTGAACAGATAGAAGAAACCCGACGCACTTCGACACCTACGCACCCGCTTCCTGTGGGTGAGGTAAAGCTGGCACTCCGGTGCCCAAGTGTAGAGTATCATCTCTAGTGTCTGTGTTTCCAATCTTGAGTTCATAGTCCATCCGGAAGATCCTTTTTGCAGTAACTTTGTACTTTTTACGCACCCATTGAAAACCTATGGGAGCCCGCGTGTGACTATTTGCTCTGCACACGCAACCCGTGGACCTCCTGGTCACTAACTGAAGTTAGCTCCTTGTAGGCCCAGCGATTCTAGAGGCCCTAGGCCTTTTCCCTTTTCTGTTCGTGGTACTTATACCACTATTTTAGTATATGGTTTGAGCGGCCACCAGGGCCTATCCATATAAAGTGCAACTTCTGTGTATTCTACTGTAATCTTGTTTGACGATTTGTGCTCCTGTGCTCATAAAGAGACTAGGGGTTACTTTGAGAAATAAATACATATATATTTTGAATATATATCTGTGTGGTGTCCTTTCATTGGTATAAAAGGGGGTTGCATTTGGTAAAACAGCTTGCTTAACACGCTTCACGAGTTTAGCCTCAAAGACTGCTTAGCCTACGCTACCACTAGGGCAGCTAGTCCGAAAAGGTTGACTTACAACCACACCATAAGGGTTGCTTGGCATGGTACAAGGTGGTCACTTTAACTAGTGAACATCATATACCAGGCCAACTTCTCACAACGGTCTTGAAAAATGTTCTCAAAAAAATGTCTAAGATGTAACTTTCTCATCAGTTTAAATAAGCTGATTTCAAGTTCTAAGTTGTTTGTATATGTCCTGGAGACTGACATATATTCTTTATTGTTTGGTTAAAACCATTACAAATTAAAACTTGATCGGTTCATCGTAAAAGAGCATTATAGATAAATGACGGTCAGCTTGAAAACTGATCAAATTGTTTTTTTTTTAAAGAAAGAAGAAACTGCAGGTTGAAAAATAGGATGCAAAGCTTATAAATTATTTAAAACCTTTGAATGCATTGTGGGCAGATAATGTTCGCCTGGGAGACCGGGAACAGTACGGCTGATATGTATGTATGTATATTTCATGATGACAAATGATGTTCCCCACTGTAATGTCTGTAATTCAATTTTATCAAATTGTTGGTTGGATATATTAATCACCAAATTTAGGTTGTTGTTATCTTCTTCCCTTTGTCTTTCTTTATTCCTGCTGCTATGCTTCTTCTGTGAGGAGTTTCTCTTTCTTTGGCCCCGCCGGAGTCTTCTTTGTCCGATTGACTTAATCCTAAAAAAGGCTCTGCAGAGGGATGTGGTTGTTCAGTGGTTGATGGTGTGGGAACTTTTTGTGGTTGTGTTTTTCTAGACGCATCGCTATCCGATGATGAAGTATCAGTTTGTTGTGTATAAGGTTTATTTGTCTGAGACGTGCGTACACTTCAGCCCAACTGTAAACTTCTCCCAACTTGTAGTCCACTGTATCGTGACGGAATGTGCGTATTTTTCTCTCATATATTTCTTGTGAATGTTTGGTTAGCTGGTCATTGATGTCCTCTAGAACTTTGGACCAATCCTCTGTGGACATTGAATTTGTCAATTCCGTAGTGATAAGTACTATTTCTTTGGAAAGTTCCTCTAATATGTTTGATAGCTCCTCAATGATTAAAAGAATTAAATTCAATGAACATTTGTTCAAAATCGCATACCAACGATCTTTACATTTTTTAGCATTCTTACATAGGGAAGGTTTTAGGGATATCCTTAAACCCGGTGGTATGCGCCGAGCTCGATGATATATTATTAGTATTCTTGCTATTAATCTCTGATTGATCTCTCATTTTGACAAAAAAGTAGTTGTTTAATATTCTGTTCTTTGCTACGGTGAGTGGTTAATTGTGTAGACTCCTCATGTATTAAAGCGTAGATACGTGTGGCTTCTTCATTAGCGAATGCAAAGGTATCTGCCTGTAGATCTGTAAGATTTGAAATCTCCTCATATGCCATGTTGGTTTAATGGTGGTGTACAGCATACAAATTGTCGGAACTGGATAAACTAATGAGCTGTTGTACGCGCACATCTGTTTCTAAATTATGTTTTTCTCATTACACTTTTTTTACATGTTACTTATTGGATTATGTTCCCTATCCAATTGAATAATTTATCATTAGTATCATGATTATTTTGTGCTATATAGCATGTATATACACCATGACAACATGGCCCCCATTCATGTTATAGAATGTAGTCCATCTTCCATGATTGTTACACATTTAGCGGGCACACTCGGTTACAGCATTTTTCGTCATGAAGCAACTAACCCGAAGCAACTAACCCAAACTCAACAATGGCACTCGTAAGTTTATCACCCGCTTGAGATTTTATCTTTGGGAGTACACCTTTGACAGTTTCGTATTATATTTCGGGCACCTTCACAATCTAGTATATGCACGCGTTTAGCAGCGTCCTTTGCCTTGGATTAATTAATCACGCGCCAAGCTTGGCACCTGCAATTCATCACCCCTCGGTTTTTTAACCTGGTGGCACTCCGTTGGCAACTACGAATCACATATCGTGTACCTTCATATTCTTAAATATGCATGTTTTTTTAAACGGGATAACTATGCAGTCTTTATAGCGCAAATGCGCGTGGATCAGTACACGCGGGTTAAGTCCATGCACCTCCCGGTTTGTTGTTTAGTTTTTCCACTCCGAGGAAACCTTTGAGATTAATTCACAAACTATGTTTAGTTCAATTACACCTGCTCGGAGCACGTTCATCTAAATTTGAGAAGCACATAGTTGTATTGATTGAATGCACGTGTCAGCATTGACTGGTACATTCCGGTATGGAACTTACAGTTCCTTAGTTTTTAACATTTCACTGCTAATTAGAGAATAGTATCACATTGATGTGTAATGTCAACATAATGGATTGTATATATTATTTTACATTTGAATTTAGGACAATCTCCTCATAGTATTTTATTTTTATTGAATTACAGCTTTTGTTCCCTGATGACGGGTACTTTACCCGAAATGCATTGGAACATCAATGGAATAGCCGTATAACAATATATTACCTACTGGCGGTCGCCAGTAGGTAGTTATAGTTAGGACCACGTTTCCATAGGAAATCCTCAACATTCTATTTTGAATAACTTTGTCGCCGGTCGACGAATTCTCGCGAATTTCTCAAAATAGGTGGGGCGCTACGCTCCGCTCTTACCCTGAAAGTCTCGGGGGGATTCGTCAAGCGGGGGCTGAGATAAAAGGGGGGTCCCAAAACGCGTTTTTCCCATGCATTTTTCCATAGGACCTTTAGACAGGGCTACAGCCCGAACGGCTGAACAGAATTACTAGAAATTTGGCAGAGAGGTAGTCCTCAGGTCAAGGAAGTGCCTTTTGTAGGTTTGGTGTAAATCTGTTCAGTAGATTCTGAGAAAATAGCCTTTAAATCAATATATATCTGAGCCAGCTTACGGTGCGCTTACGGTACGCTTACCGTACGCGTACGGTGGCGTGCGCGAGCGCGATTCTGATTGGCTCTTAGATCTTAGTAAACATTCGAATCGGCCGAAACCAGGAAGCGGCGGCCGCCATTTTCTCTCTCGCACTGAGAGTTAGGTTGTAAAATAAAGCCAAAAAACATGTAAAGGGGCTGTTTAGACAGCTCCCACACACATAGCCATGTTGAGGGAGTCCCCAAAGACCCCCCAAGGCCAAAAATGCAATTTTTATTTTTTCGCTAATTTCGCCGATTACGCTTACCGTACGCGTATGTTAAAAAAGTATAAAAAAAATAAAACTATGCACACTCTCCCCACCCCGTGTGCAATTGGTGGCCGCAGGCCACCAATTGTGCATGGCTTATAAGCGATGTGATAAACTAAAATATTTTAAACAAAAATAATAAAAGAAAAAATTATCCACACTCTCTCCACCCCGTGTGCAAATGGTGCCCGAAGGGCACCATTTGTGCATGGCTTAGTAAAATTACGAAAAATTAAAATATTACCTTTCAAAACGAAGTGCATCATATGTCCTCCATGTGCGCACGGTGCGCAAAGCGCATCGTGCGTACATGGCCCATCTAGCGTAACGTGGGCACGCGGTGCGGAAATTTTACTGATAAAAAACCAGTGAAATTCCCCCGTTATAGTTAGTGCAGGCAACTATAACTCACGCGACCGCAATCTTCTGCTGATGACATATGTGTCTTTATGAAAAAAAAATATTTGTAATATATGTATAGCTAAAAATGTATGGAAGAAGACATGGGCAAATAAGTGTCTAAATACAGTATTAGCATCAGCAGAGGATTGCGGTCGCGTGAGTTATAGTTGCCTGCACTAACTATAACGGGGGAATTTCACTGGTTTTTTATCAGTAAAATTTCCGCTAACTATAACATGTGTGAAACCTATGGTTTTTTCAGTGAATTTGCAAGGTTTTTTAAATGCTAATTCCTAACTATAACGTGTGTGAAACCTATGGTTTTTTCAGTGAATATATATATATATCAAGATCATGTATAAATTGAATAATGCATGTACATCGAATTAAAAATCAGAATGATCATAAACTACTTGGAATAATACTGGTTCTTATCACAGTGGATATCAACGAATTTATATTAATGGAATAACCCACCACTGGGTTCTTTTAGTGCCCACGGGGACACATCCTATCACAGGATACGCAGCTTAACAATGTTTGATAACGTACCAGACCGGAGTACGCTACCCCAGGAGCACAAAAATTAATTTTGAACTTTGTTTAAATCATTAGACTAGATTTGGTTGTGCCCGTATATCAGCTCATTAGTTTCTACAGGGGGCACAAAGGCTTGCCAAAGGTTTTAGTGCCTAGCTTTATGGTGGGGGATGACATTAATAAATGGTACACTTTCCATGAGGGAGCATTAAGAGTGTGCAGGATAGACAAGCAGCACTGGAAGCATTATTGTGGGATGGTACCTACACTGTGGAGGGATACACTCATGAATTGAGAGGCGATAGTAGCTCTCTGATACATGCACACATTTGTGCAGATGTTGGGTTTCCCACCTGAGGAATACTAGAAGTTCTGGGACACACACAAAGAGAAACAGCAAACTTGGGCAGATTATATAGATATTTCTTTAAAAAGGACAGGAAGGCTGGGTGAAGGGCAATACAGTGGATAATTATGTTGGGCTATACAATTTGATTATGAAGGAGCACATCTTGAGTAATTGTTCTTCATAGTTGCACCACCATGTAGTGGACACCAAGCTTACTGAACCCAGAAAGCTTGGAAGGGCAGCTGATGTGTGGGTACTCACTAGGGTGCCCAATGATCACAGCGAGGTTGTTAGACTTGGCCTTTTTTGCATGGTCATCCCGGAACTTTTTGCCTTCCTCCTGTATTTTTTCTAACCCGTTGTTGGTGGTTATATGACTCTGGGCACATTATCACTGCTGATCAGTGCTGAAGTGCATGTGCTCTCTCTTGTATGATTGGTCAGATTGGTTTAACACCTGTATGGTATATTTAATTTACCTTTACGTCCCTTGTACAGTGGTATACCATTTACCCAGGGCCTGTAAATTAAATGCTACTAGTGGGCTTGCAATGCTGCTTCTGCCACCCACAGAAGTAGCCTTTCAAACTTGTCTCAGGCCTCTGCCACTGCAGGGCCTGCACGTGTATTTTACTGCAGCCGTGACGTGGCATGCAAAGTGGTTGCCATGTCTGCAACTCCCCTTTTACTACATATAAGTCACCCCTAAGGTAGGCCCTAGCTAGCACTATGGGCAGGGTGCTGTGTCGGTAAAAGGTAGGACATGTGCCTTAACTGTGTGGCCTACCCTGGTAGTGACAAGCACCCTATTTGGTTTCTCACTGCTGTGAGGTTACATTAGGGATTCCCTGATATGTGCTTCAGTGGTAACTTCAGATCTGAGAGGGGTAGCGTGACCATGTTTGGTATATTTCGAATAGTAGTGATAAATCCAGCTTATTGATGCCAGCAGATTTATTATTAATATTCTAGAAATGCCACTTTTAGAATTGGGCATTTCTGTGTGCTATGTGCCTTTGTGCCCTGCCTGGATGTGTATTGACTAACCCTGGGCGTAGTTCGCGAAGTAGCACTTCGCGAAGCTACGCAAAGTGAAGATCGCACTACGCAAGCTACGCGTAGTACTTCGCGAACTGCGTAGTACCTTGTTCGCACTGTGCCAGATGTCGTTTTCAATGATTGCACAGTGCGGACAAGCAACCGGCAATGTGCAATCATTGAAAATGGCATCTTGCACAGTGCGAGCTGTAGTTTTCTGCTGCTTGAGTAGATTTTTACTCGAGCGGCAGCTTTCTCAACGCGAACTGGTAGTTTCTCATCGCGAGCGTTCGCGAGCATACGCGACCACTCGCAATGAGAAACCTGACCTCCTCGCGTTGGGAATCTCGCCGGGAGGTTTATTTTCCATGCTCGCGATCGCCAACTTGATGTTGCTGATCGCGAACAAGGAAAAAGTCTCGCCGGGATGTCATTTTGCTTGCTCGCGGTCACCAACTTGACGTTGAGGACCGCGAGCAAGCAAAAAATTACCGCAGCACTACGCAACACTACGCTACGCGTGTTCGCACTGTGCTACGTGCAGTTCGCGTAGTGCGAAGTAGCGCGAACTTCGCAAACTACGCGAGCGTAGCGTAGTGCTTTGCCCAGGCTTAGTATTGACCGTCTGGTTCTGACTGACAGGGGAGAGGGGATGTGCATTCACTCCAGCCAGTCCTTAGCGGGGTTGAGGTGTGTCCCGCCTTTCCTGGGTGACTCAGCTCTAGGCTGAGTAGACCTTGGCTGCATTTAGAGTAGCAGAAGGAGTTTCCTCTTGCACCTGAATAGGCTTTGTCTGCATTTGGAGTGGCGGGAGGAGTAGCACCTGCACCTGAATAGGGCTGTGCCTGCCATCCACAATGCTGGCTCCACCCCCCTGTGGTGTGTCTGGGGCCGAACTTGCAATGTGTATGGGGGTGTTGCGCACTTCAATAGTGTTTGAAGTGCACCCCAGAACAAAGACCTTTGGACTATAAATATAAGGGCTGTGACCCCATGGAAGAGGAGAAGAGACATAGCGTGGACTTGCAACCCAGTACTGCTGGTTCTCAACCAGAGGAGCCTGCCCGTCAGCCCGCTACCACAGCCGCTTGTGAGGCACCCGCACCTAGAGCTGGGTTAAGAGGGTGATTGTGCCTATCCCTCCACATCGGGAGGGACGGCAGGAGATCTTCCCCCACCGGCCTTTCTTTAACCAGCAGCAGTTGTACCACACGTTTGCGGGCAGCTGCATATCATTAAGCCTTTCATATCCGGGAGACTTTGGGGTCTATTAGGATGCGGGAGGAAAATCACTCCAACCGCCATGGTAGCGGGAAAACGCCCCCCACTAGGACCGCGGCATAAACGCCAGTCCAATTAGTATGCTCCGCAGTCTAAATCTGACCACGGCAGTACGATCATGGCATTTAACATGTCGGCGGTTGCTGCTGCCAGCAGCACCGCCACGATGTCCAAAAAAGCATGTCCAGCATATCCCTGCACTGCGTGGCAGGCACTGCACAGTGCCTACCACCTGGTACAGGGACATGTAGGGGGATACCCATAGGAGGGTACCATGGGTACCCCCCAGTGCACCCACACCCCCCAAACACATTGCTGGCCCGAAATGGGCCCCCGAAAACATTCACCGCATGCCTTTCCATGGCGGTTCCACCGCCGCTGAAAGGCTGGCTACCGCCGGCATCATAATCATGCCGTCAGAGCCTGGCCCTGCACCGGCCCCATTTTAGCAGTCCAGCTCCGCCCGCCAAGCAAGTGTGCGAACTGCTACTGGAGTAAAAGTGGTGGGTGGAAATTCTCACCACCGCGGTTGTCACCGCCATGCTAATGGGACCAGCGGTTTTCTGGGTTGCGATCGCGGGCAGATGACCGCCGCCGGCCCTGTGGTTGCCACCGCTGGCCCAGAAGCAGCCATCCAACCGCCATCCTAATAGACCCCTTAGTGAGGTCTCCCGCCCTTCCTGGCTGCATTTGTTGCTGCCTGCCTGGTCCCAAGGGGCCATAAGTGGAACAGCTGCCAAGAACTACTGTAATTCCACTAGATAAAGCACAAAGGCTCCTGTGTCATAAGTGAAATCCCTAAGGTACGGCATTACCTATAATAGGCCCGCAAATGCACTGTGGCCTGGAATTTCATAAAGAAAATGGGTGATTCCTGTGTGTCGCTCCTTAATCTAACAGCTGCAACTCATGCCCTGATATTAGGGTACATGTCATCTATGCCTTGTGGTGACAGGGTAACTAGTAATATTGCAAGATCTGCCTAAACTACAAAGTGATGGTGTTTTGCATAATGTCATGACTGGTGCCACCTATAAGTATTTACTTTAGTACACTGAAGGGAATTTTATGACCACTGCCTTATGACAAAGTGATTTATGGTCTATGTGATTATGACAATTGTCTGATTGGCAAATTGATGTATGATCTATGTTAAGTCATGACAAGTGCCTAGTGACACAGTGATTTATGTGATTATGGTCTAATGTGTTTTATGTGCAATACAAAGGATATTTTTGTATAGCCTTGTGTGGTTTCTCTTTTTGTGGTGTGCCTAGTGAGTTACAGGTGTGTGTAAGTAGTGCACAAATGCTTTACACATTGCCTCTGGTATAAGCAGGACTGCTCTGCCAAGCTACCAAGGGGTTGAGCAGTGGTTATCTTAAGTGTGTAACTCCCTTGCCCTGACTCGAGTGGTGCGTTCTGCCTGGCTTAACTGCATACCTTAGCCAACCAGAAACCCCATTTCTAACAGGTGGGATCCCAAGAAGGGGACAGGCCCTCACCAGGTAAAGAAGGGGAGCAATATGTCTCATAAAGAAAACTGCATTGGGCCCTGAACATTTGACAAGAGGAAATAGTCTCAAGCCACATCTGAAAAGCAGAGAAGTTGAGAAAAAACTCCTTTGACATGGAATGGTGCTTTGACTGCCTGCAGCCAGGGCACCAAATGGAGATTCCTAATGCTCCAATAGGAAGGTTAACACTAGTGGGCACAAAACAGGGGTGCAGAATTTAGCTTTGACGAAGGATTACCCAGAGGAGGCCCTAGGATGCCTTAGCTGTGAGGTAGATCCAGAAGGTAAGCTGTTGATCCCTGAAGGTGATAGGAATCACTTGAAGAGGGTAACAGTGAATGTGATTCATGTAATTGCTCTGTGGGAAACCATGGTCGTTGAAAGGCTGGTTTCTCCTGTACAATTTCTGCTAGGACAGGTTTGCAGGGTCACAAATGGAGTTAGCTCTATGAAAAATGTGATATTTGCAGGTAAGAAGGCGTTCCCATGACCAGGTTAGTGGTTAAAAGAGTAGACCTACTGTCAAAGTCAGATCTTGAAGATAGGCTTAAAAAATGTTAAGATGGTCCAGCTCCACAGGGAGTGGACTTGGTATTATGATGTGAGGCTTGAACTGACCTCGCCAAAGCAGACAGCTTTTCCACATCCTTCCCATTTAAAACAAGGAGAGCTGTGAATGGAATTATCGAGGGAGGACTGTGCAAGAAAATTCCCCTTTTAGCATGGTCACCATAATTTTTTTCGGGGTTTTTATTGATGGTCTTTAGACTCTTCAGACTGGGGCACTGGAGTCCAATGCCTATTAAATGTGCTCTAACTTCGAACACATATGAAAATTGAATAATCCCAGATTGGAGTATACAACTCTCTTATAAGGCCACAATAGATGGTGTAGAAACTACACCCATTGCATGGAAATGTAAATGTCATCTGTGGACTGCAGCACTGATTATGCCATCCACAGATGTGACAAGGATAACATGGCTTCAGGCCTGCCAATGTCATTAACTGCTGCAGTTTAAACCTGAAGATTGACTTGTTAAAATAACTCTTTTTATAGGGAAAAATCTCCTTCCTTTAAAGTATTGATAAGCCACCCAGTGGGACATGTAGAAATGCAATGTTACAATGTTCCTGCAGTGGCAAGCCTCCAAAAACATTTTCCATGCTGAAACATCTGACTGAACTATAAGGAATGTAAAGTGCAGAGAGTACAGATTAAAATATGAATTCTGCTATCTTGGGTTTGAGACCAGCTAGGAAAATTATTCATCCATTATTTTTTAATATTTATTAAAATCTCAATTCATAAGTGAAGTTGGATTAATAATACATATTTCGGAAAAGTACCTTTTAGAAATGTATTTTTTCAATACCTCAAGCTCCTGCAGACAAATTTGCATTAGCTCTCTAGCCGCTGCCCAGACAGTGCTTGACCCCTATTGAGGTGTGAAAACTACTCCTGTTGATTATGGGGGATTGAGGAGACACCAATGTCCACTAGTTAGTGTCAAACACCCAAGCACCCTCATCAGAATACTTTCAGGAACTGTGGAAGATTAGAGGACTTGATCTGCAGTTTGAGACCAATAAGAAGACCTAAAGGATGGCCCGTCTCCCACTTGTACTCAGGATACAGAAAGGGACTCCAAGGGTCAGTTGACTGACCTCTTATGTGACTACAGAAGCAAAATAGGCTGCAAGAGCCTTTTTCTGGAAGTGAACATTTTCAACTGGAAGAGAATTGGGCCTTGCGGGTGGTGCGTGCTGGATTCAGTCTTGACCCCTTAGTTCTGTCCTTCATGTCCAGAACAGCTTACTCTGAAATTTATGAATAATTATGGACTTGCAAACTGTAACCAACCACCAAAGTCAATCTGCCCAAGTAGTAACTTAGCTGGCCAAGAAAATCCAGTTTGTCCTGCTAGGAGTTTTTTGCCACTCAAAAAACCTATTCAGTGGACCCTCATGTTGAGTCTGTCTGACTTCAGTATGACATTCCCAGATACATCCTGCAGTCTTACCCAGCTGTAGAATTCAAGTAAGAGTCTGAATGAAGCAATTTTGACTGGGCAAAGACGCGTGTCTTCTACCAATGAGTGGATTTCCATGGGCATGAAAACTGAGCTTTCCCCCTATGAGTATTTCGTGCCAAAATTAACAGCTTCAGAGATACCTTGTCCAATGGCTATCCTGCTTCGAAATGACATCCTTGATACATCTGCAACCTTCCCCACTGAAGGATTTTGACTTCCACTTCAGAGTCTAAGGACCATCACTCAATGCAGCGCGAGCCAGATGTAGGACAAGGTTATTCCCACTGAAAAGTTACCTTCCAAGTTTTGCATGAAGAGTTCCATTCATGGTGCAGGGGTCGAGAAGCAGGGACAGCCTCGCAGATGGTCATTGCTGTAGTGCGAAGAGCAGGGCAGACACTGCAGTCTTTTGCTACTGTAGCGCAAAGAGCGACTCTTTCATTGCCAGTCATTATTGGAGGTCATAGTAGCACGAAGAGCAGGACTCACAAGAGCTTTGGTTTGGCCGTCATCGTGCAAGGTAGAGTCATGGGGCGATCAGACCCATTCATGATCACGAGGAGCCCAAGCTTCAGGATTTTCACCTCTTTTGCAGAGAAATGCATTTTGATGCAGTCAATGGTACAGGTCCTGGGTGGAGGTACTGGGGCGGCACCTCTTGGGGATCAGAAACTCACTCCAGCATAGGCCAGCAGGGCTCAGGCAGGTCCAGATGCAGGTTCAGGAAGTTCCAGTTGTTGCAGGCCAGCTGGGCAGTTTCCGAGTGGCCTCTGGAGGTTGTTTTATTCCTGTAGCTCAAAGAGGAGGTCAGTCAAGTGACCCTTGGAGTCACGCAGGCTAGGCTGGGATGAAAGTGAGTAGGTCAAGTCTTCCTTCTCACACAGCAAGATAGTCCTCAAGCAGCAGGTAAGTCATTTGGCAGCAGGGCAGGCCTTCTTCTGTAATGTCCACAGGTTCAGGAGTGTTCTTTTGAGTGACTCTGATGGTCCAATATTTTTACTTGGTGCCATCCTTTGTGTGGGGGAACACCCTTTCCTACCCATACAAACTGCAAAGCTTTTCCCTTCTCCTGTCAAGGCTCCATACTGTCTAGGGGGAAATTGGCAAGGCAGGCCCGGCATCAGGGTCCTATGTAGGAGGCAAAGCCCCGTGAAGTGTAACTGATCTCCCACCCTGGCTGCACCTAAGCCCCCTTTGTTTAATTGTGTGGAAGGAATAAACAAACCCCAACAGAAGATGTATTCATAGTCATATGACTCAGGACACTGGCAGAAGACACACATGGCTGGGATAGGAAAAGGGTGACTTTCTTAAGGTGGCATTTTCAAAATTGTGATTTAAAATCTGAAATTACCATTAAAGAGGATTATATATTACAACTCATTTTTGTCTGAACATGACATCTCTATCTGCTCCCAATCCAAAGCAAGCACTTATTAAATGTAATAAAGTAATCCTGTGTTAGCCAATGGAAGAGAGAGAGGCAGATACAGCAGTGAAAAAAGATTTCAGGGGTGTTTCCACTGTTGGGACATGTAAATGTTAACCACACATGACCCACATTTTAAATACAATACACCCTAACTTATAAGCCTGTACGGTCTACCTTAGGGGTGAAGTGTATTTAATATAAAGGAAGGGGACGTCCTGGCAAAAGATTTATTTTACCAGGCTGAAATTATGGTTTAAAACTGCACTATAGTCCGCAGTGGCAGGCCTGAGACCCGTTTTTAAAATACTACTGCAATGGGTGGCACAACTAGTGCATTTACTATACAGGTCCTGGGCACATGTAATACCACTTCACTAGGGACTTACAAATAAATTAAATGTGCCAGTTAGGTGTAGTTTAGCTTTACCACATTTGACGAAGAGAGCAAAAGCACTTTAGCACTAGTAAGCAATGGTAAAGAGTCCTAATGCTAACAAACAACAATTCAACAAAACAGGAGGAGTGAAGGCAAAATGTTTGGGGGAATACCATGTCAAAGATGTCAAGTTTAACAGGGTGCTGGACATGGCCCTTTTTGCATGGTTATCCCCAAACCTTTTGCCCTCCTGCTCCTATTTTTCTGACCTACTGTTTGTTGGCTTTAGGACTCTGGGCTCTTTACCACTGCTAATGTGCATTTGTTCTCTTCCCTAAAACATGGTGTGATTGGTTTACACCTTTTTGGCATAACTGATTTACTTGTATGTCCCTAGTATGGTGGTAACTCATATATCCAGTGCCTGTAAATTAGATGATTCTAATGGGCCTGCAGCACTGTTTGTGCCACTCACAGAAGTAGCTGTTCAAACCTGTCTCAGGCCAACCACTGCAGAGCCTGCTTACACAGTTTACTAGGCATTTAAAACTACTTGGCAACATGTTTACTAGGCATTTAAAACTACTTGCCAACATGTAGACTTCCCCTTTTACTACATACAGGCCACCTGTAAGGTAGGGCCTAGGTAGCCCAATGGGCAGGGTGCTGTGTAAGTAAAAGGTAGGGCATGTGCATTTATTGTGTGGCATGTCCTGGTAGTGTCAAACAGCCTCTTTGGTTTATCACTGCTGTGAGGCCTGCCCCTCCCATAGACTACATTGGGAATTCCCTTATATATGTTTAAGTGGCAATTCCGGATCTGAAAGGAGTAGTGTTGCCAAGTTTGGTATGTTTAGAATGGTAATGATAAATTCTGTTTACTGGTATGGTTGGATTTTACATTCCTATTTTAGAAATGCTACTTTTAGAAAGAGGGCATTTCTCTGTGCTTATGACGCTTTGCCCTTTGCAGTCTTACTCCAATTCACATCTAGGATGGGGTGTCAGCTACACTCTGTGCATACTTTCCAGAAACCCATCACACAAGAAGGGTTGAGTGTGACAGGGTTACATCTGCATACTGATGGTCTTCCTGGGCTGGGTGTGGAGGGAGGAATTTACACTTTACAATTGTATAGGCTATGCCCTGCCCTCACACAAAGGGCTGATTTACTACCTACTGATATCTGGAGCCAGGGCAGGGGTTGAAAGGTTGTGCACTTCTAAGGTTCCGTTGAAGTCCACCCCCCCAACCAAAGACAAATTTGAGTATTAGTACAGGGGCTAAGACCCCATGTTTTCAGAGCACGTTTGGAACTGGGACCGGACCTCAGTCAGAAGGACTGAAGACCTGCAGAAAGGGCTCATCTGGGCAGATCTTCTGCTGTTGCTCTGCTGCCTGCTACTTGCTGGGTGACCTAAAGGACTAACTAGATTGCTTTCCCGTTTGTTGCCCTGCTGCCAGCTGCTCCCTGACTTTTCTGCCAGAAGACTGCTGTTTGTTAGGAGGAACCGCCATTTGGATTACCTTCCTTATGTACTGGCCTGCTGCTTGCTGTTTCCCTCTGTTGCCCACCCCTACTGGTCCCCAAGGGCTTGCCAGAGGACCCCCGCTCCCTCAGAGTCCCTGTGCCAGTGGGACTGCTGTGGGGCTCTAAGGTTGACAGATCTTATCTCTTATAAATAACACATGGAGAGTGCTTTATACTCTACCTTCATTTCTGCAACCTTCACGTAGTGAGCAATTTATTTCCTCAATGCACGTGGGGCGTGCTGTTGCCTGCTAATGATGCATTGCAGGCGGGTAAACCTAGTTCGGCACAGCTCCTCTCAACACGGCAGCCCTTGACGTGCTGCCCTGGAACCAGAATGGCGTCCATGCCGCCCCACCCCTGGGAAGCACCAAGGTTTGTTGAGAAACGTGGCCCCTGCTGAGGAGGCCTGCCATCAGTCTGGTGCTGCCTGGAGTCCTATGCTAGTCCAGGGACTCTCTGAGGGATTGCCCAGGTACCATGGAGGCGGGGAAAGTGAGTGCCTTTATCATCAGGGGCTAAGCTGCATTTGATTATTGACAGCTGCACAGCTAGCTCACAGGCAGCCGCATTCGCCTACTCTACGCATGTGGGACCCAGCGAGGTCTCCCTGCTGGAACCTGCAGTTTGTGCCTCCACTACCCTCTTTACCAGGAAAATGTACCTGGGGGGCAATGGTTTGATTGTCAGATGCCACCTTCAGAAGATGGCTATTGGGAGATTGCCACTGTTTGTTTAGTAGGCGCACAAGTACCCCACTTTGTTTCATAAAGGCATTTATCTTAGTTAAGCCCATAGAGAATACCATAACCCTGCTAGAAGGTATGGAGGGGGGTCTGTGCCTAGGTGTCTTTTACCGTAACTGGTAAGCTTTTCCTACTGTATTCTATGCCCTGTGTATTTTCATGCCTGCATGCAATTATTTTCATAGGGCTTATTATACTAATGTATAACATGTAATGGGAGCACAGAGGTGCTATATATATGTGTTCCCTGCATTTGTATGTGATTTATCCTAATCATTTTGAATTGCTTGCTAGATGTTCATTAAAGTATGTCGTTTTGATACTTTCATTGTCAGGACAGCAAGTACTACCCAAGGGTTTGCATAGTATTCGCAATATTTAGAATTCATGTCATTTTGGTCTTGTTTTATGTATATTATACTATATATTTTTTATATAATTCTGTGTTCATTGTGTTTTTTGTGTGTGTGCTGTGCAATCGCTTTACACATTGCCTCTGGTGATAAGCCTGCCTGCTCTGCGCCAAGTTACCGGAGGGTTAGCACAGGTTATCTTTGAGGTGTAACTTACTCGACCTAACTAGTGTGGTGGGATCTACCTGGCTTAGATGCATACCCTAGCCAACCAGAAACCCTATTTATAGTACAGGGACAGGGGCATTGATGTTTTTCCTGGCAATGGGTGCATGAAAAATGTCTTTATGACCACCCATCTAAATTCGGTGGAAAGACATATAGCCAAACCTTTGATGGTGCAGAAGTTTGTCTAAAGCGTAGATGGAGTAGTCTCCACAGTCATCAAACTATGGTCTGCCTGCATGTAAATCGGGCAGGCAGATCCTAGCCTTGGTGGGAAGGGAGCTCTGTCACATTTGCAACTAAGTTTCCTCTCCGCCAAGAAATAAATCAGGCCCTATCACAGCAAATGGCCACAGATTTTTCGTATGGTACCTGACAGATGCCAATGATAGCAGATCTCTGCACATGACACCCTGCATACGGAACTGTATTTCTAAATCTGTGGACTGAGAGGAGGCAGAGATAAACACTGAGTGCGAATGTGTTTACAATAACAAAGGACACTGTATTTTTAAAGTTATAATTGTAGCACCAACACTGTAGGCTTTTCTCTTTATGTTTGAATATTCTACTATCAAAAGCAAACATTTGCAATGCAAACTAGATACATGCTTGAGGATGTGGGGAAAGTTTGAATGTCACCCACAATTTGCAAAATATCTCTTCAAATCATACATTTACTCAAAATAAAGTTCAAAATGAATGTTGTGCCAGTTGTGATAAAGCAGGCAGGTAACTGAATAGTTTATCAAAAAACATTCATATATTGCGTCATCTATGCGATAACATAGATTGGTGGAATAGATTCTGCTTCCACTGTGTGCTCCTATCCATGTTGTGAATATCACTTTATACACCACCAGATGTACAATACATAGACACTTGTTGTGGCAAAGCAGGAATAATAAGACAGCCCAAACAAGTTTCTGGTGCTGGTGACTAAACCCCAATACCACAGAAACACTGGCAGGCCAAAAGTAGAGTGTACAAATCAGCACGACAGTAGAATGCTGGCAGGATATGGCACTACTACAGCTGGAGAAGAGGAATGTGGAGATCCCCTGCTGAAAAGGATGTTAAATTGATGGTGTGTTGATGCTGTTTTCTGATATTGCCTGAAAATCCTACACATCCATTGTGCATCATTCATTAATGTAGATGCTCGTGCTTTCTGGTCCCATGTCTCCAAATTAGCTCTATCTCTGTCTCAGAACTCACAAATGCTTCTTTGCTCCAGACAAAATCCCAAGACCTGCTGACTCATTTATATCCTGCAGTTCATACATATGAGAATGTAGAGTGCAAGTACCGAAATCACTTGTGCCCACTTACAGAAAAGTTACGATTTTTTCTTTTTTCCTGCATCAAATGGATGTCTAGGCCAAGTAACTGTTCGACGTCAGCAGCTTGACTCTCGCCAACGGGTTGGTCCACTTATGGAGCATTTTCACAAAAGTGCTCCAAATTTCAGAAGGTGTTTCCTAAAGTTCTTTTTGGGGGTTCAAAGTGTCCACAAACGTAATGCAGGTTTCCATAGTCTCTGAGTTGGTCCTCGGAAGATGAGACTACAGTTCTCACAGTACACCTGGCCAAATCCTTTAAAGTCCAGCTGAAGGTGGTCGACTGAGTGCTTCTTGCTGAGGATGATGAATGAGGAGCTCTTTAACCTGTTGCTTTCAGGGATTCCACTCCTTCTCTTTTTGAAGCATGCCAAAGTCTTTAGGGCAGTAGTTCCTTAGTGTTCAGCAGGTGCATTCATTCAGAGTGCAGTCCTCTTTTTGCAGACCAGTGTATCAGCAGGGCAGTCCTTCCTCTTCTCTTATTTTCAGGCATGGAATCTCTTGGAGCTCATTTGTGCCTGTTGCTTTCAGGGAGACCTTACCTTAATCTTTCTGAAACCAGGCAAAGTCCTCTTTGGGGACCTCAAGGTGAGCAGCAGGTGCAGTCCTTATGACTGCCATCCTCTTGGGTGTAGACCAGGGGTTCAGCAGGGCAGTCCTTCTTCTATTGAATATTTCATACAGGGATCTGGGTTGCTATGCAGCTCTCTCATATTTATCCAGTGTTCTGGGGGTGACAAGCAGGGGGGCACATTTTTACAAATATTG
The DNA here is from genome assembly GCF_964204655.1 of Triturus cristatus. Taxonomy (NCBI): domain Eukaryota; kingdom Metazoa; phylum Chordata; class Amphibia; order Caudata; family Salamandridae; genus Triturus; species Triturus cristatus. The sequence goes on from NC_140593.1 coordinate 203,233,991, forward strand.
TACAGGGTGCTACCCAGAAGTATGACAAATTCCTCCAAAGTGTGGCATATTCTTACCCACAAAGCACTGTACTTTAAAATTCAAGACGGAGAAACTTTTTCCTTAGGGTTAAGATCCGGTTAAGCCAAATTACTGGTGTGGCTCATTTCCCTTAACACTCCCCTTCCAGGCCTCCTGCAAATTCCATTATTGGGGCTCCCCTCTGGCTAGGGGGTACAGGAAGAGGGGGTAGGCCTAGCATGCATCCCGACTGTCCTGCTGTCTTTAAAAACAGTTTGTTTACCCATCCCCCTTCCTGGTCTCTGCAGCTGTATATCTCCCCCCACCAGATATCTTTTGTCTCTGTGCAGGCCTCATCAGAGCAATTTGGCTAAGCCTGTTGTGGCTGGCCAATCAGGAGAGTCTGCTGGAAGCCTAGACTTTGGCTCACAGAATAGGAAGTTCTATAAATTCTCTTCTGTGTTAGTTATGATACATTCAACAGTGGCAAGATGTTGGGTTTATTGTTACTAATCTTTTAAGTCCCTGAAATATTTCTTAACTCATTCCTGTCAATAGTTATTCTTTATTACAGGGAGTAATTCCATGTTAGCTTATGGAGCTAAAATGCTACAAAGGGGAAACACAAAATTGGTAGTTTTTCCTTCACCAGGGCATATCAAACATCTTTTCACATGTCCCTGCTTACCTTTACATGGCATCCTACCCTGGGGACAGCTAGGGTAGACCTTAGGGGTGACCTGTATGTAAAAATTAGGTAGATTAATACTTTGGAAGTACCTTAAAATATAACGCTGAATTTGCATATCATTTCTATTTAAATCAGCTTGCAAAGCAGGACTGACGTTTAAAATGACAGCAGGAAACACAGCTGTGCACACTTAATTGCATTAAATCTGCTGGTCCTCCTAACCTACATGCCGTGCCATATGCCAGGGACCTAAAGATAGGTTGTCGGTGCCATTTGTAATTATACATAATTACCATATAGCTTTTTATCGGAGCCCTGGGCCTGGTTAGCTGAGCCCCAGTTACAGTCAGTGTCAGTTCCCACCAGTATCAGTCACAAAATAGGGGTGATCAGGGCAAAAAGGATGACTTTCTCACTCACTCTTATTTTGAACTCTACTAGTTAGCTTGGATTGTAGCTGTCACATGCATTAGAGAATGCAACAGGGTGAAGTGCACACATATCATTGCATGGCATACACTTAAATGGGTTATGAACCAGGTCACATTACCAGCAGTGGACATTAGTTATCTTGGGTCCCCTTTGGTTTTAACCTGTGATGGTGTAAAACGTGATAATCTTTAAACATACTATTTTATTTTTCTGGGTACCATGCCTTATGTAGAATTTGCTGTAGTAATGTTCCTTCAGAATAGCACAACTGACGTGAAATCTGCGGCCCCACAATAACATGAAGAGGCAGATATATCAAAGGAGAAAAACATAGAGATAATGTATAAGTCATGGTTAAATCTCTTCATTATGACTCCGGGCAGGCACTGGCTAGGTACCATTTGGAGAAAATACAGTACATCCACCAGGGACTGGTGCCAGGCCGCATCTGCACTTCAAAGGCTACATAGGTTACAGTTTCATCAACACTTTTATGTATCTAGGTTCTTCCACTGAATACTTGCAAGGGCAGCAGAACTCTCACAATACTCTTTTTCTCCACATTTTAATGAAGTGAAAGCCGGATTATTTGGCATATCTAAACTAAGATCATAGGAAATATTAACTGCATGCATGTGAAACTCATCCCACCCAAAGCACTGGGGCACATTTTCATAAACAGAATAGTGGCTTACAGTTCAGATATATAATTACCATGCATTGCTATTGCTATGCAGATTACTTTGAATCTACCCATGATGAATACATAATCCATAATAGCATAATTCTGGGGGTACCGAGCAACCTGCAACAAGGAAACTGCTAGTGGTTTGTATATGTAACAAAGAAAAAAGTAATTTTGACTTAAATGTTGTGGGGTATATGGAATGGAGTATGATGGTGTGATTTTTGTAACTTACCCTGTAGTATGGGTTAACCACTCCCTATGTACAACGCTAAGTTAGCATAACCTCGTTGGCTGTTAGAAAGCCAGTTTGCCGCTTTTGCTGCTTTTGCACGCGACACTGTTGTTACATGTTATTCATTCGAGAACTGCAGACTCGACTTTGCTTCACATGAGAACCGTCTGTTGTTTAACATCCTTAACAGTGAGCAGTGACCTTGGTCTGTACACCGTGTAAAGAACGAGTCTGGGTCACTAGACGGTGCAGGTTGTTGTGTTCAGGTTGATCGTACCACTTCTTACCCATAACATACATACAGCTGCCAATACCTGAAAGACGAGTCCTTTAATATTGCAGAGCAGCATGTTTTCTGTTACATTCGAAACGAAGAGCTGTTGCAGGAGAGAGCCTAGCTGATCCTGTGATGTGATTCCACTAAGCTGATCTATAATGTATGGGGTCCCCCATGCAAGCCTAAGAGACCTTCTATTAGTCTAATAATAACCTATTAGTTGCTAGAGAAAGGAGGGTGGTTGCTTTCCACTGTCATTATTATTATGATTGCTCCTTTCATTTTCTATGGTATTGTAATAATGCTGATGGTTCTGATTTTAACCATTTGTCTGCTTGTGTTAGCCAAAGTACTGCATCTTAGGACTCGAGGTTTATAAAATAAACTCTTTAAACTTTACCGTGTCTTTGTTATTCTGTTGTGGACTGGTATATAGCTACCAACGGGTATTTCGGATTCCCACCACTCCTGAGAGTATCTAAGTCGCTTGTTCTGGGTTGTCTATACATTGGGACTGCCGAGCTAAATCTCGGATAACGAATGTGACACTAAGCTAGTCGGATAGGAGTTCTTGGTTCTGAGGGGAGTTTCTGGTACACCACAATTCTCTGAGGTCCTGGTTTCCTGCGCATAGTTCTGTGCATAAGCAGAATCCCTGCAACAACCCCTCTCCAATGCTGGCAATATATGATGGGATTTAAAGCATCCTCTATCAGGAAACATAATACAACCGCAAGGACAATTCTGAGTTGGTGCCTGGACAGAAAATAGGCTGAAGCTGCCAAATAAAAGTGGCCCCCGTTAGCAAATCCGATATCTAACAAATGGCCTACATTTGCAAATCGCGAAGTTTTGAACTGGTACACACATGCTGTATAGGTTTTTGCACAGTATCGTGCTTGTTGCAGGCAATGGCAGTGGTAATATCAGAAAAGCAACACTAAAACATGGCCTAGTAGACCATAAAACAAGCACATAAACACTAAAACAACAGGCAACACACTATCCTGTCAGACCAGCCCTTTTGGCACTGCCAGATTGGCCAGTGGGCCAAAACAACCCTAAAAAGATGTACAGCAGTGGTTCACAACCTTTTGACTCATGAGGACCCCCACTGAGTCACCACTGGAAGCCGGGGACCCACATGCAATTTGTACGATTTGAATTACAAACATTAAAACAGTAATTTGCAAAAAATACACAAACAAGTACAAACCAAACAAATGCTCGAATTGCTGAGCATGTTTTTTTTTTTATATTGAAAAAATATGCAAAGGGGGGCTTAATGGGCTCTACCCCCAAGAAAATGTGGGGAAAAAATGGTGCATTCTCAAACACATTTGTCATTATATATTTAATTGTATTAGCTTTAAAGTATATTAAATGATGACCTTACTGTGTACCAGGATACAACCATTTTTGTTGGGGGTCTTCAATGATTCCCTCACTATCTCCCTCCAACAGTGTCTCTCATCTCTCCTTAGCCCCTCTGTAAAATGTACTTTATTTGTTTTATAGCACCTCTTACACCAGTGTGGGTGTGGGAGCACTTTACATCACACACTTATAGAGACAATGAATCATACGTGTGTAAATCAGTGTATAGAAAATGTTACATAAGGCAAAGGGGAATACAAGGTGTAGGATTCCCATGTCCTCCATACTGGTAGGTAGTGCTTGGTCTGGAGAAGCACAAACCCGAGATTCAGAACATAACACAGTCGTTAGCGTTGACTTTAATATTAAGAACTAATTTCTACCCAAACAAACCTTTTATATCAGCATCAGGATATTGAAAGACTGGGGAAAAACATAACTTACTAACTTGTAACATGCAGTTTGCATGCAGCTCTTTGACGGCAGTTCATAGCTCACTGTGCTTGATTACGATTGTAACTTATGCACAGTAACATCTCTGTGACAAAAGAAGTAATCCACTGAGCTATGCACATAAAATACTGTTCTTTAAAATGCATGTTACACAATATTAACTCTCTATGCTACCATAGACGAGTCAAAGCTGTCACTAGATAAAACATACATCTCTCTACAGTAGGTACATCACGCACAAGAGTTAACTTGACACTTTTATTGTTTCCTGAAAACTGCTAGTTAAATAAGGAACTTTGCAGTACTTTTAAAACTGCTGCCTGCGTACCCCCTGGAAATGTGTCATGGACCCTGGGGGCCTGCAGACCACATTTTGGGAACCTCTGGTGTACAGAACAATTATGGTTTACTACATAATGTGTTGCACAATGCTACTGCACAGTGTATTGTTCCACTTCCGCCCTTGACAGTGGTAAGTAACATCGAGATGGTTTCACGGATAGGCTTTGAAAGGCAGACGTGAGGAGGCAACCTATTAGAAATTTCTTTTCATGCCTTCCTTTAATCCACAACATATTCACTGCCTCCACTTGAAATAGTCATGGTTACAACACATTACTCTGTCAACAAATCATTACTTTGATAATGATGGCGCTTGCTATCCAGATTCCCTGCCTTTGTTGTGCTGATCACTCTATTCCAACAAATCTGGCAAATGTGATTTACATTTAAGGAACCACTAATAGAAATATGTTAATATGTTAATGTGACATGTGAAATGGGACAACTGTGGATGAGCAATAAGATAAATATCACGTCAAGCGGCCCAAATGAGACATAGCATTGCCTTATTTCTGTATTTTAAACACGTTACAGATCAAAAGTAAAGCAAACATATCAAAATAGGCTCGGGAAGATTGGGTGAGGTGGTACTGCGGCACCCTCAAATTAACCATCATGGAGTTCAGAAGATGAATGCGCAAAAAAGATGCCTTTAAAGTTTGTTTTTATCCTGTCACAGAGGTCCCAGCTCCAATCTTCTGTCAAATTTCTTCTTATTATTTTAACATAGAGATTGTGCTTTACTTCTCTTTCTCTGACTCCAAAGTAAGATGTTTTTTTAATGGGCACTGTTAAAAAATGGAGGTCTCTAGGTGGAAATGGTTTGCACCTTTGTCCAAGTAGGGACCCTTGTTTCTAGTCAGGGTAAGGGAGTTACGCCCTTAGGCAATCCTTGCTCACCCCCTTGGTAGCATGACACAAGCAGACAGGCTTATTTCAGAGGCAGTGTCTAAAGCTTTTGTGCACACATACACTAACACAGTGGAAACAAACACTACAAATGGACACCACACCAGTTTAGAAAAATAGGAAATCTTTATCTAAACCAAACAAGACCAAAAAGACAAAAATCCACCATCCATATATCAGTATATCACCAAAAACAGGTTATTCACAAAAAAAGCTTGTAGCAACAAATAGCTCCACCTGAGGCTATTATGACATTGTGACAGATGAAAACCCCAAAGTACGGTGCCGACCGCAAAGTGCGCTGCATTGGGCCCAAAGTCACACGGACCCAAAAGAACAGTACCTTGGTAAATGATGAAAACAAAGACGGTGCACGGTGTCAGGGAGCTGGTGCTTTGTTGGCGCCAGGTCACATCAGTTCCTTACAACCAGATGGGAGGTCATACATTGGTTCCTCACTGTGATGCAGGGAGGTGAAGTGTTGGTTACTTACTGTGGCCGGGGAGGTGACGTTGTGGTGGTGATGAGGTGTCGGTTCCTTAGGACGATGCAGGATCGATGGATTTGGGAGGTCACCAACGTCAGGTATCGGCTCCATGATAATGAAGCACTGGCGTTGGTGAGGTCAGGGCTGCGGTGCGAGTCGGGGCGGTGGGTCATGAGCAGCATGAGCGGTGCCCTCAGCTCCGGGGCAGGCAGCGGCCTCGGTGATGGTGTCGGAGTCGGTATGGTGCAGCATCAGAAAGCATCAGGGCTGTGGTGTAAGTCGGGGCGATGAGTCATGCACTTCATGAGCGGCGCCCACAGATTTGTTGCAGGTTGCGGTGTTGCTATTTCCCTATGAGGCAGCTAAAACAGCAGTTCCAGGTGCAGGAGGACAGATGAAATAAAGTCTGTGTCCCTGAGACTCCAGAACAGGAGGCAAGCTGTACGCCACGCCCTTGGTGATCTTCTTCAAGCAGGACACATAGCACACAGCAAAGAATTTGTCTTCTTCTTGGCAGAAATAGCAATACAGCCCCCCACACAGCACACAACAAAGGGCAGTACTTCTCCTTCAGTTTTCTCTGCTCTTCTCCTTGGCAGAGGTTCCTCTTGAGTCCAGAAGTGATCTAAAGTTCTGGGGTCTGGGCCCCTATACGTATACATTTTCCTTTGTTCTATTGTGGCAGAGAGTCTCTTAGTTCAGTCAAAACCAGTGCTGTCCTCTCTTGTCCAGCTTCTTGGCAGAAGGTGGAGACAACATTTTGTAAGGCAAACAAGGAAATATCCTACCACCACTCTAGATGCAGCCCAGGTCTATTCAGCCCAGCCCTGACTCATCCAGGAAAGGCAGTACACACCTCAACCCCCCATCCCACCATGGCTGCTAACAGTGAATGCACATCCCCATCCCCTGTCACTCCAATGCCAGACAGTCAATCCACAACCCAGCAGAGGCAACCAAGATGGCCAAACAAGAAAATGCCTACTTTCTATAAGTCAAAGCTAAAATGGTTTGGGCCCTTACCAACAACCTCCATGGACCTCAGGCAAACTATAAACGGGGTGGTTGAATGACTCAACTAGAGAAGAAAAAACTGTTTTGTAGAAAGAACATAACCAGGAAACAATAGGCGGTCAGTCAAGAACTTAGAAACGATTCTTCGTTAGTCATTAAGCAAGCAGATAAAGGAGGAGCAGTGGTGGTGTGGGACCAAGACAAGTACTTGGCCGAGGGTAGGAAACATGTTTACAACAAAGAGTGATATTGAATCATCTCACAAGATCCTACCAAAGAAATTCAAGAAGAGCTTCAGATAATACTTAAAAATGCTTTGGAAGAAGACTATCTGGGCCCAAAAGAATTTGAGTATCTTAACATACAGACTCCAAGCATCCCAGTGATATGTTTCCTTCCTAAACTACATAAGGATCTGGAAACCCCACCTGGCCGACTCATACTTTCTGGGTGCAACTCTATTTTTGAACATATCTCTCAGTACGTGGATATTTTTCTTAAACTATTTCTTCAAGAAGTTCCTTATTATCTATGAGATACCATGGACTTTATTAATAAAGTGGAAGGACAGAAGTTTGATCCAGATAATTACTTGATGGTGTCATTCGATGTTGTGTCTCTTTGCACGCAAATTCCCCAAGACAAAGAGTTGGAAGCAATTGAATTCTTCCTCAATAAAAGACCATGCCCCCAAAGAGACCGACAGATTTCATACTCAGGTTAGCTGCTCTTGGGCTGAAAAAGAACTATTTCAAATCTGAAGACAGATTTTTCCTCCAAGTCAAAGGTACTGCCATGGGTTGTCCCTTTGCGCCAGAAATTGCAGTACACTTCATGGCACTCTTTAAGATTAAATATATTCATAAAAATAATCCATTTATAGGCCATGTTGTTCAATGACTTCGATACATTGATGATATCTGGTGCCTGTGGCATGGCAATGATTGATTTTTTCAACTGGCTGAATTCGAGACACCCTGACATTCAATTCAGCATGACAAAGAACAAACACAGTTTGTCATTCCTTGACATTGAAGTTACACATTCCAAAGACACCCTCTTGACAACATTGTGCCATAAACTGACTGACAAAAATAATGCCCTTCACTACAAAAGTTTTCATCCCAGGAACCTTCATGATAATCTTCCATTTGAGCAGTTCTTAAGAATCCCGAAGGAACTATGCCAGAAAAAGAGGATTACTTTTTCCATGCTGAAATGCTATTGGATAAATTGAAAGATAGAGGGTAACCACACAAGTTGCTTAAGCACTGCATGAAACGTGCCTGGTTCACACCACAGGAGAAATTGCTGGTTAAAAAGCACAAGACACGAAAGTCAAGGTTGGTCTCTGTCAGTACGTTTGTTCCCAAACCAACAATTTCAAAAAGATAATCCATAACAATTGCCACTGTTAGACCTGGCACCTTGGCGTGAGTTTCCCTTCCACTTTTTGATGGTGTGCCTCGACTGTTTTGCTGGTGTTGTCCGCTCAGGGCACTGCGCCACGGCTAATCCGTGCCGCAGTGCAAGTGCTCCCTAAGTAAAGTGTACCTGTAATTGATGTCCATGATTGGTTTATTGGATTCACTGTCAGTCCCCAGTAAAGTGCACCAGGGGTGCCAGGGCTTGTGAATGCCAATGCTGCTGGTGGGCTTGCAGCGCTGGTTGCGCCACCCACGGAAGCGGCCGTGTAAAGTGTGTCTAGGGTCTGCCACCGCAGACCCTGTGCGCGGTCCGGGACCGTCGCGCTGACTGCGCAAGTGCCCCCACTTGCCAGTCCCTAAACCTTCCCTTACCTACATATTAGCCACCCCTCTGGTAGGCCCAAGGGCAGGGTGCATTGTAGGCATAAGGTAGGACATGCCCTGATGTGTGTGGCATGTCTTAGTAGTGAATTACAGCCATTTTCGTTCTTCACTATTGAAGGCTGCCTGCTCTCCATAGGCCAGAATGGGCTGCCGGGATCACGCCAACGCTGTGACCCCAGTGGACTCAGAGAGCATGGTAGAAGTATCAAGTTTGGTATGCCTGAACTCAGGATGATAAAATACTTCTTGTAGTCAAGTCTATTTTAGTCTCCTGGGTTTGTAAATACTACTTTTAGAAAGTTAGTATTTACTGACCTGACCATCTCAGTCCGCCTCTGCTGTGTGTATGTGTTCTGCCTGGCAACAGTAAGGAGCAGGGTTGGGGAATCCCCAGAGACCGGTTGGCTGCCAGGTGGTGGGTAGAGAGATTACACCTGGATGGGTGGGAGGAGTACACCTTGACTCTTGAATAGACCTGTGCTCTGCCACCACAAAGCCGGCGCCACCCCCTGTGGGGCGGCTGATGTCTCTGCCCTGCTGCTGAAAGGAAAGAGCAGAGTCACCATAACAAAGTGCTCCAGAACTGGACTGAGCCAGGCCTAGGCCCCCTGGCGCTAAAGAACAAAAGAATCATGGTATAAAAGTAGGAGCCTGGCTCCTAAGAAATCAGAATCCTGTTTACCACAAAGAACCTCTGCCCGACTAGAAGGAGAAGGAGACGCTGGAGGAGCTGGCCTGCTGCTTGCCTTGCTGAGAAAGGAGAGGAAGAGACTTACTGAAAAGACTTTGCTACTTTGTGCTTGAACATTCTCCAAGGGCTTGATCTGAGCTTGCCCCCTGAACTGAACCCCAGGAACAGTGGGTTCTCTGTGCTTCTTGCTCGTCCTCCAATTCGAGCCGTGTGTGCATCCCGCTGGAAAAGAGACTGCACCCCTCATCGCCCCTCCTAGGGCCGTGACACTCAGAAGCTCGCCTGCCTCCAACCCGTGAGAGCCCCGCTCCGTCCCGAGCCGCTCTCTGTTCCCGGGCCAGGCCGCCTGCATCCCTGTCACCGCCTGCCATTGGAGTGCGCTGAACGCGCTATCACCCCTCCTGCCGGAAGCCGACCGACGACTGTGATCTACGCCGGGTCATCCAGCTGCACTGACTGTGCCCTGTGACCCCGCTTCGCTATCCCCGGACATCTCAGGCCGCGCCGCCCCCGCTGTGGAGACCCTCCTGCACCGCCGTGCTAAAGGGTCGCTGGCCGCGCCTGCCTACGTGCCCACACCTGCTGATTGAGGACCCAAGAACACGTCCCAAGCTGAGAGTCGCACCGACCTGTGCCGACTCTCCACATCACGAAAGAAGTTCCAGTATCGGGCTCGGGGCCCGCAACGCCTTATTTCCCCGTTCGCAGGAGCCGATCTCTGTGAGTACTGGAACCACAAGTAACATTTGCAAGAGACTACAAACTATCCATTTGAAACTACGAACCAAGAACATTTGCCTGCTGTATAACCTGGTGGCATAGCGAAAACGTTATTGGTCTTGTGATAAGTCTGCTGAGATATATATACCTTATTTTTACATAAAGAATCGTATTTTTATATATACCCAAGGCTGGTGTCCGTCTCTGGGGGGATTGATGTATTTACTGTGTGTATGATTGTAAGTGCTTAACCAACAACGCCTGAGGAATCGCCTTGGCTGCTCACGCCACGCACCTAGAGGGTGAGCAAGGGTCATTCGCGAGGGGTTATCCTGCGCCCTGACGTGGAGGAGAGGGTTCCTGCTTGACACAAGGGCAACCTTGCGCCAACCAGAGATCCCCGACTCTAACATTGGTGGCAGCGGTTGGGATTTCGGATTTGCACTTGTAATTTGCATACAGTGAATTATTAATCACCAGATAGTGAGAGCAGACCAAATAACGCAGCCACAGGTTTTTAATTGTTGAACTTTGTTGAGACATCTGCCATTACTGCAACCATGCCTGGCTCGCTCTCTGCTGGAAGAGCGCTCTCTGTGATTTCTGGAATAGATGAGGTGGATTGGGAGAGACTGGAAGGTTACACAACGGAGCAATTGAAAGGCTACAGTGTAAAATTCAGAGTTCCCCATGCTGGATTCAGGAAGAAGAACCAGTACCTCAAGGCGCTGAGAGCCTGGAAGGAGTCACGAGACCCACGGAATGCGGGGGACATCGTTCCACCCGACAATCTTGAGGAGCCCAGCAGAGTCCGGTCGCCAGAGGAGCTGGCAGACAGGGCAGCAGACAGGGCGCATGCAATGGAGATGGCAAAGTTGGCAGGACAAATGGAAATGGAAAAGCAGAAGTTGGCCCTGGAGGCACAACAACGCCAAATGGATCATGATATCAGATTGAAGGAGTTGGAGCTGAAGGCGAAAAGTTTGGACACCGCTCCTTCTGGTGGCAGCACTCCACCAGCGCAGGTAGAGTCCAAGGTGTACATCCCCAAAGATGTAGTAAAGGAGTATTTTAGAAAGGATGACATAGGGCAGTGGTTTAGAGCCTACGAGGTGGCCATGTCCTCACACCGGGTCCCTGAGAAAGACTGGGGAGCGGGGTTGTGGGGAAGGTTCCTTGCTGAAGGGCGTGACACACTGTTAGATTTACCCTTAGATCTCCAAACCTCATACCCCCATATGAAGGAAGCTTTAATGACCAGGTATGGGTTAACTCCGGAGCTATATAGACAGAGGTTCAGGGAGACCAAGAAGATCCCTGAGAGTACGTATGTGGAATATGTGACCTTTTTCTGCAGAGCGCTGGATGGTTGGGTGAAAGGTAGCAAAGTGAATGATTATCAAGGGCTGCTTGATTTAATTGCATGGGAGCACTTGTCCAGTCAATGTTTTCCTGAGCTACGCCAGCACCTGATTGATAGCAAGCTGTCCAACCCGAGGAAGCTTGCTGAGGAGGCGGACCGCTGGCTCAGCACCAGGGTCCACAAGGGTCAAGTGGGAGACTCCGCCAAAGGTGGGCAGGGTCCCCAGCAGAAGAGTGGGGGGGACAAGGGTAAACAGAAGGGGTTCCAAAAAGGCCCCCAAAGTAATTCCCAAGGGAACCAGCAGAAGGGTTCTCAGCCTCCCCCACCCCCGCAGCAGAACGGGGCCCCGACAGGTAGACCTGTTCCAAAGGGGCCCTTCAATTGTTATAAGTGTGGTGACCCGGGTCACATTGCCTCTGATCCTAAGTGTCGCCTGTTTGGTAAGACCGCACCCACTGGTGCTCCACCCCGGCAAGTAGCTAGTGTTAACTTTGGGGAGGAAGTAGCAGTCCAGGAGGGTGGGGGTCCCGGGCAGATGACCCTAGTCTCGCTAGGAGACAGTGAGATGGTCCCTGTAACCTACCTGCCCTCTAACACTAAGAAATATGGGCAAGTGGTGACCATCAATGGAAAGAAGGTTGAGGCTCTTAGAGATACAGGAGCCAGCGTGACCTCGGTGAGGCAACACCTGGTGTCTCAAGAGCAAATTGTACCCAATGCCTACTGTAGGGTTGTCAATGCTGACAACGTGGAGAGTCGTTGTCCAATGGCTCAAGTTCCCTTTGAGTGGGGGGGGGTCTCTGGTACTCTACAAGTCGCTGGGAGAACTGACATGCCTGTAGACTGTCTGCTAGGGAACGACCTGGAGAGTTCCCCTTGGGAAAAGGTGGAGAAGACCACGCATCTGAGGATGGTGGGTCTACCCGACTGGGCGTGCGTGACCACCCGGTCCATGGCAGCCAGTAGGGGTGTTGAGAGGGTCCTGGAGCCTGAGGGAGAGGTCCAGGAACCGGCCTTAGGGAGAAGGCGCAGGAGGCGTGGGAAACCGGCCCCCGAAGTTCCCACGGCCCAGGAGGAAGTAGACCCTGAGGGGGATGCTCTGGAGCCTACCGGGGAACAGATTGCCGAACTGGGAGACTTGCCTGAGCTGACCCATTGGCAGCAAGAAGGAGGTCCCTCCAGGGAGGAATTCTGCAGGGAGCAGAAAGAATGCCCTTCTCTCGTGGGTATGCGGCAGCAGGCTGCAGACCAGGCCAATGGTGTTCAGGCCAAAACACATTACGTGTACTGGGAGAGTGACCTCCTGTATTCCGAGCCTAAGGCTGCTGAACCTGGGTCAGCCCGTGTGCTGGTGGTACCCCAGAAGTTCAGAACCTTCCTACTGGGGCTGGCTCACGATGTGCCTTTAGCAGGACATTTGGGGATGGACAAGACCTATGACAGGCTTGTCACCCACTTTTACTGGCCCCAAATGCATAAGAATTCAGATTCCTACTGCAGAACCTGTCAGACTTGCCAGGCAAGTGGTAAGAGCGGAGGGAAGCATAAGGCTCCTCTGCAACCTTTCCCTGTGGTCGGTACGCCATTCCAACGAGTGGGTATTGATATTGTGGGGCCTCTGGACCCCAAGACAGCCCTGGGCAACAGGTTCATCCTGGTCTTGGTGAACCATGCCACCCGGTACCCTGAAGCCATCCCTCTGAGGACAGTGACGGCCCCCGTGGTGGGACGGGCACTGATGGGAATTTTCTCCCGAGTGGGATTCCCTCTAGAGGTGGTGAGCGACAGGGGGACCAATTTCATATCCACATATATGAAATCCCTGTGGAAGGAGTGTGGGGTAACTTACAAGTTCACCACTCCTTACCATCCCCAAGGAAATGGGTTGGTTGAGAGATTCAACCGAACCCTCAAAGGCATGATCATGGGCCTGGACGGTCCAATGAGGCGTAAGTGGGACGTCCTCTTGCCATGCCTACTCTTCGCTTACCGAGAGGTGCCGCAGAAGTCTCTAGGGTTCAGCCCCTTTGAGCTTCTGTATGGTCACCCGGTAAGAGGACCTCTGAGTTTGGTAAAGGAAGGCTGGGAGCAATCTCCCAGGAAACCTCCCCAGAATGTATATAGTTACATGCTGGCCTTCCGAAACCAGACTCGGCGTTTCAGGCAACTTGCTGAGGCAAATCTGGAAGCCAGCCAGGAAGAGATGAAGCGGTGGTACGACCGGAATGCCACTCTGGTAGAGCTTCAACCTGGACAAAAGGTGTGGGTCTTGGCCCCAGTGGAGCCGTGTGCACTTCAGGATAAGTGGACAGGTCCATTTGAGGTTGTGGAGCGCAAAAGTCCTATCACCTACTTGGTGGACATGCAGACTCCCAGGAACCCTTTGAGGGTCCTACATGTTAACCGCCTTAAGCCCCACTTAGAGAGGACCGAAGTGGGCATGCTGCTGGCCACTGATGATGGAATGGAAGAGGAGACCGAGCCTCTTCCTGACCTCTTAGTGGTCTCTGAGAAAGATGGGTCAGTGGATGGAGTTAACCTCTCACCCACCCTGACGCCCGAACAACAGGAAGATTGCCGCCACTTGCTGGGACAGTTTTCCGACCGATTCTCCCTGGTTCCTGGTGTCACAGATTGGTGCGTCCATGATGTGGACACAGGAGACAGCTTACCTGTAAAGCACAAGGCTTACAGGGTAACTGACAGGGTCAGAGCTTGCATTAAGGAGGAGGTCTCCAAGATGCTTGCGCTAGGGGTGGTTGAATCCTCCAGCAGTCCTTGGTCCAGCCCCGTGGTCTTGGTCCCCAAAGCTGCTGCGCTGGGAGCCACACCTGAACTCCGGTTCTGTGTGGACTACAGAGGACTCAATTCAGTAACGAAGACTGACGCGCACCCCATCCCCAGAGCTGATGAGCTCATTGATCGGCTGGGGGCTGCCCGGTTCCTCAGCACGTTCGATTTAACGTCTGGGTACTGGCAGATCGCCTTGACCGATGGGGCCAAAGAGAGGTCCGCATTCTCTACACCAGATGGGCACTTCCAGTTCCGAGTCATGCCATTTGGGATGAAGAATGCCCCTGCCACCTTTCAGAGGTTGGTCAACCAGGTACTGGTTGGGCTGGATGCGTTCAGTGCCGCCTACCTGGATGACATCGCAGTGTTCAGTGCCACCTGGCCCGAACACCTGCGCCACCTCTGGGAAGTGTTGATGGCTCTGCGCCGAGCAGGCCTCACGATCAAGGCAAGCAAGTGCCAGATCGGGCAGGGTTCCGTGGTGTACTTGGGACACCAAGTGGGGAGCGGCAAGGTGGCACCCTTGCAACCCAAAATTGAAACCATCCTGGCTTGGGAACCCCCCAAGACGCAGACCGCAGTGAGGGCCTTCCTGGGGCTCACTGGGTACTACAGGAGGTTTGTCAAGGGCTATGGAACGATCGTTGCCCCCTTGACAGAGCTGACTTCCAAGAAGCAGCCCAGGAACGTGATTTGGACTGACACCTGTCAGAAAGCTTTCGACACCCTGAAGACTGCCATGTGCACGGCGCCCGTGCTCTTGGCCCCTGACTTCTCCAAGGAATTCCTAGTCCAGACAGACGCTTCAGAGCATGGTGTAGGGGCTGTTCTCTCACAGATGACTGAGGAGGGCTGGGACCAACCCGTAGCCTTCATCAGTAGGAGGTTACTTCCACGGGAAAGTAGGTGGAGTGCAATTGAGCGAGAAGCATTTGCTGTGGTCTGGGCGCTGAAGAAGCTAAGACCCTACTTGTTTGGGTCTCACTTCCGGGTTCAGACGGACCACAGGCCCCTCAGATGGTTGATGCAAATGAGGGGTGAAAACCCGAAGCTGTTGAGGTGGTCCATCTCCCTACAGGGTATGGACTTTACGGTGGAACACCGTCCTGGTACAGATCACGCCAACGCTGACGGTCTGTCCAGGTATTTCCGCCTTAGTGACGAGGAACCCCCTGGGCAAGGGTAGTTCTCCCCACATTTCAGCTGGAGGGGACACGTGTTAGACCTGGCACCTTGGCGTGAGTTTCCCTTCCACTTTTTGATGGTGTGCCTCGACTGTTTTGCTGGTGTTGTCCGCTCAGGGCACTGCGCCACGGCTAATCCGTGCCGCAGTGCAAGTGCTCCCTAAGTAAAGTGTACCTGTAATTGATGTCCATGATTGGTTTATTGGATTCACTCTCAGTCCCCAGTAAAGTGCACCAGGGGTGCCAGGGCTTGTGAATGCCAATGCTGCTGGTGGGCTTGCAGCGCTGGTTGCGCCACCCACGGAAGCGGCCGTGTAAAGTGTGTCTAGGGTCTGCCACCGCAGACCCTGTGCGCGGTCCGGGACCGTCGCGCTGACTGCGCAAGTGCCCCCACTTGCCAGTCCCTAAACCTTCCCTTACCTACATATTAGCCACCCCTCTGGTAGGCCCAAGGGCAGGGTGCATTGTAGGCATAAGGTAGGACATGCCCTGATGTGTGTGGCATGTCTTAGTAGTGAATTACAGCCATTTTCGTTCTTCACTATTGAAGGCTGCCTGCTCTCCATAGGCCAGAATGGGCTGCCGGGATCACGCCAACGCTGTGACCCCAGTGGACTCAGAGAGCATGGTAGAAGTATCAAGTTTGGTATGCCTGAACTCAGGATGATAAAATACTTCTTGTAGTCAAGTCTATTTTAGTCTCCTGGGTTTGTAAATACTACTTTTAGAAAGTTAGTATTTACTGACCTGACCATCTCAGTCCGCCTCTGCTGTGTGTATGTGTTCTGCCTGGCAACAGTAAGGAGCAGGGTTGGGGAATCCCCAGAGACCGGTTGGCTGCCAGGTGGTGGGTAGAGAGATTACACCTGGATGGGTGGGAGGAGTACACCTTGACTCTTGAATAGACCTGTGCTCTGCCACCACAAAGCCGGCGCCACCCCCTGTGGGGCGGCTGATGTCTCTGCCCTGCTGCTGAAAGGAAAGAGCAGAGTCACCATAACAAAGTGCTCCAGAACTGGACTGAGCCAGGCCTAGGCCCCCTGGCGCTAAAGAACAAAAGAATCATGGTATAAAAGTAGGAGCCTGGCTCCTAAGAAATCAGAATCCTGTTTACCACAAAGAACCTCTGCCCGACTAGAAGGAGAAGGAGACGCTGGAGGAGCTGGCCTGCTGCTTGCCTTGCTGAGAAAGGAGAGGAAGAGACTTACTGAAAAGACTTTGCTACTTTGTGCTTGAACATTCTCCAAGGGCTTGATCTGAGCTTGCCCCCTGAACTGAACCCCAGGAACAGTGGGTTCTCTGTGCTTCTTGCTCGTCCTCCAATTCGAGCCGTGTGTGCATCCCGCTGGAAAAGAGACTGCACCCCTCATCGCCCCTCCTAGGGCCGTGACACTCAGAAGCTCGCCTGCCTCCAACCCGTGAGAGCCCCGCTCCGTCCCGAGCCGCTCTCTGTTCCCGGGCCAGGCCGCCTGCATCCCTGTCACCGCCTGCCATTGGAGTGCGCTGAACGCGCTATCACCCCTCCTGCCGGAAGCCGTCCGACGACTGTGATCTACGCCGGGTCATCCAGCTGCACTGACTGTGCCCTGTGACCCCGCTTCGCTATCCCCGGACATCTCAGGCCGCGCCGCCCCCGCTGTGGAGACCCTCCTGCACCGCCGTGCTAAAGGGTCGCTGGCCGCGCCTGCCTACGTGCCCACACCTGCTGATTGAGGACCCAAGAACACGTCCCAAGCTGAGAGTCGCACCGACCTGTGCCGACTCTCCACATCACGAAAGAAGTTCCAGTATCGGGCTCGGGGCCCGCAACGCCTTATTTCCCCGTTCGCAGGAGCCGATCTCTGTGAGTACTGGAACCACAAGTAACATTTGCAAGAGACTACAAACTATCCATTTGAAACTACGAACCAAGAACATTTGCCTGCTGTATAACCTGGTGGCATAGCGAAAACGTTATTGGTCTTGTGATAAGTCTGCTGAGATATATATACCTTATTTTTACATAAAGAATCGTATTTTTATATATACCCAAGGCTGGTGTCCGTCTCTGGGGGGATTGATGTATTTACTGTGTGTATGATTGTAAGTGCTTAACCAACAACGCCTGAGGAATCGCCTTGGCTGCTCACGCCACGCACCTAGAGGGTGAGCAAGGGTCATTCGCGAGGGGTTATCCTGCGCCCTGACGTGGAGGAGAGGGTTCCTGCTTGACACAAGGGCAACCTTGCGCCAACCAGAGATCCCCGACTCTAACAGCCACCTCATAGGAACTCCGAATGTGGATTCGATTACTCTCTGTGTGCTTTGAAGAAACATGCCAGCATTGGCTCCCAGATTGTGAACGCAACCTGCAATCAGCCATCTAAAAAGCGGATCTGGTGGCAAGATGGAATCTCAAGCCACTTCAAGGTCATCATAAATGTCGGAATTGTGTTGCATGCTCCTAAACAGTTGAAGGCTGTACATTCACTCAGGGACCAAGACGTTGAAAACACAACAAATTTCCCAACTGCAAAACCAAAAATGTTGTTTATGTTGTGATTTGCACCTGTGAAAAAAAAATATATTGGGAAAACTAATCAAGAAATTAAACAACGCATAGTATGTTATGTTATGTTATGTTAAAGCGATTTATAAAGCGCTCGATTACCAACACAAATCGAGGATTAAGACGAAAACACTAATTGCCCGTACGGCTAATCATTTTAGCGAATTCAAACATTGTGAAAAGGATTTCAGTTGGACAGTACTCCGTGTCATTCAACCACATCCCAGAGGAGGCGGTTTGGAAGCTCAGTTGATATTTAATTTTAAAGTTTAATACAATGACACATGGTCTGAATGAACTCTCAGAAATGAGTGAATTATTACATTCTCACTGTAACTTCTTTGCCACGATTCCAGTTCAGTTTCTTATGGACTACATATACCAGAATTCCATGCACTTTCAATCGATGTTAATCAACTGCTTTTTTAAGACCTAGAAACTGAGTGAGGCCACTAATGACTTGAGCATGATGGCAGAGGCACTGTTGTTGTCTCTAGATAAGTAAGTGCTACCACATTGCTGGTTTCATAATGGTGAACTGAATTTGAAGCCATATATTT
This sequence comes from Triturus cristatus, assembly GCF_964204655.1. Classification (NCBI taxonomy): domain Eukaryota; kingdom Metazoa; phylum Chordata; class Amphibia; order Caudata; family Salamandridae; genus Triturus; species Triturus cristatus. Next base: position 203,252,563 of record NC_140593.1, read on the forward strand.
ACATCTTGACAGGCATTTTTCAGTTGGAATACTTAGCCGTTTATCTCTTCGTTTCCCCAAGGCATGGATTCCAAAAATGCTCACACATCCCGGTACAGTTAATGTGTGTTAACCTCAACTAAATTGCTGAATTAGTCTGCGAAGAACGTGACTGTTTCCAAGCTTTGAAGAAATAAGGTTTTTAACACTGTAGTGCAGTCCACTTACAGAGATCCAGGAGAGGGAGTCACTTTTTAATTAACCCTGTGTTTTCACATTTCCCTTAGATACACACAAGTGTTCATCAGTCCACAGCCCTGAAGAGAACCCCCAGTCAATTGTGGTACCAAACATATTGGCGCGACGGATGTATGTCGTTACAACGCACACTTTTACAAGGCATGCACTTACAACGCATTTTTTACAACGCATAATCCATTACAACGCATGACATTACAACGCATGACACTACAACGCATTTTTAAAAACTACCTTTACAACGCATTTCCATTACAACGCATACTACCTTTACAACGCATACCATTACAACGCATAATATTAAATTGCATTTAAGGTAAGTATTAGATAGTATAGGGGTAAAAGTTACTTTTCTAACTCCAGGGGGTGCAACAGTAGGGTAAGTGTTGGATAGTATAGGGGTAAAAATTACTATTCTATCTCCAGGGGGTGCAACAGTAGGGTAAGTGTTGGATAGTCTAGGGGTAAAAATTACTATTCTAACTCCAGGGGGTGCAACAGTAGGGTAAGTGTTGGATAGTCTAGGGGTAAAAATTACTATTCTAACTCCAGGGGGTGCAACAATAGGGTAAGTGTTGGATAGTATAGGGGTAAAAATTACTATTCTAACTCCAGGGGGTGCAACAGTAGGGTTAGTGTTGGATAGTATAGGGGTAAAAATTACTATTCTAACTCCAGGGGGTGCAACAGTAGGGTAAGTGTTGGATAGTATAGGGGTAAAAATTACTATTCTAACTCCAGGGGGTGCAACAGTAGGGTAAGTGTTGGATAATATAGGGGTAAAAAATACTATTCTAACTCCAGGGGGTGCAACAGTAGGGTAAGTGTTGGATAGTATAGGGGTAAAAATTACTATTCTAACTCCAGGGGGTGCAACAGTAGGGTAAGTGTTGGATAGTATAGGGGTAAAAATTACTATTCTAACTCCAGGGGGTGCAACAGTAGGGTAAGTGTTGGATAGTATAGGGGTAAAAATTACTATTCTAACTCCAGGGGGTGCAACAGTAGGGTAAGTGTTGGATAGTATAGGGGTAAAAATTACTATTCTAACTCCAGGGGGTGCAACAGTAGGGTAAGTGTTGGATAGTGTAGTGTAATATTATGCGTTGTAATGGTATGCGTTGTAATGGTAGTATGCGTTGTAATGGAATGCGTTGTAAAGGTAGTTTTTAAAAATGCGTTGTAGTGTCATGCGTTGTAATGTCATGCGTTGTAATGGATTATGCGGTGTAAAAAATGCGTTGTAAAGGTAGTGCGTTGTAAAAGTTGCGTTGTAAAGGTTGTTCCCCTGGCGCGACCCTTCTGGGAATTTATTAAATATGTTCACCAATATGGAATGTTTGAAGAAATTATATGAATGATAATCCTTTCCATATTGGATGATGTTTTAACCCAGATGTTAAACACTGAAAGGGTTTCAGCCTCTTTTGAGCTGTTATGAACTAATCCCTTCAAATGAAACCATTTTTATTGGTTTACAATACAATTTATTTCCTTTCATGTGTTTATTAATGCACCATTTATTGTCATGTTGGTCATTTTTTGTTTTCTTCTTGTAAACTTTTCTAATGTTGCATTATTGTTATATGGTCTCGCTTTGGAAATGATTTTCATTTATGTAAATTAAGAGTGGTTATCCTTGTTCTAGTCTGAGTATACTGTAAACATTGTAACTGAAGATGTGTGTAATGTAAACACTGGTCAAGTGTATTAAATATCTTTCCCTTCAGTAAAAAAGAACGTAATTCATTCAACTACCCCTTTGATTGTTTATCCTTTGTAAAAGGGGCATTTTCAAACACACAATTTAAAAACCATCTTTACTAACAGATGTGTGATTACATTTTGAGTTCAGAAAGCCCAAACTCCATTTCTTTAACTTGTCCCAGTGGGAAGTTATACTTGTAAGCTGTTACACAATATGTACCATTCTATACTATGGGAGATATAACCTTTCAATAGGGAAAAGTGAAATACACTGTATTTCACTATCAGGACAGGTCTCACACACCAGTTTATGTCCTACCTTTCACACACACACTGCACCCTGCCCATGGAGGTACCTTGGTCCTACCTGAGGGGTGTCTTACATGTAAGAGAAGGGTAGGACCTGGCAAGTGGGTGTACTGCCAGGCCAACATGGCAATCTAAACTGTGCGCAGACACTGCAGTGGCAAGTCTGAGAACCCTTTGAACGGCTGCTTGTGTGCATGGCAGAATCAGTGCAGCAGGCCCACTAGCTGCATTTGATTTACAGGCCCTAGGCACACACAGTGCACTATGATATGGTCTTAGCAGTAAATCAAATAAGCCAATCATGGATACACAAATCCATAAACACAATTCCATGGAGATCATATGCACTTTAGCACTGAATAGCAGTGGTAAAGTGCCCAGGGTCCTTAAACCAACAAAAACAGGTCAGACACAGGAGGCTAAAAAGCAAAAAGTCTGGGGATAAACCCACTGAAAAAGCCAGGTCTAACAGGCACTATGTGACAATCTTGGCGATTTTTTAAACGTTTTATGAGTCCCAGCAGTTGTTTGTGTGAAGTATCTACTTTCAGGAGTGCCTAAGCGGGGGTAACATCCACAGCTATTCAGAGGAGAATGGTGTGGCTAACTCCTAATCATCTACTGTGTTCACAGTTTTTCAGCAATACAGCAAGTAAACTTTTTTCAAACCTGGAAACAACCAGTTTTTTTAAAGGTTTGAGGGCTATAGAATCTTTCTAAAAATATTAAATATCTATCTATCTATCTATCTATCTATCTATCTATCTATCTATCTATCTATATGAGTATATATATATATATATATATATATATATATATATATATATATATATATATATATATATGTATATATATATATATATATATGTATATATATAGAGAGAGAGAGAACAATTAGGCGCAATGACAAAAATTTAAAAAAGCAATAACATACAGAATTTTTCTTTTGCCTCAAAATCTCTTTAGAAAAATTTAAGCAATTGTTTACAAATGTCATTTTAAATCATTGCACTATTTTGCACATAAATGTACACTCTAAAATATTTGCACTAATAAGCACTGAAGCACTTTAAACTAATTGTTCTTTTTTTAACACAAAATATATAAAAAGTCATAAATAATTTATAAAAAAGTCATGCAATGCACTACAAATACCATGATGCTATGCAAGAGAGGAAACAGGAAATGCTTCATAATATAGAAATAAATTATGCCTGTTTGTCCTAGAGTGAGAAAAACATATCCCGTGATCAAGAATCAAGGCTCGAACCGAAATAGGTTGGGCATGGCTATTGCCACTTAAACAAAATAATGCCTGTTTGTCCTAGAGTGAGAAAAACATATCCCGTGATCAAGAATCAAGGCTCGAACCGGAATAGGTTGGGCATGGCTATTGCCACTTAAACAAAATAAAAAAAATTGAAGGAATTGGACCCTGAGTGAGTGCGTTTCTCGTAATAACTTCTGGTGACAGAGGTACCCTGCTGCAATATATATATATATATAGAGAGAGAGAGAGAGATATATATATGTATATATATATATATATATATTACCTACTGGCGGTCGCCAGTAGGTAGTTATAGTTAGGACCCTGTTTCCATAGGAAAACCGCAACATTCTATTTGGAATAACTTTGGCGCCGGTCGACGAATCCTCGCGAAATTTTCAAAATAGGTGGGGCGCTACGCTCCGCTCCTACCCTGAAAGTCTCGGGGGGATTCGTCAAGCGGGGGCTGAGAAAAAAGGGGGGTCCCAAAACGCGTTTTTCCCATGCATTTTTCCATAGGACCTTTAGACACAGCTACAGCCCGAACGGCTGAACAGAGTTACTTGAAATTTGGCAGAGAGGTAGTCCTCAGGTCAAGGAAGTGCCTTTTGTAGGTCTGGTGTAAATCTGTTCAGTAGTTCCTGAGAAAATAGCATTTAAATCAATATATATATCTGTGGCAGCTTAATGTGCGCTTACCGTGCGCTTACGGTAAGCTTACCGTACGCGTACGGTGCCGTGCGCGAGCGCGAATCTGATTGGCTGTTAGATCTTAGTAAACATTCGAATCGGTCGAAACCAGGAAGCGGCGGCCGCCATTTTCTCTCTCGCACTCTGAGGGGGGGTTGAAAAACAAAGGCCAAAAACATGTAAAGGGGCTGTTTAGACAGCTCCTAAGCACCTAGCCTTGATGAAGGTGTCCCCAAAAATCCCCCAAGGCCAAAAAGGCAATTTTATTTTTTTTGAAAATTTCGGCGAGTACGCTTACCGTATGCGTGCGGTAAAAATTTTATAAAAAAAAAAAATTATCCATACTCTCCCCTCCCCGTGTGCAAATGGTGCCCGAAGGTCACCATTTGTGCATGGCATATCTTTGTCATAAAATTCTAAAAGATTACCTTTCACAACGAAGCGCATAATATGTCCTCCATGTGCGCACGGTGCGCGAAGCGCATCGTGCGTACATGGCCCATCTAGCGTAACGGTGGGCACGCGGTGTGCGTAGCGCACCGCGTGCCCACCGTGCGTGCACGGCACTAACTGCGTAAAGTGGGCGCGCGGTGCGCGAAGCGCACCGCGTGCTCACTGTGCGCGCACGGTGCGCGAAGCGCACCGTGCGCGCACGGAACGAACTGCGTTAAGTGGGCGCGCACGCCACGAATGACGTAAAGTAACTTAGCATTTAAAAAAACGTACAAATTCACTGAAAAAACCATAGGTTTCACACACGTTATAGTTAGGAATTAGCGTTTAAAAAACCTTGCAAATTCACAGAAAAAACCATAGGTTTCACACATGTTATAGTTAGCTGGACATTGTACTGATAAAAAACCATTGAAATTCCCCCGTTATAGTTAGTGCAGGCAACTATAACTCACGCGACCGCAATCCTCTGCTGATGACATATGTGTCTTTATGAAAAAAAAATATTTGTAATATATGTATAGCTAAAATTTAATGGAAGAAGGCATGGGCAAATAAGTGTCTAAATACAGTATTAGCATTAGCAGAGGATTGCGGTCGCGTGAGTTATAGTTGCCTGCACTAACTATAACGGGGGAATTTCAATGGTTTTTTATCAGTAAAATGTCCAGCTAACTATAACATGTGTGAAACCTATGGTTTTTTCTGTGAATTTGCAAGGTTTTTTAAATGCTAATTCCTAACTATAACGTGTGTGAAACCTATGGTTTTTTCAGTGAATATATGTATATATATATATATATATATATATATATATATATATATATATATATATATATATATATATATATATATATATATATATATATATATATGTATGTATATATATTCCACCAATTGCCTCTTACTGTCGAACACCAGAGAACGGGTGCCTCCCTCGTGGCAGTGGACACACCACGCATTTATTAATCACCAAAATCCCAAAGGAACGGAGCACTCACAGGTAAGTTGCTTATTAATTTATTTCTTCGGCCAGACACGTTTCAGCAGGAACTGCCTTTCTCAATGGCGATAGTGCACGCAGAACATCACATGATATTTCACTTTTAAAAGGACTGAAGCATTCCCATTGGATGTTGTATCATGGATGGCAAATACTAATCACTCTGCCTCCATAGAGTGTTAAACCAGCAGAACGCCATCACTGTATAGGATGAACAGTTCTAATTATGTCCCGATGGCAGACTTAGTGAGTGCTTTTACGCTTCAGCAGCTCTTCAAGCCAAACTAGGCACTGGACCCACAAGTAGTTTGTTTCTGTTATGCCGGCCATTAGTCATGTTGATTTCTGCGCGGAAGCAATCTTCTTGCACTTTAGCCTCTATTACCCTTGTTACCGCTGACGCCCTTCCGTGTAAATATCCAGGAGGCACTAGCTTTGTAGCGTGTGTCTCTACATTTTGTAATGTCCCATTTTGGCTGGTATTCACTCTTCCTGGGCTGCGGCGGTTCTGGCAGTTACTTTCACATTCCACCAATTGCCACTTACTGCCAAACACCATAGAACGGGTGCCTCCCTCGTGGCAGTGAACACGCCACGCATTTATTAATCACTAAAATCCCAAAGGAACGGAGCACTCACAGGTAAGTTGGTTATTGATTTATTTCTTCGGCCAGACGCGTTTCAGCAGGAACTGCCTTTGTCAATGGCGATAGTGCACGCAGAACATCACATGAAATTTCACTTTTAAAAGGACTGAAGCATTCCTATTGGATGTTGTATCATGGATGGCAAATACTAATCACTCTGCCTCCATAGAGTGTTAAACCAGCATAACGCCATCACTGTATAGGATGAACAGTTCTAATTACGTCCCGATGGCAGACTTAGTGAGTGCTTTTACGCTTCAGTAGCTCTTCAAGCCAAACTAGGCACTGGACCCACAAGTTGTTTGTTTCTGTTATGCCGGCCATTAGTCATGTTGATTTCTGCATGGAAGCAATCTTCTTGCACTTTAACCTCTATTACCCTCGTTACCGCTGACGCCCTTCCGTGTAAATATCCAGGAGGCACTAGCTTTGTAGCGTGTGTCTCTACATTTTGTAATGTCCCATTTTGGCTGGTATTCACTCTTACTGGGCTGCGGCGGTTCTGGCTGTTACTTTCACATTCCACCAATTGCCACTTACTGCCGAACACCATAGAACGGGTGCCTCCCTCGTATATATATATATATATATATATATATATATATATATATACAAACAGGAACCTCCAGCGAAGCAGAATTATAATAATTATTATTTTTTTTTACATAGTGGCCTTCAGCACTCTGGGCCTGATTCACAAAGGTAAACATACACTTTTGTGTAAGTTTGCGATTGTTTGCTATTCAGACAGATGGAACTTTACTAGTAGTATCTTTATGACTGTGGAGTCTCTGCACATAATAAGATAGGACTATCATATCATTTCATAGGCAGAGACTCCACAGTTGTAAATATACTACTTGTAAAACCTTTACAAATAGCAAACAATCGTAACCTGACACAAAATGTAAGTTTAGCTTAGTGAATCAGGCACTGTGTAGATACTGTTAGGGCAGATTTTCTATAGAGTTTTTTTTTATTTTGCTAATATATTTGGAGCTGTTTGATGAATCGATAGAAATTTATTGAAAAATAAATGGGATTGTTAATCCACCTGAGCTCCTTCAATGATAGCTTAACGCTGATCCATCAAGAGGGGGCCAAGAAAAAGAGGGGGGGGGGTCAAAAATGTTGATTTCCCATGTTAATTCCCATAGGAAATGTTGCTATCTGAAACAGAAAAAACAGCTGAAAAAGGAATAACACCAAATTTGGCAAATTTCAGTTCTCAATCAGAGCACATTGTTTCTGGGTATCTTCCAACAGCTTTATGTCATCAGCATTCTATTGCTCACCTGATGTATCAGTGTTGTGTAAGTTAATTGAACATTCAAAAAACATACACAGATAGGTAGCGTGTCAGATTGTGGAGTCTCATTAGAGGTTCATCATAATTGTCCTCAATATGAATTGTCCAGAAAAGTCATGTTCAATGACACCCTCAGTTCTCTAATTTCAAATAGCATCGGTTTTGTAAAAAATGTTTTGAACTCCCCCTCGATTTGGAACTTTTAACATTGTGTATGTTATCCTTAATTGTAATGGTTTTAATTAACCACACACTGCATTTTTCTTCCTCCTTCTCATTTCAGACAGTATTATAGTTCTTTCTGTCCTGCAACTAGTTTTTTATCTCATTTACATTTACTGAATATTTAACATGATTTCATATACATCATCTGGGGGTATAGAGTGTGTGACACCTTTTACACGCCTTGATCTATTTTACTGTTTGATCTATTTTACGCCAGGCTCCCCTAGCTATTCTTGGTGGCTATGTTGAATGCACAGCTTCAGAAACAGAGAATAATGCTGAGCTGTATTAGAATTTAGCATTTTTCTCCCTTTGCCCTTTCAAAGAAAATGTAAGGGTCTTGATGAGATAATGTTACAAGAAGGGAATCATCCTGAAATTCCATCAGCAGTCACATGGTGCATCTTGTCAAATGTTGCTAGTCTTATTAATCAAAGGTCATGCATTTATTTTGCATTACGTTCAGACTCTGACCTTATACTTTCTCTATGTTATCTATTGTGTATAAATTCTTGATTGACGCAACATTGATCCACAGAAACGTCTGTGCAATGAGTATACATCAACCATCCTCTTGATGTGAAACATTTGATGGATTCAAACTATAAGTATAATCAACAATGGGATTCAATAACAAAACCAGTTAATATTTTGTCATACAGTATTTCTCTTTGACAGATAGATTTGTGCATAGGACTTCTTTTCATGAAGATTTGTGAAGCATAGCTGGAAAGACATTAAAGCTCAATGGGACAGATTAAAACAGTTGCAATTTGGTTTAGGCCTGGCAGACATCAGATTATACTATACAAATTATCCTGATTATCTGCGGCATGTTCCCAGACCATGACAATCCTAATGACAGATTAGATTTAGAGCCACTGGCTCACTATGGGCTACTGAATTTACTGTATGGCCATGTTTGGCCCTCCTTACTCTGCTGGCATTGATAAATTACTTCTGAAACCCCACTTTGGCATGGTACATGGCTGCTGCAAGATCCGAGCCTGAAGGGCGTACACCCCTCTAACTTAATTGTCATATCAGGCTGGGAGACAAATGGGAGGAGAGCCATATCAAAACCTTTGAATAAAAGGTAACAGAGTACTTGCTAAAACGATACTCTTATCATTACTTACACACACTCACAACATACACACACTCACTAAACTAAGTAACTGAATTTACCTCGTTTGAATAAAATATTACCATGGCACAACTGGGTAAGAAGGGGATCCTTAGAATGTATAGATAGTTGGTTACACCCTGATACATCTGCACATGAAATGGGAGCAGGATGTGATTCCCTTTCAATAGGCAGAATGGAACAAAGCCAAAATGTTCCATTGTGCCCTTGTAATGTTTACCCGGTGCTGACTTATTCAAGTAAAATACTTTGCAAGGTTTAGTACAGCCCCTAGAGGATTTTGGGAGAGGAATAGAACCCCCAAAGCAAACTGTCTTTAATGCAAGACCTCGTAGGGCGGCTTATTTCATGATATATGGGATTTCCCAGTGTTACCCTGCCACACTGGGATCCCAAAATGTGAATACCAGGAAAAAGCACGAGCGGAGCAGGCCTAGAGACATGCATTTATTTGTTGCTATGGGAATGATGACGCTCACTGGTGAGAGAATAAAGAACCACACACATTGTTGAGTATATTCGGGCATGGACTATGGTGGAATCATTTCTATACAGTCCTCCGGTGTATCCTAAGAAACTCGAGAAGGTGTGGGCCTTGTGATTTTGCATTGTTGCTGTATACTTCTAGACTGTTGTGGATCTAGGACTTGTTATGCCTTAAATTCATTATTATTGGTCGACTGCTGTTCATTGTAATAACACTATGTCGCTGTGCTGTACACTATTTTCGTGCTGTTAAACCAATAAACAAATCTGCACAAGTTGCTGGGCTAAGGTGTTCACAAGTTGCAATAATTGTGCCTTGCTCCACAATTCTAGGTCTTGGGAGTCTAAATCTGCCATCATGTACTATCGTTCAAAACGCTTCAATCTAGTAGTAATTTATGACGCCTTTTACTGTTTATTCAGGAACATCAAATACTTTCCTTACTTCCCTGATGTTTTACCACCTGTGGAACTCTATTGTGTATGGCCCTTTGACCACTCCACTCTTGTTCTCTCAAGGAGCATTTGACCTCAGGAGATACAGAGAAAACATATTAAACGTAATGAAACAGCAGCAATACACATAAGAAATGGTGAATATTCAATGTTTATTGGAAATAAACTTTGTTAAAAATGTATTTTACCGGGTTTTTTTCAGTGATTTATAAACATTAGCTCTAATTTCCCGTTAGTTGTTTGCTCTATGAGATTTTACCTATTCTGTGCAAAAATATAATTTCAGTATGATATGCAATTTAAGTGAATGTTTCACGCAGTTTACAGTGCAAGTCGTTAAACACAAAATGTAGATATTAGTTTAGTTAACCTCACTTTCATAGTATTGCCTGGACGTGTACTATAATAATAATAATCCACGTTTGTAAAGCGCGAACAATCACCCGTAAGTGTCTCTAGGCACTGGGGGCCATCGGGAAGATTAAGCAAGCTATTGCCCAGAGTCACATGGTGCTGGGCTGGTGTGCCGCCGGCGCCAGGGATCGAACCGTGATCAGATTCAGTCGCCCTCGCCGCGGCGCCACACCTCTTCCCTGCTATGCAGCTATGGTTTACAGTACTGTACCAAACACATCATTTCCTACTTCCACAGTTCATTTAGTTTTTAGGAAGGGACAGATCATGAGATGATAAAGGCTCTTGCACAGGGAGGAAACTTGATTGCATTAAATCGTTTCCAGAGAGCTGGAAAGATGTGACAGCGATGATAAAGACCCCTACATGAATGGTGTATGATAATTGCACTTTTAATGCCCCTGCAGAGATTCTGCATAACGGCAGAGATGTTAAATGACTCCTCAGGAGGGTTGGTGATTATGGTGGACTTTATTTTGCTATGGGGATGATGTGTGATGGCAATGAAAATAATGTCCTGATTGGAATGAGGTGAGATGATGTCAAGTGGACACATGAATGGTGATTAAAGATAATGTCCACATGGAGAAGGTGTGCTATGATAGTAATGCTACTCTTTCTACAGTGACAGTGTTCAAAGAGAATAATTGTTTCTTAAATTAAATCAAGCATTTACCACACCTGATGAGGCTCTTCATGCCGAGGAGCACACTGGTCCAGAACCCAAGGTTAGTGGTTAATAGTGCCATTGGTTATTGTTGGTTATATGGTATATTCTTGTGCGCTCAAGCACACCATTCCATTCACTCACTCCAGTTTCTTTGTGGTAGATTAACTTGATAGGAGTTCACTTTGATCAGTTGTGGGGGAGTGAGTGTATGTGAATTCATGTAGATGATTGGTCGGGTTAATATGTCCTCCAGAGGAGAATAGGTATTGTTATTTTTCAGAGGCATGACTTTCAGGGAAATAAACGAATTGTGTCAAGTAGGTTGTGGCAATTTATGAAAATACATTAATAAAAATTAAAGAAAACCTGCATGTGACTCAGGGAAGGTCGTGCTCAGAGAGAGGAGGTATTGAAAGGATGCAAGGATGAAGGGCCAATAGAAAGAAAAAAGAAAAGGCAACAATCGAGTTTTGCAAATCAGTTTTCCTGCAGGAGTTTAGAAATACAGATATTTGTTTTTTAGATAGCATTCAATTAAGGCAACGCAACTGTAGAAAGAAAAACATTATTCATATCTGAAGATAGAGCATCATTAGGTACTTTTGATAGGCACCCTTACCCGTGTGTGCTCTTAGTCATCCTGTGGCACACCATCCCATTAAAGGTAGCTTAATGCTCTCTTTATTTATAACTGTTGCAGTAGAGTAATGCTTCAGACAGTAGTTTACAACCATGCACTGTTCTATCACAAGACAAACAGTCTTCCCAAATGCTAGGGCTGCTTTTGTGCTACTGTTTCAGCAACGATACCTGATAAGTAAGCACAGGGGTTGGAAGCACAAAGTAATGGCTAGATGCATACATAGGGAAATATCGTGAGTATAGGCGTTTTTCAAATTTAGAGTAACCTCAAGATAATAGCAAAGTGAGAAAATAGATGAGTAACAAATGCAGACATCAACAACAAACTTCTTGAAGTACAGGGGAAGTCATTTACTGATGTTGATTCTTAAGTTTGGTTCATTGTATTAATTACTGGGCAAAGTATGCATTTGAATGTCTCTGCTTTGACATTGCAGAAGATGGAAGGCAAGGAGAGCTTCCCAAAATATTGCCTGCATTCCTGTGTCCAATGCCAGATCTATTGTCTTTGCCAATGTTTGTTATTGGTTTGGCACTTGCCAAGATCTTTACATTTTCTTATTATTATATGTATATTAAATGTATATATATGGACTTCCAAGTAGACATCTTCATCCATTGGTTTGGCATTGTGACATTCACAATTTTCTTCTGCATACAGAACGGAACTACGGGTCCACCCACTTCAGTCTTTGGCTAACTTCATTGATAGTGAAGGCATTCTGTCCTCTCACAAGGAATACATCAACCTACCAAGTAATTCCCTTAAGTGCCATCGACTACTTTGAATATTTGTGCTTTTTGACAACAAATATATATATGTGGCATTTGTTTTAGATTGATGAGGGCCAGACAGCTTTTCCAACAATCACATTTTGCAAAAAACATTACGAAACAGGCATAAACAAAGCCAAAGGTCTGGCTGCCAGCACCAGACGTATAGGCTTTGCCAAGGCTTGTTGGCATATGTCCATGTTATCTCATAACCTTTGTTTCTGTGGGAGATGATGAGTGAAAGATGGTACTTGCTATTTTATGGAACAATAGGATCATTATTGCACCATATAATGATTCGCCAAATCACCCATACAATTTTTATGCATTGCAACAGTCACACCTGGAATCATTTTGTCCCTGCTTTATTTCACCCAGTACCTCTTTACCAGCCTTTCTGAGATGAAGCAGTTTTAAAAACAGCAGCTGATGCCCATCTCACTTTGTGCGAAAGCTATGGTGGCTATTGCAAATTGGTGCATCCATGTGGTCAGTCTACATGTTATTTTAGGCATTGTATGACAACGCCGTGGAGGTCTCAGGTTTGTGCCAGTAGATGTCGCTATGTATGCTGAAAACATTTGCCCACTATGAAGACATAAGAGATATTAATTATGCATTCCCAGAATGGAGTGGGTGCAAAAACCATCTTGTTAGACAGCAGTATTAAATAAAGGTGCCAAAGCTAATACATTTTGACTTTGGGATCTATTGGCTTTGCCAATTTCATTCCGTAATGATATAATGTACAGCATCGCCCAAAACTAAAAAAGAGTGATGACGCAACCGCCAGTAGCCGTTGCATCATTCCACCAATATGTGCATTCATGACGACTAGTGTGCGTGCTATTTGATATATTTCATGAGCCAAGATAGTGAATGCCACTTCGATCAATAAACAAAATATATTTTTTACACATAAGTACCAATTAAACAAAATGGTGGTAGGGGAGTGGAAAAGTGTGTTAATGTCCTCTTACTATTGACATGTTCAGTTGTTTATTAATGCACCCAAAGAAAAGTATTCATTTTAAGTGGTGTGTAATGAAAGTGTTGTTACTGTTCACACAGAGATGTTAGTTAATTTGTAGTGAAGCTAATGTTGGGGCTAAACCGTTTTCTGCTCATAATGGACTAAAAGACCCATCAAGAATGAGAGTTGTAGGCCCATCAATATTCCCACAGGAATTATAATCTAATGTCAATATCAAACTGAGAATGACAGTTACGTTACTGTCTCCATATGATGTATGTGCTTGTATAGAGAATGCCTTAGAGCATTGAAATGTAATGAGGGATGCTAAGGGCTGTCACGTCATGATAGTGTTATTAATGTCCCCTTGGTCTGATGTCTAAACATAGCTCTAGTTACATCAGGAGTCCCACAGGATTTGGGATCTGATGTCATTATCAAACTGGTTATAACAGTGAAGTTACTTTAGCCATATGGATGGTGTTTAGTGTTAAATAACATCCTTAGAACAGTGAAGAATAATGAACAATGCACAGGGATGACACGCTATACTATGAGTGTTAATGATCCCCCAAGAAATTGTGTGAATATATTGATGCCAATGTTCTCAAAGGAGTGATATATGGTAATATTGATCTTAATGTGAATTCAGTGTTGGAGTGGTATTACTATGATGTTATGTCCCGCCCAGATATTTGTGAATTATAGTTATGTTTATGATCTTCTAGTGGTGGGGAGTAACATTGTATTCATAGTGATATTATGGTTCACCCATGGATTATTGTCATTACTTCAAAGCTAATGTCCTATATAATTATAATTATAATTATTAAAATATATATAATTATTTTTGTTAATGTTCTTTCAAGAATGGTGCCTCAGTATGATACTATTGTGCCTATAGAATCCTGCGCAATATTTATGATAAAATTCCACATTAGAAAGTGTGATCATAATGAAATGAACATATTCAACTGACAATTGTGTTTGAATGAGTTAATTCCATTGTTAGATGAAATAGTGCTCCACGGGGGGCCTGATTCACAAAGGTAAATGTACACTTTTGTGCGGGTTTATGATTGTTTGCAATTCACAAAGGGATTTACGTGTAGTATCTTTATGAGTGCAGAGTCTCCCCACATAAAAATAAAGGACTCTCCTATCTTTAATACTACATCTCATAGCATGGCCAACATGGAAATCTATGGAAGTAATGCCATACCACGGCTCAGCAAAAAAAATAGGGCAGGTTTGGAGTGTTGAACGACTATGGGAGTTTGCCAGCAATGGGGGTGGGGGACACCTGAATGGGGGTTAAGCAAATACAGGGGCCAGGCCCTTTGCACAACCCCACACTATGCAGGACAAAGCCGATGCCTAGCACGGAGTTGGCCACCCACAAGTGTGGGCAAGTTGAAGCGATGATGTGTGGGTGGCGGTCCAGCCGCCAAACTTGCACCACCCCAGAATCAGGGGCAGCGTGGCTGATATTTATCGAGCTGCAATGCGGAGCACAAAGGAGGGATCGAGACTGGTCCCTGCTGGCGGTGGCCCATCCAAAGGCTTGAAAGAGTGACAGACATTAGTTCCACCATATGACATGAAATCAACCTGGACTGCGGTTCCCACAATGCCCCACTGTCATGTGACAGGTCCATCCAAGGGCGTGGCATCAATATTGTGGAAACGGGACCAGGTGAACGCCATCAGTCAAGCGAGTGCCTGTGAAGAAGAAAGTAATCTTTTGAAACGCATCAGGCTCACCGCGAAAACTGACTGTCCGATAGAAGCTGCCAGTAATAGGCCAGTTATACCGTGAAAATAAAGGGTTGCCACCTACCTTTGTGGTCGAGTGCTGTTCAAGCGTGGGCAAGTTGGAGCGATGATATATATATATTAATAAAAAAAACTGTCCCCAGGCAAAGTGCACTCTCAATAAGTTCAGATTTATTCTGGCAGAAAAAGGTGTGCATTGAGCATACACCTTGCCCCAGACAAAACTATGGAGTACTAGCAACATATCAAGTACTTACTTTCAAACAAAAAATTGCAACAAATGCATTATTCTGTTCCCTGACAAACACCAAGTTTTCAATCATATTAGAAGAATATTAGAAAAAGGAAATAGAAGAAATAAGAAGAAATAACAGCAAATATGGTGACCTTCCACACATTCACACAGCCACTCACATAATATTTGTTATCAATAGTATTACTCATTAGTAGTACACATTGTATACTAATATAACTTTTGTAGTACCCTAGTATATATGTTTAACACTCATAAATGTTTAGAAGACACTTAGAATCACTAGATGATGTCATCTGTGATGTCATCAGTGAAGTCATTTGAGATGTAATTAGTGATGTTATCAGTGATGTCACGGACCATGTCATGAGTGATGTAATATGTGAGGTCATAAGCAGTGCATTGTGAGGGCATAAGTTATAGTTAGCTCAGGTAGCTGTAACTGCTTAATTACTATTTTTTTATGATTGCAAACTAAGCCTAACTATAATGTTCCTGTAACCTTTGTTTTTGTGTGTGAATTTCAATGGGTTCCTAACTGTAACCTGTAACTTTTGAGAGTCAGTGTGAATTAATCAATCAATCAATCAATCAATCAATCAATCATGGGTTTGTTGAGCTACTCACCCAAGAGGCACTGTGGAGGAGGGGCAGCTCCCGGATATTCGCAGTGATTCGTCGAAGAGCCAGGTCTTGTGGTCAACATGAGAGAGTGGTGTTGTCTGTCTGAGGTGGAGAGGGAGGGTGTTCCATGCCGTGGCCATGACAAAGGAGAAGGAATGACCCCCTGTTCTGGTCTTCTTGATGCATGGCACCGTAACAAGGGAGAGCTGTGCTGAGCAGAGGGAACAAGTTGTGGTGGTTCAGATAGACATGTCTGGTGTTGTGGAGGGCTTAATGGGCGTGAGTGAGAAGTTTGAAGGTGATTCTTTTCTCAACGAGGGGCCAATGTAGTGTCCGCAGGTGTTGGGTCTGGCGGAGGCGTTCTGGATGTTCTGGAGTTTGTGGGTGAGGTTCTGGTTGATCCCGGCATAGTGTGCATTGCCATAGTCCAGTCTGCTGCTGCTGCTGAGGGCCTGGGTGACGGCTTTTCTGTGTTCAAGGGGAATCCAGTTGAAGGTCTTTCATAGGCAACGGAGATTGTGGAAGCAGGAGGAAGAGACAGCATTGATTTGGCGGTCCATTTTGAGTTTTTGTGCGTGGTCAGTGGGGGGGCTGGGTTCCCGAAGGCGGGGTCCACCAGGTGCCACCCCAGGCATCGGGGTGTGGACCAATGTTGAGTACTTCCGTTTTGTCTGTGTTTGATTGGAGCCAGCTGTTCTTCATCCACCTGGCAACTGCTTCCATTCCTCCTTGAAAGATGTGTTTGGAGATACTGGGTTTGTTGGATAGGGAAGGGATGAGTTGGGTGTCGTCTGCGTAGGATACAATGTTGAGTCCATGGGATCTGGTGATCGGTGCCAGCGGGGCCATGTAGACGTTGAACCGGCGGGGCTGATGGGGGATCCTTGGGGAAATCCGCAGGTGGTTGGTGTGGAATCTGAAAGGAGGGTGGGAGTCAGACCCGCTGCATTCTGCCGGATAGAAATGAGTGGATCCAGTCAAGGGCTTTGTTTCGGATTCCTGCATCGTGAAGTCTCCAGGCTAGGATGCAGTGAGAGACTGTATTGAAGGCTGTCGAGAGGTCCAGGAGGATGAGGGCCACAGTCTCTCCTCTGTTTAGGAGGGAGCCAATGTTGTCTGTCGTGGCGAGATGGGTGGTTTCTGTGCTGTGGTTTTTCCTGAAACTGAATTGGGAGGAGTCAAGAATGTTGTTTTCTTCTATGAAGGAGGCGAGCTGGCTGTTGACGGCTTTTTTGATGACTTTCCAAGGGTACGGGAATAAGGAGTTCGGTCTGAAGTTCTTGAGGTTTGTGGGGTCTGCCGAGGGTTTTTTAAGGAGAGGGTTGTTCTTGCCGTGTTTCTAGTCGTCAGAAAAAGGAGGCGTCCAGAAAGAGTGGTTGATGATTCGCCGATGCTTGGGGACGATGATGTAAGAAGCTCTGTGGTATATGTGGTGGGTGAAGGGGTCGGTGGGGGCCCGGCGTGGGATGACTTCAGGGTGTCTTCGATGGTGAGGGAGGTCCAGCAATCAAGTTTAGGTAGCGTGGTGTATGGAGTGGTGGGTCTAGGTTATGCGTGTAGGTTGTCGTTGCCGAAGTTGGTGTAGCAAATAATGGGTGTAGGTTCCTGCGTGTAGGTTGTTGTTGTCCAAGTTGTCATAGATGGTCTTGATTTATTGATGTAAGAAGGTGCTGAGTCTGTTGCAGAGGTCCTGGAAGGGGGGATTTCGGCAGTCTCGCTGTTGGGTTGGGCGAACTCTTTGATTATGCCGAAGAGTTCCTTGCTGTTGTGTGCATGGGCAGAGATTATGTTCAAGAGTGCTTTCTTCCTTGTGTATCTGTTGAACTTGTGGTGGGCGGAGTTGGCTGCTTTGAAGTTGTCAAGGTCAGCTGTGGTTTTGGAGTTCCTCCATATCTTTTCGAGGATTCTGCAGGTTTGCCTCGATTCTTGGAGTGCGGTGGAGAACAAGCTGGCTCTCTTGGCATGTGGGTTGGTAGTTTTCTTGACTGGGGCAATGCTGTTAGTGCAGTCGGTGATCCAATTGTGCAGGGTTCAGGCAGCGGTGGGTGGGTCATTGTCCGTGGCGGTGGGAGCACAGCTGCTGAGGGAGGTGATGAGCTAGTCATCGAAGAGCTTCTTCCAATTCCTGCGCTAGAGCTGGTGCGGATGTTTGCAGGTGGTATTTGTTTTGAAAGTGAAGTAGATGCAACGATGGTCTGTCCATGGGAGTTCGGAGGTGTGGCTGAAGGTGATGGAGTTTCCTGCTGTGAAGATGAGGTTGAGGGTGTGTCCTTCTGAGTGCCTGGGTTCTGGTATGATCTGTATGAGTCCCATGTTGAGAAGGTTGTCCCGGAGGGAGGAGGAGTTGGGGTACTGGAGGTTGTCAAGGTGGAAGTTGAGATCTCCCAGCAGTGTGTCATTGTTGGAGGTGATGGCTTGCTGGGTGATGATGTCAGTGATGGAGTCGGAGAAAGGTGCACAGGGTCCGGGGGGTCTGTAGATGAGGGTGCCTCAGAGAGTGGTGGTCGGGTTTGTCTGTATCTTGAAGTGTAGGTATTCCATCAAGTCTGTGTGCCTGCCGTTGTGGGTGCTCAGTTGGTTGTCTGGATTTGTGAGCGATGGTGATGCCTCCTCCGGAGCTCTAGAGGTCGGTCCTTACGGGGGATCTTGTAGCCCCTGGGGATAGCGACCGCGATGTCAGTTCCCGAGGTGGCATTCGTCCAGGTTTCTGTGAAAAAGGCAATGTTGGTGGTGGTGCTGTCGAGGAGGACCCAGATTTCCACTGCGTGACTGTGGAGCGAGTGGATGTTGAGGAGGATGCATTGCAGGATTTGGGGTGTGGTGAAGTTGTGACGGGAGGGTTGAGGTAGGTCCTGGGTCTTGCTGAAGGCAAAGGAGTGGAGACAGTGACGGCAAGAGAAGGGTCCATGGGTGTCGATAGGTGAAGAAGGCTTGCAGTTATTGTCCTGGCCAGTGTGGAGTCCGTAGAGGACCAGGGGGCTGTTCTGCTGGTGGGTGAGATGACCAGGGTCCCTGGTGCTGGTCACGGTCAGGTCATGGAGGGGCACAGATAAGCTTGCCTTTGGCATGCTAGTGGAGCACCTGCTGTGTGCGTCAGCTGCATGGCCACACAGCGGCTGCGATTAACTAGAGGTTGGGGAGGGTGGGACAGCTGGGAGGTGGGAGCACGTGGGAGGGGGAGGGGCAGAGGGGGCAGCAGCAGGGAGGAGGAACAGCGGGCAAAGAGGGGTAAAAAAACAGATAATAAAAAGCAGAAAAAGAAAAGGCAAAGGAAGAGGCAAAAGGCAGAAGGCAAAGGCATAGAAAGAGGCATGAAAGGCAAGAGAAGGCAGAGATAGGCAAAAGGCAGAGTCAGGAGAAGGCAGAGAAAGGCAAAAGGCAGAGTCAGGAGTAAAGAGAGGCACAGGGGCTTTGAACACCAGTCAGTGGCAGCGCTGGGGGCAGAGGCACTTACGACGGAGCTGTAGGAAAGGAGAGCAGTTTCCTGACTAGGAGGTCAGAGGTGTTAGTGCTTATAGATTTGAGTTCTGCCTTTGACTCTTTAAACAGGTCTAATTTGTGAGACATCATGACCGATATGAGAGTTGATCTTTATATTGTTAATTTCCATAGAGATCTGCACAATGATGTCACTGCCAGTGTAAGGTAGAGCTCAGGTGGAGAAACTACACCATCTTTTAGCCTGGCAAGGGCCATACGCCAGGGCTGTGTTCTGGCTCCTTTTCTGTTCCCCATCTATATAAACAGCTTGGAGGATAAACTGGTTAACTTCAATGCAGGTTGTCCTTGTGTAGGCGCTCAGAGTATCCCCACACTAATTTATGCAGACAATACTGTCCTAATTGCCAGGACTGTGAATGGCTTACAATGTCTGCTGACAAGTTTTTGCAAATTTATGGCAAGTCTAGACCTTATGGTCAACCAAAATAAGACCCACATAATGAATTTTAGGGGGCAGGAGGAAGTATAATGTCTCCTTTGTAATGACAAACAAGAAAGTTGGTTCTGTTCCTACGTTTTCCTACCTTGACATCCCCTTTGATAAGACCAGTAGAGCTGTTGTGATCTGCAAATCAGTGGAGGCTGTCCTTAATTTTGCCCACAAACTTGGTCAGTCAATGAAAGAACTCTTGACAGTCTATACAGCCAAATGCTGTGCTATTGACATAAATGAGGCTGGGGTGTGGGGATATTAAAACAATTTGAGAATGGTTTTATCCAGAGGCTGCTAGCTGTCCCCCAAAGCACTAGTTCCTTTGTGTGCCACACTGAGGTAGGGATTGACTTTATTAGCGATCTCATCAAGCCCCTTTTGTGGCTCAGAATTTGGACCAAAAGTCAGACATCCTTTAATAGGGCTGTGCTTGCAGTCTGCTTAAAAATCAACCACTGTTTGAGTATTCCTTGGTTGAAGTTTATACATAATTTATGTCATAGGATGGGATGGGAGGACTTGTTTACCTCTCCTAGCAATGTATTAGCCAGCTCTATTAGGACTCCAAAGAATGCGTTTTTAGAGGGATGCCTGGAAAATAGAATGTGGAGTGCTGCAGATAAAACAATGGTCCACACCTATATGGGGATCTGTCCGGCAGTTAGTCCTGTGCCATACTTAGTATGGGTGGGAAATATGCAGCACAAATTCTGACTGACGAGGTTATGCACGGTGCACTTTCTTGCTTCTTTGCAATCACAAGGCACGTTCTTTTGACAACTTCCTTTATGCCCATGTGATGACCAGTCATCACAAATTACCCTACCTTTTATGTTATTCTGTAAATTGTATTAGTTGCTGAGGAAACACTATTTGTTGCCCATCCTCAGGGCTGCCAATATTCGTTATTCTAGAGCTGCCTTTATCTGCCTACAGACCTTAACCAAGATTAAGATTTGCTTCTCTGCTGTCACATATATTGAATGCGCCATCAAGCAGAGGGCTACTGTTTTTATGTTATGTTTTAGAAATTCTACGTGTATAGGTAAATGGATACTTTTTTTACTGACTGCTGTGCCTTTTATCGTTGTACTGATTGTCCTTAATACATCTGATCTCTTGCTTAGATAATCCTGGGACACATAGCATGCCCCTAAAGTGTTCCTTTTTATGGACCTCTTCCAAGGGTTTTGTTCCTTTGGTTTAATCTGAGCTTGGTGGTAATTCACTTGACTACTGATGTTGTATGACTGTTTACTGATAGTTATGAACTGCAATTTGTATTTATAATGTTTTTAAGTATTTAAACAGTTTTTCTCTGTGTACTTTTATGTTTCAGTTAATTTGAAATAAAGTTAATTACATTGAATTGGGTGTGTGAGTGAGTGCATGAGTGTCCCAGTGGGTGTTTGAGTGTCTGAGTATGTCTATGAGTGGCTGCATGTGTGTCTCTGGATGTGTGAGTGGGTTCATGAGTGTTTGAGTGGGTCTGTGAGTAGGTGCATGAGTGGATGTCTGAGTGGGTGTGTGAGTGAGTGCATAAGAATCTGAGTGGGTCTGTGAGTGAGTGCATGAGCCCCTGAGTGGGTCTGTGAGTGTGTGCATGTCTGTAAAGGTCTGTGAGTATCTGTGTGGTTCTGTGAGTGGGTGTGTGAGTATTTGGTGGATGTGTGAGTTGGTGTGTGGGTAGCTGTATGGGTCTGTGAGTGGGTGTGCGAGTGGCTGTATGGGTCTTTGAGTTGGAGTGTCTGCATGGGTCTCTGAGTGGATGTGTGAGTAGCTGTATGGGTCTGTGAGTGTGTCTATAAGTGGCTGCATTGGATGGTGACTCAGTGTGTGGGTGGCTATGTGGGTCTGTGAGTGGGTGTGTAAGTGTCTTAGTGGGTTTGTGAGTAGGTGTGTGAGTGTGTCTGTGGGTCTGTGCATGGGTGTGTGCATGCCACTGCAGGTCTGTGAGTGGGTGTGTGAGTGTCTGTGTGGGTCTGTGATTGCCTGTGTGGGTGTGTGAGTGCCTGTGTGAGTGGGTGTTTGAGTGCCTGTGTGAATCTGTGTGGGTGTGTGAGTGGATGTGTGAGTGCCTTTCTCAGTCTGTGAGTGATGCAATGGGTCTGTGAGTAGTTGTGTGGATTTGCGAGTGTGTGTGTGTGAGCCTGTCTGGGTTTGTGAGTAGGTGTGTGAGTGCCTGTCTGGGTGTGCGAGTGGGTCTCTTATTGATGTGATAGGCCTGTGAATGGCTGTGAGAGTGGCTGTGTGGGTCTGTGAGTGGGAGTGCCTGTGTATGTCTGTGAGTTGGTCTGTAAATGGTGCTATGGATTTTGGGCTTTTGCATACTTAGGGATTTTATGAGGGCAAACCATGGACTCTGCTCTCACCAGGAAACCACTCGTCACAGTCATCCCAAATCAGATTGCGCTCCGATAGATCAATGGCGCATTCTCCTCTATTAAGAATTTCAGGCCATATTTCAAAGTGGAATACCAGAAGACTTGCTTTGCTCTTTCTAAGCCCAAAAACATAGGGTGGTTTGTGCCTTACTGAAGTGGAGCTTCAATTGGGGTAGCTGCTATGTTTAAATTTGTATGTGTTTCCCCTTGAGGTTTTATTTCTGTCAATAAGGATCAGGGCGAGAACAGCTTGGCCCAAACTTAATGGGAGAGGAAGGGCCTGGGTACCAGATTCCATGGGGCCTGGCCAAAAATCAATAGGACAGGGGGCACACAACCACCCCTCCTGGGCCTATATTGGCTCCAGAGACCCTATCCCCCGAGGCCCAGACACTTATTAGAATGAGAGGGGGCCCAGGCTGATTTTGACCCTGGGGCTGTGACAGCTTCCACCAAGTGAAAGTAAACAACTGTCTCCAGAGGGTGGGCACCTAGGGAGTAGCAGGAGCTGGCCTTGGTGGGTGGCCATCGCCAGGGCCATTATTGGCTCCAAGAGGGGGTCCAGAGAGAGCCCCCCTACTTCAATTGGCACAGGCTAGCCCAAGGGAGGTGGTGGTGCCCCGGGCCTGTTGGTCCGCGTGGCCACCCCTTTAGAAGTTTCATTTGATGCTCTGGGAAGGTGGTGGTCTCTGGGGCCAAATATGGCCCAGGAAGGGGGGCACATGGCCCCCTCCCCTTTTTGCTCTTTTATGTGCCCCGGGGAGGTGGCAGGCTCTGGGGCAATTAGAAAATATGAAGGGGTCTGCGTAGCCTCCTCTTTCTTCAATTACAAAGCCCAGAGCGGTGGTAGTCCCCAGGGCCTCTAAAGGCCTAAGGAGATAGGCCACGTTCCCCCTCCTATTATAATAGTAATCCCTGGGGAGTTGGTGGTCCCCAGAGTTTAACTTCCATTTAGGAGCGGGCCACATGCTCCTCCTTTAAAAAATACAAAAAACTAAGTATGCTCCCAGAAAGCTGCACTTTTTTTTGGTGGTAGGCCAGATCCGGCCATGACTCCTGTCGAAATGTTTTTAAAAAAATCCTTTTTTGCCTTAGTACGGTCACAGGGAGACCCCAGGACCAAGGTTAGTGGGTTTGGGTATTCATACCCTGCCCCCTTTTCTTTAAAAAAAATGTTTTTGGGTGAGTTGACGGAATAAACTAAGGATACAGGGACAATATAGTTAGAAAATACAATTTAAAAACATAGAAATTCACAGAAAAAACAAAGGTTACAGGGATGTTATAGTTAGGACATAGAACTAAAAAAAACTTAGAAATTCACGGAAAAACAAAAAGGTTTCAGGGACGTTATAGTTAGCATCCGCTTTCCCTTATACAAAACCTGTGAATATCAGCAGTTATAGTTACCAGGGGTAACTATAACTTACGGCCCAAATGCATTGCTTATGGACTCACATATTAAATCACTCATGATATGGTCAGTGACATCACTAATGATATCATTGATGACATCTCAATTGACATCACTGATGACCCAATAAATCACTATTCCATAATTAAAAAACAATTAAATAATTATTTAACAATTAATAATTAACTATCAATTAATTATGTCTTAACTTTCCACTTTATACCTCTACAAACCTAACAGCCCACAAATTACATATAACAAAAACAAATCAGTATTACATAAATGACATAGTAAATATCAATCATATAATTAAATAACATTTATTACATCCTTCATAATTATTTATTACCTAATTAACTACCCACCGTATTCAGGATGTCTAGAAAGCTGTGCCCAAGTCAATACCTTATTGAAAAACATTATTATGGCTAGAAGGGTTTTATGGTTAGGTTAAGAAAGGTAGACAGAGGATGAAGATTGCATGGTAACTAATTTTAGAGATCGTTTAGTCGCCAGGAATTTGCTGCAAAGGACTAAATCTCAGATTTAAGACGTTGGTAAAATCAGGGTGATGCCACTTGATCACTTCTATCGCCCCAAGAACCACAAGGAGGCTACCGGACCCTATCCGAGATATTATGGAAGAGTGCCAAATTGGATTTCATATCACACTCAATAACTTCTTTTCTTCCACTACCCCAACTGAAAGACATAGACTGACTGAACATCAATGATTTCTGTGGCCATAGACAGAAAGTGTTAAACCCAAATGTTATATTTTTTTCACAGTAAAAATATATAAGATCTAAACAATTCTACAGTGTAAAATATGCAGCTGCCTCTAGGTACAGAGCTGATATCCCCAAACATATCAGGGCTGACATAAAAATTGGACAACCCAGACTTGCTTAATTTTAAGAAGAAAAAAACTATTATCTGATATATGTGCAACAGACCTCGGCAACAGCACCAGTCCAACTTGATAGTTACAACTCATAATCTAGTCCAGCAACACTGTCCAAAAGGAGCCTTATGGTTTTTGTGCCCATTTTATCCCTGTGTAAAGTTTTAAGGTCAAAACTTGTTTCTCAGTTTTATCAGTTGTTGCATATTCAGTTTGGTCTCACAGTAGATGTTGTGCTTAATAATTTTTATTATAATAGTTTGGATCATCAGATAGCAGAGTTCATTGAATCATTGGGTAAAGAGTTAGATCAATGTTTGCGAGTAACAAATGTACCCCTTATGTAATGTGGGCTGGCGAATTTTAATACTCGCGTATGTAAAGCTTATTGCCATTTGATTTATGTTTTTTTATAAACCAGTGGTGAAGATGGTATACGTTTTCCACATGAGCTACATGGGCTGCTCTAAATACCATCTTGCTAAAACACAATGTGATACATATGACTGAGAATGGCACCCACAGACTCACCCCCTATGTTTTGACTTATAATATAATACCAAACTGTCTAAGTGATCACAACTCATTATCTTTGAAATTTGAGCTTTTTCCAAGCTGCAGAAGAATTTTAAATAACAGAATAGATCTTGACTCCTCTAAGAACAACGGCAATTTGAGGATGTGTGCCAAGTTTGAAAAAACATGTTTATCATTAGAGATTTTTTTTTTTTTAAATTGTATTATGAAGGGGGTGTTTAGAGGAGGGGGAGAAACAAGGGTATATTATTGGTTTATTTGACTTCCTTTCTGGTTTAATTAGCACCCCTAACTTTAACTACTATGTTACGCTCTGGTCAGGTAAAGTAACACAAGTTGTTTGATAATGCTTGCTCAAATGCACATCATACCCTCTAAGCAGGTCTGTAGAGATGCTCCCCCTTACAACCTGAAGTGCAAGAAACATTATAAAGAAATATTGGCAGCAAGAAAACAGATAAGTGGGAGGCAGCATGGGGCACTCTTGTGATGGTAGGGAATATTAGGGAAGAGGGAGGTTTCTAGAACTTAATTAACACCTCATATTTCAGTGAAGTCCAACAACCCAAACTGTAAAATCCGACACCTTCAGAAATGAGGGTAGACTATTATAAGACAGTATATACCTCAACTGAGAGCACCATTGGCACTTGTTGCATGCATAAGTTTATTGACGCAGCAAAAATGTGTCCTATTGAACTAGCAGAAGTGGAACTTGATGCTAAAAGGTGCCTTAGAAATTAGGCTCCAGGCTTGTATGGAGTGCCAGTCGATATATTTAAAGATACCATTCAACTGTATGCCCTACTTCTGACTAAATTGTTCCGAGCAGCACCCCAGCCCCCATTCAGTTCTGAGTTCTTGGTCTAAGGCTAATATAGTACCCATCTTCAAGAAGGGATCTAGGAGCGACCACAGTTAAAATCTTAGAGCGAGTGCTACTAGGGCAATTAGAGTTGTAGGCAGAGAACACTATATTGTTAGATGTCCAGTAAGGATTCTGGGACAGGCTGGTCACGTGAAGGAGGTTTTAAAACTGTATCTGTTTTCAGTAAATACATTGTTGTGAAGATGTTCCACATTTGATAATGCGAATTGATCTAAGCTTTGTTCAATGATTTGTGGTAGAGGAGCCAATGGCCATCCTACTAAGCGAAATGCATATGGATGTGACTGCAAACCTGCATTCTTGTCAAAGAGGGGAATGTGCTGAATCTTTTCATAATTTTTATATAATGGATTAAAGGGCTTCCTGCCTCCACAAGATAAAGACATGCCACAAGTGGATGACCAATCTTACTTTTGCTTCATGCAAATCATGCAGTCCTGCTTGACAGGACCCTGAATGGGCTACAAAGACTATTGGATCCTTCAAATGCGTTTATGTGCCAAATGAGTTTGTCAACAAATTTGCCCTAATCATTCATCATGAAACGTAAACCAAAAATATATAAATACAGCGATCACCAAGTTGCAGGTACTAGGTGAGAGTCTGTTGCAAGGTCAGACATCAGAAGCAGTGTTTAGATTTGCTAACAGATTAGGTCAGAAACGGATTAAATAAACTAGGACTATAAGTGAGTCTACATTTATTTCTGAGGTGGCATATGGGGCAGGTGAGTGAGGATACTTAATTTGTAGATTAATTAAGAGGACAGAAATCTATTTGCTGCAAATATTCGTCACAGTACCCCAGAGTTGTTGTGTATTTGTGAGTAATAAGGAGTTGGTGGCCCACTATGCTGAGGATCTGATAAAGATCGAGCCACTTTTGTTAAGGGCTGCTATCTGGGTGAAACTAGAGGCCAGGCTAGTGGGAGCTATTGTGCACGATTGTTTATCACTAGAAAGAGTTGCAATATACTTTGGCTTTAGTATCTAAAACACACATTTCAAAATTTGGGAGCTGGAGAATTCTTTGATAGCTCAAAATTTATGAATAATGTTTTAAGAGACTCACTCAAGCAAACTTTTGTGGATTATTTTGGAGTATTGTAAGCATTCAGTGATGTCACATGCCATCATTTCCCTCCATCCTGTCACTGAACCTTACCTATTGTATGTAACAAGCTTACAAGCAAGGTTTTACCTGACTCATTTCAGATTTAATTTGATTATCCATATGGTAACAACATTTTGATTATATCTAGTGCCCTTGTGATTATGTCGCACATCAAAGTAAATCACATGTTATCCTGTTCCTGGCAATCCATCAGTGTATTGCCTATTGGCTTAGGAATACCAGAATATGCTCATGTAACTGTACTTTAATGCTAAGCACCATTCATTCTATTCAAATGCGTAAATCTCACAGTAAGCGAAGGGTCTGTAATCAATGTTTCTGATCCAAATTTCTAAAATATTGTAGACCCTCTTTTATCTCTTTGAAAAAGTTGACTTCCTGGTTGTTTATGCTGGTCTAACTGAATTTATAAATACTTACTTAGAATCCACATTTTTATATCCAACCAACTGCTGGGCCTATGTGAAATTATTTCACCTGTTGTCATTAGTGTTTCTCTGTAGCTTCACATTTTAATGGTTTTATGTCGTTTTGTTTCTGCAAATGTTTTGGTTTATTACATAATACTTTATGGTGTATGTTTCTGAAAAAAATAATTTATTGATTTATTGATTACATTAATTCTTACACAAATCTTAAAATAGTCCATTTTTTATGTTTTTATAAAATCTTTGCATATGCTATTTTGAATTCTAATTCATACTATACATCACTTGATGTGTAATTCAAAAATATGTTTTTCCTTAGGTCGGAATTTATTTTATAATTTAATTTAATATATTTACTTTGATTAAAGGTTCCTAGCTAAATTAAGCTAATAGTGCCTTAGCATATTTTTTATTTTGGTTTACATTTACCTAAATATATACAATGAATGTACATTAATATCTAATATAAAAATATTTCTAATATCTATTTTTGATTTAAAAACATTTTTTAAAAAATCCTGCACTTAAGCAGAGGGAGTCTTCCCAGTCAGAGATATGATATAGATTTACCTCCATGAGGTCCTGCGAGCTATGACCGAAAAAATGAAGGCAACTGGATCATCAATGCCTGTCAGAAATTTGTTGTTAGAACTAGCTTTTTCCTAAAAAAACAGAAACCTAGGAAACCATCCGAGCCCTGGTATTCCTTTAAGTCTCTGTGTTCTATTACAGTATCCAGCCATCAGGAAAAATGCCTAACTGAATGAATGACAGTGTATCCCATTTAAGGTACCACAACTTGCCAACTTCTTGGGAGTCCTATTGTCATCATAAAAAGTCAGAACATGTTTTGACTCCTTCTTCATAGGACAGACCTTGAGAAGAGGGTGTTTGGAGCCAACTGTATTGTATAGTACCACAAAAAATAAAATACCTTTTGGAATGAGTCTTCTATGCAGACATGTAATTCCCAAGCCATAGTATGTCTTGTCCTGATAAACAGACCTATCCATTATATCAATTCAATTGATAAAGTAATTGAAAAGTAATTTCAGATGATCTAAGTATTACTGTTAGCTTTGATAGGGTATATCATGTTTTGAAGTCAGTTAACAAAACCTGAACTTCTTTTCCTAAGTTTAAATTTGAGCTTTATTTTGCTTTTCCACTCAAGCAGGCTGTCTGTTGTAGACTCCAAGATCACTATTTGCTGCCTCTTCCCAGCCCTGTTTTACCTACTCTTGCAAATAAACTGAAGAAAAACAGCTTTAGCTTGGGCTAATCAGGTTAATACCACACATATTGTGCTAAAAGTTGCCAGCACAAGAACAGATTATTTGTATTACCATCTAAAAGTACATTCTAACATTCTCAGGTTGAGTAAGGCTCCTCTTCCTGTCCACATCCAGATTAAATCGTCTAGCAATTTGGCAAACAAAGTCTAAAAACAGTTGAAGGATACATCATTGGTTTAATAATATGCAGTCTTGTTTTAGTTCCATGATTATTCCCCAATTTCCTCTTATACCATGGAGAACAATAGAATTGGTGTACAGCCACTTGCTTTGGCCATTTGAATCCCAAGCTGTGCTAGAGTTAGAAAGTCTCCCATGCACAATATGCTTCCCAGAATTAACCACGTGGACCAGCACATTAAAGCCATGAATCTCTCCTTCTCGAAGTCAAAGTCACACCCTATGCTCACTGGAAGATGAGAGCTATACTTTTCTTTCAACTCCCAACTCTCAGGTTGTAGCTGCCGGCAGCAGCTCATAATGCTCAGAATGTTGTCCTGAAACATTGCTGGCGCAAAATTAGCAAATTCAGAGGCTCAGACATTCTAGACTTTGCAAAGGATAGTCATGATGTTATGCTACACAAACTATTCTGGACAGTGCCTCTTTTGTTCAAGGTTTACTTTTATGTCATACAGCTGCTGCTGCATTATCTCAGGGATTGAATTTAGGCAGTTTACTCATATGGGAATCTATAGACATTAAATGTAAACTCAAAGTTGTTTACACCATGCCACTTTTTGTAAAAGCCATAACACATATCAAAGATTGCAGAGATATTCTGATCCTTGTCATCATTTGTCATTTCCTTCCATTAAACACACCATATTCCCCTTGAGGAAATCAGAAAACCTTGTAATTAAATGTTGCAAAGAATTAAATTTACTGTCACCTGACTCCAAGTTGGGATGAGCAGGCGTTAATGCTAATGTGCGAAGTGGTTCAGCTGGCATACCCCAGCTAAACCATAAGGACAATTCTGGGGCATCAACAATTTTACATTTTAGATGATACATTGAATATGGTAGGCTTTTATGCCCCATATAGTTTAAATAATCAGGTTACAAATGTTAGAATGGGATCTGATCACTCAGCTCCTCATACATAATGCACTTCCCTCTTGTCTAGCACCTAATGACTCCTTTATAACCTGAGAAGGAGACGGTCAATCATTTGTAGACATGAGCAGTGATTACAGTGTAAAGGGTAATCACATTTCACTTGCCATGATGATGAATCTCGTGCTATCCCCTATATGTCTAGACTGCTCCTATTTTCCCAGTCCACCTTTAGGAGTCTAAGAGGTCTGACAGCTTAATTTACAAGCTCTTGGTGGTCATTTTAAGCCAATGGAAATGCTGCAATTTTTTACGTTTGAAACAGGAAATATGTGTTGACTCACCCTCCACTCTTGCCACATTCACAGCAGTATTCTTTGAGTATATGCCCAATTTAGAGAAGGTGCGCAAAAATTGGTTGGTCTGATTAAAGTTGTAGGAAAGCAAAGGCTAACTTATTGCAATTTTCCAAATAAACCCAAGTCTTCCTCCTCACCGAACACAGAGCATCATACCAGCCTTTGTTTCGGCTGGAGACTGGTTGCTAATCACTTCAGAAATTAATTGAATCTGACACATTCTAAACCTATCCCCAGAAGCATGGACTGAGGATTTTATTGAAGCCTGCAATCACACCAGACTGCATATGGAAGTTACCGCCCAACTGAACTGTCACTGACTGCATCTTTGCATTTTGCTCTCCGTTATTTGAAAACTGGGTTGAGTAATCTTGCTCAAGCTGTGGATGTTGAAGCTGCATCATGCGTTTTGCATAATAAACCAGATTATAACTGAAGACCAAGATTTCACTGGTGCCACCAAACCTAACCCATCCTGTTTGCGGTCAGAAGACAAAGTCTTATCTGGTTGCCTATTCTGAACTGAGTCTCATCTGCTCGCCTTTTCCTGAACTGAATGTTGTTGTTTGTCAAAGCTTTTTCTTGAAAACAGACACCTAGGAAACCATGAGAGCTCAGCTTTTCCTTTCTACTTCGATTGCATTTGCTTCTCATTTGGTTCTAGCTTTTCTCTGTCTATAAAGGTTTTTGATGCTCACTCTGCTCTAAGGTTCAACACCACTATATAAAGCTGATTAATATGTAAACCTGCAGGTTGTGATGTTTGCATTCAGCGCTTTCTCTTTGACCTCACTGTTTCAGAATGAGTGTGTTGTGTACACAGAAGCGGTGTACGTGTTTCCTGAGTAAAAGAATGGCCCCAGTCGGTGTCCAAGTCCACCAAGCCACGTGAATAGATCTAGATCGATGGTATACAACATTGTTACGTGAAATAGTGATTGTCTACAACTCATAAGATCCAGGGTTGTTCTCAATAATTGATATAATCTAGTTCAAGGTCTGGGCCAACAAGAAGTCTTGTCATTTCCACTCCTTTTTGCCGGAAAAAGGCATCTTCACACACATGAGCATCCTGAAACAGAACGGATGGTGCTCAAGTGACGCTGTACGCCTTCTTCCTGTCTTTAGCAGTTGGAATGATGCTAATGCCTGCTGTAGGCACCACAGCAATGTACTATGTCAATAACTGGGGCTGTACACTCGACCAGTTACCTGGGATGTCTATGCTGATGTCGCACATAATTGGACTTTCTTCCTAACAGCTTATAGGCATCAAAACAAAAAGTTGTTCCACTCAGCAAGCATGTTCATGCACCTCATGAATGGGCCGTTAAAGACAAAAAAACAGCAGTGTCCCTCTCCTTCACTCAAGAGTGCCAAAATATATTTCTTTTTAATTCGTGTTTATTTTGAATTTTGTGGTCCTCAAACAATGAATAATATAAAGCACTCAACATCAAGTATTATTTTAAAAAACACTAAATTACAAAAAATATAAAAACATGCTAGTGATTTATCACTGTTATCACAATCGGCTACAGGAAGTACCAAGGACCCACATTTTATTGACATTTTTATTTAGTACTAGTTTTTAGGATTCTACCAGCGCATGACTGTACACTCCACAAAAATGTAAATAGTTATAGCACATAAAAATAATCGGGAATTATTCATATCCATGTTTCCTAACAGCATACCGCATATTTCACTTATGTATCCACAGAACGTGTTACAAATAACTTTGCAGTTCTCAAATGACAGCTAAATACCATCTGTTACTAGTTTAGACTCAATAGAGGAAATTCAAGCTGCCAATATAGCGTGAAAAAATCAGTACATTTGAACATAGCAAGGGAGATATGCGGATTTCTTATATCGAAAGTTAAAAATAGTCTTATGGCAAGGGTGTTTTTGGGTTTTGAATAAAGAGACAATGTAACAGAAAGGGCTTCAACTTTTCCTCGTATGCAAAATAGAAAATATAGAAGCCTCTGTTCAGGGGGTTCTTATCTTTTACTTTATTGTAGACCTCAAATTCAAATTCCAAGGCCTGAGATGGACATAAAGAGTTTTATTTTGATGTGATTCAGTCTAATCGAGTTACATTTTTTAAACTGACTTCAATTTATTATCTAGTTATTGTGAAAGAGAAAACAACCCCGTTCTACTTGAATCTACTACCTGTAGGCACATTTACCCATAGAAACCATGATTCTAATAATGTAATGAGGTGAATACCACAGAAAGGGGAGACCAAATTCTAGAGGCAATGCCCAAACATGTTTGAACCATGATGAGTTCTCTTTAGTAGTTTTAGAAGTTGTAGTTGTAGTAGTTTAGTGGATTTTTTTTTATGGGTAACTAGTTCAACCCGACTAAGCCTGATAAAACACGTTCCACTGATTATGCATGTTACTATTGCCCCATGGCTCATCCCCACGTATGTCAAAAGAAGCTGCACCCTAAAAACGTCTATCATTGGAAAACGTACAGGACTCCTAAACTTTTTCGAAAATTTGTGTAATGCTGCATCTCTAGGTGTCAGATTAACATCAAACCTGCAATGTGCCCTCAAAGGAAAATGTGGCTTTGAAATGCTTATGAAGATTACAAGTTGTGCAGTTACATTTTTTCTGTTTTCCTTTTAAAACTCTGTCTTGGCAGAGGTTCTGAAACTTGTCAATTGAGTTGTGGTAGCCCATAGCGGAGACACCCCTTTCTCTAACAATCACAGTTTCAGCCACAAAGCTTCACAATGAAATAAAGACAGAAATAAAGTGCGACAAGACTTAGCCCTGATGCATTGCTGTGCTAGAAGTACATCAAAATAGGTAAGAGTTGGTAAAACTCAGCAAATTTAGCAAACAGTAACTGGCTCTTATAGGCTATTTGCATTTGGCCTGGTAATAAGGCAAAGCAATAACACCCATGGCATTTTCAAAAATTGGAGTACTGCCATTCCTTTATTGGGTTATTACTAGTACTGATATCGGAAATGGGGAATCTCATGCCAACATTGTCGTTACTATGTCACTTTCCACTTGTTTTGCCCAAATTATTTCACATTTTCCAGGCATATCTACACCTGTTTTTTGTAATGAAAAATTTGTCTTGAAATATCGGGCCAGCTGTAATCTATTTTTGCTCAAAAATGTTGCTTTCCAGCTCACTTGTAATGGGGCTCTGAGTGAAAGTATTCTTTCTCTATGTTTTCCTTAAAATATTTCAAACTTTGGGAAGTCAACATAGATTGAGAATTTTTTTTTTTTTAAACCAACTCAAAAAACAACACAGTTGTATATGAAAAGCATTTGAACACCCTTCACTCCCAATGTCAACCATGAAGTTAGGGAGCATTACCATCTGTACCAGTACATTCCACGACATAGGTCTTGGCATACTATTATAACAAACATTACTTGAAATATTGAGAATCATTTCTGAGCTATATGTATTTCATAATGAGCACATTTTACCTACATGCTCAATATATATTGTTTATGCTCTTGCAAACGTATGTGTACTCGTGTTTCCACAACCACAATTATTTAATTTCTAAATAAATGAGAAATTCCCTATATTGAACTTGGCCCGTTTTGCAGGGTCATCCCTGAAGTTGTTGCCTTCCTCCTAAAAAATTTCTGACCTGGTGTTGGTGGTTTTAGGACTTTGGGGGCTTTTTCACTGTTGTCCATCATAAAGTGCATGTGTTCTCTATGGTAAAATGTGGTAAGATTGGTCTAGACCTGTTTGGCTAATTTAATTTACCTGTCAGTCCCTTGTAAAGATACCCAGGGCCAGTAAATTAAATGCTACTGGTGGGCTTGCAGTCCTGATTGCACCACCCACCAAAGTAGCCTTTCAAACCTGTCTCAGGCCTCTGCCATTGCAGGGCCTGCGCGCGCAGTTTACTGTCGCTGTGACATGGCACATAAAATGGGTGCCACATCTGCGACTCCCCTTTTACTACATATCAGTCACCCCTAAAGTGGGCCCTAGTTAGCCCTATGGGCAGGGTGCATTGTAGGTAAAATGTAGGAAATGTGCCTTCACTGGGTGGCATTTCCTGGTAGTGACAAACAGCCATTTTATTTTCTCACTACTGTGAGGCTGCCCTCTCATAGAAATGAATTGGGGGTTCCCTGAAAAATGCTTTCAGTGGTAATTCCTGATCTGAGATGAGTACAGTGGTCAAGTTTGGTATGTTTGGAATAGTATTAATACATGCTGTGCAATAGTCTTCACAGATTTATTATCACTATGCTATGTGTCTTTGTGCCTGGCTGATGTGTATTGCATGTCTGGCTTTGGAGTGACAGCGGCTGGGTGAGTCAGCACTAGGCTGAATTGGACATTCTGCATTTGGAGTGGTGGGAGGAGTAGCCCCTGGGACTGAATGGGACTGTGCCTGCCTTCCACAATGCTGGCTCCACCCTCCTGTTGTGTGTCTGGGGCCAGAGCCTACACTGAAAAAAGGGGGTGGTGGTGCACCTTTGGAGAAAGGTGTGAGTGCCCCCAGAACTGGTTTGGACCGGGCACAGAGCCCTGTGGCAGAGGGAGAACAAAGACACTAAGGGGTATAAGTATAAGGGATGTGACCCCATGAAAAGGCATTTGGGTGCTTACAGGAGCCTGCGGCCGGCAGGCTGTTGGAACTGAAGAAGAGGACTGCTGTTTTGGAGGGAACCGCCACTGTGACTTTGCCTGGGGTGCTGAAATACTGAAGGAACTGCTTCCCTGTCCCAGGGTCAGGTGGCACAGTGTATATATGTGATGTGTTCTAATGTGTTTTATGGATAATACAAGGGCTATCTTTACATAACCTTGTGTGGAGTTTCTTTTGTGGTGTGCCTAGTGCGCCTCTGCTGTGTGAGTGTGTTGCGCAGACGCTTTACACATTGACTCTGGGATAAGCCTGATTGCTCGTGCCAAGTTACCAAGAGGGTGAGCATGGGTTATCTTCAGCGTGTAACTCCTTTGCCCTGACTAGACTGGTGGTTTCTGCATGGCTTAGGCGCAAGCCCTACCCAACCAGAAATCCCATTTCTAACACTCAATCATGTCTTTTACGGTAAATCATTGTAGTCTTATCACTAGAAGAATACTTTAAAACCTTCTACAACTGACTGCGTTGTGTTGAAATGTTCCTCAATGTGTAAGCATCCTCAGACAACCCACTCAACTGCCCCATTCAGTGATTGTTGATGTACATAGAACAGAAAGAGTAAAAAACGAGACCCACATGCCTCAGCACTTTCGGAATGGTAAGAAAATGCTCCAGAATACTACTAGGCAACTGTAGGTACGTTCATAGACAAATCAGTATATCATTGTAAGGACAATGAAATGCGATGCCCAGTAGTAGGAGAGTAGATCTGGAGTTGAAATGCCTCTGTCATAAGGGGATTTATCGCAGTTGGACAGGGCAACCTCAAGATATGGTACCACCACAGAAAGTCCTGTGCAGAGAGTCCAGCCTCCCCCAAGATGGACAGCAGCATTGTCATCCAAAACTAAGATCACAAGTCGCCCCATTCATGTGAGGCTTAATGTTGTGGGAGGGGCCATCAGTCACATACAAGTAGTGACAACCGTCTTGACAAATCCGTATGGCAACAGCTCAGTAGAGCACCGCTAGGAGGGCTCTCCAGGGGGTATACAGAGGATTTGGTTTTATTAATAGTAAGTCCAGAAAAAGTCCGGAAAATCCCCAGGATCTGGAGGACACAGAATCTTGAGTCAGGGGGTCATCCAGGAAATTGAGAACATCATCAGTATACAGCACAATCCTATCTGAGATCCCTGGCGCCCATTCAAGGCCCTCACCATGGCATCTACCTTTAACCTTCCTGCAAGGGGCTCGATCGCAATTGCAAGCAATAAAGGGGACAAAGGACATTCCTGCCTCATACCCCTATACAGCAGAAATTGGACAGACAGCACACTGCCCACCCTCACTCTTTCCTGGTGGTCAGAATAAAATAATCTGATCCAGGAGATGAATTTGGGGCCAAAAATAAATTTCTGTAAAAGAGAGAGCATGTAGTCCCATCAGACAGAATCAAACACCTTATGGAAGTCAAGTAGGAGAAGTGGGTGGGCACCCTGCTAGCTATGCATCAATGCCAATGTGTTGTGCACACTGCAGATGTTGTGTTGTGTGGTCCTCTTAGGCTTGAACCCCCAATTGATCAGCATGAACTAGGGTTCCAATTACAGAAAACTGCCTGTTGGCCAAGGCCTTGGCTCATATCTTAATGCCCATGCTGAGGCGGAAGATGAGACGATAAGAAGCACAGTCATCATG
This sequence comes from Triturus cristatus, assembly GCF_964204655.1. NCBI lineage: Eukaryota > Metazoa > Chordata > Amphibia > Caudata > Salamandridae > Triturus > Triturus cristatus. The sequence continues at coordinate 203,289,271 of NC_140593.1, forward strand.
GCCATGCAGAGTTCAGGGGAGAGTGCGCCTCATCTTGTGCCCAATTGAACCAGTTCCAATTAGGATCCATGTGCAGCCCCTTATACAACTTAAACAATACACTGGGAAGCCATTAGGACATGGGTCTTGACCAAATGGAGTTGAGAGAGGTCCTCCTCTCAGCTCCTCAGAGGTGATATCTTCATCTAGAGACGCTTGGTCCCAACCAGTCAAGAGGTGTGTAGGCGAATCTCTCACAATATTCCAGAGGGCTTCCAAGTCCCTTCACTGGCGATCGGGCGTACAGGGAGATGTAGTACTCAGCGAAGCAGTGAGTGATGCCTGTGTCTCTTCCTATATATTAGCTCCGTAGAGTGGTGATCACTACCGGTCAAACGTTTTTGATGCTATTTCTGGAACACAATCTGCTTTTTGTAACCAATTGAGGCGTCCTGGGGTGGTGCCGAACCCAGGTCCCGCCTTGTATCACACTTTCCAATTGGTTGCCCTTCCCTTCAGTTTCTGAAGAACTTTTAGGGTTGAAAGCAGTGAAGATTTTATCTGGCTTGTAAAACACTGATTTGCGTGACAGGAGGTAAGTCCTGCCGAAGGGGACCCTCGCCTATGTCTAGAGGGCTGGTGTGTATTTATGGGAGCAGTTGGCTGCTTTGATTATAATAAATGTAATACTAGTAGGACCCACATTGTTATGGATCCACAGTAGGGGCATTGAATTGTCTACTCGTTGATGTCTTTTTGATTGTCCATCTGATTTATAAAACGCTTACTTCCCCTGACGAGGTTCATCGTTGGCAGTGTTCCTTTAATTCATTATATGATCTTCTATTTCATATTGCTTCCATTCTCATCTGATGCCTTCTTATTGCTTTAGGGCACCAACACACATCCTCATGCCTTCTTTCTTTGTAATCCTTCCTCTTTTTTTCTCTCATTCTTTCATCCAATCACCTCACGCCTTCTTTTGCTTGGAACCCCACTCAGCTTTATTTTCAATCTATTGGTTCCTTTATTTTACATCCCTTCTTGTGCCCTTTTAGTCTATATCTACCCTTGCATACTCTGTCACAAGCTCTCTAAGAGCTTCTGTTTTGTTTCTTTTCATCTCAAAACATTGCCACTGTGTAGCTACCAGTCTAATGACGAGTCTCTGCTCCCCAGGTCTCTCTAGGCATAACACTTTGATGACACACAGAGTGCCCATGATGTAAGTGATGGATTCCTTGTCATCCAGGGCGCAGAGCTCCTGTCTTGGTCTTCGGTATGTCAAGCACAGATTCTAGGGTTGTATACACACACTTGTAAAACTGACATGGGTGCCTGCCTGTGAGTGTGTCTGCGTGCTGGTGCTGAGCTGAACATGCTATCACTATAGAGTCATGGTTAGTGTTCATGATGATGCACCTTTGAATGATTGTTTACATAAAGCTTTGATGGTCTGATTGTGAAAGTCCCAATTATAATGCGCCTCAGAAATCAAACTTTGTTGGCTGCTGAGTGTGTTTTCTCATAAACCGGCCACACAGCAGAGGTGTCTTCTGGAGCAATGTACACTAGACACCATAGAACTGGCTGCCCCAGTCCTTCTATCTCACCCTACAGGCTCTGGGCTAAGAGCGGTCGAAACTGGATTGAAAGCATTGACCAATATGAATGCAATTGCTTCACTTCCTGGGGATATCATGTTGTGAGTACCCTAAAGTTGGCAGCACCAACATGTTCTGAGAGTACAGAGAGCATGCGTGTCTTGATTAGGGGTGGGTGCTGAGTTTTAATATAACTCCAAGGAATTCCACGGAGTATAACTCTGTGAGTTACGCCCATCCCTAATATATTATTGCATCGCACACGCCAGAACTTCCAGTCTTGACATGAGCTGTCTGAACTACGCTGTACTATGACCTGGATAAGCAAAAAATATGTCTAGAACTAGAAATATGTGTGAAATACCATGTGTAGGAAAACCAGCAACACATTTAATAAAATGAAGAACGTAAAACCCTACCAAGCAAGATTAAAAAAATGTAAAGTTAATATCCAAGAGAAGAAAAAGACTACCTGGGGCCATATCATACAATGCGGAGCATTTTCCTTGCTAGCACCGGGTGCACCTTTCAAAAGGTGCGATGGTGCTAACAAGGAGAGTGCACCACATTAGACTGAATGCACTGCCCCCAGGGCAGCAGTGAACTCTGAAATATGGAGTGACTTTGAAGCAGCCGCCCCGTGTTTCACTGTGTAGGCAGCAACACACCCGCAATTTTAAGAGGGGTGAGACCTCCCCTTGCAGGTGGGTGCAGTGAGTGACTGCACCCACCTGTAAGGGGATATCTAGGGAATCCATAGGACCTCCAGAGAGCTGTTATCAGGGAGCGCACTGACAGAGTTAACAGCATGGTAACCATTTACTAAGCAACTGAATGGAAAAAATAGGAAAAATCAGCACCAAAAAGATAGTTCAGCAAAACATGTCTGCCAGAGAGCAGCAATACACCAGTGGAGGATGACTGGGTTATTGATGATTGCAGTAGAATTGTGGTGGAAGAAGGAAAATGTGTGGCAAATGCTGGTAGTCCATGAGTCTTATACAGGGGGAAGCCTACTTCACTGTTCTTATGATTGGTCTAAAGTGTGTCAGAGAATTAAATAATCATGATATGATATGAATATTGACCTGTGTGGCTGTGTATTTAGCTTTGATAAAAGGCGCCACATTTTGTACTGATTTATTGTGCATTCCAAATGCAGAATGATATTAAGGGCCTGATTATATGAGATACTCATTTAAATCTGTCCCATGCGTAAAGCCCTGTTCACGGACAGTTGTAATTGCTTGTTCTTAGGTATTTTACACATCCGATAATTATTTATGAGTTAAATACCTCAACCTGTTCTAAACAAAAGGGGAGTGATTCTGTTTAGGACCAGAGAGGCTAGAATCAGTTAAACATTGCAATAGGTAAATGCCTCTCGGACCACGAATTAGCTCGTCTTATTAGCTACGTATGTCTAAACTTTTTACCTACGTATCTGTTCAACAAATGAACTGTGATTTTTTCAATTCTATTCAGTGAGTCTACATGCAAGCATTTTTCAACATGATCAAAATAATTCCTTCAAAATATTTTGATCACACAAACATAATTTCACAATGGCACTGTTTTTTACAGATTGGTACCTGATTGTGATAATTACACTTTAAAAACTCTATATACAGTACAAATTGGGTAAAGTGCAGAAACAAACTTTGAAAGCAATACATAAACAAACTTTTTGTGAATCTAAACAGTCCTACTGCTTTTTTGTCGTGTAACGGGATATTGTGACCTATTTATCCTCGATACTTATACATCGGTCGGTCCAGATAAGGTTGAGGTCAGAGAACACCTGGGTATATTTTTTATATAAGTCAAGCCTCCATTAGTTGGCTGAACTTGAATGTCCATAGTGTCTTTTCAATTCAATATGGAAATACTCTTGTCCTCGTTGAAGGAAACGGGGGGGGGGGGCGACACATTTCGACCTTCGTGTGGGGACCGTGAGGATTCGAAGAAGGTCTTCCTCAGGGCTAGGAACTTCTGTTCATTTGTTGAACAGATACGTAGGTAAAAAGTTTAGACCTACGTAGTTAATAAGATGAGCTAATTTATGGTCCGAGAGGCATTTACCTATTGTAATTAAATACCTCACCCATCGTTAAATTTCTACAGGTCAAACCAGTCAAAGTTTAACTGTAGGATACCATACTGTATTTACCATATCATGTGATTTTTGTTGCATTAAACAACAAGATTTGCCTGTTATTCCCCAATAACACGTAAAAGGTGGTATTTATTGCTCTCAATAAATGACAAACCTGTGGTATCATTATTTATCATGTGCAATAAATACTCGTTAACAGGCTCTACGTAGGGTCTGATACAAGGCTCACTACTTTCTTTGTTTTTTAATTGGCATGGTAGAGGACATAGATGGAGAAGGTTTACTAGGTAGACAATTCAGGAGTGACAGTGATTCAAGCTATTTATGCTTATGACATAGAGGGGCCACGGGAGACCAATACAAATATTCCTTTTCATCATTGCTAACTTTCAAACCTATGCACTTACCCTATAATCTCAAACTAAATGGTAGGAAAAACAGAAATCCTGCTTCCCTCTTTAAGATCCTTATTGTGGTATCAGAATTTCTGGCATCAAACTTGGGGTGCCTACCAACCACAACTAATATATTACAGTGCTCAGCTCCAACAATGAGTCCAATCTCTATATGACTGCTCAGATCAGTGTGGTGTCCAGCTGTTGTTTGATTTAAAGAGTCTCCGCCTTTGTTCTTTTGTTCCTAAGATTAAAATTGCAAATGTTTTTACCACATCAAGAGTGGATTAGTGTAACTCAATATACCGCTAGCTGCCAGATCCATTGAGAGAAAGCCTCTGGTACAAAATTCCATTTATTGGTGACTCAAGAACATGAGTTGCTTGTATTCTGTTTCAGTGATGGCCTGGCCTATCAGGCTGGACTGTTCCTAATTGAGCAGGGAAGATATTGATTTGCATATGCCTGGGTCCAAGCTGAGGTGGCATGGTGTTCAAAAGAACAATGAGCTGGAATGCTACCACTTGCAATTGTCAGTGGTTAGACTTATTGCAAGCATTGCTCCTATCACCTTTTGTACTTATCTGGCAAAGGTTTGCCCAGACAGGGGTCACTTGTTGACTGTGCCAGTGGAGCCATGCTAAATCCAACTGATAAGCTCTAACCAGGGCAAAACGAGTCTGTTGGTGTTCTGATACAGGGAGGACCTGGCCTGGCAGTTCCAGCTGGCTGTTGCTGTTACTGTTGCTGCTGTAGCAGGGCCAAGACTGGTTTGCATATGGCTGCGTCAAAACTTAGGTGACATGGTGGGCATGGTTAGATAATCTCACTACATTGAGGTGACATGGTGGGCGTGGTTAGATGATCACACATCCAAACCTTTGGTCAACTTTCCATGGTGATCACAAGAAAACAATAATGTTTCTGACATGGTCTTCTACACCAGGCTACCACAGGAATATATGTTGATAGTAAACAGAAAAAGGTTTACAATTTCACAACAACAAAAAAGAGATACCAAAGCACACGTGATGTATAGTCCCATTCAAAACCAATTGAAAAATTCCAGAAGTTTAATGGCAAAGGTGTCCCAAATTTTCACATGGAACTTTATTGATAATTTGTTTAAAATAATTGGCAGGTTTATCAAAAGGTGACTTTTTAAAGGTTCAGCAAAATTCTGGACTTAGAATAAAAATGGAAACTGGCCCTTGATTCACTAAGTAGTACCAATGTAAATCGGAAAAAGGTTGTCCATCCAATAGGTAACTGGATTAGGAAACTGGTGATTAAATTTTCCATGTTTTCAAAGTTCTCAAGAAATATAGTTACAGGTAAGCGACTTGTACCTCATTGAGAGTGGGGGTTCAAAGCTATCAATGTTCATGACATTGAGGCAGGTTGGTACTGTAATTTGTTTGTTGTTATTGCCAAATAACAGAAATGATGTCATGGTTGGGTTGAGCTTCAGGTATGTGCCGAATTTCTAGAGTTATATATCATTGGCATATTTGTGAATTTTGTCTGTGAGTAGAGCGTCTGCAGCTCCATGTAAAGGCTGAAGATTACATCATGTGCGGAATCCATGGGGGATTCCGCACATGATGGGGATTTTCTTTTTTACGAAAAGCTGCCCATGTTAACAAACTGGTTTTAGCTGGTTGTTTACATGTGATTGGTGTCCAAACCCTTAAAAAAAGTAAATAATATTTTAAGGTGAGATACAATAACAGCACAGTGTCTGTTGTATTGTTCAGCATATATTATTTTCATTTGTCATCAGGATTTGCAATAAACAGTTTATGTCTTTCAATAAAACATAAGCCCCTCATATGTTGTCACCAGCTGAAGCTACTAAAAGTAATGCTACAGTTTTCTATTGGTAGGGACTACCTCACACAACATAGTTTTTTGATGTTTTATTAATCTTAATTTGTTTATGGACAGTTTCTGCTATATATATATTGTATGGATATGTACAATTAAGCAAGCAATGTCGATTTTGTTAGCTGCCTTCCATGCTTCTTATCATTGGTGTTACCTTTTGTGTGCATATAAGAGGCAGCGCCATCTCTATGACTGACTCCTACAACTATTCCTGCCTTGCCAGGTACTGGTTGGCACTGCCTCATTAAGCACAACTGAATGTGCTTTCCTTCATAGATTCTCAGGTTTATTGGTAGTATGTGATTATACATCCAGCAAAAAATGTGTTTTAGTGTCTACGCACCATGTTTAATTTTTGTGTGCCTACTACCATTAAAACCAATGATTTTCATGCTAATACATCTCTTAAGAAGGTTGATGCAGCGCAGAACGTCAAATTCCCCCTTCGGCACAGACCAACTACCTCGTCATTCAATTTACTCACATACATTCAGTGGTGGGGCCCATAACACCAATATACTTACACTCGGTTGACCTGTTTTCTGAGGGAAAATACGTTTCTCAATGCTGACATGAGAGGAATACCTTTACTTTTACCCTAAACACTTTGACAACAAACCTAAGATATCCCTCCCATACGGAGATGGATCAGTTAGTTGTTTTACTTGGTTTTAATCAGTAATGCTCGTCTATCTATACATTTCTTCCTTACCACATTTCTTTTATTCAAATAACTGACACAACACATTTGTCAATTAATCAAATACTCTTTATCTAAACTATTTTGCAAGAAAATTAGAAATCATCATCATCAGCATTTCAGAGCATCATATTTACCTATTCTGGCTAAGTCGTCCTCTAAGTCAATCAGTCAAAGAAGAATTTATTCAGCAAAGTTGGGCCGCAATTCAGTCTTTCAAAGATTCAGGATAACAGCTGTCCAGCAGTGTCACCGTCCTCTCCGTCAGCATAACGTCAGGGAATCGAGTTCGTCAAAGAAGAGCGAGACGGTCGTAGCGTCACTACCTTAATTCCCTACCTACTTTTATAATGAAAATACTAACAAATATGTATCAAGATTGGGTTTAGAGAGTTCTGATTGGTCAATCTTGACTGGCGATGAGCGGTTCTCAGGGTGTCGAAGCTGAAGTCAACTTGCTTGTTCTGGCTTTTAAATTGGGCATTGTCTCTTAGTCTTGGATGGGTTCCCGGAATGACCTTGGAGGGTACATGTTCACCCGGGGTCAGGTCCAGGCCACTGTTGCTGGCGGTGACGCATGCGCACTTCACCCAGAACCTCGTGTTGTCAAGGCAGTCAGGTTTACTGTCCCGTTCAGCCATCTTGTATAGGCCGAAATGGTCAACTTAAGCAAAAGAAACACAAAAACTTAATTAAAAGATGGAAATGACTAATAAAATGTTATCCCCTTACTAATACCCATATGTGTGTATATTTATCTAGCAGAAGCAACACTCAGAGCGGTTTATACTCACTAAATAAAGCACAGATCACAAATACATCACTTAAAGCAACATATAACATAATATTCTAATTTTCTACTATTAATATGCATACACAAGTTAATTCACAATTAATATAGCCATGCAAAGTGCATTGCCCACGTAAATTTCTCTTGTTTATATAGTTGGTGAGTTAACACTTCAAACAGATTAATAATATTACAATTAATTGATTATTCGGAGTAATATAAACATGGAGAATGGGGTATACAAAATTTTGTACTACCCGCTCCAGCAAGGTCACCATATTTCACTGCAATTACACACTAGGGCGTGTCTGGACTGGAAAACAATGATCTGACTACTATTCCTGTGTAGTTACTGTATCTGCACAAGTGCAAAGATGTCTAAGTAGATGGCTAAGTTTAGGTTCCACCACCTTGGTTCCTAGTTCCTAATTCCTATTGGTAACTTTTTTTGATGTTTACATATGCTAACATCACTTTGTTACACATAGGGTCTCTTTGTCTTTAATTATTGAAATGATGCTGACCCCCCTGTCTGGCTGCCCCTTTGCGCTTGGACCAGTGGGGAACAGGCTACAGTATGGATATGGTTATTTGCTTGACATTCCTGATAAGGCTTACAATCTTGTTTATCTTTCTCACTGTAACTGTAGGAAATGGGTTCCACCCATTTATTCCACCTAGATTTTTCGCAATTAACTACCTGGTTATGGACGTTTGCTGTGAGCGAGCCTCACTACCTGCATCTCACTTACAGTAAATTTAGTGATAGGACTAAGAGTCCTAAAGGCCTCCTTCTATATTTGTATATAAGGCCCCATGCAGATTAGCTAGGATAAGAGTCTATGGGCTGGTTATACGTAAACATGTGAGCTCATGCTCGTGCACACATATGCCCGGCGCATGTGAGACTATCATCTTGCATGGCCCTTTGTCTGCTTATAGGTAGCCTTTTAATGGATTAGTACTGACCTAGTATAGGCCTTATAATGTTAGTGGGCATTTATAGTGTAGGTCTGTAGTGCTTACTGAAGATCTGTGATGCAGTTTTGCACCACTTATGCCTATGGGTTTCAGGGAGGTATCAATCTAGGGATTTTAATGCCCCCAAGTGTATGTTACATTCCCTAACATCACATCTACACTTAGTATGACTAGGAGTGTGCATAATTCGTGTAATTGCCTCTTGCCTAATTACACAAAATTGCCACACAATTATGCATAATTGCTTGTAATTGTGCTCAAAGTGTAATCTAGCATGAAACACAGTTTTCTTAGCGCAAACTGCACTTGGCTCTTAATGGGACAGATGATGCATTTTGTGAAGATAGTGAAAAAGTGTTGGGGCAGGGCTAGAGTAATGATGTGGCACCCTAAGATTGGCCAGGGCTTCCTGGCTTCTAGAAATGTACAACCCTACTTAAAAGCCCCAATGCACAAGGAGTGATGACTACAAAAGAATGCCCAGATGGAATGAGAAGCCACCTGATGTCCTGCAGGGCCAATGGTGCTGTCCCCTTAATGGCCTCTGGGGAGTTTGGGGGGGATGGACTTGCTGGAGGACCGTGGATGGTTCCCCTGGACCTTCTGTGCACTGGCCCTTGACTTCACTGACACATAGTCGGTGTTCAAGAAGTCAGGGGGCTCAGGGATCTGGGGAGTGTGTCTTGGAGGGTGTTTTGCTGGCCGACTGTGAAGGGGCTGTGCAAGATGACCCCGAAAGGTGGAGAAGAGCAGCAGGACCCAGGCGGAAGATAGGTCTGGTGCGGAAAGTCCAGCCTCCCACAAAAAGCACTCCTTTGGAGGTTAGGGGGCCAAGGAAGAGGCTTGTTGTGGATAGAACTGACCTGCAGAAGCAAAATGACAGCTTTATTCAGAAAATTAGGTTTACAGGGCCGAAGGTACAGCCCGTCCTCCAGAAGAACCAGTCAGAGAATGAAGCATGTGGGACTTCAATTGGGTATTCGATTTAAATTTTGTTCTAAAATTCTAAGGAGTTTTTAAAGTTTAGTGTTGGAAATAATTCTTACAAAACATTGTAGAGCACATTTAAATTCTTGATAAAATAAAATCTGTAAAAGGATTTTCAAATTTTACAAGTAATATTTCATAACTCATTTTGAGGATGGGTGAATTATTTGCAAGGATAATAAGTAAAGGATTTCTGTACTTGAAGACGTTTTAGAAACGGTGAAAAGTTCACATGTTGAACATTTAAGCAAGTAGGTGTTGTTAAAGACTCAAAATTATTTATTGCCCACAGACATCGGTATTTTTGAAATTCAAAAAAACTAGTCAAATATGGTTTGGGCAAAATTTGGTTGATGGCTGTGTACTCTCACATAATATTTGCAAAAATAACTGTTGATGGACAGAATGCAGAACAATGTCATACATTCACCCCAGTACAGAGATCTGTGCCTAAATCCATCGTTTGTTTGCTCACCATGCCATTCCAGTTTGGACCCAGCCATATGCAAATCAGTCTTGACCCTGTGCCCAATGGGAACAGTCCAGCCCAAACTGCCAGGCCAGGTCCTCTCTGGACTGGAAACAAGCATCTTAGGACCGGTTTCGGGGTTTCACCCCTCTTCAGCCAGGATAGCTTGATTCCAGTGGCATGGACAGCACGGGACTCACGTCTGAGCATACTCGTCCCACTCGGGGTGACAAATGCAAAAATAACTGTTGATGGACAGAATGCAGAACAAAGAAGGATGCTTGTTTCCGGTCCAGGGAGGACCTGACTTGGTAGTTCAGGCTGGACTGTTCACATGAGGCACATGGTCAAGACTGATTTGCATATGGCCAGGTCTAAACTGGGGTGGCATTTATTTATTTATTTATTTATTTTTGAGATTTTTATTGCGCAAACAATTACCCGGAGGTGTCTCGGCGCATGTGTGAGCTAGCAGGATCATAATAGTAGAGTTCACTGATCAAACAGCCATGTCTTTACGAGCCTCCGAAAGCTCATCAGGTTGGGGGCGTTTTTGATATTTAGTGGGAGAAGGTTCCAGAGTCTTGGTGCAGCCACTAAAAAGCGACGATCTCCCCAGGTTGCCGTTCTGGTGCGAGGTACGGGCAGAAGGCAAGTGTTAGCCGATCTCAGCAATCTTTTGGGGGTATACAGCTGGAGTGCCTCAGTCAAGAATTTAGGTCCTGTGCCATGCATGGCCTTGTAGGCAATGCAAAGGGCCTTAAACTTAATACGGCTCTCTACTCTGAGCCAGTGAAGCTGGCGGATGGCTAGGGTGGTAGGCTGGCGGTGAGGGATGTTTAGAAGAGTTCTGGCAGCCGCATTCTGTACAGACTGTAGTTTTGACAGCACTGATTTCTGGGTGTTGAGGAAGAGGGCATTTCCATAGTCCATTTTGGAAAATACCAGAGTGGTAACTAAAGTCTTCCCAGCAGAGGAGGGAAGATAAGGCAGCAATTTCTTTATTTTCTTTAGCATGAAGAGAGCAGAAGAGACAACCTTGTTGACATGAAGGTTGAAGGTTAGTTTGCTGTCGAAGATGACTCCCAAGTTCCTCGCTTTTATCACTGGGACAGGAGGAGAGCCCAGTTGTTTGGGCCACCAGGTGGAGGACCATTCTGGGGCGAGGTTGCCGAAGGTCATAACCTCGGTTTTATCCGAGTTAAGCCTTAGGCAGTTGGAGGACATCCACGTACTGACAGCAAGCATTGCTTCCTGAAAATTAGCTGCCACTGCTGTGCCATTCTTATGGATCGCCAGCACCAGTTGGGTATCGTCTGCGTAGGAAGTTAATCGCACCCCGTAGGCCTTTATTACCCTCGCTAAGTCCGCTACGTAGATGTTAAATAACGTGGGACTTAGCGAGGAACCCTGTGGTACTCCGCATGGTAGTGCAGAGACGGGAGAGTAGAAATTACCCAACTTGACTGTCTGGGTGCGGTCGGCCAGAAAAGATGAAATGAGATTTCTAGCCAGGCCGTCAATCCCCAGAGCTGTGACACGGTCGACCAAAATGGCATGGTCGACCGTGTCAAATGCTGCGGATAGGTCCAGAAGAATTAAGATGGCCATTCCTCCCTGATCCATGATGGTTCTGATTTCATCAGAGGCTTTTATTAGAGCGGTCTCCGTCCCGTGTCCCTTCCTGAAGCCAAACTGCGTTTCGTCTAATAGTTGGTGCGTATCGACGAACTCTGAGAGCTGTGTATTCATCAGAGCTTCGCAGATTTTGGCCGGGAAGGGAAGACAGGCAATAGGTCTATAGCTGACCGGGGCGGAGGGGTCCAGGGAGGGCTTCTTCAGAAGAGGCTTGATCACAGCCTTCTTCCACGGGGCTGGATAACATCCGGATTGAAAGGCATTGTTGCAGATTTCCATAAGTGGGTGAGAAATCACCTCACTTAGATTAGCCATCACAGAGGGAGGGCATGGATCCAGAGGGGATCCAGACTTGGTGATGGAGATGAGTCTGCTGATTTGGTCTTCTGAGGTGTTAGCAAATAAAGAAAGACGGTCATGATTGATGAGGGGGGGTTCCTTATTGCTGGCAATGGGTCTGGCCCCTGTATCTCCACCAAAGGATGCATAGATATCTGCCACTTTAGTAGTAAAAAAGGTGGACAATGCGTTACAGAACAGTTGGGAGGGTTCTACTCCGAGACCCGATGGAGGTGTAGATAGGGAGTTGACTACTGAAAACAATTCTCTGGCCGAATTCCTAGCATTGTTTATTTGGGTAGAGAAAAAAGTCATCTTCCGAGTAGTGATAGCCTTTTTATATATGGTTAAGGCATCTTTATATATGGTTTATATATGGTTTATATATGGTATATATGGTTAAGGCATGGTGAGCAAAAGAATGATGGATTTAACCCAGATCTCTTGACTGGGGGTGAATTTTTTGATTTGTTCTGCATTCCGTCCATCAATTGCGTGTCTTTTGCTTTCTCACATAACATTTGGCATTTCACATTATGGTTGCTACACAAAAGTCTCTCTGCCATAAGTCCACATTGCATAATTGAGCTTTCCAGGTAAAAATGATAATTGTGGGAGCAAAGGAACAACATGAATGAACATGACAAAAGTGGTTATTGTTTGGTTCCTGTGAATTCACCCAATTGATTTTAGCACAAAATTGGTCTTTTCATCAAAATTGTTGCTAGGATGTGTTACACGGTAAACATTAGCAAAAAATGCTGGACTGGAAGTTTGCATATTTTCACCTTTCTTTGGGACATTTTGTGTAAATTCCATAAATGAAATAACAGCAATTTTGCCCAGATTTTAGTAAGTAAAAATCGATTCAAACTTTTTTTCCCAGCCATCATGTTGGATAGAAAGTACCATTGACATTCCGAAAAGGGTAATATATTGCCAGTAAGAGATACCAGAAGGCATTAATCCCACACAAGGAATATTCAGGGTCAGATTTACAAGCGCCTTGCAGCGCATTGCGCCGCCATTGCTTCACTTTTTTTGACGCAATGGCGGTGCAAATAATGCAGCCAATTTACAACGTGACGTATCTAGGGAGGTGTGTCACGTTGTAAAGCCCTGTGTCACATTATACCTGAGCCAGGTATAATGTATGCAACATGTCACTGCATCACTCTACTCCTTCACTGCATCAAAATCCCTACGCCTGCTCAGACCAGGCGTAAGGAATGATGCAGGGTTTTTTGTATGGGACTCGCCTATCTGTTGTGGCACATTGCTTTAGTTGCGTCACTTTCATGAGGAACTCCAGCGATGAGTCACTTTTGTGCCAACAGATGCGTCAGTATTTGTGACGCATCTGTTAATCCTTGTGCTATGGAGCATTGTATTGTAAGTACAGCGCATCCATGGTGGCACAAGGACTTTCACACTGGCACAAGGAAACTGACGCATCCATGGAGATGCATCAGTTCCTTGTAAATCTGCCCCTCAGTGTTTTATTTCTCTTTGTTGGTAATCATATAGAACACTGAAAGATGATAAAAATCACACAAGAAAACTCAGTTCACATAAAAATCTTATCCTAATGTCATACCACTCTAGGCCCCAACAGGAGAAATAAGAAGCATGTTGATGTAAAACATTCTTAAAACCGTGTGGAAGGTGTAGCACATTTCCAATATGGTGACCTCAAATTGTTCATTTTTTTCTGGATCCCATTTTCTTGTCTGATAATAGGACTCTGAGCACAGTGACACTGCTACTCAGTATAACAGCGCATGTGCACTGGCTCTAAAATGATATTGGTAAAATTGGTTTCAACCAATTGGCCATTCTAACTGTCCTGTAAGACCTTTGTTATTAGCCCACAAAACTCACCTATGGCGAGGAAGATAAATGTCCTACGTGGATGAATAAAAACATCTTTACATGGAACACCTCCAAGATGGATATTATTCTGACTCAGAACCCTCTCCAATTCATGGGATGATAGCTTGTAGACTAGTTCAATAGGTGTTTGTCCTCTTGTGAAAGCACATCTCTTCTATGTGGATGAGATTTATTTTTTTACTATGTGATTATTAGTAAAAACTATTTGGGGAGACTTTTCCTTGCTAAGCTTTTCTCATAACGTCTTGGTGGTGAATATATTCACTCTCTACCCTGCTTGGAGTTTTGTGGTTCAGTCTACTAGGGCCTTCCTTTCTAATCTGTAAGAAGGCCGCTCAACATTTGAAGCATGACAGTATTGGCTTTTGGACAGAAGAAATGTAATTTAATTTCTTCTCAGTTGCTTCCCAGTTATTGGTTTCCAGTAAAAACATTAATTGGCAAAGCCAATAGGTTTGACTGTTTAATACCTTTAGGGCAAAAGAATGTATGACTGGTTAAGAAGTGCAAGGAAATACACTACAAGCTAAAAAGAAAAGTGAAAAAACAATAAGGTTCACTGCATGCCCAGGGAAAGCATATGGATTAAAAATAATAATGATGACAAAATCACAGTGAATTAATAGACATCATCTCATGCTGTTGGTGATGGCTACTCAAACATGACATTCAATACGCTGCTCTTTAAAGATCCTTATAAGTCCAAAATTGAAGGCTAACTTGACAGAGCAAAGGCTCCATTAAATTGAAAGGCAGCTGATGTGTTATGATAAAGGCTTGGGGCTTAAAGGGGGTTAATTACTAATGAACCCATTTAAACATTGAAGATGAAAATATGAGGGTGCTTTGTCATGAAATGGCACACTAGACCATTGCAAGATGGCAGTGTATTCTTCATTGGTCCTGAATGCAGTGGAAATCTTGAAATATTAACATAAATCCAAGATATCCGTCCCATTCACCACAAAGGCAGCCTAGAACACTGCTGCTGACAGCCCACTCCTCTTCAGACCCTTACCAGTCCGCAGGGGTGCTACGCTAATACCTTTGGGAGGTGGGAATGCCTTGCTCTGTCATCAGCTGCAGTCATAGAGAAGTCTCCTTTGCCAAACACCATTGAGATCTAACAATCTGCAAAGTTGGTTTCCTCATAGCTGCCAGTCTCAACCCGGAAAGGTTTTAGGGCCAGACCAGATCCATGTAATGAGAGTAGGGGATTGATCATAAGCTCCTCCATAAGTATCAGTTGTGTGAGCTTTAGCAGACATCTAAAGTTGTTTCCAGCTAAACTGAAAAGGATCCTTTTAAAATCATTATGCATCACCATAGACCTAATGTAATAGCCACCTGCAAGTTAGCTCTCATCAGAATTATGTTATAGGGCAATGCAACAATTAGAATTGTGCACCATTAATGTCAGAAGGGAAGAAGCATAGCTCTCATACGGATTCATCAAAATGGTCATGTCAATGCAGAAAATGCATCATTATTCAAGAGTTTTGATAAGTATTGACTGATACCAAACTGCACTAGTAATTTTAATCACTTCTCTTTCGCAATCCAACCCTTTTAGGATGTAGGAAGCTGAAGTATTTTTCTACAAACCAACTTACCTGTCATCTGGACTCAAAGTCTATTTAGTTTAATAACATGAGTTTTGCATCTGTGTTGTAATCTTGGTATGCTCTGCCCCCCCCCCTCTTCCTGCCCAGTTGGTACCTTCCCCTGGCTGGTTATGAACGTTCTATTGCAGCCTCCCTGAGGCACTTACTGTGAGAGAATAGAGTGGACCAGTTGGTGATGCGTAATAAACTTTGTTCTCACCTGAGTTATTTCTTCACTTTACAACACTGGCGACGAACACTGCGTGGGGGCAGTGCATCACCATCCCCAGCTTGAAGCAATTCTTCGTCCATCCGCTCTTTGCCTTCTGCCTTAAGGATTCTTCTCACCACCTATCAGGACTCCGTTCAGTCCGGTTCTATTCAAGTGAGTGTTGATTTTGGAGGCTGTGTGGCAGCGTACGACTTCCAGAAACTTTTTGCCTCGCCTGATGTCAAGTAGCAGGAGTGTGTCTTCTTGCATATTTAGCCTGCCTGTACTGCTGGTTGTCCCTTCAAACTGTTGCCACTCACAGCTTTTCATTCCGGCGCTGCCGTTGATGTCGTGGGTGGTGCATGGGTGATCGCTTGTGTAATTGCGCTTCACCGTGTCTATCAGGGTGGCTATCGCGGCTGACTGCTAGTTCCCTCCACACTGTTCACAGCCTTTCATTCCTGCGCTGCCGCTGCTGTCGCTCCTTCACGCTGCTGGGTGGTGCATGGGTGATCGCTGTTGTTGTTGCACCTCACCAGGTTCCATCAGGAGGCTATCGCGGCTGGCGCCTTACGCCGCTACGCTTCCAGCATTTTTCCACAGCTGATTTACTAAGCGCTCTGGTTCTCCTCAGCGAGGGATTTCCTGGGTCTCACGTCGGGTAAAGAGAGGATATCGAAGGGTCTGCCTTCCGCGATTTTCCTCATCTTTGGTGTCCTGAGGAGATTTCGTCACGTGAGCGCCCCCGGTGGTTTTGCTGTTGGTTTCAGCGGATTCCAGTCAGAATTTAATTGGAGGAAAATACTTCATTTTCGGTTTTTCAGTTTCCACATAATTGTTTTCAACGCTGATGGGCACAGCTGTTAGCCTGTCTTTCATCAGAGTGTGCTGGTCTTTTCAGCGGATTCCAGTCAGAATCTTTTTCAAAAAAATATATCTGTTATTCAGCACCTACATTTCCTCAACGCTGATGGGCACAGCCTTTCGCCTGTCTTTTGTCAAAGTGCATTCAACGTGTTTTGTGTGGTTACTCTGTACACTGACAGGCACAGTTTGTTTTCTTCGTCAACGCTGATGGGCACAGCTTATTAGCCTGTCATCGGATTTTCCTTCTCTGGCATTCTATTATATTCTGTTTGCATTGCACATTGTCCTTGTATTGCATTGTATTGCAGAATTATCCCATTGTAGAATTGTTATTCTCCTTGTGTTATTCCTGCTTATTTAGTGTGTAATTTTCCACTAGTGGTTTTTTGTAAATCCTCCACCTTGTGGGGGGGGGGGTGTTGTCCAGTTAGGTATGGCGGCATTAAACATGGCGTTACCTCCCTCTTTCCTCAATGAAGAAGGGGATCCTGCCATATGTTGGAGAGATTGGAGGGTCATTTTTGAGTCATATCTAGTTGCGATAGGAGGAGAAAAATTTTCTAATTTCAGAAAACAACATATTTTGTTACATAATCTAGGTATAGAGGGGAGGAAGATTTATAATAATTTGGAAGGACCTGATACAGAGGATGAAGGAGGTAGTGAAGGAGATTTCAATGTGTATTTGGCTACCATGAATAAGTTGGAGAAACAATTTGGGAAAGCAATAAATGTGGTATTGGAAAGACATAAATTTTTCTCAAGGGTTCAAGGCAAGAGTGAAAAGGTAAAATCATACATTGCTGCTCTTAAGGGGTTATCCAATACGTGTGAGTTTGAAGGGTTAACTGATTCCCTTATCAGAGACCAGTTGGTCAGGTGTACTAATAACCATAAAATTCAGGAGAAATTGTTAACAGGTAATCCGGATTTGAAACAAGCAGTGGACATAGCATTAAGTATTGAGCACACAGCGGAGTGCATAAAAGAGATTAATGTGGGGGATGATACTAAAACTAAATGTCATGAAGTAAATGCTATTGTCAAGCAAGAGAGGTCTAAAGAAAAGGAGGTTAAACTTAAAAATATGAGCACCTCAAGTGTCAAATTTAAGTGTTACAGGTGTGGTAATCCTGCACATTTGGCTAATAGTCCCGCTTGCCCGGCGAGGGGTGCTACATGTCATAACTGTGGCAAGAAAGGACACATAGCCAGAGTGTGTAATAATAATTCTATGACAGTTTCCTTAGTTGATTCAGAAAATGTACCAGAGGATGTTAAGTTTACTTTTCAGGTAGTAGACAAGGACAGTACCGTTAACTTTCCAGAATGCACCATCACAGTTGACAATAAGTTGATAAATGTCCTTGCTGATTCATGCTCCCCATATACGTTGTTAGATGGTAAAGTGTTCGAAGGGTTATTTCCCAACAAAGTAGGAACTCTGGAAAAAGCTGACATAAAACTCAGAGGGTATGGGGGAGACCCTATCTCATTGTTAGGTATGACCACCATGAGGATTGAGTATAAAGGCAGAAGCACTGTTGGGAAAATCTATGTGTCAGAGAAAGGATCTAACTTAATTGGTTGGAGACATCAAAAAGATCTAGGTATGAAGCTAGATCCTAACAGCACTGACCAAGTTCTGTTAGTGGACAGATCGGTGTGTGGTCAAACCATCTGTGAAGAGTTCCCAGAGGTGTTCACTAACAAATTGGGCCAACTCAAGAACTACCAACATTGCATAAAATTGAAAGACAAGGCCAAAGCAATTGCACATAAAGTGAGGCCTATCCCCCATTTAATGCATGAACCTTTACAAAAAGAATTAGACAGACTGCTTGGGTTAGGGGTCATAGAACCCATTGAATGTTCCCAATGGTTGTCTCCAATTGTTATCACGTCCAAGGCGGCCAGCAAGGACATTAGGCTTTGCATTGACCTTAGGGACTTAAACAAGGAAATTTGGGTAGATAGGCATCCGCTACCCAGAATACATGAAATTCTTACTTTAATCAAAGATGCCAGTCTTTTTAGTGTCCTTGACTTATCATCAGCATACCACCAGGTCGAGTTACACCCGGAATGCAGACATCTGACCTCGTTTGTAACTCCATTAGGGGCATTTCAGTACCGCCGCATGCCGTTTGGGCTGGCCTCGGCAGCAGCTGCATTTCAAAGAATCATGCAGCATGTACTTAAGGAGGCCCCTGGCACGATGTGCTTTCAGGACGATATCTTGATATTTGGAAAGGATGAACTTGAACACAATGACAGGTTGAGAAGTACCCTTACTAAATTGAGCCAAGCAGGTCTTACATTAAAAAGAGACAAATGCCAAATAGGGGTAAAGTCTGTAGAGTATTTAGGACACACCATCTCCAATGAAGGTATCAAACCTAAAATGAACTTAGTGGAGGCAATACAGGAAGCTACGGCCCCCACTAACGTTGAAGAAGTAAAGTCCTTTTTAGGTTTAGCTGAGTACTACTCTAAGTTTATTCAAAACTATGCAGGAAGGGTAGAACCGTTAAGGAATCTTCTCAAAAGTAAAGTAACGTTTGTATGGGATGAGAATTGTAAGCGTGCTTTTGCTGACATAAAAGATTGCATTACCCGAGCTCCTTTCTTGGGTAGATTTGATCCTACTAAAACTACGTACCTTTCCACTGATGCCAGTAATAAAGGGTTGGGAGCCAGCCTTACTCAAAAAACAGGAAATACTGAACAAGTGATAGCATTTGCATCCAGAACACTAAAAGGTGCGGAACAAAACTACTCGGTCATCGAGAAAGACCTTGTTATTGGCTGCTAACCATTTCAAGTTTTTTCTGTGGGGGATACCGTTTACCATCAAAACGGATCACAAGCCACTTATGTATGTATTCACGACCAAGGGGTCTACTAGGCTAACCCCAAGGATAGCTAAGTGGATGATAGGTTTGGAAGGGTTCAATTTCAGGGTAGAGTATGTACCTGGGAGAACTAATGTAATTGCTGACTTCCTGTCTCGTTCCCCTTTACAAGTCAACGATGATGGTAAGGAGGAGGAAAGTGATGTGATTGTATTAGAAGTAACAGGTTTGACTAAGGAAGAATGGGAAGAACAAAATGATCTTGATGAAACTTTGAAAACTGTAAAAGAATGCATCCACAACGGTTGGCCAGAGCAAAAGAGCAGGTTGTCTGACATGGTGGGGAGATTCTGGGAAGTTAGACATGAAATGGTTGAAATCAATGGAACTATACATAGGGGGGAAAAAATTGTACCCCCTGAAGGTATGAGGAGCAAAATCATTTCCCTAGCCCATGTGGGTCATCTAGGGAGGAGTTTAACTAAAAACAGAGTAAGAGAAGGTTACTGGTGGCCCAGCATGGACAAGGAAGTAGAGGAAATGGTCAAAAACTGTGAAGACTGTGCTAGGAGTGACAAGACTCTGTCTGCTAGGAAACCTCCTTTATCACCCGTGGAAGTTCCTGATCGTCCCTGGGCCAAACTGGCATTAGACATTATAGGACCGTTAAACCTAAGACAAGCCTCGGACCGCTTTATACTGGTCCTCATAGACTATCACTCAAGATGGGTGGTAACCAAATGGGTGAATATGATTGATACTAAAGTTTTGATCCAGTTCTTAAAAGACACTTTCTATGAAGAAGGTATTCCGGATGCCATTGTAACTGACAATGGAGTCCAGTTTACCTCAGAGTTGATGAAGGAATTTTTGGCTGGCCTACGCATCAACCATTTGAAAACAGCTTTGTATTGTCCAAGAGCAAATGGTCTTGTGGAGCGTATGAACAGAGTCATTAAAGAATGCATACAAAGAGCAGAGGCCACTGGCATTCCAGCCAAACAAGCTCTACAAGAAATGATATGGTCGTACCGCACAGCACCCAACACTATCACTCATGTTTCTCCTTTTGTATCGTTGAAAGGAAGGAAGCCTAAGACCATTCTCACAGCAGGATGGTTGTGTAAGACCTACAACTGCGTCATAGACAGGTCGAACATTGCGAGACAAATTGGGAAACAACAGGAAAAGTACAAGTTGAGATATGATTTGAAACAAAGCGTCAAAGTACCGTCAATGGTGTCAGGTGATTGGGTTCGGATAGACTTACCACCTGCCAGAAGGAGGAATGCTTCTAGGTTCTCTGAGCCTATCAAAATAGCAAGTGTTGGAAGGAATGTGGTCCATTTGGATAATGGACAAACATGGGGTATGGACAAAGTGGTAAAATGTGGCCCTCCAACAAAAGAAGGCGGTACTCATTCACCGTTGACTAGGAACCACGACCAGGTTCGCAAGTCTACTAGGAACACTACTAGTCCTGTGTGGCACAAAGACTATGTGATTCCTTAGATTTCAGCTTTAATTTCTGTTGCTGCATTTATGGTTGCCCAGGGAGATGTGTTGTAATCTTGGTATGCTCTGCCCCCCCCCCTCTTCCTGCCCAGTTGGTACCTTCCCCTGGCTGGTTATGAACGTTCTATTGCAGCCTCCCTGAGGCACTTACTGTGAGAGAATAGAGTGGACCAGTTGGTGATGCGTAATAAACTTTGTTCTCACCTGAGTTATTTCTTCACTTTACAACAATCCTCTTCTAATTATGTGTTTCTTTCTCGCATGATCGGGAGGGTTTTTACTGCTTCTGCTGTGTGAAATCCCTCCTTTTTACCAGTGGATGCAACAAATGGTTGATTCTTTCATTTCCTTGTACCTATTACAGTTGTTCTGTTAAAAGGAGAAACAGCTTTTCATGGTCCATTTCCATGTAAAGAGTTTGAAGGATCTATTTTCGTTGATGTTGAGAGAAAGCAATGGTCAGAGGCCCTTGACTGTTGGTGAGGTTGGGCTAGGCACACAACCTGCTCAAGGAGACTTGTTGATACAGGATAATGCCAGTGAGGTCAAATTTAAGTTTGCATGTGTGGTACACACCAAAATGCAGATTATGTACACTATCAGGTAGAACTCTTGAAAGGCAGAATTAATGATACCTGATACTTTCTGAAGCATGGGTGTCTGAGTTTATTTGATGTGATAAATTTCATATATCTCTACAGGGCACTCGGAATCAAGCCCTATGGAAATGCCTATGAAACTTCTACCAATCCAAAGCTCCGGTTTATTCAAATATAACATTAACAGGTTGCATCCTCAAAAGATAGCAATTGTCATTATATACAACAAAAAAAGATTTGAACACCTTCTGCTTACTGGAGGAAATGAGGACGTTTATCTCCTGTTCAGTTATCAGAAACTCACAAATGGAAGAAATGTCAAAGGATCAAATGGTTTGTCTCAGTAGCTCTTACTGTTTTCATTTAGGATAAACCCCTTTCATTTCCTAATATTCTGTTTCCTTACTTTTGGCTTTGGTCAAGCCATCGTTGTCTTATGCTGTCTCAAACCATCTCGTTCTACTAAAGAAACCATTAGAAGCACTGCAGAGAGTGCACAATGCAGTAGTGTGATATCTGTTCTGATTAATGCATTTTCACACTTCTCAATAACACTCGGATCCATGACCTCACGCCCTATTCACTGCAATAGGTTATTTGTGGCTCTCATGTTGAAACAATGGGCCTGATTCACAAAGGGCCTCTGCACTCGTTTACCATTTTAAATTATAATCACTGTTTTTGAAACCTTCCCTTTTCCCCTGAGCTAACCCTAGGTGCTAATATTTCTATTCCAGGTACTTTAGGGAAGTTTCTCGTTCATCCTGTGCAGGGAACCCACTATAGTATGTGCATTGCTGAGTACTTTAACAGTGGGCAGGCAATTCTACACCGCCATTTTAACTGACCAACACACAGTAAAATGATATTAGCACTGAATGATTAGTGCAAGAACAACATTCGCACTGGTGCATAATGACACTTTGCACTGGTAGACAGTGCAAATTGTTGTGCAAGACTGCTCTATCACCAGTGCTAAATTTCTCAATCAATGAATTGTGGCAAGCTGGGTGGCTAAGGGACTAAGAAGTCTGGCAGGGGTGCACCTGGGCTTTGCTGGAGGTGTGGGGATCAAAGCCAAAAAATGGGTAGGTGACAACAGCCCTAGGTTGCCCTTGGAAACCCATCTCTGCACCATTCTGATGGATTGCTGAAGCTTTCGCGCTTTTTAAACTTCAATCATTTTGCTAAGTATACAAAGTTGAAATACAAGCACAGTTGTGTGATGGGAGTCTTTGCATCTTGACACACTCAAAGGATATGTCCTTAGAATGAAAATGAATACAATAATATATTTTATTGAGAACATTATTGCATCCATTGGGAACTGTCTACTTCTAACTAAGACATATGTGCAGTTATTAAAGTATTCTAAAATCCTACATAAATTCCTCCTCTGTCCTCTCTTCAAATACATAATGCAAATTTTATTGAATATTAGGCACACGCTAAATTATTAAATAAGCACATGTGTGTTCAGTAGAGGAAAGGCCAGAGATGTTTGTGTGATCAAATATCAACTACAGCAATATTGTGATGAAAAAATAAAAACACTTAAATATCAACTTCATAAATGTATGAAGTACAGTACAGAACTATTGAGATAATATTGCGTTCCAAAATATCAACATTATAATGATAATTATATATATTTAATTATATTTAACATTAATATAGTTTAAAATTAAAGTCTTTGATAAAATTAATATATTTAAACAATGTACATCACATTCAAAATTCTGTGTTCAAGTTCATTTATTAACTTTATTGAAAAGAATCCATATATCTATAAATACATTTATGATGAATTAAAAATACATTTTACTATTCAATTATAAATTACAGTAAATGTATAACACAAAGAAAAATATATATAAACATCATATAAACATGACAATTGTAAAGTAGTGGTTAAAGATAGGAATAATGGCGCCACTCAGGAAATGATCATATGGGTATGTATACTTTGTCAATATTGATAACTGTGCTGTAGGGTGAGGAACACCACTGATCCCCCCAGAAGTTTGCCAGCCGTAGCTAGCAGCAATAAGAAAGATTGTCCCCAGCACACGTAGACAGTTTTTACAGTTAATATAATAGCATACTGTAAGCAACGATTAAATAAAGTTGAGTACAAATTGATGACTATTTTTCCTCTTTATTGTCAAGTTCTTCTGACAGCCTGACAGTCGACACGTGTTTCGTCGCTAATGGGCAATCTCCTGCGACTTTATCAAGGCTCTGTCTTCCTTGATAGTGATTTGTTTTGTGGTGATATTTCCAACCCACAAAAAGGGGTTCTGTCCTTCACGACGTCCCAATATTGTTAAAGGAGGTGCCCAGGGGTCCAGTTATGTCCCTGTAGGCAGGATTCAATATATCCGTTACGGTGCTAGTGTAGTCACCGACGTTGCTCCTCGCGTCTCCCGGAGTGAAGGGCGTTATTATTCATTCAAAATGTAAAAACACATTTAAATGTATTGAAACATTATAAATATTATGTAAAAACTTTAACAAACATTTTGTTTAAAAAAAATATTACTGAAACAAACTATTAAACACAATAGAATATTAATTTCAACATATCTTAACAAAATTCCAAGCTGAAACCTAGCTCCATCTAAAAATATATAAAAAAAGAAACAGATAAAAAGCAATTTCGGTGCACTATTCTAGCAAGAAACCTGAAAAAATGGGGAAAATACATAAACGAAGGGTGGGAAGAGTAAAAATGTACTATTAAATACCTACCCCTACAAACATCAGGGAAAGTGCATACATTGAGAGATTCATGTTTACTATTTTAAATACAATAGTATTGGGGCATATGTACAAGCCCCTATTGCCACGGGACATCACTTTTTGTGACGTTCCGGTGGCGATAGGGGCCTTGCCTTATGTACAATGCAGCGTTAAGCCACTTAACGTGGCTTAACGCTGCCTTGTACATAAGGCACTCTTTCACGCTATGTTTAGTGTGAAAGGGGCATGCAGTGGGTGTTGTAGTGGGCATTCCACCGCAACACACATTGTATTTGATGCTGCCGCCTATGTAAAAGGGTGGCGTACATAGGAG
Source organism: Triturus cristatus (assembly GCF_964204655.1). NCBI lineage: Eukaryota > Metazoa > Chordata > Amphibia > Caudata > Salamandridae > Triturus > Triturus cristatus. Next base: position 203,313,776 of record NC_140593.1, read on the forward strand.
GCAGCGCCAAATTTAAGACCAGGAAAACCCTGGTCTTAATGTGGCGAAATGAGGAGAAATGCATTATTTCTCCTCGTTTTTGCTTTTCCATGTGTGCTGCCTTGTGCAGCACACATGGCAAAAGCAAAATGCCATGGTTTGTTAATGTACAGGTAGCTGTCCCTTCCTGTACATAAACAAACCATTTTAAAAATGCCATTTTGGAGCTTTCATGTGTGCTACATGAAGCAGCACACACGAAAGTTATGGTTATGTGCAGGAAAGGACACCTTTCTACTCATAACCAATTCTCCCCTGCACACAGACACCCTTGCACTCTTGTGCAAGCGTGCCTGCGTTGGCGCTAAGTTGTGAAACTTAGCGCCCTCGCAGGGGGAAATTCAAGGCTGCACCACATCCTTGTAAATAGGGTGCAGCCTTGCGTTTCCAAAGTGGCGGAGCATGTCATTAAGCCCAGGGGGCTAACGACACGCTCTGCCACTTCTTCGCACATATGGCCCATTGTGTTAAGTGCATGGGGTAGGGCAGGTAAATTTACTATTGTTAAGTCAATTCAACAAACGTTGTGGAAGGTGTATACATTCCAGGCGGTAAATGTATTACACTATTCCACTTTCCGCTATGTTTGGTTCATTGGATTAATGAAACAAACATAGTGGAAAGTGCATACATCGTGGGGTAGGGATTACTTTATTGAGTCAAGTCTAACAAATATTAAGGAAAGTGCATACCTTTGGGGAGGGTACAAATACAACACACATAAATAAGATAAAAAGGCATGCAACATTATTTAGTAAAAGTAAATACATGATTCAAAAATTCTAAGAATATTAATTATTTTAAGAAATTTAAATAATTCTTAAACAAAACAAATATATCAGAATTACACAAAACTAAAAAATAATCATGGTACACATATATAAAATATACAATAAATCTTTTGTATTAAAATATTTCTGTGAATATTTAGTAATACTAGCTAGCTATTTCTTTTAAATAAAAACACTAACCACTCATTATTCCAATACACCAAAAATAAAAATGTATTTCAAACATCTAGCAGATTAAACTGTGCCTAGAAGATTAGTTGGATTCATTGGTTGTTGTTTTGTTTTTCAATCTCTCTGACGGAGAAGTTCTTTATTCACACACTTCACCAGTGCGAGCTATGACTTTTCCTGTCGCAATAAACACATTAAGGTTCTCTAAAGGGGTACTGAAATAATGCCACCTTATGTGGATGAGGTTATATTTATTCACTCAGTAAACTACCTGGTAAATGTCATTCTAGGCAGACTTTTTTTGCTAGGAGAGATTCCTCTCTGTCTCACCAAACTTTCTTCTGTAAGACAGAGACCAGTATTTCTTTGTTTTGGAGAGGCATGTGACAGGAAATGATGCATTTCTAAAGCTCAGACGACCACATCCTAAAACTAGAAAGTCCTTACGGTGCCCCCACATTGTGGACAGGATGCTGTCCACTCTCCTGGCACACATTTGGCACTTTCACCTAAAAAGGCAACTTCGGTTGTGCAACCTATACGTTAGATGTTACATTTTGTAAATCCCAGATAATTAAGGCTTTTAAGAGTATTAAACATAGATGACCATCTACGTCAAAATCATGAGGGGTATCCCGCCATGTCTGAAACACCAGGGGACACAAGGTTACTGCATCGTCCATGCAGTGTTTCAAGGCACATGGTGAAACTGGCTAATGAACTTGCTGCCGCAGCAGACATCATTTGATAAGTTACACGAGACATTTACTTCCTGAACCAAATCTCCTGCTGCAATAATTAGGCGAACATGTAAACACCCCAATTATTTTACCCTTGCGTAAAAAATGTACGCACACCTCTACTAATTATCTACGCCACAATGACAGTTACCCATGTTTTCGAAAAGGTAGAGAATGTAAACTAGAACATCTAAATAGAAACAAGCAGTTAACAACTACCTACACAACGGGAGAACCACTCTCCGAATCAGTGAATAACCCCCAAATGTCGAAAGCCACAACTCACCAATGGCAACTCCGAGAAAAAACTTTAACAAACTCTTTATAACACCGCTTTTGCAAGCGGACATCAGGACATGAGATCTATAACTCGAGCTTTTCCCATATTCTGCTAAAAATATCTCCAATCAGAGGCACAACTCTTAGGCGCTGGATTGGCCATGAGTCAATAAAGACGCTCATAACAATACATGCATTAACAAAGACACAAATAAAACAAATGCAAACCAAGCAGGACCCATTCCAATATTTCACAGTACTAGAAGGCACGGTGAAGGGCGTGAATCGCGCAGCTGATAAGAAGAGGCTATAATCTGCTATGTTTTTCACGTGTCTTCAGCAGCAACAGCGAAAGCACAGACATAAAAGAATAAAAACTGCATCAGAGGCGAAATACTGCAAATTATATTTCGGTCTTTTTTTTATAAATCCCATGACATACAATGACTTGCTGCACACATTTCTTTGCATTACCTCGCATACACAATCGGCTATTCATAAATGAAGCCAGAATTGAAAGCGCACTCGTGAGCTGCCTGACATGATCATCACATGACCTTTGGCAAGCTGCTTGTTGAGGGGTTAAACATAAAGCAGTGACGGAAAAGATATTTGGTCTTCAAAAACAGTACAGCAGGTTTCTTAAACAAAAAAAACAGCAATTTATTAGCAATAGAGCTACACTCAAATGAACTCGAACATACAGTGAACATGAATAAATCAAGTTTTTTCAGACGGACCATTAAGTTTTGTGTATAATTATCGTGATAGTGAAAAGTAGTTTTATTTATTTTAACAGCCTTTAATTCATTAAACATTTACGTTGTAGAATTGGCTTGAAGGATTTTATGGTTGCAATAGTGTGCCAGAAGTAAGAAGTGGATGGAGGACGAGAAAGCTGCAAACTCCCTGGCTCATTCCACTGACTCTGTACCCTGATATGAAAAGAGGAAGAGACAAACTTCCATCCTCCCTGACTCCTTCCCTAATACTTGGAATACTGTGGTGTACGCATTTCTCCCATCACCTATTGTGTGATTTACGTAACGTCCTATGTGGCCAGGGGTATGTCCAGTCGTGCCCTTGCTCACTGTGCCATTGGAAGCAATCTACAACTGACTGAATCCACAATCAGGGTGAAACTGGTCTTGCCTTGCGGGTGTTCCTTTTGAGGGAGAACCTGACCTGGCACTTCCTGCTGGACTGTTTAAATAGAGTCAAGATTATTTGGCATATAGCTGGGTCTAATCTGAGGTGGCATGGTGGGCCAAAGAATGATGAGTTGGAATTCTACCCTTAGTGATTGCCAGTGATCAGACGTATTGCCACTGCTTAATTTGAGCCTGTGGTTCCGGTGCTCAGCACCTGCACTTAATTCTCAGCACTGGCACTTAATTGTCAACACCAGCACTTAAGACAGCTGCCACATGGTGGCACTGTTTGTATAATTTAGAGATAAGCAGGGCAGCAGTTGTTTATTAATTCAGTGTTCATTAAAACAACTAATACCTGCCACCCAAGTTTTTTTTTATAGCTTTGGGGGCCTGGGGTAGTCTTAATTGTGACACTTTTAGCAATGTGCTCGTTAGTAGTTGTGTAGGTGCCGACATTGGTAATGCTGGTAGTGGCAATGGGTAGTGCAAGCTGCAAAGGTCTCCTGACTAGAGGCCTGTCACTTTAAAAAATAAAATAAATTAAGCACTGCTCATTTCAAACATTTTATACATCACCTTAAGAATATTTGCTCCTAGTGCTGCTCTTTAGATGACTTTCTCATACTGAGTAGTTTTACCCCTGCTGTTGATTTCTGGTACTTGGAGTCCTGTTTCTCTCTTTTATTTTCTGGTAGTGTGTGGAGGCGCCTGTCTCCTGGGTCCTGAAGTATTCTTGCACTGCACCCCGTGGTGCATACACTGCTTTTAATTGGTTTAGGTTTTATGATACATCACTTTTATTTCAGCCTTTTGCCTTTTTCCTGCAAAGCCCTCAACCAGGAAGGAAACCTAGTGGCTGGGACAGAAGTTTCCAGGCTCTGGTTGATATCTTTGTAATGTGTCCCTAGTGATGGATTGTCCTGGATGACGTGCTGTCCCCTTAAGTCCTGTGCATGCCAAAACCTGTAATGGATCAGCGGCAAAAGGAGTGTCCATTTTCCATCTTCGTCTCTGCTTAACCAGTACCCAGTTCCATTTGTCAAAGAATGGCTCCTGGGCATGACAATGCTGATCTGCATACACTTTCATTTATCTTTTCCAAGTTGCGTAAGTGGCTCAAACCTTGTCAGTATTCATTGATCTATCTGTGGTCCATTGAGGTAGTTTTGTTCTGATGGCTCTCCCAAATAGCAAGGTGGATGGGCTGTCACCAGTTGTGGAGTGAAGGGTTGATCGATAGGCCCGGAGGGCCTGGCACATGGTTTGGTTCAGATTGATTCCCTCCATGGATGTACATTGAATGACCCTCTTGAGGGTGTCCATTAATTGTTCAACTGCACCATTGGCTTGGGGCCAGAGGAGTTTACTCTTTTGGTGTTTGAATTTGGGTTGGATAAGAAATCTTTGAACTCTTTGCTGTTAAAGCGCAGTCATTGTCAGACTTGAGGATCTTGGGGATACCCCACATTGGAAAGATATCATCAAGCCATTCTTTTACTTTTTAATGGGTTATCAAAGATAGTTATTCCACAAGGGGAAAACGTGAATATTCATCTATGACTACTATGAGATTGTGTCCATTTCCTAAAGGCCCTAAAAAGACAACTGCAACCCTCTCCTAAGCATGGGCAGGAAGGTCAGCCATTGTCACTAGGTGCTTCGTCATCTTGGGGGATAAACAATTGTAAATTTACCACACCTTCAGCTTCTTCTTAGCTCGTTCATCTAGCCAAGGAACCCACACTCGATCTCTTAGGATTCTTTCTGTGGATACAATACCACAGTGTTCTTCATGGGCCAGCTAGATGACCTACTGACTTAGGCTTTCAGGTATGATGATTCTCAAGCCTCACAATATTATGCCTTCTTGGGTGACTGCTAACTTATCCTGTTAATTTTTTAAGTTTTGGAATTTAACATCGTCAACAAGGGGCTGGGTACTTCTCCTCCATGATTTCATCGTAATAAGTTCTTTGATTGTAGTCATGTCTTTATCTGCTTTGGTGACAGCAATGATTTGCTTCACAGACAGAGCCACTGGTGTGTTGGATCTCAAAATGAAGTCAAGATATGCTTCAGCTGTCTTGGATGTTGAACTACGATGATGTAGTGGCACTCGTGTAAAGTAATCTACTAGGTTTTGATCCTTCCCCAGTGTGTGCACGATCTGATGGTTTTACTCTTGCAGTCTTAGCCCCCAATGCCTAGTGATCTGGGATGATAGCGAATCATTTTGGCAGGTCCATACCACAGCCCGACTCTCCTCCTCCAGCTGAGAGTTGGCACAACCTGTTTCAGACAGGTTTTGACTGGCTTAGGCCGCAATGTGTCTCTGAGCATTCAGTAGGAGATTTTGTTGAGCAAGGATTACCTCAGCCCTAACAGGTTTGCATCAACCATTATTTTGTTATGTAACTTGGGGTCAAAGTAGGCCATTTCAGTTGCATTCTCAATCGCATTTTTAATGTCGTTGAAACTCTAGTGACATTCCGATGTCTCTCAAAGGGCCCCTGTAGCAAAGTTGCAAATGTATTTGAGCAATAATTGGCCATGCCTAGAAAGGTTCACAGCATGGTAACTTCCGGTGGAGGGACAAGTGGATGACAGTGCTAACACCTTGCCTGGGTCTGGAGTCATTGTGTGGACCAGTTGTCTCTCCCTCTCAATGGGTTTGTTTGCCTGGTACATATCAACGCACATGCACACCACTCCACTACTGTCCTTTTTTGGTATTACTACTATGGGTAAAATGTGTGAATTGTGGCTTGCACAATGTCTTTTTTTGTCACATTGTCGCTGTGAACAGCCTGTTGCTTTGCAATGGCTCAGAAGCAGCCCAGGTATATACCTTGGTGCTTGAAGGCATATGGCAAAGCAAATGGGATAGGCCGTTAAACATTTCCACTGGCGTGATAATAATCAATGTACCACTGTCTATGATCAAAGTTATTGGGTTTTTGGCACAGTGTCCAAATGAGGTTTATGACTTTGTTTGATGACCTTTCTTTGGATTGTGATCTTCTTTAGAGGCAGGTAACCCCACATGTGCATACCGTTCTTTGGTAGATATCATCAGCACACACCCATCTTCTTCTCAGATACTTGATAGAGATGTCAAAGAGCCATTGTACGATGAGCTTGATGACGATTGATTTTGCCTGGTTTTTTCTTGTTGCAGCTGAGGTTGTTTTTTGGATTTAGGGGAATGGAGAGAATGTTTCTGGAATGTTCCTACATCCCTCTGTTCTTGCTGTCATCACACACTTGATTTTTCTTTAGCTCGGTACACAGTTATGAAATGGTTCTCTTTTCCACAACCTTTGTAGACTTGTCCCGTGGCTGGATATTTACCTTCATTGAGAAATGAAAATCGACATTGGAAGCATAGCTTTGTTTTCTTTGAAGACGTCGACTTACGTGTATCGTGTTTATGCTTGTGCTTGCTTTTCACGGTCAATGCCGATTCATTGTTTGTTGTTCCTGCTTCCATGTCAGTAGCTTGGCGGTCTGCTCATTAGTCCGCTCTCACAGCCATCAGCATTTTCTCTAGGCTGTGTGTCTCAGCATGCACCTTCTAAACAAATTTGAAAGGCTGTCATCAATGGCTCTGAGGTGCATGGCTTCTTCGACAGTGAAGTCACAGAACTTGCAAAGTTTAGGACGTAAATCAAGTCTTTCAACTAAGTCATCCATTGTTTCACCAACTTGGTGTCTTGTTTGGTTGAAGGTATACCTTTCATAGTGGATATCTTTCATTGGATTAAACTTGGCCTCCAATGCTCCTTTTACCTTTTGGTATGGTTTTGCATCGGTATGTGAGATTTTCTTTTGCACTCCATCACAGGCGAGGTTTTCAAAAGTTTTTGATGATCTTCTTGTCATCTTCTTCCTCTAGTGCATCTATTAAGTCATCAAATATTTTGATCCACACAGCCCACCTGGCACCAGTGTTCCACTTCTTAACGGAGTTGAAAGGCGGTGTTGACTTCAGAAACACTGCTGCATTGTATTTCACACTCCCTTCTGCCGCAATTGAGAGCACGTGCTGTTCAGACAGCTTTTCCCATGCAGGATGGCTCTTACAACTTTTGCACACACTCGACTTGTGTTTGAACCTGGGTTGCAGAATGCTTCAATCACCCTTGGCAGTGAGTACGTTCTCTGTTTCTCGTACCTTGTTGTCACTGTCATTATCTTTTGCTTCATCTGAATATTTATTCTGTATCTGGTGCACAGCGCAGCATCTCTGTCAATTGCCTCATTATTTATTTTTGGCAGGCTTTTTGAACATGTTCCTCTGAAGGGCCTTTGATCTATTCTGTGACTGTCAATGGGCTGGAGCAGAGCTTTGACTCCACATTTGTCAGTCACAGACCACTCTGCATCACTTCTGGGCAAAAGCAGCGCCCACAAGCAGTTCGCCATATCTCAGGGAGAGCAGTCTTCTTCTTTTGGGCACACACCCCCTACTCGTCACCAGTTGTAGCATCGTTCCCAGCTCAGGAGCATGCAGATGATTTACTCCACATGGCAGCTGTGGTAAAACATTACTTTATACTTCAGCATACAATAATGCACGGCACATTACATCATACTTTGCAATTAACCACACCCTAACACCTCCCCTCATATTACATGTTTCCTCTTCAGAGTCCGCTCAGAACCATGAGGATCCTAGACCACATTACATCAATCTGCTACAGTGACTGGGACAGGAGCTGCCAGGGTCCGGTTCATATTTTTGTTTCCCCCTGGTGCCTCGAATGCTGCAGGCCACATCCCCTCTTACTGACATGGGCTATTGAACTAGTGTGGCTGTATGACCTTGTGAATTGTCAAGTGATTTTACATGTCCCTGTTGTTGATTTCTAGTACTTGGAAACTTGTTGGAAGCAGAATCCACCACTCTCTTTTAATTCCTTGTAGTCTATGGGAGGTGCCTTGTTCCAGACGGACCCCTGCACTCCAGCCTTGCAGTAAAGACACCACTTTTAATTGGTTTATGTTTTATGTTTCCTCTCTTTTCTTTGAACCTTGCTTCTTTTCTGCCCTAGTTCTTACCCATCATGGAAGCATGGTGGACAGGACAAGAGCTGCTGGGCTCTGGTTCATATCTTTGTTATCCTGTCCTCTCTTTTATTATTGGCACTTTACATGGTTCTGGCCATTCCTCCTCTTACTGGGATGGACACCTATTAACAAGCTTATCTGCGCCTGTCCATTCCTTGACCATGCCTAGCACCAAGAAATTTGATCTCGATTCGACCTCACAATGTCTTTAGTCTCGCAAACAACTTCTTGAACTTAAGTCCTCTGACAAGCCCTGCCCCATCTCACATTTGCATTTCAACTTACTAGAAGGTCATTTCTCATGTCTAAATTGCCACCTCGCCTTTTCCCATTTGGAGCCAGTCATCCCTTCAGCATTTTCTATTATGTCAGACCTTTACTCAGATATGAATACATTCTTCTCATTGTACCCTGGTACCCAATCATCAATCTGATCCAACCGATTTCCTCGTTGAACATCAATCAACCAAAACCTGAAACCTGGCTCCATGAAACCTCAGCCCCTGATAATGTAGCTTCTATAAAAACCATGACCGGGCAGGCAAACTTTATTGTGTCATTGCGATAATTTACTCTACCTCCACCACTTGTTTTATCTACCCTATTGCCAATCCTGCATTCTTTGAAGCTCTCACTTTCATGCTGGCATTTAGTCCTTATAAAGTATGTCTCAGGGGTCCTTCCGCACTGTCTACCCAGCTCCGAAACTGTCTTTACCTCATCTCTGATCAATACTTTTTCACCTTGTATCCTCAAACATCGCAACTTCTTAACCCTGAGAGACTTTGATTTCCATTTAGAGGTTCCCAGTGACTTGGATATCCTTAACCTAATTAAAGGCCCAGAGGCCCTTGGCCTTACTCCAGCTTCTCACTCCTCTCTCAGAAACTAGGCCCTATGCTGGGCAGCATTTTGACTTCTGCTGTGGGCATCTGCACCACACTGCTCTCCCTGTACTGGACTGACCACCTGGCAAGTCCAATTTCATGCAAACGCTGGAACATGCTTATGCCTACCATCTTCATAGAGGTGCTGTCTTCCTGCCCCCCTTCTGATGATGCCTTCAACTTATGATGCTTTCAGCTCTTAAATCTTGAGTCCCTCATAAACTCTTGTACTTGTACCATAGCGTCATTCAAGTTACGAAGTCTCTATGCTATTTTCCAGCTTCAAATGGGGCTCTCCACTAGATCCTGGGCCTCCACATACTCTGGCCTCAGTCTCTGATACTGTATCCCTTATCATTTCACAAACTTGAAATCTCAGCTTGGGATCCACCACCCTTCCTGTCAACTGTAAACACTTTCAAGTAGTTCCATTTCAGAAAAAGCACTTTGATGACCCTGCTTGTCTGAGCAACTACTGCCACATCTCCCTCTTAGTGCTTATCACCAAAATGTCTGAGAAAGCCATTATCTATCTACTATCCAAATACCTTCAAACTAAAACTCTGTCTTCAGACAAGGTCACAGAACAAAGACGGTTGTCATTTCTTATGCGGATGATCTGAGGATGTTGTTAGATCAAGGTTGATTCACTGCCTCATTCTCATTTGATCTCTCTGCAGTGTTCAATATTGTTTCATACTGTATCTTTGAGTTATGTATCCACTGCAAGGCTCTTAAATGTCTTGGTTCTTATTGTTGGATAGGAAACCGACAATGATGTTGTCTACTTTCTCTTCATATATTATTCAATCTTAGTGCAGTGTTCCTCAGGGTTCCTACATCTGCCCTGTCATATTTAATATCTACATCGTTTCACTTGCTGAATTTCTGAATTGATCAGTGCCTGTTTTCTCAATTACCTGACTTACACTGATAACACCCAGAGTTTTCTCAGTATTGCTGAGAATTCTGATGCAGTGCAATCGAATATCCAGTTGCGTCCCTGCTGTTGTGAGCTAGATGCAGTCAAAGTGCCTCCGACTCAATAGCAACATAACTGAAATCCTGGTCTTCCATAGTTCTAAACCACTGGAATCAAGCTATCCTGGCTGAAGAGTGGTGAAACCCCGAAACTGGTCCTAGGATGCTTGTGTCCGGTGCAGGGAGGACCTGGCTTGGCAGTTCGGGCTGGACTGTTCCCATGAGGCACAGGCTCAAGGCTGATTTGCATATGGCCAGGTCTAAACTGAGGTAGCATGGTGAGCAAAATAATGATAGATTTAACCCATATCTCTTGACTGGGGGTGAATGTTTTGATTTGCTCTGCATTCCGTCCATCAATTGTGTGTATTTTGCTTTCTTGCTATTACTGGGGCTTAATGTTGTTTTCCACAATGCACATTTGAGCGAAAAGTATACATTAGTTTCCTGGTATTTGGTTGCGATCAACATGTTGCACCTGCACATTCTGTAAGGTCATAGAGAGTGCATTAACACATTTTTTCCCAATGTTCACAAACCTACCAGATGGCAAGGTGCTCCATGTGCTGTACGTGATCTATCTACATCCATTGATCCTTCTTCGCGAGGGTATGTAAACCCCACCCAAGCCCTAAGCATAGCTTGGCTTTGCTCCCTGTAGAACAAGCTTCTCCCTTCCCACTTGCCTGAAGAATCCTGCTAGAACCAAGAAGCACTCCAGTTGCGTTAAAGCCCATCTGAACTGGTGGTTCCTGTAACATCCGCTCCTTCAACGTCTTCCTCCTTGATCCTTCGTGCAAAGCTAATCTGGAAAACCACGTCTCCCTGAGTCATGGCTTTGACATCTTTTCCGAACTTCAGACAAGTTGAAGAACTAGGCTATGTACTTGATGTCAGGTTAATGTGCACTAAACCTCCTACAGAAGTAAATAGGACTGAGTATCTACGTCTTTGAAGACTAGAGACTTTACCTCCATTGCCTCTCTGTGATTTACTCCAGTGATTCTTGTGTGTTTATACTCAGGACCCTCCGTACAAACTTGATACTTAAACTCACTCAAGGAATAAATACCTTAGTCCTGTGTTGTTTCTCTGATGAACAGTAGTGCCAAGATAAATCACTTAAGAGTCTTTGATATACATCAGAGTCCTTAATATATGCATCAACTTGTACGCTACACTGCGTTTCAAGTGTATCCAAGGGGGTGCCAATAACTCCAATCTGTATTTCCAATTTATTCCTAGGACTGGCAGACTCCAATATATGATTTTGGTATTTCTGCTCTCATGCCGAGCTGCTGATGAAACTTGTAAGTTTGTGTCATCAACGTCAATGCATGTTCATTGTATTAAAAGACTTCTTAGTGTACTGATGGTAACTGCCTCCTCTTATTTCCAGTGCATTGCATCATCGCAAAGCCAGAGGTTCTGGTCCAGTGTACATGTATCTCGCGAACATAGTTGGTCTCAGAAGTGACATATCCAGATTCGCACAGCTGCTGAACAGATCCTGTACAGCAAGTCTCTCTTTTCTTATTTTATCCCAACCTCCCTTCCCACCATGGGACATTGTGGACTCTCAGGTTTTGGGTACTGGATTTGCGTTGTCCTCTGGTGGGAGTGGAGGTCAAGCATTAGCTCTAGTGTCATCTCGGTGGTTGGAACCAGCTTAGTGCATGACACCCAGTGGGCTGGAACTTGAAAAGAGCTCCCCCTACTGATAGAAAACTTTTTATTTGTTTCTCAGCCAGCCATGAAGCGGGCAGGGAAACAGATGAAAAGATTGCCCCCACCTGCAGAGAGAAGCATTTTTAACTGCTCCCTGCAGGTGGGAGCAATGCCAGCTGGATGCAGGGTGCCGGCTTGGGCCATAGCCCCAGCGATAATGTGGTGGGTGTCCTGGGAAGGCACTAGGGCACCCACCATTTGTTGACCAGGTCCCAGGGAATGGAAACCCTGGGGGGTGGGAGATTGTCCCAGGGATAAGGGCTGCAGCCCTACTCCCCCTTACAATTTGTGTTAGGCCCTAGGGTGTTGGAGCCCCAGGGCCAAAATCGGCCCTGGAAGAGGGGCTGCATGTGCATGCCCCATGCCCTGAAATATGTTAACGGGCCCCCGGGGATAATTACCCCAGGCAAAAAGTGGCCCTAGAGGGGGTAGCCACGTACCCCTCTCCTCAAAAAATATACCAGGCCTCAGAGAATGGGGTCCCCCAGCTGAAATCATGAAATCAGCCCAGGGAGGGGGGAAGTGTGCCCCTACACTTAATTTAAATTAGTGGTGCCAGGGGATGGGATCTTGAAGGCCTAATAAGTCTTGGGGAGGGGGCCATATGGCCCCCTCTGTTTTTTAAAAAGTAAGGCCCTTGGGGATGGGGTACCCAGGGCCTAAGGAGGCTTGTGAAGTTTGGCCACATGGCCCCCTCACCTTTATAATATAGATGGCCCTAGGAGACGGGTCCCCAGGGCCATAATAGGTTTGAGGAGGGGGCCACGCGCCTCCCCATCTCTTTAGAAAAAAGTCCTGGGGTCCCCAGGGTCAGGCCCTGTGGCCAACCCCAGACGCATATGGCCAATGGTGTGAATGTTGTGGGGATTACTGCCTTTCGGGGAGTTGAACACAGGGGCTGGCTACAAGCCAGCCAGGCCTTGTTGCCCCCCACTGTGCACAGCCAAATGCTGTGGGCAGCATGGAGTTGGTTGCATGAGAGGGAGGGACCAGCCCCTGCTATGCATGACCGAAAGCCCTGCGGAGCGTGGGGTTAGCTGCATGCAGGGGAATGGCTGCAGGGCCTGTCCTTGGATTAAGGTATGGTCATTAACTATTACTTTTCTTTACATAAAAATAACTTAGAAATTCACTGAAAAAACTAAAGGTTAAAGTAATGTTAAATTCTGGCAAAATGTTCAGTAGCAACGTAACTTGATCTCATGGTGTTTCAGCGTAACGTTTAGACTCTAAAAACCACTGAAACCCCCCGTGGCAAAACTTATTTGATTTCATGGTTTTTCAAGAATATTCTAAGTTGATGATACGCAGATAGTTGTATCAATCACTTCTGATGTGGACAATGTGGCCAAGATATTTAACAACTGCCTAGCACACATCACTAGTTGGATGCAGAATAACTCTCTTAAGTTAAATATAGAGAAAACAGAGGTCTTACTCTTTGGAAATGACATCTCTTTTTGGAATGATTCCTCGTGGCCTGCTGACTTGGGTCTGCTTCAATCTCTAGTTTGAAAAGTGAAAAATCTTGGGGGCGTGTTTGATGACAAGCTTTGTTTCTCTGAACTAATCATATTACATCTTCATGTTTCTTTCTTTTGAAGACACTTAAAATGGTCTTTCCATTCATACCATTAAACATGAAAAAAACTGTAATTCTTGCCTTGGTTCTGTCAAAGACAGATTATTGTAATGTGTTGTATTTGGGAATACATAAACATCTCCAATCAAAACTACAGTCTCTGCGGAATGCAGCTGCCTGCTGTTTCTAAACATTTGCAAATTTAGCTCTATATCTAAGAGTATAAGGGGCCTCCACTGGCTACCTGTCTATGATAGGGTAAAATCCAAGCGCTTGTGTATACTGACAAGGCATTGCATGGATCTAGACCACTGTATTTTCTGAAGACTTTTGTATTGCATGTCCCTCAACGTGTTTTAAGAACATCTACCATTAGGTTGGTGGTCATTCCTAAGGTAAAGAAGGTCTTTTGGGGTTGCAGAAGCTTCTCCTACTTGGCGTACAAGCTATGGAATGTCATGCCTTTTTTGTTGAATTATCAAACAAAACGTTTCCAATGTTAAGTATGGCTCATTTTTTATACCTGATTAGTGACAGCACACTAGTGCTAAGAAGCCCCAGCATTCACGTGCTTTAGAAAAAAATATTCCTTACTTACTTACTGAAATTCTCCAGTTATAATTATCTCAAGTAACTATAATTTGTGCCCTAAGATAACTAGAACTTGCACAGTCACAATGAACTGCAAATTACTCCACATATTACTTCACTCATGACATCTTCCATGACATCATTAATAATATGCAACACAAAAAGATGATGGACGGAATGTTGAACATTGTCAAACATTCATCCCCAGTCACAGATCTGGGTTGAATCCATCGTTATTTTGCTCACCACGCCACCCCAGTTCAGACATAGCCATATACAAATCAGTCTTGACTCTGTGCCTCATGGGAACAGTCCAGACCGAACTGCCAAGCCATGTCTTCCCTGGACAGGAATCAAGCATCCTAGGACCGGTTTTGGGCTTTCAGCCCTCATCAGTCAGGATAGCTTGACTCCAGTGGCGTAGTGAGCACAGGACCCACGTCTGGGCATACCCTTCCCACTTAGGGTGAAAATGCAACACAAAAAGATGATGGATGGAATATTGAACATTGTCAAACATTCACCCCCAGTCACAGATCTGAGTTTAATCCATCGTTCTTTTTCTCACCTTGGCAGTTCGGGCTGGACTTTTCCCATGAGGCACAGGGTCAAGACTGATTTGCACATGGCTGGGTTCAAACTGGAATGGCATGGTGAGCAAAAAAACGACCTACCCTCGGGTAGGTCGCTCCCCTGCTCACGCAGCGCCACCAGTCCCTGACTGCCCTCCTCACTGTTCTCCTCCTGTGAGTGTGTGTGAGTGTGCTCCCTCTTTTCCCATGTACCCCGAGTGCTTGTGTTGCCGGTCTGACTGTAATCCTCTTTTTCCCGTGAACCCGAGTGCTTGTGTTGCCGGTCTGACTGTAAATCCTCTTTTTTCCCGTGTACCCCGTACGTGTGCCCCCTGAGTGCCGTGTGCCCCCTCTCGCCGTTCTTCTTTTTTCAGCCCCCTCCCTCTTAGGGTTTTCTAGGCCTTCTCGCCACTTTTCCAGGCCACCTCGCCGTCCTTTTTGCTGCCTTTTTTCCAGGCCTCCTCGCTGCTCTTTTTTCCCGCCTTCGGATTCCCCCGCCAACCCGCCTGCCTCCCGCCTCCCAGCTGACCCCTGCTCCCCGGCTACCCTTAAATGGCGGCCGCTTCGAGGCAGAGGTAGCAACCCTTGACCCTCGGGTAGGTCGCTCCCCTCCTCACGCAGCGCCACCAGTCCCTGACTGCCCTCCTCACTGTTCTCCTCCTGTGAGTGTGTGTGAGTGTGCTCCCTCTTTTCCCGTGTAGCCCGAGTGCTTGTGTTGCCGGTCTGACTGTAATCCTCTTTTTCCCGTGTACCCCGAGTGCTTGTGTTGCCGGCCTGACTGTAAATCCTCTTTTTTCCCATGTACCCCGTACGTGTGCCCCCTGAGTGCCGTGTGCCCCCTCTCGCCGTTCTTTTTTCAGCCCCCTCCCTCTTAGGGTTTTCTAGGCCTTCTCGCCACTTTTCCAGGCCACCTCACCGTCCTTTTTGCCTCCTTTTTTCCAGGCCTCCTCGCCGCTCTTTTTTCCCGCCTTCGGATTCCCCCGCCTACCCGCCCGCCTCCCGCCTCCCAGCTGACCCCTACTCCCCGGCTACCCTTAAATGGCGGCCGCTGCGAGGCAGAGGTAGCAACCCTTGACCCTCGGGTAGGTCGCTCCCCTGCTCACGCAGCGCCACCAGTCCCTGACTGCCCTCCTCACTGTTCTCCTCCTGTGAGTGTGTGTGAGTGTGCTCCCTCTTTTCCTGTGTACCCCGAGTGCTTGTGTTGCCGGTCTGACTGTAATCCTCTTTTTCCCGTGTACCCCGAGTGCTTGTGTTGCCGGTCTGACTGTAAATCCTCTTTTTTCCCGTGTACCCCGTACGTGGGCCCCCTGAGTGCCGTGTGCCCCCTCTCGCCGTTCTTCTTTTTTCAGCCCCCTCCCTCTTAGGGTTTTCTAGGCCTTCTCGCCACTTTTCCAGGCCACCTCACCGTCCTTTTTGCCGCCTTTTTTCCAGGCCTCCTCGCCGCTCTTTTTTCCCGCCTTCGGATTCCCCCGCCTACCCGCCCGCCTCCCGCCTCCCAGCTGACCCCTCTTCCCCGGCTACCCTTAAATGGCGGCCGCGCGCAGCGGGCGCACCGCTGGCACGCCGAAGGCGCGCCTAAGGCAAGCCCGTCTGCGCCTGTCCGCACCTGGACCGCGCCCAGTGCCACAACCCCTGGCCCCCGTGACCCCCACCTCCCCCGCCGACCCCGCCTGACCTACGACTCCGCCGTCCTCACCGCTCTCAACCCCGGCCACACGCCGGGCTGCTGCCACGCCACCCAAAAGCGGACCCACGGACCCTTCACCTGCCGCAACTGCCATTTCACCTGCCTACGAACTCACATCGCACCCAACAGGAACGACTCGCCCGGAAACAACCTCGACTGCATCCTGGTCAACACCCGATCCGCCCACAGGCACGCCATCGAACTGTGGAACCTCATCGACTCTACAAACCCGGACATCGCCTTCCTCACCGAGACCTGGATGAACCCCTCCTCGGCACCCGACATCGCCATAGCCATCCCCGACGGCTACAAAATCATCAGGAAAGACCACACCAACCACACCGGAGGAGGCATCGCCATCGCCCACAAGAGCTCCATCCGCATCGCTACCTACACCGACGACTCACTCCCCGACGCCGAGCACCTCCACTTCTCAATCCACAGCGACCCCAAGACCACCCTCAGAGGCACCCTCATAGACAGACCACCAGGACCACGCAAAAAGTTCAGCGAAGACATCGCACACTTCATCAGCCCACACGCACTCCCGTCCACCGACTACATCCTCCTAGGGGACCTCAACTTCCACCTGGAGAACCGCACCAACAACAACACCACCACCTTATTGGACAACCTCGCCAACCTGGGACTGAAACAACTAGTCAACACCCCCACCCACTACGCCGGACACACGCTCGACCCCATCTTCTCCTCCAGCAAACACATCTCGTTCAGCCACACCACCGAACTCTCCTGGACAGACCACAGCTGTGTCCACTTCAGCTTCAAGAAAACCAACGTACACCACCACGCCCAACAACCACCAAGAAGACAGTGGAACCGAATCACCACGGAACAACTTGCATCAACCCTCTCTCAGAACCCACCCACCAGCACTACAGACCCCAACAAAGCCACCAACAACCTCACGAGCTGGATCTCAGACTGCGCCAACCTCCTGGCCCCCCTGAAGACCCAAGCAAACAAAAACAACCACAAGAAAAACTCCTGGTTCACCCCCGACCTCAAGGACTCCAAAAAAGAATGCCGCACCCTCGAGAAGGCCTGGCGCCTCAACCAAACCGACGAGAACATGTCTGCCCTCAAGAACGCCACCCGCAAACACCACCAACTCCTCCTCGCCGCACGAAAATCAGCCTTCCAGAACAGACTAGACAACAACGCCCACAACAGCAAGGAACTATTTGGCATCGTCAAAGAGCTCTCCAACCCCGACGCCAAAAACAACTCCATCCCTCCCTCACAGGACCTCTGCGACTCCCTCGCATCCTTCTTCCACCACAAGATCACCGACATCTACAACAGCTTCACCACAACCAACACGAGCCCTCCACCGGAACCCGCCACCGACAACACCACCATCCACACCTGGAACCCAACCACCACCGAGGAAACCACCCATGTCATGAACTCCATCCACTCAGGAACACCATCCGACCCCTGCCCGCACCACATCTTCAACAAAGCCGACAACATCATCGCACCCCACCTCCGAGACGTCATCAACACATCTTTTACCACCGCCACCTTCCCGGAGAACTGGAAACACGCCGAACTGAACGCCCTCCTAAAGAAACCAACAGCAGACCCCACCGAACTCAAAAACTTCGGGCCCATCTCGCTCCTACCGTTCCCCGCCAAAGTGATTGAGAAAATCGTGAACGCTCAACTCACCACCGCCCTGGAAACCGCTCACTCGACCCCTCACAGTTCGGCTTCAGAGCTAACCACAGCACCGAGACCGCCCTCATCGCAGCCACGGACGACATCAGATCCCTGACCGACAAAGGAGAAACCGTGGTCCTCATACTCCTGGACCTCTCTGCAGCATTCAACACGGTCTGCCACCGTACCCTGATACGTCGCCTCAACAACGCCGGCATCAGAGGCAAGGCCCTGGAATGGATCATCTCCTTCCTCTCCAGAAGAACTCAGAGAGTCCGCCTCCCCTCCTTCAGATCTACAGCTACGGAGATCATCTGCGGCGTCCCCCAAGGATCCTCCCTCAGCCCCACCCTCTTCAACATCTACATGACCCCCCTGGCGAACATCGCACGTAAACACGGACTCAACCTCATATCCTACGCAGACGACACCCAGCTCATCCTATCCCTCACCAACAACCCCACCTCAGCAAGCACCAGACTACACGAAGGCATGAAGGAAGTAGCGAACTGGATGACAGACAGCCGCCTTAAACTGAACACAGAGAAGACGGAGGTCCTTATCCTCGGCCCTACACCCACCGCCTGGGACGACTCCTGGTGGCCCCCTGCCCTAGGCAGCACTCCCCAACCCACCGACCACGCATGCAACCTCGGCTTCATCCTGGACTCATCCCTCTCCATGACCAGACAGGTCAACGCGGTGACCTCGGCATGCTTCAACACTCTCCGCATGCTCCGCAAGATCTTCCGCTGGATTCCCACCGATACCAGGAAGACCGTCACCCACACCCTCATCACCATTCGCTTGGACTATGGGAACACTCTGTACGCCGGCATCACCACCAAGCTGCAGAGGAAACTTCAACGAATCCAGAACGCGGCCGCACGACTCATCCTGAACATACCCCGCCACCACCACATCTCCGGACACCTGAAGAAACTCCACTGGCTCCCAGTCAACAAGAGGATCACCTTCAGACTCCTCACCCACGCACACAAAGCCCTGCACAACCTCGGACCAAAACTCATCAACCACCGCGTCTCCTTCTACACTCCTCCTCGCACCCTACGCTCGAGCGGACAAGCCCTGGCAGCCGTACCTCGCATTCGCAAAGCCACCGCCGGAGGCAGGTCTTTCTCTTACCTAGCAGCGAAGACCTGGAACTCTCTTCCCAGCTACCTTCGCGCCATACAAGACCACCTCCCCTTCAGAAGGCAGCTCAAGACCTGGCTCTTCGAGCACTGACCCCCCCCCTCAGCGCCTTGAGACCCATACGGGTGAGTAGCACGCTTTATAAATGCAATTGATTGATTGATTGATTGATACTAGGGTGAATGTATGACATTGTTCTGCATTCTGTCCATCAACTGTTGTTTTTGCATCATTAATAATATCACTGTGCATGGTTGGGGTATGAGGAGTTATAGTTACTTGAGATGACTATAACTGTAACTGGTGAATTTCAGAGCAGAGGCGTAGCTAGAGCTTGTGGCGCCTGGGGCTTTCCCTCAGATTGCCGCCCCTGGGGGGGGGAGGGGGTTGCTAGGGAAAAAGGACGGCAAGCACTTGAAAGAGGACCGAGAGACACGTAGTATCGCCGCTAATAGTTACCTCGATCATGCAAGTTACATGCATATACATCACACGGTCCAAGGCTACACAGTTGAATACACCGGTAACTGGCAGTGACTGGCAGTACAAAAGAGAACACACAGACTGCATGATCTATCTGGGGACTCAGAAAAACCGCATGTGACATCCATCAGAGAGCTGCGTGAACAATTACCTGGTAATCCCCTCAGCACAATGCAAACACGCACATACATGACACTGTTTAGGGATCCATCATCTACAGCTGACATTAAATGACCATTCATCATGGTCCCCCCATTAAAGCAGTGCACTTTGTGATCTGCATGGTACATGTTCTTTGAGCAGGCACATTAACCCTCTGTGCTACCTTTCCAGGAGTCAACCCTTCCACTAGACAAAACTCGGATCTCTCTCTAGGAGGAACATTAATCACCAAAGTTATCATGACATTTTTATTGTTTCTGAAAAGTGCTGGAGGCCAGTAAGGAGGCAGCAAGTTTTTTTAAAACCATAATATACTTGCAAACACTACGCACCCACCCGAAATAGATACCCAGTGGGGTCACACTGTTCGCACCGCCCTAACCTGCTCAAGGTTCATGTGACCTCAGTGACAGAGTCACAGTGACTGGATCACTGTTGCTCTAGGGTGTGCTGCTTCGTAGGCCTGCCTGCAAGACTGGAGATGAACTTCAGTATGGATTGTGGTGGACAGGCCTTCAAGGTTAACCCACAATTGACACCACTAGGGTGCACCTGCTTGTGCTAAGACATCAAGCCTTCTAAAGCCTAGTGGGGCCTTCTAAGGTCTAGCATGGGAATATGCTCCCTCAGTAGAGTGGTCTGGTGGACTGGTCATGAAGGCTGAACCCAGTTCCCCAGTTGCAAATTCGACAGCTCTGGCCATAGTGCCACATCCTTTCCCCCACTGAACACCATACTGCCCCACGGAGAGAAACTCGCACTGCCTTCAGCTACAACCTAATTGTGCCCGCTATAAACACTTGGATGTGGCTCAATTCAAATTATGCACTTCATAAGAGTAATATGCTGCCTAAAAAAAAAAAGTAAAAGCAAACACTCATAGGGAATGCAAGATTAAGTAAAGCTTGTGAAATGTAAGCAGAAACAACATGGTTACCTTAACGATCTCTCACTCACTATTCAGAAATCAGCGAGTGGTTTTACTTGAAAAGGTAAGGACACGACTATAGGGCCCTGAAGGGAACCGTTTCAATGTCCATTGCTTATATCCTTACAAAACGTAAGCAGTATAGTTTAAAAAGACCTCATCCATAAACACAGAGCCATGGTACACATTTTTTTTCCGATCCACCCATCGACCAGGTATTGCAGTACCTCCAGGAATGGTACACTTTCCCACCTGGGGACAACAATGCTGTTCAAAGAAAGACTAGCTTCACTGGCAAACTCTGTAAAGTGAGGCTGATGTATTTGGATGTGAATAAAACCAATCTGGCCACTTTGCAACCACTCTGTCTTGCTTTATTTAGTTATGTATATCTTTTTCATATTTAAAACCTTCTATTTCTCTCCATCCCGCTGCACTTTGGAATAGAAAAATGTCAGAAAAAGGGCATTTCCAGCAAGAGTGTTTTTCTTTTTTGGATCCATTTCACAGGGAAGCAACTAAATGAAAGAAGGAAAGAGAGGTTGTGAACCGTTTCTTCAAGTTACGGTTTTCAGTGAGGAGCAAGACAGAAAGAGAGGGAATAATAGGAAGAGAGAGGGGGGACAGCTGCCAGCACAAAAAAGAAGAGGACATTGCCCGAGTCCTATTCCTTCTCTGCCCATCCCCGAACGTCCACGAAAGCAAACCGAGCCTTATCTGAATGCCTTTGTCCTCCCCCAAAATAGTGCCACCTGGGGCGGACCGCCCCCACAGCCCCCGCTAGCTACGCCACTGTTTCAGTGGTTGTTAACGGTGAAAACGTTGTGTTTTTACTGAACGTTTCATCTAAATATAACGTTACTTTAACCCTTGGGTAATTCACAGACTATATATATATATATATATATATATAATGCTAAAGGACACTTGTTCTTCTGCTAATGATTTCTGCAGTTGTTGGCGGTAATTTTAGGGACACAGTAATGATGACAATAATACGAGCAAATTGATTGTTGCTTTGAAAGAGGCCCTTATGTTTGCACAAAACTGCAAGGTCCCCGGAATTGAATAGAACAAATGGGAGAAGGAATTGCAGTTGTTAACAGAAACGGGAGCTGAAAGACTTGTAAAGTGCATGCTGGGAAATACAGTAGACAAGGACTACATTGTAATGATGCAGTTGTGTCAGGGCGTATAAAGGGACGTTACTACGCCGCATATTCAAAGATGGCTCACCTGTGAACAAGGCTATGGATTAGCTGAAACGCGTCAGGATAATGATTTGAAATAAGCCCTCATTTTGTGTCTGGAATAAATGCACGATACTGCAGCAATCTGGTGTGTGGCGCACTTCTTTGATGGTGGAGTTAGAAGCGTTGTGGGATTTAAATGGGTTGCTCCGTCACCATGCGCCGAGGCTGCCCTGCATGGGTCGGGCTTTTTGCGGAGAAGAACTGTTGGATTTGAGTTAGGGAAGCCTGACCCGCCCGCATTTCATCAAGCAATTATGGTATGGAATGCCCAGCCTTTTATTTATCTTGAAAGATGTGCGTGGCAAGGGAATGCTAAAGGACACTTGTTCTTCTGCTAATGATTTCTGCAGTTGTTGGCGGTAATTTTATGGACACAGTAATGATGACAATAATATGAGCAAATTGATTGTTGCTTTGAAAGAGGCCCTTATGTTTGCACAAAACTGCAAGGTCCCCGGAATTGAATAGAACAAATGGGAGAAGGAATTGCAGTTGTTAACAGAAACGGGAGCTGAAAGACTTTTAAAGTGCATGCTGGGAAATGCAGTTGACAAGGACTACATTGTAATGATGCAGTTGTGTCAGGGCGTATAAAGGGACGTTACTACGCCGCATATTCAAAGATGGCTCACCTGTGAACAAGGATTAGCTGAAACGCGTCAGGATAATGATTTGAAATAAGCCCTCATTTTGTGTCTGGAATAAACGCACAATACTGCAGCAATCTGGTGTGCGACGCACTTCTTTGATGGTGGAGTTACAAGCGTTGTGGGATATATATATATATATATATATATTCACAGAAAAAAACATAGGTTTCAGGCACGTTATAGTTAGGAATTAGCATTTAAAAAACCTCAGAAATTCACTGAAAAAACCGTAGGTTTCAGGGGTGTTATAGTTAGCTGGACTTTTCACTTGTACAAAACCATTGAAATTCCCCCGTTATAGTTAGTTCAGCTAACTATAACTCGCGCGCCCGCAATGCACTGCTGATGACGTCACATATTACATCACTCAGGACATGGTCAGTGACATCACTCATGACATCACTGATGACATCTCAAATGACATCACTGATGACATCATCCAGTGAATGTGTGTTTTTCTGAAAATTAAATATGTTTTATATATGTATATCTCAAGGTCGATGGAAGAATAAATGGGTATATAAGTGTCTAAATGGATGATTTGTTTGTGTGTATAATTGTATATTTGAGTAAATGGCTGTATATTTGACTATATAGGTGAATGAGTAGATGTATGAGTAGCTCTATGAGTGACTGACAGTGTGTGAGTGGATGTATGACTGGATATATCAGTGGCTGTATTAGTGAGTGAGGTTGGTTATGAGTGGCTGTAGGGGTGACTGAGTGGGTGTGTGTGAAGACCTATGAATCAGTGAGTGGTACTGGTATGAGTGTGGCACTGGTTTTCAGAACTAGTGTGGAAGTTGAAGTGGGTGTATGAAAGTTTATATGGGGGTGTGAGTGGCTGCATCAGAGATTCTGTGGATGATATCATCAGGTATGTCATTTGAGATGTCACCAGTGATGTCACTGACCATGTCATGAGTGATGTAATATGTGAGAACATAAGCAGTGTATTGTGGGGGCGTAAGTTATAGTTATCTCAACTAACTGTGCTGAATTTCACTGTTTTGTATGAGTGAAAAGTCAGCCTAACTATAACATCCCTATAAACTTTGTTTTTTTCAGTGAATATATATATATATATATATATATATATATATATATATATATAAATATATATATATATATATATATGTATGTCACAAACAATTCCTTACGAGTAAGGGATTAAGGAAACAGCACTCGCAGAAATGAACTTCTCCAGTTCGTTTTTATTTTCACAGAGTATCCAGTTTAGGAACAACCGACGCGTTTCGTAAACACCATTTACTTGACCATGGTTACAAATGGCAAGTTCAATACCACCAATTAATTTACTTTCACAGTACCATGTGGTGTATGACTCATTGTTTTCGACCGGAATTTCTCGTGATGTATTCTGGGATTTGTGGTTTTAACCAAAACCTACTTATCAGTTTCTTTTTTTGGAGGTTATATATGTGAACGAACTGTGTCTATGGTGTATGTGCTTGTGTATGTGATTAGCTCTAATTTCTATGTGTGTAAATTATTATTTAGTCAATTCCTGCCCTACTCCCTTATTATAATAATTATTCCTTTATTTATTATTCTGATATTCATTTATCTCCACAACTCGTAAGGTGGAGAGTGCAGGATATATATATATTACCTACTGGCGGTCGCCAGTAGGTAGTTATAGTTAGGACCCTGTTTCCATAGGAAATCCGCAACATTCTATTTTGAATAACTTTGGCGCCGGTCGACGAATCCTCGCGAATATTTCAAAATATATATATATATACATATATATATATATATATATATATTCACTGAAAAAACCATAGGTTTCACACATGTTATAGTTAGCTGGACATTTTACTGATAAAAAACCAATGAAATTCCCCCGTTATAGTTAGTGCAGGCAACTATAACTCACGCGACCGCAATCCTCTGCTGATGCTAATACTGTATTTAGACACTTATTTGCCCATGTCTTCTTCCATTAAATTTTAGCTATACATATATTACAAATATTTTTTTTCATAAAGACACATATGTCATCAGCAGAGGATTGCGGTCGCGTGAGTTATAGTTGCCTGCACTAACTATAACGGGGGAATTTCATTGTTTTTTTTATCAGTAAAATGTCCAGCTAACTATAACATGTGTGAAACCTATGGTTTTTTCAGTGAATTTGCAAGGTTTTTTAAATGCTAATTCCTAACTATAACGTGTGTGAAACCTATGGTTTTTTCAGTGAATTTGTACGGTTTTTTAAATGCTAAGTTACTTTACACCATTCGTGGCATGTGCGCCCACTTAACGCAGTTTGTTCCGTGCACGCACGGTGCGCTTCGCGCACCGTGCGCGCACAGTGGCAACGCGGAGCGCTTCGCGCACCGCGCGCCCACTTTACGCAGTTAGTGCCGTGCACGCACGGTGGGCAAGCGGTGCGCTATGCGCACCGCGTGCCCACGTTATGCTGGATGGGCCATGTACGCACGATGCGATTCGCGCACCGTGCGCACATGGAGGATATATTATGCGCTTCGTTGTGAAAGGTTATCTGGCGGTAGATAATATATATATATATATATATATATACATATATATATATATATATTCACTGAAAAAACCATGGGTTTCACACATGTTATAGTTAGCGGAAATTTTACTGATAAAAAACCAATGAAATTCCCCCGTTATAGTTAGTGCAGGAAACTATAACTCACGCGACCGCAATCCTCTGCTGATGCTAATACTGTATTTAGACACTTATTTGCCCATGTCTTCTTCCATAAATGTTTAGCTATACATATATTACAAATATTTTTTTTTCATAAAGACACATATGTCATCAGCAGAAGATTGCGGTCGCGTGAGTTATAGTTTCCTGCACTAACTATAACGGGGGAATTTCATTGGTTTTTTATCAGTAAAATTTCCGCTAACTATAACATGTGTGAAACCTATGGTTTTTTCAGTGAATTTGCAAGGTTTTTTAAATGCTAATTCCTAACTATAACGTGTGTGAAACCTATGGTTTTTTCAGTGAATTTGTACGGTTTTTTAAATGCTAAGTTACTTTACGCCATTCGTGGCGTGCGCGCCCACTTAACGCAGTTCGTTCCGCACCGCGTGCCCACGTTACGCTAGATGGGCCATGTACGCACGATGCACTTCGCGCACCGTGCGCACATGGAGGACATATTATGCGCTTCCTTGTGATAGGCAATCTGTTGAAATTTTTTGGGGAAATGCTGTGCTCTTATATGCCATGCACAAATGGTGGCCTTCGGCCACCATTTGCACACGGGGTGGAGAGAGTGGTTTTTTTTTTTTTTAATAACTTTTTTACCGTACGCGTACGGTAAGCGTAATCGGCGAAATTTTCGAAAAATAAAAAATTACCGTTTTTTGCCTTGGGGGATCTTTGAAGACTCAACTAACATGGTTATGTGCATGGGAGCTGTCTAAACAGCCCCTTTATATGTTTTTGGCATTTGTTTATCAGCTCCCCCCTCAGAGTGCGAGAGAGAAAATGGCGGCCGCCGCTTCCTGGTTTCGACCGATTCGAATGTTTACTAAGATCTAAGGGCCAATCAGAATCGCGCTCGCGCACGCCACCGTACGCGTACCGTAAGCTTACCGTAAGCGTACGGTAAGCGTACCGTAAGCGGGCTCAGATATATATATTGATTTAAAGGCTATTTTCTCAGAATCTACTGAACAGATTTACACCAAACCTACAAAAGGCACTTCCTTGACCTGAGGACTACCTCTCTGCCAAATTTCAAGTAA
Organism: Triturus cristatus; assembly: GCF_964204655.1. Taxonomy (NCBI): domain Eukaryota; kingdom Metazoa; phylum Chordata; class Amphibia; order Caudata; family Salamandridae; genus Triturus; species Triturus cristatus. Next base: position 203,340,130 of record NC_140593.1, read on the forward strand.
TTCTGTTCAGCCGTTCGGGCTGTAGCTGTGTCTAAAGGTCCTATGGAAAAATGCATGGGAAAAACGTGTTTTGGGACCCCCCTTTTATCTCAGCCCCCGCTTGACGAATCCCCCCGAGACTTTCAGGGTAGGAGCGGAGCGTAGCGCCCCACCTATTTTGAAAAATTCGCGAGGATTCGTCAACCGGCGCCAAAGTTATTCAAAATAGAATGTTGCGGATTTCCTATGGAAACGTGGTCCTAACTATAACTACCTACTGGCGACCGCCAGTAGGTAATATATATATATATATATATATACACCCAATGCTAATCTTCATAAAAATTAGCGGGATTGAGCACAAATCCAGCGCTGTCCTTTCAGTCCGTGAAACGCTTGGGCAGACGCGTTTCTGGCCGGAAATGGCCGTCATCAGTGCCGGTTTCAGAGGTAGGTTCGTGTTTCTGGGACTCAAAGACCACTCCTTATAAAATGGTCTCTCGGCTCCTCCTCCATAGGCAGGTGTGTTAGATGCGCTGTAAGGCTCCAGGCACAATGCATGATGGTACATGCAGTCTTTCGTAGTTCCTCATTACAGTGAAGTGGAACTCCCAGCATCAATCATGCTACCAAATACATGGCGTCGGACTGCATACCACCACAGAATTCCCGGATGTGATAGTCCCGCTCACACCTTTGTTTAGACCCTTATCAGGCAGCTCAATGCTGCCTCCTCTCTCCCCTTGCGAACATAATCACCCAATGGTAATGTCTCTGCTCGGGGGGGCACCGCGATGTACCGTACGTACTCCAGCCAGCATTTGCTAATATTCGCGGGGCTCCAGAACGAGAGGGCGTGTCCCAATGCCGGTATTAGCAAAACCGGCTAAATATACACCCAATGCTAATCTTCATAAAAATTAGCGGGACACTTGCTCCGGGTAAAACAAAGGATTTATTGAGCACAAATCCAGCGCTGTCCTTTCAGTCCGTGAAACGCTTGGGCAGACGCGTTTCTGGCCGGAAATGGCCGTCATCAGTGCCGGTTTCACAGGTAGGTTCGTGTTTCTGGGACTCAAAGACCACTCCTTATAAAATGGTCTCTCAGCTCCTCCTCCATAGGCAGGTGTGTTAGATGCACTGTAAGGCTCCAGGCACAATGCATGATGGTACATGCAGTCTTTCGTAGTTCCTCATTACAGTGAAGTGGAACTCCCAGCATCAATCATGCTACCAAATACATGGCGTCGGACTGCATACCACCACAGAATTCCCGGATGTGATAGTCCCGCTCACACCTTTGTTTAGACCCTTATCAGGCAGCTCAATGCTGCCTCCTCTCTCCCCTTGCGAAAATAATCACCCAATGGTAATGTCTCTGCTCGGGGGGGCACCGCGATGTACCGTACGTACTCCAGCCAGCATTTGCTAATATTCGCGCGGCTCCAGAACGAGAGGGCGTGTCCCAATGCCGGTATTAGCAAAACCGGCTAAATATACACCCAATGCTAATCTTCATAAAAATTAGCGGGACACTTGCTCCGGGTAAAACAAAGGATTTATTGAGCACAAATCCAGCGCTGTCCTTTCAGTCCGTGAAACGCTTGGGCAGACGCGTTTCTGGCCGGAAATGGCCGTCATCAGTGCCGGTTTCACAGGTAGGTTTGTGTTTCTGGGACTCAAAGACCACACATATATATATATTCACTGAAAAAACCATAGGTTTCACACATGTTATAGTTAGCGGAAATTTTACTGATAAAAAACCAATGAAATTCCCCCGTTATAGTTAGTGCAGGCAACTATAACTCACGCGACCGCAATCCTCTGCTGATGCTAATACTGTATTTAGACACTTATTTGCCCATGTCTTCTTCCATACATTTTTAGCTATACATATATTACAAATATTTTTTTTTCATAAAGACACATATGTCATCAGCAGAAGATTGCGGTCGCGTGAGTTATAGTTGCCTGCACTAACTATAACGGGGGAATTTCATTGATTTTTTATCAGTAAAATTTCCGCTAACTATAACATGTGTGAAACCTATGGTTTTTTCAGTGAATTTGCAAGGTTTTTTAAATGCTAATTCCTAACTATAACGTGTGTGAAACCTATGGTTTTTTCAGTGAATTTGTACGGTTTTTTAAATGCTAAGTTACTTTACGCCATTCGTGGCGTGCGCGCCCACTTAACGCAGTTCGTTCCGTGCGGGCACGGTGCGCTTCGCGCACCGTGCGCGCACAGTGAGCACGCGGTGCGCTTCGCGCACCGCGCGTCCACTTTACGCAGTTAGTGCCGTGCACGCACGGTGGGCACGCGGTGCGATGACAAAGCAAGAAAGCACGTCAACAAATCTGTTTCTGCTTTCCTCCGTGACTATGGTATGGGTGCCATTTACCACAACAACTTGCGTTATGACATGCAAGACATTTATAGAGGAGATGGTGTGCACTTCAATGATGAAGGGAACAGAGTCTTCCTCTTGAACCTTAGACTCTGCATCGGTACTTACTTGTAGGTACCACTAAAAAATCATTTCATAAACACAACGGCTCTTTTTAGAGCCCCCTAATATCTAAACACTTAAATCTGAATTTCATTTATTTTTTTATTTTTTTTTCTACCGTACGCTTACCGTAAGCTTACCGTACGCGTACCCCGTGATTTTTTTTAAAATCAATAAATGTTTTCTTTGTACTTTACAGTCCTTCTTTGACCCCCTCACAAATGTAAGGGGGTCTGTAACTCTCCTCATTGCCCCCTTTTCTTGTTTTCACTCTTTTTTTTCTGAGTGAAACACACAAAATGGCGGCCGCCGCTTCCTGGTTTCGGCCGATTCTAATGTTTACTAAGATCTAACAGCCAATCAGAATCGCGCTCGCGCACGCCACCGTACGCGTACCGTAAGCTTACCGTAAACGTACGGTAAGCGTACCGTAAGCGGGCTCAGATATATATATTGATTTAAAGGCTATTTTCTCAGAATCTACTGAACAGATTTACACCAAACCTACAAAAGGCACTTCCTTGACATAGGGACTACCTCTCTGCCAAATTTCTAGTAATTCTGTTCAGCCGTTCGGGCTGTAGCTCGTTCTAAAGGTCCTATAGAAAAATGCATGGGAAAAACGCGTTTTGGGACCCCCCTTTTATCTCAGCCCCCGCTTGACGTATCCCCCCGAGACTTTCAGGGTAGGAGCGGAGCGTAGCGCCCCACCTATTTTGAGAAATTCGCGAGGATTCATCGACCGGCGCCAAAGTTATTCAAAATAGAATGTTGCGGATTTCCTATGGAAAAGGGGTCCTAACTATAACCACCTACTGGCGACCGCCAGTAGGTAATATATATATATATATATATATATATATATATATATATATATATATATATATATATATATATATATATATATATATATATATATATATATATATATATATATATATATATATATATATATATATATATATATATATATATATATATATATATATATATATGTGTGTGTGTATATATTAAGTACCTAATGGAGGTCACTAGTAGGTAGGACCTACTTTCCATAGGAAGAACAGTTTTTGTTTTGCTAATAACTTTGATGCCGTTTGATGAATCCTCACAAACTTTTCAAAACTACTCTGTCACTCACTTCAGCTGTTCTTTGGAAGGTTTTGGGGGTGATTAGTCAAGTGAGGGCCAAGAAAAAGGGGGCTAAAAAACATTTTCCCCACGCAATTTCACATAGGGATTTTGAACACGACTGCAGTCTGAACCACTGAAAAGAATTACACCAAATTTGGCAGAATGCTAGCTATTGGTCCAGAAAGAACCCTTTTTGTAATTTGGTGTAAATCCCTTTAGTAGTTTAAGAGTAATTGAAGAAAATATAAATATAGATATCTAGAGATGCAAATCCTATGCTGACAGATCTCATGCAGCCATTTTGGGACTCAGACTCAGACAAGTTTCCCCCAAAAAATTTTAAAAAATATTACCCTGATCCCTCTACCTGGTGATGGGCCTCACTGGGACCCCGCTGGGGCCCCAAAACATTTATTTATTTAGATTTTTTGCTGTGACACATCCTTGAATCTTGGCCAAACTAAAGAAATACAAGTGTTTCTCCCGCCAGACCCAGGAGAAAATTTAAAGGGGTATATTTGGGAGGCGGGAACACGCAGCCCTACTCCTCATGGCGGATTTCGTCCCAGGTGCCCGCCACCTCCCCAGGGCCAGGCCAATTTAAAGTAAGGGGGAGGGAGTGCCACACAGCCCCCCTCCAAAGGCTGTTTACAGCCATGGAGACCCCCAACTACCAGGGGCAAGGTCTGTCTTGCTAAGGGGAGGAGGCTTTGTTAACGCCTCCCAGGCCATAGTAGACCCTGTTTACCATCACTTCCCCAGGGCCAGGCCGATTTTGACAATGGAGACGGGGCCTTTCGGCCCTCGTCCTGGGTTGTTGTCGGCCTGGGAAAAAACACTTTTCTGAGGTCAGCCTATTGCAATTTCAAAGGAGGTGGGCCCTCCTGGAGACAATAATGGCCATGGGGACCTGGGGACTGCCACCCGCCAGAGATGGCTCCCTATGTCCCGAGGTGACCACATTTTGGACATAGATGTTTGCTTTTATGTGGCAGGAGCTTTGCCAGCTACTTCCCAGAGACAGCAATGAGTATGTCTGCTTCCAGCAGGCAGGGTAAGGGAAACTGTTCCTGCCAGCAGATGAAAAAATGCTCCTGCACACAGGGAGCTGCTTTTTTTATGGCTCCCTGTGTGTGGGAGCAATGCCTGGTTCCCGGTGAAGGCACAGAGCTGGTAGGGACTGCCGGGTGCAATCAGGTTTCCCCTGCTACACTCACTAGTGCACACTGGGTGCACTGGGTGGGGCTAGGGCATCAAACATTTAATGGCCAGGCCCCAGGGGATGGGGTCCTCGAGGCCAAAGTTGGCCCAGGGAGGGGTGTACATGGCCCACCACAATGATTATCCAACAGGCTGGAGGGAGTACACAGCTATGAAGGACAGACATCCATTATAAAGCAAAAACAAATGATGATCTTTTTGAAATGTCTGGAGTACCATACTGACACATCCACATTTATCTTCCTTCACCCAAGCATTTTAAATCCCTGGTGGTGGTGCAAAGAGATGACATAGTCCCAGCGCTGAGAGCCCTAAGACCTAGTATCTGTAAATACAGTATGATCCAAACAGACAAGTATATGTGCTGAGAGGCAATTTTGGAAGGGCCTCTGCAAGAAGACTGCAGAATGCTGTCATTATCAAGCTCTGTAGCATTAATGGTTGCAGTCAAAAGTCTCATGGGACAGGGTACCGTTGATGTCCCATTCTTACCGAGCTGATCAGCGCAAATTAAATTCACATTAATAGTAGAAATCCTGGGATTGCTGTACTTTGCTGAGAAACATCTTAGCTCATGAAGAAAATAGACATCCAAAAAGAACAACATAAGCTCAGGTACTGCTGGGATAGAAGCAGGATGAAGACAAATTCCAAGCCCCGCAGGAGGTGAAAAGGTAGTTGAACAATCCTTTATGATGGACACCAAAAAGGTGCTGCGCATCAGACGTACAACATAAACTGAGTAAAATCTTTACCCATCAACTGTAGACAAAGAAAGCAGAAATTACATTCTCCATGGTAAAAATCTTCAGGGACATTCAGGGAATAGGATATGTATAGCTCTCAAGGACAAATCCACCAACCTCGATGACGGATTGAGACAAATTAATGTAAGTATCAGAAGTGTCAAGGAATCTATGGAGGGAAAGATAATGAAATCATGTGAACAGTCCTGTTCTGTCACATGTGAGGAAAGGAGAAATATGCAACACAAATTGTGAGAGGTCACAGATTTGGCAGTCTGATGAGATGCCTAAGAGATATTTAATGAAGCTCTTCTCTTCAGCATTAAAATACGAGATAAGTGAAGCAAAATGCACAGAGGATGTAAACTGTTCTGACAAATAAATACTTTTTTATCATGACCTATCCCAGAATACCTTTGCCAAGAAGAGAGCTCTCTGTGAGATTAAAATGGAACTCAGGACCAGAAAATTATGTACAGATGGAGTTTCTGTTTTGGACTAGTAAGCCAGCTGAAACAATCGTACAATGTGATCACCCGAAGAAGGCAAATCACTGATGAAAATAATAAGCAACACCACTATTGACAGCCCACAAAAGAAGAAACATTGCCAAAAATGGCATGAAACCAAATGGGAGCGAGGATGAAGTGGTAGATTCAGTGGAAGCAGATACTCACCTACTAAAAGATAGGAATATTGGAGTGGGGACAGTAAACCTAGGCAGCAAGGATATCTTCTGCCAAGTACTTATTGTTTGCAATAATGCTGCAATTGACCAAAAAGGTTTCAGTAGTTGCGGATTCCTGATGTAAGCTAGGTGAGGGCATGGGTAGAGTAGCTTGGCTACAAGTGTGATTTAACCTGTGGTGAACTGCATCCCACCCTAGAGATACTAAGGGCTTTATTTAATGTTTGGTGGACAGGGTACTATGTCACAGTGGCAATGGAGCAACCTATTGTTGGACATGTCCCTTTCTGCAGAGTCATCCTCAAACATTTTGCCTTTATTTCTCCTATTTTTACTCATATCGTTTTTGTTGGCCTTAGGACTGCTAACCACTGCTAAAGTGCTTGTGCTCTCTCCTTGAAACATGTTAAACTGGCTTATACCCAATTGGCATATTTACTTTAGTTGTAAGTTCCCAGTAAAGTGGCACTATATGTGTCCAGGGCCTGTAAATTAACTGCTACTAGTGGGTCTACAGAACTGATTCTACCACCCACTTATATAGCTCTTTAAACTTGTCTCAGGCCTCTTATTGCTGCCTAAATGTTCAGTTTGAAGATGCCATGTAGACATGGCAAAGTAAACCTTTGCAAGGTCCAAACCTTCCTTTTAAATACATATTGTCAAAAATAACAAGGGAACCCGCAAGGTAATTAAGGACCTTTGGTATCAATTATAAACATAAACAGTGGTCCTTATAAATTCAGATATCAAGCACGATAAATATAGACCGAAATCAGAGCTATATTACACATGTCCAGCCGGACATAAATTTTAATAATGCGAACAATTGGACAACCGTAGTAGAAAACATCAATCTAGTGGGACACAGTCCTGTATCCTCTCTGGAACATGACAAATACAAAGCATACACAAGGACATTTCAGGCAAGACAGGTATAGCTTGTCAAATTGCAAATTCTACCAAGCTTAGTATAGACAGTCAGTGCACTTGTTTTACACAGTGGATTAATGCGCAAGGCTGTCTAACACGGGTCGACGATGTTTCGATCCTTTCGACACGATAATAGGATCATCTTCAGGACATTGATAAGTACATGCCTAATACGATTTAGAAATTGCCTCAACAAGTGTGGGAGCCAACTTCTATCGTCCGCTACAAGGGAGATCCAATGACTGGGATGTGCTGCGGTGTGGTTGATCAGTTCTCTGTAAGTAACACAATTCCGTAGAAATTATTTAGTAGAATCCGGAGACCGCATCTGCGTATCGTTACAATGCACGATAACACGCAGCATCCTCGCTGGGAATCGACGAGTGACAATCGATTCTCAGGCAATTTCAAAATCGTATCAGGCATGTACTTATCAATGTCCTGAAGATGATGTGTAATATAGCTCTGATTTCAGTCTATATTTATCGTGCTTGATATCTGAATTTTTAAGGACCACTGTTTTTAAATACATATGTCACCCTTCAGTTAGGCCCTTAAAAGATCAGAGGGCAGTGTACAATGTATCTGAAAAGAAGGACATGTACGTTTAATTTTTACATGTTGAGGTAGTGAAAAACTCTTAAATAATTGTTTCTCTACTGCAAGGCCTATCACTCCCGTAGGATAACATGGGACTAGCCTTATTACATTTTATAAGTATAATTTCAAAATGGGACGAGATGACGGGTTCATGTTTGGTGTCTCTGGAATTTCAATTTAGAATGCTAGCTTATAGTGAAGCCGGATCTTAAATTGCAATTCTGAAAATGCCACTTTTAGAAAGTGGGGAGAGTATGCCAAGACTAGGGTCCCGTGCTCAATGAGCCACTGGATTCAAGCTAAACTGGGTAATGAGGGGTGGTTCCCTAAAACCGGTCCCTGGATGCTTGTTTACAGTCCAGGCAAGACCTGGTCTGGCAGTTCAGGCTGGACTGTTCCCATGTGGAGCAGGGTCAAGACTGATTTGCATATGACTGGGTCTAAACTGGGGTGGCATGGTGAGCAAAAAGCAATGGATTAAACTGAGCTTTGTGACTGAGGGTGAATTTTTGACAGGGAGATGATGGACGGAGCACTGAAACTTTTCAGACAGTCACCCGCAATCACAGATCTGGGTTGACTCCATCATCATTTTTTAGCTCACTTCACCACCCCAGTTCGGACACAGCTATATGCAAATCAGTCTTGACCCTGTGCCTCATGGGAACAGTCCAGCCCAAACTGCAAAGCCAAGTCTTCTCTGGACTGGAAACAAGCATCCTTAGACCAGTTTCAGGGTAACACCCCTCATCAGCCAGGCTAGCTTGAGTCCAACAGTAGCAAAGGGAGCAAGTTACCCACGTCTGGGCATACCCTGTCAAATTAGGGTGAACAAAATAAACACAAGGAGATGATGGATGGAGAACCAAAACTTTTCATACAGTCACCTCTAACCACAGATGTGGGTTGAATGCATCATTGTTCTTTAGCTCACTTTGCCACCTCAGTTCAGACACAGCTATATGCAAATCAGTCTTGGCCCTGTACCTCATGGGAACAGTCTCTACCCTATTTGGAGCCAGGCAGACCACCAGGTGTACGCTGAAAGATTAAAATTGCCTATGTTGTGGTAAACCTTCATCCAATGGCCTGAGAGCAAATTGACTGTCAAAGGTAAGCCATCCGACCATCTTCCCTATTTAGGGTAAGCTGTTACATTACGATTTATTCTTGTCTGTTGCTTCCTATATATGGAATACAAACCCATAGAGTTCACTAAGTGTCCAACAGTGAGCTGTAAATCTGTTGGGCGGAGTACACGCAGGATGTCATACACAAAGGCCTCTGCCACTCTGATGGCCTTTACTCACTACTCCAAGCTTCAAATTTGGCCCTAAGTTAATTATTGTTGGGACTTGGGAAAGGTCAGAGAGGATGGTGAGGATGCCCAGAGCAAGGACATGAGGCACATGATATACTTGAGAAGGTGCACAGTGGGAATGGAGAGAGGATGAGAAGGCTCAACTGATGAGTCCCCGATACTGTAGTTCTGAATAATATGTCTAATCACCTGGAAAGTTAGATGTCTAAATCTTCCAGCAAAGTGACATAAAGTATTGTATGCCCTTCATCCGAGGGCCCCAATATACTTCTCCTTAAAAAAACACTCACTTAATCAATAAAGATATCTAGCTGATATTGATCAATTTTATGCTAGAAAAGCAAAATGTCTGCTCAGATTTTGGTTGTAGTTAGTGGAGAACTTGCATTTGAAGAAGAAAATACAATACTATACAAGAAATAGGGAGGATATGTGATACTTATAGCAAGCTGAAATACAAGGAACTTACACTAGGGAGCACGTATACCCCCAACCCCTAAAAAGGAGAAATTCCTTCAGTAGGTGATGGAAATTTTATGGGGAAAGCATGTGGGGGAAAGATGTAGCTTTACGACTTTAACATGGTGCCCATCACGGTGATAGAAAGACATTCCTAAGACAGATAAAAAGCAAATGTAAAGCTGAGTCTGTGACTGGGGCCCTAACAGATTTAGGCCTTCAGGCTGTATGGTGAAATGTACACCTTTCAGAGATATAATTAACTTTCTTCTCTATAGTCAGAGCTAAAACTCCAGTATCAACATGGTTTGGGCCACAGTCTGGATTGAAATCAGTCTCATACCAATATCTGATAATCCCCCTCTTGTTTGGTATCCGTAATTAGATGAGCTCCCATGTACGACTAGGGCCTGGAAATGTTTTGCCAATGATATAAAGTAAATGCTAAAAGAAGTTGGATTATGGGAACCTGTGGAGGAATACTAAAGCTAATTAGCAAAGACAAAATGTCACTAGGTAGATTATGGGATGCCTTTAAATCAGCATTTAGAAGGAAATGCATAGCAAAAAGTAAGAAGAGTAAAGGCCCTGCAAAGAATTCACTAGACAGAATTTGAAGGCAACCTGAGAGGTTTGGAGTCCAAATACAGGAAATTGGGGTTCCTAAAATTCTTGAGAAATAATGGGCTTGCAAGGTGTGATTATCTGATGCACTCAAAGATCAGACAAAGCATTACTGCAACTGAAAAAAAGATTCTACACATATGTCAATATGGCAGATTGGCTTTTGGCCATGAAACTTTGCATACAGAGAGGAAAGACCAGAGAACTAAATGTGTTGGCCACAAAGGGTGACACCCCAACTCTGAGAGTGAACTATTACTTGACAGTATAGAAGTGGAAAGTACAGAACTCAGGTTTGTTTTCTCCTATGCAGACTTGGTGATGCCAAGAAAAGCTAATATGGAGTGTGATGGTCTACAGTAAGGAAAAACCACTGAGGAGATGGAAATAGTAATCAAAGAACTACACCTAATACAGCAAACGTGCATAATGGTCTCACTAATACCTTTAATAAATGGATTTGCTCTTATTTTACAACTCAACTAGCCAAGGTCTCCAATTCTTTTAAAGACAATGGTTCAGTTGCTGCCTCAATGAAGGAGGATAATATGAAAATATATCGACATGGTAATTGTTGCTCAAGATTGGATCTAAAGACGTTTACAAAGATCCTAGTAACAAACATGGAAACACTGATACCATGCATAATAGACCCTTTCAAGGAAGTGTTCATCAGAAATAGGCAATCATTTGACAATAACAGAGGTTCCTCCGTTTGATAGAAAAGTTGAACAAAAGGAAATTACCCATAATAATTCTGACTCTTGAACCTGAAAAAAGTACGTAACATTTCTTAGGTTTGTTCCTCTGAGCGCAGGTGAGGCACCTGTCATGCTAGCTTTCATTTGAGCAAGTTATGTAGAGACTAATTAAAGGAGATAGATAGTTCTCTTATCAAAAGGCATGGCACAGCCATGTCATCTGTCCCTCCTGTTATTTGAGTTATCAGTGGTGCTGCACACTCATAAAATGAACTTTTTATGGAGATAGAGGAGATGCCTTTTTAGAGGAAGTATACAATACACATCTTTTTGGAGGTAATATTCTATTGATACTGAGAAATATCTATTTCCAATGCTTTCTAATTACCAAGGGACAATGGTGCTTTCTCAGGCTTTAGTAACACCTGAGATACTATTCATAGGACTGCCACTTGACGACTAGCAATTATTATTGTTTTTTATTTAATTGTTTTAGTCAGTGTTATGTGGACGATGTTGTGTCATTTAGAGTCCTCTATATGTTTCCCATTTACTCCAACTGTTTTCCCACTTTTGCAGGCAGCCCCTGCTTGAGTATATAGTTTTCTAATCTAAACTGCACCAAACCGAGGTAAGATTTCTAATCCGCTATTTTTTGTGGGGCCGCCACCCCCCAGCATCTTGTAACATTTTGCTTTGCCACTATTGCCGCCAGGGATAGCCAGATTTTCATGTATCATGGCCATATTTCCTCTCCAGTGATTTGTAGTACGCCCCACTTGGACTCGATTGTGACCAGTTGACCCTCGATCCAAGCCATAACCCTTCCAAAATCCTGCCAATATTTCTGACTGGATGGACAGCCCCATAGTATATGGTAGAAGGTCCCTTCTTGGCCATATCTCCTCTGACAGTGGCTTGTCCTCGAGTGTCCTATTCGATGCAACACTGTTCGCCATAGTACGTCTGGTGTAGTATTTTTTTATTTGTATCAATCTGAACCTGGATCGTATTGCTACCTCCCTAGGACTTTGTAGTGCCTCCACCCATTCTTCATCGTCTAGGTTTCCCAGATCGCCCTCCCATGAGGTCTTTAGTGGACCCAGAATATCAGGGGAGTTGTTTATAATTTTTTTGCATATTAGCAATATCGCTTTGAAAGTGAAGCAGTCGATCTTCTAAGGGAGAAGCTTCTACTAGGGCTTCACCTTCAACAATGTGAGACCTGAGGGCATGGCCGAGCTGTAGGTATTTTAACCACTTACCCTTTCCCAATTCGTATTCTAGCTGCAACGTTTCCAGTTTAATATAGGTTTGGTCTCTCCACATGTCCCCAGCCTCTCCAAGCCCAATAGTTTCCATTTACTAAAGTTCTCCAATTTTTTAAACTGTGGAAACCCTGCATTGCTTCAGAGTGTGGTCTTTTTTGTCAGTCTTCCTTCCCAACCTAGATATTTGTTAACTGTGATCCATTCTGTTGTTACCAAGTGAGTTTGGGTGGGGAGCTCTCTTGGCCACCTTGTTTCATAGAGTAATGGAAGGCACCCCTCTTCGTCCATCACCACTCTATCTACCATCCATGCCTGGTCTGTTCGGTCTCCGAACATGCATTCATTGACTGTAACCAATTGTGATGCCCAGTAGTTGCTTTTAATGTCTGGAATGGCTAAACCGCCTTCGTAGACTGCTTTCTGTAATTTGTGAAGCGCTATGCGTGGGGCACCTCCACCCCAAAGCAGGGAGCATACCTCAGCCTCCACCATCTGGAAAAAGGTTTTGGGGATTAAATAGGGTGTGTTTTGTTGGATATATAAAAGTCAGGGTAGTGTCATCATTATATATAGTGCTGCTTTGCCTATCAATATAAGAGGAAGCGATCGCCACTGTTTCACATCTTTTATGAATCTATCCAGTCGGGGTATTATATTTAGCTGATGGAATTCATGTGGGTCTCCAGTCACCACAATTCCCAAGTATTTGAAATTCCTAGTCTTTATTGGAACGTTGCATCTAGAGGTCAGATTAGGGATGCCCCCGGTCAGTGGAAATAGGAGGGATTTGTCCCAATTAATCTGGTAGCCTGAATAGTCCCCAAAAATGTGGAAACTTTTGAATATTGTGTGCACTGATTGCCACGGTTTGAGTATGTGTAATGAAATGCCATCTGTGGAGAGGAAACTGCGTTCCTTCCACTATCCCTCCACTGGAATGCCTCATATCAATGGGTCTTTCCGAGTCCATGCCACTAGAGGCTCTATTGCCAGGGCGAATAGTAATGGTGAGAGGGGGCAACCCTGCCTCATTCCTTTCTCCAGGAGGAACTCCCTAGACACCTTGTCATTGACACATACTCTTGCCAAAAATGTATGTCTGAACCACAGATGACCCAGAACTGCAAAGAGGTAGCCCCACCCTTCATGTGGAGGACCCCAAACAGTCGCCTTAGGTTCAGTCTGTTGCCCCTATGTGGCATGAATCCAGATTGATCTGGGTGTATCAATGAAGTAATCACCTTGCAAAGTACTTTGGTCGCAGGGAAGAGCTCCCTTCTCCCACGCTTCTGTGAACATAGCCAGCAGGTGCCCTGTTGCTTTGCTTGGTGTGCATTTGAACAGCTCCACCGGTAATCTGTTTGGTCCTACTGCTTTTCCAGACTGCAATGCATGGGATACACTATTAAGTTAATCTAGCATTATATCACCCTCAAGCATTTCCCTATCAGCTTCTCTTAGCTGAGGTAAATGTATATCTCTTAGGAACTCTTTGCATTCATACTCCAATCTTTCCGTTGTAGAGTTATATAGTTCCACATAGTAGGTAGGAAATGCCTCTGCTATCTCCTCCCCAGTTTGGTGATGGCACCCCTCCCCGTCTAGTATCTCTGGGACCCATCTATTCCTAGTTTGTTTCTTATCTAGCCATGTCAGAAGTTTGCCTGCCTTGTCCCCCCACCTCATTTACTCTATGCTGAGTGGCCAGGGCTTGTGCTCTTGCACTTTCTTTTAATAGGTTTTTCAACTCTTTCTGCTTTAATTTTAGTCAATGTTGTAGTTCCCGAGTGCTATCTGTGTCCTCTGCTATGCTGTCTTCTGGATTGGATACCTCAGTTTCTAGGGTAACACCCCTTAACTTCGCCTTCTCCAGGACGTCCCTATCTTATCCTGTACCTGCCCTCTCAGCATGGTTTTAAACACCTCCTACAGTGTGATCCCTGAGTCCACCAATCCCACGGTCTCACTGATTAAGCGTTTGACCCCCTTCTTAATATCTATTGAAAATGTGTTATCTTTAAGATACCAGGGATCTATCCTCTGAGGTAGGTGTGGATTCTTCTTGGGCCTCTCAGAGTTACCTCTACTGTGACATGGTCTGACACTCTTCGTGCCGCATGTTTTGCTTCTGTAAAACCGCCCAACTGCTGGCATGTATGAACAGATAGTCGAGTCTGAATAGGCTCCCATGGGCTCCTGACATGTGTCTGTACTGCTTAGTGGTGGGGTGTCGGCTTCTCCATATTTCAGATAGACCTAGTGCAAGTAGAAAGTTTCCCTGTCTCCTGGGTTGGATCCCCCCATTGCATCCAGGTCAGTGGAAATTATATCATTCATTTCCCCTCCCATTATCAGGTGGCTGTCTGGGAGTTCTGGGAGTTTGTGAGTATGTCTAGTGTGGGCGATTGTAGCCCCAGTGGTGTGTACACTGAACAGAAATTGAGTTGTCACCCCTCCCAGTAGCCACTCACTGCAACAAATCTGCCCAGTGGATCTGTCCACACCTTTTCGCTTCTAGGGGGGAGCTAGGAGTATGCCTACACCCCTAGAGCCCGTAGTGTATCCTGAGTGTTCTAATAATGTGTAGCCGAAGCAATTCAGTGCCATACATTGATTACCTTGAATGTGCGTTTCTTGCAGTAAAATGACACATGGGCATGTCTATTAATGAACTGACTAGCAGACTCTTAATCCCATGGATTTATTGCCTGGAATTGTGAAAAATGATTAGCCACAGAGTACCGGCCCTGATTCTTTCGCATACTGGAATCTCACCGCATTCATAGCGGGCCACAGGGTATTGGCCTTGTTTGCCGGGATTTGAGAAATGATAACCCATCTGGATTGTACCAGCCACAGAGTACCAGCCCTGATTCTTTTGCACCCTGAATTTCCCCAGCATTCACAGCAAGCCACAGGGTTTTGGCCTCGATTCATTCACTTTCCGTGGAGGGGAAGCTTTTCCCCCTTCCCATTTTCGTGATTGTGCCTCACTGCGTCTTTCCTGATATGTGCAGATCCTTCTGGCTGCCCCCACACTGCGCGGGACACCTTTGTGCATCTGGGGCTGTCCCCCTGTCCTAAAGAAGACCTGCCGCGACACATCATTTATGCGTTGTTAGGGTCGAAACGTCAACACTTAACCTTGATTCAACTTTACATATCTCTGGGTCCCACTGTTGAGCAATTTGGCCTTTACCAGAGAGATTTCTTGAATCAATGTTCTGACCATTCTTGATAATTGTATATAGTTGTACATAGCCTCACAACTGTATATATGCACTTTGTCACCAGCACTGAGCACTCATGTCACTCTGAAACACTTGTCACTTTCTTACTTTGTTTTATTTGGACAGCCCGAAAATATGTATATTTACGTTGTCTGATAAACAAAATTGAAAATTAAAGAACAATAATAATTTTCTTGCAAGTATTTTTGAGTCTTCCATCTTTTCCTTAGTGTTCTGATACTTGCTTTTGCTTTGTTGCGCATCAATTTATTCTACTTACATTGCTACTGGATTCTTTAAATAAACATAAGTCTCCAAACTTCTAATGATTTGTTCTTTTCAACAAAGCAATTGGTGCTCCCGAACAGAGCCATTGTAGTTTGCTATATACTCACCCAGACTCTGAGGGACACTGGGTTACCCCATTGTGTTTACCCTATTAATGAACTGCAGAACTACAGTTAGTTTGATTCTGCTGTTCAAACCGTTTATGTTCCAGGACCATATTCTTATTTTCTTTGTTTGGCTGTCATGAATTTCCATCATGTGTGTACTATTTCCCTCCCTTGCATTCTCACCCGGACTTGTATATCTTCTATTATGGTGAGGTGTGTGTTTCGTGGAGAACTGTATTGTCTGATTTGCTTTGTGTGAGCACACCAATGAGAAGTTATAACACTACAACAGTAAATCCCCCTAGCAAACCATGATTCCCCCTTCCCTCCCTGCTTCTCTGCTAAATCATCTATTCATACCCCAACTTCCTGACCTGCAGAGAGCCTGTCCCCGAATAACTGTTTACTCTAATTATACTACTTACAGAGTGCTTCTCGGCCGCGCCGAGTATTTGGGAACTCAGCCAAACATTTGACCACTTGCTTTACTTAGTCCTTGAGTTAGCAGATCATTGTCCCCTTTTTAGTTTTTCAGTATGCAGTGGATGGTCCGTTGCTGCCTTATCCTTCTTTGTCCCAGAATATACCAATAGAGTGTGAGGCAGCACAGACACGCCAGCCCATTACTGTCTCTTTTTTCCTTATTCAGCCAGCCTCACCTTTCTCAGTGCCCCCCTCGTCTCATTCAATGTGTCCTATCGCTGTTATGGCTGCATTCAAGGGAGCTATATTCTGGTTGAGATATTGTCTTCTTCTCTTGGAGTGATTCCTTTCTGGGGGTTACTGTACTTTGTTCTCGCATCGAGTGGCTGTACACTACCCCTCCAGCCAGTCCCATGTCTCTTCTGATGGTGTGAAGTGCCATGTCTTGCCCTCCGCTATTATCCGGAATCTTGCCGGCCATCATGTATTTTGTTTCTCGTTCCCTTAACTCTCATTTTATCCCTTCAAAGCTCCTTCGTTGTTTTTGTACTTGTAGGGTAAAGTCCGAGAGCATTTTCAAAGTGTATTTCTCCTGTAGCTCTCGCTGCCTGGAAGATAGCATCTCTATCTCTATAGTTGAAGATCTTTGCAATGATTGTCTGTGGAGGCGCCCCTGGCTTAGGAGGGGGCCCTTTCAACCACAAAACATGTTGACAGACATTTTGGTCTCAGTGTATTAGTTATAAAGTCTTTGAGAACAGGTCCGTGCTCTGGCCCTCAGCCCCTTCCAGAATCCCCACCACCCGAATGTTATTTCTTCTCTTCCTGATCTTCAATCTTAGGAGCAATAATCTTTGCCTGGTGTGTTAGTGTTTGTACTTGTGTTTCTAGGCGCTTTGATGTGGATTGGAATTGAAGGATTTGAGTTTTGGCCATTGTGACTTTTTCAGTCAACTTCTGTAAGTCCGCACTTAACAAGGTGACCTCCATTGTTACTGAATCTATTTTTGGGGTGATTTAGGATCTGCATAGTTATGCATTTTGTTGGTTTAGCAGATCCCTGCTTCTTTTGGTTTCACTATTTCTTCTTCTGTATTATGCTTAGACTGCCTCTCTTTCTGGATAATTTCGGCTTGGTCCCCAGTTAGATCCACGCCTTGTGCGGGGCAGTGTTATTTTACCCACAGTCATCCCCTTCCAGGATTTCAACTCTTTGTGGGGAGAGAGGTACTACTCCCACTTCTGCGGCACACTGAATCCGTGATTTTGTCACCCTTATGGCCACTGCTGGCCCAGGGTCTGCGGCGTACTTTGAGTGGTTCTCGGGATCCACCAAACTTAATTAGGCCATGGGAAGAGTGGATGGAGTCCCACATAGACCCACTGTTTCTTTGTCAGTGGGATTTCTGCCCCCCGATGCCTCCCTGGGTTGTGTTCAGCTGTCTTACTTGATGGGTCCCCCCTTACCTCAGCGTCGGCCTGGTGTCCGCCCCACAGCTGCTCCTCTGCTCATAGGTTGATTAGGCCTATTTCAGAACTTGCCACCGCTGTAGGCATCTTCCGGGTTTCGATCAGTCTCGGACCAGGACCGGCCAGATGTCGCCTCCATCCACTGGATGCTGGGCAGACCCTGGCATGCAAGTCACCACCCACATTGTTCACAGGTGCTTCCCCGCAACACGGGTCTTTAGAGAAATACAGAATAGATGAAAGGCAATTAAGGACCAGTTTGAGCATTCTAATTAACATGGTGTATTGCCTTTATTTCTATTAACAAGTCTGAACTACCATTCCTCATCCTTCCTCCTACTCACAACTCCTATTTACACCAGACCTGGGCCCTGAATTAGAGTTTGGCAGACAGGTTGCACTGATACAACTTGACAGATATCCCACCCACACCATTAAATGTCCATTATATCCTAAGGAACTTGTAATAGGGTGGACAGGATATCTGTCACCTTGTAACCTAGGACTTAGGAACATTTAGCAAGCATCACACAATCAGTGTCTGCCCAGAGCACAGTACAGTCCTGAATTCATGGTGGGGATCTACACCTTCTAAACATGGCAGGCATTCAGTTGCATTTAGCTGCATTCCATGCTATGGGTCTCAATAAATGGATAGCAATCTCATGGTTCTCTGGCAGAAGAGATGTGCGGAACCATTTGGTAGATAGTCCAGTAAGGGTTTTTATATGGTCCTCAATTTGCCTTTATCATTTCTCGGGTTATAAGGGATCAGTAACACCATGACCAATGTCTATATCATTCGTGACCACTCTGTATTGAACAGTAGAGTGTGATGTTTCCAAATCATAGAGATACTTTTTTCAGAGGTAACAACATGTATTATGTATTTACCCAGTAATTTTTGGACATACGTTTCAGTGAGTTCGGTCATAAAGCATTATTATAGACCCTTGATTCTTTGTAATCTGGCACCTCAGCACCATTTAACTTTAACTCAGAACTGTTTTCTGTCGAACCTGCATCTAGGGGCAAGGTGACCTTATAGAGAGGTCATCACCTCTGATTAACACCCTCGTCTGCATTTCCCATCAATGTTGGGATATATTAGTTGCTGTTTTCTAGGGACAAATTCCTGTTAAAAATTGTTTTGTTGTGAGTTTTTGTTGTGAGTTTCCCTATTTTGCACACTACTGACATTCAACCACAGAACTGCCAAATAAATTATATGTTGATGGAATGTGTACATTGCTTCTGAATTTAGGGGGCACCCTGAACCTTGCTTCCTCAGATTCAGCCTGACAAGAAGAAGAAAAGAAGACGAAGGACCGAACAGCCTTGCAGCCAGCTAACAAGAGGATGATGCTCACTGACTTGGCTCCAACCCTACCAGCCTGTCTCCCCTCGGACCTGCTCCTGCGAAATCCTGGTGTGTCCTGCAGCCAGCAACCTTGAAAACCCCGGAGTACCTGCCTGCCTTCACTTCCAAGACTGCTTCTCCCGTGAACACCGGATTTGTTCAAACTGCAGCTTCTAGCTCCGGTCGGATACGTCAAATCCAGCCCACTCTGAGCCCGCCAAACCCGGCCTGAGCTTGAGTGGAAAAACACAACGAGGAGGTCCCCCGGCGATCCTGACCCGAGATCCGGTGACCCCTGACCTGCCCAAGACTCCAGCCGATGCCTGCAGCCTAATTCCAGAAGGCCCCCCTGACCACGACCCGGAGCTAGTAAGAAGATCAGGCACCCCTGCACCCGATGCCCTATGGCCTTGTGTGCCCAAACCATCGGTGCCTAACCAACCCTTAACTACCCAACTTACCTCTTGAAGTGGTGGTCGCACCCAGAAGTCCTTCGTCTCCCTGCCTGCAGAGCTTTTGCAAACCGGAGGTTCTCCATTGTAATCAACAGGGCACCCGACCTCAAAACAGCACCCTGCACCCGGCCACCCTAGTGCCACTGAGGGTGCACCTTTGGTGCTAATTTGGTTCTCTATTTGCCCTGACCTAAACCCTAGGAGCTTTGCTCCCACAGCCGTTTGGCCTGCTCGCGAGCAGCCCCGAACCGGAGGCACCCTATCCTCCATTGGATAACATTGGGCCTCAACACTCTGCACCCGGCCACCCTAGTGCCACTGAGGGTGAACCCAAAGTGCATCAGTGACCCTGGGGGACCCCTGAGTCTAACCCCGGAACCTTAATTCCCACAGACAATTACTTACCTGTGAACTGATAACCTGTTTTCCTCCATAGGATAACATTGACAATTTTCTTCCAAAACGTTTTTGTGTGGAGTTTTGAAATCTAAAGGTGTTCTTTAAAAATCCTGCGAATAACCAAAAAGTATTTACTTACCTGTTTCCAGGAAATGTCCCAGTGCTGAATCTAGGTATCCAGCACTGAGTTAAAAAAGTAACTTACCTGCAATTTACTGAAAAAGCCTATTTATTCCAATGTACTGTATTTCCTAAGTGTTGCAACCTACTGCATTCCCTGTAAATCAAACAAAGTACAATTTCTATTGCATTTTCAAACTGTTCTAAATCCAGTAACTTATTACTGAAAAGTATTTAATGCTTGTCTGTGCCAGGCTTGCTTGGTTCTAAAAATAAAACAACAGTATATATTTTTATACAAACACATTTGGGCTAGAGTTCAGTTATTGAGTGTGTGAATTAATTTGCTGACTGATTGTGTACATCAAATGATTAAAACTGTCCTCTGATACTGCCTTGCTGCTCGACCACTTTACCACAAATAGAGAGCAAGGTTCTATCTAACTTTAACCTCTGCCTACCTCTGGGGTCACTCAGACTCTATACACACTATACCTCATTTTGGTGTAGTATATATAGAGCCAGTTTCCTACACACATTATTCATTTTTGCATAGCCTTTTAACCCCTTGTCCACTTTTCTTTCTTTCTGTATCACTTAACATTTGTGCACACTATGTTTATTTTTTTTCATTCATGATATTGTTTTTTTGTCTGAATATTGCAACACAACTTAATCACACATTTTGTCAGAGGATTGCTTTAGGGCAAAGGCATTTACAGTGCGGACGGAACCATGCGCTCCGTTACCGTGCAAGCGTTACCACGCTTGCCTTTACAATGCGTATGCCCTTACCACGCATATGCATGGAAAAGCACTCTTCATTAAGAGCAGATGGGTGGGGAGAATGGAAGGAACAGGAATGATTGGGACAGGAAGGATCAGGACTAGGCTTGGTAAGTAGGGTTGGGGCCAGGTTTTAGGGCTCAGGATGGGGAGACTTAGAGTCATTTTTAGGGCTGGGGGTCGGGTTTAATGCTCAGGGCAGGGGGGTAGTTTTTAGGGCTGGGGCATGTTTTAGGGCTCAGGGTAGGGGGCTGGGGTCAGGGTAGTTTTTAGGGTTGGGGCGGGGGAGTCGGGTAGTTGTTAGGGCTGAGGGTATTTCCAATCATACCTTTACAACTAAATTTGTTGCAAAGGCATGCATGGTAAAGGCATGCGGGGTAAAGAGGTGGTCGTACTAAAGACTGCATTGTTAAGGCATGTGATATGATCACATGCATGGTTCGATCATACAACCATTGCTTTGCTATTCAGGCCAAAGCACCCAATCTCAGATTTATCAAACTTTCAAGCAACGTAACAACTTGCTCTGCTGCGTAAAACGTAGAGTGCAGGAATGCGCCATTTTCAACATTACATTGCGCATTGCTGTCCTGTCCTTGCACTGGCACACTTTTGGCTGCCTAGCGCAATAAGCATGCACCCTTGTGACATGGTGCAAGAGTGCCTGCATTGTAGGCAGGATTGTTGTTGCGCAGGAAGGGACACATTCCTGCACAAAAACAAATCTCTGCGGCTTTTTCCTCTTTTTATGTGGCCCGCTGTATTACTGAATGCATGTGAATACTGCATTGCTTTCCCGAGCCAAGTACGCCAGGTGACCCGAAAAGTGCCCGGAATTACAGATTTACATTTAAAAAAAGGATGGTCACATTGATTTCTGCTTGTACTTTCCATCTCTTTGGATGGGGGGGTCTATAGGGAAATCACTAGAAATGCCCTTATGTACTTCCGATAGTGTGCTTTACCGCTCACAAATACCACTTACCTCTAACTGAGGCCTTTACAGTAAAAAGGAATACATTGTATGTGTTTCTGTTCGAAAAAAAACAGACACCATATCAGAACCTTTGAAAACACATTAATTCAGAAAGACGCAGCATACTGTCTCGGATGACTGTGAAAATTATTTTTACGAACATCTCTCTGGCCTCAGGGGCTCCCTCTGTTTGGTGTTCAAAGACGTGCCTGTGAATAAAATTAGCTTCTAGCTATGTCTACGCTCCACGTTCAAAAGGGAACCTTCTAGATGTTTTTGAATCTACAATTCTGTTGAAGAAATATTCGGTAACACATATCCTCCAATGGGGTTAGAGGTATTCTAACGCTATTGGTGCGCACTGCTTGTATTTCCATTAATGAAAACATCACTGGAGTGATAGGTATAATCGTTTTCCCGATGCATAATTTTTTTAGGCCTTAGACAGAAGGACTACTGGATGTTTACTCGGTGATGCAGAAATAACCCTGCTGTGTGCATGGTGTCGAGACACGCTTTTCAATGTTGTATACAATCATAAGAGCGACTCGAAAAATAGACATTATTGTGTACTTTAAGAAAGAGCTTCGTTTCGAAGATACCAGATATGTTTTCAAGTTGTACTCTTTAACCCAGACAGAGAGGTGAATTTTCAAAGTAGTTTTTTTAATTTAGCACTCTACTTTCCCTCTTTAGAAGAGGCAACCTGTGAGTATTACATCTCTTTTGTCGATGTGCATATCTGTTTTCAAATGACATAAATCTCTTCGGATTACCTAAACAGATATTTTTAAGCTGACAGTAGCCCATAGAGTTTTAAACAGTCTCTGACTCTTGCAGAAGCAGCAGCCGAGCCTTACCTGACACCCTGTGTATTTTAGGAATATATTGTGAGCTATTTCCTGCACTAGCTTGCCCCTTAATGGAGAGGTGAAAACACTGTTTACATTTTACGCAACAGACACCATCAAAGCTCTGCTTGCCAACAACCAAGGGCATGGTTGATTTATGTTCTCTCTGGGGTTTTTCCATTCTTTAGTAGGATATCACAGCATGTTGTAGCATTTTTTTTTTTTACTATGCTCCTATTCTTGTTGCAGTGGTTCCATAACACTAAATCATAACAGGCTAAATATAAACGGCCAATTTGGCATTGAAAAACCTCATTGCAAGATGTCATTCTGATGTTTTTATTCCCTCCATAAGATTAATGCAGATAACAATTGCAAGCGGTGGTCAAAAACACACTTAAACATCATGCAAAGCTATACCGTTTACAAGGGCGATACATTTTTAAGTCTTTCTTCTCTTTCTTTCATACATTCAGATTCGAGTACACATGATCTCTAAAGCTGCGTTATCGACCGTCTCTGCGTCATTGCGGAAATACAGAAGAGAAGTTGGATTCATAACCAAAACAAAGTGACTGAGCAATTCAAACCTTCATTTCCTTATATGGAAGTTGTTCGTGTCACAGCGTGTTCCCTCTTCCAAACAGGTGTTATAACAACGGGTTAAGTTCACTTTAATAACATTTCTTTAAAAACGAGACCATCTTTATTCCAAAGATGTCAATGCAGAGGCCATGATATTCCTATTAAAGTCTGCTGTCCTGAAGCGCTGAGTGCAAGGATGTGTCACAAGTCTGATGCAATAAAACAATGTACCAATTATGTCAGATCGAGGGCTGCCTTCGCCATCGCGCTGTGGACTGAATTTCTAAAAAGCTACTAAAGATTGAACAATACAGGTTAATGGGGTCATTCAAGCGGTGTTCTACAAAGCGAGGTCCAGAATACATTCCTGCACAAAACTAAAATTAACATGTGAATGACAGTTTAATGTTCTGTGATTCTATGTACCCAAGAAGACACTGTACAAAATTAGTTTTCTAACTTTGGAGCATTCCTATAATTAAAGACTTCGTTGATTTTTGTACACTTTTGAGACAATGCCACATTGAAAGTATGTTTAAAGTGGTTATGTCCTTGGTCTGAGTTTTTAATTCAAACAACGGAAGTGGGCACTCTTCGGTTAAAATGTTTATGCTAACACCCTCTTAAGCCTACATTTCTATAAACATGATCCGATAAGGAGGCATGGAAGCACAGGCTGTGTGTTTGTGCGTGAGAGTATAAGAATATTTACTTTTTATATGTACTAAGTTGTAATCTGATTAAACAAAGTGCAGAGGGGCATATCAACAAGGGCTTTATCTCTGCTTTTTTGGCTTTAAAAGCCAAAAAAGGAGAGATAAAACTAGCGCCCTATCAACAACAGGTTGCTAACATGCAAATTTGCATGTTAGCACCCTTTTACTCTACGCTTCCCCTTGCATCTCTAATGAGATGCAAAGGGGGCGTTCCAGAGTAAAATAATAGGAGAAATGTCCTATTATCAAGAATGTCGCTAACCCTGTTAGAGACAAAAAAAGCAGCGCTAACCGCGGTTAACGCTGCTTTTTTACGTCTGGTATTTTTCTGACTTAGCCATGATATCCTATGGAAGGAGGATATCATAGCTAAGTTTGCCTGTCCCTAGCAACAAGGTAACGTGAGATTATCGCTGGGTTTCCAGCGATAATCTCACGTTAGGCAGTTAGCGTGAGGATTTTTATTGCTATTGAGATAAGCGTTGCTAATAGTACGCTATCTCAGCGATAAAAATTCACGCTAGCCGGCGATAATTATCCTAGCGCTAAGTGCGCTTAGAGATAATTATCGCCGGTTGTTGTTGATATGCCCCATAGATCTTCTTTTTAAACTACAAGATGACACATTTTCAGGTGTTGTACCAATATGTTTAGCTTTTCCATGTCCACTTGCAACATTATCGACATGAGAATATCCACAACCACTATATCAGCAATGTATTTCCGTAGATGTAAGGGTAGATTTAGTATTCTTCAATCCACATATACTTGACTTGATGATTAGTAATAATTCATATTCTGGAGTAGATGGCAAACCTGTGTGCACCCGTAAATGCGTGAACCACACCCAGCACCAGGGCGCCTGGTCCTCCACCTACCCACTACTACCACACATGCCCTTGTGCTGTTAATGTGCATGTGAGCAGATGGGGAGCTGGGTGCTGTTGGTGCTGGAGTGATGCGTGGTGGGGAAAGGAGCATGCACGGAAACCGGCAGGAGGTGCAGATGAAGACTCCTTCTGTGTTGTGTGACATGGTGCAGCAGCAGAGCAGTGATCAGCTACCGAGGATGAGGACATGGCTGGTTCACCACCTTCCCCAACTCCCTGGCCCCCATCAAGCATGGCAAAGCAACACAGACAAGAAAACAAACCAGCTGGTACACAGAAGAACACAGGGTTATAAAGCAGCACTGCAAGCAACTAGAGAACAAGAGGAGAATGAGCCAGGTCACCGCAGACAAGGCCATCTTCCAATCTTCTCTGAGATGCTACCACAAATATATCGAGAACACCAAACTCACAGCACCCACAGACCATTTCAAGGCAGCCAAAAAAACATCAACAAAATCATTAGCTTCATCGAAGGTTTCATGGTGCCTATAGCCACCATCAACAGCATCACCCTCTTGCAGGACCTTTGCAAAAAGCTCTCAGATTTTCCCTGCAACGAGATCATAGACACATATGCCAAGCTCAACCCTCGACGGACCCAGAAACTTCATAGCGAGTCTCCTATCTCTCCCTTACCATGTGGTACACAAGCACCACACACAAGACCGTTGTCACCATGATACCTATCCACCCTGGGGCCCTTACAGACCTCTGCACCCACCACACCTTCATCAAGGGAGTCACCCCTATAAGTGAAGCTCTCACACCCATCCTCAACACCTCCATCAACTCAACTACCTTCCCTTAAACATATAAACAAACAACTGCCACTGTCCTTCCAAAGAAACCATCAGCGGACCAAGTCAAGCTTACCAACACCAGACCAATCTTCCTCCTACTATACTCGTACAAGGTCTTGAAGAAGCTCATCAACAGATGGCTCACCATCAGTCATCAGTTGTTTAATGCCACACAATCTGGACTCAGGCCACCCACAGCATTAAAACAGCACTCATTGGTGAAACAGACGACATCCACATGATCCTGGACAGATGTCATACCTCATCTTATTGGATCTCTCGATGGCCTACATGAGGTTGGCATTCAACAACCTGCTCTTCGTTGGATCTGCTCCTCCTTGATGGGAAGAACACAGACAGTCAGCCTAGCACTAAACACCTCGTTAGCCCAGAAACTGATCTGCCGAGTGCCCTAAGGTTCATCCCTCAGCTGTACCCTCTTCAATGTATTCATGACTTCACTGGTCAGCATCATCTGCGTCTATGACATGAACATTGTCTCATATGTCGACAAAACATAACTCATAATGTCCCTGTCAGACAGAACCCCCAGCACGAGGAATAAGTACACAACCTGCATGGTCAAAGTTGCTACCTGGATGAAATTCAACTGTCTCAGGCTCAACACTAACAAGACAGATGTGGTGATCTTCTGCAAAAACAGCTCACCTTGGGATTCCACCAGGTGATGTGCTGATGTTGAACGAACACCCACACCTAGCCCTCATGCCAGAAACTTAGGGCAGTCATTGACAACAAATTGGACATGACCCCACAAGTTCACACTGTCACAGCATCCTGTTTCCTCACCCAGGATGCCAAAGAAAATCTTCAAATGGATCCTAAGTAACACCAGAAAAACCATCCCCCACTCTCTTGTCCCCAGCAAGCTGGACTACGGGAACACTCTATGGGCCAGAATCACCAAGCAACCCACCAGAAAACTACAAACTATGTAGAACGCAGTAGCTAGATTCATCCCCAACCTTCTACACAGGAAAAAACATCACACCACACCTCAGGGAGCTCTACTGGCTCCCAATACATAAACATGCTCATTTCAAAGTCCACATCCACGGCACAACACAGGCCCAGCCTACCTGAACCATTGCATCTTCTTCCACCAACCATCCATATACCTCCATATGGCTGGGCTCCTTATTCCACATACCACATACACAAAGAAACTGAACAGGAGGTCGAGCATTCTCTTACATCACACCTAAAGCTTGGAATGACCTCCCACTTCGCATCCGAGCCTCCTACTCGCTCCTTGAATTCTGCAAAAAGCTTGAGACCTGGCTCTTTGAATAACCCCCACCCTACGAGGTGAGGCTATCACACCTGCTCAGCTCCCGGATACCCTGCCAGGTGCAA
Source organism: Triturus cristatus (assembly GCF_964204655.1). Taxonomy (NCBI): domain Eukaryota; kingdom Metazoa; phylum Chordata; class Amphibia; order Caudata; family Salamandridae; genus Triturus; species Triturus cristatus. The sequence continues at coordinate 203,367,156 of NC_140593.1, forward strand.
TCTACAAATACACATAACATAACAAGAGATTGGTCTATTGACTCAGTCAAAGGCCACAGAAAGCTCAATGGAAGTTGAAAACACTGGTTGTGTCCTCATGCTCAGATATGTGTCTGTAATGGCTTGAACTGTGCAAATGTTATAAATTGAGGAGAAGTTTGTTTTAAAGCCAGAATACTAGATCAGGATTATGTCCTTTTCTAGGACCCATAGTTGTGGGTGTTCTTAAACACTTTTGTAAAAATGTTCACTATAGAGTCACAAAGCCTATTTGTCCATAGTTGGTGTTTTTTCAGGACCACTTTCTGTATGAAGGATGTATAATACTGCCTTCCCAAGACACATGAATTTGCCCTGCTCCATATATGAGAGAGAGCAATGCAAGAACGGGGGTGATAAAACATTTTGTCCATAGTATAGGCTCCTCTCTTTAACACTGTTATCTGATTGGGCCCATAGCATCTGAGTATCTAGTTCAATTAATATAACCAATTATCTAGGTTGGTTGGAGGCTCATAATCAGCATTGTATCTAAGGAGTTCTGGTCTACCCGGGGATATGTCATATTTCCTAAATCACTGAGCCCATAAAGATCAGATAACTAATCTATCCACTCCTGAGGAGAGATGCATATTGTTTGAACAGGGACCTTTAGTTCACATATTCGAGCAATTGTGCACCAGCATTTTCTTGTATTCCTAGATACAGCTGCTTTGTGTAGGTCAACCAATAGATGATCTACATAAAATCTTTTGAGCGTAACCCGACATCTGGATCTCTTTTCGCATTGTATCAAAACTAAAGCTGCCTGATTTGCTGAGTTTTGGATATATTTCCTATATATTAGGTCATTCATTTCCTCTCAGTTTTATAACTGAGCCGGCTCTTATGAGCAAGGGAATTATTTTGCTGTTTTATCTATGCTCCAAATTCCTCAGTAATATTGTTTTTGGGGTTTGTGATAGTATCATCTGCTTTTGATAGCTGAACTTGAGCATAGGATATTTTTCTGGGTCTTTCAATACATTTGGCCATACCACATCTGGACCAGATCTTCTCTGTCTTTTAAGATCCACATTGTTTCCAGGGAGAGGGCTACTTTAAAAGATACTATTTGTTGGTCACTTAATTTGTTATCCTAGTTATGGAGATCTTAGAGATTTTATTAGACCTTACATGATGATATCACATAATCAGGGAGAGAATTTGTGGACCTGTGTAAGTATGTAAACTGGGTCTGGTGTTTTGGTTGTCTTCTGCATTCACTCAAGGGATCTGTGTTTGACGTCTTGGTTTGAATCAAAGGGGGCCCACTCTGTGTTTCATTCTTGCAAGGATTATAAAATGAGTACCAGTGAGATGGGTAATCTGTTACTTCAGCGTTGAACATGCACTTTGCAAACACTTATGTTATGTTGGATTAGCTGGAAGACTGCTCCCAGCCAGCTATTTACAATCACACAAGCCAGTTCCCCTCAAATGCTCCATGACAACTATGCCTCCTTTATCACGCTAGAGAACTGAATAAATTGTTTAACAGGGATGTAAGAAATTGGGTTACTGGTTGAGGCTGGTGAAACCCTACTCAAGCCTCATTAATCTTTTTGCTTAGGCACATACCCATAAACAATATCCTGGTGATTAGCAAGTATCAGACGCTGTTAAGTAAACAGTGTGTATCCATATAGTAATGTACGGGCATGGTTTCAGTGGGTGTGCCTCTTCATATGTAATGCAGCGGTTCTGATGGTCTTCACAAATATGTCCCAACAATTGCCACTTAATACCTTCAAACACGTCTCCTGAAGAGTGTCTCCTACATGATAGTAGCATCATGTGACATGTAAACAGGAAACGATCCCCCAGGATCAAGGAGCACTCACTGGGTTCCCAAAGAATTGGTCTTATTCCATCAACGGACATGTTTCGGCATCACAGCCTTTCTCAAAATTGGAATCACCTAAGTGATATGATTAATGTGGCTGGACGAGAGTAGAGACATTAATCATATACTTACATGATTAACGGAACTGTGTGTAATAAGTGACTAACACAGTGTAATGTCGGTTCCAACTTCGGTGAAAGAGCACTCCTCTCTCTATGAACATTGTTGTACCATCCAATGGGAGATAATTATGAGAGTTAAAAGCATGTAAGTTGAACAATCTCTTGGAACCATCTGAGTGCTTCTAGATCCCGGGGGATCGTTTGCTGGAATGCATATGTGTGTATATATATAAATATATATATATATTAGGCCTGGGTGAAAATTTCGTTCCGTTCGCGGAAATTGCGATAATTTGACATTTTCGCGTTCCGCGGAGAGCGTGAAAATGTCAAAATTTCCGGTTTCCGCAGCTTGGCGATAATTTGTTTCTTGCTCGCGCTGTAAAATAATACATTCTCGCGCGCGCGCGATCGCCTTACCTGAATCCCTGCGTTCGCCGACAAGTTTTCTTGATCCGGTCGCGTTCTCCATGAGATGTTGTATTGTTTTTAGCCATTTGCGCTGTCTCGCGATAGTTCGCGCCCGCAGTGACGTCATGCGTCGCACGATCACGTCTTTCTTCTCGCGATCATGCACCGCGATACAACTCAAAACAAGATGGCCACGCCCGCAAGCAACCACATGGGTAAGTTGGCGACCCGCAACCATGCAGAAAATCTCGCGAACATGCCGGAAAAAAACTTCCGCATCTTCGCGATATTTCCGCTTGTTTGCGATAATTTTAAACATTTTCGCGATAATTTGCGAAAGTTAATTTCGAAAATTCCGCCCACCCCTAATATATATATATATATATTACCTACTGGCGGTCGCCAGTAGGTAGTTATAGTTAGGACCAAGTTTCCATAGGAAGAGCATTTTTTGTTTTGCTTATAACTTTGGCGTCATTTGATGAATCTTAATGAAAATTTCCAAACTAATTCTTTGTTCATATCAGCTCCTATGTTGAAAGATTGGGGGTGATTCATCAAGGAGGGGCCGAGAAAAAAGGGGGGGTCCCGAAACATGTTTTCTCCATGCAATTTCCATAGGAAACTTTAGACAAGGCTACAGGTCGAACGGGTGAATGGATTTACCCCACATTTGGCAGGGAGAAGGGTCTTGGTCTTGAAAGCACACTTTCGTTTATTTGGTGTAAATCCATTCAGTAGTTTTGGAGAAATATCGAAATTTGCAGATATAATATTTGGGAATTCTGCCATCTGATTGGCTGAGGCGTTACAAGCACGAGCTTGCTGCTTATTGGCTGCGAAGTGGTGCGAGCTGTTGCAACTAGGAAGTGTTGGCAGCCATTTTGTGATTCTGTTGAAGCGAGTAAGGGGAAAAAAGGGTGAAAAGAGTAGGAAAGAGGAGGGTAGGAGTGCTGTGGACTCTGTGGGGTGGTTAGGGTGTGCTATACAGGGAGTGTGAAGTGATGTATTCACCCCTACTGGTGTGGTGAGATGGTGCTGAGGTGAGGTGCTGGTACACCCGGGAATGAAACCGTGAGCTAATTGCTGTAAACTGATGTGCTCTGGGCACTGTAGCATACTGGTCGCTGTAGCATAGCTGTGCAAGTGGTGTTAGTATGGGTTTAGACTATAGCGGGAATGGGAAGCAAACTACTCACCCCTACCGGTCTGAAGACTTGAATGGAGTGTTTTAGCAAGCAGGAATAAAGAAATAATCGTGAAGAATATAATGCAGAATGTTGCAATGCCACAGAAGACAAATGGTGAAATCAGGTGTGTTTTAAGAAAGTGGCTGTGTGGGATAAAGCGTTGGAGTCTGCAAGTTATATAAAAAGTGTCTTTATTTAAGTGCCATAAATGGACCCATTTGTGCAAGAGCTAAGGCATCCAGCTGAGGCAAACACCAACCACTTCTGCTGTATTCAAACCTAAGCTCCTGCATCAGTCAATTCCACATTACATGTTACAGTTCCATGTGACAAAAGCAATACCTATTAGACATGAATGACTGTAAATTGTAGAATGAATATAAAGGTAGGATACGATTACCACACTGTGCCAACCAGTAACTAAACAATGCCGTGTTTTTTTATCTTGATCGCGAGCTTGTGAGCAGAGGCTGAGGATGAGCTTATTTGTGTGAAAGGGCTTTGTGGATAACAGGCAGGCAGAGATACATGTGTACAAAGAATAGACATGGTTTCAAAAAGGATGTCGGGTTTAGGCTAATTTAGCAAGTAAATAGCGTATTTGCATAGGCCATACATCACCCATCCCTGGTTAGTCTGGAGACGTAAGGGGCAATAATGAAAACAGTGTTCAAATGCCTAAGCATACTTAGAAGGTTATTATATGAAAATAGTTCAATTGAAGTGTATTAAAAAATGTATAGGAAAAAGTCAAAAAAGTTGTAAAAAATCAATCCAAGAATAAAGTGAATTTCTTACAAGTCTTGGAGATTGCAGTCCGGAAGATCTTCAGCGGCTTGAGATGCGTAATGTTCCAAGAGGCGATTGTTGCTATCGTGTGAGAAAAGCGAAGCGATCCAATTCACATCCTCGAAGGGACAGTAATGTTCCTCGAATATTGGAGCGGCAATTTGAATTGGCAGGCAATCCGCGATGTTGTCAAAGGTCGCACGTTACAGGAGATCTTTTGCTGCTGCGCAGAAATCCCATTCCGCCAGGACACCTTTTTGCGTTGCATCTGCCATTTCTCCACTGCCCGAACAATCAAGTTCTTGGTTTTCAAGATACTCCATTACCTGCTGGATATCGGGAGCGTTTGCTGGGAGGTTGGCAAGGCATAGATCCATTCGCCAGTCGATTGGGCAAGTTTTGCAATAAAAAGATGGCTGCACCCAGATTGTATATGTGTAAATAAATGTCATGTTGTAGATGGCTCTGATAATAGATAGAGGCAGGCAGCCGAAAAGTTGTTTCATGTTTTCACGGTATTGATGTAGCTTCGCGTAGAGGCGTATTCTGTTGGACATGCTTGATACCACAGGGAGCGCAGCCATTTTTTACAAGCTAAAATAGTAGTAGGATGGCCGCAAACAGAGCAAGAATTATGGGCACTGTTCCTGTTATTCCAGAGATGATCGAGAGAATGAAGTCTGGTATTATACCAAAAACAGTTTGAAAGCCTGTGACAAGGCCGGAGGAGACAGTGTTAAAAAACTGTGCCAGAGCTTAAATGTCAGATGTGTTGAAAATTGTGTAACAATTCACAAAGTGTAATTGGAGGTTCGTATTTAAAAGGGAGTGTATTTTACTTGAAGTGTGTGCTATCTGCAGTTGATAAATTACTTTTGGAGAAGTGAGGGACACTTCTGTTTGAAACAAAAGTGTTTTCAGTTTGCTCCATTTAATAAAATCTGTTTTTAAAGTAGGTATTGAAGGCCAAGTTGAACTTTGGGAGTTACTTTGTGTGGGTGGGAATAGAGATTGCCACAGGAAGTTATCCGGTTTGAAACAGTAAGGACATACGGTATGCCAGCTCACATTGCGTAGCAGTCCATGTTAATAAGAAGCAGATAACTGCCGTTAGAAAGCTGTGTGAATGTTGGTCTGATTATGGGAGTTGGCGTGCTTTTAAGAAAGCATGCAAGATTGGGGGCTGTAAGGTTAGAAGCGTCGTGCAGTTGGACATTCTTGCATAGTAATGAATGACTGCCATTGTGGTCTCACTTTTCACCTGTGAGAAAGTTCTGTATCCTCTTTAACACAGCAATATGTAAATAGGAGAAACCACTGCTCGTAAATAAATGTGCTACCTTATATACCGTGGCTAGCCATGTACACACACCAAACATAGCACCTCTGCCACACAATGCAGAATGCAGGGAGAGATGGGAGCAAAGTATGTCGAAGGTGGCAAGTGATTCTTGATTATAAAAGTATACATTGCAAAGTGCTGAGGGGTTGTGCCGGACAGACTTGAGTATGCAGAGCACAGACATGTACATGTCAACATACACTGATGGTCTATTGAGTGAAGTGGAGAGTGGACGCAACCATGATAGTACAGTCAGTAGGGAAGACTATGAAAACATAGCGCATACGTGCCCCCTCCCCCCTCCCAAATCTTTAGCGTAGTGGGATGGCTCGGTGTACGCAAGGCTAGCATAGGGGTATGAATAAAAGGCACGTTTCTCTGGGTGTGTTTCTCTTCCGGATTGGCGAACATGTCGGTCAGGTCTGCGCAGCTTGCACTGCCAGGAGGCTGACGCAGTGAGCAAAGGTGGCTGCGGGAATAATGCTCTCAGCCGGCTGGTACCCAGGATCCGTCATGGCCGCTGCAACGCACATATGCCCCACAGCTCACCTTTTGACACTGCCGTATGTGAAAGAGGGCCAACCACGTGCCGGTGGAAGCTTTTGGGCCGAGGTCTGCGCACTGGGAAGGCTCTTGAGCTCAAAGCTGTCTACTGCGACACAGGCAGACAGCGCCCAGCCTGAGGCCCAGCACCGTGGAGTGCTCTTTATACTACTAACACAGTAGTCCAACAGGTCCCAACAGTGGAAGGGTGTCTTGATCCCACAATGGACGATGTTAGAACTGCATCTGAGAGTGCAAATGAAGGTACTCCCTTCGACCAGGTGTAACCAACTCTAGGTCCCAACTGTGGAATGGTGTCTTGATCCCAAAATGGAAGATGTTAGAACTACATCTGAGAGTGGAGATGAAGGTACTCCCTTCAACCAGGTGCAAGCAACTCTAGGTCCCAACAGTGGAACGGTGTCTTTATCCCAGAATAGACGATGTTAGAACTGCATCTGAGAGTGCAGATGAAGGTATTCCCTTCGACCAGGTGTAACCAACTCTAGGCCCCAACAGTGGAACGGTGTCTTGATCCCACAATGGACGAAGTTAGAGCTACATCTGAGAGTGGAGATGAAGGTACTCCCTTCGACCAGGTGCAAGCAACTCTAGGTCCCAACAGTGGAACAGTGTCTTGATCCCAGAATAGACGATGCCCGATATTACCTGCTGCTTGTTTTTTTTTTTACAGAACTCCCTCTGTTGAGGTGCATCGGACTCTGTGCTTCCGTAGCTAATTGCTGCACATGATCATTGGGCTTGGCTGACTGCAGTTGCTGGAGTACACCGTGGTACAGCAGGTCCGAACAGTGAAATGGGGTCTTGATCCCACAATGTACGATGTTAGAACTGCATCTGAGAGTGGAGATGAAGGTACTCCCTTCGACCAGGTGCAACCAACTCTAGGTCCCAACAGTGGAATGGTGTCTTGATCCCAAAATGGACAATGTCCGATATTACCTGCTGCTTGTTGTTTTTTATTGTTGGTTGACTGCAGTTGGTAAAGTACACCGTGGTACAGCAGGTCGGAACAGTGAAACGGGGTCTTGATTCTGTGATTGAGGATGTCAGAATTTAAAGTCTGTAATGATTTGTGTGTACCCCCTCCAATCAGGTGCAACCAACTCTGTGCTTTCAAATCTAACGGCACGTGGCTGTGAGGCATTAATGACCACTGCCTCTGGCCTACCCTGCAGTCAGCAGGGCTCACAATTCAGATCGAGTGGTGATTGTTTAATTACAGAATCCAGTAGGCAACTAACTACAACGTCTATTGAAATATACACAATAGCCTTTTAGTATACTTGCTTGAAGAACTTTTTCTAGATGACTTATAGGTCTAGTACAATGACCAAATTCTTCTTGGTAGTGGTAAAAAACACTGAATAACAGTCTACACAGGGGACAGCAGAGATCGCAATTCGAATTGTTTTGATTTATTTATTGCAGAGTTTTTTGTAATGTATGTTATTGTATTTTGTGAAGAGGAAGTGAGAAAAAGTATTCATGGATGACTGTGCTCACTACTGCCTTCAATTTACACTGCAGACAGCAGTGTTCACAATTCAGATCGAGTCGCTATTGTAGATGACGCAGTCCTGTAGGAAAAAGACATTGCTCCAGTGCGCTCTGTCCGCACCACACATACGCATTATCACAGGGTCTGCACACGGTTTTTGTTGCTTCGCGTATGACAAACTGGGCAGCTCAAGTCTACGCCACGTGGCTGTGGGCCCTTGCTGACCGCTCTCTGGCCTACACTGCAGGTAGCAGTGTTTACAATTCAGATTGAGTCACTATTGCAGATGAGGCAGTCCTGTAGGCAACAGACATTGTTCCTAATACGCCCCACCCTCAGCATGCATCATTGCTGGCTGTGCGCATGCTGAATGCTTTTGATGTGGCTATCTGAGTGCACTAGACCTGATGGACCCTTTATGATACAATCAATTTGTGTATTATTTCAGATCTACTGCCTGTATCTCAGTATACCAGTACCACAAGTTATGGTTCTTTTACGATAGAATCCTTTCTGTATTATTTCACATCTAGTGTCCCTACCTTACTGCAGCACAAACTATTGACACTTTTATTATTGAATCTCTGTGTGTGATCCAATGATTACTGTTGTAGTTGATGCTAGCAGCAACCATTCCCTGAGGGCTGGTTTACACTCACCCCACATGCATTCAGCACAGACGTCACTGGATATGTGACCTGGTAATAAAAAGGAGTTGAACGCACGTGCCCGTACCCACTTGCACTATATATCTGTGTCCATGTGTTCATTATCTATGCATGATACTGCCCCTGGGCCATACCACATTACATTGGGCTGCGGACAGCGTATGCAACCATGTTACCTCTGGCAGTGGGGAAAACTTCTGTTATGTAGCTTTTAGATGCATGGCTATCACAGGTGGAAGGCTACTTTACAGAGCATGAATATTGATGAAGATTATGGTTGCATGTTGTGTGTAGTGTCAGATATGTGTACATAGCAAAAAGATTTCAAAAAAGCTCTCTAAGCAGAAGAGGAGTCTCTCATCAAACGCTGTAGAGAGAATGACTAAAATGGGTGGGGTCCTCCAACTGTTACAATGGGAAATTTTATGAACCAATCAAATGCTTTTCTTTAAGGTCACATGACAATCGAGCACCGAGCGCGCAAGGAGGCCGCACCGACACGATTTTGAGAAAATATATTTACCATAATATAAGTTTATTACAGTTAGAAACATATAAATGTTTAAAATATTTTAGATTATCGCTTGTTCTCATATACACTTTAAACTTATTTAGATATAGTTTTGAGACAAAAAAAAATGAGGGAATGGCGTACCCGGCACGACACCATATGTCTATGACATAACACAGGGCCTGGCAGCGTGCACTCGTCGCATACGCTACGCGCTGCAGGCACGACCCCATACGTACGTGACGTAAGGCACGGCTTGGTACTGTGTGCCCGTCACATACCAAAGTAGCAGCTGGCACGAGCACATACGTATATGATGTTATGTGGGACGCAGTGCCATGAACCCTTCACATATGAAATGCGCATCCTTTACGAGTTTAGCAATATGGCGGATAGGATTCGCGTGCTGATGGAGCTTAGTACTCTACCGGTACGGGACTTCAGTTTTCTAAAAAAAAAAAAAATAAGATATAGATCGTTTTTTTGAAGATATAAAACATTACATATTTTTTTTAATTAATTTAAAAAAAGGATAATAGAGTTCCAAAATATTACAAAAAAATAGAAAAAATATTGTTTTTGTAAATATTAAAATATGAAATTAACATTTTTAAAACTTTTAAAATTCACTGAAAAAACCATAGGGTTTATAGACGTTATAGTTAGGAAATAGCATTTAAAAAACCTTTGAAATTCACTGAAGAAACTATAGGACCATGTCATAAGTGATGTAATATGTGACGTCATCACCAGTGCATTGCGGGCACGCGAGTTATAGTTAGCTCAACTAACTATAACGGGTGAATTTCTCTGGTTTTATATGAGTCAAATGTCCAACTAACTATAACTAACTATAACGTCCCTGAAATCTATGGTTTTTTCAGTGAATTTCTAAGGTTTTTTTAAATGCGAATTCCTAACTATAACATCTGTAAAACCTATGTTTTTTTCAGTGAATATATATATATATATATATATATATATATATATATATATATATATATATATAAATCTATATATTATCTACTGGAGGTCGCCAGTAGATAGTTATAGTTAGGACCGTGTTTCCATAGGAAATCCGCAACATTCTATTTGGAATAACTTTGGCGCTGGTTGATGAATCCTCGCCAAATTTTCAAAATAGGTGGGGCGTTCCGCTCCGCTCCTACCCTGAAAGTCTCGGGGGGATTTGTCAAGCGGGGGCTGAGAAAAAAGGGGGGTCCCAAAACGCGTTTTCCCATGCAATTTTCCATAGGGACCTTTAGTCCAGGGTACAGCCCAAACGGCTAAACAGAATTACTTGAAATTTGGCAAAGAGGTAGTCCTCAGGTCAGGGATGTGCCTTTTGCAGGTCTGGTGTCAATCTGTTCAGTAGTTCCTGAGAAAATCAAAAGTAAATTCATATATATATGTGGGCGGAGCCTAACCACACATCTCATCCTGAGATCTGATTGGCTGTCAGCACTTCATCCAAGAAGTGTTGGCAGCCATCTTGGGACCAATATACATGATAGCACCTCATTAAAAAGCATTGCAGTTAATAGAAGGTTTTAAGACTTTAGTTACATTATAAATCATTTGTTGATGGTACCATACTCATTTTAGGAATTGTGGTATGTTCTAAGGTGATTTCACCATGTGAAAAAGCCTTCTGCTGGGATATCATGATTGAGCGAAAGATATTTTCTCATGCTTTTCCCACAGAGGTTTGGAAGGTGATCTATAAGCTAAACTGAGAGCTTATTTTCTGTAAATTCACATTATCTTTCTCGGTCATGTGAGAATGAAGTCTGACATTCTCAGTAAAACATGTACATCCAACAAGGGCAGAGACTGTCAGTTGATTCCTTTGTGTTCTACTGCAGCTTCCCAGAGTGTTCCAAAGAACAACTAGAGCGCTAACAGTCCTACTTATGATAAACGTATGGCACACCTGAAGCCATCTTGCTTGGATTAAAGTGGTAACTCTTAAAACATTTAATTTAAAAAGGAACAAAATGAGGGGGTTCATTTTTCCATAAAAAGTATGATTAGTGCTGCAGAAAGAAAAATTAGGGCACATTTTGAGTGACTTCTCAAATCCTCTTCTATTTCATTAAAAAATTCTGACATGCAGACTAAAACATGCACTTTCAATACCAGCAGCAGTTTTCCCTGGTGAGCAGTAGCTTTACTACAGTGATGTAATGAGCAAAAAGAGTGCTAACATTCTGAATTTATGGCAAATGTGTGACACATCTGAATGCCTTCTTGATGGAATCAAAGTAAAAAACTGAAAGTATTTCCTACTGAGGAGACTGCAGTAAATGAGGAAATTAGGAAACTTCATAACAAATAAGTCTCCCAAGATGGCAACCAGACACAAAAGAGCCCAAATGTAGCCCAAATATCACCCAGATGTAGCCCAAGTATAGCCGAATGACAGAATGTCCCAGAGTGTTCTTAAAAACAACTAGAGCGCTTACTGTCTTCATTATGACAAAAGTATGGCACACCTGAAGCCATCTTGATTGGAATAAACTGGTAACACTTAAAACATTTAATTTAAAAAGGAACACAATGAGGGGGTTCATTTTGCCATAGAAATTATGATTAATGCTGAAGAAACGAAATAAGGGCACATTTTGACTTCTCAAATCCTCTTCTATTTCAGGCTGAAACATGCACTTTTAATACCAGCAGCAGTTTTCCCTGGTGAGCAGTAGTTTTACTACAGTCATCTAATGAGCAACTAGAGTGCTAACATTCAGAATTTATGGCAAATGTGTGACATATCTGAATACCTTCATGATGGAATCAAAGTAAAAAACTGAAAGCATTTCCTACTGAGGAGACTGCAGTACATGAGGAAATTAGGAAACTTCATAACAAATAAATCTCCCAAGATGGCCACTGGAGACAAAAGAGCCCAAATGTAGCCCAAAATCACCCAGATGTAGCCCAAATATAGCCCAATGACAGAAGTGTGCAAAACACTTATTATTTTGTGTTTTTGCAGTGTTATATAGTGCAGACTTGTCAGGTATTGGAGTGCTTTACATGAGCATTGGTTACATCACACAAGAACAAATTCATTTTGGTTGTAGACAAGGGGAGACTAAGTGATTTGACCAGAATCACAGAATGTCGAGCTGAAGCAGACACTCCAACCTGGTTCCCCAGTTGCAAAGTCTGCAGTTCTGGAAGTAACACCACATCCTCTCCCCTAAGTGCAACATTTAATCAAGTGGTCAACTGGATAAAAAAACATAAAGATAACAAATAATTTAAAAGTGCTTTGTCGCTATTTGAAAACTCAGAAAATATGTCCTTATTTTAGTCTTTTAGAGCACTAACCATAATTTTGATGCCAATAAGACCCTCTCATATATGTAATTTCTAAAGGAAATGCTCTAGGTATTACAGTTTTGATTACATCAAGATGACTTCAGGCGTTCCACACTTTTGTAATAAATATAGAATGTTAGCAATCTAGTTGTTCATACTGTTGAGAGGAAGAGGCCAGGGGCACGGACTCTGAAAATTGAAGGCAGGTAGGAGGGTGCAAAGGCAACAATTTAACCACACTGAGCAGGCAGGAAGGGCCGTGGCAGCACAACAGACTATGGAGGGCAGTCGAAAGGGGGGCAGGGGCAACAAACCAACAATACAGGACTTGCAAGAGAGGCTGTGGCAATGTAATAGACCATTGTGGGCAGAAGGAAGAGGCAATGGTAGTACAACCATACATACAAGCCAGGAAACGTCCAATCTTTTTTAGCTCAAATGGGCTTTATTTGATCTGTCTCCTGTCTACAATCTCCTCTTTTTCAATGTAACTCAAAGGGGAAAATCAATACCCCAGTTTTTTTTCAAAATCTCCCTCTTGCCAAGTTCAAAATGTTCGCAAGTATGGTACATTGGATCATGGAAGGAAATGGGGTAGGGACATGGACTTGGATAACAGAGGACAGGAGGGGCATGGAGAGGTGCACCAAACTGACCCTGCAGGGCAGGCATCAGGGTTTGTAGCAGCACAATACACCACACAGGGCATGCGGGACGGGAGTGCAGCACAACAATCCATAGAAAGCAAGAGGGAGGGGACAGGACCATGCACATGGACAACAGAGAACAGAGGGGCAAGAGGCAATGGTAGCTAGCTGACCATAATGGACAGACAGGAGAGAAAGCTGCAGCATACCAGACCATAAAGGGCAGGAGGGACGGATCAGGGGCATTACAATGGAACAGACAAGCCAGGAGGGAGGGAGTAGGGGTCTGCACATGTAAACAGAGGGCTGGGGGCAAGGGGGCAGGGCAGGAGCAGCAAGATAGCCATGGAGGTCAGGCAGGATGGGCACTAGAAGCAAGACACACCATGAAGAGCAACAGTGAGACTGTGATGGCATACACACAGACCATGGAGGGAAGGTGGGAGGGGGTCAGGGGCAGCTAACTGACCACACAGGGAAGGTGGGAGGGGCCATGGCAGCACAGAAGACCATGCATGGCAAGTGGGAGGGTTAGTGGCAGCACAATGGCTATGATGGGCAAGAAGGAGGGTGCAGGGGCATGCACAAAGGACGATGGAGGATAGAAGGGAGGGTCAGGACCTGTGCACAGACAAGAAAGTTCAGGGGAAGGGGCCTCACAACAGACCGCACGGGGCAGGCAGGAGGAGCAGTTGCAGCACAACAGACCAGGAAGGGCAGAAGGGTGTGGCAGTACAATGGACCATGTAGGACAGGAGGAAGAGGATAGGGGCATGGCATGTGGACAGGCAGGGTGGAGGTGGCAGGGACAGGTTACAGTCATCTGACAATGCTTGGCAGGTGGGAGGGGAGTGGCAGCTCAAAGAACACTCAGAGTAGATAGGAGTGGCATGTCCATGGAACATGGTGGGCAAAAAGGATGGAGCAGGGGCATGCACAAAGACATCGGAGGGCAGGGGGAAGGAGAATAGGGGCAGCAAGCTAAGCACAGAGTTTAAGCAGGATGTCAATGATGGGGCATAGAATTGGGCAATGGAGGGCAGGAGGAGTGGACTGGTACATCATACTAAATTGAGGGCAGTGGCAGCACATCAGACCATGCATGGCAGGAGGGAGGAGGCTAGTCCATGGATTCAGACAACAGAGGATAGGGAGGAGGTGGATGGGGCAGCAAGCTAACTGTTCAGAGAAGGCGGGTATTAGGAACTTTATTGTTTTTAAAACGTGTGTCTGTGAGAACTACTTAAAATATGAACAAGTATGCAGCATAATTTCACTTTTATTCAGGAAGAAGAGGACGTTTGTGACTGTGACTCCGGGCTCACTTGGCAGAAACACCCCCTGACCCTCCACCTCCTATCGCAAAATGTAATGCCTGTGAAAAGGGTAGGTGAACACAGTGTTATATAGAACATAGTCCTGAGAGCACGAATGAAAATGAAAACTAGATATAGTGTATGGTATAAACTATGCACCAAAAAGTGTGATATAAGATGAACCGGGTGTGAAATATAATATGCAATACATTGTGCGCAATGACAGATTCATTGGAGAGTGCGAGATAGCACAGGCACTAGCGCGTGCTATGTGATATGCGCCTTGGAGTGTAATATGCACAGGGCAGTGTTGTGTAACCTAACTAGTCTCTAAAGTTGTAATATAAAATATGTGCTGGGGAGTGTAACGTTGCATATGCACTGTGACAAAGATATGGATCCCAGATTGTAATATGTATGGCATAGCACTGTGCGTTATAACATAGGCATCGAGGAAGGCACGTTAGATGGGGCAATATAACCCGTGCAAAGACAAGTGTGGCCTGACATATTCACGGGGTGGTGTTACAGTGCACATGGGCTAGAGAGTGTCATAGCATATGCACTAGCTGGTGGAATACAACACAGAGGTGTGAGGCAATCGGCGGGCACTGGTGGGTGTAACACAGCATTGGGCTCTGCCAGGAGCGCGCTGTGACTCTCAAGTGATGTTCGTCCCCTTTCCAGAGAGTAAAATAAAAAGTATTACACATCCGGCAGTGGATGTGTGTTTTATTAACCGTGAGGGGGGTTTCTTGCATAGTTTTGGTCGAATTTTTGTCGAATCCCCTTTGAATGGCTTGGTGTGCATTTGTATTAAATGTGCCCTTCAATAGCTACCCATATTTGTATAAATAAACCACAAGGGTGTCTACCGGGATTAGGCACGGTAGGGCATCAGACATGTCAGAGCTTCACTAGTGGTGTAAATACATTCCACGTGGATTCATTGTATGCATAGTCGCCTTTTAATGAATATCGCGCAAATCGTCATGTTGATAGGTACGTACGGTTTGTCCAGCATGTCCTAGGTGTGTCTATAAATATATATTTTTTGAAAATAATAAAAAACAGTGGCCGGTCCTGGGGATTGGGGTCAAAAAAATATAATTAGGAGACAGGCCCTGGGGGATGGGGTCATCAGGGCCAATAAATTAGAATAAGAAGGGGAACCACACAGCCCCCCTTCTTAAAAAATTTAAAAAAATAAAAGACTGGCATCGTGCCGGAGGCCACGCCCCCTCCTTGCAGCACTCTGCAAACGCCCCCCCTTTGGCGAGTTGTAAGTTGGGGAATTAATTCCTCTTCAATACTGAGGGTCCCTGAGGGCCAACTAGCCCAACAGGCATCTCCAGTATGCGCCAGGGAGCTGCGCTGCAGACAGGTGTTCTGAGGCCAAGCCCCTTTTTACAACTCTCTGCAACGCAGCTCTGTGGCGCTTACTGGAGGTACCTAGTGGTCTAGTTTGACCCTAGGGACCCTTAGGATTCAAGGGGACTTAATCTCTCAACTTAGAACAGCCATAGGGCGCGTTTACACAGTGATGAAGGGAGGGGACGGGGCCTGAGGTGACGTGTGCAAACACGCACTATGGCACATTTTAAATTGGGGATATAATTTCCCTTCAATACTGAGGGCCCCTGGGGGCTAACTAGCCCACCAGGTGCTTCCAGTAAGCGCCACTGAGCTGTGTTGCAGAGAGGTGGTCCAGGCCGCGCCACTTTTTACACCTCTCTGCAACGCAGTTCTGTGGCGCATACTGGAGGTACCTAGTGGGCTAGTTGGACCCTCAGGATTCAAATTAACTTAATCTCCCAACTAAAAACGGCCACAGGGCGTGTTTACACAATGGTGAAGGGAGGGGACGGGGCCTCAGTTAACGTGTGCAAACAAGCCCTGTGGTGTGTTTTAAGTTGGGGAAATAATTCCCCTTCAATCCTGAGGGCCCCTGGGGGCTAACTAGCCCACCAGGTGCTTCCAGTAAGCGCCACTGAGCTGCGTTGCAGAGAGGTGGTCTAGGCCGTGCCACTTTTTACACCTCTCTGCAACGCAGCTCTGTGGTGCATACTGGATGTACCTAGTGGGCTAGTTGGACCCTAGGGACCCTCAGGATTCAAATGAACTTAATCTCCCAACTAAAAACGGACACAGGGCGTGTTTACACAGTGGTGAAGGGAGGGGACGGGGCCTGAGTTAACGTGTGCAAAAACGCCCTGTAGCCTGTTTTAAGAGGTAGTTTTAATCCCCTGCCCTATTATATACTAGGGGCTTACAGAGGAGGTCATGCTAATCACAGGGGGACCCCAACGCATAATGTTCCCTAGTGTATGTAGGTGTTTTCACTGTATTCTAAGTGTCTTTTAACATAGCACTGGCTCTAGGACTGGTTAGTCAGACTCAGTTACAACCAGTATCCGTCTGAAAAAGTTGAGGGTACAGGATGATTTTGCAACAAGGCTTCTTTCTGCTCTTCTGTGAGCGGGTGGGAAGAATAACGCAACACACGACGTCTAGTTAGCGAAGGTTTTATTCTCAAGGGGAATTTAGTGCTCTTGGTATCCAGTTTGGGTTCCCACACTGTCCCTAAAGGGGCCTTAGTCAGTCTCTGTATCGCTCGTTCCTGGCCTCAGGGGACTTCTCCAACCGCTCCTCTCTTGGGCAGGATATGTTCTTGTTCCGTGGTCTTTCGAGAACTCCCAGCGGCAGCCGCCCCAAAACAGGGAGAAACAAAGAACAGAGGCTTGGGTCAGTATGACGCTCAGGGTGAAATCCTGTCAAAGGGCCCGGGGAGGTGAAGGAGAGACTCCGGTGCTCGGGTGAATTTAAACATAACAACACTCAACTCGGCCGGTGTGAAAAGGGGAGGTAGTGCAAGTGAGGGGGGGGGAATTTAGAGACAGGCGAGGCGGCAAGAAGCCCAGGGGTTATTTTGTAACCTTCTCCCGCCTCCCGACCCAGCCCGTGAAACGTTCACGTACCTGGGTCAGCCACGCTCCTCCCTGGGCGCGGCGTGGCGATGCGTAGGTGCGGAGTCCTCCTGTCTCTGACTTATCCTCCTTCGACGGCGTCCCTCTCGACTCCTCGCTCCTCTCGTCTCTGTATATCCGCTCCGCTGCTCCACTCGCTTCCTCTTCTCCCGCTCCGGTGTAGCCACACACCACGACCCGTTCTTCCTCCGTCTTTATTGGGTATGCAAGTTCCTCGTCATCAAAGGGGGCGTGGTTACCAGAGGGAGATCCCCAGTTAAAGGGGAAGACGTCCGTAGGGGTTTCCTCCGATGTTGTTGACGTCCAGTCGTTTCCCTGTGAATTACAAAAGACACTGTCCGTGATGTCTCGTGCCTCCCACCAGTCGGCCCTTTGTATACTGTCGTAGCGGCTCTCCTCGTGACATCTTCTTTTTGTTCTTTCTGCACGTTATCCTTCTTCCTGCACTTTTCTTCGTCTTTAAGGACTTCTGTTGCTTCTTTCTGCACTTCTTTTTTTTCTTTCTGTGCATTTTTTCTTCTTTCTTCAAATGTCCTATCTTTGATAGGCATAGTTAGAAATTAGCATTTAAAAAACCTTTGAAATTCACAGAAAAAACCATAGGTTTCAGGCACGTTATAGTTAGGAATTAGCATTTAAAAAACCTCAGAAATTCACGGAAAAAACCATAGGTTTCAGGGGTGTTATAGTTAGCTGGACTTTTCACTTGTACAAAACCATTGAAATTCCCCCGTTATAGTTAGTTCAGCTAACTATAACTCGCGCGCCCACAATGCACTGCTGATGACATCACATATTACATTACTCATGACATGGTCAGTGACATCACTCATGACATCACTGATGACATCTCAAATGACATCACTGATGACATCACTGATGACATCATCCTTGTGATAGAGTGGCAGACCTCCTCTCACCCTAATATAACCTTTGATACACACATTCAAAAATAGAGACTAAAATGTTTAAAACAATGGACATACCAATACCAGTTACAACAACCTCTTCAGTAAATCTAAGATCCACATACACATCCACTAATTCACCAACAGTCCTATACAGTCACTCATACATGTACTCACTCATCATATGTACTCATACACCTATACATCCTGTTACACAATGCCACTCATCCATAGAGTTACTCACACACATAGTCACTCATGCTAATAAAGAATCAAACATACATTTACGTGCATATACAGTTATACACACACCACCACACTTACTTCAACGGAAACTTACACATACTTAGTCTTTTAAACAATCACTTATAGAAACACATACTTATTCCTACAGGAATTCTTTCAATCTCTCACTCTCACATATACTCACTTATATACACCAATAGTCACATATACTAGTTTAAAACATATGTAGTTACTCATAAAGACACTATTGAGACAGTCATTCACTCACTAACACACCCATACACACACTCATCCACCCATACAGTCCTGCACACATGCTGTCTTCAACACATACAAACAGTGAGTCACTCATTCATGCACCTATGGACTACGTAATACCCCCCACCGAACCATGCAGACACTCAGACTGATACTCAAAAAACCAACTAATAACCTATATAGACACCCATGTAGCTACTCACCAACCCATGCAGCCACTTATACACAAAGTGAGAGACTGATACAGATATTTACATATTTAAACATTACTCACTAAGCCATGTATTCACTATGATACACTTAATCAGTCAGTTACACAATCAATTTTTCAAAAACAAATCATCCATTTAGACACTTATATACCCATTTATTCTTCAATCGACCTTGAGATATACATATATAAAACATATTTAATTTTCAGAAAAACACACATTCACTGGATGATGTCATCAGTGATGTCATCAGTGATGTCATTTGAGATGTCATCAGTGATGTCATGAGTGATGTCACTGACCATGTCATGAGTGATGTAATATGTGACGTCATCAGCAGTGCATTGCGGGCGCGCGAGTTATAGTTAGCTGAACTAACTATAACGGGGGAATTTCAATGGTTTTGTACAAGTGAAAAGTCCAGCTAACTATAACACCCCTGAAACCTATGATTTTTTCAGTGAATATAGATATATAGATATGTATATATCTATATATCTATATCTATATATATATTCACTGACAAAACCATAGGTTTCAGGGGCGTTATAGTTAGCTGGACTTTTCACTCGTACAAAACCATTGAAATTCCCCTGTTATAGTTGTTTCATGTTTTCACGGTATTGATGTAGCTTCGCGTAGAGGCGTATTCTGTTGGACATGCTTGTTACCACAGGGAGCGCAGCCATTTTTTACAAGCTAAAATAGTAGTAGGATGGCCGCAAACAGAGCAAGAATTATGGGCACTGTTCCTGTTATTCCAGAGATGATCGAAAGAATGAAATCTGGTATTATACCAAAAACAGTTTGAAAGCCTGTGACAAGGCCGGAGCAGACAGTGTTAAAAAACTGTGCCAGAGCTTAAATGTCAGATGTGTTGAAAATTGTGTGACAATTCACAAAGTGTAATTGGAGGTTCGTATTTAAAAGGGAGTGTATTTTACATGAAGTTTGTGCTATCTGCAGTTGATAAATTACTTTTGGAGAAGTGAGGGACACTTCTGTTTGAAACAAAAGTGTTTTCAGTTTGCGCCATTTAATAAAATCTATTTTAAAGTAGGTATTGAAGGCCAAGTTGAACTTTGGGAGTTACTTTGTGTAGGTGGGAATAGAGATTGCCACAGGAAGTTATCCGGTTTGAAACAGTAAGGACATACGGTATGCCAGCTCACATTGCGTAGCAGTCCATGTTAATAAGAAGCAGATAACTGCTGTTAGAAAGCTGTGTGAATGTTGGTCTGATTATGGGAGTTGGCATGCTTTTAAGAAAGCACGCAAGATTGGGGGCTGTAAGGTTAGAAGCGTCGTGCAGTTGGACATTCTTGCATAGTAATGAATGACTGCCATTGTGGTCTCACTTTTCACCTGTGAGAAAGTTCTGTATCCTCTTTAACACAGCAATATGTAAATAGGAGAAACCACTGCTCGTAAATAAATGCGCTACCTTATATACCGTGGCTAGCCATGTACACACACCAAACATAGCACCTCTGCCACACAATGCAGAATGCAGGGAGAGATGGGAGCAAAGTATGTCGAAGGTGGCAAGTGATTCTCGATTATGAAAGTATACATTGCAAAGTGTTGAGGGGTTGTGCCGGACAGACTTGAGTATGCAGAGCACAGACATGTACATTTCAACATACACTGATGGTCTATTGAGTGAAGTGGACAGTGGACGCAACCATGATAGTACAGTCAGTGGGGAAGACTATGAAAACATAGCGCGTACGTGCCCCCTCTCCCCTCCCAAATCTTTAGCGCAGTGGGATGGCTCGGTTTACGCAAGGCTAGCATAGGGGTATGAATAAAAGGCACGTTTCTCTGGGTGTGTTTCTCTTCCGGAATGGCGAACATGTCTGTCAGGTCTGCGCAGCTTGCACTGCCACGAGGCTGACGCAGTGAGCAAAGGTGGCTGCGGGAATAATGCTCTCATCCGGCTGGTACCCAGAAACCGTCATGGCCGCTGCAACACACATATGCCCCACAGTTCACCTTTTGACACTGCCGTATGTGAAAGAGGGCCAACCACATGCCGGCGGAAGCTTTTGGGCCGAGGTCTGTGCACTGGGAAGGCTCTTGAGCTCAATGCTGTCTACTGCGACACAGGCAGATAGCGCCCAGCCTGAGGCCCAGCACCGTGGAGTGCTCTTTATACTACTAACACAGTAGTCCAACAGGTCCCAACAGTGGAAGGGTGTCTTGATCCCACAATGGACGATGTTAGAACTGCATCTGAGAGTGCAGATGAAGGTACTCCCTTCGACCAGGTGTAACCAACTCTAGGTCCCAACTGTGGAATGGTGTCTTGATCCCACAATGGAAGATGTTAGAACTACATCTGAGAGTGGAGATGAAGGTACTCCCTTCAACCAGGTGCAAACAACTCTAGGTCCGAACAGTGGAACGGTGTCTTGATCCCAGAATAGACGATGATAGAACTGCATCTGAGAGTGCAGATGAAGGTATTCCCTTCGACCAGGTGTAACCAACTCTAGGTCCCAAAAGTGGAACAGTGTCTTGATCCCAGAATGGACGATTCCCGATATTACCTGCTGCTTGTTGTTTTTTACAGAACTTCCTCTGTTGAGGTGCATCGGACTCTGTGCTTCCGTAGCTAATTGCTGCACATGATCATTGGGCTTGGCTGACTGCAGTTGCTGGAGTACACCGTGGTACAGCAGGTCCGAACAGTGAAATGGGGTCTTGATCCCACAATGTACGATGTTAGAACTGCATCTGAGAGTGGAGATGAAGGTACTCCCTTCGACCAGGTGCAACCAGCTCTAGGTCCCAACAGTGGAACGGTGTCTTGATCCCAAAATGGACAATGTCCGATATTACCTGCTGCTTGTTGTTTTTTATTGTTGGTTGACTGCAGTTGGTAAAGTACACTGTGGTACAGCAGGTCGGAACAGTGAAAGACGGGGTCTTGATTCTGTGATTGAGGATGTCAGAAGTTAAAGTCTGTGATGATTTGTGTGTACCCCCTCCAATCAGGTGCAACCGACTCTGTGCTTTCGAATCTAACGGCACGTGGCTGTGAGGCGTTAATGACCACTGCCTCTGGCCTACACTGCAGTCAGCAGGGCTCACAATTCAGATCGAGTGGTGATTGTTTAATTACAGAATCCAGTAGGCAACTAACTACAACGTCTATTGAAATATACACAATAGCCTTTTAGTATACTTGCTTGAAGAACTTTTTCTAGATGACTTATAGGTCTAGTACAATGACCAAATTCTTCTTGGTAGCGGTAAAGAACACTGAATAACAGTGTACACAGTGGACAGCAGAGATCGCAATTCGAATTGTTTTGATTTATTTATTGCAGAGTTTTTTGTAATTTCTGTTGTTGTATTTTGTTAAGAGGAAGTGAGAAAAAGTATTCATGGATGACTGTGCTCACTACTGCCTTCAATTTACACTGCAGACAGCAGTGTTCACAATTCAGATCGAGTCGCTATTGTAGATGATGCAGTCCTGTAGGAAAAAGACATTGCTCCAGTGCGCTCTGTCTGCACCACACATACGCATTATCACAGGGTCCGCACACGGTTTTTGTTGCTTCGCGTATGACAAACTGGGCAGCTCAAGTCTACGCCACGTGGGTGTGGGCCCTTGCTGACCGCTCTCTGGCCTACACTGCAGGTAGCAGTGTTTACAATTCAGATTGAGTCACTATTGCAGATGAGGCAGTCCTGTAGGCAACAGACATTGTTCCTAGTACGCCCCACCCTCAGCATGCATCATTGCTGGCTGTGCGCATGCTGAATGCTTTTGATGTGGCTATCTGAGTGCACTAGACCTGATGGACCCTTTATGATACAATCAATTTGTGTATTATTTCAGATCTACTGCCTGTATCTCAGTATACCAGTACCACAAGTTATGGTTCTTTTACGATAGAATCCTTTCTGTATTATTTCACATCTAGTGTCCCTACCTTACTGCAGCACAAACTATTGACACTTTTATTATTGAATCTCTGTGTGTGATCCAATGATTACTGTTGTAGTTGATGCTAGCAGCAACCATTCCCTGAGGGCTGGTTTACACTCACCCCACATGCATTCAGCACAGACGTCACTGGATATGTGACCTGGTAATAAAAAGGAGTTGAACGCACGTGCCCGTACCCACTTGCACTATATATCTGTGTCCATGTGTTCATTATCTATGCATGATACTGCCCCTGGGCCATACCACATTACATTGAGCTGCGGACAGCGTATGCAACCATGTTACCTCTGGCAGTGGGGAAAACTTCTGTTATGTAGCTTTTAGATGCATGGCTATCACAGGTGGAAGGCTACTTTACAGAACATGAATATTGATGAAGATGATGGTTGCATGTTGTGTGTAGTGTCAGATATGTGCACATAGCAAAAAGATTTCAAAAAAGCTCTCTAAGCAGAAGAGGAGTCTCTCATCAAACGCTGTAGAGAGAATGACTAAAATGGGTGGGGTCCTCCAACTGTTACAATGGGAAATGTTATGAACCAATCAAATGCTTTTCTTTAAGGTCACATGACAGTCGCTCACCGAGTGCGCAAGGAGGCCGCACCGACGCGATTTTGAGAAAATATATTTACCATAATATAAGTTTATTACAGTTAGAAATATATAAATGTTTAAAATATTTTAGATTATCGCTTGTTCTCATATACACTTTAAACTTATTTAGATATAGTTTTGAGACAAAAAAAATGAGGGAATGGCGTACCCGGCGCGACACCATATGTCTATGACATAACACAGGGCCTGGCAGCGTGCACTCGTCGCATACGCTACGCGCTGCGGGCACGACCCCATACGTACATGACGTAAGGCATGGCTTGGTACTGTGTGCCCGTCGCATACCAAAGTAGCAGCTGGCGCGAGCACATACGTATATGATGTTATGTGGGACGCAGTGCCACGAACCCTTCAGATATGAAATGCGCATCCTTTACGAGTTTAGCAATATGGATTCGCGTGCTGATGGAGCTTTGTACACTACCGGTACGGGACTTCAGTTTTCTAAAAAAAAAAAAAATAAGATATAGATCGTTTTTTTGAAGATATAAAACATTACTTTTTTAAATTAATTTAAAAAAAGGATAATAGAGTTCCAAAATATTACAAAAAAATATTGTTTTTATAAATATTAAAATATGAAATTAACATTTTAAAAACTTTTGAAATTCACTGAAAAAACCATAGGTTTTATAGACGTTATAGTTAGGAAATAGCATTTTAAAAACCTTTGAAATTCACTGAAGAAACCATAGGACCATGTCATAAGTGATGTAATATGTGACGTCATCACCAGTGCATTGCGGGCACGCGAGTTAAAGTTAGCTCAACTAACTATAACGGGTGAATTTCTCTGATTTTATATGAGTCAAATGTCCAACTAACTATAACTAACTATAACGTCCCTGAAACCTATGGTTTTTTCAGTGAATTTCTAAGGTTTTTTTAAATGCGAATTCCTAACTATAACATCTGTAAAACCTATGTTTTTTTCAGTGAATATATATATATATATATATATATATCTACATATCTATATATAAAGATATATAGATATGTATATATCTATATATCTATATCTATATATATATAGTCACTGAAAAAACCATAAGTTTCAGGGGCGTTATAGTTAGCTGGACTTTTCACTCGCACAAAACCATTGAAATTCCCCTGTTATAGTTAGTTCAGCTAACTATAACTCGCACGCCCGCAATGCACTGCTGATGACGTCACATATTAAATCACTCATGACATGGTCAGTGACATCACTCATGACATCACTGATGACATCTCAAATGACATCACTGATGACATCATCCTTGTGATAGAGTGGCAGACCTCCTCTCCCCCTAATATAAC
Organism: Triturus cristatus; assembly: GCF_964204655.1. Classification (NCBI taxonomy): domain Eukaryota; kingdom Metazoa; phylum Chordata; class Amphibia; order Caudata; family Salamandridae; genus Triturus; species Triturus cristatus. The sequence goes on from NC_140593.1 coordinate 203,391,918, forward strand.
CTTTGATACACACATTCAAAAATAAAAAATAAAAATTTCAAAACAATGGACATACCAATATCAGTTACAACAACCTATTCAGTAATTCTAAGATCCACATACACATCCACTCATTCACCAACAGTCCAATACAGTCACTCATACATGTACTTACTCATCATATGGATCTCAGGATAGGAGCGGACCAAATTTCGTGAAGATTCATCAATCGACGCCAACGTTATTCCAAATAGAATGTTGCGGATTTCCTATGGAAAATAGGTCCTAACTATAACTACCTACTGGCGACTGCAAGTAGGTAATAGATATATAGATATATATATATATATATATATATAAAACAGCCATACAAATTATGCCATTTATCTAGGCCTGGGTAGTAAATTCCGTTCCGCTCGTGGAATTTGGGTAATTTTGTGTTCCGCGGAGAACGCGGAATGGCCTAAAATTCGCGATCCGCGGCTTAGTGGAATTTGCTTGTTCGCGCTTTCAAAATGCGCATGCGTGAGATATTTCCCCCGAGCACATAAACAGCATTCACAAACAGGAAAAAAGTAGGCGAACGGGCAGAAGAAGCAATTCCGCGTGTTCGCGGAACTCTGCATGCTCGCGGAGATTTTTTACTGTTTCGCGGAGCTTTGCGTAGCGCGACTACGCAAATTCCACCCACCCCTACATATATCACATATGTTGAGTCAAAAGAATCATAAAATAGTCACTTCTCTGGGAAAAACCGTACAACTGGTCATCAGAATTATATAAGAATGACCATCAATAAAATATACAATAAAAGTAGTAAAATCCTATATACTATAATTTATAAACTTTAAGTTCACATAAACCACCATTCCTCCGATTTCAGGGGTCACACAACCTGTTAATACCATTGTATACAGTCAATTATCGTTTCCCCTATGTGCTCTTTTCCTAATACCACACATTTGGCCCAGAAATCTAGCCACTAGCATGCAAACAGAGGCCTAACATCGGACTTCAGAATACGCAAAGCTTCCTTATGATTATCATCCTTGGCATTGCATATACATACATACATATTACCTACTGTGGTTGCCAGTAGGTACTTATAGTTAGGACCATGTTTTCATAGGAAAAAAATTTTGGGACTATATCTTTGCAGCTGTCCCATAAATCTTCATGAAATTTTCCTAAAAAAGTGCTCAGGTGATTCTTGTTGTACATGGAAAGTTTTGAGGAGATTAGTGAAGGGCGAGCTGAGAAAAATGGGGTTGAAAAAAGGGTGCGTTTGCTGCGTTAAAGCCCATAGGAACCTGTCATCATAACTACAGCATACACCACTGAATGGAATTACACCAAATTTGGCAATTTTTGAGAAATTTAGGAAGAAATAGTTAGTGATATCTCTGGCCACCAATATTTCATGGTGATTCATGATTAATTGTGACAGCACGCACCAATAGGAATGCTGTGAATGGCTGGACGCAACATGAACAGAAAGTTGCAGCCATCATTTTATCGATCGGAAGCGGTTCCCGGGGCGCAAAATTTCTGTGAAAGCTAACATCAGGGGTCAGGATGAAGGTACTCTGACCCCATGTTTGATAAATGGGAGTGGCAGTGACAAAAGTTATATGTCCAAAGTAGATTTTAATAATCACACGCGATAATCGTGATAACGACACAACCGCCTGCACAACACCCATGTCCAGTCACGGAGACACCGCTACTATCATGGTGACATCACAAAGATTGGTGAAAATATCAAAGAAAAAGTATCTATATCGATACACACACCCTTGCTGGTCACAGTCACAGACTCATACACCCACTCAAATATCCACTCAGACACAGACTCATGTACCTACTCAAATATCCACTCAGACACTGATACTCCCACTCACACCCCCACTCATACACCCATGCACCCACTCAAAAATGTACTCAGAGACACATGTGCGTACTCACATAAGCACTCAGAGTATCATGCACCCAATCATAGATGCACTCAGAGACTCATACACTCACTCACAGACACACTGAGAGACTTATGCTTCCACTCACACACTGACTGAGAGATTGATGCATCCACTCTCAGACCCACTCAGAGAATCATGTACCCCGTCGCAGACCTACTCAGAGTCATGTATTGACTCACAGACCCACTGTGAGACGTATGCGTCCACTCCCACAACCACTGATAGACTGATGCCCACACTCACATACTCACTCAGAGACTCTTGCAGCCAGTCGCAGGCCCACTCAGACACTCATGCACCAACTCACAGACCTAATGAGAGACATATGCTTCCACTCACACACCAACTGATAGATTGATGCATCTACTCACAGACCCGCTCAAGCACTTATGCACCCACTCATAGATCCAGTCACAAACTCATACATCTACTCACATACCCAGTCCGACAGTCATACACCCATTCACATTCCAACTCAGACACTAATACACCCACTCACATACCCACTCAGACACTCTTGCACCTAGGCAGAGACTCACTGAGAAATGTATGCGCCTACTTGCATATGTACTCAAAGACTCATATACCCTCTCACAGACCTACTCATAAACACATGGGCCGACTCACATACCCACTTAAAGACTCATACATCCACTCACATATCATCTCAGACACTCATACACACACTCTTGAACCCACTCAGACACTGCTGCACCCACTCATATACTTAGTTAGAGAATCATGTGTCTACTCATATACACAAAGACTTATACACCCTGTGAGAGACTGACTCAGCGACTCATGTGCCCACTTACATAACCACTCAGGGACTATTACAGCCACTCACAGACCCACTCAAACACTCATGCACCCATTCATACACCTACTTACAGATGTATGCACCCACTGACAGACCCAGTGAAAGACTCATAAACCCATTCACAGACCCACTCAGACATTTAAGGACTCAGTCATAGATCTAATCACACACTCATGTACTCACTAACATACCCACTCAGGCACTTATAAACCCATTTACATAAACACTCAGACACTCATACATGCACTCACATACCCACTCAAAGACTCATGAGTCTACTCATATACCTATTTACAGACGTGTATACTCACTCCGAGACTCATGCACCCACTCACATAACCCAGTGAATCATTAATACACACTGTTATTGAGCTATTGAGAGACTGATAAATGTTTTATAGAGTAATTTAGATAGGGATGTATCTAGTGTGATAGTTAGAATTATATAGTTCAAAATTTTGAATGTGGTGGTGGAAATTGAATTCCTGTTTTTGCACTGCGTTTTCGTGACATATTCGCGATGGTTGTGGTTACCGGTGTCATTGCGATTCTTAATGTCACAGCGAAAACAGAAAATAGGTTTTAGAGCTGATTGTTATAGAATCTCACTAGACAAATATGACTTTAAACCGTACAGTAATAACCCCATTACGTGTAAAATACCACAATATGTGTGCATTTATGTGTTTTACACTTTATAAAAAAGGATCAATCATCGCAGTTCACTGCGTCGTCGTGACACCCTGAATAACCCCGAAAACAGAAAATAGGTTTTCAAGATGGTTTTTAAAGAAACTTACAACACAAACATGAGTTTAAACATGTTTGTTAAAGAACCATGTATATAGTTATATGTGTAGTGCAATGTCTGGACAGGATTTTTTAAATCTTTTTTGCATGTGCTGTTTCCCAATTTTGAGACTTATTTGCGGCCATCGTGATGTCGTCACAAAGATTCCCAAAAATGAAAAAAGAGGGTCTTTATCAAAAGAATTAACAATATTATAGGTACTAGGGCGGCACCGACAAGTAGTGTCTAGTGTGCGTATATGACAGCTACACACAAGAACGGATGCTGAGTTTCAGGTTACATAAAAACACCCTGTTGCCTTCGTCTGTACAGTGCACTCCATCATTTCTGTAAATTCCATGCGTGTCAAACTTAGATTGTTCTTATAGATACAGCTCATCCGATGTTCTCTGAGGAATACAGAAACAGCTTTATTAACATGTTTCCTTACTTGGTCAATCTGTGGACAGAATTGATTTGACCACTTCCATTTCTGTCATTGGCATATATTAGAGTACCCCAGGACAGTGTGAGGGAAAACGACGTCAGTTTTGCAAAGGTTTCGTTCATTAGAATTTCTAACCCTACCCAAGTCAATGTTCCTAAGTCATTGTCACCTCAGTGCACAATCATGAGGTGAGGAGCTTGAGAATCCACAATGAATTTAACCAAAGTCAGCAACTGATGAAACGTTAACCCAAGTCCCTGTCAATACCTCTCTTTTCTGCAACCTTGTTAGCCAAATAGATATGAGGGACTCTAAGCATTTTGAAGTGAAGGAAAAATAGCAGTCAATGTGGAAGGTGAAATCATTAGGAGAAAAATATTTCATTTGGCAGCTATAATCAACAAGCATCAGCAAAGCCAGTAGATCTGGCCTTTGCCCACATTTGCAATAGTCAATTTAAGTTTTTTATTGCAAGCATCATTTATGAAACTACATAGAAGAAAAAACACATGCTGCCGCCTAAAGTTGAAAACAATATGCTGGCAATAATATTTTTATAATTAAAAAAAGAACTTCACATTTAATTGTAAGGCACGTCCTTCCAGGCAGATGTACTCAAGAAACCGTTTTTATTAGTTTTTATTTACTTAACAGGACAATGTAATTCTTCTTAGTACAAAGAAAGGTTCTCTTAGCTCTGAATTTCTGTAACCTAATTATGTATTTTAAACACATGTATGACTAAAGCAATACAAAAGAATAAATAATTAAAAGAAAAAAATATTGGCCCATTAGCCCGGGCATTCAAGGACACCTCTTTTAGGCAGGCACCTCTTTTGTGCACATGTGAGCAGGATAAATGCTGTTACAGTGAGAGAAAGCTCGCACCTGAAGTGAGTGGTCCATTGTTCATGTTTGTATGATGCAGTGGGTGGAAGAAAAAGGTGAATGACAGATAAGCAGACGAATGGGTGCAACAAGCTGAACTAAAGACCCTCTATGTATATCTATTTTTCTTTTAAATTAAAATGATGGCGGCGAGGCTAAATTGAGCTAATTAAGTTGGAAATGTATTTAATAAAGAATTTAACACATCGGATCACACAGAGGTCTTTCAACAATTATTGTTATTTACTGAAATAAAACCTTATTTATTCACAAAATGAAATAAAAATGTAAAGACCATGTGTAAATACTAAAAAATTATGGATTGATTCAGAAACGATGCCAATAGTAACAGTTAAATCCTGGTCTCAAAAGCATAAATTATGACACACTACATGCCATAAACAAAAGAAAAGGGACAGTTTGGAAAACTATTAGAGAGAAAAGGGTTTTATAAACTCATATTTGACTTTCACTGCATAGAACCATTTCTTAAAACGATTTGAAATTATTTTGTGTGTGCTTCGCACGAGAAACAGGCATTCTAAGAGGAAATGAAGCAATTTTGGTCACAGAAAAACCAGATTTAAACTGTATATGAGCAGACCATATCCCTGGATAATATCTCAGTAAGTCTCATACAAAAAACAAAAATTGTTAAGCCAAACAGTGAGTCACAGTCTCAATTCAAAGGCTCCATAGCATTAGCATGAGTGTATAAGGAGAGCATTCAAAACTCGAGTTGTCCCTAGTCTCATCAATATTTATTGTTTATGTGTTTACTGAATCTATCACATAATCTTGGAGTTTAGTATTTTTATCTCATATAAAAAGAGGTCGAGACATGAGCCATGCAGTTGCTTGTTAATCACATCAATGGATGATGCATGAAGAGATTCTGTGCACCATTTCCTGCATGAAAAGCAGGATTGGGTTGATTGAATTATGGTGTTACCAACCAAACAAACATATTCTGCTTCAAACAATTCACCGTGAACAGTCGCTGGAACCTCCACTGTCATATGGAAAAATATTCCAAAGGAAAGGCAGCCAATTATAGGAATGTGATTTAGTACACAGGGCTGAATTATCTGCAAAGTGAAAAAAAATGCTGAATTGCGCACTGTTTACTGGACACCTTGACAGCATTGGACTCAAAGAGGCGGGCCCAAGTTCCTTCAATAACAGAGAGAAGAGCAGCGGAATAGCAGAAACAATTCATTTAACCAGGCTGTGTGCGCTTGATTTAGCAGATTCATGTACTAAATAAAAAGGGTTTAAGTCTTTCTCTCCTTAACGAATTGGTATTCAACTTCGTATCGTAAGCTAATATATCAGGATGATATAGTATGACACGATCAATTCTCTATTGGCTTAAAGTGAACTTTGAAATGCCCATACTTTATTATAATAAAGTAATCATAAACAAGAAATTGGTAATCATTTTTGCAACGATGAACACACTAGCATGTGGTATCCTCTAAGCAATACATACAGTAAGGCAGTGAATTGTTACACTTCTTTTTTTACAGAGTTTTAAATAGAGCGAACTTGACCCAAATCGGGTATCAGAACGCTTTACATAGCACCAGTTGTATTACATGAGGACACATTCATTTTTGTTTGGCACAGGGAGATTATGGGGTATATTCACAAGAACTTGTGATAATTACAGCAAGAGTAGCCTAACGCAACTTCCAACATCGCAGCCCATTGCGGGAAAATAACCCTGTGTCAACGTGGAAATTACAACAAGGCGGTACCATGCGATAGTCTGCCAAAACCGCAGACAATGTCTGTGACACAACCACCTCGATGGAGATAAAAACACAAACCACAACACCAAAAAACCTGCGATGGGCCAAAACGCGATGAGGAAATTAGCGATAAGCAGCGCCAGGCCTGCAACACACTCCTGGCCGGCGTGAAAAATCTCCATAAAGGTAGAAAAAAACACCCAAACACAATCTGACGAACACCCAAGCACCATGGAGGCAGCCGGAGCAGGCGCAGAGGATGAGCGCAACCCCACAAGCACCCCGTACAACCAGCCCGGGACCTCGGGGACAGGGAAGGGCAAGGACAAGAAGAAGACAAAGTTCAGTCCGCAGGCGAACAGGATCATAGTCATGGAGGTGATGGAACACCATTAACAACTGTTTGTCACCTCCAACGTGTCATTGGGCACCAAAACTGGAATATGGCGGAACATCATGGACAAGGTGAATGCTGTCAGAGAGCACAAGAGGACAATGGAGGAGGTCAAGAGGCGATGGAATTACATCAAGCAGAATACCAAGGAGAAACTCGCAGCCAACCAGAAGGCAGCAATGCAGACTGGAGGTGGGGGCCCAGTGCCACAGCTCGAGCTGGATGACATGGAGGAGCTGGTGTCGACAGTCATCAGCGTGGATACTGTAGCCGGAGTCGGCGGACCGGACACTGCTCGACAGGACACAGCACAACCGCAACAGGGTGAGTGACCACGAGGTACTTGGGGGATAGGTGGAGATGGCCACGATGGCACACATGCACAATCATGCACAGCACAGTGCACACCCTCAAGGGCTCTGGGTCATCACCCAGATCCACAGACTGTCACAATGTACAATGCCATGCTGTCTGAATGTCAATATGTACCATGCGGCTACATACATGTGGACACAGTGCAATACACCATCTCCCATTCACATTACAGGAACACCATCAACATCCCCTGCAGAGTAGCCCCAGCCACTGTTCACTGATGACGAGAAGGACAATACCAGCATTGACACCCAAGCCCTCCTAGACATCATTGACATCATCTGCGACTCATCTCCAGGATCAGGGCTGACCAGCTGCATCGAGGAGACCCCACCCACCACCGAAACCACCCAGCAGGAGGCACCCACGGCCCTGCCAGTCTCCCAAGACCCCCAAGAACAACACATGGCCTACCCCAGGTGCGGGTGGGGTTCGTCCTCATGGCTACCAAACTGGACGCCATCCATGGGTGTCTAGGCCCGCTCCATGGCCTCCAACAAGCCCTGACTGACATCGCTAGAGTCCTGACGCGGAGAGAACAACACCTGTCTGCTCAGAGGGGCTCCAGGGATAGCAGCCGTGAGCTGACACACATGCGGAGGCTCATGGAGGACATGGTGTGGATGGAGGCGGAAAGGATGGCAGCCACCACTGTACATCAGCGAAATGTAGCTGGGATCTACCATGCCCTACAGACCATCATCATGGCATTGCTGCCATAAGGCGTGGCGCTGATGAATGCTGCTGACCCCACACCATCCACATCTTCGCCCCCTGGTGTGTCAGTGCCCCACGGTGCTGCAGGCATATCCACTCCGGCACCTGATGTGTCACTGCCACACAGTGCGGCCGACAACCCTCCTCCGGTCCCTGATGTGTCAGTGGCACACAGTGCCCCAGCCGGAATTGCAACACCCACAGGTGGGGCAGAGCACACATCCGGGGACAAGGACGTGGATGGGTTTGTGATCAGTAGGCACTAGCATTCATTTCCGCCACCTTGCCTGTTCCTGCTTGGTGCCGCACATGGCCCCATGACCTACCACTGACCCCCGATACACTCCGATGCACTCACTTTGGACAGCGACTTGGACTGCCATATCCTGTTTGATGACCAGTGACATGGCAACCACACTGCGGACTGTATCCTACCTCCTCTGCAGGAGTTGTCATCCCCGGATGGACTCTGGCTGGCCCTCCACAGGCCCATATTGTGTAGTGTGCTCGGCATTGCCCTGTACCGCTCCAACTGCAGGACTGCATGGATGTGCCATAAACATCCAGTGACGCACTGCTGTGTTATGTCGTTCATCATCCATGTATGAATGTGTGGGTGAATGTAGGGACAGTGATGTTCCTTGCATCAATGATGCTCATCCTGTGGGAAGTCATTCAGAGGGTGCTACATAGCATATTGGGTACCGGGTCCCGTGAACACTACAACAGGGAGACTCGCATCTGTCACTTCCATGTCAGGACATGGACTTAACCATGCCCAGATCCCATGTGTCATTGTTGCAAGCCCTGCGCTGGGCCGGCATATGGCAGGCCAGAGCACTCCTCTTACGCTCCGAGTGGGGGCCCTCATTGCTACCCGTCGCAGGCGTACTCGCTGGTGGTGTGCAGGTCACTGGTCTAGTTGTCAGCATGTCACAGCCACTCCCTGAGGGCAGGTTTGCACTCACACCACACCCATCCGGCACAGGCGTCACAGGCCATGTGACTCCGCCAACATTAGGGGCCGATGACGGCACATTCCCCTTTGCCGGTGGTGACTGGATGACGGACGCTCCACGGTTCTCAATCATAAGTGGCAAATGAATAGTTGCACACAGTGTTAGTGGCACCTGAGGCCTTGCGTGCATCACGGGCCTGCCACCACGTGGTGCTGACTGGGCTTGCACAGGGTTAGTGGCACCCGAGGCCTTGCATGCATCATGGGCCTGCCACCACGTGGCACTGACTGGGCTTGCACAGGGTTAGTGGCACCTGAGGCCTTGCGTCTATCACGGGCCTACCACCACGTGGGGCTGACTGGGCTTGCACAGGGTTAGTGGCACCTGGAGCATTGCGGCCGGCACAGGCTCCCCGCCACGGGACGGTGACGTTGGGTGCACTGAGTCAGTGGCACCTTAAGCTGCTGAGCAGATGTGCAGCCTGCGATGATGCCCCATCCCGGCGGTCCGGACAGCTCAGGTTTTGTGTGCCCTGCTGGACCGCAGTGTAGGCCAGAGCCAGTGGGCAGCACGGGCCTACTGCCACGTGGCATCGCTTCCGGGATCACAGAGTTGGTGGCACCTATTGGGCTGAGCGGGTGTGCAGCCTGCGATGAGGCCGGGTGCCCTGGTATGTCCTCTGCCATGGGGTAATCAAGACCCATCACCAAATGTGAGACCTGGTGGCCTGCGGAGCTGGGCGGCATGGTGTGGAGTGTGCCATGTTCTTGGGCTCCGGGCTTGTGGCCTGCAGCGGCACGTGGTGGGACCTCCTGTCTGCACACCGGTGGCGTAAGGTGAGCAGTGCGGCATGGGTGTGCATGAGCGGGAATGCTCCGATGGGTGGCGGGAGGGTCTGGGGTTCCTCTGTTTGGGTGTGTATGGGCGGGCAGGCGATGTTGTCTTGTGCGATTGTGTGTACTGTGCCATGCATGTATCTGGACTCTGTTTCAGATGATGGCTCTGTCTCAGATGTGTGACCTAATGGACTGCACTACATGCCGGCAAGTGGTTAGAAACACACCGTTGGCAGCAGGTGATCAGTGTGGCCTGGGTGTGCAGGGGCGGAGCTCTCACTCTCTCTCTCCCACTCTCTTCCTCTCTCTCTCTCCCACTCTCTTCTTCTCTCTCTCTCTCCCTCTCTTCCTCTCTCTCTCTCTCTCTCTCTCTCTCTCCCACTCTCTTCTTCTTCTCTCTCTCTCTCCCCCACTCTCTTCTTCTTCTCTCTCTCTCTCTCCCCCTCTTCCTCTCGCTCTCTCCCACTCTTCCTCTCTCTCTCTCTCTCTCCCACTCTTTTCCTCTTCTCTCTCTCTCCCCTCTTCCTCTCTCTCTCTCTCTTCCACTCTCTTCTTCTCTCTCTCTCTTCCTCTCTTCCTCTCTCTCTCTCTCTCCCTCTCCCACTCTCATCTTCTTCTCTCTCTCTCTCCCTCTCTTCCTCTCTCTCTCCTTTGCTCTCTCTCTGTCCTTTGATGTGCGCAGGACACACCTTCTCATCATGATTTTTGTCTTGCAGGCTGTGACCTACGGATTGGCCCGAGGGGAGCCATAATGTGTCTTAATTTCATATCTGTGTTCATTTTAATAAAGTTTGATTTGTTGCTTCAGAAATGAATGTGTGATGCTCATTTTTGTGACGACACATGCATGTCAGCAGTTGTGATTCTGCGACATCATGCGGATAATTTTGTACGTGATTGGGTGTAGCTGATGTGGCATGTCTTTGGTCGGGGGGGCCCTGGGGATGGTGACTGCAGGTGTTGTTTCTCTTTTGGCCCTCCAGGCTGCATTTTCAGTTGCCCGGGTGCATCTGTTGTTCTTCAGGCATGGCTGTGGGCTGTGCTCCCTTTTGTGGTGCAGGCTGTGTCCGACTTAGCACCAGGTCAGAGCAGGTGTTATTATCCTGCTGCTAACGCGCCTTATCGCCTGTTTCATGTTCTTATTGCAGTTTTGTCTGGTCGTTGTGAATGTTGTGGAGTGGTGTTGTCGTGGCTTTTGGCATGGGAACGCCTACTCTGCATCTCATTAGCGATGGTTGCGGGGGTCATCCATGGCGATGTTTTTTGCAGCTCCTATCGCAGGTAAACTGGTGCTGTGGGCTGTTAACACCAGCTTGTGAATGGGGCGATAAATTTATCGCAACTTTGGCTGCGGTAAAGAACCCAGTTCTCCAGATTCGAGGTCGACAGCCCCCGCCCTAGCCGTTAGACCAACTCCTCTCCCTGCTTTACTTGTAAAAATTGTTTGACAATTCCTGCATTAGCATATGGGTATATTCTAAGCAATGACTTTGTATTTACAAATTACACATGTTTAAATCAGTTATGGGAACATGTTTGAAAATGTATTGCATTTATCATTGAAGCTCTATAAAAATTCAATTGAACTATAATACAGGAATTTAAGGCCTGTCGTATGAGCAGACAGGTAGCATTTAATGGTTACAAAATGATCACCAAAACTCCAAATGTAGGGGTGGTGGCCTGCAGTGGACATACGACTTCCAATCCTCCATTTGCTTTCCCAAACAGGCATCAGGGTTTTAAAGTAGACCATGTTCATTACAGGGACCAGGGTTGCTACTAAAGCAAAAATATTTCCCCAAAGGTCACCGTTAAATTTGAGTTTAATGCCAGTTTCACTTATTTGTCCTAATTTCTTAAACCCATTATTTAGTTGACATTGTAGTAGAATTAGAACAAGCAAAGTAACAACAAATCTAATTCGGTGAATGTCTGTTGTAAACTGTGTATAAAAAAACCAATGTTCAGTGTAGGAGATTTTCATTGTGACTGCCAAAACATTTGTTTCTCTAAAAACTTCGATCTGGTTCTCTGTGGGTTACTGGGGCGCCCAGTTGATTTGACATCTTTCACCTTGTGATACTTATTTCGGGCTGATAAAAACTGGTAAAGCGTTGCTTTAATGCATAGTATATTTGTATGAGCTCTGTAAAGAACTAACCTCAAATAAAAGTAACATTCAGTTTAAATGAATTATAGTTTTGGTTGTATTTAAGATGAGATAGTTTACATTTTTCAGCCTTACTCACCTAATAAACTAATTGGAGAAATCCGAAATGGCCATTTGCCTCTGGCTAAGTTTCAACAAAGGCAGAAGATCAGAGTGAGTAGTTGGACTTTGTGCAGCTTTCTCTGGTACATTGGTGTAAAAGCCTTGCAGGATTGCTGGCTAAGATCTCGGTTGGATGTCATGTTGCTGGAAAATGCTGAAACGCTTTCTTGTGCACATAGATTGGCTTGGTTGCCAAGAGGTGGGCTTACATCGGTGGAGAGATGTGAATACAAATCAATCAATCAATCAATCAGTGACACTTGTAAAGTGCGCTACATACCCGTAGGGTCTCAAGGCGCTGGGGGGGGGGGGAGGGGGGGGTGCCGCTACTGCTCGAACAGCCAGGTCTTCAGCTTCTTCCTGAAGGAGAGGTGGTCTTGGGTCAGGCGCAGGTCGGTCGGGAGGGAGTTCCAGGTCTTGGCGGCCAGGTAGGAGAAGGACCTTCCTCCTGTAGTCGCTCTTCGGATGCGGGGGACGGCGGCGAGGGCGTGGTTGGCTGATCGGAGGTGGCGTTTGGGAGCGTGGAAGTTGACTCGGCTGTTGAGGTAGCTCGGGCCTTGGTCGTGTAGGGCTTTGTGTGCGTGGGTGAGGAGGCGGAAGGTGATTCTTTTGTTGACGGGGAGCCAGTGAAGGTCTCTCAGATGTCCGGAGATGTGGCTGGTTCGTGGGATGTCGAGGATGAGTCTGGCTGAGGCGTTCTGGATCCGCTGGAGTCTCTTCTGGAGCTTGGCGGTGGTACCGGCGTAGAGGGCGTTGCCGTAGTCCAGTCGGCTGGTGACGAGGGCCTGGGTGACGGTCTTCCTGGTCTCGGTGGGGATCCACCAGAAGATCTTCCGTAGCATGCGTAGGATGTTGAAGCACGCCGAGGAGACGTTGTTGACTTGCCTGGTCATGGAGAGGGAGGAGTCCAGGAGGAAGCCCAGGTTGCGTGCATGGTCTGTCGGTTTGGGTGCGGTGCCCAGGGCGGGAGGCCACCAGGAGTCGTCCCAGGCGGAGGGTGAGGAGCCCAGGATGAGGACCTCCGTCTTGTCCGAGTTCAGTTTCAGGCGGCTGGTCGTCATCCACTCGGCTACCTCTTTCATCCCTTCGTGCAGGTTGGATCTGGCGGCGGCGGGGTCGTTGGTCAGGGAGAGGATCAGTTGGGTGTCGTCGGCGTAGGAGATTATGCTGAGGTTGTGTTTGCGTTCGTCTTCTGCTAACTTGTATTTGGCCTACAAGGGATGGATGATAAGGCTTCCGGCAGAACAGAAACTGCCTTGTACTGTTTACAAAATGGAACGTACTTAGGTATTTTCTTTTACATATTATAGATTGGTTTAGGGGTATGTAAAAATAAAACGCTTGTCTACAGCCTTTATGAATTCATCCACATCCTTTTAATCATGAAATTAAGTCCAAAAATTAAAATTATAAAATCGTTGTTGATTAAATTTTGCTATGTGACTGCCAAGCTCTGACTTAAATATTTGCACATATGACTAGCCCTAATACTTTTTAAAGATAGTTCACTGACCAGACATGCAAGAAGATCTGAGCTGAGGTCATATGTGGAGAACCTGCTTTGTCTGGACAAAGTTCTGGGAATTAATTGATGTATATATGTGTATATATGTATGCACACTAACACACTTAACCAAACACTCACTCACTTACACATACTGCCACTTGCACACCCAGTTACTCACTCATACAGCCATTCAGATACCCACTCACTCACCCATACAGCCACTGACACACCCACTCACTCAACAACATAGTTATTCATACCCCATCTCACCCACTACAGCTGCTCAGCTACCTACATATCCCCCATGCAGACACTCGAACACCCACTCACTGTGAAAGAGAGAGCTGAGAAGTTACCGATATTAGAAATTAGGAGGTGCTGCCAAGCTGGACATTATGTTTCAATTGGTGTACTTCTGAGAAGACACTATGGACTTTGCTGATAGTGAGAATACCTATACAGATCAAAGTACTTCATATGCACTCATGGTACACAAAAGGTGGTGAGAGAAATACTTGCACATAGTCTCTAGACCACAAGCAATCAGTCTGGATAGCATTTCAACCCATTGTTTTTCACGCAATGCACATCAGTACTGTTTTTGATCCTCATGAGAACATTGCATACGAATTGGAAGGTGAAGCCACCCCTGGAAGGCAGTGCAAGTAGCCCTGGCTCAATTCGACCTTATTAGGCCTCATCATGGAGGTATAGGTTGGATAGTGTGGCACAGCGAGCAAGGGACCCTGTTCTGGGAACACCCTTGGCCGCTTAGGCTGCTACATCAAGCACACAAAAGGTGATTGGAGGAATACTTGCAAGTAGTCTAAACTACTGTCAATCACTCTGAGTAGCATTCCAACCCACTGTTGCCTAAAGTGCCATTCTAGACAGAAGTCCATCTTATGCAAATTAGTACTGATCCTCCTCCTCATGGTAACTGCCTATCCGGAACGGCCAGGCAAAGTCCTCCTTGGAAAGGAACTTAAAAAGCAGTTCCAGAACGGTTTGGGCCTTATTAGGCCTTGTCAGTGAAGTCCAGTTTGGATTTTGTTGCAAAACAAGCACATCTAGCAGTGTAATAACATCATATCAAATTTAAAGGTGGTCATTTATAGGACTGTAGAAAAAAGTTAGATTGTATGTTATAATATGGGCACAATTTGAGTTACTTGCTTAAAAATAACCTAAAAAATGTTTCAAAAGTTGTAAAAACATGATGTGGATATTTATTAAACAATAAGCACATCCACAATAGTAGTTTTATTCCTCGGGGGGAAAAAGAGCCAAGAAAAGTAAATGGTTAGCATTCTAGAATAAAATCAGGTGTAGGACATAACAAACTTCAAAACCATAAGCTATGTCCAGTGCAGTACATCCAATCACATAGAAAAAAGTCTGAAACCATGAAAACAAAATAATTTGTGAGGCTGACTTGCAGAGATGGTCAATTTATAATTCAGAAGTTAACACTCGTCAGCGTCTACAGTTAGTGTAAATTTACCACCACAGTGGATCCGGACAAGAAGACTTCACTTTTACTGCCTCAGTCAGCAAAAAACAGTGAACTACTTTCTGATTATGATACACACCATCATGGCAGGGTGAGAGCCTCATGGGAAGAAAAACACCATCCATCACTCATCAATTACTCTGTACAGCAAGAGCAGTTTAGCAAGTCTCAAAGGCCAATGCATCTATTGCAGTTCATTGGAACACCTCACTCGGCATCCTGCAACACTCAGAAACATGCCACCAACCAGTGGCGAACACAAGCATGGTGACTCTGAGACAGGCTTAAAGGCCACCTTGCCTAAAAAAGTGGATACAGCAGAGGGAGACTCATCACTGACAATCACCACATCCAAGAGACTCTGTTGGGGCTCCATAGCTAATCACAGCAGAGAAAGTTTATGTTCATGGGTGCCTGGGCAATTGCAGTTTTTACTGGAAGACATGGGGTCATCCCAATGCGCAGCTAGAAAATGTGGATCTTCCTGTCATAGGAAGCAAGTAAAACCTTAAGGGAGGGGTGAATCGGTGAATCAAGTAAGTAAGTAACCTCAGCAAAGGCTGGTTGAGTGTCTCTTCTAACAATGGACAAGGGACAGTGATAGGCAGATTGTTCCCAGCCTGTCGATATGAATCACAATGACATGCCATTGCTTGGGCCTGGACAATGAATCATTGGCCTATCCTCTTGGACAATCGTATTCCGCAGCAGCTAGCATGAGCGCTGAAGTCCAAGATTCAGGCATGATTAAAGGCCAAGAACACATGCATCACTGCCTGCTCATTAACCATTCATCCTTCAAATATTGGACACAGTCCTCAGGGTTAAAAGAGCACTGATAGTCTCATGCATTGCATCAACATATACCTCAGTCAAGAGCAACCTTCACGCTGATTTGATACCCTGCCCTTAGGAGCATGAGGGTTAGATATAGGGGATTCTCATAGCAAAACTTCAGATAGGTCAGTAGGGTGACAGCAGCATGTAGGCAAATTATATTCTAATAAATGCAAATATTTCTCCTTCACATCATTTGTCTCTCACTTTGCATATGCAACTTTGCAAAAGGGTGAGGATATTTTCTGAATAGTGATCCATGGTCATCAAGATCCATATATTTTATGCACCCTTGTCTTCAACAAATATTTATAGATCTTTAGACAAATTAAACGTATTTGATTCACGGATTCCAATATTGCAATTTTAAGAAGCACCTCAAGTTATTGTATGTTTATGTTTATGTTTAGGGAATTTGTTAAGCGCACGTATACCAAAAGGTCTCTTGGCGCTATGAGGGGAGGGAGAAACTTCCTAAGGATACTAACAGTAGGCTAGAGTGGACAACCATGTTTTCAGTTTTTTTCTGAATTTGGTGTACTCAGATGTTAGTCTGATGTCTATCGGCAAGGAATTCCACAGTGTAGGGCCAAGAACAGAGAAGCTTGAGCCGCCCTTCTCTTGCCCTTAAATCTTGGAATAGTGAGCATAAACATTGTGGCAGATCTAAGATTCAGTTTAGGTAAATACCTAGAGATCTTTGCAGATATGAATGTAGGTCCCTTTTCGTAGAGTGCATTGAAGACCATACAGCCTGTCTTAAACATGGACCGCTGAGTCACCGGAAGTCAGTGTAACTGCTTCAGAAGTAGTTTGGTGTGGCAGTATCTTGGTTGCTGAAAGGCCAGCCTGGCTGCTTGATTTTGAATCAGCTGAAGCCTATGAGTCTGATTAGCAGGGAGCCCTAAATATAGGGCGTTGGCATAATCCAACCTGGACATGATCAGGGCAAGCATGATAAACATGCTTGCTTCCCTGGTAAAAAAAAATGCAGATTTTCTTAAAGGTCCTCAGATGGTAAACGCAAGAGAAGGTAACCAGGCTGATCTGTTCATGCATGGATAGCTTGGCATCTATTTTAATCCCCAGACTTGTAACCAAATTTTTAGGGGTTGGTGGGGTACCCAATGCAGCTGGCCAATGTGCCGGCGTCCACTGATCGAGTCTGTTATTGGAGATGACTATCTCAGTTTTATCCAAGTTTAATTTGCGATAGTTATGACTCATCCAATTTTTGATGAATAGCATAGTATGTTGGAAGAAATCCTTAGATTCCTCCGTCACGTCAATTTGGAAAATCTGCCTCATGTCGTCAGCATAATTATATACCTTCACCCCCCTGGTTTGAAGAGCATGAATCACGGGACAAATATAGATGTTAAACAGATGTGGTGAGAGAGATGAACCTTGCGGTACACCACATGTGGTATTGACCCAAGCTGATTTGAAGGGTGCCAGTCTAACAGACTGGGTGCGTTCCTCTTAAAGTGAGAGCATCCAGTCCAGCGCCTTAACCCTCAGTCCCGCCGCTTCCATTCTGTCTGCTAATATGGTGTGATCCACGGTGTTGAATGCAGTGGATAGGTCTAGTAAAACCAGGGCCTGTGTGCACCCCCTGTCTGCACCCGCTTTCAGGTCGTCCACTACACTCAAGATAACTGATTCAGTGGAGTGTGATGGTCTGAAGCCTGCCTGATGGAAGTCCAGGAAATTCGTTTCTTCAATGAAAGCACAAAGGAGTTTTGCAACATGCGCCTCCATTATCTTCGCCGGATATGGGAGGAGCGAAATTGGTCTATAATTGCTCATTAGGCTGGGATCTACTCCAGCTTTCTTTTGCAATGGGACAAGCACTGCCTCTTTGAAGGCACATGGGACCACCCTTGCTCTAAAGAGATTGTAAACAGTTAAAAGACAAAACAACCTAAAAAAACTCTGTTTTAAGGTCTAAGAAGCACCTCAAGGTATTGTAAACAATCAAAAGACAACCACAACCTACCAAACTGTTTTAAGTTCTATGTGGATTGCAAAATGTGGGTTTGCTCTGAAAGAGAATAGCTCAACTCTGCATTTGAGAATTTAAACTGATAGTAGCACAGCAATCATCTCAGTGTTGAATCTGGGTGCTTTGGGAAAACCAAACACAACAGAAAAGTATATTTTATTGTAGTGGTGAACATGCAGGTATTGCAGCCATACACAAGCAGCCTTGATCCGTCGTAGAGGACTCATTAGCCTCCTTTTTTAGGGGATCTTGAAACACTTTGGTATCAGGATGGAGTCTTTGATTGTACCCCATAGGGTGGGACCAATTATGTCTTTCTTCAAGTTCCCTGCCTTAGACCAAATGTCCCCTAGTTGTTTACAGTCTCAGATTCTTCTGGGAGGAAAGATTGTTTTGTTGCAGGTCCTGTAATGTGAGATGCAGTACTGAAACTGGAGATCCCCTAATTTGCACTGGGCACGTCACCTGACAAAGGATAGGCCTCTCAATTTGGCTGCATATCAAGACAACCTGTTAGTAGGATTAGGTATTCTTAGCAGGAGTGCACATTCATTTTTATAATAAATATATGCACTTGCCATGCATAAAAGGGTATGGGTTTAAATGATCTGTCATTGTATAAATGTGCTACAACCACATTGTAATATGATTACATTCATCCGTGGAGGGTACATTAGTTCCATTTGAAGCACTGCTGATAGGCCTACTGTTTACTGTATGAGGCAACAAATCAAATTCTAATAGGTTCATTTAGAAAGACTTAGGGTATAATGAGACAAGTTACATGAAATATTCTCCCCTGTCTGGTTTGAAAAGTAATTTATGAAGTCATCTTTAGCCTTGAGCAATTTTTTAGCCTGCACAGCCATTTTAGCCCACACGTTCACTCAATCACTAAAGGAAATGTCAGATTATTCCAATTAATAATGAAGGAAAGTCCAGATTTTAGTAAAGGCACAAAGGAACTTTGCTTCTAATCTTGGCACTCCTTTAACAGAGCCACACAGTTCCCATCAAGCTTTGGGTGGAAAACAATCAAATGAATAGGAATCAACCGAGTCTACGTCAGAATCCCCCTTAGTTGTGACATTCTATTGATGCTCGATAACAGATAAATACTATGTTTCATATTACTCTCATCTATGTGTTTTCTGATATGATGCCAAATGTAAGTGTACTGGATTCCTTTCAATGATCTCTGTGGTGATTTATCCCTGTTACTGCTGGGTCTTTTAATATTTGCAAAACTGATGTGAATTGAGTTACTGGTTGAGGGGATAAAACCCTACTCAAGCAGCAATCATAATTCTTGTCAGGGTGAAACATAAGCAAACCCTAAATTAACCTGGGCTTAACACTCTGGTAGCTCTTAACAAAGTAGTCAGACTTAATTTAGGGGCAATGTGTAAAGTATTTATGCAGCATGTCAAACAGCAATAAAGTGAAAACACAACACAAGAGAATTCCCACACTAATTTAGAGACATAAAGTAAAGGGTATTAAAATATTTGAGAGCAAACCAAAAAAAATCCAATCAGTAGAACCGGAGATATGCAAATTAAAGTTTTGAGGGAAAACAACGCTTAGAAGCGCAAAGCGCCAACTGTGATAATCTGGTTGTGCCAGACCAAAACAAAGGCACAAGTTCACACTGACTGAGATGGAGTGTGGACCGTGTGGACCCGATACAGGGACCAAGTTAGGCCCACTGAACGAAGTACCTTAAATTCCGGTTTCAGAGCCTTGTGAGTTCCTGTGTCGATGATAAGTCATGCAGTTGCAGCTCCGATAAGCTGTGGGCATAGATGCGAGTTCCTATGTTGTGCGTGCATCGTGCAGTGGCTGTTCCAGTGGAGTAATCGATGAGGCTTGCGATGCAAGGTCCAGCATCGTCATTGAAGATGCTGTTGACGGAAGGTTGAGATGTGAAGTCCTGCATCAGGGATGCGTCGCACAGCTGCAGGTCCGATGAGATGCAGGCTGCGATGCAAGGTCCTCCATTGGGGAAACATCGTGCGGCAGTAGTTCGGTTGCGAGGCTGCGAGGTGATGTGTTGCATATCATCGGGTCTGCCCAAGAGACCACAGCTGGGCTGGCATAGCACCTTCATACTCACTTCCAAAGGTCGAGGTCTGAGGAGGCACCACTTGGCAGGCAAGGCTCACAGCAGCAGGCAGAGTCCAGGTGTTGGGTTCAAGATGGTTGGAGTATTTTCTATCCCTGAGTACATGCTCAGAAGCCCAGCCAACTAGCCATTGGAGTCACTCTGGTGGTCCTGCATACAAAATGGAGGTCCAGTCTGTGAGAAACTGGGTTGTTTGTTAACTGGGGTGGTAGCCCTGATCAAGCAGCAGCCACTATCACTTGCAAGGGAACCACAAAAAGTCACTAAATTAACCTGTGCTTAACCCTAGGTAGCTTGGCACATAAGGCAGTCAGGCTTAACTTAGAGACAATGCGTAAAGTGTTTATGCAGCACGCAAGCAGTAACATTGTATTTCTTTGGTTCCTCCAGGTTTGCGCTGGGAAACCCTTTTTGGGTAGCTGCACGCATTATAAAATTAATTTAACATAACATAACATAACGATGTGAAAAACACTCTACAAGAAAAATCCCAAGCCAATTTAGAAAAATTGAGTGAATGTTGATTAATTATTACACTCAAACAAGAAAAATCCAATCAGTAGAGCCAGAGTTACACATTTTTAATGTTTTTAGTAAAGACTAATGCTTAAAAGATCAAAGCACCAACCGTGGACATCTATTTGTGCAAGACCACGTCAAAGTGGAAAACTATGGCCAACCTCAATGGAGCATTGTTCAGATACAAGATACTGGTCTGAGCTTACCTTTGGAAACAGTTCTGCAAACATTTGTTCTGAGAAGGTAACGTTCAGTGGGTCAAGGCTGCAGGAAGTTTCTGAAGAGGGAGAATAGTCATTGGATAGACTTGGGTCGAAGCCGCTGTGAAGTTTTCTAAGTTTAAACTTAGTCTCTCCAGTGGGACAAGGCATAGGGCTGTAGCCGAAGTCAATTCCACGAGGCTGGATGCCCTTTTGGTGCGGGACCACTGTAAAGGATTTACTGCTGAAGAAAAGAACATAGCTGGAGAAGCAGCAAAGTCAATCCACCAGCCATGCACCTCGGGTGGATAGTCAAATAGGTTGGTCCTGGTCTCCTACTGGTTCTCTGAACATTTTTATAGCAAAAACATTTATAAGTTCCCTCTTTTAAGTTTTGGCTTTCTGGTCACATTCAGCACTGATTCCTAGGGTCCAGGACTGGTGGGGCGCAGCGTGGTGGGTCAGAACTCAATCAGGTGTGGGTCCAAGATGAAAGGAGACTTCTGAGTCCCTGAGGCTCAGCTCAGTAGGGCAGAAAATCAGCCCTTTGAAGTCACTATGGTAGTCCTGGTTTCAAGTTAAAAGTACAGTTCTTCATCTCCAGGCAAGAGGGCAGCAGGGCAGAAAGGCAGAAAATCAGCAAGCCAGCAGCATGTTCACAGTCCAGCAGAGTGGCAGTCATTTCAATAGCAGGGCGGTGCTTCTTCCAGTAAGAGTATCCACAGGCTCAGAAGTGTACTGAAGTGTTTATGTTTGAGGGCTTACCTTTATACTCTGGAGCCCTGGATCTGAAAGTTCAGAGAAACTTTTAGACAGTGGCTTTGAAATGCATGAAATTTCCTGACACCCTGCCCTGGCTCTAACCTTGCTGCAGTGACAATGAGGAGGTCATAGGTCTCTTGTGTGAAGGCAGAGAACTCCCTATCCTGTTGCAAGTGGAGCTGTGCTCATACTGCCAGCAGTTAACCTATTCAGACATACCTAAATCTTCTATTCCATTACTGTCTAGTAGGAATTCACAAAGTCTGTCAGTTTCACCCTGGCAGGCTACATATCCAAAAGTTTAAAATTGTAATAAAAAACTCAACTTTACCAATAAATATGGCTTTTCATTACAATTCGAAAAACACCAAACATGATATGGCTACCTGCTCCCAACTGGAACTTACAGCTTACTAAATGAAATAAGGAATCCCCAATGTTATCCTACGAGAAGAGTAGGCCTCAGAATAGTGAAAAATGAATGTAAGAGTTTTTCACTACAAGGGCATGTAATCCTTATAAGTTTATGTCCAATCTTTTAATTGCACAGTATCCTGCCTATTCGGTACCCAGGGCCTACCATAGCGTTGACTGATATGTAATGCAAATGGAGATTAAGGCTTGGCAAAGGGGTTAAAATGCAAAGTTGAGATGGCAGTTTAATACTGCTTTTAGACTACAATGGCAAGGCACAATAAGTGCTGCAGGGCCACTAGTAACATTTTATTTACAGGCCCTGGGTATATAGTATACCACTCTACAACGCACTTACAGATACAGTAAATATGCGATTTGGGTATAAGCCAACTTAACCATGTTTAGGGTACTGATTATATGCACTTTAGTACTGGTTAGCAGTGGTAAAGTGCGCAGAGGCCTAGGCTCAACAAAAATAGGTTCAGCAAATTGGAAGAAGAGAGGCAAAATGTTTATGGGAAGACCACCCTAGGGCAAGAGGGTAGTGTGGCACCAGAGTAGCAATCCTTATTGATGCATATGAGTCTTCCATAGGTCCAGAGGTGTACTGAAAAGTGGGTTTGAGGGTCTTATTTGTATACCTGGTGCCTCCTTTAAAGTAGAAGTTTCTAGACAATTCCCTTTGAAGTCCTGCATGTTTCCTGACTCCCCTTCCCTGGCTCCTAACAGGCTTCATAAACAGTGCAGTAGTGGCAAGTCCCTTGTCTGAAGGAAGGCTACAGCCTTTTCAGTTGCAAGTGGAGCTCTGCCCAGCTTCGCCCCCATTCTGTGCCTATCAGGCACACCTAACCCCTCTATTGTGTGGCTGTTAAGTAGGAATAAACAAAGTCCAACTACCAACTACACACACTCGTATAACCCAGGAAGAGGCTGCAGGTAACAAATAGTTAGGGCAGAAAAATATCAACTTTGTAAAAGTGGCAGTTTCAAAATGGTAACTTAATATCTGACTTTACCATTAAAGAGGATTCCTAATTACACAATTTCTCAGACACCAAATATGAAATGGTACCTCTTCCCAATCAAATGTTGTCATGTTTTAAATGTAATAAAGCAACCCAATGTTATAAGTGGAAGAGGTAGGTGTTGCAGTAGTGAAAAATGAATTCTGGATTTTTTCACTACAAGGACACTACCAGACATGTGAAACTCAAAAGTACCTGTCCAACTTTTTAATTACAAACCACCCTACCCTATGGGCTACCTAGGGAATACCTTGGAGGGCGACTTCTATGTACTAAAAGGGGATTTTAAAGCCTGGCAAGGGGTTATTTTGCCAAGTGAAATTGGCAGTTTAGAATTGCACACTCAGGCTGCAATGGTGGGCCTGAGACTTTTAAAAACCTACTTAAGTGGGTGGTACAATCAGTGCTGCAGGCCCACTAGTAGCATTACATTTACAGACCCTGGGTACATGTAGTGCTATTTTATCAAGGACTTAAAAGTAAATTAAATGTGCCAACTGGGTGTAAGCCAATTTTACCATGTTTTAAGGAGAGAGCACAAGCATTTTAGCACTGATTAGCAGTGGTAAAAGTGCACAGAGTACTAAAAGCTAACAAAAAAAAATCAGAAGGCTGAAGGCAAAAGCTTGAGGATGACCCCGAAGAAAGTCCAACATTCTCATACGTTTGTGTGTTTCCATATAAATGCCTCCTTTCCCCATTATTTTTCTGCCACTAATTGGCATGCCCTCTCATAGTCCGAGTCGCTCATGCAGCTCGGTTGAATGGGGGAGTCTGCTGAGGGTAGCAAGCCTTCACTGCAGTCCAGTTTGAACTTCACGGCTCACTGTTTTCAAATGAGGTTGGGATGAACAGTTTATTCTCAAGATTGTATTGAATACCCTATGTGTTTTTGCCACGATGCATTATTTTTCATTCCTATTCTTTAATTTTCTTTTGTGTCTTAACTTTATTCCGTGTTAGGGCTCTCCGTGTAGAATTTATATTTTTATATAGCCTGCACCTATATATGGTTAGGTTGATGGAGGGGCATTCACAATGGTAGGCTATGTCAAAGGCTCTTGGAGAAGATTATGAGGAAGATAGTCATAAAAACTTGAGAACATTCAATGACAACCCTGTGTCTACTTCTATTCAGCCTGCTATTTTGTCTGATAATAAAGGACTAGCAAGATTAGAAACATAAACGAGGGCAGGGCCTCCTGTCTTGTGCTCAAATATATCTACTGGGCAGAGAGTGGTGCCTTCTTTTGATGAACAACCTCAGATGATCTCCTTGCTAAAGGATGGGGGGATCTTGCACTCTGAATGCTGCATCACGGAACTAGTGTTGGGTGACAATGGAACGTTCATCCAATTTCTGGAGTTAGTGATACGTCTTGAGAACTCATTAGTGACATTTTTTCCACAATAGCTTCCCTAACATGGAGAATATTCTACAAGTTCTGCAGAAATTGGAGAACCTTTCAATACCACTGAAATTTAGTCTGCAATCCCTATGTAAACCCCCATCGCTAATTTCATTATAATAGACATCTGGATGACTTTTGGTGCACCCAGTCAACTATTATGCCAGGTGGGACTTCATCCATGCATATTATGATTAACATCTTCATTTGTGTTATGCAAAAACTCAGCAAAAAATATAATCACAAAAGGAACAACATCAAATAGACAGTTTATGTACAGATGTTTCAAAATGTGTGTATTCTCAAGGAAAATAATTAAGTTGTCCTACTTTGTCTTTTTTCAGACTTTTTGAATTGTATCATGAAAAAGCGCCATTCATCAAAGATGAGGAAAATAATGATATCATCCCCCAGATAATAAAGTCATTTTGAACACAGACCGTCGAAATACTTGGAGCCTCGGAAGTGCAATAATTCAATTACCACTGGAGTCATACGCCACATTCATTCTATCTGTTAAAAGGAAATCCAGGGCCATTATGACCAATCACGAGAACTGGGTCAATCTGAGCCCTGCAGAGTTCTCACAGCTTCAGAAGTATGCAGAATGTAAGTACAATGCGGCTTTAAAACATAAAATGCACTGCCAGATCAAAATCTAACTTGTGAATTTGTGATATTAAACATGCACAGTCTATTTTTATATTTTCTGATTACACTTTTTATATTGTATTGATTGTGAGCTGAGTCATAGCTTTTTTGCATCGATGTATTTATTTTTCCCAATGGGAAGTATCCACATATTTTCGTATTTCATTTTCTATACCAAGCCTCCACTCAAGATTTATATGTTTCGCAAACTATCTCCCAGGGAATTATGGGAGCTGTTCAGTCCACAGGAGCCCCAAAATCCTCTCTTCTGTCGCAAGCCACGCTGCCCTGGGTATGGAAGGTGGCCCTGCCCAGTGCCCGGAGCCTCGATAGATGCAACTGGTTCTTCCAGTCAAATGCCAAGGCTTTGCCTACCTTTCAGTGGGACGATGGGGACTGTTTAGCCTGCAGGAACCCCATACTTCTCCCCAATATGACATCACCCAGCCTGGGGATCTGCCAGGTGGCTGGACCTCTACATGGGTACCCGTCTCCAGGCCACATCCCAGAGGGACACAATAGACCTCCCCAGTCTACAGTCTCAATGTCCTGGATAGGGACTGTCACTCCAATCCAATGGCTAAGGGTGCCCTGGATCAGTGCTGTCTATCTTCCTGGTTCCTGAGCTTGGGGAGCCAAGGAGGTTGAGCCCCCCACACCCGCAGCCAACTGCCCTCTCCCCTTATGTCTGCTTGGAAGTTGTGTTTTCTTGACTACTATGCCTTCACTAAGTGGGGGCTTACAGAAACCAGAGAGTTGGGGAGACACACACCAAAGTTAGGTGCTCCAGCTGGCACTCCACTTATCTTGGTCATCTAAGTGCCAACTGGTCTTCTTTTTGGCTAGCCTCCATCTGGTCACCTGGTCGGCCAGCCTGGCGACCTGATGTCCCAGACCGGCAGCAACTGACAATGATGCAAACACTCAGGAGGCTCCTTCCTTGAGCTACCTACTGGGCTTCTTGCCTCCAGGTGACTCCCCTGGTGCCTGTTGTGGCCAGCTGGTAATCCTGCTGATCTGAAGGAATTGTGCCCTCATCCCTTCACCCAGAAGTGCAGGATGGAATGGGGAGGCCTCCATGCGGCACAGCATTTGGTGTAGGTGGTGTACCACAGGTGCTCACCCAGTCCCTATCGATAGCTTGTGGCAGAAAGAACCCAGCACAAAATGCTGCCTCTGTGGATGACTTTGAATATGTCACAGCGAGGTAACTGCTCTGCTTATTGCAAAACCCTGACTCAGGTCATCTATGAATGATTGAGCACCAGGTGCCCCATGAACATGTGGTGCCTAAGGACAATGGATGCAGCGCTATTCCATCAGCACTCTGGTCCCCCACCGAAAGGCTCTGCGCTATCTCAGGCCAACTGAGGCTCAGCAGAATTCTCATAGTTTAGGGGATATTTTGTCATAAAAGCGTTCAGTCATGACTCCACAGATGGTAGCTTCACCCCATTGGCTCCTACGCCAATAAGCCAAGCACATACACCAAGGCACGAATTTGCCATTATTTTACATGGGGGTTGCATCCCAATGCAAAATAATTTTGCGCATTTACTAACCCATGCACAGCCATGTTGCATGTCTTTGCTTCATTTACTAAATACAAAATAATGCAGTGCATAGTGCAGTTTGCTGGCATTGCATGGGGGGAGAATGGATGCTTCCATGTATTCACCAATGTATCTTGAGGCAAACCCAGATTTACAAAGGCTTGTAAACTTGGGTTTGTGCCATAATTGTGCGCCTACCCAAGAGATGCATAGAGAGGAGAAACATCTTTATTTGTCCTATTTGCTTCCTCTTTCCATGTGTTCTGCATTTTTTAGCACACATAGAAAGCAGAATATGTCTTCAAGGATCGTTTTTGTGTAAAAAGGTGTCCCTTACTGCATTAAAACTATCCTACCTGTAAATCGGATAACCTTGCAATATGTTGCAAGGGTGCCTGAGTTGGTGCTAATTAACACACAGTGCACCAGCACAAGGAAAGAGCAGAAATGCTGCATATTTATGTAAATATGGAGCATTCCCGCTCTCTCTCTTTCACACAGTGCAGTGAAACTGGCTTCCTTGCTGAGTTGAGTAAAATAATAGTGAATATGCCCCTAAATGTCTGAACCTCAGGTACCTCTTGTGCTCAACAGGATTACTGATGCAACAACACATCATGAGTAGGGTAAAACTAACCTGTTTCACAATAGTATAAACCTAGCTCATGTTCAAGAACAAGCGTGCTTTTGCCATTTGCTCAGAAGTAGATTTGTGTCCTGCCTGAGCTCCCCACAGGACGCTTGTGTTATCGTTTGACAAGTGTACCACCCCAATCAAACTTACCAACCACCACTGTCCCAGGAGCTAGTTGTGCCTGACAGGCTATCTGCAGTGCATTTCCCACCCTCCCATCTATGAAAACAGTTTGCATCTCTGCAAAGAGGAACTCGGGTTCCCTCATGGCCATGCTCCTTCTAATTAAGGCTGCCCTGCTGCCCAAGATAGGCCACTCCTCAGTTGCTTGAATTCTGGGAGGTACAAAATCAAGCATGGGAGGGCCCAGGTGGCAGTGCCTCTGGGGGGGTCTGACCCAGGGGAGCCACTATGATTCGGTTTCTGCTGGGTCCTGCTGGGTGAGCTTGAGTTGTATCAAGGGAGGCCTTTCTGTTGCTTCATGCAACTCTTTCCCTTTCCTGTCCAAAGTGCGCCTGGCAGTCAATGGCTCCACTGGTCAGAGCGTGCAAGGGGATGGGCATACCCTGTGCCTTGAGGTCCATCTGGGAGGTGGCCGAGGGTTTGGCCTGGCATCGTCAGTCACTATGGCCATTCTTTCATTAATGATCTTTCCACAGGTTTGCCTTTATAAACCTTGTTACAATGATTTTTACTTCTTCTAGTTATGTTTGATCATCTTCTCGATGCTCCTCCATAACAGCTGCCAACTAATATGGAGTCCAGGACCTCACTGAACCATCCAATGGGTAGTGGCGTCGGGCAGTGTGTACAAAGGAGAGGGACTTAATTAATGCTGGATTATGACCAACACTTACTGGGAATTCCTTGTTCATGATGAATTGCAATCCCAATCACAAACGGTTCAGCAGATTACCTGTTGACGAAGGATAGACACAAGCTTATCTGTTTAGTGTAGCACAAGTGCAGCTTCTGACATTTAAGAGCATCACCGACCTATTAATGCTCGATCTTGTGTGGCTGAACGCCACTTGTCCCTTTGATAAATTGAACTCCGACTGCTGTTGGTCGTATAATTAGTCAACACGGAGGACTCTTGTTCATTATCAGAATTGACCCAACAAATAGCTCCATCAACTAAGAATGGCCAAACACCACCACCCACAGAATCCAAAAAGAACTATTAATCTGTCAAACTGTTCCATCTCTAGGCAGGATGAGGTTTCCCATGTTGAATCAAAGGTAGATGAAGGCTTCACTCCTGGTGGTGCCCTTCCGTAATTTCCTTTAAGTTTCAGCTTTGCAACCATAATTCCCCTTGTAGCCCAAAACATTGGTTTACTGGAACTTGCCCATTGGGTCATGGGAATAACATTGCTGGATCACTAATGGGCATTGTTTATGGTCAAAACTATGATCGTCTCTACTCGTCTTCGAAACTCCAACTTTCACTCTTGTTTATTTAAACCATTATTAACTAATACTTTCGCTTTGGTTTATCTTGTGCTAGTACAATAATTTCACATCTGGTGGCACAATACGAAAATACCTCTGGCCAATCCCTCAATGCGAATGTCCCTGGCCAACCCCTTTAATCATGGCTCTAATTCTGGAAGCCAACAATCTAGAACCAGAGTCCTAGTCATTTATTTATAGCTAAATTATTCAGGAGCACAACCTGCCTTGAACACTCTAATTTTTTCAAAGTAAATGCTCCTGACAACCAGGACACTCAGTTAAGACCATCAAGGGGCACCTAGAGGCAGGGTCTGGGACAGGCAGTAGTTCGCTTTGTGGTTGACCCCCAGCTTGAGCTTAAGATCCAACTATGACATTTTTAACAGCATCAACTTTAACATACAATTGAAGATGGAATTACCACAGCGGCTGACACCAGACTTGCCCTCCAATGGATCCTCTTTAAAGGATTTTGAGTGTACTCATTCCAATTAGAGGGCTTTGAAGGAGTCCTGTATTGCTATTTTTCACCACCATCTCCCCGAGTCGTGAGTAGGTAATTTATGTGCCTGCTGCCTTCCTTGCATATAAAAGTTGTTCCTTAGAGTCCCTCTCTGGAATCGAGCTCAGATTCCCCATTACCCGTGGTCACCATGGTAGGCACAAAAAGTACCGTCAAAGTTAATATGGCATACATCTGAATGTACCATCACCGCCATGGGAATGTGCGATTAGCCAATGGTAATGTAGTGTCACCAAAGTGGCTGAGCGATTTGGATTGGTCTTGGTCTGATAAATGGATGCACCCGAGGAGATCAGTGTTCATCAGCATGTATTAGCTCTTGAATTACCACAGTTATCGAATGTGAGGAAATGTGGTGTATTACACGATGTGGTTGTGCGCCCTCACTGGAGAAAAAACTTGGTTCCAGTCATGCTCTTCTTTTAAACCTTAGCTCCACCCTAGATAGCTGTGGCTCTGAGCAGTCAAGCTTCAGCAATGGAACAAATGTAAAGCATTTAAACAGCACCAAAACAAATGGAAAAGCAAGAAACACGACTCTCAAGAAGTATGACAGCAATTTATAAAAATAGACTATTTGTTTTGGAGTTTTTAGCCACAAAAATGAAAAAGATCCACCGATGGTTCTGGAGATGTAATTAGTTAAAGAAACAGGAAATCACAACTTTTCACTTATCCACAAATAAGCATTGGAAATTTCAACACATTTAACACTTAAAAACGTTTTCAAGAAAACGTTTGTCAGAGTTGAATGCGGTTACTTCCATCCACTTTGGGTAAACAACTCCAGCAGGAAGCAGGTCAGGTTGGACTGTCAAAGTCCTAAAGAGCAGTTTCCTCCAAGAAGAAACAGTTTCCAGTCCAGTTCCACTGATAATGACAACTTGCCATTGAGTTCTAAAGAGCGGTCCTGATGCAAAGGGTACCGGATGCTGAAGATGCTGAAGGATGCTGAGGATGCTGTGTGGCCTATAAGGGACTTTCTGGGGTGACTCCTGTTGGGAAAACGTAGGCCACAGGGTCAATTTCCATCGAGATCCTCTTTGGTCCAGCAAAAATCCAGTCACGACTGGTTAACTGGTCTCCAGTCACAACCAAATAAGCAGTTCCCATCTTCTAGGGATTGCTCTCCTTCTGGGCAACCAAACCGCACTCCGACAACTCTTTTGTGCCCAGCAGACTTGGGTGGAACTTTTGAGCATCAGGACTTGGCCTCCCAGGCTGTCCTGCAGCGACGAGCAATAGTTTGGTGATCTGTGCTACAACTTCCCAAAACAGACATCCTCAGCATTTTGGCCCTGGGCTGTGAACAGGCAGTTAGCCAATTGACTCTTGTACTCACTTGGGGTATGACTTCTGCACTAGCACAGTCCTCTCTTTGCCAGCCCAGAGATCAGCTGGTGCAGTACAATTTCAGTGCAGCCTCTCTTTGCTAGATCCAGGGTCAGCAGGGCAGTAATTCTTTGGTCCTCTTATCCAATCCAGGTGAAATCATCATTTTAGGGGGCTAGGGTTGCCTCTTTTATGCTCGGAAAGTGCCCTTAGGGGAAGTTGTGATCACTAGCCAATGAAAATGGCCAATCAGTAGTCAATGGGCAACCTAGATGCCTCCCACCGGATGACAACTTTCTGTGAAGTGTGACATCTAGCTATCTCAGAGTGCTCTATTCTGCCCACTCCCAAGATTACTCAACCCCTCTCTCATTGTGTAAAGCTTGGTAGTCCACCCTAGAGGTTTGTCTATCTCTGTGCAACACGCCCCTGAGACAAAATGGTCTGACCAGTGTTTTCCCCTCATTGTCATTGATGCTCTTCTGTCTACCTAGACAAAGGAGCAGTTCCTCTTGATACTTAATTGCCATTGCCTATCAAAGGCAGCTCCCCCTTTGAATAAACCATCATAAAAACAGAACAACACAGGAAGTCAAAAGGACATTAAAACATTATAACAAAATAACAAACAACAAATTAATGCAAACAATACTACAGCAACACACCAACACATTGTTTTATATAATTTGTTCTTGTGCTGTGATTTTACATCTTGTAGTTACCTTGTTGTTTTGATGTGGTGTATTGGTATATCATGTTGTTGCCTAGCCTTGCTAAGTAGTGTCAGTGTTGTGTTCTCACTGGGTTGTGTTCTAATCATTGTAATGTTTGGTGTTTTTAGTGGATGTTTTGTATCATTCTGCTGTATTCTTTCCTTTGGGTTTTGGTACTCTGGAGCTGGGTTGTGATGTTGAGTTATTTTTTTGTGTGGATTTAGTTCTTTCTTGTTGTGCTGTATTATTATGTAGGTGCAGTGTCCTTTTATTGTTGTGTTAAGTAGCTTCCTTTCCAGACCTCAATACATGTTGCTATAGGCAAATGTTACCAATCTCATCACGGTTTCCGTGAAATACAAATATTTCTTGCTTCGAACAGTGGCAGCATAGAACTGCCTCAGCTCTAAAAACATTAATGCATTAATAACCCTAGCTGAAGGTCACAGGGCTTGCCTTAACATAGCACTTGCCAAGCACTCTGTATGTTCTCCAGCCTACAACTAAATAATTTGCCCCACCGCTCTTGACTGGAAATGAAAGCGCACATTCTTAGCATTATTTTATTTATCAATATTATTATATTTTATTTTATTTTATTTTTTGGTGGTTGCATGCTGAGAAGCAAACACAATAGACTGTTTGACCTGTGATTCTACCGCTCCCTGAATGACTGTCACCATCCTCCTGATGAGATTTATCTGTGAAGAGAAAAATCCTCTAGTGATGTATTTATCCCACTTAGAAAGTCAGATTTTATGAGGCTATGAAGCTCTTTGAATAGGATGAAATAACATGCACAACTTGTTGCAGCAGGAGCAGTGGAGATGTGTACGACAAATGTGCACTTGCAGAAATGTATAATGTTACTCTGAGAGCCTAGGAGGTAGTATAAGATATGCCTGATATTTCCTTGATGGACATTAGGCTAGACGAGAGAGAAAGAATGATTAGGCAAATTCTGGAGAAAGAAAAATGCTCAGGTTTTAAGGGTAGTGCAGAAAGACTATTCCAGAGAGCCATGCTAGAAGCATGGAATTAGGAAGCTCACAGACCTGGTATTGTAAATCAGCATAGAATATTCCGATTTAGTGCACAAATTTGTTGTTGTCTAGAGATAGATTGCTCCCCTCTTGTGTCGTTCTATAAGTTCCTACTCGTGATGATGCCTGGTTCAAACCTTACTAAGTGGAACAAAAAACTTTAAAAAGATGGTAATAGAGTGCACGTCTATTGGCTAAACTGGACTAGCAGGGTTAAAGGTGAGAGCTGTTTTAAAAAATGCCACTCTTTGATTTCTTGAGGGGATGAGAACCAGCCTATTATAGAAGAATATAAACCTACATCACATGACTACTCCACAAGTTATTCGAGAGATACAGTACAAGAAGGCCAGGCATATAGGAATAATAATCGATGATGAAGTGATAATGGAAAGAAAAAAGATTCTGACATTTTTGGGGCAGATTAAATACTGAGACAATAATCCTACTGCAGAGAGGAGTAGATTGGTATGATGAAACCATACAGGATATCCTTTTTTTATATATAAATATACAGCTACTACAGAGAAGAACTGGAAGTTGCTTAATTATAAAACAGGTTGCAAATGGGAAAATAATCCAGACTTCTTGAAGGAGAGAACAAATGAAGAATCAATGGTAGGTATGTTAAGCTATCCTATTAAGCGTTCCTGGGGAAAGGGTCTTGGCCTGCAATTGAACAGATATTCACCTCTGCAGAAATATTTTACTTTGAAAGGCTGGTTGAAATTATTATTGTGCATGAAAATTTAACAGCATTTTGGAAGATATGTAGTATAGTGATCGACTACGACCTCTTCAAATTAATGGGCATGAGAGCATGCCAAGCTGATTTCTGAGTTTATAAAGAATATAAATTCCCCCTTTCCCAAGCCTAGGACACTCCAATTGAGTTCCAGTCCACAAATAGCTTCTCAAACATGATACCACATTTCATAGGCACTTTACTATTTTGGGGCCGATTCCGATTCCGGCCACAAAACGAACCGACCGACACGGACCCGGACCGAATACCGACCGACACGTACCAGCGCCATACGACCCGTGCAGTACGATGCATCGCGTGTGAATTACAACTGACACGTACGGAATACAAGCCATACGACCGAGCCGTAGGGAAAATAATGATCCGGCCAGAAAACCGAAGCAATTTTCACCGACCGACACAAACCCGGAATGAACCCGACTGACCCGTACCCGCGATGTACGATTCGCACAGTACGATGCAATGTGTGTAAAACCAGACCGACTCGCACGGAGACCAAGCCGCACGACCGACACGCAGAGACAACCCGGCACACAAGCAATAGCGACCGACGCGTACCAAACACAGAAGATAGGTAGCGTGAACGAGGCGAAGAAGCCCGCACGAGACAACAGCAGCGTCCGTTTCCATCACATGAACGTCTCCTTCATGCCTACAAAACTCAAAGTAAAAAAGACAAAAAAAGGACCAAACAAGCAATGACAAAGCTAATAAATACCAAAGAAAAAAACATGGGACAAAGACACACCCACAACTCAAACTATATAAAGGACTACAATCACTACCATCATCCCTTGCAAACAGGAGACACAGCCAGCAGCAAACACCAGTACACAGCAACCACAGACACACTCACAACTCCACCATCACACAACTCACACACCATCAGCACATCATACAAAAGCACACACACATACACCCAGCAAAACCAACACCAAACCACCCTCACTTGCACCCTCACACACACATCCCTCACCACCACCACCCATCACCATGCCCCCAAAGAAGAATCCGAAGTTCACAGATAGTGAGTTAGAAGTGCTGGTAGACGAGATCATCAGAGTAGAGTCACATTTGTTTGGTACATTGGTCCAAATGACCCCCATCTCACAGAAAACCAAGATGTGGGCGAGGATTGTGGACAAGGTGAACGCTCAAGCAACAGCAAGGCGCACAAAGGACGATATCCAGAACAGGTGGTATGACGTGCGCAGGGGGGTCAAGAAAGTCATCGAAAAATATCACGCCCTGAGTCAGTGCACCGGCGGTAGCCCTCCTGCCAAACCAGTCTACTTCAGGACCTGGGAGGAGAAGGTGCGGGACATCCTACCACCAGAGAGCGTCCATGGCCTAACAGACATACCAGAGCCTGGTGAGTACACAAACAACATACCCAGGATTGTGTGGCAAGGGGACAGTGAAACCATGCACCGCAAACAAAGCTACACTAACCAATAGATAATCAGCCTAAGATGTATATGCCAGTCAGACAAACACAATGCCTGCCATCTCATAGTGACTGGGAACTGTGTCACGACATGCAACAACCTACAAACAAATAGAGCAAGCCAGTGGCACAAAGCCAAATAGACCCTGCCAGACAGTTTGCCACCACAAGCACACCACCTCACAGTGCAGCTGAGTGTCAGGAAGGAATAGTGGGGATGCAGGTGAAGTGAGTATATCCAAAAGCATGATGGGGCCTGTAGTCACAGATAATGCTCCCCCTCCTGATTGGCCCATCAAGACCTCTCTGAAACATGCCCACATCACAGGGAGTGGAAAATGACTGACAAGATGGCTGACACTTGGTCCTGCTGTGTGGAGCACAAGGCCCTGCTAGGGGTTGTGTGCAAATCAGAAGCAGGACACCACTGACTGACTTCCTGAAAGACAACTTTCACGCCCTACAATGGAAGCACGTTTCATGATGGGAAGGAGGACTGACAGCCCTGGCCATACTTACCAGCATGGGGAGACACCCCCCCTCAAAACAAACTCCACAGAACTCACCGGGTACAATGCATTGACACACACCTCATTTAAATATCAGCAAAAGATACCCCGTACTGGGTGCTTCTGTGTGAAGCACAGGGGCTCACTTTGGACTTGTAGCCAAATAAACACCAGGATTTCACAGTCAGCCATCTTGCCACTTCTGTCACATCCACTCACAGGGAAGCAGAGTCAAGAGGGAGGAAGTATGGGCATGCTGGGAAAGGGGTGTAGCCAAGAGTATGATGGGAGTTGCAGTCACAGACAATCTACACCCACCCACATGGCCCAGCAAGCTCACACTGAACCATACTCACCTCACAGGGAGTGGGAAGGGACTGACAAGATGTCTGACACTGGGCTCTGTTGTGGGGAGCACAAGGCCATGCTGGGAAATGGCCAACAACAATATCAAACTCTGTCCGTGACAAGCAAGGAAAAGCAGCGTACATGCAGGCATCTGTTAGAAAAGTAGAAAATGTCATGTTTGTGAACCATCGATGCATGTAGAAACATAACTCACATTGTGTGTCTCTTCCAAACACAGGTGGTGCTGGGCACCCAGCACCAAATGATGTGGATAACCAGTCCCAGACTCTGACGGACACTGAGCTCTCTGATCTGACTCTCTCTCTGTCCTGTTTGGATGAAGATGACCAACCTGGCCCCTCCGGTGTGAGCCATCATGCAGCACTAGCAGCATCAACATCTGCACCTCCTGTACCCATGCCTCCAGCATCTGGACACCGACAGGGCACCCCCACCAACACGGACAGACCAAGGCCAATCAACACCCACAGCACAGGGACACAGGACCCCCCCAGAAGCTACAGCACACACCACCAGCAACACCACCCAAGGGGTCCCAGTGTCACCAGTGCGTCCCGCCGCTGGTCCTGCCCGTGTGGAGAGGGGTGCTGGAAGGGGTGGGAGGCACAGAGTGCGCCTTGCAGAGGGGTCTGGACTGCATGATGACCCCTCCACCTGGCACGCATCTTAGATGCGTACCAGGATAGCACCGGAGGATTTGGCCAGGTAGTGGGGATCCTCAAGGACATGCAACATGAGCAGGTCGCCCACCATGCCCGCATGGAGGCCAAGTGGGATGACATTACTGCGGTGCATCGGGACATACTCCAATGCCTCCGCCAGATCAACACCAACCTGTCCACACCCCCCTGTGTGGCCACAACATCTGTCGCAACACCATCTGCCAGCGCCACAGAGAGGGAGGAGGACTCTGGCGGAGAGTCCCCTGCACCACAGAGGCCTGCACATGAGGATCCACCCCCAGAAGAAGAGGGGTCGTCCGAAGAAGGACATATGAGAGGCAGATGTCCCAGCACATCCCCCAGGGCCTCTAAACCTGTTCTGGACAATGTCCTTTGTGCGCAACCCGTTCACCTTGTCCAATCGCATACAACTCGCCCACAAGACATGGAGGGTTCATGTTGGGCCAATGTATCAGATGACTGTGGACTTTACTCTGGACATTTCATCTACCAGCACTTCCAACTCCAATGTGAACTTTGGATTCCCAAACCAATGTACAGCACCCACCATCCTCTGCACTTCCCTCACACATGTTTGTAAATAAACTCACCAGAACACATACTTGCCTCTGTTGTGATTCCAACTTGTCATGTTCAGAGAGATGTCGATCTGCTACACAACACAGTGCATGCCAAATACTGCAACAATGTGACCAAAGTAAGGTGAGTTATGGTGAGGGGACACATGTGAGGGAGACACAACACTGTGGCAACACAAAACATACTCACCATGGCCATGTTACTCATCACACACAATGATGTTGACCTGAAACGCATTGACATGCACAGACACAACACCAACCCCAGTCAGTGGTAACAAGTCCACAGCTGAGGTAAGCAGATGTCACTCAGATGTGGGAAGACAGACAACGCACATAACAAAGCGTAGCATAGGTTCATTACACATCAACAACACGTTTATTCCACAATAGTTGCATGGTAATTCTATGTAACAGTGGACACACACTCTCGATGTGTTGGAGAATGGAAGTCCAGGGATGTGTGGTACATCAGTTGATGGGAATTGTCAACTTCCACACTGGTGTTGGCTTCTGCGTGTTGGGGGTCATTGTTGACAACACAACAGGTAAAGTACCCTGGGAAGGACAGACAAGATACAGTCAAAAGCACAGAAGAACAGGAGAGAAATGCAATACACATGCACAAAATATATTGCAAGACACCTACACAAACACTAGTTAGCAGTACTACCCTATTGTGGAGTACACACCACCTGAATGGACACATCACAGCACGCATCCAGTCAAGTGGCACACAGACACACTCAGACAGCAACAGTGCTGGCACAACACATTACAGGCTACCTCCATACATTCACATAACAACCCTGGAAACTCACATTCAGGTGAAGAAGTTGTTGATGAGATGTGTGCGGACGTCACCCTCATCCTCATCATCACTGGTATCTTGGCCCAGGCCGGGATCCTCCACAGGTTCCAGAGGTTGGTCATCGTCATCCTTGATGAGAGGCACCTCCTTCTGCACTGCCATGTTGTGTAGCATGCAGCAGACAAGGATTATTTTGCACACCTTTGCAGGCTCATATGGGAGGCCCCTCCGGTCTTGTCCAGGCAGCGAAACCGGCTTTTCAGGAGGTCGAATGTCCGCTTAATCACCCTCCTGCTCCGACCATGTGCCTCATTGTAGCGCAGCTCGGCTGGTGTCACAGGGTTCCTGAGGGGTGTAAGCAACCATGGCATGTTGGGGTATCCGGAGTCACCAACGCACACAAAAATGAAAAAGTAGCTGAGTTTTGTAGGAGTGCGGAATACAACATTGACAAACACACACAATGAGAAACAGTCAGTACACACCGACAAGCCAGGCATGCTGAGCTGGCATCTGTGACATCAGCGTTGCAATGCGACTACTCCTCATAATGTAGGCATCGTGCGCAGAACCAGGGAACCGTGCACACACATGTGTGATTGACATGTCAGCAAGACAGACCACCAGAGCATTGATCGAATGGTAGTGCTTCCTGTTACGGTATGCCTGCTCATGTGCCTGTGGTGGTATCAGGGCAACATGTGTCCCATCAATAGATCCAATGACGTTCGGCATCCTCCCCAGTGTATAAAAAGCATCCTTTATTTCAGGGAGTTCAGCTGGGCCTGGGAACTTGATATACAGGTCTAGGAATTGCAACATCCCCTCCAAGACATCGCGTAGCACCCGACTAAACATCATTTGCGACATCCCACCAGCAGTAGCCACAGTGTACTGGAAGGTACCAGTAGCAAAGAAATGCAGGGCTGCCATCACCTTCACCTCTGGGGTCAGTGCTGTAGGGTATGTCCGGCCAGGTAGAAGATGTGGCACCAACTGCTCCACCAACTCCGCAATCAGTGGCCTGGTGAAGCGGTACCGTCTGATGCAGTCACGCTCCTGCATGGTTGCAAGGTCTGGGAACGGCCGATGGACAGCTGGTGCCCTGTAGTACAGAGATGCACAAAAGAAGATTGTCAGTTCATCCACCCAAGTGGCCATGACCACGATCAATATCACATGCTAGATCATGACATTACACAATGTACTGAGGTGTGTGCTAATGGGCATGGACACTTATGTCACCTACAAGAACACCACCTCACATCTCAATTCCACATGTCCACATGAGTCCCATGTAGTGCAATGGCCAATCATCTGGCTGTGTCACCCAACCTATGTGCTGCTGCAACATTCCAAACACACATCACAGTGACAAGTGAGGCCTCATGTCTCCCAGGCATCACAGATCTATGCCATGCAGAAACCCAGGGTCCCTGTATTGCCACATCAACACAGCAATGGACATGGCATAGCACGTACACACCACAAGGCAAGCGTAAGTCCCACAGGTAGTGGCCACTGTTGTTCCTGCCGGCCCTACATGTACGTCTCTTAGACACACACCCCATCAAGGGGGATGCATATATCACATGGATGTGGAGACTGTCACCCATTGGGCACATTTGATCAGAAGACATCTGAGACACAACATGCACACAGACTGTGGGTGCACATCAGTATTGTGGCTACAGGTCTCACTGTGATGTACATGCCATAACCCCCAGGACTCAGGGTGTATATGACATGTCCTAAACATATCCAACCTGACACTGTGTCTGTGACTCATGCCCATTACTGTACAATTGCACATCACAGTGGTAATGTGCCAAACACACAAAGGATTCCTCCCCCATGTACACATGCACAGCCTGGGAGTGGCTGCACAAAGTGCCAGCCAAAAAAACAGATGTGACCCCCCCAAACACCCAGGGAATGCAGCCTTACATGCCATGGGACCCTGTGTGGCCAATTCTGTAGTGTGGTAGGTGTGCACAGGTGTCCCTGCCCAGTATATGTGTGTTGCATCTGTATAAAAGTCACACCAATGAGGTCCGAAGCGGGTGACAATGCGTACGCATTGCACGGGTCATGTCCGAGCTGTGCGTACGCTTTGTCATTGAATGCAATGATGTCCGACGCGGGTGACAATGTGTACGCATTGCACGGGTCATGTCCGAGCCGTGCGTACACTTTGTCATTGAATGCAATGAGGTCTGACGCGGGTGACAATGCGTACGCATTGCACGGGTCATGTCCGAGCCGTGTGTACGCTTTGTCATTGAATCGTATGGAGACGGGTGCATGTGCATATTCAAAATACGCGTTGTACAGTCAGTTGAACGAGCCGGGCACACCCATTCCTCCGGACTGTCTTGGAGACGGATGCGGATTCAAAACCTGTTCGAGTTGTGCACTGGAAATTCAGTTGGATGCCTACAACAATGTTGCAATTTCAAGTGTTCCATGAAGGTGAAGATTTGAACGATGCGGAAGGCGTGTACAAGTCATACATTTAAATGGATTGGCCAGATTCATAGAATGCATCCATGTTGGACCTATCACTTGGGACACATGGCACAGAGTCTGCCTCTGCCCCAGGGAGCTCACTTGCCTGCACTACATGTTACTGGACCACATCCCTGCTACGACTGCTGCTGTCTCTGCATCCTCTGGCTCCTGCTATGGCACATACTCTGGAGAGGGCCCCAGCCTTCACTGAGGAGGATAACCAGGCCCTGCTGGACGGGCTCCTTCCACAGTACAGCAAGATCTATGGGAAACCTGGGGAGCAGGTGAGTGTGCAGTCCACTGCCTTCCTAATCATGCATGTTGTCTGACTAGCACTGCAGGACTAGCAGTGT
The DNA here is from genome assembly GCF_964204655.1 of Triturus cristatus. NCBI lineage: Eukaryota > Metazoa > Chordata > Amphibia > Caudata > Salamandridae > Triturus > Triturus cristatus. The sequence goes on from NC_140593.1 coordinate 203,432,382, forward strand.
GTACACCAGTGGCAAGCATTCTCACTGACTACTTTCATCACCCAAAGTGTGTAGGTACATGTAATGAATAGGTTTCCTGCTGCTAAAGTGCATTAGTACAACCTTAAAGTATGCAGGCATTGTTAACATGGCAGACATGCAGGTGATGTGTCCTTCCCCATGGTTGTACTACCTGTGTAATTAATTTCCCTTTGTGATGATGACATGTATATCCAAATGTGTACTGCACAAATCTGGGGCATGTGTGTTAATGTACTTTTCACTTTGTCATCCTCACAGGTTGATGCCCACCAGAAGCAGGAGATCTGGCTGACCATCTCCCGGGCTGTTCGTTCAGTGGGGGTCTACAAGCGCCGGATCCGCAACTGCCAGAAGAGGTGGCAGGACCTTCGGGGCTGGACCCGGAGGATAGCTAAAGTCCAGCTGAAGCTGTCACCTCCACGCAGGAGGGGCGGACACTGGACCCTGACTCCCCACATGCTCTGGATACTGGCGGTGGTCTTCCCGGACCTGGATGGGCAGTTGAAGGCCAGACAGCAGCAGGAAGGGGGTAAGTCCATGCCTGATCTGTGTACTATGTCTAACATGCTAATAGCAGTCTTTTGGCCTGGTCACACTTCCACATTACGTAGGTCTTGTAGTCCAATACTCATGTCCCTCAATTGTGTGATGCACCCTCCTCATCCGTTCCACAGGTGTGGCCCCTACAGTCTGTTGCTTGTGTCACTAGGGCACTGTGTTCCTGCAGTCAGCTATGCTTCAGCTACCGGTCAGCATCTGTTCCTGTGACTCTGTTGTGTGTTTCATGGGTGGGTCAAATGTTTACACAATGCCTGAGATCTGACATGTGATATGTGTGTGCCCTTGAGATGTGTTCCAATTGCTGGTCTGCCTCGCAACATGTGGCTGGGTTATTCCAAACAAACCCATGCAACAGGGGACTCCAATTTTTGGGCTTCAGGAGCATGTATATCGAGTATGTCACACTTGCTTAGCCACCTGACTACTGTCCAGGGCTAAACACTGTTTCACATAGTTCTTGCCAATCATGCCTCCTCAAGGGCATTTAGAAACACTCTGTAATCCCACTCCTGTGTATGAAATTGCAGGTTGTGCTTAGTGACATGTGCCCTCAGGTGTCTGCCTCTGTGTCATTAGGGTGTGGCTTGTTGTTAAGTACAACTGGGGTGTCCATGATTCAAAGGGTCAGCATGACATCTGACATGTGACTGTGAGAGACAAGACCTGTGTGACATATAGGTTTGTGATCATCTGACAGGTTTACATGCATGGCAGACTGTGACGTGTTAATGTACAGGGATTTGTGTTTGCAGAGACTCAGATGTCTGATTTGCATGATGTGGGGTCTTCTGGCTCCTGGACATGTTGTTTGCATGGGATGGGCAAGTGCGCCGGTCATCTGCAGAGCTAGCTTTTTCCCCTGAGCTAGGATTGTGAGTCAGTGCATATTGTTGTTGTCTGGATGCCCTGCCCCTGTGACAGGAGACAGTGTTGACTGACTTTCAGGGCATCCCAGTGCCATGGCATTTAACTTGCCATGAGTGATCCTACATTGTGTTCAAGTGTGCACCGCGCACACCATTGTGGCATTGCCCATCAGGACATGAGAACATCATAGTGTGTGTTGCTGGCATGCATCACAAGCATGTGAAATGAGTCTCTGTCCATCCCTTCATCCGGACACCTGTACTGAGTTAGTAGCAAGAGATGTGCTGTGTGTGTAGTGACATACTCCTACATGTTCACTTGCATGTCCAACTAATGTTTGGGTGGTGCATGTTGGCACATTGGGGTCATAGCATCCAACATGCAACAGACATATGTGTGCAAGTCAAGGAGGGATATGTGTGCCATGGTTGATGTTGAGAATGACAATTGGCTTATCCTAAACAGTGTTGGCACTTTGAGCTGTGTTCAGCTGATGATGCCAGGGCTTGCCCTGTGATGTGATGTACTCACTGTGGTGTGTGCAGTCGGTGCAGGTGACTGATGTTGTTCTCTTACTTCCTATTTCTATCCAGATACATCCACGGCCACAGGAGGGGACAGCTCCACGTACCAGGAGGAGCCACAGACAGGGACAGAAGGAGAGGAGTCAGGTGGACCCAGTGGCACGGATGGCGAGTGGAGCCACACAGAGGAGTCGTCAGCACCATCCCCCCAGCTGAGGGCCACAGCAGCTCTGAGGATGACTCCCTTGTGGAGGCGGGTGTCAGCAGCCACCAAACCCCAGCTAGTGAGGCTGTCCCCGCCACCACCACCCCCACCCTCCCATCGGCTCACATCCCAGAGGTCCCTGTGGGCTCCCGTGTTCGTGAGCATGTCTCCTTCATGCCCAGCACCGCACCCCCTGCCCCTGTGTCCCCTGCTGCCATGAGTGAAGAGTCTGTTGACTTACTTCAACAGATCCATGTAGGGCAGGCGTCAATGCTGAAGGTCCTCCATGCACACACGGGTCTGTTGACATAACTGGTGTCATTCATGGCGGGCATGTCTGCCCTACAGATGACCAATCAGTCCGTGGCCTCCTCCCTGATGGAAGCAGTGTCCCTCCTTCAACAGTCCCGCACCCCTCCTACCCCTGCAACACCCATGATTCCTAGCAGCCTACCTGTCCCAAGCACAGAAACACCCAAATCAAGGTCTAGACGTGCACACAAGCAAGCGCAGGGGACTGATGACACACTCACAGGGGCTGGTTTGCAGACACACACACAGTCATCCACAACTACTCCGCAGTCCTCTGAGACCTCTCCCTCCCAGCCCCCTTCCCTTGCATCACCTGCAACCCCATCTCCCCAGAAGCTCTTCCTCTGTGACCTTGGCCTCTTCCCCACTGACCTAGCAGATCCTAATTACAAGGGGAAGAGGAAGTCGCCGCACACAGAGGAGAGTGCCCCTCACACCTGGACACCCTCCCCCAGGCGCAGTCAGACAGAGACCCCCACCCGCAAGTCCCCCCGGCACCAGAAGAGCAAGACCCCCCCGCCACCACGCAGCTCCAAGGCAAAGTCTCCATCCTCCATCCCCCAGGCCACCACTCCAGAGGTTCCACCACCACTCCCTGCCCCGGGTTACCCCACCCACAGATACACCAACCCCAAAATGCTAAGGCCCTCCCCCCCCGGCACTTGCTCCTTCACACCTGGTCAGACGGTTAGTGCCACTGATGTGAGGACAGTGTCCCCCCCTGCCCTACCGACTTCACCTGCCCCCATTCTGCTCCCATGGATGTAGGCACTGCATTGGAGTCCACGACCACCCCGTCTGACTTGGGCACTGCAGTGGTGACCCAATCCACTCCATCTGACCTGCCCACTGGAGTTGTGCCGGCACCCACCCCATCTGACTTGTGCCCCACAGTTGTGACCACTTCAGTCAGCTCCACTGCAGTTGCAAGTGTCTCGCCTGCATCCACCACCCCTTCACTGCCCCTGATCCTGTCCCTGCGGGGCCTGGCCTGCCCCCATGTATGCCCCTCTGAGGGGATGTCCCCTGTCCTTATAGTGCAGGCAAGCAAGGTGTGACAGTTGTCACTCTAGTTCACTCCTTGGCATTTGGACATGGACTGGCCATTGGCCTTTTGTTTGAACAGACGTTTAACTTTTAATATGCTGAATAAAGCTTTTTTCTTTATCCCTGTGCACTTGATTTATCTGTACATTATGTTGATGATGTTTAACATGCCCTTGCACCTGTGATGCTTGGTTTCCAATGTTGAATACTGATGTGTTGCTGTGAGGTACTCCCTGTAGTCCATGAGATATGTATCCTATTCTGGTGGGTATCCATGTCATACTTTGCAGATACCTGAGTGTGTCAGGATCAACTATTTGTGGACATCTCTGTGAACATTTCATTTGCATGGTTACATCTGTGGCGTGCACCCCTGCACATATGAAGTGCTTCCCATTGTCCAATTTGTCACTTCAACAGGCTTTGTGCTCCTCAACACTGGACCTACAGGTGTGGGCATCATTGGCATGGGAGCAACTGGGTCCTCTGTACAACTTGCTAGACATATGTTTTGGGTATGTGCAGATGACTTAGGGGAGACTCACGTACCCAGGCTGTTGTGACCAGAGCCTTCATTGTGTGGTAACTGATGGCTGACTGACCAAGTGTTCTGCAGACATGAGTGAGACGTGCGGGGAATATGTTTGGCACGGCTTGGGTTCCACAGGAGTTGGGTCCCCTCAAGTAAGTGTGTTGTCCTGTGACATGTCCTGGGCCCATGGTGTGTGTTGTATGAGCATGTGTGTGTGTCCACATCCCTGTTCATACACAGACAGTGTTCCCTTGATATGTTCCTGTTGTTGATGCTTGCTGAGTGGTACTGGGTTCATCCCACTACTTTTCCGATGGGCTACCAGATTTGTGGGTGCATGACACACTACTGTTAATTGGTGTATCATCATTGGGATTTGTCAGTTCTGAGTGGTGATGATGTTGTCAGACACAGATGGGACACAGTCAGGGTTCCCCAAGGCACCTGTTTATTTGCTAAATCATGTAGTTGTCCCAGGGGGGTACCCTTCAGTGATTGAGACATTTATATGTGTGTGTGACTGCTCCCACTTGTCGGGTTCATGGCTGTGATGCTGGCAGGTGTCAGCATGTGTGCCTTGTGGTTCTCCTTGGCTTCTGTATTGTCCTGGGACTGTGGTAGGGATTCTGAAAGTTACGTGAGCTTTGAGGTCATGGCCATGTACCGCATACTGTGCAGTATGTCTGTCATTCCCCAGGGTTGTAAACAGTCCTTGTGTGATGTGTCTGTGCACCTTAGTTCCTCCCAACATTCCTGTGTTTGTCATGGGTGCGTGTGCAATGTCACCTGTCCATGTGGGCTTCACAGATGCACATTTTGCAGATCAGGGTGTGTGGTGTTGAGGGTGGACTGATGTAAATGTTTGCATGGATGGTCCCCTAGCTCCCGTTTGTCCATGGATGAGGGGCCATGCTGAGTGATTTGTGTTTGTGTATGTGTGATGTACGTTTGTGGCACAGGACACATGTCTGGGTTTCCCAGTTTGTACGACATCTGCCTTTGTCATCACAGTGGAGGTGTCATGCATGCTTGTGTCACCCCAATGTCTGGTCCCTGGGGGTAGTGGTGTTGTGTGTCACTCTCTTGCTGTGTAGGTTTGTGTTCATTCCAGCTTGTGTCACATGTGTCTGTTGTACTCCCTCTCATCTCCCAGTGCCTGGTTGCCCACTGAGGGTGTCCCAATGATGGTTTACTTCTGTGTGGCACTGTGTCCACATCTGTGTCACTGTGGTTCAGCCCCCCTCATGTGTTGTGTTGTTGCCTGGGGAAACTGTGACACACATACACATGCTGTGTCAGATGTGCAGTGTGAGGTTGCATGTTTGTGTTTGTGCATCTGCACCAGTGCATTGGTATTGCTGTTGTGGGCCTTTGTCTGGATGGTGATTTTGTGATTTTGCCTGCTGTCCCTGTGAGTCATATCACATCATTGTGCACATTCATCCTGGTAGGTGCCATTGCTGGCATGGAATGTGTGTTTGTGAGCTGACACCTACAGTCTACACATGTTGTTTTGATTGGTGTGTCTATTTTCAAGATGTGTGCATGCTTGGTGATGGTCACTTCTGCTCTTGTGTTATTGTACACTGCATGCATTGTCAGCCCCCATGTGTGGTGCTTGTCTGCACCTGGTCGAGAGTGTGTTATGTTTTCACAGCACTGTTAACCTCACCACATCTCTGTGGGAAGGGGACACAACCACTAGTTTGCCCCAGAAGTGTTTAATGTGTTGGGAGCAGCGATCATACATGCTGTTTGTTATTTGCAGCTTTGACCATGATGACACTTACCTTTTGGTCACTGTGATGAGGGGGGTTTAGTCCCCATCACCACAATGCTCAACATCTGCTGCATTTTGGAGGCCCCCACTTAATTTCTGTTCTACACAGTAAGGGTGTGTTCTTTTTACATTGCCACAGTGCTATGGTGATGCTTGCCTTGTGTATGTCACACTCATGTGTTGATCACACATGTACTGTTACTTACATTGTATGTTCGTAGTCATAATCACTGTTGTGGGCATTTGTCACAGACTACACACTGTTGTCATGATGTTGGGGGGATGTATTTTGCTGACATACCTGATGTTGGAGTATGCTGGATGAGTTGCACATCACCCATCCTATGGCTGTAGTGATGGGCAACATAAGTCCTATGGCTGGGGGTGGCAGTAGTGATGGGCAACAGGTCCCCTATGGGTGTGGGTGGCAGGGGTGATAGGCAACAGGTCCCCTATGGGTGGGGGTGGCAGTAGTGATAGGCAACATAAGCCCTATGGCTGGGGGTGGCAGGGGTGATGGGCAACATAGTCCCTATGGGTGGGGGTGGCAGTAGTGATGGCCAACACGACCCCTATGAGTGTGCGTGGCAGTAGTGATGGGCAACATATGCCCTATGGGTGGGGGTGGCAGTAATGATGGGCAACAGGTCCCCTATGGGTGGGGGTGGCAGTAGTGATGGGCAACATAAGACCTATGGCTGGGGGTGGCAGTAGTGATGGGCAACAGGTCCCCTATGGGTGGCAGTAGTGATGGGAAACATAAGCCCTATGGCTGGGGGTGGCAGGGGTGATGGGCAACATAGTCCCCATGGGTGGGGTGGCAGGGGTGATGGGCAACAGGTCCCCTATGGGTGGGGGGCAGTAGTGATGGGCAACATAGTCTCTATGGGTGGGGTGGCAGGGGTGATGGGCAACAGGTCCCCTATGGGTGGGGGGCAGTAGTGATGGGCAACATAGTCCCTATGGGTGTGGGTGGCAGAAGTGATGGGCAACATATGCTGTATGGGTGGGGGTGGCAGTAGTGATGGGCAACATAAGCCCTATGGCTGGGGGTGGCGGTAGTGATGGGCAACATAGTCCCTATGGGTGGGGGTGGCAATAGTGATGGGCTACATGTCCCCTATGGGTGGGGGTGGCAGTAGTGATGGGCAACATAGTCCCTATGGCTGTGGGTGGCAGTAGTGATGGGCAACAGGTCCCCTATGGGTGGGGGTGGCAGTAGTGATGGCCAACATAAGCCCTATGGCTTGTGGTGGCAGTAGGGATGCGCAACATAGTCCCTATGGCTGGGGGTGGCAGGGGTGATGGGCAACATATGCCCTATGGGTAGGGGTGGCAGTAGTGATGGGCAACAGGTCCCCTATGGGTGGGGGTGGCAGTAGTGATGGCCAACATAAGCCCTATGGCTGGGGGTGGCAGGGGTGATGGGCAACATAGTGCCTATGGGTGGGGGTGGCAGGGGTGATGGGCAACAGGTCCCCTATGGGTGGGGGTGGCAGTAGTGATGGGCAACATAGTCCCTATGGCTGGGTGTGGCAGTAGTAATGGGCATCAGGTCCCCTATGGGTGTGGGTGGCAGTAGTGATGGGCAACATATGCCCTATGGGTGGAGTGGCAGTAGTGATGGGCAACAAGTCCCCTATGGGTGTGGGTGGCAGGGGTGATGGGCAACACAAGTCCTATGGCTGGGGGTGGCAGGGGTGATGGGCAACATGTCGGACGGAGACAGGAGCTTCAATTACAGCCTACGTGTCAGTCGGGTTTTTGGCAGTTATGCGCATCGTACTTACTGTACAGGAAGGACCGGCTCCAGGTACGTGTCGGTCGCACAGTAAGGCTACAGACAGCTGTCCGACCGGGTATCGGAATCGGCCCCTTTATGTCAAATTTTCAAAGGGTTATGTAAACATATGCTGGGTTAGACAGAGACACAAATGATCATCCAAATATCAGAGACAAGAATGAGATCCAGAATCTTGACAAAGCACAATGTGGCAGTCCTGAGGCCTCTTCAGCCATATCAAAGTTTGGTGCCTCTAGGTGGTGCATTTGTAAACTTTTCATCAGCCTTTTAAAATGTATTTATGTGTATGGCATTTGTGATCCTTTGGGCTGTAGGTTGACTTGGGTGTGAAATGTGTAAAGTATTACGCAGCACACAGTTGGGAGGAAGAACTGCGTACATTAAGATAATGGCAGTTATAAGTATTTTTCCAGATCTGAAAGTGTATGCGAGGGGTGTATACTTTAATAGGATCCAGATGAATGCCTTGGATTCATAGGAGCCGCCTTGGTGGAAATGAGTCAACACCGTAGTGGGATTTGGGTACTAGATCCCCTATACTCCATGCCCAGTGTTAATACCGAGTGGAACTCGGCTAAGTAAAATTCACATTGGCTTATCATATTGGTTTTTAACCTGTTTTACGGATCTTTAGCTTCAAAAGAGCCTCTATGGTCTCAGGGTGCATGCCAGTTCTCCATCAAGCAAGGATTTTGAGGAGTGTGGGGTTGTCCAGTGATGAAGCATGACACCTGGTAGGTGTTTGAGGACATCCCGTCAACTTGTTTGGTGTGTCAAAGAGTGATTTGACAGACATCAAGAAACTAATAGATAAAGACTCTGAAATAACCTAGGTTGAGCATCCCAGGAATGTGTTCACAGTTGACTCTGGAAGCCTTTTTGTGAAAAGAATTGTGCAGGAGGGTGGCCAAGCCTCAAGGCCCCAAGCCTCTAGTTCGCCACCTCGGATAGTTTTCTTTAGTCAAACAGTAATAAAGTGAAAACACAACACACAAAAAACCCCAATCCAATTTTGAAAAATTGAGTGAATTTTAATGAATTATTTGACACCAAAACAACAAAAATCTTATCAGTAGAACTAGAGTTATAAATTGTTACAGTTTTAAGTGAAAACTAGTGCATAAAAGACCAAAGTGCCAACTGCAGACATCTAGTCGCACAAGACTGCCCAAATTAAAAAAATATGATCGATTGTGATGGAGCGCTGTTTGGATACACAAGTGGATTGGGCCCAGTCAGTGCTTACCTTTGGACCTCATTCTGAGAAATAGTGTCTCAGAAGATAAAGTTCAGCAGAGGAAGGCTTCAGGAGGTTTCCAAAAAGGAAGTGTTGTCGTCAGATAGCGTTGGCAGAGTGAGGCAGAGGGCTGTAGTCAAAGACAATTCCATGAGGCTGCATACCCTTTTGGCAAAGGACCACTGAAAAGGATTTGCTGCGGAGAAGCTCTGAAAAAACTTGGGGAGATAGGAGAGAATGTTGGTCCTGGTCTCTTCCTGGTACTCAGAGCACTTTTGGTCCAAATTTGTCTGTCGTCAGTTTCGGATTTGGCCACCTGGGCAATTTTAGCACCATTTCCAAGGGTCGTTGACTGAAGGGGCACCACATGGAGGGTCAGGACTCACGTAGGCTGGGTCCAGGTGTGGGTTCAAGATGGAGAAAGCCTTTTGTGTCCCTAAAGGTCTGAACAGGAGGCCAGCAAGCTAGTCCTTGTGGGTCACTCTGGAGGTCCTGGGACAAATGTGTAGAGCAGCAGGACAAATGGGCAGCAATCTATCCGGGCAGCAGTCCTTCAGAGCTGTCAATTCTCAATTCTAGGTAAGCAGCATGAGACACATTTCCAGCGATCACCTACACCGATCATTGATGGTGTCCAGAAGCATCAAGGGTTAATCACCCATTGCTAAGGTAATTTTTCCCAGAGATACAGCGTCTCACAAAAACACCAATCCCTGAAGGTGCTACATTTGAACTGGAGTCATCATCTTGCCTAGATTTCACCCCATTCAGGCAACCCTTGAAAAGTTCATTTTCATGAATGTTCTAGCTCTACCTAGAATTGCCTTATTTAAGTGTGTCCGGGTGCCGTGGCAGATCCCATTTTGAGTTGTACTTTCAGACTTCCACCTCAGGAGTACCACCCTTTGGGTGATTCCCATCCATTCTCTTAATCCTGATAAAGACTCTCCATGAGTAACTATATGGGATCATGACACAATAATAGTGTCCTGTTTTTAATGTTTTTTGTCTCCCTTCACTCTGTCCCAGAGTGTGTATTAAACACAATTGAATCCACATGAGTCACTATTCATGTACATATACTTTATATAACCTGCACACCCTTATACTCATCTATTTTACATTCTCTGTGCTGCTACGTCGTTGGGAACACTGTTTTACCGTACAAAGACTGTAAGTCAAAAAGCTTTTTGATTTGTTTTGTTTGACTATAATTAATTGAATACAATTGTTCATTCATAGATATAGTCCAGTCGTTGAATGGCTATGGTATAACCCAGGTCTTTGAGTTACTGGATTGCCCCTTGTTCTTAAAAACTTTCTAAAAGTGGCTTTATCAAAATTGCAATGAATAACCCAACTTTACTATTAAAGAGGGTTTATCATTACAGTTTCATAGACACCAAGCATGATATGCCTGCCCCCAACTGGAAATTATAGCTTTTAATATATAATACGAAATCCCCAATGTTATCCCAAGGGGGAGATAGGCCTTACAGTAGTGAAAAACGTATATAGGAGTTTTTCACTACCAGGACATGTAAAACTTAAAAGTAAATGTCCAATCTTTTAATTAAAAAGCACCCTGCCCAATGGATTACCTACAGCCTACCTTAGGGGTGACCTATATATAATAAAAGGGGTTTTTAAGGCTTGGCAAGGAGGTGTAAATGCCAAATCTACATGGAAGTTTAACACTGCATTCAGGCTGCAATGGCATGCCTCGGACATGTTTTAAAGTGCTGCTTAAGTGGGTGACAAAATAAGTGCTGCAAGCCCATTAGTAGCATTTCATTGTCAGACCGTGGGTATATGGTATACCACTCTACAAGGGACTTACTGGCAAATTAATTATGCCAATTGGGTATAAGCCAATTTACCCATGTTTTAGGGGAGTGAGCACAAATACTTTAGCACTGGTTAGCAGTCCTAAGGCCAACAAAATAAGTTTAGCAAAATGGAGGAGGAGAGGCAAAAAGGTTGGGGGCTGACCACCCTAAGGCTGGCAGGTCTAACAGTATTTCCATAGTGCACACCTAGCCACAAGGCAGTGGATCACTGTACATGTTGAAAGACAAGCATAAAGTTAACAAGTAATGCAAATGTTTGAAAAGGTTCATTCAGAGGCATAACTGGTTTTGCGAGATTGGGGAATGTGAATATGAGATTTTCTAACAGTCACCCTAGCGAACCCACATAAGTCTGCATTTATTATTTTTTAGTGTGGGCTGACATGCAATGCTAAGTGATGCAAATGGCGGTGTCTATTAAAATATCTTCTCTGTTGAAAACTTCAGCTGTGCACAGCACTATAAGGCTTTGCATTAACTAAGCAACTGTGGCTGCTAAGAGCCAGGAATTGTACCAACACACATAAATTGTACAGAAATCAAAGTTAAACTAAAATAACTTGATGCAGCTTTGCATTCGAATTGTAGCACAAAATGAAACCATGCACAAACAAGAGGCAAGTAGAAAATGACATAATATATTTAGCCATAACATACAATTTCCACAAAGTCAAATATGTTGTGCAACTTACCCTTAAATGCATGCCTTCATGTAAGAATCTGTAAAGAAGATTGTACCTTGGTTGCACATGTTGCACAAATTCCTTTTTGAGACATTGGGATATCAGACCTCAATGAGTGTTAATTGTTTTCTTTGTTGATTCTGGTCCTGCTGTGTATGTGTGTGCACGGGTATGGGAGGGGGTAGAGTGGGAGTTTGGTATAAACACATACATTTGAATTCTCTGATGGAGGCTCTCACATACCTTTTCTGGCATTTGGCCAAATATAGGTCTTAAAAGGAGTAGGAAAATCAGACATTTAGAGGGATGGGCACTAGTTCTTCTGTATTGGAAACGACAAGTGACATCCAATGGAGACACTTCCATACTGATAGGTAGCAACTGCACCCAACCACCACGCGATAATGCTTTTATTACGGGGTGAAACACCCAATCATCCCCTTGAAGCTATGCCCCTTGGTTTCTTGGCAGACCTATTGGGTAACATGGTCATGTGAAATGCCCTCTATTGCCCCATATTGCATAACTAAAGTATTGGGTGTTTGAAAGTAATGGTAGTAGGGCTGGCACTTACTACAAACCAATATATTGATTGTTGATTTTAGGACACAGCTGTAGTTTGATTCCGATCCTGTTCTCAGTCTATGTCTGACAGCACAAGCCATGTAAATATAGTATCTGAATATAGAAACGTGGGTTTGTTTTTTAACAGTCAGCTATCTTTGCTCCCTTTAGCAGCAGCAATTGGAATTGTGACAAAGTCCTCCATGAACAGACTTAGGTGCTTAATGCCAACTATAAACACCTTTCACTTCTATCTTCTAGTGAACGATTTTAACACAAAAATTGAGCTGATGCACTGATATGGGGATGCCTCATTGTTCCTCAGTGATTTTTCATTGTAGAAAAGCAGAGTGCTGGAGGTGAATAGTGTGCTAATCGAAGCAGCTTCTGAACTGTGTCAAGATCAAGGGCCAGATGTATCAAAGGGTTTTGCCCATTCTGTGTCTATGGGAAAATGTGCTGATACATATGGCCCAAAATCTTGTTGGGTTCTGACACTCTCAAGAACATTTCTACTGTGTCGTGAGAGTCTGAATGAAATAGAAAATACCTTACTGTCAGTAATTAAGGAAGCTAGATTTAGGGCATGTCATAGTTGTCTAAGTGAGATCCTTGACTGGTGGCTGAGCTGTTTCCTTTCTTCGCATTGACCTCTGGGGTGAAACGCAGTAACAACTAGAGGTATATTCAGAAGTATTGTGAAACATATACTTGGACTACGAGCTTGTCTGTGGTGGAGAAAACACCATATAACAGCTCTGAGAGGCATTCAGTCCGGACATTGTGGCACCATATTTGAAACTACCCCTGAAGCCTAATGGCAGGAAAACGAACACATCTCTTCAATTTGTGTATTGACCCTGATGGCACTGAGGGGGAGACATTCTGCGATGAGAAATACAATTGGCTTTGCAGATATAGCAATGATTGGATCAGCTGCATGAGCTTTACTTCAATGTTCTGCACTCAAATGATTGTGGAAGGAATACATCACACCTCTTTTAGTTGAGGGGACAATCCTGTTGATACAATAGATATATTGAAACTTGTAATGGATGTTAAATGACATATAAATATGTACTCCTCATGAAATAGAATGGTTGTGTGATTGCACATTTTAAAAGGATGACTGGTTTTAAATGAATATTTTTTTTTTTTGGTTGACATGAACGTTTAATGGAAGGTGACGCTGGGAGGTGTTTGCGTTTCCTAACATACAAAACACAAGTTTCCTTTGTCTAAAAGTAAGATTTTCTTTTAAGATAAAATCCAAGAGACTTATTTTATTTGCAATTTAATCTTAAATTAATTCAAAATGTAAAAATAAAACTGCAGCTGATTATACCATTATTTTTGCTGTTCATATCCTACCTTTCTAACCAACACTGTACAGCTCCATGCAAGCCCCACTGTTGGTGGACATTCTCAAGCATTTTACTTAATGACACCCTCTTTGGAAACCTCCTCTGTTAATTTGCCATTCCAAACTCATGTCTGCCAAATAATCACAACCCACATGAACCAATTCATGACTGCCAATCCAAACTGTCTGTTCCTCCATCGGTTTCTTTTCCTCATACGTCGTGTCACATTTCCTTTTGAATACCCTCTCCTAGACATAGGACCTGTGACCTCACTGAGCAACTTGACACTGCAAGTTGTTTTTCTATTGTATCTAAATGTAAGGTCGAATTGTATATACTTCTTTTAACAGATCTCTATGAACTTGAACTAGAAGTTGTTTAAACTCTTGTTTTGATACCAGTATTTATCAGAGAATTTGTATATATTGAGTTGTATTGCTAATTTTTGCTAAATAAAGATGTTTTTACCGACTAAGCTATAGTAAAAAATGGCAGCTCGCTCATAAGGATGCTCGGACAATGACCCTCCTTTTTTACTGTCAGTCCCTCAGACTCTCAGAGTGACAGTACAGAAAAGTGCAAGCACAATCTTGGCCCAGCCACAAAGTGTGACCAAACAAATAAGCACAGTTTGTGTATTTAGTTTGCTGATACGACTTTTTATTTGAGAGGAGGCAGCGATGCAAATGTGCCTCACTCTATTTATTGCCTTTCAGTGCTCTTCACCATTTCCAATGTCCATCATCTCACTCACAGCATGATTGACAGCCCAGGACCAGATCAGGCCGTTCTCGGTCAGGAACACAGTAATTATGATTAGGGGTGGGCGTAATTTGCGAAATTAACTTTCGCAAATTATCGCGAAAATGTTTAAAATTATCGCAAACAAGCGGAAATATCGCGAAGATGCGGAAGTTTTTTTCCAGCATGTTCGCGAGATTTTCTGCATGGTTGCGGGTCGCCAACTTACCCATGTGGTTGCTTGCGGGCGCGGCCATCTCGTTTTGAGTTGTCTCGCGGTGCATGATTGCGAGAAGAAAGACGTGATCGCGCGACGCATGACGTCACTGCGGGCGCGAACTGTCGAGAGACAGCGCAAATGGCTAAAAACAATACAACATCTCATGGAGAACGCGACCGGATCAAGAAAACTTGTCAGCGAACGCAGGGATTCAGGTAAGGCGATCGCGCGCGCGCGAGAATGTATTATTTTACAGCGCGAGCAAGAAACAAATTATCGCCAAGCTGCAGAAACCGGAAATTTTGACATTTTCGCGCTCTCCGCGGAACGCGCAAATGTCAAATTATGCAAATTTCCGGGAACGGAACGAAATTTTCGCCCAGGCCTAATTATGATGCACAGTTTTTCGCATCACAGTATTTCTGACTAGGAACTGCATGGAGCGTCTGTCTGAATGAAAAGACTGAGCCTTCTACAAGATCACCAGTGGGACCTGTGGAATTGGTATGTGTGCACGTGAGTGTCTTTATATGTGCTTATGAACGTAAAGGAGTTTGTGAATGTGCTGGTGTGATATATACTGGTGGTATTTCCTGCCATTTTCTGGCCATCCATGCAAAAAATAGTGCTAACACTAAGCAGGCCGCCGCCACTTAAAATTGAACTAGCTGTACCACAATTGAGATGATTTTTGCCATTTTAGAGCAGCCATGGAATTATGACCTAATTTACCCTAGACTACAAATATACATTGGGGTGTGGGCACCGAACATGCATTTAATTAAAATAAAAAATACAATTTTCGTGAGGAAACTCAGTTTCTGTCTTGAAATGTTAAGATTTTGTGTGAAATAATCAAGTACTGTTTGGGAAAAAAAAGCTAACATTTGATATCAAAATGGGATTATTTTGACAAATGAGAAACTGCTTTTGATAACAAAATGAATGCCTTTGCAAGCGTATATTTAAAGCTGATGAGTGGAAAATTATATGTATCTCTGTCATGCAACCTAAGCTGCAAACTGTCTTCTACCCAAACCTAAAAGGATTCTATAAAGTGAGCAATATCACTGCTGTAAGAGGACATAAAATCTCTCTTAGCTCTTCTCTATACTAATTGAGACAGAAAGGTTTTTTATTTCTGTTTTTAACTTCTCCACCCCACTCATTCCAAGAGATTATCAATAAAAGGAATTGAAATGTAGTAGTATAAATGGATGCTATGATAAATGGCATGTCATGTGAAATTGAATTTTTCAGAACTTCCTGTATTACTTAATGTTTTTTAGCAAATTTTTATTTAAAAAACACCATTTGGAGTTGATTAGTCTTTTACTGGCACAGTAAGAGGGTGGAAGAGAAATACATTGGCTGCGTAACTGACACCTCACAAGCAAGTGTAGGCATGCCTTCCTTATGGTGAAAAAAGGGAGCAGGAAGACCTCTGGCCCTAGTTAATCCATGATTTCTCTAAGGTCTCAGAAGAAAGGGACACATTTTGCAGGTGAAGTTAAGGGTGGCTTTTCGTCCTGTAGAAAGCTTTAGAAAAACTTAATTTCATCATCTTGGAAAATCCCAGGAAGCTCTGCAGACGGTGTACCAGGCTGTGGAATGCTCCCAAAAGGTGTTGTTTTTTTGTGTGAAGGAGCAGGGGAGGGAATTTGGGGGCCAGGCTATCCTATATTAAAATGTGCCCCCTCCAAATGATCCGCAAACTGGCAGAGTATCTTAAAAAATGGTGTTCAATAAAACTAAATGCATTAACCTCTCAATGCACATAATGTAAACCTAAATGCACACTATTTGTTCTTCTTGAATGCTTCAGTTAACTCTCCCTTCAAGCTGCTAAGACCATTTTCTGAGATCCACTAATGTTGGGCTTAGTTTCTACCTGTCACCAGTGAAAGAAAAGAATGAAGGGAAATAGAGGCACTGGTTAAAACAAATATTCACACAAAAATTGGTCTGATGTGTTTTAATGAAAAACTTGCATTTGGTTTTTGGTTATGTTTTTTCCTCTAGTGATAACCATTGCTAAAAGCCATCCTATTTCCGGGAGTATTCTAGGCCCATTTCCCTATAAGAAAGGGATTTTCTTCTGCCCTTTATAGAAGCAAGTCACCGATTATTTCGATTGGAAATCAGCTAGCAAAACATTTGCAAAGATTAACAAAGATGTGAGTTCAAAACATTACCTGGTATCTACATGCTCAGCTCCCCATTCTCTGTCTGAACCTGCCACAGGATTTATTCTTGAGCAGCAGTATTATGTGCTTTGGAGTCATCTTATGCCTGAGTAATGGATTTACCAGTGCAAGGTCACCATTTGTGAGTGTTGTCCACATGGAAATCAAACAATTTGCCCATGTAAGCTGAACTTACATGTTCATGCAGCTTTGAAAATTGAGACTATGGAGTGCTTAGAAACAGATTGGTTTTAAGTGCTACATAATAATGGAATATCCAGCCCCTCCCAAACTATAAACAGCGCATGTGTGAAGGAGTCGGACTGGGTACATTATTTGAGTAGCACCTTTAAAAAAGATCAAGTTTGTGATTATAAAAATAGTTACATTGGCTTGGAATCTAAGTCTCCAGATACACCTAACAAACAGTTTAAAATTACGGATTCCCAAATAACGCCGGCTTGCCAAATCCAGGTAGCTGAAAGGATAATGAAAGTAATAAAATCAGGTCGAAAGGATGGGGCCCCGGGGCCTAATGGAATACCGCAGGCCATTTTTTCAAGTGACTCCGAATACTGGGCCATGCCATTGTCAGGACTCTTTATGGAGGGAAAATCATTGAAAAATGTGCCCATGAGTTGTAAAGATGCAATAACAACCCAATATTCAAGGGCGGATACAGTTTGGATCCTGTAAATTATAGACTCATAGCTCTAATGGATGTGGACGTAAAATATTATGCTTTGCTAATCTTGGAGGACCTAGTAGAATGGTCTACTAAAAATAAGTTGATTCCTATGAACCAAACAGAATTTCGTAAGGGGTTCAGTACAACAACTAATATACTTGCTTTGACAATGATTGCAGAAAGGTGTAAACGTCTGAATTTGAAACTACAGCTCTGTTTTATTTATTCCAAAGCAGCGTTTGATAGCTTAAATTGAGTTCTACTGTAGTCTAAATTGAAGAAAATGGGTCTTCCAGAATTAATATTGCATGCCATAATCCAATTGTATACTGGAACGTGGATACGAATAAAAATTGCAGACGGTATGAGAATTTCAAGGGCAATTCACACAGCAATAGGGCTAAAGCAGGGCTGTGTACTAGCCCCCATTTATTTAATCTTTTTATGGCAGATCTCACTATAAGACTAAACAAGACAAATTCTCATCCACCACGCTTGGGCTCATTGCCGATAACACATCTTTGTTACACTGATGATATAGTTTTACTCAGCCTGAAACGAGCTGGCCTACAAAGATCATTAAACAAGCTAGCAATATTTGCTGAGGACAACGCCTTGGAAATCAACACAAAGAAAACGAAAACGATGACTAACGCGAAACGGGCAGGACGCAAATTCCCTGTCAGGCTGGGAGAAATAACATTAGGGGTAGTTAACAACTACACATATCTAGGGCTGTACATCGATGATCGTTAAATTTCCAAAAACAAACAATATCTGGAAACAAAAGGTAATGGCCTAATAAACACATATTGTGTACTCTCAAAAAAGCTAAAGGGTCCATCTCTAAAGCCACTGTTAGATGTAATGGCTGCTAAATTGATGCCGACAGTGGAGTACGCAAGCATCGTTCTACACGGTACAGATGCTGAATTGTTGGACAAGATTCGAGTGAAAGCATACAAAAGGGTTTTTAAGCTACCACATAATGCGTCACCAGCACAGGTGAGACTGGAATTCAGCCTTATTCATCAAGGGTTTGGAAGAATCTATGGATATGTCAAAAGCTGGTACAAAATCTGGTTAAGTCGAGCTAACGACCTACACGACGCCCTGTGGCGGGCCCAGGAAGAAGATCAGCACTTTAGTTATGGCAAGCTTTTGAAATTAGCCGTGGAAGAAACAAAGTCCAAGGATCTCTGGGCACAGTCCCCCTCTTTTCCTGTTTTTTATAAGGTTGCAAGCAAAATTGCAAAGCTACATTCATCCGTAGAGGACCAAAATAATTTTGCAAAGAGGTCTCATGCCTGGATGGTAATGCAGTCTTACACAAAATTATGACCGGCTGAATATCTGAGTACAACATATTCATAGTACCTAAAACGGAAATTCATGGCCACCAGGTTTGGGCCTCTACCAAGCTTAGCGGATCAGCCCAAATGGAGATATAATGGGCCTATATTATGCACACTATGTGGCAATGAGAAGCAAGACCTCATTCATCTTATTTGTATATATGTCCTTGTTTAAAGTGAACTCGGGCGTGGTTTTTGAAAAAGGCATTTAATGAGAGAGGTATTAGGTCTTGTAGAACTGCAATAATCAAGGGTTTGGACACAGCGGATCCCCATTTAAACTGTAAGGTGATGACATTTTTGATATGGTATGAGCAGATAATAATGAAAATGGAAAAAAAAATCACCATGGCATTGATTGTGTAGTGTTTGCAAGTATAAAAAAAAATAAAAAAAGTCACGTTCATCAGCTAAGAACAAACAAGAAGGGGTAGTAGGAAAGTTCAATATTGACTCCAATATTGGGACTGAAATAAGTAGCAATGGAAGCCCAGTTTCTTGGCAAATATACATTAGACCATGTATTGTGGTTTTAATAGGTTAGATAGGTTTTAAAAAGGATTTTATGTTTTGTTTTTAGTCACAAAGTCAGCAATACTGTATACTTCCGTATGAAATCATGTATTATTTAATTTTCTTATGAAATTTAAAAAGAAAAAAATGTAAGATATAGAGGATATAAGTATTTTCAATATTATATGGTTTTTATTAACTGAAACAATAAATATTTCAATATCAAAAAAATTCACAAAAAAAGATTGGTATTAAGTGCTACATGGGTAACTGAACATTTATATTACTTCTAACCAGTGCCATAGATCCCAAAGATTATATGGTTATGATGTCAGTCGTTCCATCCCCTCTTTTGGTCTTTGAATATGTATGATTAAACTAATGAGCAGAGAGCAAGGTAGGGAAAATTGACAGAAGGGCTGCTATTACGTTTTAAGGGAAATTACAAGAACAGGATGGGCTGATATAACTCTGGGTGCATTACCAGTCTTTTTAAGCCTGACATCTGTAGTTTTAAAGGGACAGAATCAGTTCTTCTCAGCAAGGACAAAAACACTGTTTCTCAGCAGGCACCCTTTTTAGGGCTCAAGTGCCTTTAAAATGACCACTGTACTTTTAATGATAAAGTACTAACGATGATAATACAGGCCCTAGTTTCAGTCACAGCTGAAAGGCATTAGCTGATCTCCCCTCTCATCCTTCACTTAATGAATGACAAACAAGAGGTTGAAGAATGACAAAATTGCACAGTTGTGGGGGGGTATCAAGTTATGTGGCTCTTATGCCACCAATTTTCAGAATTTTGATTCCCTTTTGCATTTCTGATAAAAATGTGGCTGTTGCTATGCAAACCATAGATGCCTTTCAGGAACATTCCAGCAATGCTTAGTTCTTTGCTTTGCCTGTTCTGCTGGAGCAGAGTCACCACAAGCCAGATATCACTTAAATTTGATTGACATTGTTCAAACATTCAGCTTTTCCAGGTACACTAGTCCTGAGATCTTTATTTTATTTAGAGAGCCAAAATGTATTCATGGGAAGAAAGTGTGTACGGTTGATGAGCCTGCTGCAAAGGTCTGCTCATACCTACATAGCTGTAGTTTGAATCTGAAAATGGCCATTTCAGAAAGGGCTGCTATACAGAAATGTCTTTCAAGACTTATTTAATATCTATATACCTCTTCGAGGGTCCACACCCCACTGTGATTTTTATATAGTGCAATATAAGGTCTGTGAAGTATGAAAGCAGATCCCTATGCTTCTTGAATTGTATTCCATTGAAATTCAGCTTTTTGTTTTTTTAGTATTTTAGTAAAAACAATATCTGAATTACGGTCATAACCAATAATTGCTGCTATGAGACCCTATGCAATTGTTTTACTAAATGCTTAATTCTTGGTGAAAATATATATATATATATATATATATATATATATATATATATATATATATATATATATATATATATATATATATATATATATATATATATATATATATATATATATATATATATATTACCTACTGGCGGTCGCCAGTAGGTAGTTATAGTTAGGACCCCTTTTCCATAGGAAATCCGCAACATTCTATTTTGAATAACTTTGGCGCCGGTCGACGAATCCTCGCGAATTTCTCAAAATAGGTGGGGCGCTACGCTCCGCTCCTACCCTGAAAGTCTCGGGGGGATTCGTGAAGCGGGGGCTGAGATAAAAGGGGGGTCCCAAAACGCGTTTTTCCCATGCATTTTTCCATAGGACCTTTAGACAGGGCTACAGCCCGAACGGCTGAACAGAATTACTAGAAATTTGGCAGAGAGGTAGTCCTCAGGTCAAGGAAGTGCCTTTTGTAGGTTTGGTGTAAATCTGTTCAGTAGATTCTGAGAAAATAGCCTTTAAATCAATATATATATCTGAGCCAGCTTACGGTACGCTTACCGTAAGCTTACCGTACGCGTACGGTGGCGTGCGCGAGCGCGATTCTGATTGGCTCTTAGATCTTAGTAAACATTCGAAACAGTCGAAACCAGGAAGCGGCGGCTGCCATTTTCTCTCTCGCACTGAGAGCTAGGTTGTTAAATAAAACCAATAAACATGTAAAGGGGCTGTTTAGACAGCTCCCACACACATAGCCATGTTGAGGGAGTCCCCAAAGACCCCCCAAGACCAAAAACGCCATTTTTATTTTTTCGATAATTTCGCCGATTACGCTTACCGTACGCGTACAGTAAAAAATGTTAAAAAAAAATCACTATCCACACTCTCCCCACCCCCTGTGCTTTTGGTGGCCGCAGTCCACCAAATGTGCAGGGCTTATTAAATGTGCGAAAAACCACAATATTTTTAACAAAAATAATAAAAGAAAAAATTAACAACACTCTCTCCACCCCGTGTGCAAATGGTGCCCGAAGGGCACCATTTGTGCATGGCTTATAAAAATTACGAAAAATTAAAATATTACCTTTCAAAACGAAGTGCATCATATGTCCTCCATGTGCGCACGGTGTGCAAAGCGCATCGTGCGTACATGGCCCATCTAGCGTAACGTGGGCACGCGGTGCGCGTAGCGCACCGCGTGCCCACCGTGCGTGCACGGCACTAACTGCGTAAAGTGGGCGCTCGGTGTGCGAAGCGCACCGCGCGCACGGAACGAACTGCGTTAAGTGGGCGCGCACGCCACGAATGGCGTAAAGTAACTTAGCATTTAAAAAACCGTACAAATTCACTGAAAAAACCATAGGTTTCACACACTTTATAGTTAGGAATTAGCATTTAAAAAACCTTGCAAATTCACTGAAAAAACCATAGGTTTCACACATGTTATAGTTAGCGGAAATTTTACTGATAAAAAAACAGTGAAATTCCCCCGTTATAGTTAGTGCAGGCAACTATAACTCACGCGACCGCAATCTTCTGCTGATGACATATGTGTCTTTATGAAAAAAAAATATTTGAAATATATGTATAGCTAAAAATGTATGGAAGAAGACATGGGCAAATAAGTGTCTAAATACAGTATTAGCATCAGCAGAGGATTGCGGTCGCGTGAGTTATAGTTGCCTGCACTAACTATAACGGGGGAATTTCACTGGTTTGTTATCAGTAAAATTTACGCTAACTATAACATGTGTGAAACCTATGGTTTTTTCAGTGAATATATATATATATATATATATATATATATATATATATATATATATATATATATATATATATATATATATATATATTATCTACTGGCGGTCACCAGTAAATAGTTATAGTTAGGATCGTGTTTCCATAGGAAATCTGAAAATTCTATTTTGAATAACTTTGGCGCCGGTTGACTTATCTTCGTGAAATTTTCCAAACTAATGGGGCGCTCCGCTCAGCTCCTATCCTGAAAGTCTCGGGGTGATTCGTCAAGCGGGGGCTGAGAAAAAAGGGGGGTCCCAAAACACGTTTTCCCCATGCATTTTCCCATAGGACCTTTAGTCGAAGGTACAGCCCGAACGGCTGAACAGAATTACTTGAAATTTGGCAAAGAGGTAGTCCTCAGGTCAGGCATGTGCCTTTTGCATATATGGTGTAAATCCATTCAGTAGTTCCTGAGAAAATCAAAAGTAAAATCATATATATATCTGGGCGGAGCCTAACCACACATCTCATTGTGAGATCTGATTGGCTGTCAGCACTTCATCCAAGAAGTGTTGGCAGCCATCTTGGGACCAATATACATGATAGCACCTCATTAAAAAGCATTGCAATTAATAGAAGGTTTTAAGACTTTAGTTACATTATAAATCATTTGTTAATGGTACCATACTCATTTTAGGAACTGTGGTATGTTCTAAGGTGATTTCACCATGTGAAAAAGCCTTCTGCTGGGATAGCATGAATCATGTTTGAGAGAAAACTATTTTCACATGCTTTTCCCACAGAGGTTTGGAAGGTGATCTATAAGCTAAACTGAGAGTATATTTTCTGTAAATTCACATTATCTTTCTCAGTCATGTGAGAATGAAGTCTGACATTCTCAGTAAAACATGTACATCCAACAAGGGCAGAGACTGTCAGTTGATTCCTTTGTGTTCTACTGCAGCTTCCCAGAGTGTTCCAAAGAACAGCTAGAGCGCTAACAGTCTTACTTATGACAAAGGTATGGCACACCTGAAGCCATCTTGATTGGAATAAAGTGGTAACATTTAAAACATTTAATTTGAAAAGGAACAAAATGAGAGGGTTCATTTTGCCATAGAATGTATGATTAGTGCTGCAGAAAGAAAAATTAGGGCACATTTTGAGTGACTTCTCAAATCCTCTTTTATTTCATTAAAGAATTCTGACATGCAGACTGAAACATGCACTTTCAATACCAGCAGCAGACTTCCCTGGTGAGCAGTAGCTTTACTACAGTGATCTAACGAGCAACTAGAGTGCTAACATTCTGAATTTATGGCAAATGTGTGACACATCTGAATGCCTTCTTCATTGAATCAAAGTAAAAAACTGACAGTATGCCTACTGAGGAGACTGCAGTAAATGAGGAAATTAGGAAACTTCATAAGAAGTCTCCCAAGATGGCCACCAGAGACAAAAGAGCCCAAATGTAGCAGAAATATCACCGAGATGTAGCCCAAGTATAGCCCAATGACAGAAATCCCAGAGTGTTTTAAAGAACAACTAGAGCGCTAACAGTCTTACTTATGACAAAGGTATGGCACACCTGAAGCCATCTTGATTGGAATAAAGTGGTAACATTTAAAACATTTAATTTGCAAAGGAACAAAATGAGGGGGTTCATTTTGCCATAGAAATTATGATTAGTGCTGCAGAAAGAAAACTTAGGGCACATTTTGACTTCTCAAATCCTCTTCTATTTCATTAAAAAGTTCTGACATGCAGACTGAAACATGCACTTTGAATACCAGCAGCAGACTTCCCTGGTGAGCAGTAGCTTTGCTACAGTGATCTAATGAGGAACTAGAGTGCTACCATTCAGAATTTATGGCAAATGTGTCACATCTGAAGGCCTTCTTGATGGAACCAAAGTAAACAAGCATTGAAAATGCAATAGGTCTCGCCCTTGTTTAAGTTAAAGCAATTCTGTTTGTAATTAGGTGGCTTTTTAGCTTTGCTTTTATTAGTGTTTTTCAAAATGTCATGTACATAACATGCATATATGTATATGTATGCATGCATTTATATTTGTATTTATATAGATATGCAGATTATATATATGTTTATATATGTATGTATATATATATATATATATACACATACATATATATAAATGCATATGCATATATGTGCATATGTGTGCGTGTAGAGAGAGGTAGAGAGAGGTAGAGAGGTAGAGGTGTAGAGGTAGAGACGTAGAGGTAGAGAGGTAGAGGTAGAGAGGTAGAGAGTAGTAGAGAGAGGTAGAGAAAGGTAGAGAGTAGAGGATGAGTAATAGAGAGTAGAGAGAGAGTAGTAGAGAGTAGTAGAGAGAGTAGCAGAGAGTGAGTAGGAGAGGGTAGTAGAGTGAGTAGTAGAGAGTGAGTAGTAGAGAGTAGTAGAGAGTGAGAAGTAGAGAGTAGTAGAGAGTGAGTAGTAGAGGGAGTAGTAGAGAGTAGTAGAGAGTGAGTAGTAGAGAGTAGTAGAGAGTGAGTAGTAGAGAGTGAGTAGTAGATAGTAGTAGAGAGTAGTAGAGAGTGAGTAGTAGAGAGTGAGTAGTAGAGAGTAGTAGAGAGTGAGTAGTGGAGACTGAGTAGCAGAGAGAGAGTAGTAGAGAATGAGTAGTGGAGAATGAGTAGTAGAGTGAGTAGTAGAGAGTAGTTGGGAGTGTAGTAGAGAGTGAGTAGTAGAGAGTAGTAGAGAGTGAGTAGTAGAGAGTAGTATAGAGTGAGTAGTAGAGAGTGAGTAGTAGAGAGTGAGTAGTAGAGAGAGAGTAGTAGAGAGTGGTATAGAGTGAGTAGTAGAGCGTAGTACAGAGTGAGTAGTAGAGAGTGATTAGTAGAGAGTAGTGGAGTAGTAGAGAGCGAGTAGTAGAGAGTAGTAGAGAGTGAGTAGTAGAGTGAGTAGTAGGGAGTAGTAGAGTGAGTAGTAGAGTGAGTAGTATAGTGAGTAGTAGAGAGCAAGTAGTAGAGAGTGTGTAGTAGAGAGAGAGTAGTAGAGAGTAGTAGAGAGTGAGTAGTAGAGAGAGTAGTAGAGTAGTAGAGAGTGAGTAGTAGAGAGTGAGTAGTAGAGAGTAGTAGAGAATAAGTAGTAGAGAGAGTAGTAGAGTGAGTAGTTGAGAGTGAGTAGTAGAGAGTGAGTAGCAGAGAGTAGTAGAGTAGTAGAGAGTGAGTAGTAGACAGTGAGTAGTAGAGAGTAGTAGAGTGAGTAGTAGAGAGGGAGTAGTAGAGAGAGAGTAGTAGAGAGTAGTAGAGAGTGAGTAGTAGAGTAGTAGAGAGTGAGTAGTAGAGAGTAGTAGAGAGTAGTAGAGAGTGAGTAGTAGAGAGTGAGTAGTAGAGAGTAGTAGTAGAGAGTAGTAGAGTAGTAGAGAGTAGTAGAAAGTGAGTAGTAGAGAGTGAGTAGTAGAAAGTAGTAGCGAGTGAGTAGCAGAGAGTAGTTTAATTTAAAAGGAACACAATGAGGAGGTTCATTTTGCCATAGAAATTATGATTAGTGAGGAAAAAAGAAAAATTAGGGCACATTTTGAGTGACTTCTCAAATCCTCTTCTATTTCATTAAAAAATTCTGCCATGCAGACTGAAACATGCACTTTCAATACCAGCAGCAGACTTCCCTGGTGAGCAGTATCTTTACTACAGTGATCTAATGAGCAACTAGAGTACTACCATTCAGAATTTATGGAAAATGTGTGACACATCTGAATGCCTTCTTGATGGAATTAAAGTAAACAAGCATTGAAAATGCAATAGGTCTCGCCCTCGTTTAAGTTAAAGCAATTCTGTTTGTAATTAGGTGGCTTTTTAGCTTTGCTTGTATTAGAGTTTTTCAAACTTTCATATACATACCATGCATATGTATGCATATATGTATATGTATATGTTTGCATGAATTTATATTTATATAGATATGCAGATTATATTTAGATGTTTATATATGTATATATTATCTACTGGCGGTCGCCAGTAGATAGTTATAGTTAGGACCGTGTTTCTATAGGAAATCTGAAAATTCTATTTTGAATAACTTTGGCGCCGGTTGACGAATCCTCGCGAAATTTTCAAAACTAATGGGGCGCTCTGCTCAGCTCCTACCCTGAAAGTCTCGGGATGATTCGTCAAGCGGGGGCCGAGAAAAAAGGGGGTCCCAAAACGCGTTTTCCCAATGCATTTTTCCATAGGACCTTTAGTCTAAGGTACAACCCGAACGGCTGAACAGAATTACTTGAAATTTGGCAGAGAGGTAGTCCTCAGGTCAGGGAAGTGCTTTTTGCAGGTCTGGTGTCAATCTGTTCAGTAGTTCCTGAGAAAATAGCATTTAAAAGCATATAAATATCTATAAGCGTGCACCGTGCGCGCACCGAGCACGCACCGTGCGAGCACCCTAACGTGCGCGAGCGTAATTCTGATTGGTGGTTACATGTTAGTCAACGTTCGAATCGGTCGAAATCAGGAAGTGTCGGCCGCCATTTTGTTTGTTTTTAGTGCGAGAGTGAAAAAGGAAGGTGGCGAACATGAAAAGGGGGCAGGGTAGAGAGTTCCTGACCCCCTAGCCTTGGTCAGGGGGTCCCTGAAGGACCCCGAAGGCAGAAAAAAACATTTTAATTTTTTTTTTTTTAAATCGCGGGGATGCGCGCACCGTGTGCGCACGGTGAAAACCCCCCCCAAAAAATTTGTAATACGTAATTTATTGTAAAATAAATATATAAAAAAATTATAATACATACATAACTTAGCATTTAAAAAACCGTACAAATTCACTGAAAAAACCATAGGTTTCACATACGTTATAGTTAGGAATTAGCATTTAAAAAACCTTGCAAATTCACTTAAAAAACCATAGGTTTCACGCATGTTATAGTTAGGTGGATATTTCACTCGTAAAAAAACAATGAAATTCCCACGTTATAGTTAGTTCATATAACTATAACTCGCGCGACCGCCACTCTATCACAAGGATGATGTCATCAGTGATGTCATGAGTGATGCCACTGACCATGTCATGAGTTATGTAATATGTGACGTCATGAGCAGGATTGCGGGCGCGCGAGTTATAGTTATCTGAACTAACTATAACGGGGGAATTTCATTGTTTTTTTATGAGTGAAATATCCACCTAACTATAACATGCGTGAAACCTATGGTTTTTTCAGTGAATATATATATATATATATATTCACTGAAAAAACCATAGGTTTCAGGGGCGTCATAGTTAGCTGGACATTTCCCTCGTACAAAACCCTCGAAATTCCCCCGTTATAGTTAGTTCAGCTAACTATAACTCGCGCCCCCGCAATGAACTGCTGATGACGTCACATATTACATCACTCATGACATGGTCAGTGACATCACTGATGACATCACGGATGACATCTGAAATGACATCACTGATGACATCACTGATGACGTCATCCATGTGCTAAATTAGTGCATCTTCTCACACCCTTTGTCCATTCTCAAAACCATAGATACTCCAATACCAATAACTACATACCCACTCATTGACTCTTAGATCTACACACACATCCACTCACTCACCTGTACAGTCACTCATACTTACAGTCACTCAGTACAGGACTATCATATGCATTTATACACCTACATAGGCACTCACACACCACCAATCATCCATAGAGGTACTCTCACACCTAGTCAGTCATGCAAATAATTAAATACACTCCCATTTACTCACCTATGCAGTTATACACACACAAGTTCACTTACTCATAAAAATAGTACCACATTCTTACGCTCTTATACAATCACTGATACAAGCACACACTCATTCATACAGCCACTCTAACAATCACACACTCTCACATATACCCACTTATATACTCTTACACACATTTATACTGCCTTTCACATATGTAGTTACTCACACATGTACCACTGAGATATACATTCAATCACTAACACACCCATACATACACTCACCCAACCATACACTCCATCACAGATGCACTCTTAAAACCATGCACCCATAGAATCACCCACTCACACATGTATGCACAGAGTCACACACACCCCACCCACACAAACACTCAGGCACCCAAACAAATACTCAGACAACCAATCAATAACCCATAGAAACTCTCATATAGCTATTCACAAAACCATGCAGCCACTTATACACCAACAGACAGACAGATACAGACATTCACACAGTTTAGTCACTAGTCTGGAGAAAGATACATTTAATGACTCACTTATAGAGTCAGTCACGCACCTACTAAATCATCCATTCACACACTTATACACCCACTCATTCTTCCATAGGTTTTTCCCTATATATATATTAAACATATTTAAAATTTACAGAAACACACACTCAAAGGATGACGTCATCAGTGATGTCATCAGTGATGTCATTTCAGATGTCATGAGTGATGTCATCAGTGATGTCACTGACCATGTCATGAGTGATGTAATATGTGACGTCATCAGCAGTTCATTGCGGGGATGCGAGTTATAGTTAGCTGAACTAACTATAACGGGGGAATTTCGAGGGTTTTGTACGAGGGAAATGTCCAGCTAACTATAACGCCCCTGAAACCTATGGTTTTTTCAGTGAATTTCTAAGGTTTTTTAAATGCCAATTCCTAACTATAACGCCCCTGAAACCTATGTTTTTTTCAGTGAATTTCAAAGGTTTTTTAAATGCTAATTCCTAACTATATCAGGCCTGAAACCTATGGTTTTTCAGTGAATTTCAAAGGTTTTGTAAAGGACAATTTTGTTTTTGTTTTTTGTTTATTATTTTTTATTTTTTATACAATTCAGTGAGGCCAAAAAGCTTAAACAAAATTCATAACATACAGAAAGAAGCCTTAAATCAGGGGCATATACAAACAAACAGCCATATATAACATAAATAATCCATAATTTACAGACATGAATCTGATACTGATCATTAAAGTATATTACTATACCCAATTAGCAATCGGCTCCCAAATTGCAGCCCCCAGTTTCTTCCTTGCCCTACCTTTTAATTTATAAAGAGCGGTTTCCAAATTATACAATGAGATAAGCTTAGCCCTCCAGTTAACGAATGACGGGGGTTCGGGATCAAGCCACTGAGATGTTATACATAGCATCAGAACTGCCATACATATGAACTTTAGGCCTCTGTGCGGTACCAGTTTCCTCCCCGCGTCCATACCATGTTCTATACCAAACAGAACCAAATGTGCAGTCAGAGAAATCGGTATACCCAGAGACCCTGAGATAAAACATTCAATATCCAATAAAAGTTGAAAGAGCAAGGGGCAGGAGAAAAACATATGTATTGAATCTGCCCCGTATAGCCCACATCTAGCACATCTCGTCCCCCTTCCAGCCTTCCACTTTATAATCTTTGCTGGCGTATAATATAAATTAAACATAGCCATATAAGCTTGACTTCTTAAACTACCAGAAAGCAAAATGGCATAGGCAGTCCTCCATACCAGCTGAAGATCGATATTGGTCAATGACAATTTTCCCTCCCACATTGCTTCAAATTTACGGATATCATAGGGCTCTTTCAAGATAATTTCTTTATATATTTGACCTATTTTAGTTTTCCCTTTTATCAACTCCAATAACCGGATCTGAGACCCCTGACAATTCCCCCTTGCAATTTTAGCCTGTAAAAAACTTCTAAGTTGCAAATATTTAAAAAAGTCAGACCTACCGACCCCAAATTTCTCTTGTAATGTCAAAAAAGAGTGGATATTACCCATCTCTAATAGGTCCCCTATTACTCTTATACCTTGCTGTGACCACCTCCTCATAACTGAATCATGACATACAGTAGAAGGCAGAATATACGAATCAAAAGGTGTATACCACGTAATGGTAGGGATAGCTAGCTGTTTCCTGAGCCTCTTCCATACTGCATATGCTGCCTGAATGATCTTAAACCGAGTCTTTTTATAATAACTTGGCTCCAGGACTTTTACCAACAACCCTTGTGCCGATTCACCCAAACACCATTCATAAATAGATGGGGAAAAAGCAGCCTCCTGTACCTCCGTATTCCCAGATACCAACACACCCATAAATTGGAGCATCGTGGCACAATAGTACACATAAAAATTAGGAATAGCCAGACCTCCCCGCTCTACCGGCAGATATAACCATTTCATCGCCCTTCTAGAGCGCCGATACCCCCAGAGAAACCGTGAGCACATTCGCTCTATTCTCTTAAAAAAAATATTAGGTAACATAATTGGGATCGCCCGAAACAAATATAAAAATTTCGGGAAGATTGACATTTTTAAAACATTCCCCCTTCCATATATAGATAGATGGAGCCTATTTAACCGCTCCAAAGTGTTATTTGATGATATAATCAGCGGTTCAACATTAATCTTTGGTATATCTTGAATTTTACTAGAAATGAGTACACCTAGATACGTTGCCTCCGTGGCTACGTCCATCCCTAATGGTAAACCAGCCTCCGTATGTAACACCTGTGTCTTGTCCAGATTTAATTTATAGCCAGATACTATACCAAAGTTGCTAGTGGCAACCACAATTCTTTCCATAGCCTTATTCATATCCGCAGACAGCACCGCGAGATCATCCGCATATGCCAGGACTTTTACTGAATACATATGCGCTTTAACCGGACAGATTTCAGTGTCAGCCTCCAGCCTATTTATAAGAGGGTCTATATACAAAGCGAATAGAAGTGGGGAGCAGGGGCACCCCTGCCGCGTGCCCCTGCTAACCATAAACCTCTGTGACTCTTCTCCCCCTAGTCGTATTATTGCATTCGGCATACAATACATAGATTGGATTGCTCGTATAAAATCATTAGGAAAGGACTTCCATCTCATCACTGCCCATAAAAACTCCCAGGAGACCCTGTCGAATGCCTTTTCGGCATCCAACAGGGCCACCCCGGCGGGAGCCCCCGTTGCCTGCGCCCAATCAAAAACAGAGATAAGTCGCCTAACGTGATCCGTAGTACCTCTCCCAGCTATGAATCCATGTTGTCGCAATGAGACTAAGGGTGTAATAACCGCCCCCAGTCTCCTTGATAAACATTTCGAATATATTTTGTTGTCGGCATTTATAAGGGAAATTGGGCGATATGAGGAGTGCTCGCAGGGATCCTTTCCCTTCTTCCTAAAAATTATTATGACTGTTTCCGACCAGGAGGCCGGAGGAGACCCCCTAAATGCAGCCTGGACAACCAAGGTCAGTAGCCCAGCTAGGCTCTTCCTGAACTTGGTATAAAACTCTAACGGGATTGAATCAGACCCCATCGCCTTCCCTGAGGCTAGTGACAGCATAGCTATTTCTATCTCTTCCCAAGAGATCGTTTCAGCCAGTTCATCTTTATCTACCTGCTCTAATCCGGGAGAGCCCATTTCCTCTAAATATTGTTATATTCCTCTAACCGGTTCTGCCGTGTATAGTTTTTCATAATACTTTTTAAAAGAATCATGAATCAGGGAGGGAGTCTCTAATACATTCCCATCTATATCCTTAATCTTTAGGATCCTAGAATAAACCTCCTTTTGTCGTAACCTTTTAGCCAGGACACTCCCCACCTTTTCCCCATATTCATAAAACTCCCTTCTATGTACTTGGTATTTGGCGGCTGCCAATTTTGAAAGTATTAATTGTTATACTGATTTTTTTTATACTGAAATACTATATTTTTTTAACTATTTTTAGATATCTTTTTTTATTGCATTATAATTACATTATACATTACAATACAAAATATACTTTCTCAGAATGAATTACTTTAGTTAAAATACTTGGCAAATAGGCAACAGACTTTTAAGTACAGTAGTTACAGTTCTAGTGAAATGCAATTAGTTACTTTATGGATTAATTTTCTAACCACAGGACTGGATCCTAGATTCAGTCCTTGGACATCTCCTGTAAACAGTTGAGTAAAAGCGCTTTGGTTACAGTAGTTATTTTTAAGGAATGTTATTGTATTTTAAAAGTTGACACTTAGAAATGTTTTCACATAGAATCACCACTATGGCAGAAAATTCACTTAGCAGGTAAGTAGTGTTATCATTACTTTTTCTTACTCTGTGGTGGATCCTGGATCCAGCACTGGCCAACCTCCTGTAAACAGTTGAAAGAATGTGTTTAAGTCATACAGACGATTTTTTAGGAATATTTTTAGTTTCTGAAAATAGACACTTAGAAACTTTTCTGCTGAAAACCACACAATGGATTCCTATGGAAGGAAATACAAGTTACTGGTAAGTACGCTTAGAATTACTCTTCCGGGTCAGTGCTGGGCTAAAAGATGCAGCCCTGGGTTCTCTCCTGATAACAGGTGAGTAAATCGGAATTCGGAGTTCGGCTGATTTTAGAGGAATATTTGTACGTTTCAAAAATGGACACTTAGAAAATGTTCTGGTGAAAACCACACAATGGATTCCTATGGAAGGAAATACAAGTTACTGGTAAGTACGCTTAGAATTACTTTTCAGGGTCAATGCTGGGCTAAAAGATGCAGCCCTGGGTTCTCTCCTGATTACAGGTGAGTAAATCGGAATTCGTAGTTCGGCTGATTTTAGAGGAATATTTGTACAATGGTAAAGGAAGGGGGCGGGACCTGAGGTGACGTGTGCAAACACACCCTGGGTTAAAATAAAATATTTATTGGGGGGCTGCACGGACCCCTGGGCCATATGTGAGTATGAGTTAACCAAAGAGAGCAGAGCAGGCAGGACAAAACCATGGGGAACATCACTAATGCTAGAAGCCTGTCCAACCTCAAAGAGGCAGTGTCCCTCAGTCTTGCAGATCTTAGAAAGCAATTGCGGTCACACAATGCCCGGAGCACATAACCCAGGGAGGAGAGCTTAGCTTTACATCTGCAAAAAAAAAACCTCTCCCTGTGAAACACCTGGCCTTTCACCCTTGCCACGGAATGCACCCACACCAACCGTCTCGGCAGCTGCTTGCACCGTGCGGGGTGTCCAGGCAACAGGGATGCGTTTGAGCTACAGGAATGAATATCCTGTGGCAATATTATTCATGCAAACTTTTACCAGGAGGTCTCGATCAGAGGTGAAAGAGGCATTCTACTGGAAATTTGTGAAATTTGAGCGAGTTTTTTAAATGCCCCGATTGTACGAAGAGGTCTGTTAAGAATCAACTTCCCCTTATTTCCTAAAAGTGTGTTTCATTATAACTAGAACGTGCCACTTGTAATGGAAGCTATGTTATTGGCATTTGTATAGGCCATTCTACCATTAATTGTTTTCAGTGAATATTTAAATTAAATATCTTTTCAGTGGTCTTTAATGTTCGTACGTAAGGGACTTTGGAACTGGGGAACCAGGTTCAAGTCTTGTCATCAGCTCTCCCAATGGCAACTCTATTGGTTAGAAAGTAAAATCAGTTTTCAATAAGAACTTTATTGCCCTTGGCAGCTGTGGCTTAAGAAACAGGTTTCCTTCACAGAAAAGGTTAATAAAGTATTTTAGCTTCATAAAGAAATAAAGCAGGTAAAATTCCTTTTAAACAAACATAATTTAATACCTAAAATAGTACACAAACAAAGCAAATCTAATACATTAAAGAAGAGTTGTTGGAAAAAATGTGGATGTTAGATTTAAAGCAATTTCTGATGTATGATAACACTTCTTGGCTGTAATGCTGCACACCCGCACTGAAATCCCCAGACTATAGGTTTGTCTCTCAATAAAAAAAACTTTCTTTCCAAAGACACTATGTCAGTAACATGTAGCAAATTTCACAATTTCTAACAGATGCTGTGAACACAAGACTCTTATTTTTCAGAAATTGCAGAAATAAAATTCTGTAGCCCATATGGACAACCAAACAAATAATGTTAGTAGAAGAAACTCTTCTCTACACCCCTCAACTTATCTTCTTCCTCCAACAACAGCCTGATAAAGGCAAGTAGATGCATCCTCTGAATATGGTCTCCCGTAATAATATTTTTCCTATCCTCCTGATGGAGAACTTGAAGCAGGACTGCTGCACCAGAAGAGCTATTTTTCTCCAGGCAGTAGGCATAATACTTCTCAGCTTTCTCGGCAGAGACCTTTGATGGGAACATCAACTTTTGAAAGAAGTGGGTGCCTTGCATTATTGATTTAGATGTTTTCAATTGTGAGGTAAAAATCAATATTTGTAAAAAATCATCACTGAAGGATTTGCATTAAAAAGCAGACTTTGTAATTAATTAGATTGTATTAAGTAAACAGGTTCAGCCAATAGCAAACGTACAATAGCCAATGAAATAAAAAGCGCTTTTAGACAATTTTACTGCAGAAACATGCAAGCTAACTTATTGCCTGTTTCACCTATAAACAATATGACTAATTGGGCAAAGACAGTTAGAGATTCACTGTTGCTTTGTGCATTAGTTTACTTTTTTAATGCTTTCACTGGTACAGTTAGGGAATTATAGTGGATGAAACTTGGCAAGTTCCCTTCTACCACCCACTCACCAACAGTGTGTACCCCTGCTGCTCTTCCTCTTCTTCTTCCCTTAATGATGTAATCTGCTGTTGCCCTCTTTCAACTGCTGGAGATCTACAACTCTCTGCTCCCCTTACCTATTCCCTTCTCTCCCATTACTACTTGGAGCTTCATCATTAGAAGCTTTGCTCAGCCCCCTTTCACTGACCATGCTCCTTATTCCTTCCTCCTCAATGCTGGGAGTTGTGCTCTCCCCTAATGACTCAGATCTCTTCTCCTTCCATCCCGCCCTTCTCACTCTCCTTACTGTGAGGAGCTGGACTGTCTTCTCATCAATCCTATTATCCTTCAACAATCATATCCAATGCTGCTATTTTCATCGTATTTGTTATACCATACACTACTCATTTCTGGTAGCTCCATGTCTACTTTTCCAATTCCGCTTTTATTCATTTGTCAGTCACAACCTACACAGACATCCATGTACTTAAAAATAATACACAAAGCTGTTCAATATTATGAAATACACCTGTTGTCAACTCCCTAACTGCAATAAGACAATTCACTTTATGTATTATAACTTGCAATATTGTTCTTCAATGGTGTTTATATATGAATATTCATTAACATATGAGAAACTATTCGAAAGGTATTATGCTTAGGATTTTTCTTACTATGGACAAATTAGGAAACTATTTGAGGTATTTACACTAAGGTCCATGGTTAGAAGGCACCCATGCAAATGTTTGCTGTTAGACCTGGCATCATTGGCGTGGGTTTCCCCTGTTTTTTTGCCTTTGCCTCCTGTTATTTTGCTGTGTGTTGAACTTTGTTTTTCCTGGCTAGATACTATGGGCACATTGCAGTTGCTGTTCAGTGCCAACGTGCAAGTGCTCCCTCTGTAAATTGTTGTTATGGATTGGTGATTCCATGATTGGCATATTTAATTTTCTGGTAAGTCTGTAGTACAGTGCACTGTGTGTGCCCAGGGCCTGTAAATCAAATGCTGCTGGTGGGCCTGCAGCACTGATTGTGCCACCCACATGAGCAGCCTGCAAATGTAACTCAGACCTGCCACTGCAGTGTCTGTGCGCAGTTTGGTACTGCCACGTCAACCTGGCAAGTGCACCCACTTGCCAGGCCCTAACCTTCCCTTTTTTCATACATTTGAGTCACCCCTAAGGTAGGCCCAAGGTACCTCTGTGGGCAGGGTGCAATGTATGTGAAAGGTAGGACATGCCCTGATGTGTGTGGCATGTCCTGATAGTGAAATACTGCCAACTCCATTTTTCACTATTGAAAGGCTATCTGTCCTATAGGAATGAATGGAAGTTTATTTATAACATCTTATAACTATAACTTCCCATTGGGAGAAGATAGGAAGATACGGTTTAGTATGCCTGAACTCAGAATATAAAGATGCATCTTTTAGTAAGGATGACTTTTACATTCTGTGGTGGAAAAAATAAAATTTAAGAAAATAGGTATTTTCTTGCTTAGCCATTTTGTGTGCCTCTGCTAGGATTGTGTATTGACTGTCTGGCTTTGGAGTGACAGGGGCTGGCGATGTTCATTCTGTTCAGACAGCCACTTGGGGGGTTCAGGTGTGTCCTGCCTTTCCAGAGTGAGTCAGGGATGGGCTGAATAGACCTGAGCTGCATTTCTAGTAGGGGTAGGAGATTTATTTCATACCTGAATGGGCCTGGTCTGCCTTGGACAATGCTGTCTCCACCTCCTGTCGGGAAGCTGCACCAGAGAGGACAGAACTAGTTTTGGCTGGGCAAAGAGCTTCTCTGCCACCAGAGAACACATGAATTTGTGCTATATAGACTGGGGTCCAGAACCCTGAACTTTAGAAAACTTCTGGGATTCAAGAGGAACCTTTGCCAAGAAGAAGAGCTGGAGAATACTGAGGAGAAGTACTGGCCCTTTGCTGTGTTCTATCACAGGCTGGCCTGCTGTGGCTGTTTCCGCCAAGGAAACGACAAAGACTTTGCTGTGCGCTGTGTCCCCTGCTTGAGAAAAATATCCAAGGGCTTGAAGTATAACTTGCCTCCTGTTTTTGAAGTCCCAGGGATACAAAGACTTCACCTCCAGCTCTCCTGAACTTCCTTGCTGGGAGTTCTGACCTGCCAAGGGGTGCCTGCTGCTGTTGCAGGGATTCTGCTTATGCACAGAACTCTGCGCAGGAACCCAGGACCTCAGAGAATTGTGGTGTACCAAAAACTCCCTTCAGAACCCAGAACCCCTTATCCGACTAGCTTAGTGTCCCATTCGTTATCCGAGATCTAGCTCGGCGGTCCCAATGTATAGACAACCCAGAACAAGCGACTTAGAATATTCTCAGGAATGGTGGGAATCAGAAATACCTTTTCGTTATTATTCTCATATCAGTCCACAACAGAATAAACAGAGACACGGTTAAAGTTTAAAGAGTTAAATTTATAAACCTCGTGTCCTAAGATGCAGTATTTTGGCTAATATAAGCAGACAAATGGTTAAGATCAGAACCATCAGCATTGTTACAATACCATAGAAAATGAAAGGAGGAATCATAATAAAATGACAGTGGAAATCAGCCACCCTCCTTTCGCTAGTAAACTAATAGTATTATTATTAGACTATTAGAAGGTCTCTAGGCTTGAATGGGGAACCCCATACCGTATAGATCAGCTTAGTGGAATCACATCACAGGATCAGCTAGGCTCTCTCCTGGGAACACTCTTCTGCCGACTGACTCTAAAACATGCTGCACTGCAATATTAAAAAGCACTCGTCTTTCAGGTATCTGCAGCTGCGTGCATGTTACGGCTAAATAGTGGTACGGTCAACCTGAACACAACAACATGCACCGTCTAGTGACCCAGACTGGTTCTTTATACAATGTACAGACCAAGGTCACTGCTCACTGTTAAGGATGTTAAACAACAGACAGTTCTCATGTGAAGCAAAGTCTAGCAAGCATTTCTTAATTAATAACATGTGACAACAGTGTCGCGTACAAAAGCAGCAGAAGCGGCAAGATGGCTTTCTAACATCTAACGCGGTTGTGCTAACTTAGCATTGTACATAGGGAGATAAGTATCATCACTACACCCCCCTTTGATCGGACCACTAACCACTAGGGGCGCACTTTCAAGAACGCAGAGTTCAAGTTCGATAGAACGGAACCAAGGGCATGAACTATAAGTCCATATAAGGTAAGTGAAAAAGTTCAAAGAAAAAATAAAACGAAAAACGATGTTGTTAGGAAAAAACCTCTTTAAAAGGGAAAAAAGCATAACATCGATGGCAGCACCATGAAATGAAGAGGGCACAAAGTCAATCCATCAGGGTGTAGGCACAATAAGTTACAACAGCTTCCAAGAGAAAATCATTGGAACGGTCCGCAAAATTATCTGCCATACAGTTAAACAAGGGGAAGGAACACACGTGTTCCTCGACTAATGGAGCCTCAAGTACCACACTCGGACAACAGGCGGGTTCTTCAAGATCACTCCTTTCCAAGAAGTCAGCAGCAGCCTTTCCGATGTCCCAATTCCCAAGGACTCCATGCGCAGCCGCACAGGCCATAATCCCGATGCCAGAACAGTCCAACTCATGAACCACCAAGGGGCTCATCAGCTGATCATAATCCGGGGCAGGAGACACCGAGGATGACAAGCACAAATCCAGAGCCCATTGGAATGAACAATCTAGGCAATGAAAAACAGGTTGCACACAAGTAAAGAAGGGAAACCGGAACGACAATCCATAGGCCCTGCTTAAGGTTGCCAACGGTAAAGTGCCATAGTTATCAAGCATCCGGTTACGCAGATGGAGCAGCCGGGGCATGCTGCCTTGGCACGCAAGTTGTGCAGCCATTACGCAGCACGCAAATCAGTAGAAGCACCCCAGCTACGAGGGCGAGAAGCAAAGGTGAGACCTCCGAAGACGCTGGAAAAAATAGAATGAAAAAATGCGGGGATCACACCAAAAATAGTTTGAAAGGAGGTCACGAGGCCGGAGCCCACAATTTAAAAAAAATTAACCAAGCCACTTGTTGACGAGGCATTAAAGATAGTCTGAATCAGGGTTCCTAAATGTAGTGGGAGATCAGTATTCAAAAGAGCTTGTACTTCCGTGCGTGTGTTAGCTACGTGAAGGACAAATGTTTCACGGGATGAAGTCAATGGACTTCTTTCTGAGACAATAGAGCCCTTATTCTGCTCATCTTGTTGAACTCTGCTTTCAAGGTTGGAATAGAAGGCCAGATGGAGACATCGAGCCAGCCATGCGGGGGTGGGAAAAGGACGTTATTGCAGCAAACTACTCGCTGTGATACAGTCACTATGTAAGGAATTCCCACTAACATCCCACAGCAAGCTTCATTATTTAATATCAAATAACTACCGTTAGCAAGCAGCATAAAAGACAGTGTTATTACTGGCACCGGAATCCCTTTCAGGATGCACGCTAAATTAGGGGCCTGTACATTACAAGCACCATGTAACTGAATATGTCTACAAACTACAGAGTGATCTGGAGTGGAAGTACACTCCTCCCCTTTCAAGTAAACCTCTGTACCGTCTCTCACACATCTATATGTGAATGGGAGTGACCAAACTTCGTGCAGCAAGGCAGTACCAAGTTGTTCATATCTGCCAAGAGCATAATGTTTCATGCATGAACTAAACTTAAACAGGGGAAAAGGTAACGTGATCAACCCGTGGATAAGCCACACAGCAGAATTTAATTCAGCAACAGAGAAAGGTAAAGGTTCTAACTTCTCAATGTGCAGTAGTGAGTAAATAGCATCTTTCATGGACATAAACTGTTGCTTTGCAGTTAAATTAAAAGGGAGGAACAAAGATGAAACATTCATGTAATCCCAAGTGACTTTTCCTGCCTTTAACTTTTGCAATGTCCATGCAAACTGCATAATAGAACGCAATTGGTTTTGACCATGATACAGTACAGACAAATCATCCTGCACAATGTCTAACACAGATGACACAATATTATCTAAGGTATAAATTCTGGAAGACAGGGTGTTGATTCTATTATCTATTACAGCCAATACTTTCTCCATATTGGCTTGGTCAATAGCTCGTAACCTGGACGCAGCCTGTGACAGCTTCCAAACTTTGTTGTAAATAGCATATACCCATCTTTTGGACCTGCCAGTAGCAGGACCCTTAACAAAATCATTCAAATCTATTTTGTCGTTTAATTTTGATAAATGAAGTTTAACAGATGCTAAAGTAGAATGTTGCAGCCATGATTGGCATAACTTCCCCACGGAGTAGGTAGTTACACTATGAGAGGATTCAAAACGTGGGTCCACACGAACTTGTGTATACTCCTGTTTGAAACCAAGAAACAGATGTTGACAGACATCTGAACTTGTCTGCCACACCAACCACCCTTCCGGATTCAAATTAGTAATGTTGAAGGATGTGTTGGACACGTATGTCTGCAAGTTAGAAAGGGGAAGATCTGTATGATTACCCCAACCAGGGTAAGCACCCAGATCCGGAATTGAGGGTGAATTTAATTTTTTTGTAGTACCCAATCCAAAACAGGTGGTCTGAAAAATTGAAGAATTTAAAAATAACATGTGATTCAGGATAAGACAGGCACGATGCAAAGCTTCCGTTCCCTGTACCTGCCATGGTTTAGTACCCCAAAGTGACTTAAGATCGACAGTAGCTTTCCACAGATCATATCCTCCAATTGCCAATTCGTCCATAAAGGACTTGGAATACAACAATTTGGTGTGTGTCAGTCTAACTTTAGAAGCAGACTCAGGCGCTACCTTAAAGTTTGACACACTGAAATCAGAAAAATAAGTGTATTTGCTCACCAACATGGCTGAGCTGCCCAACCTAGGGGCGGGACAGTGTTCCCATTGAGTGTAATTTACAAAATTCCTAAACGTATTTGCTTTGTGCAGGAAGTGTGTGCCATAATGTTGATAGCAGAATTGCTCATCATAATTTGCAGTATCTAAATACAAATCTTCAGCGTCAAATGCAACATAATATTTCAAATCAGAAAACAGTGCTTCAATGGCTTTGACATCCCAATCATCCGAGTGGATGTTCTGTTTAACCACATCACCCATAGAAACACGAAATACATTCGGCACATTAATCACTTCAGTGGGGCCATGAATTTGAAACTTAACAGCATCCCAAGCAATCCCATCACGGACAGGCCAGGCGGTAATGTTCACACATGTCTGGTCTCTTTTCATGATATGTGATGAGGAGTGGGGGGCCAAAGTTCCATCAATTTGACGAATTGTAGATCCTTCTTTCAGGTAGTGTCCATTGATAAGTCTAAAAAACACTACTAGAAAGCCAATGGACATAAACAAAAAAATACATATGAGCACCAGCCAAATGTAAGTCCAAGGGGGAATCAAAAAATGTCTTTTGAACCAGGCAACAACAACGGAAATCTTTGACGGGGCAACGGAAGAGGCACCGGGACTTCTGTAGGATAAGCATACTCAGGATCTTCAGGCAGACCACCAGCCGTCGGT
The DNA here is from genome assembly GCF_964204655.1 of Triturus cristatus. Lineage (NCBI taxonomy): Eukaryota > Metazoa > Chordata > Amphibia > Caudata > Salamandridae > Triturus > Triturus cristatus. Next base: position 203,473,515 of record NC_140593.1, read on the forward strand.
GGCAGTAAAGGACCAGTAACAGCTGGTGTCATATAAGAAGTATCGGCCACTCGCTGTAGCTTGACATCGTCAATAGAGATGTACCTGTTATCCTTATGACCAGGAAGTGGAGGTAAAATGACTGTACGTGTACCCTGTACTCCAAGCACCGGAACTGGTGCACGATAAGAGGGGCCGAACTCCTTCTTGTTCTCCACCTTCTCACGGACCAGGTCACCAACTCAAGGTAGCCAGCCGACTACCAGAATCTGAAGTGCAGTATCAGATGTGGAGGGTACGTGTTCCTTCGCTAGAGTGTCTCTGGCTTCTTGATGAGTCTGCAATACAGCACAGTGATCATCTAGGTCAAAGGGTGCGGCCGACGCCGCCAAGTCTAGACCATCAAGGTCCGGGACAAACATTTGTATGCCAAAGAGCATCATGTATGGGGTCCGCCCACCCAGAGACCTTCTAGGGAGATTATTAAGTGCACGTTGAACGTCATACAAGTGGGCCAGCCAGTTCCGGCCAGTACCTAAAACCCTGGCTGTCAAAGATTGCTTTAAGTCACGGTTCATTCGCTCCACCACACTATTGCCCTCAGGCCGGTATGGAGCCGAAAATTTGACTTGGACCTCCAAATTTCTCATGGCTTCTTTGTACGCCTTAGAGGCGAACGCAGGGCCGTGATCAGAATGAAAGGTACCACACGCAAAACTTCCAACAAAGACACGCAAATCCTTGATGACAGTACGGACATCAGCACTCCTTTGTGGCCACACCCACAGAAAACGTGTGCACAAATCCACTGCAACCAAGATGTACTTGTACGCAGTATCAGAGGTAAAAGGACCGCAATGATCTAAATAAATGCAAACAAGTGGTTTATTAGATATATACAACTGCGTTTGTGGTGGACGCGCCGCAGATGAAGGTTTTATCTGCTGACAAATGTCACAATCAAGAACATAGGTGCGTGCTTGTTTGTATAAGCCGAACCACCAGTAACGTTGCTGTAATAAAGATACCGTAGCCTCAACGCCGGCATGCGCGGACGCTATGCCCTCGTGGGCTGCTGATACCAAAGATGGTCTGCAGTCCGCGTTGGGAATCAATCTGTCACCAACGTCGTTAATCCTCACTAACGGGACGTTATCAGGACTCAAGTGATAATGGTAACGAGAAGGGAAACCTTTCGGAAAGCCCTTCCCCGTCTCTGTAGCAGCAATAGCCGCCAAGATGTCATCATCGATCTTACTTTTGGATATCATAACTGCTGCTACTAAGAATGTCGCCACTGCGGTTTTTGCTGCCTCGTCAGCCAAACTGTTACCAACAGCATGGACGCCAACACGTTGGTGACCAAGAGTGTGAATTACATCCACAAGAGGCAGATGTTCTTTAAGATCTGCCACTCGAACCCAAAGCAACTTATGCTTAATCGTGCTACCTTTGGAATCATGGTAGTCGTTCTGAGACCAGAAATGAAGATTATCGTTGTATGCTTGGACACAATAAAACGAGTCACTCACTATAAGAGTAGTGACTCGAGATTCAGCAAACTCCAGTGCAAGAACCAGAGCACGAAGCTCCGCCAACTGCACGGTACAATCACCCAATGACTGTGTATGTACAACATCGGATTGGAACTCACCATTTACGAATGTACCAACCACAATTGCACAAGCCGCTGAATAGGCGTGCTTTGATCCAGTTGCGGGCTGCGCAGACCCGTCAGTGTAAATGACACAATTGTAATCCTCGAGCGGGCGCAAAGACAGAGGAGGTGGATGAACGAATTCATATTGCAAGAACTCCTGAGTCTGTAAGGCCGCGTCAAAGATATATGTGACGTCCGGCGAAGTCAAGGAAGTGGCCCATTGTATCCACCTTGGATGCAAAGCCTTAGAGTTAGGTACACTAGCTTTCGTTACTGCCTCGAGGGCAGGATATGATGTCACCACCAGCATACGTTTCCCTTGTGATAGTGCACGTTCTTTCAGGATAGCCATCTGAACTGCTGTCAGTACTTTTTCGACAGCGGAAAATCGCAGCTCAGCTGAAGTGTACAGGTGTGATTTGTATGCAATGGGGACGGTGTCGCCCTCATTGAACGTTAAGTATGTGAAACCCACTGCACCCGGCACAATTCTAATGACCAGGTTAGTGTGGTTATCACGCGTTTGTAAGTATTTCGAAGCAAGAAGGTCAGCCTGCAATAACTGTAATGCAGCTAAATGCTCCGGCAGCCAGCATGATTTGGAAAAAGTAGGCTGTACCAAGGCATAAAGCGGCTTGATATGCTGGGCATAGTCAGGAATGTACGTGCGACCGAAATTCAGAAAGCCCAGCAGGGATTGTAATTTTTTCAGTGTAGTAGGAGCACGGAGGCGTGCGCATTTCTCAAGGAAGTGCGGAGCCAATCCTCGACCTTCATTGTTGAGTTTGTACCCCAAGAACAACACCGTATACTCGGCAATGTGGGACTTCGCAAAGTTGAACTTGTAACCGAAGTCAGCAAACATAGTAATTATGTTATCCACGCGAGCAAGGTGTGGAAGCAACTCGTCGTCCGTTAGATATATGTCGCCAACATACGAGTACGCCTCCGGGTCTACCATCTCTAAGAGAGAGACCACTCGAGCAGCAAAGACCCCAGGGCTGTTTTTATAGCCCATCGGGAGCCTTTTGAATTGTTTTTGTATGCCACCCGAGGTGAACGCTGTCCACTCATAACTGAGAGGGGCCAGGTTATGACTATAAAAGCCATTGGAAATGTCAAGTGTGGTTTTAAACCGTTTTCTCACAAGACTATCGACGAGAGCCGAACCGTGGGTATTTTGCACCACGCACGTCCGGCAGTGTGAGTTTAAATGCCGGTAATCCAAAACTAGGCAGTACGATCCATCAGGCTTTGTCACAGTGAATAAAGGATTATTCATAGGTGAGACACATGTTTCAATTACTCCCTGATATTCCAGTTGTTCAAGGATGGAAGCGACGTGAGGTCGTGCCTCACGGCGCATGGGATATTGGGGTTGTTGCTGGGGCGTGAACCACAACGGAATCTCATGGTTGGGAGAAAATTTATCCCAGCCGACCTGATTACGATACAACGCAGGCGCAAGCACCGGCGCCCACTCCCCGGCCAACCTCGTAGAATGTTCCGTCGGCACTGTGTGCCCAAAGGATGGGAGGATCACGTCCTCCCCTCGAGGAGCATCTAAAACAAAAGCCGGGGGCCAATCAGCCTCCGCCAAAAGAATATCATAGGTGGAGGTCAGATTATCCCAAAAAACCACTCTAATTTTGCATTGTATGTCACCCTCAATTAAAAGGACAATTTCAAACAGCCTTTCAGGGGGAGCCACGCGGGTATCAGCAGTTTCAACACTTACAAATGTATCAGTTGCTGTCACCTCCAGATATGGACGCAGTGCTTGCCGCACTACTGTAACTTCCGCTGCGCTGTCTAGCAGCGTTAGCGCCCATGTCAGGTTCAGAAGCTGTGTCCGTACCATCTGAGGCATACCTCGCCGTTAGTGCAGCAACTTTCTTTTTCTGAAACGGGGGCCGTTGACGTGCAGACTCGTCCTGTTTGCCTTTACCGTCGGTCTGGCGAGGTTGCTCACGACCTTGAGCACCCCTTCCTTTCCCACGGTCTCCGCCACCGGATTGTGAAGCCGATGTTTCCTGTGAAGAACGAGGAGAGCGTTGTTCAGAAACTTGAAATCTATCAGGTGACTTACTACGAGAACGATCGCGCAGATCATATGTGCGGTCACTGGACGACCGGTCGGGTGAGGCAGAACGAGAACCCTGTTTCTGTTGCTGTTTCCCCTGTTTCTTTGCTCTCCAACTCTGCTTTGGAAATTTGGGTTTTTCGTCTTTAGTAGACGAACTCACCTTAGTTTGTTGTACTACATCAGGAATGATCACGGTGGGTTTCACACCCAAGGCGCTACGACCCACCATTCTGTAGGCTTTCGCAATAATTTTTGCGAATTCCCTGGGCCTGTCGTTCACATCCACAAGTTCCAGCATATTACCAATTTGGAACTGCATGGCATCTCCTTTGAGGTTGCCCATCACCATGGAACAAACCACATTGAAGCTGTCAACAAGCCTCATTCCCAATTCAATAGCCGCCTCCGCCCCATGGTTCTCTTGAACCTTCTTGATGACGGAGGGCAGTACAGACATAGACGGAGTGCCATAGCACTTCGAATAGGTCGCCGCAAAGACCTTCCCCCAGTTGTCACAATCGGCAATGTCCGGGACCAGGTCTTTAGGCAAAGTAATGGTGAGTATCCTGTGTTTTTCCACAGGAGTAGTATTTGGAAAAACTGCTTCTAGTTGATCAAATTTCTCAGCAAGCCAATAAGGAAATTCATCCTTACTGGTGGGGCACTTGCCGACCACTGAATTAACCATAACAGGACTAATAACCACTGCGTGATGCTCCGTAGGTTGTCCCGCAACAGCAGGTGCCCCCTGCCTGCACGGTGCGTGACACGTACTGCACTAAAGCCCTATGTACTGTAATAAGGGCAGTGTGGAGCACACGCAACTCAGCTACCGCCACCGTGAGATAGCGGGGATGAGGCGTAAATCCGGCTAGCACCGGCCATGTGGCCCCTGCAATAGACAATGGGCCCATTCTTGCCGGTGTAACCGCATGGGGAAGGGCGCCATTAAACCAAATAGTATGCTGTCAGGCAGAGATAGGAATTTCTTGTGTCCTATATGGGGTATAGACCGCAGGAAGCTGAGTGGCAGTATAGGTGTGAAACGTATCATCGTCATCCACCGCCGGAAAAGTCACCCATGAGTAAAACAACTCATACGGGTATGACGCATCAGCACTGACCACAAAAATAACAGCCATCCCTTCATCTGGCACCCCATACGCCGTCAAATGACGGCGCAGAGGTGTATGACTATGCGCGGCTATATCAACCGCCATCAGGACACACTAAAGTGTAACAACGATATCAAGTGTAGCACCGGGGTTCAGGAAAAATAACCTTTTTAATGATCAAGCTTGAAGGAACCTATTAGTCGAAACCTAGGTAGGTTAAACCGTCACTCCCGTCAACCGGAAACCAGAGTGAGGGTGTTGTGGACTAATAGAAGCACTACTAAGGCGTCTCAAATAGACCAAACGTTAGGTGCGCCATGTTGCAGGGATTCTGCTTATGCACAGAACTATGCGCAGGAACCCAGGACCTCAGAGAATTGTGGTGTACCAAAAACTCCCCTCAGAACCCAGAACCCCTTATCCGACTAGCTTAGTGTCCCATTCATTATCCGAGATCTAGCTCGGCGGTCCCAATGTATACACAACCCAGAACAAGCGACTTAGAATATTCTCAGGAATGGTGGGAATCAGAAATACCTTTTCGTTATTATTCTCATATCAGTCCACAACAGAATAAACAGAGACACGGTTAAAGTTTAAAGAGTTTAATTTATAAACCTCGTGTCCTAAGAGGCAGTATTTTGGCTAACATAAGCAGACAAATGGTTAAGATCAGAACCATCAGTATTGTTACAATACCATAGAAAATGAAAGGAGCAATCATAATAAAATGACAGTGGAAATCAGCCACCCTCCTTTCGCTAGTAAAGTAATAGTATTATTATTAGACTATTAGAAGGTCTCTAGGCTTGAATGGGGAACCCCATACCATATAGATCAGCTTAGTGGAATCACATCACAGGATCAGCTAGGCTCTCTCCTGGGAACACTCTTCTGCCGACTGACTCTAAAACATGCTGCACTGCAATATTAAAAAGCACTCGTCTTTCAGGTATCTGCAGCTGCGTGCATGTTATGGCTAAATAGTGGTACGATCAACCTGAACACAGCAACATGCACCGTCTAGTGACCCAGACTGGTTCTTTACACAATGTACAGACCAAGGTCGCTGCTCACTGTTAAGGATGTTAAACAACAGACAGTTCTCATGTGAAGCAAAGTCGAGTAAGCATTTCTTAATTAATAACATGTGACAACAGTGTCACGTGCAAAAGCAGCAGAAGCGGCAAGATGGCTTTCTAACATCTAACGCGGTTGTGCTAACTTAGCATTGTACATAGGGAGATAGGTATCATCACTACACTGCTATTCTAGATCTCTGGAGGTTGTTCCTGCTGTGGGGAGCTGAAAAAGCAATGCAACGAAGAGAATCGCGGCGCAACTGCACCTGTTTCCAATGCATCGCAGAACAAACCGACGCAGCGCATGTCCATGGCTCGAGAAATTGCTGCAGGCCACATCGAGTGTACCGATCTAAGAAGCCAAAGATCACCATGGAGAAGTGTGGCTCAATGATTAGAGCGGCAGACCCTGATGCAGAGGTCTATCCCGGGACCAGGGTTCAGTTCCCCGCCTCGGCGGGTCTTGGGCTCAAAAATTCCACGGACCTGATAATTCTCGCCTCAGTGCCTATTCCAATCATGGAGTCCCACTCTGCAACTCTGGGCAATAGCTTGCTTAATCTCCACAACGGCCCCCACAACGCTAAGGATGCCTGGCCTCCACCTTGGGGGTGCCCAGGAGTGGACGCCTCACATGGAAAGCCAGGATGGGTTCCACAGCGGTATTCGTACAAGCGCCTTGAGACCCTTGCGGGTGAGTAGTGTGCTATACAAGTATCAAATTTTACAATTTACCACACCGATTCCGACGCAGGCCCGGTTGAGTGGCTGCAAGAACCAACGCATCTTGGGACCACGGCTGGAGAAATTAACGCATCCCTGTTCTCACGCATCACATCCGGGTGCCATGCCTGCTAGAACGCCGGGGCCACAGTAAAAAACCAATGCATCACCTCTTCGCTCAGTAAGAAGCCGACGCATCACCTCCCTTTCAGTAAGGAACAGACACATCACCGCCCCTGCATGGCAGTAAGTCACCGAATCGTCACCTCCCCTGGAGTAAGAAACCGACGCATCACCTTCCCTGGGCGTAAGGAATCAACGCATCACCTTCCCTGCAAACGATTTGTTTCTGCGTGTGATGCATCCAAGGTACTGTGTGTGAAAAGTGTTGCATCTACAATTTGCTTTGAACAGAACAGTTTCTACCTTTAGACAGCCATATTTTCATTACTGTATTGTGGATTTTGATTGTATTTGTCTTGTTTAGTTTAGATATTTTTCTAAACTGGTGTGGTGTTCATTTGTAGTGTTTCACTGTATTACTGTATGTGTTTACAAATGCTTTACACACTGCCTCTGAGATGAGCCTGTCTGCTCATGCCAAGCTACCAAGGGAGTGAGCAGGGGTTATTTTAGAAGTGTATCCCCCTTACCCTGACTAGGAAGAAGGGCCCCTACTTGGACAAAGGTGCAAACCATTGCCAACTAGAGACCCCCATTTCTAACATAAATAAACATTGTATTGGTCATCAACCGTGGCCTGTGCAGGTAAGAGTGGTGGGGAGGTGGGGCTTGGTGGTGGGAGGATTTCAACAGATGACGAGGAATTTATAAATAATTTATTTAATTTTCCCTCATCATCGTTCAAGGTCACCCAACCCTGTCCCACTGCTCTGACCTGCACGGGTTGCGGCTATTGGTCATACTGGTACTTCTAATGTCTGAACCATTTATTAGATCCGATTTCATATCAGATGTTGGACTTGGCCTTTTGTCTAGGGTCTCCCCCAGATTTCTGCCTTCTGTTGCTGAACTCTGTTTGTTGGCTTTAGTACTCTGTGCACTTTACCACTGCTAACCAGTGATAAAGTGCTTGTGCTCTCTCACAAAAAGTATAGTACAATTAGGATCTACCTGAATGGCACATTTAATGTACTTGTAAGTCCTTAGCATATGGTACTACATGTATCCAGACCCATAGGTTAAATGCTATTGATGGACCTGCAATACTCATTCTGCCACCCATTGAAGTAGCTTTTAAAAACATGTCTCAAGCCTTCCACTGCAGCCTGTAGTGCATTTTTAAACTGCCACTTCGATCTGTCAAACTAAATCTTTTTCCAGGCCTACACCATTCTTTCTATTATATAGAAGTTAGGTGGTGTTACGTTTAATATGTCCTGCCATTTTCACTACTGTAAGGCCTGTCTCTCCCTTGACTAACACTGGGTTAACCTTTCACATTTAGTAAGTGCTAAGTTTGGACTGGGAGCACATAGAGATATTCTGTTTAGATTCAAGAGAATTGTAATTTAAAATCTTCCTTAATGGTAAAGTTGGATTTTAAGTCACAACCCTGCAAATGCCACTATTAGCAATTAGCATTTTTTTGTCCTAACCTTTTGTGCCTTCTGCCTGTATCCTGAGTCACATGACTAGGAATGGCTGAGCTGTTGGGGTTTGTGTATTCCTTCCAGATAGTGTAACATAGGAGATTAGGTGTGGACAGGACAAACCATCCTCAAAGGATGACTGGGGGTGGAGCTGAACACTGCCCCCTTTGCATTTTAAAGGCCTTGCCTCCAGCCCACAAAGGAACCTGACAATAGTCTTTTGTCACCACAGACTTCTTGGAGCCTTGACGGGGAAGGGAATGACTTTCCAGAACCAGATGTGGGGGTAGATTAGGGAATCCCCCCAAATAAAAGGTTGGCAGCAGGTATAAATCTTGGACCTCCAGAGCTACTCTTTAGTACACACTTAGACCTGTGGTCCTTACAGAAGAAGGATTCCGTTGCTCCTTGCAGGACTGACCTGCTGCTTGAGGACTGCTTTAATCCCCAGAAGGCTGCCCTGCTGCTTGAGGTCTACCCTGCTGCCTGAGAAGGAAGTCTGGACCTGCTCCCTTCATCCAAGGCTACCTGAGTGACGCCAAGTGACAGTCGGCTGACCTCCTGTCTGAGCTACCTGAACACAACAAGTTCCAGAGGCCTCCCTGCATATTCCCAGCTGACCTGCACCACTAGATCTGCCTGCACCTGCAAGCTGACCTTCCTGTATCCTGCTGTCCTCTTCTCAAATGAGTTTCTGATTCACAAGAAGTGACTCCACATGTTCTGGACCCTTGGCTGGCATCAGTTGGGCTCCTTCTGTGAAAAAGATAACATTTTGACATTTTGGGCTCTGTGACTGTGAACAGGCCCATTCATGCCAAGACTGTGCAATCTGTGACGACTTCCAAATCACACCTCCAGAGTTTTGACAGTACAAGGACCGCCAGCGACAACTGGCAATATGTGATCTGCACTTTGCACTACACAAACAGCAAGCAGTACAAAGCTCCTGCAAAGACCATTCACATCCTGATCTTCGTGCTACATCAACAATCATCCATGAGGCCATGCCTGCTCTCCATACTATAGCAAGGAACACCCATGATGTCCATGATTGGCACTTTTGTTTTATTAGGTGCTATATCTTCCTAAAACTTTAAAATGGCATATCTTTGGATCTAATGATTGCATTATTGTCATTCTGGTATAATTTTATTTATTAAAATAAACTATGTCTAAATTGATTTGCTATTTTTCTTGTGTTATATTTTTACTTTATTTTTTGTGTGTGCTGTAAATATAATTTTCACATTCCCTCCAAACCTGTTGCTTGCTTTGTGCCAAGCTACCTGAGGGTCAAACACAGGTTAATTCAGTGACTTTTGTGGTCCACAATGACAAGTATTGAGGTTGTTGCCTGAGTGGGGCTTCCACTCCCCTCAAACAATGGCACAAGTTCCTACTTTTGATAGTTATGCCTTCTGGAAAGAGGGTGTCAAAAAATAATATACTACAAAAATATTGCAGGCCTTTGCTAAGTTCCTCCTGATTTTTGCCCCTTCTTCTCTAGTTGGGGCTTCCAGAAATAAGGGAGGCCCTTACTGTAGTCACTGTGTTGATCAGCACTTCTGAGTATTATATGTAAGCAAACAAAAGGAGATGATGGAATTGCCCAGAGTGAAGACAACTCCTCTTAGGGTTGCCCTCAATTCGACTGCTAGGCTCATAACTGGCACTATAAAATACAATCATATTTCTCCGGACTTCCTGGCCCTGAATTGGCTTCCATATGAAGTTCGCACACAGTTAAAAAATGCATGCATGGCACACAAAGCTTTCCATTTTAATACCCGCTTTTCCTCCCTCAGAAGCTTGAGCTCTCATGTGGTTCGATAGCCTCCAGAAGCACCAGTATCCTTTTGCTCAAACCACAAAAATTCAAGAAAAAAACACCTACAATCGAGTCTTCTCAGGTATGGCTCTGAAGATCTGGAACTCCCTCCCCCCGAAGTCAGGTGAACCCTTCCACTGCCCTCTTCAAAAAAGAAGTCAGAGGGCTCTTGATGAAGAAATTCCTGCCTCAGTCAGGCTTCTCCATTGGACACTGAGCCCATAGGCGTTGATTTGTGGCCCAGTTGCCTGGCTCACGAGAATGTCGGACATTATAAGAATGTGATTTTTAAAAAATCAATTTCTTGATTCTGTTTTGTTTGCCTGCACCCTTCTTGATGCATAAACTGTAAAGCGCTCTGATACCCTTGGTGGTCATGTTCGCACTATATAAAACTTTCTAAATAAATGAATGGACACAGCACTGAAACTTTTAAGACACTCACCTCCAGTCACAGATCTGGGTTGAATCCTTTAGCTCACTTCGCCACCTCAGTTCAGACCCAGCTATATGCAAATCATTCTTGACTCTGTGCCTTATGGGAACAGTCCAGCCTGAACTGCCAAGCCAGGTCTTCCCTGAACTGGAAACGAGCATCCTAGGGCTGTTTTTGGGGTAACACTCCTCATCTGCCAGGCTAGCTGAATCCAGTGGCAAAGTGTACAAGGGACCCATGTCTGGGATACCCTGTCAATTTAGGATGAACAAAGCAAACACAAGGAGATGATGAACGGAGTGATGAAACTTTTCAGACACTCACCCTATGTCACAGATCTGGGTTGAATCCATGCCACCCCAGTTCAGACCCAGCAATATGCTAATCAGTCTTGACCCTGTGCCTCATGGGAAATGTCCAGCCCGAACTGCCAAGCCAGGTCTTGCCTTAACTGGAAACATGCATACTGGGTCCCGTTTTGGGGTAACACCCCTCATCAGCCAGGCTAATTTAATCCAGTGGTAAAGTGAGCTAGGTACCCACGTCTGGGAATACCCTGCTAACTTAGCGCGTACAAAGCAAACACAAGGAGATGATGGACAGAGCTCTGTAACTTTTCAGACATTCACCCCCAGTCACAGATCTGGGTTGAATCGATCATCATTCTTTAGCTCACTTCGTCCCCACAGTTCAGACCCAGCATATGCAAATCAGTCTTGACCCTGTGCCTCATGGGAACTGTCCAGCCTGAATTGCAAGCCAGGTCTGCCCTGAACCGTAAACAAGTAACAGATGCGGCCCACAAGGACCACAAAATGGATGAAAAGGCCAGATAGCATACAGGCAGGAGCGAGAAATCCAAATAGAAAATATGAGCAGAACCTGGAACTTACAAACCCAGAACGGAGCAGATGTGAACCATATCAAGCTAAAGGAGGATTCCACAAGATGCAGCTAAAGGAAATTCTTAAGATAACCAGTGTCCTACTTTCAGTGAAAACAAGAAACAAAGAGCAAAGCAGCCAGGAGGGAGAACTCTGCTGGCACCGTGACGGAGCTTTCTCGACTCATGGTATTGATTATTCCAGCTCATTATATAGGGAGAAACAGGAAACAAGGACAGAGAAGAAGAAGCAAGCAATATCTAGGAAGTTAATTTGCCATGATGAATTGGAATACTCACAGATATTAGTAGAGGAGTGTATCTTGGATTTCGAAAGACATATTGAGTAACTTCTGGTTTCATGAACAGAGCAATGAAAATGGGGCCGTAATGTACCCAAGCATAAAATCAGAGGTCCCAAAAGAAGATTTCAAGGGGTGTGATGGATAGAAAACATTTGACTCAACATAGTCTTTAATACCATTCAGGATCCTGCCCACATGTCAGCTTGGAGGAAGAAAGACAGAGATCCAGCTCTTCCACGGTTGTGCAGCCTCGCTCCTGCCAGCAAGACTAAACGTGGCTCATCTGCCATCCTGCAGGAAAAGAACAATCCCAGGTGGATCGGCCTACGACTTGTGGACTTACTGTAGCCTTGCTGACCACGTGGTCCAACACTAATACAGTATGCTAGACGATCAACCACCTTTATCTGTATTTGAATTGTCAATAAACCACATAAAAATGGCCTAATTTGTCGTAAGAGAGTTGTTATACTGAAAAAGAATCCTTTCTGTTGACCTGATCATCTCTGTGGATGACTTCTTTAAGGCATATACCCTAGGAACTGCAAGTCATATGTAAGACCTATATGTTCTCACTGATTAAATTGTTTTTAGAGATGGCAGCCATGGACACCTCTTCCTCCTCTCTATCCACTTCCTTCTGCAACTCAAATGGGTCTGCCTTTAATCTGCATGCAAGCATCATTTATGAATGCTTGTTTTTTACATGCATTACCATATTACAGCCAGATCTACTGGTATGTCAAGCATACTAATCATAAAAGCTTATCTACATATATACACTATTCAAGCCACAATTGCTTTGTAAATTACACATAACACTACTTAGACTTTTCTTTGACTTTATTGCTGAGATAGTCAATCAGGGTGCAAAGACGTCAGTGGATGTTGTTAGCGTGATTGTGAATAGACGTATTAAGGTGGTATTAATTGTATCAATCCTTTAATTGCTGATGTGTTTATGCAGCTGTGTTAAAGCATGTTTCTGGAAAATTGGCATTTGGTTGTTGTGCCAGTTGGTCTCTTTGTTCAGCCATTTACACTGGGGTAGATTTATGAACTTGTCACACAGTGCAGTACAACAAGTCACCTTGCTGGCCCGGCATTGCATTACTGCGAAAGGACAGGAATGCACAGTATTTTAGAAAATACAGTGCTTTTTTGCCTTTTACCCTGAACTGGTGCTCTTTTGGCAGCCTAGCACCAACGCAGGCACCCTTGCACCATGGTTCAAGGGTGCCTGCATTGCATGCAGGATTGTTTTTGTGAAGGAAGGGAAAGATTCCTGCACAAAAACAATTCTGAGAGGCACATTCCTCTTGCCCTGGGTGCTACAGAATGCAGTACCGAGAGAAAGAGGAAGTCATGAAATAAAGATGTTTTTCCTTGTTCTGCCTCACCAGAGAAGGAGTAAATTTTTGATGCTTTCAAAGGTCTACCATTTCTGGTAATTCAGCAAATTCAACAAAAACCATGGGAGTTGCGTGGGAACACCCATACAATGCCCATGAAATGCCTTCCCAGGGCAGAGTAAGGCAACCCAGTGATTTGCGCTGTGTTGCCTTACTCCAGATCTATGGAGCCACTCAGGACCACCTAAAGTGACCTTGCGTGGCTTCATAAATCCAACCCTGCCAAGTACCATGCATCAGGCGTTAGTCTAACGCATTTCAGTGTGGGGAGCCGCATCATCGCACTGAAATGAAAAATCACGCATTAAAGCGTGAGCTCTGCTATAATGCACATCGACTTAAGCAGCTGTGACTGAGCGTGGTGTGCCCCCCCTACCAGCAGGCTTAAGGGGATGGCTGAAGATATGTTAAGTGCTTGCAGCTCTACGAGTACTGCTACAAAGTATATACGTTGTAATAACAGAGACACACCCCTAGGTTGGCACATGCGCAAAAGTAAAACTGATCTCTCATTCAGTGCGGCCTTTTGGCTTGACTAGTCAGAAGACAGATGGTGAGTGAGTGTATTTAGCAGGGGTGGTGCGTCCATTGGGGCGTTGGGGCATTGCCCCACTAGCCACATTGCCCCATTCACAGTCGCAAGTAACAAGAGAGTTGAGTTCTTAATTAAGTAATAAAAACTAGTAACTACTCGCTCGTGGCTCCATTCGGAATCGGCACTGGCAGACAGTCTCATGTAATCGGCTGCTGAAGGGGGTGGGTGCGGGGCTGGCTGCGGCAGCAAGGGTTGGGTGACAGCAGCACTTACTAAGTGCAGCTGCAATAGTGCGACTGTGCGCATGCTCTATTGTGGGCTCTGACCAGCCCGAACATGCGCACTACAGCCACCTCCTACTACTTTCCTGTAGCCAGGAGAGCGAGGGGGGAGTTGGGACCCGAGAGGCCGAGGGTTGCTTCATGCAGCAGCCCCCGGTCTCCTAATGGGCGGGCCGTCTCCATGCCCTAGCCAATCCTGGCGCTGCCAATGCAGTGTCTGGATTGGCAGAGTGCACTGCGCATTCTGAGCCTGAGGGCAGGAATTAAAACATTGGGTGCCGCGCGTGGGTGGGTGGCAATGCCGCACTGTGATTGGCCATCGTTAGTGAGAGACCTCGTCCTCCTCGTGCGTACTGAGTAGTGACTCACGGATGAGGCCTGCTACCCTGCGGTGCCCCAGTGTGGTGCTGTGAGGGGTCTGGACTTTGCACCCTGAAACTGAGAGATAACGGCGGGACTGGGCTGGTGGTGCTGTTTCGCCTTCTATGAGCCGAGGTTCGCCCAGGCAACTGGCGGCCCTACACAACGATCGCAGCTGCCTTAAATTTGATGGCTGCAGTTAGGCGAAGCAGGCCTTGAGATGGGGCCCTAGCAGCTGAACTGGTTTGCGGAACGTGCAGCGGGATTTGGGACCGAAGGTCAGAACTAGGTCGCTCCCTGGCCTGCAGCCATCCTTCTGGTCTGCAACGTGGTTGGCCACACAAATACAGAACCCGAACTGGCCCCGGACCAGCGGACTACAGGTACTGCCAGTGTCGCCCATCGGCTGCTAATTGCACATAGAGCGGCGCGGACCCGGTAAAATGTTTGCTTGTTTAATTCTAATCTTCCCAGCGCGACTCCCCTCCTCCCCCCGCAAGTATTGGGAGCGCGAGCCGCGACTGCGATTATGATGTTTTAAAAGGCGGTCAGTTTTACAAAATTTCAATGGAATTAAACGTACTGAACCGTTCTTGTATGCGGTTTCCTACACCACATATAGGCCGCTCACTTCTGAGATAACAGTGGGGTGAACAGCCAAAATTCAAACTATCTCAGACAGATGGTCGACTTCACACTTGTAGGCCCAGCAGAGGCGGCAGAAGTAACCCTCTCGTAGGTGTTCAGAGTGACACCAGTGGAGGTGACGACGTGAAGTTGTGAAGTGAACGCCACAGCAGAGGGCGGTCTAGCACGAGTGTGGTTCCCATCACTGGCTGAAGAGACATAATCACACTCACGCTCCTGTCCCCTGCCTGGATAGGTGCCAGGCCCAGGCTAATAACACAAATATAATATAATGTCATGAAAGTAATGTTGATCTAATCCGCTCTTTTTATTGCACCCTGAGTGCCCTTGGTCTTATATTTTTTTGCTGCGCGTTTACCTTTGACTTAGTGGCGTCTTTTCAAGAATGCATGAGGATTCGTAACGATTATAGCATTATTCGGTGAAGAACAGCTTTGCCCTGGGGCACATTTAATTACAAAAACGCTATCACCGGTTGTATATTTATGTTTTGTCGAATGAAACAGTCCTGAGCTACCAAGATGCATCAAATATTTAAAGTGTTTGATCATTCCCACGTCGGTTATTTAGATGGTTGTGTTTGCCTGCACATTAATGTTGTTTTCCAATCATTTCAATTCACTTTCGAGATAGTGAGATCCTGAGACGAATAATGGAAAGGTCACTATAGATGCCAGACTCGGGCTTTTCTGCTCGCCGCAGTTTCACATTTTGTATTGCTTCTCCTAGGGGAAAAGTGGAGTTTTATTTTGTGTGTTTGTTTTTTGTTTATTTTGAATGTTTTCAAAAGGAATTAAATCTTAAATTTGTTTTCTCCTCCAACTCCGTAGATCCGTATGAAGGTGTGGAATTAGAAAGTGAGTGAGAAAGACATTGGGAGATAAAATAAGACAGAAGGACACAGCCAGAATGATAGAGAGGGTTCGGGAACAATGTAAAAGTGAGTGCGGCTGGAGAGGCGGCGGGCCATTAGGGGAATGCTAGGCAGAGGGAAGTGGAAATGCATCAAACTTTAAATGAATGCACTTGATCTGATGTTTCTTCTCGCACCAGAGAGAAAGCAAAATAAACAAGCATTGAAAATGCAATAGGTCTCGCCTTTGATTAAGTTAAAGCCATTTGCTTTGCTAATCGTATTGTATAGCAAAGCAAATGGCTTTAACTTAATAAGAGCCGAGACCTATTGCATTTTCAATGCTTGTTTCAGAATGTTAGGAGTGAACTGAAAGGTTGTATTTTTCTCAAGCAAAGTGAAGAAGTGAAGGAAGAGAGCGGGGAAGTCGGAACCAAGGCAGAGGGGGACAGTGACACACGTGGGTCAGGCGTCGAGGGAGGGGAAACGGAACCTAGAGGAGAGAGACGTACACACATAGAAGTGGAGAGGGGTGAGATGGAAACCAGGGCAACGGGAGGGAGATATACACAAGGGGTAAGAAGTAGAGCAAGATAGTGGGGGAGAAGGAAACAAGGGCAAAGGGAGAGAGACACCGCTGGAGGTCAGAAGGGAGGCGAGAGAAAGGGGGAGATGGATACAAGGGCAGAGAGAGACACACACAAGGATTAGAAGGGGAGCGAGCGAGAGAGAGAAGGAAACAAGGGCAGAGAGAGACACACAGGGAAGTGGAGCGAGATAGTGAGTGGGAGGGGAACAAGGGCAGAGGGAGAGACGCATGGAGGTCAGAAAGGGAGAAAGAAACTGGGCAGAGAGAGATACACAGGTGTTCAGAAGTGGGGGAAGAAAGCGAGGGGGAGACGGAAACAAGAGCAGAGAGAGTGACACGCAAGGGGGTCAGGCGTGGAGCCAGATAGCGAGGGGGCGACGGAATCTAGGGAAGGGAGACGTAAACACACACGGAGTCAGAAGTGGAGCGGAATAGAGGGTGAGATGGAAACTAGGGCCGCGGGAGGGAGATGTGCACACGCGGTCAGAAGTGGAACGAGATAGAGAGGGGTGAAGGAAGCAAGGGCAGAGGGGAGAGAGATACACATATAGGGGGCTCAGAAGGGGAGCGAGAGAGTGGGGGAAACAAGGGCTGAGAGAGCGAGAAGCCGGCAGGAAGGGCAGATGTGGCTAGCGAGATGGGCGAGGAGGCGCATGGGGTGCATGCTAGTGGGAGAGGGCACAGAAGGAGAGGCCGCGGCGGGTGACCCTCGCCGCAGTGGCATGGCAGGGGTGCCCTTATAAACAACCTTCCCTTCAGCTGCCAAGAGCGTCCATGATCTCGGGGTCTGGAAGGGATGTTTTCTGCTCTTTATTTAAAGGGACTCCATGTGCCTTGCTTATGCCAGAGCGCTCACACACCCTGCGTGGCGCTATACTGTATTAGGAATGTTCCGAAATGCACGCACTCTCTCTTGGTTGCACTGAAACCTGCCAGCGGGGCTGCAGGACCTCATCTGCATAATCAAGCTTCCGGCTGCGGGACTGCTCCAGTGACGGGCCGCTTTAGATTCATACATCCAGAGCGTTTCTTAAAATGTCTTCAGCTTCGGGGCCCGTCTAGGGCCCGACCTCGGCATCACGCAAGGAGAGGCGAGCCAGGGACGGATATAATGAGATCACGAAATGGAGGATGAAAACCAAATATTCGCACATATAAACATGTACTGAGGACGGAGCATCCAACGCACTGACGAGCGAGCAAGTTTGATTTTGGGTGGGGGGAAGGGAGGAGCGGGTACAATTGCCAATGAAGAGCCAGCTTGTAGCACACCCGCTTCACGGCTGTTTTGAAGTCTTTTCTTATCTGCTTGTTAAATAAACAAGCAGATAAGAAAAGTAGAAGCAAGTTTTGGGGGGAAAAAAATCTGAAGGAAGACGTTTAGCGTGAGAGAGTTGTGTTAGATCTAAATCTTGAAACAGATAAGCTAGGTTCAACAAGCATTGGCCGCACGCGCGCCTTGCGCTTAAAGTTAAAAAACAAAAACAAAAAAAAAAGACAAGCCCGGTGGAGCGTGGCGCGCGCTTGGGGGCGGGGGAGCGGACCCTTTGAAGTGCTCCCAAAAGGCGGCTTGAATGGCGGCACGATGCGCGTGATTGTGCGCGTGCTAGCCATGCAATCCGCTTTTTGGGAGCACTTTTCAAACCCGCTCTCTATAGTCTCGCTTTGCGATCGCTTACGCGAGACCTAAAAAATTGCTTTCTGTGCTCAAATGCAGTGTGTCAAGAGGTAAGCAAGCGCAGTCGGTGATGCTGACAAGCGTAGGTGGTCCTGTCATTCTAAGTTACAGTACTGGAAATTCCTCACTAAGTCTTGGGAGTTCCTCTGAAGTTTGTAAATGTAAATGTACAGATATTTATATAGCGCAAATCACCAACCGGTCTCTAAGCGCTTGCTTAGGGAACCCGTCCTGGTATTCCCCTGTGAGATAGCCCAGCAGGGCATCCACAAGGTGAAAGCCAGGCATCCCGCCGCGAGGGGCCATTGTGGAGATTAAGCAAGCTATTGCCCAGAGTCGCAGAGTGTGAACCCATGAATCAAGTATGCACTGGAGCGAGAATTATCGAGTCCATGGACAATTTATGGACTCAAGACCCAGCTGAGCCAGGAATTGAACCCTGGTCCCGGGCTGACCTCTGCTTCCAGGTCTGCCTACTCTAACCAGTGAGCCACACTTCTCCAAGTTTATACCGAACAGCCTGCCCACCTGTGGCTCTGTACTGGACATGTCTTTGGGAGGGATCTTTATTAATGTAATAACTGCACTTTCACCATTGCTATATTAACCTTCCTGCTTTCTCAAATTTGCTTGAAAATGCACCATTTGTCCACTCTTTTTTCAAACCCCCCCCCCGTAGGTTGTTCCGTCTCGCTCATTGGGGTGCAGTATGAAAATAATTTTATGCTTCACCACTTTCAAATGTCACCAGCCACCACTGGTATATAGGGGCACAGTTTAATAGGCTAGTGTCTTTGGGTGAGTCAAAGGCCAGTCCTACTGCCGGCATTTCACTACGTTAGTTTGGGCCGGCTGCTGCACTTCCTTCAGGCAAGTCAATACACAGCTCCAGTCTAACGTCGGCGCTTGCACCATCAGCGGACGGAACATGGGGATCATGAGGTGGTGGTTGGATTGATTCCTCCGAGTGCCAGCTGTGGACGCTGACTCTCATGCCATCATATCAGTGCTGGGCTGTTTCAGGGCAAGTCAGGCTTAGAGCTGTACTCACCGCTGCCCCTGCCAGCTGGAAAAATGAAATTTAATCTGGATGCGATTCCCGCTCTCACGATTCATCCCAAAGTGGCTGACTCAGTCGGAGTCACTAAGGCGGGCCACGGCGCAGCAAATATATGGGTCTAAGCTGCTCGCCGGAGGTATGACTGGCCACGGCGGCATCACATCACGCAAGCGGGACGGCCCGAACCCAGGCCACCTAGGAGTCATCCGTATCATTAATCATCAGTAGTAGAGGGATGCCTCAGAGTGAGAGTCAATATTATTATATTAAATACGTCTCTGACTGTGAGAAATATTGCTTCTATTTATACAGTTAGACTGAGCCATCATGACGCTGGTGCCCAACTGACTCATGTTGTAGGCAGGGCGTCGGCCACTCAGCTATTGATTATCTATACTGCAGTCTTTTTGAAATAACGTACAGCCGGAGAGGCCCTGCGCAGCCGGCCTGTGACCTAGGCTAACATATTCTTCAAACAGCCTCTCCTGAGGCTTGCCCCCTAACAGTACGATCAGGTTTCAAAGCCATTAGGTTAGTGAGCCCTTCCATTTCTGGTGCTTCCTAAGATTTTCTCGTTGTTCAAATGGGTGTAATTGCTTGTGAGAAAGTGTCACTCATAATGGTTGGAATGTCACTCATAATTACACTGAAATTTTGAAAATGTCACACATAGCAATCTGAAACCTTGGCAGCTATGTAAATCATATGGAAGGTTTGCTTTGCTCTTGCATCACTTTGTGTCGTGCAAGAGTGACACAAACCAGCTCATAAATGGGCCCCACATTCAGGGCTAAGTATTGGTGAAACCCCACATCAATATTCCATTGCAGCCTAAAGATATAATGAAATTAAATAATACGATATTTTCTTTTTTTAAACGAATGTCATCTGTATTTTGATACCAGACAAACATAGTCATAGTCATAGGATTTTGTAGAGCGCAACATATCACCCGAGGGTCTCAAAGCGCTTGCCTAAACCCTAAGAAACGTGAAGGGAAAGAAGGTGAAAAGAGTGCCAGAGAAGGACAAACGGATTAGAACAGCCAGGTTTTTAGAGCTTTACAAAATAGTCTGTGATTAGTTTCCATGCGTAGCTATAGTGGAAGAGAGTTCCACAGAGAGGGGGCAAGATATGAAAAAGATCGGCCCCCAGTCCTAACGATACGGATCTTAAGAGGGGTAAGAAGATACTTGCTGGAGGATCCTTGAGTTCTGGTACATTGGTACCAGATGAGTTTTTTTTAGCAATGTAGGATGGTCCAGTCACATGGATAGTCTTGTGGACCAGTCAAATTATCTTGAAATGGATACGTTTCCTGATGGGCAACCAATGGAGAGTTCTCAAACTTGGTGCCGACGGAGTCCGAGAGGTAGGTTTAGTACAAGTCTGGCGGCTGTATTTTGTAACACCTGGAGTTTGGTGAGCAGCTCTTCATTGATGGAGACCAACAGGGCATTTCGATAATCAAGCGGGCTGATGATGAGTCCCTGGACCAGCAGCATCCTAGTTTCAACTGGGATCCACTGGAAGATCTTACGAAGGATACACATGAGTCCATAGCAGACTCCCAACACATGATTAACATGGTCTGCCGTGGAGAGGTAGTTATCAATCAGCACCCCTAGGTTACGGCCTACTGATTTGGGAGATGAGCAAGGGCTAACATTGGGGGGCCACCTGTCATTGGATCACAAAGTTTGTGCTTTCCCAAAAAGAATAATCTCCGTTTTATTGGCATTAATTTGCAGGTGATTTCTCTGCATCCAGATGTTGTCGCTCATGCAGTTCATAAAGCGGAGTTTGGTGTCTGTAATGTCAGGGCCAAGGGTGATCAGTAATTGCATGTTGTCAGCATACGACAAGGTATCAAAACCATGCAATCTAATCACTCTGGCTAGAGGTGCCACATATAGATTAAAGAGCGTGGGACTCAAGATGGAACCCTGGGGAACTCCCTTTTCTATCACATGACTGCAAGAGACAAAGGGATCCATGTGTATCCTAGAAGACCGGTCAGCCAAATACCTGCTAAGCTAATTCAAGGCCATGTACCTGACTCCCATCTCCCACAAAGGATTCACAAGCGTGGGAGATGGTGTCAAAAGGTCGAGAAGGACCATCATGGCAGATTGCCCCGAGTCCAGAGCAAGTCTGATGTTGTCAACTACCTCTATCAATGTAGTTTCCGTATTATGGGCAGCTCGAAATCCAGATTGGGAAAAGTCCAGCAGTTTATTACTCTCTAGGAAGGCTGAGAGTTGTCTGTGGATTAGTACCTCCAGGACTTTCCTGAAAAACAGGAGAAGGGAAATAAGCCTGTAGCTGTTCAATTCATTGGGGTACAGAGTGGGCTTTTTTAAGATAGGTTTAACCATGGCCGTTTTCCATTTTGTGAGAACAGTTGAATGACGTAAGGATGAATTGAAAGATCAGTGAGACCTGTAAAAAGAGCTGGTCCGTTAATGGACAAAATGTGAGGAGAGACTGAATTGGCAGGAGAGCCAGATTTGATCTTAGCGAAGGCATTACTTACATCCTCAATTGTAAATTATGTGAATTTAGTTAAAAACATTGAAGAGGATGCATGATCACAGTCGGGCCGACGATGCACATTGTTGTAAAGCTGGTTAGGGAAAATGCTGTAGATGTTGTCAATTTTTTCGACACAAAAAGTGGACAACGTGTCTACCCAGTCCTGCGAGGCAGGGTGTATGAGCTGGCAGGATGTGGGACTGGTGAATTCCTTTAATATTTTATAGAGTTCTCTGTGGGAGTTAGAGGCCTTATTTATTCTATCACCTATGTAGGTTTTTTTTCACTCTAACAATATGATCAAGATAACGCCTGTGAATATGCTTATAAGATTGCCTGTCCTTGGTACTTTTGGAACTTCTCCATAGCTAGCTTATCAGCTTTTAAGGCAGCTGTGAACCAAGGTGACGGTTTATGATTATGTTTGCCTATAGTCAAAGAAGTTGTGATGTCTAGGGCGTGAACAATAGCCTTTTCGAAGGTGTTGACAGCAAGATTTATATTCTGTATGTCAGTCAGAAGCTGTGTACTAAAAGTATGAGAGTGTAATGAATGAAAGGTCTCCCTATTTAAATTGTGGCCCTAGAGGAGGGAGGAAACACAAAAATATCAAGTAGAAACCTCTAAACCGGCCTATACACTTATTCAATTGATCTATAAAGATTCTGCATTTCCCAATCAAACTGTCAAAGATACATTATATTTCATATTATGACATTATTTTCATAGATTCAATCCACTAAAGTTTTATAAACAAGAAATGTTTTTTATTTTTTCCTTTTTTTTGTTTATGATTTACACATGATTTAGGACAAAAGATAACATTTTTCTGGTTTTACACTTGTAATTTAAAGTGCAGACATATTGAAAGATGTTAACTTTCAATGTCTCTGATGTTAACAGTGTCGCGACACTGTTAACATCAGAGACATTGAAAGTTAACATCTTTTCATTTTGTCAACTGGAGAAATCTGACCAATCTAAAAAGTTTTAGCTTTTCTTTTCTTTTTAAACTATCTTTTCTATTCCTCATTGTATGAATGCAAGTATGAATGATTAGCAAATGCTTTTTTATACCACAGATGTCTAGGATGTTCTTTCTTATATTAAATTTGTAGTATGTCTGCACTTTAAATTACAAGTGTAAAACCAGAAAAATGTTATCTTTTGTCCTAAATCATGTGTAAATCATAAACAAAAAAAAGGAAAAAATAAAAAACATTTCTTGTTTATAAAACTTTAGTGGATTGAATCTATGAAAATAATGTCATAATATGAAATATAATGTATCTTTGACAGTTTGATTGGGAAATGCAGAATCTTTATAGATCAATTGAATAAGTGTATAGGCCGGATTAGAGGTTTCTACTTGATACTAAAAGTATGAGAGAACGTGGCTAAACTGATTTTCATCCAGGGCCTACTCCAAGTCTGTTCTTTACAAACACTGCTGCGCATAGGAGCACACTTTAAAGAGAATTTTAACAGATATTGGTCTGACCAAAGGACTGGAATTGGGGGCTCCATCTCAATGTAAGGGGAGTTGGCAAAACGAAGGTCAAAGGTATGACCAGCTAAATGAGTGGGTCCAGCCACCAACTGTTGATGTCTCAATCTAGACTAGAGATCAGTACACTGGTATTGGTGTCAGATGAGAGTTCAGCATGGAAATTAAAATCCCCAGTTATAAGAAAATGGTCAGCTGCAAGTACATGAGGAGCGATAGTCTCAATCAAGTGATTGGTAAAGTTAGTTTTGATGCCCGGGGACTAGTAGACTAAGACACCTCTCCAAGTTCCCTTGGTAAGGTTCTCAATTCTAAAGATACTAAGTTCTCCTCATTCTAGAAGAAAGGTTTCCAAGATACTAATCTTAGTATGGGCTCTAAAAGCGATTGCTAGGCCACCACCTCTCTTGTTGCTCCTATCAACAGTTCCTAGTTTGTTCTACCCTACCATGCTGTAAACCTGAGGCAGTGCTTTTGGGGTTTGATGTGTTGTGGCACTCCTAATATATCACCGGAGCTTCCTTTTGTTTTAATTGATTGCAGTTCACGCTGTGAGCCAGCGCACTGTGTAATTTTTAATTTTTGCTATCGCGCTGACTGTTAGCGCTTGCACCGCTATTGTGTGCGTATTTTTTTAACTAGCATAGGCTGTGTTTGTTCCCTACCTGATTGTGTCTTCCCACTGACCCCTTTTCTGTTTTGCACCTGAGGCGGAAAGCCGGGTGCATTCTCACGCTTCCTTTGCTCTTTTTCCGGTCTTCTCCGCGTGTGCTGGATGGCAACAGCGCCGCGGGGGGACTTTGCTTTTCTTTCCCTTTCCTTTTTCCAGTCTGGCATACGAGGTGCCGCTGGGTATTTGGGGAATAGAAACGGGGGCCATCTTGGGAGGAGTTTTTGCACGCCGGTCGGCGGACCAGCGTTGCGGCTCTCCTTCCACCCACCCTGCACGACTATAAGTTAGAGGCGTTTTGTTTTCCGCGCAGCGGACGAGCGTGGTGGGCGCGCCTCTTTCGCGCCGAAGGAGCGCCTAAGGAAAGCCCGTCTGCGCCCGTCAGCGTCCCGGATTGCGGACGATTGTGGACGCTGGCATTTTCCCTCTTTGTGGGTGTATTCTGCTTCCTGTCGCCATGCGTCTCTACTCCTCTGCGGAACTCCTCTCATTGCGAGGCAAGGCGGCTAACTGCCGCTGCGTCTTTCCCGGTAGCAGGGCACTTAAGAGGAGCTGCTCCGGATGTGGCTGGCGTCTGACTGGACCCAATGCAGCTACTCCCGCAATTTTGCCCACACTCCACCCATGCTTTCTCCTTAATACCAGGTCTCTCAGCAGACATTCTTTGGATATCTACAACCTGCTAGCTGAGTCTACACCGCTCGGCCTCTTTCTAACAGAGACCTGGTTGGGGGAGAGCTCTGGCCCTGATCTGGCCAATGCCGTTCCTACGGACTATATCATCATCAGGTCAGACAGGGTTGCTGGTAGAGGTGGTGGGGTGGCTATGATGGTTGACAAGCGTTTTCCTTGTGCGACTTTTCCGACTGAGAATATCACGGGATGTGAGTCCCTCGGTTTCACTCTTTCCTTGTCTCCTCACCAAACCTGTGTTGGCCTTTTAATATACAGAGCTCAGGGACCGTTAGGTCTTTTTTTCGAGGAATTGCAGGCTGTGCTTTCCGTACTCTGCTTAAAATCTGAACACTGCATACTGCTGGGAGATTTTAATCTCCACATGGATATGCGCAGTGATACTGATGTTGTAAAATTATGGGATATTACAGCCCCTCTGGGTTTGTCACCGTACATCTTTTTTCCCACACACAACAAAGGTCATATCCTAGACCAAGTTTTCTCTACTACACTGATTAACACGCTCCCCCCGGCCCCGGTATTGTGGTCTGACCACTATTTAATACATTTTCATATCCTTTCTACCACTAAGACTTCCATAAGACCTATGGACGCCTTGGGAGGGACGACACGGGCATTTCACCGGGTGTCCTCTGAAATGCTGACACATGCTCTTTCTCTCTACCCTTGTCAGCTATCCGGTAGTCTTGAGAAGGATCTGGATCTGTTACAGAGGTGGCGTGAAGATAGATTTGAGGAGTTAGCTCCTGGGAAAACGTCCAGCAAATTCTATCGGCGCGTTTCTGCCCCATGGTTTACTCCCTCTCTCGGTGAGATGCGACGAGAGTGCAAGAAAGCCGAAAGGGCATGGCGTCGCCTTTATGATCCTATGGATAAAACTAAATATAAGGTAGCTATTAGGCTTTATCACAGCCACATTATGGCTGGAAAAAAAGCCTATTTTGAAAGAAGGATTGACGATGCTGAGAACACTAGTAAAGAAATCTTTCGCATTGTAAAGGAGTTCGTCTCCCCTACTTCGATCTTGCCCTCTCATTCCCATACCGAAATTTGGGTTGATCAGCTCGCAATCTTCTTTTCCACTAAAATTAAATCCATTCAGGATCCTTTTTCCCCTATGTGTCTCGTAGTGACACCTGAGACCAGGCCGGCCCTGCTTCCATCTGGGGTGGTTGATGGTTCTTCTTTCTCTGAATTTACACCTCTATCTCCTTCAGCCTCACTCGATCTCCTCACTCAGCTGAAATCCGGCTCCCCACAGGACCCTTGCCCTGCTAAATGTCTTGGGCGAATAGAACCTGCCTTAAACCTCTTGCTCAACCCGGTGCTCAATATGTCCCTGAGCATGGGAGTTGTTCCCCAAGCCTGGAAACACGCCCTGATCCTGCCATTAGTTAAGAAGCCCAATTTGGACCCACTAATTAATTCCAACTATAGGCCTATCTCCCTCCTCCCTGCTCTGGCAAAGGTGGTTGAGAAGCATGTGCATGCCTCCCTTTCCACCTTTATTGAGAGCAATAATATCTTGCACAACACTCAATCCAGCTTTCGTGTGAATATGAGCACGGAGACCGCTCTTCTGGAAATCACCGATGCCATCAGGGATGTACTAGACACTGGAGGAAAGGCCATCCTGGTAATGTTGGATCTGTCGGCGGCCTTCGACACCGTCCTCCATGACGGTCTCCTTTTAAGACTCCAGGAGATTGGTTTGCGGAGAACGGTGTTGAACTGGTTTAAGTCTTTTCTGACCGGCCGCCGGCAAACGGTCTGGGCGCCACCTTTTTCCGCCGAGATGCCCCCATTGGAGGTTGGGGTACCTCAGGGTTCCATCTTAAGCCCCACCCTTTTTAATATCTATATGGCTCCTCTGGCGGCAGTGGCGGAATCGTTTGGTGCCCAGATCATATCCTATGCTGATGACACCCAGCTTCTCTTTACTTGTGCTAAGGGCTCTGACTTTGACGGCCTTCGGATCAGACATTGTTTGGGGGCTGTTTTTGACTGGTTCCAACAGCACAGTCTCAAATGTAACTCCGATAAATTGGAACTGCTCTTCTTTGGGTGTTCCCCTGACCCCAGATGGAAGGCGTGGTGGCCCCCTGATATGTTTTCACCGGCAGATGTTTCATCCAAGGCTAAAAATCTTGGTGTCCTGATTGATGATGATCTTTCCTTCAGATCTCAAATCCTCGGGCTTGCGGGAAAATGTTTTGGCATCTTGAAGATGCTGCGCAAGTTTCTTCCACTGCTGTCTTTGCAGCATAGAAAGATTACTGTGATGGCCCTGATAGGCTCTCGCCTTGACTATGCGAATGTGCTCTATCTGGGACTGCCAAACTTTCTCTTTTCACGTCTGCAGATTGTGCAGAATTCCGCTGCTAGAGCCATTTACGGTCTCCAGCGGAGAGCGAGAGCATCTGACCTACTAAAAAAGCTGCACTGGCTCCCTATGTCTAAAAGGGTTACCTTTAAGGCATTAACTCTTGCCTTTAAGGCACTCCATGAGGTAGGGCCCAAATATATCAGGAAGCGCTTGGTTTTCTATGCTCCTAGCAGAACTCTGAGATCTTCATTTTTGTCCATGGCCTCCGATCCTTCAATTAGACTGACTAGAATTGGAGGTCGTTCCTTTCGTTTTCTGGCGCCTCAATGCTGGAATTCTTTGCCTGTCTCCTTGAGGAAAACCAATAATTTATTGACTTTCAGGAAGGAGCTGAAATCTTGGCTCTTTGCCCAGTAACCCTCTGTTTGCTTCCATCTGCCCTGGCCTCACTTCTCGGGTTTTTGCCAAAGCGCCGGGACACTCTTCGGAGTAGCCGTGCGCTATAAAAGATCCGAATTAACATAACATAACATCAAGTCTGATCAGCTGATAATCCAAAGGGAAAGCGATTGCAATGTCAGGGAGAGCAGACTTGTGGAGCCAGGTTTTAGTAACAAAAAAGAGGTCGGGTTTTTCGGAGTCTAGTAGGCTCCATATTTCAAGAGCATGATTGGGGATTGAGCGGGCAATGCAGTATAACCCGGTAAGTTGTTTAGATGGGTCAATCTGGTTTCCAGCAGAAATGATTGAGCGAGTTGTGTAATGAGGAGGAGGTGCAATAAAAATGTTTCCAACCTTATCATTAGAGGGATAAACAGACGGGGAAGATGAGGTCAAGCCCTCACAGGAACTAGCCGTGTTTAAGGCTCTGAGTTCTTTACTTGAATATTGCAAAAAAGCCATGAGTGTAGTGAGCAAGTAGGGCAGAGATTTCAGAGTATAGGAGAAGCTGCAGGGATAACAGGCAGAGTGTCCGGCATCTGCGCTGAGTCGTGATTTATATGAAGGAGATGGGAGTGGGGGAGACGCGGCAGTGACTAGAGTGCTGATCGCATAGTGAGCATCAGATCCGATGGGTGTGGAAAAGGAAATAGCTGTCATGTGTAGCGTCCCTCCGCTCAAACGGCACAATCTATGGCGGAATGGGGACAGCACAACAAAGAAGAAAAGAAGAGGCGGGCAGAGATGAGGGCAGCCCGTGAGTAACAAAGGTTTATAGGGCTAAAAACAATAATTAAAACAGAGCTGCAAAGTACTGAGGCTCGTGAATAACAACAGTTTTACTAAAATAAAACAATGATAAGAACAGAGCAGATCTGCCAAGTTTAAAAAAGATTAATGGGGATCGTTGAGTGGAAGGAAGCGTGGTGTCTAACCTTCCGTAGCCTTCCGTAACCAGGTTTTCTATGTGTCCAGGGTGTTAACAGGTGGGAAACTGGGCATAGTTAATTTCGGAAAATATTTTTTTTTAATTAAAATATAGGTTTGGGCTCACTGTCTTCGGGTAGCAGGTATGTTGCATTGTCATCCTGTGCCCTGGGCACCAACCCAACTTTTTTGCTGACTGGTACCGGTATTAACAGACTCTGACTGGCCCTGGGCTCTGCCTAAACAGGCACAGGGCCAGTGCTATGCTGAAAGATTCACCTAGAATACAGTGAAAATACCTACATAAACTAAGGTACACTATGGGTTAGGGTACCCCTATGATTGGCACGACCTCCACTATAAGGACCTATTACATAATAGGGCAGCAGGCTTGAAACTACCTTTATGTCCCTAGTTCATAATAGGGCATGACATTTTAGAGGCCAGCACTCCTTTTTGCACTTCCATTTTTTGCACTGCTGAAGACTGAGGTCAGTTTAAAAGCAGTCCTGTGTTGCAGGACTGCTTTTAAAATGCAAATTGTGCCCAAACTTTGGTGTTTGGGGGACTTAAGAATTAAGACATTGAAATGTTTTGGCATATTAGGGACCCCCAACATCTCCCCTAGGTGTGCCAGGGGCGGGAGGGCAGGTATTTATAAGGAGGACCATTATAAAATGAGTTTTATGTCCTGGGTTTAGTGAATTTGTACATTTCACTCCCCACATTGTTGTGCTTCCCAAAATCGAATTTTGTACTAGGAGAACTGTGGAGCGAGGATCTACACATTATTACACATTCAGAACACCTAAAGTCTCCCCTAGGTATCCCAGGGGTGTGGTGTCCTGTAGGTGTAGGCAGGGTCCTTATAAAATATATTTTTATAAGTCCTGGTGATGGAAAAATGGCTAAAGACAATTGTCCCATCGCAAATCCCCTGCCACATAGCTTAACACAGCACAAAGTTATTAAATAATAATTCTGACTAGGAGAATCATAAAATGCCATTCAAAGACTTCCTAGAATGGTATTGATAAATCCAACCATATGGTATGGTTGAATTTCTCCTAATGTGCACAGACAAGAAGTTATACGACTTTCTTGTCTGTAAGCCAAAATTCAGCCTTCCAGTGGTCTGACCGGATTGGTCAGAGTTAAGTGGATTAGCCAGGCTCCTTTGATGAAGTGATGAATAGCCCCTGGGGTTAGACAGTTCTTCTTGGAGGGCAGAGTACTTGGAATGCCAGAGCAGGAGAAAGGGTTGTAAAACATATTCTTCAATGGAAGGAGAAGACAGGCAGAAGAGGTCAGTTTCAATTTACACCTCTCCTCTTTGAACCCAGCCAGATGGTGGGATTAAGGAAGGAATGAGCAGAGGCAAGGGGGAAAAACTATGGAGATTTACCATCCTGGGGATGTGTTTAGCCAGCTCTTCTCCCCCTGTTGGAACATCAGCCATCATGAATTTTGAAGAAATTGTGCTCTCTGAGAGAAAATAGTGCCACATTTTGGAGGATTTGGTCATAACCTGGGGTGTTGTCCTGGACCTCATTGGACAGGCGAGCCCTCCTGCTTGGCCCAGAAAACTTGGAATAAGTATCTGACAGGGGCAGAGCCTCTCAGGTCTGCTGCTTGAAACTTAAGAGAGAAGAAGGGTCCTTTCTGAGGAGTTTGAGTGACGCCAACTAGGCCCTGCACTCTGAAGATTGTGCCTGCTGCACAACCTGAACTACAGCCCTGTGGACCTAACTTGCTTCAAAAGGACTAAAGAGTGGACTCTCTGCAAGATACAGGTTAACAGAACTCACCTGGAACATCACCACCAAGAATCCTCAGCCTGAAGTACTACCAGTGGATTTGTAAGGGTTTTGTCCAAGTGGATTGTGGAAACAGAAGTACCAAACTTTCAAGGGCCATATTGGAGCATCTTTGAAAAAATGCTCCATAAGTGGACCGACCAGCCAAGCCGGTGCCCCTCAACAGCGAGCCGGCCTGCCGTCCAGGTACGTCCCGCTGAAAAGCTTCAGAGGTCGGATTTCCGCAAGTTTGACAGGGAGCTTATCATAAGGCAAGCCGGCGAACCCTCACCGAATCCGCTCTGGCTGAGCTTCAAAGGAACCGGGAAGAAAAGCTCCTGAAAAGTTTCTAAGTCAGAAGGTTAAAAGTTTGACTGAGACCTATCGTGAGGGGTAGCTGCACAGGGCTCCATCGCGGTCGGCCTGAATCTTTGACTTTGACCATGTATAGCGCGACCAGATGTCCCAATAGGCGCCATTGGTTTTTATGTGCTATATAGTGCTAAATCTTTAAAAATTCATATTTCCGGATCCTACATTGGATATTTTTTGTTTTGGTATCATTTCAAAGATACAAATATTTCCTATTTGTGTTGGACTTTTATTGTGTATTGTGTCTTCATTATTTACTTTATTTGTGTTTTTAAATGCTTTTCATGCCTGTCTTTGAAGTTAAGCCTGCCTGCTCGCAGCCATGTTACTAAGGGTTGAGCATGGGAATCATTTTCTAAGACCTGTACTGTGCCCTATATTGTGTTAGTGGCCTTATTGTCAATGGCAGATATACATTTGCCACTACTAATAACCCACTTTCCATCAAGCTATCATCCTTAAGCATTATGGAAACATAGCAACATTATACGTTTTCAGCATCTACACAGCCCTATCCACTGCCAATGTTTTTCCCCAAAGTTTGATCCGCTGGGTCTCTTGATTGTGAAAGTACCAGAGATGCATAGGTTTTCTATCAGTTTAAGGTGCCCACAGGAGAAGAACTGGGTAGAGTGCATTTAGGAAATGTAAAAAAACCCAATAAAAGCAAAATGCTGGTTCAGCTACCTATCTTGCTTTGGTTGCAACTACCACCCCAAGCTGTATGGAAATCAAACCATACCCTATATTTTCAACATCTACACATCTATCTCATGGGTGTGGCTTGCATGAATATCACTATGCTTTTTTTTCAAATTGGTGGATTCCATCAGTGCCTATATCTAAAATGCATTTTGAACCCAACTGGTCCATCTTCAGGTATTGTCCACAGTATTTGAGATGAGGGAGATGGAGACAGTCATGCTCTGAGCTCGTAATACATTTTTAAAACCCGTACTCAGTGATCAGTCCTTATTTTTCATTGAAAACCTGGAAATACATAAAGATAAAGGATCGTTTGTATATTGTCTTCATGGAGTTAAGGGAAGCCTTTGATCTGGTGCACAGGCATAAAATGTGGGATAACATGAGGGAGATTGGAGTTTCAGAATCGCTGATTGCCATTTTTGTCAGAATCCATGAGGACAGCTATACTCAGGTAAGGTGGAGGAGGTGAGGGGAGTTGACAAAGCACATCCCTGTGGATAGGGGAGTCCGGCAGGGGTGCGTCCTGGCATCTACTCTCTTTTCCACCTACCTCAGTGATGTTAACACCTGCATGCCAGAATGCATTCATGATGCTCCAAAACTTAATGGATTGCCCATACCTGCCTTATTATTTGTGGTTCTTGCTATGCTTATCTACCACGCACCTATATGGTTACAAATGTGATGGGCATAATCCTGGCCTACTGTAACAACAGGGGCCTGGAAATAAATGTGTCTACATTTATGACCATCAAGTGCCTTAAAGCCTAAAAAGGGAAACTTACAATTGGAGGCACTGTCTTGGACAAGGTTGGTAGGTTTGATTACCTAGGGATTAGAGTGGACAGTAGTTTATCTTGGGCACCACACACAGACAAAAGTAAGGTGCTTCTTATTCACTAGTGCTGCTGTAGTAAAACATTATTGGACAACTTACTCTAGAGCAGTGTGTCCATCTTCAGAGGTGCACAATGCAAAGCTCAGTAAGCAGCACTTTATGGTGTGGAAATATGACACTCAGAATGTTCCACCATCCTAACTTCTGGTGAAAATTCCTTCCTTTGAACACTTCTTGGCTTCCACTGAATACCCAGTTATTACCTATATTTCATGAACTGGGGTTGAAGAGAGTGGATCACTTAGCAGTTCTTCAGCCCTTAATGTACTGGATTTGTGTTTTCGAGCATCCTGAGTTATACGCTTACAGAAATGGCCTGGAAGATATATTAGGAGTATTGGGCTCTGATTCCTTACCGTGGCTCAGCCACATGAATTATTTGCTTGGTATTCTGGGTATGTTGCATTCATGGGAAAAGCCACAGTGGTATGCACATCCTACCAACTCAGAAAAAGAAATAAGGAGAGGGAGGAGCATTTTACATGTTCTCTCCTTCCTCCTTCTTCACTGGTCTGTAAACAAAGCACTTTTCAATCCTAAATGTGAGTACAAAAGAGGAGAGAGGAGGGATAGAAGCCAAGGGGAAGGCGGGGCAGCGAAAGAAAAAAGAAGACGAGGAGAGGTCATGGGGCAGAGGGAAAAGAAGATACAAAGATCGAGGGATTCAATGAAAAGGGGTGTGGCAAAGTATTGGAGGGGTAGGTTTTCTAATGTGATTGTTTGTCACTGGCTTGTGGTGATGAATTCCTTATGTTCGCTATTACCCATGCCTCTGTGTATTCACTTCCAATAAAGTATGCCAAAGAATGGCATGGTCTTCACATTGCTAAATATCTGGGCATATGATCCCTCCTACATGTACAGCCAAACATCATCATAATTCCTACAATTACTGAACTCCTCCTTAGCGGCTCACAGCCGTTAACATGTTCAGACCGTAGTTTTATTCAGCTCTCCAATTAAAGCAAGCTTTATAGAAAATCTCATTTTCCTTCAGCCCCAGAAAACTTTAATATAATAGGCCTGTGTATTAGAAATGTTTAGCCCATGTCAACTTACGAGCCTCATCTGATGAAGACCATTCATTGGATCACAGATAACCTTCTCCAGTTAAAACATAAAGGTAGAGCACCAGAAATACAGTGCAATAATTTTAAACAACTGCAGAGTGCACTCTAGTGGCTTCATACCAGCTTCCACCAGTGCTGAAAGGAATACCTCCAAACAGTGATTACTGAGGTAGAAAAGTTATCAAAATAACCTTTTCATACTTAAAAGGAGATGCTAACCTTTTATCCTCAAGAGGATTGTGTGACAACCCACTTGCCTTCTCCACCAACAATGTAGCTGCTCTAACAAAGAGTATCTCTTTGAGCAGCCCTTTATCTGATGACCCTTGCCCAATACTCCCTGCCTGCTCTACCATACAAGTCTTTGAGGATGAGGCAGATGAATTCGATGTTTTCATCTTTACTTTAGGGGAATGTAGTGAAGGACCTTCAACACAGGTGTGATGTTGCCATGTTATTTTACACACAGGATGGTCCTGGATTCTTTGGGGTCTGGATATTGATTTGATAGAGAGTTCAGAGTAGAAATGTTTGCAATAGAGAAGGTGAGAAAATGATTGATTAAAAGCTAGGAGATGTGTATCTTCCACTAAATATAAGAGAGTATAGTTTTGAAAACATTTAAACACTAAGGCCCTGATTACAATGTAGGGCGGAGTTTCCTCCGCCAGACATCTTCTCGGTCAAGGGACCGATCAACTAATTAGGATGCGACTGAACACTGTTCAGTTGCATTCCTATACTATACAATGGGAGCATGTATTCCGGCCGTATTGCATGCTTCCATTATAAAATAGAAGGTGCAGTTCATCCCTGCACCCCTTGGCAGGCACCCCTAGGAGTCTGCCACGGGGTGCAGGGATAAACACAGGGGCACCATTGGTGCCCCCTCAGCCTCCAACTGGAGGCCGTGCACCCAAGGGCGCCCTGCTGGGGCCCCCAAAGTCGACATTTTTGACAGCTTTACTGTTTCTGAAAGGCCGGCACATAAAAGTTGCCGAAAACCCGGCATTGTAATCTCATGGGCGGAAAGAGCTGCCTTTATGATTACTGGCCACATTCCGACTGGCGGATGGGCTCTCCGAGCCTGTTGGAAGCCAGATGGAATGACTGTTTCGATTCCTTTCTGACCGCCACCATCGTAATGAGTCGGTCAGAAACAAATCCGACCGACATATTACAATGCAGTCGGAAAGGCTCTGACCGCATTGTAATCAGGCCCTTAGTCTAAAAAAGGAAGAAAATGCATGTCAAACAAAATATTGGCTCAGCAACACCTCCACAACTGTTGGGAATCCCCACAGAACACTGCATGATAGAACCTCCCAGGCAATCAGCGCCTTTCTTCTTAAACTACTGCGGAATTCATGCTGTGCAGGTAAGCGACCAAAGCCTGCTTCCCAAATTAGCCCACTCATCCACTTCTAACCAAATGGCTGCTGCTCACACTTTGTGTAGGATTAGACAATGACATTCATTGGCACTTTCAGCTCCTGTGCAGCTACTGGCATGACAGACTTTGAGAGTGTTATGTCATGTAGATTTGCGCATTAATCACCTGAGAGGGTATCCAGGCGCTTCTTGCAGAGGAGAACTTGCGAATAGTATGTGTGCATTATGCATAGTGGGTATGGTGGCAGTTGATCTATTTTAAAATTGACACTCCACTGCCTGTTGCAGCACACAAGATATAACATGCTCGAACTCCCTCCCTAACATATGAGACACCCATCCTGCCCTGTGCTGTGACCCCAGTGTAATCTACTGTTGCTAGTATAGGGTTGCACTGTAGGGTGTTCTACCTGAATGTCATTATCACACTATCTCTGACATAATATCCCATGGTGGCCTGCAAAAATAGTGCCCCATTGGAATTAATATTAGAAGATCTACACCCACACGGAGGATGTTTTTGTAAACAATATTTGGTTAACAATATTTATGCCAGATGATATTTCTGCATCTGATAATCTGACATACAGCTGCCTACTACTGCATCCTGCTTAATAAAAATAGATGTTCACAACAACAGCCCACACACCCACAAAACAGGCTGACACACCGCAAGAACAACCCACACCGAGCTACAGAACTAGCCCACGCAGTGACATAACAGGCAGACCCATCTGGCACTGCCAGATTGCCCTGCAGGCCAGTCCAACCCTGTAAAACAAGCCCCACTACAAATTGTGCAGATGCTTCCTCTAGCAGCCAGAGCAGGAGATCCTATTTAAATAGTTTCACAAACAGAGGCATGGTGGATTTGTAAGCTGGGCAGTCTGTCATGCAGCAAAGCAATAAAATATGCTTCCTTTCAGAAACCTGGTGAGTGGCTTCAAATGAGTATATTAAAAACGCATATTCGTATATTTTAAAATTGGTTTAAACATTTTGATATGTTGCATGTTTATGACTTCATGATATGCTTCTTGCAAACTGCATATATTACATATTTCATTTTCTTCAGGGATACAGAGATAAGAGAGGCATTAAAGCAGCATTTGGTATAACTGTGTGTTTTTTTTCTTTCCATAGACTCAACAAAGAAAGTGAAAGATGTTCTAGAAGAATTCCATGGAAATGGTGTTCTTGCAAAATATAACCCCGAAGAGGTATTGATTTTTTTAATTACATATGTCAGATAACATCAAAAGTTGTTTCTAACCTGGTGATTAACAACACACGAAACCATAATTTAATGCGCTTTTATAGTTGAATACATATTTATATAAAAGTATGAATTGTGGGCATTAGAGAATTGGATGATTCGGGTATTTGAATCTTTTCTGAACATGACTCACTGATCAGTGCATTGATCATAGATGGTTTTGTTCAGTTTTGCTAATTCTAGCCTAGCAGACCCTTTGCTTTAGATGATTTTCTCCACGTCATGCTCTGTTGCAAGTCAGCTTCGTTCTCAAAATTGTTGTCTAATCTGACTCCCCTAACCAGGAGCAAGATCAGCTAGAATGTTCAAAATATTTGTGTAGACCAAATCTGTAGTTAAATAGGCATTGGGAAATCCAAAAGGTCTCGACTATGCTTTTTTTTAGTCATGTTGTACAGCAGCATGGTTGCTGTGCAGCAAGGTTCAAAGTACATTTTAAAAAGTGTTCTGACACAGATAATACTTGCTTCTGTAAGTTTGGAGCATCAATCTTTGAAGGCACAATAATAAACACAATTGAGGGAGTGGGTGCGCCTCATACAGTTCTCATTTACATCACAAAAATGACAGACACATAAAAGAGACACAAACAGTATCAATAAATGTCTTCTCTGAATGCTGAAGCTGTAGCCACATTTGCTTACGC
Organism: Triturus cristatus; assembly: GCF_964204655.1. Lineage (NCBI taxonomy): Eukaryota > Metazoa > Chordata > Amphibia > Caudata > Salamandridae > Triturus > Triturus cristatus. The sequence continues at coordinate 203,509,904 of NC_140593.1, forward strand.
ACAAAATAACCCAGTCCCAACAACCCTAAGTATTCAGCATTCTAGCTCCCAAAGCCTGTTCATCTTTCTATAGAGGAACTGGAGAGGGACAAGATATTAAAGAGAATGCAGAGAAAGACTAAACTGAGCACCACCAGCCAGGCACAACTCTCTGCCATATTGTAGACTGCTGTCCCATCACAAACACTCTCAGAGGCTGTCAGTAAACCCCACCCCCTTCAGACGCTGACATTCAGCACTGCCCGCTACACTACAAACAAAGGACAGCGAAAAACAATACAATGAACGCAATGCTCTCCTCCCACTAACCTTGACATCTTCTTATTAATTGCAAGCACAGCAGTGTGCCAGCTGTGCTAACAGGCCGGAGCCAGAGCTGAGGCTCTGCACCACCATGTGTGGGGTGCAAATGATAACCCTCTAAAAAACCTAATGTGAAATTCACACCGGCACATGTGGGGCGAATCAGCAATGTCATGAGTGAGGAAGGGAGGCTGAGCAACTATGTGGGGTGGAGGATGGGAAAGAAAAATAATTTACCTCATTCCCAGGGCGAGAAGCAGAAGGACACTAATAAAAACAACAAGCATTCAGTACTTGGTCCATGCTCCACAGAAGAGAGAACCAAGCAAAGAAAAAGTGAAACTGGATTGCATTGATGAATCAGGAATAAACAAATAACAATGACAATGAAGCCAACCAATATTAAGTAATGGTCAGGCTCTAATGCTTTTTTAATTTCTTTTAAAATAACAAAGATCTGTCTAGTGGCTGTGAATGTGTAAAACAAAATATGAAGCACAGGCAAAGCAAGGCGGTGTGTAAATACAAAGCAAGCTATGCAACACAAATGTGACAGGTAACTCTCTTCCTCTTTAGATCTTGTGGGTTAAAGCTCACAACAACAAATAAATCTCACGCACATAAATGCACACAGACACACATGCATTCACATACACACATATATATATACACAAACCATAAACCTTCAAACTGATTCTGAAAAGGCAATTAGAAAGCCATAGACTAATTTTGTTAAGCTGACTTAAGTTTTGGCTAACAGAACTGTCCATCAGTGCTTGATTTCGGCCTAGAACATTTAAAAAATGTGAACCCTTCTACAAGTAGTTCACACCTGTGTTAGCTTGTATTCCTTTATTTGTTTTTATTATTCTTCAGGAGGTCTTCACCCTCCTCTCTACCTCCCATTTGCAGCAGGTGGACCCCCATTCCCTCTCCCAAACACAGTGTGCTATCTGGACCCTGCTTGCTCCTGTTTTGTCTTTGCCATTGCTTGTTTATATGCAGCACCAATAAAGCAGAAATAGGAGTGAGCCAGTGTTTTGTACTTCAACTACAACATCCTCAACCCTCCCTCACCAAAGCCCCTTGCACCTTCCATAGAATCTAATGCAGCTTTGTGCTCCTTTGAAATACTGCTTTAGCAGTGATTTCTACGGTTGCTAAGGGCACATAAGGTCATGTTTAGTTTTCATAAAAGGAATTTTGGAAAGAGGATCATCAGTAGTGATAAGTAGTGACTTACTACTAGTAATAGGAACACAAGCACAATAAAATGGTCAGTCAAGGTCTCAATAAATTATTCACTTGCTCATCCCAAGGTATCTGGCAATGAGCAGGCAGGAGTAACTTACGAGCAGGTGTGTAAAGCCTTTAAAACCACAATACAATAAATAAGCGATACGCAACACACAATAAAAATCCAACTCCATATTATAACAATAGGTTATATTTTTATGAACAAATAGACATAAACACAACAAAAATACAATGAGGGGACCGGAGGTATGAATTTTTAAACAATAAATACTTTCTAGTACTTAAAAACAAATAAGCGCCAAATTGGAGCATAGGGTCGCGCTTGCTCGGGACAAACTCTACATTTGAGGCCAACCCCAATGGAGCCCTGTTCAGCTACTCTAAGCAGGAGGCCTCGGTCAAAATTTTACCCTTGCACTTAGTTGTTTTTCTATAACTTTTTCTTCTCTCGAACAATGTTTCTCTTCAGGCAGGATTCGTGTCCACAATTGTTGGCTTGCTTTTCTGTGAAGCCCAGTCAAATCGTGGAAGTCTGGAGCTCCAGAGCTTTCAGTGGGATGAACCTGAAATCCAGGCCAGATTGTGGGTGATGTTAGCTGGCTTGACTCTCGACATCGAGTCGTTCACCTTATGGAGCTTTTTCCATAAAGTTCACCAAATTTCCCAAAACTTCTGGATCTTCTTTCAGAAGTTCTCCTTGATTATTCAAAGTGTCCACAACACCAATCCAGGGGTGTAGAATCTCTGAGATGGTCCTTGGGATGTTGGGTCTACAGTTCCCACAATGCACCTGGCCGAATCCTTAAAAGTCCTCTGGAGGCACTCAAGGATGGGTACTTCTTGCTGGAGATGATGTGTGTGGGCTCTGTTAACCTGTAGCATGCAGGGAGTCAACTCCTTTACCCTTCTTGAAGCAAGGCAAAGTCCTTAGGGCTGTAGCTCCCAGTGTGCAGCAGGTGCAGTCCTTCAGAATTCAGTCCTTTGGGGTGCAGGCCAGGGTTCCTGCAGGGCAGTCCTTCTCCTTGCTGTTTCAGGCAGCAGATCTGAGTTGCTTGGCAACTCTTCCATATTTATACTGTGGTTATGGGCATCAAGCAGGGGGGCACCCCTGACCAATGGGATGCAGGGTGCTTCCCAGGTGTATGACCAGTTACTCTAAAGTGTGGCATATTCTTGTCCCAGAAAACACCATTCTCTCAAAATCCAATATTGAGGAATTCTCTCCTTGGAGGTGAGACCAGGCTTAGTCAACCAACTGGCATGGCTAAGATTACTTAACACTCCCCTTCCATCCCTCTCTTATCTAATCTAATTACAGGGGCTCCTGTGTGGCTGGGGTGGCAGGATATTGGGGTGAGCCTGTGGGGTCCTAAAGTGTCCTTCTTCCTTTGAGGACCAGTTTGGCCACCCTGCCTCCCTTCTGCCTTCTGCTTCTGCAATTTCAGTTCTCCTCCAACAGGAAACCAATTGTCTCTCTGGCAAGCTACTTCACACCTCATTTGCCAATTGGAAGAGAGCAGATGGAAGGCTGGATTTTGCCTTTTAGAAAATAAAGTTTAATTACTTCTTTTCTATGATCGTTATTATAAATCTAACAGTGGTAAGTTGTTGGATTTATCATAACTATCATGTTATGTCCTTGAATTATATTTTGAACTCCGTCCTAGCAATATTTATACTTAAATAAAATATTCCAATGTTCCCCTATGGAGCTGATTATCTCCAATGGGGAAATTTCCCAGTAGTCAATACAGAAGTCAGCGCACTGCCGCTGAATATTGCTGGTGCATTGGAAGCCCATGACCTACCCTCCTCCGCTCACCAGGATAGGCGAGTGGAGAAGGGTAGGACGCAGGCCTTCAATGCACTAGCAATATTGAGCAGCAGTTGGTGATACTGCTGATTGTCACAAAGGATGAGCGGTCCTAACATATCTACTTTAACTACAGGTATTTTTACTGCTGTGGATTACCTACATCACTTTAAAGGTGTTCGGTAGGCTTACCACCTACCTTTTTTCTGCTCCAGATGAAGCGCTGTAAACCCATTCCGGACAAATAGGCTTGAAAAATATGGACCTAATCACAATTTCCTGCACTTATTGCTACTAGGGAACATTATGCCCCATTGGTAGCTTGAACTGAGCTGTTTGGTTCTTTTAATCCTGTCAGGAGAACCTACATATTAAAACAGTTTTTTGGTCTCTCCGAGATGGTTTTAGTCATTACCCTTTTCACTTTTGACCACCCTACACACCAATTAAAGCCTCACACATACACCTTTTTGTTAGACCTGGTACCATTGGCGTAAGTCTCCCTTCCATTTTTCACTGATTGCCTCCTCTGTTTTGCTAGTTTAGATGCTTTGGGCACTGTGCCACTGCTATTCAATGCCACAGTGCAAGTGCTCCCTATGTTAAATTGTTATACTGAATTAGTGACTCCATGATTGGCTTATGTGATTTACTTGCCAGACCCTAGTATTGTGCACCATGTGTGCCAAGGGCCACTAGATCAAATGCTGCTAGTGGGCTTGCAGCACTAGTTGTGCCACCCACAGAAGCAGCTTGTAAAGTGTATCTCAGGCCTGCCATTGCAGAGCCTGTGTGCAGTCTAGTACTGCCATGTCGACTTGGCAAGTACACCCACTTGCCAGTCCCTAAAACTTCCCTTTTCTATATCAGACACCCCTAAGGTAGGCCCTTGGACGGGGTGCATTGTATGTAAAAGGTAGGTCATGCCCTGGTGTGTGTGGCATGACCTGATAGTGAATTACAGCCTATTTTGTTTTTCACTATTGCAAGGCTACCTGTCCCCATAGGCCAGAATGGGCAGTTTGGTTATAACATCTTATAATCCTAACTGTACCAGGGAACATGGTAGAAAAATAAATTTAGTATGCCTGAACTCAGAATGATAAAATACATCTTTTAGTGGAGTTGGTTTTAACATTCTGTGTTTGAAAATACCACTTTTAGAAAGTAGGTATTTATTTCTTGCCTAACCGTCCAGCCTGCCTCTGCTAGCTTGTGCATTGTATGTCTGGTTTTGTGAGTGACAGGGGCTGGGGGGTTCCAGGAGACAGGGTGAGTCAGCACACGCCTGAATAGACCTATCTGCATGTAGAGTGGTGTGAGGAGTAGCAACTGGGCCTGAACAGGGCTGTGCCTGCCTTCCCAAATGCTGGTTCCACATCCTGGGGTGTGTCTGAGGACCCGGGCCCACACTGACAAAGGAAGAAGGTGTACACTGGCAGAATGCACCCAGAACTGATTTGAACTAGGTACAGGACCCTCTGCCTTCAGAGGACAAAGGATTTACTGGTATAAATATTGGGGCCCAGACCCCAAGCCTTTAGATCACTTTTGGGAAAATAAGACAAACCTTTGCCAAGGAGCAGCACCAAGGAAGCTGTCGGAGTTTGGACTGCACCTCTGCCAGTGTGCTGTTTTGCTGGGTTGGCCTGCAGTGGTTTCTTTATTGCCCAGGAAAGGAGCTTGCCTCCTGCTGAAGTCTCAGGGCTACAAGACTTCTCCACCAGCTCCCCTCTGAATTTCCTTGCTGGGAATTCTGTCTGCAGAATCCTGCGTGTCGCTAGAAGCTGGAAGCGTGACTCAATGAGAAGATGCGTGTCGCAGATGTTACTGTCGCATCGCCGGAGAAGCGTGTCGCCACCGCAGAGTCCGCCGTCGTATCACCAGTGAAGCGCATCTTCATCGCAGCTGTTTGCCGCCGCATCACTGGAGAAGCGTGACGGCACCGCAAGGGTCGCTGTCTCATCACCGGCGTAGCGTGTTGCAGGGCCTGTCGCGGCTCAGAAGTTGTTGAGTCACCGCATGGCCATCGGGCGTGCACTCATTGCCTTCACGGCCTCGCTTTGCATCAAGGGCGCCAGCTTATCGCACCGGATTGTCGCATCACATCAAGGCACGATCTTGCTGCATCGTAACCAGAACGCAGTGCGACAATTAACGCATTACCTCCTCTCCGGTAAGGAACAAGACGCATCCCCTACTCTGCTCAAGCATTGAGGAGCAACGGATCGCCTCCCCCGAAGCAAGGAACCGACGCATTACCCTCCCTGCGAACCCTTTGTTTGTTTTACGTTACGCATCCAAGGTACGTTTGTGAGAAACGTGTCGCATTTATCATCAAATTGAACTAAGTTGTTTCTACCATCTTTAAGTCTATTTTGAGTACAGTATTGTGGATTTTTGTCATTTGTGGCCTTGTGTTAAGTCTATATAAAGAATACTTATTTTTATAAAACCTGTGTGGTGTTCATCTGTTGTGTTTTCACTATATTACTGTATGTGTTCACAAATGCTTAACACACTGCCTCTGAGATAAGCCTGTCTGATCGTGCCAAGCTACCACGGGGGTGAGCAGGGGTTATCCAGGAGTGTAATCCCCTTTCCCTGACTTAGAAGCAAGGGTCCCTATTCGGTCAAATGTACCTACCTCTGCCATCTAGAGACCCCCAGTTCTAACACTTTTCATCATATGACTAAATCAATTAAAGATCTCCAGAAAAGTGACCCTTTGTAGGGCCCGTAGGCATTGCACTGCCGGACAGACGGGGAGCAATGCCAAATGATGAAGCATGACATCCTTAGGGATGTGTGAGGGCAACAAGAAGTAGGCTGTAGGATTCCCTTTCATGCTCATAGAGCCATCTTTTAGGGATATTGTTTGTCTATTGCCCTCTTTTTTTAGCATTTCCATTCTTTAGGAACAGCACCTCCCCACCTGACATTACAATTATCTTTTAGGACTGCCAGTGCCAGCATCACCAGGTACACTTCATAGAAACAGAATCTTTACATCAGTTAGCAAATTTGCACATGAAGAGCTGTGGCACAGGAGGCGTAAGAAAAGAGGTGTGAGATGCTTCATGGTGTGGATAGAAGGCAGGCTTTGGCAGCTCTTATTCTTCACTGTGAATGTTTACACACAATCTCTCTGCTTATTGAAAGCACCCCAATGCCATGGATGTATTGAGCATCCTGTGAATTGGTTATTTTATATATGGACTTGATGGACAAAGTGTATTACTCCATAAGACTCCCACTTTAATCATCTACTTTTAGTTCATCTACTTCATCAGATCTGTCCAGGTGCATCACCAGTATTTCATGTAATATTATATCATTTTGCCCTGCCACAATCCCACAGTTATTTGCATGACCTCTGCTACCACCAGTACACATGCTGTTGGAATATAAATATGCTGCTCTCCTGGCCAATGAGCAATGCTTTAGGATAGAAATATTAATCCAAAATGGGGCCATTAATAGCAGGGGCATAGCTTGGTCACTATGATTTGGGGTGTGAGCCTCAGATTTCCAAAAATCGCGCTGGGACATCTTGTTAAAACACATTAAATGAGAAGTAGGACTTGAGGGGTGCTTAAGGGGCAGTGCCCATTGTTAGGGGTACACAATATACTCAAAGCATAGAAGAGAGACAATGTGTGTGTCTTTGTTGGAGTTTGCATGTAAAAGTCCCAGGTGAAATCCGATAGACACTTAACATTATCTGAAAGAAAGCACCTGTACCCAACTATTTTCTACAGAATACATTTTGTAAGGGAATGTAAAAACCCCAAACATCGCATCCCCACCCCTGTAGCTATGCCCCTGATTATTAGTGCTATAAACAGCAATGCTTCCAGCTTCTTCTAAATACAGAGGAGGGGCAGCAGGAGGAGGAATGTTGTAGATGGTTATGCAGTCATATATAAAAGGCTTTTACAAAAAACCAAGCATACATTAAAACACCTCAGTAATATTAAATAAGAAAGGTGTGAAACAATTATCTGGTTTTGTTATGAAGTGAAAAAAATAATCATGAGTGCAAATAAGTCTCTATAGATTTCTCCTGGACAGCCTCAAATGAATAAAAGCAACCCGTCATCTAATTTGATGGCTGACAAATGAACGAATTTATTGTCCTACATTAAATCCATTGCTATTCTGGTTTATATTACTGACTCTTGTATTGTGCAATATCCACAGTTTCTAGCTGCACCATGTTGCTGAGTGCATGTTATTAACGTAGTGATGGGTTGGCTAAAAAAATGGTGCTCCCAGAGGGGATTAGGTATTGTGACTTTCAGCCACAACCCATGTCTGTGCTCACGCCCCTAGTTAAGTAGCATTGCTTTTTATGAGAGAGTAGATCTCTGTCGGTCTATATGTGTTTTGAACCTTTTGTGGAGAATACATAGGTTTTCTTTTTCACACTGTAGCAGAAAGTTGCTAACATTTAACGCTGCACAAAGCATCAATACAACTTGCTGTGTCAAATGGAGAGAACAGGAATGTGCCATAATTACTAAGATATGGTGCATTCCTGCACTCTACATCTGCTGGCGCACTGAGTGCACCCTTTCATCAATGCAAGCACCCTTGAACCATAGTGTAAAAGTGTTGGTGTTACTGCAGGATTGTCTTTGGGAATGCTTGTGAGGATTGTTTTTGTGCGGTTAGGTGTCCCTTTCTGCACAAAAGCAGTCTTCAGAGGCATTTTCCTCTTTCTATGTGTACTGCACTCTGCAGTACACATAGAAAGAGGACATAATGAGGGAAAATAAACATATTTCTCCTCATTACACCTCTGTTGGGATGGCATAGTATTTTGACACATTCACAGGTTTATTACCCTTAGAAAATCTGGGAAGGCGCCAAAACAAACGGGTGATTGCATGGGAATGCCCACAATCAACCCATTAAACACCTTCCCAACACAGAGAAATGCAAAGGCAGGGATGTTCACTGCCTTGCATTACTCTGGATTTACTAAGTCTGGTTTTTGTCCTTTAGTCTGCGGGCTGACTCGAAGTGAGTACACTTGATGCTCTAGGTTCACAGTCAAGTCTTCCACTTCCCGGAAGCTGACTCACGCAAGCTACATTACTTAGCGGGACTTTTCCAAGAGGCTACACTCTGCCTTTCAGCCCGCAGAGTGAAGATGAAATCCGGACACGGCTCCAACTATATGACACTTCGATCATCAAATGAATATATATACCCACAGAGCTTTTACAACTCTAAGGACTTGACAATACTGGACCACAGTGAGATAACCCACAGTCGGCTATTATAGTCTAAGGCTTTGTAACTACTGACTCCATTACGTTTTACACCTACTTTTTCCTGCAATGCCCGCCACACGGCATCAATAATCGCCCTGAAGAAGACCTTGTTTGGGCGAAACGTGTTGGCTGTTCCCAATGATTGCAAACAAAGTATACCTGAAAAAAAGCCACACAAAGACTTTCACCAATGACTTGTTATTGTTTGTTAACTTCTATACGTTGCATCTCTTTACTTGTTAGTCGTTTGTATTGCCTCTCATCCATGCTTCATACATGTTTCTATTTATCGTCAAGTGGCAGCTGATTTGAGGTGGGCAATATTAGTACACCACATGACTGATCCAGGTAGTGCAGTCTCCTACAACCCGGCTGCTTTCCTTTTTTTTAAATGTATATTAATGTCCTAGGTTTTAGTGAGTCAGTGTCAGGATTTGCCATTTATAGATAAGTGTCCTATTCCAGCCTTACTATATGCAGACTGTGCTGCTTTAATGTCACAAACACAACTGGGGCTCCAAAGAGTAGCGTCTAGTTTTTCAACTTTTATGTTCAATTTGGGCCTACGAGTGAACACTTCAAAAACCTTTATCATGAAATGTGGAAAAAACTGTGCAAAATGTCGAGATATAACCATAGACAAAAATAATGTTGAATTCATCAATAGATTTTCTTACTTGGGCATCCTCTTTGATCATAAGGGGACATGTTCATGGTCCCAGGCTGTCCAAGCCAGAAAACTGTTATTCGCGAAATCTACAGCCGCCCTTGACAACTTTGCTAGAAAATTGGGAAGATGCCCAGTAGTAGAATTATTGCAGATTTATAAAGCTAAATGTATCTCAACTGCTATGTACGATGCAGGAATCTGGGGTTATGCTGATATTCAGCCCCTGCAGTTAATTGAGAGTGTCTTCTTTAGATACATTCTGGCAGTCCCAAGGAGTACGGCCACTTATATCTGTCACTCTGAACTAGCATTGCCACATATATTTAACCTAATAAAGACATCTAATCTAATGCCAATTTTATTATGGCTTAAGATTTGGACAACAACTAACACCAGTTTTATTCAGGGTATTTTAAATGATTGTAAACTTACAATGGGAATCCTGTATTCCTTGGTTAAACTATGTTAAAAAGTTTATGCTAGACCTCGGACACCCCGAATACTTTGATAACCCTTAATTACAATCTCAAGGAAAACCTTGAAAATTGACTGTTTAAAGCTCCTGGAGATAAACAAACTCTCAATTGAAATTTTAAAGCCAACGGTACTGGAGAATCAGAAAATATTAAATACCTATAATATACAACCGTATTTTTGGTATTGGTTATTGGGGCTTATGACAGGATGATGTTGACCCACTTTCGATTGGGGAACTTTCATAGGCTGATAAGGTTTCCAGACATGAATGACTGGTCTAGAACCGTGTCCTTGTGCCCATGTGATGACATGTCCTTGCAATCTACTATGCACATGCTACTATTTTGTACATTTTATTCTATCCAAGAAAGCGATGGATTTTACCTATTTTAAGGATTTGAGGCTTGAGACAATGCTGCCAGTGTTTTTAACATTACAACTTTTAGAGGATGAAAAGTTTGTGAGACCCCAAGCTTTGTATCTGAAAAATGTAATTAGATATAGAAAAACTATGTGATATAAAAACTTGGCAAATCAACAGTTTTTTATCCATTCCCACAACTCTTCTTTTACAGTCTGTTTCAGTGATCCCACCTATAACTTACGCAGGGACCTGTTCTCTTGTTGGCCATACCTGAAGCACCCTCCTTTTAAAATCCTTTTGAATCATTGTGCATTGTAACAAGGGTGTGCTTGACAGAATTGCTCCGTGGCGTAGATAATCACTGATTAATGGCAAATAAGATTACATACATTTGCAATACATATATTCACACACCATTTTTATGTCCATATATTTAACAATTAAGGCACAGAGAGCATGGACGTCAATTAAGGGTCTCCAGGGGTCCCAAATGCAACCCCTAAGCCACCCATTGCAAGCCCTGCCACCTTGCTTGCGACCCATGGCTGTTTGTTGTCAGCCTTGGGTAAGCGCGTGGCATAAAATCAGCATCAGCAGCACTTCTTGCACAGCTGAAGCTCTGCATCATGACGGCCTGTAAGCTGGGCCTGGGGAAAAGAACAAGAACGAGTTGTTGCTATGGTGACCCTCACCTGGCCCGGGCCGACCTGCACAGTCCTTGATTTCTAGATATATTGTATATTTCTGCTGCAGACAGACAGCCTGGTACTCTCAGTCACTGCCTGATAAATGGTACAATGCATACCAATCTACTAAGGTTATGCAATGCTCAAGGCAAAACTTTAGCAGTTTGGTGTGCTTTCTACTGTTTATCATGAATGTTATTCCTTTTTTCTGTCCTCTGGGTAGCCGGCACACTTGTTTAATTTTGCAGTTGGAATAGTTTGTGTACTAATAGCAGTACTGGAGGCTCACCATTTGGACATGGCACAATGAATTAGGATAATCGACAGGCAGTTTTCCCGTAATATATATAATCAACTAATAGCTCAGGAATTTTTTTTGCTCATGTTCAAATTACAGATATCAGTTCATAGAATCGTTATGTTTAATGCACTAATTTATTTATGAATTTTTTGTATGTATAATTTGTGTAATCATATTTCTCATTTTTAGTTTACTTTATTGCTTATATTTTGCATGTTAAACTTTCAGGCATATGTACAAGTACTGGTGAAAACTACGGCAAACACCAGTTAGCGGCAGTTTTCTTACTGCTGTGTACTGCTGAAAGTCCACCTCCAATAGAAAATAGGCAAAAAAAAATGTAATGCAGAATGGAGCAGCCAGGGCCAAGTGCAGCACACATCAACAACCCCCTCAAGCCACCCAACATCCAGGATGACCAGGGTGAGAGCCTGGATGCCTCACTGGACCTGCTACTGGAGCCTGGATGCCTCGCTGTACCTGCGTCTGGATGCCTCGCTAGACCTGTATCTGGAGCCAGGGTGCATCGCAGGACCTGCATCTGGAGTCTAGATTCGCTGCTGGACCTGCATATGGAGCCTGAATGCCTCACAGGACCTGCATCTGGAGCCTGGATGCCTCACTGGACTTGCGTCTGGAGCCTGGATGCCTCGCCGGACATTCGTCTGGAGCTTGGAGTGGGATGTGGAGGAGCTGTGGAGTCGATGAGCCGTGGTGGTAGACATTGAGGTGCGGCGATCACCCGTACATGGTGGTGAAGTCTGGCCACGTTGCTGACCTGTGTGAGAAGACCGCCTTGCATCCCTTGGAGCTGTGAATGGTAGAGGCGCTCCTGCACACCAACGTAGGGATCTCTGCATCGCATACTATGATCCACCACTACACCGGGGTGCACAGAGCGGATTACCAATGGTGGGCGGCACCTCTCTGCATCACAGGCCGGATGAGGTTGCACTGGCTGGACGCTGTGTAGAGTGAGGCCCCTGAGCTGTGCCAAACTAGCATTGCAGGAGTGCTGCAAGTTCACGCCTAAGAGGGCCCTGCTGCATCAACTGCATCAGGAGGTTCACCAGCAGACTTGGCGGCGACAGCTGTACCCATGGTTTTGAAATCCCACCTGGCTAAGGTTCCTGCTGAGTAACAGATTTGGGGAGAGTTTAGCAGATTGCACCGCAGTGTCAATGTTCAGATAAGGAGAAAGTGGGACACATAGCTGAGGAGGCCCGGGTGTTGAGTTGCCCAGGCCTAGAACCAGTAGATGATGCACCCCCAGTGTCGGCTTATCCGCTATGGCGGAAGAGCGTTGCCTCACTGCTTCCAAGCAGTGCAAGAAGAGGAACATTCATCACATGATGATGAATTCCTGATGTTATCATGCCATGTTTCCTTTACGGGCGAAGGGTGGGTAGGGCTGCTCCACTCATGGCGCAGGGCAGAGTGGCATGCCCACTCAAGTGTGCAGTGACTGTTTGACCGGCACAAAGCAGTCATTCGCACTGTCCTGTTCACAATGCAGGCTGCATTACAGCCTGCATGGAGAACATGCCCACACCTCCAGCCCATGGCTGAATGCCTCGTTCCTGCGCCAATGACCAATCCCAAGGCCGCATTGCAGCATTGTGATTGGCTTAGGGGAGGGAGCCTGGCTGCCTACTTCCTGTTCCTGGAAGCAGACTCAGGCGAGCAGGAGCAACGAAGGCACGGGACCGGGACTCGAGGTAACATTTCTCTCATTTAAATATTTACAACACCCGCTCACACACGCCCGCGTCCACGCCCCATCCAGTGTTCTTTCCGGTGCTTCCCACCTCTCAGCTGTCCAGTCCTCCCCGCAGCACTTCTCAGTGGCAGCCGCTTTGCGGCCATGCGCAGCGGGCGTACCACTGGTGTGCCAAAGGTATATATGGAGTTAGGACGCATACCATTATATCGCATTCCATTACAATGCATACTAATACTAGGCATATTGCAACAGTAGGGAAGGTGTTGGATTGCGAGGATGTAAACATTACTATTCCCACTTCAGTGGGTGCAACGCTAAAACTGACCCTTGCACACCCTGAACACTAAAATTCATTTTTGAGCCACCAAAACACACCCTAAAGATCATATTTGACCCAAATGCCAACCCCACATTTCATATTTGACCCAAATGCACACCCCAATTTTCATATCTGACCCAAATGTACACCCCAATTTTCATGATTGACCCCAAAACATACACTAAATTTCAAATGTTACCACATAATACACCCTACACTTCATCTCCTACACCCAAAACCCATACCCACCCTAAAAATTAAAAGTACCCCATTACTGACTTCACAATGCGTTGTAATGGTATGCAATGTAAAGGCACCTGCGTTGTTGGATTTGCGTTCTAAAGGCATTACGATGTAATACCTGCATTGAAATGGATGTCTCCCATGCCAAAGGCAAGCCATAGGCAACCCCTCTACGTCCGTCTGCCCCTGGACCACGCTCAGCACCAAGGACCCTTCCTCTCGGGCACTCCACCCCTACGGCGCTCAACCCTGGATGCCACATCGCCTGCCAGGACCAACATCTGCTCCGGACTGGACATCGCCATCACTGAAAACTACAAAATCACCCACAAGGACCACCCCAACTGCCCAGGAGGAGGCATTGCCATTACCAGGAGCACACTCAACTGACCACGCACTCTAATGACCCAACGGTGACCATGGAACACCTCAACTTCCAGATCCGGACCAACCCCAACCCAATCCTCTGTGGCACCCTCATCTGGAGGCCCCCCGGGCCATGGACACCCATTCTCTGATACCATTTTAGACCTCAGACCAGGCTACCCCATCCTACTTTGCGAACTCAAGTTCCACCTGGACAACCCCAGTAACCAGAACACTACCCCCTCCTGGGGTAGCTCCCCAACATCAGACTCAAGCAGCTAGTCACTGCAGCAAGCCACACAGCAAGACACATGGTGAAGCACGTCTCCTCCGCCATCGGGAACTTTAGCTACAGCCACACCACCGGACTCTCCTGGACCAACCATCATTGTATACATCACGGCTTCAGCATGCCCACAGTACACAACCGCCATCATCGCCCCCTCACAGCTGGATCAAGGCCACTGAAGTACGTCTCGTCAACTCCCTCAGCACCACCACTCTGCCAACGCTTACAGACGATGACACCGCGGCCCGTAACCGCCACAGATGGATCTCCAACTGCGCCGACACCCGGGCACCCCTCAAGAACGGCATTGCGTCAGTACCTTACGCCTGCATGATGGCAGGCGTAAGGGTGACACAGTGCCACAGGGATAGGCTGGCCCCATTCATTGCTGAGGTTGCGTCATGGTTGTGACGCAACTGCAGCAATGGGTGACTTTAGCGCACACAGATATGTCAGGATTCCAGACGTATCTGTCATTTCTTGCATCATAGAGCGCATCCGTGGTGTAGCAAGAAGGGGGTAATGAAAAGTGTTGCAACGGTGTCTTGTGGCAGCGCTGCAACGGTGAACGACCAAAATATAGAATCCAAAATATAGACAGGACAGAATATCGACTCTAAAATATAGATAGCACAGAATATCGAATTATTAAAATATAGATAGGACAGAATATCGAAATTGGGGTATGAAATATCGATCGCGCCGAACACCCCCCCAGGCCGCGGATGGACGCGCCGTACCCCTAGCCCCCCCATGTATGTACGGTGTGGACCCCCACCCCGTGTAGGTACGGAGCGTACCCCCACCCCGTAGGTATGGAGCATACCCCCACCCCGTAGGTACGAGCGTACCCCCACACCCCCGTATGTACGGTGCGGGGGTCCACAGCGTACCCACGGGGGTGGTGATACGCTCCGTACCTACGGGGTGGGGGTACGCTCCGTACCTACGGGAGTGGTGGTACGCTCCGTACCTAGGGGGGGTACGCTCTGTACCTACGGGGTGGGGTGGGGGCAAGGCACGGACATGGGGGGGTGCTGGGGTACGGCGCATACATACAGGGGCTGGGGGTACTGCGCGTACATACGGGGGGATGGGGGTATGTGCTTATATTATATAGTATTTTCTATATTTTAGAATCGATATTTTCGTACTTACCTGTTGTAGATAGGGATTCTTTATTCTGTACTTCTATATTTTGGAGTCGATATTTTGGGCATTTTATATTATGTCCCTCGATATTTAGTCACTGAACCGCGCTGCAACACCATTCATGAGTGAGGTCCAGGAATGCGCACCATCTTTTTGATGGTGCGCAGTCCTGCCCTTTAGTTTTGTCGCATGGCAGTGCAGCAACATTGCTTGCAGCATGGCCCAGCAACAAAACCTGCTGAAATGAGGCCCCAAGGGTTATCTCTTTTTTTAAGATCAGCTATTTTCTGGTCTTAAAAAACTACTTCTAACTGCAGTTTGGTCCCGTGCTAAAACGGCCACTAAGTGGGGTTAGCGGACGATTTTGCACGGGATCGCCTCCTGTGCATGTCATTATCGCTAACAGAAGTAGTGATGTTTATAATGGAAATTTTCACCGGAAAACCGCCGCTAACAGAAGTTAGCGACAGCTTGTACATACGACCGTCGGAAAAGTGCCACTCTAGCGGCGTTAACTCCTTGTACATATGCCCCTTTGTGTTTTAATAATCAAATTAGTATTGTGGGGTTGCACTTTATTTTTGATTCTTTTGTATTGTTTTTGTGGCGTTTTGGCACGCACGTTATATAGGAAGTATTTATTCTACTTTCTAAGTTGGTGTTGGGTCATTTGATCGGATTAACCACACCTTTTAAACTTGAGATTCTCTGACGCATTTGTTTGCACTAACTGTGCACCGTTTCACGGATTGATTAGTCGGCTTCACCAACTGTGCAGGGACACGGAGTTTGTTGGTTATCGCTGTGTTTCTAAACTAGCTGCTTTGACTCTTGTTTTAATTTGCTATCCTGGATTTATAGACAGTGCATGTACTGTTGGATACTTTAGACTCAGGGTTTGAGTCAATGGTTATATTGTGGGCACATTTTGTTTGCGATTTATTTGGTTGATATTTTCACAAGATTTCCTTTTAGTCATTTCACAGACACATTTGGATTCTTATTGTCAGGTTCATCATTCATGGAAAGTGTTTGTTTGGTGGGGGGTGTGAATGATCATCCAGTTTGCATGTGACAATGAAGGTTTAATTTTATAATGGAATGTTTGATCAGGTGCTGTCCATCGTCTGATGATTTGATTTCTCTTGTATCTGACTGGTGAAGGGCAGTTTACCCGAAATGCATTGGGTATTGAGTTTACACCTCCTACATTGACCTATGAACTATGGTGAATCGCCAGTCACTGTTGAGAAAAGCCTGGATTCGCATCTCTTTAAACCTGTGGATTACTATGGTTACAAATTCTGGATTGAATATGAAGAAACTGGATAAAAAATCTGGTGATTGTGTTTACTCCTCATGTGGATTAGGCTGTGCATCTTGGATGGGGACTTGACGAATGCTGGTGGCAGTGTTGCCAGATGGGCTATTTTTGGCACAAATGGGTGATATTTTTCCCAATCATGCGAGAAAAAACCCAACGGCGGGTGGCTGCCTTTTGAGCATATATTTGCCCGTCATGCGCAGATTATAAGCTGGGAGAGTGCTGACACTCAAGATTTGCATTGGCATGGATGGCAGCTGGCCAGAGGCAGCCCAGCTGCAGCCAGGCAGCTCTGGTTGAGCATAGAAGGTAGTAGTATTTATTATCTTATTCGCCAACGATTCAAACCACAGACTCTGATCCCCGCAGCCCTCTTTCAATGAGGAGGCTTTTAATCTGCTACTGCGGCAAATCCTTGGGTACTGGGAAGGAAATACCTGTAAGAAATGTTAGCTTCATTGATCAGAACTGTCTGTATGTATTCAGGCATTGCTGCCGGAGTTTAATGAAAGTTAAATTATAGGACAACCAGACTGTCTTCTCTGACCTCAACACACGTGCTGCTGTCCTGTTGTGTATGGGGTAAAAGAAGGGCATGCAGGGGGTAACCAACTACTTTGTTTTAATTTGTTTTATAGCTCTACTCATCCCAGTGCAGGGTGTCAGAGCACTGTACATCACACGTACATATTATGCATTGACAATTCATTATATGTGTGTAGATCAATGTGCAGGATGTGTTAGATAAGAGAGTAAGGTTTACAAAGTGTAGGAATCACATGTCGCTCATAGCTCACTGTGTAATATGGAAAGGACAACATTTTATGAACTGCAAGTATCAAAAGGATCTTGGTGTTAAAATCAGTAGCCCATTTACAAATCCAAAATAAAATAAAAATCTGTCATTTGCATGTTATATAATGTGCTTTGCAGGAGACATATTAACCCTCTATGCTACTTTGATTCAAAACTGGGACTAGACAAAACACAGATCTCCCCAGCAAATGCGTTAACCTCCAGAGTTATCTTAACATTATTATTATCCCTTGAGACTTAGTTGCACAGGAAGATCTATGCAGCAGGTACCTTAACCCCATAAGATATAATTTAAAATGCAGACTTGGCAACCAATTAAGCAGAACAAATTTACTGCCACATTTTTCCTTTTTGCCAATGTCTTTCTGGCAGAGTTTTGAAAAATAAATATTTCTTTGTTGCGTGGTAACACAATGTGCTAACTTTATTTTGGGTATTTATATTTCACAAACCTATCCCAGCCAGGGAATAACCGAATTATATGTAGCAACAAGAGTGGATGTCCCACAGACAGGGCTGCCAAAGCATTTGGGAGGTAAAAAAAAGAGCTTCATTAACTACATAGAATGAGATGGCTGTGAAGGGAAGCAGTAGAGGGTTTAGTTAATATGTTGGCGTAAGATGGTGAAGAGTATTCTAGTAAATATCTGGTGTGATGCTTAGGTCATATGTAGGCATTATGATGGCATTTGAGATGTGATTAGGGATGTTATAAATGTAGTCAATGAATGTCATGTGTGATTTAATATGCATTGGCAAAAGCAGTGCATGGCGAGGGCACATGTAATAGTTACTTTAGGGTGAATTTCAGTGATTTTTTAGTTTCATATAGTATGTTTTACATGATATTGTCGGCTAACTATTCCATCCCTTTAACCTTTGTGAATTTCTAGGGTTTTGTTAATGTAAAGTTAGATATTCTTACAATCCACAACTATAATGTCACTTTAACCTTTGTTTTTTTTCAGTGAATTTCTAGGTTTTTGTAATGTAAAGTAAGATGTCCATCATAATGCACGCCAGGGAGGCAGGACGCAAGGTCTGTCCTGGCATTGTCTGTTATGTTGCCTCCTTTAACCCCTTGCGTGCGGGTTTATTTCTCCCGCTGTGCGGGAGAAATAAACGGCATTCGGAAACACGGCATCTCCCGACCGTCGTGCGCACACGCCCACCATAATGCACGACGGCCGGGAGACGCCGTGCGCACGCAAGGGGTTAAAGATTGATGCCCCTAACCCCTCTCCTCCTTGCCCTTCATTTTCCAAGACCATATCTCTTCCACCACATCCAGCCCTGTGTGGCTGTTGTTCCTCCACTGCCCTTCCCGTCTGCCCTGCACATTTAGCTTGCTGCCCCTACCCACTGCCTCCCTCTGTTGTCCGAGTGCATGCCCCTGCCCTCTCCTTCCTGCCCTGCATGGTCTGAGGTGCTGCTACTTCCCACCAGTTAGACTGATGTCCCTGCCCACTCCTCCTGCCCTCTGCTGCCCTCCGCTATGCCCCTATCCTTGCCCTCCTGCTTAGCATCTGTGCTTTCCCTCCTGCCCCCACCTTCCTTCTCCCTGCCCTCTGATAACTGTGTGCAAGCACCGTCTCCCTCCCTTTTGCCCACCATGTTCCATGGACCTGCCACTGCACCTCCGGTATACTTTGAGTGTTCTTTTGAGCTGCCACTGCCCTCCTGCCTGCCCAGCATGAACAGAGGGCTGCCATCTGTCTCAGTGAGAGTGTGGTCTCGGGGATGTATGAATATGTGTTCGTATGAATGGGATATATGTTTCTGGGAGTATGAAAGCATGTGTTGTATATACTTGTGGTGCAGGACATACCTTTTAGCATATGTGGCACCATTACATGTCTAACACAAACATACAACCATTTTTTTAGATGGAGGAATTTAAAGTGCATAAAAAGTTTCATAATGTGGGACATTATTCTGCACTCTGAATTTCTCCCACTATAAAAATGACTGTATTTTTCAATTATCTATATGGCACTGTGTCTCTCTACTGGGAGCAAGCTTTTTGCTGTGTGTACATGTGACACTTTGAAATGGGAGAATATTAAACTAAAGAGTTAACTTTATGTTTATATGGATTTCATGAAACTCATCATTTACATTGTCTCCCATTTCAAAGTGCTGCATCTACAAACAGCAGACATCTTGCACTCAGTGGCTTGTAGACATGATGTTTTTGTACATTAGAGTTATTGGATACTTATAATGGCTGATTCCAACTTAACTAGTGTATTCTCCATTGTTGTACACTATCTGAATCAATGCTACATTATCTTAATTGGATATCTGAAGATACGACCTGAAACAATGTATGCAGCTGCATTTTCAATAAGATGTGCAGTATTTTTGTTCATAAGATACTTCTTGTGTATCTGTAGAGATTCTCTAGCCTCTGTGGGTGACTTAATTAACCAAAAGTTTAAATGCATCACTTCCTGTGAGAGCACCGAGTTAAAGGTCATGCAATGTCCCTTCCTTTGATTTAATGGAGGACTAAAGGGCGAGTGATGTCACTTCCTGTGATGTCATCAGGTCAAAGTTTGTGTGATAATACTTCAATTGACATCAGGCTAGGGTTATCTGGCATATGATGTTGCTTTTGCTACCCCTAGCATTTTGATTAATCAACGTCAATGCCCGAGAGATTACTTGATTTTCCCGAAATCATACATTTGGTCAAGTGCCAATGCTTGGACTGGAACTCAGGTGCACAAGATCGTCAAATTAGACATTATGTGGTCATCATTTCCTGTCTATATCCGGGCTCCTTTTCCACCTTGTTGTTATTATTATCTTTATGAGTCTGTTCGTGGAAACGGAGCGTCTGATCATTTCCTCTTACACACGCTTTCTGGTGAAAACATCACACGGCCGGTGTAGCCTTTAATGAGTTGCCGTTGTCGCTCTCTTTATTTTTATTTTTAATTAACTACAATAATGTCATTGCATGACAACGATTCCTTCCGAGTTTGAATATGGGGCAATAGCGCCTCCTACTGTCCCACTGTTGTGATTACACATATTAAATTCGCATGCTATTCTTAAATTCGGATGCTATGCTTTGTGATTACCATCTTAATGCCATTCACTCCGAGGATATGAAAGTGTTCAAGGCCCGCTGGCCTGATCTTCGCTGTTTGAGACGAGACATTTATTTCCAACATGTCCACAAGCCACAAATGATATGTTCATGCACAGATTGTTGATATAGTAAAAACTCTTCAAGAACCCTCGCTCAGCCTGCATATTGTGCGATGCCTAAGAAAGAACTTTGTAGATTTAAGTTGTGCTTCCTTTCCTTGTGTGATGATGAGGATTAATGCATGGATACTCTTGCTGCAGTCCAGAACACGATTTGTGTATTACTATAAAGGATATTAATTACCTATGTATATTTTTTTTGTTCACGACATTGACGCTGTGGTATTTTATTGTACGTTTGCTAATTGTATGGCCACTGCTGGTTTTCCTTAAGGTTCAATCCTTCACTCGGTAGCTAAAACTATACCGAATTTTTAATTACGTTACATATCACCAACATATACTTCTAATCACTGTATTGTTATTGTCATCAAGACATTTATCTTTAAAATGTCGAAGCGTGCATCAACAGTGCCACCTGCTGTCGCTTAAATATTGTTACATCGTTTTCTATACAAGTCTCTTGAAGGATAACTGAATTAATTCCTGGGGGCTTATTTACAAGCCCCTTGCGCCACCCGTACGTCACTTTTCCCATTTTAAAAATGCCACAAAAGTGACGCAAGGGGCTTGTAAATAACCCCCCCAGAATGTATTTGAGTGTGCAGAAAACCATGTCATTAATGAAATACTGTAATAGAGTAATAATTTCGGAAATCTAACTAAGGAGAGAAGCGAAATTGAAAGATGAGTACTATCTTCTTTTTCTTCAGATCCACACAACATTTCAAATGTTATTGAAAGCAGAAGTTTTGTGTACACAAATAGCTGTAGTGTTATCACAGAGTATAAGCTACAGACTCAGGAAGGCCTGTATTACATTTGAACACTTTGTGGCATATGTACAAGGGGATTGCGCCATTGGAACGCCACTTTTACTGATGTTCAAGTGGTGCAATGCCCTGCTCATTATATATACAAAGTGGCGTTAATACACCTTTTGTGGCTTAACTGCACTTTGTAAATATGGCACCCTTTCATGCAGGTATCTACGTGAAAGGATCAAGCAATGGGTGTTGGTGTGGGCGTTCCATCATCACACCCATTGCTTTTTGAAGCTGTCCGAGATTTACATGGATCTGTAAATCTGAGGCAGCGCCAAAAACTAACGCAATGCAAAAGCAGGCATTAAATACGCACAACGAGGAGAAATACTTTTATTTTTCCTCTTTTTTGCTTTTTCTATGTGTGCTGCAGAATGCCATTGATTATTGTTTTGGCGCATGAAGGTGTCTCTTCATGTACAAAAACAATAATTAACTAATCATGAATAAATAAACATTCATTAAATAATGGTGATATGCTACTGTTATGTGTGCTGCAGAACTCAGCACACGTCGAATTATCAAATCAACATTATTGATTATTTATATGCTGGAAGGAACATCTTCATGCACATAAACAATCATCCCTTCAGCGCAGGCACCTTTGCACTATGGGGCAAGGGTGTCTGCATTGGCACTAGCCAGCTATTTTTAGCGCCTGCACTAGGGAAAAAACAGGGGTGCACCGTATTGTTGTAAATACGCACATCCCTGCATTTTGGAAATGGTGGAGTGCGACACTGTGGAATTTGCAGCAGCGCCGCGCTCTGCCATTTCATTGTATATATGCCCCTTCAAGTCCAGAGTTTATTACTGTAATTTCATGGCAGTAAATTGTAAGCGCATCTTGGTTCTTGATGGGTGTTTTCATAATTTATTTCTGCGTTGACAAAGATTGATAGATAAATGGGTTCCTTGTTATTGTTAGTATGTACTCTTATTTACTTTTTTTGTTGTAATTATCTATCTACATAATTATCTAATAAGAACTGAAGAGGTTTTTGTTTTCCTGGCAAGAGTGAATATTTGAGAGGGGACCTATGCAAAGAAGTGTAACTCGATGTAAATATCATGTTTGTTTTGTATTACTTGTGCAATAAATACACACATCAGGAATAAGAGATATGGGGGTGTTTCGGTGACTGCCATCCTGATATTGTACTTAACACGCTAGATGCCCCTTATAAACTTTCCTATAGAATACGCTAGTACAGTAATCCATTCGTATATGTTGTCTTAACTGATAAAATCGTACTTTCATGGTGTATTCTGTTGAAGTACACAACCATCTGTTTCATTGTCATACATAATATATACATTCATTTTTGTTTAATTAGTCTATTGTATTTGAAAAGCAATGCTAATTCCCAACACAGTTTACAAGCAAACAAAGTTGGTGACTGATTATTTGGTGGGAATGACTGAAAACAATTGTATAAATACACTGAAACACAGTAAAAACCAGGATAAGAAGCAGCGATGAAGACAAATGGACGAGCAAAAAGAACAAGCAAGATGAGCAAAGTTTGAAAGACAAGGCATAATTTGTCAATGAATGCAGAGCACTGCAAGACACAATGGGGTATATTATGGGGTGGTCCTTGCGGGTGATGTTGTAGCCGTCGGTGATAGTGATGTCCGGTCCGTAGCAGAGGTTGGTCCAGGTTTACGTAAAGAAGGTGATGTGAAGGAGTGCTGTTGGTCGCTGGGCGGCATGAGGCGCTGGTGTGTTGTATGTTTTCAGTTTCAGCAGGTGAAGGATGCAAGGGTATTCTGTGATGCTACATGGCAGGCAGAGTGGCATTCAGGGTTCTGGGCGAGGAGGGTGCTGGCATCTTAGCGGTGGAGTGCCCGGGAGGCAGGGTTCCTTGCACTGGACGGGCTTGCCTTTGGAGTGCATTCGGCACATCCCCTGCGCATGGCCACACAGCAGCCACCATTAAGTAGTGCTGTGGGGGTGCTGGACAGCTGCGAAGCGGGAAATGCAGGAGAAGAAGCTGGAGGGACAGGGCTGCGGAAGATCGCAGCATCAATGAGGGAGAGGACAGGGAAAAGGAACTGTAGAAAAGCACAGGAAAGACAAAGCCAAAGAAAGTAAAGAAAAATATACAAAGCCATAGGTAGAAAGCAACGAAGAAGAGCGGAAAGAGGGACATGAACAGCAGAAAAGACGGTTAGGAGGGCAGTCAAGCAGCAGAGCAGTGATGCTCTTCCACTGGACCACCAACGATGAGGCGCAGGCTGGACCCTGCAGGAGAGGAGAGCCTCGAACACCTGACCTCCAGGTCAGAGGAACCAGTAGCAGCAGATGGGGACAGCAGCAGCAGCTACCAGACGGAGCTGTGTTGTGGGAAGAGCAAGTCCACTAAGGGGTAGTCACCTGTACACCCAAGAGCTCAGTAGGATAGTAGGATCTGCTTCTTATGATTACCCCCACTTTTTGCATCATGTGATACTGTTTTTGACTAGTCTGACTGGGATCCTACTAATAAGGACCCCAGCCTATCTGCTTTCTCCATAAACTGTTATACCATGTACTTAGGTACACTCCTGGTTGGATACTGGGGCACCCTTGTCAGTCCCTAGGATATGATACCCATGTACCCAGGGAATAGGTACCCCAGAAGCCTCACATGGGCTGAAGCATGTATTATGCCACCCATGAGAGGTCATGCAAAATGGAACTACAGGCCTGCCATTGCAACCTGTGTAAGATGGTGCAAGCACCTCTTACTTTAGATATAGGTTTCCTATATCAAAGGGTCACTGCACTTCAATCCTATAAGTCACCCCTAGAGCAGGCCTTATCAATCCTGAAGGCAGGGTGCGCAGGGTGCTTGTTTCTAAGTAAGAGGGTGCCCCTGCATGAGCAGGACACCCCTG
The DNA here is from genome assembly GCF_964204655.1 of Triturus cristatus. NCBI lineage: Eukaryota > Metazoa > Chordata > Amphibia > Caudata > Salamandridae > Triturus > Triturus cristatus. Next base: position 203,534,215 of record NC_140593.1, read on the forward strand.
CAGCCTACGGAGTCCATTCTCCCGGGTTGTCGGTGTATCAGCCATTTACGATGTATAGAGTGGCATTATGCGACCGCGTGAGGACCAACTCTAAAACGGCTGAAAGTAACCCTATCATGTTTGGTATCAAACATTGTGGACTCATACCCTCACACCGGTAACCGGTGTGGGAGGTATGATTCCACCCCTCAAAAACGAGCTTTGTGAGGTCCTGGGTGTTCCCGGTACCAGCCTTCTATTCCTGGGCAGCCCAAAAGCGTTACTGCCGACAAGAGACACATTTCTGTCCTCCTGCTGCTGAGCCAAGCTCAAGCAGGGGAAGGCAGAACAATAGGCATCCTGTCACAGGGAGGTGTGACCACCTCCCAGACAGGATTTAGTATATTAGGCCTGGGTGGATGTGCTTGCCAGCGACCGAAAGACTGCATGAGGGGTGCATTTGGTGTCCCTGTGCATAGTCCAGTTCAAACCAGTCCTGGGAGCCGTTGGCTCCAGCTGTGACGTGAACCTGGACAAAGGACATGGGAGTATCCTCTCCACTGTACAGAACCTCCCCTGCGAGGGTCCCCTGAATCTGTCCAACCCTCTCCCTTGGGTACAAAAGGGATGGCTGTAGGACCCTAGATTCGACATGGACAAAGTTCTGAACTAGAAACCACTGAACTTCGACCGTCTGGACACTCTGGACCTTGCTGGACTTCGTTGACTGTCTCCCTCTCAGTCTGAAGCATCGTCTGTGCCCATGCAGCATACAGGCTCTGTGCAGGACCTGTGGAGCATCAAGGACAACTGAAGATATCTCCCTTGGAGTGAAGGAGTCACTCTCCTGCAATCGCAGGCACCACATTTTAATTGATAGATCTGCTCCTCCTGAGCTCCTACGGACTTTGAAGGCTCCAGCAACACAGGAGTTCAGTTTCCAAGCCCCTCAAGGTCCAAGCTGCCCTCTCACCAAATGTTTGGTCAGAATCCCTTGTGGGGGCTGCAATACCTGTACCTATGTTCACCAAATACTTTTGCAAGTGCTTATGCTTGTTGATGTTTGCAGAACAAGTGCACTGGGCTCCCAGTGGCCCCAACCTCTGGCATCATTTACACCAAAGAGCTCCAGCCTCCTTGCACCAAGTGCTCCGTGGGCTGCTGCTTTGTGAAACTGCTTGAGGTCCCTCATGACTCCTGTGCCTCCAGCCTGTGTGTCCTCTTGAGGGTCAACACTGCTTTTCTTTGGCTCCCCGGTTGCTCCAGGCTTGCCCTGACTCCCCTGTGTTTGGTGAGTCTCCTGGACCTTGCTGGTCTTAACCGTAACATTTCTTGATCTTCTTCATGGGTTGCCACTGCCAGGGCTTGTTGGTGCTCCCACCAGACACCGACCCCTCAGCACTCGGCATCCTTTGTGGGACAGCTCGTATCCAGCTGCTGGTCATCCTAAACATCTCCTGGTCCCTGTGGCTACAGAGTCAATAACCCCCTCTTCGCAGCCGAAGCACCCAACATCTGTGGGCATTCGTATACCGAGCCCCTGGTCACTCCTGAGTGACCCAGACTCTGTCCCCTCTACTTTCAGTACTCTTCATCAAGCATCCACCTTTGGATTCCAATGGACACTTTCCTTCTTCCCTGCAGTGGCTCTTCTTCGAAATCCTGCATTGAGTTTGACAGCGGTTTCCGACACCACTACGACCCTTTGCATCCAGCTTCCCTGGGATAAATAACGCTGGTACTACTGTATCGACAGGTGGGGTGGCTTTCCAACCTCCTAAGGTCCACTCGGGTGTCTTCAAAGTCCATTCAGAAGGGTCCTTAAACTTTAAAACTGAAACCATGACTCTCCCATAGAATTGCATGGAACATGCGGTCGTGTTTCCACACTGCACCCATCCTCCGTGGGGTCCCTACTTACTCACCTTGGGTGGTTCCTTGGGGTCCCATTGATTCTACATCCTCCAGACACTGTCTTGACTCAAGTCATGGTTCGTATACCACTATTTTAGAATATGGTGTGGTCTCACCCTGGAGCCCACTGTGTATTAGTGCTACTTACGTTTGTTTCTGTGCTATGGTGGTGTGCGTTTTGTGTTTATCTACATGTAGCAGATACTATGAAGTATTTAGAGTGTGCTATAATAATAAATACATATTTTTATAACTACTGTGTTGTTCTCCTTTCATTTAACCAATACAATAAGGTTGCATTCTGGTAAAACAAGCTCCTTCAAGGCTAAGCCTGAAGGCTGCTCTCCACAGCTACCACTTGGATAAGTTTCTAAGGTTATCTTTGACCTATTTAATCACTATAAGGTTTGTTTGGACTGGTACAAGGGGCCCACTTTAACTAGTGGATAGCATATACCAGGCCAACCTCTCACAAGATCACTACCAGGGAGCGAGAAAAGGCAGCACCACCCGGTTGCCTCCTCTGATCTAATAGTGGTGACCAGATTCCAGATTCCCCAGTTCCCTGGCAAGTAACGGTGGATCAAGCTGCATAACCAAGGGCCTGGGCCCAAAGCGGCTCCCGTGCCCTGGCACCCACTGCCAACAATGGCTGATCTCAGCAACTTGAGCCAGTTAGTGGATTCCTTCACTTGTCTTGTGCAGTGTCTTCGGCAATGTGCATCCTCGGCAGCCCAGGGATTGCTCAGGGCCCAGTGTGCGTCACTCACCAGTGCTAGGCTTGGGCCTGACATGACCCCAGGCCTCCTCCGCTCCCTGTCACAACTTCTCCTCACCTGGACATTGACACCGGTGTTCAATCCACCACGCTGTCTCCAAATCTGTGACTCAGTTAGCATGAGCCTCAGCCAGGTGAGATTTCACAACCCTGGGGACAGCAGTCGCTGCCAAGTACGCTGGGGAACCTCCCAATGCAGGTGATGCAGCAGGGCCCTCTTAGGCGTGAGGTTGCAGTGCTCCCACCACACAAGTTTGGCACAGCTCAGCGGCCTCACCTTCTACAGCAGCCGGGCAGCACCACAACCTCTGGCCTGTGGTGCAGAGAGGCGTGGCCCACCATTGGCAATCTCCATCATGCACCCCGGTGTAGTGGTGGCGCCTGTTATATGATGCAGACCTCCCTATGTTGGTGCGCAGGAGTGCCTCTAGCAATCACAGCTTCAAGGGGTGCCAGGCTGTCTTCTCACACAGGTCAGCAACATGTCTCCATGCGACCTGCCAGACTTCTCCACCAGGTAAGGGGGATCGCCGAAGCCTCAATGTCTACTGCCACCTCCCAAAGGCTTGGTCCCGACGCGGTCTGCTTCCACCATCAGTCCTCAGCAACTCCACTGCACCTCCGCCTCCCATACGGGGTGTCAGACTCAGGCCCAGCAAGGCCTCTGGGCCCCGGTGACTGTCCAACGTTCCAGGCTTCGGCTCCCATGGTGTTGCAAGAGAAGCGCTATGAACTGTGATGCATCACTGTTTTTTCCCAGCGATGCGCCTGACTTTGCTATTAGATATGTTTTTTTTTAATTTCAATTCCAAAGACACCAAACATGACATAGGAACCTGCTCCTAATTGGAAATTACAGCTTATTAAATGTAATAAGGAATCCCGAACGTTATCCTATGGTAAAGGTAGTCATCACAGTAGTGAAAAACACATATAGGAGTTTTGCACTAACATGACATAAAAAACTAGAAAGTACATGTTCAACCTTTAAATTACAAGGAACCCTGCAAAATAGGTTACATGGGACCTACCTTAGGGGTGACTAATATGGAATAGAAGGGGAGTTTAATGCTTGGCGAGGGGGGATTATTGCCAAGTCAACATAGAAATGTAAAACTGCCTTCAGGTTGCAGTGGCGGGCCTGGGACATGTTTGAGGGGCTGCATACGTAGGTGGCACAATACGTGCTGCAGGCCTACTGGTTTTTATTTTTATACTTGACAAGGGGAAACCCGTGAGGTAGGAAGGACCTAGGGTACTTACTAATTTGAAAAACAATAGGTCCTTCAAAAGCAATTCAACATGGGAGAAATATAGACCAGAATCGGCTCTATATAATTATGCAATGCCCAGCCGGACATTGAAGTTTAATGATCAAGAAAAACAGATAATTTAGACATACGTGTGAATATTGAGTGGGACTCAGTCCTGCGTCCTTCAACACTTAACACAATTACAAACAGTCACACATAAAAGACATTTATCAGGCTGAAGAGAGAAGCTTATTGCCGATAAGGAATTCAAGGGCAAGCTTTCAAGACGGTACAATGTCATGCACAATTTTAACATATGTGTTTAACATGCATGTTTGTACATAGGGTCGACGACGTTTCGATCTATTTACACAATACATAGATCATCATCAGGACTAGTGAATTAACAAGCCTGAGAGTACAATTCCTGTGAAAAGATGAAGGGGGAGGGATAGAAAGAGAAAGGAGACATTCATTAAAACAACCTGTAGATACTGAGAGTACTCAATAATGACAATGGTTATGCACGACAATTCCTAAGTGAATCATGAGCCAGAGGAGGCTGTTGCAAGTGCGAAGGAACTTGTTCTACATTTTAAGTAAGGAAAAGAATATCGGAAGAGGGTTGCAAAAGTACATCCACCTCAATTACAAAGGTGAGAGAGGCGGTACGTAAATTAGGTGTGAAGAACTGATGGCAGAATGAAACCAGAGAATAGGAGGGGTGAGTTAGGTCTGTAGACCGTGAATTTACGGTACGTGATCAACGGCGTGCACAATTGGCTGGTACAATGTTAACCGCAGTTAAGAGTGTAAAAATACCCGCAGTAATACAGAGTGCCAAGGAGATGTGAACTATATGTGTGGTGACCTAATGCGAGAAGGCGGATGGCGGTAATAACGTAACCCGATCAGCGACGTGAGGTAATCAGGTGGAATAGGAGGCATAATGAGCATAGTGAGGGAAATAACGTAACCCGATCGGCGATGTGAGGTAATCAGGTGGAATAGGAGGCATAATGAGCATAGTGAGGGAATTAGGAGACTGACCTAGAATGGAGGCAAACAGAATCGTTGCTACCAATTGGGAGGAACCGAGATAGGGTTGTTGTCCGGAGGTCCAGCGGCCATGAGGAGGATCACAGAATGGGGCAATCGCTGGAACTGAGGGGAGGGAACAGAGGGTAAGGGGATGGGAAATTGGAGCAACGGTAGGGGAAATAAATAAATTAGAATAAGGACTCACCACTTGTTCGTGACGGCGTGCAGAAGGAACGGGTCAGCGGAGCTGTTAGGATAATCGGCTTCCGAATGGGGCGGCTTGACGATCCAAGATGCGCCTAAGGAAGAGCGTAGTATGGGAGTCAGAGACGAAGGGGGGGGCCATTGATCGAGGGTAATGGGGCGGGACAAGGACTTACCAGAGAACGAGTGAGCTGCACGATCGCAGGGTGAAGATAGAGAACTACGCACAGTTACTAAAGCAAGCCCGGGAAAGACACGTGACCAACCACAACCGTGTCATGTGACAGGACGTGCAGTGTGTATGGACACGGGCAACCGTGAGGGGATTTGTGTCGGCCATATTGGGTCAGTGTTGGTAATCAAGGAGTGATGGAAATAGGAATAAGAAACAACGAGGAGTACATTATTCAGCTAAGCAGGTCAATTCAATTGAAATGACAAAAAATAAATTACAATAGTTACAGACAGGAAGGAATATTTGCCAAGTGTCAGAACATTGAATTTGCGAATAAAAATTCACGATTCTTTAAATAAGGGACAACCAGTCCTCATTCCTATTAAGACCATTACGGATTGAGTCCAAAAGAATAATGAGCTTCAACTCCTCTTTATTGAGGATTTGTGCCAAATCGCCGCCTCTTGGTGGCAGCTTGATGGTTCGTAGAACTGTCCATTTGATCTCGTTGTCTTGGTGGTTGGCCAGTTTGAAATGTTCAACCAATGGTGCATTTGGGACATTACAGCGGATCCTGCTGCGGTGTTGTCCGATTCTTGTTTTGATCTTCTGGGTTGTCTGACCAATGTAGTTCTTGTTGCATGGACACTGAATCAAGTAGATCACGTTGCATGTGTTGCAGTTCGAGAAACCATTAGAATTAATGACAATGTTACCAAAAGAGAAAGTTTTGCCTTCTAATGTATAGTCACACAGATTACAATTACCACACTTAGCGTGACCAACCAAGGGCGTGAGTCCCCAATGGGCATTCAATGTTGTTTGGGGGTGTTTTTCTGGGGATCGCAGCACGCACTAGATGGTCTTTCAAATTTCAATTTTTACGAAAGGCAAACAATGGTCTTTCTAGATTAAGCATACCCGCATTTAGTATGGGCCAATGTTTAAGAACAGATTTGCGGACATGATTGGAAATATCCGAAAAGGTGGTCACACATACAATTCTTTTAGTTTCTCTTTTGGGGTTAGGTGTAAGCAAGACTTCCCTAGGGCAATACCAGGCCCGTTTCTGGGCGTTGCGGACAAGTCGCTTAGGGTAACCTCGAGCTTTCAGTTTATCCGAAAGAACTGAGGCCTCAATGAAGTAGTTTTCTTTAGAAAAACAGTTGCGCCGAATACGCAAGAATTGAGAGTAAGGTAGAGAATCCCTCAGGGCCCTGGGGTGGTTACTCTCATATCTCAACAGTGTGTTCCGTTCGGTAGGTTTCCTGTAGAGTTTGGTGAGGAGTTCACCATCTGAGTCTTTCCCGGGCTTGCTTTAGTAACTGTGCGTAGTTCTCTATCTTCACCCTGCGATCGTGCAGCTCACTCGTTCTCTGGTAAGTCCTTGTCCCGCCCCATTACCCTCGATCAATGGCCCCCCCTTTGTCTCTGACTCCCATACTACGCTCTTCCTTAGGCGCATCTTGGATCGTCAAGCCGCCCCATTCGGAAGTCGATTATCCTAACAGCTCCGCTCACCCTTTCCTTCTGCACGCCGTCACGAACAAGTGGTGAGTCCTTATTCTAATTTATTTATTTCCCCTACCGTTGCTCCAATTTCCCATCCCCTTACCCTCAGTTCCCTCCCCTCAGTTCCAGCGATTGCCCCATTCTGTGATCCTCCTCATGGCCGCTGGACCTCCGGACAACAACCCTATCTCGGTTCCTCCCAATTGGTAGCAACGATTCTGTTCGCCTCCATTCTAGGTCAGTCTCCTAATTCCCTCACTATGCTCATTATGCCTCCTATTCCACCTGATTACCTCACATCGCCGATCGGGTTACGTTATTTCCCTCACTATGCTCATTATGCCTCCTATTCCACCTGATTACCTCACGTCGCCGATCGGGTTACGTTATTACCGCCATCCGCCTTCTCGCATTAGGTCACCTCACATATAGTTCACATCTCCTTGGCACTCTGTATTAATGCGGGTATTTTCACACTCTTAACTGCGGTTAACATTGTACCAGCCAATTGTGCACGCCGTTGATCGCGTACCGTAAATTCACGGTCTACAGACCTAACTCACCCCTCCTATTCTCTGGTTTCATTCTGCCATCAGTTCTTCACACCTAATTTATGTACCGCTTCTCTCACCTTTGTAATTGAGGTGGATGTACTTTTGTAACCCTCTTCCGATATTCTTTTCCTTACTTAAAATGTAGAACAAGTTCCTTCGCACTTGCAACAGCCTCCTCTGGCTCATGATTCACTTAGGAATTGTCGTGCATAACCATTGTCATTATTGAGTACTCTCAGTATCTACAGGTTGTTTTAATGAATGTCTCCTTTCTCTTTCTATCCCTCCCCCTTCATCTTTTCACAGGAATTGTACTCTCAGGCTTGTTAATTCACTAGTCCTGATGATGAACTATGTATTGTGTAAATAGATCGAAACGTCGTCGACCCTATGTACAAACATGCATGTTAAACACATATGTTAAAATTGTGCATGACATTGTACCGTCTTGAAAGCTTGCCATTGAATTCCTTATCGGCAATAAGCTTCTCTCTTCAGCCTGATAAATGTCTTTTATGTGTGACTGTTTGTAATTGTGTTAAGTGTTGAAGGACGCAGGACTGTGTCCCACTCAATATTCACACGTATGTCTAAATTATCTGTTTTTCTTGCTCATTAAACTTCAATGTCCGGCTGGGCATTGCATAATTATATAGAGCCGATGCAGGCCTACTGGTAGCATTTAATTTACAGGCCCTGTGTATATGGTATAGCATTTTGCAAGGTACTAAAAGGTAAATTAAATAGGTAAATTGGGTGTAAGTCAAGCTAACCATATGTTAGAGTGAGCACAAGCACTTTAGCACTGGTTAGCAGTGGTAAAGTGCACAGGGGATTAAGGCCAACACAAATAAGCTCAGCAAAATAGAGGAGGAAAGGCAAAAAGTTTGGGGGAAGGCCACCCTCAGGCTGACAGGTCTAACAACTATTTTATGAGGCCTGGAAGTAATAATTAGCAATTTTTCCTGAAACACACAAATGAAACAGTATAGTTTATGTCTCACATTTTTTTTGGAAGAAAGAGAGATACAACTCCTTTCCATTTTCCAGTCAGTAGAATATATATGTCAATACTTATACTACGCTGATATCAAAACTCCAGTTGGTGTATAATAATAGTTTTGATGTGAGCTGAACCTAGCTGTTGGTTCAAAGACATGGCTGGAAATTGACAGGATAAGGACACAAAGTTGCTAAAGATTAAACTCTCAGCTGAAGGTTAATCTCTCTCCATTGGAAAGATATGAATGGCCCACATTGTTCAGTAGTAATCTCTCCTCAGACTCTCTTGCTACTGGAATCCAGAAGATGAATTGTTGGTTTCTTTATCAAACAAGGGAAATGCCTCTGTATGTTTTGGTGCAAATGTTTGGCCCTGTTCATTTTACTGACCAGAAACCTTTTCTCGAGGAAGGAGGTTCTCAACTTACATTTCACCCACAATGCCCATGTGACATTTGAGCAGCCTTTAACCAGATATCACAGTGTGTGTGTGTCAACATCTGCTGTGAATGTTAATGTGTCTGGAAAAATATTTATTATCAGTGAAATGGGTCTTGATTAATATCTTAAATTAATGTATTCATATATAGACAAGCAAGACTATTCTTCATGGTGCTCAAGACCTGAGGAATATATGGTCAATGGAGGGATTCCTATACTCCAGGTATAAGGAATACTTGGGAAGTTGCCCAGACCCACCTCATTGAATTTTCCTTCTAGAAATAAATCTTGACATGGACTTGAAGGGCACAACAGCCTTTAACTGCTGTCGAAAATCTATTGGCCTGGCACAGACCTCTTACTCTTAAAAGATATGAGGGTCCTGTGACTGGAGTGTTGGAATCCTTTGTGGATTGGAACAGGGTTTGTGGTGTAAGTACCTCCTTGAGAGTCAAGAGTTACCTTGCTGGAAAACTCCAGCCAATTGTTTTAAAAAGGTGACACTGTGAATGGAAATTTGCTTTTAATCCTTTCAAAGAATTCAAGCCAAGGATCATATCTCAAACCAGAACAAAGTTTAGCACTTATGTAAGGAGGGCTGCTTAGAACCTCAGCTCCTGATAGCATATTTTCTTGCTTGAGGTTCTGCATACTAGATGTCCATGATTGAAAGAGGGATACCACAGATTATATCTGACCCATCATTTGTTTAACTGGAAGAGCTAAAAAAAACTAGCTACATTGTGCCTAGGATTTGCTAAGCTATCTGGAGGACACAAAAACCCATGTTAATTCTTTTTCTTGTTCTTTGGTTTCCTTTGATTTTCAAATGCATCACATTTACCATGTATGTCTATTGGTGCCATTTCTGTATTCTGTTTGATTTTCCAAAGAATTTAAAAGTACATTTTTATCCTCATCTTTTTATATTGTTTTGCTGTTTTTGTATCACATTTCCACTCTTTCAAAAGTGACATGATCCTTTATATTTCATATTGACTGTTGAATTTGGGCTTTCATCCCTATTCTCCTACAATTTGGGGAAGGTTGATAGTTGTTAGTGCTAGTGATCCACAACTATCTTTGGATGTCTGGTGAAGTTCATTGTTATAGAATATTTTGATGAGAGCCCTTTTCCTCATGGCCTGTAATCCTGGGCATATATTTACTTGTTTTAAAACAAATTCATGGTTTCCCATGTTCATCCAGCATCACCCCTAGCCTGCATCCCATATATTGTAGGGAATGAGATGGATTCATATGGCATGGACTGATGTCATGGAGTGCAGACTCTAAATAATTGTTTAGTTGGTTGACTGGGGTGCACGCCATCCAATATCTTACAACTTGGTGCAGAAATCGAATACTGATTGATCTTGGATAGGTTCAAACTTGAAGTAACTGGACTAGTTATACACAAAATGATGGTTGTAGCTATTTCAAAGAATGTCTTCTGGAAGGGTCACTTGACAGAGTGAATGGAATGTATGCTGAAATGTGAGTGTTCTGCCGTGGTTTGATGTAATCTATTTCACCCCCACTAAGTGCACAGAAGCATCATATTTTCTTGAACAAATGTATTTCTGGAGGTCTCTTCTTTTCTGCGTTGAGTCATGGAGAATAATACTAAATATTAAGCACTCTGAAAAGTGCTCATACCATTTCTGTAGTTGGTTATGGTTATTAAAATTAATTCAGGGTTGATTGTGAACTGAGATATAATGTTCCAGTATTAAGATTCCTTTTTCACATATTGTTATAAATTGTGATTTTACTTTAAATAATGCTATTGCATCATAAATAAGTTAGTTCAAGTGAGGCTAATGAACATTACAACTCCCTGAACGCTTAAGTGTGTGGTAAATGCCTTCTGGACCTAATCAGAAAGTATTAGTCTTTTACTAACTATTAGATACCTTTTTGAATTGGCCCCAAATCATTTAGAATGAGAATAAAACCAGAATATTCATATACAATTAGAACAAATAGAAAGGGTTAAGCCATCTTTGCACTTTAATTAATAAGGATTTGGACAATTTAGGGCGGATTTACAAAGACATGGAAGAGCACATAAAAGAGGACTCCTTTAGTACTACTTCTCAAGCTCATAATTGCTTTTGTGAATCAGCTGCTTGGACATAAAAGTAGTCTCTTGTGACAGACAACAAGTTTATAACTTTAGAGAATAGGAATGACTTAAAACACTGGGCCTGATTCATAAATGTAACTTACATTTTATGAATAATTTATGCTTTTGTATAGGTTATTCACATAATCAGAGTGCAAATTTACTCAAAAAGGGTAACTTACATGTCTTCACCACATTGAAGGACCTGGAGTCCATTCACAACCAGCATGGGCTATTCACAAATATAGATTACACTTTTGAGTAATTTATAAGTGTAATTGACTATTTCAATTATGAGTGAATTTACTCTCCAATGTTGTGACTAGCCAAAGGTAGTAAAGTTACTCAAAAGTGTAAGAGTAAATTAGATGTGTAAATTACTCAAGAGTGTAAGTTACTTTTGTGAATAGCTTCATGTATTTGACAGTACTACAAAATGTAGTTTGTTAATAGCTTTTTGTAGTATGTTTGTGGTATTATTGTTGTACTACAAAGTGCACTACAACATGCATTGATGAATTACACTTTTGGAGAAAATTAACACTCTATTTTTTGAATTGCCAAAAAGTAGCATACATTCTCAAAATTTTAATTACAGTGTAAGTCATCTTCATGAATCATGACCTGTGTTTGCACATATTTGAAGTCTGTTTTAGATTACCGAAGTAGTTTCATAAGAATAAACAGGATGTAGTGTACCAGAGAGGTTTTCATGTATAACATACTCATCTTAGATTCAATTGATTTTTTGGGCTCTGTTGCAACGTTAATGGTCATCGAAACATGACTACTTTGTCTAGTCACTTCCTAAGCACCAGGAACTACCTATAGCCAGAATCTAACCCAGCAGTGAATTTGTTTTACCCTAATCATTTTTTCTGCTTTTGCACAGTTTAGTGTTACAATCTCTATTTATATTCAGATTTTTTGACAAAATATATGCCTGTTGACCTAAAATAAAAAAATGTTTCATTAATTATTGTTATGTTCTTTCTTTCCTTGTGTGATAACCAGAAACAAGATATTCTAAAGCAAGTAAGAATTTTAATTTTGTGTCATTGTTTATTAACCACACACATATGCTATGCTTCACATGCTTGCGTTTTAGCTAATCAGAAGTATTGTGTGTTTCAATATTGAGAATCTTTTTTGCTACTGCAGAATGCTGTGCACAGGGAAGTTGCACATTTGAGTGATTAAAATGAGCAGCATTTATGAATATCCATAGAAATTGCCTTCCTATGAAGTGTTTATATTTACCCATTATTATAATTCCCTTCCTCACAGTTTTCATGGCATCCTTGAAGAGGAAGTTGTTGGTGGTGTGCTAATGTCTCAAAGGGTAGTTGTGGACAAAGCAAGGTCTGAAGACATATAACATACTGAACTAAGCAATCATCCCAAACACGATATAGTAAGAGAAGAATATGATAATCACAGCCACACTGCCTGCCTTCTCAAGTGTTATGGGATTTCCTTCAAAATGAAATTGATCAAATATTTAGCCATCATGAAAAGAGAATAACTCTTGGTGAAAAAACAAAAATGTTCCACTCCAACTTAATAAACAAAAACTGGTTAGCTTAAAACAATGTTCTAAGAAAATCTCAACTCAGCACTTGGTAGTTATTGCACAAACAGCGGGTAATCACTAGAGAAGAGCATATAATTTCAAGCAGTGCCAACAATTGTAACGTAAAGAACACAACAAAATAAAATCTTTTCAAATTAATTTACAGGAATAGAAAAACATTCCATGGGCTATAAAAATACCAAGATCATTCAAACAAGATAAGGCAAAGAAGCGAGGTTCATTATTAAAGTTATGAGGTAAAAAGTATCTAGAAAAATTCAAGCACCGTTGAAAAACAAGAGCTCACGGGACCTAAGCACAATTTCAGGCCTACCACAATGGAGTGGAGGTTGGATACACTTAGAGGGTCATCCCAGTCAAACTTTTTATCTTTAGTCTTAGGGCCCCATTATGATGTCAGTGGGACCCCACTGATAGACAGCCCCTTGGTCCAACCACCACATTACAACGCAGGTGGTCAGACCCTTGTCTGTCGGGGAACAGATCGCCGCCTTTGCCAGGATCAGTGATCCTGATGAGGCGGTGGTCGAAATCGTGATCCCAACTGAAGGTGGTGCCGAGGCAGGCACTGCCGTCGGGGATTTACGATGTACCTTTTTTTTCTTGGGGGGGGGGGGAATGTATTTATTGGCATTTCTTCATTTACATTACAAAACCACTTCGCATATGCAAAGCAACTCATTCTCTTGTTCCCCACCTGCAGAGCGGGATTCAACAGTACCATGACATGATCATTCAACATTACCAGGATATTACGTGCCAACGTAACCAGTTGTTTCCCCTCCCCCTCCCCTCTCCCTCTTAGTTCACTGGGAGTCCGTGAATGTAAGTCTGTAGGAGGTCCACCAAGTCTTCCATATAATAAAAAAAGAATTCGGGCACCCCCTTGCTATATAAGTTGTTTTTTCCCCCAACATATACATATCCATACTCCTCTGCCATTCCTCTAGCGTTGGGTTAGACATCGCACCCCACGCTTTTTCCAGGTCCCTTTTGGCCACCACCAATCCCAGCTGGAGCAATGTTAGTTTTGCCTTGGGGAGATCAATGTCTGTGGGTACGCCCAACAGAATAAACAAAGGGTCTGGGGGTATGGAGTCATGCAGTACATTCTCCATCTCCTTCAACAGTTTTCACCAATATACCTGCACTTGTGGGCACCCCCAAACCTTGTGGAAGAAGGTACCTTCCATGGTGTGACATTTCAGGCAGTTGGGAGATTCCGCTCTTCCAATCCTATACAGTCGGGCTCTGTCATAATAAATTCTATTCAGGTACTTAAATTGAATCAATCGTAGCCTGGACCTAATAGCTACCTCCCTCGGGTGCATCAGGGCCATTTCCCAATCCAGGTTATCTATGTCCCCCAGATCAGCTTCCCAACGGGGCCGCAGTGTCTTCAGAGAATCCGGTGTGTTATTCATGATTGTTCTATAGGTCCAGGATAATGCTTTCCCCCCAATTTCGTCCATCAATAGCCTACCCTCCAGGGGGGAGTATTCCGGGAGACCCTTCATATCAATACTCTGCGCCCTCCATGCATGCCTCAATTGCAAATATTTAAAATGCTGGGTCTTGCTCATGTCGTACTCAGTCTGGAGGTGCGAAAACATCACCAGTTCCTTCCGGTATACTATATCTTTAAGTTGGGAAATGCCTATTAAGTCCCATTTCTGGAAACCTGTCAGCTTGGCAAATTCCGTGAGTCGTGTTCCCACCCACAGGGGAGTTTCCTTAGTCACCTTTTCTTCCCATTTTATCCTCCTCTCCACTTTCTTCCAGGCCATTATTACCATCTGCGTTGCTGGCAACATCCTCGCAACTCCTTTACCTCCATATAGAAAATGCAGGATATGTTTTTTGAAGAACTGTGTGTGTTCCAGCGCATACGTGGCGTGATCCCTTCCTCTGAATTCCCAATCGTTAATAACTATCAAGTGGGCGGCCCAGTAATAGGAGCGGAGGTCCGGCAAGGAGATGCCGCCACTATATTGGTGGCATTGTAGCTTCCCCAGCGCTACCCTGGGGGGCTTACCTCCCCAAAGGAACTTTCGTAGGATGTCATCAATCCTCATAAACACCTCTTTGGATGATAAGTATTTTGCAGCACATATAAAAATTTTGGTAAAGTAATAATTTTAAAGAGTGCCACTCTTCCAAGCAGCGTCAAGGGCAAAGAGGCCCAATGTTCTACGTCTGAGCGGAAATTGCCTAATATTGCACACAGGTTTTGCTCCAGTGCCCGCGGCTTATCCAGCGTGACATGAAGACCCAGGTATTTTATTCCCTGAGGTGCAACCTGGAGCTGACCGGGATACACTGCTGTCCCAACACCTTGTCCCACCGTATAGATACACGACTTTTCCCAGTTTATTCTGTACCCCGCGTGTCTACCATATTCCTCGCAGCATGCCATAATGGTAGGGATTGTCTTGCCGGGGTTTGTGACATATAGGAGTATATTGTCAGCATATAATGAAACACGCTTCTCAAGATTGTCTCTGTCATTCGCTCGGAAACCTGTTATATTTGGGTGTGCTCTGATTATACATGCAAGGGGCTCTAGGACTATCGTGAAAAGCAAGGGAGACATGGCGCAGCCCTGTCTAGTTCCCCTTTCAATCGGGAACTGCCGAGACGTGACCCCGTTGACCCTGACTCTTGCCACTGGCCTTTCATACAGTAGGGCTATCCACTTCCTGAACTCAGGACCGAACCCCAGTCTGTCCAAAACTACCATAAGGAACAGCCAGTGGACTGTGTCAAAGGCCTTCTCGGCGTCCAGGGATAGTATAAGGTGAGGCTCAGGTCTATGTTTTACCATCTCCAAACAGTTAGAGACTCGTCTAAGGTTATGTCTTGTTGATCTCTTGGGCATAAAGCCCGACTGGTCCCTGTGAACAAGTCCCGTAATAACCTTCATAAGCCTATTGGCCAAAATTCTGGCCAGGATCTTAGTTTCCATCTTTAGTAGGGATATGGGCCTGTAGGAGCTACATCTCTGTGGCGGCCACCCTTATTTAGGTATCACCACAATAGTGGCCGCTCTCAAGTCTTCAGGCAGTATACCCACTTCTCTCGCCTCAAGATACTTCTGCAAGAGATGCTTGCTATAAAGTGCCCCGTGTCGTTTAAATAATTCCGGTGGGAGTCCGTTGGGACCCGCAGCCTTCCTTGGTTTCATCTGACCAATGGCCTCCAAAATTTCTTTAATTGTCAACTTTGCCTCCAGCGCTTGTGTTTCACTGGACTCGAGTCGAGGGAGTTGTATGGATTGTAGATACGTGTGGATTTGTTAATCGTCCGCTAAGTATCTTGTCGCGTAGAAGGCCTCATAATAACCTGCAAAGGCATGCGCTATGGCCTCCTGGGTTGCATGGACCTGGTCATCTTCCGTCTGTAGCTGGGTTACCCATCTATTTTCCAGCTCCTTCCTACTGAGCCAGGCAAGGAGCCTACCCGTTTTGTCGCTCACGTCATACAGCCTTCTATGCATTGCCTGTATGGCGTGCTGTACATCTCTCTTGGCTGACGCCAAATACTCTTGCTGCAGGAGCTTCAACCTCCTCAACTGGGCGGGGCTGGCGTTTGCGGCGGTTTGCGTTTCGGCCAGTAGAAGCTGCGCTTCAAGTCTTGCGACCCCCTCGTTTTCTTTGCGCTTTTTATGCGCTATGGTATTCTGGGCTCTGTCTCGAAGGACCGCTTTGTAAGCTTCCCACAGAGTGATAGCGGAGTCCACTGACCCAACATTTTCCTTAAAGTAGAGCTCTGTGTCCACCCTAATCTCTCGGGCCTCCTGTGGGTCCTGCAGTTCCCACAAGTTCAATTTCCAAGCCCCCGCACAGTGTTGCCTCTGGGTCCCCATTGTCAACCACAAAGGTGAATGGTCAGAAAGACCTTGTGCTAGATATTAAATGTTTTGCACTCTCCCTAGGTCACCAGCCAAGGTGAATATATAATCCAATCTCGAGAAGGCCTTATGGGCCCCTGAGTAGAAAGAATATGCTTTAGTCCGGGGATGCTGTCTGCACCACATGTCGGTGAGTGCCAGAGTATCCACAAACCTTTTGAGTGGGGTATCCCGTGGGGTTCCAGCTGGAGCCGTCGTGCGGTCCTATAAGGGGTCCATCACATCATTGAAGTCACTGCCTATTATATGTGTGTGGGAACCTGCTTCTAGAAGAATGGCAGCTAACCTATCCATGATGCGTTTCTGTAGTCTAGGGGTGCATACACATTGATGAGCATGATATGTCTCCTATCCCAGATCCCTCTTACGGCCACATAGGTTCCATCGGGGTCACTCCAAGAAGGTCCATAGCTGAACGGCGGACTTTTCCTTATTAAAATGGCGACCCCTCTCGCCCCGGTAGAAAATCCAGCGTGTGCCAGAGTCGTATACGGTCGACAGCCCAAGAAATTGCAGTGCGTGCCCTTTAAGTGTGTTCCTTGTAAGAGGATGATATCTGGTTTTAGCCTTTTACAGTAGGACGCAACCAACCCTCGCTTCACCTTGTTCCCCATTCCGTTGACATTCCATGATAAAACTGAATACAGGGTGTAATTAGCCATGACCTTTTTTAGGTATCCTCGAACCACGCTGCTCTCTTCGCTGTGCACCCTCTTGCAACACCCTCTCACTGAAAATTTGCAAATGACACATTCCCACGTTTTCTTGTCCGAAAACTGCATTAACCTCCTACTCCCCCCCACCCCAATCTCCCCGCTACCCATCCGACTCTGCCCGGGGTCAACATGACCAACTTCGTCGTGTGGCTCAGGAGAGGCCTGTTGCCCACCCCCCCCAAGTTCTAAACCTTCAAGCTTCCCCTCCCACCTACCTTCCCCCCTGTGAAATGGCTATAAACGCCTGCCCACCCTCAACCAACCAGCAGCTCAGTTGCTACGTCTCGAAATATTTCCAAGACCAAGAATAGTCCCCTCAACACAAAGAAAAAAAAACAATAAATCAAACTTTCCCAAAATAACACTGAAAGAAAGGCACTGCACCCAGTGTGGGGGGGGGGGGGTGCCAGCCCTTCCATCTGCTTAAAGTCCCTTTAGCTCCCCGCGCCCATCACTGCTTCTCCTTCAAGCCCTTCTTTGTGGCTGGCTTGTGTGTCTTCGCCAATGGCCCTGCCCATCTCTACTGGATTTTCTAGGAGCTTGATGCTCTGCATAAGGGGGTGGTCTGTCTCTGAGTCAGTGGTTAGATCCTGGTCCGTACAGTCCGCCAATCTCCGGTGATCCATGTCTTTCCCTTTGACAGCCAGGAGGAATGCCTCTCCGTGATGTGCTCACTGAGTCCGAGGCGCGGTGCGTCTGACCCGTGACCCCCCTACTGCTATATGGTGTCGCTCTATTGCGACCTTGTTGTGACTGTTGTCTATTTCTCCAGGTCGGCCACTGAGTCCGGGGCCTAGTACCCCGCCCGATCAGTGTTCCGCTTGTGAGGGAGCTCCGCACCTCCGGGGTCCGAGCCTAGGACGCTCTTCTATCCAGTGCCAGGCCTCCTCGGGCATCGCAAAAAACATAGTCTTGGGCTGATATATCACCTTTGACTTAGCTGGGAAGAGGAGCATGTAAGTTATTTGCATCTGCCGTAACTTATCTTTAAAGGAGTCAAACATTTTGCGCTGCTTTTGGACTTCACGTGAATAGTCTGGGAACACCAGATTTGCGGTATTGTTTAATTTGATTTCCCCATGGTTCCGCAGTCCCCGAAGTACAAGATCGCGGTCTTGGTAGTTGAGGAATTTCGCTATCAGCGGTCACGGCGCCACTCCCACTGGAGGTTGTGTCCCCGGGATTCGATGCGCCCTTTCAATGATAAAGCACGACGAGAATTGCACCTCAGGAAGCGTGTCCAGTATCCATTGTCGCAAAAAAGCACTGGCATCCGTCCCCTCGATGTTCTCCGGAAAACCAATAAAGCGCAGGTTGTTCCTTCGTGCCCTATTTTCGGCATCGTCCACCCTCCATAGCACATCCTTCATAGCCGCCATCAAGTCTGTGACTTCTTTCCGGAGTGTATTTGCGGTATCTTCCACGTCCGAAATTCGTTGGTCTGCCTGCGTGACTTTCTCGGACACGTTCCTTAAATCTTGCCGGAGCAAGTTGACGTCTATATTAATTCCATCAATTTTACCCTCTAGAGCCTCTCTGGAGGAGCGGATCTCCTGAAGAAGGACCCCGTTTTCTGGCGTAGCCATATCGGTTGTCGCCGGGGAGTCTGTCCCCTGGAGGGGTTTGGTGAATTTGTCCAGTTTCCCCTGCTTTTGCGATTTCTGGCCCTTGTCGCTCGCCATTGGATGTCCCACTTCTCACTGTTGCGGTCCGTGACGGCGCCCCCGAGGATCATGCGCCTCCCCCACTGCGCTCCAGGACACCCACTGGTATGTTTGGGGCAGGGAGTCGTTAAGTCACCACGGAATGGACAGGCCTTACTCCCCCCCACCACTGTCCCTCTCTGCCCGGTGGTTGGGGACCGCCGAACCTCAGTACCGCTGCAACCAATGGCCTTGGCCCCACTGCCAGAAGGATGGTACAGCCAGAGTGGCTCTACGACCGCCAGTGGCCAACCGTCGGGGGCCCTTGCACGCTCCGCCTCCAATAGTGTTCTGTCCTCCTAGGGGCCCAGCTGTGTTTCACCCCCGGGACACCAACCTGCGTCCGAGTCTCAGCAGCCTCCCCCACAGAGAGAGGGTAGGGGCGTACCTGTGGTTGCACTGTGTGTTGTTCCCACAGACCGCAGTCCGCTAACAACGGGAGTAGCTGGATCACTCACCAGGGGCCTGGTCCAGTAGTTATGGCTTGCTCCCACTCGTGGCTCCATGCATTATGTGGTTGACTGCTGTGGGGGCACCGTATCCTGCCTCCGCCTGCTTCCGGTGACTAGCAATGTGCCCCCCGGCGTCTCGCTCCTTGCAGCATGTTAATGCCACTCCACCGGGCTCCCTCGTCTTCCCTTCCGTGTTTTCCTCTCACTTGGGGCCCGGTGAAGTCAGGCACCCCCACCACTGGGCTCGCGCACCTCGTCTGCGCAACGGAGGGCCCGCCGATGGATCAGCGGGTGCAGCACCCAGGTTCCGATCGGCGCCTACCGCCCCGGTTTCCTCCAATCGCGGCGGCAGTCGAATTTCTCACACACCGGGCGGAGGACAAGGAAGGAGGCGGGTACCGGCTCGGCTCGCGGACCCAGCCCTCCCGATGATTCCGCCCAGTCACCGGGGCACCCGGCCACTCCGTAGTGGGCGTCATCAGGCAGCCTCCGTCACTCGAGCCCCACAGGCCGCCTCAGCACCATCTTGGCTGCGCTGCCAGAGCACCTCCACATCTCGGCTCCCCGGGTGTTGCGGTCCCCCTGGGGCTGTACTGCTTAACCTTGAGCACCCAGTCTGTTTCCCAACTTCGGACCCTGGCGTGGGTCAGTGCGGACTGAGGAAGAGCTCAGGATGTGTTCAGGATCATATCGGGTTAGCGGAGCTTCGGCAGGACACGTCTAGTCTGCCATGCTGCTGGCCACGCCCCCCCCCACGATGTACCTTTCTGACATCATTTTCATGGTGGTCAACCACCTAGAAAAGGCTGTCAGAAATGGTGTTTGGGATCCTCAAACAGGCTCCCTGTTTGTCTTTGGCCACTGCAAAGTGGCCCTGGGGGCACACATCCATGCATCGTGTGCCATGCACCACATGGTGCATGCCACACGGTGCATGGATGTGCACAAAGGGCTCTTTTAGCCCTTTTCCTGGGCCTCAGCAGAAGCCGCAGTGTAAAGGATCACTTTCCAATCACCACCACAGCGGTCATTTTGTAACTGGTAGGTCGGACCATCGACTGCTTGTCAGGCGGTCTCTTGACCCAGAACAGCGGACAGCTCAATATCATAATCGGGCTCTAAGTCTCTGAAATAGAAGTCAACATTTTTCTATTGGTGCAAGATCCAAGGCTGTGGTCCCTCAAAGTCAGATATGTTGTCACTAGGCACATAAACAATATTGAGAAGGTATTAAAACATAGTTTTCGCATTGTAAAGCTCCGTTTTCTGTACAAAACTGGAAAGGGAGCCTTCCAATAAAAATCGATGTTTCCAATATAAAACCTATGCTTTAATATTTCCACCCACTTTCAAGCACACATGTAAAGTTTGAAAAGTATCGAGAAATTAAAATATTTCTCCTCAGTAACACCTGCCTTGAGGAGGTATAAGCTTTAAACACAAATCCCCTTCTTCAATTGTTTGTAGACAAGGATCTCAGTAAAAACCTGTGCATAGTTGCATGAGAATGCCCATGTACCACCCATGAAACACGTCTAAGATGCCAAGTAGGGCATAGTGCCCCTTTGCTTTACTTTGGTCAATTTTGCAACGTAAATTTTGATTTGCAATGAAAAGTAAATACCACCACAAAATGTTTCATAGGATTGTGTTACAAAAGTGGTACGACCCCGTTGGACAGTGTAATTAAATGTGATCTTGTTTTTTTCCTGCCTGGGGTGCGACCTTATTGGGTAGGCTGTAGCACCTTTTCCAGTCCTCTTGAAGTAGAAATAATGACTAATCCCTACTTTTCTTCAACATTTCTCTAACTGTGGGAAAGTTCTTTCTGGTTGGTCTTACAGCGCCTGTGTCCTCGGAGTAGTCCTCCAGGGACTGGGTATCTTTTCAGCCGGGTTTCTTTCAGAACAAATCCTTTCTGGTGAGCTAAGCTCCTTTTGAGTCAGGGGTCTTTCTGATTTTTGAGTTACTGAACTAGGCAAACAGGAAGCCAGTCACTTAGCCATTGGAAATCACATTCAGTTCCTGGGTGCCACCATGAGTGAGGAGCCCTGGAGATAATGACTGATTCCTGTTCTTCCAGAAGGAGACAGAAGTCAGCGTTTTTCTTTCAGCAGGGCCTTTGCTTTCTTCCCATGTCCAGGAATGTTTCTAAGGATGAGTTGAAGAAAGTAAAAGTAACTGGCCATCTAAAAGGCAAGAACAAAGGATATTGCCATTGTAATCTCCAGGAGTAGATGATTTGATTCTTTTTTATTAATATGTCCTTTCATTGAGAATTTCAGAAATTATACCATTCTATATAAAACAATTTGGTAACCGTAAGCTCTAATATGACAATTTTGCAATGTTTGTTTTATGATATGGTCTTATTATTTTTGACAAACGTAATGGAGTAATGGAAAAAGATTACATTTTTCAGATGGCTACTCTCCAATATTTCTGATTAGACATAGCAACAAGGCCTCAAACATATTCTCTCATAGTGTATTATGATATGATCTGATTGAATGTGTTACAGGTAGAATTGCAATTTTTTTCTTAAATAGATTTTTCTTTACAATAGGATTGCACGTATTGAGCACCAAAAATGATCATATGCAAAAATGTGCTGTTTATCGTTTAACAATCAGTGTATACATTCTTCAATTTTATTTAGGTTATATACACAACGCTGGATTATATATATATTCAAGTGTTTATATTGCGTAACAGTAGAACAAAGTTTATTATGCAACTAGTTTGATACGTACCTCTAATTTGGATACGGTAAGATAGTTAGAGTCTGCCTTCATTAGCATGATGGTGCTTGAATTAAGCCACAGGCAGTTTTGTTTTCCAATGGGTAGAGTGAATTGAAACCCAAGAAGGAAGTAATGTGTTGAATTATACAAGACAACTAGTTAATGTTTCACATGAACCCGATGGAACTTTTATTGGACTATGAGTAGTCACACTTCAGCATGTTGTTAGAACACATTAGAAAGTGACATGCAATCAGTGTGATTAAAACATTTAATGATGTCCTATCCTAATGGATATAAAAGAATTCAACATGACTGTGACGTTGTATGCCAAACACGCATACACACTGTCTTTAAAGGTAAGGGACATACTTATTTGATACTGTATCGGAGTTATATAAAAAGATTTTAAAAAGTTAACTGAGGTTAATATATGGAGGTTATTCTCCATTTGTATCTTGCGATCATATCACTGATAGGTCTTATGGTCTGCCTTTTTAGGCAATGCCAACGATAATAAATAAGTAGCCCTAGAAATATTTCTGAGCTCAAATAAGTAATAATAACACAATTTAAACTTAAGAATTGTATCAATAAAATTTGAGAAAGATAATGATGTATAGCAAGTAAGAAGGACTGATATTTTGTTATAACAGCCTTAGGAACACAAATGAAGTAGGCGGAAGGCATTTAAACTGATAATGTTCACATTTCAACACAATGTTATCCACTTTGTGGTAACTGTAAAGGAAGTTATACAATGGTGTTTTACATCATTTGAGGCCTACCAAAGCCGGACTTTGACACACCATTCACAAAAGGATAATTTATGTTTTAGGTGGTTATACTCTGAAAACTGGTAAGCAAGTAAGTTTAAAATATGTAAGTTGGAGGTAAGCACATACTGACTGGAGGTTATTGACTAGCAGGTGTTTTTGTCATAAAGAAGAACAGAATCAACATGATATGGAATGATAATGATATGCAATGTTAATGCAACTGTCTCAGTAACAAAATAAAGATGAAGTATCTGGTACAGTACTAGCATACTATTCACTTGGAGTTTAGAGCATTGTATATATATTGAATGTCACTAAATATTTAGAAATGTTTGATTTATAATAACTTTATTTATATTATGTAAAATGAAATTTCAGAAGACACGAATTACAGTGATGTAATTTCATTATAGTAAGAACAATCTCATAAGCCTTTTCTCTCTATAATAAAACAAAACAATAAGACACAATGGAAACATGTGATTGCGAAAGAAAGGAAATGTATGTCATTTTAATGTTTTACATAGGAGTGTTGCAAATGTGAAAATTTGAAAGGATTTGTAAACAATTTATTTTATGAGCATGGTGGTGAAAATAAAATTAAGATACATATGTAGAAATGTTTCCTTCCACTCCTGAAGAGGTCCTAGTGTGATAGGGAAATATTTATGCTAAAAAGTGGTGGAATCAAATGGTAAATTAAATATCTTGTACCTACTATAATAAGAATGAGTATAAGCATTCCTCTGAAGAAATGCTACACAAATTTGGAAAGCAGTTATTGAAAGCATTTTGAGTTTACAACAGATTGCAATGGAGCGCTGAACATGGGTTGTATTTATAGTTTTTCTGAAAGACTGTGTGGTGACCTGTTTGGAGCTTGTGTATCTTTTGTTTGCATTTATGAGTGGTTATGCAAAACAATGCAAGAATGTGAAGTATTATGCCTCAAGCTGAAACCTTGTAATTTATAAATGTTCACCAAGTCTAAATCACATCTGAGTGCAGAATTGAGCCATAATTTGGTCTTTATGTGGATAAAGAAGTTTGTATGAGTAAAGGCAAGCCGAAGGTACACATGTGAGGCAATGTATGGGAAATGGTATGCCCCCCACTTGTCTTCAGTGGAAAGAAAGTATCTGAGGCATTAGATTTAAAAGGCTATATCAAGATTCAGTGTCTGGATAACTCTTGGCTCAGGTGAATTACTAGGCAAATGTTGAATCTAGTCCACAGTAATGGTAAACCTAGAGTTGTTGAGAGTACGAAGAAGGGAAACCCTTTGAGGGTGTAGTTTGGGATTATTTATTTTTGGCAATAGGATACATGAATCTTGGAGATTAGTTAATATCTAGACTAGAAGTTCTGTAATGTTCTAAAACTGCAGTTTGCTTAAATAGAGCACTGTTAACTTAATTTTGAATGCAAAAGCTACAATGTCATCAATTATGTCATTTGAGATACCATCAGTGAGTATGTCAAAGATGTAATTTAACATGTCATGAGTGTTGTAACACAAGAGGTTATAAGCAGTGAACGACAGGGTTGCAAATTCTAGTTGGCTCTCTGAACCTTTTTTGTTTTTTTAAGCTTAGGCTTAAATTCATTTCAACATCTAACTACAACATTAATTTACCCTCTATTTTTTCAGCATATTTCTAGGGTTTGTAAACACAGGCTAAGATCTTATTACCATTTCTACTACTTTAACCATTGCTTTTTTCAGTGAATTTCTGTCTGGTGTTTAATGTTGTGGGAAGGTCGTATTACCAAACCTGACTATAACCTCTGTTTAATATTTATTTTTGTTCATGAATTTATAGGGTGATTTGAACATATTCAGTCGCCACCTCCACTTTGTACAGCCTTTGGCCATTAGCAACAGACGGTTGCCACGGGCCTCCACCCTGTTGGTGGTTAACCCACTGTAGCTTGTTCCCCTCCTGTTTGCGCTCCATTTTCCATCTGTGTGCCTTGATCCCAACCTTCTGACTTCCATGGTTAGCTTGTTGTCACTGCCCCCTCCACCCTGCACTCTGTTGTCCTAGACTGTGCCCTGCCCCTTCCCTTCAGCCCTGCATGCACTTTTGTGCTGCCACTGCCCCTCACACTTGTCCTCCATGCTTAGCTTGCTGCCCTTACCTACTTCAGCCCTGCCCTCCTTTGTGAGAGTCCATACCCCTGCCTTCTCCCTCTTGTCTTGTATGGTCTCAGGTGCTTCCACTGTCCCTCCCACTTACCCTCTGTGGTGAGCTTGTTGACCATACCATGGCTTCTACTTCTGCTCTCTGTTGTCTGAGTCTATTCCCCTGCACTCTCACTACTGCCTGGTGAGATCAGTTGTGTTGCTAATACCCCTTCTATCTCCCCTATCTGCCCTTCGTGGGTAGATTGCTGCATCTGCCTTGATCCCAAATGCCTTCTTTTGTGGTGTGTATGCCCTTGCCCCTTCTTCCCGTCGTTCATGGTTCATTGACCTGCCACGTTCCCGCCGACCTGGCTGCATGTTCAGCTTGCTGCCATTGTCCCTAACACCCCTGCTGCTTCCATCATCTGAGTCTATGCCACTATCCCTTCCTACCTGCCTTCCATGGTCTCTTGTCCTGCGTTTGCCCATCCTGACTGCCTTGCATGGTCCATTGTACTGCCACTGCATCCCTCCCAACTGCCCAGCATGGTCAGCTTGTTGACCGTTTCCCTGCCCCATCCGCCCAGCTTCCAGAAAAAAATCTAAACAGTGCTCAGGTCCTTGCTGAAAAACAGACATACACAGCTGTGCCCAAATCATGACGGTGTTTGAAGTTTTTCTCAAATAAAACTCCTAACAGTCCCCTGCTATTCACTGGGGCACAGAAACCCATGTCTGAGCATGGGATCATCCAGTAATACAACTATTACAAAGAACCCTACACAAGTAAAACATTGGTTAAAAGAGGAATTTTCTCACATTCTGATGGAAAGGTTGGGAAGTTTTGGAGAGCTCAAACCTCCCGCCATCCAGTGTTCCCATCCAGTGCTCCCATACTTCTACCATAAAAATTTTTACTTCACATATATTAGAGGCCTTAGTGTAGTTAAAACGAACTGGCCAGATATATGACTGTTTGTAATTAATATAGTGTTAATGTGGTCTTTCCATCTTTACAATTTTGGGCTGTTCCTGTTCCATGCAATAGGCCCACCCATAGAAGTAGGGTACCGTTTTTATTGGAAGAAGAGGGGGAACATTATATGAGGAGATGTTGGCCATTTGCTGAAATGCTTACATTTTTTGTTTAGCTGTACACTGTTTATTAAAATCCATTCACCCATTTCATTTTCAAGAACACACAAACATTCCCCTTATATTTTGGGGACCGGACACTTTGGGGATCAACATAATAGCTAAATAACATATGACCCGACATTACCCTTCCCAACAATAACAAACCTTCCCCCCAATCAAATCTGCAGGGAATAAACAGCTCTGCTCATAATATTAAACTGAAAATTTGAAGCTTTCCATTTTTTTCTTGGCTGATAGCCTAGTGCCATCAATTTCTTAGAAATGTTTTGTCAGTCTCCACACAATAAAGTATCATACCAGCACATTGAGGCAAAACGTCCCAGTGCTCTCCAGAGTGCTGGAAGCAAGGTATTTGAAAGGCCTAAACAAATTACATTGTATATTGACTTCCATTTAGCATCAAAATATAGATGTGACCTGTTCATGTTACTGGCAGCTGTTTGAGTGGCAGTATGGAACATATTCTATGGAACCACTTTCGATAAGCTATCCAACTGTATGCTACTGTCAATTTTGCTACCCCCTAGCATTGCATATCATATGTCACTCTTGCTTAGTTATAGCCATAAGAACGTCTGGCTCCAACCAACACCAGCACAATTGCCAATAGCTTGCACATCCCATCATCCCACATAACAGCCATCCTGCGTCCCCCCAGACAAAACCTCCAACCAGCAGCCAGAGGAGTATGAGGACTAGAACAAAAGACATAGAGAGGCACCGAAAGATAAGAGCCCCCACCTGCCCTATCAGTGTCTCTGTGCATGATTTGGAAGTTCAGCATTGAGGAGAGGCTCCATTTATTTGTATCTGCCTTCCAGGCATGCCCTTCCATGCCCACTACAATAGCTTCCAGATAAGAGATCTCAATGTTTATTTACTATCCATGTATTCTCAGATTTTCCCAGTGGAAGCGGTTCCTAAGATCTTCAAGTTCGTCCAGTTTGCCATGCAATTGCTACTCTACTGAGGGAGTTGTTTGCTTACGCTGTTTCTAGCATGTCCATTTGGGTTTCAATGACCCACAATCTATGATCCACTTCTCAATTGACCAAACTTTCTGCAATTCTTTAGCATCTTTCCTTCAAGAAAAAGTCTGCATTATTTACAACGCTTCTCTTTGAATCAAAACACTAGAGTTTGGTCTGCTAATACTTACAGTTGCTCCACCAGAGGCAATTGCACCGCTAGTCTCCAGCCACCCCCTATGGCTTGCCTCAAGCAAACGCAGCCAATTTATCTGTCTTTTCACCCACCACATATGATCACGTCCTTAAACGTCTTATCACAGCAAAATCTGGATCACCAGATTACCCATGTCCACCAAGAATAATACAACTGTCTCCAGAGGTCATAGCACAATATCTCACCAACTTCTTTAATCTTATTTCCAAGACTAGAGTATTTCCTAAGCAAGGGAAAGAGGCATCTATCCTTCCCCTTCTGAAAAACCCAACCTGGATACACTGGATCCCAGTAACTATCATCCTTTTTCCCATCTCCCCCTCTCGGCAAAAGCCATTGAAAAATTGATAAAACAAGAACTTACCACCTTTATTAATAATAACCATCTCTTGGACTCAACACAGTACAGCTTCAGGAGCGAGCACTGCACGGAGCTGGCCCTGATCACTGCCAATGAGATCAGATGTGCGGTGGACAAAGGAGTGAATTCTGCATTAATTTTTTTAGACCTCTCAGCGGTGTTCGACACTGTCGACCTCCACCACAGCCTATTGATAAGTCATCTCCAAAGGCTAGGTATTGCTGGCACAGTGCCTTCTCTTCTGAAACCTTTTCTATCTGAGCGAGATCAATCTGTGGAACTTGGCAATTATGCAACTCCTTCCTTCCGATTACCCTGCGGTGTTCCACAAGGCTCTTCGCTCAGCCTGTCCCTTTTTAATCTATATGTCACTTCCATGGCACATCTTATCAAACTCTTTGGCTTTGCTATGGTGTCCTATGCCAATCATGCTTAGATTGTCATCTCAGTGACTATCAATATTCTGGACACAGCGGCCAGGTTTCAAAACTGCATGCAACATGTTAGTAAGTGGATGTTGGAGAACTGCCTGAAATTGAATTAAAAAACAACACGTGATGGACAGAATGCAGAACAATGTCATACATTCACCCCAGTACAGAGATCTGGGCTTAAATCCATTGTTTTTTGCTCACCATGCCATTCCAGTTTGAACCCAGCCATATGCAAATCAGTCTTAAACCTGTGCCTCATGGGAGCAGTCCAGCCCGAACTGCCAAGCCATGTCCTCCCTGGACTGGAAACAAGCATCCCAGGACCGGTTTCGGGGTTTCACCCCTCTTCAGCCAGGATAGCTTGATTCCAGTGGCATGGAGAGCACGGGACCCACCGGTCCTAGGATGCTTGTTTCCGATCCAGGGGGGACCTGGCTTGGCAGTTCGGGCTGGACTGTTCCCATGAGGCACAGGGTCAAGACTGATTTGCATATGGCCAGGTCTAAATTGGGGTGGCATGTTGAGCAAAAAATGATGGATTTAACCCAGATCTCTCGACTGGGGGTGAATGTTTTGATTTATTCTGCATTCCGTCCATCAATTGTGTGTCTTTTGAAATTGAATTCAGGCAAGACCAAGGTCCTGCTCTTTGGATCAAACCTTCTGGTCACTTAAATGATGGTCTCAGGAACCTTGCTCGCTCCCTACACCAGTAACAAAAGCAAACAAATATAGGAGCACTTTTTGATACAGCTTTATCTTTTAAACACCAGGCTAATGCTATTACCTTCTCAACCTTCTACACCTTAAAAATGGTCAGAATAGTTTTTTCATTTATACCTCCCAATCTCCTAAAAACATTTGTCTCTGCACTTATCCTTTCTAAATTAGACTACCTTCACACCCTCTTTTTTAGTCTACAGAAAGGGCTTCTTGGCAAGTTACAGGTTCTCCAGAACGCACCGGCTGACTTCCTGATAGGGATTTACATGCATCAGTCTGCCAAACAAGCTCTCATCTTCCTTCATTGGCTCCCCATTAAGAAAAGGATAGACTTTAATGCCTTATGTATTGGCTTCAGGGCTTTACACAATTCTCAACCGGAATACTTAAAGCACCTGTTCCATCGGTATGTTCCATCAAGAACTCTCTGCTCTACCACTTCCAATCTTGTTGAGGTTCCTAGATTCTGTCTAATTGGGGAGGCAGAAGTTTTGTTGCCACTACTTCCAAAGTGTGGAACAGCCTTCCCACACATTTAAAAAATCCTCAGAACTGCTTCATTCAGATCTTTAGATCTTGCTTTTAACTCTTTATTTACAGTCCACAATGGGTTAAGAACTCAGCTGTTATTCTCTTCTGTCAAACGATTTCCTATCAGGAACAGCGCCTAGATGTCTTCAGGCATTAGTTCTATTTTATAAATATAAAATTAAAATCAAATCGAAAGCACTGATTCAGCATCGGATCTAAGCTTCTAGACCTTAGCATCGAGGTCAGTCCTCAATTCAGCCAGACTCTTCTCTATGTCCCCCTCAATTCATGTTTTAGATCCATTTTGAGAGTGTGAAGGCTGTCCTGAAGATCGGACTTTGTCAATAACATGGGGAAGGCACGGCACGTGCATCTAGTTCTTGGCCATATGATTCCAATAGTTCTAGTCTCAGCCTTGATTTGCTCAAATTGGCCAAGAGTCTACCTCATACAGTCTTATTCTTTGGAGAATTGCGGGGGTCTATTCAGACTCCCCCATCATTCAGACCAGTCTATTGCCTGTGGTGCCAATCCAGCCCTGTGCTTCAGAAGTGGTTTCTGCAGCTGTTTTTGCTTCAAAATCAACACAGTCACAGCTATGAGACAATCAGAACTGACACAGTGACCTTCGAAGTCAATGCAGTGCCTATCAGGGGCTCTCTCTGCATGGCTCGAGGATGACACAGGACCCAACTATGAGTTTCGATGATACACAGTGCTTGCATCGTAAGGGGTTCGACTCGGGACCCGGCTGCTAGGCTATACATCGAAGCATCCACACGAAAACGTGGATTGGAACCCACGCATCAAGACTATGATGTCGACGTTTTGCTCCACCCAAGGTACTTTCTCAGCAGGGCCTGCATAAGACCTGTAGCCAGTCTGCATTCCATCGTGGTCCAGCGTGACCTCAAGTAACCACTTAGCCCTATTAACTTCTAAGCACTACTTTTTGATTTAATCTTTAAAAATTCATAACTCTGATTTACTTGTGGGATTTTTGTCATTTTGCTCTTGTTTTACTCATGAAGACATAATCTATGTTCTAGCCCTGTGTGGAGTATTTTTGTGGTGTTTTCATTGTGTTACTGTGTGTTTGTGTTGCACAGATACTTTACACATTGGTTCTTTAAATAAGCCTGACTGCTCTGTGCTAAGCTACCAGAGGATAGTCAAAGGTAATCATTTAGTGTCATCTAGCTTACCCTGACTAGAGTGGTGGTTGCTGCTTGGACAGGGTGCATTCCTCTGCCAACCATTACCGCAGTTCTAACAATGTTTATTCTTATATAAAAAAAACCAGAATAAATATTAAAATGTAGAAACTGTAATCAATGAAAACTCTGAAGAACTGACTCCCCCCTCACAGGGGGAGTGGTTAGTAAATGGCTCTCTGGCATAACACAGGTGTTGGGATGCAGCATATTTTAAGAACAGGAGTAGATCACAGCTCTCTGGCTCCTCCTTTCTCATTTTAGTAAGCTAGAAATCAAGAGGTTTGCTCAGGTCCTTCTACTGTGTCCAAAGACATTGTATTTATGTCTTAACTAATAAAGACCAATAACAGTAAGTGGTTTTATTGAAAATGTAAGGAAGTCACTAATAATTGAGATTGACAGATTTATTTAAGCTTTTACCACTTTTAACTCTTCGTGTGTACATGTTTGACTACAAATGTTTATACAGTTCTGTGAATATAAATCACAAAAAACTAGCATCACTAACATTTGCTCACCTTGCATGATTTGTCTTTGTTACCTTAATGTTACTTCATCATAAAAGACCAGTATGCATTTCGATTACTTTATACACACTGTTCTTCTTGTTTATTTTTAGGCAATTGATTTTGAAGGGTTCCAGTTATTCATGAAAACCTTCCTAGAAGCTGATTTGCCAATTGATTTCTGCCAACATCTCTTCATGTCATTTAGTAACAAATTTCCACATGCCAGCCCATCACTCCAAACAAAGAGCCAGCTCCTCTCGGGAGGTATGTAGTGACCAAACAGTTAACCTTACAATTTTTGCTCAAAAACACCCTAAATGCCTTTATGCACAACCAGAGCGAAATAGCAAGCCTATAGAGCAAACACACCTTCCCCAATAATCCCCCACAATTAGTCCAGTGTTCAATATTTGTTGCTGTATAGTGTACACATCCACTACTCCCGCTGTTTCCAGAGAGTGATCCCAAGTACCAAAATTGATTCAATCACAACTGTGAAGTACACCACAACAAATAAGTTCCAAAGTAATTTAGTCCATCCAATTATTATGAATTCAAAGTGTTCTTTAATCTTCACATGAATATTGTAAAAACAGCCAACGCGTTTCATCTAACTTCTGTGTGAGACGCCGACCACCACAGCAGGAACAGGAGCTTAACAAGGAATTGTTGCGTAATTACCAAATAAAGAGGTATCAAGCCCACCCTGGATCCAAGAAGGATTAGGTACACAAAAGGAGGAACCAACGACTGTGTATATTACAGTGCTGATATTCATGATACTAGTCACAGAAGGACACTACTAACCAATACGCCCTGATGAAGTTCACAGAAGTTGGGCGAAACACACTGGCTGTTTTTACAATATTCATGTGAAGATTAAAGAACATTTCGGATTCATACTAATTGGATGGACTACATTACTTTGGAACTTATTTGTTGTGGTGCACTTCACAGTTGTGATTGAACCCTATATGCCTGTACTGTACTGTTGAAAACAAATGTGTGACAACACAATATGTTCATGTGACAAAGTGATATAAAAGTATGATTACAGTGTTATGTTTTTTATCATTTGGAATAATCTAGTGTATGCACTGTATGTAGCATCATGTAAACTCTTAAGCATGTATTAGTAAAGAACATTCATTATGGTAGCATGCTTCAAAAGATGTGGACTATCGGTAATACTACTATGCCTCCGGAAAGCTACATTTTTAAGCACTAAATAGCATCCCTTGATTAAGGCTAAATTTACATTGTGTGAAGAACCTTGTTTTTCAAATTTCTACCTCTTTAAAAGCACTAACACAAGTAAATCATATCTGCTGTTTGATTCATGTTGTCAATATGAGTATGAATATAATGAAACATTGTGAGCCATTCAAAGTTGATGCTGACTGAAGCAGATGTCGTCCTCAAATTAGTATTATCTGACATTCTCACTGTTGCTCACTAGTTGCTTAAAGAATCTCTGGACAAATTAATATCATATATTTCACATATCTTTTCACAAGGGGATACGTGTCCTTTTAAATGTTTTTCTCTTTTTTAGATATTAGGCACTGTAAAATTAGTTGACCGTCTGTAATTGTTTAATGGTGACGTTAAAGATTGACTAAATTTGATATCAATTTTAAGATTTCCTTTAGCAGCTGTCTGTCGTCTAATCAAGTTAAATGTAGGTATACATATAAATCTCAGGGACTGGCATAAAGTAAACGTGCTCTGTCAAAGAAGGGTGGCATAAACAAGGGAAATGAAAGTACCATGTATTTATAGGTTATGAAGTGAGCCATCCATATATGTAGGTTTTCCTAGTTTCAGTTTTTATTTTTTGTGTATTCCAGTAGCATTTTCTCAACATTTTCCAAACCTTTCAAAATCAGTGATTATCAGTGTTCATTCAGCTGCCTAATCCCACAAAAGAGACAACAGCTATGGGCTTCTGTTGTTTACAAAACATGTTGTTTTGTTGCAGGAATTGTTATAAAGCGCATATTTAATTAAAAGGAGAAGTAATGTAGAGTATGTCATTCCTTTCCATTGGCAGTGTGTCCGATGAACTTATTTTAATAAACAAATTCCTTGACACACATTCACTTACTCTTTACTGAATATTATGAGACAATGTAGGAATGGTTAATCTAGTCAACAGCACAGCACCTTGTGAGACCTTTAACATTCTGAACTACACCAGAATAATGTGTAGTCCTGTGTTCTTAGGTAAACGGGATGCCTTGAGCATGCTTGCCATTGGGTTTCTACACACTTTGCCTGACTACATTATGGAGGTGCTGCTGTTGTGTGAACATTCATAGCGGTCAAGTGTCCCAAAGGGAAATATCATACTTTTTCATTCCTGAACTTTTGCCAAACGTCACAGTGTATTTTGGGACTAGATATGTTGCTATTAACATTTGTGTATTTATTTATTTATTTGTTAGATTTGTAAAGCACTAAAATCATACCAGAGGGGATATCCAGGAGCTGGATCGAAAACATACACAGCCCCATATAATAGGTTCATTTATAACGACAATAGCCATGTCTTTAGTTCCTTCCATAACGTGTGGAGGCCCGAAGTTAGGTGAAGAGTAATAGGCAGATAATTCCAATGTAAAGCTGCTAAATGAGTAAAAGAGCAGCCACCCATTCTGGCTTTTTTGTTGCGCTTGGCCATTCCCAAAGCTAAGCTTGCCACCAAAGTGCTTGTTTAGGGTTATAGAAGGTAACTTGGTTGCGAAGAATAGCAGGTCCAGTATCATATAGTGCCTTATGGGCATGAAATGGCAGCTTGAATTTGGCACTTTTTTGTATTAGAAGCTAATGAAGTGTATTCAGACAAGTTGAAGCCAGGGTACTTTGTGCACTGTTGCAGACAAGTCTGGGGGCTGCATTCTGAATAGATTGCAGATGGGTCATAGGAAGTCAGCCATTCCTAAATGTAAAGCATTCTTATCATCCATCCTGCTCATAATTATTGCTTGAATGACTGTCCTTTGCCATTCTACCGGGATCCAATGGAAAAGCTTACACAATAGGTGAAGAAGACCAAAGCTTTTACCATAAGTTGTATTTACCTGGTATTGCATGGAGAGGGTGTTGTTTATTAAGAATCCAAGAATCATAGCTACTGTCCTTGGTTTCGGAGTAGGGCCCAGGAGATAGAACCACCAGGAATCGTTCCAAATTCTGCAAGCCTCACCAAAAAGCAGTATCTCCATTTTTCAGCATTAAGTTTCAAACAGTGCAATTGCATCCAAGTATCTACTTCCAAAAGACAGCCTATGAGACTTTCACATGTCTCTCTATGTCTCTCACCCATAGAAATAATAAGTTGACTGTTGTCAGGATAGGAATAGATCTCAAAGCCCCAAGCCATAATGATACCTGTCAAGAAAAAGACAAAGATATTGAACAATGTGGGACTAAGTGGTGAGCTTGTGGAACCCCACCTTTGTGCAATTGAGAGTTGGACCTGAAAGGGGCCAGTTGTACTGATTGTGATCTATTATTTAAGAAAGATCCAAACCTCTGTAAGTCTTCTCAATGTAGGCTAATCTCATGTAACCTCTGTGTTAGTAGGCTGTGGAAGACCCTTTTGAAGGCTGTGGACAAATCCAATAACATCAGGGTTGCAGCCTTTCCCTGAACAACATCCGATCTGATACTGTTTAAGACTGCCAGCAAGGTTGACTCTGTGCTGTTTCTGACTCTGAAGCCCATTTTAGTTAGGCCCATCAAGTTGCCATTTTCTAAAAGCTGGACATTACCTAGTCTTTCTAGTATTTTAGACATATATATTGCAGTAGAGAGATTGGATGATAATTGGACAAGATGAAGGCGTTAATCTCTGCTTTCTTTGCCAAAGTCAGGATCAGCAAAAACAACAGTTGATTGACAGAATGCAAAACAATGTCATACATTCACCCCAGTAAAGAGATCTGGGCCTAAATCCATCATTTTTGTGCTCACCATGCGGTTCCAGTTTGAACCCAGCCATATGCAAATCAGTCTTGACCCTGTGCCTCATGGGAACAGTCCAGCCCGAACTGCCAAGCCAGGTCCTCCCTATACTGTAAACAAGCATCCCAGGACCGGTTTTGGGGTTTCACCCCTCTTCAGCCAGGAAAGCTTGATTCCAGTGGCATGGACAGCAAGGAGCCAACGTCTGGGCATACCCTTCTCACTCGGGGTGACAAATGTAACAACAACAGTTGTTGGACAAAATGCAGAACAATGTCATACATTCACCCCAGTACAGAGACCTGGGCCTAAATCCATCTTTTTTTGCTCACCATGCCGTTCCAGTTTGAACCCAGCCATATGCAAATCAGTCTTGACCCTGTGCCTCATGGGAACAGTCCAGCCCAAAATGCCAAGCCAGGTCCTCCCTGGACTGGAAACAAGCATCCCAGGGCCGGTTTTGGGGTTTCACCCCTCTTCAGCCAGGATAGCTTGATTCCAGTGGCATGGAGAGCAAGGGACCACCGTCTGGATTGGCAGTTCGGGCTGGACTGTTCCCATGAGGCACAGGGTCAAGACTGATTTGCATATGGCCAGGTCTAAACTGGGGTAGCATGGTGAACAAAAGAATTATAGATTTAACCCAGATCTCTTGACTGGGGTGAATGTTTTGATTTGCTCTGCATTCCGTCCATCAATTGTGTGTCTTTTGCTTTCTCGCCCAAAGTCAGGATCAGGGCATACTTCCACATGGAGGGATATTCAGTACTGTTCAGAGAAACATTGAAGGTTTGGGTGAGGAATGGAGTTTAAAATAGAGACCAGATGAAAAAAGATGAACAGATCTAGGGGAGTTCCAGATTTAGTCTCTAGCATAGCCTTTTCCAAATGCTCTGGTTTGAGATTAAAAATAACAAGTCTCATCCATTAAACGCATTTTCAGCTAAAGGAGGTTGGTCCCCAAAAGTAGATCCTCTGAATTTTGTCATTGAACAACATAACCATCTCTTCAATCAATCAATCAATTAATCATGGTATTTGTAAAGTGCACTACATACCCACGAGGGCCTCAAGGCGCAGGGGGGCGGGAGCTGCTACTGTTCGAAGAGCCAGGTCTTGAGAAGTCTTCTGAAGGTCAGAAGGTCTTCGGTCTGCTGTAGGCGGATGGGGAGGGTGTTCCATGTCTTGGCGGCAAGGTGGGAGAATGATCTGCTGGCGGTGGTCACTCTTCGGATGCAGGGGACGGTGGCAAGGGCGAGGTCTGCGGAGCGGAGCTGGTGGGTGGGGGTGTAGAGGTTGAGTCGGCTTTTGAGGTACGTTGGTCCGGTGTTGTGGAGTGCCTTCTGTGTGTGGATGAGGAGTTTGAAGGTTAACCTATTGTTGACAGGGAGCCAGTGTAGGTCTCTCAGGTGGGGTGTGATGTGGCTGCAGCGAGGGATGTCGAGGATCAGGCGTGCGGAGGCGTTCTGGATGCGTTGAAGCCGCTTCAGGAGTTTGGCCGGGTCTCCTGCGTAGATTGCGTTTCCGTAGTCTAGTCTACTGCTGACGAGGGCCTGGTTGACCGTCCTTCTTGTTTCGGTGGGGAGTCACTTGAAGATCCTGCGAAGCATGCGGAGGGTGTTGAAGCAGGAGGAGGAGACGGCGTTGACCTGCTTCGTCGTTGAGAGGGTAGAGTCGAGGATGACCACTAGGTTGCGTGCGTGGTCGGTGGGAGTTGGTGGTGTTCCTAGTGCAGTCGGCAACCAGGAGTCATCCCAGGCCGAGGGGGTGGATCCAAGGATGAGGACCTCCGTCTTGTCTGAGTTCAGCTTCAGTCGGCTGATTCTCATCCAGTTGGTGACGGCCTTCATTCCTTCGTGGAGGTTGGTTTTTTCTGGGTGGGGGTCCTTGGTGAGGGAGAGGATCAGCTGGGTGTCGTCGGCATAGGAGGTGATGTTGAGGTCGTGCCGTCATGCGATGTGGGCGAGTGGTGTCATGTAGACGTTGAACAATGTTGGGCTGAGGGATGAGCCTTGGGGTACGCCGCAGATGATCTTGGTGGCTTCGGAGCGGAAGGGGAGGAGGCGGACGCTCTGTGTTCTGCCGGAGAGGAAGGAGGAGGTCCAGTCCCGGGTTTTCGCTTGGATTCCGGCGTCGTAGAGGCGTGTTCGTAGTGTGCGGTGGCAGACCGTGTTGAAGGCGGCTGACATGTCCAGGAGGATGAGGGCCGTGGTTTCTCCGTTGTCTAGCAGGGACCTGATGTCATTGGTGGCGGCGATGAGGGCAGTTTCGTTGCTGTGGGTGTTGCGGAACCGGAACTGGGATGGGTCCAGGATGCTGTTCTCTTCAAGGAAG
This sequence comes from Triturus cristatus, assembly GCF_964204655.1. Lineage (NCBI taxonomy): Eukaryota > Metazoa > Chordata > Amphibia > Caudata > Salamandridae > Triturus > Triturus cristatus. Next base: position 203,571,643 of record NC_140593.1, read on the forward strand.
CTGGTCAGTTGTTTGTTGACGGCCTTTTCAATGATCTTCGCCGGTAACAGGAGCAGGGAGATAGGTCGGAAGTTCTTGAAGTCCTTGGGGTCCGCCTTGGGTTTCTTGAGTAAGGCGTTGATCTCTGCGTGCTTCCAGCTCTCCGGGAAAGCCGCTGTAGAAGGAGATGTTGATGGTTTTCCGGAGATGGGGTGCGATGGTGCTGCTGGCTTTGTTGAAGATGTGGTGTGGACAGGGGTCGTCCAGGGATCCGGACATGGACGGTGTTCATGATCCTGATGGTAAGATCAGGCGGTTGGTGCGGGTGGTGGTCGTGGGAGCGGGTGTCTCAGTGGTTGCCGGGGTGGTGCCGGTGTTGAAGAATCGAGGCATTGAATGTCTGATTTAAACATTCAGGATGGGCTAATTCCATTACTATTTTGAAAACTTCTCTCTTCCAGTCTCTTTACAATGACAATATTTTCACTTTCCTAAGTAACTTGTGAAAGACTTTCAAAGCTGTTCTGTAGGCTGTCCAATTTTTGGAGCACTTCGACTGCTGCCATTAGCACTCCAGGACTATGTGGTTCCTTATCGCTACTCTAAGCTCATTTGAGTACCATTACTCGGAAGGAAAGGTTCTGGAGGAGTTGCTTGACTTCCAAGGGGAGCACATGTCAAGCACCTTAGCCATGGCTGTGTTAAGATTCTCAATTTATTTTTCTATGGTAATGCTCTGGAGGACTGAAATTACTTGTGAAAGATTGACTTTCCTCCAGGGTATTCTCAGAACGGAACTGGACCTGCGTTTACTGTCCAGCCCCTTGAAAGCATAAATAAAAAAATGATTAAAAAATGGTCAGACCAGTAGATAGGGTCAATATGATTTACCTTAATTATGCCAATATTAGAAAATAACAGATCTAGAGTGTGCTGAGCCCTATGAGTCAAAACCTTTACCCATTGTTTTAATTGTAGAATCTTCATCTCATTCCCCAGCATTCTACATAAGGAGTCCTCCGTGCCCTAAAAGTGGATATTAAAATTGACGACTAACAGGAAATTGTCATACTTTATAACCAGAGGGGACAGCCAGGCAAATAGATTTGTTGCCAGCTGAAAGTTATAGCCAGAAGGCCTGTAGAGAATGGCTCCACCTAATATAACCAAAGTATTTTGAGAAAGCTAGAAGTATAGGATTCTGCAGTCCTCCATAGGGGTGCTGCTCCCTTGCCTGCATTGATAAAAATCCTCATATATAACTGCAGTGATACCACCTTGTCTAGCCTCCGAATCACATTTTAAAAGCCAGTATACAACAGGCACTTCTAGTGTCAACTCAGGCATTGCCATGTTTCTGTGATAAATACTAGGTCTGGTTTGTACACACTGAAACCCTAGGATCGAAACCCCTAGTAGGAAAGTGCATTTAGGTATAAAGCCATGATTAGGTATCACACATAACAACAATGTGACTGCTGGCAGCTAAGAACTTTGTTAATATGTGGAAAGTCCTGTGTCATGTTTTCACCACTATCTCATGTGCATGCTGATAGCACTCTTTTCACAGGTACCTGCCACTACACCTTGCATTGAAATTTTAAACGCTGGGGTGTTTGACAGTTGACAGGCTATTAATACTGACATTTTATAAAAGGAGGCTGATGTAGCAAAGTGTTTTGCCTATTTTGTGTCTGTGGGCAAATGTGGTACATGAAAAGTGCTTCTAGTCCTTTATTATCCCTTTAAACAGTGGCGGCTCGCATAGGGCGTGCTGCGGGTGGTGGGCAGGGGAGGGGCAGGGTGGGGGTTTAGTAAACTCGGACATACGATGCAACAGAGGAAAGTAATCATTACATTCCTCTGTTCCGTTGTATGTCTGAGTTTACTACCCCCCACCCTGACCCACTCCGCCCCGCCTCACCACCCCGCAGCACCCCCTATGCGAGCCGCCACTGCCTTTCAAGGGCACAAAAGTTTTACATGTACCGCAGACAGACATATAAGGCAGGATATTACTCTGGTGCGCCAACAAGAGGGTCAGTAGCGGTCACCATAAAGGTCCAGCTGACCACCAGAGGAGTCATCAGTGCCCATTCAGTGCAGTGTGTCTATGAAAGTGGTCTGCCATGTAACTCATGCGTGGAATCTACTGTGTAGCTCATGAGTGGAATTTCACACCTCATTAAAGTCAAGCACATGATTGGCAGCTGCGGGAGAGATAATTTGGATTAGCCTCCAGAAGCTTCAAACAGAGGAAAATTAATTTTCTAAAAGTTACTTTTCATAACTAATTATTTTCGAGCTGGTCTCAAACGTGAGATAGCAGATATATGTTATTCTGTATTTTTGTCATGGGAATGGCAAGGCGTTTCACTGGGAAAATACCTTTTGGGGCCTTACCACTGTAGGGACATGATGACATAAAGTTTCTGCATGCCCTATTTTTCAATACTATTCAACCTACTGTGTTGGCTGCAGGGCCTAATTTGGAGCGACTTATTAACATTTAAGAGGACGGTTTCCACCAGTCAAAAGGGTTATTTTGACACGCCGGGCTGTAACTTTAAACTGCAGCAGTCATGCTTCAGTGGTAGACCTGAAATCAGGTTTCCTTGTCACACTAGCGGATGGCACAATAAGTGCTGCAGTTAACAAGTTTCATTTAACTTTCGATGCTATAAGTGATTTTCACCACTTCATACTATGGCTCTATAAGAAAGTTAAATAGGCCAATCAGGGATTTACCAATTTCTACATGGTTTAATTGCCAGAGCACTTGCACTGAGCAGCAGTGAACCAGTGTGTAGAGTCTAAAATCAGATATAAAAATCAACCAAAAATGGGGGTGACCATGCAAATAGGGATATTGTATCACACCATGCATCTCAAAAGTGGCCCTCAATTCCACTTACATTGTCTAAAAACCACAGGATTTTCTTGTGTGACTGTTCTCAATTGCCACCTTGCGGGTATCAATCAGTTAATGGTAAGGATATCACACAAACTTGCTTTACATTACTCTACAACTTATATCTTAGTATTTTTTAATATCACATTTTTTCAATAATTATTTGAAAGTTATTAATACATTATTTATTAATTTTTACTTAATTAACTTCCCACCCTAGACCCCTAAAAACCCAGCAGCCTGCAACTAAAAAGTAATTAAAATAAATGAGTATTACATACATTAAATAAATTAAATCAATCAAATAATTAATTCCAATTAATATTAATTGTTAATGAAATGTTACCTAATTAACTTTTTATGCCATACCCCGACAAACCTTATCATGCCATAATTAGTATTACTTGATTAACTTCCCACCTTGTCCCCCTATAAGACTAACAACTCCCTACCAACATTGAAATATTATAAAAAAATAAAATATTGTAAATCACTTACAATTACAAGCTATATTTAAAGAAATGTATTTTTACAAACAATAACACATACGATTATTATATCCACTAAAGCACATTCAAGTAATAAAAAAACAATATTTGTGACCACCATATCATTAACATTGATATTTAAATCATCAATATTATTCAAACTATAATACTCACCTCAAAAAACGATATACTCATCAACAATATTTGTGCAGCACAATAGTTGTATTTCCAATATTTATTTGATGAGAAAGTGTGAGTAAAAACAACATGGGGGATGCATTTAAGGCCAACGCTACCACATTAGTTAGAATGTTATAGTCAAAGTAGTTGTTCAGTAAGACTATCTCGAATCATTTCATAATAAAAATGTTATCATGCAAATTTACTGATTATTTAATAATGGGCACTTTACTGCTTCCAATTCCTGTCCGACTGAGATACTCATGAACACGCTTACCACAACAAAGGTGAAAGTATATTTTCCGTCATCAAGTTTTGAATTTTTTTTAATGTTCACAAAAAATAGTGAAACATTTTCAATTAGAAAGAATATGGAGTAACCATATTGGTTTAATTTACAGGATAAATGGACCTTAAGGAAGAAATACATGCTCCAAAATGCATTGGTCTAGAGAAAGCTTAATTATGCTTAAAAGAATGGTCCAAGGTTTATAGCAGAACGAGTGCAGATACCAACATCAATGAGTCTTGTAAAAATTAAAATGTACCAAAAATCATTGATGATGATATATTGGTTTATTTTTGCAATTGCCAAATAGTGGTCTGAAGTGTGATATCTAGTTATTTAATGATAACAAATTATAAGCCATGGACAAAGAATTGAGCCATACAAAAGAAAATTAACTAACAAATTGAGTGGGAAAAGAAAAATTATTTTATAATTAACTTGAGGATGCCATTTATCCTCAGTTGTCTCTGCGCCATCAATCATTTGATTATGAAGTTCTAATAGTTAATTCATTGCTCGTAGCTAAAGACTTTATGGTGCGCACTGATATTTACAAAGCAATACCATTCAGTTCTGAAATATCTACACTACTGTATTTTTTTACCTTGGTTGGGGTACCAAAGAGCCAACTCAAAATTAGGAAAATTGCAAGAACCAACCTTCTAGGCTTTGTCTTATTTGAAAAACACTGATAACATTATGCAAAACCGGATAGCTGTCCTTTGGCTCCACTGGAATTATGGGTCAAGTTACAATTATGTCTCCCAAGCAAGAGCTAATTGAGTCGCGATTCAATTTGCATTCACACTTTGGTGTGGGAATCTCAAACTCCGATTTTAGCACCGTGGAACTCATCCAACATCATTCCCAACTAATAAATTGAATTGCTGTATTGCGTTGCATTCTGGTTAATTTAGCATTTAAAAAAAAAATTGTGCGTGACCTTAGAAAAAATAAGCAAATCCACAATCTTGTCAATAATTTTCCTGATAATTATGCAATCTGCAACACATTGTGCTGTCTGCATTCCATGAAATCAGACCTACACATTCTATGGTTATGGTTAGACAATGCTAATATTATAACAAAATGTCAGTAAGTTTAAATATAAATAAACATCTTTGCGACAAGAAAACAATCTATTTTTCATAGGTACATGTATTTGTCAGCACCACTGTGTGTAATCGCACCAAATAAGTGGCATATTATCAAGCACGGCGTTAAAATGATCGCCGCTTTAGCGGCAGAAAACTGCCGCTAAAGCGGAGATAATGGGCTTGATAATATGCCGCAGAGAATTCCAATAGAAGCCAATGTTGACACCAGAACATGGGCTTCTATGGGAATTCTCAAGGGCATATTATCAAGCCCATTATCGCCGCTTTAGCAGCAGTTTTCTGCCGCTAATGGGGCGATAATCTTAACGCCGTTTCTTGATAATATGCCCCTAATTTCTCACCTGTGCCGTCCAGAGTTGCTGTTTTGTGTTTCAGACCCCCAGCACCTTGATAAAACCTCCTTAGCTTACGTATTTTAGTATTTACACACAAAACACATTAATTATCTCAGTCCTAAACTCATTAATGATCACAGCATGACAGGTTCAGTTACCAACCAGCTGCTTGAGCATACTTTTTAGCCTCAAATCATATATATTCAACATGTAATACTTCCTGGAATTCAGTTCCTGATAATAAAATATAGTCACAGAGAGACCTCATGGAAGGTTATCCTTGATGGAAACACTAATAAATCATCAACTACACTTGTATCCTTCCATTTCTAGAGAATATCCCTTTATAAAGCATGTTTCTGTTGCTCTTTTCCTCAGCCTATTCATTATCCCAAGGTACATGACAATCACATTCATTCTCTACATGTGATCTGACAAATGATTAACTATTCTTTGGAAGATCCATCGGATTGGAGATCGAAATAGTTTTTTTTCATGTACATGCACAGTCTTATGCAGATGTTCTCTACAGTCATTAGAATTACTAGAGCTTGCTGATTAGTACTCTCTGTACTGGGTCCTCACCTTCGGTCCTAAGCCTGGCCTTGTTACGGTGGGGCAGCAATGAGACAAACACACACAGTGTCATGGTGTGAGCTAAAGACCATGTGCGGTCTTTGCCCATTTATTACATAGCCTCTGGCCATGCCTGGCCAGAGGATGTACAGGGTGCAGTTCTGGGGCATATCCGCACCACAGGGGCAGTGCTTGGTTATTGTTATAACCCTCCCTAACTTGATGTCGGAGTTTGCTGTCGCACTTGGCATGCAAAGTCTCTGAGTCTTTGAGTTGGGAGTGGATTGGGACTTGAGGTCGTACCATCAATGACAAGAGTGGTTGCCGCAGTTTTCAGGCTCCAGTCTACCCTGTGGGGTGTCTACAACATTGTTTCTAGGGTGCTTGGCTCAGGAGTATGACTGCTGGCAGGTATCTATTCAGGGCCCACCCACTGGTACGATCCATCGCAATGAGCTTCATGCTCTTCGATTTCTGGAGTTGGCTGGGCTGGAAATCCACTCTTTAGAACCATGGCACATTTCTGGTGACTGCCTTTTGGCCGTTTCGGGCCGTGACCATGGTGCCATCTGAGCAGATGACTGTCCATGCGCCATGTTCAAATGGTGTTTGAAACTTCCATCAGGGTCTCCTGTCCTTTATCAGGACCTGGTCCCAGGGTGACAGCATCTGAACTCTTGCCCGGCGCTTGTTGCTTGCATGCACATTGGTTTGAGTGCACCTGACTTGGGCTTCAGCCTGGTAATATGTAGGCGACATCCATTCTGGGGGGACGGGAATGGTATCACGCCTATGTCCATTGACCATCAGGGACCATGGTGACCGTTGTGTGGTACCGTGGGGTATTCCTCTGTATTTCCTTAAGAACTTGTGAATGGTCAGCTCTAGGTTAGTGCCTTCTGTGACAGCGATTCTCAGTATTTTATTCAGGGTGTGCATGAAGCAAGTTGTCAAATAGCTCTTTGACCACAGACTCCTGGAAGGGCGGTGCCATTGTCTGTCTTTATTTCTTGCTTTAAGCCAGACAGCTCCAAGCCCTGTTCATCACTGGAGCTACATTGGAAAAAGCAGTTGAGACTATACCTTCGACAGTGGGGTACTTAGAGTAGGTATCGACCATTACTCTTGTAATGCATCCTTCTGGGAAGCTTCTACAATCTAGGCTCACTTGAGACCATGGAGTAGTGCTTGGTACCTCTGTGATAATGGGTGCCGGCAGTGCTCGGAGACCTCAGGTGGAAAGGCATGCACCTGTGGTGGGGGAATATGGGCTTCACAGATAGGTCGATGTGTAGCTTGATCGGAAACTGGTTTATAAGTTTATCTGTCAGGAATGCTTTCATGTTTCTCGCAAAAGACACTAGACCTTGGGCTCCTGCTGCGTGGCTGCCAATGGGGGTTTCAGCTTCTTTGTTGATGACGTGGAAAGTTGCCATGACCTTGCAATCATCAGATTTTATCTGTATCATCAACTTTCCTTTTAACAGGAGGGGGGATTGGCTTCCGTACTTGAATATTCTGGTATTTGTTGATGCCAGTGGTAGTCTTGGTCTAAGGTGCTGATGCTGCTGGATACCCATTGCATTCACTAATGCGCCAGTGTCGATGCAGGTCTTTACTCTGGATCCTGAAATGCCAACAATGCAGGTGATTTGAGGCCGTCTGTGTCGTTTAAGGTGTTTCGTGAATTAGATGAGGAATACTTCCTCTTCATCTTCCAGTAAGGAGTCCTCCAGCCGGTGTCAATGGCATGGTGGCTTCTAGGCAGTACTGAGTGATACAGGGTCATCCATGGATAGTTGTCTGATAGACTTGGTTAGAGTTTTTCTTCCCTGTTTACTTCTTCATTTAGAGCTCACTCTGAGGATGTTGGCAAAGTGGTTAAACTTGCCACATTTGGAATATGCACAACTTTGAGTTGGGCACTCATCCAGGAGGTGTGCACCACAGGCCCAGTATTCACAGTTTGGCTCTGATAGAGGGAGCATAGTCGTCTTGGCCTTCCTTGTCTTGCCATCAGTGTGCAAGGTGTTGGCTTGTCCTACCTTTATAGTGGGGGTACGCTCTGGCTGCTGTGTGATCGCAATGTTCATTTCAGCAGATCTCACAGCGGTCAGATCATGAAACATAGCCAGGATCAGGATGTCATCTAGGCAGATATTGGGTTGCCTTCAGGTAAGTCCCCTTAATGTCTTGTTTACTTGGGCTGATGATCAGCTGTGCATGTACTGGCTAGTTCACGCAATTGTGTGTAGGAAAGTGTCTATTGACTCCTCATCACTTTGGTGTGCCTGGCGGAGCTTAAAGCATTCAAAATTGGGTTCAGCTGTCGGTCAAAATGCACATTGAGTGCCTTGATTGCAGTGTCACAGCCGGCCACGGCTCCTGTATGAGGGAGGTACTCAAACAGTCTATCAATCACTTTGCCAGCATAATAGCATAATGGAGTGGGAGGAATCATTATATGGCCCAATCAGACTCATGGGTCACTATGAAGTAGTTCTCTCCCCTCCCTATTCATATTCTCCAGCACGGGGATGCTGTGGCTGGATCAACTAGCTTGCTGAAGCGCAGCAGTCCGCCGATTTGAGCATTTTGGCAGGCAGGCTGGTCTTGAGATGCACGTAGTGGGGGTGTTGCATTAGTGACATCATCGTCATCTGCCATTGTGTCGTCGTCTGGCCTGTGCTGCCTGTGGACGTAAGCTGGTGAGCCACACCGGTGCAGTATTTCCTGGTTTTATTTTGACTGTTTTCTGCCGCTCCCTCTCGTCTTTCATTCTCTTTTGTTTCTCTTCCATTTTTTCCCATTATTGTATGTTATCTTCTTTTATAGTTCATTTAAGTAAGTGCAAGCATTTCACTGTATTGTGTTTGTGTTCCTTTGGAGTCGTGCAGTAATGGCGGCCATGTGCAGAGACAGCAGGCCCTTTTGCTCAAATCATCCGGGGCATACGGAGGTGCGGAGATCCAGTGAGTGCTCCTTGCTGCGATGAGAAGGCAGCGTGTGTAAGGGCATGCCCAGCCTGCTGCAGGAGCACCAAGCACCAAGCAACGATGTCAGCCAAGGGGGGACTCTCACCTCCACAGCTAGGCAAGTGGGCAGTCGGAGGTCCGCTTTGGCATGTGCTGGGCTATATCCCCTCCACAAGGCACCTCACAACTGGAAACAGGTGGATCAAAGCAGGTTCGAGGTAGCTGCATTGCAGAGTTGGCAGACAGTGGCTGGCAGGAGCTGGCATCGCTGTGCTGATGAGTCGCCTTTGTAAAGGCAGTGTGTCCCTATAGATCAGTTGGGGTCTGGGGCCCATCATCATTGCCAGTGTACTGGGGCCTCACCATAGGCCCTAAGCCTGGCCTTGTCATGCTGCTGCAGCAATGAAACACACATGTGCAGTATCATGGTGTGAGCTAAAGACCACATGCAGACTTTTCCCGTTTATTATATAGCCTCTGGCCACGCCTGGACAGAGGATGTACAGGCTTCAGGTCCAGGGCATATCAGCACTGCAGAGGCGGTGCTTGGTGATTGTTACCCTTTCTTTGTGTAAAGAATGGCTGATAGCTCATGCTTCTAGATCACATTTTATGATGGCAATTTTTTGTAACATCTGTATTTAATAATTTAAGCTTTACACTTCAGTCCAACTCAAAACCACTCTCACTAGGTAATGGCTTGTTGATAATGAGATTTCCATGACTGCCCAAATATGCATAATACATATGCACATTTAGTATGCTCTGATTCTACGTGTAATTCTAAACATGATTGTTCAAGTATCTCCCTACTGTATTTTTAAACAGAATAATTGATGCAAACACATTCCTGTTCCATGGGATTTTCATAATGCCCATAAAAGTGGCCAGCTTTTAACTATACTGTAAGACCCATGCTTTTCAGTCTACTGTCACTGAATCTAATGCCCTTAAGTACCATAGTCCTAGCCTGATCCAAGCATTTTCCATACATGTTCTAACATGAGATTTATTATTTTCCTGCAGCATACAGCAAACACCTTCTTTTTGCATAGTATTTTTTAATTGCATTTTTGATGAATTAATAGGACTACCTATATATCATTGTGCATCATACACGATAGCTAAATGTTGAACTGCCAAAACACATATACAGTGGAATTGTATATGAGGCTCTTGTCTTCTAATGACTCAAGCAATGGACATGCTTGATAGTTAAAAAAAGAGATACAGTCAGAAAGCGAAGACATAGAGAATAAAATATCTTAATAATGCATGATATAAGATGTGTTGGATCATACAACTCACAGAAATCGCCTGATACGTCATTAAAAACAATCACCTTAGGAAATTGACATTACAAAACTGGCTCATGCTTCAAAAACAGCAATATATCCTCAATACTTTCCTCCAATGTCGATTTGTATTGATAGAAGGCTTATTTATTGCCAATTAAATATGCACGGTAGAGCCAATTTGGTTTGTCATATTCAAAGCCTGAAGATAATGGAACTAAATATAATAACACCGCATTGGATGTGGGTAAGATTTGTTCATTGTAAATCAGTCCTGTCCAGTATATGTTCACATAATTTACCATTTTTATTGCATTTAACAACGATTTGTCAGAGAAATTCTACGCCCATATTACATGCCAGCCGGAGAGTGGAAGTGAAAAAGACCTAACCTGACCTCATCTATACATATGACATGTTCACTCCTGAGAATGTATCCTGGTGTTACTGACAGGCAAAGGATACGTTCTCTTATCCAACTCAATGGTGGTAAATTAGTTTATCTAGTGACAATAGAAACCTACCATTTCCATTAGATCAGCACATAGTAAACACTAATCAGTGTGAAATGCAAGAGTTTGAGTGCTGACTCCAGCACTGAAGAATGGGATCCTGTATCAGTACTTTGTAAGTAAAAGAGCTTATCTGTCAAGTCTGGAGGTTTTCGAGCCACTACCACACTCCTGTAAGTATAATTCAGAAGCTGGAGTGGGAAATACCTGTCTCTTTTAGTCTTCGATTGCAAAGGAAACCAACCAGATAAGACCTATCAAAAGGGGAAAATTTCACAATATTTGGAAAGGAAGAAGAAGGCCTAGCCACACCAGAACAAATAATGGATGCCACTCAGGAATATCAAGAATTATTGCCATAAGAGTAGTGAATTTATGTAGAAAAGATCGAGGGCAATGAAATAAAAGTTGAAATTGAGGAAAGGAACAGGGTGACGTTCCATCAAAGAGCTGATTAACCCACATGATACCCCTTAACCTCCAAGTGTTCCAAAAAATAGGTCTATTATTTAGAAGAATAAGTGAATTATGCCAGATAGGGGCATCTAAGAAGGATTCATGGGTAAGAGAAGGAGGGTGAACCAAAGGTGATAAGAGAGAGAAGGTATGTCTGAATAAAGGGAGGGAAGTATAAGGAGTTTTGGCGGAGAAATGTATAACTTCATTGAAAGAGAAGGGTAACAATAATGTTTCATCAATAGAGAGCCAAAAGGGAGTAAAAGGAGAAGATTCTGATGTAAGCCATTTTGAAGCCTGACGCAATGAGAAAGATTTATGATAGAGACGAAAATCTGGAAAGTTAACTCCCCCATTAGATTTGGCCTTTAAAAGAGATGATAACGCAATTCTAGATTTTTTGTTTTTCCAAAGGTATCTTGAAAGACAAGAATCAATACGTTTGAAGTGAATAGCAGGGATGTGAACAGGAAGCATGGAGAGGATATAAATTAGAATAGGGGCTATCATCATCTTAATCGAGTCCAGCCGCCCCCACCAAGAAAGAAAAAGAGGATTCCAAGTAGAGAACGATTTGTCAATACGAGATAGGACTGCAGACATATTTAATTTAATTCAGGAGGCTATAGAATTAGAGAACCATATACCTAGATATTTAATTTTTGAACTATTCCAAGCAAACCCAGTGGAGGAGAAGGAATGGGGGAGACAGAATTTAGTGAGAGGAAGAATTTCAGTCTTATCTGAATTAATTTTATAACCGGAAACCTGTGAGTAAGAGGTAAATGCAGATAATAAAGGGGGAATAGATGTTTCTGGAGCGAAAATGAATAGAAGAATATCATCTGCATATGCAGAGAGTTTCAGCTGATTGTTACCATAATAAAAACCGGAAATGGAATCATTGTTACGAATAGAGGTCAAGAAAGGTTCAAGGGCCAAAACAAAAAGAAGTGGGGAAAGGGGACAGCCTTGACGAACTCCTCGTTGAAGAGGAAAGTAAGAGGAAACATGACCATTAACTAGGACCGAAGCTTTATGGGCAGAATACAACAGAGAGATAAGGGATATGAAATTAGGACCAAAGCCATGCCAACGTAAAGAAGCAAACAAAAAAGACCAGTCAACTCTGTCAAAAGGCTTCTCTGCATCCACAGAAATAGCAGCTAGAGAAATGGGAAGTGAGGAAGCTTTATTTAAAACATTAAGAAAAAGACGAGAGTTATCGGAGGTAAGCCTACCTTTAACTAAACCACATTGCTCTTTACCAATAAGATGGGGCATAAATGGATCCAGACGTAAAGCAAGTAACTTAGCAAATAGTTTATAATCCACATTGACTAAAGAAATCGGACGATAATTTTTACAAAATTTGGGATCACGGCCCTCTTTAGGAATAAGGCAAATAGTGGCCTCTTGAAAAGTACCGTCTGCCTTACCAGATAAATAGAATGAGTGGAAAAGCGTTAAGAGTTTGGGAAGTAAAATATCAGAAAAATGCAAATAAAATTCAACTGAAAAACCATCAGGTCCAGGTGATTTTCCTTTAGTAAGGGTGTTCAAAGCTTTGGACAATTCGTCAAGCGAGAGATCTTTTTCAAGATCGGAAAAAGTAAGATGAGAGGGAGAGGGACTAGGAAGCTTCCCAAGATAGGACTGAATAAGAGAAGAAGTGGGAGGGGATTCTGGTGTGTAAAGATTTTGGTAAAAAAGTTGAAATTGCTCAAGAATGTCCTGATCTTTGTATAGAAGAGATCCATCAGAAGAAAAGATAGAATCTATGAAAGTACGTTCTTTACGCGATTTGAGGTAATTAGCCAAGAGCTTCCAGTTTTATTGCGACCAGCATAATAACAAGCACTAATGCGAAGGAGTATTGACGAAGCGTTATCAGTAGTAGATTTATTGAATTCAAGTTTAGCCCGTATGAGGTCCGGTGATATGGAGTTAGTTGAGGAAGTGTAAAATTCATGCTCCAAGAGCTTAATATGAGCCAATATAGTTTTCTGTTTCTGGAGAAAGTGTTTCTTTTTCTTAGAGATTAAATTAATAATAAACCCTCTCGCAGTTTCTTTAAAGGAGTCCCAAAGAATATGGGGAGAAGTGCTGGGGTCACTATTGAGCAAAAAGAATTAATTAGTAAAGGAACGAAAAGATGAAGAAAAAAGAGGATCAGTAAGAAGAGAGTTATTAAAGCTCCAATGGGAAGACTTAGGATGCGGGGGGAGTAAACCTAGATCTGTTACAATTGGGGCATGGTCCGAGATGACTATGGGTTCAACAGAGGAGGATAGTAAATGTTGAGATAAAGATTGAGAGAGAAAGATGTAGTCCAGATGAGAAAGAGATGCATGGGGAGGAGAGAAGAAGGAATAATCGAGAGTATCAGGATGGGAAAGTCTCCAAGAATCGATGAGATGTGATTGAGAAATAGTGTCAAGGAATTGTCTGTGAGTCTTATGAGGTATGAAACGGACAGTTGACTTATGATCAAGAAACGGATCTACAATCTGATTACAATCACCCCCTAAAATAAACAGGTGATCTCGATATTGAATACATTTGTTCGTAATTAAAGGCCAAAAAGAACAATCAGGTTGTGTAGGACCATAGACATTAAAGACAGTTAAAGGTACAGAATTAATTAACAGCTTAGTTAAAACCCATCTGCCATCAGTATCATTTTCTTGTAATATAACTTTACATTTTAATATCTTGTGGCATAAGATGGCAACACCATTTTTTTTTATTGGTAGAAGGTGAGAATAAAACCGTACCCACCCAGCTTCTTTTTAACTTAAGTGATTCGGCTTCTGTAAGATGTGTCTCTTGTAAGAGAACTAAGTCAGGGCTATATGAAGCTAGGTGGGAAAGGATTCTCTGTCGTTTAATAGGATTAATAAAACCTTTTACATTCCAGGAAATAACTTTATATTAAAAACAGCAAAAATTTGATAAAAACAAAGAATACAGTGATAAAAAGGGAAAAAGAAGATGCCAATAAGAAAAATAAAGATATGATGCGAGAAAAGGGGAAGTCCAGAGGGGGAAATGAAAAAGTGCAAAGAAGAAAAATGTAAGATTACACATAGGGAAAAGGAGGGAGTAGGTAAAGAAGGAGGAAATAGAAGTTTGGCCAGTAGATAAAAGGGAAAGAGAAGGAAAAGAGGGGAAGGAAAAAGAAAAAGAAACACAAGAAGAGACAGTACATATCCAAAAAGGATGACTGAGCGTAACACACCTGAGGGGGACATAAAAAGGGACAGTGGGGCAATGGCGACACTCAAGAAGACGAGCCTCCCAAAAGTGGGAGTCCGAACCGCACCAGGATGAAGGAATGTAGTAGGGGAGTCAAATGGGTTAAAGGGGTAAACACCAACCAATCTATATGAAGAAACAAAAAAGACGGTTAAAATCAGGAGAATATATAGGGGAATGTGCAACAAATCAACAAATAATACGAAGAGATAAAAAGCGAATATTAAGAACCTGTGACGTCTAAGAAAAGCAGACATAAAAAGAGGAAGTAAACGACAAGAAGAACCATACTAAAACTATTTAAGAACCATCAAAAGACAAAACTGCAATATAACAGAAAGAGATGAGCATGGAACAATACAGAAAACCTGTAAGGAAAAAGAAAGTTAATAGATCAACCATTAGAAGAAGTGGAAGCATCCATGCCACTGTTAGTTTGAATATGAATGAAGTTCTTAAGTTCTGCAGGGTCTTGAAAGGTCCATGTTCGGTTTTGGTACCTGACGTTGAAGATACACGGATGGAATAGACCATATCGAGCACCAAGAGAACGCAAGGGGCACGAAGGTTCAGAAATTCTTTCCTTCTAGACGCAGTAGCGTTGGAGACATCTTGAGAAAGAAACACCTTCTGACCCAACCAGGAAATTTGACGTTTAGAGCGAGCTGCAGAGAGGACTGAAAGAAGAACCATAAATTTCAAGAAGAGCATGATGACGCCTTGTGGTTTAGCTGAAGCAGAGGAGCGAGGACCGAGTCTGTGAGCCCTTTGGATGCTGAGAGAAGTAGTAGTTGGCATATCCAGAAGTTTCGGGAGGAAGGAGGTGAAGGACGACACAAGCTCATCCCCCTCCAAAGATTCCGGCAAACCATATATGCGTAGGTTGTTCCTCATGTTCCTATTCTCAAAGTCCTCAGTATGTTGTTGAAGGGCACAAACCGATTTTTCCAAAGAAGAGATGCGTTGCGAGTTAACCTGTATCTCCGACCCTTGCTACTCCACAGATGCTACTCTATTATCCATAGAAGACTATTTCTCCTCAAGAAATTGCATCTTACTATTGGTTTCCTCAACAAACGGGTGCAGGGCGCGTATCTCCTCCAAAAGTAGCTCCATAGAAATAGGAGATGGTGTTTTGTCTGGAGATGGAGGATCCTGCTTCAGGCGTTTAGAGGAAGTGGCAGGTGGAGAGGGTTTGTTTGAAGTGGATAGCGTGGAGGAAGAGCGATTAGAGTCAACACCTGCCATTTGGCCTGAAATAGAAGATGAGTCTGATGCTGAGGAAAATGAAGATGTTGCTGCAGAAGCACTTTTCGAAGGAATAAAAACAAACTTCGGCTTGCACAATTTGCCCATAGATGATTAACGTTCAAGTCGCAGAGTGAGCGATGCACCCTTATGTTAAAGACTGGCAGCACAAAATGACCCAAGAAAAGCAAATGAGAATGTTAATAAACAGCAGCTTGGCATATAGAAGAAATTCAATGAAACAAGTGCTCCAGAAGGGCAAGTTCAGGCAAGGTCAGGCGGCTAAAGGAACGCACCCCTGCAGGCAGTGACGGACATCTAGCATAGGTAATGTCAATGAAACATATAATTAAGTTGCAGGCGAGATATGGTCGAAGAGTCCACAATAATAAAAAGATGAGCACACAATAATTAGCAATATTGTAATCCATGGAATTCTCAAAGGAGGAGAAATGAAGGAGCAAAGCATGCCAGTATATGTGGAAGCGGAGGAAACTCTCATCTAAAATGGTGGTCTTCTTGAAGAAATAAGTATTGCAATGCAGGGAAAATTAAAAGCAGACCTCCTTAGCCATATGGTGTGTGATGATAGACCAGTGGAATGTCCACACAGTAACAAACATCAGCATTGGGGCCAGCCTGTGGAAAGCATATTTGTAGAAGTGCTGAAATTCTCACAAGAAAAAGACGCGCGCATCTAAAATGGCAGCCGTCATGAAGAGAGAGGAGCAGCGGTGTAAAAGTCAATAAACGCGACGCGCATGAAATCCAAAAAGATCTCACCAGAGGCAGCGAGCGTTCCAATGCATGATGCGTGCATTTAGTTGTTGAAAACTTGAAGGGAAACGCATCAGCAGCTCCAGAATGCGTCCCGACGCGGCGGAGCAAACCCCCTAGGTGGCCATCTCGTTCGGCGCCCCTGTTGTACGTTTCTTTGACCATGACTCTGTGTAGTTCTAGTTGCCCCCCACTCTTTTCTAATTGAGAAGCATCCAACAGATCACATCAAAATGCATGCAGAAGTTGTAGGGCTTAACCTTTTCAAGGGTGTGGCTTTGCTTCTGTGCCAGTGTGCAATCATGGGCAACCATCAAGAGGAAGAAATCTCATAAAGGGCTTTTGTTGTGTAACTCACTATTAAAGATCGTAGTGGAGAGTGGTGTATAGTGGAAGCACTATATAAAAGACTGTGGGATAGGTTTTTACACTTCTTAAACCATATGTGAAAACTGTAGGCATGAAGTGTGCAGTTTGTTAACCCCATGGCGAGAATCTTGACAAGATGTTTGAATTTTAAAAACTAATATCCAAACTGAGCGCATTAAAGAAAATTCTATCCAGATCACTCGCTGAGCATGGCCTAAACAAGGGAGGTACTCGTTGTGTATATTTGCAGTTCCTTATGTCATTTTTAGCTATGTGTGAGATATAATATTTTATCTTTTTCAAAGTGGTTCATTGCTGAGTTGTGAGTATCTGGCTCACATCACCTTCCTCCGCATGCCATGTGTTGCTCCACCTCACTATAATGGGCATCAAATGCTAAAGGTGTGTGCTTGGTGTTTAGTTTGGGTCAAATCATATGGTGGGCCATGGGTACAAAAGGTAACTTACCCAAATTGTCATAATAGGGGCCCAGTAACCCCATGATTGCCCTAGGACCCTGCATGTAAGTTCTAGAACATCATTTCAAATCTGAGGAATTTCAAAGTCCTTTGAGGATTTTTCCAATGTAGCTGTTGTAACCTGTTTGCTGCTATGCATTCTCTCCATAGTTCCCAGTTCCCTGCAGCTTACCCAGTGCAAGTGTGATATAATGGAATGTTGATGAGTGCCTGGTTGTTATGAATGCCAGTTGGAGAGATTGTGGGCTGAGCAGAAAGGATACTGCTCCTGGTTGGGTATTTACCATCTTGCTTAAAAGCTGTAACTAATCCACATCTCCTACAATAAATCTAAATCGTACAATCTACATGACTGGCTACCTGTCTTCCTACTTACAAGAAGGCATTTTAGTTTACAACACTGGCGATGAGGATGTAGCCAATGCATTAATGAATACCAGCATCATTAAACAAGGACTATAGAAAGCTTAATTCCATGTCTAGGGTTGGACAGGATTGGAGTGGGCACTTACCAGTGCATTGACAAAGGTAAGTGCACTTGTAACCATAGTTTTATGTCCAATTTTGATTTTTTACCTCTTGCCAAGAATTCACAAATGGGATTCTATCAAGTGTACATGCATTTATGATTATGTATTTCTCCACCACAAGTGTCGAGTAATCTGTGCTTTTAAATCCTCCATGGAAATGGGCACCTTGGAAGTTTGGGAACTCCCACAAATTGTTTTATGGGCATTCCCAAACTCCTCACTGAAATCTTCTCACCCTGGAAATGCTCAGAGATTTACTACAGCCATGGGCTGAAGTAATTTCCATTGCTGGATGGGAAGGGGGAACATAAAACCTCCAGTTTTAATGGGGGTGGTGTGGCACGGCTTTGTCTAATGGAAAACATGTTTCGGCTGTGGAGAAAAAGAAAGAAGAACATTGCATTTGCACAGGAGGCAGCTCCCAGGCATACGTCTGGGAATGTTTTTGAATAGGAAACAATTAAAAAAGTCACCTCAGGCAGGTGCCTAAATTTCAGCTCATGATTTTTTGGGGAGCTTTTTTAGGTCAAGATGACCTTTTGAAATCGGTTTGCTCCTTTTCAAGCACACTCGTGCATCCACCTTGCGGGAGCGAGCAGCGGTGCATGTACTAATTGAAAACATATGGCTCTCGTGCTACCGCTGCTCTCTCCCGCAAGGCGGATGCCAGCACAAGCACGAGTGCTTCAAAACAGCTGCTGCTTGTTTGAGTTCCAGCAAGCAGACACAGCACACCTCCCACACTTGGGATCAGGTTACTGCGGCCGCGTCATTAAACACAGCGCGGGCCGCACTTTTTATTTTCATTCTCAATCTCACTCAATCTCTCTCTCTCTTTCTCTTTCACTCACACTCTCTCTCTCGCTCTCTCTCTTTCACTTGCATTCTCTCTCTCACTCTCTCGCTTTCTCTCGCACTCTCTCTTTCGCTCGCACTCGCTCTTTCGCTCGCACTCACTCTCTCTCTCGTTCTCTTTCACTCGCTCACACTCTCTCTCTCTCTCTCTTTCAATGCTCTGCATCGCTGGGTTTCCAGCGATAATCTCACGTTAGGCAGTTAGCGCGAGGATTTGTATCGCTTTTGAGATAAGCGTTGCTAATAGCACGCTATCTCAGCGATAAAAATCCACGCTAGCCGGCGATAATTATCCTAGCGCTAAGTGCGCTTAGCGATAATTATCACCGGTTGTTGCTGATATGCCCCATAGTTTGTCCTTGGTACGCCTGAACACCGCCTGCTCCCCTTTATCTGAACCCACGGCTCAAAGCACAATCGCAGAGAAGCATTGTTTTCAGGGAAAGAGTGTGTCCGAACGCAGGACACAGGAGTAGTAATCCTAACAAATTTTGTGGCAGGCAGTCAGTGAGCTGCCCTCGGCGCTCCCTCAACCCCACATATTAACAGCAGATTACGTGAAAGTGTGACCTGGCGGCAGACGCTTTTACAAATTGAAATAAAGTTTGTTTCTTACATTCTTCCGGACCCCTTCAGCAGCGCTCGAAGGCAGTGATGTCAAGCGTTTCTACGGGCCGGTTTTATGCACCAAGTTGCTCCTGTTTACACCTGTCTCTAGGTTACTGGAAAAGTTGTTGACTGCGAAGTACAGTTTAAAACGAACGGGGTGTCTTTTTATTCTGTGCTGCACACGCTCACACTGGTGTAAATTAAATATCTCTACCAAGGCCTCTTGGTGAGGTATTTGGGCCTGGAATCCTTCTTTCACAAGATGTGTGCATGAGAAAGGGTAATCGTCCTCATAATAACCTCAAAGGGTGGGGCACAGACACATGCCGAGGAGTCTGAATGTATAGTTAAAGGTAATAGTAATATTGCACACATTCATAGGAGAGCTGTGAAGTTTTTTTAATGCAATTCGATTTCTGGGAATAAAATAAAATTGTGATTTTTTGGGGGGCGGGAAGAGGAGGGTGGTCGTGCTTTTTCCGACTGCTATAAACAATACCAGTACTCCAGCACTGGCTGGCCATTTCACTCGCGTGCCTGACCTCGCATAGATTGTTCAGTTTCACTTTATATATCCCCATGGATAAGATCGATGCTAGCTACCTGTAAACATGCCTGTGTTTGGAAAGGAGTAGATGCCCTTGCTGCACGCGCAGGTTCTGGTGGCATCCCTTGACTGAAGAACTCAGCATCCATGAGAACAAGTCTGGTTAAATTCACCTTTGCGTTTCTTAATCCATATTCCTAACATCTCAGGCGGTAGCCATCTTTTTAGAACGATTTTTTGCGATTACTTCTCCAAACTGTTATTAAATTTGTTATTAAATTCTGAGCAGAGCAAAGTGAACTTGAACAGACCATATTCTGAACAAATAAATACATGGCTTTATTTTATTAGTTTTAATCTAGCCCTGGGTGCTGCTCGTTGTCCACTTTTAGACCACTTACATTTTTTTAAATTACACTCTGGTTGTACTAAGAGAGAGGTCACAAAAAGTTTTGGGAGCTGTTTCTGATTTTGCGATGCTCCTTGATTACCAATGGGTTGCTTCACAATAACCTCCAGTCGCAGGGGAGGATCACACAATGGCTTTCCTAATGAATATTAAATAAGAGGGTCGCTCTTTGCAAGTCACTTAGATTGGCATCAAACACATGCATGGTGACCTGCAACAAACAGTAAGCCACCATGCCAGTGTCCTCATTTAGAAATTGGAGTCTTTTTAGGTCGAGCTTGATAGCACAGCTGTCTCTTTGAGA
This sequence comes from Triturus cristatus, assembly GCF_964204655.1. Classification (NCBI taxonomy): domain Eukaryota; kingdom Metazoa; phylum Chordata; class Amphibia; order Caudata; family Salamandridae; genus Triturus; species Triturus cristatus. The sequence continues at coordinate 203,592,142 of NC_140593.1, forward strand.
CCAGCTATAATCGATCTGTGGGCATCAAGTCCATCCTCTTTCTTGACGTTGCTTTTCATTTGTTCATGTCAGTGTCCTTCAAAAATCCCTGCTTGTTAGTGGTCAGTCCTACCTCTTTGTTCCTCCTTTTTCTCTTCTGTTCCTCCCACAGAGCAGGGACTTTGTACTGTTTCATTCTGCTATGTTTCTATATCTGTTCTTTGGGGGACTACTTTTTTTCATCATTTCCTGCTCTGTTACTGTTTGTCTGTGTTTAGCTTCAGCGCCCTAGCTACTTACATTCAAATATAGCATTCTTCCTCCCACCTCCTGTTAATGCCACAGTTGTTACTACTGCCTTTTTTACTGCTGCCTCCCCCACCTTGGCTCGCACTCCGTTGCTTGTATTATTTTAATTAGGCTTTTTGCACTTTCCGATCTCCACCGGCAGTTGGCTTTTTCTAATAGGATATTTACTTGGTTTGGGCTTCCTTTTACGGGGGATTGAGCTTGTTTTTTCGGTATGGCCTTCAAATGGGTTTACATACCATCCCCTCTCTTTCTTGCCTCTTTCATTAGTTCCTCTGTGGGCCTCTTACTCTTCCTTCAGTTCTATTGGCTGCAGTATACTCTTCTTGCATCAACCAATGCTTGTTTGTGTTGTGTATGCTTGTTTTGTTACCTGCGGCTCACTGGCATGCAGCATTATGGCCGCCGCACTCCTTACTTATAGCGTGGCAGACAAACCATTTCTTTATTGCAAATAAAAGTTTCTAAAGCAGCAGCATGCCAGCTTGTTCATGCGGCTGCCAGCTTTCTCCTAGGATCAAGCTACCTCCTTCCCCTCAGGAAACAAGCATTGGCATAGCCAATAGGTCTCGGCTTTGTGACCTTTTAAGTGTTTAGCTAGAGCTATTGGCTATGCCAATGTGTTAAAGTTATGTTGTAGAAAAGTGTGGCTGCTGTCTAGTATATTGAAAAATTGTAATAAATTAAAAAAGGTGGATGCCAGCACAAGAACGAGTGCTTCAAAACAGCTGCTGCTTGTTGACTTCCAGCAGGCAGACACAGCACACCTCCCCCACTTGGGATCAGGTTACTGTGGCCGCGTCATTAAACACGTTGCGGCCTCGCTTTTGTTTTTCATTCCCCACCTCACTCTCTCTCTCTCTCTTTTGCTTGCATGCACTCTCTCGCTCTCTCTCATTCACTTGCACTCTTTCTCTTTCTCTCTCTCTCTCACTTTCACTTGCACTCTCTCTCTCTTTCGCTCGCTCGCACTCTCGCTCTCTTTTGCTTGCATGCACTCTCTCGCTCTCTCTCTTTCGCTCTCACTCTCTCCCTTGCTCTCTCTCTCTCTTTCACTTGCACTCTCTCTCTTTCGCTTGCACTCTCTCTCTCTCTCTCTCTCGCTCTCTCTCTTTCGCTCGCACTCTCTCTCTCTCTCTCTCTTTCAAGGCGGTCCTGTGCTGCATGAACGCTCTACTGAAGCTAGTTGCTGCATCTTGCATGCACGAGAGTCTCCAGGTGCAAGATTGCAATGAAGGGACACGGTCTCTCCAGCAGTCTCATACTTTTTGTCGCTACCATGGGTGTTCCTTGTCCTCTGTCAACTTGCACTGTGAGCTGTCGTATCTATTAACAGCATCACTGATGAAGGGGGCATTTAAGCGCAATAAACTAATACAAATGCGCAACCCCTTCTTATCCAGAGAACCTGCAACTCCTCGTTGGTCGATGCTCTAACCACCACTTACAGGATGTTCCAGATGTACTTAGGATTTATCAGCTTGAGCTTCTTTTCACTGCGTAATTCTACCACCTCCTCATTCTCTTTCTTTTTCATTGTTTACGTGTGGCTACTATTGGACTATTCCATGCAATCCAGCCCTACTAGCTACTTCATTAGTGTCTAAAGCCCCAACGATCGGAGGCACTGTACATACCACGACACTAGATGTGACTTGTTTACAAAGTCATGATTTAGGTCCAAAAATGTAGCATAGAGCTGCCCCCTGAACTTGTATTGGGCACCCTTGGTCTGCTAGTTCACAAATGATGAACAGAATGCAGGGTTTTATCTCTGGCACTAGAGTAGGTGTTTGTATATTCCGTGGTGAGTCTTGTATAAGGAGTATGTTGTGCAGAACATTGTGAATGAGCCCTTCCTGCTCACTTGTGGCACACAGGTCCATCATTGGTGTGTTTGAGAGCTTCCACTCATACATGTTTTACCACACTTTGCTGCTTCCTGTGAAATTGTGCAACTCCTAACTTGCTCAAACTTACTCCAAGGTTTGTTTAATCCAGATGTAGTCCACAGTGCCAGTGCTTTTAATTGTGATAAATGTAGAAATCTACACTTGTAGAAGTGCACCAGAGGAACCAACACATTTTTTTTATTTATTAAAATTTTTCAATATGCTAGACAGCAGCCACACTGTTCTACAACATAACTTTAACACATTGGCATAGCCAATAGCTCTAGCTAAACAATTAAAAGATCCCAAAGGTGAGACCTATTGGCTATGCCAATGCTTGTTTCAATAGGTCCCAGTGTGCATCCTAAGGTTTCTAATCTGTATTAACAATGGGTCTAATTTTCTATCCAAAACCATTTGAGATACTTCTGAAATTTAATCTATAGAGATTTGTAAAATAAAAGAAATCAGACGCCTGAAATCGCTTCTAAAAAGTTACTCTTTCATAAAAGGACTCTTTGATAATTTCAGATTTTCAAGTTTTCAATAGCAAATGACTTCAGGATGACTTTTTGTCATAATATTATGAGGTGTTACTGAACGAAATATTTGTCATCTCCAAGTCCTTCAATGCTATTTCTAAGCAGCTTGAGCAACTATTGTGCAAGCTCCGCTCTGCTTCAAATATCACCCCAAGATAGAGCTTTATCTTGAAACATCGGGTGCTAGTCGGGCTTCATTTAGAAACGAAAAGCAACTGCAGTCCAGTCATAGTCCAGAGTACCCATCATATTTAGGGGTATATTCACAAGAGTAGCATAAGGCAACTTTCAATATCGCAGCCCATCGCGGGAAAATAACCCCGTGACACCGTGGGATTCACAACAAGGCAGTCGCATGCGATAGTCTGCAGAAACCACAAACAATGTCTGCGATAAAACCAGCTTGATGGAGATAAAAACACAAACCACAACACCAAAAATTTGCGCTGGGCCAAAAGCGCGATGAGGAAATCAGCAATAAGCAGCGCCAGGCCTGCAACATACACCTGGCAGGTAGGAAAAATCTCCATAAAAGCAGAAAAAACACCCAAACTGACCTACACCCAAGCACCACGGAGGCAGCCAGGGCAGGCGCAGAGGACGAGCACAACTCCACAAGCACCCCGGACGACCAGCCTGGGACCTCAGGGACAGGGAAGGGCAAGGACAAGAAGACGAGGAAGACAAAGTTCAGTCCGCAGGCGAACAGGGTCAGTCACGGAGATGATGGAATAAAATCAACAACTCTTCGTCACCTCCAACGTGTCACTGGACACGAAAACTGCAATATGGCGGGACATCGTCGACAAGGTGAATGCCATCAGAGAGCACAAGGTCAAGAGGCAATGGAATGACATCAAGTGGAAGACTAAGGAGAAACTCTCCGCCAACCAGAAGGCAGCAATGCAGACTGGAGGTTGGGGCCCGGCGCCACAGCTCGAGCTGGATGACATGGAGGAGCAGGTGTCGACAGTCATCAGTGTGGAGACTGTGGCCGGAGTCGGGGGACCAGACACTGCTCGACAGGACACAACACAACCGCAACAGGGTGAGTGACTACCAGGTACTGGGGGGACGGGTGGAGATGGGCACAATGGCACACATGCACAATCAAGCAGAGAACAGTGCGCACCCACAATGACTCTGGGTCATCGCCCAGATCTACAGACTGTCACAATGTACAATGCCATGCCATCTGAATGTCAACCTGCACCATGTGTCTACACACATGTGGACACATTGTAATACACCATCTCCCCTTCACATCGCAGGGGCACCGTCAACACCTCCTGCAGAGCAGTCCCAGCCACTCTTCACAGATGACGAGGAGGACAACGCCAGCATCGACACCCAAACCATCCAAGACATCATTGACCTCATCTGCTACTCACCTCCAGGCTCAGGGCAGCCGAGCTACATCGATGAGACCCCACCCACCAATCAAACCACCCATCAGGAGGCACCCACAGCCCTGGCACCCTCCCAAGATCTCCAGGAACAACACATGGCCTTCCAAAGCCGTGTGATGGAGTGCCAGATGGAGATGGCTGAGTAGGTGCGGGTGGGCTTCGGCATCATGGCTGCCAAACTGGACACCATCCTTGTGTGTCTATGTCCGGCCCATGGTCTCCAACGAGCCCTGACTTACATCACTGGAGTCATGATGCGGAGAGAAGAACAGCTGTCCGCTCAGAGTGAGCTGACACACATTCGGAGGCTCATGGAGGACATTGTGCGGATGGAGGCGGAAAGGATGGCTGCCACCGCTGCACATCATCGAAATGTAACTGGAATCTATCAGGTCCTACAGACCTCCACCATGGCATTGCCGCCACAAGGCGTGGCGCTGATGAGTGCTGCTGCCCCCACACCATCCACATTCCTGCCCCCTGGTGTGTCAGTGCCACCCAGTGTGACAGCCGGATCCACTCAGGCCCCTGATGTGTCAGTGGCACACAGTGCGGCCGCCGGATCCTCTCAGGCCCCTGATGTGTCAGTGTCACACAGTGCAGCAGCCGGATCCACTCAGGCCCCTGATGTGTCAGTGCCTCACAGTGCGGCAGCCGGATCCACTCAGGCCCCTGATGTGTCAGTGGCACACAGTGCGGCAGCCGGTTCTGCAACACCTGCATGTGGGGCAGGGCACACACCAGGGGATGAGGACGTGGATGGGACTGTGGTCAGAAGGACCAAGCACTAGCATTCATTTTCGCAACTTAGCCTGTTTCTGCTTGGTCCCGCACATAGACTCATGAACTTCCACTGACCCATGATACTCTCCGATGCACTCACCTTGGACAGCGACATGGACTGCCACTTCCAGATTGATGACCAATGACACGGCGACCAGGCTGCGGACTGTGCCCTTCCCTTCAGCAGGACTTGTCATCCCCGGATGGACTCTGGCTGGCCCTCCATGGGCCCATATTGTGTAGTGTGCTGGCCATTGCCCTGAACCACTCCAGTTGCATAACTGAATTAGATGTGCTATAAACATCCATTGATGCACTGCTGTGTCATGTCTTTCATCAGTCATGTATGCATGTGTGGATAAATGTAAGGGCAGTGATTTCCCTTGCATCAATGATGCTCATCCTGTGGGATGCCAGTCAGAGGGTGCTACGTTGCATATTGTGTACCGAGTCCTGTGGACACTACAACAGGGACACACACATCACTCACTTCCTTGTCCGGACATGAACTGAACCACGCCCTGAGCCCACATGTCATTTTGGCAAGCCCTGCGCTGGTTTGGTGTACGGCAGGTCAGACCACTCCGCTTACGCTCAGAGGGGGGGCCCTCATTGTTCCCCGTCGCAGGCGAACTCACTGGTGGTGTGCAGGTCACTGGTCTAGTTGTCAGCATGTCACAGACACTCCCTGAGGGAGGTTTGCACGCACACCAGACCCATCCGGCACAGGCATCACAGGCCATGTGACTCCGCCAACATAAGGGGCGAATGATGTCGCATTCTCCTCTGCCCGTGGAGACTGGATGACGGGCGCCATGGTTCCCAATCATGAAGGGCACAGGAGTTTTGTTGCGCACACGGTTAGTGGGAAACCAGGCCTGCATACTGCACTGGCCGACCACCACGTGGCGCTGACTAGGGTTGCACAGGGTTATTGGCAACCCAGGCCTGCGTATGGCACAGGCCGACCACAATGTGGCACTGACTGGGGTTGAACAGGGTTAGTCGGACCCGGCGCATTGCAGCAGGCACAGGCACCACGCAATGGGATGGTGACTTTTGCTGCACTGAGTCAGTGGCACCTTAAGTTGCTGAGCGGGTGGGCACCCTGTGATGATGCCCCGTCCCGGCGGTCCGGGCAACTCAGGTTTTGTGTGCCCTGCTGGACCACAGTGTAGGCCAGAGCAAGCAGGCAGCACAGGCCTACCGCCACGTGGCCTCGCTTCCGGGTCACAGACTTAGTGGCACCCATTGGGCTGATAGGGTGTGCAAAAGACACACAATTGATGTACGTAATGCTGAACAAATCAAAACTGAGCGAATGTGCAGCCTGCAATGTTTCTGGGTGCACTGGTATGTCCTCTGCCATGGAGTATTCAAGACACAGCACCAAACATGAGAACTGTTGGCCTGCGGAGCGTGGTTTCATGGTGTGGAGGGTCCCATGTCCGCGGGTCCCGGGCTTTTGGCTTGTGGTGGCACGTGGTGGGACATCCAGCCTACACGCCGGTGGCGGAAGGTGAGCAGTGAGGCCTGGGTGAGCATGGGCGGGCATGCTCTGTGGGCAGCGGGTGCCTTTGCGATGCCTCTGCCTGGGTGTGCATGAGTGGGTAGGCGATGTTATCTTGTGCAAGTGTGTGTACTGTGCCAGTCATTTATCTGGACTCTGTTTCAGATGAAGGCTCTGAATCAGATGTGTGTCCTGGTGTACTGCTATACATTCCGGCACGTGGTTGGAGACACAGGTGGCAGCAGGTGAGCAGTGTGGCCTGGGTGCGCAGGGGCAGCTCTCTCTCTCTTTCTCTCTCTCTCCCTCTATTCTTCTCTCTCTCTCTCTCTTTCTATTTTTCTCTCTCTCTCTCTCTCTCTCTCTCTCTCACTCCCTCTCTTGTTCTCTCTCTCTCTCTCTCTCCCTCTCTTCTTCTCTCTTTCTTTCCCTCTCTACTTCTCTCTCTCTCTCCATCTCTTCTTCTCTCTCTCTCTCTCTCTCTCCCTCTCTTCTCTCTCTCTCCCTCTCCCTCTCGTCTTCTCTCTCTCTCTCCCTCTCTTCTCTCTCTCTCTCCCTCTCTTCTCCTCTCTCTCCCTCTCTCCTTTGCTCTTTCTCTGTCCTTTGATGTGCGCAGGACACACCTTCTCATCACACAGGCTGTGACCTACGGACTGTCCCACGGGGAGCCGCCATGTGTCTTCATTTAATTTCGGTGTTCATTTCAATAAAAGTTATTTGTTATGCGACATCATGCAAAATATTTTGCACATGTTTTTGTGTAGCTGATGTGGCATGTCTTTGTTGGGGGGGGCCAGGAAGGGGTAGTCCGTGGGGTGGTGTTGGTGGTTTTTATGGCCCTCTTGGGTGTCCGGGCCGCATGATGTGTGGCTCCATGGCATCTGTTGCCCTTCTGATGTGGCCCTGGGCTGGTCTCCCTTTTGTGGTGCTGGCTGCCGTCCGACTTAGCACCAGGTCAGAGCAGGTGTAGATGTCCTGGTGCTAACGCGCCTTATTGCTGTTTTTTTGTTCTTATCGCCGATCGGGCTGGTCGTTGAGAATGTTTAGGTGTGGTGTTGTCGCGGCTTTTGGCACGGGAACGCCTACTCTGCATCTCATTAGCATTAGTTGCGGGGATCCTCTGTGGCGATGTTTTTTTGCTGCTATCGTGGGTAAACTGGTGCTGTGGGCTGTTTGCACCAGCTTGTGAATGGGGAGGTAAATTTATCATGACTTTGGCTGCGATAAACTGCCGTTAATTCGGCGATAGCTCCTTGTGAATATGGCCCTTAATTTTTCCTGATAATCTCTCAGCTGTGATGTCCTCTCAAGCATCATTAAAGGCAAACCTAAAAATAAAAGTGATATATGGGTATCGATCTGAACTAAATCAAAATTGCTGTAGCGTTCAAAATCTGTTGCAATGAAGCTGGTTTCATTGCAGAGCGTTCGAATTTAGCTCTGCATATCTGCATTTATCACTTCTTAAAAATGGCTACAAGTATTAATGAGGAATGTTTTATTGTTTTTGTAGGACTGAAAATGAACAAGGGGACAAGTACGTCATCGCGATCGTCATCGCTGTCCACGATACGCCCTCCAGAGGTCATCCAGTTAAAAGACATTGTCTGCTACTTGTCGCTTCTTGAACGAGGGAGGCCGGAGGACAAACTGGAATGTATGCAGACCTGTTTAATATCGGCATTACAAGTTTGTCGAAGTTAGACGTCTAATTCGTGTTTGTGAACATCTTTGTCAATCAATCCTGAAATTAATAATAGTGCGGGAGAAGGAGAATGGCAGAGCGGGAAAATGTCTGTGATATCAAATTGTTTCCAAAATTCTAAAAATATTTGGCATCATCGGCACTGCTGTTTCAGACCTGAGTCTGTAACCCTGATGTAAACTGTCAGCCATATATAGCTGTAAGGTCCCTCTAACCTGAGTTTTATGCGTGTTGTGTAAACCTCTAACATCTGCATGCATCTGCTATTTACGGCCCATGATTGTGAGCTCTGTGTAACATGTCCTTTTTCTACTCTGCCTCTTCCAAGTAGATTATCAGTGACAACATTTGATTTACAATGTATTTGTAAAGGGCTGGATGAACAAATGAAAGGAAGAGGACTGCAGAACTGAATAAAAAAAGTTAAATTCGTGAGAAACAAGCATTGGCAAAGCTAATAGGTAGCACATTTGGACCAAGAAGGAAAAAAGTGCAATGGTGTGACTGCTGTTGCCAGTCGTGTCATTCTATAGGCACGCATAGGCCTCACCACACATGTGCATTCCTGCAGAATTACACAGGCTCCAATTCCCTTTTTGTATTTACTGTTCCAATATTACAGATACTCCCAGGATCAATAAATAAAAACAAAGGGAATATTTACAAGGGGATTGCTTCACTGGAACTTCACTATTATTTATTGACAATGCTCTGCTCCATATTTGCAAAGCATTAAGCCACTTTGAGTGGCTTAACGCAGCTTTATATGTATGATACCCTTTCAAGCAGAATCTGCGTAAAAGGGGCATGCAATGGGTGTTGCTGTGGGCATGCCACCGTAACACCCATTGCTTTTTGATGTGCCCCAGATTTACAAGGATGTTTAAATCTGAGGCAGCGCCAAAACCTAATGCCATTCAATAGCAGATGTTAGATTGGTTCAACGAGGACACATACTTTAATTTCACCTTGTTTTTTCTCTTTCTATGTGTTTTGCATTCTGCAGCACACATAGAAAGAGGAAAACGCCTTTAAAGATTGTCCATGTGAAGGAAGGTGTCCCTTCCTACATATAAACAATTATTCCCAGCAACAGAGACACCCTGGCGCCATAGTGCAAAGGTGCCTGCATTGCAGGGAATCATCCCAGCAATGCAGGCACCCTTGCACTATGGCACCAGGGTGTCTGTGTTAGCGCTAAGCAGCTATTTTTAGCACCAGCCCAATGAAAAACACAAGAGTGCACCGTATTCTTGTAAATACCGCATGTACCTGCATTTTTTTAAATGACGCAGCATGACACAGCTAAACAGCTTGCAACGCCACACTGTGCTGCACCAATTCTTTGTAAACATACACAAAAATGTTTATAAAAGTAAAAATGGACTGTGGGTGGCAACCTAGGAATGGCTTGGGGAATGAGTGTGATAAGGGAAAAAGCAGCACACAATGGAGAAAATAACATGGACCACTGGGGAGAGCATATGAGAGAGGGAGAAAGCAGCACGCAAGGAAGGGATCAACTTGGGTAGGTGATGAGTAGCACATGGAATGCTTAACCAAAAAGAAAATAGTAGTTCTGTAAAAGTGAATAATAGTAGGATATATGTGAGCCATTCAAGAGTCTGGTAAAAATGTTGTGCACCGGGGGAGGACAAAAAACAAGAGAGGAAGACAAACCAATGACCAAAAAGCAAGCAAAGAAGAATGACAGCAAACCCAGCCAATGGAAAGCAATTTGCGACTCCATATGCACTGAAAGCTTACAGTAGGTCTTTTTCAACCAGACAGCAAGACCTAAAAGTGATACAACATGTAAAATTACACACCTAGATTTTTATGAAAAATGCCACTATGCAAGCCTTTCGAAGCACTTTTTAGTGAACTTGTGCTTAACATACTTTTTGGCATACAATAAAATAATTAAACTGATTTATGAGTGCACTTTCAGAACCTCTGGCCCTATAACTAATTAAGGTTAAAAGATATGCTTTAAAGTACACCATTTGGATAACATTTTCCAAACTTTTTTTCAGGGGTGAAAAACTTCATCTAACACTTTCAAAGAAACTTGTCTTAGTGTGAAATGCACCCTTGCTTTCAAAAAGTACATAACGAGGAAGCATTTTTTGCTAAAACAAATTGATCAAACTTCTGGAGCAGCATTTTACATAATAATGTGTAATGTCTACCAATTTTGGGGCATTTCACATAATTTGCACAAAGAAAAATGTGCACGTTTTTCCGAGCTTATTTGAGAGCCATTATTTACTATGGTGATCCATTTAGAGCCTTTCACTCCTATAGCACAAAAACCTGCCTGTGCAATTGTCCAATTTAGGAAAGAGCGGAACAGGTACATCTTTAAAGAACATTCATCATCATACAGTAACTGACCACAAACCAGCTACCCCTACTATCACACGTTAAAGTGTCTTTGCCTTTGACCCTCTACTGCCTTTTTGCTCGGTTCATGCTATATAAACACCACGTACATGCATATATACAACACTTTTTCCAGGATATCAGGACATATGGCTCCTTGAGGATGTCAGTAAAGTTCTTCCTAAAATTGAGATTTCTGCTAAAAAAAAAACTTACACCCTGAAAAGCTGGTTATGTGAGTTCTGGAGTACATACTGTTCATAACCATAGCACTGTAGTGGGACAGATGATCTCTCTGAATATTAGGATTCTGTCATCCTACCACCAAAGGTTCACTCTTGAGAAGCTGATTAGGCCAAAATATATCTGTATCACACAAGGTCCTATGTGCCATGGCATCTGCTTATATGACTTGATTCCAGAGTCATCTTCATTTTAGAAACCTATAGCTGGAATGATGATTTCTGATCCTGTTAGTCTTTTCATATCCTGAACTAAGGAATGCATATTCTTTAAGGGATTTGCCAGTGACTGTCATTCATCTGTAATTACATCGCAGGTTTGCTCACATCAATCAGTTTGTATGGATCTCATTGCGTTCAAAATCACCATTACCTCAAAACATGAGCTTGCTTGTGCTTAGTCCTTATTGTCTCACTTGCTGTTTATTTGTTGTCCTCTTCCTTCAGTTTGTGTGGTCTTATCACTACCTCAGGGATTCTTCAAGGCACACATTTTTCAGCATGTAGCTACAGTAGTATTATAAAAAAAAAATTTAAGACCAAGGTTATATTGTATTCTTCAAAGACTAATTACATTCTTAGTTTTTACTGCAGTATCATTCCTAACTCCATTCTAGTTTTTAGAATATTAATTTCCAGATTGACATCTGCTTCACCTTGCTGTTTCAGTTTTGATACATAGCTTTGGAAGAATATCAATTGACAGAATGTGTGTTAGATAGCTAGTTATTTTAAAATATATTTTTTTAAAACACAAGGTCCCAAATATTTTTTTTCAATATGAATACTGTTATCATTAACATCCATGTCACTATTATGAAAAAAGAAATACTGTAAGATATACTTTTTTTTAAAATCAATATCTAAGGATTGAAAGATGGTAAATGCTAAAATTAGGATTCAGTCTAAGTGAACTGTTCCAGCGAAAAAACCTTCCTCTTCCTCCTTCATGAAGAGGATGGTAAAGAAATAACCAGGCAACTTGATCAAATGCTCTGCATGCAGTGAGAAAAGCAACGTTTAAAGGAGAGGATTTATCTTCTGCACATGTAACCATTTTCATAAGGGCTGCTGTGAGTTCTGGGAATTAACTCAGACCACTTGGTAGAAACTGTTGATGATAGAAGAGGAGTTAAATATCTGACTGATATTTTAGAATTCTTTTTTTGATATTGGAGTTCAATAAACAAATCAGGAAATATGAACTACTTACTGATGAATGTTTATCTTTCATCAAATAGATACAAATATTGGTAAGTGACCAAAATGACAGAATGTTTGGTCTCAGTATGACTGTATGAACAACCTCCAGAAGGAAGAGGGAGAGATCAGTCGAGAAGGTCTAGGAACATTTGCTGCCCTAACTATCAATGTTACCATCTCTGATTCGTGCATATACCCAAGTGTCTTCACTAGTGTGGAACACAGATACTCATCAATCTTCTTCTCATTATTGACTCTGCTTCCATCATGTAGTTCAGCAGAACACTCAAATGCACGTCTTAGAAATGTGCCTAATTTTTTACCAGCTAGTTCTATCATCTTGTTGATGTGTTCTTGTTGATCTGTTCCTGTACTTGGGTGGAGACTGCTGTTTTTGTCTTATCAATCATAGTGAGTGAAAGGTCAGAACATGTCCGAAATATCTGGGTCCATGGAATTTCTTTCAGAAGGGCAGAATCTGTCCTCTTTTGAGCATATCCATAAAACTTCCTTGCCTGAGTGAGATGTGTAAGACGGAATGAGTGCATCTCCTCCAAGAGATTTAATGACGAATGTAGGTAAATGGCTGTCTTTATGGAAAGATGCCATGACAGATAAATTTTGCTATTTTTATTCCACCACGTGACCTGAGACGTTTTCACAAACTACACACTCTTCTTTTTCTATCCATCATGTGACCCGTGATGCACATGCATGTTTTTATCAAAGTGATTCCCGTTATATTTACATTATTGATACCTTCAGAGAACATTGCACCTTCTTACCATTTACATTTACTCCAGTTATGGCCGCATTCTAATCATATTAGTCATGTCACCTTTTATCGCGTCACCACGTGACGCTTATACAAACCTTTCTTCCTTTCTTTATAATCATGTGACCTGTGTAACATACACACATTACAAACCAAGCGACTTTCACTTTATTTTTATTTCCACGCTCAGTGTTATTCATCTTTAACCACAAAAGTCACATGATGTTTCACCACAATTTAAATACTTTACCGTTCACTTACGCACGTATTACCCGGAAGTAGACCATGTTCGAGTTTTGCACGAGACTCTTCAAAATCTTTAGGTAAGACCTGACGCGGCTTGACCATCTTTGCTATTCATCTGAACAGATCATTCAGGTTCTTACACCTCTTCATTATTCTTTCAGAATTCTTCTTTAACATGCGTATACCGACATCGCATTGAGCAAAGTAAGCGGTTCCAAAGCATCCGTTTTTTTCACTTTTGGGTGTATTTTTACGCTATAGTTTTTCACGGTTCTCATGAACTGCATTTTCAGGGGCTTGACTCTTTCTGGTGACCACCATTCTTATTTTTGTTAATTGTAAAACGGAGTTAGAAGCTCCATCACCAACATCAAAAAATCACATTGCATGTTTTATTTGGATGCACATTTATTTGTAGTTTACATTGCTAATCTTCATTACGAATTGTGCCTTGACTGATATAAATACTTCTTTAACATTTACAGATATACATCCCCTGAGGAAGGGCTACGGCCCGAAATGCATTGGGCCACTGTACAGTGAATGGAATTTGTGTTCAATCACATATCTGGATTACTCATATATAATTTGATTACGTTTTTGTAAACATGGATTTAATTCATTGACAAACAAAAGTCAGAATGATGAAAGAATTGAATTAATTCAGACTATATTTAATAATAAATTCACAGAAGAACTTTATTGTACGTGCTTACATCATTTTCGTGTGCTATTGAGGGACGCCCCTTCACGAAGGATAGCGCTATTGATTCCTTCTTCTTGGAGTACATCCATCAGGAAGCCTTTGAAGTAGCAGACGGTTCTTTTTTGTCTATTTTCTTGACCTTGATGAATGATGATCGAAAGAAGGAGGTGAGGATGACAAAGTGGTTCATGAAGTTAATGGGTATGTTGGGCTTGCAATGGATTTTGATGAAGCTGACAGGATGAGGTTGACCATACTGATTTTGTGTAAGCTTGTTTAGTGTTGTGCTGTTTGATGTCCAGATTGTTGAGTGTGCTGAGGGATTTATTCTATTTTTTATGTTGTACAACTTGGGTATACTGAAGTACCAAGGAATGAAGAGTGGATATGCTAAATAGAGGAGGTGATCTGAGATTTCTTCTTCAAAGTTCTTATTGGTTGAGGAGGTTCTGTAGATCAAATTGAAGGAGGCTGAGTGAGAAGATGAGAAAGGAGAGTCTAGGACAACGTTTGGACGACTGACTAGTTCCACCTGTCTAGTGTTTGTGGTCTATGTGGCAGATACTGAAAGCCAGTGGGAAAAGGGCATCAATGCTGTGTGTGGAGAAGGGTGTGAATCATTTTTCCATAATGAAGAAAGCATCAAGCTTTTTCTGTATATTGATAGCAACTGTGTCAGGGGTTTGGGTGATTTTAAGCTATTTGTTAACTAATACATGTTGAGGGGTTGATGATATGTGTGTTCTTTTGAACAGTATGGTGCCGATCACGATCCGGTAAAAAATTCCCCCGTGCGACTCGTATCGGGTCTTTTTACCGTACGAATCGTCCAAGTGCCGTACGAACTGGCAATCACGATTCGCATGGTAAAAAGTCCATACGACCCGCACCGGGAATCAATCCCCACACGTCCTCGGGACGGAAAATGTGTCCGACACGTCCTCGGACGATTTACCTTACAAACGTAAAAATCCAAGTCCGACCGAGGAATCACGATCCATCCCGTGCGTCCGAGCCTACAACCGTATGGAAAAAACACCGTCCGCACCGAACACCAATAGCAACCATGGAGACATGTGCCCGCATACGCGCCCAACACTCCCCCCAGCCCCCGTACGTCCGACACGTACCCCCCGTATATGTATACCCCCACCCGTCCATGTACACCCCAGTACGTTCCAGTCGTACCCCCACCCCAGTACGTGTCGTACCACCGTCTATGTACACCCCCCCACCCCTGTACGTGTCGTACCACCGTCTATGTACACCCCCCCACCCCTGTACGTGTCGTACCACCGTCTATGAACACCCCAGTACGTTCCAGTCGTACCCCCACCCCAGTACGTGTCGTACCACCGTCAATGTACACCCCCCACCCCTGTACGTGTCGTACCACCGTCTATGTACACCCCCCCACCCCTGTACGTGTCGTACCACCGCCCATGTACACCCCAGTACGTTCCAGTCGTACCCCCACCCCAGTACGTGTCGTACCACCGTCAATGTACACCCCCCACCCCTGTACGTGTCGTACCACCGTCTATGTACACCCCCCCACCCCTGTACGTGTCGAACCACTGCCCATGTACACCCCAGTACGTTCCAGTCGTACCCCCACCCCAGTACGTGTCGTACCACCGTCAATGTACACCCCCCACCCCTGTACGTGTCGTACCACCGTCTATGTACACCCCCCCACCCCTGTACGTGTCGAACCACCGCCCATGTACACCCCAGTACGTTCCAGTCGTACCCCCACCCCAGTACGTGTCGTACCACCGTCTATGTACACCCCCCACCCCTGTACGTGTCGTACCACCGTCTATGTACACCCCCCCACCCCTGTACGTGTCGTACCACCGCCCATGTACACCCCAGTACGTTCCAGTCGTACCCCCACCCCAGTACGTGTCGTACCACCGTCTATGTACACCCCCCCACCCCTGTACATGTCGTACCACCGTCTATGTACACCCCCCCACCCCTGTACGTGTCGTACCACCGTCTATGTACACCCCCCCACCCCTGTACGTGTCGTACCACCGTCTATGAACACCCCAGTACGTTCCAGTCGTACCCCCACCCCAGTACGTGTCATACCACCGTCAATGTACACCCCCCACCCCTGTACGTGTCGTACCACCATCTATGAACACCCCAGTACGTTCCAGTCGTACCCCCACCCCAGTACGTGTCGTACCACCGTCAATGTACACCCCCCACCCCTGTACGTGTCGTACCACCGTCTATGTACACCCCCCCACCCCTGTACGTGTCGTACCACCGCCCATGTACACCCCAGTACGTTCCAGTCGTACCCCCACCCCAGTACGTGTCGTACCACCGTCTATGAACACCCCAGTACGTTCCAGTCGTACCCCCACCCCAGTACGTGTCGTACCACCGTCTATGAACACCCCAGTACGTTCCAGTCGTACCCCCACCCCAGTACGTTCCTGGCGCACCCCCAACACAACCTTCTAAGTACGGAGCGCACCCCATGCCCCAACATCACAACCGCATGTACGAGTCGTACAAAGCCACACACAAGGACCAAATCGTACAACCAAATGGCCCATGTACACACCGTACACACGCTCAAAACGCACGTACACAACAAGGACAAAACAAAACAACTCAACAATACACCATTCGCAAGGCACACAGCCACTAAACATGGCCAACAACCACTAAAATAACACAATCACTGACCTGCAACTGTCAAAAACAAACAGAGGCCCAATACACCACCACTCCTTATAACACACCCACCCAAAATTCAAACACTGCCACACCCACCCATGGACCAATAAAAAGGGCCCACACACACAAACCATGAGCCTTTGCAACAGACCCACTGCTGCCAGACACCACAGAACCAGACTACAAGCGACACCACATCTTACACTTGCACACCTTCACACGACCACCCTCACAAACACCCTCTCATCACATTCACACACACACACAACCATCCACACCCCCCCCCAACATCCACACACCCCCCACACCCACACCATCCCCACCCACACCCCTCACCATGCCCACTACCAAGAATCCAAAGTTCAGTCACCGAGAGTTGGAGGTCCTTGTTGATCAAATCCTCAGAGTCGAGCCACAGATCTTTGGAACATTGGTCAGAAGCACCAGCCAGGCAGCCAAAACAGCCATGTGGCAGACCATCGTCGATGCTGTGAATGCTGTTGCGGACACCAGGAGGACCAAGCAGGATTGCCAGAACAGGTGGTACGATCTGCGGAGGAGGGTCAGAGCCAAGAGACAGGAGGAACACGACCAGGCCAACGCCACCGGAGGAGGGCCCTCCCGCAGACCCGTACAGTACCATCCCTGGGAGGAGAGGGTGATGGCCATACTGCCGGTGGAGGCAGTTGAAGGAGTAGAAGGACTCCGAGACCCGGGTGAGTACACAAACAACGCACCTCACATGGGGGGAACTGCAACCACAACCAAAATTAATAACAGGCACGCAAACACCACAAGCCATCGCATTACTCAACCACACTCCATGAGCAGGCACATGCCACTGCTGCCACCATGCCCCATGCACCCAGCTGGACAATGTCAAGTCACAGGCCACAGAAGACAACAACACATGACACGGTAACCCGGATGGCGGGAGGCTGGGCACCAAGAATCACATAGTGCGACTCCAAAGCAGACAACAATGCCCTCTGCCCATATGGCCTAGGTCACAGCCAGACAAACACTGTGTCCCAACACAGGAATGACTTGCCAGCAAATGGCGGATGCCTTGCATCAACACATGGGGGTGAAGGCACTGTTTTGCACATGCCAGCAGCTAATGAACAGCCAACAGTGTGAAAGAGTGGCAGCACACACCACCACAGCAGCAGCGCACAGACACACAGCAGACAAAATGGGTGCCTGGAGATCAGAAACAAACTCACATCAACAGGCCAAGGGCCACTCAAAGATCTGCTAACAGTGTGTGCCCAGGAAGCTGGGCCAAGGTGACAGAGGGTGACACACGGAGGGAGGGAGAGGGGGACACAGAGGGAGGGAGAGGGGGACAGAGAGGGAGGGAGACACAGGAAGATGGACAGAGGGAGGAGGCTGACACACAGAGGGAGGGAGAGGGGGACAGAGAGGGAGGGAGAGGGGGACACAGAGGGAGGGAGAGGGGGACACAGAGGGAGGGAGAGGGGGACAGAGAGGGAGGGAGAGGGGGACAGAGAAGGAGGGAGACACAGGGAGAGCAAATCAGTCCTTTGGTGTGTGGGAATGTCTGCTCGTCAGCAGGTGGACTGCGTGCATGTAGACAAGGGTGCCCAGTGCCAGAACCCCCCCTCTTCATCATGGCAAAACGCAGGGCCATGTCACAACCTGTACACGAGCACAAGGACAGCCACCTGCATCATATGAGTGTGTGGATCCACTCCATGTGCACATGTACAGTGCTACAAGGAAGGCGCAAACGCATAGCTCGGCACACATGCACACTCCACTGCTGACTGCAGTCACACTTGACGCAGCAAGTAAGACTGTGCCACACATAGTTAAAGGGGCCAAATTGGTGCCCAAGGGACACACACATGCACAAGTGCACTGTGAGTGGAATGCAAGACAGATCCTAATTCCAAGAGGAAATGTGCCAACTTTGTAACGGATGCAACATGGATGTTGCATGGATCCAAAGTAACATTGTCTCTCTCACACACAGGTCAACGTCGTGCTGCACCCCCCAACACTGGGGGGGAACACTCACAGGACCCGGATCTGCAGGAGACCGATCCCACCGGCAGCGACCACTCTCACCACTCTGCGGACGACCCCGACCGACCTGGCCCCTCTGGTGTCCAACCACCTGCAGCACCTGCGTCAGGTACAACCGTGCCAACCACCACCCCCACTCCTGCCACATCCCAGGAGACACCCAGGATCCCTGCCCCAACACCACAATGCAGCCAGGCTCGCCAGGAGGGACACGGTGTCCCGGGCACCCAGGAGGAGGCAGGCGACAACGCCAATGCCACCCCTCAGGGGTCCCGGAGACCCCATGTGCCCACAAGTGCAGGCCAGACGCAAGTGGGCAGGGGTGGTGGGAGTGGAGAGCGGCGGAGGCGCGAGCCTGACCAGTTGGCTGGGGATCCGGTATTTTCACATGTCCGTAACATCCTGGACTCATACCGGCAGGACACCACGGGCATGGCCCAGGTTGTGTCCGTCCTCGAGGGGATCAAGGTCCAGCAGGCCCAGCAACATGCGGAGCTAATAGCCTGTCTACAGCTACACCAACGGAGGATGGAGGACAGACAGGCTGAGCAAGTGACGGCGTCCCAGGGGATTCACGCTGAACTCCGTCGGATGGCCGACACCATGGCCGACCCTCCCTGTGCCAGAAGGCGGAGAACATCACCACCCACAGGGAGGGATCATGAGGAGGAGGAGGAAACATCCGACGGAGCATCCCAGACGTCGTCACGGCCTGCTGCTGAGGTTCCCCGCAGGAAGCCGGGTCGTCCACGGAAAGGACCGTGAGGGTGGCTGCTACATCACCATCTCCCAGGACACCTGGCCTGGCACCTGGCCCACTGGAGCAACAGCATCACAGCATCAAGAGACATTCTCTGCCACATGGCCCTGCTGGTCACTGGCTGACCAATGTTGACAAAGACTGTGGCATGGACTCTGAGGATTTCCAATGGCAAGGACACCAACTCCCCTACTGAACTTTGGATTCCCTAATCCCGGAAAGGCCCTCACTTGGCCCCCCCCCCAATAATAAATCACACTATTATGAGTTGATGCCTGCTGGTAGCATTATTACCTAACATGTGTCTTGTACAGTCTAAACATGCCTGAGTCATCTGTTCACTTCAACCATCCACACCCTGGGGCCTGAGTCTGGCACAGGACACATGGGTCACAGTTTTCTAGGCAAGACAGACATGGAGCACCATACACACCCGTGATGGTCAGAACCAGCTGAGGGGGTGGCCGAACAACCGTGCTGACAGACACATTGAGTACAGCAACAGTCATGCGCAGAGGTCAGGGATCCTGGCCCGTGTCCTGGGGGGCACCCAGGTACGTGTAGACAGGTGGCAGAACCATGTCCTGCAAGCTTGAGTCCGGTGGATGCAGAGAATGGGGTCATGGACAACGTTGGATGCATGGGGATGGCACATGTCACAATACCCACACAGTCATGGACATCATGCCCATTACACAGTCTCAGCACACACACACAGCTTGCATCTTGCCACTCGACACATTGACACATAGCCACAATCAGGGAATACCATGCCAGACATGCAGGATGCACCGTGCCAACACACCAGCATTGACTGAGAAGAGGCACCTTGGAGGCATAGGGACATCTTTAATAGTCATGTGTTTGGGATTGCAGAGGCAACTTGAAGTACACATGAACACATCATGTGGAGTAACATGTGGCTCCAACACTGGCACCCCACTCTGCAGCACAAATGCGTGATAGCCATGGAACTGGCACACAAGTGTCGGATAATAGCTAAATACCCACAGCTGCTCACGGAGAGCCTGCCATACACCATACATCCGCTGATGTGGAAGTCCCACGCCATGTCAAGACAATGTTAACCGTATGTGTCCGAGGGCAGTGTCACACACATTGATGCCTTCATCACAATCCACCATCCCATCACTGATGACTGACAACCAGGCAGCCCATCTATTCAGGTGTACCCAGCTGCATGTCGTGTCCCATGGGGATGCCACATGTCTGCAGAGGACCCAAACCCCGACCGGGGCAGTGTGCACACATCGTGAACAACTGCCACACCCAATACACCCCAGATGCATCCCTTACCCCATGGAGACTTCCAAACGTGTCCGTGCCTGTAACGCTGAGTCAGCCCACGATGCCATGTCCATGAGGAATAGCAGTGCCACAACAATGCAACCAGCAAACGGCATGCGCAGGTACCTGGGGAAGAGAGACACACAAGAAGTCAGCCACAAGAAGCACAGCCACTTGCATGTGCATGTACTCGACACATGTATGTATGACAACATGCTAGGTCACAATTATGTCTGGGGAAATACTACCATCACTGCCACCATCACTCCAGTGACACACCCACACACACCTCTGACCCACGTGCCATACATGCAGGTGGAGACACACATCACAACGCATGCCACACGTGGACCAATGCGTGCACACTCAGACCCTGGTACTCACCACTAAGCAAAGAAGTCGCGTATGAGCCGAGTCCGGATGTCCTCTTGAGGCTCCACATCCTCCACATCACTAGCCCCATTGCCAAGCCCTTCGTCCTCCACGGGTGGATGGTCCTCGTCATCTTGATCCAGGATGAGGGGCACAGCTCTTTCAACTGCCATGTTGTGCAGCATGCAGCAGACCATGAAGATCTTGCAGACCTTCGCCGGGGCATATGGGAGTGCGCCGCCGGTCTTGTGGAGGCACCGGAATCGGCTCTTCAGCATGCCAAACGTCCTCTCTATCACTCGCCTTGTCCGGCCATGGGCGGTGTTGTAGCGGAGCTGGGCCGGCGTGATGGGGTTGCGGAGAGGTGTCAGCAGCCAAGGCATGTTGGGATAGCCAGCGTCCCCTAAATGGAAAGCACATGGATATCGTTAGAACTGGCGAAGCGGTAGTGCTGCTCGGCCAAACAGAATACAGGACAGACAGACTGTACCCACCAACAACACATGCACGTTCGTTGCGCAGCTGCATCATCATATCAGGCATCCCGCTACGCCTCATGATGTAGGCATCGTGTGCTGATCCTGGAAAACGAGCACAGACATGTGAAATCACCATGTTGGACAGACACACCACAAGGGCATTGATGGAGTGGTAGTGCTTCCGATTGCGGTACGCCACCTCCCGTGCGTGTGGTGGTACCAAACCTACATGTGTCCCATCTATGGACCCAATGACATGGGGCATCCCTCCCAGGGCATAGAAACCACGTTTGACCTCAGTCATCTGTTCAGGGGTTGGGAACTTGATGAAGTCATCCAGGTGAATCAACATGGCCTCCAAGAAATCATGCAGCACACCGCTGAACATGCTCTGGGACATGCCACCAACATGGGCTATGGTATATTGGAAGGTACCCGTGGCAAGGAAATGTAGGGCAGCCATTACCTTCAGCTGGGGTGTCAGTGCCGTAGGATACCTGTGCTGCGGTTGCAGGTGTGGTGCCAGTCTCGCCGTCAGCTCCAGAATCAACGGTTGGGTGAAGCGGTAGAGCCGGATCCTGTCATTCTCCTGCATGGTGGCCAAGTCTGGAATTCTTCGGGCAACAGGAGGCGCTCTGCAGTAATTTGGAAGTGACAAGGAAGAGTGAGTGCACTACGAGAACAACTCATGTCTACTGAGCACATGTAAATCTGCCAATACACACATGCCACATAGGGAGTCAGGCATGTGCTACATGCCCAGGACACGTATGGATGCAAGGTGACACTCCTTCCAAGACCCAGCTACACACGGTGATTGAGAACCTCCCCATGCCACGCCATGGGAATAGCTGTGTCCCAGTGCAAGTGAACAGCCCGACGCAAGACAGAAGTGACATACACACACACATCAGCAGAAGTAGGATGCCGATTGTAGAGACTGGTAGCGGAACACCGGAGCCACAGGTCACATGACATTACACTAGGCCTGCCCACACACCTTGCCATGAAGGTGCACATGTCATGACTCACCACACATTCCTTGTGAGGATGCTGACATGGCCTTGTCACGCTACTCCGTGTCCCATGCATACATGTGCAGCTCACATCAGATACCACATGTGGCATGGTGTGCGGAACAGTGTGCAATGACAATCTACACACAGACACATGTTGGTTGCTGCAACGGCTGCAGCTTTTGAGGGTGCTACAACATCAACCTGATGTAAATCCCGGACACATAAATGACATAGTCACATTGTGCACTGTGGGTAGTGACAAGTCAGGTGTCATGACCCCTGTACCGGGCATCATGGGACACTTCCGTGTGTTGGTGTCCGTGCCATGCCAGTGACGCTCACCCCAAGTGTGCAGTACGACATGCACACATGTCAAAGGAGTCAAGGGCATGCCTGGCACACATTGCACCCTCACACAGTACACCTGTACACATCTCATCATACATCTGGTGCCTCCTCCACTCAGGAGGCATGTTCCACATCACAGCCTGTCACACCTGTGCCCCACACATGTAGTAATGCACAGACGATGCCTTGATGTCCATTCCTGGACAAGTATGTCCATCCATGGACAAGTATGTCCGCCCTATTCCTACCTGTGTGTCGACTATCACCACAGTGATGTGTACAAACCGGCGTACTGCTGCTAAGAGGGCCTGTGTATGTTCCCCAATCACTGTGGGAGTGCTGCCGTATGTGTACCCATCGTGATGGCGAGCGTACAGGCATTTGTACGGTCCGTACCACAACGAGTACGCATACGCGTGCAGACCCATAGTGATAGTGAGCGTACAGGCATTTGTACGGTCCGTACCACTACGTGTACGCATACGCGTGCAGACCCATAGTGATAGTGAGCGTAGATGCGAGTGTACGGTCCGTACCACAACGAGTACGCATACGCGTGCAGACCCATAGTGATAGTGAGCGTACATGCGAGTGTACGGCCCTCTCACTATGGGTCTGCACGCGTATGCGTACTCGTTGTGGTACGGACCGTACAAATGCCTGTACGCTCACTATCACTATGGTTCTGCACGCGTATGCGTACTCGTTGTGGTACGGACCGTACACTCGCATCTACGCTCACTATCACTATGGGTCTGCACGCGTATGCGTACACGTAGTGGTACGGACCGTACAAATGCCTGTACGCTCACTATCACTATGGTTCTGCACGCGTATGCGTACACGTAGTGGTACGGACCGTACACTCGCATCTACGCTCACTATCACTATGGGTCTGCACGCGTATGCGTACACGTAGTGGTACGGACCGTACAAATGCCTGTGCGCTCACTATCACTATGGGTCTGCACGCGTATGCGTACTCGTTGTGGTACGGACCGTACACTCGCATGTACGCTCACTATCACTACGGGTACACAGACCCATAGTGATAGTGAGCGTACAGGCATTTGTACGGTCCGTACCACGACGAGTACGCATACGCGTGCAGAACCATAGTGATAGTGAGCGTACAGGCATTTGTACGGTCCGTACCACTACGTGTACGCATACGCGTGCAGACCCATAGTGATAGTGAGCGTACATGCGTGTGTACGGTCCGTACCACTACGTGTACGCATACGCGTGCAGACCCATAGTGATTTTGAACGTCGGCATGCATGTACGGGCCGTTGCCATGCATTTGGGGTGCCCTAGGGCCCGGAAACGCACCGTACCTGTGTGTGATTCTCCTAATTACATAGGGGACAAGTATTAAGGCCTACATGCATGCTGGTTGTCATGGCGACCAGGTTCAAATTTCGATTTTGTTCTGGAAGGTGCACAGCAGAAGTCAGTTGGAATTCTTCTACTTTGTTGCAATGTGTTTGTGGGGCTGACATCATGCAGGAGAATGAAACCGATAGAGAACCCACAGACTGCTAGGTTTGAAGGGATTGGTGGAAACATAGGATGCAAATGTGAGTGACCAATCACTCTGTACTCCTGTGCATGAGACTGGGCAGAAGGCCACATATAAGGCAGCCAGGTCCCATGAGGGATTACTTGCCTGCACATCTTTGCATTTGTCGACCAAGCTGCTGCTACTGATTCCCTGGAACCATGTCAAGGGCTGTGGAGAGGACACAGCCATTCACCCTGGAGGAGAACATGGCTCTGCTGGATGTGATCCTCCCACAGTACCCCATGCTGTATGGGCGACCAGGGTATCAGGTGAGTGCATAGGCCACTGCCACAGACTGTCCCTATGTTGTGACTGTGTCTTCAGGCATTGTGACCCGGTGTGACACACATGCCATGTACTGTCGGGGGGGTACCAGGGGGGGGGTGCCTGATGTCTCCCAGCAGTGCCCTGAGACAGGAGGGGTGTGTGCAGAGTCCTCCCAGCAGTGCCCTGAGACAGGAGGGGTGGGGACCTATCACTAACAGCAGTGCCCTGAGACAGGAGGGGTGGGTGTGGAGTCCTCCCAGCAGTGCCCTGAGACAGGAGGGGTGGGTGTGGAGTCCTCCCAGCAGTGCCCTGAGACAGGAGGGGTGGGGACCTATCACTAACAGCAGTGCCCTGAGACAGGAGGGGTGGGTGTGGAGTCCTCCCAGCAGTGCCCTGAGACAGGAGGGGTGGGGACCTATCACTAACAGCAGTGCCCTGAGACAGGAGGGGTGGGTGTGGAGTCCTCCCAGCAGTGCCCTGAGACAGGAGGGGTGGGGACCTATCACTAACAGCAGTGCCCTGAGACAGGAGGGGTGGGTGTGGAGTCCTCCCAGCAGTGCCCTGAGACAGGAGGGGTGGGGACCTATCACTAACAGCAGTGCCCTGAGACAGGAGGGGTGGGTGTGGAGTCCTCCCAGCAGTGCCCTGAGACAGGAGGGGTGGGTGTGATGCACAGTGTGAGCCTTGATCATTGATTGTGACATTGCCATCATTCCACCTGAGTACCCACTATGGCACGTACTGCCTTTTCCCTCACCAGAGGATGATGTCCCTATGACAGAGGTGCAATGCGTTGTCTGCATTACATGCCATGTAGTAACCAGCTATTATGTTCACATATGTCTCTCTGTGACATGTGGCTGGTGTATTGATGTGGTGTCACTTGTACTTCCTCACAGGTAGGCGCCTCTGCCAAGGAGCAGATCTGGCTGACCGCCGTCAGTGCCGTGAGGCGTGTGGATGGTCGGAGGCGGAGCCTGTCCCAGGTGAGGAAACGCTGGCAGGATATCCGGTGCTGGACGCGGAGGATTGCACGGCTCCTGCTGGGGGACTCACCTGAGAGCCACAAGAACCGCGGCCGCCGCCGTCTGACCCACCTCCACAGGCGTGTGCTGCCGGTGGTCTTTCCAGACCTGGAGAGGCGCTTACAGGCGATGCAGCAGGCGGAAGGGGGTAGGTACATGTGCGTTTGTTGTGTGTCACCGGCATTTGTAAGGGCACAGTGGCATTAATTCACTGGCAGGGTTTAAAGGTGCTGTGCCCATCCAGTTTGCCCAAGTGTAGCGCTGCGCCCCTGCCACCCTTCCCCTCCTTGCAATGTGTTCCCTGGTCTGTGTGTAGTCACTCCTTCACAAGGTAATGTAGGCTGGCGCTTTGTCCACGAGAACAATGACTGTAGCATCATGGGTGGTGGTGGTGGGTAACAGGTTGTGGGACCTTGCCTGTGAACTGTCAAGTTCACTGCATGTGGGTTCCATGTCAGTTGGCACTGATGCTGGCTCCAGACATGGGAGTTGGTCTCTCATGTGTCATGCCTTACAGCGCGCATGTCCTATGTAGTGGCCTGTGACATGATGTGCATGAGTGTGCGCTACGCATAGTGCAGGGATGGTGACGTGTGTAGCAGTCATTCCCATTCAGCCATTCAGTAGCATGTAGTTGCGTGCCCAATACTGTCCCCTGGGGCACCTTATCCTCAGTGTTGTTTGTGTCATCATCAACGTGGACACTCTCACTGTCTACAGCGTAGGTTGTGCTCTGTGCCATTGTCCCCTGTCACCATGTATATAGACGTGCTATTATGTACAGGTGTCCACTGTGCAGCCTGACCTGATTGTCCCTCTTCATACTCACAGTTGCCAGTGCCTGTGTGTCTTGTTATACTCATCTGAGGATGGGCACTGGTACCTCATTATTTGTACAGGCGCACCTTTGCTGTTTTGCGTCCAATCTAGCCTTTTGCCTGCCACTGTGTTTATCACCCAGACTATGAGATGTTGGTGCCACCTGTGTCTCAGCAATTAGCATCGTGTGGGGGTTGCTTGGGGCGGGCAATGCCTATGTGTCAAATCCTGATTCCTAATTGCTGGGTCTGGACAGTGTGTGATGTTACTGGACACACACGCAAGGTGCAGTGACCGAGTTATGTTGGGCATGTTTGCAGCATTACCTATGCAGCATGTGTCTCAAGTTCATGGATATTGTCCCTGGTCATAGGTATTTTCACAAACGCTGTGTGGTGCAGAGGCAGTGCAGGATTGTCCCCAGGGCCTGGGTGCTATGTCAGACTCCGTTTCCTGTCATCAGCTATTGTCTCATGCTCTCCATGGTATTTCAGTGGCATGGTGGCTCAACCAACTGTGTTTCATGCCCTACATCGGTACCTTGTTTTGCAGATGTTAGGGATCTGCCTCTTCAGGCTATGCAATGTTGACTATGTAGATTGGACTCATGTGACAGATGTGTACAGGTGTCTGATTAATTTCTGTCTCTCCACCCTGCCCACAGCATCGTCGGGGGACACAGAGGGAGACATGGACACGGACCAGGCGGAGGGACCGAGCACCAGTGGCAGCCGTGACATCGGGGCTGGCACATCGAGTGGGACAGAGGCGGAGGATAGTGTGGCCGAGGACCTGTCGACTGGCACATCAGACTACGAAGCTGACAGGTCCGAGGAGGATGTCTCAGGGTTGGCGGAGGCTGCACCAGCAGCTGACAGTGGAACAACACCTGCCACCGCCCCCTCAGTTCCCACCAACCGCCTCCCACTTGCTCGTGTCCCTTCCCAGCGTGCCCGGTCACCGCATGTCTCCTTCCTGCCAGGCACCGCACCCCCTGCCCCTGTCTCCACTGCTGCCGCCAATGCTGAGTCTATGGACATCCAGCGGCAAATGCAGGTTGGTCAGGCTGCGATCCTGAATGTCCTCCATTCCCACGGGAAAACCCTCACCAACATCGAGGCATTCTTGGAGGGCATTCATTCTTTGCAGGCTGACCAACGCAACTTGCTGAGGTCCCTAGACTCCACACTGACTGCAGCAGTGGGTCTCCTGCAGCGCGACCTCCCCCCACCTACCCCTGCCCCATCCACACTTCCCACTTCCATGCCTGTCCCACGTACACCCAGACGTCGGCATGCACCCACCACAACAGACACAGGCACCACACCAGCAGGGAAGGTCCACCGCACTCCTCCTGACACGCACACACAGGGTGAGATAGGCACACCCACTGGGTCGGGGGGCAAACGTGTGACACGCAGCCAGAGTGGGAGTCCGCATTCCACACAATCCACTCCCTCCAAATCCCCTCCCCTCAGCTCTCCTGGCCACATCTCCCCCAAGGACTCCTTCATGGCCGCTCTGTCCCTGAGCCCCACAGTGACGCCACCACGCAAGCGGTCAAGGAAGTCCTCGGTCAGGGTGGTTGAGTCTCCCCCCCTGTCTCCACCCTCCCCCGGTGGCGCTGCAACCCATCCCTCTGAACCCCCCCCCTCCTTGGGGCCTGAGGTCACTTCGGGTGCAGGGGACTCCCTGGAGGACCTTGCTAAGGTGTGTAGTGCCATCCTGGCCTCCGCCTTTGGCCATGACACACCCCCTGTGGTTGAGTCCTCCATCCCTGCACCCACAACGCCGCCCCTTTGCCCTGATGTCCCTGCGGTGCCTGTTGCTTCCCCCCCCCCTGATGCCCTCACCAGTATGGAAGACGATGGCATTTGACTGTGCAGGCAAGGTAGGGGACACACATCCCACTGTGTCCCCCATGCAGCTGGGAATAATTGACTGCCCTATGGCCTTTGTTGACTTTGAACTGCCGTTGATCCACGGACATTGTGCTCATGCTGATTAAAGCTTATTTTTTTTTTCATTATCACACTCCTGCTATGGTGGTATTGGTGTTGGTGGGGCTGCTACATTGTTTTGGGTGGTGTTTAAGGCTTTGGGTGTGTGGGATTTGTAGTAGTGTTCTGCTCTTTGGGGCCACCCTAGGATCTGTGTGCCATCACAAGGTGTTGGCTAACTTTCTTTGTTCATGTAAGCAGTTACTGCATGGTGCACTTGTCCCAGGGTGTATTCCTTCCTCTGTGTACCCAGCTTTCTTCCCTGCAGGGTGATCCCAATGTTTAGCGCAGAGCTGTGTCTACATGAGCTGTGTGTGTGACGGAGCCCTTCTACTTTGGCCATGCATGCATGGCCATGTCTCCACCTGCAACAATCGTGGCATCCTTGGTGATCACTGTACTTGTGTGTGGAGTCAGTTGACATGAGTTCATGGGGACATGTTCCCTTGTAGGCAGTATGGATGTGGGTAATTGTGGCATCACACACATGTGTTACACCCCTCCTGGGTGTGGACACTGCTGGGAGGACTCTGCACCCACCCCTCCTGGGTCTGGACACTGCTGGGAGGACTCTGCACACACCCCTCCTGTCTCTGGGCACTGCTGGGAGGTGTCTGCACCCACCCCTCCTGGGTCTGGACACTGCTGGGAGGACTCTGCACCCACCCCTCCTGTCTCTGGGCACTGCTGGGAGGACTCACCACCCACCCCTCCTGGGTCTGGACACTGCTGGGAGGACTCTGCACACACCCCTCCTGTCTCAGGGCACTGCTGGGAGGTCTCTGCACCCACCCCTCCTGTCTCTGGGCACTGCTGGGAGGACTCACCACCCACCCCTCCTGGGTCTGGACACTGCTGGGAGGACTCTGCACCCACCCCTCCTGTCTCAGGGCACTGCTGGGTGGACTCTGCACACACACCTCCGATTTCTGGATATGTGCGCTTGGCACATACACGGTGGGGTTACGCACACTGCATTAGAGGTGAGGGTACGTGTCTACTGACACTGGTGTGGTGGGGGTACGCTCCGTACGTCCGCGGGTGTGGGTACGGGTCGTACTTACACTGTTGGGCAGGGGGGTACGCTCCTTGCATTCGTGGGTGGGGGTTCGAGTCGTACTTACACTGTTGGCATGGGGGGTACGCTCCGTACGTCCGCGGGTGGGGGTACGGGTCGTACTTACACTGTTGGGCTGGGGGTACGCTCCGTACGTCCGCGGGTGTGGGTACGGGTCGTACTTACACTGTTGGGCAGGGGGGTACGCTCCTTGCATTCGTGGGTGGGGGTTCGAGTCGTACTTACACTGTTGGCATGGGGGGTACGCTCCATGCATACGCGGGTGGGGGTACGGGTCGTACTTACACTGTTGGGCAGGGGGGTACGCTCCTTGCATTCGCGGGTGGGGGTACGGGTCGTACTTACACTGTTGGGCAGGGGGGTCCGCTCCTTGCATTCGCGGGTGGGGGTACGGGTCGTACTTACACTGTTGGGCTGGGGGTACGCTCCGTACGTCCGCGGGTGGGGGTACGGGTCGTACTTACACTGTTGGGCTGGGGGTACGCTCCGTACGTCCGCGGGTGGGGGTACGGGTCGTACTTACACTGTTGGGCTGGGGGTACGCTCCGTACGTCCGCGGGTGGGGGTACGGGTCGTACTTACACTGTTGGGCTGGGGGTACGCTCCGTACGTCCGCGGGTGGGGGTACGGGTCGTACTTACACTGTTGGGCTGGGGGTACGCTCCGTACGTCCGCGGGTGGGGGTACGGGTCGTACTTACACTGTTGGGCTGGGGGTACGCTCCGTACGTCCGCGGGTGGGGGTACGGGTCGTACTTACACTGTTGGGCTGGGGGTACGCTCCGTACGTCCGCGGGTGGGGGTACGGGTCGTACTTACACTGTTGGGCTGGGGGTACGCTCCGTACGTCCGCGGGTGGGGGTACGGGTCGTACTTACACTGTTGGGCTGGGGGTACGCTCCGTACGTCCGCGGGTGTGGGTACGGGTCGTACTTACACTGTTGGGCAGGGGGGTACGCTCCTTGCATTCGTGGGTGGGGGTTCGAGTCGTACTTACACTGTTGGCATGGGGGGTACGCTCCATGCATACGCGGGTGGGGGTACGGGTCGTACTTACACTGTTGGGCAGGGGGGTCCGCTCCTTGCATTCGCGGGTGGGGGTACGGGTCGTACTTACACTGTTGGGCTGGGGGTACGCTCCGTACGTCCGCGGGTGGGGGTACGGGTCGTACTTACACTGTTGGGCTGGGGGTACGCTCCGTACGTCCGCGGGTGGGGGTACGGGTCGTACTTACACTGTTGGGCTGGGGGTACGCTCCGTACGTCCGCGGGTGTGGGTACGGGTCGTACTTACACTGTTGGGCAGGGGGGTACGCTCCTTGCATTCGTGGGTGGGGGTTCGAGTCGTACTTACACTGTTGGCATGGGGGGTACGCTCCATGCATACGCGGGTGGGGGTACGGGTCGTACTTACACTGTTGGGCAGGGGGGTACGCTCCTTGCATACGGGGTGGGGGTAGGGTCCGTACATATCCGTCCCCACGCTATGTGATGTTTGTGCGGCCCGTACCCAGGCCTTTGCCACGTGGGTGCGATCCGTCCCGCCATTGTTGGGGTGACGTGTGTGGGCGTGGTCCGACTCGTACCCACGCTCTTCAGGCGTGGGTACGGGACGTACCTGTCTGGTTGTGTTGCCGGTTCGCGTGGTGACGGACTTCCGTTGTGGCGGTCGCTGGATTATCAGGACACGCCCCCACCCCCTCGTGGTGACCAGGGCATGGGAGTCAGGTATGTCCAGGCCATGTGTAGTGTGTCACTCATGTGGTTGTTTTGTGGCCTGCCCTGGTAGTGCCACCCCCACCCCACCCCACTTTCCCCCCTCCCTTAGTTATTCTGACCTTCTGCGGCGTCTGCGTCGTAACCTGTAGAGGAGGTGTACTGCTATGAGGGCAGGGATGACTCGTAGGTTCGGGTCCATGTCTGTCCGTCGCGTACTGGTACTCCTTGCTCGCGTCGTCCTGTCGCGTACGGGTCCTCCTTGATCGCGTCGTCCTGTCGCGTACGGGTCCTCCTTGGTGGCGTCGTCCTGTGTGTCCGTCACGTACTGGTCCTCCTTGTTCGCGTCGCCGTCTGTCCGTCGCGTACTGGTGGTCCTTGTTCGCGTCGTCCTGATTTCCCGGCAGTTTTTGGGTGCCGCAAAATATTCACCGTGCGGGGTGACGTCGGTGCGAATCGTGATTCCTGGGTCGTGAATGGCTGGCTGCGTGCGTCCCGACGTCAGGTCGGCGCTTTCCCGGATCGCATTGGTAGGTGTTTTTTGTTCGGTCGGTCTTTTTTACGATTCGTACGGTAATGGTGTACCCGTGCGAATCGTAATTCCATGTTTGTATATTTTGACGACCGGGTACGCGTCGGACGGAGAATATGCTCCGTCCGACGGTTCGTACCCGGTTTTTACCGGATTGTGATCGGCACCTAAGTGTGGCAGTTGTGCATTTGTTTGCATTATCTGGATATGACTGTAGTTTAAACTTGATTCAATTGCTATCACTGGGAGCACTCCTTGGGTGTGTTGCTTTCATCCAACTGAAAGTCTTCTACATTCATTAAAAAGCACACTGACATAATGCTCCTCAAAGAAAGGACTGTTATCCTATGGTTTGCAAGGATTTATTTTTGTAATTGTTTCCATGAATTCTACTTTATTTACCTTTCTAATATTTTCACTTTTGTCTCTTCCCAGTTATGTTTCGACTCTATGACACCGATGGAAATGGATATCTTGATAGCTCGGTAAACATCTCTTTCATAAACTTCTTCCATAAACCTGGATCAAAATATTATCCTTTTGAGAAAGAACACACAATTCAGTTAATGTTTTTTTAAGAAAAGGTTCTGCATTGTACCTGTGTAATACAATTTCTCTTGTAATAAGCCCCATGAAGGAGAAAAACTGGAAACAGAAAAAATGTAGAGAGAGTTTGTAGCCATCTTTCAGTTAAAAAAAAATCAATACTAATTCAATGATTATTTTCTTCATACCATGCAATAAGTTATTGTACAAATGACTAGTTCGTAGCAAAGCCTTGAAGGCGTTATTGTGCTTGAGCAATGTAATCTAAACATATTTTCAATAGTGGAAATCTTAAAGGTAATTTCATTAAAGGCTATAGAAATGTTAACTTTTTTATCTAGTGTTTAATACCAATCAAGTTTCTACTTTTATTTAAAATCTGTGGTGAACTGGAAAAAAAATAAACAGGGAAAGCTATAACATCAAGATACATAGAAAATGCAGATATCAGAACCTGGGACAGCATAAGTATATCGGTCTGTTTGTAATAATCGCATAATATGTATGAAGGCTATGCTGGATTGTTTGTACTCATTCACAGTCAACACATATCAAATATATATGCCCTACCAATAGTAGCTAAAGTTCCCATTTTTCCTTGAGTGCAATAGTTCTGCTTCCCATGACAAATGAGGTAGTAGAATACAGGCTGTTCGAAATGGGGTTTCTGGTTGGCTCGGGTATGCACCTAAGCCAGGTAGAACCCACCACCTTTGTCAGGGCAAGGGAGTTACACACTAAATATAACCCAGCTCACCCCCTTGGTAGCTTGGCAGAGCAGTCAGAACCATCCCAAAGGCACACTCAAACAACAGTGACACACTAGGCATACCACAAAAGAGACTCCACACAAGGTTATATAAGAATATCCTTTGTATTATCAATAAAAATACATTGGATCACAATCACATATATTACTGTGCCACTAGGCACTTGTCATGACTTCACAGGGATTACATAAATCACTTGGCGAATCGGGCCACGCTCATAAACATCAGAGTTAGGGTAACCAGTAACTACTGGTAGGATTACCTTTAGCATAAAACACTATGCATAAACAACATCAGTATTGCACTATAGTGCACACTTGTAGAGTTTACACTTTACAAAAATAGCATAGTAACCTTCTTTGTACACACCAGCACTGAAAATAATCAGCAATATGCAGAAATGCCATAGTCACAATTTACCCAGAAGGCATATTAATTACCACAGTCTCCCCTAGCTGAAAGGGCACCTCACTTGTGTGCCTCTATTAAGGAACATGGTACTTTATCCCAAAGTAATGCCTCCAAAGGCAGAAAGACCTCACTCAGTCCCCCTCCCCTAGAGAAATTGCCACCTGCAGCCCCGCAGGCATGCAGTGTAGCTGTTGACAACAAATGTGGTGGCCCCATAATGGTGGAGACCAACAGTGGGCCCAAGCAGGCTCAGCACATGGGAGACCTTCCCCGGTCTTGTGCAGTTGACTAAGAAGGGAAGCTAGCACCTTGATTCCCCTCCTCCACACCGATTCCAAATTGACAATGCCCCCCCGCCCCGCAGAGACTGGAGCTGCACGCAGCGGTAGCCCTTGAAATGCAAGGAGGGGCTGCCAGGTAGCGCGGTCGCACTGGCAATGTGGCTCACCCCTAGTCCGGGCGAGCTGAAGGCTATTGACCCCTGCGGGGTCGAATAACACGGCTTCAGGAGTTTTCCACCTGCATCAGGGATCGGGCCTTCCTCGTATGCCCTGCCTCCCACCACATTATCAACGGAGCTCCTCCTCTGTTCTGGCAGGTTGCTAGGCAACACATTGTGCCCCAGCAGCATTAGGAGCAGCCACTCGGCAACTTCTCAGCGCCTCCTCACCCTAAGCCCCATTGAGCAGAGGGGTTTTGCTCAGCACAACGCTCACCGTGTGCTT
Source organism: Triturus cristatus (assembly GCF_964204655.1). Lineage (NCBI taxonomy): Eukaryota > Metazoa > Chordata > Amphibia > Caudata > Salamandridae > Triturus > Triturus cristatus. The sequence goes on from NC_140593.1 coordinate 203,626,318, forward strand.
TCAGGAAAAATCGGGCTGTTTCCCTTTTCTCCACGTGAGGGAATGCAGTACTCACCATGCACTCTCGGGAAAAAAGAGAAAGCGCTCACCCTGTCCCCACCATGGAGAAATGTAACAGGGAACATGCAGCGCTCGCCAGCGCTACGCTCTCTCCAGCGCTACGCTCTCTCCAGCCCAGAGCAGCCCTTAGGAGCAGTCCACAGCGCTCCTTTTGTGCTGGGCTCCTTTGAGAGCAATAGGGCACTCAGTTTTAGGAAAGCACACAGCAGGCAAGCACACAGAGTCCTTGGGCATATATGCAGACCCTCTAGCAGATCAGCCCACAAGGCAAAGAAACCTCGGCGACTCCCTGCCAGCACAACATTCCTCTGGTCACAAGCAGTGTCTTCTCTCTTTTAATGGGGCGCACAGCCCCTATACTTAGAGTCCCAATGTCTTTGTTCTGGGGGACGCTTCAAACACTATTGAAGTACTCAACACCCCCATTCACATTTCCAGCCCAGGCCCCAGACCACAGGAGGGCGGAGCCAGCATTGTGGAAGGCAGGCACAGCCCTTTCCAGGTGCAGGTGCAACTTCTCCCACTACTCTAAATGCAGACCAGGCCTTTTTAGGTGCAAGGGACAACTCCTCCCGCTACTCTAAATTCAGCCAAGGGCTATTCAGCATAAAGCTGAGTCACGCAGGAAAGGCAGGACTCACCTCAACCCCCCTTGTGACTGGCTGGAGTGAATGCACTTCCCCTCTCCCCTGTCAGTCAGAACCAGATGGTCAATACACATCCAGGCAGGGCACTAAGACACATTAGCACACAGAAATGCCCACTTTTAAAAGTGGCATTTCTAAAATACTAATAATAAATCTGCTTTCACCAATAAGCAGGATTTATCACTACTATACCAAACATATCAAACATGGTCACGCTACCCCTCTAATGTCAGGAATTACCACTGAAGCACTTATCACGGAATACCCAATTCAACCCTATGAGAGGGCAGCCTCACAGCAGTGAGAAACCAAAATAGGCTGTTTGTCTCTACCAGGACATGACACACAGTTAAGGCACACGTCCTACCTTCTACCTACAAAGCACCTTGCTCATAGGGCTAGCCAGGGCTTACCTTAGGGGGGACTTATATGTAGTAAAAGGGAAGTTGCAGACTTGGCAACCACTTTATATGCCACGCCATTGAGGCAGTAAACGGTGCGCATAGGCTCTGCAGCAGCAGATGCCTGAGACAGGTTTGAAAGGCTACTTTGGTGGGTGTCGCAAGGAGCACTGCAATCCCACCAGTGGCATTTAGCATACAGGCCCTGCTTATATGGGACACCACTGTGCTAGGGACTTACAGGTAAATTAAATATGCCAAACAGGTGTAAAGCAGTCTTACCAAGTTTACAATAGAGAGCACATGCACTTTAGCACTGATCAGCAGTGATAAAGTGCCCAGAGTCATAAAACCACCAACAACAGGTCAGTCAAAATACAAGAGGAAGGCAGAAAGGTCTGGGATGGACCTGCAAAAAGGGCCAGGTCCAACACTGGGTATACCAGTATTGAGGAGGGACACCATCCTATATACGCCCTCCTACTTACTGGTGTATATAGGAGGGTATGCCTCGTTTACACTTGTGCATATAGGAGGGTGTCCCTCCTGTATACTTGTGAATATGGAAGGGACACCCTCCTATATGTACCAGTATGTGCCAGGGGTATGCAATAACAGGTGGAGGTCGGCGGGCCTTCAGAGAGTACATGGCTGAATAGAGAAGCTGTTTGATGGGTTTAGTGGGGTGGGTGATTTTTCTGATGGAAATTGCCTTGTGGAGGGGTGCGGCTCATAGCAGGGGACTGGCTAGACAGCATCTAAGGGGCACCAGCCTCCCAGGTTTTTTTTTAACATATGGGTAATGTGTAACTGTACATAATTTAGAACAAGCCAAGATCTGTGAGACTTAATAACTTTACACATCCTTAACATGTAGAACAAAAACAACATTGTATTTAATGTAAAATGCATGGACAATGGAACAGCGTCTTAGTAGTTCATCTGAGAACCTTGACCAAAGCAACATAAATTAGCCTCAGAGATACATTCAATTAAGTTACGGCAGCTTTCCAGCACTGGAAAGTAAAATCAAAAATAAAGATTTTTCACCTGTTAGTGTCACTTTTACACTGCAAATACGGTGCAAAATGTTAATAAACCTGTGTTACATGCATTGTAGTTCCTTTGAGAAGCAGTCGGTCTAGTTCTCGTGAATATCTTAATTTTATGGAAGGAATACATTGCATACTGTTGTCAGATGGTACATGTGCTAAATAAGATCTCATCAAGCCACATCCCCGCCCCCCGAAAACAGATTGACCATTCTATTCTGAAGACTACAAGCCCTGGTTCACATTGTACCATTAATATTCACACTTCCAACTCATCCTCAAAAACTCATAGCAATCTCCTATGTTAGACTGAACCATCATGGCTAGCAACACAGAAAATGTAATAATATTTCCTAAAAAGAGGTTTCCATTTATAGAGAAAGCCACATTGCTACAAATGTTAAATAATGGCATGAGCTGAAAAACATGTTAAGAATTTGGGATATTAGCTCTGTTTGTAACCTAAACCTTCCAACGAATAGTTTGACCTCACATTTTAAATGTGTGTACCTCTACTTCAGAGCTATACCCAAGCCAACTTCATACGATACCTGGTTAATATTTTCACATTTTCGAATGTTGGCTAATTTTGTAATCACACAGATTATGTAATACTGCAGAGTAACAGTATATTGCTTTACATAATTTTTAGAAGCAAAATCATATTTTGTTGGGAAGAAATGAGTTCACTTCCATTAAAAATATCAACATTTTTATCAGTATTCTGGGCAACAAAAATTAATATTCTATGATAAAAATGTAAAAGTGTTGGCAAAACTCAAATTGCAGAAATTGTGCTTGCAAATAAGATAGGAAAATAGATTTTGGGTGGAAGCAGAATATTGCACTTTGCCCAGATCTGATTTTAGTTCAGTGTATTTTATTGTTTGCAAAAGAAAGGAACAACCTGAGGAAAGAACATTTATCATCATAAACATATACAAAAAGAATCTAAAAAAAACTATACAAAACATAATAAAAGGAATAAAATGATTAACACATCAACATCAAATAAAATAACAAAAACACAATAAGACATACAGAACTAATTAAGGGGCATATCAGCAGCGAGGCAATATAAAATGATCGCCACTTTTGCGTCTGTTTTCGGGTGAAAAGCGGAGATAATTTTATCGCCTAATTAGCAAGGTTACGCTATCGCGTGAAACCTTGCATTAGCGCTCAGATTCTTAACGCCCAGCTTTGCATCTCTAATGAGATGCAAAGTGGGCGTTCCTGACCTGACATGACTGGAGAAATGTCGCTAAGCGACATTTCTCCTATCATCAAGCCCCACGCTATGAAGCATAGCGGCAAGAAAAGTAGTGATAACCCCTGTTATCGCTACTTTACTTACGCCTGCTTCAGGACTGATTTAGCCATGATATCCTATGGAAGGTGGATATCATGGCTCAGTTTGTGAGGCCATATCATCAGGCTAACGCCAAACTTTGTGAGATTATCACTGGGTTTCCAGCGACAATCTCACGTTTGGCAGTTAGCGCTAGGATTTTTATCGCTTTTGAGATAAGCGTTGCTAATAGCACGCTATCTCAGCGATAAAAATCCACGTTAGCCGGCGATAATTATCCTAGCGCTAAGTGCGCTTAGCGATAATTATCGCCGGTTGTTGCTGATATGCCCCTAAGAAACTATGGGGCATATTATGAAGACAGGCGATAAAATTATCGCCGCTTTAGTGGCAGAAAACTGCCGCTAAAACGGCGATAATGTGCTTGATCATATGCTCTATGGAATTCCAATTGAAGCCCATGTTAGATGTGAAGGACGTCTAACATGGGCTTCTATTGGAATTCTCTGCGGCATATTATCAAGCCCATTATCGCCGTTTTAGCGGCAGTTTTCTGCCACTAAAGCGGCGATAATTTTATCGCCTGTGTTGATAATATGCCCCTTAAAACGCAAGGGAAGATTCCTAGATAAATAATTAATATAATTGGATGTGTTATAATTAAGCAAGAATACATTGAACACAACCAAAAAATCAGTTACTGTAAACATAGATAACATTCTTTGTCAAAGACTCATGCATGGTTATCAGGTTTCTTTCCTGTTTCCGATTTTTTAGGTGTGACTATCAAGGGCAGTAAAGTCAAGTAGTTTTGTAAAGTTTGCCAAATTTGAACCCTTTTAATGGCTTGCTTAATAGGTTTAATGTTCTTAGTGTCCAGCCTACGATTTTTGCAAATCAAATTACACCAAGCCTTGTAAGAAACATTGTCCACAGTGTTCAAATTTGAGCTAACGAGCTGAAAGTCATGAGTAAGAAACATATCAATTAAACTTGACAGAAGATTTTGATGCTTATACAAATCATAGCACCTGTCTAAAGATATATTACAGTAGGAAAAGGGAATTGTTTGACCACAAATATCTTATGCCAAATCTCTTTTCAAAAATGATTAATTTTAAGGGCAGTCCAGATCTGCTTTAATCTAGTAAATCAATATATTTGTAAATACTTCTATTACAAAATTAATGCTGACATCAAATGTAAGCAATATTTATTAAATATATTTATTTGAAATTACCTAAATGTAAATCATGCGATAATAAATTAAATAAATAGAGTCTTCCATTTTCCCATTTAGGAGCTGGAAAACATAATCTGTCAAATGATGCATGTTGCAGAGTATCTTGAGTGGGATGTTACAGAACTCAGCCCGGTAAATATTCTGAAACCATCATTGTAATATTTTTTGACTGTATGTATATTGAAAGTTATAGTTTATATATTCTGTGATTTTGAAACCCATTACCATTTCATTTAAGATACATAGTAATACACTTTACCATCAGTGTTGTTCTATCAGGGCCCTTTTATTTGGAAACTCTGAATTACACATTATAAAACTACCAAATTGCTTCTTATTTCTGTATACTGTTTTGTGAAATCCTTAGAACAATGCACATGGAATGAGAGACTAAAATATTTTCTTATTGCACATCAGGCAGGGTTTAGGTCTTGAGATGTGAGCTCGGTGGCCATTATATAAGAATTCCAATATTCAATATTGGAATACCCATTAGTGATACAGCATATCCTTCCAACACATTTTATATTAGCAGTAGATACATCTTCTCAGAAGTATTTCATTAACCCCCACCTCCTTTCCCTGAGAATATTCTAAGATATAGAGCATGACATTTACTCAGGGTTACATGAGAGCCAGAAGTTTGAGATGCAATATTGTAAACTGTAGGTCAGAGCACATTTTTTTTTTCAAAGGACAATCTTTCATTGATAAACAAAAATATGTTGATGTCTTCTTAGTAATCAATAGTGAATTGTGGATATGAAGATGCAGCATGAGCTGCCTAATGGACTGTCAACTGGATTTTCTCTTTAGTGTCAGTGGTCGTTTATTTAATGTAAGTGGAAATTCATGAAAGGCTAATTACAATACCCAGATCAATCCAATATTTGTTCTGTATGATGATTTGGAGAACTCTGTATGTGCCTCTGCTCCTGTATTTAGTAGTTTTGAATTTCAGAGGTGTGACAATGCAGACCTCATGACCTGGGAAGCGCCCAGAACTTATATAAAGGAATTGTTTTCCTTGGCTCAACCGGAGGTTATCTGTGGATTTAATGATGTTTTCTAAGGTTATTTTACAAATTCACCTTCACTATGCAGTGAAGATCTTTGTTAGCATAGTCCCACATAATGCACCCTTATCTGTGGCACAACACTATGGGCGAGCAGGAGATATAGCAGGGTAATTTCCCCCTTCTCCTTCTGCAGATGATGTGATTTATGTTAAACCTCTTTAACATTTCCTTTGAGGTCACAACAGGCTGGAAATGTGTCAACTGCCCCACACCCATCACAGACACCCATCATCTAGATCATTGGCACCGCCAGAGCTGTGTATCTCTTGACAGATCTGGACACATGCCTGTTAGACCTTACATCCTTGGTGTGGTATTCCCCCCAATCACTTTGCTTTCACTCCCCTGTTTTGCTAAACTTGTTTGTGTTGGTATTAGGACTCTGAGCACTTTACCCCTGCTAACCAGTGCTAAAGTGATTGTGCTGTCTCCCTTAAAAATTGTAAATTTCGCCTATACTTGAGTGGTATATTTAATTTGCTTATAGGTCCCTAGTAAAGTATACTATATGTACCCTTGGCCTGTAAATTAAATGCTTTTAGTGGGCTGCAGCATTCATTGTGCTTTATAAAACATGTAATACACCTGCCACTGCAGTCTCTAGTGCAGTTTTAGACATTACACAAAATACACCTTTTACCAGGCCTAAATCTCCCTTTTTAAGACTTCTAAATCACCCCTGATGTAGGCCCTAAAGGCTCATAGTGCAGGGTGCATGGAATTTAAAAAATAGCTCATGTGCGTTTAAGTTCTTCTATATGTCCTGGAAGTGAAAAACCCTAATGTCATGTTTCAGGGCCTGGGCCATCACAGGTGCAGTCATCGAACTCAGAGGGATGGCCTCTGGGTAGCGGTTGGCGTGGTCCACCAAGACTAGGATAAACCTTTTGCCAAAAGCTTTATTGAGGTCCGATAGACCAACAATGTCAATGCCCACCCTCTCAAACAGAGTACAAATTACAGGTAAGGTTAGGGGGGGCTTGAACTTTTTTCTTGGCTTCACACTTGCCTGGCAGGTATGACAGGTCCTCCAGAATGCATCCAAGGGTGTCTTCATCCGGGGCCAATAGAAGTGGGTGACAAGCCTAGACAAGGTCTTGTCTTGCCTCAGATGTCCTGCCAGGGGGATATCGTGAGCCAGCACATGGCATGCTCAATGTCCAGGAACCTTAGGCTTTCTGTAAGGGAGGCCATTCTCCCAATAGATAAGGTGATCTCCAGAGGTATTACAAGAATACCTAAGGTTCAGCTTGCCACCTCAAGCCCTCTAGATTGGGGCCACTCTTCGAACACTTTGCAGAATTCCTCTCTGGTAGGCCACCCTCAACTTGCCACCCAGCAAGCTCAGGCAGGTCACCCGTGGTGGCAATGTCCTCCTTGGTAGACTCAATGGCATCCTCCTCAAGTGTCCCATTAACCTGGATCACAGGAACTTCAGGGGCTGATTTCCCTCGTCCATTGCGACTACTCGAAATGGCTGCTTCCTGGGCCATTTTTCCAGGCTCCCTTGACTCCCTTCTCAGGCAGCCGGGGAACTCGTGGTCATACAAACCCATTCAGACAATCCTAACATCTCCAAGTGTGACCTGAGCTCTACCTCTTTACAGAGAGTGTGCTTGAGGTCATTGCCCAACAGACAATCTATTGGCATGGCAGGGCTCTCAGCTACTTTTAGAGAACTTGAGACCACCCCCTACTGAAAGGGAACTAGACCCATTGGTAGTTGTCTGTGACTATGACTTTGTAGAATATGTTAGGGAAGACCTGCTATGAGGACACTAGCTGACACCTCACAGTAGTCATGCTGCATCCTGTGTCCCTCAGAGCCTATTTCTGTTGCCCACTGATGGTGACTCACTGCCTATACATAGAAGTATTGGAAGGTATACAGTCTTTCGACACCATTCCCATGTCCCCATAGAGAAAGTAGTCTAACCTCTGCTACCCCAAGCTAGCTGGATCACCTCCTCCCCAAGCGCTACACTCACCAACCCAGGTGTTTGCCCACTGCTGGGGAGCTGTGCCCTCTTGGGCCATTTGGGGGCAGATTTACAATAAACTAACGCAGCACAGGGCAGCAAGTCATTTTGCTGCGCCATGCTGCATTAGTTTGGAAAGCACAGTGATGCGACATATTTACAACAATATGTCGCATCTCCCTTCTCTGGCGCACAAACTGCTGCCATGCGCTGACGCAGGCAACCTTGCACCATGGTGCATGGATGCCTCATCATGGGGAGAATGTTTTTGTTCAGGAAGGGTACCCTTCCTGAACAAAAACAATCATTAGAGGTGATTTCCTCTTTCTATTTGTGTTGCAGAATGCAGCACCCATAGAAACAGGAAACAAAAATGAGGAGAGATGAATACATTTCTCCTCATTGCGCCTCCCTATGCCTCCCCTGGGAAGGCGTAGCATTCACACACATTTCCAGATTTAAGATTCCTTGTAAATCTGGAAATGTGTCAGGTTCCATGGGTGTTGTGTGGAAACACCAGCAGCAACACCCATGGAACCCCCCTTTCACACAAAGTGCTGCGTGTAAAGGGGTCATATTTACAAGGACAGGAAAAGCCACGCTACGTAGACAACCCAATCATCTAGCATTCCGGAAATAACATAAAACCTGGCTCTTTCTGTGGACGGCAGGTCCTACTCTAGTGTCCAATACAGCGCTGGGATGCTCCCGGGTAGCCATGCGCTATATAAAAAATCCTTCTATTCTGTTCTATTCTATTCTTGTAAATATAAGGCAGGGAAATGCGCTGCCAGTGCGACACAAAAAGTGACTGGTAGCGCAAGGGGCTGGCAGCGCAAGGGGCTTGTAAATCTGCCCCTTGGTGTTTCCCTTGGAGTGCCCATATTTGTAGCACTCAGTGCAATGAGGGACAAACCTCCCTGTCTGTTTATCAAAGAACCCTTTCTTTTTTGCTCAGTTTGGGACTTGCTACTGCTGTTCCCTTAGGAATCATTGTGTGGCCTTTTGAGAACTCTTTATTTTTAAGTTTTTCTCCTTCTTTCTTCTGATGGGACCCATGACCACCTTTTTTGGGAGTTTCCCCATATGCCTGTTTGGACACTCTGAGGATGGCCCAGAGGTCTGCCTCCTCAGCATGTTTCCTGGGCTCAGGCAGCATGCTGTCCACTAGGTGCTGGTACAGTTCTGTAAAACAAATACTGAGCATGGGCTCAGTGAGAATCAAGTAGTGTAGGCCATTGCAATCATTACCCTTGCTGCCCCTCACCTTGCAATTCAGTACCTTGCTGGAGTAGTTAAAGAAATCCATCTAAGACAGATTCGGTAGTTTGTGGCTGTCCCTGAACCTTTTGCAGTACTTTAAAATGGTCAGTCCAAATTTAGAGAGAAGTAAGGCTTTCATGGGGGTGTTCCTGGTTTGGTCCTCGACTCCTAGTGTTAGAAGTGTGTCCCTCCCCACAGGAGGCATAGGTATCCACAAATCAACCCTAAGTGCTCCTTTGGGAACTTGTGAACCCTCAGGGTTACCTCATAGGCAGAAAACCACTAATCTATATAATCTTCCACCACATAATTGGGCATCAGATTTTTAGGGATGGGGACTTTTTTATCCTTCAGACTCTAGATGTATGCTGCTCCTTTTTTTTAGAGTTTTATATAGCACGAACTAGACCCGAGACATCGGGTATCAGAGTGCTTTACATGAGCACCAGTTTCATTACAGAAGAACACATTCATTTTTGTTAGGCACAGGAGATTAAGTGATTTCCCAGAATCACAGGATGTTGAGCGTCGTTGCTGAGACGCGAACCAGATTCCCCAGCTTCGAGGTCGACCGCTCTAGCCGTAAGGCTACATCCTCTCCACTATTAGTGCTGGACTCTGCTTATTTAGCTTTAAAGTTTTAGCTTTAAAGTCCAGCTCTCGGAGGCTTCTCTCATGAGCCAATCTTTCTCCTCCAGAGCCAGCTTCTCTTCTATTTAGCTGGAAATCCCTCTCTGCCTTCCTGTAAGCCATCTCCTCAGGGGACAGGCCATGTGAGGAAAAACTGCTTCCTGCTCTGGCAGGGAGTTCCAACTCAGGAGATGTGTCCTCCTCCTACATTGAAGGCTGAGTCTCTGGGCTGATATCCAGGTCCCGATCCTGCTCATCCATATCAACCTCCTCATTTCCATCCTCTTTTGCTGTTGTCAACTGTTGGACCTCTGTCCAGGCCCTCAGAGCTTTGTGAAGCTGCAATGTCTTTGTGCCCATCTTCATTTGCAGTCCCCTTTCCTTGCAGAAGGGTTTGAGATCAACCATAGTGTAACTTCCCAGATGGGCCACCCAACTCCTTTTACTGCAGGCATGGTCTCAGACGGTCCAGTGGCAATGAAAGTAGATTTTGAAAAAGCAAAAAAAGCCAATCTAGGAAAAAAACAACTGAGAATGGTCTTACATTATTTTTATGGGATTGAAGTGTAATACAAAATTACTGTAGCGCACTGCACAAACATAATTCCCAATCCCATCGCAGCAACCACAGTTCTTGTCAGACTGAAGTTATAGCAACCCTAACGTAACTTGTGTTCAACCCTCTGGTAGCTTAGCGCTGAGCACTCAAGGTTAACTTAGACATCAGGTGTGAAGTACCTGTACAGCACTTTAGACAGTGATTTGTGAAAACGCAACACAAAAATTATTCTACTCCAAATAAGTCAATAGAGTCGATTTTTATAAATGAAACAAGACAACAAAAATCCAATCAGTAAACCACAAAGCGCCAACTGTGGGAATCTGTTCGCACCAGACCAAGACAAAGTCACAAGATCTGGTTGACCAAGATGGAAAGTGGGTCAGCTGCAGGTAACCACTTGAGCCCCCTGAACAAGAGTAACAAAATCCTGCTTGCAGAGCTTTTACTTGATCGCGAGTTGAGGATGCGTTGAGTAGTTGAGGTGATGCAAGATCTGGGTCAGAGATGCACCACAGCGTTGGTTCTGGGAAGCTGTAAGCTGCGATGTGTGGTCCTGCGTCATGGTCAAGGGGGATGTCGGTGAGGGGGGCTTGGGATGCAAAGTCCTGCTTCAAGGATGTGTTGGTCACCGGCTGGATCTAAAGAAGTTACTGGCTTGCAATGCAAAGTTCTTCATTGTTGGTGATCAAGCTGCATCACTGAATTTGGGTCCCTGGAGCTGGCAAGAGTTTCCCATTAACACTTCATTATCTGTCTCCTTTTATGTTGGACAGTCCTCATTCCAACTTTGTTTATTTTTTTAACCCAATAGATACGATCCTAAGCATAGTGTTGGGTGCAGTTGATATGGCACCAGCTTACAGGGCCCCGGTGAGAAAACCTTGCCCAATTCCCTGTATTACTGGTATTGATACCTGATGCGCTAATGCTCATTTTAGTGACCACGATCTCCGATGGTCTACACTAATTTTTTTGGTTTCTACAGCATCTTGTTGGTGTGTAGAAATAAAATACTGTTATGATACATGCTGATCACTTGAGCAGCTTTGTTTCATTGTGACATACTTATTAGCAATGGGAATTGTCTCATGCATGTGTGAATTACCCTATTCATGGCAGTAGTCTGTGTCTCTCGTTTCATATATCTGTTGTCTGTGGTTTATCCTTCTGACAGGTACCAGGATCCCGTTCACCAAGGCGATGATAATGGTTACTTGTGTTTGCACTTATCACTGGTGCTAATATTGCCTCCAGCGATCTGGGTGCATTGATGAGAGTGCCTTGAGGTACTTTGTTTATGATCCTGATGAAATGCTGTGGATCGCCTCAGGGACTTACAGTGGCATGAAATATTTTGACCTTCCCTTGATAAAGCAAACTTCTGACACATTATGTCTTATTTAGTTTGCACTTTGTTTTTATTCAGGCCTACCTCCCCTGAATCTGATTAAAAGTATCCAGGGAGTTAGAGCCTATTTTAATTCAGATTGTTTTACAACAACCTGCACCACATCACACACTACTACCTTTCACTATAGGATTAGACACACTTCAGCGAACTCATGTAGGAAAAAGGGTAAAAAGACATAATATCGAAAAAAAAATATCGAGTGGACAGAATATCGAGTTTTAAATATAGAATGGACAGAATATCGAATTACCAAAATATAGTGGTGAAGAATATCGAAAAACAGGTAAGAAATATCGATTGCAATAATATAGAAGTAAATAATATCGACAGTCATAATATAGTTGTTAAAAATATCGATTTTTTTATAGTGTTTTAAGTGTTAGTATATGTGTTAAAAGTATGTATTAATATTGTAATGTATGTTAGAATATTTTTAAAGTAATGAATTTTATGTTATTTTATTTTTGTGTAATTTAATTCCGTAGCGGGTTGTGGGTTTATAGGGGAGTAGGGTGGGAAGTAATTTAATTATAATACATTAAATAATAATTTATTGGAATTATTAATAACTTTTAATTTAATTTTGCGTTTTACTTCTGTAGCGGGTTGTGGGTTTATAGGGGAATAGGGTGGGAAGTAATTTAATTGTTATTAGTTAATTATTAATTGGTATTGAAAATTAATTGGTTGTTGATTAATTATTAATTGGTAAATAATTAGTATTAATTGGTAATTAATTTGTATTAATTGTTTAATTGATAAATATGTTAATTGTATTTATTTAATAATTGTAGTGGGTAGTGTGTTTATAGGGGAATATGGTGGGAAGTAATATAATTGTAAATAATTAATTATTTAATTGATGTGTGTATATTGTTAATTAATATATCATTAATTTAATTTAGCGTTTTACTTCTGTAGCGGGTTGTGGGTTTATAGGGGAATAGGGTGGGAAGTAATTTATTTGTTATTAGTTAATTATTAATTGGTATTGAAAATTAATTGGTGGTTGATTAATTATTAATTGGTAAATAATTTGTATTAATTGGTAATTAATTTGTATTAATTGTTTAATTGATAATTATATTAATTGTATTTATTTAATATTTGTAGTGGGTAGTGTGTTTATAGGGGAATATGGTGGGAAGTAATATAATTGTAAAAAATTAATTATTTAAATAATTTGTGTATATCGTTAATCAATATATTATTAATTAATGATTAATTGGTATTATTAGCATTTATTAATGTTTGTTATTGAAAAACAATTGGTTGTTAATTAATTATTAATAGGTAATTAATTAAACAAAAATATATTGGTATTTATAAATAATCAATTATTAAATCTTGTGTGATTGGTAATTAATTGTAATACTTGTTTTGATATTAATAATTAATTAATTGTTAACAAAATATTAATTTATTATTTTCCCTACGTTTGCACTTACTTGAGTGGGAATAGTAATTTTTACCCTACTGCTTTGCAACGCTTTCCCTACTGTTGCACTCTCTGGAGTGGGAATAGTAATTTGTATCCCTACGCTATCCAATGCTTTCCCTACTATTGCACTCTATGGAGTGGGAATAGTAATTTTTACCCCTACGCTATCCAACGCTTTCCCTACTGTTGCACTCGCTGGAGTGGGAATAGTAATTTTTACCCCTACGCTATCCAACGCTTTCCCTACTGTTGCACTCGCTGGAGTGGGAATAGTAAATGTTACCCTTCCGCTATCCAACGCTTTCCCTACTGTTGCACTCTCTGGAGTGGAAATAGTAATTTTTATCCCTACGCTATCCAACGCTTTCCCTACTGTTGCACTCTCTGGAGTGGGAATAGTAATTTTTACCCCTACGCTATCCAATGCTTTCCCTACTGTTGCACTCACTGGAGTGGGAATAGTAATTTTTACCCCTACGCTATCCAACGCTTTCCCTACTGTTGCACTCACTGGAGTGGGAATAGTAAATTTTACCCTCCCGCTATCCAACGCTTTCCCTACTGTTGCACTCTCTGGAGTGGGAATAGTGGTTTTTATCCCTACGCTATCCAATGCTTTCCCTACTGTTGCACTCTCTGGAGTGGGAATAGTAATTTTTACCCCTACGCTATCCAACGCTTTCCCTACTGTTGCACTCGCTGGAGTGGGAATAGTAAATGTTACCCTTCCGCTATCCAACGCTTTCCCTACTGTTGCACTCTCTGGAGTGGAAATAGTAATTTTTATCCCTACGCTATCCAACGCTTTCCCTACTGTTGCACTCTCTGGAGTGGGAATAGTAATTTTTACCCCTACGCTATCCAATGCTTTCCCTACTGTTGCACTCACTGGAGTGGGAATAGTAATTTTTACCCCTACGCTATCCAACGCTTTCCCTACTGTTGCACTCACTGGAGTGGGAATAGTAAATTTTACCCTCCCGCTATCCAACGCTTTCCCTACTGTTGCACTCTCTGGAGTGGGAATAGTGGTTTTTATCCCTACGCTATCCAATGCTTTCCCTACTGTTGCACTCTCTGGAGTGGGAATAGTAATTTTTACCCTCCCGCTATCCAACGCTTTCCCTACTGTTGCACTCTCTGGAGTGGGAATAGTAATTTTTATCCCTACGCTATCCAACGCTTTCTCTACTGTTGCACTCTCTGGAGTGGGAATAGTAATTTTTACCCCTACGCTATCCAATGCTTTCCATACTGTTGCACTCACTGGAGTGGGAATAGTAATTTTTACCCCTACGCTATCCAACGCTTTCCCTACTGTTGCACTCACTGGAGTGGGAATAGTAAATTTTACCCTCCCGCTATCCAACGCTTTCCCTACTGTTGCACTCTCTGGAGTGGGAATAGTAATTTTTATCCCTACGCTATCCAATGCTTTCCCTACTGTTGCACTCTCTGGAGTGGGAATAGTAATTTTTACCCCTACGCTATCCAACGCTTTCCCTACTGTTGCACTCACTGGAGTGGGAATAGCAAATTTTATCCTCCCGCTATCCAATGCTTTCCCTACGTTTGCACTCTCTGGAGTGGGAATAGTAATTTTTACCCCTACGCTATCCAACGCTTTCCCTACTGTTGCACTCTTTGGAGTGGGAATAGTAATTTTTGCTCTCCCGCTATCCAACGCTTTCTCTACTGTTGCATTCTTTGGAGTGGGAATAGTAATTTTTACCCTCCCGCTATCCAACACTTTCCCTACTATTGCACTTACTGGAGTGGTAATAGTAAATTTTACCCGCCCGCTATCCTACGCAGAAAATATTGAATATTTTTAATAAATATTACGTTAATATATATGTTTTAATTTTTTTTTTTACTTACATTAATTATTTATTATTTTAATGTTATTTAAGTATTTTTAAGTATGTGTCAGTTAATTATATGTATTATTTCATTAATTTTACATTACTTTTAAAACATTTAAAAAATTCGATATTTTGACTAACTATATTATTTACAACGATATTTTGGATTCTATATTTTTGTATTTTCCTGTTTGGAGATAGGGAGTCGATATTTTGGTATTCTATATTTTGGCATCGATATTTTTGTAAGTCTATATTTTTGTAGTCGATATTATGTCAGTGATCCAGGAAAAAGATCTCCAAAAAAGAGCCCCCTTGTGGGTGCCCATTGGGCATTGCAGTGCCCGCCCAATGAGGAGCAGACCCGATGATGAAGCATGACATTTCGGTGTGTGATAGCTCGATAATCCTATGATGGCTAACCTCATGGCCTTGGGTCTTCTTTGATAATCTCCTTCAACAGTGGATGAGTCTGGAATGGGCACACATTTTGGTTAGTAGTGAAGTATTTGTGCAACACTTCAAACAGTTATAATGTGAAAACATAACACAAATATGATCTCATACCAGATTGAAAAATAGAGTAGATTTTAATAAATGAAACAAGAAACACACAATTGATGGACGGAATGCAGAACAATTCAAAACATTCACCCCCAGTCAAGAGATCTGGGTTAAATCCATCATTCTTTTGCTCACCATGCCGCCCCAGTTTAGACCTGGCCATATGCAAATCAGTCTTGACCCTGTGCCTCATGGGAACTGTCCAGCCCGAACTGCCAAGCCAGGTCCTCCCTGGACCGGAAACAAGCATCCTAGGACCGGTTTCGGGGTTTCACCCCTCTTCAGCCAGGATAGCTTGTTTCCAGTGGTACAGTGAGCCCAGGACCCACGTCTGGGTATACCTGGCGCACTTAGGGTGAGTAAGCAAAAAACACACAATGCTCAGACGTGGGTCCCATGCTCTCCATGCCACCGGAATCAAGCTGTCCTGGCTGAAGCGGTGTGAAACCCCGAAACTGGTACTAGGATGCTTGTTTCCATTCCAGGGAGGACCTGGCTTGGCAGTTCGGGCTAAAGATTTAAACAGTGAGGCTGCATTAGTGATGTAGAGTCCTTGCAAAGGAAAGTCCACTCAGCAGAGGTGAAGCGGCGGCTTAGCTCATGATTGTGCCGTGCAGAAGAGGAGATGTGTTGATTCCACGGGGTCCACAGTTGGGCTGGCAGAGCACCTTCAGGCCCACTTCTAAGGATTCAGGACTGGGTTAGCACTAATTGTTAGGGTAGAACTCACAGTTGCAGAGTCCAGGTGCTGATATGCAAGAGACTAGCCCTTGGAGTCACTCTGGTTTTCCTGGAGACAGGTTACATGCCCAGTCCTTCGCACCCAGGCAAGAGGGCGGCTGATAGCAGGTCAGCACAGCAGGCAGCAGTCTTTCAGGGAGGCAGGTCAGCAGAGTAGCAGTCCTTTTAGCAGCAAGCTGTCCCTCGTCCTGGCAGAGTCTTCCACAGGTCCAAAAGTATACTGAAGAGTTGGTGTCCGAGGTCCAATCTTTATACCAGGTGCCACCTTTGATGTGGAAGAAGCTTCTAGAAGCTTCCTTTGGAAGTGCACAGTTTTCCTGCCTCCCCTGGCTCCAGACTAACTGCAAGGGGTATGCAATCATTTGTGAAGACAGGACACTGCCTAATAAGGTGTAATTGGGGCTGTGCCTAACTCTTTCATACCATCCTGCCAGTGATGCCCATCCGACACACCTACACTCTCTTTTGTGTGCGGATGTCCAGGAGGAATACACAAAACCAACTGCCAACTACACCCACTGAGAACTGTTCACTTGTTTGCATTTGGAAGTTACAGATTATAAAATGTAATAAGGTAACTACAAGGTTATCCTGTAAGGAATGCAGGCCTTGCAGTAATGAAAGACAAATGTAAGAGTTTTTCACTACCAGGTCATGCAAAACTTAGACTTACAGGACCTACTTTTTAAATACATTGCACCCTGCCTTGTGGGCTGTTTACAGCCTGTCCTAGGGGTGACTTATATGTGTTAAAAAAGCAGGTGTGGGCCTGCCAAAAGGTTTATATTGCCTAGTCGGCAAGGCAGTTAAAGACTGCACACACAGGCCGCAATGGCAAGCCTGAGAGAGGCTTGTATGTCTACGTAAGCGGGTGGCATGTGTTGCAGGCCCAATAGTAGTATTTAATTTACAGACCCTAGGTACATATAGAACCACTTTAAAAGGGACTTATAACTAAATTAACTATGCTAACTGAGGATAAGCCAATGTTACCATGCTTTAAGGAGTGAGCACAAGCACTTTAGCACTGGTTAGCTAAGGCCATCAAAAAGGAGATCAGAACAATACGGAGGAGTAAGGCAAAAACTTTGGGTGATGAAGACCACCCAAAGGCTGACAAGTCTAACAAATGTGTTTCTGGATTTTTCCGCAGAGATTAACATGTTGGTTTAGGTGTGCTTGGAAATACTGTTAGCAAAGGAAGCTATGTTAGTTTAGTGCTTACTGTTATGCATGATATGCATTGAACTAAATGTAATATGTATCGATCTACTTAACTAATTGAAAGGTATTTTCAATTTCACACAAATATCCGATACTGAGTGGGCTATAAACCTCTTATCTAGATGTTTGGCTCCTGAGTAAACACCCAATACGTTTTTACTTATTTGAATACTCTAGTATTGAACATTTTACCACAATTTAAAAGATGACTATTTTGGTTTTCTGCTTCAGATTTCTATGAATGCATTGGTAAATGTATTTCTTGTTTTTATAATTTAGATTCTTCATGAAATGATGGAAGAAATTGACTACAATCATGATGGGATAGTTTCCTTGGAAGAATGGATACAAGGGGGAATGACAACAATCCCACTACTGGTGCTCCTTGGTTTAGAAAACGTAAGTACAACACATTTCACATTTGCATTAGATTACTGTGTTTTGTTTCTATAGTATTTGTTTTTATATTATAGTGCAGTACTCTTTTCCAGCTTAGCTTTAGAATGGGACTCAGTGGCGGCTGGTGACATTTGAAAATGGCGAGGTGTAAAAGTGCTGGACGAGTGCCCCGTCGGTGTCGAGCGAAAAAGCAAAGTCGCAAAGAAAGAATGAAGTTTTAAAATATATTAACACACATGAGACACCTTCGCTAGATGAGCACCGAGCTGCTGTCCCACCTTCGGCCTTCTGTGGTGCAAATGCAGCACGGCGGGCACACATTACTTTAGTGTGCATTGTCTACCAGTTTTTGCAGGGATTAGCAATTACAGCACTTTGTTTTGTCATTAGCCTTTGGCTGGTAGTAGCCTGGAGTGCTAAATCCAACAAGGTGCTTGTATTGAGCACCCGAGTCCAAAATAGCGCCAGTGTTAAAACCGGGGCTATCATTGTCGCTCATTTTACCACCATCTCCAACCTATGTACAGCTCTCATAGAATTACAGTATCATGTTTGAGTTTGATGAACTCAACATTGACTCCCCCCTAGAGAGTTATATTACCGCCCTGAAATACACATTTTGCTGCAGAATTTCATGCAATTTCCCCCCCCCAAAAAATCATAATTGCACAAAAATAAATTACGCATTTTGTATTCCCCTACATCCAGAATGCACAGTTTCCATTCTCCCTTCTAAACAAACTTTATAAACTAAACCAGCCTGCCACACACTCCCTGCATGCTGGAATAAATAGAGATTAGTAAATAAAGAGTGATGACAAAGGTGTTTCCCTCATGCTTGATTCAGTCAGATTGTTTTTTTTGCCCAATACACTGACAAGTATACATATTTACTCACAAGAATACATATTTTCAACGTGTGGGTTTACCGTGAGTCAAAAATGCACAATAAAATAAATTATACTCACAATTTTAGTGTGCTTGAAGGGATTTCTGCGGCAAGACAGTCTAGTCGGCACTGAAGAGTGCAGCCTGGCCTATCTTGAACGGCTGCCGAGATTCCTAACTGTGCCTCATGTGGCAACAGCAATGCAGCGGGCACCCCGAGAGCGAATCGCTCTATCACAGTCACAACTCTGTGCATCTCTCAAAACTACAGCAGGGGGGCTCCGCAGACAGAGCCTTCACAAGTTGGCACCTTTGGTCACTGTCAGCAGCATAATGTGACCTGGATATGCTCGAACCTGACACCTGCTGCTACCCATCGATCTCCGCATGCGGTGGAACCTGACACCGGCTGCTACCCATCGATCTCTGGATGCGGTGGGCCCCTGGCTGCTGTAATTAACATCAAGGCAGCCCGGGCAGACGGACCCGAATCTACGTCTCCCTCACCATCACAGAGGCGCAAGTTGTGTAAACAGGGCCAACTTCATTTAAAACACCTGGCATAGCAACATAACTTGTAGGCCTATGTATTTTATGAATACACCTAGCTTACGTTAAACAAATCTTTTGATGGTGAAGTGGTTAATAAATAAACACAATAACAAGCTAGCGGTGTTGTTTAACCCCTAACTGCTCAGCATCCAAAACACCTCCGACAAAAGGACTTAGTGATTTACCATGAAGGGTGAAGTGAATCATTTGCTACCTGGTGGCGCTGGAATAAACTCCTTCCTCACCCCCTCCACCCTGGATACTGCTGCTCCAATAAGGGGAATCAAGTAGTACTCACTGTTTTCAGCTTGATCACAGGGTTTCTCTCGGACCGGGTTGAAGCTGGTTCAAGGAAGGAGGGAAATGCGAACTCAGCGCAGGAAGCAGTACTTGAAATCCCGCCTCTTGTCATAGGGTGACTCTGTATCAACGTCATCCAGTCAGGGGAGGAAGTCAGGGGAGGAGGCGGGATCCTAGAACTAGAAGAATGTTCTGAGCTGAGCTACGTGACTACGTCAGAGATCAGGGCGAGCCGAAAATCCGACCGAAGTCCTGGAAAACCAGCTGCTTCAGGTAGTGCCTGCTTGCCCTCACCACTGCCTCACAGACACACTCTGCACATGCGTGACTTGGCGATATTGAAGTCGAACGAATGTCCAACACACGTCATGCGCAGGGTGTGTGTGTGTTTGTACACGGCCGTGCTGCACTGCTACCACTGCCTACCAGAGTGACGCAGCCTCAGACCACCAGTCTCCTTTCGGTTTCAAGGTGTCTCTCTTGTCTTCCTCCGACCCCGATCCTCGTCCGGAGGCTGGTGGGGCAACGCGTCCGGAGGCTGGTGGGGCAACGCCCCATTCGCCCCTATGCACCAGCCGCCCCTGATGGGACTTTTACAATCATAGATGCTAATTATCGTACTCAATAAATAATGATACTATGGGGAACTGTTAGAAATTGGATCTCTGTTTGGCTAAGGCTTGCTCCGAAGCCAGGCAGAGACCACTACTCTTGTCAAGGCAAGGGAGTTACACGCCAAAGATAACCCCTGCTCACCCCCTTGGTAGGTTGGCACGAGCAGTCAGGCTTATCCCAGAGGCAATGTGTAAAGCATTTGCGCAACACACACACACAGCAGCTACCCACTAGGCACACTACAAAAGGAACTCCACACGAGGTTATATATATAAATAGCCTTTGTATTACCAAAAACACATTAGAGGGGTAATCACACAATATACACTGTGCCAACTGGCACTAGGCAACATCTACAGGGGATTATATACACACGACAAGGTCAATTTGGCCACTGTCAAAACCATCACAAAGCACAAACTGTAAATGTAGCACAAATAGTAAAAGTAGAGCACAACCAGTAATTATTGGCAAAATACTGTACGTAGTATTATATCCTGCAACATAAAACATTTTATGTAATCAGCATCACATCAGGCGCAAAACACATTATGCGCCAACCTCATAAGCATAAACCTATGATGCAATAACCTCCTAATTATGAATCACGCTAGGGGCATGAAACACAGTATGCACCAATCACCAGAATAATCAAATTATGGAACTTTGTAGAGCCTGGCGCTCTACCAATCTCCCCCAAAATGACCCAAGGTCAACTAGGCTTCTTCTGGGGCATACATGCCCTATGTCCAAAATGTCAGGGCTCTAAGGGGGACCTCGCAAGGGGCCCCCTGGCTGCCTCAGCCGCAAACACAAAGTGCGCCAGGGCACTGGGGCCTGGGGTGTACTCACCCCTCCTTCACCTAAACGGTACTGGCCCCCAAACGTGGCAGCTGCCCAGCACTCTCACAGGGCAGCTGTACATAGGTGCGCAAGTAAGGTCAGGCACTCAAGGTGCCTCTTGAGCCCCATGGGACCTCCAAAACAAATGTGGCCCCACGTTGCAGCTACCTGCGCTCTCGCAGGGCAGCTGAGGTCAACACCAAAGATACAGGCACCAATGTGCCAGGAGAGCTCCCCTCTGGGACTTAACCCTAGCAGGGCCTAAACGTTGCTGCTGCCCGCTAACTGGAGGGCAGCTGGGAAGTTAACTAGGCACCGGCAAAGTGCCTTGACCTGCAGTAACTATATGGGCTGCGAGCCCCACTCACTGGGCTCTCTGGGGGGCGGGGATCTCCAGGACAATCTCCGGGCACTGACAATGTGCCCCGATAGGTCCGCTCCGGGGACCTCTTGTTATCTTCCCCGCAGGGCCTCAGGCACCGCTATGGCCTCTCTAGGCTGCGTCCTCGGGGCCTCGCTCTTTCTCCGACTTCAGGGCGACACGGAGCTGGCTTGTAGGGGAGCCGGGGGCATCCCTCACCCTTGGTGGCTCCGTCCATGAGCAGAAGGCAGGAACAGCTGAGGGGAGCCCCCAAGGCTTCAGTCCCTCATTCTCCGCCGGTCACCACAAAGGAAAGGCACGCGGGGCTCTCCCTTTCCTCATCGGAGCCCCGCTCGACTTTCTGGTTCTTAGGCCCCGCCCGCAGGGAACTCCGGAGCCTCCTCAGCCGTGTGGACTGCGCGCTGAACGCCCCTCCTCCTGCCAGGCGACGCCTGACTTCCAGGTCACCGCGCGATTGCGACGCCCGTTTCTTTTATCCTTCTGCGGGGGCAATACGGGGTAGGCTCCCGTTTTGAGTGAAGACATTTGCGGGGTGGGCCCCCGCTAAGTGTATTTAAAACGAAAGTCAAAGATGCGGGGTGGGCACCCGCTAAAGGTGACGAAAATGTGGGGTGGGCACCCATGAATTTAAAGAGGAAAAACGTGGCATAAACGCGGGATGGGCACCCGCTCTTCCCGGCAATGAGGGGGAATCCCCATGTCGGGATTCCCTCTCGGATTACGGCAGCAGCGCCCTGCACGCCGCCAGCTCCTCACTCTCTTCTGGGGCAATGGAAACACAGCACTCACTAGGTGCTGTGCCCAAAAAAAGTCCAGGGCAAAAGCTGGGCAGGGAATTCAGCAGACAGAGAAAGAAAAAGTCCCTGGTACTGGGGAGACCACAGCACAGCGCAGTCAGGCAGGCAAGTACGCAGGGACCCCCAGGAGACAGCAGCTGGGTCCGGCGGCGGTTCCTCCGGGCAGAGGGTCTCCTCCAGGTAAGCACAAGCACAGCACCCTCTCATGGGGTAACAGCCCCTACATTTATACTTCATTCTCCTTTGTCTGTAGTGCAGGGCATGGGGGAACCAGATGCAACTGGTTCAGGGGGGAATTGGAGCACTTTGTTTTCCAAGCTCCTCTTCCCCCCTTTTTAAGGTGGGGGCTTGGTGATCAGACGCACCACAGGGGGCGGAGCCAGCATTGTCCAGGCTAGGCACAGTCCTATTCAGGGTCGGGGGATTACTCCTCCCACTACTCCCAGCCCAGATGTCCCATTCAGCCTAGTGCTGACTCAACCTTCCCCTCCTGGAGCCACAGTCACCTCCCAACCCCTGTCACTCACAAGCCAGACATGCAATTCACATCAGGCAGCTAGACACATAGCACACAGAAATGCCAACTTCTAAAAGTGGCATTTCTAAAATAGTCAGAATAAATCTGCGCATACCATTGCGTAGTATTTATTATTACTATTCCAACCATAATAAACTTGACCACACTGCTCCTCTCATAACAGAAATTACTAATGATACAAATGACACACTCATCAGGGAACCCCCCAATGCATTCCTATGGGATGGGATGGCAGGCCAATCTCACCAAATGTAACTCAGAGCGTGCACGCACTTTACACTGGACAGCCGCACTAAAGTGCCCAGAGTCCTAAAACCACCAACACTACACAGAGAAAAGGCTAGGAGACAGGCAAAAAGTTTGGGGGTGAACCTGCCAAAAGGGCCAAGTCCAACAGGTACAATAAAATCTCTTACTATTTTCTGGGGCATAGCATGCAGATTATGCTGTTTAATGCACCAAAATCCACATGGTATGGTAAATACTGTTCACATTTCCCCATTTAAATTTGGTCAGTTTTGACCTGTTGAAATTTAGTGAAGGTTGGGGTGTTTAACACCTCTACTAGGTATCAAATTTGTTATTTAGCTTCCAACTCATAATTCAGACGAGTTTACACATAGGTCAGAATACACCTATCTATTCTACCTTTCTATTCATAATCAGGCCTTTATTACTAGCATGGGATCAAACTGGGATACTGCAATGCCCTTTATGGAGGTCCATAAGTCAGTTACAGTGAATACAAGTAGGGCTGAATGGTGACATGTTTCATAGTTTTGGCTTTAGGAAAAAATAGCTTGTCACCACTCTGATGAAAGAAACCCATATCTTCCTGCGAATGTTTGAATATTCTATCAGATTTAAAAGCTGATCTTCAAATGCGTACACATTGTGAGGTAAATGTATCTACCACAAGCAAATCACATGGTGTTGTCTTGCCAGATGCATGATGTTGTCAGAAGTGAGACTTTTTAGGGACAAACTGTCAATCTTGAGGAAACAGGTGGTTTTCTACATGTGGAGCCATGATGTAGAACAAATTGTATGCGTACATTTGACACAAACACTTTTTCTGGCTTATGGAAAGACAATGGGACACCAGCATTCTGTTAATCCTACTGACTTAATGGATGCTTAATTTGAGCCGGTGGTTGCAAGTGTGGCCAACTAGAAATCGTTTTTGGGGATGGCATTTTTTTTCCTCATCAGACTTTGATGCAGAGCAACAGAAAGAAACAAGGGGGAAAGAGGAAAAACAAAAAGGAGAAAGGAGGGATGAAAAAGAATCTGCAGGAGTGAGATAAGGGGTCAGGGAGTGTCTGGTGGTGGATTAAAGAAACATGATGTGGAACTAGGACTACGCAGCTTTGATATGTGGCACGCCGACATTCAATTGCAGCAAGCATGGGATTCTGAGAAAAACATTGGGCCCCAGCACTTATTTATTTACAATTAAGTCCTATGTAAATGGTTTAATGTTCATCTAAATGTTTGATGGGGATCAGTGTTTCTCAAACCTAGCGCCTTCACATGGTCATGTTTTTGCTGTTTCCAATCTCTGGTATAGTATTTATGTGTCTCTTGAATATGGTTTTGGGAAACAAAGACAGTGTTGTGATTAAAAAAGTAGAAAGGTCTTTGATTATCAAATGTGTCCCTTAAGTCCACTGAGCCACAAAAAAATGCGCTAGGCAAAAGAAAGCAAACTATTTTCCCAAATTTGATTCCAGTAATGCTATGAGTTTTAACATCGACTGTGCGTGAAGAAGTCCTAAGCCAGGAGAAGATGGAATACCAGGAAGCTTAAGATGGTCGCCTACCGAAGGAGCTGAATCAGCAGATAACATATTAGTGTTGTATCACATAAATAGTTTTATGTTCAATTGATTTCAATTTTGTTGGCGGCATTGACTGTATCACATACATATTATTGGCTCATGAGTGTTTTAGCAATATCTTATGTCCGAAACTGTATAGATTCAAATACTGCTACTATCATCAATGAAAGATATGGGGGAATATTATCAAGAACGGTGTTAAAATTGACGCCACTTTAGCGGCAGGAAACTGCCGCTAAAGCGGCAATAATGGGCTTGATAATATGTCCTTGAGAATTCCAATGCAAGCTGAGGTTCACACCAGAACATGGACTTCTATTGGAATTCTCAAGGGCATATTATCAAGACCATTATCGCCGCTTTAGCGGCAGTTTCCTGCCGCTAAAGCGGCGATATTTTTAACGCTGTTCTTGATAATATGCCCCATGGTTTGTCCTTGCCACGGCCCTGCCTGTTTCTCACTCATGCATAGATCCTGAAAAGCGTTTTACCCTGTCTGCAAGTAAGAGATATTTTCCTTTAGTTGGCTTCTCTCTTGCCACTCAAATGAACTTAGAAAACATTAACTGTTGGACACCTCATATGAGCCTATTTCACCTAGACTGAGGCACACACCATACCTAGCACTATGCGCCTAAGAAGTGTGCCTGGCACACAGCAGCTGCTATCCAGCACATGCGCTAGGGAGGGCGGAATGCCATACCTCTGTGAATATGATGCCCTCCTGTCTCTCTCTGTCATGCAACGCAGCACAGCCTCTTTGGGGGCTGCGCTGCGTTGCATGACAGCTAGGAAAACCTGGGCGTCAGACTGTAAAAAGCTTTATTTTCCATATAGTTATTGCACTGCTGCATCACAGTGTATCTCCACTAGATGGCAGGCTTGCGATGTGTTTCATGGGACTAGACTTTGGTCGATCCACAGTCTATCATCAAGATGCGAAAGATGCATGCTATGTAGGTCAACACAACTTTTTGCGCTTTACCACGATGAACACAATCTTTGTTCATTTTTAAATGATTCTTTCATGCCTAATTTTTGCTTTGGTGAATCTGCAGCAATTTTAATACCTCGCTTATGATTAAGTAAGTGTAATATTCACTCAACATTGTACTTTATTGACTTATCCAAGTCATAGGACTCAAAGGGCTTCAGACCTCCCGCCCCCCCCTCGTGTGTGTCAGCCCGGGCTGAGACAGCTTTCCGGGCACACACCCAGCCGGACCCGAGTACTTCACAGGTCTTTAAAAGACCACTTACGTGTTAACGAGGCATTGTTGTTTGTTCACCCCTTCATCTCCAATCTGCCTGTTGCTGGACGAATTAGCCACCGTAAAATTTTATGTAGCACCCCCCCCCCCCCCGTAATCCCCCCCCCTAAATTTGGCTCTAGTTGCGCTCCTGTTCAAAGTACTAAGCAGTCATACATCCGTCATTATCAAAAACGTTTCTGATTTGCTGAGGCTCGTAGGAAACCTTTTGGGGAACAAATTATGAAGGGCTTAGGTGTGAAGTGGGGTGCGATGCGTTAGGTTCAGAGCCATGGTCTACTTCACGTGGTAAGAGTTGTAGTTAGGCATGCACAATATCAGCGCTGCTATTTTGCAGGTTACCATGGGGCATATTATTAAGACAGGCGATGCATTTATCGCCGCTTAAAACGGCGATAATGGGCTTGATAATATGCTGTATGGAATTCCAATTAAAGCCCATGTTAGATGTGAAGGGCATCTAACCTGAGCTTCAATTGGAATTCCATAGAGCATATTATCATTTTATCGCCTGTCTTAATAATATGCCCCCAAACTAGTTATATGCCTGGGAGGAGCCAAATGTGTAATACTCTCCAGAGTTAAAGATGGGGGTGAATTATTTGTATTCTCTCCGAAAGTGAGTTCCATACCCAGGGCTTTAAGTGGGATGAAAAAACTGGGGGGTCTCCCAAAGGGGCGTGGCCAATGTAATTAAGGGCGTAGCTTACAAAAGAGTATACTAAAAATCTGTGCTTAGGATAGTGTGCTGTCCGACTTGTATTTTGCTGTTTCTGTCCTTGCATCTAGATATATGATACAAGTAACATCATAAATACAACAGGTCAGGACAATTGGCTTAGTCAATGTTTGTTAGTTGCATAAGATAAATAAGCAGCTACTATGGCGTGTATAAAATATTAATAACACTTCCAGACACCACGACAATGTTGCTGCTCCAGAGTTTCAAAAAGAGAAGGGAAATCCAGAGATAAAATGGCTCTCTTAAAGGATTTCCCTTCCCCTACCGTGCTAACCTGGCATGATGTCATGCCGTAATTTCTCCAGTAGTGAGAAGTGAGCAGTGTGAGCACACGCACAGCGATGGCATGTACTCACTCCAGTCCGGAAAAAAACGGACAGCCTGTGCCAAGGCACAAAGCAGAGCCCGATAGACACCCATTTCAAGCCCACTTTCAAAAAACTGCCGGTGCTCAGCACCGGTAAGACCCGGCCCACTTAAAGCCCTGTCCATACCATAGCCACTCCTACTAAAAAGATGTTTTCGCCTTTGTGAGACGTTTTGAAGATAGTGAAGGTCACAAGTGATGGCAACAAGATCGAAGAGCTCTAGTTTGGTGGTGGATACGGAGATAGCGCAGACTGGAGAGTTACATTATATTTGTATTTGTAGATTTATATAGCGTGGCTAAATAATGCGTGAGGGTATCCAGGCACTGTCCATGGGTACAGGAAGATTAATTGATTTGCCGAGAATAAAAGGATGTCGAGCAGGGTTGGATTGGGATTCAAAATCAGCACGGGCACGCAAATAAATTTGCTTATATTTGCATATTTCCTTTCCTCAAAACACTGCTTTGGCGAAATTTTATTAAAAAAGGGAGGGGTGTAAAAAAAAATGCACAGATTATTTTGTACTGTGAAACACACCTGAAAACAAGTGAGGCCACTTCTGCCCAGGTCCCCTGTCCGCTCAGTATACATACATTAATGGGCAGGCCCAGCGAGAGAAAGGGAGTGACACCTTTGCCTGTTGCTAAATGGGAGGTAATGAGTGCCCATCTGCCTCCAGAAAGGCAACTTGGACACCCACTGGGCCTCTGGCTGTATACAAACAACAGCAACACCGCCCAAATCGGCCCCCGAGACTGCTCAGCTGGAACTGGACACCGGCCCCTGGGGCATTGCCCATGTTACCAATCCGACGCTGATGTCGAGCCAATCCCGAGAATCAAACCTGGATCCCCAGCTCCTGAGTGGGCCGCTCTGGACGCTGCGCCACATCCTCTTCAACACATTACTTTCAATGAGATATTTCTGGACACCGAAAGTCATGTGAAGTCAGAGTCCAGATATTAAGAGTAAGAATTCGTCTTGAGCTGCATTCTGGGTCCAATAACCTTCTAAATAACGTTCATGGATGCAGTTAGGTACATAGCATTGACATGGTCTGGATGGGCGAGTACTAGGTTGACAGTGGTTTGTTGTCCTTTAAAGGAAACCTAGATAAGGAGACGTTTAAATAAGCATCTCATCATTTGAAAGGAAGTACTTGCGACTTGCATCACTTCAGGCAGCTGAAAGGTGTTCTAATTTATGAACAGTGTTAGCGGGGGCTGGTGTATGGAAGTGAGATAAACTCTTTTGGTTGGATGTTGGGAAAAGTATCCATTTACCACAGTAAAGAATCACATTGTTTTATGTGTTTAGCATATGTTAGTTATTTTATTTATTTTTATTTTATTTTATTTCGACAGCTTTGTATAACGCGAACAAGACGCTTGCGGGTATCAGAGCGCTTAACAGGGCAAACACAGGTGATGGACATATACATATAAATATGATGTGTTATGCTAATACATTACTGGTAACTATTAGAGACAAGCACATATCTACAAGAGTGTATACGGAACTTCAGGTGAATTTGGACAAGAGAATAGATTTTACTTCTTTTTTGAAGAAAGCAGCGGACGGATTAAGTCTCGTTTCTGGGGGCAAGGCGTTCCAAATCCTGGGGGCCATTCCTAAAAAGGTACGATTATATGTTTTTTTCTTGGAGAAAAGTTGTGGTTTAAGTAGAAGATTATCAGAACTCCCAGTAGTTCTGTTACCACCCGATAGTAATAGTTTCTCTGCAAGGTATCTCGGGGTTTTGGGGTGCAATGCCTTATGTGTCATACAGGTGATTTTCAAATGGATTCTGCCCTCAAAAGGTAACCAGTTGAGGGCACGAAGGTCAGGGGAAATGTGGCAGTTTCTTTTGGAGCCCGTGATGAGTCTAGCAGTTGTATTGATTGAGGCTCTTAGCAGAGCGGTCGTTTATCTGGGAAGGCCATTCGCGGGTATGAAAGGTTTCAGTTTTCACAGTGTGTTCATCTGAACACTGGCTCCTTTAGTTGCAGCGCTGATGTGTTTCTACATATTTAGTTTATTGTCCAGAGTTATTACTAGGGATTTAGCGGAATCAATGATGAGAGGTTGACCGTCAAGTGCAGTTAGGTGCTTCATCCACTCGTTCATAATGGTTGTTTGGTTGGGGGGAGCAATTAGGAGGAATTCTGTTTTAGTGTGTTAAGTTTTAAATGGTTGTTTGCCAACCAGGTCTGTGTTTTTTGGAGCGTTGAGTTAAGGGTCTTGAAGAGAGTGGACCTTAATGTAGAGTTGTGTGTCGTCGGCGTACCTGTGATATTGGATGTTTGAGGAGTTGAGAAGCTCAGTGTGTGGTTCCATAAACAGATTGAAGAGTGTTGGGGAGAGGGAAGATCCCTGGGGTACTCAAAGGTGACTGGGGTGGGTTAGATAAAGATTGCTTGATCTTGAATCTTTGTATTCTGTCTTGGAGGAAGGAAGTGAACCAGATTAACACTGTTCCAGATAAACCCATTCTATGTTTCAAGAGGTCTAGTAGGCTGTTGTGTTTGACTGTATCGAAGGCTGAGGATAAGTCAAGTAGGATTAACAATCAGGCTTTGTTTTGATCCAGTATTTGTAGTGCGTCATCTATAATGTGGGTCATGGTTGATTCGGTACTATGCCCTGATCGAAAGCCAGATTGGAATTGATCGAGCAGGTTGAAGTAGTCAATCTGGTTACTAAGCGGCATGTGGACACATTTTTTGAGTAGTTTGGCCAAGGTCGAGATGTTGGATATTGGGCATTAGTTATTCAGGTCTGACGGGTCAGCTGATACTTTCTTTAGGATGAGGAATACCTGACCCGCTTTGAAGATGTCTGGAATGGTTCCTTGCAAAAGAGAGGTATTTATAATCCTGGTCCATAGGGTCACTAGCAGTTGAATGAAGGTCATTAAGTGGGTTGCTGGGAGAGGGTCTGTGAAATGATTGGAGAGATTCAAAGCCGTGAGTGTGTTTAAGATAGTTTCTTCGCTGTAGAAGTTGAAGGTGGTCCAGGAGGCATTGTTCTTGAGGTCGAGCTTTGTAGAGCAGTTAAGCGGGGTCACTGGTGTGGTCAGCGAGGTGTTAATGTGTGGGTAGGTATGGGATAATAGGTCGTTAAGTAGGTCTGTCGTTAAATTTTCAGTCTTTGTTGTGAAAAAGGAGGCAAGTTACTCGCAATTGGGGAGTGTTTCCGGATTAGCATGGGGGGAGTGGGAGATACCCTTAGATTGAGCTGTGATTATTTCGAATAGTTTTTTGGGGCGGTTCTTAGCTTGGTCTTAATGTTTACATATGAAATCAGCTTTTGAATGTCTAATCTTTCTGTAAAAGGAGTTTCTGGTGCTTCGCAGTAGTTTGAGGTGGGCAGCATATGGAGCGGCTCTCCATTGTCTTTCAATTGCTCTCAGTGATCTTCTGCCTTCATTTAGCCTACCATCATACCAGGGGTTTGTGTCTTTTGTGGTGACTCTTTTCAATTGTAGGGGCGCTAGGTTGTCAAGTAGCATGTTCATAGAGTGGAAGGTCCTGTACATCCTTTAATCCATCCAGTGGGGGCGTGAGGATGTGGCTAGCGGTTGCGAGTGCAGTAGGATTGAGGTTTTCTAGGTTCCTCTTCCAGAATTTCATTCTCTTAGGTTGAACAGAGAGTAATTTAACTACTTCCTTGATATGGAAAGTGATTATGTGATGGTCAGACCAGTCGCAAGGAAGAATCGATTCCAGCTGGATAGAGTCTACTTTGGAAATTACTAGATCAAGGGTTGAGCCTTTTTTTTTGGGTGAGGCTATCACAGATTTGGGACAAGTTGAGGTCGGACAGGAAAGCTTTAAGGCTGTTGACTTCTGGGTGATCTAGATCGTTCCAGTGGAGGTTGAAGTCCCCCAGGAAGATCTGAGTAATCTGTTGACCGACATTTGTGGCTAGAATATCCATAATGTGTTCAATGAAGGTAAGGTTGTTACCAGGAGGATGGTAGAAAGAATGAAATGAGCATATTGGCTTGTTATTGCTTGTGATGTCTTGGCAGAGGTATTCACAGGAAGAGAATACTGGGGAGTTGGAGCGGTTCACAGAGAGGTTGTTCCTATGAATGCAGGCAATGCCACCCCCTAGCTTATCGAGTCTATCAAGTCTTGTGATTTAATAGTTTGGGGGAACTAAAACGTCTAAGATGGGCAAGGATGATTCGTTTAGCCAAGTTTCTGTTAAGATGATAAGGTCGAATTCATTGGTTATGATGAGGTCAGCTATGTCAGCGGCATGACTTGATGCTGATCTACAGTTTAGTAGGATACATTTTAGTTGGGCCTTGGTCAGAGTGGTGTTCTGGTCATGGGAGATGGGTACTCTCTTGAGGTTATTTTCATCAATACCTCTGGGGGTGTGTCTTGTAATTCTAGATGCATTGGGATGGATGGGTTGGATTAAGGACAGTTTCTGTGTGTCATCCGTGTGCGCAGGTTTAGAGGGTAGGGGAGGGAGCTCGTAGGAATGAAGTAGGGAAGTGAGCTCACTCGGTGATAGGGATTTCTTTTCCCTGATCAGGTGGGATGAGGCATAAGGGTAAGGTGCTGTATTCCATTTGGGGAATTGAGGCAGGGGGCTAGTGCATTGCTGATGAATGGGTTTCGCTTGTGGCTTGGGTTGTTGCCGGATCAGGTCATGAAGAGTTTGGATGCCCTCTTTTATTTGTTGTAGGGATAATAGTATCTCATCGTGTCTGGAGGTCAGGTGTAGGAGTTATCATATTGATAGCCTGGACTGTGGTTAAGTGAGGAGGGATTATTGCTTGTGTGGTGTCCCGGGGAGTGACATGAACTGGTTCGACGAATGGTGGTTTTTCAGTGTGGGAGTCTGTGGGGAAGGGATGGGTAGATAGGGGATGTGAAGGGGTATTGATGTGTGCTTTAGCAGGATCTTATTCATTGTGTGGCATTCTTATAGAGTGGTAGTCAGTGGAAAGAGGGAGTAAAGAGGGGACATGAGGGGGTATTGGAGTGAGCTGTAGGAGGAGGGACGGTGAGATTTGTAGTGCAGGGAGAGGGAGAAGATGGAACTGCGGACTGATCGGGAGTAAGTGTGTAAGAAGAGATTGGAGCAGACTCCACAACAGAGTTACTGGGGATGGCGATGGAGGTGGGGAGGGATGTACTAACTAAAGGGTGGGCGAAGCTTTGGTTGTGGAGATGGGGAGTGGTAGTGGAGGATGCGTGGGCATGAGGGAGAGCTGGTGCGAGGTGATGCAAGTGTGAGGTGAGGTGGGTATAGTAGAAATTGTGGTGGTGCTGGGAGAGGAGTAGGGATTATGTGGATGTATGTCATTTGGTGGGGTGTCGGTTAGGTCTGGGGTGGGTGTATATGAGCAATGGGATACAGAGGGGTAATGTCTGGATGGGGAGTCAGGTAAGGAATCTGTCAGATGGTTAGGAGAATGGTTTGTTAGGGAGGTGGGATAGGATCTTGCAACCTTCGCTTTGATGATCGGGAAGATGTTGTCCAGTAAATTCAGGTTATGATCTGATGCCTGCAGGAGGATGATCCCATTATGGTAAATGGTAAGTGTAGCAGTTGCTTTGTAGAACGGGGAGGGAATGATAGTTAATGTGAGACCGTGTGCAGTTTTCTTAGTGGATGAAATTGAGAATAGGTCGAGAAAGGCTTTTCGCCATTGTGCTCTCCTTTTGGAGTAGAAGATAATGTTGTTCGTTATGCGTCCTGTGTTATTTGAGAAATAGGGGTAAGAGATTGGAGATTTAGCATCCACATGCTCAGGAGCATTAGCCAATGGTGCAGGAATCACTGTCAGATGGGGTTTCAAGCTTATGCTGAGTTTGTGTCCCTGGTCAGTGGTAGCAGTTAAGAATACTATTGCAGGAGGAGATGAGCCTTTGGAGGGCTAAATGGAGGCATTAGTGAGAACGATACTCAAAAAGAAGCAGAGTAGAAAGGTTGGATTTAATACTATAAAGGCTCTGTTAGACAAATCAGAAAATAAAGCCAGGAATAGTGCTTGTATTTCTATAGTCTTGAGTTTCTAGAACAAGGTAAGATGATGTATTGTATTAAAAATTAGGCAATTGAATTGTCCAAAAGCAGAAGTGGTACTACTCGTTTAGAAACTTTTGTAGTCTTGAAGTCGTTTCATGTTACAACTCGGCACAGGAGCTCGCATCCCAGCCCTTGCAGCTCCTGTTCAGAACCAATGCAGCGCGATGCAACTTGAAGCAGGACTTCACATCGCTGCACTCTCAGCTTCTGATCGCCGGTGACGCAGCATAATGCAACTCTATGTAGGACTTTGCATTGCAGAACTGCGCACCTCCTGATTGGAACCGATGCCGGGCAATTTGAAGCCTCATATTAAAGATATATGAATCAACTCTCTTGGGACTAACCAGGTCCCTGTATCCTGCCCATGCTTCATCACGGTCAGATTAAACTTGTGACCCAGTCCAGCATGGCCAAATATCTATAGTTGGCACTTTGCCCATATTTGTGCTACTTTTACTTAAAACGTTAACGTTCAATATTTCCGGCTCGACTGATTGTGTTTTGCATTTATGAAAATGTACTCTCTTTGCCCAAATTGGTTCGGGATTTTTTTGTGTTATGTTTTTACTTTATTAATGTTTGTGTGCTGCTTAAATACTTTACACGTTGCTTCTAAATTAAACCTCATTACTTTGTGCCTAGCCACAAGAGGGTTGAGTACAAGATAAAATAGTGAATTTTGTGGTTCACCCTGACAAGGATTGTGGTTGTTGGTTGGGTTGAGCTTCCAGATGCCAGTGATTGTTTATAAACACGTCTGGATGGGATGGCTGCTAATGAGTATTTCCTTTAATATTTGTGCTAGTGTTCTTGAGATCCTAATGGGATTTGTAAAATTGGCAAAATAATTAGTGTACTGTATAGTTGATGTAGAATACCCTCTTTTGTGCAATGGGATAAGAGGTCAAGGCGATGTCTGAATTCAGTTGCATGTCCTCTTTGGTTTCTGTCTTAATATTTTTTCAGATTTTTAAGTTTGGAGATGAAATGTTTTTCTAGGGAATTACATAGTTCTTGTGAGCGTGTGATTTTATAACTTGAACATTTATCTTGTGACGTCCCTTAGTTGGACAAGTAGCTTCAGAGATGCCCAGTGAATAATGAAGATGTTGGACATGGGCCTTCCCTGCAGGATCATCCCCAAACTTTTTTCTTCAACTCTCCTGCTTCTTTTTTGTTGGCTTTTAGGACTTTGAGCACTTTACCACTGCTAACCAGTGCTAAAGTGATTGTTCTCTCTCCTTTAAACATGGTAAAACCGGCATACACACAAGTGGAACATTTAGTTTACCTTTAATCCCCTAGTAAATTGGTACTACCAGTACCCAGGGACTGTAGATTAATTGCTACTAGCCGGCCTGCAGCACTGATTGTGCCATCCACATAAACCTTTTGCCAGGCTAAAACCTTTTTTTTAATACATATGTCACCCCTAGGGTAGGCCACAAACTGTCCATAGTGCTGGGTGCATTGTATTTAAAAAGATGAGCATGTACTCTTAAGTTTTACATGGTCTACTGCAAGGCCTACCCCTACCACATGATAACATTGGGTTACCTTATTACATTTAATAAGTAATACATTTTGATTGGGAACAGGTAGGAAAGTCATGTTTGGTCTTTGGGGCATTGTAGTTTAAAACCCTTAATGGAAAAGTTGGATTTTAAGTTGTCACTTTTAAAATGTCTGCAATGTCTTATCTGAACCATTTGGTGCCTGCAGCCTGTTCCTGGCTCACACAACTAGGTGAAATTGTCAGTTGGTGTTTGTGTACTTCTCCCAGACAACATCACAATAGAGGGTCTTGCAGTTGGTAGGATGGGCCATCTCTGCCATGATGGGTGGTAGTGCTGTCACCGATCACACTTGCACTTTAAAGGCACTGGCCCAGCTCACACACACAAATGACTTCAAACTAGCCTATGGTACCCCCAGAAAGACTGGGACCAAGACAGTGAGCCCAGAAATTATAGACACCTCTGTAGGGAAAGCTCCAGAAGCTTCTCCCCTTTGAAACGGGCAGCAGATATAAAAAGGAGACCATCAGACCCACTGTTCAGTACACCCCTGGACTTGTGGAAACTACATATACAATAAACATATGTTAATCAGCGCCAAGATACACTTTGGGGTGAATGTTATGGTATGTTACAGAAGAAGGACTGCCCTGCTCTCAGAGGACTACCCTGATATTTGAGAAGGAACACTGAACCTGCAACCTTCATCATTAGCTGAAGTCACTACCAGGATCAACTGACTGACCTCCTGTTCTGAGCTATAGGAACACAACAAGCTTCAGAATCCTCTCTACAACTGCCCTACTTACCTGCCTGGACCTGCCTGAGCCCTGCTGGTCTTTGCCGGAGTGATGTCATGATTCCCAAGTGGTCCTTCTCTAGTCCTGGACCCTAGGTGTGGCATAAGTTTAGCTCCTTCTTGAAAGAAAATTGAAATCCTAAAGTTTTACACTCTTCATGACCGTGAACAGCCTGTTCACCGTAAGATCTTGTCACCAGCGCTAACCACCAGATTGAAACTCTGATGAACTAGAACAGGGATACTCACAGTACGGCCCGCGGGCCGCCAGCGGCCCGGCAAGCCTTCCTTGGTGGCCCGCGGACCTTGCAGACATCGTGCCGGTTGCAGCAGCGTGGAGCTATGGGGGCCGGGCCGGGTGATTCTTTTAAAAGCCATTCACTTGTTAATAAGGCTTTGTTGTATTTCACCTCTTCTTAGCGCCCCTGCATCTCCCCTCTGAATGAGTGGAGATGCAGGGGCGCTAAGAAGAGGTGAAGTACAACAAAGCCTCATTAACAAGTAAATGGTCTTTAAAAGACCCGTGAAGTACTTGGGTGTGGCGGCTGTGTGCGCTCTGTCCACTCTGTGCCCGGCCCCGCCTCCCCTCTCATCGTGCCTGGCTCTGCCTGGGAATGAATGTCATCTGAAGTTTCTCAGCTCTCGCATAGTGCGTTCAAGGGCAGGTACCTCCAACTCTATGAGCAGAGCCCTTAGCTCACCCTCTGCCTTGCGGATGGCTGTTGCGAGGTCACTTGGGGCCTACCTGCTGAGCTCCTTGTCGCTGTGTATGAGGCTGAGCAGATCAAACACCACGAAGAAAGCACTGAACACTACGGTTGTGCTCCCCGCTATTCTGGCTAGAAGGCGGCCACTGTTCAATACCTGGACGGTTTTAACTAATTTGGAGAGATGGAGGCCGGCCTGACTGACTCCGAAGCACATGTTCCCAAAATCCGCGTTTACAGTCTCGGCCAAATCTCTGATTTCCTCCGCCAGCTGGTTGGCAGCCGTCATGTGTTCTTTGATTCTCTCCAGCCCCCTTTCACACTCCTTCAAGAGCCCCTCCACTTCGTCTTTGCCTATTTTGCTGTTGA
The DNA here is from genome assembly GCF_964204655.1 of Triturus cristatus. NCBI lineage: Eukaryota > Metazoa > Chordata > Amphibia > Caudata > Salamandridae > Triturus > Triturus cristatus. The sequence continues at coordinate 203,662,780 of NC_140593.1, forward strand.
TCGCATCCACCACACTTGCCCCTGCAGAGGTGACTCCCCCTGCGGTGGAGAGGCCGAGTCCTACAGCAGCTGCCCCGAGGGATGCCTCCCCTGTGAAAGGTGCAAGGACCAGCCCCCCCCCCCCCAATGCCAGCAGTCCCCCAGAAACACCCGCGAAGCTCCCGATGGAGACAGAGGGAGAGAGAGAGAGATAGAGAGAGAGAAGGAAGGAGACGGAGAGAGAGAGAGGGAAGGAGACGGAGAGAGAGAGAGGGAGAGTGATAGAGAGAAGGAGAGAGCGAGAGAGAGGGAGAGAGACAGAGGGAGGGAGGGAGACAGAGGGAGGGAGGGAGACAGAGAGAGGGAGGGAGACAGAGTGATAGATAGATAGATAGATAGATAGATAGATAGATAGATAGATAGATAGATAGATAGATAGATAGATAGATAGATAGATAGATAGATAGATAGATAGATAGATAGATAGATAGATAGATAGATAGATAGATAGATAGATAGATATGTGTGAATGCCTGGTCTGGTGGCTCAGTGGACAAAGGCGTCCGCTGCAGGGGCCTGTGTTCAACCTCATGGTCATAGTTTTTTGGGGGGGTCTAGCCCCGCCCCCTCCCCCACTGGCCCCGCCCCCTCCCCCACTGGCCCCGCCCCCACCGGTGCGGCCCTCAGCCAGAAACCACACTGTAAATTTGGCCCCGGAGAGAAAGTTAGTGAGTACCCCTGAACTAGAATCTTCGCACTATAGCGACTGCTGTCGACAACAGGCAACATGAGATCTGAATTTTTCCCTGCAGCATTGACAGCCCAAAGGGACTACCGGCGTGAAACTCCAGCAACGACCATCTGTGACACTCAACATGATCTTCGAGATACAATGATGACCGTCCGTAATGCCCGGCTTGCTTTTTGAGCTACAGCAAAGACCATCCACAACACTCGCCATGCTCCTCGTCGCCTCCTCCACACCGCGAATGGAACTCTTCGCACTGGACTTAAGAAAGTAACTTTTCCTGCTGGACTAACCTGGTTTCTGTATCTAACTCCCACTCCATCACGGTTGGCCTGAACTTGTGACTTTCACCTGGTTTTGCATGACCAGATAACCACCAGTGGCCCTGTGTCCTTTTAGGTGGTGTACTTAACTTAAAAGTTTGAAACTGCATACCTCCGGTCCAACTGATTGGATTTTTGTCATTTTGGTATCAAATCATTAATTCAGTTTTACTCTATTACCTAAGTTGGGATGTTTTTTTTTGTTGTGTTTTCACTTTAGCACTGTACTCATCTATACTCTGTAGAGACCACAATGGTCTTCGGCAAGGCATCCTGGCAGCTGCTCCTCACCGAGGCTGCTTCTTGAGCAGCCCTGCATCTGCCCCTTCCGCTGCATTCCCGGACACCATGATGAACCAGATCCCTAAGGAATTCACAACAGTGGGTTGCCACCTGGAAGTCATGGATGCTAAGAAGTCCAATCTCCAATCTATTTGGGCAGACACCACCAGTTTCCATGGCAGAGTGGAGGGGATAGAGCGGCGTCTGTCGGTGCTGGATAAGAAACTCAACCATGCCCTGGATAGAAACTCAGAACTCTGGTGTCTTTCTAACAAAATTGTTGGCCTGGAAGATAGGCGTCACAGGGATAATTATAATGTCTGCTTCTTCAGCTTTCCGAATGGGTGGAAGGAAACAATGATTGCTGCTTCCTCCGGGCCTCCTCCCGCCCTCATGGGGCTTATCTTCTCTCCACCTGTAAAGAAACAGAGAGCTTACAGAATTGGACAAAACAGACTTGCAGCACCAGACAGGGCATGGCCCCTCATAGCATGTTTCCTCCATCATCAGCAGGTATGACAACTCTTGACTGCAGCCCACTCCCATGGGCTGTATGACTGTGGTAGCCATAAGATCTGCGGACTTCTCCAGGGAGATGAATGAAAAGAGACCTTTTTAACCCTCAAGCCTCAACTGCGTAAATGTGACATAAACTTTGGCCTCTTCAAACCAGCACAGATGTGGACCGTGAAGGATGCAAATCCAAGGTTTTTCATGACCCGGAGGAGCTGCAGTCTTTCTTGGAGGGTCTCCAAGAGCCGGGAATGGACAGGGCCCATGTTGAGTCGGCTGCTGCCATCCTGCTGGTGGACTCGTCTTTTTCTGCTGTCGAAGACCGATGCCCCGAGGGGCAGATGTCAGGGCAGATTGACCAGGTCGCAGTGTGGTAAGGACAAAGCAAGGACAAAGGACAGAGCAATAGTCGAGCTCATGCAGGATAGAAGGTGCAACATATCCCGCTCCCGCTGAAGTCTGGAGTGGGGCCGGACTGATGCACCCACTGACTTGGGCTACTTTCTTTTCTCCAAGGTGATGGTCGCCCTGTCACAGGATACTTGTATCATCGAGGGCATGATATCAGACCACTCTCCAATCCTCTTTTTTCTTGATCTGGGGTGATAATCCCAGGTCACAAGACATGACATCTCAAATTTCCTGTCACAGGCTTCCTCAGTGCAAGGTCCAGCTTCGGTCTCATGTCACCACCTACTTGGACCATATCCAGGGGTTCAAAACCTTGGTATGAACACTGTGGATTGCAAACAAGGTGATCATTAGCAGACAACTGATTAGAGATGCTGCTCTCTCCAAAAAACAAAAAGGTGGAGCAGCAGAGGATCCTGGAGGGCACCATAGCAATCCTAACACTCTTGTACATTGAGGGCCTGTCAGCCACCTCAGGTGCCGCTTGGAAAATGCTCATATGGACCTTAACACACTTTATGCCGCCAAGGCAGAGTATGTGCTGCAGAGTCTGAAGGGCTGCCACTATGAGTAGGAAGAGAAGGCGGATAATGTACTGGCGGCACAATTGAGACAAAGAGAGTTTATGATGGCTAACCTGACCATCAAAACTGCTACTGGTCGTATCCTCAGTTGGCCACAGGACATTGCAAATTGAGTTTGATGCCTTCTACCGGGACACCTACATCCACAAAGTGACTCCAGACCCCACCCGGCTAAACATTCTCTTTGACGGTGTCCATCCGCTCTGCCTCAACGAGTCAGGCAGGGACCTGCTTTGGGGGAAATTACCAAGGCATAGTAGCGCAATCTATATCCAAACTCCCATACCACAAGGCCCCTGTTGTATAAGTGGACAAGGGAGAAGATGGTGGACTCCCTCTAGGAGGCCTTCCAGTAAGCTGAGCACATGGGTTCCCTTGGTCCCATCTTGATCATTGCCCTGATCGTGGTCTCCCCCAAGCCAGAGAACGATCCCCTTCTTAGAGGTAGCTTTAGACCAGTTTCCCTACTCAGATGAGCAAAATTTGACTACGACAAGTAGTCTCAACTCAACCTCTCCTTGTGGAGTAGGATGCAGGCTGTCAAAATGGTGAACCTTCCCAGGTTTACCTGCATCCTAGGAAGTTCTTGAGGTCGGTGGACAGGGGTGTCAAGCCCTTAATTTGGGGGAAGGTGAACGCCGAGTGGCCAGAGGCAGGCATTTAGCCACTGATCATGTGGTGGCATGGGTCTTCCCTCGGTAGAACACCACTACATGGCCTTGCACCTGGCACAGCTTGCCTACATGCACCCACAGTCTCAGGACCCTCCATTGTGGGTTGCGATTGAGCACAAAATTTTGAGTTGTCCGAGGGGGATGCACTCACTCTACAAATACGATGCCTCCAAACCTGCTTCAGGGAAACCCGTGATTCAGGCTATGGCCAAGACCTGGATGCAAGCCCATAGGCTTCTCTCAGTGGATACCTACCTCCATGATCAGGCACCTTTATGGGCAATACCGGCATCCGCATTGGAGGCAAGATGCTGATTTGGGGTCAATGGCCTGATGCAGGGATGCTACATGTGCTTTCCCAGGGGGCACTTAAATCCTTGAAAATGCTTCCCAAGGATTTCCATCTACCGGTTCAGCAGTAGAAATAGATGGAGCTGCCCCACTTTTTCAGGTCCCTAGCCCTGGGTCCTCCCGCCCTCCTCGATGGTGTCCTATCTTAACACACGGGGACACTTTAGAGGGAAGATATCAGGCTTTTACAGCTTCTTGATCTGGCATCTGTACTCCCTACCTCTGTTGGAGAGCCTGCAGGTCAGGTATCAGGCATGGCTTCAGGTGCGGTATGAAGCAGAGGATTGGATGGAGCTGCTGGACAGTCTAAGCCATTAGACATGGAAGCCAGAATCAAGTTCTGCCTCTTTCAGACACTTAACAATTGGCACTGGAGCCCAACGAAACTTAGGGCATGAGGGTTGCTACCCTACTTCAACTGTTTGTGTTGCGACAACACATGCTGTGACATGGTGCACATCCTGTTGTTGTAGGGATTCTGCACATACACAGAACTATGCACAGGATTATGGGACCTCAGTGTATAGGGGCTATGCCTTCCTACCGCCTTAGTACCCATGAGCCCAGGACTGACTAGCTATAGTGTCTCACTCGCTACTCACAAATGGAGAAACAAATGATTAGACAACCCAGAGCACAACACTCCCGGATCTCTTAGGAATCGTGGTAACAAGACACCCCTTTCGCTCACTTCTCTCGTACCTGTCCACAACAAGATCTGACAGAGTCACAGAATTAGTCTAAAATATTTATTTCAACTAACGTGCTCTAAAATGCAGTATACATGCCATTACTAGCGTAATAATGCATAATACAAATATTGTCAGCATAACAGCAAGTCCATATATTCTGAAGGGAGATGTCATCTTACAAAGACATTGGAAACCGGACTACGGTGCCCAAGCTCCCTCCCAGTGGACTGAACATGAAGTATTATAGATAAAAAGATAGAAGATTTCAGGGCTTTGTCAGCAGACCCCACACCTTTAGGACATAGATCGTATTCCTACATGACAGGTGCTTATTGCTCTTCTACCTGGAATGGTCCCTCTCCAAGTGTGCCTGTGTTAAACATGCAGTCCCATAATATCAAAATACAAGTATTCCTCAGACAGCAGCTGTAAGGTATGTTTTGTCCATCTGCCTGGGCCTGACCAGAACAGATTACCAAGGGGCATTGTTGATTGACCTTACTTCCAATGTTCAGACTAAACTCCAGGAATAAGCGGAGAACGATCACAGCAGACAGTTCTCATGTGAAAATTGTAAATAGTCTTGTATAAGAGAAAGCGTCTAGTAACGTGCACAAAAGCAGGATCATGGCTCCCTGGCTCATGCTAACTAAAAGATGTCGACAGTGCCCCTTGCAACCATGTGACACTGTGTGAATGTACGGCGCTCCACCCCTTGGAGGGGGCTGTCAGCTCCATGTGGCACTAGACAAGAGCAATCCCTGAGCTGCTCAAACGGTCTCTGTTCATGCTTCATGCCACAGCGAACTCACCTTGACAGTAACATTCGTGTTCTCTGGCACTAGTGCTCCCCACTCCTACTCACACATAAGGAATTGCTCATAAAACTGTATAAGACGGCCTCGTATGAGTGACTCATTTATAATCGGCAAGACAAGGTGGAGACCTTCCTTCACACACAGTCGTCCTTCTTTCAAGGAGACAGCCGCTGATCACTGTCAGGATTACTGTTAGGCAAGCTAGCCATGATCCTAGGCACCTATATCTTCCCCACTGGGCATCTTGAGGGGTGGCACTGCCACTGGGCCACCCCTGCTATGGCATCCCCTTATCTCTCCCTGACACTACGAGGCCCTTTCCCTACTTCTGCCTCTTTTCTCTCTTATCCCCTCTCCCTTCCATGCCCACACACCCCTGGTCCCCAAGACTGACCCCCACCACGCCCTATTCCTTATATCCTGTTTGGACACATGGCGGTTTAAGCAACAATGATTATGTGCTGTGTCATGGCCGATATCTGGGTGTTTACTTGTATCCACTGGTACTTTCAGACCATTATTAAAATGTTTTTTTATTTCATTGCTTGTCTAGAGATATTTTATTTATGTTGAGAGATTTTATCTCAAGTGCCATCCAGCGAGGTTTCTGATGTTGACTGGAGGTTGTAATAGTGTTCAATGGGATGTTGTTGTCAAGGGTAAGTGTCAGGCTAAATTGGAACTGTTGAACCTCCATTATTAGGTTGATATGATAGAAAGAAATAGGTTGATCAAATAAGCTGGAAAGATCCCGCTTTTTCCAGCCTCTGACAGTTATTTTAGGGATTGGAACAGATGGCTTTCTTAGAGGTCAAGAGACATGGAGTTTTAATTGGATTATATTGTGGGCTGCCAAGAAAACTTTACACTTCGGTCACCGTGGTACGGTTTAGATTTCAAATTTGGTGTTCAGTGTATACCCATCTTTGTTAAAGGATCAAAGAACAATCGATTAATAACATTAAATTCAATGATGAGATGGTCTTGGAGAGTGCATCAGTAAAAAGGTTTTCAAATAAAGGATTAAGGGCCAGATGTAGGTAAATATGAAATACCGATTCCTAAATACCGAATTTTACCGATTCGGTATTTAGGAATCGGAATTTCATATGTAGCTAATAATTCGGTAAAAAATACCGAATCGGTAATATTCGTTATTACCGAATCGGTAATACAGATTCGGTAATAAGGAATCACCTTCCCATTCATTCCTATCGGCCTGGAGGCCCATAGGAATGAATGGGAAGCCATTCACTATTACCGATTCGGTAAATACCGAATCGGTAATAGGGGGAGCATATTCAAGGGTGGCAGGGTGTCACATTGACACCCTGTTGCACCCCTGAATCATGTATGTGTGCACATGTGGCGCACATACATGCCCTAAGGGCATGTATGTCTGCCACATGGCACCTTGAGAAAAGCAAATTATTGCTTTCTTAAAGGTATTCGGTATATACCACCAACTTGTAGTTGGTGGTAAATAACGAATCCTGAATGCAAAAATACATGAGTGCCTCCTACATAGCTTATAAGGATTCGGTATTTTACCGATTCCTTAAAATAAGGATTCGGTAAATTACCGAATCCTTAAAACCTGCCTCCTACATTAGAAAGGGCTAAATACCGGTCGGTAATGGGAAAATTAGCGATTTTCGGCCGTTACCGGCCGGTATTTAGCTACCTACATATGGCCCCGAATGCTTAAAACCTGCCTCCTACATTAGAAAGGGCTAAATACCGGTCGGTAATGGGAAAATTACCGATTTTCAGCCGTAACCGGCCGGTATTTAGCTACCTACATTATATGATGGAGGTTTACAATCAAGAAGAAATGAAGTTGTGAAAGATAGTGTGGGGAAATAAAGGTTCAACAGATATTCTCGCTCATTATAGTTTACAGATTGATTTTATAGGTAAAGAGTTTGAGGACAAAGCTATGTTTTTTGCAGTCTTTACTGAGGGGTGTTTTTTTGTCATAAGGGTTTTGTGCCCTTTGGGTATGGCTAAATGTAGGATTGGTGCCACACCATGAAAACCAAAACTGAGGGATAACAAATTAGCAAAAGTGAGAGTCTGTGATCAGATGAAAAATGTCCATGTGTTTCTGTTCAAAGATCTTGTGTTCATGAAGACACAGAAAGTAGGTTTTGGGACTTGGATGGTAGGAGACAGTATGTATGTTAACTGATTGGGTTGAAATGGGGGTAGACGTGGGATGACAAGTTAAAGTGACATTAAATGGTTAATAAAAGCATGCAAAGAAGGTCAAGAAAGAAGAAAAGATGAGGTTTTAGGGCATGTGTTCAAAGGGGAATCAGGGTATGTGAAGTCAAGAGTTGAATAATGAGAGGTTACTGGAGCAAGAATTGAGAAGGGGTGTGAAAAGTAATTGGGGGTTGGAAGTGAGGAATGAAAATAGTCATGAATTACGCATGATGAGAGTTGCAGAGGTTCACATGTGTAGATGATTAGAATTAGGTGTGATGTACAGAATAGATTGAATGCCAGCTGGAAGGGAGGAAAGTAGGAGAGTAATAGATATGGGGAAGAGGCAACAAAGTTGAAGGTTAGGGGCCGAGGAAAGAATTTGAAAGTGTCAAACATTAGTGTGGAAAGAAGTGTAACCTTGTAATTTCAAACAGGCGGCAGCAAGATGGTAAAAGAGAATAGAAAGGAGAGCGAAGAGTATATGCATAGTATGGCAAGATTAAAGTGAAGGAGTAAAAGGAGAGGGAAGAATTTTGTGAACATTTGGTGGTGGAATTATTTAATAAACAAGAAGGACTGACAAAAAGAGGGAGGGGCAAAGGGATAGGAAGTTAGCATAATTGAGGAGGTTTAAAGAAGTGGGAGAATGTTTCTAGTCCTGTCTGTGGAATTTTGTTTCATATTTCCTTCTTAAATGTTGAATATTGTGCTGGAGAAAACCTTCAGGTCCAGAGGACCATTTAATGTTTGTTGTGCCTGTGATGATTTATTTACTCTGGTGTATTTATAATCTTAATTATTTGTCTGTTCTAATCATATCCTGTGAATTGTGTTGTTTCACTCTAAAGTGGTGGATGTCAAGCTAACAACACCACTTGGATTCTTTATTGGGGGAGTCCTGATGGAGGTTCCAGTTTTGAGTCAAGAAGTGGTGATTACATCAGGCGTTTCAGAAATCAGACACCAGGAACACTTGGATATCACTTGGAGAATGTTTCTGATTTGGGTTTTTGTGGAATTTCTGAAAATTAAGGAACATTAGTGATTGTGGAAAGGGCCTGGGAACAAGCCTTAGGCCCTAAGAGCAGCTTGGGTGGAAGGATAATATGTTCACTCTGGAGCACCTTGCTTCTTTGTTTTGAGATGGTTCTGGATATATGATTTAGCTTGCTTTTTTTGTAGATAGACATTAATACTCAGCTATCAGAATGGCTTGGATACATTGTAGGTTGAAGACTGACAGTGAATACGATTTACAGGTTGAATGTAATTATTAGAACGTGGGTTTAAGACTGGGTGATATTTCTGAAGGTGCATAAGGTTCGTGAAACCGTTTGTGACCTATAGCTCAAAAACGCCCAAGGAGGGTTAGACACTGAGAGGTTAGTAGGCTGATGAGAAATGGAAGAGAAACAGAAGCCGTTGTAGTGAGACGAAAGGTAACCCAGAAACAGTGAAGGCATACACCATGGGAATTAAGTGGATCCACAGTAGTAGGTCTGTTGCAAATCCAACTGTTGTGAAGGCACAACCCAAATAGGATTAGGAAGGCATCTTAAAATAGGCACTGCAGTAGTGGATCTATGTTGTAGATCCTGCAGTAATCAAATCATTACCTAAGAAAAATAAAACAATGCCACCATGGAGGGTCTGCATAACCCAAAAGAGGTTTAGATAAGACTTTTTGACAAACTTTAAATTTGGTTATGGAGCAACCATGGAAGATAAAAACAGAAAAAGTCTAAAAGGTAGAGACTGAAGCCATGATGGCAAAGCCCAAAGAACAGTCGATATAGACACCACATGTATGGAGTGGGGGTATAAGTGGGTAAGGTAGAATGTGGGGAATATTAAAATAGATAACATAGGCATTAATTTATGGGTCTATGGGTCAAACCAAAAAGAGCAAAGGAGCAGCCTATGGAAGTTCAGCAGCCATCATAGCAGTGAATCTATGGCATGACCCCAGAAGACAGGAAAGTGTTACCCCAGAAATAATAATTCAGATACCATAGTAGGTATGCATGACTCATTGACTTTTATTTAGACATCTTACAGGTGGGGCTAAGAGGCAATACTCAAGTATAGTGATGGTGCAACCATGGAAGGTAACAACATTAAAGGGCAGATTTACAAGAAAGTGAAGCATCTGTACAGATGCGTCACTTTCCCTGCACCACCCTTAGAAACCCTTGCGCCACCATGGATGCGCCGCATTTACAATACGGCGCACTATGGCGCAAGGATTGACAGATGCATCAGAAATTCTGACGCATCTGTTGCCAGAAAAGTCACACATTTGCTGGAGTCACGTCGCAAGCACGACGCAACTCCAACAATGCGTGTTGAGGCCTATTCCCACTACACTGTGTCACTACTTACGCCTGCTTGAAGCAGGCGTAAGGTTTTGATGCAGTGGCATCCTAAAAGTGGCGCAGTGAAATCTTGTAGATTTCACTGAGTCACTTTTACGAGGCCTTCCTGCGTGGGAACGCCCACCCTGCATACATTATACCTGACGCAGGTATAATGTGACGCAGGGCTTTACAACGTGACGCATCTCCCTAGATGCGTCACGTTGTAAATTGGCCGCATTGTTTGCGCCGCTGTTGTGTCAAAAAAGCGACGTAACTGCAGCGCAAAAGTCACGCAAGGGGCTTGTAAATCTGCCCCTAAGAGTCTAAAAAATCAACCCTGAAGTCATACTGGTGAATCCCAAGAGGATTAAAAATAGAAATCACAGAGCTGAGAGTATGAGATCAACCAAGAGGCAGCTAAGGTACCATCCAGTGTATATAAAAATTGGAACCACAGTAGTATATGGTGTCAACTTAGGTTGAGGAGGTAAACCCCTCTTGTGTGGGGTCAATATTTGCACACCTTTCAAAGTGATGTATTTAGATTTAGGAAAAGAGGACAGAGGTGGGAACAAAAAAATCTAGAAATATTAGCAATTGTGGAAATAGCCTCGGTCCTGGCCCTAGACTGTATGGGGCACAAACAGGAACATTATCACAGTAATACACCCTTAATTTCTCTGCACTTTATTTGGACTCTTGCCTGGATGCCATCAGAGAAAGGGTTAAACAGTGAGAAAGAGGCAAGCTTTGTAGGATGTGCACAGGGAGCAGTGACTTGACACCATACATTAATGGAGAATGAACTCCCGGTAGTTCTGAGGCAGTAGGAAAATCAAGTTGGTGAACAAAATGTCAGCACAGCCCAATGTGGCCTTAGTCCAAATAAAAACGCACACACACCACTGGAATGGAACATGCCCCGAATAAAAGGTCCCAGAGACAACAGTGCTGAATATGGGTGTATACCGGGAAACACACAACAAAATGAAATACAGTGCTGCAATACCTTTCAAGCTTCATACAAGAATCTTTAGACCAGAAACTGGCATACACACCATGTTTAGAGCTACATTTGCAAAATATAAGTGACTGCTAAGATTCGCATGCTGCATTTATAGTCAAAAAGAATTCAAATGCAAATTTGTATTTATGTAGGAGCACCTCGTTCATATGCAACAGGCTAGGTGGAGACTGTTGGTACACACATGGTAGATCTCTTCTTCCCACTTAATTACCTATCAGACCACCCCTAATTAGTTCCTCCAATGTACTCTCCAGGCATGAATATAAATTCACCAATATCCCAGGGTGCAGTGAAAAATGTTGCAACACTGTTTTGTCGCAGCTATGCTCCTTTTTAATGAATGAGGTGCCCTATCTTATTGATAGTGTGCATTCCTGCCCATTGTTTTGTCCCAGGGCAGCGCAGCAACTTTCCTTGCAGTCCAGCACCAAAGCCTCTGAACTGAGGCCCAAAGTGACTGCACCAATTTTAAGACCAGCTATTTTCTTGTTTTAAAAAACTGCCTCTAACTGGACTTAACAGTAATTTTGGAGGGTTATCGCCATATGGGAAATTCATTGTAAATATCTCGAAGTGGGGTTAGCAGTAGTTTTTGCACGAGAACGCCCACCTTGCATCTCAATTTTGTTAAGTCCCCCTAAAAGAAGAGGCGATCTTAAAAATTCACGTTTACACCAGAAAAGTGCTGCTAACTGGGTTAGCGGCAACTTGTAAAGACGGTGATAAAAAAGAACGCCGTAACGTCAAAACATTTACGCTATAGTGGCGTTAAGTTCTTATGTACAGGACATATGCCCCTAAAATCTCAATACTAGTTGATACGTTTGTTGTTTCAAGCCACTAAGCCCTCCTCTATCATTGCAAGCAACTAAGAAAATCCATGGCCAATGATTCTCTTTTAGAAGAAAGGTCCATCGTAAAAACATTCCATGCCAGTGACAGTGGATGGACTATTCACCTAGAAGGAAATTCAGTCGTAATTCACTGGTGATAGACAATGATCCTGGCACAACTCCTTATGTTGCAATCAACTACTCTCCTGTTAAATGCCCGTCAAATGACTCCTTTCTGTTTAACTGTAAGCCCTTGACACGGAACCACCACATCCCAAGTTACAATACCCATTGCTTGGGTGTGTTTTAAAAAAAACACCTGAGAAAGACACTTTGGAAAATAACAGACAGGGGATATGGAAACACCAGAACTCGGGGTAATGGATAATGGATAAGAACAAATCTCAGTAAGGACCTCAAATAAACATGAAAATGGCTAAAAATCTAAGAAAAGTGAATATCAAAAACTAGTTATTCACTAGAACCCTCACCTCCTGACAACTAGAGCAGCAAGTAGAAGCACCACATAGGCTTTTAGAAGACTAAAATAAAATGCACTGATTACAGTTTGGCTGAGAGACGCAAATCCCAATACTACTGCAAACACCCACAGCTCAAATAGTATCCCCCCCTGGCTATTCCATGCAATTCTTGCAAGGATTTTGGAAGTAATAATTGGTACATAAGGCCTCTATTGTTGAGTCAGTCATGATAAAAAAGTGATGCAAGTTATGTACTCGCATTCAAAACTCACAAAATATTCCTGAATAATCTAACATTGATAGAAAATGACATGCTACACTTCTAACTCCAGAAATCATGAGCTATTTGTGCATCAAATCAAGTCTGGTGAGTTGTAGGTTAAATGAAATTTGAAGCCATGCATTATGTTGGGAGCCAAATATTCATGATCTACGAAAAGCTATGCTTGCATAGTGAAACTTAATCATACCTCTAGATGACTAATTGTGGTTCTGAGTGAACTACTCCCTTCTTCCACTGTGGCATTGACTCCAGATGGCACTAAGGCAAATCTCTTACACATTTCTATTGCCCACTGTCAAATATAAGATGCCAGAAATGTAAATTAAATGTGGGCATCTTAAGAGTCAGCAGTATAAATGTGAACTTTATTTTATTATTTGTATTGAACGCAATACCCAGTTGACATTGGGCTCAAAATGCTTTCTGGTGGTCAAACAAGAGGCAATTCAGATAGTTGTACATTGTTAATAGAACGTGGTTGGATGATGTTGCTTATGTAGGAAGCATGCAGGATCATAAATGCAGTTTGCGGGGTTGCACATTTATTTTGCAATGGTCTTTCAGTAGGGTCTAGACATGAAGGTATGCAGAAGTGTTTAGAGCAGATACAGCAACTCTTGCAAATAAGTATCATCTGCATGTTGCTAGTACTATGCTTTATGGGGCAGTTTGTTTAGGAAGTGTTGGGTCTTCATGGAATGGAATTGGAATTGTATTTATGCAGTACTTACTACCCTTGAAGAAACATCAAAACTCTTTTCTGAGAGAAGCACGCTACTCTGGAACCCAAACTGGATTAGTGGTGAATTATTAAATAGAAATATGGATTATTTTGAGTGGTGGTCATGTGAGTCTGTTAGTTGGATTAAAAAAGGAGAATGGAGGGATGGAAGAGGGAAGTTTCTAGAAAGTGTTTAATGGGTGATCACAGTAGTAGAAGGAGGTTTGGGATAAGTAAAGGAGAGATGGAGGAGGGAAGAGTCTCTACAAATGGATTAGAGAGATCATAATGGTAAAATAAGGTGTCGGATTAGTCTAAAGAGGGAGACATGAGGGAAGAATTTAGAAAGGGTTGTTTGGGCGATCATAGTAGTAGAATGAGGTTAGGGATGAGTCAGAGAGCGGAGGTAGAGGATATAGTGAGAGAGGTATAGGGTAAAACATAGGGCAGTGCAGTGGAGAGACTCAAATGTGTTTGTTTTCTTTTTTACAGTAGGAGTAAAATAATACATTTATAAATCTCTAAGTAGAGGGAAGGTATACATGTGTAAGGAAGGTAATATATCAAGATTTACATTGTATCTAATAAACTCAGACTTTCAAGTGTTGCTATAATTTAAGCTAATTTGTGTGTGTTTATTTTCTTTTCAATAATTCAATAGTGAAGCAATTGTAGATAAATAGTTTTGATAACATTTACATATTGTGATATGTGCATCCAATGAAAAAGCTTTTAATAAAACTATGCAGTGATCTATATACATGGATCTTTTGTTTGGGGCAGTGAGTTCCATAGTTTGGCTGCTTGGACAGACTAGTTTGTGCCACCCATGTTTTTTTCTTGGATCGTGATATTTTGAGGCAAGGTGCCAATCTGGAGCAGAGGTTCCTTTGTTGAATGTATTTGGGGATTTTATTCCTGATGAAAAGCAGCCCTGTTCCATATATTGCGTTGTGCGTGATACAAAGCAGCTTGAATGTGGATCTTCTGGCCACCGGTAACCAATGTAGGGCCCTCAAGGCGGGGACGATGTGGGATTGTGGCTTTACATGTAGGAGTAGTGGGGCAGCAGAGTTCTGAATCTGTTGTAGTCTTTTCATAGTTGATAAAGATCATCCGTGGTAGAGGCCAATGGCGTAATCAAGTTTAGACAGTACAATAGAGATGGTAGCCTGGACTTTGTGTGGAAATCCCAGGTGGGGGAAGATTTGTTGCGGAGTTTTCATACAAATGAAGCTTGATCTTGCTAATTTGTGCACTTGGGCATTTACTGATAGCTTGGCATCCATGGTAATTCCAAGGTTTTTACTTCCTTAGATACTTTAGGATGTGGTCCCAGATCGTCAGGCCAGGCGGCAAGTGGGTCATAATTTTTCAATTTGCCACATTTGAGTATTTCCATTTTGGAAGCATTCCATTTGAGATGGCTCCATGTCATCTGATCAACATCTTTTTTTTTAAACAAACTTTATTGAGTTTTTCAAGTGAACATACTTGTACAATTAGCCCCTCTTCTGATTCATGAGCATACATGTACAGTTATCACAATGCAAGTGTTACAGTTACCATATTGCTATACAGTCGCCATCTTCTGGCTCCATTGTATTCATTTACATAACTTGTCCTATTCGTGTTACATCTCAACACGCCATGCATTAATTGTATATAATAATTTTTACAGGCAGTACATATATCAATTAAGTCCAATCAAACAACTCTGGATCCCCCTCCACCCACCCCACTAACCGGGCATCACAATTGGTATCTAGTCTGGATTATAGAGGAAGCATCCATGGCATTTTTTACAGGAAACATTAACAAACAACACAGTTCTATTTTCAGCATCTAGTTCCTAGGTTACCATGTACATGTTGTCTGTGCATCTGACTTAAGTGGCTCTGAACCGTGCACTAGCTGTGCTGTGATGTGTTAGCAGCATAGGTGGCCTGCCCTGATGTCTATGGTGTGTCATTTGTAGGGTCATCTGCCAATTGTGCGGTCTCATCCCATGATTTGAAGGCCTCCTGTAGCATATCCCAAGCTATTTCTATGGGAATTTTATGCTGCCCTCGCTGTTCCGTTTTGCGTATTGTAGCACTTTCAGCTAGGCTCCACTTCTCTACCTCCTCTTTCCATGCCTCTATTTTTGGTGGCTTAGTTGCTTTCCAACCTCTTCATGATGTGTCTTTTAGCTAGTATTAGCGCTAAGTCTGCAAAGCGTGCCTGAACCTTGTATCCCTTTGGGTATATATATAGCCCGAGTATGGAGCTTTTTGCTGTGTTCCATGACTGTCCACCTACAACATCTGCCAGTATTTGTGCTATCTGCGCCCAGTAGTTTGTCAACACTGGACAGGCCCATAGCATATGGATGAACCCTGCATCTATACATCTCGGGCAATTTGAAGCAGCTGTGGTGAACATCTTGTGGAGCCTGTGGGGTGGTAAATATGCCCTCTGCATAATCATTTATAGGATACATTTGAAGCGTGCATTGCGCAAGACTGCCATTGGGTAAGTTAGAGGTGACACCCACTCTCTGTCTGTTAGTTCCTCTCCCATGTCTGTATCCCATTTGGCTTGCAGAGCCCCTAGAGGGGAGGACTGTGTCTATCTAATACCTGTGTATATCCATTTTGTCAGATGTCTACCCATTACCCATTAGGTGTAGCACATGTACTAGCTCATTTGTTGGCGGTTCCTGTCCGTCTGGGGCCCACACCTGTTTAACGTAATGTGCCACCCCGGATTGTAGCAGAAAAAGGGTATACAGTAGACCATGGGTATGTGCAAAGTCTGCGTGTGACAGCAGGATTCCCTAATTGAACAGTGCCCCCACTGTGGTTATCCCTCCATCGTTCCACCCAGCCAGTTGTCCCCGTGTGACTGTGCCTGTTGGTATGGGTAGTCCCAGCAGCGGGGTGTTAGGCGGATACGAAAAACGTGGCAGTGTATGTTTTAACGCATGTTTCCAATACCGCAGGGCTACTTGCAGTATTGGTGACTCAGCACTGTCAATTGGGAGCGTACTATGTAGCGTTGCATGCAACTTTCCCTGCTCTAGCATTCTGGGCGTGTAGGCAATTTCTTGCAAGTTGCTGCCAGCTAGCCAGTATGAGAGCCATTGCAGCTGACTCCTTATGCAGGAGGCCCTATAAACTGGGACTCACAGTCCTCCAGCTGTTGTCAGGAATTGTAGTTTTTTCTGGCTTACTCAGAGCCTACCTACGCCCCATATTAACTCCGTCAGCAGGGAGTCCAGCACTTGGAACACCTTTATGGGGATTAGTGTTGGGAGCGTTGTGAAGTATTACAATACCCATTGTAGCATGACCATCTTCGCTATGGCCACTCGCCCCGTGGTAGACAACCGTAGCGTTATCCAGAACACTCTCTGTGACCGTAATGCGGCTATTGTGCTCTGGATGTTGCCGTCCAGTGTATCCTGTTGTGTGCTATATATCCTCACTCCTAGGTACTTGAACATGGTTGGGGCCATCTGTACGTTATTGTCCCGAAAGTTGATCATATGCGGGGCATTAGTGTTTCTGAAGGAGAATGCTACTGATTTGTCAAAGTTTACACATAGTCCCGACACTCTGCCAAACTCAGCAAAGAGAAACGCAGCCCCTGGGAGCCCGCTGTGTAGGTCGCAAGTATATAATGTGATATCATCTTCATAAAGTGATGCAGCATGGATCGTCGGACCAACAGGTATGCCCCAGTCCTGGGCAGAGAGGTGTAGTTTGTGGGCTAGTGGCTCCAGTGCTAATATAAAAAGCATGGGGAAAGTGGGTGTCCCTGCTTGGTGCCCCTATAAATTGCATTTTCACTAGAGATATACTTGCCCGTTCCTACACGAGCACTCGGTGCAGTGTATACTAGCCTGACCAATTTTAGATTGTCTACTGGTATGTGATACCGGCCCAGCACCATTAGCATGTACTCCCAACTTAGCGTATCAAACGCTTGTCAGAGGTCCAGTGAGAGACAACCTGCGTCTGGGAACTGGCTTAAAGTGGCCCACATAACTTGGAATAACCTCCTCACATTGTGTTCTGTGCTCCTGCGTTGTACAAACCCACATTGGTCCGCATGCACCAACATGCGGAGATGCGGTAACAATCTTACTCAGTATTTTGTACTCAATATGTAAAAGTGATAGGGGTCTATATGCTGTGATATCAGCGCCATCCCTCCCGGGTTTCAGCAACGATACCGCCAATGCCTGACTTGTAGTCAGAGGTAGCGCACCCTCTTTTAGTGCTGCTGCATACGTTTTACCCGATTGCGGCGCCAGCTCCTTAGCGTATGCAGCATAGAATTCTGTGGGGAGGCCATGTTTTATTTTGTGGCAAGTCCTTGATAGCCCCCTAGATCTCCTCCATTGTGATTGGTGATAGTAACTCCTCTCTTTCTATGTCGTCCAACATGGGCGGATTCACTCATTGGAGGAATCCCCAAATTTCCTGCGTGAGTGTTAGCACGGGAGCACTGTACAAGTATTTATAATATTTCTGGAATACCTCATTTATTGTTAGTTTAGTGTCAGCTATATCGCCCAAGGGGGAGCGGATCTTGGTTGTTGGGATTGTCAGGGAATGGTCCCGTATTATACGTGCTAGCAGTGTGCCAGGTTTGTCCGCCTCCGTGTGGACCTTTAGGATATCTGCCCTATACCCCTCTACACGTAGCCTCTCCAGTAGATCCGCGCATTCTATACGCGCCTTTTGTTTTTTTTCTGCATTCTCTGGGGAATCGTCCGCTTCTCTCTCTAGAGGCTTCAGCTGGGATTCCACTTCCCATAGGCTTCGCACTATCGTTTGTCTAGCGCTCACCGTTGCCCCAATGGAGATGTTCTCCTGAGGCTTGAGCCGGGGGAACACAGAGGTATTTGTTGTCTTGATTGCACGTTGCACTTTGCTATTTGCACATTGTTATTGAGATGCTAAGCTGCACAGAGGTCTGTCTTTAAAATAGCTTTCTAATTGATTTTAATTTTAAAAGTTGCTTATTTACACACAATTGCTGCTTACAGGGGCCAGTTTGGAGGGCTGACTCACGGAGGGCCGCTGTTAGACCTGGCATCATTGGCGTGGGTCTCCCTTCCCCTCTCCTCTTCCTATTTTTTATGTTGGCTGGATTTAGATGCTCTGGGCGCCGTGCCACTGCTAATCAGTGCCACAGCGCGAATGCTCCCTGTATATAAATGACCATATGACTTAGGATAACCATATTGCCTAGATCTGTGTAGCATGTCCAATAGTAAGTTACCCTCCCTTTCACTGTCGCTACTGGGAAACGATCCGTTCTCATAGGCCAGACTGAGCCGGTTGAGGATTACTTTCTATCATCCTATCTGGCCCCAGGAACCTGATAGGAACTTCAAGGTTGCTATGTTTGTGCTCAGGACATTGAGAAACCCCTTTTAGTAAGGACCATTTATATATCCCATGTGTAGAAATGCCTCTTCTGAAAACGCGGTAGTTTCTTGCCCAAGCTTTACTGTAGGCTTGGCGAGTATGTGTATTGGCCGTCTGGTTTTGGAGCAGCAGGGCCAGCTGGGTCAGACCTAGCTGGAGAGAGAGATCGGTATTCAGAGCCTGGGGAGGGGAGACTCTTTGATCTGAGCAGGGCTGTGCCTGGCAAGGTGAATGATGGCTCCACCTCCCACTAGGCGTCTGATAGCAGACCCCCTCATTCTGAAAGGGCAGGATGTCACCTCGTAAACCAAGTGCTCCCCGACCCCACTGAACTGGTTCTGACTGGAGTCGGTGATTTGCGACCTTAGAGAACAAAGACTTTTTAGGTATAAAATGCTGCGCTGGAACTTTGTCCTTGTGTTCCTTCTGTATGTCAAGACGAAACTCTGTTTGAGTGAACAGAGGAAAGGACCTTGAAACTTTCACCCAGCTTGCCAAAGAAACTACCCGAGGGCCTGAATCAAGAGCGCCTCCTGCAGAAGTCTCAGGGACATTAGACTTCGTCCCGTCAGCCATGGGAATTCCTGTGCGAGGAGGTCTGCTTGCAGGTGAGGCCTTCATCGCGTAATCCAGAGCCTCTATTTCTACGGTGAGGACCGTGGACTGGGAACCCTTGAAACTTTTGCTGGATCCATGTGTGCCGCTGCAGCTAAGAGAGAACTGCCGCCGCTGAGAGCCCGCATGAATCTGAACCCTTAAACCTTTCGCTGGATCCGTGTGGGCTGCCACAGCTAAGAGAGAGCTGCCGCCGCTGAGAGCCCGCTTGAATATGAACCCTTGAACCTTTAGCTGGATCCGTGTGGGCCGCTGCAGCTGAGAGAGAGCTGCCGCCGCTGAGTGCCCGCACCCATGGCCACTTTGCATCATCGTGAATCGTTCTGTGGGCTGCCACAGCTGAGAGAGAGCTGCTGCCGCTGAGTACCCTCACCCTTGACCAATATGCATCATCGTGAATCGTTCTGTGGGCCGCCGCAGCTAAGACAGAGCTGCTGCCGCTGAGTGCCCGCACCCTTTGCCACTTCACATCATCATGATTCATTCAGTGGGCCGCCGCAGCTAAGAGAGAGCTGCTGCCGCTGAGTGCCCGCACCCTTGGCCACTTTGCATCATCTTGAATCGTTCTGTGGGCCGCCGGAGCTAAGAGAGAGCTGCTGCCGCTAAGTGACTGCACCCTTTGCCACTTCGCATCATCGTGATTCATTCTGTGGGCCGCCGCAGCTAAGAGAAATCTGTTGCCGCTGAGTGCCCGCACCCTTGGCCACTTTGCATTATCTTGAATTGTTCTGTGGGCCGCCGCAGCTAAGAGAGAGCTGCTGCCGCTAAGTGCCCGCACCTTTGGCCAGTTTGCATCATCGTGAATCGTTCTGTGGGCCGCCACAGCTAAGAGAGAGCTGCTGCCGCTGTGTGCCCGCACCCTTTGCCACTTCGCATCATCTTGATTCATTCTGTGGGCCACCTCAGCTAAGAGAGAGCTGCTGCCGCTGAGTGCCCGCACCCTTGGCCACTTTGCATCATCTTGAATCATTCTGTAGGCCACCGCAGCTAAGAGAGAGCTGCTGCCACTGAGTGCCCAAACCCTTGGCCAATTTGCATCATCGTGAAACGTTCTGTGGGCCACCGCAGCTAAGAGAGAGCTGCTGCCACTGAGTGCCCACACCCTTTGCCACTTCGCATCATCGTGATTCATTTTGTGGGCCGCCGCAGCTAAGACAAAGCTGCTGCCACTGAGTGCCCACACCCTTGGCCACTTTACATCATCTTGAATCGTTCTGTGGGCCGCCGCAGCTAAGAGAGAGCTGCTGCCGCTGAGTGCCCGCACCCTTGGCCACTTTGCATCATCGTGAATCGTTCTGTGGGCTGCCACAGCTAAGAGAGAGCTGCTGCTGAGTGCCCGCACCCTTCGCCACTTTGCATCATCGTGATTCATTCTGTGGGCCACCGCAGCTAGGAGAGAGCTGCTGCCGCTGGGTGCCCGCACCCTTTGCCACTTTGCACCATCGTGAGTTGTCCTGTGGGCTGCCACAGCTAAGAGAGAGCTGTGGCTGCTGAGTGCCCACACCTTTATCAACTTTGTATCTTTGGGGTTTGTCCTGTGGGCCGCCGCAGCTAAGAGAGAGCTGCTGCCGCTGTGTGCCCACACCTTGTTCACACCTGCCAAGGATTGTTGCTATCGTCTCGTAGGCCGCCGCAGATCAGAGAAAGCTGCTGCCGCTGAGTGCCCGCACCCTTGGCCAATTTGCATCATTTTGAATCATTCTGTGGGCTGCCGTAGCTAAGAGAGAGCTGCTGCCACTGCGTGCCCGCACAATTTGCCACTTCACATCATCGTTATTCATTCTGTGGGCTGCCGCAGCCAAGAGAAAGCTGCTGCCTCTGAGTTCCCGCACCCTTGGCCACTTTGCATCATCTTGAATCGTTCTGTGGGCTGCCGCAGCTAAGAGAGAACTGCTGCCGCTGAGTGCCCACACCCTTGGCCAGTTTGCATCATTGTGAATCGTTCTGTGGGCCGCCGCAGCTAAGAGAGAGCTGCTGCCGCTGAGTGCCCGCACCCTTTGCCACTTCGCATCATCATGATGGATTCTGTGGGCCGCTGCAGCTAAGACAAAGCTGCTGCCGCTGAGTGCCCGCACCCTTGGCCACTTTGCATCATATTGGATCGTCTGTGGGCCGCCGCAGCTAAGAGAGAGCTGCTGCCGCTGAGTGCCCGCACCCTTGGCCACTTTGCATCATCGTGAATCATTCTGTGGGCCGCCACAGCTAAGATAGAGCTGCTGCCGCTGAGTGCCCGCACCCTTTGCCACTTTGCATCATCGTGATTTGAGTGCCCGCACCCTTCACCACTTTGCATCATAGTCATTCGTTCTGTGGGCCGCCGCAGCTAGGAGAGAGCTGCTGCTGCTGAGTGCCCGCACCCTTGGTCACTTTGCATCATCATGAATCATTCTGTGGGCCGCCGCAGCTACGAGAGAGCTGCTGCCCCTGAGTGCCCACACCCTTTGCCACTTTGCATCATCGTGATTCATTCTGTGGGCCGCCGCAGCTAAGAGAGAGCTGCTGCCGTTGAGTGCCCGCACCCTTTGCCGCTTTGCATCATCGTGATTCATTCTGTGGGCCGTTGCAGCTAAGAGAGAGCTGCTGCCACTGAGTGCCCTCACCCTTTGCCACTTTGCACCATCGTGAGTTGTCCTCTGGGCTGCCACAGCTAAGCGAGAGCTGTGGCCGCTGAGTGCCTGGACCTTTATCAACTTTGCATCATTGGGGTTTGTCCTGTGGGCCGCCGCAGCTAAGAGAGAGCTGCTGTCGCTGTGTGCCCAAACCTTGTTCACCCTTGACGAGGATTGTTGCTATCGTCTAGTGGGCCGCCGCAGATAAGAGAAAGCTGCTGCCGCTGAGTGCCCGCACCCTTGGCCACTTTGCATCATCTTGAATCGTTCTGTGGGCCGCCTCAGCTAAGAGAGAGCTGCTGCCGCTGAGTGCCTGCACCCTTTGCCACTTCCCATCATCGTGATTCATTCTGTGGGCCGCCACAGCTAAGAGAGAGCTGCTTCTGCTGTGAGCCCACCATGGAGCTGCATGACGATAGTCATCGCCACCACCAGCCCCAGCTGCCGCAGCCGCGTGCTTCTGCCGCTGAGAGACCGCCTGTCCCCGAGTGCCCGAATCATTGTGGGTGCACGCTACGGACCTCTACAGTCTGGACTTGTGGTCGCTGGGAGTCCACCTGTCATCATCTCCGCTTCTTCGAGAAGCTGCGTGCTGTGTCCCATTTTCCCGACAGGTATCTGGTGTGCAACGGGTCGCAGAGGGCCCGGCCTTGAATTTAGTCAGTGTCACTTTCGGGTGAATACGTAATTGCCTTTTGGAGTCCCTACGGGTTGACGTGAATTGTTGTTGTTCAAACGCTTTGAGAATTTCAAGTTAAACTGTTAGATAAAGATATTATTTTTCTATACCTACCTGAGTTGTGTCCTTTTGTGGTGTCATTACTGCCTTGTTGTACCTGGTCATAAATGCTTCACACACTGCCTTTGAGATAGGCCTAACTGCTAATGCTACGTTACCACAGGGTTTAGCAGGGCTTGTCAAAGGGGGTAGTCAGCTTGGCCTGACTTAGGAAAAAGGGTCTCTATTTGGACCTTGGCGCCAGCCTTTGCCAACTGGAGACTCCCATTTCTAACAGCCGCGATCTTGGTGAGGACTTTGGTCAGCGGACTAGGTTTTCCCTGACCTTAACTTTAAAAATCGAGGCTGGCACGAGTGCATAGCGTTAGATCTCCTGAGGCTTGAGCCGGGAGAACACGGAGGCATTTGCTGTCTTGCCTGCATGTTGCACTTTGCTATTTGCACATTGATATTGAGACACTAAGCTGCACACAGTTCTGTCTTTAAAATAGCTTTTTAATTGATTTTAATTTTAAAAGTTGCTTACTTACACACAATTGCTGCTTACAGGGGCCAGTTTGGAGGGTTGATTTGGCTCTGACTCAGGGAGGACCGCCATCTTGGGGAGGACTTTGGTCAGCGGACCAGGCTTTCCTTGACCTTAACTTTAAAAACCGAGGCTGGTGCGCTGAAGGCGCGCCAAAGGCAAGCCCGTCTGCGTCCGTCCGCGCTTGGCCCGCTCTCCGCACCAGAACCCCTGGCAGTCAATGGCCAGGTAAGCCTCCTATACGTTATTATGGAAGAACAACACTGTTGGATTTAAATTGTGAGGGCAGGGGCAGGGATTGTATTTGCCTTTCATTGGATGCACTGCCGGTTCCCATCCCAGAAGCATGCTCCAAATTTAGGAGGTCCCTCCCTAAAATCATAGTGCATCTCATTTCCCCAAGGGTCAAAAAGAGTTCAGGGCCAGTTGGATGCGCTGATGAAGTATTCAAATGCATAATGCTAGGTCCTTGGTCAAGCATATCCTGGAGTGTGCAAGGCTTATAGAGGAAGGGGAGATAGACATTGCCTTTATCACAGAGTAATTGATGGATAATTCCTCTGGCACAGATACAGTGAAAACTACTGCTTCCGGGTTTTTATGTTACACTTTACACAGGCCTCATAAGAAAGGTGAAGGATTGGCTGTGATCTACCATGGTTTGATCAAGGCAGCTTTTCAGCATATCCCAACGGAGGCATGTGAAGCCTTATTCTTTAATTTTAGTCTATCTCACCATCATACTTTTAAAGGAAGTTTACTGTATAGGCCATCAGAAGCCAGAAACTCCTTCTTAGCCTCACTTGGTAATGTACTGGAAGAAGACTTATGCACAAATGCGTATACAATTATGGGAGAATTTAATTTTTATTTAGAGGCACTTACTGAACCGGACACTTTATCCCTGAATAATATGATGAATGGCGCCAACTTGAGGCAGCTGGTAACTGGGCCACTCATGCGGCAGGACATACCTTAGAATGTATTTTTTCTAACCATCCATGTCTCAAGTTTGTGGGGCTACTGCCACTCGTTTGGCCGGATCATGCCGCCGTCCGATTCGAGTTGACACTGATGGCGCAGCACATGAGTGGGCAGTGCCTAAAAGGCCCTATAACCACTAGAGCATGGAACAAAATAGAAGGGACAGTCTTGCAGGAGCTTCTGACTGCCACGGCAGGTCAACTGCCAATGGGAGTGGATGAAGCTTCTATGGTCTATACAAATTGGCTGGAACAAGCCTGCAAGACAATAGCTCCAGTTAAGACTCTCTGCCCTAAAAGATCACAACCCTCTGCACCATGGTTTATGGAGGATTTGAGAAACCAGACACTCGTGTGTAAACGGTTCGAGCGGAATTGGAGGAAGGGCTATTGAGAAACTGAGAAAACGCTATATAAGCTCAGTCTGCAAAACTACAAACAACTCATGTTTTCTGCCAAACAAAAGTATTTTGCAACATGCATTGATTTAGCGAAGAATTCAGCAAAAGAGCTCCTAAAAAATGTCTCTAATCTGGTCTCCCCAAGTCCAGCCAAAGTTCAGCCAAGTCAGGAACTTTGCGAAGACCTCACCAAGCTTTTCCTGACCAAAGTAGAATCTATCTTTTGCGCTTTTAGCGGGTCAAGCACAAGTGGAATATATGCAACTAGGGAGGAACCAAAGTCAACAAGAGTTCCAACTGCCACTTTTGAGAATTTCTCACCAGTGTCCCTTGAAGACATTCATGAACTCCTCATGGCAGCAAATTCAGGGTCTCCTTATGACCCATGTCCAGTTGCAGTGGCCAAAGTGGCTCCGGTCCCGATTGCATCGTTGCTATTACCAATTTTTAATGGCATGTTTGTAACCGGGCAGTTTCCTACATGTTGGAAACTACCCTCCATCTTGCCTCTATTAAAAAAAAACAGCCTGGACCCTAAGGATCCAAACAATTTTCACCCCATTCCTTGGCTGCCGCTCCCAGCGAAACTGATTGAAAAACACATATGAATACACAGCTTAGTGCCTTCCTAGCAGAGACACAAGCTTTGGATTCTTCCTAATATGGCTTTAGAGAAGGCCATAGTACCGAGACTGCTCTCATCAAGGCCACAGATGAGATTAGAGAAGCTGTAGATCAGGAGGGCAAGGCAGCTCTGGTTTTGCTGGATCTCTCCGCTGCCTTTGATACGGTCCATGATGACATCTTGATGGACCATCTAAAGGCATGAGGGATCCTTGGAAAAGCCTGGGAACTTTTAAGATCCCTTTTATCAGGCAGAAAACAAATTATTGCACTTGAAGATCATCAGTCAAAACCTTTTGCACTACCTTTTCGGGTTCCACTGGGGTCTTACCTTAGCCCCACGCTTTTTAATGTGTACGTTTCTTCCCTGGCGCCTATTATTAGGGCGTTTGGATTTGGCCTCACATCGTTTCCGGATGACACCACATTGTGGTGTCTCTGCTACCCAGTGAAGAGGCAGGTTTAGACAATCGATTCCAAGACTGTATGATATCAGTGGGGAGTTGGATGGCAGAGAACTGCCTAAAACGCAACACTGGTAAAACAGAGGTTATATTGTTTGGCAACAATATTAACTTCTGGACTCCAAATTGGTGGCCAGATTCGATGGGTTCTCTCTCCTCGCCCGCTAAGAAGGTGAAAAACCTGGGTGTGATAATGGACGTTAGTCTTTCCTTTAGTGTCATACGCAGACGACACCCAACTCATCCTCTCCCTATCCAACGAACCCAACACCGTCAGACACAACTTTCGAGAAGGCATGGAAGCCGTCGCCAAATGGATGAAAAACAGCTGCCTATAACTAAACACCAAAAAAACGGAAGTACTCATCATGGGCCCAAACCCAGACTCCTGGAATGAAACCTGGTTGCCCCCCACCCTCGGAAGCCCGCCCACCCCCACGGACCACGCACACAAGCTGGGACTCATCCTGGACTCAGAGCTCAAAATGGTCTGCCAGATCAACTCCGTCTCATCCTCCTGCTTCCACACCCTCCGCCTCCTACGTAAGACCTTCAAATGGATCCCCCTCGAGCACAGAAAGACCGTCACTCACGCCCTGGTCATCAGCAGGCTCGACTATGGCAACGCCCTCTATGCCAGAATAAACAAAAACCTCACCCGCAATCTACAGAACATCCAAAATGCCGCCGCAAGACTGGTCCTCAACCTGCCAAGACACTGCCACATCTCCCAGCACCTGCACACACTCTACTGGCTCCCGATTGAAGCTAGAGTCACCTTCTAGATTCTAATCCACGCTCACAAGGCCCTCCACGACACCGGACCAGCATACCTGAATAGCCGACTCTAATTCCACGCACCCCAAAGGACCCTATGATCAGCCCAGTTCTCCTACGCCGTGGTTCCCCGCACCAGAAAGACCAGATCGGGAGGCCGCTCCTTCTCCTTCCGCGCGGCCAGAGCCTGGAACAACCTTCCGCTCCACCTCAGACAGATAACATTGCTCCCCACATTCGCAAGAAACTTTAAAACTTGGCTCTTCGACAGACCCCCTCCTTGATGGACTGGAACCTGTGACACCACCCCCCCCCACACCCCCCAGCGCCTTGAGACCCTTACGGGTGAGTAGTCGCGCTTAACAAACACCTGATTTGATTTAGTCGTCAGGTTAATTCAGTGGCGTCAAAAACCTTTTATGTGATTAAAACAATCAGGAAAATGTTGTCGTTCCTGCCTCCGAGCAGCCGGGAAACAGTAGTCGCGACTCTCGTAATGTCGAGATTGGACTACTGCAACAGTTTGTTTCTTAATGTTCAACAAAGGCTCCTGAATAAACTTCAAATACTGCCGAATGCAGCAGCTAGACTGCTTTCGGGCACACCTCGGTTTGCCCCTTTTGCCAAGGAAATAAAAAACCTGCACTGCCTTCTGGTAAGGAACTGAGTTCGCTTTAAAGCCTTTTGTCTGTTTTTTAAGGCGCTGCAAGGTACAGGACCAGACTACTTAAAACAACATTTCCACTGGTATACACCGGAAATACCACTTCATTCATTAGGGGCCAGGTTGGTCTCAGTGCCACGCATAAAAAAGTTTGATGGGGAGGCAGAAGTTTCACATACGGTGCGGCCAAAGCCTGGAACCACCTGCTGTTTCAATTAAGAAATATCATGAACCTCCTTGCTTTCAGGAAAAGCCTAAAGACCTGGCTCTTTGCCCAGTAAACTTCTTCCATTTTTTGCCAAAGGAGATGTAACTAGCGCCAGGACACCTCCGGGTAACAGCTGCGCGGTGTAAATATTATTAACATTAACATTAATATAACACCACTTTGAACGCTTCCCATTCAATTAGTGGGGAAGAGGCGGAGCCAGTATTTTAGGAGAAGTAGTTATTTATATAGTGTTTGACAATTGCACATTGAAGGCACCGTCTTCTAATTATTGGGCATTGAATTTCCACGTTGGCACTGGGTAGGGGACACTGCCCCATTCCTGAATCAGTTCCAATGGGCTGTGGTTGGATAGAGTTTTGCCTGTGTACACAGTGTCCAGTACCTGCAGGAGCAGGGCAGGAGAACATAAAACATGATCTATTCTCCTGTGTACTGCGTGTACTGGGCAATAATAAGAGTATTCACGCGTTTCTGTGTTCTTGCTTCGCCATACATCTAAGAATTCACACACACTTACCCATGTCTCTAGTGTCTTAGCCTGCTTTGTTGCTAATGCGCCCCTAAGAGGTGGGTGTGACTTGTCTAGTTGCGTGTTCACCACTGCATTATTGTCCCCCCCCCAGTATCCACGGGTAGTGTGCCCAGTCCACAAGGGAGGCATTTATTCTTTTCAGGAACCGATCTTGCTCAGAATTTGGCGTGTATATGTTACCTATCACTAACACCAAGCCATCCATCTCTCCTTTCAGCAACACATATCTGCCCCCCTCATCTGCCCGCTGTTCTAATAGGCTAAAAGGGACACCCGCCCTTATCCACACAGCAGCCCCCTTGCAAACACAGAATAAACTGTGCTGTACAACTGGCCCCTCCACTTTTTCCGAAGCTTGCCCACCTCAGCTGTGTTCAAATGTGTCTCCTGCATGAAGACTATGTGCGCCTTGCGCCTATTTAGCTGTGTGTGGACATGATACCACTTGAGTATAGAACCCATGCCTCGCACATTCCATGTAAGGAACTTATATGATGCTCTTGTCATCATTTGTGTTATGGGTACCATCTAATGCCTGTGTGCATGCTTTAACTCTGTTTCCTAGTGAATTTAGTCGCTTGTCCCAATGTGTGCCCTTGTAACTTCTATTTGAGTATGAACTTCCCCAATACTACGGTCCAACTCTGAACATGTGCTCAACCAAACAGCTGCTAGTAGCAGCAAAAACTTTAACTAACATACTATTTGAAGTCGCTAGGGAGGAGGACACGCCAGCCGCGGACCATCTCGCCCTTTGCCAACTCCCTTGCGCTGTACTAAGTGGCAACATTGTGGTATTTGTCCAGTTGAGTCAAGTAAAGAAGAGAATATAAGCAAAAGAGAGTTTGGAAAGAAAGGGAAGAGAAGAGAGAAGAGAAGAAAAGGGTAAAAAATGGTCTCGCACCCCGGGCCCGGTGCTCGCCCCCCCAACAACATACATTATACATAATAATGACATCCACACCCATACAATTACCAGCAGCAGCCAGCTCCCGCATCAGGGCCGGCAGTGTGCTTCTGTCTGTGTTCTTCACTGATTCCTGATGGTGTGGGCACTCCAGTTCCACTACATTAAGTTTTCACTGTATCTGTCCTGCAACACCATCGTCTTACATTTACTCTGCGTTGTGACTGTAATTATTCCACCAGGTCCCGGGCTGTTTGTGGTGTCAAAGAGGGGTGTAGAGGCTGGCTACTCTTTCAGTCTGTCTCTGGCATTCTGCCCGAGGAATATTCACGCCTGCTGGTTTCTTCTGTCACTTTTAATGCCACCACCATTTGCAATGCTGCCCTCCTGCTTTCTATCTTCTGTTCAAGGGTGGGTGCTCCCTCTTCCTGTATCCTCTGTCGCCCATTAGTCAGTTGCACTGTTCGCCTACAACGTTGGCTACCTGTGTTCGTCCAGTATCAGCAGGTTCGGGAAATGTACTTTTATCCACAGCCAGGCTGTCTCTATGTCTTCAAGATAATGGCTGGCTTTGTCATTTATGACCTTGAGCTTGGCCGCAAATAGTAATGCTTAGCTCAGGTTCAATTGTTGTAGGTGCTGTTTGACCCCAAAGAATGCTTCCCGTTGCCTTCGTAGCTGCAAGGTTTAATCTGGGAAAAGCGAGATTTTTGAGTTTTCTTAGAGGAGAGGCCCCTTCTTTCTTGCTTTGCAAAGAATTGTGTCCCTTTCCTTGTAATTTAGGATTTTTGCCACTATGGGCCTTGGTGGTAGTCTGGGGGCACGCATTTCTGTGGGTACTCTGAGAGTTCTTTCCACACTAAACGTGTCCGTCAGGCCTTCCGGCGCTACCTCAGTGCACAACCAGTGTTCGATGAATTGCGTTGGGTCTCGGCCTTCGCTTTTTCCGGCATCCCTACTATACAAGTATTGCTTCTGCATGCCCTTCCTTCCGCATCATCCACCTTGTCTTGGAGCTCTTTTACCTGCTGTTGTAGCTGTGAGACCGTTTCAGTTTGCACATTTCACCATGGTGTAATGTCGGACAGGGCTGTTGAGTGTGTCTGGACTCTTTCAGCTAGCTTTTTGTGGTCCGCCCAGAGTAAGTTCACGTCTGTAGTTAATGTGCCAATTTTCTGCTCTGTTTGTGTCAGAGTATCTGGTATTTCCTCTTGCATAAATGGAGAGTCTCTTGATTGGGTTGGAGCTAGCTTCTCCAGTCAGGCCCTGCTCCACTTGTTTCCATTTTGGCCTTCCCATTCTGGCTCTAGTCAGTCCCAAAAATGGTGGCTTGGAGTATCTGCGCTTTGATCGTGCAGGGGGCCCTCTGCACCCTGTACTTGCTGCTTGTGCATGCTGCTGTTCCTCTTTCTGCTCAGCCCGGACAGATTGCGTACTCATTCCAGTATGTAGCATCCGAGCCATGCACATCGGTGCCTCCATCCCTGTGGGACTGTGGTGCACACCTGCGGTCTACCATCTTCACCCCAGGTCCTCGCCTATTATCTGGTTCTTCTCTTTGCCCTCTGTTTGATGTTGACCTTTATCGGACATGCTAGCATCCCTCTGTTTTGTTCTGTTTTGGGGGAGATTCACTTGGAATGGCTTCTCTTGGACCAAGTCCTACATCCCTGGTAGCTACACTGGCCTCACCTCCCCTTGCTTGGTTGGGTCTGGCCTCCGCCTCCAGTGCACCCCGCAGTTCCTACTGGCAAGTTGCTCACACAGGGCAGCCAGTACCTGCAGTCTCTTGGGATGTTGCTCCGGTGCTGGATCTTTTTCCGCTGGCTTCCTTAGTCGTGCCCACACTAGCAGTACCCCTCCGCTGCGGGTAGTTCTAGGCCGCAGCAGGTGGCTTCACCTATCGCCCAGCCGCAAGACAGGCTGCAGCGCAACTGTCTTCAGCGCACTATGAGGCCGCTTGTGGGGTCTACGGCCACTGTTGCTGCTCTGAAGGTTGGTGCTGGGTGCCTCCAGCTGCCCCAGGCCGCAGCCGACAGCACCGCGTGATCCAAGGCCCAGTCGCAGGGTGGGTCTCTGCCCGCCGATGTCGCGGCCACGTGTTTCAGGCCCAGAGTGGGGGTCGATGTTTGCTGCCTGGATCCTCTGCTGTCCTACCGCTTGGATGTTTGTGGGACGGTACTCCGGTTGCGTTTTCTCATCGCTCCCTGAAACCCTTGACTGTGACCTTACATGTGGCACTGTACCTCCTCCGGCATTCCTAGGACATAGCCTGCGGCCTCGCGTATTTAGAGACCCGGCCGCAAGTCGGGCTTCCGACTATCGGCGCATCGGTTCCACAATTCAGCCCGTGAGGGGCCGCTGCATGTTGCTGGGGTTCTCAGCATTACAGCTGCTAATGTTTGGCATGGATGCTCACTGATTCTTGGGGGTTTGGAGGGGTTTATTGTACCCGGCCTGGGAGCTCCCGATTCAGGCGTCCACCATCTTCCGTGGCTGGCCACGCCCCCAAATTATCAACAGCTTTGAGGCAACTGACAATTTGTGAGTTTCTAATGTCTTTGGGGCTTTCCAGTTTATGGAGTAGTTGTGTGTCATCTGCATAGTTAAAGCATGTGAGCTGAACTTCATTGATCATTTCCAGTAATGACTTCATGTAGATGTTGAAAAGCTTGGTGAGATGATAGAGCATTGAGGGATCCCTGCTTTTGTGAAGTACGATTTGGATGAGCTAGGTGAAGAATGGATTACTTTTGTTCTGTTTTGAAGGTAGGATGTGATCCAGACAAGGGCAGTCCCCTCCATGCTGACTTCATAGAGTCTTTGTATTAGAGTGTCATGCTCAACTGTGTCAAAGGCATCTGAGAGGTCCAAGAAAAGTAGTGCAACATATTCTACCTGTGAGCTTGTTTCGGAGCTTAGCTGACTCCCATATTGAGAAGGAAGAACCTTCAAAGTGAGATACTCAAAAATTAGGGATTGTCAGGTAGTGGCCAATCTATACATGAGCATTCTGCTTTGGCAGTAGTTGTAAGTATAAGCTGAAGGTTAGACAGGCCGATGACATTCCTATGTTTGAGTTACGGCTTATAACAGGAAACCAGATTACAGGTGTCCACTGCTTGGCAACTTGATCTAGAGGCCAGAGGACCACATCTGAAGGATTTTGCAACATTGGTAATATCAATGTGTCATTGGTTTACCATTGATTTAGTTGAACCACTTGATGGTGTCTGGAAGATGGGTAGCTGTGCATTGAAGTGGAGAGACAATCAATGGTGAAGTTTGGTGGAACACTTGTGGCAGAGGCAAAGATAACAAAAGTAGAACTGAGGAATGAGGTGGGACCATTCACAGTAGTGGGATTTGGTACAGTTTCAAAGTAGGTGCAGAGGTTTACTGTCAGATGGGTGGAAACATGTTAATGTTAACAATGTTCTTTGAAATAACAGGTGGTGATCAGTTTGGATTCCATGCCTCTGCTTGTTTAGAAACTAGTTGGATGGTCAGAGAGGATACATACTTCTTTAATGGCAGCAGGGATCTCTGGATGGCTGATCATTTGAGGAGTATGCCCAGGTATCACCTGTTGGATAGGTATCAAACTGTCTGGGTCTTTATGATAGGTTTAATGTGTGTGGTAATGAGGTCACTGAGAAACATGTTTGACATTAGTGAGTGTATGAGGATGCTCTGACCAAGAAAAATGCAGAGGTTGAAAGGTGGATCATTTTGAGTGCTGCTAGGAGACATCTGTATGAAAGCAAGCTAGCCAAAGTAAATTCCATGCCAATGGAATATTGAGTCTTGACTAAAGTATTAGGAACTGAGGTTCTAATTTGTTGTCAGATTTAGTCAGTACAATCTACTCCACATTCTTCGCTATGGTCACTAAACAATAATGGCTATGTCTCAGAGATTTTGTGAGTGAATAATACTGTAAGGGTGCTTTTTGCATTCCAAAATTCAGAGATAAATTGAGGCAGTTCCTCTGATGAATGTGTTGTTTTGGCGATGCATGAGAAGTAATTGAAGTTCTTTGCCTTCTTGATGACGGCTCTGTAGATTGTACAGTGGCAGGGAGATGGAGCATATTGATGGGATTTTCAGTTTCTATCACTGTCATTTGAGGGTTTCCTGTTTCTTCTTTCATATGTGTTTTGAGGAGAACCCCCAAAATTCCATTCCAAATTTTGGACATAAGGAGTTCTTCAGAAGGATCAGTTTGTTGAAGGAGGAAATGGGTTTGTTATAGAAATGCCAGTCCATCAGCCTTAGTTTGGCATGGACGCCAGACTCTCACATTGAAAAGTATTGCGTCAAAATACTTCCATGATCTTACAAGGTGTTCAAGGGAATGGGTGTGATGGGATTTAAGGAGAGTCTGAGGTTCAAGTTGATTATATGGTGATTGCTCAGTTTGATGGGCTGTTTAATTGTTATGGTGCTGTATCCTGTGGTGGTAAATATTACACCAGAGTTATGACTAGTTAAATTTTGAGGCTACACACAAGTTGGAAGTGGCTCTTGCCTTCTCAGTTAGATAAGAGGGTTTGATTTTTAGACCTGCTTTGCTGAAAAAGGTGTTGAGCTTACCCAATGAGCATGTGTTGGTGTAGTCCATCGATGTACCAGTAATCACGTAGAGGAAGGTCTCTGTAGATCTAAATATTTTGAATTAAATATGAAGATGTACAGCATGGAAGGCCTACATATTGACAAAATGAGGCAGACAAATCTTGGATACTGATTGTGGGCAAAGATAGGTGTCAAAAAGATGATTGCACCCCCATCACCAAGTTTCTTTGTAGGATGGTTTCAGATGGTCACCTCACTCTCTCTTTTATTGATCTCAATCAGAAAAAAACCCTATCAGATTATCTGATATTTATATTTAATGCCCATAATAATACCAATGTGCATACTTGTACATACATCTTCATTTGTCTACGGGTGCCTATTGATTACAATTTCCTCATCTCCCTCATCTCTCTTCTCTTCTTTGTCTTCACTCAACTCTCCTTCTTGATTCCTCTGTCTTTTTGATCTGTTCACTTGACCTTCTCTTCACTTCTTCTCTTGTATTTATTTTTATCTTGCGCCCAGTCACACGTTCATCTCATCTTTCTAGGCCTGTCCCTCTCATATTATCCAATTAACTTCTTATTCCATTATTCAGTTGCATTTGATGTCACTTAACTTCACATTTAATTGTCATGTTCCCTGTAAGTTGAAGTCTATGACACCTAGATTTATGTACAGCATACTGATATTCTGGTATTGAGTTGAATACTATATGAATTTATAAATACAAATCAGATAAATCACTTAAAACAACACTCAGAATGCAAGTAAAGTTCACCTAATTTACAAATATAACAATCTAATAACAGATGAACCTGCACATTTATAATTGTACCCAAGAAGTAAACAATAGTCTGCAAGACCAATATGTATATTCTGAGTACTTTGACCCAACCCTTAGGTAACATGCAGATAAAATAATGAATAAACTGTTGAAAGGAGTTTATGTTATGTTATGTTATGTTAAATGATTTCATACCGCTCGCGGATACTCAGGAGTATCCCGGCATGTGCTCGGAAGTAGAAGACAGAAACCGGAAGTGTTAAAAGAGGAAGGTCTTTAGCTTTTTTTTTTAAGTTACAGGATCTTGGATGCTGAGCAGCGCTAAGGGCAAAGCATTCCAAACCAGAGTGGCTTTCTGCACAAAGGAGCTCCCATCGAGCCTTTGACGTTTAAACCTAGGGGTCTGTACCAGAAGTTGAGAAGAGGACCGCAACTGCCTCATTGGGTTATAAAAAACAAACCTCTTCTGCAGATAGGCCGGACCCAAACCGTTTAGATCTTGGAGCCTGATTTAGAGCTTGGCGGAGGGATTAAAGTCAGTCAAGATAATTGAGGACTTTAAAACCGCCTCCCTGCCTTTGCTCTGCAAAATTTAGAGTTCACTGCTGGCCTGGTAAACTCTTTGGTCTGCCATCACAGAGGTTCATACAAAGCCATTTAAAAGTTTGGTGTGCATACGTCATTGGTGATTGATACTGACATCAAATTCTTAAAATTCTTTACTTTTCCAAAAGCAAACTCCCCAGGAGTAAAAAACCTAATGGGATATTCCTGACAGTGATGGACAGCAAAAAAAGTCATCTGACTGCTCAAACTAAATAGTGCGGATGCCTGGGTGGCTTACACCTGGTGGCCTGTACTCCCGTCTGTTGTCAGAAGAAGGTTTACATCAACAGAGTAAATTTTACATCATTGGTATAAACCTGGAGGTCTTTCCATCTCAAAATTGGGCTAGCAAACTGAGAATTTGGCCCACAGGTTACTCCGTCTCCTTTGTGACAAAGTACCCTGTCCACCAAACTGAAAATCAGGCCTTTGGTATCAGAGATCCCCAAATACAGTTGGCCACACTAAATTGTAACCCTATCATTTGGGAAGCTTTAATTATAGAAAGAGCCCGATATTTATCTCTTATTGCACATTGTATGAAGATAAGTGTATGTCATTGTTTGCTTCATTTTAAATTGTGATGGAAGAATACTAAAAAATGTGTCTATAATTACAATAGTGGGATAACTCTTTATTTGAGTTGTAAGAAAAATTGTTCAGCTGAAGTATAAAGAGCCTTCATTTTCAAGCGAGTGATCTAAGTTGAGGAAAGTTATCCCAGCAGAGATACTGTTCCTTGTTTTGTGCTGTGAATTTTAAGAGCCCCGTGAAAATAAATCATCCATAGATTGCTTCTCCCGGTGCAGAGCAGCTACCAGTTTTATCATGGGTTTTAACTGCACTTCTGATCAGAATATGTATCCGGTCTAGGTAAACTGGCCAGATTGTTTCTTCTATATATAGAAGAAAGAAGCAGTGACCTTTCTTTCATGTCATAGATGGTCCATAAAACCACTGTGGAAAACATTGGTGGTGAGCTTGATTTTGCATTTAGTAAACTGGATAAAATACTCACTGTAGAGTGTTGTCTGCATTGTCATCGAGCAGTGTTCTTGTCTTATGAGTTTAGGCCCCACATGATGATACAGAAGATACTATAGATGCTCAGACAGGTTCTTGTTCATCTTACCTGTACTGAGGAGTATGCAGTAGGTAGAGGAGATGGTTAGCGGAAGAGCGTGGAAGTCTGGTGGAATAGGGGGTATTGGGAAAGGTCTAACTGAGTATTGGCATTAAAATGTTACAGGTTCCTTCTTTGGATCTGTTAGAATTTGGGTCTCTAGCTGGCAGAGGTATGTAAACTGTCTGAATAGGGACAACAATACTAGTCAAAATAAACAAGTGCACACTAAAAGATAAGCTGTGCTCTCTCTCTGGTAGCTTGGCACAGTCAGGCTAATCTCAAGAGGCAATGTGTGAAGTATTTGTGCAACACACAGTAACACAATAAAAACACCACAAAAATAAACCGCACAGGTTTAAATAAAATAGAGAATATTTTGAACATCAAGATCAGAATGACAAAAATCCAATAAGTAGAACCAAAATTATGAATTTTTAAAGAATAAACCAAAAATAGTGCTTAGAAGTCAATAGTGCTAAGTGGTTACTTCAGGTCATGCTAGATTGGAACAAATCCAAATTTCAGGGCAGGCCAGCTGCAGGACTCATGCAGAAAAAAACAACCTTGGGTGTAGCAAGCGTTGACGTTGAATACTTGATGTGAGGAGGAGGGGAGGCGATGCGACGTCGACGATCTCATGGATGTTGGCGATGAGTCAGTTCCGATCCATGCTGTCAGAGAATGCATCATCCTAACTCATTTACGATGCAGGCACTGCATCATTGTTGAACCTCACAGTCAGGTCCCGCGTAGCCTTCGAGCCACGCAGGGATGTCTTCAGATCGACACAGTGCTAGCTTCGAAGGGCACTGCGTCTGATCCGATTAGCGCAAAGTCATCACTGCGTCGATTGTAAAGCAAAGCAGCTGTAGAACCCACTTCTAAGGTCCTGAACTGGATTGGCACCTTGGCAGTGTAGGACTCACAGATGGGAGAGTCCAGCAGCAGGGGTGTAGGAAATCTTTTTTGGCCCTGAGTTGCCAGAAAGAGGGGGCAAACCAGCAAGCCATTGGAGTCACTCTGGTTTCAAGTAAGATGGGTCCAGTCCTTGTCCTCAGCACGGCAGAGATCAGCAGGGAAGCTCAGCAAAGCAGAAAACAGTTTCTTCAAGTGGGAATCCTTGTAGCAAAGCTGTCTTGACTCCTGGCAGAGTTCTTCACAGGTCCTGTAGTGTGTTGTCTTTGTATGGTCAGAGCCCTAGTACTTTGCCTATTGTTGTAAGTTTTGTTACATTGGTTGGTTGACATAGAAGATAAGTCACACACAAATTGTTCAAGAACACAACTCTTCTATGAATAAGAATAGAGGCAGTTTTCAGCTTGTAAAGATTGTATTCTTAGGTCAACCAATGGCCTACAAGTTAGAAATTCTCTCTTATTTTTTACACTTATTACCAACTCATCTTTTTTTAAAGCCCAAGTAATTGTTAATTGAGATATCACTCTTAAATAAACTGGCAAACGGAAGTGATGCTCATTTTTAGAACTTTCCAATTGAAGCCTATTTTGGATGATAAAAGATCAATATTTAAGCTAATATAAAATAATCAGATATCAACAAGCAGTTCGGGCTTCTAGGATGTCTCCCTCTACCAATTCTTTATCAATTCTGCAGTGCATCCTTTGTAAAATGCTTAGGAACTGATGTCTCCTCTTTTTAAAAACGTATGGCCCGCTTCACAAAGGGCCTCCACAGTCGTGGCAGAATCCCTGCAGTCACGGGGTGGCCAGGGCCAGAGTGGCCGTAGCGGGCACCGGGCATTTCCCCGGTGGGCCGCGAGGGTAGGGGCCGGTTTTAGGCCCCTGGGGGGCCGTTTTTGTTACAGGGCCTTTTTTTCAGTTTAGTTCAATATCGGCCCTTATAACGAAATCGGCAGAAACCGACCCTGGCAAACAGCTCGGCCGCACACCCAACCCCCCATGGGGCCGGCAGAGCACTTTGCCAGGGCCGGTTTTGGTTCCCAGTCCGGCCCTGGGGGTGGCCCGCACTTGTGGGAGGACCACAGCATTGCAGTTTCCAATTGAAAAGGTCCTGCCATGAGGACAGGACCCCTGCCATGACTGTGGAGCATCGGTCACGATTGCAGAGGCCCTGTGTAAATCAGGCTCGTAATGTGTGTATTGAAGTATTCAACAGTGATAATGAGATTCTGTTCTTCTCCAAGCCAAATCACTTCAATGTGTCATAAAACCAGCTTTTACAGACTATCAAGAGGCACTCCCTGAAGAACATTGAAAAGAGCTCTGCATTTAGTGGAATCATAATCATGTTAAGGCCCCTACAATTTTACTCCCATTGCAAAAATATTATTTAACTTTAAGTCCATATATTCTCATTGTTGAACTATTTACAACAAATTTGCTAGACCTCCTTTTAAATGCAGAGGTTGAGATCGAACTGTACCTTTTCCCAATTTTTGTATGCATATTATTTAACACTTTTCTACCTAACAGATTCCATTTTAAATTATATATCCCAAAACCAGTTGTGTTTTACGTTATTATTACCAGTAACTTACTAAAAGAGCCTCATGTCTTCCTAATATCCAGAACTTCTTCTTACAGCTGCATGTGCATGTCCGATAACTCCTGCAGTGACACAACAGTTTGCAGATGGAAGAGCTCTTTAAAACGGTTGCATGCATGCAACTTGGAATGTCTGTCCCTCTTTGGATGGCTGAAGCATTAGTAGATTTCATTTATTTGGCTGTTTCTGAATTGTTGAATGATCTTTGTTGTTTTCTGCTTTCTCTAGTTAGAAAGAGAGATAGTTATAGTGGAGTCCTATATTGTGGCCCAGCGCCTTTATGAATGCAGTCCGCATGAGAGCCAATTTTGTGTCTGTCTTTTGAGCACTGTTGTTTGTTTCAATTACATAAGCCTCACTGCATTATCCTAAACATGCGTGTGAGGAGCCCTGTGGTTGGATTAGTGTAGTTGAATTAGTGCATCTTTATACCCCCAAACCTCATTATATTAAAGAGTCACTGGGTGTAGTTGCTCACCTCTACATGTTGGATCACTATAACATCAACCCTCACCCTTTGGTATGATAATTCAAGATCTTTCTTTAATCTTGATGCATGGCATGGTAGGGCATGCAGATGGTAACCTCACTGATGAAGGGAATATTTGCACAAGACCAGTGCTCTACTATCAGTACTCATTTACCTCTCCCTGACTTATATGAGTTGTGGAGATGATAATTCAATCTTGCAATAGCAGTTCACAAGAGTTGAGATGGGTTAATTTGAAAAGCATGTCTTTCTGCTTTGAGGTATATTTAGGGTAGAACATGGTGGAATACCAGCATGGATTGTCAATGCTCCTTGCTAAAGGCAGCCAGTTCGGAATACCTGTGAATATAGTAAAGGTTGAGGCCATCATGTTGGTATTATCTCAACACGGTGAGGCAGAATGGCTAATGATGATGTATGTCATGAAGAAGTGGGGGAGGCATTTCCATCTAGATTATTCTGCAATTGTGTTCCCATCGTTAACGCCTTCTTTTTTGTGTTGAGGTTCTTAATATATTAAGCTGCTGTATCGTTTTGTGATTGTGAGTTAGGTGTGGAGGGTGTGGAGGGTGTACAGCAGACCCTCTGTTTCTTCCTTTAGTGTGAAATTAGAGGAAATGTTTCTTTTCTGCTTATTTTCCTGTTCGGTTTGGAGTTTCCCATGGCCCCATTATGCATCCATTAATCATTTCACTATACATGGTTCCCTTGTTTTACTATAATTCACCATTTGGACTTGAGTCTCATTTTTATGGTGATAATTCGCAAATATTGTTCTCTTTCTCCTCTTTTTATCCATCTCAACATGAGCACATCGTGCCCATATTTACAATTTAAGCTAAATGACTTGCATTCTCTTAATTCTACCCCAAAAAGACAGATTCTTCTCATCAAAAACTACAGATGTCGTCTTGGCACTGCAATCAAAAAACAACTGAAGCTATTCAATGCATACACTCCAAGACCTCAAAAATGTAAAACTCCACAACTTACTGATGGTGTATATACATGAGTGAATAACCATTTCCCAAAGTGTGTGTGCATTTCACCTTCAGAAGGCCATTCGCAAAATACATCCCCATATTAATAAAGGGTGGGGGTACACACAATGGAAACAAATACTGTAGTCGTGTAGGGCAGTGCAGACTCCTCTTGCAGGTCAGCACTTAATGAAGTTAATAATATGTATGAAAATGTACACTATGTGTAATATAATGATATACTAACTCTCATTGGAGCTCCACGTGCTCATGTGTTTTCACCTCTGTACATATTTATATTATATTATATTATATTATATTATATTATATTATATTATATTATATTATATTTTATTATATTTTATTATATTATATTATATTATATTATATTATAATATATTATTATACATGTGGTGTATATTAACCCATATAGAGTGATCCAGATTAGCACTGAATGAAATTCTGAGGTGGACTCTAATATTTACACAGTTTAGAATGTGAATTTTATGATCTCTTGTGTACCTGTATTGTAAGCTCAGAGGGCCTCATTTATGAAAACTGTCACATCACTGCCACAAAACAGCGATGGGACAGTATTTACTGCGCCATCCTTGCAACACGATGAATGCATTGTATTTAATGTATGCTGCTCCATTTCGCAAGGAGTTACAGATACATCAGTATTACTAACGTATCTGTAGGCGCAAAAGTGATGCATTGCTGGGGTGTGTCTGAAAACAGATGCAACTCCAGCAAGGTTTACTTTCACATGGGGCAAGCCCCATGTGAAAGGGCCTGTTTCAATCTTATGCCTGCTGTGAACCAGGCGCAAGGTTTTGATGCAGTGGCGTCCTAGAAGTGGTGCACTGAAATCTGATAGATTTCACTGCACCAATTCTACTAGGCTTTTTACGGGGGGAACCCCACTCTGCATACATTATACCTGACCCATGTATAATGTAGCACAGGGCTTTGCAAAGTGACACATCTGCTCAGATGTGTCACTTTGAAAGAGGGCACAAAGTGGCACATTTTTTACGCCTCCACCCTTACAAAAGTGTTGCAAGGCCTCGTAAATAATGCCTCGAGTGTTTGAATCAGGGCCATGATGCAGATGTGGAGAGGGCACCTATGCGCATGACTTTGTTGAGTGGAATCAAGTGCCATATCCTATCATACGTTAAGCGTTCAGAGACAGCTGTCAACACCACTTTCTTCAATTAGGCATCTAACAGGACTTAAGAGGTGAATGGCCTGAAAACAGCAAGTCACAACACTAACAGTAGAGTTCCCATTAATATGTGGAGGTGAGAAAAGAAGCAGTTGAATCAGAGTAACAAACTCACCCACTAGTCAATAAGGGTAATCATTTTTGTCTAGTTTAGTAAAGTCCACATCACTCGCCACCTGACAGGGGTACTCGACACATTCGGATTACCTGGTAAACCGCCTACGTGACTTTTGATATGCATGCGAGCTGTCCCACACCACTTTAGTTGGCAGCAACCTCATTAGTCTACTAAGTTGTATGCCAGTCCCACTATCTGCTATTTGCCAAATATAACATATTCTTAATTCTTGTCTTTTTATAATTTGCTTTGAAATGAAAGTTGCTGACTAAAGGTAATTTCTTAAGAAGAGTTCAAAATGCCACAGAAATAAGCTTGATTATCTATAACCGATACCACCGCCAGAAAAATTAAAAATCATACGTAGGTAGAAATAAGAAGGACGTTTTCATTAAATGTTTATCGATAGCAAAATTACAGTAGCCTAAATATCCAGAAGCATACATGCATTTATGTTTAAGAGAAAAATCAAAGAAGCTGTTAAAGAAAGGTAAACCATGTTCACATGAAGCACTTTAGTATATTCTAAAATCTCCCTAATGATGTTACTCAAGTTTTCTTTTACTTTTCATTACATTTTCAATGTGCTGGAAGTAAACGAGCTGCACAATAAATAAGTAGAAATTAACTTGTATTGAATGTGTGAAATGTTCATATATCTATCTATATAAATGTATATATATCAATATAAAATTATATATATATATATATATATATATATATATATATATATATATATACATATATATATATATATATATATATATATATAAATATATTAAAGAGTATGTATCTGTCACAAAGGCAGTTGTGAATGAAAAAACAGTCGGCAAGCGTCTCTTTTCTGAGGCAGATATTTCTCTGGTAAGTGCAAAAAACTACATATTTGGTCAAATAATTTTGTTTGTTTCTATCTTTTGTTAAGAATGTGAAAGATGATGGGCATCATGTTTGGAGATTGAAGCATTTCAACAAACCTGCCTACTGTAACCTTTGTTTGAACATGTTGATCGGTGTGGGCAAGCAAGGTCTTTCCTGTTCCTGTAAGTACTGCGTTATTAAGCTCCGGATTATTTTACTTTAAACGTTGTTTTCCTGTGAATTTGTTAATTTTTCTAATTATAAAGTGACTTATTAAAATACTGTTAAAGTTTCAGTTAATTTACTGCATTGTTTTTTCTTTTCTGTCACAACAATTTCAGATCGCTTTTTATGTTGCTCCACTCCACCATAAATACAATATATTTGATAGGAGGCAACAGTGTTTCAGATTTCAAGAGACTTATGGTCTCTGGTGGTAATGCCACAAACGGTATTTATGTAAGCTCTTCTGAATAACACTTCTAGGGAGGAATGGGTAAAGTGTCCCACGCTGAAGGAGGCACACGCTGAACCTTTTCCGTTTTCACCCACTTCTCTTTAATAAGGAGACAATCATTTTTAATAGTGTTTTAGGAAGAAGAGGCACAGCATTTCTGACAGTGCTAAGGGATGAGGAGAGAACTATTTTTTAAACAATCAGTCCCACGGTGAAAAATGCATAAAGTGTATTTGATGTCTGCATAAAGTATGAGCAAGAAGCCAACACACGTGTTTTTACTCATTTTTGTGTGCAGCTGTCATCCATTACTAAATGTGTATAAGAAGATTTCTTCACTGCATTTAAGTTTGTCATCAGTTCTTAATATTGTAATTGTATCAGAGAATGTACCAAATTGATGACAAATACCTACGTGCTTTGCATTATAATTGAAACACCTTCTATATACTGAGACTGTTGAGATCTTACTTATTTTGGGAAGGAGTCCAGGGACAGTACAAAGAGAAACATTTCATTCAGCTATCTAGTAGAGCGAATATATTTCATTGGTTCTGTTTAATCATTTTCATTTTCATGAAGGAGATGAAGAGAATTAGGGTAGGCCCATTGCTTTTCAATATTTAAGTATTCAATCTGGATAATTTGAAAGTTGAAATGCAAAAGATTGTACATCGATGTAAGTGACGCTACACACTAATGCTGCATCCTTTTGTACCTCTGACTTGCTGTGTTGCCTCTTCTAATATTTTGCTTGAGTCATAAAATTTGAATGAGAGCGTCATTATTGTTTCCATTAATAGGAAACACATATTTCATCGACACCTAAAGGTCAGCTGACAGAGGCAATTCCACTGAAATCCCAAAATATGTGTTAGATGGTAGTGTAAGATATAAAACTAACTTCACGCTGAAGGATGCTGAAGTTGATGATAGCCCCTTGCCCATCTTACTAGAAATAGACTCTGCAGCGCTCTGGAAATGACTTGAAATTCAGATATGCCAATTGGTTTTCCTAAGTGCTGCATTACTGTTCAGATTTAAAAACTTAGACTCATTTTATTCTAAAAAGAATCTTTCAGTACATGGGAAGCTCTGTCAAATATCATCTCCTGTTAGGATAGTCTGCCATCCCTTACTCTGCACCCACCTGAACAAGTATCAAAAACATGCACCTCGGTGCTGTGCATGTTTGCTGTGATATATTTCTCTACAGCTGTATGCATACAGATAATACAAATTGCTTGAAACACAGATTGTCTCTAAAATGTGGTTATGATGTGACTGTTGGACCTCTACTTGTGACATGGAAACCATGAAAACAGTGCATATCTGGAAACGACCTAATCAGCCATTTAGGGTTGGATAAGTCAATAGACAAAATAGCATAAAAGTCATGTGGCCCTATTTTCAGGCCTGCCAGCTGCTCTAATGTCTATGTTTTGTAAGATATAGATATTTGTCATTCCTAAAAGACACCAACCCATTTGGCAGTCATCAACTTCTATTTAATATTTTCGCCATTTGGGAATTATTGTTGAAAATTTGACTTCAGTGTGATTTAATTAAGCATTTCCTGCTATGCCATGATAAAGTATTCTTGTTTTTATATTCATAATGCTTCCTGTGCTAATTAGCTTTTTGTATTGGATGAAAAAACAGTCTACGTTGAGCTTTCATTGATGCGGCTGATTGAGTAGACTATATGACAGATGAAGCATGGTTGCGTTAATGACTTACTTGAATTAACATCTACGCTGAACCAGGTCTTAATTCAATGTTGTCCATTTCTCATCTTTTCAGTCTGCAAGTACACAGTCCATGAACGCTGCGTTGCTAGAGCACCCCCCTCTTGCATCAAAACCTATGTCAAGTCAAAGAAGAACACAAATGTAAGTTCTAGAAAGCTCAGCTTATGTTGACATGCATTTGTACATACTTACAGTTCTTCCCTTTCTCATATTTTTACCCCCATAGATAATGCATCACTTTTGGGTAGAAGGAAACTGTACAACAAAATGCGACAAGTGCCGGAAAACCATAAAATGCTACCAGGGCCTCACTGGTCTTCATTGTGTTTGGTGCCAGATCACTGTAAGTAAACAATGCACAATAAGTGTCA
This sequence comes from Triturus cristatus, assembly GCF_964204655.1. Taxonomy (NCBI): domain Eukaryota; kingdom Metazoa; phylum Chordata; class Amphibia; order Caudata; family Salamandridae; genus Triturus; species Triturus cristatus. The sequence goes on from NC_140593.1 coordinate 203,707,450, forward strand.
TGGTGGACGAAGGATGTTGGTTTATGGAGTGAAACACTGTGCTTCTGTAGAGAGTACTGCCCGTGCCTGAAAGAGGACGTGCCCTTTGTTTCAGAAGTATCTGTTTTGGAAGAACACCCACCAAAAAATTTGGATTGCATTTTTGGGAAGCTGCTCTTTAATGGTGCATCATTCACTTTTCCCTCTTGGGTTACATTAGCCAATGTTAGCCACAGTATTCAGAAACCAATAGTAATGGCATAATGGATACCTTTTAGAATGCAACTCAATTCTAATATAACTGTATGTGAAACCATTGATAATTTTTGTTTGATAACCTTGGTATTTAGTTGAACCCCTTTGAACAAAGTCCACAATCCAATGTAATATAACAGGTCCAAAAGAAGTAAACATTAGTAATGAGAATGTAACTTAAAAATCACTAATATCACATCGACAAAAGCTACTTTACATTAGAAATAAACAAAAGCAATATAAAAATGTATTTCAAAAGCAAATATACAAGGAAGCTTAGATGTCTTAAACCCCTTTTGAAATGATCCACATTGTCATCTACTACAGTTGTCTCTGCGTGTGCTTAGGTTCAGTACATTTTGTAACCTGTGTTCACAGTTTTTGTCCTTATCCATAGTAAATACTAGCTTCCTTACTATTGAAAAATATTTGGGAAATCGCCTTCAAGTTCATTGTCTGTCCCCATGTTGTGTGCTCACACTGACTGTACACACACTGTACGTGTCAGCTCTTGCTAAATAGGAAGTTCATGATATGTGTGAGGGTTTTGAGCTTTCAATCCAAAAATACACATCAAATGGACAATAGGATCTAGCGTTGGCTTACTGTTAAAAAACATACCCATATTCTTTCCCATTCACCCTAATGGTGTTCTCTGTATGTCCCCTTGGAAAGAATGATCCGTCGAGAAGAAGAAACATGATTCTCAGACTTTGTTAGATGATGAATAATGTGATGTGAACTGTTGTGCTGGAAAGGTTTCCTGTTACAGATTTAGTTATATTCACTGGCCGCCAAAAAAGATATACTAGTGGTACGAAGAATTACTGGCAAGGAAATACATGTCTGAAAATAAACTTTGTTTGGAAAAGCATGGAGGAACAAATGTATCTACGGAAGAAAACAGTTTGCAAAATATTGACATTTGGAAAACTTGGATTTGTTCTGCATTAGAACAATAAAGGAACTGCACAGCTTTTACAGAAGTGACAGTCATGACTGAGTATGCAAATATAAAAAGTTTAGGGCAGCAACAGCAGCTGAAATCCACCCAACTGGATTGCGATCAACTTTGAACGTTCATAGAGTCGCTGCCATGATAGTTTACTTGCTGGCTTGAGCCAGGTATGTTTCAAGTGAACTAAAGAAGAGAAAAACATTATCCCCCTAAGCATTCAAGCAGGCAGAGGGGAGACTGGAAAGATCGTAGCAACAGTTGCAGTGAAAGTGTAACAACATTTCTCTAATGTTAATTTGCTAAAGAGCTGCAATCCACAGAAATAAAATAGAAAGGGCGATGCAGGTTTAGCAAGGAATCTTGTGTCAATTACATCCTATTAGAAATGTAATTGTGAAAGAGTGCTCTTTATGGTGTACCTGAAATTCTGAAAATTATTTATTATTGATCCACTAGGTACATTCAAAAATACATTTTTTTAAAGTATTTTTTGGGCTCCATTTTCGTAAACATAATAGTTTAACAATTAGGAAATGTGGCAGGATACAAATTGCTCAGTTCACCGAATAAGCTACTTAGAATAAGCAAGGTGCTCATGAGGTTGTGTATCTGAGAGTGTTTTAAATCTTGCTAAATGATTTATAGGGACACTTCATAGGTGGAGACAGAGATAAAATTCGCCTGTGCATTGGAACTAAGATCTTTAAAAAAAACCTTAGGAAGCAGGAGTTTAGCGCTTAAGAGTTATTATAAAGTAGTTGGAGATATGCTGCTATGAATGTGTCCTCTCATGCATCATGTACCATCTTGCCTTAGACATCCTACTTATAGAACATCCCTGAAAAACTGTACAACATAGCCTACTGAATACTTAAGAGCACTGAAGAATTGAGACTGGTCCTTAGTTTAATCATATTACCATTTCTGTGGTCTGATAAAATAATATCATAGCCAAAATCTCACCTGCGGGAAATATGATATAAACATAATTTTCAAAAGATATTTGAGGTTAATAATAGAAAATCTACACCAATTGAGCAGATGGCTTTATAAATATACATCTGGCACACATCTAATTTTGCTCCTAATGTTCTGACTTACAAACAGTTCTACATAGTATAGTAAAGCAGCCAGGGTGCTAGAATAATGTTTGCACATGTGGTGTATGTAACTGAAAACTATTGGTACAAAGAAATTAGTACATTATTGGTAAAGTGCTATTTCAGCCCCTCCTAGAAGGTGGACATATTTCAGGTAATCCGGAATACGTTTATAAATATTGTAAGGGAATGAATGTTCACCCCCAGTTTTTGGGTTGATGCTGCTGATTTTTCGACTCTGAGAGCGCACTGAGGGCTGCTTATCAGACCTCAGTGCCAGTGATTTACACTATACAAAATTTATGCTTAATTGGATATACCGAATTGGCAAGGACTGGCTTACTTTTAAGTCCCTGGTATATTGTGCCTGGATACACAGGGCATGTGAGGCAGAGTGTTCACATAGGGCTGCAGCACTGTTTGTGTCATCCTGCGTGCGACACAGGTAAAATGGACCTTAGCCTGCCACTGCACACTGACAGGGTAGTGTGTCACTCTGCTAAAACGACTTTGTCATTACACCTAATGGCAAATGGACAAATTCCCTTAAGTAATATATGTAAGTCTCCCCTAAAGCAGGCCTATAGAGTCCTATTGCAGAGAACTATATACTATTAAATAAGACATATGTTTTAATATACTTCACCAGCAACACTTCTAAATTGCAATTTTGCTGGGGGAGGTTAGGAGCCCCTTTGGTTAATACTGGGTTAAATGGTTTGCACTCCAATCTGTCTAACTCCTTAATGGGACAGAACAACAAAGTCAAGTAAGGTATCAAATTAATTGGAATATGAAAATTAAAGATGTGCTGTTCCTGAATGGTCTAAAATTCAGCAATACACAAAAGACAGTAGGCAACTCCTTTGTATATTGCTGAATTTTAGATCATTTAGGAACAGCACAACTTTAATTTTCATATTGCATTTGGGCAACTGTGCTGGACCTCATATATAATAGCCCTTTGTTCCTCTATTTGTGAATATCAAATTAATTGGGACATTAAACCTCACCTGACAGCCAGGTCATATTTAAGGTCACTATTAAAGTTAAGCTTCTTTAAAAAGTTGCTAACCTGCACTCCAGCTATTACAGTGGACTCACAATGATCATAGCACATAGACAGATTTTTGACTGCCTGGGGAGATTTGTGAATGACTTCCAGGCCTAGGAAGGAAGGCTGTTGCCGCAGAGCAAGGTGTTTCCTCCTCTCCCAGGATGGCCACTCAGGGTGTTAGCCCAAAAGGCAGCCCTCAAAGGACTGCTGGTAACAACATCCCTAAGCAGGCTGCCTTTTTGTTCCTACAGACCATTAGGAGAGAGGGCAAAGAAAGGGAAACCAGTGCCAAACCGGTTTTCCTGTGGACGTTTATCTCACTGGTAGCTGGTGGGCTACTCTGCTCCTCACTACCAAGGAAGCGTCATGCGATCTTGAAAGAGGCAAGAATGGGGTGCTCTCGGATAGCTAGGTGCCAAAAATCACTAGAGGGTAGGGGACCCAGGAGGACATTGGCTAGTGAATGCGTGAGACCCTCAGGCTTGTTTCTTGGATAAATATGGCACCCCTGGTACCCTACCCTTTTGTTCACAGTGGAGAAGAAGAAAGGATTGAAGAAGGATTGCCCTGCTGCTCCTCAAAGGTGCAAAGAGAGGCTGCACCGTCAAGAGGACTGCTCCTGCTGCACTTTTGGGCTAGCAAGATTGCAACTGTGCATGCAACTCCTGACCCTGGGAAGAGTCAATTTCTCAGTTTCACCAAGACCAGTGACTCCAATGATCAGGTGGTTGATCCCCTGGAACCAGCTCCGGGAACACAAGAGTTGAAAGATCCCAAACAGACAGAATGGGAGCCCTAGCAGACGAAAGGCACCCGAGACTAGCAGACCCAGGAGTGCTGTTACAAAGTCAGATTCGTCATACTCAAAGGGCACCAGCCCCCACCAAAGGTTTTACCTCCAACCACTGTGCAATCGTGAACAGTAGTGGAGCATCAACTGTCAGACTTTACTACAAAGTAAAGGACTTCGAAGGACCCCGATCTTCATGGCCAAAGTCGGCCCACAATATCTATGGTCCGAGGAACCACCACTGAGACACCCCCATCAACCACACCACAACCAGACCATCCTATTGAGCATCTTTACCTGCATTCCTCAGCATCATGACTGCATCAATCACTTCTATGCTTGTTGTTTATAAAGATGAGATCTTGCTTTAAAAAGTCTCTGGTGGAAAGTAGCTGTCTAAAGCATACTTTCTGGACCCCTAGCCCTTGTCTCAGACAGATTTGATTGCCCAAGCTTGGCCAGAACACTTGCATTTGCATTTCCAAAAGTTTCAAAAGTTTTTATAAAATTATGTTTGCCAATTCATGTTTGCGGTTGCAGGTAAAAGTTATAAAAGGTCTCATATCTACATGTTGAACTCAAGGCCAAGGCACCATCAGCAACAGGCATCCCCCTGTACCCCCCTTCTCCCCTACTGCCCCACCATCTTCAAGTCTCTAGGCCTAGGAACTACTGCACGTCACAGAATTACGCAGAATTACTGAAAAACTCCGCCGAAATCTGCCGAGTTCCTAAGGCAAGCGGAGTAATTACAATTAAATGTGTACAGGCGGGCAGTCTAAATGTTCAGCATAGTTACAGCTTCCCCCGCTAAATGCTTTCCCACAGCATCCCTGCACCTGTGAATTGTGTTGCCTTCATTTAGTAAACCCAGTAATTTGATGCAGGCGTATATAGGTATTCAGATGTGTGTGGTAAATGGAGGGGATTTCCATCTTTCCCTACAGCTCTCGTTTACTGGGTAACAGTTGCAGCCCTGCATCAGAGACTTCTCATGGTCAAAGCTGTGGTATGCCAATCTCCACAGCAACCAGACAAGGGCCATCTTCTCAGCACAGTTCCATTCACAGTCAGACCGGGAGCTGGCTCAGCTTAGGGGTATGCATCAGGTCCTAGGCCCAGAGACATGGGGATGGTAAGGGAGTAGGGGAGAAGGGGGGTGCAGGGTGATGCCTGTTGCTGAATGTGTCCTGGCCTTCAGTTCAACATGCACATATCCCAAATCAAATCCACAGAGTATCACTGCAGGCTTCTAAAGTAAAACAAAGTCTGATGTTCAAAAATACTACTAACCCCAGTGTGCAGCTACTGCTAAAATACTTTTTCCAAGTGCCTCGCCTAAACCCTGTGCACAGCAAGGAAGGATCTCCAGCTGGCATTTCTTTTAAGAGTCCTTTAGGCAACCTAAAAATAAACCCTTATAAGTTCTAAGTGCTGAAAGTGCCAGAGCTGTTGATTATTTTTAGCTATTAAATGATATCAGTATTAAAGTGTCTGTTGTTTCCATCGCATCCAGGCGACGGTACTCACTTGTGTACAAAAGCAAAGAAATAACAAATCGAACTGAGCTTGTGTGCTGGAGCAAAGTTAAGATGTAGATATGCTTAGAAAGTACAACAAAACAAATATAATGCTCCTATTTAGCAAAGTAGGCGAATTGGCAAAACTCCTCAGACTCTGCCGGTGGAGAGTTTACTGCTCCCCACTACTGTGAAAGTGTATGTGAGCAGTTGTGTGAGAGGGAGGTGGTATATGAGAGGTTGTATTGGGGTGTGGGTGGGTATGTGAGTGGTTCTTTGGGTGATGTCATCAGTGATGTCACTGACCATTTCATGAGTAATGTAATATGGGTCATGTAGACCTTTCAGTAGTGAAAACAACTAGTAGCCCTAGCAAACCTTACAGTAGTGAAAAACGAATTTAAGATGTTTTCACTACCAGAGCATTTAAAATTTAAAAGTACATATCCAATCTTTTAAGTATACTTTGCTCTTCACTATGGGCTGTTTACAACCTACTGATAGGGGTGGCTTATGTGTTTTAAAAAGGGAGGTTTAGGGCCGGCAAAAGGTTTATTTTGCCAGGTCGATATGGCAGTTTAAAACTGTACACACAGGCTACAATGGCAGGCCCGAGACATGCTGAAAAGGCTACATAAGTGGGTGGGACAAAGCGTGCTGCAGGCCCACTAGTAGCATTTAATGTCCAGGTCCTGGGTACATGTAGTACCACTTTACTAGGGACTTACAAGTAAACTAAATGTGTCTATTGGGTGGAAGCCATTGTTCCATTTTTTTGGACAGAGAGCACACGCACTTTAATACTGGTTATCAGTGGTACAGGGCACGGAGTCCAATGGCCAGCAAAAGGAAAGTCAAGAAACACAGGAGGATTGAAGGCAAAAGGTTGGGGGAAAACCAAGCCAAGGATATCATGTCCAACACCCTCTAACAAATAACACCTGCGTACAGAGTAGTCTTCCATGCTGCAGTACAAACACAGATCTCCTCTTCTGTTTTTGTCTTTCCCCTTTGGAAAGAGATTTCCTGACACAGCCAATCTGCAAGGATTTTTCTCTAGATTTCTCAAATGGGGGATTTTCTGCAATGTATGTGGGATTCAATCTTCATCTCCATCTCCCCTCTGTAGTTCTGGATTACTGTTGTGTTTCTGAAAGGTTACATTATTTAGAGCATCACTTGTGGCTGGATGATTAACCACCAAATTAAAAACATCCTTTAAGTCCTCATAGAGACTAATTTAAAAGGTTGCAGTGGTGCACTAATTTGTCATTTGGCTTTTGCAAATAATTGCTAGAAATAACCAGTATATGAAAACAATTTGGGCAGATTTCTGTCAAAAAGCAAAAAGCCCCATGAGAGGGATGATCTAATGACAATTGTTAATTGTTTAATTTTTGGCCATCTACTTCTATGAAGTAGAAGAGTGGCCTGGGTTAATGTGTTTCTTGTTAAACACACATAATAAAGGCTTCGTTAGGTATGTCTAAAGGAAATGATTGCAGTCAATGCATGAAATGTAACCTACGTTGAACCATGAAAGACCAACGTATGAGAATTGCCTCCATTCTTATCAGGAGGATTCAAAATCATTCCTATTATGGTAGGATTAATTCCATTTCTGACGATGACTGCTTCACTGGGCACGGTCATGGAATTTCCTGCTTCTGATATTGCCAACAAATGACAGACCATGGAACATCTCTCTTATTTTGTAATTCATTGATCTTACTCAGTGGAAAGCTACTTTCTAGTATAGCTACATCCAAATCCTCTTTTATTTTATGAATGACTTGCACTAATATCTGGATGGGATTAAGATCAGAATCCATACTAGTGAATTGACCCCACAATCTGCGAGGACCATGCATGAATATAGGAAATGAGGTATAGATACTAATTGCCCCATGCCTTCATACCAAATGAGATATTAGATGCCTGGTTTGTTGTAATTTGACAGGAAAGCTAGTACCCTCTTTTGGGGAGAATGGGCTATGGCACTAGGGTCAAGGAAAACCAGTGACAACTCCATAGATTGGCTATTGCATCTCAGACAGGCATCAGTGAGTAGGTAGGTTTCATCAGGCCTGAATTCACACAATTGATTTACGAAATGGAATTCTTTTTTAAAGACTAGAGAAGAATTATTAGAATGAGTAAATAGGGATGAATAGCCATAGAGGATACTTACCAGGTCTCTGAAGATTAATTCCAGTAGTGAGCTGAAGGAGAATGCAAATCACTCTTATATCTTGGAGAAACTGGAGGTCTTGAGAATTGGTTTGATTTGAACAGGATTTATAGAATGCAACAAATGCCAGTTGTAGTCTCGGTAGTCCAATTCAGCCAGAAAGCAGTTTAGCAGAATAGCAAGCTGGGAGATCTCATTATAGGGTGAAAAGCCAAGTCTTTAACACTTTTCTAAAGGCTTTTCTAAAGGGAGTGTGCACTTTGATACAAGTAAGATGATTAGGAAGCAAGTTTCATAGTCTTGCTGCATCAACCGAGAAAGCTTTGCTTCTCCTTCTCTTCTTCTGTATTCTTAGCACTGTCACCAAATTAAGTTGAGCTGAGTGAAGATTTCTCCCAGGGATATACCAGTGACACATCAGCTTGATTCCATCCAGATTGACCTGGTAAAGGTCCTGGTGAACTATGCAATGGGCTTTGAACAAAATGCTCTTTTTTATTGGAAGCCAGTGCAGATCATGTAATCCCTTAGACACCTACTGCCATTTTGGAAATCCAAAGTAAGCCTAGCCAACACATTCTGCACTAATTGCAGTTTGGCTTGGGTGCTGTTGTTGATATCTAAATAAAGCACATTACAATAGTATATCCTTGACATGACCAATGCCAGAACTATTTGTTTCCGTGCTGAGAGGAGGATGAATGGACAGATTTTCTTCAGCATTCAAATGAGTCTCAAACAAATTGACGAGGTGCAGTAGAACTGCCGGCCCAGTGAAAGCTTTCAGTCCAGGATCACCGCTAGATTCTTGAGACTGGTAAAGTACCTAGTGTATCAGGCCACCAGTTATTATTGCATACAGAGGCTTGTATTCCAATGAACAACAGCTCAGTCTTCTCCCCATTAAGCTTCAGGTATTTTGTTTCCATCCACCCTGCTGTCATACAATGGTTAAAGTTAGCTGTGGTAGCTACTGTATCTTTCGAGATCAAAACGATGATATGGGTGTCATTGACATACGAGACCAATTGTAGACCAAAGGAATGTAGAATCCTGACAAGTGGGGAGATGTAAAGTTTCAAGACAGGATCAGCGCCTCACCCTTCCCTGCATCCATTAGCCGCCTAATACAATCTGATGTAGACACCAACGCTGATTCAGTGTTGTGGCTTTTCCGGAACCCAAACTGTGACACGTCTAACCAACACTGTTCTTCCACATATACGATCAAGTGGCAATTGAGATGTTTCTCCAAGATCTTAGCTAGGATGGGAGTAGAGGAATGGGGCAGTAGTTTTTAAGGTCATTGGGGTCCAAGTTGGGCTTCTTGAGCAGTGGCTTCACTACTGCTTCCTTCCACAACCATGGCTAGCACCCAGGAGAGATGGCTTTATTCATCATAGATGCAAGTGGGTGGGATACCAAGCCGACCACCATATGCAAAGTTTTTGGTGCACATGGTGAAAGGGGAGAACCTGACTTAGTGTTAAGAAGGTGCAGGTCAACATGTTCTGGGGTAAGAAAAGGAAAAACCATAAACATATTTACATTTCTTTTCTTAAGTTCTGAAGATTTAGGAGATTCTGACTTTAGCTCTCTGCTCAAAGACAGCAAGTTTGCAACTTCTGGTTTCGACGATTCAAGCTCTTTATAAATGCTGGCAAATTTAAATTGAAAGAAGTCTGCTAGCTGGATGCATAGCTCTTGTGGGCCTTCCGTTTCTGGGGAGTCCAGGGGTGCGGATAATTACTGGACAATTTTAAAGAGTTCTTTTGAGGAAGTAATTGCCTCAATTTGGTTGGTACAGTAGATTACATTTTTCATCTTTAATAGCTAATTTATATTCTCCCATCAGTATCTTGTAAGCAGACCTTTCCTGCATCTTGTAGTTTTTTTGTCCAGGCACGCTCCTGGTGGTGACAGGCCTGACTGAGCAACCTCAGTCTATCTGTGAACCATGGGGTCAAAGGCAATTTTCTTCTCAGCTTGACTTCATATATGGGAGATACTTTATCCATGGTTGCACACAATGGGCTGAGAAATCCTCCGCCCATGTCCACGTCCTCCTGAGCAACAAATGGCTTGCTACCTAATGCAATAGCGAAAGATTCTGCTGACACCCCTTCCAGTCCCTCCTGAGGGTCTTGCTGTTGGCAAGTGTGTCCCTCCCATGTAGAAGAGCTAATGTGAGTGAGAGGAGACTACCTTGTGATCTGATTAGCTAAGGGGAAGCACAGACTGAAATGACACCCAGGGGGTCAAGGTAGAAAATACCGTCTAGGGTTTGTCCTGCTATGTGGGTGGAGACCGTGACCAGCTGTGGCAGCTCACTGCAGGCCAAAGTCTGTGAACGCCATGCGCCAACACCATCACCTCATCAGATCTGCCAAAACGACCTCCTTCAAGGACCGCCTCGACAACAACACACACAACAGCAAAGAGCTCTTCAACATCGTGAAGGAACTCTCCAACCCCAGCTCCAACACCAACAATATCGCACCATCGCAAGGCCTGTGCAACTCCCTGGCCACCTTCTTACATCGCAAGACATCCACGACAGCTCCGACAACCAGACCACCACAACAGCCAACGACACCTCAGACCCCATGACCACCACCCACAATGACCACCCGCTCACCTGGACTAACATCAACGACGACGAAACCATCAAAATCATGAACACCATCCTCTCCGGCTCCCCGTCAGACCGTGCCCACACCACATCTTCAACAAAGCCAGCGCCGCCATCGCACCCAATCTCCACAAGGCCATCAGCATCTCCTTCAAGACCGCGACCTTCCCGGAGAGCTGGAAGCACGCCGAGATCAACGCCTTGCTCAAGAATCCCAAGGCAGATCCGAGGGACCTTAAGAACTTCCGGCCCATCTCCCTGCTCCCGTTCCTGTCAAAGGTAATCCAGAAAACCATCAACAAGCAGCTGACCCACTACCTCGAAGAGAACAACATCCTAGATCCGTCCCAGTCCGGGTTCCGCAGCAACCACAGCACTGAAACTGCCCTCATCGCCGCCACCGATGACATCAGAGCCCTGCTAGACAGCTTCAAAACTTCAGCCCTCATCCTTCTAGACCTATTAGTTGCCTTCAACATGGTCTGCCACCGCAGCCTACGCACACGCCTCCACAATGCAGGGATCCGAGACAAGTCTCTGGAATGGACCACCTCCTTCCTCTCCGGCAGAATCCAGAGCGACCGCCTCCCCCTTTCCGTTCCGAAGCCTCCAAGATCATCTGCGGCATACCCCAAGGATCATCCCTCAGCCCAACATTGTTCAACATCTACATGGCCCCGCTCGGCCCACGTCACCAGACTGCAAGACCTCAAAATCATCTACCGTGCCGACGACACACAGCTGATCCTCTCCCTCACCAAGGACCCCCTCACCGCCAAGACTAACCTCCACGAAGGAATGAAAGCCATCGCCGAATGGATGAAGAAAAGCCGTCTGAAGCTGAACTCTGACAAGACGGAGGTCCTCATCCTCGGCTCCACCCCCTCCGCCTGGGACGACTCCTGGTGGCCGACTGCCCTGGGAGCAGCACCAACGCCCACCGACCACGCACGCAACCTGGGGTTCATCCTCGACTCAACACTCTCCATGACCAAGCAAGTCAACGCCGTCTCATCCTCCTGCTTCAACACCCTCCGCATGCTCCGCAAGATCTACAGGTGGATCCCCACCGACACAAGAAAAACGGTCACCCAGGCCCTCGTCAGCAGCAGGCTGGACTACGGAAACGCCCTCTACGTGGGAGCCCCGGCCAAACTGCTGAAACGACTGCAACGCATACAGAACGTCTCAGCCCGCCTAATCCTCGACATCACTCGACACAGCCACATAACATCCCAAATTATCTTTTAATCCTGCTTTTCTCAAGAATCTCTTCCATTGATTCCTGGCACCTTTCAGTAGAAGCTGATAAATATCTATTTTTGAGCAGATCATTGGATGCTGCCATTCTAAAACAAGATTATTGTAGTGAAGGCAATACACTCTATGCTTGAATCAGTGCTCAACTGACCAGATGACTCCAGACCACACAAAACCTAGTGGCCAGGTTCACCCTCAACCTCACACCCCACATCTGAAAGACCTCCACTGGCTCTCGATCCACAAACAAGCACTCTTCAAACTCCTCACACACACATACAAAGATTTATATAGCATTAGCCCCACATACTACAACAACCACATAAACGTCTACAAACCTACCAGACACCTCCGCTTAGCTGGACTCCTACTCACACATGCACTCTGCATTGGAAGAACCAGATACAGCAGTCATACCTTCTCCTACCTCACTCCTGAAGCATGGAACTAACTGCCCCTGCAAATTATGGCTGCCTGCTCAGTTCTTAAAATACGTAAGAAATTGAAGACCTTCCTCTTCACCTAGACTGACCCTGGTTCAGCCCATACAGCTCCAGCTTCAGCACCAAGATACCCTCCATGTAGAGTTGTGCACAACAATAATTCATATGACATAAAATATTAGAAGATCAAATTATTAGTCACATTTTGTGCCCACGGTGTCCTTAAGGAGACTAGTGCTAAACAGAAACAAGATATTTTATTGACTATTCTTGCATGGTTGCAATACAACCTATTTTTGAATAGCTGTTAGGATTTTATATTTGCTATTTTGTTCTAATTGAACTTTGATGGTACTGTATTGGCAAGTGGCCACTTATAAAATGGAAACTTTTTTGTTTGTGCTCGCTTTGTTAGCAATTCAATCTTCTGTTTCCCAATTCTGTGATTTTTACCTCTACACCACACACTTGTTTTTAACCTCATACAGTACAGTGCAAAGATGCTGAGCTGGCTTCTCCTCCTCTATTTTATCTGGTATCTGTCCAGGAATATAATGTGGTTTTTCTGTGTTTGGCTGACAGCTTTTGGCTTTTTTCAGTTCTCACTGAAGTTTTAGAAACTCCTTTTCATGCTTTGACTTCAGATTTCTTCAAAGCACTTCCCCAACTTTGAGGGATCAAAGAACTTACTAGGCTTTCCCTGAAACCCCCTCCCCTTAAAGTTGGATTGGCTCAGCCCCTCTCCGTGATCAGGTTTTTGTGGGTCTTATGATGATTCTTTCTGTTTCTGACTTTCTTTTTCCCTGGGCTTTCACCAGATGGGGGCCCTGTCCTCCCTTATTCTGATTTCACCCCTGGTGCTGATTGGAAACCTGGGTTCCCACCCATCTGCTAACTCTCCCACCTCTCTGGGGATAGTCACTCTTGTACACAGAGAGTCAAGATGTACTCCTTGAGAATTCAATTAATCAAACTCTCATGAATACTCACTTTGTTACCTTCCATCCAGCCCTCTAGTGTCTTCAATGAGATATCCACCCAGGACTGTGTGTTAACTATCTTGGAATCCCTCAACTTTGCCCTGCACTGTTCAGGGGTCAGACCACATTTCTAGACTAGACATTTCCTCATGTATGGGTAGGATTCTGCCTCATCCCCTTGCAGGGTCAGGATCCAATCCCTTCCAAGTATTGGAATCAAGTACCACAGGAGTGAACCCCAATACTTAGAGTGGACCCTTCTCACGAAGGGCCCTTACAAATGCAATCAGCCATTTGTCTATGTCATCCCCCTCGACATGTGTGGGAACTATTCCCTTGGAAAGCCTGGGGTCAAACCCAGCACTCCATGTCGTTTCAACATCTTCTTAATTTATGCTGCCACCATTTCTTCTTACTTTTGCCTCCTCCCACTTCTCCCTTTCTAGTTCCAGCTTCTACGTCTCTAAAGCTATGGATGCTAACTGAACCTCAAGCGGTCTTTCTGCAAGGGGCAGCTCTGGTTCCAGTGTGTGGAAGCCTTCCTTCCCTCCATTAGCTGGAAGTTTGAAACTGGTGCTAGATGAAATGGATGAGGTGTCATCATCCTCCACCTGGAGGTTGTTGGACGGGTCGTTGTGCCCCTGCCAATCACTCTCTGGAGCTGTCTGTGCCCAGGCCTTAAGGGGTCTAATAAACTCTGCCTTCCTAATCCTATTTGGAGCAGGTATTCCACTAGACCTATATTTAACCCTAAGCTCAGCCACTGTGAGTTTGGTCAGATTAGCCAGATCTGGCACCATGGTATCTCTAAATTTGAGTCACAAAAACGTAACAATCCGAAATAGAACACATTTAGAAAACTCTAAAATATGTATTAAAAACCAGTTTAGTCCACATTTTAAAACTTTAAAAAACAAATGTTTTTTTCTAAGTCAATTTAGAGGATTTTTAAAGATCTTAACTTAATTTACTTATGCTGTAATTTAAACACAAGTATGTATCCTCACTGCTGAACACCAAATATTGAAACATGGATTATTAGTAGTGATAAACAGTGACTTACTAGTATGCAATAAGGCCACAAACACAATAAAAAGGTCAGCCAGGGTCTCAATAAATGATTCCCTTGCTCAACCCTTGGTAGCTGGCAATGAGCAGGCAGCCATAACTTAGAGGACAGGTGTGTAAAGATTTTGAAAACGCCAATACATTAAATAGGTAAGACACAACACATAATTCAAATCCAAAATAGATTATATTTTATGAACAAATAGACACCAAAATGACAAATTCCAATGTAGGGGACCGGAGATATGAATTTTTAAAGAATGAAAACTTTCTAGTGCTTATAAACCTATAACGCCAAATTGGGACTTCTGGTCACGCTTGAAAGGGATAAAGCCAGAGTTTAAAGCCGACCGCAGTGGAGCCCTTGTGTGATACACTAAGTGGGATGCCTCGGTCAAAATTTTAACTTCTCACTCAGTCATTTTTCTCGAGCTTTTTCTCTTGACGTCGAGCGAGGCTACTCTTCAGGCCAAATACGCCTCAACGTCATCGGATTGGCTTTCTGAGAGGCCCTGGTCAAATCCTGAAAGTCCGAAGCTCCTGAGCTTTCAGCAGGATGAACCTGAAATCCAGGCCGGGTCGCGTTTGAAGGTCGTTGGCTTGAATCTCAACATCGAGTCAGTTACCTTATGGAGCTTTGTAACGAAAAAGTTCCCAGACGTCACCAAAATTCTTGATCTTCTTCTAGTAGGTCTTCTTCAGGGTTTAAAGTGTCCACAACACCAATCCAGGAGTCTTAAATCTCTGAGATGGTCCATGGGATGTTGGTACTATGATTCCCACAATGCACCTTGCCAAATCCATAACAATCCACTGGACGCACTCGAGGATGGGGACTTCTTAGTTGAGATGATGCAGGTGTGCTCAGTAAACCTGTTGCATACAGGGAGTTCACTCCTTAATCTTTCTTGAAGCAAGACAAAG
Source organism: Triturus cristatus (assembly GCF_964204655.1). Classification (NCBI taxonomy): domain Eukaryota; kingdom Metazoa; phylum Chordata; class Amphibia; order Caudata; family Salamandridae; genus Triturus; species Triturus cristatus. Next base: position 203,722,607 of record NC_140593.1, read on the forward strand.
TCCTTAGGACTGTAGTCCCAGAATGTGCATCAAGAGCAGACTTTTGGGGAGCCAGATGTATGACCACTTCCTCCAAAGTGTGGCATAATCATGCCCTAGAAAGCACTATCTTCTAAAATCTAAAATGGAGAAAGTCTCTCCTTGAAGGTTAGATCAGGCTAAGCCAACCCACTGGCATGCCTAAGATTCCCTAACACTCCCATTCCATTACCTTCTCTAATCAAATTACGTTGCTCCTGTGTGACTGAGGTTGCAGGCTATGGTGTGAGCCTGTGCTGTCCCAAAGTGTCATTTTCCCTTTGAAGAGAAGTGTGCCCACTCCACCAATCTTCCTGCCTGTAGCTTCTGCAATTCTCCTCCCACAGGAAATCCATTGTCTCTCTAGCAGGCTACTTCACTCCCCATTAAGACAGCTTGGCTCAGCTTGGAAGAGGCTATTTAATAAGGAGAGAACAGCTGGAAGGCTGGATTTCGGCTCACAAAAAAGAAAGTTGAATAACTTATTTTCTGTGACTGTTATTATAAATCTAACATTGGCAAGTCATTGCATTTATCATAATTAACCTTGAATGATAATTTCATTTTGCTCCTGTTAATATTTAAACTTAAATAGAAGATTCCAATGTTAGCCTATGGAGCTCATTATCTACAACCGGTAAACATTAAATTGGTGCTTTTTCCCACACCAGGCTTTTAAAACATCTCTTATAACGTCCCTACTTATAGTTACATGGCATCCTACCCCGGGGCCCCCAGGGGAGACATTAGGGGTGACATATATGTGAAAATAAAAATAAGGTTGATTTCTACTTTTGAAGTACCTTTAATTCTATGTGTATTTCTGATAATTTGATTTTAAAGACAGCCTGCAAAGCAGGGCTGCCTTTAAAATGACAACAGGCAACACAGCAGTACACACTCCACTCTACTGGGCAATTAAACCTTCCTCCCCTATTATATACGAGGGACTTATAGGTAGTTTTAATGCCCCTTGCCCTATTATATATTAGGGACTTACAGGGGTCTGTTATTGCCAATTGTAATTACACCTAACCAACACATATCTTTAAAACAGAATACAGGCCCTGGGTCTGGTAAGCCGAGCTCAGCGCACAATCAGAGTCATTTGCTACCAGTGCTAATCAAACAAGCATTTGCAATGCAATCAGTCTCGCCTTTGGGACCTTATATGTATTTATCTATGCAGCACATTAGCCTGGGTGCTGAAACCTCTACTGTTCTTTAACATGAAGGGAAAGTAAGCACCAAACTGCGTGACACACCAGGTATGGGAACACATGGAGAGAAATATCGCCTTTCTGCTGGAAATGGTATAGTCCAAAGCTCTGTTTTTAATAGAAAATCAGGGTCTTTGGTGGTCATATCACTGAAAATACAAGATTTGAAAAAAATATTATTGTCTACGGGTGCTCGTGGAAGACAAATTCTATGGACTGGAATCTAGAGGATGCTAAAGTGATTCTGGTATTTTACTGACCTCTGCTTGTCATTTTCTTTCAAGAAAGTTAAATGGAGGTAGTTGCCAGAAAAATACAAAAAAGAAAGTCCCCCAGCAGACAGCAATTCTGGTATTTTACTGCCCTCTACTGGTCGTTTTCTTTTAAAACAGTTAAATATAGGCAGTTGAACAGAAAAAAAGTCCCTAAGCAGAAGCAGACAAGTCCGAGGCTGGTCCCCACAGTCCACAAAGTACATATACATATCAGTATATTCTAAAGTATATACAACATGGTCTTGAATGCTCGACCTAAAAATGGGGGTGATCAGGGCCAAAAGAATGACGGTCTCACTGCTAACCATTCAACAATACTCTGCTTCAAGATCTATCTAAGCCTTCTTCTGGCACATGTTCACTTTAGTAAATTTCCAAGTCATGCTGTGTTTATCCTGCCTTCCGTCTCATAGGCGGGTAGAGCTGGTTCTTAAGACTGTTTCTTAGTCAAAATACCACTTGAATTGTCACTCTGTGGAGTTTTACTGTTGACTAATTGAGTACTTATTTACAACTACATTCCCCTGTCTGGTGCTATAAGAATATATTTTCTAAAGTACTTCAGTCATTCTGTACAAACCATCACTTTGCTAGTTCTTGTAGAATCCTGACTTAACGTTTTGAGTTAAAACACTTGTGTTTTGAGAATCTAGCTAAATCTACACTAAAACTAACTCTCACTTCCTGATCAAAACTGATCATCCTGCTTCTAGGAGCTATCCTAAATGTGCCCAAACTCCAATATGGTACACCTACTAAACAGAGGCACAGTTTTTGAGTTTTGGCTGGAGACCCAAAATGGTTCCATGAGTATTTAGCATCATTACTGCCAACCCCCACTGCACAGAGCCTTCAGTAGGTGGGTCATTGGGCCTGGTATTTGGCAAGGCATGTGTCTATCCCGCTGTGGGGGGCCAACTCCCATGTGTATGCCCAAAGGCTGTGTATATTGGAGTCTGGTTGCAGAGACTGGTCTATGGTGAAGATCTTTTCTCAACCAGCCACAGGCAGTCTTTCACAGCCCATGACTGAAAGGGTACACGTTCTCTTATTGAGTTTTTTGGGTGGTTCTCAGAAGAAGAATTTTTTTGTTGTTGGTGCTTTTTTAAGATTTATTGGTTTTTGGTATTTGTACTAGAATTCAGTTTTGCTTGCTGATCTTGTTGGAACTTGGTTAACAATCACTTCAGAAATTAAAGCAAAAGCCCATATTTACCAACACTTTGTGTCGGGTTTGCTTCACAAAAGTGCACAATATATAGAATTGGTATTTACTTTTAAACTTATTTTCCACTCAATCAGTAGCCATAAAGTAACACAAACTAGTGCTATCAATGTTTTGCACTACTTCCCGTCAAGGGGGAGTACTACAGGTGGTACATGTGCTCTCTCATGCAACTCCCCATGGATATTAATGCAAAAACCTATCTACTAACATTTGTAGACTTGGCTTTGCATCAAAAAAGCATGAATTGCTGAGACAGACAAAGTTTGAAAAGCTTTCTTACGTCCAAACCTTTCAAACTTTGCATGTGTGCTGTTTTTACAGCACACATACAAAGATTAGAGAGATACAGTGGTAAGTTTATTTAGACTGTAGTCTCTAAATATAGATGAAACTTCATTACATAAGAGTTAAAAGCAATATAAACATCTACAATAACAAACGTCTAAGCCAAAATAGCCTTTAATAGCCTTCGCAATGCACTTTACATCAAGAAACTTAATGTTTAAAAGAAGCATGATTGCCTCACTATGGTTGTGGATTTTGTACTTTGGAAAGGTAGGTTTTAAAATTAGACTTCTAATTCTATAGAAATATAAACAGTCAAATAGTAAGAGCGCATTAGAATTATTGCTCCATAAGCCGCATGTACATTTTCCATCCCCATCCAAAATAGTATATGTTAAAAATGGGATTTCTGGTTGGCTAAGGCAAGCGCCTAAGCCAGGCAGAAACCACCACTCTAGTCAGGGCAAGGGAGTTACACACCGAAGATAACCCCTGCTCACTCCCTTGGTAGCTTGGCAGACCAGTCAGGCTTATCCTAGAGCCAATATGTAAAGTATTTGCGCAACACACTCACAAAGCAGCAACATACTAGGCACACCACAAAAGAAACTCCACACAAGGTTACGTAAAAATGGCATTTGTATTATCCATAAAACACAACAGAGCATAATCACATATAAACGCTGTGCCACCGGGCACTAGGCATTACTTTACAGGGCATTATATACATTACTAGGCCAATCGGGCCACTGTCAAAACATATCACATTTAGGGCGACCAGCAACTACTGGTAGACACTGTACGAAACAAAAAGCATTTGGCATAAATCGCACCCACCGTACCCATCATGAACACTTATAGAGGGCACACATTATAAATGCACCATGTCCCTCTTAGGCATAAACCTTAACCATGTTACTGAGCATAGCCCACAAGGCGTATTCTCATCAGGGCACCTTAGAAACCTTTCTCTGGGACTACATATTACAAGTACGTCATGCCCCCAATCAGGACACTCTCAAGTGGGAGCTCTGTCCTGGGCTCACACCGAAATGCCCCTTTCCCAAAAGCAAGGGCTCTGCCACTTGCATGTCCCTTCACGAGGCTTCCACTAGCCACGTGCTCGCATGCTCCGTAAAGGGCAGTAATCTCCTCTCAACACGAGGCCTCCAAAACTGCCCCTTCGTAAACAATGCTCCCCCCACCCAGTAAGGGTGCGACCAGGCGGCGCAGCTGCACAACACTAGACTTGCAGGACCAGTCACCTCCACAGCCCAGGTGGAAGCCAAAAGGGAGCTCAGTGCCACTCACCACTTTTTGGGGGCTGAGCGAGGTAGGTTGCAGCTGCCCGCTGCACCCATTGACCAGCGGTCCTGCTTCGGCCCGCCTACAAACAACCTTAGCCTTTCTGGTCTCCTGGGGGGCTCGTGAGGCTCTCCTCTCACCTCCGGCAGCTCCCTTTGTCCTGGATTCGGCTGTGCACACTGTGGCCTTCAATTTTGGCAACACACGGGGCTCTCCACATCACGACGGGAGCCCCTCCCTCAGTCAGACAGCTTCCTACTGACTATCAGCTTTTGGGATCACGGAGCGAAGTCTTGGTTGATCCTGCAGTCTTCTTGGCTCACCAGTAAACACAGCAATGCGGGGAAGGCTCCCGCCCGAAGTTTAGCTCTATGGCATCTCTCCTCTTTGCGAGATCCATGCCCTCCGCCAGGCTTAGCCTTCACCTGGCTTGCTCTCTGGATTTGATTCCTCTGGTCAGCCCCGCCCACAGTCAGTCTCTCCTTGCCTAACTTCTGGTTTGTGGAAGGCTTTTCTTAGTGGAACGTGGAAGGAATCCACGTCTCGGGCTCAGGGGGGGGGACTACAGCACAGCACCCCACCATGCGCTCCTATTGGGCAGGACCCCCTCTTTTTAGGGGTACAAAAATACAATGCTCCCCACAGCAAGGGGGAGGCACCCCAAGGAACCCTGCGCTCTCTTAGCACCACGTCTGTTGGATGCTGCAAGGCAGGATCCCATAAGTCCTGAGGGAAGTGGCACAAGTGCCCACCACGCGCTAAGCCCCAAGGTCAGGAGGGGCAGAGCTGGACCGAGGCAGGCCAGCTCACAGCAGAGGAAAGTCCTTTGTGGCTGTTCCTTCTGGCGCCCAGCAGTCCTCTTCATCCACAAGTCCCAAATAAACACACTCCATGGGGTCACAGCCCCAATACTTATACCAGCTAGGTCTTTGTTTTCCCCCTGCACAGGGCTCTGCGACCGGTCCATACCAGTTCGGGGGCACCTGCTACAACACCCTCCTTTGTCAGTGTAGGTTCTGGCCTAAAACACACCACAGGGGGCGGAGCCACCATTGTGTGAGGCAGACTCTGTCCTATTCGGACCCAAGTGCTACTCCTCCCACCACTCCAAATGTAGATGGGCCTATTCAGCCTAGCGCTCACTCACCCAGCCCTTCAGGAGCCACTGCACCTCCCCAGGCCTTGTCACTCCAGAGCCAGACATGCAATACACATCAGGCCGGCACAAAGACACATAGCACACAGAAATTCCCACTTCTAAAAGTGGCATTTCTTAAATAGTGATAATAAATCTGTGCACACCATTACGCAGCATTTATTACCACTATTCCAAACATACAAAACTTGATCACGCCTCTTCTCTCATATCAGGAATTACCACTGACACACATATCAGGAAATAACCAATACATTCCTATGAGAAGGTAGCCTCACAGTAGTGAGAAACCAAGATACCAGGACAGGCCACACAGTTAAGGCACATGTCCTACCGTTTACTTACAGCGCACCCTGCCCATAGGGCTAGCTAGGGCCTACCTTAGGGGTGACTGAAGTGTAGTAAAATGGGAGTCACAGACGTAGCAACTACTTTATGTGCCACGTCACACCGGCAGTAAACTGAGCACGCAGGCCCTGCAATGGCAGAGGATTGAGACAGGTTCGAAAGGCTACTTTGGTGGGTGGCGCAAGCAGCGCTGCAAGCCCACCAGTAGCATTTAATTTACTGGCCCTGGGTATCTGAGATACCTTTACAAGGGACTGATAGGAAAATTAAATACGCCAAACAGGTGTAGACTAATGTTACCGTGTTTTACCATAGAGAGCACATGCACTTTACAGTGGACAGCAGTGATTAAGTGCCCAGAGTCCTAAAACCACCAACACCAGGTCAGAAAACATACCAGGAGGAAGGCAAAAAGTTCAGGGATGACCCTGCAAAAAGGGCCAAGTCCAACACAACCCCCTTCCGGTCAAAATCCAGGGTAGACCAATCATTACCTTGATGGGCTTCCCTGTTTGGGGCGATAGAACACAGACGTGGGCCCGCAACTGCAGTGGCACACTCCAGTTCAACGCCAATCTGAACCCATGTGGTTCCCTCTGTCAAAGCTCCCACGACCAACTAACCTACCCCACTTGGTCTCCCTAGCTCTCCACGGCCAGGGCCAGGCCCTAGGCCATCCAAATATCTCTAGTCCTTGCCATCTCACAGAGTGGGGGGAGGTAGCCCCAGGTACATAGTATCCATTCTCCACTCTCCCTCTCATCAGTGCAGTTCTAAACTGCCACTGATCCTCCAACCCAGTGTCTGCACCCTCAGGCCGACCAGGAGTCACGGGTGAGACTTTCCTCCCCCTACCCATCCTCCTGGTGTCCCACACTCTCCTCCTAGGAGAGGCACCCTCAGAACACAAAACTGTCAGGGCACTGGAATCAGCCCTCCCACACAATTCTCCCACCAGTTCAGTACTTCTGCCCTGCAACTGGTCTACCAACCTAGGATCTAAACCCTTAGGTTGAACCGGGGTCTGAGGTGAGGACTCCCTCCCTCTGCACCCCTTCCAGAGTTTTGCACCCTCCCACTTAGGGGTACCCCTAGAAGGCAAACCAGTAGGGACACTGGTTACAAATGTCCTTCCCTCCAGGTCAGGCAGAACCTGAACTTGGTCTCCAAACCCAGGGACTGCACCCTGCTGCTGAGCACTTGCGTGGCACACCAGAACTTCCGGGGGAGCACGCAGGCCCCCCAAGGGTAACATGTACCTCATGTGTTGCGTGCCTGTCTGCCTGGCACTGATCTCCCGACCCCTGCGCATCTGACAATGCGTGAAGACCCCCCAAAACAGAAGTGGTATCACCATGGTCACTACTAGAAGGCTCAGTACTTATGGCTGGCCCCTGACCCATTGGTTCTCCCACTAGGGACTGCATCCGCCTCTCATCCCTCCACCTTGACTTCTGCAACCTCCACTCAGGAGTGGCACCGCCAGACACCAGAACTGAAGGAGCTCTGCTTACAGACGCTCCAAGTTCTCCTGACACTATGAGATCCCCCTCAACAGATGGCCTATCAGTACAGCCTAGGTTCCCCACCTGGTGTTCCCCGAAGGAACCCTCCAGGCCCTGAGACTGGGTTTTGGGCACCTTGGGACATATCCCATTCTCACTCCTTCTCTGTAGAGACAGGACGTGAGTCCCTACACCCATCCCACTACACCGGGACCTATCTGGGCTACTAAGAACCTTTCCCTCCACCCTAGGCTGGGAAATACCTGAGACACTCCTCTTAGGGTCTCACCCAAATGCCTCCTCAGACCCTCTGGAATTCACTTGAAAGTCTGCCTCCCGTGCAACCTCCCTGGGAGCAGAGAACTCACACTCCAACCGGTGTGTGCGTAACCCTAGAAAACAACAACGGAACATGTGCTCTCCGACAATCAGATTGAACAGCCCTTCAAAATTGTTTGTGGTGCTACGCATCACCAAACCTTCCAGTGCATCCCAACATTCATCCACAAACCCCCCCCAAGACTGGTGAGACAGTTTCCTACTGCCCCTGAACCTCAACCTGTACACTTCAGTTGTGACACCCTCTTCCTGGGAACTAAGTACCATGTTCTGGGAACTGGGAGTGGAACATCCTACACTGGACTCACTTTTGCTGCCACCACTGGACTCCACCATCACTTGTGAATCCAGACCACTAAAACTACACTCAGGAGACATATCCTCAAGAGCTAGCTTTTCCCTGGTGAAGGCCCTCTCTGCCTCCGCCATCCTCTCCTGCACCAAGACTCTCTCAGTCTCTAGCTTTTCTCCTCCACACCCAGCTGCGCTAGCTTCAACCTGAGCCTTTCCAATGCCAGCTGATGCTCCCTGTCTTCCGTCCTAAGCCCCCACTCCTCTGGGGACAGGGAAAGGGATGGGGCACTGGACCTAGCAAGGGACTCCCTCTTTACGGGATCCTCACTATCTACTGGTGTCCCTACCTTGTCATTTTCTCCCTCCTGCTCAAACTCTTCAGGGCCACTGCCCTGTAGGGGTGCTTGTAGGGGACCTTCCCTGTCAAAGACCTCACTGATCTCAGAGTCCTCCTTCTCAGACTCCTCCCTCACTCGGTTTTTGGATGTCCAACAGGTCAACACGGCCTCCTGTAGTTCCACCTTCCTGGCACACATCCTCACTTGTCACCCTAGATCCTGACAGAACCTCTTTAGGTCCTTCACAGTATACCTATGCAACATCCTTACATTAAATGCACTTTCAGTCACAATGTTTTGTTATGTTATGTTATGTTATGTTATGTTATGTTATGTTTTTTTATGTTATGTTAGGAACACGTCTACAGTGCAACGATTACCCTAAGGTGTCCTGGCGCTTGCTGCAGTCCTCCCAAATTTCACAGATTGCTGCTAGAATGTCGTTCAGAACAACCATGTTTTCAGCGCCTTCCTAAAGGCCAGTAAATCAGAGTTTCTCAGATGGAAGAGGAGCCCATTCCAAGCATTTGCTGCGCCAGCGGCAAAACTTCTGCCTCCCCACCTAACTTTTTTACATAGGTGGTGCTATTACTAATTTCGCTCCTGAGGAGTGTAGGGATCTTTTGGTTACATACCACTGGAATTATTGTTTCAAGTGAGCTGGGCCTGTACCTTGAGGAGCTCGGAAAACTGACCAGAGGGTTTTAAAGTGTACCCGTTTTCTAACGGGCAGCCAATGAAGTTTTTGATTTCACTAGAAATCGGTGCAAATTTCAGGGTTCCAGTAAGCAATCTGGCTACCGCATTTTGCAACATCTGTAGCTTTTGCATAAAGCGCTCCTGCATATTCAAGTATAGACTATTGCAGTAGTCTAGTCTCAACATAATCAATGCTGTGACCACTGTGCGCTGGCTGTCTTCCGGCAGAAGAGGCAACATTTTCCTTGTTGTCCTGAGAATATATGTTGTGGCTGAGACTACCGCACTGACTTGACAGCCCATGTCAAGGCGGTCATCTATTGCCACTCCCAGGTTTTTCACTTTCCTGGAGGGTATCAGTAGAGTCCCCATCGAGTTTGGCCACCAACTGGGGGACCAGAAATTAACATCGGTCCCGAATTGGATGACCTCTGTTTTGCTAGAATTTAGCTTTAAACAGTTTTGGGTCATCCAGCTTCCTACTGCCTCCATACATTCCTGGAGCCTCTCTCCAGTTGCCTTCTCCTGCCCTGGTCAATGGGACACCACAATTTGAGTATCGTCGGCGTATGAGGTAAGACAAAAGCCGAATGACTCAATCAGGGGGGCCAAAGAGGACACATAAATTGAAAAAGCGTAGGGATTAATGATGACCCTTGTGTAACTCCACAAGGGGGTGAGAATGATTTAGAGAAAAACTCGCTGTTGGACTTGGCCCTTTTTACAGGGTCATCCCTAAACTTTTTGCCTTCCTCCTGTATTTTTTCTGACCTGTTGTTGGCTGTTTTATTACTCTGGGCACTTTACCACTGCTGATCAGTGCTAAAGTGCATATGCTCTCCCTCTTGTAAATTGATGTATTGATTAGTGACTCCATGATTGGGTTATTTGGTTTACTTGTCAGACCATAGTACAGTGCATTGCGTGTGCCCAGGGCTTGTAAATGAAATGCTGCTGGTGGGTTTGCAGCACTGGTTGTGCCCCCACAAAAGCAGCTGGTAAAGTGTGTCTAAGGCTTGCCATTGTAGAGCCTGTGTGCAGTCTGGTACAGCCATGCTGACTGGGCAAGTGCACCCACTTGCCAGTCCCTAACCTTCCATTTTCTTCATATCAGGCACCCCTATGGTAGGCCCAAGGGCAGGGTGCATTGTAAGTATAAGGTAGGACATGCCCTGGTGTGTGTGGCATGTCCTAATAGTGAATTACAGCCTTTTTCATTTTTCACTATTGCAAGGCTAACTGTTCCCTATTGGCCAGAGTGGGCATTTGATTATTACATCTTATAATCGTAACTGACTCAGGGAATATGGTAGAAATTCGAGTTTAGTATGCCTGAACTCAAAATGATAAAATACATCTTTTAGTGAAGTTGGTTTTAACATTCTGTGTTTGAAAATACCACATTTAGAAAGTAGGTATTTTCTTGTCTAACCATCCAGGCCTGCCTCTGCTAGGTTGTGTATTCCTTGTCTGGAGTTTGAGTGACAGGGGCTGGGGAAATTCCCAGAGGCAGGGTGAGTCCTCACAGGGCTGAATAGGGCTATCTACATGTAGAGTGATGGGAGGAGTTGCACCTGAGACCTAAACAGGGCTGTGCTTTCCCTCCACAATGCTGGCTCCACCTCCTGTGGTACATCTGATGTCTCCGCCCTGCACTGTGAAAGGAAAGAAGGAATCATGTCAACAAAGTGCTCCAGAACTGACCAGAATTGGTTTGGACTAGGCAAAGGCCCCTCTGCCTTCAGAGAACAAAGAGAAACTGGGTATAAATATTGGGACCCAAAACCAAGAACTTTAGATCACTTTGGAAAACAAGAAGAAACCTTTGCTGAGGAGTGGAACCAGAAGAAACTGAGGAGAGACTATCCCTAAACTGAAGTGCTGCTTGGGGGTTTGGCCTGTAGTGGTTGCCTGACTGCCAAAGAAAGGAGAAAGGACTTTGCTTGCACTTTTATTCAACTTGTGAAGGATCTCCATGGCCTTGGAAAAGAGCTTGCCTCCTGCTGAAGTTTCAGGGCCAACAGACTTCACCCACCAGCTCCCCAAGAGTTCTCTTGAAGTGCCTGCAATTGTGCTGGACTTTTTGAAGACTTGGGTGTCACAAGGAGCTGGAAGCCCGACTCAAGAAAAAGAAGCGTGTCGCCGAACTGCCGCTGCCGCTTCGCAATATGAAGCGCCTTGCATCGCCGGAGAAGAGGATCGACATCACAGCAGATGCCGCCGCATCACCGGGAAGCGTGTCGCAGAAGAATCGTTGAGTCATCGCAGGTCCACCGATGCGCCTCGCATCGCCAGGAGAAGAGTATCGATGGCGCATCAGACGCCACTGCATCTCCGAGAAGCGTGTCACGGGGTCTGTCGCGGCACATCTCCGGAGAAGAGGATCGACATCGACGCATATGCTGCCACATCACCGGGAAGAGTGTCGCAGGGCCTGTCGCGGCTCGCATCATTGTGGAAGCAACTCGCATTGCCAGGGGAGAGGATCGACGTCGCAGCAGACACGGCCGCATCACTGGGAAGCGTGTCACAGGGCCTGCCGCGGCTTGCATCGTGAGGAAACATCTCGCATCACCGGAGAAGAGGATCGACAACGCATCAGGCGCCGCCGCATCACCAGGAAGCGTGTGGCATCAAGAAGAAAGCGACTTCTTTGTTTATTTGCACCGGATCTTCAACGCATCACTGTCCTTGCAACACCTTCGTTGCCCTGCGTGTCGCATCTCAAGGTACATTGAACTCTGAGTGTCGCATTTACCATCCTAATTGAACTAAGCTAAATTCTACCATTTTAAAGTAACAGTCTTGTGGATTTGTGTCGTTTGTGGTCTTGTGATAAGTCTATATAAAGAATACTTATTTTTGCTATAAAACTTGTGTGGTGTCCATCTGTAGTGTTGTCACTTAATTACTGTATGTGTTCACAAATGCTTTACACACTACCTCTGAGATAAGCCAGTCTGCTCGTGCCAAGCTACCAAGGGGGTGAGCAGGGGTTATTTTAGGAGTGTAACCCTTTACCCTGACTAGACGCAAGGGTCCCTATTTATCACAGCTACCTACCTATGCCAGCTAGAGACCCCCAAATCTAACACTCGCCTAATGAAACTATCTGTAGTGTGTCCGAGAGGAAGGATATGAGGAGAGTCCATGCTTTATCCTGCACTCCGCAAGCCTACAAACGGTCCATCAGTACTCCATGATGGAATGTATCGAAGGCTGCAGAGAGGTCAAGTATGATCAGTGCGTCCTTTCCTCCCTGATCCAGCGCTCTCCTAATCACTTCCGTGGACTTAACAAGGGCAGTTTCCGTGCTGTGCCCTTCCCTGAACCCAAATTGAGAGGGGTCCAGAACCTTGGCCTCACGTAGATAAGTGCTCAGTTGAATATTCATATGTTTCTCAATCATTTTAGAGGGAAGTGGGAGGTGTGAAATGGGGAGAAAGCTGTTTGGATCTTTCTTGTCCAAACTCAGCTTTTTCAAAAGTGTCATAACTGATGCTATTTTTCACACTTTAGGGAAGTGCCCTTCAGCAAACATAGCATTGAATAAGGGAGTGAGTGCCATGGCAATAGGTTCTGAAGACAATTTTGCCACCACAAATAACTGCCCAATACCTGCTGGATCACTGAGGTGAGACGTGACTGACACTTTAGGGGTGCCACCAAAATTTTAGAAGAGCAGGAAAACATGATTCACAAAATGATGCATTCAGGAGAAATAAAAATCAGGAGAAATCCCCAAAAATGTGATTATCTAAATGCAGAGTTTGTAGTGCAACTAGGTGTCGCTGTGGTACTGCGCAAGGGCAAGTCCTATCCTCACCGCTGACAACCAATGTTAGAAATGGGATTTCTGGTTGGCTAAGCCAGGCAGAAACCACCACTATAGTCAGGGCAAGGGAGTTACACACCGAAGATAACCCCTTTTCACCCCCTTGGTAGCTTGGCAGAGCAGTCAGGCTTCACAAAGAGGCAAAGTGTAAAGTGTCGCACAACACACTCACACAGCAGTGACACACTAGGCACACCACAAAAGAAACCCCACACAAGGTTATGTAAAAATGGCCTTTGTATTATCCACTAAACACATCAGAGCACAATCACATATATACACTGTGACACCGGGCACTCTGCATTATTTTACAGGGGATTATGTACATTACTAGTCCAATCGGGTCACTGTCATAACATATCACATTTAGGGTGAATAGCAACTACGGGTAAACACTGTACTTAGCACAAAGCATTAGGCATAAATCGCACTCACCGTGCCCTATCATTAACACTTATAGAGGGCACACATTATAAATGTCCCATGCCCCTCTTAGGCAAAAACCGTAACCATGGTACTGAGCATAGCCCACCAGGCGTATTCTCATTCGCCCTGTGTGGGTCACTCAGCTCCGCCTCCGGAGTTTGCAGAGATTTGCCTACTCCGCGTTCCGCGGCGCACGCAGAGGTAGGCAAAACTCTGCCTCCGTGGCGGAGTGGAGTTAGCCGCTCCCTCCCCCCTCCCAAATGCTTTAAAAAGGTATAAATAAGGCACTTACCTGCATGTCTGCATCCTCCTGTGCCTCGCCGCTCTCCTTCCTGCTCCTCTCGCATCCTCGACGTCCTTCTTAGAAAAAAAACAATACGTTGTACGTCACACGAGTGCGCATGGGCATGCTCCAGCCTTACAATGTAGTGTTTTTTTTAACAAGGACGTCAAGGACGCATTAGGAGCAAGAAGGAGAGCGGCGAGGCAAGGGAGGTGGGAGAAAAATAGGTAAGTGCCTTATTTATACATTTTTAAAGCATTTGGGAGTGGGGAGGGAGTGGAGCGTAGCTACGTGTAGCTCCACTGAGATTTTTCCAAACTCCATGGAGCTACGCATAGAGGCACTACGCCAGCTCTGCCAAGGGCTAATTCTCATCAGGGCACCTTAGTACCCTTTCAATATGGCCCACATACTACAAGTACGTCATGCCCCCAATCAGGACACTCTCAAGTGGGTGCCCTCTCTTGGGCCCACACCGCAATGCCCCTTTCCCAAAAGCAAGGGCTCTGCCACTTGCATGCCCCTTCACGAGGCTTCCCCTAGCCACGTGCTCACCTGCTCCGTGAAGGGCAGTAGTCTCCTCCCAACATGAGGCCTCCAAAACTGGCCCCTTGCCTGCCAATGCAGCTGAAACAATGCTCTCACCACCCGGTAATGGTGGGCAGCTGCCCACTACCACACGCTACAGCTGCACAACACTAGACTTGTGGGGCCTGTCACCACTGCGGCCCGGGTGGAAGCCAAAAGGGAGATCAGCCCTACTCACTACTCCTTGGGGGCTTAGCGGGGTATGTTGCTGCCGTCTTCTGCACCCAGTGACCAGCGGTCCTGCTTTGGCCTGCCTACGGCCAACCGTAGCCTTTCTGGTCTCCTGGGGGGCTCATGAGGCTCTCCTCTTGCCTCCAGCAGCCCCCTCTGGGCTGGAATCGGCTGTGAACGCTGCAGCCTTCAATTTTGGCTCTCCACGTCACTACGGGAGCCCAGGCCCCAGTCAGGCTGCTTTCTCTTGACTACCGGCCTTAGGGATCACGGAGCAAAGTCTCCGTTGATCCTGCAGTCTTCTTGGCTCACCAGCAGACACAGCAACGAGGGATAGGCTCCAGCACGAAGTTTGGCTCTCCGGCGTCTCTCCTCCTTGCGAGAGGCACGTCCTTCGCCAGGCTTAGCCTTCGCCTGGCTTCCTTTCTGGATTAGCTTCTTCCCGCCCACCCCGCTCACAGTCAGGTTCTCCTTTCCTGACTTCAGGTTCGCAGAAGGCTTTTCTCCGTGGATGGTGGAAGGAGCCCACGTCTTGGGCTCAGGTGGGGACAACAGCACAGCACCCCACCATGCGCCTCTAGTGGGCAGGGCCCCCTCTTTTTAGAGGCACAAAAATGCAACTTTCACCACAGCAAGGGGAGCCCCCCCAAGGAATCCAGCCCTCTCTTTGCGCCACATCTGTTGGATGCCACAGGGCAGGTCGCCCAATCCCTGAGGGAAGTGGAACAAGTGCCCTCCACGCACTGAGCCCCAAAGTCAGGCGGGGCAGAGCTGGGCCCAGGCAGGTGAGCTCACAGGGCCCTCCAGCAAAGGGAAGTCCTTTTTGGCAGTTCCTCCTGGAGCCGAGCAGTCCTCTTCGTCCACAAGTCCCAAGTAAGCACACTTCATGGGGTCACCGCCCCAATACTTATACCAGCTAGGGCTCTGTGCTCCCCCTGCACAGGGCTCTGCACTCAGTTCAAACCAGTTCTGGGGGCACCTGCACATGTGAACAACACCCTCCTTTGTCAGTGTAGGATCTTGCCCCAGACACACCACAGGGGGGCAGAGCCAGCATTGTGTGAGGCAGGCTCTGTCCTATTCAGGCCCAGGTGCTACTCCTCATACCACTCTGTAGTGACCTGGGGGCAGGGCACTAGGACCGTGCACTAAACTAGATGGACACTGAGGGAACCGGACACCACATTCGGTTAAGAGGTGTGGGCAGGGCATTTGCAGGGTGAGGGGACGATGTGGGCAGACGTGCAGGGGCACAAGGAGAATATCCTGTAACCGAATAAAGCATTATCGATCCTTACCTGTCTCCGTGAGTCTGTTCTGGAGGACACGACATCTGGCGAACGAAGGCGGGATATCGTCAGGCAGAAGTGGATCAAAATGTCTGTTTCCTGGAGAAGAAGCGCAATGGAACCAAGAGCCCACTCTGGCCCGCTGGCCAACTGAGGAAACACTCGTGCGGAGTGGTGCGACAGGGAAAGACAAGCGGAGCCGGGAGCCCACCCTGGTCCGAGCAGTGCAGCCAGAGAACAGCGCGACGTGGGAGCCCACCCCGACCGACACATCGATAAGCGCGCTGATAGTGAGGAAACAAAAGAAATAAAGAGGGCATCCGCCGGCGAGCAGAAAAGCAGCTAGGCGCCAGCACCCAAGAGCGCTTGTATTAAAATAACGCTGAGCAAAAGGAAGGTGTGCGTTAGTTTGAACAAACTATCGCAAGACTAGGGCGGCCATCTTAAAGTCAGGCATCCCGGGCCAATCAAAAGCAAGAAAAGAGCAGTTCCAGTAGATTTTGACTGTCAAACTCTGATCTCAGTGCTGGGTAGCTGTGGCACTAAGCTTCAAGGCTTACACAGAGGAACAAGTATATATAATTTAATCAGCACTAAAACAATTGAAGACGAAATCGACATAACACTCAAGAAATCCGGCACCAATTTATAAAAATAGACTATATTTTTTATAAAAATTTAGACACCAAAATGAAAAAGATCCACTGAAGGGTTCAGAGATATGGAGTTTACAAGAAATAATAAATCATAGACTTCACTGAACCGTGCAGAGGCATTGGCTAATTCAACAAATTTGACACTTAGAAACCTTTGGGAAAAAAACTTGGGCAAGTGCCAATGTGGTCAGTTAAGGTTCTTGTGGTGACAAACTCCAGCAGGAAGCTAGTCAGCGGTATCAGTAAGGCCCTCAAAAACATTTACCTCCACAGAAGAAGCAGTCCCTGCTACTTTAACTGCATTGCAATAGATTCCTATTGAATGGTCCTAATGCAAGAGATGAAGGATGGTGAAAATGCTCAAAGGATACTGTGGATAAGGTGCGGTCGGCGAAGGCCTTGCTCCAACCACTCCTCAGTCCCTGACCTGGGTGAGGCAATCCTGGTCACAGGGTTGACGTCACACAAAGTCATCTCCACGTTGGCAGAAGTCCATTTGCCACTAGACTGCGAGTCGCCCGGTGTTACGGTTAAAGCAGGATCCTTCCTTGCGTGACAATTTGCCTTCTTGGAGACCAAGAGGCACTCAGATGGCCTCCCAAGTCCAGGAGAAGTGGGTGCAACTTTGAATGCCAGGTACTGGCCCTCATGCTACACGGCGACCAGGAGTGGTGACACTGCAATCACGTCAATCAACTCGCCCCTGCTGGCTTCTTGCTCTGTTGTGAACCGGTACAGTGAACAGGGGTCAGCCTACTCTGGCTTTGGTTAAGATGGAGAAACAACTTCTCACCAAGCAGGACAAGGCAGACACAGTCCCTTCTCTCGCTAGCCACCAGGTGCAGTCCACAATGGTGCAGCCTCTCTTTGCCGGTTCCACTGTGCAGGAGGGCAGTCCTCCTTTGGTCCTTCTTCCAGTCAGAAGAACTCTGAGTTCTAGATACTGAGGGTGCCATGTTTATCTTCATAAATGCCCTCAGGGTAGGGTGCAGTTGGTAGACAATGGGCTACCAGGTCCCTTCCCTCCTGATGACCACTTCCTGGCAATTGTAGAATCTGGCTTTCCCAGAAGGCAACATTCTGCTTACTCCCAACATGGCAATACTCCTCTCTCGCCACACTCAGAGCTGCTGAGTCCAACCCAGAAGTGTGGCTAAGAAGGGCTACAAACCCCTGAGATTATGGTTTGGCAACTGGCTTCTCTTCTCCTGTTCACAGTACCAGCCTTTCTGCCTAAACAGTATCACACCCATCTCCTAAGTGTCTTAGTAGTCTCAATTAGAAGTTATCAGGGCTGGGGTGCCACCCTGTATCTCTGTAGTTGTTCTTGGGGCTACTAGCTTTTCCACAGTAAAAACAACTAGTTAGGGTTCTCACTGTTGGGGCATGTAAAAGTACATGTTCAACTTTTTAACATACATCACCCTGCCTGATGGCTCGTTAGGCCTAACATAGGGGTGGCTTACATATATTAAAAAGTGAGGTTTGGGCTTTTCCATTACCTTAAATGGCAATATGAGTTAGCAGTTTAAAACTGCCTTTCCAGTCTGCAGTGGCAGACTGGCAGACATGTTGTACCATGTCCCACTCATGGTGGTCCAGCAAGTGCGGCAGTCCCTGGGTAACTCTGGTACCATATCCTAGGGACTTCCAAGTAAGTTAATCTATGCCTATTGGGGGCCAGCCAAATACACATACACCAGTTTAAGGGTCAGGGCACATGCACTGGGTCCTGTTTAGCAGGGCTAAGGGTATTTTAGAGCCATTAGACCAGTACCTAGTAGTCAAAATAGGGGCGAAAAGTGAATGTAAACCTGCCAAAACCTGTCAAAAATACATATATTTTCTGTAAAACAATTGTTGCCAGCAGAGATTAAGTATGCAAGAGCAATGTTTCCCCAATACACAGTTGCGATGCTATGAGCACGCACAGTCAAAACATAAAAGTGTTTTGGTCCAATGATTAAAAACACAAAACAATTCTAAGTAAAACGAAATATGGAAAGCAGCATGGCAGAAAAGCCATGCTGCAGTATTCAAAGTAGACTCGTAAGCCTGACTACTCATAAATATTTCTATCTGTATTTGGCACGCTAGGGAGAGATAAAAAGAGGCCTTTATCTTGAGTCCCCGGCATTGACAGGACCAAGAGTTCTGATGTAATGTGAGCACTATAATACCCAATCCCTTCTGGCGCAATATCACTGAAGTCCAGTTACGACAGCTATAATGTGTCCTTTCTTTGTAGACTATCCTTTTTCTTCCTGTCAGGGTATACAAAGCTCTACACCCACTCTCATCAGCTTTTCGGTAATAAAGAACGTAGCAGTAACAATTAGGTGTCTCTTGTATCCTCCAACTGGACATTGAGCATGCTTGTTCCTCCCTTCTGGCCTGGAGGTGATTTCTGTTGTTACTAAAGGAAGCCTACAGATAGAAAAACCTGTGTTGGATTTGTCCCTTTCTGTTGGGTCTCTCTAGATTTTTGCCTTTCTCTGTATTCCTTTGATGAACCCACTTTGGTTGCTTTTTGGACTCTGCAAAAAGAACAGATGATGGACAGTATGGTGAACAAATCAAACATTTACCCCCAGTCACAGATCTGGGTTAAATCCAGAATTTATTTTGCTCACCACACCTTTCCAGTTTGGACCCAGCCATAAACGCAAATCAGTCTTGACACTGCTCCTCATGGGAACAGTTTAGCCCAATCTGCCAGGCATGTCCTCCCCGGACCATAAATAAGCATCCTAGGACCGGTTTCGGGATATCATCCTTCATCAGGCAGACTAGCTTGAATGCGGTGGCATAGCGAGGAAGGAAACAACGTCTGGGCATACCCTTCCTACTTAGGGTGACAAATGCAAAAAGAACAGATGATGGAAGGAATGCTGAACAAATCAAACATTCACACCCCAGTCACAAATCTCGGTTAAATTCATAACTTTTTGCTTGCCAAGCCAATCCAGTTTGGATCCAGTCACATGCAAATCAGTCGTGAACCTCCTCCTCCTGTGAACAGTCCAGCTTGACCTGGCAGGCCAGATCCTTCCTGGACTGGAAACAAGCATCCTGGGACCGGTTACGGGGTATCATTCTTCATCAGCTAGGCTAGCTTGAATTCAGTGGCATTGCGAGCACAGGACCCACGTCTGGAAATACCCTTCCCACTTAGGGAGACAAATGCATATAGAACAGATGATGGATGGAATGCTGAACAAATCAATCATTCACCCCAGTCACAGAACTGGGTTAAACACATTGTTTTTTTGCTCAGCACTCCATTCCAGTTTGAACCCAGCCATATTTAAATCAATCTTGACCCTGCTACCCACAGGAACAGTCCAGCCTTGACTGCCAGGTCAGGTGCTTCCTGACAGGAAACAAGCATCCTGGGACTGGCTTAGAGGAATCACCCCTCATCAATCAGGCTAGCTTTAATCCAGTGGTAAAGCGAGCACAGGACCCACGCCTGGACATACTCTTCCCACTTAGGTGACAGATTCCGGGCTATATGCAATTTTTCCCTGTTAACCAGTGGAAAAGTGCTTGTGATCTCTCCTTAAAAGATGGTACAACTGGCCTACACCTACTTGGCTTATTTAATTTACTTGTACATCCCTAGTAAATGATACTACCTGTACGCAGGGCTTGTAAATTAAATGCTACTAGGAGGCTGCATCACTTGTCTCGCCAATTAAAGTAAGCCTTTAAAACATGGCTCTGGTCTGTCCCTATAGAAAGGAGGAACAAGCATGCTGTTCCTTCAGTCTGTAGGGCCAATTTACTGCCACTTTGACTTGACAAAATAAAATGTTTATCAACACAATAGGAGCTACAGGGGGAGGAAGGCCAGGCCGCCCCCCACTCAACACATCATAAATATAAATTGGCCTGACCAAGAATATGCACCTGATAGTAAAACTGCGACACTCAAGGGGTTTCCAATACTTTTCAGCTCCCTCATAGGTGTGTTCTCTACTACTAATCAACGTGTCGTGGTGTATCAATTTGCAAAACCAATGTCATAAAACCATCATAGAGCAAATCCCACCCAAAAATAACAAAGAAAAAAGTGTGGGTAAGGAGAGAAAGCACCTCAAGGTCATGACACCAAGGGGGTTGCTGGCTGGTACTCACCGGCATACCCACTTATCATCATAGGTTATTTTCTCTCCATGCAACAAAAGAAAAGTGTGTGTACTATCATGAAAATCTCAAACCCAATGAAGTAGAAAAAGGACAGTGAAACCCAAGTGTAAATGAACTGTCAGTGCATAATATCTTGACAAGTGCCCATTGGACCCCTGTGAGAATCCAAATATATAATTCTCACCATTAAAAACCGGTAAAGCTCACTGGCTCAATGTTACTTTATTAAGTGCTGTAAGCTTTCCTGATTAAAAATGGTTTTAATAAAACCATAGTTAATGTTCTCAAGCCGACATGTTTCGTTGCAAAATAATCATGCAACTTCTTCAGGGCTGCTGGGATTCCAATAACAAACTTCATGCGAGATTCACGTCAAACCTATGATGGTATGACAAATAAAAAGAAAGGACGTGCCATATGTAAAAAGCCATCTACCTTTTTAGAGGACCTAATTTAATCAGCAGTTACTCTTGAAAGTAAAACAAATCCTTCATTACGAGTTGGTTGTGGAGACTCCTCATACCTGCAACCATCTTTTAGTGAGACACGCGTCAGCCGATCACGTGCCCACGGGTGACTGCCCAAGGTCTAGTCCCTTATAATTACATAAAAGATAGCGTTACTTCACACATCAATTCATCTCATTGATTTGCAACTGCTTCGTTATAACAATCTCCAGAGGAAGCCTGGCCCATCCATTCTACATTATTCCCTCCGCATCACAATATTGCTAAGTTTGGCAGAACACGATGCGAGCATCCAGATTATCAATCGACGCCCTCTCCCTTACAAGAACAACTTGATCTTCATCATGTCTATAATAGCAGTGCCACAATGCCTACAGCCGCTACTGAGCAGTCGCCTGACGCACAACCCACCTCATTCATGCACACAGAATGCCCGTTTCGCGTTCATAATAGATGGAAAAGAATGAAACATTTATCCGCATTGTATATGGGCCCACAAGCATACATCTTACCCCTGCCGCGTTTCGCCGGCGTCTAAAGTGCTCCGTCTGGGAGCTCAATCGGCCGCACTTGATGAATATACTGTGCCTCCAACGGCGGCAATCTTAGAATGGAGCCACAATCCCTAGAATGCCCATATAAGTTGTATTGATCATAATTGCAGGTACTTCATTTATTTATTTATTAAAATCAGAACAAAAGGTAAGGGAAGACAACCTTCTATTAGAGGTTTAGACACGGGATACACACAGGTGACAGCGATCCATTTTATTAGGGGTCAAGGTGCGAATCATCAACTGAACACATGCAAAAATGGTAATAAATACCCAGTCCTCACAACACATACAGAGTTTCTTTTTTGTGAAGGACATCTAACATGGGCTTCAATTGGAATTCCATGGAGTATATTATCAAGCTCATTATCGCCGTTTTAGCAGCAGTTTTCTGCCGCTAAAGCAGCGATAATTTTATCGCCTGGCTTGATAATATGCCCCTAAGTCTCTGTTCATATGCGGTATACATAAAGAAGCAAATAGCACATCCACCCTATGATAATGGTAAACAATATTCCACCAGACTACAATTGAAAGTTTCGAAGTGCTCTGACTTTTTAAAACACACGGAGAATGAGTAGCATTATTGAGCTATCGTTGGCTTTGCTGCGATCTGCGGACTGCTCTTATTAGCTCCCTTGGGATGGGCACCTGCTGAAGGCATGTACTTGCTGATCAATGTTGTGACCAATAATAATCCGCCCCAAGGACACCAAAGGTAAAAGTCTCCATTTTAGGTCTCGGCTAGCGAAGGCTGCGCTTGCGCAGTCTCGCTTGCGAGAGATAATGACTTGGATAAGAGGGGCTTGAACCCGTCCCTCTTCTCCCCTCTTCTCCATTGGCTGGCCTCTTGAATGCTGGCCAGCCATTGGAGAAGAGGTTCGTCACTCCGAACAGGCCCCGTCCTTTTCGGATTCGGGGGCGTGTTTTTTGCAACTTTTCTAATTATCTCCTCCAGCCAATGGCAAGAAGAGAGAAAAGAAAAACACGCCCCCGAATCCACCGCTGCCTTTCTCCGAGGCATTTCTGCTTCGCCTCGGAGAAAGGCAGTGGTGTGCTTGTTAGCTCGTGGTAACAGTGCACAGCTCAGAGTCACCCACCACACTGGAAAACCCTCAGAGCTTTGTAAATAGTGATGCGTTACGCTTCCATTGAAGCCCGGCCTGCAGTGTACACATGGTTGTGCAAGGTGCCATTGTCTGCGAGCACCAGTGTGTATGCTCACTCTACGAGTGGCAACTTATCTCTCAAACGCCAATTAGACGGGATGGATGGACTCGTTGTTTGAGGAAGCAGATACCACTAAACTCAAAATGTTATCGACTGTGGGATAAGTTGGGGGGGGGTTGATACGAAGGCTGGATCACTTGAAGCCTGATGGATATCTAACAACTTCAAATGGCGAATATCCACCCACCTGTCGGTCGGCGGCTCCATCGGCTCTCCTGGTCGCCCTTCGGCGAAATCTAGAGCTCTTTTGGTGTCTTTCTTTTGGAAGAACTTTAGGGAGAGGCGGCTCTTCTTGGCGGGACTTCCGCTCTTGGGAAGGGGAGGCGAACTGCTGTCAACGCTGGGGGGAACCACTCCAGGCATGATGTTTCAAAAGAACACAACAGAGCTCACAAACCAGATATGAACGATCGGGGTCAGCTCAGAGGCCGCAGGTGGCGGAGCGCAGGCGGGCAGCGCAAGCTACCATTTCACAAGCTAACTCAGAGTCTCCCGGGGTTGTCAGAATTCGCACAACTGCCTCTTTTCTTCGAAGAAGTATTTAACAGACAGATTACGAATCCAGAGAGGTTTAACAGAGTTCCATAAACAAGGGTACTGCAGTTCACTAAATTCGAAGCAAGTCCCAAAACTGCCGCTCTACTCAGTACCCGCCAATTACGGTTTCTCGAAAGGGATGTGTAGACATAAAAGAAGGACCAACAGACAGTTACGTCCCAGTCCATTTCCGTATACTTCAGAGCGCACCCAAAAGCTTTAGCGGAATAGAAATGTTTGAATTCTGAAATTGGATGAATTGAACCGCCACAAAGAACGTTTTTATTTAATACCCACACAAAGTTGAAAATAGTCAATATTTTATTATAGTACTAATTGACTATTACTTGTTGCTAAAACTAATAAATTTTAATAGGAAGGGCTGTGTTTTTTAAGGAAATAAAACAGCACTTTCTTTCATTCAAATTGAATCAAGGCAAAGCGTGTTTCACTTTTGACATCCAGTGAACGTTGGATAATATGCAAATTCCAACATGGCGATTAGGTGCAAGCCAGACAATTTGAGACCGAGCAACGTCGTCCTTCTTCCGTGGGCGATGAGCGAAATACCGAGCCTCTGACTCACGGAAGATTGGTTTAATCAATAGACTGAAACGGGACTAAAGAGAATCCGCAATGTGTGTGTGTGTTATTTTTTTCATGAAATGAATATGGTAGGTATATAAACGAGAAATGTTTGCTAATACTACCTATCAACATTAAAATTGGATATGGGAACTTCAAAGGGCTTTGTCCTTTGATGTTTTTTTCTTTAATCGTATAAACTAATACTAATATAGAAAACCTGTAAAATCAAAATGGCCACCATATTTACAAACACTGCCCGTGTAGCTAGTGGTGGAAGTGGGGGCGGGGGGCTGGGGAAGTAGGGGAACTATGGGCGGAACATCAGGAGGCTGGAATAACAGAGGCCCCCATTGCCTACCTGTTGTGATGCTTGCATTTTAATATCCTTGGCAGAAAGGGCATGATGCTGAGGGTGTGTGGGACCTTTGGAGCTTTCACTGTGTGCATGTGGCTCTGTGTATGTGTGTGTGGCTCTGTGTGTGTGTGTGTGGCTGTGTGTGTGTGTGGGTGGCTCTGTGTGTGTGTGTGGGTGGCTCTGTGGGTGGCTCCATTTGTGTGTGGGTTGCTCTATGTGAGTGGCTCTGTATGTGTGGGTGGCTGTGTGTGGGTGCAAATGCAATAGGTCTCGCATTGGAGAGTGATTAAGCTATTGACATTGTAAATAACAATGCAGTTTCTTCTAATGTTGTTTTAAAAACAAAAACATAAACAAGAATAATGTCATGAACAATGCCAACAGCTCTAACTTTAACAATGCCGAGACCATTGTATTGTAAATGCTTGTTAATTCAATTGAAGCCTATTGGCCTGTGATTGCCATTTTAGTTGTGAAGCCATATACATTCGCTTACCTCATCGAGCTTCAGTTTTCAGCTGTTTTTTAAATAGATTGACTATTTGAACAAGGATGTCTGACCTCCTGGCATTTTAATCTTTGCTACTTTCAAGGAAAGTGACAATTTTATGGTAACAAACATCAATTCACCATTTATACTATCATAATATATAACATGGCTAAAATTGTCCTAGGATTGCCCACATAACTTGTCTGATTCATATTTTTTTCTGCTGTGGAGGGCTGAATGCTTGGTGTTGAAACAATCTTCAATGATGCAATACACAGCAATTTCTCTATAATAATTGTTCATCTTTGTGCATGTATATTGGCATACTGTGTGTACAAATACTGCTGTCGTCTTTGATGCTGTATTTTCTGCAAATCTAAAGATGGCCTTCTCTTATCACCAGCTCCACAATAAATGTGCTTCACATCTAAAGCCTGAATGTGACTGCGGACCATTCAAGGATCATATTTTGCCACCAACAGCAATCTGTCCAGTTGTACTGGTAAGATATGGTCGTGTTTTGTATGGGGGCATACGGCTTTATGTCACATTGTATTGATTACATGTTTTCCTTCTCGTTTCCTCACATACCGGAAGAGTCAGAGAACCATCGCTTTAATTAATTCTTAATGTTTAATCAGGTGTTTCCTTGCAAATCACAAAGGCTGCCCTGATCGATTTTCAAATGTCTATTTGTGTGGGATAAAAATGTTGGTTTTATTAAAGTCAAGCATAGAGATACTTTATTGCTACCACTACCAGCAATAATGACATTTAAATGAGCACATGAAATATTTAAATAACACTGGACTGGAAGTTATAAAGGATCAAATCACAGTAAGGGCTAACAACTTTTGCATCTCACTCTAAGGCAGAGGTCTTCAAACTCTTTTACTCTGAGCCCCCCCTAAACAAAATGTTTTGAGGTCGGGCCCCCCTCCAAAACTTTATGACAAGGATTGGGGGAGCGGGAGGGACATGGCTGCGTGTAGGGAGCCGGGCTTATGCGATGATTTCAGGAATACGTTTTCTATAGCTTATGAATTGCACCAAATATGAGACTTATAAAATAGCAAATGCATCAAACAAAAACAGATATCCCAAACAAACTGCTCCCCAAATTTGGGGTGTTGTGAGCCCCTCACACTCTTTGACCCCAATGCAACTATACACAAAACAAGACCTGCCCTACAAAAGTGAACAGAGTGAACTCACTTTCATCAGTATCCCTTGCGAATTCAAAGCTAATTAGTTTTGGTTTCTCATGAGCGGCCAACTTTTTGCCATGCAACAAACTGGTCTGATGTCACTCAATTCTTTAGAAAGACCTTTATCGTGTCTGTGTGTGTGTAAAGTGCTTCCCTGGTTATCCCCTTTCCTAAAATATATATATATAGGAAGGGAAAGGCAGAGGGAACCATATACTTATGGTGTCCACTCAAGAACAACAGTAGTAGAAAAAGGTGGAAAGGGACTAGCAGTGCCTCACGGAAGTAACCCCATGGAGGATGCGCAGACAGGTGCTCGCCTGCTACCTCACGTTCTCATCATAAGCAACTGGCGCCCAGAAAGGAAAAAAAGGGATAAATCAAAAGCCTCTTCTCGATCCCATCAAATAGTGCTATTAGTGAAACTTAAATGCTAATTTGTATCTATGTTAAAAAATAACAGTATCGACCCAGATAGGAGAGACGGGGTCTGATCAGAACCCACGTCCGTCCAAGTTAAAACCGAGCGTGACTACACTAGCTGTATAACTCTTTATTCTGTGCTGTGTGTCTGCTCATTTAAAACCAACATGTTCCATTGCCTTAATATAATTGCGGCAATTTCATCAGGGCTAGGGTCGACTGGCCACACTGCACTTCTAGTTCAAACCAGTGAACTTTCTGTCTGCACCATAAAGATTGCTCGTGTTTAGCATACCTCAACCTCTCTTCTAGATAGGTATATGCTACGTCCAAGTGTACTTGTCCACTTTGTCTGGTCACCCAATGGCCGCGGTTTTATGTCTCTCGTCAGCCCTCCGGCCTCGATAGTACTCGGCCTCCCGAGTACTATCGAGAGCGGAGGGCTGACGAGAGACATAAAACCGCGGCCATTGGGTGACCAGACAAATCTTTATGGTGCAGACAGAAAGTTCACTGGTTTGAACTAGAAGTGCAGTGTGGCCAGTCGACCCTAGCCCTGATGAAATTGCCGCAAATATATTAAGGCAATAAAACATGTTGGTTTTAAATGAGCAGACACACAGCACAGAATAAAGAGTTATACAGCTAGTGTAGTCACGCTCGGTTTTAACTTGTACGGATGTGGGTTCTGATCAGACCCCGTCTCTCCTATCTGGGTCGACACTGTTATTTTTGAACATAGATACAAATTAGCATTTAAGTTTCACTAATAGCACTATTTGATGGGATCGAGAAGAGGCTTTTGATTTATCCCTTTTTTTCCTTTCTGGGCGGCAGTTGCTTATGATGAGAACGTGAGGTAGCAGGCGAGCACCTGTCTGCGCATCCTCCATGGGGTTACTTCCGTGAGGCACTGCTAGTCCCCTTCCACCTTTTTCTACTACTGTTGTTCTTGAGTGGACACCATAAGTATATGGTTCCCTCTGCCTTTCCCTTCCTATGTACATATTTTTTAGGAAAGGGGATAACCAGGGAAGCACTTTACACACACACAGACACGATAAAGGTCTTTCTAAAGAATTGAGTGACATCAGACCCGTTTGTTGCATGGCAAAAAGTTGGCCGCTCATGAGAAACCAAAACTCATTAGCTTTGAATTCGCAAGGGATACTGATGAAAGTGAGTTCACTCTGTTCATTTTTGTAGGGCAGGTCTTGTTTTGTGTATAGTAGTCTATGAGGGGGGGGCGACCTGCCTATTTACCCCCTAAGCTCCGTATTGTTGACACCCAAAGCAACTATACCTGCTGCACTAATAATAACTGCAGTCCTGGGTAGCAGGCTATCTCCTTTGCCTTTTTTACCTCTTTCCCTCCATGATGGATCATCACCTCTGTCCTAATGCTTGAAAGGACAATATGCTATGATGATCCTTTTTTTTTAAAGGTAGACAGTCATATTTGTGATTAGGCCTGGGCGGTAAATTCCGTTCCGCTCGCGGAATTTGCGGAATTTGGGTAATTTCGCGTTCCGCGGAGAACGCGAAATTGGCCGAAAATCTGCATTCCGCGACTTCGTGAAATTTTTTGCTTGTTCGCGTTCTCAATATGCGTGTTCGCGAGATATTTCACCCCAAGCACGCAAACAGCGATCGCGAACAGGAAAAAAGTATTGCGAACAAGCAATTCCGCATGTTCGCGGAATTTCTGCGTGTTCGCGGAGATTTTTTACCGTTTCGCGGAGATTTGCGTAACGCGATTATGCAAATTCCGCCCACCCCTATTTGTGATGCAGTGGGCCCCGCAAATCCCTGGGCCCCCATCCTGCTGCATCTGCTCCTTTATGATAACCAGTAGTGGCCACTAACACACTTGGCAGCAGTACCAGCTTCACTAATGAATGTCCTTTTTAAAAAAACAAAAACACTTATATTGTCCCCTTCTTAGGAGTATCTCTCTGAAGAAGCGGTCTCTGGCCATTTGTAAACATAAAAATGAGTCCACATACAGTGCTCCCTATTCTGGGCCTTCTCTTTGACAATTTCTATGAATCTCGCATCTTTCCTCTGTCTCCTAGACCATTACTGTGAGGCCCCAGGGATCAAGAGGATTTGGGCTCTGCATACGAACGCAACCCTGCTGGCCTTCTACCTACCACCCTATGGACTCAGCTTTCACAAAAAAACTGCCCCTGAATGGTTAATACTGACTTTGAGATGCCTCTGCCTGAAATCGAAGTGTGGGTGGTAGTGCAGAAATTAAAAAAGAAACCATGGAATTATGAGTTTCTGCAGCAGCGTTTTCCACATAATTATCAGTGTACTGCATTTGTTACATAATCTGCAGATTTCAACAAAAAAATCTTGATTCTAGCTCAAACGGAACAAAAGTTACTCTTGTAGTTGCTTACTGCTGTATTTGGGTGCTACACTGCTACTAATGAGGTGAAATATTTCCCCTGACAGCGTTACCATGAGTTAAAATGACAAAATAATGAAGTAATGCTAACCACATAATGTGGCGCATTGTGCCGCATAATTTACCCTTTCTTGCTGCATAATGTAGTCAAACCTGCCGCATAATGTTGTCCTCTTCTGCTGAATAATTCCAGTGGATCTGCTTAAAACTTTATGGTGGCAAAGATCTATTCTTTTTAAGATGTAATGTAAAGGAGTTCTCAGCTGGGATCTGGAATAGTGGAGACACTTACAAAAATGTCTGCATTAGACACAGTTTGATTACTTATTACTAAAATGTATGTTTTGTAAGAACTTGTTTTATCTCAATCACTGCATCATTTTGCAGCAGCCTAGCTTAGAGTATGTAAATACTGTTTTTAAATAATGACATTTTCACAGTGCTTTCTGCCACAGGCTAGGACCTCATAGCACTATAAACAGGGCCATTGGAATTATGCGGCAGGAGAAGGCAAAATTAAGCAGCATGGTTGACTAAATTCTGCAGCAAGCAAAGGCGAATTATGCTGTATATTTTGTGATAGCATCACTGCACTATTTTGCTATTTTTACACTTGTTAACATTGTCATGGCCTTTACTGCCCCTCATAAGTACCACATTAACACCCACATATAGCAATAAGCAACAGAAAGGTGACCAGTCAACCTTTAGAGAGGGCCTTCCACTGTGAGGTAACATGTGTGGCTGCATTTTTTAATCTGCAAATTATTCAGCAGATGATGGATTATGTGGCAAATGCGGGAAAACCATAACTATGTGCTGTGAGCGCAGGGTGAGCGTGAAAGTGAAGGGTGAGAATGAGGAGTGAGTTGTCTGAATGCAGGGTGAATTCCCAGACACTTGAAGTTAATCTGCATATTATTGACGGGGCGTAGGTTTTCAGATATAAGTTAAACTTTTGCTATTATGGAATTAATCAGGGAATCGAGGGTGAAGGAAATGAATAATAATCTGATCCTGCAACAAACTACCAGTCTTATGATTAGGGTTGCCAGATCATTATTTTGATGTTGCAGACGGCACAAAAATAAACAGTCACCTAAAGCCCTATTTTCAGCACTTATCTGTGCGTACTTTGAAAAGGTAATATAAAGCACTTTTAAATGTGTTCTAGGGCTGCCTAGGAACAGACAGAAAGTCAAATTACAAATGAATACTTACTTTTTTTTATTTAAGACCCTTTTTAGTGTCAAAGCAAGGTCTTTGCAGGCTCTTTAAACATACATGGCTGGCATTTTTGATATTGGCAACCCTTTTTAGGTCTCGCTTAGCGAACGCAGCGCAGCTGCTTCGCTTGGCGAGACTCTGTTGTTGCCGCTTTCTGTGCCGAAGGGAGACAGGAGATGGCACGCGCGGACAGGAGATGTGCACGAGTACGGACAGGAGATGTGCACTCCGTACGCGTGCACATCTCCTGTCCCCGGAGGCTGGCAGCGCGTGCATCGTGCGCTTTCAGTTTCCCTCCCCCCGTCGGCTCCACGGAGCTTGTTTAAGTATTACATGCACTTCCTGATGGCAGAAACAGCGAAATTGTATTATCTCCCCCGTTCCCTGCCTTCTGCCACCTCCTGGGCACCCGCCTGGTCCGGCGTCATTGCCTAAGTACTGCAACCATTGTTGTGATGTGTGTTACCCGGAGGTCACGGCTCCAGTTTGCAGACGGGGCACTCAGCCTTAGCATCTTTGTGATAATACCTTCTAAAAAACACATCGTGTTGGGTAATAATTAATTCATGTTATCAGCGCCTCCAGACAAAACAAAGCCTAAAGTTTACACTGTGAGTGTACTAAATATTAACAGAGCCTGTAAGTCACGGGTGGCATTACGTGAACGTGAGAATTGTAAGTATATTACATAGTCCTCCAGGTCTACGCGTGATTACGTCAGTCAATCCTGATTTTCAGTTTGCATTCTGGGATGTGTAGTTATGATTATTACACTAAAGAAGACACTCGTACTAGACTGGATGCTTATGCATGGAAACTGAAAACGAGAGCACTTTTTACGGCTATGTCTCACTCTGGTGGTCCGTTTCTTTCCGTCATATTCCTGTATTGGGAGGGAGGGAGGGGGATGGGGGCAGAGGGGGAGTGGGGAGGCACTGGGTGTGTTATGCACTGCTGCGAAGTAGCAGGCGACGAGCTTGGAGATCCAGTAACTAACAAGTGGCAGGAATCCGGAGAGCTCACGCGCCTGAACCCTCCCTCTTCACAACTGCTCCCCCGAACCTTGTCCGTTCCATTCAGCTAACCTGTGCGGACCTATGTGTACCTCTTTATTGCCCCTTGAGGTGGAAGGAAATACTGTCTGTTCCCCAGACTTATCTACCATAGAGTATAAATGACTACAGTAAACTTATTTTTGCACATTGTTTTGAGAAATCATCTACAATGAGTTTTGCACTCACTACAACACATTGTCTTTTTACAGTGTAGCCTATCGAAAGTAGACGAATCAGATAATCAAAAGCAAGAGCTGTCACAGTAAACAGAATCTCTTTTCATTCACATTATTTTTCTAAGTTAAACCTGTCATTCACGTATTAACTGCGGCGAGAGAGTACTGACGGTACAATGATGATGTAGCGGTAATACCAGAGATGGCGGCTTTGGAACTCAGAACCGGGTTCGAATCCGGCACCGGCTCAACATTCTGTGATTCTGGGCGAATCATGTGTTCTCCCCGTGCATTAAAAAACAAGCATTTGCAATGCAAAAGGTCTAGTATTTACAGGAGTTTGAGCTATTGACATTGCAAATAACAATTCCTTTTATTTTTGTTTTCGTTTTTAAAATATAAAAAAAAGGAATTGTCATTTACAATGCCAATAGCTTAAACTTGTGTAAATGAGAGACCTATTGCATTGCAAATGCTTGTTTATATTCCTTTTCATGAAATGCATTTTCACACTACAGCAGTACATTTACAATACAAATGTAAGGAATAGGCAGAGTCAGGGCCCAGGGGGTACTGGAAAAAGAAAAAAAACTAAGCCTCCGTAACCAGTTTCTAAAGGTATGCAAATGGTCTTTAAAGACCTGTGAAAAACTGGGGCATGCTGGAGTCTTAATAAGACTCCAGACACTGCCCAGCCGAGCCCCCAGCAGCACACCCTCTGACCTCTGACCCCACGGCACTCTGAGGGCTTCGGAGTGAATGAAGACAGCCTGGAAATGCAGCAAATAAACATCGCTGCACTTCCAGGTGTCTTTATTTACATGTGCTTTCAGAGGCCTTTGCGTCACCCTGGGAACCCATCCACACCCCCCACAGTTTGAAGACCTGTGCTCTAAGCTTATTTAGACCCTGGTGGGTGACTCAGAATCCTGCCAGGGCAACAGAAGCTACCTGAAACTTTCAGAGCTACTGCTGCTGACATTGTTGCTTTGAAAGCTGAAGAGTCTGTGGAACAGGCGCCATGTTCATTGTGCCTTTTGAACAAACTTGTTTTTAATAAGTATAAACTCCTCAATTAAGTCTTTGTTCTTGAAAAATAAAAAAAATCAATGTCCCTGACACACAGGGAGTTTTCACCCTACAAGTGGGCCAATAATGGACATCCCTGCCCAGGCACAAAAGTCCTTGCATGGCAATGTCAGGCAAGTCAATTTAGTGGTGATTGCCATGCCTTAAAGAGTAAAGGTACACTGTCACTATTACCTGATAGCTACGTGGTGGATTGACCATTAGACCAGAAGTTTCAGACAGTGCAGCCAGATGAGGCTCCATGACTGTATGCTCCCACTTTGCTATCCTCCAAATATGATGGACAGAACATGCGTGGAGTGGGAGCAGACCTAATTTATGGTGCTGCTCTTCCCCAGCCATCTAAAGGAGGTGCCCCATCTTCTACCACTAGGACTACATTGACATAGAGTAAAGCTGTGACCTTTAAGTGTTATCAACATCTAAATCCCTTCTCATCAACTAGCTGCATATCACATCCATTTAAAGACACTCTTCATATTTGGGGCTTTAATCTAGACCTTCATGTAATGTGTAGCTATCCTCTCTGGAATTGTAGAACCATAGAGCGGCCGGTACCCCTTAAAATCCAAAATCATACAGATGAAAAGTTGGTCCAAGGGAAGTGAGTTTGAGAGATAATAATTTAGCTTAACCATCTCAATTAAGAATTCCATTGACATCTTGTTTGCACGTAAAGAATTACATCAGATAGTAAGTTTGAGCAGTGTGAAATGTTGCCTTTAAACTGTCTGCATGCAATCCCAATTACCACTGGTGAAAAATGTCTGTCCTCTCATCAGAGGGCTTTCTTCTATATTGTCAATAAGCATTGACCCATGTAAACTGCTATCTGTTCTTCCAGTGCACCAAAGCCAAACACTTATCTCTTTCAGGTTTCCTTAAGAATAGTTTATCACTGGCATTGTGACTTTTACAACCTGCAACCATGATTATTTCAAAATACTTCAGCATCAGCACGATATGCATGTATTACCAATACTCGTTTGGCAAGTTTGGGCCTGCACGGCTGCAGGGACGTCGCTTCTGGGGGGTGTTTGGGTGTTACACCCCCCTAATTAATGTATCTTAAAGTGAATAGTTGGGTACAGGTGCTTGAAATTTGGGAATTGTGAGGTGTTCGTCGGCTTATACTGTGTTAGTATTACATACACACACACAGACAAAACACTCACACACACTCTTTTGTGTAAATGGCTGTGAAATATTTTATTTTACAAAATATTGAGTTTTAAGTATCCCCAACAAAAGACTCTCACTTTCTACTGTTCCTTAAGCTCCCCCTCCTTCATTCCCTGCTTCTCAAATAACATTTTAACTAGCATTATTGTTGGAAAATCTGAAGCTCACACCCCACCAATCTTACCGCCCAAGCTACGTTCCTGTTTGGCTGAAGTGGCTATAGCATTAATTCGTCAAGGGGGTGCACTCAATCTTTTGAACAGACACAGTTGGTTTGGATGGGTCAAATAATTCTTAAGGTTAGTAAACAATTGAGGGGCTGGTAAATCAGTACCCTGGACCCTGATGAACAATGTTAGTGTAAGAAATTGGGTTATTGGTTGAGAGGAGTAAAGCCCTTTTCAAGTAACAACCACAATCCCTGGCAGATGAACCACCAAAGTCACTAAATTAACCTGTGCTTAACCCTCTGGTAGCTTGGCAAAGAGCAGTCAGGCTTACCTTAGAGGCAATGTGAAAAGTATTAATGGAACACTTCAAACAGTAATAAAATGAAAACACAACTCAAGAAAAATTCCACTCCAATTTTGAAAAATAGAGTACAATTTTAATGAATAAAACAAGACCAAAACAAGAAAAAATCCAATCAGTAGAACCAAAGAAATGCAATTTTATATGGATCACTGACACAATATCTCAGCCAACAATAACAAAGTAAAGTTTATAACAACAATATTGTGTCAGAAACATAGTTTACAAAAATATTGTTTTCCTATACTTATAATCTTAAGCACATAAAAATGGAAAAAGAAATATTGTTTCACACTAACATCGTTAAAAAACATACAAAAATATAGTATATACAGTTTAAAGTAGTAAATCCAAAATATTTTAATATATACCATTAATATAATGTTAAATAAAGAAATATCAGTAATAATTAATACAACATGCAATTATTATATAAACACACATAAATATGTATCAGTGTGTGTTTATATATGCATATACATATAAATATATATATATATGCATATATAAACCTATATATATAATGTGCCTTGATTGTAGTACATTTAAATAAAAAAACAACATTTTAATATATAACTATTTTTTTTTAATGATGGTACATATAGATATATGTGTGTGTGCGGACGGATGACCTTGCCAGTTGCAGAGGGAGTCAGGGTAAGAGTT
This sequence comes from Triturus cristatus, assembly GCF_964204655.1. Classification (NCBI taxonomy): domain Eukaryota; kingdom Metazoa; phylum Chordata; class Amphibia; order Caudata; family Salamandridae; genus Triturus; species Triturus cristatus. Next base: position 203,757,211 of record NC_140593.1, read on the forward strand.
CCACCCAGACAGATGCCGGAAAAGGTCTGGATGGAGGGAACACGACCTGGGACCCTTGCAGCGAAACAGTGTGATGTGTTCAATGTCGGCGTTGTTCAGCCCAGCTTCCCCTATGAACAGCAGTGGCCGTGAGTAACGGGACCCCCGGGTATCCCACACGATATTGTGTAAGAAGGGGTTTACCGTTTACCATAAACCTGTCCAGCTGCCATAGACTGTGTGGTTTTGCAACACCCTACTGCGTGAATGGACTATTGAAGTTCCCAGTACAGTTCAATGCAGTGTGAATTGCAACAACAGTGTGTTCTTAATCAATTTTTTTAATAATCTTGAAATTGTGACCTCATGAGATGGTGGAACCAAGAACACAGTGGGAGAAAGCAGCATTGTAGGAATGTAGTGGTGCCACAGCTGTAGCAAGAATGCGAAAGGAGAAGGGAGGCACCACTAAAATGCCACAAGTGGTTATGAACTAACTAGAGAAGGCACAGATTGCTGAATCCAAGAAATGGTGGGAGATGACGTAGTTAATCAGGTATATTGAATGCAAGAGGATACCTCATTGCATACATATCTTTGTGATGGCTACATTTGAGGACATGGATTTAGATATGTTTGAGAAATGGAGATACAACACAGAAGGTTGCTCCTTTAAGCTCATGGGAACGCTCATAACCCATGCTAAGCGCTGCATGTAGGAACAGACGGCGAATATAGAACTCGTCCTGAAAGAGATTGAAAGGGTCAAAGAGCAAGAGGATGTTAAAACTCTCCTCAAAAAAATGGAAGAACGCATTGAGAAGTGTGAGGAAGAGACGAGGATGCATAAGGCCCACAAATTCAACAGGGACAAACTTGACCATCAATTTTGGGAGGATCTATACATTTATGAATAACTATGAACCCCTCAGAGCTAAGGTGAGATTGGATACATTGAGTCACACCACTTTAACATCAGTGATACAGATGGAATCTTTGGACCAGGGACCTTGGCAGAGGAAGCACCCAGGGAGATAGTGGATTTTCATAAGGAGATGCGGCTGCTGAGGATGGTGATGCCCCAACCTGGCAGGGGGCAAAATTGAGGTTCAGGGCGAGGCAATACAAAACAAGGAGGGGCAAAAGGAAAAGGCGAAGCTGCTAAGCAAGCTAGCACTAAAGTCCTCTAGTATGTCAGAGAAGGAGGTCAACAACAGTGACCTTAACATCTCCGATGTTCCCCTTACTTTGGGCCAATTGAAGAACTTGAATTATGGCTTAAGCTTCTGCCCCTCAGTGAGACCTGACTTTGTCAGCCTCAGGATTTAGGCCTATACTTTTGTCAGGGAATTAAAATTGCATATGTACTTCACCATGAGGAATTCAGAAAATCGGAACAATGTGAACCATCCAGTGGTGGCTCACAGAGGTAACGCTGTGGTGGGCGGTGAGGTGGAGCGTGGCGGGGCTTGGTGGGGGGGTGGAGGACTCTGACTTATGATGGCAGATATTTATTTATTTATTTATGTTCACCTTTGCCATCGTGTGTTTGACTCCACTCGCCCCCCACCAAGCCCCGCCCACCCCACCGACTCACAACATTACCTCTGCGAGCCGCCACTGCAACCATCCTGACTCCACCGGAATGCAATTTTCCATCAGTGATATCTCTGAGATATTGAAAATCAACAGTTTGGATCCAGGAAATTAGATCAGTGGTCCCGCACTGACATCTATCAAAACAGACATCTCTCAACTTGAGCGAATGGAGTTTTCCACACACACAATTGTTGATAGTGGACTGAAATCTAGTAGCAGGTTCACACCACAATTGCCCAGTGGCAATTTGGTAAACGTATTCCACGAATTGATAACAAATTATATTAATAAACTCAGGGTTGCTACCCATCAGAAGAATCATAACAACTTTACGGGTCATGACTGGTGGGAGTTGAATGTGCTCAGGAACAACAAATCAAACATCCTGATACGTTCTTATAAAGGTGGTGACATCGTTATTATGAACACTAACCAATATGTCTTTGCTCAGAATCGGAGCCCAGCAGCACCACACAGCACCTACCTGGCCCCAGAGCTCCGTGGCAGTTTGTCTTCCCCGCCGCCTCCTGTTCCTAGAGGCCGCCGTAGGGGGAGACTACAGCACCCAGCATTCCCCTTCGGCCCGCCCACTTCCGGCGGAAAAGCGCGCCCGGAGGCGCTACATCTTCGGAGGCTCCCTCGGTGGAGCGGGGGGTCTTTGCTCAGAATCGGAGCCCAGCAGCACCACACAGCACCTACGTGGCCCCAGAGCTCCGTGGCAGTTTGTCTTCCCCGCCGCCTCCTGTTCCTAGAGGCCGCCGTAGGGGGACACTACAGCACCCAGCATTCCCCTTCGGCCCGCCCACTTCCGGCGGAAAAGCGCGCCCGGAGGCGCTACATCTTCGGAGGCTCCCTCGGTGGAGTGGGGGGTCTTTGCTCAGAATCGGAGCCCAGCAGCACCACACAGCACCTACCTGGCCCCAGAGCTCCGTGGCAGTTTGTCTTCCCCGCCGCCTCCTGTTCCTAGAGGCCGCCATAGGGGGAGACTACAGCACCCAGCATTCCCCTTCGGCCCGCCCACTTCCGGCGAAAAAGCGCGCCCGGAGGCGCTACATCTTCGGAGGCTCCCTCGGTGGAGCGGGGGGTCTTTGCTCAGAATCGGAGCCCAGCAGCACCACACAGCCCCTACCTGGCCCCAGAGCTCCGTGGCAGTTTGTCTTCCCCGCCGCCTCCTGTTCCCAGAGGCCGCCATAGGGGGAGACTACAGCACCCAGCATTCCCCTTCGGCCTGCCCACTTCCGGCGGAAAAGCGCGCCCGGAGGCGCTACATCTTCGGAGGCACCCTCCACGTCGCGGGACGCGCGCGGGCGGCGCCGGGCTGAGCCCGGGCAGAGGGCGGGCCGTCTGTGGCCGTCAGGGGCCAAAGGAGGCCGGGCCGGGCCACCCCCGGATCAGCTCTCCCCGGTCACCTACATGTGAGTGATGATTGGTGTGACATCGGGGTAATAGAGGATAGACATTACTTCACTCTCCTGTGACTGTAACATTGGACTAGAAGCAGATGCTGGGTCTATTATTTATGAAAGCTGTGTCAAGAGGTTGAGAGGTTCACTACGCTATAATTCTGTTTTTGTGAGGCACAAGTGATAGCGTGGCAGTGGGTGGGCGAACTAAATAAATCACGATAGTTGCATAGGCACTGATCTGCATTAGGGGGAAGTATGGCAGGCAAAACTCTGACACGTTCGTCAAGAGCAAAGCGTAGTATAGCCGAGGCTTCTCTGGCACATAAAGAGGATATTAGTTCTGTATACCCTGTTATTATGCAGCCTACTGCCATTGATCGCATGTTAAAAAGAGCGCTAGGGGTCGTGTCAAGTGAAATTGAGCGCACTGAGAGGCGCTTGTCTTTAACCCCTGACTTTGATCCTCTCCTAACCACACAGGATCAAGAGCAGGAGGTTGTGCTAATCTCACCCCCTAGCCCCCCAGAAACTAGCGAGAGGGATATTTCATGTGCCCAATCCATCTCTACTAACTACAAGGAGGTTCAAGGCCCCACCAAACGCGCTACTGTACACAAAAAGAAGAAATGCGCTAAAAAAAGCGCAAGAATACAAATAGTGTAATCACTCATACCAATCTACCCAGCAGAAATTTGATTAGGACTGACCGAGCCACACAGACATCTCCTCAAGTAGATCCCCCAATTTGGTTAAATAAGATTATGTCAGACCTACAGGCTCAGTTAGAAATATTGGTTATTAATCAGCTGAAGCCGGTGACAAGTAGGCTGGACAAAATCTTAAGCGAATTAAAGAATAGAGTGACAAAAGGTAGCTCATCAGGTGCTTCAAGTAACCCCATTAGCATCCTAGAGTCTAATTCAGTAATACAAAGGGTGAATAATGTTAGTGAAAGCAGGAATGTACAAACAATATCTGCCCAAATCCATGATGCACCGGTTCCCCATGGACAAGCGATCAGTAAAGACAAATCTAGTGAGTGCGAATCGTGCTCCAACAATGGACCAGGCAAACAGAAGCCGGACAAACAGCCTCAACCCCCTGCTGACCCCATAAATAATGCAGTCACCGACGAAGATAGGTCCACACTAACACACAGGAGATTCCCCACCATAAATCTTCCTCCTGAGGCGTGCCCGCTGGTTATTGTTTTTGCCGGGGTCCCAGAATTAAAAGAGGCCCAGAAAGAATCCCACCAGGAGTTAAAAAATAAACTCATTTTTTGGCTCAATCAAAACAGACCAATACCCAATATCCAGGATGGGGAAATTCTCTTGGTTAGACGAGTGAATTGGATAGGGAGTGGGCCTAAAAATATTGAGGGAAACTGCATTATTGCTAATTTTAGAGACAGGAGGGTGGTTGAGCATATTCTGAGCGAGGCACCACCCGGATGCATGACGCGTATAAGGCCATTGTCACTTAGCCATTTCTATTCGAGGCAGCAGGTGTTAAAAGAGGGACAGCACAATGTAGGGAGAGGTGTGGAGGGACGAAATCTTGGTTTAAATGGAGGTCTAAATTTTCCTCGACAAACGACAGGCTTCTGGGAAGGAAGACACTCATGTTGGGCAAATAGGTTTGCCCCACTAAGGTCACTAGAGGAGATTGACTGACTATTTAATTCACACTTATCCCTAGTACAAGCTGACATGGAACAGATTACACCTGATCAGGTAGACCAGATTGAAGGAACCCCTCCCCGACATGGTTTGACCAATGAAGATGGGCAGTCATCACCGGGGGGAGGTGGCTGCAGGATCTTAGCAAACATCCCAGGAATCCTAGACCCTCTCTCTGGGGGTTGTGTACACACACCCTCAGTGACAGGAATCATAGTCATAGAATCAAGACATCAGGATAGTGTTTTGCAGAAACAATCCCCCAGAAAGAAAGGGGGGCGGGCTATCACCGCTCTAGAAACGGTAGCGGTAGGGCCCGTCACTACTGAGAAAGAGGGTCTGAAAATTATCTCGTGGAATATAGCAGGCATTGCTGGGAAATTTAACAACAAGGAATGGCGACAATATATGGCCCATTTCCATATAATTTGCTTACAAGAAACCTGGGCTTTGGATAATTCCCACCTTCATATGGTCGGTTATAAATGTTTTTTTACGCCTGCACAAAAAAACCCCTCAGGTAGGGCTAAGGGTGGTCTGATCATATATATTGATCTAAACATAGAAGGCAAATGGTCTATGGTGGATTGGTTCGCATGGAACACTCAGGCCCTGAGATTCAGTAATAAAGGGTTGGGTCTTGTTTTGTTCAATATGTATAATGCCATTCTTCCGGAAAATGACTTTACTATTATGAGGGAACTGGATGCTAGGCTGAAACTCGAACTTGCTCCCGCTCATGGCGCTGTGGCCCCTTGGATATTAGTAATGGGTGACTTGAATTGTCACTTATGCCCGGGGTTGTTTCCGATCAATGCTAACTGGTCAACATGTCCGATAGAAAAAGGTCCCCATTTCAGCCACTCCCTTAGTGGCATTGAATGGGGTAAGTTGATTCACTCTTACGACCTCGAGCACACTGTTGACATGATGCCTTTGGGATCGGATGGCACACTCCCCCCTACTTTTAAAGGGAGAGGCTGCTCGTCCTACATAGACTATATTTTTGTCTCGAGAGGTCTAAAAAATCGGATTACTAAAGCAGAAATCGAGTGGAGTCCGTTTAGCGACCATAACCCTTTGGTTATGGAGCTCCTGCACCAGGGTAAGCAAAAGATTAAGTCTGTGGATGGTATTATTGAATGTGTTGCAGCCCAGGGCAGAAGACTCAAGTGGGCAAAAATAGACGGGGCTAGATTCTACAAATCCCTGATGGAAAGAGGCAAGTCTTTTATTGATGAGTCCTTAGACCCCTTGGTGGTAGGGGCTGGCCTTATAAAAGTGGTTGGACAAATAACGAGTCTGGTGGATGAGCTATTGTTGGTTAAGGCCCCTAGGAAAACTCATTTCAACTCACCAAAATGGTTTGATAGGGGTTGTACACGTGCACTGAAGAACCTAAAAATGGCCCTAAGCGGTACACCAAGGGACCAAGCAGTGGTCAAAACATGTAGGTTAACATATAGGAAGGAGTTAAAAAGACGGAAAGCTACACTGCAGGGGGAAGCATGGGCGGCCTTGAGGGAGGCCTCTGAAAATAGGGATATTACAGAATTTTGGAGATTAATAAACTCCCCTTGTTTTCAAGATAACAACGCCCCTGAGGTTGCATCAAACATTCTCCCAGAACAGTGGATTGCTCATTTTGAGGGCCTGTATAACCACGGGGAGGAGAATTCAATAAAGGAGAGGGGGATTAATTTAGCGTGCAATCGGGTGGTATTCTCCCTGGAAGAGATTAGAATGGGCATCGAGGGTCTTACTAAAAATAAAGCCCCGGGCCCAGATGGGATCCCCCCAGACCTGTTCTTGAGTCAGGTGGATCTATGGGCCCCCATTATAACTAGAGTATTAAACGCAACTACAATGGTCGGTCTGCCACGGTCTTGGTCAACGGCCATTATAGTACCTATTTTTAAAAAAGGCAACAAAGATGACCCCCAATGCTACCGTCCCATTTCCTTGATAGATGTTACTGCCAAAATCCTGGGAAGAGTAATCCTGAATCGATTGACCGAGTGGGCCGAGGACAAAAATATCATTTCAGATGCTCAGTATGGCTTTCGGACCGGCAGGTCCACTAGCGACCAATGCCTGAACCTATACATGCTGACAGCAAAGTATACCGAAACCAGCAATTAAGCTATGTATTTGGGGTTCATGGACTTGGCCGCTGCATTTGACCATGTCAATAGGAATAAGCTATGGGCAATGATGAGCCAACTCGGAATCGACCCTGGGATAATCCATATATTGAGGGAATTGCACAGAGAAACCTCCGCACGGGTCCGGTATAACAAAGATGGGGGATTGACAGAATCCTTTAGCTGCACAAGTGGGGTGAGGCAGGATGCATATTAGCCCCTTTTTTGTTTTCGTTGTATATTAATAACTTGGAACAATCGCTTAATAATTTAAATGTAGATTGTCCAAGGGTAGGGACATGTAACATCCCAGTGCTGTTGTACGCAGACGATGCGGTGCTCCTGGCACGGACCCCGAAAAGCTTGCAGATTCTCATTGATGGGTTCGTCCAATTTATGGAGGCAATAGACCTGTCTGTCAATTTAAAAAAATCATATGTACTGACAGCAGGCCACAAGCCACTGATTGGTTTCACCTACAGAATTGGCACCCACATACTTGAAAGGGTGCAAACATTTTCTTATCTAGGGGTGCTTTTTGATGAGTCTTTAAAATTCACACCTCTTGTGCAAGAAAGGTGTGGAAAATTGGTGGCGTCCTTTGGTGCAATTTCTGGTTACGGGAGGAAAGTCGGCCGCTGGTGTCCAGAACAAACAATGAACCTGTACGGCTCAATGTGTTGCCCAAAAACTATGTACGGCTCAGAAGTATAGGGATTTATAAATTTGGACGGTTTGCAAAGGGAAGAAAATAAAATATTTCGTTCAATATTGAAAGTCCCCAACTGCACACCAGCTTTTATTGCCCATAAAGAACTTGGAAGACCCTATTTAGAGGATCTGATCAAGCTCAGACCAATCCTGGCATGGCTTAAAATATGGTCAAACCCTGATGCTGCACTGAGCAGGTTGATCATACAAGATTGCCTGAAAAGAGACAAACATCTGAAAATTCCATGGATCAATTATGTCAAGACTACCTTAGAAAATATGGGTTACCAAGAGCTGTACCTAAACCCCTTATTGATCAATGCTCAGGACAAGCCTAAATTAAAGAGAATTTTTTGGGAATTAAGAGTATTGGCCAGGAGCAGGCTAGAAGGGAGCAAACCCACTGTGAGCACCTATAGTAGGCTTGAAACCACTGTCGGGATGGAACCATACCTTTGTGTCCTTTATAATGCTCAAGAGAGGTTTTTAATGTCACGTTTTAGGCTCAATTTTTTACCTTATTTATTAGCTGAACCAGCAGGTTTTAGTAAATCAATTGAGCAGAAGGGTGCCTGCGGCTGCGACAATAAGTCTCCGCAGGACACCCTTCATTTTGTACTTCTATGTCCCATTTATACCATCCCAAGACGCAGATTTTTAAAAGACATTTTGAAAAAGGCAAGATTTACTCGAGCCAAGGAGGCATTGACCTTTTTACAAAGGGCTAGTGACCCGTTAACACTATGTGCGGTGATAAGTTTTTGAAATTTGCACTTAGACTCAGAGTATCAAGAGGCCAGCATTAACCATGAAGACTGTAGATTCGTCAAACTGTTAGTCTCAAGGAAGCTATCCATGAGGATTGTATGTGAACAATGATTTATTTGCATGTACATAGATTCATTCAATGTTCTGTATACTGATTTAATACTGTTTTAACCGCATATATGTGTACTCTTTTATGATGATTTTTAACCATTGAATAAAGAACTATTGAATTGAATTGAATAGGCAACTGAAGATCAGAGCATGCTATCAGGAATTGATGATCAACCCCATTTGTGATCATCAAAAAGAGTACCATTTTATGCTCAATGGATGGACTGAATCTGGGCTGTTATCGATTGAGTAATAGTTATACCTAAAGACTGACCTCCCAAGATACCAGTATTTATTGCCTTCCCAAGGTTCACAAAGATCTTCAGAATTGGCAGGGGAGACTGATTGTCAGTATGATGGGCTCACTATTGGAAAACAGCTCCAGATTTTTAGATCTGTTTTGATGCCATTATGTCACGAGTCTTGTATCATACATACAAGACACACATGACTTTTTTGTGCAAAATTAATAATATTCTGTAGCACAGTAGTTACATATTGGTAACAATGGATGTCTGTTCACTATACGCATCTATTGCCCATCATTATGGCATTGAGGCATGTCGACACTTCTTGAGAAGAAGACCTCTAGCATTCGCTCAACAAACTACAATGCTTCTCACAATGCTATCCTTCTGTCTCATGCACAAAATCTTTCTCTGTGATAAGAAGATGTACCTCCAGAAGCAAATCACGGTGATGGGGGTGGCATTTGCTCCCACGTATGCCAACATCTCTATGGGATGGTGAGAGAAAGAGATGGCATGGGCTGACTGTAATGCGCACCACATGAACAAAATTGTAATGTGGGTGCGGTTTATAGATGATTTATTCATCTTGTGGAATGGAGATGAGGCATTGCTGAGTAAATATATAGAAATGTTGAACAATACCCCATACAGTATACAGCTGACTGTGAAGTGAATCTCACATGTCCTTGAGTTTTTGGATGTGAAGTTGCAAGTGGTAGGTGATTCCATACAAACAACATTTTTGGGGAAAAAGACTGCCTGTAACTACATTCTACAATGCAATACTGATCATCCCTGTTCACTAAAATGGAGCATACCCTACAGTCAGCTATTGAGAGCCCGTAGAATATGTTCCACTGATGCCCTGTTTGAAACTGAAGCTAAATCCATGATTATGAGGCTTACTGACAGAAGATACCTAGAGCAAGTGAACAGGGAGGCAAAATATAGACTATTGGCTAAGAACAGGTAGGATCTGCTGTTCACCAACACACAGACTAAATCTAAAACTGTAGCAGGAGATCAATCCAAGAGAGACAATGTGATAAGATTCTGTATGGGTAACAATATAGAACATAGATCCATTTGCTTCCTGATCAAGCTTAACTGACATGTATTATAGCATGATGCATATTTGAAAGATATTGTAACCCAATATCCTGGCATTACATATCGTGAAGCACAATCATTAGGCGATATTTTAAACAGATCTATGTTTCATCAAGAACCTAATTGGCTTACATGTAGGAATCAGGGTTTTAAGAAATGCACAACATGCAAGGCCTGTAAGTTTGGATCCAATCGTACCAGTTATTAGACATTTGAATTTAGTACTTGTATGATCAGGGAGAGGATCACATGTGTCTACATCTTAGAATGTGGTTACAAAATGAGATATGTGGGCAGCACAGTCAATAAGGTCAATATTAGGATTCTGCAGCACACCAGAGCTATAAAGCATTAGGATAGGACATACTCTATTGCCAAGCATTTTTGGGAGGTGCACCAGGGAAGTTTGACCACTCTGCAATATTATGGCATAAAGCACATTAGAATTTATCCCTGCAGAGGTAACAGGGAACTAGAGCTGCGGCAATGTGAATCTAGAATGATTGTTCTCCTGGACACCGAGAGTCTGTGGGGACATAACCTTGATGCGGAGCTGCATGTCCATCTATTAAAAATATTAGAAAAGAAAAAAATGAAAGACATGAAATTGTGAATATCGGGCCTTTCATGACTGTGTTGTTGATGCCCACAATTTGGTGAAGTTTATTGACACTCCATCCTGTACTGTGTTGGGACTATTGCACTATAGCATAAATGGGTATATTTGTATATATATGAATTGAAGATTGGTAACATGATACACTGTTTAGCACTGGCACTTTACTGTATGATATGAGTGACTTAAAGAATTCTGTCACAAGGTTCTTGGAACACCTTCTCAGTACAGTATGCCGATTTGCTCTGATCAAACAAAGTGACAACTAGTGATAGTTACCATTCATGGGCACCACTTTCTGAAAAGAATATGGACTAAGAATGTTGTGCCAGGATATATTTTATTTGATAATGTTATCGGATGCATGTCGCTAAATTTGCTATCTGGGACATGTGTTTTTACCTCCGGTTTAAATGAGATTTTATGTTCAATTGTATGCTAATGAGCTGTGGCACTTTAATTGGGTTTGTGCAATAGCATATTGTAGCAATGGGTTTGTCATATTTTTGAATCCTCTGAGAGGATACGAGTGAGGAGAGATATGGTACTGACAATCCCATGTAAAAATTGTTATCCATAATGTGCACTGGCACTTTACCTAGTAATTAGATTTGAAATGGGTTTGTGCAATATCCATTGAAGTTGCCCCCTATAAGAAGCTTTTGATATATGCATTAGCACTTTACTGAGTAATGATGATTTTAGGTGGGTTCATACATTATTTATTACAGTTGTTTAACCCCTTCGATGCTCATGACGGAACGGTTCCGTCATGAGCATCGGTTGCGCTGTGCGGATGACGGAACCGTTCCGTCATGGCCCCGCCCGCGCTCGAACCCTTCAGCACAGCGCGGGAATCCGCGCCGCGCTGAAGGGGTTAATGAAGGGGTTTTAAATACAGGTGTAAACACTTTATTTGAGCATTTGACAGTTTAACAAGGTATGACCAATATTCAATAGAGGTATGAAAATGGTGACATGTGGCAATATGATTAATTCATGCACAAGCACTTTATTTGAGTAACTGACACTTTAATAAAGCATGTGCAATACTCAATGAAGATATATAAATGGTGAAGTGACAGCATGATATATTCAATGAAAACTATTTTTTCATGAAAAACAATTTCATGCTAAATTGAAATTTACCTTGCACAAATTGAAAATGATGTGTTTGTTACTGCTTCTTTGGTTGTAAAAGGTTTGAAATGATCAAGAAATGTGTGTATGAACATGTAAATCCAACTATGCCGCTGTTTTGAGATGCAATATTTAATTGTATGCAGATGAGCTTTGCTGTTGACATGAAATGCGAAAAGAACATGTGATATTTTTTAATACTGTAGTTGTGGGACACGGGGTCGCCCGGTTAAAGGCTCAAGCCGAATTGCATTGGCATCCTGTGTTTGGTGTTGCTGCACTCTAAAGGAATTAACATTTAATTGAGCACTCTTACAGCATTGTGGCATCTACATGGAATGAGAGTGTGGCTGGAATGAAGGCTTTGAGTTGGAATATATATGATACATAAAAGTTGTTAACAATTCAATTTTCAAAACATGATATAAATTATTAAACACATAAAATATATAATTAAATAAAACAAAAAAGTAGAAAATATTAGAAAATTTTTGGAAAAATTTAAAATATAAACAAATACTGTAAAATTTAAATTATAAACAAATAATAAATATATTTAAACCATAAAAAAATGTATCTATTTTTGTCTGGGAATAATAGATACACTATTCCCACTTCAATTTAGGCAACAGTAGAAAAAGTGTAGAATTTCAGAGGGGTGAAATATTTTATTTGCACTCCAAACAGTGCAACGGTAGGGAAAGTGTTGGACTTTGGAGGGGGTTACATTTACTATTCCCACTCCATTCTATGCAACAGTAGGGAAAACGTGCACTTTGGTGGGATTATTTTTACTATTCTTGCCCCAGTCTGTCCAATAATAGGGAAAATATCAGACTTTGGAGGGGTTAAATTTACTCTTCCCAATGCAGTGTGTGCAACGGTAGGGAAAGTGTTGGACTTTGGAGGGGGTTACATTTACTATTCCCACTCCATTCTATGCAACAGTAGGGAAAGCGTTCAACTTTGGTGGGATTATTTTTACTATTCTTGCCCCAGTCTGTCCAATAATAGGGAAAACATCAGACTTTGGAGGGGTTAAATTTACTCTTCCCACTCCAGCCTCTGTAGCCATGGGGATAACATTGGACTTCGAGGGGTAAAATGTACTATTACCATTCCAGTCCATGCCATAGTAGGAAAAACATTGGACTTTGGAGATTACTAGAAGTTGCAAAGCTGCAACGGCGAGGTCCTGCATTTTTGTGGAGGAAAATGTCGACACAGGGCTTGGAATACAAAATCCTGCATCCAGATGTGTTGCCCACCAGCTGTTCCAGAGGAAGTTTCAGGGCTTGCGATTTTCGGTCCTGCATCGCCATCTAGGGTGCCATCAACAAGGGTCTTGTGATGCAAAGTCCTGCCTCGAGGATGCATCACACAGTGTAGGTTGCTTCAAGGCTGTTGACAGCGATGCAAAGTCCTTGCATTGGGGAAATCCATGAAGCAGAGACAATGTATCAGTTCTGCTAAGGATTGAACCATGCAGCAGAGGGGATGCGTTGGTTCTGCTTGAATCATAGATGGCTAGTAGAGCACCTTCAGGCCCACTTCTAAGGATCAAGGACTGGGATGGCACCACTTGACAGGGTTAGACTCACAGATGGAAGAGTCCAGGTGCTTGGTAAAAAGTTTTTGGGAGTTTTCTGTCTCTGCAGGAGGCCATCCAACAAGCCCTTGGATGAACTCTGAGGTCCTGTGTTCAACAGATGCAGGTCCAGTTCTTCTCACCATGGCATTAAGGTAGCAGGCAGCAGGTCAGCACAGCAGAGCATCAGTCCTTCAGAGCAGTAGTCCAGTGAGTGGCAGTACTTTCAGCAGCACTGCAGTCCTTCTTGCTGGCAAAGTACACAGTTCCAGAGGTGTACTGAAGAATTGGGATCTGAGGTCCAACATTTATACATGGTGGCCACTTTAAAGTGAAGGAAGCTTATAGAGTTTTCCATCCCTTTCCTCCCTGCCTTTGCTCCAGCTTTTCTGAGGTCACAAAGGACCAGAGTGTGAGAGAGATCAGGCAGAGCCTTTGTGATGTGCAAGTGTGGTAAGTGACAGCTCCTTCCCTTCGTCAACTTCGCCCATCCTGCCAACGCTTATCTTTCCATTGTGTCACTGTCTGGGAGCAATACATATAGACCAACTGCCAGCTACACCTAATTATGTGACCCGGGATCAGGCAGCAGGCAATGGTATGGTTAGGACAAGAAAATGCCAGATTCTAAAACTGGCATTTTCAGAATTGTAATTAAAAATCTGACTTTATCATTAAAAAGGGCTGGCTTTTAGTTACAGGTCTTTAGACAGCAAACTCGAACTGTGTACCTGTACCAAATTTGAAGGTACTGCATATTAAATGTAATGAGGTAACTCCAATGTTATCCTATGGGAGAGGTGTGTCTTGCAGTAGTGAAAATGAATGTAGGAGTTTTTCTTTACAAGGACATGTAATACTTAAAAGTACATGTCCAACATTTAAACAATGGTGCACTGTTCCCTCTGGGTTGTATAAGGCTTATCCTAGGGGTGATTTATATGTATTAAAAAGGAAGGTGTGGGCCTGGCAAGAGGTTTTTTTTGCCAGGTTGACATGGCTGTGTAAAACTGCACAGGCAGCAACAGCAGGCCTGAGACATGTTTAAAAGGGCTACTTAAGTGGGTGGCACAATCAGTGCTGCAGCCCACTAGTAGAATTTCATTTCCAGGCCCCGGATGCATGTAGTACCACTTTACTAGTGGCTTACAAGTAAATTAAATATGCTAATTCAGTGTAAGACAATTCTACCATGTTTGAAGTGGAGAGCACAACCACCTTAGCACTGTTTAGAAGTGGTGCAGTGTATAGAGTCCTAAAATCCAACAAAACTGAATCAGAAAGCAGGGCAGGGAAGGCAAACAGTCCAACAGCATAATTATGCAAACTTTCAGCAATATTACATCAAATTATGCACAAGTTACATGGCTTGCAAATCTGCCATTTTGCACTATATGTTAGTGTGAAATGCGTCCTCCTGTCCGTTTTTGGCGCAGAATAACATGAAGGGAATTTCAAATAACAAACATAAAGCTAGATTTCTGAAATTACATAACTTACACCAAGGTTACTTTAACTTTGCACAGGCCTACGTGAATTCCTGTAGTTTGCCAAGAACAATAAGTAGCACCCAATCCAAACCCCACTCACCCACATGAATTTCGATGGATTTGAACCCAAACACTTTCCCAATGCCAAATCACTTGGATTGACCAAGGACTCTGACCTCCACTTCAAGGAACACATCACTAAGAAAACTAATACAAATGGGATCTGGTCTCTCAACTAAGCAAAGGGGCATATTTACTATATACTTTTTGGTGCGTAGTGTTAGCCTCCTTGCTTAATGCCACTCTCTGCCACTTCTGAAATGTAGGGCAGCCCTGCGTCTCCCTCTATGCTGGTGCTAAATTTAGCGCCAACGCAGGCAAGCTTGCACCATAGGGCAAGGTGTCTGCGTTGCAGGTGAAGATTGTTTATGTGCAGGACGGTGCAACTTCCTGCACATAAACAATCTTTAAATGGCGTTTTGTAACTTCTATATGTGCTGCTAATGCAGCACACATAGAAGTTGCAAAACGTCATTTTTTTTAATTATTGTTTATGTGCAGGAAGGAACACCAACCTGCACATAACAGTCAATGGTGTTTTGCTGTTTCCATGTGTGCTGTGCAATGTGAAATAAAACATTTCTCCTTGTTGCACCAGGGTAAGACCAAGTTTTCCCTGGGCTTAATTTTGGGGTTGCCCCATATTTATGCCACCTTTGTAAATATGGGGCAGCGTCAAAATCAATGGGTGTTGCGGTGCAACGCCCAAAGCTACACCCATTGCCCTCCCCTTGCACGCAAAATGTTAGCGTGGAAGGTTGCCTTATTTAAAAGGCAGCGTTAAGCCACATCAAGTGACTTAACACTGCCCTGTAAATAAGGCAATGCCTCTATCGCCACCACAACGTTGTGAAAAGTGAGATTGTGGTGGCGATAGGGGCTTGTAAATATGCCCCAAAGTGACACCATTCTTCCAGAAAGGGACTTCAGTACTGCCACTCAAGACCTTGCACACACATATGGATAGCAGCAATGCCTTGCTCCTCGACCTGTAAGACTCAACAATAATCCCTTTTAAAGCATCCTTCCAGTGCTGAAAGCCTTACAAGAACCTTAAGAAATATTACCAAATTACCAACGCCATCAAGGAACTCCAGTAGCTCCCTTTGGCAGGTCACCCAATTTTCAAAACCAGCTGCTTCATCTATAACAGTATCAATGGCACCTCTTCTAGCATTCTGTGCACCCAACATCAGGACACCATTGCAATGGAGATGACAAAATGCAAAAAAGTAAAAAACAAGGCAACTATCCTTCTCCATTTGTGTACCAAGGATCGGGATGACTTTCCTGTATCCATCAGGACTGCCTCCAGCTCAGCTCCAATTTATGAAATAGCTCAAGACACATCTCTTTGAAGAGCACTAAGCATTAACAGTCAACCTTTGCTCTCAGACCCCAGCTATCCCCTCAAACACCTAAAGAGTGACTACATACTTTCCTTTGTCGCTGTTCAAGGCTGCCTTTTAATTAGGTTGTTTCCAAACAAATACAACTTTTAAACATACATATGTAGGACCTGATACAAAAGGGACCTTTTGGAGTACAGAAAGTAGTACTGCAGTAGTACAAATTCATGTACCACAAAGTTAAAATGTAATCCACGAACCTAAGGCTGGAGATCTCTAACTCTGCTGCTCCTACCTTTTCTGTGTGGAGAACGCTACCTCAGTGGCAGAGATCTCAACATGTTCAAATAGTAAATGTAGAGGGACAAGTGGGAATGTTGGGAAAATGAGGAATTATAGGAGAGGATTTAGGGAAATTTACAGATGTGTGTAGGGAGGATATGATAATACAAAACACACCCATATAGGAATAATCAATCAATCAGGGATTAGTGAAGCGCACTACTCTCCCTTGAGGATCTCAAGGCGCTGGGGGAAGGGAGGATTTGAGTGGCTTCATCTCATCCAAAGAACCAGGTCTTAAGGCTCTACCTGAATGCTTGCAGTGTGGGGGTTAGTCTGATGCTGAGGGGATGTTCATTCCAGGTCTTGGCCACGATGTAGGAAAAGGCTCTTCCTCCCATTCTGGCTTTGCGGGTGCGAGGGATTTCGGCCAGGGCAAGGTCGGTGGAGCGGAGGTTTCTCTTGGGTGTGTAATAGGAGATTCTTTTGTTGAGGTATTGTGGTCCGGTGTTGTCGAGGGAATCGTAGGCGTGCGTGAGCAGCTTGAAGGTCACTCTCTTTTTGACAGGGTGCCAGTGGAGGACTCGTAGGTGCTGGGTGATGTGGTCTTGTCGTGGGATGCTGAGGACAAGTCTAGGTGCAGTGTTCTGGATGGTCTGGAGTTTGAGGAGTAGAGATTTGTTGATTCCGGCGTAGAGAGCGTTCCTGTAGTCCAGTCTGCTGGTTGTGAGTGCTTGGATGACGATCTTTCTGGATTCAGGGTGGATCCATTTGAAGGTCTTGCAGAGAATGCGGAGGGTATTGAAGCAGGTGGAAGATACGGCATTGACCTGTCGGTTCATGGAGAGGGGAGTCTAGTATGATGCAGAGGTTGCAGGTATGGTCCGTGGGTGTGGGAGGGTTGCCGAGGTTGGTGGGCCACTAGGTGTAGTCCCAGGCGGAGGGGGTGGATCTGAGGACGAGGACGTCTGTTATGTCCGAGTTGAGCTTCAGGCAGCTGCTGCTCATCCAGGATGCAACGTCCTTCATTCCTTCCTGGAAACTGTGTCTGGTGATGTCGGGGAAGTATACTATGCTGAGTCTGTGTTTTCTGACGATGGTAGTGAAGGGGGCCATGTAGATGTTGAAGAGTGTGGGGCTGAGTGAGGATCCTTGGGGTAATCCGCAGCTGATCTCTGTGAATTTGGAGAGGAAGGGCAGGAGTCTGATTCTTTGAGTTTGGCTGGTGAGCAAGGAGAGGATCCAGTCTAGGGCAGTTCCCTGTATGCCGGTGTCGTGGAGTCTGGCGGTTAGTGTGCGGTGGGAGACGGTGTTGAAGGAGTGGGGGAGAGCTCAATGTCGTCATGCTTCAACAGCATTTCTAGTTCTTTCTCAACAGCTTCTTGCAAGTAAAAAGTGACTCTGCAATGCTGCCGGGCAACAGGGCGAATGTCCTCCATAATATGAAAATGCACTTTCATTGTCTTAAGTATTTCTAGTCCATGAAATAACAATGGTAACTGACCCACAATTTCAGATTGAGTGTGGAGGTTGTAATTGAGAAATATCAGTTCCATGTCAGCAGCAGTAGCAAAACCGAGTACACATGCACTGGATGAAATTCCTTGAAGAACGTGGACTGGCGCTTGCACCGATACTACTTTATGTCACATTGTCTTTGTGAACAACCTTTGACTCTTCAACTGTTTAGAAGCAGCCCACGTGTATTCCTTTGTGTTTGACAGGCTGAGGAGTGGCACAGGGAACAGACTATTGAACGTTTCAACTGCCACGATGTTAATTGAAGCACCATTGTCTATGTTAAAGGTTATGAGGTGATCGTTGACGTTTACTGTAAACTTGGGGCAGTGTCCAAATGTATTTAGTTGTTTCAATTTGGTGGTTTGCCTTTGTCTTTTGCTCTTTCTTGCAAGCAGCCAAACCTACATGTGCTTGTCATTCCTCCGTCAATATCAACATTGCACATCCTTCTTCTTCTCTGGTGCTTGATAATAATTTTGAAGAGCCTTTGTACGATGAACTTGATGATAATTGACTTTGTCTGGTTTCTACTTCTCATAACTGATGTTGTTGCTTGGCCTTGTGGGCATGGCGAGAATGCTTCTGCAACCTTCTGGTGTCTATTTTCTCTTCTCGCTTTGGTTTCTCTTTCACTTTGAGGACCATTTTAAAGTGTTTTTGTTTCCCACAGCCTTTTTATGTCTGCCCCATGGCTGGACATTTACCCTCCTGGGGAAATGTAAACTCACACAGAAACGCAACATTTTCTTCTCTGTAGACGCCGACTTGCGTGCCTCAGCCTTGTGCTTGCTTTTCGTGATCAACACTGATTCAGCTTGCGCTATTCCAGCTTCCATTACTGCTGACTGTCAATCTTCACTTTCTTCTGCCCTCTCAGCCATTAGGACTTTCTCTAAACTAAGTGTCTCTCTCAACATGCATCTTCTGAATGAGTCTGAAAGACAACCATCGATGACCCTAAGGTGCATGGGTTCCTCATTATTTAATTCACTGGCATTGCAGTGTTTGACAAGCATGCCAAGTCTCTCAACAAACTCATCGATCATTTCACTAACTTGCTGTTTTGCTTGAATGAAAATGTACCTTGCTTAATCAACATTCGGCATCGGATTGAACTTGGTTCCGAATGCTTCTTTGATCTGATTGTATCAGTCTGTGAGATTTTCTTCAGCAGTCTTTTCATTCCATCACCAGCAAGGTTCTTTAAATACTTAGGGGCATATTATCAAGAAACGGCGTTAAAATTATCGCCGCTTTAGCGGCAGAAAACTGCCCCTAAAGCGGCGATAATGGGCTTGATAATATGCCGCAGAGAATTCCCATAGAAGCCCATGTTCTGGTGTCAACATGGGCTTCTATGGGAATTCTCTGCGGCATATTATCAAGCCCATTATCGTCGCTTTAGCGGCAGTTTTCCGCCGCTAAAGCGGCGATAATTTTAACGCTGTGCTTGATAATATGCCCCTTAATGATTTTATTATCATCTGCTTCTTCTAGGGTATCTACGCAGTCATCCAACGTCTTCGTCCATGCAGTCCACCTGGTGCCAATATACTGCTTCTTGGCGGTGTCGAATGGCGGTGGTGGTTTCAGAAACACAGCTAAATAGAATTTCACTCTCTTTCAACTGCCTTCTAGAGCAGATGCTGTTCAGGCAACTGTCGCTGTTCCCCTGTGTGTGTCACTTCTGAAAGCACTAGCCATGTTTTTGCACTTTTGTAATCACACATGATCAACAAGTAGCAATTTCATCTCTTGCACCTGGTCGTCGCTGTCTTTAGGTTCTTGCATAGTATCTGGTTGTGGCTGCCTTTAGTGTTTGGCTTTGTATTGATCATGGCTCTATGTTTTGACACAGTGCAATATCTCTTCTTTCAGCATTATAAGCAGGTTCTTGGGGACTTTTCAATGAACTCCTCTGTAGGGCATTTGTATGGCCTTCAAATTCTTCAGCAACCGTGTCTGGGCTCGAGCAATGCTTCAGTTCTGAATACACCACCTTCAGACTGCTTTGTATTGACTTGAGGAGCACGTGGCACACAAAATAGGTTTGCTGTACCATTGCAAACTTTCAGAGAGAGCAGCCTCATTTCTTCGGGGCATGCATCGCTTACTCTTCACCAGATGTAGTGTCCTCCCCAGGCCAGGAGCATTCAAATGAATATGCCACTCAAGGAGCATTGTAACAGATGTCTTTATTCCTCAGTATATGATCACACACTGCACTCTCATTAAGTCATAACCATTAATAAGCACATCTTAACACCTCCGCAATTCCTCTGTTGAGTCCGCCCAGAACTGCAAGGGTCCTAGTGCACATAGTCCCACGACCCAAAAGAGTCCCAAGGCCAGGAAATGGATTTCTCTAGCCATGGTAATCTCCCTTTGAAGGCTAATGCAGGCTCATTTGTGTTCCTGCAACTGCCATCAGACATAGACTGTTGCCAATCGCAAGGTGGAATAATCTATTGTTATTCACTCTTGGCATAATAAACAAAAATGGGCCAGAAAAAAATGGGACGTAGCCCATTAAGAGCAGACACCGCTAAATTGCATATATCACATCTCCTGATAGCTTGATTACATTTAAATTCCTCAGATTACTGGGGATGATTCAATGTGAGTGGCTTTGGCAATGGTCAGCTTGAGTGAGCTCACTAGCCTCAGCATGTCAGCTAGCGGCTTCTTCGCAATCCTTAAACTTTCTTTCTAGGATGTGAGGAGTAACACCTCTCTATGATTTGGGCTCTAAATTTCTCATCATTATTTGTGATTTCCCTCATGCTGCCTTGGCTGCACAGGTGTTCATACAATGTGTCAATGAATTTCATAGAGCACACTATATAAACTCTCGAGACTGGGTTTGCTTGTGTGCTGAATTGATTGTTCAATGCTGTTAGTGTAGCAGCATATCAGTGTTGGGAATGGTGTTTAGGAAGGTTAGGATCATATTGTGTGCCTCTTCTCCTACAGAGTGGAGAGGGATGGACCTTTTAGTCACCAGGTCAGACTCTTAGATGGCTGTTAGATAGTTCTCAAATTGTGCTGCCTTTGTTTTCAGTGGGCTGATGAAAGCATGTCCAGTGGTTGGATGAATCATGCCACTCTGTGATGTGTGATTGGAGTGTAGCGTGGTGTGCCCTCCAATGTGAGGTTGTAGTTACTGCGTACCTTTAACAAGTGTGTCTTTGTGTTGTTGCTCTGTTTGTACCTGGGCTTTGTAGTCGACTGATTGTGTATAAAACTTTTTGTTCAGCCTCCAGGTGTGCTACTGCGCAGGGCTTCTTATCTCTATTGAGTCTTTGTCATTGCAGCAGGGCTGCAGCTTCCCTTCAAGTGCCATTAGGTGGTACTACAGATAATTTTCAATGTGAGGCCTTTACACAATGCAGGCCGAGCAGTGGCGTGGCTGTAGTTTACTGGTCCTTGGCCTGCATGCAGTCTCCACAGAGGCATGGTGGAAGACAGGCAGTGGACGAGAGTGGCCCATGGGAACTCCAAAGATGCATTAGGCAGCCTGAGGCAGGAACAATGGGACATATCTGCCGCAGTGGTCTGTCTCTGACTTTCCGCACCGGTGCTGGAGTGCGGTCAGCAGGTGATGCTGGGATTCAGGAGTCCTCGTCACCAGGTTGTTGTGTGGATGGGATCTAAGCAAGGAGGTCTCTTGAGCAGACAGGTATATCCAGGGAACCCTTTATTTATACTCACGACGTCACACTTGGGAGTTACTAAGTGTAATTAATAACACACTCAGTTTATGTCTACATGTTCCTTTTTCAGAGAGTATTATAGGAGATTTCAGAGTGACATAAATGGGACCATGGCCACTTATCACCATTGTGAAATCTTCTATTAGATCTATTGAGGCCGGACTGAATAAGAATATTTTGCACTTGATCTAATCTTTTTCTCCCACGTCTCTTAAATTGGCCTACTCTCAACAGGAGGTAATCTGGCATTCTGCTTCTGTTGCAGGGTCATGATCTCTGGTGCTGCCTGCTGCTCCTCTTCCTTTAATTATTCTGCAATTGTGGTGGAGCTCTCTGTATTGTAGCCTGGACGGGAGTAATGGCCGGTGGTGCAGTAGGTGCAGTGGCACTGGTGCACATAGCCCTCATTATTGCTATAATTTACTATCCATTCCGTAGTGATAAAGGTTATTGTACTTGCTTGCACTGTGGACAATATGGACCATTGCATCCTTGTTCTAACACCAGTGACCTGCTCAATGATATTACAGTCTTCTCACCTCAGGGCTCAACAATATTTATAAATAATGATGTCAATGTTTGCAGCGGTGCTTCAAAATAACTGTTTTAGCATTTTAATTTGCCTGTGTGAAAACATACCTTCACTTGTATATCAACCACAACCCATGACAATTTAAAATGTTTTTTTCACTTAAATAATGACCTGAACCAGAATTTTAACTTCTACCACACACTTCTAAATTTTGAATCCTACAACTGACTTACTTCTGGGTAAGAAGTAGGTACTCTTATGTGCCTCGATCTGAAACAGAGGTTCCACTGAATGATGACCAACACAATGCAGTAAGTAGTGTCTTGCTGCTTTCTCAGGTTGTATTTCTCTTGTAGAAGCAAGAAGGGTAGGGAGTAAATGTGAAATCCAGAAGCTGTAACTCAACTTGGCTTGAACCCTAGACAGTGAGCAGGACAGACTGACATCTGAATGAATGACTGGACGGGTCGTCGAAGGTGACATATGCTCATGCAGAGAAAAACAGACAAGAGGAGTGTGAGGCAGATGTAAAGATAGGCAGGCAAGGAAATTAAGAAAAACAGACATGCAGGCACACAGAAAGAACTAATGAAGGACAGGTCTTAACGCATATATCCAGACAAGCAAATATGGGGCATATGGAAAAGCCCCTACCACCATCACAACTTCACTTTCAGTGATATTGTGGTGGCTATAGGGGCCTTGCCTCATTTACAAGGTTTTGTTAAGCCACTTAACGTGGCTTAGCGCTGCCTTATAAAAAAAGGCCCCTTTTCACGCTATGTTTAGCGGGAAAGGGGTGGGCAGTGGGTGTTGGGGTGGGCGTTCCACCTCAACACCCATTGTTTTTGACGCTGCACACTATTTGCAAGGGCAGCGTAAATTGGAGGCTGTGCCAAAATCAAGGCCAGGATAAACCTGGTCTTAAGTTGGCGAAACAAGGAGAAATACTTTATTTCTCCTCGTTTTTGCATTTTCCATGTGTGCTTCCTTGCGCAGCACACATGAAATAAGCAAAACGCCTTAGATTATTTATTTGTAGGAGGGTAACCCTTCCTGCTTATAAACAATCCTTAAAAAAATGACGTTTTGTAACTTTCATGTGTGCTGCATTAAGCAGCACACATAGAAGTGACAAAATGGCATTTTTTTATTGTTTATGTGCAGGAAGGGACCACTGCTTAAAACTTAATGGCAGTAAGACAGAAGTGATGGTAATGGGAAGAGCACCTTCTATCTGGACATCAGCTTGGTGGCTTGAAGCACTTGGCCAGCTCCCAACCCCTAAAACCGAAGTCAAGAACCTTGGAGTATGGCTTGACCCCAACTTGACATATGAAAATCAAAATCGAAAAATAACAGGCAAATATTTTGGAACGCTGAAATCCCTATGGAAAGTCATTGACCTACTACCGGTTCAAGCCAGAAAAACAATAATACATGCAGTGGTCACCTCTCAGATTGAGTACGGCAATATTCTATACCTAGGTGTAGCTAAAAAAAGGCTGATGAAGCTGCAATCAGTCCAAAACGCCGCTACCCGGCTAGTGCTGAATCTACCTAGAAGATTGTCCAACACAAAGGCCCTGGCCAAATTGCATTGGTTGCCTGTGGGCAAGAGGATCCTATTTAAGGCAATGTGCTTCTGCCATCGTATCCTAGCGAATAAAGGCCCAAGTTATCTACAAGACATGATTACACCTTACACCCCCAATAGAAGCCTAAGATTGAAAGGAAACCCATTGGTAATGGTACCCAGATTTAGGAAGGCCAGGCTCTTTCAAATACCTGGCAGCAAAACATTGGAATTCACTACCAATGGATTTCCATGAAAGAGCCATGTGAAGCTGCCTTTAGGAAAAGGCTGACACTTGACTTTTTCCCACCTATAAACCAGAATAGACCTTGAGACATGACAGCTAGGGCTCACCTACCTATTTCGTGTCAATTCTGAGATTCTGCTCAGTGTGGGGACCCACCGTTGGTGTAACCAGGCGCTCTACAAATGCTGCTGCTGATGATGATGAAACAATCCTCCCCTGCACGCAGACACCACCTGAGTTGGCACTACACTGCTAAGTGTAATGCCAGTGCGGGGGAAATGCAAGGCTGCAGCATATTCTTGTAAATAATGTGCAGCCTTGCGTTTCTGAAGTGGCTGAGCGAGGTGTTAAACCATGACGGCTAACACCTCAATCTGCCACTTCCTTCTACATATGCACCTATGTGATGAATGAGCAGACAAACCTGTCAGAATAGGTGAACAAGAAGTGGCAAGCAAACCAATGGACGAATTAACCGATCAATCATAATAGAGGGCTAACACAATCTTTAAGGTGAACCCCTTTAGGAATTTTCTGGTGGTGAGGCAGATACACAAAATGTAGAGTATGGGGTTTCAAGAACCTTCCTGAAGGACAGCTGGTTGTTTCATAGGAAGCACGTTTACTGAAAAGGTTCCTTAGCCTTCTATGCACTTTGACAATCACGTGCTGCAGTCTTTGGGTAGCTGGGAGGGCAGACGTTTAGTGAATGAGTGCAGGGAGTGCCCAAGGGTTTAGGACTATACTGCATCATTACGTTGTTTGTGTGAAAGAGATGTACTGCACTGTGATGCTGAGTCGGTTGGTTATTCTGTTTTGGAAAAAGTAGTGTTTATGATGGTATAAAGTTAATTTGGCATTTGAGTGTCATATTCGAGTAGAGAATAGCTAATGTATTTTGAATGATAGATAGATAGTTAGATCGATAGACAGACAGACAGGTTGGCAGCTGTATATACCCTAGTTGTCATAGATTATGTTTAGAAGCAGTATGTGTTCTTCAGAACTAAATTCTGAAGATGAATAGGAAATTGAGAGTGAGTGTATGTGCACATTATTGTTGGGTCTTAAAGAAAGAGTAATTCTAATAATATACATTCTATATCGTGCTGGTTATACCAGTAGCTTCTTTTGTAAATATGGGCTAGAACCACTGTAAATGCACCCCATTTTTGTCTGTCGTTGTTTTCGGATATGCATGCACCCAATTAAATAAAACCATTGTGCCGAGTTGCATCAACATGCAGATACTAAACTCAAAATACATGTAGACCCTGATTTTCTAAGATTTTGCGCTTGCATTGCATCACCTTTTGGTGCATCCCCCAGGAAAATTCATTTTTGGCATTTTCTAAGCCATGCATATCCACTTGGCATGGTTTTGAGTGGTTTAGTAAATGCAAAAGTACTGCAAGCAGTGCAAAGGACTGCCTTGCTTTGCTCTGCGTTGGGTGGGCAGTACCTGTGTGGAACAATCTGCGGCGAACACAGATAGAGTAATATGCCTCTAAGGATTGTTTTTGTGTAAGAAGTACAAATCCACTATAGTGCAAGCGTGTCTTCATTGGTGCTAGGGAGCACACGGTGCGCAAGCGCAGGGAGAGAGCAGAAATGCTCCATATTTTTGTAATATGGAGCATTTCTGCTCTCTACTTCTCACGCAATGCTAGTTCCCTGGAATCACCAAGTTGCTTGAAAAATTAGTGAATGTGCTCTGTAGAGTTCTCTTTATTCATAAAACGCACTTGATCTTCCTTACCAGTAACCATGGGGGAAGTCATACAATGAATCTATTTAAATCGAATGAATTGACAACATATGTGGGACACATAATTTCTTTATCTCATTCTTGCATATCTGGCTTTCATTTTATTATCCCTCTTGTGAGGGAAGTCATTTCCCGTTTATTCATTTACCAAGCAGTATTCTCTCTACCATGCCAACATTCAGATGTTTTTTAAAAAGGGAAAAATGGACAAGAATTGTGATTTCTATGATAAATGGTAAGATGTGTTATCTTGTTGATTAAAGTTTTATCCGATATTTCCATAATTTATATTTACGGATCTTGGATGCAGGTTTGCAACATGTTACACTTTATGGAATAATGTGACATATAAGATTATTTTTTTCCCTTGTACGACCTTCTATGCAACATTCAGCCTGACATCCGTCTACACTTGGTTATTTAGAGAGGCATTAGCCGTGTTTGTACAAGGAAAAGGTTGAGTTCTTTCCTTAATCACACGGGGGTGCTACAACCTTGGTAATGAAATGTTCGAGCCATATAATTCCAATCGGTGATTAACTGCATGTTTCGAACAGAAACTCGGGACATTGGATTTGAAGGGACCGTTTATGTATCTGCCGTCATTTACTGCTATATTCGTACCATGATAATGCCAGATAATGACATAGTATATATTTGCTTAACATCGAAAAATAGTTACCTATCTAAAACGGCCATGTTTTCAATATAATATCCAAATCTAATATGTGCAAAACCACCTGCCATTCTACCTGAACCACCGAAGGGCAATTAACTTGCAATTTGCAACTTTTGAAAATATTTCTAAATACTGATGGTTTAAGTACCTTACATAATGTTTCAATTGTAGACTGAATTATCAATTGTCAACATAATATTCAGATATGCTACTAACACTACAAAGTGGAAAAACAAATATGCAGGAGCATTTTATGCTATTGAGCTTAGTGGCAGTAAATTTACCACAGTTGTTCTGTGTTATTGTACAATTTAGAACAGTTGAACTAAAAAGTTAAGCAGTGAAATGACACATTTGAGACCTCTTGATCCAATTGATAGCTAAGATTTTCACTGCCCCAAAAGTTCATAAACGTTTGACATTTTTGTCACAAACACCGATATATGTTATGTTATGTTATGTTAGTAAAACTTATATAGCGCACAGCCAACCGAAGGTGTCCCGGCGCTTGCTACAGTCCTTCTAAGGATTTAACCTGGGGAAATTCAAAACAGCCATGTTTTGAGCGCCTTCCTAAAAGCAAATAAGTCATTGCAATTTCTTAAGCCAACAGGAAGTTTATTCCAGGCCTTGGCTGCCCCAAAGGAAAAACTACTGCCTCCCCATTTAACTCTCTTAGGGGCATATCAACAACAACCGGCGATAATTATCGCTAAGCGCACTTAGCGCTAGGATAATTATCGCCGGCTAGCGTTGATTTTTATCGCTGAGATAGCGTGCTATTAGCAATGCTTATCTCAATAGCGATAAAAATCCTCACGCTAAGTGTCTAACGTGAGATTATCGCTGGAAACCCAGCGATAATCTCATGTTAGCTTGTTGATAGGGACAGACAAACTTAGCCATGTTATCCTCCTTCCATAGGATATCATGGCTAAGTCAGAAAAATACCAGACGTAAAAAAGCAGCGTTAACCGCGGTTAGCGCTGCTTTTTTTGTCTCTAACAGGGTTAGCGACATTGTTGATAATAGGAGAAATGTCGCTTAGCGACATTTCTCCTATTATTTTACTCTGGAACGCCCCCTTCGCATCTCATTAGAGATGCAAGGGGAAGCGTAGAGTAAAAGGGTGCTAACATGCGAATTTGCATGTTAGCACCCTGTTATTGATAGGGTGCTAGTTTTATCTCTGCTTTTTTGGCTTTTAAAGCCAAAAAAGCAGAGATAAAGCCCTTGTTGATATGCCCCTTAGTGATGGGTACTACAGTAAGTTTAGCTCCTAATGAACGTAACGATCACTTACTAAGGGGCATATTATCAAGAAACGGCGTTAAAATTCCCATAGAAGCCCATGTTCTGGTGTGAACATGGACTTCTATTGGAATTCTCCAGGGCATATTATCAAGCCCATTATCGCCGCCAAAGCGGCGATAATTTTAACGCCGGGCTTGATAATATGCCCCAAAATACTTCTCCATATGAAAGATTTTGCTGAAAAAGAATACTCTTCCCTTAAAACAGCCATTGTCATAGAAAATCTCTGCAGAAGCTGAATTTACTCAGAAATATTTTGCACGGATTTGATAAAGAAAAGCTTCACAAAAGAACATTTGCAATGAAAAGAATCATTATACATGTTTCAGCTTGGTGGGTTTGTTTAACGTGAGAATCATCTCACAAAGCAGAAAAAAGAATTGTTTGGCCAAAGATACACCGGAAAAGTTTGCTAACTCTATAAAAATTGGGAGCTTTACAATGTACAAACCTGTGGGAAAATGCACTTTCTAAACGGACAGGGTGAACAATTTGTACCGGTGCAAAGTCACAAAAAGTGACTCAAAACAATTTAGATAAAATGGGGCAGATTTACAAGCCCCTTGCGCCACTTGTGCGTCACTTTTCACATAGGAAAAGTGATGCAAAAGTGGCGCAAAGGGCTTGTAAGTCTAGCCCTTACTTTCCAGCACAAAATGTTTTTGCGCCGGAAAGTAGCCCTAAAAGTAAGGCAGTCAGTGGTTTGTGCTACTTTGGGTTACTTTGCGGCAAGGGCGCGTCCCAGGAGTGGTACATAGATGTGCCCGAGCTACCACCCATTGTTTTTTATGCAAAACCAGATCTACTGATCCTCAAGGCAGGCACTAACTAGCAAGAAGAAATTGTGTTTTTTCTCCAAATATTTCACGTTTTGCATGTGTGCTGCACTGTACAGCAAACAGACCATTTGGAAAAGCTTCAAAGTGTATCTAGGTATAGGATAGTGTTTCCAGAACTTGAAAAAACTCTTGTGTATTTTATTGTATGCTCAATATGGGAGAACATGGAGGGATGAGGATCTATCCAGATGAAAAGAGACATGACTTTGGGTCCAAGGGTACAGCTGAAGTCAACAGAGTGAAATTTAGTCCGTCTTGAGTGATCAAATTTGGATTTGAGTTTGCAACGAAGGAGAAATTGAGTCTTGTTGAAATTTTCTCAAAATAAGTTGTTCAACATCCATGAGGGACTTTCTCACCGGTTACATTTACAAATGAAACAGACTTGGTGCCAGGATGATTCTTGGTAAAGTAGATCACCTGGGGTGAGAACCGGAATTTACAATCTTCGCAAGCTGGTTGTTCCTGCAGGAACTGAAACTCCAGTAGTGCTGGAATGAAACATGACAGATAGAAATGTACCAAACTATTTAAAGTGTTTCCTTTGGGGGAGCACTGCAAGGCAAACCAATGCTGGGTACATTTGTGAGGGGCTGCGATTGCACTACTTTCGTATGAATGCATAGAGAATGGTCTAAAGTCTATATTACTTAACTGAAGATCTTTCAGGCAGATATGAAATTGCAAACCGTGTATCAGCCTCAGCACCTAGTTTAAGTGCTTAAAAACGTTTTAGAAAAAGGTGAAGAGACACTCACATATACAAAGATTGCAGTATACTTCTAAAAGTGCACAGTTTCTCATAAATATGGGAATAGAAGCATATGGTATATGTACGGAGACAATATATGCATATATCAAAAGGTTGTAATCTGTGTTAACCACAAACTTCACAGAGACCACAGACTGCGATGGCAGTCAAGCATTCATCAAATAGATGTACTTTACCAGAACCACAGATGATGACCTTAGCCAGTGCTTACCATTCTTTTAAGCCTGGTTTTTAGGTGTTGGTCCATGTTTACTGTGCAGATACAGTGAAAACACTAGGATATGTGATGATTATTTATGTTTATGACACATGCACCAAACATGAACTATAAACAGAGACATCCATTCTTCTTTACCTCATGAGTCAATCAAATAGTTGATGCCAAATTTGACATCACCTGGAGGGAG
This sequence comes from Triturus cristatus, assembly GCF_964204655.1. Lineage (NCBI taxonomy): Eukaryota > Metazoa > Chordata > Amphibia > Caudata > Salamandridae > Triturus > Triturus cristatus. The sequence continues at coordinate 203,786,865 of NC_140593.1, forward strand.
TATCTCTTTTACCACAGGACTCATGGTAGTCAGCCTGGCTCAATCTCAGTGGGAAGGATAGCTGGTCCCAGAACTGGTTTTGTGTAGCTCAGAAGGAAAACGATGGTAATTTCCCTAAACACACCCATAACTGGCACACAAACTGCCTCCAAGGCAGAAGGCCTGTGATATCTTGGATTTACCTCAGAATAGTGCACTCTGGGACAATTTTCAGAAAGGCAAATAGAATGTGCTGTAAAAGTGGGTAGGGTTGGCCCAGGGAATTCTTTCTCAATTGGTTAGGGAGAGTCCAGGAGTCACTGTGAAGCACTGACTACTGAACTGTATATAAATGGACCTTCTCACCAGCCTTACAGAACACTTTCTTGACCTGTGGACTTCTACCCAGGACAAAGAAGCAGACTCCAAGGGGCAGTTGGCTGATGTCCTGTGTAGCAACAGTTACACAACAAGCTACAAGAGGCCCATTCACAGAAGTGCCCCCCTGACCAGCAGCAACTGGAACTGGACTGGACCCTGCTGGTGGTCTCTGCTGGAGTGAGAACCAGTCCCTAAATGCCTTCCCTGAGGTCCTGGGGGTCTTAAATGTGAGCAGGAGAAGCTGATCCAAAAACTCTCAAAAGTCAGGATTTTAGCCCTTCAGTGTGTCACTGGGACCTCACGGCAAAGGTGTCCTAATTTGATGTGGCATAGGTGTTCGATTTTCATGAGATACTGCTTAAGGTTTTGCTCTGCTGGATGATTTAAAAAAGACTAAAGGCCTAATTTAGAGTTTGGCAGAGAGGGGATTCCATAGCAACTGCCATGAAGTACCCTCCCAGCCAAACCTTCGTTTTGCCTACCTGATTTACAGGTGGATGGACCTTCAGTACCTCAACGATGGAGCATACTCTGGCTCTGAGATAGTGCTCCAGTGGCCTGACAGAGTACAGGTCATCGAAGTTTTGGGCAATTCAACATTTCGCCCAATTTAAAGTGGCCAGTTTTCACTGCCCACCACTGGCTGGTAAAACCTAGCAGTAAGGAACAGTGAAAATGTTTAAATTACCCAAACATCATGGGAGACCACTCCTATATGTGTGAGTCATTAGTTTTTGATTTTTCAAAAACAAACTACTGCTTTTGGAATTTGTTTTGAAAAACCAAACAGATTTTAAATGATTGATGCACATCTGTCAAGTTAACACATTGACAGGAACCACCATGCCGATGAATCCTGCCAATGACTAGAGATGTCCACAGGGCTGAGGACATCTCTAAATGAAGAGGACAGGTAATCCGTCAAGGCAGCTGTAGAAATGTTGACCATTTTAAAGGTGCAAAAAGAATCTACTCAATGAGAGGACTTATGCAGCCTTCAACTATGAATTTCTCTCTCTAAGAGCTTTTCTGGTTAAAGCCAACAGCTGCAGCGGGACATTGTACAGTGGCTATTTGGCTTCAAGAGGACTTCAGTGGATAAAAGCTTGCAACCTTGCCCCTTCTAGAGGGTTTTGACTTTCATTTCAGAAAGCAATTCAGAAGATAAGATCTTTTACAGGGACAGACCTGCTTAGTGTATCCGACGGATCATTGACAAAATATCGAAGTTTAAAAAATCGACCTTCAAAAATATCGGAGCAAAAATATAGTTGTCAAGAATATCGACATCCTATTTACAACATGGTAAGTACAAAAATATCGAAAAAAATATATAGATGTCAAAAATATCTTTATTAAAAATATCTGTTTTTTTTTAGTTAAACAAAATATGCAAAATAAACCAAATAATACTTATAGATAAAGTAAACATATTAAATATATTTTACAATGTTTAAAATGAATAATTAATGTATATATAATTTAATAAAACATTAATTAAACATATACATATAGTATATAATATATACTTACTTAGGTGCCGATTCCGATCCTGTAAAACCCGGGTACGAATGGTCATACGGAGCGTATTCTCCGTCCGACTCGTACCCGGGAAAACCACCTTACAAACCCGCAAGTACGATTCGTACAGAAATGCCATTTCTGTACGAGTCGTACAAAACACTGACCGGCCAAAAAATACCCACAATTCCGATCTGGGACATCGCGTATGTGACGTCCGGACGGAGTCAGGCAGCGTTTTACGAACCAGCAAGTACGATTCGTGCCTATGTCACTCTGCACGGAGCATTTTTTACGGGAGCCAAAAACTGCCGGGAAATTGAGGACGACGCGAAGAAGGAGCACCTGTATGCGATGGACAGCCATGGACCCCATCCTACGTGTCATCCCGGCCCTCATAGCCTACGACCTGGTGCACAGGAACCGACGCAGACGCCGCAGAAGGTCAGAACAACACCCAGGAGCAAAGGTGGGGGGCAGGGGCAGGAAACATAACCCCCACCCAAGTTAACAAGTAAACATGCCCTGTAAATACCTTACCTCCAGGGTCTGGTCACTTCGGGGGGGTGGGGGCGTGTCCACCAAGGCCTGCGTCCTGCCACAACAGAAGTGGACGTGGATGCGTCCCATCACCACAACAAATGTGGTACGCACCGTACCCACGCCTTAAGAGCGTGGGTACGTGTCATACCACACGTACCCCTACGTCACCCCAACTATGGCAGTACGGCCCGTACCCACGTTCTAAAGACCTGGGTACGGGCCGTACCACCATTCTTGGGGTGACGTAGGGGTACGCGTGGTGTGACCCGTACCCACGCTCTGAAGGCCTGGGTACGGGCCATACCCCTACAGCACCCCAACATTGGGGGTACGGCCCGTACCCAGGCCTTCAGAGCGTGGGTACGGGCCGTACCGCCATTGTTGGGGTGACGTAGGGGTACGCGTGGTACGGCCCGTACCCACGTTCTAAAGGCCTGGGTACGGGCCGTACCACCATTCTTGGGGTGACGTAGGGGTACGCGTGGTGCGACCCGTACCCACGCTCTGAAGGCCCGGGTACAGGACGTACCCCCAATGTTGGGGTGCCGTAGGGGTATGCGTGGTACGACCCGTACACACGTTCTCAGAGCGTGGGTACGGAGTGCATCACGCTTACCCCTAGGGCACCAGCACATCATTGATACAAGGCGTACACACGCCACGAATGATGGGATATGGCCTGGTGCAGCATCTGACCAGTATATTGAGGGGGGGGGTGTATGGCCAGGTGAGCAGTGTACTGCACCAAGGGTGCAGGCGGGTGGGTGGGTGTCGTGCTACGATCCACATCAGTGGACAAAGACAAAGGGGCGGGTGCCTATCACTCCCAGCAGTGCCCAGACTTATGAGGGGTGGGTGCCTATCACTCCCAGCAGTGCCCAGACATATGAGGGGCGGGTGCCCAGGACTCCCAGGAGTGCCCAGACATATGAGGGGTGGGTGCCTATCACTCCCAGCAGTGCCCAGACATATGAGGGGTGGGTGCCCAGGACTCCCAGCAGTGGACAGAGACATGTGAGGGGTGGGTGCCTATCACTCCCAGCAGTGCCCAGACACATGAGGGGTGGGTGCCTATCACTCCCAGCAGTGCCCAGACATATGAGGGGTAGGTGCCCAGGACTCCCAGCAGTAGACAGAGATTTGTGAGGGGTGGGTGCCTATCACTCCCAGCAGTGCCCAGACATATGAGGGGTGGGTGCAGAGGACTCCCGGCAGTGCCCAGACATATGAGGGGTGGGTGCCTATCACTCCCAGCAGTGCCCAGACATATGAGGGGTGGGTACCTATCACTCCCAGCAGTGCCCAGACATATGAGGGGTGGGTGCTGAGGCCTCCCAGCAGTGCCCAGCCATATGAGGGGTGGGTGCCTATCACTCTCAGCAGTGCCCAGACATATGAGGAGTGGGTGCCCAGGACTCCCAGCAGTGCCCAGACACATGAGGGGTGGGTGCAGAGGACTCCCAGCAGTGGACAGAGACATGGGGGTGTGTACATCCTCCTCCGTTGACCAAAAGTCCATGGGTGCATGAAGGCATCCACAATGTGCGACTATGTTGAGAGTGCCATGAGAACACATCACTGACAGCAGTGTCCCACTCCTATGAGGATGGATATCCTTACCCCCACTGCATGACACACCACATGTGGGTGTGAAGACAAATTACACATGCATACCCACCCCTGGCGGTGGCAGCACAATACACACACTGAGATCATGCAACAAGACTGTATACTCATGTTAAACCCTACGAGAGCCTAAGGGAACACACACTGTCATGAACATTCCAGGACTGATAGGAATGTACAGGTGCTGGGGCAGCCAACAAGTTGTTGCCTCCCATGGAAGGAAAAGGGTGGAGTACCCACAGATACAATGCCCACAATTGTCAGTCAGGTGCCCAAATACCCTGCAGAACAAGTAACACATGTGTGCTAGGCTGGGAGTACACACATGCATAGTGCGGAAAAGGGACCATGTCCTCATGAAGCCATGGCAACATACTCCATACACAAGTACAGTGACTACCAAGGATGGCACAGACGATGCAGGCGGAGACATTGCTCAGCAGGCATGGCCAAAGTTGAAGGGATCCGTCACACACCAAGGAAATATAGACACAGGTCAGCACAACAATTGGAAAACACCCTGCAGGGCAGATGTCAGGTGCCACAGAGGAAGGAACACTCCTTGGGACAATGTTACCATACAGTAAGAGCTTACATGACCAAAGATTATTTGCAGAGACCTTGTGATGGCACGGAGATACCAGGGTCCACCCCATGACCAGCACACTACAACATTTCCCAGACACCTAACACATTATCACCACCCCAACTCATGGAGCAGCAGCACCAACAGCAACACCAGAAAAGCATTAGTGTGCAAATGAAAAACAAAATGCTTTATTCAGCATAAAAATAATATTAGAATTGAAATGTACACTATATACAAGGCCCAGAGGCCAATCCATATGCGAATTCGTGGGGGGGACACATTGGGACGCGTCTCCCCCAGCTTGCCTGCACAGTTCAGAGTTTCTTTTCATCCACAGGGGGGGGCATCATGTGGGGGGGTAGGACCAGGCACCGCAGGGACAGGAGGGGCAAGGGTAGGTGTTGTGGGTGCAGGGACGGACGACTCCACCACAGGAGGTGGGGCAGTGCCAAAGGTGGTGGTTAGGATGGCGCTGCACACGGTCGCAAGGTCTTCCAGCGTCTCCCCTGTACCCGAAGGAACCACAGGCCCCAAGGAGGGGGGGGGTCGGAGGGATGGGTTGCAGTGCTACTGGGGGAGGGTGTGGACAGGGGGGGGTCTCAACTCCCCTGCCCGGGGACTTCCTTGACCGCTTGCGGGGTGGTGTCACACTGGGGCTGAGGGACAGACTGGCCATGAAGGACTCTTTGTCTGACTGTTGGGCAGGGGAGCTAAGGGGAGTGGTTTTGGAGGAAGAGGGTCGTGAGGACTGCGGACTCCCACTGTGGCTGCGTGTCTGCCGTTTCCCCCTCGACCCAGTGGGTGTGCCTACTTCCCCCTGTGTGTCCGTGACAGGAGGTGTGCGCTTGGCCTTCCCTGTTGGTGTGCTGCCTGTGTCTGGTGGGGTGCGTGCATGGGGATGTCTGGGTGTGCTTGGGACCGGCATGGGAGTGGGAAGTGTGGATGGTGCAGGGGTGGGGGGGGACGGAGCGCTGCAGGAGACCCACTGATGCCGTCAGTGACGAGTCCATGGACCTCAGCAACATCCGTTGGTCAGACATCGCTGCTGACATGCCCTCCATGTACGACACCATCTGTGTCAGCAGTCTGGTGTGGCCATGGAGGACATTAAGCAGCGATGTCTGACCAACCTGCAACTGCCGCAGGATGTCCACAGACTGGGCATTGACGGCAGCAGGGGAGACAGGGGCAGGGGGTGCGGTGCCTTGCACGAAGGAGACATGTTGTCGCCTAGCACGGACAGAAGGGACCCGAGCAAGTGGGAGGGCGGTGATGGGAATGGAGGGGGCGGCGAGAGATGGAGTGCTGCTTTCAGCTGTGGGAGCAGCCTCCGCCCCCTCTGGGAGCTCAGCCTCAGACCCGTCAGCGTCATAGTCGGTGTTGGGACTGGACAGGTCCTCCGCCTGACTCCCCTCGCCCTCCGTGCCACTTGCTGCGCCAGACTCCCCAGCACTGGTGGCACCGGTGCTTTATCCCTCCTCCACGTCCGTGCCGGTGTCTTCCTCGGTGTCCGCCGACGATGCTGTGGGCAAGGTGAAGAGACAGGAATTAATCAGAAACCTGTATACATATGACACATGAGTCCAAACTACATAGGTCACAGTGCATAGCATGAAAAGCATCATGAGTTACATCTACAATACTACGCACATATGTAGGGCCTGCACTACACAGTTGGTTGACCCACCATGCCACTTGGAAACAATGGAGAGCATGACACAACAGCAAATAACTTGATATCGAATTATACTGAGAAGCAAGTGTCTGTGGACAGTTGAGCACAGCATCTGGACCACACACCGTTGCCAAAAAAGGATGAGCAGGAACCATGTCTTTAAACTTTAGACACATGCTGCAAAGCACAAACATTAAAGCCTGCACAACATGACTGGGTCAATAATTGTTGAGTGTCTGTTCAGACTGTCATCACACACAGGCCAGACCTGGAAAGGAGACATAAGGTTTGGACATGTAGGCCTTGGCCGCACAACCTCCCCCCCCCCCCACCTGAGACTATGTGATTGAGACAGAGGAAGGACTTACACCTCTTCATCTGGGATCACATAAATGGGCTTCATGTAATCCAAAGTGCACTCTAGCTACCCCTCGTGGGGCTGACCACACATATTATTGGCAAACAACCATCATCAGATAGTTGTACCGAGGCACACAGGCACTGACCACAGTGAGTATGCACAAGCCACATTGGGTCACCCTGTACAGTGGACACATGTAGCACACTTTACGTAAATACAAATGAGGCCAGGGTAAAATGCCACAGAGCCCAACCTATGCTGAAGACACAGAGAATGTCCACAGTGTTGGATGGCACACATGATTCCTAGGAAAAGGTGTCTCAGGGGACTGTAGTGGCCACACTGCTCCATGGTCCTGGATAGATCTGACTGCAACAGGAGCAACCGTCCCCGCACTATGCATATCTCCCCCTCATGCACATCATGTCTGAGGCCACAACATCGGTCATGCATGCTGCAAGTCTGTTCATTTCAAGCCTCACACTCCTATGTTGAGACTCAGCATCAGTGCCAACAATCATGGACCCCAATATGACTGAACTGGAAAGGGCAGAGGCAAGGTCCCAACACATGTCACAGACCACCCCCACACATGATGCTGCAAGCTGTGGGCACTTGGATTAACTGGCAGCCAAGATTACCTTGTGCAAGAGTGACTACACACAGACCAGGGAACACATGTCAAGGAAGGGAAGGGAGGAAGAACAGCACCGGGTGACTTGGGGGAACAGGATATGCACTGCACATATAAACCCTGGCAGTGTATCCAGGTGACTGAGCACTTCCAAAAGCTGGTGACACACAACAAACACACATGTACCTACCCCCTTAATGCTGCTGCTTCTCCTGTAGCCGCCTATCCATGTCAGGGAAGACCACCACCAGGACACGCTTCATTTGGTGGGTCAGGCGCCGGCACCCGCTGTGTTTGCGTGGTGGTGAGTCCCCCAGCAGGACCCGGGCGATCCTCCTGGTCCAGCACCGGATGTCCTGCCAGCGTTTCCTCACCTGGGCCAGGCGCCGACTGCGGCCCGCTTCCATATCTCCCCCTTGGCGTAGGCGGCTACCTGTGAGGATGACAAAGTGAGACAACATCAATACACCCGCTCCATGTCACAGAGACGCACATTAGAACAATTTTGCTTGTTTGAACAGGGCATAGGGACATTATCCTCTGGGGAAGGCCAAAAGCACTACTTGGCATTGAAAGTACACAGGTGGCATGAGGGGTGCGACACAATCACTGCTCATGGCTCACACTGTGCATCACAAGCAACACCAGGATTATGGACAGCACCTCAAAGCAGTCACATGCCCCAGGCCACTCACGCAACCTCAGTGGAGTACACAGACCCACACAGGCACAGGCCAATCATCTGCCATTGGCAACTGCGGGTAAAAGCCTCACTCTGCACATGTGCCACTTGACTGGGGGGTGTCACAGGTGTGGGGCTAGCTCGCACGTCAGACACACAGCACGGCTCCCTGCTCACATCAGATGGGTAGGGCATGTGCATCCTCCATGCAGCTGGGGTGCAACACTCCACATAGACACTCACCCACATGACAGAGGACTTACACACACACCAATGTCCAGAGCCCGTACACATCATTTGGACACTCTCACCACAGGTACACTCAACTCACACACATCTGTGGGTACAGTCACCTGTCACACTGGGGGGACCACAGAATCACATCAGGACTATAGAAACAACATTCCCAAGAGGATTAGCCAGGCTGAATGTGGCATGCACCATGCAGTAATAGTCACAGTAAGCACAATGCAAGTGAGGAGTGCAGATATGGACCACATCATGCTCTGCATGGGAGACATAAGGCATTCCCCCCCCTGGGACCCACCATGAACAACATTGCATGTCTGTCACAGCTGGACACAATGCCAGAAGTGACAGACACAAAAAAGGGGCACAGTCAAAGCTAGTGGAGTCAGCACTCACCTGCACCCCTGGTCTCCCATACAGGCAGGGGTACTGTGGGAGGATGACGTCCAGCAACGCCTCATTCTCTTCTTGGGTGAAAGGCTGGGCCCTCTCCACAGACCTGGCCATGGTGCCAGAGGAATCACAAGCAGCAGCAGTGGTGTGGAATGAAAGGTTGTGCAGGCAAGTGCTCTCTCATGGGTCCTGGCTGCCTTATATCTGCTTTGCTGGGCTGTTTCATTTACAGGAGTACAGAGTGATTGGTCAATCTCATTTGCATCCTACGTTTCCTCCAATCCCTTTAAACCTACCCCAGTGAGGGCCTTTGCATGGTTCAAAATTTGAGCATGATGTCAAGTCAACAACCACTTTGCAACATAGTATATTGTCTCCAACCGACCTTTGCTGGCCACCTGATGAAAAATTTTGAACTGGAAACTCGGTCTCCATGACAACCAGCATGCATTTAGGCCCTTATACTTGTCCATCATGTGTCCCCTATGTTATTTCACTATCCACACACAGGTACGGTGCGTTAAACACGTACCCCTAGGGCACCACTACTCCAGTGATACGGTCCGTACATGCGTGTGTAGGGTCCGTATCACTATGGTGGTGTTGCCGTAGGCGTACGCCATCGTGCTACGGGCCGTACACACGCGGGTACGGCCTGTAGCACTGTGGCGTATGCCTACGGCAACACTGCCATAGTGCTTCGGGCCCTACACACGCGGGTACGAGCCGTAGCACTACCGTGGTGTTGCCGTAGGCGTACGCCATCGTGCTACGGGCCCTACACACGCGGGTACGGCCCGTAGCACTGTGGCGTATGCCTACGGCAACACTGCCATAGTGCTACGGGCCCTACACACGCAGGTACGAGCCGTAGCACTATGGTGGTGTTGCCATAGGCGTACGCCATCGTGCTACGGCCCTACACACGCGTGTATGAGCCGTATCTCTATGGCGTACGCCTACGGCGACACTCCCATAGGGATTGGACCAGTGTGTACACGTACGTGTGTACGGTCGTACACACACGCGTACTCCTACCCAAACCCCATATAGTGATACGACGGTACACACGCCCTCAGAGCGTGTGTACGGTGCGTTTCACAGCTCACACTGGTGATAGGAGGTGCACAGGGAAGGAATGGAGGTGTCAGACTCGCACAAGGATGGACATCAAGTCATTGTCAGTGCAGTGCTTCATGTGTAGGGCCTAGGTGTGTCAGGCAGTGAGCTGGCACATGTCTCCTCATGTTTTAACCCAATAGTTGTGTGATGACCTGTGTACACATGTCATGTGTGATGGGGCACTATGTGGCACACTTCACCTTCGCACTTTTTACATGTGTGCATGTAGTTCAAACTTGTCAAGCACTGCATCACTGGCATGGCACAGTCACCAACACCCGCAACTGTCCCCTGATGCCAGATACACGGATGATGACACCTGACATCTCACTACCAGTGTGCCCCGATGTGACTATGTCATGTGTGTGTCATGTGTTTCCATGATCTTGCTGTTGGTGTTCCGTCTACGGCATCTGCTGAAGCTGCATCCAACATGTGTCTGTGTGTAGATGCCCATGTCACACTATTACGCACACCAGGACACATGTGGAATAACACGTAACGTGTGTCTGTATGCATCGAACAGGGACTTGCAAGCTTAGGACATATCAGCGTAGTCTCAATGTCTGTGTGATCATTTTTGACATGTACCCCTTCATGGCAAGGTGTGTGGTCTGTCCTTTTTCCATGACATGTGACATGTGCGTCTAGCTTGCCGGCAGCTGTCTGTATGAGATAACATCCTTCAAATGCACATATATGGATGGATGTCACTCCTGTAATGTGTCTGGCTGTTCACTCACACTGGCCCACAGCTACTTTCATGGCATGTCATGTAGACCTTGACAATCCACGTTTGTAGCTGCCTCTTGTTAGGAGTATCACCTGGCTGGCATACGTGTGCAGGATGTATTGACCAGACTCTGTATGTAGCATATGTGTATTAGCTGTTGAACTTGTGCTCAGTTCCTTCCAAATTTCTGCAGGGCACCGCCTCTCCCCCGACCAATGCCAGACTTGGTGGCTATGAGGGAACGCAACTGCATACGCCGCTACAGATTCCCCCAACGGTTAATTGTGGACCTGACAAACAGGCTGGCCCCACACCTCCAACCGTGACACAGTTATCCGACTGCGTTGACCCCCAAGATGAAGGTGATGTCAGCCCTACATTTCTTTGCCACGGGTACGTTTCAATTGACCATAGCTGATGTGGGTGGCATGTCCCAGACCATGTTCAGCCGTGTCCTGCATGATGTTTTAGAAGCCATGTTGGAGCACCTGGATGAATTCATCCATTTTCCAACTCCTGAGCAGTTGACAGGTATCAAGGGTGAGTTCTATGCCCTGGGAGGGATGCCCCATGTAATTGGGTCCATTGATGGGACACATGTGGCTTTGATACCACCACAGGCACAGGAGGTAGCCTTTCGTAACCGTAAACATTACCACTCCATAAATGCCCTTGTGGTGTGTCTTGCTAACATGGTGATTTCCAATGTCTGTGCACGTTTTTCAGGGTCAGCACACAATGCCTACATCATGAGGCGTAGCAGGGTGCCAGAAATGATGCTGCAGCTGCACAATGAACGAGCATGTCTTGTTGGTGGGTAGACTCTGTTTGTCCAGTATTCAGCGGTATCTTAGTATGTGGCGGCATCTCCTGACCCACTTCTGTACATGATGTTTCCATGTAGGGGACTCTGGCTATCCCAACATGCCATGGCTGGTGACGCCTCTCCGCAACCCGAGAACAGCTGCAGATCACCGTTACAACAACGCCCATGGGCAGATCAGGCGAGTGATTGAGAGGACGTTTGGCCTCCTGAAGAGCCGATTCCGTTGCCTCCACAAGACCGGCGGTCCTCCCATATGCACCGGTGAAGGTCTGGAAAATCTTCCTCGTGTGCTGCATGCTGCACAACATGGCAGTGGAGAAAGCTGTGCCACTCATCCTGGATCCCGATGAGCAGGAACATCCACCCATGGAGGATGACGGCCTTGGTCACGAGGCAAGTGAGGAGGAGGAGGAGGAGGACATCCGAGTCAGCTCATACGCAACTTCTTCTCATAATGGTGAGTCCCTGGGTCTGAGTGTGCACGCTTGGAGCCTTGTGTGGCATGTGTTGCAATGTGTGTGTCCAGCTGACTGTATGCAAAGTGACTTTGAGGTGTGTGCTGATATGTCACTCGAGTGCTGATGTCATTTCACACATTTTAGCTGACACACTCAATTGACAACTAGCATGGTGTCAACCTTATTCATGTAGAGTACATGCCCATGCATGCGGATGACTATGTGTTTCCTGACTTCTTGTGTGTCTCTCATCCCCAGGTATTTGCGCATGCTGTCTGCTCGTGGCATCTTTGTGCTCCTGCTATTCCTCATGAGTAATGCAACGTGTGCTGAATCAGCGTTAAATGCACGGACATGGTGAGAAGTCTTCTTTGGGTAAGGATTGCAGCAAGGCTTTTTGGGTGTAGTAGTTGTTTTTAATGTGTGGGCACTGCTCCTGTGCAGGTATTGTTACTATGCATACATGTCGACTCACCATGGGGCACATAACATGTAGCATGACTCACATGAATTAATAGTTACACTTCGTGACAGTCATCTGTTATGGGATTGTTGATTTTGATGAAGGCATCTATGTGTGTACAACTTCCCTCGGAAACATACGGGAGGCTACGGGTGGACATATTGCGGGACATCCCCATGAGAGGCTCAATGGGGAATTGCAGCCTCTCCGTGTGCAGCAGGGGATGTTTGGCTCACCCCCTTCACTTGTGTGCCACTCCCATGGATTGACAGCATCTGTGGTGCGAAGGGGGTGTCCAGTGTAGGTCCCACATGTTAATCCAAAAGACCATGTGAGTCTGTTAATATTGATGCATTTCCATAGGTGTGAGCCTGAGTAATAAAGGTGTTCCTCAGCCTCCAAGGTGCCTCATCTCTGTCAATGCAGGTCTCTTGCCACTGTGCATGCGCCATCTCTGGCATGGTTGTCAAGGATTGTGCATATGAGTCTATGTGTAGATTAGCAACCTGCATGCTGTTCTACATGTATTTGATTCTTTATTGGGCATGACGTCCATGGCTGTGTATGTGTTTTGGTATGCTGGTCCCCACAACGGGCCGTCAACACCTTCTGGGGTGTGTTTCCTGTGCGCAGCTTGTCCTTCAGTTTCATGATCCGGTGTCAGTCATCTTTGGGGATTGTACATCCTTTGTCTCTGGGTGTGCCATTGAAAACCGGTCACTCCTTCCTTGACATACACCTGTTGCAGTAGTCCTTTCTGACATCCTAGTCTTTGTGTGGAAATTGTGGCATAGTTCCCAGGACATGCCGCCTGCTGTTGCAGCCACTGCAGTAAGGGCACATGAAGTTTCCTGATTTGGCAACACACACACACATCAAAGATGCTCCTCCCTTCCTCCATCAACCCATTCATTTGGCTGTCATCAGCTTGTCTGTGCCACAGTTGCGGCCACGCCGTCACACAGGCTGGACCGTCTGCACATGCAACGTGCACATTGCACGAGCGTCATGTCCTTGCATGACCCACATCACACTACAGTCTGATGTTGCAGCCACCCTCCAAGCAATGTCCATCCACACATCTGCCGCCAGCTCTCAGGCATACACTAAGCACACACACAACACCTTTGCATGATGAGTGTGCAACTACGACTGCCTACACAGTGCTGCCACGCCTTCCAGGCCCTGTCACACCCACCAGGCCATGTCCCTCCTACTCCCCACCGGCTCTGTACCCTGGCAAGGACATGAGAGTGGGACTCAAGGCTTCTGCATGTAGTATGCTGTCGTTGTGAGGCACATGGCACAGGTATCATCTGTCAGCGAGTCAAAATACAATGTGTCCAGGACCCCCCTCTCCACCATCACATGCGCACACAACCTCATCATCAACTCGTATGCCATTGACAGCCAGGTGCTCCTCACCCTCACCAAGGGCACAGACATTGCCAGTTCCAATATTCTAGATTGCATGAGATCCATTGATGAATGGCAGAACAGCAGCCACCTGAGGCTGGACTTGTACAGGACTGAGGTCAACATCTGAGGATTGTCCCCTTACAGCTGGGTCAACTGCTTGTGTCCCACCCGCAGAAGCCCTGCACAAGCACCCAGTGTCCATGCACACAAGATGTTGTGCATCATGGATTGCTTGCTCACATTTGCCATGGTAATCACCAGCATCTGTGCCGCAGACTGCAACACCCTCTGCATTATGCACATGATCTCCAAATAGATCCACTCCAAGGAAAGACGGACCATCCCCCAGGTCCACGACAACATCCGTGTCAAATACTGCCCTGCCCTCTATGGGGCAGCCACATCCAAACTCCCAAGACACTTGTCCACATCCAGCCTGCAGCTGCACACCTCAGCTGCAACATCCTGCGCCCCAGCCACATCACCGTCCAGCAGAGATAGCTGCAATGGATCGCTGTATGCTGCAGGATGACCTTCAGACTCCCCACCCACACTCAGGAGGCAGGCCACAACCCCGACCCAACACCAACCTTGTACCACTGTCATCCGAGACCCCGTAGTGCCATCTCCGTGCATCCAACCTTGACCTGGCCACCATTCTTCAGATCCACCGTACTCCAGCATACAGGAATTAGTTCTCCCACCTGGGAACACATACCTGGGACTCCCTCCCCGGGAACATCCAAATGAGGCATGACCTCTACGCCTTGATGGTACTCTTCCAAATCGGTCTGTCGGCACAGTATTGCATGCACCCCCTCCGCAGCTTGAGGCCATCACATGTGAGTATTGTGCTCCATGTCTGCATTGAATGATACATTGTGACCCATGTGTGTCCTGTACCAGACTCCTATCCCAGGGTATGGATGTGTGGAGTTAGTTCAACACACAGGCATAGTTAGACATTTACACACACATATGTTGGGGAATAATGGAAAATGACAACAACAACTCATGACAAAATAAAGTATTTATTTTTGGTGGGGTAAGTCTTTTGGTGGATGAAGTAAGGTGCTCTACCGGGTGCATAGAATCCAAAGTTCACAGCGGGAGATGGCATCCTTGTCAGTTGGAGTCATCAGAGTCCAGACCACAGTGTTGGTCATCATTGGTCAGACTGTGACCAGCAAGTCCATGTGGCAGAGAATGTCATTGGGTGGGGTCGTGCTGTTGCACCAGAGGGCTAGGTGCCAGGCCAGGTGACCTGGGAGATGTGGATGGTCCGCTGACTCTCACGGTCTTTTCCGTGGACGACCCACCTTCCTCCGGGGACCCTCAGATGCAGGCCTTGATGATGTCTGTGATGCTCCGTCGGACGAATCCTCCTCCTCCTCCTCCTCCTCCTCCTCCCTCCCTGTGGCTGGTGCTGGTCTTCTCCTGGTGTCACAGGGAGGGTGGCCCATGTTGTCCGCACTCCGACGGAGTGAACGGCTCATGTCCGTTTGCACCGCCAGGAGCTCAGCCAGTCTTGCCTCCATCTGTCCTTGGTGTTGTTGTTGACTGGCATGTTGCTCGGCCTGCAGGTTCCTTATCTCGTCGAGGGTCCCCTTCATCTCTGTGAGGCTCGACACTACCTGGCTGATGCCCCTGGTGTCACGCCGGTATTTGTCCAGGATGTGGCGTATGTGTGACATACCGGTTCCCTCAGCTGGCTGGTCAGGCTCCGCCTGCCTCCACTCCCACCACCCCTGCCCACACGAGCCTGGCCTGCCGTTGTGGGCACATCGGGTCTACGGGACCCCTGAGGGATGGCATTATCGGGGTTGTCTGCCTCCTCCTGGGTGCCCGGAGAACCTTGTCCCTCCTGGTTATACTGGCTGTGTTGTTCAGTGCAAGCAGGGCTCCTGGGTGTCTCCTGGGATGTGGCAAGAATGGGGGTGGTGGTTGGCACAGATGTACCTGACGCAGGTGCTGCAGGTGCTTGGGCAATAGAGGGGCCAGGTTGGTCGAGGTCATCCACGGAGCGGTGAGAGTCATCGCTGCCGGTGGGATCATCTTCACGCTGAGCCTGGGACTGTGATTGTCCCCCCCCATTGTTGGGGGGAGGTCGATGACGTTGCCCTGTGTTTGAGAGAGAGACAATGTTAATGCTGTTTAATGCCGCATCCATGTTTCATACATTTTCAAGTTGTCACAGATCCTCCAGGTAGTTGTATGTGCCTAGCATTCCTCTCAATGTCCACTTGGGGATGGGTATGTTGCGGGGGACAGTTTGGTATGTTCTCCTGAGTGTTGACCAGTAGAATTTTGGCTCGGATGCTTATTTGGCGATGGATTGGTCTTGTTGTGTCACATGTCCATTGTGAGAGTGGGTAAATCCGTTGCCTGCCCCGGGGGTGTGTGCTTGTGTGAGGGGGGGTGTGACCGGGCCTGCTGTTGGGTGTAGTGTGTCATTGGGTCTCCCAGGTGATGTGTCTGTCTCCTACTATTCCAACTCCAGAGAGTTCAACAGTAGGGAAAGTGTTGGATAGTGTAGGGGTAAAAATTACTATTCCCACTCCAGACAGTGCAACAGTAGGGAAAGTGTTGGATAGCGTAGGGGTAAAAATTACAATTCCCACTCCAGACAGTGCAACAGTAAGGAAACTGTTGGATAGCGGAGGGGTAAAAATTACTATTCCAACTCCAAAGAGTGCAACAGTAGGGAAAGTGTTGAATAGCGTAGGGGTTAAAATTACTATTCCGCCTCCAGGGAGCGCAACAGTAGAGAAAGTGTTGGATAGCGTAGGGGTAAAAATTACTATTCCCACTCCAGAGAGTGCAACAGTAGGGAAAGTGTTGGATAGCGTAGGGGTAAAAATTATTATTCCAACTCCAGAGAGTGCAACAGTAGGGAAAGTGTTGGATAGTGAAGGGGTAAAAAATACTATTCCCACTCCAGAGAGTGCAACAGTAGGGAAAGTGTTGGATAGCGTAGGGGTAAAAATTATTCCCACTTCAGAGAGTGCAACAGTAGGGAAAGTGTTGGATAGCATTGGGGTAAAAATTACTATTCCCACTCCAGACAGTGCAACAGTAGGGAAAGTGTTGGATAGCGTAGGGGTAAAAATTACTATTCCAACTCCAGACAGTGCAGCAGTAGGGAAAGTGTTGGATAGCGTAGAAGTTAAAAATAACATACTTATAAATAAAAAAATATTTAAAATAATTAGTGATTTAATTATTAAATAACTCTAAATTATTTACAAATACCAATAAATAATTATTAAAAACATAACTGCCAATGAATAATTAATTAACAATAAATTAATAATAAATACCAATAAATAATAATTAATACATATTAATTACCAAATAATAAATATTGAACAATAACATATTTTTCATAACAAAAACATATTAATTATTAAAAAGTTATTACCAATTAAAAAATATTGAACACTGGAATAATTTTTATACAAAAAAATACAAATTATTAAACATGAATTACCAATTAAAAAATATTGAACAATGAAATATGGTTATACCAAAAAATAATAATTAGTAAACATTAATTACCAATTAATAATTACTTATTAATATATTAATTGGGAATATCCATAAATAATATTTAATAATATGGTATTACCAATTAATTATTAACCGACAATACATTATTTTTCATAAGCAAAATATTATTATATAAAATATTTATCAATTAATAATTAATGTCCAATAAATTAATTATCAATCCCCAACAACAAATTTAATAATTACCTAATTAGATTTCAATTACTTCCAACACTATTCCCCTTTATATTATCACAAAACAGATTTCTTTATGGATGGTACCAAACCATTACATTACACAATAGAACTGGAAGTTTTAACCATATACAAATCAAGAATATTGATTTGTACATGGTTAAAACTTCCGGTTTTGTGTTTTGTGATAATATAAAACTCTTTTGAATACATACACCCGTGTCTCTATGATATTCTATGTCTGTATAAGATTAATACATGTGGAAATAATTGTCAAGTGTTTTTATGATACAAACATTTTTGTGCAAGGCAAATCAAGATAGCCTGTTTAGACTAAGTCAAATTAATAAATTCAAATGCTATATATAACAAATCCCTTGTAGGCGCTTTACCTGCTAATGTCTACAGCTGTGTCAGTTTCTTGTAAATCTGCCCCTAGGTTGTGAGAGCAAGCTTAAGTCACCCACCAGCTGAACTGGTCAGACACCATTTGCTACCGTCATGCAATGACTAACTACCCTGTAGTTTAGTTCCTATATCCCTGATAGGCTCTGGGCATTGGAATAACATGCACTATAGATTTGACATAGGACTAAGGTCAGTATATCTCTATCAAGTATATTAAACTTAATTACTTGTGTATGCCAGCTAACTCAGAGGTCACTAGAAGCTTCTCGAATATACAAGAAGGGATTAGTCTCTGACAACCGCATAAACATGACAACTTTGTTTCCTTTTAGAATCGGAACAGTCTCAGAATCGTGGAAACAGTTCCTCTCAGTCAATCGTGCATGCTTCGTTTCTACAGAGTTGCACCGAAATAGAGAGACAGGCGTTTCAATAAAAGGGTTTATTGAACAGTCTTATTTCTCATGCAAGAGATATGAATTGCTACAATCGTAAGACAGACTGCAAAGTACAATATGTACGAGGTTAGCAGTAAGATACAATAATAATGCAATAGAATGGTTTGTAGCTATGACATATATTAATCAAAATACATACATAAATAACATAAGCTAAAATGTGATACTCATCTGATGCTTCTAAATTGTTCTACCCCAGTGTACCTAACCTAAGTGCAGTACGAGGTTTGAAGTAGGTGCCATTTCTAAAGTATAGCTAGCTATATCTTAGCTTAGCCAAGAGTTGCCAAAACTTTCTCTAAGTTCTAGTCAGCTCCATACCTTAGAATGAGAGAGGTTGGAATCTCTTTTCTGGACTCGATAGTCTAACCCCCCGCAAGGGAAGTCAGAGAGCACTGGAGCTGGATTCTCTGCGAGGAGGATGGCAGCGTCAGGTCAGTGCATCAGGCTGGAACTCAATCTCCTTCCGAACTTGCCGTGGCGAACTGCGTAGTCTGGGTTGGACCGAATCCTCCGGGAACCGCAATTTGCCAGGGCAAGTGCTGGTATATTTATACCTTGAAGGTGTCTAGGAATGCCAGTATTGACGTAAAAGTCGGGCAGAGGAACGTCATGAATGAACCCGTGAGGAATAGATGTTCATGCATACTTAATGAGTTCTTGGAGAAATCAATATTCAAGCAGAGGGAAATTCCTAAAGGCTTAAGGGTCTGGTTTTCCAAGAATTTGTTGTGACGTCGATGGACGGATGTAGGTGGTCATGCCAGTATTTGGTTTGTATGGACAATGTCTAAATAAGGGCCGGATTTCTATGTCCAAATAAGGGCAATGTGAATTGTACCGATATAAGGGCATAAATCGGGAAACCTATATACGGAATCTAAATCTGCACAAAACAACCCCAGAGATTACTTGTAACTCGTGAGTGAATTTATCACGCTGAGGTATTCCCCTATGGTTAGCAGTAATTTTACCTTTGCTCTCTTCTGAGACGCCATTATCTAAACAGTGTTAACCACATAGGCTCCACTGACAAATTTCTAGGTATTTTCTACTCCCCAGATGCTACACTATTATTGCTGTTCTGAGCTTATTGCATGGGCACGGAGCCATGGTTGTGGCCTCTTTAATATCACATCGTAAGTGCTACCGCTTCTGGTAGCCACTGAGAGAATACACAGTAAATTTATGTAGGAATTAATTGCCTCGGGTACAAATAACCAAATGGGAAAACATCTAGGACAGAAATAAAACTGGTAGAAGTTCTGATGTGGTTCTAGAAGAGCACTGATGATCACTAAAGCAGTACACATAGTGAAGTGACAGGAAACAGGTGACAACCATGAGTAGAGATTCAGAAACTGTGTAACACGGCTACTAGAGAAATCCACAAAGAAAACATGAATTAAAATATGGACCAAAGGGGCAATCGACTCCCCCAGGTAAAATGGGTCACATTTTAAACTCAGGCTTTTTATATCAATTGCTTGGGACACTTGATTGAATTTCCCAGTAAGTAATTGTTCTCCACCTTAGTATGGGTTTGAAACAGAAAAAAGAAACATTTAAATGCCATCTTCTGTTGCAAAAATGCAGAGTATGTCACTTCTGTGTTTTTAATTCTTTATTTGTAAAGGACAGAAAAAAGCCAAATTGTATGGTGTGAAAGAAACATAGCAAATGAAAGAAATGAATCTAATCTTTGTAGCCCTTTAAATAAATAGGCGAATATTAGATAATACATAAACCACCACTAAAAAGAGACTTCAGTGCAAAAAGAGCAGCAAACATGAAGTACCGATAGACAAGCAAATCGCAGTATTGCTATGATAAACTAAATATAAAAACCCTTCTTAATAAGAATTCACTGACAACCTAATATCAATAAATAGCAGGAATCTTGATACAATCAACACAGAAATGCAGAAACAAATTTCCTGTATTGAGACAACATTTAGCACATTGCAGAAGCCTTCAGCCTTGGACAGTGTGTGATGTGTGTAGTGTTGGTCAATTTAATGGAATATAGTGATGCCAGACTGTATGATGTTATCTTTTGTTGGAATCTGTGATGTGTTATGTGGAGTCACAACTCTTGGTGATATATTGTGAGACCTACTGGCGAGAGATGTAGTGAAGAGTTGTTGCACAAAGTAACATTGTGCTGTGTTGCAGTGAAGTGTGATGCTTGAATGCATCTGTGAGTTTCAGCCTGCTGTATATGTCTGTTATATTCCAGACTCTTGACCTGTCGCTGAGTCAATACTTCCTATCACTGAGTCAATCACATCGATTACGAGTGCCTTATTAAATGTTGACAGCCATCCAAACCACTGTCGGCACTGGTGTCAGAATTTTCAATTTGTCTGTAACATGTAACACGCCAAACCTGCAGAAATTTACTAGGTGCAAAATCGCTGGTAGATACCCGGACATAGATTTTTGTACACTAGGCACCATATCCGCGTAGTATTTCCTAAACCAATGGGGAAACTTGTAAGTACCTTTCTTTATTGCATCCAATAAATTAGGATCCCCAGGTATCGTTATTGCTCAAGTGCGATAAATAACACCTAAATACAGAAGCGCTCATAGTCGAGGCCATGTTTCTGTGCATCTTCCACAGGATGCATATTTAGGTAAATGATGTTACCTCTTTTTGCTTAGTTGGTAACTCTGATATAGGTACTGTTTGGCTAAGTTCTTCCTTGGCCTGCATCTTCTGGTCGTACTACCCTTCTGGCAAATTAAAATGAAGAGCAAATGATACCAGCTCTGTCACACATAATGCACTGTATGCTGATAGATATAGACCTCCGGTACTCCTTGAGAAATCGTGAAATGCACAGTTTGGCCATTTATGGCAGTAAAAGTTCAAAAAGGAAGAGCAGTCTAAATTGATTCTCCCAGATAAATATAACAAAGCCGAATCCGTGCAAGGGAACCTTTTCTCAATAGGCAAGGAACAGTCATCTGAAATGCTTTGGCTGGAACAATGCTCAGTAGCAGAAAGTTATTTGAGAGTGAAGATGAAATTTGGAGACTGCTGTTTTCAGAAGAGAATAACGGTGTAGACATCCCAAGATGCAGAGGACCTTTTAATATGATAGCGAGAGATATGAATCTCTTTTATACATCCTGTGAAAAAATGGGTTATTAATTGTGCAGGATGTAAGGCCTGCACAAATAATCAGTCCACAATTATCGCTTTACTGGGATCCTTGCATACCATTATAGCACTTGACTCTCTCAGCTTAGCAAAGCACAGAGGTCCAGGGTCTAGTCAGGTGAGGTGGTGTGGGCAAGGAATCACCGTATGCTGGCACTCAATGACAACACTCAATAAATGATTGTCCAGTCAATATATTTTCTCTGAAAAAGTTGAAGGACATTTATACACCAACACTGCTAAATATTATACATTAAATTGCAAATATACACACCAGGCAGCGGGCAATACTTTGAGTGAAGTTCTGGAACCCCATTAGACCCTTAATGGGTTATGTCCCCCAAAATCACAATACCTGTCCACTTAAACTTAATAGAACATCACAATATAAGTGGTGTAATTTTAGATAAAGCAGGCCTATTGGTTTTGTCAAGGGGTCATCACATTGTTAGAAATGGGGGTCGCTAGTTGGCAGGTTGTTACTATGTCCAAGTAGGTACCCTTCTTCCTAGTCAGTACAAGTGAGCTTCACTTCTAAACAAAAAGTCACCCCCTTGGTTGCTTGGTACGAGAGGTCAGGCTTATCACAGAGGCAATGTGCAAAGCATTTTCACGTAACATACAGTAATACAGTGATCCAGTGAAAACACTACAAAAAGACACCACGCCAGTTTTAGATAAATAGCCAATATTTATCTGTGTAAAACAAAACCAAAATAAAAAGAATTCAAAATACTCATAAAGCAAAAATAGACTTTAAAATCAGTTCCTTGAAGTCGATAGCTCCGTCCAGGGCTATCACAGCATCGTGAACAAACAAATCCAAAAGTTGTATCTGATCGTGGCATCACGGGACAGCTACAGTGTCGGTAAGACCCACAAAATCTTCCCTCTAGAAATGTAGGGTGTCAGGGACCTTGCAATGAGCTCAAGTGAGCCAGCGTCTGCAGGCATCTGTCCCGGAGGTTGGTGCAGGAGCCGTCAGGCCCTTTAAGTCACATGCTGTGCAGGTCGAACTCCATGTGGCTGAAGGCAGGAGTGCCCTCAAGACGCGAAGCTGGCAGTGACTCAGTGACGGTGTCCAGCAGTGTCGGTAAGAACAGGACTGCAGTGCGAAGTGGGGCGATGCTTATTGTGGTGCTAGCAGGCTCCGGTTGAAGCCGCAGCGGTGTTGTTGCTGAAGCGCTGTCTTCGGGTGACAAACTGGAGTTGATAGCGCCGATGCCTGTAGGCCAAGGCTGCGGTGTGTGACTGGGTGGTGAGTTGTATAACTTATGAGCGGTGCCCCCAAAGCGCGGTGCAGGCAGCAGCGTTGATGCCAGCTTGAGGTGGCAGCATTGGTGAGACCTGGGCTGCGGTAGGAAGCCCTGGTGTTCTCCACGAGCGGTATCCATATGTCACGGTGCGGTGCAGGCAACAGTGTTGTGATGGTTTTGCTGCATCGTCGGGGATACCATGGCGGTGGTAAGAAGTAAGGCGGTGCGGAGTGTGGTGCCCGCATGTCATGGTCAAGGAGCAGCTTGGTGGCAGCAGCGAACAGCATCATCGGTGAGACCAGGGTGGCAGTGCAAAGTGCAGCGGTGCCCTCTGCAGTGCCTTCAGGTGGCAGAGCTGGCAGCTGCATCGTTGAAACGCTGGGTTGCTTTGTCTTCTGTTGTAGCACAAAACACACAGTTCCCTTTGAAAGTAGCAGACAAACTGGATGTCTTTCTCGTTCCTGAGACTTCTTGAACAGGGGGCAAGCTCTACCTCAAGCCCTTGTTGAGATTCAGAAAGAAGATTGCAAAAAGGTCAGTCCATTCCTTTCTCTGCCCAAGACAGAAGAATCTACTGCAGGCCATCCTAGCAGGGCACACAGCAAAGTGGTAATCTCTCCTCACAGCTTCTCCAGCTCTTCTTCTTGGTAGGTTCCTTGATCCAAAACAGTTCTGAAATTCTGGGGTCAGTGCCCCAATATTTATACTACATTCCCCTTTGAAGTTGGTACAAAGTTCCACTGGCATATATAAACCAGTACTGCCTTACTCAGGCTAGGTTCACTCCAGGAGGGGGGGACAGCTTGCTGGAAGGCAGCCACAGTCCATTCAGGTGCAAGTGTAAACTCCTCCCTCTACCCTTAATGCAGACAGGTCTATTCAGTCAGGCTATGAGTCACCCAGAAAAGGCAGAACACACCTCAAACCCCTTGTGTCTTTCCATTGTGAATGCACATCCACTGCTCCTGTCACTCTAAACCCAGACAGGGAATACACAGAATTCAGAGGCACGCAGGATAGTTAGATGAGAAAATACCTATTTTCTAAAAGTGGTATTTTCAAATACCTAATACAAAAATCATCTTTACTAAAAGATGTATTTTTGAATCTTGAGTTCAGGCATACTAAACTCTATTTTTCAATCAGCTCCCACTGGCAAGCTAACAGTGAAAATGAAATGCACAGTATTTCACTATTAGCACAATCATAAAATACACCACTACATGTCCTACCTTTAAATACACTGCACCTGCCAATGGGGCTACCTTGGCCCTACGTTAGGGGTGACTTTGATTTAAGAAAAGGAAAGGGCCTGGCAAGTCGGTGCACTTGCCACATTGACACGGCAGTTACAAACTGCGTACAGACAGTTCAGTGACAGGTCTGAGACATCATCAGCTATCTTGGCTGATGAGGGGTAAAACCCCGAAACCTTTCCTAGTATGCTTGTTTCCCGATGCAGGGAGGACCTGGCTTGGCAGTTCGGGCTGGACTGTTTCCATGAGGCACAGGGTCAAGACTGATTTGCATATGGTCAGGTCTAAACTGGGGTGGCATTGTGAGCAAAAGAATTATGGATTTAACCCAATCTCTTGACTGGGGGTGAAAATGTTGATTTGTTCTTCATTCCGTTCATCAATTGGGTGGCTTTTGCTTCCACACCCAAAGTGCACCGGGTATGCCCAGACATGGGTCCCGGGCTCACTGTGCCACCGGATTCAAGCTATCCTGGCTGATGATGGGTGAAACCCCGAAACCAGTCTTAGGATGCTTGTTTCCGGTCCAGGAAGGACCTGGCTTGGCAGTTCGGGCTGGACTGTTTCCATGAGGCACGGGGTCAAGACTGATTTGCATATGGCCAGGTCTAAACTGGGGTGGCATGGTGAGCAAATGAATGATGAAGTTAACCCTGATCACTTGACTGGGGGTGAATGTTTTGATTTGTTCTGCATTCTGTCCATCAATTGTGTGTCTTTTGCTTTCTCGCCCTAATTGTACCGGGTTTGCCCAGACATGGGTTCCGGGCTCAAGGTGCCACTGGATTCAAGCTATCCTGGCTGATGAGCGGTGAAACCCCGAAACCGGTCCTAGGATGCTTGTTTGTGGCCAGGAAGGACCTGGCTTGACAGTTTGGGCTGGACTGTTCCCATGAGGCACAGGGTCAAGATTGATTTACATATGGCCAGGTCTAAACTGGGGTGGCAGGGAGAGCAAAAGAATGATGGATTTAACCCAGATCACTTGAATGGGGTGAATGTTATCATTTGTTCTGCATTCGGTCCATCAGTTGTGTGTCTTTTGCCTTATCTTAAAAGGCGGATACTGGCGCTAAGCATGCTCGATTCAATTCCGATGCAATTACTGTGAGCGAGACTCAGGTAGAGAGACTCACCCACAGTAAAGAACCAAAAAAACAAATGATTAAAAGCAAAAAATCTGGGTGGGCGAAAAAGGTGAAACCCATTTTGCTACACATCTGCAGTTGAAAGGGCATTTGCTGAGTGCAGCTAAATTGAAAAGAGGAAGCCCACTACATACAGCTAAGAGATAAGCATCAAAATGGAACAAAGAGTTAGCTACTGTTACTTGAGGATAATAAATGCCTCCCGTCCCTTCAAAGGGAACTGTTGATATTGCTTTAAGAGACTCACTTAAAGGTAACAGTGCTTCAAGATTCCTCCATGAGACAAGTGACATTGCACAAAAGGCCTGGGTTGAAACCTGCACCCGTCAGATGGTCATACAGCGGAAGCTGGCCTTCAATTACTGGATGACAGGTAATCCTGTAAACATTATGTAGAAAATCCATTCAAGAGGCTACTAAGCTTGAATAGTCTATCATATATGCAGGTACAGCTGAGTAAGAGAATTCAGAGGGTGAAATGAGTACTTAGAAAGACCAGGCAAGTTCAACAGTGACACAGTTGCAATGTAGCTCAGTCGATCATTAAGAACGGCTGTCGACAAATGATCATTCCTGGGTAAAGGAATCATTTTAACAAGCCACTATGACAGCAACAAACGCACCAATCCCAGCTGTATGTTTTGTTTAGAGGCAACAAATCCACCTTTAGAGATCCCTAGAAATTGATAATTTTTAGTAACATCAAGCTGTCGAACATAAAGCCCCTGTAGTCCCTTTGATTCAATAAGTTCCAAACCATTATTGACTGAGATGCTTCTCCCATCCAGACTGCAGACAAAAGATTCCTTCATCATGTCCAGACAGACACAGCAACCCAAAATGGTGTTTGAAGGAAAAGTCACATATTTTGATAACCGACAAGGAAACCTTTGCATTAACTCAAGGTTTAGACCCCATGGCAAATGAAATGAAGTAACCTGGGAATATTGTCAGGATCAACAATGACAGAAGGCCTATAATCAAACAGGTCTGTCAAAGTGATCTTGACCCATTCAAGGCTCTTGTTCCTCTGGGCTGTTTCTCATGAGTCTCTCATGGTGCACAAGTCTGTGTCAATGACAAATGTGAGAAAACATATCACATTGGAAAGAACACAAGGTGTCTTCTTCAATTTTACCAGGATGCCAAAGCAATGAAGCAAGTTTGCCTTGTTATTCAGCTAATCAATGCTGAAACTTACTGGCCCATTAGCAGGACATCATTGATATAACCTATGAGCCAGGAAAGGCACGCCAAAGGGAAGGCAATAAAATTGATATATTGTACCATACACAAGTAATTTTAGGAGCCAGGAGCAAGAATGCATCTGCTTCCATTTCCACAGGTACTTCCTCATTTGGTTATGACCCTCTAGTTCTACTTAGGGTTGCTGATGCCTCATCATAGGCAGAGGATGAATAATCCATCTCAGTTGAGCAAGTCCCTTTTTCTTGAAAAATTAATTCCTCTATCTCCAGTTGGCCACACAATATATTTTCTGGTCAAAGACACAAAGGCTTCCACTTTGTTGTGGGAAGTGCATCTAGTTAACAAATTCAGAAATATGTTTGAGGAATTTAAGAGCAGGCCGCCTGATGAATTTAAATGTGTTCATTGAGCAATGTCTAATATTTTACTATCCATTAGCATCAATGTGAAACATTGAACGGTGATGGTTTCCTTTGTGTTGTCTGGAAAGCAAACTGCTCTTTGAGTCAATCACCCAGGTGTTGAAATGTGTAATTTGTCTATGAGGGAAGCATAGCATTTTAGCATGCTTAGGCCCCAAACATCCAAGAGGGCCTCTCATAATGAGTCAGGGCATGGACAAATTCTTTTCTGGGATCCCTAACTGTATGCTGGTGGAGAACAGGTTCAGAAAAATTCCAAGGGTAGAAGCAGGGTTTACCTTCTAGTGAGATTCTAAGTATTTGGCTTGCAAGTTAACGCTTGGACCATTTTATAATGATTGCTGGGAGGAGCAGCTGGTTAACTTAACCACATGTTTGATAGGGACATTATCATGGCCTAAGTACTGTAGCTCAGCAGTTTTCAAGACTGGCTTGCCATGGACTTACAAGAAGCTGCTGGAGAATATAAAATAAGGGAGGCTTCATTAGAGCTAGACAGTGGGTCCTTTCAGGGGTGGAAACCATGATTTCGCTCAACACATGTTGACTGAGGGAAGGAAACTAAGGGCCCGATTTACATGTTGGCAAAAAGGGTACTCCTGCGCAATGGCAACAGAGCACCCTTTCTGCCAATATCATGATCGACCCAGCTGATTTAAATGTGGGAGAACCATTGGAGTAACCAAGAAGGAAGCTACACCATTTCCGCCACGGTTACATCCCTCCAACAGCCCAATGAAGAAAGGGCCATCGGAGGTTGACCTGTATGTCTGACAACCTTATTTAGATGGGCAAACTTACAGGTCAGGTTTCACTGCCTGTCACTGCTAGGAAAACTCTGGTGGTGAGGGGCATTGAAAACTGCAAAATGCCCTCCACCCCACCAGGGGACATAACTCCCATTGTAAGGGGGTCATTTTTATTTCTTATTTTAAAAAAACAAAATCCCACTTTGGAATTTTGTTTTGGAAAAAGAAAAATGGACTTTTCCAGAAGGTTCCTTCATATTTGACAGATTTACAATACATTGGACGAAACCACCTTGACTGCTGTCCTCTCAATGGTTGAAATGTGCACCACCCTGACAGATATTTCAAAATGTGGTCGTTGGGACAGCCACCTAGGCAACGTGGTAATTTACTGCAGAATATTAAAGTGGGCCCTAAGTCCTTCACAGCAACACCAATGTGTCTGCCTCGGGGGAAGAGCCTCTATGTTTTTATCCTGTTTATGTAGTAAACCCCTGAGTGTGGTTCTTTGACCTTGTAATGCAGAGGATCTACATACTTGTAATGATGCACTACCTTTCTTGATAATAATTAGCTGGTGGCCATCTCAGACCACTAAAATGACAGCCAGCACATGCTCCTGGCATCCTGCCATGCCTGGGCTCTGACTCCCCAGAACATGAGACAACAATGCCCATTGATCTGCTTCAGATCCGGGTGAAATTTGAAAGATTCCTGAATTTTGCATTATGCGATGTGCCTCAAAACCTTGTATAAAACTTTATACCTCTTTGCATACTTTTTGCCTACAGGGGACTGACTTCAGTAAAATGTGTTCATTTTTAATGAAATTTTCTAAAACAATATGCAATATCGGACAACTCTACAAAAGTCATGATGAAGCCATACACTATTTGGCAAACACGAGAAAGAGCTCCAGCCTATTGTTGGAATCTAAACAATATCCAGAACCTGGTCCCTGAGAGGGTGAGGCATAAAACCCTTTTGAGCAAAATTAGTGAGGAAGGCACAATAGAACAAGAACCGGATGGTATGCAAGACACTCTCTATCTCACAGGCCTGCCTTCACAAGCACCTAACCACTTTGTTGCTTAACATTGCCTCTCTCAATACCCCTTCTTTCATTTGTTGTCATCTGAGACAGGAAAAGGCTCCCATCATTTATTTGTTAAAGATGAGCAGAAACATATTTAAAGAGACCGCTTGATATGAGAAATTGTCAGGACAGAATAAGACAGAAACAAGATGTCACGCACCATGATTGATTGGCCTCTTGTTACACCTGTCAGCCTTAATTTTTGTTGGCCTTAGGGCTCTGCCCCTCACCACTGCTAACCAGCTCTAAAGTATTTGTGCTCTTTCTACTCTACATGGTACAAATGATTTACACCTTATTGACATATTTTATTTATATTTAAGTCCTTTGTAGAGTGGTATACCATATACCCATTGCCTATAAATTAAATGCTACCAGTGGACCTGAAGCATTCATTGTGCCTCCCACTTAAGTAGCCCCTTAAAACATTTCCCAGGTCTGCTATTGCAGACTGAATGCAGTTTTTAACAACCAAGTCAACTTTTTAATGAAACCTTCTAGCCAAGCTTTGATTTTCGTTTCATTGCATATACACCACCCCTAGGGTAGGCGCTAGGTAGCCATAGGGCAGGGTAGATTGTAATTAAAAGGTTGTACATGTAGTTTTATGTTTTACTTATCATGAGAGTGGAAAACTCCTAAATGTGTCCTACCTGTCCCATAGGATAACACTTAGTTGTCTTACATTTAATAGGGGCTAACATTTGATTGAGGGATCACTGACATAATATCGACTACCAAAATATAGACATACAAAAATATCGATGCCAAAATATAGAATGCCAAAATATCGAATCCCTATCTCCAAACAGGTAAGTACAAAAATATGTAATCCAAAATATCGTTGTTAAAAATATAGTTAGTCAAAATATCGAATTTTTTTAAATGTCTTAAAAGTAATGTAAAATGAATGAAATAATACATATGATTAACTGACACATACTTAAATACTTAAATAACATTAAAATTAATAAAATATTAATGTAAGTAAAAAAAAAAATGTATACATATATATTAACGTAATATTAATTAAAAATATTCAATATTTTCTGCGTAGGATAGCGGGCGGGTAAAATTTACTATTACCACTCCAGTAAGTGCAATAGTAGGGAAAGCATTGGATAGCGGGAGGGTCAAAATTACTATTCCCACTCCAGAGAATGCAACAGTAGGGAAAGCGTTGGATAGCGGGAGGGTAAAAATTACTATTCCCACTCCAGAGAGTGCAATAATAGGGAAACCATTGGATATCGTAGGGGTAAAAATTACTATTCCCACTCCAGAGAGTGCAACAGTAGGGAAAGCGTTGGATAGCGGGAGGTTAAAATTTACTATTCCCACTCCAGTGAGTGCAAAAGTAGGGAAAGCGTTGGATAGCGTAGGGGTAAAAATTACTATTCCCACTCCAGTGAGTGCAACAGTAGGGAAAGCATTGGATAGCGTAGGGGTAAAAATTACTATTCCCACTCCAGAGAGTGCAACAGTAGGGAAAGCGTTGGATAGCGGGAGGGTAAAATTTACTATTCCCACTCCAGTGAGTGCAACAGTAGGGAAAGCGTTGGATAGCATAGGGTTAAAAATTACTATTCCCACTCCAAAGAGTGCAACACTAGGGAAAGCATTGGATAGAGTAGGGCTAAAAATGACTAATCCCACTCCAGAGAGTGCAACAGTAGGGAAAGCGTTGGATAGCGGGAGGGTAAAAATTACTATTCCCACTCCAGAGAGTGCAATAATAGGGAAAGCATTGGATAGCGTAGGGGTAAAAATTACTATTCCCACTCCAGAGAGTGCAACAGTAGGGAAAGCGTTGGATAGCGGGAGGGTAAAATTTACTATTTCCACTCCAGTGAGTGCAACAGTAGGGAAAGCGTTGGATAGCGTAGGGTTAAAAATTACTATTCCCACTTCAAAGAGTGCAACAGTAGGGAAAGCATTGGATAGAGTAGGGCTAAACATTACTATTCCCACTCCAGAGAGTGCAACAGTAGGGAAAGCGTTGGATAGCGGGAGGGCAAAATGTAATATTCCCACTCCAGTGATTACAACAGTAGAGAAAACGTCAGATGGCGTAGGGGTAAACATTACTATTCCCACTCCAAAGAGTGCAACAGTAGGGAAACTGTTGGATAGCGTAGGGATAAAAATTACTATTCCCACTCCCGAGAGTGCAACAGTAGGGAAAGCGTTGGATAGCGTAGGGGTAAAAATTATTATTCCCACTCCAGTGAGTGCAATAGTAGGGAATTCGTTGGATAGCGTAGGGGTAAAAATTACTATTCCCACTCCAGTGAGTGCAATAGTAGGGAAAATAATAAATTAATATTTTATTAAAAATAAATGATTTATTAATACCAAAAAAAGTATTACAATTAATCACCAATCACACAATATTTAATAATTAGTTAATTATAAATACCAATACATTTTTGATTAATTAATTACCTATTAATAATTAATTAACAACCAATTATTTTTCTATAACAAACATTAATAAATGCAAATAATACCAAATAATAATTAATTAATAATATATTAATTATCAATCTACACAAATTATTTAAATAATTAATTTTTTAGAATTATAATACTTCCCACCATATTCCCCTATAAACCCACTACCCGCTACAAATATTAAATGAATACAATTAACATAATTATCAATTAAACAATTATTACAAATTAATTACCAATTAATACAAATTATTTACCAATTAATAATTAATCAACAACCAATTAATTTTCAATACTAATTAACAATTAACTAATAACAATTAAATTACTTCCCACCCTATTCCCCTATAAACCCACAACCCGCTACAGAAGTAAAACGCAAAATTAAATTAAAAATAATTAATAATTCCTATAAATTATTATTTAATGTACTATAAATAAATTACTTCCCACCCTACTCCCCTATAAACCCACAACCCGCTACGGAATTATATTACACAAAAATGAAATAACATAAAATTCATTACTTTAAAAACATTCTAACATACATTCCAATATTAATACATACTTTTAACACATATACTAACACTTAAAACACTATAAAAAAATTCGATATTTTTAACTACTATATTATGACTGTCGATATTACTTACTTCTATATTATTTAAATCGATATTTCTTACCTGATTTTCGATATTCTTCACCACTATATTTGGGCAATTCGATATTCTGTCCATTCTATATTAAAAACTCTATATTCTGTCCAGTCGATATTTTTTTTTCGATATTATGTCTATTTACCTTGATGGAGAACAGGTAGACAATTCATGTTTGGTATCTTAGAAATTGTAATTAAAAATCCTACTTAGGTGCCGATTCCGATCAGGTAAAAAAAATTCCCGTACGACTCGTATCCGTATATTTTTACGTATGAATCGTACAAGTCCCGTCCCACCGGTGAAGTACGATTCGTACGTGAAAAATACATACGAATTGCATCGGGAAAAGGTCTACAAGACGTACCCGGACAGTTTTACGTACAAATCGTAAAACTGAAGTCCGAGCACACAAGTACGATCCGTACCGCCCTACCGAATACACAAGCACATGTAAAACATCCCGTACGGAGCGAAATCTGTACCACTCGTATCCCGGGTAAACTTGTGCCCGGGATACAAGTCATACAGCCCCCCACTCACCCCGAGTATGTCCGCACGACCCCCCGTATGTCAGCACCGTACCCCCGTATGTCAGCACTGTACCCCCCATGTACACACCGTACCCCTGAACCGTCCCCCAGCATCGCGTATATACGGACTTTACAACAACATTGCGTATGCGAGCACGGTACAACAACATCGCGTATGGAAGCACCTTACATACGCGAAAACGACTCGTACTGAACCAGGACACTGTAAAACAGCACAAGGAGGGTAAATTCGACTCGCACAACACCACAAAACACGTCTACAGTACCAAAAACATCAAAATGACTGACCTGGCACATCCAAACAGGTAAACAGAGGCCCAAACTCACAACCACCTCTTATAACACACCCCCCAAAATTTCAAACTCAGGCCCACTCACAAATGAACCAATAAAAAGGGCCCACACACACAAACCATGAGCCTTTGCAACAGACTCACTGCAGCTGCAGAGCACACCCCAACAACTGCACCCATACACCTTAACATATACACCTTCACACACACTCCTTCACACAAACCCCCTCTCCACATTCCCACACACACCTTCACATTCACACCCACACACCCACAACCATCCACACCCTCACCTCACACCATGCCCACAGACAAGAATCCAAAGTTCACAAGGGAGGAGCTAGACATCCTTGTCAACGAAGTCATCAGAGTTGAGCCACAGCTGTTTGGAACATTGGTCAGACAGACCAGCATAGCCGAAAAATCACGCCTGTGGCAGAGGATCGTTGATAGGGTGAATGCTGTTGCACCCATCAGAAGGACCAGGAATGAATGCCAAGCCAGGTGGTACGATCTGCGGAGGGCAGTCAAGCGCAAAATGAACGAGGACTACACCCAGAGCAACATCACTGGAGGTGGGCTTCCCCGCAGACCGGTACATTACCATCCCTGGGAGGAGAAGGTGATGGCCCTGCTTCCGCCGGTGGGAGTACACGGAGTCGAAGGAGTTGCAGAGCCTGGTGAGTACACTAACAACTTACGTAACATGGAGGTAATGGCATCCACACCCCAACTACACAAAATGCACGCAACTACCCCCAAGCCCTCACCGGACACCACCACACTAAAAAACAACGCTCATACCACTAACATGTGTATGCCCCATCCACAAAGCAAGGACATGCCATGTCCCAGGCTACACGGAGCACAAACCCAAGACTGGATGTCCGGGATGCTGGGAGGGTGGGGCTCACAAAACACATTGTTCAATTCTGAATCAGACACCATTGCCCTCAGCCCATATGGCCCAGGTACATACCCATGCACCATGATCAATGCACAGGGACTGCCAAAGTACTGACAAGGTAGCTGACACTTGGCCCTGCTGTAGCCAGCACAAGGCCCTCCTGTGACCACTGTAAACTCAAACACCAACACCACAAGCTCAGATATCTAGGACAGGAACTCACACTCACGGTCTTGCCAGCATGCACCACGAGGGGACAGATACATCACCTGGGAGACCCACAGCTAAATCACACTACACCCACCAGCAGGCCCTGTCACACACACCCCTTACACAAGCACACACCCGCGGGACAGCCAATGGATTTACCCACTCTCACAATGGACATGTGACACAACAAGATCAATCCATAGCCAAAGAAGCATCCAAGCAAGCAAAAAATCTACATGTCAAACACTCAGGAGAACATATCAATCTGTCCCCCGCAACATACCCATCCACAAGTGAACAGTGAGGGGAATGCTAGGCAAATACAACTACCTGGAGGAACTGTGCCAACTTGAATATGTATGAAACATGGATGTCGCATTAAACAGCATTAACATTGTCTTTCTCTCAAACACAGGGCAACGTCATGGATCTCCCCCCAACAATGGGGGGGAAGAATCACAGTCCCAGGCTCGGAAGGAACCTGATCCCACCGGCAGCGACGCCTCTTAACACTCCGAGGATGACCCCAACCCACCTGGACCCTCTGGTGTCCAAGCCCCTGCAGCACCTGCCTCAGGTACATCTGTGCCAACCACCACCCCCATTCCTGCCACATCCCAGGAGACACCCAGGAGCCCTGCCCGCAGTGAACAACTGAGTCAGTCTAACCTGGAGGGACAAGGTTCGCCGGGCACCCAGGAGGAGGCAGACAACCCCGCAACTGCCATCCCTCAGGGGTCCCGTAGACCCGATGTGCCCACAACGGCAGGCCAGGCTCGTGTGGGCAGGGGTGGTGGGAGTGGAGGCAGGCGGAGGCGAGAACCTGACCAGCCAGCTTAAGGGACCGGTATTTCACACATACGCAACATCATGGACGCATACCGGCGTGACATAAGGGCCATCAGCCAGGTAGTGGAGATCCTCACAGAGATTAAGAACCAGCAGGCCGAGCAACACGCCAATCAAAAACAACACCAAGGGCGGATGGAGGCAAGACTGGCTGAGCTCCTGGCTGTGCAAACGGACATAAGCTGTTCATTCCGTCGGAACGCCGACAACATGGCCAACCCTCCCTGTGCCACCAGGCGAAGACCAACACCAGCCACAGGGAGGGAGGAGGAGGAGGATTTGTCTGACGGAGCGTCCCAAACATCGTCAAGGCCTGCATCTGAGGGTCCCGCGAGGAAGGTGGGTCATCCACAGAAAAGACCGTGAGAGGCAGCGGACCATCCACATCTCCCAGGTCACCTGGCCTGGCACCTGGCCTTCATGCGCAACAGCAGCACCTCATCCACTGGCATTCTCTGCCACATGGACTTGCTGGTCACAGTCTGACCAATGATGACAAACTCTGTGTTCTGGACTCTGATGACTTCAAATGCAAAGGATCCCATCTCCCCCTGTGAACTTTAGATTCTAGCCACACTGTATAGCACCTATTTTCACCCACAATAGACGCCCCCCACAGAGAATAAAACAAACTTTCTTTAATTAGATGTTGTAGTCATTTTGCATGAGTCCACAACATATGTGTGGGGAAATGTCAAACTATGCCTGAGTGTTGAACGAACTCCAGCCATCCATACCCTGGGATCTGAGTCCGGTACAGGACACACATGGGTCACAATGTATCATTCAATACAGACATGGAGCACAATACTCACCTGTGATGGCCTCAAGCTGCTGAGGGGGGGCTTGCAATACTGTGCGGACAGACAAATTTGGAAGAGCATCATTAAGGTGTAGAGGTCATGGCTCATATGGAGGTGCCCGGGGAGGGAGTCCCAGGTATGTGTAGCCAGGTGGGAGAACTATGTCCTGCATGCTGGAGTTCGGTGGATGTGAAGAATGTTGGCCAGGGCAAGGTTGGATGCACGGAGTTGGCCCAACGGGGGTCTTGGATGACAGACGTCCAAGGTTGGTTTGGGATCTGGGGTTGTGGACTGCCTCCTGAGTGTGGGTGAGGAGTGTGAAGGTCATCCTGCAGCAGACAGTGAACGATTGCAGCTATCTCAGGTGGATGGTGATGTGGCTGGGGCGCGGGATGTTGAAGTTGAGGTGTGCAGATGCACCCTGGATGTGGACAAGTTTTCCGGGAGTTTGGCTGTACTTGCTCTGTAGAGGGCAGGGTTGTATTTGACACGGCTGGTGTTGTGGACCTGGGGGACGGTCTGTCTTGCCTTGGAGTGGATCTACCTGTGGTTCATGTGCATCATGCGGAGGATGTTACAGCATGAGGTACAGATGCTGGTGAGTTGCATGGCAATTGTGAGCGACGAGTCCATGATGCACACCATCTTGTGGGCGTGGCCACTGGGTGCTGGTGCAGTGCCCTGGCGGGTAGGACTCAAGGAGTTGACCCAGCTGTAACGGGGCAATCCTCAGATGATTACCTCAGTCCTGTGCAAGTTCAGCCTCAGGTGGCTGATGTTCAGCCATTAATCAACGGACCTCATTCCTTCTTGAAGGTTGGAACTGGCAATGGCTGTGTCTTTGGTGAGGGTGAGGAGCAGCTAGCTGTCAATGGCATACGAGATGATGATGAGGTTGTGTGCACATGTAATGATGGAGAGGGGGGTCATGGACACGTTGAAGATTGACACGCTGAGAGATGAGCCCTGGGCCATGTGCCAGATGACGCCACTGTACTACATGCTGAAGGCGTGAGTCCCACTCCCATGGCCTTGCTGGTGAGCCACTTGGTGATTTCATCCTGGTCCATCCCCTGAATACCAGTGTTGGTGCTGTGTGAGCTGACAGTGTGTGAGCACATCGTGCATAATGCTGTGGAGAGGTCAAGGGGGGGTGGCCTCACCATTGTTGAGCAGGGCAAAGTTGTCGGTGTTGTTGGCAATGATGACGGTTGCAGTAGGGTGATTACTGTGGAAGACGGTCTTGTGCAGGTTGCCTGGAGCTCTTTGCGTGGAGGAAGTTCGTCAGTTGCTTGTTGACTGTCTTCCTGATGACATTTGCTGGCTAGGGAAGCACGTTGAGGTTCCTTGAGAGCCAGTGTTCCTGCCGTCCCTTATCTAAGAAGGGCCTGGGTCACTGCATGCCTCTATCTACCATGGAATGTGGCTAACTCCAAAGATACATACATGACGTGCTGGATGCGGGCTTCAAGGATGGGGAATGATGTGGTTGAGATGTTGTGTGGGAAGGCGCATGATGGAGATCCCCAGGGGATGTTGCACATGAGCCCGGTGTTGTATCTGCTGATGATGGAAGTCCAAAACCTGAGGGTGGTTTGTCCCGCGTATAATCGTGCGTTCTGCCTCTGTGTGCCAAGGCTTGCGTGTATGTTCATGAGCTTGCAGTGGTAGAAAGTTGCAAGGGATTGGCTCAGCCTTGCAAGGATGGGGTGTCTTTTGGATGGAGAGCTGATGTCAGTGCACTCACGATGCTGATGAGCTCCTTGATGTTGCGCTGTGTTTTTTCCTCGTCCCCATCTGAAGGATCTCCAATTGTCCTTGCTGATTATATGGTGATGGCTGTGTGTGCCGTTTTTCAGGGTTGTAAGGCCACTTATGGTTATTTGTGTTGCAAGCTGTGCACAAGAGTCCTGCTAGACGTGTATGAGTCCAGTACGTCTGCCTTGTCCCAGGTGGCTTAATTGGTGATGTGCGTCACAGGAAAGTCCATCAACGTGGCTAGATTGTTGGATCAGTTGCTGATCCAGAATGTGAGGTTGCAGGGTGTGGCGGTGGTGTTGGCTCCAGTGTCCCACACAGCATGTCTGTGTTGACTTACATCAAGCATCTTTGGGGGATTAGTAGCGGGGTGTGTGGCAGTGTGTTGCCCGTCGGAGACGTGGATGCTAATGTGGATGGACCAATGATGGATGCTGGTGTTGGTCTCATCCAGCCAGAAGTTCCTGGCCCACAGCCACATGTATCCTGTGGATGTGAGGGCATGCGTGACGATGGACGTTTTGATGGCTTAGCGGAATTGTGGATGTAGGGCTGGAGATCTGTAGATGAGTGTTACTCTGATGGTTTGCAGGGGGTTTGTGCCAAACCGGATTTGTGACCCTGAGTGCGTACTTGGGAATAGATATCAATTCATCCTCCGGGATTGTTAGTGCCGTCCCTGCGGGTGCTCTTGTATCCATCTGAGATGGCAATGAAGAAGCTGTGTGCTGAGGATGCTTTCATCCAGGTCACTGTCATGATGGTGATGTGTGGGCCTGTTGTTTTGAGGAGGTAACAGAGTCCAATGGCGTGCTGTTGGACGGAGCCGGTGTGGAGTAGGAGGGACATGACCTGGTTGGTGTGACAGGGCCTGGAAGGCGGGACAGCGCTGTGTAGGCAGTTGGAGTTGTACACTCACCATGCGAAGGTGCGGTGTGTGCGCTTAGGGTATGCCTGAGAGCAGGCGGTTGATTTTCGCTTGGACATTGCTTGGAGGGTGGCTGCAACATGAGACTGTTGTGTGATGTGGGTCATGCAAGGACATGAGGGTGATGCAATGTGCACATTGCATGCGCTGACGGTCCTGCCTTTGGGACCGCCTGGCCACAACAGTGGCACAGACAAGCTGATGACAACCTAATGAATGGGTGGAGGGAGGAAGGGAGGAGCATCTTGGAGGCGTGTGGGTTGCAGAATCAGGGAACTTGGTGGGCTCTTGCCGCAGGGCCCGCAGCAGCAGGCGGCATGTACTGGAAACTAGGCTAAATGTAGCACACAAAGACAAGGAGGTCAGAAAGGACAACTGCAACAGGTGCATGTAAAGGAAGGAGTGTCAGGTTACTCATGGCTCACCCAGAGAAAATGGATGAACAATCACCAAAGATGACTGACACAGGATCAGGAAACAGAACGCCGAGCTGCGCACAGGAGACACACCCTCAGCAGGCGTTGATGGCCTGTTGGTGGAAGCAACCTGACCAAATACATAAACAACCATGGACTTCATGCACAATAGAGATTATTAGCCATGAAGAACTGCATGCATGTTGCCGAACTACACATACACACATATGCACAATCTATGACAACTATGCCAGAGATGACGCATGCAAAGTGGCAAGAGTCCTGCATTGACAGAGATGAGGCAATCAGAGGGTGAGGAACACCTTTATTACTCAAGCTCACACTGAGGAAAATGCATCAATACGAACAGACTCACAGGTAATTTGACTGAACATGTGGGACCTACGCTGGACACACCCTTCACAACACGGATGTAGTAAATCCAAATTAACTGGCACACAAGTTAAGGGGATGAGCCAAACACCTCCCGCTGCACACGGAGAGGCTGCAATTCCCCATTGAGCCCGTCATGGGGATGTCCCACACTATGTCCACCCGTAGCATCCCGTATGTGTCAGAGGGAAGTTTTACACACATTGATGCCTTCATCAGAATCCAAAAACCATTACAGATGACTGTCACGAAGGGTGACTGTCAATTCATGGGAGTCATGCTACATGTTATGTGCCCCATGGTGAGTCAACATGTATGCATGGTAACACAACATGCACAGAAACAGTCCCGACCAATTACAAACACGTACCACCCCCAAAATGCCTTGCTGCAATCCTTACCCAAAATGAAAATTCCCCATGTCCGTGCATGGAACGCTGATTCAGCAGACGTTGCAATACTCATGACGAATAGCAGGAGGACAACGATGACACGAGCAGACAACATGCGCAAGAACCTGGGAATGACAGACACACAAGAAGGCAGCTAACAGATTTATCTCCACATACATGGTCATTTACTGAACAGGAACAATGTTGGCCCCATGCCAATTTAAAATAAAGTGTCCCTGTTAAAATGTGCAGAATTACATCATCACTCGAGTGACACATCAGAACACACATCTAAGTCACTTGGCATGCAGTCAGCTGGACCCACACATTGCAACACATGCCACCCAAGGCTACAAGCATGCACACTCAGACCCAGTGACTCACCATTATGAGAAAAAGTTGCGTATGAGCCGACTCCGGATATCCTCCTCCTCCTCCTCCTCACTTGCCTCGTGGCCAAGCCCTTCATCCTCCACGGGTGGATGTTCCTGCTCATCCTGATCCAGGATGAGTGGCACTGCCTTCTCCACTGCCATGTTGTGCAGCATGCAGGACATGAGGAAGATTTTGCAGACCTTCGCCGGTGCATATGGGAGGGACCCGCCTGTCTTGTGAAGGCACCGGAATCGGCTCTTCAGGAGGCCAAACGTCCTCTCAATCACTCGCTTGGTCTGCCCATGTGCATTGTTGTACCGGTGTTCTGCAGCTGATCTTGGGTTGCGGAGAGGCGTCATCAGCCATGTCATGTTGGGATAGCCAGAGTCCCCTACATGGAAACATCATGTAAATAAGTGGGTCAGGAGATGCCGTAAGAGACAGAGATACCGCAACACACAAGACAAACAGAGTATACCCACCAACAAGACATGCCTATTCGTTGTGCAGCTGCAGCATCATTTGTGGCACCCTGCTACGTCTCATGATGTAGACCCTGGAAAACGTGCACAGACATGGGAAATCAGCATGTTAGGAAGACACACCACAAGGGTATTGATAGAGTGGTAATGTTTACGGTTGCGATAGGCTACCTCCTATGGCTGTGGTGGTACCAAAGCCACATGTGTCCCATCAATGGACCCATTGACATGGGGCATCCCTCACAGGGCATAGAAATCACCCTTGACACCTGTCAACTCCGCAGGAGTCGGAAAATGGATGAATTCATCAAGGTGCTCCAGCATGGCTGCCAAAACATCACGCAGGACACGGCTGAACATTGTCTGGGACATGCCACCAACATCAGCTATGGTGAATTGAAATGTACCTGTGGCAAAAAAATGTAGGGCTGCCATCATCTTCATCTTGGGGGTCAGCGCAGTGGGATACCTGTGTCGCGGTTGGAGGTGTGGTGCCACCTTGACGGTCACGTCCTCAATCAACTGTTGAGTGAATCTGTAATGTCGGATGCAGGCACGTTCCCTCATGGCACCCAAGTCTGGCATTGGTCGGGGACAGGCGGTGCCCTGCAGGAAATTGTGATGAATGACGAAGATTGAGAGCATAACAACATCAATATCAATGAACTGAGCACATGCTCAACTGCTAATACACATCTGCTAAATACAGAGTCTGGTGTGTGCAATACATCCAGGACACGTATGCTAGCTTGGTGATACTCCTACGAAAAGCCACCTACACCCGTTGATTGGCAAGTCTACATGACATGCACTGAAACGAGCTGGAGGCCAGTCTGAGTGAACAGCCAGAGACATCACAGGAGTGACATACATCCACATAGCTGCATTTAAAGGATGTCATCTCATACAGACAGCTGACGGTAAGCTAGATGTACAGGTCACATGGAATGTCAAATGTACAGATCACACACATTGCGTGAAGGGGTACACTTGAAAACAGAAAACACAGACATTGAGACAACGCAGCTATGTCCTGATGTGAAAATATCATGTCCGATGCAAACAGACCCTGCTTACGTGGGAATCCACATGTGGCATGGTGTGCGTAGATGTGTGCCATGCCCATCTCCACACAGACACATGTTGGATGCAGCAACAGCAGATGTAGTTGACGGAACAGTAACAGCAAGCTCATGGGAACACATGACACACACATGACATAGTCACATCGGGGCACGCTGATTGTGAAATGTCAGTTGTTAGTGTCCCTGTCCCTGGCATCAGGGGACAGTTGCGGTTGGTGGTGACTGTGCCATACCAGTGATGCTGTGCTTGACACGTTTGTACTACAGGCACATATGTGCAAAGTGTGAAGGGGAAGTGTGCCACGTATTGACCCATCACACATGACATGTGTACACAGGTCATCACACATCAATAGTGCAACTACATGAGGAGACATGTGAAAGATCACTGCCTGACACACCTAGGCCCTTCACATGAAAGTCTGTAATGACAATGACTTGATGTGCAGCCTTGTGCGAGTCGTAGACATCCATACCTTTCATTTGTGCCTCCTATCACCAGTGTAAGCATGTGAAACGAACCATACACACACTCTGAGAGCGTGGGTACGGTCCATATCACTATTGTAGTACTGCCGTAGGAGTACGCGTGGTACGGACCGTACACACGCTCTCAGAGCGTATGTATGGTCCGTATCACTATAATAGTGGTGCTGTAGGAGTACATGTGGTACGGACCGTACACATGTTGTGTGTACGGTCCGTATCACTATAGGAGTGGTGCCGTAGGAGTACGCGTGGTACGGTTCGTACACACGTCGAGTGTATGGTCCGTATCACTATAGTAGTGGTGCCGTAGGAGTACGCGTGGTACGGACCGTACACACGTCGTATGTACGGTCCGTATCACTATAGGAGTGGTGCCGTAGGAGTACGTGGTGCGGACCGTACACACACTCTCAGAGCGTATGCACGGTTCGTATCACTATTGTAGTGCTGCCGTAGGAGTACGCGTGGTACGGACCGTACACACGCCCTCAGAGCGTATGTACAGTCCGTATCACTATTCTAGTGCTGCCGTAGGAGTACGCGTTGTACAGACCGTACACACATCGAGTGTACGGTCCGTATCACTATAGTAGTGGTGCCGTAGGAGTACGCGTGGTACAGACCGTACACACACACGTACTCCTACGGCACCACTACTATAGTGATACGGACCATACACACGCTCTCAGAGCGTGTGTACGGTCCGTATCACTATTGTAGTGGTGCCGTACGTGTACGGGTACGTGCGAAACGCACCGTACATGTTTTTTGGAATCAATAATTACATAGGGGACAAGTATTATGCCCAAAATGCATGCTGGTTGTCATGGATACAGAGATTTCAGTTGCAATGTGGCCATCATGTGGGCTTGAAAAGTCAGTTGGCCCAAAAATTACAATGTTGCAAAGTGGTGTTTGCCTTACTATGATGCTCAAAATTTGAACCATGCAAATTCGTGTCATTGGTGTATGTTTAAAGGAATTGAAGGAAACGTAGGATGCAAATAAGTCTGACCAATCACTCTGTACTCCTGTAAATGAAAGCCCCCAGCAAGACAGATATAAGTCAGCCAGAACTCATGAGAGGGCACTTGCCTGCACAACTTTCCTGTCGACCACACTGCTGCTGTCTGTGCTTCCTCTGGAACCATGTCGCGGACTGTGGAGAGGGCCCAGCCATTCACCTTGGAGGAGAATGAGGCCCTGCTGAATGTCCTCCTCCCACAGTACCCCAGCCTGTATGGGAGACCAGGGGAGCAGGTGAGTGCTGACCCCACTACCTTTGACTGTGCACCTGTTTCGTGGCTGTCACTTCTGGCATTGTGTCCAGGTGTGACAGACATGCAATGAGGTTTAGAGTGGGTCCCGGGGGGGGGGGGGGTCTTATGTCTGTCATGCAGAGCATGAAGTAATTCCTGTGTGCACTCCTCACTTGCATTGTGCTTACTGTGACATTCACTGCATAGTGCATGACACATTGCCTGGCAAATCCTGGGTGGCATTTTTTGGCTATTGTCCTGAGGTGATTCAGTGGTCCCCCCGGTGTGACAGGTAACTGTACCCACAGATGTGTATGAGTTGAGGGGAGCTGTGGTGAGAGTGTCCAAGTGATGCGTACACCCTCCTGGACATTGATATGTGTGAAGGTTCCTTGTC
Organism: Triturus cristatus; assembly: GCF_964204655.1. Classification (NCBI taxonomy): domain Eukaryota; kingdom Metazoa; phylum Chordata; class Amphibia; order Caudata; family Salamandridae; genus Triturus; species Triturus cristatus. The sequence goes on from NC_140593.1 coordinate 203,830,134, forward strand.
ATGTGAGTGAGTGTCTATGTGAAGTGTTGCAGCACAGCTGCATGGAGGAGGCAACAGCTCTACCCATCTGATGTGAGGAGTAAGCCGTGCTGTGTGTCTGACTTGCTGGGCTAGCCCGACACCTGTGACACCCCACAGGCAAGTGGCACATGTGCAGAGTGAGGTATGTATCCGCTGTAGCCAATGGCAGGTGATTGATCTGTGCCTGTGTGTGTCTGTGTACTCTGCTAAGGTTGCGTCAGTGGGCTGGGACATGTAACTGCTTTGAGGTGCTGTCCATCAGCCTGGTGTTGCATGTGATGCACAGTGTGTGCCATGATCCGGGAGTGTGTCGCACCACTCCTGCCACCTGTGTAGTTTCAATGCCATGTAGTGCATTGGGGCTTCCACAGAGGCCAATGTCGATATGAGTAAGATGGGATTCCTTGGCAGCATCCTATGCCCTGTTCAACATATCATCGATGTTCAAATGTGTGTCTCTGTGACATGGAGAAGGTGTAGTGATGTTGTCTCACTTTGTCATCCTCACAGGTAACTGCCTACGAGAAGGGGGATCTGGAAGCGGATCGTCAGGGCCGTGAGAGTGGCAGGGGGTCACAGTCGGCGCCTAGCCCAAATCAGAAAACGGTGGCAGGACATCCGGTGCTGGACCCGGCGGATCGCCCGGGTCCAGCTGGGGCTCTCACCTCCACGCCCCCACGGTGGGCGCCGACGCCTGACCACCCACATGATGCGTGTCCTGGCGGTGGTGTTCCCTGACCTGGATAGGCAGTTACAGGAGGGACAGCAGCAAGGAGGGGGTAGGTACATGTCTGTTTGTTGTGTTGTGTGTCCCCAGCTTTTGGAAGTGCTCTGTAGCCTGGATACACTGACAGGGTTTGTATGTGTAGTGCATATTCTGTTCCCCAAAGTCAACCGGTGCTCTTATTCGTCCCTTCCCCTGCTTGACATGTGTCCCCTGGTCTGTGTGTAATCACAGTTGCACATGGTCATCTAGCCTGCCAGTTGATCCAAGTGCACGTTGCTTTCAACATCATGTGGGAGGGTGGTCTGTGACATGTGTTGTTACCTTGCCTGTGCCCTGTCCTGTTCACTCTGTTGGGGGTCCATATTTGTTGGCACTGATGATGAGTCTCAACATGGGAGTGTGAGGTTTCAAATGAACACCCTTGCGGCATGCATGACCAATGTTGTGGCCTCAGACATGATGTGCATGAGTGGGAGATATGCATAGTGCCAGGACGGTTGCTCATATTACAGTCAGATCATTCCAGGAACAAGGAGCAGTGTGCCCACTACAGTCCCCTGAGACACCCTTGCCTCGTAATCATGTGTGTCATCCAACACTGTGTCCATTCTCAGTGTGTTCAGCATATGTTTGCCTCTGTGGCATTGTTCCCTGGCCTCATTTGTATTTATCCAAAGTGTGCTACATGTGTCCACTGGACAGGGAGACCCCATTTGGCTTGTGCATACTCACACAGAGCAGTGCCTGTGTGTCTATTCACAACTATCTGTCGATGGTTGTTTGTCACGAATATGTGTTGGCAGCCTCACAAGGTGATGTGGAGTACATTTGGGAAGTCTTGCTACACATTTTAGTAAAGCCTGATTAAGAGGTGTCACTTCTTGATCTGTCTCAATCACAATGTCTCAGGTATGGGGGATTTGTGCGGGCAAGGTTTTGGCTGGACAGAGACTCAACGTGCAGTGTCCCAGTGATGTTGTGCAGGGTTTAATGTTTGTGCTTTGCAGCATGTGTCAATTGTTTAGATACATGATTCCTGCTCATTCATGTTTTGCACCAGTGTGTGGTCAAGATGCTACGTAGTTTGGTCTTTGTGTGCTAACATCTGTGTGGACATTCAGGCTTGCCATGGGGGTGTCTCCTCAGTGCAGGTATGCCTTTTTACAACACAATACCAGGCCCAGTAGCTCATGCATTGTCCTGGGTTTGGACATGTGTGCCACTCCACATGACAGGCAGTGGGTCAGATGTGTTGGTAACTGTGTCATCAGGTAACGGATGGCCATGTGACAACTGCCATAATTCAAGTTGTTAGTCACAAGGTATTGTACCTTGGTACTCACAACACTTGTCAACAGGTCTTCATATTTTCTATGCTTTAGTTTGATGTTTTGTTGTTGAGAACAATAATGTGCCTGCATGACAGATGTCTCCGAAGGAAGTGCACACCAAACCACCTTTACACTTTCAGGGAACACACTAGCACAATTTTAAATAAGGCACTGTTCTAATGAGACTGTTTTTCTGATTATACATATACATGTTCCCCCAGTGTTGTTGAAATTGGGTAGGTCCTTGGTTGTTGGTGATACCAACCTACGAGTGTCAAGTCATCAAGCCATCCATGGGCCCATGTATATGTACTTTCTGCAACTACATTTCTTTCTAACAGTGGCTTCTTTAAAGAAGGCTGTCAGCTTCTTCAATGACTGGGTAAATGCAGTTTCGTGTGCACCTCCTTGGGAGCCATCTGTTATGAAGGCACATGTGTGTTCTGTTCACAAAATGGCACATTCCGACATTCTGACCATGTCGATTGTGTCAAGTATTGTGATTCCCAAGGGACACACTTTTTTTTGTTTTGTGTTCCAAAGTACTTACAGGTCTCTGAGTGTGGGGACACCTTTGGTATTGAGGTGTGTTGCTTTGCCTTGGGGGCACCACTACTGTTTCTTTCAGGGTAAACAAGAGGTGACATGACGTCATTGTATTGCTGTGCTCACCTGTTCCCAGACACTAGCTCCTCAGTGTTTTCTCATTCAAGTTTTGGGCTGGTGTGTCCTATTGTTCCTTGTGTCCAAGTGGCATGGTGGGTCTACCAACTGGGGAGTACAGGGCTTACATATGTGCGGAGTAATCTAGCTGTTACTCATGATGCATTGCCTGATATGCACTGTGACCTTTTGTTTTTGTACTCATGTGTCAGATGTATACAGGTGACTGATATTTTTCTGTATCTTCACCTTGCCCACAGCATCATCATTGGAAACCGAGGGAGACACCGGCACGGACCTGGATGAGGGACCCAGCACCAGTGCCACCAGTGCTGGCGAGTCTGCGGGAGCCAGTGGCACGGAGGGCGAGGGCAGTCAGTCAGAGGACCTGTCTGGTGGCGAATCCAACTATGACTCAGACGGGTCCGAGGCTGACCTCATCGAGGGGGCGGAGGCTGCTACAACACCTGGCAGCAGCCCAACATCTGTCCCCGCCTCCTCCATTCCCATCACTGCCCTCCCAGTTGCTCCGGTCCCTTCTGTCCGTGCAGGGCACCACCATGTCTCCTTCGGGACAGGCACCGCACCCCCTACCCCTATCACCCCTGCTGCCCTCATTGCAGAGTCTGTGGACATACTGCGGCAGTTGCAGGTTGGGCTAGGCATCGGTGCGGACTGTCCTCCATGGCCACACCACACTGCTAACACAGATGGTGTCGTTCATGGAGGGCATGTCAGCATCGATGTCTGAACAACGCAGGTTTCTGCGGTCCATGGACTCTTCACTGACTGCAGCAGTGAGTCTCCTGCAGCGCTTCGTCCCCCCCTACCCCAGCCCCATCCACACTTCCTTCTCCCATACCTGTCCCATGCACACCCAGACATTCCCATGCACGCACCCCACCAGACACAGGCAGCACAAAACCAAGTAAGGGCAAGCGCACACCTCCTGTCACGTACACTCAGGGGGATGTAGGCACACCCACTGGGTCTGGGGCAAAAAGACATGCACGCAGCCACAGTCTGAGTCCGCAGGCCTCACAACCCAGTCCCTCCAAAAGCACTCCCCTTGGCTCCCCTGCCAAACTGACACCCGAAGAGCTGGCCATCACCCACACTCTGACACCACCCTGCAAGCGGGCGAGGAAGTCCCCGGCCAGGGTAGTCAAGCCACCCCTGTCCACCCCCTCCCCACGGGCACTGGACCCCATCCCTCAGCCACCCCCCCTCAGGCACCCCCCTCTCTGTTGGCCCTGGGGTTTCTTCCTGTGCAGGGCTTACCCTGGACGCCCTGGCAGCAGTGTGCAGCGACGTGCTAACATTCACCTTTGCCGCTGCCCCACCCCCTGCGTTGGAGACGTCCACCCCTGCACCCACCACACCTGCCCTTCCCCCTCCTGTCCCTGTGGTGCCTGGTCCTTCCCCACATGATGCCCCCCCGGTCGACGAACCTGTGGGTTCCAATGTGCAGGCAAGCTAGGGGAGACGCGTGCCCATGTGTCCCCCCAAGGACTTCTATTGTGGACTGGCCATTGGCCTTTGTATATAGTGTCATTTCATGTTTTTTATTTTATGCTGAATAAAGCATTTATTTTTACTTTGCACACTATTGCATTTCAGGTATTGATGTTGGTGCTGATGCTCCTGGAGTTGGTGTAGTGGTAATGCGTTATGGTTCTGAGAAATGTTCTACTCTGATGGTCATGAGGTGGACCATGGTTTCTGCGTGCCATCACAAGGTCTCTGCAAATGATCATTGTTAGAGTGTGTTATTTTGGTTTTGAGACATTGTTCCAAGGAGTGTTCCTTCCTCTGTGGCACCTGACATCTTCCCTGCAAAGAGTTGCACAATTGTTTTGCTGACCTGTGTCTACATTTCCTTTGTTGGTGACGGATCCCTTCAACTATGGCCATGCCTGCTCAGCAATGTCTCCGGCTGCATCGTCTGTGCCATCCTTGCTAGTCACTGTACTTGTGTATTGAGTATGTCGAAATGCATTCATGGAGAAATTCTCCCTTTTCAGCACTATGCATGTGTGTAATCCCGGCCTAGCACACATATGGTACTTTTTCTGCATGGTATTTGGGCACCTGACTCTGTGGGAACTCCATCCTAGTCCTTCCATGAGAGACAACATCTTGGTGGCTGGCCCAGCACCTGAACATTCCTATCAGTCCTGGGATGTGCGTGACAGTGTGTGTTCCCTTTGGCTCTCTTAGTTTAGTAGGCAGTGACATGACTATAAAGTCTTGTGGCATGATCTCAGTGTGTGTATTGTGCTGCATCCGCCAGGGGTGGGTATGCATGTGTTATTTGTCCTCACACCCACATGTGGTGTGTCATGCAGTGGGGGAGTGAAATCCATCCTCCTGGGAGTGGGACACTGCTGTCAGTGATGTGTTGTTATGGCACTATCATCATTGTCCACAGTTAGGGATGCGTACATACACCCATGGAGTTGTGGTCATCTGATAATGATGTACACCCCCCCATGTCTCTGTCCACTGCTGGGAGTCCTCTGCACCCACCCCTCACATGTCTGTCCACTGCTGGGAGTGATATGCACCCAACCCTCATGTTGCAGGCCACTGCTGGGAGTCCTCTGCACCCACCCCTCACATGTCTGTCCACTGCTGGGAGTCCTCTGCATCCACCCCTCACATGTCTGTCCACTGCTGGGAGTGATATGCACCCACCCCTCATGTAGCAGACCACTGCTGGGAGTCCTCTGCACCCACCCCTCACATGTTTGTCCACTGCAGGGAGTGATATGCACCCACCCCTCATGTTGCAGGCCACTGCTGGGAGTCCTCTGCACCCACCCCTTACATGTCTATCCACTGCTGGGAGTGATATGCACCCACCCCTCACATGTCTGTCCACTGCTGAGAGTCCTCTGCTCCCACCCCTCACATGTCTGTCCACTGCTGGGAGTGATATGCACCCACCCCTCATGTTGCAGGCCACTGCTGGGAGTCCTCTGCACCCACCCCTCACATGTCTGTCCACTGCTGGGAGTCCTCTGCACCCACCCCTTACATGTCTGTCCACTGCTGGGAGTGATATGCACCCACCCCTCATATGTCTGTCCACTGCTGGGAGTCCTCTGCACCCCCCCCTCACATGTCTGTCCGCTGCTGGGAGTGATATGCACCCACCCCTCATGTTGCAGGCCACTGCTGGGAGTCCTCTGATCCACCCCTCACATGTCTGTCCACTGCTGGGAGTGATATGCACCCACCCCTCATATTGCAGGCCACTGCTAGGGGGTCCTCTGCACCCACCCCTCACATGTCTGTCCACTGCTGGGAGTCCTCTGCACCCACCCCTCACATGTCTGTCCACTGCTGGGAGTCCTCTGCACCCACCCCTCACATGTATGTCCACTGCTTGTAGTCCTCTGGACCCACCCCTCACATGTGTGTCCACTGCTGGGAGTCCTCTGCACCCACCCCTCACATGTTTGTCCACTGCTGGGAGTCCTCTGCACCCACCCATCACATGTCTGTCCACTGCTGGGAGTGATATGCACCCACCCCTCATGTTGCAGGCCACTGCTGGGAGTCCTCTGCACCCACCCCTCACATGTCTGTCCACTACTGGGAGTCCTCTGCACCCACCCCTCACATGTCTGTCCACTGCTGGGAGTGATATGCACCCACCCCTCACATGTCTGTCCACTGCTGAGAGTCCTCTGCACCCACCCCTCACATGTCTGTCCACTGCTGGGAGTGATATGCACCCACCCCTCACATGTCTGTCCACTGCTGAGAGTCCTCTGCACCCACCCCTCACATGTCTGTCCACTGCTGGGAGTGATATGCACCCACCCCTCATGTTGCAGGCCACTGCTGGGAGTCCTCTGCACCCACCCCTCACATGTCTGTCCACTGCTGGGAGTCCTCTGCACCCACCCCTTACATGTCTGTCCACTGCTGGGAGTGATATGCACCCACCCCTCATATGTCTGTCCACTGCTGGGAGTCCTCTGCACCCACCCCTCACATGTCTGTCCGCTGCTGGGAGTGATATGCACCCACCCCTCATGTTGCAGGCCACTGCTGGGAGTCCTCTGATCCACCCCTCACATGTCTGTCCACTGCTGGGAGTCCTATACACCCACCCCTCACATGTCTGTCCACTGCTGGGAGTGATATGCACCCACCCCTCATATTGCAGGCCACTGCTAGGGGTCCTCTGCACCCACCCCTCACATGTCTCTCCACTGCTGGGAGTCCTCTGCACCCACCCCTCACATGTCTGTCCACTGCTGGGAGTCCTCTGCACCCACCCCTCACATGTCTGTCCACTGCTTGGAGTCCTCTGGACCCACCCCTCACATGTGTGTCCACTGCTGGGAGTCCTCTGCACCCACCCCTCACATGTCTGTCCACTGGAGGGAATCCTATGCAGCCAAACACACACACCCCCTTGGTGCAGTACACTGCTGTCCTGGGCCTACACACACACCAATATAGTGGTAATATGCTGCACCAGGCCGTAGGCCAACATTCGTGGCATGTGTACACCTTGTATCCAAAATGTTCTGGTGCTGTAGGGGTACGTGTGATACAGACCGTACCCCCACATTCATGGGGTGTGTATGGTCCGTACCACCCGTACCCCTACAGCACAAATACAATGGTGATACGGCCCGTACCCACGCTATGTATACGTGGGTGCGGTCCGTATCACTATAGTAGTGGTGCCGTAGGGGTACGTGTGGTATGGCCCGTACACACGCCCTGTGAGCGTGTGTACGGTCCGTTCCACGCGTACCCCTGTGGCACCACTCCAATGGTGCTACGGACCGTACACACGCTCTGAGGGCGTGTGTATGGTCCGTACCACGCGTACCCCTACGGCACCACTACAATGGTGATACGGACCGTACACACGTTCTGAGGGCGTGTGTACGGTCCATACCACGCGTACCCCTATGGCACCACTACAATGGTGATACGGACCGCACACACGCTCTGAGGGCGTGTGTACGGTCCGTACCACGCGTACCCCTATGGCACTAGTACAATGGTGATACGGACCGTACACACGCTCTAAGGGCGTGTGTACGGTCCGTACCACACGTACCCCTACGGCACCAGTACAATGGTGATACGGACCGTACACACGCTCTGGGGGCATGTGTACGGTACGTACCACGCGTACCCCCACGACATCACTAATATAGTGCTACAGACTGTACCCATGCTATGTATGTGTGTGTACGGTGCGTATCACTATTGTAGTGTTGCCATAGGGGTAGGCGTACACGTCCACTTCCGTTGTTCCATGACGCAGGGATTGGTGGACAAGCCCCCCCGGAGTGACCGGACCCTTGAGGTAATGTATGTCATCATTATTGTAGGTTTTAATCTGGGTAGGGGGTATGTTTCCTGGCCCTCACCCCCCCTTGGCCCCTGGGTGTTGTTCTCACCTTCTGTGGCGTGTGCGTCGGGTTCGGTGCACCAGGTCGTAGGCTAAGAGGGCCGGGATGACACGTAGGATGGGGTCCATGGCTGTCCATCGCGTACCGGGACTCCGTTTTCGCGTCGGACTCAGTTTTCTGGCATTTTTTGGCTGCCGTAAAAAAATAGCTGTGCGTAGTGACGAATCGTACTTTTAGTGCGTAAAACGCTGCCTGACGTCGCGTACGCGCTGTCCAGGATCAGACTTGTAGGTATTTTTAGCCGTACTTTGTTTTGTACGATTCGTACTGAAATGGTATTTCTGTAAGAATCGTACTTACTGGATTGTACGGTGGGTTTCCCAGGTACGAGTCGTATGGAGAATACGCTCCGTACGACGAATCATACCCGGGTTTTAAAGGATCGGAATTGGCACCTTAATGTTAAACTCAGATTTTAAGTTACAATTTTGAAAATGTAATGTTTAGAAAGTTATGTAAACAAGAGTATCCAGTAGCTTTAGTTATAACTTATTCACAACCAAGCCAGTGGAATCAATTCAAAGGCAATTGTGATTTATTTCACAATTTTTTTAATATTTCATGAATTTATTAACATTCAAACTATGTCAAACATTAAGGGCAACACAAACTGATGACATTTTTCAACATACGAACTACATAAACAAATAACTCGTATAAACAATTATTTACAAATGTGTATAATACATCAGCAATTTTTTGTGCAGTTGAGAAAAAAAAAGGGTAGTCAAAGCACCAGTACATAATTCAAAAAAAAGCAATCAGGCGGAGTAGCAAGTCAAAACTTGCAAACCACTATAATTACTCCTGCCTATAGGCACAGCTCTGGGGATCCTTTGGATCAAGTTTAGGGCAACTTGGGAGGGAAATTAATTAAACCTTCTCCCTAAGCCCTCGGGGTTAGCTTTTCCCAGATGCTGTCCTCGATGCGTCTCCAACCTCTTCACCATTAAGGAGTTTTCATCAGGACTTGGACGTGGTGGTGTCTATTGGGAAAAATCAGAAAAACCACACTAGGTGTGGGTTATTAACACCTATCAAACCTATTAGTGTTGTGATAATTCTCCAATGTTACGCTTAGCACTCATAGGAATGTACCTTTTGTAATGGTTGCGGATTGCTCGGTAATATTCAGAAATTGTTGGTACTTGATTGATTAGTAAGGCCTGTTAGGGAAGACTATTGTTTGTAAATGATGTGTTTAATGGAAAAGGAAGCGTACTTGTTTCTTGCTCATACTCAAAAGAACTTGCCTGCATCAATTGCGATTCTTAAATGTGCCAATGGAAGCCAACCGTCGCTGTATCAGTTCAGTAAATCAATTCCAATGCGTAGTTGGAATGCCTGTTTAAAGGAAATACGAATACTTATTGCACCCTCCAACATAACTCTAGATCTGATGCTGAATGTGTCACATTTTCTTCTGAAATAAACCTGTTATGTCTGAATATCAGGTAGTCTTTTTAAAATAAAATATATATCCATATGCAGGTTGCTTTTTTAACGTGAAAATTACGCACTTAAAAGTCTAACTATCAAAAGCACTTCTAAGCCTTAATTCAACATTTGCAGATTGCTTTAAAAGCATGAAAATTACATGCTTAAAGGTCTAACTGTTACGAACACTTTTAAGCCTTAATCCTACGTTTGAAATGTTGTAAATACTCAAACGTGGGCAGCGATCGTGTTAGTGGGCGCGCATCTCTTGTGGAAGCTGTTCAGTCGAATTGGGCTCATTATTTCAGAGCGATGAATGCAAACTCTGGAATTTAACTTCTCGTAGCGCAAGCACGTTTAAAATGTTGTATTGTAAAGAATGACAATAACCAGGATCGACTTGTTGACTAGCGCTGAGGGAGGATTACAAGGCGGTTTGATTTACTGTTTGTTTAGACGTGTAAACGCAGTCGTGTTAGTAGGAAACAAGCCTGTCTCTGACGCTGCTGCAGTGATATGGATGGTCAGTGAAAAGCAAAACCTGAAATGGATTTTTTGAAACCTTCATTTGTCAGCATGTGTGTTCTGGGAGATGTAGTCCTAAATGAAGTATGTTAGTAAATGGATTATGTGTGGGGCTGCTTATGACTGCAACCTTGCTACAGGGCTTAATGAGATGTCCGAGGTAGCAAGGTTGCAGTCATAAGTACCCCCCACACATAATCCATTTACTAACATACTTCATTTAGGACTACATCTCCCAGAACACACATGCTGACAAATGAAGGTTTCAAAAAATCCATTTCAGGTTTTGCTTTTCATTGACCATCCATATCACTGCAGCAGCTTCAGAGACAGGCTTGTTTCCTACTAACACGACTGCGTTTACACGTCTAAACAAACAGTAAATCAAACCGCCTTGTAATCCTCCCTCAGCGCTAGTCAACAAGTCGATCCTGGTTATTGTCATTCTTTACAATACAACATTTTAAACGTGCTTGCGCTACGAGAAGTTAAATTCCAGAGTTTGCATTCATCGCTCTGAAATAATGAGCCCAATTCGACTGAACAGCTTCCACAAGAGATGCGCGCCCACTAACACGATCGCTGCTCACGTTTGAGTATTTACAACATTTCAAACGTTGGATTAAGGCTTAAAAGTGTTAGTAACAGTTAGACCTTTAAGCACGTAATTTTTACACTTTAAAAGGAACCTGCAAATGTTGGATTAAGGCTTAGAAGTGCTTGTGATAGTTAGACTTTTAAGTACGTAATTTTCACGTTAAAAAAGCAACCTGCATATGGATATATTTCTATACATTTTTTTAAACTACCTGATATTCAGACATACCAGGTTCATTTGAGAACTAAGTGTGACATATTCAGAGTCAGTTCTAGAGTTATGTTGGAGGGTGCAATAAGTGTTCGTATTTCTTTTAAACAGGGTTTCCAACTACGCATTGGAATTGATTTACTGAACTGATACAGCATCCATTGGCTTCCATTGGCACATTTAAGAATCGCAATTGACGCAGGCAAGTCCTTTTGATTATAAACAACAAATAAGTACTCTTCCTTTTTCATTAAACACATCATTCACAAACAGTCCTCTTCCCCGACAGGCCTTACTAATCAATCCAGTACCAACAATTTCTGAATATTACCGAGCAACCTGCAACCATTACAAAAGGTACTTTCCTATACGTGCTAAGCGTAACATTGGAGAATTATCACACCGCTAATAGGTTGATATGTGTTAGTAACCCACACCTTGTGTGTTTTTTCAGATTTTTCCCAATAGACACCACCACGTCCAAGACCTGATGGAAACCCCTTAATGGTGACATGATTGGAAACGCGTTGACGACAGCGTCTGGGAAAAGCTAACCCCGAGGGCTTAGGGAGAAGGTTTAATTAATTTCCCTCCCTTGTTACCCTAAACTTAATCCAAAGGATCCCCAGAGCTCTGCATATAGGCAGAAGAAATTATAGTGGTTTGCAAGTTTTGACTTGCTACTCTGCCTGATTGCTACTTTTTGATTTATGGACTGGTGCTTTGACTACCCTTTTTGTTTCCTCAACTGCGAAAATAATTGCTGATGCTGAGGTATTATACACATTTGTGAATTATTGTTTATATGTGTTATTTGTTTATGTAATTCATATGTTGAAAAATATCATCAGTTTGTGTTGCCCTTAATGTTTGACATGATTTGAATGTTAATGAATTCATGGAATATTTAAAAAAATTCTGAAATAAATCACACAAACCTTTGAATTGATTCCACTGGCTCAGTTTTGAATAAGTTCTAACTAAAGCTACTGGATTCTCTTGTTTATATAATTATTGATGGTCCCATCCAGTTAGCTTAGGACCCAAGCCTTCCTCTGGTTTCATGTTTAGAAAGTTGGAATTTTCCTGCCCTAAATTATTTGGTGCCTGCATCCTCCCCTGGGTCACATGATCTGGTGTTACTGACAGTTGGACTTTGTTTACTCTTCTGAGACAGCCACACTATAGAGGGGTTAGGTGTGCGTGACTAGGCCGTCAACTGACATCGTGAACCACAGCTCCACTTGCAACTGTATAGACTGTGCTCTGCTTTCACACAAAGGACTTGTCAACCCTGCATTGTTCATGTAGCCAGCCTGACTCCAGGGTGGGGGAGTCAAGAAACTTAAAGCACAAAGGGAATTCTCTAGAAACTTCTCCTACTTCAAAGGATGCAGCATGTATAAAAAAAAAACACCCTCAGACCCACGGACTCAGAGGACTGCCTGCTGCTGTGGTCTGCAGTGTACTCCACAAGACTGCTTTGCTGCAAATGGAAGGACTACTTTGCTGCACCTGGAAGGACTGTCTTGAATCTTCAGAGGCCTGTCCTGTTGTTTGAGCCCTACTTCTTCACCTAAACTCAGGACTATCAGAGTGATTCCAGGGCTAGTTCCCTGGCCTCCCTTTGAGAGCCTCAGGGACAGAAAAGACTCCCATAGTCTTGAACCCTCACATGGACCCAGCCTAAGTGAGTTCTAACACCCCAACTGGTGCCCCTCCATTCCTTGTCCCATGGTAGTGGTGCTAAACATGCCCAGATAATTATAATCCAAAACTTGGAATGTAAAACATTTTTGGATAAAAACTGCTCTAAGATCCAAAGGAAGACCGTGTCCCACTGAACTTTACCTTCTCAGAACATTTTCTGAAAATGCTTTTCTAAGTTTGAAGGTAAGCCCCGTCCAGGCCAAATCCACGTTTTGTATTTGACCCGTGCCCTATCACGGTCGCCTTGTTCTTCTGCTTTGACTCAGTCTTGCACAACTAGACGTCCGCAGTTGGTGCTTCGATTTTTTAGGTGCTAGTTTTTACCTTAAACTATAAAAACTCTTGACTCCAGTTCTACTGATCAGATTTTTGCTGTTTTGGTGTCAATTTATTTTTAATTTACTCTCTTTTTAAACTGGTTTGGGATTTTTCTTGTGTTTTGTTTTCAGTTTATTACTGTTTGTGTGCTGCATAAACACTTTTCAGATTGCCTTTCAGTTAAGCCTGACTGCTTTAATGCCACATCACCAAAAGGTTAGGGAAAGGTTTATTTTGTCATTTTTGTGGTTCATCCAGACAGGGATTGTGGCTGTTGCTTGCCACCTGTGCACTAGACGCAGTAGAGAAGAGCAGTCACTTGGTAAGATACATATACTTTGGAGACACGGCATCATGTTGGAGATTTATTTTATGTTCAATGTGCTTAATTGTTTTGGAAATTCTATTGGTGGATTGCAGTTTTGCTAGAAGGTCAGTTGCCAAGCTCAACCCAAGGTCCTTGGCCATAGGGTTTGAATGTGTCCCCAATCTAATTTCCTTGCTGGACAGTTAAGGAAGTGCTTGTTGTAAATGCCATTTACCACTGTATTATGAAAACATGATTCTGAATGTGGCAATATGTGGCACATTTGCTTTGCGGATTTTTTTGCGATGGTGAAGTGTTCTGCTGTTATTTGTGCAGCAGTGTTTTTTTAAATGTTTACTGCAACTTGACTTTATTATGTTGTGTCTAGGTTCTTGTGTGGCATTCTATTTTCGCTGTTTATTATGTTTTGCTGCTACATTTTAATTGTATTTTTTTGTTCTTTCATTTATGTTATTGTGTTATGTTCTGCTTCTTTCTTTAAATATGGCAAAAACGATACTACTCTTCCAGATAAAATCAGCACATGTCTTTAACGTTCAGGTGGTAAACCACTATTTGCCATTACATAAGGTGGTAAAAATAGCGCTGCTGCAACTCTTCAACTATTTAACACTCCTGCAGCCCAAAACTGTGGCCAACATGGGGGTATATTTACTAAAATGTCTCACAATGCAGCGCTGCAAGGAACATTGCTGTGTGTGTTGCGTGAGATGGACAGAATAGGAAAGTACCACATCTACAGAGATATGGCACTGTCCTGCTCTCTTCCCAGACGTGGCTGGCACACAATCAAGCTTCCAGTACCACACCCACACCTTTGCACCATAGTGCCAAGGTGTCTGCATCATGCCTAGGGCAGGTTTTGTACCGGAAGGCTTGCAATCAGAAAAGATTGTAGAAATAAAAACATTTCTCCTTGATAATGCAAGAGTCAAAAATGTTTTATTTTTTATGCAAAACCCCATCTATTTTTTTCAATAGATAGGGTATTCTGTCAAAAAACAAATATGGGTGGTTGCATGAGAAAGCCCACGTATCATCCATGGAATGCGTCCTTAATGCCAATTAATACAAAGGGTTACTTTCAGACAAATTTACAGCACAAAACAAGCTTTGAGCTGGAAAGTAAATTTCAAATAAACATTTTGTGCCCATTTGCAGCACTTTTGAAAAGCAAAATCGGGGCAAAAGCTTAGTAAATGTACAGCTGTGTATGATATGGCCTCTTTTCTTGAGTCTACCCTACATAAGAAATAGGCGATTATATCATACTACCTTTAACACACTTCTTCCCACTTCAAATTTGACATTGCTGTTGTATAGGGGAAAATGCACAGATGGGAACTGAGGGCCATATGTATCAAAATCCTCATTTGCGAATCTCAAATAGCAATTTTTTGCGAATCACTATTTTAGAATCGCAAAATGGTATGTATGTAGGATTTGCAATATATTTCGCGAATCCTACATATTCCTTAATTGCGAATCTCAAATTGCGATTCGTAATTAAGGAATACCTCCCTATTCATTCCTATGGGCCTGGAGGCCCATAGGAATGAATGGGCAGACATTCTCAATTTGCGATTAGCAATTAGAGAATCGCAAATTGAGAATGCAATTTCAAGGGTGCAAGGGTGTCAAAAGGACACCCTGTTGCACCCCTGAAATATGCATGGATGCACATGTGGCGCACATACATGCCCTAAGGGCATGTATGCGCTTCACATTGCACTTTGAAAAATGCAAAAAAGTGCATTTTCCAAAGAAATCGCAAATTACCACCAACTTGAAGTTGGTGGTAATTTGCGATTCCTTAAGGCCAAATTACACTTTTTTGGTGCTTCTTACATTGCATTTAAGGAATAGCAAAATTTGCGATTCCTTCAATGCAATCGCAAAATAAGGAATCGCAAATTTTGCGATTCCTTATTTTGCACGCAGATTTGCCTCATACATACCACTAAGCTAAATTGCGATCGCAAACGCCGAAATTCTGCGAATTTCGGCATTTGCGATCGCAATTTTGCTTGATACATAAGGCCCGAAGAGAGGAAGTGTTTATACATGTGGCAGGATTTTACTTAAACGCAGGAGAGTAAATTTGCAAGCCATGTTCAGCTTGAGGTGGGGTTTCTGCAGCGTGCATTTCAGAGTGGTCTACATCTCTTCTCTTTTTCACAGCCACACATTCTCTACACGTAGAAACAACTTACCTAAATGTATTGGTCTATTGACATTTGCATTTCCAATTCCGTTTACGATATGTGCAGTAAATTTCAAGCGATGCTACACACGAGGGGGATTTCCTTTAGCTGTTGGCTGTGCAATATAATTCTTAAGTCGCTTAATAAATGTCAGCTAAATTTTATTGCTCTCCTAATTCAGTAACATTTTAATTAATTCACTCTGATTGACTAAATGTACATTGTGGCTCATATTCTAATGAGGCCACGTTTAGAGGAAAGGTTTTGTATAATTCGGCTATCCTGTGGGTAATGATGTCCTAATTATATGGTGGGGAAAAGAGTCTATAACTCAGGCCTGATATTGTTCATTGTAGCCAATTAACAATTATATGCACATAATGGAAGCTCATCACGAGGTTGACTGGCAGCCAATTTAGAAATCTTTAGCTGAATTGAATTCTAGCCTAAGATGAGCACAGACCTTCTCCATAACAAGCCTAGGAATGTAGCTGGCATGGGATCAGTGAAAATCTTGATGTAAGCGTTCTGGGGTACAAATAGCTTTAATTAAACCTGTTTCCAAATAATACCTTCCTTGGCTTTCGAAGAGAGAGTTGGTTCTTGAATCCTGTTTTATATGTACCTCTGGCAGTGCTAGAATGTTAAATATGCCAACATGGGTATGGATGACATGATAAATGCATAGTTCTATCTGTTGAAATATCAAGACAGGTGCAATAATAGATTATATTTATACCAGCTTAAGAGTTTTGATAACCAAAGAAAATAAGCATCCTCATATAACTATAGTTTACATTATGATGCACTCAATGTACTGGGAATAGTAATCAAAGGCATTAAGTTATATTCCCTGTGCATTATTCAGGTACATTTGTTTGAAAGGGTTAGGCCTTTAGGCCATGATTTACTAAAGTGTTGCTTGGGTTGTGTCAATTTTGTGGTGTAGCCCTAAAACAAAATCCATTTTGGCATTTTCTAAGCCATGCAAAGTCTACTTGCATGGTCTAGGAAAACCAAGGTAGCACAACACAGCATATTGCGCTACTTTGATTTACTTTGCATTGGGTAGGCATTACATGGGTGGAGCATGGGTGGAGCATGGGCGATCCCATGCATCCACACATGTATTTTTAAGCTAACTCAGATCTACAAAGACTTGTAAACTTGGGTGTGTGCCAAAAGGGAGCACCTAACCGACTGAGACATAACAAGGAGAAATATCTTTATTTTACCAGGTTACTCCGTCTTTCGATGCTTGATGCATTCTTCACACATACAGAAAGAAGAAATTGCCTCTTAGAATTGTTTTTGTGCAGGGGAGTATCTCTTCCTGTACAAAAAAACCCTGCCTGTACTACGGGAACCCTTGCAGAATGGCGCAGGGTGCCTGCATTGGCGGTAGACAGCACATAGTGCTCCGGCACTAGAAGAGAGCAGAAGTGAACCATATTTTAGTAGGCATGGCAAACGTCAGCTCTCTACCTTTTATGCAAAGCAGTAAGAAGCCTCGCTGCATTGCATGGAATATTAGTAATTCAGCCCCTAGTGATTAGTTAACCGTGAATCTGTATAATATTACACTCCCCATGATGTAAAAAAATACAGATATCATATTCCATAGCATTCTTGTAAGCATGATCAGTCAACTCATTATCAGTTATAATAATAGCAGAATTATGATACAATGAAAAGAAAACTGTCCACTAGTGTTGAACATCCGCGGTCCATGCAGGTAACAGCAGGTGGGCGGTGGGGCCGCGTGAGGAGCCGCGTGAGTGGGTATTTCAAAGGATGATGCTGAGGGATAATTCATTATTTATTTAATTTCCCCTCAGCATCGTCCCGTGAAATCCCCCCTCACGCTGCCCCACCGCCCCACTGCTGTTACCTACACGGACCGCGGCTGGTGTTAATGCTTATATCCTATTTGGATATCACACGTTTACGTTTATTAGAATCCAATGTCTTTCACTTTGCTGGTTTCCTCAAAGTGCTCCTTGCCATGAACAGCCATCATGCTAAATGACAGTGGTTGTTTGTGTAATGTGTTCCCCCTTCAGTTTGTCCATCGAGATGGTCTTATCTCTCAGGATTACTGTAATACCAGTCACCCTGGAGATTCAAAAATATCTGCAGTGCTATACAAACATTCAAAACACAAATTAAATCAGATATTGTTGTGGTATCCAATAGGGCCTATTTTGCTTAGTTGATCATAAACACTTATGGGAATCAGAACTGCAAAGGTCAGAGGTGTACATCTATTTAGCTTCTGACAGTTCTTTTAAAATTTCTTCTGACCATTGTTTCACATTTCTTTGCGTTTGTACCAATGCCTTTTTCGACCTCTGATGTTTCCATTGTCCTTCTATCACGCATTGTACAAAACATAACTGCAGTAAGTGTTTTCCAGCCCCTGCTGACACCCCAACAGGGACTCAGGGTTTGATCACCTAGAATGTCACACTGCCTATTAGTGTGCAATAGCTTTATTCCATCAAAAGTATTTCAAATGAAACCTAAATTATATGTGTAATCTTGGTTGCTCACAATAATCATAGAATTCACATTGTAAGGTTTGAATGAAACACGCAAATGAATTTTAGGTTTGACATTTTCTGATGTTAGAGTTTGAAGTCTTCTTAAGAATTTCAGCCAGATATGCACTACTAGGTTATTCCATAACCTAAGCCAATCAGGTCGGGTCTTGCACCCCACACAGGGAGTTATGCACTCATGCCCTCCACGTTCTGTATACCCCTGCTGACTTCCTACCTGCACGAGAGAAAATGACATAATGCTCCAATGTGCATCTTGTGAGGTTCTTCAAAAGATATCTTGCTTTCCTTCAAGACTAAGTGGCCATGCTGGATGCAGCTGGAGTACATAAGCCACATTGAGGGTTAGATTTATGAAAGAATTATATAGTATGGGACACCAATCTTTGAAACTGGTACTTGCTGAGAGTGTCATATTAGCAGTTTTTTGCTGATCAGTGCCATCAAAGATTGCATCGGTCATGGTCCGTCAAGCCTCAAACATTATTATGGCTGCTGTATGCCCTATTTTTTTTACCTGAAAATGTTTTTGTTTTTATTCTAACTCATGAGCATTACTTCAGTTATTTTACATGTTTAGGGGAGTTATCACGAGTTTTGTTAGCTGTCGAGTTGGCTGCACACCACCACTTCGCTACGGGACTATTGAAAATCGCCGCTGTCCGCCTGCCAGATTACAAGTAATTTTGTGGTCTGGGGGCAGTGTGTCGGTCCCATGGTGGTGCTGTTTAAAGGCTCATTGTGAGCCTCAAACAGCACTACAGTATGACCCCCAGTGCACATTCCTGCACGGGAAGGAATGCACTATCATGTGCATTTCTTCCCTTATAGGAACTGGGGGTGCAAAATTAGAGGGGGCACAACCTGTGGCCCCCTGCATGCACCCCTATGCACAGATGCACAAGGGCCCTCTTTGTTGTTGCCTCACCCCCACCCTGATCATGGCAGTGCAACCGCCATGAAAAGGGTGGCAGTGAGGCAATTCAAAATATGCTCGGTGGTGCTGCTGAGGCACCGGAAGCATATTTTGGCCTCGAACCGCTGCCAGACCACAGCAAGATCATTGCCCGCAGTGGTAGCAGTGATTCTGTGGCGGTCCGACCACCACACTGCGGGTGGTCCTGCAGTGTGGTGGTGGTCAGACCGCCACCACAACTACGGCGGTCCAGAGTTTTATTAAGGCCCTTAACATGCAAATGCATATGTTAATCATGAAATTGGCAGATTGTCTATACAATGGATAATCTTCTTGACTGATATAGAGGGAGACTAGACTCCAGGATATTTATGATATTGTAGAGTTTTAGGAATGCGCCTTTGGAATTTTGTGAATCCTACAGAAGTTACAATTCGACTTCATGTGTAGGCAGATGTCTTTAGGAGTAGAATTCCATCTATTTCAATGGGCTTTGTGAATTTGCCCTCATATCTAGAAACTGTTGAGTACTTTGCTTGCATTGTAAATATTTTTACTGAAAGAATGGAACAGCAACACAATGTACTTTGCAGTAGCCTATTTGAATTGCATGACCAGTTGGAGTCACCAGCTGACAATTAATTTAAGGATGAATAGATGTTTATATGAAGGCTTTTTTTAGGATACCAAAAACTATTTATATCTGTTTTAGTTTCATATTAATGCTATGTGACATTTCTTTTCCTATCATATTTAGCATATTGTATTACAAGCGTTCTGTTTTTCTTTGGGCTTCTTCCGAAAATACTTTTGATGATTAATTGGTGCAGTAATTTACTGTTGGATAATTGATCATTTCATTTCTAAGCAGAACTATGTATGCAGAACTGTACATAAATCCTTTTGAGGTTCAGTATTTGTTATATGAAGTATTTTTAAGATATATGTGTCGGAATTATTTGTAACACATTGCTCCCTTTAATACACAATGCTTCCCCCAAATTATTAGATAATTCATCAGTTCATTCTTAAATAGATATGGTTTATTGATAATTACAAAGTGTCTTTCATGCTTTTATCTCTAGACAGAACGATATGTACAAATACATAGAAATATTGTTCTACCTTGTAAATTTATAATACATTGCATGCTTGATAATTTTTTATAACACATAGCTATGCTAATACCGCACAATGTTTATGTTCCAGAATAATAAACAATTAAATATTGATTGACAAATAATTTAAATCTATGAATACCTGACAAATCGGTTTTGGCCACTATTTTGATTCTTTGCTTTTAAATCCTAAAGGAGAGACAGTCGACTTTAAAAAGAGAAAAGAACTGCTCTCAGCAAGAGAACACGCAAGGAGACCGTATAAAAATGCAAAGAGCAAATTCTGTGACCGTGGATGGACAAGGTCTTCAGGTTTGAGAATTTATATTACATTATCATTGCAGGCCAAAATGAGGTGCTTAAATTTCATATAAGGCTAACATTTTTTAAAAGACAGTGAATTGAAATGTTTCTAACTATCAAATAACTATACACATATATTTTATTATAGAAATGTTTGGAAGGATGGTGACACATCAATTCGACTACTACACATAGTTTGTGCTGCCCTCTCAGTATGTAAAGTGACATTAGATGGGTTTACTTGCTTACATGCTATTGATGTCTTCTTTACTTTTCTCCCCATAGCTAGTTGAAAGCCAGTTTCACAGAATCCACAAGTTTCTATCACTATAGTTCCTTATCTTGAATAGTAGTAGGTTTGATGGCAGCAGCTTTCACCTCTATAAGGATATTTTCTTTGGATATATCATCGAGTCTAAAAATTATACCGGAGGCAAAAAGTGAGTGAGCAAATGCTTTGAATGATGTTTAGTGTCACAATATGGCTACTGATAACAGAACAATACACCCAGTTAAACATACACAAACAACAATTATGTCACTACGTTTCCTAAGGCAGTAGCAAAAATAAATCTATGTCATAGGAAATGTAGAGTGTATTAACGTTTTGACTTTAGTTTTCTTCCACTAAATATCTGTGCCCTTAAGGAAAAATATTATTTGTAAAGCGAAAGGCAACTCAAGATTGCTATTTTAGTGAGCTGGATGCGGTACTTGGCGGTCTGGTCTCACACTTTGCAATAATTTCTTTGGGCTGAGACAATAGTAGCCATGCAAACTGTATTTGCTAAGAATATATTTCTGCATTTTAACCAGGTATAAGAATTCTTTTTTTTATAGTGAATCAGTTTTTAAGTGAAGATGTAGGGCCTTCCAATTTTGTCTGGAACTGTAGAAGCGGGAGGAATTTTGGATCAGTTTTGCTGAACAAAATATGTAACATTTCAAGACGGGCCCTTTGATATGTGTACAATTTTTTTGAATGATTTTTGCAATTTGTGTTTATGTTTTATATCATTGATGGTAAATGAGGCATTTTCAAACTTATAAAGCTATGATTAGGCGTTATACAAAATAAGCAAGATGAAGATACACGTAGAGTCTGATTCACAAAAGTAAACTGACTGTTAGACTTGGCTTTTACAGCGGGTTTATCCCCAGATTTTTTTGCTTTGTGGCCTTCTGTTTCTGACCTGTTTTTGTTGGTTTTATGATTCTGGTCACTTTACCACTGCTGATCAGTGCTAAAGTGCATATGCTTTCCCTTCAAATTGTTGTTATTGATTGGTGTTTCCATAATTGACTGATTTGATTTAATAGTCAGTTACTAGTACAGTGAACAGTGTGTGCCCAGGGCCTGTAAATCAAATGCTGCTAGTGGGCTTGTGTCACGGATTTTACCACCCGCATAAGCAGCCTGTAAATGTAACCCAAGACTGCCATTGCTGAGCCTGTGTGCAGTTTGGTACTGCGCTCACTTGCAGGCCCTAACCATCCCTTTTCTTACATGTTAGTCATCCCTAAGGTAGGCCCAAGGTACTCCTGTGTGTGGGGTGCAGTGTATGTGAATGGTAGGACATGCCCTGGTGTGTGTGGATGCTGTGTTCAGATTGGCTGTGTGTTCCTAACTTAGTGTGGCAACTAACTTAAAGGTGTTTTTGAGAATGTGCGACACTCCGTCTAAACGTGTTTTGTTGGGGCCTCTGAGCTAAGCCTGTCTGCTCCTGCCACTCTACCAAGGGGGTGAGCAGGGGTTCTTTTAGAAGTGTATCCCCCTTTACCCTGACAAGAAGCAAGGGCTCATATTTGGACAAAGTACTTACCTCTGCAAACTAGAGAACCCCATTTCTAACACTGACACTTTTGTGTAATTTTACAATTGTTTGCTATTCACAAAGGGATTTACGCGTAGTATCTTTACGACTGTGGAGTCTCTGCACATAGAAAGATAGCACTGTCCTATTATTGTATGTGCGGAGAATCCGCACTTGTTAGACCTGGCACCTTGGCGTGAGTTTCCCTCCCACTTTTTGATGGTGTGCCTCGACTGTTTTGCTGGTGTTGTCCGCTCAGGGCACTGCGCCACGGCTAATCCGTGCCGCAGTGCAAGTGCTCCCTAAGTAAAGTGTACCTGTAATTGATATCCATGATTGGTTTATTGGATTCACTGTCAGTCCCCAGTAAAGTGCACCAGGGGTGCCAGGGCTTGTGAATGCCAATGCTGCTGGTGGGCTTGCAGCGCTGGTTGCGCCACCCACGGAAGCGGCCGTGTAAAGTGTGTCTAGGGTCTGCCACCGCAGACCCTGTGCGCGGTCCGGGACCGTCGCGCTGACTGCGCAAGTGCCCCCACTTGCCAGTCCCTAAACCTTCCCTTACCTACATATTAGCCACCCCTCTGGTAGGCCCAAGGGCAGGGTGCATTGTAGGCATAAGGTAGGACATGCCCTGATGTGTGTGGCATGTCTTAGTAGTGAATTACAGCCATTTCCGTTCTTCACTATTGAAGGCTACCTGCTCTCCATAGGCCAGAATGGGCTGCCGGGATCACGCCAACGCTGTGACCCCAGTGGACTCAGAGAGCATGGTAGAAGTGTCAAGTTTAGTATGCCTGAACTCAGGATGATAAAATACTTCTTGTAGTCAAGTCTATTTTAATATCCTGGGTTTGTAAATACTACTTTTAGAAAGTTAGTATTTACTGACCTGACCATCTCAGTCCGCCTCTGCTGTGTGTATGTGTTCTGCCTGGCAACAGTAAGGAGCAGGGTTGGGGAATCCCCAGAGACAGGTTGGCTGCCAGGAGGTGGGTAGAGAGATTACACCTGGATGGGTGGGAGGAGTACACCTTGACTCTTGAATAGACCTGTGCTCTGCCACCACAAAGCCGGCGCCACCCCCTGTGGGGCGGCTGATGTCTCTGCCCTGCTGCTGAAAGGAAAGAGCAGAGTCACCATAACAAAGTGCTCCAGAACTGGACTGAGCCAGGCCTAGGCCCCCTGGCGCTAAAGAACAAAAGAATCATGGTATAAAAGTAGGAGCCTGGCTCCTAAGAAATCAGAATCCTGTTTACCACAAAGAACCTCTGCCCGACTAGAAGGAGAAGGAGACGCTGGAGGAGCTGGCCTGCTGCCTGCCTTGCTGAGAAAGGAGAGGAAGAGACTTACTGAAAAGACTTTGCTACTTTGTGCTTGAACATTCTCCAAGGGCTTGATCTGAGCTTGCCCCCTGAACTGAACCCCAGGAACAGTGGGTTCTCTGTGCTTCTTGCTCGTCCTCCAATTCGAGCCGTGTGTGCATCCCGCTGGAAAAGAGACTGCGCCCCTCATCGCCCCTCCTAGGGCCGTGACACTCAGAAGCTCGCCTGCCTCCAACCCGTGAGAGCCCCGGTCCGTCCCGAGCCGCTCTCTGTTCCCGGGCCAGGCCGCCTGCATCCCTGTCACCGCCTGCCATTGGAGTGCGCTGAACGCGCTATCACCCCTCCTGCCGGAAGCCGTCCGACGACTGTGATCTACGCCGGGTCATCCAGCTGCACTGACTGTGCCCTGTGACCCCGCTTCGCTATCCCCGGACATCTCAGGCCGCGCCGCCCCCGCTGTGGAGACCCTCCTGCACCGCCGTGCTACAGGGTCGCTGGCCGCGCCTGCCTACGTGCCCACACCTGCTGATTGAGGACCCAAGAACACTCCCCAAGCTGAGAGTCGCACCGACCTGTGCCGAACTCTCCACATCACGAAAGAAGTTCCAGTATCGGGCTCGGGGCCCGCAACGCCTTATTTCCCCGTTCGCAGGAGCCGATCTCTGTGAGTACTAGAACTACAAGTAAAGAGACTACAAAGTATCCATTTGAAACTACGAACCCAGAACATTTGCCTGCTGTATAACCTGGCGGCCTAGCGAAAACGTTATTGGTCTTGTGATAAGTCTGTTGAGATATATATACCTTATTTTTACATAAAGGATCGTATTTTTATATATATCCAAGTCTGGTGTCCGTTTCTGGGGGGATTGATGTATTTACTGTGTGTACGATTGTAAGTGCTTAACCAACAACGCCTGAGGAATCGCCTTGGCTGCTCACGCCACGCACCTAGAGGGTGAGCAAGGGTCATTCGCGAGGGGTTATCCTGCGCCCTGACGTGGAGGAGAGGGTTCCTGCTTGACACAAGGGCAACCTTGCGCCAACCAGAGATCCCCGACTCTAACATTGTTGGCAGCGGTTGGGATTTCGGATTTGCACTTGTAATTTGCATACAGTGAATTATTAATCACCAGATAGTGAGAGCAGACCAAATAACGCAGCCACAGGTTTGTAATTGTTGAACTTTGTTGAGACATCTGCCATTACTGCAACCATGCCTGGCTCGCACTCCGCTGGAAGAGCACTCTCTGTGATTTCTGGAATAGATGAGGTGGATTGGGAGAGACTGGAAGGCTACACGATGGAGCAATTGAAAGGCTACAGTGTACAATTCAGAGTCCCCCATGCTGGATGCAAGAGGAAGCCCCAGTACACCAAGGCGTTGAGAGCCTGGAAGGAGTCACGAGACCTACGGAATGCGGGGGACATCGTTCCACCCGACAACCTTGAGGAGCCCAGCAGAGTCCGGTCGCCAGAGGAGCTGGCAGACAGGGCAGCCGACAGGGCGCATGCAATGGAGATGGCAAAGTTGGCAGGACAAATGGAAATGGAAAAGCAGAAGTTGGCCCTGGAGGCACAACAACGCCAAATGGATCATGATATCAGATTGAAGGAGTTGGAGCTGAAGGCGAAAAGTTTGGACACCGCTCCTTCTGGTGGCAGCACTCCACCAGCGCAGGTAGAGTCCAAGGTGTACATCCCCAAAGATGTAGTAAAGGAGTATTTCAGAAAGGACGACATAGGGCAGTGGTTTAGGGCCTACGAGGTGGCCATGTCCTCACACCGGGTCCCTGAGAAAGACTGGGGAGCGGGGTTGTGGGGAAGGTTCCTTGCTGAAGGGCGTGACACACTGTTAGATTTACCCTTAGATCTCCAAACCTCATACCCCCATATGAAGGAAGCTTTAATGACCAGGTATGGGTTAACTCCTGAGCTATATAGACAGAGGTTCAGGGAGACCAAGAAGATCCCTGAGAGTACGTATGTGGAATATGTGACCTTTTTCTGCAGAGCGCTGGATGGTTGGGTGAAGGGTAGCAAAGCGAATGATTATCAAGGGCTGCTTGATTTAATTGCATGGGAGCACTTGTCCAGTCAATGTTTTCCTGAGCTACGCCAGCACCTGATCGATAGCAAGCTGTCCAACCCGAGGAAGCTTGCTGAGGAGGCGGACCGCTGGCTCAGCACCAGGGTCCACAAGGGTCAAGTGGGAGACTCCGCCAAAGGTGGGCAGGGTCCCCAGCAGAAGAGTGGGGGGGACAAGGGTAAACAGAAGGGGTTCCAAAAAGGCCCCCAAAGTAATTCCCAAGGGAACCAGCAGAAGGGTTCTCAGCCTCCCCCACCCCCGCAGCAGAACGGGGCCCCGACAGGTAGACCTGTTCCAAAGGGGCCCTTCAATTGTTATAAGTGTGGTGACCCGGGTCACATTGCCTCTGATCCTAAGTGTCGCCTGTTCGGTAAGACCGCACCCACTGGTGCTCCACCCCGGCAAGTAGCTAGTGTTAACTTTGGGGAGGAGGTAGCAGTCCAGGAGGGTGGGGGTCCCGGGCAGATGACCCTAGTCTCGCTAGGAGACAGTGAGATGGTCCCTGTAACCTACCTGCCCTCTAACACTAAGAAATATGGGCAAGTAGTGACCATCAATGGAAAGAAGGTTGAGGCTCTTAGAGATACAGGAGCCAGCGTGACCTCGGTGAGGCAACACCTGGTGTCTCAAGAGCAAATTGTACCCAATGCCTACTGTAGGGTTGTCAATGCTGACAACGTAGAGAGTCGTTGTCCAATGGCTCAAGTTCCCTTTGAGTGGGGGGAGGTCTCTGGTACTCTACAAGTCGCTGTGAGAACTGACATGCCTGTAGACTGTCTGCTAGGGAACGACCTGGAGAGTTCCCCTTGGGAAAAGGTGGAGAAGACCACGCATCTGAGGATGGTGGGTCTACCCGACTGGGCGTGCGTGACCACCCGGTCCATGGCAGCCAGTAGGGGAGTTGAGAGGGTCCTGGAGCCTGAGGGAGAGGTCCAGGAACCGGCCTTAGGGAGAAGGCGCAGGAGGCGCGGGAAACCGGCCCCCGAAGTTCCCACGGCCCAGGAGGAAGTAGACCCTGAGGGGGATACTCTGGAGCCTACCGGGGAACAGATTGCCGAACTGGGAGATCTGCCTGAGCTGACCCATTGGCAGCAAGAAGGAGGTCCCTCCAGGGAGGAATTCTGCAGGGAGCAGAAAGAATGCCCTTCTCTCGTAGGTATGCGGCAACAGGCTGCAGACCAGGCCAACGGTGTTCAGGCCAAAACACACTACGTGTACTGGGAGAGTGACCTCCTGTATTCCGAGCCTAAGGCTGCTGAACCTAGGTCAGCCCGTGTGCTGGTGGTACCCCAGAAGTTCAGAACCTTCCTACTGGGGCTGGCTCACGATGTGCCTTTAGCAGGACATTTGGGGATGGACAAGACCTATGACAGGCTTGTCACCCACTTTTACTGGCCCCAAATGCATAAGAATTCAGATTCCTACTGCCGAACCTGTCAGACTTGCCAGGCAAGTGGTAAGAGCGGAGGGAAGCACAAGGCTCCTCTGCAACCTTTCCCTGTGGTCGGTACGCCATTCCAACGAGTGGGTATTGATATTGTGGGGCCTCTGGACCCCAAGACAGCCCTGGGCAACAGGTTCATCCTGGTCTTGGTGGACCATGCCACCCGGTACCCTGAAGCCATCCCTCTGAGGACAGTGACGGCCCCCGTGGTGGGACGGGCACTGATGGGAATTTTCTCCCGAGTGGGATTCCCTCTAGAGGTGGTGAGCGACAGGGGGACCAATTTCATATCCACATATATGAAATCCCTGTGGAAGGAGTGTGGGGTAACTTACAAGTTCACCACTCCTTACCACCCCCAAGGAAATGGGTTGGTTGAGAGATTCAACCGAACCCTCAAAGGCATGATCATGGGCCTGGACGGTCCAATGAGGCGTAAGTGGGACGTCCTCTTGCCATGCCTGGTCTTCGCTTACCGAGAGGTGCCGCAGAAGTCTCTAGGGTTCAGCCCCTTTGAGCTTCTGTATGGTCACCCGGTAAGAGGACCTCTGAGTTTGGAAAAGGAAGGCTGGGAGCAATCTCCCAGGAAACCTCCCCAGAATGTATATAGTTACATGCTGGCCTTCCGAAACCAGACTCGGCGTTTCAGGCAACTTGCTGAGGCAAATCTGGAAGCCAGCCAGGAGGAGATGAAGCGGTGGTACGACCGGAATGCCACTCTGGTAGAGCTTCAACCTGGACAAAAGGTGTGGGTCTTGGCCCCAGTGGAGCCGTGTGCACTTCAGGATAAGTGGACCGGTCCATTTGAGGTTGTGGAGCGCAAAAGTCCTATCACCTACTTGGTGGACATGCAGACTCCCAGGAACCCTTTGAGGGTCCTACATGTTAACCGCCTTAAGCCCCACTTAGAGAGGACCGAAGTGGGCATGCTGCTGGCCACTGATGATGGAATGGAAGAGGAGACCGAGCCTCTTCCTGACCTCTTAGTGGCCTCTGAGAAAGATGGGTCAGTGGATGGAGTTAACCTCTCACCCACCCTGACGCCCGAACAACAGGAAGACTGCCGCCACTTGCTGGGACAATTTTCCGACCGATTCTCCCTGGTTCCTGGTGTCACAGATTGGTGCGTCCATGATGTGGACACAGGAGACAGCTTACCTGTGAAGCACAAGGCTTACAGGGTAACTGACAGGGTCAGAGCTTGCATTAAGGAGGAGGTCTCCAAGATGCTTGCGCTAGGGGTGGTTGAATCCTCCAGCAGTCCTTGGTCCAGCCCCGTGGTCTTGGTCCCAAAGGCTGCTGCGCCGGGAGCCACACCTGAACTCCGGTTCTGTGTGGACTACAGAGGACTCAATTCAGTCACGAAGACTGACGCGCACCCCATCCCCAGAGCTGATGAGCTCATTGATCGGCTGGGGGCTGCCCGGTTCCTCAGTACGTTTGATTTAACGTCTGGGTACTGGCAGATCGCCTTGACCGATGGGGCCAAAGAGAGGTCAGCATTCTCTACACCAGATGGGCACTTCCAGTTCCGAGTCATGCCATTTGGGATGAAGAATGCCCCTGCCACCTTTCAGAGGTTGGTCAACCAGGTACTGGTTGGGCTGGATGCGTTCAGTGCCGCCTACCTGGATGACATCGCAGTGTTCAGTGCCACCTGGCCTGAACACCTGCGCCACCTCTGGGAAGTGTTGATGGCGCTGCGCCGAGCAGGCCTCACGATCAAGGCAAGCAAGTGCCAGATCGGGCAGGGTTCCGTGGTGTACTTGGGACACCAAGTGGGGAGTGGCAAGGTGGCACCCTTGCAACCCAAAATCGAGACCATCCTGGCTTGGGAACCCCCCAAGACGCAGACCGCAGTGAGGGCCTTCCTGGGGCTCACTGGGTACTACAGGAGGTTTGTCAAGGGCTATGGAACGATCGTTGCCCCCTTGACAGAGCTGACTTCCAAGAAGCAGCCCAGGAACGTGATTTGGACTGACACCTGTCAGAAAGCTTTCGACACCCTGAAGACTGCCATGTGCACGGCGCCCGTGCTCTTGGCCCCTGACTTCTCCAAGGAATTCCTAGTACAGACAGACGCTTCAGAGCATGGTGTAGGGGCTGTTCTCTCACAGATGACTGAGGAGGGCTGGGACCAACCCGTAGCCTTCATCAGTAGGAGGTTACTTCCACGGGAAAGTAGGTGGAGTGCAATTGAGCGAGAAGCATTTGCTGTGGTCTGGGCGCTGAAGAAGCTAAGACCCTACTTGTTTGGGTCTCACTTCCGGGTTCAGACGGACCACAGGCCCCTCAGATGGTTGATGCAAATGAGGGGTGAGAACCCGAAGCTGTTGAGGTGGTCCATCTCCCTACAGGGGATGGACTTTACAGTGGAACACCGTCCTGGTACAGATCACGCCAACGCTGACGGTCTGTCCAGGTATTTCCGCCTTAGTGACGAGGAACCCCCTGGGCAAGGGTAGTTCTCCCCACATTTCAGCTGGAGGGGACACGTGTTAGACCTGGCACCTTGGCGTGAGTTTCCCTCCCACTTTTTGATGGTGTGCCTCGACTGTTTTGCTGGTGTTGTCCGCTCAGGGCACTGCGCCACGGCTAATCCGTGCCGCAGTGCAAGTGCTCCCTAAGTAAAGTGTACCTGTAATTGATATCCATGATTGGTTTATTGGATTCACTGTCAGTCCCCAGTAAAGTGCACCAGGGGTGCCAGGGCTTGTGAATGCCAATGCTGCTGGTGGGCTTGCAGCGCTGGTTGCGCCACCCACGGAAGCGGCCGTGTAAAGTGTGTCTAGGGTCTGCCACCGCAGACCCTGTGCGCGGTCCGGGACCGTCGCGCTGACTGCGCAAGTGCCCCCACTTGCCAGTCCCTAAACCTTCCCTTACCTACATATTAGCCACCCCTCTGGTAGGCCCAAGGGCAGGGTGCATTGTAGGCATAAGGTAGGACATGCCCTGATGTGTGTGGCATGTCTTAGTAGTGAATTACAGCCATTTCCGTTCTTCACTATTGAAGGCTACCTGCTCTCCATAGGCCAGAATGGGCTGCCGGGATCACGCCAACGCTGTGACCCCAGTGGACTCAGAGAGCATGGTAGAAGTGTCAAGTTTAGTATGCCTGAACTCAGGATGATAAAATACTTCTTGTAGTCAAGTCTATTTTAATATCCTGGGTTTGTAAATACTACTTTTAGAAAGTTAGTATTTACTGACCTGACCATCTCAGTCCGCCTCTGCTGTGTGTATGTGTTCTGCCTGGCAACAGTAAGGAGCAGGGTTGGGGAATCCCCAGAGACAGGTTGGCTGCCAGGAGGTGGGTAGAGAGATTACACCTGGATGGGTGGGAGGAGTACACCTTGACTCTTGAATAGACCTGTGCTCTGCCACCACAAAGCCGGCGCCACCCCCTGTGGGGCGGCTGATGTCTCTGCCCTGCTGCTGAAAGGAAAGAGCAGAGTCACCATAACAAAGTGCTCCAGAACTGGACTGAGCCAGGCCTAGGCCCCCTGGCGCTAAAGAACAAAAGAATCATGGTATAAAAGTAGGAGCCTGGCTCCTAAGAAATCAGAATCCTGTTTACCACAAAGAACCTCTGCCCGACTAGAAGGAGAAGGAGACGCTGGAGGAGCTGGCCTGCTGCCTGCCTTGCTGAGAAAGGAGAGGAAGAGACTTACTGAAAAGACTTTGCTACTTTGTGCTTGAACATTCTCCAAGGGCTTGATCTGAGCTTGCCCCCTGAACTGAACCCCAGGAACAGTGGGTTCTCTGTGCTTCTTGCTCGTCCTCCAATTCGAGCCGTGTGTGCATCCCGCTGGAAAAGAGACTGCGCCCCTCATCGCCCCTCCTAGGGCCGTGACACTCAGAAGCTCGCCTGCCTCCAACCCGTGAGAGCCCCGCTCCGTCCCGAGCCGCTCTCTGTTCCCGGGCCAGGCCGCCTGCATCCCTGTCACCGCCTGCCATTGGAGTGCGCTGAACGCGCTATCACCCCTCCTGCCGGAAGCCGTCCGACGACTGTGATCTACGCCGGGTCATCCAGCTGCACTGACTGTGCCCTGTGACCCCGCTTCGCTATCCCCGGACATCTCAGGCCGCGCCGCCCCCGCTGTGGAGACCCTCCTGCACCGCCGTGCTACAGGGTCGCTGGCCGCGCCTGCCTACGTGCCCACACCTGCTGATTGAGGACCCAAGAACACTCCCCAAGCTGAGAGTCGCACCGACCTGTGCCGAACTCTCCACATCACGAAAGAAGTTCCAGTATCGGGCTCGGGGCCCGCAACGCCTTATTTCCCCGTTCGCAGGAGCCGATCTCTGTGAGTACTGGAACTACAAGTAAAGAGACTACAAAGTATCCATTTGAAACTACGAACCCAGAACATTTGCCTGCTGTATAACCTGGCGGCCTAGCGAAAACGTTATTGGTCTTGTGATAAGTCTGTTGAGATATATATACCTTATTTTTACATAAAGGATCGTACTTTGATATATATCCAAGTCTGGTGTCCGTTTCTGGGGGGATTGATGTATTTACTGTGTGTACGATTGTAAGTGCTTAACCAACAACGCCTGAGGAATCGCCTTGGCTGCTCACGCCACGCACCTAGAGGGTGAGCAAGGGTCATTCGCGAGGGGTTATCCTGCGCCCTGACGTGGAGGAGAGGGTTCCTGCTTGACACAAGGGCAACCTTGCGCCAACCAGAGATCCCCGACTCTAACAGCACTCACAAAGATACTACCCATAATTTCCTTCGTAAAATAGCAAAAAATCATAAACTTAAACAAACGTTTGTAAATCAGGCCCTTAGATGGCAAGATGAAGAAGGCTCAGTGAGTTAGAAGTCTCTTGACATCACAGTGATCTGGCTCACACAAGCTTGAATCCTGGGCTTAAGTGTGAATTACAATCTTGGCAACTTCCTCATGGACACTCAAAATAGGAAAAAATAATGCTCCAGATCCTGAGGGTGAATGGCAGTATTAGCCCAGCGTTTTATTGTAAAATCAGGCTACTTCTATATAATGTTGGCACAGCAACAGTTATATACTCTATGAAGTTATTATACAGTGAAGAAGTGGCTAGAATGTCGAAGTGTAGCAGCAACTAGGCAGTAGAAGCATTGGAATTTGAAATGAATTGGAGCAAATCCAACTTTTCTGCATTTTCACCAGTGATTTTTCATCTTTTCCTAGACCCCATTTTTGCTGCTTTTAAGAATTTTGTGCACTTCACCCTGTTAATAAAATATTAAAGTGTCTGTGCTCCCCTATAACGTGGTTGGAAGTGAGGCACACCCCAAGCACAAGACAGAAGCATCCACCTGTCAATAGATGGCCAATGGCCTGTTTCCTGACACTGACAGCTGTTGGTAACCTCCCGTGATTGCTTCAAAAGAGCTGTCCCTAAGTTGGGAATAAAAGTCTAACCTAGGAGTCAAAATGGGCCACAAATCTTTTTGTCATGGTGGTACTGCTTGCGTACTTGGATGCCTCTTTGAGTAGGCTAGCGTTAGTCATCTCAGAAATAGGGCCTGCAGATGAGAAGAGAAAAAGTGCTCCATATGGACAGGGTTAGTAGATAGGGCAGATATTTACAGACTGGAACTAGTAGATTCAGCGGGATATAGAGAAGACAAGCACCTCTGCAGAGGTGGCAAATCATCCTGGTTCTAACGCCTGAGCATAGAAGCAGGGAAGTCCCTAAAAGGAATGGTTAGTGTACCTTATCTCTTGGCTGAAGAGGGGGGGGGGGGGGGGGCAAATCAGTTTTTTCTGCATGGTCATCCCGGAGGTTTTGTATTTTCCTGGACCCTATTTCTGCTGAACTTGAAACTCTGTGCATTTTACCTCTCCTCAACATGACTAAAGTGACTGTGGTCCCCATTTAAACATGGTTAAATCATCTTTTGCCTGATTGACATATTTATTAATTTCTCTAAGTATATGGTATAGAAAACACACACAAGCCTGGAAGATAACTGCCACCTGTGGACTGCAGTACCTATTGTGACATCGTAGAGAGGGCCTTTTAAAACATGACTACTGGCCTACACTGTGTAGCTTGACTGCAGCAGTCTAAATCCCGCTGTACAAATCTGTCTAAACAACTTTTTCTGACATGGGGTGGAACCCTCCTTTTAAATTTTAGTAAGTCACCCCTAAGAATACCTTGATGTCAACAAGGTATGTTGCCTGATATTCAAAAGTGGAAAAAGTGCAAAGTTAAAACTGCCATGTTCTTCCAGTGATTAGGACCCAAAAGCTACACTCACTTGCTGGGCTGCAACTGAACCTTAGGAAATGTTAAAGTACAGACTTTAATCTGTAACATTTGATAGGAAAAGGCTAAAAAAGTCACTTAAAGACTATTTTTAATATTTATTAAAAACCCAATTTACTTGGCAGATTTAAAATATTTATTTTGCCAAAGTTACATTTACCTGCATAATTAACATTAGACCACTTGCTGCTCGAATATGAAATAACCTTTGAAAAAATAAAAAGGTAAGAGGTGTTTGGCATAACAGGAACAGTTGTTTAATTAAATTCAGCGGCTGCAAGTTCAGGTAACAGAGTCGGGGTCTGAAGAAAGTCTCAACATACATTGGTTTTGCCCTTCATTTTATGATTTACATAAAGCATCATAAACCAATTGATGCATTCCTTCAGTCACAGATTCTTTGGCCTAGTCACCAGGCCATAAATTGGGAGATTGATAAGCAGCGCGGGTGGGTCTTGTCCTTGTGCGAATATAGTGCAGGGCCATTGGGTACATGTCTAGATGTCCGGCATGAGGACCATGTGATCACTCCATGTAGTGTGCATGCTCTGTTCTGATTGGCTGTGTGTTCCTAACTTAGTGTAGTATCTAACTTTATGGTGTTTATGATAATGTGCGCCACTCCGCCAAATGTGTTTTGTTGGAGTCAATCTCCTGAGACCATTGTGGTGTTGCAGCCTATCTGTGGGATCCATCTGGGTTTTCCTGTTGGCGTGCTCAGTTACGTGTCCCCCGTCCTGTGAACTGTCAATCAGTTGCTTCAGGCCTAGGTCTCATGGCCTGCCTAACCACGTATTTCTGACTTGGGTTGAGATTTCAACAATGGAGAAGGAAGTTCTTTTTTATACGTACATATGTCATTGTGTACATCAACATCGTAATTTCCAAAATTAACATACTGATAGCTGGCCTGCCAGTGCTTGACCTTAATGAGAGTGAAAACTGCTTCCAGAGCAGGGACAATAGTCCGGCTGTGTAGAGATTAATTTCTCCCCTTGCTGGAAGGGCAGTTTTCGGTGTACCCAGTAAATTTATTTATAGTAAAAGGAGCAGGGTGAGACCTGCACTTTCAGAAGTAAATGTAAACTGAGATCCGTGGAAAAAAAACAGCTTTGGATTCCCAGGACCACACCAGCCAGGTTGGCTCCATACCCAGTAGAAGGGAAGTTGTCCCCAAAACCAGTTCAGGGTAAATACAAGGAAGGGGACCGCTCATTTTCCTTGCCATACCTCTAAGTGGACTCAAAGAATCTGTACAAAGGAGGAAGGGTTCCCCCAGCTTGGATTTTAGTAATAAGGTGCATTATGAGACTGTTTGAAATTGGTTAAACAGGAACTTTTGAAAAAGCAGGAAATAAAAGACCTGGGAACATTTATACCATTATTTAGGGAGGATCCAGAAATCACTCCACATACAAGCTGGTGCAAATCATACATGTGACATTCCAAGAAACCCTTCTCAGAATACTTTCTGGACCTGTGTAAGATATGAAGTGGACTGAATGCTGCTTGCTGTAACTTGAGAGGAGCTCTGAAGGACTGGATATGTTCCCTCTTGTACTCATCAAAAGACACACAATTGATGGACGGAATGCAGAACAAATCAAAACATTCACC
The DNA here is from genome assembly GCF_964204655.1 of Triturus cristatus. Lineage (NCBI taxonomy): Eukaryota > Metazoa > Chordata > Amphibia > Caudata > Salamandridae > Triturus > Triturus cristatus. The sequence continues at coordinate 203,865,111 of NC_140593.1, forward strand.
CCCAGTCAAGAGGTCTGGGTTAAATCCATCATTCTTTTGCTCACCATGCCACCTCAGTTTAGACCTGGGCATATGCAAATCAGTCTTGACCCTGTGCCTCATGAGAACAGTCCAGCCTGAACTGCCAAGCCAGGTCCTCCCTGGACCGGAAACAAGCATCCTAGGACCGGTTTCGGGGTTTCACCCCTCTTCAGCCAGGATAGCTTGATTCCAGTGGCACAGTGAGCCCAGGACCCACGTCTTAGCATACCCGGCGCACTTAGAGCGAGAAAGCAAAAGACACACAGTTAATGGACGGAATGCATAACAAATCAAAACATTCACCCCCAGTCAATAGATCTGGGTTAAATCCATCATTCTTTTGCTCACCATGCCGCCCCAGTTTAGACCTGGTCATATGCAAATGAGTCTTGACCCTGTGCCTCATGGGAACAGTCCAGCCCGAACTGCCAAGCTAGGTCCTCCCTGGACCGGAAACAAGTATCCTAGGACCTGTTTCGGGGTTGCACCCCTCTGCAGCCAGGATAGCTTGATTCCAGTGGCACAGTGAGCCCAGGACCCACGTCTGGGCATACCTGGCGCACTTAGGGCGAGAAAGCAAAAGACACACAATTGATGGACGGAATGCAGAACAAATCAAAACATTCACCCCCAGTCAAGAGATCTGGGTGAAATCCATCACTCTTGTACTCAGGTCAAATAATTTGACTCCAAGGGTTAGTGGGAATACATCCTGTATGGATAGGAGGGCTCAAAAAGCTAGAGAAGCCCTTTCTGGATGTTCATTTTTGTAGTCACAACTGGACTGTGGCCCCAATAGCCAGAGCATGAGATCATTTATTATTATTTCTACAAGGTTGACAAAGTGAATGTGGTTTGATTCCTCTGTATTTTGGCACTTCAATTTAGCCACTAAAAGTGTTAAATGTAATAATTTAATTGGCACTCATCTTAATCTGTTCACTTTGTTGGGTGGCAAACGGATTGCAGTTTTTCTTAGAAATGTACCTGTTGCAATTTACTGTGCTGGAGTATAGAGTTATACAAAGTAGCTAATATCTAAGCCAAAGAAAACCGATTCTGTCATAGACCCCTATCCCAGCCTCCTTGTTGTCCTTATTTGGTATATTATGATAAACGTGGGCTGATCTTCATTGAGGACCTTATCCAACCTTTTCCACAGCCATCCCCATGCTATTTTGAGCCAGCAGATGAACAAGGACTGCCTAAGAATGACTTGGGGTTTTGGGGCTTAATATCCCATGGCTTTTCTGCATCAAACATTGTGCTTTTTCAACTGTGTAGGCCACCCCTCTTTACTGACCTTACAGGTGTGACCAAATCTGATAAATACTGGCTAAAGCATGTTTGTTTTTTTTAAACTAGGAGCTTAAAAAGAAATGAGAGATAAATTGCTAAGACTACAAATGGACAATATATTCTTTTACAAACCTCTCCCTGTATTGAGCCTTGTTGGCTGCATATCTTTAATCAATAGGAAAGGGCTTTGTAATGAGGTTCAGAATGGGTTTCTTACATAACTTGCTCTGTTTTACTTTGGGACAGTATGGGGGGATTGTTCAAATGGTTGTTCCTGCCATGGTGTCTCCCCTTAAACATTACTACATTTCACATTTTGTTTGTAAATTGTATGTTAACTATACTACAATATATCTCTTGCCTATTTTAAAAGTGTATAATGTCAGATTATGTAGACCAGCCCTTCTTTTTCTGCAGATGCTAAAGGCTTGCGCAACCCATCTTGCCATTGGCTTTTTTTCTAAGAGCATAGTTTGTTGTCACAGTAGGATACATTTTTAATGTTTTATCGCTATGTATTATTTTTATGTTTTTTATTTCGCTTGCACTATTATAATCATGATTCTGAATCAATTAAGGTTTTTTGACTGATTGATTTCTCAATTGCTTTGTATTAAGTCAAATGTGTGCACCATACATGTGTTTTCTATTTTAACTGGGTTTTCAATCATATTATGCTCCAATTCTGTATATGGTGTGGTAAAAGAATGTAGCTGTCAATGTCAGATAAATATTGTGTCCTAAACATCACTTACAAAAAGTTGAATTTGTGTTAATAATAGGTGATCTACACTCAATAGGATTATATTTTTGCAAACAATATTTAGGGAACAATATTTAAGTCAGTTGATATTCATGAATAGGATCTTCTGTCACAGCCTCATATTCAAATCCCCTGATGGTCTCAAGTGTAAACATCAAACTATTGTTTCGCACTTACAGCTTTGACTCACGTAGTATTCCATCTGACTGAAACATGGGGGGGGTATTAGTTTTTTACCAGGTTTTGAATTTCCCTATGGCTTGTCTTTAAAGTCGGCTACAATTGATCACAACATGCTTTGTGCAGTCTACAGACACTGAACATGAATCTTGAAAAACAATATGCGCAACAGATGTACTTGTTGGTAAAGTCAAATGTGATGTAAAAATAGAGTAATATGCAAACCTTGTGAAACACTGAATACAATTCCTTCAGTATTGATTACTGGGTTTGTGTTACTTTAGATATTGAATAATGGATTTGTTAATGTGTTTCTAGTGAACCTCCTTGAGGGGGTTTCCGGAGTTCTGACACTTATCCATGTCTAGAGAGTGGTAGAAGGAATCACTTCGAAAGAAGATAAGATCTCTTTAAACTCTCTCCTAGAACATTGATATCCACCAATGTGCAAAAGCAGTTGAACTCCTATTCAAAGCGTGTTTGCAAGTGGAATGCCAGAAGCATGCCTATCTGCACCCATCTGCTGCTGGGCAAAGGTTGAAGATGCAAGAACCACTCTTTTATTGTATACAAGACACAAGTTGGATAAGGACGGCAGAAGTTAAATGGCTGAAGCATTATTTTTCAATATATATTAGAATCACAAGAAATATATAGATAAAATCTCTCAAAATTCCCAAACAATTCTGATGCAAATAATTAAACAATAAGTCAAGGAATTTGAAGGCACTTCTGACTCAGTGAAACCTGCTCTCCTGCAAAACAAATTTCTTTGAATAAAATAGCAAAATAAAAGTTGGTATATAGATTTTGGTCATACGAATCAATGTAACTGAACAATATTATAAACAGATGGAAAAGATAGATAGAAAACAATTTTACAGTATTAGAAACTCATTTTTGAAACAAAATATTATACAGGAAATATGTACAAATTAATCACCAAATATCTTTTGAGAAGAGAATTGCATACTTTAAGTCATTTAAAACATGGGGCCTGATTTAAATCCTGGCAAATGGGATATTACGTCACAAAGGTGATGGATAGAATGAATCAGTGCTTCACAAGAGTATTTGATGACCTATTTAACATCTTATTCTTGTCTAGATTTACATGTAGAAATAACAGGAAAGTTAATTATGTGTTTATTGAGAAAGCTTAAATACGTGTGTCTCAAATATTCACAGTATATCCTTTGCAAGAGATTTCTAGGGCCAATTGGGTCCTTCAGGGACTAGTGTTTACCCAAGTGATGGAAGAACATGAGATACCCTATCAAAGCCATGGTAAGGAATGTGGGAAATGAATTAGTATTAACAAAATGGGTACCATTGACCTAAACTATGCAGTGGTGTGGCTACTGATGAAAAAGCCCACTTTGGGCAGCTGTGATCTTGCAAATTTTAGACAGTTGTCAGTTTTACAGTTGCCACTCCAGTGAAAGTGTTGGAGAGTGCAGTGCTATCACAAATAAAACTATTATTTGAGGGCAGATACACTAATGGGTGACTACCATATGTTATTCCACCCCAAAAACAAACATCAATCAGTCATTCTCTTACCTTTAAATGATTTATGCACATTAGCCCATGAAAGGTCTTGTGACAGTTGAGGTTACTAGACTTGCTGAAACCATTCAACATTGTGGCTCATCAAAGAGTCTATAAGGTAGAAAGTAGGGTACAGCACTGCAATATTTTGTGTCATACCAAGCTGAGAGAGCAAAATCCAGTTGCTTCCCCAATTTGCACCCCCACACCATAAAATGAAATTCTTCATTGATCACCCAGTGTTTAATTATATTTCAATTCTTTCATGTAGGTGTTGGCAACCATTATAAGGCAATATTTGTTCAAAATGAATATGTGTTGTGATGAGCTCTCTCTAGTACACCCTCTCCAATTTGTACAATGTTGTAGAATGCAAAGGTACATGTACACAAGTAATGCACTTCTAAAACCTTTTACATTAGAAGGCACTCAAATGCACATATATAGTTTAGTGCACAAAAGTGTAAACGCACTACTTTAAAATGTACTCTTAATACTGATAAATTGGCCATATTCCTCCTTCTAAGAAAAACAAAGTTGCACATCAGCCAAAACTGGCAATAAAATGTTTTTAATTGGCTGGATGTATTATAAGTGGCCATTGCAGTGTAATTGGTATAAGCCAGTACATGTGGAGAATCAACAGAGGCTTATAACAATTACCAATCACACAATGTAAAAAAGAAAATGGTCTTTAGTTTTAACTCAGTAAAGAGAGATACACTGATTGTATTGCTCCAAGAAGAAATATGTGATTTATGTGTGTTCTTTAGCAGTGTTTAAGAATCAGTTATGCTCTTGACAAAATAATTATTGCCTTCAATTTTGTGATTTAATATAGGACAGGCCTTCACCTCAGACACCAACACAAATCTGAGAACTGTAAGCAATGTCAAATAACAGCAATGAATATTAGTTTTCTATGAAGTAGAATACAATAATTGCATTTGTTTTTGTGTTTCTAAAAATTATTGTGTTGTTTTTCTGAAATAGACCATTACTTATGGAGATTTTTACCAAATAGTTTCTCGTTGTTTCCAGGCAGAAAAATAAGGTACAAATAAGGTACAATATCCTTCCAAACATCAGGTTTGCACCGTTGCACCTGCCATACTGCAATGATATTAAGACTCGCTTCACTCACATTACATCCCCCTCAGCTTTGTACACAATTGTGAGCAACCTCCCTCCTCAGTTTTCTCTCCATGGTGCCTTAATCTCCAGCACTCTGATGCTCCTCGCTAAGTTTGCATTGTATAGATACTGACACCAACATGTATATATAGCAAAGCACATTAGCTTACAATTCCCAAGCAATTCTGCATTTGTTGAATCCCCCAGGTTCTGCTTCATAAATGTTCTACAAACATGTTTTCATTCCCCTTGAAATTTCCTTTAAATAACGTTAAGAGCAGTGTTAGGCTGTGTTGAAATTAATACATTTAGGGGCATATGTATCAACATCACCATTTGCGATTCTCAAATAGCGATTTTTAAAGAATCGCTATTTGAGAATTGCAAAACGGGATGTATTTAAAAAATTGCAAACTTCTTGCGATTTCTTAAAATTCCTTAATTGCGATTAGCAAATTGCGAAATCGCAATTAAGGAATACCTGCCCATTCATTCCTATGGGCCAGGAGACCCATAGGAATGAATGGGAAGTAATTCTCAAATAGCGAATCGCAATTTGCTAATCGCAATTTGAGAATAATTTCAAAGGTGCAAGGGTGTCATGATGACACCCTGATGCACCCCTGAAATTAGCATGTGTGTGCATATGGCGCACATACATGCCCTAAGGGCATGTATGAGCGCCACGTGGCACTTTGTAAAATTCAAAAAAGTGCTTTTTGAAAGGAAATCGCAAATTACCACCAACTGGAAGTTGGTGGTAATTTGCGATTTCTTAAGGATAATTCGCACAACTTGGGTGCTTTTTACATATCATTTAAGAAATCGCAATTTGCGATTTCTTAAATGCTTACGCAAAATTAAGAAATCGCTAAATTAGCAATTCCTTAATTTTGCGATGGGATTTGCCTCATACATCCCGATTACCGATTTTTTAATCGCAAACGCTGTTATTTTGCGAATCGCAGCGTTTGCGATTAAAAAATTGTTTGATACATATGCCCCTAAGTTTTAAGTGTTTTTAGCAATTTAGTTTTATTGCAAACTTACATTCTTAAATTTGCAGTTCTTTCTAAAAGCAAATTTTCAGGTAGCATAAGTATTAGAACTTACTGTATGCCAGACTGAAGAAGGTGGTTTCTGTCTCTCTGAAGCTGGTGGAATCATGTTCCAATTGAATCTGTAATTGCACGTAGGGAGGAGCCTTTTGCATGAAATGGTCTTCTACTGTGTTTCTTGTGATAAGTCGGACACATTTTAAAATGTTTTTTTGATTGGTGGATCTTTCACTTCGGTTTAGGCAGTAGAGATGAAATGGTTTGTGGATGAGGCAAAGGGCTTCCCAGTTAGATAATTCTATTGGTTCTATGACACAATATCAACCCCCCAAATATCCAATCACCACAGTATAGAGAAACGAATATCATTCACCAAAACATTGTCAGGGATGACAAGGAAATCTTTGGCAAGTTGAGCCTAAAAGACACGCGTGGATCTATTGAAAGGGTAAAGCAGAAAGGTTAAGCCATATACGGCGGTGGAGATGGGTGAGGATAACGAATATCCAAGATGATGATAGTGACTCCATTCCTCACAAGGAATCAACAGCCCTGGTTCTGTAGCAAGTAAGAGCCTGTGCTGAAATTTCAGTAGAACACTGCAGGTATTTAGGTTTTCGGTTAAAACCCTTCCTTGGTGTATAATTACTTGGTTCAGTAAAAAACCTGGTAAAGTCTTGAATGAAATATTGAGGGAAACCAAATAATTTGCACCGTCTTCCACTATAGAAAATTGCCCTTTGGGTCGCTGAACAAAAGGGGACATGTGGCTACATTTATACATCTAATGGTGCTCCCTCCCGTCTTATAATGTATTGGTGGAGAGTACCACAAACTGTCTTCCCTTCTGAGTTGCAAAGCAATGTAAGCCCCATGGGAGATGAAAAGGAAATTAAACAAACTTAAGACAAACTATGCACTAGTGAAAAATATCACCAGCCACTGCCCACTTAACGGAAACCTCTCTTCAATAGTCCTCACGATGGTAGTTGACTTATAGAGCTAAGATTAGAAAATGTTGTAAGTTGTGTTGACGTTACTCTTCTAGGCTGGGTAAGGGAAGTGAGACGCTGATTTCATGTCCAGCAAGATTATTTCTTTGATGTAAAAACACACATTAATTGGATCCCTGGCATGAACCACCAAACAGTTTGTGCAGTGATAATTAATCACTTTCCTTCACCTCCTCCTGCCCACATTCATGACAAGGTGGTAGTCTGCTTCCTTGAGAATCAAAGTGTAAAGGGCAGGTGAAATCTACATGCCCAGCAGTGAGCATTTCTCAGTGTCGCATAGTGAGGTCAGACAGCTTTTTGTCAAAATAGAAAGTAGTGGCCATCACTAGTCCTGCTTTTCTAAGTGAATAGCATATACTAGGTCGTAGATTTGTAGAATACAAGTAGCAACAATTAAATTCCTTCTTTAAAGCATGCTTTCAGCTGTAGTTGGTGCAGAGCAACACTTTATTCACTGTGGGCTGAAGTGTGGTGTCTGGTGGCTTGGGAGAGTAATTTTTAGGGCTAATGTGTGGTTGCTGGTGGCTTGGCACGTCACCATGTTCTTCGGTTTAGAGTCCCACAGTTAAACCTCCCCTGACAGCGTTTATATATTTATATTTCTTTGTGGGACTGTAAATAATTTTCTCTGAGTGACAGGTACGGTCCATAAAAACAATTTTAGAAGGAAAAGCAAGTGATTGAGCTGCACAATGTATAATGGAAAAACGGAATATTTACAATAACATACTTAGATGAGGGCCATGTATTTTTGGTGGTGTGGTTTTGGAAACTTGTTTGAATGCAGAGTTTAGACATACAACAGTAGTCAACTGTGCCCCAATTTTAGTAATGTGTTGCATATTTGTGCCTTTTAATGCAGCGTGATGCACTGTTTACTTTTGCTCTGGAGCATTCCACATCAAAGTGGAAAATAATATAAAAACGCGTGTATATGAAAATAACAGCCACACAATCAGTTCTGTAGAGATGCTAGGTTATGAAATGTGTTTTAATTGAATACACACAATAAAGCCAATTGTTGACCTAAATACCTTACTTACTGAACTTTCATCAGCATTAGCTGTTATAGGAAAGACACTTAATATCGCATTCAAAAACTATCCAGTAATAGATTTCAAGTTGAGTTTTTCAGTTTCAGATAAATCATGTAACTCCACAGAGCTCGCGGCAGCTGGTCTAGCATTAATGAGGTAGGTAGTGGAACAAAAGGAATTAAAACAAGGTAATGCAGCAAGTTGGAATGATGGATGGCCATGACTTGATTGAAGGAGTGTCTATTTCTAGTTTCATAAAATTGCAATTCTTTTTTAACTATCCACATTGATAATCTACCTTTTCTGAAATTATGACGAATTGCTGATTAGGTAAGACTCCAGTAGCACATGCTCCCTCACCCGTGGAAAGAGATGTGGTATGAATGTATAGGCTCAAAAGGAAATGTATGTGGCAACCATGCACCGTTTACAGCAGGAAAAATACTTTTGCTAATTAACTTTAAATGCCAGAGTTTGTGTTATAGCATGGGCAGGCCACCTCATTTAAAGTTCTAACACGCCGTCATGACAAAGTAATGGTCCGGTAATGACATTAAAATAACCACCCTGCATCAACTTTCCTCTTGGCACTGCTCATTTTAATGTGTGTACTGAAATATGAGACAAAATTATAAGTTGGAAAGTGAAGGGCGAAAGTTCTCATCCATGCTCTATTTTTAGGTCGAGCGTGATCAAGCGCGCAAGTGCTGCTCTGTGAAGATTTGTGGCAGTTGAGTACGAAGAGAAGCTTCGCCCACTCCCCCACCCTTATTTTTCATTGGCTTGTGTGTTTGTCTTTGTAAATGCTGTCTTCTGATTCATTATGAGGCTTGTTATTCCCGCCTTAGTACAGCCATGTTGTCATTTGTATCCTCCCATGGCTACTGGCCCTTTTACTTAGTTGTTACACGGTACGTGTACTTTTCGTTGATTCGTTGGCCGCTGGGCACTCGCAGCCTGTGAGCTGGGTCCCTCCCTCCGTAGCACCGCCTGAAGCCCCCGGCGCCCGTCTCCCATCCTCTCTCCCTGCCAGGCTTAGTCCTTTCCCCTGGTCATTGCTTGCTTTGGGATCGGTCTGTCACATACGTCGCTGCTCGCTGTTCATTAACAGAGCTGGGAGAAGGGGGCCGGGCCACTCTACAACTGGAAGGCTTTACACACAAATCGCCGAGCCCGTCGCTCCTCTGACTCGAATAACACCCTCAAATGAAAGCATGTGCTTTGAGAGGTGAGCTGACAAGAGATAGCAAACAGGGCTCACCCTCTCTCCTCTCATAAAGCATCACGCTTCGTTTATATCATCTGGGCCCAAGAATGTTGCCTATGCGCATTCTTATGTCACTGCACCAATGATCTAGTTATTGCATGGTTGCGGCTGTATAGATACAATGATATTAGGGACCATTACACGCTCATAAGACATGACTCATGTCAGGGAGCTATAAAATGGTTGTAACTTAAATTAATGTCATATATTTGATAGATAGCACAGGGACCACATTAATTTAAACTGCAGTAACAATTATAGCCTCCGTAGACATTCGAGGTCAGAGAACAAACAGCTCCGCTGCAAACAATATAGACATAATTGCCACATCTTCTATCCCTCGAAAGTCTGCTGCATCTATTCCATTATTACGATATGTTTGTTAAAATGAACTAAGATGTTAGGGGTTATTTCAAATAAAATCTAGTCTCAGAAAACATTTAAGGAAACCCCAATGGAAAATCGAGTTGGCCATTTGTAATTATTCCAATTAGGTCGAAGAGATACAACCAAGGGGACTATGCTGGTTAGAAATATACCAATACAACTAAACCGGATAGATACAGTAACCATTTCCCAGGTTTAACCAGGAACCATTTCGAATTTCTCCATGTTTTCTTTCATAATTCCGCAGACGGAGTTGACTTCACACTGTCAGTTGGAATTTCCCCCAGGGTACAATCTAACCCTTACACGTGAGGCTCGCTTTAATGTCACCCATTTTTTTGTTATAAAACAGCGGATTAAAGTCTAGCCTCGACATATCATAAAAGGAAGCATTTATTTTCGTAATCGATGTTCAACATACTACGTACAATGAGTAATGTACATCTTTCTTTTGTGATGTGTTCTTTGGTTCCATTTCTATTGACATTATTATTATTGTTATTTACGTTGTATTATGCTATGACGTTATGCTGTCACGTCATTATGTTATAATTCGCAGACTAGTGGACAGCACGCCCGGCGAAAGACATTAGGTTTTAAGGATAAATGCTGTCTACGCTTGGACAGTTTAATGCTTGGAAAGCGTTTGTGTATTTGAGCTCATTAATTCAAATCAAGAATATACAACTGTGCAAAATATAAATTGTACCTTGTTATTGATTTTAGCCTTCTTGGATTATTGTATCCAACAGTGTTCTGATGAGACTTCGGTACATTTTTAATAAGGAATGCTCCCTTACTACCCGAATACCTTTTCTCATTTGCATAACACATGCACACCTTCTACTTTCCGGTAGTGTGTACCCACCATGCATGAAGCCTCTTCACCTCTTATAGTTATAAATAGGACATTCAAGCGGAGAGGTCCGTGGCCAATATATTTGGCCTAATGTTGCACCCCGTGGGCCAGTTCAGACAGGGACACGCAATTTTATCTCAATGGGCAGCTGATACTCCAGGATGCATTGCCAACCTTCGCCTGTCATATCCAAAGCATGGCATCGTCTGCTGCACTGGAGCAGTGTAGTAAATTACAGGTGTGGCTTGTTTTTATTACTCTTACTCTTGCTTTGTCTATGAATGTAAATCATTTTTCAGTTGAATTTTTTTTATTAAAGGCAAAGGTAAAAAGGTGGCAAAAAACAATACATGGTTTCAAACAGAAAGCAATATAATATAAGGTATCCAGCAGAAATAAACAAATGAGGATAAAAAACAGGATCACAGCAAAGGGAAAAAAAAGGAATGATACAGCTCACAGTTTGTAAAAAGAAATAGAAAAGCGACAAGAAAAATCATGGAGGTTTAAGAACTTCTTGTTGAGATGGGAGTTTAAAAAAATGTTGCAATGCACATTTGTCAAAAAAGGCAGTAACAGGCAACCAGAACTGAAGTCTTTTCGTAGCCATTTGGAAAGGAAAAATAAGAAACGTATCTAATCTATCATGATGACAAACATCGTACCACCAAGCTTTGAAAGAAATGTTTGCAAAATCTTTCCAGTTTCTTGTAATCTGCTGAAAAGCAACAGCTAATAACAGATCTACAATTTCAACATTAATTTCACAATTAGCCCAAATTGGTGAGAGGCTTCCCAGGAAAATGTCCCTTACGGAAAATGAGCAATTGGTGTCAAAAATTGAATTCATTTGAGACCAAACCTGTTTCCAGAATTGACATACGGGGGGCACAAAAAGAGCATATGAAAAAGGGTGGCATCAGGAGACGCACAAGACCAACAAGTATTTTGTACAGTGGAAAACCTTTTATTTAAAGAGTATGGAGAGAGCAAGATCCTGTTATAAATGTAAAACAATGTTTGAGTTAAGCTTGCCGTTCTTGAGGTTTTGCGTATTTTAATCCAGATCTTGTTCCACATTGGCAGGGACCAGACTACATTAAAATCTGTCTCCCAAGCAATTTCAATCTTAGATTTTTGCCTCGATATGCCTATGGACTGAAGTAAGGCGTATAAAGTGGAGCTTTAGGCTTGGTGTGTAGAATAGTGGACAGTCCAGAGGGCGAGGCAATAGTTGAAGATTCGGCAGAATTACTAGCAAGTTGATTGTATATGTCAAGTATTGTGGTACGGAGAGTGAAATACTTAGACAAGAAAGAGGCAGGCAAATTATAAGTCTGCTTAAGCGAAGAAAAAGGAATAAAGCCATCATTTGAAAACAATTGATGGACCCATAATAAACCTTGTTGTCTCCATGTTTTCCAATTAAAAGGTTTATTATGTATTAGTAAAGTTTTATTGTGCCAAATAGTGGAGGCTAAAAAAGAATCAAGAGTATCATGAGTCAGTGGATATAAAGGGCAAAGAAGTTTGGAAGTGAGTTTGAAAAGGGAAGTGGATAACGTTTGGGGTTTACGAGAAAAAGAAAGATATTCCTTAAACGAAAACGGGGATAAAAGCGAACATTCAACTGATGTCCATAAAGGACAATCTGTTGTGGAATCAAGTAACCAGTAAGAAGCCTGTCGTAATAAAAAGGCTTTATGATAAGAACGAAAATTAGGAAAGTTAACTCCTCCCTCATCTTTAGGACGTGATAACATGTAAGCAGATAATTGTTTTTTTTTGTTATTTCACAGAAAAGAGGATAATACTGATTTAATAGACTTAAATAGTTTAGTAGGAATTGGGACCGGAATATTGGAAATGGTATATAGAATTATAGGGGAAAGCATCATCTTTATAGTATCTAAGCGACCCCACCAGGAAAGATAAAGGGGATGCCATTTCGTAGTAAGCTCTGAATTGTTTTTAAAACAATTAGTCATACAAAGCGTTACAGTGTCTTTTATTGTGGACTTGAAATATAGACCTAGATATTTGATGTGGGAAGACTTCCAAGCAAAATTGGTAGAAATGAAATCAGCCTTAAAAGTGAATTTAGTTAAAGGCAACATTTCACATGTATCACTGTTTAATTTGTACCCTGAGATCAGTGAAAAGGCATGTACTTTCAGTAGGATTAAAAATAAAAAGCAAAATATCATCGGCATATGCTGCCATTTTGATATTAGTCTTTGGTGTCTTAAAACCATGTATTTGTGGATTCTGATGTATTTTCGAAAATGTAAATCATTTTGATCATTCCTTTATAAATAATTTTGATTTTTATATTTTCTTCTTGGCTACGCATTTGCTCACATTACAATGTACAATTAAACTGAGCTTTATTTGAGCCTGCTTATTTTTTTTACATTATATAACAAATCCACTGTAGTCCATGTACATGTTACCAAGAATTCTCCTGTGCTTAAAACCCTCCAACAAGGACTTCTTTCAAGTGACCTATGGGTGCTTTTTGTGGCCACGGAACACTTGATGTTATAGAAAGTTCTTCAAAAACAGTTGTTCATCTCAATCTGTGGTATTTTTTCAGCTAAACAAAAATGTGCGGCAATGCCATTCCATGTAGGTATTCCCTCATTTGCATGGAAGTCTGGCCCCTGCACACAAGGGTATGCTTTTTTATTTGGAACCGCGCCACATTGCAGAAGTGTGTGCAAGGCAAAAAAGAATTTGTCAGTACGCTGGTTGTGCCCCACAAATAAGGACACCCAGACAGAATCCACTGGGAAGAAAAATAAGCATCACATGTGAGGTCAAACTGTAATTACTTAGTTGCTTTGTCATATCCAGGTTACTGCATATAAAATAATGCAAACACATTCAAAAACAATACATGCAGCTGTGAGGCATTACTTCAGGGCACTTAAAGGGTTGCAAAAAACAAACATCTTCATTAGTAAAAAACATTTCCATTACACCAGCAATAGCTCTAACTGTAAAAAAAAATGCGATACCTATTGCATTTCAACTGCTTGTTTAAAGATAGTAGTGGGAGAATGTTATCAGTGTATTTCCTTAGTAGTCTATGGACTTTGAAGTGAAGGGCAAATTTTGTAATGGCGTGCAGATATTTTAAAGGTTATTTGCGAGAAATGTTTGTTTGAAGATAGAGAGGCAGGGTTCCTCAGAATTCACTGAACTCACTTAAGACTACACATATGACCTTTGTGACCCCTTCCTCTGTGATATCAAATCGGCTGTATTAGGACTATTGCATCCTTATATTCCAGAGTTACTTATACTTTATAATATATATATAAAGAATCTGAAATTAGTTGCAACACACAAAAGGCTTTAGACCTGCTCCATGGATAGAAAAACTCGCAATTTTGGCATTTTGTATGTAGATTGCGTAGTTCTCTGGTATCAGGGAGCAAAATATTTACGATTGTTGGATGGATTTTGTAATTATGCAGAGACCACCAATGTGTACAAATAAATATAAATGAGAGAAAAGGTATGTTTAAGGTCTGTAGAACCTGAAATGTCATTGTGAACAACAAATGATATCTTGGAGTGGAAAACAGCCTTTACTGCGGATCCTTTACCACATAGTCTTTACAATGCAGGTAAGTACCATGCATGTAAGTGTTTGAACTTGTAGCATTCAGTACTTTAACACACAGGTAAGTATTTTTTCAATAACATAATAATATATTGTTTAAAAAAATGATAATGGAGGTAAGGGTAATTGTAGGCTTTAGTGGTGGGTACAAATAAAGGGGTTAAGAGTAATTTTAGGTCTCAGTGGTGGGCGGAGCTAAAGAAGGGTAAGGTTATGAAGGAAATTAGGTTATTGGTCTAGCGGGGTGGAAGTCCTACTCAGGGCACAACCTTAATCTTTGTCAGAGTGAACAACAAAAGTCACTAAATGATCCTGTACTTAACCCTCTTGTAAATTGGCACAAAAGCAATCAGGCTTACCTTAGAGGCAATGTGTGAAGTATTTATGTGGCACACAAGCAGTTATAAAGTGAAAACACAACACAAGGAAAATCCTAAGCCAATTTAGAAAAAGAGCGGATCAAGTATCCTGGATAATCATTGCTGACTCTCACTTGAGCTTTGTGGTGGCTATCATTCAGGGCTGTCGCTGCTGTTGAGCGATGTGCAGGTTTCATGTTCTGGTCATCGCCAAAAAGCAGATCTCAGCAGAGCTACTTGCTGGCGCTGGTCACTGGCAGCCGAGTTTTAGGACAAATGGGCCAGTTTGCGTTAAGCCCAAACTTGAGGACTTCCCCTTTTCTTCTTGTAGGAGCTTCCACTGATGCCAGCTCAGTGTCCAGGACCTGGGGGGCAACTCTGGGAGAAATCTTGACTCCCTCTAAGTGAGGCTTTCAGCAGCTATCAGGCAGGTCCTGGTATGCCCAGTTGCTTATTGCTAGCTGGGTCATTTCAGGGAGGGATCTGAAGCTTGTTGGGTCCCTGTAGCTCAAACTGATGGTCAGCCAACTGACACTTGGAGTCACTCTTGGAACAAGGCATGCAGGTCCAATTTCCGTTCTTCTGGAGCAAGGTAGCTCCCAAAGCAGAAGGGCAGTTCTCTGGCAGCAGGGGAGACCTTCCACTGAATCTTCTACAGGACCAGTAGTGTTCTGATGAGCAGTTCTTAAGGGACATTTTTCATATCTGGTGTCAGCATTTGTATGGGGAATTCCCTATCTTACCCCAAAAGCTGTTTCTTGTCAGTAATGAAAAAGACAAAAGACAGGGCGGGCCTGGTGTTATATATCTTTGTATGTGCTATAGACAATGCCCTTTTAAGTGTAAGTGAGGTGGGGCCTATTCAGTCCACACGTAAGCCCTTTTGTCTCACTGTCTGGAAGCAATACACAAATCCACAAATGCATAGCCATTCACAGTCATCTGACCCAGGACACCGGCAGAAAGGTATAGGTGATTGGGATAAGAAAATGTCAACTATTTAAAAGTGCCTTTTTTAGAATTGAAAATTAAAAAACTAACTTAACCATTATAGAGAATTTTTAATTACAATTAACTTGAGTGTAAACAGAATATCTTTGTCTGATCTCAAGCTGGAGTTAGCCCTGTAATGTAATAAGGTAACCAGTTTTAGTCAGTTGAAAGAAGGCCATACAAAATGAAAAAAATTACTTCAGAACACATAAAACTGAAATGTATGTTTACAAATTTTTAATACAGTGCACCCTGCCCTATAAACCTTCAGGGCTTACCTTAGGAGTGACTTGTACCGCAATGAAAAGGAAAGTCTAGACCTGGTAAAATGTCTTTTTTGACAGGTTTCAATGGCAGTTTAAATCTGCATTGCAAGCTGCAGTGGCAGGCCTGAGACATGTTTTAAAAGGCCACTTTAGTGGGTAAAATAATAAGTGCTGCTACTCAGTATTAGCATTTAGTTCACAGGCCCTAGGTAAATGTAGTACCATTTACTAGAGAAGTATATCTAAGTAAAATGTACCAATCAGGTAGATGCCAATTGTACCACATTTAAGGGGAGAGCACAAGCACTTTACCACTGGTTAGCAGCCAACAAAATGTGTTCAGCATCAGAAGATAAAAAGCACAACGGTGAAAAAAAGCCACATCCAAATGGGAAATTTTCAGATTTAGCAGTTATGTAAAAGTAAAGGGTGGTAAGAAGTAAGAAAAAGGGAGCTTTGCTGGACTTTAGTCTAAAATAAAGTGTATATATATATATACATATATATACCTACCTACCTACCGGCGTTAGCCAGTATGTAGTTATCGTTAGAACCTAGTTTCCATACGAAATTTTATTTTTGATTTGCTATTAACTTTGGCCCTGTTTGACGAATCTTCACAAAATGTTCAAAACTAATTGTTCACTCGGGTCAGCTCCTGTCTTGAAAGTTTCGGGGTGATTCGTCAAGCGGGGGCTGGGAAAAAAGGGGGCTCCGAAAACTTGTTTTCTCAATGTTAATTTACATAGGAAACTTTAGACAAAGCTACAGCCTGAACTGCTGAACGAAATTACACCACATTTGGTAGAGAGATAGCTCTTGGTCCAGAAGGCACGCCTTTATTTAAATGGTGTAAATCCCTTCAGTAGTTTTTGAGATATTAAAAAATTTACAGATTTCGATATTTGAGAATTGTGGGATCTGATTGGCTGAGCCCTCCTGAGCACGAGCTTGCCTCTGATTGGCTGCCAACACTTCAAATCAGGAAGTGTTGGCAGCCATCTTGTGACTCGATACCGAGGGAGAAGGAAAAAAGTAGGAGGAACATCAAAAAAGAAGAAAAGAGGGCAGGGTAAAATACTCTGACCCCCTAGGCCTGGTTCCCTCAGAGACCCGCAGGGCCCAAAAAAGCATTTTTTTAAACAAATTCTGCAGGATTCGTGCCCCCGGCGTGGAAAATACTAAAAAAAAAAACAGAGCACAGACTCCTACATTTGTTTTTTAAAGCCCCCGGGTGAGCCAGGTCAAGGTGGCAATCCCAATTTATGTAGCAGGGGCCCCCGCAGTCCTGGGGACCACCACCTCCCCGGGGCTTTATTTGAAAATGCATGGGGGGGCTCCCTCCCCCCACATGCTGCCCTGGGGACCGCCACCTTCCCGGGGCATTCTTAATTATGTTCAGGGGCCTCCGGGGCTATGCAAATGATGGGAGGGGGAGTCCTTGATGACCCTGGGGAACACCACCCCCCAGGGCCGGCTCCTGCAATGTCCCAGGGTGCCCACCCCTGGGACATTGCTGTTTGCTATGACAGGGCGGGAGCACGGCCCCAGCCCTGTCATAGCAAACTCTGCTTCGCTTCATGGAAGTGAGAGCAGGAATCCATGAAGCAAAGCATATTGCTTTTGGACAAAGGGAGCTGCATCTCAGCAGCTCCCCTTGTCCAAAAGCAATGACGGCTCACGCAGATGCAGGGAGCCTGATGGCATTTGGGCTCCCCCCGCGGTCCCCAACGTGAGGGCTGGGGTTCCCGGGGCCAGAAGTGGCCCAATGGAGGGGGGCCACTCGGCCCCCATCCTATAAAATTTATTTAGAAAAAAAAGCTTGCCAGGCCCCGGGGGATGGGGTCCCTGGGGCCACAATTGGCCTCAGGAGGGGGGCCGCCTGGCCCCCCTTTAAAACAAAAAAAGCAAAATTGGCTCAGGGTCGGGAGGCCATGTGGCTCCCCCTCCCGGAAAAATTAATATAAATTTTTTTTTTTAAAAGGAAGGCCCGTCCCGAGGGATCCCCGGGGCCATAATTGGCCTCTGGAGGGAGGCCACGCAGCCCCCCCAAAGAAAAAGTAAAGGCTGGCTATGCCACGGGGTATGGGGTCCCCTGGGGTCAGAAGTGTCCCAGGGAAGGGGGTGCATGCGGCCCCCCTCCCATAACAAAAAAATAAAATAAAAAGAAACCGGCAACTCGCCAGGGGCCCCAACCCCTCATGGGAAGTGTCTACATATGCACCTCGTGGCGTGCTCTACTTTGGGGGATTAATTCCCCGTTGCTAGTTAGGTTCCCTGGGGGCCTACTAGGCCACCAGGAACCTCCAGTAAGCCCCACACTGTGGAATTGTTGAGAGGTTGTACGAGGCTATGCCCCTTTTTAACGCTGCAAACATGCCTCTTGGCGCACTGCTGGTGGGGTGATGAAGTCCCCTTGTGTCCTGAGGACACAAGGGTACTTCATGTAATTTAATACCGACAAGGATGTGCTTTTGAATCTGTGGAGTAAACCACACCTGCTGTATCTCATTTGGAAGTAGCATGTTCCTTCTAGAATGTGCTGTGAACTTGTGACCTACAGATTCCACTGGGTTGCTAGGTACACCGAGATAAGAGTGTATTGGGGGAATAGTGTTAAAGAGACAGAACATTTTTTTTACGTTGAGGAGGTATGACACAATTTAAGTAGTGGCTAACTTTAATTTCCAACTCAGGACTATGTAATAAACTGTTATTCAGTATTTACAGTTCAAAAAATAAAGCTAAATATTGGTTTAGACTCCCGTTTTGTTTGCGATTACTCGGCAATGATCGCGAAAACATTGTGAAAATGCTCCGACAGGAACCTCGTTTTGGAAGAGAGGGAAAGCGTTAACAGATGCTAACCACTGACAAGTGGAGCTAGAGTAGTCTAAAACGAAAGACATGATTTCATTTGCTGCCTTTCTCATGATCGTAGAGTGGAAAGTTGAAGAGGTTGCCATTTTATAGTTGCTTTCTATGAGAGTGGTGTACCATTCTTGTGCTTAGTTTTTATTAATTCTAACAGTCTCAAAACTACCCAGAAGAGCTGAAACAATAATATAATCTATTAACTCAATTCACTGGTATGTTTATAACTTTTCAATTATTTAAAAATATATATCAAGTGAACTGTATCTGGCAGAGGGTGTGTGTTTAAGGTGTTAGTACTGTTTTAAAAGTCTAAGCATTATGTGCAGAATAGAAATATCTATAATATTTGCATTCTGGAATTTGTGGTAGTTTTAGTTACATTGTTAAGCAGGAGTACTGTAGTCATGAATAAAACATAAGAACATGTGTTGTGCCTGTATATAAATTGTAAAGTAGTAATACTTGCTAGGTATGTATTAGGAAGTGTTTGTCAATGAGGTTTTTAACTTATATGACTGGTTTGCATATATTTAGATGGTGAAATATGGTTTTTCTGGTTGCAGTTATATGTACCATGAGACTGTTGACTTTACTTAAAGATGCAGAGAACTATACATTTCTGGAAAGATTGCATGAAAGTGTATATCTTTTATGAAATCACATATATTTTTACATGGTGATATATTTTCTTTAAGACTGTTGAAAATGTCACGCATATAGTGATGGTGGTGCATTTTGTTGAAGAAGTTCTGTTTAAAATTGGGGAGGGGTATTAGTGCAGAATGTCATTTAAGAGTTTGTGTGCTAGCTTCACTTGGCATGTAACTTTTCTTTGAGAAATGCTGAATCTAAGTTTTCAAGGCACAATAATTATTAGCACAATGATGTAGCTATGCCATTATGAAATGGTTCTGTGCTTTCAAAAGGTGAGAATTGTTGTTTTCAAGTTTAGAAACTTACAATGTTGACGCTGAGTAACCTAGCAATGTATACTCTTAGAGAGTCTTGTATGCAATTATATATTACATGTGACATCTAGACTTACTCAATCACCCAGGTACTACATATGCACTATTCCAATCACACAGGCACTAATTATGTACTCATTGAACTACGCAGGCAACACCCATGCGTTCATCCAATCACCCAGATAGTTGCAATATAGTTATGTGAATACACAGGCACTAACTATGCAGATATGGAACCACTAATTTAGTTCCATTTTACTCCTAGAATTATGCAGGCACTAACTATATTCTCAGAGAATCACATAGGCACTATCTATGCACTCATCCAATCATCCAGGGAGTAGTATTATATTCAACCAGAAACACATTTATTTACAAGTTTTAGTGAGGAATATGTACTCTTTTAGAACCATCTGGTGAATTATACATGTAACACTGCATGTACACTGGAAAACTTAGTGAGCTATATGCTGTGAGACACATTAATGTGCAGATTTTTATATGGAGTGTTTCTCAAAATTTAAATCTGACACATATAAGTACAAAAGTATTGAAACACTAAATATACCAGTGACACAGTTGTAGAGAGGAACAGACATAGGTCTCATGTTGTGTTCTTGGATTTACAATATTGAGACAATGTATGTACTTTTACACTTAGGTTGATGTTTATTTTAAAATTTAGTAAACATGGGATACAGTGGTCTTTTAGCATGTATGAGTGAGAACTGAGATATGGTGCAGCTGTGTAGTAGAAGGTGCTATAATATTAAAAGGTAAGTAATATATTAAGCTTTCTGTATTGGTTTGGGATTGGTACATTGAAGTAAGTGTTTGTAGTTATGCAGTTAGGTCGATTTGTAGATTTAAAACTGCAACATAACATACACCTTAACCAGGAGACAGAAGCAGTTTAACTAAATCAGAGCTAGGTTGTTTTGTAGCAGAGTAGTCATAAATCTACAGAGAAATATAAAGAAGTATAGAAGATGGAGACATGCAGTGAAACAGAAAGAATGAGTTGAGAAAGTAGTTGATAAGGCCTTTAATTTGAAGGATAAGGTTTTTATTTTGATTATAAATAGAATGAAGACTCTTGACAAAATAATGTTTGATGAGGAGACAAATCCAGAAAAAAAGATTAGTTAATAGAAGTAACTTTTGTATTGTTTTTAGTGGATAATGCATAAATACTGCTAGTACAGAATCATGAATTAAGAAAGAAATCTCTAGGATAATAGTTTAGTTCATGCAGTTGATTAAAGAGGATGATGTTATGAAATGAAGAATGGCACTCCTATAGCAAAAGAGGTGATGGTACCTACAAATGTACAACAAGTTATTGGAGAACAGGTACAAGGAAGGCGGAATCAGGCACCTGTTTAGAAATGGAATTGTAGTAGTTCTTGTAGTATTTGACAGCAATTCATGGATATATTGAGGAAATATCTACATATCTTTCCAGGATTGGATCCTTGCAATACTAGAAAGCATACACATTTGCAGGGCCACTCACTAGCTTGTTTATCAAACAACGTGTGCCAAAGCACCTTTTGTCATTTAAGGATGTGGGTTGTACACCACTCAACAATGCTAACTTTAGTTAGGAGGCTGTACTAGGTGAACACTCCTGCTTGATGTTTAGGAGAAATGAATAGTGCACTTTTGTATGGTATTGTGGCAGAAGTGGAAAAGGTTTGTAATGATGTGCAGTTTCATTTCTTTGGTCTTCAGCACGATTCTGGGGATAATGAAGCGTTGTTGAGAGGAGGAGTTGTAGTACAGGACACAGATATTACAGTTGATAATTTTGACAAAGAGATTACAACATTTAACACAGTGTGGCTAAGAAACCAGAGTATGTTTATGTATGTTGTTGACTCAGTAGAAGATTCAAAAAAAGACTGCTGATAAATAATAACTGGCAAAAGTTAGCTGTGTATTTTATTGCAGAGGACCACTTTGACTTGTCCATGCGGCATTTATATGTAAGTACTGTTACACAATACACTAAAAGAAAATAACATTAAACACACATGGATACACATTTTGTAAGATAATAAAATGCCTGCTAATATAGAAAAACTATGAAGTGCCAAAAATGAAAAATACATCCACATTTATGATTCTTTGCAGCATTGCTAAGGGCTCTTATGGACTGCTCTCTATCACTCACTACAACTCCACAATCCATGCAGTGTGATGCCATCTGGGAAAACTGTGGAGCCAAATCTGGAAGTTGAGATTGGACCTCTGAAGGGACTCTCTGTCCCAGTGTTGTCGTGGCTGGTATTGAAGTGCAGGGTACTTTAGTCTTGTGTTGTCTTCTTGCTGATTTTACACTATTGCTTTGGTATGTTTTTAGATGGTAAAGCATGGACGTAGTCTGGGAAAAATATTTGATATTTGTCCCCTTTGACAATGTGCATTTCGCAAATCTGCTCACTATGAACTCCTCGTCAAGAATGTTTGAGATAGCTAAATAGTTGTGTTCTTTTTATTTTTTTAGTTGAAAATGATATTGTCCAATGATATTCCTTTATTTCTCAGTGACATGATTTTCTTTTTATTTTTTTATTTTTAGTGGTTTTGTACGAGGCAACTGTGGACACATACTTGTTGCAGTAGTCTGCACCTCTCAAAGAAATTTCTGTGTGGGAATTGTTGCTGGTGCCACTGATGTAGCTGGTCCTCCATCTTCCCTTCACTTGATTGCCAGTGAGAGATGTTTTCTATGTTAGTTTTTAAGATGATAGACCATGGACGTCATCCAACATGAATATTTTTTGTTCATCCCTCTAGAGTGGGGCTTTTCACAGAGTGTGCATTGCACTAGTTTTGGAGCGGTTTTTGATTCCTGTTGAGTCTGGCTAAGAATGGCTAGTTTTATGGGCGTTTTGCAGTTGTATTCTATTCATGAGCTCAGATGTTGAAAGTCATTTTTTTAATTGCTATTGTTGTTAAATGTTGTTAAAATAAAGTTAAACAATTATGTTACTGAACCGCTAGACTAAAACTTTGTGTAAAATATGTTTATATATCTGTTTTACATTTTGTCATTTGTATTTCTGACTATTGATGTAATTGCAACCTCCGGTGTTGCTGTGTAGAAGAACAATGCATTTTTTATGTAGTTATTTCGACAAATGAATACAAAGGGGAAAGTTAAATTAGTATCATACTAAATAGCTACACTGAAACTTTATGTCTATATATGTGTTTTATACTTGTCAAAAACATCCGGTATTCACAGTGTGTCCTTGGCAATTGCACTCATACAATCACACAGGCACTACCTCTGCAATCATCAAGGATGTCCTTTCTCCACCACTCTGCAATCACGTCTCCTGTCACACTACTATTTGGAGGATGAAGTCCCCTTGGCTATTGCGGGTCTTTGGGGGCCAAATACCCCTCCTATTACCTCCAGCAGGTAACACACAGTGAATTTGCTAAGAGGTCTTCGGAGGCCCCGCCGCCTTTCTGCACCACTATTCAAACTCATCTCCTTTCACACTAATGGTTGAGGAATGAAGTTCTCTTGGATGCTAAGGAACCTTGGGAACCAAGAAGCCCTCTTGGTGCTTTCTATAAGTCGTAAACAGCAGGATTTCTGAGAGCTGGTGTGAGGTCCTGCCCCCTTTTCCCACCACTCTGCAAACACCATTGCTGCTTAAAAAAACAGATATTTACTGAAAAAAACAAAGGTTACAGGGATGTTATAGTTAGGAATTAGCATTAAAAAAACCTTAGAAATTCACTGACAAGACCAAAGATTACAGGGATTTCATAGTTAGGAAATATGAGTAAAAAATCTTAGAAATTCACTGAAAAAAACAAAGGTTACAGGGACATTATAGTTAGGCTGACATTTCACTCGTACAAAACCTGAAAAATTCAGCCGTTGTAGGTAGCTGAGCTAACTATAACGCTCACCCCTGCAATGCACTGTTTATGACGTCACATAATACATCACTCATGACATGGTCACTGACATTACTGATGACATCACTGATGGCAGCTCAAATGACATCACTGATGACATCACTGGACATTTTTGAGGTTATACGTCAAGCAGGACGTCAAAAAGGAGAGATCCCAAAAGGCTATTAACCCATGCAATTTTCATAGGGATTTTTTAACAGTGTTACCACCAAAACTGTTGAATAGCATTACAACAAATTTGTCAGAAATGTAAAACTTTGGTTTTTATTATTTGGTGTAAATCTGTTCATTAGTTTTTGAGAAACGAAGGATCAAAATGTATATCTATCTGGACCCGTTTGGTTGACAAGAGTTTTTCAGAGTCCCACTGGCCCGCAACTCCAAATAATAGAGTGACCTGATTTGGTGAGGGGCTCTTTCGTAGTGTGGAAGATCCTGTGATTCCCAGGAGAGCACGCACCGATTGACTGTCATCATCATGAAGAGAAATGTTGACTCTGCCATTACCAGACTTCAGAACTGAGTCCCTGTGTCCTAAATATTTAAAGAAAAGAAAATAAGGTATAAGGGGGCAGGGTAGGGGTTCCCTGACCCATGCTAAACTGAGGACCTTGTTGGGTGTTCACATTTTATTTAAAGTTTTCTTTCTGGGGTGCAGCAATGATTGGGAAAACAATTGATTGATGGGGGATGGCCAGCAGCATGGGGATTGGGTGTGGGGCCTGGCCTCTAGCCATGCACTGCCCACATTCGTACACCATACAGATCAGGGAGTTCACCAGCCACAAGGGGTGGGGGTGCAGGTCCTGCTAGGGTGGGGCTTAGACATAGTTGCATATGGTAATAACATTTTATTTTCTGTTATAAAACACCCTATAAATTCACTGGAAAAAATAAAAGCCAGTTTAATAGTAACATTATAAACTAATAAAACCTGATATTTACCAGCTATAGTTAATTTAAGAATCTATAACTTGTGCCCTTTCAATGCACTACTAATAGCCTCAACCATTATAACACTCATGACGTGCTGTGGCATAAGTGCTAACATGACTGATCACAAATAATATGACTTTACTGATGACAACACTGTTCATGGTGGGAGAGCAAGTAAAGTTTCTTGTTTCTGTTGCCGAGACCTGATTCTGTATGTCAAGCTGGAGATCATATGTTGCTGGTCTCCCTCCTCCCTCATTCGCTCATTTCTTTAAATGAAATGGATGTCTTGTAAAATTAACAGGTTTCTAAATATATTTGTATGTGGTTCACTGAGTAATACATGTAGATTCCCAACTTTGATTTACACCACCCACTGAGGTATACAATCAAGTATGTGAACTGGTATAGAACAAATATGTACACTTACATATATATATGATTAGTATCACCATCATCATCAAATAATCTTTATGAGGCCAATTTCCGGCCATAAAAGACACAGAACATGATGGTATATGATTAGTATATAGTGCTGAAGGAGAAGTGGAAAGTCAGTGATTTGTGAAACACTGTCATTGCTATTGTGTGAGTAAAATGGTTATGCATACATGTGTATTTGAAACTGCGATGATTTTAATGTGTTTATTTATTGATGCATTTTGCACACTATAGCACTGTTTGGACTTTCTTGCATGTTGATGCTAGACATTATTATACTCTATAAACAATTGGTATAATGACTTAATGAGCCTATGTATGAATGAGGAAATGTTGGAATCCTCCATGACTTTGAACATCAAAGGGCTTGCCATATAACAAACAATTAATGCTAATGGATTTGAGAAGTAACAGTTGCATATGTTGATAAAAATTGATTATTGTATACAGCATATATGGAGCAGTATGGCAAACAAGACACAGATGATGTATATTATGGATGATTCAACTAACATTGATAGTATTGCGTCTGGTACACATGATTGAGTTTGTTCCCTTGCTCGGACTCATTATTTTGAGCTGTTACTATTGGATGACTATTTGATCTATGATAGTTAGCTTTTTGAGCATAATGCTGTAATTAATTTTAGTGATGATGACCTATTTCAATATGGCAGAGCTATTGAAGCATTGAATCTCTTACACAGTGTGAGGTGTTGGTCCTCTTTTAAAGTTCAGTGTAGTCACTATTTGTATTGTGGGGAATTGTGTTATCTTGCACTCCCCCAGCGTCTGAGACCTCCTCATTTGGCTGAGAACCATGGCCAGGAGGAGCTGGATCGAAGAACCACTTGTGCCTGCACTCCGGCAATCCCCAGTGGAAGCAATACATTCGATATCATGAGTCAACCACGGCCTTGCAGTGGAACACGCAGAAAAATTGATTGGCGATACTAAAACAGACACACTGGAGGGCACTTAAAACTCCCCCTCGAGGAACGGGGCTTGCAGCGAGACTGTGAGGCACTGGTGCCATGCAGTGGAGGCTGCTTGGTATGTATGGGGCCTGTAAATACAGTCAGACTGGGTGCCCCTCCGTCAGCCCTCACCTCGCAATTGTTCGAAGGGCCTGACCAAGGACAGTGAACACTAGGCGCTGATGCTGATGACCTCCGGGGCAACACCCCAGAACTGCATGACGTCAGTCCGAGCACAGCCTGAGAGTGATGTCGGGGAAGCAGCTCAGCCCCTCCCCACTGCAGAACATGACACCTATCAAGAAAAGGAGACTCCAGCTAGGTTTGGTGCACAGGGCCATTTGCACCCATGGTGCATTGCAGCTCAGGGACAGAGCAGAAGATGTGGAGGGTCGCTCCAGGCAAAAATATTTTCGGTTTTGGGTGTTTTGGAATGGGCTGAAGGCCCCAATATAATATAGAGCTCTTTCTGGAGAACTGTTTGACAGAAAAGGTGCTGGCTGGTAATTCATCTTGGTCCTTCTTGATTGAACATGTACACTGCATCCCAGGGCACCCACCTCCACCACCACCGGGGGTGCACCTGCACCCAAATATTGAATGGCTGTTGAATTATAGGGACAGAGACATAATCCTACAGCTCTTCTGAGTTAAGGGGCCATGGCAAGTTAAGGGGTCCTTTGTGTCAGTGTACTCGGACCACACCACTGTGGTACAGGTGCAACATACATCCTTTGCAGGACTGAAGCAACAATTAAGCAAACTGGGATTGAAATACTCCCTTCTCTTTCTGGCACAGCTGTGGGTGCTGGCAGAAGGCTCAAACACATTTCTTTTCCACTTTGGAGGAGGCAAGGGTTTGGTTACATGCAATGGGAACTATGCTGAGTGTGGAAGGAGAGAAAGCTGATGCTGACTGGCCAGGCAGGAAGAAGAAGAGATGGAGAAATCTACTGCCACACACCCACGCCTCAGCGGAACAAGCAGCAAGGGCCGGATCACAGACAATAGCAGAAGTGACCAGTTAGCTGCATAACATGGATCAGAACCATAGACCAGCACTGGCTGGTCGAGAGCCTCAGATGAGTCGCTCCTCCGGGGCATAACACTCACTCCCAGACTAGCACATTATCTCTTGCTGTCACTACTGAACAAAGGCCGGCAGACTAATGAATGACAGGTATGTGGGGTTAAAAGGGGATTGAGGTGAGAAGCAAGAGGGCCTGCGACATGGAGTATCTGGAATTCCAATAGTACAGGACTACTCAACAATGATGGAAGTGGACTTGGACACACATTCTCTGGCAAGGGGCTAGGAAGCCCTGCTTGTATAATTTACAGGTGAGGACCATCACCTGATACACTGTGTTAATTTTAAGTTTGGACAGAGGGCTACGGTTAAGCAGTCCTGGGTGGGGGCACTGTGGAAGGTTATAACAGTTCATTGTTTATTGTTGCTCTACATTACAAAGAGAGATGCTCATATGGTGGCTTTTGAGGGGGATAACGCCAGGGCGAAGGTTACTAGGGATGCTTTCTTATTAGCTGGCACCGGTAGTTTTCCTGCAGGAAACACACTTGAGCACAACAGAAAGTTTGGCACTACACAAACAGTATTGTACAACATACTTTGCAAATACGACGGGAACCTAATTTGGATAAGTCATGATGTCCCATTCAAACCCCAGATGAACTTGATGGATGTGAAGGGGTAGTTTGTACTCATAACAGGGCAACTGGATGGGAAGGAAATTACATTTTTTAACATAACTGTCCCTAACATTCCCCAATGCATCTTTCTAGATGCCCTAAACCCTTTACTGTCCAAAGTAATGGCAGGCAGGGTGTGGGAATCCAGAGACTGAAGCTAGGCTGTTTTGGGAGAATGGGGTAGTAGTAGCTTTGGTTGAGAGGTTGTAGAAGTATGGCTATCACTCATATATCACCAAGGTGAACACCAAATGCATTTAACCCCACAGACTGCTAGCCAAGCTTTTTAAAACAGACAAGATATTCAGCCTCAAAACCAGAAGTGGTGATGTGGTATACTAGCAATCAGAGATCGAATGGGAGTTCCTCAAGTATTAAAAGCATCTATACACATCGGACAAAACATGCAATGCACAGCTCCTCCATGATTATATCTTAGGTGCTATGCCGAGGTGGCTGCCGATTACAGAGGTGGAGCTACTGGGGGCGGCCGTAACATAACCAGAAGTTAGGGGGGCAATCAAAGCTATGGCACGGGGAAATGTACGGTGTACGGACGGCATTCCAATTTAGTTCTATGCAGTATATGCAGAACGATTGGTCCAGAAGCTCACAAATTTGTTCAATGTGCCCAAAGAGGCCTGGGAACTCCCTCATAACCGGAGAGAGGAGCTAACAATGGCACTTTCCAAGCCAGATCATGACAAGGAAAAGGTTGGTTCCTACAGACCCCTATCATTATTGAATGTGGATTGTAAGATTCTCTGCCGCATCCTGGCTGACAGGGTAATGTCCCGCTTATAAAGCATTATACATACTGACCAGTTCGAATGTATCTCCACTCACAGCACTATCCACAAAATGAGGTGCCTACTACAAGTAGTGGACTTCCCTGCAGAGCTCCATAAGTTGGTTGTGCTTGTGGCTATTGATAATTACAAAGCTTTCGAATCACTGTCTTGGGACTTCCTCTATATAGCCATTTCGGACATGTGGCTCTGCCACGGTTTCATTTGATGGACTCAGCCATTTTACACCAAAATCACAACCTGTGTGAAAAGTGGTATGGTTATTTCAGACAATTACAGGGTGGGTAGGGACTCCTAGCAGGTTGCGCTCTATCGCCACTGCTTTCCCCTATAGCGCTATAGCCCTGTGCCAATGCTCACCAGAGGGGGCATATTATCAGGGGATATACATTATTGGAACATCACTCTGTCTGTCAATGTATGTGGATGATATGCCTCTATATATGTGGGAGCTGCAGAGGGTATACAGGGGCATTTGATGTGCTAGAGCAATACGGCACCATTCCTGGCTTGCTGGTCAACCAAGACAAATCCAGTGTGTTCCCGTTGGGGCACGCAGGGAGGAGAGCACCACGCAGGCCCTGAGGACCACACTGCAGTGAGTCCCACAATACTTAAATATATTGGGGTATGCATTTATCACCTGCCCGACCAACTTCTGGATGGAAACATCCTGGCTGCAGTGGTAGCATTTCTCCACACCATCAGATTCTGGCTCACACTTCCCTTGTTTGTTACGGGCAGAATATCCCTCATTAAGCTGGTTTTTCTCCTTAGACTACTGTATTTATTCACGGCCCTACCCATAGTTACCCATGGTTATTCCTAGGAAGGTCTTTTGAGAAATCGACCCGCTGAGGTACGACCAGGGGAAGGATAGCACTGGCGAAACTCCAGCTCATTTTGGTGGAAGGGGCCTAGCAGTGCATGAATTTGAAATATATTACCTGCCAGTGCAACTACAGTGGCCTGTGCACTAGTTGGAACATCATTGGGGAGACACTAGCCTGCCTCCTGTTGGTGCCCAGTAACCTGCCTCGGCTGGGAAAGGAGGATATCCTCATGGCAACACTGCGCCATGTCTGGCGGTGGCGGGCACTCCAGCAAACAAACATATGTGAAACGTATGCTAGAAGTTACCCTGTTCAATTTACTGGCCCACCCTCATGGGGGCAACTGGCACTGGCCCGCAGACTAGCTGGAACATGGCCTCACAAAGAGATATTAGCATTATTTGACACTCAGGACATGTAAAACACACCAGTGCATGTCCTACCTTTTGAATGCACTGCCCCCTGACCATAGGGCTACCTTGGGCCTACTTTACGGGTGCCTTACATGTAAGAAAGGGGAATGGCAGGTCAGAGACAAGATTACAGGGCTACTAATGCTGGTGGCACAACCAGTGCTACAGGTCCACTAGATGCATTTGAATTACAGGGCCTGGGCACACACAGGGCACTTTACTAGGGAATTATCAGCAAATCAAATATGCCAATCATAATCACAATTAAAACATGGAGCACTTGCACTTTAGCACTGATCAGCAGTGGCAAAGTGCCCAGAATACCCAAACCAGCAAAACGAAGTCCAGCATACAGTAAAAAAATACAGGCAGTAGAAGCAAAAAAACTGGGGAAACCACACCAAGAATACCAGGTCTAACACTGTCAATCTAGTTATTGTTCCACAAGGAAGCTTCTCCTTTCCTAACTGAGCATAATTCATGTGCAATTGGAAATTTTGTCAACATTTGTAATATATGATATTAGACTACAGACCACTTGGGTGTTTCCATGCAGACATACTATTGATATATTGATCCGTGTCTCAGGAAAAGGGATCAATGGGCCTGCCCAACAAAGTGTAAGACATTAAAAGGGGTGAAAACGTGATTGAAATGTATTTCTGGGATAGCAGCAGTTAATTACCTATTTCACTTCTGATGATTGTTCTTTCACAAGTTATTTTGTGCAGTTACATCTGGCTCAATGACTTATACTTGGCTCAGTTGTAGCCCTTAGTGAATACCCGAATAAATAAATAATTAAACGTAGCCGTTATCTAAAGAGTTGTAATTTTTTATAAACTGTTTTTATCAACAAATGTTAATGCACCAACTTACATTGTTCTAGACACATGAACAAACTGACACAGGCACGTATCTATACATTGTAATCTTATTTCCACTTCTGCATGTTCGCCATCATTCACATGAGCTTCTTTGCTAGCATCAACTTCCCCTTATATATCACCCTGTTTCTGCCCTGTATGCTTCCCAAGGGCAGGAACCTGATTTGTCCCTATTTCCCTGGGCATCCTCTACTCTGGTATACCGCATTCTCCGCCAGCTGACACCAGTCTAGGTCCTCTCCCCAGTCCATAATCTTTGGAGGTTCCGCACTACCCCAGTTTCTGGCAATATTCCTTTTGGCAACACCTGCTGCTAACATCAACCACTTCTTGGTGTGACTAGGCCAACTCATGTTTCCTGTGACACGCAGTATGTACCATCTTGCATCTATTGGCACCTGTTGTCCCACTACCCTCGCCATGATGTGGACTATCCATTTCCATCACAGTTGCAGTCTTGGGAACGTCCAGAGTATATGAAAGAACATGCCCTTCTCCCCACATCCCTGGATATAGTGATCTGATTCGCTCCAGCCCATCCTGTGATGGAGCGTTCTAGGGGTGTATGACCTATGAAGGATGCAGAGTTGGACTGACCTAAACCTTGACATTATAGCGATCTCTCTAGGGCTTTGAGCTGCTTCCCTCCAATCCTCCTCTTCTAGAGTTCCTATATTAGTTTCCCACACCTCCCTCAGGGAGATCAAGGGATCCTGGCAATTATTCATGATTTAGCAGTTGGTGAGAGACATTGCTTTATCTGTCATCGGGTCTAGTAAAACAAAAGGGTTTTTAAAGGTTTTATAGAATTTGAATACCAGACAAAACAGAACAGCCCAGTATTTGGTGATTGCCCCGTGAGGCACAAAACCTCAAAAGGAATGGCTTACGGTATTTTGAAACTGGCCACCAGTAACAACTTTTGACTTGAGCCTAGTGAATATCTTCACCCATTCGCTATTATTGTGGAAGAGGCACCACGGTTACCAAACTGCTGAAAGGGTTAATTGCTCTTGGCATCCTTTGGTGAATCAGTTCCATGGCTCCAACCACAAGCCTACTATTTCTTGGAGTCTGTCAAAGACATGGTAATTTTAAGATTAAAGTAATCTATATCCCTGCACATCTTTTATGCATTCAAGAAAGCAAGTTAACAGGGGACAACCAACTAGTGGTTGACGCTGCGCACTGTGCTAAAGGTAACTAAGTTACAAATAGTCAATCTCATTGGCAAAACATCAAAGAATACAGAAAAGTAACGTCCATATAAACATATATTTTCAACATATATGTGGAGACAACATCATATTACATCGTCATATGGAAATCAACAAGTGTACATAATAGTGGTCATCTACCACAAACAATTCAATAATGTAATATACAACTTAATGCTTCAAGATGATCACAAGATGGTGTGTTGATGAGCCCAATGCATTTCGGGACTTAACTGTCCCTTCATCAGGGGAAATCTGAGAAAAAAGTACATATATTTCATAATCAATGACAAAAAGCTGGGTATTTATATACAAGAGGGGTCCATGGTGGAGAAGTGTGTGATTGATGTGTTGAATAACACATTCCAATAACCCAGATGTATGATCAATAGACCTGACGTAGCTACAATAACTAAAAGAAAGTGTAAAGTAGACACCCAATAGCGTGGTTACATGGCAGACGAAAGTGACTCAAGAGCAAGCAGTAGGAATAAAGTACAGTACAAGAAATGAAAGAAGTGATCCAGAATAAGTGTGTAGTATGATGTGATAAAATATAAAGATGGCTAAAATAAAGCCTCACCTCGAATGTTATATTTTCAAATCCATTAAAGAAAATTGGAATGGATGTGTGCAACAAACTGCAACTGGATGAACTGAAAAGTGAAAGGAGGAAAGAGATGAATGTAAGTACACGTGGAGAAAGTAATGTTTAAAGAGAAGAGAGCGTGGTCCTACTTACCGACTGTGTGGTGTTTAACAATTGATGAAAAAATGATGAAAAAAAATGACTGAAAGAGATGCAAGAAAACATCGTATTAAAAAAAGAAGAAGTGTAAAGTGCGTTATTGAACTCATAGAAAAGAACCAGAGAACAAATACTCTACTCACTTAAAATAGAAGAAAGAAGTAGGCGTGCCAAAGTCTTGTTAAAGTGGAGAGTATCACACGAAGGAAACTCGGTAATCTGTGGCGAATCCAAACTTCAATGGGATGCGTAAAACAATTGTGCTCGTTCCGGCACTGAAGCAAGCGCTATAGTAAACAAAAAAGTAACGAATGTCATCTAAACCTGACATACTAACATAGCGAGTAGTAAACGAATTGTTGTAGGACTGCTACGCGAATACGAGATACTTACACGGGAGTCCCGACGACGATACGCAGACCGGTAAACACACTGGCGTCCTGTTTGTACAACGGGATGTTCAGGTGCGACTTGCGCGCCAATAAATGAGGTTAGGATCGGGAAGGAAGGGAAACTAATAACAAGTGAAAGGGGACTGGCAGGTAACGCCATGTTTAAAAGAGTGTATTGCAAAAACGGCAAAATGAGGACTGGGGATGTAAAGCAATTAAAAAGGAACCTTAAAGAGGTGTGTAAAAGGAAAGGGATAAAATGAATATGAACTAATAAAAAGAACCGAAGAAAAAATAAAACAGGTAAAATATCCGAATGCCAACCATAATCAAAAAAAGTGGATGACGCGGTGTTGAAACGAAGTATCAACAAGGATACAAAGCCGCCATTACTAAGGAACTACTGTTGGCCTACTAAATGGCGAAAACAAAGCGAAAGTTAACATGTGGGTAGATAACCGGTAAAACATGTAATAAAGATAAGTCAAATGAATGTATGCTGAAAGATGAACCCGTACATGGGAGCATAAAAATTATGTAAAGTGTGACATGAAAAAGAAAAACTAGTAGGAATGTGGATGTATGGATGATGTGAGATGGATTTTAGTTCTAAAAAGAGTATAGCATCTATGGATAGTGAAGATGTAAATGGGTATTAAAAGTGTTTGTGTAAACGTGCTTACCCATAAGAGAAAAGAATAGTCAGAGAAAGTGTGCTAGATGTCAACGAAATAAAGAGTGCATAATCATGTAGTAAGGGTGTTGAAACAGGAAAACAATAGTGAGTCACTAAGTACAAGGAACAAAATCTAGACACAAAGATACTATATTTACAAGAAGCATGAAAAGTCTAAACGATCATTGAGCTCACACGGGACCAGGGTCTGCAATTTCTGAATCCAAAAAATCTCTCTGCGCAAAAGTAAATTGGTGGTGTCTACGCCTGGTCTAACATCAATAGTTTCAATAATTTGGAAACGGAGTTGGGAAATTGTGTGTTTAGCTCCAACCAATGCATGGCAAGACTAGAAGTGCTGCTTTTATTCCTAATCCTGGATTTGTGCTCTGTGATGCGTGTTTTTATTTTACGCTCAGTTTTGCCTACATAGGCCTTGCCGCAAGGGCATTTGATACAATAAATGACATGGGTGGTGTTGCAGTCACTGTTGTGTTTCAAGCATATATTGGAACCTGATGTGGGATGAGATAGAATATTTCCTGTTATGACGTTGTTGCAGTGGATACATGCATGGCATTTACGAGTTCCATGGTAAACTTCAGGTTTGTCAATGGTCTTAGATGATTTCAAAAGGTTCCGTAAATTTTTGCCTCTGGTGTATGCAAACATAGGTTTCTCCATGAAAAGGTTTTGAAAGTCTTGTTCATGTTGTAGCAGTTCCCACCGTGATAGAATGATATTTTTGATTTTGGTTGAGGATGTAGAAAAGCTGCTCACGAACACAAGTCTTTTAGAAGATATACGCGGTTTCTGTTTCAATAGATCTGATCTTGGTGTAGCCATGGCTCGTGTTAAACAATTGTGTAACACCTCCTGTGGGTATCCTCTCGATGCAAATTTTTTGGAAGTGATTTGTACTTGGAGATTGCTGTTGTCAGGATCTGAGCAGATTCTGCGTATTCGAGTGAATTGAGACAACGGTAAATTATTGATTAGATGCCGGGGATGAAAACTTGAAAAGGTTAGAAGACTATTGCGATCAGTGGGTTTATGAAAGACTGTGGTATGAAATTGATTCGTAGATGATTTAGTGACTTGTACATCCAGGTAATGAATGGAGTCCTTGTGAATAGTGTAAGTCAATTGGATATGAGTGTGGGTCCTGTTAAGGGTCTTTATCATAGAGATAAAAGACTGTGCTGAGTCACTCCAAATCAGGAATATATCGTCTATATAGCGAAAATATAGACGTATTTTGGACCACCATTCAGTATTTGAGATGATGTTGTCTTGTTCATATTGTGCCATGTAGATGTTCGCATAGGCAGGTGCTCCCGAAAAGCCCATCGAAGTGCCATTCAATTGTGCATAAAATTGCTGTTGGTACTGGAAGTAGCTGTTATGTAAGCAAAACTTCAAAAGTTGCAAAATAAAGACCTTCTCAATGTCGATGTCTTCCATTTTGAGTAAAGCCCATTCTACCGCCTCAAGTCCTGCTGCGTGTGGGATCGAAGTGTAGAGAGCTGTGACATCAATAGTGCACAAGAAAATGGAGTCTTGAGGATCAATAGTCATTTGTTGGAGAATTTGGAGAAAGTGAGTAGTGTCTTTAAGATAGGTTTTCCAAGATTGTACGAACTTCTGTAGGTAATGGTCCAAGAATTTTCCAATGGGGTCAAAAATGGATTTGCAGCCTGATACTATTGGACGAAACGGGGGATCATGGGGATCCTTATGTATTTTAGGGATCATGTACAGGTGAGGGCGTTGTGGATTGGATGATGATAAAAAAAGCCGTGTGTTGTTGTCGATCCATGCTTGTTCAAGTGCCGCGTTGAGAATAGAGCTGAGTAACTCAGAAAGTTGTGCTGTAGGGTCACTTGATAGTGGCAAATAGGTGTTGGTGTCAGAGATGTGTGCCAAAACTTTAGAGTGGTAATATTCTGAGTCCATCAACACTATGGCTCCTCCTTTGTCAGCCGGTTGAATTGTGATCAAAGGATTATTAGACAATTTGAAAAGTACTTGACGTTCATGTTTCGACGTATTGCTGTGGTGTTTAGGTCTGTAATTAAGTTTTTCCAAGTCTTTGTTGACCAATATCTCAAAGCTGTCCAGAGTTTTATGAGATGATGGTGGCAAAAAGGTACTCTTTGGTTTAAATTGATGATGGGTGGGAGTATCATCTTGTGTGGTGTCTGGTGCCATTTCATTGAAGAAATGCTTTAGACGAATGGTGCGCATAAATCTGAAAAATTTTCCTTGGGTTTGTAGGTGGTTGGCATGAGACGTGGGTACAAACGATAGTCCGCGTCCCAAAAGGGACTTCTC
Source organism: Triturus cristatus (assembly GCF_964204655.1). Taxonomy (NCBI): domain Eukaryota; kingdom Metazoa; phylum Chordata; class Amphibia; order Caudata; family Salamandridae; genus Triturus; species Triturus cristatus. The sequence continues at coordinate 203,901,095 of NC_140593.1, forward strand.
TTGATTATTTAGAGTGTATGATGATATATTAATCACTAATTCACAGTTTTCCCGCTTCGTAAAGCTTTGCCGCTGCCTTCCTTTCCCTCTCCTGGTTTTTCTTGTGTTGTTGATTTGGACGTGTCTCTTGATGGGGGTGGGCGCCCCTGGTCCGTGGCCTGTGATAAAAAAGAAGACGTAGATGCTGTTGAGGTAGAAGGCATAGTTGCAGTTGGTGCATTATCCCCTGCTGAAAGAGGACCAGATTGTTGGACTAGATTTACTGAGGAGGCCGGTATGCGGCTTGTGGTAGTATCTTTTTCTGACGCCAGACTTTCATCTGAAGTAGTGGGTGTTTTTTTGTTGTTAAATCTTTTACGAGTATATATCTCCGCCCACGTATAAACCTCATTCAGTTTATAGTCAATAGTGTCGCGTCTATACTTTCGTAACTTGACTTCTTGTAGCTCCCTCTCATAGCCATCCAATTTCTGGTTGAGGATTTCCAAATGTAGGTTCCAAGAATCTGCTTCCATACGGAATTCTAACTCAGTTTTTAAGGAGAAAATGTCTTCTTCTAAATCTTTGATGGTTTTCGACAATTCTTCAATAATTAGAAGTATAAGATCTAGTGAGCACTTATTAAGGATTGAGTACCATTTGTCCATGAAGGCTGTATTCAAATGAAAGCGAAATAGCATTGGTTTGATGGCCAGACGTAGTCCACGCGGAATTCTCTTTGCTTTATGATATTGGACAAGGGTGGAGGCATGAAGTCTCTGATTAAGCTGTCTCCTAGTAATGAATTCAAGTTGCCGGAGTTGTTGGGTAATAGATCCACCATGGGTGTCCGTGGTTCCAACCACAAGCCTACTATTTCTTGGAGTCTGTCAAAGACATGGTCATTTTAAGATTAAAGTAATCTATATCCCTGCACATCTTTTATGCATTCAAGAAAGCAAGGCCATAAAGAAGACCCACTGAAATAGTTCACAGTCTGGCATTAAAATAATACATTCCAAATCATACTGGTGGGGCATCTATTCCTTAAGTGTCTAATTTGAATCACAAGAAATGGACCACTAATCTCTCCAATAGAAACTGTGAGGAACATCGCAAAGGGTTTTTCTTCCCTTCTAAGGCAATTATGAGTGGCCCTCAAATTGTAATGCTCCAAATTACAGGAGTTATGAGAATTACACATGTTTTTTCACAAAGCAATTTTGGAATCCAAAATCTCAGTGTGATACTCTGAGGGAAAGCTTGTGGGAATCATTTGGAAAGATCTATCCCTCGATATTATTCTTTAAAAACGTGTTATCCCTTGTATTTCCCCATCACTGCAATTAGAGGAAGTCATTGTAATGATAAATGCAGGGTGGGCAAATAGCACAGATTTTAACAGGACACTGGCATTGATAATTTATAAATATGCAAACCTGCGAAGCCTGTTATTGTGGACTTTTGTTCATCAATACACTTAGCTATATGAAACACAGGCTGTAAAGCATTGTTCAAGAATTTGCCATTCAGGATAAAAAAAACATAGGGGCATATTTAAAAGTGTGTTGTGCCACAGTAATGCTTCCGACGTTCCGGTGGCGCAATGCCCTGCCCCATATTTACAAAGTGATGTTAAGCCACTGTGCGTGGCTTTCCGCCGCTTTGTGCATATAGTTCCCCTCCACACAGGTACAACGCAGACACCCTAGTACTAGTATCTGTGTGGAACGGGCATGCAATGGGTGTTGCTGAGGGTTTTCCATTGCAACACCCACTGCTTTTTTAGCTGCCACAGAGTTACAAGGATGTGTAAATCTGAGGCAGCGCCAAAAACTAACACCATTAAAAAGTAGATGCTAGATTGGTGCAACTATGAGGAATACTTTTATTTCTCCTTGTTTTTGCTCTTCCTATGTGCAGCACACATAAAAAGAGCAAATCTCCTTTAAAGATTCCTTCCTGTACATAAGCATTAATGGCCAGATGTACGACCTGTGAAAATAGCGACTCTCTATTTGCGACAAATTGCGACTCGCAATTCGCTAGCTAATAACACCACAGGCAACATGATTGTGAGTCGGTATACACTCGCAACACTATTTGGCCCTCTCGGTATTTGCCAGATGCTATTGTCTCGCAACTAGCGAGTCCGTGGAAACAGCGTTTTTGCTTGCGCTATTTGCGAATGTGCATGAAAAAGGCCAATAAAGCACTCACAAATAGCGATTTGAAAAAATAAAACATACACTTCCTGCTTGAGGTAAAGGACCCACAAAACAGGAAGTGGTGCCCAAAGTAACTCCAGAACAAAAATCAAGCACATGTGCAGGTGCTGCAGGACTGTTAGACACTGCTGAGAGAGAAAACATGAGCAGCAAGGAGAGCAAGAAGGGAAGTAAGCAGAGGCTGAGAAAGCTGAAGTTCTCAGAGAAAGAGTTGAAAATCATCATGGAGGAATGCTGCAACCACCACGATGAACTATTCGGCAGAGCCTCACACCGTCTGGCTGAGAATGAGAAGAGGAAGATCTGGCACCGCATGCAGAAAAGGATAAATGCCCTAGGAGTAGCACACCGCTCCGTAGATTATATTAAACAATGGTGGTATGTTCGTCCCTCCAGGGCGAAGGAGAGGGTGGCAGCACGGCTGGAAGCTGCGAAAAAGACCGGAGGAGGACCATCCACTTCAGCAGAGCCAGCACCAGCTGAAGCAATGGTGGAAGCTACCCTGGAGAGGGCAGCTGTAGCAGGCTTTGGGAGCCTTGATACATCCCATCCATCCAGAAATCCTGGTAAGTGAAAACTGTGCATGTGATGAGTGAATACCCATTAATACATGTACTGTGCATGCATACTAATCACCCACAAGCAAACATTCATGAACAAACAACACTAGTGTTGCATCATGGGAGATGTAGTTTGTGACAAAATCAGTGTAGTGAGGGAATGACTTGAGCTGATAAACATTGTAAAACTACTGAAACAGTGAAACACATTGTTAAATTATGTCCTATCATCTCTTTTGTCACATAGACACACCATTGGAAGCAGACAACACTGATGAGGGCACACTGGGTAGACACGAGCCAGAGCAGACTGAGGAAGGGCATGATGTTGGGGAAACAAGTGGGGACAGGTCTTCAGAAGTCTCATCTACTGTGGCTGCAACCACTACGGAGTCAACAGCCACTGTCACCTCAGCTGCGCAGCAGCACACAACACCACAAGGCCTTCTGTCCACCCATGTGCGTCTCTCACGAAGAACACAACAGTCCCTGCATCGGTCCCAAGGTCTGTCCTCCACTGGGTCAATCAGTCAGGCCATCTCTGCTTCAATAGACCACACAATGGTGCAATTGCAGCGCCTGCAAAATCAATTATAAAGGCATAGGAATGTCAGGCGGTCCCACGGGTTCCACATGGTCACAAACAAGCTGGCAGAGAATCAGGCCAGGATAGAATCTAAACTGGATGCCCTCACCAACACTGTGGCAGAGTTAACAAAGCAGTGGTCTGCAGAAAGAGCAAGTGAGAGGCGCATTGAGCGCAGCAGGGGATAAAAATGTGATAATTTGAGCAGGGCAATCAATAGACTGGTGCATGCTACTAACTAAGATCGGCCAGCACACAATTGGCCTGCAAGTAGAGAAGGGGACGTAGTACGTGGCCTTGAAAACATTACAGCAGCAGTGGTAACACTGCAGAACAATCAAATCATTGGGGATGTTGCCATTGGTGGCACTGACAGTGAAGTGTCAAGCCGGAGCAGCGCGACGGAGACACTAATGATGCACAGAAGCAGCAGCCACCACCTTGGGCTGGGTAGTGACCTCTCTGGCCAGGCTACATGCAGGGGCAAGACATGAACTTTATGTGTCTTTATTTTAAGGCTTATTCCTACAGTTACTGATGGACATGTCCTACTTTGATAATGGATGCATGAAAATTAAAACACCCATTGCTATTCACAATTTGTTCAATCTTTTGTACATCTGAGTGTCTAGCTAGTGTATACGTGCCTTCTCCCCTCTGCTGCCGCGCTACCATCCCTTTTTGTATGGCAGGTGGTCCGGGTCATCATGCTAAGAATTTGTGTCAGACACATCCATGGTCATTCCACCCCTGCAGGACATGTTGTGCAGCATGGCACATTTTGCCACGATTTTACAGACTGTCTCTGGTTCATACTGCAGAACTCCACCACTCTTGTGCAGGCATCTGAAGTTCAATCTCATTATTCCAAAAGTACGCTCAATCACTGTCCTTGTGCGCCTGTGTGCAGTGTTGTACCGCCTTTAATGTATGTTGTTGGTAGACAGATACGGTGTGAGGATCCACGGACGTAGGGCATACTCACTGTCACCTGTTGTGAGATATATGATGTTGATGTTGAATGATTACAGACATGCAAGTGAATAAACAATCGTCTGGGGACAGGTAATAACATTACCTAGGAGGTATCCATCATCAAAGTCACCTCTTTCTAACCTTTGATATAGACCACTGTGCCTGAAAATAAATGCATCATGGGTGCTTCCAGGGTATTTGGCTACAATTTCTGTGATGATGTTTTTAGCGTCACACACTACTTGGATATTTGGGAATGTGTGCTTTTTCAGTTACGAAAAATGTATTCAATGCGGAATGGTCGACATATGGGCATATGTGTCCCATCTATGCACCCTTTGACCTGTGGGAACCTTGCTAATCTGTAGAAATCCATTTTTTTTGGGTCTAATTACTCATTATCTCAGGGTATATATATACATGTGTTGATGTATGTATGTGGTATAGCATGGCGTCTAGAAAATTATGGAAAAAACACGAAAGGGCACTCTGAGACACACCACCAGCTACTGCATCCTGATAACTACCAGTGGCCAAGAGGTGGAGGGAGCACAACACCTGCACATGTGTGGGAACTGCATTGCTTCGCATGGTTCTACTCTCAAGTTGTGGCTTCAAGGTGTCAATGAGCTTTAGTATGACCCTGCCACTTAGCCTGTACTGCTCATATATCTCCTCTTCTGTCTTAGCCAACAACATCAGCCTGACTCTGAATATCCTCTCTTGTCTTCTTCTCCTCTGCTATGCCGCCATTATTCGCCTCCTCGTCACTAACACGTACAGGGCAGCTATTGTGGAAAGGTTTGTGATGCATTCTGGGTCTGTTTTTACAGGTTGTTCCTGATTACCACCTGTTTCAGCTTAGTGGTAAATTGCATGCACAAATATACCTTTTTGCACGTTGTCGCAATTTGCGACTACTCTGTACATGCAATTTTGTGAGTCGCTAATTGCGATTCGCAATTTTGATGACGCAAAATACATACGCCAATATTGCGAATTGGTATTTACTTGCAAATTATTTTGGCCAATTGCGAATGCTTTTTGTACATTTGAAACGGCCATTTTTGAATGCGCAAACCATTTTGCAACCAATTTTGCGCATGCAAAATGGTCCTACATCTGCCCCCTAATTCCCTGCAACAGAGATACCCTTGCACCATAGTGCAAGTGTGCCTGTGTCACAGTGATGATTCCCTGCAAGGCAGACACCCTTGTACTAAATGCTAGGATGTCTGTGCTGCAGGCAGCCTTACACTATGGCACAAGGGTGTTTGTGTTGCCGCGAGTCAGCTATTATTAGCGCCAGGGAAAAGACAGGGATGCACTGTATTCTTGTAAATACAGTGCATCCCTGCGGTTTTTAAATATCACAACTCTGCAAAACTGCTTGCAGCGCTGCAAAATTGCTCACAATGCTGCGCCATTTCCTATTAAATATGCCTTATAGTCTTTTAATATTTTTTTTATTAAGGATGAGTTATGAATCCTACCCTTCTGGAACTACATTTACATTTTAATTTGACTGGGAAAGAAACCCTTTTGACAAACACTGCTGTTGTCACTTGCTGTCCTATTAAGCAAACCCTTCATAAATGTGATTGATCTTCACATTCAATGAGAACGTTTTCTAGCAAATTTAAAAAGCTCAAATTGCTCTAACCGTAACATTGTAATTTTCTTTTAATGTTACAATAACATTTAGTGAGAATTCTGTGTCAACAATTCATAAGACATAGACTGGGTTACTCTACATTCAAATGCAGACATTAACCAATAAACTGCTAAAACATATATTCCCATGATTTATTCTTCAAAGTACTATTTTCAACATCCCTGTATCAACTGTATTAATGCTCAAGTAGACTGCACTAGGACCTCAAGGCAGTCTGTAGCACCCATAGAAGTAACAAATCACCATTATTGATTGTTTATGTACAGGAAGTACACAATCAATCATTCCCTGCAACGTGCAAGGGTTCCTGCATTGGCACTAGGCAGCTAATTTTAGCACCAGCGCTAGGGAAAACACTGGGGTGCGCCGTATTGGTGTGACTACGATGCATCCCTGCATTTTGGAAATGTGTGATGCTGGCCACTGCTGATCATACCTACTGAGTGACTTAATTTACCAAACATGCATTTGTGCTGATTTTGAAGTTTTAGCAAATTCAGTTCTACTCTTTAGTCATTTCAATTTTCCCTTACACAATATTAGGGAACAGAAGAAGACTTACGGCCTAATTTAGAGTTTGGTGGCTAGGTCATTAACGTTCAATCACACCAGAGTACCCTGTCCGCCAAACTCTCAATCTGCCTGCCTCATTTAGAGACAGGAAAACCCTTAACTTTCAGTTGACTGAGCCCCAGTTTCCTCTGATGATGGAAAGCTTCCTCTGATAACCTGATGAAGTAGGAGAAATGGCATTACAACTTCCACCCTATTTATTGTGGAAGAAGTGATATACTTTGATTTCTGTCCAGCAAAAAGCTGGTGGTGGGGGGGCAGAAAAACTGAATGACCCCCACATCCTGGGAGAAAGCACCAAGGATGTAGGGGGATAATAATAGTGTGGTTTTTCAAGAACAAACTCTGATGTTAGTACTTTGTTTTTGAAAAAGAAATGGTGAAAGTTTGTTGAATGCCTGTCATACCATCCCTTGTACTTTTGAGTTTGAGGTAATGCCCTCCACGAACCTGATATGCAAATTCATATTAGGCACTTACATTCCTTCTTTTTCTTTAGTCAATGTTGCAATCTGTTCATGTGTCATTTATAAATTAGACTCTGTAACACAATAGAAAGTTCCAAATTGTTTGTACAAGATACAATCATACAATTTGAGGTTTTTGAAATAAAATTGTTGGTTTTACTTTTTTCTATTCCCATTTCTGAATTTATTAAACCATGGCTGCCCCAGAGGGCTTATCAGTGCTAACAGAAGCACAACAAAGCCAAGAAACTCTTGTTTGGAGGGAGGAGCGGATGCATGCAGGGTTTCGTCGAGTGATGCACCATGAGGTAAGTAAGACTATAGAGGTCCCTGAGCCCATCCTACATGGGCAATGGAAGACCCTACGTTGGGGTATCTATGAACAGTTTCATATAAGAGGTAGGCATAGGTCACCCTACAAACGAGGCAAATTGTAATACAAAATTGCAACATTAGGAGCCCGTTTTCCCGTCCTGAAGAATGCCGCGGACTCAGTTGAGCCATAAGGCAGATAAATGTCAACTACAGTAATAGTGTTGATGGGGTGTTAGTTGCCCTTATCCCCACAATTTCATTTTTTAACACCAAGTTGCTTGTCCATTGTATAAGTGGGAATTAGATAAAGCATTGGTTTTTAATACACTATTCACATAGGCTCATACTAAATTAGAAGGGCATCTCTGTCTCAAGGTGTAGGTCTGTTCTCCATCTAACTGGGTTTTTGGAGAGCGAGGGTTGTCCTATAATGAAGCATGACACCTGGAGGTGTGTGGAGTCAACCTGTTACATTTTTGTGTATGTCAAGCACTCCTACTAAGCAGTGCTGAGAGGGATACAGTAATGTAATTGAAAATAATTTGCCGATCGCTCCATATAGTAGGTTGGGGGCCAGCTCACCCTTGGGACCCCATAGCCTCTAGTGTCCTACCCTGGGAATCCCTGGGTGTGTGTGCTGACGTAGATTAAAATAGCCACATCTTTAAATGTTTCTGAAAGATGTCCATGGAAGTACAGACTTAACCTAGGGGGCAGCGTATTCCACAATTTAGGCCCCAAACATTTGAAAATATTGCCCTTCTTGTCTTATCAACTTTACATGTGGAATTGTCGCTAAATTCAAAATACATAAGTGAGGAAGACACTTGGGAAAATACGGAAACACAAAATTGTTTAGATGTTGGGTGCCTGTCTGAGTCATTGCATTATTCATAAAGCATAGCCTATAAAGGTTCTGTAGATAGGTGGAAATCAAAACATGTCAGGGACATGACAAAGAAGGTGGCTCACAGCATTCTAAATGGTCTGAAGCTAGTGATGATGATTGCTTAAGCAACCGTCCTTTGAGTCTAAACAGGGAAAAGCCAGAGAATCTTCCGCAAACATTTAAGAAGCCCAAAACAACATGCTGACACCTGGTTACTATGATGGTACATCGAAATATTGTTCTCCAGCCAAATTCCCAGCTTTGTGATTGCCTGTTTAGGAATAGAGAGCTGCCCCAGTTCTTCTGGCCACACTTGCGGGCCCCAGAGATGCAGTTGGCTTGCCACGACCTAAACAACAGTTTTATTGCCATTCAAGCCACAGCAACCAGTCATGTTCTAAGATCAGAAAGTCTATTGTCCTCCAAGGTAGACAGAAAGAAGACAGTTTAAATGTCATCAGTGTATGAGAACAGTGTGAGTTCAAAAGCCTCCATGATTTCAAACAAAGAGTGGAAATAAATGTTGAAAAGCGTTGGTCTCTGGGAGGATTCTTGTGGAAACCCCAAACATCATTTGATGCACAAAAGAAGCAAAAGTTTTCAATTTGAATTTAAAAGTGTGACCTTGCAAAAAGAGTGAAACAATTGGAGTGCTGAGCACTGACTTTGTCTGTGAGAAAGCCTCCTGCAAAATGCAAAATGGGAAACTGTTTCAAAAGTCACACTCAAAGTCAAACAAATCAAGGCAGCAATTCCTCCAGAATCATCATTGAGATTCTCAGTGAGCCACAAAAGGCAGATTCAGCGCTATGGGCTAGAAGCAAGCCTACCTTTAATAAAATAATTTACAGACTAAGTAGTATACTATATTGTCAACATTTTTAAAGTATAAATTGCTATTTTGTTCCTATTCCTGCAGTCATATTTGATGGTAAAGCAGTCTCACTTTTTGATCCACAATATAATTTGTTGTATTAACTACAAAGAGGTAAACACATAAGTGATTGGGTAAAATGGGAAGTTACTAATGCGACATCTGTTGACAAACTTGAAAACCTCATAATAACTGCACAAAGTTTATGAATGCCAAAGAAAGTGTCTCTAAATCTTAATGAGTCCAGAACAGCTGTTCTATATTTAAAAGATTATTTATACCCTAGGTGAGTAGTCAAAACCTTAACAGGAATACAGGTCATGGTATAACATCCCTTCTGTGTAACACCAATATATGTTCAAAGATTTAGAAATCACATCAGATGTACCACTGTTGTCACTTGTGGTTATATTTGCGAATGATTTGTGTTCGAAAATTTAATGTTGGTTGACTGGGGTGGAGGTCCTGGCCAAGTAATAGTCACAATCCCTCCCTGTGCTTATCCCTGGTTAGCTTGGCACAAAATACAGTCAAGCTTAACTTAGAGGTACAGTGTAGGGACTCAAGACTATAGAGTATTTATGCAGGACACAGGCAGTAATACATCAAAAACCCAACACAAGAAAATTCTCAAACCAATTCAAAAACATAGAGTACATTTTAATAAATTATTGACACAAAAGAGACAAAAATTCAATCAGTAGAACAGGAGTTAGTAAAAAATAGCTTCTAAAAGATCATATCACCAACTGCGGACATCTAGTCATGGAAAACCAGCTCAAAGTAAAAAAAATATGTCTGACTGTGATGGAGGGTGGTTCAGATAAAATAAGCGGATTGAGCCCAGTCAGCATTTACATTTGAACTTAGAAAAATGCTAGAGAACAATATTCTGAGAAGGAAAAGTTCAACAGGGCAAGGCTGCAAGAGTTGTGTGAGGAGGGAGCGTAATTGTCGGATAGCCATGGGTCAAAGCCGCAAGGAAGATTTGTTTGTTAGACTTAGTCTCTGAAATGGAAGTAAAAAGTCTCCAGTGGGATGAGTCAGAGAGCTGTAGCCAAACACATTTTCAGGAGGTCGGATACGCCTTTGGTGAAGGACTGCTGAAATGTGTTGCTGTGGAGAAGAATGCTGCGGGAGAAGCCGCAAATACAATCTAACCGGCGATGCACCTTGAGTGGATAGGCAAATAAGTTGGTCCTGGTCTCCTCCTGGGCTCAAAGCAGTGTTAGCTAAACATTTTCTAAGCCAGCACTTTTGGACTTTGGCTGTCTGGGCCCATTTAGCATGATTTCCAAGGTTGCAGGAGGGGCATCATTTAGAGGGTCAGGACCCACTCAGGCTGGGTCTAGGTGCATGTTCAAGTTTGAGGAAGCCTTTTGTGTCCCTGTGGCTCTGAACATAAAGTCAGCAAAATAGCCTTTGTGAGTCACTCTGGAGGTCCTGGGACATTTGAAGATCCAATCTTTGTCCCCAAGCAGGAGGTAGTAGAGCAGCAGGACAATCGAGGCAGCAATCCAGTAGGGCAGCAGTCCTCCAGAGCAGCAGTCTACCATAGTGGCAGTACTTCCAGCAGCACATCAGTTGTTCTTCCTGGCAGAGTGTCCATAGGTCCAGAAGTTACTGAGTTGGTGTCTGAGGTCCTCTTTTCTCAGGCCGGTGCCCTGGTTCTGGAAGGTTGGAGACGCTTCTACAGAGTGGCTTTGAAGTGCAAGGAATTTCCTGACTCCCCACTTTTACTCCAAGTCGGCTGCAGTGACAATTTGAGGTCTTAAGGACCTTTGTGTTGTGGAAATATGGATTTTTCTGGTCAGTTATGTCCCCTATCTTGGACCCCAACGGTTTCATGTATAAATCACAAGTACATGTATGTTTCCTCCAGTTCCAGTTATGAAGACGCAAACACATGTGCGTCCACCGCCAACATGTCCTCTTTCAGATCCGCCATAAATGGGCCGGATATTCCATTCCTAAGTACGAAAGGCCACCGGCTTTATATGGTTCACTTATGCCATTTTTACAGTCCAGGCAAGTAGGCCCTGATTCTGCCATCAAGCTTTTCCTGCCTTCTGCCTCTGAAAGCTCCAGTCTGAGCTCACATCTGTATCCATGAACTTTGTCCTCATTCTCTGCGCGGCTAACGGTGCCTGACATCAGCCTGTTGCCTGCCAAAAACTGTATTTCACCTTCGAGATTATCTGCTTCGCTCCCTACCCAATGCATTCCTGTCTAGTAGTTTAAGTAAACATTCTTCCAGCTACCGAGCAAAGGGCCCGGCTTCTCTGTCATTATGCAAGTAATTCATAGCCCTGTTACTATGGAAGATTCCTGCCCTCGCATCTAGTGTAGACACTTAGACGCTTGTACACGCACTCACAGTCAGTATAGTCAGTATAGAATAAGATTCTACTCCAAGAAGGCCTCTCTTTTGGATAACATAGTTCTTTAAACATAGGATGTTAGATATGATTTGGGATTAGGTTGACTTGACCCTCCAGACTTCTGTCGCCACATGTAGAGCTAAATGTCAAGTCCCCTTCACCCCCTAGTTGCACGTCAATCACACGTCATGCTGCTGCGCGCGCATTTCTGCCAAGTATTTCTGCTGACATTGCGAAATTCTTTCATGGTACCACCCTATTATGACATCATACCTGATGACGTTCTTTAGTTACGCCCAGTTACACCCACTTTTGCTACGCATGTATGTTTTATCTTTACTATCAATTGTTACGCCTCCTCCATTTGTTTCACTGTAATGCCTATTGTATAAAAATGATTACCTATCAATAAAGTACGGTCTTCACTTCCTGAACCTTCGTGGTGATGGAATCTGGAGCTCATCGATTTAAATTGATTATGGAATAAAGCCCGTTCCGAACCTCTAATACCACGGATTCTGCCTCTTATTTTACTGAGCTATTGTTATAGATTTTCCGCATCAAATTAAGTCCCGGTAATTAAATTATTTACCACATGAATGGCGCCCGAACAGGGACACTTTCTCATCTCACGCGCCGGCGGTGCGTTGCAGGCCCGGTCTCCTGTCACAGCTGGACGGACAACAACGCGTACCCACAGGATTTCCTGTATCTCCCTCCTGCCGAGCGGGGGTAACTGAGGCTGCGATCAACACCCAGACGAGGCGGTGAGAAGTGCGAAGTATCCCGACCAGAGCCTAGCTGAGAGAGCAAGATCCGAGGTATACAGAGGCCCACCAGTTTCCGAAGCTTCCGAAGTTCCGAGTCGAGTTCAGTCCGGTTGAAGTTCAGTTCAGTTCCGAGGCCTTCCGTTCCGAGCTACCCGGTGAGTACCATTATCGGGGAGGCGTTCTGACGTGCACATAGGTTGTGCCGGTCAAGACGGGTTTGGGTACACAAATCCGGTCTGCACTGTTTCAGCAGTGTATCTGTACTGTTCAGCAGTATATCAAGTATGTCTAGTATATAATTCAGATTTACCTAGTTAGTATCGAGTATTATGCTTAGTGACTAGTTCCCTAAATGACCATCATTGGTTGTTCATTAAATGTTAAATGTTAAAATGTTTTAAATACGTTCTGTATATTGTGGTGTGAATGACTGTTCATTATTGTGTTTTATGGTATTAAACGTGTTCAAAATTAGAGATCAGATCAGTTCTCAATATGCCGCTCTTTTCGAAGTTAAGACAGATCACAACTAGAAAAGGGGTACTCGAAGAAGCTGTTCCCATTCCTCCTAGGGACACTCCAGGGTACTTCATGTATCATAAACATGGCCTAGACGCCATATTATTTCTTGATCTATGGGTAGACTACACCAAGGAATTACCAGAAAGTCAGAGGTGGCCCGCAGCTGGGACCTGGGATGCAGATTGCATTATGAAAGTAGAAGAAGAATTGTGGAAAAAGAAAGCTAGACAGTCACAGAAAGATGCCATTGAATTATGGCGTAAAGAATCATATAGACGTACAGAAAAAGCACGTAGACAGGAAGAGAAAAGTAAGGAGAATTCAAATAAAGTTCGAGAAAGTGTATTAATTGAAGAAGGTACTCGAGTAAAGTCAGAACAAACAGACAGACAAAGGAATGCCCTTGTGAATGGTATGTATCCTCTTCTGGCCGAAGGACTACCTAAGGCTACTCCGGAAATACCAAAAGACTTGCCACCCCCATTGTTTCCGATAAAAGTACATCCCAAAGGGCATCCCAGATCCGCAGAAGATGTTTTTCTTTCCTCTTATTTAGACGACGCAGCTCCCGAGTATGCTAATGCTGCGCCACATAGACCGTCTGCCGAGGGGGCTCAACGCCAAGACCCTCCTTCGTCTGTGCCTCTACAACAGCACACCCCGACACAAGTTCCGGCAAGCACATCTGTTTCTACATCCGCATCCACACCCATGGTTGCTATATCTCGTTCAACGAATCCTTTCACATCCAGCACCCCAGGTGGTGCTACCGGAGGTACATCAAGCATTTTTTCTACGCCACCCAGAACAAATAAACTTTCCTTTCAAGAAATAGCCCACCAACGTACGCCCAAACTAGTAACTCCCAGCACGCTCAAGGAACTTCTAATAGATTGTAGATATGACCCTGTGCCCGGAAAAGGGGACGAAATGATGCTGGCATCATTACGTATCCGACGAGCTGCAATATATTTAGGGAAGCTACCAGGAATGACTGCACATTTAGAAAATATATATCATTTTGTTCAATCAGGGCGAGATCCTGAGAGTATTACCAGAGCCATGGAGTACCAAAAGGTGGAAATACAGGGGGAACTGTTACGTTTCCTCATAAACTGTGTGATCAGAAATCAAGATCAACCAGGGGTAAATACGGAAGAAATGCAAATTCTTACCACATGGGGTAAGAATATATCAGAGGGGAGACACGATAAACGATCATGCATAGTAGCTATGAGCCGAAAGATCCGCAAAGAAATAGAACGAATACACGAAGAAAGATTAGCAGTAGACGAACCTGAACGAATCGAGGACGAGGAAGAATTAGAACTGCCCACAGGACAGTTAGAAACTATGGCCTATGTAGGTAGAGGAAGATCTTGCAATAATACTAGATGCTTTACTGATCCGATATGCCCGATACGTTCAGATAATAACAGAAAATTCCAAACTCCTATAATAAATATAAGGTCCCCCGAACATTCGTTCCAAGCCGCTGACAAATTACTCCGAGAACGAAGGGGTTATCATATACTCGATTCTATGGACGAACAAGAATTAGCCAGGTCAGCCGTTCACTGGGTTGATAGTCCTGGAAAATATGGTGATGATACACTAGCACATACGTTTTTAAACCTCGCCCCAGATGAACAGCGTTTAGCTGGTATCTATATGATTCAACAACTCCTTATATTATATAAAGGCCAACACTCCGATCCTGGCCCCTTACCTGATATATTGACTGAATTACTCACGAATAAATGGAGAGGTTCCGGTACTAAGTTAATTAGAGAAATACTAGAATCCAGAAAGCAGTACATTCTTTTTGTATGTCCTGAACATGTCTCACTGCCCATCAAGGAAAGAACGACGTATTACATGGATAGACAGAATCCCTTACGCGAAGTGCACCCGATAAAGGGTGATGACAATGAGTTTAAACGTGTGTTTGTATACACACCCATATCTAAGATAGAACTATTAGAAATGAAGAAGGTGGTACCCAGTCATGACAAAGACCCAGCGGGTTTCCATCGTGAAATTAAAGATATGTTACTCATGGGAGAATATACCTACCCCGACATTATGACAATATTGAAGGTATTAATGCCTGCGGGCATTTACGAAAAACTCAAGGAAAAGGATTGGGAGGTGGAAGACCAGAAGATAGATTGGACAGCATTAGAAAATGAAGAAAAAGCTCGAGGTCCAGGTTCAGGGCTCGGGGACAAGATCAAAGCACTACCAGGTCTACTAGTACAGGTACTGCCACGTTTATTAACTACGAAAAAGGAAGACTGGGGTGCAATCTCAGCCTGTAAACAGAAATCAGATGAAGACACTAGTGATTTTTATTCCAGATTTGAGAAATGTTTTGGTATAAATAGTGGAATAAAAGCAAGTAGCGAGTCGTATCCACATCTGTTTGTGACAAAGTTAGTTGAAAATGCCTTGCCCCAAGTTAAGAATAGAGTATTGAAGTTCGAGAGTACCTGGCAAGGTAACACTCCGTCACAAATGTTACAAATGCTACAGTACCATCACAATAGAATTAGAGAAGAACAAGAACATGAACATAGACGCATGAAAGACACAAAAATGAAAATGCTAGTTTCCCAGACAGTGCCAGTTGACGGTCATAAGAAAGGTATAACACAGTCCAGTGTTTCAACAGGTCCTGTAAAAGGGACGTGCAACTATTGTAAACAGCCGGGTCATTATGTACACGATTGTCCAGTTTTAAAACATAATATTGCCATAGGTAACGCAAAAGAAAGACCACGACCAATTAGACAGGATCAGAACCAACAAGGAGCTCCGCAGCATGCACAGTCCATGCCAGCTCCGCAACAGTCTATGCCAGCTCCACCACCGCAGCCTATTGCTGCCACACAAACAACGACCCGACAGATGTATCAGACCGCACAGTATGACTATCCTGATTATCAACGATACTCATGAAACAGCCTAGAGAGGGAAGTTGGCTTACCCCTTATTGAGGTCCCTGTAGATCAAGAAGGACCTTATGTACACAGTGAACTGTTAGGTCAAGATAGAAAATTCTTACTCGATACAGGGGCAAGCCGAACAACAATAAAACGTAGTGAAGTTCCAGGGGCACCCCTCTCAGGCGCACAGAATATTTCCCTTGGTTTTTCGGGAAAACCTATCATTAACGAAGTAACACAGCCTCTTCCACTTACGATTGGTCCCTTGACACGAACTACAGATTTATTACTTACTAAATCATGTCCAGAAAACTTGTTAGGCATAAAAACTTTGAAAGCTCTAGGAGCTATTATATGTTGTTCTCCGGAAGGAGTAAGATTGTTCTTACGTGACTTCAAAGGGCACTACGTGTCCCGAGACATGGATCACCGACTACAGACTTTACCGACACATTTATGGGCACAAGGCCCTACAGATGTTGGTTGCATGAACATTACACCATATCGAGTCACATTAAAGGCAGGAGTGGTACTTCCACGAATGCGACAATACAAGTTACCCCCAGATGCTGTAGTGGCTTTACTACAAATCATTGACGAGCTTATTACCCAAGGAGTGGTTGTGGAAACTGACTCCAATGTATGTAATTCCCCGGTAGTTCCGATTCTTAAACGAACCGATCCAACAGCCCCGCCAGTATATCGATTGGTTATTGATCTGCGCGAATTAAATAAATGCATAGTACCACAATACCCCGTAGTCCCAGATATTTCTTCATTACTGACAGCCATTGATTCCGAAGCAACATTCTTTACTGTAATTGATCTCAAGAATGCCTTTTTCAGCGTCCCAATAGATCCGGAAAGCCAATACTTGTTCGGATTTAGTTTAAATGGACGAAGCTTTAAATTCACACGCGCACCTCAAGGATTTACAGAAAGCCCCAGCATTTATAGCCAAGCACTGAAACGAGAACTCGACAGTATCCACATGCCAGTCAACACTGCCCTGCTTCAATATGTCGATGATCTGCTGATCACCGCTAGAAGCGAACCTGAATGTGAGAAAGCCTCACTGACGGTATTACAATTTTTGGCCGAAAAGGGGCACAAGGTATCCCCTTCTAAGCTGCAATTCTGTGTCCAGCGAGTTGTTTACCTTGGTCACTCGCTGTCCAAGGAGGGAAGGCAGCTTACACCAGATCGCATCCAGCTAATTGCAAATATACCGATACCCAAGACACAAAAGGAGGTGCGGGCTTTCATAGGCCTCACTTCATATTGTAGGCAGTGGATCCCTCAGTATGCATTTCTAGCAAAACCCCTCATTCAATTGACAACACAGGAGGCAGCCACATCGACTGTTCTCCCTTGGACTCAGGAACATACACAAGCTTTTGAAAGCCTAAAGAAAGCCTTATGCCAAGCACCTGTTTTAGCAACACCATGTTACAATAAACAGTTTACACTCTTCGTTACAGAACGCGAAGGTACTGCCTTATCAGTACTCACACAGGAACAAGCAGGATCACACAAACCATGTGCTTATTTTTCTAGTACATTAGATCCCGTAGCTCAGGCTTTGCCTGCGTGCCTGAAATCAGTGGCAGCAACAGCTTTAGCAATCAGACAAAGCGATGCCATAGTATTAGGACATCCATTGACAGTACAAGTACCACATGCAGTGGAGGTTCTCTTGAACCGCACACAAACACAACACTTGACTATAGCACGACTTACTGGTTACGAATTAACATTGTTTCAGCCACATATAGAAATCAGACGTTGTAGTACATTGAATCCTGCCACACTGTTACCTATAAATGGAACAGACCCACTTGCACATGATTGTATTGAAGTTATCACTATCACGACGAAACCCAGACAAGATTTGACAGACGTCCCATTGTCAGACCCAGACCTGACGTTGTATGTAGATGGTTCATGTATGAGAACAGGTACAGGAGAGCTAGTGGCCGCTTATGCAGTCACAACAGACACTGAAATCATTGAAACAAATCGCATAAATACCTTGTCCGCTCAAGCAGCAGAGCTCATCGCTCTGACACAAGCCTGTATTCAAGCCACAAATAAAATGGTCAACATATACACTGATTCACGTTATGCATTCGGAGTTGTACATGACTTCGGCGTGCTGTGGCGAGAGAGAGGTTATTTAACTTCTCACGGTGCCCACATTCAGCACGGAACCCTTATTCATGCCTTATTAGATGCAATACATTTACCCACTGCAATATCAATTATGAAATGTAAAGCTCATACGAAAGTTACTGATATCATTTCTCAAGGCAATGATCTAGCTGACAGAACAGCTAAACAGACTGCTCAAACTCAAACATCCGACATGACAAAGACAATAGTCCCGACACCAACACATTGCATGATGGTTAAGGATCCCGCTCTTGACGTAATTGACATACAGACACATGCTACACCAGACGAAATAAAGAAATGGACTGAATTAGGAGGGATCCAAACGGATCAAGGATGGATGACGAAGGAAAAATCTGTGTGGTTCCTTCCTGATTCAATGGTCCAAGTCGTTATTAACACTGTACATAGTCCAGCACATCTAGGAGAAAAAGCTATGCTAGACAGCATCCAACACATTTGGTTCAACAAACATTTACGAGCAGCAGCTAAACAAAAAGTCCGTACCTGTATGATCTGTTGTCAGTTTAACCCAGGTAAAAGCATTCCCGTAGAGCAGGGTGGATTTCAGCCTCCTGATCACCCTTTTGAAGTCCTCCAGATGGATTATATCCAGATGGAACGATGTCGAGGATTCAAATATGTTCTCGTAGTTGTCTGTGCTCTTTCCCGTTGGACAGAGGCATACCCGGTTTCAGATTACACTGCCCCGACTACTGCCAAACAGTTAGTTCGAGAATTCTTCCCACGGTACGGTTTACCACGTGTTGTCTACTCAGATAACGGCCAGCCGTTCTCATCCGAACTAATGAAACACGTTTCACTTTTGTTAGGCTATCAGTGGAAGTTTCACTGTGTCCGACACCCCGAGGCAGCAGGTCTCGTGGAAAGACATAACCAGACCCTGAAAATTAGATTGTCCAAAATATGCAGAGAGAAAGGTGTCGACTGGGTAGTAGCCTTACCCGTTGCACTTTTTTACATGAGAATGGTAGCACACTCTCGAACAGGGCTATCCCCTTATGAAGTGATCTTCGGTAGACCACCAAATATGTGGGGGACGCCTATACCACGCAAAATAACTGATATTGACTGTAATATGCTGACAGATTACTTGGCTTCCTTGATGTCTGCACTACAATCTTGTCGTTCACAGGTAGCTGCAGCCTTTCCCGACAACACCGAGGTGAAACCCCATGACGTAATTCCAGGGGATTTGGTTTTAGTGAGGAACTTTGATCGGAAGTCTCAGCTGGATCCTAGGTGGAAGTCGCCTCAGCTCGTACTGCTAACGACGAGGACAGCCGTAAAGATCCAAGGACGAAAAGGCTGGATACATTCAAGTCATATCAAGAAATTTCATGGACTACCATCAGACGTAAACGACACACCTTGCGTGTCTTCCCCGAGTGACTCTAAACTTCCTTTGGTTGAACTGAATAGCCATGAACTATATAAACTAAAACTTAGGTCTAACAAGTCAGGCAATTTGATTGTTTAAGTCCTCTCCAAGGTGAATCGGTCGAATTTGTCTCTGACATGTACCCCTTAGACCTGTATAGAGAAAGAAACAAAAGGATAAAGCTGAAACGACATGCGTACTGTAAATCACTGCGTAGTCATTGCACAGTGACGTTATTAATTCTGTTTTTCTTAAGTCTTTTAATAATTACTGCAAGTATATTGTTGCACATATCTTATCCTATTTCTAGACATGTTTATAATGTTACTGCTGAACATTCTTTTAGTGAATTACCTCCGCATGAATTGTCTTATAGATTTGCGCTGCGCAATAACACTTTTATTAGTATGTTACATCATTCCCATCAGGTTAGCAATGCTACAAATTGTTGGATATGTGGCCGACTCCCTCCCTATCAGAACTATAAAGGAATTCTACCTCTCTTTCCATACCCGTTCACACACAACGGCTCCTGTGGAGCATGGTTTAGTTTAATTAATTACCTAGATTCGAATTCTGCAGTTTACCAGAACAACTGGGTATGGGGAAATCTGAACTTAGTTTTACTCAAAGTCTGCCACCCCAACAAGGAGGGACTTCCCAAAAGAACAGGAACTGATCTAGAAAATGAAGTATATGGATTAGGTAATTTTACGCTTAATCTCATGATCCTGAATGTCGAATCCGAAGCTACTCCAATTTTGCCCGCCATGTCAGTATTTCCAGTTAAAGGTGAATTATGTGTAAGAAAGAATGGTTCCATACATATGGGCCATAGTAGATGCACCACTGTAATAGAATTTAGTGATCAAGGCAAGTCTACATTTAGAGCTTCCCGCCATTCCTACTTCATATGTGGTCAGACGGCATACATACGTTTGCCACTAGATTGGGATGGTACCTGCTACATCGGATTCCTTTTGCCACCTGTTTTCCTAGCTCCTCCTGATTATCACAGAAATACTCATTTAGTACACAATAGAGAAAGGAGAGATCTCCCAATAGTCGATTACACTAAGACAGCATGGGAAAAATATACAGATTTCAATAAAGGTCTCTTTCCCTATATAGGTACAGTTACCAATAGTAAGCTGATACGTAGATTAACCAGAACCCTTGAAGCAGTAGTGAATGAAACTATTTCCGCCTTAGGCAATTTAACGGAAGAGCAGTCTGCTATGTGGATTGTTGTGCTTCAAAATCGTCTTGTCCTTGACGTCATCCTGGCCGATAGGGGCGGAGCTTGTAGGGTCATCGGATCAAGTTGTTGCATTTTCATACCAGAAAATTCGCCATCTGTATATAAAGCCATAACTCGCCTTCATAAGATTGTAAGCCAGATAAACCAGAATCCAGGCACCTGGACGTGGTCCGGTTGGTTTTGGAGTGTATTATCTACCTTTGGATGGAAGGTCCTATCCTTCCTAGGTATTGGCTTCCTCATATTATTCAGTTGCTGTCTATGCCTACAATGTGGACCAGCGATCTGTGGTCTGTGTGCCACATCGTGTATTCCACCACCAAGATTTTATTCATCACGGAAGAAGAAAGAAGAACAAATGATGCTATATGAACAGATCGATGGATTAATGAAGATTGATATCTCTTGACGGGCAAGTAGGGGACAAGGAGGGAATGTGGAAATATGGATTTTTCTGGTCAGTTATGTCCCCTATCTTGGACCCCAACGGTTTCATGTATAAATCACAAGTACATGTATGTTTCCTCCAGTTCCAGTTATGAAGACGCAAACACATGTGCGTCCACCGCCAACATGTCCTCTTTCAGATCCGCCATAAATGGGCCGGATATTCCATTCCTAAGTACGAAAGGCCACCGGCTTTATAT
Organism: Triturus cristatus; assembly: GCF_964204655.1. NCBI lineage: Eukaryota > Metazoa > Chordata > Amphibia > Caudata > Salamandridae > Triturus > Triturus cristatus. The sequence continues at coordinate 203,922,319 of NC_140593.1, forward strand.
GGTTCACTTATGCCATTTTTACAGTCCAGGCAAGTAGGCCCTGATTCTGCCATCAAGCTTTTCCTGCCTTCTGCCTCTGAAAGCTCCAGTCTGAGCTCACATCTGTATCCATGAACTTTGTCCTCATTCTCTGCGCGGCTAACGGTGCCTGACATCAGCCTGTTGCCTGCCAAAAACTGTATTTCACCTTCGAGATTATCTGCTTCGCTCCCTACCCAATGCATTCCTGTCTAGTAGTTTAAGTAAACATTCTTCCAGCTACCGAGCAAAGGGCCCGGCTTCTCTGTCATTATGCAAGTAATTCATAGCCCTGTTACTATGGAAGATTCCTGCCCTCGCATCTAGTGTAGACACTTAGACGCTTGTACACGCACTCACAGTCAGTATAGTCAGTATAGAATAAGATTCTACTCCAAGAAGGCCTCTCTTTTGGATAACATAGTTCTTTAAACATAGGATGTTAGATATGATTTGGGATTAGGTTGACTTGACCCTCCAGACTTCTGTCGCCACATGTAGAGCTAAATGTCAAGTCCCCTTCACCCCCTAGTTGCACGTCAATCACACGTCATGCTGCTGCGCGCGCATTTCTGCCAAGTATTTCTGCTGACATTGCGAAATTCTTTCATGGTACCACCCTATTATGACATCATACCTGATGACGTTCTTTAGTTACGCCCAGTTACACCCACTTTTGCTACGCATGTATGTTTTATCTTTACTATCAATTGTTACGCCTCCTCCATTTGTTTCACTGTAATGCCTATTGTATAAAAATGATTACCTATCAATAAAGTACGGTCTTCACTTCCTGAACCTTCGTGGTGATGGAATCTGGAGCTCATCGATTTAAATTGATTATGGAATAAAGCCCGTTCCGAACCTCTAATACCACGGATTCTGCCTCTTATTTTACTGAGCTATTGTTATAGATTTTCCGCATCAAATTAAGTCCCGGTAATTAAATTATTTACCACAGTGTGAAGGCAGAGCACAGGCTATTCAGTTGCAAGTGGGTCTGAGGTCAGCTCTGCCCCCTGCCTGCCAGAAGATGGCCCATTGAGGCACACCTAATCCCTCTATTGTGTGACTGTCTGAGAGCAGTTCACAAAGTCTAACCGTCACTAGCACTCAGTCGTGTGGCTCAAGACAGGCTGCAGGCACGTAGGGCTAAGTGAAGGAAAATGGCAAATTTCTAAAAGGGACATTTTTAAAAGTGTAATGAAAAATCCAACTCTACCATTAAAGTGAGGTTATCATTACAATTTCATAGATGACAAACACGGCATAGCTACCTCCTCCCATTTGGAAATTACAGCTTATTAAAGGTAATACATAATCTCAAATGATGTCCTATGGGAGGGGTAGGCCTCACAGTAGTGAAAAACGAATTTAGGAGTTGTTCACTACCAGGACATATAAAATGTAAGAGTACATGTCCAACAATGTAATTACATAGCACCCTGCCCTATTGGCTACCTAGAGTTACTCCATGGTGACTTAAACATGACGCGTCTTTTGATGTCCTTGCACTGGCTCCCGGTGCGAAAGAGGGTGAATTTCAAGGCTCTGGTGCTGGTCTTCAAAGCCTTTCACAACGTCGGAGCTCCTTATATCAGGAGAAGAATCCAGCCCTATGTTCCAATCAGAACCCTGCGATCCTCAACTCAGAGGTTGGTCGATCGTGCCAAAGTTCGTCCCTTCACGTATGGGGGACGCTCGTTCCAGGTGGCCGCTGCTAGGCTTTGGAATTGCCTGATGCCTTCACTGAGACAAGAACAGGATCTCCTTAGCTTTAGGAGAAAGCTAAAAACTAGGCTGTTTCAACAATAGTCGACGCACCCGTGGTCACGCTCCAACTGCTCCAGGGTTAAGTCAGTGCCGGGACACTCTCAGGAGGAATGTATGTTGATACTTCGCATACCATTACTTCGCATGCTTTTAGTGCAATGTTTTTACTTAGCATAAACCATTACTTCGCAAGTTTTAACTTTGCATGCATTTATAACGCAAATGGTTATAAATGTACTATGGTATATGCTAATTAAAAACATCTCACTAAAGTCATGCTTACACTACACTACCTTACACTACCTTACACTACTTAAACACCACTACACTACCCTAAACCCTAATACACTACCCCCTACAGGACCTTCCCCCTGCCTGGACCCTACACTCTAACACTACACTTCACGACCCCCCCAACACTACCCTAAACCCTAAAAACTACCCTACACTACACAAACACCACACCACTACCCTAAACCCTAAAACACTCCCCCCCAGCATGACCCTGCCCCTACCACCAAGCCAGTCCCTACACTAAAACACGACTCTACACTACACAAACACCACAACACTACTCTAAACCCTAAAAAACTACCCTACACTACACTAACACCACATCACTACCCTAAAACCTAATATACAACCCCCCCTACATGACCTTCCCCCATCCCCCTGCCTGGACCATACACTCTAACACTACACTTCACGACCCCGACAAATCCCTAAACCCTAAAACACTACCCTACACTACACAAACACCACAACACTACCCTAAAACTTAAAACACTACCCCCAGCACAACACTGCCCCTACCCCCAAGCCGGTCCCTATACTAAAACACTACCCTACACTACACAAACACCACAACACTACCCTAAACCCTAAAACACAACCCTACACTACACTAACACCACATCACTACCCTAAAACCTAATAGACTACCCCCTACACAAACATTTCCCTTCCCCCTGCCTGGAGCTTACACTCAAACACCACACTTCACGACCCCCGAAACACTACCCTAAATCCTAAAACACTACCCTACACTACACAAACACCACAACACTACCCTAAACCCTGAAATACTACCCCCAGCACGACCCTGCCCCTACCCCCAGTCCTGTCCCTACTCCCAAACACTACCCTGCACAACCCCCCGACTCTACCCTAAACCAAAATACACTACTCTACAATACAAAAACACAACTACACTACCCTAAAACTAAAAAGACTACCCACTGCACGACCCTCCCCCTACCCTTAAATACTACACAGCCCCCTTACCTCTCCCTCCTCGGTTCCTCTCTTCTCCTTCAGCTTTGGTTCCTTCTCTGCGGGCTTCCAGCGTCAGTGGTACACGTCGTTGTGTGGAAACGGAAGCGCATCCATTTCCACACAACGATGTTGATAGCCTTTGCTTCGCAAGCGTTACAACGCATGCGATGTTGCAACTTGATTAGTAAAGGCTACGCTTTGTAACATTGCATGCGTTGTAACGCTTGTGAAGTAATGGTACGCTGACTAGCATCCGCATACTAATGGCTGTTTACCTCTCAGGAGTAGCCGTTCACTTTACAAATACCCTGTAACATGACATAACATAACACATATAATAAAAGGGGGGGTTGGTCAAGGCTTGGCAAGGGAATTTCATGCCAATTCGACATGGCAGTCTAAAACTGCATTTAGGTGGCAGAGCGGGGCATGTTTTGAAGTGCTATTTAAGTGAATGATCTGTACAATAAGTGCTGAAGGCCCACTAGTAGCATTTAATTTAATGGCCCTGGTTATATGGTATATTACTGTACAAGGGGCTTACAAGTAAATTAAATATGCCAATTGGATATAAGCAAATGTAACCATGTGTGAGGGGAGTGAGCACAAGCAATCTATGCCGGCATAAACAAGTCTCTACCCCACAAGCTCCAGATGATACAGAACACTGCCGCCAGACTCGTCCTCTGTATCCTTCGACAAAAGCACATCAGCCAACACCTGCGGAAGCTCCACTGGCTCCCCATCTAAAAGAGAGTCACCTTCAAGATACTCACCCACGCCTACAAATGCCTACTCAACACCCAATACCTCAATGATAGAATTGCCCTCCACGTACCCAAAAGAAACCTCCCATCCGCCAACTTCGTCCTCGCTGAAACCCCACACATCTACAGAGCCAAAGCAGGGGGAAGATCCTTCTCCTACATTGCGGCCAAGACCTGGAACGAGCTCCCGATCGACATCAGACGCACCCCTTCCCTGAAGACCTTCAGGAAGGCTCTCATGACCTAGCTCTTCGGCTGAACAGAACTGCAGACCCCCCACAACCCCCCAGCACCTTGAGACCCTCACTGGTGAGTAGCGCGCTTACAATTCCCTGATTGATTGATTTACTTTAGCACTGTCTAGCAATGGAAAATGTCCTATGGCCAACAAAAATAAGTCCAACAAAAAAGGTGAGGCAAAACGATTGGGGAAGACCACCCAAAGGCTGGCAGGTTTTACAGTTTGGTATCATTGGTACAATTTGATACTGTTGTTAAACTGCTGCTTTAGGAATCTAGTGCATGAGGTCAATGATAGTACTCAGGGGACACTCAGGTTGCAACTGCCACCCCTGACGTATCTCTCTGTAGCCTGACACTGCCAGATAATAAAGCAATACAATAACAAAATCAATGCGACAATTGTGTGCCCCAGATTAGAGGACGCTGCTGTAACTGTATTTGTGAAGCTGCAGAGAACCTTCCTTTCTGAGGCCTCCACCACCACGTGAAGCCTTCCCTTTTAAGAGACAGACAGATGACAAATGCTCACTGCACTAGCCTTCTGTTTCTGACACCTAGTTATTGCATGATAAGATATATGGTTTGCATGAACCACTGCTTGGCTTATAATCTGAACTAGCCTGTTTTTGTGATTCTACTTGTTTATAGAAAGAAACAAACCGTGAGCTAGTGAGGTGCACTGGTCACCTTTAAATATTTATTTCATGTTAACAAAAAAGTTTTGTATCCAGTATATTTATTATGTCAGGTTAGCCAGTCCTTCCAATTGTTTGACACCTAAACACAATTTAACGTTTTTACCTTTTGAAAGATATTCCTCTTTGGTTTGCTATAAGTGGACTGTTTAGCAATGTTCAGCATGACAAGGGTATATGAAGGATGACCAACAATCAAAGCAGTAAAATGAATGACATAAAAGCAGTCTCGACTTGAGGCTTGGAAGATTTGCTTGTAACTTTTGCTTGTAATGCTTGGTTGAAAAAATGACAAATTAGGAACTAAGATGTGCTGTTCATATGAACCGAAACAACTTATTTTTTGCTTCAAATATTGTTCCCCTTTTCTTAATATTACTATGGCAGAACACATAGAAAAAGGAGAAAACGGGTAGAAACTAAGATATTTCTCCTCGTTATATCTCCCCTTGAAATGCATAGTATGTTGACACATTTCCAGATCTAACACTCATGGTAAATCTGGAAATGCGCCAAAATCCATGTTTGGATGTGTGGGAACACCCAGGGTGCACCCTTGGAACTACTACATGGGGCAAAGTAACGCAAGGCAGTAATTTGCGCTGTCTTGTGGTTCTCCAGATTTACCAAGCCATGCAGAACCATGCAAGATGGACTTGCGTGGCTTGTTAAATCTCATTCTAGGTTTTGCGTCATCCTGCGTACCCTTGCGTGGCACAAGGGTAACATAAAAACCTTTGCTAGATCTGGCCCTTAATGTAATTAAATATTTCAATCTGATTTTAAATTCTTGGCGCAATGAAGTACAACAAATGTATGGTGATAGGAAAGGTGCATATGCAAAAAATTGTCTAAAAAGTTATTTTTTTAATGGTTGTCTAATAAAAACGTGATTGAGGCTATACGCCTTGTTTAATACACGAGTGGTAGCAAAACAAATCAGTGATTCTCCTCCTCTCCCTGGCACCTTGCTCGTGCCCACCTGCACACGTCGCACATCATACGCTAGGACAGCAAGGAAGCAGGAAGGGAGGAAGTAGGGCCACTGACAGTTGCTCAGGTAGGTCTGTTCACCACTCCTCATTGGTTTTTTTCACATCAGCTCTGAGGCTGCCTACTAAATGTTCCGGTTTATGTCTACGGGAATGGGGCAATGCATGTTCGTCAACGCATGTTACATATTGCATTACCACCGGCAATGCCACTGCCAGCGCTCTGGATGTACCCTCCACCTCCGTCACTACATTTGGACCTCTTGAGAGGTGAGAGGGCTCGGGTGTGTGGCATGGCAGGTGACAGGGCGGAATGTTGCAACTACTGTTTTGCTGGTTCTTATCCTGTATTTTGGAGTAAATGCTGGAAAAGGTATCACAGTCTATGGTCTCGGTTCCCCCTTTTAGCTCTCTTCTGGCTCCTAGCTTTGGTCTCTGTAATTGATCCCTGTCATACTCTGGGCAACCTTAGGTTTTGAGGGCAATGAGTCAAGTTGGAACCAAAAACTGCCCCAGGCTTGTTTGAGACCCCTTCCTGGCCACACCCAGCACTCAGCTCTTAGCTCTCCACGGCCTCAGCTTTGCCATTCTCTGCAGTCTTCAATGTGATGTCCAGGAACTGAAGGCTGTCACCTGAGACTTGGTTGTGGTCTAAATGTGTGTGGTGGAGAAGGTGGCTGCAAGACCAGGGAGAGGTAAGTGGATGCTCCTTCTGGACACTGTGTTTTGTATGCTGTGACATGTTGCAGACCTTGCAGGTTTAAAGGACTTGTACTTTTTTTTCTGAACTTGAGAGTCGGATAGTGTTGGAAAACTCTAGCAGAGTTCCTTCTTATTCCTTCTACTTCCTCTGAGGCGGAAGCCGGAGGACTGTGCTCATGACATTGAATTTTAAAACTTGTCACTCTGTTTAATTTGTATTTTTAAAACAAGGAGCTCACCTGTTTAAGCGCTCACACCACGCGCTGACACAGCCCTCCTTCCTCTTCCCTGAGACAGCGGTCCGCGCTGAGACAGGGAACGCCCAAGGCCTAAGCCACGCCCACTGCGAGGCCACGCCCACCCCAAAGGACTACAAAAACGCTTGATTACGAAGCGCCCTTCATTATTTGTAATTATCCTCTGAGGCGGAAGCCGGAGGACTGTGCTCATGACATTGAATTTTAAAACTTGTCACTCTGTTTAATTTGTATTTTTAAAACAAGGAGCTCACCTGTTTAAGCGCTCACACCACGCGCTGACACAGCCCTCCTTCCTCTTCCCTGAGACAGCGGTCCGCGCTGAGACAGGGAAAGCCCAAGGCCTAAGCCACGCCCACTGCGAGGCCACACCCACCCCCAAGGACTACAAAAACGCTTGATTACGAAGCGCCCTTCATTATTTGTAATTATCCTCTGAGGCGGAAGCCGGAGGACTGTGCTCATGACATTGAATTTAAAAAACTTGTCACTCTGTTTAATTTGTATTTTTAAAACAAGGAGCTCACCTGTTTAAGCGCTCACAACACGCGCTGACACAGCCCTCCTTCCTCTTCCCTGAGACAGCGGTCCGCGCTGAGACAGGGAACGCCCAAGGCCTAAGCCACGCCCACTGCGAGGCCACGCCCACCCCCAAGGACTACAAAAACGCTTGATTACGAAGCGCTCTTCATTATTTGTAATTATCCTCTGAGGCGGAAGCCGGAGGACTGTGCTCATGACATTGAATTTTAAAACTTGTCACTCTGTTTAATTTGTATTTTTAAAACAAGGAGCTCACCTGTTTAAGCGCTCACACCACGCGCTGACACAGCCCTCCTTCCTCTTCCCTGAGACAGCGGTCCGCGCTGAGACAGGGAACGCCCAAGGCCTAAGCCACGCCCACTGCGAGGCCACGCCCACCCCTAAGGACTACAAATGTGCCGGCCATACCAGCGCAGCGGACGAGCGCAGCGGGAGCGCCGTTTGCGTGCCGAAGGCGCGCCTAAGGCAAGCCCGTCTGCGCCCGTCCGCGCACGACCGGGCCTAGGGCCAGAACCCCTGCCTAAAACATTCTACACTAAAGTAAGCTACTCACGTAGAGAGCTACTAAGTCTCAGACCCTCATCCACTTCCTGCGATTACTTGCATGATCTAAATGGACTTTTCACTTGCTGCCCACTATGTAAGCCAGCCCAGCTCACATTACCTACGAAACCTCACAAGCCCGCCGCCCTCAACCTCGCCTCACTAAACTGTCGCTCACTCCCTAAACACGCGACACAGGTGAACCACCTCATAGAAGACCTGGAGATAGATATCCTTTTTCTCACGGAAACATGGCTTGCCCCACACTCACAATCAGATATGGCACTAGCAACTCCACCGGGATACCTGATTCAGTCCCTCCCCCGCCCTTTAGGAAGAGGCGGTGGTGTCGCCATCATCCACCGAGACTATCTCCACTGTAAAACCAGTGACGCGCAGATTTTGGACTCAGAAAGTTTCCACTTTACCATTAAAATAAACCCAACCAACTCCCTTACGGGAATACTTGTGTACCGCCCTCCTGGCCTCCCAGGTTCCTTCATTGGTTCCCTCCTAGATTCAGTCACAACTCAGGCTCACTCCCTATCAAATTTTATGATAGTAGGTGACCTGAACATCCATCTTGAAGACCCGGCAGACCCTGTAGCTAACGATCTGATCTTAGATCTGGCGACACTTGACATCCGCCTACTCAACTCCGGAGCCACCCATATCAAGGGTCATCTACTGGACCCTGTTTTCACTAGTTCGCCATCAATACTACCGAAGGAGGCCCTTCCCCTGCCCTGGACAGACCACTTTTTAGTCTCCTGCCAACTTCCTGGAATTTTCAGGAAACCCCAAACTCCGCCCACCTATAGCAGAGACAGGACCTGGTCTAGACTCCCCACGGAAGAATGGGCCAAAACCCTAGAAAGGACGACCCCGGCACACGCGGAAGACCCGGTTACTGCCGACAAACAATACAGAGAATGGATTACCTCCTCCCTGGACTCAGTACTCCCATTCAGAACTAGGGAAAACAAAAACGGTAAACCTGGGTCAGCCCCATGGTATACTACGGATCTCCGAATACTCCGCAAAAACTGTAAAAAAGCCGAACGGCTTTGGAGAAGAAATTGGCAGCACGCCAATAAAGAGGCATACCAGATCACAGTCAGACATTACAAAGAGGCCATCAGACAAGCCAAAGCCTCACACTATGACACAAGGATACAAGAATCATCCAATTCAGCCAGGGAATCCTTCTTAATTGTAAAGGAACTGCTCAAAGTCCCCATTTCTACCACCTCCACCACCCCTAAAGTTGACCGTAGCAATGAACTAGCTAACTACTTTAACGATAAAATCATAAGAATCCTGGCGTCTCTCCCACCCCCCGACCCCACCAGTCACATGGAAAGTCGATTATCTCTCGACCAGGCCAAAAGCAATCCGCGCCCCGCACTGCCGACATTTCGGCCAGTAACTTGCTTAGAGGTGGAAAGAACACTGATGAAAATGAAAAGCGGTTCACCTCTGGACCCAGCACCGATCAGGTTCCTTAAAACCGTAGCCTCGGTCATCGTGCCCACCGTCACAGAACTTATTAACAGTTCGCTCGCCCACGGATCTGTCCCTGATAGCTGGAAGAGTGCTGCTGTAAAAGCACTTCAAAAAAAACCCCAGCTAGATCCAGCAGACTTGGCGAATTATCGACCAATATCACTGCTCCCGGGTATCAGCAAAGTAGCTGAGAAACTGGTAAATGCTCAATTATCTCAGTTCTTTGAGACTAACAAAATACTCAGGCAATCTCAAACTGGATTTCGCCCGGACCATGGCACAGACACCGCACTCCTCGCCGTCATTGAAGAAGCAAGGCGCATACTAGATTCAGGAGGATCAGTGGCAGTGATCCTCCTGGATCTAAGCGCAGCATTTGACACAGTCAACCATCGTGTCCTTCTTCATAGACTGGCGGATGCAGGATTAACCGGGACGGCACACAGTTGGATTGAGTCATTCCTGACAGGGCGCACATTCCAAGTATGGGACAACAATCACCACTCATCCATCCTTCCTCTCACAAGCGGTGTCCCTCAGGGCTCCTCCCTGAGTCCAACGCTTTTCAACGCGTATATGGCCCCCCTTGAGGACGTGGTGACACCATTTAATATAAAAATGGTAAGTTATGCTGACGACACTCAGCTGGTCGTCTCCCTGTCCCAACTGATAGACCACCCAGAAAACCTAACCAATTGTCTTACAGGGATTCATAACTGGATGAATAATTCATCATTAAAACTCAATGGGTCAAAGACGGAGGTCATGCTCCTAGGGAAACAATGGACGACCATCCCCCCAGCACTCTGGCCTGACGTATTCGGGGAAATCCCATCCCCAAAGCGTGAAATCAAAACACTCGGCGTGTGGCTCGAACCAGAGTTGTCTATGAAGACACAAGCAGCGAAAACTTCAGGCACCTGCTTCGGGCTCCTACGCACAACCCGCAAGATTCTCCCCCTACTGCCACCTAACTCTAGGAAACTACTCATCCAGGGACTGGTACTGTCCCGCCTGGACTATAGTAATATGGTCTACCTAGGAGCTCCTGAGGCCACCCTAACAAAACTTCAGCGGACACAGAATGCAGCGGCACACCTTCTCACCAACCTCCCCTCCAGAGTGTCCGCTAAGCCGGCCCTCAAAGCTCTGCACTGGCTCCCTGTGCGCCAAAGGGTGCAATTCAAAGCGATGTGCACAACACATAAGCTGATCAACGGTACTGGCCCCGAGATTCTCAGAAAAATAATTACCCCCTACACAACAACCAGATCTCTACGATCTCAGAATGAGAACCTGGCCAGCATACCTAGATTTAAAAAGACTCGCACAGGAGGACGACAATTCTCCGTACAGGCGGCCGCTGGATGGAACGCCCTTCCACGAACCCTCAGACTTGAACCTAATTACCTGGCTTTCCGCAAGAAACTTAAAACACACCTATTCCCTCAATTGTGTTCCCATACGAGTACCTCTCCCCCCCCCCTTCCCCTCAACAGGATTGCAAATTCACAGCACGGGGATGCCCTTGGGTCACCAGGCGCTTTAGAAATCGCTATTAAATTAAATTAAATTAAATTAGTGTTCTTTGATTGGAAGTACTGGCCTGGCAGGAGCCTGGCGGAAGCTAGCGGAAGGCTGGTGTTATCTATCGTACATTGACTAGTGACTACTGGCTTTGCGGCACAGGGGGGAGTGGGGTTGAACCTAGGCTGAGTTAGGTTTTGTGATTGCATTTGTCCTATGCCTTCTAGATCACCCCCTGGATTTTGGTAAATTATGGGTAAAAGGAATCTGCACCACAATAGACAAGGAAGCCGAAGTGCTTCTGTTTAAGATATCAATTAGTCATGCATATTCATTTAACGGGATGCTAGTTTACCGACCACCGGGTTCCAGAGCGTACTTTTTACATACCATGGGTCAACTCTTGGAACATAAAGCAACATCTCAGAATTTCACCATTTTGGGTGATTTTAATTTTCACTTAGACAACCCCCTTGATAACGACTCCTAGGCCCTTCTTGACCTAATGACTAGCACAGGACTCGAGCAAACGGTGACCGGCCCAACCCACACAGCAGGTCACCTCCTAGACGCCATATTCACAGACTGCCCATTGTTGAAATATAATAATACCATTTGAAAGCTGCACGTTAGGTGGCATCTTTGCGCGCCTTATACTGCTTTGCTGCTAGCGCTTGGATATTTTCCCTTTCAAACTGCTTTTAACTTCTAAAATGTGTGCTTTTTAAAATTGTATATTTCGCTACTTTGCACAGCCCCGGTCCACCACGGACTAATTTGTAGCCGATTGTTGTGGAGAGACGTGGCTCCTCCCCCTGCCCCGTCACTTCCGGTCAGGGCACGGGACTTAAAACAGATGATAGCCCGGCCGCGTAGCAGATGTGCGCAGCGGGCGCGCCAAAGGCGCGCCAAAGGCAAGCCCGTCTGCGCCCGTCAGCGTCCCGGAGGCGTCTGGGGCTGGATACTCTGCTGATTTTGCTCTACAACCGACTAAGGGTTTAACCTACAGCAGGGAGGGTCTTATGGAGCTGGGCTCCTCTCCCAAATGCAAGAATGTTATTACTATATGGGAAGGCGATTTACTACTGCGGTGTCAGTACTGCAGCTGGGGAGCCACAAATTACACCCCGATTAGAACGGTTGCGCACAATTTACCGAGAAAGTACGTGCCGTTTCAGGGATTAATGCCAAAGAAACAAGAAGACATTAATGCCATGCTGCTTAGTTGCCGCTCGCTAAACAAGGGGAACAACCTTTACAACGCAACTTTTACAACGCACTACACTTACAACGCATTTTTTACAACGCACAATCCATTACAACGCATGACATTACAACGCATGACACTACAACGCATTTTTAGAAACTACCTTTACAACGCATTCCATTACAACGCATACTACCATTACAACGCATACCATTACAACGCATAATATAGTAATTTTTACCCCTATACTATCCAACACTTACCCTACTGTTGCACCCCCTGGAGTTAGAATAGTAATTTTCACCCCTATACTATCCAACACTTACCCTACTGTTGCACCCCCTGGAGTTAGAATAGTAATTTTTACCCCTATACTATCCAACACTTACCCTACTGTTGCACCCCCTGGAGTTAGAATAGTACTTTTTACCCCTATACTATCCAACACTTACCCTACTGTTGCACCCCCTGGAGTTAGAATAGTAATTTTTACCCCTATACTATCCAACACTTTCCCTACTGTTGCACCCCCTGGAGTTAGAATAGTAATTTTTACCCCTATACTATCCAACACTTACCCTACTGTTGCACCCCCTGGAGTTAGAATAGTAATTTTTACCCCTATACTATCCAACACTTTCCGTACTGTTGCACCCCCTGGAGTTAGAATAGTAATTTTTACCCCTATACTATCCAACACTTACCCTACTGTTGCACCCCCTGGAGTAGAATAGTAATTTTTACCCCTATACTATCCAACACTTACTCTACTGTTGCACCCCCTGGAGTTAGAATAGTAATTTTTACCCCTATACTATCCAACACTTACCCTACTGTTGCACCCCCTGGAGTTAGAATAGTAATTTTTACCCCTATACTATCCAACACTTACCCTACTGTTGCACCCCCTGGAGTTAGAATAAGAATTTTTACCCCTATACTATCCAACACTTACCCTACTGTTGCACCCCCTGGAGTTAGAATAGTAATTTTTACCCCTATACTATCCAACACTTTCCCTACTGTTGCACCCCCTGGAGTTAGAATAGTAATTTTTACCCCTACACTATCCAACATTTACCCTACTGTTGCACCCCCTGGAGTTAGAATAGTAATTTTTAACCCTATACTATCCAACACTTACCCTACTGTTGCACCCCCTGGAGTTAGAATAGTAATTTTTACCCCTATACTATCTAATACTTACCTTAAATGCAATTTAATATTATGCGTTGTAATGGTATGCGTTGTAAAGGTAGTATGCGTTGTAATGGAAATGCGTTGTAAAGGTAGTTTTTAAAAATGCGTTGTAGTGTCCTGCGTTGTAATGTCATGCGTTGTAATGGATTGTGCGTTGTAAAAAATGCGTTATAAGTGCATGCGTTGTAAAAGTGTGCGTTGTAACGACATACATCCGCTAAACAAACATGATCTACACATATATGACATGTTATGCGAGACCGAGCTGGATTTCCTGTTCTTGACTGAAACATGGCTATCTGCTTCATCAAATCCGACTATAGCCACAGCCATCCCCCCAGGTTACTCGTTTGTGGGGAAGGATCGTGCTGGAAGCATGGGAGGTGGAGTTGCTATTGTTAGCAAATTGGATATAGCCATCACCTGCATTTCCATGGAATACATTGAAGGAGCTGGTTGCCTCGGTTTTCTGCCTACCCTCTCCCCCGATCAGTGCATAGCGGGAGTCCTTCTATATAGACCCCCGGGTCACGCAGGGGCCATCCTGAAGTCCATTGGTGACGCTATCGCGCCAGTGGCCTCTAGATTTAAAGCTTTTCTTGTTCTGGGTGATTTCAGCATACATATGGACAAACAGGATATCCCAGAGACTATGTCTCTGTTGGAATCCTTGGATGTGCTTAATCTTGTCCCATATGTTTTCACCTCCACGCTAACAAAAGGCCATACCCTTATCCAAGTATTTGCCAACTGTAATATCCAGGCTGAGACTCCTTTATCTCTACTATGGTCAGACCACTACCTGGTGGGATTTAAGCTACCAAAACTAACGAAGCCTTCACTGACCCAGGTAAAACGACTGTCTTTTACATCGAGGCCCTTTCATAAGATTACCCCAGTTGCCCTCAAAGATGAACTCGATAAACACCCTCTTATGCCGAGCGGCAATATAGAGCAGGATGCGGAAGCCCTTGTTAAGTGGATCACGCAAGGTACCCTGTCCCTTGCCCCCTTAACCCCGTGCTCTATTAAAACTGCCAGATGCTCCGCCCCATGGTTCAACGATACCCTGCGACAGTGTAGAAAGGATTGCAAATGGTAGTAGTATGGAGGAAAGATTTTAATGTGGAAAATAAAAGGATGTATAAAGAAGCCTTAAAAGAATATCCCAAAAGTATACAGGAAGCTAAGAAAAGTTTCTTTGCATCCAAAATTGTGTCCGCTGGAAATAAAAGCAAAGAAATCTTCAGGATTGTTAAAAGTTTCTCTTCACCTAGCGCTCCGACTAGGCTCTCCCTTCCCTCAGCTGACTGGACCGGAAAGCTAGCTAACTTCTTCTACACAAAGATTTTCACCATTCAATCATCTTTTGATGGGTTTGATAGGATAGATGTGATGGCTTCCTCATTAACTGCCCCCCAGAATCGTGACGGTAGGGCTTCCCTTTCCATCTTACCTCCCTTGTCCCCCGAGACGTCCTTATCAATAATGAAGGGCCTTAAATCCGGCGCTCCTGTGGATCCATGCCCTGCCAAATTTCTGGCTTCTATGGCAGACGTTCTGAATCCCACAGTGAACAGCATTCTGAACATGTCTCTTCTTAGCGGTCAGGTCCCAGTTAGCTGGAAGAGCGCGAAAAATATTCCCTTACTGAAAAAACCTTTGGCCGATCCCTTGGTCTTAACTAACTATAGACCGATCTCTTTGCTATCTTTCTTCGCAAAGACAATAGAGAAATATGTTCACTCAGTGGTCAGCGATTTTGCTGTAGCCAATAATCTTCTCCACCGAGTCAGTCTGGTTTTAGGCAGAACCTTGGCACAGAGGCAGCTTTGCTGGAGGTCTCCGATTCCATCAAGGAGATCCTGGATAAAGGTGGCAAAGCTGTCCTAGTACTCCTAGACCTCTCTGGTGCTTTCGACACCGTGCCCCAAAGCCTCCTTCTGCAGAGGTTATGGAAGTTTGGACTTGAGGGCACAGTGTTGAAGTGGTTCTCCTCCTTTTTGGAGGATAGAAATCAAGAGGTCTGGTTGCCCCCATTCTCGGCCAGTATGCCGCCCTTGAGGGTTGGCGTGCCCCAGGGATCTATCTTGAGCCCTGTACTTTTTAATCTGTACATGGCTCCCCTGGCCACCCTGGCGGAACCGTGGGAGGCTATGATTATATCCTATGCGGACAACACTCAACTGCTCTTCACTTGCAAGAAGGGGGAGGAGTTCAACAGGGAGAAGATTAACAAATGCTTGAGAGAAATCTTTGACTGGTTCAGACATAGCCATCTTAAATGCAACCCAGAAAAGTCTGAAATCATTTTTTTTCAGTACCCCCCTCTGAACGCCTGGAAACAATGGTGGCCCTCGGACTTGTCTCCCCCCCATTCAGCAGTAAAGTGAAAATTGACGATGCCTTATATATGGCGCCCCAAGTACAGTCAGTAGTGGGCACGTGCTTCGGCTTTTTGAAAATGCTAGGTAGGTTTCTCTTCCTATTACCGACCTCGCACAGACAGACGGTTGTTCAGGCCCTTATCACCTCCTTATTGGACTATGCCAACGTCCTCTATCTGGGCCTTCCGGTGTCTATGCTCAATAGTCTGCAGGTCGTGCAGAATGCTGCAGCTAGGGCAGTCCTGAGACTCACACCCAGAGACCGGATCTCCCACCACCTGAAGAAGCTGCATTGGCTGCCTGTCCGATGCAGAATACCTTTCAAAGCACTTGTCCTTGCCTTTAAAGCTCTACATGGCATAGGGGCACATTACATCCGTAGAAGAGTTTCTTACTACGTGCCTGGCAGATCCCTTAGATCAGCACACCAACACTTAATCGTCATCTCTAAGTGTCTTAGAGCCCGCCGCATCGGACGTTCTTTTCAAGTGCTCGTGGCTAGATTCTGGAACAAGCTGCCTCTTTTGCTGAGGCAGGCCACGAGCATAATGGTTTTCAGGAACAATTGAAAACATGGCTGTTTCAAAAAGCAGTAAAATGGCCAACCGCCCGAGACTGATGCTCCTTCATTGGCCTCTGCATATTTCTGTCTTAGCGCCAGGATTCTTTCTGAGTAGCTGTGCGCTCTACAAATCCAGTCTTACCATAACATAATATAACTTCACTGGACTGATCATCATGTCATAATTTTTTCTCGTATTTCACCTTCCCCTATGGTCCCCCAGCATGCCCTAGTAAGCAGCGAATCAAGATATCAATGGCATAGGCTAGATAGTAACGATTTTTCCCCCCAACTGAATAAAAACAAGCCGTGTTTCACAAAAGACCCAGATGTTGCCTCATCACAATACCATCACTGGATAGCAGTAGCAGTCAGCTCTACTATCCCTCTTAGAACAGGGAAAACCAGCAGGACAGCACCAACTGAACCTTTGTTCTCTACAGAACTAAAAATCTCAAGAAGACTATGTCGCAGTCACGAAAGACGCTGGCGAAAGCACTATCATCCCAAAGAAAAGGAAATATACAAGTCAATCCTGGCACAGCAAAAAGAGTTGACTAAAAAAACTAAAATTAGCTATTTTTCTGAAAAAATTGAAGGAGCAAACAATAACTCGAAGGAGCTTTTTGCAACAGTGCTGAAACTCAGTCAAATACAAGAAACCAATAACTGCAATATAGACCAAACATTCTGTGACACACTAGCCTAGTCGTTCCACAATAAAGTTTCCACTATCTATGACACGTTTGTCGTAAGACCAGTCAATCCCCAGGGTATCCAATCTGTCACCACATGTTCTACCCCAGCCCAGTCTACCTTGGTAACCAAATTTACAGAATCCTGTCTCTCTAATTTTACACCACTTTCTCATGAAAAAACATCAAAGCTTCTATTGGCAACAAAATCCGGTTCCCCCTCGATCCCTGCCCTCCACGAATAACCCATCTGTTAGTGGAATCAATTGCTTCGACACTCATGGAGGTCCTCAATTTTGCCATAGAAACAGTGACCTTTCCCCTCGATATGGAAGAAAACATCAATACTACCTCTATTAAAGAAATCAAAGCTGGATAAAACAGAAGCAGGAAACTATCGCCCCATTTCCCGGCTACCCTTTCCAGCGGAAGTATTAGAGAAACATATGAATCAGGAACTGACGGTTTTCATTGAGAAGAATCACATTTTGGATCCCACTCAATATGGCATTAGAGCCCGACACAGCACTGAACAGGCCCTGATCACTGCAACGGAGGAGTCAGATGGGCGGTTGACAACGGAGCATCGGCAGCCCTGGTACTATTAGATCTATCGGCCGCCTTCGATACGGTGGACCACGGCATTCTGATTCATCGGCTTCAGGAAGCTGGAGTAGAAAACTTAGCGTTAGTGCTGCTCAGACCCTTTCTGCTTAACCGAGAACAATTTGTCGAAATAGGCAGCTAGAAATCTAAATGTTTCCAGCTTCCTTGTGGGGTGCCACAGGGCTCATCATTGAGCCCCACCCTTTTTAATTTATATGTTACTCTTCTGGCACGTCTGATCAAATATCACAGGTTTGAATTGGTGTCATATGCGGATGACACCCAGATCATTGTATCAATCTCAAGTGACAATGCTAAGATAGCACAGAACTTTAAGGAGTGTATGAGATGTGTCAGCATATGGCTGGGCAACAATTGTCTAAAGTTGAACTTGGATAAAACCGAGGTACTCCTCTTTGGGAAAGCTACCTCCTTCTGATCCTCAGAATGCTGGCCAGCAGAGCTGGGGACCCTCTCAACACCAGTTATTAGTGCAAAACATCTCGGAGTCATTATAGACACCACTCTTTCTTTTAATCACCAGGTAAACAAACTCACTCCTTCCATCTATTACAGCTTGAAAATCCTGAAGAAAATACTTCCCTTCATACCGACAGGTTTGCAGAAAAAAGTGGTGGCAGTCTTAGTGCTGTCTAATCTCGATTATTACAATGGAATACTAGTTGGAGCAAACAAATCAGTAATAACAAAACTACAGGTTCTCCAGAACTCCACTGCTAGATTGCTCTTCGGTTTGTCCAAATATTCATCTGCCAAACAGGTCCTCAATACACTGCACTGGCTACCGATAGAGAAACAAATTAGGTTTAAAGCATTGTGTGTTGCTTTTAAGGCCTTGCAGAACTCAGCTCCTGCTTACATAATTAAACACTTCCATTGGTACACGCCAGTCCGCGCACTCTGCTGGGCCTCCTTGAAACTGGTGAGGGTGCCATCCACCTGCCTCCAAAGATGGGGCGGCAAAAGCTTCTTCAATGTCACATCCAGATAGTGGAACAAACTACCTCTCCATTTAAGAAACTCCACCAATCTCATGTCCTTTAGTAAAGGACTGAAAATGTTGCTTTACACCCTGTAAACTGGGCTTGCATGGGTTCCCACACACACAGTGCTCTGTGAACTTCCTTCATAAGTGCCTAGACCCCTCCGGGTAGTAGAGCGCTATACAAATACTTAAATAAATAAACCACCTTGAGATGTACCCTGTGACGTACCAGGGTCCTAGTCTGTGATGACATGACGGATAGTGCCAAAAGCCATCACGCCAAGTGGAAGAAGGTTAGGAAGCAAGGGAGTAGTGCACCTTTGTGTGTTAGGCCTAAACATGATGGTTCCCCCACTAAGTTCATGAACCTCCCTTTGCTGACTTCGAACAACTCTCAACTTATCAATTGGGATATCATCTTAACTCAATTTGAGCTATTGGTTCAAAAATGTGTTTCCCCCTGAGGTACATGAATTGGAGCTTACTGTAAGTCAGGAGGCTTTTGGAGCAAGCGATGCCGTAGTTCAACAGACTCCTGTGCAAGCTCAACCACCCGAGTTTGATGGCAGTTCTAACTGTGAGAGGCTGACTTTCAACCTTGGTGGTGACGAAGTAGGCCGCCCCCACCATGTGTCGAATGGCCCTCCTCAACTTTTGAGGATGTGGCAGGCTTTGGTGGGCAAGGGGAACAGGTTATGATAATGGTCCCAAAAATAGTTCTGCGGTCAGAGTGGCTAGCGATCTTCAACAAGTAGCCACCTCCTTATCTAAAAACGTCATCCAGCAGGCGCAAGCTAGGCTACACCTTCCCCCTGAATGTTGTCCATATGTAGCCATCCTTACAGGAGTACCCCCGCCCGGGACCCTAGCAGAAAACTGTATGTTGACCATAAAAATAAAGTCTGTCATTGGCTGAATTGTAACACCAACTTTAGCCTATTGGAATATGATGACATTTTGCTAGTCAGGAGGGTGTGTTGGATCAGGCCAAGGGCGTAGAATATTTGTGATGAATATGTCTTCGACGAAGACAACCAACACACTGAACCCTCACCAGCCACCCCCGACACCCTGAAGCCAACGATTGACAACTGGACAGCCCTCACTACCGAAGGTAAACTGAAGACAATTAAATCAATCCACTCCCGGGCCCCCATGGATCCCTTCCCCCACCACATCTTTAACAGAGCCGCCGACACCATCGCACCCAGGCTCCGCCACACCATCAACTGCTCCCTGACGAACGCCTCATTCCCCGACGACTGGAAACATGCCGAGATCAACCCCCTCCTGAAGAAGCGCTCGACGGACCCCACCGACTACACACCCATCTCCCTGCTCCCGTTTCCAGCGAAAGTCATTGAGAAAGCCATCAACAGCCAACTCACCACCTTCATTGAAGAGCAATACATCCTCGACTCCTCCCAATCAGGCTTCAGAAAAAACACAGCACAGAAACCGCCCTCCACGCCGCAACAGACGACAAGGGCTCCCTACTGGACAGAGGAGAAACAGTAGCTCTCATCCTCCCCGACCTCTCAGCGGTGTTCCACACAGTCTCTCACCACACCCTAATACGCAGACTCCACGATGCAGGGATCCGGGACATGGCCCTCGACTGGATCCACTCCTTCCTTTCTGGCAGAACGCAGCGGGTCAGACTCCCCCCTTTCCTCTAGGACCCTACACCAACCACCTGCGGAGTCCACCAGGGGTCCTCCCTCAGCCCCACGCTCTTCAACGTCTACATGGCTCCGCTCGTCCCCATCGTCAGAACCTATGCACTCAACACTGTGTCATACGCAGACGACACCCAACTCATCCTCCCCTTATCCAATGAACCCAACACCGCCCGACACAACTTTCAAGAAGGCATGGAAGCTGTCACCATATGGATGAAAAGCAGCTGCCTACAACTCAACACTAACAAAACAGAAGTACTCATCATGGGCCCAAACCCCAATGCCTGGAACAACACCTGGCGGCCCCCCCACCAGGTGTTGTTCAGAAGCCCACCAACCCCCACGGACTGCGCAGGCAACCTTGAAATCATCCTGGACTCCAAGCTCAAAATGGACCGCCAGACCATCTCTGTCACATCCTCCTGCTTCCACACCCTCCACCTCCTATGTAAGACCTTCAAATGGATCCCCCTCGAGCACAGAAAGACCGTTACTAACGCCCTTGTCCCCAGCAGACTCGACTACGGCAACGCACTCTATGCCGGAATACACAAACACCTCACCCGCAAGCTACAAAACATACAGAACACGGCCGCAAGACTGGTCCTCAACCTGCCAAGACACTGCCACATCTCTCAGCCCAAGCGCACACTCCACTAGCTCCCCATTGTGGCTAGAATCACCTTCAAGATTCTCACCAACGCATACAAGGCCCTCTACGACACTGGACCAGCAGACTCAAATTCCACGCACCCCAAAGGACCCTACGATCAGCCGAGCTCTCCTGCACCATGGTCCCCTGCACCAGAAAGACCAGATCGGGAGGCCGATCCTTCTCCTTCCTCGCGGGCAGAGCCTGGAACGCCCTTCCGCTCCACCTCAGACAGACAACATAGCTCCGCATCTTCGCGAGAAACCCCAAAACCTGGCTCTTCAACAGACCCCTTCCTTGATGGACTGGAACCTGCACCCCTCCCTACCACCTCCAGCGCCTTGATACCCTTATGGGTGAGTAGTCACGCTCAACAAACACCTGATTGATTGATTGATTGATTGATTGTTGATTGTAGGAGCCCTGGTTTATAACAACAACTGATTACATTAGCAAGGAAGATCCATTTGAAGAATGATGGTATTAAATTAGTCCCCCATGGTTTTGTTAATTGGCTTCCTCAGTTGGAGCAGAGGCAAAATTCATGTGCCCCTTCTCTAAGGGTCAACAGTGGAAAACACTCATGGTTTGGACTTCCAACAGATTTGCCACCCTGACCAATTTGGATGAACACGATTGACTCTTAGGCCTGGCCAATAGTTTCAGCACTCTTTTAGTTATTGAGCCCAACAGGGTGTGGAGGGAGGTGGAGGTTGAGATTGATAGTTGCTGGCCTTCGCGAGGTGCTAATTCTTTGCTGACCCCTCCTTCCGGCTCTGTGCATGTACCTTCTGGCTTGTGTCCATTGTCATGTAGGCATGAGGCCTTTCCTATATTCTCGTTGAATGCTTTGGACCATGTTGAATTAAGTATTTCTTCCCTCCTAAATCACAGCAGTACACTATTAGTCTCCTAGAATGTTGCTGACTTAACCCCAAAGCTCTCTTGTCCCATATGGGGTGTTTGTAAAGACTTGTTTGATATTGTGGTTTCTAAGAAACATGGGCACTGACCCCGCAATTCCATGTGCATTTTTCAGTGCCTGATACTATCTCAGGGAAGGTTAGACCATCGGGGGGCTCTCAGTATGAGTCACAACTTCTCTATGTTGTAACTTTACGGTTATCCCTTTGAACAGTGTCGATGCCCAATGCATTGTTTTATCGCTCCCGTCTGTTGTTGTATTATTTATATACTGTGTATTTTAGGACCAGCAGTAGTAGTGCTGAGTCCTATGTAATTGATCTTCTGATAAATCATATTAAAATAGTTGTAAGGGACCTTCATTGAACATTCCAACCTTTGGCACTCTGTAATGTAGGAGACCAAGTGTGGGGTTTTCCGGAAACGACACTCCCTCCTGTAAAGCGGTGGTCTCCTGCAGTATTGCAGTATTGCAGCTGAATGCATTTCCTCTCAGAAACAGCTTTCGGGCATGCAATGGAAGATTCAAATCAGACAGGGTTGGGAGAGTTACGTATAATTATCTACACCACTCCAGCCTTATCGATTATATTCTGGCCAGCCTTGGAAGATATGGCAGTAATTCAAAGGCAGGAAAGCGATCATAATTCTCTGAACCTATCATTGGTAGCACTGGGTGACTCTCTTCCTGCAGCACCATACAAGGCCCTAGATAGAAGATTAGTTCCCATCAATAACCGTCAGAGGCTCAAGTGGAGTGTGGTGGCAGAGTCTGAAGAAACTCTTAAGAAGGTGCTAGAGGTTGTAACTGTAGGGCTGGAGTCAGTGGCAGGTATGATTGTGGACAGTAATAGCATAGCCCCTTTGCAGAATTAAAATGCAAAGAATATTTCTACGTTTGCCTCTCTCAGGGCACTGCTTACACGGGACTTCCAGGGGGCAAGGAAAAGAAACAAGCATTTGCAATGCAATAGGTCTCGCATTTATAAGAGTTTGAGCTATTGGCATTGTAAAATTACAATGCCTTTTATTTATGTTTTGGTTTTAAAACAAATAAAAGGCATTGTCATTTACAATGTCAGTAGCATAAACTTGCATAAAAGCAGTGTGTGGAGTGCAGCAGTGTGCGGCGTGTAGCAGTGTGCGGCGTGTAGCAGTGTGCGGCGTGCAGCAGTGTGCGGCGTGCAGCAGTGTGCGGCGTGCAGCAGTGTTTCGTGTAGCAGTGTGAGGCATGCAGCACTGTGGCGTGCAGCGGTGTGCAGCAGTGTGCGGCGTGCAGCAGTGTGCTGCGTGCAGCAGTGTCGTGCAGCATGCAGCAGTGAGTAATGCAGCAGTGTGCAGCAGTGTGTGGCATGCAGCAGTGTGCCGGTTGCATCAGTGTGTGCCGTGCAGCAGTGTGTGGTGTGCAGCAATGTTTCGTGTAGCAGTGTGTGGCGTGCAGCAGGGTGCGGCGTGCAGTAGTGTGCGGCGTGCAGCAATGTGCGGTGTGCAGCAGTGTGCGGCGTGCAGCAGTGTGTGGCAGTGTGTGGTATGCAGCAGTGTGAGGCGTGCAGCAGTGTGTGGCGTGCAGTGGCATGCAGCAGTGTGTGGTGTGCAGCAGTGTGAGGCGTGCAGCAGTGTGAGGCGTGCAGCAGTGTGTGGCGTGCAGCAGTGTGAGGCGTGCAGCAGAGACACGTGGAGGGTGAGGAGAGACACGTGGTGGGTGAGGAGAGACACGTGGAGGGTGAGGAGAGACACGTGGAGGGTGAGGAGAGACACGTGTAGGTTTAGGAGAGACACGTGTGGAGGGTGAGGAGAGACACGTGTGGAGGGTGAGGAGAGACACGTGTGGAGGGTGAGGAGAGACACATGTGGAGGGTGAGGAGAGACACGTGTGGAGGGTGAGGAGAGACACATGTGGAGTGTGAGGAGGAGACACCTGTGGAGGGTGAGGAGGAGACACATGTGGAGGGTGAGGAGGAGACACATGTGGAGGGTGAGGCGGAGGGTGAGGAGACACGTGTGGAGGATGAGGAGAGACACGTGTGAAGGGTGAGGAGAGACACGTGTGGAGGGTGAGCAGAGACGTGGAGGGTGAGGAGAGACACGTGTGGAGGGTGAGGAGAGACGTGTGGAGGGTGAGGAGAGACACGTGGAGGGTGAGGAGAGACACGTGGAGGGTGAGGAGAGACATGGAGGGTGAGGAGTGATACGTGGATGGTGAGGAGATACACGTTGAGGGTGAGGAGAGACACGTGGAGGGTGAGGAGAGACACGTGGAGGGTGAAGTGGAGGGTGAGGAGAGAGACGTGTGGAGGGTGAGGAGAGACGTGTGGAGGGTGAGGAGAGACGTGTGGAGGGTGAGGAGAGACGTGTGGACGGTGAGGAGAGACACGTGGAGGGTGAGCAGAGACCCATGTGGAGGGTGAGCAGAGACACGTGTGGAGGTTGAGGAGAGACACGTGTGGAGGGTGAGGAGAGAAGAGACACGTGGCGGGTGAGGAGAGACACACGTGGAGGGTGAGGAGAGACACGTGGAGGGTGAGGAGGGTGAGGTGGAGGGTGAGGAGAGACACGTGGAGGGTGAGGTGGAGGGGTAGGAGAAACAGAGTTGGAGGGTGAGGAGAGACGGAGGTGGAGGGTGAGGAGAGACGGAGGTGGAGGGTGAGGAGAGACCGAGGTGGAGGGTGAGGAGAGACGGAGGTGGAGGGTGAGGAGAGACGGAGGTGGAGGGTGAGGAGAGACCGAGGTTGAGGTGGAGGGTGAGGAGAGACCGAGGTGGAGAGTGAGGAGAGACCGAGGTGGAGGATGAGGAGAGACCGAGGTGGAGGGTAAGGAGAGACCGAGGTGGAGGGTAAGGAGAAACCGAGGTGGAGGGTAAGGAGAGACCGAGTTGGAAGGGAATCAGAAGTGGAGGAGAGAGAGAGGTGGAGGGTGAGGAGAGACAGTGGTGGAGTGGGGGGGAGGGGAGGATATCACTTTTACTTCATCTCCTAGTGTAAGGTAACGCCCCCACCCCACAGGCCCTGCTGGGCCGAGAGCAGATCACTGTTCGCATCAGCCGTCACCCGAGACCGCTCCGTACTTGTTGGTAAATAGAGGTTCACTATCTGTTGATAATGGGATTCACTTGGGGGGCTGACTTACCTCCTCCACCCCCAGGGCCAACACTGAGAAGGCATCAGAGACCTGGTGCAGCCTATGCTGCAGCACTGCGAGAGAGAGGGATGGGAGGGCGGGCAGAGGAAGAGGAGTGGGGTTAGAGAAGGGACAGGTGGAGAGAGAAAGAGGAGAGAAGGGACAGACAGAAAAGGAGCAAAAAAAGAATTAGAGATAGTAAAGAGGAGAGTTGGGGAAAATGAAAACATTACGAGAGAACATGTAGCAAAGAGGTAAAGAGAGAAGATGGGAGAGAGTAAGGACGCAGCCAAGAGATAGGGCAGAGACAAAAAGAATCTCAACAATACAAAAGTATTTTCCAAACTCGTAAATAACCACGGGCCAAACAACTGATCTGCAATGAAGCATCCGAATCCGGTATATCATGACGTTAACCATGCAATAAAAAATAAATTAAAAAAAAATAAAAAAACACCAAAAAACACGTATACACCATGTTGACCCTTTTCCATGCAACGTATTCTAAAACGCCATTCTCATTCATACATTCACAGCAAACCTGTTCACAAGAGTGACAGAAAATGTGGTATTAGAGTTACATTTTTGTTTACATCCATACCCGCTCTCTTATGCAATTAAAGGATTCATAACCACACGGTTAAACAAAACATACTGATTGGCCTTGCCGTGAAGGAGAAACACGTGTTGACACACACTCCCGATCTGTGAAACGTTCACCCCACTTTCTCGAAATTGAAACCAGTGCATGTGACCGACGAACTTCCTGCCGCTTATCTGAATGCACCAGTGGCAGAAGATAGTCACCATCTTGCAACAACACAATTAAAGGGAGGCATGTCTGTCTCTCCCCACCGCCACATGTCTCTGAGTCTTACTGTCTCATGCGAGATCTCCCTCTAGGAGACAGCTGACACCGACTCTTCCCCTGAGACAGTACGGGAGATGCGTGTGTGTGCATAGTGTGTGTGTCTATATGTATATATCTGTGTGTGTATGCATGTGTGTGTTTGTATGTGTATATGTTTGTGTATGCATGTGTGTGTTGGTGTGCAAGTATGGGTGTGTCATTGTGTTCATTTGTCTTCATGGATGTGTACACATATGTTTGTGTGTATACCTATGTCTGTGTATGCATGTTTGTGTGTATGTATATGTGTTTGAGTATGTTGGTGTGCGTGCTTGTTTATATGTGTATGTGGGGTTGGTGTGTTGGTGTGCATGTATATGCATATGTTTATGCATGTCTGTGTGTGTTTGTATATGTTCATATGTGTGTGTAAATGCATGTGTGTGTTTGTATGTGTGCATAGTTGTGTATGCATGTGATCAGAGGGACGAGTGCACTTGAGGGCAAAGAGGAAAACATACAGGGAAGAGTATGTGAGGGCAGAGAGAAAAATACAGAGGGAAAACCACGTGAGGGCAGAGAGAAAAATACAGAGGGAAGAGTCCATGTGAGGGAGGAGAGAAAAATAGAGAGGGAAGAGCTCATGTGAGAGCAAAGCAAAAAATACAGAGGGTAGGGCGCATGTTAGACCGGAGATAAAAACATAGAGGGAAGAGAGCATGTGAGAGCAGAGAGAAAAATGTAGAGAGAAGAACACATTCGAGGGCAGAGAAAAAAATACAGAGCGAAGAGCACATGTGAGAGCATAGAGAAAAAATGCAGAGGGAAGAGTACATGTGAGGGAAGAGAGACAAATACAGAGGGAATAGCATGTGTGAGGAAAGAGAGAAAAATAGAGAGGGAAAAGCACATGTGAGGGCAGAGTGAAAATACAGAGGGAATAGCACATGTGAGACCAGAGAGAAAAACATAGAGGGAAGAGCATTTGTGAGGACAAAGAGAACAAGTACAGGCTATGCCAAGCGGAAGTGATCGCGTTTGCGATCAAACATCAAAGCGGCGAAAGTGAAAGTAATCGAGCAGAGCATCAAAGGGCTGGGTGAGAAGGGAGGGGGGAATGCAAGGGTCAAAGCGGCTAAAGTGAAAGTAATCGAGCAGAGCATCAAAGGGCTGGGTGAGAAGGGAGGGGGGAATGCAAGGAGCAGCTGTGCACGTGCACACCATCGTGCACTCAAGCCCTAGGCCAGCAAAACCATGTGGGTAGCACTTTTGAAAGCCCACTTACAAAATGTCTCAAAGAGACAGCTTTCGCTGTCTCAGCGAGACCTAAAAAGGAGGCCTCATGGTATACTATCATTACTATGGCTTGCCAGGAAGCTAGGCATGCCTTGATGGGGTCCAAAAGAGCAGGGCATAGAGATGTCATACGGGCAGCCAGGTTACATTATGAAGTGACCATACTAAAAGCTAAAAGAGAGTGGGAGTGGGACAAATCGTCTTTGATGTAAGTTGTCATTAAAAAAAAAGAACTCTACCTTTTGGCATTTAGGTACAGGGGTGACCCAGACATACAGGCCCCACTTTACAACAATATTGCGGCGAGTGCTTGATTCGAGCAACTGAGCTGCAGGAGTAGTAGAATCCCAGGCTAATGCTGATAATGTGAAGGTTATGTGGAACTCTGGCAATCTTGTTGGTTCTGCCGCTTCTGGTCGATCAACCACACTTAGATATTCTCCGCATAACAGAGTTGGTGGTTTACAATGTCCTAGACTTGCTTACAACCAACAAGGTGCCAGGCTTGGACAAAGTGCCTGGTGACCTGTTTAAGATATTTAAAGATTAATGGTGCCCATATTTTGTCCTCTGTTTTAATGCCCTGCTGTCCGATGCGCTTACACCCCCAACGTGGGCTGGGGCAGAGATCATCCCAATTTTTAATAAAGGTTGCAGATCATTCCTTCCAATTACAGACCTCGAAGTCTTATTGTTAGTGCCCAAAAATTGTTTTCTTATATAATCCTTAATAAACTGAATGAGTGGATGGTGGACACAGAAGTCTTAACTCCACTGCAGGCTGGATTCAGAGAAGGTATTAGCACTATAGACTAGGTCTTTTGACTACAGCAATTGTATTGGAAGTATATGTATTTGAGGGGAGGACTACTGTGCGTAACTTTTTTAGATCTCTGATCTTTAATTTAGCCCCAAGAGAGTCACTATGCAGAGCTATGGCAGACATAGGGGTGCCTGCCTATCTTTGAAAAGTTATCAAGCTACTTACCAAATATTTTGCACAGGTCAGATGTAGACCCAGGGTTAAGTTGACTGATCTTATATCTTATACCTGTAGATCGGAAGGTGAGGCAGGGGTGTGTGCTGGCCCTAACCCTCTTCCTCCTTTGTATTAACAGCTTAGTCTCATATCTGGAGAAGTGTGGGTGATGCTCAATCTCTTGCCGGGGTACAGGTCCTGGCCCTGCTGTTTGTGAATGACACCCTTTTGCTATTCACACCTCTTATGGACATTCAAAAGTTCTTTGATGGCTTTGGGGTCTTCTACGCACAACGGGGCCTGGAGATCAACCTTAGCAAGATGTCTTTAATCCCTGCACCACAACCCACTCAAATCCCACTCTCAACGCCAAATGTTTGGAGTGTTTAATTATTTGGGGGTGACCTTATTGGATAACTTTGACTGGTCTTTCCATATTCAGAAGCGTGAAATTAACCTTGAGCAATACTTAGGGGTGTTTTGAGGGCCCAGTCCATATCCACATATTGACCAATTACCCCAGCCTTAGAGATCTATAGAAGTCAATCACTGGGGGCTGCACAGTATGGCGCTGAATTATAGGGTGTGTGTGGCAATAGACCCCGTGAAAAAGCAGAAAAAGCAGAAAGGTTTGAGGTTCTTGAACAAACTCCCAGCAAGCACCCCCCCCAACACCATTTACGACTAGATCATGGATTAAAGAGAGTTAATGATGCAGTGGAGCTGAATCCTTTAATATATTGGCGAATACTTTGGTCTGCCCCCCAACTCATACTTCTCCGAGTGGCCTTGGAAAAATCAAGGGGGCAGTTGGGGTCCATTGAGACTTTCTGGCTAGGGGTGGTCAGGGATTGGTTTTGCCAATTGCTGGTCAACATCAACAGATGTTGCAATGGTCTCCAAACAGACACTGAAAAAAGCCTATTGACAATATGGTGACCAAAACACTGTGAGTACCTCTAGGGTGGTCTCCCTCAAAACACTGCGAGTACCTCTAGGGTGGGCTTCCTCACTGCCTCTTTCTTGGAGTTCAAAATTGGTTACTGCTTTGAACCATTTTTGGATGAGGTGGAACCATGGATGCCAGAACCCTGTACTTAAAGCTCAGTCTAGAAACCCTACCAATTCGAGCCTTTACCACAGTGTGGAGGTCTGGCAATATGGAGTCTGACAAATCATGGCCTTTCTGCCCTGTGGTGAGTGAAGTGGTTGAACATGTAATTTTCTTTTGCCCAGCCTAGCATGATCCAAGGAAAAAGTTGATTTTGCCACTTTGTTGTAATTGGGGTCTGAGGAATTGCAGCATTGCCCTTAGAATACTCAGAAGTAACACAAGTCAACCAGCCCATTGCATTTGCAGTCTCAAGGTATCTAATGTTTATGTGGAAGTTAATACAGAAAAAGGTGTCCCTCTAATGCTGCAGTGTACTAAACTTTTTAACATATTTTATCCTGGTTTTACAGTAGTATATCGAGTTGGATAACTTTTCTCTCTTTTATATTCTTTGTTTTGCTTTTATATAACCTGTATGTTTTATTTATCTTGCTCTTGCATGGCCTTTTAGGCCGAAATAAAGATATTATTGATTGACCACATAAGATGCTTCAGATGGTCAAGTCCCACAAGAGATAGTATATGCTGTGTTTCCTGAGGGACAGCCTTCCCTTCTCACTGTGTAAGGACTGTGCAAGCTGAAAATATAGCAATGTTGTATGTGATTTAAGCTTGTTTATTCTCTGAATTGAGAGGGGTAACTTTGTGACTCAGATGCCACCCTAAAAGATGTATGTTTTCGGAGAAATCGCTCACATTTTTTAGTCTAACCCATAAAAAGATTTAGCGGTCTCTGGGAGGCAAAGGCCTAAGCCATTAATGTATTTTTCAAAATGGAGCTGGCTACTCAAGCTGCTCAAGCCTGTAAAATCTGTGCATTCTCAAGAATAGTTCTTGTGACTGAGGCCAGAACAAATACAGCTCTAAAACCTACAACTCTAAAACCGAGTATTAACTCTAGGCGAGATACACAGAGTGATGACACTGTTGTGCATGTTCGGGTCTGTAACATTTGGTCACTTGATACAATTCATGTGTCTGGTGCCCGGGTATGTTCTCTGCAGACACAAGGATATGATAGACAGAGCGCTGAAACTTTTCAGACACTCACCCCCAGTCACAAATCTGGGTCGAATCCATCATCGTTTTTTAGCTCACTTCGCCATCTCAGTTCAGACCCAGCTATATGCAAATCAGTCTCAACCCTGTGCCTAGCCCGAACTGCCAAGCTATGTCTTCCCTGAACCGGAAACAAGCATCCTGGGACCGGTTTCGGGTATGTTCAGTCATCAATGTAGCGCATAAAATCAGCTACATAAAAATCAAACCTCTGACAACAGCTATAATTATGCACTTCAACAATTCTGCATCCGTTGTTGGTCTTTTTAGGTCTTGGCTACAGACTGCTTTAGTTGCCTCTTGGGCAGATTATGCACATAGAGCAGACTCAGGGTCAGCCCCTTTGTCATGATTGGAGAGCTTTGTTGACTGTCTCACTTTTCTGCTCTTTGTTCAATGCCTTTCCTCCAACGTGTTGTGTTTGTCCTGCCCAGGAGCATTGGGACCTATTTGTTTCTTGTTCACTCTCTGCTCTAATGTCGGTTTTATTGTATTTGTTTTAAAAAAACCATTTCTCTTCCATTGGTCTCCTTGGAGGGTTTGACTTTCCCCAAGCACTCTACCATTTCCCCCCCTCCCTTCTCTGTAGTGTGTTTTTGGGGGGCCCAGCAGTTTGCTGCTAGGGCCCTCCTATCTCAAAACGCACTCTTGTGCCTATTTACTTCTTGTTTTTAAATTTACCATTCCAAGGGCACAACCTGCCGTTTTTGGAATAATAAATTAAAGTTATCCCTATTTTTCTGAGGTTTATAAGCTATTTTTTAATGTTTGTATTATGTCATATATTTGTATTTATTAATATTTTTGATTTGTATTTATTGTTGTATGGGGCATAGGCTCCAAACGACTGTATTTATAAATTTGGTTGTGGGGGCTAAACCCTGTGCTCCCAAGGATTATTTTTACTGTTTTAATGAAATGTTACTATGCATATGCACTTAAATGCCAAATAAAGTTTCTTTGAATTGAATTGAGTTAAAGTTATACAAAACTTCCCACTGGGTCATGACACGTGTACATGAGAGCGGTACTGGCGTCTCTGAGCCAGTACCGCTCTCATGCGGAGTACCTCAAGGCTCTGCATTAAGCCCTACGCTGTTCAATGTCTATCTGAGTTCACTGGCAAGTATTGTCACCCCGTTTGGGGTGCATATTGTCACCTATGCAGATGACACTCAGCTAGTCGTTTCTTTGAACAATGATAACAACTCAGGAGGGGCACTTACGGCTTGCTTGGAGAGAGTGGCTAACTGGATGGCGGCATCCTACCTCAAGCTCGATGGGGCTAAAACAGAGGTTATGCTTCTTGGATACGCTACATCCTTATCCGTTGAACCCTGGTGGCCAATCAGCCTTGGGCCCAAGCCTATTCCAAAAAAAACCCATTAAAAGCTTAGGTATCGTGCTTGACACCAAGCTTGATTTTAAGGAACAAGCTTGTAAGGTTGCAGGTACCTGTGATAGCCTTCTGCGAATGATCAGGAGGATTCTCCCTTTGCTCCCATTTATGGCTAGTAGAATATTGGTGCAGGCACTTATTTTGTCCAGGCTGGACTACTCAAATGCCATCTACTTGGGGGCCCCGTTTTCCACCATTAAAGTTCTACAGATCGTACAAAACTGTGCAGCTCGACTTCTGTTAAACATCCCTAAACGTCTATCTGCTAGGCCGGCACTCTCCTCATTACACTGGCTCCCCATTCATGAGAGGATTAAATTGAAAGTTATGTGTATCATTCAAAAATCTTTGACTGGAAAAGGTCCTACTCTGATAGAGGACATGATACACCTTCATCTCCCTCAAAGAACACTGAGATCGGAGGGTAAATATTTGTTGACAGTTCCTAGAATAAAACGCACCAAATGTGGAGGTCGCAGGTTTTCCTACTGTGGTGCGAAGCTCTGGAACTCTGTCCCCATCCATATCCGTTCACAAAACAATCACTCCATTTTTCGCAAACAACTAAAAACATTACTTTTTCCCTGAAGATCTTTGAGGAATTGAATGTCCATTAGTGCGGGGATGCCCACGGGTAACCAGGCGCTCTATAAATGTTTTTCAATTCATTTCAAATACATGTACATGTCAGAATGGCTTCATGCACATGTTTTTCCTTAAATGGATGCATGTTAAACAAGCATTGGTAAACCAAATTTCTCTGCCATATAACACCAAGATCTAATAGATCTGAGAGTGTTTCTTTTAAAAATGTTGCAGTATTACTGACTCTGTCCCCAATCAGAGATCTATGCATTTTTACATACATGTACTTTTTCAATTTCCCTCCAAATGCTAACATTGCAAATCCTAGAACATTTCATGCTGTGCATTTTTTTCTAACTCTAAACTATGATTACTGCCTGTGTTTTACCCAGGTATTTCAGAATTTTGTTGATTTGGCTCACGTGACTATTCCTTACAACACATTTGTCAGCAGGTTTGCATAACCCCAATCCTAGGTCTCAATGGCTCTTATTCACTGAAAAATATCTGTCTGGTTGTATTATGTGACTTACTACCTGTTCACCTATTTTAATTTCTTATCTGCAGCAAACTGCCTATTTGCTTTTTTAACACTTTTGTGTGCGTGTCTAGAGCGACTATTGTGCCACCTTTGTCACTTGTAGTGTTTTATACCACCCGTCAGTTTACCAGTGCAAGGAGAAAGAGAGACATGGCAGAAATTGAACATATGAGGATCTGCACTGGGCTTTTGAGGCCATACATTTGCAAATGAAAGAAGCATTGTGCATTTAGGGCTATGGAACGACCCTTATGAGGCTGCAGTGGGCATATCTGGCTGTACTAAAGAATCGAAAAGTGTAGCTGCAACATTATAATCGAAATTGGTTAATGCAGAAATGTTTTAGGGCATGTGCAAAGTGGGCCCTGGCCCGGGACTCCAGCCTCTTTAGGGTGGGGAGGGGCGGGTGGGGTGCACATAGATCAACCTCTGTTCTGCTGAGAATTTTGCTCTGATTCTCTTTCATTCTTAAATGGATTGTTTTAAAAACCCTTTTCCTTTAATTTCTTTTTGAATGTGGGTGAAGTATGGGAGTCTATAACAGACATTTTACAGATAAATGTTTTGTTTTTCAACACCCTGCAACATCCATAAAAAAAAAGTCTTTTAGATCAAAACATGACCTCCCATACGAGAAATGGGTGGCAGTCGCTGAGAATATTTGCTACAATAATAGTGAGCGGCTGCTGCATTATAATATTGAAAGCACAGGTCACTATCCCTGAATATTTGATGTAAACAGATTTAGAATTTGTAGCAGTGGGCCTGTGCACTTCCAGTAACCTAGCCAAAGAGGCCTTTGATTGGATCATTAATGCAAAGCTGTTCTGAACAGGGTCCCCCAAATTACGTTTGGCGCAGGGATCCCACAATCCTTAAGATGTCCCTGGGCATATGTACCACACTTCAGCTTACCAGGCGGTACCATTACATATGTAGGCTGTGCCAGGGCATATGCTAGCTATAGCAGTGAGTGTGAGGCTGAGCCTATACGTCAGGTCTGTGCCAGGGAATTCGGGCCTGTTTCAATGTCATGAAAGGTTTGGTATGGCCAAACAACGTCCGCGCCTGCACATTTTATGCTGTATCTGTGTTGCCGGCTGTAATTAATACCATAGTGTTAGGAGAATCATCACTTTACCGAGATAGGTGATTGGCATTCCCTCGACCCATTATCGGTGTGCTCATAGAATGTCATTGCAGTAAATCTATATGTGGCAACTTTCATGGCCATTTATTCGCTTTTGTAGCTGGTAAGTGAAGCTATTGATCTAGCCCCAACTGTAGCATTTTCATTTGTTGTGAAGCCATCATGGTTAAATAACACACCTTCCTCTGTGGTCCTTGGGGTGAATGGTCAGTTGTTGCTATTTCTTGTAAAACCTTCTGGGTCAGAGGGCATATAATGTCAGTTTTGATACCCCTGGTATTCTGGTGAATCAACGTCAATGCATGAGAGCAAATAACAATGGGCTTCGCGTTGAATGAGCCACTGGTATGTTGACTTATGGTGGAAAAAGCACAGGGATAAATGCTGAATATGAGGCCCAGATTTATCAAGGGCTTGCATTGCCCCTGCGTCAAACAAGGTGATACACGACAACAGAAGAACTTAGGTAAGATTCACTATGCCACGCAGAGCCACCTTGCATAGCTCTGCATGGCATGTTAATTCTGGAGTAACGCAAGGCAGCGCAAGTCGCTTCCATGCATTACTCAGCATTGGTAAGGCATTCCATGGGTGGAGCATAAGTGTTCCCATGCATCCACCCATTAGTTTTGGTGCGTTCTCAGTTTTACTAAGACTAGCACAATTGGAAATGTGTCAAATGCTACGTCTTCCCAGGTGAGCCATGATGAGGAGAAATGTTTATTTCTCCTCGCTAATTCCTCTTTAATAATGTAGCACACCTAGAAAGAGTTAAATGCCTCTGGGAATTGGTTTTGTGCAGGACGTTCCCCTTCCTGTACAAAAACAATCCTTGCTGTAACGCAGGCACCCTTGCACCATGGCACGAGGGTGACTCTGTTGGGGCTTAGCAGCCACAAGTGTACCAGAGCAGAGAGGACGAATAATCCATATGGTAGTAATAATGGCAAATTCTCGCTCTCTCCATTCGACCTAGTGCAGCAAGTTGTCTTGCTGAGTTGCATTGCGCCAAACATCAATACATCTTGACCTTAGTGCCCTGTGACTATTTTTAAAGGTTGTGTTCAATGTATCCAGACACTGACTAACACTGTACTACTGTTCTGGTTGCACACAACAACTATTGTTGCCCATATAATTACACAATGTTGTCAGAGGACTTTCTGTGCATGATGAAGACTAGGACTAACCCTAAAGATCACAGTGTTTGCTACTCCCATCCAGAAATCACATGATTAGGATCAGACACGGGTTTTCTACTGACATCCATACCATAGTGGCAAAGATAAGTCATGAATTTAGAGCCACTCGTTGTTAATCATCCATGGAACACCCTAGCCCAAGAGGGCAATCTACAATACATTGATACATTATGTAACATTTCCTATAGACTCACTTGCTCGCATATGATTCATTGGCTCTATGTAATGTGTGTGTGATGAAAAGCGCTCTGACGCCTTACACTGGTATGAGTAGCACTATAAAACAAATGAAATGCAAGATAGAGAGGGGCTATGGAGAGAGGAGGGGCACTGGTGGACATGGTAGAGAGGGAATGTGTAGAGAAGGAGGTTTATTGGAGAAGGGGTGGGAGACAAACAAAGATTTTTGCACTGGGCACCATCAGCACTAAAGCCGGCCCTGGGCTGCATGTTTACATGCCAGTCAGCGTCTACCACGGACCGATTACTTAACTAATGTGTATGCTTCAAAGCTGTAAGTCTATACATTGTAATATTTACATATGCGTAAATGTCATGTTAAGCACACTGCATGAGAATATGTCAACATTACCTAACTCGCTGACAAGTATAATCTGACACCTAGCCGGGTGCAGGCTAGTGAGAATGGTTGAATTGTAATTGATGTCATGCATCATAGAAGTAAGGCGCTCTCTAAACATGTCAACACATAGACACACACTGCAGCCTTTAAATCTATCTTTTAAATTAAGTTGACAGTAGCAATGTATGCAATGATGTGAAATCGTGATTGTTTTTGTTTGATACAAGGAGCAGAGTTTGACACAGAGCCAGGTTGTGCTGTTTCATCAGCAGTGATGCTCGAGTCCTTCACTCCCCATCCCAGACTATGAATGATGCTGCGGCCCCTTCTTCCTACTTTTTTCCAACTCTCCAGCATAATGACCAGGATTATTATTTCTAATTAGGGGAAGTAATAGATCATGTAGAACCTTAGGATGAATCTCATTAATTAGCCTGGC
This sequence comes from Triturus cristatus, assembly GCF_964204655.1. Classification (NCBI taxonomy): domain Eukaryota; kingdom Metazoa; phylum Chordata; class Amphibia; order Caudata; family Salamandridae; genus Triturus; species Triturus cristatus. Next base: position 203,958,395 of record NC_140593.1, read on the forward strand.
TCTTAAGGGACTAAGGTAGAGGTGGTTAAGCTCTCTGTCTTTGTCACACTGAGCACCTTAAATTTACAATTTCTTCTCAGGGAAGAATCAATTCTCTCGAAATGCAATCACTAACGAAAGCTGATGCCTCTGAGTGGGAAATGTATTTAGGTGCGAGTTTCTGTCTTTATGAGCAGCAAAATAATGAATTAATGCGAGAAATGAAAACATTGATTTGACAAAGAATATGTTTCATAGCAGCACACATAACCGGCAATAACAGCAGCAAATTACCATTTTGTAGAATTTCATAAAAGTACCTATGAAACATGTTATTGACCATATACATGGCTTTGGACATAACTGATAACCTATTTGAAATGTAGCACCTTATTGAACCGACATTCAGATATTATTAACATCATTATCATAATTATTATTATTATTGTTAGTAGTATCATCCTTATTAATATTAGTAGTAGTAGCAGTAGTAATTTTTTTATCATTATTATTATCATCATTAGTAGTAGTAGCAGCAGTAGTAAATTGTTCATTATTATATTATTGTTATTACTAGTAGTAGTATCATTATTATTATTAGTTGTAGTAGTATCATTATTATTATTATTATTATTTGTAGTAGTAATAGTAGTAGCAGTAGTAAATTGTTATCATTATTATTAGTAGTAGTAATAGTATCAATATTAGTATTAGTAGTAGTAGCAGGAGTAGTAAATTATTTTTCATTAATTTCCATGATTGGCATATTTGATTTACTTATGAGGCCCTAGTAAAGTGCACTAACAGGCACATGCATCATCATAGGGTTTTGCGATTCCTTAATAGCGATTATTAAGGAATCGCAATTAAGGAATAGCAAAACCCTATGCATGTAGGAATCGCTAAAGAAATAGCGATTCCCACAAATTCCTTAATTGCGACTAGCAAATTGCGAGTCGCAATTAAGGAATGTCTTCCCATTCATTCCTATGGGCCTCCAGGCCCATAGGAATGAATTAGAGATTGCGGGAGCAATTTGCGAGTACCAGTAGGCACTCGCAAATTGCTCCCGCAATTTCGATGGTGCAAGGGTGTCCAAAGGACACCCTATTGCACCCATGTATGTTCACTCTGCACCAATGTTGCATACACACATGCTCTAAGGGCATGTGTGTGGGCAAAATGAAACTTAGAAAAATGCAAATAAGTGCATTTTTCTAAGTTTTCGCAAATTACCATGAGGTCCAGCCTCATGGTAATTTGCTCACGCTAATAGCGTAATCGCTATTTTTTAAACTGTAATGCATTGCATTTAAGGAATCTCAATTAGGGATTCCTTAAATGCAATCGCTATTTGAGAAATCACAATAATTTGCGATTTCTTAAATTGCGAGTGGCAAGTTGTTTCATGCATCGCAAAAGCTATTTCTGCGATCGCAAACGGCCGATTTTTGCGATTCGCGCCGTTTGCGATCGCAAATAGCTTTGATGCATGTGCCTGTAAGAGTGCCAGGGCTGGTAAATCAAGTGCTGGATAGTGGGCTTGCAGCACTGGTTGTGCCACCCACAGACGTAGCCCTGAAAAAGTCATTCAGACCTCCCACCGCAGAGTCTCTGCGCAGTTTATAACTGCCATGTCGACCTGGGAAGTGCACCCACTTGCCAGGCCCCAACCTTCCCTTTTTCTACATGTCAGTCACCCTTAAGGTAGGCCCATGGTACCCCTGCAGTCAGGGCGCTGTGTATGTTAAAGGTAGGAGATGTACTGATGTGTGTGACATGTCCTGGTGGTGAATTACAGGGAATTTGTTTTTCACCATTACAAGGCTACCTGTTCCCATAGGACAGAATGCGAAGTTTGCTGATACCATCTTATAAACATAACTACCCCTGGGAATAAGGTATAAAAATAAAGTTTAGTATGTCTGGCTGTTAAAATGAATCTTTTAGTGAAGATGATTTTTACATTCTGTGTTTGAAAATACCACTTTTAATAAAATTAGGTATTTTCTTGCTTAGCCATCCTGTGTGCCTCTGCTGGGGTTGTGGATTGACAGTCTGGCTTTGGGATGACAGGGGCTGGAGAAGGGCAGTGGCTCCAGAGAGCCTGATGGTTCAGGGCTGGGCTGATTAGACCTGGGCTGCATTCAGAGTAGTGGGAGGAGATTTCCTTGCACCTCAATGGGCCTGGTCTGCCTTGCGCAATGCTGTCTCCACCCCTTGCCAGGAAGCTGCATCAGTGAGGATAGAACTGATCTGGGCTGGGTACAGACACTCTCTGCCTTCAGAGAACAAAGGATTTGGTGGTATAAATATTGGGGCCCAGCCCCAGAACTTCAGAACTCTTTGGACCAAGAAGACTGCCAAGAAGAAGAGCTGGAGAAGCTTTGAGGAGGAAAAACCACCTTTCTGAGTGCTTTGCTGTGTTGGCCTGCAGTGGCTGCTTCTGTCTTGGGCAGTGAAAGGACTAGACTTGAACTTTCTACAATCTCTTTTTGTGTGGTTCTCCAAAGGGCTTGAGGTAGAGCTTTCCCCCTGTTCAAGAAGTCTCAGGAACAGCAAAGATTTCAAGTTCTTCTGCCCTCAGCACTCAGGACTGTGTGTTTTGTGCTGCAACAGAAGAAAAAGCAACCTGACGCCGTCTACGATGCCGCTGCCGACTCTGTGTCCTGAAGGAACCGCAGAGGGCAAGGCCGCAGCGCCACACCACAACCCTGGTCCCACTGATGATGCCTACTAACACCGACACCGAGCCGCTGCTTGCACCGTGACCTGTGGGCACCAAACTTCGCACCACCTTGCTTTACATCGTCGTCCTGGTATCCCCGATGACGACGCTTCATGCCGACTTCAACGCTGCTGCTTGCACCGTGGTTCGAGGGCACTGCTCATAATTTACCCAACGCACCACCCTCATCCCACACTGCAGCCTTGGCCTACCGACGCCGGTGCCATCGGCTCCAGTTCATCAGCCGATGACAGCAATTCAGCAACAGCAATGCTGCTTCTTGCACCGTGACTTGCCAACACCGGGACGAGCACCGCATCACTTCGCACCATAGCCCTGGTCTCACCGACGCTGCTGGACGACTGTCACTGAGCCGTTGCCTGCACCACGAACTGAGGGCACTGCACGTCACACCGCCGCACTTCACACTGCAGCACCCAACGCATGCCGACACCATGCGCTTCTGACTCCAACCGCAAGGAGTTTGATCTGCCTGTGACTTCAAGGGCCCGACAACTCCTGCACTGACCTCCAGAACCGGCTCCTGCGGACACGTTTCTTTCGGGGCTCAAAGAGAGGTCGCGGACACCTTACATTTCTAAAGGTACTGTTTTGTGGGTCTTCCGACCCCATAGCTGGCCTGCGCTGCCGCGGTCAGACAGAACTGTGTGGATTTGTTGTTCACGACGCAGATATGGAGCAATCATTTGCTGCTTTAGAAATGTGTACCACACCTGATTTGGAGCTACCCGGGAATCTATCTTGTAACATCATGGATCACTATGTACAAGTTTTTGAATCCCTTAAGTGTTTGGAGAGGATTGTATTGTACATCTTGGCCCTTTCAAAAAAAGCAGTAAACAACGTGGATCACATCCAATATCGCTATTCACGATTGTGAAAGTATTTATGGGTGCAGAGGAAGACGAGGTTGCTCTAAATCAGGTCATGCCATTGGTGATTAATGAGAGGGTAGGAAGCATCTCTCTCAATTTAAGTGCAGAAGTTTCCCTCCACATACCTCCAGAAAAGTTTGGATCTAACAGCTCTGGGTCACAAGTTGGTAAATTGTTGTGCTTGGGGAAAGACACTTCCATTCAAACCTCACAGATAAAATGTTTGCATAAAGATCATGAGACACTAACTGGTAAACCACAAATTAAGGACCTTTCTGGGTTCATTAAGAAGCAGCAAAATAAGTAAAGTCCATGTTCTTCTGTAAAAAATATTTTCAACTCACACAAATCCAACAGCCCCTGCTACCCAGAGAAGGTCAAATGCTTTCCCCATTTTCAGGTTTAAAGAACTTGCTTACCTGAGCTCGGCTGATGCACCTGGGCCTGTTCAGCCTAAAGAGAAAGCCAAAATAAAAAAATGTTGCTTGCAAAAATGAATAAACAAATAATTTCCCAAAAAGCTAAAACAAACCTATATCTTCAACAAGACGGTGGGTCTGTCTAGAAGGATGTTAAAGTAAAAAAAAATGCTGATGTAAATATTGATGTTTTAAGGGATAATGTTGTTCATCCGTCAACGAATTAACTGTCTTCTATTGATCCCTTGGCTAGAAGAGTGGTCAATGTACCTGCGGCTGCTCTACTCCTTTTTAATCCATTGCTAACTAACCTTAATCCAGCTGCTGAACCCTTTTGTGTTGCCCCAATAGATCCGCAGCTAACTCTATGGTGGAGTTTGTAGCCTTAGTTGTTCAAGATCTAATTTTGAACCTCACATTTTTATCATTATGTTTTGCGGATATTGAAAATTTGGAGATGATTCATAGCACTGATATTTCCTTTTTACCTTTTTACCTTAGCATAGTCTTTGTTGGTGACCAATGCAAGGGTTTTGTTTCAGTCTAAATTAGTTGCAAATTTGATCCTGCAAAAGAGTGACCATCTGCAGTGTAGAGAGGTTGATGTAATTCCTTTACTCTGGGAAAATGAAATCCATAAACAACAATATGACAATTTGAGCTTCTCTTTCCTGGAGTTCTGATATCCCCTGACTTCAAATGAGATATCTGGTGAAAATGAAAAACTTCTACAGGTCTCCATTGTGATAGTGGTTGATCATGGTATTATGGGGTTCAAGTCTCCTCCACCCATAATGAAGGATGATCATTCTAAATGGAATTGGCTGGCCAGTACACTTAGTGGTGCCTGTACACTGAGCTGATTGCTTAAATCTTATAGTTAATAATAACATAAGACTGGTCTCCTGGAATGCAGCAGGATTAATAAAAAAACTGGAGAAACCTGAATTTTTAAATAGTTTTAAGTCAGACGTAATTTGCATTTAGGAAGCTTGGTGCTCCCCTGATTTTGTTTTTGATGGATATTTTGTATTAAGTTGTAACACCACCTCATCTATGAAATGGCATGAAAAGGGAGGGACACCTATTCTTTTAAATAGCAATAACAAATGGAAGTATAATAGTTGAAAGGATTCTTCTAATCTTATCCAGGCTGTAAAATTCTCCCCAACCTTGGAGTTGAACATGCAGGATCCCATTTTAGATGAAAATGATTACATCCTTCCATATTCCCAATATAATAAATTGTTATCTGTCCTTTTAGCCTTTAGATGTGAGGTCACAGATCAGGAGGCAAACTCCAAATTATTTTCGTGGAAGATTTAAATTGTAAGGTCTCTAACCACTCTATTAGCCTGTTCGCTGATGTTGAAAAAGAAGAAGCGTTGCATATCTCCCCAATCCATTTCTAGTCAAAAGTGAGAATGGATAAGAGAGGACAATTGCTTCTTGACCAATTGAGAAAGAATGATTGTGTGATTAAAAATGGTACATTTCCTCATGTCTCTCCCGCCCAATATACTCTTAAATCTCTGTCGGGCTATTCCATAATTTTCTCATTGCCTCTCATATCTCATGGCCACTTAATCTGCATTTAATCTTTTATATTATTTGAAAAATATAGACAGCCCACATATTGACTGTATAGCTTTAGTCTTTTCTTTAGAGGTCAGTATTCCCTAAGTGGGGTTGTAGAACATTGATGGACCCAATTTGAAGATTAATAAAAACTTTCATAGAATGCAATTGATCTCAACCAATATTTTATTCCTAAAAGGACTATTGGAAAGAGCAATTAATGATATAGGCCTATGTAATATGATGTTTGTAGCTTTTTTTGTCAAAATATGAAGCCGATTCTCAGTATAAAGTTATCAGATATATACCAAGTCTTCTCATAAACTGCTATGATTCATCTCCTCGCTTTGAACAAAGAAATAAACAGATTGATCAGAATCCATTTTTTTTCATTCGCAAATGAAAGAGATAAATTATTATCTTTATTGAAGAGGAGAAGCATTTGTTAAAAGATTGGAATAAAAAAGCATAATTTAGATTGTAAATGGATTGATTTAAGTGAAGCTGCATACAGGAAGAAAATTTTGGTAGATTACTGTTGTGGGTCAAGACTGAGAACTCGGCGCGCAACCAAGATGGCCGCGTAGGTGCGAGGCTCCCGAGGACCTCCGCGACCTCCTGAATTAATCCTGGCGATATCCTGTCCTTGTTAAGGGGACTGTGTTGGGGAACCGGAGCTGAGGCGCCACCCGTTTTTTGGGCTCGAATCGGACCCCGGACGCCGGTGGGAGCATCGATCGAAGGTTGTGGCCTTCTCCTCGCCGGCCCCCCGGATTGGAGTAGTGGGGCGATCCGGGGACAAAGTGAATAACAGCGGCGAACGGGGCTGGGCGACTGGCGTACCCCGCGCTTTCGCTTTCGCTTTTGCGCCCTCCTAGCTCTCAAGCGGGGTCGGACTGCGGAGCGGGGTGTGGTGGTGTGGCCTTGTCCAGGAGCCCGGCTGACCCGCCGGCGGTGGGTTGACCCGCGGTTCGGTGGTCGCCCCTGCCCCCCCCCCTGGCACCCGTGACTTGGTATAGCGGCCCGTCTGGGGTGCTTGGCACGACGGTGGAGGAGCCAGCATGTCCACCAAACAAGATGGCGACCGGGCGGAGGTGAAGACGACCCGCCGTGGCACGGCGCACCAGGCCAACAGTATGGACCGCTACATGCTCCAGAAGGGTTCTCCGGAAACATCGCGTACATCCCCGGTGGGCCCGACGGAGGCATCCGCTCATCCGGTGGATCTGACCCTCCGGGACGTCATGGGCGCCATCGCAGAGATGAAGGCCTCGGTGGACCAGCGTTTCGACACCTTGGCGCAAAAAATAGACTCGGTCCTGGTGGATGTGAGCCTTGTGAGGGCAGACTTGTCCAAAACAAACGACCGAGTCGACTCCCTGGCCCACACCACAACGAGCCTCACGACAGACGTGGTGGCCCTCCAGAAGGAGGTGCGCCGGCTTGGCCAGGCGAGCGCCCTGATGGACCGGCGACTGGAGGACTCCGAGGGTCGGGCCCGGAGGAATAATGTCCGTATTGTGGGGGTGCCGGAGGGACGAGAGGCGGAGGCGGCGGATCTCTTCGTGGAAGAGTTGATCCTGACCCATCTCCAGCCCCGGGGGCTGAGTAAGCTATTTGCGGTGGAGCGTGCTCACCGGGTCCCCGGGGGCAGACCTAAGACTGGTGCCCCGCCGCGGCCTCTCATTGCCCGGATTTTTAATTTCCGGGACAGAGATGCTATCCTCCAGACCTCCAGACAACAGGGACCGGTCAAGCTTGACAACATGGAGGTACATTTCTACCCAGACTTTACCCCGGCGGTCCAGAAGCAGCGGCAGAGCTTTCTTGGTGTTAAACGTCGCCTAAGGGACCTGAACCTCAAGTACTCAATGCTCTTTCCAGCTAAGCTGAGGGTGGAGGTGGATGGTCGCACGCACTTCTTCGACCGGCCCGAGGCGGCTGGGGACTGGCTGGACACTCTGCCTGGAGATCGGGGCCGGGGGGGCGGGGGGGACGCGGCTGGCGAGGAGGGCCCGCCGGAGCAGAATTGAGGGGTGACTGCATAGGCCGTGCTCTGGACGTTGTTCCTTCACCATTTATTGATTGCGTATTTTCCCCTCCTATGGAGGTCGTGCGGGGTCTGTTGGGGGCTTCCCTCCTCCTCTGGGGGACTAGTTAGTATTTTAGCTACGGGGCGACAGGCACACTGCACTTTGGGGGGGCTGTCTGGGCTCATGCAGGGGTGCAGGGAGGGGGGAGTTTTGTTGGGACCGGGGGGTGGGGGGGGTGTGTTGTTTGTTAGCACCGCAGGGCAAACCCGCTACTATGTTGTTGTTTTTAGGATGCTCGATGGGGGACGACCGTTTGTTTCGACGTATGATGGGGGGTAGGGATTTGGCTGTGTTGTCATGGAATGTTAACGGCCTGGGGGATAGGATTAAGCGTGGTGTGGTCCTGCAGTACTTAAAACGTATTTCGCCAGATGTTGTCTTCCTGCAGGAGACGCACCTTATAGGTAACTCCTTTCATGCAATGAACCGGCGGGGATATCGTTTGGCGGCCCATTCTGGCTTCACCTCGGGCTCGCGGGGGGTGGGTATTATGATCAAGAACTCGCTCCCGTTGGAGATTGATGAGGTGCGCCGTGATGAGAGGGGACGTTTCACTGTTCTGGTGGGAAGAATGGAGGGTAGAGTGTTTATCTTTATATCAGTGTACGTCCCGCCTGGGTTACAAGCCACCACATTTGCGGACCTGGGGCGCCTCCTTCTGGACCTTCCGAGTGGCCTGCTGGTGGTTGGAGGGGATTTTAATGCGGTAGCCTCTGGGTCTATGGATCGCCATCCCCCTAGGGACCTCCCCCGGGCACAGGCGTGGCTGCCCGGCCTTCTGGACACGCTGGGCCTGGTGGATTGCTGGCGATTAAAGCATCCTGCATTGCGACAGTACACCTTCCACTCGGGTGCCCATGGTAGCCTCTCACGGCTTGATTACATCCTTGTCCCGGCGGCCCACGCAGGGAGGGTGGGGGAGGTGCGCCATCTAGCGCGGGGTATCTCAGACCACTCCCCATTGTTGTTGCATCTCGATGTCTTCCCGAGGGGGGATGGCAGGGTGGCCCCAATCAATGCATGGTATTTGCGTGACCCCACCATTCGTGCTGATTTGATCAAATCCCTACAGCGATATTTCGATGAGAATGTGGGGTCGGTCTCTTCGGCCATCTCCCTGTGGGAGGCTTTCAAGGTAGTCCTTAGAGGGGAGGCCCTCTCCTTTATCTCCCATGCCCGGCGGCGCGAGCGGGAGGAGGTGACCCGGGTGGAGGCCGAGATTGCAGACCTGGAGGGTGACCTGGGAAGCGGGGTAACAGACGACAAGTTGCATGTTCTACACCTAAAGCAGGCGGCCTATCGGGCCCTCGTCACGGAGGCGGCCAGGGGCCTCAGTAGAGAGCAGCAGGGGCGATTGTATGATGTGGGTGATAAGGCTGGCAAATTGATTGCGTGGTTGGATAAGAGGGAGAGAGCGAGCCGTGTGGTGCCTTTGATTGAGAGTGTTGATGGTGCGTGTGTCACTGAGCCGGAAGCCATTGTCTCCTGTTTCGCGGATTATTTCCGCGAAGTCTACTCCCCGGTTTCCCCCTGCTCGGAGGCAGACTCCCATGCCCTGCTTCGGGACATCGCACTGCCCTCCCTAGCGGTGGAGGACAGGGATTCGCTGGACGCCCCTCCCACCTCGGACGAAATTGCCTTGGCTATTCGCTCGGTTGCATCCGGCAAGGCCACGGGCCCCAATGGTATTCCCATCGAGCTCTACAAGCTACGCCCGGATGTGTTGGCGCCCCACCTGCGCGCGATGTTCCTGGCGGCCCACTCGCGGGGTTCCCTCCCGCCGGACCAGCGTCTAGCCACAATTGTGGTGATCCACAAGGAGGGGAGGCCCCGTGAACGGGTCACATCCTATAGGCCGATTTCGCTTTTGAACGCGGAGCCCAAAATCCTCGCCAAGGTGTTGGCCAACAGGTTGGTTGGCGTGGTGGGCGATTTGGTCCACCAAGACCAATCTGGCTTCATACCGCACCGCAACACGGCGCTCAATCTGCGGCGCTTGCACGGGGTGCTCGCGCGTGTCCCATTTGTGCGGGAGCCGGCCATCTTGGCGTCCTTGGACGCCACCATGGCGTTTGATACGCTTGAATGGCCATACATCTGGGCGATGCTGGCAAAATTCGGGTTTGGCCCGGGTTTCATTAGCTGGGTCAAATTGCTATATTCGGGCCCATTGGCGCAGGTGGTAGTGAATGGGCGAGTCTCGGCCCCATTCGCGCTGGGGAGGGGTACGCGACAGGGCTGCCCCCTGTCGCCTCTCCTGTTTGCCCTGGCCCTGGAGCCCCTGGCGGAGTGGCTGCGGTGGCACCCTTCTATCCGTGGTCTCCGCTGGACCCCCGAGCATGAGGACCGTGTGTCCCTCTATGCTGACGATATCCTTCTGTATCTCGCCTCCCCGCGTAAATCACTGATCGTCCTGGTTGATGTTTTGCGTTCATTCGGTCGCAACTCAGGCCTGGTCATCAACTGGGCGAAATCCTGTGTGTATGTGCTTTCCGGGGAGGCTCCGGCCCTACCACGGGACTGTCCGATCCAGATTGCCTCCCAAGGTTTTCGGTACCTGGGTATCTATATCACTCTTGACCCGGAGGCCCGCTACGAGCGGAATTTGTTACCCCCCCTCCGGCGTTTGAGGGAGGACGTGGTGCGCTGGCGGCGTCTGCCGCTCTCGCCGCTCGGCCGAGCGGCCTTGTTTAAAATGATGTCCCTGCCACGCTTCCTCTACGCCCTCCAGAATACTATGGACTTGGTCCCGGCACGCTATTTCCGTGAGGTGGAGGGCCTCCAGCGGCGCCTGTTCTGGGACGGGAGGCCGCGCATTGCTCTGGCTAAATTGACGCTCCCGTGGTACGATGGGGGGGTCGCCCTCCCTGACATTAAACGGTATTACTGGGCCTCCCAACTAGCTGCAATTAATCATGGCCTTTACGGGCCCGCCTTGAACCCGGCATTCGAGATGGATAAGATGCTCCTGCCCGGTGGCGATTACAATCGAGCGCTCTACGCTGGCGCGCCCGACTCCCGTTTGACGGGACCGACGCGTGTCATGGTGCGTGTCTGGCACGCGGCTAATGCAGCTATGGGGTGGAAGGACCGTTTGACCCGGGCGTCACCGCTGTATGCGTCTGAGAGGTTGGGCTCCCTGTGGACGTCGAAGGGCTTCGAGAAGTGGGACACGATCGGAATCAGCACGGTGGGAGATCTCTGGACGAGGGGGGGATTCAAAACTTTTGAGACGCTGCAGGCGGAGTTCCAGCTGCAGGGCAGTGAGTACTTTCGGTACCTACAGGTTCGCCATGCGCTGGGCTCCGTCTTCCCGGATGTCGCATCCATTCCGGAGTCTTCCCCCCTGGAGGACAGAGTCCTAGATGGCCATGTCCCAGACAGCACGATCTCCCTCATATACAAAAAACTGATCAACGATAGATCGTGCCTGCTGACTAGTCTCCGCGAGGCTTGGGTTGCCGACGGGCTGGAGCTGGACGATGAGGATTGGATTTCCGCGGTGGCCTCTCCGAAAGAGGTGGCCATCCCGGCTCGCCTTCGTTTCGTCCAGCTCAAGATCCTTCACCGGGTTTACGTGACGGTGCCAAGGCTTCTGCGTATGGGCTTTGCTGGTGACGGAATGTGTAAGCGTGGCTGTGGTGCGTTGGCGACTTTCATGCATATACTGTGGGAGTGCCCGAAGGTGGAGCGATTCTGGCGTGGTGTGCATGAGGTCCTGCGTGTGGTGACGCGTGTTGCGCTGCTGCCTGAAGCGAGGAGATGCTTGCTGAATGTATGGGAACCGAATGACTATTCGGTCCCGCAGACGCGGTGGGTGACTCTGGGATACATGATAGCCAAGCGCGACATTGCTCAATTGTGGGGATCCCAGAGGCCCCCGGCGGTGTCGGACTGGAAAGAGCATATGGATTGGTGTATGTTTCGTGAAAAGGTGGTGTATGTGGCGAGAGGTAAGCCTGGGGCGTGGGTGAAAATCTGGGGCCCCTGGAACGCCTACCGCGGGGGTATTTGTGAGCCACCACTGCTACCGGCTGCCTCGCCTGCTCCGTCTCCCTAGACGGCCCCCCTCCCTCAGCCGCGGGCGCGCGGTCCCCCAGTCCCTGATCTATTCCCATTCCCCTCTCCAGAGTTCTGCTGCTGGTTTGGATCCCCCACTTATGGAGCACGTGCTGTTATTTTGGATCGCGGGTTGCCTTGCGGGTGTGGTTTTTTGGTGTTGTTTTGTTTCAAGAAAAGGGAACCGTACTGTGGGCTTGGAGCTGTGTGGCCTGCACCATTGATTACTCCTGTTTTCACTGCTCTACACTGCCTAGAGACTTTTACTGTATGTGTGCAATATGTTTTTTTGTCATTCTAGCGGCCGGCCGGATGGTTGTAGGCCCATACTTGTAACTTTTACGAACTGCAATAAACGGTTTCAAAAAAAAAAAAAAAAAAAAAAAAAAAAAAAAAGACTGAGAACTCACCCCTCTCCCATCAGTAAGGATTTTTGTGGCAGCTTTATCACCAAATTATATGTGGATAATCCAGGGGTTCAATTTTGTATTGAAGACCGCCCCGTAGGCTCTGATTTGGTAACAGCTAGCTATGTACCTCCGTCTGTGGGCTAGATCAAAGGCTTGTATGTGCGAGATGCAGCTAGACTACTGTGCCTCCTTCATGGACCAGAAGTGTTATTGTCCCACTATATAAAAACGGTGACCTACATAAAAAGCCCCAGTAACTACTGACAAATTACGCTGTTAGATGCAGTAGGCAAGGTATTTACTTGGTGGCCCTAGGATCAGTCTTGGTCCAGGATCACATAATTATATAATTATGCCTCTAAAACAATCAGGCTTTAGTAAAAATCATGGCACTTTATAAAATATTGCAGTTCTGAAAGTCATCACTGAAAACTGTGCCATTTGCCGCATTCAATGATCTTTCTACAGCCTTTGATAAAGTTGATTGCCCAAACCTGTGGAAAATAATTGCCTAATCTTGGAAGGCCTGGAGCCCTATTGCGTCTTATTATTACCCTACATTCCTCCACCTGGTGTCAGACACTGCTAGGTGGGGATTGGGGACTATTTGCGGGTATGCAGACACAAAATGGTCTGAAGCAGGGGTGTCTGCTTGTGCTGTTGTTATTTTCTCTTTATATATTTGATCTACCTAGTTTCCTTTATAAAGGATTGGGCTTCCCTGCAAGTACTTGAGGGGCTCTCTCTGACCTGTTTATTGTGTGCAGACAATATTGTAAACCTTGACTTCACCGCTAAAGGCTAAAACTGTCATGAAAGCAGTAGGCTGGATCAGACATTTTTTAAATCAACTCTTCAAAAAGTAACGTTTTGTGCTTTCAGGGTAAATGAGCGTGTAACCATTCAAACTATGCAGATGACATCCAACTGATCCTGTTATTAGAAGGAGACAATTCATTGCCACTGGATACTTTTCATGAATGCATGCACAGAACTGCGTCCTTGCTCAAATCCAACACACTCCAGTTTAATGGTGATAAGACAGAGATTCTATGCTGTCCAGTGACTAAAGTTCCTTCCTCCCTTCCTCCTAGTTTCTGCCCTATACCTTAAGATAAGCACCTGGTGCTCTCAGAGATGGTTCGGAACCTGGATGTAACATTCGATAAGAAGCTCAGTCTGGAAGACCATGTGATCAAGACGGCTGGAATTTTCATATCTCTAATCAGAGTTCTGTGCAAGATTCTCCCACTGCTTCCCATTTCATCTAGAGCACTGGCGGTACAAAGTGTAATTTAGACCTGGCTAGATTACTGTAATGCCCAGTTACTGGGAGCTCCAAAATATCAGATTAAGAGGCTAAAGAGAGTCCAAACAGTGGTAGCCAAGCTTGCCCTAAACAGAACAAGAAGGTCATCTGCCTCTCAGTCTCTGGAGGCATTGCACTGACTCCCACTGGCACAGAGAATAAAGTTTAAAACATGCTTCTTGTTGTTAAGGCTGTTCATAGCTTTGGACCAGCTCCCTTACAAAATTGAATAAACTGGCAAGTCCCCAAAAGAAACCTGCGCTCATCCTTCAGACAACTTCGCCTGCTCTTCCAGAATAAACAAAAATAGAGTAGGAGGGAGAGCTTACATGATTGAGGGAGTACGCCTATGGAACCAACTATGTATAGCCCTGAGCTAATTCATTTCAGAAAAGAACTAAAATCTTTTTTCAAAAGATTAGAGTGTGGTTAAAACACTATACTACCCAGATAGTTGCAGACCAGTATCATATTTTACGACACCACATGCTTGTAGATGCGTGATACAGCGGCAGGATACCTGTTTCGGTGGCAGTGTGTTTATAAATGCTTCAGATAAATAAAACTATTCTTGGTACTTTGGTTTGCAAAAATTGGAAATGGTTAGATTTTATACATTCTTAGGGAAAACCGAGTGTAGTACATTAAATAATTCAGACTTATATCCAATAGAGTCAGTAAGGCACAATCACAGGCCTGGGAGTTGGGTCCATTTAACAATGTTGTACGTCAGATACATTTTTCCAATCTTTTATCTGTGCAGAAGGCCAAAATCTCACCCATTTTATTATATGTGGTGTAGCTAATCGATGTGGATTTTTTTTTTTTTAGATAAGGCAGAAGGGCAAATTACTATAGCAGCTACTGCAGCTTTAAGATTAGAAGTTTGGATTAAAAACTCATTTGTCAAAGGCTTGATGGGAGTGGTGTGATGGGCCTATTGCCTCCTGAGAAGTGATGGTAACTTCGTTAGGCATTTTATGTGTAAGAAGATTTTCGGAAATAAAAACATAAAAATGTATGTTCTTTAGGAATTTCAAATATGCACTAGAGCAACTTGATCTGGACCAAAGATTGGCTTCAATTATGTCACCACACCAAATAAAAGTCCTTTAAAGCAGGCTTTGCATATTCTAAATCTTTGTTTAGACATTTGCTTTTGTACTAAAAAAGAGAAAAATGAAGTAGTATTGAACTCTATAGTTTTGAAAAAGTCATAACCTTTTGACAAGGAATTTGGCACAAGGGGGCGAGAAATGTCTGCACACTAATGCATTTAAATATCATGCCACTAAATGTATTAGTGTCTAAATGGTATATATCATCAAAAATATGTAATATATGCCAAAATGTAGTCCAGAATCTGAAACATGTATTATTTATCTGTCCAGCCATTTATTGTTCAGCCCGCCAAATGAAATGGTTTGTATTTGTTGAAACTACTTGAAACTCATCATGCGAACCTGATTCAATCACTACATAGTTTTAAATTTTTTCATAATTCAGTTTTCTGATTGTGTATTTGATGGTACTGTAGGGGGTAAAACATGTTACTGTATTATTTTTATTGTAGGGGTGGTTGATTTTACTGTATTCATATTTTATTGTATTTTCTTGCTTTATGTGGACCTCTCAGGAATTCAAAATCATGAAATAAAAACTTGGGGGCTTATTTACAAGCCCATTGCGCCACAAGTACGTCACTTTTCCCATGTTTAAAATGATGCAAAATAGGGGATTGTAAATAAGCCCCTTGGTTTGTGTTGACCTGTCAATGTGTATCCATTTGAAGCTGAATGAAATATGCCTAATTTGAGATGACTAGTAACTTCTCCAAGACGAATCTTAAGTGAACATATTTTATTTTTGGAAGCTTTTGCGCAGATTTGTCACACAAGCCTTAGTTAAAGGTAGGAAGTGTAGATCAGTGAAGTGGAGAACAAACTCACTTTAGGTGATTTTAAAAAGCCCATCATGAATTAATAGGAATTGTTGTACTCTGCAAAACCTAGACCAACGTAGGTCTGTAAATGGATAATAACTTTGAGTAGGTCCTATTTGTGGCTTGCCCTACATTTTCTTTAAATTTTCTTAGATCATTGTGCTACAACAGGTTGTTTAGGGACCTTCAACCACTGTGTTTAAGAATCTTTAGTTCAAAAGATGTTGAATAGAGAGTGCTGTGATGGAACAGAGTGACAAAACCAAGAATGTGATTAAATCTCAATACACCATCACCAAATAGAAGGATAGAGAAGTAGAACCATGACTGAGCTTTGAACTTGTCTAGGCTATAAAGAGGTATTTTGAAATGAAAATTCAAGAACATATTCTGTCATCTTTACACTCTTCATATTGATCAAATCCATTTATTGTTAATAGGAAGGAAAGGGGAAATGGCATTATTTTGTTTTTTAAACAGTGGATTAGAGGGAGGGGTCGTTGGGATAGGTTTTGCAGTTAGATCAGGGGTTGTAGCTCCAGAAGATGCACATTCTTATATTACTACATCCAGCATTAAAAGGAATATACTTCTTGAAAGCTCTGAAATAAGAAAGAGATCTTTTGTTTGATTTTCCCTTTTGCTATAAACTTTTCTTGTGGTAGATCGGGCCGGTGACCTATCACAGTATGGTGTTTGTGTAGAACATAGAAAATGGCTTAACACATGATCAATGCCATTTAACGCTTTCACTTTCTTAAAATATGACAATGTTGATGGAAAGCATTGTGCCAAAAGATGTTCTCTCTTCTGAAGACAGTGTAAAAAATTTAAGTGCCTCCAACTGCTTATTCAAATATATATTTTGAAAAAAAACAGGGAGTTGTTTTGATGTGAATTGAAATTAAAAAAAGCTTGTCCTGCATTTTAGATAAGAAAAACTTGTGTGTAGAAAATGTATTGTTATATTTTCTGCTGGTAAACAAAAAAGAATAGTTCGGAAGAGAAGCATCTTCTTAATATGGCATTTAAAGGGAAGCAAGGATCATGCTTGTTTAAATTTGTTTCCTAAATCATGGAAGGCACATTGACCCCCAGATGACAATGGCCAGGAGGTACATTGCCTTCTCATGATGATTACCGATGCTGTCATCATTGCTCTCATCATGGTCATCCATGTTCAAAGAAATGAACCAGCTTGGATCAGACAACCTTCATTATGAAATACAGCTGTTGGAGTCAATGTTATGAGGGGTATTATGCATAATACAATGATGGAGCCTAATGTTCTTTCAATGTAATACCTTTCCTATTTTGATGGCATGTGTTTCCTAATCAAATGAATAGTAGGCACTTGATTGTTATTCTTCTATTGCTAATTACTAATAGCCTTTGTGTGGTGTTAAATCATCTCCTCCATTTATGCTTTATTATTATTTACAAAGTGCCAAAATAATTTAATATAATTTATCATGATTCATATAATAGTTGGACAGCTTGACTCTACCAAAACAATACTTTTTGAAGACACAATCATTGAGCATTGATGCATAATTATGCTTTAAGTAGCCATGAAAATTAGGAAAGCATTGGAAGTCTTTCACACCTTGTTGTGACACACATTTCACAACATTACCTACCCGACTACAAATGGTTTTACCTGCAAGGTGGCGATTATGCATTCTAAACAGTCCACCTCATTTCTAAAATAGGCTGTTTTCATGCTTTGAACACATATGTTGTGATAAGGTCAAAAAATATGAATTTCCATTGTTCCACAGCATGGTAGATACTTTAGTTGTGATATCTCAGTATATTGTAAAGTTATAAGGCAATGAAAAGCTCTAATGCCATTCTATTTGCATCATAGACAAGGTGCTCAAACACAGAGTTAGAAATTACATTGCCCAAAGAGTATTATAAGAAATTAAATGTCTCCAACTCATTTGCAAATACCACTTTCAGTGTATTGTCTAGGTTCATTGGAATGAGATGGTAGATTTAGCACAATGTTTGAGAATGTTGACTCAAAAAAAGATTCAGATCTTTTTATTATGGATTCTCTGCCTATCAGCCAAGGCTGCTGACCTTCAGTCTCCATTTGTTGTAAATTTTATGTGGGTTAGGACAGCAGAAGTAGAAAAATATATGGCCTGCAAAACTCCTCCAAAGGAAAATCATATTTATGAAAGTGGAAATTTAACAATAGAAATAATATTCACAATAGATCTACACATTTGATTTTCCACTTGCAGCCTGCTGATGTGATGGTGCATAATGGTATAGGCATTGATTTAACTTTTATTCTCATTGCAAATTAAACACCATTTAGGAAGTCAGACCTGAGGTTTATTTCTAGCATTTCTATTATGGTCGTATGAAAAGAGACATACATTTCTTTATTCATACCGGATTTTTATGTCGCCTCTGGGGCAGTCAGCTTAGTTCATCGAGTAAAGTTGTAGCTGTTTGGCCCAAAACTTGAATCTTAATAATAAATCCTGGTGGCTCGGGTATAACCATAAATTCTTGTAGGATATTTTTCAATGGGCTTTCAGAAGTCCATCTCAATTTTGTATAATTTTTTCAAGCCTACCAAATGATTAGTTTATTGACACATTACCAAGCTTCTATAAATTATAGAGATAATACGTGAACCGAGCGGTTCCAGACACAGTATAATGAATTTAGGTCTTTAGCTTATACACTATTTACCAAGGACCCAATTCACAAACAGGAATCTATTTTCTGAGATTTCCACGAGGTACACCTACAAATGGATGACTTTCTCCACCAGATAGTATTCAACAACTCCAAGTGGAAATCTCTGAAAAGTAGAATATTTTTGAGTTTCCACCCTAGGAAGGGGTAGCAATTCTAATGATAAAACTCACAATAATAAGGGTTCTCTTGCCAGAATGGGAGAATACGCTGTCAATGAATGTCATGATATGTGCAGGCCAGAGAACGGCAATATCGGTAAGTTCAAAGTGAATGTATGCCACTGTTTGAACCCACACAATGCCCGTCAGTGCAACGTCAATGTATTCCATAACTTGTGCCCGCACAACAGCATGGACATCAGCAATTATGAAACCAATGTATTTTGTGATCCATGCGCATACGATAATATTATTGTTGCGAATAAGAACAATGTCAACGTACATTCAGACCAGAGCAAACATAACCTCATTAATACCAGTACAACAATCTCAATGTACCAAATGACTTCTGTATGCATAATGATGATAATGTCGATAAAAACGATACCAGTGCCTGCCATATGATTTTTATGGGTTCAGATGAACTCACATCATTGCTGTCGGATTCACCCAAGGTGACCTCTCTATCAACCCCAAGTCAGAGATACATGGTCAGGCAGGTTCTGCGACCCATGCCTATGCCTATCGAGTAACAGGTCACGGGTGGAGTCACCTATAAACCAAAGACAAACACGCACAAGGAAAAAGCCTTATCGATTCCACAGATAGAGAGCTGCACCACAAACAAGTCCGAAATAAATGGCTCCAATAAGAGCCATTTGGCCAAAGGCTCACGTTCTCCAGAAATAGCACAAAGCTAGATACCACATAAAGATAGGCACACTCAACCAATCAGGACACAGGACAGATGAGGAGTCTTGCACTCCTCATGCCGGACATCTGGACATATACACACTGGCCCACCAGAACTCTCCCCAAGGTCGAGAGCCATCAGATGTTTGCCTATGTTGATTTACAACTGAGATGCTTTTTTGCAATGTAGAAAAGTGTTTTATGGTACCTCATTAACTGTATACATGTACGACCAAAACTTTGTACACTGAGAGATTTGGAGCAGATGCATCCTGTCCAGGCTCTCTTTGTCATAGCGTTTAATTGAACCCTACAAATATGCCATCTAAACCACTTTATTGAACATTCCGTTCTCTTGGAACATTTTACGCAAATTACTCCCTATTCTGATATGTGATGTTTACAGCAGCATCTAATCATTTGTAATAATGCAATGGAATCACTCTTTTTAATACTAAGCATATTATGAGCATTTAAAAAAAGGAGAAAATAGATTACAATTTTAGTAGTATAATTTATGAGAATACAATTATTTTAGGAAAAAAAATAAACAATTAAATTAAATACCCACTCACTAAAAAGTGTATGGAAAAGATAAAATTGTAGTTCCAAGAAAGTCTGCGTGTGTAAGTTCCTGTCTTGGTGCTCAGCTGTTGGGCTAACTGGGTAGCAATAACTATTGCAAAAACAACAGTAGATGGACAGAATGCAGAACAATGTCATACATTCACCCCAGTACAGAGATCTGGGCCTAAATCCTTCGTTTTTTTCCTCACCATGCCATTCCAGTTTGAACCCAGCCATATGCTAATCAGTCTTGACCCTGTGCCTCATGGGAACAGTCCAGCCCGAACTGCCAAGCCAGGTCCTCCCTGGACTGGAACCAAGCATCCTAGGACCGGTTTCGGGATTTCACACCTCTTCAGCCACGATAGCTTGATTCCAGTGGCATGGAAAGCACGGGACTCACGTCTGAGCATACCCATCCCACTCGGGGTGACAAATGCAAAAACAACAGTAGATGGACAGAATGCAGAACAATGTCATACACTTACCCTAGTACAGAGATCTGCGCCTAAATCCTTCGTTTTTTTGCTCACCATGCCATTCCAGTTTGAACCCAGCCATATGCAAATCAGTCTTGACCCTGTGCCTCATGGGAACAGTCCAGCCCGAACTGCCAAGCCAGGCCCTCACTGGACTGGAACCAAGCCTCCTAGGACCGGTTTCGGGATTTCACCCCTCTTCAGCCAGGATAGCTTGATTTCAGTGGCATGGAGAGCACGGGACTCACGTCTGAGCATACCCATCCCACTCGGGGTGACAAATGCAAAAACAACAGTAGATGGACAGAATGCAGAACAATGTCATACATTCACCCCAGTACAGAGATCTGGGCCTAAATCCTTCGTTTTTTTGCTCACCATGCCATTCCAGTTTGGACCCAGCCACATGCAAATCAGTCTTGACCCTGTGCCTCATGGGAACAGTCCAGCCCGAACTGCCAAGCCAGGTCCTACCTGGACTGGAACCAAGCATCCTAGGACCGGTTTCGGGATTTCACCCCTCTTCAGCCAGGACAGCTTGATTCCAGTGGCATGGAGAGCACGGGACTCACGTCTGAGCATACCCATCCCACTCGGTGTGACAAATGCAAAAACAACAGTAGATGGACAGAATGCAGAACAATGTCATAGATTCACCCCAGTACAGAGATCTGGGCCTAAATCCATCGTTTTTTTGCTCACCATGCCATTCCAGTTTGAACCCAGCCATATGCAAATCAGTCTTGACCCTGTGCCGCATGGGAACAGTCCAGCCCGAACTGCCAAGCCAGGTCCTCCCTGGACTGGAACCATGCATCCAAGGACCGGTTTCGGGATTTCACCCCTCTTCAGCCAGGATAGCTTGATTCCAGTGGCATGGAGAGCACGGGACTCACGTCTGAGCATACCCGTCCCACTCGGAGTGACAAATGCAAAAACAACAGTAGGTGGACAGAATGCAGAACAATGTCATACACTCACCCCAGTTCAACGATGGATTAAACCCAGATCTGTGACTGGGGGTGAATGTTTTGCCAATGTGCAACATTCCGTCCATCATCTTGTGTGTTTTGCTGTTCGCCCTATGTGGGAAGGATATGCCCAGACATGGGTCCCGTGCTCACTACGCCACTGGAGTCAAGCTATCCTGGCTGAAGAGGGGTGAAACCCCGAAACCGGTCCTAGGATGCTTGATTCCTGTCCAGAGAAGACATGGCTTGGCAGTTCGGGTTGGACTGTTCCCATGAGGCCCAGGGTCAAGACAGATTTGCATATAGCCATGTCTGAACTGGGGTGGCGTGGTGAGCAAAATAACGATGGATTAAACCCAGATCTGTTACTGGGGGTGAATATTTTGCCAATGTGCAACATTCCGTCCATCATCTTGTGTGTTTAGCAATAACTATTGACTGAGCTTGTTTTAGGGTATAAAGATAGAATATCGACGGGAAAATATCGACTAGCATTAATATTGTGGTAAGAATATCGACTGTGAAAAATATCGTTATAGAAAATATCTTTTTAAAAAATATCGTTTCATGAGAATGACAAAAATATCGTCATAAAAAAATATCGATGAACAGAATATCGTTGAAGAAAATGTCGTTTCATATAATATCGACAGAAAAATATAAGTTGTTATAAAATTTATAAAAAAATATGTATTATGTTTTTAAAAAACTTACAAAACTCCTACTAGTAATAATATGTGTTAAAAAATATTTTCTACAAAAGAATTGTTAAAATTTTAGTAGCGGGTTATTGGTATTATAGGGGATAAGGGTGGGTAGTAATTTAAAATTTGGTTTTTAAAAAATTTATAAAATATAAACAAATTAGAAAATATTTAAGAAATCCAAATTTTAAATTGAAATTTCGAATTCTTCACGAAATTAAATTTGTAATTAAATTTTATAATTTCAAATAAAATTTTTTAGGAGCGGGTTTTTGGTATTATAGGGGATTAGGGTGGGTAGTAATTTAAAAATGTAGTGTTTAAAAATTGTATAAAATATTAATAAATTAGAAATTTATAATGAAATCAAATTTTAACCTCGAAATTTAAAATCTTACACGAAATTTATATTTTAATATTAATAAAAAATATTACATTAATATTGAAGAAGCGTTATTTTGGTATTATAGGGGAATAGGGTCTAAAAAATAATTTAGATAGAACAATTTATATTGTTTACTAACCTGCACATTTCCTGACTTATGTTGGATTGGAGTTAGAATAGTAAATTATTATAAAATATAAACAAATTTGAAAATAATTAAGAAATTAAAAATTTAATTTTAAATTTCTAATTGTTTACGAATTTAAATTTGTAATTAAATTTAAAAATTTCAAATAAAAATTTTAGGAGCGGGTTTTTGGTATTATAGGGGATTAGGGTGGGTAGTAATTTAAAAATGTAGTCTTTAAAAATTGCATAAAATATTAATAAATTAGAAATGTATCATGAAATCAAAATTTAACATCGAAATTAAAATTTTTACACGAAATTTCTTTTTTAATATTAATAAAAAATATTAAATTAATATTGAAGAAGCGTTATTTTGATATTATAGGGGAATAGGGTCTAAACAATAATTTAGATAGAAAAATTTATTTTGTTTACTAACCTGCACATTTCCTGACTTATGTTGGATTGGAGTTAGAATAGTAATTTATTATAGTTTACTATCCAGCACTTTCCCTGAGTTATGTTATGTTTGGAGTTAGAATAGTAATTTATTATGGTTTACTATCCAGCACTTTCCCTGACTTATGTTGGATTGGAGTTAGAATAGTAATTTATTATGGTTTACTATCCAGCACTTTCCCTGACTTATGTTGGATTGGAGTTAGAATAGTAATTTATTATGGTTTACTATCCAGCACTTTCCCTGAGTTATGTTATGTTTGGAGTTAGAATAGTAATTTATTATGGTTTACTATCCAGCACTTTCCCTGACTTATGTTGGATTGGAGTTAGAATAGTAATTTGTTATGGTTTACTATCCAGCACTTTCCCTGAGTTATGTTATGTTTGGAGTTAGAATAGTAATTTATTATGGTTTACTATCCAGCAGTTTCCATGACTTATGTTGGATTGGAGTTAGAATAGTCATTTATTATGGTTTACTATCCAGCACTCTCCCTGACTTATGTTATGGTTTACTATCCAGCACTTTCCCTGACTTATGTTATGTTTGGAGTTAGAATAGTAATTTATTATGGTTTACTATCCAGCACTTTCCCTGACTTATGTTGGATTGGAGTTAGAATAGTAATTTGTTATGGTTTACTATCCAGCACTTTCCCTGAGTTATGTTATGTTTGGAGTTAGAATAGTAATTTATTATGGTTTACTATCCAGCACTTTCCCTGACTTATGTTGGATTGGAGTTAGAATAGTAATTTATTATGGTTTACTATCCAGCACTTTCCCTGACTTATGTTGGATTGGAGTTAGAATAGTAATTTATTATGGTTTACTATCCAGCACTTTCCCTGACTTATGTTATGTTTGGAGTTAGAATAGTAATTTATTATGGTTTACTATCCAGCACTTTCCCTGACTTATGTTGGATTGGAGTTAGAATAGTAATTTATTATGGTTTACTATCCAGCACTTTCCCTGACTTATGTTGGATTGGAGTTAGAATAGTAATTTATTATGGTTTACTATCCAGCACTTTCACTGACTTATGTTATGTTTGGAGTTAGAATAGTAATTTATTATGGTTTACTATCCAGCACTTTCCCTGACTTATGTTGGATTGGAGTTAGAATAGTAATTTATTATGGTTTACTATCCAGAACTTTCCCTGACTTATGTTGGATTGGAGTTAGATTAGTAATTTATTATGGTTTACTATCCAGCACTTTCCCTGAGTTATGTTATGTTTGGAGTTACAATAGTAATTTATTATGGTTTACTATCCAGCACTTTCCCTGACTTATGTTGGATTGGAGTTAGAATAGTAATTTATTATGGTTTACTATCCAGAACTTTCCCTGAGTTTACAATTTATTTTTGATCAAAAGGGTATTTAGTCCTCTGGAACGCGTAGACCCTCGGTTTGAGTCGTCACATACTGTAACTACATATTCTGTGGGAAAGTTATGTCAATCCTGGCTGCGACATTCCACCTTAGCATCTGTCAAAGTTCATTTATCGAAGTTACATGACAAAATAGATTTGAATTCTTTTGTTAAAGGTCCTGTGGGTGGCAGAACCAAAAGGTGGGCGTATGCTATTTACAACGAAGTGTGGAAATTTTCGCAAATTGAGGCGGCTTCAAGATTGAGAGCTATTGACCAAGCAAACATGGAAAAGGTTTTAGCCGTTATAGATAACAGCATTCGCACTCTCTCTTCCAGAATTTATACATTAGATAATATTGTTTCGTCAGTTGTTGATATTGTGCATGATGATATGTCTGTGTTATATAATGGTCAAAACCAGTTGCGTTCTGTTATGCAGTTTGCATGGACATTGCAGACGTTAAAGGCAGGGAGGGTCCCTTGGGACTATTTGAGCACTACATCGTTATTCATTCCTTTTAACATTACTGATAAGCAGCTATTTATGTCCATGAAAGATGCTAAATATTCATTATTACATATTGAAAAATTAGAACCGTTACCTTTCTCTGTGGCGGAAATCAATTCAGTCACGTGGCTTATATACGGGTTGATAACTCTACCGTTCGCACTTCTTAAGTTTACGTCTTGTATGAAACATTATGCTCTGGGTAGATATGAACAGCTGGGCACCGCTTTCATACATGAGGTTTGGTCCCTCCCCTTTACGTATAGATGTACTAGGGACGGAACTGAGGTTTATCTGAAGGGTGAGGAATGTACCACGACACCAGATCATTCCTTGGTATGTAGGCACATTCAATTACACGGTGCATGCAATGTACAAGCCCCGATTTTGGCCTGCGTCCTACGAGGTGTCCCAGTTCCTGTGATTACGCCTTCTTTGACGCTGCTTGCAAACAGTAGTTATTTAATTTTGAATAATGAAGCTTGCTGCGGGATGTTAGTGGGAATCCCAAATATAGTAACTGTATCGGAGAGGGTTGTCTCCTGCAATAATGTTCTCTTTTCACCCCCGCACGGGCGGCTGGATGTTTCCATCTGGCCTTCGATTCCAACCTTGAAAGCAGAGTTCAACAAGTTGAGCAGAATAAGAGCTGTATTGTTCCAAAAAGAGGTGTCATTGACTTCCTCTCGTGAAACATTTGTCCTTCACATTGCTAATACGCGCACTGAGGTACAGGCGGCTTTGAATACTGACCTCCCCCTACATTTCGGAGCTTTGATCCTAACTATTTTCAATGCCTCGTCCACGACCGGCCTGGCTCATTTTTTTAAACTTGTAGGCTCAGGCCTCGTGACCTCTTTCCAAACTATTTTTGGTGTGATTCCGGCATTTTTTCATTTGATTTTCTCGAGCATCTTTGGAGGTGTTCCGCTGCTTCTGGCGCTGGTGGCAGGTGTGCTGCTTTTACTTTTCATACTACGGAATGGCTGCTGTTTCTGTGCCACACGAGCACCTGTCACGTCTGCATCTTCTTCGTGATAGGATGCTTGACTTTTATGGTACTCTGCCATTGGCGACTTTAAGCCTGGCATATGGATTATCCTTCAGGTATTCCTACTTCACCTGCGTGCAACCTGTATTTCACTGCCTGGATTGTCCCTTTGAATGGCCTCTGGATTTGTGCTTGACCAACACGGTGTCTCCGGTGCCGGATTTCGATCGACTGATGAGGCCCTTAGTGTCTCACGAGTTGGCCTGTTCTGGTGTCCGGATTATGGCTTGTGGTGCGGCGCATGGTATCCTGGGTAATTGGGACATATCAACGGCTGCCTACGACTTCTTGGCTATGAGCTATTTAGAGGAACATTCCGGTTGCCCTCTGATTGTGCTAGAGGCTCCGATGGTTGAAGAACACGTATGTTCCTTTTCTTTAATTAATTGGATGGCTGAGACTTTTAGTGGCCCTGCAAACGATTTTTTGTTGGAAGCAGTTGCCACGTATGCTGCCTATACATTCATGGATTAACTGAACTATCCTCCTTTGCGCCTGTGCTACTGGACAGCAACCTAGTGCAGCATTCATTTTTTTTTTCTAATCATTGTGTTACTTATAGTATTTGGATGATAGTAGTTGTTAATATATGAAGTAAATTGTACATTTACTTAGCAAGTTTAAATAATTTTTGTTAGCTATCTAAGTAGACATGGATAAGGTAGTTAATAAATGTTTTTACATGTAAGTTTCTGGTCGTTGTTGATAAGTTCAACATGTTCTTTTTTCACTCTAAAGAAGAACACTTTTTAATTTAGGGAGTTTATCTACTTTATGCTAAGTTCGAATGAAAAAAGCAATGGGATTTTACTTACTTCAAGTGTAGTATGACGTTTTGTAGTTGTAGTCGTAGGTTTGTATTTTCTTCTCTCAGCAAGGTAACTGTTTTTCTCCAAATTTGGCCCAAAAATGGTAAATTACGTTAAGTGTATAATTGTTTTTATATTAGTGAGTTAATTAATGGTAGCTTTTGATTGGTTCAATTAGTGAAATTTCAAAATCATTGGTCGAGAACGTTATTTAGAATTAGAAAACCGTTAAATAATTATATGTGTGAATAGTTTTGTAAAGTTAAATAGTTAAAAAAAAGTGTGTAAAATAAAAGAATAGTGCATATCGAGTTGGTAATAAAAAGACGATATTTTTTGTATATTTCTATAAGCAGATAGGTCGTCGATGTTAGTGTAGTCGATATATATGTCTAAGGTCATGTTATTTAAAATAAAGTCGATCATGTAGTAGTCGATATTTATGTTGTCGATATTAGTGTGAACGATATTAGGGTTGTCGATAAAAAAAAATCGATATTTGTGTGAATCCTTGTTTAAGTATAGGATGACGATATTAATGTAAGCGATATTTTAGTGACGATATTTATTTCTGACGATATTTATGTTAATGATATTCCATCATGGAACCTTGTTTTAGAGCAAGAACATTTTCAAAGGCCACCATACGGAAAGTTGTGTGGATTGCCATTGTGCACTGAAGAGATCATAGCTGTTGAATTAGCAACTCAAACTCTTCAATAGATAGTCCTAAAGAAAGTGTACTTGCCTGGGATGATAGTCTGCCACCCATGAATACTATAAAGTATTTAAAGTGAAGTGATTAAATACAACCTAATACAGCCTTATTACAAGTTAGATGGTGTAGGAAAGCCAAAACGATCAGGTCAAAAATTGCCAATTGCAGACCGTAATTTCATCCCTGCTCCATGTTATTCTATCTGGAATGTGGAGTCCTCTCCTATTTACCACCTCCATTAATCAGGTGGTAAATTGGGATGGGGTGGGGTGAGTTAAGGTTTGGAGGCTGGTGGGAGGCAAAGGAAGCATTTCATGCTCCCCATAGCCTCTGCCCAGACCAGCACTTGATTTTACGCTTATATTCCTGAGGCAGGGTATGTGGGCAACTTGTGATCAGGTGAAGTAGTACCCCAGATCAATAACACTCCAAGCCAGGTGTAATCAGCACCAAAGATGTTAAAGTCTGAGCTGAGTGATGCTGTGTCTACATCCAACTCATTTGCTAGTTTGTCTCGAGAGTGAGGTATTCATATAATAATATTGTGTTGTCACCAGCAAAACTACTTCATGACAGTTGTACTGTAGTCTTGAAGTTCGAAGACCTAATTTAGAGCTTGCAAAATGTTGCTATTCTGCATGTCTTACGTTCTGTAATAGCTTATAATTGATGAGTTAAGTATGTAGATGTTTGTCCCATAAATTCAATTAGGAAGTGGCATACACTTTATTGTTTTTGGGGTTATAAGAATGATATATTTTACAAAGGGAATGTTATTTTGCTTTGTTGTTAGAGGAATTAGATTTAAAAAGTTTGTTAAGATGAAAAGATAGTTATACTCATTTAAAGGCTCTGCATGAAAATTGTAATACACTAGCACCCATACTATTAGTGATACATTACCCCCAGGTCTCTCCTGTCCTCGTCCCATTCATTACTTGTGGAAATAATCATCTCCTGACAGAAAAAAAGAACAGAGGAATGCTGGGACCTTGACACCAACCCCAACACCTCCTACTGGGAGTACATAAGCAGTACTTACCCAGTATTCCGCCTGTTCTTTCTTTCTGTCTGTCAACAGGAATGGGACAAGTTGCTGGTGTTGCTCCTCCTGGGCTGCCTGGCTATTCTGGACGGGGTGTGGATGGTGTGCCTGCCGCTCTGCAGGGCTTGCCAGAAGGCTTGGATTTTGGCGGCAGGCTCGTTACCATGTGAGGCAGCCGGCCCATTTCAGCTGGTGCAACGGCCTTCCAGTTAGTTCTGGGTTACAGGTCGCATCTTCCTAGTGGCTGGGCTGAGGGGGAGACATGCCATGCTGGATGCATGGCTGCTCGGGGCTGTCCTGGTGTGCCACTGGGGTGCCTGACGGATGGTGTGGTGTCTTTTCTGCTACCCAGGTGCTGGGGCTGGTGGTGCACGCCTGGGATGGATTTGGGGTGTGGTTCTGGCAGGCAATGTCGTCAGGAGTGTCTGTCTGTCCCAGGGGTAAGTACTGCATAGCGGTTTGCCTGTTTCATTTCTTTCTGGGTCAGTGGATTGTATCTTTGGTCCAATCTCTGCCACTTTCTTCTACTGCTAAAGGATGCCAGTTAAGGGTTATGCACATGGTTACATTCTCAGGCTCTTACGGAGAGTTTGAGGGATCCAGTCTAGGTGTTGCAGTCTCTTTCTCTGTGAATTGAACCTACTTTGCCTCATGGTTGCCTTTGTGGACCGGTGTGTGAATCCCAGGCTTCCGGTCGATGTTGCCTCTAGCCTTTATTTTCTTTGCAATTCGGTGCATTCTGGGTCAGGGTCTTGTGTGTGTTGGTGTCACAGGCTCCTCCCCCTGCATGGGTATGTGTCTCTCACACATTGTCTCCCTGAGTGGAGGTCATCTTTCGTTACCCTTTTGTGATTGGTGGTTCAGGGGCTGGGCTGGATTGACCCTGGATTGCCGGCTGGCCTCCTTGATGCCTTCATGGGCTCTCTGTTGGGGTGCGCCTGGGCTGTCCGGTGGGGCAATTCATGAGGCTGGCAGTTTTTTGGGGACTGCCGACCCCCGGGTATGTTCCCCATTGAGGTTTTTCGTCATCCCCTTTTTTAGCTGATGTGCGCTGCTTAGGGGGCGGGCCTGTGGTATTGGGTGTGTCCTGTGGTCCTTGGCCATCTGTTCTAGATCTTCTGCTTTTGTTTGCAGCTAGGCTGATTGTTGCCTTTGCCTTTTGGGTTTCTGGTGTGGCCTTGGCTGTCTTCCTCTGCGTCGCAACATGGGGGGCTTCCCATGCTTGGTGCTGTGGTTTGGGGGAAGGGTTTAGTGGGCTGCTGTCCCTCTTCTAGTGGCTTTGTTTCCTGGGTCAGAGTTTTGCTGTTTTATTGACGTTCTTTCAGCTTGCTCTTTGCTGTCTTCATGTGTCTAGGGCCGGTTGGCCTGCTTGAGGCTCTTCCTGTTCTTTGTGTTTCAGTTCTGTCCCTCTTCCGGACCTTGCTCTCACGTTCAGGGGTGAGGCTGTGTGCCGTACGTGTACGACAAGCTCTCCGTCTAGTTGTGAGACTTTGGCTGTTGCCTCTGTTTTGTTTTGGGCCTGACCTTTTTAAGGCCCTCGCTGGTCCGGGATGTTGGTTTGGAGGTGCGTTCTCTCCCTGTCTCCTGGTAGGATGTTTGCTGCTTGAGGCAGGACGCTCTGGCCTTTGAGGTCTTGCTGCCTTTGGGGTTGCCTTTTGGGTTTCTGCCTGTGGCTCTTTCTGGCTTTCCTCTTCTTCCTGGTGCCTTGTTTGGCTGTGGGTCCTGCGGTCCTGTGCAGGGGATCCGTGCCGGCCTCCCTGCCCATTGCTTTTTTTCTGTGCTCTGCATGGGCCTTCCGTGTTGGTGGCCTCCTTTCTTTGCTGGCCTGTTTGTGGTTCAGTCGGCTGGCTTCTTGGTCTCTGTGGGGGTGTCTTCAGGGTTGGGCAGTGGGCCACCCTGTTGGTCTCTCCTGTTTTTGTTCTCCTGGCAGGGTTTTCTGCCATTTCTGCTCTGGGGTCAGTGGCTGTCTGTGTCTCCAACTTCTCTGGAGCTGTCATGGGGTTTGGCCTTGGCCCGTCTGCTGCTGGTATTGGGGCTCGCTTAGGGTGGTCCCTTGGTGTGGTCCATGGTTCTCTGGGCCGGTTGGTTGGCTGGTTGTCCGGTTTAGGGGTTTCCCTCCCTCCCGGTTCCTGGCTGGTGCTCTGTTCCGTAGCTCTTGGCCAGTATGTTGGTTCTGGGGTGTATCGTGGCAGTTCACTGTTTGTGTTCTCTGGTATGAGTCTTCTCCAGGACTGTTTTTTTCCTCCTTCAGTAGCCCTCTGGGTTTGTGGTCGGGGTGTCCTCCTGAGGGTGTGTTGTTTGGGGCGGGGTCTACCCTGTTGTGACTCTTTGATCTTTGGGTTGCCCTGTTCACGGTGGCTTTGGGGGTTTGCTTCGCCCCACCCGTGGTTGTCTGGGCTTTTGTGTCAGCCCCGGTTTGGTTTTAGTCGGGGTCTGGTGGTTTATGGCCCTTTGTCTTTCCTTGGGTTGGGCTCTGTTGCTGGCCTTGTTCCTTTTGGGGTGTTGGGCTTTGCTGGATTCTGACCTCTGGCTCTTTCCCTGTCCTATCCAGTCTGGTTAGGTCTAGCTGCCTCGTCCTCCTGGTTGGTCTTTTGGTAGCTAGTTTTCTTTTTGGTACACAGGCCTGCTCCCTTCTGGCTCTCGAGGGCTTTTGTTGGGCTGTGTTCCTGGGGTTGTGTCCAGGTTTTCCCAGCATTCTTGTGTGTGCCTTGGCCTTTGCCTCTTGGCCTGTCTCTGAGCTCCGGCTCTGGTTCCTTCTCCCATTATGGGTGTTTGGCAGTCGTCCTGTGTCGGCACTGGTGGTTAGTGCTGGACGTTCCTTACCTGGGGACTGGTCCTCCTCTGTGGGTTTTCAGTGGCAGTGTCTACTGGGCTCTCTAGGGGCCTGGACGGTCTGGTAGTGGGGAGCTGAATCTTCCTGGTTTGGTCTGGGTGGCCCTGCCCTTGGTTGGTCCTTTGGGTTTGTGCCTTTGCCTTGTTGGCTGGCCCTCTCCTCTTTTTTGGAGGGTTGGTCTCTAGTGGGACTCCTGGTGGTGTTGGGGTTTGTCCTGTGGCTGACCCTTTAACCCTTCCTGCCTGGTTGGGTCTGGGGTTGTGGGGTCTTCCCTTGCTTCCCCTCGTCTTTCTTTCGGGTTGATTGTGTCTGTTTGAATTTCAGGGTGTCCCTTTTGTTCTTTGCTTGGTCTCGCTCTGTGTCAGTTCTGCTGCCGAGTCGGTGTGGCTGCTTGGTGGTGCTGGGCTTGTCGGCCTTTTGTCTGGTGGGTGCCCTTGTGGGCTGTTCATGTACTGTTAGGGCTTTGTCTTTTCTGGTCCTCTGGGTGCCAGTGGTTTTGGTTGCTTTGTCCCCTGTTTCCCTTCTGGGATTTCACCTTTGGGTTCTCTAGGGTTGCCTCCTTTTTGGCCTTGGTTTTCCTTTGCCTTGTTGCCTTCGTGGCGGGCTCCCTACCACATAGTGGTTTGGGGGTTGCCGTCAGTGGGCCCTGGGTACCCTGTTTGTCCTTTTCTCTGGGTGGCATTCTGCTTTCCGGTGTTCTGGATTTGGCACCTTGGTTGTGTCCCTGTTGGCCTGTTCCTGGCTTGCTGGTGTGTCTAGCCACTTAGGGTCTTCTTCCGTGTACTGCCTCCTCGCTGTCTTCCTGTTGTTGGTGGTCTCTGGTGCTTTCTTGGTGGGTGCTCCTCCTTCTTTGTTGGTTCGGGTGGGGGGGGGGGTTCCTGGTGTGTGTTGGCTGCCCTCTGGGTGGAGGTGCTGTGGTTTTCCTGTTTTTTCGCTTTGGTCGTTTCCTGCTTGTTTTGGTGCGGGGGTGCTTTCCAGGCTGTGTGCTCTGCCTGTTGTTCCCCACGGTTCTCCCTTTTGCTTCACTTGGGATGCTGCTTTCTGTGTGGTTTCCTGGTTGTGCTTGAGGATTTTGGAAGGCTGGGTTTCTGGCTTTGGTGTTTTACACAAATAATGAATAGGATGAGGACAGGAAGGACCTGGGGGTAATGCCCTATTACTTACCGGTGATCTTCATTACTTCTGGTCCCGTTGTCCTCATTCTATTTATTACGACCCGCCCTCTTTCTTGGATGGACGGCTTTTCTGTTGGGGGCTTGGTTCAGGCAGAATGCTGGATAAGCACTGCCTATGTACTCCCAGCGGGAGTGGTTGCGGTTAGGGTCCCTGCATTCCTCTGTTCTTTTTCTCTGTTGGGATATGATTATCTCCACAAGTAATGAATGGGACGAGGACAACGGGACCAGGAGTAATGAAGATTACTGGTAAGTAATAGGGCATTCCTCATGCCTCCTAGTAGATTTTATGAGCTAAGCCTGTTTACCTTTTCACAAAGTGATTTATGTTTCATATAGCTTAAAATGAGAAAGCATGTTCTTTTTTTATTTGGAGGTATTGTCAACACTCAGGAACACACCAATTATTTTATGTACATTAGCACAGGACATTGGATTGTCTGAGAATGGGGTCTATTGGGATTCGACATTTCTGATCAGTGGCAGGTATATGTCACCTTTGAGAACTTTTAGTCAGATTCTCATAAGTTGACCAGAGTGGCCCTCATGAGGGTGATGTAAGCCTCCAGTCTTTAATAGCCTATGTCTATCCTTTAGCTTTTACATCAAATGATTGTTATACAATATCTTTAGGGATGGCATTGATTATTTCATAAATTAAATATAGTTCTTCATGGTGAATGCTCCATATTGTTTCTTGGAAAACAAGAGTATGTTTTAAGGCAAGATATATAATTTTGATTTGTTTATCACTTCTGCTAGCTCAATAATTAACCTTACTGTCATTCTTTTCATTTAGATCACATCCGTTCCAGGCACACATCCGCTTTTAGTTTTTGTAAATCCTAAAAGTGGTGGAAAACAAGGAGAAAGGTAAAGTAGCATTCTGCTTATTGGCTTCCATTTCATGTGCTCTTGCCTAATAGGCACAAAAAACAAAGACTTATTCATTGTTTAATTATTTGTTCATGTGCCTGCCTCTCCATATCAGTACCTTTAAGTATTGTACCAAACTCTTGGTTTCAAGCTGGCTATGTACAAGTGTGTACATAATCAATAAAATGTATCTTAGATATATAAATATATATATATATGTTTATATAGTCAATGCATTTGCCAAAAAACGATTTTACTTAACAGCTTTGTCAATATGTACAAATGATTGGAGTAGCCACAAATTGACGGACTCACCCTGTGTCTATGTCAAAAGGTGAATATATACAGACTGTCCAGGAGCTGTGTGGGTGCCATAAATACTGTGAAATCTGGAACACATTTAAATCTCTCTGTGATTAGACCTAGCAGGACTTGTGATCACACTTCAGTCTGCAAACAAGCATTGTCATAGCCAATAGGTCTCGCCTTTGGGACCTTATAAGTGTTTGGCCATGGAACAGGTCGAGGATTGTGCATGCATATACATCAACCAATTTGATATTTACTATCCCATGCAGGTTGCCTTATTTACACTATATCATGCAGTTTGATAGCGCTCCATTCAGTCACAGCATGTTTCTAACGAAAAACACTTCAAGTTCTACATTTCAGCATCAAGTGAGTTTTTAAAAAAAATTACCACTATTGTGCCCTCAGTGCATGTGACCTGCTGCTGAGGACATTCGAGCTGGAAAAAAGCTCAGTGGATTACACACTCCTAAGCATTGCCGCTACTCTGTGTGTCGGAAGTTCTCTTGCTGACAGGCTGACTCAGCATTTCATCCTTTTGAGGTTGATAAACAGAAGCATCAAAATTGTTAATAGCAATACTGATTGTCTTCACAAATGTGGTGCGCAGCATCACACCCTATTTATTGTGCTAGTCCAATAATTATAGTTACGGGTTACCAAGAGGGTTGTAGGGTGAACACAAGCTATACATCGTGCTTCAACGTAAAGCAGCATATAGGTGTATGAGGAAAATCTTTGTAACAAATAAAGATGCTAAAAACCAGTGAGTCCCCAATGACCGACCCTACGATCCACTCCCATTCCAGGTGATGAGGACTCACTTATAAATATATTAGTTCATTTTGTATCCAGCTGAAGCTTTAAAATGAGTGAGAGATCTGCTTATCACTTAAGGAGATGTTTTATCTTGGTTTTATCTAAGCAAAGGTGCCAGCATCTTAAAGGAAATTTCTTTTGTTCCATTGTCCAGCTTGCTGCTTTTTCATGCTTAATTATTCGCTTATCAGGCAGATCAACTGCAACTCTTCAACATATCAATCAATTGCAAATCACGGAAATGACCATTTAAGACGTTAGGTTTTCATTTTGGGCTTTCTAGTATACAACGTAGCAACGCCTACGCACACCTGTCTGTAACCTATGTTTGGATTTTAATCTACCAGAGAAAAGGGTTCTGGTCTTCCATTAGACAGTGAAACTCTGAAGTTCAAGTCTGCCTGTGTACCAACATCAATACCCTATGATTGTGCACATTTTAAATAAACCCACACTTAGGAGGCTAATGGGCTGTCGTCCAGACCTCTGTAACAGTACAAAAGAAAAACTCTCTATATAAAACTAATTAAATAGCAACACTGAAATTAACAAACAGTAACTGGTGAAAAGGGGAAGGGTGGCACGGCACAGGATCATTAAGTGAACTTTGAGCAGTGCCGTGTACTGAAACGGAACACACTCACCGAAGGCAACCCTCACTTTTGAGGTTAACGTGTGTTGGTCCAGACCTCAGATGCCATAATGCTACTGGTAATGCATGGGCTACTCACTCTCTGTGAGTGTTAAACAAAAGTGCTTTATAAAACTAATTAAATGGCAACACTGAAAATACCAAGCAGCGATGGGCAAGAAGGGGAGGGGTGGCACGGCATGGGGTCATTAGGTAAACTTTGAGCAGTGCCATGTATCAAACCTGAGCACACTGAAGATACGAGCAGCTGGGAGCAGCTATGGGCGTCAAATGAGCGGAAAACAAAACAATGCAAAAAACAGCCTCATGAGGCTAAACAAGTGGGAGGGTTTTGATGCATGGAACGGGCACCCTCAGAACGTGTCTGACATTTAATCTTGGTCTTTAACTCCTCCGAAAATGTACACAAATACGCGAAGTAAACAAAACACAACACTTATAACGAACAGAGGCAGGCCAACAAATAAGAGTGCTCCAAAAGTATCGCAAATAATATGAAAAGTAAGAGCACATGTAAGTAGAAAAGGAGGGACTACACAGCATATTAACCAAAGAAAAGTAGGCATTTATGAAGGACAGTAAAATAATTAGTTACAAAAGTAGAGAGGGAGGCAGAGGTAGAGGCTAGGTTTATCCTTATGACAGTTACGTAGTTAGATAAAAATTGAGTATATCGAAGAAAACCTGCCCTTAGTGAATTAGATAGGATACAGCAAGAATTTGTTGTAATCCCATGTCTAGAAAAAATACTTTTTTTCTAGAGACCTCTCACCCACCAGCGTTGCCCCTAGGTGGCATGCTTCATTATTGGGGTTCCTCTCAATCCTCTACAGATTGAGGCATGCTGCAACTTGCGAATTACGGAGGAGCACTATTTATTGAAGACAATGTGTAGTGCATTGATGTGGAGTGGAAAGGGAAAGAAAATGTAAAAGTACCTAATTAGTTAGCCACTCTTTTATTCCCGCCCCTAGTTGGTATGGTTAAAAATCAGAGGTTGTTTACTGAGAAGAAACCTGACCTTAATGAGTCTGCTTGTTTCAGTAATGTGTTTTTGTCAACAAGTATCAAGCTGTTCCCCCAATAGCTCTTCATCAGGGTTCCATGGGGTCCAGCCCCGTGTGTACCACTCCAAGTTAATCCTGTAATAAGGACACAAACCATGCACACCTAATGTGCACTGTATACATACGGTTCTAGTGATTAATCCGTGTCTATCATTAGAAAGCAAAAAGATATATTAAAAACAGTGACCTGTCATCCATGCTGGCAGGTTGCATTAGCATGATTGTGCATACAACTATCAAAATATCACACCCATATATTGTGGGTGCTCATATGGTCTATCCTATGTGCTCAAGCAGTGTGTTATGAACATGCCACACACTGAATTTGTTGGCCCCACTCGTAAAATAGCACTCGTGAAACAAGACACCACGTGAATGTATAACATAAAACATAAAAAAGATAATCCATGTTACGTACTTCTGTAGATGCTATATTATTGCATCATGGTCAAAGCCAGGGGTAGAGGAGCTTGTAGTCACACTCTAAAAGAGGGAAGGGAAAAAAAGGTCTATATATCCTGTACACTTGTTGCTCGTTAGCAGGTGGGTATCATACTCCCTCCGTAGGAAAAAAAGAAGCCACCCCGCCTCTTACTTCGTCACAGTACAGCAACCTACTTCTCTCCCTGGAGACTGCATAGTAGCTGGTGCATGAGGCGTTTCCGTTTACAAAACCCTTTCCTAACCATGCAGCGGGAAAAAAATGCCCTGTCATTCTGCTTTGTAGTACTAGATCGCTTGGTTACTTCAAAATGTCTGCCGTTGCAGGAGTAGTGGCAGCGCGATGTTTGGAGAATTCCCATGTCAGTAATTTACGATACATATTTCAAAATAATGGCTGCTTCGTGGGTTCTTTTCAACCACTGAGATGTCCCATTATCGGACAGATGTTATCTTAAGGATCTCTCAATGATGCATTCCTGGTGAATAGTAATGCACTCTTATCACACTCTGATGTATCATTGTTAAACCAAGCTATATTAGATTCTCTCAATGATACATTCCTGGTGTTATCCTGTATGACTAATCACTTGTAGCAGGGGGTCACTGTTTTAAAGTGTCTAGTCTCTATAACACAATATTTTGGTGTTGGACTCCTTCATAGTTATTGTTAGATGGGTCTCAAACTATTATGTCCTCGTGTGATCGTGTACTGTAAAAAAAACCTGGGTGTTATACTTAGTTATAGTGACTCCTAAAGATGTCTCCACTAGTCTCAATGTTGTGCATTTTCAGCCGAAGAGGTCCCACGGGATATTGTCATTAAGTCCCACGGTGTCAGTGTGGAGTTTGTACACCCATCTCTGTTCTTTTTCCAGAAGTCTGTATTCCAGATTATCACTATAACGCAGGTGGTCAAGGACAACCCACTTCAAATCATTGGGTGTGTGTTTCTGTTCCGTGTAATGTGAGGACATTTTTGTGGTGATGCGCTGACACCAAATGTTACTGCGGTGTTCACACACTCTGGTGCTTATTTTTCTCGTGGTCATACCCACATAATGTAGGTTGCAGGGGCAAGTGATGAGATATACCCCTCCTGCTGTGTTACAGTTTGTTAGCTTTCACAACTCCCAATTCATTCCATTATTGAAGGACACGTTTTTGGTGGCGGTAGTAAGATGACACTGTAGGTTGTGTACCTAGTATAGTTTGGTTCCTTTCTCTGTTGGTTCTTGATTTTGGGCATGTATGTACCAAAATGTCTCTCAAGTTCCACCCTCTTCTGTGGGAGAACATTGGTTTTGGGATGTTAAGTTGCCCACTGTTCAAAATACGCCAACATTTTTCAATGATTTTGGTGACTCGATCAGAGGCTATGTTAAAGGTAGTTATACAGATTGGTCTCTTGTTTTCAACAGTGTTCTGTTTTTGGCGTGTTTCCAGCAGAGAATCTCTGATTATTCACTGCTCGTTTCTTTGCTTTAGACACCAACTTTTTGGGTAGTTCCTTGCCAGAAGTTTGTCCGTCAGTTTCTCACGTTGTGTTCTGAAATCATTGACCTCTGTGCAGTTCCTCCTTAGCCTAGGGAATTGGCTGAACGGGAGATTGTCTTTTAGATGCCTGGGGTGAAAGCTGTCGTATAGTAATAAGCGGTTCTTTGCAGTGGGTTTCTCATGTGTTGTTGTTTTTAATGTGCCTTCAGCTGCGATAATGTTGAGGTCCAGGAACACCAGTTTAGATCTGCTCATAGTATGAGTAAATTTAAGGAATGTGTCCTGGAGATTCAGCCAGGTTATGAACTCATCTGCTGTGGACTCGTCTCCTTCTCAACTCAGCAGAATGTCATCTATATACCTTTTCCAAAGTTTGATGTGTTGGAATTAAGGGTTGGTGTCTGCCAGGATTTTATGTTTCTCTAGATGTTGTACACCACACTAGGGGCAAAAGTACTGCCTATACCAGTTCCATGTTGTTGGCGGAACAAGGTCTCTTCAAAGCACGGCTGACAGGTCACTGTTTTTAATATATCTTTTTGCTTTCTAATTACAGACACGGATTAATCACTAGAACCGTATGTATGTAGTGCTCATTAGGTGTGTATGGTTTGTGTCCTTATTACAGGATTCACTAGGATTGGTACACATGGGGCTGGACCCCATGGAGTCCTGATGAAGAGCTATTAAGGGAACAGCTCGAAAAATGTTGACAAAAACACAATAATGAGACAACCAGACTCATTAAGATCAGGTTTCTTCTCAGTAAACGACCACTGATTTTTAACCATACCAACTAGGGGCAGGAATAAAAGAGCAGCCAACAATTAAGTATTTTTAAATTTTCTTTCCCTTTCCACTCCACATCACTGCACTACACATAGTCTACAATAAATACTGCTCCTAAGTAATTCGCAAGTTGCAGCACGCCTCAATCCGTAGAGGATTGAGAGGAACCCCAATGATGAAGCATGCCCCCTAGTGGCAACCCTGGTGGGTGAGGGGTCTCAAGAAAAAAAGTATTTTTTCTAGACAGGGGATTACAACAGATTCTTGCTGTATCTAATTCCAAAGGGAAGGTTTTATTCAATATACTTACTTTTTCTAACTACGTAACTGTCAGGAGGATAAACCTAGCCTCTACCTCTTCCTCCCTCTCTACTTTGGTAACTATTTAGACAGCGTACAGCTGTGGGAGTTGCCCTTTTATTCTTCTCTCTTTTTCCGATTTGATTAAAAAACCACTAGACAAGACACCATGGTAGAAATCAGAGGCCTTACCTTCTCAGAAAAGAAGGTAGAAAGAATGTAATCATCAATATCTCCATTTAATGAGACATCGAATACAGATATAGAGGCAGCGGACCCAAGCTGGGCCGAGTTAATGGAACTTAAAAGAAACCAAATCAAGACCATGATCCATGAGATCATGATGACTAAGTACCTGAGAGTAAATGCAGCACCCCGTGGTCTGATTGTACGCAATTAACCTTTCATTTACCTAAAAGATAAAACATTCAAGAAGGATTAGTCCCTAATCTCGTGGCATTGTACTAGAGACTGGTTGGTCCTCATTATTAAGACGGCAGCACAGCTTTCAAAGAAATGAAGGATGAGATTCACACTATAAAGGTTCGCCTAAAGTCATTTCAGTCAGTAACAGAACCTAAAAAGAGACTTGAGGAGCTGAATAAACCAATGCACTAGTTTGAGGTAACCCTGAAAGACAAGAAATTCAAGAATGACTCAAGGAATTTCACGCATGAACAAGTCTACCCCTACATACAAGAAGACTACAATCCAACAGGTAGAAACCGCGGATACAATACGGACACTGATGGATCAGACACTGGTTCTGACAGTTCAGATACTGGCAACAATAGGAGAGGCACTTTCAGAAATCAGCGAAACTACACAAGACTGATGGGACATCAAGGAGGACAAGGGTGAGGGTTGCCTCCCTTCCAATGACTCCCACCTTATCCAGGACCCCATTTCTTCTAATGGACAACTATAATTCCAATAACAGCCATACGCCTACTGGAATTCAGTCCAACAACCTGAATACACAGGATCATCGACTCCTTTTTTAGGGAGAGGCAAAGGAGCCCAAAGAGGACGGATGAAGAAAGGACAACAAGTGCAGTGGCCGAACCCACTAGAACTCACAAGGATGACGAGGAACATGACCGAGACCGACTGGGAGCCAGCAACCGCCCAGGCTAGTAGTCAATTTGACAGACAAGACTCTATCATCAACCCAACTCAAAGTGCTGGAAAAAGGCCTAGGATCCGTCACTACACCTAGTCTGGATAAATTCCAATTAAGCTGCGAGATCAGCGAATTCATACACAGAATTAAACTACAGGTCTTTTTTGCCAGCAAACCAGCAATTGAAACCAGTGCAGTGACACAGGACCACACCTGAAATCGAATTTCACTCCACCATCGGCCACATTACCCATGGAACTCCTAGCTTTTGAAAAAGCGATTCTGAAAGAAATAGGGGAGATCATTCCGAGGACCATTAAAATCTTCCATAATACAAGCTAAGAAGAACAGTCAGCCATCCAACAACTTGTAAACGACAAGGATGTGGTAGTTGTCACGCCATTGTCCTACAAACTACGGAAGCCTATTGCAGTGAGTGCATGCTACTACTGGAAGAGGAGAGGAATTGCCAACACATCAGAGACAATCCCACAATATGCCTAAGGATACGGATCACCAGTATGGTGAAGGAGGTGATATTACATGATTGGACCACTAAGAAAGAAGGGGATTCCCTGATTAACACTCACCCGGTGACCCCCTATTTCTACACAATACCTAAAATTAGGCCTGGGCTAAAATTCTGTTCCGCTCGCGGAAATTGCGATATTTTGAAATTTTTGCGTTCAGTAGAGAGCGCGAAAATGTCAAAATTTCCGCGATCTGCCTCTTACTGTGACTTTTTTTTCTTGCTCACGCTGTAAAAAAATACATCCTCGCGTGCGTGCTATCGCCTTACCTAAATCCCTGCGTTCACCGACAAGTTTTCCCGATCCGGTCGCGTTCTCCACGAGGTGTTGGATTGTTGGTAGCCATTTGCGCTGTCTCGCGACAGTTCACGCCCACATTTACGTCATTTGTCGCGCGATCACGTCATTCGTCGCGCGATCACGTCTTTCTTCTCGCGATCATGCACCGCGAGAGTATGAGATGATTGAGATCTCGCGCCAGTGAACGACCGCATGGGTAAGTTGGCGAGCCGCGATCACGCAGAAAATACCGTGAACGGGCGGGAAAAAAACTTCTGCGTCTTCGCGATATTTCCGCGTGTTTAATGAGATTTTTAACATTTTCGCGATAGTTTGCAA
The DNA here is from genome assembly GCF_964204655.1 of Triturus cristatus. Lineage (NCBI taxonomy): Eukaryota > Metazoa > Chordata > Amphibia > Caudata > Salamandridae > Triturus > Triturus cristatus. Next base: position 203,999,625 of record NC_140593.1, read on the forward strand.
AAGTGATTTTCGCAAATTCCGCCCACACCTACCCAAAATACAAAAATCTTTGGAAAATCCACCTGGGCAGCCGATTGTATCCGGCATAGGTTCAATACTGGAACCTCTTTCAAAATTTGCTGACACCTTTTTACATCCTCTAACACAAGGAACAGACACATACCTACAGGACACTAAGGCAGTCCTGTGTCTTCTTAAGAACCTACAGTTCAAACCTGTCACCAGCATCCTCATAGGGTTGGACGTTAAAAGTTTGTACACAAGCCTTCCATTGAAGAAGTCCTGTATGAAGTAAACGGGACCTACCATACACCTAGACACCTGGTGTTAGAATGTGTCAAATAGGCTCTAATGGAGAATTTCTTTTGCTTCGAAGATATCTTGTTCCGCCACAACACGGAACTGGCATGGGCAGTACTTTTGCCCCTAGTGTGGCGGAATTATACGTACACTATCTAGAGAAACATAAGATCCTGGCAGACATCAACCCTTACCTCCAACACATCACACTATGGAAAAGGTATATAGATGACATTCTGCTGATTTGGGAAGGAGACGAGTCCAGAGCAGATGAGTTCATAACCTCGCAAGGAACTACTCAAAAATGTTGGTGTCTAAAGCAAAGAAACGAGCAGTGAATACACAGAGATTCTCAGCTGGAAACTTGCCAAAAACAGAACACTGTTGAAGACAAGAGACCAATTTGCATAACTACCTTTAACGTAGCCTTTGATCGAGTCACCAAAATCATTGGAAAACATTGGCGTATTTTGAACTGTGGGCAACTTAATATCCCAAAACCAATGTTCTCCAACAGAAGGGGGAGGAACTCGAGAGACATTTTGGTACATACACGCCCAAAATCAAGAACCAACAGAGAAAGGAACCAAACTATGCCAGCTACACCACCTACGGGCCATTATCCCTGCAGGAATAAGTGTTTGCCACCTTACCACCTCCACCAAAAAAGTGTCCTTCAATAATGGAATAAATTGTGAGTTGCGAAAGCTAACAAACTGTAACACAGCAGGAGTGGTATATCTCATCACTTGCCCCTGCAGCCTACATTATGTGGGTATGACCACAAGAAAAATAAGCATCAGAGTGTACGAACACCACAGTAAAGATCGGTGTCAGCGCATCACTACAAAAATGTCCTCACATTACACGGAACAGAAACACCTACCTGATGATTTAAAGTGGGCTGTCCTTGAACACCTGTATTATGGTGATAATCTGGAAGACAGACGTCTGGAAAAAGAACAGCGGTGGGTGTACAAATTCCACACTGACACTGTGGGACTTAATGACAATATCCCGTAGGACCTCTTACACTGGAATTGTACAACATTGAGACTAGTGTAGACATCTTTAGGAGTCACTGTAACTAAGTATAACACCCAGGTTTTTTAGAGTACACGATCACATGAGGACATAATAGTTTGAGACCCATCTAACAATAACTATGAAGGAGTCCCACACCAAAATATTGTGTTATAGAGACTAGACACTTTTTAACAGTGACCTTCTGCTTACACATGATTAGTAATACGGGATAACACCGGGAATGTATCATTGAAAGATTCTAATATACATCGGTTTAACAATGACACAGATGAGCGTGATAAGAGTGCGTTACTATTCACTGGGAATGCATCATTGAGAGATCCTTCAGATAACATCTGTCCGATAATGGGACATCTCAGTAGTTAAAAAGAACCCACGAAGCAGCCATTATTTTGAAATATGTATCGTATAATACTGTCCTCTGTGTCCACAGGTACATGCATGCAGTAATAAGAATAAAACTATCAAACACAGGCAGCATCCACTCTACATTATAAGTGAGTAGCCTGGTTGAAGTAATATCACACTTAGGTAGTAGCCATTACATCTACCCACCCCTGAGAAGGACTTCTTTTCTGGGCAGGGAAACGGCAGAATACTATACCTGTGTAATTACCAATGTTTCAGTATGTATATCGCTTGATTCCATTTGTATTACGTGAAACATTTTAATATCAACTCCTTTCCTGATACATTCCCCGTAACTTGATGTTTTACTGGATGGGAACTCTCCCAACATGGCGTTGCCACTACTCCGGCAATGGCTGCCATTTTGAACTAACCGAGTGGTCTAGTACTACGAAGCAGAATGAGAGGGTGTTTTTTTCCCGCCGCATGGTTAAGAAAGGGCGTTTTAAATGGAAATGGCTCATGCACCAGCTAGTATGTGGTCTCCATGGAGAGAAGTAGGTTACTCTACCAAAGGCGTCTTTGACAAAGTAAGTGGCAGGAGGCTTCTTTTTTCCTACAGATGGAGTACGCTACCCACCTGTTAATCAGCAACAAGAGTACATGATATATAGACCTTTTTCCCCCTCCCTCTTTTAGAGTGTGACTACAAGAACCTATAGCCCTGGCTTTGACCATGATGCAATAATATAGCATCTACAGAAGTACGTCACATGGATTATCTTTTCTATGTTTTATGTTTACTGCCACGTGGTTTCTTGTTTCACCAGTGCTATTTTACGAGTGGTGTCACCCATTACAGTGTGTGGCATGTTCATAGCACACTATGTGAGCACCTAGGAAAGACCATATGAGCACCCAACATATACGGGTGGGATATTTTGATAGCTGCATGCACAATCATGCTAATGCGACCTAACAGGACACGGCTGACAGGTCACTGTTTTTAATATATATTTTTTCTTTCTAAGTACTGACACAGATTAATCACTAGAACCTTATGTATACAGTCTGCATTAGGTGTGCATGGTTTGTGTCCTTATTACAGGATTCACTAGGAGTGGTACACACGGGGCGGGACCCCATGGAGTACTGATGAAGAGCTTTTAGGAGAACAGCTTGAAACATTTTGACAAAAACACATTACTAGGCTCATTAAGGTCAGGTTTCTTCTCAGTAAACGACCCCGGATTTTTAACCATACCAATTTGGGTCGGGAATAAAAGAGTGGCCAACTAGTTAGGTATTTTTTAATTTTCTTCCCCTTTCGACTCTACATCACTGCACCACACATAGTCTACAATTAAAAGTGCTCCTACGTAATTCGCAAGTCGCAGCATGCCTCAATCCGTAGAGGATTGAGAGGAACCCCAATAATGAAGCATGCCACCTAGGGGCAAACCCCGGTGGGTGAGGGGTTTCTAGAAAAAAACGTATTTTTTCTAGACAAGGTATTACAACGAATTCAGACAGTAGAAGGAACCAATTAAAAAGATGGGTGGTGCTTAAAGCCCATATCATAGAAATAGCATTGCATACACGGACCAAGTGAGACCTATAAAGAAGTTTACATTTTCAATTTATTTTTAGATTGTTTTTTGTACCTTTAGTAGTCTGCTTTTAGCCCACAGCAAGACTGATATATTTTACTACAGAATTATTATTTTTTTTTTTATTCTCCGATATGTGAATACTGTTTTGAAGGTATATATTTTTCTGATCATGTTTTTTTTGCGCTAACTAAATATAATACAAGATGAAAATTAATAATTCCATACTGAGAATGATATTAAATAGTGCCTTATTTTGGGGTGGATTTCAATTTGGAATAGCCACAGCCTACCCTAACCAGCCCTTATTTAAAGATTGTTTGGGAAGTAAGCATGGTCTGAAAATACTTTGGATTGCATATAATAGGCAGATGTTTGGGGAATTAGGAAGTCTCTGTTTATTTGAACATCCAACAACAATATGTAAAAAGGATAAGGTGGTTGTAAAGCATTTATTTTGGATCACTGACGAATATTAAGGGAAAATGATGAACATAGAAAGCCACTGGTATTCCAATATGCAGTGTTAGAATGCAATGTTTGGCCTGGAGCTGAATCTGGACTCATGACTATATTATCCTATGGGATTTATATTTCGGCTGACAAGATATTCGTCACCATTGTGACTGAGTAACCCGTCTACCGAAATCTAAATCAGGCCGTTAGTATGCAGCAGTTGGGAGTGGGCTCTGTTATTGAAGTTTAGAGTGGATACAATTAGTCATCTTTTTTGTTTCCCCTTGGGACAATTTGTAAATATAAAACATAGTCTATGTCCATGTGATGGCTTCTTTGACCAATCAACGCTATATCTTATGTTTTCCTGCAAATCTTTTGGTGTTTTTAGATCTCATTTTCAGCTGTCTCTTTTAAGGGAATATAGATTTAAACACTAAAGAGTAGATCTTATTTTTTTGCAATTATTATCAATTGAGCATGTATGTTATATAGTGGGATGTTTTCTTAAGTCAACTGTATATTATCTGAAACATATGAGTTTACTGTTTTATTTGGACAGTAAACGTACATTTTACTTTTTCGGCAAATTTTATGGTGTTTTTAGATCTCATTTTTCCTGCCTCTCTTATGGGAATATAGGTAACAACAATGGAGAGTAGCTTTTTGTTTTTTGAGTGCAATTTCTATCAAATGATAATGTATGCTATAGTTTTAAAATTTTCCTAAATCAGTTGTATTTTATCAGAAACATATAAACTGTTAATTTTTATTTGCCTCCTGATTTTATTGCATTTTGGGAATATGCTATTATGATTATCTCTGACTTTTCAATAAAGACCGAATACAGTGAATCCGACAATTCCATACTTTTATTGCTAATAACAGAAGTAGGCATTTTATAATCTTGCAGTGAGGATAGGGTTTAATAAAGGTCATTAGGGCAAATATTATTAACAACAACAACAATATTGTGTTGGTGTAGTTTATTAAGATTTTGTATTTGGAATCATGTTTGCTCTTTTGTTATAATCGTAATCCCTAAATCTAAATATAATATTTCTCCACTTCTTTTTCACCTTTGTAGAATATACAGAAAGTTCCAATATCTATTAAATCCTCGGCAAGTGTATGGACTGTCAGGGATTGGACCAATGCCAGGGTAAGTGAAGTTTTAAGAATCTTCAGCATAACCACAATAGATAATGCAATGGACATGGGATTGAGGTATGATGGCATAGCAAGAAGATTAAAACGTCCTTAGTTCTCAAACATGATTGAAAAATGAATGTTATCATTAGTTAATTGACACATAACTTCAAAGGAAACTGTGGATATATATACTGAAAAAGAGCAGCAGTAAGCTTTAAACAATGGTCACACCTACAAGCAGGACACAAGGCATTAGTTTTTTCCCTACCATCAAGATAATAACAAAAATGCAAAAACTTGGAAATTCTGAATAAATGTAATAGTGAAAAAACATGTCTTACTTCTCCACATCCTACAGTGTCATTTTATATGAAATTACAAACGCAAGTCAATGACGTCACTATTGGAATCATCTATACAGCACTGAAATAATTAGGGACAGCAAATGGCATCATTAACTTCTGCACTATTGACATTTATAGACAATGCAATGACCTAGTATGTTACAGGCTACCTCTGAACAACAAAGAAAAAATAGGCTTCAATGACTTAAACTACACCTAAAACAGCCCTGGTAAAAGTCAAGAGAAGTAATAATTGAATACGGGAACATCATATTATCAACATTTCCTACTATACTTCTTAATGAGAAGATGGTATTGACTCTGGTGTCACTCTCATAATCCTAGGCAGAAACATTAGGCTGCAGATGAATGAGACCAAATAAAGGTCTTTCATCATTCTATCTTTACAATGGAGGTGTGTTCATGAAGATAATACTTTGATCCTCTAATGCTAAAATTAATAACGTATAGAGAAAGAACAGAGGGAAAGTTGTTAATCTTCCTTTTAATTCATATGAAATAGTCTAAAATTTGTTTCCATTCACAGTCCTTCAGTTTTGCGAGTTCCGCAGAGACAAGAGTGCCATAAAGCATTTTACAGATTTTGCCCATGGAATTGACTGCTCAGTGATCTCTAACTTTATCAGAATGCTGTGGTAGAAAAGCAAAAGTGAGGACCTTTTCAAATACGAAGACAGTGCAGTGCGATGTTGCAGTAGTAGATTCAAAAGCGTAGGATAAAGTCTGTGCTGTTAATAAGAAACCAAGACCGAATTCACAAAGAGACATGTGTAGTAACGTTGCAGGTGCAAGATCTCCAAACTTGTGCAGTGTGCAGTGCAGAGACTCTGAACTCAAAACCTTACTACACGTAAGTCCATTTGTAAATTGCACCCGCAATTGCATTGTTGACTTATCTGATGTAATAGTTTCTGGGTTAATAAGGAGAGAAGTCAGCAATAATTAGTTTAAAAAAAGAACAAAGAACATCTTACTTTGCTGTGGTCTGGGACACATGGCTGCATCTGCCCTAAATCATATCCCTAGTAATTGAGGAGGTCGCTATCAGACCAAATGGACACATTCCATTATTTTCTTTTGTCATCATTTGTTAATATTGCAATTGAGGCGTGCAACAGGGTTTCAAATACAGGGAAAATCCCAAATTCAATAACAAAATTGAATAATGCAATATAAAGAAACAGGTGGGAGAAGAGGGAGGAAGGGTGGGGAGTAGCGCAGCGGGGGGAGAGTAGGGGGGAGAGTAGGAGGGGAAGAGAGAGCAGCTAGGGTGTAAGGGGGAGGGTGTGGGAAAGTAATGAATAGCTGTCATCCGGTCTTACGTCCCATTGTTGTATCATGGGCCTCTGCCGTGAATCACGGTACATTGTGTATTAGCACTTATCCAGCAATGACAGTGTTGTGACCCTTATTAAAATGTCTTGCTAAGAAGAGGGGAGAAGGGGAAAGAGAAAGAGAAAGGGACGTGTATCTGGAGTTTGCATGGTATATCACGCGTTCCAAGCCATATGAAAGAATGCAGCTGCTGGAGGAGGGTAGGAGGGGGAGAGGAATGAGGAGGGGTGTTAGGGTGTGTGTGGAGAAGGAGGATGGGAGGGGTAAGGGTCGTCCTATGACCCTGAGGTGGTAGTGTGTTCAGTGCGCAGATGTATGGCATTAGGGGCCTCTGCCAGTGGGAGGGAGATCCATTTGTCTTCATGCCTGATGGTAAGGAGGAGAAAGGAAGGTGTTAAAGGGATAGGAGAACAGCATGGGGTAGGTGAGGGAGGGTGGGGAGGAAGGGAGCGGGGATGGAGAGGGGAGGGAAGGTGGGAGGGAGGGGGTGGTTGGTAAGAGGGAGCAAAAAGAAGGTGTGAAGGCAGGGGCCCTTGATTGCTATGCCGGCTGCTAGACCATCCCCTGTGCTCAGTGGAGGCGTGTGGGGGGTTGGGAGGGGGAGGCCAGAACGGGTCAGTAGTGATGTGGTTAGCTTTGAGGGGTATGCTGGAGGAAAGGCATCCATGTCTGGCTGAACACCTCGGTCTGGTCTTGCATGACATATATGATGCGTTCTTAAGGAAGAAGTCTGTATCACTGCCACCATCCAGGCTTTTTGAGAGGGAGGAATTGGCAAGCACTCGACGAAAAATGCAAAGCTTGGCTGAGGACAGAGCTGTGTGCAGGAGGTGGTGCTGTGATCATGATAGCTCAGGCGAGCCTACAAGGTGATGAAGAGGATAATGGGGGAGTGAGGGGTGGCTGAGGAGGCATGGACATCCCAGAATATCCCCTACATATGTCCAGAGGGGTTGGATTGAAGGGCAGACACATAGGATATGAGTAGGGTTGCATTGGGTGATGGCACATCCCCAGCAGTTCGAGTAAGGTAGGAGGCCAGCCCTTACTAGTTTATGTGGAGTCCAATACCACTCGTGGAGTGTTTTAAATAGGCCAAATTTCAGTCATGCTTCTCTGATGCCTTTGTCCAGGGCTGACACATTCTCTTATGTTGCATGTGGCGCACATGTTGTATAGTATTTGAACACTTTATACTGTGCTATCTGTATAAATACCCTATACAGAAGAAGTGTATATGGTATATGGTATAGGGAAGTGATCTACAAACTATCGCAAAAAATACATGTTAAAAATAAGTAACACTTGCGCAACTAAGCTGGTTGTGTGAAAAAGGTGCAGCCTTAACAATCATCAAAATAAGTGGCTAAATAGTTGTACATGATAAATGAATGAACAAAGGCATTTTTTGTATGATTTAAAAAAAAAACGGCAATGAGATGTGAGTAAACTTCTTTGTTCTATTGAGGTAAAATATACAATGGCACCATTTGAGTGAATTAAAAGGGGTAACAGAGAACACCTGAGTAACACAGTAAGCTAAAAAATATATATTTTCTCAACTAGCAATCATTCCGCATTACACTTTTTTAACCCTTTCACTTCTAGGCCTTTTCGCCCTAGAATGCTAAGCCCTTTTTTTGACTACTATTGGTATTGTGCGCTCAGGCCGCCATACCTTTTTACGCACATATGGTAAACAGGCAAATTTTGCTTTCTTGTTTTCCCAAAATTCTGGGGATTCTAAAGGTATCTAGGGTTTGTTGATACCCATGGAGGAGACTATGGATAAAGCCAAAATATACCAAAATGTAATTTTTTGTGGAAAAATAGGAAAAAAAGAGCTTTGAAAAGTGCCTGTTTTTTCTCTAAAAATGGCATCAACCAAAGGTTTGCTGTGCTAAAGGCACCAACTTTTTAGCTTTCATGAATATGCAGAGCTGAATCAAAAAACTTACTTTTTTACCACAGTTTTGGCCTTTTTTTTAAAATGTGGCCCTTTTTATTAAATGTTTATGCTTTTAACCTATGTTCAGTTTGTGGTTGAAACAGCTATAACAGACATGGGTGATCCTTGACAGCTATAGATTTCTGAAATGTAATTAAAAAGCTGAATTCAGCAAGGCGTCATTTGCGTGGGTCCTTAAACTTTTCCTAAAGAACCTAACTGTTAAAATAAAAAAATATATTGAAAATGAATAGGAAAGAATGTCCATTTGTGACCACGTTTTTATTTGTAACTTCTTGTAACAAGGGCCGATTTACAAAAGCAAGATAACCATTACATCTGCTCGACCCTTATGGTTGTGGGGATACATTGGGCTGGTAGGTTTTCCAAATACCCGAGGTACACAGAGCCAATAATTGAGCTGCACCTTAACATGTTTTTAATTGTGTACTGGCTATAGAGCAATTCACATGGTAAAATATAAAAAATTAAAAAATGGGCATCGAGGAAAAATGTGCATTCCTGAAATGGCCACCAGATATAGATTTTAGGAGTAGTGGCTATTTGCAAATCTCTGAATTTGATGGTACCCATACTAGCATGTGATTTAGATGGATTTTCTCACATTTAAAGGGCACAAATACAGGAAAATGCAATTGGTAATAACATGTTCTACTATTCTGTGTTGTCATAAACCTCCCAATTAAAATGGTACCACATGTCTGTGGATAGGCAAAGTTTCCGCAACAAGAAAGGAGCGAAATCGCAACATGGAGTAATCACATTTTCCACTCAAAACTGCCCCTCTTTTTGCAATGTTGGTAGATGTGGATTCTTGGACCTTAGCACAGTTGGTACTTAGAGAAACCTACCAACCTGTACATTTCTGACAACTAGACACCTAGGGAAATCTATGGTGGGGTGACTTGTGTGGCTCTCAGCAGGTTTTCCTATCCAGAAGCCCTTACAAACCTAAAGCTTCACCTAAAACACACATATTTTCCTCACATTTCTGTGAGAAAAACATCTGGAATCTGTGGGGAGCCACACATTTTCAATCACTCACCATTCCTTCAAGTCTCTTGATAAAAATTATATGTACCTTGTGTGGGTATCCATAGTGCCCATGACACGAAAGGGCACAAAACGCAACATGACACATCATATTTTCCACTGAAAGATTACTTTCTTTTATAATGGAAATATGGGTAGCTGTGGAGTTTGTGCCCCAGCTCAGCAGGGACCTAGGGAAATCTGGCAAACCTACACATTTTTTAAAACTAGGCACCCGGGGGGATCAAAGGTGGGGTGACTAGTGTAGCTTGCACAGGATTTCCTACCCAGAAACCCTTGCAAATATCAAACTTTGACTAAAACAACACATTTTCCTCATATTTCTGTGATGGAAAGTTCTGGAATCCATGGAACACCACACATTTCCTATCACTTAGCATTCCCCCAAGTCTCCTGATAAAAATGGTATGCCACTTTTGTGCATAGGCCTAGTGCCCGTTGAAAGAAAGGCCCCAAAATGCAACATGAACACATAACATTTTTCCACTAAAAACAGACTCTTTTTTGCAATGTGGGATGCTGTGGATTTCGGGCCCTAGCTCAGCAGGGACCTGGAGGAACCTAGAACCTGACTATTTATGAACACAAACCACCCACGGGAATCCAGGTTGTCGTGACTGTGTGGTTCAGATCAGGTTTTCTAACCAGGAAGCACTTGCAAACCTCAAAGTTTGACTAAAAAGACACATTTTCCTCTCATTTCTGTGATGGAAAGTTCTGGAATCTGTGAAGAGCCACACATTTCCTACAACCTAAAATGCTGCTAAGTTTTTTTTTACTAGTGGTATCTCACTTATATTGGTAGACCTGGTGCACGTGACAGGAAAGGGCCCAAAACACAGTATGGAGACATCAACTTTTCCTGTCACAAAAATGACCTGATTTGGCAATGGGGTAGCTACTTTTTTTGAGCCTGGACTCAGTGGCCAAACAGGGAAACCTACCAAAGCCAGACAATTCTGAAAACTAGACTACCAGGGGAGTCCAATGTTGTGTGCCTTGCATCCCCTACAAAGTTTTCTCACCCACAATGCTCTGTACCCCTCAAACTTTGAATAACATTTTCCTTGCATTTTTGTGATGTGAACTTCCTAAATCACCAAGAATCCACAAAATGTTTACCACCCAGCATTTCCCCACTGCAAATGCCTGAGTTTGGTAGCTTTCCCCAGGTGCCAACTGATATGAGCCCAAACATGCAAGAGAAGTAGAAAGATTTAGCCTCACTCAGCTACCCATATGAAGAGATTCCCCCTTTCCAATGTCACCTCCCCATACAAATCAGTATTCAGGAGGCTGAGATATGCCCGGAACACTGACGTAAGTGAAAGCAAATGAGCTGATCGGCTCATTTTACTTTCACGTTTTTGCAATGACGTCATCATTGCACAGAGTAAAATAAACTGTCTAGTTTCCTGGGGAAGATCCTCTCCAGAAGTGCAAAGCTAAAATTGCAAAACGGGTTTCCTGCCTCTAGTGCCAGAACGTGATGAAGCTGTCCTCAGCACCTGAGCACTGGTACTGAAGATGGCTCCAGCATGTCCTCAGCACTGAAGAAGTTAAAACTATAAGTATAAACAATGCACTTAATATCACATTTTTGAAAGTTTACTTGCTAAAAACAAATTGGTTCTTCCAGGGAGCTTTTTCCACAATTATTTACTGGTAAACTACGTTTTCTTGTCCTACTTTTAATCTTTGAGGTGAACCACCCCCCACTGACAGTCACTTTTAACCCCTAACCTGCTTTGTTTTATCTTCTCTCAATACACCCATCCAGGGGAGGTATGAGGTAGGTATGAGAATCTCCTTAGTGTAAGACATCTTGTAACACATGAAACATAAAGAAGTAGACATCAATCGTCATCACTTGCGGAAAAGAGTGAGCGAAGCAGAATTAGGGCATGGAAATGTAGGGGAATTTCATGGTAATTACCATGTTGTCCTTCACTCTCTTACCATAAATAATCTATGAGACTATAACAGCAAGACAAAAGGATACTGGCTGGAACAAGCCATGGAAACAATACTGCACATGCCATGGCCGGCTCTAGCCATGGAAATAACACGGCACATATCAGCATTTTATTACAAAACACCAAGACATTAGAAATCAAAAGGTAATGAAAACAAGTCCAATGGAACTTGAAGGAGCACCACCACTTATAATCTGAAATTTGTAGTTGTTTAAAGATACCAGGAGGCCCAAGCAACAGCCCAGGAAAAACCAATAATTGAAAAATACTAAGAAAACAACTTTAGACGAAGAATCGTGGCAGGAGTTTTATCCAGAGGCTGAGAAGGTGCAGACTGAAGAGCCAGGAGAACAGGAGAAAGATCCCAAGATCGAACAGAGGAATGCACTCAAAGATGAGAAAGTTTGCTACCCCCAAGAAGGTGGTAGCTAGCTGTAGCAAGAGACTCCCAAGGCACAAGAAAAGCCCTGAAGGTAAACGATTTGCAGTGTAATGTCCACAGAACTACACTTAGAAGAAACCCCTCCTTCTGTAAGTCAAGAGAACAAACAAGATCATAACAAAAGAGGTCATGACTCTTATTTGCTGTTAGACCTGACAATATTTGCATCCTATTTGCCGAAACACTGTGCCTTTATAGCTCCTGAATTAATTTTTGTAGGACTTAGGACTCAGCGCACTTTACCACTGATAACAAGTGCTAAAGTACTTGTGCTCACTCCTTCAAGCATAGTAACACCTAATTAGCACATTCAATTTACTTAAATGTCCCTCCACACACAAAAGCAGGCACCAAGTATAAATATTGGATTCCAGAGCCACTCATCAAAGCACTCCTCCTGGACCTGTGTAAGCCACAGAAGAAGGGCTGCCCAGCTGGCAGGGGACTACCCTGCTGCTTGAAGGACTGCCTTACTGTCTGAGAAGGAAGACGAGACCTGCTAGCCATCATCCCAGGCTACTCAGAGTGACTCGAAGGGTCAATTGGCTGAATTCCTGTGTGAGATACAGGGACACAACGAGCTTCAAAAGCCTCCCTGCAACTCCCCAGCAAACCTGGTGTAACTATACCTGCCTGGACCTGCAACTGATCCTGACCTGGCCCTGATACTGTCCTCTGCTGGAGTGAGTCCTGATTCCCGAGAAGTGCAATCAGGACTCACGAGAAGTGCAATCCCAGGTCCTAGACCCTTGGCTGGACCTGGGATTGCACTTATGTGAATAAATGAAAATTCTGAAGTTTGGCCTTCTTGCAACATGTTAATGCCAAAACTCTGCAATTGCGATGACCGCCAATGGGAAGCTCAGGTGAAACCTGCTCTTTGCTCTGACAATAGTTGTCCATGGCGTCCGGCAACATGATACTGCTCACTCACAATGGACCGCCATATAAAGAACGTCTATTCCACCTGCTTCAACACACTCTGCCTGCTTCAAAAGACCTTCAGATGGATCCCCACCGAATCCATGATGACAGTCACCCATACCCTCATCAGCAGCAGACTCAACTACGCCAACACACTCTACGCCGGCGTCACCCAGAAAATCCTCCTAAGACTCCAGAATGTTCAGAACGCCACAGCAAGACTAATCCTCAAAAGAAGAATAACTTTTAGACTCCTCACTCACGCATACAAGGTCCTTCACAACACCGGACCCACATACCTGAATCACCGCCTCAGATTCCACATACCAAAAAGACACCTCCACTCTACCCAGTTTTCCCGTCAATCCACAAGAACAGAATTGGAGGAATGTCCTTCTCCTACCTTGCCTCCAAGACATGGAATACCCTACCCATCCACCTCAGGAAATCACCCTCGCTGACGCAATTCAGGAAGGACCTCAAGACCTGGCTCTCGGATGAACTCAGCACCTAGTCTGATCTGCTACGTCTTCCTTCCCCCACAGTGCCTTGAGACCCTCACAGTGAGTAGCCATGCTTTACAAACCCTGATTGATTGATGTTATCTGCACTTTGTGCTACAGCAATGACAGCCCGCAATGACTGGCAATATGAATCTACAGGAACGACTGCCTACGACACTCAACTGGTTCTTGGTGCTACAGTGACAACCGTCCGCGATGCACAGCCTTCTCCTCATAAACTTCTCCTCCTTAATGAATGAAACTCTTTGCGCCAGGCTTACAAAGTAACTTTTCAACTGGACTAACCTGGTCCCTGTATCTGACCCACGCTCCAAAGTGATTGGCCTGAACTTGCAACTTTCCCCCAGTCTAGCACGATCAGATGACCGCGATCGGTACTTTGTGCTTTTAGATGCTATTTTCACTACAAACATTAACATATATCTCTGGTTCTACAGATTGGATTTTTGTTTTTCCAGTAAAATTGTATTAACTAAATATACTTTATTTTTCTGAATTGGTTTGGGATATGTCTTGTGCTGTGTTTTTACTTTTTTACTGTTTGTGTGCTGCCTGCCTACTTTACACATTGCCTCTATGTTAAGCCTGACTGCTTTGTGCTAAGCACCCATCAGGTCAAGCACAGGTTAATTTAGTGACTCTTTATGTTTCACTCTGACTAGGATTGTGGTTGTTGCCTGAGTAGGTTTTCCACCCCCCTCAACCAATAACCCAATTCCCTACCTTTTGCCTCTTATTAAAAGTTGTTAAGTGCATGAAGTGTGATGATCTGATTTTTCTGACATTGAAATTCATTGTAAATAAATGGCTGCAAGTATGCTTGTTAGAAATGGAGCTTCTGGTTGGAAAAGGTATACACCCTGTCCAAGCCAAACTCTCAATCCTAGTCAGGTTAAGCTGGTAACACAATAAAAGATAACCTGTGTTCACCCTCTGGCAGTTTGGCACAGAGCAGGCAGTGTGAAAAGTTTTTGTGCAACACACACACACACACCTTTTTGTTTTAATAAATTCACTTTCCTCCTTTCTGTTGTGTTTCCTGTGGTGTTGCATTTTTACCTGCCATGCGCCTGGACGCCCCTTAGCTGGGGCAGCAGTGCGCATTACAAATGTATGTAACATAACATAACATAACACAGTAACACAATGAATACACTGCAAAAAAAATAACACAGGTTTATAAAATAAATTAATATATTATTAACAAAACAAGAGCAAAAATCCATTGTACAAAAGTTGAGATATTGAATTCAAATAGAATAAATGCAGTAAAACGCTTAGAAGCAAGTAGCATGAAAAAGGTTACTTTAGGTCACACTACACCAGGGCAAAGTCAAAGCTCGGGCTGACTCTGAGGTAGCTCAGGACCCACGCAGGCCCTGGTAAACTAAATACCTTTCGTGGTCACAAGCAACACATTGCGTTTTTCTTCTCCATACAATGAAGGCGATGCATCGGTTCTGAAGACAGGTGCCAGAATCAAGAGGCGTCGACTTAAGTGCTGGTTTCTACCATGCAGACATCGGCAGCCGCGGCCCGTGCAGGTAAGAGTGGTGGGGCAGTGGGGCCGGGCGGGGGGATTTCTATAGATGATCATTTTCCCTCGTCATCGTCTATTGAAATCCCCCAGCACCTGCCCCACAGCCCCACCTCTCTTACCTGCATAGGCCGCGGCTGGACATGGGGATGCGACGATCAGACCAAGCTGCAGCGACACTGATGCACTGTCCGATGCATCAATCTCTGGAGGTAAAATGCTGGTTCAGGTGCAATGTGCAAAATTTGCTCCGACAACTGGGATGATGTATAGGTTCTGTTACACACAAACAGGCGATGCATTGAAATCCATGTAGAAAGTATGTGGGTGACTTCCAGTGGGCCAGGCACAGGAGCAGGTGTAGATACTTTGAAATCTCTGAGTCTCAAGTAACAGGATGCACACCTCCTGAAGTGCATAGGTTCCCCTTTCAGCCCAGTCCTGTCTGCCAGGCTATCTATAGGTGGTAAAGCAGCCCTTTGTGTGGGGATAGGACACTACCTATTCAAGTGAAGGGTTAGTCCTTCCCTTTCATCCTGCACAGGCAAGGCCATCAGAATGCAGATGTATGTAGATTGGCACTCAGACACACCTATCCATCCTGTGTTGTGGCTGCCTATAGGGAATGCATAAAGTGTAGCTGTCACCCATCCCAGATGTGGATTGGAGATAGGCTGTCAGGCAAACAGAGAAGTAAATGCAGAGAAATGTCCACTTCCTATAAGTGGCATTTCCAAAATATTAATGTTAAATCCAACTTTACCAGTAAGAGGGATTTATCAGTACCATTCAAACCTATGAAACATGAAAAAAACCTCCTCTTTTACCAGGAATAGCAGCTTAAAACTGTATTATGCTAATCTATGTGAGGAGTAGGCCTCACAGAGTTCAAAAAATTAAATAGGCTGTTTGTCACAACCAGGACATGCAAAGCATAAAAGTACATGCCCTACCTATTACTTACATAGCACACTGCCCTTAAGGCTACATAGGTCCTACCTTCGGAGTGACTTATATGTAATAAAAAGGGAGCTTTAGGCTTGGCAAGTAGTTTTAAATGTCAAGTCATAGTGTCTGTACACTACGCACACAGGCACTGAAGTGGCAGGTCTGAGACAGGTTTGAAAGGCTACTTCTGTGGTTTGCACAATTAGTGCTGCAGCCCACAAGTAGTATTAAACTTACAGGCTCTCGGAATGTGGCATACTACCTTACAAGAGACTTACAAGTAAATTAAATAGACCGATCGGGTATACACCATTTGCACAATTGTTTAGGGAAGAAGCACATGCCCTTTAGCACTGATTAGCAGTGGTAAAGTGCTTAGAGTCTGAAGGCCAACAAAATGATTCAGTGGGCAGGCAAAAAGCAAAAACAATTGGGTCAAGAGAACCCTAAGGCTGAAAGGTCTAACAATGCTTAGTCCTGCTTCCTTCCTGAATGACTGATGATCTGTGAGTACCTTCGGGAATGCAAGGTACAGTTGATCAACAGTTGTGCTAATCCCTTGTTTGATTGTTTTATGAGTGTTCCCCATGAGTGAATGAGTGATATGAGTTTGAGTTTCCTTTCCACCCAGTTTTATTTGATCACAAACCTGTACAGGTTCAGATGCTGTCACCCAGTTTATTTCTGGCTTTGCAATCTGTGAGAACCAATATTTTTCTTTTCATAACTACCACAGTCTATCTTCTGCAAAGATCTGGGTTCACTCTCATAAGCTACCGGCATGGTAATGGATGGTTTTGATCATTTGTTAATATTGCAATTGAGGCGTGCAACAGGGTTTCAAATACAGGGAAAATCCCAAATTCAATAACAAAATTGAATAATGCAATATAAAGAAACAGGTGGGAGAAGAGGGAGGAAGGGTGGGGAGTAGCGCAGCGGGGGGAGAGTAGGGGGGAGAGTAGGAGGGGAAGAGAGAGCAGCTAGGGTGTAAGGGGGAGGGTGTGGGAAAGTAATGAATAGCTGTCATCCGGTCTTACGTCCCATTGTTGTATCATGGGCCTCTGCCGTGAATCACGGTACATTGTGTATTAGCACTTATCCAGCAATGACAGTGTTGTGACCCTTATTAAAATGTCTTGCTAAGAAGAGGGGAGAAGGGGAAAGAGAAAGAGAAAGGGACGTGTATCTGGAGTTTGCATGGTATATCACGCGTTCCAAGCCATATGAAAGAATGCAGCTGCTGGAGGAGGGTAGGAGGGGGAGAGGAATGAGGAGGGGTGTTAGGGTGTGTGTGGAGAAGGAGGATGGGAGGGGTAAGGGTCGTCCTATGACCCTGAGGTGGTAGTGTGTTCAGTGCGCAGATGTATGGCATTAGGGGCCTCTGCCAGTGGGAGGGAGATCCATTTGTCTTCATGCCTGATGGTAAGGAGGAGAAAGGAAGGTGTTAAAGGGATAGGAGAACAGCATGGGGTAGGTGAGGGAGGGTGGGGAGGAAGGGAGCGGGGATGGAGAGGGGAGGGCAGGTGGGAGGGAGGGGGTGGTTGGTAAGAGGGAGCAAAAAGAAGGTGTGAAGGCAGGGGCCCTTGATTGCTATGCCGGCTGCTAGACCATCCCCTGTGCTCAGTGGAGGCGTGTGGGGGGTTGGGAGGGGGAGGCCAGAACGGGTCAGTAGTGATGTGGTTAGCTTTGAGGGGTATGCTGGAGGAAAGGCATCCATGTCTGGCTGAACACCTCGGTCTGGTCTTGCATGACATATATGATGCGTTCTTAAGGAAGAAGTCTGTATCACTGCCACCATCCAGGCTTTTTGAGAGGGAGGAATTGGCAAGCACTCGACGAAAAATGCAAAGCTTGGCTGAGGACAGAGCTGTGTGCAGGAGGTGGTGCTGTGATCATGATAGCTCAGGCGAGCCTACAAGGTGATGAAGAGGATAATGGGGGAGTGAGGGGTGGCTGAGGAGGCATGGACATCCCAGAATATCCCCTACGTATGTCCAGAGGGGTTGGATTGAAGGGCAGACACATAGGATATGAGTAGGGTTGCATTGGGTGATGGCACATCCCCAGCAGTTCGAGTAAGGTAGGAGGCCAGCCCTTACTAGTTTATGTGGAGTCCAATACCACTCGTGGAGTGTTTTAAATAGGCCAAATTTCAGTCATGCTTCTCTGATGCCTTTGTCCAGGGCTGACACATTCTCTTATGTTGCATGTGGCGCACATGTTGTATAGTATTTGAACACTTTATACTGTGCTATCTGTATAAATACCCTATACAGAAGAAGTGTATATGGTATATGGTATAGGGTAGTGATCTACAAACTATCGCAAAAAATACATGTTAAAAATAAGTAACACTTGCGCAACTAAGCTGGTTGTGTGAAAAAGGTGCAGCCTTAACAATCATCAAAATAAGTGGCTAAATAGTTGTACATGATAAATGAATGAACAAAGGCATTTTTTGTATGATTTAAAAAAAAAACGGCAATGAGATGTGAGTAAACTTCTTTGTTCTATTGAGGTAAAATATACAATGGCACCATTTGAGTGAATTAAAAGGGGTAACAGAGAACACCTGAGTAACACAGTAAGCTAAAAAATATATATTTTCTCAACTAGCAATCATTCCGCATTACACTTTTTTAACCCTTTCACTTCTAGGCCTTTTCGCCCTAGAATGCTAAGCCCTTTTTTTGACTACTATTGGTATTGTGCGCTCAGGCCGCCATACCTTTTTACGCACATATGGTAAACAGGCAAATTTTGCTTTCTTGTTTTCCCAAAATTCTGGGGATTCTAAAGGTATCTAGGGTTTGTTGATACCCATGGAGGAGACTATGGATAAAGCCAAAATATACCAAAATGTAATTTTTTGTGGAAAAATAGGAAAAAAAGAGCTTTGAAAAGTGCCTGTTTTTTCTCTAAAAATGGCATCAACCAAAGGTTTGCTGTGCTAAAGGCACCAACTTTTTAGCTTTCATGAATATGCAGAGCTGAATCAAAAAACTTACTTTTTTACCACAGTTTTGGCCTTTTTTTTAAAATGTGGCCCTTTTTATTAAATGTTTATGCTTTTAACCTATGTTCAGTTTGTGGTTGAAACAGCTATAACAGACAAGGGTGATCCTTGACAGCTATAGATTTCTGAAATGTAATTAAAAAGCTGAATTCAGCAAGGCGTCATTTGCGTGGGTCCTTAAACTTTTCCTAAAGAACCTAACTGTTAAAATAAAAAAATATATTGAAAATGAATAGGAAAGAATGTCCATTTGTGACCACGTTTTTATTTGTAACTTCTTGTAACAAGGGCAGATTTACAAAAGCAAGATAACCATTACATCTGCTCGACCCTTATGGTTGTGGGGATACATTGGGCTGGTAGGTTTTCCAAATACCCGAGGTACACAGAGCCAATAATTGAGCTGCACCTTAACATGTTTTTAATTGTGTACTGGCTATAGAGCAATTCACATGGTAAAATATAAAAAATTAAAAAATGGGCATCAAGGAAAAATGTGCATTCCTGAAATGGCCACCAGATATAGATTTTAGGAGTAGTGGCTATTTGCAAATCTCTGAATTTGATGGTACCCATACTAGCATGTGATTTAGAGGGATTTTCTCACATTTAAAGGGCACAAATACAGGAAAATGCAATTGGTAATAACATGTTCTACTATTCTGTGTTGTCATAAACCTCCCAATTAAAATGGTACCACATGTCTGTGGATAGGCAAAGTTTCCGCAACAAGAAAGGAGCGAAATCGCAACATGGACTAATCACATTTTCCACTCAAAACTGCCCCTCTTTTTGCAATGTTGGTAGATGTGGATTCTTGGACCTTAGCACAGTTGGTACTTAGAGAAACCTACCAACCTGTACATTTCTGACAACTAGACACCTAGGGAAATCTATGGTGGGGTGACTTGTGTGGCTCTCAGCAGGTTTTCCTATCCAGAAGCCCTTACAAACCTAAAGCTTCACCTAAAACACACATATTTTCCTCACATTTCTGTGAGAAAAACATCTGGAATCTGTGGGGAGCCACACATTTTCAACCACTCACCATTCCTTCAAGTCTCTTGATAAAAATTATATGTACCTTGTGTGGGTATCCATAGTGCCCATGACACGAAAGGGCACAAAACGCAACATGACACATCATATTTTCCACTGAAAGATTACTTTCTTTTATAATGGAAATATGGGTAGCTGTGGAGTTTGTGCCCCAGCTCAGCAGGGACCTAGGGAAATCTGGCAAACCTACACATTTTTTAAAACTAGGCACCCGGGGGGATCAAAGGTGGGGTGACTAGTGTAGCTTGCACAGGATTTCCTACCCAGAAACCCTTGCAAATATCAAACTTTGACTAAAACAACACATTTTCCTCATATTTCTGTGATGGAAAGTTCTGGAATCCATGGAACACCACACATTTCCTATCACTTAGCATTCCCCCAAGTCTCCTGATAAAAATGGTATGCCACTTTTGTGCATAGGCCTAGTGCCCGTTGAAAGAAAGGCCCCAAAATGCAACATGAACACATAACATTTTTCCACTAAAAACAGACTCTTTTTTGCAATGTGGGATGCTGTGGATTTCGGGCCCTAGCTCAGCAGGGACCTGGAGGAACCTAGAACCTGACTATTTATGAACACAAACCACCCACGGGAATCCAGGTTGTCGTGACTGTGTGGTTCAGATCAGGTTTTCTAACCAGGAAGCACTTGCAAACCTCAAAGTTTGACTAAAAAGACACATTTTCCTCTCATTTCTGTGATGGAAAGTTCTGGAATCTGTGAAGAGCCACACATTTCCTACAACCTAAAATGCTGCTAAGTTTTTTTTTTACTAGTGGTATCTCACTTATATTGGTAGACCTGGTGCACGTGACAGGAAAGGGCCCAAAACACAGTATGGAGACATCAACTTTTCCTGTCACAAAAATGACCTGATTTGGCAATGGGGTAGCTACTTTTTTTGAGCCTGGACTCAGTGGCCAAACAGGGAAACCTACCAAAGCCAGACAATTCTGAAAACTAGACTACCAGGGGAGTCCAATGTTGTGTGCCTTGCATCCCCTACAAAGTTTTCTCACCCACAATGCTCTGTACCCCTCAAACTTTGAATAACATTTTCCTTGCATTTTTGTGATGTGAACTTCCTAAATCACCAAGAATCCACAAAATGTTTACCACCCAGCATTTCCCCACTGCAAATGCCTGAGTTTGGTAGCTTTCCCCAGGTGCCAACTGATATGAGCCCAAACATGCAAGAGAAGTAGAAAGATTTAGCCTCACTCAGCTACCCATATGAAGAGATTCCCCCTTTCCAATGTCACCTCCCCATACAAATCAGTATTCAGGAGGCTGAGATATGCCTGGAACACTGACGTAAGTGAAAGCAAATGAGCTGATCGGCTCATTTTACTTTCACGTTTTTGCAATGACGTCATCATTGCACAGAGTAAAATAAACTGTCTAGTTTCCTGGGGAAGATCCTCTCCAGAAGTGCAAAGCTAAAATTGCAAAACGGGTTTCCTGCCTCTAGTGCCAGAACGTGATGAAGCTGTCCTCAGCACCTGAGCACTGGTACTGAAGATGGCTCCAGCATGTCCTCAGCACTGAAGAAGTTAAAACTATAAGTATAAACAATGCACTTAATATCACATTTTTGAAAGTTTACTTGCTAAAAACAAATTGGTTCTTCCAGGGAGCTTTTTCCACAATTATTTACTGGTAAACTACGTTTTCTTGTCCTACTTTTAATCTTTGAGGTGAACCACCCCCCACTGACAGTCACTTTTAACCCCTAACCTGCTTTGTTTTATCTTCTCTCAATACACCCATCCAGGGGAGGTATGAGGTAGGTATGAGAATCTCCTTAGTGTAAGACATCTTGTAACACATGAAACATAAAGAAGTAGACATCAATCGTCATCACTTGCGGAAAAGAGTGAGCGAAGCAGAATTAGGGCATGGAAATGTAGGGGAATTTCATGGTAATTACCATGTTGTCCTTCACTCTCTTACCATAAATAATCTATGAGACTATAACAGCAAGACAAAAGGATACTGGCTGGCACAAGCCATGGAAACAATACTGCACATGCCATGGCCGGCTCTAGCCATGGAAATAACACGGCACATATCAGCATTTTATTACAAAACACCAAGACATTAGAAATCAAAACGTAATGAAAACAAGTCCAATGGAACTTGAAGGAGCACCACCACTTATAATCTGAAATTTGTAGTTGTTTAAAGATACCAGGAGGCCCAAGCAACAGCCCAGGAAAAACCAATAATTGAAAAATACTAAGAAAACAACTTTAGACGAAGAATCGTGGCAGGAGTTTTATCCAGAGGCTGAGAAGGTGCAGACTGAAGAGCCAGGAGAACAGGAGAAAGATCCCAAGATCGAACAGAGGAATGCACTCAAAGATGAGAAAGTTTGCTACCCCCAAGAAGGTGGTAGCTAGCTGTAGCAAGAGACTCCCAAGGCACAAGAAAAGCCCTGAAGGTAAACGATTTGCAGTGTAATGTCCACAGAACTACACTTAGAAGAAACCCCTCCTTCTGTAAGTCAAGAGAACAAACAAGATCATAACAAAAGAGGTCATGACTCTTATTTGCTGTTAGACCTGACAATATTTGCATCCTATTTGCCGAAACACTGTGCCTTTATAGCTCCTGAATTAATTTTTGTAGGACTTAGGACTCAGCGCACTTTACCACTGATAACAAGTGCTAAAGTACTTGTGCTCACTCCTTCAAGCATAGTAACACCTAATTAGCACATTCAATTTACTTAAATGTCCCTCCACACACAAAAGCAGGCACCAAGTATAAATATTGGATTCCAGAGCCACTCATCAAAGCACTCCTCCTGGACCTGTGTAAGCCACAGAAGAAGGGCTGCCCAGCTGGCAGGGGACTACCCTGCTGCTTGAAGGACTGCCTTACTGTCTGAGAAGGAAGACGAGACCTACTAGCCATCATCCCAGGCTACTCAGAGTGACTCGAAGGGTCAATTGGCTGAATTCCTGTGTGAGATACAGGGACACAACGAGCTTCAAAAGCCTCCCTGCAACTCCCCAGCAAACCTGGTGTAACTATACCTGCCTGGACCTGCAACTGATCCTGACCTGGCCCTGATACTGTCCTCTGCTGGAGTGAGTCCTGATTCCCGAGAAGTGCAATCAGGACTCACGAGAAGTGCAATCCCAGGTCCTAGACCCTTGGCTGGACCTGGGATTGCACTTATGTGAATAAATGAAAATTCTGAAGTTTGGCCTTCTTGCAACATGTTAATGCCAAAACTCTGCAATTGCGATGACCGCCAATGGGAAGCTCAGGTGAAACCTGCTCTTTGCTCTGACAATAGTTGTCCATGGCGTCCGGCAACATGATACTGCTCACTCACAATGGACCGCCATATAAAGAACGTCTATTCCACCTGCTTCAACACACTCTGCCTGCTTCAAAAGACCTTCAGATGGATCCCCACCGAATCCATGATGACAGTCACCCATACCCTCATCAGCAGCAGACTCAACTACGCCAACACACTCTACGCCGGCGTCACCCAGAAAATCCTCCTAAGACTCCAGAATGTTCAGAACGCCACAGCAAGACTAATCCTCAAAAGAAGAATAACTTTTAGACTCCTCACTCACGCATACAAGGTCCTTCACAACACCGGACCCACATACCTGAATCACCGCCTCAGATTCCACATACCAAAAAGACACCTCCACTCTACCCAGTTTTCCCGTCAATCCACAAGAACAGAATTGGAGGAATGTCCTTCTCCTACCTTGCCTCCAAGACATGGAATACCCTACCCATCCACCTCAGGAAATCACCCTCGCTGACGCAATTCAGGAAGGACCTCAAGACCTGGCTCTCGGATGAACTCAGCACCTAGTCTGATCTGCTACGTCTTCCTTCCCCCACAGTGCCTTGAGACCCTCACAGTGAGTAGCCATGCTTTACAAACCCTGATTGATTGATGTTATCTGCACTTTGTGCTACAGCAATGACAGCCCGCAATGACTGGCAATATGAATCTACAGGAACGACTGCCTACGACACTCAACTGGTTCTTGGTACTACAGTGACAACCGTCCGCGATGCACAGCCTTCTCCTCATAAACTTCTCCTCCTTAATGAATGAAACTCTTTGCGCCAGGCTTACAAAGTAACTTTTCAACTGGACTAACCTGGTCCCTGTATCTGACCCACGCTCCAAAGTGATTGGCCTGAACTTGCAACTTTCCCCCAGTCTAGCACGATCAGATGACTGCGATCGGTACTTTGTGCTTTTAGATGCTATTTTCACTACAAACATTAACATATATCTCTGGTTCTACAGATTGGATTTTTGTTTTTCCAGTAAAATTGTATTAACTAAATATACTTTATTTTTCTGAATTGGTTTGGGATATGTCTTGTGCTGTGTTTTTACTTTTTTACTGTTTGTGTGCTGCCTGCCTACTTTACACATTGCCTCTATGTTAAGCCTGACTGCTTTGTGCTAAGCACCCATCAGGTCAAGCACAGGTTAATTTAGTGACTCTTTATGTTTCACTCTGACTAGGATTGTGGTTGTTGCCTGAGTAGGTTTTCCACCCCCCTCAACCAATAACCCAATTCCCTACCTTTTGCCACTTATTAAAAGTTGTTAAGTGCATGAAGTGTGATGATCTGATTTTTCTGACATTGAAATTCATTGTAAATAAATGGCTGCAAGTATGCTTGTTAGAAATGGAGCTTCTGGTTGGAAAAGGTATACACCCTGTCCAAGCCAAACTCTCAATCCTAGTCAGGTTAAGCTGGTAACACAATAAAAGATAACCTGTGTTCACCCTCTGGCAGTTTGGCACAGAGCAGGCAGTGTGAAAAGTTTTTGTGCAACACACACACACACACCTTTTTGTTTTAATAAATTCACTTTCCTCCTTTCTGTTGTGTTTCCTGTGGTGTTGCATTTTTACCTGCCATGCGCCTGGACGCCCCTTAGCTGGGGCAGCAGTGCGCATTACAAATGTATGTAACATAACATAACATAACACAGTAACACAATGAATACACTGCAAAAAAAATAACACAGGTTTATAAAATAAATTAATATATTATTAACAAAACAAGAGCAAAAATCCATTGTACAAAAGTTGAGATATTGAATTCAAATAGAATAAATGCAGTAAAACGCTTAGAAGCAAGTAGCATGAAAAAGGTTACTTTAGGTCACACTACACCAGGGCAAAGTCAAAGCTCGGGCTGACTCTGAGGTAGCTCAGGACCCACGCAGGCCCTGGTAAACTAAATACCTTTCGTGGTCACAAGCAACACATTGCGTTTTTCTTCTCCATACAATGAAGGCGATGCATCGGTTCTGAAGACAGGTGCCAGAATCAAGAGGCGTCGACTTAAGTGCTGGTTTCTACCATGCAGACATCGGCAGCCGCGGCCCGTGCAGGTAAGAGTGGTGGGGCAGTGGGGCCGGGCGGGGGGATTTCTATAGATGATCATTTTCCCTCGTCATCGTCTATTGAAATCCCCCAGCACCTGCCCCACAGCCCCACCTCTCTTACCTGCATAGGCCGCGGCTGGACATGGGGATGCGACGATCAGACCAAGCTGCAGCGACACTGATGCACTGTCCGATGCATCAATCTCTGGAGGTAAAATGCTGGTTCAGGTGCAATGTGCAAAATTTGCTCCGACAACTGGGATGATGTATAGGTTCTGTTACACACAAACAGGCGATGCATTGAAATCCATGTAGAAAGTATGTGGGTGACTTCCAGTGGGCCAGGCACAGGAGCAGGTGTAGATACTTTGAAATCTCTGAGTCTCAAGCAACAGGATGCACACCTCCTGAAGTGCATAGGTTCCCCTTTCAGCCCAGTCCTGTCTGCCAGGCTATCTATAGGTGGTAAAGCAGCCCTTTGTGTGGGGATAGGACACTACCTATTCAAGTGAAGGGTTAGTCCTTCCCTTTCATCCTGCACAGGCAAGGCCATCAGAATGCAGATTTATGTAGATTGGCACTCAGACACACCTATCCATCCTGTGTTGTGGCTGCCTATAGGGAATGCATAAAGTGTAGCTGTCACCCATCCCAGATGTGGATTGGAGATAGGCTGTCAGGCAAACAGAGAAGTAAATGCAGAGAAATGTCCACTTCCTATAAGTGGCATTTCCAAAATATTAATGTTAAATCCAACTTTACCAGTAAGAGGGATTTATCAGTACCATTCAAACCTATGAAACATGAAAAAAACCTCCTCTTTTACCAGGAATAGCAGCTTAAAACTGTATTATGCTAATCTATGTGAGGAGTAGGCCTCACAGAGTTCAAAAAATTAAATAGGCTGTTTGTCACAACCAGGACATGCAAAGCATAAAAGTACATGCCCTACCTATTACTTACATAGCACACTGCCCTTAAGGCTACATAGGTCCTACCTTCGGAGTGACTTATATGTAATAAAAAGGGAGCTTTAGGCTTGGCAAGTAGTTTTAAATGTCAAGTCATAGTGTCTGTACACTACGCACACAGGCACTGAAGTGGCAGGTCTGAGACAGGTTTGAAAGGCTACTTCTGTGGTTTGCACAATTAGTGCTGCAGCCCACAAGTAGTATTAAACTTACAGGCTCTCGGAATGTGGCATACTACCTTACAAGAGACTTACAAGTAAATTAAATAGACCGATCGGGTATACACCATTTGCACAATTGTTTAGGGAAGAAGCACATGCCCTTTAGCACTGATTAGCAGTGGTAAAGTGCTTAGAGTCTGAAGGCCAACAAAATGATTCAGTGGGCAGGCAAAAAGCAAAAACAATTGGGTCAAGAGAACCCTAAGGCTGAAAGGTCTAACAATGCTTAGTCCTGCTTCCTTCCTGAATGACTGATGATCTGTGAGTACCTTCGGGAATGCAAGGTACAGTTGATCAACAGTTGTGCTAATCACTTGTTTGATTGTTTTATGAGTGTTCCCCATGAGTGAATGAGTGATATGAGTTTGAGTTTCCTTTCCACCCAGTTTTATTTGATCACAAACCTGTACAGGTTCAGATGCTGTCACCCAGTTTATTTCTGGCTTTGCAATCTGTGAGAACCAATATTTTTCTTTTCATAACTACCACAGTCTATCTTCTGCAAAGATCTGGGTTCACTCTCATAAGCTACCGGCATGGTAATGGATGGTTTTGAAAAGTGTGCCTATTGCAGTAGGTTCTGTGTGGTTCTTAACCTCGATATGAAGAGTGTGCATTTTATTTAATTTGCTCCACCAAGTATTCCTAAGGCACAAGTTGTTGCTAGTTAATTTGTTTTTAATTGCTATTTTAAGGGTTAGGAACCCCACTCGTTACTGTGGTGGTTAGTAAGGGTCTCTTGCCCGCGCAGCAATATGTTATCTCTAAATTCAAGGTGAGTGGGGCATTAATTCCCTGGGTATGGTACTTGATAATTGAATACTATTTCCACCTGTCAATATCCCTAATGGTGGCTCTTCATTGCTATAGCAAGGTTTCTGACCTTCGTTCTATATTATTTTTTGTGCAGTTTTCTGTAGGACAAATTTGTCAAAATGGCATTAGAGCACACTTTAAAGGAACAAAAGTAGTTTCCGTATAATATTAAACAAGAACAAAAAATATTAATCTGACACATGAGTAAAACCAACCTCAACCTGTAAACAGCCGCAAAATAATTTAGCAACAAAGTAGGGAGAAGAGGACAACTATGCAAATGAAGGAGAGAAGCAAGGATTAGTGAAACGTTTTCTGGGCAGAGAATAAGGGCATCACATCAGCAAAACAATAGTTTATACATAATTCAATAAGCATGAAAGGTAATTAGACTTGTGAACAGCAAGCAAGAGTCGCACTGTATGGAAGCAGCAGGCAGGTGCAGAACACCAGACAAGGAAGTGACACTAAAAGGAACCAAGAGTCAAAGAGTGGAATCTATACTTAAGGTATCAAGACAGAATATCTAAAGGGCAAGAGCTCTCAGAAAGTAGTGAGAGGATTGGGACAGAAAGATAGGGAGATATTTGAGAGGGTCAAACTGCCATTATATGACAGTTGGGACTTCATAAAATAAATAATGCTTTTACTTCTACTAGAAGCCATTATAGTGTTGTAAGAATATGGGTAATATGTTCAAATTTCTTGTATCTAGAAACTAAGCGAGATGCTGCATGCAGTAAAGCACTTTTTATTAATGTATTTCATTTGTTGAGCGCAAGTGTCACCAAACTGGCATCCTGGTGGGTAGGTACCACTGCTACATGTAACCATCCAGAAAAATATGTAGCAGGTTTATTTGGGATTAGCCATGTCTTTAGACCTTTCCTAAATTGTAACTGAGTTGTAGCTGATCTAAGAGTTGGTGGCAGCTTGTTCCAAAGATGGGCCACTTTGACTTATAAGGCCTGTCTCCCTTGTCTTGCCTTCCTAAACTTATGGATGCAGAACAAATTTGCAGTGCTGGAACGGAGATGCTGTCCCGGGCCATACCCCTTCATTCTTCTTTGTAGGGTTATCAGGCCAGTACCCTTTAGTGCTTTGAACACAATGCACATAGCTTTAAACAGAATCCTCTGCTTTAATGGCAGCCAGTGCAGTTCTTCCAAGGCATCAGATGCTGATGACCTGCGAGGTCTGTTTAAGGCAAGTTTTGCTGCAGCCCCTTGGACTCTATACAGTCTATTCAAAAGATATTCCGGGGTCCCAAGTAGCAGGGTATTACAGCAGCCCAAGCTACTGAGAATGATGCTATGCGCTACAAGCAATTTGGCTTGAGCGGGCAGCAGTTATAGCACTTTTCTAAGACTTCATAATAGTGTGAAGCATGTGCCTGCTACTTTTGTGATGTGGTCCTCTGGAGATAACTTCTTGTCGAAGATGACCCTCCCAGTTATGAACCATGTCAGATTGCAGTAGCTCATTAGCAGAGGGGAGGGGAGATGGGCCAAAAATTGGAAGTGAGAGTCATAGGAATCTTTCTTACCGGACAGCACAGGAACTTTGTTTTGTCCCCGTTGAGTTTTAATGAATTTGTATTCATCTAGCTGACAGCATACCCCTCTGGAGTGCCGTTACTCCCTCCTCTTGACTAAGGGAATTGAAATGAATATTTGGTAGGCCAATGACAAATGAGAGTCCATATTGCAGTCTAGTTGAAACAAGTGACTGAACTAAGTTGTTTTGGTCTTGTTCAGGGATAATTTATATTATATACAAAAGAAATCTAAGCTGGTAAAGCGGGATCTTGGCCATAGCAAAGATTTTTGTTCATAGGATAAGTCTGGGAAAACTAGGGATTTGCATTATGCACAAAAGACAGTTTACAATGTAGAAGAGTGCAGCGTACAGCAAACACTACTGAAGGAGATTTGAAGCTATAAGCATTTTGAAAAGATGCCAAGTGGGCTCTTTTTTTTAATATATTTCCGTATCTCCAGTGTTTAAAAGTGTGATTCTGAAAATCAAAAATACTGCCAATCTCAATTGATTTTTTTCTCAAATATGACAGACTGATGAAGGAAATAATTTTTTATAACCACCTTGAAAATTGCAAATTTTCAAAAAGGTTTTAAAATTAGTGATGTGCAACAAAATTGGAGAAATGAAAGAGTACTATGGTAGATATCCGACTCCTGGGAGCAACTCATACACTTGGAGAATGACTGACAAAAAATCCTGAAAAAATTAGTTTGCGGAGATAAAATAGCAATTTTCATTAAAATTGAACCACACAGGAAAAAATGCGCTATTTTGAGTTGCAAATTGTACTTTTTAATTTAAAATCACTGGTAAAACAAAATTAAAAATTGTGGCAAAAGTGTTTTTACAAAAATGTATATTTATAGGAAAAGAACACGGGGTGCAAAACAGTGCTGAGCCATCCAGAAATGGTTGCGTACAGGGTTATAACTTGTGCCATGTTTGATCAGAGGATTAACTGGCCAAGGCAATACTACAAACACTGTTGAGCATGGTTTTAGGCTGAGCGAAAACAGTGGGTGGATGCTCACAGTGGTTTGGGTGCAGGATCTTGACCCATGACAGGTTGAATGCTGTGTTTCTAAAAAAATAAAATAATCTCTACATTTAAAGGTTAGTTATGGTTCA
The DNA here is from genome assembly GCF_964204655.1 of Triturus cristatus. Taxonomy (NCBI): domain Eukaryota; kingdom Metazoa; phylum Chordata; class Amphibia; order Caudata; family Salamandridae; genus Triturus; species Triturus cristatus. The sequence goes on from NC_140593.1 coordinate 204,029,769, forward strand.
GCTAACTGAAATTAAAAAGCACCATGAAACTTGCCAGTAATGGTTTGCAATGTATGCAACACATTCCACAACTTACGCCACCCATCGTTCTTAATATGCCACTTTACGGATTGCATATGAAAATGGATGACTACCAATACATGGCGAGTGGTTTCGAGTATATGGTATACTTTGCAATCCATAACTATCTGATTTTTTTGGTGTTGAATTCACCGACCCATCACTCATTATTAACTTACGTTTATAGGGGCATATTATCAAAAACTGCGTTAACATTATCGTCGCTTTAGCGGAAGGAAACTGCCGCTAAAGAGGCAATAATGGGCTTGATAATATGCCCTTGAGAATGCACATAGAAGCGCATGTTCACACCAGAACATGGGCTTCTATTGGAATTCTCAAGGGCATATTATCAAGCCCATATTATCAAGCCCATTATCACCACTTTAGCGACAGTTTCCTGCCGCTAAAGCGGCGAATTTTAACGCCGTTCTTGATAATATGCCCCATAATGAGGGGGAGGGGGAGGGTGTGTGTGTATTTGTGTTGACCATCAACAGTAGACCCAGGGATAATAAGGCATAAACAACATATAAAAGTGTAAAAGTTATAAATACAGAACCGCAATTATTTGTTCAGTAGTAGAGGCAGCACCAATATGTCTGAAAATTCATATTCCATTTTCAAATGCTTTAAAAATCTTCATTTTACGATGATTCCCTCATTTGAAATTCGAGAAGGAACCCTGATGACTCTTCTTGGGCAGGTCAAAGTATTACTGACACACACAGTAGAGAAACCTGGCAGCATAAATTCTGTGCACAGTGCTTTGGGGGAAACTTTCATGTTGTAAAATACCTCATAAAAATAATATCTCTGCATTTGGTGTTGAAAAAATTGCAAATTGCAGTGCCACAAAAATGCAGCAAAATTCCCATACTTGTGTCGCTAAATTATCATATTTGTGCCGCTAAATGTGCTAATCCATGCTGCAATATCCAGGGGGTCTGTATAGAGAAGATTTGATTTGGCTGTTAGTTTCCTTTATCTCAAACCAAATAATGTTAGCAGCTCTGAATAAGGAGAATGTTTGAACTCGTAAAAATAACAATAACCTTGCAGCAAAAGATCAAAAGGGATTAACCATGAGTATTTTCCATTATCTATATTAAGCTATCTCGATAAATGTAATTTTTAGCTAAATGTAGCTTATTATTTTATTCTAGGGGAATATAGAAAAACGAGTGCTACAAGTATTAGCAGATAATGCTATTAAAATAAAGAGCCGATTAAACGAAGAGGCCTAACTCATGTAAAGAAGATGGCAACCAAATGTATTTGCAAAACGATAATTAAATATGCAAGCTAGCTCATAACATACTCAGATGTCAATACATGCATGCAATGAAATCCATAAGGTAGATGCAAGCCTTTTTGTGAAAGTCAACCTTCACAAATCTTCTAAACTTCTATCAAGAGATGTACTTCCGCCTACACCTATTAGTGAAGTTAGTTTTTGTATCAAACTCCCCGCAAGCTTTGTTCTACCAGTATGCAGTTTAATGGCATATTTCCCGAGGTGAGGCTCTTGTCTTGACAAAATTCAGGTTTTGTTCCATTGAAATGTTTTTAATTGGATGAAGAATACATATATTTCGAAAATGAATTTATATTGGTTCACCTTTCAGGAAACCGACTACTCAGAGCATCATGGCACTCAGAATAACTCAGAATAATTATTCCCTAGTATGTATCTTAAATACAATTATTAAAAAGGCATTGCCAGATGTACCACTTGAGTGACATCCAGCTTGTGCGTTAATATAGGGGAAGTATTTTAATATATGCAATTGTCTAACCTAACCCACTGGCAAGCTGAATTCCAGGGTTACCTCCATTTATCATTGAAACTATAGAATTGTATATGACATTAGCAAACCATAAGGAACTTAGTGTCCCACTTTTCCAACAATAATTGATGTCATATGGGTTTATCAGGGTTGTCGTGCATGTCACATAAGATACAATTATTAAGCAATTGGAGCAATAATGTTTGGGTTGAGCTTGATTTTTCATGAACATATGGTTAACGTTTGTAACATTTGCATTTTAACATGTAAACTAGTGTTATTGCTTTAGTTCATTGCATTTAGTGCAGTCAACATTTAATCCTATGGTTACTAGCCAAAGCTTACAGTTTCTGCATGTGGGTTTTCATAAGAAAATCGCGCCTTTTGCACCCCCTTAAAGTTGTTTTTATAAAAAACTAAGACATTCATCAAACTCTGGAGTCACCAGAACACACTGAGCCCGACTCACAAAGGTAAAGTGAGACGAAACTCAAACTTTACGACTTTCAGAATTCATAAATGGCATTTACGAATAGTAAATGTCCTTTGTGAATACCAAAAGTCGTAAATGTAGTCTTTCGTCTCACTTTACCTTTGTGAATCGGGCCAAGCATAGTCACGTTCAGGAACAAGGTGCAGTCTTGAGGAAATACTGCCAGGCTACGTGAAAGCATGCAAACTACGAGTAGACCAAGAATACGGGTCTACGTGAAACTTTGCTTGTGTGATTCCTATTATATTATGAATATCACCAATCATATTGTAGATACTTGTTGAGGTTTTGCGGACAGGACACTCCATCGCAAACGTTTGAGAACAGGAATGCCCGATTTGTCACTATGAATAAAGAGGCACAAAGTGGAGAGTCAGAACCTTCACTCAAGAAAAACTGTATGGACCACATGCTAAAGAAAGCTTGGAACTGGATGCAAAATGATGCAGAGGGAATGAGTTCTGAAATATAAGGTAATAAAAAATTTGCTCCTGATGGCTTCTATTGTTGAACCAATATATGTGTATTTATACACTAGTGGAGTGAGCATAAAAGGAGAAGGAGGAGCAGCAAAGGCAGTAGAAGAAAAATTGTGGAACAAGCAGCAATCAAAAATCGATAAAGGGGAGTGGACCTGGGGTAATAGTATATATATTACCTACTCAGTAGATAGTTATAGTTAGGATGTAGTTTCCATAGGAAGAGTGATTTTTCATTTGCCCATGTCTTTGCATCGTTAGAAGCATCCTCGCAAAAGTTTCAAAACTAATACGATAGTCACTTCAGCTGCTGTCTAGAAAATTTCATCATGGTCTGTCAAGCAACCGCCAAGAAAACAGAGGGAGGGTGGTCCCAAAATGCTTTTCTCCATGTTAATTTCTAGAGGAAACTTTAGACACAGCTACAGCCCGAACTGCTGAACGAAATTACACCAAAGTTGGCAGAAAGGTAGCTCTTGTTCCAGAAAGCACTCTTTTTATTAAATGTAATCTGTTCAGTAGATGCTGAAAAACTTTAAGATTTTTAAGATATACAACTGAGGCCGTGGTGAATCCGTGACCCCTCCCGATCTCATGATCTGATTGCTGCAAATACTTCAAAACTACAATCCAGGAAGTGTTTTAAAAAAGAAAGTTACAAAATATAAAGCACACGCTTCACCTCCTCGGGCTATTCAAAACCCCAGTGACCACCACCTCCGCAGGGCAGTCACATCATTATTAGTGGAGCCTCCCAGCTCTCCCGCTGCCCCAGGGACCACCACCTACCCTACCACATGGCCCCCACAGCCTCGTGAACCACCACCTCCTGGGGCTTAATGTACAAAGGAGAGGGGCCATGTAGCCCTCTCTTGGAGCCTTACATGTTGGTAAATGTAGTTCTGTTTGGAATACTCAAACAGATGCCACAGTCTCTGTCAGGGTGAAACACAATCAAACCCCACATTTATCTGGGCTTAACCCACTAGTAGCTTGGATCAAAAGCAGTCAGGATTAACTGAGAGGCAATGTGTAAATGTTTGTGCACTTCAAACAGTAATAAAGAGAAAACTCAACACAAGAAAAATTCCACACCAAATATGAGAAATAGAGTATAATGTATTAAATTATTTAAGACCAAAATTACTAAAATTAAATCAGTAGGACTGGAGATATTCAATTTTAAAGATTGTTGTGAAAATGGTGCCAAAAAGCACAGGGGGCGGAGTTAGGCCTGCTGAATAAATTACCTTAAATCATGGTAGCAGTGATCCCGTGTCTAGGATGTGTCGCGTAGCAGGGGCGATGTGAAATCCTACTATGGAGATACATCACACATTGGCAGTTCCAGAAAGCTGCGATGCTGTGATGTGAGGTCCTGAATTGAGCTCGAGGATGCCAATTGTGATGTGAAGTCCTGCGAGGAAAATGCAGTACGCACCGGCTTGTTCTGAAGAAGTTACGTGGCGCCATCGTGAAGGATGCTATCAACCAGGGGTTTGCAATGCGAAGGCCGGCTTCGCAGATGCATCACGCAGTGGTAATTCCGATGGGCTGCAGGCTGCGATGCAATGTCCTACACTGGAGATTCGTCATGCAGTGCTTCAAATGCGGAGTTGCGTGAGGTGATGCTTTGTGGCACATGGGTTCTGCTGGGCACACAGCTGAGCTGCCAGGGTACATTCAGGCCCACATCCACGGGCCCTTAACATGGGTGGCACCACTTGGGAGGGTAGGACACACAACAGGCAGAGTCCCTGTGCAGGGTTCAAGGTGGTTGGAGCCTTTTGTCCCTAAGGCTTTGATCAGGAGGCCTGCCAACTATCCCTTTATATCCCTCTGGTGTCCCTGCAGGGCAATAGTACAGCAGTCCTTTTTGCAGAGCAGCACAGCAGTCCTTCTGAGTCTTCCACAGGTCCAGAGGTGTACTGAAGAGGTGGATCTGAGGGTCAAATATTTATATATGGTTCCCATTTCAAGTAGAAGAATGGCCTGGAGGGTTCCACCCCTGGAGGTGTTTGTAATTACCTGCTTCCCTGCGCTGGTCCCACATTGTGTGGGTGAACATAGGCTATTGTGAGACACTTTTTGAGGGTACTCAGGCAGAGCCTTTGTGACATGCAAGTGTGGTCTGTGACAGCTCCTCCACTTCATCAAATCAGAGATGGCCTATCCTGCCAACACCTGTGGCCCTTTGTTTCACTGTCTGGGAGCAATACAAACAGCAGGCAGCAACGTTAGGACAAGAAAATGCCAACATTTCTAAACGTGGCATTTTCAGAATTGTGACTTAAAATTCAAACTTGACATTCCTTCCTACTCCTAATGGAAAGTGATCACTTATTAAGTGTAATAAGTTAACCCAATGTTACGCTATGGGAGCGGAAGGCCTCAAAGTATTCAAAAACACATTTAGGAGGTTTTTTTACAACCAGGACATGTAAAACGTAAAAGTACATGTTCAACTTTTCATTCATACTGCATCCTGCTCTCTGTGCTGTTTAGGGCCTACACTAGGATGCATTGCATGTAATAAAAATCTGAGATTTGGGCCTGGTAAGAGGTTTACCTTGCCAGGTGGAAATGGCTGTTTAAAACTGCACACCCAGGATGCAAAGGCAGGCCTGAGATATGTATAAAGGGCTTCCTAAGTGGGTGGCATAATCAGTGCAACTAGTAGAATTTAATTTACATGCCCTGAGTACAAGTAGCCCACTTTACTAGGGGCGTACAAATACATTACATGATTTAGTTGGGTGTAAGACAATGTTACTATGTTTAAAGGAGAGAGCACAAGCACTTTAGCACTAGCTTGTAGCGGTAAAGTGTACAGCAAAAACAGGAGGCTGGAAGGGAAAAAGTTGGGGGAAATCTACGTCAAGGACACCAAGTCCAACAAGTGTCAAAATGGCCAGTCAGATATTGCTTTCAGTAATTCGTGTTTGGTAGTAGAATATGAAGTGGTTTTAAAGTTATAAGGCACTAAAACGTAGTGATGAATTGGGTCGCGATGAAAAAATAGTATATGATTGGCTAATAACTGCCCTTACAAAAGAAAATAGCAGTCATATTTATTGGATCAAGCATTGGCTGTGTTCTGGGTTTTAAGTGTAAATATAGTGCACAACTGTTTTAAAGATGGATAGGAATGGTTGAGTTTGTTTTTATAAGTGCCTAAAGGTAGCTAAAAGTAGTTTTGTTACTATGTACTAATATGTATTAAAAAGAAGTTTGCAGAGTACCAAGGTACTACCTAGAAACTACCACGGTACCTAACGCATTTTTAAAAACAATTTAGCATAGAAAAATGTGAAAAAACACTGTTCTATGGTATATTTCCCCTTAAAACCAAGAACACGGATTTAAGGATCATCTAAACAATACGGTTGCCTTTTAATTTTTGATTGCAAAATATTGTTCACATCACACTTAGTCTGCATTCTTGGTTCTATGACACTCCGCTTTACTGTAGGACATGCCTCCTCACTCTATGCCACACCCCTCTACTCTACGACACGCTCCTTTCTAATTCACTGTACCATGCCACTCTTTGAAATGTCACTCCACCCTACGACATGCTACTCCACTCTACGATAATCCACTCTACTCTATAACACTCCATGTCACTCAAACCTATGCCATGCCACTCCACTGTACAACATTTCACTCCACTCCACAATACGTCACACCACTCCACTGCATGAAATTTCACTCTACTCTACATCACTCCACAAGTTTCCACTTCACTCTCTGCCACTCCAGTCTACACCCCTCCACTCTAAGATTCTTTACAACACACCACTCTATGACACACCACTGTACGTTACTGTACCACATGCCACTACCCTGTCCTCTACTCTATCCCTGTGCTCCATGCTACTCTACTATATGACCCTGTACAACATGCCACTCTACTCTATGAAACACCACTCCTCTGTACGACATGCAATTCCACGTAACTCCATACCACTCAACTCGACGACATGCCACTCCACTCTACGACATGTCACTCCATTCTACCACAGTCCACTCCGCTCTACTACACTCCACTCATCTCTACGACATGCCACTCCACTCTAAACCACTCCATTCTGCATCCCGCTGTGACACTCCATGACACTCAATCAATCAAAAGAAACTTTAATTAAGTTGTCAGACCATAAAAGTGCAATGTGCATTGTAAACATTGTATACAATATTACAAGTAAAATATAAGATCATGAATGAAATGTGATTATTATGAATATTGGAGTAGAGTATTAAAAGGCATTGCTATGAAACAGATACTAGCAGTGGCAGCAAAAATGTCTACAAGGCCATGAGTAGGCAATAGTTTTCTTGTATGCAACAATTAAACATCAATAAAAACTGGGCTTTTGCTATTTCCTCCTAATACCCCACATGTGGCCCAGCAATTTTGCAAGTGAGTAGGCAAACAAGGGTCTAGTGTCAGATCTAAGAATATGAAAGACTTTGCCATGCTCACGAGTTCCCAACTGCTTGCATAAGGCCATGAGTCACCTGGCTCTTGGAGGAGAATATGCTGGGCAGGTGGAAAAGACATGTGCAAGTGATTCTTTTGGTGCGAGGAAGCAAGGACAAGACTGGGAATGAATTTGGTTACAGTGCCAAGAGCTAGTAAAAGAGTGTAGGGGAAGTGTACCAAACCTGAACTGCGTGTAGAGTTTCCTCTCACTAGGTGACTAGATATGTATTATTTATTTATTTATTTGATAAGTTTTATAAAGTGCGAACATGACCCTTACAGGCATCAGAGTGCTGTACAAAGTGACGATAACACGAATAAGCCAAAATAATGGCACAAATGATGTAGTTAATAAACACACTCTCAAAACAAACGGGAGAAACAATCAAGGTCAGGGGCAGAGGAAGTGAGCCAGTTTGGAGGGCCCAGAACAGTTTCAGAAGGTAAATTGAACGAGATACCAAGTGAACAGACAAAGCATAATACATTGAACCAACCGTATGAAAGAAGTATCACATACGTAGAAAGAGGGGGCTTGGCAAGGAGTACTGGTTAATGCTGTCAATGTTCACTCAATATTAGACCTTTGATATGTTTCTTGAAAGATGCAGTGGATGGGTTGGATCTGAACTCGGGAGGAAGAGCATTCCAAATTCTTGGAGCAAGACCCGTGAAAACACGATTCTAAGTTCTTTTTCATTTGAATTTGGGAGGTTTCAGAAGTAGGGTGGATGTACTTCTTACAGTACTTCTAACTGGGTACTATCCCGGCACTCTTATGTAACAAATTAGCGTGTCACACAGTATAGTGAAGGTGAGAACTTAAACACAACAGTATTAGTATTCACAGTTTTAGCTTTCCCCCGATGTTCACAAATAAACAGTACTGTACCAGCAAGGTTCAGTCATAACACATGATTGGTTTAATTTGCATATGAATCTGGATTCTAATATTCACAACATAAGTAAGTAATACATGAACACGTAATTCAAACTTCCAAAATCCTAAATACAACAATATCTGAATAATTTCTGTATGATGCACCAGTTTCTCGTGCAGCATAGACAAGTAAAGACGTGTTCAAAGTATGGTAGAATGATGATCCAAAAACAGCCAATTCAAACTTCCAAATTCTAAATACAACAATATCTGAATAATTTCTGTATGATGCACCAGTTTCTCGTGCAGCATAGACAAGTAAAGACGTGTTCAAAGTATGGTAGAATGATGATCCAAAAACAGCCGACACGTGTTTCGTTACCGATGTAACTTTTTCAAGGCTGTTGGAGTAAGGTTATGGAACATATAAGCCAGATTCCAGTGTACAATTGCAGTAATAAGCATAATTCGGTCCTATAGTAAAACTCATGTGTGTTAGTTTCAGTCACATGTAAAAAGTGTGCTCCCACAAATAATTTACGTTTCACCGAGGGTAGTGCAAGTTCCATTTAATGGCACAGTACTATTCACCATAGACCCAATAGCTAGGTCAACCAGAAGGCAGGAAAAATAGATCCCAAGTGTCAAGTCACAGACCGAACCATGTCGAGTGAGCAGATAAAACAATAGTCAAGAGCATGAAGTAGATAGAAAAGATCCAAGAGACCCCTAGTTAGTCATGGTAACGCTCTCGAATAATCAATCAAGAAATGCAAGGTCTTGGAGTTTTACCTTCTGTTGTATCAATAATTAGCGCAACGAATATATTTTGACCTTGCAGTCCCAAGGAAAATTCCAATGCTAGGTCAGGATATGTCCCGAACACCTGTAGGCGAATGCTTTCCAGTCTGTCCGTGTTCTGGAATAGATACATATGTAACAGCCATTTAGGAACGACAAAATAATGATATATCTGTAATCGACATGTTTTGTTATCTTGGGACTAGCCCATCCACAACTTCGTTCCTGACACCCCATTACCTTATGTGCGAGAATCCTATGTGGTGGACTGAGAGAATATTTTCGTAGTCACAAAAGTTCAAGGTCTGGGACTTCGTGCCCTGACGTGAGTAATTGGCTGGATTCCAAGGTAATCCAGGCAAACGCCTAACTGAAAGAGGAGTAAGAAAGAAACACGATTCTTATCTCCAGTCGACCCATGCCTCTCCCGCAAGATTTGTATATAACTTATTACAAGGACTAACCAAAATTAGACACTACGACAGGGTCAGTAGTAGCGTGAACGGTAAGAGCTTACTGTGGTCCGCTCATTATTAAAGGCCCTCTCCTGCGCAATTGTAAGCGTCATCAAAGCGAACCCAAGAGTCTCACACGGACCTGAGAATAAGGGCAAAGGCGGAATCAGTAAGTGACTGTTTATTAATGTATATAAACATATATCATTTCATAGCAAAAGACAATATCCAAAATTACGTGCTGAGGCAAAGTCAATTATAACGTATAAAATAGAGATTTACTGTACTACACTCATTATCAGAACCCCTCCTGCGCAATCGTGTGTGTTATATCTGTTCTTACCCCCATGGAAACTCTGTTCCGAAAATAGTCGAATGGGTGCCCAGGCTATCGAAGTCGCGCTATTCAAGCAGTGTTCAGTAACAGTAATGGACGATATTGGGAGGGAAACAGACACTTATGACCTCCCATAAAGTGAACGAAAACCTAAAAGGCAAAAGACCCAATGTCACCGAGTACTGTAAGTAAAAAAACACAGTTAGACAGCAATTTACGTTATGACGAGTAACAAAAGTGTGTGAAAAACAATGAGAGAGAAAGGGTTTTCTTGGGGGGTACTCCTATTCCCCTTAGATAAATATCTTGCAAACAAAAGAAGGAGTATGCCCTCTGAGGTCAAATGATACCTCCAAGTTTAAGAGAGGTGTACTGAAAGGGACAATCCTTTTGTTGAAGACCCCTCACTCACCAACCTAGTTGGTGACATGCTTCATCATCGGGGTCCCACCCAGAGGCCGAGTGCCATCTGGGTGTGCTGCGACACCTGATTACAGTGGAGCTGGTGTTATTTGTGTGTGCAAGTGATTGTAGTGTATTAAAATTTGGTCAAGTATTTAACTCTGTAAAAAAAGGTTTTTAATCATAGAGCACTTGATCAATGTTAAAAAAGTCAATGGGGATACCCTATAGGGTTAAATTGGCCCGTGGTATCTATTAATAAAGTGTGAAGTGGGTGAGAAAAAATATATATATATGTGTAGTTGGTCATATATATGAAAAGGTCAGGTCTACATGTTTCAACCCTGGTGGAGAAAGTCTCCGGGTTTTCTTCAGGACCGTAAGTGATGGTGCTAACCAGGGTGGTGTACACGCACTAAGGTGTACCCTGCCCTTGGTTAGTGGTAAAAAAATCCTACTGAGAATCCAGTTGGAATAAAACCTGTGGAGGAAAACAGAAATGAAATATACTTTTTATTTGTATTCTGTAAAGCATTGCTGATTTCAGGTACCTCTCAGTCACTAGAAAGTGATACTATGCCGTGGTTGTGAAGTTTTATCGGCTAATCCAGTCATCCATTTTGTGGTGAAAATAGTGTATATGTGCTCCATTTGTGGAATATGATTTGCATCCATCAAAAGTGCGCTTACACCTTGCTCCAATCATACACTGTTGTGACCAACAGGTGAGAGAGTGCATTCGCTCGGTAACTTACCGGGGTGCACGTGAATGGCGTTGTGACAATCAGGTGACTAACATCTAACATTCGTGTAGTCACTCCGTGTGTCCACAAATAGTCGTACAGGTGAATGTGTGCACTTATACGATACTTTGTGTGGCGTACGTAACTAGCGGCGAGTGATCAAGTGAAAATCACAAATGTCATTCGTCACCAGTGAAAACGCACCGTGCCAGTATTCAATTTATACCGACGACTGGTTAAAACAAGGTTACAACTGACTAGCATACTCAACACGACAACACTCCTGAAACAACCGTGCATGGGGCGAGAAAAATGAAATGAAATTCCAAGGTTGGGCTTACTGGTAATGCGGGAAAAAGATGCCTCGAAAGTGTCGAGAGCACGGACAGAAAATTCACCTTCAATCTGCCGGGGAAAAGGTGTAGAACATAAGTAGACCGAAAGATCGATCCTGAGCGATGCGTGGTGCCCACCCACGAGAAGTCCATATTTACTTACTTGGTGAAAAGGAAGATCAGCTATTATGCCTACAACCGTGTCCCGCCACCGCGTCCCGAGAAATGCCCGGGATGCGGAGAGGAACCGGTGGGGCGTGTCAAGTACTTCCTGGTTGTCCGCGATAGGCTGGGAGTCAGCCAATAGCAACATTGGTTCCCCTATACGGGCCAGTCGATGGAGGCGTAAGTGACAGCCTAGGACCGGTTAAAAGTCGAAGAGCGGCATAGGCTCAATCTGAGGGGTGTGTGTTTGTTTATTAGACTCCATGAAACTACACGCATAAGGCGGTAGGGCGTGTCGAGTCCGTGATAGGCTAAGATTGAACAAAAGCCCAATGGATAGGGGCGAATGTGGCAGCCTAAGGTCGGTTGAGAGTGGCAGAGAGAAATAGGCTCAAAAGAGGGGGGTGTGTGATCCGCTCTATGAAAGCACACGCATAAGGCGGTAAGCTAACATCTAATGTTATATTAATGGAAAGCTTAGCGTCAGTATTAAGCTAAGGAAGGAATTGAAAATAATCTTCTCAAAGGGGACATATAAGTTGGTACAAGGTAAGGTAATAGTAGGTGTCAATACCAGGCATACCTATCCTGATTTTTAACCCACACAAGACAACAGATATATCTATCATACTAAAATCAAACAATCCAGTATTTTTGATCCAGTATGTTTCTTTGGGGGACAGAACTGGTTTTTTGGATGGAAAAGTGTTAATTCTGTGCCAAAGGAAAGGTCATCTATTTGGAAAGAACTGAGTTCCATGGGATATTATCGTTCAGCCCTTTCTTGTGAGTGGAAAGTCTGTACACCCAACGTTGCTCTTTTTCAAAAAGTCTTTCTTGTGATTTTTCTCCTGCTGTAATCTGTTCAATGACAGTCCATTTCAGATCGTTAGTTGTATGACCAGTTAGTAGGAAATGTTCTGTTAGTTTGGTCATTGTTTTTTTGCATCTGATTGTGCTGCGATGCTCGCAGATTCTTTGTTTGATTTTTCTGGTTGTCATACCCACGTATTGTAGTTTACAAGGGCACATGATTAGGTATACTACATTTGTACTATTGCAATTTGTGTGAGCTCTCAAGGTCCATATTTTTCCTGGTTCCAGGTTTAGGGTTTTGGTGTTCTCTGTGAGATGACATACACTGCAATTGCCACATTTGTAATGACCGATGATACCAGGTAGACCCCATGCATTCAGAACAGTTGGTTGCTTTTGCAGATCTGTCGTTCTTGGGCGTGTATTCACCAGAGTGTCTTTTAGGCTCCTTGCTTTCTTGTAGGAAAACAAAGGTTTTTCCCAATTGAAGATCCCTGTATTGAGGATTTTCCAATGTTTATTGACCGATTTGGTTACTTGGTTTGAAGCACTATTATATGTGGTTACACAAGTTAGAGGTGTGGTGCCTTCTTTCGGAGGTCTAATTTCCAAAAGTGCCGCTCTAGGTTGATTGCGCGCTCTTTTTTCGCATTTGTTGAGGATCTTCTCCGGATAGCCTTTTGATTCAAGTTTCTTAGTTAAGTCAAGGGCTTGTTTTTTAAAGTCATTGATTTTACTGCAATTTCGTCGCAGTCTTAAATACTGGCCATACGGGAGATTCTCTCTCAAAGGCCTAGGGTGAAAGCTTTCAAATCTCAATAGATTATTTTTTGCTGTAGGTTTATAGTGGGTTATTGTCTCCAGGCGGTCCTTTTCTTTCATGATCTCAACATCTAGAAAGACCATGGTGTTTCTATCTGTGGTGTGGGTGAATCTTAGGTTCTGGTCACAGGTGTTGATCCACTGACAGAACTCCACTAGGATGTTTTCTGGTCCTTGCCAAATTGCAAGGACATCGTCAATGTAACGTTTCCAAAAAGAGATGTATTTGAGGAAAGGATTCTGCTCGGTGAATATGAATTTCTTCTCGAAATTGAACACGTAGAGGCCCGCTACGCTCGGCGCAAATGTACGCAAATGTACTTCCCATAGAAGTACCCCCTATCTGCAAATAGAGGGTACCCTCAAATTCAAAGAAGTTTTTCTTTAGTGCTAGACTAGCACACTCCAAAATAAAGTTCTTAGGTGTTCGGTATGTCCAATTTGTAGTGTCAAGGGTATTCCAATGTTGCTATTGGCTGACTCCCAGCCTATCGCGGACAACCAGGAAGTACTTGACACGCCCCACCGGTTCCTCTCCGCATCCCGGGCATTTCTCGGGACGCGGTGGCGGGACACGGTTGTAGGCATAATAGCTGATCTTCCTTTTCACCAAGTAAGTAAATATGGACTTCTCGTGGGTGGGCACCACGCATCGCTCAGGATCGATCTTTCGGTCTACTTATGTTCTACACCTTTTCCCCGGCAGATTGAAGGTGAATTTTCTGTCCGTGCTCTCGACACTTTCGAGGCATCTTTTTCCCGCATTACCAGTAAGCCCAACCTTGGAATTTCATTTCATTTTTCTCGCCCCATGCACGGTTGTTTCAGGAGTGTTGTCGTGTTGAGTATGCTAGTCAGTTGTAACCTTGTTTTAACCAGTCGTCGGTATAAATTGAATACTGGCACGGTGCGTTTTCACTGGTGACGAATGACATTTGTGATTTTCACTTGATCACTCGCCGCTAGTTACGTACGCCACACAAAGTATCGTATAAGTGCACACATTCACCTGTACGACTATTTGTGGACACACGGAGTGACTACACGAATGTTAGATGTTAGTCACCTGATTGTCACAACGCCATTCACGTGCACCCCGGTAAGTTACCGAGCGAATGCACTCTCTCACCTGTTGGTCACAACAGTGTATGATTGGAGCAAGGTGTAAGCGCACTTTTGATGGATGCAAATCATATTCCACAAATGGAGCACATATACACTATTTTCACCACAAAATGGATGACTGGATTAGCCGATAAAACTTCACAACCACGGCATAGTATCACTTTCTAGTGACTGAGAGGTACCTGAAATCAGCAATGCTTTACAGAATACAAATAAAAAGTATATTTCATTTCTGTTTTCCTCCACAGGTTTTATTCCAACTGGATTCTCAGTAGGATTTTTTTACCACTAACCAAGGGCAGGGTACACCTTAGTGCGTGTACACCACCCTGGTTAGCACCATCACTTACGGTCCTGAAGAAAACCCGGAGACTTTCTCCACCAGGGTTGAAACATGTAGACCTGACCTTTTCATATATATGACCAACTACACATATATATATATTTTTTCTCACCCACTTCACACTTTATTAATAGATACCACGGGCCAATTTAACCCTATAGGGTATCCCCATTGACTTTTTTAACATTGATCAAGTGCTCTATGATTAAAAACCTTTTTTTACAGAGTTAAATACTTGACCAAATTTTAATACACTACAATCACTTGCACACACAAATAACACCAGCTCCACTGTAATCAGGTGTCGCAGCACACCCAGATGGCACTCGGCCTCTGGGTGGGACCCCGATGATGAAGCATGTCACCAACTAGGTTGGTGAGTGAGGGGTCTTCAACAAAAGGATTGTCCCTTTCAGTACACCTCTCTTAAACTTGGAGGTATCATTTGACCTCAGAGGGCATACTCCTTCTTTTGTTTGCAAGAGTAACAAAAGTGCCCAAGCGCACACGTAGAGCTAGCCATAAAAGCTATGCAAAAAACACAGGAACAAGGGAACAACAATAATCTTACTTAATAAGTTCTCACGATGACCATGTTGCAGAGAGTGTCTCCCGAAAAGCACTATAGTAGGTGCCTGCATAGAGAACGGTAGTAACATGTTAAGTACAGTCTAAAAAAGTATTTTCGAACTAAAGCAAAGTCAAAGGCTAAACTAATTTCCGTATCCACAATCAGCGCGGACTATCACGTGTTTACTTACTAGAAAGCGCTCAGCAGTGGTTGAGCAAATCGTGTAGCCGGCGTCCGTGAGGGCGGTCTCTGACGGTACCGTCACCTCTATTAGTATCCCAAACTAGAAAGAGTAGAAAGAATCCATGTCTTAATTGGACTTCCTGTTCCTGGATTCAAAGAAACAGGACTACGTTTCCTGCAAATACATCCACCATCTTGGAGTGGACGAACCAACGAAAGAGGTGAAGTTCGTATGTTAACTACCTATGAACATCCCTGACAGTCAATGCGGTGAGCGAATGCTAGATATCAATGGGAATTCCACTCATATGCGATCAGACTCGGGAGAGTAAGTGATGAATAAATAGACTCTACTGTCATTCTGCCAAACAAGTCATACTTCGGTTCTACAATAGTTCATACCGGCGGAGTTAGTTTTGTCTCAGCCCTAGTGAAGAACCCGTCTATTCCTTACATAGTAAACTACAACAAACATCAATAAGAAAAGACATGTAGTGCCATAAGGGCTGTGTCAAATAGAGGAAGAAAATTAAAGAAAGTCCAGAAGGAAGTTAGACATAGACACAGGAAGAATTGTAAAGGTTAGTAGACACTCCATATTCCAGTAATATTTCCAATTAACATCCTACCCATCCTGACATGCTCCTGTATGCGGTGCAAATAGTATAAGGGCATCTAATCCTTCAGAAAGACTTGTAGCTCCCTATCAAAGTTGATGCCCAGTTCTACGGCCCGTAGCCGGATGATCCATTGTGCCTCTAACTTTCTGAGGTTCAGTGTGCGATCACCCCCTCTGGGGTGATTAAAGGCTTGTGTAATTCCATGAAATTTAATGTTGAGAAGTGAGTCATCTGAGTGCATATTGTTAAAATGTACTGCCAGAGGATAGCTCTGGTCATTTTTTCGAATAGCCCTCATATGTTCCTGAATCCTCTCTTTAAGCGTGCGGATGGTGCTGCCAATATAGATTAGGTTACAGGTGCAAACTATGCAGTAGACTATGTATTTTGAATCACAATTAATGAAATCTCTGATATAGTGAGTAGTACCGGTGTTATACCTAAATTCCTTGATACCATTCAGAGCCAAGGGGCACATGTTACAGTGTTTACATCTATAAAACCCTTTTGGTTTGGTTGGTAACCAGGAGAGCGTTTTGGGTATTGGTGGGAGGTAGCTTCTGCATAGTATGTCCCTCAAAGTTTTGTTCCTTCTGTGCACAATCTTTGGTTTGTCAGTTAGGTATTTCTTCACTGATTTATCCAGCAGTAGCAAATGCCAATGCTTCAACATTATTTTGTAGATTGCCTTACTCTCCACATGAAAGTCAGTAATAAGGCCTATTTCTTTGGTATTAGTGCTTTTCTTACTCGCCACGCTCTTGCTCTTTTTTAAGAGTGAGTCCCTAGGTGTGGAAAGCACTCGTTTCTTAGCAGTTTTTAGGACCTTTGGTGCATATCCCCTACATATGAAACGTTCATGTAAGAGATGTAATTCCTGCTTAAAGACCTCATCCTCACTGCAGTTTCTACAGAGACGGAACATTTCCCCTAGAGGGATGGCATTGATTTGTGCCATGGGGTGTGCACTATCAGCATGCAAAACCGAGTTGCATGCCGTTTTCTTTCTGTATAGTTTGGACATAATTTTATTGTCTTTTACATAGAGAGTGATATCTAAGAAAGCAGCATGTGTGGTACTGAAGTTGGAGGTGAACTTTAAGTTAAAGGTATTGTCATTCAGAAATTCCGTTAACAAGATGAATTGTGCTTGACTTCCTGTCCAAATGATGAAAATATCATCAATGTATTGTCCCCAATACATGAAGTGTGTAGTAAGTTCTGGTGGACCATTCATCCAAAGATGTTGCTTTTCGAACATACCCATGTAAATATTCGCTATGGAAGGTGAGAATTTGCACCCCATGGCTACTCCTATTGCTTGTTGGTACCATTCCCCTCTATACATGAATACATTATTTTCTAAGACCAATTTGGTCATGTCTAATAGCATCATCGTGTGTCCATAAAGTGTGGCATCCCTCTGAAATAAAGTGTCTTTCAAGGCTCGTAAGCCTGCTTCCCATGGGATGCTGGTGTACAAGGCACACACATCTAATGTGCCAAACGACATATCAGGTAGCCACTCAATGTCCTCCAATTTATTCAGCAGATCACCCGTGTCCCTCAGATAGGATGGAAGGTTCACTACAAAAGGTTGTAAAAAGTGATCAACGTATTCCGAAATATGTTCTGTAGGGGAGCCCAGACCAGAGACTATTGGTCTGCCCGGGGAAACACTGCTGGTTTATGTACCTTCGGGAGTACGTAAAAGCATGGGGCTTTCGGTGTAGGGTTATACAGGTATCTAGCTTCTCCATCACTTATTAAACCCTGTCCTTGCCATGTCGTGAGTCTAGATTCAATCAAGGAGTTTATGTTTTTTAAAGGATTGGCTGATAACCTAGTATATGCTAAGTGATCTGATAATTGTCTGTTAATTTCCTTATCATAGTCACTCTGTTGCATTAGGACGATATTGCCACCCTTGTCTGCTTCTTTCACTATTATCTGTGTGTTTGTCGAGAGTTTTTTCAGGGACTGGTATTTGGATTTCGTAAGGTTGTATCTATAATGTTTGTGTGCCTGCCTTAATTTGTCCTCAAAAGCATGCAGATCTTCTGTCACAGCTATGTGAAAGGCATCGATCATATTGTCTGCTGGTAGTCGTGGCACAAACTGTGAAGCAATCCTAAGCCCACTATCCCAATTAGTATTCATTTCTATGCCCAGATCTCCCAGAACATTTGACATAGAAATGGAATCGTCATTCAAAGAAGACAGTAAATGTACATTTGCAATGTCACCAATAGTTTTATTGCACGGTATGGTCACCGGGTCAGAGCAAGGCAAAGGAGTCTGGTTCTCCTCAAAATGTTTTTTAAGTTTTACCTTTCTCACAAATTTATACAGATCTACATGAATATTGACAAAGTCCGGTTTACTGGTGGGACAAAAACTCAGCCCTTTCCTAAGAGCCGTTTCCTCACATTTAGTTAATGTACACTTAGACAGATTGACAATTTGCACATGGTCAGGAGATTCTGCCTCCGCAGTCTCCGTGTTTAGCATGTTGGGAATCGTCTGCATCACTTCTTTACATTGCGGGCCGAGGATCTGGTGTTTGTTGCCCCCTCTCTCCCCGCGTTTGCACCTCCCACCCCTTCTAGTTTTTTTGAGGTGTCTCGATTGTATGTGTTCCGTGTCCCCTTTCGGTAACGGTTCAGCTCTTCTAAAAAAGATGAGCTTGTGGTGGGGTCCGGATGGTTAACCTCAGTAACGGGTTCTGATTCTGTGGTGTGACTAGTTTCACTGCAGATACTAGAAATATCCGATCCACTGGTGGAAGGTACATTAGGTGCACTGGTAGTTGCCGTGTTTCTAACAACTTTTGCAGATCTGTCCTCATCAAATTTTTTGCGAATGTGAACACTCTGCCATTTTTATAATCCGTATTGTCTCGTTTGAATTTTCTCAACTTTTTATCTTTAATATATCTTTGGTGACCATTGAGAATATCTTTCAAAATCTGATAGTTTTTTTCAGTGGGCTCTGGTAAATTGAGGTTTTTAATCTCAATCTCCAGTGTGGCAATCTCATTTAACAGTTTGTTACGTTTACGATCTGCATGACGTATGAGAACATCCATCATTTTGTAGGAGGATGAGGTAATAAGTTCTTCCCATTCCTTCAGTAGGTCCGGGTCCAAGTCCTCGAAAGAAGGAAAAATTATAACTCGGAGACCTCTGGGAATTTGCCTTATGTCAATATATCGTTTCAGGGTAGTGGCATCCCACCACCTTGATAGCTCCTGTTTTTTTAGTCTCTCTAACTTGATAAATTTGGATCTAAGACCCTCCTGCTCAGTGGTTGCCCTTTCTTTGGGATCAATGGTTGTTTCCCCAGAGCACAGTTCAAGAAAGATTCTGTCTCTTTCGTCGTCAAAGTTTGCCATGTTGTTTGCAGTAACCAATGATAAGGGGAAAAGGGAAATGCTAAATGTAACGAATGCAATGCAAAGAAGAGAGTGCAGACCTCCACAACAGCTTTACAACAATTTAGACAAGGTAGTGATGGAGCTGGGTCACACATCCATTCCCTAGTAGCAAGAATAGTTTATGGTGCCCATCCGGATAGAAAAACACCCCACTACCTAGGATGCGAGTGTCCACGAGGCCCAAGGGAAGGGCACTAGTGGCTAAAACATAACTTCTAACTGGGTACTATCCCGGCACTCTTATGTAACAAATTAGCGTGTCACACAGTATAGTGAAGGTGAGAACTCAAACACAACAGTATTAGTATTCACAGTTTTAGCTTTCCCCCGATGTTCACAAATAAACAGTACTGTACTAGCAAGGTTCAGTCATAACACATGATTGGTTTAATTTGCATATGAATCTGGATTCTAATATTCACAACATAAGTAAGTAATACATGAACACGTAATTCAAACTTCCAAAATCCTAAATACAACAATATCTGAATAATTTCTGTATGATGCACCAGTTTCTCGTGCAGCATAGACAAGTAAAGACGTGTTCAAAGTATGGTAGAATGATGATCCAAAAATGTATGACTTGTTTGGCAGAATGACAGTAGAGTCTATTTATTCATCACTTACTCTCCCGAGTCTGATCGCATATGAGTGGAATTCCCATTGATATCTAGCAATCGCTCACCGCATTGACTGTCAGGGATGTTCATAGGTAGTTAACATACGAACTTCACCTCTTTCGTTGGTTCGTCCACTCCAAGATGGTGGATGTATTTGCAGGAAACGTAGTCCTGTTTCTTTGAATCCAGGAACAGGAAGTCCAATTAGGACATGGATTCTTTCTACTCTTTCTAGTTTGGGATACTAATAGAGGTGACGGTACCGTCAGAGACCGTCCTCACGGACGCCGGCTACATGATTTGCTCAACCACTGCTGAGCGCTTTCTAGTAAGTAAACACGTGATAGTCCGCGCTGATTGTGGATACGGAAATTAGTTTAGCCTTTGACTTTGCTTTAGTTCGAAAATACTTTTTTAGACTGTACTTAACATGTTACTACCGTTCTCTATGCAGGCACCTACTATAGTGCTTTTCGGGAGACACTCTCTGCAACATGGTCATCGTAAGAACTTATTAAGTAAGATTATTGTTGTTCCCTTGTTCCTGTGTTTTTTGCATAACTTTTATGGCTAGCTCTACGTGTGCGCTTGGGCACTTTTGTTACTCGTCATAACGTAAATTAGTGTCTAACTGTGTTTTTTTACTTACAGTACTCGGTGACATTGGGTCTTTTGCCTTTTAGGTTTTCGTTCACTTTATGGGAGGTCATAAGTGTCTGTTTCCCTCCCAATATCGTCCATTACTGTTACTGAACACTGCTTGAATAGCGCGACTTCGATAGCCTGGGCACCCATTCGACTATTTTCGGAACAGAGTTTCCATGGGGGTAAGAACAGATATAACACACACGATTGCGCAGGAGGGGTTCTGATAATGAGTGTAGTACAGTAAATCTCTATTTTATACGTTATAATTGACTTTGCCTCAGCACGTAATTTTGGATATTGTCTTTTGCTATGAAATGATATATGTTTATATACATTAATAAACAGTCACTTACTGATTCCGCTTTTGCCCTTGTTCTCAGGTCCGTGTGAGACTCTTGGGTTCGCTTTGATGACGCTTACAATTGCGCAGGAGAGGGCCTTTAATAATGAGCGGACCACAGTAAGCTCTTACCGTTCACGCTACTACTGACCCTGTCGTAGTGTCTAATTTTGGTTAGTTCTTGTAATACGTTAGATACAAACCTTGCGGGAGAGGCATGGGTCGACTGGAGATAAGAATCGTGTTTCTTTCTTACTCCTCTTTCAGTTAGGCGTTTGCCTGGATTACCTTGGAATCCAGCCAATTACTCACGTCAGGGCACGAAGTCCCAGACCTTGAACTTTTGTGACTACGAAAATATTCTCTCAGTCCACCACATAGCATTCTCGCACATAAGGTAATGGGGTGTCAGGAACGAAGTTGTGGATGGGCTAGTCCCAAGATAACAAAACGTGTCGATTACAGATATATCAGTATTTTGTCGTTCCTAAATGGCTGTTACATATATATCTATTCCAGAACACGGACAGACTGGAAAGCATTCGCCTACAGGTGTTCGGGACATATCCTGACCTAGCATTGGAATTTTCCTTGGGACTGCAAGGTCAAAATATATTCGTTGCGCTAATTATTGATACAACAGAAGGTAAAACTCCAAGACCTTGCATTTCTTGATTGATTATTCAAGAGCGTTACCATGACTAACTAGGGGTCTCTTGGATCTTTTCTATCTACTTCATGCTCTTGACTATTGTTTTATCTGCTCACTCGACATGGTTCGGTCTGTGACTTGACACTTGGGATCTATTTTTCCTGCCTTCTGGTTGACCTAGCTATTGGGTCTATGGTGAATAGTA
This sequence comes from Triturus cristatus, assembly GCF_964204655.1. NCBI lineage: Eukaryota > Metazoa > Chordata > Amphibia > Caudata > Salamandridae > Triturus > Triturus cristatus. The sequence goes on from NC_140593.1 coordinate 204,051,576, forward strand.
CTGTGCCATTGAATGGAAATTGCACTACCCTCGGTGAAACGTAAATTATTTGTGGGAGCACACTTTTTACATGTGACTGAAACTAACACACATGAGTTTTACTATAGTACTGAATTATGCTTATTACTGCAATTGTACACTGGAATCTGGCTTATATGTTCCATAACCTTACTCCAACAGCCTTGAAAAAGTTACATCGGTAACGAAACACGTGTCGGCTGTTTTTGGATCATCATTCTACCATACTTTGAACACGTCTTTACTTGTCTATGCTGCACGAGAAACTGGTGCATCATACAGAAATTATTCAGATATTGTTGTATTTAGAATTTGGAAGTTTGAATTGGCTGTTTTTGGATCATCATTCTACCATACTTTGAACACGTCTTTACTTGTCTATGCTGCACGAGAAACTGGTGCATCATACAGAAATTATTCAGATATTGTTGTATTTAGGATTTTGGAAGTTTGAATTACGTGTTCATGTATTACTTACTTATGTTGTGAATATTAGAATCCAGATTCATATGCAAATTAAACCAATCATGTGTTATGACTGAACCTTGCTGGTACAGTACTGTTTATTTGTGAACATCGGGGGAAAGCTAAAACTGTGAATACTAATACTGTTGTGTTTAAGTTCTCACCTTCACTATACTGTGTAACACGCTAATTTGTTACATAAGAGTGCCGGGATAGTACCCAGTTAGAAGTTATGTTTTAGCCACTAGTGCCCTTCCCTTGGGCCTCGTGGACACTCGCATCCTAGGTAGTGGGGTGTTTTTCTATCCGGATGGGCACCATAAACTATTCTTGCTACTAGGGAATGGATGTGCGACCCAGCTCCATCACTACCTTGTCTAAATTGTTGTACTTCTTACAGTAGCGGTCCGTGGAGAGAGTTCCGTGGGGCGGTGAGGCGGTGCGGGGGAGAGGCAGGGTGGGGAAATGTAAACACCGGAATATGGATGAACGGAGGTAAGCACACATTTAAATAAATAAAACGATTTTCGTTGCGCGCGCTGCATCGCATTTTGCGATGCAGCGCGCGCAAAGGAATTTGTTTTATTTATTTAAATGTGTATTTACCTCCGTTCATCCATATCCATATGGGGACAGCAACTTGGTGGAAAGCCCTTGAGTTGGTACTAGAGCCCAGGGGTAGAATATCAGGGTTGTCAGGGTTAGTAGTGTTGGTGTTATACATAACAGAGCAGTCAATAGGTAAAGATGGGGACGCGGAGTTGGGGAAAGAAGAGGCGTAAGGATCAGAGGGTGCAGTTATTGAGGATAGACTGCTATGGTGGTGAGTGACCGGGTTCGAGTTATTAAGTGTATTTTTAATCCTTAAAAAGATATTGTCAAAGCGCTTGAGTCTCTGGTCAGAGGCTTGAATGAGGATGTTCCCATTATTGTATATAGAAATGGTCAGATCTGCCTTAAGGGCAGGGGAGAATAGTGTGCTTAAATGGAAACCGTGTGGTGTTTTGGTCAGCTGTTTGTAACAATGTGCAGAAGTTAGAGTCTTCCCCCACTGGACTCTTCTGTTAGTTTAGAAAATGAGATCTGTCACCGCAGAGCCCTTAATGGAAATAAATGTGTCTGAGATAAGCATTTCAGGACATTGTTTGAGGAGATTGTGTATGAAAGCCTTTTCCGCTTTCTTCGACAGGTTGGAAGGGTAGATAATGTCCAGATAGCCTTCCAGAGATCAGGACATTTTTATGTAAAAGAATTCCGCTATTAACCTACCCCTCTAAGTGTTATTGGATTCAATCAAGTGTACGCAGGCCCAGTACAAAGCTGTCACTTGATTACTGCTGGGAAGTGTTGTCCCATTGGCCCTTTGGCCCAATGCATTCCAATAAGCGTTTAATGTTTTATTTCCAATCTATCTTATTAAATGCATCAAGGGCACTGACTTCCTCAAGTGTAGTAAGATAAAAGCAGAATTCTGGGGTAGCTCTGATTCTCTGCCAGAAAAGCCACGGACGTAGTTTGGCTATGTCAGCGATAGATTTACAGCCCATGTCCAGCTTTAATGGAAGGAGTGGTATAATCTGTGGTAGTGACAGCAGATTCCTTAGGAACTTATTCTCAGATAGAGGTAGGTCCACCAGCCTGTCAAAGCCCCACAATTCAGCCCGAATAAGGTTCAGGTCACAGCCCTGGAGTAATACATCTGGAGGGTGACTGGTTTGCTAAATGAGGTACACTGTTCCTTCCTCAGAGCCCCAACTATTTGCTTGTACTTCAGGGCCACCTTGGTTATGTGAGGTTTCCACAGCATATCCTCCAATAATTTAATACCCACATATTCAAAGTTACTGGCCCTCTCAATTGGGACGTCACCTAGGGTCAATCGCACCTGTTCTGTCGATCTTGAGACCTTGTACGTCACAGAAGATTTTAAATTGGTTTAGGAATAGCTGAAAATCCCCAGGAGTTTTCAACACTTGCAAAGTGTCATCCTCAAATAAAAGGGTTGATGATACTCTACGCTCCTCCACCCTATGACACTTTACTCCACTCTATGTCACTCTGTGACACTCTACTGTACCCCACTTTACTATATGCCACTCCACTCTACACCACGCAACTCCACACCACTCTACAACTTTCAACTGTACACTATGACAACGTATGCCACCACACTGTACACCGTTACATTATACATCACAATACTTCATGCAACAACACTTTACAACTGCTATGCCACTACACTCTACGCTATTCTACTCTACATGGCTCCACTCTACACTACTCCACTTATTCCCCTCCACTGCAAGACACTGTATGGCATGTCACTCTATGACATTCCACTCTACTGTATGATATGACCCTGCACTGTAAGCAATCCTCTCTAATCCACGATGCACCACTGCACTCTACACCACTCCGCTCTATGCCAATCCACTCTATGCCACTCCACTATATGCCACTCCACTGTACACTATCCTACTCCACTTCACTTCCCTCTATACCACTCCACACTACGGCACTCTCCTTTATGCCACACTACTGTATTCTACAATGAGCCACTCCACCCCATATTTAGGGGGTAACCACCCCAATCTCCCTCTTTTTCTTTTACTCTTAATATCCTTTTAGCTATTCACTCCACTAACTCACCAGCCCACCTACTAGGCAGAGATTATATTGCTACATCATAGTAAAAAAGAAACGGGGATACTTCTTTTGAATACCCAATTATATTAGAGGGCCCACACAAGCTGTAAACAATTTATTATAGATCTTCTCTGCATCAGGCTACATGGGTGCAAATACAGGGCCGGTTTAGACAATAGTCCCACTTGCTAAGCACATGTGTGTATGCTTCATCATGTTCAAAAAGCCCAGAGCTCTTATCCCAGCTGCAGAGCAGTGGAAATTTTCTTAAAAAGCGCACACTTGTGGTTAGAACTCAGATCCATTTTAATAGAGCTTAACATGAGTAAGATTCAGTTACTGAGACTGACAGCATAGACCAAAACGCAGGGGGCTAAAGAAATAAAACAATATAGGGGGCTAAATGTGTTAGAACCCCACTCCTCAAAATATTACTTTAAAAAACACAATTAAAGATCAGATAAAGCAGAATATACTTCAAAATCATGGAATTCTCCAGATATATTCAGCTACTCAAACCATAGCTAACATGCATCCCATGTAAACTATAAGTCACACAGGAAAATGCATTGCTTGTCATTCTGCTGATTAAATGCACATTTTAAGCTGTACGATCACATCTTATCAATATTCCTCACCAAAAATGTAAATGATGAGATATCTGATAGTTCTAAATTTAGCTTGTTGATGCATTAGTTGTAATTAGCAACAATGCCAACATTGTTTTTTATATTTAACTCTTGTAATGATGTAATTAACTTGTGAGGTGTGATATTTGACAAAGTATATGAAATAATACATGCTCTGGACATTGTCTAGATTTATGAACTGGTCAAAATTTCAAAGATAAGTTATTAGGTCATGAATATTACTGAACAATTTTAAATCTTTTACAGGTTAAACTTTTTTCGAGATGTTCCCGACTTCAGGGTACTGGCATGTGGTGGAGATGGAACTGTTGGATGGATTTTGGATTGCATAGGTAAATGGAAAAGTATAAATTGTCAGTCAGGGATAGCTATACAATATGTTTGGATTATTGAACATCCTTTGTTATAATTATTATAATTATTATAATTAAATTATTTGTGTTTTTGATTGCATGCCACACAGTGTTCTTAATGTTCTATGAACAAATAGGTAGTAAAACAAATGTAAGATTTCTATGGTACAGCAGTGACTATATATACACATATTTTAGTGATATCAGATTAAAGAGAAAAAAAATAACACAGCAAGCAATAACAAACACAAAGAAAAGTATTCTAACTGTTGAGATACAAATTGTGAAGTAAAAAAAGCAAAGCTTATCTAAATGTGTTTGACAGTAAGATAGAAAACAGCACATACAACTTTCTGACCATATGTGATTAAGAGACTATGGCATAGTTCCTAATTACAGAATGAGTTCCTCATATGGCATTATGAATAAAATATCATTTCATAATTGTCTATACACTAACTAACAAATGAGGATTTAAAGAGCTGGTTTAATTTTTACGCATGCAGCTCCAAGTAGGTAAAATCAGATATATACTTATAAAAACTGTAAATTGTTAAATCTGTATAGCTAAAATGCATTCAAAAATGGCAAAAAAAGAAGAAAACAGCAATGCATTTTGACCGATCCCTTTCCTGCTCTGTGTGGGTGCTTCTTATATTTCTTTTCCTTTTGGATTTATGAGGAGTAACCAAACCTCAGAACAGGCATCATTTATTCATGGACAAATCTTATATTTTGTTTCATATTTTCATCGCCAATGTGCAAAACATAGCCAACGCTTTTCAGATACTGCCTTCAACAGGACCATAGAGTCCATAGGCTAGTTTGCCCTTTTAAATTAACAATGTACATATTGTAAAACCACATCCTAATTAAAACCAACAACTAGAATGCTGAGTGCTTACAGAAGTGAGATCGTTTTTGAACCATTTTGTTCAGTCTTCACAATAACAGTTACTAACAGTACTGGTCCAAACAACGTTTTGCAAACACTTTTCTCCATGTCTGAAAAACATAAACATTTCAAAAATCAAATTTACATAGATTCTATATAATATGTCTTTAGAAGTTGGCCAGAAAATTGACATTTCAACATATTTCATATGACTGACAGAGAAACGTGTATCTAACAATGGTAGAAGAGATTCTTACCTGGGGAAACAGCACTCAGTTACAACAGATGTTTGGTTATGGGAAAAGCTCTCTGTATTTTGAATTGTCATGAAATTGACAATTCAAAATACAGAGAGCTTTTCCCATAACCAAATTGTTACAATCACCCGTTCTTGTCAAGTACATCTGTTGTAACTGAGTGCTGTTTCCCCAGGTAAGAATCTCTTCTACCATTGTTAGATATATCGTTATGCATACTCAAAGAACATCTCATTCAAGGTACATTCATGTTAAATTATGCATGCAGTACACTATACATTTGCAATACTACGTATGTACTGTAACCATTAATCACTGCAAAGTTAAGATCATACTAAGTTTGCTATGAGATGAACATAAAGTGCCCACAGTAAACTGAAATAAAGTGCGGATGCTTTGCATAATAAATCAGAAACTCCAACAAAGCTAAGACAACAATCAATTTTAAATAAGAGATCTAGAAATATATGAATATAAGCATATAGTGGAAAAAACAAATGTTTGAGTGACATTATAGTTAGGTGAAACTTTTAGTGACAACTTAATGTTTTAAACTAAAAAATAACACTGAACTTTGCCAGCTATGGTTTTCTCTAGTAACTATAACTCAAGCCCTAAAGTAACTATAATGTGCAACCTCGCCATGCACAGTCTTGTCATCATTGGTGTAATTTCAGATGTTGCAAATATGTTATCAATGAGGTTATAGAAAATCTCATGAGTGATGTAATATGTGGGGTAATTAGCTGTGCATGGTGAGGACGTGAGTTATAGTCACAGGGATTCCTGTCTATGCGCTAAGCTGTTTGGTACAGGACTCCAGCTGCACCATGGAGCCCTGCACCAAAGTTTTCTTTATGATTTTCAAAAACAAAATCCACGAACAGGATTTTATTTTTGAAAATAAAAAAAAACAACGCCCCCTTCACCATCAAAGTCATCTCCCATGGTGAGGGGGGCATTATTCCCTTTTTACTGTGCCTTACAGCCAGGGTTTGCCTGACAATGGTGGACAGTGAAACAAATGCTGTATGTGCACCCATCCTAATTGGGTGAGCAGACATTTAACCAATTCTCTGATGGCCCTTACACCATCTGAGAGGTTTGGCTATGGCAGTGACAGAGCAGTCACTGCCATAGCCAAACCAAAATCAGGTGAGACTTGAATCTTGGTGGTAAGCATACTCTGTCATCATTGCAATGCCGTATGCTTGCCGCCAAGACATAAATCTGGAGTTTACAATTTTAATTGTTTTTAAAGGTGCTGTCGGCTGCTACACCTTGCAGCCACCCATAACATTAAAGAAAAATGCTTGGCTGTGCCCCTGCCCTCCACCACCAAGGCAAAAAAACAAAACGAGGCAAAAAACAAAATGTGAATAGCACTCAAGGAGAGGTGAATGATATATGATCGCTCCTTCTGCACCTTCATTATTCATTTAAAAAAAAAGATTTGTGTGGGTGTCCCAGTGCCCACCTGGGCACACACATCTTTTATTTTATTTGGAGGGATGCAGGGGGAGCCTCAAAGTCCAGCAACCTCAGCCAGCTCCCCAAACAGACATATAGTATGTGCTGGCGGGAGCAGGCATATTTTTCATCTAGTGGGTGTCCTGGTGCCTACCTGGGGCAACCATAATGGCTTTATTATTTTGGAGCTGTGTGGGGAGCCCCAGGATCCCTTTGTTCCCAGCCAGCTCCCCTTGCAGGAGCCGACATTTGTTACATTGTAGGCAGGGGCCCTGGTGCCAACCCGGCACCCACTATGGAAGAGGTCATTGGGGAGCACCGGGGGAGGACCAAGTCCCCCACAGCTTCCCAACCAGAACCATACTGGATGCTGGTGGCAGCCAGGACCTTTCCATTGCGCCTGCCTGTACAAGAGCAGCACTTTTTACCACAGTGTCCAGGGGTAGGCATCCTGGGGCACTGTGTAGTATCACACCCCTGGGGTAGGGTCCCCAGGGTGGATACCAGCACAGGGATGAGAGCATGTGGCCCCTCCCCTTTTTGAAGATATTTGGACTGGGTGATGGGTCCCCGAGGACCAACTACGGATTGTGGAGGGGGCCCCCTGTTATAAAATATTTATTGAAGAAACTAAGTGTGTTAAATTTAAATGTCAAATGTACAAATCAAGTCTTCTTTGCCAATGTATGTGCTTTCTAACCTTCGACTGTCCTCTATTCTTTGTAATGGTTTTTGTGTTCTGATATTAAATTAAAACAATATTGCCTTACCTTTATTTACAGATAAAGCAAATTTAGAGAAAAATCCTCCTGTTGCAATACTACCTCTTGGGACTGGCAATGACTTGGCAAGGTGTTTAAGATGGGGAGGAGGTAATACAAATTATATCATGTTTATGTGCCACAAATAGCGTTCATCTTGACTATCAACTTTTAATATTTTGATTTATCAAGAGTAAACCTTAGTAGAAATTTTCACCTACATCATTTATAAAAAAAAAATATTCATTGTTGATGATCAAACAAATCTCGCCAACACACTTTTCATTTATAAGAATCAATGTTGTGAATAAAATGTACTATAATAGCACCTAGCTTGAATCCATGTATGCTGCTGCAATGTCTTGTTATGTTTAAATCATTTTGTCCATCTTTACTACATTACTGAAATTGGCAGATTGTATATGTGACTTTGTCTAGAATTAATTATTTGACAAAACATACATTTATTAAGAAATTGTTTACTGGTTGAGAGGGTGAAACCCTATTCAAGCAGCAACCACAATTCTTGTCAGGGTGAAGTCACAAGCAAACCCCAAAATAACCTGTGCTCGACCCTTGGGTAGCTTGGTACAGAGTGGTCAGGCTTAACTTAGATGCAATGTATAAGGTATTTATGCAGCTCTTAAAACAGTAATAAAGTAAAAACTTAACACAAGAAAAATCCCATACCAATTTAGAAAAATAGAGTACATTTTAATTAATAAATCAAGAACAAAACAAAAAAATCCTATTAGTAGAACAAGAGATATGCACTTTTAAAGATTTCAGTGAAATGCTAACTGTGGTATCTGGTCACGATGGACTGGGACAAAATCACATGTTCAGGCTGAATGCGTAAATTGTGGTTGTGAAGAGTTGTGGAGTCCTGCATCGATGATGCGTTGCGCAGCTGAGACAATGCTCGATCCTTTTCAGACATCTGTCGCATATCGTCGTTTCCAAGCAGCTGGGTCATTGTTGTGGTGCAAACTCCTGCATCGAGATTACATCATGTACCAGCTGATTCTGAAGAAGCTGTGGGGCTTGCGATGCTGATTGTTGCACTGTCATCGAGGCTGCTATTGACAAGAGGCTTGTGATGTGAGGGCCTGTGTATAAGATGCCTCCCGCAGCTGCAGTTCCAATTGGGCTGCGGGCTGCAAGGTGATGCAAAGTCCATGAGCTGAGAAAGTCCACACAGCAGAGGTGACGTGTCAGTTCTGCTCGGGGTTGTAGTGCGCAGATGCTTTTGTTCTGCAGGATCCACAGATACACAGGCAGAGCACCTTCAGACCAACTTCCAAGTGTCCAGGACTGGGATGGGTAGGACTCACAGATGGCAGTGTCCAGGTGCTGAGTTCAAGGTTGTTTGAGTCTTCTGTCCCTGATGCTCTATTCAGGGTGTGGGAATCGAAAATAATTGCTGTTAGCTTGAGCTGAAGCCATCTTGTTTGCAGCATCCATTTTGTTAGTCTTGTGACTCTTCCACCTTCACTGTTGCTTGCTTTTCTATTCTGCTTGAGTCATTAGCTTTAGTTAACTCCTTCTATTCTAAGCTCAAGCAATGTATGTTTGCTGAGAAAAGGCCTGTAGCTGCTAGAATGCACCCGACTAACGACATAAATGTCAACTGAATCTTGCAACTGTAAGCAGTTCTGTTCCCCCTCCCACATTGGTGAGTAAGTGATCTCCCATCTGCCCATGTTTGTCGGTAGTTATTCCTGTGTATGCTTGTACCTTCTTTTTGTAACTACATGCTTACTCTGCAACAGACTCTGTATATAAGGCCTGTGTTCTGTGACTTCAATGTACTACCTCAGGCAGCACTTGAGAGTGCTGTGTGGACGTAGCCCCACTCATGAGAGATTAATAAACTTGTTACTTGAATTCAAGCTTCAGTGCCAATCTCTATTTTGTTGATCTAAGGACCCGTGGACAGAGAAGGGGGACCCCTACACTGGTGTGCTCATTGAAAGGCACATTTCCACAAGGGGGCCAGTCAACTGGCCCCTGGAGTCACTCTGGTGGTCCTGGATTCAACAGATGCAGGTCCAGTCCTTCTCACCAGGGCAAGAGGAAAGCAGGCAGCAGGTCAGCACAGCAGGGCAGCAGTCTTTCAGAGCAGCTGTCCAGCGATGTGGCAGTCTTTTAAGCAGGACATCACATCCTCTTACTGGCAGTGTCCGCAGATCCAGAAGTGTACTGAAGATTTGGGTCTAACAATTTATACTTGGTGCCCACTTTGAAGTGGAGGAAGCTTCTAGAGGATTCCACCCCCCTGAGGTCTCAAGCACCCCCTTCCCTGTTTTGGCCCCAGCCTGTCTGGGTCCCTAAAGACTAGTGCAAAACCTGTGTGAGAGTGCTCAGGCAGAGCCTTTGTGATGTGTAAGTGTGGCATGGGATAACTCCCCTTCGCTTCATTAAATCAGAGTGGCTCATCCTGCCTCACCTTGCTTCCTTTTGTCTTACTGTCTGGGAGCAATGCACAAAGACCAACTGCCAGCTGCACCTTATCATGTGATGCGGGATCAAATGCACCAAATGGTTAGGACTAGACCTGGGTGGTAAATTCTGTTCCGTTTGCGGAATTTGTGGAATTTAGGTAATTTCATGTTCCGCAGAGAACGCGGAATTGCCAAAAATTCCACGATCCGTGGCTTTGAGGAATTTTTTGCTTGTTCACGCCTTGAAAATGCATGTTCGCGAGATATTTCTCCCCAAACAAGCAAACAGTTTTCGCGAACAGGAAAAAAGCATCACGAATGGGCGGAACAAGCATTTCCGCTGAACTTTTGCGTGCTCGCAGAGATTTTTTACAGTTTCGCGGAGCTTTGCATTGTGCAACTACGCAAATTCCCCCCACCCCTAGTTAGGACCAGAAAATGCAAATGGAGCTTTTTCAAAAATGTGATTAAAAATATGACATTACCATTAAAGACAGCTTTTATTTGTAATTCTTCAGACATTAAACTCACCCTGTCAACCTAGTCCCAATTGAAAGTTTCAGCTTATTAAATGTAACAAGGTAACTCCAATGTTATCTTAAAAGATAGGCAAGCTGTGCAGCAGGGAGCAACTAATTTAAAAGTTTTTCATTACGAGGAGTTGTCTAAGAGTCATGTTATTGTTAAATCCTTACCTGTCTGATGTTCCATGAACATTTGCAATAATCGTACAAAAATGTTTTTCCCTCTATTATTTCTGATTCATGTACAAAGCATACTGTATCCAATATACTGAGAAAGAAACTCAAAAATAGTTTTCTTCTTTGATTTATGGAGGTGATTCACACATTGCATCTATATATAAAAATGTAGAAATACAAAAATGATTGAAAACATGTCTTTTCTTTCAATTGGATTCTTATATGACAAAAGATCCAATGATTCCTAAATCTCATACGATAGTATAAATTAATTGACGAATTGCACATCCATATTTTGTACCTTATGTAGCTTCTAATATTTTATTTAAAACAGTACAATCCAGTGGACAAAGATGCTGATAGTGCAGTCCACAGATACAGAATATGGAGCACAAAAAACGGGGTTCAGTAATTGTGTCAATTGTGCCCAACCTGAATGTAATTTACAAATACTGATCAACAGATTATCAATCACTCGATGCTCATGTCCATTTATACGTGGCATAAATAATGCAGATGTTTGAGGCTTATCTCCTAACGTTTGAGGGTTTCATCAGGACAAATGTCTGGAGCTCATCATGCTAAATCCCTAAAAAGAGAAAGATGATTAAATAAAGTAAAGATTGAGTTATCAATCTCATAGACTATCATGAACTGTATAGTGTGTGAATGGAACATATAAACGTTAGTGCTCACTAGACTGAATTAGTTGTGATCTGTGCTGTTGTTATATATAAAGAAAACAGAGGGCCTGATTATGAGTTTGGTGGATGGGATACTCTGTCACAAACGTGATGGCTATCCTGTCAGTCATATTACAAGTTGCATGGGATATAATGAAACTGTAATAAAGTGGTCAAGATATCCATCACCCAGTCCGCCAATCTTGTAATCAGGTCCAGAGTATGTAACTGCACTCAAAGTATGAATTACTAAAAATGGCTTTAACTGTGTGGCGCAGAAATGCACTCCTTTCAGGAAAATATTATATTACAGGGATCAATGAAACGATGGATGAATTTGGTCAGGTAGCTGTGAAAAGAAATTAGCAACATTTTTGGGGTGGGCATGGATCTTAAGGAAAAAAGCCTCCAAGTAAACATCTGAGGTACTCTCATTAAAACATATAAATAATGGGATGTGCGTTTTCTTTTTTAATTGATATTCTTTTATTTTGTAGTAGATGTAGTTGATTCTTATCTATGTAGATTTTATTTTTGTAGTCTTTATGACTTGTTCAATGCTTTTTTAAAGTATTTATTGATGGATTTTAATAATTGTATTGGGCATCAGATGTAATGTCTTGTTCTATGTTTGTGTCTTTTATGATCTTTCAAAATCGAATAAAGACTTATGATGATGATGATGATGATGATGAAATTAATCTGATAATACAGATTCACTCCAGTTCGCATAATCAAGAGTATTTAGGGAAAAATTCCTACTGCGAAAGCACATTTAGTGAGCACCCACTTGCGCTTGCTAAAAGTGCTCCTGTGGTAGGATTCATGTTGTGCTGCATTTAGCTTTGTTTCTTAGAGCAAAATGCAGCATCGTGTTCATTTTCGTCATGAGAGTACATTTTGCTCTAGGAAAATAGCCCTAAATACCAGAAGTATGTTGGGGGAAAATCCTACCCCAAGAGCAAATTTAGCGAGTGCGAGAGGCTGCTTGCACTCGCTATTCATGCTTTGTTGTTCTTAGCACTATTTCTTAGTGCAAAAAGCATTCTCCCATTAGAGCTAAACTCAGAATTACTCTTTTGGGTAACTCAATCGTAATTTTGCTATAGTCAAAGGTTTATTCCAAATCACCGGAAAAGAACTAATAGGGGTACATTAAATTAATATCATTATTGATTAAGCTTTCGCAAATATGATTTAGATATTTAGAAAGGTTTTAATGAGCAAGGCACATATTGGATTGATAATCAAACATTTATGTTGTTTGAGTATACACAAAGAAGCTAATAGGAAAAAAATGTTTCTAATTTTTTTTATAACTTACAATTAAATACTTGTTAAATAATTTTGAAGTCCAATTTTATTAAACTATTCTAAAATATTTACATATGAGAATTACTTTTAAAATGCATTAAATATGTGTATAACATATAACTATTTTGATGTTCACAAAACTTTATTTAGAATTTCTATAACTATTATCTAGAATTGTTGAACATAATAAGTTTCCTCAAAGCAGTTAATAGAAAATAAGACAATTTTGTAACCCAATTCCAAGTTGCACCGATAATCTGAAAATTCATTCAGATGTAAATCTCATACAGAATGCGAGCTTTAAATACACATATTCTAAACCATACAACATGCTTGCTTTCAATCACATTAGATTCTAAGAACAAAAGGAACTGAATACTCAATTTTCAAAGTAAGCACATGTAGGCTAATTTCTACTCCAAATAGGGTGTTAAACTACTTATACAAAGATCCAGATACAATATGGCCAGGTATCGCTGATGCCTTAGGATATGTCACTGCACATACCTCACCACACTGCAAGGTGCACAGGTCTAACCAAAGTCACAGGCAAGACACACATTTTCTCCTTTAGGTTAGGGATCGTAAACCTTCAGCTGTATTTATTCTCACACAAATTTAACAAAACCTATTTCAAATATTAATGCACAGTAACCCATTTAGTAACCCATTTAACCCATGTTTGCAGTTTATTTACAAAGGTGCGATGCCTAACCTTAAGAGAGAGGCTAATACAGTCATTTTTCTATCCATATCTAACAACTTGAACTTGTTCCTGTTCATCCACAAGATTTGCGTTGAGTGAGATTATTATTATTATTATTATTATTATTATTGGATTTGTTGAGTGCATGGCGACCCGGAGGCATCCCATCACTTAGAAAGAGAGAGAACAACCACACGATCGAGATCAAAGAGATCGATCATCTAAGAGGTCACTGCTGAAAGAGCCAGGTTTTATTGGCTTTTCGAAAGTGCAGCTCATTGTCCAGACACCTAAAGGGGAGAGAATTCCAGAGCTTGGCATTATTGAACCAAAAGAATCACCCTGCTTCCCTGGTTCTTATGACTACAGGAACGGTGACCAAATGCAAGTTGGAAGAGCGAAGGGCCCTATCAGGGGCATAATGGGTTACAAGCTGTTGACGGATGAAGGGATGTTTCCCATGAAGGATTTTATGAGCTATGAACAAGGACTTAAATTCAATTATTTGAACAATGGGAAGCCAAAGCAGATCCCTCAACCCCTGTTGGGCTGATTGGGACCTAGGGATACCTAGAAGCATACAAGCTGCCATCTTTTGAGCCACTGAAGTTTCTAGGTGACAGCCTTAGGGTAGCCCAGGTATGTAAAGTTACTGTAGTCTATGCATTAGAGGGTTAATACCTGGACTACCACCTGACTCGTGGCCTGGGAGAGCATCAGCAGGATCTTACGCAGCATCCTCAAAAGACAAAAGCAGCTTGCTGATATTTTGGTGGCCTGGGCAAACAAAATCAGAGTGTCATCAATTCACATGCCCAGGCTTTTTACAGTTGAATTATTGTCTGGAGCTCACCCAGGTGAATAGGCCAGTCCAGGTAGTGTTGGCGGGGAGACAAATTCTCGAGTATCATTAATTCAGTTCAGCTCCATTGAGCTTGAGATGGAATTGATTCATACAGCTGACTATCTGTTCCCAGCAGGATCTGAGATTGACTAAGGGTCGACCTGAGCCAGACATGAGTGAAAACACCAGCTGAGTCCCATCCACATAGGTGACTATTGACATCCCAAAATGCACTACGATGTCTGCCAATGTTTTCAGGTAGATGTTAAATAATGTGGGGCTGAGTGAAGACCCTTGTGGGACCCCACGTTTGAAAGGCTGGATATTATAAGTGCAGCCCTTGTCAAAAACATGAAATGTTCACCCCTTTAAAAAGGAACCAACCCAGGCAAAGGCTTTCCCAGTGACACCAACCATGCCCACCCTATCCAGAAGTGTAGGGTATTCAACAGTGTTGTAGGCTGTACTACTGTGTCTAAGAGCGCGATGGCCACTGTTACCCCTATATCCAATCTCTTTTTGGCCTCTTCCACCACCACCAAAAGAGCGGTCTCGATGCTATGAATGGGTATTAAAACCAGTTTGTGTTTGGTGCAGAAAAGAGTTGGCCTCCAGAAAATTGGAAAGGCATTTATTAATATTTTTTTTAGCCATCTTACTAAAAACTGTTATCAGCAAGATGGGGTTGAAGTTTCCCAAACAGGCAGGGTCATGGTTGGGTTTCTTCAGGATGGCTTTAACCATCACCCGTTTCCTGGGCTGAGGCGCTATTCGTGTTTCCAGAGACAGGTTAACCATTTTAAGCAGGATGGGGAAGATGGTTTCATGTTCAAGAACAATTATGCCTCGATTTAATTTTAAGAAAAACAGCTGTCATGACTATCTCTGTTTACTAAAAACAGTGATCGTGACTTGTCCTGGTGTCCCTTGGTCATAACCTTCCTTGCCCAGCCTAACAATTTAACTGGTAGCATCCTTCCTTAAGTGAGGACCCCACCTACCAACATCACGTCTCCTACCGGGGTACACCTGTGCAGGTAGCCTGTCTACCCACCAGGATATTTACCTCAGGCACCACCCTAATCCCTTCATCCTTTTCCCCAAGAGCCTGTGCCAGCTTGGTGTACAATGTACCTGCATGGATGGTTGGCCATTAAAGACCACCTGCCGGTTACTGCTCCCAATGCCCCAAGCCTCAATTTAAGTAACTGTCAGCACCCCTTGGAGGGTCCTGTGACACCCTTGTTATCATTGTCTGAAAGGAAAATTATGGTCTATATGGACCTGGACTGTCCCACCAATCATGACCTCACCCACCACCGACCAGCATAGATCATCTAATATCTTGTACCCCACCGCATTCACACTACCTTGGATGATGAATTAACCAAGCCATTAGGTTCTCCAGGAACATCTCTTTGCCTACCTTTGACAAGTGAACACCATCTTGTAAGAAAAAATGCTCACCCTTTAAGCAACCATGAGGTATGGACAACAACCTGGCTGATGTGAACAATTTACCAATCTTATTATTTACTCACCTTGCTAAAACGTTGAGAGCTTTGACAGACTTACCACCCCTCCACTGCAACCTAGGAAGGATGTTGGACCATGCTAGTGTGACTTGCGGAACTTTCTGTGCAAGATAACTGAACTCAGTTATTACCAGTTCAAACAAGTCCCTCCTGCCAATCTCCACCAGATCATTTCCACCGAGATGCACTATGATGACTCCTGGGGCGGATACTCCCATGGCAATAGCTTGTACAAAGTATACCTCAACTGGGCCATCTGTGCTCTCCTTCACCACAAAAGTCAGCTCCTATCCTGCCTCTTTTGCCCTGTCTGCAAAACCACCACCGAGATAAAAATACTTTGCATGCTGAATGTAAGAGTGTCCCAGGACCAGCACTTCTGTAATCTTCGTTGAATTCACGTCAACAGGAGTCATCAAGAAATCCAGCAGCTGACACAAAACCGCACACCTTCCACCTGCGTCCACAGGAGAATATGGAAAAGAGAAAAAAGGAGGGGATTAACAGCAGGCTCTACAATATGTGCATTCTTACAAAACGCTTGTAACATCCAGAGGTCCACCGGCTAAGTCTTTGCACAGCTGGGCCTGTAAGCCCCATTGCTGCCACAGCAGTGGCGGCCCCAATCCTAAAAGAGTGTGACCCATACTAATGAGGATCAAACACTGCCACCCTCAGGGATTCATTAGGAATTCTGCGGAACTGGAGCTTGGTCAAAGGCGTCCCATCAGCATGCACCAGGAAGGGGCCGGCATTCCCCCAGGACCTATGGTCTTTGAAAATCTCATGGTTGCCTAGCGGGCATTTTGCATTACCTGGAGCCCTATGCAAAAGAAAGTGATTGCTCCTACCAGTCTGATCCGTCTTGGAATGGGGAATGTTAATCACTAAGGAGTCACTCAGCCACTGGATGTCAATGTACTGCAAACCCCATGAGTGTCCTACTTTTCATTGGCCTCCAATTCCCCAATCCTAAGGGCCCCAAACAATGCAAGGGCGAATGCCGCCCTAAAAAGGTGACTGGTGGCTTGCACATGCCCCCAAGGTAGGACACGATTGCCACTAGCTTCCCCAAGTCAGTGGGGCACCTTGGGTCAGGCTTAGTCCTTTCCAGGCATTGCCAACCCCTCAATGCCCTCAGTACTAAAAAAGCATTTGTTTCATCTTCATATCCCATCATCTTTGCAAAAAAGGATATGGCTGCAATGTAGTTCCTGACACATGCCACTGCCTTATCCCTCACCCCTTAGGAACCCCAGGAATGCAATCACCTGCGCAGGGGTGAACTAATCCCCCACCCTCTCCTGCCCCAAGAATTTGAAATATGAGTAAAATGCCCCCTCATAGTAATGTTTAGTCCTGGGCACTAGACTGGATACCACAAGGTCTGGTAAACTTGGGAACCAAAATGCCACAGTTGGTTTGGGAAAGGCTGGTAGTGGTGGTACCTGAAAGCCTGCATATTGAAATGAGATAAAGCATCAATTGCATTATTCAGTACAACCAGGACATGCTTGGATTTAAATAAAACATTGAGCTTCAAACATAGCAACACAATCTCTTTCTGTCTGTTGCTTGATTCATTCTACCACCGTCAGGTTGTCAGACGAGAAAATTAGAGAGTGATTGTGAACCTGCTCTGGCCAGATACAGAGAGCGAAAGCTCTAGAAAATCAATGTAAGCAACTAGACCAGGCTGTACTCATTCCCTGGGCCAACGTTGCGCACACCATGCTGAACCTAGCATAACACTTAATCTTTTGCTGCCCTCTGTATCAGTGAACAGACCTATCTCTTCATTGGGCCTAGGAGGGCAGGGCCACACCATTGTACCATTAAAATCCCACAAAAATGCCTTCCAGATTCTCATATCCTAACAGACCTCCTTTGACAACCTGTTATGATGGTGTTTCTGCCTCAAGGCAGACATGGCCTGGGTAAATGATCAAAAATAGGGGTGACCCATGGGTATGATGCACAAGGTGATATTCAGCTTCCCCAACACAACCTGCAGCTGGTGCAAAGTAACCTTCCTAGCTCCCAGGCAAACCCTCAAAGCAAAGTGTTAACATTTTCCAAGAGAAGTCTAGAAACACCAGCAACAGATTTTGATTCTATCCCTTGAAATGCAATGGCAGTTGCAGGAACAAAATTCTTCACCTGGAACAGGGGTACCCCAAAATTGTTCATCAGCTCCTGGAAAGACTGCAAAGCTTCCCGTGACTGGGGGGGCCAAAAGCAAGAAATCGTACAGGTAGTGCAATACCGCTTGATGACCCCACCTCTGTCCAAAAACCCATGTGAGAAAAGTGATGAATTTCTCAAAATTGCAGCATGAGACTGAGCAACTCATAGGTATGTGCTTGTCAAAGTAAAAGGACTCTTCCAATTGGAAACCTAGCAAATTCAAAGCCTCCCGATGCACAGTGGAAGGCTGACTCTATGTCTGACTTTGCTAGGAAAGCTCCTGGCCTCAAACTGTGCAGTATCTGGATCGCGTGGTCCAAAGAAGCATATTTGACTGAGCATCAGGCCCCGTCAATGGCTTCATTCACTGACTGACCCCGGGGTGCTGGCTGATAGGTTGTGTATCAATCTGTATTCCCCAGGCTACTTTTAGGGAACCACTCCCAGGCAAGAGCAAGTAAACTCATCACATGGTACCACTCTAAAGTGTCCCACAACTCTCCCCAGACTCATTTCCGTCATGATCTTAGCCCTAGCCACACCGTGATGGGACATGAGTGAATGCTGATTCCTGCAGTAAAACATGCCAACACACGCGTCAGCTGGGATTCGAAAACCTTCTTTGAAAACGTAATAGAAAGTTTGAGCTGCTTTGGGATTAGTGTACACATTGAGCCATGGGACCATTGCCAACCAAATGACTGGAGAGGGAGCTTTTGTAGAAAGGGATGATCAGTCCTTTTTCGTGGCCCGTCTGTCCTTGGACTTTCTGAAATACTTGGTCTCTGGGTTCAATGGTAGGCCACAGCACGAGCAGCAATTCTTGAACTTGCAGGTCCCTGGGGCTGGTACATGATCACTTGTTAAAGTCCCAAAGTGATTTGTCCCCCCACCCCCACATGTGCTGCCAGTCACTGCTGAGCATGCCTGAAAGGGCTGATGGAGGCAGTCTCAATGCGTTGAAGCTTAATGAGATGCAGCCAAGTGTTTATATCAATCTGATCCCACGCTAACATGAGCCTAGTAGGCTTAATCCTTCTGAATTCCTTATCATACTCCTTGCTAGCCGTGCCATCAAACTCATAATGCATGCACACTATCCCATTCTGGTAGCACGCAAGTTGGGCCCCTAAATTAGTAAAGCGCTCCTCAATAATGGCCTGGAAAATTGAAAAACCTTTTACCAAATTGACCAATGTTTCCTCCACCCTCTTTATGTAGGGCAAGTGGCCGCAATCGCAAGAGTGAGAGCACTTCTTGCAGAGTATGCCCTCTTTCCTTTTGGGCCTGTCCACCATCAAATCAAACATATCCACATGTCTGCCCAGCTGGTTGTGTTTGGCCCATGCATCTGCAAAACTAATAGCTAGCAATGGTGTTGTACCTGTTACTGCAGATAACCAAAGCTGAGACACCCTGCACCACAGGGATGACTGAAGTTGGGGCTCCATGCACCATTGGGGTAAGTTGCGGTGCACTACTGACCCCCTCTACTGGCACAACCCCTACCTGCATTCTCTGACACAGTGACATAACTACAGCCCCGTGTACTACTGTACTGCATTGGGGTGCCCCCAACTTCCGGCACAGGTACCCCCCACCTGCAGCCCCAGACACACTTAACCATCAAGATGGACCATTAACATCTTGGCCCACTCCACGTTATCACTGTCCACCCTACCTGCAAGCGCACCCCCTAAAAGGGGAGTGAACAAAACGCCTACCTTTGAGAGCCAAGGCAACACATTGGCTAAGTTAGCTGCTAGATCCGGCTGACAAGGGCCTTCTGCTGGGGTAACCTCAATCTCCATGCAGCTATTGCTGTTCTGCAGAATACTACCCCTCGCTGCTGGTACCGAAATTGTTATTTAACATGTTTACCTATCTTCAAGTGGCTTTTGAAGGACTTAGATGATGTCATGATTTTTTTTAACTTGACTAATTAATTTGTCAGATTGTAACTGAATATGGTTTTAAATGTATTTATATCTTTTTGTACTTTTATGATCTGTAGATAACAAAAAAGACTGAATAAAGTAATTCTAAGACTAAGAGGCCCACTCTCTGCCTTGCCGCATCTTTAATGGGCAGTGTTGGCCAACCCTGGGAGGAAATGACTGCGGAAGCACTGAAAGTGTTTCTGGTGTTGCACCACCAGGCCCAGCCAATCCTTGGCCGGCTTTAGCCAGATAGCTGCCAGATAGCTGCTGCGTCTCAACCCCCAACCTTGGCCTGGCTTGACCGTCATATATTGGGCTCCCCCAACTCTTGTCAGAAGATATTATCTGTGGCTAGATGTGCTTTCTCCTATTATTTCCAGTGTAAGTGAGGAGTAAACCATACCTAGATAACAATATTATTTTAAGAAGCAGCGCTTATGACCTGATTACAAGTTTGGAGGTGTAGGAACGGACCACCACACTGGCAGCCCACTCCCGCATTGCTAAACCTGTGTGCACGCTGCCCGCCAAATTACGAGTTTCCTTTTTTTGGAGGTCCCATGGCGGTGCCTCTGCAAATGGGTGTTGCAATGAGAGGGCCCAAAACATTTTTCTGTATGACATGGACTGTAAAGTCCAGGCCTTGCAGGAACTGGAGTGCATGCACCCAGGGGGGTACATGCATCCCGAACTGGTGGACTTGAAACTCATAATATGCTTGGCAATGTCACAGCAGCCCCACAAGCATATTACCGAGACCATGACCACTGCTCCACCACAAATAAATGGTGGTTCCCTGGTGGCTGCGGCGGTTCCATGGTGTTCCAACAACCAAAGTTCAGATATGATGGTTGGACCATGCAATTTTAATATTTTGCCAATAAGAGATATTTCTTCTTTAAATGTAGGGTTGCTGTGCAGTTTGCACTTTAAAAAATTGTCTCCGCAGGACAGAAGGCTAAGAGAAACCACTTTCTGACAGCCTTCAAATTTTGAATATGTGGGTGTGCCTTGCCTCATCTGAGCCTAACTGATGTTTGTGCCTGGATGTTAAAACAAGCATTGGCATAGCCAATAGGCGTCGCCTTTGGGACCTTATGTGTTTAGCCAGAACTTTTGGCTATGTTGTAGAGCATTGTGGGTGCAGTGCATCATAATGAAAAGTTATAATAAACAGTGTTAAGCATTTTTGTTACCTCCGAGGGGAGGGGGTGCTGTGATCTCACCGAGGGGAGTCTGTTGGTCTGTGCTCTCCACAGGGAGGAGAGCTGTGGTGAGCCTGAGAGGGGAGGGGGCGCTTTGATCTCACTGAGGGGAGCTATGGGGCTGTGCTCACAGGACTGAGGGTAGCTGTGGTGAGCCGGCTGAAGGATCCTGTATGTCTGAGAGGGGAGGGGGCACTGTGGGGCTGTGCTCACTGCATTGAGGGGAGCTGTGGTAAGCAGGCAGAGGAGAGCCTGAGTGTCTCTGAGGGGAGGGGCCGCTTTGATCTCACCGAGTGGTGGCTGTGGGGCTGTGCTCTCCACAGGGAGGAGAGCTGTGGTGAGCCTGAGAGCCAAGGGGGCGCTGTGCTCACCGGACTGAGGGGAGCTGTGGTGTGCCGGCTGAGGTAGTATGTGTGTGTTTGGGGGGAGGTGGGGGTCCATGAATTACCTGTGAACTCACTGAGAGAATCTGTGCTCTCCACAGTGAGGAGAACTGTGGAGAGCCGGCTGATGGAGACCATGTGTGTACTTGGGGGGTGGGGTGGCAGGCTGAATCCCCTGTGATCTCTCTGAGGGAGCAATGCTCACTGCACTGGCTCTCTTAGGCCACTACTGGGCTCTGGTAGTTTCATCACAGTAAGCCGGGACACGTGGTGATGAGCTCATTAATAAAAGACACTCTGGTGAGCTCACGTGGGGGGAGGGGGGAATTCATTGGTGAAACCTGTGTTGAGTTCATTGAGTGAATCTTTGAGAAGAAACGCCCCAAAGGGACCTCCAGAGCTGCTCCTTACTGAGCCCCGTGAACAGTGCCTCACACGTCTTTCGCCCTCACACTGCAGAGCGCCGTATCCCAAACACGATAACCGCACCTCCGTTGTCATTACGTGCGTCAAAGAAACACTTCACACAGCAGATCACAACACAGATGCCACCCTTCCATCCCCACCCTTCATGGTGCAGCTTGCCTGCCCATGTAGGCAAGCGCTTTAGTGCCTCGCCTAGGGGTGACAAGCACTATACAAATGTTGCAATTTAATACAACACATAGGTGTCAATCAGCTCTGGGCTGGCTGCGGGCATTTTCTTGCCCTGAGTGGGGGGCTGTGTGACTGATGAGCTCCCCGAGGGAGGCTGCTAGACGCTGTTGGGGTCACAAGGCATGAAGCTTCTCTGGGGTGTTCTCATAATGTGCTGGGTGCATGGGCTCACGCAGCGGTGCTCTGGGTGGTTACAGAGAAGTGTTGTGTGACTGCTGAGCTCACCGAGGGAGGCTGCTAGGCACTGAGGTCACAAGGTGTGACTGTGAAACTGCTCTGGGCTCCCCAAGTGGGGGGGGGGTTCTCATGATGTGCTGGGCTCATGGGGTCATGCATCAGTTCTCCACACACTTAGCAATGCTATGTGTGCTTACTCAGAGGTGCTGTGTGACTGCTGAGCTCACTGAGGGAGGCTGCTAGGCGCTGTTGAGGTCACAGGGTGGGGCGCCCATCCATAACCTGCAGCAGCGTGTGTGCTGAGAATTCAAGGACTCTGGAGGCTGCAGCCAGGGAAAGTGTTTTATCTTGACTCTAATGTTATTCTTGCCCTGCCAATGGAATCTTGCTGTAATGACATAACCTGGAATGTTGGGAGTCAAAGAGTCACAGTTGGTTGGGCTGAGCAGCATGCTGGTTGCTCCTGGTGGGGTCTTGATGGGGTCTTGATCTGGTCTTGTTCTATTCTTCTTGTGATCTTGTAACTATCCTGAATAAACCTCTCTGAACCACCTCTACCTGTGTGGACTTGAGCACTACAATTATTGGCGACGAGGATGGGATACGAACCTGTGTCTGTAACAACATTAAGGTACAGATCAACTCAAGTTAACCTAAGACAACTGGCACCTCTGACCCTACCAGTGACCTCTATATCGGTCGCCCACAGCAGTCTGCCAGTTGTTCGTGTACCTG
The DNA here is from genome assembly GCF_964204655.1 of Triturus cristatus. Taxonomy (NCBI): domain Eukaryota; kingdom Metazoa; phylum Chordata; class Amphibia; order Caudata; family Salamandridae; genus Triturus; species Triturus cristatus. The sequence goes on from NC_140593.1 coordinate 204,074,602, forward strand.
TGTGTCTGGAGAAGTGCTACTTCAAGAGCTGCACATCCAATCTTGGACATCTACTCTCCAGAGTCTATGTGTTTTGCGCTGTGCCTTCGGTGATAGTAAGCCTGTTTTACTGTCTTCAGTGCCACACACACAGCAGTGCCAACTTCTGTCTCAACTGCAGCTCAAGTCTCTACATGCTGTCCCTACAGAACCCCAAGAACTCAGTCCCTGCTGTCCCTACAGCATCTCAAGAACTCAGTCCCTTCTGTCCCTACAGCGTCTCAATAATCAAGTATTGGACTGCCTTGAGGTGTTACTGTGTTCAGTGTCACACATCACAGGACAATTTTTTTTAAATTAGCACAGTAGCAGTTTGTGGTTATTTTAACCAGTGCCACAAGGAGGTCGACCCCGTGTTTGGGAAACATCTTTATTGTATCACATGTTTACTAAAGAGAAGAGGATCTCCCCAACACAAAGACACACCGTGAAATACAGATTGTACACTTCGGAGGATGTGTGAGGTGAGGCATTTCCGTGTCTGTTATTGTTTGCCCCCTCTCAGACATCGAGACCTTCAATGTTGTCCAACCGCCGTGTTTTGGTTAAAACTTGAGATGTGTGTCTCAACCATCTGCCATCTGAACATTGCACGAACCCCACCGCGCGCACTTGCTCAACGCGCGCAGTATCCGTATTTGTGAGGCCTCTGTGATGTCTCCCATGACACAGGCGGAGTTTTCTGGCTTCGTGATTTGGAGGACATTTGGCGCATGTAGTTGCCGCAAGCCACCCGGTGCGGCCGTCATTGCGTGCTGCCATCTTTTAGTTGGCGGATCAAGGCATTTAATATGTGTGGACTGCCTTCCTCCACATAGTTGTTGCTGAGTCCTTCTTTTCTAGTCTCCAGAAAGTCTACACCGGACCCCGCTTACAATTCCTGCAGTGAGTATTATGCCTCTCAAGTGCGTTTTCTTGGGATTGGTACCTGGTGCCATATACTCTGTTTAATTCAAGCCTTCTTGTCCTATGGTCTTCCATAGACAGTGTTTTTGGGGCAAACTACATTCTGGTAACAAGTCTCTGCGATCTGCTGAACGCCGGTTCATCATCATTGCGGTGACAGGCACACCTGTGGCATTCTGTGCAAGTGTACAGTACGTTTTATAGACTTACGGTGCAAACTAAATTGTTGTTTCTAGTGGGACTATGTGTGTATGGTGTATGGCATGTCTTATACAAATTGGCTGACTCTTTTTGTTTTAGTTCATGCATACTCAAACCTTGTTTTAAATACATCATCCGGTCCATAGTAATTGGAAGTCACAGCAAAAGCACTTGTATGGTTTTCCTTCTGGTGTGTGGCATTCCATTTCAGAAGGTGCATTACTTGACCCTTTTGGGTCTGTTCAAAGGGTTTGTTTCTTTTACACACCTGTCTGGTGTTCTGTTATTTTATGCACGGCACACTTGCCCACTGATCTGTGTTTTGTTGCTACGTTCAAGGGAATTATGCATCCAGGTTTCAGTCCTGTTTGCTTCCCCATCACTACAGTGCACAACAACTGACCTTCACACAAGGTCGTCGTTTCTCGCTCTGTTACCCTACACAGGGTTTGCCTTACGGGCTCTACGCCCATTCTTACAGTGCACAATGCTTTACCTCCACACGAGGTGTGTTCCATGGGGTGTCGCCCTATATGTACAGTAGACAATATTTGTCTACACTGTACGGTGAAAACATTTTACTTTATTTGTTTATGGACCTTAGGTATACACCATGTAGGTACACGCTATCCTGGTACACGCCATCAAGAGTCCATTATTTTTTTTTTATTGTCTCATGCATGCTTTAACTTTCCCTATACGGGAATTCCAGTGGGTCTTAGTCCTATCTGCTCATTGTACATTCGTACACTTCTCACATGTGCACAACTTTACTCTGTCTTCCTCCTGGGAGCTATGCAAGGGTTTAAGTCCTTTTCGCATTATTGTATGGGTCCCTATACATATCTGTTTGTTGACATCCCTCAATCTATCTTGGATTTCAGAATGTCAATATTACAAGGACTATTGTTTCTATGGGTTTTAGTCCAATCTGTTACTGCTTTTCTCCCTTGCCTTTTATGGGTTGCATTTGGGTTATAGTCATCCCAACCTTCACATAGGTATGTTATTATAGCCTTATAGCCCGCCGTAGCGGGCTATACCGGCTATTAAAGGCCCGCTGTATCGTTAAAGGCCCGAGCCGAAGGTGAGACACTTTAAGAAGACAGCGGGACTTTAAAAGCCGGTATAGCCCTGCTACGAAGGGCTATACGGCTATTAGAACATTCTGGCACTAGAGGGCAGAATGTTCTAACAAATAAAACAAAGCCTTCAGGGAGCCTGAGGGGATTGAAATTCCCTCAGGCTCCCTGAAGCCTTTGTTCACAGCCAGAGCTGTGAACAAAGAAACATTGGAATGTTGGAACTCTGGGCTTATACCAGCCCGGAGCACTCCATTATTTTCAATGGAGCTTCCAACATTCCAATGTTCTAATATATATTATTGAACTCTCTACAATGTTGTCTTTACATTATATTTTTTCATTTTGTATTGATGATGGTGTTTCTTTTGGGTGAGGATTATCCTTTCACTTTTCCTCATTTTTCTTGTTTTCTTCTTTTATTTATGTTCTTTTGTGATGTTTTCTCCTGCTGTCTCGTGTGGATTCAGAGGTTTTCTCTGTTTTTCTGCCTTGCTTTCTTTCTCTGTGTTTTACACATTCTGTAGTCCAGAGTTTTGCTGTTTCTTTTGTTTCCTGTCCTCTTACATTCCTGTTCTGGCCAGTGGGTGTGTTTCGGGCAGTCATTTGAAGTTTCTGTTCTCTTCTTCCCTGACAATGTTATTTGTTTTCTTTGCTTTTGTGTATAGAAGGGAGGTTGGTTCTTATGTTTTGCTTTTCCTCTCTTCTTTGTTATCCTTTTCTGTTGCTCTCTTCTTTCATTGGTTTCATGTTTCTGATTTCCTCCGTTTCTCCTCTTCCTCGTTCTTCTTTCTTGTTCGCTCATTGTTGTTTTTAATATATAGAAGAAAGGGGGATATGTTGTATGTTGACTCTAATGTTATTCTTGCCCTGCCAATTGAATCTTGCTGTAATGGCATAACATGGAATGTTGGGAGTCAAAGAGTCACAGTTGGTTGGGCTGAGCAACATGCTGGCTGCTCCTGGTGGGGTCTTGATAGGGTCTTGATCTGGTCTTGTTCCATTCTTCTTGTGATCTTGTAACTATCCTGAATAAACCTCTCTGAACCACCTCTAGCTGCGTGGACTTGATTACTTCAGAAAGACAATGCATCCCATAAGCATCAACATGAAACAGGATGCCGTGATAGGCGCCGTGGTGGGCTGCACGAAGACAAATGGAACCAGGTCGGCGGCAAAAGTGAAAGCGCTGCTTTTAAAGTGCACCAGAGCCAGCGCGACCATCATCTGTTTCTAATTAACAGGCTCGATAATTGGAAATAGATGGCGCTGCTGCTCGCTCCCGAGCTCCCTAGGCCACGGGAGAAAGAAGGCAGGACATGCACCCACCTTTGGCCAATTGCATGCTGTCTTTCTTAGAAAGACGCATGCAAAGGCCAATAGCGGGTCATGAAAAAAAAAGCGCACAAGCGTGTGTTTAGAGTTGAAAGTCCTTACTAAAAGCCTCGCGAGACCTGAACATTTGGAATGAGAACCCCCCTCAAAATCCACATCATTCATATTCTAACCTTTATCGTCCAGTAACATTCACCTAATCCTGTGGAAATGTCTGCTTGGATGGGCAGAATTTGTTGAACAAGTAGGTGGACTTCATCGATGCAAACCTAGTTCTTGGAATCAGGACAGTATTTTGGAGTAAACCTTGTGGAGAGCTTTTGTGTGTGTGTAAAGTTTTCAGTGTTTACAAAATCACATTCTGAATCAGGTCACCCATGAACTGCTTGCTTAGGCTACAATAAGCATTATTAAAATTATTTTTAATAATCCAAACCTTGTGGAGAGCTTTTGTACATTATCAGAACAGTACTTTGTGGATTGCAAATACTTTAAGGCATCTTTTCTCTAATATCACTTTATGATTCAGGACTTTCAGTGTAGTAAAGTAATACATAGATTTGCCTCTCATATATACATTTATATTCTCTTGCCCTTTGCAGTGCCAGAGGTTGTATAGGAGATCTGAAGGGATTTATGTATCATGAGGACCACATTGGACACTGGTGTGCCTTAAAATTTTTGAAACTTGAAATATGGAAAATCATCACTTGCAGCCTCATGTAGTCTTTTGGGAATTGCGAAGTAAAATTTGCTGATACAATGTCAATTTCCTCTTGGCATTTCTCCCAAATTAATCATTTTGTGGTAAAAATAGCATGTTTGTGGTTGAAGTGGAACGAACCTCATGGTGTAGCACATTAGTGATATGAATTTCAGTAAAATGGATGGTTTGGCATTGTGTTTTTCTGTGTGGAGAGTGTTCATATGAATCTGTTTGGACAGGTGCTTTAGGGTGGGGTATGTTCATACACTAGTGCTAGACAACAGCTGCATTCAGTCCTTATGGGTGGGGGATCCCGCGTGAGTGGTTATCACTGATACCTTGTTACAGCATGGGGTTGGGTCAGCAACTGTCACTGACCCATCCCACTCTGTGACAATGTAGGGACTGCTGTGCTGCCTCCTCTCATTATCTGTCCTAAGGCCAGTCAATGAGAGGAGCGTTAGTCCCACACATCCTAGGAACTCCTATGTTAGGTGTGTGTGTGCTTGCATGTGTGTGTATACGAATATTTCTGAGTCATTTGTTGTGAGTTGGTGTGTGTGTATGTGTGAATGCATGGGTGTGAGTGAGAGTGTATGTGTGGCCCACCCATCCCCATCCGTGTTTTAATTACTATCCACGACTGTGAGACAGTTTTCTTTAAGTGGATGCGCAAAGGATAGCCTTTCGCGTAGTTTGCATTTGCTTCTGCATATTTCTCTTGTGTATTCACTTTACATGGAGGACTCCAACACCTTTATGAATTACATCGGTGCTATAGTGTGAAGATGTTTTTAAAATACTAATGAAACGATCATCATGTGTAAATTATTACTATTTAGAAATGGAGCTGAATAAGGAATAAAACAAGCACTCACATTTGCTCACTGTATCCATTATTCTTAGGTTATGAAGGAGAAAATCTTTTAAAGTTCCTGAAGGATATTGAAAACAGCACAGTGATCATGCTCGACAGATGGAAAATTGAAGTGACACCTAATAATAAAGAAGAGAAGGGAGACCCAGTGCCTTATTGCATCATCAACAATTATTTTTCTATTGGAGTGGTAAGATTTTCATTTTTTATGAAGTGCAATGATTTTAATTATTTTCATATCTTGTTGTGCTAAAGAAGATAGCAATGTTTGACTCGTAAAAACAAATATCTATAACTGTCATGCCTTAACACAGATGATAGGTTTGTACAAACTGCTATATCAATAAAACAACATCAAGTCATCCTGGTGTGGTAAGTTTTAGGGGTTCAATTATTACCGTTGGAATAGCATACAAACTTTGTTGGGGCTCGTCACAAAAGACACTCTCACTTTTAAGTAATTCACACCTATAATTTACTCCTAATATTTGGAGTAACCCTACTAATTTTGGTCATTCACCAAATCTGAGAGTAAACTTACCTAAAAATACAGACTTACATGCCTCCACCCCCTGAAAAAATGGGTAAAATCAGATTTACAGGTGTAATTTACTACTGCTCCAGCATCACTCATGGCCAACCACTGGTAAGGTAACACCCTCTATAGAACATAAGGGAGGTAGGATCTTAAAATAAAACCCATAAGAAATAATAATAAATGTAATTAATTAATTTAAATGGTTAGAATTGTTGAAAATACGATTCAGTGTTTAAAAATGTCTACAACTAATACACGTTTAATATTTAATTATAAAATATTGTAATATCCTTTTTTGAATTTATACATTGATTTTGATTATATTATCAATAAATTACTTTTCAATGATTCTACACATCACTTATAATAAGTCTTATTTCTTAAGAAAACGTAATTGTTTTAACTTAAGTTGGGTATTTATTTTTAATGTAGTGTTCAGAAAAATAATATCAATTTAATTTAACATTTTAAATTAATTAAAGATTTGATGCAAAACTTAGTTAATAGTGCTGCAACATATATTTATTTTCTTCTAAATTTAAAAAAGACAAAGGTTTAATTTACATTAATATTTAACATAAAGATTTTGTCACTAATGTAAAGTTTAATAGACTTTTTTAATTACCCACACATTTTACATAAAGGGACAGCTCCACCCTGACTGTGGAGTCTCCTTATGGTAAAATATGGGGAAAAGTAAAAAAAATGATGACTTACCTACAAATGCATTTAGCTAAAAAAAGTTTTACTAATAAAAAATCATGGTAAACATATATTTTATAGTTTGGTAGAGTAATAAGACCTTACATCATGTTAAAAAACCAGCAGGAATTCACTTAAAGAAACAAATGTTAAAATTATGTTATAGATAGGTATGGTAATACGATTATAGATCACATTAAAAAAAATAGAAATGCACTGAAAAAAGGTTCAAATTACCTTGTAGTTAGATGTTCAGATATCACAAAAACTTTTAAAAAACAAAAAAACTATGAAATTCACCAGTTATAGTTTACGGAGCTAAATATAACTTGTGCCCCAACATGCACTGCTTATTACCTCACATTTCACATCACTGATGACATGTTAAATGATGTGACTGATGACATCATTGATGACATCTCAAATGACATCACTGATGACATCATCCAGTCATTCTTAAAGCATTCTATAGAGTTTGTGGGCTTGAAGACATTCAACAACGAACATCTATGGCCATTTTTTTTTATTGTAATGGATATAATTTTGACAATATACTGGACACATAGCACATCTTTCAAGTCGTCCAAATTTGATCAATGTTATCCTCTTTTTACCAGAATTAAGCAAGCTAACAAATAAAATGTCTCCATAGACATTACATGGGTAACAGGGTAACACCTGTTATAATTATTGACCAGCCTGCAAAAAATTAGTTTGTATTCTACTTACCCTAATGGGTCACTCTCGTAAAGGCTTCATGTATCCCCAATTTTAAATCAAGAGGTTGACAAGTGAATGCATAAATAAATGAATATTTGCCACTGAAAAGGCTGTTTCTGCCAGCCTGTCCTGGCTGAAGAGGGGTGAAACTCCGAAGCCGGTCCTAGGATGCTTGTTTCCAGTCCAGGGAGGACCTGGCCTGGCAGTTCGGGCTGGACTGTTCCCATTGAGCACAGGGTCAAGACTGATTTGCATATGGCTGGGTCCAAATTGGAATGGCATGGTGAGCAAAAAAACGATGGATTTAGGCCCAGATCTCTGTACTGGGGTGAATGTATGACATTGTTCTGCATTCTGTCCATTAATAGTTCTTTTTGCATTTGTCACCCCGAGTGGGACGGGTATGCTCAGACGTGAATCCCTTGCTCTCCATGCCACTGGAATCAATCTATCCTGGCTGAAGAGGGGTGACACCCCGAAATTGGTCCTAGGATGCTTGTTTCCAGTCCAGGGAGGACCTGGCCTGGCAGTTCGGGCTGGACTGTTCCCATTGGGTACAGGGTCAAGACTGATTTGTATATGGCTGGGTCCAAACTGGAATGGCATTGTGAGCAAAAAAACGATGGATTTAGGCCCAGATCTCTGTACTGGGGTGAATGTATGACATTGTTCTGCATTCTGTCCATTAGTAGTTCTTTTTGCCTTTGGATAACCCAACATATTTTGGGAGACTGCATGAGGCACATTCTTGAGGTGGTCACAATGGCGTAGACTTATCAGCTTCCTTATGTACGCGGTTAATCTGGTGGTGATGGATCTTACACCTATAGGGCTCCAACGACAATTGATTGCCCTACATTCTTATTGTCTTGAAAATAAATAAATAAAGATTAATGTTGACATTCGAAACTTTGGTTTTCTCTAGAACGAAAAAGAAATGTACTTTGTTCTTAGGTAACATGCAACTGGAGCAGGTCAGAGAGTAATAGATTTGAGGTGGGATAAACATATTGCTTCCTGGAAACTCGTACTTTAAGCAGAAGTGGATGGCCTGAAAAGGTTCAATTGCAAATATGGCAGCTATACCTTTGATCCACTAAGTAAACTCATACAGGGCAAACTAATCCCCCAGGCTCTTTATGGAGTGGAGGTGCGGGCAATAGATAGATGGACCATACTCCAGTGGTTGGTGAGGTTTTAGGTTTGCGGCGTTTCCCCACTACGGAATCGACACTACAAATTTAGTGCTCTCCCACCCTGGCCTCGATTTCATCGCAGCCTATGAGGGTTGTGTTAATTAACTTTTGGTACCACACATTTTTAGGGTGCTGTACGTGTGGCCACCATTGATACCTTTTAGAGGTTGTGACCACCACCAAAAAAGTGTAGGTAGCCTTATCAATTTTTGGTCCTAAAGAATTGCCAATTAATACATTACCAGGCAAGAAACACGTTGACCCTTTTAGCACATTGACTCACACACCTAAAGGTGAGAGATGTGCGTTTGACTTTGGTTTTATGTTATAAAAAAAAGTGGTTCTACCCTATCTAAATATGAAAGTTGATAATATTTATTTATTTTAAAATTTTAAGTGATGGTAAGTAAGGTGAAAATGAGTGATCCATGAGGTGTCATGGAAATCACTATGTGTTTTTAAAATACCCCTCACACACTATGAATCCCATAGTGTCATGCTTCATCATGGGGGTCTTCCCGTCCCTCCACGGGGCGGGGCGTGCTACTACCTACGAATACGTGGGAGCACTGTTGTTATGAATAGATAGGCTATGTGTAGTGAAGGGATGTGAGTGCTAGGGTTTTGTGTAAGATATAAAAATTAAAAGGACCCTGGCTAGTAGAAAAAACTATTTTATTCGGTTCTCTAGCTGGGAGCGTTACAAATGGGGAAGAGTGTAGGAAGTGTCACAAATTTGTGGCTGCCTACTGGGTCAACATGTTTCGTAAGCAGTCCCCACTGCTTTACTCATCAGGACCGACAATTAGTAATCCCTATTGCACTCAATATAGAATTAGTAATATGGTATGTATGCCTATTATTCTGATACACCAGACCTTTAGAGGTTTTGTAGATCTGTGAACAAGGGTACAATGACCCCAGTGATTTAAGACCAAATTGGTATCTGTAAGAAAAAAGGGAAGGAAAACAACAATACAAACGAGTTTATCGCTGTTAGATTAACACATCACCATACTTTTTTTAAATCTAATTAGAATTCATTTTGTTTTCGTGATATATTTTTCTCAATATATATTTTTCATTCTATATCAGCGTGGGTGAGGTATTTTCTACCCACTACCCATGTTTTTTTTGTAGAAATGGAAAGGAAATGGTAGTTAGACAAAAGACAAACTGTACATATATTTACGACAAAATTTACGACAAAAATAGATGTCAGGAGACGACACAAAACCCTGATGTTCTTGATATAGTATAATAATCAACCATCTGTTGCTTTTAAAAGAATTGCTCCCGTTAATAAATTGCCCAAAACCGTTTGCTGTGTAAACTCACTATGTACATACATTAATTAGGCGTGATCACCCACAATTGTTTGCTGTGTAAATTCACTATGTACATACTTTAATTAGGCGTAATGTTCAAGCTTCATGAGCACACACTGGAGGGGAGGGTGCCTGGTTTAGTCACTGCGGGGTAATAAACATCGCATTAGTTTTTTAAAAGGGCCGCCGAAAGTCGGCAAGCTAGCAGTCACACTGGCCTGGTTTAAAGACTTGACCAAGTCTAAACTTACGATTTTCAGGATCATTCCTCGCTTCCATGTACCTCCGTGTTGCTCCGTGGATGTCAACACAGAAGTGTATGTTGAAGCTTTTATCGGGAGGGAACAGGCGGGAAAAGCTTCAAGTAGAACTAGAGCGTAAAAGGCTTCAGAAAATGGCCGCCCGGAATGGGCTTATGGAGGACTAAATAATTTGCTTCCTGGTTTTTGAGAGAATGGAAATGAAAGTTTTTGAACACATCGTTTTTTTTAGAAAAAGGGTTGTCCAAACAATGAGCGGTGTCTTTTCTAATCAGAAAAAAATATATATATAATAATAAAAGAAAGACAGGTTGGAACAGGGTTGCGAGATAGAATCACCAGTTTATACCACTAGAACGTGAAGGACTTGAAAAATGGCCGCCCGGAGTGGGTCAATGAAGTAGTCGATATATCACTTCCTGGTTTGTCACAGAGGGTTTGAGAAGAACATTGAGACACGGTCGTTCTGAAGGGTTGGTTGTCAGAGAAGTGTGGCTCACTGGTTAGAGTGGCAGACCTCGATGCAGAGCACTGGTCCGGGACCAGGGTTCGATTCCCGTTACGGCAGGGTCTCGGGCTATAAATTCCGCGGACCGGATATTCTCAGCCTGTATGGGATATGTTAGAGAGAAACTTGATATGTGGCCTCATATATTAGGATGTAGCTAATGCCATTGGTCAATACATGGACAAAATCACAACATCCCATGCTAGACTTCCCTCCCCTAGTGTTTTAAAACCTAGATTGGCACTCCCCTCAGGTTGGTAGTTTTGTGTCTCTAACTGTTAAGCATGTGTTGATCACACTAAGAGGATGCCCTGACAAGGACGGTCTGGAGATGGAAATTTCACCTTGTCAGTACTGTTGATTAAAAGAGTCCCTTGTGATTGTGATAAGTTGCTACGCACACTGTACTTTATAACATTTTAGTTGGGCGAAACAAGTTGCATGCTGGTTGTGAATTTGTCACTTTCTTACTTTATAAAATGTTTTTAATGTATGTGGGATTCTGGGCTGTTGATCTTTTTTAGTGTAGAGAAATGCCAAATGCTCATATTGTTATATCCTTTATAAGCCAAAATCATGTGTTGGTTGAATTGATCCAACTGTGTGCTGCGCAATACCGATTTTATGATACTTGTGATAGTATATATATTAATGAATTGGGTAATGTGCAATATTTCTTTAAGAATGTATTTCTTGAAAATAAAGTGTTTTGACTTGACAAGCAAATGCATAAATACATTTTCTTTTGGCACTTTGGATATCCAGTCTTACTTTGCTAGACTGCACCATGCAGTCCTGAGGTGGGCCCAATGGTATATAGATTTATAGGTTTGTTTTCAACACTAGTATGAGATAAACCAACTTTAAATGGGACAACCATATTTCTACTTTATTAAAAAAATAGCACTGCATCAACATTTCTGCACAGTTCTGTTAATAAACAGCGACACCTTACAAACGTTGTTATACAAAATGTGTCTGTACACTGTATTTCAACAGTTTAAAACATGCATTTGTGTAGATAAATACTGGTCAATAATCTGTTGACAACATTGGATTTGGTGACTTACTCCCAAGTTTTTTGCAATGGGCTTTGCCATTATAGAATATTCGACTTTAAAACACTGCTCTGCAACAGGCACCACATGCACTCAACCTTTACCTTGCTTAGCATGGAGTAATAATTGCACCCTAAACTTTAATGAGTTAGAAACGGTGCACCATATATATTTGAACATGCACAATGACACTTGCCTCAAGAATTTATATTATTTCAATGCTATGCACCCACACTTGTTCACACAGTAACTCTATGCTGTATTAGACATTCGAGTTATCATAGATGTCATCAATGATGTCATTTGAGATGTCTTCAATTATGCAATTTTACATATAATAAGTGATATAATATGTGAGGTCATAAGCAATGAATGGCGGGAGTGCAAGTTATAGCTATCTCAGTAAATTATAACACATGAATTTCAGTACTTTTTTTACTTTAAAAATTAATATTTGTGTTATTTCAACATGTATCTATAAGGTCATTTTAACCTTTGTTTTTTCCGTGAATTTCAAGTTTTTTCTTTCAATGTGAGCTAATATATAGATATATATATATATATATGTATATATATATATATATATATATATTTACTTAAAAAACCATAGGTTTCACACATGTTATAGTTAGGTGGACATTTCACTCGTGAAAAACCAATGAAATTCCCCCGTTATAGTTAGGTCAGATAACTATAACTCGTGCGCCCGCAATCCAGTGCTCATGACGTCACATATTTCATCACTCATGACATGGTCAGTGGCATCACTCATGACATCACTGATGACATCATCCTTGTGATAGAGTGGCGGTCGCGCGAGTTATAGTTATCTGACCTAACTATAACGGGGGAATATCATTGGTTTTTTACGAGTGAAATGTCCAGCTAACTATAACATGTGTGAAACCTATGGTTTTTTAAGTGAATTTGCAAGGTTTTTTAAATGCTAATTCCTAACTATAACGTGTGTGAAACCTATGGTTTTTTAAGTGAATTTGTACGGTTTTTTAAATGGAAATTTTTTTTAATTGTTTTTTTTATTTTATGGTTTTTCACCGTGCGCGCACCCCGCGATTTAAAAAAAAAAAAATACAATGTTTGTTCACCCTTAGGGGTCCTTTAGGGACCCCCTGACAAAGACTAGGGGGTCAGGAACTCTCTACCCTGCCCCCTTTTCACGTTCGCCACCTCTCTTTTTCACTCTCGCACCCACAACAAACAAAATGGCGGCCGACACTTCCTGATTTCGACCGATTCGAACGTTGACTGACATGTAACCACCAATCAGAATAACGCTCGCGCACGTTAGGGTGCGCGCACGGTGCGCGGCTATAGATATGTATGTGCTTTTAAATGCAATTTTCTCAGGAACTACTGAACAGATTGACTCCATATATGCAAAAGGCACTTCCCTGACCTGAGGACTACCTCTCTGCCAAATTTCAAGTAATTCTGTTCAGCCGTTCGGGCTGTACCTTCGACTAACTGTCCTATGGGAAAATGCATGGGGAAAACGCGTTTTGGGACCCCCTTTTTTCTCGGCCCCCGCTTGACGAATCACCCCAAGACTTTCAGGGTAGGAGCTGAGCGGAGCGCCCCATTAGTTTTGAAAATTTCGCGAGGATTCGTCAACCGGCGCCAAAGTTATTCAAAATAGAATTTTCAGATTTCCTATGGAAACACGGTCCTAACTATAACTATCTATTGGCGACCGCCAGTAGATAATATATATATATATATATATATATATATGTGTGTGTGTGTGTGTGTGTGTGTGCATATTGTATCTATATATCTATATATATATATATATATCTAAATATATATCTCTCTTTTTGACCCTAAGGATGGATTTTTACTAAATTTGGAATATCTCAAAGGGGCACCTGCCTGTACAAAAAACAATCCTTTAAGGCATTTTCCTTTTTCTACTTGTACTGCAAATTGCAGCACATGTAGACAGAGGAAATAATGAGAAGAACAAAGGATATTTCTCCTCATTAAGCCTCTGATGGGAAGGGGTACCATGTAACTCAATCCCAGGTTTACTAAAACTGGGATTGCATTAAAATCCATGGGTGAATGCATGGAATTGCCCATGCTCCACCTATAGTTCGCTTTCCCAATGCAGAGTAACGCTGGGCAGTGATTTGCTCTACCTTGTGTTAGTCTGAGTTTACTAAGCCACTAAGAGCCACGAAAGATGGCTTTGTGTGCCTTAGTAAATACCACTAAAGGGGTTGTGTTGCCTTATGTCGCCTTGCGTGTAAATCTGGGCTAGAATCTTTAGCAAAAAATGAAATGCTGAAAATTATAATAAGTTGTCTTTTCTAGCGCTCATGAATGCCTTTTGCATCAAGGGGTAAAGGGGTATCCCTGAATAAGGATGGACTGACAACCCATTCTCAACTCACAAGGGTTATTCATCATGATTTTAAATTAATGTGTAATAGTGCCTTTCCAAAACCTCTCATTTGTTTTGATTCCCCACAGAAAAATAGGTTAGCTGTTATGGGCAAGTGAACTAACATATTTTTTTTCCTTTCAAAAGTAAAATGCCTAACATGTAAATTAACTATCTTTTAAACAGAAAGTTGTTAGTTCTTGTAAAGCACATACATTAGACGAAATCATGTCAACGCAATGCCCAGTTTTAGGCTGTAATGAGAGGACAAAGTACAAAATAAGTCATGATTTTCCTAAATATCACGTAATTTTGGAGAAGTGTATAAGCTATACTTTCAAAGTCTACAACATAACCACAACAGCACATTTTATCCCATAATGTGATTACATTTTGAAATTTGGAATTTTGGAATTGGAATTTGTGAGCTGGAGGCTGTACCCAGTTCATGAATGGATGGGCGCCTGGGATCTTTAACTCACAAAGGTGCATGGCGATATACAAGCGATGATTGTGGGATAAACAGCCCCTTCACAGCAGAGTCAGACAGAAGGTCACTACATATGCATGAATTAGTGCATTACACGATGGAAGAAAGATCGGAAAATATGTTACCAACCTTGCAAATGCCAAGCGAAAAAACAAGTTGAATAATGCTTCCAGGATTATAATGCAGATTTGCTTTCCTTTAAGAGAAGATGGAAAATCCATACGGTTGTTCCCCACAACCCTTTCTCCTAAAATGTTCAGGTTTTCAGTCTCAAGTGCAATGTGGCAGGGGAAAGAATAACAGTTTATTTTGCTCAAAACATAGACTTGCAGATACTTATAGATCCGTCCCTCCCCCGTGTAATGAAGTAAGAAAACATGGACTCTCCTGGATGTTTTAGTCTCGGGTACAGTTTTTTGTTTGTTCATGAGCAGTATGTGCTGGTGATAAAGACTCTGCTCTATCTTTACCTCTCTCTATATATTATATACCAAACTTAACTACTGTAATGTCTTTTCGAGAGCGGTACTTAATATTAGTAGAGTGCCCCCCACAAACAGACTTATAAGGTGTTATTAGTCTGCCTTTAAAGGATGCAAACAAACATGAGACCGGCAGACTGTATGGCGACCTTGCCAGTGGGTGCACGACCCAGTAATCCTGGAATCTGATGAAGTGGAAAAGTGGCAGAAGGAACAGGGACAACTTTCTCCAGAAACTAACATGTCAAGGGAACGGCGTGTATACTTTGTGCATATCTTCTGTTTCTTTAGCCTACATTGAAACATGCGGAAATTAGAGAGATTAAGGTAATGGACACTCGGTTTAACACTGAATATTTTTCTGATTTGAGCTCGGAACGCAAAAACAAGTCTGTTTTACGATCACTTCAATAGAAAGCTTTCTTTTTGTAAATATATTTATTCTTATAGAAAACTTAATATATTGTTGAGAGAACAAATGTCTAAACACAAGAGGTCTCTCTGTGGCAACACGCCCATGATGTGTACATAGAAGCAGGGCCCATAATCAGAGACAGCTTCACTGGCGATATGTGTGGCTGGGGTAACAGGCTGGCCGTGTCGCAGTGTGCAAGTACGGGTGGCAAAGGGGCTGGCACCAGCCTCATCATGCCGGTGGCACTTGGGGTCTCTTGGGAGTTGATGACAGTGAGAGTGCCTGGAAGAGGACCATGGCGGGTTGGAGCAGTGGAAGGGTGGGCGGTCAGTGTTGATCCTCCAGGTGCTTTGATTTTGATCACCTTGAAAGAGCTGAGGCAAGGAGGGGGCAGGACAGAATTACTTTGTCATTGAGTGCTGTAACAGCTGCAGTCAGACAATCTGCACCATTCCCTGCCCATTTGCAAATGGCCACGTGATAGAGAGACAGCTCATCAAGCAATAGCCAACACAGAAAAAAGCGGGAAAGCCCAGCCTGAAGGTGGCTTGCCCAAATCTCACTTTTTTCTCTATACTTTTTTTCAGTTATTTTGAAGCCTTAATGAAATGAGCTTGGACAGACTTCTGGAGTTTCTGTAGTCTGACAATAAAACGACTGACCACCGTGATGTGGGTGGGCACTGGGCTGCGAAGTAAGCGCAAATGGTCAACTCTCTCGTTCTTTGTGAGGTCCTTGACTCACCTTTGGTAGCTGGGGTGGAGCAGCATGAAAATCCCAAGAGAAAATGTTGGACTTGTTATTGTTCGGGCTATTCTGTATCACCTTCTAGTGACACCTTTTTACATGTTTCTCCATATACCTTTTTCTACATTTCATTTGATGTATTTAGAGTGTATAATCTAAACTCAGCAACATAGCCAAAAACATGATTGCTGGTTTGCTATATTTCCTCATATATTTCTAAGCTACAATCAGGCACGTGCACTAGTTTTGTACGCTGCAAATTGGTATATGACTTCATTGCCCTTTGTCACTATCCCTTTTTAATTGCCCTTTGGCTGCATAGGGACCCCCTGGATGAGCTGGGGGACCGCAGAGGGTTGCCCCCCCCCCCCCACCATGCACCGCAGGGACTGCAGTGGCCTGCGTTACTCCCTTGTCACTGTCATGTTTGCACTTCAAGGGCAGAGCTACCGCCGTCAGCAATGCGTGTTTTGAGGTTGTTACATTATTGTTACAAGGGAAAGGTGAAGCTACGGCCTCATTTACAGGAGGCTCAGCCTTGCAGTGGCGTGCCAGTGTTTCAGATGTAACAACTCCAGCCAGAAGCAGAATTGCTTGTCTAGATTTATCAATGAAGCGTGCTTATGTTTTTTTTAATTATTACTTACCCATTGTCAGCAAAAATCCAAACATTTTTAGTTGTGCCTACAACGTGTGACAACACAATTCCTGAACTAAGCTGAAGAAAGAAAAAAACTCTGACATTGTTGAAAAGGACACTGATAAATGAGAATGTGAAACTGGTGTCATAATTAATCTAACACATTTCTAGAAGTAAATGCAGTTAAATCAGCTGTGTCACGGGTAATTGAATAACTTACGAGCCGTGTGCAGTGTGTGCATTTTATAGAGGAGATGGTATCTGAAAGAGGCAAAAGAGACACTGCAGAAACAATCTAGTCTGAATTATCAGGCACATTGTAAATCCCTCCACCAGACGACGATGCTACCTACTTCGATGAAGTAAAAAGCAGGCTTACGGTCTGCAGTCAGTTAAACCCCTGACATATATCAACCAGATTAGATGGTATAAATAATTAAAAAAATTATATTTCAGATACAATTTCTTGTCACCAAATTTAGTAGTAATCCTCATTCTTATACGTTGGTAGCACTCAAAAAATATGCCTAAAAAATATTCTGAATCCATTCAATGGAAAAGCAGGTCGGGTATTGTCAAATGCAATAGGAAAGGGTTTGTGGGGTGAGTTTGTGCTGAAGATGAAAGTATAAAGATATGAGCAATTGTGTGGGGATTTTTGCTCCCCTTCATAAAGGTGACGATTGGAAGTTATGAATTGATGGTGAAACAGCAGAAGTTGATAGCTCATAATGTTACCTAGCTGCTGTGTTTGTGGTAGCATGTGGAAAACATAGGGGCATATTAGCAAGGGCAATATCGCCGCTTTAGCGGCACTTTTTGCAGCTAAAGCGGCAATATTTCTATCGCTCTATTAGCAAGCTGTCGCTAACAGCAGTTAGCGACAGCTTTTAGGCGATAGCGACCGGTTTGGGGCCCGCTTTGCATGTCAGCGATATTCATCGCTAATGACATGCAAAGTGGGCATACCCAAACTGTTAGCGACTGAAAGCAGTCTCTAACACAGCTATCTCCTATTAGCAAGGCAGGTGTAGCGATAAAAAAATCGCGCTAAGCGCGATTATCGCTATAACTTAACGCCTGCTAAAAACATGACTTACCTGTTTATCCAATGGGAGGTGGATCTTCAGGTTAAGTCCGCATTGGCGTTAATGCGTGAATATCGCTGGATTTCCTGCGATATTCACGCATTTCGCCGCTATCGCTGGATATTTTAGCACAATGGAGAAAAACGTTGATAATTGCATGTTTTCGCCGCTAAAATATCGAGCGATAGGCAGCGATAACAATGAACGCCCTAAGCGCGTTTTGCGATAAATATCGCAACTTCTTGCTAATAGGCCCCATAGATTCACAGCGAGAGAGTTAATCAGTTCCAAAGACAGCACTATTTTACACTGTAAACAAATGGAACATGGTTGAACATAAAATAATCGAACATAGACTTAGAAAAATATACCTTACCAGCGCAAATTACTTGAGATGTAGATGGTTTGATAAGGGGGGCCTGGGAATGAAATAGCTCAGCCACGGGTGAAAGAAATGAAAATAATTGATAAGAATCAGCCTTAATATAAAAAATATCAAAATAGACTGTGGTTGGATGTCAGTTTTTAGATCAAATTTTAGGGTATGAAACTTGGAGTGTGATAACGATTACCTCTATGCAACGGTAATTCTGCCACTGAACTTGCGTCAGAGGAATTAGGGGCATGGAGCTTACAGAATCACAGGGTTTGCAGACAAAAAAGTGTGATGTGGAATATACTATATCGATTTTGAGAGTTGGAAAATACTTTATGACTCACAAAATGGGCCTAGCAACAGATTCTGAATCGCAGTTGGGGGGTAAAACTTAGCGAAACCTCAAAGAAAGTGATAAGTGTTTCACTACCTTCCTCTTTGGAATCATGTTGGTGGTCTTTGAGAAAGCAGATGGTAGACCAGATGGCCACTCTGTGCTCCACCTGAGATCTACCAAAACAGTAAACATTTTTAAAGGCAACACCTTCTCCTTTAAGGGACATGAGCTACTTAGAAAAGATGTTTCTTGTTGGGGAATATGAATGGAGGGATGGTTGTATACTGTCCCTTGCTGGCCACCATGGCTGCATTTGCAACCAATAGGAGAGGGTATGAAATAGCGATCTGCCTAATCAATATTCATTAAGACTCCATATTGTGACCCCTATGAATGGGAAATTCGCGATAGTAGCTATTAGCAAATAGGTCCCATCTAAAACTACATCTCCCTTCCCAAACCAGTCATTGTGCATTTTGCACATCCCTGGATTTTGAATTGGGTAGATTATATAGTGCCCTTAAACCCACAGGACATCAGAAAAAAAGAAGTAAGATAACACAATGGAGCCCTGGATGTTATGCCTGCAGTGTGTATGAATATGCTGGAGATTACTTGCTTACTTGCCCTAGTTATATATGGTCTTAATCAGTGCTTTATTTGTAAAAAAATGAGTGCTGCTGCCCTAAGTTCTGCTCCAGTGGTGCTATTACAAATCAGTGTGTTGAACATAAAGGCTCCATAATGTTAAATGCACCTCAGGCCTCCTTAATCCACTACCGGAGACAGCTGTTTTTTTTTTGCTTTCTCCAATTATGCCATTATTCCTGTCGTTTTCTTCCTCCATCATTTCACTGTCTGTGTTTTTCCCTCTCCTGCTCACGGTCAATATCTGATGGGGAAAATACTGGCTGAAGACGGCTGAAATGCCAGAAACCGGTCCTAGGAAGCTTGTTTCCGGTCCAGGGAAGGCATGGCTTTGCAGGACTGTTCCCATGAGGCACAGGGTCAGACTGATTTGCATATGGCCATGTCTGAACTGGGGTGGCAGAGTGGGCTAAAGAACGGTGATGGATCAAACCCAGATCTGTTGACTGGGTGTGAGTGTTTGATTGGTTCTGATGCTCCGTCCATCACCACCCCCTTTTGTACCGTGGTATGAAAAATAGCATTGATCTTAATCCAGATTTGTTTATAAAATGTAAGTACATACGGACATGTAAAAAGGAAATGTTTTAAATCAACGTGCTCAAGGGAGCATGACAAGGAAATTTCAGGAAGTTCTGTGTGCATTTTTTATAAGGTTATGGGTGTTAATAAGAGCGTGTTATAAATGAAGAAAAGAGTGCGTGTAGTGTTCGCTGCTCTAAAATGATTTCCTTACGCTCTACCCCTCAGTGGACCAGACTCTAGTGGACTAGTGGACTCTAGTGGTAGAGCGTAATTTTTGTCAGATTAAAACAAAATAGTCGCCCTCCTTCTTCTTTTTACTTTTTAATCAGGTTGTGACCTCTCCAGAATAAAAATAATTATAGAGGATTCCCTTACCTGTTTTAACCCACACACCACATGTACATCTTACCAGGCCCCTCACACCCACAGCACCTATGCGGCAAGGAACAAAAGATCTCCGATAAAGATCCCCTTTAGGGGTGCCCGTTGAGCATTGCAGCGCCGCCTCGACGAGGAGCAGACCCATATGATGAAGCATGACACCTAGCTTGCTGGGTGTGTGAGGGTCCTAGTTCCAAAAGGAGGTATTTCCCACCTCCCCACCACTCTGAGCACTCACCAGGTGGCAAACTTGCCACCTAGGAACACCGTACCTCTTTTGTCTTCTAGTTCTACCCAGGGCAAGTATGGTGGACCTTTATCAAGCCCTCACTGTCCCCCTTGTTGTTTACTATGTAAAGTAAGGTCATTAGCGAAAGTAGCGGCTTTGGATACAGAGCAAAGTAAGGATTCGATTTTAAGTTTGTTCTGCTGAATCATGAGGTAATCAGCTAACAATTTACAAGATTTGTTTAGGGCCCAATAATATTTTGCAGTTGTTTTCAGTAGATACAAAGAGGCATTCTCCGTGGAATCTTTATTAAACTCAATCTTAACCTTTTTAAGTTCTGACAGACATTCCTTCGACTTAGATGTGTAAAAGGAGTGCTCCAGTCTCTTTATCTTAGTTAGAAGTTCGGTATTGAATATTCAGGATTTTTTCTGTTTGCTGGAAACATATCTGATGATAAAATCACCTGCAGCAGCTTTTTGAGCATAAGGTGCTCAAAAAGCAAAAAATCCAGAAGGCTCAGATGGTCAGAACCATTTTCTAACAACTATATTTTCCAGCACCTCAATTTAAATGCTGATATGGTGTTTCTCCTTATATACATATCTCTTACCAATACCTAAGAGGAACACAGAAACACCAATTTTTTGGGGGAGATAACATTTGATGGATAAATAAGTGACTTGAACAAAACTGCTCTAACGTTCGGCTTCTTCATAAAATAGCCACAAAACTATATCTTGTGGCACCTCCCCTCAAATTAAGTGGTGAGAAGACGCTGTTTCTCATCTATACCCTTTAAGTCACGTTTTTATTCTGTATTCTTACTGCTGCGTTAGGTGGAGAAGAACCCAGACTGTTTACCCCTAAGATGTAGAGGTGTATACTTCATGGTCAGTCAGGGTTTAGTGTCACCAGGGCAGGTGGGCCTATTTTAAATGCTGGTTGAGATAATAGGGTGGGTCACCACTGGGATGGTGCCAGTGCGCAGGGCCCTCGTCCCAGGTTATGTTCAACTAACTGCATTGGGGGCAAGATGATGTGCATTCATGGAAGTGGTGGTACTAGACCCCACCCCTCCTGAGGGAGGGGTGGAGATGTTATGCAATGTCACAAAGTAATTGCAACAGCTATTATTGAGTAGTGTGTGTGTTTAATAAATGTACTCTTACTTTTATAAAGCAAAGTACAGACTGGACAATCAATTATTGAGTGTTATTTCTACATACCTGTAAATGGTGATTACTAGCCCCCACCACCTCCCTTGAGTAAGCCCTAGACTGCTCTGCAACGCTACCCTCTGAGAGTCAGGCGGTACAATAGGGTGTTTGGTTCCCAGTGAAGGACAAATGTGACATGGTATTTGTGCAGGCCTCACAAATACTGCCTTGTTTTCCAACAATAGTTGTGTGTCTTATTTTAAAAAGAGCAGGAAATCATAATCGTTTCTGTTCAAGCTGGTTAAATAACTGTAAAATGTTACCTCAGAAAGGGCAGCATTTGAGGTGAATGCACTGAAAATTAATATTGTTTCCCTCTCAGGTTCTGGGGAAATACATACAAAAAGGTGTTTTCCCATGGAAGCCCTCAGGAAAGTTTGCAGCTTCTAAACTTCTTGAGGAGAGTATACACGCGCTGCTGTGTTTTCCTTCTGTGCATAGCTCCTTAAGATGGTGGACGGCATCTCGATTGAGCCGCTCACGGTGTGATAGGCAAAGTTTGAGGCTCACAGAGTGTTGAATTGCTAAACACTCACTGCCTCTTCATCTCTGCAGTTAACGGAACATGCTAACCAATGTTCAGTGCCTCGCAATCTCCTTGTATGCCGTCACTGCAGTTGGTCCCGGTGCCGTCCCTCCATCTTCCTTGGGAGCTAGCTACGCCCTCCCTTGATACGTTGACTTCTTAACCTGCTCATAAAGGAGTGACTCTGGCACCCTTTCCCTAATGGTCCTGCATTCTTCTATTCAATTTGTGTTCCTAATAATATTTATCAGGTGGCCGTTATACCATTTCTACTGCTCCTATCTCCTATTCCAGTAGATCCACTTCTATAGGTTTTCGCATTCCACCCTGTTTGGTAGCTTTGATAGATAATCCTTGCAAGCTGAAAATAATGGACCTTCCTACTCACACAACCCCTTTCTAATAGTTTTAAAGTCATCTCTATTCTATCATGGATATGTTCCATCGTTTAAGCATAGCTCCCTTTTCCATTTCGTTGAATGCATTTTCTTTCACCGCATGTTTGAATTGTGGTTTCCTCTATTGAAGTGATGGGAGATGAGATTGCTCTGAGTAGGTGTGTCCGGTATACCATATGTTTCATTGGATGTTGCGTTTGAAGATGGGTGTTTGTTTCGCTTGTATGAGTTTAGTTTCTTGTGCAGCAAAGTATACTGTTCAAGATATCTGAGTTATGGGTTTGCTCTTTCATGATGCTGCTCAATCCCTTCACTTGTGCCAGTAGATGGTAAACCTGTCGTCCCTTTTCAACCCAGAGATGCACATTACCTTCCATATAATGTAATATATGTCAATGGTATTATTTGAGCACATATGTGCCACTCCTGAGTTCTTGTAGCACTGTTGTCTTGTCCAAAGACAAGGACATCAGAGTTTGCATGTATTTTGAAAAGTGCATGGGTAGGCTGTATTCTGTATGGGGAGTCTGGAGCTGTGCTTCAGTGGTGTTGTGGTCAGACTGGTGTTGCACTTAGGCATATTTATCCAGTAGATAATATAGGAGTTGTCTGTTTTGAGTATGGACACATTGGTGTGATGTAGCCTATATTGGAATAGTCATGCTACAGTGAACTCTGTGCTATTTTTTTGCATACTGATGCTGCAGAAGTGTGTACTGATGTATACCGTAATGAGCTCTTTGAGGTCCTGGCCCTTGGCTTTAGGAGCATTGTTGGTCAGGTCTGCCTTATCACAGAAATGTCCTGTAGGCATACTCACAAAGTGAGCTACGGAAGGGGCTACTGATCCCTCAGCAAATCTATCCAAATAAACATTTATCACAACCAGGCCTCTCCAATGATAAATGCCACTTTACCTATGCAGTGGCATCCAGCATTTAGAAACAGTTCACTTTAAGGCCATATTATTCTTTAATATTTAGAATATCCTCATTTCCTACTTTAAACATTCAACCCTGTGGGCCTACTGGACACGCTTAGGGGTGAATTAGCTAATGCATAAAAGTATTTTTTGGGCATGGCAGATGACTTGTTAGTGCAGACAGCACTGGTATGTAAGAGGTACACTCAAATAAACTGATGTCTTTGTTAGGTATCAATTCCACCTCTAAGAATTAACTTAATTGATCACATATCTCAGACCATTAGTTCTCCTATTTCCACATGTCCACGTCATATGTAGCTGGTTTTCTATATTGTCACTTTGGCATCTTTGGCAATGTGGAGGAATACTTAAACCCTAAAAAGTAACCTTGCCCTGCAATAAAGCATCCCATTTGTATAAAAAGGCATGTTTCTGTTGTTGGCTTTTCATAATTTGAGAAACATAAGAGTAGTGATTTATTTTATTCTCAGAAATTTTGCATCTAGATTTCTGCGTTTTGGTTGTTTTCTTAACAGTGACTCCCAAAAGTCTTGTTGTACTAATCAATTTATTAAAGTTAGCCATTAAGTGGACCATTACTTGGTAGCCTGTGGCCTTAAAAGTATGTCTACATTCTTGCACCCTAAAGCGGCATGGCTTAAGCCATTACAGGGGAGGAGAAGGAAGTGAAAGCCGATGAAGACCATGCAATAAAGTTTATATAGTTATGCTGGATAACTCCAAAGAAGGACACCAACAGATCTTAACTTTCGTCCTCACTTGGAGATGTCTACAGATCCCTATGCTGTTACCCAATGGATTCACACCAGCTCTGGCATGGGTACATCCCACAATTATCTGTCAGATGGATTATTTTGGTTCTACCGCTTTCTGTTGACCTGGTCTTAATACTTTTGTTTTGAGGTTTCTGCCCTTGATTGGAACATGAGCTGTTATGTTTGCAAAAATCAGCTCAACATTGCCTTTCCACTGCTCCAGCCATCCACAACTGGAACTCTGCTTCCATAATTTAAGGCAGGGGCATTGTCATACTCTGGTCAGGGATCAGTTGATGGTCTTAGAAGTTGGTTCCTGTGGGACTCACTGCTTTCACCCCATCACTTCACCCCCTCTAAGCAAATCTGTTGTCTCAGCTCCGAACAGGTGCCATTCTATTCATGAGAACCCGTGTTTCTCTCCCAGGTGGCAGGATCAAAGCACCAGTAACACTTTATAGATGTCTCCTGATCTCCAGGTATACTTGATACTAGTTTTTTGTCCTTCCTGGACAGCTGTCGTCTTCTATTCTGAACAGTATATTCCTGCAGAGCCATCTTCCAACACCTCCCTCACAGTGAGACCACTTACTACAAGGCAGATGCATTTCCTCCAGCAGGATGAAGACCACATTTCCTCGCCCATGTACTTCCTCTTATCACCAGAAAGCTGTACTGAGGACTCCATAGATCAGGCTCCCAGAGATGTAGTACAGCAATTTCCTTTCTCCAGAAAGCAGTTTCTCTTTCCCTAGACAATCTATATCTCTCCTTGTAGAGGTCTTCTCCAAGTTGTCGTTCGTCACCAAGCATGTATTCTAGATGTGGATCTGAAGTATTTCTCATTGATACTGTTGTGTGGGTTCTGGCCCTGGTCAGTGAGAATCCTTGCACTCTGACTTGGGGTGCTTACCCAATATTATCCATGCAGAGTTCAATAAAGATTTAAGATATACCATGTTAGGGCTGGTCCTCACATTTTGTTTTATTAGGCACATACTGGTAAAGCTAAAGATATTGTTACTTAAATTCAGCAAAAAGAGAGGGTGAGGCTGACTGTTCCTTGACAGGGAAATCTGGAACAAAGGTACAACAGATAGAGTGAGGCTTTCCCACTCAGCTTTTACACAGTCGTCTGCACTAACAAATCTGGGGAAAAGGGAACTAACTACCACTGTACTTCAGAGTAATTTCAGTCTCCGTTCTTCATTTCACATGGGCCTGCTCCACTTCAAAAGACCTGAAACCTACATCCTCTGCTGATATGCTCTTTCCAACCTACATGTTTATTATATTCATACAGATGATCCAAAAAAAATTCCTGTCCCAAACATTAATGTAGAACAAACACACTTCACACGCACTCTAAATCACACAAACACTTTCAATAATTGTCCCTGCAACCTATCCAAATCCCCTAAGTCTCGCTGGACATGGGCAGCAGGCAGTGCAAGCTCCTCCGCTAAGGCGGAGGCGTTTTGCCCCATTGTCAGGAAGCAGCAAAAGAAAGGATAAAACAAAATGATAATATCGGAATGTTATTATCATTTTATTTTGTCCTGCTGCGGCAGCATGTGTGAGGGGGCAGGCAGAGCTGCAGAGCAGGGGAGGAGTAATTTAACACTCCTGTGTGCAATGACTGTTTGGTCGGCCCTCTCGACCACCCAAAACAGTCATGCGCACTTCCCTGTTCTCCATGCAGGCTGCGTTACAGCCTGCATGGAGGACATGCCCACCCCTCCAGCTCCTGGAGGGATGGGAGCCTGGCTGCCTGCTTCCGGTTCCGACCTGGAGTCGGACACAGGCAAACAGGAAAGAAGAAGCGGGACCCGGAGGCTGCAAGGCAAGTTTTATTATTATTTTTTTTTTAATGCTGCCTGTGCCCTCCTGCGTGCCCGCTCCCCCACCCGTTAGCAGTGCCAGCCACCTCTGGCAGCTGGCCTTATATAAAAAGGCAAGCTCAATATGTTTAAGTCCATAATCCTATTTTAACAGAGTTTACTGTTGGGTCAATCCATTTGGGAGCCTCACACTACAGAAGAGGTCCAAATACCAGATGTCAAAATTAGAACACTGTGAGCTTTTCCAGGTTAGAGCATATTTTCTAAACATTTTTGTCAGTAAAAGTTTTGAAATCTCATGTGGCTAAAACACTATTAATTTTCCAGGAAACCAGCAGAGAGAAAAACGATGTTGATGCTGCCAGCCCCACTAGATGCAGTATGTAGGCAGTGCTTGTGGCAGTTTCAGATGACCTGAGACTGGTTGCCAGTGTCAACTGTGTCAATGCCCTGTTACTTTTAGATTTTTTCATTGCAATTGGCAGTGGTGACTATGGCCTGCTGATGTCCATATGTTGTGAGATGGACTTGGGTGGAGTTGGGTTAGACTGATTTCTATATTTTCTCTCAGACTACGCGCAAAACTTTGCACTGTGTCTTTTTTCCTCTACTTTTTCGATTGTCTGTCTTGTTTTGCAATCTTCCTGCATCCCTTCAGCCTTTATGTCTTGTTTCTGGCTGACCTTATCTGCTTCCAACGGTACCCCTATGCTGACGCTGCCAAACATTAGTTTTGGGTTAATGGTCATTCTGTTTGTGACTCTGCCCTTCATAGGGGCTTGTCGATGGAGTCAGGGAGTAGATGGATTGAAACTGACAAGGGTAATCCTGAAAAGTCATTGGTGTCACTAGTCGAGGAAGGAGCAGCCCTGAGGAGCACTTTTTCTGACTGACACAATTTGAACCTTCCCCCTAACATCTTCAAAGAGTTTAGGAGTCAAAATTAAATCCATTCTTCAAATATCATCAAGTGTTTCTGCATAATGTGTAACCCTCCCCACTGAAGAAATTGTTTGCACCAATATAACATATTGTATAGGGTCCCAGATTGGTTATTGTAATGTTGTATATTTTGCAATCAATCGAATCCTCTGCATCACCTGCAGGTTCTACAGAACCATGACGCTAGTTATACCCATTACTTCAGCACCCTTTTTTCCCCAAAGCCTTACATATATTGAAGCTTCTTCATTAACCTCCAATCAATGCTGGTTTAACATTCAACATTTTGTCCAAGATGCTAGTTAGGTATGTCGCCACTTTTAGTTTTCCTTCTTGTGGAAATCTCTGCCTCGTAAAATTACGAAAGTTTTTATCTGTCTACAATTCAGAAAAAAAGTCTGAAAAAAAATCATAACATTTGTCTTACTAATCAACTGTTTTAAGATTTTAAAATGTCCTCTCTTCTGCTGGCAGCCCTCCATTGATTTTCATGGAACAAAGAAACTATCTGGGTGGTAGTAGATAAGACAAACATAACATAACATAACATAACAAATCTAAGAACGGTTTAAAAGAATGAAACAAACTCATGTAAGAATTTGTAGAGATAGTACTGCTCCCCCACCAATAACACATAATTTACAAGTCCCATGTTTGGCTTTTCTCTGCATGATAGATGGGGCATCTTGACTATTTTCAATATATAGTTAACAGTGTCTCTATGTGTTTGAAAAATTAATGGGCTTTCGCTCTTTTTTAACTTGATGGTAGTCTTCATGATTATGGTCCTCTGTTACCTACAATATTTTGTGCGGCTCTTGCCACTAGGTATGCAGCATAGTCTAAGAGATAAGGAGAATCAACACATGAGCACCTGACTGGAATGTCCTCAAATTATATTATTTTCCAGTGGGTGATATGAAGTTTATGTGCATTCAATAAATGAATTATTACCTGGTTTCACAGCATTCCCATTTGGTTCTGAAATTTATCACACAGGGTTTTTAATTAGGACCTATTACTGGTGATTTCTGTATCCATCAGCATCCAGAAAATAAAGGAAATGTCTTCACTATCAATTAAATCTATCGGACAAGAGTGCAATAATGAGGTTTTCATACTGATGTTGCAAACAGGTTTTGACTGTATAGCATAATCCAGATATCAAACATGCATTGACAGGCCTAATGCTATCTAATGTATCCATGTACTCTGGCCAATTCAACCATTTACAGTTCTGTAAGGAATATTATTAAAGCTTTATGGCTTCTAGTGAGATGGATTAGCCTTATATCACCTTCCCAAGGAGCTGTGTCATTTCCAGTATTGATGTTCCTAGACCATTGCAAGAGGACCTCACCATAGCATACAATGCAAGAAGAGCCAAATGCTGTCCCAGAAGTGCAAAGCATTACAGCTCTGAAGTTAACTCAGATTTACCATGTCAATGTGACACTGCCTTGTTTTCATAAGGCTTATGGGTCATTACCTTAGCAGGTTATAAATTAAACTATTTACCATTTATTATGATCAAGTACTTTTGCAGTCACTAACAAATAAGTGAGGCCAGTTGGATTTCTATTCTGGGGCTGTGCAATAATTTTCTTATTTTCCCCACTGTGTGACAGTGTTGTCTGTATTTAATAAATCTTGATTAATTTTGATGTAAAAGTCGTTGGTGGATAACCTCTACAAAAACATTTGTGGTATATCATGGCACCTAGCTTCTAAAGTGCTGCTGGTATATAAGACCCACATCTCCATGAATCATATAACAGAGATAAGGAGGTTTCCATAATGCTCTTGGCTGTTTATCGTGACTCCAAAAAGGAAGTTAGGTTTACTCGAGTGGACTTACCTGCTTCTTGGAAAAATATTCTAGATTATTTATAAATGTCTCTTTCAACTCATTTTATTTGAGCGACATTATGTTCTCAGAGTGACTCTCTTTACCCAGCTAATCATATTTTCAAAGTTATACAGAACTGTAGGAAATGTTCCTAATGTCCTAATCTACTCAGGCCCTTATATTGTCACTCTCGCATTTTTAGTGTAGCCATGCCCTACCTTTGGTTTACAAGGTAGCAAATTGTCTGATTTCTACGTCATCTCAGGGATGGCAGTACTCTCTCTGTCATGTCTGGATGTACCGCTTCCAGCTTTCCCTTTAGCTACGCCATCCTCGCATTCTGGATTATACATTTTTTATTCTTAAAGCCATTTGCTTTACTCACTGTCTTCGATAATGATCAAGCAGTCTTTCTTCTCTTACTTAACCTGTCAAAACATTCTTTGGTATACACCTTCCTTTTAAATATGAAATAGTCACCACTAAGCAGGCCTTACTACCCATAAGGCAGAATGGATGGTAATTCAAAGTAGGATAGGTAAAGGTTTAATTTTTATTATGCGCTTACAATGTAAATAATGAAAACCCCTCAAAACTATTTTCATTTTAGCAGGGTTAACTGATTCATTAGGAAAGCATTTTGATATAATATTAAAATTAAATAATGTTATCTCTGCCTAGAAAATAGCTACAATGAATTGGGCTTGTAATCAATATTTTAATACATCAGAGAATTTACTAATTCTCTGATGTATTAAAATATTGATTACAAGCCCAATTCATTGTAAAATCCGATGCGTAATTAATATTTTAAAATGGGTACTTTTAGACAGCTACCTACATCCTCTAGAAGTCCATTTGCATTAGCTTCAAATTGTCACCCATGAACTGAATAGCGCCTTTGATGAGGTGTGAACTTGCTCCTAGAGCTCAAACAAAGGTCTTGGGTGTCGGGAGGTGTTCTGTTCCTCTGCAGGCTGACCATCTGGGCTATGCCCTGGAAATAATTAACCTCATAGATGCCTACCCTGTCACAGGCAGATGTAGCTAATGCCTGTTACCGCCCCCTTCCTTTGTCCCCCTAGCCATTCAGACAATAGGCCCAGTGGGAAAGGAGCTGCCCCCAGAACTGGTTTAGACTGCCTACGGAGAAGGGGTTGCTTATTTACATGGCCACACCTCTGGTGTGGGCACAGAAGATCTGGACAGGGGAAAAGGGTTCTGCCATATTGGCTTTGGGCAGAGAGAAGCACTGTGGGGTTGTTTAAGGAAAACCCACAGAATATTCACCCATATTGGGTAGGATCACCCATGTGAACTTTCACCCCATAGGTTAAGGAGTGGCCAGATGTTTTACTCACCCACAGTCTGGAACTGGGTATTAATATGGTATCCCCTGTGCTCTCCACAAAACACTTTCTGGACCTGTGTAAGAATAGATTAGGTCTAGAGCTGCTGCCTGTGACCTGAGAAGAACCATGAAGACTCGTCCTACTCTCCCTACTCAGGACACAAACGTGGACTCTAATGGTCAAGGGTCAGAGGGCTGACATCCTGTTTGAGCTGCAGGGACATGACAAAGTGCCACATGCTATTTTCCTGCATTCCCAGCTGACCAGTCACAACTGGACATGCCTGGGCCTCTGCAGCTGCCCTCTGCTGGAGTGAGTATTGACCCTCAAGTACTGCCCACTAGGTCTTGGACCCTTAGCTAGTGTCAAAGTGTACTCCTAGTAAATCCTGTGACTTGAGATTTAGAAATGTTTTGCTTTAAGAACCGGCAGGGGACTGGGATTCACCTGCCAAACTGATCTGATGAAGGTGTATTGCCACTAGTCTAAAGATTCAGGAAATTCCCACTATGCTCTTCTCTGCAGCAGCAAATCCAATTCAGCGAGATCTAGCAGAGAAAGTATTCTCACCTCATAGAGCCCTCCTTAGTTACAGCCTGTAGCCTTGCCCAACTGGAAGAATCTGAGCTCTAAATAAGTGACATAGTCAGAAGGTAGAAATATTCACCTGGCAAAGGCATAAAAGGTATCCTTCCAGTTATCGACCTTTTCAGGACGCTTAATTGAAGTTTCCCTCACTCAGAGCTCTGAGGCCAAAAGTTATCCACCTCACCATGACCTTGCCCACCAACTATCCAACAACATGAAGCCCTCTTGTCTACAGCTTGCTGCCTTGTCCTACTGAGGAATTTTCACTTCCATTCCAAGGCCAAAATGTCTTATTGAGACTTTGGCAGATGGGATAATGTGTCACAAACGTGATGGATATCACATCTGCCGTATTGCAAATGGAACAGAGTATAATCTAATTGTAATACAGAGAATAGGGTATCTGTGACATGTGTGACAGAGCATCCTATCCAACAAAGTATAAGTCAGGCACTAAGTCTAAAAGTAAAACTTCTGACTGGGTAGGGCCTGTTTTCTGTGTCGGATCTATCCTTCATCTTGTAGGCCTTAACTTTTGTATAGGTACCAGTCAAGTGCAACCAGATGACTGCGATTGGCGCTTAGTGCTTTTTGGTACTATTCTACTTTTTGCTCTGTCTTTTCTGCTTTTTGGTGCTTCCCTCTTGAACTTCTTACAAGGACTTTATTTTTTTTATTTGAATTGCATTTCTAATCCTATATCCCCAT
This sequence comes from Triturus cristatus, assembly GCF_964204655.1. Classification (NCBI taxonomy): domain Eukaryota; kingdom Metazoa; phylum Chordata; class Amphibia; order Caudata; family Salamandridae; genus Triturus; species Triturus cristatus. Next base: position 204,105,945 of record NC_140593.1, read on the forward strand.
CTACAGTTTGAATGTGCTTTGCAATAGGTACTTGAAGAATCATTTGTGCTCCTTCATAAGGGCAGGCAGCTTGCTTCACTCTATATCTTTCCCTGATTATCACAAATCTCCCATATTGTCCTCAAGATAAGACCAAGAATAGCATTCAGGAGTAGATAAAGATTCACACTTCCTTTATTGATCAGTGTACACTTCTTTTAAATCTATGCTTATAACTCTTAATGAATTATGTCCCTTACAGTTTAATGTCACTGAGCTCATGACCAAAACATTAATGTTTGAACCTTGTCATTTATGATTTGCTCTGTCTTTGCCATCAAATCCCTACTAGATTCAGCATCCATGCCATGCTTACAAGACTATTACGTTTCCTATTAAGTTTTAAAACTACCATTCATTTTTTCAGTGAAATACCATTTTTCTTAGCCATTTAGTTTTTAATTGGGTCTCTCCTATCACACATAGGCCACTGTGCAAAAGTAAAAAGATTGTGCAGTGACATATTTACTAGAAGTGGTATGTCTATTATGTCATTGGCTGGGCATGTTCAAATACAGCCTGTTCAGCATGATGCTAAGAATTGCACTGCAGTGTAGGGGTGGGCCAGAGGTGTTAATGTGTCTGTACATATAATGTTGATAAAGGCGCAAGCCAAAACGCGTCCTTTGTACTTTTAACTCGTTGATTAAATCGAGCTATTATCTTCCTCCTTCGTGAGTGCTGTCTCTTCTTTTAGAAGACTGATTTGGATATATATAAATATACATATAAATATATATTATCTACTGGCGATCGCCAGTAGATAGTTATAGTTAGGACCTATTTTCCATAGGAAATCTGCAACATTCTATTGAGAATTTCTGTGGCGCCGATTGACGAATCTTTGGGAAATTCTCCAAACTTTTGGCCAGCTCTGCTCCGCTCCTACCCTGAAAGTTTCGTGGTGATTCGTCAAGTGGGGGCCGAGAAAAAAGGGGGTCCCAAAACGCATTTTCCCCATGCAATTTCCCATAGGATCTGTTGTCGCAGCTACAGCCCGAACCACTGAACAGAATGACACCAAATTTGGCAAAGAGGTAGTCCTCAGTTCGGACTCGTGCCTTTTGCATATTTGGTGTGAATCTGTTCAGTAGTTCCTGAGAAAATGAGGGTAAAAAAGTTAGTGATATCTATGGCCGCGGAGGATCCGCGGACTCTACCCGCACCGTAAGCGAACCCTCCCTGAACGGAGCGCGCACCCTCCTGATCGCACGCTGAATGCTAATTGGCTGTCAAGCGTCTCTCTACATTCGAAACCAGGAACTGTTGGCGGCCATTTTCTGCCTCGGTAGAAGCAAGGCTGAAGAAGCAAGGGGAATAAGTGCGTTAAACATATAAAGGGGGCAGAGTGGAAATACTCTGACCCTCTAGAGGTGCTTAGGGGGTCGGGCCCCCCTTTTTAAAAAAAAAAAAAGCGGCGAAATGCGCGCACGGTGCGCGCATCCTATCGTGTTGGATGCACGGATTCTCTCGCGGTGGGTGCGCGGATCCACGGCGACGTTTTTTGAAAAACGACAAGAAATCATTGGTTGTATAACAACTTTCTACACTGAAAGGTAGGGTGTATATTTTTGTTTTTTGAAGGTATGATTGCTATTGGTTAACAAAAACAGATTGTAAAGAACATTATATATGATAAGCTGATATGTTGAAAAGTCAAGCACACTTCCTGTCTTGTGTAGGAACATTGTGTGCTGAACTTGTGACCTGTGAGCTCAGTGCAGTGTTCCATGACCTGTTTCTATGGTAACAGGCAGAAGGCAGATTGGGGGAAGGGTTGAAATGTATTTCAGTTGGAAAGGGTTGAAATGTTTAACCAATCGAATGTGTGTTTGCTTTTGAGTTTATGTGCGAAGGATTGTGATTTGATGTTTACATGTATATGTGCGGAAAATAAAAGGGAAACTTTTTCATTCTTTGCTTTTGCTGAGAGGTGCACAGTGCAGAGATTCTGTACAAGAAAATTTGGTGAGTGATTGATATACTCCTTAATCTACAAAAGAACTTGAAAGATTAGTTATTTAATTGTGAGGGGATGTATGTAGACGGATGTATGTAGACTATTTTAATCAGACTAATGTATTTTTCCTGCTAAAGTGTAGGGAGTACTTTTTTTCTCTACAATGTGTGTGCATGTAGAAACTATTCTGTGATAGGCATTTGTGTTTTTCATGTGTTTGTAGACAGATAACTGTGCAGTTTTTATATTTTGGTAGAGTTAGAAACCGGTCATTGTTTATGAATTTGTGAAATGAGTTATGTTATATTTCTATACTAAAATGTAGTACTACTTCTAGATGAAGAAATGTGTTTTCATATAGTGCAAGGGATAGTGTTGTTTGTCTAGAATCACACAGTGAGTCTGTGTGCATTTGGGAACCACTGTGAGAGAAGCATTTGGTAACATTGTGTATTTGCTGACAGATAACTGTTTTAAAACATGTTATGTTGTCAAGTTTTAGTAGCATTAGAAGACAGTTATGGCTTATGCTTTCATTAAATGAGTCAGGCTTTGACATAAAAGTGCAGTCCTGAAATATGTAGATTGTGTGCAGTTCCCTTACCACTTGCACTGTAGTGGATGAGTTTTGGTAAACTGATAGGGATAGTGGTGCTTGTCTAGAATCACACTGTGAGTTAGTGTGTATTTGGGATCAGTGTGAGAGAACAATTTGGTAAAATCATGTATTTGCTGACAGATAACTGTTTTAAAATCTGTCATGTTGTGAAGTTTTAGTAGCATTAGAATCCAATCTTTGCTTATATGTTGATTAAATGAGTCATGCCTTGACACTGATGTGCTGTACTTAAATATGTAGATTGTGTGCAGTCCCCTTACCCCTTCCACAGTAGTGAATGATTTTTGGTAAAGTCCTAGGATAGTGTTGATTGTCTAAAATCACGCTGTGAGTCTGTGTGCATTTGGGTAAGGATTGTGAGAGAAGCATTTGGTAACATCGTGTATTTACTGACATAGTAATGAGTTTTGGTAAACTCCTAGGGATAGTATTGTTTGTCTAGAATCACACTGTGAGTCTGTGTGCATTTGGGAACCACTGTGAGAGAAGTGTTTGGTAAGATCGTGTATTTGCTGACAGATAAGTGTTATAAAACATGTCATGTTGTCAAGTTTTAGTAGCATTAGAAGACAGTTATGGCTTATGCTTTCATTATATGAGTCAGGCATTGCCAGTAAATTGCAGTTGTGAAATATGTAGATTGTGTGCAGTTCGCTTACCACTTGCATTGTAGTGAATGAGTTTTGGTACACTCATAGGGATAGTTGTGCTTGTCTAGAATCACACTGTGAGTTAGTGTGTATTTGGGATCACTGTGAGAGAAGCATTTGGTAACATCATGTATTTGCTGACAGATAACAGTTTTAAAATCTGTCATGTTGTGAAGTTTTAGTAGGATTAGAATCCAGTCTTTGCTTATGCGTTGATTAAATGAGTCATGCTTTGACACTGATGTGGTGTACTTAAATATGTAGATTGTGTGCAGTACCATTAACTCTTCCAGAGTAGTGAATGAGTTTCGGTAAACTCCTAGGATAGTGTTGCTTGTCTAAAATCACACTGTGAGTCTGTGTGCATTTGGGTAAGGATTGTGAGAGAAGCATTTGGTAACATTGTGTATTTGCTGACAGATAACTGTTTTAAAACCTGTATTTTTGTGAAGTTTTAGTAGCATTAGAAGCCAGTCTTTGCTTATGCGTTGATTAAATTAGTCGGGCATTGACATTAAAGTGTAGTCATGAAATATGTAGATTGTATGCAGTTCCTTTACCACTTCCACTGTAGTGAATGAGTTTTGGTAAACTCCTAGGGATAGTGTTGTTTGTCTAGAATCACACTGTGAGTCTGTGTGCATTTGGGAACCACTGTGAGAGAAGTGTTTGGTAACATTGTGTATTTGCTGACAGATAAGTGTTGTAAATCATGTTATGTTGTCAAGTTTTAGTAGTATTAGAAGACAGTTATGGCTTATGCTTTCATTATATGAGTCAGTCATTGACAGTAAATTGCAATTGTGAAATATGTAGATTGTGTGCAGTTCCCTTACCACTTGCACTGTAGTGAATGAGTTTTGGTAAACTCATAGGGATAGTGGTGTTTGTCTAGAATCACACTGTGAGTTAGTGTGTATTTGGGATCACTGTGAGAGAAGCATTTGGTAACATCATGTATTTGCTGACAGATAACTGTTTTAAAACCTGTCATGTTGTGAAGTTTTAGTAGGATTAGAATCCAGTCTTTGCTTATGCTTTGATTAAATGAGTCATGCTTTGACACTGATGTTGTGTACTTAAATATGTAGATTGTGTGCAGTACCATTAACTCTTCCAGAGTAGTGAATAAGTTTTGGTAAACTCATAGGATAGTGTTGCTTGTCTATAATCACACTGTGAGTCTGTGTGCATTTGTGTAAGGATTGTGAGAGAAGCATTTGGTAACATTGTGTATTTGCTGACATATACCTGTATTAAAACCGGTCATGTTGTGAAGTTTTAGTAGAATTAGAAGCCAGTCTTTGCTTATGCTTTGATTATATGAGTCAGGCTTTGACATAAAAGTGCAGTCCTGAAATATGAAGATTGTGTGCAGTTCGCTTACCACTTCCACAGTAGTGAATGATTTTTGGTAAACTTCTAGGTATAGTGGTTGTTGTGTAGAATCACACTGTGAGTCTGTGTGCATTGGAGAACCACTGTGAGAGAGGCATTTGGTAACATCGTGTATATGCTGACAGATAACTAATTTAAAACCTGTTATGTTGTCAAGTTTTAGTAGCATTAGAAGCTAGTCTTTGCTTATGCATTGATAAAATGAGTCAGGGTTTGACACTAAGGTGTAGTACCATGTACTATTCTGTTCACTGTGGCAGAACTGAAAATTTAAAAGTTTTACCTAAGCACTGTCCTAGAAGTAGTCTGATTATTTAGTCAGAATCTAAGTACCAAATAGACTGCTTCAAATGTCTATGCAGTATGCATGTAGTGTTCTAACATACTATACACTTGTCTTTTACACCTTCAATTCCCTAGTCAGTATCCATACACTTCCAGGAAACATCCTGTCACTTCCTTTGCAGTCCTCTAGAGACCCATTCAACAGCATGTACTAATCCATTCACTGTGCCAAAACCCAAACACTTATAAATTCACCCAGACACTCTCTTTCCAGTACTCTAATGATTCAGTCACTGCCTAAGTATTCATGCACAGAACCAGGTCTTTGCATATGGACTTCTTCAAACCCCTATCCACTATGCATGCAGTCCTCTAAGCACCTACACACTTGTCTTTCACTCCTTCACTTCCCCAGTCAGTATCCGTTCACTTCCAGCAAACACCCTGTCACTCCATTTGCACTCCTCTAGTGACCCATTCAGCATAATGTACTAATCCATTAACTGCGCCAAACCATAATAAATTCACCCAGGCACTCTCCTTGCAGTACTCTAATCATTCAGTCAGTACCCAAGTACTCATTCAGTGACCCAGGCCTTAGTATATGGACTGCTTCAAACCGTTATCCACTATACATGCAGTCCTCTAACCACCTACACAATTGTCTTTCTCACCTTCAATTCCCTAGTCAGTATCCATACACTTTCAGGAAATACCCTGTCACTCCCTTTGCAGTCCTCTACTGACCCATTCAGCATCATGTACTAATCCATTCACTGTGCTAAAATCCAAACACTTATAAATTCACCAAGATACTATGTTTGCAGTACTCTAATCATTCAGTCAGTGCCTAAGTATTCATACACTGAGCCAGGCCTTAGCACATGGACTGCTTCAAACCCCTATGCACTCTGCATGCAGTCTTCTAACCACCTAGATACTTGTCTTTCACGCTTTCAATTTCCTAGTCAGTATCCATACAGTCCAGCACTTGTGACTGCCTTTGCACTCCTCTAGAGAGTCATTCAGTACCAAGTACTAATCCATTCCCTGTGCGAAAAGCCTAGCACTAATAATCTCACCTAGGCACTCTCTTTGTTGTAGTCTAATCATTCAGTCAGTACCCAAGTAGTCATGCAGTGAGCCAGGCCTTAGCACATGGACTGCTTTAAATGCCTATGCAGTATTGATGCAGTCCTCTAATCACCTACACAGTTGTGTTTCACACCTTGAATTCCCTAGTTAGTATTCATACTCTTCTAGCAAACACCCTGTCACTCACCCAGTGTGTCTCCTTATAGTACTGTAAACATTTAGTCAGTTAGCATGTAGTCTTTTAGTGAGGTAGGCTTTAGGACATGAACTGCTTCAAAGTAGTATGCATGTAGTGTTTTAACGATCGTCACACTTGTGGTTCAGGGCTACGGTTTCTTAGTCAGTTTTTAAATAAAATGTGTTTGTACAGTAATGGAATAGTATACATTTGAAAGTTATTAATATACATTTATTTGTGATTTTTTTTACAGATACACAATAGGAGTATTTCTCATCTGGTTGCACTCTTCTCGTGCAAGATTGCTTGGATGAAGGGTCCTTCGGTGTTTCATCATACTTGCCGTGCCGTAGGAGTATTTCTTGTTAGGATCCCCTCGCAACAGAACTCTTTTGCAACTCTTGCACGTGACCAAGGTGGCATTGATCTTTGTTTGCCCCTTGGGAAAAGTACAAAATGTCCACATCACTAAAGGAAAACGTTGTGGGCGTGGTGCCTTCTGCAAAAAAAAATCCTCAGATTCGGTAAATATTTTAAAGCGGCAACAATTACCGTTTTTGTAAGTTAAACTTATAAAATTTTGTTAGCTGTATACATTTTATATATCTGTGATTTGTTTCTTGTGGTATTTTGTTAAGAATACCATGTTGGTTTTTTTTTAACAATCTTTTTGATTTTGCAGGTCTGTCATCGACATCCGTGGTTCCCACAGGAGTGTTCCGCTTTGTTGTTTTGTATTATGGTTGTTACATTTTGTTTATTAGTTTATTGTTTATATTTATGTTAATAAAAATATAAAGTTTGAAAATAGTTTAACGTTTATATATTTATTATTATAAAAAATAAAGTTTGAAAAAAAAATTAATAATGTTTTTGGTTGTTCTCTTAAGTGCTGTGTGACTCTTTCTTGTTCTTATTACTGTTATTTGATGGAGTCCGCCATGGTGTTAAATTTTGGGGCACTTATCGCTGGAATACTAGTGATATCTGCAGTTTGCACCAACTTCTGAATAGTGTGTTAGATTTTTCTGAACTTTACTTCCGTTAAAGTGCTGATAATGAAATAGAGAGTAGCCGTTCCCGTGCAAAAAGACATGAGGTGCACGTTTACGATTTATTCTAAATACTAAGGGGCAGATTTATGAGCCCCTTGCGCCTCATTTACGCCGCCGTTGTGTCACTTTTGTGACGCAGCGGCGGCGCAAATCCTGCGCCATGCTGCGGGGTATTTACAACGTGACGCATCTGGGAGATGCGTCACGTTGTAAAGCCCTGCGCCAGCAGTAGGCGTACCTGTGCAGGGGGGGCGTTCTGTCGCAGAAACGCCTCCTAAAAGTGGCTGAGTGAAATCTACAAGATTTCACTCAGTTACTTCTGAGCCCATGCTGCGTCAAAACCCTGCGCCTGCTTGAAGCAGGCGTAAGGATTGACGCAGCAATGAGAGGGCACCCCCAAGCATTGCTGGAGCTGCGTTGCGCTTGCGACGCAACTCCAGCAATGCGCCGCCTTTCCGACAGGAGATGCGTCACGCATCTGCCCATCCGAGTGCCACGGTGCACCGCATTGTAAATGCGGCACATCAATGGTGGCGCACGGGTGGGCAGATGCGTCGCAACTCTTCTGGCGCATCTCTGCTGATTAGCAGAGATACGCCAGACGTCATAGATCTGCCCCTAAAATCCTGTATTGTATTGCACTGAGGTATTGGCTGCACTTACAGTGCACACACGAAATCTATTAAGAAATCTCTTTGTATTTATATTGATTGGGAATAGTGCGTCAGGTGCTGGATCTTGACGAGATACACTGCTCAGTTCGTATATTGTTCTGCACACAAAAAAAATCACATCACAACTTTCACAGCAATTGCAATGCGAAACAAATTCTGGCGATAAGACACATTAGCCCCAGGGATTTTACACCTGCTTTCTGCTGGTGTTAAGCAGGACAACTACCTGCACCATGAAAGGGAACACAGCCAAGAGCCACACCAGAATACCCACATGTGCCATAGAGTCAATGAGCATGATACAGGGATATCCATGAGGGCCAGAAGACTCATCGCAACAACTCCAGGACCACCAATGCCCCCCAAACCCATATCTTAGTAAGTGTGTCCCTGTGGTCATTGTCTTAGCATGATAGGCACGAGCCCTGCAACATCATAGTGTGCTGTCGCCTCAGCGTTGGCAGTGAGCCTGGATGTGTAGCTACGTACGCATCCTCCTGCATGCACAACTGGCGTGTGCTGGTCTGGGGTTCACAGGTCAGTGCAGGGGTGTGCCTATCCAGCAAGGGGAACGGGGTGTCTCGGACATGTCACACAGGAAGTGCGGTAAGTGTGTCTCTGTGTTCTGGTGTGGCCTGTTGCAAGAGCTGCAGCAGTTGATGTTGTAAAGTGGCATGCACCACCTCCAAACGGCACTGTGATGTTGTAGTTGGAATGTAGCAGGACATGCGCAAATAGGCATTACAATGGCGTGCCGTACGAGTGCACGAGATACAACACATAGAAGTCAGAAGTGCAACGTATTCTATCAACACACTTTCTAGAACATTCTACAACACGTGCAGGTTAAAAGTTCATCAATTTTTTAAAACGTAACGATTTTTTTTGTAACATTTTCTTGAATATTTAACGACACATGCAGGTTAAAAGTAGATGATTGTTTTAAGTTCCAACAGTGGATTGGTGTGGCTCACTGGTTAGAGGCAGCAGACCCGTAAGCAGAAGTCGGCCCGGGACCACGGTTCGATTCCCGACGCGGCAGGGTCTTGGGCCAAGGTCAGCGGACACGATAATTCTCTCGGTGCCTTCTCTAATCATGGATCCCACTCAGCAACTCTGGGCAATAGCTTGCTTAATCTCCACTTACGGCCCCATTAGCGCCGGGGATGCTTGTCTTCACCTTGGAGATTCCCAGTAGGGATCATCTCACAGGGAAAGCCAGGATGGGTTCCCCAGTTGCGCTCAGCGCCGGGACACTCCTGAGTAACTGTGCGCTTTACAAATGCAATATAACATAACATAACAGTGCCTTCCAAATGCAAGTAGCAGGTGTGGTTGATCTGAGCAAATTTTATCCTATGATATGTACTCCACGTTGAAACTGCTTTTTCTTAACCAATCACAAAGATGCTTTTCCACAAAACTAATGTGCACCCTACTTTTAAAAAAGAATGCTTTTCATGATATCTTTAGAGATAAGTTATAGACAGGAATTAGCATTTAAAAAACCTTTGAAATTCACTGAAAAAACCATAGGTTTCAGGGGCGTTATAGTTAGGAATTGGCATTTAAAAAACCTTAGAAATTCACTGAAAAAACCATAGGTTTCAGGGGCGTTATAGTTAGCTGGACATTTTCCTCGTACAAAACCCTAGACATCACTGATGACATCTCAAATGACATCACTGATGACATCACTGATGACGTCATCCATGTGATAAATTACCGCATCTTCTTACACCCTAATATAACCTTTGATACACCGACTCAAAATTTCAGACTTCCATTCTCAAAACCATAGATACTCCAAAACCAATATCTACATACCCACTCATTAACTCTTAGGTCTACATACACCCCCACTCATTCACCTGTACAGTCACTCATACTTACAGTCACTCCGTACAAGACTATCATATGCATGTATACACCTACATAGACACTCACACACCACCAATCATCCATAGAGGTACTCTCACACCTAGTCAGTCATGCAAATAATTAATTACACTCCCATTTACTCACCTATGCAGTTATACACACTCAAGTTCACTTACTCATAAAAATAGTACCACATTCTTACGCTCTTATACAATCATTGATACAAGCACACACTTATCCATACAGCCACTCTCACAATCACACACTCTTACATATACCCACTTATATACTCTTACACGCATATATACTGCATTTAGCATATGTAGTTAGTCACAAATGTACCACTGAGCTATACATTCAATCCCTAACACACCCATAGATACACTCTTAAAACCATGCACCTATAGAATCACCCACTCACACATCTATGCACAGAGTCACACACAGCCTACGCACACAAACACTCAGGCACCCATACAGATACTCAGACAACCAGTTAATAACCCATATAGACACTCATATAGCTATTCACAAAACCATGCAGCCACTTATACACCAACACACAGACACATACAGACATTCACACAGTTTAGTCACTAGTCTGCAGTAAGATACATTTAATGACTCACTTATAGGGCCATATGTAGGTAGCCCAATACCGGTCGGTAACGGCCGATTTTCGGTAAAAATCACATTACCGACCGGTATTCAGGCTTTCTGTATGTAGGGGGGACATTTCAGGATTCGGTAATTTACCGAATCGGTAAAATTACCGAATCGGTAATTTTACTGATTCGGTAAATACCGAATCCTGAAATGGGATGTAGGGGGAGTGTGTGGGTGTAGTGTGGATTCGTTATTTACCACCAACTGTAAGTTGGTGGTAAATGACGAATGTCTTAGTTAATGCATTATTTGGCCCTTAGATGTGTGCAATGTGGCAGACACACATGCCCTTAGGGCATGTATATGTGCCACATGTGCCCACATGCAGGAATCAGGGGTGCAACAGGGTGTCACTGTGACACCCTGCCACCCTTGATTGTGCACCCCCCATTATCGAATCGGTATCTACCGATTCGGTAATGGTAACTGGCTTCCCATTGATTCCTATGGGCCTCCTGGCCCATAGGAATCAATGGGATACAAGTTACCATTACCGAATCGGTAAATACCGATTCTAAAATACCGACACTTACCGAATCGGTATTTTTTTACCTACATTACATTTACCGATTCATAAATACCGAATCGGTAAAATTCGGTATTTAAGAATCGGTAAATGTAATTTACCTACATATGGCCCATAGAGTCAGTTACGCACCTAGAAAATCATCCATTCACACACTTGTACACCCACTCATTCTTCAACAGGCCTTTCAATATATATATATTAAACATATTAAAACTTTACAGAAACACAGACTCACTGGATGACGTCATCAGTGATGTCATCAGTGATGTCATTTCAGATGTCATCAGTGATGTCATCAGTGATGTCACTGACCATGTCATGAGTGATGTAATATGTGACGTCATCAGTAGTGCATTGCGGGGGCGCGAGTTATAGTTAGCTGAACTAACTATAACAGGGGAATTTCAAATGCCAATTCCTAACTATAACGCCCCTGAAACCTATGGTTTTTTCAGTGAATTTCAAAGGTTTTTTAAATGCCAATTCCTAACTATAGCGCCCCTGAAACCTATGGTTTTTTCAGTGAATATATCTATATATATATATATATATATATATATATATATATATATATATATATATATATATATATGAAGAAAACACACTCCTGAAGCAATCTTCTCATGCAGAATCAGGTACAGGCCACAGCGTATCAATGGATTATTTGTGCTTTATTGCAATATCCCACAGCATGACGCGTTTCGACTAAGTCACCCCAGTCTTCATCACATGACTTGCCAGGAACCACAATGTGAATAAATAGTCACTTCCTGAGAGTAAAATCCCTCCCATTGCTCACTAAAGCTCAACAACAGACTATATCCCTAGTCTTTTTTCTAAATAGTTTTTTCAGGCACTAAATCATTATACAAATATAAAAATATAAAAAATATACAAACAGGCAATTGTATTCTTTACAAGTTATAGACACTTAGAAAATATATATATTTATATTTTTTCTTCTCCTCAGCACAGTACTTATTTCAAGTTCTATTGCATCTTAATGATGCTGCTTCCTGCCGATTAACAATATCTGGTAATGCCTGTACAATATTTGCATATGTGCCAAAAAAAAAACGTAAGATTGTCACCTCAAAGGGTCAGTATGTTGAAAGAGCTAACAGAGCATCTAATAGTGACTGTGCAAAAAATCATAAAAAAGTGCTAGTGCAAACCAAGTGATATGATACATGTAAACTATTGTTTCATAGTTACATACAAGTTATCATAATAAATATTATTTGTTAATCGTGCTGAGCCTGTATAATATATTAATATATCAACGTGTAATGTGCATAAATGCAAATTTACCAAATTTAATACATCATTAATGCATAGTGCACATTGTAAGCCCTTTCCAAAAGGTCATCATCATTATTTGGGTTATTTTGTTGTTTCTTGGAGATTGAATTTCCAATGAATCCAATATTTGTAATGGATAAAATATAACAGCCCTAACATGTTTAGATAGTGCAAATTGCAAATATAAAGTGCAAAACATCACATATAATACAGTACAATGACTTGCAAAGGATTCTGTGTGCAAATACGCAATAGTGCAAAAAAGAGCAATGATGTCTAATCACAGATTCAATCTTTAACAGTATGTAGAGAGGTGCAACAATCGCAATAAATAAGATTTAAGATTAACTATAGTTGATGTAATTATATAATATCTACAACAGTTCCAACATTAAAAACCCTTTTAGACACCTCGTTTAAAACCAATAAGATCTTAAAAAACAAGGTAACATCAGGGATAAAAACCAATCTATAATCAATCAAACAAAATGTAAGAATTATCAGAAAGATATATTTAGTGGTTCTATATTGGTCACTGTTTCAGATGTGGGAGACAAATAGTAAATTCAATACCCTTAGTTATTGCATCAGTGGGGGGAGTCAAAACGCATTGATTAAAAGAAGTTGTTTATAAAAAATTATGTAAATCTTCCCCCGTATTCAAACCGTTGGGCATCTTAGTATCTAATTGTAAGATGTACCGTGATTCTAGTTGCCTCCGTTTTTTATCTCTATTGCCTCCTCTTATTGACCTTGATACTGCATCAATTACAAAATAGCTAATATCATTTAGATTATTGTTGTGTGCCAATTTAAAATGTCTAGCAACTGGATAGCTGGGGTCAGAGTTTACTATAGCTCGTAGATGTTGTAAAATACGTAAATATACTTGCAGTTTAGTGCTGCCTACGTATTGTAGATGACAAGAAAATTCCAATACGTAGACTGCAAATTCAGTTTTGCATGTAAACATTCCATTGATTTTAATAGGAATGTTTGCAAAGGCATCAGAAAACTCAGTTTTATTTACCCCAAATTTGCAAGCTCTACAAGAGCTGCACTTGAAAAATCCTTTCCTTTTAGAGAACCAGTGTGTAGATGTTGAAACTTCCGGACTGGTCTTAACCAATGGGTCCCTTATAGATGGTGCCCTCCTAAAAGTAATAGAAGGCTGGTCTGGTAGTATAGGAGACAGAGTGATATCAGTTTTAAGTATTGGCCAGTTTTTTTAACAATATTATATTTCTGATTTGTTTTTCCTGTCGACTATATGTAGTTATTAGTCTAATTACCTCTTCACTCTTTTGTTTTCTTTCTTCTTTTTTTTCTTTATTTGCTCCATTTTCTTCCCCTCCATCCAATATAAGGGATACACTCCCCGCACCAACACTGGTCTCATCAGGTGTGCTGCTAGATTTATTAGCTTTGTTCAATGCAGTCTGTAACTCTTTTAGTTTGTATCCTCGCACTAAAAATCTTTGAAGTGAATCTGCTTGGCACTGTTCAAGATCACTATCAGAATTGCAGATTCGCCTAATCCTTAAAAATTCCCCATATGGAATACTTTTTATCAGGTGTCGGGGTGACAACTGTCGGCATGAAGTATCGAGTTCCCTGCTGTACTTTTTCTGTGGAGTTTTGTTTGAATACTATTATTGTCAGTATATACTTCCACATCAAGGAACTCAACTCTTTCCCTATTAATGGTGGCAGTGAACTCTAGATTTAATTCATTTTCATTGATATTATTGACAAATTCTAGTGCTGATTCCTTTGTTCCTCTCCAAATAACACATACATCGTCAATAAAATGCCACCATTTTACCACATGATTGTCAAACATTTCCTTATGGGTGTGTTTGAGGACATGCTCCTTCCACCAGCCCACGTGCAAACACGCGTTGCTGGGAGAGAAGCATGCCCCCATAGCCACCCCGCGTAACTGTTGATATATTTCCTTGTTGAATAAAAAGAAATTATTCATTAGGCACATCTCAATCATTTTTAGTAGCATAGCATTCTGTCTATAAAATTGAATACTTCTCTCAGCTAAAAAACATTTAACAGCATTAAGGCCATCTGTGTGATGTATACTAGTATAGAGAGAACAAATGTCCATCACTATAAAAAGATAGTCCTCCTTCCAATTAACTTCCTGTATTTTAGTGAGGAAATGGCCTGTATCCTTAATATATGAGGCAAGATTTTCCACGAAATCATGTAGAAAAAAATCCACATATTTAGATATGGCTTCAAATAGGCTTTTTTTGCGCAGAAATGATTGGTCTTCCAGGTACTGGTTTTATCATTTTATGTACTTTAGGGATAAAGTATAAAGTTGGAGTAATAGGAAAATAATTTCTGAGAAATTCATATTCACATTTGCTCAATAGCCCATCCCTTTTCCACGTGGCTAGTTCTTTAAAAACCATGTCTTTAATAGCTCTTGAAATGAGGCTTTTCTATAGCACCGCTGATCACTTAAGTGTTTTTCTGCTTCCTTCATATATGCCTCACGTGGCCAAAGAACAATGTTCCCTCCCTTATCAGCCTTGTTAACGATTATATTGCTATTGTTGTTGATCTTTTTCATAAGTTTAGAATATTGTATTTCAGAATAACCTCTTTTCCTTTGTTGCCGTATCACATTAAGATTCAATTTCTTGAGGTCATCTATAACCATGTCACTAAACGTATCTATAGCGTCCGTGGGCATTAGGGGGATGAACATTGAAGGAGGATGAAAAGGGCTGCTACCTGCACTTATACTGGCAATGCCCATTTCATGCATTACTTCTTGGGTATTGGTAATATCAACATTGTCAACCAAAGTATTCATGCATCTCAGTGTTGTAAAATCGGAAGCTTGAAGCGATTTACTAGGTTGATTAGAAGTCATGATGGTAGTAGCCCTTTCTTCTACTTTTGCCAGTCTGAAATGTTTTTTTTGTTTGAGTTTCCGTATACACTTAAAGACATCAATACGTGTTTGTACATATTTAAAACCATTGTTTGGACAAAATGACAGGCCCAATGATAGTAATTGTGTTTCCACTTTATTTAGGTCGATTTCAGTAAGGTTGATCACAGTATTATTTCAGCATGTTGACTCTGTCACTGTTGGGGCCACTGTTTCCCTCTCCCTCTCCTGCCTCTGTTGTTGCCTCTTCCTCTTCCTCCTTTGTTTGCGGCGCTTATTTCTCCTATGTCGTTTTTCTTCTGTTGTCTCGTCGCAATGTGTGGCGCCGATCTTCTATTATAAACCCCAATTCCTCTGATGGGGTAAAATGTATCATTGCCTGTGCCTGCTGTACTGACAATCCTTCAGTTTCTGAATCTGTGCTGCTTGCCAGTGAGCTTATATCTGTCTCTGTATCCGACAAAGGAATATGACTGGGATTGGAGAGAGAGGTTTCAGGTTGTTTGGTGCCCAGTGCTTGCTTTTTAACTGTGTCAAACTTTCTAGATAATGTGAAAACGCGACCCGTCTCGTAGTCTTTTTTTATCACGAGCAAATTTAAATATTTTGCTGGTTTTGATCACTTCTTCATGTTTGTTAAGACGTGTTTTAATTTCTCCTCTAGTTTTTTTAATCAGATCCTGTTGATCGGAAGCATCCAACTGTTGTTTAAGTAATTCAATTTGTTTCAAGATTTCAATCCTTTCAATTTCAGCATATTTGATGAGTATTGAAACCATGTTCATGGATGCCTCTAAATTGTTTGTTGCCCATTCTCTTAGCATGAGGGGGTTTGGGTTCTCGAAAGATGGCGCTATAAGTACCCTCAACCCCCGAGGCACTTTTCCTGCTTCTTTGTATTTCTCTAAAGATTTTCTTTCCCACCACTTTGTTAATTCTGTACGTAGTAGCTTTTCCATTTTTTTTAACATGGTTTTAACATCATTATTATTCCCTAAGTATATAATATTGTGAGAGGCTGTCTTAGTATATGGTGCTCACTTATATAAGTGTAGCGCCCTGCACTAATCCAGACAACCCTCATGGTGAATGTTAGTGCTCATAGACAACCTTAGAAAGCTATCTAAGTGGTGGCTGTGGAGAATAGCCTTCGGGGTTATCCAGAATGAGTGTAAAGCAGCTTGTTTTATCAGTACTTAATCTTATGGAATAGGTTAAGTGAAACAGAATAGCACAGTGTAGGTATAAAAATATGTATTTTTATTACAAACACTCACTAACACAATTGTCCTATCTCCTACCCGGAGATAGAAACACAATACACACAATACTTAGGGAATAGAGCATGTAAGTAGCACAAATACACAGTGGTCTCTAGGGGGAGACCAAACCATATATTAAAAAAGTGGAATGTGAACCACGACTCAAGTCAAGAATGGACCCAGAAGATGTAGAAGTGTCGGGGATCTAAAGAACCACCCGAGGTAAGTACCCAGGAACCCCACGGAGGGCGTGCACAGAGTGAACACGATCGTGTGATCAACACAAGTTAATGGGTAAGTCGCAGTTACAGTTTTAAAGAAGAAGGACCCTTCCGAGTGGACCCTGAAGAAACCTGGTGGGAGATGGAAGGTTCGAGAGTCATCCCACCCATGGATACCACAGGAACCAGGATACTACTCCAGGGAAGCCTGGTTCATAGGTGTCAAGTGACTTCGGGAAAGATGCAGCTGGAGAAGAAGACAAAGGAGTCCGGTGGAACCCAAATGTGGATTCAAGATGAGAGGTACCTGCAAACAGAGAGGACGGAGTCTATACTATTCAGAATTGACCAGGAGGCATGGAAGACGAATGCCCACCGATGTCGGAGATGCAGGGGAGGTTGACTGTGCCCTTGACGTTGCAGTTGTACGGACCAGGCAATACTGTAGAAGACAGCTGCCTCATGTCGGATGTCGAGGACCAAGGTAGTCAGTGTCCAGCAGGGGCACCAATAAGCCTTGGTAGTGGCAACCAACATAGTCGATGAAAAAGGTGCGGTGTCAGGACCAGCAAGGCCCAAGTGACTCACCACGGCCAGCTAAGCCAGAGGAGACCCCAAGCAAGCAGGGGAGCCCACTGGACCAAAGAAGACCCTCAAGAGGACCCACGGGCCGAAGGCACAGGCGTCTCAAGAGGACCTTGAGCAGCTCACCAATGAAGAAGGCCCACGGTGCAGTGGAAGTGGTGAGGGACAATATCTTGGCTGCAGGAGTTGCTTGAGGATGGAGCTTCTTGGAGCCTGAAGATTTCAGAAGGAGAGAGTCAACAAGCCTTGGCAAGGGCAAGTCACTGCAGTGCACAGGCATTCTGTTCCAGCAGTTCTGACAAGGGATACTGGCCTCAAACTCAGTATGAAGACAGTGCATGCCTCGAGGGAGTTGCAGAACCACCACCTGTGTTGCTAGCCCGTGGGAGCCCAGGATCATCAGACCGGTCAGCTGCGTTGCGGTGCCTGCAGATGCAGGGGAGTGACTCCTTCAATTCAAGGGAGATTCCTTTGGATGTCTTGGATGTTCACAAGCCTGGTGAAGAACTTGTATTGAGCATGGGCACAGATGTTGCAGAAGACCATCAGGACGACAAGACCAGGAGCAGCAGGAATCTTCCCCGGTGCAGTCTTGGTTCCCAAAACAAAGTCCAGTGAAGTCCAGAGTGTCCTGGTGGTCGAAGTTGAAATGGTATGTGATCTGATTCTTGGCCCATGACCAATCTAGGGACCCTCTCACAGGTAAGCCCTTAAGTACCCTTAGGAAAGAGTTGGGACGATTTAGGAGTCCGTTCCAGAGGAGGGGCAGGGCAGTGGGGAGGATACTCCCACATCCTTTGTCCAGTTTCGCCCCAGAGCGGAAGCAAATGGCTTCCTGAACTGGTTTGAACTTGAGTATGCAATGAGGGCACCAAATGTGCCCTTCATGCAGTCTCAGTGGCACTGGCAAGAACCCCCACCCTGCCTGAATACAATAAACCCTGTCTGGGAGGTGGGCACACCTCTATGTGACAGGATACCTATTGTTCTGCCTTCTCCTGCTCGAGCTTGGCTCAGCAGCAGGAGGGCAAAAACACGTCTCTGGCTGGCAACAGCCCTAGCTTGCTGTCTGGTTCTGAAAGATTAGTACCTGGGAGCACTGAGGTATTCCCGGAGGAGCTTTACAGTGCATGGAATCATACCTCCCATGTGTGGGGGTATGATTCCAAGATCTTTAATACCAAACATGACAGGGTTCGTTACAGTCAGTTTAGAGATGGCCCATCCACATGTTATAATGGCTGATGCACTTACAACCCGGGAGAATGGACTCCAATGGTTGTAGGTGTGTCCTGCTCATGCAGGGACACCCTCACACTTAGGATCCAGAACCCTGACTTCAGGATTGAAAGGACTGCCTTAGGGGTGATTTATAGGTTTTAAGTATATTGACCTCAGATATAGGGAAACCTATATCTGGCGTAAGTGGTATTAGCACCAGCTTACACAGGCTGCAATGGCAGGCCTGTAGTCATAATTTGGGCGGTCTCTCTTGGGTGGCATAATACATGGTGCAGGCCATGGGAGACCCCTGGTGTACCTATGCCCTAGGTACCTTGGTACCATGCACTAGGGACTTACAAGAGTACACCAGTAGTCAATCTAAATGGTACCTAGGTACTCACCATGTCCAATTTAGGGAAGAAGAACAGAGACTGTGGTCCTCATTAGCAGGATCCCAGTCAGCCTAGTCAGGAAAGCATAATGACACCAGAAAAAATGGAGGGTGACCATGAAAGTAGATCCACTTTAGAACATATATAAATATATGGGGGCAGATTTATGTTCCCTGGCGCATCCCTGCAAATCAGCAGGGATGCGCCAGGAAAGATGCGTCACGCAAGTTTACCCTTGCGCCACCACAGATGCGCCGCATTTACAATGCAGCGCATCGTGGCGCAAGGATAAACAGATGCGTGACGCATCTGTTGGCGGAAGGGTGGCGCATTGCTGGAGTCGTGTCGCAAGCACGACGCAACTCCAGCAATGTTTAGGGGCTGCCCATACCTTACATGCTGCATCATGCCTTACGCCTGCTTCAAGCAGGCGCAAGGTTTTGACGCAGCAGCGTCGGAAAAGTGACTCAGTGAAATCTTGTAGATTTCACTGCGTCACTTTTCCGTGGCTTTTTCCGCAGGAACGCCCACCCTGCATACATTAAACCTGACGCAGGTTTAATGTGGCACAGGGCTTTACACCGTGACGCATCTCCATAGATGCGTCACGATGTAAATAGGGCGCAACGTGGCGCAGGGTTTACGCCGCCGCTGCGTCACAAAAGTGACGTAACGGCGGCGTAAAAGTGGCGCAAGTCTGACATAAATCTGCCCCTCAATTTTGTAGAAGTTACCAATTTGAAACTAATGTAATATTCTGAAGTTCTCATTTTTGCACATTTGGCATTAGATTTTGAAACAAAGCTAGGTCATGACAGCTTAGTAGATGTAACTTTGTTTTAAATCCTAAGATGTTGTTCACTGCTGCTGCCTTCTACATGCATTAGCAGATGGTTGACACTGTGCGAAGCAAAATGTTTTTGATGTTGAGCTCTCATCATCTTTCAGCGGGGCTGTCCCAAGGGATAGGACAAAGGTGGCATAATGGCCGCAAGCCCCGTACCTTATAAATGACCCACGCCGCTGCTGTAAATAATAATTTATAGACTTTATAGCAAGCTTTTCTTTTTATTAATAAACAGGCCATAACATTAGATGGCTCTGGATGCTAGAGCTGCCATGTTTTCCCTTTACCCTGGAGGATGCTTTTGGTAGCTATAGAAGCAATTTACCTGTGCCTTTTCTAAAACGTCTGAAATGCCTGAATTTTTATGCTAAAACAAGTGGCAGAAAGATTAAACCTCCCGTTTGCACGAGCTTTAAATCTGGCCCAAGGTTTATGTCTAACTTCTACCCTGAAGAAAATCTCTCTCTTCCTGACACCTCTCTATGTGAGTGAAGTAATATACAAATACGGAGGTTCTCTTCCACCTCTTTCTCAAAGGTCTACTCCCTCACACCTTAAATTGCTTTTTTTGTCAATCTATCATTATTTTGCACACATAGTCCTCTGCACTACAGGTGAAGAGAAATCTTACATCATCCGTAAAACATGACATTATCTTTCCTCTTCAATTAAAATAACTACTGACCCTCAATTACTGGAACACTGTCATTCCATTGCCACTTTTACTGGCTCAACAGATTGGTTGGATTTTATTGAATTGGATTGGATTTGGATTTCTTTTCCTTTTGCCTTTATAAATCCAGAGCCATCGACGGCAGGGCTAAGGTATTAAAGAACAAGCCAGGGGTAGCTACTGCAACCGCTGTCTATCCTTTTTAGATGCCCACGGCTTGCTACATCTGCCGAACGACACCCGGGCAATCCGCCAATCACCAGAACTTTCGCCTCAATGTTACATAATGGAAAGTGTGCAAAAAAAAAAAACAGTTGCAGTTCTTTGTGAAAGTTACCCATGAGTTGGATTTCACCAAATTTGTACAGGATTTCCATTGTCATTCTTCTCATCACCCTTGCAATCCCTTCATTTCTATGCAACAACGTAAGGGTGGACTACTCTCCAGTCTCGGCCTGTACCCTTCCAAAACATTAGCCGGCAGACGGTTTAGGGCCCCATCATAAGGGGCAGCAGATTGCAGCAATGGGCCTTAATAATGGTTCATATTACTTCAGGAGTCGAGTGCCAAAACTGCAAAAAGCCTGGGGTTCCTAACCATCTTTTCATCATAGTGACATCCAGCCAAAATAAAGAATACCCTGTATTGCTCTAGGAATATAAATTGAGTTATTTGGTAGTCAATTTTGGCCAGATTTTAACTTGAAGCAAATGATCTTTATTTACATGAGGTGACGTCAGTGATAATCTGTAATTTTCTCACTGGAATTTAAAATATTGACCTATTGCCACTCCTTGACGTGAGGCCACGTGGCAGTGATGACTTCTAAAATGAATCTTTTAACATGATAGCATGAACTCTGATTATCACTCTACTGTGTTACTTTAAGCATATCGAGGCCCCAAATATTAAGTATCATTTTTAGATCCCAAAACTTTGCTGATACAGTACCATAAGCGACGAAGTATAAACCTGGCTCAGCCAAATATTTAAGACTGAAAGGAATTCACGTGTTGATTATAATTTACATATATATTAAATGTCTTGTAATATGACTTTAACACATTTTTTATGTATACAGTGGACTAATGTTTGTTGAAATGTATTACTGTGTTACACAGCATCGGAAAATCTAAAAAACCTAATAAAAATGATTTGAAACATTAAGCATATAAATTGGCTGGTATATGTATCTAAAATCCCCTTCTGTCTTAGAATTCGAAACAAGGGGTTTTTATTTCTGTAGTTCAGCAGGTGCAGTGGCACCAGTCCAGTGCCATGGATGTGACTCCCAATTACGGTTGCCTGTCTTTTACTATCAAGTCGAATGCGGAGTACATGGTCTTGTATTAAGGCTCCAAAAGCACCCTTACTAGGGAAGTGTTTCAGGTAAAACACGTGGATCTGTTTTTGCATGCCCTAAATGGGTACCTGTTGTGGCATTTTCAACTGGTGAAATGGCCGACTTTTTAAGAACAACGTAATGGACAAGCAGCATTGCACAGTCTGTGGATCAGTGTGTCTACGTGGCTCATTGATCACAAGCTCCAAAATGAGGAGGTCCTGGATTTTTTTTAATTAATCTTGCGAAATCTTGTATCATTTCCAGCATTTTTAGCTATCTTGCTATGCCTTTTTCCTAAAATGATGCATTATGCCTGGTCGTGCATTTATATTTGAATACAAATCTTATCCTGAGAGCATGGGAACAAAGCAAAGGACCAGAACGTAAACGTCTGTTGTTTGTGGCACTTGTGTCTTTTTTGCACTATTTTGTAGCTGGGGATGCATTTCACATTAAAATATAGCGCTAGATGACGAATTTCCATTTTGCGTAATTTCATGCCATTTTGCTGTTTGTCCCCCAAAGTTCACATAATTGCGCTTTAGGAAGTCACAAAAATTTCGCACAACCCTACAAATTAGGGGTTAGTAGTATCCCACTACAGTATATCACATTGGAGTAGGATTTCAAGGTAGTCTATTTGGGAGCGGAGGAAGAAAATAGATCAATCAGTGCACTTGATACCTATCAATATCGGAAGGCCACTTAAAAAAATGCAGTTTAAATTGTGCCGTGTAGCGATATTTCAACACACAGTGTTAATAGTCTTAATGAGAGATAAAGTTCCTTTTTGTGCATGTTGTTAAAACATATGTTTGATTGGTTAGTACTCCGTTCCTAGTGTGCTAGAAGTACATCGGTAGAAGATGAACACCATTTTCCTGGGAATATTATAACACTTCACTGGAAAACTTTATATAGATGTTTTTATTAAAAGTTTTAACAGTTGTGCTTGCTTTACAGAGACGGTTTTCTATAACCTGAAAGTATAAGATTGAGGTTCAGTTCAGATTTCATTTGCAAAAGAAGCTAGAATATGCATTAAAACATCTATCAATAATGCATATATTAATTAATACATCTGTTTCTGTAATCCCTCTATAAATGCTAGTCTTTCATCTCTTTATAATACATGGGATTCTGTAATCTCTGTATAAATGCCAGTATCTAATTTCTTTATAACCAGAGACTTGTGATGCACCCAGCTTCCGATTATAAAGATGTGACGTCATAACTGTAATGGATAATTGTCGGATGCGTTAAATACAGCCAAACTCGTAATTCTGACCCTTTAAACATGGGTTTGCGCATGGGTCAAAATGTACTGACTCATTCATAAATAAGCCCTAAGTGGCGCACAAAGCATGGTTTCTGCAGAGCATGCATCTCTGAACAGTTTTGGTTCTAATTAACTGTGCAATCGAAACAACGTGAATCAGAAAGAAAAACAGCTCTTTTTCTGTATTAAAATCAACGACCTAAAAGAACAAAGATGATTAAGTTGACTTGGTTCAAAAGAGTTGGAAATCTGCCTCCAAATGGTTCCTGCCAAATTCTCTATATCTGGCATCGACATGATTCCAAACGACAAATCATGTGTACTAGTGCAGCCCTTCTGAGACAGATTCCAGGAAAGCAGATTCTCCTAATTACTGGCTTGGACTGGATGGAAGCTGGTACTGTTGCGCGTGCAATTCTCTGCTTCCCTCGGTTTTTTGTCGGAGTTTACATTTGTTACCTGTGCAGTTATAAGAAATGCTTTTTGGCAAGCTTTTTCTTCATATAACTGATTTCCATTAACAAGGGCATTGCAAAGTTGTATCAAGGTCAAATATATTATATTTAATAGAACTGTGCTCAAATTACATTAGTTTGGAAAAATGCTCCTTTTCACAGGTTCCCTCTGATTTTGCATTTGTCCACCTACTTTGATTACAGTTTTGGACATCTGTGAATTGACAGGCTCCTAGCCAACCTCTCACTGCATGTGTTCTGCTGCTTGAGCACAGTGTTTGATTAGCAAACATCAATTGCCATATTTGACTTTTGGAATAAATCCATGGTAAAACTGTGCACAACCTGTAAAAGTGGCCTAAAAGTAAAATGCTCAAAGTAGGACACATTGGGTCTTTATCCAACCAGCTTGTGCCTTTTCATAACAGCAGGAGGACTGTCAATGTTGATCTGCTAAAATGTATTTCTAAATAGTCTAGACATATGCAAGCCTACTTCTGACAGTAAATAAGTCAACAGTGAATTGCGCCTTGGACCTTGCAATGCCCTGTTACACAATGTTCAGATGGGAGACATAAGAGCCTGAAAGTTGGCTAACCTAATATTTCTCCAGTAGCAGTTACAGTAAAACGCTATTTCAGCATAGACTGCACTGTGTTATACCATTATATTTCGGCAGCTTGCACTAGGAACAGAACAGAAATGTAATTCTTATTACATTTTAAACTAGCAGTGAAAATCCAATTCAGTGTAGAGCTTGACAGTGTAGCCTACACCCTGCAAATCATGTCTGTATCGTGACTCCACCGCACTTGGGTCAAAACCAGCCCAAGCAGCGGAGGAACCCTTAGCAATGACTCTAATGAGATGATTAGTGCTCTGCCCAGAAAGGTGTAAAGTGCTATAATTAAGTGCTCTGTTTACTGGAAATGGGTAGTTTTGCTCAGCAGCCGATGCTGTGAAACCACTATCAGCAAGAGAATTAAATATGATTACAGGAGGCAACAGGTAATTCTTAGGGGAATTTTAGACAGCTGTCCCACAAGGAAGCAGCCAGGGATTTCTGACACCCCCAATTATCTTTCAAAGAAAAAACGTGTTTGAAATAGGCTTTCCCTTCCTACGGTAGACAGAAGATACATTAAGTGCTGGAGTGGGGTTCTCTCTGATGAGGGAGACTGCACAGGATTATTGTGGATGAAGTGATTGGTATAGGTATAGATTGGTATAGGGAGTCCAGACTGCAGACCAGACCTGATCCTCCCCTGCACCATCTTAAAATAGTGGGGTCTTTAAAATTGTGCCATAAAATAAATGAAGTACTGGGTGGGGACAGTATGAGAACTTTTCAGTGATGGAATTAAAGTCCACCAACCAATACTGCTGGTTACTTGTATAACAAAAAAAGTATACCACCTGGAGGTCAGAATTCTGCTTGAATCTGAAGATGTGTGGAAGAGAAAGTAAGGAATTGACTTGTCATCTGAGTAATGGGAAAATGAAATCTTGCTTTCCCTTGAATCTCCAAATCAGAGAGCGATTCTCAAAGATCATCAAAGATGTGCTTCTTGGTGTTCAAGGAAGAAAAGTGACTACGGGTATCTTGGAAGAGCAACTTACAGATCAGTGGGACTGGCCTCTGGCTGGACGACTTGTTAAAGTGAGTGATTGATACTCCTTTCTCCCAATGCAATCTATTGACTGATACTTTAGGAACATTCCTTATTGAGAAAAGTAAGAGTGACCAAGAAGAAGACATTCAGCCTATTTTGAAATTGTGACTTTAATATTTTTTGACTACAGGAGGACTGGGGCAAGGTTCGAATGGGACCCAATGAAAATGCACTTCAAGCAGAAATGAGTCCTTGGTTATTCCCACTCTGAGCCTTTTTAGTGAAGTCCAAGGCTTCTGTGGAACCATGGAAACCTGGTATCTAACCTTCTACAAACCTGTGCCACCGGAGCTTCCAAACATGCCTTTGTGAAATATTGAAAGTGCCTAGAAAGTCACTAAGGGCCTAGCTACCATCTGTCAAATGTAAAAGATGGCCGATGGGCCAGCGGTCCTCTCTGTACATCTAAAGGAGTTACTGTCATAGTGGTTCCTTTTAATGTGCAAAAGATTTTCTTGGAAGTGGCGGGCAGAAAAACACATTACACCATCCACCGTAAATACGGCAGTTTTTTAATATCCTTCCTCAGACAACCCCCACTGCATCGGGCCATCGGAAGGAGATTTCCATCAACTGGCATCCTTTGGCTTAACTTAACTTAGTCACCAATTTCTAAATGGGGAGAGCGAACCAAGGCTTTGGTAGACAGGTTACTTTGTTACATTTATGATGGCGTACCCGTACAACCAAACTCTAAATCAGTCTCTAAGATATATTTTGAAGTTAAAGATGTGGAAAAGGAGGTAAACTAACCCCAACAACATTAACAACTGCTATTTTCAAGTTGCTCCCAATTCCAACGTTTCATATCAAACATCAAGGCTTTAGTAGACAAGGATATTATCTTACCCAACTCCATAAAGCCATACCATCCTTCCTTGCCTCACTGGAGGTTTTAACTTCTGAAAAAAAGGAAGTCAAAACCTTTGACTGGGTGAACGATTAGGCTTTCACCAACCCTTACTTTATTGCTGTCAGCTTAAAAAGGCGACCCTGGAGGCACCCTAGGTTTACGGATCAGTATTCCCCGGGGCTCATCTGTTGCCCCCGCCCCCAGCTGGTCTATTCCGGTACAGCCTGGACCCACATAAATGCGGGTTCGACGTATGGGACACGAATAATACGTGTTTCCCTCACTTTAAGAGGGGATTATAGGATACTCCTGTTCCCGTATCCCGAATTTTTCCTCCTCATCACTAAGGTCCTGACGAAGCGCTAAGGATCCACTAGGGACCACGGGCAGCGCGAAACATGTTGACCACCCTCTCCACATCCTCACTCTAAACTTCACACACGGGTTGAGAGCAGTGGGATTGCCTACCTTATCTTCCCCTACTCATTACAGTGCTTTTTAGGCACCATTCCCCGTTAGATTTTACCCAGACCCGACGAACCCACTAATAAATCATTTTGGGGTACCATAGGGTCTTTTTAGCCTCACCACGTCACTTACTATCCCCACACACCCGCACGCACAACTACGGCTACTCCAATAAAAGATCTCCGACAGAGAGCCCTCTTGAAGGGCCCGTGAGGGACTGCAGCGCCACCCCCACGAGGAGCTTCGCCCTATGATGATGCTTTGCACCCGCAAGGGTGTGTGAGGGCACTTCGAACACCGTCCAGGAGTATCTGGCCTACATCACACTCACACCCACAAACCTTTTCCTCAAATTCCTTTTTGCTCTGTTTCCTACCTCTCAGACAGTAGACCATACCGGCACTGTCTTTCTTAGGAACTGTTACCTCTTTGTTTGTGTAGCTTAAAAAGGTACCAGTCATCCAACTTTTTTAGATCCTCATTGACTACTATTGGAGCTTTTTACATTTTCTTAAAAAATTCATAGGTATTAATCCAATCTGATAAAGACTTCTGGCTGCAGATTCCTTACCTTAGAATGTTCCCCAGGCATCAGTCTGGATCTGGAAATTGTGTAGCAATGATCCTGCTTGTAGGTGGCGTCATCTCGCTCCATGCTGTCAGCATCATCTACAATGGAAGTGACGTGCGTATTTAAGCTCAACCCAGTGTGCTGACATCAGTTCTTTTCTTTCTGTACCTGTCAGAGCAGATCTGGAGAGAGCTACCACCAGTCTTTCTTGACTGACTTTATCTTGAATGCTGCCAAGGCCTTTTTAGATTCCATATCCTGGTGGGCTAGGGATGAAATGGATATAAGATTTATAGAGTGCAAACATATGTCCTGAGGAGTCATGGCACTAACCACAAACAACAGAAGAGTAAGGAAAAAATACAGACTAACCAGGATTAAAAAGACAAGTCTTAAGATTCTTCCTGAAGGAAGACAAAGACGTACAGGACATCAGATGTAATAAAATGGGGCATAAGATCCTTGATATGATATCTGGGAGTGAGTGCAGGTGTTAGGATATGGGAACATTTAGTTAAAGCAAAGTCATGCATCTTTCGGGTGAATCATCTAGACTAGCTGTAGATCCTACTTTGGGGAACTCAAGTACATATTTGCTTATCTGCTTACCTTCTATGCATCACTAAATATCTAATAGGTGAAGTATCACATGTTTGAAATTCTGGTATAAGGGGAAAGTTAGGATGTACATTTTGAGAATTTTCAAATAATTACTTCGAGGCCACCTAGTGGGCCCACAAGAAGATTTAAAAAGAGGCAGAATGATCATATTGATCTTTCGGACTGGGGGTGGTACGCTTTAAATAACTGTCTTCCATGAATAGTAATCAGTTCCAATTTGCATTCACAAAGCCCTTGAAGTAAGAATGCAATTTGAAATTGAAAGCGTGTTTATTGACTTCCTAAAACAACAATGGCAGGGGGCCTGATTTACAAATTTAGAGGAATATTTATTATACTTTCACACAGCGCAACACAGCAAGCCACCTTGCTGCTTTGCGTGAATGGGAAGAGGCATTAATGCACCGTATTTAACCTGCCCTTTCCTTGCGCTGGCACAGTTTTGGCTGCCTAGCACCATGGTGCAAGAGTGCCATACTCGGAAGCAGGATTGTTTTAGTGTAGGAAGGGACACCTTCCTGCACATAAACAATCCTGAGAGGGATTTCCTCTTTCTTTGTGTGCTGCAGAAAGAGGAAATCACGAGGAGAAAGAAAGATATTTGCTCTTGTTATTCCTCCCCGGGGATGTGTAGCATGTTGACGCATTCACAGTTCAAGACTCCGCACTTGTAACTTTACTACTTGCAACTTACCTTTAATGTAAAAGTTCATGAGGTGATTTACTACTCTTCTTGAATATACTTGGACACTTAAAGCTTCATACGAAACTATCCGAATAGTGTGTCCATTTCCTTAGTGTGTAATTGTACATAACATTCAATATGCCACAGAGAAGTGCAACTTCATATGGAGATGCTCAATTTTGCCTTTTGTCTTTTAATGTGTTTCTGCATGGCAAACCATTCTCCTTCATCCTATCGATGATTGGATGTGATCCATTCTATTAGGGGACATATGTGACAAATTAGCCACACACATTCAGCACAAGATTTCAAATACACCAGTCAGGCCTGTCAGAATCTTTTGCAGTGCCTGGGTCAACAACCTCCTGTGCGCCCCCACTTTGTTTCTCCCATTTATGCTAGCTTGAAGGCGCACTTGTTTCTATGACTAGCAAGAGTATTCTCCACGGAAAAAGAATACAAAAGTAGCTTCAGCCTTTGACGCCATTTAATGTTTTACGACCAGTGGCGGCTCCTCGAGGGAGTGCTGCGGGGCGGTAAGGCGGAATTGGGCCACATGAAGATGGGTAAAGACATAAATAAATAAAACAAATTACATTGCACGCTGCATCGCCAATTTGGCATGGCAGCGCGCGCAATGTAATTCGTTTTGTTTAATTATTTCTTTACTCAACTTTTTTCGGCCCAAATCCGGAGTTTACTACCCCCCACCCTGCCCCTCCCCAACACCGCCCTACCGCCCCACAGCACTCCCACAAGGAGCCGCCACTGGTTCCAACTGTGCTTAGGTGTCTTATCATTATTAACAAGCAAGCTTACTTTTAAAATCTATACATTAATTTTGAAGTAGAAGCAGGAGCCCCTAAAACAAACAAAAAAATGGATACAAAGGCATAATCCTTCTCTAACCTACCTTTGTCCCTCACTTTAGGAAATGTCCAGATTATATAGACATGAACATGTAAGAATGTGGTTTTCTCCTTATACAGAAAGTTCATTGTTGATAAAAACAACTTTTGCAAAATGTGTAAATAAAATATTTGGTGTCCAGTCAGATGCAATACTAGATTCTTTTGGAGATGCTCATGGGAATTAATTTACCTTGGATGCAGCAAATATGTACTCTTTCTGCTCCTTATTCTTAAGGTTGTATGATTATTGAACTTTTGTGGCATCTGGATATATGTGAAAACTATAATATGAATAGAAATCGTTGTGTTTGTAATATAAAACACAGATTGTAAATATGAACGGTGAACACCTTTATGGTAAGTGTAAAAAAGGACATAAGCTATGTTCACTTGTGACATGCAAGTCAGGGATGCAGTGTGACACTTACTTTGCCCAAAGTGGCAGAGATCAGAAATCCATGGGAAGCAAATGCTTGCAAACAAACATGCCTTCAACCTCTTGGAGTGGAACCTCTTTGTGAAGTACTTGCTCATGGTAATGTAGGGCACTATGCAAAGAGAAGGGGTTTATGGAGCATGAATAGAATTGTTTCTGTCTGTGCTTTTTGGGTGGCGGTGACGTATCTCCGGACAGTAGATGTTTACATCCATTTAACGAAGGGAGCGACTAATTGTACGGAACAAATTATGTAAAAGCCTAAAATAATTTTATTAGAAACATTGATTATAATAGCCCAGATATTGAACCTATTCACATAGATTTTACTGTGATTAAAGTCTGATCTTCTTAAGGCAAAATGTTTGTGTATTGGTCTACTTGTATTTTGCAAATATTTTTTATAGATATAGGCTGTAATTATTGTTTTTTAAAGTTATTGACCACAACCCTAAATGAACTTAGGAAACCCAAATCTATAATGAGGGCAGGGATTTAGAGGGAAGCTACAGCTCAAGTTTAGCAGTCAAATAAGAACACCCTAGGATCCAAGACATTGAGCTTGGTTTTGTAAGGAGGTTACTTCGAGGCATACGTTAGACTTGTGCTTGAGAAACCAGTGCACTTTATACATGCATCTGTTTCACAAAGAGGCACAGGGGTAAGTCTGTAAAAAATATTGTAACATATGAGTACGCACATTACACACCTTCAGATTTGTTGAACACTTAGGAACTGATTATGATTTCGGAAGGACAGCAACGGACCAACGGTCAGTTGCATTTCTTCTGGCATTGGCCCCTGCAGTCCACCCGCCACATTACGATGCGGGGGGTGGAGGCATCAGGTGGAGGGAACATCCGAGGAACACACTATAGTCCCCTAATGATGGTGATGCCAGGCTCGGCTCCGCCGTCGGGATTATGATGGCAGTTTCCGACAGCCATTTCATGTCAGCCTTTCCAACATGAAAATTTCTGTCAGAAAGGGTCTTTGTGGGATTCTAGAAGGGCCCCTTCCCTTCTGTCCCTTTGAATTGGGGCCTGGGGAGCACCTATGGTGTCCTCCTCAACATCCCTGCACCATGTGGCAGGCAGTGCATGGTGCCTGACACATGGTGCAGCGATGTTTGCAAACCTCCATTCTATAATGAAAGCTTGTGCTGTGGGCCTATTCCACTCACCGCACATGCTTCTGTTGTAGAATGGATGTTTCTGACCGCCCTATAGGTGGTCGCATCCAAATCAGGTGGTCAGAACGGCACACCTAAGGTTGAGTGGTTCCAGACCGATACGGTGTCCCAACATCGTAATTAGGCCCTAAGTTGTAATCGAAGGAGATATTTCGAGTTGGTGGCCAAAGATGTTTGCAACATAACTGTTAGATGAGTTTGAGGAGAGATGCTAAATCCTCAAAGGCATTTCGGCACTCATTCAATATTTGTGGGCAGTGGTTGCGATAATTGTTAATTTAACAATATTAATAATAAAACCACAATTGGGAAAATATATCAAAGGTTCTAAATTACCATTTATTGGTGGAGTTGCCTTGAAAAATATTTTTGCTTTAAAATTAAGCAATGTCATAGAATTCTGTTTGAGCTGACACTTATGCAATGCTTACTAAAAGTGTACTGAGAATATTTAAACAACAATGTTTTGGGAAATAGAAAAAACTACGCGTATCAAGTGCAGCATGTTCTGGTTTAATTTTTTTAATTTGCTCTCCTGTGAAAATATAAGATAAAACAACTGCATTGGCCCATGATATTATTGCGAGTCACTTCTGTAGACGTTACTGAAGTTAATAGATAAATAGTGCAGACCTATTCAGATTAAATTTCCCTTCTAATGAGGGTTATTGACATTTTAAAATTAAATAGAAGAGCGCGTAATTTAATAGTAAAGACAATATTTGAATAATGATTAATTCATTTATGAATGCTCGGCAGATGAACACGTCAACCTAGTTTGCCGTGCACTGGATGTGAACATACACAGAATTCATGATTAATAAGAGCAGCTTGCGTCCCAAGGAAATCTCACTTTACATCATAATTATGTCAAACTAATGGAACTGGACAATGTTTAATATGAATGTGATGCTGCAATTAGGTCTAGATGCAAAGGATAATGATATCTAAAGAGGCGTGCATCTACTTGACAATGAAATGTTTATCGTAGCTAAGGTGAATAAGTCTTATACCATGTGTTCAAATATTTTCAGCTATACCTTGTGCGACCTGCAGTTGACAATTCTGAGTCATAGCTGAGCAATGGCAGTGCAGCTTTCACCTCCAAAGAAGGCAATATGTACACTATATAGATCAAATTGAAATTGAATTGTCCAAGTATTTAAACACGCATTGAAGCGCTGAGGATCTAGTGCATAAAAAAAGTTTAAAAATAACAAGTAAATCCTTCATGGCAAAGCTCACGTGAGATCAAAGACCCCCCACCATTCTTCCACCTCACAGAGAGGAGCTAATAAAAGGCAGATTCTCCTATCAAGCCTCCTGTTTATCCTATTGGTAGACATCCTAGAGACCTGGTATTGGAAAAGGACACTTATAGTTTAAAAATAGATTAATTAATTTGAGTTTGTAGTTTACATGAAGATATATTTAATATTTTTTTAAAGATTAATAGATTTTAATAATTTACCGCATACTTCCTCATAAGGGGATTCTGCGCTGAAGTGGCAAAGATCTCTACCTACTTGTGCAAAGTTACTAGACTTAAATGTACAATCGTATATCCTGTTGTTGGAGGTTCCATTCCCTGACTGGACACATATAAGTTTACAACATGTGTAAAGCTACACTTGGAAATGTGTAGCGTTACAACTACATATAGTCGTAAATAGACACATGAATAAATATATATCAGTATTTGCCTTTATGACTAGAACCTTAAGAAAAGTCATCTAATCATAACAATTCTGGGTGCAATATCAAAAATTTACATGGGCCAAAAATTCAATCTGTGACAACAGATGGCACATCCAGGATTAAGATCAGTGGAATGTTAAGGCTGCAAACATCACTTACTACAACAGACGATTTGCTAGGAGGCCATATTTTCTATAGCCATAAATGTGGATGTAGGTGAGAAAACTGGTATTTCTTTTGGCATGTTATATATGGAATATTCATAAATGTGGTGAACAGGCCATTATTCTCTTCTTTGGGTATTCAGAACATTTTGCAGTGCCATTATCTACACTTGCTGCCTTTTTACATCAATGTCAACCTCAAATGGATGTAAGTAATATAATAGCTGTGGGATAGTGTCCGAAAACGTGGCCCTCTTTCTGGGATTTAGCCAAATTCACTTCTTCATATACAAATTATTTTTCCATGTGCAATACCACTCCAAGGGACTATAAAAATGCAACATGTGTTCGTTCATCCCTGCCCTTAAACTGCAAAAATTCTGCTCTGCAAACAATTCACATCGAAACAGGTAGGACTAAAAACATCTCTCTCAATGTGGCCGTCTAGACATTGGAAATTATTGTTAATGCTGATGTTCCTCTCATCAAGATCTTAGTTTTAGTACAGACCCTTGTCAATTAATTTGACTATATCAATCTCTGCATATCTCAGAGGTTGATTTCGATTGATCTGCGAGTGAAAAGCTTACTAGTTCGGGGCATTAACCAGTGGGACTATGGGTGAGGTTATCAGACTTGTTCAAGGCCAGGATGAAGTCAAACTATCTCTTTTTTTCTGTTTGTTATTGCCAAAATCTCAATATTGAAACTCTGCTCTCTTTATGAGGGTCCAAACTTGGTTGAAAAAAGCAACAAAGGTTTGAAAAGCATCTTATGAATAATTCTTGATTGAAGTTGAAAAGATTTACAAGAGCTGGGATGAAAGGCACGAAAACTAACCGGAGACAGTCAGAACAAGTCTAGCATAGCATCAAACAAAAAAGCACCTTGCAGAAAAGGGAGCAAAAATGTGATAGTTTCGTTTAAACTTGAAATTTCCTGATTCAGACATGGAAATGCCCCTGTTTATGAGAAGCATCACTAATCTGGTAAAAAGACACATTTGCTCAAACTTGCATTTTCCACATCATATATCTCCACATGTTCTGTGCTGAACAGGCTGATCTAAATTGGCTGTGTTCCTTTCATTCAGTTTATTTATACTCTTATTCTCGTGTTTATAAATTTTTCCATGAAATGTGGTAATGTACATTGCTTCTTTTGCCTTTGTTGTTTTAAAGTGCAGTGCACCACTAGGCATGAGTGTAAAGACAGGCTACAACATTTATAAATTCTTACATCCTCAAGAAGAACCACTAGGTACGCCAGTAAATGATACCTGGCACTTTATTGCAGGATACAGAATGATGCTAGCCAGATGAGGGTGAAAATAGAGTGAATGCAGGTAAATCTAGAAGATTGGCAATGAGGATGTAGAGCATGCGCTTTGAAATTCAGCATTTCAGCTGGTGAGATCTTGTTTCCAAATTGTGTGTGTTTTGATTTGCTGCCAGTAATGTGGACACTGGAATGTCATGGTATCAAACAAACTGTGGGCCAGATGCATGCAAAATACAATAGGGCCACGTACAAACCCTATTTAGCGAGTCACCATTTTTTTGCGACTCGCTAATTAGGATTTGCAACTCGCTATTAGGAAGGGGCATTCCAAGGGCATCCCTTCCCTATGTAAGAATGTTTTGCAACAGCAATTGCGGTCGCAAAACACTCGCAATTTACCGCCCTCTTCAAGAGGGTGGTAACCCATTCGCAAACGGGAAGGGGTCCCATTTGTGAATGCAGGGGAATATATATTTTTAGGGACAGGCAGTGGTCCCAGGGACCACTACCTGCCCTTAAAAAATAAAACAAAAACGTTTCATTTTTTAAAAAAAAATGCATCCTGTTTTCCTTTGAGGAAAATGGGCTGCATTTAAGAAAAAACTTCTTTATTTCAAAGCAGTCCCAGACTTGGAGGTCTGCTGAGCCCAGCAGGTCACCATCCCTGGGAGGGCCAACCATTCCCAATGGGGTCGCAGATTGCGAGTGCCTCATGAATATTGATGAGGCATGCAATTTGCGACCCAATTGGGAAATGCAAACAGTGTCTCAGACTGAGCTGACACTGTTGTACATGGCAAATTGCGACTCGCAATCGAGCGCAATTTGCGAGTCTCAAATTGTCATGGTCGTACAGCTGGCCCCGAATGTATGTATGTATGTTACTTTTGTGTAGCAAAACTTAGCCAAAAGGCAGCAGAATGCTATACAGCATCAAAGCAAAGATACAGTTGACTAATGATTGAAGCTGTAGCTGTGTCCTGGGAAAGAAGTGGACAGTTACTGCATTCTGATGTAGTGCTGTTTGAAGAGGTGTGAGCTTAGCTCTTTCCTGAATTGTAACAGGGATAAGGAGCTCCTGGTGAAAACAGGGATGTTGTTCAGAACATGTGTACGTATATGGTTAATGTCTATTGCCCCTTTTTCTTAAACTCCATGTTTGTGGGTCCCACGGCACTCAGAAGCTACTGATCCCAATCGTTAGAAATGTGGTGTTCACTTCTAGTGTCTTAGAGTGCCTATACAATGGGTTCCCAACCTGGAAACCAAGTGTCCCTTAAAATACTTGACTTTTAGGATAGTGGGGCAGAGCCATCCAAACCTTACTCAAGGAACGTGCTGTGGTCTAGAGAATTAATACATTGCTGTCCAGTCATACCTTTTAATTTTAAAGCAGAAAAGTAATGTATTACACATTATACTAAATATAGATTGGCAGGTGCCTATAGGGAAACTCTTTAAATGGGCTTGAAACCTACAAGGGGCACACTATCGTGAATGTCCACAGTTACTTACTAATCACCCTCTGCAGATTAAAAAATAATGCTGGAGGCACCTCTAATTGATGGTGCACCTGCATACTGAAACCCATTGATACCCAATATATACCTAGGGGGCCTAACAAAAACATGGAGAATGCATTATTAAAAAGGCTGAGCATTTCATGCTGATCTGAAAAAAGCAATTGTTTTAACTTCCACTATTCTCCTTGTCATTCCAAATGGGTGTGATATTGTCACAAAACTAAACAGTATAAAAAGTGAACCTGTTGGTCTGGGCTCCACCAAGCACAATCTGAAAATAGTTTTTAGCCTGGGCTGAGCATATAGGGCACAATTGTGAGCCCCAGGCCAATGCAAACATTAAATGTTTACTTTTCCTTTTGTTTATTTTAAAGCGCACACCATCTTGTGTAGGAATGCAGTGCCGGATCCTCTATTTCCTCAGGTACCCACACACATAGCACGGAAAGCTGTATGGGAGACCCACTGCTCTCACTGTCAGGCCGCTTGTCGGAATGTACTCCTCTCTCTGTACCTCTCTTTCTCCTGCCTCTTACCTCTTCACAAGCTTCCACACAGTTGTCCTACTGCAGACACCAGGCAGAAAACAGTGACTACATTTCCTATGCCCATGGGAGCCTCCCACCTTGCGTACCACCACAGGCAGGCACAGGAGTTCATCCGGCCCTCATCTCATGGGAAAATGGTTAGAAAAGTTACTGCAATTGCACTAAGAATCCCTCCAGCCCCACAGGGCGTAACACAGCTCAAAGACTCGTCAGGGGCTCAAACTAAGCCCTAGTTGTAACTTCTCAATGTCACAGGTGCCTCAAGACTTAGGGTGCCCATGGAAAGATCACAAGATGCTCAATAGAAGCAGCACAAAAAAAATCCAAGAACTCTAGCCCCAGTGGGCAAATTCAGCAGGGTTTTCATTAGTTTGTTTCTGGCGGTATACTCCAGCAACTAGTAGTGGTGTTTCAAGGAATCCTGACCACTGAAATGTTGGTAGTTTTTATTGGTGGTCTCAAGTAATGCTCTTTACACAAGTGAACACTGGTTTTGGGAATCTACTCTCCAACTTCTGGTAGACTCCTAACCTGGGTTGCTCTGGTAGAAGAACCCTGCAGTCCTCAAGGCAATTTACACTTCTTTCTTGTACATCCCATACCACCTAGCCACTTGCAAGGCCTCTGACCAATACCAGGTGAACTGATATGCAGGCTCTCATCACCAGCAGACTCAGCTACTTCAACTCCCTCTACAGAGAAATAACATCCCTACTCATGAAGAAGCTGCAGACAAAACAGAACACAGCGGCCCGGCTCATCTTTGACCTCCCCAGATGGATGCACATAACCCCTCACCACAGGAAACTCTACTGGATAACACTCATGAAGAGATGCAAGTACAAGCTACTCACCCACACATACAAGACAATACACAATGAAGGACCTGCATACCTCAGCCAATGCATGACCTTTCACCAGCCAACAAGGAAACTCAGCTCCAGATCCCTCACCCTAGCTGCCACCCATTGCATCCCCTGGACAAGTATAGGAGGCCACTCCCTTTCCAACCTGGTGGTCAATACCTGGAATGACCTCCCCCTGCACCCCAGACCCTTACCATTGTCCCAGCCTTACCATTGTCCCAGCAATTCCGGAAAGACCTCAAGACAAGGATGTTCAACCTATAGGAGAAGAGGTAGAATTATCTGACAGTGCCTTGAGACCCTCACAGGTGAAGCAGTCACACTCTACGAATCTTAATTGATTGAGTGATTGATTTGTGTCCTGCAGGAGTATGGGCATGCATTCCCAGGCACCTGAAGACAAAACTATTACACAGATGTCCAAGGGGACATCCTTCCTTCAGGATTCTGGGTAAGTCTACCTTGTCCTGTCCCCCAGAGAGATAAGGGAAGACATGATCACTGGCTCAGGAGCTCTAGAAGATAGATGTCCAAACAAATCCAGAGATCCCTCATCCCCCTCCACACATGATATTTCTTCAGGGCAAAACACGCTGTCAAAGAGTAGAAGCTATGCAGACTCCTCCCCTACACCTTCCGTGTTTAGGAGAAGGGTAATCCTCACAAATGTGCCTTTTTTCCCAGCAGGGGTTGCAGACATTCTACTGGCCAGCAGAGTAATGAACCTGACTCAGCAGGGTTGTTTAAAACCTGAATCTATTGGTACTGGTTCTGGAAATATAACACAACTCCTAATACATAACCAGCACATATAGGTCAAGACTGTTAATAAATATGTATTAGGAACCCAGAGAAATGTAAAAAAGTCATAGTTTTTCTACATTAAACTAATTCATGCTTAAAAATGTTGCATGTCTCACATGTTTGCAAACACTGTTAAAACAATATATTACCAGTGTGGCTCGAAATAATATAAAAAGGCTGTTTTATAACTTTCCACAGATACACATATGGACAAAGCATAAGTTACTTGACTCCACCAAGTAGATGTTAGAAAGTGGATGCAGTGAGGGAAAGCATTAACCCTAGGCATAATGCATTCATTACGTGACAGCCCTAGCATGAAGCATTGCAGACAATACTGCCTGAGACCTGAGAGAAATTCTACATCAAGGCAAAAAAAACATTAGGGTCCAGTTTCACTAAGGCTTTATTCCGGTGCAATAAAATTCAAAGTGGCACATGGAATTTACTGTCCAGCAAAAGATGGTGTTTCGCTATTGAAAGTTGCCATCTTCCCAGCATAAAAAAAACATTTTCTGTGCAGTTTACAGACTTTGGACCTGATTTAAATCTTGGCGGGACTACCATCGTCCAACTGCGGTGGTGATTCCAAGTAGTCCGTCAAGCTGAAGGTGGCCTTACCACGGTATTTCGATGTTGCAGCAATAAATTGTAGACTGCGGTCTTTTCTGCTGTCTAACAGGCCGGCCGGTTTGCACCAAGCCGATTTCAATGTTCCTGTTGTGCTGGTGGTGTCCTAGGGGGGGTTTGCTGATGGAGTGAGTTCCTGGTGGAGTGGCCACTGGTAAATACAACTTCTTAATGTGTCAATACACATATGTGTCATGTTTGCATGAAAAACATGTAGGCAATGTGTTATGTCCCTTTGTGTTACATATTGCATGCCACTCACACATACACACACACTATAGAATGCCCACCCAAAGGCTCTGCTAGCACAACACCCCAAGCGCCACAGCTATAACATTTGTTTTGAGTGTGAAACCAGGTGTGTTCACTTTACCTTGATAAGTAAAAAAATTAACACTACTGTATTACACTTAAGAACAAATATTGCATGTAAGAGCAATGCAGAGATACACAAGGCTACAGCAATTGCCAACACAGGATACAGAGTAGGACAATTGTACAGGTAGTGTACGTTAGATCGCAGCATCATGGTGGAGTCGGGGCAACAAAGGAGGGACCTGGATGATGGGGTACAAGAGAGAAACTGTAGGAGGAAAAATGTAAGATTTTAACTCATTTCCTTTGATTGCGCCAACATAGTGGAGGGGTTTCTGCCACAGTTTCCTTGATGGAAAGGTGTTAGATCCGGGGATCTCTAGTTGGCAGAGGT
The DNA here is from genome assembly GCF_964204655.1 of Triturus cristatus. Classification (NCBI taxonomy): domain Eukaryota; kingdom Metazoa; phylum Chordata; class Amphibia; order Caudata; family Salamandridae; genus Triturus; species Triturus cristatus. The sequence goes on from NC_140593.1 coordinate 204,145,113, forward strand.
AGGTACCCCAAATAGGGACCCTTGCTTCTAGTCAGGGTAAGGGGGATACACTCTTTAGATAACCCCTGCTCACCCCCTTGGTAGCTTGGCACGAGCAGACAGGCTTATCAAAGGCAATGTGTAAAGTATTTGTACCAACACTCACAGTAACACAGTGAAAACACCACAAATGAACTCCACACCAGTGTAGATAAATAAAGTACTTTTGTATAAACTACACAAGACCAAAACGAAAAAAATCCAACATACACAGTTCAAGAATATGGTTTCAAAGGAGTTCTTAGCTTAGCGACAAAACAATCCACATTAGCGTCGATTTTAGCCAACAGTACTTGGTGATGCGATAAACATTCCTAGCGGCGCTCAGGCGTCGAAATACAAGCAACAGCGTCAGTCCTGAGACCCTGGGGAGGCGATGTGACAACCCAGCTGCATGCAGCGGGCATGTGCGACGAATCCGGTCTGTATGGGGAGTGAGGCGATACTTGTATGGATTCCAAGGCATAGCTTCTCTGGTAGAAATGTACTCGCAAAGGTACGATGCGACAATCTTTGATGGCTCTGTGACGATGTTCGCAGCGACGAAATGCGGCCGCTAACGAGCGGTGCGATGATCTCACTCAGCGGTGGCAGGCTCTGCGACGATACTCGCAGCGACAGGAATCCTCCCGCTCCGGGGCGATGCGCTCCGAAGACGAACGCGGCGTTGACATTGCAGCGGTCACAGGTGCTGCGGCGATCTTCGCGGCGACGGACATTTTCTCGCTAAGCCGGCGGTCCGTGAAAAAGTTGCAGATCTTTTTCTTCTTTTCTCTTGGTCAGCTCCCCAACAGCAGGCACAACTTCCAGAGGCATCTAACATGGGCTTCAATTGGAATTGCATAGAGCATATTATCAAGCCTATTATCACCGTTTTAGCAATAAGAAGGGGGCTTAAGGCCTGGAAAGGGTGTTACATTGCCAATTCGATTTGGCAGTTTAAAACTGTCAACAGGCTGCAATACCAGTTCTGGGATATGTTTTTAAGGTCTCCTTAAGTGGATGGTAAAATAAGTGCTGTAGTTCCACTAGTAGCATTTAATTTATGAGGCCTGGGTATATGGTTTACAACATTCGTAGGGACCTTTAAGTAAATTCAATATGTCAATATAATGTAAATCATTTTTACCATGTTTAAAGGAGGAAGCACTAGCACTTTAGCACTTGTTAGTAGTAGTAAAGTGCAAAATGTCCTAAAAGCTAACAAAAACACTTTCAGAAAACAGGAGGGGTGAAGGTAAAACATTTGGGGGTGGCCCTGCAGGGAGGGCGAAGTCCAAAATTAATCTATATATTTCCTATCACTCCATTCTGCATATATGGATGCCTGCTAATAGAGTCTTTGAAGGACTTGCCGACCTAAATGCACTTCATAGCTGGTCTCCTTATAGATGAAAAGCAGCACTTTATTCTGTTTCTTTTTACAACACAATTATTCCTATTTCCCAGAATCATTTCAGGATACAGTTGAACCTAGGATGGCCAAAAAGCTGTATGTACAATTCAGGTTTAGTACGCTGCCTCTGTGTGCATTTATACCGGGCTGGTCAGGATTAGACAACCCCAAGAATCAGAGGTGCCCTAGCTGCGGGCATGACAAAGAATCAGTGCACCACTAGTTTTCTCCTGCCATTTTTATCGCAATCCCAGGGCGAAAGGGCTAGCTCCTATTTGTAGGAGTCTGGGCACCAGGAACCACAAGGTGGCAAACTAACCCAGCCACCCCCCCCCCCCCTCCTTTGTTTTTTGCAGTTTCAAGATTTCTCATGATTTCCTGGTTTTTAAGAAGGCGTAATATTCCCACATAATCGGTGCCAGTTTTATATGTGATTAATTGTTTTAAGGTCACTGGTGTAATATTAAATGATTAATTTAAAAATTTATTTTAATTAGATTATACTTGTTTTTAGCCATTGAGCATTTTAACTTTTGTATGTGTAAAGTTATTTATGTATCTCTTTTATGGTGTCACAAAAACCGAAATAAAGAGTAATATGATGATGAAAAGTGGTTTTGGTGTCTACAGCCAGGTGTGCTGAAAAACCCTTTGTTGGACTTGGCCCTTTTTGCAGGGTCATCCCAGAACGTCTTGCCTTCCTCTTGTATTATTTTTGACCTTTTGGTGGTGGTTTTATGACTCTGGGCACTTTGCCGCTGCTGATCAGTGCTAAAGTGCATATGCTCTTTTTTGTAAATTGTGTTATGGATTAGTGTTTCCATGATTGGCTATTTGATTTACTTGTCAGACCCTAGTACAGTGCACTATGTGTGCCCAGGGCCTGTAAATCAAATGTTGCTGCTGGGCTTGCAGCACTGATTGTGCCACCCACAGAAGCAGAAGCAGCTTGTAAAATGTGACTCTGCCATTGTAGAGCCTGTGTGCAGTCTGGGACTGCCATGGCGACTTGGCAAGTGCACAAACTTGCCAGTTCCTAAACTTTCCCTTTTGGACATGTTCGTCACCCCTAAGGTAGGCCCAAGGTCCCCCGGTGGGCAGGGTGCATTGTATGTGAATGGTAGGACATGTCCTGATGTTTGTGGCATGTCCTGATAGTGAAATACTGCCAATTTTGTTTTTCACTATTGCAAGGCTATCTGTTCCCATAGGCCAGAATGGGCAGTTAGTTTATAATATCTTATAAACATAATTGACCTTGAGAACAAAATGGGAAAATAAAGTTTAGTATGCCTAAACTCAGAATGTCAAATTGCATCTTTTAGTGAGGGTGATTTTTACATTCTGTGTTTGAAAATACCACTTTTAGAAAGTGGGTATTTTCTTGCCTAACCATCCAGTGTACCTCTGCTAGGTTTGTGTATTGCATGTCTGGCTTGTGAGTGACAGGGGCTGGGAGAGGGCTGTGCGGCTCCATCAGTCTGATGAGTCAGGGCTGGGCTGAATGGACCTGGGTTAAATTTAGAGTAGGGGAGAAATTTTCCTTTCACCTGCCTGGGCCAGGTCAGCTTTCAACAATGCTGTCACCACCTCCTGCCAGGAAGCTGCACCAGTGAGGACAGAACTAGTTTTGGCTGGGTACAGACACTCTCTGCCTTCAGAGAACAAAGATTTTGTGTGTATGAAAAGGGGGACCCAGACCCCAGAACTTTAGATCACTTCTGGGAAATCAAGAGGAACCTTTGCCAAGGAGAAGAGCCGTAGAAGCTGAGGAAGATTTCTGCCCCTGCCCTGTTTGCTTTTCCTTGGGGTTGGCCTGCAGTGGCTACTTGCTGCCAAGGAAAAGAGAAAAGGACTTTGCTGTTCGCTTTGTCATCTTGAGGAAGATCTCTAAGGGCTTGAAACTGAGTTTGCCTCCTGTCTGAATTCTCAGGGACACAAAGACTTCACCACCAGCTCTCCTGAATTTCCTTGCTGGGAATTCTAACTTGCAAAGAGGTGCCTGCTGTTGTTTAGGACCTCTAGAGACTGTTTGTCGCTGGGAGCTGGAAGATTGACGCAACAAGAAGAAGCGTGTCGCATCCGCATCGATTCCCGATGCATCGCCAAGCCACGGGGAAGAAGCGTGCCGCATCCGCACTTGGTTCCAATGCCTCGCCGAGCAACCAGGAAGAAGCGCACCGCATCCACACCGGGACCCGACACATCGCCAAGAAGACCGTCGCAGCACCTGCCGTGCGGCTGCAAAAGATCACACATCGCACCGGACCGTCACATTGCATCAAACCGCCATTTTGTCGCATTGCACCGGATTGTCGCCACACATCAAGGTGCCATCTTGTTACATTGTAACCGGAACACAGTAAGAAACAGAGGCATCCCCTCCTCTCCGGTAAGGAACCAACGCATCACCTCCCCTGCGCTGCAGTAAGGAACCAACGCATCCCCTCCCCTGAAGCAAGGAACTGACGCATCATGCAACCCTTTTGTTTGTTTTGCATGACTCATCTAAGGTACTTTGTTGGAAAAGTATTGCATTTACAGCTTGCATTGAACTGAACTATTTCTACCATATGAAAACCTTATTTGTAATACTGTATTGTGGATTTTTGTCGTTTGGTCTTGTCTTGTTTAGATAAAGATTACTTATTTTCCTAAACTGGTGTGGTGTCCATTTGTAGTGTTTTCACTGTGTTACTGTATGTGTTCACAAATGTTTCACACACTGCCACTGAGACAGGCCTGTCTGCTCATGCCAAGCTACTAAGGGGGTGAGCCGGGGTTATTTTAGAAGTGTATCCCCCTTACCTTGACTATAAGCAAGGGCCACTACTTGGACAACGGTACCTACCTCTGCCAACTAGAGACCCCCATTTCTAACACCCTTCAGTTATATTTTGAAAATAATAAAAAAACTGATTATCTGATGGCATTTTGAAAATGTGCTCTCTGCCGGGCCGTGAAGCAAAATTAAAATATAACTAATGATCAATCATAAAACAATAATGGCGCCATTACTGTATTTGAAACACACTTCATCATAAGCTATCAATTAAATATAATGTCTTCTATGATAAAGAAACCTGATGTGTACCTCAATAAGTAATGACTCGTAGTGAATAGAATACAATGTAACCCTTCAAACACTGGAGGGAGAAATAACTATGAAGTGTGGAAATTGTCATAATGAATGAATGTTATTAAACATTCATAAACTGTCATTAACAGTAATCCAATATTACCCCTTCTAGTTTCAAACTATATCTCAACTGATTCTCTTTTGAAATAGGAGTTCTTTAGTTACACCTTTCAGAAACTAATTCTAGTGAAATTGTTTCTCTACAAGGTTGAATTTTTTTCCTCTATACTGCGAATTTTTTAATGGCTCAATAAAAAAGGCTGAAATAAGTGCAAATCTGGTTGGAAAGTTATCGAATAACTTTTTTGTTTTGATGTAGGTGGGTAATTAAATAGAATTGCATTCAGTTCTTAATTTGTAAAAGAATAAGTGCCAGTGCCCAAAACTCTGCTCAGAAGCCTGCTGTCAATGCATTTAAATGTCATCCCACCAAATACAAAAACTGCGTATTTTCAATCCACCGTATGCCTCCTAAATCCTCTACCAGACAGTACCCTTGCCCTTTATTTCTCTCCTGTAGGTTATTGCTTTCTCCCTATGTGATGGTTTTTACGTGTTTCTCTTCTCCTTCTCCACCCTTTCTGATTTTTCCCTCTCTTCTTCTCAGGAAATGTCTCATTAGGACAAATAAGTTCCAATCACCATAAATGAGTGCCGGTGGCCCCCACCGGAAATCACCTGCTCAATTTAAACACTAGTTACATTGACTTTCATAAACCTCCAAGATAGGTACTGCAAAAACAGTGCAGTGTATTATTCCAGCTGCACAGTTATCAATTATATGAATAATCCTTAAGGGACGAAGGTGACCTAACTCAACCAAAACTATGTTACATTTCTATTCTATTTTCACAGATTAGAATGTCAGACTTGACCTGTAATTGTTCTGTGTACTATTTGAAATATGATTGTCAGTCTTAGCCTCACTCTTGGTGGGGACCATATGCTTGTATAACCATAAGTCCAACTATTACTCAAATAACTACTAATGGTTTACCGCCAAAAAGAGCACTAATATCTACGTAGATGGTCAAAAATTGAAATTGCTTGACAGAAGAAATTCCCTTCATAGGGATCTTTAAAAGATGTTGGGCATAATATTTGCTCTGAATCTAGAAAATGAGCAAGGCAGAGTTGTTTTAGGAGGGCTCAGGTAGAAAACTTGGGCATAATATTGCATTGTAAAGCTTAGTTTTCACATACCTTCAAAGTAGCATTGCCTGCATTTTGTTATGGGTGCCCCAAATATGCAACAAGTACACCTCTTGAGCTAGAAAGTAGGTATAATATGCAAATCCTAGAATTTTGGCATTAATGTCACCATATACATGGTTACACATTAGATGAAAAGATAACTCCAGTCAGTACCTGACTGGGAGCCAAAAGCATCTCCGCTAAAACTGTTTAAACCACCCCTCTTTTTCCCTCTTCTCTCTTCTCTGTTTTCCATTCACTGTTTTCGCTCTCTCGTAGCTTTCACTCTTGGTCCTCTCTCACCTAAAGCACTCATGGCCTCATTTACTATGCCGCTTGTGGCAGTTTTGCGCCACTGGAGCATCACTTTTTTGACACTCTGGTGGCATAATCTGCCACAGCATATTTACAAGGCCACGCAAAGCTACTTTACATAGGGCCACTAACACACCCTGGTGCAGACCAATGCTCAGGGTGAAGTGCATATTTTCCAAAAAGATAATCAGAAAAAATAATTTCCGTGAGGGATCCCTTGGTGCAAAAAGAAAGACTAATTAAAATTGTCTAAGTGGGTAACACACATATCTTTTATGGGTCCCCCTTGGCAGGGTTAAAAATAATTGGGTATATTAAAGCTGTTATGGCGCTCTTACCCTATTTGTTTATATCATCTATTTATATCAACATGTTTACGCCAATTTCAATGGCCTTATGGGTCAATGGCCTTCCTCAGGATACCGAACCCTTAAATTACAGTCCCTCCTAGTAAGTAATTCTTTGGTAGGTATACACAATGTGGCAACACTTGCCCATAGTAGACACACTCAGAGGCATACCTACAAAGATAAAACATGTCCTATTATTACTAATTTATCTTTCATCCTTCAGGAATACCCATTCAAAGATATCACAATAATTCAGATTGTGACTCTTTTACCATAACACCCCACACACAGTGAAAAAGTGATACACTCATATTTATAATAGAAATAAAGAAAAAGTGGGAATGTCACTCTGCAGTCACACTCTAAACATGAAAATCCCAGATACATACCTTTTCTGGTGATAAAAAGGTAGAAATGTATGTTATTTTTTATATATAAATATATTGCCTCGACTCTCTCTTGTCAGTAGGTCCTGCCATATCTTGTGTATTGTCATCTCTTATAGAAACAGAACAACCCTCAAAGTCATATTAATTTTCATTAGGGGATATATTCCGATAAAAAATCTTAATGTGCTATCTTATAAACCAGCAGCATAATTATCGTACTTTCTACTCGATTCTGTCTCCGGGTTTGAAGTATCATTATTGAAACTCTGCTAAGGAGAGTAACTTATTGAAACTCAGGTAAGGAGAGAAACTTTTTTTTTCTGTTTATTATAAATATGAGAGTATCACTTCTTCACCGTGTGTGTGGAATTATGTGGTAAAAGAGTCACAATGTAAATTATGGTGATACCTTTGAGGGGGTATTTCTGAAGGAGGAAAGATAAATCATTACTAATAGGATATGTGTTATCTGTGTAAGTGTGCCTCTGAGTGTGTCTGCTATAAGCAAGTATTGCCACATTTTGTATCCCTACCATTGAATTACCTACTAGGAGGGACTGTAATTTAAGGGCTCTGAATCCTGAAGAAGGCCATTGACCCGGTAGGGCAGATGAAATTGGCATAAACAAACATGGTAAGAGATTATAACTCCTCCAATACACCTGACCATTTTTAACCCTGTCAAGGGGGACCCATAATTAAGACATCGGGTTACCCACTTAGACAGTATTAATTATTTTCTCTTTCTGTACCAAGGGATCTCTCATGAAAACAATTTTTTCTAATTATCTTTTTGGAAAATATGTGCTCTACCCTGAGTATTGGTCTAAGCCAGGGTGTGTTAGCGACCCTATGATGAAGCATGCCACTAATAGTGGGTGAGGGCAATTTTAATAACCCCGAGGGGTGTCCTTTAGGTCTCCTTAAACCTTCTTGTTGTGCTGCCCTTTGCGAGAGGCTAAAATAGTCCTTTCCTTTTTTGTGAGCTTCACTGTCTTTGCAAGAGAGAGGGAAGACTCAATCCTTAGTCCCGTTCTGTTCTGTGATTGTAAAATAATTTGCTCCGATATTAGAGTGTTTTTAAACCTAACATCCTTAGTGTGCTATTGACCCAACCCTTTTGCCTTCATCCTCCTGTTTTGCTTGATTCGTTTTTGTTGGCCTTAGGACTTTGTGCACTTTACAATTGCTAGCCAATGTTAAGGGGTTTGTGCTCTCTCCTTCAAACATGCTTAAGTTGGCCTACACCTTTTGCCACATATAATTTACTTCTAAGAACCTAGTAAATGGTACTACATGTACTAAGTGTCTGTAAATTAAATTCTACTAGTGGGCTGTAGCACTTGTTGCGCCACCCACTAAAGTAGCACTTTAACACTTGTCTCAGGCCTGCCACTGCAGCCTGTAGTGTAGTTTTAAACTCTCATCTCGCCCTGGCAAAATAAAACTTATTTGCCAGGCCTAAACTTTCCTTTGTGATATATTTAAGCTACCATTAACAAAGTCCCTAAAGGGGGATTGGGCAGGGTGCATGGTAGTTGAAAAGTAGGACATGTGTACTTATGTTGTACATGTCCTGGCAGTGAAAAGCTCCTAAAGTCATTCTAAGGCCATCTCTCTCATTGGCTAACACTAGGTTACCTTGTTACATTTAATAAGTGCTAACTTTGAAATGGGAGCTATTAAAGATTTTCAGCTTACTCTTAAGTTAATTGTAAATTAAAATCTTCTTGAATAGTAAAGTGGGATTTTAAGTCACAACTTTGAATATGCTCCTTTTAGAAAATTGGCATTTTCTTGTCCCAACCATGTGTGCCTTCTGACAGTACCGTGATTCACATGAATGGCTGTGCTTTTAGGGTTTGTGTATTACTTCAAGACAGTAAAACAAAGGGGACTTAGGTTTGCGTAGGCTGGGCTATCCTGGCAGGATGACCGGGAAATAGTTGAACCAAGCTCCACTTACACTTCAAAGGGCTTTTCTTCCTGTGCACACAAATTAATCTGATACCAGGCCTACTTTGCCTTTTGTTACACCCAGACATGTTGGAGCCTTAACAGAGGAAGGGGAAGAACTTTCCAGAACTAGATGTGAGGGTAGGACAGGAAATACCCCCACACAAAAGCACGCACCATGTATAAATACTGAACTTCCAGAGTCACTCATCAGAATACTTCTAGACCTGTGGAAGTTGAAGAAAAAGGACTGCCCTACTGTTTGAAGAAATGTCTTGATGTCTAAGATGTAAGATTGGACCTGCTTGCCTTCATCCCAGGCTACCCTAGTGACACCAAGGGTCAGTTGCCTGACCCCTGGGTGAGCAACACAGATACAACAAGCTTAAGAGGCCTCCCTGCATCTACCCAACTACACTCCTGCAACTGGAACTACCTGGTTCTGCAAATGGACCTTCCTGAGCCCTAATAGCCTCTGCTGGAGTGAGTTTCTGATCCCCAAGATGTGCCTCCCCAAGTTCTGGACCCTTGGCTGGCATGAGAATGTATTATGTTATGTTATGTTATGTTAAAACAATTTATTATGCGCACAGCGACTCCAGCGAAGGAGCATCCCGGCGCAGAGACATGGAGCAGTTATAACACAACATGGAGATGATGCGACAGAAAGGTACTAAAACAAAGAAACTAGAATAAAAAGGTTTTTATGGCTCTGCGAAACGGCAGCAAGTCCTCTATCAGCCGGATTTCAACAGGAAGGGTATTCCAGATTGACGCGGCTCTCACCCTAAAGGACCGGCCCCCCATCCTGCTGAGCCTAAATCTGGGGACAACAGCAAGAGCCTGACCCTGAGATCGAAGATTACGGGTGGGAACATAAAAAGAAATGGTATTGGCCAAGATCTCAGGGCCGATGCCTCTGAGGATTTTAAAGGTCAGACACAAGACCTTGAAGATAATACGCTTCCTCACCGGAAGCCAGTGCAAGGAGCGGATGACATGAGACACCGGGCAGAACTTAGGAAGTCCAACAATGGCTCTTGCCACGGCGTTCTGCACCCGCTGCAGCCGGGTTAGCTCAGCCTGGTTAGCCCCCACCAGCAAAGAGCTAGCGTAGTCCAGCCGAGAGATGATAGTTGCCTGGACCACAAGCTGTCTGGTAGGGGCATCAAAGAACTTAAGCACCGGCCGCAAGCCTCTTAGTAGGCCGAAGCAACAGGCTGCGATTTTTTTGGTATGCCCTATAAATGTAAGACCAGCGTCTAACCAGACCCCAAGGTTCTTCACCTCCGACACTAAGGTCGGAGTGGGGCCCAGTTCCAAAGGCCACCACTGGTCGCCCCAGAGCTCCACTCCTTTCCCGACAACCATAACCTCCGTTTTTGTGGCATTGAGCTGGAGACAGTTACCTGTCAACTAGCTGGCCACCGCCTTCAGTCCGGACTGAAACCTGGGGGCATCCTCAGCCGCATCCCCGCTGAGAGTAACCGCCAGCTGTGTGTCGTCGGCATATGAGACCATGGTTAGGCCCCACTGCCTTGCGACATCAGCCAGCGGTCTCACGTAGAGATTGAACAGCGTGGGACTCAGCGAGGATCCCTGCGGAACCCCCATGGCCAGAGGCAGAAACCTGGACTTGAAGGGTGGGATGGAAACACAAAAGGAGCGGTTGTCTAGGAAGGAGCGGAACCATTGCAGTGCCAGGCCGCCAATACCAGTCTCCTCGAGCCGCCCAAGGAGGATGCTGTGGGATACAGTGTCAAATGCGGCGCTGAGATCTAACAAAATCAGCGCCGCCGTCTGACCAGCATCCAACCTTGCACGGAGATGCTCCACCATCACCAGAAGGGCAGTCTCCGTGCTGTGGCCAGCACGGAAGCCATTCTGTGTGGGGTCGAGGGCATTGGACCGGGCTAAGTGTGCAGACAGGGCCAGATTGACATGAGCCTCTGTTAACTTGGCAGGCCAAGGCAGCAGCGAGATGGGACGGTAGCTTTCCGGCTTAGACGGGTCAAGAGATGGTTTTTTAATAATCGGCGACACCACCGCCCGCTTCCAACTGGTGGGAACAACCCCAGTCTCTAAGGAGAGATTGACCAGAGAGCGTATAGCCACACGCCCCACAAAGGTCTGGTCTCGGAAGAGGACAGGCCTCACTGGATCAGATGGAGACCCAGATTTAACTTGCGTAGCAAGTTTGTCAAACCCTTCCAAGGTGAGGGGGGAAGTGAGAGCAGGGCGGGCAGGTGAGGTGACTCCTTAGGGCTACCCATCGCTATACAAGTACTCGGGAAGGACCGATATATAGACTGGACCTTTCCCAAGAAGTAGGAAGCGAGGGATTCACAGTGTGCGACAGAGCTCTCAGCCATAGAGATAGCCCGCTTAGACATAAGGTCTTTCACCGCCTTGAAGATGGCCTTCGACGGGTTAGGGCTATTCCGAAATTCCTCGGCATAGAATGCCGCTCGGGCACGGCAAATGGCCCGGTGGTAGAGCCTGACGGACGCGACATATGTGGCTTTTAACTCAGCCCCATATGTCTTCCGCCAGGCCCTCTCCGCCCGTCTACAGGCTCCCTTCAGAGCGCGCAAAGCATCATCATACCAGGGGCTTGACACTCGAGGGTTGATCTTCGTTGTTGCAACAGGTATCAGAGCATCCAGAGCCCTAGTGAGCCAAGCGCAGAAGAGATCATACCCCTCCTCTACGTTGTTAGGTAGGGCCAGAGGTTCCACTGACAAAAGATGGTAAAAGTCATCCAGCCTGAGTTTACTCCAGGGCCTCCTGGATACCCGCTTGGCTGAAGAGGTGGAAATGTTGGTAGTCATAGGGCAATAGATGGATACCAAAGAATGGTCAGACCACTCTACAGGAGCCACCGACGTGACTTTAGCCTCGAACAAGTAGGTAAAAAAAGGGTCGAGGATATGTCCCCCGGAGTGAGTAGGCTGGGAGACCAGCTGAAAAAGTTGAAAGGCCTCTAAGTCCCTAAGAGTACTACGTGCTGTCAGACAGGATGGAGCATCAAAATGCAAGTTTAAGTCGCCCAAGATGGAAAAATTGGCACAGTCAGTGACCAAGGTGGCGACAGTGTCCGGGAAAGCATTCCTGAACGCCACATCACTGCCCGGCGGACGATACACCACCATCCCAGAGAGTGTAAATTCTGGGCTGACAGCGACTTTAAACGAGGCACTTTCACAGCCAGCGATCTCGAGAATGGTCCACACACAGGAGAAACAAGATCTCACTATCAGAGCTATGCCTCCGCCTCTAGTTAGCCTATTCGCAAAGTACATAGAGTAACCGGGAGGACAAGCGAGATTAGGAATAGCAGTGTCGGCTTCCTGAAGCCATGTTTCGGTTAAGGCTAAGATATCCGGGACTTCATTTTCAATCAGGTCGTACACATTTTGTTTATGTGCAAGGATCGACCTGACGTTAAGATTCAAAATCCGCAGTGGGGGCGGTAGCCCCCTGTTGTGCCGAGCGGCAGAGGGACACAGCCGGGGAAGAAGCTGCGGAGGGTCAAGCGACAAACCGTTACAGGGACAGCGGTAGGGGCCACATAGTGGGTGAACGGGCTGTAGAGTGCAATGACCGCCCACCCTGCCAATGGAGTAAAGTGCTCCCTGGAGTATGTACGCATGGCAGCAGTGCTAGATAAACGGGAGCAGGCCAGAGCCCGCCGCGCCCCGCACGGCCTTAGCGCGGACGGGCGCAGACGGGCAGGACTCTGGCACGACTCCGGCCACGCGAGGACACGCCCGCTGCGCGATCCCGCTGCGCTAGGGGAGGAGCATTAAATGCCCGCTCAACCACTGGCGCATGCGCAGTAAGCGCTGTCTACCCGGTCCGCTCCCCAACCCAAGATGTCTGCCACCCCAGGAAACCAGCCCGCCAAACGGCGGTGAGGGCACGAATTATGGTGCAGGTAAGGGGAAGTGAGGCACAGATCCGCAGACCTAAAAAGAAATAATAAATGAGAACTGTTTTAAAAATCGCGCGGCAGCGCCGTACCGCTCCTAATGCAAACGCTCCAAGTCAGGGGAAAGGAAGGCGGGACTCGCCTTAAATGCCCGCTCAACCACTGGCGCATGCGCAGTAAGCGCTGTCTACCCGGTCCGCTCCCCAACCCAAGATGTCTGCCACCCCAGGAAACCAGCCCGCCAAACGGCGGTGAGGGCACGAATTATGGTGCAGGTAAGGGGAAGTGAGGCACAGATCCGCAGACCTAAAAAGAAATAATAAATGAGAACTGTTTTAAAAATCGCGCGGCAGCGCTGTACCGCTCCTAATGCAAACGCTCCAAGTCAGGAGTTATGAATACACACAAGGAGGGCTAGGAGGAGATTTAAGGACCTGCATGGGCACACTCCCCACTCGTAATAGCTATCACAAAAAGAGCCCATGGGCCCAGAGCAAGGGTCTGAGGGGCATGTGGACTTTGTCAACCATGTTAGGGAGGGTGCTCCCTTTTAAGGATGTTCCCCTCACACACCAGAGGTGTCATTCTTCATCATAGGGGTGCCTCCTCACGTCAAAAACCTAGTCTTGATGTGGGCTCAGCCTTTCCTTGTGGCCTCCTTCAGCGTGAATGGAATTCTTTTCACCCGCCTTTAAAGTTATCTTTCCAGTGGGACTAACCTGATTCCTGTATGCATTCACACTCTATTGCGGTAGCCTGAATTTATGACTTTCTCCCTGTCTAGTCTGACCAGATGACTGCAAGTGGCACTTGGTGCTTTTAGGCACCAAATTTCCTAAAAACATTTACATTGAATATGTCCAGTTCTAATGATTGGGTTTTGTTTCTCCGGTATCATTTTATTCATGAAAGTGTACTCTGTTTTTCTAAGTTGGCATGGGATCTTTTTCTTGTGCTGTGCTTTCACTTTGCTACTGTTTGTGCACTGCATAATCACTTTACACATTGTCTCTAAGTGAAGCCTGAATGCTTATGTGACAAGGTATCAGAGGGTTAAGCACAGGCTCATTTAATTACTTTTGTGGTTCAGCCTGACTAGAATTGTCGTTGTTCCCAGCGAGTGGAGCTTCCACCCCCACCACCCCAAAACCAATAACTTAATTTCTTAAACTGGTGTTCTGCAGAGGTATCCAGTACTTGTGTTTCTGAAGCACCACTCAGTGATTTTGTGCAAAACTAAAAATCCCATATAAATAACCTGATATCAAGGTGACATTTTTCTAAATTCTACTTGACTGGTTATTTTTACATTTTCGAAATGTAATTTCTGGTGCATCTGAGCACCTGTAACTCTTGCCTGCAAGCATGACGATATATCTCTGCAATCTGGACTGGAAAACTACTTTGTGGCAGAGATGAAATGATTTAGCAGGCAGAGGAGGCTACCAACAACTGGGCGTTCAAGGAAGCAGGACATTCAGGAAACCCTTATGCCTGGGAGGAGGCTCATCAGCTGCTCATTACAGCACAGGGGCAAGAGGAGGATGAGGATGTGGAGGAGCAGGAGGAGGAAGAGGAAGTAATGGAGAAGAAGGATGAAAACCCTCTGACCCTGACCTCTGAGGACCGACGAGGACCCACAGGAGTAATGTCCCCTGCTGGATCTAGAGCAGGCAGCAGTGTCATTTCTGAGGAACTGGTTGACAGCAGAGCTGAGAGGGAGTTTCAGATGTAGCTGGACAAGTTGAAATTGGCAGAAAAAAAGGCTGACAAGGCCCTGGAAGAGAGAAAGGTTTTGTTGGCTCAAAAAGTGATACTGAAAGAGCTTGACCTGAAAGACAAACAAATCTCAGGGTCCGGCGGAAATGGTGGCACAGTTTCCAGTGGAGACAGAAATTCCCACATTCCTAAAGACCTGGTGCCTAGGTGTATGGTGCAGGATGATATTGACGAATGATTTACAGTCTAAGCGGTAGCCATGAGAATGCTTATGGTCCAAGAGGACGATTAGGCAGCTGGTCTCTGGAAACCTATGCCTACAGCAAGAAGCATACATTAGAGATGAGGTAAGCCCCTATGAAAGCAATCCTTGTCACAGAATTTGGTGTATCCCCAGAAAAGTATGGCTTGAGATTCAGGGACAGTCACAAACTGTCTAACCATTCTTGGGAGGGTTTTGTGGATTACGCTAGGAAGTCACTGAATGGTTGGGTGGGGGCAGCAATGTGAGTGATGCTGATGGATGATATAACCTGCTTCTAAGAGAGCACATGCTCATTAAAGGCTTCAAAGAACTGTGCCAACAGCTGATTGATTGCAGGCTAACTGTACCCCAGGAGCTGGCAAAGGGTCAATCCAGAATGCCCAAAAAGGTACCATGAGGGATCACAATAGGAGTGGGCAAGGTCCCTTCAAAAGAAAGGGAGGTGCAAGGACAAGACATCAGAATTTTCCAAAGGCCACCAAAAGTGTGTCCAGGGAAAGGGTTTGCAGTCCCAACGTGAACAGAAAAAAGGTGGTTATCCTGAGAAAAAAATCGCAAGATGGTGTTTCCCTAAATGTTATGAGTGCTACAGATACAGGCACATCAAGTGTGATCTTCACTGCACAAAAAGGCAGCAGCTGATACTGGTGGGCGGACACTGGGGATGACCAGTGTGTAAGTTGTGGAGGAGGTTGTCCCAGAAAGTATGGGAGAAAGTACCAAGGTTACCCTAGTTTTGCTGGGTGTACAGGAGATAGGCTCATGTGCCTAACAACCAAACACTAAAAATGTAGGCAGTGGGTCACTATCAATGCACTATGGGTCGAGGCTCTGAGAGACACAGTAACCAGCATGAATACTGTCAGTTGTCATCTGGTGTCCCCATGTCAGATAGTACTCAACATATTCTATCAGTTTGCCATAGCTGACAATCACAACAGTCTCTCTCCTCTGGTTCTGGTTCCCTTTAAAAGGGGGAGGTCTCAGGTTCCTAAAGGGTAACTATGAGTTTTGCAATGCCTGTAGATTTTCTGCTTGCTTACAAGATGGATCTGGAAGAAAGTGGGGCTCTGGTCCCACCTGAAGACATTAGGTTTGCCTCAGTGTCTGTGCCTTACCAAACGGTCCATGGCAGACCAAGAGGGAACTCAAAAGACCCTGCGGCCTCACAAAATGGCCCAGGTACCTACCGGAAAGGGGAAGGGTAGTGTTGTGGGAAACCTGCTCCTAAAAAATCCACTCTCTGTAAGGAGGCTGAATCTGTGGTGATGCCCCGGAGCTTGCAGAGGAGGACATGGCTGCCCTGGGAGACCTACCCTAGCTGACCAGCTTTCAAACTGAAGAGGGGCCATCCCAGGAAGAATTCTGCAAAAGCCCAGACAGAGTGTCTTACTCTTGAGGTCCTATGGTGGCAGGCCGAGGCCCAGGCAGTTGGTGGTACTCTGGTGCTTACCTGATTTACTGGGAGAATGATCTCATGTATAGCGAGCCTAAGGTTCCAGAGCCTGGGGAACCCGTTTGTTGGTGATCCTCTACTGCTACACTGCCTTCCTACTGAGAGTAGCTCATGATGTACCCTGGCAGAATGCCTGGGGCAAAGCAAGACCTTTGTGAGGCTTGTCACCCACTTTTATTGGCCTTGGATGGGATTGACCTCAGATACGTTCTGCAGGTGTTGTCCTGCCTGCCAGGTCAGTGGGCCTGTCATAGGCGCGCCTTTGAGCCGGTGTGCATCAACATTTTTGGGTCCCCGGTCCTCAAGACAGTCCTGGGCAACCGATTCATCTGGTCTTGGAGAACCATGCCACCCAGCACCCTGAGGCTACACCTCTGAGGACAGTGATTGTGCCTGCAGTGACCAGGGCAGTGTTTGAGATAATTACCCACGTGGGATTCACTAAGGAAGTGGTGTCTGAGCAGGGCACCAATTTCATGTCAGCATACATTAAGTCAATGTGGGACGAGGGTGGAGTAACTTACACCTTCTCTACCCCCTGTGATCATGCCCTGTCAGAATCATTAAAGTGGAAGTGGGAAGTCCTCTTGCCATGCCTGCTGTTGGCTTACAGGATGTTCCTCCATAAGGAGTAGGGTTCAGTCCATTAGAACGTCTGTATGGCCACTCTGTGAGAGGGTCTCCCAGCCTTGTGAAGGATGGATGGAAGCAAGCTTCCAAAAAAAACCCTAAGTAGTATGTAGTCATTTACATGTTAGTTTTCAGGACACAGAAGAAGTAGTTCTGGAAAATCAGTACTGATAACCTGGAAGCCAGCCAGGAGGTTACAAAACTCTGGTATGAGCCGAAGGTCACTCTAGTTGCGTTTCAGCCTGGTCAGAAAGTGTGGGTGATGGAGCCAGTGGAACCCCATGCCTTGCCGGACCAGTGGACCAGCTATATGACGTGAAGGAGCAAAGAGGAAAGGCACCAATCTGGTAGATCTCAAGACTCCCGAAAAAACCCTTGAGGGTCCTGCTTGTCAACCGCCTCAGAAACTTCGAGCTACCTGATATCGCCATGGTCCCTGTGGTAGGTGATGGAGTGAAAGAGAAGAGTGAACCTCTCCCTGACCTCCTGCCACCCAAGAAGCAGTATTAGTCAGTGAAAGGAGTTATCTTCTCCCCTACCCTGACCCCTGAGCAACAGACAGACTGTCAGCACTAGCTGGTGCAATTTGCCTTAGTTTCCACACTAACCCAAGGGCCAACCACCCACGATATTGATACAGAAGATAGCATGCCTGTTAACAACAAAAGGTACAGGCTGTCTGATAAGATGAGGGCCAGCATTTATGAACAGGTGTCCAAGATGCAGGAACTAGGAGTGATTAAGCACACCAAAAGCCATTAGTCTAGTTCAATGGTTCTGGTACCCAAGGTTGTCCCACTGAGTGACACACAAGAACTAGGGGTGGGCAGAACTCATATGGGCATATTTACAACCCTCTTGCGACACTTTTACGCTGTCGTTGCATCACTTTTGTGACGCAGCGGCGGCGTAAACAATGCACCACTATGCGACATATTTACAACGTGACTCATCTAGTGAGATGCGTCACGTTGTAAAGCCCTGCACTACATTATACCTGCATCAGGTATAATGTATGCAGGGTGGGCCAGCATTTATGAACAGGTGTCCAAGATGCTGGCACAAGGAGTGATTGAGCACACCAAAAGCCATTAGTCCAGTTCAATGGTTCTGGTACCCAAGGTTTTCCCACTGAGCGACACACAAGAACTAGGGGTGGGCAGAACTCATAGGGGCATATTTACAAGCCCCTTGCGAAACTTTTACGCCACCGTTGCGTCACTTTTGTGAGGCAGCAGCGGCGTAAACAATGCACCACTATGCGACATATTTACAACGTGACTCATCTAGTGAGATGCGTCACGTTGTAAAGCCCTGCACTACATTATACCTGCGTCAGGTATAATGTATGCAGGGTGGGCGTTCCATCGCAAGGAAGCCCCGTAAAAGTGACTCAGTGAAATCTACAAGATTTCACTGAGTCACTTTTATGTCCCTGCTGCGTCAAAACCTTATGCCTGCTTGTAGCAGGCATAAGGAATGACGCAGCACAGCAAGCATAGGGCGCCCCTGAGCAGTGCTGTAGTTGCGTTGTGCTTGTGACACAACTCCAGCACTGCGTCACCTGCTGATATGCAGGGATGCGCCAGTTATAGTAAATCTGCCCCATAGAGTTTTGCACTACAGAATTCCACGTATTACCTAAAACTCAGCGAGTTTCCATAGAGTTCCAGGAGCTGTAAAATTCCAGTGATTTTTAGAACCAGAAGCTTGTCCCATGCTGTAAAATCAGGCACCATGCGGTGCCCCAGAGGGCGCTGCTTCTTTCTACCGCTTGAGTAGATTTTCGACTCAAGCATCAGTTTTCGCAATGTAAGTGGCTTTTTTGGCAAAGCGAGCAGTAGCGGCCTTCCGCGAATGCCTACATTGACAAATCTCGCCAGGCGGCGGTCTAATGCTCATGACCTCTCACTCACGTTTGCAACTTAATGCGAGTGACCAGTACATGAGAAAAACTCTGCCATGCGATGGGTGGCAACATGTTTGCCAAGCTCTGTACTTTGCATGGGCCCAACGCTGCAAATTCCACTGGAGGAGCAGTGTTTACCCCCCACCCATAACCAGAACTCTGTTTCTAGGAGGTTTATAGAGTGCTCATCTCAGTAAAAAAGACTGATGCTCACCCCATCGCAGAGCTGATGAGGTTATCGACCGGTTGGGAGCTGCCAAGTTTCTAAATATGTTTGACTTGACATGATGGTGCTAGCAGATTACCTTAACTGAGGAGAGTAAGTAAATGTCAGCATTCTCTACCCCAGAGGGCCACTTCATCTTTTGAGTAATGCTATTTTGGTTAAAGGAAGCACCTGACATCTTCCAGAGGATTGTCAATCAGGTCCTGGTTGGAAAGGAGGCTTTCAGGGACACCTATCTAGATGACAATGAGGTCAGCTCCAGCTGGGAAGGACACCTATTCTACCTTCTGGAAGTGCTTCAGGCCCGCAGAAGGCAAGCCTGACTGTCAAGGCCAGCAAAAATCCAGATAGGGCAGGATCTGTGATTTACTTGTGCCATTAGGTCAGTGGGGGCAAGTTCCACCCCCAGGCCAAAATTCAGACCATCTTGGCTTGAGAACCCTCCCAAGATTCATACTGAGATGTGAGCCTATTTTGGCCTCACTGGTAACCACAGGAGATTTGTCATAGTGTAGGGCACCATTGTTGCCCCTTTGACAGAGCTGACTTCTAAGAAGCAGTCCAAGAAGGTGATCTGGAAGGAAGCTTGCCAGAACTCTTTTGACACTTTGAAGGAGCTCAGAGCCCCTCCAGGGAATTCATTGTCCAGACGGACGCTTCTGAGCATGGAATAGGAACTGGGCTCTCACAGATGAACAAAGAGGGCCTAGACAAACCTGTAACCTTCATCAGGCACAGGGTACTTCCCAGGGTACAAAGGTGGTGCACATTCAAAATGGAAGCCTTTACAGTGGTCTGAGTACTGAATAAGTTCATACAATACTTGTTTGGGACTCACTTCCGGGTTCAGACAGACGAGAGACCCCTAAGATGCAGATAAGGGATGAGAATCACAAACTATTGACATTGTCCATCTCCCTACAGAGAATGGACTTTATAGGGGAACGCCACCCTAGAACTGACAACACCAATGCGGATGGTCTTTAAAGATTCTTGCACCTTAGCAATGAGAACTCACATCTGAGTGGGTAGTTCTCCCTGCTTTCAGCTGGTGGGGAGCACATGTTACACCTAACATCCTTGGGGTGATATTACCCTAAAGATATTGCCTTTAGCTCTCCTGTTTGCTGAAGTGTTTTTGTTGGCTTTAGGACTCTATGTACTTTACCACTGCTAACCAGTGCTAAAGTGATTGTCGCCTCTTCTTCAAAGATGCTAAACTGGCAAACACCTAACTGACACATTCAAAATGCAAACAAATGGGCCACCACATAAAGCAGCATTTTAAAACATATCTCAGGCCTGCCGCTGCAGCCTGTAGTGCAGTTTTAAACTGCCATTTCAATCTGTCATAATAAACCTTTTTGGCAGGCCAGAACTTTCCTGTTTATTACTTATGAGTCTTCTAAGGTAGGCCTTAAAGGCTCATAGGGCAGAATGCAGTGTATCAAAAAAAGTAGGACATGTGGGATTAAGCTTTAAATGTCCTGGTGATGAAAAACTCCTAAATTTATTTTTCACTACCGTAAGGCCTACCTCCCTCTTTAGATAACATTGGATTACCACATTTATTTAAGCTGATCAATGGAATCTTTGAGATATTTTATGGCTGCTGGAAGGGGCTGGAAATCAATAAACCCCATTCAGCAGCCATAAAATATCTCAAAGATTCCATTGATCTGCTCAGGCTAGCTCAGCTATGGTCCGTAATGCTCACCATCGAGTCGTTTCGAAGGATAACGAGCAAAATGTCGAAACAAATTTTATCTCCGAAGGACAAGGCTTCCCTGGAGACCCATGCCCATGCATGGATGGTTTCAATCTGCTCACAATACAACCATATGTGGGTGAACCCTTCAATAGCAGAATCAAGGGAACCTTCTTAAAACATTGCATTGGCATCCTCCCTTCCAATGCACATGCAGCACCCTGGCTAAGGGCAGCTGGGGAAGTTCCCTGTAGGTTGTGTGGCCAACTAAAGGAAGACGCGATCCACAGCTTCTGCCTCTGCAAGTCTACTTTAAATTAGTGCTGCCGCTGGCTCAGGGCCTTCTGGTACCAGCCAGGCTGGCATCCACTCCTGCAGACAAGCAATAATAGCATGTTTAATCTATGAGGATACTCAAGCAATCTCCCGAACAGTAAATTACCTATAGGAAGTTGACTAGGCCTTAAAGAAAGTACTTTACCAGTCTGCACAGCTCACGCAGCAGTGACCACTGGTCTCCACCAGGGACTGGATTAAACCGTCTTGCCCATTAAACGCTGCACTGGACTTGAATATCAGGCTTACTCACAGGACTTGCACTCAGTCACTATTTCCAGAGGTCTCCCCCTTGTACAATTTATTTTTTCCACCCACACAACTTGAATCCTAATTGCCTTAGGTAGAGCTAACTGTCAATTATTTTATGTGTTATGCCACCTCTTGTTTACTTGCCAAAACAGAACTCATTTTTACAGCAGGGATGCTGATTTATGAGCCTGGAGAAGTTATTTTTTTATTAATTTAACGATAAAGCTTTTACTTACTTAGTATCATGTTTAATAAGTGCTAACTTTTGACTGGGAGCACGTAGAAATATCATATTTAGATTCACATGAATTGTAATTTAAAATTCTCTTTAATGGTCAGTTGAATTTTAAGTCACAATTCTGAACATACACATTTAGAAAGTTGCCAGTTTCCTACCTCACCATTTGTACCTTTTGCCAGTGACCTGGCTCACATGACTGTGTATGGCTCTTCCGTTTGACTTTGTGTTTTGACAGTGAGGCAGACACCAACCAAGCACCAGTTAAACACTGTGTTGAGCATCGATCATTCAGAGAGACATTCACCACGAAGAATCAATACAACCCACAGTGTCAAAGCCTTTTTTCTCCCAAGTTTCAGACACAAGTCAACAACCAGGACAACACAGTACAAAAACAAGTTCAACTATTAAAAAACAATGAGAGGAAAAAGAAAAGGCACGCAAAGTACAAAGTTTAGAGGTGAATAAATCATCAACTACTCTTACACCACAGCAGTAGAAGGTTTTGAACAAAGGCATGGGCTTTGTACCAACATATAACACAAATGAGTTAGAGTGTGAAATATAATTGTACAAATTTATGCAGAATCTCAGACTGGAATTTTTTTTCTCAAATGTACTTCCACCAAAGGAGAGCTCACAAGAAACAGAATTCCTTGAGTTCAAACCCAAAGGCTGTTTTCAAGTACCAGTCTCCCATAAAATGATGGACACATTTGAAATTCTAGACAAGAAAGACATACAGAAATTGAATTTTATAGCACACAGAAGAAAAAATTTCACAAGGTCTGAGAAAAACACGTTGAGATCATTATCTAATAATCCAGATATAATCATTCAAAATGCTGACAAAGGTGGAGCATTGTTGATAACAGACACTGCATTTTACCAAACGAAAGTCAATCAACATGTCTCAGATACATTAACTTATCTACAACTAGATCAAGATCTGACCAACATATTGACCCAGACATTGTACAAGATACGCGTGAAAGCACTTTGAATGGGATGGATCAGCACAACCACCAAATCGTTTTTGACAGTTTTCAATCCCCAAAGACTATGGGCCATATGTAGGTAGCTAAATACCGGTCGGTAACGGCCAAAATTCGGTAAATATCCTGTTACCGACCGGTATTTAGTCAAGTGAGATGTAGGAGGCCAAAAACCAATTTTCGGTAAATATGAAGCGGTAAATACCGATTCATATTTACCGATTTCTAAAATACCGATTCATATTTACCGAATACATATTTTCCGATTCGGTAAATATGAAGTGGTAAATATGAAGTGGTAAATATGAAGTGGTAAATATGAAGTGGTAAAACGGAAAAAGACATGTAGGTAAATTCGGTAATTAAGAAATCCATGAAATTCGGTAATTAAGAGTCGGTAATTAACACAGATTGAAAGCAGGTGGTAAGCATCAACAGTGCATATAAGCAATCTCAAAATGCAACAGCGTGGACAACATGGCCGCTCTGTATGTCATTGCAAGGCGCCTACGTCTACAGGCAGCAGGTCTGAGGATTTGGAGACGGGAGGAACGCATCTACAGACAGCGCATCACACTCTTTCAACAGACTGACGCAGAGATACATGAAAGGTACAGGCTACACCCACAAATCATCATGGACCTGATAAGGGACCTGCACCCACTCCTGGACCAGCCAACAAGAAGGGCGCATGCCATACCACCACATGTGCAGGTGCTCTGCAGCCTACATCTACTCGCATCTGGCAGTTACCAGGGGGTGATAGCTGCGGTGGGCGGTGTATCCCAGAGTTGCCTGTCCCGTTTCTTCAGGAAGTTCCTAGATGCCATGATGCAGAGAATGCACCACTACATCAGCTTCCCAAACACACAGGCTGAACTGCAGAAAACTAAAACTGACTTTTATCACATGGCACAGTTCCCCCATGTCATTGGCTGTATTGATGGCACACACATCCCAATCTGCCCACCAGCTGCCACTGAGCACATCTACAGGAACAGAAAGTCCACCCACTCCATCAATGTGCAGGTAATCTGCGATGCAGGGAACATCATCACTGATATTGTTGCGAAGTTTCCTGGGAGCACCCACGACTCCTACATCTTCCAGAACAGTGGGATCTACACACGACTGCTTGCCGGAGAATTTGGAGAGGGATACCTGCTAGGTAAGTAACAGTGACGCCCCATGATACTTGCAAATCATAGTGTATTGAGGCATGTGACTGATGGTTCCCTTTTACTCACCTAGGTTTCAGTGCATATGCCGTGCGGTCATTCATCCTCACTCCCTACCTACACCCATCAACCCAGAGTGAGAGACGATATACCGTGGCACACAAATCTACACGC
Organism: Triturus cristatus; assembly: GCF_964204655.1. Lineage (NCBI taxonomy): Eukaryota > Metazoa > Chordata > Amphibia > Caudata > Salamandridae > Triturus > Triturus cristatus. The sequence continues at coordinate 204,168,911 of NC_140593.1, forward strand.
AACGTGGTGGAGCGCACGTTTGGACTATTGAAAAGCAGGTTCCGCTGCCTCCACAAGGGCGGTGGTGCACGCCAGTACACACCCATCATCTGTTGCAAGATCATTGCCACTTGTGCAATGCTGCACATCCTTGCCACGAAGAGAGGTACAGAGGTGGAACTAACAGATTTTGAGGACAATGAGGATGAGTCAGGTCAGCCAGAGGCCAACGCAGCTGGAGTGCCAACAGCAACAGATGGGAGAGAGAGACGGGCAGAGATCACATGCAACTATTTCTGAGTAAGTAAGGGTACACAGCCAGTTGTTGGATGTCATGACGTAGTTTAATAATGCGGCACTACGCCACAACACCAAGAATATGCCATTCTGGCAACATTGCGTAATTACAAGTAGTAAGTCCAGGGTTACGTCACCGAATTGTCTTTGGCTATGCGGTGCTGCATTATTGTTTGCGGCCACGCGCTACAATGTGGGATGGCACGGATTGAGCCTCCTCACTAGTGCCAGCCCCATGCCGCCTGCTGCTCCTGCGTGTATCTGGGACCAGGGGTGTTATGCTGCTCCTGCTGCTGGTGTTGATGCTTTCCGCAGCATCCCCTGCACCAGTTGTGGCCGCCTGACTTGTCAATAGCACCTCCAGTGCACTGGTGACCTGCACCATCCCCCTAGACACGTCGCTGCTGCAGTGTGTCAGGCCCTCCTGCATAGACACAGTGCGCCGGCAGAGTAGTGAAGTGGCAGTTGCCAGCCGGTTGAGTGCCCTGGTGTGACTGTCTCTCCTCTGCCGTTCCCGGCGCCGTGCAGCTCTGTCTGCATCATATTTGCTGCACAACAGCTTGATGGACTGGGTCATGTCCCGAATGCCAGCTGCCATGTCACTCATCCCCACCGCCATTGCGCTGATGTTCCTGTCCATGTTGACAAAAGTGGTTTTCAGTCCCCGCATATGCCGCTGAACTGACATAACTGCCTTTGTTTGTAGGCGCTGTTGCTTCAACATGTTGCCCTCGAGCCCCGAGAAGACCCCATGGCTGTCAACGTCTGCTGGTGGACTCTGCACCCACGACCTGCGGCGCCGTCTTGCACCCGTGTGTTCTCCCTGTGAGGTGGAGGGCACAGTGGCATGGCTCCCATCCTGGGGCATAGTGTTTGGCTCCGGGCCCCTGCTGTCGTCAGATGAGGTCTCTAACGCTCGCAACCTGGCAGCAGCACGCCTCCTCGACCTCACAAATGCAGGCGGTGATGTGGCCGGTGACTCAAGCATGAGTGGCGATGCTGGCTGTGGTAGAGGTGATGCTGGCTGTGGTAGAGGTGATGCTGGCTGTGGTAGTGGTGATGCGGGCTGTGGTGGTGGTGATGCTGGCTGTGGTAGTGGTGATGCTGGCTGTGGCAATGCTCCCTGGGCAGAACTTGTGTTGGCCAGAGCTGACCTGTCTTGCCGGTGTGCCCTCTCTCCTGTAGCATGTGAAGTCCTGCGCGATGTTACATCTGTGGACAGAAATGCAACATCAGCTCAGTGTACCTGAAGCCCTGCATTGCTAGCATCACAATAAATTTATGTAACACTCTCACATTGTCCTCTGCCTGCTTTTGGCTAATGTGTGTACCATGCATTGTTGTTCTGTGCTATTCAGTTCACGGTTGGGGTTTCCCTGACTACATCTCCCATAATGCATTGCCTGTCTGCACTAACACATGGACTGGAGTGGGATACTCATTTCACAATGGGGGATGTGGGATAGGGGTAGGTGGGCTACATTGCTGTGCATTTGTCTTACCTTGTTGGGTGGCGGCTCTGGCAGAGCTGTCGGCATCCCCAAGCCCCACGACGCTTTCGTGCTCTATTGTGGCCTCCACCAGCTCCTCCAGTTCGGTGAGGGCAGGTGCCCTGTTAATTCCACCTCCTGTCCGGCTGGCCTCCTTCTGTAGTTCCCCCATCTTCCTCTTTGTGACGATCCTCAGGTCGTACCAGCGCTTTTTAAGTACCTCAATGTCCCTGGGGGTCACTTCAACAGCATTGACCTGCGCCTGGATTCCCAGCCATATATTGCGCTTCTCTGACTCTGGCACTTGCAGGGACTGCCTCCCAAACAGCTTCTGGTGCTGCTTCACCACCTCCTCCACTAGCACCTGGAGTTCCCTGGGGCTGAATTTCTGCTTCCTCCTCCTTTCCCCTCCATCTCTCTGTGTCCTCTGGCTGGACATTGTGCTTTTGAGCTGCACAATCAGGCACTGGCTCCCTGCCTCTCCTCTGCACTCCCAGCCTCTCCAGGGTCTGTTGATTGTGTGCACCTGCCTGGGTGTGGCCACTTCCTGGTTGGGTGGGGTGTGGTTGCAGAGGATTGGCTGTTTCATCCAGTCATATGTTTTCGTTTTTCCGATTCGGTAAATACCGATTCGGTATTTACCGATTCGGTAAATACCACTTCGGAATTTACTGATTCGGTAAATACCACCTCGGTATTTACCGATTCGGAAAATTCCGATTCTTGAATACCGAATGTTACCGATTCGGTAATTATTACCGAATTATTACCTACATATAACTTACCGATTCATAAATACCAATTCGGAAAAGTTCGGTATTTAAGAATCGGTAAATTATATTTACCTACATGAGGCCCTATGTCTTTATATGTTAACAAAAATTAACAAAAATGTTCAAGATCCCCCTTTTCTCCCGATTGTGGCAGGATGGGTCAACTTATTTGAACCACTAGGTAAATAACTTGACTTCTTTTTACAGCCCTTCATACAAGGATGGTTGTCATATGTGAAAGATACAACAGATTTTTCACTGAAACTGCAGCAGTTGACAGACATAAAAGATGTGAATTATGTATTATGCACTATAGATTTAACAGCACTATATACCTCAATCCCTCATTAAGAAGAAATGGAAGCTATTCACTGGGCTCTATTACAACAGCCCAAGATCAGAGGGGACAAAATATTTCTATTGGAGTTACTATATTTTTGCCTGCATCACAGTTATTTTCAGTGGGAAGAGCAGTTTTAGCTACAATTGACTTGTACATCGATGGGCTATGCAGAAGCCCCAGCCTATGCGAACACCTTTACGGTCAAGTTTGAAGATGACCACGTGTTTAAGGATCCAGAGTGGAAAGAAAATCTAAAATTATATTGTAGATTCATAAATGATATCCTTCTTATTTGTACTGAATCAAAAGAGAAACTCAAATTGAAAATTCAACAGTTGAATACATATGATTCACACATTCAATTCACTCATACGATTGATGATACCATGCTTTCCTTCCTAGATGTATCTATCAGCAAAATGGAATTAGGTCTACAGACCCAGGTATGTAACAAAACTACAGACAAAGACAGTGCTCTTTTCCACACAGGTTTTCATCCTGAGGTTCTGGACTTTTAAGAGTCCAGAGGTGTCAGGGAAACAACACCCGAAGACCCCTGAGTTCCTCCTGTCTCGGTGCACAATTAAACAGAGACACGGGCTTCTCGATGGCGGCGTCAAAGACCAAGGTTTATTTACTGCAGGGATACAGAAATCATAGGAACCACACAGAGGCAGAATCTACGAGGCTGTTCAAATTGCATTAAGTGGGTTGCTTCTTAAATACAAGAAAAATGTCTTGGGGCAACATTACACGAATATTTCTCATGCCTAACCCGGTATCCCAAACAGACAATAAATAAATATCAAACAATGATTAGTTGTGGGTTCTCGGTGTTCAATCAGATCCTCTCGACAGTTTTTCATTCTCTACTTGATCCTCCCCATCATAAAAATCGTAACCTCCCCATTGTAAAAGCCCAGAAGGAAAGGAGCAGAGCCAGGTGCAAAGGATTGAAATGTAGGATAAGAGGTGTTTATGGATCATAAACGGGCAGGGCAATCGTCTTCGGCCTTTCAGTCAGGACAACGGACACGAGAACCAGTATAGCAGGACTGGCCTCAGGCAAGGGAGGCAGCTTGATTCTGCCTAGTCATGTAGCGTCAGCCTTTCTCGGGGCTCGAGCTTACGTGTCCTTAACAAGGTGACTCTGCCGGGGTCATCGTCCGTTCATTGACTATGTGAGGGCAAGAAACAAGATGGATGCCGTAACTAAAATGGATGCCGTGACTTTTAGAGAGAATGCCCTAGTTTCCAGTGAATTTGTGCTAGTTGCGCAGCGAAAACACTGTCACGTATACAATGGATCGTTTGCGGTTCATTGGTACCAAAATCGTGTCAGTACTATGATACCGAATTCACAGGTTCGAATCGCTACAGAACCTCAGACCGTCCTTTTGCCCTTACATAGGCAACAACTCACTCTATGTCAGAGTCCAGTTCTATGTTCATCAGGTCACTGATATGTTGTTGTAGCATTACTCTATCCCGTGGCGTATCCCTGAAAACAGGTGGTCTTCTTACGCATGATGAAACACAAACGCTACATAAGGCAGGGCCACACTGAATAATGAGACAGCACGAGAATAAAAATACTAACGTAACACCAATGACCATTAGAACCTTCCACCCCCATGCAGATAACAGGTTCCAGAACCATCCCATTAGTGACCAGTCACCTTCCTCTACGTGAATGGAGTCGGAGATTTTGTGTAACTTAGAGATGGCCTTGTATACTGTTGGCGCATTATCTGGGATAAAAACGCAGCAACTCGATTGGATCATTTTGCATACCCCACCTCGATCTGCAAGTAATACGTCAAGAACCATACGGTTCTGTAACGTCATGAGGCGATCCGCTTGAAGCTCAGCTGTCAGGTTACTAAGGGCACCTGTAGTTTCAATAATGGTGGATTCAACTACTCGTGTTAGTTGACGCAGGTTTCTACTGTTGACCATAGGCCCCCAGAACGGGAGGAAACCTTTGAAAAAGTCTCCTGCTTCTTGGCCAGCAGTATCCTCTTTACTGAATACACCTCTCACAACTCTCGTTTTGTGATAATCCGGTGCAGCAGTGTATGTCGGAGGTAACAGTTGAGCGATATAACATGAGCCTGAGAAGTCAGCGGGCAGCCATGTATATGCTCTGTCTTGACAAACAAAATAGGTACCCTTAGCGGCTAAGAATGCAGGGGAAGATTGTGACGGGAACACGTATGTTTCAATGCAGTCACTCTTCCCCAGTCGAGCCTTCGGATTCCTCCCATTCCCTTGCAAACAGACCTGACCTTGGTGGGGTACGACCCAGATCGGAGTCGAGCTCTTACGTTTGTTCCCACCCAGAGTAATGCCATATTCTGTAATGTTCCACCCCATGTAGACTCGCAACTCATCCTTGGGAATGTACGGAGTATTAGTGACATCTCTCACCATATCAGTGATTCCTTTTACCAAGGCTCTATTAGCAGAGTTATACCGGGTGGAACGCGGAGGTCGTGGAGGGTAGGTCTCTAGAGCATAGGCGAACATGGTCTGAAATGCCCAGAATGATCCATTATAACTGAAAGGCAGAACCAAATAAGGGATGCCCTTGTCCATGGTATGTGGTATCAGGCCACATACCCAGCAGTTTGTTGTGTTAACCACTAATTGATGTTGGTGCAAGAGCTGAATGAAAGTGTTATTTATAAACTCAGAGCGTCGAGCTTGCTCGTGAGCAGGAAAAGGGTGGAAAGAGTGAATAGTATCAATAGTTGGGGAAACAGAAATATGGGGAGATACTGTGGACGTAACAGGTGCAAAGATCAATTGAATACCGAAAATAATTCCGCCTACTAGAGTTATAAAAACAATCAGAAGTGTTAGGGCACACTGCATTAGGAAACATTTACTATACAATATGTCATATAATTTTGTCTTGTGCACATTTATGACTTTAACCCGTCGTAATTCAGGAAGCTCCATCTTCTACAACCGTTCGCAACGGATGGTTTGTACCTGTTAGAAACTTACCTCTGTTTATCCTGGGAGTTCCCAAGACAAACAGAAGAAACCGACCTAATGTCTGATTCCCTGTAAATTAAAACAAGGCACACGTTACGACCCTACGGTAACCCAGATGGCAAGGTGAAAAGAAACAAGAAAATAAAAATAAAAAAAATAAAAATTCTAGCAAACTTCCTGATTGACTGGAATGCAGTATGATCAAAACATTTTTACAGTCTTTAAACAGAAGGGCAATAATGCAATGTCATTAGTTCATAACATGAGAACGTAGATTATATCTGTACTTTCCGGGTCTTGTTTGGTCTTGAAATAGCTGGTCCACAGGTGCAGAAATGTTCGATTCCACAGGGGACAAGTGTTCACTTTGTGCAATACTTGGTTCAGGATTCAAAGGAGCGGTTTCTGCTGAGGTGCCAAAGTTCTGTGTTTCGGTTCGTGGATGGTCCGTTAGGTACTCTGCATCACTGAAAGGGATGTGCCTAGGAACAGGTTCTGTTTCGGACACACCAATTCCTCGTCTAACCCAGTTGTCATAGGGGAGTGGAAGAGGGACACGCTTTGTGTGGCTGGCGTGCACCCAATTCTTCCTTCCAGCTAGCCGTACTGCAGTTCTGGTTACGAGGAGGACCTGAAACGGGCCCACGAATCTTGGCTGAAGGTTTCGAGTGCGTTCAAAGTTCCACACCACAACCTGGTCGCCTGGTTTCAACGTATGGCCTGGACTCTCCGGCAGTTTAGGCAAGGATTCGAATACCTGTTGATGAATAAGGCTTAGTTTAGCAGTCAAGTCATAAAGGTAATCAATCAACATTGGGTATTCGATCTGTTTAAATTCCTTTGGCCTAGGGACTCCCCAAACATTAGCAGGACGACCGAACACAATCTCATATGGGCTAAGCCCTACTCGAGAGTGCACAGTTGCTCTGGTGGACAGTAAAGCTAAAGGCAGTGCGTCTGGCCAAGAGAGACCAGTGGAAGCTTGAATTTTCGCAAGTTTCAGCTTCAGGGTACCATTGTATCCTTCCACCAAACCTGCTGACTGTGGATGATTCGCACTGTGGAATTTTTGTACAATTCCTAGACCTGTACACACACTCTTCATAACCTTCCCTACAAACTCACTTCCGTTGTCTGACCAAACAATCCGTGGCATACCATACCTAGGGAAGTACTCTTTGAGGAGGATTTTGGCAGTGGACATGGCAGTGTTATCCTTTAGTGGGTATGCCTCAATCCATCTTGAAAAGGCACATACTACCACTAGGACATATTTAAGATTGTTACACCTGTCCATGTGGATATAGTCTAATTGAATCACTTCAAAGGGACAAGAAGGGGGAGCAAAATGACCAGTTGGGGTTGGGGTTCCTTTGCCAGGATTATGCATCAGGCATACCATGCAGTTTTTCACCACTCTTTCCGCACACTTAGTAATTCCATCGTTCTTCCACACTGGAGCTAACATTTTACAGATCCCTTTCGAACTGATGTGCGCCGTTCCATGTGCCATCGTGACTACCGCAAGTACATACGCGTTGGGTAACATCCAACGTTGCTGCTCAGACAGATCAATCCAACATCCACTTGGATCCATTTTACCCGTTTTCTCCTTCCATTCATTCTTCTCATTTTCAGTTGCCTCATTTTGGATTGCTTTCACACTGTCAATCGTATTCTCACACATTCCTGATTCAGCAATCCATCTTGCAGACGTTGCAACATACATTCGGCTCGTCATGTTCTTGGCCGTCTCTTTGGCAACCTCATCGGCAAATGCATTCCCTCGGCCAACATCATCCGTAATCTTTCAATGAGCACTGCACTTCACAATCGCAACTTCATTCGGTAGGGTCAGGGATTCCAATAGATCGCTGACTAGCTGTCCATGTTGGATCTTAGTTCCATGGGACGTGAGAAAACCTCTTTCTTTCCAGAGACGCCCAAAATTGTGTGCGACGCCAAAGGCGTACTGGCTATCAGTAAACACATTCACTCTCTTTCCCTCAGCTAAAACACACGCTCTTGTCAATGCAATTAATTCTGCTGCTTGGGCAGAATTCTGACTCACTCTTGCAGCCTCAACAATCGTACTCAAAGTCGTAACTGCATACGCGGCCGTCACGTCACCATTCTGGAGTTTAAAGCAGGACCCATCGACATATAACGTGCCGTCTGGGTCTGATAACGGAGTATCCTTTAAATCAATTCTACCTTTTGTCTCTTCTTCAGTTCTGAAACAACAATCATGGGGCTCTGAATCACTCGACTCCTGAGTAGTCGGCAACAGTGTTGCTGGATTCAATATGTTGCATCGCTTGATCTGAATGTGACTTGCCAACAGTGTCAGCTCGTAGCCTGATAATCTAGCACTGGTGAGGTGCTGAGTTTTCGTTCGATTCATGAGTGTATCCACAGCATGTGGAACCATGACTACTAGCATGTTGTTCATGACTAATCCGGCAGACTGTCGAATAGACACTGCGGCTGCTGCCGTGGCTCTCAAACAACTTGGCAACGCTCTGGCTACCGGATCTAATGTGGATGAAAAATATGCACAGGGCCGCTGTTTGTCACCAAATTGTTGCGTTAATACACTCAATGCACAACCTTCTCTTTCATGGACATATAGAGTAAACGGCTTACTGTAGTCAGGAGTACCCAACACAGGAGCTGAACACAGTGCATTACGCAAGTCGGAGAAGCTCTGTTGACATTCATCAGACCATGGCAAAGGGCTCGGAACACCTTTTCCAGTCAGGGCTACCAATGGTTTCGCCATGAGAGAAAAATTTGGGATCCATTGCCTACAGTAGGACGTAATACCCAAAAACGCACGCACTTCTCTTTGTGTGCTTGGTACAGTCATCTGCGAAATTGCTTTAATTCTCTCTGGGGTCAACCTTCTTCCCTCCTTTGACAAAAGATGACCTAAGTAGGTCACTTCTTGGCAACAATATTGCAGTTTAGAAGGTGACACCTTGTGATGTAAGTCTGACAAGTGATGCAATAAAGAAATTGTAGCTGCTTTGCAAGTTTCCTTGTCGTCAGCGGCTAATAAAAGATCGTCTACATATTGGATCAGAGCAACACCATGAGGAAGTACAAGAGTGTCTAATTGACTTTTTAATGCTTGGCTATAAATTGAAGGGCTTTCACAATAACCTTGTGGAGCGCGTTTGAATCTGAAACTGCGTCCTCCTAAGGAGAAACCAAAAATGTCTCTACTTTCTTCCGCTATCGGAATGCTGAAAAATGCATTTTTCAAGTCGATCACCGTAAACCATGATGCCGATGCAGGAATCAACGTCAACAATGCGGTGATATCTGGTACCACTGGGAACTGTGGGATCACAATTTTATTTACCTCTCTGAGGTCAATCACAAATCTGTAGATTGGAGGTTTGGAAGGGTCAGTGCGTTTCAAAATCGGCAGGACAGGACTATTGCAGACGTTTCCTCTAGTTTCCTCAATCACGTCTTTCTGTATCAAGTCTTTCACAATCAGCAAGAGTGCTTGTTCACCTTCATTTGAAATCCGATACTGTGGGATTCGTGGAAATTTAACATTAGCTTTCAGACTTACCACGTAAGGGGGAATTTCCAAGAGGCCTACATCATTTGGACCAGTCGCCCAAAGAGTATCAGGGAGAGAACGTAGCTCCGGTGGGAGCTTGTCCATCAACATGTACATCGGAGAGATTACTCTTTTTCCTAATGTGAGCTGTACTCCCGAAGGAGAACAGTACAGTGTCGCATGCAGGCGTTTCAACAGGTCTAAACCAAGGAGATTCTCATTACAACCAGTAGTTAGGATAAGGGGTGCTTCTAACTTGCATGGCCCAACAGAGATAGATAAAGGTTTGGACACAGGATTGTGAACAGGGGCGCCTGAGAAACCTACTGAAGTGTTCGTTAAGCCGGACAAAGGTGCGCCAGGGAGTTTTGCATGCATGATTGAGCTTTTTGCCGCACCAGTATCCAACAGAAACGGTTCGACCACGCCTGAGGTAGCTACTGCGACATAAGGTCCACTCTGATCAACTGGAACTGATACTACTCCCTCTCTCTGCCTGTGGCTGTCCTATTGCTCGCTTCTATGAATCTCTTCATTATGATCGTAGTAATCTTCAACATGGTAGTGCGGAGATCTACCTGGCTGCGTAGGTTGTACATTTCGCTGGTCGAAATAATTCGATTGGCGATCAGCCTGTGGTGTCATTGTACCACGTCCTCTACCTCTAGGAGCTTGCATAAACCCAACATGACCTCTCTGTGCTGGGACACCACTAGTTTGTGGGTGTAGTACTGGACACTCATTCTTATAATGACCCTCCTTTTTACAATAGGCGCACTGATTCCATGCTAACTGTTGTCGGGGTAAACTATAATTAAATCTCTGGGCCGTCCCTTGCTGGAATTGTGGCTGCTGTTGGAACTGGGGTCGCTGCTGTGAATCTGACTGATTTGAACGAGGCGGATATGCCTGTTGCAAAAGGACTTTAGTTTTTAAATCTTTCGTTTTCTTTTCTGACTTTTCCTTTTCTTCTTTCTCTCTATTCTCATAATACTGTGCAGTTGCAAGTATCTGTGCTGTCGTCGACACTGCCCATGCACTTTCAGAATCCTTTAACTTGTTACTAAGCTCAGGTAGTAAATTAAACACGAACTTGTCAACAAACAACCTCTGACCTCCCTCGGTACTCATATCTTGCCCACTGTGGTCTACGAAAGTCTCTTCAAATCTAGTGAAGAAGTCAGAGACGCTTTCGTCCTTCTTTTGCTTGCATGCTGATAGTTTATCCCAATTTACTCGTAACGCTGGCATCAGCGTTTTCATCAGGTTAATTATTCTGCCAGGTAAGTCAGCAATCAGAGGTTCGGGTTTAGCTCCGCCAACCTGCTGTGCGTCTGCCGCTACGATAGCTGCCCAATCACCTCCTAAGGCGACTGGGTGGTTCTCTTGTCGAATCTTAGCCCATATAGGCTGTGGTACTACATTACCAAATAGCATTTCAATGTCTGCCAAATTCATGATACACGCTTGGACTGTCTGCGTTAATTCTTTGTAATAACCAGCAGGATTCTTACGAGGGTCTGGTAATGCTTGTTTTACTGCTAATACTTCAGCCCGTTTCCAAGGAATATGTATCCACACTCTCTGGAATTGTGCCGGTGCAGCCAAAATACCCAGAGCCGCATCAGCTTGAACTGCATCACGCCATATCGGTGGAACTTCCCTCATCGGATATTGACCTCGTCTTTTCCTAGTTATCGGTGTACCATCAGGGTCTCTTGTCGCCCTAAAAGGGGACTCATCCCGATAGGCTAAAATCAATTCTATCGCTCTCCCTACTTCTGAACCTATCACCATTCCTGCGGCGAATTTCTGCTGAATATTTATTAAATCCGAGGGGGCGGAATCTAAGTCATCATCTTCCCATTCTTCACGCACAAGAGAACACATCACGTCAAAAACATAACGTTGAGTCGGTTCATTCCATTGCATAAATGTGTCTAACACTCTTCGTGCATCATACTTCGCAGCCTTCGACATCCACCTAAGAGCTGTCGAATCTAACGTGTCTCGTTCCTCGGGACCAGGAAGCTGGCTACGTCTCTGTATAGAGTCAGAAATGGGGGTCCCAATTAAAGACCTGTAGAGAGGAGTTAAGATATTAGTTACAGAGTCGGTTATCTTCCGACGAACGGAAAGCGGAGTCAGAATGACAGGGCTTGGGGACAGGGCAGCTGAAGCAGATGAAGTAGTAAGGGTAGGAGTAGTAGGTAAAGCAGTTTGCGAAACGATAGGCACAGGCGGAATAGTCGACCCAGGAAGAGGAGGTGCCGTAGGATCATTGATCACGGGAAAGACAGGAGCTGGATTCAAAGGAAGTGGAGCACCTATTCCATGCTGACCAGCAGCTGGCTGTACAACAGGTAGTAACTGTGGTGCTGTAATACCCTGTGCATACGGTGGAGGTGAACTCAACAGATAAGATAACAGAGGGTCCTTTTCAGGGTCCTCTATCGGCTTAGCAGGACAAGATGGCAATACAGGGTAACATTTATCAATTGCCAAATTGTGTTTTCTATTTTCTATCTCTATTGCTTTCTCGGTCTCGTTGACATGCAGCTGTCTAGCAGACTCCATCAAGGTCAACCCTTTCTCTTTCTGTTCTTTCTTCGTTTTCCTAATTTCTCTCTGTTTGGCTTCTTTGCGCCATACGCGAAAAGAATCAAACATTGCCGGCCGGGCTTTTCTCTTAAACAACTTCGTTTCTAAATTATCTAGAATTTCTGTTTCGAAACTACCATGCGGTGGCCAACTAAGGACACCATCTTTCTTGGTATAACGGACCCATACTTCATTATACGTAATAGGACCCACACCATGTTTACAATAGAGCTCATATGTAGGAGTCCCAATCGGAGGAACCAAATACGAGTCCTCCAACCGTGAATCCCCGTTGCAACGTAACCAGGACAAAAAACAATTGTTACCCTTAGTCATGACTACAAGGACAAATTCCAACCAAAAATGCGCAGAGAACTTAGGCCTACCAAAATGAACCAATACCAAATACAAAGATTATCTTACCAAGAGCAACCAATGATAATCTACAAATCCAAAACAAACGTATAGCACAACCCACTTAATACTTAACTGAAATGTGGAAGACGTCACCAAGGAGAACCCGTCTACGTCTCGCCGTACTAAGGTCTGCACCTCGGGTCCAAGACAGGGCGACAGTCAAGGCAGCGGTCCTCTGTAGCCGTCTGGGAACGGGAACCCTTGTGGAAGAGATCGTCGGGCCACTTTTACGACATGCAGGGATCGATGAAGCGGGGTACCTCCCTCCGGAATCTTCACACAAAACTTCTCGAACTTTTCAGGCTTTGGACCGGTACCGGATGACGTCGCCCAACGTTGGGCGCCAATTTGAGGTTCTGGACTTTTAAGAGTCCAGAGGTGTCAGGGAAACAACACCCGAAGACCCCTGAGTTCCTCCTGTCTCGGTGCACAAATAAACAGAGACACGGGCTTCTCGATGGCGGCGTCAAAGACCAAGGTTTATTCACTGCAGGGATACAGAAATCATAGGAACCACACAGAGGCAGAATCTACAAGGCTGTTCAAATTGCATTAAGTGGGTTGCTTCTTAAATACAAGAAAAATGTCTTGGGGCAACATTACACGAATATTTCTCATGCCTAACCCGGTATCCCAAACAGACAATAAATAAATATCAAACAATGATTAGTTGTGGGTTCTCGGTGTTCAATCAGATCCTCTCGACAGTTTTTCATTCTCTTCTTGATCCTCCCCATCATAAAAATCGTAACCTCCCCATTGTAAAAGCCCAGAAGGAAAGGAGCAGAGCCAGGTGCAAAGGATTGAAATGTAGGATAAGAGGTGTTTATGGATCATAAACGGGCAGGGCAATCGTCTTCGGCCTTTCAGTCAGGACAACGGACACGAGAACCAGTATAGCAGGACTGCCTCAGGCAAGGGAGGCAGCTTGATTCTGCCTAGTCATGTAGCGTCAGCCTTTCTCGGGGCTCGAGCTTACGTGTCCTTAACAAGGTGACTCTGCCGGGGTCATCGTCCGTTCATTGACTATGTGAGGGCAAGAAACAAGATGGATGCCGTAACTAAAATGGATGCCGTGACTTTTAGAGAGAATGCCCTAGTTTCCAGTGAATTCGTGCTAGTTGCGCAGCGAAAACACTGTCACGTATACAATGGATCGTTTGCGGTTCATTGGTACCAAAATCGTGTCAGTACTATGATACCGAATTCACAGGTTCGAATCGCTACAGAACCTCAATCCGGCTAATTTAATATGCAATTTACCATATTCACAATTTCTAAGGATGAAAAGGATTTGTTCTGAGACCGAAACCTTGGTAGAGCATATAATAGCACAGAAACAGAAGTACATAGAAAGGGGGTATCCGGGCAATGTCCTGGATGAAGCAGTTCAGAGGTCAGCCGCTGAGGACAGAAATAAACTACTGAGGAAACAATTGAAAACCGTGTCACAACGACAAGGTTTTGTTTCAAAATACTCTACTAGTTTAGCCGCGTTGAGGAGAATCATTAATTCAATGATGGGATCTACTTCAGAATTAACTGGATTTTAAAGATAGTTTCAAAGAGAAACCATTACATGCATATAGAAGATCGAAAAATCAAAAATAATTATTCATGAGACCAACGCACCCAGAGAAATCAATACCGCAAAGGACAAGGAGATGTCAAAATTGCATACATTGCAATATTGGTATCACTGGAACCAACATCACTGACCTCAGAACTGGTGAAACAATTAACACACACAACGGATTGCAACTCAAAGAATTTTATTTATAGCATCAAATGTCCTTAAGGACTTTTATATATAGGCAAAACTGTGAGAAAATTAAAAACACAAATATCAGAACATTAAAGTACCGTTCGAGCACTAAACAAAACTTTGAGCCTGGCAGTACATTGGGCAACTGCGAGACATTCCATCTCACAGTTGCGATTTCAGGTGATAGAAACACTAAAACCGACTCCTGGTAAGGACCTGACAAGATCCCTACTACAAAGGGAAATACAGTCGATAAGAAGGGTGGACACACAACATCCCAGAGGACTGAATGACAAGGTTGACTTGAGTTGCTTACACTAAGTAGTTAAATCAGTACAATAGGTGGAGTCACACTTGGGCCCCACATAAACGATGCCATCTACAATCACTAAATGTATGGTTAAAGCAAATATGTATTGTCAGAAACATGAATTGTAGTGACATACTTAACAGTGTGACAGTTCCAAATGTTTTACACCAAAAAACTGCATGTGCAGTAGTTTCACATATGACTTCTAATGATGGACACACACTTCGGTAACAGAGCACTATTGTAGCCCCAGCACTTGAACGTGCATTTATGATGTAATTGGCTTTTGTTGTAATCCAGTGGCAGCACATACTAATACGTGACGAAGAGCAGACATTATGTAAGGATATTAAGGTTTAGATCTGGAAAAATTGATTATTTCCACATTCGAGCAGAGAATTCATCCTTTTATGATGGCAGCCTCAATTCTGAGATTTTATTATTGCTATGCGGGAGTCTCTTTTTGGTGTTTATTTCCGGTAGAGTATTTGCTTTAAAAGAGATGAAGAATTTTCTGTAACGCGACTGAAATCGGTTTCTGGATTCCGTTAAAAACAGAACGAACTATTTAGAGGTGAGTGCAGGGTGGTTCACACAAAGAGTTACGGAAGAGTATTGTAGAGAGCTGGTTAGAAAGTGAACTCTAGTGCAAGTGTTTACACAGGCGGTTTCGAGCAAGCATAGTATTTACTCTAGTCATTTTGTTTTTCTTTTAGAAACGAGTATCGGCCCTCATTATTTCATTTGAAGAAACTGAAGTAGCATGAATGAGAAAGTTAGTAATTGCTCGATCAATGAGCAACTTAAAGTAGAGTGGTACTGTTTTGATCTCACAGAATGGTTTTGATTTGTAGATATAATGGAGAACATCACCTGTTGGAATTTGGCGTTGTAGAGGTTGATACCAAGTAAGTTGTTATTATAGCTATGTATGCAGTACATCATGAGTGATGAGGTTTTTGTCCTCAATATTTGATTTTGATCAAGCTAGAGTCACAGTTTGAGAATCTGCATGATCACAAGGTGATATTTGTCAGATTTGAATATTAGTATATTTCTTTGCACATCGAGATTTGGAACTTTGTTCATGCATATTATGAATGACCACTATGGGGTCTAGATTGTAACACTGTAATGAATAGTACGCTCTCTCCCCACCATGGACTTTGTACTGAGACCGATTATAGTTTTATCGTGATACTGTATATATGGTTCAACTAATTTTAAATACTATTGATTTTAAATTGTCCCCTTTTACTGACCGGAAATTATGGCTTTCTAAGGACTTATTGATAAATTCAAGGACTGGCATTTCCTTCGCTAGTTCGGCACTTAGGGCTGAAACCTAAACAGTATTTTCATGCCTGTTTATATTATAGTTGATTGTGGACTATTTGAAAATCTTGTTTTATTGTGAAACATTTATGGCCTAAGGCTGAAATAAAGTATTTATATGAGTAAAAGAAAATGAATGAGCACCAATCAACCTTTTTTTATGAGCATGACACCAATTTATTAACCTCACCATAATACTTTCATCTTCAAAAATCACGGTGATAACACTTCCCTGTACGTTGTTACTTTGTATCATTACAGATTGGCCCCTGATGAAGGGACACAATGCATTGGGCATGAAAGAAAGAATATAGGCATGTTAAAGGAAAGAATATATGTATGTCAAATTAGGAATGTGAAGATACACAACATGTATATGTGTTAATATACATATTTGAGCATGTATATGTGCGATTATCAAATGTTATCTATTAATTCAAGTGAAAAGCTAACTAATTCAAATACAAATTAATTTGAAGAAATAGCTAAAAAAAAAAGTGGACATTGCTCTTTGTAAATTGTGCACATTGGACCAAGTACAGGTACTTGAAATTATTATTGTGATGACTCAAAAGCATGTCTAACAGCATGCTTCCCAATGTAGCACACTAAAGTATCAAAGGATTAACATTCAGATATTTGGTTGACAATAGGGAGTTCACTACACAGTTTCTTATTTTTTTGTATTCCTCCTACACAGTGAAACTAAGGTGACTGGGGGTAGGCAGGCTGGGATGTCCTGCTAGGATTGCTGAGGGCATAGCTGTTCCCTGCCCCACTTATATTTCAAAGGTGCTTGCCTCCAGCACACATAAGAAAACCTGACGATAGATTTTTGTCATCTCAGACTTTTTAGAGACTTGACAGGGGAAGGGAAGAACTTACCAGATCCAGGTGTTGAGGTAGTATAGGGAAGCAACCCCCCCCCCCCCTTTAGAGGCAACCAGTAAAAATAAATATTGGACTCCCAGAATACCTCTTCAGTAAACTCCTGGACCTGTATACTTTACAGAAGAAGGGATGCCTTGTTTCCCAGAAGACTGCCCAGCTGGTTGAGGCCTGCCTTGCTCCTCATCAGACTGCCCTGTAGCTTGAGGACTTGCCTACTCTCTGAGAAGGTGGGCTGGGCCTGCCCCTTTCATCCCAGGTTATCTGAGTGACTCCATGGGTTGGCTAAACTGCTATGTGAGCTACAAGGACACCAGAAGCTTCAGAGGCTTCCCTGCAACTGCCCAGCTGACCTGCTGCACTGGACCTGCAACTGGACCTGCCTTAGTTCTCCAGGCCTCTGCTGAAGTGAGTCCTTGATCCCCAAGAAGAGCCTTCCCAGGTCCTGGACCCTTGGGTGACATTAGTTTCCTTGTTTAACTGAAACTTCCATCAAATCTGGCACAAAGCGCCCCAAAGCCTCACTGTATAGCTGAAGACTTACTTGGAACCGACACCAAGTGGCGCAAAGCCTTGCAAAGCAATGCCTTGCACACCTCTCACCAAGGACATAAGGTACATCTCCCAGCAGGCTAAACTTACTCCTGTACTCCATCGTGGTTGGCCTGGATTTGTGACTTTGTCCCGTTCCTGTAGAGCCAGATACCTTGAGTTTTCACCCGCTGCTGTTAGACTCTATATCTACCTACAACTTTAAAATTGTATAACTCCATTTCTACTGGTTGGATGTTGGTTATTTTGGTATCATTTTACCTATTACATTTTACTCTGTCCTTCAACATTGGGGTAGGATTTTTGTTTTGTGTTTTTACTTTATGAGAGTTTGTATGCTGCATAAGTACTTTACACACCACCTATAAGTTAAGCCTAACTGCGTTTGTGCCAAGCTACCAGTGTTGTGCTGCTAAATATGGATTCCCAAGTTAGTCACAGTCAGGTGGGATGTGCAGTTGCAAGTTTGGGATGGCAAGTGCTGGTGGTCTGCCCACTGGTCCAAACTCCAGCGTCATCATTATTCGAACTGTGGGGGGTCTTGATAGAAGATATGCGCCTCTATTCCTCCATTCTTCTTGCTTCCCCAAATCCTTTCATGAGGATTCCTGGAATAAAATACTGCTGAAGAATACTGGATGCGACATCATTGCTACTATTAGAGTTTTCCAATCCAACATGGCGACACCACTGCTTTTGTGGTCATTTCCTATTTTCATGGAATAAACGGAAGGAACTCTTTTACTTACTTTTTAGTCTTGTTGATGTGTTTCCTAGCTCCTGACTACCTCTTACTTATTACTGAGAAGTTATTCAACAGTTGTTCCTGCTCCAGGCGATTTTCAGTTTCTCCTGCTTTTCCTTGTTGAATTTTAATCCACTTTCCATCTTTATATCACAGCCTTGCTGTCATCAAGGAGGTTGTTTGACCTCAGGCTTTTTCCTCCATTGGGGCTCCTTCTTGAAGGCATTATCTGCCGAGGCTTAATCAAGTGCTGGCAGCATCTTGGCTACTATAGGTGTCACTCTCACATCTGGCAGACCAGGACTGTACAGAAAATTAAATTAAAACAAGACAAATTGAGGATAGGGGTCCTTGGACAGCTGGCCTCCCACAGGTAATTGGCTGCCTGTGAAAAGGTTGGATGCACGGCCTGGCTGTGGGCCTGGCTCTGTGGCCAACACCACACTATGCATGTGGGGGAGTATGGGGCTAAAGCTATGCTCAGTGAAGGAGTTGAGTGAATATGATAAAAAACTAAATATTTCACGTAAAAAAACTGAGGTTAAAAGACATTATTGTAATAAGATTTTACTTTACTCTAAATAACTCATACATTTACTGAAAAAAACAAAGGCTAAAATGCAGTTATAGTTGGGTAAGGTAGGAATATAAAACAAATGTTTAACCCCATAAATGCTGGGGCTCACCCCCCCCCCCCACCCACAATGCTGAGCCATTTTTTGGCTGTTTTGAGTACTTTGTGCTTACGGCTACATAACTGTTTACTACATAAGGTATCCACACCAAATTCTTGTCCTTTTTCCTGGGGATTCAAAGGTACCCAGAGTTTGTGGATTCCCCTGGAGGGAACAGAGAAAATAAAAAATATTTTGAGAGAAAAATAGGAAAAAGGAGCTTTGGATAAAAGTATTTTCTCCTAAAAAAGACATCAACAAACAGTTTGCTGTGCTAGAGTCACCATCTTCTCAGCTTTCAGGAACATGCAGAGCTGAATCAAAAAACCTAATGTCGTATCACAGTTTTAGCATTTTCAAAAAGGTAGCCCATTTTTCCTATTTTGTGCACAATCAACCTACTTACAATTTGTGGTGGAAACCAGTGTGAAACCCATGGGTGATCCAGGAACTCTCTAGATAAAAACTTCAAATTCAGCAAGGGATCATATGTGTAGATTCCTTAAGGATTTCACAAAGAAAATAAGTATTGAAATAAAGAAATATTGAAAATGAGTAGGAAGAAGAGGCCATATGTGACAATGTTTTCATATGTAACTTTATGTCACGATGGGCGTTTTACAAAAGCAATATGCCATTATGTCTTCTAGACCATTTTGGTTGCCAGGATAAATAGCGCTTGTAGGTTTTCTAAGAACCCAAGTTACCCACACCCAACAACTGAGCTGTATTGTACAATGGTGGTTTTTCATTGTGTACTGAGTATTGGCTAATTCATATGGTGAAATATGTGGAGTGAAAAAGGGGAATCAAGAAAACCTATGTATTTTTGAAATGGGCACAAGATATGGAGTTTAGTAGCGGTATTTATTTGTAAAGTTCTGAATTTGTGGGTGCCTGTACTAGCATATGATTTAGAGGGCATATTTCAAAATGTCTTCTTTCTGATACATTGGCATACATTTGAAAGGCAAAAAGCAGAGAAATCCAATTGGTAATAACAAATGGTTGGATGTTCTATGCTCCCTCAAGCTTTCCATAAAAGTGGTACCTCACTTGTGTTGGTAGACCTAGTGCCCGCGACAGGAAAGAGCTCAAAACACAACATGAATGCATCACATTTTTCCACTCAAAACTGATCCTTTTTTCACTAAGTGGATAAAAGTGGATTATGGGCCTTACCTCAGCCGGCACCTAGGGGAAACCTGGCAAACTTATACATTTCTGAAATCTGGGCAATTAGAGGAATCTGGGGTGTGGTGACTTGCGTTGCTTTCACTTGATTGTTTTTAACCAGAAGCCCTAGCAAACCTCGAACATTGATGAAAAAAACTGATTTACCTCACATTTCTGTGGTGGAAAGTTCTGAAATCTGCAGGGAGTCACACACTTTCTTCCACCCAGAATTCTCCCATGTCTCCTCATAAAAATGGCACCTCACCTCTGTGGGTAGGACTGGAGCTTGCTATCACAATGGATTGTCACTGGTTGCGAGTGGTACTGGAAAGCCTTTTTGGTGTAAGACAGGTAAGCCAGGAAAGGAGAAGACCATAGGTAAATACAGGGTACAGATCAGACTGAGAAAGTATAGTAAGTGAAGTACTCAAGTTTACAAATTTTTGTCAGACGAGTTTGCTGTGTTAAGACCCCAGCAGTGCAGGATATCAAACACGAACCTCAGAACACCATAGTGAACTGATTGTACAGAAGCTGAAGTAATCAGGAGATATGATACAGAACAGTACGAAACATAAAATCAAGCACAGCAACTGAAAGAAATATAGGGAATCATGAATAAGGGGCAAGCAAAATATATAAAAAACAATAAATGAGAGGAATGCATAAACAGATGCCAATTAGCACATAGCAGAAATGAACAACTAACAACATGTTGCTGGTCGCTGGTTTAATATCAGATTGACTTTAAATGAAGGCTCTACCCTTATATCCTTGAAGAGCACAACAAATACCCAGGCAAGTGCACAGGTAAACAATTCTGATGACTAGTTCAATTTCCATTGTCCCATTCTCTAGTCTCCAGACCTAACTATCCCCTCTCCTGATTTCATGTCTGCGATAGTCCTGACAGAAGCATAACTGGAAACAATTTCATTGACAAGTTGAGCACATGGAGATATATCAGTATCTTAAAATGATCCAATTATGAATTCTAAAACAAAAAGATTATCCCAAGTAGCCAGTAATATACATGCTGTGAGTGGTAGACAAAAACAAACCAAAACCATATGAAAGACCCCCAGTACCGTCTAATGAAAGCAAAAGTTAGGAAACATCTATATATACGCACTCATCAATTTTGGCATGATTTGTCAAAGCATTGCATATAACAGCAATGGTTTTGTCCATAAAATTGAAGGTAGAGCATTGCAAGAAGGAGACATCACAACTACTATATAGAACCATGCATGATGGCAGTGTAAAAACCTGTGAATATTAATGTTATATGAGGTACACTGACCTCAAGGCACATGGAAGTGACAGGTGACAGTGTACATTTTGTCTACAGATTGAATACTTTATTTCAAAGGATACATACTACTACTATCCAGCGGACCAACCAAGGGCATATGCCTTTTCCTAACCTATGCCAATCTGTTCAAGGATTAGTGGGAAAAGAATTAGGTGTGGTTTGAATGGAGTACACTCACTGATGTAATATTTAGTTGAGATATGTAGACAATTGTTTCATCTTTGAAATGGTACAAAAGAAAATTCACTGAAACCCCACTGACCCTCTCAAGAAAATTAATCTCAGTCTAGATCTCAACTATGAGATGAGTGTGAAGGGCATCACATACCTGGAATTAAAGCTATCAGTGACTAAAACAGAAATACATATACAACTCTATAGGAAAGATAGATCAGGCAACAGCCTGTTACATGAATCAATTTTACATCCTTGAAGCAGAAATTGAACATTCCATGTAATGAATGTGTGAATGAAGAACGAGTGATGACAGAAAGATTAACTGAAAGACAATATCTGACAAAATTGAACAAGAAAAAACAAAGCCTGACTAAAAGAGAAAAAAGTAATATTAATGAATAGAACAATGGATGGCAAAACACAGAAAGAGTGCATCAAATTGATAACCAGATGGAGCATTGAGAACTTCAAATTCGAAAGAAAAATCAGCAAAACAATGCAAATGCCACACATTGCAAAACAGATTTGAAAGATTTCATCTATACAAGACAACAAATTACATAAAACAAGGGTTTTTTGGTCAAAAAAATAAAGTGTGGCTTTAACTAAATTAGCACATTTCTACACCAGACATTGGAAAATCCATAAATTTTAAGAAAATTGGAGGCTCCTATTTTGCATGTTCAAAGTCTATTAATAACTGCTTTCTAATCTATGATAAAATGTCTTAAAGGTTTCAACTGAAGACCATTCTTTTCAAATATCTTCCAAACTGACTCCAACCAAAAAGGCTAGATACTATGGTCCCACTTGAGGAATAAGCCCAAAAATAACAAGTGTCTCTACCCATGGCCTGTTTAATGTTTCTAGGAATATTGCAAGGAGAAATAGGCAGATGGGGCATCTAAAAGGCTTTTTAATTGGGAAGAGTAAGAGCTTAAATATCAGGTCCATGCTTGTACTCTTGGAGACATTGATCTACACAGAGCTTTGGATGGTCTGGGAAATAAGGATGTTCCACCAAAAATGAAAGTGTGTTTGTTCTTCTGGAAATAAAAACAATACTCAAAGGAGTAAATTGCTCAGTAGATACATCCAGTGCTCTGACATCAAATAGTCTTATCTAAGGTACACACAATAAGATAGTTCGTTTAGGAGATAAAACCTTTAAAAATTGCTCAGAATTATCAGACCAATATTCAGACATTTGTGAAACCAAATTGACATCCCCTAAAGTAAGATATTTAGATTAAGGTGTAATCTGGACTACAGTATGTTCTCCAATAGGTTTACCATGAACAAATTGATGTTTAAAAAAAATTGCAGAAAGGTATGTACTGACAGTTCTGCAACACTTACCATTTGGAACTGAAGTGGATAAACAATTTCAAACATGTGGGACATCTGCTGATATGGTATCAGTATTTGATTCAAGACACCACTCAGGCCAGAGAGTCCATCTACACATTTGTTTTCTTCCAGGGGTGTGGATTTTGGTGATGAAGGAGGTAGTCTTTGATGAAAGTCTTGGATAAGAAAAGGTTGACATGATATCCCACCAGTTGAAGATGCTTTCATATCACAAGATGGTGGAGCTGACCTCAACAGTTGATTAGACGATGATTGTAGGGCGGGATGAGAATTGCAATGTCTACAGACGTTGCCAGAAGATCTGAAACCAGACTTGAGAGTTCCAGAACTGTGATATCATGATTAAGAGACCAGACTCTCTAAAGATTTTTGCTCGACATTGAGATTTCATGGGGAATGGGGAATAGTGAATAAAAGGCTTGGGAAGAAAGGATGGAGAAATAAATCTTTGGCAAGCGCCAATCGGTCTATAAAACTTTGGAAGTTGGGTATTCCATTAGTGTTACCACTTAAAAAGAGACGACTATGAGTGCAGTATCAATAATTTGTTTGATTATGTGCTGCTGTTTAACTACATTTTGCTTTTAGCTGTTGTTATCTGTTGGTATATATGCTATGAGGTCACAAGCATTGCATTTGGCTTGCAAATTATGGTTTGCATGGCTGTTATGTAAGCTATGGATTGTGCTCCTAATTATAGTTTGTGAATTTCAGTGTTCTGTTCTAATTTATTACCATAACTGCACTATAGCTTTGTTGTTCTGGTATATTTCTCTGTTTTTCCTAACCATAAGTTGAGATCATGTAACCAAAGCTGAGCATAACTTCAATATAACCTTTTATTTTTTTCAGTTATTTTTTTTCACCTACCATGAAATTACTGGGAGGATCAACGGGCACTAGGAATGGGGACCTTCATTGAGAAGTTGCGCTATAACCTGTTGATCTATCCACCTCTTACATTTTACAAAATCCCGTTGTTAAAATGCAGTAAAATCACGTTATACCTATATACTTTATATAATTTTATTCTCCCCCCAGCATTGTGTGACAGAATTAGCCAAACTATAAAAATATACCTGATACATGCTCGTATCACAGTAAAAGGGCATCTTGCTTAAATTGCCTCAGATAATGAGACAACAATATTAAGAAAATACAACTATCTATGTAGCAGTTAGAAATGACCAAATGTTGCTTTTTAATGTATTAACTTTCAAAAACAAATAATTGTTGGTAATATATGTGAATAGAGGAATGCCATGCCTTCGCCTTGGAAGAATGTTTATACTTTGAATAAAAGAATTCAATCGCCTATAGGTAACTTATTGCCAACCATCTTTTTTCATATCTGTCAGCTACAACTGGAGAAATTGGTAGACAAAAAACACAGAGAGCATTGAAAGAGATTGAGTGTGGAGCTGTTCCTTTTTCTAACAGCAAACCAACTCTAGGCAACATAACACAACTTGTGGGTTCTAGATAGGACCAAAATGTCAGGGTGACTCATCACTTGGCGTATGTGATCATTATCCATCTCCATTCACAAGTAATGCTCCTAAATCCCTAATCTTAGTATACAACATGGCTGTGCAAGAGAGAGAGGTAATGTGGTGGAATTGGTTATTACCTTATTACGTTATTCTGATGGCGCGTGTGACACTGATCAAGGGCACAGAGTATGTAAAATATGGTCCCGATACAGGGCTACTCCCCTATCCGGCTTTCTTCGACTGCTACGCTTCATAATCAATTGTGATTTTAATTGCTGTACATGTACATAAAAAATGCTGGTTCAGTAGGTAAAATGTGCAAGCATCAGGTTAAATATTAATTTGAATGTCTCCCATAATGGGCACCTCCGCTATTTGAGGAAGTCATTACTCCACTATGTAGTCAACAAGAGTATTGATTTAAATTAATTCAGAAGAAAAACTGTCCAATCATTTTTTACCTAAGTTTTTCGCTTTTACAGAACCCCTCAAGCTTGTCCTTACTGTGGTCAATGTAGCAAAAAATCTGCAATTAATCATTTGCAGATTGCAATGAATGGTCTGTCACTCGTTTGCAGCTCATGTTGCTAAAAGGATTGCACACACTTTACTGTTTTCTTTTCGTCTTGGGAACACTTTGCCTGCATTGCTTCCTACAATGGCTGCTGCACTGATGTGTCTTTTTTTTTATCAAGTGCCTTTTTCAAAGAGGTTCCCTGGTCTGCAGTGCGATTTCAATAACATGCGCTAGATTATCTATTCTATATTCTTAATCATCAATATTGTTATTTGAATAGGAGCAAATAATACAAGGTGTAGTGTCATAATTGCTCCGGAAGGAGAATTTGGTGTTGAGAAGCAAGAAACAGGTCTGATGACAATACATATATTTAAGTGTAAATCTGTACGAGAGTTAAATGCATACATATTTACACAGTCATTAACAAGATCCTCCATGAGCAAATAAGGAGGATATATTATTATTTTAATAAATTTGTGTCATCAAATGTACGTTATGTTATCAACCCACATAGAAGTAGGGGTGGGCGGAATTTGCGGAATTAACCTTCGCAAATTATCGCGAGAATGTTTAAAATTATCGCAAACAAGCAGAAATATCGCGAAGATGCGGAAGTTTTTTTCCGGCATGTTCGCGAGATTTTCTGCATGGTTGCGGGTCGCCAACTTACCCATGTGGTTGCTTGCGGGCGCGGCCATCTTGATTTGAGTTGTTCTCGCGGTGCATGATCGCGAGAAGAAAGACGTGATCGCGCGACGCATGACGTCACTGCGGGCGCGAACTGTCGCGAGACAGCGCAAATGGCTAAAAACAATACAACATCTCATGGAGAACGCGACCGGATCAAGAAAACTTGTCGGCGAACGCAGGGATTCAGGTAAGGCGATCGCGCGCGCGCGAGAATGTATTATTTTACAGCGCGAGCAAGAAACAAATTATCGCCAAGCTGCGGAAACCGGAATTTTTGACATTTTCGCGCTCTCCGCGGAACGCAAAAATGTCAAATTATCGCAATTTCCGCGAACGGAACGAAATTTTTGCCCAGGCCTACATAGAAGAGTGTCCCAAGTTTTTTATAAAGCATCATCCTTTACAGACCTAGATGTGCTCATAGGTTATGAATACCAATATCGCGACAAGTGATGAGTGAATGAAAGACATCATATTACCACTACTGGAGTTATTTAGTTTTTTTTTTATTTCATTCTAGAAGGCTACTGGTGCAAGAACCTTTTCATTCTGTCTTGCTGGTGTGCTCCTGGTAGATTGTGTCCACTCCATCACTAATCTTAAGATTCTGAATAAGTAATGTCAGTCTTTGTGTGAAGGGCTTTGAAAGTAGCGAAATAATATGCACATGTTATGATAATGGCTTATAGATCTTAGTTAATAGACCTCACTGTAGGACACAGTACCTATGAAAAAGGCTATAGCTATTGGCAGTTCTTGCAAGCCAAATGCATTCACAAGCCCTTCCAATAATGGGACAGTCGCTGGTATCTTATTGACCTTTTCCCTTTGTTTCTTTGTAATAAAACTGCAGACACTATTAGCGATAGAAATAGAAACTGCTGCCTACAGCACAGGTTTTTTGTACAGAAAAGGATGATTAATGTAATGTTCACAGTATCAAGCATCCACTCAAAAGGCAGTTATCTCCATTCTAGTATCCAAATATTCAATAATCATCTACAAGGACAGCTCAACACTCACCTGGCTCCGCAGGATTTTCCAAGGATGAAACACAAAGCAGGAGCAGACTGCACCATGTCTTCCCTCATATCATAAGCACCTGTATGAGATAACCATCATTAACTCATCGAGAACATGCTTCTCAAGGATGAACGATGTTGTCCAAAATATAAAGTATACTCACTTGTAATGATTATCTTTTGTATGAATATTGATCATTCCTTTGAGCAAAAAAAAAAGAAAAAATACTGCAATTCATCAATTTTTTTTCCCAATGGACTATGTACTATAGATGCTATTTGATTAATTGAGAAAAGCCATTAGATATGCATTTCTTTCTAACACTTTAATAAATGTGATTTTATAAAGAACCAGCCAGTAACTATGGTGTTCATCTAATTCGAATTCATCTCCCCATTACTAATTTAATAATAGCCAGGGCATTAATATGCCGTGTCTTAGTTAGAAGTTTTGAAATCACAGTATCCCTATGTTAGACCTGGCCCCATTGGCGTGGATCTCCCTTCCAATTTTTGCTGTTGCCTCCTGTATTTTTGCTATGTGTTTTGCTGGTCTAAATGCTTTGGGCACTTTGCCACTGCTAATCAGTGCCAACGTGCAAGTGCTCCCAATTGTAATGTATTAGTGACTCCATGATTGGCTTATTTGGTTTACTTGTCAGACCCTAGTACAGTGCACCGCGTGTGCCCAGGGCCTGTAAATCAAATGCTGCTGGTGGGCTTGTAGCACTGATTGTGCCACCCACTGGAGCAGCTTGTAACCTATGGCTCAGGCCTGCCATTGCAGAGCCTGTGTGCAGCCTGGGGCTGCCATGTCGACTTGGCAAGTGCACCCATTTGCCAGTCCCTAAACCTACCCTTTTCTACATGTTAGTCACCCCTAAGGTAGGCCCAAGGTACCCCCATGGGCAAGGCGCATTGTATGTAAAAGGTAGGACATGCCCTGATGTGTGTGGCATGTCCTGATAGTGAATTACAGCCAATTTAGTTAGTCCCTATTGCAAGGCTACCTGTTCCCATAGGCAATAATGGGCAGTTTGATTATAAAATCTTATAATCCTAACTGACTCAGGGAACTAGGTAGAAATTTGACTTTAGTATGCCTGAACTCAGAATGATAAAATACATATTTTAGTGAAGTTGGTTTTAACATTCGGTGTTTGAAAATATCACTTTTAGAAAGTAGGTATTTTCTTGCCTAACCATCCAGCCTGCCTCTGCTAGGTTTGTGTATTCCATGTCTGGTTTGTCAGTGACAGGGCTGGTGTGGGTCCAGGAGACAGGATGAGTCAGCACTAGGCTGAAGAGACCTATCTGCATTGGGAGTGGTGGGAGGAGTAGCACCTGGGCCTGAATAGGGCTGTGCCTGCCTTTCACAATGCTGGCTTCACCTCCTGTGGTGCGTCTGATGACCCTGGCCCACAATGACCCACTGACAAAGGAAGAAGTTGTGCACTGGCAGAATGCACCCAGAACTGGTTTGAACTAGGTACAGACACTCTCTGCCTTCAGAGACAAAGGATTTGTGTGTATAAAAAGGGGGACCCAGACCCCAGAACTTTAGATCACTTCTGGGGATCAAGACGACTATTTGCTGAGGAGAAGAACGAGAGAACCTAAAGGAGGAGACTACCCCTGTGCTGTGTGTTTGGGGGTTGGCCTGCAGTGGTTGCTTCATTGCCAAAGAAAGGAGAAAAAGGACTGAGTGTGCTTTCATCATCTTGAAGAAGAATCTCCAAGGGCTTGAACTTTGAGCTTGCCTCCTGCCTGAGGTCTCAGGGATACAAGACTTTACCACCAGCACCCCCCTGAATTCCCTTGCCGGGAATTGAAGTGTCTGCTGTTGTGCTGGGCCTTCTAAGAGACTGCGTGTCACTGGGAGCGCGACTCAACGTACAGAAGCTTGTCGCCGCCTCAGCAGTTGCGGTCGCATTGCCGAATAAGTGTGCTGCCGCTGTCACCATCGCACCACCGAAGCGCGTCGCATCACCAGAGAGGCGTGCTGCCGCTGCAGAGGTCACTGTCGCATCACCGAAGAAGCGTGTCGCAGGGCTCAGATCTCCAAGTTGCCGTCGGGCGTGCACGCATCGCATCTACGTTGTCGCACCATAACTACGATGCCATTTTGTCGCATCACACTGGAGCATCATCGGATCGCAGTAGGAAACCGACGCATCACCTACCCACACAGTAAGGAAGCGAGCATCAACTCCCCTGTGCAGCAGTAAGGAACCGACGCATCCACTCCCCTGAGTGTAAGGAACCTACGCATCACCTTCCCTGTGACCCTTTTGTTTGTTTTGCATTACGCATCCCAGGTACTGTGATAGAGTAAAGTGTTGCATTTACAACCTAAAGTGAACTAAGCTATTTCTACCATTTTAAAGACTTATTTGGATTACAGTATTGTGGATTTTTGTTGTTTGGTCTTGTGTTAAGTCTAGTAAAGATTACTTATTTTTCTAAACCTGTGTGGTGTCCATCTGTAGTGTTTTCACTGTATTACTGTATGTGTTCACAAATGCTTTACACATTGCCGCTGAGATAAGCCTGTCTGCTCGTGCCAAGCTACCAAGGGGGTGAGCAGGGGTTATTTTAGAAGTGTAGCCTCTTACCCTGACTAAAAGCAAGGGTCCCTATTTGGTCAGAGGTACCTACCTCTGCCAACTAGAGACCCCCAATTCTAACACCCTACAAAATGTAGCAAGAAAGGTACTGCAATCGAATATGCCTTGTGATTATTACAAACTATTCAGGTAATGTGAAATAGGAATATTAACACATCTCATTTTGCTTTCAGATTTGAATAACTGGAAGGGTCAAATAAAAACATGAACAAAAAAAGTGGTCATACAACTGTAGTAGTAGTTAGCCAAACCGCAAATTAACCTATGCTTAACCCTCTGATAGCTTGGCACAAACATAGTCAGGTTTATGTGTAAGGTAAGTATGCAGCACTTAAAATAGTAATAAAGTGAAGATGCAACACAAGAAAAATCACACGTGAATTTAGAACATAGAGTCAACTGTAATATATTATTTGCCACCAAAATGACATAAATCTACTTGGTAGAATTGAAGATAGCAATTTTAAAGGTTTTAGGTAGGTATACTGCTTAAAAGCACAAAGCGCCATTCATGAATATCTGGTTGTGCAAGACTGGGTAAAAGTTACAAGTTCAGACAAGCCACAGTTGGGCATGGACCAGATAGAGAGACAATGTTAGTCCCACAGAAATAGTTACCTTCTCAAAGTCTGGTGCGAAAAGTCCAGTTCACGGTAGAGGGGTCACGAAGAGCAGGGAGAGCATTGTGGATGGTCATTGCTGTAGCACGAAGAGTAGTTTGGGCTATGCAGATGGTAATAGCTGTAGCATGGATAGTCATTGCTGGGATGATGGGTGCAGGTTCAGTATTCCTTCACATCAAGCAGGGCAGCAGAGTCCTTCCAGTAGCATAGCAGCACAGTAGTCCTTCTACTGTAGTATCCACAGGTTCAGAGGTGTACTGACGAGCTGGCTCTGAGGATCCACTATGTATATTGTGTGCCTTTGAAGTAGGAGAAGTTTCTAAAAAATTCCCTTTGGAGTCCTCGACGTTTCCTGCCTCCCCTGCCCTGGCTCCAAGATGGCTGCATGAATGATGCAGTTGTGACTAGTCCTTTGTGTGAAGGCAGAGCACAGACTATTCAGCTGCAAATAGGGCAATACCCAGCTTCACACCCCCATCCTGCCAGTTGATGGTCCATTCAGGCACACCAAATTCCTCTATTGTGTGGCTGTCCGAAAGGAATTAATAAAGTCCGCGTGCCAACTACACCCAGTCATGTGACCTAGGCCAGGCAACAGGTGCCAAATAATTTTGACTTTACCATGAAAGAGGGTTTTAAATACAATTTCACAGACATAAAACATGAAATTCCTATGGGTTCCCAATCAAAAGTTAGCACGTATTACATTTATTAAGGGTGCCCAATCTTATCCCATGAGGCCTCACAGTAGTAAAAAACAAATGTAGGAGTTTTTCACTTCAAGGACATGTAAAAGTTAAAATTACATGTAAAACCTTTTGAATACATGCGCCCAGCACCATGGAATGTTTAGAGCCTACCGTAGGGGTGACTAATATATATTAAAGAAGAGGGTTTGGGCCTGGCAAAAGGTTTATTTTGACAGGTCGAATGGCAGTGTAAAACTGCACATGTAGTTGCAATGGCATGCCTGAGACATGTTTAAATGGGCTTCTTAAGTGGGTTGCACACTAATGGCCAGATGTACAAAATTCTTATTTTGCATTTCCTAATTAGCGATTCCATAGGAATTGTTATTTAGGAAATGCAAAATGGTATGTACAAAATTTGTGATGCCCCAATAGCGATTCCTATAGAGTAGGAATTGCTGTTAGGAAATCGCAAATAGGAAATGCTATTGCATTCCCACCTATGGGCCAAAGAGGAATAGGTTTTTTTTTCCTAAATTGAGAGTTCCTAGTAGGAAATCACAATTTAGTAAATCCAAAGCCAAGGGTCCCTTTAGGCTTAAGGCCCCATCTGGAGACACCCCGAAATTCGTAGTTCACATGTAAGTGCACATATACCCTAGGAGCATATGTGTGCTTCATGTCACATTAAAAAATGCATTCTTAAATGCATTTTTTTAATTTTGCACATTGTGACCTTCCACTTTGAGTTGATTGTAATAGCATTTCCTATATTCCCAATTCACATTAAGGAAATGCTTTGCTTTGCACTTGCACTTTTGCTTTAGGAATCACAAATAGGTAATCGTTACCTAAATTGCGGTCGCAATTTGCTATTTCTACAGGGTAACAAATAGCAAATTGCAACTGGTTTTTGGCCTTTGTACAAATGAAAAGGCTGTTTTTCATTTCTTAATGGGCTGAAATTGTGATTTGGTCGGTTAAGAAATGCTAAAGTTTTTGTGCATCTGGCAGTAAGTGCTGCAGGCCCACTACTAGCTTTAATTTACAGGCCCTGGGTACATGTGGTTCCACTTTACTAGGGCATTTCAAATAAAATAATTGTGTAAAATGGGAATAAGCCAATTTCACCAAGTTTAAAGGAGAGCGCACAAGCACTTTAGCACTGGTTAGCTGGGATAAAGTGCGCCGATTCCTAAAAGACAACAAAAAGGAGTTCAGAATATAGGAGGGAGTATGCAAAAAGTCTGGAGATGACCCTGCAGAAAGGACCAAACCCAACAAGATCCTTAATGAACGTCGATACTAACGACTTCCAAACACTGTTACATACTCAAAGGAGAGCTTGCTCTTTGCCTCTTAAACCTTTAGTCTCACCTGCGAAGTTGGAGTGGTCAAAGAGAGATTCTAACATCTGAATTATACGTTTCTGAACGTGTAGTAGTGTCAGGCACGTGAGGGTTACATTCTACTTTGAGCAGAGAGATGGTTCCATGACAAGAATATCTTGCCATTTCACAGCACAGGTGCGGTTTACAGTAAAAATAAATGCCTCGTTCTGGGAATTCAAGACTGTATATTAAGGGCCAGGGTAGAGGGAAGGATGGCAAAAATCCTTTCACGGTGGATCAAGCACTCAGGCATTCACCTCCTATTGACCCCATTGGAAAATGCATTACTTTCCGATTCATTTGTCTGGCAATAGTCTCTTTGAAAAGAATAACAAAATTGTGCCCCATAATGCATTTTACTTGCAAGACAGTTTGTCAACCTAACCCTTTTAGTTTGTATTGATGGTGGCAGAATACTGTACTTCAAAATAAGTGTTGCTGACAGAATGATGGTGAAAACCCGGCCAAGGGTAGTGGCTGAGAGATTTCTAAGTAACTGGCCAAAAACAAATATTACATTCGAACATATGACTACTTCGGGATGCAGGCTAATTTTATAAAATAGCAGACGCACTAATCTCCTTGCTGAATGTGGATGTAAGATAACAGGTGACTAAGCAGAACTTAATATATCAAATAAAATACACTGAAAGGGGAGAACAGGTGAGCAATGTTGTCCTGCCAGCTTGTTCAATTAAGATAACAAAGACCCTTTGGGAGTATAAATCAATGGGAGATGTACCAGTCGTTTGCATAGCTCTCTTAAAAATAAATATCTGCTATGGCAACAAATGGATGACACTCTCGTGCGCAAGCCATGATGCTGGGTTGCCAAGGGTTGACGAAGAAGCGCTGGGGGGTTGCTAAGGAAAAGCCAGGTAAGAGTTTACGACTACAGCTCTACAGTGTAGAGTATTAACGGGCCTGGATTGCTCACTGCAGCCCGAATGAAAAGGCCTTTCTGGAGGAGGTGTCAAAGTCATTTCACCCAGGGCCTTTTGTGACGGCCGCCGCAGCACAAAGCGTTTTTATTCAGCCTGCTCAACCCACTGACCCAAAACTTGAAGTGATGTTTTTACAGGTGTTACGATTCTTTATCATTACTGTAGGTTAGAACTTCAAGTGGCGAAATAACAAACAGCTTGTCTTCTTGCCAAAAATACATTAACAATGGATACATAGAAAGGCTCGATGTTTTGGTACAGTGTGATGTGGAGTGAATTCGCATTTCCAGTGCTGCTTGTTGAACTGTTGACACCTCTTTCATGTCTCTGTAGATTCTCAGCTAAGCAGATTTAAAAAGAATTAGCTGGTGATTTCTCGTCACACGGTGTGCTATAGCTTCGTAACAGAAAATGGTGTAGAACAAACTTCACAATGCATTTCTAAATACTTAAGGGTGCTTTTACCTTTTGTGGGGGATAAGAGAAACGCTTTAAATCAGTCCTTCCTCCACCCTCACACTCCCATTCCCTTCCACACAATTACAGTAGCGATTCATAGGCCTTGGTGGAAGGGGAAAACATGGCCTTTTGCTGGTTGGATATTAAAATAAAGCTATTATCAGCAATTATCTGGGTTCAATGGGACCCTCAGGGCTCTGGGTGTTGGTGCCACTGTACCTGCTGCACTGATTGTAGTTATAACCCTGCGCATTTAGGTGTGAGGGAACCACTAATTAATAGGCCTGGGCTAAAATTCCGTTCCGCTCGCGGAAATTGCGATAATTTGACATTTTCGTGTTCCGCGGAGAGCGTGAAAATGTCAAAATTTCCGCAATACGCATCTTACCGGAATTTTTTTTCTTGCTCGCGCTGTAAAAAAATACATTCTCGCGTGCGTGCGATCGCCTTACCTGAATCCCCGCGTTCGCCTACAAGTTTTCCCGATCCAGACCCGTTCTCCACGAGATGTTGGATTGTTGGTAGCCATTTACGCTGTCTCGCGACAGTTTGCGCCCACATTAACGTCATTTGTCACGCGATCACGTCATTTGTCGCGCGATCACGTCTTTCTTCTCGCGATCATGCACCGCGAGAGTATGAGATGATTGAGATCTCGCGCCCGTGAGCAACCGCATGGGTAAGTTGGCAAGCCGCGATCATGCAGAAGATACCAGGAACGGGCGGGAAAAAAACTTCTGCGTCTTTGCGATATTTCCGCGTGTTTGCGGAGATTTTTAACATTTTCGCGATAGCTTGCGAAAGTGAATTTCGCAAATTCCGCCCACCCCTACTAATTAACCGCCAAACAAAGACGGAGGCCCATCCACCACCTTTTATGCACTGGGAGGTTTCCCTATTTAGGGCAGCCCTCCCAATACATATTTTCCTTTCACAGGTCAACCTTAAGCTAAACTAGAAAGGGAAAACAAATAATGCCCCCGCTACTTGCATAACGTGAACACTTCCTGCACATAAGGGACGTTGTTTTTTCAATTTCTCAAACAAAATACCGGCTTTCGGAGTTTGTGGCTGAAACAAAAACGTCAATAGGGCCTTAAAAGCATGGCGCCTAACTCTGCATTCATCTTTCACTACAGTTTGTTTACTGCCTAGGCAGGGGCGCTTCAGCAAAGAGGTCAATGCCAGGCAGACAGGGATCTATCTCTTTATACGGCGGATCGACACACACTGGGGGAACAATGGGGAAAGAAAGCCACTGCCAACTCGACAGGCTGGGTGACTGCCCACTAGAGTCTCACTGACCCCGTTAACTCCAAGCCGTACACACTGTATTTCACTTTGAACAAGTTGTTTAATTGGATAACTAGTTACGTCCAAACTGTGTTTATTTTTTGATTTATTGTGTACTGCCATATCGAGATATTCCAAGTTAATAAGGCAGCAAAGTTCTAATTTTATTTCAGATACGGAGGAGAGTTATGCCTTACTTTCTTGCGTTAATTCTTATTTGAAAGCAGAGAAATAAAGGAAACAAAAGTCCACTGAAAAGAAATAATTGAATAGACAAGTACATGAGTGGATCGAGGATTGTGTTAGACCTCAATGTCATGAGGCAGTATGTCCCAAGATAAGGTGAAATTCAGCATATCACAAATACAGTTAAAAAAAAGATAGAACCAATTCAATAAGTGAGTTATAGGGCATATATGAATTGGTTCACTGACTAAATATCGAAGACCTAACTATTGTGCTACAGAAATATCGTTTCAAAAATATTGATCACAAAAAAATGTTTTCCTATACATATAGGAGCCAATTACGATGCGGCTTGTAAAGGCTCTGACTGATGGTGGGAGCCTTCAGGGCCGCATAGTAGTGGTCCACTTGGTTTACTTTCCGACCGCCTCATTATTATGTACACATATATCATGTAAAACTAATATTACATTATGATTTTAATTTATATTATAATTTTCAATTTTTTTATAATGAAATAATATAACAAGTATATAAATGTTTTACAAATCCCAATTTAATTACACAAAAGTGTAAACAATATAAAAAATACATTTTACTATAAATATATTACAAAAATTACTATGTGAAAAATATAATTCTAAAAACACAAAACATAATGATAATATAATTTTAAACAATATTAACAAAACTATCAAATTCTAGGAATAATATGTATACTAATCCCGCTCCGGTCTGTGCAACAGTAGGGAAAGCGTTGGACTCAGGAGGGGTAAAATTCACTATTCCCACTTCCGTCGGTGCAACAGTAAGAAAGCATTGGACTCTGGAGGAGTAAAATGTACTTTTCCCACTCCAATCGTTGCAACAGTAGGGAAAGCGTTGGACAGAGGGAGGGACAAAATTTACAATTCCTACTTCAGTCTGTGCAACAGTAGGGAAAGTACTTCACTTCAAACACATACCATATTTTAATACAAGTATTATGTTAATAAAATTATTAAATTATTGACTTAAAATTAAATATGTACATTCTTATTTTTTTTTAATAATTATATTTTTTAAATAATTAATATGAAAATAAAACAATTATTTGATTAACTTTCCACACTATACTCTCACATACCTAACAGCCCACATTTAAAATATATCTAAAATAAACAATTATAACACAATTAAGATAAGTAATAGATAAATATTGACTAATAAATGATTAATTAATTAATTAATTATTACTTAAATAACTTCACAACCTAACCCCTAAAACTCCAACAAGTCACTCCTAAACTTTAACTTAAAAAAATATATTAACTACACAATTGACATAATAATCAATTAAATATTTTTTCAAGAATTAATAATAACGTATTACCTAATTAACTTTCCACCCTATACCCCTACAAACCCAACAACACCTAAAACATATTTAAAAAAATATAATGACTTCACAATGTAAATTATCAATTATCAATTAACTGGAAAAATATAAATTTCACAATTTACATAACTAATTATCAAGTAAATAATTAATATTAATGAAAAAATATAATAATACATTAATAATGCTTAATTAACTCCCCACCCTGTATGCCTACAAACCTCACAACCTCCTCCAACACTATAAATTACTATTTTAAAATTAAATAAAAAATGTAAATAACTTAAAATTTCAAACTATATTTAAAAACATTAACAACAATTATACAAACAATAAAAACATATACAATTAAAATATTATTTTAAACACATAAAGACATTTAAGAAACAAAACTTCTTACCTTAAAAAAAAAATATATTTTTGTCAATGTTATTTCTGTACATGATTTTTCTGTATCACAATATTAAAAACTCGATATGTGTGTGTCTTGATATTTTTAACTCAATATGTTGTCCAAATACCCATGAAGGCTCTCCGTAATAAGACAATATAGAATAATAAGCAAATCAAAAATATTATAAGTCCCATATTAGCAGCAAAATCAGTAAGAATTCGGGCAGCATCCCTAAAAGCACAGGATAGGGCTCATGCCTCACTTACAAATTCAAGGGTTTATATATTACATTTTCTCATATGCAAGCAAAAAAAGTTCACATTGATCATGATGTGAACTAACGTGAATGAATGCAATACTGCGAGCAGGTGGGAGAATCCTGGGGAAAAGATACTTTACTAGAGAGGCTTCTATGAGAACAGTGTTAACCTGTCTTGATTGACTACATTCAGCAAACATGATAAACTGTGAATAAGATATCAATTTTGAACAAGATGGCGTTCTGTGTTAGCTGAGGCCTAATTAGCATAAGCTAAGGAAATGCATGTCATATTAAAACTAATTCAAAGGCAATTGGTTAATTTAAGTATACTCATGTGAATTCAAGTATAGACTAAAATTCTGCACATTGCAGGACACCATTCCCTACACTATGCTTTACCCGGCTCGATTACGTATTACCTTTCTCGAAAACCAGCACATCTTCACTACTCTACATCAGGCCTCAGAATTCTTTCACAAGTTGCTGGCCCTGTCTTCCAGTGAGGCTTGCTCTCCAGCCTCATCTTGTGCGGCTTCACCGCAGTCTGCGCTTGACTGATCTGGACATGGCTGCCTGTTGGACCTTGAAGTTAGCCTTCTGGTCCTTCATTTGCCTATTCTCCACAAAGTCTACATATACTATTACCCTGTTTGTTTTTGTCCATTAGGTGGCGTCTCAGTAATATTTTTGACTACTTTAGCAGCTAAATGGGGGCATGGGTTCTGTGTCCCTCGACACTCTCGCTTTGTCGAGGATGACTGCACTGTCCAATTGGCCCTGTAGGTTACCCCTGGAACTGCTGTTGTATGTCATTTGAACAGTTCTTTTATGTTTATCTTGTTTATATTGTGGTTGTCATGATGTACTGATGAGAAAAGGAATATATTTGAGATATAGTAGATGTACTTAACATGTAGTAGGGATGGTGTTGGACCTGGCACTCTGCAGAGTCATCCACAAATTATTTGCCTTCACCCCTTCTGTTCTGTGAGCCAGTTTCTGTTGGCTTTCAGGACTTTGTGCACATTACCACTGCTAACCACTGCTAAAGTGATTGTGCTCCCTCCTTTAAACATGGTAACCTTGGCTCAGACCCAATTGGAACATTAAATTTGCTTGAAAGTCCTTGGTGAAATGGTACTACATGTACCAAGGGCCTGTGAATTAAATGATATTAATGGGCATGCAGCACGTATTTTGCTAATCACTTAAGAAGGCTTCTAAAACACATCTCAGAACTGCCATTACAGCCTGTGTGTGCAGGTTTAAACTGCCACCTCAACCTGGCAAAATACACCCTTTGCCAGGCCTAAACCCTGCTTTTTAATACATATAAGACACCCCTAGGGTAGACTCTAAACGGGCCAGAGGGCAAGATGCAGTGCATTTAAATAGTTGAACAAGTACTTTAAAATGTTCAATGTCCTAGTAGCGAAAAACTCACAAATCAATGTTTCCATTACTTTGAGGCGGGAAACATCGCTTACAACGCGGGGATTACATCGCGATGCCTCTACATCGCGGTTTTTACAACGCAAGTCGTTACAACAACTTGCGCTAGATGGCGCTCTAGGACAAGGAATAGTATAATTTACTATCCAACACCTTCCCTACTGTACGTAGACTGGAGTTGGAATAGTAAATTATACTATTTCTAAGTCCAGTGCCCTCCAACGCAAGTCTTTGTAACGACTTGTGTTGTCAAAACCGCGATGTAATGTACCGCGATGTAAATGTATGCGTTGTAACGTCAAACATTCCTTTGAGGCCAACCACTCACATAGGATAACATTCGGTTACCCTATTACTTTTAATATTTGATAACTGTTGTTTGGGAGGAGGTACAAATATCATGTTTGTTGTCTAAAGAATTGGTATTTAAAATCCTCTTTAATGATAAAGTCGGATTTTAAGTCACAACTCTAAAAATGCTACTTTTAGATCATTTGGTGCTTGCAACCTGTGTCCTGGGTCACATGACTAGGTGTAGTTGGCAGTTGGCCTTTGTGTATTCCTCCCAGACAGTATCACAGTAGAGGGCCTGGGTGTTGGCAGGATGGGCCATCCAAGGCAGGATATGTCACCTGTTACACTTGCACTTCAAAGACACTGCCTCAGCTGACACACAAAGAACTTCACATAAGCCTTTTGTGACTGCAGACAGTTTGGCATCCTGACAGGGAGGCAGAAAATTCTGATTACCTCTGCGGGGAAAAACTCCAGAAGCTTCTCCCATTTCAAAGCTAGTTCTAGGTATCAGCAAGTGACCCTCATACACACTCTTGAGATCACTTCTGTACCTGTGGATGACTCAGAGGAAGAACTGCTCTACTGCCCTGCTGCTGCAAGGACTGCCATGCTGCCTGAGGAAGGGAGACTGGACCTGCTCCTTGAACACAGAACCACCAGAGTGTGTACAAGGGCTAACTGATGAGCGTCATCTTCTGGGATATAACAAGCGCCAGAGACCTGTCCTACATATGCCCGGCTGCCCAGACTCTACTGGATCTGCCTGTGCCCTGCTGCTTGTCTCTGCAAGAGTGAGCCCTGATCTCCAAAGTGTGCCCCCAAGTCCTGGACACTTCCCTGGCATCAGAGTGTACTCCTCCTGGCCTAACTGTGGATTCCCTCAGAACTGATGCAGCGAGACGCACACGACACTGGATCTAGCATTGCTGCACTTGTAGCTCCTCATTGAAACCAACACAGCATGACGCAAGTCAATGCAGGACCTTGCACCACAACCCTCACAGCTCCTCATCAGAACTATTGCGGCATGAAACAACCCGATGCAGGAACTTCCATCGCAACCCTTGAAGCTCCTCATCAGAACTGGCATAGCGCAATGCAACACCGCGCATCAAGGACATATGGACAATTCTCATTGGGATTTACCTGGTCCCAGTATCTGGCCTGCACTCTATCGTGGTCAGCCTGAAATTGTGACTTTGTCCCAGACAAGGTGCGACTAGATGACCACGGTTCGTGCTTTGTGCTTTTAGGCACTATACTTACCTTTAAATCTTTAACTTACATGCCTCTGGTTCTACTGATTGGATTCATGTTACTTTGGTGTTAAATCATTTATTTAGGTGCCGATTCGGATCCTGGAAAAATTTCCCCCGTCCGAATTGAATCTGGACTTTTTTACGTCCGAATCGTACAAGTAGTGTACACACTGCCAAGTGCGATTCGCATGGGAAAAAGTCCATACGAATCACATCGGGAAAATTTCCCCACACGTCCTCGGGTCAGAAATTGTGTCCGACACATCCCCGGACGATTTACCGTACGAATCGGAAACATGAAGTCCGACCGCGCAAGTACGATCACTCCCGTCCTTTCGATTTCACAACTGTATGGAAAAACACCGTACGGACCGAACTCCCACAGCAACCATGGAGACACGTGCCCGCATACGCGCCGAACACCCCACCACAGCCCCCGCATGTACGTGCAAAACGCCCCCCGGCCGCAGAGGTACGCGCCGAACCCCCACCAGTGTATGCATGGAGCGTACCCCCACCCATGTATGCATGGAGCGTACCAACTCCCCACCTGTGTATGTACGGACCGTACCCCCACCCGTGTATGCATGGAGCGTACCAACTCCCTACCCGGGTATGTACGGACCGTACCCCCACCCCACCCGTGTATGTACGGACCATACCCCCACCCGTGTATGCATGGAGCGTACCAACTCCCCACCCGTGCATGTACGGACCGTACCCCCACCCGTGTATGAATGGAGCATACCAACACCCCACCAGTGTATGTACGGACCGTACCCCCACCCCACCCGTGTATGTACGGACCGTACCCCCACCCCACCCGTGTATGTACGGACCGTACCCCCACCCGTGTATGCATGGAGCGTACCAACTCCCCACCCGTGTATGTACGGACCGTACCCCCACCCCACCCGTGTATGTACGGACCGTACCCCCACCCGTGTATGAATGGAGCGTAACAACACCCCACCAGTGTATGTACGGACTGTACCCCCCACCCGTGTATGTACAGACCGTACCCCCACCCCACCCGTGTATGTACGGACCGTACCCCCACCCGTGTATGCATGGAGCGTACCAACTCCCCACCCGTGTATGTACGGACCCTACACCCAGCCCCCCCTGTATGTACGGTGCGAAACACCACCACCGATGGACGTTGCGGACCAACACCCTGCCCGTGTTTGTACGCACCCTACCCCAGGCCCACACACCAGCACCCTCACCCAACATCGCGCATGTA
Source organism: Triturus cristatus (assembly GCF_964204655.1). NCBI lineage: Eukaryota > Metazoa > Chordata > Amphibia > Caudata > Salamandridae > Triturus > Triturus cristatus. The sequence continues at coordinate 204,209,924 of NC_140593.1, forward strand.
CGAGTTGTACTAAGCCATAGCAAAGGACAGCACTGTACAACAACATGGCCCATGTACGCACCGTACAGACGCTAAAAACACTCCTACTGAACCAGGACAAACCAAAAAAACACAAGGAGAGTCAATTCGAGGCACACAACACCACAAAACATATCCAACAAGGCCAAATACATCCTATACACTGACCTGCAACTGACAAACAGATAAACAGAGGCCCAAACCACTACCACTCCTTATAACACACCCACCCAAAGTTCAAACACAGCCACACCCACAAATGGACCAATAAAAAGGCCCAACACACACAAACCATGATCCCTTGCAACAGATCCACTGCTGCCAGACCCCAGAGACGACGCACTGCACCATACTTCAACCATCAATACACCTTACACTTGCACTCCTTCACACAACCACCATCACAAACACACCCTCATCACATTCACACCCACACACACACCCACACACCCACAACCATCCACACCCACACAACCATCCACACCCACACCCCACACCATGCCACCAACAAGAATCCAAAGTTCACAAAGGATGAGCTGGAGGCCCTTGTCGACAAAATCATCAGAGTCGAGCCACAGCTCTTTGGAACATTGGTCAGACGGACCAGCATATCTGAAAAATCTGCCATGTGGGAGAGGATAGTCAATTCCGTGAATGCTGTTGGGGCCACCAGAAGGACCAGGCATGAGTGCCAAGCCAGGTGGTACGATCTGCGGAGGACGGTCCGCCGCAAAATGACGGACGACCACAACCAGGCCAACATCACTGGAGGAGGTCCGGCCCGCAGACCGGTACACTACCATCCCAGGGAGGAGAAGGTGATGGCCACGCTGCCGCCGTTGGGAGTAGACAGACTAGAAGGAGTCCGAGAGCCTGGTGAGTACACAAACAACTCACCTCACATGTGGGGAACGCCATATACAACCCAAATACCAATCATGCACGCAACCCCCCCAAAGCCAGCACCAGACACAACCACACTCCAAAAACACACACATGCCACTAGCGCCTCCATGCCCCAAGCAAGGCCATGCCAAGTCACAGGCCACACAAAACACCAACACAAGACAGGATGTCCCCGATGCCGGGAGGGTGGGCCTCAAAACTAACATTGAGCAACTCAAAAGCACACAACAATGCCCTCAGCCCATATGGCTTAGGGCACAGCCATACAAACAGTGTGTCCCCACACAGTACTGTTTTGCCTGCTAATGGTGGCCGCGTTGCAGGACAACATGGGTATGAAGGCACAATTTGCACATAACAGCAGCTAGTGAAGACGCAGCACACTGAAAGAGTGTCAGCACACACCCCCACAGCAGCAGCGCAGACTCAGACACTCCGCCCAATGGGTGCCGGCAGAGAAGAAACAAACCCACATGAACAAGCCAATGCCCTTTGCAAGACCTGCAAACTGTGTGTGCCCAGGAAGCTGGGCTGAGGTGACAGTGGGTGACACACAGAGGGAGGGAGAGGGGCAGAGAGAGGGACAGAGACAGAGGTGGACACAGGGAGACAGACAGAGGGAGGGAGGAGGCTGACAGAGGGAGGGAGAAAGGGAGATAGAGGGAGACGGACAGAGGGAGGAGGCTGACAGAGGGAGGGAGAAAGGGAGACAGAGGGAGACGCACAGAGGGAGGAGGCTGACAGAGGGAGGGAGAAAGGGAGACAGAGGGAGACGCACAGAGGGAGGAGGCTGACAGAGGGAGGGAGAAAGGGAGACAGAGGGAGACGCACAGAGGTAGGAGGCTGACAGAGGGAGGGAGAAAGGGAGATAGAGGGAGATGGACAGAGGGAGGAGGCTGATAGAGGGAGGGAGAAAGGGAGATAGAGGGAGACAGACAGAGGGAGGAGGCTGACAGAGGGAGGGAGAAATGGAGACGGAGAGAGGGAGGAGGCTGACAGAGGGAGGGAGAAAGGAAGACGGACAGAGGGAGGAGGCTGACAGAGGGAGGGAGAAAGGGAGACGGACAGAGGGAGGAGGCTGCCAGAGGGAGGGAGAAAGGGAGACGGACAGAGGGAGGAGGCTGACAGAGGGAGGGAGAAAGGGAGACAGAGGGAGACCAAATCACCCTTGGGTGGTGTGGCCATGTCCGCTCGTCAGCAGGTGGACTGTATGCATATAGACAAGGTTTTGCAGTGCGTGAACCCCCCTTCAACCTTTGAAGAACACTAGGCCATGTGCCAATCTGTGCACGAGTACATCCGTGCTGCAGGCCCAAACAGAACCTTACACCCAGTATACCCACCCACTGTGTTTGTCAGAACCCTGTCACAAATTGTTAAGTTACCTACCTGCATTCTCAAATAGCATGGAAAAAACAACATTTGGCCACGCACAGTGCAACACGTAAGGCGGCTCTGCATGGCTTGCTACGCCCGCTCACTGCACTGCTGACTGCGTTCCCAAAAGATGCATCAACTAAGATTGTGTCACACATAGGTAAAGTGTCGAAAGCTGTAGCCAAGGGACATACCCATGCACAAGTGCACTGTGAGAGGAATGGTAGCCAAATCCCAGCACCCAGAGGAACTGTGCCAAATCAAAAATGAATGAAACATGGATGTCGCATGTAACACAATTAACACTGTCTCTCTCACACACAGGTCAACGTCGTCGATCTCCCCCCAACACTGGGGGGGAAGACTCACAGGACCAGGCTCTGCGTGAAGAGGACCCCACCGGCAGCGACGACTCTCACCACTCCGTGGATGACCCAGACCAACCTGGCCCCTCTGGTTTCCAACCACCTGCAGCACCTGCGTCAGGTATAACTGTGCCAACCACCACCCCCACTCCTGCCACATCCCAGGAGACACCCAGGAGCCCTGCCCGCACACAACAACACAGCCAGTCTGTCCAGGAGGGACAAGGTTCTCCGGGCACCCAGGAGGAGGCAGGCGACACCGCAAATGCCATCCCTCAGGGGTCCCGGAGACCCGATGTGCCCACAACGGCAGGCCAGGCGCAAGTGGGCAGGTGTGGTGGGAATGGAGGACGGCGGAGGCGCGAACCTGCCCAGTTGGCTCAGGACCTGGCTATGTCACATGTCAGAAACATCCTGGACGCATACCGGCATGACTCCAGAGGCATCGACCAGGTAGTGGGGACCCTCAATGAGATGAAGACCCTGCAGGTCGAGCATCATGCCAGGATGGAGGCAAGACTGGCAGAGCTCCTGGCGGTGCACAGGGACGTGAGCCAATCACTCTGTCAGATCGCCCAAAGCCTGGCAAACCCTCCCTGTGCCACCAGGCATAGAGCAGCACCAGAAACAGGGAGGGAAGATGAGGAGGATTCATCTGATGGAGCGTCCTAGCACAGTCAAGGGCTGCTTCTGAGGGTCCCCGCAGGAAGGTGGGTCGTCCACGAAAAAGACCGTGAGAGTCAGCGGAACATCACCATCTCCCAGGTCACCTGGCCTGGCACCTGGCCCTCTGGCCCAACAGCAGCACAGCAGCAAAGGACATTCTCTGCCACATGGCCTTGCTGGTCACTGTCTGACCAATGTTGACAAAGACTGTGGCACAGACTCTGATGACTTTCAATGGCAAGGACACCAACTTCCCTGTGAACTTTGGATTCTACACTCCCGCCAAGCACCTCTTGTCACCTCCCCAGACACGTACCCCAGCACTAATAAAATGAATCACAATCACAAGATGATGCCGTCATTTTGCATTATTCCGCTACATGTGTGTGTTGTAAAGTCAAACCATGCCTGATTTCTGAAGTAACTCCAAACATCCATACCCTGGGGTCTGAGTCTGGCACAGGACACACATGGGTCACAATGTACCATCCAAGACAGACATGGAGCACCATACTCACCCGTGATGGGCCCAACCAGCTGAGGGGGTGCCCGCACAACTGTGCCTACAGACCTATTTAGAAGAGCAACAGTCATGCGCAGAGGTCAGGGATCATGTGGAGTGTCCTGGGGTGGGAGTCCCAGGTATGTGTAGACACGTGGCAGAACCATGTCCTGCATGCTTGAGTCAGGTGGATGTGGAGAATGGTGGGCCAGCCAAGGTTGGATGCATGGAGATGGCACAATTGGGTGTTGGATCACAGTGCCACAAGGTTGTGTTGTGCTTGTGGGCTGCATCCTGAGTGTGTGCGTGGATTGAGAAGGTCATCCTGCAGCTGGCACTGATCCACTCCCCCATCTCTGTTTGACGTTGATGTGGCCTGGTCGCCGGATGTAGTAGCAGAGCTGTGCAGATGCACCCTGGATGTGGAAAAGTATCATGGGATTTCTAACGCACATGTCCGTAGAGTGCAGGGTAGGATTAGACACGGATGTCGTAGTTGACCTGGGGGATGGTCTCCCTCTTGCCTTGAGGTGGATGGAACTGTGGATCTTGTGCATAATGCAGAGTGTGCTGCCACATGAGGCACAGATGCTGCTGATCAGCTTAGCACATGTCAGCAAGCAATCCATGATGAACACCAGCTCGTTTGCGTGGACACTGGGTGCCCTTGCTGCAGGGCCTGCAGCAGCATGCGCCATGTCAAGGAAACAATGCCACAAGTAGCACACAAAGACAAGGATCTCAGGAAGGAACTATGCAAAAGGTGTATGTCAAGGAAGGAATGTCTGGTTCAACATGGCACACACACACGCAATAAATTCACATGCAGCACAGTGGTCGTCCTGGAGACTGATATGCCACAATACCTACACAGCCATGGACATCATGCACAATACAGAATCTAATCCCTGTCAAACAGCTTGCATCTTGCTACTCTACACATAGACTCATATGCACCATCTCTGAGAACAATGCCAGACATGCCGCATGCACAGTGGCAACAGACCACCATTGACAGAGATGAGGCACCTTGGAGGCAGAGGGACACCTTTATAACTCATATGTGTCGGAATGCTAATGCAACTCTGTCAACACATACACAGGTCATGTGGATGAACACGTGGGACCAACACTGGCACCCCCTTACCACCACAGATGCTGGAAATCCATGGCACTGGCACACAAGTGACGGGTTACAGTTAAACACCCCCTGCTGCTCACGGAGAGGCTGCTATACACCATTGAGCCCTAATGGGGAATTCACACACCATGTCAACCTGGTGCAACCCGTATGTTTCCGAGGGCAGTGTTACACACATAGATGGCTCCATCACAATCCACAATCCCATTACAGATGACTGTCACCAAGTCTGACCATCAATTCAGGTGAATTCTGCTCCATGTCATGTGCCCCATGGTGATTCTACATGTATGTAAAGTATCCAAACATGAACAGGAGCAGTGCACACACATTCAAAACAAATACCACTCCCAAAAAGCCGTGCTGCATCCCTTACCCGAAGGAGATTTTCGAACTTGTCCGTGCATGTAACGCTGATTCAGCACATGTTGCTGTGTTCATGAGGAATAGCAGGAGCACAACAATGCCACTAGCAGACAGCATGCGCAAGTACCTGTGGATGGGAGACACACCAGAAGTCAGCCAAAAGAAGCACATCCACATGCATGTGCATGTACTCGACACGTATTAGGTTGTCAACATGCTAGGTGACAATGATGACTCTGGAAAAACATTCTTCTATTGCACCATCACTCGAGTGACACATCCAAACACACCTCTGACTCACTTGGAAGACATGCAGATGGACACACACATTGCAACACTTGGCTCACACAGCCCAATGCGTGCACACTCAGACACTGGAGCTCACCACTAAGCAAAGAAGTCGCGTATGAGCCGACTCCGCATGTCCTCTACCGCCTCCTCCTCCTCCACATCACTTGCCTCGTGACCAAGCCCTTCATCCTCCATGGGTGGATGGTCCTGCTCATCTGGATCCAGGATGAGTGGCACAGCTTTCTCCACTGCATGTTGTGCAGCATGCAGCACACGAGGAATATCTTGCAGACCTTCACCGGTGCATATGGGAGTGCGCCACCGGTCTTGTGGAGGCAACGGAATCGGCTCTTCAGGAGGCCAAACGTCCTCTCTATCACTCGCCTGGTACGCCCATGGGTGTTGTTGTAGCGGTGATCGGCAGCCATGCTGGGGTTGCGGAGAGGCGTGATCAGCCATGGCATGTTGGGATAGCCAGCGTCCCCTACATGGAAACATCATGGACAAGAGTGGGTCAGGAGAAGCAGTAAGACAGGAAGATGACGTTAAATACAGGACTGCCAGAGTATACCCACCAACAATACATGCTCATTCGTTGCGCAGCTGCAGCATCATTTCAGGCACCCTGCTACGCATCATGATGTACGCATCATGTGCTGATCCTGGAAAACGAGCACAGACATGTGATATCACCATGTTGGCAAGACACACCGCAAGGGCATTAATGGAGTGGTAATGCTTGCGGTTACGGAAGGCTACCTCCTGTGCCTGTGGTGGTACCAAAGCCACATGTGTTCCATCTATGGACCCAATGACATGGGGCATCCCTCCCAGGGCATAGAACTCACGCTTGACAGCTGTCAACTGCTCAGGAGTTGGGAATTTAATGAACTCATCCAGGTGCTACAACATGGCCTCTAAAAAATCATGCAGAACACGGCTGAACATGGTTTGGGACATGCCACCGACATGGGCAATGGTATGTTGAAAGGTACCCGTGGCCAAGAAATGTAGGGCTGCCATCACCTTCATCTTGGGTGTCAGTGCAGTAAGATACCTGTGTAGCGGTTGGAGGTGTGGTGCCAGCTGTGTCGTCAGGTCCTCAATCAAGCGTTGGGGGAAGCGGTAGCGGCGTATACAGTCATTTTCCCGCATGTCAGCCAAGTCCGGAATTGGTCGAAGGAGAGGCGGAGCCCTGCAGTAAATTAGAAGGGACAACGAAGAGTGAGTACAGTACACCAACAATGTCAATGTACAGAGCACATGCTCAACAGGCAATACACATATGCTACATACAGAGTCAGGTCTGTGCAATATGCCCTGGACACGTATGCCAGGCATGTGACACTCCTACCAAGAGCCAGCTACAAACGTTGATTCTCAACCTCAATATGCCATGCCATGAAACTAGCTGTGGGCCAGTGTAAGTGAGCAGGCAGACGCATTACAGGAGTTACAGACATCCAAATATGTGCAGAAGAAGGATGTTTATGGTACAGACAGGTTGCGGAACACTAGAGGCACAGGTCACATGTCATAGAATAAGGACAGACCACACACCTTGCCATGAAGGATTACATGTCAAGACTGATCACACATACATTGAGAGTATGCAGATATGTCCTTGTTTTGGAACTCCTTGTCGATGCATACATACACACCTAACGTCGGATTACACATGTGTGCTGGTGTGCGGAACAGTGTGCCATGCCCATCTACACACAGACACATGTTGGTTGCAGCAACTGCAGATGCATTTGACCAAACACCTACAGCAAACCTATGGGAACACATGACACACACATGACATAGCTACAGCGTGCAACGCGGGCATTCACTTGTCAGGGGTAACATTCTGTGTACCTGGCATCAGGGGACAATTGCGGGTGTCGGTGACTGTGCCATGCCAGTAACGCATGGCCCACCAAGTCAGTACTACATGCACACAAGTCAAAGGAGTGAAGGGGATGTGTGGCACATAGGGCACCATCACACGTGACATGTGTGCACAGCTCATCATACTGTAATTAGCTTCACACCTCAGGAGTATGGTGCCACATCACAGCCTGACCCACCTGTGCCCGACACATGTAGTACTGCACAGACAATGCCTTGATGTCCAACCTTGGCCATGTATGACAGCTCAATTCATTCCTGTGTGCCGCCTGTCACCACTGTCAGGTGTGAATCCCACCGTACATACGCTCCGAGGGCGTGTGGGGGGTCCCTATCACTATGGTGGTGCTGGCGTATGCGTACGCCATAGTGATACGGACCGTACACGCGTGTGTACGGTCCTTATCACTATGGTGGTGCTGGCGTATGCGTACGCCATAGTGATAGGGACCGTACATGCGTGTGTATGGTCCCTATCACTATGGTGGTGCTGGCGTATGCGTACGACATAGTGATAGGGACCGTACACACGCGTGTGTACGGTCCGGACTACTATGGCGTACACGAACGCGAGCACCCCCATAGTGATAGGGACCGTTCACACGCGTGTGTACGGTCCGGACTACTATGGCGTACATGTACGCGAGCACCCCCATAGTGATAGGGACCGTACACGCGTGTGTACGGTCCCTATCACTATGGTGGTGCTGGCGTATGCGTACGCCATAGTGATAGGGGCCGTACACACGCGTGTGTACGGTCCGGACTACTATGGCGTACACGTACGCGAGCACCCCCATAGTGATAGGGACCATACACACGCGTGTGTACGGTCTGGACTACTATGGCGTACACATACGCGAGCACCCCTATAGTGATAGGGACCGTGCACACGCGTGTGTACGGTCCGGACTACTATGGCGTATCATTGATAAGGTGGATTGATGTATTGTCACTTTTGCATCCTCACAGGTAGGCGTCTGTGCCAAGGCGGAGATCTGGAAGCAAGCCGTCAGTGCCGTGAGGAGGACGGATGGTCGGAAGCGGCGCCTAGCCCAGGTGAGGAAACGCTGGCAGGACATCCGGTGCTGGACGCGGAGGATCGCACGGGTCCTGCTGGGGGACTCACCTGTGAGCCACAAAAGCCGTGGGCGTCGGCGTCTGACCCACATCCAGAAGCGTGTGCTGGCGGTGGTCTTCCCTGACTTGGATAGGCGCCTAGCGGAGAAGCAGCAGCAGGAAGGGGGTAGGTACATGTGTGTTTGTTGTGTGTGACCAGCTTTTGGAAGTGCGCAGTTGCATGGATACACTGCCAGGGTTTAAATGTGCAGTGCATATCCTGTTCCCCAAAGTAAAGCGGTGCTGTTCTTCCTCCCTTCCCCTCCTTGCCATGTGTTCCCTGGTCTGTGTGTAGTCACTCTTGCACAAGGTCATCTAGGCTGGCAGTTACTCCAAGTGCCCAATGCTTGCAGCATCATGTGTGGGGGTGGTGTGTTACAGGTTTTGGGACCTTGCCTGTGCCCTGGCCAGTTCTGTCTTTGTGGGGTCCATGTTAGTTGGCACTGATGCTGAGTCCCGACATGGGAGTGTGTGTTTCATGTGTACTGCCTTACTGCCTGCATGTCGAATGTTGTGCCCTCTGACATGATGTGCTTGAGTGTGAGATATGCATAGTGCAGGGATGGTGGCTTGTGTTCCAGTCATATCCATCCAGGGCCATGGAGTAGTATGGCCACTACAGTCCCCTGCGGCACCTTTTCCTAGGTATCATGTGTGTCATCAGACAATGTGGACATTCTCTGTGTCTTCAGCATAGTTTGGGCCCTGTGGCATAGTACCCTGGCCTCATTTGTATTCACTTATACTGTGCTACATGTGTCCACTGTACAGGGTGACCAAATTTAGCTGGTGCATACTCACAGGGGCCAGTGCCTGTGTGTCTTGGTACAACTATCTGATGATGGTTGTTTGTCAGTGATATATGTGGACAGGCGCACCAGGGGTAGTTTGTGTGCGATCAGGATTAATTGCAGGCCATGTGTTTTCATCCCAGACTAAGAGGTGTAAGTACTTCCTCTGTCTCAATCACATTGTCTCAGGTAGGGGGGGGGTTGGTGCGGGCAAGGCCTACATGTCCAAACCTGAAGTCTCCTTGCTCGGTCTGGCCAGTGTGTGATGTTTGTGTGGCCAAACACTCAAGGTGCAGTGCCCCAGTCATGTTGGTCATGGTTTTCAGTATTACCTTTGCAGCATGTCCCAAGAGTTGATAGACATGGTTCCTGCTCATCCCTTTCTTGGCTACGCTGTGTGTCGCTGATGCTGTGCTAGATTGTCCCCAGAGCCTGGCTCCTCTGTACAATTTGATATCAAGTTATTTGCTATTGTGTCATGCTCTCCATATTTTAACAGTGGCATGGTGGGCCAACAAACTGTGTGTTGCAGGGACTACATATGTACCTTGTATTGTAGATGTTACTCTTGTTGCTTTTCAGGCTATGCACTGTGACCTATGTAGAGTTGACTCATGTGACATATGTATACAGGTGTCTGATTTCTCCTGTCTCTTCACCTTGCCCACAGCATCGTCGGGGGACTACGAGGGAGACACTGGCACAGACCGTGAGGAGGGAGCGAGCACCAGTGCCAGCAGTGCTGAGTTGGCTGGCACATCGAGTGGCACGGAGGCCGACAGGAGTGCAGCGGAGGACCTGTCCAGTCAAATCACCACCGACTATGACGCAGACGGGTCCGAGGCTGAGCACTCCGAGGGGGCGGAGGCTGCTCCCACAGCTGACACCAGCACTCCATCACTACCCGCCCCCTCCATTCCGATCACTGGCCTCCCACTTGCTCGTGTCCCTTTCCGCCGTGCTAGGTCACCACGTGTCTCCTTCTTGCCAGGCACCGCACCCCCTGCCCCTGTCTCCACTACTGCCACCAATGCCGAGTCTGTGGACATCCTGCGGCAGTTGCAGGTTGGTCAGACTGCGATGCTTAATGTCCTCCATGGCCACAGCAGAGTGCTCAACCAGATGGAGGCATACATGGAGGGCATTTCAGCTGCGCAGTCTGACCAACGCAACTTGCTGAGGTCCATAGATGCGACACTGACTGCAGCAGTGGGTCTCCTGCAGCGCTACGTCTCCCCCTACCCGTGAACCATCCACACTTCCCACTCCCATGCCTGTCCAAAGCACACCCAGACGTCCCCATGCACGCACACCACCAGACACAGGCACCACACCACCAGGGAAGGCAAAGCGCACACCTCCTGGCACGCACACACAAGGTGAAGTAGGCACACCCACTGGGTTGGGGGGAAACGGAAGACATGCAGCCAGAGTGGGAGTCCACATTCCTCACGACCACCACCCTCCAAATCCACTCCCCTCAGCTCTCCTGGCCAGGATTCCACCAAAGACTCCTTCATGGCCGCTCTGTCCCTGAGCCCCAAAGTGACACCACCCCGCAAGCGGTCAAAGAAGTCCCCGGTCAGGGTGGTTGAGTCCCCCCCTGTCCACACCTTCCCCCGGTAGCGCTGCGACCCATCCCTGCGACCCCCCCCCCTCCTTGGGGCCTGTGGTTCCTTCGGGTGCAGGGGAGACGCTGGGTGACCTGGCAGTAGTGTGCAGCGCCGTGCTCGAATCCACCTTTGGCGCTGCCCCACCCCCTGTGTTGGAGTCGTCTGTCCCTGCACCCACAACACCTTCCCTTGCCCCTCCTGTCCCTGCGGTGCCTGGTCCTCCCCCCCCCACATGATGCCCCCCCACTGTGGATGACAAGGTAGTCTGAACTGTGCAGGCAAGCTAGGGGACACGCATCCCAATGTGTCCCCCACCTGGATTGGAACTATGGACTGCCCTATGGGCCTTGTGCATATGGAACTCTTCATACTATTCTTTTTAGAACATTGCTGAATAAAGCGATTTTATTTTCCTTGGCACACTACTGCTTTTCTGGCATTGCTGTTGGTGGTGCTGCTCCATGATTTGGGGTGGCGATAATGTGTTAGGTGTCTGGGATATGTTGTAGTGTGCTGTTTGTGGGGTGGACCCTGTTATCTGTGTGCCATCACACGGTATTTGCTATCAAACTTTGCTCATGTAAGCTGTTACTGCATGGTGACATTGTCCCAAGGTGTGTACCTTCCTCTGTGGACCCTGACATCTTCCCTGCAGGGTGTTGTGAAGACATTTGTGCAGTGCTGTGTCTACATTTGCTGGGTGTGTGACGGACCCCTTCAACTTTGGCCATGCATGCTGGCCAAGGTCTCCACCTGCATCATTTGTGTCATCCTTGGGGGTCACTGTACTTGTGACTGGAGTATATTGACAGGACTTCATGTGTACATGTTCCCTTTTCCGCACTATGCATGTGTGTACTCCCAGCCTCGCACATATGTGTTTCGTGTTTGTTAGAAGGCGACCTCAAAGGGGCCCGGAGGGGGCCCTGACTGTCCTGAGACCCACCCTCAAAGTATCGTAGCCGGGCACTGGCGGGAGACTCCGCAGGGGAGGAATCTCGTATCTAGGATCGTACACTCGGCACCACACGACAAAGAGACACTACACCGAGGGTTCTTAGGATTTAAGCTTTATCAAATCGAAGTGGTAGGATCTTTATGATCAGCAAGGCAGATATTTACAAGCAGAGCGTGGGCTCACAGAGTCTTGGCGGGGGTAGGAGGTAGCGGGACAGTCTTTGGGGGGGATATGGATCAAATGCAGGAGCGTACCCGGCGCACAGCTCACAATCCTCGAGCTGGGGGATACGCTTGTCGTCGTGGGGTCCGGCGGGACCAAAGAGAGTCTGGGGGAGCCGCGAGTCACTCAGCAGGCTCAAGCACAAGTTCGGAGGTCTTACGATCTTCAGGGAGCCGCGAGTCACTCAGCAGGGCTCAAGCACAAGTTCGGAGGTCTTACGATCTTCAGGGAGCCGCGAGTCACTCAGCAGGCTCAGGTACAAGTTCGGAGGTCTTACGATCTTCGGGGAGCCGCGAGTCACTCAGCAGGGCTCAAGCACAAGTTCGGAGGTCTTACGATCTTCAGGGAGCCGCGAGTCACTCAGCAGGGCTCAAGCACAAGTTCGGAGGTCTTACGATCTTCAGGGAGCCGCAAGTCACTCAGCAGGGCTCAGATGTTCCAAGGCGAATCTGCCGGACAGTCCCAGAGCACCCCTTGTTATAGGTCGACCCCTCTTTGATGTCCGGAGTCTGTGCAGGCAGGGGTCTTGTCACCTGGGGGTCGCTTGTCGAGGTTTCCTGCCATTGTCTTTTGATCCTTTCAGGGCCGGGTCGGGAGGAGTCCCAGACACCCAGCAGGCGTGGAGCCAGCCCTCAGGGAGGCCGGAGGGCCGATCGAAACCCATCGTCCCAGGGGAGTTCAGAGGTGCGATAGAAACTGCTCCTCCCTCTCTCATCCCCTGGAAGCGTGATGTCCTCCAGCCGGAGTGGCGCCTCTAGGCCCGGGTTGTGCTGGGGCCGGGCGGCCATCTTGGTGCATGAAGTGGGTACGCGTGCCCGGGGTGGCCGAAAGGAGAGAGGCCATGGACGGGGATGCCCGGGTCGCGTGTGTGTGTTCTGGTGGGAAGGATCGGCTGGGCCGTGTGCTTGGGGTCCCGGGTACCAGGTTCGGTAGTGCGAGGACAGGAAGAGCCATGCTACGAGGCCGGGTCTAACACGCGTCCCCCCCAGCTGAAAGCCGGAGAGAACTACCCATCATCTTGGGGGGTTCTCTTCGCTGAGGCGGAAGAACCGGGAGAGGCCGTCAGCGTTGGCGTGGTCCGTACCAGGGCGATGTTCTACGGTGAAATCCATCCCCTGGAGGGAGATTGACCACCGCAGTAGCTTGGGGTTTTCTCCTCGCATCTGCATGAGCCATCGCAAGGGCCGATGGTCGGTTTGGACTTTGAAATGGGTGCCAAATAGGTAAGGGTGCAGCTTCTTGAGGGCCCAGACTACGGCAAATGCTTCGCGCTCAATGGTGCTCCACCTCTGTTCTCTGGGCAACAGCCGCCGGCTGAGGAAGGCGATGGGCTGGTCTAGGCCTTGGTCATTCACCTGGGACAGGACGGCTCCAATGCCATGCTCGGAGGCATCGGTCTGGACTACAAACTCCTTGGAGTAGTCGGGAGCCTGGAGGACGGGGGCCGTGCACATGGCCTTCTTTAGGGCATCGAACGCTTCCTGGCAGGCAGTCGTCCACTGCACCCTCTTGGGCTGTTTTTTGGATGTGAGTTCGGTGAGGGGGCCAACCAGGCTGCCATACCCCCGGATGAATCTTCGGTAGTAGCCAGTGAGGCCCAGGAAGGCTCGGACCTCCGTTTGGGTGGTGTGTGGTTCCCAGGCTAGGATGGCGTCGATCTTTGGCTGTAGAGGGGCGACCTGACCGCTCCCGACCTGGTGCCCCAGGTAGACTACTGATCCTTGCCCAATCTGGCACTTGCTGGCTTTTACTGTGAGGCCTGCCTGGCGCAGGGCGGTTAGCACTCTCCGGAGGTGCTGGAGGTGCTCACTCCATCCGGAACTGAAAACGGCGATGTCGTCTAGGTAGGCCGCACTGAACTGTTCCATCCCGGCCAGGACCCTATTCACCAGTCGCTGGAAGGTGGCCGGGGCATTTTTCATGCCGAAGGGCATTACGCGGAAGCGATAATGCCCATCTGGGGTGGAGAAGGCGGACCGCTCCTTGGCTTCCTCTGTGAGCGCAATCTGCCAGTATCCGCAGGTGAGGTCGAATGTGCTGAGGAACCGGGCCGCCCCGAGTCGGTCAATGAGCTTGTCGGCTCGGGGGATGGGGTGGGCATCGGCCCGGGTGACGTCATTGAGCCCCCGGTAGTCCACGCAGAATCGGAGCTCGGGGACGACACCGGGGGCCGCTGCCTTCGGAACTAGGACCACAGGGCTGGCCCAGGGACTATCGGATGGCTCGATCACCCCCAGCGTCAACATCTTCGAGACTTCAGCTTGAATGCAGGACCGGACCCGGTCAGGGACTCGGTAGGCTCGGTGTCTTACTGGCGGGCTGTCCCCGGTGTCCACGTCATGGACACACCAGTCGGTGACTCGGGGGATCAGGGAGAAGAGGTCGGAGAATTGTCCTAGGAGCTGGCGACAGTCCGCTTGTTGCTGGTCAGTGAGGGATGGGGAGAGGTTCACTCCTTCCACGGAGCCATCCTTCTCCTTGACACACAGGAGGTCCGGGAGGGGATCGGACTCATCTTCGGCCCCGTCATCGGTGGCCAGCAGGAGGCTCAGTTCTGTCCGCACGAAGTGAGGCTTGAGGCGGTTCACGTGTAGGACCCGCAGGGGATCCCGGGGAGACTGGACGTCCACCAAGTACGTGACTGGACCCTTCCGCTCAATCACTTTGAAGGGCCCGGTCCACTTGTCCTGGAGGGCGCCAGGCTTCACGGGGGCCATGACCCATACCTGCTGGCCCGGCTTGAACTCGACCAGAGTGGCATTCTGGTCGTACCAGCGCTTCATCTCTTCTTGGCTTGCCTCCAGGTTGGCCTCGGCCAGCTCTCGGAACTTCCTGGTCTGGTTCCGGAGGGCCAGAACGTATTGGAACACATCTCGTGGGGTGGTCTGGGGTGCTGCCTCCCACCCTTCCTTAACCAAGCTGAGGGGACCTCGGACGGGGTGTCCATATAGTAATTCAAACGGGCTGAACCCCAAGGACTTCTGTGGGACTTCCCGGTAAGCGAACAGGAGGCAGGGGAGCAGGACGTCCCACTTACACTGGAGGGGTTCTTCTAGGCCGTTGATCATCCCTTTCAGGGTCCGGTTAAACCTTTCTACTAGGCCGTTCTCTTGGGGATGGTACGGGGTGGTGAACTTATAGGACACTCCACATTGTTGCCACGGGGACGTCATGTATTTTGAGATAAAATTAGTGCCGCGATCGCTCACGACCTCGCGGGAAAAACCCACCCGGGAAAATATCCCCATCAGGGCTCGGCCCACCACGGGAGCCGTGACGGTGCGTAGGGGGATCGCCTCAGGGTATCGGGTGGCGTGATCCACTAGGACCAGGATGAACCGGTGACCTTGGGAGGTGGGGGGATCCAGGGGCCCCACGATGTCGATTCCGACTCGTTCGAATGGGGTACTGACGACCGGGAAGGGTTGGAGGGGAGCCTTGCGCTTCCCCCCACTCTTCCCACTAGCCTGGCACGTGGGACAGGACTTGCAGTGGGCTTCTACAGCTGCTTTCTTCCTAGGCTAGTAAAAGTGAGTCACGAGACGGCTGTAGGTTTTGTCCTGACCCAGGTGGCCGGCGAGGGGGACGTCGTGGGCCAAGCCCAGGAGGAAGTCTCGGAAGCGTAGGGGTACCACCAGCACCCGGCCGGATCCTAGCTCCACCGACTTCTACTCACTGTACAAGAGGTTATTCTCCCAATAAACTCGGTGCGTTCCGGTTTGGTCGCCTGCGGCTTGGCCCTCGGCCTGGTGCCGCAGTCCGACCAGGGAAGGACAGGTGGCTTGCTCCCGGCAGAACTCCTCCCGGGTGGGCCCGCCCTCATGGCGCCACGGGGCCAAATCGGCCAGATCGCCTAACTCGGGGACCGGGGTGGTGTCGGACGGTGAGGGTTCGTCGCTGGCGACTGACCCTCCCGATGGGGGGACGGGAGGACCCTCGGCGGGGACTGCTCTGCCTCCCTCGGTCGGGGTGTCCTCGACTTCCCCCAGGGGGGTGAGTCGGGCGGACATAGATCGGGTGGTGGCGCACACCCACTCGGGGAGTCCCATCATTCCTAGGTGGGCCTTGCGCTCGACGTACTTCCAGGGAGAACTCTCCAGGTCGTTCCCTAAGAGGCAGTCGACCGGCTGGGAGGTTCTTACGGCAACCCTCAGTTTACCTATCACCCCTCCCCACTCAAACGGCTCCAGGGCTACCTGACACATACTCTCTCTATTATCTGCGGAAATTACGGGGCAAAAGACGTTGGGTAGGATCTGCTCCTCGGGGACTAAGTGCCTGAGGACACCGGTGATGCTGGCCCCGGTGTCTCGCAGGGCTTCTATTTGGTGGCCATTGATCTTGATGAGCTGCCCGTACTTCTTCGTGTTGGAGGGCAGGAGGCTACCAGGGACCATCTCTCTATCTCCCAGGGATACTAGGGCCATAGCTGCGGGTTCCCACTCCCCGGTGTCCTCAACCTCCTCCCCCAGGGCTACGTTGGCTATCTGTCTAGCAGGGTTTGCAGAAGGGGGGACCTGGGGGGCCATGGGGCACTCCGGGTCATTGGCGTAGTGCCCGGGCCTCTGACAACGGAAACAAGTGATGGTTACCCGGTGCCCCCGTCTCCCGGGGGGTCCGGAGACTGGTGGGGGGGCGCCGGGAAAGGTGGAGGTTGGGCCTTCAGGGGACTCGACTGGGACTCTCTCTGCCCTCCCTGGTTCCCTCCCCCTCTCTGGCGGGGTGGTCCCTGACTGGCTCGGGGGTATTCTCCTACAATGCTCCGGGGGACCCGGGTGTTGGTCCAGCGGTCTGCTTCCACAGCCAGCTTCCGGGGATCGGTGAGTTTGCTGTCGAGCAGATGCTGGCGTAGTTCCACAAAGCAGTTCGCAGCCAGGTGTTCCCACAACATGAGGTCGGTGAGTTCCTCGAGGGTGGTGACCTTGCTGCCCTTGATCCACCCATCGAAGGCCCGACTGAAAAGTTTACATACTCCACCCAGGTGGTGCCCGGGATCTTCCTGCAGTCCCGGAATCGCTGACGGTACATCTCTGGGGTGAGGCCGTACCTAGTGAGGAGAGCCTCTTTCATGTGGCTGTAGGAGGTCTGCAGGGAGAGGGGTAGGTCGAGCAGGGTGTCCCTTCCTTTGCTCAGAAACCGTCCCCACAGCCCTGCCCCCCAGTCCTTCTGCGGGACCCGATGAGAGGTCATGGCGACCTCGTAGGCCCTGAACCACTGTTGAATGTCATCATTTTTATAATATTCTTTGACCACGTCCTTGGGGATGTGGACCTTCTGTTCCGCCGGGGAGGCCGCCTCTCAGTTCCCCGGGGGCCTCCCTTCCTCGTTTCTGGCTTTGAGCTCGATCTCCTTCAAGCTGCGTTCGTGCTCTAGTTGGAGCTTCCTTCCTTCGTGCTCCCGTTGGAGCTTCTTCTCTTCCAATTCGCCTTGTACGCGCATTTGTTCTACTGCTAGCTTTTTTTCCGCTAATTTCAATTCGCCTTCGATTTTGAGTTTGGCTAACTCGAGTTCGTGATTGCGACTTCTCTCTCTGTCTGCGAGTTCTTCCGGGGAAAGGCCCCCGTCTGGCACGAAGCCTCGCACCGGATTGCTGCTGCTTTCGCCTTGGGGGGGGTTCTGCTTCGTCGTGTCGCTCCCCCATGCCTTCTGGGCGGGAGGCCCCGGCATCCACCCAAGCTTTCAGTGCTTTCTGCAAATCTTCTTTGGTGTTGAGACCGGTGGTAGCGATTTTAAGTTCTTTGCAGAATTGCTTCAGTTCTTTGTGCGTGTATTCTTCTAGTTGTTCCACCTGGAACACCCTGTTGGTGTTGGTTTCTGCGGGGCTCATGGCGCTTCCTTCTGCCATCTTTGTCGGTAGTGCGTCAGTCGTTCACGGTACGATCTCTAGGTTATGGGCCCGAATCCCACCGCTGCCACCAATGTTAGAAGGCGACCTCAGAGGGGCCCGGAGGGGGCCCTGACTGTCCTGAGACCCACCCTCAAAGTATCGTAGCTGGGCACTGGCGGGAGACTCCGCAGGGGAGGAATCTCGTATCTAGGATCGTACACTCGGCACCACACGACAAAGAGACACTACACCGAGGGTTCTTAGGATTCAAGCTTTATCAAATCGAAGTGGTAGGATCTTTATGATCAGCAAGGCAGATATTTACAAGCAGAGCGTGGGCTCACAGAGTTTTGGCGGGGGTAGGAGGTAGCGGGACAGTCTTTGGGGGGATATGGATCAAATGCAGGAGCGTACCCGGCGCACAGCTCACAATCCTCGAGCTGGGGGATACGCTTGTCGTCGTGGGGTCCGGCGGGACCAAAGAGAGTCTGGGGGAGCCGCGAGTCACTCAGCAGGCTCAAGCACAAGTTCGGAGGTCTTACGATCTTCAGGGAGCCGCGAGTCACTCAGCAGGCTCAGGTACAAGTTCGGAGGTCTTACGATCTTCAGGGAGCCGCGAGTCACTCAGCAGGGCTCAAGCACAAGTTCGGAGGTCTTACGATCTTCAGGGAGCCGCGAGTCACTCAGCAGGGCTCAGATGTTCCAAGGCGAATCTGCCGGACAGTCCCAGAGCACCCCTTGTTATAAGTCGACCCCTCTTTGATGTCCGGAGTCTGTGGAGGCAGGGGTCTTGTCACCTGGGGGTCGCTTGTCGAGGTTTCCTGCCATTGTCTTTTGATCCTTTCAGGGCCGGGTCGGGAGGAGTCCCAGACACCCAGAAGGCGTGGAGCCAGCCCTCAGGGAGGCCGGAGGGCCGATCGAAACCCATCGTCCCAGGGGAGTTCAGAGGTGCGATAGAAACTGCTCCTCCCTCTCTCATCCCCTGGAAGCGTGATGTCCTCCAGCCGGAGTGGCGCCTCTAGGCCCGGGTTGTGCTGGGGCCGGGCGGCCATCTTGGTGCATGAAGTGGGCACGCGTGCCCGGGGTGGCCGAAAGGAGAGAGGCCATGGACGGGGATGCCCGGGTCGCGTGTGTGTGTTCTGGTGGGAAGGATCGGCTGGACCGTGTGCTTGGGGTCCCGGGTACCAGGTTAGGTAGTGCGAGGACAGGAAGAGCCATGCTACGAGGCCGGGTCTAACAGTGTTCTGCTGGGTCTTTGAGCACCTGACTGACAATTGTGGCCATTGTATCTGTGTGTACTCAACCCCTTTCTTTCCATGGACACAGCTGGGGGGACTCTGCACCCACCCCTCCTGTGTCTGGGCACTGCTGGGAGGACTCTGCACACACCCCTCCTGTGTCTGGGCACTGCTGGGAGTGATAGGCACACACCCCTCCTATGTCTGGGCACTGCTGGGAGAACTCTGCACACACCCCTCCTGTGTCTGGGCACTTCTGGGAGGACTCTGCACACACCCCTCCTGTGTCTGGGCACTGCTGGGAGGACTCTGCAGACACCCCTCCTGTGTCTGGGCACTGCTGGGAGTGATAGGCACACACCCCTCCTATGTCTGGGCACTGCTGGGAGGACTCTGCACAGACCCCTCCTGTGTCTGGGCACTGCTGGGAGGACTCTGCACACACCCCTCCTATGTCTGGGCACTGCTGGGAGGACTCTGCACACACCCCTCCTGTGTCTGGGCACTGCTGGGAGTGATAGGCACACACCCCTCCTGTGTCTGGGCACTGCTGGGAGGACTCTGCACACACCCCTCCTGTGTCTGGGCACTGCTGGGAGTGATAGGCACACACACCCCTCCTATGTCTGGGCACTGCTGGGAGGACTGTGCACACACCCCTCCTGTGTCTGGGCACTGCTGGGAGGACTCTGCACACACCCCTCCTGTGTCTGGGCACTGCTTGGAGGACTCTGCACACACCCCTCCTGTGTCTGGGCACTGCTGGGAGTGATAGGCACACACCCCTCCTGTGTCTGGGCACTGCTGGGAGGACTCTGCACACACCCCTCCTGTGTCTGGGCACTGCTGGGAGTGATAGGCACACACCCCTCCTATGTCTGGGCACTGCTGGGAGGACTCTGCTCACACCCCTCCTGTGTCTGGGCACTGCTGGGAGGACTCTGCACACACCCCTCCTGTGTCTGGGCACTGCTGGGAGGACTCTGCACACACCCCTCCTGTGTCTGGGCACTGCTGGGAGGACTCTGCACACACCCCTCCTGTGTCTGGGCACTGCTGGGAGTGATAGGCACACACCCCTCCTATGTCTGGGCACTGCTGGGAGGACTCTGCACAGCCCCCTCCTGTGTCTGGGCACTGCTGGGAGGACTCTGCACACACCCCTCCTGTGTCTGGGCACTGCTGGGAGGACTCTGCACACACCCCTCCTGTGTCTGGGCACTGCTGGGAGTGATAGGCACACACCCCTCCTGTGTCTGGGCACTGCTGGGAGGACTCTGCACACACCCCTCCTGTGTCTGGGCACTGCTGGGAGTGATAGGCACACACCCCTCCTATGTCTGGGCACTGCTGGGAGGACTCTGCACACACCCCTCCTGTGTCTGGGCACTGCTGGGAGGACTCTGCACACACCCCTCCTGTGTCTGGGTACTGCTGGGAGGACTCTGCACACACCCCTCCTGTGTCTGGGCACTGCTGGGAGGACTCTGCACACACCCCTCCTATGTCTGGGCATGTACGGTCGGGACATACACGGGTGTGGGTACACTACATTCATACACGGGTGTGGGTGCGCTCCATTCATACACGGGTGTGGGTACGCTCCGTACATACACTGGTGGGGTGTGGGTACGCTCCATTCATACACGGGTGTGGGTACGCTCCATTCATACACGGGTGTGGGTGCGCTCCATTCATACACGGGTGTGGGTGCGCTCCATTCATACACGGGTGTGGGTACGCTCCGTAAATACACTGGTGGGGTGTGGGTACGCTCCATTCATACACGGGTGGGAGTACGCTCCGTACATTCCCGTACCCACGATTTGCAGGCCTGGGTACGTACCGTACCCAGGCCTTAAGAGCGTGGGTACGTGTCGTACCACGCCCACCACTACGTCAGCCCAACAATGGCAGTACGGCCCGTACCCACGTTCTAATGGCCTGGGTACGGGCCGTACCAGCATTGTTGGGGTGATGTGGGGGTACGCATGGTACGACCCGTACCAACGCTCTGAGGGCCTGGGTACGGTGCAGACCCCCAATGGGGTGCCGTAGGGGTACGCACCGTACCCAGGCCTTCAGAGCGTGGGTACGGGTCGTACCACGCGTACCCCTACATCACCCCAACAATGCTGGTACGGCCCGTCCCCAGTACGTGGGTACGGGCCGTACCGCCATTGTTGGGGTGACCTAGTGGTGGGCGTGGTACGGCCCGTACCCACGCTCTTAAGGCCTGGGTACGGTATGTAACGGTATTGTTGTGTTGCCGGTTCGCGTCAACATCCACTTCCGTTGTGGCGGACGCTTGCGTTGCTGGACACGCCCCCACCCCCTCGAGGTGACCAGGTCCTGCAGGTCAGGTATGTCCAGGGCATGTGTAATTTGTGACTTGTGTGGGGGTTATGTGTCCTGCCCCTGCCCCCCCTTTGCCCCTGGGTGTTATTCTGACCTTCTGCGGCATCTGCGTCGGTGCCTGTAGAGCAGGTGGACTGCTATGAGGGCTGGGATGACACGTAGGTTCGGGTCCATGGCTGTCCGTCGCGTACAGGTGCTCCTTGTGCGCGTCGTCCTGATTTCCCGGCAGTTTTTGGCAGCCGGAAATTGTAATCCGTGCGGGGTGACGTCGGTGCGGATCGTACTTCCTGGTTCGTGAACCGCAGCCTGAATGCGTCCCGACGTCACGTCAGAGCATTCCCGGATCACATTAGTATGTATATTTTCGTCGGTCGATGTTTTTTACGATTCGTACGGAAATGGTGTTTCCATGGGAATCGTACTTCCATGTTTGTAAGGTTTATTTCCCGGGTACGAGTCGGACAGAGAAAACGCTCCGACCGACGGTTTGTACCCGGTTTCTCCAGGATCCGAATCGGCACCTTAGTTTCTCTTGATTTTACTAAATTGGTGTGGGATTTTTCATGTGTTGCGTGTTCACTTTATTATTGTTTGTGTGCTACATAAATACTTTACACCTTGCTTCTAAATTAAGATTGAATACTTTTGTACCAAGCTACCAGAGTATTGAGCACAGTTTACTTTAGTAACTTTTGTGGTTCACCCTGACAAAGATTTTGGCTGTTGCTTGACCCCCTTAACCAACAACCCAATTACTCACAGAGGGTATATCGAAATGCATTCTGGAGGAATCAATAAACAGGTAAGTAAGGAAAACAATTGCTTCAGTGTCCTTCATACCAACTCCTACATTATTAATAGGGGTGGGCTTAACTTGTGTATTTTGTGCAACTCTGCTGCTTTACAAAAAATCTCTGCAGTATTCCATGGAGTTCTGCCAACAGACGGCAAATGTGCAGCTCGTGCTGCAGTTTAAAGCCGACAGTATGAGAAGTACTGAAAAATCAGCAAGAGCACGCGGCCATTCGAGTTGATTTTGCTGCCACTCTATTAGAATAATCTACTTGAGTAGCAGCAAATCTACTCAAGCGACAGACCTCTGATCATAACCGCCGGTGACCACCGGCATTAGAAAATGACACTATAAGATGCCAAATCTCGCTTGCCATCTTGCATTCTCTGGAGCCTCATGGGAGAAAAATTCTGCCACACAGCAATTGGCGGAATGTGCCCGAAACTTTGTATTAAAGAGTAACACGGAGTGAAAAAAATTCAGTCAATTCCACCCCTAATTTTTAACTTAGAGGAAGCTCCTAATGTGCTGTTTTAAAGCATATTTATGAGTGGTGTAAAAATATACACAATCGGTTTGCAATAGAAATGTCTTAAATGAGGAAGACCAATTGATTGCTCTCGAAATGTCTTCCAAATGGACCCCTATTTGTAAAGATTTAGAGGCCATATCCCCCATAGAGGAATGAGCACCAGACAGATAAATTCGAATCTCAGCCTGTTGCATAGTCCTTAAAATCAGTGGATTGTGACGTGGAAGTGGGAGGGAAGGTTAAACTGGTCCTATGATGGACACTCCCCTTAAGGTTATTTTAAAGAAATGTGTTCATGACCTACTTATAAAGTTAAGTCAAATTATCATCTTAACTAATATAAGCTCACCAACAAATAGTATGGTCTTCAACGCATTAAATTAATAGATTAGAGGGTATACTAGAAATAAGCTATGAACTTGAAGAATAAGCAGGAGGCAGAAATACTACAACACTTATCCACCTTCCTGTGAAAGCATGCTACCACCATTATAAACAATTACAGTAAAGACAGATCAGCAGAGTTAAGTGACAAATAATTAGAATTCCATAAAGCAAAATAGCCCAGCAGGCTGAGAGATTGAATGTCAATATTTTTGAATTCATTAGAACACGAAGATACTTTGTAGTGTTTTTGTTAAAACTACAAGTCAATCAATAAAATCTTCAGTCCTTTAGGATTGATTATGGCCTTATTTGCTATAATACTGTTGAGATTATATCCATCTTTTTGCATTATTATTAAGAGTTATATGTAAAGGAATTAATGTGCCCATCGTGGATCCCAAAGGTTTTTAAATAGCTGTATATTTCACATACTATCCAATCAGCAGGCTTAGAGAACTCTATGTGATTCTCCAGGGTGCTCTCCCAGTGACCAAGACATCGAGGCAGAAATATTGGGAACGCAAACTGGAGAGGGCGCTGACACATAAAGAATGGGACGAGATTTACTACAGGGTGAGGCATACTGTGCACGACACTGCCAGCATGGAGACCACTATTAACATAGTCACCTACTGGTATTTTACCCCAGTGCACGTGCATTGGGGCACCCCTGAATGCAGTGCAAATAGCTGGCAGGGGTGTGGCTCCATTTGTCGCAGGATTGCTCCAAACATACGAGGTATTGGGACATGATACTAACTAACATTGACACTCACTTCGACACACAGCTGCCCCGCTTCCCAGCATACACCATCATTGGGGTTTCTGAAGGCTCTTTCATTTCCACTTAAATCCAGCAGTGGATGAGACATTGGTCTTGCATTAGGGACAGCCCTACAGTACATCCTCTCACAGTGGGGCACTGACAAGATACTGATGCACCATGGGTGGTTGCTTCACTTGTGGCACGTTTAAGAATGGAGAAACGAACCCTTACACTAACTAACCAGAGTGATTCCTATGGAGAGTTGTTGTGGCCCTACCTTGCTCTCCAGCCCTTGTAATTTAAGGAGCTATCATGCACAAGGTATCTGCTCTTACTATGCCTGAAGGACGTTAACCTCCTGGCGAGGTCGGAAGAGGTGACGGACCCACCGATGGCGACTAGTGCGCTGCTAAAACTACCATTAGGTGTGAGTACTCCAGGAGGAAGGAGAGGGATGGGAGTCAAGATTTTGTTGAGCCTTCTTTTGACTTGTTTGATTTTATTTTGAAGTGATGTCTCACTAACTTTTTGTTGGTTTGTCCTTCTTGAAATGCAGTATAGTAGATATGAACCATAAACAAGTGCATTTAATTTATTTAGGTCATTTCATTAATGGAGATTGAATTTTATCAAAATTAATTCTACTAAATGCCCTCACACAAATGAACCCTGTCCAAAAGAGAGGTAACTGCTTGTTTAATTGTTGGGCATTTATAAATGTTCCTCACAGATTTTTCCTGTTTTTGTGAGTACAATTGAGCACCTGAGGCAACTTCTTATCACTTTTGTTATGATGTGTACCAAAACATGTTTTTATGAGGTTAAGCTAGACACATTTATTACATAGGTTTCATTTAGCAGTCAGATGCATGCTCATAATTGATGAGAGTATTTAGAGCTTGTGGTATCCTCTGTGCCTCCATTGGCTACACGGCTGAGTAGTTGCATGGAGTCGGTGATGCCATGGAATGTTCCCCTTTCCCAGAGTCTAACAGTTTTGGACGGGCCAGGCATAGTAGGGATGATGTCTGAACAGGATACATCTGGATCCTGGTGGGGTTTCTGCCTGTAACCTAACATTTGAAATAAAGTATAGATACCTACATCCATTACTGTGACCCTGCGTCACTTTCGTAATTTATGGTGTCAACAGGTTTGTCTTTAAAAAAAAGCAGAGGAGTCAGAGGCAACAAAGAATAGTCCTGAAGTTTAGAGGAGAAAAAGAAAAGATGTGAAGCCCCGCCAGGTCCACTGTGTATTTTACATGCCAGAGACAGAGTGAAACATAATTATGAGAGAGAAGACAGTAGTAGCAACAGCTCAGTTTCTGTTTAATATCTACTAGAAGAAAGGACAGCAAACAACAAGCTACTAAGGAAAGAAAAAAGAGAAATACAGAAAAGTGAAGCGAGCATCCTGTATGAAGAACATGTCTAAAGTTTTGACCTAAAAGAGTGTATCAAGTTTCTCAGGTTCAAGTGTGATGAGCTGCTCCAGTCCACACCTTTGAATCCTGGGACATTTATTCCTGATTTTATAATAGAATGAACATGACTACATTTCCCAGAATTCAAAGAAAAAACCTCACCAGGGGGCACTCATAATGGATGAACCTGGGAAACTTGGAAGATCTGCGTTGAGTTGTTTCATTTTCATATTAAGCTTTGAAGTTACTTTCACGTTAACAGTTCAACTGCTCATGCAGCATTTAGAAATGTTTTAGAAAGAGCCTGCACAAAGATGAATAAAATCACATTTACTTGCCTGTTTGCTTTAGAGAACTTGTGCAGCGTTTTTTTGAGATGCATACGCTTTCCTTCTCTGCAATCCTATGCACGTGACCCAGGCACTAGAAATGGTCCCTTGAGAGTCTGCCCTCTGTTGGGTGTCTTGGTTACTTATTGTCACCCGTATCTAGGTAAAAAAGATGCTAACTAGAGTGGATTAGGGGGAGTAGAGTGGTTGAAATGGGGTGAGGGGGATTGGATTGGGGTGGTTAGGGGTGGGGTGGATTTGAATGGTTTGGTTTTGGGTGGATGTGATTGGGGTGGGGTAGATTGGAATACAGTAGGGTGGTTTGGAGTGGGGTGATTTAGAGTAGAATGGAGGGGTGGATTAGACTTGACTGGAAGGGGTGGGTTGGAGTGGATTGGAGTGGGGTGGATTGGAGTGTGGTGGGCTGGATGGATTGTATTGAGTTGGTTGGGGGGTTGGATTGAATTGGATTGGGGTAGAGCGGTGTGGATTGTAGTAGAGTGTGGTGGATTGGACTGCACTAGTGTGGGGTGGATTGGAGTGGGGTGGACTGGGTGGGGTGCATTAGTTTGGAGTGGTTTGGATTTAAATGGGCTGGGATGAATAGGATTTGGGTGGAGTAGCTTGGAGTGGGGTGGATTGGATTGGTGTGAGGTGGATTTGAATTGCGTGACGTGGATTGTATTGAGTGGGGGATTTGATTTGGGTGGATTGGATTGTGGTGGATTGGATTGGATTGGAGTGGGATGGGATGGGTTGGATTGGATTTTCCAATCCAATCCAACCCATCCCACTGTGGGGTGGGGTGGGGTTTAGATTGGATTGGGGTAGATGGATTTGGCTGGATTGGGGTGGATTTAATTGAAGTAGGGAAGATTGGATTGGAATGAGATGGATAGGATTGGAGTGGGGTGGATTGGATGGGGGTGAGGTGGATTGGATTGGAGTGAGGTGGATTGGAGTGGGGTGGATTGGAGTGGGGCAGATTGGTTTGGATTGGTGTGGGGCATATTGTTTCGGATTGAGTTGGACAGATTGTTTTGCATTCAAGTGGGGCTGATTAAATGGGGCAGATTGTTTTGGGATATTGTGAGGCAGATTGGAGTGGGGCAAATGATTTTGGATTGGAGTGAGGAAGATTGTTTTGGATTGGAGTGGGGAAGATCAGAATGGAGTGGATTGTTTTGGATTGCAGTGGAGCCGATTGTTTTGCATTGTAGTGGGGCAGGGCAGATTGTTTTGGACTGGAGTTGGGTGAACTGGAGTGTGGTGGATTGGGGAGGGAGTAGGTTGGATTGGACTGGGGGGAGGTGATGTGGAATGGTTTGTAGTGTGGTAGACAGGGTTGGGCTGGGGTGGATTATATTGGTGTGGGGTGGGTTGGGGTGGGGTGAACTGGGATGGAGTGGGTGGATTGGGGTGGGAAGGATTGGATTTGAGTGGGGTGAATTGGAGTGGTGCAGATTAGAGTGGGGCAGACTAAAGTGAGGCATTTTGTAGTGAGGCAGATTGTTTTGGATTGGAGTGGTGTCATGTGCCTGGTTAGGCCTGGTAGGAAATAGTGCCATTTTACATATACTCAGGTCTTTCGAAAAGTGCCTCCACTTTGTCATATCTACTTCTGACACACATTTGCTTTCGAGACACTTAGGTTAGTTTCTTGGAAACACCAGCCTTGCTAACGAGGAGAACTTTGCGAAAACACTATCCCATTGCCTTGCCATTACGAGCAAGGCCCTCATTTTGTTAATCAAATGTACTTATTATTACATCTATATGGCAACACAGAGCTATCTGCAGAACAGAAACAATGGCAGCCTGATCACAATCTCGGCCCAGGACAAGGATGACTTTTTCAATATATACATTTGTTGCCAAGTATAGTCAGTCGAGACACTTCTGCTGACTCCGAGGGTTCCCTGCATGCTGAAGCTTTCACCAAGCAGCTTACTGACATCTACGTGAAGGGTGTCCAGTTCATGACCAGGTCAGGGTCCTACACTTTTACCCACCAGGTAACGGGGTTAGACCATCTAGAAGGGGTTTTCTTGGTGAAACAGACATTCCCTCTCTAGACAGTTAGGGATTTCATAATAGTAATATGCTAGATTGTTAGAATATTGTATATGCCTGCAGATATATATTGTCTCCGCAAAGATGGTGGAACTCTTCATTTTATTCACTGTCTTGAGACTTATTATAACTTTCATCTGTTTCTGTCTATTGATCATTGTAGCACATGCTTTCGATACAAGAATCTCTTTTGTTCTATAACTATTAAAAACGTCTCTCAGTGTAGTCTTTGTATATTTCTCTGAGTGAAAATGAACACGAGTGTCTGAGCAAAAGGCACTCGATGGGATCCAAAATCTTACATCCACGCCGTACCTGGAACCCAGTGGATGTCAGATTTCAGATCCCATTGAGGACTATTACACACAAAACGTGGAGCAACATTAACCAGTAGATCTGAAGACTAAGCAAGATACATCTAGCTCCTAGAGCTGGTTCTGGCTGTAACCTAATACTAGAAGTATAGAAACCTACACCTGTCTTTGTGTTATTCGTCTGTCAGCTGGTACTTCAGAATACTACAGGGATTAACTGTCATGTTGTCCCATTTAGAAGGGGTAGGAGAAAGGATCACGGCATTCATATTACATTCTTTCAGACTGGCGGAAGGTAGAAATTGATTTGCTGAGAAAGTGACTTCACCATGCACTTGAGCTCTTGAATCGTTTTTGATGTGGCAACTAGTTTATTTAAAAAAACAGACCATCAGATGTTGCTGTAGGTTTCTATGAGGGAATCTTGTTGGTGCCCTGAGATGGACATTGACATTGAATGATTAGTGAAAGTTTTGTTCAGTGTTTTGTTTAATAGATACATGTATCCATGTTCATCCAACTCTTTTTTTGTGGGAAACGTCATATGGTCCCTGAGGTAGGTTGTCAATTTATTTCATGGATCTTTTCAGCATGCTACCTCTAGTTCAGGATTATATTATTACCTTTACAAAATATTATTTGTCCCATTAAAGTGATCGAATTCTTTAAGAAAATGATTGGCATATAAGGGTTTCCCTGAACCTTGTGACTGACAATGGAAAACATACATTTCTTCTGCTATGATGAAGGCCAACTAAGGATCTGCTGGTGTTAGCTAGTGCTGCAATACTTTGATTATTGTTTGTTGCTGCTATCTTAACAGGAAAACTAAACCCATAATGAAGGAGTGTTTTTTCTGGCTGTGGAGTGTCAAATGCTATGGCGGAAGAGTTAAAGGACATACCACGGCCACTACTCCTATTTCTGTGCATAAAAAAACAACTTTTTTCTGTTTCATGGCTATGACGCTTTGTTTTCTTTGTGTCTAAGATTGACGGAATTGTAGGCAGGTCACAATAATAGAAGGTATTCCACCTTAATACCAACTGCAAAATATATATATATATATGTCCATGGGTTTGTTCATCTGGCTTTATTGTTCGAGTGCATTCATCCACACATTCCGGCCGTTTACTCACGGCCTTGTTCACCTTCCAGGTGCAGAGATGTGAAGTCAAGAATAGCAATTATTAACTTACCTACATGCGTTTACCTTATCGATATTTTGGTCCTTAATATTTTTGGCAAAGTATTCTGGTACATGCTATGTAAATGTGGAGTTAAGAGTAGTAAATCTGTCCTTACCTTTATAAACTCACCTTTGTGATAGTTTGAACCTCAATATTTTTGAAATGATATTCAGGTGCCACAACATTTCGTAGTCGATATTGCGACATGCAGACATCCAGAATCAGATTAGCTAGTGTAAGACAAGTATAACATTTTGTAAGGCTGTAAGACGTGTCTTCACAGGTGTGCAATTGCATGAAAATGCCTTGATTTTTGTGCAAAAGAACGGCACTATGTTTCATTTCCTTTCATTTCAGATATTGAAGGTTTATAAGAATGTATGCATGTTACTAGCAACACATGGTGAAATAAAAGCAGATTTTCACCACCTACAACCCTTTTTTTCTTTCTTAGGTCAATTTACCTCTACCTACTCCGTAAACCCTACCATTTCACATACCTCTCTTTACCTCTACCCACTCAAACCCTTAAATAACCCTTACATCCCTTTACATCTTCCCCTTCCAAAACCCTAAAGTTACCTTTCCCTCTCTTTACCTCTACCGTCCCGCAAATGCTAAAAATACATTTACCACGCTTTACCTCTAGCCACTCCTAAACCCTAAATTTACCCTTACCTCACTTTACATTTTCCTGTTCCAAAACCCTCAAATTACCCTTACCTGCCTTTAAAAACTACCCATCCCTAAACCCTAAAAATACAGTTTCTTCCCTTCAGCTCTTGCCACTCCTAAACCCCCAAATTATCTTACCTCCCTTTACCTCTACTGTTAAACCTGGCAACCTTGGTGTGGTTTCCCCTATCTTTTTGCATCTGCTTTTTGTATTTTGGCTGCGTGCTGGATTTAATTTTTGCTGGTCTAGATACTTTGGGCCCTTTGCCACTGCTGATCAGTGCCAAAGGGCAAGTGCTCCCTATGTAAATTGTGTTTATGGATTGGTGTTTCCATGATTGACTTATTGGATTTACTGGTAAGTCCCAAGTACAGGGCACTGTGTGTGCCCAGGGCCGGGAAATCAAATGCTGCTAGTCGACCTGCATCACTGATTGTGCCACCCACACAAGCAGCCTTGCAGAACGTTCTCAAACCTTCCACTGCAGTGTCTGCATGCCGTTTTAAACTGCCATGTCAGCCTGGCAAGTGCACCCACTAGCCAGACCCTCCCCTCCCCTTTTCTTACACGCAAGGCACCCCTCAGGTAGGACCAAGGTACCCCCATGGGCAGGGTGCAGTAGAAAGTACTTATCAAATACAGGAGGGGGTACCTAACTCCTTCAATACTTCTGCTTTATCTCTTTATAGCATAAATCAAACCACTGCCTTTTTTGTTTGATTGGGTTATTTATTAAACCATTCCATTTGAAATTATTTTCATATATTTTTAGAGAAATTCAAACGTATGAAAAGAAGAGACACATATATTTCAGATGACATATACAGACAATACATTGAAGAATTCACAAAATACATTCATGAACAAAACATTGAAATGTGCCATCACTTATGTACAAAAATTTTAAAAAGGCATTGTTTTTTACACCATTTCATTTAACACACCGCAAACCTTAGGGGTGTCAATTAAACCATACAGTACCTTAAGCCTGTGCTTTGAAACGCGTTGGCATTCTGAAACACTGAGAAACTGTTAAATACTATACTTTTGCTGTTGAGGGAACCGGACTGAAAAATTAATTCCCTACCTATATGCAGAAAGTAGCTCCCTGTGTTAGGCATTTCCCTGAGTATGGTTTAATTGACAGCCCTAAGGTTTGCCGTGTGTTAAATTAAATGGTGTAAAAAAAACGCCTTTTTGAATTTTTGTACATGCTCATTTATTGATATCCTCAATCCCTGGGGGTTAAATGCCACTGAAATCAGTAGCCTGTTTCGGTGCCTATTGATCCATAGAGGTCGGAAGCGTTGTATCCACCACGTGTCAATGCTTTGTTCCTTTCAACCCTGGAAGGGTCAAGGATCTGCCTCCTTGTTCCTCTCCTTTGAGCCATCCATTCCTAGAGACGGATAATAAGCTCTGAGACACTGTTGCTAGGCATTTGGATCAACCTGAAGCGGTGTAGCCCCAGGTGTGAGACACTACATAACTCTGCACACACTCCTAAACCCATATTGTTCAAGTGGTGATAGGGTCTGCAATGTATCCCTGTACATTTTTCCTGAGTCCATTCAGTCCTTGGGGAGTTAGACCTTGTGCTCTGACAAACTCCTAAATCATTCTGCCATAGAGGAAATGGGCTCTACATCCAAGGCTCAGTCCTTTAAGCTACCAAGCACTCTTGGTTTTAGCTCTGTGCCTCTGTGTGATCCCTCAACCCACTAAACTACTGAGAGTTCATGCTCTAGATTCACTTGCCTGTCTCATAAGCCACAGGTGTGACAAACTCTATATTCTGGGTATTCTTATGTTTCATAAAATGAAATGTCACATTTTCAGTATTGCTTCTTTAGTTTCCCACTCTCTTGGAGCCTCTGGATCCTTGTGTTATACCCTGTGCTCATCCTGATGTAGAAGTGAATTGATCTGTATCCCTATGTTAATAGTAAGTTCATCCAAACCTAGAAGGGGCATCATCTGCAACCCTAAGTCAATACTCTGATCCCATCAGTCTTAAAGTCCTGTGTGACCCTGTGCCAGTGCACTGAACTGTTCAACTCGAGATGTGACACACCCTGTATCCTTCTGCCAGTCACCTAAGGCATTTAGTCATTGAGGACGTTAGCTCGTTATCCTGAGTCCCTTCTGCTCTAAATGAAACAGACTTGGAGGCAAATTTGTTAGCACTTTTCACTGGGTTTGCATTAAAAAAAAACGGAGACAAACGAACATAATGGGTAAAACTGTGATTTACTTTCCAGCGTAAAATGTGTTTTGTACTGTAAAGTAGCACTAAAGTAAAGCAAAGTAGTGCTATGCACTACTTTGCATTATTTGACATCAACGCGGCACACCATGCATTTTACCATGGTTTTTGACACATGGGGCCAGATGTACGACCCTATTTTGCATGCACAAACGGGTTTGCGACCCGTTTACGCATACAAAAATCATGTTGGCCATGTACTACCCTATTGTGCGAGTCGCAAACATTTGCGGATCGCAAAATAGTGTTTTGTGGCATGCTATTAGGAAGGGGGTTCCCTTCCTAATAGCGACCGCAAATGCCATGTATGACTATTTTGTGCCCGCAATTGCGGTTGCACAACAGTTGCAGTTTACCACCCTTCCCAGAAGGGTGGTACACCACTCGCAAATGGGAAAGGGGCCCCAGGAGACCCCTTCCTCTTTGTGACTGGTTCTAAAAATATTTTTTAAGGGCAGGCAGTGGTCCCAGGGACCACTGGCTGCTCTTAAAAAAATTAAACTGAAAAGTTTAATTTTTATTTTGTAAATGCATCCTGTTTTTCTTTATGGAAAACGAGCTGCATTTTTTTTAAAAAACTGCTTTATTTGAAAGCCGTCCAAGACGCGGAGGTCTGCTGAGCCCAGCAGGCCACCATCCCTGGGAGGGCCAGCCATTCCCAATGGGGTTGCAAATTGCGAGTGCCTCATGAATATTGATGAGGCATGCAATTTGCAACCCCATTGGGAATCGCAAACAGTGTCTCACACACAGATGTACATGACAATTGGCGACTCGCAAATTGCAACTCGCAATCGAGCGCAATTTGCTACTCGCTCATCGTCATGGTCATACAGATGGCCCTTAGTCCCTTCCTGCAACATTTGTTGACAAGTCTTTGCACCAAAAAAGTATGCCTCTTTAAGGCTAGATTTAACTACAAGATATTGTTTTACTTCTCCAAATTTTGCATGTGTGCTGCAGTGTTCAGCACACATACAGTGTTTGAAAATGTCTCAGGATATTATTTTGTACTAGAGCAGTACCCTTTCAGTACAAAACGTGTACTATACAACACACAGACACCTTTGCAATATGGTGCAAAGGCATGTGCGTGATTCTAGGCAGCATGTTTGTTCTCTAGCTCCGGAGATGAGAGCAACAGCACCATAACATAGAAAATACAACAATGCCCTTCCTCTCCTAATGCAACACAGAACACAGCAAGGTTGGTTGCTGCACTGTGTTGCATTGAAATTGCAAAAATCCATCCCTGAGTTTTCTCCTGTGAGTGCCCTTAGCCCATTTAACTAGATTTGGCATGTTGTGAATACAAGTTCCATCTACTTGAGCCATTTGGCTCTAGTGGGAACATGTTGAACTGCTTAGAATCTTATTGCAAGATGGCAATTAACGCTTTATGAAACACAGAAATAAGTTAACGTGTCAGTGCCTTAGTTTATCTAGTGTGAGAGGAAATATTGAATCCCTTGTGCCAACTGCTCCTCCCAGATTCTGCAGCCCTGTACCTGCCCACTTAACTCTGAATCTGTCTAGCATTATGATTCACAAGCTCTCCATCCTTGTACTGATACCCTGTATCTCTCAGCCGGTCCATTGAGCCATTAAGCTTTGGGTAAGTCAGTTCCTTACCTCCTTATCTATGTATCAGTCTGATGGACTCTACTGTGTTAAAGTATATATTCTGTAGCCATCAAGAACATTAGTAGTCTCTATATTCCAATACCATCCACCTCCAAATGTACAAGTTAAACATCCTGGTAGTTATCCCCTGAATTATCAATTTCCTAAATTGAGAAGCTCTATAATCCTGTGCCATCCTAGGAAAACTGCCCATTCCTACAGGTGTGAAGGTGCTTCTCCATTAATCACCTCAATTAGTTATGTCTGACTTGCATAGTCTTTCACTCACCAGTAGCCCTATTGGTGATGGAGTTACTAATGAAACTGCCACTGATGGTTACCATGGCCAAATGAGGGTTATACCCAAACGTTTGTTGGGGAGACATTCCTTTTGGTAATGTCAGTTGAAGTTCCCAGATTATGTCAATTTCTCCAAGGCAAAGGTTCAAGAGTAAAGGTTTACTGCTACAGGATGCCCTGCGGACTGGATAACTTGGAACAAGGGATTGAGGTTTTCTGCAGTCCTATTGTGATCACCAAGTAATGGGTTATTATTATTATTATTATTATTATTATTATCAATGTATAGAGCGCAACACACACCAGACAGGTATCTTGGTGCTATCAAAATCCACTGATCAATGCAAAAATGTACCTTTCTTAGTATTGGAGACCAAAAAATCCCATGATTTACATCCTCTACTTAGGGAAGAGCCAAGTCTTTAGATTCTTCCTAAAGCTCAACAAATCTCCGTTAGCTCAGAGGGAATTGGGCAGCCTGTTCCATAATTGAGCTGCCTTGACTTGGAAAGATCTCCCGCCTACCCGTGTTTTCACTAACATAGGCACACAGACAAGGTTTGCTGACAAAGATCTTAAGAACCTCAAAGGTTTGCAGTAAAATTAACTTTGTAGTGGACAAGGTTCTGTATCATTTATGGCTATGAGAACTATACGAATGGCTTTGAAAATGCTTTTTTCTTTAATAGATAGCCAGTGGAGCTTTTTCAAGGTACCTGATGCGGAATCATATCTAGATTTGTTCCATGCCAATTTAGAAGTCATCACTTGAATCCTGTATAGTCTTTTAAGCAGGCACTCTGGAGCCTCAGCAACAGAGCATTACAGCAATCAATGCTGCTCAAAACTGTACACAATTCTTCTCAAGGTTCTCATAAATCCATGGCAGGTAGCTGCCCTTTTATTGACATGAGGTCTGGAGAAAGGGCTAGTGTATGTACAGGTGGGGTCAGTAGCCAGGGTTGATCAATGCAGGGACCATTGTTAAGGTGCAGGGCCCAGTAGTCAAGGGTATGGGGAGAGCGCAGGGTGAAAGTACAGGATGCGATGTATTGTGGGAAGAGAGGTGAAGCAAGAGGGCTTGGGTGCTGAATTAGATCTTGCTGGTCTAATAGGAGAAAATGTATGCCTTTCAAATCGCAATGGTTTTAAGTTGTTATTTCACTAGTGCACTCGGCATTCGAGCGCTTTACAAATATAAAAAAACATAAAAACACTGTATACTAAATACATGGAACTGCACTAACAATTTGGTAAGAACGTTTTTTTTAGTCATAAGGATCTATGGCATTGGGAACGTCAAAGGTGGATATTTCCTACTTTCCCAAGCTGTTTCATTTCAGTTGAGACGAGGGTGATTGATAGCAAACTCACAAAGTGAAAAATAGTTACGATTGAGCCTCACAAGCAGATTTTACCCCAGGAATGCTAAAGCTATGAAAAGACATAACATGACCTCTTAAATGCTACTGAGAACATAAAAGTCATTTGTAGGTAAGTTTTTTTTTTTTAACTATGATAATACATTTTCCCAATAACTGTCTACTTCCACTGTTTTCTGCCTTGCAGGATGCGTCAATTGCCCACAGATTCCACATCATGCGCGAAAAACACCCTGAGAAGTTCAACAGTAGGTAAGGTTAAAAATGATGCAACTTGCAGAATCTGCTGATGGATAACTATGGAGGCATATTAAATCATAACAATAGACTTCAATATCTCTGCTTCTAAAATTGATAATTCTTTGGAATGTTAGAAATATTTTAGTGGGCCACTTTAATATTCTTGAAGTTTGCTTCTCATTGGAAATGTCAAATGTATCTTTTGAGGAAAATGTTCATCACTCTTAATACAGACGAATATCTCCTTTTCGATACTTGAAAACTTTTGAAATCTATTTAAACCAATGTGTTTCCTGTTAAGTTGAGGGAGTACTTAACTTGATGGTATTGTGGATGTGTGTGTATGTTTTGAACTAGCCTCAGCATCACGATCAATAAATGATAATAATAATGATAACACATTTTCCGGTATTGGGAGCTTAGTGGTATTATCAATCTTTTGCAATTGGTCATAGTAGTAGGCTTTGGAAATGACTTTCAAACCAATAGCATGTCCTTGTTTGTGCAGTGGCACAGTTAAATGGACCATAGCTACTTTACGATCCTTTTGATACGTTTAGTTGTATCATTCCACTATTGACCTCAGACAACTTTTTTGAGTTTGCATTTAGAACTCCGTCGAAGCAAATAGCTTTCCTTGCTCTTTCCTCACTCTTCTCACCAACCCCTTAACACACCTGGTTTTGATAGGGTGCAGCACTTGCAAATTGAAACAGTTCATGCATGCATTCTTGATGTTATTCCCAAATTTGGGGCTCGAATGTTGTGGACATAACGTCTATCTAAAAATCACCATACTTTATGGTATCGGTAATTTTAGCTCTGTAATTCTGTTGTTGTGTAATGAGGCCCATAATATCAAAGCGGTTGACGTTTGATTTTGAAGAATTTACTTTTAATCCAATCTTCCTAACTATCACATTTGTGTGATCTTGGCCAAACCACTATTACCCTCCTATGCCTGCTTTCTACTACCTGTAGACTTATCACACTGAGGGCCACTTATGATTGATATTGAGAAGCAAATCTGGATATCGTGGAAGCACAAAAAGGTATTTCAGCTAGTGGTGTTGCACTATACACAGAGGGCCATATTCTCAAGGAGCTATCGCCGAGTTAACGGCACTTTATCGCAGCCAAAGTCGTGATAAATTTAGCACCCCATTCAGAAGCTGGTGTCAACAGCCCAGAACACCAGTTTATCTGCGATAGCAGCCGCAAAAAAATCGCCACACATGACCCCCGCAACTATCGCTAATGAGACGCAGAGTAGGCGTTCCCGTGCCAAAAGCAACAAAAACACCACTCCACAGCATTCTCAACAACCAGCCAGATCGGCGAAAAGACCACGAAAGATGCGATAAGGCGCGTTAGCAGCAGAAAATCAACACCTGCTCGGACCTGGTGCAAACTCGGATGGCAGCCTGCGCCACAAAAGGGAGCCCAGCCCAGACCCACACCTGAAGAACAACAGATGCCATGGAGCCATGGAACATGCGTGCCGGACAAGAAGGCCACAACACCCGCCGCCACCACCCCCAGAACCACCCTTCCCCGGGACCCCACTCCCCTGCCACATCAACTGCACTGAATCATGTACCAAATAATCTGCCTGATGTCGCACAATCACATGTGGTGACATGCATGTGTCATCACAAAAATGAGCATCACACATTCACCTTCGAACTAACAAATGAAAATGTATTAAAATAAACACAGAACAGAAATGAAGACAACTGCGGCTCCCCTCGGGACAGTCCGTAGGTCAAAGCCTGCAAGACAAAAATCATGATGAGAAGGTGTGTCCTGCGCACATCAAGGGACAGCGAGAGAGCGAAGGAGAGAGAGAGGAAGAGAGGGGGAGAGAGAGATAGACGGACAGAGAGGGGGAGAGAGAGATAGACGGACAGAGAGGGGGTGAGAGAGAGAGAGAGAGAAAAGAAGTGAGGGACAGGGAGAGAGAGTGCCGACACTGCGCACCAAGGCCTCACTGCTCACCTTCCGCCACCGGCATGTAGAAAAGTGGGCCCACCACGTGCTGCTGCAAGCCACAAGCCCAGACCAGTGGACATGTGTTAGACCTGGCATCATTGGCATGAGTCTCTCCTCCATTTTTTTCTCTTGGCCTCCTCTGTTTACGATGTTTTTGCTGGAATATTGCTTTGGGCACTGTGCCACTGCTGATCAGTGCCACAGTGCAAGTGCTCCCTATGTTAAATTGATACATTGATTGGTGTTACCATGATTGGCTTGGTTGACTTACTGTTCAGACCCTAGGCTAGTGCACCGCGTGTGCCAAAGGCATGTAAGTTAACTGCTGCTAGTGGTCTCGCAGCACTGGTTGTGCCACCCACAGAAGCAGCTTATAAAATGTGTCCCAGGCCTGCCATCGCAGAGCCTGCGTGCAGTCCCTGACTGCCATGTCGACTTGGCAAGGAAACCTACTTGCCAGTCTCTAAAACCTTCACTTTGCCACATTTCAGACACCTCTATGGTAGGCCCTAGGGCTGGGTGCATTGTTGGTAAAAGGTAGGTCATGCCCTGATGTGTGTGGCATGACCTAATAGTGAATTACAGCCATTTTCGTTTTTCACTATTGAAGGGCTACCTGCCTCCCACAGGCCAGAATGGGCAGACTGATTATTAACTCCATTATAATCTATCTGACTCAGGGAGCATGGTAGCAGGTCGAGTTTAGTATCCCTGAACTCAGAATTTAATAACACACCCTTTAGGATGGATGGTTTTTAAATTCTGTGTTTGAAAATAGCTCTTTTAGAAAGTGGCTATTTTCTTGCCCAAATATCCACCGGTCTCTGCTGGATTGGTGTGTGTGTCAGGGGCTGGGTGGCTCCAGAGGTCTGAATGAGTCAGTGTGGGGTGAATGAGGCATCTACACTTAGAGTGGGGGAAGAGTAGTCCCTGATAGCCTGCCCTGCCTGACACAAAGCTGGCTCCACCTCCTGCCGGGCGACTGATAGCCCTGCCCCTGCCAGTGACAATACTGGCTCCACCTCCTGCTGGGCGGCTGATGACCCTGCCCTGCTCAGTGAATAAGCCAGGTGCCTCGGCCTGGCAACACCCACAACAAACCTAGGATGGGGGGAATTTCCCTGCTTGGACAAAGGGAACAAAGCAGAAAAGGGGTATAAAAGAAGGACCCCTGAACCAAAGAACTTAGATCACTTCTGACAAGGAAACCTCTACCAAGGTCAAGAAGCCTGCTGATCCAAGGACGTGCCTCCCCCTTCTGCCAGTGTGGTGTTGCTGGGGGGAACCTGAAGCTGCTTCTTTATTTTTGCCAAGGGACAAGGAGAGAGGAACTTGGTGTGTACTCTCAAGCTTGCAAGAAAATCTCCAAGGGCTGGAAGAGTGCCAGCCTCCTGTTGAAGTCACAGGGCCAAAGGACTTCACCCTCTACTGAATTGCTGGTTGCTGGAAAGTGTTATTTCCAGTGCACAGGGGAAATCTGCAGTCTCGACGTCACCGGACGCCGCCAAATCCAGCTCGACATCGTGAGTAACGGCTCCAGTGTTACGAGCCTTCGACGCCGGCCCCCGGGCCCGATCGACGCTAGTAGCGACGCCAGTGAGTAGTGAGTTCGGCTCCAGCTCCAAGCGACCCCGTCTTGACGCCAGTATCGACGCCAGTGCGTAGTGAGTACGGCTCCAGCTCCAAGCGACCTCGTCTCGACGCCGCTGCTGATCGCATCGACGCGACGCCCTTCTCGACGCCGTGAGCGCTGCTCCGGCACGACACCTCTTGACGCCGCTGCGGATCGACCCGAATCCGAGGCACGATCGACGCCAATCTCGACGCCGACATCTCGACGCCGTGGATCATCGTTTTCTTCATTTCCAAAGGTACTGTGTTTGTGGGTTCTGTTGCAACTCAAGGCTTGACGTAGCGCTCCCCGCGGTCGACGCCGAACCTTGGGAATATCGTAAACTCGACGTCGTGTGACTCCTGTGGGGGTCACATTGTTGCCAAGAACTGTGTTTTCAGGAGAATACTTACTTTTGTTGCTGAAGAACTATTTCCTAAGAAGAAACTTTACCTGAACTATTATTTTTCCTTCCAAAGAGTATTTATTAAGATTGTGTTATATTTTTGTCGTTATTTGGTCTTGTGCTAAGCCTTATATAAAAATACTATTTTTATAATAACTCCTGTGTTGTGTCCATTTGTAGTGTATTCACTTTATTACTGTATGTGGTCATAAATGCTTAACACACTGCCTCTGAGATAAGCCTGTCTGCTCTGCCAAGCTACCAAGGGGGTGAGCAGGGGTTATCTGAGTGTGTAATTCCCTTGCCCTGACTAGAGAAGATGGGTCCCTATTTGTCAGAAGTGTATACCTCTGCCAACTAGAGACCGCCGGTTCTAACATTGGTGGTCAGCGGTGAGGATTGAACTTTGCATTTATGACTCATGTGCAGTGATTAGTGTACGCTACATAGTGAAAGCAGAATATAGCGCAGCCACAATCTGTTTTGGTAGGATCTTCTATTTTTGTTCTCCGCTTTCCTGGAGCTTATTTATTAAACACTGCTAGTTATGACCATGGAGGATGACGGAGCTGCTACCCCTGCTGTTATTGTTGTGGAGGAATTTGATAAAAAATTGATAAAGAAGTTCAAGAAAAAGGAGCTAGAGCAATTTTGCAAGCAGTTTAAAGTTCCTACCACAGGGCTCAGAGTGGCAGAGGACTTCCGTAAAACGCTGAAGGCCTGGTTAGAGGCCAGAAATCCCTCTGATCCGGGGGTGGTACCGGAAGAGGAAGAGGAAGAGGCCATGGATGGGCACGTGGCATCTCCCGGCAGCAGTGTTTCCTCTAAGAGCCTTTCTCCTGAAGAGTTGGAAGACAGGGAGGAGAGGGAGCACAAGTTAGAGATGGCAAAACTTAAATTAGGAGGGCAGTTGGAGTTAGAGAATGCAAGAAGCAAGAGAGAAGCTGAAATGGAGAGCAAAAGATTAGATTTTGAAAGAGAGAAATTAGCGTTTGGACGTGATAAGATGTTGAGGGAGATGGAGCTTAAAACTAAGAGTTTAGAGTTGAATCCCTCTGGTGGCAGCACTCCATCTGTGCCTGCAGAAAGTAGGTTTTATTTTCCCAAAGATGTGATAAAAGATTACAGTAGAAATGAGGATATTGGTCAATGGTTCAAAGCATATGAGTTAGCATTGTTGGCCCACCGGGTCCCTGAGAAAGATTGGGGAGCGGGGTTGTGGGGTCGCTTTGTCAATGAAGGGAGAGATACCTTGTTGGACATGCCTGCTGAGGAAAGGATGTCTTATACTCATATGAAAGATGCTTTAATGTTAAGGTATGGCTTAACTCCAGAAAAGTACCGACAAGCCTTTAGAGAATGTAAGAAGTTGCCTGGTACTACGTGGGTTGAATATGTGTCCTTTTTTTGCAGAGCCATGGATGGTTGGGTAAAGGGTAGCAAGGTGGATAGTTATGATGCTCTTTATGATTTGTTTGCATGGGAGCACTTGTCTGATAACTGTTTTCCAGAGTTACGCCAGCACCTTATTGATAGCAAGATATCTAACCCTAGAAAACTTGCTGAGGAGGAGGACCGCTGGGTCAGTACCAGGGTCCACAAGGGTCCAGTGGGAGACTCAGCCAAAGGTGGGCAGGGTCCCCAGCAGAAGAGTGGGGGGGACAGGGGTAAACAGAGGGAGTTTCAGAAAGGGCCCCAAAGTAATCCCCAAGGGAACCAAGGGAAGGGTTCCCAGCCTCCCCCTGTAAAGAAGCCAGAGGTCCCGACAGGTAAACCTGTTCCCAGGGGCCCAATGACCTGCTACGTTTGTAAGCAGGTGGGACACCGTTATTATGATCCCCAGTGTCCCATGAAGGATTCGAATGCACCGCCGCGTGCACCCCCCGTCAGGTAGCGAATGTAGCCCTGGGAGGGAGCGAGATGGGTGCCCCCGGTGGGTGGGGTCCCGCAGAAATGTCCCTGGTCTCTTTAGGAGACGTGGAAATGGTCCCTCCAACCCCTCTGCCTAGTAACACTAAGAAATATAGGCAGTGGGTGACCATTAATGGCCATAGGGTGGAAGCTCTCAGAGACACCGGAGCAAGTGTGACAGCTGTCAAGTGTCACTTGGTGTCCAGAGAGCAGGTGGTCCCGCATGCATTCTACCCCGTTGTAGCTGCTGACAACTCACAGAGTAAGTGCGAGGTAGCTCAAGTTCCTTTTGAGTGGGGGGGGGGGTCTCAGGTACTCTTCAGGTTGCTGTGAGGCCCGCCATGCCTGTTGATTGTCTCCTGGGCAATGATTTGGAGGACTCCCCTTGGGCTAAGGTGGAGCGAAAAGCGCACCTGGAAATGTTGGGTCTGCCGGAGTGGGTGTGTGCGACCACCCGGTCCATGTCAGCTAGTAAGGGTGTTGATGGGGTCCCGGAGCCTGAAAGTATGGCCCAGGACCCAACCATGTAGAGAAGAGGCAGGGGGCGCGGGAAACCATCCCCCATCGTTCCCACGGTCCAGGAGGGAGCAGACCCTGAGGGGGATGCCCTGGAACCTACAGGGGAACAAGTGGCTGAACTGGGAGATCTGCCCGAGCTGACCCATTGGCAGCAGGATGGTGGTCCCTCCAGGGAGGAATTTTGTGCTGAACAGAAAGTGTGCCCTTCTCTTGTGGGTATGAGGCAGCAGGCCTCAGCCCAAATGACAGGTGATCAGTCAGGATCACATTGGATTTACTGGGAGAACGACCTCCTGTATAGCGAGCCTAAGGCTGCTGAGCCTGGGTCAGCCCGTGTGCTGGTGGTACCCCAGCGCTTCAGAGCCTTCCTACTGGGGTTGGCTCATGACGTTCCGTTAGCTGGACATCTGGGTCAGGACAAGACCTATGACAGGCTTGTCACCCATTTTTATTGGCCCCAGATGAGAAGGGATTCAGACATCCATTGTAGGACCTGCCAAACTTGCCAGGCAAGTGGGAAAAGTGGGCGGAAGCAGAAGGCTCCCCTCCACCCTTTTCCCGTGGTCAGTACCCCCTTTGAGCGAGTGGGGTTTGACATTGTGGGGCCACTGGACCCCAAGACAGCCATGGGCAACAGGTTTATCCTGGTCTTGGTGGACCATGCCACCCGGTACCCGGAAGCCATCCCTCTCCACACAGTGCTGTCCCCCGTGGTGGGTCCGGTACTGATGGGTGTTTTCTCCCGCATGGGGTTCCCCAGAGAGGTGGTGTCAGACCGGGGCACCAGCTTCATTTCTAATTATATGAAGTCTCTGTGGAAGGAGTGTGGGGTAACCTACAAGTTTACCACTCCTTACTACCCTCAAGGTAATGGGCTGGTTGAGAGATTCAACCGGACCCTAAAAGGCATGATTATGGGTCTTGAAGAACCAATGAGGCGTAAATGGGACGTCCTCTTACCATGCCTGCTGTTTGCTTACCATGAGGTGCCACAAAAGTCTCTGGGGTTCAGTCCCTTTGAGCTTTTGTATGGACACCCGGTAAGAGGGCCTTTGAGTCTGGTCAAAGAAGGCTGGGAGCAATCTCCCAGGAAACCTCCCCAGGATGTATGCAGTTACATGCTGGCCTTTAGGAACCAGACTCGGCGCTTCAGAGATCTTGCTCAGGCAAATCTGGAGGCCAGCCAGGAAGAGATGAAGCGGTGGTACGACCAGAATGCCACTCTGGTTGAGCTTCAACCTGGTCAGAAAGTTTGGGTCATGGCCCCTGTAGAACATTGTGTGCTCAAGGACAGGTGGACTGGACCATTTGAGGTTGTGGAGAAAAAGAGCAATGTCACCTACTTGGTGGACTTGAAGTCTCCCAGGAACCCCTTGAGGGTCCTGCATGTCAACCGGTTAAAGCCCCACTTAGAAAGGTCCGA
The DNA here is from genome assembly GCF_964204655.1 of Triturus cristatus. NCBI lineage: Eukaryota > Metazoa > Chordata > Amphibia > Caudata > Salamandridae > Triturus > Triturus cristatus. Next base: position 204,253,738 of record NC_140593.1, read on the forward strand.
AGTGGGCATGCTCCTAGGCACAGATGCTGGAATGGAGGAGGAGAGTGAGCCTCTTCCGGACCTCCTGTGTGCAAAAGAGCAAGATGGGTCAGTGGATGGTGTTGTCCTCTCTGACACACGGATCCCTGAGCAGCAGCAAGATTGTCGCCATCTGCTGGGACAATTCCCTGATCTGTTCTCCTTAATCCCTGGTGTCACTCAGTGGTGTGTCCACGATGTGGACACCGGGGACAGCACTCCTGTGAGGCACAAAGCCTACAGGGTGACTGACAAGGTCAGAGCATACATCAAGGAGGAGGTCTTTAAGATGTTTGCCCTAGGGGTGGTTGATCCTCTAGCAGTCCTTGGGCCAGCCCAGTGGTCTTGGTCCCAAAGGCTGCAGCGCCTGGTGCTTCACCAGAACTTCGGTTCTGTGTGGATTACCGAGGACTCAATTCGGTCACCAAGACTGACGCGCACCCCATCCCCAGAGCTGATTAGCTCATAGATCGGTTAGGAGCTGCCCGGTACCTTAGTACGTTTGATCTAACGTCTGGGTACTGGCAGATCGCCTTGACCGATGGGGCAAAAGAGAGGTCTGCATTCTCCACACCAGATGGGCACTACCAGTTCCGGGTTATGCCCTTTGGGATGAAGAATGCCCCTGCCACATTCCAGAGGTTGGTCAACCAGGTATTGGCTGGACTGGAGGATTTCAGCGCCGCTTACCTGGACGACATAGCAGTGTTCAGCGCCAGCTGGGAGGAACAGTTGCGCCACCTCCAGGAAGTGTTGTTGGCCCTGCGCAGAGCAGGCCTCACAATTAAGGCCAGTAAGTGCCAGATTGGGCAGGGTTCAGTGGTGTACTTGGGGCACCAAGTAGGGAGCGGCAAAGTGGCCCCCCTGCAACCCAAGATAGATACCATCCTGGCTTGGGAACCGCCCAAAACCCAGACTCAGGTGAGAGCCTTCTTGGGTCTCACAGGTTACTACAGGAGGTTTGTCAAGGGGTATGGCAACATTGTGCACCCCTTGACCTCGCTGACTTCCAGGAAGCAGCTGAGACTTGTGATCTGGACTGACGCCTGTCAGAAAGCCTTTGACACCCTGAAAACTGCAATGTGTACAGCACCGGTCCTCCAGGCACCCAACTTTTCCAAAGAGTTCATTGTACAGACGGACGCTTCAGAGCAGATAAATGAGGAGGGCCGAGACTTACCTGTACCCTTCATCAGCCGGAGGTTACTTCCCAGGGAACAGAGGTGGAGTGCAATAGAGCGTGAGGCATTTGCTGTGGTCTGGGCGCTGAAGAAGCTAAGACCCTACCTGTTTGGGACTCACTTCCGGGTTCAGACAGACCACAGGCCCCTCAGATGGTTAATGCAGATGAGGGGGAAAACCCAAAGCTGTTGAGTCGGTCCATTTCCCTACAGGGGATGGACTTTACGGTGAAACACCGCCCTGGTACAGATCACGCCAATGCTGATGGTCTGTCCAGATTTTTCCGCCTTAGTGATGAGGACTCCCTGGGTGAAGGGTAGTTCTCCCCACATTTCAGCTGGAGGGGACATGTGTTAGACCTGGCATCATTGGCATGAGTCTCTCCTCCATTTTTTTCTGTTGGCCTCCTCTGTTTACGATGTTTTTGATGGAATATTGCTTTGGGCACTGTGCCACTGCTGATCAGTGCCACAGTGCAAGTGCTCCCTATGTTAAATTGATCGATTGATTGGTGTTACCATGATTGGCTTGGTTGACTTACTGTTCAAACCCTAGTCTAGTGCACCGCGTGTGCCAAGGGCATGTAAGTTAACTGCTGCTGGTGGGCTCGCAGCACTGGTTGTGCCACCCACAGAAGCAGCTTATAAAATGTGTCCCAGGCCTGCCATCGCAGAGCCTGCGTGCAGTCCCTGACTGCCATGTCGACTTGGCAAGGAAACCTACTTGCCAGTCTCTAAAACCTTCACTTTGCCACATTTCAGACACCTCTATGGTAGGCCCTAGGGCTGGGTGCATTGTTGGTAAGAGGTAGGTCATGCCCTGATATGTGTGGCATGACCTAATAGTGAATTACAGCCATTTTCGTTTTTCACTATTGAAGGGCTACCTGCCTCCCATAGGCCAGAATGGGCAGACTGATTATTAACTCCATTATAATCTATCTGACTCAGGGAGCATGGTAGCAGGTCGAGTTTAGTATCCCTGAACTCAGAATTTAATAACACACCCTTTAGGATGGATGGTTTTTAAATTCTGTGTTTGAAAATAGCTCTTTTAGAAAGTGGCTATTTTCTTGTCCAACTATCCACCGGTCTCTGCTGGTTTGGTGTGTGTGTCAGGGGCTGGGTGGCTCCAGAGGTCTGAATGAGTCAGTGTGGGGTGAATGAGGCATCTACACTTAGAGTGGGGTAAGAGTAGTCCCTGATAGCCTGCCCTGCCTGACGCAATGCTGGCTCCACCTCCTGCCGGGCAACTGATAGCCCTGCCCCTGCCAGTGACAATACTGGCTCCACCTCCGGCTGGGCGGCTGATGACCCTGCCCTGCTCAGTGAATAGGCCAGGTGCCTCGGCCTGGCAACACCCACAACAAACCTAGGATGGGGGGAATTTCCCTGCTTGGACAAAGGGAACAAAGCAGAAAAGGGGTATAAAAGAAGGACCCCTGAACCAAAGAACTTAGATCACTTCTGACAAGGAAACCTCTACCAAGGACAAGAAGCCTGCTGATCCAAGGACTTGCCTCCCCCTTCTGCCAGTGTGCTGTTGCTGGGGGGAACCTGAAGCTGCTTCTTTATTTTTGCCAAGGGACAAGGAGAGAGGAACTTGGTGGGTACTCTGAAGCTTGCAAGAAAATCTCCAAGGGCTGGAAGAGTGCCAGCCTCCTGTTGAAGTCACAGGGCCAAAGGACTTCACCCTCTACTGAATTGCTGGTTGCTGGAAAGTGTTATTTCCAGTGCACAGGGGAAATATGCAGTCTCGACGTCGCCGGACGCCGCCGAATCCAGCTCGACATCGTGAGTAACGGCTCCAGTGTTACGAGCCTTCGACGCCAGCCGCCGGGCCCGATCGACGCCAGTAGCGACAACAGTGAGTAATGAGTTCGGCTCCAGCTCCAAGCGACCCCGTCTTGACGCCGGTATCGACGCCAGTGAGTAGTGAGTTCGGCTCCAGCTCCAAGCGACCCCGTCTCGACGCCGCTGCTGATCGCATCGACGCGACGCCCTTCTCGACGCCGTGAGCACTGCTCCGGACCGACACCTCTTGACGCCGCTGCGGATCGACCCGAATCCGAGGCACGATCGACGCCGACCTCGACGCCGACATCTCGACGCCGTGGATCATCGTTTTCTTCATTTCCAAAGGTACTGTGTTTGCGGGTTCTGTTGCAACTCAAGGCTCGACGTAGCGCTCCTCGCGGTCGACGCCGAACCTTGGGAATATCGTAAACTCGACATCGTGTGACTCCTGTGGGGGTCACATTGTTGCCAAGAACTGTGTTTTCAGAAGAATACTTACTTTTGTTGCTAAAGAACTATTTCCTAAGAAGAAACTTTACCTGAACTATTATTTTTCCTTCCAAAGAGTATTTATGAAGTTTGTGGTATATTTTTGTCGTTATTTGGTCTTGTGTTAAGCCTTATATAAAAATACTATTTTTATAATAACTCCTGTGTTGTGTCCATTTGTAGTGTATTCACTTTATTACTGTATGTGGTCATAAATGCTTAACACACTGCCTATGAGATAAGCCTGTCTGCTCTGCCAACCTACCAAGGGGGTGAGCAGGGGTTATCTGAGTGTGTAATCCCCTTGCCCTGACTAGAGAAGGTGGGTCCCTTTTTGTCAGAAGTGTATACCTCTGCCAACTAGAGACCGCCGGTTCTAACAACATGGCACCATCCACATCATGCAGCCCCGCTCCGCAGGCCACCAGGTCTCACATTTGATGCTGGGCCTTGATTTCACCATGGCAGAGGACATACCAGTGCACAGGGCATCATCGCAGGCTGCACACTTTCTCAGCCCTTGAAGTGCCACTAACTCTGTGACCTGCGAGGCCATGCCACATGGTGATAGGCCCTTGCTGTCCGTTGGCTCCGGCCTACACTGCGGTCCAGCAGGACACACAAAACCTGAGCAGTCTGGACCGCCGGGACGGGGCATCATCGCAGGCTACACTCCTACTCAGCACTTACGGTGCTCCTACCTCAGTGCACCGAAAGTCACCGTCCCGTGGCGGTGTGCCTGTGCCGGCTGCAGTGTATTCAGTGCCAGCAAGTCTGTGCCCCGCAAATCATGGACACCCTAGGATTGGGTATTGTGGTGCGGACACCATCATGTCACCTCCTGGCTTGCGGAATGTGATGTTGCAGGCCCCTGCGCCCCCATGCCTACATGCACACCACACGAATACACCCCGAGAGAGGTTGGAAATGGCGTCGAGCAATGCTCCCGGCCCATTTTATTGGCAGGGTCACATGTGCTCTGACGCGTGTGCTGGATGGGTGTGGTTTGGGTGTACACCAGCCGTGAGGGAGTGTTGTGGCATGCTGACAACTAGACCTGTGAGCAGCAGATCCCTACAGGGAAGACCTGGGACATGTAGCATTGTCGTCCCCCACTGTAAACATAAGCGGAGTGGGCTGGCCTGGCATATGCCAGTCCAGCGTAAGGGTTTGAACAATGACCCCGGGGCTCTGGCCATTGTTACGTACTGGGCTGGAAAAGGAAGAAACAAATGTGTGTGTCGCTGTTGTTGCGTCGGCGCCACCCTGACAACATTCGGCAATGTGTCACCCTGTGACCCAAGTCCAACAACATGAGCCACGTGGACGTAAGAGGAATTCACTGACCCTACATTCGTCCATACTACCACACGTGAAAGACCATAGACATGACACATCAGTGTGACAAAGAATGTTTAATGCACATTCAGTGGACTGTTGCATCTGGAGCAGTACAAGGCCATGCAAAGTCCATTTAACAATGTTGGCCCGGGGAGGAGCCAAGATGGCGACCGGGACGGCAGCGTAGACTCCCGGCTCCGTGAACCTCCGCATCCCGCACGGATATCCTGCATGAGATCCTCAGCCTGCGCTACGCGCTCGTATTTGTGAATGAGAGTGGCAACCGACCGTGTGACTCCGAAGTTTCTGGCGGCGGTACCGCCGGAGAAATGTGCCTTTGAAATTTGCGGCCCGTGCAGCCCTGGAGCCAGGACCTCGAGTGGACGCCTTGGCCGGGTGGCAGTTCAACAACAGCGGCCTGTGGTGACTGGGTGGAGTCGGACCACCGGAGCGGTGCACACCTCGGCCTACATTTCGCCGTGGTCGTTCCTACCGCTAAGCGTAGCGGACCGAGGGCATGCCCGGGGTGGCAATTCTGAGATTCTCCGGTGATTGCCCCTGCCTTTGACGGTGAGCTGCCCGGACGCCGCCCATAACTCGCCCTGATTCTTGCGGGCTGCTCCCGGATTTTCGCGGGCGCTGGTCCGTGGTGGGGACGACTGTTGCCCGTGACCACACAACGGATAATTTTTGCCTGCCCCCGGAACCCTGTTTCCAGCGACGTGGACCTTGAGGCGCTTGTCCCTGGGTCCCGGTCCCAATACGGGTCGGGCCTACCCGGCGGCCATCTTGTTATGATGAAGCCTACCATCCTGTCCACCGGGTCACAGCAGGACTGGGAGTGTGTGACTTTTGGGAGTGTGGCGGAGCGATCGCAGAGAGCAGTGCTGGGGTACGGCGACCTCCTCGAGGCTCTCGGTGCCCTTCATTCCACCTTGGTTCATGGCATCGGGGTCTTGGGGAGTAAGCTCGATGGTGTGGCATCAGCGTCGGGACAGTTGCGGCCTGCCTGTCCTCAGGTACACAGGGACTTCCCACACTGCACACAGGAGGACAATGTCGCGGCCACCCCTGAGATTAGTGAACAGCTGGAAACTCCGGACAGTATGCTTCCGTGTGATCGGCTGGCTGTGGGTCTGATCTGTTCCGGAGGTATTGGACCTGAGTGGGAGGTGGTGGCCTCGTCCCGTGCACGGCCTCCGGTGACCCAGGGAAAATTCAAGCAACAGTTGTCTACTTTGGCTGATTCCGCCTTCCTGGACCTTGTGTGCAGTGCAGATCCTGGGGCAACACTGGGAAAGACGTCCCTCCATGATGCGGACTGTGTTGGTACTCAGAGACTTCCACCCCACCTGTGTGCGTCGCTTCCCGGTCGTTTTTGGACACTCCTTTACCTTGTAACATTGGACATGGCGCTGGGTCGAGGGGTATGCATGGGCAGATTTGCAAAGAGTGGTCAAGGATAAGGCTGATCCTTCAGGGGTGGTCATCTAGTAGACGGGCGGGCTCAAGGGTTGCGTGCTCTCATGGCATAGCTATTAGTATAATTGGTGCATAATGCTCCCCATCTTTCTTTGACATGGTCGATTTTGTGCTGCTTACTGTTTGCCTTGGGGAAAACTTACCGTGCGGGAGGGAGAAGCCGGGGGCATGTTTTGAAGGCCCTCCTCCAGTTTATTAATACTCTCTCTACCCCCCGTCTGGTGGGGTTCTTTTCTTACTCCCTTTTCTCTGTTCTGCTATATTTTGGGTCTGGTTCCAGGGCGACAGGCACACTGCTGGGGGGGGGGCCGTACTCATCTGCAGAGGTGCAGGGTGGGGGGTTGGGGAAGGGGATTCTTTAGTCTTTACCCTTTTTTTTCCATGGCCTCCTTTTTCTTCTCTGATTCTTCTTTGTTTTTCTTTTCTGGGATCAGCGTGGTACAACTCCTTTGTTGTGAATCACTGCTTTTTCATGTGTGCCACAATTTCCGGGGTGTTTTCTGGGCTTTAGGGCATGGGACTGCAGGCGCAACTGGTCATGATACTTCTCTACATCCTGCACTTCCTGTTTTAGCGCCATTGACTCGATAGATTGCCGTTTATTGTTTACGTTTGTTATTCTGCCTGCCATTTTTCGCTGCTGGGAAATTGTTTGGCACCTGATCCTTTCGTCTTTCCCTATTATAAAATGAAAGCCTTCTTAATCCTGGTGTCCTACTTGCGCCATTCACTGGCCGAGAATATATTAGCATGGAGATTCTGCTCCCCGAGGCTCTGCCTGTGTTCACATTGGATCTCTGTGGCTTTGACTGCTTAGCGGCCGGCCCCGGGGGGTTGTAGGCCCATACTTGTTATTGGTTGAAATGCTAATAAAGGTTTTTCAAAAAAAAAAAAAAAAAAAAAAACAATGTTGGCCCATGGAGGGCCAGCTAGAGTCCTTCTGGGAATGACATGTCCAAAGGAAGAGGAAGAGTGCAGTCCGCACTCTGTTAGCTGTGTCATTGGCTTTCATACAGAATATGGCAGTCCATTGCAAGGTACAAGGGGTGTATCGCAGAGTGTTTCGAGGGACAGTGGAAGGCGATGATGCAGAGGGCAGAACCAAGCTGATACCGGCCATGTGGTGGAGATGAATGCTACAGTTTTCTCCGTACCAGTAAGGTGGTTTCATCCGCATCTTCGTCCCCTGCTGTCTCATGTGCCTCATGTGTGGGTGGTGCTGGCCTTTCTCCAGCACTGTGTGGCACTGACACTTCAGGGGGCAGAGATGTGGATGTAGTGGTAGCTGCAGCACGCATCAGCGCCAGGCCTTGTGGCAGCAATTCCATGAGGATGGTTTTAAGGTCATTGTGGAACCCAGCTACCTCTCGCTGATGTGCAGCCACTCTTTTTGCACTGGCCTGCTCCATGTTCTCCATGAGCCTCCAAATCAGTCCCAGCTCCCGGACGAGCTCGCTGGAGCCACTCTGACTAGACAGTCGTTTTTGTCTCAGAGTCAGGACTCTGGTAATGTCAGCCATGGTTCATTGGAGTGCATGGAGCGGACTGTGGGTGTCTGTTAGGGACTGTGAGTGGTCCCTGATGGGACTTAGACACCCACATATGGCATCTAGTTTGTCTGCCATGCGGTCGAAGCCCACTAGCACCTGTTCAGCCAGCTGCTCCTGGCATCCCAACATATGGTGTTGGAAGGCCATTTGTTCTTCGTGGGGGTCCTGGGAGGGAGCCGTAGTGGTTGTGTTGCCTGCTGTGTGGTCTGGGCTGCCCTGCTCCTGGAGATTGGCTGTGGAGACTGTCAATGAACTCTTTGAGGGCGTCGGATTCAAATCTGTGGTGGTCCTCTTCGTCATCAGAGAAGAGAGGTTCGGGCTGCACTGCAACACATACTGTTCTTTATACATCGTGGCATAGGCGTACCCGCCGTCGCCACTACATTTACCACAGTCCTTTGGGGCCACTTGCTGGTGTGACGAGCAGTGTGCGACCAACCTGTGCACTGCAGGAGGTGTTTGACTGTCTCTCTGCAATGTGAAGGGGAGATGCAGTTTGACAATGCGTTCACATGTGTTTTGTTGGCTTGTACATGTTCACATACAGACTGCATGACTGTCTACATCGTGGCTGTTTTGGAGGGGCTGCCTATTTGCTGCGGGACAGTGGACAAAACTTTACATTTTGACAACATCATGGATGTGTGTTTCAACTTGTACATTATCTACTCACATTTCCCTGCAATGCCACTTGTGATTGGCCAGTGTCTACACCCACTATGCGCCAGTTGCGTCCTGTGTTCTGTTGTGGACGTGTTGTGGAAGTGTCCGGTCACCCGACTTCGGCCACCATCTCGCTGCTGATGACTGTGGACACCATTTCCTCCATCTCGTCCAGCTCCACCTGTGGCGCAAGACTCCCACCTCCAGTCTGCATTGCTGCCTTCCGGTTGTTGGCGAGTTTCTGCATTGTTTTGCGCTTGACGTCATTCCAACACCTCTTGACCTCTTCCATTGTCCTCTTCAGCACTGCGACTGCATTCACCTTGTCCATAGTCCATTTTTTGTTGCCAATGACACAGTGGAGGTGACGAACAGTTGTTGATGGGGTTCGACCACCTCCATTATCAGGATCCTGTTTTCCTTTCGGACTGAAGCGCTTCTTCCTACTCTTCTTCTCCTTGCCCTTAACTGACCCTGAAGTCCCAGGCAGGTCATCTGGGGGCTTGTTGGATTCTGGGTTTTCCTCCGTACTTGCTCCGGCAACATCCATTGTGCTTGGTTGTTGTTTGGCATTTGTTTGTCAGTTTTTTTTCTACTTTTATGGTGATTTTTCCCACATGACGCGTGTGAATTGCAGGCCTGTAGCTGGTTTTCGCTGATTTTTGCATCGCGATTGGCCTCATCGTGCATTTTTTACGTTAGCATTTCGCATTTTTGCGGCGTGGCGTTGATTTTAATGCGGTCAGTTGACGCGTTATCTGGGGAATATCGCATGGTGCCGCAGTGTTGAGAATGCTTTGTTGACACTGCGTAATTTTCCTGCGATAGACTGCAATGCTGAAGGTTGCGTTGAGTAACTTTTGCAATTGTTATCACACGTTCTTTAGAATATGCCACATAGTCTCGGTAATTCAGTTGATTCTGTGGGTTTATCTGTATATTTAAAAAGTGTGGCTAGCTTAGACACAACTCTCATTTTACTTGTTTGAAACACTCACATAGTGATGTCTACGGACACTCCTATCAGACCTCCCTGCCACTGGCTCCACCGGCAGAAGATGGTAATTTCTGCATACCGGCAAGGAAGGGACGACAGGGAGGTTCACAAGAATTCAGAAGTTCAGAAACCTCACGGTGATTACATTCTTTCTTCTCTTTCCACGGCCTGGTCCGCAAAATGGACCCTGAAAAGTAGAAGCCAGGGAGGAATTGGCAAACATTAATTAAAAATAAACGCACAAGTAAAACCTTAGTGGTGGCTAGTCTAAACCTTTCATTATATTCTCAATCATATTTACAAATTGTCTGCTTTTTTCTTTTCAAAACCTTGTGCCTTGACCCCAGACGCCTTTCTAGCCATTTTGTATTTGTTGTGTTATATAGCACGAGCTTGTCCACACTGCACTAGAGAGCGCTTAACGAGAAAACCAAATTAGGTCACAGATTTTTTTAAGCACGTGAAAATTAACAGTGTTCTTCAGCATCACAGTTTGAATCCAGGCCTCAGCTCAAAATCCCTCAACCACAGTTCTAAATTCAGCAGCCCTATTTTCGAGGCCACTTTTCCTCTTTGCTACCACAACGGTTCAAATCACTTTCATGAGCAGTTTTGGAAGACCTGGTCCTATTCAGATTCATCTTTTTTCAAACGCACAAATGACATTTCTTGTCTTTGTGATCTGGATTTTGCCTGGCTGGTTCTAGAGAAGGTTAGCTTTTTCACATCCACAATGCTGTCACTAATTCCAGTGCTTAATTTGTGAAAGAATAAGAGCCAGTGATCAAGTTTTTGCTCAGAAGCCTGCGGCTGGTGCTATCGAATTTCGGGGATGTTGAACACTAAGGCGACGTATTTTTGAGTCCCACTTATGCTCTTTTATCCAGCACTAGGCACTCTCACCACCTTTAACTATCTCTTGCACGCTGTTTTTCATACCTGCTGAAATTAAGCACTAACTAACTCTTATAACTCTTTAATTCTTCTGGGTGTCTCTAAATTTCTTGTCTATTGACATTTTGTTAACTGATGATGTTTAATTCTGCCCACGCTGAATTTGCTTTGTAGGTCTTCCTTGGCTGTTTGCTACCACCAGAACTCATGTCAAGAGCACAACAAGCACAGTCAAAAGTTCTCGCTTATAACTGAAAGTACCTCGACATTGATGGGCAAGCATAGGCACTCAGACACTTATATATGGACTCCATCACTCATCCTTCGACTCAGGCATCCTCTCCCCCTATCCATTGACAGCATCGTGCATTCAACCACTCGCCCCTCCCCAGCATCACTCACCCAAAGCTGCATCCAATGAAGAGACACTTTCAGTTGTAAGCAAGACCACTTGCCTTTGCCAATGCTTGTTTTATATAATTGCCTGCTCATTAGCAAAACCACGACAACAGCTAGTCATTCTTTGGCAATGTTGACTGACCATGAATACTCTTGGTTTATCAATGAACATAAAAACAGGAAACCTGAAAAATGTACTATATGTAAAAGTATCAGCACATCTTTGCTTTTTTGTCACCTTCTGTTCTATGGGAAATATAACTACATCATAGTTTGGTATCATGTCTATGTGCATGGAACCACTCAAGCAGCAAAACATATTAAGGCCAGCTAAAACCTTCTGTAAATGTGAATTTGGTATGCTTGAGCTTGAAGCTGCATGGGCAGCAGCAACAATGACTGCCCTCCTTCCATTTGTGCTGCTTCAAGAGAAAAACAGCATAAAGTATCTACTTATCTAAGACACTTTAATAGCATTCCAATGTCATGTGTGTGCCACTGAAAGCTCCAGCTTAGGCAGCTGGATAAATAAGCAAAATGATCACAGCTGTGTGGAGGGAAATACAAATTCTGCTCAATCAAAACACATACTCCTGACTCCCAACATGTGGGTGGAGCCAAAGCCCTGCTCTAGTGATGCTCACATAATTGGTGACAGCTACGCTTTCAAGCCAGACCATAAATCGCACATCAATAGCGATATAGAACTGTTTCCATTTCACAATATTTGTAAGCCTCTGCTCAACACAAATGTTATCAAACTTTATTGTACGGCGGAACAACTTTTCTGAAAAAGACTGCTGGTGGGGTCAGCTAAATATTAAAGAATAACAAGCAATACAATGTGTGTTATAATTTGTATCTGGAGGTAACTATCCCTTTTTCAAGATACAATGTCACCCTGCACATAAAGGGGCCGAGTTCGATGTCCGGTGGCATTGCTTCTGCCCTACACTGACTCGGTCCTGGGACCGACCGACACCCAGTCTGCATTCCCTAAGGACTAATTACAATGCGACTGAGCACTGTTTGGTCGCATTCCTACATTCCCCTATGGGAGCGAATTACAGCCATAACCTGGCCATAATGCATGCTCCCATAGGGAAATGGGATGTGTGGTTCATCCCTGCACCCTGTGGCAGGGACCTTAAAGTGCCTGCCACGGGGTGCAGGGATCAACAGATGGGGCACTATAGGTGTCAAGTTCCTCTAACGAAGACAAGAAGGGGGAGAAAAATGTAGTGTCATGTGTCAAGGGAAAAAGTGGGCCTGGCTGTCAGTGAAGCAGGTCGAAACAGGTCCGGCGGCAGGGGTAGGTTTACGAGCCGCAGCGTCTCTCCACGCTGGACCCAAATTGGAGTCCTCACACGCCCGCCGGTCACTGCTGCAAGATTACCTTGGTAGCGGTATAGGTTACCTTGCTGAAACCTGTTAGGTATGTAGATTTTTCACATACCAACATTTGTAGATAGTTCTTAACACTGATCCTGAGGAAGTACCCTGACCATTATGGCAACCATTGCACAAAACATGTAGATCTCTTTGAGAGTAGGGCTTGCACAACTAGTTACGTAACCACTAGTTTCAATACCCACCTCAACTTTTTTTTACTTAGGCTGTTTACCACCATAATAAAAACTCTTTGCTTGTGGACTAACAGTACCTATTTTATATTCACACACTTATCACTCACACCTACACACACTAGGTCCCCTTACCCCCACTGCACCCATGGGCAGGAACAAAAGATCCCCGCCAAAGAGCCCCAATATTGGGTGCCCGTCAGGTATTGCAGCGCCGACCTGACGAGGGGCCAGCTTAAATGATGAAGCATGACACCTAGCTTGCTGGGTGTGTGAGAGCCCTAGTTCCAACAAGGGACTCCCCCCCCCCTTTCTGTTTCGACCTGCTTCACTGACAGCCAGGCCCACTTTTTCCCTTGACACATGACAATACATTTTTCTCCCCCTTCTTGTCTTCGTTAGAGGAACTCTGTACCTTTTTGCATTACTACTTGACGGGGTATGTATATTGGACCTCGTTAAACCTACCCCTATGTCCCTATTTTGTTGATATACACTATAGGTGTCCCCTCGGCCCCCAACCAGAGGCCACACACCCAAGGGGACCCTGAGGGCCCCCAAGCATGTTTCCGACATGGTTTCCATGTCAGGCTGGCATGAAAACCATACCAGAAACCGTGCATCGTAATCTCAAGGGTGTGAGATTACTGGCCGGCTTCCGATTGGTCGATGGAGGCCTTCGGAAGCCAGCCACAATGACCGGCCAGTTTGCTTTCTGACCCACAGCATCATAATGCGGCGGTCGGAAAGTAAACCGATGAGCCCATTACGATGCGGCTCGGAAGGCTCCGAATGTTGGTCGGAGCCTTCTGAGCTGCATTGTAATCCACCCCTTAGTGTTAGACCTATGTTTTTTATGTTGCTTGTTGTTTATAGGAAGGTCCATTGGCTAACAACTTACTTAGGAAATGAATGATGAGAAATTGGGTTTTTAAGGCTGGCATTATTCATTAAAATCATTACATAGCTGGAATAATAATCCCATGTATTTTTGATCTGCACAAAGACAGGGGTTGATATCATAAATGGTGTTACAATTTAAAACCATAAGCATGTGTGAATAAATGTAGACAGTGTCCAACGTTGTTGATTCTGTTATCAATCACTATTAATAATTAATTACACTCAAGAATTCACACACAACGAGCTCTCATGATAGAACTGCATAGCACTGCAGATAAGTTATTGTAAAAATGTGCTGTCTCAGGTGCATTCTGTACAGTATTTCCTCTTTATCTGGTGCACAAAGTAGCCCAGCCTATTCTGTGCTTTCCTTCCAGGCGATACTAGAGTCAATGAGTTGGAACTTGTGATATATGTGTTATAAAAAATAGTTCCTTTGCCAGACACGTATGCCAAAGTAGGGAATACATTGGGCGGTGCCACTCTCTTAGATGTGGTATGAAAAGGTATTGAAGGAGTTCATTTTCAAGTTTTGCCGGCTGCTTGGCTGGGATGGAATTGCAATCAAATAATACAGCCTCATACTATCTGTTTATACAACCCTTCCCTTGCAGAATACTTCGTGATATTATTTCATCTTGTAGCTTTGTATTTATAGAACGATGTCCTGTGTGCTACCTATAATAATTCACCCGAGAAATGTTTATCTCTTCCCTGCTCTTTCGACATTTCTTTCAAACAAAAGACAACACAGCGTACTTACATGTATCTCCATACACAGAAATACATGCATTATCTAACCCATCAATTAAAGAATTGGTCGATATTCCTGGGTTCTACATTTAAAAAAATGATGCATTGACTTTTGAGTTTATATTGCAGAACGCATGTTTTTTCATGACAGATCTATATGATCCATCTGTGCTCTTTGTGATTAATTTGGGGGCAAATCACAGGCAGTGTTGCAAATCTCTGAAACATTAACATGCAATTCTAATCTTTTCCGGACATTTTCCAAACTTATGGAAACTGTATTGAAGTTGCATTTGGGCTTTTTTTTTATCAGTCAAAGTGGCTACCTTTATTTGTGAACGGTTGTGAGTTTGCTACTCTTAGCTCTTCAGTCTGTAAGCCTCCAGGGTCTATAGGCTCATAAAAGTGCACTTTCCCTATTTGCACCACAGAGCGCCTTAAAAGAGATGTGCCGACACAAACAGGAAAAGAGCACCCTGTTATGTTGAATGCACTGCCCCAAGGACAGCCTCAAACTTGGGCTGCCTCGGGGGCAGCGCATTCAAGTGAAATATGGAGCGGCTACTTCAGAGCCACTCCGTGTCTCACTGTGCATGTGGGAACCTGCCTGCACTTTCTAGAGGAAAGAGACATCGCCTAACAGGTGGGTGCAGTGAGTGACTGCTCCCACCTGCAAGGGGATAGCTGGGGGTCCATGAGACTCCGTTTCTCCCCTCCATAGGGCTGCCTTTCGGAGGCGCAATGAAAGTGTGCCATATTTTTGTGGCACACTTTCAGTGCACCTCTCGGCATGCTTGCTGCTGCCCTCGCATCCATAATGCAGCTCAGAAGCAAATTGATTCCCTCATTTGCTTGGGGAAACGTGCCCATTCAAATGCGGTAACGCGCTCTCATGATAGAGCTGGTGCTACATATGTGTCAGCACTATCTGTATGAAGGGGACGCACAAGAGTCTACTGCTCCTTCTGTAATACCATTGTGCCGCAGGGGCACACAAAGAGAGTGCACATTGTTGCGCCCTTAGGACACTCTCTTTAATTGGGCCCCAGCTGTCCTGTCCAGCAAGTTGATTTGTCTAAAATTGAACACATCTGTACAGTAGGTGCCTTGATCAGCCTATAGTTCAGCAGTCACTCTTTTGCTCTGTGTGGCTGGCCTTCACTAGACAAAGAAGGTGTCCTCAGCTGCAACACTCTGCATTTAATTTTTACAATTATGTGTTTCTTAACAAATCTGAGAATCTTTCTCTGGCTTTCTCTAGGTTAAAATATGTTGTTATTGGACTATGGAAATAGAAAACCAAAGACATTGCAAATACTGACAACTGTATTGAAATTTCACTTTCAATTTATCCTGCAATCTGCACATGATCCTGATGATGAATGTGCAACAGAACTTACTATGACTTGTACTCAGTGAACGTATTAATGAAACACATAAAAATGTTACTTTGACATAATGTTGCAAATGTAAAGTACATCTGCGGTTGGTTTTTCATTGGTAAAGCAGACTTTGAAAGCAATAAATAATTCAATTGAACAAATGCATCTCAGAACCGGAGAGTAGGTCATATTGACCCAGTGTCGCTCCTCATTTGCTGTTACACAGCTCATCAGGTGGCAGTCAGTCAGCACTCTGAATAAAGTCCTGTGAGAGCAAAGCATGTCTTCTCTTAGAGGGGAGGGACTTTATAGAAGACATTTTCTGTATCTTAGCAGAAAATGTGGCATACTCCTCCTTTGGTCTACTGTTCCTCTTCCAGCTGAGGATGTTCTATCTGGCTCTGTGGGTTTCTGGGGAAGCATCTGACAGGCCTGTCAAACAATCTGGCACTGCCGGAAGGGACGGACTGGCAGAAGGGATGCACTGACAGGCCAGTATGTGGGCTGTTATTTTGTCTGTTGGGATGTTTTAGGTCTATAGGTTTTAAGGGGCAGATTTACAAGAAAGTGACGCATCTGTAGAGATGCGTCACTTTCCCTGCGCCAACATTCCAAATCCATGCGTCACCATGGATGCGCCGTATTTACAATACGGCGCACCATGGCGCAAGGATTGACAGATGCGTCAGACATTCTGAAGCATCTGTTGATGGAAAAGTCACGCATTGCTGGAGTCGTGTCGCAAGCACGACGCAACTCCAGCAATGCTCAGGGGCGCCCTATGCCTAACATGCTGCATCACTCCTTACGCCTGCTTCAAGCAGGCGCAGGATTTTGACGCAGCATGGACGTAAAAGTGACTCCGTGAAATCTTGTAGATTTCACTGAGTCACTTTTACAGGGCTTCCTGCGACGGAACGCCCACCCTGCATACATTAAACCTGACACAGGTTTAACGTGGCGCAGGGCTTCACAACGTGACACATCTCCCTAGATGCGTCACGTTGTAAATGGGCCGCAACTTTTACGCTGCCGCTGCGTCACAAAAGTGACGCAACGACGGTGCAAAAGTGACGCAAGGGGCTTGTAAATCTGCCCCTATGTTTTCAGGTTTCGCCTGCTCAGCACTTGTGCTGTGCTTGCGAAATTTCTTGTAAATAAAAAAAAAAATTCTTAAAAGTGGCTTACATCTCACCCATTATTTACCATTTGTTGTCTTTCTTGCCACTCCCCTTACCTTGTTTTCCATTTGCTACTGCCTGATATTTCCTGTTGGTTTACTGTTTTCTTTCAGGTTTTTTTTTTTTTCTGGAACACGGACAAAGTACCTCATTTTGGAGTGTTCATCTACTGTTTTCGTTGCAGGAGCTACTTTTGCCCCCCACTACTGCCCTCCTCCTGATGTCCATTGGTGGGACACTCCTCTCTCCTTATGTTGCTTGCCTCTGGTGCTGTTTTTTTTACATGTTGCACAGCAGCGAAGGCTGTTGTGCAACATGGCTTAAAAGAAAAAAAAAGAACTATGACGCGCTTAACACTGGTTGCATCCTATTACCTTTTTTTCACCTACCGCCTTCCCTGCTCCCTCTGTCTATTGTTCCCCACCCTCCTCCCTCATGTTGCATGACACCCTTCCACTTTCCTGTGCTGTTTTTGTTCTCCATTTTTAACTCTACACACAGTTTTGATTTTGTTTTATGGTCTGGTTATGGCAACACTCAATGTGCTCTGTTATTGCACAGTCAGCAAGGGGTGTCTGATCTCAGGTTAACGATCACAATCTAAGCCATGACAGTTTTGGCAGAGATGTGTCTGTGATAAGGGTGCTGTCATGACTAATTAAATTTAAATTACAGCAGTAAGCAGAATCCACCTACCTCAAAGACCAGAAAGAAGATATGTCATAATGTTTTGAGTTGCCATGATTTGCTAATGAAGGCCACTTTCTGTTTTTTAGTACAAGGCCTTCCTTTGGATGCCCTGTCCTATTTTATAGCCTAGTCTGCTACTGTTCTTTGGGGAGAAGCACAACATTGACAAAATGCTTTGATTAGACATGCTCAATAGTTAATGGTGAAAATAATAGTCTACACACAAGACTGGAAGAAAACCGGTCAATTTATTTTATTTCTAAGAAATTAATTCTTACAGAAATATAATAGTTATCCAATTGATTCCTAAATAACATTTAAAAGAAAAAAACTCCAACAAATCAAACAAAATCACATCGTTGCAATCAGCTAACAACACAGACATAAAAAACAAACAGAAATCTGTGTTTAAAATATCTTTTCAGACAGGTACCCCTGGCGGAGTCTACAATACAACCCATGCTTAACATGTATATCATGTTCAAGATGTGCAACTGTTAAGCCTATTCAGAGGATAAATAGCTCATTATTTCAGTTACTTGTGTAAATACTAAAATGCAATGTGCATAACTGACATGGCACAAAGTAACAAGCAAAGAATGATCCAAATTTAAAATACCTTTTAGAGAAGTCATTGGGTGAGTCTGCAGCAGAACCCAATCATAAAACACATATCATATTCAAGGTAAACAGCAGCTAGCCCAATTGAAATATTTGCCGCAAATTATTTCAATTGCTTCAAAAGATAATAAAATGCATAATGCAAAGCCAGATTTAAAGGAGGCCTCAAAAACTGAATGGCCGTACTGAAGAGCCCTGGTTACCCCGTTTCATAGGAGAATTTCAAACTCAGGATATCCGGGTATTTTGGCTGTATGTTCTCAATTAGTCCGAAAATCATCCAACACCACGCAACATGACATAAAGACACTATTCCAGGGTAGCTCGGGAAGGGAAGTTCTGGCATAAGATGACAGATTTTTGCGCAGATATTGGCTGATAGCAATGGTTACATCCTGATGTGTCATACCACACACCAGATTTAAACTTTTCTCTCTACTAAATCCCATATTTTATAACCATAAGTCTCAGGATCTTCTTCTTTTCCTCTAGAAAAATGCACATTCCACTAACAGGTGGTTCACCAAGTACCCAAAAGTTTAAAACCCCACTTGCATGGACAGTGACTATGGTTCTCAGCTATCTGCACTTTCAAACTGGGCATCCCCCAGCCTGGGTCAATTCTCACCCTCAAACGCAGAATTTCATTCCTCAAAATCCTGTCTGGTATTCTTTAAATATATGGGAACAGATCAGAGCCCTCTAGGGTTAATAACAAATGAACAAAAGTGCGACAGATCTCTTATTCCTCAAGTAGTTTGGATCATCCCTCTAGCTGGTTTCTTGAGCTCAATGTCTGACAGTGTTCTTTATTTGACTAATATTTTTTACAGTTTGCCCCCGTCCAGGAGAATATTTGGAGCACCTAAGCGTTCCATAATGACTTTCACTGGGTTTCTCTTCCCAGGAAAGATTACCATTACCTCAGTGAGGATTTGCATGCATAGCTTATCATTAGGGGATCCATTTTTTATCAAAAAATACTATTGCAGGGCCCTTGTATCTGCCAATGAACCCAAGGCTACAGATTTCAGCTCATGCCTTATGGCTTGTATCATTGCATTTATTGGTAGAATAAGCCCTGATTTCAGGATGCTACCTTCTAACTCCTCCCATGTAACTTGTCTATCCATTGCCAGCACCTCTGTTCTATGCAAAGCCTGATCAATTATCTTGCCCAGAATAATATTACTCATGAGTACAACTACCATATTTGCGGTCAAATCACTTCAAACCATTCCCTTCAGCCATCAGTGTAAGCCTCCGACTGTCCAGGAGCTTGTCCCATCTTAAATCATCTGAATAGATCATTATCAAGTATTTATAGTCCCGTACCTCCTCCAGCTACATATTAACTATGAACCAAGAAAATCTCCTTTTCTGCATTGCAAATAGCAAAGCTTTTATCTTGCAATGTTGATTGTTCTCAAGAGAATAAGTGCTTAGTACATTACAGTTGTGTTAAAGTCCAATGAGATCCATTACCACCAAATCGTTCGCACACATTAGACAACTCATATGCCTGCCCCCAATCTTAGGATCAAAAGTGTGGGTAGCACTTAATACCTGAGGGTGGTCCGCAATGAATAAGTTAAACAAATGCATCCTTGTCGTAAGCCATTCTCTACCGGACTTTTCTTCGACAGGCTACCTGTCCTGTCAAGATTGACGTGTACCCAGTTATTGCTATGAAGTTTGATTAAGAGATCCAACAGGGTCTCAGGTATATTCCACTGTTGGAGCTTAAGCCATAGTGTGCCTCTGTCTACCCTGTAGAAGGCCAACCAGAAGTCAACAAGGCAGCAACAAAGACCACCTACCAACTCCATTGACCTCCCTGCGACCCCCCACAGACTGAAATAGTGGCCAGTTGTTCAATAACTTGGCTTTAATCCTCCCTGCTCCACAGGGATAAGTCTGGTACCAAATGCACAGGCAGATAGCTGCTTTAATGAGGTCTGGGCAAATAGCTTGGTGGTGATATCCAATAAAGATATCAAACAATAGTTCGCTGGTAGATCGGTTTTACCTTTTTTGCGGCAAGGCTTTACTATGTCTCCCCTCCATGAATCCAGAAGGATAACCATAGTCATTACCCACTTTAAAAAAAACACTACACATTGGGCCCGATTTCCTGGGATTCTTCTTAAAAATAGCATGTGGAAGACCATGTGGACCATCAACCCTGGAGGATTTCATGTTACAGATCATTTCTGATAAAACCGCTGCTGTTAGTCAGATTGCTGAACATCTGAGACCACTGCCAAATTTCCCAAATTTCCTTCCCTATGAAGGGAAGAAATAAAAAATATACCAGTCTTCCTTAGCTATCTGTGCCTCAAGCAAGGATGGTGAAATAGAGGTAACTAAGTGCATCAGCTTCCAAAAGTACTTACTATTCTTCCCTGCAATGAAAGCTTGCATTAGTTCCCAGTTTGAGTTGTAAAATTCCCTTTCATTATAGGCACATATCCTGCGATATGCTTTTTTGAAGTCTCCATTGCTTCTTGTAGACTTAATTTATTTATGCTGAGGCACCGACAACACATATTCAAAGTTCTTCTTCCCTCCTGACAATCATCTTTAAACCAGTCCTTCCCCATTTCTCTATGGTCACAAACTGACTTTGGTCCAACCTTTACCAGTTTAAAATTGGATAACAATTGCCTCATCAATCTGCCATACCATCCATCCTAATCCAATCCCTTTATCATGACTCAAATTCTTCAATGGTATACTACCTCAGGGGTCAAAAGTGCATTTACTCAAGGCTCAAAAGCACCTTTAAGCTCGAGACTAAGTGCATTATGATCACTAGGTCCTATGTCAAGAGCACCAAAACACTTTACCCAATGAAACTGCCATACTGCCACAAACACAGTCAATGGGCATGCAACTATTACAATACTTAAAGGTTCTAGGGGCAGGTAGATCATCATTACGTCGCCCGTTAACATTACCCAAACTCTGCTGGACTGAGCAGGACAAAACCTTTGCTTCCCCTTCAGTGGCGCTTGCTGGGGAAAGTGCAGTCGAGGACATTTAATGCCATCGACTGATCCTTCAATGAATCATCAAATACTTTACACACTAATTTTTTGTTAAAATCCACTCCTACAATGAAGAGAGCATCAGGAGAATCCAAACACAATTTTTGAACATCTATGATCAGATTCAACAGCTCACTCTCAGGTATGGAGCATACTGGTGAAAGATTTATGTTTATATTGACCATTTGTTTCAACACCACAATATCATTAAACAATCTAATAAGCAGGCAAACACCCATGCATAGGCAGTTTGCAGCTTTGTTACTTTCCTTCCACAGTGAAATGACACAAAAATGAATAGACCACCTGATCGAGATCTTGGCATTTTTCACTATGGGAACAAAGCCCTCGACTGTCGCCAACTCTATTAGCCAGGTTTCCTGGAGGAACAATACAGGGTAGTTGCTTAGGATCTCTCTATAATTTCCCACTTTTGTAAAGTATCTAAACCCATGAATGTTCCACACCAAGATTTGCTTCTGCAGATAAAGCCCTGACTCCTATCAATCAATCTCATCAACTCCTATATCACTCCAAGATGAGGTATGGCGACCCTGCATAACTTTGGGAAAAGGGTTTTCAGCCTTCCAATAAATATATGGCTAAAATAAGCGGCCCTTATCCCTCCAAAATGTGCAAGGTGTCTAGCACATTAAGGTGGTGGGATGAGTCTTAGTATGTAAAGGTCACTATTCTATCCTGCGACCTGTCTTGTTCCCACCAGATCCTGCCACTGCCAACTTTCTGTCCTACACCCAGGGACCTAGTTGCGATTACCTGATTGTACTTTATATCACTGTGTTTAATTAAATTATGGAGCTTTTCTGAGGCAACCACCTTCAATGCGCAGCTGGTTGGCTCTCTCCTAGTCTACCTCAGCACAATCATGTAGGCAGATGCCATGGGCTTCCAAAGAAGTCGCTGAAGCTTCAACTAAGCAAATTTCATGTCACGTGAATTTCTCAAAATTTCGCAAAATTTACTTTACACTCTGCTTCATCCTATTTTCCATAGAAAATATCTTGCCAAGGCATATTTACTGCTTCAACTAGTTGCCTTCTTGAAACTTACCTGAATTTTTGTCCACAAGGTACGAGCTCTCAAGAAATAAATCAGGCATTAACGGCCAACCACATTTCACTCTAAAAGCATAATTTTATGTAATTCCACAAATTTTCTTTAAACTTCAGGAATTTCTGTAAGCAAAAATACAAACATTAGCACACCCCTAGTATGTACAATTGCCTCTGTCCCGGACCATTTTTTTCCATTCAATAAGAAAGTTTCTATTATTTCCTCACAAACAGAATGGGACAGGACTCTAAATCTAATCAACCAAGGAGCATTCCACCCTTGGATGCCCGTATATAGCATTTGACCATCTTTTGTAGCTGATGATAATTAGCTCTTTTTTCTTTAGGCCTGACTATTTTTTGGACCAGGCCAAGGCATATCATGGATGTGTATATTTCCTGCAGTCTGTATACATAGTCCTGAACATGCTCCTTGCATTCACCGGTTTCCGAATTATTGTGTAGCTTTGCAGTTGTTTCTCTAGCACTGTACCATTCGCTTGCACAAATCCACTACACAGCCACTGCTGTCAAAGCCTACAGCTGTCCCTCCTGGCTCACTCCTGGAAAAAATAGTGAGCTATTTACACCCACTGTACATGCATCTCTTAAAAGAATTACTTAAATGTCAATATATATCTTGTCATATCCTGTGAGTCACTGCCTTGAAAATCAAAATGCATGGTGGCACCAGAGTTTCTACAATCCTTTTGATCGTTAAATGAGCGAACATCTAGGACCTAAAACCGATTAAAGTAAAGCCATATACAGTTCTAGTGCGTCTAGTAGGGCCACCATTAACGGACAAATGCACAAACATTGAGCTCTAGTGTTAAAATCCTGCTGATGCCTTCTGGCATTTGCAAGATTGTGGCACCCTGGAGGAACAGACTGAGAGTAGGGTTGGGCACTGCAGTTACTTCTGCTTTGTTATGAGCGCCTATGGATATTCTGCTGGGCAGTCATAACAGAGGGTCTTGGGAAGCTTGACACTGATTCTTCATCAGCTTTGAGTACGGACAGGTCAGCCTGTCAAACAACAGAAAGAACAATAAAGTTAATCACATGGCAGTTTGAAGGGCATGATAAGAAGTTGTATATTTTAAAGAATAATTGAGCTACTTAATGTCACATAATATGCCAGTTCTCAGTATTAGTAGATATGGTTTGTTAACATGTATCTAAACACATCAGCTGTAATAGTTAACTCATACACAGGAATTCTCACCCCACAGCTGTTCATAAAATTATATGAACAATGTGGACATGGGACACAAATAATGTTGTCATTACCTGTAGATATATTTTGAGGGAAAGAAAGCAAGAGAGAGATTGATAGAGAAGGAGAGGAAGAGGAGCAGCTATATTTAAGGGCCTGACTTATTGCTTGGAGGGTAGCCTGATGTCAAATTGCAAGATTGTGGCCACATTTTGATTGCTGTATCTCACTTCTCATATTCCAAGGAAGCGAAAGAAGCTTTTGTGCTCCATTCTTAATCAATGGTTGAGTCCTACAATCAATATAAACATAAGAGGTGGCAGGCTCTCCTGACGTCCTGGGGAAGTATCCTTGAGTAATAACAATTACAATGGCAGAATATAAGGAGGCATGCCTGGGTAGATGTAGATGGTAGCTACCTGGATCTCCCTTTACTATCATCTATCTTGTAATCAGAATGAATCAGGTAACTGAGTGCTCAGAACGGCCTGAACAGATAGTAATGCCTTCATTCTGTAACTTAAAACTTTGAGCAATGGAAAAACCAATCAGTTTGCATGGTAGCTATTGGGTCTCCCATTGCTATCATCTATCATGTATTCAGAATGAGCTTGGTAACTAAGTGCTCAGAACCGCCTGATGACATGGTATTGCTCCCAATCCAAATAACTCACTCACACTGTTGGACTTGGCACTTTCTGCATTATCATCCCCAAACCTTTTGCCTTCATCTGCTATATTTTTTCTGACCTCGATTTTGTTGGCCTTAGGACTGCTAACCAGTATTAAAGTGCTCATGACCTCCCCTCAAAACATTTTAGAATTGGCTTATTTAGTTTACTTATAAGTCCCAGTAAAGTGGCACTGCATGTACCCAGGGCCTGTAAATTAAATGCTACTAGTGGGCCAGCAGCACTTGTTGCGCCACCCACTAAAGTAGCCCTTAAAACTGTCTCTGTCCTGCCATTGCAGCCTAAGTGTGCAGTTTTAAACTGACATTTTGAAATGAAAAAATAAACCTTTTGCCAGGTCTTAACCTTCCTTTAAATGCACATACATCAGCCCAAGGCTAGGCCCTGAACATCCCATAGGGCATGATGCAGGGTATTTAAAAGTAGGACATTTACTTTTAAAGTTCACTTGTCCTGGTAGTGAAAAACTCTTTAATGTGTTTTTCACTACTACAGACCTACTTCTCCCTTAGGATATCATTGTAGTTACTTATTACATTTAATTAGCTGTAACTTCCATTAGGGAGCAGGGAGACAGGTTGAGTTTGGTGTCTAAAGAACTGAAATTAAAAGCCCTCTTTAATGGCAATGTTGAATATTTTTTTTATCACAATTCTGAAAATTCCACTTTTAGGAAGTTGTCATTTTCCTGTCCCAACCATTTGGTGTCTGATGCCTGTATCCTGGGTCACAAGACTAGGTGCAGCTGCTAGTTGGTTCTTGCACTCAGGCAGATAGACAAAGGGAAGATAAGTGTTGGCAGGATGGGTTAACAAGGGGGAGGAGCTGTCACCTACCACACTTAAACATCAAAAGGCTCTCTCTGAGCACTCTCATAAAAGGCTTATCACTGGTCTTTTGTGACCCCAGACAAGCTGGAGCCAGGACAGGGGGGGATACCTGACACCTTGGGGGGCACTAGAATCTTCCTCCACTTCAAAGTAGGTATGAGGTATAGGTAATGGACCTCAGACCCTAACTCTTCAGTACAATTATGACCTGCTAGGAAGAAGGACTACTATGCTGCTGAAAGGACTGCCACTCTGCTGCTCTGAAGGACTGTTGCCCTGCTGTGATGACCTGCCGCCCAGTTGCCTGGGTGAGAAAGACCAGACTTGCATCTCTAAATCTAGGCCCCCAGAGTGACTCCAAAGGTCTGTTGGCTGGCCTCCTTATCATATGCCTCAGGAACACGACAGGCCCCCAACAACATTGAACCCAGCACCTGGACTCTGCCATCTGTGAGTCCTGCCTTCCCAAGTGGTGCCACCCCAGTCCTGGACCCTTGGACAGGGGCCTGAAGGTTCTCTTCCAGCCCATTAGTGGAGCCAGCAGAACCGATGCATCTTCTCTGTGGCCCATCTGTTGCAGAAACAGTGCATCACCTTTCTACACAACACATCACGTATCGCTTTCAGAACCGATGCATCGCCTCTGCTGCTCAGACTTCCATGGCTCAAGGACTTTGCATCATCCATAGCAGCCCATCAGAGTTGATACATTCCCCACACAAAGACAATGTCTCACCCAACGCAGCTCATGAGAAGTGCTGTTGCACAAAAAATCTCTATGCATGGACATCACCTTCTACTTCGAGTAACTGCTCCTGCAGGATGCATCTCCTCGTCTAACCAGGCATGCCCTCTGCTGCATGACACATCCTCGACATGGGACTCCGCATCTCTTCGCAAACAGGATTACGGTACTGTGTTTAGTGGACCCAAGTGGGTCCCTGTAGCTGACATGTTATATTGCGGTTGGCCTGAACTTGTGATTTTGTCCCGGTCCAACGCGAAAAAATAACCACATTTGGTGCTTTGTGTTTCTTGTACTTCTTGGTGTTATTTTCATTTAAATCTTTAAAATTGCATATCTCCGGTTCTAACGATTGGATTTTTATAATTTTGATCTTCTTTTATTTATTAAAATGCACTCTAATTTTCTAATTTAGTCAGTGAATTTTCTTGTTTTGTGTCTTTGCTTTATTACTTTGCTTATGACTTCACCCTGACAATGAATGTGGTTGCTTCTTGAGTAGGGATTAAACCCCCTCAACCAATAAACGCATTTTTGACATACACCTATCTGACTCTTATTTTTCTGTAACTAAAAGGCTGATCAAGGGAACAACTGATCAGCTTCCCATAGCCTCCTAAAGTAAGGACTATAACAAGGAAGCGAGATGAGGTGGAACTGACCTGAAGATTTACCGATCATCTTAGTTACTTTAAGTCTTATGCGACATCCCCGATTCACGTAGCTGTCAGGCAACGCAGCACAGGACCCAAGCTGGCTGGGCTGCGTTGCATGATAGGGAGAGATCAGGAGAGCACCATATTCGGAGAGATATGGCACTTTCCTCTCCTCTCCTTAGCACTGGGTCTGATTTCAGCTGCCGTGCGCCAGGCACACACCTCAGCGCCATGGTGCTAGGGTGCGTGCCCCTGTCCACCATAGGTTTTGTAATTGAGGTGTTCCCTTCCTATACAAAATACTATGCCTAGACGCGCTTCAAATCTTTTCCTACTTTGTATGTGTGCTGCACAGCGCAGTATGCATGCAAAGATGGAAAAGAAAGGAGCAATGACATTTATCCTTTTAATGCCTGCATTGCAGAGGTGACAATTTTTGCCGCTAAAGCATGTCTGCCAATGTTAGTAGATGGAGCCTAGCGTCAAAAAGCATGGGTGGTTGCATGCGAATACCCATGTGCCACCTATGTAATGCTTGGTTACTCAAAGTAATGTAGAGCAGCGTTTAGGGATAATCTTCCATACAAACCAACGCAAATACGAATTTGCGTTGGTTTGTTAATCCCAAAACAGGTTTAGCGTCGGGGTTTGCATTAAAAAAGTAATGTTAACCCGACGCTAAACCTTTGATAATCTGGGCCTTCATCTTCCAGCCTATCCTCCCATCCCCACGAATATACTCCTCTGGTGAACAGTTTCGGCATAACATAACATGTGGAAGGGAAGTGGGTGACCTACAGAGCTAGCTTTCTAATGATGAAAGGGCAGACCTTACAAACTAAAGAATACTACAATTCGAGATAGAGAATATTTCCAATAATTAAACTGATAGTTCATGTACAATTCCATGGCAAGGGATGTAAAAGGACCAAAATTAATTAATAGATTTCAGTGGTTAAGATCTTCTTTTTTTGTGCGTGGTTCGGTGAAATGTGCATGTTATGGTCTTAGCAGGTATAATTTTTATTGTTGGATATATACGAATTTTACGAGTGGCATTTGTAGCATGAACATTGTAAGAGCACGTGGAGGCCAAGTCGTAATACCCAAGGTTGTGCCAAATCAGAATGATCTATATTTCACCTCTAAAATTAATATTTGCCAAGCTCGGTTAAGCTTTGCTCGAACATTCAAATAGTTCTCTTTAAAGTACACTTCCTCTCCAAGCAAATGCATTCACAGCCTGTACAAATATATACATCTCTAATGATGCCAGAACATTTAGTGCAAAAGATGTGAGCAATTAAAACGTGATCTGTTGCACACAAATGAGATCTTTTGTATGGAAAATGATGAATTGATGTGTGCATCTTCTTTTCAGAATGAGGGGCCATTTCATGGAGACCAGCGGTTAATCACAGAAAACGAGCACTAGAAGCCCCAAGTTAAGATTCAGTTTTGCCACAGTTTAGGGCTGACTGGAGTCTTAAGTAAATGAAGAGCTGGAGTAGCACTATTTTACCAACTTAGACAGTGGTAAACTGTTGCTTTTCATAGGAACATTAAAGCATGTGCTGCTTTGGCTTAGAATCCCACAACATTTGTTAGCATATGCATAATAAACAACAGAACATTACATGATAACAAAAAACTGTACCAGACCAACAAAATGCCACACAACAAATATACGTAAAATTTCTTGTCACACATTCCCACCTCAGGAATCTTGTTTTCATAGTGCAGTGGTGAAAGGTGTTTGGAGCAAGCACTGAGGACAAGAAATTGCACCAGTCAAAATTGTTTTGTGATCGGCCTGAAATGTCAATTATCTTTCAGTCAAATATGAATTAGTTATCTCTTAGCATGGATGAAAAACAACTGCCTACAACTAAACACCAACAAAACAGCTGTTTTCTCCAAAAACTGACGTCTGCTAAAATACAGACTTAGCTATACTTACCATTGGGGGTGGATTGTAAATCAGCTGGAGCTTTTTTCTTCTTGTTCAGGACATTATGAAGAAAGTGGTTGCATTGGCACTCTATGGCCTTTTCACTGCAGCCAAGTAAAAGCTTTTTACCCACATTGAAGGATTTGCAGGAAGAGGTGCGTCTGGTCCCTAGTTCACCGGTGCAGGTTCCTGCTTTCAGAGTGGGAGGCTTCAGGGGAATCATACACCCCAGCTGGCAGCTGATAGGTGGCTCCCATTGTTTATGTATCTAGTATAGGGTTGGACTTTATTGAAGGTCTTCTCCCTTGCAAGGACAATGAATCAGGTGATGGTTTGTTTTGAAGGCAGATGCTCCTTCATGATCTTTCTATTCACTCTGTTCTTCACTAAGGTCCTGATGAGATGAAGAATTTACTCATTTTCTGTCTCCTGGGGGGTGGGGAGAAAGTATACTAAGTTGGTGGGGCTTTAAGGTTATCACCATGTCTGTTTGTGAACCGTCAGCTGTTCGTGGAACACAGCCCTCAAAAATGTGTAAATCATTCTGTATATGTGGCACCCTGAGAGGCGTTGGTCGTAACCAGTGAACTCTGACACTTCCACCCCCCCGTTGGCGATACACTCGTTGATATCAATGTTATTGAGTATGACGGTGATTTTGCCAGTCTGAACCTTTCAATGACAGCAGATATTTAGGCTTTTTATAGCTATTGGCTTTGCATTGGTATTTGCAGCGCCTACAGCTCAAATCTTCAGTAATGCAAGACCTATTGCATTGCAAAAGCTTGTTAAAAGTTCCACTGCTGTGTGTTTAACTCACCCATGGCCTACATCGGGTTGATGTAGAATGCATGTCTATTGAAAGCGTGTGGAGTGCATGTGATAGCGCAAGACATAAACTACACAGAGGGTGTATTGACTGACTCCAACAGGGAGAAACCCGATAAACAGGGCCTAGTTGTTTACATTCCCTGGATGTTGCTGCATGTGAATGGGGAATACCAACACTCCCCTTAAATGGGAACTTAGTAGTCCGAGGGGTGTCCTAACAACTACTAGGGTGCCTACCTGAAGGGGGACTGTGTTATTGCTTAGTGAATGTCATTTACCTTTGCATTGTAGAATTAAAATAATTCTTTGATGCAAAGTAAGAATTTGACTGGACATTGATTTATTGTGTGCCCTGAGTGCACGTTGAATTATGGGTTGTGTTCACGGCTCTGTCTCTACACTTCCCTCCGAGAGTGCCTTGACTGCTTGCGCTATGTTACCAATCGGGAGTTAGGTGCAGAAGGAGGAGCTTGACCCAATTGAGCGTGATCCATATTAGCGTGGGCCCAGTAAGCCGTGCATGCCCTGTGGCCCTCTGAACGAGATTCTGACAACGTGTCACCATCACAACAAGATGCCACACAACAAATATGCACACATGTGCTTGCCTCACATTACCACCTTATGAATCCCGTCTTCACTTTATGATGGTAAAAGGTGTTTCGAGCAAGTAATGTTAACTTACTACCACTGACTTGAAATAGTACCAGTCAAGTCTGTTTTCTGATCCAGCCCTGTATCTTGAACACTGGAATGGTCCGACTGTTTCAACCATATCACGATCACTCTTTGATTTGGTTTTTTTACGTTCTGTTGACTTC
The DNA here is from genome assembly GCF_964204655.1 of Triturus cristatus. Taxonomy (NCBI): domain Eukaryota; kingdom Metazoa; phylum Chordata; class Amphibia; order Caudata; family Salamandridae; genus Triturus; species Triturus cristatus. Next base: position 204,283,530 of record NC_140593.1, read on the forward strand.
TTGACCTGCTTTCATCAGTCTTTGATGGTTTGCACATTTATGCATGTTCACTGACAATAGTACATGCAGATGGGTGTTTTAAAATCCATTCACATGTTTTTGCTTTACCATTTGTTGGCTGCCCAGTTGTGTTCAGCTTCATTTTCGACGTATGTTTAAAAACCTAGTAGAAAAAAAACAATTTAAAAAGACCGACCAGAGCACAAGGAATTCAAACCATCATCACAGTTTTTTCAGACTCAGCTAGCTACAAAACTTTAGACCTATTTAAGACTTTAATGATCTGTGAATTAAATGGCTTGACGTTGTAAAAGAAATGGAAAAATAACTTAACCAACAAATAGAGAATGGATTCGAGCACACTGCTAAATGACAGTTCTATAACCATGACGTTGTAGATCAAAGGGGGAGACCTGGCAGTTTTCCAACCTGATTTTCTGTCAAAGCAAGGTAACGGAGCACACATAAGATGAAAACATAGTGTAGATATGATGATGTAAGTGGAATAGTAGAATGTAGAACTGTGGGGAGAATATTATGATGGGAAAGGTGGACCAGTAGTGGAACAGGAATCAGCTGAGCTGCAGATGGACATATGCTGGGATCATCTTATGATAATGAATCTCACTTGGAAAGGAACACGTCTCATGAGATTCCTTCATAAAGTGGCGGCGAGCTGTTGGAGGGCACAGGGCAGGTGTCTAATGCTTCTGCCCCTGGAATATACTGAAAACGCAAGATTATGACCTCCTTTGGAAAGGGGTAAGAATGACATTGTGGAAGCTTTGTGTGTTTGAGTGGAGAAATAGCACAGTGATTTCTGCAAGAGGCTACAATTCTCTGAGGCCTGCGCATAACTGATTCCGATGCGAAAGGGCCCCACCGGGCCCCCACGTGACCTGTGATGTTAAATAAGGCGCCTGAAGGAGGAGCGCTGTTTACTGCTGGTCGTGTGTCTCTGTCTGAAACTGAGCATGTGCTGCAAGAGACTACAATTCTTTATGGCCTATTTGATTCCGATGCGAAAGGGCCAACGTGCAATCTGTAATTTTTAAATACGGGACTTGAAGGATAAGAGCTGTTTATTGCCAGGCACCGGCCTCTATCCGAAGCTGAGCATGTGCTGGTTCGCGGGCGAGAGACTCATCGGGGAGTGAGGGAGTCATAGTTGGCAGACAATGTGCAATTCACCACACCACCTTCTTTCTTCCCCCACACTTGTCATGTGGAATATCCCCATTTAAGACACGTCAGGCTGTGTTTGGTCTTCTCAGCATAGTCTTTATTAGTTTTGACAAGCTACCACCAATTTAACTTTTTCACTCAATGTTAATCTCTTCAACACTTTATTAATGCCTTATTCGATACACCACAGCACGCCAATAAGATATCAGGTTATATATTTTCATCTCTACATTTTTATTTACATTTGACTCTCCATGGGGCGTTTGCCGCAGGTTGTGCCAGCAGGCCCCAACCAAGATACCCTGCTCTCTTTAGTGCTGACCGCCCACCGGCTTCCTGGGTAGAGCCAGAGAGTCCAGGGCCACCAGCAGGTCAGCCCCCTCTCCCACCAGCCCGGAGCCCACAATAGGCTGCGCACCCTGTTCTGGGGCCAAGCAGCCGCCGCCAACCGGCGTCCCTGACATGTCTCTTGTCCCGGACCCCGCCTGACCAAAACTCTAAGCTTAGGGATGGGTGGGTGGGTAACTTCCGCGACGCCCCGATGTCGCCGACCACAAGGAAAGAGGACAAAGAGGGGGTTCAGCCTCGCCTCCAGGTTTTTAAACGCCCCGCCAATATCCGGCCCACGGTGACGCACTTCCCCCTTCCCGGGACTACGATGATCAACTCTTCCGGGTAACTTAACCCGGAAGAGTTCCTACCTGGTTCCGCCCCTTGCTGCCACTAAAGGCACCACGCTCCCTAAGTGGGTTGGTGCTCGTCATAGTTGGCAGACAATGTGCAATTCACCTCACCACCTTCTTCCTTCCCCCACCCTTGTCGTGTGAAATATCCCCATTTAAGACATGTCAGGCTGTGTTTGGTCTTCTCAGCGTAGTCTTTATTAGTTTTGACAAGCTACCACCAATTTAACTTTTTCACTCAATGTTAATCTCTTCAACACTTTATTAATGCCTTATTCGATACACCACAGCACGCCAATAAGATATCAGGTTATATATTTTCATCTCTACATTTTTATTTACATTTGACTCTCCATGGGGCGTTTGCCGCAGGTTATGCCAGCAGGCCCCAACCAAGACACCCTGCTCTCTTTAGTGCTGACCGCCCACCGGCCAACAGAGCCGCAGGTAGTTTCATCACTGCTGATAACTAGCACCGGCTTCCTGGGTAGGGTCAGAGAGTCCAGGGCCACCAGCAGGTCAGCCCCCTCTCCCGCCAGCCCGGAGCCCACAATAGGCTGCGTACCCTGTTCTGGGGACAAGCAGCCGCCGTCAACCGGCGTCCCTGACATATCTCTTGTCCCGGACCCCGCCACAGGGCGAGGCGCTTCCTGGCGGACTCGCCCTCCCCCCCCTTGACCCTTCTATTTCCACCGCCAGGGCCCCCAAGATGGTTTGTACAAACAACTCTATCCCTGCCTGTGACAGGTGCACTCCATCGGGTGTGTACAGCCCCAGGCTTGTCACTTGTATCAATTTGTGCCTAATGGTACTGATGCAAGATTTCTTCAGGATTTCTGCCACCGACTGATTCAACCTCTTTACTGATTTATTGATAGCCCTAGCCGGCGCCCCATTGTCCCAAACTTGGCGTGGGATCACCTCTGACCAAAATATTTTTGCGTCCGGGAACATGTTCCTCACCACCGACAGGGTAGAGAACAGTGCTTCCTTAACTCCCCTCCTTCCCGCTGGGATCATATCATTGCCACCTGAATGAATCACCAGCACATCTGGGACCGGCATGCCCCTGGCCATGGCCTCCCGCAAGTTCTTTGGTACGTCTGCTAAACGTTGTCCACCGACCCCTACCCAATGATGGTCGACCCCCTCCAACCATCTGCCTTTGCGTGCTCTGCTGAAGAATAGCTTTGCTCTGCGTATATACGAGTGGCCGCACCAACAAACCCTTGTTCTCTGATCCGGGGTACCTGGATCAAAAGTGCAAAGGAGACATTATCAGATCAGAGGGGTGCAAGATTGGTGGCGAGGGGGGGGCAGGCATCATGCGAGGTGGGGGCGTACGTAACGTTGAAGAGAGCAGTGCATGTGCCCAGTGGGAATTCCAGTGTGTGAAGGCTTGCAGCGTGCAGCTGCATGTGTTATGTTTCCTAACCTAGGCCTAAGAAGCAAAGCAACTTTTTACCTACATTTGTCCTACCTTGCTCTGAATAAAGGTTCTAGCAATTACCTCTTACCCAGTTATGTGCTTAGTAAATGTTGATTGATTTTTTTTAAACTAGCCTACTTTTTTATGCATGAGGATCCTTAGCATCACATCTAAATCCCCTACACATGACGTACATAACAGGATTAACATACTCTGTACAGAAGTCATCGCTATCTTCATTCTCGGGCGACAGGGCTACTTTGCATAGTTACAATTATTGATATAGGTTCATCTCCATAATTGTACTCACAGCGTATCAATTGTGGCAGAACCCCCGAGGCTACCTTTTTGGTATAAAAGAACCGCACCTTCACCAGGTAATGAGAGAAGACTTTTCTACGCTGACACGGAGGTCCCTGCACCCTGAGGCTTCAACACGCAGAGATCTGACATTCTTTGCAGGGTGGAAAACTTGTGACCAACTTTTGGTTGAGATCCATGGTGCTAACTGTGCCAAAGGATATTTAATTTCTGACAATTCTTTCAGAATCTTGGCCAGGGTAAAGTTGGAGACGTCCATTGCTATTTCTGGTGATGCCGCCTTAGGATGGGACTTCATGCCACCTTTTCCAGCTACCACATCAGTGAAAGTCAGTTGTCTAAACGGCTTAGATTTATGCTCCTGCCATATTAAAAAATTCTGGTCGATGCCCTGAGAGAGACCTGCATGCCCCACGTCACCTCCACAGAGCCAAGGGGCAGTTATACCATCAAAGGTTCATGTCTAGCAAGGGGCTTTGTGGTCAATCACTGTGCTAGGGCAATTTCAGTTCTTAGGCATCTTCCAGCCAGGGATATACAGGATGTAGAGGGCCACTAAAGTCTGTGCACAATTCAATGTGTCACCAGGACGCTGTGTGAGCGGCACAGGTTCCCTCCCAAGGAGCAATCAATTCTTCTGCTGGATACCAGTGATAATCTGGGTGGGATCCCCATCAGTGCAGACATACTGATTGGAGCTGTTCCAGAGCCCAAACCAAAATGGCTGGCCTGGTGCAGTTCGCTATCTGCCTCTCACCACTGTTAGCCAGTTCTTGAGACTCAGGCCCTGTCCACGGAGTCTCCCCGCAGGACAAGCAGCCGCTGCTCCCTCCAGCTGCTCTACGCCTCTCGTGGCTGTGAATTATGGCACACAGGGCCTAAAGGACAGCAGTCAACTCACTGTGGACATCTCAGCTGCTTTACAGGTGCCACCCATCACCAAGGAATCTCTGTTTTTGCCCTGCACGTCTTGCGTGTCACCCGAGTTTGCAGGCCGCCACTGATACAAGAAAATACGCAGGAAGTTTCGAGTGTGCCCCACGCGCCTCACAGAGCAGTGTAGAGCTCCCCGGTACCGGACTGATCTCTGTCCATCATGTTTGATGTGTCAAGGTAACCAGTGAGGCATCAGGCTAGAAGTTGCCATTCGAGCCTCAGCCCTATGCTGCCAAGTTCTCTGGTAGCCAGCAACACCCCATGCTCCCCTCTCATTCCCCAGTCCACTCACAGGCCTGTGTACATATTTGCCAGCTGCTCAAAGCAGGTGGGAAATGTATATGGTAAACCCCTATGAGATGGCAAATTCTGTGTGGTTTTATGACTAGTAAAAATCAGCCCTACATGGTAATTCCCTCTTCCATTGGGTTTTACTTTTAATTGCACAGTACTGGTTGAAAATACCTCACAGTATTAGTAAAATTGCATGTGACCGCAGTATTATGCAACTTGCAATAAGTAGGCTTTGGCAAAATTTAAATTATGCTGGTGTAATTCTGAAATTCCGTGTTACACTTCTTACAACCAATTCCTCTAATTACACCATTATGCCACTTTCTGTAATTGTTCACCATTCGCTGTAAACACATTTACTGCAAACAAACAGGATCACCAAAACGTAGCAGCTTGCATTCAATTCATTTGTTTTTTTTTCACTTTTTATTAGCGAAAAATGTGTCATTGCATCAAAAATTCACACAAGGAAGCATTTTGTACTAAAATTTAGTGATAAATGACAGATTTACATTTCATGTAATTATCCATTATTCTGCATAATTTTACTGAAATTCTGTACAATTGAATGAAAGCTGATTACATGAATTCTGCAAACCCCTAATAACAATCCATGGCAAGGCCAATAGGTATGGCTTTAAAGTGCTAATGAATGTGTAAAGACAGGCATACACAAATGCTATTTGTGTGCCCTACAATATTAAATGTAACCAATTGGCTTTGCCAATGCTTCTTTTACATGGAGCTGACAGACAGTTTTGAGGTTAATTAGTACTAAAAGTAATGTATCCTATTATTTAATATTACTTATTTTATGAACCTTAAAAGAAAAAAAAGTAAAGTTGTCTTGCTATATCTCAAAAGTGCAGCACGCAAATGACACATTGGACAGATTCGACTCAGTGCTTTTATCTTAATAGGCTAGTTCAGGGTTCTACAAATTCCGATTTTTTGCATACCCCCATTTAGTTAAATGTAGTTGTCTTACAAATCTGTAACGGATCTGGCCCTCCAGAACAGACTTTGGAGGCCCCTGGGCTAGCACAAAAGCCTCTAAGATAGCCCTTCCCAGGCAAAAAGACTTATTAAACTGTCTACAGATTAACTGGCTAGATATATTTGCATATAGAAATCACTGGAACATTGAAGCCAACTGACATACAAAACTTTGGAGACTCCCCCTCACCCCCAAGGACAGACAATACTTTGGATTCCCCTACAATACCATTGGATTGCTCACAAACTACAGAGTATACAGTATCCCGACATAGTCCCTCTCGGTATTAAGGATCTCATTGAGCAGACAGAGCCAAAGGTGCAGCTGTTGGTCTGAGAGTCTGCTGGTCTCTGGGGCAACTGATGGTCCCTCATCTTCTTGTTTGGTGTGACTGCTCTCAGAAACCCCCGTAAACAGTAGCAGTTAGCCCATGTGGCAACAAAAAGGTCTTTACTATCTTCCAGCGAATGAGATCTGTCGACAAGGTAACCATCCAATGCTCATCAGAACACTGGTGTCTCCTGTTTGAGCCTCCCAGACACCACTCTAGCATCTTGCAAGGTTAGCCACAAAGTTCTGATGTCGGCGCTGGGGCTTCGTAATCTGATAAGAATTTGTTCAGGCCCCTGATAAACTGGGTCACTCATTTCTCGCACTGTTGCCCTTCAGATCTCTGATGGTACTTTACATGCCCATGGATTTCCATTCCAGGTTCAGTTTTCACAGTCCTTGACTTGCTTGCCTGTCTACTTGCTGCTGTACCTCTCAGGTCATAGCACCCTCAAGTAGTAATCCCCCCTCTCCCCTGGTTGGCCTCTCCACCACATGCCCCGAGTGGCTTTAAAACCGCTACTGCCACATGACCAAAATGTGCCACTTTCATGGGACATTCAGCTCACTAAACATGTTCTGCATCCTGTCCATGCCTGAGGCCGTCCATGCCCCACCCATCCGCCTGCACAGCTCTGTGGGAAATGTAGTCATGTTTTTGTCACTCTGCAGTCATCCTAATTGATAAAACTTTGCAACTGCAGACAGGTTTGAGCTGAAATGCCTCATGGGGACTGTAGAACCATGGTGGAGGGACGTTTTATGCTTGAACCAGTAACTTGCGTTACTTTCCTAGGTGTGACATGCATTCACGTTCAATTTTTGTACAAGAAACCTGTCAAATATATTGTGTATAGCATGCCTACATTCACATCATTTTTACATAAAATATCTTAGTAAAAAAATTGCAATCCCATCTCTTCATCAGGCATGGCATCAACACGGAACCATTACTGTGCAAATCTCTGGATACTCGCTCGCACAGGAGTGTATCGTACTGGACCCCTTCTTTCAAGTGCTAACTTAAATATTTATACAGGTCTGAACTGGGATAGAAAATAGACCTGAGCATCAAAATTAAAGCAGGCCCCATTCGTGAAGATAGCTAAAAAAAAAAAAGTATTTCCCCATTTAAAATCCTGGCAGTTTTTAACTTCTTAGGACATGCTGCTTAAGTGATTTGGAAAGTATGGGAGAATGCATGCATTTGTGCTTGCTGCAGGCAACGTTTGTAATAGTAATAGTGAAATCAAGAAAAATAAACTGGCCCAACATACCCTAACCAGTTAACCGCGGTGTAAAATCCTCCGCGGTGCAGACGTTTCCGTGCGCAGGCGGGGCCGCCTCGGCCAACGTACGTGCACAGCAGTACGGAGGTAGTGCTCGCGACGGCCGTTGCCCGACGCACGCAGCGAACGGGTTAAAACAGGGCCACAAACAGCCAAAATAAGCATTGGCAATGCCAATATATCCGGCTTTAAAACAATGTAATATGGTAATGTCAAGCATTCCAAGCAGATAGCATGGCAATGGTTAGGTATCTGTGTGGAAGCTCAGAACTGTTGAATAATATTGGTGCAGGTTAAAAGGTCAGGTGTCAGTTGCATTGTCAAGCCAGATAGAAAAATCTATGTAGGTTACTTAATGCCCTTCTCCCATCTGTGATGCTGCCAGAGAAAAGCAACAAATTATCTAGTTATCTAACTCACAATAATAACCTTACAATATCATGTGTGTGCCCTTAAAAGTCAACCTCAGTCAGCTGGATAAATAAACAAAATGATCACAGATGTCTGGGAGGCAAACACTTTTTTTCTGGAATCACACAACTTCTGCCCAATCAAAACATGTACTTCTGTGTCCCAAAATGTGGGTGGAGCCAAAGTCCCTCTCTTGGTGATTCTCATATAATTGTCTGGTGACAGCTATGCTGTCAAGCTAGCCCATAAAAATTGGCCCTCACAGTGACCTTTCACACGAGCCCTTCTGGTTCTGCCAGATTGCTTTACAGGCTAGTTTGACCCTGTATAAATACCCAAAATCAGACAAGGTTCACTAATTCAAGATAGTATTAGGGGGATCTACAGGTGGAACCCTGCAAACTGGAGAAAAAGATGATGTTGTATCATTTGGCCATAAGGGCGCTTTAAAACATGCCTGACCCTTCAGAAGCTTTTACTGACTCTATACTAATCAGTGTGAAGAAACCAGTGGTGTGTGGGATCTGTATCAAGATCCATTACCATAGCAACTTACTTAAGGAATCAAACCTACTTCAGTTTGTATTCCAAAAACTCTGCCCCGTCTCGTCCATTGCTTGTGAAATTAAAGTTACAGATTGTGGTTAATGTAAATCAAGTTAAAGTCAAGAGGGTCACAGTGTGAAGTTATGGGTTATAAACCTTTCCCTGTCCCAAGCTGTATAGTAATAAGTTATCACTTATTAGAGCTGCTCAGAACTTTCCTATAGAACGTCTCCCCACAGTCTTCCTAAACCAACTAGGTGAACCCTACGGTGTGAAAAGTTATTTATCAGGATTTTTTTGGAAAAGTTTACAATAGTTGTCCTTTGGTAATATTTTGGAGTTTTCCATTTTCTGCACAGTGAGATAATTTTCACTGCACAATACGAAAATCTTCATTCTTATTGAACCCAGCCAAAGAGGAAATTCATGCATATTTTTTCCTATAAAAGATTATCTGTTGCTGTGTTATTTCTCTGCACTACTGCAAGTGCTTCCAGATGCTTTCTCTGTAATTTTTGCTATTGTATGCAAAATGACCAGGCGTCAGAGAAGAACAGTGTTTGTTCTGCAACATATCTGATGCTGAATCATGTTTTTATTGTTAAAAACATCGGATGCTACATTTCCAGGAAATGCAAAAATTTCAAGTGGGTGCTGCAAAGCGAAAAATGACCCAAAATTCTGCAACTTTGAGCACCTCAAAATACTATTCCTGTCCTGGAACACCATCAAAGACCATTACCACCGAGGTCAACATATGTTGCCATATAAATATGCCATTTGTTTGAACTTCACAGTATGTAAATACGGTTCATGTATTTGTCTTTGTCGAGGGGACCATAACCCATAGAGCTAGTGCTACATTAAAACTCTTGCAGCCGGTTTCCTCACAGCTCCACCACAAGAGGTTGCTAGTGGTTGTTAAGGGAACGGGATCACTCCAACGTGAAACTGTCATCTTGCCTCAGCCACAGGAAATGTAAACCCAGTTCTAATATGTCATCAGTGTGCGCCTGTAAATGTATATGTATAGGTATTTATATAGCGCCGATGACCACTACGGGTATCTCAGCGCTGTACTCATACCGCTGAAGGAACCCTTCCTGGCTTTCCGTGTGAAGTGTCCACTCCTGGGCACCACCATGGTGAGGCCAGGCATCCCAGCACTGTTGGGGCCGTTGTGGAGATTAAGCAAGCTATTGCCCAGAGTTGCAGCGTGGGACCCAAGATTAGAATAGGCACTGAGGCGAGAATATCCAGTCCGCGGAATTTATAGCCCGAGACCCTGCCGCAACGGGAATCGAACTCTGGTCCCGGACCAGTGCTCTGCATCGAGGTCTGCTGCTCTAACCATTGAGACACACTTCTCCACAATGAGAATGAGCTATGAGCCACAACCCTATGATGTCATACCCCCCTTTTGTTCACCACTTGAGTTCAAACACCTGCACAAATAAATATATCCACATATATCGGTGGAAATTGAACCAGATTGGACCAAGCTCTAGGCCACTGGATCTGATCCTTGTGACCTTGGAAATGGAAAGCATCTAGACAATAATATCTTCCAGAGTATTTTTTGTTGGCCGTTTCAGAGCAGGATCTGCTTCCGGCTGACGGGGAAGCGTTTTACATTGCTCACGTGAGAGCGTTAGAGCAGGCGAGTTGCATAGCGTGGGGTAACAGAATTGAGGTGCATAGTAGTAACAACTGTAGGCTGATAGCAAAACACAAAATGTATTTATTTAGTTCGAGTTCTTGTAAAGTGCTCCTAAACTAAGCAGCATGGGAGCACTAAGCGTGGTGCAAGTGTTAGTACAAATGCAACAAGAAGATAGATCTCGCCATCATACATTATTGTAAGCATCTTGTAAGGGTAAGAGAAGGGAAAGCCTTGGTAGCGAGGAATCAGAGACGTTTTAAGGCATGGGCAAAGTGGGCCCTGGCCCAGGGCACCAGCCTTTCAGAGGGCGCCCTGCTAGAGGCAGCTCCCTTTTTCAGAGTCTCGCCCTGATGACCTTAAATAATTCTTAAACAGATTGTTATAAATACCATTTTTCCTTGATGTATTTTTAATGTTGGTTATGTGCGAGATTCTATTACAGGTATTTTGCAGGACCTCGCATGCGGGAAATGGGAAGGTGTCACAGAGAACATTTGCAGTAATGTTAGAGAGCTTCTGCTGTGTTACAATATTGAAAACACACATTTAAGAACTTGGAAGAGTGTGCCTGTGGACCGTCAGTAAACTGGCCAAAGAGGGCATGATAGAGCTGAAATTGGATCATAATTGAAAGCTTTTCAGAACAAAGATACCTAAACTATGGTTGGCCCAGGCCCCCCCAAATCCTGAGGATGCCCCTGCACAGAATCCCTCTTGCCCCGAAGGCCTATGGGCACTGATCTGTCATGGCTTATGAGCATTTCCATAGTTTAAAGGATGGCACAGATCTCGCGACAGGTCCGGTACAGCTGAACAGACTTACATTATACAATATTAAGGCCAGAACTAGAATTAACCTATTAAGGCGGGCGATCGGTTTGCTTGGTTGAGGCAGGTGTCACCCCTGGAGTGTATACTGCACATTCGGTGGGGGGCATAGCTAGCATCATGCGAGACGAGGGTTTCAAAGAGAGACGGATCCTGTAACGCATGGCTGCATCTGCAACAAAGCACTGCTGGTCCGGATTCTCATTCAGCTGCACCCAACAGAGAGAGTACAGTACTGCAAGATACGGCAACTCTGTCGGCACATAGAGAGTTAACACTACAGTGTGACTCGTCTGTTGATCCAGAGCAGTACTTCAATTGAACCATTTCAAGGGGATGTGGTTCGTCGGCTAGACTGCCGACTTTGGTGCTGGAAACCAGGGTTCGAGCCTCGGGGTCGCGTCCACATCCTGTGATTGTGGGCAAATAAAAAACTGCCACTACAACGTGGCCGTTTCCACGCATAACCATAACCACGCATGCATTACAACGCATGCGTGGTTACAACAAAAAGCCTTTACCTCGCATACCTTTACTACGAAATTCGTAGTAAAGGCATGTGTTCTAAAGTAAAAAGAAAAAAAAAGGGGGGTGGGGGGTTCTCCCCCCCCCAAAAAAAGAGTGGGATTAAACAAGGGGGCTTGGGGGGACTTTGGGGGGCACCCCCCAAAATAAAATATAAAAAAACGCACCTGATTCCGTCATTTAAAGAGAGATGTTAAAGCAATCCGTGTCGTTAGAGGAAATGGAAGGACACTTCCGCTTCCTCTTATCAATGTGGAACGTCACCAAGGAAGATCGAGGAGAAGAGAGGTAAGGGGGAATGAGGGGGCGGTGTCACGCAGGGGCAAATTTAAAGGGTAGATTTTTAGTGCGATATCCTTTTACAAGAATATGCCATTAACATGCATAATTTAACTACAAAAATCGTTGTAAAAGTATGCGTGTTAAAGGCATTTTCGTGGTAAAGGATATGCGTGGTGATGGCATTCGCGTTGTAATGCATGCGTGGTAAAGGCATGCGTTACAACGGAATGCGTTGTAAAGTCATACATTCTGGGCAAATCACTTAATCTCCGTTTTCCTGAATGTGTAATGTAAATACGGTGCTCGTGTAAAGCGCTTCAATACCTTCGGGTCGAGTTCGCGCTATATAAATATACAAAAAAAAAAAAACATTACTTGCTGGGCACAACTGACAGAGATGACCTGCTGAAGCCTCAGAGTAGGCATCGGGAGAAGTTAGTAAGAAGGCCTGCCCCAGTGAAAGAGAGTTCAGCACACTCATGACCCCTTGCACCAGCCTGGGGGACGTTTCAAGAAAGAAACCAACCCCAGAGTCTGAAGAAATTGGCATACAAACAGCTGGAAAGGGGAAGCGTGTTTATAATGGCCAGCAAAAAACCCAATTATTATGAATATCCAGGCGCGATTTCCGCCTTTGGGTGTCGGGGCGCTGCCCCCTATGACATGATGTGAAAATATAAGTTGTTGATAGGCTTCTGAAACTATTTACTTCATTAAAATCAGCCTGCGAGTCAGCCTTTGGCTGTGGTGCGCTCTAAAGAGAGTGGGGCTTAAGTTTGATGGACACGATGGCAAGGATGAGCGCACAACACCTAGGCAGCAAAGAGCTCATGTTGGGATGGACGGCGGCCTTTCTCCGGCCAACCCAATCACACTACAGACTTCTCTGTACTGCACATTAAGTGAGTGGGAGCTGCTCAAACTAGCAGACCCCCAGTCACTTAAGAAGCAGTGAGTTTGCCTGCTCACGCCAATCCTGGCACAGCTTTCATGCTGTATAACTGCAAGGGAGCAGCGTCATGATTGGCTGCAGGTTGCAGTTGCCAGGTCTAGTGTAGGCCTTTGGTGTAGCCTAGTGCGTGCACATGGCACTGCGGGGGTGGGAGGGCCTGCCCATGGAGCAATGACCAATCACTGTAATGGCTTATTGTGAAGCCATGCATTGATTGCCCACTTCTACCACTGCTGAGCTGATCGGCCAGCCTGTCTCTCAACCCTGTCCTTGAGCAAGAGGCAGGCTCGAGTCACTTACACTCACGATTTGGAGGAGTTAAGGAGTGGAAACATGAAACTTCTTTAGTCAGTTGGCTAACAACAGCCAGCCACTGAGCAAAAGTAAAGTAGGGGGCACAGCAGTGGAAACGGATAAAAGAAAGGGCACCGGCAGATAGGGTGACCAACCGTCTGTAAATTTCACGGACTGTCCGTAATTTGCATCTCACGTCCGTTGTCCCTGACGATCCCTTTTACAGATGCCTTTTGTCCTTAATTTTGGCCATTGGCTTGGGGAACATCACTGTTCCCCTGCCAGAAGCCTCAGCTCTTTGATGGGGCCGCCTCGCACTTCTCTGTGCACAAGAGCAGCCCCACCCGAGTACTTCACAGGTCTTTAAAAAACCATTTACGTGTTAACAAGGCTTTGTTGTTTTTTCCGCCCCTTCATCTCCACACTTACTGGCTATTGCTGGAAGAATTAGCCCCCCCACCACACCGCCGAAATTTGTAGTAGCCTCCAGCCGCCCCCACCTCCCCCCAAAATTTGGATCTGGTTGGGCCTTTGATTGTGAGTGGCAGATAAGGCTTGGCTGTTTAGCTGTCAATGCTGTAGTTGGATGTGCCCTCAGCGGGTGGTAGGTCTGTAAAGAGGTATGAAGTGTGAAGAGGAGAGTGACTGAACATTACTGACACGAATAGGCCTGCGAGTGGCAGTGCTGCGAAGAGCAGGCCTGCAGGGCCATGGCTTTGAAGAACAGTGCTCCCAGGGACCGTGATCCGAAGCATTTCGATGACCGCGTTGGGGTGTAAAGGGCAAGGACAGCACAGGACTCTGAGGGGCATGCCTCTGTGGGTTGGGGGGACAGGCCCATGGAATGTGACTCTTGAACCGCAGAGTTGCACAGTGTAGGGATCTGAGGCCAGTGGTGAGTGTATGGCTGCAAAGTGACAGTGTACGCAGGGCGGGGCTTTTAAAAAATAGAACTTATGACGTGACCCAGCGAAAGCTGTTGAAAGGTCCCGTGCCATGTATGAAAGACTAAACCAGTTCTGGCCTTTTAGCCAAAAGCAAATTGTAAATATGGGCATCAAAATCCCAGCATAAAGTGTGTTATTGGCGGGAAACAAAAAAGATAAACGAGTCGCACTTGCATGGGCCTTCCTGGCAGCTGTGGTACCCACGGAGGCAACTGCGCTGCAGTTCAGGGCGACGGAAAATGTCACATACAGTGTGATCACATTTTTTACATTGCAACATCCTTGTACAACTAAAAAAGGTCATGTGCGGGAATTGACATACTGATGCCTGATACCAGGTAGACCTAACCGTGATTGAGCTTGATGATAAGCCTTCCAGCAAATGACACCATGATGTGACCAACTCAGGAGCAGAGCTAACACACAAGGATACAAGTAAGCCACCCTTCATCTCAGTTCAGCCCAAAACCCACCTCAGAGTCCTTTTCAGGCGTTTTAAATTGACCAAAGATGTCATATGTTTGCCCGGCATATTTAATATTTTAGTCTTTTCTGACTGCACCTTTGATATTCCCTAACTTAAGGGGTTTGGCATATGGAAAATTGCCACTATGTGCACACAAGGGAAGGGGACAAACAGAGTGGACCGAGAGGGCTTGCTATATGGCCTCCTGGCTTTTAAACCCCACACTCCCAGACTCGTGCCTTCCCATAGATGAACCTGGTTATGCAAAGACCCCTGCTTCTCACAGGAGCCCCTACTGATAGCATATGGGAGTAAAGGACAGGTGTAGGGAGGGTGGAAGCTTCTGAAGAGCTGTTTCCCTGTCAATGGATAAGAAAGAGAAGCTGTGTGTGTGATCTCTCTTGTGGCAGATTAAAGCCCTTTCCAATGTTCTAATGTGAATGGCCATCACAATGGGAGGGCAGAGGAGGCAGTATGCCCCAGGCCTGTGATTTTTCAGGGCCCCATGCTGATGGAAGGATGGATGGTTAAATGAAAGAGGGATGGAGAGAGAAAGGGAGGATGGATGACTGAAAGGGTGAATGGGTGGATGGATGAGTGACTGGGTGGATGAATGAGTAAGTGAAATGATGGCTGGATGGGTGAAAGGTACGTGGCTGGATGGATGAGTGAGTGGAAGAGTTGATGGATGAGTGTACGGATGGATAAGGTGAAAGGATGAATGGAGGGATGGATGAGTGAAAGGGTGAATGGGTGGAAGGATGAGTGACTGGTTGGATGAAGGAGTAAGTGAAAGGATGGCTGGACGGTTGAAAGAGTAGATGGCTGGATATATGAGTGGATGGATGAGTGGAAGAGTGGATGAATGAGTGTACGGATGGATAAGGTGAAAGGATGAATGGAGGGATGGATGAGTGAAAGGGTGGATGGAGGGATAGATGACTGGAATGATGGATGGATGGAAGGATAGATGATGGATAGGTTTGCAAATGGTTGAATATTGATATGGATGGGCACACAGATGGAAGGACAGAATGAATGGTGAAAGACTGAATGATGGATGAAAGAATGATTACACTTTGTAACACCCATCATCTTAAGTACATTTCCTATAGATTGACTTTCACATTGATATGAGTCATTGTCTCTATATAATATGTGTGTGATGTAACGCACTCCGACACCCTGTCCTTCTAACTTGGGATGAGTAGCACTATAAAAGAAATTAAATACACATGTGAGAGGGTCTATGTGAAGAGGAGGGTCACCATTGGAGGGTGGTAGCAAGGCCGGACTGGCGGGACTGGGCATTGGGCATTTCCCTGGGAGGCTGGAAAGGGGGGGGGGTGGTTTTTTACTGCAAAAAGACCTGCACATTTGCTCAAAGCTGCGCACATGCTGAAAAACCATGAAGTGCACAATTATCTCAACCTAATATAAACTTCTTTTCACTTGTACTTAAGTGGTTGTCTATTTACTTACTTATATACTATTGCCCGACCTCTTCTGATGTGTCTGTAAAACGTAACTTTTGTCCTGAATTTTGACCTCCTGTCCGGAATATTTGTCCTGAATTTTTGACCCTTTGTCCTGAATTTTTACACTCACCGTCCTGAATTTGCACCCATGGCGGTTGGTGACCCTACCGGCAGACAGCAGTTAAACTTTAGTGGAGGGAGGGTTGAGAAGCGGGATTTTGCCAGAGACGATGAAGAGGTGAGGTTGGGTTCGGTAATGTTTGTTTCATAACAACAATGACAATCCCCGAACCTTAACGAACCTAAACTCACCTCTGCTGGTTTAATGAACAGGAAAATATGCCCCCTATACTCTTGCGCTACATCACCCGGCTGGATCTCCATTCCTATCTGGAATGGAGGATATTTGGTGTGAACAGAAGAATGGCTGTAAGCACGGGCGCTTTCCCAACTGCACAGTGTGCTTGGTTTTGCAAACTTATAACAATTTTCAGTTTATTAAAAATAATCGTGGCTGTTCCAAGGGTTGTGCAGAGTTAGCGGTCGGTGAGGTTAGTTTTATAGACTATTAGTGGGGGGAATACTGTCACTGTTCTTTACAATTACCGATGAGCAAACTGCTACAAGAAAATATTCTGACCTAAAACTGTGCCTAAAAACTGCTAGACACTCCAGGAGCAATGCAGCACGGGCTTTTAAACCCACACCTCACTTTAAAAACACATCTCCCCCCCCCCCCCCCCCCCCCCCCCCCCAGGTTAGTGCCAGGTGTGACTGTGCCTGGCTCACCGCCCTAAAACTGGCCCTCTATGCAAGGATACAATTATGCATTTTACGGACCCCTAATTCAGATAACATAACTGGACCTATTAATAATAGCAAATCAAACCTGTCCTTACCTAAATTCAAGCAAATAGCCACACTCATGCTGAGAATACAGGCAAGAGTGTTGAGTAATGACAAATGTGATTTAAGTTCTATTTTTAAACATCTGTACTTGTTTAACATACACGTTTAAGGCCTCATTTGACTGTTCCTGTTTTGTTTCTGTGCTTGTATCGCTTTCATTCAAATAAGGGCAAATGTTCTTTCTGACTTGATTGTAGATTTGTGTTTTAAATGTTTGTGTTTGTGCTAGCGCTTTACATAGCTTTGCCTAATTATACATGCCGAAGTCAAAAATGTTCCTATCGTATGATCAGAAGCAAACTCCAAACCTGAGCTGTTTTGTTGATGAATTATTTACTTGTGTCTCTGCGAAATGCAAATGCAGTCAAATGGGTTCATTCGAGTGAAGTGTAAGTGTCTAGCTGTTAGCGACATTTTTTGCTTTTTACATCCAAGCAAATATCCAAATGGAGCCTATGAGATTACAACTCAACACCTTTTAAACCGTGGTTATATTCGGTGAAATCGTGTCTAGTTTTATCTTGACTTGGAAAACTGCTTCATAATAATGGATTTTTTTACATAAACTGCAAGATATTTTGTCTTCCTTTTCATTTGTAAAATGTTACTAAATGAAAGTGTCAATAGTTTGTTTTGGCTCTTGCCTCAGTGCACTGTTTTAGGACTGCTACAGGACGTGCCAGTGGTTGCCAAATTAGTGATAATGTTTCCTGAATTAATGCTTTAAAAAAAATATATTTAAGTTTGATTATTTTCCAGACATATACACAAATGGAGAAGTAAACCCCAGCCACCACACCCGCCATCGATCATGCCCAATTTTCATAATTTGCATTAATCATTCCCTAAACCCACCATTTGTCCCAGATCTTCTCTTGTTTCTGTGGGCAGCCACGGGTTGCATAAATGTGCTTTTTTGTTGGGCACATCAATGTCGACTTCAAATCAACCTCAAATCTGGGGAACCGGTTTCGAGTCTCTACAAGGACGCGCAACATCTACAAACCATGGTGCAAGGGTGCCTGCGCCAGCGCATAGCTGCAGTTTGTGTGCCAGTGCCGGGGGAAGCGCAGAGATGTGACTTAATCTTGTAAATATGTTGCATCCCTGTGCTTCAGAAGTGCCGCAGCGTGGCGCAGCCAAAGGGCTTGCGGTGCCACGCTGCGGCACTTCCTTGTAGATCTGCCTCTAAATCTCCCCGTGCCTAACAAAAAAAAATGAATGTGTCCTCATGTAACGCAACTGGTGCTCGTGTAAAGCGCTCTGATACCTGATACCCTTTGGGTCAAGTTTGTGCTTTATAAAACTCCGGAAACAAAAAGAAAATCTACCCTGGCCTGCCATTCGGCTATTTTAGGGGTCTTCAAGCTAATTCTTGTTTGGGGACCAGCAGTGCCACCCTATAAACACATGCTCCAGTCTAGGTCCACCAAGGTCGTCAAGTAGCCCCAGCAGGGTGATCTGAGGGGTAAGCTTCAGCACCAATGACTGCTCGTGCTCCATTTTCATGCCAATAGCTGGCCAACACAGCACAGGATAGGACCAGACAACATGAAATAGTCAGCCCTCTGAGTTGTGCTGCAAAAGCAAGTAGGCTGGGGAATCCTGTCAGGCTCGTGTAGCCATATGAGGGTCAAGTAAGTGAGGTGCAGATAGTTATGTTTAACCAGGCACAAGAGCATAGCTATGGTTCTTTCCCTGGGGGACTCCGAACTTCCCTCCAGTCTGCGGCATCAATCTTGCCCAGCCAGCCCTCCCATTTCTGTTTCAATTTAGAGAAGTGATTTGGAGTATCAGCAACCACGGATCGATAAACTTGTGAAATGGCTCCCTTGCTGAGTTTCCCAGTTAGTAACTTGGCCCTAAGGGGACTAAGCTTTGGGACATTAGTGTTTGGGGAATGTTTGTGGCAAGGGCGGGCTGCAGTTCTAACTACTTGTGGAACTGAGTGCTGGAAAGCTGGAACCATTCATGAATCTCTAGAAACATCAGTATGTGGCTGCCTGTCCATACATTGCCCAGGTGAGTGATTCCTATTCCTATCTTATCCCATTTTGGAATTCTCTCCAGTGCTGCAGTGTGGTGTAGCCATGTTCCTTGCTGAAGGGGGGGGGGGGGGGGTCATCTCTGTCAGCTTCTAATCCCAGCATGTAAGGTGCAATCTTTCCTTCCAGACTAAAAACGCCACCCTAGTGATCTCCAGAAGGAAGCGGGGGCCACGGCCCCATAGAGGACAGCCTGAACCCTGTCAAGACCCAGCATGGTTAATTCCACCAGGTATGTTGAGTTATACAGCCCTTGTTGAGCCACTCGTTGAAGACTGTCAACTGTGAGGCAAAATAGTAGCAGTGGAGATCATCATGTCCAGACCGCCAACGCAGGGTGACAGCCAGCATTTGGCCTGGTCAATCCGGGGACGCCCATCTGTCCACAAGAAGGTGCAGATAGTGGGAGCGGGAAGTTACAAAAGACATAGAGAAACCGAGTCAACGCCATCAATTTGGAAGAGGGCCACCCACCTCATCATGTGAAACAGAAGGTGCCCCCATTTCTGCAAGTCCTGTTTCATTGTAGCAACAAGGGGAAATAATTTTAGAGTTCAAGTCAATTCAAGTGGATGCAAGAAATATGAATACTTAGGTAGTGTAATGAAAGGAGGCTCATAGGAATGGTGGTGTTCCATAAATAGGTAGTTGGGTCACCTTTGACGCGCACCAGCAGGGACCTAGCCCTGTTGACACAGAGCCTGAGGCATCCTCATAAACATCAAGCATTTCCAGGCATCTCTTGCCCCAGGTCTGTGGATTATCTAGGAAGAGGAGTATATCATCTGCATAGAGCGCAATGTGCTCCTCTGGCCCTAAGTCTCATGCCACTTTTGTATGTGAGTATTGCAACGTAACGTATTATGCATAGCAAGGGCGAACAAGAGAGGGCAGCCATATTGAGTGCCTCGGCAGATTAGGATGGAAGTAGAGAGCAAAAGTGAAACAATGCATAGGAGATTAGTGAGCTTATAAAAATAGGGACCCAGCCCGGCTCTCTCCAGGATTGTGCTCTGGAAGGACTAGTCCTTCTAAAAGTTAATCAGGCATAGGGCCAAAGGTTGTTACAGCCAGTGTGCCTGAGAGAGGGAAACTTGTACCCTATGGATACAATGGTGATTGCCTCAAGCTGGCATGAAACCGCATTGGTCTTGATGGATCAAGTACGGCAGGGTTCAACGTAGTCGGTTTGATAGCACCTTTACAAATATTTTAATATCCATGTTTATAAGGGAAATCGACCTGTGAGCAGCACAGTTGTCTGAAGACTGGCCTAGTGTGGGTATAACCACAGTCCTGGCCATGTCCAGGTCATGAGGGAAGGCACCTGCCTCCACAGTATCCATAGACAAAAGGTGAGGAATCAGAAGCTCTCAGAACCTCTGATAGTACTCGACTGGAAGGCCGTTGGGGCCCAGCATTACCTAGGGTCATGTCTGATATCGTCTCTGTAATTTCCTCATCCATGATCATTTGGGCTAATTATTGGTCCTAGGAGTGGTGGATTAAGGGCAGTTGAATATTGTCCATCAGTGGGTTTTCCTGCTCCTAGGGAGGCGGGGGTCTATTGCTGTATAGGGCTTTACAGTAATCTTCAAACACATGCACGATTTTGGAGTTAAGGGCTTTCGGGTGCCACCCTGCATCCATAACCCATGGTATCACTCTGGAAGTGATTTTTCTTGTGGCCCGCCAGTAGACAAGCTTCCTTGATTTGTAACCATATTCATAAACCCGTCAGGTTGATGCCCTACAGTACTGGTGGGGTTCCTCCAGTGAGATCTGTCTGGCAGCTGCCAGTCACCGTTCAAGTTCTGGGGAGAATTCTAACCTGGTCTGGTGTTCTAAGGTCAAGGATTTGGTCCTCTAGGGCTGTGATTTGTGCAGGATTCTGCCTCCCTTTGTCATGGATAAACCCTCTAGCTACCCACAGACTGTGGGTTTGGTTGCCGCCGATAGTGTGCAGGCCAACTGGATGGCACCTTTGTTTTCTCTAAAGTAGGTCTGTATCCCTGACATCACATGGGCCCAGTAGTCTCTATCTGTCATGTACCATGTATTAAAATGTCACATGGGATGGAGACCCGAATCAGGAGATGCAAGTGCACCATAAGTGGCGGATAGTGGGAGATGCCCTGCGATAGGTTTGTGGCTTTGGTTAATTGAAGGGTATCTGTGGCCAGCAACCAGAGAATGTCAATATGAGCTCTTGTGTTGGGAGCTGCTGATGTGTGGGTATAAGCATGGTCTTGTGGGTACCATGCTCTCCATGCGTCATAGAGCCCCATAGAGTCTGTCCAGGCAGCAAGCGTCCATGAGAAAGGTTAGTGCCTGGCCCTGGGGAGCAGGTTTAAATTCTACTGGTCATGTTGTGTAATGGGTTACGCAAGGATTTGTGGACTGGAAACAGGCAGACCTAGTTGTGATGTGCGTTGTTGTCAGACTGCAAAAATCTCATATAACATCCCACCCTTCAACTCCCCCCTCCACATACTTCTAACCCTAAATTATTTGTCACCCTAAAACAAAGCATGTTATAGGAAACAATACGAGGCTAAGTTGAGACTTTCTCTTTTGCAGGATTCCAACCTAGTTTTTGCTTCTGTAGTCAGCTTGTGTATGGACGCACCCCGAGCAAAGTTTAGGTGACCCACAGACCTCTGGGTGATATGGTTAGTGGGGCAGGGCCCTGGGGTCTCCTGCTGGGCGTCAAACATTTCCGTTGTGCATGTTGGTTGAGTTACCTTATCACTGCGACAGACCGGGTGACTTTGGACTGCCTCTGAGTCAGTGGAGTCCAAGCGAACACGGGCAAGGTGCCAGTCCTGTGGGATCTGGTAAGTCTTTTCCTTTGGGATTTAGGGTGTGTGCAGAGGGAGCTCCTGATTGTACACATCTCAGCCATGCCCACCTATTATGTTCGGCGAGTTCTATCATTTCATTTCATTTGCCTACTCCAAGGCCTGCTCCATTGTCTCAAAGAAGAGGTTTTGGAGTTGCAGATTACTTCCAGCTTCATAGAATGAGGAGCATATAGGTGATCTGGAGGGCATGGTGCTTCTGTTCCACTTCACCAAAATGGCATCTGCATTGTTCAACATCTCATGTATAGTCCAGAAAGACCATAATGCGTGAGTTTTGATAGCAGAGCTCTTGCCAGCATCTGGCCTCACAAAGAATGGAGTCCCAGGCATGACAGTTAAGGATCTTGGTGATCACCAGCCATGCTGGTTCCCCAGGGGTGCTTTATGAGGGTACTGTGGGCCTGCTCTGTCATGAACCAGGGCGACAGGCCTCACTCAGTGACCCAAAAGTACAGTCAGTCCTCCAGAAAGCGGTCTGCGTCTGGGGTCTTCACTCCCACAAGAAATCCCTCAAACCAGAGATTATTTCTGCATGCACAATTTTTTGTGTCCTCGACCCTGCCCTCCAACACGGTCGCTGTGCTGAGCATTTTGGAGACTTGATTTTTAAGAGTGGACGATAGCTGAGGTTCGGTTTCAATAACTTGGTGGGCAATGTTGTGCAGGTCCTGGCACGGTAGCAAAACTTCTACTTTGGTTTAGAATAGTGGACTGCCTGGAGGATGGTGGCGAGATTTGGTTGGGCCAGAGTACACTGCGGCGCTGGGAGGCCAATACCCAATCCTTGATCACTCAGGGCCGACGTGGTAAATTGATCAATCTTTTTTCAGACTGTGTAGATGGAGCGGCTCTATCTTTGCCTATAGTATCCACAGGCAGCTGGTGTCTGCCATTAGGGTTCACACCAGAAGGGCCACAGCCCACTTGCCCCAAGTGCAGCAGGAGCAGTCATGGCCAAGGCCTCCACACTGATTTTTTTTTTTGTTTGTTTTTTTTTAAACCGTTTTTATTGCAGAATCACAGGATCATCACTGTACATACATTACGGGTCTGCACCTCAATCCCCTGTGCCAAATTTCCGGCAGGCCAGGGTATCTTCGTACACAGCTTATTAGCCCACATCCCGGAGGCCGGGCAGCGTCAACAGGATGGACAGTGTCCCCGAACGATCTCAGCGGCTAATGACTTTAGCTTACTTCCAGGACGTCCACGTTCTGCTTTGAAATGTTTTCTTCCCCCCACCTTCTCCCCAACTAAACCCATCCCCTAATCCGAACCCCGAGTGCCCTCGCCCTCCCTCCCCACCCCAACAGTGCTATCATCGACGCCTGGCGGAGGCTCGAATAAATGAATTTGGGTGCTTTTGTGTCGTATTTACCTATCTACTGTGTGTGTGCGACTGGAGTAGCCCGGGGGCTGCCCTCCCCGTCCGATGGGACCCCTCCGTCTTCAGTCTCACTGTTGCCCAGGGCCTGCACCATCACCTCCCACGCTGTGGCCGCCTCCAATGCCTTATCATCCTCCCTACGGCTCGCTAGCTGGTACCTAAGTGTACTTTCGCTCGCCGCCCACCTCTGCAGCTCCTTAAGCCATCTCTTATGCGTGGGGCCCAACTTTGATTTCCACAGTCTCGTCACTTCCCTTTTTGCTAAGAGGAGGCCCATATCTATAAATTTACTCGTGGTTTTGTTCTTGGGAGTGTGTGGGAACCAGTGCAGAACGCAAACTGCTTTACTACAGTGCAACTCCCTGTCTGTCACCTCAGTCAGCGTCTCGCACACAGCCTTCCAATAATCACTCAGGCGGGGGCAATCCCACAGCATGTGGCCGAGCTCCGCTCCAATCGTGCCGCACCTAGGGCACGCCGCCTCCTCGGCCCCGAAATATTTCCGAATTTTGCCCGGAGTAAGGTAAGCCCTGTGGAGGACATAGAAGTGGATCAGTTGGAAGCGGGCATTTCTCGTACTCTTTCTGGCCCTTCTAACCAGGCCCGCCCACGTAGCATCGGGAATCTCTGTTTGGAGATCTTCTTCCCATTTGTCTTTCAGGGCTGTCAGCGGTTGTAATGTTTCGCTCAGCATTCTGGAGTAGAGACAGGTGACAGCCTTGCGGGTGCCCGCCGACATCATAGCGTATTGGCATGCCGCGGACGTAGGAGGCTCGCGGAGCCCCTCCCCCCAGTACTCTCGCATCGCCCCAGTCACCGCCGCGTGCAGCAGGTAGTCCCCCCGCGGAAGATCGAACCGCTCCCGCAGCGCTTGATAAGGGAGCAATTCTCCCTCCTCGTATAAATCGCCCAGCATTTGGAGACCCGCCTCCTCCCATACTTGTAGGCTCGACCAATCTCCCCCGTGCGGGAGCGCTGTCACCATACCCAGCAGGATCTCCGGCGCATATGGGCGCCGCCCCCCCGCCCTACGCTGCGATCGATTCCAGCAGTGTCGGAACGTCTGTTCCTCCATAGTCAAGTCCCTAAGGACCAGGCGCTGCTGCAGTGTAATATATGCCAGCACATGGCGGGGAGTGCCCCCCTCCCTGTACTGCTCCGGGCCCCGGTACACTCTGGCTACCTCTTGCGTAAAGATCTGAAGCTGCGCCGCCAGGTAATAGAATTCGAAGTCCGGGACTGCCAGGCCTCCCTCGTCTTTCGGCCTGGTCAGAGTTGCCAACCCAATCCTGCGTCGACCCGAGCCCCAAAGGAACGATACCAACAAGGAGCGCAGCTGCCTGAAAACCGGACTCGGAATCCACACCGGAAGCGTGCGAAAGTAATATAATAGGCGCGGCAAGGCGATCATTTTCAGTAACGAGACGCGTCCCGTCACCGAGAGTGGGAGAGTGGCCCAAAAGGCCATACTGCCCTTCAGCGCTCTTATACAGCGACCCACATTACCCTCCAGTATATCGGGGGCGGAGTGGTATATATGGACCCCTAAATATTTGAGGCAGTGAGGCTCCCACTGGAGCACCGGGTGGACGTCCGGTTTTGGGCCGCCAGGGCGCAACGGGAACAAGCAGGTCTTGGACCAGTTGACCCGCAGTCCCGAGAACTTGCCGAATTTCGCTAGAAGCCCCCGCGCGCCAGTCAGTGCGGCAGCCGCGTTGTCCAAGAACATAAGCAGGTCATCAGCATAGAGGGAAATGAATTGCGGAGTCCCCCTGTAGACCAGCCCCCTGTAGCATCTGCCTGTCCTGGCCTCTATCGCGAGGGGCTCTATTGCCAACGCGAACAGCAATGGGGAAAGCGCGCACCCCTGTCTGGTGCCGCGGCCCACCCGGTACTGGTCAGAGACAAGAGAGCCGATCCGTACTCTCGCCCTCGCCGAGGCATAAAGGACCTTCGTCCATCCTATGTATCCCTCTCCGAGACCAAAGCCACGCATTACTCTGTATAGGTAATCTCACTCCAGGCTGTCAAAGGCCTTTTCTATATCGACCGACAACACGAGCGGCGCGCGGGCTCCCTCCAGCGGATCCCCTAACAAGCGGATCAGGCGGCGGATATTGGCGGTGGTATTTCGTGCAGGGATAAACCCCAACTGGTCTCCGTGAATCAGCCGCGGCATATGCTGTAGCAACCTGCTCGCTAAGATGGTGCTTATGATTTTATAGTCCGTTGTCAACATTGACAGCGGCCTGTAGGCCGCTAGGTCCGAGCCCTCCCGGCCCGGCTTCAACAGCGGGATCATCAGCGCCTCACGCATGGAGCTCGGCAGTCTCCCCCTATGCTTGGCCTCTCTATATACCTCCTGAAGCCGTGGAGCCAGCAGGTCCAGGTACCGACTATAAAATTCGATGGGCAATCCGTCCAAGCCCGGGGTCTTGTTCCGCGCCATGCGTGCCACTGCCCCTTTGAATTCCACTAGGTCTATTTCGCTGCCCAGTGCCTCCGCCTCCTCCCGCTCTATGTGAGGCAGCTGTAGCCCCTCCAGAAAGGCCTCCGCTTCTTTGCCTCGCCCTTCTAGTGCGCTCTCGTAAAGTGTCCCGTAGTAGGAGCAAAAGCTGTCCAATATGTCCCCCTGAGTAGTGACCGTGCCCCCTCCCCTCCTTTTAATGGCCAGAATCGGTTGGCTATGCTTGGTGGGATTGGCCAGCCAAGCCAATAGTGTGCCTGCCTTGTCCCCCTCAGCGTGCGCCCGCACCATAAATGCTTTGTAATCAAAGCTCCGGAGCCGCTCCACTTCGACCGCTACCGCCTCTCTAGCCTCGCACACTGCTTCCTGTAGCTCAGGACGACCCGGCCGCGCTATTTCTGCTTTGCGCAATGTCCCTTCTGCCTTGTCCAGATCTCCTAGCAGCGTCTTGCGCACGCCAGCGTACTTCCCGATACAATGACCTCGAACCACCACCTTGAATGCGTCCCACTCTAGCGCCCTGGCCGCCGTGGAGCCCTCGTTCTCAGTAAAATAGTGTACAATCCGTTCCCGCAAGGCCGCTCGGAAAGGCGGGTCCTCTAAGGTGTCCGGCCTCAGCTGCCACAGTGGGACCCGCGGGGTCTCAACCATCCACTCCAGGGTCATTAATAAAGGGTTGTGATCAGATATCGTGCGGGTTAAATATTCCGTGTGTGCCACAGTTTGAAGCACTGTCGGAGAGCACAAAAAAGCGTCCAACCTAACATGCAAGTCGTGTAGTGGGGAATAATAGGAGTAATCCCTCGTCTCTGGGTGCTGCGTTCTCCAGGCATCTGTCAGCTCCCACCTCCCCTGCCACTCGAGTCTACGCTTCGCTAACCTGTGGGCTGGGGATGCTCGCAGGGGCGGGTGTGACCTGTCCAGCTCGGTGTCTGCGACTGAGTTGAAGTCCCCTCCCAGCACAATGGGGCCTGTCAAGTAGCTGGCTAGCTCCCCGGACAATTTCGTAAAGTAGGGTCCCTGGTCCAGATTGGGTGCATATAGACTACAGAGTACTATGTCCCTACCCCTGAGTTTGCCCCCAACAGCTACGTACCTGCCCTCCGGGTCTATAATGTGCCTCGCCACCTGAAAGGGGGTGCCCGCTCGGATCCATATCAAAGCTCCCCTCGCAAACGCGGAGTAAGCTGTGCTAAACACCTGCCCCCTCCACCTGCGCTGCAGTGCGATGCCCTCCTGCTTCGTTAAATGCGTTTCTTGCAAGAGCGCGATCTGCACACCCCTGCGTACCAAGTACGCGTGAATCTTGTGTCTCCTAGCCATAGTATGGAGTCCCCGCACATTCCAGGTCACACATTTCACCAACCCCACATTAGCCATGGTCCCACGGCAGAGGCCACCGCCCGAAACCCATCCATGTCCAGCCGCGTGCGATAGCACTGTCCCACCCCTCCCCCAAGAAAACCCTGATCCCCCCTCCCAACCCTTCGCCTCGAGCCCCCCCAACTACTCTCTGCCCCTCCCCCCCCAGAATAGGACCCAACTTCGAAGAAGCAGCCCCCATCCAAACTAGAGTAGAGCAAACTCGCTCAACCAATCACCTAAACCGCAGTCTGCACTGCAGTGGCCTTATGGGCCTCTAGGAAGTAGCCTGGTACCGAAGGAGGCTACCACAGTCCCGTCCCCCCGCCCCCCACATCCCCTATAAACACTCACGAAAACCTGAGCAGCTTCTCCTGAATAAGTCCACCTCGTTAGGAATTGGTTCCCCAGTTCTCAAGTGCCGGCCCCCCGGCAGGGCCGTCTCATCAGCCTTCGACAATTTCCCCCGAAGTCTGCGGGGTCACCATGGGGCCACGGCCCCCAGTCAATACGGAGCGGTCGGATTCCGAGCTCGTGCCGCGGCTGTCCGAGCCCGTCCCACGGGATGATTGCGTCGCCACCTTTCCGGATAAGTCCACCACTGCTTGCAGTGCCGCTCTCCTCTCTTCTTCTGTTTGCGAGTCCGTAGGTTTTCCAGCCCTCTGTCTCCTCTGTCGGAGCCTCCGCGACTGCCGCATCGGCTGTGACCTCCGCACCTCCGTCGGTCGGGCTCCGGCCTCGTGCGTGCTGGACTTGTACGTGTCCCACCACGTCCAGGCCTCCGCCGCGGTTGGGAAGAAGAGCGTCTTGCCGTCCACGATGACGCGCAGCTTGGCTGGGAAAAGGAGCGAGTACTGCAAACCCTCTGTTCTCAATTCACGCTTAAGTGACAGGAAGGAGGCCCGCAGCTTCTGGGTTTCATAGGTATAATCCGGGAACATCGTGACGCTACTGTTGTCCACCTGGAATGGCCCCGCTTCTCTGGCCCGCTGCAGCAGCCAGTCTCTGTCCCTGTAGTGCAGCAGTTTTATCACCACTGGGCGTGGTGGTTGGCCCGGTTTGGGGGGCCGCGCCGGCACTCGGTGCGCCCTTTCCAACGTGAAGAAGGGCGAGAGGCCCTCCGGGGCCACCTCGGAGCGCAGCCAGGCATCTAGAAACCCCACCATATCGGTCCCTTCTTTGCGTTCCGGCAGTCCCACCAAGCGGACGTTGTTGCGACGACTGCGGTTTTCAGCGTCCTCTGCGCGCCGCTCCAGGACCTGTATGCGCTCCAACGCCTCCACCAGGCGCCCCTCCTGAGATTTGTGTGTCGGCAGCATGTCTTGTACTTGATCTTCCACCGTTTTGACTCGGTCCTTCAGCTTCCCATGGTCCGCCCTCAAAATCCCCAAGCCCGATGCCACTTGCGCGATATCCTGCTGCAATGCGTCCTTCGTGGCAGCTATGGCCTCTAGGATACAATCCCGGAGTTGTTGCAGGTCCGCAGGGCTCTGGGCTGGTCCGTCTTGCGGCTCCGGTCCGGGTGTTCCTTCCCCGCTCTTGGCCTTAGGCTTGCCCATCACGGCGCCTCTCTTGGCTGTCGTGGCCAGTGTACCATCCAGATAGGGGCACCGACTCGTCCTTCACTCACGGGGCGCAGGGGTAGCGCCTCCTTGGGCCGGGGGGGTGCTCAGTCTGCTGGGCCCGCGGGCGAGTCCACTTCGACTCCCGCTCGCACACCCCCTAACTGCTCACTCCCACGAGCGTCTCCCCAACACAGTCGACGTTAGGGGTCACCGTGCCTCGTGCGGCCCCACACAGGCGCTATCCACGTCGCGGTTTCTCCGGGTCGTCGGTCAGCGGGTGCTCCAAGCGTGCCCCCTCCAGGCTCTCTCCGGGCGCCAGCCCCCGTCACCTCAGTTCCCCGGGTACTCCGCGGCCCGGGCACCCTTCGTCACCAGTGTTCCTTCCGGGAGATCCCCCGCCCTCGGGAAGCGTCCGGCTCCTCCCGGTCTGGTTTCCCCCACTTAGGCTGTCCTGGGGTCGCCGGCCCCTGCGTGCGTCGCTGAATCTCCAGGGGTTATAGATCGTCGCTTCGGGGGTCCCGGCCAGAGACCGCCGCGGTGTCCCAATGGGCACTCCAGGTCTCGCCGCCTCTCCCAATACGCGAATCCACAAGCCGCCACACCTCTCGGGCCGTGCCCCCGTCCACCCTCGTGGTAGTGCCGGCAACCGCTGGGGCACCGGGTTTGGAAGCAAATCAGCGCCCGAATCCACAGCTCCCGATCCGTCCTTCACTCTGTCCCCGCTCACCGTGCACCGGAGCGTGATCCGTCTCGTGTCCTGCTGTCGGGGGGATCGCAGCGGGGGCTCTTCTGCGTGCAGGTGGTGCCCTCACAGACAGCACTGGTCCGGCGGCGTTTCTCCGTTGCGGCGCTCGGCCCCGGCCGCCATCTTAGGGTCTCCTCTGGATCACGGCGCCCCAGGCTCGCGGCACAATGCGGGACGGCTCGAACTCCCAATGTTGCTCTGGTTTCCTGCTCCTGAGGTGCCGCTGTCTGTTCCGCCGCTAGCACCGACACAACGGCGCGGCTCGCAGCAGGTTTCGTGTAATTTAACAGGATTTTCGTGGGGACCGGGTGCGGAGCTCCGAGCTCACGCCGCCATTCCCCTCGGCATCCAAGCCACGCCCCAAGGCCTCCACACTGATGGGTGTCACGGCCCATAGCTTCTCGGGTGCCAGGCCACACCGAGGGGGACTCAGTATGTGAGGCACTGGTGACCCACCCCGGAAAGCATTGAATGGCGCCCTCCGAGTATATCTGTGTCAAGGCTGGTGATTCGACCGAGGCCCCTCAGCTCTCCAATCCTCATTCGGTGGGCTCAGCTGCTGGGGTCACCGGAGCCCCTGTGACCTCCAAGGTCCAGCTCGATCTATGGGTCTCCATCTCCCTCTCTAGGGTACTGTCTGGGTTACCTTATAGGCTTCCCATCAGTGGCCTGCTGGGTCCTCCACAATATTAGGTGCCCGACACGGCTTGCGTGCAGCAGAACATTTGCATGCGGGTGGGCAGCCCACACCACGCTGCACAGCCCAGAAGTGCCTGTATGTCCAAGACTGCTGAGGCCCGGCACAAGCAGTGTCCCCCACTGCCACCTTCACCGAGTCCTGTACTCATGAAGCGAGGCAGCCATGATATAAGGCATCCCGATGCATGTAAGGATGGTGCAGGATAAATGAGGAGGTCAGGAGCGCACTAAAATTAGGCTGCCATCTTTGCTGCTTTGGCCACACAGCCCCCGAATAGGTGTTCTAAAGCATTCCTGAAACTGGTGCTCATTCCAAAGCTTTGCTACAAGAACCACAAAGGCGGACCCCTTCTCTTGTGCCCTCATAAATCTAGGCTTAAAGAGCATGGAGACCAGAAATAACAGGTTCTTTGATGTAAGGGCAACATCTCTCCAGCATACACATCCCTATACTTAGAACAAATCCATTAGCCATGGTGATCCTCTTAAGCCTGCTAACTAGGAAATGTATTATTGAACTGCACTATGAGTTGGGAGCTCCCTAGTGCTGATTTCAAGAAGCCTGGGCTTCTGAGGCTACTTCAAAAGATGTGGGCTAAACAATTTCTTCATAACATCCACATTTCTTGAAAAAAACAGTTTTTACTGGTTCTTTGCCCAATTTCTGCACAAAAGTGCCATATTTTCATGTTTTAAAAGTCTAGGATAGAAAGGGATACCTTGCTGCCAGAAAATGGCTGCATAACCCCTTTGAGTTTTGTTGATTGCATAGTGTAATATGCTAGTTTGTGATTCTGTAGAGGGAGTGAGGGTCCTTAGGACCAGCTGAAGGAGTTGTCATTGTCATTGTCCACATCCAACAATGGTTGTGAACCGCATATTACACTTTCGGCTTTTGCGCTATTGTTCCCTTATTAGTCCACCGTGTGGTTTGCAGCCATAGAACATGGTTCAACAACTCAGTAAGAGTCCTAAAAAGGGCATGTCAGTTCAGTACAGTTCACAGATCCACATTGGGGTTGCATGCAGTGTATGTAATCTAGAATGTGACCAAAGGCCAAACCTTATGGCCAGCCCCAACAGCACAAGATTTCTGTCTGTCACAGTCAGTGTCAACTCAGAGCAAGTGTTGGGGGCAGGGTCTGGCAGAAAGTGCACAATATTTGGCTGTGCACAGCAGGGATGGGAACATGTGGCGCGTTGCACCCAGAATCGGCATCAAAGCCAGTCCTGCTGGCCATCGGTGGTGTATTGTGCTCAAATAGCAGTCCTTATTGCAAAACACCACCACGCACAGCAAAATGTGTGTGCATGAAGGTTAGACAGTTGGTAGTTTAGAGCAGGGCTTGTTTAATAAAGAAGCATAGTAAATCATGACTCACACACCAAAATGGAAAGCTTAAAAAACAACAATATTTATACCAATAATTAACAACTAAGAGCACAGCAACATAAATACTAGCACAAGCTCAAACCAAAAATAAAACTATATTCACGTCATCACATTAGTAGTCGTAAAGGTAATGTGATTTATATTCAAAGATCATTTATATCAGGGTTCTTTAACCTTTTTTGGTTAAAAGAGCTACTTATGTTCAATGAAAATCATCCCAAGCTACTATTATTAGTGTGGCCATCCCATGCACAATTATCAGCAGTGATTACCTCAGTGCATCAGGTAGGGTTGCCAGCACTGATGTAAAAAAGATCTTATCAATTTGGAATGACACTAAATGGGCATACATACCAACGATATCTAAATTGCCCCTGGAACCAAGGTCATAATAAGTCACCTCAGTGCTTTGTAATTTATTACTCAAAATATCGGCTTTACATATAACAAAACCTGTATTGATAAATTGCAAGTTCACAGTGAAGAGTATCTCGGCATTGACATAATATAGCAATCACAAGGGGATGATGGACAGAGCACTGAAACTTCTCAGACACACACCCCTAGTCACTATTTGATCTGAGTTGAATCCATCATCGTTCTTTAGCTCACTTCGCCACTCCAGTTCAGACCCAGCCATATGCAAAGCAGACTTGACTCTTTTCCTCATGGGAACTGTCCAGCCCAAACTGCCAAGCCAGGACTTCCCTGGACCAGAAACAAGCACCCTGGGACCGGTTTCGGGGTAAGACCCCTCATCAGTCAGGCTAGCTTAAATCCAGTGGCAAAGTGAGCAAGAGACCCATGTCTGGGCACACCCTGCCAACTTAGAGCGAACAAAGCAAACACAAGGAGACCTGGTTTGGCAGTTCGGGCTGGACTGATCCCGTGAGGAACAGGGTCAAGACTGAGCTGCATATGTCTAGGTTTGAACTCGGATGGCAAAGTGAGCTAAAGAACGATGAAGGATTCAACCCAGACCTGTGACTGGTGTGAGTGTTCGAAAAGTTTCAGCTCTCCGTCCAACATCTCCTTCTGTTTGCTTTGTTTGTCCTAAGTTGGCAGGGTATGCCCACTCTGGGTCCTGGGTTCAAGTGATGTAGGTCCAGTTCTTGTCACCCAGGCAAGGAGGTCAGAAGGGCAGCACAGCAGCGCAGCAGTCCTTCCAAAGCAGCATTCCAGCACAGATGCAGTCTTTCAGCAGCAAGCAGTCCTTCTTCCAGGCAGAGTATCCACAGGTTCACATGTGTACTGAAGCGGTCAGGTCTGATGTCCTATTTTTATACCCTAGTGTCCTTTCTGCTGGAAGGTGGGAGAAGCTTCTGGAAAGTTTATTTAAAGTGTTTGGAATTTCCTAACTCCCCTGCCCTGGCTACAAGTTAGATGTAGTGACAACATAAGACTGTGAGGAGATTGGACACATCCTATTATGTGCAAGTGGGGCTGTGCTCAGATTCATCCCCCCATCCTGCCATGATGGTCCATTGAGGCACACCTAATCCCACTATTGTGTTACTGTCTAGGAGGAACTCAAAATGTCTTGCCGTCAGCTACACCCAGTCATGTGTCCAAAGACAGGCTGCATGCATTAAGAGCAGGACAATGTCAACTTTCTAAAAGTTGCATTTTCAAAATTGTAATTAAAAAATCTGACTTTAAAATTAAAAAAGGGTTTATTATCACAATTCCATAGGAGCCAAACATGGAATGCCTACTGCCTCTAAATGAGGAATTACAGCTTATTTAATGCCATAAGGAATCCCCAATGTTATCCAATGGAAGGGGAAGGCCTCACATTAGTGAAAAATGAATTCAGGAGTTTTAGCTACAAGGACATGTAAAACATAAAAGTACATTTCCTAACTTTTAATTACACAGCACCCTGCCCTATGGGCTACTTAGGGGGCCTTCCTTAGGGGAGACACATATTTAATAAATGGTGAGTTTAAGGCGACATGGCTATTTGACACTGCTTTCAGGCTGCAATGGCAGGCCTGGGACATGTTTTAGAGTGCTACTCTTGTGGGTGGCACAATAAGTGCTGCAGGCTCACTGGTAGCATTTAATTTACAGACCCCACAGTATATGATATACCACTCTACAAGGGACTTACAAGTAAATTAAATATGCCAACCAGGTGTAAACCAATTATAACATTTTTAGAGGGCAGAGAACAAGCAATTTAGCACTGGTTAGCAGTGGTAAAGTACACAGAGTCCTAAGGCTAACAAAAACAAATCAGCAAAAATAGGAGGAGGGAAGGCAAAAAGCTTGGTGATGAACCTGTAGAGAGGGCCAGGTCCGACAGATCCCAAACCACTCTGCAGATTTTTACCATTGTCAACGCTCCTTGAATTGTGCAAAATGGAGGCTCAAGCTATGTGGCAAGTTTATCTGAATTATGCAGCAAAATATGAAAATTATGTGACACATTCTCTGAAAGCGTTATTTTTGTTAATTTGAGCAGAGGTTTTACTTTAATTGAAATCTGCATGTTATACGTCAAATTGTCTGAAATTGGGTTGTTAATTTGGGAGTGAGTGATCCCTACTAGCTTAATAACCACAAGCTGGTCAGGTCACAATACAGTTCTGAGAGAATATCTGGCCAACCAGCCATGGCACAAACAGAAGCCAATCCCCAAGAAGACAGCTCAATAAAATCCCCAAACCAAATTAGAAAAATAGAGAAAAATTTAATGAGCAAAAAAGACACCAAGATATATTAAAATAGGGCATGGTGAACAACAGACATACATGTTTTAAAGTTTAAGACAAAAAGCTGCTAGAGAAATTAGAGGGCCATTGATAAACTACAGTTCATGGCTGACGGGGTCTGGGGGTGGGTGTTTTCAGGCCAACTTTGGTGGAGCAGAGGTTAGAAAAACCTAGTGGGTCATTTTGGTCAAAGTTTTTAACTCCAGACTATGGGGCACATGCATCAAAGGTTTTTGCGAGTGCAAACGGTGCGATTCCAAAAAATCAGCCATGTGCGATCGCAAAATGGCCTTTTGCGAGGCATCAAAGTGTTGGGGACGTGCAATTTAGGTAATCGCAATTTTTTGCAATTTCCTAAATTGCGATTGCAGTTAAGGAATCGCAATTTGTGATTCCTTAAATGCAGTGCAAGAACCACTTTTAGATAGTGACTTCGCTATTTGGGGTCGCAAATTACTGAGCAATTAAACTGGTCGGTAGTTTGCAAAAACTTGCACTGAAGTGCATTTTTCAAAGTTTTATGTGGCACACACATGCCCTTTTTGCACATCACAATTTCAGGGGTGCAACAGGGTGTCCTTTTGACACCCTTGCACCCTTGAAATTGCATGCTCAATTTGCGAGTGCCTAAATTGTGCATGCAATTTCCCGTTTATTCCTATGGGCCTGTAGGCCCAAAGGAATGAATGCAGAGCCATTCCTTAATTGCGACTCGCAATTAAGGAATGTTTAGGAATCCCTATTTTCATAGTGATTCCTACATGCATAGGCTTTTGCGAGTCCTTAATTGGGATTCCTTAATAATCGCAATTAAGGACTCGCAAAATCTTACCTTGATGCATGTACCTGCATGTCTCTGAAATGGAAGTCAGACTCTTCCTGGGGGTCAAACTTCAAGGCTGTGGCTGGTGAGGCTCTGTCAAATTCATATATGAAGCTGGTTGTTTGGGCGCCAAAAGCTCTGAGCAGCTCTGAGCAGTACAAAGCTGGACTTTTGTGCTGATGGAATTTGTGCTGAGGGTACAGTGCCAGGCGAATGTGTTTGCATCCTCCCAGCGGTACAATGTTTTCCATTCAGACGTAGTCACTTTTGAGGACTTTTCAGCAGTGCAGGCTGGAAATTTTAGCTAGGAAGTGAAGGCTGGATCCCATTACCATGAGGGTCCATTGATCCTGCTTTAGCACAACTAAAAGCTCTTAGTGGGATAAACCTGTTTTGCATGTTCACATAGGGGGCAATCTTCCTGGGTAAGCCTCCACACAGTGTGTCAATCCACTGGAGGTGGAAAAAACAACTAAGTTCCATTCTTTTCCAACTGCTGAAAATGTTTCTTCTGGTCAGTCCTTCAACCCCTGGTTCCCCCTCCCAGGGTGTAAATAACAGGTTTTTCTCCAGCCAGGTCTCCTACAGCGTCCAATACTGTGTGATCAGTTGTGCGCTTTTGGGGTGAGGAGATCTTCTGCTTTTTGTGTTCCTGAAGCAGGCAAACAGGATGCCAACCACTTGACCTAGGATTAAGGTTCCAGTTCCTTGAAGCCAGCAGTAGTTAGGATTCCTTGGGTTCTTGATCATGTCACCTTTTTCCATCACTACTCAGGAGTCCTCTTTCAGCAGGGCCTTCTTCCTCAGATGGAGAATTCCGAAGTCTAGAAATGGCCTGAAAAGGTGGATGTTGAGGTCCAGATTTATCTTGTTCACTAGTCAGTGATTGGTGAAATTCTGAAAACCTATGAATAATTTCTTTCTTGCAGGCCCCCACCTCATTTTCTCTCTGTTCCTTACTATAAGAATAACCAAGGAGTCCTGTTTCAATATTGTAGAACACTTTTGCCACCAAGCAGGCCTGTCTTCAGCTCTTAAGCCAGTCCCCTACTTAGATGTGCGCTCTTCCTAATTAACAGGGTCCAAAATTATTCTTTCGGCTACTCAGATTGAATCTTGTCTAGAAGGGTGTTTGGAATGAATTGGAGAAATCATCCTTTTTGTCCCTAAGTCAAAAGATTTATGGCCAAGGCTATTCTTGTTCTACCAGGGGCTCATAATGCTAAAACTGGGTTTATTAAGTGCTATTAGAGTGCTCTATAACTGTAATCGCGGGATCATACACTAGTAGCAATCACTGTTTAAAATCCTGGTCGGAGGCCCCACGCCCTACTAAGCCAGTGTCATTTACGTCTAGTGTCCCTCTACCCCCATACTACTGACCCGGTATTCTTTTATGATTTTTAAAGTTAATGAGGCAGAACAGTCCAAGACTTACTCAAGGGGGTGTTCTGAACTGGAAACATAGAATATAGCAATACAACAAATAACTCTACATAAATCGGTGTACATACAACTAAACAATCCACTCAAAATTGCAACTATGTATAAGAAGACAGGCGGAAAAGCAATTGAAACATCCTATGGAGAGTCTCGCAGGCGATGCACCGTAAAGAAAGACCACAGTGTTCAAATCATCCTCTGAATGTAGACTGTTCCCTATAGATCTGAGGGACATTTAATTGTTTGATTGCCAGTAGATCCTAAATGCTAAATCCCGAATACCATCATACATGCCTATAACAAATCGTGTGGTATGCATTTATAAATATTCAGGTCTCCTCGTTATGACACAGGGTATTCACAATGCATTTGACAACAAAAATCAATAAAGCAATTTTGCTAAACAAACATGAACAGATTTCACCACTGAAAAGCCACGTTGATTGTTGTTGATACACGTTCAATGAAAAATCATGCAGTATTATAACATTTTAATGGAATACTATACAATTTCTCCGGTTTCCTACCAACCTCTCTGAATTCTGAATTTATTGGGTCATGTACATTCTTAGGACCCACGGAACCGTCAGGCAGAATTACATTTGGCTTGAAGGTCTCTTGCAGATACTAATGCAACACCTGGACAAACAAAATAGTTTTTGTGGTACTTCTCGTCTATCAGTGAACACAGAACACGTGCATTTTACACCTCTCCGGTGATTTTATGGGGCACTTTTTCACTCTAGAGCACCCTTTGATACAGCGGAGCCTGCTAGAGATTTTTTATTTTAGTTTTTTGGTTGTTGTGCCCACTTGAATTTTATGCTCGCAAGCATTTATTGCTGCCCTCGTGTGACACCCACACAATGGACACTTGGGATTGCACTGGGGAAGCTCATATGGTCGAGCCCAGCTTCTCACACCCCTGGCATTCTCTTGTAAGTGCTGGAAGGGATATCATCTTTCCCTTCTCCTCCTGCCTACTGTCACATCCCTGCATGCATGAGTTCCACGTGCAGGAGGAAGATGAGAGAGGCAGTGTGTTGGCACTTCCTGTACCTAGAGGTCTTTCCAATTCACAGGGCTACCTTGCTCAAGACCAAAGTTCCTATACAGAATACATTTTTCAGGGCCTCATCTTTAATCTTGAGATGCCACATAACCCCTCCAGTCCTACCAGGCACTACCAGCAGTAAGCTGTTTCTTCGCTGTCCAATACCTAATACAGAATTTCTGAAGAAACAAAATGGGAGCTTGAATGCAAATTGTACAGAACCCTCTCTCCGAGCCAAACTGTGACTACTCAGGTCTGGTTTCTTCCCTCCATGCTTCAAAGAATCCCTGCTCTAGTGATTGTACCATATGTCTGCTTGCCATCCCTTGGTCCCATGTGGTGGGAACATCTGCTTTACATCTGTCAGGGAGATGCAGATAATATGCTTATGGACATTTCACCCTCACTCTTACTTCTGCCGGTAGAAAGGTGATCTAATCTATTGGCAGTAGAATAATTAACTCAAAGACTGAAGACCATTAGTATTAGCTTGCTGAAATATACACAGGTTTATAAGTACTCAAATAAATGCAGGTAGAGTAAAACTGAATCTGGGTGCAGACAGAGTAAAAGTGAATCTGGATGTGTATTCTTCATCTATACATCTATACATGAATGGTTAATCCGTTTTCTTAACTCATGCCAATCAAAAGTTACACACACTTAAGGTATGCATTATCTAGTGATAAAACTATTTAAACACTACAGATTTTACACTTCAGCCAAAACAAATGGGCCCATTTCTTCTTGGATTTCCACTTGAACTACAAGGCATTAGCAGCCCGTAGCCAATTTACACTGAGCCCTATTTGCCAACAGTGCTATCTGTACATGGACGCCAAGCTTAGTCAGACAAGCAGTCCCTCTCACAGCCTTCATAGGTATGCAAAACCATTGTGGTGTCGTAGTCTAATTGTCAGGCACCCACATGACCTTGCGTGGTGCCTCACAAGATAGGGCGCTGTGACGCGCCATTATGATTTCGGCATAGCGGAGATCGCACATGCCTCTCTCGTATGGTATAAATGAATACTTCACTAAATGCAAATGTTGTCCCCGTGGTCTACTTGGTGGGGACATACATCACAAACTGGCGACGAGCGGAAATGGATCCCGCTGCAGCTGCCGCCCGCTACACCAAGTCACCACGATCTGCACTTGTGACGTGAAGCGCACTTTCTGCACGGCGCTCAGGAGAGGGAGAGCGACGTCCTGACACCTACAGTCCTGAGTGCACCCGGCCACACCCCTGGTCTCCACCAGCAGCCCACCGGCCAGCACACGCAAGGTGAGAACCCTGCACCACGGCCCCAGCACGTTCCAGCGGCCATTTCCCGAAGTCTGCACCTCCTTGGTTGTGATGCCTGAGAGTCTGATTTGCGCCCTTCCAGTACCCACTAATGAGAGCCTTACCACGGGTCCCATTCACGCATGTGGGCCCGTGCAGCAGCGCTGACAACCCTCCACAGCATTTAGTTCAACGCATGCTGTCCAATCCTGAACCTGAACTCTCTCAAGGAGTGCGCAGCGCACATGCTCACAATTACAAGCTAAAGGGTCCCTGCGCTGGGTCATCCTCCACGCTGTGCTACATTACAAGCCACCTCGCCAAGCAACCCACAGATGCAAATAGGAGCCGGTCTGAACAGCACAGCACCAAACTCAGACGCTGCACCTCAAGCACGGCCATTCTTTCAGCAGCAGACACTCAGCTTGTTTCGGGTGTGGTTAACTTCCAGCACGTGAACCCATCATACCACGATGTGTGCCCAGACCTTCTCCCTCGCGAATCCAGTGCCCTTCCTCCCAAAACCAGGTGAGCCGGCCATGAAGTGGGCCGGTTGGAAGGGGTACTTCCTTAACGACCTGTCTGCCCAGGAAGATAAAGGGGAAGAAGCGTTCTCCA
Organism: Triturus cristatus; assembly: GCF_964204655.1. Classification (NCBI taxonomy): domain Eukaryota; kingdom Metazoa; phylum Chordata; class Amphibia; order Caudata; family Salamandridae; genus Triturus; species Triturus cristatus. Next base: position 204,322,765 of record NC_140593.1, read on the forward strand.
GCAAACGCAGGAAAAGAATACTGCTGCACAACCTAGGGCCTGAAGGGTTGAGCGTCTACGAAAATATGGTTAAGAAACCGAGAGCCGCGACAAATGAAGACATAGAGACTGTCAAAGACTATGTTGCAGCACTCAAGAAATTGGCTCTCAACTGCAAATGTGGCCATCTACATGACGACTTGGTGCGAGACCAAATAATAATGCACACAGTAAACACCAATGTTCAAGAAAAGTTTTGGGTGAGTGGAGAAGCGCCCCTACATGAAATCATAGCAATTGTCAAAAAAGCCGAACTGTCCAAATGGTGTGCAGTGGCAGCCAAAAAGGACACAGAGACCAAACCCACAGTCTGTAAAGTGAGTGACGCCAAAGGTTCCAGTGACAGGCATGCCGCCTCAACAGGATACAGAAATAGCAGGCGGCCCACAAGGACCCAAACAGGGCCACCCATACCTCCTCCGGACAAGAAGGTCTCATGCTACAGGTGTGGCAGCCACACACACATGGCCAATGACAAATGTTGCCCTACATGCCGTGTCAAATGCTCCTTCTGCGGGGTCGTGGGACATTTCAGCAAAGTCTGCAGACAGAGACCCAGCAATGTTTCAGTGAAGTGCGTCATGTATGACTCAGAGCCCGAAACGGGGGAGGGGGAAGGGTATGAAGATTGCATCTTGTGTATTGGGGCATAGATTGCAAAACTAGAAAGAAACCATCATGTTTATTTACCATCGGGGGTCCAGATTTCAATAGTAGCAGACTCAGGATCCCCGTTTACTATCATACAAAGGGAGATTTGGGACAGCGATTTTACCAACACCTTAGGGAGCCAACTTCAACCTACAGACGTACACCCGGTCACTTACATGGGCGAGAGAATCCCCAAGGTAGGGTTCAGACCCCTTACATTCAAGTTCAAAGGACGAGTGATAACAGGAAAACTGTATGTAGCAGAAAAAGGTCCCTCAGTCCTCGGATGGGCTGACCAAGTTGCATTATGCAGACAACTCAATCCTAGTGGAGAAATTCAGGTTCCAATGATGGACGATCCTCCCAAACCGGACCTAGATTGTCCTAAAGGATGGAGCCGTACCAGTCAGCCACAAAGTGCGCAATATCCCTTTCAACTGCAGAGAAGCCATACAACTGGAACTGCAACGTTTCGAAGATGTGTCAAGGGTACTCCACTTCTGACTCCAAGAACTCATGTACAGAAAAGCACCCTTCTGCCAACAGGGTTCCAGTGGGGTGTTCACTCCCAGCGCAGGTGCAGGAGATATTATACCAAGTCGTTTAGGTATCCCTTCTTGAGCATGACTGGGAGGATTTGGAAGGTTCAGCATAACATCAGGAGTGTACTGCTGTTATTCTTAGTATCTGAATGTGTCTTCAAGGCAAGAATATGCTTGTATGTGATTAAGCAACCATTTAACACATTGAAATGAACAAACCCCGTAGTCAGGCATTGGAATAAAGCAGCACTGTTCTTTGCCACATATTCTGCCAAAATGACTTGGCACTTCTGATTACACACTTCATCTCCCATCAGGCTATGAGTCATTGTTTAGGCGCATCAGGCTATGAGTCTGGCCTGTGGAGGGTATAGAACCACTCCCACCGATCACGATCTTTGCTAGGCAATCTCGCCTGTCATCACAGAACTGCTTCTGCTCCTGCCGTACGGATTCAGCTCCTGCCGGAAGACTTCCACGACCGAACTTCTGCCGTCGAGGGACGCCCATCAGATCTCCACTTCTGCCGATGAGGGATGTCCATTATATCTTCATCTGTTCCGTTCTGGCTCCAAGGAAGTGGTCCTGAATAACAGGGAGGATTCCACAGTCAGCTAAGTCAGCGCAGCCAAGGCCTCGCGTGCGTGTGACTAATTGCACCTTAATGTGATATTCAAATTCTGATTTAAAGGCTGTTAACCTTAAGTCACTTTCTTGCCAGCACGTGTTAAGGAACTATTAACATTGTTGAAATCGCATGTTATGCAGCTTGCTTATGAACTATTATGCAACCTTGAGAGAACATTACAAACCACTAAAGCATTTATAACCTGCAGCTCTAGGAAAGCAGGAAGGAACTTTCAATAGAGAGGCTTTATCTCTATGGACTTAAGTTTTACAGCGGTTCCTGTTCATCCATGTTTGTCTAACAAAAAACATCTGGCTCGTAGCTTTTGTTCTTAGACGCTCCCTGGGACTTCCAGTCCCTGCATTCACCAGCTCCGGGAAGAATAACCGGTGAGAGAGGTCCGCTACCATGCAAGCTGCCTTTATTATTTTGTCCTAACCCCCATTCCCCTTGACGTGCTTCTCTGAGAGCAATTCACTGTTCTCTGTGGAGAATGGCATTGGAAGTGGTCAGACTGTCATCTTCATCGCTCCTACTGGGACTACATACATCAGGTTAGTGCACATGTGTGTTTGGCTTCTGACAAGATGGCGGCATAATAGAGCCCATCGAAAGTGCTGAGTGGTTGGTGCCCCTAGTCTTATCACGGAAACCGAACGAGAAGGTGAGGTTGCGCATTGATCTCCGAGAATTGAACAAAAACATTCTGGTGGACAAATTCTCATTACCATGCATTAATTAACTGTTGGCTCAGACCAAGGGAATTAAGTGGTTCTCTACAATAGACCTCACAGTGGCGTACCACCAAATCCTGCTCCATCCCTCATGTAGGAACCTTACCTCTTTCATTACCCCATTTGGGTGCTACAGATTCTGACGCCTGCCATTTTGCCTGGCGTCCACCACGTCGGTATTCCAAAAACTCATCCACAAGTAATTCAAGAACAGCAAAAACATCCTATACTTCCAGGACGACATACTCATCATGGGGACGACCAAAATGGAACACGACGCCACTCTCCGGGAAGTGTTACGGACACTGTCAGACAACGGCCTCACGGCAGAACAGGAGAAGTGCAAGTTTGGACTGCGCGCAGTCATGTACCTTTGACAGGAGATCGGGGAACATGGTATCTTCCTGAAACAAGCAAATGTGGAGGCTATCAAGGCTGCGTCCCAACCTCGTACCAAAAAAGAAGTCCGATCCTTCCTAGGCTTAGTCGAATTCTACAGTAAATGCGTCAGCAACTTTGCCACCAAAACCCAGTTTGAAACCATCAAAAAGGACATTTGTGAGGCTGTTCCTCTCCAGGGATTCGACTGCTCGGCCCCCAGCATATTGACCACTGATGCCAGTGAGAAGGGGCTGGGAGCGGTTTTTTCCCAACGATCCACTAAGGGCACGGAAACCACGATAGGCTTTGCGTCCTGCTTGCTCGCCCCCAACGAGGAGAAATTCAGCGTCATCGAGAAGGAGATGCTGGTTGCCATCTGGGCCATGGACACGTTTTGACAGTACCTCTGGGGTTCCCGTGTTAGCCTCAGAACGGACCAAAAAACGCTGATAAAGGTCCTAACATCCAGAGGTCACGCAACTCCCACCCCGCACATCGCAAAAATGTCCCTCAAGCTCCTGGACTTCGTTTACGACGTGGAATACTTACCAGGCCAGAAGAACAAAGTGCTGATTTCCTCAGCCTCTCCGCCGCCATGGAAGCAGCACCCAAACCCAGTGACTGGGATGAGTACCAGGTGGCGTTCACCGGAGACCATGAGAACATCATCAGTGCACAAGACTGGACATCCACCTACGACAACGACCAGACACTGGCCCGAGTAAAAACCTTTGTCACGCTGGGATGGCCTGAAAAGAAGCATGTGCCAGATGATACCCAGAAGTATTGGGAAGTGCAGGATGAATTATCCCTCAGCGACGACACCGTATTTTTACTCCGGGGTGACAAGGTGGTACCCCCGAAGACGTTTCGGGACCGCATCCTAGGCATAGTGCATGAAGGCCACTTGGAGATTGTAAAGTCTAAGAGGAGGCTAAAGCAGTCATATTGGTGGCCTGCCATCGACTCCTATGTGGAAAAGTATGTATGGGCGTGTCAGCACTGCACCAATGCGGACAAATCGCTGCGGCCCGATGGGTGAATTCGCCACTCCCACCAACCCCTGGGAAGAAATGTCAGTCGACATATTGGGTCCCATCCTGGATTCGTGGGGCGTGCCCAAATATGTAATCGTTCTTGTCAACAGGTACTCAAAATGGCCGGAAGTGAAGGTCTGTGAGAGGGCGGACACGGATGCAATCATCGCGTTTCTCACTAGCGCGTTCTTGAGGGAAGGCATCCCGAGAGTCATTACCTGCGATAACGGCCCCCAGTTTACATCTGAAAAATGGACAGCCTTCACCCGGAGGAACGGGATCAAGACACAGCACACCCCAGTGTATCACCCCGCTGGCAACAGCCTAGCCGAACGCTTCAACCGCGTCATCATGAGCTCAGTCCAAGATGGCATCAACGTGAGCAAGAATTAGGCCTGGGCGGTAAATTTCCTTCCGCTCAAGGAATTTGTGGAATTTGGGTAATTTCGCGTTCTGCAGAAACCTGCCAAAAATTCTGCGTTCCACTGCTTCGCGTAATTGTTTGCTTGTTCGCCCTCTTAAAATGCGTGTTCACGAGATATTACCCCCGAGCACGCAAAAGGGTTCGCGAACAGGAAAAAGCATCGCGAACAAGCAATTCCGTGTGTTCGCGGAATTTCTGCGTGCTCGCGGAGATTTTTTACCATTTTGCGGAGCTTTGCGTAGCGTGACTATGCAAATTCTGCCCACCCCTAGCAAGAATTGGGAGACAGAACGCAAAAACACTATATGGGCATACCGCATAACGCCCACACGGACAGGTTACAGCTCATTCAAGATCCTACGAGGCAGAGAACCATTTACGAGGGACAATCTCATTTGGATGAACATAAAACTACAAAGCAAGTGGTCCCTGGCAATGGTTAGAAGCAACATTGAAAAGGCCCAGAAAATCTACAAAGACAACTATGACAGGAGACATGGAGTACGAGAAGTCTCTTTGGTGGTAGGAGACTGGGTCAGAGTGAAGCTGGGCCACCTCTGCAAGAAAGGCGACAGCAAGTTCAGCAAGCCTTTACAAATCAAAGAACTCTAACCACGCTCCACTCTCCTGAGTGATGGCTAAGTGTGGTCACACGGCCGCATGGCGAAGTGCAACAAAGTCCTCCAGTGGGCGATGGACAGCAGTACCAACTAAGCTGGCTACGATGGTGAGGAAGCAGAGGCCGATGTTGCCCCTCCTCCAGAGAACTCCAGAGGCTGTGGCGGTGTGGAGGTGGACAGGGGGTGACACAGGGACAAGTAACAACAGGAATTCCACACAGCACACAGCACCCCAGGAAACCAATGATGCAGGCAACCCAGGCACTGGGCAGAGGGCACAGAGCGCACACAACGAGAATCAAGCAGAGAGCAACACACAGACCACGCCTCAGGGGACACAAGGAGAGCAGGCCTCCGGCACACGTACCCGCACAGGCAGGTTTGTGGTGCGTCCCAGTAAATATAGCGAATTTGAAATGTAACCCCCTCCCCAGGGGACATTCCTATTCCACTTGTGGGACAGTCTCAGCATCTCTCTCTCTCTCTCTCTCTCTCTCTCTCTCTCTCTCTCCGCTCCCTACTTGCTGAGGCGCTACAGCACCAGTCTCCATCAGGTCTTATGTTCAGACTGTTTGGACTTACGCATAGCATTTGCATTATTATGTTCTTCACTTTGTGTTGTTATAAAGGGGGCAAGATATGTGGTGTCGCAGTCTAGTCGTCAGGCACCCACGTGACCTTGAATGGTGACTGACGGGATAGCGCGCTGTGATGCGCCATTATGATTTCGGCATAGCAGAGATCAGACATGCCTCTCTCTCATGCTATAAATAAATACTTCACTGAATGCAAACGTTGTCCCCGTGGTTTACTTGGTGGGGACATACATCACAACCATGTCAACAAGCCTGAGAACATGTTTCATCCACGACCTGCTCAGACCCTTTAAACCAGCTGACCTTACTTTAAAAACCAGGCAGAGTGAGTTACCACTCATATCCATTTTTTAGCCGAAGCTTACAGTCAGTGCACAAGGCTCCATTAGGGAGACATACTAACTGCAGAAGTAAGAGAAAACAGGGGTCTAAAACTGAAAAAAAATGCTTTTTACCTGTCGAACTCTGCTCCCTTACAGTGAGTGTCTACACATCTATTGCTAGTTTAGTTCTCACTTTTAAGGTTAGCCTTTCATTAAAATCAAGAATCCTCCTCCTCATGTAATGATGTTACCTTGAGGTGTGTCCGAATTACTCAATAAGTACATTCACCAGGACTCTATTTGTAGCCTCCTGTATTCCCAGGTTGAGAACCCGTAGCGACATGTGAGGGTTCCCAGACTGCCTCACTTCTATTTTCTACTCTTACTATGTTTTTAACTTTAATATCTGTATTGCGTTGGAGTAGCTAGTTCACACATAGCAGTGCGTTTGCCTATGCTCTACACTTACAAAGTTTTGTTCTATTGATTTCTCTTGAAGCCAATGTTCCTTTTAATTTTTTTTTCCACGACATATCCATCATCGATTGTATTCTGCATTTTAAGATCATTAGTCTGTGTCCATTCCTTCCATAGTTGGCGGTAGATATCTTGAGTTCCTGCAGTAAGCCTGCTTTTCATAACCTACATTTGCTTTTTGCAGAAGGCATCTCAAGCCTGTGACAATTTGAGTTCTGCTTGAACATCCCAGTGTCAGTTCATATAAAGTATGTCAGCTCAGCCACTTCTAGTCTCTCTTTGTTCTGAAGAACCCCAACGGCTGTAGATGGGAGTGACATGAAGACCCACTTACCAGTTCTTCTATAGGCATCTGACGCAATGGCACCGGGGCACTGATCTAGTCTGCTGCTCCCTCGCTTTCGGTCCTTTCCAACCTCTGCAAATGAGAAGACTGTAATAGAGACCCAGTGCAGCTACTCTGTCTTTAAGTACTCCTGTTATCTTTACACAAGGTCCCAACCATGGTTGGATAGTAGCATATTCATTGCAACTATAATAACTGTGGTGGACTGCCCCATGAGCCATACCCACATCAGTTTCCATGATTAACCTTGATAGCGGCGGGCAGGCCTGTGATTCCACTGGGCATTGCCACAGTGGGCTGGATCCCTTGGAGACTGATTTTGAAAGCTTATGGCCACTCCTGCTGCCTCTGTCACTTTCCTCACCTCCTGAGGTTAATTGCAGCAGGCATGGGTAGGCTTTAAGAGATAGAGAGAGAGAGAGGGAGAGGGAAGGTATAGAGAACCAATCAGAGAGGGAGAAGAGATAGAGGACAAAAGAAGAGAGAAAAGTGGATGGATGAAAAGAAAGAGCTAGCATGAAGAGACGAAAGGGCAAATTATCAATAAAGTGGCAAATCATGTCTTTAAGCCATGAATGCTAATGACACGCTTTGTCACTTTGGAAAGCAGGGCTGCACCATATTTACTAGAATATGGTGCAGCCCTGCATTTCCCCCTGCGCTGGCGCTAACTTGAGCTGCCTAGCGCCAAAGCAGGCACCCTTGCACCATAGTGCACGGGTGCCTGTGTTGAGAGGAAGATTGTTTATGTGCAGGAAGGTGTCCCTTCCTGCATATAAGCAGGAAGGTGTCCCTTCCTGCACACAAACAATCTTTAAATGCTGTTTTGTAACTTCTATGTGTGTCGATTAATGCAGCACACATAGTAGTTGCAAAACGATATTTCCTTTAAATGATTGTTTATGTGCAGAAAGAGGCTCCTTCCTGGACATAAACAAGCATTTCTCCTCGTTACGCCTGTTTAAGACCAGGTTTTCCCTGGTCTTAATTTTGGAGCTGCCTCCTATTTACGCTGCCCTTGTAAATAGGAAGCAGCAGCAAAATCAATGGGTGTTGCGGTGGAACGACCACCGCAACAATCATTGCCGTTCCCTTTCATGCTAATCATGACGTGACAGGGGGCCTTATTAACAAGGCAGCGTTAAGCCGTGGCTTAACGCTGCCTTGTAAATAAGGCGAGGCCCCTATCGCCATCACAACGTCACTAAAAGTGATGTTGTGGTGGCAATAGGGGCTTGTAAATATGCCCCAAAGTGCGATGGACTGGTTTGGGTATTTTTGTCTGAGCTGTTTGTGGTTCCCCAGTCCAGGGAAAGTGGGTTGGGAGGCCAACTTTGCATCACAGTCCACTTCCCAGTGTCTGTTACGTGGTGAACAATAGCGCTTGCTTTAGATACGATTTAGGTGTCGCTAAGAATGCAAGGAGAGGGACATATCCTGATGAATTTTTATTAACAGTCATTCTTGCAGCGATTTTTATTGCTGTGGCATACTATATTCCTTATTCAGCATAACAATACTAGTTGGTCTTGAGCCCCAAGGAAATTAACTTTCAAATATACTTACTGATCTGTTTTGAAAATTAAATTATACTATAGTAAAATGCATTTAATTGAGATTCTGGTTTCTAAAACTGTTGCCTCTTTGTTCCTGATTAACTGCCACAACTGTGCTAGATTTAATAAACTATCTGAGAATCTGTAGGACGTGAGACCTAATATGTAATTGTGTGTATGGTTAATAATTATAACAAACTTTTTTTAACAAATTGATGTTTTTTCAGAGGGATAATTATTTAATAAGGTGACAAACTGTCCCACTGATCGGATATATTAATTTGCTTTCAACGCTGTTCTTTGTACTGCATTTGAAGGTGATAATTAGGTTTTGCAGATTAGCAGCTAGCCAGACCACTTGCTTGGTTGCTTGTTAAAATATATTTCCCCCCATTGTAATCCTCAACATAATTAAACTAAAACCATAGAAAATAAGTTGTCAAGTTGTGGCAAAAATACAATGTAACCGTGATCGTCTTTAACTTTCAAAGAGCCTTTTAAGCAGGTAGCCGCCTTAAAATTATACAGAAATAGATTTGTGTATGAACTGAATCTCGGGCACCAGGATTTGCAAGAACACCTACAAAAGAGCCTTCATTCATATACTAATTTAATTTCTCCCCCTGTTATTACTGAGTCTCTTATTCTAATCCTCCGTAAATCTCATACAAAATACCATGTGTCACGCAATAATAGCTGGTAGATTTCCTCCCCTTGCACAGCTTCTGGGCTTGTAAATAGCGTTTGCTTTGGAAACAGTACAGGAAAAAATGTGGTGTGTAGTTTTAGTAACAGAATAAAAATATGAGATTTTCAACGTTATATTGCATATTTATGTAAAGCAGGGAACGTGACCATGTCATGAAAGTGTAGAAAATATTGTTCCCTCAAATAACGTTCTTAAGGGACATCTTTCTCCGACATGCAGTGAACTAAATTAAAGCTGTTGTATGCATTGTTTAGAATCATTGCACCTCATTGCCATGTGCCAAATTGCCACTACTTGAAAAATAAGCATTTAGTTGACGTTCAGAGCCTTCTGTGAATAAGAGCTGCATATGAAAAATGATGCGTAGCTGATGATAAATCAGCTTCAAAACAAATTAAATATATATCAGTGTTTTAGGGACAAATGTGACAGCCTATGGTGCGAGGGCATTCTGTAGAGTTCTCTTTTGGCAATTCTATTCTATGCCATTCTATTCTAATGTACGCTACTCTATTCTATTCTATCCAACATATCTTGCATAGTTCACAGCACCCCTGAAAGACCTCCCTGTGTTGAGAAAGGCGCACCTGCAAGGCTCACAGCACCCCTGAAAGACCTCCCTGTGTTGAGAAAGGCGCACCTGCAAGGCCTTGGCAAGCCATGCTAGAATTAGGATAGATGAGCCTTTGGGAGTTTCATTAAAGAGATTTCTGGCTGGGCCAGTCTAGGATTGGCAGAGAGGGAGTTTCACCATTTAGCAGTCAGAAAGGCAAAGGAAAGGACCTCCACACCTAGCCTTTTTGACCTTTGGAACGGTCAACAGAAAATAATTCTCAAAACAAAATGATCTCTTAGGCGGGTAAGGGCAGAGTAGTCTTTGAACCAGAAGGGTACCTTTTCCTTGCATCTCTTACATAGGACCTTGAAATGAATCCTCTTTTGTATTGGGAGCCCATCCAAAGCAGCCAATGCTGGAGCTGCTGAGAGGTGTCTGGGGATCTTGAAAAGTATGAGTGCTGCAGCATTCGAAATGATTTCTAAGTGTTTTAGGACATATTGAGGACTTCCCAGGAATAGGGAGTTGCCATAGTCAAGCCGGAAATTCATTAATCCCTGTCTAATCACCCTTTTGGAAGAGAGTGGTAGCCACTGCATGGATTTTCTTAGTGTTCGCAATAGTCCTAAACACAAACACGTAGTAGATAGTTTTTTGGCTTGGGGTTCCATGGTGAGCTTACTCTCCAGCCAAAAACCAAGGCATTTTACTGCAGTGGAGGGTACTGGTCGCTCCCCTAGGCTTTGAGGCCAGAAATGTTCTCTCCAAAAGGACTTGTTGTTGCTGACAACCAGCAACTCAATCGTCCCACTGTTAAGTTTGAGGCTGCAGTCTGACATCCATTTTGTTATTTTCTTTAGGCAGACATTGAAGATCCTGGATGTCTGCTAAGAATCAGGTGTAAGCGCGAGGATCAATTGAGTATCGTCAGCATATGATATGAGATCTAAGTCATGACCCTGTACTATTCTTGCCAGTGGGAGGACATAAACATCGAAGAATTTTGGGCTTAAAGAGGAGCCCTGTGGAACTCCGCATTCAATGGAACAAGTGGCTCAGAGAAAGGGATCGTCATGAACCTGGAAAGTTCTGTCATTCAAAAAAGCCTTGAGCCTTTAAGGAGCAGAACCAGAAGTGCCAACATTTTCCAGTCTTTGAGCCAGAATAGAGTGAGAGACCATATCGAAAGCACACATTTTAGGTGAGCTGCAGAGAAACTAGGATTTTCAAAGGATTGTCAGTCCCAGCACTACACCTGCAGTGTGCTCAAAGAAGCAATTTCACGGAGCGGTGTAAGGTTAGGATGAATTTGTAATTGCACACATTAATTTCTTTTTCTGCCTTTTTGTTCATATCAAAAACATCATTCCATATCCAAAAATAGCTTTGCCTACTCCTCTCGAAGAAATGTGGGTGTTTTGATTTAATTATTTTGCTCCACAAGACCCTATGTGTTTAAGGTGGGTCTGATTACTTGGGGGAGGGAAACTGTAGGCACATTGTGCCTACAGTTTCCTTTTTTCTTCAGTCCATAGTACTTTACATCACAAGTACTTTGTTAACATTTTTTGTTGCCATATTAAAATACATTTAGAAAGAATATAACAATAAGAACACATAATAACAATAAGAAGACATTATGACAAAACTTATCCAGTGGCCCTGCATTTCCAAGAGTAGCATGGAGGTAGGAATTACCGGCTTACATTCTTTAGAGTAGATAGAATGAAAGGAAACCCTCTGGGAAGAGATTAAGTTCTACATATGAAACACCCAGAATCTAAATATATTGTTGATCTGGAAACCAAGGCCTCTCCAAGTTTGAATAATGATGAGGAATTGGTAGTGCTCTCTTAAGTAAAATCTGTAGATTCCTGTAAATATGAACATATTTTTTATCATTGTTTTGTAAAATCTTTGGTTTGATTTTAATCAGTAATTTACAGAGGTCCATCAATCAAGGTATTAAGTTGGCCTTGGGGTCTTGGGCGTATGTATGGTGCTGATGTGCAATGTTACATTAGATATAGATCTCATAAATTAAAGATACTGATGGATCACACAAATGTAAGACTATTGAAATTTTAGAGATCTTTAGGAAACTTAATGAGAAACTGTATACGTCCCAGAATACCCTGGATAAATCTGCCTGTCTTAAATCTATTCCTATGTGTTCTGTCACTGAGCTGGAGAGGGAAAACCTGAATGATCATATTTCCTTAGCTGAGATTACTAGCACAATTAAATCAATTTGGTCAGGTAAACCTTCGGGTCCTGACGGGTTCACCATTGATTTGTATAGGACCTTTCAAAACATACTGGCGATGCATTTGAAAAATGCACTGGACCACTTTGCTATCACTGGGGAAGTCTTGTGTACGTCAACCGAAGCCACAATAGTGGACATCACAAAGGAGGATAAGGACCACTCTAAACCAAAAAAGTTTAGGCCCATATATCTACTGAATATGGAGGCAAAAATCTTTTCAAAAATTTTTGCCAAGACATTGGAGCCTATTATACCATCCCCAATACATGATTCACAAACCGGATTTTTAAAGGGAGTCTCTCAGGGATAATATACGTACCTTTTGCCATATAATTGAAAATAGCCCGTCGCTCCAATACCCCTTTAGCTGCCATTGCACTGTATACCGAAAACAGGGTTTCGAAAAGGTATCTTGGCCTTTTCTTTATGCAGTACTAGAATCACATTAGCTGATTAAGTCATTCATCACTATGATTATGGCCCTATACCCCCATCCTAAAGCTAATATTTGGATCAATGGTGTCACCTCATTTTTAACTCTACATCAAGGCACGTGGCAGGGCTGCCCTCTCTACCCCTCTGTTATTTCTTCTGGCCATTAACCCTCTTCTTACCTTATTAAACTCATCCCAAGAGATAAAAGAGATAACATTTTGGTCCAAGCCATACAAAATCACAACGTATGCAGACAATATTCTTATTTTCAGTGAAGATATTGAGAGGGCAATTCCTAGCATCTCAGGCATTATTCTGGAATACTCTTGAGTCTCAGGTTACTCCTTAAATAAGAACAAGACTGAAGTCTTTCCACTGAAACCCTTATTGCTTCTCTTCCCATTTAGGGGATTTTGGCATTAAATGGCAACCAATTCCACTTAAATATCTAGGAATATGGTTGGGTAAAGATCTAGCCGATACCCTTGCATTGAATGAAACAGAGGCATTTTCCAAGATAAAGGATTACTTACTTCATGGTCTCCTAAATTCATCTTGTAGTGGAGAAGGCTCCAAACCCTCAAAATAATGATCACACCTATAGTTAACTTTGTTGCGGGCTTGCTCCCTTTTATTATGTCACCCTCATTCTTTGACGACATTGACAGATTAGCTTCTAAATTTATCTAGAGAATTAAGAGAGCCTGGATTTTGTATAAAGTCCTCAGGAAGGATATCTCTTTAGGGGGCTGCGAACTTCCAAGCTGGAGTTTATACCAGTCATCATTTTCAGCGGCTCAAGGTGCTCTCTGGTTCGCTCCTCAGTCCTTAGGCCCACCACAATGGGTAGAAATAGAGACATCTTTTTGCGCTCCATTTAATCTTCCCGCCATCAAAACATTGCCTAAATTTAAGCCTTCTCGATTGCAGACGATCTTTTCCAACACTATCGGGGCTTTTCAAAGGTTGAATAAACAAATGCAGACACCATTACAAAACTCCACACTAGCAGCACTGTGGTATAATCCCAAAGTTGGGTTTGATACAGCTGATTCTTCTCCAGAATCATGGGCTTCTAAGGGCATAATATAGACTAAAGATCTGTTCAATGATAATAATTGTTCCTTACCCTTCTCTAAATTAGCTCATGCTTACAATCTTTCTGCACTTGACGTCTATAGTTTCTTGAAGTTAAAAGTCAAACTATCTAAACTTAGCAAACCAGAACCTCCTTCTTTACAACACCACTTATTGGGCTGGTTTAGGTCTGATCACATGGCTTCTAAAATATACAGGAGGCTCTCTAGCTATTCCATGTTCCAACAGTCCTCTCTTGCCATTAAATGGAACAGTCATTTTGACACAGAAACAATTGGACATATCTCAGAGGAAAGAAAGCAAAACATTAAAAAAGTAGCTTTGAGGGACAGAATTGCCCCATCGATTTTCCTGGCAAAATATTTTGCTGTGAACCTTCTGCACTGGACTCCTTCTAGGCTACATAAACGGAAGCTTCGTGATGACAAGAAATGTTGGAATTGTAAAGATTAAGCTAGCTCTCAACAGCATATGTTCTGTCATTGTCGACTTCTCAAAACCTACTAGGAACATATCCAGTCCCAATTGGCAGCAATTTTCCACTTTCCAATAGTTCTGGATTATTTTACAGTAATATTGGGCCCTTGGGCTTCCAAATCTAGAATTACCTTATGCAGCACTGATATGGCACTACTGGACCTACTTCTCTCGGTTACTGTGGGGGTTATTCTATCTGAATGGAAATCATTTACTCACATTTCTTATCATATTGGTGGGTGTGGGTCTCATTCCTAAGAAGTGCCCATAATTTACATTCCAAAAGATGGTCCTTTTCCCAGATATCCCCTGCTATCTAGGTCATCTTAGACAAATTTGCATTCACTAAAATAAAAAAGAAAATAATAATGATTATAAACATGCCTTGATCTATACTTTGCCTATATGATTCAGCTGGACATCTCCTTTCAGATCTATTTGCCAGGTAGACAGCTTCAGTCATTAGGGGCAAACCTTATGACCACCTCCAGATTTTCCAAAGTCCGCTGGGGAGGCAGAAGCCTTGCTCTTGCTACTGCTAAGCTGTGTAACAATCTGCCACCCTATATGAGAGCTCTACCCACCCTAATATCGTTCAGGAAAGAGCTAAAAACTTGGTTCTTCAATGACTACTTCCTGCTCAGTATTTTTTGTATATTACTCTGCTTCATTTTACTGTCCCCCCAATACCATGCCTTTGAAATCAATACCATTTTTCTAATTCTTCATGGGGCTTCTACTGATGCCTGATGTTTTTCTTTTATGTATTATGCTATTTTTAGTAATATGTTGTAAAGAAGTTTCTCCTTAGGTTGATTGAATTAAGTTTATTCCAAACGCAGCATCCCCAGCATAACCAACGCTCTCCAGCTTACAACTGTTCAAACCCTCCCTCAACATTCTATGCTAGGTCATCGGTGACCTCACAAGATTCTACATTACTAACATTGCAGATCATTACACATGTCATACTAATTTACATATTGTACTCTATGCACTATAATACAATGAATTTTTGTGTATTATGCTATACATCTTGTATGACGCTAGGCCTACATCTTCCTTCTTATGAATTTAAATAGAAAAATGAATAATAATAAGTGTAAAACATAATAAAATTTAGATACTGCATCACATCCAAAGAACATTACATTTTACGTACGTCACCTATACTTAGGCATGAGAACAGCACATAAAAATGTACATTCTGCATTACATCTAAGGAATATTAAATTTTACATACGTCGCCTATACTTAGGCATGAGAATAGCACATAAAATTTACATTCTGCATTACATCCAAGGAACATTAAACTTTACATATGTCACTCATACTCCTTACAGCACCATTCTCCAAAACTACCACACTACGTGTTACCTCTCTTACTCTGCATGGAGCTGAATATTTACTCTCTCGTTTGGGAACGAATCCTCTTTTCTTTACTGCCACCCAATCACCGGGTGCCACCACACAATATTTCACCCCTTTTCTCTGATTGTAACACATCACATTCTTATACTGTGAATTCAAAGCTCTCCTTTTGATTTCCTCACGATCAACCTCCACACTCATTGCACTATCACTTCCTCTCAACCATACAGGACACTCTTTGACACCAGGTTGTCTTGCCTTCAAGGAAACAAATGGGGAAACACCTGTTACAGAATGGGGAGTAGTCCTGTGAACCCACATCATCTTCCTCAATTCCTTCATCCACGGAAGATGATTAGCAAGTGACAGCTGTATATTATCCATCACCAGTTGATTTAGCCTTTCAACCAAGCCATTAGCCTGTGGTCTAAAAAGAGCCACTTTCTCATGTACAATTCCCATGCCAGAAAGATAACTCTCCATCTCTCTTGAAACAAATTGTGCCCCATTATCCGATGCTATACTCTTAGGAATACCTTCCTCTATAAAATCTTCCTAAAAAAACTCAATAATTATAGCAGAAGACACTTCACTAATAGCCTTGAGCACAAACCATTTGGTATGGTAATCCACAAAAACTAAAATGTATCTGCTCCTCAGCCCTAACTTGAATATAAGTCATAAAATATCCGCAGCCAATCTCTCCTAAGGTCTTTCAGGAAACTTCACGACCTCTAGAGGTGGTTCTCTAGTCACTTTGTTCTTATCACTATCAGCACAAGCTACACGATTCTTTATCCTTTCCGCAACATCATGATCCAATCCTGGCCACCAAAATGATTGTCTTATCTTCTTTTTTACAATTCCTCTACCCAAATGTTCCTCATGAACAGAGTCAAGAATTCTTTTACGAAAATTCTCCCACCCTCGTCGCCAATTTAAAGAAGTTACTCCTTAGGTTGATTGAATTAAGTTTATTCCAAACGCAGCATCCCCAGCAAACCAACGCTCTCCAGCTCACAACTGTTCAAACCCTCCATCAACACTCTATGCTAGGTCATCTGTGACCTCACAAGATTCTACATTACTAACATTGCAGATCATTACACATGTCATACTAATTTACATATTGTACTCTATGCACTATAATACAATGATTTTTTCTGTATTATGCTATACATCTTGTATGATGCTAGGCCTATGCAATCAATTCATAATCTTTTTTTGATTTTAAAGATAAAATCATTAAAGCCAAGTCATTTAAAATAGTACATAAATTGTCTTTTCCATACTCATGCTCTTTTAAAAAACCCCATAAGAAAATGTACAAGAGAAAAGCAGATTGTAAAATAATTTAACAGCTGTAAATACAGCAGGGCAGGCCTGACTTGTGTAAAATTCAATGGTTTTAAAATTGGATGTAAAAACTTATGTTGCAAATTATTATATTTTGGGCAAAGCATATAAACATACAGTATGTCATTAATTGATGTGTTATCGCAGTTGCAAAGGGGCAGGTCTGACTTTGTAAAACAACCATGGTTAAAAGGAACTAGAATGGAGTAATAGATTTAACCTGAAATAAGTCAGCATGCGATGTTGATGACGTGTCATATTCCACGTAAAGTAAGGTTTTATGCTGCTGACAGTTTTAACTAGAATCGCATGTCGCATCGAATGTTTCGTTAATTCAAAATCCTCACGTTCAAAAGTCAACTTGTCCCTAAAAGCAATTTCAACCCTTTTGCCCTCAGAGTGTGTTAAACTAGAAGGATTATCATAAAGGTTGGGCCTCCCTAGGGTCCGCATAATATGCGCCATGTAGGCCAGCCATGGGATTCAGGAGGATTTATCCAATTTTAGACAATCCTACAAAATTAATCTGCTGAAACAAAGTTACTCTTTTATCCAAATTGAATGGCAGAGTTTTAGGGGGCAAAGAAGGAGCTGATCAATAATATAGTCTAAGCCTAGTTCTTCATGGACAATTTCATGAAGTACACTTTGTGGAACACCCAGAAGGCCCCTTAAGAATTTATTTTTTGCTACTTGGATTGGGGCAACCCGGCAGTACCCCCATATTCCACTGCCATAACTCACTTTTGGGATATACTTAGTCCTGTATATTTCCAGGATCGATTGTATATGAGTGCGCCCGAGCCTGTGGGAAAAATCACATATCCTATAAAATAGCTCTGTTAAAAGACAAAACGTTCTGGGTAATAAGTGAGTGCCAATTTAACCTGGAATCCAATTAGACCCCCAGGTATCTAAACTTGTCTACCTGGCTAATGTGATGGCCATCCACAATGTACTTCATGGAATTCGTGCTCGGTGGACCAAACCTCATGACCTGTGACTTTGAAAAATTTGTTGTCAGTGCAAGGCTACTCATAAAACTAATAAAAATGGTGAGACGTTTTTGTAAACCTTTAGCTGTGCGGGCAATTAAAACTATCATCTGCATAGAACAGAGCAGGTATACATCGGTCTCTTACTTTAGGTACATCCACGGCTGGAACTATCAGGGCTTGCTCTATGTGATTGATATAAAAATGTATTAAAAAGGTGCTAAAATACCACCTGGCCAAACTCCACGCCACAGTTTGAAGTGCTCAGTGCTTTTTCTGTTAGGGCCAAACCTGACACTAGCTGAAAGATCTTTGTGTAAACACGCATAAAGTTTATTAGGACCGGATCAACATCCATCTGCGCCATCATGGGCCAAAAGGTGTGCCATCATGGACCAAAGTTTAGATCAGTTAACACTATCAAGAGCAGAGCTAAGGTCCATGAAGGCCAGATGGTTTGCCCCCCTCTTGGCCTGGTATATCTGCAAGTTAGCAAATATAGGTTTGCTCTATAGTGCCCTGGCCCGGGCAAAACCCATACTGTAGGTCGGATAAAAAGCCTTTCTCCTTGACCCAATCTGAGAGGCGATTCAATAAAATCCGGCCAATGGTTTTTACCTCTGAGTCTATAAGGCCAAAAATAGGCAGGGTCTGACCTGCTGCCCTTTTTAAAAACAGGGACTATTATTGACTGTGACCAAGTTAGTGGGAGAGGACCGGAAGCTGCAGAGTTTCAGTGTAGCGTCAGCAAAGGGGACAAAAATCTATACAGGTTTCAAAGAGGTCCCCAGGCACCCCATCTGGCCCAAGTGCCTTATTTGATGGTAATTGAGAGATGGCAGTGCTGACCTCAGATAGGTGAAAGACTATGTGCTGGTCGATCTTAAATCCTTCACTGCCTCGGCCCCTCATCCAGGCTATAGATAGCCTTAAAATGATCAATCCTGGCCTCGGCTGGAATAGTACCGGCCTGGTTAGAGAGGTGGTCAATGCTAAAGAGAGGCAAGTGAACAATGCTCCAAAAAGCAGAGCTGTCGCGCTGCTAACTAGCAGTTTATTGGTTTTCCCAAGACTCCTCTTTAAATTGGGCTTTGTGTTCCTTACAGGCCAATATAAAAGCGGCCCTGGCCCTTTTCACCTTCTCTTCACAACGAGGGCTCTCATGCACAAGGTTCAAAAGGTCTTTATGGGTTTTAGAACACCCTCCATCAAACCATCTTTTTGCATTTTTCACGGGTGGTGGGGCAATTTTACAGAGCCCAGATTTAATGAATCTACTAATGTTAGACAATGATGTCAAGATTCTCTATGAGGACTCTTCTTCAGAAAAAACAGGAGAGAAAATCAGATTGGCAAGTGATGATCATGTTTTGGACAAAAACTGAAGGAACAATGGTGGCCAACCTCACCCTACGGCCTTGATTAGTCAGGGTGATGGGCTCCTTATATAGGGGTACTGCTTCCGTGGATTTTTTATCCCAATGAAATAAGGCTGTTAGCAGATTATATTCGCTCAGGCTGTGTCTTAAAACCTTAAATTCTAGGAGTGCATAAAAGAAACAACAGGAAACAAAGAGATGAGCGATGATAGTGCAATGCCCCCCCCCCCCTTAAATGTAGGTATTCTATCACTCAGGTTGTCCTGATTAATAGCCATTAAATTCAACAAATTAAACTCAGAAATAAGGCTATTCACAACATCACCTTGGCAAGTGTGTTTAAAATGTGCGAGTTGTCAGATAAATTCTCAGGATCTGAATCTCTATACATTGTGCAGGAGTAACAGAGGTGCAATATAAAGTCTCCAGCTATCATGATTATGGTAAAAGGGGGCTCAGATTGGTAAAAATCATCAAGAAATATTTTAAGACTGGCAACCGCATCTTGCTCATTTTAACGTGTGACTGCGTTATAAAAATTGATATGAAGCAGTCTGCACTTGTTAGGAAATGATAAAAGGGTACCTTTAAATTAGACTTTAGAACCTCTACTTTACAATTATTGATCTCATTTTACTAAAGTGCTGAGGCCACCACTAGAGCATCCAATAGCGGACCGGGTTGCTGGAACTGAATATGAGGAGAAGCCATCTAAATGAAAACCACCCTCCATGTCCCACGTATCCTCTAGGCAAATAAAGTCAAAGTTTTTCAACATACACAGCCAACTAGCATCTGAGATCTTTCTCTGCACCCCAGCGATACTACAACTAAAAACCGCAGTGTTGTCTTGACTCCTGGTCTCGAGATCCTGGTTCAAAGGGTCAGTTCTAAGTATATGGCCCAGTCAATCAGGGTCTTCCAACTCACTCAGGGGTAAAAAATGATTTCTTAGTTGCAGAGTAGTGGTGTTGATTGGGGCAGGAGGATTGATTCACTCACTGAGTGACTTTTTCTGAATCAAGTGCCAGCCTCTCCTGCCTGGAGCTTCAGAGATTAATGATGGGTAGAAAAAGCGCAAAGGAAGAGCAGATATGCGGTCCATTGATGCTCCTTTATTCCTCCAGGGCTTGAAGGATGAAACCAGCTTGTACAGGCGTATTAAAGTTCACTATTATGCAGTCACTCGAAGATGTTTTATGGGTCTGGCCTAGCCAGCCCGCCCTTCAGACCATTATTATTGCTTCTGCCAAGATCTGAATGGGAGGATGGGCAGCATGTATCCTGGTTGACAACCAGTAGACTGCTTTATTCTTGAGTTGGGTGTAATATTCCTGTGTGTCCTTCCTCAAGGTGCGGTACATCCACCAATACAACAATGTAAGGGGTGACTGCCGGAGGCAGTTGGAGGATAACATTAGAGGGGTGATGCACCAAAGCAGCATTTTGAGATATGCTAAGAGCAGCCGACACCGAGGTGGAACAATCTCTTTGAGTAGCAAACCAGGCTACACCCGAGGCCAGCCGACCAAGACTATCCTCGGCTGAGCAAGACGGTGCAATTGGATGATGAATATAGACACTCAGGGACAATTGTAGTGAGGCTTTTGATAGAGTATGAGCCTGGGCCTGAGAGGATACTCCGGCTCCTAAGTTGTCAGTGATACGATTTGAATCAGTTCTGGTACCTCTGTTCGACATAATTCTACAGAAATCATTGGGCCGACTGCTAATACTTGAATGTAGGTTATCTACCGAACATTTTAAAGATCCCAATGTCTGCTCCAGTGCAGTTATCCGGGTTTCAAAGACGTTTAAAGCTGCAAAGATCTTGTTTTCCAGGTTTTTAAAAAAGTGCATGAGGGTGCCCTCTGTTAAATCCAGCCCATGAGCTGTAACGAAGTCAGGAGCAGATGTAATTGGGGTCTTCCTAGGCCCAGTTGTAGCCTTACTGACTGATTTGATGGGATAAGGCTGACCCAAAACTAATGTTTTATGGGTCTGGCCTAGCCAGCCCGCCCTTCGGAATATTATTATTTCTTCTGCCAAGATCTGAATGGGAGGATGGAAAGCATTTATCCTGGTTGACAACCAGTGGACTGCTTTATTCTTGAGTTGGGTGTAATTTTCCTGTGTGTCCTTCCTCAAGGTGTGGTACATCCACCAATACAACAATGTAAGGGGTGACTGCCAGAGGCAGTTGGAGGATAATGTTAGAGGGGTGATGCACCAAAGGAGTATTTTGCAATATGCTAAGAGCAGCCGACACCGAGGTGGAACAATCTCTTTGAGTAGCAAACCAGGCTATACCGGAGGCCAGCCGACCAAGACTATCCTCGGCTGAGCAAGATGGTGCAATTTGAGGATGAATATAGACACTCAGGGACAATTGTAGTGAGGCTTTTGATAGAGCCTGAGCCTGGACCTGAGAGGATACTCCGGCTCCTAAGTTGTCAGCGATATGATTTGAATCAGTTCTGGTACCTCTGTTCGACATAATTCTACAGAAATCATTGGGCCGACTGCTAATACTTGAATGTAGGTCATCTGCCGAACATTTTAGAGATCCCAATGTCTGCTCCAGTGCAGTTATCCGGGTTTCAAAGACGTTTAAAGCTGCAAAGATCTTGTTTTCCAGGTTTTTAAAAAGTGCATGAGGGAGCCCTCTGTTAAATCCAGCCCATGAGCTGTAACGAAGTCGGGAGCAGATGTAATTGGGGTCATCCTAGGGCCAGTTGTAGCCTTACTGACTGATTTGATCGGATAAGGCTTACCCAAAACTGATGTTTTATGCCGGGCACCGGTTTTACGAAGATTATCAGAGCATTTCAGTGTGATATCACTAGGCATGGGCTGTACGGCCAGGATGCTGGAGAGGACAGTCAAAGGGGCTTTTTGTAGTAACGGAGGGTGTAGCAAATGCACTGGTGAAGATAGTAACCAAATCGGCATCCACCTCTGTTTGGACATCTGTGTCTTGTGTTTTAGCAAGATAGTTAACCGCTAGCTGTATCTCATGATTGGTGATCTCATCTGATAGCACCGCTCACTGCCTGGTTTAAAAAGGACAGTATAGTTTTGCTGGCTCTTGGCCTTTTATGTGACCCATTTGAGGATTCTGCCCTTCCCTTCCCCATGCTCCAAAGTATGATTTCACAAGACTACAAATTGCGTAGAAAAGTACTGTTCCCATGGACCTGAGGGACCACAAGTTCGAAGAATATACCACAGCATTATGCCCACTCACCGTCAACAACGTCTGGGATCCAGAAGTAAGAGGGGAAGCCCAGTCTAGCCTCCTCTGGACTCTGATACTCTAAGATGAGCCCATCTTGGCCCAGTTTTTGCCCGGGCCGAGCCTGGCACACCCCAAGCGCATCCCGTGCTGGGGGACACCTTGGTTAAATATTTGGTGATCCGGTGCCTGCTGAGAGGATCGTGCCCCCTCCTCAGGGCAGGCAAGGCAGGGCACGCAAGTTGCGGCGCTGAAAAAGGCTCCCTCACCATAGGACGCCTCGCTGAAATTTATAGCACTCCAGCACCTGCTGAGAGTGTTGTGGCCCCTCCTCAGGGCAGGTAAGGCAGGGGAGGCAAGTTGCGATGCTGGAAGAGGCTCCCGCACCGTGGGACGCCTCGCTGAAATTTATGGCACTCCAGCACCTGCTGAGAGCCTCATGGCCCCTCCTCAGGAATTGTTTACACGTCTTAATAATTACTTGCATTCTACAATGTGCGTGTACTTTGACCAATAACAAGATTATCACTACGTGAATGTCCTTGAAAAGAACACCACATGCAGTTTTGTCATTGAATTACGTATATTCCTGTTAAACACGTCACAAGTTCCTACGAATGTTGCATTAATGGTTTGCAGATATGGCCAAATAACAATGACTGCTTGTACCTTCATTTACTGGAAGGATTCCAAAACGTAGCTTGTCCAATTAAGATCACCTTATGCTAGTAGACGTCTTGTTTAAATACGTTCCTGTTATACATGTTTCACTTAATAAAATAAATATTCAGTATGCAACAAACTTGCCTTATGCCACAACCTTCATTCATATGTTTAGATAAACCGGGGTTTTTTATTGTACCAAAATATTCACGATAACAGAAGCGTTCCTGGTCAGTCCGTCATCAAAGAGCTGCGGCACTACAACGGTGCACCCCTTTGCCGGGCCTTCCAGCTGGCTATCACATCAAGGAGTCTTCAAAAGCAGTTGTCTATTGCCATGGCCGCACTGGGATGGAGTTCCCAGCCGCGCAGCATTCATAGCTGCTAATAGAAGGTGAGAGGAAGCATTTGCGCTCTAACGCGCGTGTCATTGACTATAATTAGTTATTGGAGGAACATTTCCCTGACGGCCTTTCTAATTTAACCCCCTAGTTTCCGACCATTTTGGTGGCCTCAATTACAGAGTGAATTCTACTATTAAAAGGCAAGATTCACACAGTTTACTGTGTTCACCAGCATTAAGGGTTAGAGACCCCGATATTAAACAACCACCTTGATCATTTTTTGTTTAAACTCCAACCGGCTGGTGGAGGTCTTCAGCCATTCAAGCAAATATTCCATACCAAGGTAGGCTCCTACACCTTTCTAAAACACATTTACGGTTTTATGCAATTTAACCTTAGACTCCAACCGAATGGTGGATGTCTTCAGCCCGTTGGACTCAAGCCAACTTTTGATATAAAACCTAATATTGTATACACTTACAGAATCCCTACCACGTCCTAACATTACGCAGGACTACCTGGTAAGTTCTAATACCAGTTTTATCATGACATTAGTCGGTCATATGCATCCCTTAACCCCTTCCCTGCTCATGAAGGAACCACTCCGTCATGAGCCACGGGTGCCGTGTGCTCATGACGGAGTGGTTCCGTCATGCTGCGGCCGTTGGCGGCCGATCCGCCCACGCTGCGCTAATTCCCCGCCTGTGCGGGCGATTAGCGCAGTGGGCGGAGACGTGACGGAACCACTCCGTCATGAGCACAGCTCACCCGTGGCTCGTGACGGAGTGGTTCCGTCATGAGCACAGCGCCACCGCACCTGCCCCCAAACCCCCCCAGCGCCGCGGCGGAATTCCTGCCGCGGCGAAGGGGTTAAGCCTAAACTAATATTGGGCTTTTTCTACCATAGATTCCCACCTCCTGGTGGATAATCAAATCAGGATCTCAGCAAGTTATAAAACATAACTAGAATCCACTGATCGGATTCTCTGTTCACGAGGTAAGTCTTTACCAATTGTGGTGCATACATGGTTTTTTGACCCTTAGAACACACCTGACTCATCTTATTTAAATTTTATAGGCTGTCCGCTTCGTTTTTTACAGTCCTGAGGAAGACCCTCCTTGATGCATGACATTCTTCGCTGATTTCAGGGTCGAAACGTCGACGCTATTGTCATTCATGTCCAAATAGTCTCCTTGACCCTACTTAAAATATAATCACTGGGTCCTGTAAATTCATGTTATAAAATTGGATATAAGACAGAAATTTTGAAAAGAAAGTATTTATGTCACTTATGTATGTCATGTATATAGCCCACCACTGACTTCACTTGTCACTTTATTTCACTTAATTTCACAAAAGTCACCTTTTTGTTTCTCCACAATTTAATTGTGTTTGTGACAGTCACATTCAACTTTCTTGTAAATAAGAAAAGAGTAAAACACTCTGTTTTTCCAAACTCATGGCTTCTTGGTGTGTACCTATCATATATATGTCTTCTTAAAATTTCATTTATTAAAAGAAATTTGAGATATATGGTCACTTTTGTATTGATTACACAAATCACAGCAATTGTATCACCCAACAGAACCAAATGTAATATATCACCAATACCCAGGTTCTGAGGGACAAAGAGTTACCCCATTATCTCTAATGGCCCTCACCAGGGCAGGCAAGGCAAGGCAGGCAAGTAGTGGTGCTGACAGAGGCTCCCCTATGCATCTTCATACTGTACTAGGGTGCTGTAAATGCCAATAAAAAAGATTTGAACAAAACAAAGATGTAGTAACATATGAAAATATTACTACGATTACATATATCTTTAGATAATGTTATTGGTGATGCTCAATATAACTACATTAATTGTTATACATAACCAGATAAATTACTGGGTGAGAGGGTGTGTGACTGCTTCCATGGATGAGTGAGTGGGTGAGTCAGTGGCTGAATGGATTAGTGAGTGTGTAATGAGGGGCTGTATAGGTGACTGAGTGTGTGTATGGGTGTGTCAGTGAGTGAAAGCATGTAGCAGTGGTATATGTTTGAGTAACTGGATATGTGAAAGGCAGTATAGGTGAGTGTTGGAGTATATGAGGGACTGTATATGTGAGTGAGGGATTGTGATAGTGACTGTGTGGGTGAGTGTGTGCTTAAGTCAGTGACTGTATAGGTGAGTGAGTATTTGTTAGTATCTGTATGAATAAGTGAGTGAGTGTGTATAGCTGTAAAGGTGAGTAAATGGGTGTGTGAGTGACTCTAGGTGAGTGAGAAGGTATGTGAGTATTTCTATGAGTGATTTACAGTGTGTGGGTGGCTGTATGGGTGTATGAATGTATATATCAGTGACTGTATTAGTGATCAAGTTGGTCTATGAGTGGCAGTAGAGGCTGTAGAATTGACTGAGTGGATGTGTATATAGACCGATGAATCAAAGAGTGGGTATTTAAGTACTGTTAGAGGTGTGTCAATGGTTTAGAGAAAGGTATTGTGTAAGTTGGAGTGGGTGCATGTAAGGTTATATGGGGCGTGAGTGGGTGCATCATAGATTCTGTGGATGATGTCATCAATGATGTAATCAGTGATGTTACTTGAGATGTCATGAGTGATGTCATCATTGATGTCACTGACCATGTCATGAGTGATGTAATGTGTGAGCTCATAAGCAGTGCATTGCAGGGGCGTGAGTTATAGTTAGCTCAGCTAACTATATATAACTGCTGAATTTCCCTGGTTTTGTATGAGTGAAATATCTGCCTAACTATAATGTCCCTGTAACCTTTGTTTTTTTCACAGAATTTCTACTTTTTAATAAATTCTATTTCCTAAGTATAACGCCCCTGTAACCTTAGGTTTTTTTCAGTGAATTTCTAAGGTTTACAAACTCTATTTCCCAACTATAACGTCCATGTTACCTATGAATTTTTTATTGAATTTTTAAGGTTTTTAAATAGCATTTTCTATCTAAAATGGCTTTATAAGAGGTATTTTTATAAGCTTGTATTTTCTTCAGTGGATTAATAAGTGTTTTTTTTCTTTACATATTTTATATTTGCGACGATGTTGCGTTCCCCGTGGACACGTTGCGAAGATGGAAAACAAAAGCAGACATTCAATGACCACCAACGCATCCAAAAATATTATGGAATAAAATCCATTCTGAACATTGCCCTACATATATTACTATATACATACTTCTTTCAAAGCATATTTAAACTCACATTGTTCTACTAAGTTTCCTTAAAAAACATCTTTCAGACCTTTTTTCTGTTTTCGCGGTTATTTGAAATGTCGCAATGACGTCTTTAACCACCATGATCACACCTTTTCCATAAAGTGAAAAACACATAAATGCACACATATTGCAGTATTGTCAAACACACTAGGGGTTTATTACTGTACACTTCAAACACATGTTTTTCTAGTGTATTTCTAGAGCAACCATCTCTGAAACCTAATTTCCATTTTTGTGGTGAGGCCGGAGATCGTAATGACGTCGGTGATCATGATCTCTGCAGTTACGAAACAAAAAGCAGAAAGCAAAAGCAGGATTTCAATAGCCACCACCGCATTAAAAAATGATAACAGTATAATTAATTCTAACAATCACAGTAGATAACTCACTATATAAATAACCCTGTAAAACATTTATCAATATCTCAATATTTCTATAACAATGCATATTAATGATTTATTGGGGTATTTTTTTATATTTTCATCAATATTTGCAACAACATTGATAGTCGCGCTTTCCCCCGCGATGGTACATGGGGAATCAGAGCTTGTGGTTGCGTTGTTGCCGCAAGTTCGGACACATAACTTGCATCACTAACACCCCCGTTTCTCAACCATGGGGTCAGATTATCTTCACCCTGCCCCCTTCTGTGGGTTTTCATACCGATTTTCAGCCCCAGGAACTGTTCCCCATAGCTAAAATGGCAGCCGCAACTTTCTATTCAGATTGCATCCTGCTAATCAGGGCCTTCCCATTGGCACTTTCAATAGTTGGTACCTCCATACTCTGTCTTTGATATTAGTGGCCCACAATATTCTGTAGTCAATATTCAGGATCCAAACCTCTATTTGGTGATATATAATATTGATGGCTATGATGTGGAAGGATATGCTGGTCTTCTCTCTATGTTTGCTTAATAGCTTATACGCTTTAAATTTGTTCTTTATTTCACTTTAAACTATTGAAATATTTTGCTACAATTATAGTATATAATATTACATACTATATATTTTAATTTTGTTTTTGGTAGTGATTATAGATGTATATAATATGGATTAAATGTTGGTCCTCTTTCTGTCTCTATTTATTATCACCTACACTATAGTCTTCACTTACCCTAACCTACTTAGGGCAAGGGTAAAGATGGAGAAAAGACTATTATTTGTTACGGTGATCAAGGCTATACAAGCTAAAATGTATTTTTATTTCACTCCTTCCTTCCTGGGGTAATTTATAAAGTGCATTTCCCATGTTAACACGACTGCAGTCCGAACCACTGGACAGAACTGCATCAAATGTGGCAGAAAGGTAGATGTTGGTTCAGAGAGCACGCTTTTTGTTATTTGGTGTAAAGCCGTTCAGTAGTTTCTGAGACATTAATGGAAAACCAAATTTGTATATCTAGGGATGCAGATTCTCCGAGGAGCCGACAGTCCCCATGCTGAAATCTGATTGGCTGCCTTCAGCCAAGTCCCAAAAAAAGTTTTAAAAAAAGAGGGAGTAGGGTAGGAATACCTTGATTCCCTAGTTCTGGTCCTGGTTTTTCCCCCTGGCAACCCACCAGTGCAAAAAAAAGTTTTTCTAAAAATGTTGCTGCAAAATCGCAACCGAGTCATGAATATGCAGAAAAAGAAGAAGAACTGGTCACTTGCTCCTTTGCCTACTTGTCGTGGGTGGGCCAGGTCCCGAGGGCCTATTTTTATTTTAAATAAGGGGAGGGGGCACCAGAGGCAGCCTCTCCATGGCCAAAGTTGGCCCTTGGGACCACCACCTCCCCGGGGCTGGCAGAGTGTTAAAGAAAATGGAGGAGGGCTATTCGGCCCTCCTCCTGAGGCTTTAACAAGGGGGTTATAAGATAAAAGAAAAGAGGGCACACAGACCCCTTCTATTACACAACTGGGCCCTGGAGACAACCATCTCTCCAGGGCCATGTATAAAACAATGGGAGGGGGGCACAAACACGCCCTCCTGAGCCATAAATGGCCCCGGGGACAACCACCTCCCCGGGGCCGGTCTGTGTATTCTAAAGAAGCACTCCTGGATCCATTAATGGTCCTGGGGACCGCCACCCTCCAGGGCTGGCTCCTGCTATGTCCTGGGGTTCCTACCTCCAGACAAAGCAGTTTGCTTTCACTTTACGGGAGCTGACAGCTCCCTCCAAGTGAGAGAAAAGATAACTCTGCTTCCAGCAAGCGTTAGCTGTCAAATCCCTCAAGCTTCTTGGAGGAAGCAGAGAGTTCATCTGTTTCCCTGCTTGCTATCATGCAGGCAGGGAAACAGGTGAAATGATTCCTCCCACATGCAGGTAACTGCATATTTAGCAGCTCCCTGTATGCGGGAGCAATGCAGGCTCTCACAGGAGGCGGGCAGCAGGGAGCTGGCAGGGACTGCTGTCCCCATAATAGCACACTGGTTGCCCTGGAAGGGCTCCAGGGTACCCAGGGAGACATGGCTGGCCCCCTGGGGATAGTGCCCTAAGCCAAAATATACATGTGTCCCCCCCCCCACCCCTGTTGAATTTTGTCAAGGCCCCAGGGGATGAGATCGTTAGAGGCAAAATAGGCCCAAGGAGGGGGCCATGCACTGGGAAACATTTCACAGAAACTAAAATTTGAGAAGCA
The DNA here is from genome assembly GCF_964204655.1 of Triturus cristatus. NCBI lineage: Eukaryota > Metazoa > Chordata > Amphibia > Caudata > Salamandridae > Triturus > Triturus cristatus. The sequence goes on from NC_140593.1 coordinate 204,351,857, forward strand.
CTTACAAATATAAACATACCAAGTGCCTGAGTTGACGCTCCAAGTACAAGCGATCCTAACTTTTTGGGAATTGCTGAAGGCAATGCAAGTGTGTTTCTTCACATATTCCACACTGAAAAACTATCTGAAAGCCTAAATGGAGGTGACTCCATTGTTGATCTATTGGACCACAATCTGACCTGGGGTGACTGTGATGAGTAATTTCTTTTTCATCTTCTCCTGGTGAGAGCAGAGTCCATGATCCTCCCTTTTGCCCAAAACCATCTGCAAACTCCGCCCGTTTAGCTGCTCTCACTTTCCTTTGTAGTATGTAAAGGTCTTCCTGCCTTTTTCCACATTGATGGACAGCTTAATAAAAGGTCCTTCAGCGCATTTCCCACCGATTTTGGTGACGCTTTATTGATGCAGAGGAATATGGGAACATCTCCACCAAACAAAGAAACACTTACTTCATTTACCTAAAGGGAAGTACCCCTGTTTGGTGGAGATTCACCTCCTTGTAGTCTCATTTTCTTCTCTTGATGGGAATTCATGTTATCATAGATTTTTGGATGAAGACACTCGAGGAACAATCACATTACCGAATTTACATGCACACCTCATGTTCCTTTATGCAGTTGTAGTGTAGAATATGCACAAGACATCTACCTAACAAGGTAGCACTTGCTAATTAACTGAATGAAAGTACTCAAGTTGGGTAGCATTTTGGCAAAGCTGGGGACTCTTCTTGGAAAAAAGGAGGTTCGATTCTGGGCCTGTTGCGGATTTCACATAAATTAAACCTGAATGAGAAGCACTTACAAATATAAACATAGCAAGTGCCCCAGTTGAAACTCCACTTCAGTAAAGCACAAACGATCCCAACTCACAGGCACACACAGGCATTCACACACCCATTCACACTCACACAGGTACTCACACAGTCACTCACAGACCCACACAGACACTCAAACACCCACTCACACAGACACTCACAGATCCACTCACAGGCCCACATAACTACTCACACACCCACTCTCAAAGGTGACAGGTTACAGTTCGGATTAGAAAGTTAAACAAAATGTAGACATTCACTGAAAAATACAAAGGTTACAAGGATGTTATAGTTATGAAATAGAATTGAACAAAAAACTTAGAAATTCACTGAATAAAACAGAACTTACAGGGATATTATAGGTAGACTCAGATTACACTTGTATAAAACCATTGAAATTCATTAGTTATAGGAACCTGAGATAACTATACCTTATGCCCCCGCAATGCAATGTTTATGACCTCACACATTACTCATGACTTATGATTTAACAGAAGAAACAATTGAAAACATCATCTGTTTATGCCCAAATCTAACAGATGCACGGAAACTGTACTTAAAACCCATATTTTCATCACTAGCTGTTGGAAACATTATAAAAGCTATACAATCTAGCTTCCAATGCAATAATGCTAATCAAATTTGTTAAAAAATTAGATTTTTAAACTTAGTGTTCAACAGACTAAAATAATAGTTTTTTTCATCATATGCATATATGTTTGAAAACATACTTATTATCTCTTCTGTGTATAAAGTTGAGTATGTTTTATTAGAAATTGATTCAAGTAACTTATACAATAAAGAATTTACGTACTTATCTGTTTAACCTGACTTAGTCACTAAAGACATATGTAGCATAACAGATAACCAAATCATTTTTGAAACTAGGACAGCAGATTTTAACAAAAATCTGAATGTAATGCCTGTTAACAGAAAATATGAGATTTTAATGCCTAACAAAAGTAGGCATAACTAACCTCTTGCCCCATGGCAAGATGGAACCCAGAGCTGAAGTCAAGGAAAGAAAATAGCAAACTCCCAAGACAGGGAGGTTGGAAGTAGGATGCCAAGAGGGAAGGGAGTAACATTGAACATATGTATGAAGCTTAACAAGGACCCCTTGAAGGCGTGATGAGCCAAAAACAGAAACTTATATTGAATTAATTATAAAATGGGGGTCCAATGAAGAGAACAGTGGACCTCAGGCACATAGCTCAACTTAAATGGGCAGAATTTAGTCAGAACATCTGAAACAGGTGTATGGAACTGCATAGCAGCCCTAAGTAGTAGTTATTAGCATAATCTATCCTGCAAAATATTAGTGTGCTAACTATAGGGGCTTACTTCTGATGGGGCAAAAAATGAACTTTCACAAAAGTCTCACCTAATGGAAGGACGGCAAGACCACCATTTTGGCCTGGTCTACCAATGACATATCCTAGCTTTATATATTGATGTATTGTAAGGGAGAAAGTCTATCTAATTGGCCCACCTCATTTTTTGGGGTTCCGTCAAATTTCTGTTCATTCAAGTCTGGACACCAGATAAAGAAGCCAGAAGCTTTTGATGAAGACATGCATGGTCAGCAGACTATTGGTTGTATAAGAAACAATGTCTATTCCAAAAGATTTTACAGCAGGAACCAGAGGTAGCATATTCATTTTAAATAGGATGGTTGAGAATGATGCCATAGAAGACTGGAATCCGACTAGACGAGAACACTGGAAGAGCCAGGCAGAAACTACTACCAGACAAAAAAATAAAAAATAAATACAAGACCAACCCCTGCAGTGGGTTGGACAGCATGACGCTGCCCATTTCAAGAGATTATGCCATTTGCGATGCATCCTAAATCTGCATGGTTTCCGGGAGATTAAAGGGTCACACTTCTAATAACTTGCTGCAATGATGGCGACATAAGGTAGCAGAGACATGTAGTTGGGTTTAGTCTTTGCCTCCAAGGTGGGCTTTTAAAGCAGGGCATTGGTGTCACCCTTCCTGACAAAATTGGGGTAGTGCCCCAGTAGAGATGGCAGCATTTAACACCATAATCAAATAAGGCACAATTGTTAGATAATTGTCTTTAAGAAGGAGACTAGACAAATATTGCCCGAAATTCCAACTTGATAGATGACAGAAAGGAGAACACTGCTCTTTTTGTGATGATAGTCAGTGACTCAGTCACCATGTAAAATGTGTTTGGCAGCACACTGTAATGGCCAAAAGAAACATGCAACATTGATGCAAGCGAAGTGTCTAAAGATACTTCTGCCTTAATCCTTCCTCAATAAGTTGGATTTTTTCAGAGAAAAGGCTTGCATGTCTATTACATATATATGCGGAATAGCAGTTGCAGCCTACAATTGAGAGAGATAGGGTCTCAGAAAAACTTAAAGTCCTTGCTGAATCGGAATCTTGGCTAATTTCTTTATAGTAATGAGTAGCTTTGGCTTGAAACAGGAATTAATTTGTAGTGCCTTAGCTGCATCCGACAAAGTACATCCTTCTGAATTACAATTTAAGGTCCATAGCCTTTCGGTCAGAAGCATGAGAATCTTATTGGCCAAAGTGAACCATTGGTTTGCCATATTTGAAGATGCCATATGGGTATCCTGAATTATTAACTGCCTGCTAAAAGTTGCTACAGGACATCCCTTCAAGACATATAACAGGCTTTCTAAGGCAGATGGTAAAGGGGCACTAGACTGATGTTCAAATTCAGCTGACACACCTAAAGCAGTTATCCTGTTCCAGGGTCATTCCTTATACCAGATAGGCTTAATTTCAGATAAAGGTAGCTTGGTGTCAAACTGAATTAAAGAAGGATCTATATAGACCACAGGAAGTTGCAGTCTTGATTTTCTCTTGTTTGGTTGGGAAAAAATTAATTATACAGGGCACCACAAAATCTCCGTGACACTAGATCATCATTTGGGAATCTTTCAGACTACATATGCATATGCCCACATAGGATGGATATGCAAACAGGTTATGCCTTCTGTGGTCAGACCAGGAGCAGCATCCCAGAAGATCTGACCCCTACAAAGGTGCCTGGGTATCTCCATGCTTCCACACTGCACTCTTTACTAAGCATGAGGTCCTTACTCTTATTCGGGGAATTAACAAGGGGAAGTCAAGCCACAGGAAGTGCATGAGAATACAAGAAGTGGGTGTAATATAATCAAGGCAACAATGCACATCTAAAATCCAAACAGGTGCGTGGCACACTGCAAAATTCCAGCTGCACAATCAGACCTTGACTTGTGTGTAGTTCATCAGCACCCTGAGAGAAAATATCCTAATAGGGCCCAGGCAATGGGCAGAGGCCACCACATGGAAAACAGACTGGATTCAGAAAAGCAACAGCAAAGGTATCTCCCTTGAGCGGCCCATTCCTCTCCCTCACCACTGCTCCAAATGGTACAGTCACTGAATGTACACTACTCACTGCTCCCACTATGCAGGCACAGGTTTGTGGTACAGCTGCTGACACAATCCTACACTAGTGGCCAAGTAAGTGGCTCTGACTGACAGGGTTTTCTTCGTACGAGTCCTCTTACAACCTGCAAGCGGGAACACCAGCAGTCCACTTTGTCCAATTCATGTTCCCTGGGTCACCAGAGCCTGACACAAAGTGGCAATCTTCCTCAAGGTCTGCCTCTGCCCTTTACTGTGCTATCTTTAGATAGGGAGGCAAGTTATTTACACCACATTATATATTTTGTCTGATAGATTCCTTGGTACAATTAATTGCTTTTCAGTAATGATACATTTGCAAAGTGATCTCTATATATTGACAGCAAAGCTTGCAGTTTTAACAGACATGCTGCTGACTCAAGTCTCTAAATAAGGTGCCGTAGGTGAGGGGAAGTAGTATTAACCAAACATGCATAAAGTGGACTATTTAGTGGAAATCAAAATCTAGCCAAGCTAATCAGTAAAATGTTGCCAATCTTGGAAGATTAAGGGCAAATTCAGGACAATATATAGCCAATTGAATAGTTGCTGGCAATTTGTAGTGCTAAAACAACATCTGGATGGTTAGTTGGCAAATGAAATTGGCCATACATTAACTGTTTGAGATGATAAGAAGGAACTGTGACGTGCATGAGTAAAGCATCATCTTCTCCCAAAAAGACAGTAACATAAGGAATTAATCAGCAAAAAAAGATGCTGCACACTGTGAGAGGGAGGTAGTCCCAATGCCAGGCAATTATTGATAAACAAAATGTTATCACCAGAATGTTTTATTTGATCAAAAGGGTGTGTACCTTTATTGACACATCTAATTAGTTATATCATGATATAGGTGAAATCCCAAAGTTCTTTAATCAAAGACAGGATATGTTATTATTTCTGTCTAAATGGAAGGTGGCACAATGCAACCCATCAGATGTTGACCACCTTACATTTTGGACAGCATAGAGAAATTACTTGGCAAACTATAGGGTAATTGTTAAGTGATTTCTTTCTGTAACTGATTACTTGGATGACTTCCAGGCCGGGTTCACGCAAGTGCTGTAGACAATTGAAAAGAGTTTAAATTCAAATCCAATCATCATGTTCAAAGGGAAAAGCTATTTATAGCATTTTTTGACTTGCAGTCACTTTTAATTAAATTGATGTGGCATATTCAAAGGCTGTTTGCTCAAGTTAGGAAACCTCTCATATTTATTGGAGCTTATGTTTATGCTCAGTACTGAGAATTCTCCTAAAGTAAGACTTGGCCTTAAATGAATTAATATATAGGGTTCATCTATTGATAAAATACCTTATTCATTATATAAACTATTTGGTGGCCATCTTACTACAGTGTGCTTTATTTGAGTTGGAACCAATATCATACAGCTATTTTTGCATGCACCAAGAATTCCCTAAATAAATTGATTCATATTCTTCGAAAATTCTTTGCAATCAGAAAAGAATCTGTAAAAATATAATAAGTGGGAGACCATTCTGTCTGCGGAAACCACAAGGCTTATGATACTAATCTGCAATGAATTACACATTTTGATAATCTTTGTATCCAATTTAACAGAGAAGGCAACTCACGTACAAATACCGATTCGCGCCGTTCACAGTTATCAGGCTGTCTGATTTCCTTTACTGTTGACGAGAAAGCTGATAGCGGGATCTAATGGTTCTCTATCATTATTACCTGTGTGAAATTACTGCTCCTGCATTGGCGACTCATTCTGTACCGTATTCCCTCTTCATTAAGGGATTTTTTCAGGTATTATACACATCCGCCTTACTTGACTATTAGGAACGCTTACTTGATACGAGTTGAATATTCTTTTTCACTGGTTCTTTCTTCAGGAATACTTGGATTGGTTGAATCAAATTATCCGTAGTAGTGTTTGCATACACTATAAGCACTGAACCTGAATCTTGATGCTCACTCTGAAAGTGTTTTTGATATTCTTAGTAAGCCCTGACGAAGTTCCCGTGGCACTAGGGAACGAAACGCGTTGGCTGTGTGCCGTTTTTAGTAAAACAACTGCGAATAAAAGAAGAATCGTTTTGGACTTCAAGCGTATTTCCTGTTTGACTTCCATTAGAGTGCACCTTCCATGTTTTGTTTTGACTAACTCACGTACAAATAGTAGAAGTTGCCTAATTCTTTTGAGCGATTTGCAGAAATTGATTCCTATACGTAAAAGTAAGTTTACACAACTAGACTTGTTCAGTGTAACGCTACACCTGCACCTAGGTGTAAGTTTATGCGTTTTTTCCTATTCACCATTTACGTGAATAGCAAAAAAAGGTAGAATAGATTTATACCTTAGTGTAGACTTCCATGTCTCCACCTCCTCAATTCTGAGAGTGTAGACATTTAAGAGACAATTTATGATTGTTAAGTCAATATTTTAAAGTTTTCATTCATAGACGGAGCACTCATAGAGACTTCTAGCTGCAGATTCCTTTCCTTCTCAGGCATCAGATTGGATCCAGATTTTTTTTTGCAATCTTCCTTGCATCATAGATTGCAGCGCTTGACTCCACGTAGTGTTGTTGGTATTATACACGTCAGAAGTGATGTAGGCGGTGCCTATATAGGTGCCACCCCAGTGCTCTGAACTCAGTTCCTTATTTTTCATGCCATCAGCCTGTATCCGGATTGAGCTCCCCTCAGTCATTTTTTGACTGACTTTGACTGTTTTATTGAATACTGATGTTCCTCATTTCTCTTAATCTGAGATTTTTCTCTTTATCCGTGATGTCCCTTACAAAACCCACTGGATTCAAACCTTGAAGTGTCTGTCATCAACAGATATTGGTGACAAACTCCTGCTTGGTATGTCTGGGGTGCCTTGAGAAGGACCACAACTCTGTGTCGTGTGCTGAGTGCATGACGATGAACTCTAAGGCCATCCATGTGCAAACTATGGAGCTTTTGGCTGCTCATTGTGTGACTCCGTGGCGCATCATGTTCCGTTCATGTGGGAGGTCCCGGGACCACTCCTGGAGTTGCTCGCATCGGTCTTCATCTCGCTCCAGGACTTGTTCTGGTAAGTTCCACAAGATGAAGTCCAAGAAGTCAAAACACTCTTCGACTGCTTTGCGTTGCTCCCATTCTTTGGACAACGTGATGTAACATTGCAACAAATCCCGACCTCACTTACAGGTGGTCCCTGTGCAGCAAGCTTTGGAAACTTGGCCTGCTCTGCACTTCCCCAACTTTCCTGGAGGCAGAGCAACCCCCACAGCTCCAAGAGTTTATGAGGCCATGAGCCTCATATTTGAGAAGACTAACCACTCTGGAGCATCTTTGGGTCCCACAGGACCAAGAGGGACTTCAACTGGAGCCCTCTGCACCAGTCGACCAATTAGGATCTGTTGGTGGATCCAGATTTGCACTGGCCATAACTCCACGACCTCCTCCTGCGACCACTCCAGTGGCGCCATTCCTGATGCCGCTGACGCCCATCGGCAGTGCTGAATGCATCGCATGTCCTGACTCTGAACCACATGGCCTGAATTGGAGACACAGCCCAATTTCACTGAAGGGCTCACTGAGGAACATGTCTGAGGGAATTTGAGGATCCCAATTACTACACTCACCCCCTAGCAGAGCCCATGACCAATGACAATTGGTATGAGGACCTAGCTGATGCCAGTGGTCTGGATACCTCACCAAACACTGGCCTTCTCCCTCCTCTCACAGTGGCTAAGGAGTAAGGGCCTTCTTTGCAATGGTGGTCCGGAGGGTGGCTGAGGTGCTGGACCTACACCAGTCCATGGTTCTAGTGAAAGCAAATGTTTTGGTGAAGCTACTTCAACCTGGGGTATCTGCATAAAAACCCTTACTACCCTTCAATGAAGCACTCACTGATTTCCTGCTTGGGGTTTGGACCAATGCAAAACAACCGTTGATGGACAGAATGCAGAACATGCCATTCCAGTTTGATCCCAGCCATATGCAAATCAGTCTTGACCCTGTGCCTCATGGGAACAGTCCAGTCCGAACTGCCAAGCCAGGTCCTCCCTCAACTGGAAACAAGCATCCTAGGAGCGGTTTCGGGGTTTCACCCCTCTTCAGCAATGAGATTCCAGTGGCATGGAGAGCACGGGACCCATATCTGAGCATACCCGTCCCACTCGGGGTGACAAATGCAAAAAAACAGTTGATGGACAGAATGCAGAACAATGTCATACATTCACCCCAGTACAGAGATCTGGGCCTAAATCCATCGTTCTTTTGCTCACCATGCCATTCCAGTTTGAACCCAGCTATATTCAAATCAGTCTTGACCCTGTGCCTCATGGGAACAGTCCAGCCCGAACTGCCAAGCCAGGTCCTCCAGGGACTGGAAACAAGCATCCTAGGACCGGTTTCGGGGTTTCACCCCTCTTCAGCCAGGATAGCTTGATTCCAGTGGCATGGAGAGCACAGGACCCACGTCTGGGCATACCCGTCCCACTCGGAGTAACAAATGCCTGGACCAAGCCTTGAACAGGTCTATCTCCTGCCACTAATGCCCCATGCCCGGGGACCTGAACTTCCTCACCCAGCATCCCACCCCTGAGAGCCTGATCCCAGGCTTCAACATCTCAAATTAATCCTGACAAGTTCCCTGTCACACCACCAGATAGGGAATCCAAGAGTTTGTATGCCTTTCAAAAGAGGATTTTTTCTTCTGCCAGGTATGAACACTGCATGGTTATTGAGACGTTACTCCCAGGCTCTGTTGCATTCATTTCTACAAGTGCTGTCTATGGCCCCGGATGAGGTCTAGCCCATCCTTTCCCAAGCTATTGCTAATGGGCAAGATGCAGCTAAGTTAAAAATCAGATGAGGGTTGGATACAAATGACACATTGAGCAGAGTCATTGCTTCTTCGGTGGCACTTCGGTGGCACTTAAATGTCACACCTCATTGAGGAATACTGGCTTTTCGGAGGATTTCTATGTCTCACTCATGGATATATCCTTCAATGGAACCCGCCTCTATGAAGACAGGAGGAATTTGTCCTTGGAGAGATTCAAGGACACTGGTGCTTTCTGTGGCCTTATGATGATGGGACTAGTTTGTAGCTTGGTTTACATCTAAATTGATTGATCCTCTCTCTTCACCCTTGTCTGCAGTCTTCTGTTGTTCTCTCCGTGACCCGTCTAACATATCTGCCTTGCTACGGTTGCTGTCACAACGTTCCCTGTTTAAATCTCCTATTGTGACGAGATTCCTTAGAGGTTTGCAGCATATGTTTCCTCCCATACCATTTATTATGCCTCAATGGGACTTGAATTCAGTTCTCACCTTCATAATTTGAGCTGATGCACAGCTGCCCTTTACAGCTCCTAATTCTGAAAACTGTCCTCCATGTGGTGATAAAATCTGCCAGGAGGGTTAGAGAATTTCAGGCCACTTCAGTTAACACTCCTTATATTTCATTCTTCCAGACAAGCTGGGTCGTTGAACTAGAGCATCCTTTTTGCCAAAGGTGGTCACAACTTTTCACATTAGGCAAAACATCGCCCTGTCTACCTTTTTCCCCCTCCACATCCTTCTAAAGATGAGAAGAGACTCCACCACCTGGATCTAAAATGAACACTATTGTTCTATACTGATCGGACCAAAGAATTCTGGGTGCCAGATTAACTCTTTGTTGGATTTCCAGGGGCAAAGAAAAGGAAGGCAGTTCAGAAGAAAACTATCTCTTGATAAATCATGTTCTGTATTAATATCTGCTACACAATGGCCAAGAAAGAGCCTCCTGAAGGCTTAAACGCTCACTCTACCAGAGCTACAGACTCTATCTAGTCACATATTCCTTATCGAACCTCCCATCTACCATGTTCTGTGAACTGTCCAACTACAGAAAGAGATCCTTTAGGCCCTCACTTGACACACTAGTTCTTCCGCCTCAGCTTGGCTCCATGCCTCTGGTGAGGAAAGACAGTCAAGAACTGAAGTCAAAGTGCAGGGGTGGCGCCTATATAGGCACTGTGAATGTCACTTCTGGCATCGACATCACCAATGATGCCATGTGGATCCGAATGACGACACCTACCAACGTGCAAGGGGGAATGATAGAAAATCTCTGGATCCAGTCTGATGCCTGGGAATATTGTATGGTAAGGAATCTGCAGCAAGATGAGGTCCCTACCTTGCTCTTCCTAATGGTAAGGTATGGGGAAAAATTAAAATTCAAAATGGTAATAATATTTTAATGTAGAATAAAAATGTACATTCATTTCAAATAATTACTCTTAACCTTTACCTAATAAAGTAAAAATGTACAGTACATTTTTTTTTTGATTGATTAAATAATTATATTAAAATCTATTTCGAACACAATGTTTTAAAAAACATGGTCACTAGAATTTCCTTAATATTTAGCAAATGTAAACATTTTTTAATGATTTTAAACTATTTCAATGTTTTTTTGACACTTTAAAAGTGTAAAAGTATTATTTGAAATAAATTATTAATCCTCAAGATGATCAAATATTTACTTTTTAATTTAATGTGACTAACATTATAAACATTTTTATATATTTAATTTTAAAATTGACATAATTTAGCTTATATTATGTTCAATGGGGGTGAGATACAGCAGCTGTGAATGCCAATGTGTGATGCTAGACTGAGTCTGAAGCTGGGTTTGGGTACATATACTACTAGTTTATGATATCTGGGACTGTAGTACGTTTACAAGTGTAGTTTATGAAAAGCAATGGTCTTAACTTTTTCGTGGGTTGGTGTTTTTATTTTCGTGTCTATCCTTAAACCACTCCTTACCCTTCCCCAAATCCATACTTACTCTTCCCTAAACACCTCCTATCTAGTAGTAAGCAGTCTTTATTTTCCAGCTATATTCTCTTGTTCCCCCCACATTTACACCAATATCGTAGGCTCAAGTGTACGTAGATCTCTGCCACGTTGGCATAGAAAAGATACGAGATGTGGAAATCTCCACATGTAGGTTTGTGAATTGCATTTTTGTGGTAATACTAAAGATGAAATTCTTAGATGGCTTGACATGTAATGATAACTATGACATCAGGATAGAATGTGGGAAGAGCTAGGAGGTGGTGAAGCTGAAGGAAGGACCACAGGTCAGCTGGAGAAGTTGATGCCCTATACTATAAAAGAGTTACAAGGTGTGCAGAAATCATCTTTGCAATTTTGTAGTACATGAGTAGTAGTACTGTAATACTGCTTTATGTGCTCCAAAATGCAGTCTTTGAATAAGTACTATTTTCGTTATAAAACTTTAAAATGGGATGGAACTCTTTCTGGCCCTTTATACACAGTTAAATCTTCAGATTCTTATTGCAGTGAATTATAGGGTCACATGAATGTGAATTGGACACAACCCAAAATTATTTATTTTGCAGAATATAGGTTTAACTAAGTCATTTCCACTCTAGCTCTCTCAGAAGGAAACTTATCGTTTTAAAATCTCTCAACTTCTTGATCGTCATCTGATTGAACTATGCCAAAGTATTTTCAGGAGGGTCTCTAAGATATACTACCTAGTAACCATACTCTCCAGCTCGTAAGATAAACTAGAGGCATATTGATTAGTTTAGACTAGACCCAGAAGCTATAAAATGTAGAGATAAGGCCACTGTAAAATCTTCGTAGGAGAACATGATTTAGCTGTAAATTAACTGAACGCTGTTGCGATCAGCATTAAGCAAATTGTTTCTTAGGTAAAAATTTCCTGGCCAAGAAACATATCTAAATAGGCAGACCCCTGATATGCCTGATTGCTTTATTTGAATTTTAGTCTGGAAACTCTGATGCTCAATAGTATTATGATGAAAAACAATTAGCATAGTTTGTGTATGATGGATAAAGCAGGCAAAACATATATTCATGTTCTGCTTAATTACCATTAGTACCACAATCTTTTATGTTCATTTTTGTTTGTCAAAGATATTTTTATTAAATTTTCCAAAATACATCTTGAAACAGTACTATCATGGCACCCCTCAAAGGGGGATTGCATAATTTGACAGGACTACAAGTGACTAAAACGACACATTGCCCAGTATGAGCCCAACTCCTTTCTCAATGAACTGCTTAAATGTAGGTTACAGTTTCTGATGACAACGGAGCTTGGAGCGAATTCTTATAAGCACAAAATGTGAGCAAACGGTTCAGCATGTGTTCCATCTTTCTTTTGAGGTGGTAGTTTTCCAAAGCCTTCCAATCGGAAGGTGCCTCATGGAATAAACAAACAATCAAATAAAAACAATTCCCTATCCGGAGGTAAAATAAACTGAAGAAGGAACGACCCCCCCCTTCACACCCCTCTCCCCTACCATGGTGGCGGCAACATCCATCCAGTTTTATTAACTTATGTTACTAGAAGTGAACTCAAAACTGAAAGAGATGAAGGGCTCTGATGGTGGAGGACAAACAGCCGATGGAAGTCCACGTAAAAGGAAAGTGACAAAGGGGCCCCACTTAAATTCAAAGTTCTTATAGTTATCTCGGAAGATGTCTGACGTGCGTTCCAGGCAAAGCAGCTTCCATAGTCGAGAATGCCAAAGGGAGATAGCTGGTGCTTCTTTCCTCTTCCAGGCGGCTGCCAGGGTAATCTTAGCTGCTCCTATACAAAGCCACATAATTGTTTTATCAGCTCGGGTCTGATGCTTTAGGGAAGGATCGCAAACCCCTAAAAGAACACCCACCATGGTGGATGGGATGGGGTATCCTAGCATATCTTTGATATGTGCCAGTATTTCTTCCCAAAAGGGGCGGATAGTTGGGCAATTCCGCCATATATGTTGAAAGTCCCCAAGTAGTCTTCACCCTCTCCAGCATCTATCGGAGGTGGTGGGAAGCATCTGCCTAAGTCTGGACGGATGGAGATACCAGTCCATCATAGTCTTAAGGTGAGCTTCCCGGAGCTCTGTGGAATGATTGAGTCTTGTGATGTCGGACCATAAATGTGCCCATTCGTTGTCCGAAATAGCATGCTGTAGTATATGTTCCCACATGGACATATATCGTGGACGCGGGGAGAGTGTGGTTGTGAGTAGGAAGTTGGATATGAATGAAATCACCCCCTTCATAGAAGTGGTCTTGGTGAGGAAGGATTCAAATTTTGTGAGAGGATGGGTGGCTGCCTCCCACACCTGAGGAGTAACGGCCTAGTGCATCAATTCATTATAGTGGTACCTTTCTGTGTTCCCTAATTCATAATCCCGCTTGCAGTCAAAAGTGAGGGGGTCAGAATTATGGAAAAGATGTGTCAAAGCAAGGCATCTTCCCTCCCTCCAAACGTCAAAAGGGCCCTCATGTAGGGCCGGGGGGAATGCAGGGTTAAAGTGGAGTGGTGTAAATGGTGAAGGGAATGAGGTCCACCTATCGTCTCCTGCGACTGAGTCCCATACCCTTAAGGTGGTGCGTGTAGGAGTGCTTATGTAAGCATTCTTAGGTCTGTCCTTTTTGGGGCGCCAAACCAGGTCCCATATAGTCCTTCCCCTCACACTGCGTACCAGTACTTATTGGATTCCCGCTTTGACCATTCAACCAGGATTCTCAATTGCGCCGTCTTATAATATAATTGGATATCTGGGAGTCCAACACCCCCCCTCCGTGCGAGAGCAACGCAGTAGGGAGAAGGAAAAGCAAACGCACCCCCCTTGCCAAATGAAGTGTAGGATCTTAGCCTTAACCCGCCGAAAAAAATCTCTCTCCAGTTCTATGGGCAGGGCCTGAAATAAGTAAAGGAGCTTAGGAAGAAGTGTCATTTTCACAGCGTGTATCCGGCCTATCCATGACAGGAAGAGAGGTTTCCACTTCATGAGCTCCGTTTGGATACGAGTAAGATTGTGGGGGAAATTAGCGGCGTAAAGCCCCTCTACCTTTGATGTTAGTTGGTGTCACAGTGTTAGTGATGACGGACAGTGTTAGACTCCACTAACCATGTCGCAGCAGCCAGCGGGAACGATGACGAGCTGAAAGGCCTCACAGCTCTCCGAAATGCTATGCCCCACAGTGCAAGAATACGCAACTATGTGACTCAGCACCCCGGGGAAAAGGGAAGGTGACAAAATAAGAAAGGTCACTGCCTGGGAAGCGTCTGGCCTGTGTCTGGTCTGCGCTCGAACTCCGGATAGTGGGAGGGCCCTATAGAGGGACGAGAAGAAGGTACACTAGCATCAGCACTTATCTCTACTGACATCCACTCGCCCCCGTCCCTTCCCTTCCCAAGGCAACCACCCCAGCACTTACTAGAACCAGGCAGTTACGACCCAGGAAATACGTGTCCGAATTCAACACGTAGAGAACGTGTTCCGTTCTTAACGGGATCTAGGCAAAGGTTTTGAAAGGAAGTCTATACTCCCGTTCTTTCTCAGGCAGCAGCTGAAAAGTAATGACGTGAGGCACAGCCCGTGGTAATCTGGACAGCTGTAGAAACCCCCCTGTGATCGGCACGAGAGTCTGTACCCACAGGGCGGGGGAAGAGGAGCCGTGGTGGACTGAGGCAGCAGAAAACAGTTCTGCACAAGCAGAAAGTACCCCGGGTTAAGTTCTCTCCTTGCACCTCTGTGCGGGAAGAACTAGACACAGCAAGCAACAAGGAATGAGGGTCACAAGCAAGGCAAACGCGGTCACGCTCGGGGAGAAGTACTTGCGTGAGTGCCAACAGCGATGCCTTGCAGCCCTCGGGGTCCGGTAACGATCGTGAAGGAAGTTCCAAACCGGCGGGACCTCGAGGAATTCAGCAACGGCGTTGACTTCGGAAATCCTGCGCGGGAAGGAAAGAGTCCGCTCTGCTGAAATCTGCAACGGCGTTGTCTTCGGAAATCCAGTGCGGGAAGGAAAGCGTCCGCTCCAACGTAGGAAGCTAAACGGATTGTCAAGCACCTTCTTCCTGTGGAGGAGGTGCTTAAGGGGGAGTTTGAATTAGTGTCCGCCAATCAGAACGGCGGAGGAATGTCCCAGGGTATGCTGGGAGTTGTAGTGCTCAGTCATTCTCCCTCGTGCATTCATACCCTAGGGGAGCGCTGAGGTGTGTACTCTCTGTGATAAGGGTCTGTGATAAGGGTATGGAGATGGGGAATCGTGACAGTTGGACTCCCAAGTACTGTATAGAGAAAGTGGCCCACGGCAAAGATGTAAGAGACTGGAGCCTGCGGACTTCTGCCTGCGGGAGAGTGAGGTTGAGGATGTACGATTTGCCTAAATTTATTTTAAAGCCTGCTACCGCTTCAAAGCATTCAAGTTCCGACTGTAAAGGTGAAAGGGACATGGCAGGGTCGGAGAGGGACAGGAGGACATCATCCGCGAAAAGAGAAATTTTGTGTAGCTCCCCAGTGAATGTTATCCCCTGAATTCCGGGATTAGCTCTAACCGCTAACGCTAATGGCTCAATGCTAAGAACGAAGAGCAGGGGTGAAAGGGGACACCCCTATCTAGTACCTCTAGAGTGGAGGAAGGAGGGTGATTGTCCCCATTGACCACCACCTTAAAGCGAGGTTGAAGATAATTATCTCGAATCATAGTAAGAAATTTAGGTGAGAATCCAAATGCCGTGAGTGTGTGGAACAGGAATGCCCAGTCAACCCTGTCGAAGGCTTTCTCAGCATCTAGTCCCACCAGTACTGCGGGGATTTGACATCTGTTGGCCTTCTCTATCAGATGTATAAGTCGACGAGTGTTATCATAAGTTTGGCGACCTTTAATAAATCCCGATTGGTCCGGGTGTATGAGGTCAGGCATGAGGTCATTCAGCTATAATGGAGGAATACTATTCTGCGTCAAGATTTAGCAGAGCAATGGGCCGATAGGAGGCACAATGCTGAGGGTCCTTCCCTGGTTTGGGTATCACAGAGATCATGGCCTCAGACATGGAGCAAGAGGTTTCGCTCTCCTCCGCAATTTTGTTAAAGAGCCGCGTGAGGTGGGAGCTGATGTCGGGAGCAAAGGTTTTATAGAAGAGGGCAGTATATCCATCCGGGCCTGGGGCTTTGTGGGGCTTTAAAGCTTTAATGGCAGAGATGACATCGTCTAGGGTAATGGGAGCGGTGAATAACTTGTTCCATTCAGTAGACACCTGTGGGAGGTGCAAGGTCCGGAGATAATCCCGTTGGGCGTCTGAGTCTAAGCCCTCCCCAGAATGGAGGTTTTCGTAAAATGAACCAAAGATCTCAGCTTTGTCCTCGTCTCTATGTGTAAGTTCCCCAGAAGACCCCTGGATGCCACCTATGTACTGTCTCTCTCGCTTATCTTTTAGCTGCCTAGCAAGGTGTTTACCAATGTTGTTGCCCTGGGAATGTGATAAGTGTCGTAATTTGAGGAGCGTGAATTCCACCCTATTGTTACAAATAGCCCTGAGTTTACCTCGGAGCGCTGTCAGGTTGCACAGGGTTTGCCTTGTGGGGTTCAATTTCTGAGTGTGTTCCAGAGAAGCCAGCTCTGTCTCCAGTTGCTCCCTCTCTCTAGTGCGTTGCGCATTTAACGCCGAATTAAGGGCAATACATTTCCCCCGGAAGACTGCCTTAAACCTGTCCCAGGTGGTAAACTCCGACGTGTCCTCTGGTTTATAATAGCAAAGAATTCAGTGATGGCTTCTCTAAGCTTCGTACAGGATTCCTTGTCCCGTGCAAGCGACGTCGGGAAGTACCACCTAGGAGTAGTCGAAGAGTTCCCACACCAAGACAGACATATGGAAAGTAGGCTATGATCTGATACTGAAAGAGGGAATATCTTGGCCTCTTGCAGGGCACCCTGCAGGGATTGGCTAATAAAAATGTAATCAAGTCGGGAATATGTACGGTGGACATGAGAATAAAAAGTGTGGTCTCGGTATGTGGATAAAGAATGCGCCAAGCGTCCAGAAGGCCCATGTCATGAATGTGCTGTTTGGTGTCCATAAAAAAGGAGCCCTCGTCCGAGCGATGGGAGTGCGTGCTATCCAGCTCTTTCTGCCACGTCAGGTTGAAGTCACCCATGAGGACCATTGGTCCCTCCACAAAGTCTAGTAGTTTCCCCAATAGTGTATGTAAGAAAACCGTCTGTCCAGTGTTGGGGGTATATACTGCTACAAAGGTGCATATTTTTCCCCTCAGACGCCCCTTGACCATAACCCAGCGGCCATCTTTATCGCTGTGAACTCCTAATGGTTGGAATTGTATGGAAGAACAGAACATGATCGCCACTCCTCTTTGTTTCGTGCGGGCTGAGGATCTATAAATTAGTGGATAGTGTTTGTGTCTAAGGCGCGTGTCCTCGGCTATGGCTAAATGTGTCTCTTGCAAGGCTACTATATCAAGATGGTGATCGATAATGTACTTCCATACCTTTTGTCGCTTCTGGGGGGAATTAAGACCTTTAACGGTCCAAGTTCCAATAGTGATCGGCATTATGCTAGAGGGAAAAACTGCACTTCTCTGAGAGCCCCATCAGCCCCTCCATGTCCCAAGTCCCCGCCTGCCCCCAAAGGGGCGTGCCCCGCCATCTCGCATCAACTGTAGGTATTTAAATGTCATAGAGCCCATCAGGGTAAAATGTTAAAAAGCCGAGACCATGTCCCTCCCGCTCCCGCCCCTTAACCCCCAAAAAGAAGAAAACAAACATGAACAGATATGCGATACAAGAACCGCTACTAGGTCCCCTCTGTGGGGCTAAAATGCCCCCTCAAGAACCGGGGTGACAACAGGTCCGAGGACCCCATCCACGCCCATCCTGGTAGAAGTGTCAGAGGAAAAAACATCTTTGTGAGGCTGAAAAGTAGGCAATAATATAGATATATTCCTGGAAGAAAGACAAGGGCAGGTCATCTGCAATGGAAAATAAAACAAGAAGCAGGACCCCAGATAACAATATTGATCCAAAAGTAGTTATGATATCAGAATCCAAACCGGCCTGACTGCGGAAAAAAGGAAACATCACTGTTCTTACGTAGAAGGCCAGATTAGTCCATGGCTTCCCCACCTTAAACAGATAACGGGAGCACCAGAGGCTGAGGCAGGAGGAGGTCCGAAAGTGGGAATTGCAGTTAGGAGTAGGTCTTTGTCCGCTGCCACTGGTTACATCCAAAGACGTCGGCCTCAATAATAAATGCTCATAAATCTGTGAGACCCAGTTCTGGCTTAGATGATAGACAACACAGATCCCATGGTGCGATCGTTAAGAGATCATCGGCGACCCCTGCAAGAGCCCACAGACCAGGCAGAAGTTAACGCTGGGCCTCGGGAAGGCTCTCCATTTTTACCTGGGGTAGGGCCACACTCCTCGGAGGAGAGGCCCAGAGGATCCAAACCCTCCTTTAAGTCAGTAATGTGGCGACGTTTTTTCTGAAATTCAAAACTGAGTCCAAATGGATAGGTCCATCTGTATCTGATTTTGTCATCTCACAGCTTAGTGGTGACGGGTCTGAACAACTGTCTCCGTGCCAGGGTAGTCGGCGCTAAATCTTGGTAGATGGTGCAAGAGTGACCTTGGAAGGAGATGGAGCCCTTCGCCCTGGCCGCCTGGAGTACCGCCTCCTTAACTTTATAGGAGTGGAATTTCACCAGGATATCGCGGGGTCTCTTCTTCTCGCCGTTCTGTACACTTCCCACACGGTGGACCCTGTCCAATTTTATTTTAAGGTTCTGGGGACCCAGAACCTCTGTAAAGAGCCCCGCTACAAAGGCCTCTAGGTCCGGCCCCTCCGCGCCCTCCTCCAGGTCCCTGACTCATATGTTCTCCCCCATGCTCTATTTTTGAGATCCTATGCCTTGAGCTGTGTCTGGGGCAGCTGGTCCTTGAGTACACGGACATCATCACGCAATTCATAGGAGAGTTGTTCTTGTTCCTGATGCTGCACATCCAGGTCCAGTACTCTAGTGCCCACAGAGTCCACATTGTGTTGGAGGGAGGTCAAGCGCTCCATTAAGTCTGTCCACAATTGTTCCATCGAAGATTTGATGTCTTGGCTGAGGTCGTTGCGCAGTTCAGTTTTAAAGTCCTTAAACATATTCAGTAATTCTGCCTTCGTGAGAGCCATGGCTGCAGTTCCCACGTCTCCTCGTAGCGCTGGGCGTTTGTCTGAAGTCGTGAAGAAGTCCGATACCTTACTCGGTGTCTTGCTCGTTGCCTTCTTCGGTGGCATATGGATGAAACCAAAAGGACTCCTGTAGCTCTGTCAAGGGTGGTGAAGACATGCAAGGCCCAGGCTGAAATGCGTCTTGAAGGGTGGATTGAGAGAGGCCTATGGGGCACTAGGAAGCGGCACTGCCAGAACAGTGGTGGCCCCACCTCGAGTTACCAGCTAGGTCTGTTGCACAGTGTCCAAATGGAGCAGCTGTCACCACGTGAAAGCGAGACCGCCATGTAGAAAGTAATGACCCCGGAGATGGGGGGGGGGCGTGGTCTGCACCCTGCTCAGCCAGGAGGAGTTAGGAAGGAGAGAGCTTCAGGGAGAGTAGGTATGCACCAGCGTGAGAACTCTAGCCGCTGATGCGTTCAGCAGGCGTGGGGTGCATAGGCACTGATGGACGCTGTAGAGGCAGTCTCCATTTCGGTGCAGGCTGAGTGCCAGTGCAGGTGGGCAGATGCTTGTCAATGCGGAGTGATATCCAGGGACCCCAGGGCAGTAACGGGTTGTCGCCGGTCCCGCAGCAGTTACAGAGGGGGAGCCGCGAATCGCTCCACCAGGATATGGGAGATGTGGGAGACTCCGAGTCCAGGGGGTCAAGCGATAGCGCCGGCCGCCATTTAGCAGAGTTCGGCCACCATGTTAGAATCAGGCAGGCACGGTAGAGAACACATCGATCTGAGCCGCTCTCAGTAGCAAGCCGCCACAAGTATCCCCAGGCAGACTGTTTCCAAAGACAAGTCGCTGCGCCCCATAGGTGAAGTCCGATAATCATACCTCCATCAGAGTATCAAGGAGGTCTTCCGTCGCGGCAGGGCTCCGGCCGCTATTTTAGCTGATGCCGGCATCACCCCTCGATACAGCGTGGGGCAGAATGAGGCCAATTCAGCTACTCTTGAAGCGAAAGAATGAACTCTGCAGATGCCTCTCATCTTCCACTGAAGGTAGGATCTGTTGGCGGTGATCCTAGCTTCGGACAGCCGCCAGTATCTGATCCGGAACAGCGCGTGGACCGGGAGCCGAGACGGTCTACGTCCGATCGGCCATCTTGCCCAGCCACGCCCCCTATGTTCATTATTTAAACATGTCTGAAAGAATATAATTTCAGAACACGGGAAGATGCCTTATTTTTGGTGCAAATTGCGAAATTTGAATTTAAATGTCTATTTGTAAGCATTTTTTTAAAAGGTGCATCGAAAAGGAATGCAAGCTTTTAAAAACAATTCTAAAAGAATATAATATCAGAACTTGTGAATATGCCTTACTTTTCTGCAATGATTGTTGAATTTTTAAAAGACAGTTTATGTGTAAACATTTATTTAAAGGTTTTATGGAAATTGAGATATTTTAACTTACAAATTGCAATTAGCTCCTTAGAGTGATTTATTGCTAACCATCTGCCATGAAACTGTTTATAATTGTTTTGGTATGTATGTTAAATATAGAATGTGTATTGAAAGGTGGGCATTTAGTTGGGAAATCCAACAGTTCCATATTTCGTTGTATGAAGACGTAAAATCGTTCATATTTTATGAAGTAATTTTTTATTGTTTCATATGTACAGTGGTTCTGGGAGTTGTATGAAGAAACCAAAATAAAATCTTTTTTGATTGACTATAAACTGATTACTAGTTAGTAAATGTGTGGGGAATGTGTGCCTTAGACAGAACTGGCTTGCCGCATTTTATTCAGAATATATTTCAGGGTGGAGGAATGTTGCATCTTGGTAGTTTTTATGGTTTTCTGTGCAGTAAGAGGATGTTTCTGTCCTACTGGAGTGGCAAAGAATCTTGCGGCATATTATCAAGAAACGGCTTTAAAATTATCGCCATTTTAGCGGCAGAAAACTGCCGCTAAAGCGGCGATAATGGGCTTGAAAATATGCCCTTGGGAATTCCAATAGAAGCCCATGTTCTGGTGTCAACATGGGCCTCTATTGGAATTCTCAAGGGCATATTATCAAGCCCATTATCGCCGCTTTAGCGGCAGTTTTCTGCCGCTATAGCGGCAATAATTTTAACGCCTTGCTTGATAATATGCCCCCTTGAGTTACGAGTCTTCCATATTGAAAAATATGTTACATAGACAGCTGGATTCTCTCAGTCAAAAGACCAATCATAGTGGGATTTCAGAACTCATGTACTGATACCTTCCTTATGGCTATAGTTGTGATTCATATAGTTCCTATAACAACTGTAATTATTATCATTACTTTAAGTGAATACATAAAATTACATAAATGAGCAGAACATTGATAATTTAGGATCTGAATAGGGATAGCCGCAGCAGCCCATGTCCAATATTAGAGTTGATTGGTGCATTTGAAGTATTTATATAATTAAGGAGACTGTCTCCAAAACTACTTCTAAAACATGACAGCTGGCAAATTGCTTTGAAAACTGTAGTTTAAAATACTCCATGTAATCTATTTTTAAGGTCTTGTGTAAATGAGGGATTGTGTTTGTGCAAGTATGACTGTCTTACTTGTGTATATGTTCTTTGCACATGCATATCTGCCAACATTGTTGTCTGTGCATGCATTATAGAAAGGTAGAAATGTTGACTGTGTAAATACTTGTTAGTCATTTGTTTGGGGATGGGTCTGACTTGGAAAAGACCGTCTTTTGTGTGGTATTCCCTATTATTTGTGCTGTTTGTTGCTGAAACAGGGTTTACTAACCGTAGAACTATGTGCACTGTGTCTCTGCTTAACAGAGGTGGGGTGCTTGTGCTCTACTTTCCAAACATAGTAAAATTGGTGTACACCTGACTACCACAGTAATTTTGCTTTTAAGTCCCTAGTAGATGCCACCACCTGAACTAAGGGCCTGCAAACTAAATGCTACTAGGGCACTGCAACACCCATTGTGACACCCAATGCTGTAGCACTGCAAGACATGGTTCCACACCTGCCACTGAAGCTTGGGTGCGCAGTTTTAAAATGCCATTTTGACCTGGCAAAATAAACCTGTTGTACCGTATGTTTCTAACCTTCTAATTGTGTATGTAGTAGATATCTCTGAAATTGAAGTATAATTGATAGCTATGGGTGGGAGGGGTACACAAGACTGTGGTGCAGAGAGGCAGAGAAGCCAGATAGTTTGCAAGTGTTTTTCCAAGTGTCTAATGGGAATTGCAGTCATGCAGGTGACCGTGGTGGCCTGCATGATGTGATTGGTTGAGTAGAGGGGTGGAGTCAGCCGTCCGTTTATGAAACAGGTGTAACAACACGAGCTCACTCAATACCGGTGTGCGAGAGAAGCGGAAACGCCATGAAGGAGAACATGAGGTAGTTTTATGAAGGGACGGATGACTGTTTTATGGTGAGATAGACTAGGTAAAGTTACCATTGAACAATGGAGAAGGGGAGCATTGGGAAAAGCGCAATACGGAAGGTCGAATGTTATTGTTAGAGGCTTCGCAGGGCATAATGTGTTTGGCGTATATTGCGCGTGTAGAGGGAAAACGTTATATTTCAGCAAAGCATGGCATGGATTGTTTAGCTTTGAGTACAATACAGTGTTTTGTAAACGTATGCTAAAGTCAATATTTTACCATTTTAGTGAACCCCTTGAAGAATGGCTAAGGATAGCCTGAAATGCATTGAGTTTATGACATCCACTATCACAGATGATTCTTGTATCTATCATGTTTCGGAAAAAGGCCTGGATAGGCATATCTGATTCAGAAGAAATTTTGGTATTCATTTACCGCCCCACATGTGGCAGGAGAAATAAAGTGGTGAAGACTATCGATTTATTAAACAAATGGAATAATCATGATGAAATATGGATAAACTGAGGAGTACGATATGTAATTCATTCACGTTGTATGCGGTGCGTCCGGATGGAATGGAATGTTGCTCCAGATTTTGTTGTAAAATAAACCTTTAGCCAAGTCTTCATTTTTATACTTATACGTCACCTCTAAGGTAATGCCTTAAAAGCCCATAGGGTAGGGTGCATCATATTTAAAAAGAAGGACATGTATATGTATTGTTTTACAAGCCCTGGAAGCAAAATACCTCCAAAGTCATTTTTCACTGTGGCAAGGCTGACTTTCCCATAGATTAACACTGGTTTACACTATTTCCTTTAATAAGGGCTAAATTTAGTTTGTGAATGGCTTGGAAAATGGTTCAAGGACAGCTCTATAGTGAAAGGGCATCTTTTGTCCCCCAAAATTATAATGACACGAACAGTGGGTTGGATGGGTTCTAAGGTGAAAAAAAACATTCAGGGAGATTGTGTTGTGGTCAATCTAACATCCTAGATATACAAAAGCCTTGGTTCAGAGTAGTTTGTCCCAGGACATGAGCACAAAGATGTAGATTGTCACTTTTCAATATTTTTACCCCACCCATTGTTTATTCCCAAGTAGCAGTGGTCAGTTTGCCTCAAGGCCCCTTAAGAGGTTTCAGGGTGAGATTGTCAGGACTGATCTCTCACTTGACAATAGGTTCACACCCTTAACAGGGCCAGATGATAATGATTGACAGTTATTCCAACTGGCTTGGTCGCCAGTCCTTCGGCTCATGGGTTCTACAGATTTTGTACCCACTTTGTCCCATCACGCAGTCTACTCCTTCCACTTTTTCCCACATGAGGTTTATGATATGGAATATTGTAGGATTGTGGGCCAAAAGAGATGACGCACAATGGTTAGAAACTTTTGTGGGCTGTCACATAGTTGATCTGCAGAAAACATGGGACACTGGGAAACCTTTTTATATGGATGGATTCTGCTTCTTTTTTAAGGTTGCACCACCCCCCGCCCCAGCAGGATGTGCCTTCTTGTTCTTGCCTCTCTTAAACTCCTGTGCACAGCCTGGGAGGTGGAATATGTTCACCCAATCTGCTAGCAGTAAAGTTGGTGATTAAAAACAACCCCCCTTTGTTGTTAGTACATTTTTACAACTCCTTTTGTAGAGAATCAGATACTGAACACATTGCCACACTGGAATGTTTTTTGGAACAGTATGGGTAGACAAGTTCTTGTTATTATCAGGATATAATCTTGGGCAACTTTAATGTACACTTATGTCAACTAGACTGCACTCTAGCGAAAGGTCCTTTGGATGCAATTTCTACGGTCACCCATTTTGCGCTTACCAAACAAGGTCTCCCCCTGGATGAGCTTTTAGCAGCTAACAACCTACACTGTCTAGAACAGCTGGGGGAGAGTGATATTGTTCCCTCCTTCTATGGTAGGGATTGTTTTTCTAGTATTGATTTCATTATGCAATCTGCCCGTCTGGTTCCAACAGTTAGTGGCATGAGAGCTTTTTGGAATAATTTTAGCGATCATAACCCCATTACACTGGAATTGGCCTGGAATTTAGACATAAATAGGAAGGAGGATAAGAGTATTCCCAATAGCATCATTAGCACAAAGGATCAAGCTTGAAGGTTGAAGTGGTACAAGGTAATACCAGAGGCCTTTTTAGAGAATTTATATTTAGTAAGTGCGGGTGACATTGCATCATGTCTTGATAGTGGCACACAAGACAGGCACGTTTTAGATGCTTTTAACAAAATTGCTAATCAGATTGCTGATAACCTGACCCACCAAGGGAAGACTAATAAAAATAAAGGGGACATATGGTTTGATGGGCACTGTTTCAAAACCCATAAATAGCTATTGGCTGCACTTAGGCAGCAGCCTATGGATGAGGGTAATATTATGGTATGTAGGAAAGCCTATAAATCTGCGAACCAGCAGAGATACAAGTTAATTAGGTACCAGGTGTGGGGAAACCGGTGCCAGGCCAGTGTGCTAGCTAACAGTTCCAAATTTTGGGAAATAGTAAACAGTCCCTTCTTCTCAAGCTCACCAAATTCTATAGTGGATTGTACTATCACCTCAGAGAAATGGGTCCAACACTTTGAAGGGATCTACAGAGAGGAGGACATGGGGCAACCTGATACTCTGTGGGAACCTGGGGTAGAAACCTCACATCTAATTTTTAATGCTGACGAGGTGTTTAAAGCTATCCTGCCCACTGCAGGGGGGAATGTGCTGGGCCCAGATGGGGTTGGCCCTGATCTTTATAAAGCTGACCCTTCGACATGGGCAAAGATTTTGACATGTGTCTTTAACATGGCCTGTATGTGTAGTTTCCCCTCTTTTTGGTCTACAGCTATCATTTTACCAATTTTTAAAAAAGGGGTGATAGAGTATCCGGCTTGTTACCACCCCATTCCACTGCTTGATTCCACTGCAAAAATCATGGGAAAGGTTGTCTTGGAGTGCTTAACCTCCTGGCTTCACAAATCTAATGTCATTTCGGAGCTTCACTTAGACAGGGTAGAGGGACAGCGGATCAGTGTATAAGTTTACATTTGATAGTGTGAAAATACACCTTAGCCAAGAGGGGCTGCCTACATATGGCTCTTTTGGACATGACCTCTGCGTTCGACTGTGTCAACAGATTGAAGCTCTGGGCAATACTTTTGGAGCTGGGTATGGACGCAGACCTGTGGATTTCTTTCATGACTCCCATTTTAATATTACAGGTTCGGTTTGGTACAATGCAAATGGTAGCCTACCCACTTCCTGGAGGGTTAGAAGAGGGGTAAAGCATTGGCATATTTTGGCTTCCCTGATGCTTACCCTATAAATTAACACGTTAGGGGACGCACTGACCGCAGCCTGTGTAGATGTCCAGAGGGTGGGCACTAAATTAATACCTACATTGTTATATGCTGATGATGCAGTGTTGCTTGCACAGACTGCTGTGGGTCTCCAAAGTCTTTTAAATATTTTTATTGATTTTATGGTTTCTCTAGATCTGTCCACTAACTTTACTGAATCTCATATTATGACTATTGGCAGACGGAAGGCTGCTGGGTGCAAGTTTTTCTGTAGGTGGGCCAAACTCACCAAAGACTTAACCTTCCCCTATTTGGGGGTATTGTTTTATGACAGAGGATCATGGGTTGCTCAAAGAGCCCTTAAAAATAATATATTGGCGAGAGCCATTGGTGCTACTATGGATTTCGCCAGGAGATTAGGGGCTAAGCCTGTGCCTACCCTTCTAAAGTTTTTCAAAGAGAAATTTATCCCAATGGCAAGTTACTGACATGATGTGTGGTGGTATAAAGACATCAAAGCCCTGCAGGTGGTAGAGAATAAATTCATGCGCACACTTCTGGCCATACCGACTAGTACCCCCGCTTGTATGATTCACGAAGATCTTGGAGTGGGGTACATATCTGACCATGGTGCTGTGGCAACCATTATGCGCTGGCTGAGAATTTGGTCAAGTCCTACTCCTAACCTGAATCAACATGTATTAAAGGATTGCAGTGTTCTAGATGGGGCTCTGAGTATCCTGTGGATAGGATATGTCAAGGAGCAGTTAAAGAGGGTAGGTTGTCTGGATCAGTTTACTAACCCAAGACCATTACACCCCAGTAACCGGTGAGCCATAAAAAATATGTTTCTGGCCAGGTGACTGGGGGAAGGGAGAATAGGGAACTAGCAAAACCCACAGTTCGACAACACACACTGTTGAAAACAAGTTTGTGGGGGAAACCCTATCTTTCGTTTGTTAACACAATGCACTCGTTTTGAGCTGTTTCAAAGGGATTTTCAAAGCCTGGAGCTTAGAAACCCTGCCCCTGTGATAACTTTTCAGAGCAGGATGTTTTGCATTTTATATTTGTTTGTGACTTTTATTGTACCCTGAGGTAAAAATGTATTAACCCACTGGTAATAAACAATCAATATTCACAAGCAAAGCCCACTTTGATGTTTTAACAAATGTTATCTTCTCCCATGATCTGTCTGGGGGTTTCAAGTTTCCTGTCAGGAGCCCTAGGTCAATGGAAAAAGTTATTTTAAGGAATAGAGGGGCCCCCACTGATTTTGCCACATAGGCTAATACCTGTACATATTTAAATGTGGCATATTATTGTAGTAGACTGAGCCTGTTGAGTATGTTCTAATTAATGCACTGAGGCACTAGCACTTTATATATATGCATTTTATATGTTTTTAATTGCTTTTGGTGTAATTGTTTTTAGACTATTTTTAAACCTATTTAAATGTATACGTATTAACTTCTACTTTTAAGGTAATTATGCACACAGCTTGATTTTAGTTGATATAAATGTTTTATGTGCTTTCATGGTCTATATTGACCGAATAAAGAATTGCTGACTGACCGGTTCAAGGACTCATTGAAATAGTAGTGTACATTTTTTAAGTCCAACTATGTCATCAAGTCAGATTTTGTATTACTATTTTGAAAAATAAACTTTTAGAAATTTGTACATTTTCTGCCTAAAACCATTTGGCATTCCTGCAAGTTTCCAGCTGTCACATGACCCCTAATGGCTTCCCTGTGGTGAGATGTGTGTTGCTCCCAGACAGTGGACAAAGGGCTCTGGGTGTGGGAAGAGAGACTCCTCCCTTGACAGGATGGCCTGGGGGCTGTACCCAGTCCTTCCTGAGCATCAATGATACCTACCTTGTCACTGGCAGATGAACCTCACACCTAGATCTGACCCCCTTTTGTGTCTCTAGTCAGGCAGAAAACAAACCCAGTGGGAGGGGAAGAACTAACCTGAAATGGTTTAGGTAGTGGACAAAGGCTTGCACTCAACTTTTAGGTTGGCACTTGGCATACAGATGGACTTCACAGACTACTCTTCATTCATGGACCTGTGAAGAATTAGAAGAAGGAACTGCCTGATGTATGAAGAACCTGCAGTACATGTTTGTCTTGAACCCAGGACCCTAGAAGTGACTCCAAGGATCAGGTGGCTTACCTCCTGGTTGGGCTACTAGGACATAACAAGCTTCCAGAGGCCTCTCCACCTGCAACTGCTCAGCTGAGCAGTTCCAACTGTACCTGCCCTAGACCATGCTGCTAGCCTCTGTTAGAGTGAGATCTACATCTAAATGGTTCCCCCAGGACCAAGACCCTAAGCTGGTGATATAGTGCACTGCAACCCCCAAGCAGTAAGAAGTGAAATGTATAAACTTTTTGCCAACTTTCTGACTGGAGATCCGGCAAAGACCAGGTTTGGTGTCGAAGCCACAGCCATCAATGCTGAATCTCCAGTTGGACTCAACTTGTCAGGTCATCTGAAGGAGACCCGACTTCCTAACAAGTTTCTAAGTCCGAATGTAGAGGACTTCATCAGGACCAATGCCGGGTGTATCCAATTGACATCAAGGCCGTCATGGGCAAGGACTTTACCCGCTCGGATTTCTCCCACCTTCATCAGCAGCTGCACTAGGACCCCTCTCTTTAGCAAACTGCCAACGTTGAGTCCTGATTTGGATCCAGCTTGCAGCTTACCTCACCGATGACTTATCGATGACCACTTTTTCTCCATAAACGTTTATCAGTCAGAAATTTAACTTTCCGGGGGGTGGGGGGGACGTGGCCGGGAGCATGGCTGGCTAGTCGCGCCTGCTGGATCCCTGCCATCCCATAAGGAATCCTGACCAAAATCCTGACCTTCGCCACAACTAAAATTTCCCAAATAAGTGCTGATGCTCCCTTTATGAAGCAGGGAAACTTTCCAGACTGACTGTAGGCACTCGATTGGCATGAAGAAAAAAGAACCAGGAAGCTGCGATCGTGGGCTGTTGCCGAGCAAAATGGCAGATCGGCTCAATTGACTTGCAGCATCGGGTGAATGCGACTGGTGCCAAGTGAGCGGTGCTCCACACAAGACGGACTCACTGAAGCGACCGCTAGCCACCCTCTTGGTGGGGAAGTGAGGAGAAACTCGTGAGACACTGTCAGAGGAGGGAGGTATCAGAGGTCCACGAGGCCCCAGGCTGAATGTGGGGGAGGAGCTGCAAATGCGCTCCTTGGCCGAGCGCAACCGGAGGGGGCCCGAAGACCTGAGTTACCAGGGGGACACAGCTACAGCCCGTGTCTGGATACGAGGGATGCTGAAAAAGAGAACATCCTATCCCCCACCGCATGTGACCAGAGAGGGGTGGAAGTGGTCAGTGGTATCCTGGGAGGACTTGGAAGCGCCGAACAGTGGAAAGTGGAAGCCGCATTGGAGGCTCCTGATCAAGTTCCGTGGGGTTGAGTGCTGATGCTCGATTGGGGTATCTGCAGCCAAGGTACCTGATCCCCACCACCTCTACTGTAGGGGGGAATGAAAAGTAATTAAAGCCGATGGAGCGACAGGCTTGGGGTCCGCCTCCTGCTCCACCCGGATGCTGCAAGATCACCTTTGGCTCAATAAGTAAACCAGTGACAGGAGACAACCAAGTTCGGCAGCCATTTCGATTGTTTCTTGATGTGTGAACGCAGTGAGGCCGGGGAACCAAGAAGAGGCATCTAGGAAGCTTTGATTCCCTCATCAGCCCGACATATAAACCAGTGGATTATAGACAAGTGAATGGTCTGGAGACTCAGCAGTACCGTTTCTTTGCACTGTAATCCCCTTCCCCCCTCTCTGGCGGGCTACGTGTGCCAGGGGTTACACTCCAGTGCCTTCTCACAGTGTTACCCAGTATACTTCAGTGCTATTGTAGAAATGGGAAATGATGGAAGGACAATAACCAGAGAAAGTCAGAGGCGATAACTCCAGTGTTAACACTGATGGATTGAGGCCTCGCCAACTACAGCTAAGAGTTAAAGTGATGCAGAGAGAGAGTGATCATAAAAGATCATTGCAATAATCCGCCCATCTGACCGGTCGCAAAATAGCAAAAGACAAGGAATCCAAAGCCTCCAAACAAGGTAAAATGGATAAGTACACGTAAGTACTGCCTCCAACATCGGAGAAAGAGGGGGAACCCCAAGGACCACCAAATAAAACCACTCTCCTGCAGGCGATCCAGGCTTCCAGAGAGGCCATTGAAGGGAAAATAGCAGAAATACGCTCGTAAGTGACCTTAATGCGTCAAGATATGTGCAATGTCTCTGACAGGGTGACCTAGGCTGAGGCATGTATTTCGGAAGTAAAAGACACATCGCATGGACAAAAATCAGATGTGTCCAACCTGAAAGTGACCATGAAAGAGATGACGTGGAGGGTGGATGATGCAGAAAACAGGGAAAGGAGAAGCAATCTACGTTTCATAGTATTTCCGGAGGGATCGGAGGGTCGAGGCCCGGAGACTTTCCTGCTGACCTTGCTTAAAGACTCTCTTCCAGCTGCAAGATTATCCCCCTGTTTCATAATCGAGCGAGCCCACAGAATGCCGGCCACCAGGCCATTACCCAGGGCCTCCCCCCAGACCAGTGATAGCTAGATTTTCAAATTTCCAGGATAAAGGCCTAATCCTGAGAGAATCTAGACAGATGGGAGACATCAAATACAAAAACACAAAGGTAATGATCTTCCCTGATTACGAACGTGATGTACAGAAAATGCGACGTACATTTGACTCTGTGAAGGTGAAGCTGCGAACTATGCAACTCCAATACATGCTACTCTTTCCTGCTAAAATAAAAGTCCTTTTCCAAGGCAAGTCTTACTTCTTCCAGTCCCCAGAAGACGCGTGGTCCTGGGTTGAGGAATGCCCCCCGTAAGGTCGGAGATGACTGGCACTGGACCTAAATGTATAGAGACTCCAAACAGGCTAGACCCTTCAGATCAAAGAGAAAGAAAAATAGAAGACGATTGCTTGGAACGCGCAGAACCCGTGAAGGGACACCTTGCAAAGGGATCACACGCACACAGGAGAGGGTGCAAATCTCTGACTCAGATGGAGATTCGACTCAATCTAACATGAGCAGTGGAGGACCTGGACATCAGGACAACCCTCACAGCGACACAGCGGTGGATACAGACAGCGACCATGCACTCCTACGGGAAATCACCTGTTTGGAAGGGCCTGACGTAGCAACCAAAAACATAGAGCCGCTTCAACAACGGTCAGATGAAGCTGGCGGTGAAGGCTGAAATAGGGGCATAGCCACGAGAAGAGACCCACTAAGTAGCTAGCGAGCTCCCCCCCAAAGATATTAATAAGCCAAATTTCTTTGGGCTAAGTGAATTGTATACAGATTAGTATCCTTTTTTGTGCTTTTTGGTGACAATTCAATAGGGTGGGGAAACAGACCTCTCAAGCTATACTTGTGCCAAGTTGTCATGTTGATATTTCAGAAGAGGGGTACAGGAAGTGGGGAAGAGTGGGGTGGGGGGTTAGGTTTGGGGGATTAAAAAGTAGGGACAGTTTATCCACTAAGAGTTGTTTTTTTCTTTTTTGTTTTTTTCTTTTACCAGTCAGTAACGGGGAACACAGAGATATTCTCTGAGAACCAGGGGATGAGACAGGGAATGGTGCCCCCCTCCAGCAGGGTACAGAGGAAGAGTCCCATGTGAGATAGACGAGGAACGATACACTGCATTGACATGGAATATCAATGGACTGGGGAAGAAGATTAAGAAAGGGCTAGTAGCGAAGTACCTTAAGAGGCTTAAACCTGATATAGTCTTCCTGCAGGAGACGCACCTAGTGGGCGAACACCGCACTTTCCTAGGAAGGAGAACATACACTACGCTAGCATATGCAGGTTTCTCCTCAGGAGCTAGAGGCGTCACAATATTGATTAAGGATCTGGACAGACCCCAACGGGACATACGTAGCAGTCCAGGGAACATGGGGATGGCGGAAACTGACACTAATTAGCATCTACGCCCCACCTAGGCTTCAGAGTCAGACAGTGGATGCTGTGGCTAAAATACTTTTGGAATCCTGCCTCTTCACACACATAATAGGGGGGACTTTAATGACGTGAGTGACCCTAGATTAGACCGCACACCAGTAAATACAGGGGCTCGTGGGCCCAAACAGCTGGCCGAATTTGCAAACTCATTAGGGTTGAATCGAATTGAAATTGAATTGAATTGAAAAGGCATTTCTAAAGCGCATGGCTACCCGAAAGCATCCCAGCATTACAGCAGCCCTTAAAGCAGGTAGAGAACTTGAGGGAACAAAAAGGTCTTTAAAAGCATGCGAAAGGTAAGATAGTTTGATTCACAATGGATCGACAGTGGCAAGTTGTTCCACAGTTTCGCAGCATTGTACCCAAAACGGCGTCCTCTGCTGCATGTTCTCTTTATAATCAGGACTATAGCTAGCTGCTTTTTATCAGATCTAAGCGACCTGGCTGGGCGATATGGCTGAATAAGAGATCTGATGATAAGGGGACCTTTGTCAAAAAGGGCTTAATGAGTGATACACAATGCCTTAAAATGAATTCTTTGGGAGATCGGCAGCCAATGAAGTGCTGAAAGCAACGGTTTAGCTGAGATGCGCTTAGAAGAGTTAGTAAGTAACCATGC
This sequence comes from Triturus cristatus, assembly GCF_964204655.1. Lineage (NCBI taxonomy): Eukaryota > Metazoa > Chordata > Amphibia > Caudata > Salamandridae > Triturus > Triturus cristatus. Next base: position 204,384,496 of record NC_140593.1, read on the forward strand.
TGCACAATTTTGAATGACCTGGAGCCTTTTAATAGCTGACAGGGGAGCTCCTAGATAGAGGGCATTGGCCAGTCCAGGCGAGAAAGAATAAGTGCCTGGAGCAATACTCTTCTTACAGTTAGAGGGAGCAGGGGGAGGATCTTTCTAAGCATTCTAAGTATTCCATAGCAGCCAGCGGCTACCTTGCTAGCCTGCTTCTTAAAGTCCAGGTTATGGTCTACCCACACTCACCTTTGGCGTTGCCACCACCCACTGACTCATAGCTAATCATATTTCTCTGGGGCGCACATGGTCTTCTCAGGGCTTGATCATCTATTTGCCCCAGCGAGAGTGATTAAAACCACAACAAAGGTGGAATATCTCGCAAGGGGAATATCTGACCATTCACCCCTGTGGTTAGAGGTGGAAGGTAGGAGACATGGTCAGGGTTTAGAATGGCGACTCAATGCATGGGAATTGAGGGATAAAACGCTTAAAGAAGCAATCAAGGAGGACACTTTCAAAGAAAATGAGGGCACATTTCCCTCAGCGATGACCCTGTGGGAGGCCTATAAGGCAGTAAGCTGAGGTAAAATACAGGACATCATAGCGAGGAACAGGCACGAGGAAATCCACTAAGTAGAAACGCTAGAGAGAAAATTGGTAAACCTAGAAAAAGAGATAGACCTGGTGATTGACAAGACCTGTCTGTGCCAAATAGTACTTATACTGGGGGCAACTCAGAGTGTTGACGGAAAGAGAGGTCCTGATTCAAATACAAGCCATCCACCAACCGCTATGAATCGAAAGACAGGGCAGGGAAGCTACTGGCTTGGCTAGGCAGAAAGGAGAAGGAGGATAGGTGGGTGAACATGATATAAGAGAACGGGGAAGAACATACCACAGCACACAGCATAGCGGAGGCATTTGCCTTTTATTATGCAACCCTCTATGATGCTAGGCCCATAGCTACTGAATCACAAATAACAGCCAACCTACGCCAAATAGATATTCCATGCATGACCCAAGAAGATAGGGGAACCTTAGACAAGGATAACACTCTAGAAGAAGTGCAAGACTCTATTTATAGACAAAAAATCAGGGAAAACCCCTGGTCCTAAGAGCTTACCAGCGGAATTCTTTAAACAATACACCAACATATTAAGCCCACACTTCTTAAATCAGTATAATACAGTCAGAAACTACGAAGAATTCCCCATGGACCTCCGCAGTGCCACTATAGTGGTAATACATAAGCAAGGGAAACCACCCGAGAATTGTGGGTCCTACCAACCAATTTCATTATTAAATATCGAACCTAAACTGCTGCCCTCCATTTTAGCGAAGCACCTGCTTACAGTAATTACGTCGCTCGTTCACCATGACCAATCTGGATTTATGCCCCAAGTTAGCCACACGCTTTAACCTCCGTCGCCTGGCCAATTGGCTAGATATGATGAAAACTAGGACCGTTCCTTTGCTCCTTTCCCTAGACGCGGAAAAGGCTTTCGACACAGTCCATTGGCCCTATATGCAACAAGTGTTGGAGAGGTTTGGTTTCTGGCAAAACTGTATAGCTTGGGTTGACTTTCTTTACCATGGTCCGATGGCCAAAGTCTAAGTTAACGGAATACTATCAGCAGCTTTTCCAATAAAAAGAGGGACCGGGCAGGTTTGCCCCTGCCCCCACTACTTTCTGCCCCGGAACTAGAACCATTGACATGCGTGGTTAGAGCTCACCCCGTGATAAGCGGTTTTCGTGAAAATGATGGGTGTCTTAGAGATAAACGGATATCTCTGTATGCAGACGACATCCTGCTCTATATCACCAACCCAAATGAGACCCACCCACAAATATTGCTCTTGTTTAAAGAATATGGTTATCACTCGGGATACAGAATTAACTGGGACAAATCAAGCCTATACCCTGAAGGAGGGAATTTCAAAACATGGATATTACCAGAATACCTATGAAAAGCCAGAGAGGGATTTAAATACCTAGGACTCTTTATCTCCACTAAAGAAGCGGATTGCTTACAACAAAATTTTAGGTGAGTAGTAGTGGAAATCTGAGAAGATGTGGCGCGATGGTGACGCCTGCCTCTAACAATATTTGGTAGAGCGGCCATGTAGAAGATAATTACTCACCCCAGACTCCAATATATCCTACAGAATACATATCTGAAAATCCTTGGGGCAATTTTCACTATGATAAATGAGGAATTTTGCACACTGTTGTGGGACGGGGGTCATCCAAGAGTGGCACTTCAGACGTTGCAGCACGGTCAATACAATGGAGGAATCGCATTACCCGACATATAGGCCTACTATAGAATGGCATACCTCATTGTAATGGGTGGGGTCACATAGTGGGAAACCACCCAACATATGCCTTAGAAAGACTGCAGTTCCAGAAACACACATATTTACTACATTTATGGAGGCCTAGGCTGCAAGGGATTGCTACCTGCTACACAAAGATTGATAGAGGCATGGAGGGGGGCTGAGAAACAGATGGGATGGAACAACAAGGTAATGAGGGCGACACCACTCTGGAAAAGTAAGAGACTGCCTCAAGCGTCCAAACTTTGTGGCTTTAGGAAATGGGACAAGGTTGGAACCAGTATCAGGGGAGATGTCTTACTGAAAGGCGACTGTTGGACTTGGCCCTTTTTGCAGGGTCATCCCTGAACTTTTTGCCTTCCTCCTATATTTTTTCTGACCTGTTGTTGGATGTTTTATGACTCTGGGCACTTTACCACTACTGATCAGTGCTAAAGTGCATATGCTCTCCCTATTGTAAATTGATGTATGAATTAGTGATTCCATGATTGGTTGGTTTGGTTTACCTGTCAGACCCTAGTACAGTGCACCAGGAGTGCCCAGGGCTTGTAAATCCAAACACTGCTGGTGGGCTTGCAGCACTGGTTGTGCCACCCACAGAAGCAGCCTGTAAAAGTGTGTCTAAGGCCTGCCATTGCAGAGCCTGCATGCAGTTTGGTACTGTCATGCTGACTGTGCAAGTGCACCCACTTGCCAGTCCCTACACCTTCCCTTTTCTTCATATCAGACACCCCTAAGGTAGGCCCAAGGGCAGGGTGCATTGTAAGTATAAGGTAGGACATGCCCTGGTGTGTGTGGCATGTTCTAATAGTGAATTACAGCCATTTTCGTTTTTCACTATTGCAAGGCTACCTGTTCTCCATAGGCCAGAATGCGCAGTTTGATTATTACATCTTATAATTCTAACTGACTCAGAGAACATGGTAGAAAATCGAATTTAGTATGCCTGAACTCAGAATGATCAAATACATCTTTTAGTGAAGTTGGTTTTAACATTCTGTGTTGAAAATACCACTTTTAGAAAGTAGGTATTTTCTTGTCTAACCATTCAAACCTGCCTCTGCTAGGCTGTGTATTCCTTGTCTGGAGTTTGAGTGACAGGGGCTGGGGAATTCCAGGGGGCTGGGGAATTCCCGGAGACAGGGTGAGTCGGCACAGGGCTGAATAGAGAGATCTCCATGTAGATGTGTGGAAGGAGTTGCACCTGGGACATGAATAGGGCTGAGCTTCCCCTCCACAATGCTGGCTCCACCCCCTGTGGGGCGTCTGATGGCCCTGGCCTACACTCTGAAAGAAAAGAAGGAGTCGGGTAAACAAAGTGCTCCAGGACTGACCAATCAATCAATCAATCAATAATTTGTAAAGCACACTACATACCCGTGAGGGTTTCAAGGCGCTGGGGGGGGGGGGGGAAGCTGCTGCTATTGGTCGAAGAGCCAGGTCTTGAGTTGTCTCCCGAAGGTCAGCAGGTCTTCGGTTTGTCGCAGGTAGAGGGGGAGGGAGTTCCAGGTCTTGGCGGCGCGGTGGTAGAAGGATCTGCCTCCGGAAGTAGTTCTCCGGATGCGTGGGACCATGGCCAGGGCGTGGTCAGCGGAGCGGAGTTTCCTGTTGGGTACGTAGAAGGAGAGTCGACTGTTCAGATATGTTGGGCCGGTTTTGTGGAGTGCCTTGTGTGCGTCGATCAGGAGCTTGAAGGAGATTCTTTTGTCGACTGGGAGCCAGTGCAGGTTCCTCAGGTGGGGGGTGATGTGGTCGCGGCGCAGGACGTCGAGGATCAGGCGTGCAGAGGCGTTCTGGATTCTTTGTAGTCTGTTGATGAGCTTGGACGAGGCTCCGGCGTAGAGGGCGTTTCCGTAGTTGAGCCTGCTGCTGACTAGGGCCTGGGTGACTGTTTTCCTCGTGTTTGTCGGGATCAATCTGTAGATCTTGCGGAGCATGCGGAGGGTGTGGAGGCAGGTGGAGGAGACTGCGTTGACTTGTTTGGCCATGGAGAGTTTCGAGTTGCGGATGACTCCCAGGTTGCGTGCGTGGTCGGTGGGGGCTGGGGGGGACCCCAGTGACGTCGTCCCAAGCGGAGGGGTTGGACCCGAGGATGAGGATTTCCGTCTTGTCTGTGTTCAGTTTGAGGCGGCTGTCCTCCATCCAGTCTGCGACTGGCTTCATTCCCTGGTGGAGGTTGGATTTGGCGGTGAGGGGGTCCTTGGTGAGGGAGAGGATCAGCTGAGTGTCGTCGGCGTAGGAGATTATGTTGAGGTTGTGTTGTCGGGTGATGCGTGCTAGTGGAGCCATGTAGACGTTGAACAGCGTCGGGCTGAGGGAAGATCCTTGAGGGATGCCGTAGATGATCTTGGAGGCATCGGATCGGAACGGGGGGAGGCGGACTCTCTGAGTTCTGCCGGAGAGGAAGGAGGAGGTCCAGTCCAGGGCCTTCTCTTGGATCCCGGTGTCGTGGAGGCGTGTGCGTAGAGTGCGGTGGCAGTCGGTGTCGAAGGTGGCGGAGAGGTCCAGGAGGATGAGGCCTGCCGTCTCGCCGTTGTCTAGCAGGATCCTGATATCGTCTGTGGCAGCGATGAGGGCGGTCTCGGTGCTGTGGTTGCTGCGGAACCCTGATTGGGACGGGTCCAGGATGTTGTTGTCTTCGAGGTGACGGGTGAGCTGGGTGTTTACTATCTTCTCGATGACCTTTGCTGGGAACGGAAGCAGGGAGATGGGCCGGAAGTTCTTGAGGTCGCTCGGATCCGCCTTGGGTTTCTTCAGTAGGGCGTTGATCTCTGCGTGCTTCCAGTTCTCAGGGAAGGTGGCAGTCTCGAAGGAGAGGTTGATGATTTTGTGCAGGTGGGGTGCGATGGAGTTGCTGGCTTTGTTGAAGATGTGGTGCGGGAGAGGGTCGGACGGGGATCCGGAGTGGATTGTTCCCATGGTCTTGATTGTGTCCTCGATGCTCACGTTGGCCCAGGTTATCAGGGTGTCGTAGACAGTGGGGTGCGGTGGGTTCGGTGCGGTGTGATCGGCAGAGGCCATCCGGGATCTGAAGCTGTCATGGATGTCGGTGATTTTCCGGTGGAAGAAGGTGGCGAGGGAGTCGCACAGGACTTGCGAGGGTGGGATGTCGTTGGCGTTGGAGCTGGGGTTGGAGAGTTCCTTCACGATGTTGAAGAGCTCCTTGCTGTTGTGTGCGTTGTTGTCAAGGCGGTCTGTGAAGGAGGTCCTTTTGGCGGTCCTGATGAGGTACTGGTGGTTGCGGATGGCGTCTTTGTGGGCAGTGCGGCTGTCCGGCGTCTTGTCGCTGTGCCATATGTTTTCCAGTTTCTGGCAGGTGCTTTTTGAGTCGAGGAGTTCTGGGGTGAACCAGCTGACTCTTCTGCTGGTGTCTCTCCTGATAGGGTTTTTCAGCGGGCGACGGTGTTGGTGCAGTCGTTCATCCAGCGTTCGAGGGTGAGTGCACCTTCATCGGGGTTGTTGGGGTTCGCCGGAGGGTCGAGTGCAAGGCTTGTCTGTAGTTGTTCTTGGGAGACTTTGCCCCAGCTGCGGCGGGGGGTCTGTAGAGTGCAGTGGTGTGTGAGGGGTTTCCGGAAGGAGAAGTGGATGCAGTGGTGGTCTGTCCAGGTGAGTTCAGCGGTGTGGCTGAAGGTGACGTGAGGGCTTGAGGAGAAGATGGCATCTAGCGTGTGGCCGGCGATGTGTGTCGGCGTCGTGACGAGCTGTTTCAGTCTGAGGTTGGCGAGATTGTCGATCAGGGTGGAGGAGTTGCTGTCGTTTTTGTTCTCCAGGTGATAGTTCAGGTCTCCGAGGAGGATGTAGTCGGTGGAGGTCAGCGCGTGCGTGCTGATGAGGTCGGCGATGGAGTCGCAGAATTGAGGCCGGGGTCCTGGTGGTCTTTAGACGAGGGTGCCTCTTAGGGTGGTCTTGGGGTCTGTGTGTATCTGGAAGTGCATGTGTTCGGCGGTGGTGAGGGCGTTGTTGGTGTTAGTTGAGTCCTTGATGGTGTTTTTGTGGACAATGGCGATTCCTCCTCCGAGCCTGTTAGTGCGGTCTCTGCGGGTGATCTTGTACCCGACTCGGATGGCGATGGTGATGTCTGGTGAGGAGGTTTCGGTCAGAAAGGCGACGTCCAGTGATGTGGTGTCGAGTAGGTCCCAGAGTTCGACGGGGTGTTTGTTTGCGGAGCGGGTGTTGAGCATGATGCAACTAAGCTGGTTGGGTTCTGTCGCGGCAGGTGTCTTGGTGCTTTTGAGGCAGGAGAAGCTGCAGTTCCGGCAGGTGAAGGGGCCGTGAGTGCGCCTCGGGGCGGCTTTGCAGCAGGTGTGGGTTCTTCCTGGTTTGAGAGCGATGAGGGTGTTGGTGTCACAGCGGAGGCGGTCTTTCCTGGCTGGTGCAGGGGCCAGGGGTTCTGGTGCTGGGCGCGGTCCATATATGGCGCAGAAGCCGCCATATATGGGGAGGGAGGAGCAGCTGGAAGGCAAGGGACGGGTGTGACGAATGGGCGCAGAGGGGGCGGGGCCACAGGGGAGGCAGCGGCGGGGACGGAGGACAGGACACCGGCGTGGGGCACAGAGGAGCAAAAGGGGTACAAAATCAAAGGGGCACAGAGGCACAAAAGTCAGTACAGGGGTACAAAGAACGGAGGCACAGAAGTTGGCGAGGGGTACAGAATAAAAAGGGGCACAGAAGCAAAGCGGCGAGCAGGGGGCACAGACAGTTACAGGCACAAAGCAACAGGCAGCAAGCGAAAACTAACCTAAGGCCACCACTGGCCACCAGGGATGAGGCGCAGGTGGAAGCCTGCGGGTGGTGGAGGGCCTCGAATAAACTGGTGGCAGCAGCGACAGCGGGGTGGCAGGCGGAGCTGCAGCGGGGGGGGGGGAGCGACCTACCAGGGAAGGTCACGGGTCGCTTTGAACAAGGCAAACGCCACTCTGCCCTCAGAGGACAAAGGATTTTGGGGTACAAGTATTGGAACCCTGATCCCAAGAATTTAGATCACTTTCGGAAAACAAGAAGAAAACTCTGCTGAGGAGAGGAACCAAGAAGAAGCTGAGGAGAAACTATCCCTGAAACTGGGGGATTGGCCTGCAGTGGTTGCCTTACTGCCAAAGGGAGTAAAAAGGAACTGTGTGTGTACTTTTGCTCAACTTGCGAAGGATCTCCAAGGGCTTGGAAAAGAGCTTGCCTCCTGCTGAAGTCTCAGGAACAACAGACTTCAACCACCAGCTCCCCAGAGTTCTTTGGAAGTGCCTGCTTCTGTTTTGGGGCCTTCTGAGGGACTGCGTGTCGCAAGGAGCTGGAAGCGCGACTCAAGAAGGAGAAGCGTGCCGCCGTCGGAGCTGTTGTCATCGCATATCGTAAAGGGGTGTCGCCGCTGCAGTTGTCGCATTGAGCTGAAGCGTCTCACATCTACGAAGAAGGGTCTCGCAACGCCGAAGAAGCGTGTCGCCATCGCAGCCATCGTATCTGATGCATTGCACTGCATCAAGAGAATAGTCTCGCAGCGAGGAAGAAGCGTGTCGCCGTCGCAGCCGCTGCCATCGCATCTTGGATGACGCTGCTGTAGCTGTCGCATTGCACCTCATCAAGTAAAGCTCCTCGCACCCATGGAGAAGCATGCCGCCATCAGAGCTGTTGCCGTCACATCGCGTAAAGGGGTGTCGCCGCTGCAGTTGTCACATCGAGCGGAAGCGTCTCGCAACGGCGGAGAAGAGTGTCGCCACCAAATGCGCTGTCGTCGCATCGCGTAAAGGGGTGTCGCCGCTGTAGCTGACACATCGAGTCGAGTCTTCTCGCAACATCGGAGAAGCGTGCCGCATCTGGAAGATCTTCACGTCTTCATTTCTTTGCACCAAAATATTCAACGCATCAACATCGTTGCAACACTTTCGTTGCCCTGCGTGTCGCATCTAAAAGGTACATTGACTTAAAGTGTCGCATTTAAGAACTAAAGAGAACTAAGCTAAATTATACCATCTTTGAGTAACAGTATTGTGGATTTATGTCATTTAATGGTCTTGTGGTAAATCTATATAAAGAATACTTATTTTTTATATAAAAACCTGTGTTGAGTCCATCTGTAGTGTTGTCACGTGATTACTGTATGTGTTCACAAGTGCATTACACACTGTCTCTGAGATAAGCCTGTCTGCTTGTGCCAAGCTACCAAGGGGGTGAGCAGGGGTTATTTTAGGAGTGTACCCCTTTACCCTGACTAGAGGCGACGGTCCCTATTTGTCACAAGTGCATACCTGTGCCAACTAGAGACCCCCAAGTCTAACAGCGTCTTAATCCCTTTCTCAACACTACAGTCTGAGTACTAGCTTGCGCACAGGCAGCACTACAAATACCTCCAATTACAGCATGCCTGGAGAGCAGGGAAAATAGCAACGGCAGACATCCCGGAATATGCTCCGCTTGAGGGTAGGCTATTGCAAGAAGAGATCGCCTCTAAGGCAGTCTCATGGACATATATAAACATTAATTAATAACATCCCTGATAATTTGAAATCTCTACACTCCAAATGGGAGAACACCACAGGTCCATTGGAAGATATTGACTGGGAGGGGGCCCTGATGCATCCAAGGGAGGTGGCCAATAAGTTGTGATTGCGGCTATTTCAATATAAAATTCTTCACTGGGTCTACTATGACAGAGCCTGGTTGCACAGAATGGGAAGATTGGAATCACCCAGCTGTCTCCAATGTGGTTACGAATGAGGTACATTTATACCTACGCTATGTCATTGCCAGAACATCCAAAGATACTTGACTTGGATAATATAATAATTAAATGATATATTGGGAGTATAGGTCACTAGGGAACCTAAATCTTTATTACTCGGAATCCCCACAGACATTGATCTCCCTAGGTACAAGCTGCTGCTATATAATCTGGGGTTAATAGTGGTCAAACGAGATATTGCGAAACACTGGGGAATAGTAGATATCCCCAACCTAAAAGAGTGGAGAACCAGTATGGACCTCTAAATGGGGGCAGAAAAGACAACATACACAGTAACCCTGGACGGAGGCCTCCGCTCCGCCCGCGGTGGTGCAGAGATTTGCCTTCTCTGTGTTCCGCGGAGAACGCAAATCTCTGCACACTCCGCCGGTAGCAGACCTGGCCAGCCCCCGCCTCCCACCCCCCCATTAACAATTGCTTAAAACTTAAATAAGACTACCTTGGCTGCGTTGTCCCCATGCTGCCCTCCTCCTCTTCATCGCCATCTCTGGGAAAACTGCGTGCGCGCATTCGCAGTTTTCCCAGAGACGGCAATGGCTAAGACGAAGAAGAAATGGAATGCAACAACAGGCACCTACCCAAGTAAAGAGGTAGTTAACAATGTGACCTCTGGCCGCACCAGCAAGGTAGTGGACAAAGAGAGGCTACTCCTGTATGGGGGTAGGAGAAGCAACATTGTTTTGAGGAATGTATTTTCAGATCTCTGTCTTCCTCAGGTGAATAGCAATTGTACTACTGTTGAACAGAGTGTACGCGAGGATTCTCCTATGACTGTATTGACTGGTATATTATTTCCGTTTTATTTGCAGTTTGTTGAGAATAACATAATAATAAAATATATCTAACAAAAAAGAAATTAAACTTTCCACCAGAAGAAAACTGGTCCCAGTATCTGACCTGCGCTCAATTGCAGTTGACCTTAATTTTTTTACTTTGACCTGATCTAGCGTGACTAGTTAACTGCTGTTGGTGCTTTCTGTTTTTTAATGCTATTTTTAATTCAAACTTTAAAAATGTGTATCTCTGGTCCTACCTATTGGACTTTTGTCATTCAATGTCATTTTATTTATTATAATATTCTTTATTTTTCTAAATAGGTTTGGGATTTTTTTTTTTTGTTGTGTGCTCAATGTATTGGTGTTTGGGTGCTGCATACATACTTTACACCTTCACTCGAAGTTATGATGGCTTTGTACCGAGTTACCATAGGGTTAAGCACGGGTTTATTTAGGAACTTTAGTTGTTCACCCTGACAAGGATTGGGAATAATGTTTGAGGTGGATTCTCACCCCCTCAAATAATATTACAATGTTTTACAGACTTCATTAGGGGCATGTGTTTATGCTTAACCTTTTCAAAGGGCTGCTACCTATCAATATCCACTTATAATCAATCATCTCTGGAGAGGATGTCTGTTGGACAACAAACAATTGAGGACATCACCATTAAGAACTCAGGTTTTACAATGTTCAATACTCCATAGAAGACAAATGCACTAGAAGTATGCAGACTTTTTTAATACTTACTTAGAGAATGCATGAATTATTGTTCTTTTTTTCTGCTCATCAGTGTATTTTTAACTATTCTGTTAATAGGTGATATGCCTACACTGTTAACATAATGGTATTGCATGGCATGGTTTGTTTTGAATACACTGTGAAGAATTTCTACAATGAAGAATTGATATTCCTTTACTTGTACTGTCCACAACCATGTGAACTATCATACTTCTATTTTGAAGTTTGGATGTTGGATTCTTTTTAACATTTAAAATTAAAACTCCGAAATATCTAACAGTGTGTCTTGTTCAAGCATAGTGCAATGGAAGAAAGGTCAAAAACGTATTCGCCCTTCTCCCTCCAACCCTAGCAATGCCGCGTTACAGGGAGCGAAAAGAGAGAATAATGTAATTAGCCATACTTAATTATATTTTTCTTCAAACAAAGTTAATTGGAACAACTGTAGATATCTGGCTTCACTATCATTGTGCTGTAGTTTCCGTTTTACCGATTTTGTGGATCTAATTTGAGATTTAAAAATATCTGTTATACCATCTATAATTCAGGCACCCTTTTAGGTGCAATTAATCGAAATCTCACATATTCCCCGCTGTCATTCCTGGTACAATGACCTGGCAGCACTCCTATTTGTCTTCTTTTACAGTCATTACAGTAGCTGTGGAGGGATTATGAAGAGCAAATCCTATACAATGAGCTCACTGTAGACCATAACACGTGCATGACTGCTCTGTCAATTGAACAATCATTTGTATTTGCTTTTACTGATACTGAATAGTTCTGGGTAGTATAAATATTTCAATTATTTTATATTCTATATGTTATGTTCCCCCTATAAGCTTCTAGCCTTAACTGTCGGTTTTATAAATATCTTAACTATTTTATATCTTATATGGTCATGTTTTTAAGTGGTTTCATGCATGATTTTAAAGTTTTAATTATTGTGTTTGCTTTTATGGCAATTGATGAAATAAAGCTTATTATGATGATGATACAGCATAGCGAGAAATCCACGGTGCACTTTAAGGAACCTTTCCTTTGAACATAATAATTTGCTTCTATATATTTTGCTTGGAAAAGATCTCAGTATGTACACTGATACCAAAGTTGGAAGTATCAGTCTCCCAGATTTTAAGCCCTGGCTAACGCATACCATTCATGGAAACGTGGCAGCGATTCTTTGCTGTAATTATTTCCAGTACTGGTTAGTTAGTTTAGAATTTTTTTTTCTTTCCACAACATGTTGATGAAGAGTGAATAAAGGTTGAGAGATTGTTAAAATCTGCAGAATGCATTTTATTGTGAAATACCAGCCTCAAAAATTACTTTTTTGTAAGATATCTGCCTCCAGAGACAAATAACTTTGTTTTGGGACCTACATTTCTACCGTTGATTTGTGTGTAGAAGAAGTCCCAGTGCTCAGTACTCAGTCCGAGCACACACTGCCCTTTGCTAGTGTTTGGTCTGCAGGTTGAATGCCTCACCACTACAAAGTTCATCCTCAGAAAAAATCTCACTCTAACTCCACACCATGTTCAATCATATTAAAAGGGGTTGTTCACGGTCCACTCCCCTCGGGAACCTCCCCCGCCAAACCCTTAACCGTACAAATCTTTCTGTATTAAAGCTCCAAAAGGCCAAGTAATTGGTATATTTGTATTATAATGAATCATATATCAGTAGGAACCTCAGGGCCTGATTTAGAGTTTGGTGAACAGGGCACGCTTTTGCAATGGCAATGTAGTACCCTGTCCACCAAAGTCATGGTTTAGCTGCCCAATTTTGAGTCTGGTAGACTGCCAGGTATATGCTGACAAAGCAAAGTTCACTCTGAGAGGGTGAACCTTCCTCAGATGGCCCTAGGGAGAACCAGCCATTGGGGTAAACCATCCAACTGTCCGTTCTTTTTAGAATGGGGCAGTCAGATGGCTCTTTTTTTTACTGTCTGTCACCCTCAGGACTATTCTGACAGTGAGGGACAGTAAAAATGTAAAAAATGAGCCCCAACCGTGGGAGGATACTCCCATGGTGTTGTGGCCATCTTTGGGAGTTTGGTTTTGGAAATGCAGTCAATGGTGAGAAATTTAATAAGATATGTGTTTTTCTAGGTTAAGATGGTGCGTAGTTAAAACCGCTTTTATTGATGATATTCCAACAGGAGAATTTCCAACAAATTTGTCACCTTTAACTTCTTTATGTGTGAGCCTCTCCTCGAAATGATTACAGAGACCCTTAAACTATGCATAGGAATTCAGCATGATTAATTCATGTTTTGGGCTAAATACACTTTTTCCAAGAGATTTTGGTACCAGCCAAAAACATTCTCAACCAAGTAGGTCTCCTATCACTAATGGAATTTGTATTTGAATCCAAGCTTTCCAGGCACTGGAAAGAAGTTAGAAGAGAGGATGAAATAAGACATACAATAGTGTACACTTTAGCACTGGTTAGCATTGTGCAGAGTCTTAGGGCAAGAAAAAAACAAGATCAGAAAAAATGGAGGCGGAAGGCTAATAGTTAGGGGGAAGACCACCCTACAAATGACAGGTCTACCTCCAGCCAACTAGCCAATTAGGCATAAACCAGTCTTACCATGTTTAGAGGAGAGAGCACAAGCACTTTCGCACTAGTCAGCAGTGGGAGATTGTGCAGAGGCCTGAGGCCAACAAATACGAATTCAGCAATAATAAGGGGGTGAAGGCAAAGAGTCTGGGGCTGACCCTGCAGAAAGGCCCAACACCCACAATGCTACTATCAAAGCCATGATACTATTTAGGCCCGAAGTGAGAAAAATACTTTTGAGCCACGGTAGAGCCATAAAATGCTACACACTCTGCTCCACCAGCGACCTCCAACACTAGTCCTTTCTTTTAGACAATAAACACAGTGCTCCATATTCAAGTGCTGATATGTTTGTGATATCTCCCCTGTATACAGCTGAATGAGAAAACTTCATTTAAAAGTTCTATCAAAAAGTAGGAGTCAGAGTCCTTAAAATGTTAGCACATCCTAACATCTAAAAAATCTCTGGTGCATATTTACAAGGGCTTAACACCACAGGAAGGTCACCTTTTGTGACGTTCCTGTGGCGTTAAGTCCTTCGCCTTATTTACAAAGCGGCATTAAGCCACTTAATGTGGCTTAACGCCGCCTTGTATTTAAGGCCACCTTTCACGCTACACTTAGCTTGAAAGGGGTGGGCAATGAGTGTTGCGGTGGGCGTTCCGCTGCAACACCCATTGTTTTTAAGGTTGCCCCATATTTACAAGGGTGGCGTAAATAGGAGGCAGCACCAAAATTAAGACCAGGGAAAACATGGTCTTAACATGGCAAAAAGAGGAAAAATGCTGTGACACATAGAAACAGCAAATCGCCATGAACAATTGTTTATGTGTAGGAAGGTGTCTCTTCCTACACATAAGCAATCATTGAAAAAATGATGATTTGCAACTTCTATGTGTGCGCCACAATGCAGCACACATATGTGTTTCAAATTGGAATTCTGGATTATTTATGTGCAGGAAGGGACACCTTTCTGCACATACACAATCATGCCCCCTCTATGCAGCCACCCTTGCACTGTGGTGCAAGGGTGCCTGTGTTGACACTAGGCAGCTAGATTTAGCGTCAGTGCTAGCGGAAACACAGGGGTGCGCTGCCTTTTAGTGAATAAGGCGCATCCCTGCATTTTCAAAATGGCAAAGTGGCGGAAGCCATTTTTTTCTGAATGCCACGCTTCGCAATTCTGTTGTAAATATGCCCCTGTGTTTCTAAAGATTGTCAAGCATGTGTTTCTTCAAGAAGTTGTCTGCAACTTCAAAATATTGGCAGATTTTTTTTCTCCTAAAATAGAGAAATAGGAAAGGATAACTGGCAGCGGAAAAGGCATGTTTTCACAACTATTGCTTTGCGACGGATCCATTCAACAGCAACAAGCTTCATTTTCTGTTTAGTCATGCTATTTCAAGACTCCGGTTACAAAAACACTTCAGGAAAAGAGGGGAGATGGCCGTTCCTTAAATGGGAAGAGTTCATATTTTTGAAAGCATCAACGAAAACTTTGGGGCCTTCGCTTCACACGGCACAGGCGTGCAAAGAAGTGAGTGACACAAAGTGGGCCATTCTAACAAGCAGCCATCTTGTTTTCCTGCAGTTGTCTTTTTGATATTAAAATAAAACTTTTAGCAAACGTGTTTCCAGACTTCATGATAAACTCTAATAGACAGATAGCTCCCAGGTGTCACAGTCGGAGCTGTAATCTATGTGCCCCACTTTCCTGCTGGCATTATCAGCTCAGCCAAGATAGAGAAACATTGCTGAAAACATGGAGAAGGAATTCGAGGTAGAAGACGGCAGGGTTGTTATCAAACACACTGAGCACGGGAGACGGAAAAATATGAGGGTCGAGGGAAGGTGGCTGCTTACATTTGATCAAAACTAGGCCCAGTTTTTTTTTTAAGTGTGGAAGCAGAAATTGACTATTTATATTACATTCCGAAATTCCTCTCATAACGCAGAAGACAAAAGCCCTTTCTGAATCAAAGAAAACTGGCAATTTTTTTTTATATATAGATAACTTTAGTCTGCATAAATGTGGTGTAAAGGAATAAATGCGGCTTTTTCATCTATTCCAATTTAGAGCTGCCATGCATAATCTGGTTTATGCGTGCTGCAGTACTGGGGGTGCAGCGCAGAAGTATGTATATACATGAGCTGGACCCCCATTTGATCATCTTTATCTTCATACCTGTTCTTGATGGTTAGCAGACTATGTGTGACATTTAGTTGATAGACGAGGCCAGTAAAATGTTCCTTTGCCTGCGAGAGTCCCGGTGCGACCACCCCTTATTCGAATAGAAATTGATTTATTTAAAGGACCATTTTTTAAAGCATTCCTTTCATTGATGCTTGAATTTTATTCCTTAAGGAATCTATGTAGGTCACTCTCTACCAGGGGTTCTAAGGCAAACATTTTGTTTAAATTGTCCTGGTAAAAAAGAGCAACTAGTACATTGACATATTGGGAATCTCACAAAATTAAAACTATAACCTTCAGCAAATTTTACTAGACTTAAAAGTAAACAAATAAAGAGTGAAATTTGTGGGAGAGAATGACGGCTAGCAAGAAAATGACACAAGATGATACAGAGTGTTTTAGGTATGTGCTCATAAGTTTGTAATGTATTAATAAGAATTATCTATACAGGAACCTATTGTTGGGAAGCCGGGAGACCCTATGAAAATACAGTTTGAATTGCAGCATAGAAATGATTGAAACTTTTAAGAAAGTAATGAAAATATGTATATTGCATTATACAGTTTTCGAACACCTGTAGAAGGATGTAAAGTTATGATTTCCTGGACAACAGAACTGGTACAGAAATCTGTAGATTTGTAAAAGGGCTGTATTACGGAGGGTAACTGCTTACTCACTATAGGCATACAGATATAACACAATTAATTGATGGTTTATTTGAAAACTGTGCAGTTGTATAGTATAAATTTAACAATTTTGCCAATAAAACCATTTTAGATATTATAGTATCCATATTTTACATCGAACGGGTCAGAGTGTCAACAGAGCTCCTATGTAGTCCGGAAAAAAGGAAAGCAAGCATCATGTTATGTGCTTTTGCCCATCATCTGCACCGTCTGGTCCATTACAAGGTATCTGAGCTCACAATCCAAGAAGGGGTGTTCCATAAGCTTTTATTAGTGCAGTGGAGAAATGGTGATGGCTTGATTGTGGAGTATGGCACTGGGCCAAAGATGCCAAACATGGGCTTCTTCTTCGTCAGCCAGGAGGTCACCATGAATTCAAGAATCGGTGCACAGACAGGCCTTATAATTTGCCCTTCCCAAGTGGGTGGGCAGTCCATAAAGATTTAAGTTCCCAATCCAACGCCAATCAGGATTTGTTTGTGTGATGCTAGTTCCTATTGATATCAAGTCAAGTCAAAGTAATCTTTATTTCGGTCATAGACCTTAAAAGAAAGTACATCGTAAAAAAATATTTCATCAGAATAAAAATTCATATTAAATACAGACATTTATCATACCATCGATTACAGAGACCAAGAATTTAAATAGTTAAAAAAGATTAAACAGTACAAAAAGCTAAAATTTAAATTTTGTCCATATCTATTTAATACTCCTGGTGAGAGGTGCAACGAGGGAGCAGCGCCTCCGCCAAACAGCATGTAAAAAGCGAGACACCGAGAATACTATAGGTGTGGAAGTATCGGTCTTCAGTATTCTATGTGCCTCCTTACAATAAGTGGTACCCAAATTTCTACAAAGTTGTGTAAGCCAACGTTTTCTTATGGACTTATAAGTCGGGCAAAAAAACAGGATGTGGATCTCTGTCTCGTTTACATCACCACAGGTTGGACAATCGGTGATGTTGTTAGTTGACCACTTTCCCGTTAAAGCTCTTATGGGAAGAGTACCATATCTAAATTGCGTGTAGAGCTTTCTTGAGGCACATGAATCAATTTCATCAAGAAAGGGTTCTAGTTTAAACTCTTCCTTGATGTTAAGGAAATCTGTGGTCAGTGTCCCCTGCCTATTGTTGGAGAGCATTTTGGCTTTCTTATTTGACCAGAATGTTTTAACCAGGTCAGTTTTGGAGTGTTTTGCGACAGTTGTTGCTGGGTTGTACCAAAGTGCAGGAATTCCCAATGTCGTAAACTCCTTTTTAATAAAAGCAAGCCAGGGTATTTTGTATGAGCCGGGAAGAGCCAGCAAGGCTTTTAGATCATTCTGATAATTTATCAGCTCCGGTGTTGCCCACACCCTCCGCCAATACATTAGGGGCTTCAGGGAGAGTTCGTCCTGTATAGGTCTAACGCCCAAATCCAATCTTAAAGGGTGGAGTGGGGTACTAGTGGGTAATGCCAGTAGGGATCTTAAGAATTGGTTTTCCTGGCTAGATATATCTCCAACTGTACAATGGCCCCATAACTCTGCCCCATAGAATATTGCGCCACGGGCTTGCATTTTGTAAATCTCAATAATGGGTGCCACAGGCTTAGAGGTGGAGGCTCTATGCATCTTGAGAACCCCACCACAAATTTGAGTGAGGCGAAGTTTAGCCTTGGAAATTTGTGGGCCCCACTCCATTTTATCGTTGAGGGTAACGCCAAGATATTCAAAGACAGTTACCCTATCCAGTATGACACCATTGAGGGAAGGGTTGGGGCACGTTGCCTTGGGCGGATTACATACCATAAATTTCGTTTTTTGTGAGTTTATCTCGAGTCCCCTTGTAGGGAAGAATTCAGAGAAGCTGTCTAGGGCACGTTGTATCACCATGGGAGATTTTGACACTAAAAGAGTGTCATCAGCAAACATCAGTGCCACAACCTGCTCATTATTAAGTTTTGGGGCATCGATATCTTTTACTCCCTTCAGATGGGCCACTAAGGCGTTGACGTACAGGGTAAATAAGGTAGGGGCCAACACGCACCCCTGTCTAACACCTCGATTGACCGGAAATTTAGATGTTAAGTTTCCCCTTTTGCCGTACCTTAGCTGGGCAAAATTGGATATATGAAGTTGCTTGATAATCGCAAGTAGACAAGTTGGCATCCCCATCTCGGCCAATACCGCCCATAATGTCTGGCGTGGAACCAAATCGAAGGCCGCTTTGAGGTCGACGAAGATCAAGTAGAGGCTACTACCCTCTACTTTCACGGTTTTCCAGTATAGGAGTTGTAGACGAAGGAGCTGGTCTACCGTGGAAGTCTTCGCCCTAAATCCTGCCTGGTAAGAAGTCAGTATTGATTGGTCATCCACCCAGGTCTGCACTCGGTCTAAAATTATACGTGCAAACAATTTCTGACTGACATCAATCAAACTTATCGGGCGGTAATTAGTTGGAAGCAGTGGGGAGCCTTTCTTGAATACTGGGATTATTTCAGCGCCTGCCCAGGTGTCCGGAATGGGTGCGCCATGTAATATGGCATTGTATAGGAGGCATAAATAGGGAATCCAGATCTCGGGCTGGTGCCTATACAGGTCCCCGGGGATCTTGTCCAGACCTGGTGCCTTCCCAATTGGGAGCCTGTTTATTGCCCTTTCTACTTCCTGCTGGGTAATTATATCAAAGTATTCTATCCTCGGCAGAGGTGCCTGTATAATGGCGCTGTCCAAAGAGATGGGGGCATATAGATTCTGGAAATAATTGTTCCATTGCTCTGGGGCAATATTTGGGTCATCTGCCACAAGCCCTTCTTTAGTACCTGACCTAATGATTGCCCAAAATTCTCTCATGTTTTTCTTTGTCAGGGCGTTTTTAACGTCCTCCCATTTACCATTTTCCCAATTTTGTTTAGCCTCTTTTGCCATTAGTTTATACTCGTCTCTTTTCTTTGTTACCTTTGTTCTGTCACCAGATTTTATTGATTTAAGAAGGTCTTTTTTAGCCCTTCGACAGTTACTGTCGAACCAGGTTAGAACTTTTGGGTTAGTGGGAGGCTTAGAATTGACTGGGTTAAGCAGGTCGCCCAATGTTAGAACTAGTCCTGCATGGATATTAATGATGTCATTTTCCAGTTTTTCTTGCCACTGTTCAAGGGAATAACTGAGCTCTGAAAGTGCATTGTAAATTGCTATATATAATACGCTTAGTTTTTCAGGACAGTTGAGGATCACAGGCCATTTAAGTCGCCTTCTATTATTTGAGAGGAGACAAGGGCTTGGGTTGCCAATGGTGCTTTGGAGCGATGAAGCCATCGCTGGTAACACAAAGTCCACAACCAGGGCGTTGTGATCGCTATCATGGCGTGGAATAACTACAAAGTCCTTGACCCTATGCCAAAAGTCATCATGTACCATGATATAATCAATGCGTGAAGACTGTCCCACTCGGTTGAAGGTATGGGTTCCCTTCAAATCCGATTGAGTACGCCCATTACAGGCTCTCAGGGAATTAGCCAGGGTGAGAGAGTTTATTTGGACTGCTAGAGGTGTCCATGCCTTAATTGGAGGGTATAGGAGGGCTGGTATAAGCCATTGTTCATCCTCCTCTCTAGTGATGGATTCGGTTGTACCGGGCAGGGGCTCATATTGGCAGTTGAAATCACCAGAAACAATTAGGGTACCCTTGTCTGCTACAGTTTGAATTAGATCATTTAGAAGTTCCAGAGTGGGAGATTCTTTCCCCATCGATGTAGGACGGGAGTATACATTTATTAGGACCATACTAAGTTTGGAAGGGAAAGTTAAAATTATACATTGTAGGTCTGGGCTACAAGTAATAATTTGTGTTATTGTGCAGCCCAGATGTGAGCCAATGAAAATGGACAGTCCCCCATAAGGTCTTTCTCTTACACCAAGGAGAGCTAGATGGTTGATAATATGGAAGCCCTTTATTGAAAATTCCTTAGTAGCCCAAGTCTCCTGGATACAACAGATATCGTGCTGATCAATAAAGTGGCTCCAATCTGGGCAGAGAAGCTTATTGGTAATACCTGCGATATTCCAGGAGAGGATTTGTCAGCAAGATGGTTGTCGTTTTTTCCACACACAGGAGCAATAGCAGGAGTGGTTGGAAAAATATTGACAGGACCAGTGGTTGTGTCATTTACAGCGTTGAGTTTAGTAATGGCCTGATTTGTGACACATTGTAAAGGGATAGATGGACTTGGTATAAGACTCTGCGCTGCTGGAGTCTGAACTGTTAAAGTCATCCCAATCTGAGGGACGATGGTAACGTTTTCATTGTAATTTGTCTCAGTAATATCACTTGTATTTGTCAGATGTGGCTTGTTCCGGCCCCCGACTATTGGCATAGCCCGGCCAGCAAGTCAATCAACATCCTCCAGGGGGGCATACCGGTTATAAACCGAAATACTATAGAATGGTAAATCTAACAGGGGCCTAATGTGACTAGGATAGATTGGTCTGGAGCCCTGGGCAGGAAATCCGGTTGAATAGTGATCACGCACTCTAGATGGTACTGGGTAAAAGTTATCAAGAGAACAAGCAAGGATTGATGTGTTATATCCTGGGAGTACAGTGGGGTGGCTAAGTATTTTTTGGGCAGTATGCGGATGCCTGAAGTTTATTACTACACAGTCTCCCCTGATCTTTTTTACCGATGGTCCTATCCAAGCCACCCTCCTCACCACTAGTATCTCATTGGCCATTTCATAGGGGAATTGTTTGTACTTAGCTAACCAAAACAAGGTCTTATTTTATAGATCTTGGTCGCTTTCCCTGGCACCAGTGGTAAGTTCGGGTATACCTGTCAAGACCATTACATAGGGGGATGATGCTGGGGGAAGGTTGATTATTGGAAGAGATATGAATTGTGGTGTTTTGCTACCTCCTGGGGTATTATGGATGTGCCTAGAGTTGGCAGGACATGGGATATTCGAGGTGGTTCGTTCTGTTGGCTGTAAAGATGTATTTGCACTTGTTATCTGTAACTGTTGTTTCTGTACATTTGGCAGAGCGGTACTTTGAACTGGATTTGTATTGGTTGTGGAAGTGGTAGTATCTTCGATACGTGGTTCCTGATTGGAAATCCCTGTTGTGGAACTATACGAGACTCCCTGTGGGTGTTGTTTCTGAAGTTGGGTGAAGAGTTCATTCTGGGGAATTAGTGACCTATCATTGCGAGAATTAGTTACGCCTATACTAGAGGAGTGTTTATGGGGGTAGTGTGTTTTTGTTAGTTCCTTGACTAGGTTTAAAATTGGGGCAATCTCTTCTTTGATAATTGCCCTGCATTGGACTGCGAGATCAGCTAATGCTGATTGAAACCAGGGCGGGTAAGTTGTATTAGGTAGTGATGGAAGTTGGGAGGATATACTATTGCTAGTCAGTACCTTATTCGTCCTCCCCTTTTTTTTCCCATTCCCACCCTTACTGGATTGCCTTTTTTTCTTCTGATTTTTAGTGATGGTACGGGATCTATACCCACGCTAGTTTCTAAAACTGAGATAATTGGATCTTGTGTAGCAGAGGTTGTTAATGGGCTGTTCAAGCTTTTCCATGCCTCATTTTGGTTCTCAGCACCAGACAGGTCAGAGAAGCCCAAATTTGATACATCTGGTGTTAATGAAAGGTGACGTTCAGTAATTTCGATTTCAGTGGTGACTACACCTATGGCTTTCTGAAGCATCAGGTCTATGGCTGTAGGAAGTTTTACTTCCTGGGGTTTAGATTTAGCTTGTTGATGTTTGGCTGCGCAAGCTCGGGTCCTCTGGGTATGTTTGGGTGGATTAATCGTCGTCATGGCTTTATGGGGTTAGTGCAACAGACAGATTGTACATAAGTTGTGGAACTAGCAGCATTAATAAGCGCCCATAATACGTTACTCTATATGAGAGTTCTGAACAGTACCTCAGAGGTCAGGTTCCTTCATGCCGATGTTAGGGAAATGGCCCAGCCCAGCCTCTGCCTGCCCCTGGCGGCCACAGACGGCCCGCCCTTTGCCCGGGCTTAGCCCGGCGCCGTCCGCGCGCGGTCCCGCGACGCGGAGGATGTCACCGCTTTTGTGCGCCTCCGGGCGCGTGATTGTTGTCAGCTGGTGCAGAGGCTGACGGTAGTTGTGGTCTCCCCCTCCTCACAGCGGCCGCAGGGTGTTCTACTGCAGCAGCGGGAGGGAGAGCAGGACAGCTGTGGAGGGTCGAGTGAAACAGAAGGGCAGGTGAGGGTCCTCCAATGCCCCCAGCAGCAGCAAGCGTCCAGGAAAGCCCCGCTCCACCGAGGATGTCACCGCTTTTGTGCGCCTCCGGGCGCGTGATTGTTGTCAGCTGGTGCAGAGGCTGACGGTAGTTGTGGTCTCCCCCTCCTCACAGCGGCCGCAGGGTGTTCTACTGCAGCGGCGGGAGGGAGAGCAGGACAGCTGTGGAGGGTCGAGGGAAACAGAAGGGCAGGTGAGGGTCCTCCAATGCCCCCAGCAGCAGCAAGCGTCCAGGAAAGCCTATTGATATCATATTTAAGGCTGCTCGCCTTGTTAAAGGTTGTGGCAACACATTTGGTCTCTTATTTTTCTTCGTAATCATCTACCTTTACTTTCATTCAACCTCTCGTCTCTTTAAGCCGTTTTCTCTTTTATGATGTCAAGAGGAATTTGGGGGCATATGATCAAGAAACGGCGTTACAATTATCGCCGCTTTAGCGGCAGAAAACTGCAGCTAAAGCGGCGATAATGGGCTTGATAATATGCCCTGGAGAATTCCAATAGAAGCCCATGTTCTGGTGTCAACATGGACTTCTATTGGAATTCTCCAGGGCATTTTATCAAGCCCATTATCGCCGCTTTAGCGGCAGTTTTCTACCGCTAAAGCAGCGATAATTGTAATGCCGTGTTTGATAATATGCCCCCCTGTTTTTAGTTAATATAGTTACTATCTTGGGGGCATATTAACAAGGAACAGGGAAAATTAACGCTAAGGGCGCTTAGCGTTAATTTTTTTATCGCCTGCTATCGCTGGATAATATCGCCTGGTTATCACGTTATTAACAACGCTAACCGCCTAGGCGATAAAACATCCAGAGATAGCAGCATTTTGGGAGGTTATAGCTGTTAATGCAGCGATAAAACTACAAGGATAGGGATATCCTTGTTGATAGCACTTGGTGGACTTAGCCATGTAATCCACCTCCCATTGGATTACATGGCTAAGTCTGAAAATTAGCAGACGTAAAAAAGCAGCGTTAACCGTGGTTAGCGCTGCTTTTTTCATCTCTAACAGGGTTAGCGTGAAGCTTGATAATTATTTTGCTCTGGAACTTCCACTTTGCATCTCATTAGAGATGCAAAGGGAAGCGTAGTGAAAAAGGGTGCTAACATGCGATTTTGCATGTTAGCACCCTGTTGTTGATAGGGCGATATTTTTATCTCCGCTTCTTTGGCTTTTAAAGACAAAAAAGCGGAGATAAATCCCTTGTTAATACGCCCCTTAATCACTGACCTTCATCTTAATTCAATACTTGTAAAATTGTCAAAGATTTTTCTCCATGTGGATTTCTTCACCTAACTGTGACACTCATAAATAATTCTGTGCAAGGTGGCGTAATGACTACTGGTAGTAGTCCCACATTTTTTCAGTGTTACTGTAAGAGATTTTAAAATCATTTAAGCACCCAGAACTTGCTTCAAAGACTGTGACAAAGATATATTTACGTTTTGAAACCCTATAAATCCAGTCTGGGGCCAAGCACCGGAGTAAAAAATAGACCTCGAGAATTCGGTGTTTTAAAAGACTTTGGTAGTCGTGTCTACAGACCGCAGTAATCTTTGCAAGTGCCCAAAGGCGATCTTAACGTTTAATGAATTTTTGGTTTCCCTTTTTGTACACTTTCCTTTTAATCCTGCACAGTTCAGTCCAGTTCCAATGTGTTAATAGCCTTGGCAACTCTTTTGGTAATACGTTCTGGCGCTTGTTTACAGTCTTATGTCACTTTCTTCTTAGTGTTCAAGACAATGTTTCAACGCCCTAACTTGAACAATTTTCCTGAGAAGATATTGGGTGATATTCAAAACAGTGAAATAGATTTCCTGACATACATGGCTCATTTTCATCAATTGGTAGCTGAAATTATCATTGTGGCAAGAAGTCAGACAACTTTTTTTCAACATGATATGAAGTAGGAAATTATGATTCAAATATGCTTTCCTAAGGTCTTGCCTCTTTTGCTGAACATATTACTTGGTTCTGTTAATAGAACCAGTCGCGGCTTGCATGTCTCGCGGGTGGGGAGGCGGGGGGTGTGCGGGTAGGGGGTCGCGCGCAGAGGGTGGGTTCATTTTATTCAAATTTAAAGCAAAATCTTACCTTTGCCTCTGTCCAGTCCTGCGTCGCATCTCATGCTCTCTCTCTGCTCACAGGAAGCGGAAGCAGGCAGCCTCCCTCTCCTCCTCTAGGCCAATCACAATGCTGCAAGGGCGGCGTTGTGATTGGCTAGGATGCCGTCCGTAGAAGCGTCTGTGGGGAGGCCGTTTTCTCCATGCAAGCTGCATGCAGCCTACTTGTGGAAAATGGGAGAGTACTCATGACTGGTTTGGTCGGCCCTGGGGTTGACCAAATAGCCATTGCCCATAACATTGGGCTAGCCACTCCACCCGACCCGCTCACCCCCAACAAAAACCCTCTTCTGCTTTCTCGCAGTGGGAGAAGCAGAAACATACAATGGTAACCATACCATTTTATGTTTCTGCTTCTGTGACTGAGAAAAGGCAGTGGGGCAATGCTCCTCCGCCCACGGGGAGGAGCCGTCCCTGAATAGAACAAAAACTGCAGAAGAGACAGAAAAAGAGAAATAAATTCAAACGAAATTATTTGAATTCACCTGCTGTTTATTTATCCGGTGTATCAGAGGTTTCAATGACCTGCTGGCTCGAGAAGAACCTGTGCAAGTAGTCCTTTGGGTTTTTTGAGTGAAAGTGAAAAAGTACACCAACATAACACTTAATTGTGTGATCATTGTGGGGATGCTGGACATTTAATTTAAGCCTGTGTTAAACACCCTCACAAGAATGTTGGCAGATTCAGTCATTTCCAGGGAAGAAGTTGGGTGACCCTTGCCTTCCTTATATTGGTGCTTCTATAAATAATGCAGCTTTATTTATTTCTGCTACATGTTGTTCTCAAGATGGAAGAAGTAAAGTTTGTCAATATGCTAGCATTATTGCTGGTTCATTCATCATCACCTGATGGGGTACCTTTGTTTTTGTACCAAAGAAAGATCGAGGACTTACACTGAATGCAAAGGCTTTAATCAGATTGCAATTGAGGCTAGATAGCCTTTTGCCTCTTAAAAGGAATATTTTGGTTTCACTCCATGGAAATCAAAACTTCATTAAAAAGGATTATGAGGTGCTTACCATCTGATGCATATAACAAAAATGATTAGTGGAAAGTGTCTTTTGCACACCATTGGAACATTAAAAATATTGTTCAATGCCTTTTGGATTACGCGATATGTTTACAGTTTTTTTCTGATTTGGGTTACACAATATGAATTCCATTTTGTCAGATGTTTTGATTCAGTTTGTATTGCTGTATGTAGATTAGATTTTTTTAGACCTGGCATCCTAGGCATGGTTTCCCCCTAACCTTTTGCCTTTAACCCTCCTGTTTTGCTGACTTTGTATTTGCTGTCTTCATTACTAAAGTGTTTGTGCTCTCTCCTCCACACATGGTAGAATTGGCTTATACAAAATTAACACATTTAATTTATTGGGAAGTCCCTGTTAAAGTGGCACTACCAGGGCTTGTAAATTTAATTCTACTAGTGGGCCTGCAGCACTGATTGTGCCCCACACTTAAGTAATCCTTTAAACATGTCTCAAGTATACCATTGCAGGCTGTGTGTGTAGTTTCATACTGCCATTTCGACCTTGCAAAAAAAGCCTTTTTCCAGGCCCAAATGTTTCTTTTTAATACATAAACGTCACCCCTGGGATAAGCCATGGACATCTCAGAGGGCAGGGTGCAGTGTATTTAAAATGTTGGACATGGACTTTTAAGCTTTACATGTCCTGGTAGTGAAAAACTCTTAAATTTATTTTTCACTACTGCAAGGCCTACCTCTCTCGTAGGAACACATTGGAGTCACCTTATTACATTTAATAAGCTGTAACTTCCACATGGGAACACGCAAGCAGTTCATGTTTGGTGTCTTTGGAATTGTAATGAAAAATCCTCTCTTTTGGGAATGTTGGATTTTAAATTACTATTGTGAAAATGCCTCTTTTAGAAAGTTGGCTTTTTACTGACTTAGCCATTTTATGCTTGCTGCCTGTCTCTGGTTCACATGACTGGGTGTAGCTGACAGTTTGGCTTTGTGTATTCCTCCTAGACAGCCACACAATATAAGCCTCTGTTGATTTAAATGATTTAAACTTGGTCTGTTAGGGTTATGTTTTAAAATAAGGTTAGTTGCTGTATATAGCTGGGACAAAGGACTATACAACTGTTGCACACAAAGGTACTGGCAGGTAGACAGGTGTAGAGCCTGAGTGAGGGACTGATTGTCTGACATAGCCTTATGTATATGCACAACTAGCACTGACATAGATTGGAACCCGATTAAATTGCTTATGGCCTGCTAATGTTTCCTACTTATGTTGGAATTAAGAGAAGAAATGTTTCCAATCTGTAGTGTTTGAGCTGTTTTCACACATTGTGTTTTGATTGTTATAAGGAATAAAAGTCATTGATCTGTCTTTTCTCATAAATGCTGAGTCACTGTCATATCCAGAGACAGACTTACTGTATATGGCTTGGTTTTGGACTTATAAAGTGAATCACATTTTCCTGAGCGTGCTTTATTAGTTAGTATTCATGCTTTAAGGCAGTTACTCCACTGGCTAGCTGTTAGTTCAAAGCTTCCACTGAAGCAATAGACTCTCTCCTGGCAGAGGAAGAAGGAATTGGAACAATATGCTGATTACCAGCACCTGTCTGGAAAGCACTGGCAGGATGTTCCAACTTGAGTTAATGGAGGGAAAGGTGCCCTCTTGCTTTAATCACCGGAGGAATTATCTAGAGGGATTATACCAAACCTGAGTGGGCAGGGCATGGATAGGAGAGAGAAAGAGATCTGTGTCAGTTTTCTTTGAAGCCACCATTTTTATTATGCTCAGGATGCTGTGAGGTGGGGTTGGGTAGTCCAGTGGGCTGATCCCCAGAAGTATCAGTTAGGTACAAAAAAATGATATAGCACACCAGCATTGGCTTTCCCTACATTTTTACATCTCTGGAAAGGAAAAAATAGTTGAGAAGCAGGAGGATCTTAGACAGAAGAGAGAAGGTCAGCCAAGTGGATGAACCTTTGTCTGGTGTATAGTTGAGCCACACTGTACTTGTACTCTTAGGACTTTATTTGTGCTCTGTTTCCCGAGATTGTTACACCAGATCCTTCCTGTTAGAAATGGGATTCCTGGTTGAATGAGGTATGCACCCAGGCTAGGCAGGAATCACCACTCTAGCCAGGGTGAGCTAGCTATAAAATGAAATAACCTGTGCTCACCCTCTGGTGCCTTGGTACACAGCAGTCAGGCTTCTCTGCAAAGGCAATGTGTAAAGTATTTCTGCAAAACACAACATAACAACACAATGAGTACACACAAAAAGAACACACATAGGTTTAAAAATATATATTATATGTTTATGAATAAAACAAGGCCAAAATGAATAAAACGTTCAGGCTGACCCTGATGGATTGCTTGTTGGATACAGTTCCATACAGGTCCTGCTTATGTTTTACCTTCTCAAGCTGAACGAAGTGCCCCATTTGCAGGGGAGGCAGTCACCGGGACCAAGAAGTCGGCCGGGAGTCATAGATGATAGATGGGTCCTCGCTGTCGCGGGTGGCCAGTGAGGCCAAAGAATGCTCTGACCTCAGTCTGGGTTTTAGGGGGCTGCTAGGCCATAATGGTTTCTATCTTTGGCTGAAGGGGTTGCACCTTACCCCAGCCCACCAGGTGTCCCAAGTACACAACAGGCCCTGCCATATCTGGCACTTATGTGCCTTGATAATCAGGACTGTGTGTTGCAGAGTCTGAAGCAATTCCTGGAGGTGAAAAAGAAGACAGCTATGTTATCCTGATAAGCAACATTGAAGGCCTCCATACTAGCAAGGACCTTCGTTCACAAGCCTCTGCAAGGTGGCAGCGGCATTTTATAATCTGAAGGGCATCATCCTAAACTGATAGTGGTCCTCTAGAGTTGAGAAGGCTGACCTCTCCTTTGCCCCTTCTGATCTGCCAGTACCATGATGTGAGATCAAAGGTACTTAAGTATTGGTCAGCCACTAACATGTCAATGCCCTCCAAGTGGGGTCCATCAACACCAATATTGGTGGTAGCATACTTGCAGTGCCTTGAAAGGAGTCCTGATTACATATCCCAGAAAGATATGGCCCCCAGTTAGAATGTGGGGGATGGCAATGGTTAGCAGCCTATGAAATACGACAAGTGCTTGATTTTAGGGGGTCAGAGACTAAGTACATATAACCAAAAGTGCCTTTGATGTTGGGGGTGACTTCAAAAGAACTCTCTGAAGTGCACTAGGATCCCTTTCAACCCAGTCCTGTCTGCCAGATTCACACTGTGAGGTAAATCCGTGTTTTATGTGAGGACAGGATGCAGCCTATTCAGATGTAAGTATAAGCCACCTCTCACCCTTCCTGCCCAGGAATGCTATCAGAATGCAGATGAATGCAGAGAAGTTCTCTATCACACCCAGCACTTCCTGTGTTTGTGGTTGTCTAGAGGGAATGCACAATGTGTAGCTGTCACCCGACCCAGACGTGTATTGGATACAGGCTGTCAGGCACAAAGAACAGTAACTACAGAAAACTTCTACTTTCTAAAAGTGGCATTTTTAAAACAGTAATGTTAAATCTAACTTCACCAGTAAGTAGGATTTATCATTACCATTCCAAACATGTCAAACATCAAAAAGCTACTAATCTCTGGTCAGGAATTACAACTTAAAAGTATATTAAGGAATTCTCAAGGCTGGCTTATAAGAGAGGTAGGCCTCATAGTAGTGAAAAATGAAATAGGCTGTTTGTCACTGCCATGACATGCAAAACATAAAAGTGCAGGTCCTACCTTTCACTTACATAGCACACAGCCCATAGGGTTATTTAGGGCCTACCTTAGGGGTGACTTATAAGAAATAAAAGGGGAGTTTAAGGCTTGGCAATTGAAGTGGCAGTAAACTGCACACACAGACACTTTAGTGGCAGACCTGAGACAGGTTTGGAAGGCCTCTTTTTTGGGTGCCACAATGAGTGCTGCAGGCCGACTAGTAGCATTTGAACTACAGGTCCTGGGTATATGGTATATCAGTTTAAATGGGACCTACCAGTACAACAAATATGCCAGTCAGGTATACACCAATGTCATCATGTTTAATGGAGAAGCACATGCCCTTTAGCACTAGTTAGTAGTAGTAAAGTGCTCAGAGTCCTAAGGCCATCATAAAGAATGAGCAGAAATGGGAGTCACAACGTGAAAGGTTGAGAGAAAGACAATGCTAAGGGTGACATGTCTAACACCTGCCTTCCTGTTTAGGCTTGCTGCACAGCCTGAAGGTAGTTCATCCTCTTTGATTCCAATAAACTAGTACTGTTTGTGAGTGCCCTAGCAATGAAGACCACAAGCTTCTACGGTACTCATAAAGCCCTGCAAGTGAATGAATGTCTGGGTGCTTGGTGTGGGCAAGCAAGGAGAGTGTTCCACCTCAGGACCATGAGAAGCTGCTGCCAGGAAGAAGCTTGGTCTGGAAGCTACCAGGGCTGGACAGGAGAGGCAGTATAGGTGCTTACAGCCATTTTCTGCTATAAAAATGGGAGGGAGCAGCGTCAAGGGCTGTAGAAAAAGTACCAAGAAAAAAGACATAACAATTGTGAGTCTACAGAACCCCCAGCAAGTTGCTCAAGTGTAAGATGATAGGCAGAAAACAACAAAACTGCTATAGGAAGTCAAGGAGATGTGGCCAATATGACCCACCTGCGATCGTTGAAGATATGGGACATGGGAAAAACCTGACAAATTCAAGTAAATGCAAGAAAAATTTGCAAGATCCTAAAATCTCGAACTTGATGAAAAAGACAACCGCTCCCATTATGTAAAAATAAATTCTAGAAACTAGTTGAGGCAGGTGGTGAGTCAATTATAGTACCAACCAAAACAACTATTGTATATGTGATTAGAGCTGGATTTAGTACAGTTTTACCCTTGCTATAAACAGTGACAAGAGATAAGGAGACTAAATAAGCTACCACTTTAAACTGCAAATTTTCCTCATAGAAAAAACCTCCATAATAATCATCATTGAGATGAATCTGCCTTCTATTAATGGTCCAGTAGAGCAATTCAGCAGTCACTTAAAAACTAGCAGTGTACAAAATGTATGTAATTTGCTTTCGCATGTTATACAAAATATGGCAATATTACATGAAATTACCAGTAATTACAGGAAACGCAAATCCAGCATTTGGTGCTGTATTTTAGTGTGAAATGCATTTGTGCACCAATTCTTAACATGAAGACACATTTGGTGCTAAAAAATAGTTTAGAAAGAAAAGCATTGAAACCTACAGGCACTCACTTTCTGTTGTTCCTGTTCATTCACTGTAAAGTTTTTCTGTGAATGACTTTTCAATCTTTTACTGTGAAAATGGCCTCTATACCGGCTTACCGGCCTACCTTGTAAAGAAACTCCAAATGGTCCAAAATGCAGCTGCAAGGTTAATCAAACATGTTCCTTTTCGGCAACACATCTCTCCGCATATGAGAGAACTACATTGGCTTCATGTAGCCAAGAGAATCAAATGCAAGGCCTTAACCCTTGCATATCGGGCATTTCACGGATCGTGCCCTTCGTATCTGAAACAGAGGCTAGGTGTTTACACGCAGTTGCAGGTTCTGAGATCCAACTGCCAGAAACTACTTTGCACTCCCCGAGTGAAGAAAACTCGTCTGGGCGTCTAAATTGTGGAACTCCCTTCCTTAACTCCATGCGTCAGATATCTTCTGAAACACATTTTAGGAAGGCAGTCAAAACTTGGCTTTTTAACTTAGCTTAATTAGATGTTTCTCGATCACTGTCTGTCTCCCGTGTGTCACTTGTCGCTTTAGCACCGGGACACCTCATTGGAGGTAGCTGTTCGCGCGCAATAAATGACTGTATTATTATTATTATTATTTTTTGCCACTGTTATGAAACATGGCACAAATGCAGGATTTTCATGTAAGAAGCGTAACACAAAGTACCTGGAATAACTCAATTTACACCAGCATATTTTAAATTTCGCCTAAGACTAATACAAACTACTGTTAGGCCTCATTCCATATAGATTTCTCTAAAATAGTTGGTGGCACCCCACAAAGCTTGTTCTATGTCCTGTCTCAGCTAACCATTAACAAATGGATACCAGTCAAACCATATAAGAATAAAGTAGAATCTGCCAGGATGTATTGCCATTCTGGATTTAAGGAAAGTTGCATTTTGACTCCCTAATTATTCAATATTTTCAAGTCATTTCTTTTCATAGTGAATCTGACCACTGCCAAACAACCTCAGTTGTGGCTTACCTGTATTGAAGCATTGTTTGTCGCTAATGGGTAGACTGTAATTGGGTTTCAAAGAACTATCAATATTCTCTTGAGATACACAATAGAGAACATACTAGTAATTAATAATAGGTGAAGTCAAACACTTACTTTTAGCATCTTGAAAAATAAAGAATGCTGATGTATAGGTATTTAAAGATTAGTGGCAGCAGCAGCTAATAGAAAAGTGGGCATACTTTTTCTCTAGAGGTTGATATGGAACCCAGTTTTCAAACACAAGTTATTTACAATGAATGCCATACTTAATGTTCCCTTAAGATTTGGTGGAGGAGACAGTTACACCATTACTTCCACAAAAGCTATGCATGTAGCAATTTATGGCTTTTAAATGTAGTTTCCTTTACTTGTCAAATCTTCAGAAAAGTCAAAGGTTCCACTTGCATGCACCTTTTGGCACTGAATGAAGGAACATAAATAAACGTAATTTAACTGAGTTGAAGATGATGCCTATTAGAGCTGGTATAATTGAAATGGACCTTGTGAGAATGGTTTGAGAGTTCCATGGCAGTCAGAATTACTGAGCTCCAGTGTGACAACTGGGAACTTTCACTTCTGGTGTATTGGAGTCCCTGTAGTCTGAGCCCTGTACTACAGACCCACTGTTCCTCATAATTATAAAGATATAAATGCAGAGCAGTGCAAGGCTTACTCAGGGAAATGCAGTGACTGAGAAACTAAGAAATCAGCAACTCTGCAAATGACCTTTGACAAAGCCAGATTGCTCCTTCTCAGATTGCTCCTTACCTATCATTGAAGGTAGGAAAGGATCACGATGTAGGGCTAATAATTTGGCAAATATTTTATAATCCATATTAACCAAAGAAATTGATCTATAGCTCTCACAAAATGTGTTGTGTTTATCTTCTTCATGGATGATACAAATAGTGGTTTACTCAAAGGGGCCTTCTGCAGATCTAGAGCTTGAGAAGAATTGAAAAAGATGCAATAAAAACTGGGGAACAAAATACTATAGATTTGAAGAAAAAAACATTTGACCGTGAAGGCTTCCAGCTCTGGGGTCTTACCCTTCTTAAGTGATTGAAGAACCTGAAGAATTTCTGAGATAGATATATCCTTCTCTAGAGGAGAAAAGTCTAGCTGCTCGCAATTAGGTTTTACAATCTCTTTTATCAATCTGAGATGGATGAGCCGGAGATTCAGGAGTGCAAAGAGTTTGGTAATGCTTCACAGCGAGAATCGCATTATCCTGAAAGACAGGGCTGTCTGTAGGGTGTAGTGTTGTTTCCGGATCTTCAAATAATTGACAAGAAGCTTTTCCATTTTATTGTGGCCACCATAGTAACGAGCACTACTATGAAGCAAAATAGATGCTCATCTGTAGTACTTTTATTAAATTGTAATTTTGCCCGAATAAGTTCAGGCGCAGAAATTGAAGAATAATATTGAAATCAAAACAATTTAGGAAAGTAGAAAATAATATTGCGGACCTAAAAAGCATAACAAATATTCCATACATACATCATTAGATAGAAAAATATGTCTTTTTTATTTTTATTTTGTCAATATCTTATTCAGATTCTTATTTGATGTTGTAAAAAGAAACACATTCATTTTGAGCATGGCTCTGGAAATTGTAGATCCTAAGCACGTTTCGGCTTGGAGTCTTCATCAGGACGCCATGTACATATATCATATAAAACCTCTTGTTGTATATTGGGTGCTTTAACCTCTCAAAAACTTCAGACACAATAAGGAAGGAAGAGGTGTGGCGCCGCGGCCAGGGCGACTGACTCTGGAATCTTGGGATTACGGTTCGATCCCCGGTGCCGGCAGCAGATTAGCCCAGCACCATGTGACTCTGGGCAATAGCTTGCTTAATCTTCCCAACGGCCCCCAGCGCCTAGAGACCCTTACGGGTAATTGTTTGCGATTTACAAAATGAGGATTAATAAGGATCTAGTATATGAAATTCTTTATATAATGTGGACTGAGAAAGTCTAGAAGACGAAAATGTTGTGATGTCCTGTGTCCAAGAATGGATATCTAATACTTCCTATCTGTTTATATGATCAAAACGTCACAATGCGTCCACTGCTATAAAAAACGCCAATGTCGATAATCAACAATATATGATATGGCAATGATGAAAAGGAATATGATACACAGTCCAAAACAGCTACCGCTGTGGAGACATAATAAGAGAATGATGTGTTTGCTCCGAGGACTCTGTGTATGGGCTCCGTTACGTAAAAAGGGGAGAAACCACTCTTCACACGGACCGTGTTGTAGGAGGGTTTACACCAACGGAGGTGGTTCAACTTAGCAGGGACAGAAAAAATCGCTCTCGATTATCGTGCGAAAGGAAAAGCGTCTCGCCTGGTGGACGCCATGGGTAAAGATAGAAGCTTCTATGTTGTCCTGATGAAGGCTCCAAGCCAAAACGCGCGTAGGATCTAAAATTTCCAGAGCCATGCTCAAAATGAATGTGTTTCTTTTTACAACATCAAATAAGAATCTGCATAATATTTTGACAAATGTTTAATGAATTTCAAATTTAACAGAAATCGCTGTATTCCTTGTCTAGAACCATCTATGAAATTAAATGTGTAAACATTATACACTTTCAAATATAGAGGCTATCATCCGCTCTAGTATACTTTTTCCTTCTGCTTTTAAACTACATGGAAATGTGATTAATATATAAAATTAAAATAAAAAAATACATATTTTTGTATCTAATTGTGTTTGTATTGAATATTGTGTATGCTTTTTAAGACCGCAATATTATTTTCTACGTTCCTAAATTGTTTTGATTTCAATTGCTTGATGCACCCTGATTTAGGAATTTACGTCAGGGGTACCCTTATTTTTTCAAAAAAAAGAATAATATTGATATTCTAAGGGTTTAACCCCTTCGCTGCTGCGGACATTCCGCTGCAGCGCTGGGGGGGGCAGGGGGGCAGCGCGGCGGGCCTGTGCTCATGACGGAGCCGCTCCGTCATGAGCCACAGTTGAGCTGTGCTCATGACGGAACGGTTCCGTCATGACTCCGCCCATTTGCGTTGTCGCCCCGCACAGGCGGGGAAACAGCGCCGCGCAGGCGGAGCGGCCGCCGGCAGGATTGTCATGACGGAACCGTTCCGTCATGAGCACACGACAACCGTGGCTCATGACGGAACGGTTCCGTCATGAGCAGGGAAGGGGTTAATGTTTGATAATAAGGATTGGTGTTGTTTGATAAAACTTTTCTTCTTAATTGAAACAAAGTCGATAATGGGTCCCCTAGCAACAGCCTTGAAAGTATCCCATAATAGCTCAGGAGAGATGTCAGTGGATCTATGAATATAAAGCAATTCCTCAGTAAAAGTAGCACAAGATGAAGAAAAAACTGGATTCAAGCAAAAGTGAATATTGAAACTTCATCCACTAACCTTGAAATGTACTGAAAGCAAATCAAAACTGTAACAACTGGTCAGAAATCACGATAGGCTCAATAGTAAAATTTATAAGGTTTTGAGAAAGCGGTTTAGTTATAAAAATATGGTCAAGCCTAGAAAGAGAGCCATGTGAAGGAAAGAAAAAAGAAACTTCCCTAGTGGATGGATTACAGAGTCTCCATAAATCTACAAGGAGGCTTTGTGTGAGAAGAGATTGGAATTTTTTGTGCATTTTATGAAGTAGGAATTTGACTTGAGACTGGTGATGAACAAAAGGATTCTTGATTTGATTGCAATCTCACCACAAAATAAATAAAAAATAAATCATCATACTGTAAAACATTTTAGGAAATTGTAGACCAAAAAGAGTAATCTAATTGGGTACGGCCATAAATATTACAAACCGTTAAGGGGATATAATTGCTAAGTAATTTAACAATAAGCAATCCCCCCTCTGTATCAGATTCTCCAGAAAGAGTTACACACTTTAGTTCTTATGGCATAAGAGTATTCCTTCCTTCTTCTTTGCAGAAGCTGTAGAGACAAAAACTGAGCTCACCCACCATGTTTGAGTTTAAGGGCTTCAGGTTTGTTTAGGTGAGTCTCTTGGAGAAGTACCAGATCAGGATTATACTTGTCTAAATGTGATAACATTCACTGCCTCTTTATTGGGTCAATGAACCCCTTGACATCCCCAAAAAATAGCTCTAAACGATAAAGCAAGCAATAATATACACAGAGAAATGGTCTTCTATTGTAAGTAGCTCTACAAACATAAGGCAGTTAAGAAAGAGAGAGAGAGAGAGAAAGGGAGGAAAAGGTGAACAACCAAAAGAATAAGTTAAAAGAAGGAAGGGAAGAAGAGCAGAAAAGAAGAGACAGCGCTTGTCAAACAGTGACAACTGTAGAAACATACCTGATAAGGATGAACATTAGGGTAGAGCCGATGACAGCACAGGGTGAAGACGGCACATGAAGGGATCAGAACGCATCAACGAGCGTGACTTAACAGTATGGTAACCCAATAGACAAAAATGAACTATTAATTCACTTCAGAAAATGCAAACTACTTCTTCTCAATCAATACTTAAATCCTTCCCCCTAAATCAATCGACTCACCTGATGCACCTCCTTCATACCAACCAAAGAGCCTGAAAATCACTTCTTCGGAAAATAACCATACCTCAACCCCTCCTACTTCTATAAAACCCTATCATAACTACTTTCGGACCTTATCATACTCATATTATGCTGTCTATTGTATTCTTCTTTTATATATTGTGACTAAGTGTTTCTTTTTACTCCATATCTAACTCATGTAAATGCTGCTGTGCTAACCCTGTAAAATGCTCTGATACCTTTAGGTTAAGTTTGCGCTATACAAAACCCAAAATAAATACTAGAGGAACCAACCCACCTCGCTGACAAACTTCCAAAAGCGGGCCAAAGCAGACCCCTTTGAAGCTCTAACATTCTTCTCTTGATTCCTCTCAATATTAAGACTAATATATTTCACACCTGCTGCTTGTTCCTCTACTTCAGGAAAAGCCAAACCCTCCCTCCAAAATCAATAAGCCCTGCCTAGCTACATTTCCCGACCTCAGAACTGACTTGTTCTTCCTGACCTACGATTCCATGACCCATTCCCTAATCTCCTGTAACTACCTCAGAACTAACATTCCTTTCCTGTAATTCCACTGTGTATTTTGACCTTGTTTTATATTGTGTATTACTGTATGCTTCCCACGTATATATTATGTACTTGTTTTCAGATTGCATATATCTGTATGCCTCCTAAATGTACTATATATCCTGTATGCACCCTACTGTTTTATACCCCCTGTCATGTCTGTATATACAACCCTTGTAAAGTGTTCTGATGCCCTTGGGACAAGTTCATGCTATATAACCTCAAAAATAAGTAAATAGATAAAATCACAGCGATATAACATAAAAGAACATATGTAAAATAAAAATGCCAAAGACTATGAAAAGACATTTGAAGGAGATCATAAAATGTATTAATCTCGTAGAAGAACCAGAAGCATCCATGGAACTGGTGGGATGAAGAAAATCTCTAAAGTCCGCAGGTGCTGTGTAGGGAGACATTTCTTCTGAAAAGTTGATTTAAAGAAACAAGGATGAAACAATTCAAAGCAAGACCCAAAGATCCAAATTGTGGACGAAGATCCAAGAATTCCCTCCTCCAGGCAGCCGTGGCTTTTGAAACATCTTGTGCTATGAAGATGTTTTTCCCCTGCCAAAGAAGTTGCTTTTTGGACTTCTCCGCATTGAGGACTTTAAGGAGGAACATAATCACTCCCCTAGGTTTAAGGGCGAAAGAAGGTAGTTGAGGATGATGGCCTAATCTATGAGTCCCCTGGATATTTATTACTCTGGAAGATAGTAGGCCCACTAACTTCGCAAAAGCGTGGCAAAAAACGAGATGGAGTTGTTACCTTCAAGTCCTTCTGGAAGAATGTAGACGAGAAGATTGTTATGCCTGTTTCTATTTTCTACGTCTTTCAATTGCATTTTTAAGATTGCCGCCTCTTTTTCCAAAATTGAAATTTTACTCATCCTGCACATCATTGATAAGTTGCTCCGATGATGAGACTTGCGCTTCTATTTGAGACCATTTGTCGTCTAATCTTGTAGTCTAACCTTTAAATGTGAGTGTTTGTTTCCGCAACAAAAAAATGTAACACTCTTATTTCATCCTGCATGAGTTCTAGTGAGATAGATAAAAAAGGTTTGACAGGAGAAGGCGGGTCTTGTTTGATATGCTTATGTGTAGTTGTAGCATTGCTGGTATTTAATGAAGGCAATGATGAGGAGGACACAATTGAAGCAGTTAAAGATAAAACACCAATAGTAGGATGGATATCTGCTTTTAGAGATAACAGCAACTTTGGAGAAGAGTTTACTGCTTGATGAGATGAAAAATTATATTTTTTTAGTCTGCCCATATGATTCACTATACACTATACCACACTCAAAAATCAGTACTGCAAGAACAACAAGGGGCTTGAGCCGCAATGCAAGGTATCTGTTAAGAGTTTTCCAAAACACCAGAAGGAGACCAAATCCAACCTAAGCAATTGTGTGTAGCTGGAAAGGAGAAAAAATCTTTAAGAGGATGTGTAAGACTATAGTATTCAGTGTCTATGACCTTTAAAACTAGAGACTATGGCATGTTGGGACCAGAGAAACATGTCATATTCCATCCATGAAGTTGCATAAAAAAGGCAGTTAATGTGCACAGAGTAGCTAGATTAAAGAGAAGTAAGTAATGTGTTAAGTATGCATAAACGGAAACATTGAACAGTTCCCCTCTAGTCTTGTAACAAAACAACATATAGGAGAGGAGGTCCCCTTACAACGTAAAATATATGCACACATCATTAAAATATTGAGGTGAGACCAAGAGTAGAATTATTAGCAGGCATGAATACGTTGTCTTAAAAGAAAATAGCAATATGTAGCTGAAGGTTAAGAAAAATCTCTTTAGAGAAGCAATATCCATAGTTTAGGGTGAAGGGGAGGTTTAAATAACTTTAAATCTAAAATGGCCGCTTCTGTGAGGAATGCAAGCATGCATTTGACCTCAAAATGGCCCAAAACTGCAGCCCAAAATGACTCCACCCTCACCCATCAGTTTAGAAGTAGATTCAGCTGTTCAATTAGTTGAAATAGTTGGTCGATCGGAGGCTCCAAAAATAGCAAGCCCATCGCGACAACGCACGGCGCTCCCACCTCAAGCAGCCATCTTGGTTGGTGGTCAAGCTCAGCCTCCTGATATGTTGATTTTATTGGTTAGCCCAGCCCCTTTCGCGAATATTGAGCAGGATACTGCTTATTTTGTATTTTTGTATCCAGAGTGAGATAAAGGGTATGGAGTTTCTGGTGGTGAAAGAAAAAGGCATTAAGATGCAGCCTTGGCATTCAGCACACCCACATTCAATAGCATGTGAGCTTCTGAGTGCAATGTTGTGCCCTGGCACATATTTTCTTTTTACACATTTAGCACTAAAGGCAGCCATATGAATTTTACAGCTTACGATCTGGCTAGTGGAACTGAGAAACTCATCAGAAGTGTTTTAATTCTGTGAAATGTTTTTGTTGACTGAATTATTCAGACTTAAGGACTGTATCCACGTACTATACATGTGCGAAAAGTGGTGACATCGAAAGTAATGGACTATGCAACTAGATTTCAGTGTAGGTTAATTTTATGAAATGTTATTTTACAGTTTTTATTTTATTTCTTTACATAGTGATGCTAACATTAAAATCGATCTACGTTTCATGAACTCTGCTTTAACCTTTCTTTGTTTCAATCTGCTCAAAGAAAGAGAGCTCATTACTTTGATGTGTGGTTTGGCTTAAGAAGATATTGTGTGGTGAGTTTATAATTGTGCCGTATCCTTCCTGCCAAGGGCCAAGTCACGTCATTTTTTCAATGTCCTACATCTCTCATTGGTAACAGGACAGCAATTTTCATTGACTTGGGTGAAAGAACGATGTTTTTTTTCTGTAAGTGTTTTCAATTTCACACTAGAACCTAGCAGAACATATTTACATAAAGCTAGTGCTTCATCCATGTGTGTGTGGCTCAAATTGTGAACGATAGGAATAAAATATTTAAGAGAAAACAGCCATTATTTGAACAGAAATGTTTGCTAAGATGGTACAAAACAGACACTTGATAATAGAGAAGGATATTTACTAGAGCACATTTTGAAAGTATGACGCACTGTGAATATATGGAATATTTTGGGTTTTAGTAGGAGCAGACCGACCTGGGCCAGTTGGCTTTCTGAGCCCAAAGATTTTAGTGTTTTATTTAAACATTGTAGGGATGGGGAAACCACCAAGAATGGTCAGATACCCCATCTGCCCTCTCGGTTCCGCATCTTGTTTAGAGGTGGGAGAACTGCTGAGTTTGTAGTGGTGGGGCCACTGCTGGCTCTGCGGTTTGAACCACCAGGATGTCCATGCAGCCACGGGTTCACAATAACAGATGTAGGGTTGGATCGACAACCCTATTTAAGACACGGTTTTTCATGCAATGCCAGTTGTGTTTTTGTCCAGCTCCAGATGGCCATGAAGCTCGTGGAGGTGATGGGCATAAAAAAAGATTAATATCCCTCACAAACATTGAGAAACCTCCTAGTGCGTTGAAGACATTGATTTTAGTTTTTAAAACATTAGCTTTTGAGACTTGCCTTGAAAAATCAGACAATATGAAGGCCGATCTATTACGCTATGGTAGCGTAGTGGAACATGCAACGTTGTATCTATGCACTATTTGTGAATGGGAGCATGTTCAGCAAAATATATCTGATGACACCCCAGCAAACTCTTGATTTGGATTTTGTGCTGTGGCTATGCCTTCACCAGGGCAGCTGCTTGGAGACAACCCACCAAAGTCAAATGGGAGTGCAAAGCTAGACTTTACTTATGGAGCCCAAAGAGGCAGACATTCCTCTGCGGCTAGATGTGTTCCGTGTAAGGAGAACCTACCCTAGTTGTTCTGGCTAGACTGTTTTTTTTCAGAGCCGGGTTTTACTGAATGTTTTACTGTTGATGGATTCTCATGAGTGCAAAGAGAAGTGTAAACAACTAACAGAATTCAGCTTGGGAGTGATTCCTCCGATACACACAAAGAAAAGTTTCAAGCACCTCAAGCAAAACAGAATGTTACTGTAAGAAGTCCATGTGTTTTTTTTCTGAAGTCTGGAGAAGCTCAGCCTTATAATTCCTGGCTGAATGTGCACTGTACTAAAAATAAAACCATAGTCAAACAATGTTATACTGCTGCCACTTTTATTAGGGGTTTGCCATGTATGGCTACACTGCATGCACGTATCTGGCAGGGACCTGCCCATGATAAAGACTGTGATCATATGCACTGCTTTTTCATTCCAAATTTGCATGTTCTCTCGATTGTGTCTTTTTCCCTGAAGTTGGAAATACAATGTTTGGCCTCAAAACAATTCCATGGTGGCTAAAATGCTTGAAATTGTCTACTCTCCTATTTGCAGTTATCAGCAATTGATAGCTATTTGTAATGTCTATCCTACTTGTACAGATGTATGCAGATCTGTTTCATACCCTATCCTATAAGTCAACCACTTTTCTAACAGCCTATCTGCACACTTGAAAAGGGGAAAAGGGCACCATCGTGCCACTGGAGGCACTGCAGGCTTATGTCATTGTGAGTGTGTAAGTGTAAATCAACTATGTTCTTAAATTAACCCTATATCTCCCAGAACCCTATACAAATATTATGCAGGTCCTTGATACATCATGTAAATGTCCTAAGCTTCATGGTTTTTAGTTCTGGCTATTTTTTTCTCTTGAGTACAATTGTAAAATTAGAACATTAAACTGTTGAGATCTCCATTGAAGACAATGGAGTGGCTCATTGCCCATAATGGCTGGTATAAGCCTTCTGCACCAACATTCCAATGTTTATCTTTCTGCTTCTCCCTTTTCAATTTAGAACAATCTACCCTTAGTGGGTAGAATATTCTAATAGCCTCATGGCCCTTCTGTTTCGGGCTATACCAGTTGTTTAATGTCCTCTCCCTCAAGTGAGGGCCTTTAACAACCTGTATAGACCACAATAGCAGGCTAAAATAATATTGTATGCAGAAAAAGCTTTGCAGTAAAGGAACAATAACGGGAACACTGTACATTCTTGTACTAGGGTGTAACCTCTCAGTAACATGAATACTTACTTTTTCTATAATTATTTTCTAACCACATAGTATCCTAAAACACCTTAAAAGGTGCAGGACCACAAAAAAAGAAGGGAATGTGTTTGTGAGATGACAGAGGAATTAGTGGTTACTAGTTTTGTTTCTGGTCTTGGAAACATGTCCAAAACAATCCGGAAGCATTGATCATCCAGCCTCTCATTCAGTAACCCAATAGGAGTGGAACATCGCCATCAGTATATTGTCTGACATAAATATTTTGTTATAAAACTGCTTACAAAATAATTTCAGCATTGAAGTTAGTAATAGACAGGTTATTTCCAATGGGATGATATATTTGTGAATAGTATATAGGACATAATATTTATGTTCCACAATATTTTTGAATGCAAAATGTGGGCATACAACCTCAAACAACAAAATGCATCTTTAAAAATCATCCCCTTTGTTCCACTTTTGCAGCTGCTGGAATGCCAAATATTAACATATTGGACCTTATTTAGAGTCTGGTACTCCAACAACACGTGACAGATATGCCAACCACCTTATTAAATGTGCCACAGGCTATAATACACTTGTGATGCGGTGGATTTGTGACAGAGTATCCAGTCTGCCAAACTCTAAATATGAACCATTTCCATTTTGACTACAGAACTGAGTAGCAGCTAATTTTAGTTTTTTAAGGCCTATGTAAAACTAGATTCTAAACTAGATGGCTTCAATGTTTATAATCTTGAATAGATATTTATACTTTCAATGAAAATGTGAGTTGCAGCATTGAGCAAGATGGGGCCAGTCAGTGGCACACAGGGTAAATTATTGTAGTCTGTTAGCTAATTGATAGTCTTCAAGATTAAACAAATCCAGAATCCAATGTGTAATTTAGCATTACTTGCAGAAAATGCCTTTGCAACTTTCTCTGCCGACATTGCAACTTCTTTTGAATCACAACGGAAAGGACTGATAAAAGTATATCCTCTACCTTGTGGCTGTGGTTGCAGCCTTGAAACATTGAAAGGCTACTTGAAATTGAAATTTTCACTGTGTGAGTGGCGCTGTGTGCGTGCAAGAGAGCAAAAAGTGGCCCTTTTTAGGTTTTTCCTGAACAGCGGGCATGCACTGTCAGCAAAATCTATTCCTTGACATTGCTTACCATAGGGTGGCTTTTATGTAATTCTCATTTTCTTGCTTTTTATTGGTCAATGCCTCCTCCTCACCTCCGGTTTCCACCTGGGGCTTTTTGTTTGTCCTTGCTGTGGAGCATGGACCAGGTACAGCTTCCAGTCTGTGGCCATTGTCCTTCCACTGGTCGCAAGCTTCTGCAGGGACTTTTGTTTTACATCCACTCTCCTAGAGTGTATGCATCTGCAGTCCCTCTCCCTCACCTCTGCCCTCCTCCCACTGCTGCTGCTCTCTACCTTGTGCTGCTGATGTGCAGCATGTCTAATAAACATTGACAAAGCAAATGGATGTCTGATAGTTGGAACCTATTTGCTTTGCCAATGCGTATGAACTTGAGCTGTAGACACAGGCCTGTTGTTCCTTGGAGGCCACTATCTCTTTGTCCATAGGAGATGGCAAGGAATTTCAAAGGTAACCTTTCTTTGTGAATATTTATGAGGAATTTTGCCTGCTAATACCTGCAAATGAATTCTTTGTACTGTGTCTGATCAGTGCACTAGCACAGCACAAACGCAGCATTGTGATATTACCTATAGTACATAGTCATTTCCCCTAAGAAAGTTGCTGAGTGTACCTCATAACCCCCTTGTAGAAATGAACTTTGCATAGAGAATTACCCCTTTTATCATTTTGAACGTTTGAAATCTTAGTTTTTGCTGACCACCTAGGTATGCTAAACTGACCAAGTTATATGTGCTCTGTAAACATCGCCCGCTGGTTTCCTTGCACTGCCAGTGCTAATGTGGAACACGTCTGCTAGCCTGTTATGAAATTATTGTGACACTAGACAATAACAAACAAGAGCTCTTTTTAAAGAAACAGTAAAAAACGAGCCAACCTGCCACTGGCATCTGGGTCAGTTATGATATTGTGGATCAGTACGATTTCTGCTCAATCTAACTTCAATTTCATGTATACTAGAAAGTTGCATTGACCCCTAATATCTCTGCAGCAGGACCCTAGTGCCATAAGAATATATACAAATTGTTCCCAGATTTGAATTTCTAGAATGTGTGGCAGTGAATAATGTAAAAATAAGATTTCTGTTGTTAATTGGCATGAATAGATTAAATCTGCAGTACGTTTTGACCTATTTATTTTAGTGTTAGTACTTTTGTATTCTTGACTAATGTATGACTGAGACAGCTAAACTGACTTTTCTGACATCTACAATTGCAATGGAAGAATTCCCTCCCATACCCATCTAATTTGGCTGATAATGAACTTCATTGGGTGCACGCGCTTACCTAACAAAGACAGAAGGTATTGACCTTTTCTCTCTTTCTGAACAATTGATGCCGACAGGCCCTATCATGCCCCAGCTCCTTTCGCAGAGGGGTCTATTTTACACTCTTGGCTTGTGTGGGCAACCTTTGGCAACAATCTATGTAAGGTAATATATATATTAGACTGGGCTGAGCTGTTTGGAGTTGGGTGGAGATGGAGTGCAGAATAGATCATCTTAGCCAAAATACTGGAGAGTTTGTGGTGCTGTTAGGTGCATGTTCAGAACAGAAACTGCATCATAAGTTATATTACAAGAGTAAAGTGGATGAATATTTTAGTGATTGGACTATGATCACTGATGGCTGGTATATTAGTCCTCTTTTTATTAAAAAATAAGGCACATCTGAAAGAGAAAGAGAAACTCCTCTATGAGTTATGTGTTGGATTAACAAATGTGTGATTTCTAGAGGAGATTGAGTGAACTCTTCCAACCTCTATTTTAGCCTCATTCATCTACTGCCACGGGAAGCCAAGCTGCAAAAGGAGACACTGAGCTTTATTGGTAAACAGCTTTTGATCACTTTTTTTATTGTGGGTCTCCAATGCCTATTTATTTTTTCAGGCACTAGCTAAATCTCCTTCACTCTCCTATCATCTCCCCTGGCCTCGCACCTCCAGGTTGGCTCTGACTAAAATAAGCTAGGGATGATGTCTTCAGACTAGCTCCATGTCAGTCCATTAGAGTTTCATCCAAA
The DNA here is from genome assembly GCF_964204655.1 of Triturus cristatus. Classification (NCBI taxonomy): domain Eukaryota; kingdom Metazoa; phylum Chordata; class Amphibia; order Caudata; family Salamandridae; genus Triturus; species Triturus cristatus. The sequence goes on from NC_140593.1 coordinate 204,429,461, forward strand.
CATCAAAGGAAAACTTTTTGTATTTCCTGCATCATGGGAAGCAAGTATTCCAATGTCTTCTTTCTCCTTCCACCTAAGACTAGGCATAACTTCTCCTTTTGAACCACATAACATAATAAAGTCAGTGATTTTCTCTTGCACAAGGGTCCAGAAGCAAGTGAGTGACTCTGTGGTTTACAAGTACAATAAGCTCTCAAATACACAGCCCGGACACACATGAGGAGGTCATAGCTATTACAAAAGTTATCATTATCTATAAATCATCAGGATGCAGTGTCAATTTGCTAAACACATTCTTAAACTATCTTAGAGACATAGAATCGGATGCAGCTAATGATCTGAATCCTTATACCGCCTATCAAATTCTGATATAATTAAGCAGCTTAATAGTCAATTGTTTGTTTATATGCATAAAATTAGGAAAATATTTAAAATTAGCTGTTTGAGAAAGCCAAGTATTTGACAGTCTTTTTGGATTCCAATTCATCTGCATCAGCCATCTTGAACCTACTTTCTAGATGGCCCATCGATCTCCTATTATGAAAGTAGAAAGGTTGACAATTTACTATTTAAGATAGTAAATGTGTGTTAGACCTGGCATCTTTGGAGTGGTTTCCCCTGACATTTTGCCTCTACCTCTTGTATTTTTGATGCTGTGCTGGATTTCGTTTTTGCTGGTTTAGATGCTTTGGGCACTTTGCCTCTGCTGATCAGTGTCAAAGTGCAAGTGGTCCCTAGGTAAATTTTTGTATTGATTGGTTATCCATGATTGGTATATTTAATTCACCTGTTAGCCCCTAGTAAAGTGCACTGAGTGTGCCAGGGCTGGTGATTCAAATGCTACTAGTGGGCTGCAGTACTGATTCTGCCACCCACAGGAGTAGCCCTAAAATGGTGTCACAGGCCTGCAAACGCAGTACCTGGGTGCAGTTGCTAACTGCCATGCTGACCTGACCAGTGTCCACACTGGCTAGGCCTAACCCTTCCCTTTCTGTACACATTAAACACTGCTATGGAAGGCCCTAGGTACCCCCCTGGGCAGGGTGCAGTGTATGTGAAAGGTAGAGCATGTATTGGTGTAGGTGACATACTCTGGTAGTGAATTACAGCCATTTTTGTTTTTCACTATTGAAAGGCTCTCTTGCCCATAGGCTATAATGGGGAATGCTGAGTATAGTGTTTACCTGCATATCTTCCCATAGGAGCAAGATGGAAAATTAAAGTCTGGTATCCCTGAACTCTTTTAGGAAAGATGTTTTTTTAAATCCTGTGTGTGAAAACAGCACTTTTAGAAAGTGTCTGTTTCCTTTTCTGCCCTTTCTGTGTGCCGTGGCCTGTTTGTGAATTGACTCTCTGGTTTGTGAGTGACAGGGGTGGCTCCCAGAGGCTGAATGAGTCAGCCCAGGGCTGAATAGGGATATTCCCCTGTAGATGAGTGGGAGGAGTAGCACCTGGGCCTGAAAAGGGCTGTGCCTGCCTTCCACAGTGCTGGATCCACCCCATGCTGGGCGGCTGATGACCCTGCCCCTCTCTCTAAAAGGAAAGAAGAAACCAAGTAAACAGAGTGCTCCAGGACTGGCCAGAACTGGTTCTGACTAGGCCAAGGCCCCTCTGCCTTCAGAGGACAAAGGATTTTGGGGTATAAGTAGTGGGACCCAGACTACAGAAACTTAGATCATCCTGGAATCAAGAAGGAACCTCTGCCAAGTAGAAAGCTAGAAGACTGTATAAGAAGGAATGACCTTCTGTAAGGCTGACCTGCAGTTGCTTTGCTGCCAAGGAGAGGGGAAGGACTTTGCTGCGTGCTGTGTCCCCTGGCTTGAAGGAATCACTAAGGGCCTGAGTAGAGCTGGCCTCCTGTTAAGAAGTCCCAGGAACAAAAGGACTTCACCCCCAGCTTCCCCCTAAACTCTGCTGTATGAGTTCTGCCCTTCCTAGAGTGCTTGATCCAATTGTGGGGCCTCTGGAAGTGGTGCCTGCTGTTGGGAAGCTGACCAAGAGAAAAGAAGTAAAAGATCTGCAACTTTTTCACGCACTGCCTGCTTAGCGAGAAAATTTCCGTCGCCGTGAAGATCGTCGCAGCGCCTGTCACCGCTGCAACGTCAACGCTACATTAATCTTTGGAGCACATCGCCCCCGGAGCGGGAAGATCCCCGTCGCTGTGAGTATCGTCGCAGAGCCTGCCGCCGCCGAGTAAGATCGTCGCACCGCTCGTTAGCGGGATGTATTTCATCGCTGCGAACATCGTTGCAGAAACATCGAAGATCGCCGCATCGTGCCTTTGCGAGTAAATTTCTACCGGAGAAGCTACGCCTTGGAATCCATACAAGTATCGCCTCACTTCCCATACAGGCCAGATTCATCGCAAACGCCCGCTGCATGCAGCGGGGTTGTCGCATCATCTCCCCAGGACTGTGAGTAAAACGTTGGTATCAGGTGAGGTCACTCCGTCGGTGATAATTCCAACCCGGCTGGTCTGGTGAGGATGAGAGAATGGACACGTTCTTGTATATGTAAAGTGTAAAGAATACGATGCTCCGGAATGCCAGAGATCCCAGTAGATATGTAAATGTTAAAGGGACTCGAGTAAAGGGTCCACAGTCAATGTCAGAAGCACCGGAGACAGTGCCTGTTCTTCACCTGAAACCCACCCGCTACAGGTTCATTTTAACGGCAAACCACTGTTCCACTGATTTACAGGTGCTCATTTTTGTGGATCACCGTTACTCCAGCGCTTCTGACATTGACTGTGGGCCCTTTACTCGAGTCCCTTTAACTTTTACATATCTACTGGGATCACTATGCATAATTCAAAAGTTTCCGTATTTTATACCAAATTAGCATGCATGTTTGTTTTTGATACTACATTTGTTAACTTAGTGGTGAATAATTCGTTTGCTTAGTAAAGCCTGTGGGGTGTGCTGGCTGTTTGCAGCAAATTCACGTTCTTCAGACTAAAATAATAAGTAAATTATTTCAGAATATTTTATTTTGATACCCAGAGTTAAAAAACACAAGCACTGCAGGTATATTTTGGCTTGCAAATGAATGTGGATTGACATGGGCTTCACATGTGTGTGTATACGCCTTCATTTGGAAGCGAAATGCATAGTTCTAAAGTGCAGTGTGCTTTAGTGAGGCAGCATTTGAATATGCTGTTTACATGGAGATGATATTTGTCATTCATGCAAATGAGATGATCGCGAAACAAACGTAGACAAACATAAACATTACAGACCATTAGAAAACAGAGCATGCTTTAGGTATGCAGCCCTCTAGTTTTGGACTGTGCTCCTCGCCCTCTTGCCTTCTATTAAAATGTGTAAAACCTGTACTGTAGCTTTCAGTTGGGCATCGGACATGTTAGCCAGCATTTGTGTGGACAGATCAGATTGGTACTTTAGCTGTCTCTAATTGTTATAAAATGCTGAGAACTGTTTTGGATACTGGATTTCAGTAGTCCGGATTACATGACATTGCAGATTTTTTTTTTTTATGCAGTCATAGCATTAGGGAAACGAGTGGTAGGCAGCATTTTGGTTCTGCAAGCAGGATTCTGACCATTTCTTTATCTTTTGACCATCCAGTATTGACAAGAATTTTTAACTTCTCTCAGTTCCATCTTTGGGCAAAGTTTCTACTATTTTGCTCTTTCAAATAGCAACTCCCATTTTCGCATACTTAACTCCCAGGATAAAATACGACACTTTGCAGTTTTCTGTAGTTTGCAAGTTCCCTTATAAACTTCATGAAGAGAGTGAGCGTGATGTCCTGTAGGTGAACTAAACTGTAGTGAGAACATGAAACTGGCCCATCTCCCCGCTGCTCATACATACTTACATTAGATTGAACCGAAAGCAAATCTGCTCCTTTGTTTCAAAGAAAGGAAATGATGAAGCAATCAACATTGTATTCTGTGAGCGAATTTCTGAGCTTGTGAGTGGTTGTATGTCACTCAAAACAATAATAACTCCAAAGAACAAAAGGGCGTTATTAGTGCAATGGTGCAGGGATGTGTTATTTGCCAGCGTGTTGTCACTGCCACATCAGCATGCAGGCCTGGGTTCCTGCTTCCAGCCCACCAGATCCTTGGTCACGGATTCCCCGTTTTTCTGGTAGGACGCGGTTGTTTTCAGTGTTCTCTCTGTGTCTGGTATGGGTGGGGTACTGTCTCTTGGCCTGATTCCTTCTTAAAATAGGGAGGTATGTGCCTAAAACCACCCAGTAACTGGTTTGTGTTGTGTAGTGAACACTGTCACAGAAGTCTTCTTACTGTGTCTAGCCGGGACTCAGGAGTATAAATAAGAAGAGAAAGCGCAACAGCATGACAAGACAAGGCATTTAGGGCCAACTGCTTCAGCGGGTAGTACTGGGATGGGATCCCCAGGGCCTAAGTAGGCTCAGGGAGGAAGGAGCCTCCCTCCCATTAAAAAAAAACAGATTTCCCTAGGGATGGGGTAACCGGGCCTTCACAGACTCGGGGAGTGGGGCTGCAAAGCCCCTTCCTGTTTTTCCCAAAATAAGTGGACTGGTGAGTGGAGCCCTACATTGGCTGAAATATTTCTCATTTTGGCCCCAGGGAGTTCAAACTGGGTCCCCCCAGTTTTGGCAAAGTAGCCTACCTACCCTAACCCCTTATATCATTTAAAAAACAAAAATATCAGGAGAGGGGACTAAGTCTGCAAGTCCTGTAATGGCTGCCAGCAATATTTTTCTTATTCTATTAATTTAATAGAGCACTGCACATTTGTTATTAATGCACAGGAAGATCTCCACAATGTCCTTTTCGTGGTAAATCTGGAGGCTGCACTGGTGTTGCTGGTTCTGTCTAGTGCAGAAGATGTTTTTGCGGATTGACAAAATGATTAGTATACATGTTTAACGTTTTTAATATTGCAGGGCCTGTAAATCACTAAATGGCACTGTAAAAGTATGTGATTAGGTTTATAGGGTAAATGAAATTCACAATGAAAATAAAATGTATGAGATTTCTATAACGTTTCCAATTATTTCACCTCAGCAGTTTTTCATTTGACATGGCCTTTAATCTATATTTTATGCAGTATAATAAACAAAATATTTTTGTGACCTTGCGCTCTAAAGTTCCCCGTTGTCCAGATACTGGAGCTGTGCTAAATGTGTCATATTATGGCATACACAGAGAAAGTCCAATTTACTGACTTGTGAAACCCAGCAGTAGACGTTCACACGCAGGTACAACAGTCCTTAGTCAGACACTTCTCATGCAACTGTGCCCTTTAAAGGTTATTCCACTTTGCAGTTTATGTGTGTTAATGAAGCTAATATTGAGTTTTCCAGCTGAGGGAAATGTACTATGGGGTAGCTATAGTTACAGTACTTCATCAGTGATTGTTCTTGGCATCGTTTGGGCTCAGTCAGATTACTGCAAAACTTAATCATCAGAAACCGTTCTCAGATTTCCTGAGAACTATTTGTCTCTTGTTACAATGTATTCATAATAGTTTCTACCTGGAGGTTAAGCGTGAGTTTCACTCGAAAGAACATTGTTCAATTTTGCAGTCTCTGCAACGAGTTAAGAGTCTTAGACGGTCACCTTGTTGAGTTTAAGTGGTGCTTGGTGGCAAAAAATAAAGTGACTACGTTAGCTGAGAAGCAAACAACCACCTACAACCAGAATAAAATTGCATGGCGAGGAAATACAAGTTGAGTTCAAGCTCCTATTTCTATTCTATGCAATTGTATCGAAAACGTTGTTGTAGAATGTGTACTTTATTGTTTTCCTACATTTGGTGTTATTATTGTCTGTTCCCTGCATTGGGAGCCTTAATGGCATTTGTATCCTTTTGATTGTTATTCTATATTCTGTGGTACGCGCAGCATCTTTCCTGGAACTTCAAAGGTCATTCCTTGCGAGTTCCTTGAAGCATCTGGATGCTTCCTCTGTCGTGGGTTGTTTCCCCTGGAATAAAAGAATTACGAGTTGACTACAACTGGCTGCTTCCCTCGTGGATCATTTCTTCACCAACTTCCCACATTTTGGTACCAGGAGTGGGGTAGTGTAAAAAAAAAGAGCCATCATGCTAGTTCCTCCTCCAGGAAGGATCAAGGGCCACAGACCGAATATTATTCTTGGACGAGTTAGGTCATGAAATGTACCAGATTGAAGCAGTAGCTGTAAATTAAACCCCTGTTTACATAACCCTGTGTTGTTTTACCTTTCCACCTTTCTCTCGCTATCCACTTCAGGAACTTTGCTGTTGCGAGCCCCGCCACATCTTTAGACCGCTCCCAAGGTTCTTTCAGAACGAGCCCTCATGTGCATGCCTCCTGTTGTGACGCCACAGCAAGAACATCTCTTCCGCCTCGTTGCAACGCCCAGGCTGACTCCTGACCTGTCGCCCTTACATCTAGAATGTCTTGACTTGCACGCTCAACGTAGACAGCCATTTTCCAGGTCCCAAGCTACTATGCCTGAGTTTGCAGTTGTTTCAACTTTTATTTGATACTTCTCAGCAGTGGTTTCTTCCTCCGCATCAAGTTAAGCCTACCGGGCGGAGTTAGATATATGAAATAAAAAGCTGGGGCGACAGTATTCAGAGGAATTATTTGATGTGTGCACATTAACTCAAGTGAGACTTTCTTTTTTAAGGTTGAGCATAAGCATTATGGCAACTGTTATGCAACATTCTCCCTTTTTACAGAAACCAGGCAGACATTCAAGGTGGGAAAAATTTCACAGCAGACTGTTTATCTTGCATGCTGCTAAGCTTGCTGCTAAGCTTGGGGGTTGATATTGGAGGTGATGAAGAATGTCTCATTGCTATAGTGTATGTTGTAAGTGCATGTTATGGAACAATATCACAGAATGAATGGGAGTCTGCCACAGCAAAGGATGAGAATTTTCAGAAGGTACTCAACTTTACTAAACTAGGATGGTCTTCTGGCAAATTGCAGTCAGAAGAATTGTGTAGTTATGCTAATTGGAAGCAGAACTTTCATGTGTAGGACAAATTTTGTATGTGGGGCGATTTGTTTATTCCACCTTCAAGCTTAGGTGAGCGCATCATTATCATGGCTCATGATGGTCATTTAGGTATTTCATCTACATGTAAAATATTGAGACAATTTTTTGGGTGGCCAGGTTTGGACAGGATGGTAGATGCTCTGGTTGATATGTGTCCCCAATGCCTGGTTTCGAACAAACATTGGGTCACTGCTATCAAACAACTTCATCCTGTTCCTTTACCTTCAGGTTCTTGGGTTAAAGTAGCCCTGGATTTTTTCCAAGCCTTTCAATTTTTTACCATCTAACTAGAAATTTCTTCTCGTATTAGTCAATTATTTTTCTAAATGAATTTACTACTCTTTTGTGGAGTCACCATGCACTAAATCAGCCATTGACTTTCTTTTTTTTTTTTTTTTTTTTTTTTTTGAAACCGTTTATTGCACAATGAAAAAGTTACAGGCATGGGCCTACAACCATCCGGCCGGCCGCTAGAGTAGCAAAAGGCATATAGCATACATACAGCGAGAGTCTCTTGGCGGAGCAGATTGGCAAATCAGGTGACATCAATAGCGTAGGCCGCATAACTCCTAGCCCACAATACGGTTTCTTTTTATCAAACAGAACAACACAAAAAACCACACCCGCAAGGCAACCCGCGATCCAAGTGACAGTACGTGCTCCGTAGATGGGGGATCCTAACCAGCAGCAGAACTCTGAAGAGGGGAATGGGAGTATAGCAGGGACTGGGGAGCCACGTGCCCACGGCTGAGGGAGGGGGTCGGCTAAGGAGATGGGGCTGGCGAGGCTGCCGGTAGCAGTGGCGGCTCACAAATACCCCCACGGTAAGCGTTCCAGGGGCTCCAGATTTTCACCCACGCCCCAGGCTTACCCCTCGCCACATACACTACTTTTTCACGAAACATACACCAATCCATATGTTCTTTCCAGGCCAACACCGCCGGGGGCCTCTGGGATCCCCACAATTGGGCAATGTCACGCTTCGCTATCATGTATCCCAGAGTCACCCACCGCGTCTGCGGGACCGAATAATCATTTGGTTCCCACACATTCAGCAAGCATCTCCTCGCTTCAGGCAGCAGTGCGACACGCGTAACCACACGCAAAACCTCATGCACACCACGCCAGAATCGCTCCACTTTCGGGCACTCCCACAGTATATGCATGAAAGTTGCCAAAGCACCACAGCCGCGCTTACACAATCCGTCAGCAGCAAAGCCCATACGTAGAAGCCTCGGCCCCGTGACGTAAACCCGGTGAAGGATCTTAAGCTGGACGAAGCGAAGGCGAGCCGGGATGGCCACCTCCTTCGGAGAGGCCACCGCGGAGATCCAGTCCTCGTCGTCCAGCTCCAGCCCATCGGCAACCCAGGCCTCGCGGAGGCCAGTCAGCAGGCACGATCTGTCATTGATCAGTTTTTTATATATAAGGGAGATCGTGCTGTCTGGTACATGGCCATCCAGCACCCTGTCCTCTAGGGGGGAAGACTCCGGAATGGACGCAACATCCGGGAAGACGGAGGCCAGCGCGTGGCGGACTTGTAAGTATCGAAAGTACTCACTGCCTTGCAGCTGAAACTCCGTCTGCAGCGTCTCAAAAGTCTTGAAGCCCCCCCTCGTCCAGAGATCTCCCACCGTGCTGATTCCGATCGTGTCCCACTTCTCGAAGCCCTTCGATGTCCACAGGGAGCCCAACCTCTCAGACGCATACAGCGGTGATGCCCGGGTCAAACGGTCCTTCCACCCCATAGCTGCATTAGCCGCGTGCCATACACGCACCATGACACGCGTCGGTCCCGTCAGACGGGAGTCGGGCGTGCCAGAGTAGAGCGCTCGATTATAATCGCCACCGGGCAGGAGCATCTTGTCCATTTCAAATGCCGGGTTCAAGGCGGGCCCGTAAAGGCCATGATTGATTGCAGCTAGCTGGGAGGCCCAGTAATACCGTTTAATGTCCGGGAGGGCGACCCCCCCATCATACCACGGGAGCGTCAATTTGGCCAGAGCAATACGCGGCCTCCCGTCCCAGAACAGGCGCCGCTGCAGGCCCTCCACCTCGCGGAAGTAGCGCGCTGGGACCAAGTCCATAGTGTTCTGGAGGGCGTACAGGAAGCGCGGCAAGGACATCATCTTAAACAAGGCCGCTCGGCCAAGTGGCGAGAGCGGAAGACGCCGCCAACGGGCGACATCCTCTCGCAAGCGCTGGAGGGGGGGCAACAAGTTCCGCTCGTAGCGGGCCTCCGGGTCCAGAGTGATATATATACCCAGGTACCGGAACCCCTGGGAGGCAATCTGGATCGGGCAGTCACGCGGTAGGGCCGGAGCCTCCCCGGAAAGCACATATACACAGGATTTCGCCCAGTTGATGACAAGGCCTGAGTTACGCCCGAAGGAGCGCAAAACATCAACCAGGACAATCAGCGATTTGCGCGGGGAGGCGAGATACAAAAGGATATCATCGGCGTAGAGGGACACGCGGTCCTCATACTCAAGGGTCCAGCGGAGACCACGGATAGAAGGGTGCCACCGTAGCCACTCCGCCAAGGGCTCCAAGGCCAGTGCAAACAGGAGCGGCGACAAGGGGCAACCCTGACGCGTGCCCCGCCCCAGCTCGAATGGGGCCGAGACTCGCCCATTCACCACCACCTGCGCCAATGGGCCCGAATACAACAATTTGACCCAGCTAATGAACCCCGGGCCAAATCCGAATTTCGCCAGCATCGCCCAGATGTATGGCCATTCAAGCGTGTCAAACGCCATGGTGGCGTCTAAGGATGCCAAGATGGCCGGCTCCCGCACAAACGGAACACGCGCGAGCACCCCGTGCAAGCGTCGCAGATTAAGAGCCGTGTTGCGATGGGGTATAAATCCAGATTGGTCTTGGTGGACCAAGTCGCCCACCACACCGACCAACCGGTTGGCCAACACCTTGGCGAGGATTTTGGGTTCCGCGTTCAAGAGCGAAATTGGCCTGTAGGATGTGACCCGCTCACGGGGTCTCCCCTCCTTGTGTATCACCACGATCGTGGCCAGACGCTGGTCCGGCGGGAGGGAACCCTGCGAGTGGGCCGCCAGGAACATCGCGCGCAGGTGGGGCGCTAGTACATCCGGGCGCAGCTTGTAAAGCTCGATGGGGAGACCATTAGGGCCCATGGCCTTGCCGGACGCGACCGAGCGAATAGCCAGGGCAATTTCGTCCGAGGTGGGAGGAGCGTCCAGCGAATCCCTGTTCTCCACCGAAAGGGAGGGCAGCGCTATGTCCCGAAGCAGGGAATGGGAATCTTCCTCCGAGCAGGGGGAAACCGGGGAGTACACCTCGCAGAAGTAATCCGCGAAGCAGGAGACAATGGCTTCCGGCTCGGTGACACGCGCACCATCCATCCTCTCAATCAAAGGCACCACACGACTCGCTCTCTCCCTCTTATCCAACCACGCAATCAATTTACCCGCCTTATCGCCCACATCATACAATCGTCCCTGTTGCTCTCTACTGAGGCCCCTGGCCGCCTCCGTGACGAGGGCCCTATAGGCCGCCCGCTTGAGGTGCAAAACATGCAACTTGGCATCCGTTACCCCGCTCCCCAGGTCACCCTCCAGTTCCACAATCTCGGCCTCCACCCGGGTCACCTCCTCCCGCTCACGCCTCCGGGCATGGGAGATAAAGGAGAGGGCCTCCCCTCTGAGGACTACCTTAAAGGCCTCCCACAGGGAGATGGCCGAAGGGACAGACCCCACATTCTCGTCAAAATATCGCTGTAAGGATTTGATCAAGTCGGCACGAATGGTGGGGTCTCGCAAGTACCATGCATTGATTGGGGCCACCCTGCCCTCCCCCCTCGGGAAGACATCAAAATGTAACAGTAATGGGGAGTGATCCGAAATACCCCGCGCCAGATGGCACACCTCTCCTACCCTCCCAGCGTGGGCCGCCGGGACCAGGATGTAGTCAAGTCGCGAAAGGCTACCATGGGCACCCGAGTGGAAGGTGTACTGCAGCTGCGTAGGGTGTTTTAGTCGCCAGCAATCCACCAGGCCCAGTGTGTCTAAAAGGCCGGACAGCCACGCCTGTGCCCGGGGGAGGTCCCTAGGGGGGTGACGATCCATAGAACCAGAAACTACCGCATTGAAGTCCCCCCCAACCACCAGCAGGCCACCCGGGAGGTCCAGGAGGAGGCGCCCCAGGTCCGCAAATGTAGTAGCTTGTAGCCCAGGCGGGACGTACACTGACATGAAAACAAACACTCTACCCTCCATTCTACCCACCAGGACAGTGTAGCGTCCCCTCTCGTCATGGCGCACCTCATCAATCTCCAGCGGGAGCGAGTTCTTGATCATGATACCCACCCCCCGCGACCCCGAAGTGAAGCCCGAGTGGGCCTCCAAACGATAGCCTCGCCGATTCATGGCATGGAAGGAGTTACCTATAAGGTGTGTCTCCTGCAAGAAGACAACATCTGGCGATATACGTTTCAGGAACTGCAGGACCACACCACGCTTAATCCGATCCCCCAGGCCGTTAACATTCCAGGACAACACAGCCAAGTCCCTACCCCCCATCATACGTAGAAGCAATCAGTCGTCCCCCACAGAGCATTTCGAGAACAGCAATACAATAAAGGGTTTGCCTTGCGGTGCGAACAAACAACACACCCCCCCCGCCCCCCCATCCCAACAGAACTCCCCCCTCCCTGCACCCCTGCATGAGCCCAGTCAGCCCCCCCAAAGTGCAGTGTGCCTGTCGCCCCATAGAGAAAGACTAACTAGTACCCCAGAGGAGGAGGGAAGCCCCCAACAGACCCCGCGCGACCTCCATAGGAGGGGAGCATACACGATCGAGAGATGGTAAAGAAGTATTGTCCCGAGCAGGGTCTATTATTCACCCCTTAATTCTGATCCGGCAGGCCCTCTCCACCGCCCGCACCCCCCCCACCCCCCCGGCCCCGATCATCAGGCAGAGTGTCCAACCAGTCCCCAGCCGCCTCGGGTCGATCAAAGAAGTGTGTGCGACCTTCCACCTCCACCCTTAGCTTAGCTGGAAAGAGCATTGAGTACTTTAGGTTCAGGTCCCGCAGGCGACGTTTAATACCGAGAAAACTCAGTCTCTGCTTTTGGACCGCCGGAGTAAAGTCCGGGTAGAAACGCACATCCATGTTGTCAAGCTTGACCGGTCCCTGTTGCCTGGAGGTCTGCAGGATAGCGTCCCTGTCCCGAAAGTTAAAAACCCGGGCAATGAGAGGCCGCGGCGGGGCACCGGCCTTCGGCCTACCCCCAGGGACCCGGTGAGCACGCTCCACCGCAAAAAGCTTACTCAGGCCCCGGGGCTGCAAATGGGTAAGGATTAGATCTTCCACAAAAAGGTCGGCGGTCTCCGCCTCTCGTCCCTCCGGCACCCCCACAATACGAACATTATTCCTCCTGGCACGACCCTCGGAATCCTCCAGTCGCCGGTCCATCAGGGCGCTCGCCTGGCCAAGCCGGCGCACCTCCTTTTGGAGGGCCGCCACATCTGTCTCGAGGCCCGTTGTGGTGTGGGTCAGGGAATCGACCCGGTCATTCGTCTTAGACAGGTCGGCCCTCACCAGGCTCACATCCACAAGGACCGAGTCTATTTTTTGCGCTAGGGTGTCGAAGCGCTGGTCCACCGAGGCCTTCATCTCCGCGATGGCGCCCATGACGTCCCGGAGGGTCAGGTCCACCGGCTGGGCAGGCGTCTCCGTCAGGCCCGCCGGGGACGTGCGCGATGTCTCCGGAGATCCCTTCTGGAGAGTGTAGCGGTCCATACTGTTGGATTGGTGCGCCGGGCCACGGCGGGTCGTCTTCACCTTCGCCCGGTCGCCATCTTGTTTGGTGGACATGCTTGCTCTCCCACCGTCGTGCCAATCTCCTCAAAAGGGCCGATAAACCCGTTCACGGGGTCCGGGGGAGGGGAGGGCGGCCACCGCACCGCAGGATGATCCACAGCTGGCGGGCCAGCCGGGCACCTGGACAAGACCACACCACCGCACCCCGCTCTGCGACCCTACCTCGCTGGAGGCGAGGAGGGTGCAAAAGTGAAAGTGAAAGCGCGGGGTACGCGAGTCGCCCAGCCGTGCCCGCCGCTGTTGTTCACTTTGTCCCCGGATCGCCCCACTACTCCAATCCGGGGGGCCGGCGCGGGGAAGGCCGCAACCTTCGATCGGCGCTCCCGCCGGTGTTCGGGGTCCGATTCGAACACGGAAAACGGGTGGCGCCTCAGCTCGGGTTCACCGACATAGTCCCCTCAAAAAGGACAGGATATAGCCAGGATTAATTCAGGAGGTCGCGGAGGTCCTCGGGAGCCTCGCACCTACGCGGCCATCTTGGTTGCGCGCTAGGCTCCTCCTCAGCCATTGACTTTCTTAAAAAAATAAAATATTAATAATTGAAGGGTGTCCACAATTCTTGGTCACAGAAAATTGTACAAATTTCGTGTATAGAGAAAGAAGGAATTTTAGATGTTACACATTTGCAAGTAGTTATTTAAAGTCCAGCTTCCAGTGGTCTGTTTGAAAGAGGTAATCGTATTAGAAAAGAAGGTGCACAAAGTGTACTTTCTGCTCGGTTGGATGTGGCAAAGTTTTTAGAAGACAACATTTGGAGTTACTTAACTACTCCCAACTCTACCACAGGTGTTTCTCCTGAGAGTTATCTGAGAGGTAGAGAAGCAAAATCCAAATTTATCCCAGGTTGGTTACAACTACCTTCAGGCAATGAGTCATTTGGGAGTGAAGGCAATTGGCATGATCCAAGTGTAAGAAATAGAGTGTTGGAGAAACAGAACAAACAAAAGATTTGGTATGATACCAAACACAAGGTACTTGAGTGTGATTTCAAAGTTAATGATGCTGTTTTAATCAGCAACCCCAACAGAGCCTTGAAAGGTGAATCCCAATTTCCTTCCCCAGTTAGAGGAATGTATGACGTTACTACGCCATCCAATCCCCGCAGTAGGTTACAACGCGGACGTTACATCATCCGCGTTGTTACCACGCATGGCTTTACATCGCAAGTCGTTTCTATGACTTGCACTAGATGGCGCGCTGGACTTAGAAAGAGTATACATTACTATTCCTAATCCAGTTAGCGCAACAGCAGGGAATGTGTTGGATTTAAAATCCAACACATTCTCTGGTGTTGCGCGCCATCTAGAGCAAGTCGTGAAAACTACTTGCGATGTAATGCCATGCATGGTAACGCGGACGATGTAACGTCCACGTTGTAACCTACCCGCGTGGTATTGACAGCGTTGTAAACACTGTTTCACCAGTTAGAGTGATTAAAACTGGGGCAGCTTCTGTTTTACTGTAAGGCATTGGTTTGTGGAACAAGAACATTTTGATTCCCATTTCTGAATTGCAAGCTGCCATTTACAATCAGACTTGCAATCCGCCAGTTGAAAATGACTCCATGTTATCCACTGATGTTGGCCTTGCTGATTCAAATATTGCCTTTGATGTCAATGTTTCTTGTCCTCAGAATATAACCAATTCTGCCACTTCAGAACTGTTGGTCACAGAGGCAAGTTTCCCTGTTAATCAAAGTGGCGTAGTCCCTCGTTCTACAAGAATAGTTAAAATGCCAGTTCAGATCAAAGAATATGAGGTGTATTAAGCTTACCTTTGTTTTATTTATTTTTGTTTTAGAAGCTGGGTGATGTCGCATGTGTACCTTATTGTTTTCCGGCTATTAGTGTTATTACTTCCTGTTCCTGCATTGGGAGCCCTATTGACATTTATATCCTTTTGATTGTCCTTCTATATTCTGTGGAACGTGCAGCATAGTTAAAGGTTAAAGGGTCATTTAGTGTAAGTTCCTTCAAGTATCTGTATGCTTGCTCCATCATGGTTTGTTTTCCCTGGAATAAAAGAATTACTGGATAACTACAATTGGCTGCTTCTCTCATGGATCATTTCTTCACTACCTTCCCACATTTGTTCAGTAGGAGAAAAGTGCATTGGATCCATTTCACAAAGATATTTTCAGCCCCAAATATACGTTTATGGCCCCATAGTCTCCCATTTGCACCTGCCAGGAAACCACCATAGGATTCTTGTCATGTGTAAATCGATGTATTACTGCAGATTTATCCACCATGAATATAGAGAAAACACAGATGTAAATTCCACTCAAGATGTGGGTAAATTGGGACAGAAAATAGGCCTAGTCATCAAAATAATTTCTGCTGTTTCTAAAAAGTCATAAAGAATTGCTGAGCAGAGTCGTTATATGGAAACTATTGGTATTGGATTCTTAGATACAAGAAAATTAGAAAAAACAATGATAACTATGAACATATATTCAAATTAGTCAGAAAACTCTAAAAACTGAATTTCCCCATAATACTGTTTCTATTGTGGAGGAAAATCAGCCAGTGAATTGTGTTACATATTTTGAGTTTCCTTCAGGTACTGGAATATTCTAAATTCAATCTAAGTTCCCTCCAAATTCTGGATGAGGTCCTTAGTCCCAGACATATGATGAAATATGGGTCTGAGAGCAGGTCCAAGACATCTGGGATCGATCTTCTCACAAATTGTAAACAATTTTACTTCAAAGCTGGGTCCCTTACTCTTTCGCTGTTTCCCTTCTCTCATCTGGCAAGAATAGAGGCTATTGTGATCCCAAAAGGTATTAACAAATAGTGTTGCTTAGACCTCTGGCAAAGATATTTGCCATAGCTGCCTGGTAGCAATATGCTCATTGTTTGAGATGTATTCAATTATTGCAAAAGCTAAAGATTCCTTTTATATAATGTCAATTGCAAGTAATGCAGTGAAATTGATTCTAAGAGCCAGACATACTCTGAGCCATGGTACACCTTGCCGTAACATTATAAGTGTTAGAAATGAGATTTCTGGTTGGCTAAGGTTTGCGCCAGAGCCAGGCAGAAACCACCACTCTAGTCAGGGCAAGGCAGCTACACACTGATGATAACCCCTGCTCACCCCCTTGGTAGCTTGGCACGAGCAGTCAGGCTTATCCCAGAGGCAATGTGTAAAGCGTTTGCGCAACACATAAACACAGCAGCAACACACTAGGTACACTACAAAAGGAACTCCACACAAGGTTATATCAAAAACAGCCTTTGTATTATCATAAACACATTAGAAACGTAATCATACATTTACACTGTGCCAACTGGCACTGGCAATATTCACAGGGGATTATATACATGACAGGGCCAATTGGGCCACTGTCAGAACCATCAAAAAGCACAGGTAGCAAGTAGAAATAACACACAATCAGTATCTACTCGTCCCATAATGACCTAAGCATTATCACATTAGCATTAGACACCATCCTAAAATATCATAGCATGACCTTAGGCATAAACACATTAGGCCCAAACCTCATTAGCATAAACACATTACGCATTAGGTATCACCAGCACAAACACATTATGCAATCACCTCATAAGCATAAACACATTACGCATTAGGTATCACCAGCATAAACACCCTATGCAATCACCTCATAAGCATAAACATAGTGTAAATATTATGTGCATAAATCATATTTGGCAAACTTCATAGTGGGCATAAACAAATTATGCAGTTCTTTAGAGCCTGGTGCTCTACTAATGTCACCAAACTGTCCCCAGGCCAACTGGCCTTTCTCAGGGGCCCAATGCCCTATGTCCCAAAAATGTCAGGGCTTTCCTGGCTGCCGAAGCAGCCCTCAATTTGGGACACAATCCTCTCCTGGGGGGGGTGCAACTTGCACTCGTCCTCCCTAACCAGGTGTGCCTCCCGGTGCAGCTACCCGTGACCTGGCGGTGCAGCTGTATAAACAAAAATTAGCACCAACAGTGCCTCCCACTCACCTGGGCTTCTCTTTACTCGAGGGTTTCCCACACAACTGCCCACAATCGGGTGGTACAGATGCTCACCCGCCGACTCGGGGCAACCCCAAGAAGTGCCTCAGGGCAGTCTCTGTCCTTGAGGGGGGAGGGAAGCCAACACCGGGCTCCCCCCTCCTCTGCTCTGTCTCAAAGAGATGAGGCTCCTGCCCTTCACGGTGAACGGAGCTTCCTGCAAGGGAGCTCAGCCCCTCTCACCATTCCCTGGTGGCTAAGCAAGTTGTGTGGCAGCCGTCTCGCCACTGCTGCATTAGGC
Organism: Triturus cristatus; assembly: GCF_964204655.1. Lineage (NCBI taxonomy): Eukaryota > Metazoa > Chordata > Amphibia > Caudata > Salamandridae > Triturus > Triturus cristatus. The sequence continues at coordinate 204,446,599 of NC_140593.1, forward strand.
TCCTGGGCTCTTCTCCTCCGCCTCGTGGTATGGAGCCTGATCCTGTTTCATCCTGCCCACAACCAGGCATGGGCCTCGCCTGACCTCTGGGGCCTTCTCGAAGCAGCGGGGACCCGGCCCCAAGGACTTCAGCGATCCCCAGGCCAATGAAGCCTGCGGGACTCTCCCTTTCCTCACAGGGAGCCACACCTCAGGTCAGGCGTCTTCTGCCTGACTTCTGGTTTTGACAGCACGCTGCCCCAGTGCGACTGCAAGTGCAGGAAGGGCACTTTCTCCTGAGCCCAATAAAATGTGGGGTTCCTGCCCTCCTCTTGGCACCACAAGGGAATCCCCTCCAGGGATCCCCAAGGGATTTTGTGCGTCCTTGCAGCTGGGGGCCACGTAGCCATGCCCCGGCTGCCTAAAACTGGAAGTGTGCTGGTGGCACGGCTGGGAGTGGGAGAGCGCTTTCCTGGAATTACCTCTCCCCTCTGTTGCTCTGGCCATAAATGAGAGGGAGACGCTGCCCACGCTGCAGGGCACAAAGCGCTCCTCTCCTAACCTGGCAAAGTCAGGAACTGTCCAGACCTATTCCTGGGATCTTGTGGGTCCCTGAGACTCCCACTAGGATGCCAGCATGCAGGGCCTCCCAGCAGAGGAAGACAACTGGGTCCCATGGCGGTTCCTCCTGGCAGAGTCTCCCACCAAGTTCCAAGTAAGCACATAGCACACCTTTCATGGGGTCACAGCCCCAGTACTCATAACAGTATTCTCTTTGTCTGCCCTGGCACAGGCTTGGGTGGAGCCAGTCCTAACTGGTTCTGGGGAGTGTGGAGCACTTTGCTTACAGTGCTCACACCCTCCTTTGTGAGATGGGGGCTCTGCCATCAGAAACACCACAGGGGGGCGTAGCCAGCATTGTTCAGGCTAGGCACAGGTCTATTCAGGGACCAGGGACTACTCCTCCCACTACTCCAAATGCAGATGTCCCATTCAGCTCAGTGCTGACTCACCCTGCCCCTCCTGGAGCCACACACACCTCACCAGCCCCTGTCACTCAAAAGCCAGACATGCAATTCACATCAGGCAGGCAGACACATAGCACACAGAAATGCCAACGTTTCAAAGTGGCATTTCTAAAATAGTTATAATAGACTGTGCACACCATTGCGCAACATTTATTATCATGATTCCAAATATACCAAACATGACCACGCTGCGCCTCTCATATCAGGAATTACCACTGAAACACTTATCAGGGAATCCCCAATGCATTCCTATGGGAGGGTAGCCCCACAGTAGTGAGAAACCAAAATGGCTGTTTGTCACTACCAGGACATGTCACACACGTAAGGTACATGTCCTACCTTTTACCTACAATGCAACCTGCCCATAGGGCTAGTTAGGGCCTATCTTAGGGGTGACTGACATGTAGTAAAAGGGGTGTCACGGACATGGCACACACTTAAGGTGCCACTTCACAGCGGCAGTAACACTGCGGGCACAGGCCCTGCAATGGCAGAGGCCTGAGATAGGTTTGCAAGGCTACTTTGGTGGGTGGTGCAATCAGCGCTGCAAGCCCACCAGTAGCATCTAACTTACCATCCCTGGGTATCGGAGATACCACTTTACAAGGGACTGACAGTTAAATTAAATAGGCCAAACAGATGTAGACCAATCTTACCACATTTATCACAGAGAGCACACACACTTTACACTGAACAGCAGTGCTAAAGTGCCCAGAGCCCTAAAACCACCAACACCATGTCAGAAAAAAGGCTAGGCAAAAGGCAACAAGTTTAGGGATGACCCTGCAAAAAGGGCCAACTCCAACAATAAGTTGTTGACTTTGTCAATGAAACTTCTATACAATGGAGCTCTTCAGTAGGGAAATGGTACATCTAAAGTTGGTCATCACTATTATTGAGCTTGTTAGTAAAACCTCAGCAGTGGTTATATCTAGGAAGAGGAATAGGAATCTTATGTCTTTTTGGAGTTGGTATTGGGTGCGCAATTGTGCCCCTGATAATGAATCATTATCTCACTTATGATTTACTGATTCATTCATGACTTATGTGAGGGAGAATTTGAATTTTAGAAACCAATGTTGTCCTTAATGTACATGTTCTCCATTATGTTGGCAGAATCTTTGAAGATAGCAGCACTTTAGGACTGAAGAAAGCATGTGATATAGTGTGATGATATTGTCTATAGAATGATCTTATCATAAATATAAATATAATCTAGCTAAGGGCCTTTTGAATATATTATCCTCAGGGCAGCTGGTATGCAGATTGAGTTGAATTTGTGAGAGTACACAAAAATAATACTTCGAACTAGCATTGTGTTGATCCCTAAACAATATATCCCAGGAAGGATACTGAATTGAAATGCATTCCTAGACATAAACTAAGATTATTTTAAAGGTTTGAGTGATGCCAGTTATGCGGGGATCATCCAGCCGAAGGGATCTTTATAGCGAGCATTTGTATTAATATCAGTTTATTGTTTGCAATTTTGTAAATGGTTAACATTGGTGTTAACAAGGACACGGTTTAGAAAGGTAACAGTACAGCTAACACATCACCACTGAGTCGGGCTGAAGATGGGTTACTTACTGTAGCAGGATGCAACATGTATATAAGAAGCGATAGGATAAATGTTCTCAGTGTTTTTGGCATCCTCCTGCCAATGCCACTAAATATTTTCACAGACACCAGTATGTGGGAGAACGATAATCCCCAGGGACTTTAGTTTTCTTTCAATATGAAACAATGTCAAAGGAAGTTGTATATGCCTTAGGAACTTCCATGTAGCTATGTGAAATCCCCACAAATGTTTGGTTTCAGGCACTGTACATTTGAGCCAGGACAATCATAGATGGGTGTTAAATACCCATGTTAGTGGTTCAAGGGCAGAAGGCTTTCCAATTTATGGATTTTCTGATTTAAGTCACTGTGAAGAAGTATTTATGATTCTCAGTGCCCTAAAATATGCCTTTCTTTAGAGAGTTGTGTTGTGCTGACAAGCAACATTTACTTTACCCTGTCTGTGAAATTGGGTTACTGGTTGACTGGGGTGTGGACTGTCAGGCCGAACACTCTCCATTTCTTAACTTTTATAAACTATTACATTGATGGTAAATATTTTCTTATTCCTAATGGTTGCGAAAGGTGGGTCTACCTAAAGCACACACTAAAAATGTTATGTTTATTATGTCCTTTCATCGAAGAGTTCCAACTCAAATAATTTGTATTTTTTTCCCAGTCAAGGGGAATTACTGTGAAAAATGAACTTCTCTGGTCAGAGAGACAAATGTAACATAATTAACCTAAATACCCTATTCAAATGTCCCTGCTGTGAGCTTGGTCAGGCAGGGCAGTCCAATAGCTTCCTGGACCAAAGAGCAAGCTGAGCAGGCAGAGCTTTTAGGGTATTATCTGCCTCTTCTAGGGACCTGGACTTGGCTTTTTATATTCGAATTCCTAGGGATGGCCTGAATCCATTAGATGCAAAAATCTTAATCGAATTGCCTTATATTTTCATAAGGTGAATGGGACTGCACTTATGCATTTGGAACAACGTTTTTGTTTAATTGGCATGGTTTCGACTCACAAGGGTGTTTATTTACAAGAGAGGAACACATTTGTAATATTTCCAAAGGTCTCTGTGGAGTATTGAGGGCCTACAAATAAATATCACAGGAAATGACTGTGTGCAGTAAAAGAGTGAATTTTAATTGTGGGACATATTTTAGGATTGGCTAGAATATTTCCGAAAGTAACATATAAGGATTTCTCTAAAACATTTCCACATTTCTTGAAACTAAAATCTTGAAGAGATGACATTCTGGTAAAGAAATTGCTGCTCCCCCTGGGAACTGTTCAAACCTGACACATTAAATCCTTCGAGAAACACGTCTCAACAGTGTTGTAACCAGAAAAGCTTTTATCTAATGGTTTTGACCTACTGGAATAGTGATTGTTTTTTGATTCAGAGGGTGATTTTTCATCGATCAAAATGTAATGGCTTCTGTGTGATTTCCCATTAACAAAGAGCGCTTGGATAATGAGCGAGAGACCACTTTTGTTGAGTGAACAGGTTGGTCATTTGTTTATTGGCTACGTTGTAAAGACGACCATAACAACTTGATCCCTATTAATTCATGGGATATCTGTCATAAAGATTTATTCAAAAAGATGGTTAAAGGAAAATAGCCATAATTTCTTTACTAAAATATTCAAGCAGAGAACCATATTTGTGACCTGTGATTACAAGTACAAGTACAAGTACAAATGACTTTATTCGATTGTAAACCTTACAATCATAAAAGCACAATTCATAAACATACAGTTAAAATCAAACCATCCATTTCATTTGTAAGACAAAAATTTACATATACAATATAAAACAAGGGTAACAGGCAGAATAAACATGTTAAGAATATAAATAATTATAACAAGGTAAAAAAGTTTAAAATACCTGACGGCAATAGCAGCATAATTATCCCTCCATACTTTTCCTGAAAGTAATTGCTAATTTCAGAAAACTGCATACAAATAAGGTACAGTCACATTTCAGGAGTTGAAGGTAATAAAGTGCTGGTTTGATCTGTGGAAATTTCAGTTCTTTCAGGCATGGTATTAGATATAGCCTCCGAGGTACTATGTAATAGGGACAAATAAATAAAAAGTGTGCCAGAACTTGCGGAGACTTCCCGTCACAGCCGCAAGCTGGCAACACTTGACCTCGATGGGCCCCACTCCGTACCGCCAGTAAGAGATGAAACAGATCAAAACGGAACCTTGTTAGTAGGTAACGTTCATAGCCAGTCATAGGCCATGATAGATATGGTTCCATTTGTAGACAGGTTTTAAGTAGAACATGTTTCTTAACACTGTCTTTCTGGAGCTCAACCTCCTCCCGGGCAAAATACCTAGTTGTCATGAATGTATTTTTCACAAAAGTGACATCTGATTTAGTAATAAGATTTGGGGTTAAAAACAAATCAGGCCGTCCTATTTCAATAAGACGATCGTTAATATACTTCAGCCACGGGACCTTGAACCTACCATCCCATGTTAAGGCTTCTTTTAGTATATCATGGGTGAGAGGTATGTTGTTATTTAGCCAACAGTTCATCCAACACAATAGGGGATTTGCTGCTATTCTATCACTAAGGTAGGGCACACCTAGCTCCTCGTGTACCGAGAAGTTTCCGGTTCCCCATGGCAGCCTCAGTATCTTCTTCAGAAAGTTATTTTCTACAACCTCCAGGTCCCGCGTCTGGCTGTAGCCCCAGAGCTCGCTTCCGTAGCAAGCAACGGCGACGCTCTTGGCCTGGTATAATTTAAGCAAGCCAAGTATGGCTGCATTAACGCGGATTACCTCACCCTTCTTCTTGAGAACAGCGGGGCCCCAAGATAATTGATGATCAAGAAGGACCCCGAGGTATGAAAAGGTTTTGGTGGTTGGAATTTTTTCCCCATTTATGTTAAAAAGATTAGATTTTCGTGACCCTAGGCATGTCTTCATAACATAGGACTTAGAGTTGTTAATGCTTAGGCCTCGAGACTCCATGAAATCAAAGAAGGAGTTTAAAAGTGTCTGAAGGCCGATTGCTGTCCTTGAAATAAGGACAGCGTCGTCCGCGTAGAGCAGAACTGGAACGCCTTTTCGGCCTACATAGGGGTAATCCGCTCCAGTTCTTAGCAAGTATTCCTCCAGCTCGTTAATATACAAGTTGAAGAGGAATGGAGCCAGGATACACCCCTGTCGAACACCCCGGTTAATTCTGATATCCCCCGTCACTTTCAGGTCTTGGGTGTATCGAACGTTAGCTCTTGTATCGGAGTGCAGATCAGCCAGTAAGTTAATCAAGTTCTGCTCAACGCCCATATTTAACATGGTGTCCCATAGTTTGCCTCTGTCCACACAATCAAATGCGGACGATAAGTCCATAAAGGCCATGTGGATGGTTCCCTGCCGGGCCAAGGTGTATTTACCTATAATCAGATATAGGTTCAGACATTGAGTTACTGTCGAATGGCCAGGTCTGAAGCCGTATTGTATTGGGGATATAACATTGTTCTCATTTGCCCATGCAGTTAACCTGTTCAGGATTACACCCCCTACCACTTTGGCTTCAGAATTAATTAAAGATATTGGCCTGTAGCATAACGGGCTACTACGATCGCCCTTTTTAAACACGGGCACTATAGTCGATAGCCCCCACGACTTTGGACATCCAAAGGCCGCAGCTGCATTTACTACAGCAGTAAGGACGGGGGCCCATAATGAGATACAAGATTTAAAAAGGTCCGGAGGCAAGCCATCCGGGCCTGGAGCCTTATTACTAGTTAGCCCTTGAATGCCCTTTTCTACTTCATTAACTGAAAAGCACAAAAGATTCTCCGTAGGAATTAAAAAGTCATTTTCTGCCTGTTGCTCATTGCTTTTAAAGATTGCACTAAAGTGAGTGACCCAGTCCTCCTCTGGAATATTAGTACCAAGTGCAATGTCACTGGGATTGTCAAACAGGGGTTTATTGATAATTTCCCAGAATTTGCTGCTATTGCCCAGGACTGATGGATCAAGAAGAGACTCCCAGGTACAGGTCTTAATTTCTCTTTGCAGTTTAGAAATTGATTTCTTGTAAGTCAATCGCAGGTTTTTAATTTGATCTGAATCTCTGGGTTTGGTTTTTAGCGCCTTTCTCAGGTCTCTGCTTGCCTTAGAGCATGTGTGGTCAAACCATTTAGGATTGTTTCTAACTTGTCCCTTCACTGGAACTATTAACATAGATCCTACTGATAACACCACAACCTCAAAAATGGCTAAAGTTTGCTCTGGGGACGTAGATGGTGTCACACAAGCCGCAAGTTCCTCACCACATGACTTATTGATTTCAGTATACAGGTTTTCATGATTTACCAAACACCATTTCAATCGACGTTTACCATTTATACATTTTAAAATTCCCCGGCCTTCACAGTTCATTCGCTGTTCAAATACTCCCCCACCCAATCTGATGGTTAAGGGATTATGGTCACTGTAAATGATCGTTTGAATGGTAAATCTGGACGCCTGATTGGCAAGGTCAGCAGATAATAGTATATGATCTATAAAAGACCCCTGACCTGAGCCTTTAAATGTTGGGGCATCAAAGACCTTGGACTCAGGCACCATGGACATAGCTACAGATAGATTATTTTCATTCAACAGATCATTGAGACAAGTTCCACGCCTGGAGTGGTCAAAATGAAAACCATTCACACTATTACACCCCAAGAATCCCATGGGGGTAACTCCTGGGTTACCACATGGGTGTACATTAAAATCACCTGCGATCAATAAGTTACGTGACAGTGTACCTGCTCCCTCTCTCAGCATCTCTTTCAGAAGCAGTATATTACATTCCCCTTGGCTGTTTATAGCATTGTAAAAATTAATTAAAGTCAGAGCATGTTTATCTCTCTTCAATTCGAGCACTTGAAAGTTCCGATTAGCATGATACCGATTACTTGTTTGGCAGGAAAGTGCCAGATTAATAAAAATAGCCAGGCCCCCCTTTGCTCTTCCACTAATCGAGGGGGCTGCTGGCCTAAGGAAGCTTTGGTAGCCCTCAATGAAGGCATTATTATCTTTCATCCATGTCTCTTGGAGGCATATAACTGCGTATTTCTTAACAAATGCCAACCAGGCAGAGTCACATATTTTATCAGCCAAACCTGCTATATTCCAGGAGACTAAACTCTCATTACAAGCATCACCAGGCTCTATTCCAGTGGCGACTTCTGTGGTTGTAGGTTCTAGTAACCGAGTAAGTTGTTCTACGTGTGTGTCTCCCATAGATTCTATTGTAGGAGAGTTTGGTTCTACATGGGATGGAGGAAAATTAAAAGCCTCGGACAGAACATGCAGTGTACTAATGTACTTGGAGTTAGGATTGTCAGAATCTGGGATAATTAGCGAAATGTTCACATTTGGGGAATTATCTACCATGATTGCAGAGTGAGAAAGTCAATCTTGATCATCCAAGCCAGAGAATGTGGCAAATCTGTTGAAAGTGGGGAGAGTGAAGTGGTGGGCTTCAGTGTTTGTCCTTGATAGTAAATAAGGTTTTTGGGGATTTGACAAGAGGGAGCGGGGGTAGAAGTAACTTAGATCGTACGTTGATATACCCGCGCCCCTACTCGGAGTGTACCAGTCCACTATGGGGGGTAAGACCCTGCGATCCCTGAAGTTAACGATAATAATGTCACCCTGAATATCCTTGGGTCTAGGACCCATCCACTTCAGTCTTCTCACATGCAATATTTCACCATTGATTTCGGAGGGAAGTGGTCTATTTTGGCTTAACCAGTATACTACTTTATTTTTAAGTTCCTGATATCTCTCTATTTTACCCGGTGCAAGCTCTGGGACACCAGTAAGTGTCACTACATAGGGAGCTGCTTTGGGGGGCAAGTAGATATGGGAAGTCTTTTCCGGTCTATAGTTCGGGAGGGGCTGCTGCTTAGCATTGTTACCCAGGGGCTCTGCAGGATAGGAGTATTGATCTCCTCTTAGGGCCCTTTTAGCGCTAGATTTTTTTCTCTACTATAGGCGTAGGCACAGATATGTTCTCCATGCAATTCAATGGATTAGGCTGATTAGCTGTTTGAATGGATGGAGGAAGCATGGTAGCCAAAGTGAGATTTTTAGATAAATAAGTATTCAGTTCACTATTTAATGCGGAGTGAGGCATGTGATGTTTCAAGGGATGTTAACTGTTGTGCTATGTTTTTAACTCTCTCTACTAGAGGGGAAAGTAAGGATTTTATCAGATGCTCTATGTCAGCGAGTAAATTAGAAAAAGGTGATATAGGAAGCTGGGTCTGAACTTTTGAAGACCTTGCACACATAGAATTAGGTGTTAATTGTAACAGAATTAGAAGACTCAGGGTGATGGTCTTTCCTCCTTTCTTTTTTGGCGCAACAGTTTTTCTTTTTACTACGGGCTTAGGAGGAGAGGGTCTATTTTTTGCAGCATTACTCTTAACTATCTTAACGGATTGAATTGGGGTTAAGTCCTCAGAGGAATTATCCGTTGGTGATTGAGGATTAGGGGAGCGTGTATTACTAACCTTTGAAGTGGCCGATATGTCCATTATGTCAAGTGGCTGCAATGAACTATCAATAACGTCCATGCGGTCGGGGCCTATGTTCGTAAACAACAAGTAACAGGAGGGGTGGCCCAGCCCAGCCTTGATCGGCCTTGGACGGCCGTAGACGGCCCGCCCTTTGCCCGGGCTTAGCCCGGCGAGCCCCTCTGCGCGTCCCGCGAAGCGGGAGGCGCGAGTTCTTTTGAAGTCCGCCGCTGGAGGGAGGGAGGGGCTGCTGATGGTGACACTGCCCCCAACGACTTCTGGGCCAAGTAGTTTAGCGATAATCCGGTCAGAAAGATCCACACTCCATACGCTGCGCGTCCCGTGAAGCGGGAGGCGCGAGTTCTTTTGAAGTCCGCCGCCGGAGGGAGGGAGGGGCTGCTGATGGTGACACTGCGCCCAACGACTTCTGGGCCAAGTAGTTTAGCGATAATCCGGTCAGAAAGATCCACACTCCATACGCTGCACGACTACAATCCAGTCATTTTATAAATGTGGAATGCGAACATGGACATCCCGTATGTTGCAGATAACTCAATTGCTGTTGCACGTTATGTTACATCGTACATAAAAAAATCCAGATGACTACCTGGTCATTATCACCTACAATGTTACTGGCCACCTTCTCCTTCCACCAGCCACTGAATACCTTTGTGTAGCTGGAGGAGCAGCAGGCTCTCACAAGCCCTGGGTTTGTCTTCAGAAAACCTGTAAGCATTAAACTGCAATCTATATTTTTCACTCCTTTGCTGACATTTATCCATAGGAATCGAGCTCCGAACCATGAAGCTCCGCTCCGCTGCTGCTCCGCCTTCCGCCTTGCACGTCACACTCACACGTCCTTGTTTTTTTCAACTATTTCTTTATGTATTTGCTGCTAAAAGCTGCAACTCGCTCTCCGCGCCTCGGTGCATTGCCGGGCACTGGACGCTCTGGCGCTGAGTGGCCGGCCCGCGGTGGACACTCGAGTACGGGGATGCAGAGCGCACGTTAGGCCACGGACCGAGTCCTGTGATTAGAGTTTCAATATTTTCAAGCTTTATTTAAACACCTTTCAACCTCAGCTTTTGGTGAAACTGAATTTTTCACGAAGGGACAGGAGAAAGAACAATTATTTCATAATAGAATTAAAATAAAGGAGAGTATTCAAAAAGCCGGATTTGGTGTAATAGATACTGTATTTAAGCAACGTTCATTACAACAAGAAGGGAGATTAAAACACCCCTCGTAGACCTAGCTAGAATTGCAGGATTTCCTAATTTGGCAATAAAAGATAGTAATTTAGAACAAAACAGAAGTAATTGTAGGTATAAAATAAAAAAGTTCAATATAATTCTTGGGACAAAGTAAAATAAGACCAGGTACATTGTAATTTCCATGAGAAAAAAGCAGTGCAAGATTCAGTAGAATGTCAGGAATTAATGAGGAATATTGTTAGCTCCTACTAGGGCTCCTAGAGCAGTACACAAACTAATCTGTATGATTTTCCTTGCTGAAAATTAGGGTTGGAGAACAATTTATTTTCCCACAGTCCATCACAGTAGAGTGCTTGCTTCTGATTCACACCTTGAAGTGTATCCTATATATGGTTCTTATCTGTTGTGTTCTTACAGTTGCTGGCATCATATGTATTCAGTCTATGAAAAGCCCTCATTTTGCATTTGGGATTTATCTTTTTTCTCTTAATAGGCTGGGATTTTAGGTCATGGTAAAACACAGACTTAGATTTTTAGGGTGTTTCTAGATTCTCCGTAAGGTGGTTCATCTCTAATTTACCGTGATTAGATTTCTCTTGGCCTTTATTTGCCCTCCCATGCTGTTTTTAAATATCTGTAAACTTTACATTTTAAGATGATGCCTTTCTTAATGAAAATCACCTAGCACTGTTTTTATTGGAAGAAACTTGTGCCCAGATTTACTAAGAGACCACAATCCTCAGGTCGGCAAGCAGAGTTACGCTAGGTTGTGTGAAATGAAGAGGGCAGAACTGTGCCGTTAGACCTGACAGCTTTAAGGTGGTCTTTCCCCAAAGGCTTTTGCCTTCTTCCCTCCTGCTTTGCTGAAATTTTTTTTGTTGACATTTGGACTATGTGCACATTACAACAGCTAGTTGAAGTTCTTGTGCTTTCTCCTTTAAATATGGTAAAATTGCCTCACACTCAATTGGCACATTTAATTTACTTGTAAGTCCCTAATAAAGTGGCACTACATATACCTAGGGTCTGTGAAATAAATGCTACTAGTGGACCTGCAGCACTTATTGTGGCACCCAATTAAGTAACCCTTTTAAAGCATGTCTAAGTCCTGCCATTGCAGCCTGTGTGCAGTTTTAAACTGTAATTTGACCTGTCATTTCAACCTCGCAATATAAACCTTTTGCCAGGCTTAAACCTTTCTGTTTAATACATATAAGTCATCCCTTAAGGCGTAGGCCTTCAATAGCCTTGTATTTAACAAGTTGGACATGTACTCTTAAGTTTTAGATGTCCTGTTAATGAAAGAAAATTACATTGTTTTTAAGCAATGCCTATCTCTCCCATAGGATGACATTGGGTTACCTTATTACATTTATTACATGATACCTTTTGCTTGGTAACAGGTAGAAATGTTGTCTTTTATCTCTAGAGTATTGTAATTTAAAATCCTCTTTAATGATATAACTGACTTTTACCTCACAACTCTGAAAATACTATTTTTACAAAGTTGGCATTTTCTTATCCTTAATCACATGTTGCCTTTATCCTGGGTCACATGACTAGATGTAGTTGTCAGTTCACCTAGTGTATTTATCACAGACAGTCACATAACAGGAGCTAGGTGTTGGAAGGATGGGCCACCCATGGCAGGATTGGAGGGGCAAAGTTGTGTACAGCCTGACTTATGTTTCAAAGAAGTTGCCTCAGCACACACACACAGGACTTTACAACAGCTGTTTGTCACCCCAGACATCCTGTGACTAAGACGGGGTAAGAAGTGCCAGAATCTGTGGAGGGGACACCAGAAGTTTCTTCGACTTCAAAGCTGGCACCAGGTATAAACATATGACCCTCCAACACACTCTTTGGTGCTCTTTGAGAAGGAAGACTGGACCTGCTTTCTTTATCCAAGAGTCGAATGACTAGTCTCCTGTTCTGGCACAACAAGCTCCAGAGGCCTTCCTGCAACTGCCACCTCTAATCTACACCACATCATCAGTGGAGCCTGTGGTTCCCTCGGCGGTCTCCTTACATCTTGCTTGTTCTCCTAAAAATGATGCCTCTTGGAATTCCTTTATCCTACTAGATTGCACAGAACTACTACACATTATGGCAACTCTAAAACAGGCCAATCACTTCAATGATCCACTGACTGCTACATTTTTTAAAGACCTCAACTCGGCCATTCTACCTCTTTGGTCGAGGATCATTCATGAATCTCACCTGCTCCTATGGTCTCCAGCTCAATATACTAGAGAAAATTGCCAATGAGGAACCATACTTCATGATGTACACTGATGAATTTATAAGCCCTGATGAAGTTCCCCTAGAGGGAATGAAACACGTTGGCTGAGCGTTGTTTGCTATTTGATCTTGTAAAAAAAGCATTTGAAATAAAGGATTTTTTTTTGATTACACTAAGTCTACTGGACTTCATTGTCTGACGCACCCCCACTTGTATTTATGTTTGTACGAAAGGCATTTGCGAATGTTCAAACTGCACTTTCTACCTAATGCAAATCGTATTTTAGAAATCACAAAATAGGAAATCACAAATAGGGAATTCCAAAATGCGAATCACTAACCGCACATATAAAGGATCTTCTAAATGCAACCATCCGCAAAATGGATATTTAGGAAATACAATTACCATCGTTTCAGATCAGGTGGTATCAGGTGCAAACTATAGCAAGCATTGGCATAGCCAATGGGTCTCACTTGACAAGGGAACATCAATTATTTATTTATTTTCCCTCAAGGTCGTCTGTAGAATTCCCCCCCAACCCAGCCCCCCTGCTCTTATCTGCACGAGCCGCGGCTGTATGCAATGACAAGCAAAACAAAGTAGACTTATCACTAAGTGTTCACCAGCAAGAGAGCCAACTGGTTCACCCCGGAACTCCTAGCGTCAGAGCGCACCTGCCGGAAGTTGGAGAACATATGGCACAGCGAGAAGTCGCTTGGCAGCCGCGCAGCCCAAAAATACGCCATCCGCAACCACCACCACCTCATCAGGACCGCCAAGAGGACCTCCTTCAAAGACTGCCTCAACAACAACGCACACAACAGCAAGGAGCTCTTCAACGTCGTGAAGGAACTCTCCAACCCCAGCTCCAACGCCAACGAGATCCCGCCGTCGCAAGCCCTGTGCGACTCCCTCGCCACCTTCTTCCACCGCAAGATCGCCGACATCCACGATAGCTTCAACCCCCGGACGACCCCTACAGTTCCCAACACGCAGGAACCACTACACCCCACCGACTACGACTCCCTGACAACCAGGGCCAACGTGAGCATCGAAGACACAATCAAGACCATGGGCACAATCCACTCCGGCTCACAGTCTGACCCTTTTCCACACCACATCTTCAACAAAGCCAGCAGCTCCATCGCACCCCACCTACGCAACATCATCAACCTCTCCTTCGAGACCGTGACCTTCCCTGAGAGCTGGAAACACGCCGAGATCAACGCCCTACTGAAGAAACCCAAGGCGGACCCAAGCGAACTGAAAAACTTCCGGCCCATCTCCCTGCTTCCGTTCCCAGCTAAGGTCATCGAGAAGATAGTCAACATCCAGCTCTCCCACTACCTCGAAAACAACAGCATCCTGGACCCCTCCCAGTCAGGTTTCCGCAGCAACCACAGCACCGAGACCTCATCGCCGCCACAGACGACTTCAGGATCCTGTTGGACAATGGCGAGAAGGCGGCCCTCATCCTTCTGGACCTCTCTACGCCACCTTCGACACCATCTGCCACCGCACACTACGCACATGACTCCACGACGCAGGGATCCGAGACAATGCCCTGGACTGGACCTCCTCCTTCCTTTCCGGCAGAACCCAGAGAGTCTGCCTCCCCCAGTTCTGATCCAAAGCCTCCAAGAATATCTGCGGCGTCCCGCAGGGATCCTCCCTCAGCCTGACGCTGTTCAACGTCTACATGGCGCCTCACGCACGCATCGCCCGACCGCATGACCTCAACATAATCTCCAAAGCTGACGACACGCAACTGATCCTCTCCCTCACCAAGGATCCCCTCACCGCCAAAGTCCAACCTCCACCAGGAAATGAAGGCCGTCGCCGAATGGATAGAGCATAGCCGCCTCAAACTGAACACTGACAAGACGGAGATCCTCATCCTCAGGCCTAACCCCTCAGCATGGGACGACTCCTGATGGCCCGCATTGCTGGGGACACCCCCCGCACCAACCAACCACGCACGCAACCTGGGAGGCATCCTCGACTCGAAACTCACCATGACCAAAGAAGTCAACGCTGTCTCCTCTACCTGTTTCAACACCCTCCGTAAGTTCCACAAGATCTACAGTCACCCAAGCCCTAGTCAGCAGCAGACTCGACTACGGAAACGCCCTCTATGCCGGAGCCCCGTCCAAGCTCATCAACAGACTGCAAAGAATCCAGAATGCCTCTATACGCCTGATCCTCGATGTCCCGCGCCACGACCACATCACCCCCCACCTGAGGAACCTGCACTGGCTCCCTATCGACAAAAGAATCTCCTTCAAGCTCCTGATCCACGCACACAAGGCACTCCACAAGACCGGTTCAGCCTATCTCAACAGCTGACTCTTCTTCTACGTACCCAACAGGAAACTCCGCTCCGCAGACCTCTCCCTTGCTACCGTCCCACGCATCCATAAAACCACAGCCGGAGGCAAATCCTTCTCCTACCACGCCGCCAAGACCTGGAACACCCTCCCCCTCATCCTACGACAAACCGAAGACCTTCTAACTTTCAGGAGACAACTCAAGACCTGGCTGGTCAACCAGTAGCAACAGCACCCCCTTGTTCCCCTCCCTTCAGCACCTTGAAACCCTTGCTGGTATGTAGTGCGCTTTACAAATTAACTGATTGATTGATTGACCTCTTCTGACCTCTGGTGTTGGGTGCCTTGTCAGCAACACTGGACTGAGGAACTGTTGACATGTCGGTCCCAGAAGTGTTTCAACATGAGCACCTGGAACTGCATGCCTCCAGAATAGATGTGCCACTGAGACTACAGCCCTCTTCCCTCTCAGGTGGGGACAGGATGTGGGGGATACAGAAGCTGTGGATCTGAATAGTCTCAAGGCCTGTGGTCACCTGCACTAGTCTATATGCAATATACTGACATTAGAGCCCCATGTCTGCCTGTATATTCGCAATTTGCCTTGATAGTGTTATTGTGGCTACTGCCAATCGATTGATGGAACAGGTGAAGGAATCATAGTATGCCAGGTACTGCCTGTGCCTCTGTCTCTGCATATAGTTCTCCTTCTCCATGGTAGCAATCCACTGGCCCTGCCCTTTCTCCAATTGCTGCATTGACTTTGTAGAAGATGCCTATTGACAGTCCTTATTTGTTTTGTGTGCAGGCGTTATACAGATATGACGGACTTCTCCAAGCCAAAAATCACAGAAGAACCTTCTAAAATGTCGTCTGACATATTATCACTGTTGATAGCTGGCCTCTGTGCAACCTGTATTCCCTGCCCACAGATGTTGAGGTGTCACTGCTCTGCAATTGTCGTAATCACTGTCCGAATAGCCTGATAGTGGTGAGATAGTTGCTTTCCTAGCAGTTGGAGTTGGGGTGACGTTACATCCCCAATTTCCACGTGTGTCAGTAGCCCCTTCTGCATCAACTGTTTCTGACACATCCTAGGTGTGATCTGTGAAAATGCATGTATATAGTTTTATAAATAAATGGTTAACGATTGTTCGCAAGATTATTGTAACTTTGCTTCATGTGTTTGTGACGTATGTATGATGTACAGATATGTATGGTGTAGTCATCAGCACACAGTTCAGCAAGCACTTATGGGTATTACAACTCCTAAGATGCATTTCCATGGTAGGGCAAACATCTCAATTGAGTAATTTATGCTGTATTGTATGATTGATGGATTTGCTAAAATTACATTATGTTAAGTAAGTAAAGGGAAGGTGACTTACCTTAGATCGTGCCTGCAGGATTGTAGCTGTCAATGTCAGACCCTCCCACCACACGTTTTGGTTCCAGGGTCCCCTCGATGAGTGTCTCCATGGAAGTGGGAGGGGGCATTTTGAGGGTCCACCGCCTGCTCCATGGCCCTCAGCCATCCTGCTGACCACCTTCTCCTTTATGCAAGACCTCAGGTCACATCAGCATTTGCGTATCTCTGGGATAGTACTCTGTGTGACACCTAGGGAGTTCACCTTCTGCAAGATGCTGGTCCAGATCTTTATTTGTTGGTTCTCTGGTAGTCTGAAGGTGGCCTTACCAAACAGTTGATCCATATGGGAGACATATTCTTACGTCAGGAGCTCCAGCTGCTTTTCTGAAAATGTCACCTTTGTCTTCCTGCTCCCTGAATCCTTGTCGCCATCTTCCTTGGAAATGGTGTTCTCCAGGAATGGTGTAATACACTAACAGTAGTTTTGCAGGAGTGTTTCTTACTTTCAGCACCTTTCTAGGCTTCCGGGTTGTGGCCATGCCCTGTAATTCTAAACTTCCTGGTCTGACATTCTCATTCCTGATCCAGAATACAAGTTTTCCTATGCTGCGAATTCACATTAAAAAATCGCAATTTAGAGATTTCCAAAATTGCAATTTCCTAATTGTGAATCTGTAGAATTCTTTCTTAGTGGATTTTGCGGTTACATACATACCATTTTGTGTTTTCCAAATAACGATTTCTATAGATTCGCAATTTGGAAATCACAAATCCAGAATTTTGTACATATGAGTCTACGTATCAAATGCACACCTGACAATTTGTTATTTAATGGTTCCCACCACCCTTATGGAATACCTCTGTGTGTAAAAATAGGTTTGTGGGTATTTTAAGCTTCTGGGAGCCAAGTGTTAGACACGTCTTCTCTGTCTTTATGTTTTTTATACCCCTCTATAGATAGACAGAACGAGTTGTCCTAAATTTAAACTTCTGGCTGCCGATGTCCTTCACATGTTTGTACTCTGCCCCTATTTACAAAAATTCTGGTAAGGGGTAGCTAACGGTATGGTGCTAAGATTCATCTTTCCTGTACAACTATTTATTAAAGAGAAAATGATGGGTGTTAGAAATGATTTAGAAGGAGGCTTACAGAAATTATCTATGATTATGCTGGTATCTGCTGGTATCTGCCCGTCTCTGTATAGTTCGAGCATGGGTCTCAGAGGAAGCCCCCAAAGATACAGAATGGTGCTCTTTTCTCTATCAAATATATGAATTAGAGATCGCTTTGGATAAAGCAAGAGGCCTTCTCCAGTTTCTAAAGTTTGATAGGATTTGGAAGAATTTTAAATGGGATGTTATCAATGCTGGTACTGAATATTTGGATAAATTAAATGGTATAATTTATTAGGTAAGCAAGCTCTTACTATATATCATAATTCCTCAGCTAGCTTATTGATGAATCTGTGTGCCAGAATAGAATCAGTGATGGAAATTAACTGATTTTACTGTCCCCACTTGATTGAACCTTCTTGATGGTTTATACTGAATGGACTGTACCTGTTTCTCGATTTTGTACTATGACCTTTACAATTTAGAATCCCAAAAAATTATATATGTATATATACATATATATATATATACTTTGCTTGATTTAGCAACATACTCCCTTCTTGAGTTGATGTACCTGCTATGGAAGTAAGGTCTGTAGCATGCACTTCAAATGTTCAAACTGACGCATAGACAACTCCTAATATCTTATTTGAAAGTCAATAAAATAAGCAGTGGTAATCGGTGAGCCACGGTGCTCTTAGCAAAAACACGAAGGCTGTATGGAAGTGTTACAAATTATGTGGGCCGCTTGGCAGCTATATAAAGGACCGTATGCTTAGGTGTTTGCTGCATATAGTTTGTTTAATTTCTTTTAGCAGTTTAAAGCAGTATAGCTCAGCAGCTCACATGTTGCATTGCATAATATACTTTGTTTCTAGAGAGTAGCTGGAGGTAGGAAGTTCTATGGACTCTTTAACAGAAATGTTCAACAGGGCACGCATTTGGTCAGCTTCTTTATCCAACTCACCAAGAAGTTGAAGACCTGCAGTGGCGTTGCTTAGTCAGTGAGTTTGGAAAATTGAAAATCTCAAAAAAAAATTCCAACTAAAGAAACAGTGCACCGCAGAGTGCAGAGACAAGATGACCTAGGTTCAGAATAGACTGCTTCTATGAGGAATAAGATCAATACTGATTGCATTAGGTGGGCCCCTGTCTAGAGTGGTACAGTGGGATCAAAAAGATGAGTTTGAATGCTACTTGTTTGTTTGCCAGTAGTTAGACTGTTTGCAAGCATTCGACCCATCACCTTTTGCGTGTTTGATTGCCAGCAGTATGTCTGGAAATATGAGACTGGTGCAGCTTCCAAGCATGCTACTGCCGATGTTTGTGAATTCCAAAAAGAAGTACATTTGCACTCATTCAAGGAGGACTTCTGTAGTGCAGATTTACAATGTAAATTCCCCAATTCAAAATGAACAAGTTAAAATTTCTCATTGAAATGAAAACAATGAGGAAAACCAACACAGACATAGCAGACCCAACTGAGGGGCTGCAGACCCAACTGAGGCCCCCACAGACCCAACTACAAAACCATGATTATATTTATTTTGGGAGCACCACATCCCAAACACCGCCAAAGCTTTGCCCTTGAATAACTGTCATGAAAGTCAGAAACGTGAGGGTGTCTGCTGATGCCAGCAAGTGGAGCACAGGACTTAGAGGTTCAATATATGCAATGCCTTATGCAATTAGTCTGTTTCTTAATACCCAGGTGTTTAGGAAGGCTCCATAGCAATGCCCACGCAAGTTATAAGCCTGGCTATATGGGGCTCTTCAACAGACGTGGACTCTGCTTTGCACTTCCATTCTGCTGGTCGGGAATCCATCACTATGGGCATAGGTGACTGAAGAATAGGGGGTAAATGCCTGTACATGCCTCACCTTAGGAGTGGATTGGCATACCATCTAATTTGATCATATGTACTGTTGGAAACGGCCCTTTTTGCAGGGTTATCCCCAAACTTTTTGCTTCTTCCTCCTTTATTTTTTCTGACCCGTGGTTGTTGGCAATAGGACTCTGGGTACTTTACCACTGCTGATCAGTGCTAAAGTGCATATGTTCTCTGTATAAATTGTTATATCTATTGGTTATCCATGAGTGGTATATTTGTTTCACCTGTTAGCCCCTAGTAAAGTGCACTGAGTGTGCCAGGGCTGGTGATTCAAATGCTACTAGTGAGCTGCAGCACTGATTGTGCCACCCACAGGAGTAGCCCTAAAATGATGTCTTAGGCCTGCTTGCAGTGCCTATGTGCAGTCCAGGACTGCCATGTCGACCTGGCCAGTGCAACCACTGATGAGGCCTTATCCTTCCCTTTCTGTACATGTCAGGCATCCCTATGGTGGCCCTAGGTACCCCCCTGGGCTGGGTGCAGTGTATCTGAAAGGTAGGGCATGTACTGAGGTGTGTATCATGCCCTGGTAGTGAATTACAGCCATTTTCGTTTTTCACTGCTGAGAGGCTATCTTGCCCATAGGACAGAATGGGGGAGGTTGTTTACATGCCTATCTTCCCCTGAAGGCAAGATAGAAAATCCAAGTTTGGTATCTTTGTGTTCAGAATTTAATTGTACATCGTTTTAGCAAGATTGTTTTTAAACTCACTGTGTGAGAATAGCACTTTTTAGAAAGTAGCTATTCTCCTGTTTAACCTTCCTGTGTGCCTGTGTGCAGATTGGCTGACTGGTGTCATGTGATGGGCTAGGTGGCTCCAGGAGTCTGGATGAGTCAGCAGCAGGGTGAATAGGGAGATCTGCTTTAGATGGGTGGGAGGAGTAGCCCCTGGGTTTGAGTAGGGCTGCCTCTGCCAGCACAATGCTGGCTCCACCCCCTGCTGGCCAGGCTGAGGACTCTGCCTCTGCCGGCACAAAGAAGGCTCTACCTCCTGCTGAGCGTCTAACGACCCTGCCCCTCACTCTGAAAGGAACCAGGTGCTCCAGGGCAGAGCACACCCAGGAACCGGTTTGAGCAGGGGAATCCCCCCACTGAAACAAAGAGAGACAAATACTTGGAGGGGTATAAGAAGAGGACCCCAGACACCTAAACTTTAGATCACTGTGGAACTAAGAAGGAACCTCTGCCAAGGAGAAAGCTGGAAGGAACTGAAGAGGAGAAGACTGCCTGCTTGCTGTTTTGCTTTGCTGCCAAGAAGAGGGGAAGGACTTTGCTGTGTCCCCTTCTTTTGATTCTGATCTCCAAGGGCCTGAGGAGAGCTGGCTCCCTGTTAAGAAGTCCCAGGAACAAAAGGACTTCACCACCAGCTCCCCTGGAACTCTGCTGAGGGAGTTCTGACCTGCCTTGGAGTGCTTGCCTAGTCTTGGGGCCTCAGGAGGTCGTTTTACTGTGTTTGGGAGCTGGAAAGCAGAAGCGTGAACAAGAGTAACTGGTACCCAACGCATCATCCGATTGCGAGTCGCAAGAACGAGAATGCGAGGAGAATTTCATTGCGGCGTTATCGCAGCACCCGGAGTCCCCGCATCGCCGAGTGCGTTGAGCATCGTCCCGGTGCGTGAAGATTCCTGACGCTGCGAGGGTCATTGCAGAACCAGTTTGTGGGCCGCACCACTGCCAGTGCGTCAAAGTATCCAGTCGCTGCGTCTGTCGACGCAGAGTCCCGTCCCGTGACGCATCGAGGGTTGCGGCGCCAAAAGTCAACGCTGCGCCATGCATCGCGCCACATCGAAGATCGTCGCATCGTACCTGTGCGTGAGGCTTCCCCCTAAGAAACCAACGCAACGAAAGCCAACGTCATCGCATCCTCCCCCTACAGATCGGAGCCGGCGCATCCACCTCTGCTGCGTGAAGCAGGGCTGCTGCAAAGCCTCCCCAAGGTCTCAGGAGTATCGCATTGCCTTTGCCATCTTCCTTGTTATAGCTTTTGGGAACCTTAACGCAACCACAGGTACTGTTGGGCACGTGAGTGTCGCATTCTGTGCATTGAGAGTCGCATTGTGCAGGACACTGACTTTTACATCCTGGAGTACTTTCTGCAAACTCTTGAACTGTCTTTAAAGTAATCTTTTTAATTGTATGTTGGTTTTTCGGTAGTATTTGGTCTTGTGAAGTTTTTTTAGTAAAGATACCTTATTTTTCTAAAACTGGTGTGGCGTAAATCTGTGGTGTTTTCACTGTGTTTTGGTACAAATACTTTACACATTGCCTTTGATAGCCTAGACTGCTCAGGCCAAGCTACCTAGAGGCTGAGCAGGGGTTATCTTAACAGTGTATCCCCCTTTCCCTGACTAGAAGCAAGGGTCCCTACTTGGACAGTGGTACCTACCCTGCCAACTAGAGACCCCCAGATCTAACATGTACCCTGTGCATGCAGTATTAACACACAGAGTAAAAAAGAATCAGGCTTAGGGAAATTAAGCAGAGCTCATTTTCTGTAACATTCAGTACGAAACAATACACCTGAGACTGCCTTGACTCTGGAGGCACTCCCTCTTTCTTTACTGGTATTAACAAAATCTTTTTTAATTTGGTCACACTAGTCCTGTAAGTATGTATTAGGCAGAATGTCATGGAAACATCAAAGACCTAAAATTATTATTTTTTATATACGCAACTTCATACCTTATATCTTTCAAAGCATTAGTACGGTCAATGTTGGATGTCAGGTTCTAGAAAGATGTTCCACCTGTTTCAACTCTCTGCTACATAGGTCTGTCATACATGCAAACATAAAATACAGTATTTTTGATTCTGACCTCATGCTTCACTTCATGAAAAGGTTGTATTTAAAAACGACTACAACACTCTATCACTAGTCTCTGTTAGAAACAAGAAAAGCAGACACGTTTTAGGCAACAGCACGTGTGATCTTTCATCAATTATAAGTGTGTTTTCAAATAACCAAGGACCAAGCATTTTGTTTAGATTTAAGGCCACAACAATCCGCGAGCAACAAAAAGACAGCTATAATGTGGATAAAAATCTCATCAGGTGATAGCCTCGACAGAGCATTCCAGTGTTCCTGTCACCCAGAGCTGTCATAAACAAACCACTGATGAGACAATGACAATAATTAAATTCACATTGATGGGACAGAGAGGCTTGCAGTTATTTTTCAGGAAGAGTGACTTGAACGACTGCCAGGCAGCACACATGGGGGCTGGATCGTCATCCCGCTCTTCTCTTTCACTCAATGCTGCTCTTTTTTGCTTTTCTTCATGCTTGGTGTCACTAATGGAATACTTATTTAGCCTTGCGTATCAACGCAGAGCACTTATTCTGTCTACAAAGCAACAATAGTTGCAATTAAGATGCAACAAAACAGAAACTAAGCAATTTGATAGGATGATCTATACAGCGCGCGCGCGATGCTTCATAACGGAACGCGTGCCACCTGACCGCTACATTTAGAACTAATTGAAATGATTAAGTCTCAGTCATGTTAAGTTGGATTTCATAAGGTTTGTTAAACAATTATATTTCTTGTTAGATAATTATATGTCTAAGAAAGGCAATGCTAGCCATAAATAAGTCATCTAAATCTAGTTATGATCCTTTCCAAACTCAATTCTAGGCCCTCTCCCGTTGGTTCTTTATTTATTCTCTTATATGAAATATCTTTCATGTCTAATATCTTTCAGCTTAATCTTTATTCCATGCTCAATGGCGAATAAAGGTTCAGGTTTATCAAATCGCATGGGAAAGCAAATGTGGCAAACCATCTACTCGTGCCACATTGGCGTAGATTTAATAAATATCTTTCTTTTCAGCTAGGCCCTTGTTGTGCACCTTTTTTGACGTCAGTTATTGATTCTGTTGTGGCAGAGGCTAATGCTAGTCATGTGAAAGCACGGATGTAGGAAAAGGGAAATTACTAATGGTGTTTCCGAATAATGTTACGAGGGTGATTGGGGTGCCACATGTGACTGTGAAACACGTAAAAGTGCCCTGCTTTTGTGAAATTTGTGTATGTATGTGTTGATATTCAGCATCATGCAGCCTGCAGTGTTGACATATCATATTGGAAGTGGAAGGCCATGTTCATCAATGCTGAATGTGAAGTCCTTGTTGAAAATTATAACATCAATTAATTCATTTTAAGTTCATCAAAGGCGGCCGGCTCGTATCGGGGGTGGCGGAGTGAGCCAGTGGTATGTAAACAAAAAAAGAAGACAAAAGCGTAGCTCCTCACCGCTCTCCCTCTCTCTCCCTTGTCGTCTCTGTCTCTCCGGGGCAGAACAGGAAGTAGCCAGGCTCCCTCCCCAAAGCCAATCACAGCGATGTAATGCAGCGTTGTGATTGGTGTGAGTGCCGTGGATCGGCGCTCAGCCAAGGAATGGGGGCCTGGGAATGTTCTCCATGCAGGCTGTAATGCAGCCTGCATAGAGAACATGCAAAGTGTGCATGACTGTTTGACCGGCCCGAGAGAGCTGGCCAAACACTCATTGCGCACTTGGAGTGGGAAAACCAGACCTCCCCTGCTCTGAGAGCAGAGCAGCCCCGCCGGCCCCGCAACGCTGCACAGCAGGAACAAATACAATAATAATAAACTTGAGTTATTATCATTTTATTTGTTCTTTCAACAAACACTCCAAAAATACTTACTTTATGTAATTCGCCGGAAAGGTAACTGGAATGTAGCATGCAAAAGAGCCATCAGTTAATAAATATCAAACAACAAAGTGATGGAAAGAAATGTTTAAATTAATCTCGACCACTGGTGATCGCTCTATCTGCATTTAAGTTTATTCTTTTATGTCCACTGTTCTAGTCTAGTCGAACGCTATTCATATGCAAATTAACCTCAGCCCTACATCCTCAGGAACATTTCACCCCAAGCTGTAAGGGCACCGCCAGGTCCTCCAGGTGTGAGCACAGACAACCTCAGACCAGTTTTGGCATAATTGGGCAGCGTCAGTCCTGTGCACCTATCTGCCATCCTTTGGAGGCAGAGCTGTTGAATGCACCAGTGTTGAGTCTGGAGGATCTTGACCATCTCATCCATCATCAGCACAACAAATGCCTGGTCGCTGGTGCTAACCATGTCAACTCCTTTGCAACAAAACTAAAAAAACTCTGTAATGGATTAAATGGTGTGTACTATTTTGAGCAGCATCTTGACTTTCGTAATTTTTGCTTACCTACTGTTGGTCACACCTTCAGCTTTTCTTGGCTTATTTCTCCATGAGCTAAAGAGGTCAGCTGCCTGATTTTAAAGGCAAGCAGACCAATGGCCTCAGGTAAAAGTAAGAAGACTCACCCCAGTCTTCCAGGTCACACTTCCTTGTGAAAAATTACCACAGCATCCTCTTTCAGTTGCGATGGGAGACACTTCTCATAATAGTGAAGCCACACACAGCACAGGAGGAATAACAGGTGTGGCAAGGGTGTGGAGATTTTGTCCAATGCTTTGTGTGTGTGGTTCCTCTGGACAGGCCTTTATGGTTATTGAAGAAGAGAAGGGGGCGAACAGAAGAAAACAAGAACGTGTCTTGTTGCTTCTAACTGACAGATGTATTACTTAACAGGCAACAACGACCATCGCAGCCCCTGTGACTGATCTAATGAATGCCTCTTTTACCCAGGGCCTGGTCCCTCCCACCTGGAAAATGGCAGTTGTTAGGGCTCTATTAAAAAAATCCAATTTGGATCACACGGTCCTTTCAAATTATAGGCCTATTTCACTGCTGCCGGGCCTTGGCAAAGTCGCTGAGCGACTGGCCAACAAGCAGTTGTCTGCCTTTCTGGAGCTGAATGGTCTTCTCCAGCCCTCCCAAACTGGATTTCGCCCAGGCCAGGGCACTGACACAGCTTTAGTGGCGGTCGTGGACGAGGCCAGACGGATCTTAGACACAGGAGGATCAGTGGCAGTGATCCTCCTGGACCTCAGCGCAGCATTTGACACCGTGAACCACCAGGTGCTGATACAGCGGCTGGCTGAGGTCGGGGTGTCTGGGATGGCTCTGCGATGGCTGAGCTCCTTCCTATCGGAGCGAACATACCAGGTCTGGGATGGATCGGAGAGATCTAAATCAATGCCCCTCCAGTGTGGAGTGCCACAGGGCTCCTCGTTGAGCCCTACACTGTTCAATGTTTATATGGCCCCACTGGAGGGTGTAGTCTCCCCCTATAACATCAAAATCGTCAGTTATGCTGACGATACGCAGCTAGTCGTTTCTTTGTCCCATCTGGCCGACAACCCAGACATTTTGAAGTCCTGTCTTGTGGATGTTCACACGTGGATGGGAGAGTCCTCCCTCAAATTAAACGGCTCAAAAACGGAACTACTGCTGCTGGGAAGTAAATCCACCCTACTTCCCCCCCTCAGCTGGCCTGGCTGTATGGGTGAGCCCCCTGCCCCCAAGGAAGCTATTAAGAGCCTTGGAGTCTGGTTAGAACCGGACCTGTCCCTCCGTACCCATGCCAAGAAAACAGCAGGAGTGTGCTATGCCTTACTTAGGTCGGCTCGGAAAATCTTCCCTCTTCTCCCGTTAACATCAAGGAAGTTGCTGATCCAGGGTCTCATAACATCTCGACTTGACTACAGCAACGCTATCTTCTTGGGCGCCCCTGAATCTACCTTTAAGATCCTGCAACAGGTCCAAAACGCGGCGGCAAGGCTGCTCATGGACATCCCGAGGATGCAATCTGCGAAGCCGGCACTAAAGGCATTGCATTGGCTCCCTGTGCGGGAGAGAGTGACTTTTAAGGCACTTTGCTTGGTCACAAAATTCTTCTAGGGAAAGGTCCCCCCATCCTAGGGAATCTAGTTACGGCCCATAAAGCAAGAAGAGAGCTGCGCTCAGACAGGCAACACCTACTATCCGTCCCTAGAGTCAAAAAGGCCCGCACTGGGGGCAGAAGATTCTCCTTTAATACAGCAAA
This sequence comes from Triturus cristatus, assembly GCF_964204655.1. NCBI lineage: Eukaryota > Metazoa > Chordata > Amphibia > Caudata > Salamandridae > Triturus > Triturus cristatus. The sequence continues at coordinate 204,472,815 of NC_140593.1, forward strand.
GCTCTGGAACTCGCTCCCGCTTAAACTGCGCGCTGAGACTTGTACATTGCGCTTCCGCAAAGATCTTAAAACCTTTTTATTCCCTGGATAACGTTCTATTGCTGTTTCCCATCTTGGATTGGATGTGTCTGGAAGCGCCGGGATGCCCAAGGGTAGCTGCGCGCTATATAAGATTTTAAATAATAATAATAATAATAATTACTGGCAGATCTTTGCCAGAAATCATATCTCTGAAGTCTGTTTGCTGAAAACGTTGAGCGGATAAACTACAGGTTTTTTTTTTATTTTGTTTGATTTGTTCAGGAGTATTCTGCAATGATAGACACTGGAGTGCAGGATGCAACAGACGTTCATTGAGCTTCTTGTTCTTGGTCTAGAAGCTGGGGTGGATCTTTCTAAAAGCCACCCTGCCCAAAAGTGGAAACACAAAGCTGGACAATGTCCCTCAAAGGCCATCACCAGTCGTGGAGGAAAAAGATGGAAGCACAAAACACCTTAGCTAACGAAGTGTAGTGAACAATAGCACAAATACCGGTAACCCATAGTCTCAAGGCCAAGATAATCGCTAGGATCTGACACGGCTTGACTATGATGATGTTGCAGGAGCCATAACTACAATAGGAAAATAATTAAAGAGGGTCAGTAAGTAATTCCCAAGAAACCAGATAAAACACCACCCAAGAAACGTTGTGATGCAATAAAGCATCGAACTAGCCACTTTATAATCCATGATGGATTAGGGTTCCAATCCAGCTATAAAGAAGGCAGCCATGATCGATAGGTTCTTGAAAACTAAGGCTGCCCTATTCCTTCTTGCAGCCTGACATGATGGGTAAACAAACATCCCCTAATGCCACCACTGCTACTCGGATTCTGCTCCCATTGACGTGGCTCCTGCCATCACTTGCACAGGATTTCCCCTTCAAGCAATGGCAGCTGTCCCAGTGGAAAAGTAGTGTGCTGCAACCCAGCGCGAGTGCGAAGCCTGCTCAGCAAGTGCTTAACACAGATTTTTCACTTGAAACCGACCTGCTCAACAGGCAAACATCAAGAGCTGACTGGAAATGAATCAGATTGTTGTCCTTGCTGAGGGCGAGAAAGAGCGGCAATAGCGAGAGGAGCAACCCTCTTGCTTCCTTCCGCCCATGGGCATCGGGGTTAGGGGTTGCAAGTGCAGCCTGTTTCACTCCTGAACTTCTCTTCTGTCAGTTGCAACTGAAGAAAGTTTTTAAGACAAAGAAAAACTATGTCTCCCTGGAATCAATCGAGTGGAGCAGTTGTTGAGTTCAGTTACTGTTGATTAAATTTAGTAGAGGATTGCTGTGAGCTGTGAGTTTCAGATGTATTTTATCTATGGTTGAAAAACAGATGCAATTTATAGTATTTTATGTGCAGTGTGGCACCTTTTAGTGGCACATTGTCAGTGTTTGTTTTTCTACCTGCTTCGGTATTAGGGCACAGGCACAGAGGCAAAGTGATTCCCACATTTGCATGGGGTCATGCTCCCATGCAGATGAGGGATCCGCCTTTCAGTATTACCAAAGGACCGCGAAAGGCTCTGCAACCACTTCTGAAGTACCATAGTGTGGGCGTTCCACAAAGCGGTCTAGTGCCTATTGCACCCCGTGGCACTATAAACAAAATGTCCGCAGTGTAACTAGAGAATTCAAAACATTGATTAAATATGGAGGTTACCAGTAACTTTTTTCATAACATATTAAAGAAGCTATTGGTGAGTATTCTTTTAATTGGATTCATTATTTAGAAATCAACAAAGACCGTCGCTTTCAGCCCTCAAAAGCAACAAAAAAAGAGAAGCTTTCAAAATATCTTCTAGGATATCAAACACTCCACTTGCCATAATGTGGTCTGATATCTAAACTGCTTTAAAAGAAAACATAACAAAGCGATGTTTATTTCTTTTTAAGAAATCTTATCTTTGGCATCATAAATCAAGAGCACCGTGATTATGGACAAATATGTGCACTGTTTTCTTTTTTCTGTCCTCCATAATTAATAGCATTTGTTCTGTGAAAACAAATTAGCCATGTTCCTGTTATGAACACTTTGCGCTAGATCATTTTTTAAAATGCTAAATGACCTTGACAGCAGATGAAAGATCAATAAGATGCTGATCACGCCGACCCTAATAATGCTGGAGGTTTCTCCCGGCCTGAGTTGTTCCTGTTGGAAGGTTTGAAGCCAGCACTTTTTCCTGCCTATGCTGGTTTCATAAGCAGAGGCAATAGCTGGAGTTATGCAAGACTGATGGATTTACTTAGACACCTCTATGGATTTTCTTACTGCTTGCACTAAGCCGCACAATGCTACGGTTCCTCAAGGTTGTCTGGTCTACATTTTCATCCGACCACTTAATGTGAAATATGTCAAGAGGTTATGTGCTTCAGCAATGCCTGACAGTGTGATAATATGTCAAGGAGTTCTTCAAAGTCAATGTATTCCCTTGTTTACTCTCATCATGCCTGAATAGGCCACAAACATGTTTTCCATGCCACCTGCCTGCCTGGCCAAGAGGAGTAAAATGCACCCGAAAAATGGTGCCCTGTCTGCCAGCAAATCACAGGTGTGTGTGTCCCGCCCTTCAGCGTCATCTGACAAGGGCCATGAACCCCAGATAGAGTTGATGAAAATGTAAGCGATACAGTAAATTGAAATCCATATTTATAACTGTTTGGCCTGACAAATAAAGCGCTCTTCAATTCTGAAACGTTATGGCGTGATCCATAAGCGTGTATTTCATAAGGCTAATATAATACACATTCAATGGAGAATTGTTTACGTAAATTAGGGAAACCTACATACCATTTATTTAACGGCCATTTGAAATACATTCAAAAGTGTTAATTCGATATGAATGAAAGGTAAAAGTTAATTGGTGTACACACCCGACATTTCATAGCCATTCAATGACAGTCACAAATCTGTGTTATTTATCTGTGTAATAAACGAATCCCTTTTTTGTACTATATAGGCTGGAAGAAAAAAGATTATTGCATACAGGTAATGTATGGTAATCGTTTAAATAACGCAACATTAATGGAATATTTACAAGTAAAGCTCTAATAAGAATTATAATGTCCTGACTTATATAATGCTGTACCATACAGTGGGTACAAAGCAATCTGCTACAGAAGGTGACCTGGGAAGTTGATTAAAGGGAAGTGTGTGTTGATACTAAAGATTCGAGGGTTTTATTGTGAGTTTGACAGTGTACGGTGGGTACAGAGCACTATTTGCACATTGATTGGTGAGGTTAAGACCTAGTGTTGGCGTCATATTACTAAAACAGAGAGAAAAAATCAGTGTATCAGCAGCACACCAGCAAGCATGACGCAATTTTGCCTGGAGCGTTGACAATCCTTAGCAAAGTAAATGCTGCAACTACCTCAACCCAGGGCCAGCTCGCGTGCGCTGTGACCGGTGCAGCCACACTTATCGCTGAGCTTGGGGGGCTCTCTGTTTGGAAATAACTTATGGGTTTAAAACAGCACCTGCTGCAGAGTTCCCTGTGTCTCCAGAGATTTTCAGGTCAAAAATAAAAATGTCAAGATAACTCTGGTGATTAATGTTCCTGCTGGAGAGACATTTGAAATGTGTATTGTGTCAGTTTTGACTCATCATGAAGTAGCAACTAAAGTTGCTGCAAAGAACATGTACCATGCAGATCACAGAACTGTGTTTTATTTATGTGGATAGCTCAGTGGGTTACAGCTTTTGTCACAGAGATCATTTTGTTACTTGCAGTTCATCAATTACAGTTCTATTAACCCCTTCAGTGCCCATGACGAGATAGTCTCGTCATGGAGCGCGGTTGCGCTGTGCCCATGACGAGACTATCTCGTCATGAACCCCGCCCGCTAAAGAAACGCCCGGCACAGGGCGTGGAAAGGGCGGGGCACTGAAGAGGTTAAAGCACCATGACCTATGAACTGTCATCAGAGAGCTGCATGCAAACTGAGTGGTATAGGTTAGAAACGTTACGTTTTTTCCCGATCTTTCATTATCCTAATTTTGCTAAAAAAGGGTTTGTTTTGGGAAAAATATATTCCTATAAGTAAAGCCAACCACTGTAGTACATTTTAAATCCTGAGTTTGTGCTTCTGAAAACCAAACATTCCTACAATAAACTGCCTACTAGTGTGTGTGCCATGTGACTCTTACACCTTGTGATACATATTGTCTTATGTAACATTTCCTGTAGACTGATTTATACATGTATGACTCATTGTCTCTGTATAATGTGTGTGTGATGTAAAGTGATCTAAATCCCTACACTGGCGCTATAAAAAAAAAAAAAATCATGTGGTAGAGTGGCTATAAAGAGATGAGGGGCACTGTTGGAGGGTGGTAGTGAGGGAATTCGTGGAGAAGGAGGTTATTAGGAGGGGTCTCCAAAAACAGATTGTCACACCAGGCACTACCAGCACAAAAGCAGGCCCTGCCTCGATTGGAATGATTCATCCAATAATTGAGTTAGCAGTATAGTATTAAGTTTGCAAGCATTTGATTCATGAAGACTAAGGGCCTCATTACAATGTCGTCAGTGGCTTACCGACCGACATGGTAGGTTTGCAGTCCGACTAGCGAATTTCAATGTCGGTGGTCGGAGTGTAAACTAGCCAGTCAATTTGACTCGGTTTCGACGGGCGCCAGTCGGAAACCTATTATAATCCCTTACTGACGGCGTTTCTGCCTTCTGGATTATGATGTCGGTTCTGACAGCCTTTCCATGCATGCCTTTCTGACATGGAGAGGCTTTTGGAAAGTGAGAAGAGCCCCATCCCTCAACAGCCTATGGTTGTGGGCCTGGGGGGGGGGCAAAAATCCCTGCACCGAGTGGCAGGCACCATAAGGTGCCTGCCACATGGTGCAGGGATTTCCACAAACTCCCATTTCTCCCAGTTCTCAATGGTTTCCGCCCACTAGCCACACATGCTCCCATTGAGAAATGGGAGTTTGCTGCCGCACCACGTGTGGTCACATCATAATCCGGTGTTCGGAACCACTGACCTTTGGACGGTAGGTTCCCACATCGTAATAAGGGCCTAAGTTGCCACTAGTTTTGGAAATTATACAATGTCAACAGATTTGCAACGTTTTGGAAATCTCAAAACTTTGTCATGTTATCGCTGCACACCTGAGCCAGATGCAGCTTTCCAGGAATAATTCTTAAACAGTTATGAGAACGCTGATTTATTAGGAGCAAATGTACATACATTTGTAACATTTTTCTTCTATGTAGGTAAAGTACCTTTTCTCGCTGTAAAAAACCCTTTCCTTTCACCTGCCACCATTTTTAGGACTGCTTCCTTTCCAATCCTGCCCTGGCAATATAATTTTTTACCAGTGTCAGAAGTAAATCTCCAACTGTATCCAAGGCTAGAAGAATTCTAAGTTGCGATCACCAGTAGAGGATAATGGGCACTAATAAAGTCAATAATGACCAATCCAAGTTCACATATGCTTTAGTGTACTCCATTTATTTCATTACTTTTTTACACAATGAAGGCAAATGCACTTTATATAACATTTAAATAACAAAGGTCACAAGTAGCTTGGATGTTGAAAACACTGATGATTGAGGTTGACAGGAAATATGAGAATATCAAACAATGACAAAGAGCATAGAGCCTGATTTTTAGCATAGAGGAAATAAATAGTGGGGGCAAATTGTGCACTAACTATTTACTACCTATGTGTAACTTTGCCATGCAACCTATCTACCAATAGGATGCGTCCCAAAATCTGCAGCTGCAGGGGTCTGCAAAACAACTACCACATTATTATTAATAAGGCAAGTCACTATTTCCATTTGATTTAAGTTCTAAAACATTAATATATCATACTGTGATTCTATAGTTGGAAGGGAGACCCTAAACACAATTCTTCCAAATGCCAAATCGATATGCTGTCTCAAACCCAAATTGTGGTTCGATACAGTGTTACCGAATCAAAGTTTGGGTTTCTTACATCTCAAAATGCCTTTTTTCAGTTGGAAACAGCCCAACCTTGTAAATTGGACCATTTGCAAATGCAAAAAGGCTTGGTACATCTGGCTCATAGTGCTTATTGAATTGACCCAGCCAGAATGTGGGCATTAGAATTCCGATGCAAGGAAATTGTCAATAGTTTGATGCTTTGCCCAGAGAACAGAATGCATACAGCCATTTCTCATAAAAATGGTGTAGAAGAATGATATATATATCTACATGTATATTTGCTACAAAGCTAAGTTAGTGATAAGTTATGTTTTTTTTTCTGCTCGTAAGCCATTAGCGCCTGTTTCAAAAAAGTCTTAGACATTTGTTTACAAAAGCACAGATATAATGAAGCGATGGTTACTAATTAAACCAAGAACCTCACAAAATCGGCCATTTATAGTTAGCTGAGCAAACCATAATTCACCACACCATTAACCTCATTCTAAATCAACGTTCAAGTCAAATCATAGAATAATGTGTCACATAACTCATGTCCCTGCTTGCTAAGAGGCTTCAATCACAAAGAAAGTGACACATTGACATGCTGTAGGTTTATTCCTAGTATTTGCGGGATGTTATCTCATTCATGGGCTGCACCTGTGCCCTGGTACTTAATGACATAAGGATTTGAAAATGAAAGAATTCTGTGCAAAGTGCAAATATCAGACTTTCAGATTTTGAGTTAGAAGGCAATTTGATGGACTAATGCTAGGCCCATGTTACAAAATCACCTTACCTACCTCTTTTTCAGTTTCTTCACCTGGAAAATATGTTTCCAAACTGCGGAGCCCATTGCTAGGTATCTCCAGAAAAAATGGAAATGAGCTGTCTAAGACTCATAGGGGTGTGCTATGGGCTAGAAAAGAAAACTCAGCAACACATCAAATAAGACTCCAATAAATGTCCAGTCTGTGCTTTTATTTACACAGACAACTGTTACAAAATGGCAATGAAATAAAAATGTGTATCCCTCCTAAGGGGAAGACAAACCAAGAAGACTAGAAACAAGGTCACAGTGGCCAAAAGATCTGAGGCACCCTGAACTATTATTGCACCAGCAGACCCTAACTCCTAAAACCAAATTTGCCTATAGCAAATCATACAATGAAATGCAGTGTTTAAAATCAGGACTAGTGGCTTTGACAAGGGTGTGCACAATGTAAAAACAAGCAATGGAAATGCAATAGGACTCACATTCGATTGAGTTAGAGCTACTGGTGTTGCAAATGACAATGTCTTTTACCAATATGTTATGGAGTGTATGTTTATGGTGAGAAGTGGAATTATGTTGGTTCGATTGGAATTGTTAGTTGTGGAATTGTGTGGTGTGGAATTGTGTGGTGTGGAGTGAAATTATGTGGCATGGCATTTTGTGTTGTGGAGTGGTATGTATTGGAGTTTAATAATGTGGCATGCTATTGAATTTTGTGGCATGATGTGGAATGGTGTGGGTTTGATGTATGTGGTGTGTTGTGTAATTGCATTGTTGAGTTGAATTATGTGTTATGGAGTCAAATTATGTGGTGTGGATTGGAAATGCATGGAGTTGAGTAGTGTGGAACTGTGTTGATAGATTTACCTTTTTGGTGATGAACAATAGGTAGGAGCTAAGCTCTAGATCTGTGTGTTAAAAAAATAAAATAAAAACTGATGTCAGCACACAGCCTTTCTGGGGCTTCTTGCCATCATGTTCATGGGCAAGATGAAGTAACGACAGAGGCAAAAGGTGCCATCCACCAGAGGAGATAAGGTATTGTAAGCTTTACCACAGAAAGAAAGATGCGGATGGTCCCACCTTCTAGAGGGGAGAAGCTATTGCGAGAGTTACCACAGAAAGAAAGAGGCAGATGGTCCCACCTACTAGAGGAAAGAAGCTATTGCAAGAAGGCTGCCACAGAAAGGCTGGTGCCTGCGGAGAATCACAAGCAAAATTACCAAAAGCCAGAATTAAAGACTGCAGCAAAATGTTATCATGTGCAAATCAAATAGTATCTACATAGCAATCCTCTTCATGCCAAATTACACACTAAAGGCTCATACAACATGTATCAAAAGAGGTAAAATCAAGGATCCTCTGCTACCACTGTTGAAAAATAACAGAGCATTAAATGGACTAGTTCTGTGGCAGCCCCCTTGTGATTGGGGACAGTGGGAAGAGACACTGGTAGATACCACTGCAACCACTAAACAATAACTTTGTCGGGATGCCTGGTCATTGAGTTATTAAGGTGAAGAAACTGTGCATCACACCCAAGAACTGAAACTGAAACCAGGAGGGCAGGACAACAGAAACGTAATAACAAGTGCATACATTGACATTATTATTAAAAACAAGCAAATGATGAGCACAAAGGGCAGCACATTTGAGAACTGAGAGAAATGAGGCCCCCATTGTAGAACTTCTTTGATGGACAGCATTTGAGGTGCTGAGGGCGGTTGGGATTGTGATGGAAGTCACCTGAGCACAGCATATGGCGTGTAAGAGCTGTCACATCCTTTATGTGTAGTTTTAAGCTAATAAAAAGTGAGTAGTTATGGTGGCATTCCAAGCATGTGGGTACCCTTAACCCCTTGCATGCCCTTGACGGAACCACTCCGTCATGAGCCACGGGCGCCGTGTGCTCATGATGGAGTGGTTCCATCATGCTGCGGCCGTTGGTGGCCGCTCCGCCCACGCGGCGCTAATTCCCCGCCTGTGCGGGCGATTAGCGCAAGTGGGTGGAGTCATGACGGAACCACGCCGTCATGAGCACAGCTCGCCCGTGACTCATGACGGCGTGGTTCCGTCATGAGCATAGCGGCGCCGCAAACCCCCCAAACCCCCCCAGCGCTGCGGCGGAATTCGTGCCGCAGCGAAGGGGTTAAAGAATGGTGCACTTTAAAACACGGTAAGTGAATCCGTACACCTGGTGTGACTGTTACACTTTGGGTGCATTGGCTTATCACGTGGTTGGAGACTTGAGTTGTCCAGCCCTGCAGAATCCTAGACAGATAGGACCACGTGGGCCCGGTGCACTGTGTGAGACTATGAAAAGTGTACGTAAGAGTCTAACTGAAACAATCTAATTAAAAATAATATCTCTAGAGCAGGGGTTTTCAACCTTTTCACTAACAAGAGCTACTTATGTTCAATGAAAATCATCTTGATCTACTAATATTATTGGTGGTGTACACATCAGACACGATTACATTAGTGGCCATCCATGCAAGATTAACAGCCGTGATCACCTCAGTTCAGGTTTGCAAGAAGTAATACAAAAAAAGTGTTAGTCAAATTTGGAATGCCTCTACTAGGGAAATGCATAGCAGCCACAGCTGCAATGCCCCCTGGCACTGAGGTTAAAATTAGTAATAATTCTCCCAAGGTTGCATGATTTATTATTCAAATATCAGCATTAAAAAGATGTTGGAAATGAGGTGTTCTGAAAATATGCGCATTTTCAGATTAAACACACACTTTTAAATATTGGTATACATATACTAATTCAACCAAACAAAAGCTTCCAATATAGTAGGCTGGACTGCTCACAGGAAAGCTACTCACAGGTAGCTGGAGAAGTACCTGTAGCTCGTGAGCGACTCATCGGAGAACCCTTCTCTAGAGGGAGCCTAAAACTAGGACTTCAACTGGACATTCCTGGTACTTCTCACATGAGAGGTGGATGTTCAATATGAGAGGTAGTTTGGTGCATTATTGGCCATATAGGGCACTGGATTGCCACTGTAATGACCCGAGTACAAGGACATAAAGAAAAACGCAATTAAATTACGATATGGTGTACCAAAATGTTTAGAGCATCTCAGTTTCCCTTATGAGGAATAACCTGCGTTGGGAGGCTAAAAGGAGACAGGGAATGTAATGGGTCTTGTGGAATATGGTCACAGTGTGATTTGGGTTCCAGTGTTTGGAACATTCCTTATGCAGGTACATTAAAGCCATGAATAATGAAAATTCAACTATCCTAGGCGAGAAGCACCTGGATGGGCTATAGTTTGGCACAGGTTTGCTCTACATAGAAGACACAGGGGCACATAATATAATGAGTATTGTAAGGCGCGTGTTCATCTAAGTCTTAGGTCTCCTGGCACTAAAATAAAAGATGGTTATTGTTACCCAAATCAATGGTACTCATTTTATCAACCTTGAAAGGATGAGTGGGCCTGCCAGAATTTGAACATGTGACCAGGTGGTCAAACACAGATCCCTGGAGTGGATGCATTAGACCACTCAGCCACCACTCTGCAGAAAGATAATACTTACGTGCACAGGAAGTAGGGTGCCCAGATTTTTAAGGCAAAAACTGGGACTGGCCAACAAGCCAAACATAGATGTAGGAATAAAATCATGTTTACATCTATAATCTTTCTCTACTTTTAATCTCACTTCTCTACATGTGGTAAGCATGTTATATATGCACACAAATACACATACACAAACAGTGTGTGCCACGGATTTTCAAACACTTTTGAGTATGGCAGGCCCTCTCCCCTGCCCCTGATCCCTCCACCCCTCAGCAGGGACCATGAACTGAAGGTCAGCTGAGCTCCTGGTGTGCTGCTTGAAAGAGAATGATGCAGCCACATCCTCGATAATAAATAGCTCAATTTCACCCTGCAGAGGTGCATGTGGAAGTGAGAACATTATGTAATACTTGAAACACTCACTCTTCTTTCTTTAAAAACCGGGACATATATCCAAAATAGCTAAAGGTGTTGGAACCCTGGGACAGAGATCTCAACACCGGGACAGTCCGGGAAATCTGGGACGCCTGGTCACCCTAACAGGAAGGCAATTTGAGTTAAAGGGTAGGAGGTGGAGCCACTTGATGACTTTCCTCGAGTTGCACCAAAAAGAGGGGCAAAGGGGGTACGAGGGGTGGTGTTTCACTGAAGCCCTACACTTTTAAAGCACAAGTTGTACTGATGAAGAAGTACCAGCTTGTGGTGGCATCAGTTTCCTGGTACCAGCAGTGATACCAATATCTTTAGTACTCTCAGGATGAGTTACATCAAGTCTTAGCAGAATAGGAGGAAACAGTCAAATTTAATATCAGCAGGGATGAAGAGATATTTGTGTAGTGAGTTTTCTTAATGAAAAGGGTGCCATACAAGGGGGGCCCTGCTTAGCCACTTTCCATCCCACCTGTGTGATGGCTATCTGGTCTCATCTAGGGCATGCAAGTAAGTGTTTAGTCTTTGACATTCACATGCCCCTCCTGCAAAAAATATTGTGACCTAAATATCAGCCACCAAATATGATGAAGGTAGGCATACACAGACAATTATAGTTCTAATCTGTCGTTTAAAGCATCCACACTTATTTTTTATCGGGTCATTTCAGTCAGGAAGGTGAAAATATGAGTTCATCTGTGCTCAGCATCACAGTTTCTACCAACTTATTAAAAACCAACAATTTACTTAGGGACGTCAAATGTCAGATGCACACATGCGGCAATATCCCTTGCGCTGGTAATTTACAAGGGAAGTGCAAACACGCTTGTTGATAGAAATCTACTACTGAGAAAATGAATAATGCGGGGAGGGGGCTGTCTAGATGGCGAGTAGGAGGGACGGAGGAAAATTGGGGAGGGAGAGAGAGAAAAAAAACCATTAGCCGCATATCACAAAGGTTTTTTTTTTTTTAAGTATGAACCTTCACAGAGCAAATTACAAACATGTGAACTCGAATTTGTAGCATGGTTCCCACAAACTTAGGGGCATATTATCAAGACAGGTAATACAATTATCGCCGCTTTAGCGGCAGTAAACTGCCGCTAAAACGGCGAGAATGGGCTTGATAATATGCTCTATGGAATTCCAATTGAAGCCCGTGTTAGATGTCCTTCACATCTACCATGGGCTTCAATTGGAATTCCATAGAGCATATTATCAAGCTCATTATTTAGCGGCAGTTTTCTGCGGCGATAATTTTATCGCCTGGCTTGAAAATATGCCCCCTGGTTGGCACTGCAGTGAGTGATAAGCGCCCTGTGCTCTCACTTTTGTTATACAGTAGAGTCTGGGCATAAGCTTTCCCAGAGACCACCAGAAGCGCCCCAGGGCCACGCGCTTGCTTGTCAGGAACTGACCTTGCAAGGATTCACGTGGCACTGTGCCATACTCCAGTAGAGTTGTGTGCGCCGGAGTGACTCCCCCGAATTCGGGATATAAATCTCTTTACAGTTAAGGTGACCAGACATCCCGGATTTGCCGGTACAGTCCCGGTTTTAACAACTCTCCTGGCAATTTTTCACAAATTTGGCTCACGTCACGGTTTTTAGAGAGGTGCCACTTAAAAGAGTGAGATGCACATTTTTAGGTGTTACGAAGCAGTGCTAGTCAGCTGGTTTTTAAAATTACATTTAATTTATTTTCTTTGTGCCTCTTCTGTGTTTCTATGTTGATAAGGGCTGTCTTTCTTTGCCGCTTCGTGTAGTCCTTCTTCTCTGTTTGCTAGATGCCCCGGTTTTTGATTCTCATGATCCGGTCGCTCTATTTACAGTCTAAGGCTATTATCTGTGAAACCCTGAAAGTCTTGCAGCTTCACAAAAAAAGCCCTTGTCCCTCTTCAATTTAATTGACAGTTCAGAGATTCAAAATCGTAGCAAAGAAAATTTGCTCTGACGGCAACTTAGCTAGGAAGCTGGCAGTGCGGAGAGGCACTGTAGCGGGATCTCGTGCCTGCCATATGCAATTTGATGGGTTAAAGAACATGTAATGGGAGGAAATAAGCAAGAGAAAAAAACAAGCACTGGCAACGCCAGTTTGCTGACTTCACACAAGCCTTGACAATAGCGATAATATGGAGGGGATACAATTGACAACATCATGCAGTACAATACTTCAGACCCAATTGGAAGGGATGGTTAGTTTGGCCCACAGACATAAACAGATGACAATCAAGATTCAGGGGTACAACCGAAGGGTTTAGTATCCAGAGGCCGGACCAACGCTATGTACAAAGAGAACATCCGGGGTGGTGACATCTTACAGTGTTGGGAAGTTGTGCCTTGATTGGCTAAAAACCTCGACACTGTCCCAGGTGAAACAGCACTTATCTTTACTCTCAGATTAGGTGGATCTAAGGGATTTTTTATTGACCGAAAGCCACGTCAGAAATGTTTCTTTTTTGCTGTCTGGAATGAAATCCGGACGAACCTGCGGGGAGACTTTGTGAAATAGATAGAATTAACCTAGAAAAGGCTTGAGCAGTAGTTGACAATAGTATGACTACATTAACATCCAGGATTTATTTACTGGGCAACGTTGTATCTTCTGTTATTAACATATCAGAACAAGGTTTGTCCATGCTACAACACGGACAATCACAATTACGTTCTATTATGTTATTAAGCTGGACACTGCAATAATTGTGAGCTGGTTATGTGCCATGGCGATTTATCAACAGTACGTCCCTATTTTCTGCATACAATCTGACTGAGAAGCAGATAATGATGGCACAAAGAGGAGCAAAATATACAATGCTGCCCATTGAAAAACTAGACAAGTTACCTTTTACTGTGGCAGAGCCACCATCCACATAATGGTTAATCCATGGCCATATAACATTACCGGTCACAACTTTCCAGGTCAGTATTGCCTAGAACAACAACAGTATGTACAGATATGAAGTGCTGGGTAGGGAATTCATCAAGGAATCTTGGGAATTGCCATACAGATTTCGATGCAGGAATGGGGACATGGAAGTGTTTCTCAGCTGTACCAACTGCGAAAACTCTTTAAGTGGATCTCTCATATGCCAGGATATCATGCTTCACGGGGACTGTAATGGTCAGTTGATAATTTATCCTGTCACTTGAAAGGTTCCTCAGCTGCCGTGATTAATCCGGTGTACAAGTTGCTTTCAAATGGGAGTTACTTGACGCTGAATGATCAAGGTTGTTGTGGGATGCTCCTGGGCATCGCATATCTTGTCAGTGTAAGCTCCATGGTTACTTGCTGTATGCAAGTATTGTTTCCACGACCAATACAGTCAGGGAGGTGCCACTATGGCCTTAGTTGAATGTTTCCTTTATACGGTTTGAAACTCTGAGCCAAAAGAAAGCCATGCTTTTACAGAAAACCGAGCCCTTATCCTCTGCCAGAGAAACTTATGATCTCCAGGTTGCAAGGTCCTCGGCTGAGATACAGGCACTAGTATAAATAAACTGCTCTTTCCATTTCACAGAAATGGTAAAATGTATCTTTAACATGTCTGATGCAATGGTTATAGTACACCTATTTAAGACCATAGTTTCTGGACTGTTAACCACCTTTCAGACAATCCTCAGAGTTATTCCCAACTTCATACAATCCGTATTCTGAAGCATTTTTGGAGGGCTTCCGCTGATCCTGTTCCTAATAGCAGGAATCCCGATTGGCATTTTTCTTCTACGCAATGGACGTCCCAGTCACCAAGGAGATGGAAAAAACGCTCTTGGAGCACTGCTACTGTGATCGCATGGTACTCCATCTATGCACACCTCGCCTTCACGAAATAAGTGAATCTTGGTTCCTATCATTTGGACCAGTGTGGATTGACTGTATTGTGCATGTCCTCCGATGCCTGTTCTGCGAACAACAATGCGTCGTGGATCTCTGTCTTACACTTCTATCAGTTGCGCCACCGGACATTGATGCGTTACTGGACCCAATAACTTCCACCCCTTAAAATGACGATTTTAGCAATTTTTTAGCATTTACATTTTTTTAACACAATAATGTTTTGAACTAATTAGTTGTTTGTGTATATATGCTTAACAGTACGTTAAGATTTTAGTATGTTGTCCAGTCAGATTAGGAGTGGGTGTTATGTTTCAAATAGGTACCTCAAAGTAGGCTCAGGTAGTCACCTAACCTTTCACCTATATTCTCCCCTACCATTACACTACATAACGGTTCTTGGGACTGACCTTTTACCTAGTTACAGTACTGCTAACAGGACGTGGGGTTTTCCCTGAAAACTAGTATCATCCATTATGCATGAGGATTCTTGGAAAATCCGCAGGACTACCAACTCCTGCATAATAACTATGTATGAAATTAAATGAAATTAAATGAAATAGGGTATTTATAAAGAGAGTGAATACTCACTAGGAGTGTCCCGCAGCTAATCTAAAAAAAACTGAAGCAGAAAAAGGCCCTCCCCAAAACCAGGTGTTATTGTTGGAACAGCCACGTTTTAAGTTGTTTCCTAAAAGACATCAGGTCCTGCGCCAGTCTAAGGTATAGGGGTAATTCATTCCACAGATGGGCAGCTAGTACCTGAAATGACCTTCCTCCGATCCGAGATCTCGTGATTTTGGGAATCACCATGAGGGATTGTTTAGAGGATCTAAGGACCCATTGAGGCTGGTAACGTTGGATCCTATTCCTCAGGTACACCGCACCCGTATCATGGAAGGCCCAATAAGCGTGCACTAGGGCCTTAAACTGGACCCTCTCTCTCACCGGGAGCCAGTGCAGCGCCTTCAGGTGAGGTGACATGCGTGTTCTGGGGTTTGCCATAAGGATAGCTCTGGCTGCAGCGTTCTGTACAACCTGCAGCCAGTTGAGCAAATACTCCGGCAGCCCCAGATAAAAGTAGTTTACGTAATCCAACCTAGATGCAATTAAGGCTTTCACTACAATCTTACGGGATTCCACCGGGAGGAGGAGAATAAAGTTTTTTACCATTCTTATCAAGCTGAAGCCGGTACCAGCAACCGCTTGGATTTGGGCCTTCATCGCTAGATTTGTGTCTAACTTGACTCTCAAGTTTTTAACTGTGCTAACTGGGGCCGAAGGAGGGGACATGTCGCCGGGCCACCAAGAGATCCAATCCGCACAAGGGGCACAGCCGAAAAAAATGATTTCGGATTTTTATGGATTACACTTAAGCTGGTTAAGTCGCATCCAGGAAAAAACCTCAGTTAAACAATTATTTACCTCCCTTCCACGAAAGCTTGCACCTTTGTCACAAGTGAACAGGAGTTGAGTATCGTCAGCGTAGGAAATAATCTTAGCTTCATGCAGTTCTGCCAAATGAGCAAGAGGGGCCATATAAATATTAAAAAGTGTGGGGCTCAAAATAGAGCCCTGCGGGACCCCCACTTGCATTGGAGGAATGGCAGCTGTAAATGGCAGAAACCAGATTTCCTGCTGCCGCTCCGTAAGTAAGGAAGCAAACCAATTGTACACCGTGCCCCCGACACCGCACTCTGCTAACCTGCGCAAGAACCGGTCATGGGGCACGGTGTCAAAGGCTGCAGATAGATCCAACAGTATTAATACAGCACTGCCCCCCTTGCCCATCTGAGCTTTAATGGTTTCTGAAACTTCCAATAGGGCTGTTTCTGTGCTTAGAGTGGTTCTAAAGCCAGACTGGCTGTCAAGAAGCACATGGTTTCCTTCTATGTAGTCTGTTAACACAGAGTTAATGTACTTCTCCAGAAAAAAGGGTAGCAGGGAGATGGGCCTATAGTTGGATGCGACACCGCAGGGTCCGCTGTAGGTTTTTTCAGGAGGGGGATGATTTTTGCCCTTTTCCAGCAGCTAGGTACAATTCCCTGTCTAAGTGACAGGTTAAGAACTGAATTGACTGCAGAGTTGAAAAGTTCCGCAATCTTTTTCAGAATACTAGCTGGGCAGGGGTCAGAAGGGGAACCCGACACCAGAGTTGCCATGATGTCCAGGGATTATTCTGGGGAATTAGGGGGAAATTGTGAAAGTGCGTAACTAGCCCCCAAGGGCAGGGCATTCCATGACTCATCAGTTTCGACTATGCCTGTAAGGGCAAATGACTGTTGAATCAGGTGGATTTTGTCGTGGAAGAAACCGGCCATCTGATGCACCCAGCTAGAGGTGGGAGTGAAAGCCTTGCTTACAGCACTTGGAGATGACAATCTTTAATAATTTTAAATATTTCTTTGCTTCTATTAGCGTCCCCTTTTATTTTTGAGGTAAAGAAGTTTTTCTTTTCAGCCCGCACATCGTTAGAATAAGCTTTGAAAGCTTGCTTATTGTTGGCTTTATCCTTAGAGTCGAACTTGATTCGCCAGGCTCTCTCTAAACTTTTGCAGGCACTCCTGCTTTTCCTGAGAGTCTCTGTAAACCACGGCGCAGAGGCGCGGTCACTTGTGGCTTTACACGTTGAGGAGGGCGCCAACACCGTGACCTGTTCTTCAAGCCATTGTTTTAGACCATGGGCATCAATTTCTGGGTTTCCACTAAAGAGAATCGGGTGCTTACCCAGAGCTCTCTCCAGGCTATCAGACGTGACCTGATTAAAGGGTCTGAAGGTACCAGGCTGGAGCTTATCCCTCGGTTGAGCCTGAGATAGGGACCTAGGGATTTTAAAACTCAGGGGAAAGGGATCCAACCATACCAGTGGTTGAGGAGCATCAGTTTCCATACTGACGCCAGAAAATAATTGATCTAATGTGTGGCCTTTTTCATGGGTGGGAAGATGAATATAAGGGGATAATCTGAAGATCGCTAAGGATTCCACCAGCCGAATCGCCTCGGACTCAGAGGGATCATCCATATGGATATTAAAATCTCCTAACAGAAGGCAGTGCCTGTATTTAACTGAAATGGGGGAAATGGCTTGAATGAGTGACTTGCCACCCTTACCTGGGGGACTATACACCAAAATGCCCGCAATAGATTAATGATCTAAGATAGTGATCACAAAATTGAGGCTTTCAGCCTCCACAATATCCTGAGCAGGGAGAATAGAGCAAGACAGTGAAGATTTAAAAATTATGCCAACTCCACCCCCTCTTTCTACAGGCTGATACTTCCTTAAAATCTGGTAGCCCGGTGGGATAGCCCCTGCTATTGTAGGGTTCGAGCCATCATTCAGCCAGGTTTGAGTTACAAACATAACATCAGGGTCTGACTCAGATAATAAGTCGTGCAGTTGGACTTCATGTTTTTTTAAAGAGCAGGTGTTTAGGAGGAGAAGTTTCAATGTGTTAATATTCTGTAAGCCCAGGTCCATAACTGAGCCCTTGCTCGTCTTGATAGCACTTCCGCCCCTCCGTTTGCTGTCAAGAGGGTCAGCTACCCAATTACACAATAAATCAATCAATCAATCAAGGAATTTGTATCGCGCACTACTCACCCGGAAGGGTCTCAAGGCGCTTGGGGGAGGGGGTCTGCTACTGCTCGAACAGCCAGGTCTTGAGCTGTTTCCTGAAGGCGAGGTGGTCCTGGGTCAGCCGCAGGCGGATGGGCAGGGAGTTCCATGTCTTAGCTGCCAGGTAGGAGAAGGATCTTCCTCCGGCGGTGGCTCTCTGGATGCGGGGAACGGCGGCGAGGGCGAGGTGCGCGGATCGTAGCTGGCGGGTGGGCGTGTAGAAGGTCAGGCGGTCGTTGAGGTACCTTGGGCCCAGGTTGTGGAGGGATTTGTGTGCGTGGGTGAGGAGTCTGAACGTGATTCTCTTGTTGACAGGGAGCCAGTGCAGGTCTCTCAGGTGGCTCGCGATGTGGCTGCGTCGAGGGACGTCCAGGATGAGTCGGGCGGAGGCGTTCTGGATATGCTGGAGTCTTTTCCGAAGTTTGGCTGTATTTCCGGCGTAGAGGGTGTTTCCGTAGTCTAGTCGGCTGGTGACGAGGGCCTGGGTGACCGTCTTCCTGGTTTCGGTCGGGATCCATCGGAAGATCTTGTGGAGCATGCGGAGGGTGTGGAAGCATGATGAGGAGGCGGCGTTGAGTTGTCTGGTCATCGATAGGGAGGAGTCCAGGATGAAGCCCAAGTTGCGTGCGTGGTCCGTTGGCTTGGGTGCGGTGCCTAGGGCCGGGGGCCACCAGGAGTCGTCCCATGCGGAGGGTGATGGTCCAAGGATGAGGACTTCTGTCTTGTCTGTGTTCAGTTTCAGGTGGCTGATGGTCATCCATTCGGCGACGTCTTTCATCCCTTCGTGTAGGCTGGCTTTGGCGGTGTCGGGGTCTCTGGTGAGGGAGAGGATGAGCTGGGTGTCGTCGGCGTAGGAGATGATGTTGAGGTTGTGTTGGCGTGCGATGGCGGCGAGGGGTTTCATGTAGACGTTGAAGAGGGTGGGGCTGAGCGACGATCCTTGCGGGACGCCGCAGATGACTTCGGTGGCCTCGGAGCAGAACGGAGGGAGGCGTACTCTCTGTGTTCTGCTGGCGAGGTATGAGGTGATCCATTCCAGAGCCTTCCCTTGGATGCCGGTGTTGTTGAGGCGTTGGACTAGGGTGCGGTGGCAGACAGTGTCAAATGCTGCGGAGAGGTCCAGGAGGATGAGCGCCGCTGTTTCCCTGTTGTCGAGCAGGGCTCGGATGTCGTCGGTGGCTGCGATGAGGGCGGTCTCGGTGCTGTGGTTGGCTCTGAATCCAGACTGCGATGGGTCGAGGGATCCATTCGTCTCGAGGAAGGCGGACAGTTGCTTGTTGACGACCTTCTCGATGACTTTGGCAGGGAAAGGAAGGAGCGAGATGGGGCGGAAGTTCTTGAGGTCGGTCGGGTCCGCTGTTGGTTTCTTCAGCAGGGCGCTGAGCTCGGCATGCTTCCAGCTCGCCGGGAAGGTGGCTGTGTCGAAGGAGGTGTTGATGATGTCTTGGAGGTGGGGTGTGATGGTGGAGTCTGCCTTGTTGAAGATATGGTGGGGACACGGGTCGGTCGGAGATCCGGAGTGGATGGTGTTCATCATGCGGGCCGTGTCTTCGGTGGTCACCTCGGTCCATGTCTGGAGGGTGGCGGCTGGGTGCATGGGTTCGACCGATGGGTGCGGGTGTGGAGCACCGAAACTGTTGTGGATGTCGGCAATCTTGCGGTGGAAGTACGAGGCGAGGGAGTCGCAGAGGTCCTGTGAAGGAGTAATGTCGTTGTTGCCGGTGCTGGGGTTGGAGAACTCCTTGACGATGTTGAAGAGCTCCTTGCTGTCATGGGCGTTGTTGTCCAGTCGTTCCTTCAGAGATTTCTTCTTGGTGGTGCGGATGAGCTGGTGATGTCTGCGGGTGGCGTGTTTGAGGGCGGTCATGTTGTTGGTGGTTTTGTCGAGGAGCCAGGCCTTCTCGAGGATGCGGCAGGCCTTCTTGGAGTCCTTAAGTTCCTCGGTGAACCAGGGGGCCTTCTTGCTTCTGGGCCTGGTGAGTGGGTTCTTCAGTGGGGCGAGGTCATCGGCACAGGCGGTCAGCCACTGTGTGAAGTTGCGGGCTGCTGCGTTGGGGTCCGTTGTCCTGACAGGTGGGCTCTGGCTGAGGGAGGTGGCGAGCTGGTCGGCGGTGATCCGGCTCCAGTTTCTGTGGGGAACCGGCTTCGGGTGGTGGTGGACCGTGTTCTTTCTGAAACTGAAGTGGACGCAGCTGTGGTCAGTCCAGTGAAGTCTGGTGGAATGGCTGAAGGTGATGTGCTTGCTGGATGAGAAGACGGGATCGAGCGTGTGGCCGGCGTAGTGGGTGGGGGTGTTGACCAGTTGCTTGAGTCCAAGGTTGGCGAGGTTGTCCAGCAGGGCGGTGGTGCTGTGGTCCTTGTTGTTCTCCAGGTGGAAGTTGAGGTCCCCGAGGAGGATGTAGTCGGTGGATGGGAGGGCGTGTGGGCTGATGAAGTCCGTGATGTCTTCGCAGAATTGTGTGCGCGGTCCCGGGGGTCTGTAGGTGAGGGTGCCTCTTAGGGTAGTCTTGGGGTCGGTGTGAATCTGGAAGTGCAGGTGCTCGGCGGTGTTGAGTGAGTCGATGGTGTCAGTCGAGATGCGAATGGTGCTTTTGTGTACGATGGCGATACCTCCTCCGGTCTGGTTGATGCGATCCCTCCTGATGATCTTGTAGCCGTCCGGGATGGCGATGGCGATGTCGGGGGCTGAGGAGGCGTTCATCCAGGTTTCCGTGAGGAAGGCGACGTCTGGAGATGCGGTGTCGAGGAGGTTCCAGAGTTCCACGGCGTGTCTGTGGACAGAGCGGGTGTTGATCAGGATGCACTTGAGGTGGTTGCTGTTGTTAGTCTTGGTGGGCGCGGTGCACGTTCGGAGGCAGGAGAAGTTGCATGATCGGCAGATGAAGGGTCCATGAGTGCGTCGCGGGGATGCTCGGTAGCATCCGGGGGTTCGGCCGGTGTTGAGTGCGTTGAGTGTGGTGGCCTTGTAGGTCCTGCGGGGGGGGAACGGACGCGGGGGCCAGGGGGTCTGACGCTGGGCACGGTCCAGGCGCGGATGGGCGCAGACGGGCTTACCTTTGGCACACCTTCGGCGCTCAATCGGCGCTCCCGCTGCGCGCTCCCGCTGCGCGGTCACTTAGGGGGCGTCATAAGTAAGGAGCCGGGAGGGAGGGTCAGCTGGGAGGCGGGAGCGGGGTGGCCAATGGGCTGTGAGGGGAGGGGGGTCAGTGGGGTCAGCGGCAGGAAAAAACGAGGGAAGCTACCCAGGGGCAGCGGCGGCAGAGAGAGAGAGCGGAAAGAAGGGGGGCAGCGGTCGGCAGGGAGCAGGAGGCAGCACCTACTGGGAGGCGAAGGGCAGCGGTGGTGAAGCGGAATCAGCGTCAGCAGCAGAGGTCAGGCAGGCAGCAGGAAGCGGCCAGCAGCGGCAGAGCAGGGGTGAGGAGCGACCGGCTGTGGGGGCACAGGGGGTCACACTGACCAGCCCACCGCGGTCCCCTTAAGTAAGGAGCCGGGAGGGAGGGTCAGCTGGGAGGCGGGAGCGGGGTGGCCAATGGGCTGCGAGGGGAGGCGCGTCAGTGGGGTCAGCGGCGGGAAAAAACGAGGGAAGCTACCCATGGGCAGCGGCGGCGGAGACAGAGAGCGGAAAGAAGGGGGGCAGCGGTCGGCAGGGAGCAGGAGGCAGCACCTACCGGGAGGCGAAGGGCAGCGGCGGTGAAGCGGAATCGGCGTCAGCAGCAGAGGTCAGGCAGGCAGCAGGAAGCGGCCAGCAGTGGCAGAGCAGGGGTGAGGAGCGACCGGCTGTGGGGGCACAGGGGGTCACACTGACCAGCCCACCGCGGTCCCCTTAAGTAAGGAGTTGGGAGGGAGGGTCAGCTGGGAGGCGGGAGCGGGGTGGCCAATGGGCACACATGGCAAATCAATGGGGTTTCAGTCATACTATTATTACCTTTATGACAGCAGACTTGTGCCTGATCCCCAATGGCAAGGAGCTCTGATTTGCTATAAACGACAGAATTCCCCGGTAGAGGCCAGTAACCAGCAGCATTTCCGGCTCTGGACTCCTCCGGGACGCTGGCGGGTGCAGACTGGCATGCCTTAGGCGTGCCTTCGGCTTGCCAGTGGCGCGCTCGCGCAGCGTCTCATTTTGTAGGCACCAGATCTTGACGACTAGACCGCACTGGAAGTAAAGATGGCAGACTTGGACAAGTCGGAAAGCACTAGCGTTCCGGTGCCCCCAGCCGCAGTGGGTTACGAGTAATTAAAAACAGTTCCCGCAATTCCCCCACAATTAAGAGAGCATAAAATCAATTTTCTGTATAAATCTTAAAATAGCAAGCACCCCGTAATTCACACGCGATAGCAGCAAAACCAATTTAAAAAATGACAAACACACGGTATTTCACACACACTAGCGGCAGGGTGAGTTACAAAATGTTAGATTCAGGTTTTCGAGATCGGGCGCGCTTGCGCAGCATCTCGTTTTGTTGGTACCAGATTTTGACGACTAGACTGCACTGGAAGTAAAGGTGGCAGACTTGGACAAGTCGGAAAGCACTAGCGTTCCGGTGCCCCCAGCCGCAGTGGGTTACGAGTATTTAAAAACAGTTCCCGCAATTCCCCCACAATTAAGAGAGCCTAAAATAAATTTTCTGTATAAATCCTAAAATAGCAAGCACCCCGTAATTCACACGTGATAGCAGCAAAACAAATTTAAAAAATGACAAAGACACGGTATTTCACACACACTTGCAGCAGGGCGAGTTACACAATGTCAGTTTCAGGTTTTCGAGAGTAAGGGTCATTCCTTCTGACATCCTAAGTCCGACATGACACAACAAGGTAGAACCTCTGAGGGTGCCACTTTGGGATATAAACATCATATCTTGGTGAGGTAGTCAGAGGAGAAAAGAACTTCCATGCTGACTCTGACGTGAGATGCTGAGGCTCCTGCACTCAGACACTCCAGCTCGCAGTGGTCTGACATCCCTTGCGGCTTGTCCATCTCGAGACAATGATGGGGTCCCACAGTCTCTCACTTCAGGTAACAAATTTAACTTTATCCTACAGGGATTCTTGGCTTTACACCTACATGCATCCCAGGTACACTTAGGTACATCTAGTAAGGGTTGCATCATAGGAGTACGCATTTACTGCTGTCATGTATTTTATATATTGCCTGTATTCATTGTTTTAGCACAATGCTAGAAATCTACCAACCTTTTACTCTGTTAGTGCTTCTAATCATTTATATCTTTTTCTGTCTAATGGTTGTTTCAGCACACCTCTTTACACTAGAATGACATTGGTTCAATAAAGGCTTACTGAAAAACGTCCCCACTGTTTATTCTGTGTATCTCTTTGAGACAAAGTGAGCACGAGTGACTAAGCGAAAAGTATTGCACTGTTTCCACGATTCTGAGGGATCAGGGTTGTCATGTTCGATAGTTACCATGAACTATTCTTTCTCTCCTTGGTAAAAGGGGTTTCTAGTGGCACTGTGAGCTAGCTGGTTAAGAGGCTAACATACTCTGTAGCGGTGTCTAGAGTCAGTCCGGACACCAGTCCTACAGTCTATGTTGTCTAAACACGCAGATCCTATATAGGTTTATAGGAACTACAAGACACCGGGAGGCACAGCCCATTCCCTCCCATGGCGGAGTGCTTCCACAATTGGATTACAGAGGCCCTTGACACTGCTGCCCCTTTTAAAAACTGCATTTTTAGAAGTGCCAAACCAGTGGTGACATGGTTATCAGAAGAATTTAGATCCCTCAGAAGGGAGTGTCACAGGCAGGAACTTAGATGGAGCATGCACCCTTGTGCTAGGGAAAAAGCCAAGCAGAAATCTTGGCTACAGATGTACAAACTCGGCATCTTCCAAGCCAAATCCCACTTCCTCACCAAAAAATTCCTCTAGCATGCTATTCAAGATCATTAAGGAGATCTCTGAGCAACCAGGGACATAGTCGTTGTCCCCCTCTCAAGACTGTGACAGAATAGCTGCCTATTTGCATGACAAGCTCCTTAAAATTATTCAGGAGATTGGTCATATGGAAATTGAAGAACCTGATGTTGAGGAGGTCATTCAGAACCATGGAAAGTACGCTGCTTTTGCTCTTAAAGCCTTCCCACAGATCACAGTTCAACAAACCCAGGACCTCCTTATGGGCCTTAAATCTGGCTCACCCTCAGAACCCTGTATGCCCCTCACACTCAAGTTGGTCCCCAATCCTATTGCAGACTTCCTGTGTTGGGTGTTTAACAACATTCTCCTATCCGGCAGCTACCCCGACACCTCAAAAAACCCAACGCTGATCCCTCCGAACTGAAGAACTTTTGCCCCATTTCACTTCTCCCAGCCCCTGCAAAAATCTTAGAGAAATTTATTAACACTGAGTTGAAGAATTACTTTGAATCCCATTTTCCATGTGTGGGCCCCTATCCCCTCCCTCCTACCTTGCCTTTCATAGTCCGTTAGCATACCCCTGCCCCCTCCCTCCTGCCCTTCATAGTCTGTTGTGTTGCATCTGCCCCTCCCTGTCCACTATGGTCAGCACACTACCCTTGCCTCTTTCGCCTGTGCTCTCGGTTGCCCATGTGCATGGCCCTGTCCCCTCTTTGTTACCTTCCATTGTCCTGTGTGCTGCTTTGCCCTCTCAGTTGCCTTCTGTGGTGTATTGTGCTGCTGCAAATCCTGCTGTCTTCCCTGCAAGTTCAATTTGGTGCCCTCCTACCCTCTATTGTCCAAATCTATGTCCCTACCCTATTTCTCCTTCCCTCTGTGGTCCAATGTGACATATATGCCAACATTTTAACCTTGGTAAGAGGGAGATTTTTAAACAATTTGGGGGAATTGATTTTCCACTTTTTCTGTTTTTTTATCTAGTTTATCACTTGATCATTTATTGCACTTAAGGGAGGGGATGTGGCATTGCAGCTAGAGCTACTGACTTTGCAACTTGATGTTTGCAACCATGTTTGAGTTTCTACATTGGCTAAAATTTTGGGAAAACCCCTTAATCTCCCGATGCCTAAACCCAAAATGAATGTGTCCTTGTATGATGTAACTGATGATCATGTTAAGCATTCAAATCCCTTTGGGTCAAGTCAGAACTTTATAAAACTGAAAAAAAGAACAAAATTAAGTGTTTTACGCAGTTCTGTCTGTAGGTTATACTTGGGCTACATTTGGGTGATATTTGTGCTACACTTGGACCCTTTTTTTCCTGGGAGCCATCTTGGAATACTTTTTTGTTATAAAGCTTCCTAATTCCCTCATTTGGTGCAGTATCCTCAGTAGAAAATGCTTTAAATTTTCCACTTTGATTTCATCTATATGGCATTCAGATGTGCCACACCATTGGCATAAATTCTGAATGTTAGAACACTGTGATAAGGCTGGTGGTGGTTTTGTAAGTGCATATTTCAGTCTGTGTGTCAGAATGTTTTAATGAAATAAAAGAGTAAGATATTTGAGAACTAATTTAATATGTGTCCTAATTTAGCTTTCTAAAGCATTAAGCAAAACGTTTATGACAAAATGAACCCCCTAATTTTTTTTCCTTTCTAATTGAAATGTTTTCGAATTTACCAGTTTGATTTAATCACAATGACTTCAGGTGTGCCACACTTTTTTCATATGAAAGACTGTTAGCCCTATAGTTGTTCTTTATAACACTCTGGGAGGCTGCAGTAGATGGGAACCAAGGGACATTCTGCTCCTTTTGGAGTACATTGTTATTGTTAGAAATGGGGTTCTCCAGTTGGCAATGGTTTGCACCTTTGTCCAAATTGGGGCCCTTGCTTCTAGTCAGGGTAAGGGAGTTATGCCCTTAGACAACCTCTGCTCACCCCCTTGGTAGCTTGGCATGAGCAGCCATGCTTATCTCTGAGGCAGTGTGTAAAGTATTTGTGCACACATACATCAATACAGTAAAAACACTACAAATGGACACCACCCCAGTTTGGAAAAATAAGTAATCTTTATCTAATCCAAACAAGATCAAAATGACAAAAATCCAACATACAGTTATCAAGATTTTTTTTTACAAGGTAAAAACAGTTAGGTGCATAGCAATCTATAGATGAGACGCTTTCAACACAAAGTACCTTGAATGCGTCAAAATCAACAGCTGCCGTCGGTTCCTTACTCACAGGGAATGTGATGCGTCCTTTCCTTGCTATAGAGGAGGTAATGTGTCCGTTCTTTACTGCCGCTCAGGGGAGGTGATGTATCGTTTCCTTACTGAAGAGAAGGTGATTCATCGGTTTCTTACTGTGTGGGGAGGTGATGCGTCAGTTTTTTCCTGTGACCCCGGTGTTCTTGTTGACTTGGTGCCACGGTGCGATGCGTAGGGATTCGGGGATGCTTGGCTCTCGCTCCTATGGCGGATGCAACAGCGCTGTGTTGATCTCTCTAGACGCGGTCCCACGATGCATTGGCTCTTGCAGTCGCACAGCAGGGTCTGTGTTGAAATCGGTGCAGTGATCTCGGACTTCGGATATCGGTGCATGAGACTCGGGTGCACCGATTTCTTCAGCGGCTGTCAGGTGCTGTGTCGCTTTCTTCAGTGGCACAATGGAAATGCATTGGAATTCTTTCTGTACCGCAGTGTTGAGTCAGAAATGGGTGCAGATGCATCATCCTTCTTTAGTTGCTTCTCTTTTCTCAGATCCCAGCAGCATGAACAACCTCCAGAGGCCCAATACAGGAACAAGCACCTCTTGGCAGGTCAGAACTCCCAGCAAGGAAGTTCAGGGGAGCTGGTGGTAAAGTCTTTGTGACCCTGAGATTTCAGAACAGGAGGCAAGATCTACTTTAAGCCCTTGGAGATATTGTTCAATCAGGATGCACAGCACACAGCAAAGTCTTTGTCCTCTCCTTGGCAGAAACAGCCACTGCAGGCCAACCACAGACAGCGCACAGCAAAGGGGCAGTACTTCTCCTTCAGCTTTCCCAGCTCTTCTCCTTGGCAGAGGTTCATCTTGAGTCCAGAAGCATTCTAAAGTCCTGGGGTCTGGACCCAATATATATATTCAATTTCTCTTTGTTCTCTTGTGGCAGAGAGGTTCTGTGCTCAAGCCAAACCAGTTCTGTCCTCTATGGCCCAGCTCCCTGGCAGGAGGTGGAGACAGCATTGTACAAGGCAGACCAGGCAAATTCAGTTGCAGGGAAATCTCCTCCCACTACTCGAAATGCAGGAAAGGCAGGACACATTTCAACCCACAGTGGCTCAGAGAGTGAATGCACCTCCCCAGCCCTTTTCACTCCAAAGCCAGACAGTCAATCCACAAACCAGCAGAGGCACCCAGGATGGCTAAGCAAGAAAATACCCCCTTTCTAAAAGGGGTATATTCAAACACACAATATAAAAATCATCTTTACTAAAATATGTATTTTTATATTATGAGTTCAGGCATACTGAACTCCATCTTCCTACCTGATCCCAATTGGAAGGTACACTAATAAAATGTTATACATAAACTCCCGTTCCATCCTATGGGACAGATGGCCATTCCATAGTGAAATATGAAATTCACTGTATTTCACTATAAGGACATGTCACACACACCAGTACATGTCCTACCTTTCACATGCAGTGCACCCTACCCACAGTGGCCAGGTTGACATGGCAGTAGAAACTGTGCCCAGACACTACAGTGACAGGTCTGAGACCCTTTGAAAAGGCTGCTTTGCGTGGGAAGCACAATCAGTGCTGCAGGCTTGCTAGCAGCATTTGACTTAAAGGCCCTGGCCACACACAGTGCACTGTACTAGGGGCTTACTAGTGCGTCAAATAAGCCAATCATAGAAACACCAACCCATAAACACAATTTACATGTAGAGCATATGCACGTTAGCACTGATCAGCAGTGGTAAAGTGCCCAGAGTCATAAACCCAATGAAAGCAGGTCAGAAACAGGAGGCCAAAAAGCAAAAGGTCAAGGGATAAAACATGCTGAAAAATAAATCTAACAGGTATGTTACGATAATATAATTTATTATATATATATATATATATATAAGAACACACAGGGTATGATGCATCGTCACAGAATTGAAATACAGTGAGGGAACTGTGGTGGTTGATGCTTTGGTGACGGTAAAGCTGTTAGATGTATCAAGAGTCAATATATGTGCGAAGCGGGATGTTTTAAATGTCAACAAGAGATAAAGCAGGTGAAGGAATCATGCACTAGCAGAAATTATTACAATTTGCTGGAGAATCACTGTGTATAATTCAACATAAGTATAATGCACATGCAGTACAATTTACAACTGAAAAAACCATAGGTTTCAGGCCTGATATAGTTAGGAATTAGCATTTAAAAAACCTTAGAAATTCACTGAAAAACCAATAGGTTTTAGGGGTGTTATAGTTAGCTGGACATTTCACCCGAACAAAACCATTGAAATTCCTCCGATATAGTTAGTTGTACTAACTACATCTCGCGCGCCCGCAATCCACTGCTGATGATGTCACATATTACATCATTCATGACATGGTCAGTGACATCAAAGATTTTTATATGCTAATTCCTATCTTTAACTTATCTCTGAAAATATCATGTTTAATGATTTTGATTGGATTTCTATATTTTTCAAATTCACTGTGTCAATTTCATTAATTTTTTTGTTTTTAAAATACTAATTTTACCACCATTTTTTAAACTTATTTTTTCAATTCATTCTTTTAAAAATTAAAAAATATTATTTGAATTTAATGGGTTTTTCAAACATATTTTTTTATATTTTTCAAAATATTTTTGTAACTATATGTTCAAAACTTTATTTTATTTTATTTTTTTCCATGTTTTTGGATCCGCGCACCCTATGCGTACCGTTCTCGATCCCTACGCGATAGCATCCGCACATGGTATGCGTTGAGTACGTGTTTAGTGTGCAATCGCAATGCGACCGGTACGCGACTCCAAGCCTATACGCGACACGTTCGATGTACGTAACGCGACGTGTACACGCTTACGCGATGCATCATCTGCGTCTATGACGCGGTAGGTGCGCGGATCCCGTGTAATATTTAACATTTTAAAAAACATATATATATATGTATTTCATGTGAATATTAATTCAAGACAAACTCTGAAGTAGTCTTAAAACTAATATTTACATCTAATCCTATAATTTTCTTTAATTCAATTTCGTGGATGCGCGCTGGGTGCGTGCTGCGTAAGCCCAGGGTGCGCGGATCCCATGTGACCTGCAAAAAAAGAGATTTGATTGGTTCATTACACTTCCTATTCTAACTATTGAAAGATCCCACCCATTTCAATCATTCTTTGAGCTTCTTTGGAGGAACATCTCACACCTTAGAACTAGAAGAAACTTTTTGGGGAAGATTTCCACAGCTGCAATTTTTCTGAAGACAATGGCTTCTGCACAGCAACCACCATCAGAATCAGACCATTTGTCCGATGAGGAATTTGTTGTGGAACCTCCACGCCCAGAAAGAAACACCTCTGTGGTGTGGAAATTTGTTTCCTTCCCAGAAGGACAAAATAAAACTAATTCAACTAAAGTGACATGTAAAATATGTCAAAGAGTGCTTTCCAGAGGAGATCTATCAAAAAAATTCTCTTGTGGGACTGCAAGTATGTTAAAATACCTGAAGACTCTGCATCCCGTGAACCTGGCCAAGCAGGAATGCAGAAGACTCCAACAGCAGCCTCAGCCAGCAGTGGCAAGCACTTCTGCAGCATCACCATCAAGCACTCACCCGGACATACGTCCAGAATTTGGAAAACTAAAAATTAGTTGCATTAAATGCAACAAACTACTATGTTACGGCAAGCAGTCAATTGAACTAATCTTCCGAGCGCAGCAAAACCACAAGTGCTAAATTTGTGTTTATTTTTTTTTGTGCAGAATTTGACTGTTTTGTTCCTCCTGTTGTCTTTTTTTCCTTTTGAAAAAAACAAAAAAATAACAAAATTGTTCCAAAAAGTACAAAAAAATTAAAAAACAAAAAAGAAGAAAAAAAAAGTTCTTGTAAGAACTAACTTTCCTGGTTTAAAAAAGAGCTAAATTTCTTTGTTAGTGTGTGAAAGTTTAGATGAATGTATGTGTAGTACGTAATTGACTGAATGAATGCATTAGTAGCGTATGGTGAATGTATAAGTGCAGAACTATGAGGAAGTGCTGCAGCATCACACAGTAACCTCTTTAACTGCAGTTTGCTGCAGTACTTCCGAAGCACAGGGATGCAACATATGTACATAAATATATTGCAAATCTATGCTTCTCTCTGCAAGGCTGCTTAAACTGCAGCCATGTGGTGACACAGGCACCCTTGCACCATAGTGCAAGGATATCTGTGTCATGTGCTGTTTGTTTTTCTACAGGAAGACACACCTTCCTGCACAAAAACAATGAGAAAATGCATTTCTCTCCTTCAATGTATGCTGAACATTTCAGCATGCATTGAAGAAATAAAAATGTGGAGAAATTAAAACAATTCTCCTTGTTGTGCTTTCGTACACCAATTTTAGAATGGTGCACCATTCACACACATATTGAGATTTATTATTTCTGATAAATCTAGACATGTGTCTTGTTCTATGAGTATTAAGTGCAATCATGTACAACAACACTTATAGAACACCCTTTCAACACAAAGTGGTCTGCATGATGAGGTTGTATTTACATGGAGTATAAAAAGTGCACAGAGTGCCTTTTCCTCTCTTTGTAAATATGAAAGAGTATCTTATACAATAACTATGTTGCAAAAAGTGACATATTTCCGTTTTTAAAATTCCTTGTGAATGATAAAAGGTAAGCACAGAGTTTTGTCTGCAAAGATGTTCAAAGAAGAATGATTGAAATGAATGCGGTCCTTCAATAGGTACAATGGGAAATATTATGAACCCCTCAAATCTCTTTTTTTGCAGGTCACATGATATCTGATTATGGTCAGATTTCAAAACTACATAGGTGTTTTTAGAAACATGTTTCAACTTTGTAGCTTCTTGCAGACCTCCTCATTCTGCATATTGAGACTTAGTTAAACTTACCTTCACAGTAATAGGAATAAAAAATGGTATACATTTTTTTCACATTTTCATTCCAATCTAAATTCATAAAAATTGCTTATTTTAAAATTTGGATCTGTGAAAGAAAAGGAAAAAAAAATTATAACATGTAATAATACATTTTTTACAACACAGCATAGTTTCCACAAAGTAATTTTTTTGCCTTTTTGCTGCTCTCAGAATATATTAATTTTCACTAAAAATAGTGATTTCAATCGTACTCATCACTTAACAGCGGGCAAAAAAAAACAATCTCAAAGATTGTTAAAAAAAAACAACATGCTATTCTCAACAAAATAAAACAAGATACAAATCACAGATATATAAAATGCATACAGCTAACAACACTTTATAAGTTTAACTTACAAAAACTGTAAATGTTGTCACTTTAAAATATTCACCGAATCTAAGGATGAATTTTTGGAGGATGCACCACGCCCACAACGTTTTCCTTCAGTGGTGTGGAAATTTTTTACTTTTCTCGAGGGTCAAACAAAGACCAATGCCACCTTCGTCACATGCAAGATTTGCAAAAGAGTTCTGTTACGAGGGGATCCTAACAAAAAATACTCTTGCGGCACGGCAAGTATGATGAAACACCTGAGGACCCTTCATCCAAACAATCTTGCACGAGAAGAGTGCAAACAGATGAGAAACACTTCTGTTCTGTATCTGTAAAAAAGAATCACAAATAAATGTATATTAATAACTTTCAAAATTATACTATTCCATTACTGTTCAAACACATTTTATATAAAAACTGACTAAGGAACTATAGCCCTGAACCACAAGTGTGACGATCGTTAAACCACTACATGCATAGTGCATACTACTTTGAAGCAGTTCATGCCCTAAAGCCTACCTCACTAAGGGCCATATGTAGGTAGCTAAATACCGGTCGGTAACGGCCGAAATTTGGTAAATATCCCGTTACCGACCGGTATTTAGGCATTTGAGATGTAGGAGGCATGATTTAAGGATTCGTTAATTTACCGAATCGGTAATGGATCGGTAAAATACCGAATCGGTAAAATACAGATTCGGTAAATTACCGAATCCTTAAATCATATGTAGGGAGCACTCAAGTGAGTGTTTGATTGTATTCAGGATTCGGTATTTACCACCAAATACAGGTTGGTGATAAATATCGCATACCTTTCAAAAATCTATTTTTTGCTGTTTTGACAGTGCCATGTGGCAGACATACATGCCCTTAAGGCATGTATGTGTGCCACATGTGCACACATGCACGATTCAGGGGTGCAACAGGGTGTCAATGTGACTCCCTGCCACCCATGAATATGCTTCCCCTATTACCGAATCGGTATTTACCGATTCAGTAATGGTAAATGGCTTCCCATTCATTCCTATGGGCCTCCAGGCCCATAGGAATGAATGGGAAGGGATGCATTATTACCGATTCGGTAAATTCCTATTCATAAATACCGAATATTACCGAATCGGTATTAATTACCGAATGTTTACCTACATACCATTTACCGATTCATAAATACCGAATCGGTAAAATTCGGTATTTATGAATCGGTAAATAGTATGTTACCTACATAAGGCCCAAAAAGACTACATGCTAACTGACTAAATGATTACAGTACTATAAGGAGACACACTGGGTGAGTGACAGGGTGTTTGCTAGAGGTGTATGAATACTAACTAGGGAATTGAAGGTGTGAAAGACAACTGTGTAGGTGATTAGAGGACTGCATCCATACTGGATAGGCATTTAAAGCAGTCCATATGCTAAGGCCTGGCTCACTGCATGAGTACTTCGGTACTGACTGAATGATTAGAGTACAGCAAGGAGAGTGCCTAGGTGAATTTATAAGTGGTAGGCTTTTCGCACAGGGAATGGATTAGTACTTGGTACTGAATGAGTCACTAAAGGAGTGCAAAGGGAGTGACAGGATGTTTGCTGGACTGTATGGATACTGACTAGGGAATTGAAAGTGTGAAAGACAAGTGTCTAGGTGGTTAGAAGACTGCATACATAGTGGATAGGGGTTTAAAGCAGTCCATGTGCTAAGGCCTGGCTCAGTGCATGAATACTTAGGCACTGACTGAATGATTAGAGTACTGCAAAGATAGTATCTTGGTGAATTTATAAGTGTTTGGGTTTTGGCACAGTGAATGGATTAGTACATGGTGCTGAATGGGTCACTAGAGGACTGCAAAGGGAGTTACAGGGTGTTTCCTGGAAATGTATGGATACTGACTAGCGAATTGAAAATGTGAAAGACAAGTGTATAGTATGTTAGAAGACTACAAGCATACTGCATAGACATTTGAAGCAATCTATGTGGTAATGTATGGTTCACAACATGAGTACTTGGAAACTGACTAAATCATCAGACTACTGCTAGGTTAGTGCCTGGGTAAAACTTTTACATTTTCAGTTCTGGCACAGTGAAGAGAATAGTACATGGTACTGCACTTTAGTGTCAAACCCTGCCTCATTTTATCAATGCATAAGCAAAGAATAGCTTCTAAAGCTACTAAAACTTGACAACATGACCGATTTTAAAACAGTTATCTGTCATCAAATACACTATGTTACCAAATGCTTCTCTCACAATCCTTACCCAAATGTACATAGACTCACAGTGTGATTTTAGACGAGCAACACTATCCCTAGCAGTTTACCAAAACTCATTCACTAGTCTAGAAGAGGTAATGGTACTGCACACAATCTACATATTTAAGTACAGCACATTAGTGTCAAAGCATGACTCATTTAATCAACGCATAAGCAAAGACTGGCTTCTAATGCTGCTAAAACTTGACAACATGACAGGTTTTAAAAGAGTTATCTGCTAAAAAATACACGATCTTACCAACTGCTTCTCTCACAGTGGTTCCCAAATGCACACAGACTCACAGTGTGATTCTAGACAACAACCACTATACCTAGGTGTTTACCAAAAATCATTCACTACTGTGGAACTGATAAGAGAACTGCACACAATCTACATATTTCAGGACTGCACTTTTGTGTCAAAGCCTGACTCATTTAATAAAAGCATAAGCAAAAACTGGCTTCTAATTCTACTAAAACTTGACAACATGACAGGTTTTAAAACAATTATCTGTCAGCAAATACACAACGTTACCAAATACTTCTCTCACAATGGTTCCCAAATGCACACAGACTCACAGTGTGATTCTAGACAAGCAACACTATACCTAGCAGCTTACCAAAACTCATTCACTACTGTGGAAGGGGTAAGGGGACTGCACACAATCTACATATTTCAGTACTGCACTTTAGTGTCAAAGCATGAATCATTTTATAAATTCATAACCAAAGACTGGCTTCTAATGCTACTAAAACTTGATAACATGACAGGTTTTAAAAGAGTTATCTGTCAGCAAATACATGATGTTACCAAATGCTTCTCTCGCAGTGGTTCCCAAATGCACACAGACTCACAGTGTGATTCTAGACAAACAACACTATCCCTTGCACTATACAAAAACACATTTCTTCATCTAGAAGGAGTACTACATTTTAGTGTAAAAACATAACTCATTTCACAAATTCATAAACAATGACTGGTTTATAATTTAACCAAAATATAAAAACAGCACAGTTATCTGTCTGCAAACACATGAAAAACACAAATGCTTATCACAGAATGGTTTCTACATGCACACACACTGTCAATAAGATTGTAGAGAAAAAAAGGACTCCCTGCACTTTAGCAGCAGAAATACATTAGTCTGATTAAAATCAAAATAGTCTACATACATCCCCTCACAATTAAATAACTCACCTTTCAAGTTGTTTTGTAGATTAAGAAGTAAATCAGTCACACACCAGATTTTCTTTTACAGAATCGCAGCACAAATGTCAGCAAAAACAAAGAATGGAAAAGTTTCCTTTTCATTTTCCACACATATACATGTAAACATCAAATCACAATCCTTCACACATAAACTCAAAAGCAAACACACATTTCTATTGGTTAAACATTTCAACCCTTTCCAACTGAAATAAATTTCAACCCTTCCCCCAATCTGCCTTCTGCCTGTTACATAGAAACAGGTCATGAAACACTGCACTGAGCACACAGGTCACAAGTTCAGCACACAATGTTGCTAAACAAGACAGGAAGTGTGCTTGACTTTTCAACATATCAGCTTATCATATATAATGTTCCTTACAATCTGCTTTTCTTAACCAATAAGAATCATACCTTTAAAAAACTGAAATATACACCCTACCTTTCAGTGTAGAAAGTAGTCATACAACCAATGATTTCTTGTCTTTTTTAAAAAAAAAATCCGTGGATCCGCGCACCCAACGCAAGTGAATCCGAGCACCCAACGCGATAGGATGCGCGCACCGTGCACGCATTTCGGCGTTTTTTTTTAAAAAAAGGGGACCCCAGGGGGTCCTTCTAGGACCCCCTAAGCACCTCTAGAGGGTCAGAGTGTTTCCACTCTGCCCCCTTTATATGTTTTACACACTTATTCCCCTTGCTTCTTCAGCCTTGCTTCAACCGAGGCAGAAAATGGCCGCCAACAGTTCCTGGTTTCGAATGTAGACAGACACTCGACAGCCAATTAGCATTCAGCGCGCGATCGGGAGGGTGCGCGCTCGGTTTGGGGAGGGTGCGCTTACAGTGAGGGTAGGGTCCGCGGATCCTCCCCGGCCATAGATATTTATGTACTTTTAACTTTAATTGTCTCAGGAACTACTGAACGGATTCACACCATTTATGCAAAAGGCACAAGTCTGAACTGAGGACTACCTCTTTGCCAAATTTGGTGTCATTTCGTTCAGCGGTTCAGGCTGTAGCTGCAACAACAGATCCTATGGGAAATTGCATGGGGGAAACGCGTTTTGGGACCCCCTTTTTTCTCTGCCCCCGCTTGACGAATCACCACGAAACTTTCAGGGTAGGAGCGGAGCTGAGCTGGCCAAAAGTTTGGAAAATTTTGCGAGGATTCATCAACCAGCGCCAGACTTATTGGGAATAGAATGTTGCAGATTTCCTATGGAAAATAGGTCCTAACTATAACTACCTACTGGCGACCGCCAGTAGGTAATATATATATCACAATATCACGACCAAGGCTCCCCTCACGCAGAGACCGGGCACAGACAAAGGCTTGCTTGTAACGGCAATTTTATTGGAACGGCATAATGCATTTTGGAAAGTTCCTTCTTCAGATGACTTCCCCAACAAACAGTACTGTCAGTTTCCAAACTTAAAAAGGTGCCTGCTTTGCTATGATAGGCGAAAGTCACATGGTGGGCGTGGCAGGAGTAAGAGCACCTCTGGTAAGTACCTCCTCCCCTTGTGGGTAGTGCTCACGTTCCTGCCAATAACACCAATGTTCCAAGCACCACAGTACCGTTCCCACAAGCCAACATCCTGCCGCTTCTGTGCTCTTCGGGAAATCCCGACCTGGCATCTTGGACTGGAGTCAGTCCCAACAATTGTTGCGGGATGTTTCAGGCAGCGGCGGTACGGCAGTTTTCCAAACACATTGAAAGTCACCACAGTCAACTGTAGGTAGTTATAGTTAGGACCAAGTTTCCATAGGAAGAGCATTTTTTGTTTTGCTTATAAGTTTGGCGTCATTTGATGAATCTTCATGAAATGTTCAAAACTAATTCTTTGTTCATATCAGCTCCTATATTGAAAGTTTGGGAATTCGTCAGGGGGGGGCGAGAGAAAAGAGGGGTCCCAAAAATGTGTTTTCTCCATGCAATTTCCATCGGAAACTTTAGACAAGGCTACAGGTCGAATGGGTGAAAGGAATTACCTCAAATTTGTCAGGGAGAAGGGTCTTGGTCTAGAAAGCACGCTTTTGTTTATTTGGTGTAAATCCTTTCAGTAGTTTTGGAGAAATATTGAAATTTACAGATATGATATTTTGGAATTCTGCCATCTGATTGGCTGAGGCGTTACGAGCATGAGCTTGCTGCTTATTGGCTGCGAGCGGTGCAAGAGGTTGCAACTAGGAAGTGTTGGCAGCCATTTTGTGATTCTGTTGAAGTGAGTAAAGGGAAAAAAGGGAGAAAAAAGTAGGAAAGAGGAGGGTAGGAGCACTGTAACCTCTCTGGGGTGTTTAGGGTGTGCTATACAGGGGTGCGAAGTGAACTACTCATCCCTACCGGTCTGAAAGTGCTGGGCTACGGAAATTAAGTGAGGTATTGCCTAGAGTCTGATGCTGCTAAGGTGAGCTGCTGCGGGACTCGAGGATTAAAGCGTGAGCCCAAACTGTGTGTCTTATGCTGTGAAGTCATGTGCCCTCTCCGTTGCACCACACCTGTGGAAGTAGTGTCAGCATGTGTTTATACCTACTAGGACGAACTACTGAACCCTACTGGTCTGAAAGTGCTGGGGTCCAGAAAATATGTGAGGTATTGTCTAGAGTCTCATGCTGCTAAGCTGATCTGCTGCCGGACTCGGGGATGAAAGCGTGAGTCCAAACTGTGTGTCATATGCTGTGAAGTCATGTGCTCTGGCCGCTGTGCCACATCAATGCAAGTAGTGTCAGCATGTAGTTATACCTACTTGGAGGAACTTTTGTTTTGAACATTGTAACTTGTGTATGGTGCTTAGGGGGTGTTATACAGGGAGTGCGAAGGAAAATTCCCGCGTATCAAATCAATTTGGTATTTGTAAAGTGCAAACTAGTCACTCGTATGGGTCAGATGGCGCTGAGGGCGTAAGCTGAGCTGCTGCCGGACTCGGGGATAAAGCCGCTGAACTACTGACCCCTACTGGTCTGAAAGTGCAGGGTACGGAAATTAAGTGAGGTATTGCCTAGAGTGTCATGCTGCTAAATTGAGCTGCTGCTGGACTCGGGGATGAAACTGTGAGCCCAAACTGTGTGTCCTATGCTGTGAAGTCATGTGCTCTGGGCGCTGTGCCACACCTGTCCAAGTAGTGTCAGCAATATTTTATACGTAGTAGAAAGTTTTGTTTGGAACACGGTAACTTGTATATGGTGCTGGTAAGTGATCCGCAGCACTGCCAAAGGCAGTGCACCCAGGACATGCAGCAGATGTGCAAAGTATAGGTGGATGTGAATGGAGCCGACCATGTGCTCGGGCTGCCCTGCTATGCGTCAGTGGCTCTGCTTGTAGGTGCACTGGCTTGCCATGTGCCAGTCTTGTGGATGAAATGGCACAGCCTGGTGCAATGAGCCGGGTCTGGGTGCAATTGGTGCAGGGCAGGGTTGTGGTGGGAGTACGTGTGAAGGCCATTTCACACACGCTAACTACGACAAAGGACTTTTGAGTGTCGGATGTCCACTCGTTGTTCTCAAATCGGGCAGCGCGTAGTGTGGGAGACGGATGCAAATATTATCATATCTGTCAGGGGGGGATGGCCACCTGCAAGTTCCTTCTCGGAGCAGCAGATGTGTTAGCGCAAGATAGCTCAGACAAAGAACCTTTCATTCTTACAGTAACTTCTCCAGCTGCATTCATACAGGATGAGTACAAAGGCCAGTCGTGGGTGTTGTGGGATGTCTGCGACCCTGGCCATCATGGATGACATGCCCAGCACATGGCACATGGGCGGGTTCACTGTGTGTTACGTTGCCAAACAGCTGCTCCTCCCTCCAACAAGCCCCCACACATTTGTGCACTGTGCTGTTGTATCCCGTGCACTCCTACAGCACACCTTTGTAGTGGGTATTCGCGCATGTCCTGCAGCATTCCAATCACACCGTGACACTGCCATTTCGAGGTGGTGCATGCCACTTTACAACATCGACTGCTGCGGCCCTTGTGGCGGCCTCACCAGAACACAGAGACACACTTACCGCACTTCTTGCACACAGACATGTGTGAGACACCCCGTTCCCTTTGCCGCTTGTGCATGCAGGTGGAAGCATGCGTAGCTACATCTCCAGGCTCACTGCCAACACTGAGGTGACATGGTAACGTCGACTGAAGACATCACACTGATGTTGCAGGGCCCGTGCCTATCATGCTAACACAATGACCACACGGACATACTTGCTCAGATGCGGGTTCGGGGGGCGTTGGCGGTCCTGGGGTTGTTGCGATGAGTGTTATGGCCCTCATGGGTATCTGTGTATCATGCTCATTGACTCTATGGCACCTGTGGGTATTCAGGTGTGGCTCTTGGCTGTGTTCCCTTTCATGCTGCAGGTAGTGGTCCTGCTTAACACCAGCAGGAAGCAGGTGTAAAATCTCTGGTGCGAACGTGGCTTATCACCGGAATTTGTTTCACATCGCAGTTTTTGACTTTCGTTGTGAAAGTTGTGATGTGTTTTTTCATGTACAGAAAAATAAATGAACTGGGCAGTGTATCCCGTCAAGATCCAGCACCTGACCCACTATTCGCAATTAATATAAATACAATGAGATTTCTTCATTGACTTTGTGTGTACACTGTAAATGCACCCACTACCACAGTGCAATTCAATACAGGATTTTAGTAATTAGAATTAATCGCAAAGGTGCACCTTGTGTGTTTTTGCACGGGAACGCCTACTCTGCATCTCATTATCAGCACTTTAATGCAACTACAGTTGAGATAAATCTAGCACACTATTCAGAAGCTGGTGCAAACTCCAGACATCACCAGTATTCCCGCGATAACTGTCCCAAAATTTAACACCATGGTGGACACCACCAAATAACAGTAATAAGAACGAAAAAGAGTCACACAGCACTTAAGTAACAACCAAAAACTTTATTGAATTCTTTTTTTTCCCCTTCAAACTTAATTTTTTCGTAAACGTATATATAAAGGATAAAGTAAATTTAACAAAATTAACACAAAACAACAAGGCGGAAGACTCCTGTTGGGACCATGAATGTCGTCGACACAGCCTGGAAAATAAAGCACAAAATAAGGACGTGTGTAATGCGCATATTAAAGGAGCGAGACACAGAGAAGGAAAGAAAGCCAGAGAGAAAAAGAGAGGGAAGGAAAGAAAGGGAGTGAGAAAGGGAGATAGAGAAAGAGAAGGAAAGGAAGGAAGAGAGTGAGAGAGAGAGTGAAGAGAGGGAAGTGAGAGAGAGAGAGAGAGAGAGAGAGAGAGAGAGAGAGATACTGCCGCCCCTGCACATCCATGACCAAATAATTACCTGCTGCCACTGGAGTGTCTACCAGTGGGCACTCCATGTGCCCTTCAAAGCTCCAGGGCCAAGCAGATCCCACACATGTCACTGAGTCCTTAGTCATCAATGGCAGAGACCACATCAGCTTTGGGTGCCGCTAACCCTGTACAACGCAAGTCAGCACCACGTGGTGGTAGGCCGCTTACGGCCATACAACTTAGGGAGCGACTAACCCTGTGTCGATGCATTATATTTGCGTGGTCACATGGCCTGTGACGCATGTGCCGGATGGGTGTGGTGTGTGTGCAAACCTCCCCTCAGGGAGTGGCCATGACATGTTGACAACTAGAGCACTGACCTGCACACCAACAGCGAGTGCGCCTGCGTCTGGTAGCTATGTGGGGGTGTGAAAATGTGTTTTCTCAATGGATTTCCCATAGGAAACTTTAGACAAGGTTATACGTCAAACTGCTGAACGGAATTACGCCAAGTTTGGTTGGGAGAAAGGTCATGGTCCAGAAAGCGCACTTTCTTGCATCGAGTGAAAATATAAAAGAAAGGTCCCGGGGGCAATTTAATATACCGGAGCTCTGTCTGTGCGAGATAACCCTTTCACACTCCCTCTTCCCAACATCACCACTTTGCAGCTATAGAGTTAGAAGCCAGTCTGTCGGCTCGCAGCTCTCTACCTTTGCGCACTAGTACGCTGCTGTGCCTGTAACTCTGCGAGCTACTACGCTGCTGTTCCAATGTGAGCGGACGGCTCGTAGTAATGCGCCTGTGAGTTGACCGGACGAACCGCAGTTGTCCCTCTGCGAGCCTGGGTGCAAAGTGTTCATAAGTCACAGTACATAAGCATTGAAAAGCCATTTTGTGATTCAGTCCGTCAGCTGGCATCTCTCCGAGGCATTTCTGAAAACATAAAGGAGTTCTTTCTGTGAGAGAAACCCCTTTCACGCTGCCTCTCCCCAATTCAGCAGGTAATGCACCCTCTTCCCACATTACCAACATACCCCCAACAACCTTCTTGGGCCCAGAATTATCCCTGTGTGGTTGGACCAACAAGAATCTTAGTCATGTATAGATTTACATATAAAATATTTTATTTAAACAAAACAACAACAAATAAAACTGAAGGGAGTCTGGCCGGCCTTGCATATGGAAATATGCTTGACTGATCAAAGGGAGTTTGGTGCTGTGGTCGCTGCCACGAAGTTGGGGTCACTGCCATTCAGGACTCAGGACACAGTTCCACATGTGGGATCGGCTTGTGTTGAGCAGGGTTAGTGGCACCACGTGTCGCGGCTTGTGTTGAAAAGGGTTAGTGGCACCACGTGTCAAAAATTCGAATTGCGAGTTCTGTTGCCCGTAGTGTAGACTATTATTGAGTGTTTGTTTGCACTTGAAGATGAATTTGTTGATTGTACTAAAGCTATAACTGATATAAAAAAAGTTCTTGAAGCAAGGATACTAAAAGGATATTATATCAGTTTTAGGCCTGTGATAGTTACTTGCCTAGTGGACTCTAATTAATGAATCAAGATTTAATTTTAATTGTGAGTCTACTGACCGCAGTGTAGGTGCATCATGAAAAGATGAAATATGTATAGAATACACTGTCGAAGTGTATGAGCCTGTGATGCTGCTTGGTGTGGATATGCCGCAGTGGGAGCTATGTCTCTTGCCTACTGCGTCATCTGCAATCACGAGTGTATCTGAATTGTGAGCCCTGCTGACCGCAGTGTAGGCCAGAGGTAGCGGTGAGCAAGGGCCCACAGCCACATGCATAGGTTGGTGGCCCCAACGGCCTGCATAGTTTAGGTTCAGTGGCACCACGTGTCACCGGGATTCCATATGCAAATATGCGTCACTAATCGAAGGGAGTCTGGCGCTGTGGTCGCTGCCACGAAGTTGGGGTCACTGCCATTCAGGACTCAGGACACAGTTCCACATGTGGGATCAGCTTGTGTTGAACAGGGTTAGTGGCACCACGTGTCATCGGCCTTACATATGGAAATATGCCTAACTGATCAAAGGGAGTATGCTGCTGTCATCGCTGCCACGGACTTTTGGTCACTGCCATTCATGACTCAGGACACAGTTCCACATGTGGGATCGGCTTGTGTTGAACAGGGTTAGTGGCACCACGTGTCGCCGGCCTTGCATATGGAAATATGCCTAACTGATCAAAGGGAGTATGCTGCTGTGGTTGCTGCCACAGACTAGGGGTCACTGCCATTCATGACTCAGGACACAGTTCCACATGTTGAATCGGCTTGTGTTGAACAGGGTTAGTGGCACTACGTGTCGCGCCTTGTGTTGAACAGGGTTAGTGGCTCCACGTGTCGCCGGTCTTGCATATGGAAATATGCCTAACTGATCAAAGGGAGTCTGGTGCTGTGGTCGCTGCCACGGACTTGGGGTCACTGCCATTCAGGACTCAGGACACAGTTCCACATGTGGGATCAGCTTGTGTTGAACAGGGTTAGTGGCACCACGTGTCATCGGCCTTACATATGGAAATATGCCTAACTGATCAAAGGGAGTATGCTGCTGTCATCGCTGCCACGGACTTTTGGTCACTGCCATTCATGACTCAGGACACAGTTCCACATGTGGGATCGGCTTGTGTTGAACAGGGTTAGTGGCACCACGTGTCGCCGGCCTTGCATATGGAAATATGCCTAACTGATCAAAGGGAGTATGCTGCTGTGGTCGCTGCCACAGACTAGGGGTCAGTGCCATTCAGGACTCAGGACACAGTTCCACATGTTGAATTGGCTTGTGTTGAACAGGGTTAGTGGCACTACGTGTCGCGCCTTGTGTTGAACAGGGTTAGTGGCTCCACGTGTCGCCGGTCTTGCATATGGAAATATGCCTAACTGATCAAAGGGAGTCTGGTGCTGTGGTCGCTGCCACGGACTTGGGGTCACTGCCATTCAGGACTCAGGACACAGTTCCACATGTGGGATCAGCTTGTTTTGAACAGGGTTAGTGGCACCACGTGTCACCGGCCTTACATATGGAAATATGCCTAACTGATCAAAGGGAGTATGCTGCTGTCATCGCTGCCACGGACTTGGGGTCACTGCCATTCAGGACTCAGGACACAGTTCCACATGTGGGATCGGCTTGTGTTGAACAGGGTTAGTGGCACCATGTCTCACCAGCCTTGCATTTGGAAATATGCCTAACTGATCAAAGGGAGTATGCTGCTGTGGTCGCTGCCACGGACTTGGGGTCACTGCCATTCAGGACTCAGGACACAGTTCCACATGCGGGATCGGCTTGTGTTGAACAAGGTTAGTGGCACCACGTGTTGCGCCTTGTGTTTTACAGGGTTAGTGGCACCACGTGTCGCCGGCCTTGCATATTGAAATATGCCTAACTGATCAAAGGTAGTCTGGTGTTGTGGCCGCTGCCACGGACTTGGGGTCACTGCCATTCAGGACTCAGGACACAGTTCCACATGTGGGATTGTTCGGCTTGTGTTGAACAGGGTTAGTGGCCCCATGTGTCGCCGGCTTGTGTTGAACAGGGATAGAGGCACCATGTGTCGCAGGTCTTGCATATGGAAATATGCCTAACTGATCAAAGGGAGTATTCTGCTGTGGTCGCTACCATGGACTTGGGGTCACTGCCATTCAGGACTCAGGACACAGTTTCACATGTAGGATTGGCTTGTGTTGAACAGGGTTAGTGGCACTACGTGTCGCGCCTTGTGTTGTACAGGGCTAGTGGCACCATGTGTCGCCAGCCTTGCATATGGAAATATGCCTAACTGATCAAAGGGAGTCTGGGGCTGTGGTTGCTTCCACAGACTTTGGGTCCCTGCCATTCAGGACTCAGGACACAGTTCCACATGTGGGATCGTTCGGCTTGTGCTGAACAGAGTTAGTGGCACCATGTGTCGCCGGCTTGTGTTGAACAGGGATAGAGGCACCATGTGTTGTGGCTTGCATTGAATTCTGCCTCAATAAGTCCACGTGGCGATGACTTGTGGTGCAGTGAGTTAGTGGCACCTGAAGCCCTCAGCGTGTGCGCACCCTGCGATGATGTGTGGTCCGGGCGGGCCTCACTGGTAGCAATGTCTTTACATGCTTTGAAAGAATCTTTATAGCAGTGTAGATCGAAGGCAGTAGTCTGTACAGATATAAGTCTGCAGTGCTGTGCCGCTGGGTTCGCAGGGGGCCTGTGTCGAGGAGACCCGTGGTCATGCGGCAGCCTCGTGGCAGGCTGAGGACTGCCGCTCTGGCACAGTCGTTGATCTTCACAGTTCACAAGTGAACCACGCCCGCTACGCTGAAGTGGCGTATGTCGGACCAGCCCACTCCGGTTACACTTATGCTTACAGGGGGGACGATACAGCTACATGACTGAGATCGTCCCTAGTGTTTGACCTAACATGGTTGGGTCCACTGT
Organism: Triturus cristatus; assembly: GCF_964204655.1. NCBI lineage: Eukaryota > Metazoa > Chordata > Amphibia > Caudata > Salamandridae > Triturus > Triturus cristatus. The sequence continues at coordinate 204,517,459 of NC_140593.1, forward strand.
CCACAACACTACAAGCACCAGTAGTATTTGTGCACATGGAGAGGTGTGTGTTCTGCATACTGAGATGTGTCCAGCACATCACCGCTGCACTTTGCATTGTGTGCATTGTTATTCATGGGTGAATTGCTTCCTTCACATATAGTTTGTTCACACCTGTCCCAATATTCAGCTATTGTGTGGCTGAGGGGCCATGCCGTTTTCGGATAGTTCGCTGTCTTGTTCTGCGCTGCCTTGGTGGTAGGGGGGTCCTGGGGGTGGTGGTGGGTGTTGTGGCATTCTTGGGTGTCGGAGCTGCTTGATCAGTAGGTCTATGACGGATGTATGACGTTACAACGCACACTTTTACAACGCATGCACTTACAACGCATTTTTTACAACGCATAACCCATTACAACGCATGACATTACAACGCATGACACTACAACGCATTTTTAAAAAATACCTTTACAACGCATTGCCATTACAACGCATACTACCTTTACAACGCATACCATTACAACGCATTATATTAAATTACATTTAAGGTAAGTATTAGATAGTATAGGGGTAAAAATTACTATTATAACTCCAGGGGGTGCAACAGTAGGGTAAGTGTTGGATAGTATAGGGGTAAAAATTACTATTCTAACTCCAGGGGGTGCATCAGTAGGGTAAGTGTTGGATAGTATAGGGGTAAAAATTACTATTCTAACTCCAGGGGGTGCAACAGTAGGGTAAGTGTTGGATAGTGTAGGGGTAAAAATTACTATTCTAACTCCAGGGGGTGCAACAGTAGGGTAAGTGTTGGATAGTATAGGGGTAAAAATTACTATTCTAACTCCAGGGGGTGCATCAGTAGGGTAAGTGTTGGATAGTATAGGGGTAAAAATTACTATTCTAACTCCAGGGGGTGCATCAGTAGGGTAAGTGTTGGATAGTATAGGGGTAAAAATTACTATTCTAACTCCAGGGGGTGCATCAGTAGGGTAAGTGTTGGATAGTATAGGGGTAAAAATTACTATTCTAACTCCAGGGGGTGCAACAGTAGAGTAAGTGTTGGATAGTATAGGGGTAGAAATTACTATTCTAACTCCAGGGGGTGCATCAGTAGGGTAAGTGTTGGATAGTATAGGGGTAAAAATTACTATTCTAACTCCAGGGGGTGCATCAGTAGGGTAAGTGTTGGATAGTATAGGGGTAAAAATTACTATTCTAACTCCAGGGGGTGCATCAGTAGGGTAAGTGTTGGATAGTATAGGGGTAAAAATTACTATTCTAACTCCAGGGGGTGCATCAGTAGGGTAAGTGTTGGATAGTATAGGGGTAAAAATTACTATTCTAACTCCAGGGGGTGCATCAGTAGGGTAAGTGTTGGATAGTATAGGGGTAAAAATTACTATTCTAACTCCAGGGGGTGCATCAGTAGGGTAAGTGTTGGATAGTATAGGGGTAAAAATTACTATTCTAACTCCAGGGGGTGCAACAGTAGAGTAAGTGTTGGATAGTGTAGTGTAATATTATGCGTTGTAATGGTATGCGTTGTAATGGTAGTATGCGTTGTAATGGAATACGTTGTAAAGGTAGTTTTTAAAAATGCGTTGTAATGGTATGCGTTGTAATGTCATGCGTTGTAATGGATTATGCGTTGTAAAAAATGCGTTGTAACGGTAGTGCGTTGTAAAAGTTGCGTTGTAAAGGTTGTTCCCCGTCTATGACATGTGTTGGTCTTCAGATGTGGCTCTGGCTGGGCTCCCTTTCATACTGTTTGTAGTTGTTTAATATTATTTAAAAAGCAAGAAGACATTAAATAATAAATAAAAAAATGCAAAAACAATTTTAAGGATATTAAAGTTACAAAATATCAATTTTTTTTCAAAATTACTGAGAAAAACATAGGTTTTATGAACATTATAATCAGAAATTAGTATTTAAATAACCTTTGAACTTCACAAAAAAACATAGGTCTCAGGAAGATTAAAGTTAGAAATTAGTATTAAAAACAAATTCAAATTTACTGAAAAAACGATTGCCACATTTATTTCCCAACATTGAGCTATTTTATGGCTAAGGGACCATGCCGTTTTTGGAGGGTTGGTGGCTGTAGGGAGAGGGGTTGTAGGGGGGGAGGTCCTGAGGGTTGTGGCAGTGGGTGTTGTGTCCTTCTTGGGTGTCGGACAAAACTATAGGTTAAATGAACATTATAATTAGAAGTTAACATTAAAAGAAATTGAAATTCACTGAAAAAAATAGGTTTCAGGCACATTATAGATAGAAATTAGCATTTAAAAATCCTTTGAAATTCACTCAAAAAACCATAGGTTTCAGGCACGTTATATATAGATATATATATATATATATATATATATATATATATATATATATATATATATATATATATATATATATATATATATATATATATATATATATATATATATATATGTGAACAAGGCAGGGGATCCTGCCGAAATGAGTTACAGCCCTTTATGCGATTAATGAAAACATACTGGAAGACTGGAGCTGCTGTGTCGGTATCTGGCATCAGGATCGTGTGTGCCGGTAATGGTTGGATATATATGTATATATATATATATATATCTGTTTAATGAACGAGGCAACACATCAGCCACCAGAGTCGGAGAGCACACACAGAAAGATTTTCAAGCTGGATGCTTTATTGTGCAGACCCCCCCTGGAGGATGCGTTTCGCCTTACGGCTTCCTCAATGTCAGTTTCTTAGGCGCTCCACGAGAGTATTTAAAATCACCATACATCACATGTTGCCACTAAACATAAAAGTTGGACTTATGCATCATTCGATGTAAAAATACATGGCAGCCATCTTAAAACGTGCTATTTACAAAAGTGCTATAACCAAAGTGCTTAGTGCTGTGCATAGTTAAAAAGCGATGTGATTGCAAATCTGAATAATGTACACATTAACAAACAATTTTAGCATTCTAAATATATCTACAATTTTTTTTTTGCTAAAGCCTTGATTTATATTTCTTTTTGTGTGTACTTAATAACAAACTAATTCATGTATATAAATAGGTGAATCTATTCCAATTAATAAATAGTTTAGCATTCCTCATGATTTCAGAATATTATGCGAAAAACAATTGTTTATCTATGGTTGTATATACCGGATATCAACGTCACCCATTTGCATTCATAATAAAGCCCTGAATGGGCAATCAAAAAGTCAAGCCTATCGGGATTGCGGTATCCTGAACCTGGGTGCTCCATAATTGAATTATGTGGAAGCTAACTCAATCATTTCTATAGTTTAATCTAGATGCACCCACATCTCCTCATCATTGTTAAGCCCAGTCGAAGCTTTGGTTTGGGGATCAATGATGTATTTCTAATCCAAAATCCGAAGCTTTTGCACCCTGTCTCCTCCCCTCTCTTGTTTTTCAATCTGGTCTATACAATAGAATTTGAGGGGATCCCGGTTGCTCTGATGGAATTTTTCAAAATGACGAGCAACCGGATACTTCGCATCCTTATTGGAAATGGCATGCATGTGCTCAAGGATGCATTTCTTTGTAGGGTGGATAGTGCTTCCAATGTATCGCTTTAAGCAAGGGCATGTCAGGCAGTAAACCGTGAATTCTGAGTTACAATTCAGGAATTGCTTGATCATACGGACATGCCTTGGACCCCCTGGTCTGCTCGGATAGTTGGTAACTTTACAGCTCTGTTTGCAGGCCTTACATCATTTGCACGGAAAAAAGCCAGCAATGCTCATACGATTTTTGACTCTAGGGGTTGAATTGAAATGGCTATGGATCAGATGATCTCCCACTGAGGGACATCGTTTATATGTAATCAGTGGGCATTCTACAAGGTTTTTCTTTAAGATGTTATCTGTCTGCAGGATATGCCAGTTCTTTTTAAAGATCTGTAGAATACTGCTTGATTTTTCATTGTAGCTAGTTATGTTTCTCACTAGACCCTCTTGTGTGAGTTTACTAGGTCCTTTTACTACCAGTGAGTCTACTCTACCCTAGTTTCTGCCTGCTGTAGATCTCCATTACTATAACCTCTCTCTTTTAACCATTGCAGAGCCTGTTCTTTAGCCTGTCTGTAGCTCTGTGTGGTGGAGCAGTTGCGTTTAAGGCGCAATACCCCGAAAGGTATGTTTTTATAAGGCTTATGGGGTGATGGCTTCCTGCATGTAAAACGACGTTACCCGCTGTGGGTTTTCTATACAGACGGGTCAATAGAGTTGTGTTTTCAATGTACACCTCCAGATTTAAATAGGTCACAGAGATGTCACTAATATGTCTTGTAAATTTAAGATACATATCGTTGTTGTTAAGTGAGGCAATATACTCCTCAGCCGAGGAGTGGCTGCCAAGCCAAACAACAAAAAGATTGTCAATATACTTTGCCCACAAAATTATCTTCTCATATCTCCCCAGGCCACGTGCTTCTCCCACCAGCCCACAAATAAATTCACGCAGCTGTGGGCGAAGCACGTGCACCTCACAGTCCCGCGTTGATGTTGGTAAAGTTGACCTGCAAATGTAAAGATGGTATTGTTTAGGCCAAAGGTGATCATGTCTGTAAGCATCTTATTATGCTTCCGAACTTTCAGCTGTCTCTTATTAAGGAACCATTCTGCAGCTTTTAGTCCATCTTGATGTTTGATACATGTGTAAAAGCTTGTTATGTCCAGAGTAATAAGGAGCATGTCTTTTTCCCACGTGATACCTTCAATTAGTCTCGAGAAGTCCTGAGTGTCCCTGACATAGGAAGCAAGATCCCTGACTAGGGGTGCTAAAAAGGAATCAATGTATATTGCTGTGTTCTCTAAGAGACTGCCAATGGAGGCCACAATTGGCCTGCCAGGAGGATTGTTCGAATCTTTATGTATTTTGGGCAGGTGGTAAAAGGTGGGTAAAGTTGGTGTTTTGCAATAAAGAACAAGTACTCGTCTTGTCCCAACATCCCATCATTCCTCCAGCCTTGCAAATGCTGGTCATATACACTGATACACATCAAATATTCCTTCCGTTATATTGGAATATAGCACTCCCCGTCGTCCAATTGTCTCATAGCCTCTTTATAGTAATGTTGTTTATTAAAGATGACCATGTTGCCCCCTTTGTCTGAGGGTTTAATTTCTATGTTGGGGTCTTCTTTCAGGGATTTCATTGCCTCCCATTGTGTTCTTGAGATGTTGTAATGCCGGTTTTCAAAACTGTTATGTTTAGCCAGATTTTTCAGCTCGATAATGACTGCTTCATTGAATACATCAATTGCATCAAATGGGGTCTGTGGAATTGTTTGTGACTTCCTTTTAAAATTGCTATGGCCACTAGTTTATTTGATGCCAACTTCTCACGATCACTCCATCCATATTTAATTAATATCTTTACCATTCCATTTGCAGACTCCGTGGTGTGCTCTGCCCATTCTTTTAGGAGCTGTGGGTCGGGGTTTTCATAAGATGGGACTGTAAATAAAAAAAAATTAAAAACAAAATATATATATATATATGAGGAGAGCCCGAAACGCGTTTGGCGAACTTGTACATGCTGGAATAATGATGCAGCAAACTCTGTAACCTGCCAATAAATAAGAGAAGTACATGCTGAGTGTGGCGTCTCAATGGTGAGCAACCTTCGTTTGGATGTTTAAGCGGCCCGCTCAGGTCGCGGGATGCCCCGCTGCTGAAGTGCGGGTCCGGCGCTGATTACTATAAATAGCGCATGAGGAATGGCATGGCTTTTTGGTGAGGACTTGAAAGAAACAGGGTTTAAAGCCTTATTTGATTTTAGCAACCAACTGTGGAAAGTGAAGACATTTGGAGAACAGTAACACCCACTTGGATATAATATGAACTTCAAAGACCAGAATGCCACTAAAGCACACGCCCACAGAGGCGGGATATATAATGATTGCAAGTGTGATGATGAATTTGCTACTGTTTCCCGTTACTACGCCAGTGAACAAGGGCTGAGGAGAGCCCGAAACGCGTTTGGCGAACTTGTACATGCTGGAATAATGATGCAGCAAACTCTGTAACCTGCCAATAAATAAGAGAAGTACATGCTGAGTGTGGCGTCTCAATGGTGAGCAACCTTCGTTTGGATATATATATGTATATATAAATATATACATACATATACAAACACACATATATTTCTATATATTTATAACATATATATATAGATTAAATTACCCTTACCCACCTATATTGCTACCCATCCAATAATCCTAAAATTACCCTTAAACCCCTTTAAAACTACCCAACCCTGAACCCTAAAATCATTCTTACCACCTTTTACCAGTCCCCCATAACCCTATAATTACCCTTCCCACCCTTTACCACTACCCTCCCCTAAACCCTAAAAGTACCCTTCCCAACCTTATATTTAAACATTCACTTACCTTATATAATTACCATGAGTGGCAAGGGCATCGATGATAAAGGTAACTGCGTGGAAAAGTTCTCCTGTTTTACAGTGTGGGAAACCAGGGACGGCTCCTCCGCTAAGGCGGAGGAGTATCGCCCCACTACTCTTTGAGCTGGAAAAATAAAATGATAATAGCATAGTTATTATCATTTTATTTTTTGCAGGTCCAGGGGGTGGGACTGGAGGCACACGGGGAGGAGTGGTTTGCACACTTCTGGGTATGACTACTTAGCCAGCTGCCCCCAAAACAGTCATGCGCACTTCGCATGTTCCCTACCAGGCTGCATCGCACAGCCTGGTGGGGAACATTCACCGGCCCCCTGTCCACATCTGAGCATGGTACTCGGCGCTCAGACCGAACACAACGTTACAGCGTTGTGATTGGCTGCAGGAGAGACGTGGCCGGTGGACAAGGTAAGTGGTTTTTAAAAATTATTTTGTCCCCCCATCACCCGCCGCACCTCCTCCCTCATTCCCTGCCAGCCTCTACTGCACACTTGATAAAATAGCACTCAGAGGTCGTTGTAATGTGATGCCTACCTCGCTGGTGTCCTCTAGAGTTTCCAGATGTGATCGTGATTCTTCAAAACCAGCCCTAAACAACGACTTTTTAAAGATGCCTTTTTTTTAAACTTTTTTATTGTTTGCAAAATAAAATCCACTTTAGAGTGAACAGATCTTCTTGTGAAGAAGTCTGAGGACCAAGTTAACCCCCTATTCCCTAGCAATGAAAGATGTCCCCTTCTAACATACGAACAGTGTTTCATCCTGCTAAGAGGAATCTTCTCTCTGCTTTTAAACTCTGGGCATTTAAATTCTCCTTGTCTTCCGAGCAGCCTTCTAGTTTGTCCTCTTGAATGAAGCTATATTGCTGGATTACTTCAAGCCCATTCACGGGTTGGCTACACTTGGCATAAATCTCTCATTAAGACCTCCACACCGATACTTAGCTATTATGTGAGCTTTGTGGCCTCTTCCCCAATTAACTCAAAAAGATCTTTAATCTTCACCGTTTTTCCTCATTGTTTTGACATTTTGTTCAATACCTGTGGTAAAGTTGTTTAGGGCCTTTAATTATTTATTTCATTAAATATATAAATGATAGTTTTAGTTCTTACACAAGCCCAAGCCCGTTTTTGAGAGGTGTTTATAAAGAAGCCCCAAAGGTGCTCGAAAATACCTTTTAGATGGGAGGGTCTACATTGATATGGGCAGGGTGGTACCTGAGTCACAGCACACGCCAAGTCTGATGCCCTAAACAAACGCAAACCAACATGTACATCAGCAGGCAATAGACCATTTAGGCTTCAATTGATGGATTAAGTCAATCAATATCAAACACGCTAACTTTAACAAATCGAGTTTTTTATTAAAGAAGGAATCATGACTATGAGGTATTTAACGGGAAAGCGCTGCCCCGCTATGTTTATTTTTGTCGGTAACTGAAGAGTACATGAAGTTCCCAGAAGGCCGCACTCACTGCTTTAAATTCAAAGGCCTGTACGACATTTCTTTTAATAAGACTGGCCCATCAATCATTATTCAGATGAATGCCTGCCAGTAAGCCCTCCTGACAGCTGATTAAAAATTAAATGATAAATAAAAATAGCAGTTACTCTGTCAAGTTAGGCAACAAATTCGGAGCATTCTCGTCCTTGAGACTGAAATGTTTTTCTAAATCTGGCCATCCCTGTGGCTTTTCTTTAATGTTTGTAGACCTAGGCCTCACGTTATCTTTGTCTTTTTATCGTGAATTTTTACATGAAACAATATTATAAGTAATGTTAATATTGGTACTGACAGAAAAACACTGCATTCGTTTTAGCTATAAATGTATTTCCCTTTCAGTCAGTGCTTTCTGCTGTTGTTTTGTGTGAAAGGGCCATTAAAAGAAAACAAGCATTGGCAATGCCAATATGTCTTACTTATGTGAGAGCTATTGGCTTTGTTAATGTACTTTAGCCATGCTGTACAGCAGTGCAGCTGCTGTGCAGCATGGCTGGAAGTTAGAAAAAAGAACAATGCTACGACCAGAGCTAGTTTAATGGTAGCACTCTTTTGTACGGCAGGATGGTAGAGGCAAAACAACACAGGGGAATGGGACAAGCAACAAAATGCAGGAGGGCATCAGGGCCAACACAGGCATCTGGTGGAGGGCAGGATTGGGCAGGCAACACCAGGCACATAGGGAGATCGGTGGGTGGAAGCAAGTAACATGACAGACAGCTGAAGATGGGTTTGAGTAGTAAGCAACACCGGGGACAGCAGGAGGAGGGCGGGAGAGGATAAGTAACATGCACACTTATAGAGTGCTTCCACAGTCAGAAAAAAGTAGCTCTAAATGTGCAAGAAGTGGAAGGTCAATAAACAAGGAGGCAGTACTCAGACCATGCTCCAGAGAAGGGCGAAACAGACGTAGAGTAAGTCAAGCCTGCAAGCACTGATCAAAAAAGAGCAAGCAAATGAAAGTCATCATAAAGCCAACAAATGGTAAGCAATGGGCGTGCTCTAAGCCCCTGTAAGAGAACAAAACATGTTGCAAGCGCTGTCTCAGGCAAGACCTAAAAATACATAACCATTTCAAGTTCAAGAGATAAAATGATGTAGTGTTGTGACAGAGGTAGTGGAAGGGGAAGTGGACTTTGCTTCAACGTACTTCCTAACACAGTGTGAAAAAGGTTTACAATTTATTTGACACTTGAATTTGGGATGGTCCAAAAATTCTGCACCCACAGGATATGTTAGGAAAAATAAACTGAATTGAACCACAGCAATGCAGAAACAGCAACAAACATTTTGCTGATTTTTTTTCTCAGCAATCGAAGTGAAACCTTTTTAAATTTTCTCAACGATTTTTAGATTGAACAATTAAGGATAATTAATATTTTGCAGCTTGTCATCAACATAAATGAAAAATAACTAGAACTTTATTCTTCACTTTTTTTGCTGATAAAAAAGCTCTGACATTGATTTTTTTAAATGAATAATCTTGAAAAATAGTTGATTGTTGGTGATTTCGCTGGGGAAGCATGGTAGTGGCAAATACATATCATAAATTAACAATTTTATAAAATAAAAATGTGAAGGGTAAAGAGCAGTGTGTCAGCTTTAAAAATGCATTACTTAAATCAAATTTGTGTTCAGAAATACGATTAGAGCCTCCTTGAATATATCACACACACTTCGCAGCCCCTATGTCAGTCCATAGTGACCGGCCAGGCAACATTTGGAGTGCAGTTAAATCATTCTTTGTCTGATCTCCAAACTCGATCGTCTAGTTAATCTTCTTCTTGGTGAAAATAGCTACTTTGTTGCATCTTCTCATTGAGAATTTTGCTACGGATTATGCAATAGAAATATACATAAAGATGATTCAAAAGTTGGAGAAAGGAGCCAACAATGTGTATACTGGGGTCAGTTAAGTATTCAGTCCAAGAAAAGATTGATATACTTTTCAACTTAGGAATTTGTCCAAGAAATCGTATCCCAAGATTGGAAGAAGTATCAGGCCAAACATCAGTTTGCATATTCATATATGCTTTTCTATCACAAACATAGGTAACACACTGTGCTTTTACAATTCTCTTGAAACATTGTCCTTTGTGGAAAGAGTTTTGTTTAGAGGAGCACACTTGTTTACGTTTGTTACAGATTGTTTACATTTCTTAAAACTCTTAACCTCTTGAGTGCCCATGACGAGATGGTCTCGTCATGGGCCGCGGTTGCGCTGTGCCCATGACGAGACTATCTCGTCATGAGCCCCGCCCGCTAATGAAACGCCCGGCACAGGGCGTGGAAAGGGCGGGGCACTCAAGGGGTTAAGCACGCATGACACTTGTGCTACATACAACTTTTAAAATAGGTAATGAATACGATTCCTTTATGTGAGGGCATCCCATCCTTTTAGAAGGGTTGAGATTCATTTATATATAGAGCTCAACAATTCTCTACAGTTAGGGTTACCACAAGATCCTACCACAGGAAGATATTAACAGGCTTATAACTTTACCGCACAAAACGATCTTCACAAAATTATCCACAGCATGTGTGTGATCGATTTCAGACGTTTGCCTAGTTAGTTTAAGATATAGATAGTGCAGTAAAAGTTGGACCATGAATTTTGATTCAACGATAAGAGATCTTCACAAACTTTGAAGTGTATAAAAATGTTTTACTAAAGTGCGTGCGTTTTGCGCATGGTGCAATTGCATTCAGTGATGTTTTAAAACATTCCTGAAAATCAATGATGCTTTGGAAGTCCTATACACTCCTATGAGTAAAATCTGTGTTTTATTGGAAAAAAAGCTGGTTGAATATTTTCTTCACAGTAGGCATCTTGGTTTTGTAAATCATATTCTGGATGAAGACAGTAAAACTGTTTGGCACTGGAAATCCATATTTTGGCATCAGGCTGTGCAAGAATTTATGGAATGAACTTAGGCATGGTTTTGTTTATAATACATGCATTATTTAAATAAATGCTCATTGGCAGAATTAACAAAACTGGTGGAAGTTAGAGAATCTAATTGGAAACAAGTGCTAAGTGCGCAGGGCCTTACGCTAAAGCTCGTCATAGGAGGCCCTGCCTATGTGCAGTTTCAATGGGACGTAGCTACTCGTAGTTATGACCACATTCCCTGGGTCTCACAGCACTAGCTCATAGTTGTGAGGCCCATAGTTGCCCCCCCCAGCTATGGTTTAGAGCGGGAAAACCTAGGGGAGATGCATCTCATCCTCAGGATCTTGCAACCATGACCCAGCTCTATGAGACCCAGCACAGGAAGAAAGAAAACGGCCCCCCTCATACCGCTCACTACATCATGGCTGCGAAGTTCAGGGAAGTAGTGCCCCCACCCCTGGGTCTCATTGAAATAAACCATGGCTGTGATGCCTTAGGGGAAGGAATCTGCTTCCCCTGGGCCTCACACCGCTAACTCATTACACAGAGTCATAGCTGTAAGGCACAGGGAAGGGGGCTCACCTCTCATAGTGCTAGCTCTTGGCTGCGAGGCCCAGGAGAGGTAGCCCCCTCTCCGGGGGCTTGCAGACTTGGCTATAATGCACACAGTGCCACAGTGCAGGATCATGGCTGTAAAGCCCAGGGAAGCTGCCCTTTTCCCTGGACCTCAAAGTGCTAAGCAATGGCTAGACCACACAGAGTGGCCTCTATGCCTCACAGCACTGGATCATGGCAGAAAGGCCAAGTGGAACAGGGCCCTATCCCATAACACTTCTAAAGCTGAATAGGGGTGTGAGGCCCAGGGCTGTTCCTGGGCTTTCCAGAACTGGATAAAAGCTGTGAGACCCAGGTGAGTAAGTTCCCTTCCCCTAAGCCTCACAGCCCTCCGCCTGAAACATCTTGCATTAATATACAAGAATGTGATGAACCTTTTGTCCAAGAAAACTCTCTTCTAAAGGAAATCCAGATGTTTTAAATACGAAGAAACAACCCTCAAATTCATGGTTTCAAATATTTGGAATGTTCTAGACCTACCCATAAGAGGTCAATAAAGTAAGTACCTCAAAATCTGGAATGAGCTAAAGACTTTTCTCTACACACATGCCTTCAGCACACCAGTGACTGAAGGCATATTTATAGAGACTTTATGTCTCTTCAGTGACGATGGGCAAGCATACACCTTCCACTCACAAACAATTTCTCTAGAAGATGCAATACCTTTGATATTACTTCCAAGAAGACTGCCTGAAGAGAGCATTCTGGCCAACTCTACCTGTTTCTTGCTGCCCGTTGAGCCGTGACCGCAAGTTCCCCGCTGCCGCTGCCCTTCTCCATCCCGGCGGAGTAGCGAGGGGACTACAGTTCCCAGGTGCCTTCAGGCAGGAGCCAATTATTGAGGGCGCGCCAGGTGGCGTTTAAAAGGCAGCCAGACCTGCTGGCGAGTGGGAGAGCATTCTGGCCAACTCTACCTGTTTCTTGCTGCCCGTTGAGCCGTGACCGCAAGTTCCCCGCTGCCGCTGCCCTTCTCCATCCCGGCGGAGCAGCGAGGGGACTACAGTTCCCAGGTGCCTTCAGGCAGGAGCCAATTATCGAGGGCGCGCCAGGTGGCATTTAAAAGACAGCCAGACCTACCGCCTCGTGGGACGCGCGCGGGCGGCGCCGGGCTGAGCCCGGGCAGAGGGCGGGCCGTCTGTGGCCGTCCGGGGTCGACCAGGGTCGGGTCGGCTTACCCTCTGACATCGCGACCACGGAACCATAAGGTACTGTGCTTACTGTTGAATAATTCTCTGAGTCATGGGCAAGAGGAAAAATCCGGAGGGCGAGTCCGAGCTAACCAGAACATTACCTGTTAAGAACAAAATGAGGAAGATTAAACTTAAGAAAAATCGCCAGCATGCGGGTGGAAACTGTGTAATGGATCGCATTGATGACATTATTGATGAATGCGGGGAGCTGCTCAATGTCCCCCCTACGCCTGCTGTAGGTGGGAGGAGGGAGGTTACTAGAGGTTCTGCTACGGTCCCGGATATGTTTCTCTTAAAAAAGGGTGGGGAGGTACAGAAAAATGGGGCGAGGGGCAAAGTGCCCGTTTGTAGTCCTCCTGTTGTATTGTCGGATAAGGGGCATGTTTCTCCTCTTGAGATTCTACCTGTCTCTAACCAATCACCTGACATTGTTTGTAGTAATAGGTTTTCTGTTTTGGGTGAAATTGACACTGATACTTGTAGACCTGCCCTGCCTTCTTCTGTATTTTTAGACTCTATTTCGGGTACCTCTGCACTTGAGGGTAGTTCTACCACTAATCCTTCTGAGGGTCTTACTGTTATTGAATCAAGTAATACTGATATGAAATCTTTACTGGTGGTAGTGAAAAATCTTTGTTCCTTGATAGAGTCTATGCAAACCAAGATCAAAATCTTAACGGTCACTGTTAAAAAACTCGAGGAATCTAAGTTGGGCTCTGGCACTTATTTTAAAACCAATCCTTCTACGTCTAGGGGGGATTCGACCAAGGCCCCTTTAAATGTGGCAGATAGGCACAGTGTGCTCTCTAATATTTGTGGAAAGATTTTACCCCAAGACACTCATTCCCTGAGTAATCAGTCTAGTTTCTCAGTCTCATCAAGGGTTGATCAATCCTCTGATTGTACCCCGACCATTGTCGGACGATCTATTAGAGCACCCTCTGGTATTTGTCAGGCTAAGAAGCGCGTTGGAGGTCCTCCTTTTGAAAATGAGAGATCTGGTACTAACCCCAGAGGTAACACTTACCAAGGAGCCCAAAAAAATGGATCAAACATTCGCATTCCTTACTCACAAAAAATTTATATGGTGAATGTCCCTAGGTTGCCTCCTGGGTCCGACCATGAAAGCAGTGAATCCTTGATTAATAAGGTTATTCACTGGATTAGATATGTGAGGGGCTGTCGCTCAGTGATTAGAGCTGATATTGCTGGAGCTAGCAGGATTTCTCAGGCTGGAAGAGAGGTGGATTATATAGAGGTTGCTTTTATCGATCCTACCATTGCAGGGAATTTAATTAATCTCGAGTTTAGAAGCTGTTCCCCGGATTGTTCTGCAATCCAAATGAGGTTCACTCCTTTTCGGTTACCTCGCCCAGATGATCTTTCCAGCCTGTTTGTGGGTGAGTCATGTTTAGAACAAAATGATTGACTGCCTAATAAACTCACTCTAGCTGTTCCCCCTGCTTGTTTTTCGCTGTCTAACAAAACCCAAAATACTGATTCTGAGTTGGGTACTTCGGCCAGTACAGAAATTCTTGGTCTTCCAGTAGATTAGCGAGGTTAAATCAACTGAGTAATACCTCGGAAGTCCATCAGGAAGCTAGTGTAATCTATCCAGAGTTTGGGACGCTTTTGTCCTGGAACATTGCAGGTTTAAAATCTAAGATGAAGGATCCAAACTGGGCATTGTTTATTAACTCTTATGATGTCTGTTTATTTCAGGAGACCTGGCTCCTTGAGGCACAGTTTTTTCCAGGTTTTTTGAACTTCAATGTTCTGGCAGTTAAGGGCAAAAAAGGGCGCCCTTCCGGCGGTCTTACCATCTGGATTAGGCAGGTCCTTGGCGTTATCGTCAAGGAGCTTCCTACTTCACATCCGGATATCCAGCTTCTTAACCTTAAGTTTAAAAGTGGAAAATCCCTGGACATCTATAATGTTTATGCTAGAAGTACTGGTGGAAAGAAGTCTGACACAATAGCTCGCCTGGATGAACTTATGTTCCTTTACTCTCAGCACTCCCATGTAATTATAGGAGGAGATTTTAACATTACTTTTGAACCCTTACTTGGCGCTGATTGGAGTTTTTCGGAGGAAGAGGATAGTTTATGGGGTGTTCCAAAACTAGATCTCGAACCTGTCACTCATTGGTCTGAACTGGCAATCCAGATCAACGCCCTTTGTTTGAATAAAGGGCTTCGTGCAACAAATGGCAGGTCTGAGCAAGACAAATTAGGGTCCATTACTTTCAAGAGCGGCTCACGTGCTAGTAGAATTGATTATATTCTGCTATCACTTGATCTATGGGATGTCTTGAGTGGTATGGTGGTTATAGATCGATTGGAGAGTGATCACAATCCTCTCTCTTTGTCTACCTTGTTTTGGGTGAACCCTACCGCCCCTTGTGATTTTTCTCCTCAGTCTCACCAAGATGTAGTTATCGCAAATGATATGCGCCACGTTAGATGGGCCAAGGTAGCTCAAAGTCAAGAAAGTCTTACTCGTATTTTTAATAGTTTAAAGCTTGCCATTCAGGATCTAGGGGCTGAGTATAACCAATGTCCTCTGGAACCATCTTGCATACCTGGAATATCGATCCATGATTCCTTCTTTTTCGAACTTAGAGATATTTTTGTAAGGCCTTGTAAACCATCTATGCCTAAGCATGATCCTTCGCCACGATGGTATACTGCAGAGTGTAGAGATGCTCACGCAAACTTGGGTATCGCCCTGAAAACTGGCGATAGTCTCAAAGTTCGCTCTGCTAGATATGCTTATAAGCAAGCAATCTTTAAATCTAAGCGAGCGTGGGATTACCAAAGATGGCAGGATCTTAGGGAAGCAGGAGCCCAAAAGGACACAAGACGTTTTTGGTCCGTCCTTAAGTGGGGGAATGGGGGTAACCCTGACAAACCCCAAAATTGGGTTTCGCAAGAAGCATGGGTCAAGCATTTTGAGTCCCTCTATGCTATTGGAGAGGATCTGTGTGCTACCCCCGAGTATCAAGTTACCTTTTATAAGGAAGAAGCTTTTACCTTGGGTGATGTTGCTAACGCCCTAAAACTTCTGGTTCCAGGAAGGGCCCCTGGGATGGATGGAGTCCCCGCTGATATCTTCCTGTGTAATAGCGAATCTTGGGGAAACTATATCCTAATTTTCGCTAATTTGATTGCCAGAGGTGCCCCGATTCCCACTTCCTGGAAAGGCGCCGAAATGATTCCGGTGTTCAAGAAAGGGGACAAGTCCCTCCCTGCAAATTATCGACCAATCAGCCTGATTGATACCATACAAAAAATTCTAGGCAGGCTGATCTTGAACAAAGTGTTGGATTGGGCTTCTGAAAATGCAATTCTCTCCCATTTACCAGCAGGTTTTAGAGCCAGAATAAGCACCATTGATCAGGTGTTGCACTTTGCTATGCTTTACTGGAAGGTGGTATACTTGGGGGGAGGTAGCCTTTATGCTGCCTTTATTGATCTTAGGGCAGCCTTTGATCTTGTCCCTCGGGCATCTCTATGGGCTGTCTTAGATAAAATGGGTATGCCACCTGTTCTAATTTCCCTAATTGCTAGACTCCATGTGGAAAATTTTGCACAGATTAGGTGGGGTGGTGTAGGTCAAGTGACTAGTCAGTTCCCTATCCAGAAGGGGGTTAGGCAAGGCTGTGTTCTTGCGCCAACCTTATTCTCTATGTATATCAACGATGTGGCCAAACTATTAATTGATGCAAACGTAGACGCCCCCACATTGGCAGGTGCTAAAATTCCTATCTTAATGTTTGCCGACGATTGTCTTATTATTGCCAAAACCCCGAGTGGCTTACAGAACTCCCTAGGTATTTTCGAGGACTTCTGTTTAGCCCGTGGGCTTGAAATAAATGTTTTAAAATAAAAATGTATGACTTTTAACCAGTCCAAATCTTTCAAAGGCAAAATATATATGAACAATCTGCCATTGGACCAGGTTCAAGATTTTATTTACTTAGGTATCTGTATCCAACATGATTTGGGATGGAAAAAGCAAGTGGATCTGGCAACCCTCAAACACTCTCAACTCTCTGGTGCGCTGAGTAAAGAACACATCCAATCTCTGACTAAACCTATTGACCCTGCACTTCGTGTGTACGATGGTAAAGTGGTTGGAGCCGCGCTCTATGGAGTTGAGTTATGGGGATTTGATAATTTGCACAAACTGTCTACCTCTGAAAATAGATTTCTACGAAATCTTACTAAACTACCTCAGAGTACTCCCCTGTGCCCTCTGTTTTACGACTTAGGAATGAGACCAATAGCATTAATTGCCTCGTTTCGCCCTATATTGTATTGGCGGCGCTTATGGGTCACCCCAGAACTTAGGCTCTTTGCTCTTGGTCTCATGGATATTATCAAATTGGACACCTTCCATAAAGTAAAGTGGCTCCGTAGGATATATGAGTCGCTCAAGGACTTGGGCCTAAAAGCCTTGTAGGAGGATCCACTTAATGCTAGCTTCCCGCCTAAGAAAGCACTGAAGGCTCTGTATTGGGAAATGGTGGCTACTCGAGTTTACAGAAGTAAAGCCCCGCTCTCATTAACTGGTGTATTTTTCGACTTTAAGGATACGACCTCTTTTGCAACCTTTTGGGATGACATTACAAATCCTTTGGATAGGAAGCTCTACTTTCAATTCAGAGTTGGCAGTCTCCCAGTAAGAGAGTTTTCATCCAGATGGGCCTCGAATAATGTGCTTAATTGCCCTGGCTGTACTGCACCTACGGAATCTGTCAACCATTTCTTGTTTCAATGTCCATCTTATGCAATTCCGCGCCGGACCTGGTTAAAATCAATGTGTCGACAGTTGGGCACGAGGAATGCCAAGGTGGCAGTGCGAATTTTGCGTTCTGCTGAAATTCCGTTGCTAAATTTCTTGGAAGGGCTTGGGTGATTAGGAGTAAAATGTTGGGTGGGTAAATCATCCTAGACCCTGAAATGTCAATCTTTCTGCACATACCTTTATTTATTGTTTTAAACCATTTTAATATGTTTTGTTTATTCTGTACTTATATAGTCAAGTAGTGCTTTATTCGATTTATCAATAAATCATAAAAGCATACAAATACAATTTATGCAGACAATTTAAGAACAGTTTTCATATGAACAAAGTTACAAAAATGGATAAAACATTTCTCCAAAAGTTAAAATCTACAGCAGTCATTTGGATGAGGGGCCTCGTTTTACACTAATCAGTCAATATTAATATGTGTTAGTTAACTCATTGAGTTTCTAAATTTCATCACTGACATTAAGAAGCGAGAAACAGCAAAGATGACATCCACATCTTCTAAAAGCAAAAATTTTAAATATGCAGGTTTACATGTTCTTATCCCCCAGCGTTTAAGTAAGGGTAGAAGAAATAATTTCCTCGGGCTGGTATACAGATTACAAAAGAACATGATGTGAATGTTACTTTGTGTTGAATAGTCGTCGCATGGACATATTAATTTCAATGAGGCCCAGTCATTCTGTTTCGGCAAAGTGACCAAGCGGAAGAAAATCCCTAGGCGCAGCCTAGTTAAAAGCATGCGAGCATAGGGTGCTTTTTCAATCCCAAGGTAAGATTGTAGGCCTTCAGTAGGGGTGATTTGCTGATAGCTCAGGGTTGTGCCTTTAAGTTTCTCAGTGTCCCATCTAGCACTCTCTAAGTGTATAGATAATAGTTTTTTAAGGGCCGGTCTAGTCAAGGTTTGTAGGGTCTCTGGTTCGTCGTAAAATTCAGAGTGTCCAATGTTAGAAAACATCGTTTGTACGTATCGCAGCCACTTGACTTTTGCTACACCGTCCAAAGCCATGCAGTCTTTTATGAGATTTCTATTCAATTTGCACTCCTCTGTGGTCCAAATCTTATGCCAGAGCAAACAAGGTGATATTTTTATGATGTCGCTAAGGTATTTGACGCCGGTCTCAATGTGAGTCATAAAAGTCGACGTGGTTTTGGACACACCTAGTAAGTAACAGATGAAAATATTCTCGCAAGTTTGTAATGAGGACACATTCTTGAAACCCCAGAGACCTGTGCCATATATGGCCGTAGCTATACACTTTGCCCGGTAGATCTGTAACATTTCTTGAATGGGTTTACCCCCAATTTTGGCTGCAAAGGTTCTTAAAGCACCTATGGCACGGCTAAAGGCGAGTTTCCTAGCTGACACTGCGTGTTTCCACCTTCCCCACCTGTCAAACACAATGCCCAAATAGCAAAAAGTGTCTGTGATGGCAATCTTTTGCTGATCTAAATATATTGAGCATGATGGTCTGTTGTTCTTTTGGGAGCAGGGCATGGAGAAAGTTTTGGAAATGTTCACCTTTAAATTTCTTTTACCCATGTAGGATGAAAATTAATTTACTGCTCTCTGCAAACCTACTTTTGTCCTAGACATAATTTCCGCGTCATCGGCATATAAAAGAATGGGTACAGGCCTACCATTAACAGCCGGATAATCGCTTGACAGAGTTATTAAGTTTTCAGCGATAGAGTTTATGTAAAATGTGAAAAGCAAGGGCGCAAGTATGCAGCCTTGCCTCACCCCTCTGTTTATGGCAAATTTTTGTGAACATTGCCCCTGGGTCCCAAATCTTACTCTGGCCCCCGCTTCTCTATATAGTTCTTTGATAAATGTGAGGATAGCTGAGTCCACCCCGATGTCTTCCAGTGTCGACCAGAGCATCGCATGGTCCACGCAATCAAATGCGGAGCTGAGGTCGGCAAAGGTAACAAATAGGTCCCCTTTTTTGGCCTGCGTATATTTAGAGACTAATAGGGACAAGTTTAGGGATTGCTCCAATGTCCCTATTCCCTTTCGGAACCCATATTGGAACTCCGAGATAACCTTCTTCTCTTCTTCCCAGTGTTGTATCCTCTTAAGGACAATCCTGCCAGCAACTTTCATGAGTCCGTCCAATAGCGATATTGGACGGTAACAAGCCGGGTCGTCCCTATTCCCTTTTTTAAATATGGGGACTACGATTGCGTCCGACCAGGTGGTAATAAAACCGCATTTATTTCCCATATTTAATACATTGGTTAACAAGGGAACCCAGAAGTCCGGTTCTGATTTATAGAGATCCACTGGGGTGTGGTCAGGGCCGGGGGCTTTACCTAAAGGACTTTCTCTAAGGGCATCTTCCACTTCTAGTGTGGTAAATACCAGTTCAATAGGGTAAGGAGGTGCTGGGGAGACAGTTAGGTGGTGTAACGCCCTGAACGTCTCAGGATCGTTTAACAGACACGACAATGAGGACGCAACCACTTGTGAAGGGTTAGTTCTTTTAATGAAGGCAAATAAAATACAAAGAACAAACAAAAGTTATAGTCACTGGAATCCTCCAGGCTAAGTACGTTACCAGCCCACAGCACGGATGGTCCTAACCGTCCTCTGCATATACGCCGATCCCGGCGTATGCCAACAGAGGGCAGAAATGAAATGGCCGACAATGCCAATCGGTAGGCTGTGAGGGGCACGAAGAGTGTTGGGGAGAATCGAGGAGTCAGGGAAACACCCAGCCGGGGTCTCTACCTGAAGGGAGCAGCCGCTCAACCTCTTCCTCAGACTGCACCGGGACGCGGAGTCACCTCCTGGTGATGTGTCACCGATACCCCAATCACAAGCAAGAAGACTGAACCGAGAGCAGCCGCTCGATCGATCCTGTGGACTTCCGAGTCTGTAACGCGGCAAACACCTCCTGGTGTGCGTTACAGCTGGCAGTCCCTGTGTCTCTGGTCGGGCTGGGAGTTACGACTCCAACCAGCAAAAGCGCCACTGCGCTTGGACTCAGCCGAGTCAAAAAGCGAAGCTCAATGGTTGACCGGTAGAGCTTCCGGGTCCTTCACAGGTGACGATGGGGCAAGACACGGCCCAGGGAGTAACGACTCGACCTACCTCCGATCTTGCCTTACTGGAGCACCACTCCGGAACACTGCTCTTCACGAAGCAGGTACGTCGGTGTAAACACAATATCCGACAGCCTTGTACCTCCCGGTTCCTCCCTTTATAGGGAGTGTTTTCCTTGAGTTATGTAACAGCTCTCCTGTTTACATAAGGGCGTGTTTTCCTTGAGTTATGTAACAGCTCTCCTGTTTACATAAGGGCGTGTTTCCCTTGAGTTATGTAACAGCTCTCCTGTTTACATAAGGGCGTGTTTCCCTTGAGTTATGTAACAGCTCTCCTGTTTACATAAGGGCGTGTTTCCCTTGAGTTATGTAACAGCTCTCCTGTTTACATAACCTCTCAACCGCTAAGCATCCTGGGAGATGTAGTCCGTTTTCGCTGGTTACCGTTTTCCTCCCCTCATATGACAGGAATTCTTGACAGGTGGTTATCCTGAATTATGCTATCTGGGGGTGAATTCACCTTGCATGGGTTCGGGGCATTACCCTGTGTGTTGGTGGAATAAAGATTACCATAATGTTCTACCCAGAGCTCAGCCGTTATAGCCACTTCTACAGAATTGTCTCTGTCTTTTGAGTTATAAACAGATCTTATGACTTTCCAGAAGGCATTGCTGTCCTTATTCCTGGCGGCTTCCCCCAAAGCTTCCCAGGCCTCCTGCTTCAGTTTCGCCCTCCGCTGTTTAATTGCCAGCTTATAATCGTATCTCGCTTGACGAATTTGAACTCTATCTTTTGGGTCGGCAGACAAAGCTTTCTTTAAGATTTTCAGTATAGATGTACATCTAGAGTCAAACCACCCACGAGTATGCCTCCCCTTGTCTTTGCAGTTCCTAGTCAGTGCATTTTTTATATGGCGCTGAATGTTAGAAAAAGCAACCATGATGCTCTTTGGGTCAGTATCTTCCTCTAAGCAGGCAAGTATGTCCGTGGAGCAAGAGGATAGGAAGTTTTGAAAGAAGGATGTTGGGTTCATTTTCTCCCATTTAATTACATACCCATTGGTCTTAGATAGGGTAACCTCAAATGGATATAGAACCCTACTAGGTTCCTTTACTTTGCCCTCCATGAGATTTACCCCGAAGGTGATGGGATAATGATCGCTCATGGGGTCATCCCCCGTTTCCCAGAAGGTTATAAAGTCAGGATAGGTGGGTGATATCAAGGCAAAATCGATTGTGGATTTACAACCTCTTCCATTGTACGTTGGGGCAAAGGGAACCGGGGGGGAGCATGCCTGGTTAATAAAGGTGAGGTCAAAGGTAAATATGACATTGTTAAGAGGAGACCCCAAGTTGGTGTGGGAGAAGTGCAGAGGACCGTCCTCCCTGAGATCTGACAGGCCGCACAAACCTAGCTCAGAAGACGGACAGATGGAACAATTGAAGTCACCCACCCACAACATTATGTGATCCCCCGAACCTTGATCTCTCAGTTTGTGAATATGATGGATCATAATATTCAAATTTGATTCCACCTCACTAATTGGCAAATTATTATAAAAATTCACAAGAATCACCTTTTGAGAAGTGCCCCATTTAAGTAGTATGATTTGAAAGTACTGATTGGATTGGAAATCGCAAACTTTTACATCCCCTGCGTTAGATATGTATGTGCACAAGCCCCCCTTGTTGCGACCCTGGGCTGATAGCACAGCTGGGGAATGGAAGGTTCGGTAGCCCAACATGTGCACTTCCTCTATAAGCCAGGTTTCTTGTAGGCATAGGATGCCATACTTCTGCACAATCTCCAGCCAAGGTTTGTGGGTGATCTTACTACCGAGGCCTGCAACATTCCAAGAAAGGAGAGAGTGCATTGGGTTTCTAATTTCCTGTGGATGATGCCCTGCATTCCCCGTTGTGCCTATCCGAACTTGCAGGTGTGCAAGGTCTGCCTGTAGTTTGACCTGTGCAGTAAGAGGGTGCTGTTCAGGGGGGTTTTGGTCTATCCCAATGTGGCTTGGAACTTGGGGTATGGGCATTAATTTTTCACTCAGGACAGTTTCCGTTAGGGGATTTTGGGCATTGGTAAGTATTGGAGCGACACTAATTCCCAGTCAATCCACCTGATCCAGACATTCAAACCTGTTCATAGTGGGTGCTCCTTCCCACCAGTTGTTAAAGGGTTGCCAACCATCCCCATGTCCATTCCATCTACGATTGTGGGCTATTGACCAAGCCCCAGGTGGCTCAACAGTCTGTTTTGAAGGATAGAAAAAGGTGAGGGGTCTGGTGACAATAGATTGGTCAGTATCCTGTGAATCCCATATAGTGATATGCTGGGCTGTGTGAGGGTCTGCAAATGAGACCACTATGCAGTCTCCAGGGATGGATTTATGGGTACGACCCACCCATGGCACTCTCCTAACCATTAGAACCCTAGTCCTAACAGTATTGGGGAGCTGTCTATTGATGTTGAGCCAGTGAATCACCTTATTCTTTAGGGACCACTGGGTCTCCATAGAAAGCGGGTCAAGTGGTGGTACACCAGCCAGTATGACGACGTAGGGCCCGGCGTCAGGAGGAAGATCAATGTAGCCCCCACGAAAGTTCTGGCGGCCATGGTACTGGTTGGTTATGCGCGCAGTAGGGGGGATATTAGTCTTATTGGGCTTGTGGGCGGCCTTAGGGATAGGGTTGGGTAAGGTCTGGTTCTCGGGGCCTTTTGCCACTGGTATTGGGATTTTTGGTATTAGGGGAAAGGGAACGATTGGCTTAGAGCGGGGTTTGGGTATTGGGGTTGGCTTTGGTGGGGGTAGGGACAAGACCGGAGGTAGCATTTCAGGGGCAAGGGAACTAACGTTAGTTTCTGGAGCCGGGTGAATACCATCGTCATTCTCCTGAGGAGTACTCTCAGCAATATGAGGATAAGTTGCTTCCAGTTGTTTTAGGCTAAGGGTGGCCAGGGAGACTAAGGTCTTATCCATCTCGAGGAGATTATTCTCGATACGAGAGAGTCTGAGTTCCAGAGGTGACAGTAATTGTTTTAATGTACCCCAGACTATCTTAAGAAAATCTTCGTCATCACCCCCCTTGTCTCTATCCCTCCCTGGCTCACTTTGCCCTCCCTCTTTGGGTTTCTCACCATATGTGGGGAGAGGCCCTTGAATAGGGTGAAGGACTACGTTAAGATTGCTGTGTTCCCTGTCCCCCCCTATTAGATGGTTAACCAAATTTGGCGCTTGTATGGTCTCCCCAGTGGTGGGTAGTGTTCGCCTATTATTAAAGAACTGCAACCTTGCAATTTTTTCTTTTTTGCGGGCATAAGCAGATCTTGCATTGTTTTTCTTTTTTAGAGTTGGGCCATCTTTGTTTTTATTTTTTGCTACTGGGGGAGAAAGGTCAGGGGGGTCAGGGCTATCCGACAAGACAATGGCAGTTCCAGGTCCAGTGGGCGCGATTCCCTCGAAAGTTTTGGGGGGCACAGTAGTTAAGGTGGGTATAGACTCTAATGGAAGGGAAAGAGGTGGGGGAGCATGGTGAACATCGGCATGGATTATCAGTGGGGGAGGGCAAGAAGCATGTTGTGGAGATGCAGCAGACGCGATTTTCCCTAGGGAAGATTTTTTAGAGTTAGCAAAGGTCTGGGAAAGCCTACGTGCCGCGTCAAGCTCAACTGACACCCTCTTCTGCATTTTAGTGATTTCAGCATCAATTGCTAGATTAGTCTTAACAAGGAAATCATTCAATGTCCCGCTGAGCTTACTCAGCCCCATTGCAGTTTTACTGCGACTGCCCCGTGTACTCATGATATATTTGAAGTGCAGTACCCACAATGTACTTACTGGTGGAAAAGGGACGAGTCAGATAACAAGAACCAAGGGGGGTGGGCCAGGCCAGTCCTCTATGTCCTCGAACGGCCTCAAACGGCCCGCTCTTTGCCCGGTCTTCGCCCCGGCCCTTGCCCCGCGCGCGTCCCGCGTGCGCGTGGCTTTGGCAGATTATCAAGGGGAGTGACAGGAGGGGGCGGGAAGAGGACCAGCTGCGGCCGGAAAAGAACAGGCAACCGGGACAGCACTCCCAACACAGCCAAAGGACGAACCCAAGCAGCACAGTCTCCGTGAGGTTTTAAACAGGTGGAGGGAGCGGGAAGAGGACCAGCTGCGGCCGATCAGCGCCGCTCAGCAGGCTGGTCCTCGCAGTCCCGCCTCTGAGCTTGTGTGTTGCGAGGTGGTTGCAGTAGACGCGTTGGTGCTCCTATGCACAACAGGGGACCAAAAAAACCAGGACCCTGACACAATCTTGAGCCTGCGAGCGGCTCCCGCGGAGCGGGGGCCGCGAGGCGGTGAGTTAGCAGCTGGAAAAGAACAGGCAACCGGGACAGCACTCCCAACACAGCCAAAGGACGAACCCGAGCAGCACAGTCTCCGTGAGGTTTTAAACAGGTGGAGGGGGCGGGAAGAGGACCAGCTGCGGCCGATCAGCGCCGCTCAGCAGGCTGGTCCTCGCAGTCCCGCCTCTGAGCTTGTGTGTTGCGAGGTGGTTGCAGTAGACGCGTTGGTGCTCCTATGCACAACAGGGGACCAAAAAAACCAGGACCCTGACACAATCTTGAGCCTGCGAGCGGCTCCCGCGGAGCGGGGGCCGCGAGGCGGTGAGTTAGCAGCTGGAAAAGAACAGGCAACCGGGACAGCACTCCCAACACAGCCAAAGGACGAACCCTGTACTTATATAAATTCTTGTACGCTTTTATGACAATTGTCGAATAAAGCTATCTTGACTTGAAGACTGCCTGAACTTTTATCAATTACCTGGAATTATTATAGTAATCTGAGTCTTATATTGAATCCACCACCTAGTGTTGTGAAGTAACTGCAAAGTAACTTGTTTTAACACTATGCACACTCCTTAAACAAACACATAAATAAATGCAAGAGGGATCTAGTGCAGTTCTGTTTGCAAAACAGATAGAAAGGAATCAACAGTATGAAACACATTTTGTTCATTAGTAATCGAGGACATTTGGACAGGTTGGGCACTTTCGCAAAAAAAAATGATAACACATTTTGAGCTAGATAACATTTATTTGTCTATTAGCATTTTGAATAAAAATTCGTTTCTTAAGGATATAATTATTGCCTGACTTAAGATTCAGCTACAGGATTCGCACATTGTCCAACGGAGATGGTTCTAGGAATTTTGGGACTCTGGGCAGAAAGAGAATGTGGGAATCCCCTCTAATTTGCATGTGACAGGTTGGGACTGTCTGGAGATACTGGGATTGTGTTTCACATGCTAAGTGCATAGACCGAGAATCTATTTTGCCTTATTTTATTTCTTTTCTGCACTTTTGCCTCTTTGCTGAAGGTGTCCCATCTTCAGGTGTCTGGTGAGTCACCAGAGAAGGCAAGCTGGTCTTCCAAGTAAGCAGGGATGCTGGTGATGATGGATTTGTAGATAATGCAGCTGGTTTTAAGGCTGTGCTGGCTAGCAAGGGTGTTAAAGAGTTCCATGGGGTGGGGGGTGGTCATGTTTCGTCAGGCCAATTAATAATGAGTAGTAGTGCTGCATGTATTGTGAAATTTAGTGTGGCCACTTTGGATTACCTTTCCACAATGGTTTCCCAGATTCCCAGTGCAAGATAAGATGTGTGGCATCAAACATCTTTAGGCAAGATGTAAAAGCAAACAAAACAGCTGAAATTAGCTTTACTTTGCTTCTATTGAAGGTGTAAGAATGTGGGGTACTCGTTAGGGGGGTGAAACCCTACCCTAACAGCAACCATAATCGTTTTCAGGGTGAAATCAGAAGCAACCCCCAAATTAACCTGTGCCCACCCCTCTAGTTACTTTGTGCAGAGCAGTCAGGCTTAACTTAGAGGCATTGTCTAAAGTATTTGTTCAACACTTCAAACAGTAATAAAATGAAAACACACCACAGAAGGGATCCTCTACCATATTAGAAAAATAGAGTAGATTTTAATAGATTAAGAAAAACAAAACAACAAAACTCCTATCAATAAAACCGGAGAAAGGCAATTTAAAAGATTTAAGTGAGAATAGCACCAAAAATTCCAAAGCGCCTCCCGTGGCTATTAGGTTGTGCGAAACCGGAAGAAAGTGACAAGTTCTGGCCAACCACGATGGATTGTGGGTCGAATACCGGGACTAGATTAAGGCCTGCAGAAAAGTTGCCTTCTTAGTCCAGCGCAAAAAGTCCCATTCATGGTGGAGGGGGCCGCAAGTAGCAGAAAAGCATCTCAGACAGTCTTTGATGTAGCGCAAAGAGCAGGCCTGGTGTTGTGGATGGTTGTTGCTGTCATGCCAATATCCAGTTGTTGTCGCGAGCGGGCTGGAGCTTTGCAGTGGCCTACCTGCAAGTAGTTGAAAATGTAGTTAGAAGAGTTGGGGTGACAAAACCTCATGGTGGCTGCCTGTACAAGCAGCAAGGATTTGCTGCCAACTAACCCATTCCTGTAGGGCTCAATAACTTAATTTCAGCCTCTCTGAGGCTACACCAAGGGTCCAGGAACTGAGGGCCACCATATAGGAGTCGGGGGCTTCCTCCAGCATGATCTGGGTGCTGGTTCAGGTGGTTATGAGACTGGTATGTCTCCATAGCACTGAACAGGAGGCCAGCAGACTAGCCCTTGGAGTCACTCTGTGAATCCTGGATTCAGGTGCAGTCCCTCTGACTCAGGCAGGAGAGCAGCAGGGCAGCAATACAGCAAGGCAGCAGTCCAGCAAGACAGTAGTCTATCAGGGCAGCAGTCCAGCAAAGTGGCAGTACTTTCTGCGGTCTTTCTTCCGAGCAGAGTGTAATGAAGAGTTATAGTCTGAGGTCCAATATTTATACCAGGTGCCTCGATTGAAGTAGAAGAAGCTTCTAAAGGTTTCGCTTTGATGTGCACAGGTTTCCAGTCCCCCTTCCCTGGCTCCCTACTAACTACAGTGAGTAGGCAACCCTTTGTGTGGCGGAAGGATACAATCTATTCAAGTGTAAGCAAGGCATTGCCCAGCCCCGTCTTTTCCCCCTTTCAGTGATGGCCCATTCAAACAAATTAAAGCCCTCTATTGCGTGTGGGTATCTAGGAGTTGTACACAAAGCCCAGTTGTCAGCTACACCGAGTCATGTGGCCCAGAAACAAGCTACAGACTCTAAATGGCTAACGTTACCATAAGAATGGATTTTTCATTACAATTCCAAAGACAAAAAGCATGAACTGGTCACCCGTTTGCAAGGACTGCATTGTGTCTGATGTAAAGTACATTGAACTAGATCCTGTGCTGTACTGGAAGCCTGTAGAATGTGACTATAGTGGGCATGATATGCATGTGTTTTCTGATTCAAGTAAACTCTGGACACCTGTTTCTAGATTCTATGCAATGTTGCTATTGATAATTGTGGTAGGCCTGTGAGGATGATGTTACAGTAGTGTCATCTTGATAAAAATAAGACTCTACGTTCAATGAAATAGTTGATCTGCAGGGGAGGGCAAATGTTCCTCAGCCTGGAGACCGGTTGGTTTGTGTTAATAACTTTAGAGTTTATCTCAGTATCACATTTTATTTGCTTTTTGATTCAGAACAGAGGGCCTGAGTTAGATTCTGGTAATATCCCCCCTGCTGTTTTACAAGTTAACTATTTCCTATGGCACTTGTTCTAACTATAAGACGGACCGGCTATCTGTCACATTTGTGATGGAGTGACCCATCCGCCAAGTTCTAAATCAGGCCCAGAGTCTTTTCCAATCACAAGGACCTATGAGTGAGGTGGCTCGCCTGTCGTGTCGCCAATGTGTGCGACAGGCTTGCCTCCTGATCCGGAGGGGGCCGGCCCGACCGCCATACTTTTGGCGTGGCAGATGCCGGCCCCGCCGTTCTCTAAGTGAGCTATTGCCAGAGTCACATAATGCTGAGCTGAGCTGCCGCCTATGACAGGGATCGAACCGTTACCCCCACGCTCTGGAATCAGCTGCTCCAGCCGCGCGCCACAACTCTCCCTACATATTATTCACTTCTGTCTCAGGCAGTGGAGTAGCAAGGCTGCAACGGGCCCTAACGCAAGAAAGAAGCATGGGCCTTTCATAACATCCAAAACTGGGTGCGCTGGACTCCTCAGAGTCCCTGCCCCTGGGGCAGCTGCACATGTTGCACTAGCAACAGCTAAACCCTTGGACTTAGAGTCAATGCACTTCGATCTGATGCAAGCAAATGACAATCTCAGTTAGAACCATGAAACCTAAGAGACAGTCAGATAATGCAAACCGTTTTGAATATTAATAATGATTTCGGATTTTTAATAGGGTTTAATTAACCAGCTGGGTGCTCCCAAGAAGAAAGGGGCTATAAATAAATCATTGTTTCCTGATGGAACAAACAAGAGCTGCATAAAAATGCAATGCACCTAAACTAATGAAGTTAAAAGGAACTACCTCTCCGATACAGCGCACCAAAAAAACATTAAATACAGTAGGACACATTTTCCTTCTTTTTCTCATGTGCTTTGTGGTTGAAATAAATATTCCGTTTTCACATAAAAAGAAACTGACACAAAGCGGGCACTGGCAAATATAAACACGTATTTCAACACAGGACATTGAGTAAGGTCTCAGACATATCTGGGCAGTGCTTAAGTAATTGAACTGGCCCAGGCTTCACAATGCACCCTTGCATGTTTGAAAAAGCACATGCACATTGGGAGTGCAATGAGTTATGAGCAAGGCTGGAGGAACAGTTAAAGTTCAGTGCTGACAGCTGTCATCTTCACAACAGAATGTGACAGGAAATGATTCGAAGCAGATTTATATGAATAATGATGCAGCGTGTGATGTGTGATAGAAATAAACTGAAGAAACGTGGCGAACAGTGAAAGAGAAATGTGCTTTACATTTAAAAGAAGTAATGGCCGATTGATAATACGATTCTTGTGCTTTTAAACAGAGATTTAATTCGGCAATGACTGCTTTGTGTGCCTCATTATATCTCCCTATTTAAAGGATGGTTCTTGCTTTGCCAAAAAAAATGAGTTTCTCTGGGACATCCTCATCTTTGAAAGTTGCACAAGTGCCCATGACACATGTGAACCATTTAGAGGTATAGCAGAGAGCTGGACTAGATGACACATTTCTTAATGCTCCCAGGGGGTTGTATCTCAGTCCCAGGAGGAGTGCAGTAAACCAGAGAAAATCCATATCTCCTGGATAAGCAATGGCCAGAGGGCTGACTGGAGTTATTGATTTACTTTCTAGGCCATTTAGGTTTTAATGGAGGAGAAAAACTGAAGTGCTGTTTACTTTTCTGCCTGAATCGACCAAAGAAGTAGGCCTTTTTACAAGGATTTGATTGATTAGAAAGGACTTATTTCAACGATAGAAGTAACGCCGCTTAAGCAACACACGCTGAATGAGTAACATGTTGAAACTCAGTGCAGGCGGAAAAGTCACTTTACTTAAACAAAATCCACATACACTGATGCTTAAAGAAGTTCTCACCTATGGAGAGGCAATTTTGGGACACCACTATGCAAGTACCTTAAAGTGGAATAAAATACATTCTGTAGACGTCTGTTAGGTTTACCACCCAATAGCTCCCATTATTTTGTCCACAGGGAGTTAGGACTAAAGCATGTATCAGATCATAATAAATTAGACCCCTTCCTACTGAGGCTAACAGTATGGTCAAATTGACATGCCACACTACACAGTGACATCATTGAGGGCTGTATGTCTTGTGATGTAGGGTATAAGATCCAATGATTTAAGCATGTGAAGCAATAATCTAAGAGCCTGAGGCAACCCGATTTGTATTCCAAACTAAATAAAGTACCACCGGAATACAAAAACCGGGCTAAGCAGGCCTATTGGGAGTGGGCGGAGGGCAACAGGGCAAGAGTCGGAATGGTCAAACCCACTGTGCAAGAGTATTTTATCTTCTAGACTCCCTCCGGCCCAGCCTCCTATTTTTCCATGGAGAATAATGAGTGAGAAAGACAGTTACTAACAAGATTTCGGTTATTCAGCATAGCGGGTAATTTGTCTTTTCCTATAGGCCAATATGATACAGAATCCATACGTTCCTGCCCGTGCAATGAAGTTTCATCTCAGACTACACTGTACTTTTTTTCTGCAAATTTTATGGACATTTTATTCGTCAATATCTGGTTCCAATTCTTAAATCATATGATTTTTATTTTTTAAATGTAAACCTGTACTTTATTTTTTACAGTCACTTCCTAACAAAGCTGCTTGTTGGTGCTATCTTGAGACATGCAGTGCGTTTATGTAATTCAATGCTACTTGATCAGAGAAATTCAATTTTTATTGTGTCTTTGAAACTGTGATTTACTATTTTTCATGAATTGTGAAGTTGTTATTGCATGTACGTTTATAGCTGGATTTACCTTCTGAATAAAGATATGACTGACTGACAGGTAAGAATGATTATCATAGAGCAATGAGACAGTTCACATACACCTCTCTTGCAATTCTTGATAATAGACTCATCTCCTAGGAACTCATGCTTACATGCATTTGAAAACAGACGACTTTTTTTCCCCCTGTACCCAGTCTTAGTATTCTGGTGACAGCCTAGGGCATTTATGAGGTTGTACTTAAAATTCTTTCCCAGGTAATTCCCACCTAAGACCCTCAAACAATGACTAGACAAAACTGCATTAGGTTTTTGGACTTTCGAAAGGCACTGTAAAAAGCCACTCAATCTGATATAGAATGACTGACCAAAAAATTGAGGATTATGCTAACTCTGGATTTGGGATGACTGTCCCGGTGATCGATCGATCGATCTATCTATCTATCTATCTATCTATCTATCTATCTATCTATCTATCTATCTATCTATCTATCTATCTATCTATCTATCTATCTATCTATCTATCTATCTATCTATCTATCAATATAGAGGTAGATAGATAGATAGATAGATAGATAGATAGATAGATAGATAGATAGATAGATAGATGGATAGATAGATGGATAGATGGATAGATAGAGATATTAGACATGAGATATATTTGGTACTGTATATTTAGACATGAGGCATATTTAGTACAGTATATAAAAATTATGTTTGGACCGGGGAAGGGTAGTATTTTTCACAGTTCTAGCAAAGTTGCTCTCAGGGTGTATTCCATCTCTTGTCAAAAGTAAGCCCTTTAACAATAAATACTGACTTACCTTGTTATCCGATCACCAATCTCATGTTGTAGGTTACTCTTTCATCTCTATTGCATTGTATGCGATTTTGTATGCTCTGTGAAGCTGCGATCGATTTTGTTTGGCATAAAACCTCTAAACAAGTTTAGGGGGGAACACAATAAACAGAGGTATGATGTTGTCGTGTTGGCATCGAAACTCTACATCAATAAATGTTTTTGGAACTATTTTTACAAATGTGGGCATCTCAGTAGGCCCGTGCTAATAATGGCTTAGAAATACATAACTAAACAGTAATGCAAAATAAATTAAAACATATAATTAATGAGAAAGAATGATTGCAATTCAATTTACTGAAAATGTATAATTTGTATATGCTTATTGGGAAGGCTGTTTTTGACAGGTATACATACGCTTGCCTTATTTGTATTATGATATAAACTTATGTTGCTGTTAAAAATATGACAGCGTGACTATTCTTGCATTAAATAATGCAACATTCATTTAGCAGTGCTAATCTCTAACCGGGTTTTAGATTGCAGATGATGTATGAATCATTTTGTTCAAGCACTTCAATTAGAATACAGATACAAACCACTGAGAGCTTGTTAGGCATGCCTTTCTAATGGATGTTCATCTCAAATCATCAATTGTCAAAACAGATGTTTGCCAAAAGCCTTAAGACCAATTTAAAAGTAGAATTAGTTCATCAGAGGCAAGTGTTCAGAAATTACTGAATAAGTCAACTGTCTGTGATCCCTGGAGTCATTCCAAAGAGAGAACCTCGTGTTCTTTTAATGGAACAGCTAAGTCTGTTCCATCTTTTTGAAGTATTCTCACAGTTTTCTGCAGTAGGTGTACACTTCAGGCCCTCACTACAAGTCTAGAGCTAAACTCCGAGCCGTGTGCAAACTGGGGCTTGAGGAAGGATTGGAATTACGAATTGTGTGATAATTATCAAACATTCACCATTCTCCCTTGATAGATTTCATCAGGTCAAGTATGCTGGGCTAAAAGGCCTAGAAAAAGGCAAACCATGAAGAATGTAGTGCTAAAACCATTTTGAATGTTATGCCCTATTTTCATATTGAAAATTCAGACTAGCATGTGTTCACTACACCTGGTTAATACTTTTCCTATGTGTAATGGTATCTATCGGGTGTGGTAAAACCCTCTCCATATTCCACCTACTGTTGCAATGACATATTTGTACATTTAAAACTGGGTAATATAGAGATTTGTTTCTCAAGAATTTACAAACAGATGAACCTCGTCTATGCTGAATTCAGGAATTCAATAAAACAAATTTCTTCTGCCCAATAAAGTCGTCTACTTCACACTGTTTAAAATGAGGAAAAATTATGTAATGTTCGAGTAGTTAGAAGTGTTGTAACTCTGAAAAAACAGGCACTTGACTCCCAGATACACCTACCTGGGTTCAGTCATTTATTTGGTTTAATTTCACTTCTGCGTCTCCACCTAGTTAACCTAACCCCCCAATCCTAAATGGTCCTTTATTTCTGCCCTTTGAGCATGCCCCCTTGTCCAATTTTAACAACCATCTTAATATAAGTACGATAAACTTTTTCCAGCCGTGTGCTAACATGTTAATCTTTTTCCTTCTTATCGATTTGCATTTACTTTAAACATACACAGTTGATACAATCTGAATTATGTGTGATTGCAACCTCAAGTAGTCTCAACACCTGTTAACTGTGATGTGCTACTTAACTCATGTGTGTCTTCTCTACTTAATACCTACACCTCACACAAAGCATATTTGCAATCCTTCTGAAGGTTTTTGGCTTACTTCTTGCTCAAACTAGTCAGTCTTAGGCTGACAAGTCTTATTTTTTAAACAAATAGCTTCCTGCCACTTTCTGCTGTGACAAGGCTCAAAAAATGTAGTATGTTATTGACCTCAGCCTCAGATTATGGTTCATATTTAGGGGCAAATTATGATCCAGTTTGGAAAGCATTCCGATCAAATCTGTTCTGGAATGCTTTGCAGAAGATTCAGATCAGGGGAGCCCGACCGAGCGATTTGGATGCATCCTGATCTTTCTGGATACGATTCGGTCAGACTCCCACTGACTTCAATGGGAGCCTGTGTTTAGAACGAGAACACAGGCTCCCATTGAACAAAAGGGTGGCGGTTAAAATCATGCACCCTGGGGCGGGCCCCCCTTGGTGCCTGCCACACTGTGCATGGTAGTAAAGGGGGGTACCCTGGGTACTCCCACGGGCCGATTTGGAGGGCCTCAGGTGAAGTGGGGCCAGCTACAGGCCCACAAAGACCGATTCCAACATCCGTTTTGTTCTGGGCAAACAGAATCGGAACAGCTGTCCGAATCTGTCATTGCAATCGCTCGCTCAACAACCGTGTCCATAAAGCTGTACAAATCAGCTCCAAAAGGCATTCGTACAGGTCGAGCCTTTTGGTGTTGATTCGTACAGCTTCATGGACACGGTTATTAAACGAGCAATTTAGACAGCCCAAATGATCTTCCAGGCATCGTAATTGGCCGTACAGAACTGGGTATGATTTGGTCAAAAACAAGGGTTCTGAATCGAATTCGGCAAGCCTGAGTTCGATTCAAAGCCCTTCCGAACAGGATCGTAATTGGCCCCTCAAAGTTTGGTGGCCAGGATATTCTGTCAAAACCTGGCAGATATCTTGTCTGCTATAAAACATGGGCTGTAGACTTCAATGCACTTGTAATACACAGCATGAGACATTTGCCACGTTTCGGACGGAGTATCTTGTCTATTGAAATCTAAATAAAGTCCTATGCTCTGAATCAATATAGAATACAAAAAAGTACTACAGCCAGACACAAAAAGATATTGGACAACACTGCTGTCATGTCCAAGAAGAACATCTCTTCACTGAGAAATGCACAAAAGGACTTTTAATTCTTTGACCACATGCAATGATACTTTTTTATTCAGCAGATCCTTCTAATTTCTTTGAGTTAAAGTTGTAAATGCTCCTAAAATAATCTTCCACCTAGCTGGTAAGAGTTAGTCTCATATTAAATTTTATAAATACCTTTAGAGTTGATGATTATGTACCTAATACCACTTACATGCTTTAAGTGCCTTTTGTAATAAAAAGAAAATTGTTCCATTAATGGGGGTATATCCACAACGGGGTACTAAGAGTACATCATTTCAATTTGTATTTGTTTGTTTGCTATATTTTTCATAGGATATCCTCAAAGCGTACATGTGATGTACCTTTATAAAGTGTTTGCATAATTATATGGACCCAGACTCCCTCTGAGATGTGTATTATGGTGTTGGGACATATTAGAAGATTAACAGCCTCCTCAGCAACTGTAAATATCGTTGAAATTAAACCATGAAACCGCTCACTGTTCTTGGACCTAACCTATGATCTAAATACTTGTATGTTATAAGTTTATAAACAATTGATTCCTCTTTCTTGATAAGAGTCATGTGAATTAATTGTTTTAAACAGGATTGCTTTGTAACTCTTGATCAACCTTGTCAAATGATTATTAATAAATAAATTATTTCCATGTGTTGCCCTGCAAATAATATTTTCTTTTTTCTGTGTGTGTGGGTTTCAGTCTACCCAGGAATGTTATCCTGGGTATTTTAAGTCTCTAATGGGGGTTCACAAAGACCCTCCAGAATAAGTTGATGATGTTGCAAAAGAAGTGATCATCTAGGATGTTTGTCTTACTGTATACATACATTAAACTGTTATTTAGTTTCAGGGATGGCCCACAGAAGTAGCTGGTCCTTTCTCACCGTTGAGGAGTTGTGTTTGCAGCCAAAGCTGTTTCTGGTGCTGCTATGGTGTACATGTTGAGTATGTGATGTTTTAAAAAGAGGCTGAAGATAAATGAGGAGGGAATATACATGTGGGCGGAAAGTAGGAGCCCTGCTAAACTAAAGGAAGGATAAGCTACAATACTGCCCTATACATGGTTCTCATCTCTATCCTCTTGGTTGTTGCTTCTATGCTTTACTCACCATACACTGGTAAAATAGAAGAATGAGGACCGGAGAGTTTTATGATGTGACCTTCCTCTTCAGGCTGTTGCATTGGATCAATTTGTGTATTTTCTGACACAGACATGTATTTAGTGGCTTCTGCATTGAATACTTGTGATTATATCTGCCAATCATTGCATGGTTGTATATTTCCATATTAACCACAATAACAGTGATACACCAAATATTGATGTAAAAATATCAACATCAGAATATTGAATTTATTTACCAATCACATGAAGGTCAATACAATGTACAGCAACAATATTAACTGTAAAAAAAATATTGGAAGTACAGCAATATCTACTAGCATCATACATGCTACAAAATCTGTATCTTATTAATAACATTACATTTATCCAAGGTATGCAGAACAAAAATATAGTGTGTGTGTATGTATATATATATATATATATACACAGTGAGAGAGAGAAAAAGAGAGAGAGAGAGAGGCAGAGAGAGAGAGAGAGAGAGAGCGAGAGAGAGAGAGAGAGAGAGAGAGAGAGGTAGTCACTGTGCAGTTATATTCCCATTGTAAAGGCATTTTTTTGATTTGCCTGTAACGAAACATTGCAATCTTACTTAGGCAACTAACATTCAGCTTGCCAAGTTTTGTGACAGTCCCTCCATGGGGAAAGTTAAGGGGAAGAGGTGAAAATAGCAGCAGCTGCTCATAAAGAGCACCGAAACCTAAGAGTACATTTATGGTGGCTAGAGGTCACCATCAGAAGCAAAAAAAGACAAGTCGATCAAACATGGCCCAGGGGCAGAGAAAACTGTCTTTGTTGAGCTCCTTCCTTTTGAGGCGGCCCAGCAGTTACCCTGTAGCTTCTGGGCACAGGATACAGTAACCACAAGAAGCAGTGCCTGCCATTCTTAATTTAGAGGGGCATCCCATTGTTTTCACATTTAAAACTCCCTGTAGAGGACCAGGACCTCAGGTAGAAGATTAACTGATGGGCATGAATGGCTTTAACTCATATTGGATTCATTTGACTGGGCAGTCCAAGTGCCCTGGGGTCAGACACAATGGAAAGCAAAAAGCAAGTGAGCACCATCATCCTCTAGGGTTAAACTCTCCACTAGGTCCTCCAGTGTCACAGGAAAAATGCATTACAAAATAAAAGCAACACGTGCCATCAGACTCCGCTACAATGACTGTTCCCAAGGGCCCTGAGTGTCCTGGTGACTAAAGTGGGAATGAGCTTCACTGCCTTCCACAATGTTCAGCTCCTGAGGAGACAAGAACCCTGAAAGCACAGTAATGAGCTATCCTCACTCCCTGTGCCTGTGTCTGGAGGGAGAGAGAACATTCCACCTCAGCATTCCTTGCATGCACAGGTGGTAAAAGAGAACAGCCACTGCTCTGTCTGTAGAAATACTCTACATGGGACTGACTGCGATTATGAAGAATGGTGGGTTTAACTCACGTAATTTGCTGTTGCATAATTACGCATAATTACAGCACAATTATACAAGTTTACAAGAATTGTAGTGTAACCCTGCATAAAGAACAAATTTCACCCTTGCTTCACAAATTAACCCAGGGATGCATTTTGTACTAAGAAAATAGGGCAAAATGCAACCGAACAGGAATAGCAGCAGCCTCTTATGATCTGTTTCTGTGTTCTTGGGTGCAATTTTATACTTTTCAGAAAATTTGTGCCACAAACATTATACACAATTACTGAAATTACTATTTACTATGTCGTAATTACAATTTTACTACTCTACTACTACAATTTTGCCCATCCCTAATTATGAAGACTCTGGAGCTAGATTACAGCCCCCAACGTGAGTGTTCAGGGTGTCTGTTTGGGAATAGGCACCTCATTGAAAAATAGTAAAAGCATTTCTGACAGAACTTCAAAAAAGGGAATGAAACTGTGAGGGCACAAAAATGTTTTCTTGCCGTGATACCCCGGAAGGGCAAGTGTAACGCCAATTTTTTCAAGTTTGGTTTGTAGGCTGTTGTACGGTTCCTATCAAATGCGTTTGGGCAACATAAGCATCAAAACTATGGGGGACTGAGTCCACTCATAGCATCAGAATAATTTCATGGGTTCCTGGGTTGCTCACAGAGTGCGATCTAGACATTTAAACCTTACAAGGTACCGGAAGGTGTCTGCAACCTCAGAACATGTAGACCCTGATTCCTCAAAAGAATTCTTGGAAGCAGATCTACCCTTTTGTTGTTAACTCAGGCATGCCCAAAGGGAGACACAACAAAAACAAAAATTTGCATTTCTAACATGTTTTGAAGCAATTGGATTCCTGTGTAAAATATATGTATTGTAGAATAATGCAGAGCATACTAACCAGCATTATGAGAATGGTGAAAAAGATAAAGGGGCATATCAGCAACAACTGGCGATAATTATCGCAGACTAACGTGGATTTTTATCGCTGAGATAGCGTGCTATTAGCAACGCTTATCTCAAAAGCAATAAAAATCCTAGCGCTAACTGCCAAACATGAGATTACCGCTGGAAACCCAGCGATAATCTCACAAAGTTTGGCGTTAGCTTGATGATAGGGCCTCACATACTTAGCCATGATATCCACCTTCCATAGGATATCATGGCTAAGTCAGTCCTGAAGCAGGCGTAAGGAAAGTAGTGATAACAGGGGTTATCGCTACTTTTCTTGCCGATATGCTTCATAGCGTGGGGCTTAATGATAGGAGAAATGTCGCTTAGCGACATTTCTCCAGTCATGTCAGGAACGCCCACTTTGCATCTCATTAGAAATGCAAACCTGGGCATTAAGAATCCAGGCGCTAAT
Source organism: Triturus cristatus (assembly GCF_964204655.1). NCBI lineage: Eukaryota > Metazoa > Chordata > Amphibia > Caudata > Salamandridae > Triturus > Triturus cristatus. Next base: position 204,555,915 of record NC_140593.1, read on the forward strand.
GCAAGGTTTCACGCGATAGCGTGACCTTGCTAATTAGGCGCTAAAATTATCGCCGCTTTTCGCCCAAAAACGGCTGCAAAAGCGGCGATAATTTTATATCGCCTCGTTGCTGATATGCCCCAAACAATTTAACCATGGTGTATTTACATTGATTATATGACTACATATTAGTGTACTCCTACCTAGGGCTGCCTAGTCTAAAGAGCCTAGCGTGGATGCTATTCTGCCAGATACCTTAGGGTGGTCTAACTCCCTATTTACCTGCCTGCTGGGGTCAGTGATGGAATTCAGCTGGACTAGAATTCAGGCATGCTGTGTTCATTTGTTTGGAGTGCTAATGTGTGTTAGATGTTTGTGTTTTGGATCATATGTATGGGGCTCCTCTAGCCTCGTCAAAGAGGAGTTTCTTACTGCAAAACAGGAATATAGTTGACTGTTAATTCACTACCCAAATACAGTTTCAATTGTAGGAGGCCCCCTGGGTAGGCTTTGCACCCACTAGGTAGTGCCCTCAGTGAGGAAGCCTCAGCATTTTGTCTCAGTCATGGCAGCATCTTTAGCATCATTTTGACAATTTTGTATTATTATTGTTATACAAAATTCCCCAAATAATGTTGTAACACTGCATTGTGTAAAGTTGTTTGTTGTGCTTTGTGTTTTTTGCACCATGCATTTCACACTAAAATTCTGTGACAAATGTCAATTTTGCATTTTGAGTATTGCACATAATTACTCATAATTCTGCTGAAATTTCGTTTAATTATGCAAAAGCAAAAGAAGGACATTTCACAAATGTAGAGGAAATGAGCAAATCCACATTTTTTAACTTCTGAGAAAGTTTCTACTGGTCTGTACAAGAGCCATCTTGTTTTTTCGGCAGTCGTCTAAGTACCAGTGTCCATATTGCAGGTAACACTTGAGCCTTGGAAAGCAATTCTAGTGTCAGTGTGCCAGCAGAGAGTAAGGAGTCCTTGGGTCTTTTTCTTCCAGCTGTGAGGTAGAGGCTTCATAGGCATAGCAGCAGTCTTATTCAGTGCACTAGCAAGTGGTTGGAAACAAATTCCCAATCCTCAAACATGGCTATTTTTCATAAAATGTCCACCTAATTTTACAGCACTTCATTTAGCTATTTACTGCAAACCTGTCCTGAGAACCTCACCTAGCAATTAATATTTTCAGCCCCTGATAGCCACTTAATGCAGTGTCACTTTAAAGGAAGAGTAGTGAAATCTACTATTGTGCTGCCAGCTGTTCATGTCTCCATCCCAGATGGCTAATCCCCGCTAAGTGGCAACTGCTGACACCACTTGTGCCTGCCTGATGTCAGAGGCAAAACCATTGACCTCAAAATGGAGGTTCGTTAACTATTCAGCTAAGGATATGCATTTAGACTCTGGAGCAGGGTGTGAGGCAAACTGTTATAAACGTGCTTACTCTCAGGAGTGACAAAGTACACTTTCATCCATTACTTTGCAACTAAAGTTATCAAAAGATATGATCACCAATTAATTCGATATTTAAAGCTAACTGGATACTAACTTTGAATGACCGCTCTATTATTTTCCCATGCCATAATCAGAAAAAATAATTTTATTCACAACTCAGCTAGTTCCTGGAAAGATTACCTTTTCCTGCACAATGTAAAATAACTGTTTTTAATTGCTCACTGTGAGGGCATTCTTTTATCAATGTCTATTATGTTTCGCTGTATTAAGGAAGCACCCAATCCCTGTGGGCTTTCCAGGCACACATTTACCATTACATGCTAATATATAAGAATATATAAAAACAGACTTCTAAAAATAGATTACTATAAAAGTTAAAGGGTCTTTTCCTTACAATGTGACACTGCAGTACTTTTATGTTGGAGTACAAAAGTGCTCTCTGGAAGCATATGACCATGTCACATATATGGGTGTTGCAAATACTTACTTCATCCCATATGTGAAAATTATCTTTCATGCCACTAGTGCATTTTTGGTGTGCAAGTGCTACCATGGCCATACTGAAAATGCAAACAAGCCAGTTAGGTGAAACCAGTGCACACTACATGTTTTCCAGGGAAAGCAAATGTTCTGTGCCACTACGTGGCACTGCCAAAGGGAATAGCCTCTGAAAGCCAACGAAACAAGAGAGGAAAAACAAAAATGGTTTCAATTTTTACAAGTATGTAGTTAACAGTGACTCATACTGTTGAGCCTGATGCACAAGCTGTCCTGTTTTCTGCAAAGTTGTTTATGGAACTTGGATATTTTGACCCTCTCTTGTCATCTGCCCATCTCAGTAGAGCCTATTCCAATTGGCAATGATGCCCATACACATGAACCCCTTTGCAAATACCGCTATAGAGGTTATTCTTCAGACAAATTCTGACTCACAACTGCTGTAAAGCACAATAAAATCCTATACAAACAGTGCAATATGAAATTATGCTTGTGAAAATCTTAAATTTAGTGCTTAGACCAGTGTCACATCGTCTTTGGGCCAGATGTTTATTGTACTTGACACACAAAATGGTTGCAATTTCTGAACAATATAATGCTCACAGTGAGTCATTTTGCAAACCAGCCTATGTACTAATAGGCCAGTTGACAACATTCCAATCCAGAATGAGTAGCAAACCAAACCTACCTCTTGAATATTCATGACGTAAGTTACAAATTCAATATCCAGGCGAGGAGGAGAATTTCAGGCCTCAATGCAGCCGGGCACCCACACTCGGTGGGCCCGTTCCAATGATCGGGTCATCTCTTATCCATCACCTATGAGGCCTTCGGTCCTACTCTTCTGAGGCGGAATCATTCTTATTTGGGGTAGATCCTTTTTGTGTAACTGACCGATAGAGGTCAGTACACATATATATCTACTTCCGGTCCTGAAGAAGTGTCGCTCTACTTCAGAGCATTTAAGACACGAAACATGTTGACCTCAGTCAACTATAGGCTACTCTAATATCCTTATCCATTACAGTAGCCCCACTGATTTTATCTAGTCCCAGCCCCAACACTAAATTAAAAGAAATCATAAGGGCGAGGGTCTATTTTATTCACTTGCCTGCATACACTAGGAGTCGGTGAACTCACCCTGCTTACACACACCCTTCACATACGGCGTTCTCAGATCAGAAGATCTCCGCTAAAGATGCCACCAGGCCCGTTGGACATTGCAGCGCCGGTCCGACGAGGAGCGCCCTATGATGAAGCATGACACCCTAACAGGTGTGTGAGAGCATTAAGATCTGAAATACAGATCTCCCCCCCTGAGATTGTAAAATTACAGGCAGTTAGTGATATTCATCACCTCGGCCTCTAGTCAGGAACTGTTTCCTTTTCTGATAAATCCAGTAAGTTACAAATTGTCACTTTGTTTAATTTGGCACAATCACAGGGATAGTGGTCTGCAGGGGTAAGCAGGCCACCATGCCATTCATTGTGTTTAAATAAGGTAAATCTTTTTTGTAAAAGGAGTGCGTTTTTCTTAAAAGGCAGAGGCTACTTTTAACATAAATAATTTTCTTTTTTATTCACTGAGAGTTGGTAGTGGCCCCGACCACTGTCTTCTCTCCCTGAAACTTGGTAACCTGTAACTTTTTAATGGTTTGTAACTGGATTTATGGTCACAAACCATTACCACATTTAATGGCAAATCGAAGACTCATTTGGGGAATCGCTAAAACTTATTGACTGGTAAAATGGATTTGGTTAATGCAGGAAAATGTTTTGAGCAGCACAAGCCTACAAATTCCGTGTCTTGCAGGGTGTGCAACTGCTTATAACTTGTGTACACGTAACTCTATACCATTTTGAATTTGAAAATAATATGTCACTGTCAGTGAAATGCATGGTATAGAGCAATTGACATTGCACAAAACTAACTCCTATAGTCCTCAATATTTCTTTCTCCCCATCCTCCCCTGTTCTGCTGAGAGCAGAAGGATAAGGAGTGGAAACTGCATAAAGTAAACATGACACTTAAAATTAATTGTACGCACTTTGTTATCCCTGGGGTGTGAGGTCTGGTGTGACAAAGGGCAGTGCCATGGGTTCCAAAGGCCAGGTGTATCAGCTTCTCAAACAGTTCCATAATAGACTTCAATAAAATAAATATATGCATATTTCCTGGCAGGCTAATTATAGACAAGTGCATCCCCCACCTCCCCTAAAGAGCAAAGACCCACAGGAGCAATAATATTGCAACTACAGAGAAACTATGAGTCATGTTACTGCTTCAGAAAAAGACATGAGTGACCTTGTTGCTTTCTCAGCCTATCTGTGATCACAGCATTGGCAAGAAATTGCAAAATAACACATGAAGGCAACTACATTTGTTATATAATCCTGACAATTATCTTATTCTAAATACATGAATTTGAGCTACTTTCAGAGGAGGGTCTACACAGAAACGTATGTATGCTTGATTTGGCAGGGAGTGCACTCCATGGTGTTAATTAACTAAAGCTTTTATAGGTAAAGCAAGTAGTATTAAAGGAGTATTGATATACGTACTTGTAACTGCCTTTAGGAATCAGCTCAAAATGTTTAGACTCCTTATTAGTAAAAAGGAAACAGCACAGTCCTTAATATTGACAAAATATGAATTTTCAAATAAAATTACTATTTTATTTCTATTTGATATCTTTTGGGTCAATTCACAAATGCAAGTAAGTGTATGTAAAATAAGACTACAGGCTTACAAATTTACGCAATATAAAATGTTTGTGAACAGGCCCTTCTCTTTCTACTCTCAAGTTCAATTCCATCATATTTTCCTAGTGTAGAACACGTGTGCAAAATGTGATCAAAAGGTTCATTGCTTATCACTACTGGCCGTAACCTTAAGTTAAGAAGAAGGCAACAATATAATCTTTGAACATTGTTCATTTTATTCTGAAACCTACAATCATAAAATGCTTGATTTGAAAATCAATGATTTAGTGAAATCACTAAGAACCTCAAAGCCTAATTCCCAAAGTCTGGAGCAAATACTGACCATGTACCGTTTGTGATCAGTAAACAAACCAATGAGAACACTGAGTGATCAGTCTTCAAATTTCAGAAACTTGTTCTTCCTACCATTTCAAAACTGAAGAGATGAAGGGGCTAATGACTGTAATGTCTGCAATTGTCAATGGCATCAATGCAAGAGTATCAAAAAGATACGAAAAAACTAAACAAATACATGCTGCTGAATTATTTCCAGAAACTAGTGTTTGAAATTCGGAAACACATTTCAGGAATCAAGATTCGCTCACTCAACCATTGTTGGCTGCTTTAATGAAGTCTGATGCAGGTATCTAGCCAAAAGAGAACAATTAAAATGGTAGCATAATTAACCTTTATAATGTAGGGGCGATCAATGTGATATTAAAAATATCGGGTGTCTGAAAAAGATTGCAAGTGAAAAAATATATGGCAAGATGGATCATGGGTCAACACTATAAAAATGTCATAGGTTTGAGAAGGGCATCATTTTGAGAAAATGGTTATTTACAAAATATGTCAGTAGAACATGCAAACTGCAATGATTGTATTAGAAGACTAAGACCACTACATTCAATATCACTTTGATACATCCATATCTTTTGGACCCAGAATATGTAGGTTTTTCCTGATGTGGCTAAACGTACACATTCAAAATATTATTTGCACATTTGAAGTTTTGCATTTGCTCCAACACAAAATGTGCAATTGGAACACGTGAGGCCAAGGGTAAGACACAATTTTTTGTTCACCCCTCCTCTTTTCCCAGAGGGACCTTCACAGATATGTGCCTACCTCACTCCTCCTTCCCATATTTGATTCCTGACCTGGCACAAGACTCCAACCAGGGAAAGGTAAAATCCAACTGATGTCCAGCATGTTTGCAAAGTATCAGCAGTAGAGTAGTGGATTATATTCCTAGCTCTAGATTATAAGAGAAATGCAACACTTTCCTTGTAAATCCAAAGGTCCTGTGCAGGTAAATGTTCTGTATGACAAACCTAGGTGCGGTGGGTGGATTCCGATGACATTCTCAGGGCACTTTTCTACCCTTTCTCTGTCTCCTGGAAGCAATAAATAACAGTGAGGGCATTACCACAGCTTTGCTATTAGTTAAGGGTATGATAGGAAGAGGGAATAACATAGTTGCCTTGCCGGCAATATCTACCTCTCTGCACCGTGGACCGGTTGTGCATTCAGAAAGAGTGAATTTGCTTCTCACTAGTGCTCACTCTTCACTTTGTGAATCTAGCCTTTAGAGCTCCAGGTAACAATAACACATTTTCAATTAATGATCTCCGTAGGGCTATCTGGTTGTGACTGATGTTATGTATGTTTGTAAAAGCACTATCACCGGCAAAGGTATCCTGGCACTGATAATGTTTGTGTGCCTATCCCATCCTTGAATAGGCTGGTTAATTGGAAAGCCAGGTCTTCAGCTGCTTACGGAATTCAAGAAAAGGAGGAGGCTCTGAAGTGGAGTCCTTCAACGCTTTAGGAGTGTAAGAGTATGCCCATCCTTCTGATCTTGTTTTGCCTATTTGTGGGATGTGTGCAAATAGGAGTCCTCGGGAGCAGAGATGTCTGGGTGGTTGATAGAAGGAGATGCAACTGCTCAGGTAGTTGCGGGCCTAAGTTGTGTAGTACCTTGAATATCTGTGCGAAGAGTTTGAAATGAGCACGTTTGCGTATCAGGAACCAGTGGAGCTCCCTGAGTGGTGTGATGTGAGTTCCGTGTTATGAAATTGTCAAATTGCACTTTTCACCATGGATTCTTATGGCGCTGTACAGATAATATTAGTTTAAAAATGAAATGCATTTTCAATTTTACCTAGAAACAAATCACTAAGGTTGAGAGGAACCTTTTTAAAAACAAAAAAAGAAAACCTTAAATATTACTTGCTTTCAGTGAAAATAAAGCTTTGTATTGCAATAACATTATATGCATTCTTTACCCACCCAGTGTGATTCCTCTAAATAGCGGATTGTACTGTGAGACAGTAATCAGTATTCAAAGCAAAGAGAGATGTTCTGTATCAATGAACCATTTAGCACACTGACATTTGCTTTGGAAAAAGATCACAGGTGAGGGAGTCTATTCCCCTGTTAGGTGGGGAGCCTCTAATAAACTGTCATCAAGCACATATCGCTTTGCCGGGTAATTGCTGGTTTTATAGCAGGTGCTTGAGGTTAACCTCCTGTTAATTTGTGAGAGCAGTACAGCTTTATAACCTTCTGAGAAATGTCTAACCTTTTTTTCTTGTCTTTAAAGTACCAGCTTTGAAATTTTAAAAAGGAAACACTTGACTTGGCTTATTAAGGTATTTTTTTTCAAGCTAGAAAGATTCATGCTATGCTTTAAAAGTATTCAGTTGTGTCTTTGTGGCGCAGGCTGGCTGAAAGTACAAGATGACTCAAATGTAAGGCAGTATTGTTCTTTGTTTGCAGAAAGGCATTCATTTGACCACTTTTAAACATGCTATCTTGAGTGGTTTACTTATATTTCGTCTATGTCAATCATCTCCTCACAGCAGTACAGAGGGTGTAAATGTAACACTAGCCAGTGACATGAGGGACCACATAAAAAAGTGAGCACTCTATGCGCCAAACTAAGGTGCAGTCTCTGCCTCAGCTTTGAGTTGGCAGCTGTCTTAAATAGTTAAAGAGCTGGAGGAACACAAATTTACAAGATTGTTGTAAATAGTTGCTTGTCAGTGAACTTTAAAGGCATGTGCCAATTCAGTCTCGAAATGTAGTAGCATTTGTTGACATATCTAAAGTAAACATCGGAATGTAGCACAATAGCATACACAAAGCAACATGACAATACAAAAAACCAAAACAGGGCATCACACAACAAATTAGTTAAAAGAGAACGCAGCACAATAACTGCAGGACAGCTGAAGAAAATCACATTGCAATAATAGAGTACAAAATTCCGCTGCACCCCAAAAAAACAACAGGTAACATCACCACCATAATAAAATTCCTCACAAGAAATATGCACAAACATTCTCATCATACATTAGCACCTCCAGAAACTTGCTTTAATAATTCTGTGCTAAAAAGTGAGTGCACCAAGTAGTGTCTTATTTTACTAGCAGTGACAAGAAATAGCCTCAGTTAAAAATGTAATGTGATCAGGCCTACAAAATCTTTACCCACATGAAATGGGGCCTAGTCACAACATGCATTTTGTAGAATGTAAAATAATACTTTATTAGTATAACAAAAAGACTTCCGCTTCTCTTATATTTTCTATGCGGACAACCCAGCACACGTAGGTATACATATTTGTAGTAAATTTGGGAGGGACACGGGGAATTGGCTAAATAATGGGTAATATTTACAACTAAGGGGTCCATTATGATCTCATTAGGAAGGGCTCCGAATCGGATTCGGGTTTGCCGAAGGCGATGCGGCACCCTTGTTTCTGACTGAATCGTACCCAGTTCCGAACGGCCGATTACAATTCCAGTAAAAAAAGTAGGACTGTCCAAATCGGTACCGAAAGGCACTTGGAGCGGTCGAGTCTTTCGGATCCGATTCGTACAGCTCTGAGCGAGCAAGTACGATGACCGATTCGGACATACGTTCCAAACAGCTTTCTCCAGAACAAATCAGCTGTCAGTATCGGTCTTTGGGGGCCCGTAGCAGGTGCCCCTTCACCCAGGGCCCTCCGAATAGGGCCTGTGGGGGTACCCAAGGGACCTCCCCTTTTCCAACCATGCACAGTGTGGCAGGCACCTGCACAAGCTGCAAGGTTTTCCCCAACCACCCCTTTCTTCCATGGGAGCCTGTGTTCTCGTTCTGAACACAAGCTCCTATTGAAGGCAATGGGAGTCCGACCGTTTGTATCGCAATTATGCATCGTAATTATTCGCTCTGACTCCCTGATCCGAGGCGTTCGGAAAGTATTTTGGAACCGATTCCGTTGGAATGCTTTCCGAACGAGATTGTAATTGGCCCCATAATGAAAGGTATTTAGAGAAATTTAAGAAGGGGTTTAGAGAGGCATAAGCTAATACAAAGACAGAGCCACAAAATAATAAAACTAACAACAGAACTCAAGCGGTAGGGCTTCAAGTACTAGCGCACTAGGCGTTTACATATATAAAAAAATATATATTTCAGTAATAAAAAAAATCACATCTCGTGGTTTTACCGCTAAACAACCACACTAACTAATACTCAATCAAGGAGAAGGAACAACACAATTAAATGACAATTATATCTATATTAGAATTAAATCCCCAAAACGAAAAGAAGTTATTAGGCAGATAGTTCATGATTCAGATCCAATCTTCTTTATTGTATTTCAAGTCAAGTTTTCTTCATGAAAAGTTATTAGATTTTTTCAAATTAAAGACTTGTAGCTTTTTGCATAAATCAGATCACTCTTTGTTACAATATTTAATTCAGCCAATGCGTTTTGTCTTAAAAAGACATCATCAGGGCTGAAATAATAGAAAAAACAAATATAACTATTCAATTGTAACTTCAAAATAGAAACATAATCCTTAAAAAGTATAACTCGGCCTATATCCATTCTAATATTGAGGCAGTATCAGATGGAGGTACTATATTTCAAAAAATATAGTTTTGGATTATTTTAATGTTTACACCATCTTTACATGACAATTAGTTTATTGCCTAAACACATTATCTATATTCATAACACCATAGAGAAGGGCTGACTATAGAGTAAGTCTATCATTTTGAGGTCTACAGTGGTTTAAGAACCAGTAATCACTATTAAATTGAAACCAAATTCATACCTTAAGTAATTTTAAGGTGAATCTCCTCATTAAAACGTTCAAAGGCACCGCATGAATCAAAATATTAAGTGTACTAGTATTCGTAGAGGAGCTTCATCTAAGATGTAGGGGGAGAAAGAAGAAAACACAGCAAATGTTTAGGACAGTGGTCAAGTTAAGGCAATATGGTTGCAGTTTAAAGGTCTATCTTAAATGATGCTTACCTATTTAATATCAGTTAATTTTGCACGTGTTTTTTCCAACAAGTAATCTTATTCAAATCTTGTTACGGTATGAAGTTCTTGAAAAATAAAAAAAATAAAAAAATTATGAAGTATTTTAGTGATAATATTTAAAAAACTAGGTTTTGGTGCAATTCAAAAATAGCTGAATACAGCTCGAAAAATTAATTCAAACCTAATTAAAAGTGACCCAAACAAAATTAGCCACATTATATAAGGCAAAGTCACCTCGTAAACCCCCAATTGTGCTAACACTCAACTCAGTGGAAGTAATTGACTATCGCCGACAGCGTGGCCCGATAAATCCCGCTGTAACCATTTGGTGAAAGCTAACATCTTAAATACCTCCCATTATCCAATGCCTGTTTAGATGCAAAATGTAGAATAGCCAATCGTAAAGTCGGTTATTCTATTCTTAATTTAAATAAACTGTTCCCTTTCTGGTCTGCTAAATATGTAGTGACCAATCGAACAAGTGGTTATACTATTCCTCATTTGAAAAACCTGTTCCCTCCCTGGTTAGGGCTATCCAATGCGTGAACCTGTAGCTGTGAAACTCATTACTATTGGCCAGAAAACGTATTCTGACAAAAAGCCTCTCTCTTACTGGTTGTCCTTTAAGCCAATGAAGGTCCTTAATACTAATCGGCATCAAAATTGAAGGCAGGCAACACCTCATGCTATTAGCAAGATCCGAATTGGTCCATCGGTTAAGATGCCTAATTCAGTAAACCAAAGTCATCAACCTTGAGGGTTCGAATCTGCTATCAGGATGGGAAGGCTTAAGTACAAAGACCCACCGTATTCCCTTTAATAATGCAAAAAAAGGTACAACATAAAAAAATATATTGCGGTTAAAAAAATATTTTTATTAGTTGGAAGAGTTTAATTAAAGATAAGGACATATTCTTTTAAAAGATGTGTTTAAAGGAAGGAAGAATTCTAATTAGGAGTCAATAAGAGAAAACTTCTATTATCAACGTAGTAGTGAATATTAGTCCATAAACGCATTTCTTATTGTGAACCTAGTTAGCACAGAGGAGAGACACCCAACCTGAGCAATTCCACGTGTTCAAGCCTGCTATTGAGAAAAGCAGGCAAAAATTCAATAACGCTGATCATGACATAAATTTCTTATTGTATAAATTACAAGCAATGAAAATAACTTGTACCTCAGTTTATTAATTCATGACTGTGCCTAAGAATCGAAACACACAAATATAAAGGAAAATAATTTTCATTTAACGAAAACAATCTATTTAGAAACATTTTTTTTTCTAAAACAATGTACAATACAGTGTAATTTAAGTTAAAAAATATTGCTAAATTAGCATGCTAAACCAAAATATTATTCCATTATATTTGCATGTTGTACAGATGTTTTATATAATAATTGACTGTCACTGTAGAAGTGAAAATTAAATCACTTTTCTATATTTCCATAAGAATAATTGTAACATATGCAGTTTCTCAATACATTATTACCAACCTATGATCTCATACAAAAACTGCAAGTGAATTGTGTTTATTTTGTCATGATAATTAATAACAACTATAAAAAATAGTGTAATTAATTGTCACTGTTGAGGCCAAGGATTGTGGCCCTACGTCTACTAATCCATTTTGCCTCTTGCTGCCGCAGTTCTAGTTCCCTAATCACCTCCTATCATTTTAGGTGTAATTTTCTGTAAATCATGAAACTTGAAACTACCATTATGCTCATGATCCTACTTTACATGTTGATACAATGGTGAGTTTGTATCTCAATTTAATATGGCTCTTCTGTGTTCATGTATTCTAAGTTTCAAGGTGCGTTTAGTGCTTCCTATATATATTTTAGTACATGCACATATTAGAACATATATTACACCCGCACTATTGCAGTTGATGAATTTATTTATATGATAACTTTTCTTGGTGTTGTAACTAAATGTTTTAGTACGATTAATGCCTAAGTCACATATGTTACAATTTCCACATATAAAGAAACCTTTAGCTTGGCTTGTCAGCCAATTTGTACCTTCTGACCTAATAGGTTCAACATAATTTCTATTGACAAAATTTCCAATAGTAGCACTTCTTCTATATGTCATTTTAGGTTTATCAGAGATGACACCGAGCAATCCCAGTACTCCCTTCAATAAATTCCAATTCTTATTTAAGATCTTGAAAATCTGATTATGGTGTATATTGTATGTGGTAATAAAGGCCACTCGATCAGTATTGTGATGTCTCTTTTTTTAATCAATGTGTCTTCCCTTTTGACCTTTTCAATTCGATGTCTTGCCTGTACAAGGCTACTAATGGGGTAGCCTCTATTTTCCAATCTACATTGTAATGCATTTAATTCCAATTCAAATTCTATGTCTCTGCTACGGTTTCTCCGAATACGAATCATTTCCCCGTAGGGAATGCCTTTTACTATTGAGGCAGGGTGGGAGCTATCCGCTCTTAAGATAGAATTAGTTGCTGTTTTTTTTCTGAATAATTGACTGTGAACCTGATTATTGTCTATGAACAGCTCAATATCTAAAAACTCTATCGTATTCGAATGATGGCTCATTGTTAATGTTACATTAAAATCATTGTTGTTCAAAAACTGGTGGTAGTCTCTCAATTCTGAGTCAGATCCTTTCCAAATGACCAGGACGTCATCAATAAAACGTTCCCAGAAAACTATTTGATCACAAAAGAATAAAAACATTGCTAATCACAAAGTGCAAATCTAAAATTACTACGCCCCTCAAGATATCAGAGAGGAGTAACTGTGCCCTAGTCCATTCTAGAATTAAGTCAGTCACCACACATAGCCAGTCACAGGACCAACAATGCACTTCCATAGAAAGCAGCGAAGACAGGAAATATAATAACACTGTATAGTAACTAATATTAAAATAAATAATTATTTCCATATTTAGTGTTAAAATGCCAGGTACAATGTTTTCCTAATTCTTTTATAATCTAAAATTAAACAAACACAATTAATTTAAAAAATGAAATTAAACTTAAAAGTTTAATAACATAAAAAAAATAATTAAAATTATTTCAACGTAAAACATTTAACAACATTAACTACATAATATATAAAAATAAAGATGTTAGTGAGCATTTTTAAATAATTGTTTGAAATTATATAGTGTAACATTCTAATATATTAATTCATTAATTATTTATAAACAATTATTTGGTGAGTTAATGTACTGTAGCAATTTATTTTGTCAGATATAGGCAAATAATCAATATTTCAATTATGATGCATTCATATTATACATTTTAAAATAATTTACAATGTTTTAAAAGAATAACAAACTTCAATAATTGCCATTTACTTTCTCATATGAAGACCCCACCTACATGCACAACGTTGCTAGTCACAGCTTTAGAGTCATAAATCTGGGTGTAAGTAGCTCTTTCCCCTGATATGAGGAGGGGAGACATGTAAGCCTTCACCTAGGTGTAAATCTACACTCAGAAATGGTAAATAGCAAAAAAGTGGTGGATTACACCTAGGTGTAGGAGTAAATAAACACATGTGTACATATACATCAGTATACTTAACTAATGTCAAATAACTCCTTTTCTGTCTTTCTAATTTATCGGAAGCACTCTATTAGCCCACGAACTGAGAGCACACTTATTAATTCGCTTTGAAAAATTCTGAGGCCATTTTGAGTGCCATTGATGTTGTTCTATGTATTGATAGTATTATGTGTGAATATTAGCTATTGATTGTTATACATTTAAACATTATAAAATTGTTAGGCAAAAACTAAATTCTAAAGTATAGTAAACATATGGAAAAACAACTAGGAATTTGAGTTTTTGAATGAGGGGGTGTAAGAAATTGGCAAACTCTCCTCAAGCAGTAGCCAGAACCTTGCCAGGGTGAAGTCAAAAGGAACCTCAAATTAACCTTTGCTTAACCCTATGGCAGCTTGGCACAAAAGCAGCCAGGTCTACCTTAGAGGCAATGTGTAAGGTATTTATATAGCACAACAGAATACATATTTCACACTGATTTAGCAAAATAGAGAACTATGTAATTAATAATATAAGACCAAAACAACAAAAATCCAATTTGAACTGGAGTTATGTATTTTTTAAAGATTTAAGTGAAAATACCTCCAAGAAGCACAATATGTCAACTGTGGTTATCTGGTCGCACCGGACCGGGACAAAGTCACAAGTTCAGTTCCAACTGCAATGTAGTGTGGCTGGATACAAGGACCTAGTTAGGCCATATGAACAAGAGTATCTTAAATCGTAATTGTGGAGCTTTGCAAGATCCCGTGTCAAGAATGTGTTGTGCAGCAGACAAGACATGACATCATGGTATGGAGGTTTATGGCGCAGCAGCAGTCCTGAGACCCTGTTTAGCTGCAATGCGCAGTCCTGCATCGTCATCCAGGATGCCTCAATGTCAGGGAGCAATACACAAATACCAAATGCCAGCTACAACTAATCCTGTGACCCAAGGACAGGCTGCAGGCAGCAAATGGTTCGGACAAGAAAATGACAACTATCTAAAGGAATAATGACTTAAAATCTGACTTTTCCACTAAAGAGGGCTTTGAATTACAAGTCTTTAGACACCAAACTCAAACTGTCTACCTGCTTCCAATTGAAAGTTAGCACTTAGTAAATGTAATAACGCAAACCAATGTTATCCTATGGGAAAGTGTTTTCACTAACAGGACATGTAAAACTTAAAATTACATGGCCAACATTTTAAACTCACTACACCATGCCTTCTGGCCAGTTCAGGACCTACTCTAGAGGTGACATATGAATTGAAAAGGGAGGCTAAAAAGGTTACAACTGCACACGCAGGCTGCACTGGCAGGCCTGAGACATGCTTTAAAAGGGCTACCTGAGTGGGTGGCACAATAAGTGCTGCAGGCACACTAATATCATTTAATTTACAGGCACTGGGTACTGAGGACTTACAAATACATGAATTATACCAATTGGATGTAAGCCCATTTTACCATGTCTAAAGGAGGGAACACAAGCACTTTAGCACTGGTTAGCAGTGGTAAAGTTCAAAAAGAGTCCTAAGGCCAACAAAAATGAATTTCAGCAAACCGGTGAGGAGAAGGCCTAAGGTATGGGGAAAGACCACATCACAGGCTGTCAAGTCTAACATTAGCCTTGCATGATATTAGAGTAGTGCAAATAACTCTGAACTTAACACATAATACTCAAACTGCACCTGTATGACTTTGGTTCCATGAACGCTGTACTGACTAAAATATAAACAATTCTACAGGGAGACAGACACTATTTTTCTTTTTTTTTTACGGGACCATTCAGAGCCCAAGTTAGTCAGTAGATGCTGTAAGAGGAGAATAGGGAAGGATGCCAATGGGAAATGCCATATGGAATTGCTTATGAGGCATATGTCTAAAATTGGCTATTGTGTGCATGCCATGACTAAACATCTAAAATAAAATCTCTCTATATAAATAATTAAATAAAACACAAACACAAAAATGTAACCATCTCAGAGCTGGAGAAGGGGGTTATTTCACTATTTCCCCACCTTAAATTACAAAACCTAACATTTTTAAGTGGAATATATCTTATGAGCGCCTCCTATGCACTTAATTCCCACTCAAAGACATTGGACCTGATTCACAAACTGTGTTTTATAGTAAGTAAGGGAATGCTACAGTATAACTTACTTTCTACAAAATGCTTGTGCTGGATGTATTCCACCTCAGAGCTTGAGTAATTTACTGCTGCTTGTGAACGTTTTTGGCTGTAGTAACTTTAGAAGTGCAGATTGTAAATAGCAATGGATAGCAATGGTCTTACTCTTTTCCGGGCAGGTTCATGTCGCTCCCTAAACTGCTACCTAATGCTATCTAAAGCCCACCTTACCTCCCCAAAACTACCATTTACTTGTAAGTATGCCCCCTTTTTCATCTACTCCCCCGACCCCTCTCTCATGTATTACTAAGTATTATACTTATATGTGTGAGGGTATCCCCATTGAAAAATAGGAGACGTAGGGGTGGAGATTTTACACTCGTAGATTTGTGAACAATATTTTGTAGTACTTTATTAGTACTACCATACTACTAACACAGGTTGCAGTTTGAGTTTAGATATGAGCCTATGGAACAAGATCATACCGATTTCCATGTCACTCTTTTCTAGATGAATCACTTTCCATTTTTCAGCTCAACAATAGTGCGAACCATATATACTGAAGAAAGTATAATTTAATTGGTTTTAAACAGGGAATGCAATGGGACTTGATATGATTCATCGTTTAGTTTTCCTGCAATTTGATCCTAACTTTGAGTGACTTCTCACACATGTCTCTTTTCAGAAAGACATATCAGTGTGTTCTATTGTGAATACATATTTTTTTATCATGCTGATATATCATGAAGTATTAATTTTTTTATGTAGAACATAGTCTCATGGTACAGTGTGTAAAATTTAAGTTTAAAGAAAAACAATCAATACAGTAATTATTGATGAGAATATTTAGTCCTTAGCTCGATTGGAAGACTGTTGCAAAAAGATGATTCTGCAAACATGCTTGCCTCTGAATCCCCAGTAACTTCCCAAGATGAGATGCTGAGCATGTATAAATGGTAGGACATATTTGGGCCTATTTGGATATGTAATGAAATTCTTCATGTATAGGTGACATGCCAAATGTAAAATGAGTGGAAAGCTGCTGTCAATGAGCAAGTGAGTACTAAGTGCACCTTCTAATATAGCATTTCAAGAACAGAGATGAGAAATGACAATTGCAGAGATCTTTGTACACATAGGTATAGTAAATGTGGGTGGGACAAGGGCGGAATCTTTGCGAAATGGGAAATGATTACTACAAAATGGGTAGGCTAAAAGGAAATTGAAAAAGGGAGTATAAGGATGGACAGGCTAATACAAAACACACAATCACATAAGTCAGAAAAGTACAGTTTTCAAAATACACATTTCCGTCTACTATAGTATTACTACTAACAAAAAGGCTCCTATGTATGCCAGACCAGCTGTGGAGTACATCATGTGCCATACATGGCCATCCACTGGTACTGCAACACACTCCCACCGAAATTAATTAAGGCAAAGAACGGAACTAATGCATTAGGAAACCTATAAAATAAATGCACTTAATTAACATTTAAAAATGTATCTTTATTTAACTTATGTTTATTGTATTATTTTTATTATTATTATTGTGTCATGTACTCAACATTTTAATAAAACATATTTTCAATGATTCTTTTTTGTAATGACATTTTCATATCATAAATGAAATATTAAATTTGCATCCAAGATTGTGACTTATTCATCACAAATAGTTTGTGAGTGGTAAGGAAAAAAAATAGATTTAAAAATATTTTAAATAAAATTAAGTTTTTTTAAAAATATGTCATAATTTTATAATAGGTTACATTTTAGTGCAGGCGGTTTGTCCCTCGTTTTTGTGGCAATTCAAGGTAAATAGTTATGGTAATGTGTTTTAATATTTTTTCAATTAAAACATAATAAATGATACAGGGCACTGTGAAATTAATCAAAGCAGCTTCAAAACAGTTCCTTAAAATGTCATAATGAATAGGTGATAATATGTTTATATTGCCACTATTCAATCCTATATGAAAGTAATGAACACTGGGGAACTAGTGCATAGTTCACATAATTCAATGTGGCATTAGCATGTGGAATTACCTAAAAATTCCCCAAGACTACTCATAATTACGTGAGAAGAGTAATTCAGTGTTTAGTGCTATTACTTAACATAAAATGCCACTTTGAGTCCAAAACAGGTGCAAAATATTTTTGCACTAGGAAATAGAGCTAATTGCAACAGAACATGAATAGCAAGTGTGAGTAGCCTCTAGAGTCTGCTAAATGTACTGTTGGGGTACAATTTACTCCCCCAACTTATATTAAGGGGCCGATTACGATGTGGCCCAGAAAGGCTCTGACTGGCCGGTCATTCCAGGTGGCTTCTGACCGTCTTGAGGCGCCCGTTGGCCAGTCTT
The DNA here is from genome assembly GCF_964204655.1 of Triturus cristatus. Lineage (NCBI taxonomy): Eukaryota > Metazoa > Chordata > Amphibia > Caudata > Salamandridae > Triturus > Triturus cristatus. Next base: position 204,573,908 of record NC_140593.1, read on the forward strand.
AACCGGCTCATAAAGTGCACTAGGCTGCCAAAGGGGGCTAGCACAAGGGAAAGGACAGGAAGGTGCCGAATTCACTTAAATATGGCCCATTCCGGCCATTTTGGTATCACGCAGCACAGCAAGGTGACGGCCTTAAGGTCCTTTGCCATGCTTTACTGCTCACAGCCACAGCTGTCCAGGTTTGAGCTAAGGTTAAGTAAACGATACTGATTGGAACCAGGCGGTATTTACAAGTGCACTCCAAGACAAGGCCCCACAGCCATATCATTTATAGAAATACACCCAAATTCTCACAAACACCCATTAGAATTTATCTTGAATGACTGTTATTTTGCAAAATTAATTAGTAGAGTAAATAAAGAAAACACATTAAAATAAAAAAGTAAAGAGAAACCCATTGCTATTTCTTTTAATATCACTATGCCAAACTATTAAGCAGTAATGTTCTGTCAAGTCAAACTAATTTGTAAACATTTATGGATGCTACGTATTCAGTGTGTGATACAGTGTAAAATGTAATGGCAACCATTAGTTTTACATGGGTGCGGGATAATTTAGGGCATCAAATCTTATGCTCTGTAAACTATTCTATTATAAGACCTCGAAAAATGTACTGTGTATTGTGATGCAAATGTATGTTTCATGATTACGTTATTCTCTTTTATTTTAATTTCAGAATGAAGAACAAATTTTGGTATTTTGAATTTGGTACCTCTGAAACGTTCTCAGCCACGTGTAAGAAGCTACATGAGTCACTGGAAATAGAAGTAAGACTATCTATTTCATGGAGCTATTGAAACAAATAAAATGTCTGAAATACCTTAGTACATACACATTAAAATTTTATTTTAATTTTTTCAGATGAAATTAAATGAATCAAGTGATTCATGATACATGGCCTGATTAATATAGCACAGGAAAGTATTATTATTCGAAATTAATAATCTTACAAAGTGCTTATTATAATTAGTATATCCATTACACATATCCTTTAGTAGCAGCTGCCAAAGTACGGCCTGACACAGAAAGTCTCACACAACTGAATAGAGGGGTGGCCTTATACTGTAATGGAGAAGTAAGATGAGGAGATAGCTAGCACCATGCAAGAAATGTTGTAGCAAATGTTCAGGGTGACCCTCAAAACCATTGGAGAAAGAAGTGTTGACTAGTGAGTAAATACTGGCATAGCTTTTCCAAATTATGATTGTGGTGAAAATCATGCGAAAAATAACTATATTATTGAATGGAAAATCGTTACAGTTATGCAACAGAGATTGAAACATATCTATCATCTATAGCCTGGACTATATACATATATTACTGCAACTTGATGTGCACACTATTGTGTTTGTGTTTGTTCTTAAAGTATAAATGCAGCACCAAAATGGTACTTTTTGAGATTAAGAAAGGATGGTATCCAGCCGAAACGCGTCTTGTTTTGTTGCAATCTCCATGGAGACTTGATTTATTAAACAGGTTAATATTATCCTGCCTTTGAGTGCAGACTCACTCTCAGATGGAATTTGTAACTTATTAGTGTTTTCTGATGCTAGCTCTGGTGTCATTTTAAAGCACCTCCATCATTCAGGTGCAAGCGAGCATTATCCGCAATCTTTTGAAAGTATTGAGGCAGGCGCGCCCCCAAACATGAAGGATGTCGTAGAAGAGGTGACTACAGTTGCACTTGTGCACAGCTTTCCATGATCAGTTTAGACTCTGGACAGTTTCATACAAGGTACATAAAAGGGCAATATGCCCCATTTTGAAAAGGAGGATCCCGACTTCATTTTGGCCATTGGGCCTGAGATCGGCAGTAGGCGAAGCCGTTTGAAACAGTCGTTTAGTGGGTTCAGTCAGTTAAAAGACTCCTGCAAATGATTTTTTCATGTCTGCAGTCCATATTTTTTATATTGTATCATTGGAATGGATTTTAGCGTTGTGCAATTGAATATTTGATGTGACATATAGCAAAGAGATTAGTCGCGCTCAGAGGCACCTGTAATGTATTGCTGGGCATTTAACCCTTTTGTTTTTTTGTCCATATGTTTATTTTAAAACTAAGTTGCTTGCAATGTGATAATACATGGTAAATATGTGCACAGTATTTTCTTTATATTTGTTCTTAAAATATAAATGTAGTACCAAAATGGTACTTTTTACATTGAGAAATGAGAAAGGCTGGTATCTAGCCAAAACTCGTCTTCTTTTGTCGAAATCTCCATAGCGACTTGAATTATATTCTGTTTGTGGATTATATAGCATTTTTAATTGTGCTTTAAATGCTATTGTAGAGAATCTAACTGCAATGTGGAAAGGAGCATTAATTCTTGATGTGAGCTGTAACTGAACTCGCACACTGCCAAAAGTGAAGAGCCAACCGAGATACACAGGGTTACCCTGGCTTGCCCTTTGTATTTTGTTCTGACTAGCAAGGCACTCCTCAGAGACAACTGTATGAGGTATGGTATTAAAAACAAGGCATGTAAATAACAATATAGCTTAGAAAAAATAATAATAATAATTGCCCCAGAAGTTTTTTAGCTTGGAGACAAAACTTTCATGGGAATAAATGCTGCAAAATTGATGAAAAAATGATAAGGAGCTCAAGAACTGTTTACAACTGATCGTTTTACCAATAAAAATGTATTTGAAAATGAAGAAGAATCTGTGTTAGGGAAAAATAGAAAGCTAACCAGCAACTGGGCTGCATCAGTGGATGTTGCTTGAATGCCCATGGTCTAATGCAAGCAGTTTGGTAGTTTCAATGAATAATTATACCATTACACTTATAAACACACATGAAGCAAAAAAAATCCAGTGGACTAACCTGTCACTGTATCCAAACAGGTTTTCAGTAAGCCAGTAGGACTTCTTGCTAAGCTCCTGAGATCTAATTAAATGGTACCAAGGGGCACATTTGGGTTAACCAGAGCCCCAGTTGTATAGGCCTTCCCTGAAGTATGTTTCCTCCCAGTCTGACTGCACTGATGCTTTCTGGTTGGAACTTCCATGTTGGGACTTTGCCTCCTGGAGACTTTGGAGCTCTAGAAAAGTCCCAACATGGAAGTTCCAACCAGAAAGCACCTGTTGATGATACACAATAACAATACATTATTACAACCTGAATAAAATGTTATCCTCCAGTAAAAGATACACATTATCATTATGTGTGCTAGCTATTTTTTAGATGTTGTCATAATTCTTACCTTCAAAATATTTGTTTGTGATTTCTGTGCATTGTGCTTGACCTTCTTCTGCATGTGTCCCATCCTTCTGACTCTTAAGTGGTGGTATCATCGAAGTCTGCTTCTGGCTCTATGTTGACGTTGTGAAGAACCTTCCAAATGGCTATGTTGTGAAGAATGGCACATGTGGCAACAATTTTTCAACAGGTCTTTGGTCTGCAGAGAAGGGCTCCACCAGTCTTATGTAGACATCTTTAATGTGGTTTGAGATTTCCAAAGCCTTTTGAATTATTGATCCTGTGGTTTTATGTGCCCTGTTGTAGTGCCTTTCACTTCTGGTTCTTTGATGCAAGTATGGTCTTAGTATCCAAAGTTGCAAGACATATGCACTGTTTCCTTAAATCGTATGAAAACGGGAAACAATTAAATTATTTCCAAAAACATCCTTTGGAACATTGAAATAATTGAGCTTAAATACTCTTACCAAGTAAAAAGAAATCCCAAATTCATCCAGATACAGATGGTTATTTATTCCACTGTGGCATAACATAAAATAGTCATGTGTGGTCCCTGGGAATCTGGCTTCAAGGTCAGTTGTGATGAATGAGGCTTCACTCACTACATGTACATTGTGTAAATGGGTGCTTTTCCTGTTTCTATAAATTAATTCATTTGGTAAAAGGGGGGCAGAAGGTAATATCAGTGTCATCAACACAACCAGTAACATTTGAAAAATTTGCTACTCAATAAAACATTAGTTTTTTGTGTTGTATATCTTGGGGAGAGTTTGGGGAAAAATATTGGTTCACCTTGCCAACCAAGATGTCAAAAAAAACCTATAAAAGAACCTGGAAAATGCACTTTGTGACACTCCCCCACTATAACTCCCAAGTAATTACCAGAAGATAAAAGTGTAGGGAGTGCATTGCTTCTGACGTTTGGAGTTTTTATCTGAGTATGTACCTCAGCAATTACATCCAAAACTACCTTACTACTCAATCTAGATTTCTCTTAAATCTCCTCCTCCGTCTGATCAAACAGGGTGACAAGTGCCCTAAATATCCCCTCCTGTCTCCTCCTCCTTCTCTGCCTCCCAGCCAAAATCCTCATCCTCCTCACTAAGACATACAAAGCTGCCATTCTAAAATGGACGGGTATGCCCAGACGTGGCTCCCTTGCTCGCCATGCCATTGGATTCAGGCTATTCTGGCTGATGAGTTGTGAGGCCCTGAAACTGGTCCTAGGATGCTTCTTTTAGGTCCAGGGAGGACCTGGCCCGCTGGTTCTTGCTGGACTGTTCCCATGGGAAGCAGGGTCAAGACTGATTTGCAAATGGCTGGGTCCAAAGTGGAATGGCATGGTGAGCAAAAGCAAAAGAGGAATTTAGGCCCAGATCTCTGACCTGACTGAGTGTTTGACATTGTTCAGCATTCCATCTATTAATTATTATTTTTGCATTTGTCACCCCAAATGAGATGGGTATGCCCAAACGTGGGTTCTGTGGTTGTCATGCCAATGGATTTAGGCTATTTTGGCTGATGATGGGTGATACCCCGAAACCAGTCCTAGGATATTTGTTTCTGGTCCAGGGAGGACCTGGCCTGGCAGTGTAGGCTGGACTGTTCCCAAGGGAGCAGGGGCAGGATTGATTTGCATATGGCTGTATCCAACCTGGAATGGCATGGTGAGCAAAAAAACAATAGATTTAGGCCCAGATCTCTGACTGGGTGTGAATGTTTGACATTGTTCAGCATTCCGTCTGATAATTGTTCTTATTCTGTTTGCCATTCCGAAAGACTCAAATGCATTTTGGATGACTTTTCATAGTTTGCACCTGGTTACCACCTAATACACATTGATGGTATTGGTATTTTCTAATGCCAATGTTGCGACTAGTAGCAATTTGTGAAATCCTTTGTATATAGTGTTAGCAATTCACTATGTGTTAATACCAATTTGCGATTTTTAATTTCAAAATGCAAACAATACAATTTCTACATATTGAAACACCATTTTGCATTTCCTAATGGCACCATTAGGAAATGCAAAATGGATTCGTACATATGGCCCTAAGTGACTTGGTATTCTGTGAAAGTTGGTTTTGAAGCTGTCAACATTTATGACGCTTGAGCCTGGTTTATACTGTTTCTTGTTTATTGTTCATGGCAAATAACTGGATATATGTCTTGTTTGGTCAGAGTTTCAGGTCTGGATGATGTACAGGCAGGTTGAAGCATTGTATATCTGAAGCAGAGTTGTGCATGACTTGCATGTGGGTGAATCTTGGTGTTGTTAATTGAGGGAGGAGCACCAAACAGCTCGATGTATAGATTGAAGATGGCAGGAGATAGTATGGAACCCTAGGGGACTCCACAGGTGAGAGTGATCCTTTGGGACCTGTAGGTGCCCATGTGAACAAACTGATGTTGGTTGGAAAGCTAGAAGGAGAATCACTAAAGGACAATGCAGCTCAATCCAATTCAAGACACCAGGGTGTGTATGAGGGTGGGATGTCATAGGCAGCTGAGAGGCCAATCAAAATCAGGAGGCAGAGGTCAGCTTCATCCGTGGTCAGGAGGGCATTGTCAATGCTGTGGAAGGTAGCCGGCTCTGTTCTGAAGTGTGATCTGAAGCCAAACTGGCAGTCCTGCAGGAGATGGTTATCAATGATGTGATCTTGAAGTTGAACATAGACTGCTTTTTCAATGTTATTGATGATGAATGGTAGGTGAGTGATGGGCCGGTAGTCTGTGAGGTAATCAGGGTCTAGTATAGGTTTCATTAGGAGTGGGAGAATCTGGCCTGTCTTAAGAGTGTGTGTGTGGCTTCCTCCAATGTTACCAAGTCCACACAGTCCTCCGAAGAAACTAGTTAACTTGGATACATTTCTTCATAGTAAACAAAGAGGGTTCTGTTTCAGGCTCTCACAACATGCAAGGCAGTTCAAACACTAGGAAATACATTCAACAGAAGGACGCAACAATCCACAGAGGTCCAGTCCTTCACATTCTACATATACAAGTCCACTCAGTATTTTCTGTATTAAAATAAGACCAGAAAATGACTATCTGCATGCTGTTCCCTTAGCAAACAGATTTTCTTAGCTAAACAGACACATCAAACTCAGGCATCAGGGTCCAAATCATTAGCCAAATTTTTGGAGAAAGAACATCTCTTTCAATGCTCTGCTGTAGGCGGATTGGGATTTTTCATAGCAATAAAATTGCTTGTTTCTAGACCAGCTGCAAATCCTGGTTAGATCACTGTAAAAGGTGTGATTGGAAAGGCTTCCCTACAGAATTGTAACTACTTTGTTTCCACTTTGGGTTAGAATTATCATTGGGCAAGGACAACGTGCAAGTCAGACTCTTTAACATCTATAATCGGGTGACTAGCCCCCATAGACCCTCAGTGACAATAACAGCTCTGACAAATTATCTTGACTCAGCCATGGGGAGTCACCAACTGATAATCACCGGGGATTTTAACACAACTTTTGAACCGGTTGATTACATACAGGATCTTGTCTCGGAGGAGGATACAGCAAGGGGGATCGCTAAACTTATGATACTATCAATTAAGAAATGCACTAGTGTGGTCCAACAAATTTTGTCACTCACAATTGCATATGGGATAAGAGCCTGTAATGGCCGGACACACTCCGATAAAGGAGCGAGTCATACCTTTAAGAGGGGTCACTCCAAGACCCAGATCGACTATATTGTTGTTGATCTTGATCTTTGGCCTTATGTCAAAGATATGGTAATTTTACCCCGGGATGACAGCGATCACAACGCTCTGTTTCTCACGTTGATTGGTCTAGCCTCACTGTATGGTCCTCCTAGGAGTGAGAGTACCCCCGTCATAACTACAAATAACAATAGAAAAATCAAGTGGACTTTCAATGCAGCTGATCCAACTGTGCTCCCCAAAATATATACAGAGGTGGAGCAGACACTAACTGACTTGAGTACACCTACCATAGGGCCGGAAGTTGTTATGACCACTTTTTAAAAATTGGTTACAAATTTAAGACCTTTTTTCCTTAAAAACTGTTACCGACCCAAGTGGAAAACAGCTCCCTGGTTTAATGAAGTTTGTAAAAAATCCAGGGATGACCTGTTTGAGGCAGTGAAAAGGAAGTCTCCTATAGTAGTACAAAGCTGCAGAAAGTCTTATAAAATAGCACAAAATATGGCAAAAAGGGACTGGGAGATTGGTAATTGGAGCATGCTTCTTGAAGCTGCAAAACTTAAGAACAGCCAACTTTTTGGGCATCTGCTGTCAATGGGATCATCAAATATAGTTGTAGAAACAGACTTCCACATACAGCCCCATGTGTGGGAGGATTATTTTGCGAATCTATTTGCAGATCAGGGGTTGCATTATGATCTAGGTACACACACGTACCTACGGGATCTTGACATATTAGATGGAGATAATTTTACAGTAGACGAAACCATTGTGGCAATAAATTTGTTACAGAGTGGGAAAGCCCCGGGCCTAGACAAACTTCCGGGTGACTTGTTTAAAGGCGAGCCTGTTATATGGGCCCCCCTGCTTCAAAAAGTGTTTAATACCATCCTGCACGGGGGAGCCATTCCGGAAACCTGGTGGGGCGTGGAAATTATCACTATCCATAAAAAGGGTGATAAAGGGTCACACTGCAATTATAGGCCTATTAGCCTAATAGATGTTCCCCCAAAAATATTTTGTCAAATTAATCTGACAAGAATACATAACTGGATAGAGGATAAAAATGTTTTGTCTGCAGGCAGGTTTTATCACTTCCACAAGCACCACTGACCAAGTTTTTAGATTCATCCTGTTAATCTGGAAGGAAGTTACTATTAGAGGTGGTCACTTATATGTGGTGTTTGTGGACTAAAAGACGGCCTTTGATTCAATTGACCGGACCAAACTCTGGCTAGCCTTGAGCGAATTAGAATTACCATCCTATATACTCAGAATCCTGATTCGGCTACACCATGATGCATATGCCAAGGTTAGATGGAACTCCGATGGCAGCCTGACCAATAACATACTGGTTCAGAAAGGCATACGCCAAGGCTGCGTCCTTGCTCCGACATTGTTCACCCTCTATATCAATGGTTTAATTGGTGAACTCTTTAATTGCGATGGTGACCCCCCGAAATTGGCAGGTAGAGCAGTGCCGTGTCTGCTATTTGCAGACGACACTTTGCTTATTGCCAAAAACCCCTAGAGGAATTCAAAATCTATTAAATAAGTTTGCTAAGATCTGTAAAGAAAAGGGCTTAGAAACAAATTGCTCCACGACTAAGTATATGTCCTTTAATACCTATAAATGTAGTAAGGGCAAACTTGCGTTGGGTACGCAAGTTTTGGAGCAAGTTTAGTCCTTTGACTATTTGGGGGTTCGCATCAGTGATAGGTTAACCACGAATGCGCAGCAGGCAAAGAGCACCCTGACCCTCCAGCATGTAGATTGTGCCCTAGTACGTAGAGCTAGGGCATCTCCCTACCGGCCCATCTCACCTATCCTAGAAATGCATAGGGCTAAAGGTCTAGGAGCGGCTCTTTATGGGGCTGAGTTATGGGGTTTGGAAAATCTTACAGACCTAACCACCTCTGAGAACAAATGTATTAGAGCCATTATGAGCTTACCAGTGAATACACCACTTCTGCCACTAAGACTAGACCTTGGCCTAAAACCTATTGAATATTTTGCCATTCTCCGGGCCCTCCTATTCTGGATAAGGGTGTGGACAAGTAATACAAAGGTCCCATTGAAGGAAGCAATGGTTGAGCTGATTGCATTGCACAGGCAAACTGTTCGAATCAAGTGGTTCAAATATCTATTTAGCCCTATGCATTTCTAGGATAGGTGAGATCTGAATATTAACTGTTTTTATTCTGATGTGTTGTATTTTTTATGATGTGAATGATAATTTCTTTGATTGAAAAAAACTATATATATTGTAACTACTTTGTTTACACTTTTTTGTAGTTGTTGCTTTTGGTTCTCTGGAGTTTTACCAGTGGTTTGGCTATAGTCAATAAATCAAATCAATGACAAGACAGGAGGCTAACGGATTATGCATTTAAATAAATCAAATCAAGAAGACACATGTCACATATAAATGACAATAGTTAGTCACCATTATGCTGGCAACAGAGATCTTATAATCTGTGACCTGATATTGAGCAAAACCCTATTGCAGAACTGTAGGAAGCAATGGCCTGATGGTAACGGTCACTAATTAAAATCATAATGTTGAAACAGTAAGTAGAATGTAGAAAGCACAATATTGGGTATAAATACTTACTGCACTAGGTGCAATAACTATAAACTGTCTGGTTAGTGACTCTTGTGCCATGTGAAAATAATACCAAGAGGCCAAATAATGACAAAAATCAAAATAAATTTGAACTGTGTTCGGAACACAAGCACATACTATGTCCTTGATTATAAATAGCTACATAAATGTGAAAGTTTCACATAACACAGAGCACTCCACAATATAATTAGTTCTAAATGTATAGGCAATCACAATATAATTATAGGAAGCACCACATCTCTAATCTGTCATTCAGTCCAATGTGTTCAAAGGCATTTTGCAATTTTATCCGGATGATCTCACTTAGCAAGAGTCTTTTATTGGTGTGTGTGTGTGTGTGTCAGAGGAATTAGGTCAGCCACTTCCATAACTAAAAACTTGAATTTACTCTATAGTTCTAATTACTGGTGTGTTCTGGGACAGAGAACACACTGAGGCAGCATGTTCGTATAGGTTAATTAATTGCTTTGCGTAACAGAGGAATATTTTTCCATTTCAGCTTGTATCTTTGCCATAAGTCTCACCAAGGACTGTTAGATCCAGCACCTGCTGATCCATTGGCCTAATGTGGTTGGAAGGTCAAAGTCAAGCCAGAAATCTTTCTCTCATGGCTGTCATTTGGAAATAAAATAAGATGTTGCCTACCTCATAGGATTCTGTTTGTCCTGTAGATACTGCCAATTCTATTGGACCTATGTACTGGTCTGGGCAGATCATCTTATAACTTGGAAACAGTGGATTGGAGTCAGTTATCAGGGCAGGGAGATCTCAAATTATTGTAATATTACTGCAGTGCCCTACTTTAAACTTCTGGATGTTGGAAAAAGGCTTTAACTCAAGACTGGGATTAACTTGCAAACCCTTTGCACAAATAGATGCAACGTTGTTTACACAGATTTGCTGATTAGCTGATTCTGACACCAGAAACTAGGTTCCAGTCCAGTGTTGTGGTAATCCATTCTGACTTCATTGAGCTCTCACCTTGGACCGCCAACCCCCGGGGCTTAATAGTTTAACGTTGGGGGGCCTCTAAGGCCCCCCGAGCCCCAGGGACCACCACCCCCTGGGGCTCGACTTAATTTACATTGTGGGGGGCACACTGCCCCCCCCACAGCCCCGGGGGCCGCCAACCCCAGGGGCTTTTTTAATGAAAAAATACCCTGTGTAGGGGGCTCTAGCCACCTCCCGGGGCTCTGAATATTTAAATTGAAGGGGCTGTGACGGACCCCCCAGACCCGGGGACCACCACAACTCGGGGCTGTAGAAAATGGTGGGAGGGGGGCCGTGTGGCACCCCCATGGAGCCAATGGTGGACTTGGGGACCGCCACACCCCAGGGCCGCCTCCTGTAGTGTCCCGGGGTGCCCACCCCCAAGACACTGTAGTTTGCTATGGCAGGGCGGGAGCCATGGCAAACTTGGTTTGAATTTTGAAAGAGGGAGCAGGAAACCTGCTCTCTCTTTCAAATTTCAAACCAAATTGCTTTTCCACACGGGGAGCTGCATGTTAGCAGATCCCCATGTGGAAAAGCAATGCCGGCTCCCGAAGGACGCAGGGAGCCGGCGGGACCGTGGGGGGATCGGGGACACCCCACGGTCCCCAACGGAGAGGGCCAGCCCCGGGGGATGGGGTCCCCAGGACTACAAGTGGCCCGGGAGGGGGGCCACGTGGCCCCCCTCCCCAAAAATTACAATAAATAAATTAGAAAGGCCGGCCCTGGGGGATGGGGTCCCCGGGGCCTTAAGTGGCCAGAGGAGGGGGGCAACGCAGCCCCCTCCAAGAAAAAAACAATAAAAAAAGGCCATGCCCCGGAGGTTGGGGTCCCCGGGGCTTATTAAGGCCTCGGAAGGGGGGCCATGTTGCCCCTTTCCCAATTTTTAAATTTTTAAAAAATAAACTACGGGGCAGGCCCTGGGGGATGGGGTCCCCCGGGCCAAAAAATGAGAAAAAGAAGGGTGGCAACGGAGCCCCCCTTCTTAAAAAACAAAAAAAAATACCGGCATTGCGCTGGAGGCCACACCTCCTCCTTTCAGCACTCTGCAAACACGCCCCCTGGTGCTTTTGCAGATGGGGAACGAATTCCTCTTGAATACTGGGGGTCCCTGGGGGCCAACTAGCCTACCAGGAACCTCCAGTATGTGCCAGGGGGCTGCGTTGCAGAGAGGTGTTCTGAGGCCACGCCCCTTTTTACACCTCTCTGCAATGCAGCTCTGTGGCGCTTAATGCAGGTAGCTGGTGGGCTAGTTGCACCCCAGGAACAGTCAGGATTCAAGGGGGGTAATCCCCCATCTTAAAACGCGCCATGGGTGCGTTTGCACAGTGGTGAAGGGAGGGTGCAGGGCCTGAGGAGTGTTGTAAAAAGGGGTGTGGCCTCTCAACACCTCTCTGCAACGCAGCTCTCTGGTGCATACTGGCGGTACCAGGTGGGCTAGTTGGCCCCTAGGGACCCTCGGGATTGAGGAGGAATTAATTTTCCAACTTAAAACCCGCCACAGGTGGTGTTTGCAGACATGTCACCTCAGGCCCCGCCCTCTTCCTTTACCATTGTGCAAACGCGCCCTCTTCAATCTTGAGGGTCCCTGGGGCCAACTAGCCCACCAGGTACCTCCAGTATGCGCCAGGGAGCTGCATTGCAGAGAGGTGTTCAGAGGCCACGCCCCTTTTTACACCTCTCTGCAATGCAGCTCTGTGGCGCTTACTGGAGGTACCTAGTGGGCTAGTTTGACCCTAGGGACCCTCAGGATTCAAGGGGACTTAATCTCCCAACTTAAAACTAGGGGTGGGCGGAATTTGCGAAATTAACTTTCGCAAATTATCGCGAAAATGTTTAAAATTATCGCAAACAAGCGGAAATATCGCGAAGATGCGGAAGTTTTTTTCCGGCATGTTCGCGAGATTTTCTGCATGGTTGCGGGTCGCCAACTTACCCATGTGGTTGCTTGCTGGTGCGGCCATCTTGTTTTGAGTTGTCTCGCGGTGCATTATCGCGAGAAGAAAGACGTGATTGCGCGACGCATGACGTCACTGCGGGCGCGAACTGTCGCGAGACAGCGCAAATGGCTAAAAACAATACAACATCTCATGGAGAACGCGACCGGATCAAGAAAACTTGTCGGCGAACGCAGTGATTCAGGTAAGGCGATCGCGCGCGCGCGAGAATGTATTATTTTACAGCGCGAGCAAGAAACAAATTATCGCCAAGCTGCGGAAACCGGAATTTTTTACATTTTCGCGCTCTCCGCGGAACGCGAAAATGTCAAATTATCGCAATTTCCGCGAACGGAACGAAATTTTCGCACAGGCCTACTTAAAACGGACACAGGGCGCATTTACACAGGGGTGAAAGAAAGGGACAGGGCCTGATGTGACGTGTGCAAACGCGCCCTGTGGTGCGCTTTAAGTTGAGGTATTAATTCCTCTTCAATATTGAGGGTCCCTGGGGCCAACTAGCCCACCAGGTACCTCCAGTATGCGCCAGGGAGCTGCATTGCAGAGAGGTGTTCAAAGGCCACGCCTCTTTTTACACCTCTCTGCAATGCAGCTCTGTGGCGCTTACTGAAGGTACCTAGTGGGCTAGTTTGACCCTAGGAACCCTCAGGATTCAAGGGGACTTAATCTCCCAACTTAAAACGGACACAGGGCACATTTACACAGGGGTGAAGGGAGGGGACAGGGCCTGAGGTGACGTGTGCAAACACGCCCTGTGGTGCGTTTTAAGTTGTAGAAATAATTCCCCTTCAATCCTGAGAGCCCTTGGGGCTAACTAGCCCACCAGGTGCTTCCAACAAGCGCCATTGTGCTGCGTTGCAGAGAGGTGGTCCAGGCCGTACCCCTTTTTACGCCTTTCTGCAACGGTGCTTACTGGAGGTACCGAGTCGGCTACTTTCACCCTAGGGACCTTCAGGATTCAAGGGGACTTAATCTCCCAACTTAAAATGGACACAGGGCGTGTTTACACAGTGGGGAAGGGAGGGGACTGGGCCTGAGGTGACATGTGAAAACACGCCCTGTGGCGCGTTTTAATCCTGAGAGCCCCAGACGGCCAACTAGCCCATCAGGTGTTTCCAGTAAGCGCCACTGCACTGTGTTTCTGAGAGGTGGCCCAGGCTGTGCCCCTTTTTACACCTCTCTGCAACGCAGCTCTGTGGCGCTTACTGGAGGTACCTAGTGGGCTACTTGGACCCTAGGGACACTCAGGATTCAAGGGGAAATCATCTCCTAAATTAAAACGGACACAGGGCGCATTTACACAGTGGTAAAGGGAGGGATGGTGTAGGAAAGCGGATCTATATATACTGGACCAAAGTAGAATCAGCCGAACTACGAATTCCGATTTACTCACCTGTTATCAGGAGAGACCTCAGTGCTGCATCTTTGAGCCCAGTACTGATCCTAAAAAGTAATTCTAACTGTACTTACCAGTAACTTAAATTTCCTGTCATAGGATATCATTGCCTGCTTTTTGCTGAAAAAGTTTCTAAGTGTCGATTTTTTAAACTTACAAATACTCCTCTAAAATCAGCCGAACTACGAATTCCGATTTACTCACCTGTTATCAGGAGAGACCTCAGTGTTGCATCTTTGAGCCCAGTACTGATCCTGAAAAGTAATTCTAACACTTTTAAATTCACCCAGGCACTCTCCTTGCAGTACTCTAATCATTCAGTCAGTATCCAAGTATTCATGAAGCGAGCCAGGCAGTAGCACATGGACCGCCTCAAACGCCTATCCAGTATGCATGCAGTCCTCTAACCACCTACACACTTGTCTTTTACACCTTCAATTCCCCAGTCAGTATCCATACACTTCCAGCAAACACCCTGTCACTCCCCTTGCATTCGCCAAAACCAAACCACTTATAAATTAACCCAGGCACTCTCCTTGCAGTACTCTAATCATTCAGTCAGTACCCAAGTATTCATGCACTGAGTCAGGCCTTAGCACATGGACTGCTTCAAACCCCTATCCACTATGCATGCAGTCCCCTGGTAACGAACACACTCATAATTCTGCAATTATACATTCAACAAAAATATATTTCAGTTTCAATATTTTAAAAAGCATTTTTATTTCCATTTATATTAAAAATATATAATGTTTAAAAAAAATAAAATATGTAAAAATAAACAGTTAAAAAACTGTAGAAAATCAGTATCAAATAAATACATATAACTATTATTACATTTAAAAATTATCATTTAAAAAACCTTCGAAATTCACTGAAAAAACCATAGGTTTCAGACATATTATAGTTAGGAATTAGCATTTAAAAAACATTAGAAATTCACTGAAAAAACCTTAGGTTTAAGGGCTGTTATAGTTAGCTGGACATTTCACTCGTACAAAACCATTGAAATTCCAATTGTTGCATTTGCACAGTGATCTATACTATTGATTGTGAATATTGGCTGTGTAACTATCTATGGCAATATTGTTGAATTTGTTTTAATGTGTTTATGAAAATAATAGACATATTTTAAAACTTATTCATTTGCGAATTTGCACAAAAAAGCAATATTTTGTACACATGTGATATTACATTGCATTAGCAAAAGTATTTTCTTTATGTCTACTTGACTAATGATGAGCCTGTAGTCACATGTTATTCGAACTAGCACTTTAAATTGAATGGTCACTCCTCATGGCGTCATGTGATCAAGGGAGAAGTAGAGAGAAACGGGCTAAAAAAGTCCCAAAGAACAAAAAGAAGTGAAAAGAGTAAGAGAGGCAGAAAGGAGAGACAACCAGATGCAATCAGGAGTGAAGCTTGGAGCGGTATAATTGGATACCCATCAAATATCAATGTGATCAGTCTTATCATCAGGTTGTCCAATCCAAAATGAGATGCTTCTCTTGATCATAGAGAACATCTGAATGAAAAGATTTCACTCGTGGGTTGTCCAAGGTTGTCAAGGATTTGGAATGGAGAAACAAACCATAGTTGGATGATAGGACAAATGACAGGAGTGCAGTGCTAACAAGGAACAGTGAGGTGGTGTGTTAAAATAGAATTGCGAGAAAACACTAACAATTTAATACGTGTCTCGCATCCTAATTAAAACAACAGTGCAGAAAGGCAGTATTAAACAAATGACTGCCGTATAAAGGTCGACATGTTTCAGCCAAATGAGATACAATCACCTCTGAGGCTTTCTTCAGGACCTATGTTGTTATTTATCTAGCTACTGCAGTAAAGTGAAAAACACGTATAGTGATAAACATAAAGATAAAGACAGACAAGTACATTTATCTCACTATCATGTAAAAATGGCACATTGTACCACTTTAAGTGTATCCTCCGTCTCAAAAGGATGCTGCGTGCATCTGCCAAGAAAACAAATAGAAATTGTCTCAAAACAGGAGAAATAAAAGATAGAAGCACTTTTTTTGTCCTAAACAGAAAACTAACATTATATTAGATGTTAGAGGGCTTACCCGTAATGATCGGGGAACAGACCTCACCTCGCCCGGATCCTGATTCCAGACTAAGAGGCCCCGCTCTATATAAAGAGAAAAAATGAACTACCAATATCTGGAAGGCAATCAATGCAAAATTCAAAGGAAGAGTATATGCTAGTGTAATATACTACTAGCCTCAAAAACTGGTAGCCTGCAACTAGGAATAAAACCACGTAATGTGTCATGCCAAACCAAAGGAAACTCCCCAACAGGAAGTAAAAGGTTTAGAAAATGGGAGATGGAATGCCAAATTTGCACCAAACATGAAATTTCATGCATACTGAACCACCCGCAACTCTTTGACAGGGGCATTAGTGCAGGGGTTCGCATAATGATGTTGAAAACTGGTATACAGTCTACATGTCAAAAGCTTTATCAAGGAGGAACTTTACCAGGGAAAAGACATGTAGAGAGGTCTCATTTCCTCGTGAAACGAAGATATTTCAGTAAAAACGCCCGATATTTTTCTTAAGTGAAAAGACCTAAGCAGTGACTCCGGTGCTTACCTCTCCGTCGTTGCCTCGTTGCGGCACCAGAATCAGGAGGGAGGTAACCGTGACTGCAAAGACGGCGTTCTAATAAAGCCGCCAAATCTCATCAGGGCAAAGTGCGAGTGAGTGTGGATTGGTCCGTCAACCCTGTATCTGGAAAACCAAACCGGACTACAGGGTGACGTCATAATGGCCGATTATGTAGTTCCTGAAGGTTGCTGGGATATAAACATATGCGTACCCAGTGCAGTAGCGTGGCAAATACAGCGAAACAGAATATTGTATTATTTAAACCGCCTATGCCCGTCAAGTGCCAAGCACATCATAATGGCTATGGAGACAACTTAGTTAACGAAACTAAAAAACAGACTACAAAGTGATGTCATAATGGCCGCTTGTGTAGTCTGTTTCATTTTGCTGACGAAACTACTAAGCTGGAAATGCGTGCGTGCTCAATATCAATACTAAACAGGTAAAATGCCCATGCTTGCTATTGGGGTGTTAAACGTGTGTATCTACAACTGACAAGTGTACACCTCTCTGCGACCACAAAACCTCTCATCTATAATTGAAAAGACGTCATGTCAAATATTGGGGCATGCCGGTAGTGGAAGTGTAAAGGGCTACAGGATGACATCACAGAGTGAGCTTGAGTAGTTCATTAGCTACGCTGGAAAAAAGACTCGCACTATAAATAGTGAATAAATCAGAAATGAGGGAGTCATGGTGTTTAATATTGAAAGTGTGTTAGTAATGAAAAAAGAATAACAATAATGCAAAAGGGCAAGTGCTATGTAGTAGCATGTGGGGAAGAAAACAGGTACCCAGATATTAAAGCATGCTCTGAGAGGACACCAAAATATTTCATAGGGTGGTCCAAGGAATTTCATCATTTAACCCCCTCACATCGCTCTGTAATTTGAACACCCATTTCTGTTCTTTCATAAACAGATATTTAGTGGTGTCAACAATGTGTGATGGTATCAATGGTTTTTCGAGCACTGTCCAGGAGAAATCGTCTGCTTTATGATTTTGATCAGCGAAATGTCTGGTGAGTTTAGTCGTTGATCTCCTGCACCTGAAGGAACTCTTATGTTCTACCATGCGAGTCCTTACTTTCCGGGTTGTCATACCCACATACTTGCATTGGCAGGGACAAGTAATTAGGTAGATCAGATTGTCACTGTTGCAGTTGGTGAACCTCTTCAGCAGCCAGGGTCTGTTCGTACCTATATCGATAGAGGTAGTTTGTTTCGTTTGTGGGCAAACGGAGCAGTTGCCACAAGGGAAGTGGCCAGCCACTGCCGGGAGCTCCCAGAGTGTGCCTACTGATCTCTGGGGCAAAGTTTTGGGGCGGGTGTGTACCAACCGGTCTCGTATGTTACTAGACCTCTTAAAAGAGAACAGAGGGGTTGCCAAAGATCCATCACAAGAGGACAAAATCCGCCAGTGTTTCCTGACGCTTTTTTGTATTTTATTCGCCATTGTACTGAATGTGGTAACAAAGGTCATGCGTTCAAGAATAGGTTTCTCAAATGCAGGTTCCAAAAGTGCTTCGCGATGATTGTTAGTGGCCCGCTTGAAAGAGCGTTTCACTAGCCTAGGAGGATAGTGTCTCGAGATCAATTGTTCAGTGAGGACCTCAGCATGTTTTTTGAAAGTGTTCACAGTTGAACAGTTCCTACGGACCCGCAGGAACTGTCCAAATGGTAAATTGTCCCTCAACGATTTTGGGTGTTGACTGTCATACCTTAATAAGGAATTACGAGACATTGGTTTCCGATAGAGCTCACTTTCTAGACCTGTGGGTGTGACAAAAATGGACAGGTCTAAAAAGGCTAGCCTTCTGTCATTGATCTCAACTGTGAACTTTAAGAACTGATTTCTCGTGTTCAGCCATTGATGAAAGAGAAGAATAGACGCACGATCTCCTCTCCAGACCACCAGCACATCATCAATATAGCGTTTCCACAGTCGGATGGAATCAAGAAACGGATTGGTGGAATTAAAGATGTGTTGCTGTTCATAGGAATGGACATAAAGATTGGCCAGGCTCGGCGCAAAAATACTGCCCATACTGGTCCCGGAAACTTGGAGGTAGATCTGGTCTTCAAATTTAAAGAAGTTGTCTTTCATGGCAAGTTTGGCTAGTGCCATAATAAAGTGTACAGGGGTAATAGAATCCAATTCGGTCTCGAGTAGAATAGTAGATACTGTGTCCAAAGTCTCATCCTGGGGGATGGAGGTGTAAAGCGCCTCAACATCAAAAGAGACTAAGAGATCCGTACTGGTATCAAAATCGATGGTGGGTAACAGACGTAATACGTCTTTCGTGTCCTTGAGATACGTGGGCATCTTGCTGACAATAGGTCTCAAGAAATGATCCACAGAGGTGGAAAGAGGTTCCAGTATAGCTCCTTGGCCCGAAATGATGGGTCTGCCAGGCGGTGGTCTTTGTGCCTTATGTATCTTCGGTAAAATATAGAAGTACGGCATGATGGGAAATTTGGTTTGTAAAAACTGGGATTCTTTAGCTGTAATCCAACCTTCGCAGAGTGCTTCCTCCGCCATATCACTAATAGTACGCTGTAATCTATTAGTGGGATCTTCCGCCAGTGGTAAGTAGAAGCGGCGATCTTCCAATTGTCTCAAGCATTCAGTTCTGTAATCGGATGTGTCTAGAATCACTATGGCACCACCCTTGTCCGCTGGTTTTATGGTGATCAGAGTGTCTGCGGACAAGTCTCGAAGGGCCCTTTGTTCACCCAAGGGTAAGTTAGTGTAAGAGGATTTATGACTAGTAGAGAGTAAGGTGACGTCTCTTTTGACTGCTTCTTCAAAGGTTAGAACAGCCGGCGGAACCGTATGACTGGGAGGATTAAACACTGAGCGCTTCTTGAGGCCAGTGTTCATATCAGTTTCTTCGCACTGTGTCTGAAAAGGATCCCCATCAAAGGTGGTGACAAACCCAAGACCTCTATTCAGAACTGATTCTTCATCCCTGGTGAGTGTCTTGGAGCTAAGATTTACAATCAGGTCTGATGGGGGCTGTCTGTCGGAGGAATGTTCCTCTGTGTCTGACTGCGGGTCCCCATATGTGGGCCTGTTTGGGGGTCCCAGTGAACCTGGGATCGTTGGTTTCTTCTTCTGCCTCTCGACCTGGGGGGGCCTAATCCTAAAAAAGGATGCGAGTTTGGGTCAGATGGAAAACCTTGAAAGGGTGCCATTGGTGGTTGAAATGGATGTGGGGGATAACTCCACGGTGTTGGTGGCCACCACTGTTGGAATTGGGGCATGGACTGTCCCCTATAACTATTGAACCGATTAAATCTGCCCCTCCCTCTAGGTGGTTGTTTGAATGAGCCTTGACCCTCTGAGTCACTATCTTCCGTGCTAGATCCCGAATAGGTAGATCCAAATCTCTTGCCATTATTCCGGAATTCAGGAGGGGAGTAATTCTCATTGGTGTATGGGTAGACTGTCTCATGTTTAAATTTGGCCAGGTCTTTCTTAAACTTCTCAATTTTTGAGAGTAAGATGGAATCTTTGAACTCTTTGTTGTTTTTATTGGATTCTTCCTGATTTTTACGAAAGAGACTGGCTGTGATGGTCGTTTTTATTTGAGATTCTAAGAGCTGTATTTCAATCAAAATAGAATCAGCGACCTTTTTGGCAGTACTGATAATCAGTATGAGCCAGTCACGCGTGCAGCGCCAGGCTATCAGGGACCAGTCTTTCAAAAATCCCTTGTCTGTGAGGAACAGACGTGGAGCATTGGTGACTATTAAGCCTGGGGGCGCACAGTTGGCCCTTAGATATTCTGCCATAATGGCACCATGGACCGAGGAGCGGGAGTGTGATTTCTTCATTTCTTAAATGATGAAATTCCTTGGACCACCCTATGAAATATTTTGGTGTCCTCTCAGAGCATGCTTTAATATCTGGGTACCTGTTTTCTTCCCCACATGCTACTACATAGCACTTGCCCTTTTGCATTATTGTTATTCTTTTTTCATTACTAACACACTTTCAATATTAAACACCATGACTCCCTCATTTCTGATATATTCACTATTTATAGTGCGAGTCTTTTTTCCAGCGTAGCTAATGAACTACTCAAGCTCACTCTGTGATGTCATCCTGTAGCCCTTTACACTTCCACTACCGGCATGCCCCAATATTTGACATGACGTCTTTTCAATTATAGATGAGAGGTTTTGTGGTCGCAGAGAGGTGTACACTTGTCAGTTGTAGATACACACGTTTAACACCCCAATAGCAAGCATGGGCATTTTACCTGTTTAGTATTGATATTGAGCACGCACGCATTTCCAGCTTAGTAGTTTCGTCAGCAAAATGAAACAGACTACACAAGCGGCCATTATGACATCACTTTGTAGTCTGTTTTTTAGTTTCGTTAACTAAGTTGTCTCCATAGCCATTATGATGTGCTTGGCACTTGACGGGCATAGGCGGTTTAAATAATACAATATTCTGTTTCGCTGTATTTGCCACGCTACTGCACTGGGTACGCATATGTTTATATCCCAGCAACCTTCAGGAACTACATAATCGGCCATTATGACGTCACCCTGTAGTCCGGTTTGGTTTTCCAGATACAGGGTTGACGGACCAATCCACACTCACTCGCACTTTGCCCTGATGAGATTTGGCGGCTTTATTAGAACGCCGTCTTTGCAGTCACGGTTACCTCCCTCCTGATTCTGGTGCCGCAACGAGGCAACGACGGAGAGGTAAGCACCGGAGTCACTGCTTAGGTCTTTTCACTTAAGAAAAATATCGGGCGTTTTTACTGAAATATCTTCGTTTCACGAGGAAATGAGACCTCTCTACATGTCTTTTCCCTGGTAAAGTTCCTCCTTGATAAAGCTTTTGACATGTAGACTGTATACCAGTTTTCAACATCATTATGCGAACCCCTGCACTAATGCCCCTGTCAAAGAGTTGCGGGTGGTTCAGTATGCATGAAATTTCATGTTTGGTGCAAATTTGGCATTCCATCTCCCATTTTCTAAACCTTTTACTTCCTGTTGGGGAGTTTCCTTTGGTTTGGCATGACACATTACGTGGTTTTATTCCTAGTTGCAGGCTACCAGTTTTTGAGGCTAGTAGTATATTACACTAGCATATACTCTTCCTTTGAATTTTGCATTGATTGCCTTCCAGATATTGGTAGTTCATTTTTTCTCTTTATATAGAGCGGGGCCTCTTAGTCTGGAATCAGGATCCGGGCGAGGTGAGGTCTGTTCCCCGATCATTACGGGTAAGCCCTCTAACATCTAATATAATGTTAGTTTTCTGTTTAGGACAAAAAAAGTGCTTCTATCTTTTATTTCTCCTGTTTTGAGACAATTTCTATTTGTTTTCTTGGCAGATGCACGCAGCATCCTTTTGAGACGGAGGATACACTTAAAGTGGTACAATGTGCCATTTTTACATGATAGTGAGATAAATGTACTTGTCTGTCTTTATCTTTATGTTTATCACTATACGTGTTTTTCACTTTACTGCAGTAGCTAGATAAATAACAACATAGGTCCTGAAGAAAGCCTCAGAGGTGATTGTATCTCATTTGGCTGAAACATGTCGACCTTTATACGGCAGTCATTTGTTTAATACTGCCTTTCTGCACTGTTGTTTTAATTAGGATGCGAGACACGTATTAAATTGTTAGTGTTTTCTCGCAATTCTATTTTAACACACCACCTCACTGTTCCTTGTTAGCACTGCACTCCTGTCATTTGTCCTATCATCCAACTATGGTTTGTTTCTCCATTCCAAATCCTTGACAACCTTGGACAACCCACGAGTGAAATCTTTTCATTCAGATGTTCTCTATGATCAAGAGAAGCATCTCATTTTGGATTGGACAACCTGATGATAAGACTGATCACATTGATATTTGATGGGTATCCAATTATACCGCTCCAAGCTTCACTCCTGATTGCATCTGGTTGTCTCTCCTTTCTGCCTCTCTTACTCTTTTCACTTCTTTTTGTTCTTTGGGACTTTTTTAGCCCGTTTCTCTCTACTTTTCCGCTTAGTAAGCAGGACTTGACTAGACCCCCAGTTCATCGATTTGTTGTTTACACTATAGATTTAGGGGATTAGAACTGTGGCAGGTCATTAAAATTTCCCTTAGACCCTACAAAGAATCTTTTCTAGTGCCTAGTCATGTGATCAAGGCCTTTCTGGGACCGAAATGCGTCATGGCGGCAGTGCAGGGTTGAAAAAATAAATTTTCTGCACTAAAATATGGGTTCGTACCGTCCTTTATGCAAGATTGAGGAAATGGATTTTGCAGCGGACTGCGTGTGCATATATATATATATATATATATATATATATATATATATATATATATATATATATATATATATATATATATATATATATATATATATATATATATATTCACTGAAAAAAACATAAGTTTCAGACACATTTGAATTAGAAATTAGCATTTAAAATCCTTTAGAAATTCACTGAGAGAACTATTGGTTTCAGGGACGTTATAGTTAGTTTGATATTTCTCTTGTACAAAACCATAGAAATTCCCCCTATTTGAGATGTCATCAGTGATGTCAACAGTGATGTCACTGACCATGTCATGAATGATGTAATATGTGACACCATCAGCAGTGCATTGCGGGTGCGTGAGTTATAGTTAGCTGAATTAACTATAACGAGGGAATTTCTATGGTTTTGTACAAGAGAAGTGTCCAACTAACTATAACTTCCCTGAAACCTATGGTTTTTTCAGTGAATTTCGAAGGTTTTTTAAATGCTAATTTCTAACTATAACATACCAGTCGCATTTCCAGAGTGGTGGAAAAAGGTGAGCGTTGCCTCCGAAACACCTCTTAGCAACAATCCCACTGTGTGGGATTTACTGGAGGTAACAGGAGGAGTAGTTAGCTCCCAACATCAACCTTGGGGGCCAACTATCTCTTTTATTACCACCAGTAAGTCCCACACAGCAGGATTGCTAACTTCTTATATCAGGCCCCGCCCCCTCCCTGCACCACAGTGCAAACGTGCCTCCTAGCATGTTGTAAGTTGGGGGATTAAGTCCTCTTGAATCCTGAGGGTCAATGGGTGCCAACTAGCCCACCAGGTACCTCCAGGAAGCGGCACAGAGCGGCGTTGCAGAGAGGTGTTCCGAGTCCACACCCCTTTTTACACCTCTCTGCAGTGCAGCTCATGGGCGCTTACTGGAAGTACCTGGTGGGCTAGTTCGACCCAAGGGACTCTCAGGATTCAAGGCAACTTAATCCCCCAACTTACAACGCGCCCGAGGGCCCGTTTGCACAGTCGTGCTAGGAGGGGGTGGGGCCTGATGTGACAAGTGTGCAAATGCGCTCTGTGGTGCATTTTAAGATGGGAGATTAAGAGCCCTTGAATCCTGAGGGTCTATGGGGGCCAATTAGCCAACTAGGTACCTCCAGTAAGCGCCACAAGGCTGCATTGCAGAGAGGTGGTCCGAGGCCAAGCCCCTTTTTACACCTCTCTGCAACACAACTCTGTGGCGCTTACTGGAGGTACCTGGTGGGCTAGTTGGCCCCCAGGGACCCTCAGGATTCAAAGGGACTTAATCCCCAACTTAAAACATGCCACAAGATGTGTTTGCACACATGTCACATTGGGCCCCACCCCCTCCCTTCAACACGGTGCAAACGTGCCCCCTGGGCCAACTAGCCCACCAGGTACCTTCAGTAAGGGCCACACAGCTGGGTTGCAGAGATGTGTAAAAAGGGGCGTGGCCTCGGACCACGTTTTTGCAACACAACCCTGTGGCGAGTACTATAGGTACTTGGTGGGTTAGATAGCGAACTAATCCCCACCTTAAAATGCGCAACGGGGTGCGTTTGCACAGTGGTGCAGGGAGGGTGCTGTGCCTCCGGCAATTTGCCGGTTCCTTTTTTTTGCTTTTAAAAAAAATAAAATTGGGAGGGGGTCCCCCTTCCCTGGGCCCCAAGGCCGGGCATCCTTGTTTCTTTTTATTAGGTTAAGGGGGACTTCGCGGCCCCCCTCCAAAGGCCAATTATGGCCCAGGGGATCCCATCCCCTGGGGTCTGGCCATCCGTTTGTTTTTTCGGACGGGGGCAGCATAGCCACCCTCCTTAGGCCAATTATGGCCCCTGGGACTCCATCCCCCGTGGCCAGCCAGACTTTTTTTTTAAAGGTTTAAAGGGGAGGGAAGCCACGTGGTTTAGAAAGAGCCCTTTTTGGTAAGTGGTGTAAATCCGTTCAGTAGTTCCTGAGAAATTTGAAAAAGAAAAAGTTTCGATTAAAATGTAGCACATTTTTTGGGATCAAAACAACAAAATTCTAATCAATAGAGCTGGAGATAATCAATTGTAAAAATGTAAGTGAAGATAGTGCCTAGAAGGGCAAAGCGACACTGTGGTTGTCTGGCCCTGCCGGACCGGAATAAATTCACATGTTCAGGCTTACCGCCAAGGAGCGTGGGTCCAATACAGGGTCCAAGTTAGGGCTTCTAAAGAGAGTACCTTAAATGCTGGTTGCAGAGTGTTACGAGACCCCGTATTGAGGGTGCACCATGAAGTCCTGGCCATCATCGAGTATGCTGTCTATGGAGGCTTGTGATGTGGAGCCCTGTGTCAGGGATGCTTCATGCAGCAGTGGTTCTGAGAGGCTGTAGGCTGCCATGTGAGGTCTTGCATCAGAGATACATCACATAGTGGCAATTCCGATGCTGGGCTGAAAAGAGATGCATCACAATGCATTGGTTCTGCCGAAAAGTCTCCAGCTGGGCTGGAAGAGAACATTCAGGCCCATTTCCAAGGGTGATGGACTAGGGGGCTCCACTTGGGGGGGAAGACTCACAGCAGATAGAGTCCAGGTGCTGGGTTCAAGACAGTAGGAGCCTTTTCTGTCCCTGCGGCTCTAATCAGAAGGCCAGCTAACTAGTCTTTAGAGTCACTCTGGTGAACCTGGGCTCACGGTGCAGGCCCACTCCTTCTTCCTCAGGAAGCACGGCAGCAGGGCAGCAAGGCAGCAAAAAAGCAGGGAAGCAGATTAGCAGCCCTTCTTCGAGAGGAGCAGCACAGTAGTCCTTCTGAGACTTCCACATGTTCAGAGGTGCACTGCCCTGGCCCCAAATTGCATGAGGACGTAAAAGACTATTGTCAAAGGCTTTGTGAGTCTGCTGAGGGAGAGGCTTTGTGATGTGCAAGTGCAGTAAGTAACAGCTATGGCAGCTTTACTCTGCCATCCACTAGTGTGACAGACAAATATGAATCCAGGACTACCACTGTAATTTGGCTGCTACAGTTTTAACACTGTAGCTCGACCTGTCCAAATGACCTGCCTTTTAAATATTGATGTCACCTCTATTTAGTCCTTTAAGCCCACAAGGGAGGTGCATACAGTTTAAAAGTAGAAATTTAAAGTTAATATGTCCTTACAGT
Source organism: Triturus cristatus (assembly GCF_964204655.1). Taxonomy (NCBI): domain Eukaryota; kingdom Metazoa; phylum Chordata; class Amphibia; order Caudata; family Salamandridae; genus Triturus; species Triturus cristatus. The sequence goes on from NC_140593.1 coordinate 204,599,817, forward strand.
GACTAACACCCAAAAGCAATTTTCACCGTAAGAAGGCTGGCTAACCCATAAGGAAAAACAGGGAAGCCATATTAAATATGAATTCTGCTATATCAGGATAAGGACCAGCTACACATTTTTTTTGTTTTTTTTAAAACAACTATTTTTAATATTTGTTAAAAGCCCAGCTTAACAGTGAAGTTGGATCTTTAATCAATATTAAGGAAATATTAAGGAAAAGTTACTTTTAAAAAGGTACCTTTTCCCTGCCTGAAGCTCTTGAGGGCTAATTTGCATTAGTCTGCAAATGTCACCCAGCTTAAGAGTGGACCTAATGAGGCAAGAAAAAAGCTCCCAGAGCAAAGACAATGAATTAGGTGTGGGGAGGTGTTTTTGCTTCACTGATAGGAAAATCAGCTGGGCTGAACAAACCAATTCCATTGTCCTCTCAGTCAGAGACGCTCCAAATTAGCTGGGGAAGGCCGTCTACAGAATTGAATTAGAGTGGCCACAAAGGAGGAGCTGTTCATGACCTTGGCCCCACAAGGCTCTGCAGGAGGGGATACTATCTTGCCAATCTTGGATTTAGTGGGATTGTTTGTAATAGGGCATACTTTGGCAGCTGCAAACGTGTGCAGGTTACCCTTGGTAATGTGTACCCTATTGGTTAGAGATGGGCCAAGAGTCACCACCACCTACAAGCTAATGCTAGACATAATGTGACATCCAAGACCTCTTCTTCATAATGCCCTGGGCCTTTTAAGAACAGAAGAAAGACCACGTCTGCTATTTGAGGACTGTAAGGAGACCTTAAAGGCTGGACCTGCTTCCATTTGCAATCAGGACAATGAAGTGGACTCCAAGGATCAGTTGGCTGATATCCTGTTTACTACATGGATACAACAAGCTGCAAGTGGTCTTTTTCCTGAAATGCTTAGCTTACCAGTATCAATAGAATTTGATCTGGACCCTTCTGGTGGCCTCAGCTGGTGTGAGTATTTACCCCTAAGTGCTGTTCCTGAATTCCTGGGGCCCTGGGTGCTGTCTACCTGGACTTCTCCTATCATCTATAAAAGCTTGGGATTTAGGAAAGTTTTGGGTTTCTAGGTCTTTGGTGGACTGGTTCAAACCTACCAAGCAGATCTGCCCTATGCGTGACCTCGCTAGGCTAAAGAAACGTGTGTTGCCCACTTGTAGTTTCTCCACAGCAACAAATCTGTTTAATGGGGGTGTTGGCAAGAAGGTATCCAGCCCCATGTAGCCCCCATCGTAAACAGCCTACAGCTTTGCCCCATTTGACTATTTCGACCTCTGAAAAGAAAAATTCCTGAATGGGTGAAGACACCAAAAGTATCTGACTGCAAGAGGACTTCCCTAGCCACTAAATAAAAAAATGTATGCTCAGACTTTTTTCTGCCAAAAGCAACAGCTTTACTAGGATTCCATCCAACACCTATTGATTTTTATGGAGCCCTCCTCAGATACAGCCTGTTCCCTGGCCCCATCAAAGGATTTTGACTTCTAGAAAAAAGCCTAAGTCCCAAGGTAAAACCTCCAAGGGGACCAAACCCCCACACCATCGCAGTCAGTCTGAAATTGTGCTTAGGTACCAGTCTACCTCAGCCATTGGTCCTATTGGTGCTTTTAGAGTGAAAGGTGTAATGCCTTTTTTCATGCAAAAAAAGGTGAACCCGGATATATATTTAGGTCTGGAAGACACCCTGGCATGTAAGACAATTCAAGCAAGAAAAACCTCCAATCAACCAGTAATGCTTCTATGTTCTATTTCACCATGACACTCTACAGTCACACAATAGTCCTGACAATTATTCACTTTTAAAAAAATAATATATGCTAATTTATTATCAACTCAAATATTTAGATATAAACACAGTGAATAATCACCCAAATGTTTAAGAAAAAAAAGTATACAGGGGCACTTAGTGTTTTTCAAATTCATTATTTGCAGAGGAAAAAACATGTCATTGTTCATTCAGGAGAACCTAACTCCTTCACCTTCCACTACACACATTCGCACTTTTATACTAATACCTAACATTACATTAAAAACAGTTCCATACTGCTTATAACTTTGATCGATTTTTTCTGTAATGTTTGTTAGTATCTAGTAGGTCTAAAACAGGGCAGCACACGTTTTGATGTCTAATTCATTTATGCTGCTATCTTCTTCAGGACCAAAGTTTAATGGTCTAAACATCAAGCATGTGTGACTTTAGAGGTGTTTTTCATTTAAAACCTCAATTTTAAAGACCATTGATCAAAATCTACAATTCATTTTGATATAGATATTTGAATATCTCAAAAAATGTGCTATTTCTAGAACTTAGAAGTGCCATGCAGTGACACAATAATGAAAATGCCTAACAATCAACACCAATAATTTACTCAACTGGTGCTTGTGAATTCTGTTTCCATATTCTATAATTATTTCTTCAGCATGACTGTAGTATTGAAAATTGTAATGTGTTCTTCATGCAGGTGACCTCATGCTTTCTATAATTCTTATTTCACCCATTTCACATAAGGTGCTAAATTGTGCTACTGATGTCTAGCTCTTTATTGAAGTAACATCTATCTAGTTACTAGTTTCATTTTCTTTAACTCGCTATGCTATTGCGAAATTGTCAGTAGAAGGTATAGGACGAGAACTTTTATCACTATTTTTTTATAAAAAATATTTAGTAAATTAAAGCTACTTCTAGATAAACACTCATTTGTGTTCTGGAATTTTTCATATTTAAAGTCCATACCTGAGCAGGTAGATACTATATTGCGCCAAATGGACTTCTAAGCTTACTCCAATGGTAAAACTGGTCTTCCGTCCATTATTTTCATCTTATCAACAATCGTAAGTTTCCAATTGGGCTTCTAAACTTGCTCCAATGCTACAAGCAGATTTATCGTCCATGTCACCGATGGACAGAAGACAGTCATTTCTCTAGTTAATATCACCTATGGTTTGTTTGTAAAAGAAAGAGGATTTTCTGAAGTTCATGCTTTTAAGTGCTAAATTGATCTTGGGACAATGGAACCATTTAGATGGTCACACAGGAGGTCACACCATTAGGATGGAAAAGGGTGTTGTCATTCCCAGGATTACGATGTCAGTTTCTGAAGCGTTTAGGCAGAGGGAATTCTCCTTCATTCAAGAAATTAAAATTATCTATGCACATGGTGATTTGTAAATGGTGATCTAAATCGATTTCCAGGCTATAAATGACCTGTGTATTATGAGCATGCGTTTAAAAGGTACACCCGATATTGCTGTAACATTTATATTCTGGGAGCATGTAGCAATATTAATGATCAGGAAAAGCTTTGGGACTTCCTTCCCTTATGACTTTTACCAATGTTCAGGTATTGACTGTGGTCCAGCAGGAATGATTGCATCTGCTTTAGTGTAGTGTATGTCACTCCAGCCCACTAATTCGGCCTTTTGGTAGGATATTTTTGAGCGTCACTGTTATACACACTGAACGTTTAATTAAGATGGATGCAGCTAGTTTGTTTTCATTTTGGGGGGTCAAAAAACCCTCTTTAGCGTTTACCAAAATATTTTCGCTGCCCTTAGGAATCTAAAACCTGATTGATAATCATGTGGAATGAGTTTTATTTTTGTTAAAAAGATCTTGTTTCTTCCACAAGGCTGGTTAGGAATTGGCCAGTAGTTTATAATGTCTGATTGTTCAATTGATTTCTTTAAGAGAGGTCTGGTGATGGTATGCTTTTGTGGAATCTGGAGATCTCACTTTGTAAGACAAACACTGAGCAAAATGATGATATTGGTGGCATCAGTTGGAAGAAATCAATGCAGGCAAGATGCAGTGCACAGTTTCACCAGATATGTAGCTGCTTCAATTTACTGCACAATTTTCAGGACTACTCACAGTTGGAGAGTTCTGTGCTGTCCCTGTGCTATGAAGATGAGTGGCTGCATAGCTAAGTCTTTTGGGAGTACCGTTTCTAAGAAGGACAACATCTGAGAACAGCATGGCTCCCTCTTACTCCTCGTCTTTCCATTCTGTCTAGGGTTTAGCCAGGTTTATTTAGCCTATATGTATTCCATAAGTTGTGTCATTCCTCTGTATTAATCATTTATCTGTTCCAACCATCATAAATATTTCTTAGATTTGTCTACAATGTTCTTGAGTCTCAATGTGTGAACATAGATGAATTCCCATGAGATTCCTATTTATTAATATAGGGGGTTTAGAATTTGACGACTGCAGGACAACCGCCAATGATAGGTGCTCTATAGTATCTGCTCTCTTTAGTGTGTACAAATTACTGTAAACACTGAATAGCGGTCAAAGTCTCATAAACTGGTTGATGTCTGTTCATGTACATCAATAATCCATATTTTGAGACAATCGTGTTATGTAGATATATATGTGTGGTAATTGTAGAACGCAAACAACCAAATGGCAACAGGTCTTTGTCCAGTGCAAAATCAGAAGAAGGATACAGTAAAGAGTGGTTGGGAGGAGAGAAGCTGGTTTCTCAGAGTAGAGGTTCAGTGTTACTTTGCTGTGATGTATGATGTGTCTTCAGCTCTATCCTAAATTGGAGCTGGCTTGGGGGAGATTCTGAAGATTCATAGATGTCAGTCGAGAATAAGGTAGTTTGGCTGGAGATGGGAAGTTGCCTTGTGTTGTTCTGTTTTTGGACTTCTTTGTCCCCAGCTTGATATGTTCCTGGCTGCAGGTGGCAAGTGCCACTGAAGATGTTGGCCTTGTCAGACAGAGAGGCAGGGGCTCGTCATAAAGGAAAGGCAGTCTTTTGTCACAGTCCTATAATCATTTCTTGAGTAGAATGAAATCATTCATTTTTTAAACATGATCACCCTTTTACCCTCTACACTTCAAATCTGCATTTCAAGTGTTTGTACAGACATTTTAGGCGCTAATATTCCTTATTTGGAAAGGTTTTAATATTATGTAATCTATCTCGGTTTAGGTTTTCATCATTCACAAGTAAGTCATGTGCACCCAGTGGCGTAGGGAGTGGAGGGCACAGGGGCGGTTGCCACAGTTGCAAAATTCTTAGTGGTGCAAAATTGCCGGTGCAAATTGACAACCTATGCTACGCCGCTGCCTGCACCACTAACTAACGCCCTCATTCCAAATGGCCCAATAACTGGTGTAATGTTTACCCCACCGGATAGATTCAGAGTCCTCTTAAATCGGACATTATTGGGTGCTGAGAATATCACTCTTTTACGAATTTTGGGGAAATAATATGCTGATTTTGGTGTTTATACCTTGATAAATATTTTCAAGTTTTATCCTGCCTATATATATATTTCTTTTTAAACTTATAATTGCGATAAAGAGAATTCTGCACATGCCTCAATAAACCGAGCTGCTAGCAATGAGGGCCCTGGTCTGCCTGCGACCAGTGAAATATATCATTTTCAAATGATGCAAATATTGTTCTTACACACAATGTCCTGTCCAAACAGCAGGATGTGAGGGTCGGTCGGTGAAAACACCGGTACAAAACTGCTGTCTCACAAATGTAAAAATACTCAGTAGCCAAGGCAGTGCCTACACTTGTCCTCCTACTTGCCCCTCTGTGCACTGCAAGTGTATCAAAATGCAAATAATGTACTGTAAGAATACTGATATTGTTTGAATATCTATAATAAAAAAAAACAGTCACACAATTGTCAACAAGTTGCCGATGAATGATTTATTGCAAGTCATTTCTTTAAGATGGTGTTAAAAATGTCTCAATCTATGATGAACAGATTTCCACAATGTGTAAAAATATTGCCTTTATTTTCTTAGCATCTCATTTTAATATGATGAGTACTGCCCCCTTAAGACTGTGCAAGTATGATCTAAGGCCCAGTCTCTTGTCCAGAAGGTACCTAGCCACAGTACAATTCTATCGCCTAGAGGCATACTTGTCTGACCCCTTTGCACTGATACTGCACCCCTCTCCTCGCTGCAGAACTGAGTGAAAGTGAGAACTGCGGCTCATATTCAACATTTCTGATATTTAAATAGTTCCAGTTGGTTTTGGGGACTCCAGCTCTTTATAAATTAACAGCAGGGAAATACCAAAGGTGTCAGATTGCATATTTATCATCCTTTTTGTGTAGCACTTAAATATGTATTAAGAAGTGACTGACATAAATTAGGCAGATTTCAGAAGCCACAGGCCTTGGCTTGTAGAGGACCCCCCTCTGCTTGACATTTCATCCTTGTCAAAGATCAAATTATTTTAATTTAGGCTGTAAATTATAAGGAATGAAGACTTCTTTGTGGGAATTCCCTGTGGTAATCTGACTTTTGTTGTAACTGCTGCTTGTCAGTGTGCAAAAGATATAATATGCATGCAAATAAGGTTAAAAAATATGTACTATCTAATTATCCAGCCAGTACATTCCACTTGAAGACAGTGGGAGGCCTGACACACAGTATGTGTTTGATTCATTGAGGCCTGCAGGGTATTTACACAAGATAACTTTTAATTATGAAATTAATATCGTTTTATCTGCAATGTACTGCAATAAATGAGCATGAGCATGGTCTGAATTTTTAAGCAAAATACATCTTCTCACATTTTTATCTCGGTAAACAAATGGAAAAGAACGTCTTCACATTAATACATTGCGTTGCTTTTATGAAAAAGAGAATTAAGAAAGTGTCCTACTATCACTGTCACATTGTGCGAAACATATTTTCACATTAGCTACCAACATTACATTTTTATTAATCCTACTCGCATTTGCATAGAAAAATAGGACGTTAAACAGAGTTAGTGTGTGAATTAAAGTTTACCAGATGGAGTGGATGGTGGAGGACATGAACTCTGCCATCCTGACAGTACTCCATTTATATGATTTCGAGACTGTTCGTCTCTGTACCTTGAAAGGGACCGCCATCACCCTTTTTCCCTTCAAGGTGCAAAATGTTTGGTGGATGGCGACAGTCAGTTTTGATGCCTGTTCACTAAACTTTTAACTATTTTTGTTTTTCAGAAACAAACTTCCAAAACGGGAATTGGCTTCTGAAAAGCAAGAATACTAATGACCCCAACACTCTGGGAGCTTTCTCCTGTACTGTAGGGTTGTTTTCTGCCCCTCACCTTCAGGGTTTTTTGGTGGTGGCAGGCAGAAAACAAACCATTGCACTGTTGTAAATATAGTGGGAGGTGTGATGGCTGTACTCAACAGCCCTTATTTTGTCAGGCCGTTGGAGTAAGCTTTCCATTGACTGGGCAAATGAGGGCTGTGTGACGGAAAGCTTGCACTCTGCCTGGCTCATAATGAGGTGAGTAGATCGAGAATTTGACCTAAGGATGACTTGTTGAGTATATTCCATCATGTCTACAAGAGAGTAAATTAGCCCCTAAATCAGAATTATCCCAAGCTAAAACCACATTAAAAAGAGGAGTATATAGTCTGTACTCAGCTGACGCATGTATGTACCAGGTATGAAGTGGACCGAGGCACAGGCAGTACTAAGAATGTTGGTGCCTTTTACAATGTCAAGTTGTGCCGGTACACCTTATTTCTTCTAATGAGACCTTATATGCTTTCAGGAGTACTCTGCTGCCTCCAGCTGATCCCTTCCAAAGAGACGCCCTAGAGTTGGTTTGTTAGAGCACATCCCTAGAAAGGAGGATTAAGTGCAGGCAGGCTGACCCTCCCACAAGGCAAAATAATTCAGTGGCCTCACTCTGCCAAGTACTTTAAGAACTAAACTGTAGCAAAAGGGCTGAAAATCAGCTTCTGGTTAGTGGATGGGAAATACTCACAAAGGAAAATTGAATTTAGCTTGGTTCTTTAAACATCCTTGTACTACTCCTGTTGACGGGGAAAGTAAAGTGTGGGAATGATGGGTAGCTACAGCAACAAAGGAACAATTTTTTTTATCATCTACAGATTGAATCCCTTTTTCCTATCAATTATTATCTTCTAAATGATCATGCTAAAATCGTTATCTTTATACCTGTTAGAAACTGATCTCAGAGGAGGCAGATTGACATATATCCTCAGTTCCTTTGGAGAGGGCTGCACAGCGTCGGCAATGATTATTTTTATCACATTAGAAACTCTATCAATTATTAATAGGTCATTGGTGCACAAGAGGCATACTTAGGGTGTCTTTGGCCCAAACAAACAAATAAACATTGTTCCATTCCCCCAAATTGGGAAATAAGGGATAGCCATAGTTAGTGTTCTGTGAACCCCTTACACCAATGGCTGCCAGTGCCACTGCACCTGCTGCAGCACTAATAGCTACATCTCTTTGATGCACTGTTGTTCTTCTCTCTACACGTGCACCAGTTGAATTATTATGCAGCATCTGTAGCAAGGTCAGAACTGATAGCCAAAAGAAAAAAGACTCAATTTTCCTAAAGAAATAACACAGTTTTTCTACATATGTCCCATTGGATGGACATTGCTTTGAGCCTAGTTTGGTATGTCTATCAGGTCTCTAAAAAGGACGTGGTTAGTTTTATTCCTGGCTCAATCAAGGCCTAGCACAGATACTTTATGCAAGCATGGCGATATATTAGTACTCTCTTAACATGACCTCATTACATATAGTACTGCCTATGTCAGACTTAGGGCCATATTATGAGTACAGTGGTTCTGAAACCACCATACTTGCAGTGGCGATCCGAACACCACCACCACCTATTGGCTTTAGTAGGAGTGTGGTGGTAGGACTACCAAAAGACTGCCACTTCCACCGGGATCAAGGATCTGGTTAAGGTGGCGGTCGGACAACAGCCTGAATATGCAGGCGATGCCAATGCCGGCACCGCCACGCATATTCCGACCTGCACATCCAACACCCTTTTCATGGAAGGGACCCCGCCATGAAAAGGGCAGCTGACATGCAGGCCGATTCTGTGCGTGGCACATGTTGTACCCCCTCTGTAATTGCACCTCTCGTTCATGCCTAGTATGGCATGCACAAAATGGTGCATGGCACACCATGCAGGAACGTGCTGCAGGCTCCCTCATGGCAGCGGTATACATGTTCGGTTCTCCTATGAGCTGAACATACTACCACCATGAGACTGCAGCAGCACCGCCCGCCTGCCACCATGGATTGAAGTCGTAATACATCAAGCCGGCTCACCACGGCCTTGATGGTCTTTCTGGAACCGATTCAGTGGTGGTCCCAGCCAAAGACTGCCTAACTCGTATTAAGACCCTAAGTGTTTGCATGGTTGAAAATAGTGAGTCAATATAAAATGACTTTATCAGAAAGATGCTAATTACTATATTGATACGTACATCACTTGAAATTTGTTGAAGATTACTGGCTTGCATTTGTAATGCTTGATCTATATGTTTATTCATTGTACATACAGTTCAGGACCACCACACTTCTGGTATTTGGGTAAAAACCTTTTTGAATCAAGTTGATATACAAATTAAAATAATATTTGAATACAATTTATTTGGGCTCTTTCTATGGCTTATTAAATTGGTAATCTTTGGGAGTTACTTGTGAATGAGGTTTTCATACATACTGAGTTAGCAATATACTGATTGTGAGCAACATCATTGTAAAGAACATGAGAAAGTGGTGATTTTACAAATTAAACTTAGAAATCTTTGCCTCATTTGACTGATTTAGGAATCAGTTTTGTGGACAATAATGATTTGCAAGCTATTAAAGATTCAAGTACAGTGCCCTACCTTCATCGCTAATGGTTTATTAGAATCACATTTACTGGGAAACTCTTATGATTTATTTAGGAAACACTTTAAATTAATTTTGGATTAAAGGTGTGGCATTTCAAGATTTAAAGAAAGGCATTGTAAGATTTAAAGAATTTGTAAAGATCATAAAATACAAACATTCATAATACATCATAAAATATTAAAAATCATTAATCACCGGTAACAGGCTAATCCCTGTCATACAACACAATGTTTCTTCATTTGTGTTTCCCCTAAAGTAACAAAAGTTGCCAATGGTAAGACAATAGAATACAAATTGCTTAATGACAGCATGCTTTTTCTAGTATGACACAAAATCCCCTGAAGGTGAGCTGGACAGAAAGCTGTCTAGCATATCTCAGATAATTTAACAGATATTACTTTGGAATATTTGTGAAATGATGAATAAACCACAATAACATAAGGCATGACTACCTCCTTAATGCTACTTCCATAGAACGTTAACGACTCTCAGAGGCTCCAAAGATACTTTTTCTGGAAATGGCATAAATACAAAGAAATCAGTAAAATAATGGTTGTTTTATGCATTAGTTATTAACCATATAGACCAATCAAGAGAGCATTACAGTGGGAAAGTTTTTTTTTTTTACTCCTTTAAAGTTTCATGTTTGATAATATTGGAGAAAATAATACCTTGGCAATAAAACTGATAGTGAAGGGTGTATTGCCCATATTCATTATTGAATCCATCATATTGAAGCCTGGAAGTAGAATCGGATGACAAGCTACTGTAATCTCATGAAAAAATTCCCAGGGATAGGTTAAAGGGAAGAAAGTGAATGCATTGCAGGTATCATAATCATTTTATCATACGCTATGCCAGTTGAGTGATAAAAGTGGTACAGTGTTTCAAAGTAGCATTTGGTTTCCCTAAGAAAAGCTTTTGGTTTCACTGTCCAGATCTCCTTAGGGCTGGCAAAATTTTTATCTGCAGAAGTTCAAATTTGTGTCAAAATTCAGAGCCTACAAGTGTATTGCAGAACATTTGATTGATTTGTCTTCATACTGATGTATAAGATCATCACCCCTGAGTGTGTACCATTGGATGTGTATATCCTTTAAAATGTATTTCTTCTGTTCACGTAAGGTGTCCAGTCAGGCTGATGTGCAGAGAAAATATCCACGGATTTAAGCAGCTTTTTCAGGTTCTGTGGGTCAATGTACCAGTACTGAGAGGCCTTCTTATTCATATGATGTGGAAGGATCATGTTGAATTCCACAGGCTCGCTAATACATTTGGGCATTATTTTACTTGGTTGCTTGGAGAAAAAGAATATTCAGTTTTGGTGAATGCTTGATTCTTTCTGAATTAGACTATTATAAGAGAATACAGTGATTTAGAGTATGCACGAGGGGAAAGAAGCTCCCTTTCTAGGCATGGCACATGGATTGGGCTATGTAAGCAAGGCTGTGCTTTGAGAAGCACATGAGCTTTGAAAACAATTCTGGACTAGAAAGTAGATAAGCCAAAGGAAGGTTTAGCCTTGATTTCTCCTTCTTCCCATGTGTTTATTTCCAGGTAGTAATTCAGTAGACCTTTATTTGGTTTCAGGAGGAATTCAGCCAATCAGTGCCATTAATATAAATTTCAACTTAGATGTAAAAGCTACGTCCTTAAGCTGACCTCCTGCGTAGTTAATAGGTGATTGTATGTACAAAGTGGGTGACAAAAGGACTCTATGATGTAATGGGACCACTGGAATTCATTGTGGATAGCTATTGGTTTGGTATGGCACAGGTTGAAGGAAGGGCTATCGCTTCCCCAGAAGTGGAACTGTATTGGCTGCATTCCTGGAGGCAGAAGACACAGACAGTGAATTCAAAAGGATTTTTATTTGGTTACCCTCAGAAAACGATGTTTTTAGGAAGAAAATGATGATTTGCCCTTTCTGAACACTACCGTTGAAGGGCATGGTAGGAGAGACATAGTAAGTCAGCAGATTCTGCCTGACAGCAAGTCTCTCAGAGGTGACGAGAAATCACGTGAAATCATTTCAACTTGCAGGGGAAGGTGTGGAGTTGCCTAGACTTTGACCAATTCAGACAGGAGAAGAGAGAATGTCTGGCTCTGCAGGAAGACCACCGCAAAGAGCACCACAATCAACTGCATTTGCATGGATAGACAAGAACTAGGATGTGTTATTAGACAGAGGGGCCTAATCACAAACTGTATTTTGTAGTAAATTTAGTAATTCTATAATAGTACTACGCACATTACCCCATGCTATTCAATAAACTGTGTGTTGCGATTCCTGCCTCTACATCTATTATCTTTATGTGCGTAGATTTCAGCACAAGCACTCAGGGAGTGACTGGAAAATGGGAAATACTTACTACAGAATGGAAGGAATTTAAGGCAAAGTAAAGTGGGATGCAGGGAGGGTTAACAAGTAATCTAGGCACTTGAACCCACCCACAAAAGAATAAACCCATTCCTATTCACAAACTGCACTTATGAAGTTAAACCAGCAACAAAGGACCCAACACAGTAGTAAATGTAATCCACCTCAGACCTAGCATAAGGGCCTTATTGCGAGTTTGGTGGACAGACCGCCATATAACCGTGTCTGACCCCACCAGCGGCCCATGGCTCTGGCGGTCCAAAGAACACCATATTACGAGGTGTCCATGGGGCTGGCAGTGTGGACGGAGTTGAGTACTTTTTCCTAAGATATCGATGTATGTGTGTGCATTGTGACTGCAGATATGTCAAATGCACACATTAAAGGACATATGTGGAAAAATACCATATACCTATTACCAGGATTCTGCCCATATGTGGGCAGTCCTGTCAATGGGTATATGGTATTAAAAAGACTCACTTGTATATCACCTTACGCAGGGTCCTAATCTTCGGGTTGAAGATCCTGCTGTGTAGGGGGACCTGTAGACAGGGATCCACGTCAAACTCTGTCTGGAAGAAGAAAGAAGAGGTGAGTATGCACCTCAAATCCTTCTTCGCTACTACCCTGAAGCAAGCAGTTGGACTGCTGTGATCCGCTCTTGGATCAGGCAGTTCGTAATACGCACGGTGTTGTGGCTCCCCCATATAATTGTTTGGTGGCTGCCTTTTTCCGACCTCGATCTCTGCAGTCGGCGGTCTCAGCAGTCCAGTAGCTGTCTTCCCTAAGCCAATCCGTACAACTCCTATTACGGTGGTCGGACCGCTAAGCTTCCCTGGCTCAGACTACCACCACCGATATGGCCCTCCACAGGGCCATCATAATAAGGCCCTAAGTCCAGAACCACGCATGGCCAACCACTAGTACTGCAATACTCTCCTATAAAAAATAACAGAGACAGGGACTTAAAATAGAACTGAACTTTAAAGATATTTATTTGTATTTAATGTTAAAAGAAAAGATGAATAAAATATAGTTTTATTAAAAATATTTGAATTAGTGTATAATTTAAAAATACATTTCATTTTCTAAACTATTATTATTTTTAATGCAAAGATATTTTACATCGAGTGGAAATGTGTTTAAGGAATTCTATAAAAATATTGTTTTATATTTTTTAATTATTTAAATATAAAATGCAGAATTAAGATAATAGTGCTGCAGCACAGTTTTTACTTTGTTATTCATTTCAAAAAGATCTATACAATTTCCTTACATTACTATTTAAAATAAAATATGTTTGCTATTATTTATTAAGTTTAATCAACTGTTAAAAAAGTTTCTATACTTTGCCACAGGGATCTCTCTGCCTCAGTGGTGGAGACCTCCACCCACTTATGAAAAGCTACTAGTACAACATTAACACCTGTAAATTTGTCTCAACCCTATTTCAGGGGGTGGAGACTTCTAAGTCTACTCTTGTTGTGTACTCAGAAATGGTAAATAACCATTTATATTCACGTAATGAGTGCCACAGTGAACCCCATGGCAAGATACAAACAGAGCTGAGTTACAGGTACCTGCATTTAGAGATCGGTCACCTGAGATCATATAGTTAACTCGCACCTGAGTCATTCCTCGCTTTAAGGTTTCCTGCATTAGTAAGTCAATGTAGGAGTTTAGGAGCTGCAGCTACTATGCTAGACTACTATATCAAGGTGGTACCTATAACCATTGAACCAGGACATTTGGGTACATGTGGGGCATTTATGCATTGTTTTTTGTCCCTAGCATTATAGAACCCTGTAGCTGAACCCCATCACTGTGTGTAGTATTTCACATTGCTCTGCTATACTATTAAAGTACTTCTAAGACAAGCTCTGGGCTGGACAGTGGGGTCTTTTCTTGTTGTTACATTGTTGATTTCTTAGTCACTGCTTCCAACACAGCCTTCCTGAGAAGCTATTGAATGCTCACCCTTGCTTTCCTGAGATACTAGTACTGCAAGAGTGTACATGTCTCTGCCTACAGAGCTATAGTAGGGTGGAGGCAGGACACCAGAGGTAAATTACCCCAATTAGTGCTGTTGTGGCCCAGGAGCCCCTGTCTGCCCTATGACTTTTAACGAGGTCTAACAATGATGTTTTCAAATTGCTGCAGTCCGGTAATTGTTTCTGTCGCCACCACAGAACAAAGTCAGAGTTAGTTGAGAGTTGAAAGAAATGGATAACACGTTCTTGTGCTCTTCACTTTCTTTTCTTTGCCAACTAGGTCATCTACATGAAACTAGGGGTGATATTTAAGGCAAAACCGATGAAGTTGTGTGTATCTGAATTTAGCACCATGAAAGAAGAAGAGCATTTGTAGATGCATATGTTGAAAGAATTTGAAGTAACAAGCTTTCTTCATTTTAGGCATGAAGCATGGGAAGCCCACAGACATTACATTCAATTTATAATTCATGTTATAAAACCATAATTGTATCTTACCATGTGTGATAATTGCTGGCTGTGCCCAACTGATGAAACATCAAGAGGTACTGATTTCTTAGGAAATGATATGGTAGTTAAGAGTCAGAAAACATGGAATTACTGATGGGGTGGCTTCTGCAGGTTTACCATTCAAAAATACTTTTCAGGAAGAGCAAGGTACAGGTTCGTCTACATTGAAAAAGGCCACTGCAGCCAAAAGATGTTAGGTAAATGTGCACGTATGGTCTCCTAAACAAATTAATTATTGACTGGTCATAATAAGATCAGTCATAAAGGAGATCGGTGCATAATGGTGGAGTGAGATTTTAAGGACAATGAGCTATCTGTATGTGGTCATGTCACAGGTGGGATTGGTACCGAAAGTTGACAAAGATTAATCAAAGATTCTCTCAAGAACCATTGTCCCGCAAGCTGCATACTGCAACACAATCAACAGTGTAAATAGTAACAATCGGGATGCAAATTAAATTAAATAAAATGTGCAATAGAAACTTACTTTAGGCAGAAGGCCAATGTTGTTTTATTGGAACTATTAAAGATTATTAAAGGAAACAACTTTTAAAATAAAAGCCTACTTGTCATTAAGAAACATTTTGGCAGGACATGTGTTGTTGGCTTCAACATGTCACTTAATTGAAAGCAGGTCCCAGGAAATGCTTGGGGATCTCTTGATGTCTACTAATTAGCTCAATAGTTAAGAAGTATTGTAGAATTGAAATTATCAAAGAGCTCTTTGAGGATATTGCTGCCGGAGGTTGAAAAATTTTTTTTAATGTCTTCTGTTTGACAAGGAATTTCACCAACTCACCTCTATGAAAGGAGTATTTCTAAATGAAGCATATGCTTCTAGGTATATTGGTGTGACTCTAATAAGCAACACAGTCTCAAAGAGCTTCTTGTGTAGTTTAGCAAAGATGTTTGAAAGAATGAGTGAATAATACTAATAATTATAATATTAACTCCTATTTGTAAAGCACAAACATATCACCCCTTAAGGGTTTCAAGCCGCTGGGGGCCTTTGGTGAGACTAAGTGAGCTATTGCCAAGAGTCAAATGATGTTTAGTTGAGCTGCCGGCGGCACCAGGGATTGAGCCGTGAGTCCCACGCTCTGGATTAAGCTGCTATGACCGCTGCGCTACACCTCTTCCTCCGTACAAAGCGAGCAAAGTGAACCCTTTGCGGTTACAGGGTACCCAATTATGGAAATAGAAGTGAGAGGTGGGAGGAAGTGCCATTCCAATAGAGTACAGTGTCTCACACATCTCAGTAAGTTAATTTTCCAGACATAAAATACATCAACAGAGAAAACAATCTCATTCAAGTCAATGGAGATGTTTTTGTCCCAGGGATTCATAGAGGATACAGGCAGGAATCATGCAGTGGCCTTTAGCGCCAGAGAATTATAAAGATTATTTATGCCCCATGACAAATTAGAGTGAAATTGGAGGAAGCAGGCTAAAGGGTTATACTATATAATACAGAATTCTTACTGATATGTATTGAGAGGATACAAGTAAAGTGACTCCTCGACACAGGATTATAGGGCAGTACTTTTGAATTAGAATGGTGAGACAGTCTAGACCCAGAAAATGTAGTTAATACTGCTGTTGAGAGTATGTAATATTGGCCACTAAAGAAAGGCCCAACGAGTGACCAACTCTTTCCAAATGAAGAATGGAGAAGGAAACAAGAAAAAAAAGTTGATGATTTATTCCTGGATGTAAACAGGGTGAGAGTGCAAGGGTATTCTCCAGCTAGAAAAGTTCAAATTCTTGGAAAATGTAATTATGTCCCAGGCTTTACAGAGGCTTCAGCTGCCTTCTGGAACTCAAGACTCATAATAAGGGTCTTCTTGTATGTGTCTTTACTGATGCTTTTAATAGAAATAATATAGAACATGAGTAACATATATTGTCCAGCAAAGATTTGAATACTACAGCAGAACAATCAGCTTGTATGTTGTCTATATCTTGTCTCACTGTAAAATAACCCCCCTGGTAAAAACAAAGCAGCAAATATAACATACAGCAACTAATGAATGTAACATTGTTATCAACATGATTCATAAAGGTAATGTTGATGGAAATATCATACAATAACCATGATCCCTGTTCCTATAATTTGAAAAGTATGGTTTAAGTATTCTAAGTGTCCCCCCTCCCCCTTTGGTGAACTCTTGATTATGTTCTTGTTTGAAAAATACCCTAGAACTATCAAACCAAACACACTTTGCTCCCACACTCAGGCAGTCCTATTTATGATTTGCTGATGTTATTTGGATTATGGACTTCTTTCCTAAGCACTTCTTCTATCAGTAGCATTAAAGAAGTGTTCCTCTGTGTACATAGTTTCTTGAATTGCCAAGTCAATTTCCTTTTGATGTCTGTTACTGTTCTCATAGTCATTCATGAAGAAATACAAACACAAGCAATATCAGATTGTTATCATATCTACCCATTCTTTAAGATGTATGCATCCTTACAACATCTTGGTCAATAAGCCCCCAATGATTTGTAGTCATATTTCGTCTACAGGGCTACAATGCTGTGCTAAGGCAACACTTACTGGCAAGTTTTTTTGCAAACCCATGTTAATTTTCATGTTTCTTCTGGAAGCTCTTTTACTGTTACAACTGTCCCTTTTCCTAAGATCATAGAACTCAGTTGATATGTTCCACAGGCATAGAGGAAATTGAAATTCTTTATTTGATTACTTGTCCTGAAGTATCTGATCTTTAATTTCCATTTCATAAAATAGTGTTAAGAGCTTTATATTAAAACTATCAACAACATCTGTTTTTGGCAGCTAAAACACCCTTTTCAGTGCATTGTTGAGGCTAATGTGACACATGCCAGGCTTGTTGAGGTTTGACAGAGGTTGCAAAGAGCATTTGAGAGAACTGGTCATCTCCTTATATATTCTCAGTTTGAATACTCCACTTGGGCTCTGTTCATAGGATGAGAAATTGGTCAGGGAGAGCGCAGGCCAAATCAAGACCAACAATTTCCTTTAGGTATTATATAGATAATATTGCTGTATTAGAAATCTTGAAGTTGTGTTCATCCACATCTTAAAGTGCATGAGGAGAAATCAGAAGAATGATTAAAATTCGACTGGCTTAGAGAGAAGCTAAACCTGAAGTTGGCTCACGGTATTGCTAGTGGTTATATTGCACAACGTTGACAATAAAAATGTATTGGCATAGCAATATCAGAGGTAATACTGCTGGCAAGATTATTAACTTTCAGTACCAAAAAGGTAAATAGCAAAACTATCAACAACAAAAATATTGACAGTAAAACTTTAGTAAAGTAAAGAGATCAACAACCAAAATACTTAAAAAATATAGGGCACGATTCACAAAACGTTGCAGTACTTAAAGTAGTGCTCCAGCAGTGCTATTTACATACTGCAAAATTTGTATCTTTTCTAAATGGATCTCTCCACCAAGATGGCAGTGATCGCCACACACGTAGGTGTACGTTTTTGTAGCAATTGTGGCAAGGACCAGGGGGTATGGTGGAAAAACTTAGAATAATTTCTTCAAGATTGGTGGATTAAGGGGAAATTATGCAGTGGTTTAGGTTTTGATATGCTAATACAAAACCTATCCTTACCTGAGAATAAGATCATTGCAATTCACCAAATAAAACTCTAAATTACAACAATTCTAATGGTATTCAAACAGACTTAAATTCCCAAGCTTGGAGAAAGTAATGCACCACACATTCCCATCCACTGGTACAGCAACACATTCCCATAGAACATAACAGAGGGAGTGAATTAAACAAAGACCCCACAGCAATTATTGCTGAATTAATTAAATTAGTTATATACATATATATATTCCTCCAAACAGCACAGGGACCCATGAGAAGTGGCACACTCGCCGGCACAGTGTAACGGCAATCCAAATCAGCAAAAGTCAAGAATATGTGTGCTCTCAGGATAAACCAGAATCCATGGCTCAGAAACTTTGCAAAGTGTTTAATTACATGACGCGTTTCGACTGCAGCCACAGTCTTGGTCATGTGTAAGGTGCACAGCATTCAATAGGCTTAAATACCATCACATGGTCCTGCGCCCAGGAAATGTCTGCACAGGTAATAGGTCGTTGCCATATTGGAATGGTGAAAAGTAAATACAATGTATAGATACAATGTGTCAATGTGTACAATCAAAGGCATTAATACATGTATAAATAACATGTTACAAAAACTGAAAAGTGCATCATGCTTGATAAGGAAAAGACCAACGCTAAAAAATCCACGCACAGTGTGATATGGAAGAATGCATGGTCCTGTTACTTAAG
This sequence comes from Triturus cristatus, assembly GCF_964204655.1. Lineage (NCBI taxonomy): Eukaryota > Metazoa > Chordata > Amphibia > Caudata > Salamandridae > Triturus > Triturus cristatus. The sequence goes on from NC_140593.1 coordinate 204,618,679, forward strand.
TCTGCAATAGATACATGTGTGACAGACCGTCAAGTGAAAAATGTTGCCCAAGTGGGCGTTAAAAAATAACACATGGGGTCGGTAGACACACTGTGACAGCAGCCCTGTGAGCTGCAATTGAAGCACTGTAAGTTGTGTGTAACCTTGTAACTGCACCACATCATGGGCCCATGTGGGCAAATAATTGCAACAGAACAGAAAAGTTATGATGGCACAAATCAGCCCCACAGTGAATAACGGGCAAGTGCCCAGGTATAAAAGGTTGGGGGGAGGCTAGGGTCAGCCAAGGTGCGATCGTTCGAGTACAAACTATTGTATGGAAAAAATGCCACCATATTGGTGCCCTGCCTGACAAAACTGGAAACAGTTTACCATGTGAAGAAGTAGCAGAGTGAAGTGAAAAATGAAGAAAAGGTTGGGTGGCCCGTGCTTGTGATATCTGGTGATGTGGGCCCCTTCCTTTCCTCCTGCAAAATAAACAAAATAAACAAGACAAATACAAGTATTAAAATGATGGACCACAGCATACAAGGGTCATTACATAAAATACAGTTCCAAATGCACTACTTTGAGAAATGGAGGTTAGAAACAGATAAATACATAGAACCACACAGTAGCTGGGTGAGGCGCCAAATAGAATAGTATAGGGTCTATGGTAGAATGAAGAGCCAAAGGCAGGTGACAAATTATTCTATTTTGAGGTGTATGTAATTCCTTATCTTGATTCAGCCCCCAAGGGATCTTGGTCTGGAAATCTATTATGTATTTGGATTCTTTTTGTCTAAGTCTCAGTGTTCTATCTCCTCCTCTGGGGTCATTGCTGACCTGCTCCAAGATAAAATAACTGAGAAATGAGGAATCAGAAAAATGTTTGGCTTGATAAAGTCGGGCAACTGGATATTTTGAATCTCTGTTGGTTATTGCCCGCATCTGTTCAAGGATTCGTTTTTTGGCCATCAGGGTGGTACTGCCGATGTACCAAAGTTTGCAAGGCACTCTATGAAGTATATCACATACTTGGTACTGCAGGTGAGAAATTTTGTGATGGCCTTTCTCTGAGTCCCTGATGTACATTCTTTGCGAAACATGCTATATTTGCACACTTTACAATGTCCACAGGGAAAGAATCCCTGTAGACTGTGTTCGCTGTTGGTCGTGTGTCTAGTGATATCACTATGGATAAGAATGTCCCTTAGGTTCCTACTTCTCCTGAACGTGATACTAGGTCTTTCTTGGATATCCACCCTATGGTGTTGTCATTTTTAAGGGTATCATAATTCTTCACTAGAATACATCTGAAATTGTCAATGTCAGAGTGATATGAAAGTATAATCCTGGTACTGTCGCTTTCTGCCACATCTTCCGATGGTGCTTTATCAATCAGGGGATCATTCCTGTTGATCCCTTCAACCTTGTCCTTGGCTTTCTTCAATATCCAGTTGGGGTAACCTCTTTCCCTGAATCCTTTGAGCATGGTACTACTCTCTTGTGCAAAGGCTTCACAAGTATTACCGTTTCTTTTAGCCCTCAGCAGTTCCCCAAAGGGGATGCTCCACTTGAGCGTCTCTGGATGGCTGCTGAGGGCATAGAGAATGCTGTTGCCAGCTGTCATTTTGTGGAATAGTGTGGTATGAATCCAGTTGCCTTTGATCTCAAGTTTAACATCCAAGTATTCCTCCTCTGAGTTACTAATGTTCCCAGACAATCTGATGTTGCGTGCATTGGTGTTCAGTCTGTTGATGAAGTCTCTCGCTCCAGGCTCAGAACCCCTCCAGACAATAAACAAGTCGTCAATGTAGCGAAGCCACATGATGACCTGTACAAAGTCACGAGAGAGATCCGGATCAAGGAGAATCTCCTCTTCCCAGAGTCCTATGAAGAAATTAGCGAAACTTGGAGCAAAGCAAGATCCCATTGCTGTCCCGGTGGTTTGTATGAACAGCGCACCATCGAATAAGAAGATGTTGTTCTTTAAGACAGAACTCCGTCATGTCAAGGATCATTTGGCTATGCTCCAAGAATCTGAAAGAAAATGTTTGCAGGCATCCAGTCCTTGTTTGTGGTCAATTATGGTGTACAGGGAATGAACTTCTAGTATGATAAACATGAATTTGTCATCCCAGATAAGATTCTGTATCTTCACTAAAAAATCTTTTGTGTCTCTGACATAACTGGGGAGATTCATGACGTGTTCCCTGAGGAAATGGTTGATGTATTTGGACACATGTTCTGCCACACTGCCCCTGGACGATACAATAGGTCACCCAGGTGGGTTGCTGATATCTTTGTGCACTTTGGGCAAAAGGTAAAGTACAGGTAAAATGGGATACTCTTTTTTCAGATAGCAGTACTCCTCCCATGTGATGATGCCCTTGTCTTTCCATTCTACAAGTTTATCCCAGATAAGGGTTATGCTGTTATGGTACACATCATTGCTAATGGGAAGGTAGAAGTTGTTATCATTCAGTTGTGGAAGTGCCTCAATGATGTACTGTTCCCTGTGTAAAATCACTATATTACTACCCTTGTCAGACGGGCGGATGACAATGTCTTTGTCATCTCCAAGAGCCTTAAGTGCCTGTCTCTGCTTGAAAGTGAGATTATGTGATCTTTGTATGTTTCTATGATTTTTATGTCTCAAATCTGTGAGTGCTTTGGTGGCATTCTCATGAAAAGTGTCAATTCCATCATGGGGTAAAGTAGGTAGAAATGTGGAACGTGGTTTGAAATTGGTGTTAGATGCAGCATCATATGTGATATCTAGGTCCGAAAGAATTTGTAATTCATTGACGTCAGTAACGTTGTTATCTGGATTCTGTTGGAGTTCTATCATTATGACAAGCGTGCCTATGTCACCTATTGCTAAGTTACTGTCACTGTGTGTTTGTCTAGTCTGAGTGTGTCTGTTGGTGTCTAATCTTTTCAATGTATGCCATTTTGTAAGCTTAAGTTTTCTAACATACTTAAAAATTTATAGTCTGGTATTGGTGTAATCGAATGAAGAAGAAGGACAAAAAGAGAGTCCAAGGCAAAGGGTCTGTTTCTACATATATATGTATCAGGAATCGAGCCGCATACACCTCCTAGATGAGTAGAAATGAGCAAGGACCACAAATTGAGTGTGTGAACTTTTTAATGAGGTTTATCCGCAATTATTGCGTTTCAGTTATTGCCGGCCTTGATCACATGACAACGCTTTGCTATAAGATTGGCTGTTTTATAGTGACAAATGCTTAACAAATATTAGACATAGTCAACAGACTTGGAATGTACTTACAGGTCATAACAATTGTATAAATACTGATTTTACAGCTTCTTGCTCATTACCAATGACATTTATCAAACATTTATAAAATATAAATATCCTACTTAATTCTTACAATTGCTTCAAATAACAGTGCAATACCATTCCTATCATAGGTGTCCATATTCAAGTGACATTTTGTGTCAATAACAAATAGTGAAATAAAGTGACCGTGAGCCCGCAAATCCGTCCCAGCCCGGATTTGCTGATAAAGTGCATAATGCCAAAACGTGCTTATTTTAAAAAAAGTATTATATATAGCAGGTGCAGAGTATTAAATAATGTCCCCTTAGAACACCAATGTGAATCTGAATGTATTATAAAATTCCTTCTATCTGTAGTTTTACATAAAGTGCATGGAGTGAATTCATATTAAGGTTTTAAAGTTACTAAATTGCCTTATTCTCAGATAAAACCAGTTCATCTAAAAGCTGTTTTAGTAATACAAACGTTAAAAACCCTAAAAAACCTACATAGCATTTGCCAATAAAGATACACACTGATGTTATTGTTCTGATATATGTCACAATATCGACATTCATACATAGGTAAGTATGAAGATCTTCACTTGTATTCAGTCCTCCTGGAATTTTTGTATCCAAATCTAAAATATATAGTGTTTCCAATCTCCTAAGTTTTTCCTCCCGATTTCCTCCTCTTTTTTGCATTAAGACAGCATCTATATAAAAGTATTTTGAGTGCTGAAGATCACTGCTGTGGGTTTCTCTAAAGTGTCTTGCTACAGGGTAGCTAGGATCTTGGTTAACTATAGCCCTGGTGTGCTGCCGTACTCTTTAATGTGCTTGAAATTTAATACTGCCTACATACTGTAGACCACAGCTACATTCCTGAATGTAGACAATGTGATCTGTTTTACACGTACGATGTTTGTCTATCGCCTGCACTTTCTCGCTAAATGCTGTTTGATATGTGGTTTTGTCGATACCATGTCTACAGGCTTTGCAAGTTGCACACTTAAAATATCACTTTCTTGCAGTGAGCCAAGTCCCTGTTCGTATATCTTTTGAACTGCTCTTCGCTAGGGTGTTGCCCATAGAAGCTGTCTTTCTGTAGGAGATGGATGGTGTTTTGGGTAAATGGTGTCCTCTCACTGGATCATCTAAAGCATTAGGCAAATTGCGTTTTAAAATGCCCCTAAGTTGTTTTTCTTGCTTTCCATATGTTAAAATTATTCTAGTGGGTTCAATCTCGTGATCAGTTTGTTTGACCTCATCCTGATGGTATTTAAAACAGACTTAAATGGCCAGGTTTGGAGTAAGTAATGCACCAAACATGCCCATCCACTGGTACAGCAACACATTCCCATAGAGCGTAATGGAGGGAGTGAATTAAACAACTTCCCCACAGCAATTATTGCTGAATGACTTAACGTGGTTATGTATATATATATATATATATATATATATATATATATATATATATATATATATATATATATATATATATATATATATACATATATATAATATAATATAATATAATATATATAGGAAAAGCGTTCTTTGTTTTCCCAATAACTTTGGCGCCGGTTGACGAATCTTCGTGAAATTTTCAAAACTTATGGCCCACTCCATTCAGCTCCTATCCTGAAACTTTTGGGGTGATTTGTCGAGCAGGGGCCGAGAAAAAAGGGAGGGTCCCAAAATGTGTTTTTTCCATGTTATTTTCCATAGGAAACTTTAGACACGGCGACAGCTCGAACTGCTGAACGGAATTACACCAAATTTGTCAAAAAGGTAGCCCTTGGTTCAGAAAAGGACCTTTTTGTTAAATGGTGTAAATCTGTTCAGTAGTTCCTGAAAATAAAAAAAAAGAGGTCAAAAAATGCATTTCCCATAGGAAGCTTAAGACACGGCTACAGCTCGAACTGCAGAACGGAATTACACCAAATTTGGTAGAAAGTTCGGAAAGCGTCTTTTTTAAAAAAAAAAATGGTGTAAATCCGTTCAGAAGTTTTTGAGATATTAAAGGAAAAATATCTTTAAATATCTGGGCAGGACCTAACTACACAAGCTTGGCTCAAATTGGCTGCCAGCACTTCAATCCAGGAAGTGTTGGCAGCCATCTCAGTGCAATGCTTTTAAGGTCTCGCCTAGCAACGCAGCGCATGCGCTGCACACCGCGCAAACACCACTGCACTACCCTAAACTCTAAAACAATACCCGAGCATGACCCGCTACACTACCCAGGCACTACTGTACTACCCTAAACCCTAAAAAACTATCCCAGCACGACTCCCTACTCTACCCAAACATCACTGCACTACCCTAAACACTAAAACACTACCCCAGCACGACGATCCCCTACACTACCCAAACACCACTGCACGACCCTAAACCTTAAAACACTACCCCCAGCATGCCCCCTACACTAACCAAACACCACTGCACGACCCTAAACCCTAACACACCACCCCCAGCATGACCCCCTACACTACCAAAACACAACTACACTACCCTAAACACCAAATCAACCCCCGCATGACCCCCTATACTACACAAACACCACTGCACTACCCTAAACCCTAAAACACTACCACCAGCACGACCCCCTATACTACCCAAACACAACTGCACTACCCTAAACCCTAAAACACTATCCCCAGCATCGGATGTATGACGTTACAACGCATGCTGTTACAACGAAAGTTTTACAACGCGAGTGCATTGACAACGCAGGACATTACAATGCAAGTCTTTACATCGACTTGCACTAGATGGCGTGCTAACATTAAAAAAGTGTAATTTACTATTCCAACTCCAGTCCACGTAACAGTAGGGAAGGTGTTGGGATAGTAAACTACACTATTTTTAATGTTAGCACGCCATCTAGTGCAAGTCGATGTAAAGACTTGCGTTGTAATGTCCTGCGTTGTCAATGCACTCGCGTTGTAACAGTTTCGTTGTAATGGCAGTGCGTTGTAAAAGTTGCGTTGTAAAGGTTGTTCCCCCCCAGCATCACACCCTACACTACCCAAACACAACTGCACTACCCTAAACCCTAAAACACTACCACCAGCACGACACCCTACACTACCCAAACACCACTGCACTACCCTAATCTCTAAAACACAACCCCTACACTACCCAAACACAACTGCACTACCCTAAACCATAAAAGACGACCCCCTATACTACAAAAACACCACTGCGCTACCCTAAAATTGAAAACACTCCACCCAACATGACACCCTACACTACACAAAAACCATTGCACTACCCTAAACCCTAAAACACTACCTCTACACTACACAAACACCACTGCACTACCTCAAACCCAAAAACACTACCCCCAGCACGACCCCCTACACTACACAAACACTACTGCACTACCCTAAACCGTGAAATTACCCCCAGCACAACCAGGTACACTACACAAACACCACTGCACTACGCTAAACCCTAAAACACTACCCCCAGTATGACCCCCTACACTACACAAACACCACTGCACTACCCTAAACCCTAAAACCCTACCCCCGCACTACCCCCTACACTAACCAAACACCACTGCACGACCCTAAACCCTAACACACTACCCCCAGCATGACCCCCTACACTACCAAAACACAACTACACTACACTAAACACTAAATCTACCCCTGCATGACCCCCTACACTACACAAACACCACTGCACTACCCTAAACCCTAAAACACTAACCGCAGCACGACCCCCTACACTACCCAAACACAACTGCACTACCCTAAACCCTAAAATACTACCCCCAGCATGACACCCTACACTACCCAAACACAACTGCCCTACCCTAAACCCGACCCTCTATACTACACAAACACCACTGCATTACACCAAACCCTAAAACACAGCCTCCAGCATGACCCCTACACTACACAAACACCACTGCACTACCCTAAACCCTAAAATACTACCCCCTACACTACACAAAAATCACTGCTCTACCCTATACTCTATAACACTACCACCAGCACGACACCCTACACTACCCAAACACCACTGCACTACCCTAAACTCTAAAACACAACCCCCTACACTACCCAAACACAACTGCACTACCCTAAACCATAAAAGACGACCCCTATACTACATAAACACCACTGCGCTACCCTAAAATTGAAAACACTCCCCCCAGCATGACACACTACACAAAAACCACTGCACTACCCTAAACCCTAAAACACTACCTCTACACTACACAAACACCACTGCACTACACTAAACCCAAAAACACTACGCCCAGCACGACCCCCTACACTACAGAAATACCACTGCACTACCCTAAACACTAAAACACTACCCCCAGCACTACCCCCTACACTACACAAACACCACTGTGCTACCCTAAACTGAAAAATACTACCCCCAGAACTACCCCTTACACTACCCAAACACCACTGCGCTATCCTAAACCCTAAACCTCCCCTGCACGACCCCTACACTACCCAAACACCACTGCTCTACCCTAAACCCTAAAACACTACCCCCAGCACGACCCCCTACACAACCCAAACACCACCGTGCTAAGGTAAACCCTAAAACACTACCCCCTGTCGGACCCCCTATGCTACCCAAACACCACTGCACTACCCTAAACCCTAAAACACTACCACCAGCACAACCCCCTATGCTACCCAAACACCACTGCGCTACACTAAACCCTAAAACACTGCCCCCAGCATGACCGCCTGCGCTACCCAAACACCACTGCGCTACCCTAAACCCTGAAACACTACCCCTAGCACAACCCACTATGCTACGCTAACACCATTGTGCTACCATAAACCCTAAAACACTACCCCCAGCACAATCCCCTACAATACCTACACACCACTCCACTACCCTAACCCCTAAAACACAACCCACAGCATGACGCCCTACAATACCCAAACACCACTGCGCTAGCCTAAACCCTAAAACACTACCCCCAGCACGACCCCCTACAATACCCAAACACCACTGCGCTACCACTAAACTTAAAACACTACCCCCAGCATGACACCCTACACTACCCAAACACCACTATGCTACCCTAATCCCTAAAACACTACCCCCAGCACGACACCCTACAATACCCAAACACCACTGCGCCACCCTAATCCCTAAAACACTACCCCCAGCATGATCATCTACACTACACAAACACCAGTGTGCTACCCTAAACCCTAAAACACAACCCCCAGCACGACCTCCTACACTACCCTAACAGCACTGCGCTACCCTAAACCCTAACACACTACCCCCAGCATGACCCCCTACATTAACCAAACACCAGTGCACTACTCTAAACCCTAACACACTACCCCTACACTACACAAACACCACTGCACTACCCTAAACCCAAAAACACTACCACCAGCACGAACCCTACACTACCCAAACACCACAGCACTACCCTAAACCATAAAAATGACCTCCTACACTACAAAAACACCACTGCACTACCCTAAAATCTAAAACACTACCCCAGCATGACCTCCTATACTGCACAAACACCGCTGCACTACCCTAAACCCTAAAACACTACCCCCTACACTACACAAACCCCACTGCATTACACCAAACCCTAAAACACAGTCTCCAGCATGACCCCTACACTACACAAACACCACTGCACTACCCTAAACCCTAAAATACTATCCCCTACACTACACAAAAATCACTGCTCTACCCTAAACCCTAAAACACTACCCCCAGCACGACCCCCTACACAACCCAAACACCACTGTGCTATGGTAAACCCTAAAACACTACCCGCTGTCGGACCCCCTATGCTACCCAAACACCACTGCACTACCCTAAACCCTAAAACACTACCACCAGCACAACCCCCTATGCTACCCAAACACCACTGCGCTACACTAAACCCTAAAACACTGCCCCCAGCATGACCGCCTGCGCTACCCAAACACCACTGCGCTACCCTAAACCCTGAAACACTACCCCTAGCACAACCCACTATGCTACGCTAACACCATTGTGCTACCCTAAACCCTAAAACACTACCCCCAGCACAAACCCCTACAATACCTACACACCACTGCGCTACCCTAACCCCTAAAACACAACCCACAGCATGACGCCCTACAATACCCAAACACCACTGCGCTAGCCTAAACCCTAAAACACTACCCCCAGCACGACCCCCTACAATACCCAAACACCACTGCGCTACCACTAACCTTAAAACACTACCCCCAGCATGACACCCTACACTACCCAAACACCACTATGCTACCCTAATCCCTAAAACACTACCCCCAGCACGACACCCTACACTACCCAAACACCACTGCGCCACCCTAATCCCTAAAACACTACCCCCAGCATGATCATCTACACTACACAAACACCAGTGTGCTACCCTAAACCCTAAAACACAACCCCCAGCACGGCCTCCTACACTACCCTAACAGCACTGCACTACCCTAAACCCTAACACACTACCCCCAGCATGACCCCCTACATTAACCAAACACCAGTGCACTACCCTAAATCCTAACACACTATCCCCAGCATGACCCCCTACACTACCCAAACACCACTGCGCTCCCCTAATCCCTAAAACAATACGCCCAGCATGACCCCCTACACTACCCAAACACAACTGCACTACCCTAAACCCTAAAACATGACCCCCTATACTACAAAAACACCACTGCACTATACCATACCCAAAAACACTACCACCAGTATGACTCCTTACACTACACAAATACCACGGCACTACCCTAAACCCTAAAACACTACCCCCTACACTACACAAACACCACTGCACTACCCTAAACCCAAAAACACTACCACCAGCACGAACCCTACACTACCCAAACACCACAGCACTACCCTAAACCCTAAAACATGACCTCCTACACTACAAAAACACCACTGCACTACCCTAAAATCTAAAACACTACCCCCAGCATGACCTCCTATACTGCACAAACACCGCTGCACTACCCTAAACCCTAAAACACTACCCCCTACACTACACAAACACCACTGCACTAAACCCTAAAATACTACCCCCAGCATGAACCCCTACACAACACAAACACCACTGCACTATCCTAAACCCTAAAACACTACCCCCTACACTACACACACACTACTGCACTACCCTAAACCCTAAATCTACCCCCAGCCTGATCCCCTACACTACCCAAATACCACTGCACTATGCTAAACCCTAAAACACTACCCACAGTATGACCCCCTACACTACAAAAACACCACTGCGCTACCCTAAACACTGCCCCCAGTACTACACAAACACCACTGCGCTACCCTAAACCCTAAAACACTACCCACAGCACTATCCCCTACACTACCCAAACACCACTGCGCTACCCTAAACCTTAAAACTCTACCCCCAGCGCGACCCCCTACAGTACCCAAACACCAGTGCGCTACACTAAACCTTAATAACCTACCCCCAGCACGACCCCCTACACTACACAGACACCTCTGCACTACTCTAAACCCTAAAACACTACCCTCAGCATTACCCCCTACACTACACAAACACCACTGCACTTACCTTAACCCTAAAACACTGCCCCCAGCATGACCCCCTACACTACACAAACACAGCCGCACTACCCTAAACCCTAAAACACTACCCCAGCATGACCCCCTATGCTACACAAACACCACCGCACTACCCTAAACCCTAAAACACTACCCCCAGCATAACCCCCTATGTTACCCAAACACCATCGCACTACCCTAAACCCTAAAACACTACCCCCAGCATGACCTCCTACACTACCCAAACACCACCGCACTACCCTAAACCCCAAAACATTATCCCCAGTATGACCCCTACACTACCCAAACACCACTGCACTACCCTAAACCCTAAAACACTACACCCAGCATGACTCCTACACTACACAAACACCACTGCACTACCCTAAACCCTAAATCTACCCCCAGCACGACCCCCTTCACTACCAAAACACCACTGCACTACCGTAAACCCTAAATCTACCCCAGCATGACACCCTAAACTACACAAACACCACGGCACTAACCTAAACCCTAAAACACTACCCCAGCATGACCCCCTACACTACACAAACACCACTGCACTACCCTAAACCCTAAAACACTACCCCCACCATGACCCCCCACACTACCCAAACACCACTGCACTACCCTAAACCCTAGAAATGTAACCCCCACCCCATGCCCAATCCCCCTTACCTTTCACTCCTAGTGGTTCCTGCTTCAAGTCGTCTCTGAGGGGCGGTGCTTGTCTTTGTGAGGAATGGAACAGCCTATGTTTCCTTACAACGACGTGGATAGTCTACATTTTTTTAGAATGCATGGTCATTTACCATACATACCTTTACATTGAAATTCATTGTAAAGGCATGTGTGGTAAATGACCATGCGTTCTAAAAAAATGCGTAGTAAGGACTGCGATATACAACGCATGCATAGTAATGCATGCGTTGTAATGGTATTGCGAAGTAAAAAAGTCACAGCTGTTTACCGATCGAAGCTGGCCCCTGTTCGTCAGTGAGTCTTTTATTTGATTAGGAGGAAGGAATGTGTTATTTTACCGAAAAGTGCATTCCCGGCTGTTGTATTCTGAAAGTGTCTGCGTGGCCTGGTTTCACTTCCGGTGAGAGAGTGGAAGAGTCGGTTTCGATCTAAAGGAGTTCTGTTGTTGGACGGGGCGGGCGCGACAGGTCATCAGAAAACACAGCTAATGGAATGCATCCTCCCCGAAGTGTGGAGCAGTGCCATGAGAGGTCAACGAGTGTGCGTCCCACCGCAGTTTGACCGTACTGTGCCGTTCTATGTTACGGGAGGCAGAAGCTGCATCCATCGCAGGTCCTCTTGTACACTAAAAAAGGACCAAACAATGCTTTCCTTTCTTTTCTTCTTCTGCTGCACCATGTGTTCTTCCTCCTCTACTGCAAGTGGATCAACTTCGGCAAAACTAGAAGCCATAGTTGTATTAAAAATAAACAAACACACAAAAAAGGTATATTAATATAAAGAGAAGCAAGAAGCAGGTCTTTTCTCTATCAAGGACAAAAAGTAAGGGAAATATCGGAAGGATGGATCCTCCCTCTTTCACAATGAAATTGATTTTAACTAATCAGATTCCTTTTTCCTTTTGCTGGCATGAAGTCGCATAGGGTGCACGCACTCGTCACGCACCCTTCGCGCACCCGCGATAATCATATATATCACTCTACACTATAAATACAAATTTCTATAAACTTTTAATAAGTATATTAGCAAAACTGTTCAGTCTAATATCATATTCAAACTTTCTGTAGTCATTTTGTCAACTTTAAAAGTACGCCAAAGTCTCGACTTTGGCTCGATATCAGCCCGATCACGACACGACACCGGAAATACACGTGGGGAAATGTTGCATACATTAAGTAGCTACACCGCGCATTTCGTAACTTTACTTTCAGCGAAATTATATTGAAAATAATACTTTAAAAATCCTAACGTAGTTTGCTATGGGAGGGCGGGAGACTCCCGCCCTCTCATAGCAAACAACAGTGTCCTGGGGGTGGGCACCCCCGGACACTGTAAGAGCCGGCCCTGGGGGATGGCGGTCCCCAGGGCACTTGAGAGCTCCAGGAGGGGGCCACGCAGCCCCCCGCCCCCTATTAATTTACAAACATTTTGCCCGTGGGATTTGGCCCACCTGGGGGCTAATTATTAACGAAGTGCGGAAGCCCGCACTTCGTTTTTTCCCACCAGATCTGTGCACCCTGCGCGCATTTTGACGATTTAAAAAAAAAAAGGGGGCCCCAGGGTGTCCTTCTGGGACCCCCTAAGCAACACTAGAGGGTCAAAGTACTTCTACCCTGCCCCCTTTATATGTTTTAAACACTTATTCCCCTTACTTCTTGAGCCTCGCTTCTACCGAGGCACAAAATGGCTGCCAACAGTTCCTGGTTTCGAATGTAGACAGACACTTGACAGCCAATTAGCATTCAGTGCGTGATCGGGAGGGTGCGCACTCGGTTCGGGGAGGGTGCGCATAGGGTGCGCGGATCCTCTGAGGCCATAGATATATCTATCTTTTTTACTCTAATTTTCTCAGGAACTACTGAACAGATTTACACCATTTATGCAAAAGGCACGAGTCTGAACTGAGGACTACCTCTTTGCCAAATTTGGTGTAATCCCGTTCAGCAGTTCGGGCTGTAGCTGCGTCAACAGGTCCTATGGGAAAATGCATGGGGAAAATGCGTTTTGGGACCCCCTTTTTTCTCAGCCCCTGCTTGACGAATCACCACGAAACTTTCAGGATAGGAGCAGACCGGAGCTGGCCAAAAGTTTGGAAAATTTCGCAAAGATTCATCAACCGGCGCCAGACTTATTGGGAATAGAATGTTGCGGATTTCCTATGGAAAATAGGTCCTAGCTATAACTACCTACTGGCGACCGCCAATAGGTTATGTATATATATATATAGATATATATATATATATCCCTCTCTCTCTCTATTACCTACAGGCAGTCGCCATTAGGTAGTTATAGTTACGACCAAGTTTCCATAGGAAGAACATTTTTTGTTTTGCTTATAACTTTGGCGTCGTTTGATGAATCTTCACAAAATTTTCCAGACTAATTCTTTGGTCATATCAGCTCCTATGTTTGGGGGTGATTCGTTAAGGGGGGGCTGAGAATAAAGGGGGGTCCCAAAGCGTGTTTTCTCCATGTTAATTTCCATTGGAAACTTTAGACCAGGCTACAGGTCGAACGGGTGAACGGAATTATCCCAAATTTGGCAGGGAGAAGGGTCTTCGTCTAGAAAGCACGCTTTTGTTTATTTGGTGTAAATCTGTTCAGTGGTTTTGGAGAAATATCGATATTTGCAGATATTGATATTTGGGAATTCTGCCATCTGATTGTCTGAGGCGTTACGAACACGAGCTTGATGCTTATTGGCTGCAAGCTGTTGCAACTAGGAAGTGTTGTCAGCCATTTTGTGATTCCTTTGAAATGAGGAAGGGGGGAAAAGGGTGAAAAGAGTAGGAAACAGGAGGATAGGAGCACTGTAACCTCTGTGGGGAGTGCAAAGCGAAGTAGTCACTCCTACTAGACTGAAAGTGCGGTGTTGCTCAGCTGAGATGAGATGCTGCTACACTCGGAAACCGAGAGCCTAAACCGTGAGGTCATTGCTGTAAAGTAATGTGCTCTGGTCTTTGTAGCATACCTGTGGAAGTACTGTTAGTAGGCGTTTAGTGGGAAGCGAACTACTGACCTCTACCGTGCGTTTATACTATACCAGAAGTGGGAAGCGAAGTACTCATGCCTACCGGTGTGAAGACTCAGGGATCAAACCGAGCTGATTGCTGTAAAGTGATGGGCTCTGGGCGCTGTAGCATACTGGCCGCTGTAGTATAACTGTGTAAGTAGTGTTAGTATGTGTTTATACTATACAAGAAGTGGGAAGCGATCTTCTCACCCCTACTGGTTTGACGACTCGGGGATTAAAGTGTGCGCTCAATGCTGTAAAGTGATGTGCTATGGGTGCTGTAGCATACCTGTGGAAGTAGTGTTAGTTTGCGTTTATACAATACAGGGAGTGGGAAGCCAACTACTCACCCCTACCGGTCTCAAGACTCGTGGATGAAACCATGAGCTCCTTGCTGTAAATTCATGTGCTTTATATAGTATTCCAATGTAAGTCATAGTAGAATGTTAGTATGTAATACTACTATAATGTAAGTATGTAATGTTAGACTATAGAGCTGTCATGAGGGGAATCTTGGGGAGTTTGTACACTGTGCTGGAGAAGACGGTTGCCTTGCTGTCTGGTCCTGTTGGTGGCTGTTTAAGCTGTCTTCTTTTCCTGCAATAAATCTACTTATCGGATCCACTGCTGTCTTCCTCTTCACTACATAAATTTGGAGACGAGCGGGAGAAGGTAAAAAGAAGGCAGCACTAACCAAGATTTTGAGCTTGCTTGCGTTCTGCTGAAGACCTGTTTTCTTGGTGAAGCTGTTTCTACTCATCCCAGGGTCGTCGGCTCATCTAACTATGTGATCCTACTTCTGGTAGGATTTATATTTTTTGATTTTGGGCTTCCTCTGCCTCTTCACTACACTCTGGTTGCTGTATTACACGTGTACAAGTAGTGTTAGTATGCGTTTATACTAATTCTGTAGTTATGCAGTAACCAATGCATCATGGCCCTATGGAGCACCACCTCCCAGGCGCAGCTCAAACAGTGTTCTGGGGTGTGCATCCACGGGACATTTATGTTTGCTATTACAGGGCGGGAGCATGGCTTCCACCCTGTGATAGTAAATTGTTGTTTACCTCGTTGAAGCGAGAGGAGGTAAACCTCATATTGCTTCAATAAAGCAGATTCAGATGGTAAAAATGGAGAAATAAAATGAAGCGGGGTCTCACCCGTTCATTTAAATGAGCCCACTGGTGGGTAATGTTCCGGGGCCAATCCTAATATTATATTGCAGGGTTTCTGCAGCACTGGGGACCTTAATCTTGTAAATTAGGCGTGGGAGGGCACAGAGAGACGTTTTGCAGCCTAGAGGATCAACACCTCCCCGGGTATTATTTAAAAATTGTTTGGGGGGCTTCGAGGCCAACTCAAGACCGGGGATCGGCAACCTCCGGGGCTTTACTTAAATATGCAGGGTGGGCCTCGCCAGTCCTTGAAGCCTCGTTGGCCCTAGGCAGTGCCTTATTGGCTCTGTAATTACACGGGCAGTAGTCATGGTGTTATAAAGTGATACACTCATGGAACCCTTGCCATTGTAGACTTACCCAGGCTTCATTTATGTAATAGTCTGTTGGTTTATATTTGGTAGGTGCACCGCAAAATTACAAATGTTTTCCCTCATAACCTCCTATCAACCGCTAATTTTTGCAATAAACTACAGACAAGTGTTGTCAGAAAATGAAGACCAATACACTAATTTATTGGTAAAAAAAAATTTTTTTTATTAAAACAACACAAATAAATTTAAACATAACTTTATTCGAACAAACAATAGTAAAACATAAAAGAAGTGGGTGAGACTCCTCCGGAAGCAGCGTACAAAACCTGCAAGAGAAAAAAGAAACATAAGTATGTGTGCCATGTCCAAGAGAAAAAGAAAGGTAGTCAGAATGAAAGGTAGAAAGTGAGAATGGGACAGAGAGCGAGTGGGTGGAAGGGAGAAGGGGAGGGAGAGTCAAAAGAACAGAGGGAGGAGGAGACAGAGTGTCGGCCTACTGCACCCAGCCCTCACTGTTCACCTCCCGTCACCCGTGTGTCTGGGATGCTGGAGTCCGCGAGAAACAGTGCAGTCCAGCAAGTCTTTAAAATGAAACAGAGATATGAATGAGGCAAGAGATTATATTATTATCTACGGCAACATCGCTTGCTGCATCTGTGCACCCAGGCTGCTGCACCCCAGCCCGTTCCCCGCACTGTGATCAAATGCAGCTCCTGCCTACCGAGGCTTCACTGCTCACCTGCCACAACTGGTGTGTCCAACGACACGCCAGTGCAAGCTCTGACTCCGGGGTGTCTCTCAGGGTGGCACAGCAGGTCTCCGGTGTGGGACGGTGTCTTGATACCAGGATGGAAGGTGTCAGAAATGCCAAAGCATCATCACCGGTTGAGCACCTGCTGCATGGTTTTTCGTGCAACTGACTCTGTGTCTGAAAAGGGAGAAATAATATAATGGTGGAAACGTCTTAAGGTAAATGAAGGTTTATTTCAAGCTTAAGAGAGAACACCAGTTGAGTGCATCCTTCCTTCTTGAAGTACGATCTACCAACTGTTAATGATAATTGTGGTTCAAAGAGGAGTTGCAGAGCACAAGAATACACAAGGGTAAATAATAATATGTTATGCCAACGTTCACATACAAAGGAACAGAGCGCATGCTACAAGCATAATGTGCACGTGCAATGCAGTGCCGCCAGCCTGTGTGCATGTACAGTTAGTAGTCAGCTCACTACAGTGCCCCAAAAGCCAATGCCACGTGTCTGTAGGGCAGCGCTGCCCGCTGGCTCAGGCCTACCGTACAGTCCAGCAGGTCCTTAAAATGAGACAGAGATGTGACTGAATTAGGTCAGAGATCACATCATTACGCACGGCAACATTGCTTGATTGCACCTGTGCACCCAGGCTGATGGACCCCATCCCTCCTGCCAATACGCGCTCAATTGCAGCCCCTGTGCATCCAGGCACCACTGCTCACCTGCTGTCATTGGTGTGCGTCCAAACACGACGGCCAGCAGGGTTCACAATTCAGATGTAGTTTTGATTGCCAGGATGATGTACACCCCATGGATCCCTTTTTTTTATTGCGCATTGTGATATGCGAGGTTGATGCGGCCATATAACCTGAAGCAGTGTGGAAGAAATATGACATGTGGCGTCGTTGTTATCCTATTTATACGTACGCAAAGTGGGCTGGGCTTGCGTACGCCAGGCCAGCGTAGGGGTGTGAATAATTATTCCGGGGACCTGGGCGTTGTTCAGTTCCTGCCTGGGCAGGAAGTGTACTTATGTGTGTGTCCCTGTTGCAGTTTTGATGTCGTATAATCCGCAATTTACATTAATGTAGCATGTACCGGGAGGGCGGCAACTATCGCTAATGAGATGCTGTCCGAAAACATTGAATGGGCAACATCACATGTCATTGTCAAGCTGGTGGATATGCGCAGACACGCATGTCAATGGTGTGCGGTATTATTGAAAGTGTTGCTATCGCGAAGCGCACACATGTGAATGTGCTCAGATGGAGGGAGGATCAGCAGTGAGGTTACGTCATACACAGTGATAACGTTCATTACAGTCAAGCAATGCATGTCAAACGTGGTGTCTCTCATCAAACAGTGTAGAGAGAATGACTAAAATGGGTGGGGTCCTCCAACTGTTACAATGGGAAATGTTATGAACCAATCAAAAGCTTTATTTAAGGTCACATGGCAATCGCGCACCGAGAGCACAAGGAGGCCACACCCGACGTGATTTTGAGAAAATACATTTACCATAACATAAGTTTATTACAGTTAGAAATATATAAATGTGGAAAATATTTTAGATTATCGCTTGCTCTAATATACACTTTAAACTTATTTAGACATAGTTTTGAGAGATAAAAAAATAAATGAGGGAATGGCATACCCGGCGCAATACCATACTTCTGTGACGTAACACAGGGCCTGGCAGTGTGCACTCGTCACATATGGAACGCGCAGCTGGCACGATCCTATACGTATATGACGTAACATGCGTATTGGTAACGCACACCCATCGCATACCAAACTAGGAGCAGGCGCAACTTATACGTATATGATGTTAGGCAGGACACGGTGCTACGAAGCCATCGGATATGAAATGCGCATCCTTAACGAGTTTCGCAATATGGCGGATAGGATTCGCGTGGTGATGGAGCTTGGTACACTACTGGTACGGGAGTCTAGTTTTCTCAACAACAAAAAATATATATACATACTTTTTTTGAAGATATAAAAAATTACATAATTTTTCCAAAAAGGAATAAAAATATTTATAAATATTTAAATATGAAATTAACATTTAAAAAACCTTTGAAATTCTTAGAAAAAACCATAGGTTTCACACACGTTATAGTTAGGAATTAGCATTTAAAAAACCTTTGAAATTCTCTAAAAAACCATGGGTTTTACCAGACCCCCCAGGATATAGCGGCATGGATTCGCAAATTTAGCGGCACAAATATGGAAATTTAGCGGCACAATTATGGAAATTTAGCGGCCTTTTTGCGGCACTTTATTTTACTCATAATCATTCATTTTCAGCCGTAAGTCAATGGAAACTCTTTTAGCAGAGTATTCCACTTTGAATATGGAACAGATGAAGCAGCCCACAGGTGATGGCTGTTATCTTTTGGAAATGCAATTCTCCATTTGCTTTAGTATAGGTTGGTAGCAGTTATCACACTTTTTGACACATTGCGGGACCGGTGTTTGGCACAAACCCTTAACCCTTTTCTCGCCTGAAAGTCTGAGGGCGGCTGGACACATACTAGACCTAAATAAATATGGCACTTAAAAGTCAACCTCTAAATTAATGTTATATAAATAAATTAAGATTATAATTTTAACATCATGTCAAGGAAACGGGAAATGAGTAGGTACGGGGGCACTCCTAATATTTTAAATGGGATTAATCAGGGTCTCGCGATAGGTCAGAGGCGCTGACGATAGCCCACAGGTCTGCACCACACAGAGTTGCTCTTTGCCCTTGTGCTTTACATTCCTTCAAGGCCGCTTGGATCAGGTCCTTTACTTATATTGGATCAGGATCCTGCAGAGTAGAAAACGCTCCCGGTTTGCTGGGCCATCAGATGTCTTGAGTATATCAGATGCTGCCTCCACCTCACAGAAGTGTATGGACAGCAGGTGATCTGATTGAGGGGAGAAGAGTTTAATGGGGAGTTGTTTTCGATACCCCTGTGGGCAGGCGCGCAACACCCTTTGGACGCAAAGGGCTTCAGCCCCACCCGTCGTGTGCGGCAGCCCAGACAGCTTCCCGGACACACACACAGCCGCACCCGAGCACTTCACAGGTCTTTTAAAGACCATTTGCATGTTAATGCGGCCTCACTGTTGTTTCACCCCTTCTAAGAGCCCCTGCAGCTCCACTCTGCATTTGTCAGTGCGTTTCTGTTTGTGCACCTCTGTCTGTGCGTCTCTGTCTGTACGTCTCCAACTGGGCATCTGTTTCTGTGTGTGTCTCTGTGTGTTCATTTCTGTCTCTGCATCTCTGTATGTACGACTTAGTGTGTGAGTCTTTGGATGTGTTTCTTGGTCTGTGTGTGTTTCTGTCTCATTGTGTGCACTCTGTCTTAATGTATGCGCTCTGTCTCCGTATGTGCCTTTGTGTGTTGTATGTGTGTCTGTGTGTATTTCATTGGTATCTCTGTCTGTGTGTGTGTCTCTGTATGTGCGTCTATGTATGTCTGTCTCTGTGTGTGTGTCTCTGTCTCTGGGTGTCTCTCTTCGTGTGTGTTCCTGTCTATGTCTATCTATCATTGTGTGTCTGTTTTAGTGTGTCCCTGTATCTCTGTCTCTGTGTGTGGGTCTGTTTGTGTTTGCCTATGTGTGGCTCTTGTGTGTTTGTGACTCTATCTATGTGTGTCTATCTGTGCCTGTGTGTGTGTCTCTGTGTTTGTGCGCCTCTGTTTGTCTGTGTGTCTGTCTCAGTGTGTAGTGTAACGGCCGCGGTGGAAAAGGACGTAGAAGAAGACTTCAGTGGCAAGACAGAAAAGGAAGCTTACTAAATTGCCCTTTAATAGTCAACTGTGAAAACACTTCCAGCTGACTTTTAAAGGACCTTTTAGGAAGCGTTTTCACTCTGCCATGTGTGAGTTTGCCGAGGCCAGCAGTAAACAGAGAAGATGGCTGCAGAAGAATTCATAGTGAATACATTTTAAAACGTCTTCACAATGTATGCTGCAGCAGTCATTTTCTGTGTTGGCTGTTGGCCTCACTGTGCTGTTGTTACCGTTACAAGTTACAAAACATAGTGCAAGGCCAGCACAATAAGGGCAAACATTTACAATACCTAGCAAAACGTAGGGGTCCACGGAACATTGCATGTTTGTAAAATACTCCTCACACAACAAATGTTCATTTACGTCATGCTTCATTATTGGGGTCTTGCTGTTATTGCTACCTGACAGGGGTTGTACATTGCCGATTTTGCAGGCACTTTTGTAAAAATTGCGGCATTTTTACAAAAGTGCCGATTTCGCGGGCACTTTTGTAAAAATCGCGGCATTTTTACAAAAGTGCCGATTTCGCGGCAAGCCGCGAAATCGCGAAAGCGCGAAATCGCGAAATCCTGGAGGGTCTGTTTTACAGACGTTATAGTTAGGAATTAGCCTTTAAAAAACCTTTGAAATTCTCTGAAAAAACCATATGTTTTACAGACGTTATAGTTAGGAATTAGCATTTAAAAAAACCTTGGAAATTCACTGAAAAAACCATAGGTTTCAGGGATGTTATAGTTAGTTGGACATTTGACTCATATCAAACCTGAGAAATTTGCCTACTATAGTCAGTTGAGCTAACTATAACTCGCACACCCGCCATGCACTGGTGATAATGTCACATATTACATCACTCATGACATGGTCAGTGACATCACTGTTTTTTTTAAATGTTAATTTCATATTTTAATATTTATATAACCTATATTGTTTCTATTTTTTTGTAATATTCTTGAACTCTATTATCCTTTTTTTTTATTTAAAAAATATGTAATGTTTTATATCTTCAAAAAAAAGTATGTATATTGTTTTTTTGTTGTTGTTGAGAAAATTGAAGTCCCGTACCGGTAGTGTACCAAGCTCCACCAGCACGCGAATCCTATCCACCGTATTGCTAAACTCGTAAAGGATGCGCATTTCGTATCTGACGGGTTCGTGGCACCACGTCCCGCGTAACAATATATATGTATGTGGTCACCCCAGCTGCTACCTTAGTATGCGAAGGGTACGCGGTACCAAGCCGTGCCTCACATCATGTTCAAATGGGGTCATGCCCGCTGCACGTTGCGTATGCGAAAAATGCACGCTGCCAGGCCCTGTGTTATGTCACAGACGTATGGTGTCGCGCCGGGAATGCCGTTCCCTCATTTTTTGGGTCTCAAAACTATATCTAAATAAGTTTAAAGTGTATATGAGAACAAGCGATAATCTAAAATATTTTAAACATTTATATATTTCTAACTGTAATAAACTTATATTATGGTAATATTTTCTCAAAATCATGTCGGGTGCGGCATCCTTACACGCTCGGTGCGCGATTGCCATGTGACCTTAAAGAAAAGCATTTGATTGGTTCATAACATTTCCCATTGTAACAGTTGGAGGACCCCACCCATTTTAGTCATTCTCTCTACAGCATTTGATGAGAGATTCCTCTTTTGCTTACAGAGCTTTTTTGAAAACCTTCTGCTATGTAAACATATCTGACACCACACATGACAGGCAACCATCATCTTCATCAATATTCATGTTCTGTAAAGTAGCCTTCCACCTGTGATAGCCTTGCATCTAAAAGCTACATAACAGAACTTTTCCCCACTGCCAGAGGTAACATGGTTGCATACGCTGTCCACAGCACAATGTAATGTTAAGTTTATAACATAATCTTTATTTAGATATAACATAGATACCTTTAAAAGAAATTACAACATTTCACATTAAAAAGCCAACTGATTTAAAATGATGAAAACGGGCAGCAGATCGATAGCCAGTCTAAAATGGAAATTTTCTAAATCCTAAACCGCCTGAGTCAATGACAATTACATAATAGCAAGCGTTTAAAAATTAATGTAAAAAAGAAAAAAAAAAAAGAAAAAGAGCTATTCAGACATTGCTTGTTACGATAACTATAAATATACAACATACAGATTAAAACAAGAATTGACCTATTAGATTGCAAAGCATAATAGTATTTTCATTTCATTTTCTATAAAGTTTTTGTTAGCAAGGCCTATTTTACATAAACTTACGATATGCTTGCTGGATAAAAATTGTTAACCCCAAGTTTAAATCTGTATTGTCGGGGTTCAGGGCCTCAATGATGGCTTGCCTACATGTCCGGACACCTAGCCTGTTCCAGTCTGCTTTGAGTTTGAACCTGCGTTGAGAGTTAAAAGCTGGGCAGAGACAAACTACATGTAGCAGAGTTTCGGCAGTCTTGCCGCACCCTCTACAAATTACGTTTTCCGCCGTGCGTCACCAAGGGGGCAAATCTTGCAGGAAGCGCCAATCACCCATTCTAATTGTCATGAAACTGCGTTTTAAATACAGTGAGTATGTGCAGGACAGGTAGGTAGCAGGGGCTAACCGTCTGTATGAGTTTACGAGGGCCCAAGCATGACTGCGTTTGGTGAATAGTGCCTTATCCATTATAAGAGAACTCATTCTCACACATTTTTTAATGGCGGTTTTAAATACTGCCCGGCTGGGGTTAAGGGCCCATAGCTCACTCACCGACAATTGAAGGATATAGTCCTTGAATAGGCAGCCAAACGTGCCTCCAGGGTTTTCCTGGGTAATTTCCATCCAGACTTAGGATTCTAATGTTCCTGAATCCACTTGCCTTAGTTTGTGACAAAGGTTTAAGTATGAACCCATATTGGAGATATCATAATTCAATATCCCCAGCTCTAGTCTTACCTGAGCTGGCGATGCGGAATTTGGCAGATGAAGTGCCTTTTTGTAAATTTTTGTTGTGTGTTGGTTTAAGGCGGTATTCAGCTTGCCTCGAAATATCTCTATGCCGTATGCTAAGGTCGGGCCAATTTTCACTCTCATGACTTCTAGAAGTGGTAGGAGAGTTGGGCCAGAGATATTTTTCGAAAGCTTTGCTAATAACACCGCTAGGGTCATAGCTTTGACTGTAATCTCGTTCCGATGTTTAATAAGATTACCCCTAGAGTCCAAGTGGACGCCTAGGTACTTATAGGAGTGTCCTACAGCAAGGCTTATGTTGTTATACGCCCATCCACCAACAATGTGCCTTTTCCGACCAAATGGGACAACCTGTGTTTTCTTTAGGTTAACCTCTAGTAGGTTCATTGTCGTGTAGATGTACAATTTATCCAGAAGTCTTTGCAGCCCAACCCTGGTGAGACTAAAAAGGACCAGGTCGTCGGCGTATAGAAGATTACTTAATGTCATACCTCCTACCTTTGGGGGGTGGCTGTTAGTGTCGTCCAGTAAGGATGACAAATCTGCTATAAACAGATTAAAAAGCATGGGGGCAGCACGCATCCCTGCTTCACGCCTCTTGATGTCGGGATTTTCCGCGAGAGGTGCGTGCCGGACCCCAACTTCACCCTGACCCAAGTGTTGGAGTGGAGTTGTATTATTGCCTCCAGAAGTTTGTCCGGGATCCCCCATTTCCTCAGTTTTTCCCATAAAGCAGCCCTCGGAACCCTATCAAACGCTGCTTTAAAGTAAACAAAGCAACAGAACACTGATCTAGATGTGAAAAGAGCTTTGTCGACTATAGCTGACAGTGCTAATAAGTTGGTCATCGTCCCAGACTTGGCAGTAAAGCCTGTTTGATTAATTGGGATCAGATTGTGGACTTTTACCCACAGCCTTAGCTCCTCCAGCAGTAGACCCGCGTAGTGCTTTGCCTCAATGTCCAGCAGTGCAATAAGTCTGTAATTATTGGGGGATGCCCGAGAGCCTGATTTATAAATAGGTTGAATTATTGCACCCCGCCATGAGTCTGGGATTGTTGCAGTTCTCAGAGCAAAGTTAAAAAGGTTAGTCAGTGGGCCCAACCAGAAGGTCACGTCAGATTTGAACAGATTCTGTGGCAGGCCATTTGGGCCTGGAGCTCCATCTGATCTGGCTTTTGACACAGCAGTAGCAACCCTTTCTTGAGACATCTGAAGGTCCACGATGTCAATATTTGAGCACTCTGTAAGGATGCTCTGCTTATTATTAAGGTCTATTACGTTCTTTCTTGCGAGGCTGGTTCCTGTGTCGCCTAGAAATTCTGGAGATCTAAAATGGTCAGTGAGGAAGGTAGCCCAGTGTGATTCTTGGATGTTGGCGGATCCGAAGCTCAATGTGCTTGAGTTGGACTGATTGATTAAGGCCCAGAATGTTCGTGAATTTCGGCTCTTGCTCTCATACACTAATTTACACCAGAATTGGTTGTCATGTGTTCGTTTATCTTTAGTGATTTCCTGCCTGAGTAACTTTTGGGCTGCTTGGTACTGTTTTAAGCATTCGCTATTCCCTGAAGCTTTTACCAGTAGACGTAGAGCTTTGTTTCTGGTGTTCTTAAGTAGCTTCGATTGTTGTGAAAGTGCAAACTGGCGCATAGAGGTTCTCCTTGGGGAGTGCGTTTTTTTTGGGAAGAGATTATTCAGGTGGAGGCAGAGCATCGTCCATGTCGCTATCGGGCATGTTTCATGATCAATTCCACCTCTTATAAGTTCCTTGCTAGCTAATAAGATCTTTGGGCTGATGTCTTCACTCCATCTGAGGCGCTTCAGGTTTTCGGATTATATTCCCCTTCTTGTTAAGGGGGCGGATTTATGCTTCCCTGGATTTGTTTTGAAAGCTATGACCTGAGGTCGATGATCACTTTCTGTACGCGGGAGAATGCGAAAGCTAACCAGACATTGGAGCAAAGCTGAGTTACAAATGGAGTAGTCCAGATAGGATTGTTTCTTTCCATTTGTCCAAGTCCAATTAGGAGGGATGTCGCCTTCCGACCTTCCATTTATAACCAGATAGCCTGCGCTGTAAAAGCGCATCACGCAAAGGTGGCCCAGGTCACAATAGGCTTGATTTACCGGTTTAGATTGTAACTCTGCCTCATTCAAGGAGAATAAGAAGGGCCCTTCAGATTCTGTTAGCCCCTGGAATAAATTAGTATTAAAATCCCCAGTGACAATACAGTCTGAGTCAGAGTACTCTACGGCTAAGTCACTCATAATTTCTGTTAATCGTACCAAGTGTGCTTTTTTTGATCGTGTGTTTGGATTGATATATACATTTAAAAAGATGAGTGAGCGATGATCCCGCCATGCATTGATTTTGACACCCAACAGCCAGTCTTCCTCCAGTTTTAATTGTGTTATTGGACCTTTTAAGTTAATTGATATATAAATTGACATGCCGCCTTTTGAGTGGCCTAACCGGCTGTCCCTCAATGCTGGTTTCCATAGTTCGATATAGCCAATGACAGGGCAGCCTTGTGAAGCCCAGGTTTCCTGCAGGGCTATTACAGCATGTTTACAAATGAAAGATTGAACATCTGGGTTTGTGATTTTCTGTCGAAGTCCGCTGATGTTCCAGGAGCAAATTAAGAATGTGGAGGCTGCTTGCGGGTTGTGCTCCGTTGGTAATACAGATGCTTGAGGTCTTATATTTTCCAGGGATTTGATAGTATCACCCGTAGACTCTGTACCTTGAGGTCATTCTGATCTTTTGTTGATAAAATTGCTGGAAGCCAACTCCAGCCTTGATCTAAATCGACATTAGTTACCACATTTGAAGGCTGGTTGTTACATATTTCAGGGCCAGACGCGTTTTTTAAAATCGAATATGGTCTGGAGTGAGACACAGATCGAGGAGATCCGTTTTTTTTAGGTGGGTTTGCTGATTTAGTAGTGTTGGTGGGTACCTTGGGGTGGAATATGGATAGACTCGGATGCCCCAGTCCCGCAGGGTAGCCTTGTGATCCAAGAAAACCCCTACCCAATAGGCTGACTTGAATGTTACTAATGTTACCTCAGATGGTTGTGTCCTCTTGGTGGGAGGAATTCAATGGATTCGATGTCATCCGTTGCAAGCCCTGCAAACCCCGGGGTACCATCTACTAGTTTGAATATATTAGATCTATTGAGGATGTCATGTCGGCCTTTAGATTTATAGTCAGGAGCTAGAATGATATGTAATAGTTTTGAGTCCCTTTTGACATTTTTACTACATGGGCTTTGAATTGGTTTATTAGTTTTGTTGAATGACGGGCCGGCATCGGACTCTTGCTCCTGTTCAGGCTGGTAATTGGAGACCTTCCTCAAAATCTGACTGTTAATAGGCAAGAGTGTTTTATGATTGTAGATTGTTTTTATTAAATGTGGGTTAGTCGGTGTCTTATTTGACCGGGGTGGAGTTGAAACAGGCACTGAATTGGAATTAATTGCAATCGCTGTAGCTTCTAACAGGCTTGGATCATTACTTTTCGCCCTTGATTTTGCTTTAGCTGTACTAGGGTCTTCTGTTGTTATTCCCACGGGTAAGGTCTCCAATAAGCTTGGTTCATTAATTTTCACCTTTAGCTCTTCTTTAATAGAGCTTAAATCCTCAGTCTCTGTTCCTGTGGCTGACTTAGTTGAGTCTTGATTGCTGCCCAGAGACCATTGGATAGCGGTTTCAGATAAGTCTCCTTTCTTATCCGTTGCGTTTGAATTTGCTGACGATGATGTTGCGTCAGTTCCACTGGAAGCTTTTTTATTAGGAGCTATTACAAAGACTGGGTAAAAATTTGACTGGGCAGCGGTTGTTTTAGTCCTTACTTTATTTCTATTTTTGCGCTGGCGTTTGCGCTCTCTCTTACTGCAAAATGGTAAGGGGGCTGGCTGCACTGCCGAGGTCAAGGGTGACTGATCTGTTGAACTGGTTGCTACCTCTTGCTCAGTTTTGGCTGCACAAAGTGGATGCCCGCTTGAGGACCGGGCATTTTTGATTGTTGCTTCAGTCGGGTTGGGGCCCGTTGGTCCACTTTGGAGTTGGTCAGGGGATGACTGTTCATTTATCTGTTTTGGAGTGGAGACTGTTTCCTCCCTCTGCTTGGTGTCTTGGTTTGTTATAATCCAAGGATTGGCTTGTTTTTGAGGCGTATTTTGCATTATTTGCGATTGGTTGCCTCCCTTCAACTGCTTAACTTCATCTATGACTTTAGATAGAAATGCTGGAAGCGATGAAAGTAAATCTATGATTGGGGAACAGCAGCAAACCGCCTGAACAAACTTTGCAGAGGATTGTGCTCCTATTAATAAATTATTCAATTTGTCTAATTTATTGTCAATTCCTGCTGTAAATAGTGCTAGAGTGTTTAAAAGATCTATCTGCACATCCAGTTTATCAGAAGGATAGTTTAAGGCATTTACTGTTTGTTGGAAAGTTTGTAAAAGTTGAGGCCAGACACCTATTGCTGTAGAGTCCTCTGAGTTGGACTGCACATTTGACATATGTTCAAGAGAATTTTGAGTGTTTTTCAGAAAAAAAGACAAGTCCGCTAAAAACTGGTCATCTTGAACTGATTTTTTAGGAAAATGCGATAGTGGTATTATTACTATTGTTATTGGTGTGAGTAGAGTGCGTTTGGGACTTGTGGCATCTAAATGATCCTTTGGACTACTGGTGGTTTGAGGCTATTCTGCTAGTCGTAGTTTTTTGTTGCAGACATTGGCTATTTTGCGCATGGATTTGGGGGAAAGTTAAGTGGCTATGAGAAGCCAATATGGGTTCCTTTAATTCGACGAGATCCTGACTTGGCAGTGGAGCTGATGGTTCTATGTTCTGCACATGAACTGCAAGGGGGCCTGAATTTTGAAGGGGGCTCAGCAAGAGAGTGTGCTGCAACCCTGCTTCTTGCTTACACTTAGCCGTTGATGAGG
The DNA here is from genome assembly GCF_964204655.1 of Triturus cristatus. NCBI lineage: Eukaryota > Metazoa > Chordata > Amphibia > Caudata > Salamandridae > Triturus > Triturus cristatus. The sequence goes on from NC_140593.1 coordinate 204,647,144, forward strand.
GAGTTTGTCCTGGTTGTGATTGTAAAAAATTATCAAGTTTAGAGCTTTGTTTTGGAAGTACCCCCCCTAGCTGAGCTGGGGTTACCTCTTTTTGTGCGGATCCAAAAATAAAGACTTCCGGGAATTGAACTAAGTTTTTACTGGTCGAATTCTTCAATGGTTGTTGTGGGGGAGGAGGTTGTCAGAGGAGCATGCTTGCTTCGGCCTTTTGGTCTGATCCTCCGAAGTTGATTACCTCCTGTGATTGCGAGTGTAAGGGCGTCTTCGCCATAGATGGGATTTTTTTTTAATAGTCCAACAGCTTCAAGGTTTCCGGAGTCTTTGATGAATCCTTACTCTTGCCATTGGGCTTTAGTTTTACTACGTTCACTGTGTCCTTGCAAGCCCTTAGGGCATCATGGCTTACTTGGTCAGGCTCCTCGTCAGATGACAGCTGTTTAGGTTTCCTCCTTTTAGGAGTCGCTGCAGTTTTCCTGACTTTCCCAGATCTCATGGCTTATGTTAATTGAGATACTTGTTAGAGATCGGCTGGTACAGAGCCCCTACCCGAGGTCCACCAGAGTTGCTCTGCCAAACTGTTGGAGAGCTGTTGGAGAGCTGAGGATCTAATGTTCTAAAGGTTCCAGCAATGCTTGTCTGGTGATTGAATATTGTGGTTATTGTCCTGTGCTTGTGTGTTGTGCGGTCTTGCACATTTATTTCGTTTTGCTGAGCTGCCAAGTCAGTTGAGGGTAGCATGAATTTTTGCTTTTTTGGCGCTTTTAGCGCGTCGGTGAGATTGCGCCGGCTTTTATTGGAGCCTTACCCGTGGCACCCCCCCCGCTCATTTATATACCCCAGCCCCTATCAGCTCCTATCAGCTGACCTGCGGCCACCCGCTCACCGCACCTCTCAGGCAAGGCTGGGAGACTAGGCCAGACCTCGCCTCTGTGTTATTCCCCTCAAGAGGGGTCACGTTGATAGTGAGGCTGACAATCGAAATCACCAGCCAAAGGCCCAATAAGCTGTGAGAGCTGCGAGAGCTGTAAGAGTGTTAGGTGCGATGGCGGCCGCACAGGGGGGAGGAGAGAGAGCGGGAGGAGCAGCCCCAGAACTGAACAGAGTCACCTCGCCCCCCCACGTCGCTGCTAGGCCACTGGGCGAATGATGGAGACAGCAAGGTAGAGAGGACAGACCGCCAATGCAAGAACTTGCAAAAAGGCAACAGGGCAACAAGGCAGGGCAAGGCAAGGCGCATTTACGAGTCAAACTTTATAAGAGCAGAACGGGGGGCGGGGGGACCAACAGGGAACTAGCCTGTGGAGGCAGGCACCGGAGAGAGCTAAAAGGCAGGGCTAGATCTGAATGTGCTGCGACAAGCAAGCACGCCGCAACGCCGTGCGACTCCGGGGGGGGGGGGGGAGTTATGGCAAGATTTACACACCAACCAACCAACCAGCCTGCCAAAAACTCCCAGCTCGCCCCCACTTTCAGCAGCGAGGCCCTCGAGGCACCCCCAGGCAACCCCGGTTCCGTCGACTTACCGGAACTCACTCGGCTGCCACTGCCACTGGTACTCTCACCGGTGCGCCTCCAAGCTCCCAAGGACCGGCCCCCTCCGCTCTCCTGCCCCCCTGCTCCCGCGCTCGCTCAGCGCGCCACAGCTTTGCTCGCCAAGCCCAGCCGTGCAGTCTGCGTCCAGCTCCGCCTACCTCCTCCGTTGCGCCCGGTGCTTTCCTCAGCTAGCGGGAAGTTCGAGCGCGGCTCCTAAGTTAGAGGGGCGCGGCCACGTCAAGACAAGCTTCAGCTCTCGGTTTGTAGGTCCGTACAGATACTGCCGCCCGACGCTCTTGTAATGTGGTACGGCCCAGGGGCAGTATTATGCATAGATAATGAACACACGGACACAGATAGATAGTGGAAGTGGGTACGGGCACGTGCGCTCAACTCCTTTTTATTACCAGGGTCACATATCCAGTGACGTCTGTGGATGCGTGTGGGGTGAGTGTAAACCAGCCCTCAGAGAATGGTTGCTGCTAGCATCCACTACAACAGTAATCATTGGATCACACACAGAGATTCAATAATAAAAGGGTCAATAGTTTGTGCTGCAGTAAGGTAGGGACACTAGATGTGAAATAATACAGAAAGGATTATATCGTAAAAGAACCATAACTTGTGGCATACTAAGATACAGGCAGTAGATCTGAAATAATACGTAAAAAGATTGTATCATTAAGGGTCCATCAGGTCTAGTACATTTAGATAGCTACATCAAAAGCATTCAGCATGTGCACAACCAGCGATTATGCGTTCTGCGGGCGGGCCGTACTAGGAGCAATGTCTGTTGCCTACAACACTACATCATCTGCAATAGCAACTCGATCAGAATTGTAAACACAGCTGTCTGCAGTGTAGGCAAGAGAGCGGTCAGCAAGGGCCCACAGCCACATGGCATTGACTTGAGCTGCCCAGTTTGCCAAACGTGAAGCAACAAAAACCTTGTGCGGACCCTGTGATGATGCGTATGCGTGGTGCGGACAGAGCGCACTGGAGCAATGTCTTTTGCCTACAGGACTGCGTCATCTACAATAGCGACTTGATCTGAATTGTGAACACTGCTGTCTGGAGTGTAATTTGAAGGCAGTAGTGAGCACAGTCTTCCATGAATACTTTTTCTCACTTCCGCTTCACAAAATAAAACAACATAAGTTACACAAAACTCTGCAATAAATAAATCAAAACAATTTGAAATGCGATCTCTGCTGTCCACTGTGTACACTGTTATTCAGTGTTCTTTACCACTACCAATAAGAATTTGGTCATTCTACTAGACCTATAGGTCATCTTAAAAAACTTCTTCAAGCAAGTATACTAAAAGGCTCTTGTGTATATTTCAATAGACGTTGTAGTTGGTTGCATACTGGATTTTGTAATTAAACAATCACCACTTGATCTGAATTGTGAGCCCTGCTGACCGCAGTGTAGGCCAGAGGCAGTGGTCATTAACGCCTCACAGCCACGTGCCGTTGGATTCGGAAGCACGCAGTTGGTTGCACCTGATCGGAGGGGTACACACAAATCATCACAAAATGTTTCTTCTGACATCCTCAATCACAGAATCAAGACCCCGTTTCACTGTTCGGACCTGCTGTACTGCGGTGTACTCCACCGACTGCAGTCACCCAACCCCAAAAATCATGTGCAGCACTTAGCTACGGAAGCACAGAGACTGATGCACCTCAAAGGAGGGAGTTCTGTGAAAACCAAGCAGCATGTAATATCGTACATCGTCCATTTTGGGATCAAGACACCGTTCCACTGTTGGGACGTAGAGTTGGTTGCACCTGTTCGAAGGGAGTAGCTTCATATCCACTCTCAGGTGCAGTTCTAACATCGTACATTGTGGGATCAAGACCCCGTTTCACTCTTCGGACCTGCTGTACCGTGGTGTACTCAGCTGACTGCAGTCAGCCAAGCCCAATGATCATGTGCAGCAATTAGCTATGGAAGCACAGAGTCTGATGCACGTCAACGGAGGGACTTCTGTGAAAACCAACAAGCAGCAGGTAATACCATACATCGTCCATTCTGGGATCAAGACACCATTCCACTTTTGGGACCTAGAGTTGGCTACACCTGGTCGAAGGGAGTACCTTCATCTGCACTCTCAGATGCAGTTCTAACATCGTCCATTCTGAGATCAAGACCCCGTTACACTGTTCGGACCTACTGTACCGCATGTACTCCAGCGACTGCAGTCACCCAACCCCAATGATCATGTGCAGCAATTAGATACAGAAGCACAGAGTCTGATGCACCTCAATGGAGGAAGTTCTGTGAAAACCAAGCAGCAGGTAATATCGGACATCATCCATTGAGGGATCAAGACACCGTTCCACTGTTGGGACCTAGAGTTGTTTGCACCTGGTCGAAGGAAGTACCTTCATCTCCACTCTCAGATGTAGTTCTAACATCGTCCATTGTGGGATCAAGACACCGTTCCACTGTTGGGACCTAGAGTTGGTTACAACTGGTCGAAAGGAGTACCTTCATCTGCACTCTCAGATGCAGTTCTAACATCGTCCATTGTGGGATCAAGACACCGTTCCACTGTTGGTACCTGTTGGACTACTGTGTTAGTAGTATACAGAGCACTCCACGGTGCTTGGCTTCAGGCTGGGCGCTGTCTTCCTGTGTTGAGGTAGCCAGCGTTGATCTCAGGAGCCTTCCCAGCTCGCAGACCTCGGCCCAGGAGCTTCTGCCAGCTCGTGGTGGGCCCTCTTTCACATACGACGGTGTCGAAAGGTAAACTGTGGAGCATGTGTGCATCGCAGCAGCTATGACTGTTTCTGGGTAGCAGTAGACTGAGGGCATTATTCCTGCAGCCACCTTTGCTCACAGCGTCAGCCTCGTGGCAGTGTAAGCTGCGCAGACCTGATGGACATGTCAGCCATTCTGGAAGAGAACCACACCCAGAGATGCGTGCCTTTTATTCATTCCCCTATGCGAGCCTTGCATATGCCGAGCCAGCCCACTACGCTAAAGATGTGGGGGTGAGGGGGCAGGTACGCACTATGTTTTTGTAATCTTCCCTATTGACTGTACTATCACGGTTGTGTCCACTGTCCACTTCACTCAATAGACCATCAGTGTATGTTGACATGTACATGTCTGTGCTCTGCATACTCAAGTCTGTCCGGCACATCCCCTCAACACTTTGCATTGTATACTTTTATAATCGAGAATCACTTGCCACCTTCGCACATACTTTGCTCCCATGTCTACCCGCATTCTACGTTGTGTGGCAGAGGTGCTATGTTTGGTTTGTGTACATGGCTAGCCACAGTTCCCACAGTACGTAGTGTCCTTGTGTCTGCTAGGTGTACATGTTGTTTGTCATGTTGTATGTGATTATATAAAGTAGCACGTTTATTTACGAGCAGTGGTTTCTCCCATTTACATATCGCTGTCTTAAAGAGGATACCAAAGTTTTTCTCACAGCTGAAATGTGGGACCACAATGACAGTCATTCATTACTATGCAAGAATGTCCAACTGCACAACGCTTCTAAGCTTACAGCCCTCAATCGTGGGTGCTTTCTTAAAAGCACGCCAACTCCCACAATCAGACCAACATTCACACAGCTTTCTAACGGCAGTTATTTGGTTCTTTTTTTTGGTGTCAAATCTGTTTTTATTTTGCAAAAACCAAAGAAACAAACAACTTGGTCACTTCACTTACCACCCTTTCCCTGTATCTGTTGTTACAAGTGCCCGCTTATAAGCCAGTATACTTTATTTAGTACATTGAAGCAGTGTCTCGTTAGTCCCTGGTGTCCGTGCCGGGCCGGCGGGCCTGCGGTGGCTCACAGATGTGACCTCTGAATGCATTCCATTTTGCCCACACTTCCCCTCATTTCCGAGGGCACCCCCGCACTGTGTACAGAGTCTTCTCTTGCAGCATACATCAGTCCATGTCTCTTTGCCAATTGGCTAACTTAGGAGGAGCCGGTGCCCCCCAAAGGCGTGCGATATTTCTCTTTGCCACCATTTGCCCAAGTGCGACCCATGTTTCCCCCTTGCAGGTAAGTCCGTGGGGTCCCAAATGTTCAGAAGGCAACGCTTGGCCTCCGGGCGTATTTCCACCTCCCACACCTCCTGCATACAGGACACCACTCGCCTCCAGTATCTCTTCACCCCCAGTCATTCCCACAGTATGTGAAAGAACAAACCAATCTCCCCGCAGCCCCTCCGGCAGAGCCCCTCCCCCCCGTCCCATTGCCTGCAGTCTAGTGCATGATATATAAACTCTATGTAGTATTTTGAGTTGTATGAGTCGGAGTCTCGCCGATATCGCCACCTCCCTCGGGGATGCTAGCGCTTCCACCCATTCCTCAGTATCTATTTCTAGACCATCCGCTAACCATTTCTCCCTGAGGGACTCGAGGGGGTCCGGAGGATTGTTGATCAATTTCTTATATGTAAGTGAAATGGCATGTTCCGGCATGTAGCCTGCGAGCAGTCTATCTTCGAGAGGGGATGCCTGTGGAGGCTTGGTTCCCGGTGGTATGTTAGCCTGGAGGGAGTGTCTAATCTGCAAATATCTAAAATATTCGGTGTTCGCCAACTCGTACGTGTCTTGCAGGTATGCAAAGGGTCTAACCCCCTCTGGCCCCTACAGGTCCTTGACCTGCGAGATACCGATAAGGTCCCATTCCCGGAAACCCTTCGTACGTCCCAGGCTGCCCAGTCTTTCAGAGGCCCATAGTGGAGTTGCCATTGTCAGGGTAGTAGCCCAGCCGAGCCTGCGGTGTGCCGCGTGCCATATCTGCACTGAGTGTTTCGTCGGCCCCGTAAGCCTATATTTTCCGGGTTTGGAATAGAGTGCGACCTCGTAATTCCCACTGGGGAGCAGCCACCGATCCATCCCGTAAGCGGGGTCGTTGCCGTCCCTATACGTTCCTTGGTTAATCGCCGACAAGTGGGCTGCCCAATAGTACTTGCGGATGTCCGGTAGGGCTATACCCCCGTCGTAACATCCAAGTGTGAGCTTGTTCAGCGCAATCCTAGGTGCGCCTGCCCATAGGAGGGACCGCTGCGCCGCCTTTACCGCTATGAAATAGGAGTGCGGCACTAGATCTGGATAGTTTTGGAGGGCATAAATAAACCTTGGGAGCGCAAACATTTTGAAGAGGGCCGCGTGGCCCAATAGGGATAATGGGAGTTTCTGCCATGCATTGGAGTCCCTTTGAAGCCGTCGCAGTGGTGGCAGTAAGTTCCTCTCGTATGTGAGCGTTTTGTCGAGTGAAATAAAAACTCCCAGGTACCGGAACCCGTCCTCCGCAATAGTAAGCGGGCAGTCCACGGGAAGCCTGGGAGGGCCGCCATAAAGGACATAAACTTGGGATTTGCCCCAATTGACGCGAAACCCCGAATTTCTCCCGAAGCTCTTAATTATGTCCATGGCTACAATGATGGACTTCCGCGGCTGGGTTAAGTAGAGGAGGATATCATCAGCATATAATGAGACTTTGTCCTCCCAGCCGTCTGCCCACTGCATCCCCACAAGGGAGACGTCCTGCCTGATCCATGCCGCGAGAGGCTCGAGGGCAAGCGCAAACAGGAGGGGCGAAAGTGGGCAGCCCTGCCTGGTCCCTCTCTCTAGTTCGAAGACCTCCGAGTCCTTGTTGTTAATCACAACCTGCGCCAAGGGTTCAGAGTAGAGCAGATGCACCCACGCTATAAAGAGGGGGCCAAAGCCCAATTTACGGAGCACCGCCATCATGTATGGCCAATAGAGGGTGTCGAACGCCATGGTGGCGTCAAGTGACACCACCACCGCGTCCTCTCGTATGGTGTGGCACCTCCCCAGTACCCCATTCAGGCGTCGGATGTTGAGAGCCGTATTTCGGTGGGGCATAAAGCCCGACTGATCCGGATGGATCAGCGCAGGGAGAACCGCATGCAGCCTGTTGGCAAGGGTTTTGGCCAGAATTTTGGGTTCCGCGTTGAGTAGCGAGATCGGTCGATACGAGGAGCATAGCTCCCTCGGCTTTCCCTCTTTCGGGATAGCCACAATAGTTGCTATACGCTGGTCTCGCGGCAGCACTCCCTTGGCTTTGCTTTCCTCAAACATTCGTTGGAGGTGCACACCAAGGACGTCGGGTTTTAGCTTGTAAAGCTTATTCTGCTTCAAAAGTGAGGAGGGTCTAAGTGGTGGACGTATAAATATCTTTAATGTGGGCTCCTTTAAAAGCAGCCCAGGATGTACACTTCGGATAGTGCGACCCAGGAAAAGGGTAAGCAGTACTACTCTAGCCTTGTGATCAATCAAAGTAACAGCCCATCTAATCCGTCGACTTACCGTTATGTGGAAGTATGTTGACCTTTGTTGGCTAGGCTCTATTGTACTCAAAGTTCTTTGCTGCGTCAGAGGAGACTTGGCCCAGTTCCAAAGAATTCCATGTTATTTCAATATTTCATACACCTGACAAAACGCTTTCATTCCCTTCAAAACAGATGTGAAAATTAGCCTGCCATCCAGATAAGGGAAAATTGAAAAGCCTGCAGTATGAAGAATATCCAACAGAGGGGTCAATAATTTGGCTAAGAGTCTTGGGGCAGAATCTATTTAAAATGGAAGGACTCAAAATTGGTACTGTTCCCCTTTTATACAGAATTGAAGCTATCTCAGCCAGTATGGATAACTGTATACCAGATCTAAGGAAGAAAATAAATTGCCAAGAGTGATGCATGCCTGTATTGAGTGAAGAGTTACCATTTTAAAGCATTGTTTTCATAGAAACCTGTGTACTTTCTTGAGATCAAGAATTGACCAACAATTCCCAGAAATTTTTTGGAGGAAAATTATCAACTGAGTCCCAGATCATTCCTTGGAAATGGAATGGCAGTGCCCTGATGGATTAGATCCTGAATCCCCAGCAAATGGCCATGAAGTCATACTGATAGACGGAAGCAGAATTGATTGGAAGAAACCCTCTTGAGTACTTTAAAAAGAGATCCTGTAGCTAAACCTTATCTGATCTCTGTGCCCCACAAGAACAAGATTGAGAGCTGTGAAGTACAGTGAAAGTCTGAAAACCTCCCTCCTGCCTTGGCTGCGTAGTCATCATTTAGATGTAGAAGGATCCAAATGTGAGATGATAGATTGGTACTTGTTAGTGGTGCGCCATCGTGGAAGGAAGAGGTGTGAATGACCTGCTGAATGCAAAGTTCCTACCATTAGCAGAAGGGCAACCAGGAGCCAGCAACTTGTGATTTTCTACAAATATATTCACCAATTCTTCCTGCTGGGCTCTCAACAACAACCAGCTATTAAATGAAAGGCTGCTTAACATGGTATTCTGAGAGATATCAGCCATCCAGACCCTCACCATGATTTCCCTACTTACAGCTATCATTGATCCTAAAGCGGGTGCAGCGAAACGTATTCGATTGCAAGAAATATCAGGCAAAAATCTGACTTGCTTCTCCATAATTGAGAGACAAAAGGTAAAGTCTATACCATGATGCATTTCTTCAACCAAGGCCTGAAAATCTTTAACATTGACTAAACTGTGTAGGTGGCATGAGTACTGCCCCTAACTATAAACTTTGCAGGCACCCTCCAGTTTGTCATCCACTGGATCAGTAGGAGTGGCATTCTTTGAAAGGAAGGATCTTTGAGTAACTAAATCCACCATCAAATATTCAACTTTTGCCATTTTTGCCCTTTCTGGGAAATAATTTTATTAAATTGGCATCAGGTATATGCAGTCTAGAAATCTTGGAAAGTATGCTAGTCTCTGGACAAAGCCTTCCAGCTCTATGGAAAGACAGAGATTCAGATTTTTTTGCAGGAAAAACACCTCCTTTCTGTGAAGATGTAAGAGGTAAGTCCAAATTATCATCGAGGCGCAGCATTGACTCAATCAGGTCTGACCCCTGTACCTAAATCCCCCTCTGCTCCAATTCATCTTCACACTCATCAGGGTAATGAGCAGGGGAAGTATCTGGACTGCTATTTTTCTACAGAGGAATTCCCTGAATGGTCAAACAAGCAGCCTCAACAGCGTTATTTATTAATCAGTAAAACATCAATAGAGTGTAATCCTTCTGGCATAATCCTAAAATTATGTGGTGCCTTTCCTGTTGATGAAGCTGACTCTGCATGTTGTTGCTTACTCAGTATCTTATGGTGTTGCATTGTACTGCCTCACTAAGCTGCCATTCTTCCCAGAACAGGAGGCAGCTTCTCTTCTTCCCTCACAACAGCACAACATGGACTGAATGAATTCTTGCAGGACTGATGCCATGTTAGAGACAGGGAGAATCGTTCCCTCAAAAGGTAGAATTTTTCCTTGCCTCTAAGTTGCTTTGTGGTGGCGTAAGGGGCAAAGAAATACCCCTGAATCAACAAAAAGCCTTCATCCAAACACATAATGGACTTTGTGCCCTCTGGATGTGATCTAAAAAATCTGGCACATAGAGCCCAAGCAAACAAGCATACCTGTCATGTGATGAGGCACTAAGATAAGAGGGGTATAACAGAGGAAGACTACTAAAGGAGGCCTATTTGTGCTAAAATCAATCATATTAATAAACGTAAAAAGTCAAAGACTCATGACATAGGACTGGGCCGAAACAGAGGGACAAGAAGGTAATCATATTGGAGATTGTCAAGCCATTCTGTAAATCATATCTTATACAGAATAATTGACCCATTTTAGATTTGGATCATATGACATGGGCATATGATTTTAACTTACACTGAAAATATTCAAAGCATGTGAGCCACATAACAACAGTAATAGAAAATTGTAAGAAACTAGTTGCTGAAAATATTTGATCAATGAATTTTTCTAAGTGGCAAAATAGCACTTAAACATTCACTATATTAATCTCATATCTTTCTGTGATTCTGAGTCATTGGAGAAAACATGATAATGTTCTCCATTCAATAATGTAACATACATATTTGGTATGCCTTCAGTAGGTGGTAGGAATGCTTGATGATGAACTGTGTGGATGGGGAACAGGTGAATACAGGGAACATTTATTTTGCATATTACAGAAGTGTTTTACTAGCCATTACATTAGAATTCTATTGATTGGAACCCTGGCATTAAATCATGTCCTGCCTAATTGGCCAGTCTGGTCTGCACATTAGAAAGATCAACTTCAATAGAGCTTTCACAGGCACCTTAAAGAAAAGCAGAAATGTAGGTCATGCACTGGTCATTTTCGCCAAAAACCCTTTTGTTTGAGAAGGTGAGAATGACTAATGGATTGAACTATTATTGTTAGTTATGTCCTCACTTCTCATTGTTAAGTGTAAGTTGAAACTTTTTTTTTTTTACAGCTCTGAACCGACACATGTCTGCTGTCAGTCTCTCCTATACAGATAAATGCCTGTCATTCTATACCATCATATGAGCAAAGCAAAATTCTAAATTAGAGCTAATGAAAGAAGCTACTGGCAAGCATTGAAGCCTCCAAACACCATGTAAAATGACCTGAAAAATCAAAATCTTTTACGGTCTGTGAGATGTATGCCAAGGACTGGTTCTCTCTAGTACCAAATACCTTATCTCCAATTCAAATCAATAATGTCACCTTAATGAGCCGTTTGCATAGAATGACAGCCATCTGAGGTACAGCATGTTGCAGCATTCCCTCAATCCCATACCTTTTTCACTTGTGTTTGACATAGCCAGAGAGTAGAAACAGTGTTTTTGTAACTCTGCAAATACAAACCTGATTTTTTTTCAAGGTTTAGGGGGTGAAAGTGAGACAGCTCCTCTGTAGAGCCTGATGCACATGTTTAACAGTTGAAAAATGTGCAAAGATTAAGTCATTTACGGATGCCAAGGCTCACTCTCTCCTTTCTAAATTATTATTGCCTGATAATAGCCCTTTAATCCTTACCTCCGATGGTGGTTTGTCTTCATCTCCTCTGGTGACCGTGTGAAGAAACTGAGAAGATGACTGGGGGAAATTGGATTACTTGTTGAGGGGGGTGATTCCCTACTCAAGCAGTAACCACAATCTCTGTCAGGGTGAGACACAAGCAAACCCCAAATTAACCAATTCTTAACCCTCTGGTACTTTGGTACAAAGCACTCAGGCTTAACTTAGGGGCAATTTGTAAAGTAAGCACTTCAAAAAGTAATAAAGTGAAAACACAACACAGGAAAAAATCCCATGCCAATTTAGACAAATAGGTCAAAATGTGATAAATATTTGAGACCCAAACTACAAAAATCAATCAGTAGAACTGGGGTCATGCTATTTTAAAGATGTAAGTGAAAATAGTGCATAACAGCATAAATTGGTATCTGTGGTTATCTGGTCATGCCGGACCAAGACAAAGTCACAAGTTGGGTTTATGGGGTGTGGGCCTGCTACAGGGACAAAAATTTGGCACGCCGAACAAAGTACCTTAAATACCAGTGTGTGGTCTGTGCAGTTGTGCTTTGCAAGGCTTTGTGTTGTCCTGAGTCATTCTGATGAAGCTATGCATAGCATTGCATTGCATTGTGTTAGTTCCAGTAAGTTCTACTGCAAAGCTTAGCATGTCTTTGCATTGCTTCCGATAAGGCTGAAAGCTGTGTGGCAAGGCTTTGTGGGGCAGTGCGTCACTTCACATTTGTTCCTTTGGTAACCACAGCTGAACCAACTGGACCAGCAGGGAAACGTTAGGCCCACTCTCAAGGGTCCAGAACTGGTGTGGCACCCCTTGGGAGGGCAGGATTCACAGCTGCAGGGTTGAAGATGGAGGAAACTTGTTCTGCCCCTGTGGCTTTTAATCAGAAGGCCAGACAACTAGACCTTGGAGTCACTCTTGCCGTCCTCAGTTCAAGATGAAAGTCCAGTCTTTCTCACTCTGGCAGGAGAGCAGCAGGGCAGCACAGAAGAGTGAAGAGTGGCAGTCCTTCTTGCAGCAAAACAGCAGAGCCGTCCTTTTTCTCAGTCTTTCACAGGTCCTAATGTGTCCTGAAGAGTTGGGATCTGAGGCTCAATATGTATACCTGGTGCCCACTTTGAAGTAGGAGAAGATTGAGGGGCTTCTACCCCGTCTCCCGTAGCCCAGTGCCAGGCATCCCCTTCCTCCATGCTCTGGCCCCAACTTCTCTGGGGACACTAAAGACTAGTGACAAACCCTTTGTGAGAGTGCGCAGGCAGAGCCTTTGTGATGTGCAAGTTTGGTTGATGGTTGGAGGCACCAAATGGTTGGAACAAGAAAATGACTGACTGTGGCATTTTCAGAATTGTGACTTAAAATCCAACTTTACCATAGAAAAGGGCTTTAAATGACAAGTGTTTAGGCAACAAACTCACCCGATATCGCAATTGAAAGTTTACTTATTAAATGTCATAAGGTAACTCAATGTTATCCTACAGGAGAGGTAGGCCTTGCCGTAGTGAAAAATGAATTTAAGTGTTTTCACCACCAGGAAAAGTAAAATTTAAATGTAAAAGTCCACATTTTTAAATACACTGCACACTGCTCTGTGCGTTACTTAGGGCCTACTTTAAGGGTGACTTATATGTATAAAAAAGACGTTTTTGGACTAGCAAAAAGTTTGTTTTGCCATGTCGATATGGCAGTTTAATATGAACACACTGGCTGCACCGGGTCCTAAAAGCCAACAAAACCTAATTGTGCAATAATAGGACAGGTGAATGCAAAAAGTTTTGGGGTGACCCTGCAGAAAGGGCCTGGTCCATCAATGTCAATTTGAAGACCATGTAATTCTTCTGCAACATTTGAAGTAATGCGTGCTTTTACAGTGATGTTCGTTAGTTCAGCTCGAGGTGAGTTCAGCTACCTCAATTTCTAGGTGCCTTCCAGGTGAATAGAGCATTTAGTAAGTGATTTTGACTAATGTTTTAGCATAACAAATTTGTTTAAGCACACGCAAGACTTAATTAATAGCAGGAGTATTAGGGCCTTAAGAAAGAATGGGCCCGATCAATCAATCAATCATTTGATTTGTAAAGCGCACTACTTACCCGTAAGGGTTTCAAGGTGCTGGGGGGAGAGTGCTGCTGCTACTGGTCAAAGAGCCAGGTCTTGAGTTGTCTCCTGAAGTTCAGCAGGTCTTCGGTTTGTTGTAGGTAGAGGGGGAGGGTGTTCCAGGTCTTGGCGGCGTGGTGGGAGAAGGACCTGCCTCCGGAAGTGGTTCTACGGATGAGCGGGACCGTGGCCAGGGCGTGGTAAGCGGAGCAGAGTTTCCTGTTGGGTACGTAGACTGTTGAGATAGGCTGGGCCGGTTTTGTGGAGTGCCTTGTGTGTGGATTCACAAACAGCTTTCTGTATTACGTTTTAAAGAACTACAATAGTAGTACTAACGTTCTACAAAATGCTATTTACAGATCAGAGCTGGAATAAGCCCGTCCCAACACATAGCCAACCAACATCCTAACACAGAAAGTAAGGAAGGAAGGGACATAAATTAAAACCCATAGGAAATAATGCTAAATTTAATTACATTATTTCAAATAATTACAAATATATATTAATAAAATGTAATGTTAAAAAATCTAAAAATAAAACATATATTATTTAATTATGATATATTTTCACAACTTTTTAATTTAAATGGATAAACTAATGTAATACTAGTTTTTATTAAAATATAATCACATTTGATTAATTCATACATTACTTTTGTTAATTAGTTGATGCCTAATAAATCAATTATTTTTGCACTTTAAATGAAAATGCATTTTTTAATTGAAACTTTGGAAAAAAGTATTTTTATTTAATTTCTTATATTTAAATTAATTGAAGATTTATTTCAAAATTAAAAATATTGTGGCATTTTTTGTTCTACACTTGACATAAATTACATAAACGTTGTACTTTCTCAGCTTTTTCTTTACCAAAGGGAGACTCCACAGTCTTACAATAAATTAGTAAAAATATTTTTTTATTAAAGTAGAACAAACTAAAAAAAAAAAATTCTGTTGTATAGTGTTGTAAAATAGAAAGGAATGAATATAGCAGACCTTCTACTGTGAGTCATTGGTCATACAGTACTTAGAAAAATTCAGAGGCACCACCAAAGATAAAAAAAGAAAAGAGAAATGAGAAGATTTATTTAAACAACTTCAAATATCAGCATTTTTAGAGGCTGTCAATACATTTTTACTTCACACACCTGTTATACTTCATAACCAAAGTGCCCTCCCTAGTAAAAACAACTTCCTGGTCCTGTGGTACATTTTCTTAGTCAAGGTTCAATGACCACACATATTGCATCACTCATGACATGTTAAATAACATTACTGATGACATTTCAAATTACATTATTGAGATCATCATCCAAGCTACTGCTACTCAGTTTCTTTACACCCCCTTAAACCATTTAAAAAAACAACAATAGCCAAGAGCCTACAATCAAATACAGCATAGATTGAATATATGTACATGTGTGCATATATTGAATAGAGATAGAGTAGTCTTTGAGACAAGTCTTCTTTTGTAAGGCAAAAGTTATATGATACAAAATGTAGCTAGCGTACAGTGTGCTAAAGTGGGTGATTCATGTTTCAGATTGAATATGGTGATTATATGTGTTCTCACTACTGCTGCTTCCCTGCGAGGTTATGTGCCCAAAGGATCTATTATCCTTTAATTTGACAGCCTGGAGCAAATCTTGACATTTCTTATCATCCTGATTTTTCTTGGCCTTTGTAACTGCAGTTTTATAGCTCTGCAGAACCTAAATGATCTTTGCCCATTCACAGCTTTTAACAGCTGTTCTTAATGATTGCTTAGCTTGTTTACAATCTGAGTCTAACCAGTTGACCCCTTTTGGGTGGGCTAACTGCTTATGGCCAATTCTCTTATAAAACATATCATGCAACCTAGTGAAAAAAGGATAATAAATATCTAAAATGAGGATAAAAGTACTAGCAAGACCTTTGTCGTCTGATAAAAAGGCAACAAACAGGCTGTTTATCTCTGAATGCAGGTTAGGTTTCAAAATGACTTGTGGCCATCGTAATCGTCAACAGTTATGAGCTAATCCAGGTTCTGGTACTACAGTATATGTAGCAATATGAGACCTTGCTAGAATCTCCCCATGGATGATTGTAACTAAAGAGTTATGGTCACTATCAGTTCGGGTTAGAACTCTCATGTCTACCATTAAAGGCCAGACTCTAACATCTAAAAAGACGTACTCATTAACATTCAAGTAAAATTCTCTTTTACAATTTGGTAACCTCTCATGGTCTGAGCAGGAACGGCCATTACAGACCTTTAAGCTCTGGACAACAGGCTTAGAGATTAATTGAAGGGCATTGCCAGAACCAGTGAGTTTGCTTTGATGTTTTCCTGATAACTGGGGAATATTCCATTGCTCATCTTCTGATTCTATTAACTCACTATTAAAAGGTGAGGGCTGAAATGAGGTATTTTAATCCCCTGCTACTATTACCTTTGCATCCCGTTGATGTTTCTCAAT
Source organism: Triturus cristatus (assembly GCF_964204655.1). Lineage (NCBI taxonomy): Eukaryota > Metazoa > Chordata > Amphibia > Caudata > Salamandridae > Triturus > Triturus cristatus. The sequence continues at coordinate 204,663,102 of NC_140593.1, forward strand.
TAACTCGCCATTGACAGGGACTGACCTAACATCAACATTTATTAACACCAACATCCTGCCTGTTGGTAGTTGGAGTATAATACCTATAATATCAGGGAAGTCCACTTTTAATGCAGGGTGCAAGCATAAGATGTCATTATTCACTAACATTAGCAATCCCCCAATGGCTCTACTAAATTTCCCTGGTGGGTTAGCTTCAACACTGTAAGCCAAGAAACCATTTATGCACACCCTACTCATGGACCACGTGTCCTGAAACATGGAGAAATCATGGTCTCAAATATAGGCAAACCATTCTTGGTCAATTAACTTGGAATCAATATCAGCCATATTCCATAAGAACATAGAGATACTAGCTCAAGATTATTATCACCCCTAGGACTAGCATCATTACATATCTGAATTTATTCATTAAGACTGTGAACAAGAGAATCATCATTATGGTTACCCCAAATGTGTAACCCAATGTTGTCATGACCTGCTGTTGAAACTCTGCTAATAAAAGCCAGGGGTAGAACTACAATGGCAGCTATACTATGGGTCGCTCTAGGTTGTAGTCAATCCACACAACTCAGCGTCTGCTCCTTCCAAGTGGTACCCTCCTGCAATTGGGAATAGCCACCTCTTCCTCTAATGTCACCAAAAGAAAGCTGGATCCCAGAGTAGAGATATCTCATTCTTCAATTGCCAGTAAGCTGCCTATGATTTCCCTAGAGGCCACTGATACTTCAATGAAATCTCATGTGGGCCAAGCTCTCAGGACTGTCTGCAGGCATTCAGGATATCTTGCATGATGATTGACTTCCACTGATAGTTGCCCCATAGTGAATGTAAAACTTTGTTAAGTAAGGACTCGTTATCCTCGAAACACTCTCTCTCCGACGTTGGTACATTAATTAACTTGAAGTTGTAGTGGCCCTTACTGTGCCTGGCTTTGGTTAATTCCTCATTGCAAATAAAACCACTAATTTCCCTAGCAAAAGGCCCAGCCCAATCCCCCCTCCTTTAGCTATTCCAGGGGAGCTGGAAGCAATAATTTTACTAGGACCTGCTAGGCTATGATGGTCAGGGATGCTGTGACCGCATCAGCATGCCTGCCCAGCAACTAGGGGGCTAATCCTTGTACACTTTGCTGATGCCTGGTAGTTTGAGGTAGATAACTAGGTTAAGCTGGTGCTAACCTTCTAATGTCCTGGGGTTCCCTTGATCTACACTGCTGGAGGGTTTAGCGAGTAGGAAGTGCAGAAGACAAATTAGGCGACTGGCTGCGTTACCCAGCAGTATAGTGCCCTGGGTTAGCATTAGTGTAGTAGTATTTAATTTACTTTCCAGTGATTTAACAGCCTTTTTTAAGCCACCTACTTCATCACACAATGGAAGTACAATTTCATATAAATTAGTTGTTGCGCAGTGTGACCGAGCGCTGATGCTAGGCTCCACACCCCTGCACACAGCTGTTGGTGACCCTCTCATACCACTTTCCATCAAAGGGGTGAAACCTTTGGAGCAGACCACTATATATCAAGAGGGGGTGGGTGACACGTCAACGGAGATTCACCAGCTGGTACCGTAATAGACAGGATTAGAATGTAAGGAGGTCTACTTCTGCCAGTCTGTACCCTCCCAGGCAACTTCCCCAAAATATCAGATAGGGTAGATTTCACACTCTACCCGGGTCCCCTGGTCGTAATAGGTGCAGATGGATTTGATATTGTCTGAACCTCTTCAATCAGATGATTAACTTGATTGAGGGTACTCGAATCTCTGATCTTTCTTGTACACGTGTTGGGTTTGCTGGAAGGAGGTACAGCATCAGTGGCTTTCCGCTTACCCATAGCTTGTGGCACACTCCTTGTTGTGGCTCCCAATGACCCAAGGCAAGATAACTCTGCAAGCCTAAATCAACAAAAGCATGGTAAGATACCACAGATGGGATGAAGTTGAAACCCTACGCTTTGCGATGCACAGAACATGTTCGCATACAGGTTGTCACAGCCCCTAGGGCAGCACATTGGAAGTTAATACCTAAAATACTAAATACAACCACAGAATAACAAAATACAAAATGAACGTCCACACGATGTTAGACGCAGTTAACCATGCTTCAATCGGATAGCATCCTGGTGAGTCAATGCACACAGAGAAAGAATTAGCCAAGTTAAAAGGGCCTTAGTTCCTTGATTATGGAGTGGAGTAAGTCAGCAGAGAACCTAGAAAAAAGCATCTGATCACAGCACCAAGAGGGGTGGCCATGCCCTGGCTCTTTCTGGCCCTGCCCTGGCTCTTAGTCTGAGGATAATGCAGCAGTCACCTTCCTGCATGAGGATATGGGGATTGCAGTCCCCGTCAGCTTGTGGATAATCCTGGCAGCGGTTGTGGCCTCCATATTATTAGGTCTTCACTGGCACTTTATAGTGCAAGGATAATGCAGTTTTCTCCGCCCTGCACCTGAGGTTATGGGGCTTGAAGTCCCCATCAGCTCATGGTGACTCCTGGCAGTGGTTGTGGCTCCAAGCCCACCAGGACTTTGCCACCGCTTTATAGCATGAGGAAAATGTGGCAGTCTGTTCCCTGCTTGGGGTTATGGAACTTGTAATACTGATCAGCTCGTGGTGACCCCTGGCAGTGGCTGCAGCCCCAGCCCAACAGGGCTTCCCTGTCACTTTATTGAACAAGGATAATATGGTAGTCTCCTCCACCATCTGGGGTTATAGGACTTGCAGTCCCCGTCAGCTCGTGCTGATTCTTGTCAGCGGTTGCAGCCACCAGCCCCACAGGGCTTCGCTGGTACTTTGTTGCACAAGGATAATGCAGCAGTCTCCTCCCCTGCCTGGGGTATGGGACTTGCAGTCCCCATCAGCTCATGGTGACTCCTGGCAACAGCTGTGGCCCACAGCTTAACAGGACTTCGCTGGCACTTTATAGAGTGATGATAATGCAGCAGTGTCCTCCCCACATGGGGTTATGGGACTTTCAGCCCCGTCAGCTCGTAGTGACTCCTGGCAGTAGTTGGGGCCTGTCGCTTTTTCGAAATCATTGAACTCTTTCCAGATAGTATATCTTCAATGTTAGTATGGAGTTTCACTGTAGCACTATATTCACTGTGATCAAATAATCGAGATTTGGATCAGCAGATGTTTTAATTAGTGAAGAGCTGCGAGGTAACTGATTACTTTCTGTACAGACACGTGATCGGGGAGTGGAGGAGCACAAAGAGTTCCATTTGTGGTGAAAGGGGCTGTTAAGAGCAGGGAGAGCTTAGAAAGTTGTCAAAGTAGCTTGAAGAACAGGCAAGGCGCCACGGATTATCATCACTGTAGCGTGGAGATCCTGTTGGGCTTTGCAGGTGGTCGTTGCTGAAGTTTCACATTTGCAGTCAAAGTGAGCTGTTGATATTGTAGTGCAGACCTTGCTCTGTAAGGCTTCGATGGTAATCACTGTGGGACAAAGAGTCAGGTTTGCCAGAAGTTTGCATTGGCCGGTGGTATGGGTGGCAAGATCTTGGTGCAAACTGGCCCATTCATGAAGGGCCCATAAACTTCAGGATTTCTCTTTTCTTTGAAGATAAGTTCAACTGATGCTACTCCAAGGGTCCACTTTAACCTGGGAAGAAGGGTGCAGGTCCAGTCGTCGTTTTCAGCAAGCAGAGTAGCAGGGCAGCAGAGAGGCACTCCTGGCAGCAAAGCAGTCTTTCTACTATAGTATCCACAGGTCCAGGAGTGTACTGAAGAGTGGGTATGAGATCCTCCTATATATGGTGCCTTTCTAGGAGTAGGAGATGTTTCTTGAGGATTCACTTTGAAGTCCTTGACATGTCCTCACTCCCCTACGCAGGCTCCTGGTTCTCTGCATGATCAATGCAGGGATGGCAAGTCCTTTGTATGAAAACAGGGCACAGCCTGTTTAGTTGCAAGTGGGGCTGTGCCCAGATGTGCCTCCCCATCCTGTCAGTTGATGGCTCCTCCAGACACACCTAATCAATCTATATTTGTGGCTGTCTCAGAGGAATAATCAAAGTCCCACTAGCAACTACACCCTGTCATATGACCGAGTATCAGGTTGCAGGCATCAAATGGTTAGCTGAGAAGAATGACAAGTTTCTAAATGTGGAATTTTCGAAATTTAAACTTAAAATCTGACTTTACCTTTAAAGAGGATTTTGACTACAATTTCTCACACACAAAATATGAAATGCTGACCTGTTCCCAATTAAAAGTTAGCACTCATCAAATGTTGTAAGGCAACCCAATGTTATCCTATGGGAGAGGTAGGCTTCACAGTAGTGAAAAATTAATGCAAGCGTTTTTGACTACCAGGACATGTGAAACTTAAAACTACATTCCCAACTTTTTAATTGCAATACACCTTGCTCTATGGGCTTCCTAGGGCCTACCTTAGGGGTGACTTGTATGCAATAAATTGTGAGTTTAAGGCTTGGCAAGGCGGTTATTTTGCCAAGTTGAAATGGCAGTTTAAAAGTGTATTTCTGCTGCAATGACAGGCCTGGGACATTTTGTAAGGGTTTACTTTAAGTGGGTGGCAGAATAAGTGGTGCAGGCCCACTACAAGCATTTAATTTACAGGCACAGGTTAGATAATATACCTCTCTACAAGGGACTTATAAGTAAATGAAATATGCCAATCAGGTGTAAGCCAATTTTACAATGTTTCATTGAGAGAACACATGCACTTTAGCACTAGTTAACAGTGGTAAAGTGCAGAGTTCTAAAAAATAAACAATTTTCAGAAAAAAGTGGAGGGTAAAGGCAAAATGCTTAAGGTAACCCTGCAGAGAGGGCCGGGTGTAGCAGTAACTATAACCTGCGCTCCCATCATGCAGAGTGTTGTCATCCATGATGCAATTTCCGATGCTGTAGTGTTGTTATCAATGTTGTCATGAGTGATGTAATCTGGAAGTTAATTAGATTAGCATTGCTCCTGGGTGGGCAGGAAACTCTTATGTGCTCCCAGCAGGCAGGAGCAGCTTTCGGTGATAACCTAGTGGGAGCATATAAAATGTCCTTCCTGCACTCTTGCAAGCAGGAAAACCATGGAATTCTGTATGCTGGGGACACCGCACAAGAGTTGTTTAGGGAGGGGGTGCACATGCCCCCTTCACTTTAAATGTAAGATGTGGTACTGGGAATGGGGTCTCCAGAGCCTGATATAGGTTTGATGAAGAGGGACACGCGTACCCTCTCCTTTAAATTTACTATGTTGTCCTGGGGTATGGGGTCCCCAAGACCCAATGAAGGCTTGAGGAGGGGGCTATGTGCCTTACTCCCCTTTTATTTAAATTCAGCCCCAGAGGATGTTGTCTCCAGGTCCTGATTAAGGCTCAGGGAGAGAGGACATATGCCCTATTCCCCTTCTGATAAAATGCAGCCTTGGAAGTTTGGATCCTTAGGGCCATAAAACAGCTTGTGGCAGCGGAGCAGCATGCCCCCTCCATAAAAATGATGTCCCTAGGTTCCTGGATCATCCCTTTACCGTGGATTTGCAGAACAACCAAGAATCTGTGGTTCAATCTTTTTTAAAAGGTTTTTTGCCCAGGGGGCAGGTTTCTCCCTTTGGGTCATCCACTCACCAGGCCTAGGAGGAGGGGTATCCCTAAACTGCTTTTTACTTTACCTTCAGTGACGGGTCCTAAAATGGCTGCTGCCACATCTTTGTTGATGTGGTGACAGCCAATTTGGTCTTATCTCAAGATCTGTTGTCAGTCCTCAGTGCAGTGAAATATACACTTTGAGCCTTAATTTCTCTAAAACTACTGAAAATGTTAATCCCAAAAAGAATGCTTTTGTGACCAAGAACTAGCTTTCTGCCAAATTTGGTATAATTCTGTTCCGCAGCTTTTGCGATATGGCTGTTCAATTTCCCTATGAAAATTGAATAAGGATACTGTGTTTTGAAACCCCCCGTTTTTCTCACCCCCCCCCCCCCCGACTTGATGGATCACCTCAAACCTATACAGGAAGGAGCTGAGACCCTTTTTGGAAAGTTTTGTGAAGATTTGTCAAACAGTGTCAAAGTTATAAGCAAATTAAAAATTGCTACCTAGTGCACCAACCTTGTCAGGGCTGATCTGGAAACAAAGTGACAAACGCATATGTGGATATCTACATTTATATCTATAAGTTTAATTATCTCTAAATCGGAAAAAACAAAGGTTAAAGTGGCATTATATATTTAGACATGGTACCACCTTACTTTATATTAAAAAACACTTGTCATAAATATGCTGAAAAAACATAGATCAAAATGGCATTATAATTAGGTGAAAATGTCTGTTAAAAATAAGATTTTAAACAATGAAAAACATTGAAATTCTCCTGTTATAATTAACTGAAGTAACTATACCTTGCACACTTGCGATGCACAGTGATGTCATTAATGATGTAATTTCATATGTCATCACTGAATATTGAACTTTGCATTAAAAACCCTTTTTTCTTAAAATGTTTAGTTAGGTGAAAATGTCAGGTAAAACATACCATTTAAAATTTTAAAAACCATTTAAATTCATCAGTTATAGTTATCTCAAGTAAGTATAATTCATGCCCTAAAGTATCTATAACTCATGTCACAGCCAAGCACAGTGCTGTCATGAATGATGTCATTTCAGATGTTGCAGTGATTTTATCAATATGATGTTATGGTACGTGTCATGAGTTAAAGGGTCTCCGGGTCTGCGGCACAGAGAGGGGGGCTCTATGCCCTCTCCCTTGTTTTGGAAGTGGCTCTATGGAATGGTTACCCTAGGGCCTCCGGCAGGCTTGTGGAGCAGGGCTGCATGTGCCCTCTCCAGATTATGTTAAAATGGCTCCGGGAAGGGGTTCCTGGAGCCTCTTTGTGACAGGTGGTTGGGGCCCACACCCCTCACCATTTACGTTTATGGCAGACCTCAAGGGATTGGGTCCCAGGTGCCATAATCAACTTGGGGATGGGGGCCTATGCTATGTACTGTGCCCCAGTGGATGGGATCCACAGGGCCAAAATCAGCTCGAGGAGGGGGGTACATATTCACCTCCTCTCAAAAAGTGTATCGGACCCCGGGGGTTGGGCTCCCCAGGGCCAGAATTTGCTCAAGGATTAGGGCCCCATGCAGCCCACCACTCCCCATATTTAAGAAAAGAAATATTGTTTGATCACTGAACCCTATCCCACCCTTGGGTTACATTTATTTATTTAAAAAAAGATATATGTGCCAATTGCTTTTCACCAGTGATCATGAATTTAATTATAATGTTGCCAGGGGTGCTGTGCTTCCTGCTCCTCCATCAACTTTAAAGAAAATGTTTGGTGGGCACCACCAGCAAGAAAATGTTGTGTCAAAAAGCTTGATAGTGGCCCGAGAAGAGGCAGGGGCACCACCAAGCACCAAAAGCCTCATCTTAGTCCAGAAAGAGTGCATTTTGTAATCTGGCGAAAATCTGACCAGTAGTTTGTGAACAGCGGGTCGTGAGTTACAGTTACTTTAGGGTACAGTTACTTTAGGGTGCAAGTTACAGTACTTGAGAAAATTATAACTGGTGAATTTAAGTGTTTTTCTTAATTTAAATTTCACCTAACTATAATGTCATTTAACTTTTGTTTTTTTTTAGTGAATATGTATATGGTAACTAGGTCCTAACTAAAACTACTGAGTAGTGGTCACTACTCAGTAGTTATAGTAAATATCTAGTTACCATAGGAAATAGATTTCTTTGGTTTGATAATGACTTTGGTGCAGTTGAACAAATCTTTCCAAAAAAAGTACATTTACCTTTGTTCATTGTAGTTGTAGGGTACAAGTTATAGTTAATTGAGAGAACTATAACTGGTTAATTCCAGTGGTTTTGTTAATTTAAAATGGTGTGTTTTAACTGACATTTTCACCTAACTATAATGTCCCCACAACCTTTGTTTTTATATATATATATATATATATATATATATATATATATATATATATATATATATATATATATATATATATATATTCACTTAAAAAACCATAGGTTTCACACATGTTATAGTTAGCTGTACATTTCACTCGTAAAAAACCAATGAAATTCCACGTTATAGTTAGATCAGGTAACTATAACTTGCGCGCCCACAATAAACTGCTGATGACGTCACATATTACATCACTCATGACATGGTCAGTGACATCACTCTTCACATCAATGATGACATCTGAAATGACAAATTGTGGATTGCGGTCGCGCAAGTTATAGTTACCTGATCTAACTATAACGTGGAATTTCATTGGTTTTTTACGAGTGAAATGTACAGCTATCTATAACATGTGTGAAACCTATGGTTTTTTAAGTGAATTTGCAAGGTTTTTTAAATGCTAATTCCTAACTATAACGTGTGTGAAACCTATGGTTTTTTCAGTGAATTTGTACGGTTTTTTAAATGCTAAGTTATGTATTTTTTTTTTTTTTTTTTCTGGTTTTTCACCGTGCTCACACCCTGCGCGCACGGTGCGCTTAGCGCACCGTGCACGCGCTGTGGGCACTCGGTGCGCTTCGCGCACCGAGCGCCCACGTTGCGCAGTTCATACCGTGCGCGCCTCGCCTTTTTTTACACAGTAACAATTTTTTTTCTCCCTTGTGATTGTTATTTCGTTTTTTTTTAAAAAAATTTTTTTTTGCCGTGCGCGTACGGTAAGCTTACCGTACGCGCACTCCGCGGTTTTAAAAAAAAATTATTAACTGTATTTTTCGTACTTTTTGGTCCTTCGTGGACCTCCTGACAAAGGCTAGGGGGTCTGCAACTCTCTTCGTTGCCCCTTTTTCACGTTACCCACCTTTGTTTTTCAGTGCGAGAGACAGAAAATGGCGGCCGACACTTTCTGATTTCGACCGATTCGAATGTTTACAGTCATGTAACCACCAATCAGAATTGAGCTCGCGCACGGCACCGTACGCGTACGGTAAGCTTACCGTAAGCGCACGGAGCGTGCTTACAGATATATATATTGATTTAAATGCTATTTTCTCAGGACCTACTGAACAGATTTACACCTGCAAAAGGCACATCTCTGACCTGAGGACTACCTCTCTGCCAAATTTCAAGTAATTCTGTTCAGCCGTTCGGGCTGTAGCTCGGACTAAAGGTCCTATGGGAAAATGCATGGGGAAAACGCATTTTGGGACCCCCCTTTTTTCTCAGCCCCCGCTTGACAAATTCCCCTGAGACTTTCAGGGTAGGAGCGGAGCGGAGCGCCCCACCTATTTTGAAAATTTCGCGAGGATTCGTCAACCGCCGCCAAAGTTATTCCAAATAGAATGTTGCGGATTTCCTATGGAAACACGGTCCTAACAATAACTATCTACTGGCGACCGCCAGTAGATAATATATATATATATATATATATATATATATATATATATATATATATATATATATATATATTCACTGTAAAAAACATAGGTTTCACACACATTATAGTTAGGAATTAGCATTTAAAAAACCTTGCAAATTCACTTAAAAAACCATAGGTTTCACACATGTTATAGTTAGCTGGGCATTTCACTCGTGAAAAACCAATGAAATTCTCCCGTTATAGTTAGGTCAGATAACTATAACTCGCGCTCCCGCAATCCAGTGCTCATGACGTCACATATTACATCACTCATGACATGGTCAGTGGCATCACTCATGACATCCCTGATGACATCATCCTTTTGATAGCACACGCTTCCTAAATCCAGACATATATGCTTCACCTATGTGTGTTAAGAAGGCTACAATGCTGTCATAGTATAGTATTCTTGGTTTTATTGCGTGAAATTAATATGTGCAAGAATTATGAATATAATAACAGTACCTATCGTTTTCAAACTACACTTGAATGCATTGAATACTTGCATTTAAAGGCATACTTAGTTAGCTTATTTGCTGAATGGTGATGCTGGCTTTTGAATTCTGAACACTGGGGCACTTCTGTTCAGTCCCCAGTGTATGTATTCTGACCCATAAAAACATGACAGAATTGACTAACTCACACATTCTATATATATCTTTCCAGTAAGGACCTAGCATACGGTGCAGAAAAATATGCCAGTGACATGGTTAACTGTCACCAGTGGACTGCAGTATATGATTTGTCATTCAGTTTGCCATTAACTTTAAGAAAGATGGTCCAATCAATCAAAACACCACTAAACCCAATGTATCCACAGTCTTTCAGTGGCTAGGTCTTAACCAATTTAAGTGTAACACTGATAAGACTGAAATTCTTAGCTTTGGACATACTTTCACTTTCAACTTACAGACTCGTTGGCTAAGTGAGGCTTCCTCTCTTCATGCCCAAATTGAAGTAGTGAAGAATCTGGGTGTTAAGACTGACACACAACTGACTTTTACAATCAATATTAATTTGGTAGTTGGTACATGTTTTGGTATGCTGCGCACAAGCAAAGAGCAAATTCTCTTTTTGCCTGTTAGGATCTCTTGTCTTTTAGTTTGGTTGTGTCTCAAATGGATTATGCTAATGCCCATTGTGTAGGACTCCCACAGTATTTACTGCAGGGGCTTTAAACTGTTCAGAATGCTGCTTCTCACCTGGCCTTACATATTCCCAAGCGAGCCTCTATCACCTTTCATTGAAAGAACTTGCACTGGCTTCCTGTCCGAAATGGGATCTTGTTTAAGACCTTGACCCTTATGCACAGGGTGCTACACCATTCTTGCCCAGACTATCAGTCTTCTATAATTCAATGATACTCTCCCTCAAGATCTCTGCGCTCTTGATATGGTAATCTGGCCAAAGATCCAAGGGTAAAGCAAGCTAGATCTGGACGCAGATCTTTTTCCCTTCTTGGACCTCAAACTTGGAATAAACTGCCTGTGGAGCTCTGCCAAGTGAATAATGAACAATCATTTAGAAAACCACTTAAGACCTGGCTTTTTTGTGCCCTAATTAGCTTTCTTTGAATTTTCTTTTTCTGACTCCTATTTCCCTGTACCGCCAGGACAATCTTCTCAGTAACCATGAGCTTTAGAAATCCCTCCATTCAGTCATTCACTGGGCTGGCAAAGAAAACATGGATGCAGGCCTAAAACTGTAGCCTGACTATTCAAGGTTTTTTAAACTGCAATTGAACCTGTCCCAATAACCCTTATTGACACAAGAGAAATCTAGTTCTAAATATAAACAAAATCACCCCTAAGTAGACTTTGTATTCCACAAGTTAAAGTGCCTTGTATTTAAAAATAATCCATGCAATAATTTAATGTTGGCATGTTTTTACAGTGAGTAGCTCTCAAAAACAATTTTTACTGTACAGGACTGTAACAGATCATATGAGAAAAAAAGAAAGTGCAATTTAAATACTATTTTGCCGATTCTAGTTTGAGGTAAGTTATACAAGGAACTGACACGATTCATAGAAGACAATGGCGTCCTCGACCCGTCCCAATCTGGATTCCGAAGCAACCACAGCACAGAGTCCCCCCTTCTCGCCGCCACAGATGACATCTGCATTCTCCTGGACCAAGGCCACTCCACAGCCCTCATCCTACTCGACCTATCTGCAGCCTTTGGCACAGTCTGCCACCGCACACGCGTTGCCAGACTACACTACGCTGGCATACAAGAAACAGCCCTAGACTGGATCCAACCATTCCTCACCGGAAGAAACCAAAGAATTAGACTGCCACCCTTCCTCTCCGAACCTATGGAAATCACCTGCGGAGTCCCAGAAGGATCATCGCTGAGCCCGACCCTCTTCAACATCTACATGGCCCCCCTTGCCGCCATCGTCCGACAACCCGGCCTCAACATATTTTCCTATGCTGACGACACCCAGCTCATCCTCTCCCTCACCAAAGACCCCGCCACTGCCAGACTCACCTTCCAGAAAGGAATGCAGGAGGTCACCGTCTGGATGACCAACAGCTGCCTCAAACTCAACGCCAAGAAGACAGAAGTCTTCATAATGTGAACCTCCTCTTCAGCATAGGACAATACCTGCTGGGTGACAGCCCTTGGAGGCCCACTGACCCCCTCAGACCACGCCAAAAACCTCAACGCTGTCACCTCCAGCTGTTTCAACACCCACCGCACCCTACAAAAGACCTTCAAATGGATCCCCCGGAGTCAAGGAAGACAGTCACACACGCACTCATCACCAGCAGACTGTACTATGGAAACACACTATATGCTGGCATTAACAAGCCCCTACTCCGAAAACTCCAGATGATACAGCACACCGTCGCCCGACTTGTCCTCAGCATCCCCCGGCGTGAACATATCAGCCAACACCTTCGAATGCTCCACTGGCTCCCCGTGGAAAAAAGAATCACCTTCAAAATCCTCACCTACGCCTACAAATGCATGCAAAATACCGGACCCAAATACCTTAACGACAGATTCAGCTTCCATGTACCCAAAAGGAACCTCCGATCCTCCAACCTAGCACTAGCTGAAACCCCACGCATCCGCAGAGCCAGAGCCGGTAGAAGATCCTTCTGTCACATTGCAGGCAAATCCTGGAAAGAGCTCCTGGCAGACATCAGACTCGCCCCCTCCCTAAACACCTTCAGGAAAGCCCTCAAGACCTGGCTCTTCGGCTAACTGAGCTGTGAACCCCCCCTCCCTCAACGCCTTGAGACCCTCACTGGTGAGTAGCGTGCTTAATAAACCCCCTGATTGATTGATAGAAATTATTTAACCACGTTTTCAATTTTTTTCAAAAATCTATTTTACTGGTAAAAATTGGATATTTGCTAAATATTCAGAAATGTACCCTTTAGTTAAATTAGACTTTGCTTGACAGAAGCTCGAGTGGACAAATTAGCATTAGCCTGCCACCAGCTGCCCCATGGAAGGTGAAGTGGAAACACTGCTCCCAGAGCAGAAACAATGGCTTAGAGATTTTAGCAGGATGACATGGGTGTGAGGAATATGACTCATGTTAACTTTGGAAAGGCAATTCGGGGGTGGTCAGGGGGGGCAGGAATTTCATTAAATTGAAAATTACCAAAATGAGGCCTGCCCAATCATAGATTAGTATAAAGAGAGTCCTGGGGAACAAATGTCCTTTGATCCATGGATACAGTGTAGCCCGTCTGGCAGCAGCCCAATGGAGGCTAATTCTAGAACCTGGTTGATGGAGTTGAGAAGGAATAGACTACTCATTTCCTTAGACACACCCCTGATTGGGACATCAGCAACCTCCAGGGGTATGCAAGATCTCCTGTTTTTTGTGATTTACAACAGAATAGTGCACTGTGGGACAGTTAACAGGAAGTCAATCAGGATCTTTAATTATCTCTATTTCTTTTTTTGAAATTTTATTTAGTTTTATGCAGACAGATATAAAGCAGAGTGGATGAAAATACACATATTGCACAGCAGTCTTCAGTTCAGACATCTTGCATGGGAAATATAGCGACAATAAGCTGTACATTACAATCACAGTTCTCAGATATACAGTACAGTGATAAAAGTGCAACTTCATCTACATTAGATTAATCAACAAAGTAGTGATTCAGTAGGGACACAGCTTTAGCTTGTACGGCTGTAGGGGGGTTCAATAATATTGGTTTAGAAACTTAAATCTATAAGTCTCAACTTATAATTAGGGGATAAATAAAAGCCCATTGTTTATCTGTGGGCAGATCTACCAGCTCGTTTCTCCACTGCTCAAGGGCCTTTGGGGTAACCCAGGGAGTATTTGTATGCGTGAGAGTATAGATCCTAGTTATCAGTTTACGAGAGGATGGTGAGGTTAATAAGTGTTCTAATGGTTGCATAATAGCTGGAGAAGTCGGGAAAGTAGGACGCAGTTTTTTACAGGCGGCCTGGAATTGGTAGTATAGGAATAAGTCCAGGAACGGTGTCTGCGTATCATCTTGACCTGTTGGCGGGTTCAGAAATATGTCTTGTGGATATAGGTCGCCTACCATAGAGATGCCCATGGTATGGGCACGTGGAATGGCTCCGTTGTCATGCAGGTAGGGAAAATATGGGTGGAACACAAGCGGTGTAGAGGGTGCAAACAGCTATGGAGTACCTGTCCGCCGCCGCAAGCCCTCCCATGCACAGCGCAGGGTCTCTACTGTATTGATTTCGTTAGCGGTTCTACAATAAGGTTTTAAGACTGCCACGTGCAGGGGGGTTGGGTCGGCTACGTCTCTCTCAGTGGCCACAAGCAGCTGAAATGGGATGGGGTGTACCAAAAAGTCAAGTAACTGTGCCTGCGCACTCAACGCATAAAGTTCGAAGTCAGGAGCTCCCAGCCCTCCCTTCGATAGTGGATGTGTCAGCAGTTCCCAACTCACCCGGGTTGGCCGCCAGCCCAAACCAGAGCAATAATAATTGTCCGCAGGGATTTAAAAAAGGCCTGAGTTAAGGGTATTGGTATATTAACAAAAAGATATAGTAATTTAGGGAGAACTATCATTTTAACTATGGCAATTCTGCCCACAAGTGTCAAAGGCAGAGCGGCTCAGAAGTTTGACTTGCCCTCTAGCCAGTCCAGCAATTTGCCAAAATGTAAGTACCAGATGTGTTGTAGGTCTTTACTTAGCCACACGCCCATGTACTTTATGGCGTCATCCGCCCATTTAAGTGGAAATGCTAATGAGGTGTCTAGCGGGGCGTTAGTAAGAGAAAGAATAGAGGATTTTGATCAGTTGATATGTATGCCAGACATACCACCATACCGGAGAACTTCGCGTAATACTGGGTTTAAATTGTCATCTGGATTCCGAATGTATAGCGTAATGTCGTCAGCATACATTGAGATGATGAGGTTCCTATCTGTAAAAACTAGACCGGGAGCGGAGTGATGTTGATGAATTCTAGCAGCTAATGGTTCCATAGCTACCGGAAAAAGTAGCGGTGACAAGGGCAGCCCTGCCTGGTTCCGTGAGTGATGGGAAAGGGTTCCGAAATTAAACCATTTGCTTTGAGCCGGGCTGTAGGCTTAGTATATAGCAAGCTGATAAAGTTGATGAAATTAGGACTGAAGCCCAGTCTGGGTAGAATGGTAAACAAGAAGGCCACTCCAAAGAGTCAAACGCTTTGGTCGCGATGGTTGGAAGTTGAGGGTCAATTTGGTGGAGTTTGGGAAAGAATGTATGCAGGTTATGGGCTGTTGATCTACCCAGGATATAGCCAGATTGGTCGGGCCTTGCGATAAGTGGCAGGAGCGGCTGTAGTCTGTTGTCGATTAGTTTAGCCAGGATCTTGTCTTCAACGTAAATGAGCTAAAGGGGCCTGTAGGGGTCACAGACATTTATAGCTAAATCTGGTTTTAATAGGGAACTGATAACTGCTTCCCGCATGGTTGGAGGTAGTAGTTCACCAATTTCCATCGATTCTTGATATACATCAAGAAGTAGGGGCGCAAGTTCTTCCCCATACGTTTTGTAAAATAGTGTAGTCAGCCCATCTAGCCCCGGGGCCTTCCCGCCTGGTAAGCCTCTAATGACCGGCTTGACATCTTCGATTGTGAAAAGTTCATCTAAATATTTTCTGTGATTCGCACTGAGCTAGAGCAGCTCAATTGAGTCCTGATATTCACCCAGGTCGGGGCTATGTACACTTTGTGTGGCAGCGTATAATGAAGAGTAGAATTTGGTAAGGTATTCATGAGTGGCCCTTTGCCCTCTGATGGGAGAGGAGTTCTCGTTCATCAGCTCAGCTATAACATTAGGGGATGTGTGTTGCTTAAGCGCATTGGCCAGGGTCTTGCCTGGCCGATAATCTTCTCCGTATCTAAATGCTCTTGTGTTTCCTCCCAGGAATCTGGTCTCCCTTTCTGCCTCTGTTTCAAACTCCGAGATTTTGCTCCATATAGAAGTCAATTGTTTGGGTCTCTGGTGTTGAAGAACATAAGCTCAAGAGATTTGATGTCCTGTTCCAGTTTTGTAGAGCGAATAGATCGAATTACCTCTGATTGTTTAGAAATACAAGCCCCGCTTATTACCGCCTTGAAGGTGACCTTTTAAACACCGTGCACACAAACTATTTATATGCCATGTGTTACGGTTGTGTCAACTATCAAGCTTGTTTCACTTTTCATATTTAATAAAAAGCATCTCCTTGTTTTGCCTGACTGTTTTGTTTGTTTTTTCTGTTATTTTTTCACTCTTTGGCTCACTTTTATGTCTTTGGATACAATACTGTATTACACTGTATGTTGTTTTCTTTTGATACCTACAAATAAGTTTGATTAAATCCTACTATCCGGCTGGATAGTAACTATATAGAATTGATTCTGTTCTATATTCATTTTTTCTTGGTCAATTCACTCTCGACAAGGACCACTGTCTTCTATAAATACTGTTACCCAAGGTCCCAGCTTACCTAATTGGGCCCCATTGTCCTTGTTAAAACATTGAAGGCCTCCCATACCATAGAGGCAGAGTCTACTGATCCCTCATTGGTAGTAAAATAGTGTGTTATGTCAGTTCTGATTTCCTCTTTAAATGCTTCGTCTAGAATGGTGTGCAGGAAAAGTTGCCAGCTAAACGCACTTGAGGATGTATGTGTAATCTTCCACTGCAGCACAGCTGGGGCATGGTCAGAGAGTGAATGTGTTAGATGCAGCACTTCCACTGTCCAAGACGTGACATTACACGTTACAAGCCAGTAGTCTGATCTAGACCAGACACTGTGATAGGAAGTGATGCAGGTGCCCACTCTGGTGCTGGGGTATCTGCTACACCAGATATCAGTAAGCCAGTGTTTAAGTATGATATTGTTTAGTTGTAGTGTTGCCTTCAGATGCAGATTTTGAGGGGTACCTGCTCTGTCTCAGTCATTGTTCAGTACGGCGTTGAAATCCCTGCGCCAAATAACCGTGTCCCCACCTGTTGCCATTATCTTGGCCCATACAGTAGGAAATAATTGGGGGTCATCAACATTAGGAACATAGATGGCCGCCATGGTGACTTGTGTTGACATGAGGGAACCTGAAAGAATAACATAGCGCCCATCTGGGGTTATTTGAGCGTATTCAGTTGACCATCCTAGTCCCCGTCTTATCAGTATCGAGGCCCCCTGGCGTAGTTGGAGTATGAAGCTGAGTGTATCTCCCCCCAATACCTATGATTTAATTTGGGGTCAGTCCCATGCTTCAAGTGGGTCTCCTGTAGGAAACATACATCTATATGTGCCTACGTAGCTATGTATGTACCATCCTTGCCTTTTTAAAGTCATTAAGCCCTCTCACATTACTGGTAATGAATTTTGTCTCTGTCATGGTTTAACAGGACAAAGTAAATGGCGTATTGCATGTTTGGGGAAGGTGAAACTGCGAAACATAAATAATAGATGGGATGTCCGTGTTTCTCCCAGTGTTCTGCAGGAAGGTGGCATTGCCCTAATGACGGCAAGACCTGAAGTGGAACTCAACCCGTGCACATATAGTGTGGTCAATGATTGTGTGTCTGCGAGTGCTTTGAACTCCCTATCCCACCCCCGCCCACAACAACCTCCCAATTAGGTTGTGACTGGTGACCCCCCACCTCCCCTTGAATTACCCCTGTAACAAAATAAGAACATAGCTACATGGGAGATCTCTCTTTGGGGGCCTGGGACGATGGCTTTTAAACCTGCCATAGGGCAGGGTGTCCAGGCTTGGCATTTGAGTCGGAATCCGCCAGGTAAGAGGCTAAGGATCAAATTGGACCGTGAACAAAATAGTGCTGGTCACTTTAGCTAGTAGTAGGACTAATGCAGTAGCATACAATCATCATAACCATCAGCACAACTATTGAAGAAATATAACAAAACCAGAAATCTAGTGCTGATCAAGGCTGGTGCGCGATAGGGAGTAGAAAAACTGCCAACAGTCCCTCATTGTCACTCAAGCTCAGTTCAGGGATGGATTGCTGCAAGGAACGAGGAGGCGATTTCCAAGGACAAATATATTTAGTGTATTTTAAAGCTGACTTAGCATCTGTAAAGAAGTGAGACTGGCCATCATGCGTGATTTTTAACTTAGCTGGATACAGCTTGGCATACGGAATAGATGCGTTTTGCAGAATGCCTTTCCCTGATGTGAACTCTCTTTGTGCGTCTTGAAGAGCAGGAGTGTAGTCAGGGAAAAAGGATAGTTGGTTTCTCTGGTGGGTAATGGGGATTTTGGCACTAGCTTCACGAAGGACTGCATCTCTGTCCCCATAGTTTAAGAGCTGTGCAATGATTGGGCACGTCGGCGCTCCTGGCAGCGGCTGGGGGCCCAGTGATCAATGAGCACACTCCACGAGCCTGACCTGCAAGAGAGCCGGTCCAAACAGCTTGCGCAGCAAATTCTCAATGAAGGGCTCCATTTTCGGGATTGCTGTAGATTGTGGAAGGCCTAGGATTCTTAAGTTATTGCATCTAGAACGCGTCTCTAAATCTTCATTCTTAGCTTTGATCACAGCAAGAACTTTCTCCATGCTTAATATTTGCGTTCTAGATTCCGCCTGAGAGTCTTGAGTATCCAACAGTCTATTTTCCAGGACCTTCAAGCGAGTTTCATGAGCATCTACCCGCTTTTTAACAGTGTCCAGGCTTGAGGTGAGTACATCTATTTTGCTGTCTATTATTTTAAGGCTAGAACACACATACAGAAGGATGATCTCATGTCTTCCTCCGGTTGTTCAGTGATTCCCTTGAGGCCCTGGGCAGTGTCCGGCTCAGTGTTGGCCTCTGTGGTGTGTGTTTGATGTTTGCTTTCAAAGGGGGTCTTTGGCTGCTTCGGGTCTTTATTGCCTATGATAGCAGGCCACACAGCGTGACCGCGGGTCAATCTAGCGAAGCTCTCAGCCCCTGCAGTGCACCCGGAGCTGGCACGGTCCGCAGTTGCCAGCATCGCAGGTGCTATCATGATCCTATTATGCCCAGTGCCTTTGTTGCCAGATGCGATGCAGTATTGCGCCCCACTTTGGGCACTTTAGAGTGAGAAACAGGCTGCTTATTAGAAGAGGGGAGTCGGGGCAGGATCTCCATGTCAATTGAGTAAGACAGGGCCTCCGCTTTAACCCCCGGGCGGGAGGGAGAGACCAGATGAGCCCCAGCATGGCCAGAGCCACCAACCTGCAGGCCAGCACAAGAAGGAGTAGGCAAGATGGCAGATGCTACCCAAGACCGGCCCCACCCAAGGCCGCAGGCCGCAAAGCATGATCGCAGGCTAATTTGGCAGATTCACCAGACCTCGCCACGTCAATCAAGTCAAAGCCAGCCACGGTCGTTTGTGATGCAGTTGGTGTTGCACTTCAACTGCCCCCAGTGTCCAGTTTATGCGCAATGATACAATATTTCAACACGTCTTATGTCCTGGAGTAAGTGAGGCAGGTTTTTGGCTGGAGAGGGGTAGTAGGAGGCAGAGTGCACATGACAGTAGGGCATGATGTGGGGGCTCTGCGCTTGCCACCGGACAGGAGATGGGGGAACCGATGAGCCCTGTCACGACCAGGAGCCTCACCCTGCAAGTTAAGGCAGGGGGAGCAGGCAGGACAACAGAGGCCCACCCCGGCCCCCCACGGCTCCGCACAGCTGCTGTAACAGACGATACCCCAATGCAGGAGCACACCCAGGTCCTGTGCGTAGCGGGAATAGGAGACCTGACACCGCCCGGCCCGAAACCAGCCAGCGCGAAATGCCAGACTGGGCCTAGGCTCTCGCAGCACAGCCTCCTCAATCGCAGCCCGGGCGCTCACTCTCGGCATCTCCGCGATACTCAACCTCGCTCACAGGTCCCCGTCAGGCATCTCCAGATCCCACCTCCACTCAGGATTTCAATGGTAGCACGTAGCAGGGGGAAATGCCGGTCTGTTTCCGCCAGTCTCAGACGCAGCTCCAGGTGCCTCGGGCCACGCGCACACACTGCACGGTTGGTACTCCCTTGGAAGGATATAAGCCACCTCTGATCAGTCCACACAGCACGACTCCCGATGAATGACTACTACCTCCGGTGCAGCGAGGCACAAGGGTGCGGTCGCGGCGTTGCAAGAAGAGCCCAGCTACGTCGATGTCTTTACAGGCCTGCTGATTGTGCAGTGGCCATTTCCAGCCACCTGCCCAGTCGTGGCTTCCTCTGGCAGGTTTTGGCTGGTTTCTCAGTTGGCTGCACGACTGAAACGTCACACACGCAGACTAATCACTGTCCTCTCAAAGTGGCATACGTTTCGCTGGCAGATTCTGTGCCTGAATGATGCTTGCTTAGGATTTTGATACCTGGCCTGCAGAGCCCCTTCAGCAGGCAGCCATTCTGCAGTGCGCCGTAGACATGCCCCAAGTCAATCAGGGTTTGTTACAAAAGGTTTACCCTTGTTTTTGTATCGTGGTAAGCGAGTGCCCAGGAGTCAACTTCACCCATTGGCTATGGATTTCTTCATAAGTGAGACCTAACCGCTGCTACATCATAACACATTGTAGACTTATGGAAGAACAGACAACAACAATGCAGGTCTGCAACTTGTGTGGAGTCCCAGTAGGCCCCATCTGTTCCCTCTTGTTCCCAGGATTTAGAAGTGGACTCTGAGGGTCAGTTTGCTGACCTTCTGTGTGGCTACAGGGACACATCACATTGCAAGTGGCCCTTTTCCTCCTGGAATTACCAGCTGTCCAATAGCAACTGGATCTGTAGTCGACAGTGCTGGTAGCCAATGCTACATTGAGTTGTAGCTCTTATATGCCTTCCCAAATGTCCTGGGGCCTTAATAGTGACCGAGAGAAACCGCTCCATAAAGTATGAAAATGTGAGACTTTAAGCTTTTTATTTTCTAAGATCTTTGGAGTTTCAGCAGGACCTAGGGTAAAAGTTTTCAATTTAGTGAGAACGTATACGGCTACAGCGTCAAGCTTGCCCACTGGAGGATTTAGAGGTCCATAAAATTGACTGATTTAGAGTTTGTTGGATAGGTTACTATGTCACACACATTTCAATCTATATTCTATGGCACTTATAATAAGGCAGATGGAATAGCCATCATATTTGGAATGGAACAACCCATACCCATACGCCAAACTCTAAATCATGCCCAAATCAAAAGAAGTTCTTGACTATGCAAAGCTGCAAAAAGTATCTTACCAACAAGAGAATTCTGACAGGTGCTACATTTAAATTTGCCCATTCAGAGCTCTTTCTGTCAAACCACAGCTATCTGACTTCACTGAGATTTTGTTGGATGCAGCCTTCAACCTTTCCCCACTAGAGGATTTCAACATCCATTTCAGATACTAAGGCTCTGATTAGGAGTTTACCGGTCTTCCAAGAATTGCCAACCTGGCGGTCCAGGAAGGCAAGCCCATGGTCTCCCGCCTGCAAGATAATGAGTTTAATCCATGGCTGGCTGTGTGGAGACACCACAGTGGCAGTATGTTTGGACACTAGGAGAGCCTTAAACGCATACCACTGCCATGACTGCACCTCCAGGTCATCCGTGCATGGTGTGGCAAGCGCCATGTTGTGTATGCCACACAGTGCAGGCCCAACCATGCACTTTTGGGGGGCCACATCATGTGCCACTCCTGCAAGCACCCCCATGGTTAGATTCAGCCTGGGGCCCTTTTGGGGACCCTTTACATGACTTTCTGCCAAGAATTTCGTAGTGGCATCCCCGCCATAAAATGCTTGGAGGAAAGGCTCGGCACCGCCTTAATTCACGACCGCTAGTATGACCACTACACCGTCGGGACACTGGATCCTGGCAGTTGCAGTGGTGTGTCGGACTGGTGACGGTCCGACCATTTTGCTCCAAATATGGCAGTCAGACCAATGGGCCATCAGCTGTCAAACCACCACTGATGGGTTGGTGGCGGTCCGACCATCAAACTCTTAATCAGGCCCTTAGTCAGAAGGTAAGATCTTTGACTTGCACAACCTGCTTGATGTTTCAGACTTACGTGCCATCTTGGCCAGCCTGAAATTGCCCCAAGGTCCTGGTCAACAGTGAAACTGAATTTCTGTTTAACGCTTTACTTTCTTGCCACTCTTTTGTTTAAAACAATTAAAATACATAAATATTGTATTGTTGTGTTGTAGAATATCTAGGAAATTAATATTGAACTGACCAAATATCACAAAAAACCTTTTAACATTATTATCAGGACTTTAAACTTAAATATAACAACAATATCACCATTAAAATATCAAAAAAGGTTCAAGTATCACATAGAAAGACAAAATCTCTCTGCCACATTAACACATTTGAAACATATATAAAATATTGAAAACTAAACTATTGATGACCAAAAAACGAATAACATTACTCACAAATTACAAAAATAAACTAACAACATAAGTAAACTTAAATAATATGTAATCACAAATTATATATATATATATATATATTATATATAGATATATATAACACAAGAAATAATAAACAAATAATACATTTGATTATAATTAACTTATTATAGAAAGAAATAAAATAAACCATAACACCATCAATAAATGTAATAGAAAATAGAATATAAAAAATGTTATACTGTAAAATGTATTACATGTATAACTTTAAATTAAAACTATTTTAGAGAATGAGCAAATAAAAACTAATTTATATTCATCAAATAAGGTTCCAAAATGTTTTGAAAAGCAAAGAAATTAACAAATTAAATAAAATATTAAACATTTAACCAGTTACAATGAAAAGGAATATAAAAAGCTCATACGATGTTTAAGACATTGTTACACTAAAACCATGCACTTAAAAGAGCTGAAAGGCTGTTGGGTTGCTGAAAGACACCAGAAGAAAGAAATAAAAAAACACTCTTAAGAGAAACAACACAATATTTCCAAGTAAGTGCAATAAAATATACTTAAACTAAATTAAATGAACAAAAACTACATACACTTATTTTTATATTAAATGATATATATATTCACTTAAAAAACCATAGGTTTCACACATGTTATAGTTAGCTGGACATTTCACTCGTGAAAAACCATTGAAATTCCCCCGTTATAGTTAGTGCAGGCAACTATAACTCACGCGACCGCAATCCTCTGCTGATGACGTCAGATATTACATCACTGTATTTAGACACTTATTTACCCATCTCTTCTTCCATTAATTTTTAGTTATACATATATTACAAATATTTTTTTTTCAGAAAGACACATATGTCATCAGTGATGTAATATCTGACGTCATCAGCAGAGGATTGCGGTCGCGTGAGTTATAGTTGCCTGCACTAACTATAACGGGGGAATTTCAATGCTTTTTCACGAGTGAAATCTCCAGCTAACTATAACATGTGTGAAACCTATGGTTTTTTAAGTGAATTTGCAAGGTTTTTTAAATGCTAATTCCTAACTATAACGTGTGTGAAACCTATGGTTTTTTCAGTGAATTTGTACGTTTTTTTAAATGCTAAGTTATGTATTTTTTTTTTAAGGTTTTTCACCGTGCGCGTACCGTACGCGCACGGTGCGCTCCGCGTACAGTACGCGCACGGTGCGCTTCGCGAGCCCACGTTACGCAGTTCACGGAATTTTTCCGATTCTACCGTACGCGCACGACAAAGGCTAGGGGGGTCAGGAACTGTCCACCCTGCCCCCTTTTCACGTTCTCCACCTTTGTTTTTAACCCCCTCATACTGCGAGAGACAAAATGGCGGCCGACACTTCCTGGTTTCGACCGATTCGAATGTTTACTAAGATCTAACAACCAATCAGAATCGCGCTCGCGCACGGCAGCGTGCGCGCGCACGGTGCGCGCTTATAGATATATATATGCTTTTAAATGCTATTTTCTAAGGAAATACTGAACAGATTTACACCAGACCTGCAAAAGGCACATCCCTGACCTGAGGACTACCTCTCTGCCAAATTTCAAGTAATTCTGTTCAGCCGTTCGGGCTGTAGCTTGGACTAAAGGTCCTATGGAAAAATGCATGGGGAAAATGCGTTTTGGGACCCCCCTTTTTCTCAGCCCCCGCTTGACGAATCCCCCCGAGACTTTCAGGAAAGGAGCGGAGCGGAGTGCCCCACCTATTTTGAAAATTTTGCGAGGATTCGTCAATCGGCGCCAAAGTTATTCTAAATAGAATGTTGTGGATTTCCTATGGAAACACGATCCTAACTATAACTATCTACTGGCGACCGCCAGTAGATTATATACATATATATATATATATATATATATATATATATATATATATATATATATATATATTACCTACTGGCGGTCGCCAGTAGGTAGTTATAGTTAGGACCACGTTTCCATAGGAAAACCTCAACATTCTATTTTGAATAACTTTGGCGCCGGTCGACGAATCCTCGCAAATTTCTCAGAATAGGTGGGGCGCTACGCTCCGCTCCTACCCTGAAAGTCTCGGGGAGATCCGTCAAGCGGGGGCTGAGATAAAAGGGGGGTCCCAAAACGCGTTTTTCCCATGCATTTTTCCATAGGACCTTTAGAACGAGCTACAGCCCGAACGGCTGAACAGAATTACTCAAAATTTGGCAGAGAGGTAGTCCCTAGGTCAAGGAAGTGCCTTTTGTAGGTTTGGTGTAAATCTGTTCAGTAGATTCTGAGAAAATAGCCTTTAAATCAATATATATATCTGAGCCCGCTTACGGTACGCTTACCGTACGCTTACGGTAAGCGTACGGTGGCGTGCGCGAGCGCGATTCTGATTGGCTCTTAGATCTTAGTAAACATTCGAATCGGTCGAAACCAGGAAGCGGCGGCTGCCATTTTGTGTATTTCACTCTGAAAAAAAAGAGTGAAAACAAGGAAAGGGGGCAATGAGGAGAGTTACAGACCCCCTAACATTTGTAAGGGGGTCAAAGAAGGACAGAAAAGTACAAAGAAAACATTTATTGATTTTAAAAAAAATCACGGGGTACGCGTACGGTAAGCTTACGGTAAGCGTACGGTAGGAAAAAAAAAAAAAAAAATGAAAATCAGATTTAAGTGTTTAGATATTAGGGGGCTCTAAAAAGAGCCGTTGTGTTTATGAAATGATTTTTTAGTGGTACCTACAAGTAAGTACCGATGCAGAGTCTAAGGTTCAAGAGGAAGACTCTGTTCCCTTCATCATTGAAGTGCACACCATCTCCTCTATAAATGTGTTGCATGTCATAACGCAAGTTGTTGTGGTAAATGGCACCCATACCATAGTCACGGAGGAAAGCAGAAACAGATTTGTTGACGTGCTTTCTTGCTTTGTCATCGCACTGCGTGCCCACCGTGCGTGCACGGCACTAACTGCGTAAAGTGGGCGCGCGGTGCGCGAAGCGCACCGCGTGCTCACTGTGCGCGCACGGTGCGCGAAGCGCACCGCGCGCGCACGGAACGAACTGCGTTAAGTGGGCGCGCACGCCACGAATGGCGTAAAGTAACTTAGCATTTAAAAAACCGTACAAATTCACTGAAAAAACCATAGGTTTCACACACGTTATAGTTAGGAATTAGCATTTAAAAAACCTTGCAAATTCACTGAAAAAACCATAGGTTTCACACATGTTATAGTTAGCGGAAATTTTACTGATAAAAAACCAATGAAATTCCCCCGTTATAGTTAGTGCAGGCAACTATAACTCATGCGACCGCAATCTTCTGCTGATGACATATGTGTCTTTATGAAAAAAAAATATTTGTAATATATGTATAGCTAAAAATGTATGGAAGAAGACATGGGCAAATAAGTGTCTAAATACAGTATTAGCATCAGCAGAGGATTGCGGTCGCGTGAGTTATAGTTGCCTGCACTAACTATAACGGGGGAATTTCATTGGTTTTTTATCAGTAAAATTTCCGCTAACTATAACATGTGTGAAACCTATGGTTTTTTCAGTGAATATATATATATATATATATATATATATATATATATATATATATATATATATATATATATATATATATATTCATTTCATTTTTCCTAAACACAGTATTCTAACCACAAAATAAACATTTCTGAAAATTAAAGTGGATATATACGTCAAAATCCATGGGCACAACAGCAAATAAAACATAAATAGAACATAAAAAAGAAAATAACTTTCTTAAGTAATAGCTTCACTTAATAGCACCAAATACAAAAGTTAATCAATAAAACTGAATTGTTTACTGTTTAAAACTATTACTACCACTGATATCCTATAATCCAATAGTGACACCTGTGCTTAAACCTTCAAAATCAATGAAAAATGTGACATTTGAAAACATCCACAAAATGTCTAATTTGTTTGTTGTATAAAAAACTAACTGCTAAAAATGCAGCAGATAAATTATTAATAATAAAATATTGCATAATCCAAAGACAAAATGGCTAACAGAGCCACATAAACAAGTTCTCAGAAAGGAATTCAATATTAAACTACATGGGATACAGGCACAGCAAAGAAGCTATACACAGTGAAAGTGCGCACAGGACAGGAAGAGAGCAAATTATTATTCCAATGTACCTTATGTAAGGGCAACTACAAAAAATGAATTTGTTGAAAATGTTAGAGCATCATTATGCTCTGGTTATTATCATTCCCCCAGCTTAACAGAAGTAGAAGTAATAAATGTACCGCAATACCTCAGAGAAGCCAGTGCAAGCTCCCAAGAGCCTTGTGGCACAATTTAAAAAAAATGTATCCCCCAGTGTTCCTGAATATACTATAGGCCAGATCCCTGCAATCCCCAACTTGAAAAGACTAATAGCCAGTGTTAAAATGTCCTAGTTGGCAGTGGTATGCACCCAGTCCAAGTAGGACACTTCCTTCTAGTCAGTATAAGGGAGTTAAACACCCAAGATAATTTCTGCTCACCCCCTTGGTAGCTTGGCACAAGCAGGCAAGCCTATCTCAGAGGCAATGTGTAAAGTATTTGTACATAACACACCAGTGACACAGTGAAAACACTGCAAATGGACACCACACCACACCAGTTTAGAAAAATAAGCAATCTTTATCTAAACCAGACAAGACTAAAATGACTAAAATCCAACATACAGGGTTTGCAAGCAATACTGTCTTTGGAACTCTATTAAGGCAGTGATTTTACACAAAGGTCCTTAAATGTATCAAATTCCACAAAGAAAAACAGAGAAAGGAAGTGTCGGAAAACAAAGTGATAGGCAATTCCTGGGACCCTGGGGAGGAGGTGCTTCAGTTCTGCTGCACGCAGGAGAAGCATTGCATCGAATCCGGACTGAAAGGGGAAGCGATGCATTGAAATTCAAGATGGTTCTGGTCTGCGGGTGACGCAGTGGAAAACCTGGTGCACATTTGTGATGTGTGGAAATCTGGATGCGCTGGTGGCCGATGCAGCAGGGAATTTCTTCAGCCACGTCCCGCGATGCGTTGATTCTTTCAGCTGCACAGCAGGACCTGCGTCGGTGTGGGGGTCTCGGGCTTCGGAGACACAGTGTGGTGAACCCGGGCTGTTGCAGTTTCTTCGAACATGGGCAGGCCATGCATCAATTTCTTAGGGCGCATGCCGGCAGTGCATAGAAACGTTTCTCACAGGGTTGTGCTGCATCAAAAAAACAGGCACTGGAAGGACCAAGCACCGATCTTCAAGCCTTTTGTAGCTTTTTCCAGCAGGAACCACCTCCAAGGGCCCAAAAATGGAATTGGCACCACTTGGCAAGTCAGAATTCCCAGCAGTAGAGTTCAGGGATCCTGCAGGTGAAGCATATGATGGCCCTGGGACTTCTTAGCAGGAGGCAAGCACACACAAGCTTTTGAAGAAACTTCATAAGCAGGATAAACATCAAAATCCAATACATTTCCTCTCCAAAGCAGAAGCAGCAACCACAGGCCAACCCAGCAAAGCAACACCCAGCAAAAGGGCAGTACTCCACCATACACCTCTTCAGTCTCCTCTTGATCCAGAAGAGTTCTAAATGTCTGGGGCTTTAGGTCCAATACTTATACCCCTTTTGGCCTTTGAAGTAGGCATTCTTCCAAGGATAGTCTTTGTAGTGCACAAGTTCTTGCCTTGTCCAGTCTTGGCTCCAGGCACACTCCAAAGGAATGGCATGGAGACAGCTTTGTGGGAGGCCAAGAACAGCCCTATTCATGTGTCAGTGACAACTCCTCCCACCACTCTAGCTCAGGAAAGCCCATCAGCCTGGTGATGGCCCAACAAGATATGAAGGACACAGCTCAACTTCCTTTGTGTGACTATATAGAGTGAATGTACAAACAGGCCCCTGTCAGTCTAAACCAGATGTTGATTCCACAGTCAGGCAGAGGCACTGATGGAAAATGCCTGCTTTCTAAAAGTGTCTAAAAGGAGGGTTGGCACTGGGACAGTAGCAAGGTGGGGCCTTATTAAGTGTAGACTCTGGGAAATGCCTAGCTACTGGTTTAGGGTGCTGTTATCTGATTTAAACACACACACTACAAGACCCAACGTTAGAATCCTCTTGGATATGATTATTTATTCAATTTTTCTTTTATCATTTCAAACGCTTATGGATTATTTGATGGAGTGAGTGGAGATGGTAGCCCAGTGCTTATATTGAGTTGGTGATTTCCAGTGCTCAGCACCGGCACTTAATTGGTTTCCAGTGTTCAGCTCCGGCACTTAATTGTCAACACTCACTTAGGGCAGTCTGCCGCATGGTAGCGCTGCTCATCTAATTTGGAGATGAGCAGAACAACGGTTGTTTATGATTACCATATTCTTTAAAAACGTATTAATGCCTACCTCTTCAACCATTCCTTTAGCTGTGTGGACCTGGAATAATCTGAACTGTTGCACTTGCAAGAGAGGAAGATGATTAGTAGTAGGGGTGGGCGGAATTTGCGAAATTCACTTTCGCAAATTATCCACGAAAATGTTAAAATCTCCGCAAACACGTGGAAATATCGCGAAGATGCGGAAGTGTTTTTCCCGCCCGTTCGCGGTATTTTCTGCGTGGTCGCGGCTCGCCAACTTACCCATGCGGTTGCTCGCGGGCGCGGCCATCTTGTTTTCACTTGTCTCGCGGTGCATGATCGCGAGAAGAAAGACATGATCGCGCGACGAATGACGTTACTGCGGGCACGTGTCATGCCCCGCGGTCCGGCCCCTGAGTGCAGTGAGTATTTAAACGGCGAAGGGCGTGCAAACGCCGCTTCGCGTTCTAGCACTGAGCCCCATTTCCGTCCCGTGAGTTGTTGCCTGACTTCCGGTTGACGTATTTCCTGTTTTCCAGTTTCGAAGTCGCGGACGAGTCGAAGCGGACGAGTCCCGGCTCCTGGGTTGTTATTGCTGTTCCTCCTGGTGAAGCGTAGCGGTGCTCTCTCCATACGAGCGGCCGCGCATGTTGCGCCTTCCCAAGTAAGGTCTACGTGTCAGTTAGTAGTGTGGGGGTCGCCAGTCACTCGTCTCTCCTTACATCGGAGACAGAGGTTGGTAGGCGGTTTGTGGGTCCCCATCTCCAGCACTGCGTCTCTTGCTGACTCCAGAATCAGCTTATCAGGCTTGTGTTGTGTTGTGTTTAAGCCTGCTGACTCCAGAATAAGTTTATCAGGCTTGTGTTGTGTTGTGTTTAAGCCTGCTGACTCCAGAATAAGTTTATCAGGCTTGTGTTGTGTTGTGTTTAAGCCTGCTGTTAAGGCGACTCCGAGTCTTGGGAATGGTTGGAGTCATACTTTGTGTTCTTACCCCAGATCACGTATCTTTTGCCTCCTTGTGCTTATACCACGAATAGCACAGCCACTACTTATCCCTACCCTACGTTCTCTTGAACACGTATCAGGTATCCGGGGGTGATTACTGCGAGGACCATTGAGCAGTGGGTTAGGTTTCCCATATTTCTACATAAGAAGCATGGTACTTGTTCTTCCTAAACATCATATATGCATGTGGGGAATTGTATCCCTTCTTTATTCATGAACCCTGTCTCTGTTGTCCGCAGCCTTTAAAGTGACTTACGCATAGTGAGACTGAGTCCTACTCTGGGAATTGATCATAGGTGTTTCGTGCAGAGTTATTCCTACTTATTCCTGCAGGCCATAACTCAGGAGGCTGGCGATAACCCTGGTAGGTGCCTGGGGGGGGGCGAAGTTAGAAGGTTCCAGGGTAGTGGTGTATTGATACTCATATAACCACCTTTGTGTTACAGCTGAGAGGCCCTATCATTTCTTCCTGTCAAGAACCATCACATTCCTGCTGTTCCGCCTGCCAGGATCATCCGTCAAGACCTACCTGTTCCCCCCACCTATCCTTGTTTTGTTTCCCTGTTTTCCCCAACGGGTTCTCCGTACTCTAGAGTTTGATAGAGTCGGAGGAACGTGGGGGACGACTGTGGACTTTTCTCCAAAGCTCCGGACGCTCCTGTAGAACATCCGCGATCATTACAGCGCGAACTGTCGCGAGACAGCGCAAATGGCTACCAACAATCCAACATCTCGTGGAGAACGCAACCAGATCGTGAAAACTTGTCGGCGAACGCAGGGATTCAGGTAAGGCGATCGCGTGCACGTGAGAATGTATTATTTTACAGCGCGAGCAAGCAAAAAATTTCTGGTAAAGTGCGGATTGCAGAAATTTTAACATTTTTGCGCTCTCCGCGGAACACGAAAATGTCAAATTATCGCAATTTCCACGAGCGGAACGGAATTTTAGCCCAGGCCTAGTTAGTAGTTGTTTTGGCAGCAATGACAGGGGTGATGAGTGGTGTAAACTGCAGTGGCCTCCTGGTCAGGGACCTTGCACTTACTATTTTACAAATTAAGCACTGCAGTAGCCCCAGGTGCTTGCCAAGAAAAACAGGTCAGAAGAAATAGGAGGAAGAAGGCAAAATGTTTGGAGATAAACCTGCAAAGAGGACAAGGTCCGATAGTCAGAACTAGAAGAGCAACCAGAGAACGATCAGCTACTTAAAAAAGATTTGATGTTATACTTTTCCTGAAAACATAATCTTGAAACACAAAAATGACAGTTTGCTTTTAAATGACAAACTTACTCACAGGAACAGATAGTTGATGGGCAGCACATTCAAACCATCCCCTCCAGCAGTCACACAAATCTACCCCTTGATCTAAGCATTTTACTCAATAAATAAACAAAGTGAAACATACCAATAACTAATGAATGAATAAAAATACAAAACCAATAATTACAACCCTCAAACATTTTTTTGATCTCAAGCAATGACATATACTATCTAAAAATATAACCACATACAGCAATTCAAGGCACTACCACTCTAATCAAAGTATCTGGAGACACATGAAAAAATCGTCATTAGGTGTTGAACACTCCACAAATGCCGAATTTACCCATGAAATAAAAAAACTCAAGGGCAGATTTACAAGCCCGTTCAACACTTTTACACCACCGTTGTGCCACTTTTGTGACGCAGCGTAATCATAAACAATGCGCCACGTTGTGACACATTTACATCGTGATGCACCTGTGGCGATGCGTCACATAATACCTGCGTAGGATATAATGTAGGCAGGGTGGGCGTTCCAAAGCAAGAAAGCCTCGTAAAAGTGACGTAGTGTAATCTACAAGATTTCACGGAGTCACTTTTACGACGCTGATGCATCAAAACCTTACGCCTGCTTGAAGCAGGCATAAGGAGTGCTGCAGCATGATTGAAATAGGCATTCCCAAGCATTGCTGGAGTTACGTCGTCCTTGATACGACTCCAGCAATGCGTTGCCTTTATGCCAATAGATGCATCACACATCTGTCAATCCTTTCGCCATGGTGCGCAGCATTGTACATGCGATGCATCTATGGTGGTGAAAGTGTTTTTGTGTGTGACACAAAACCACTGACGCATCTCTGCTAATATGCAGAGATGTGTCAGTTCTTGTAACTCTGCCCCTCAGGGGCAGATTTACAAGCCCCTTGCAAAACTTTTAGGGTGCCGTTGCATCACTTTTGTGATGTAGCGGCATCGCAAACAATGCACCGCATTGTGACACATTTACAATGTGACGCACTATGGAGATGCTTTATGTTGTAAAGCCCTGCGTCACATTATACCTGCATCAGGTATAATGTATGCAGGGTGGGCGTTCAAAAGCAAGAAAGCCTCATAAAAGTGACACAGTGAAATCTACAAGATTTCACGGAGTCACTTTTACGACGCCTCTGCGTTAAAACCTTATGCCTGCTTGAAGCAGCTGTAAGGAGTGACGCAGCATGGTTGAAATAGGCATTCCAAAGCATTGCTGGAGTTGCGTCATGCGTGCGACACAACTTCAGCAATGCGTTGCCTTTATGCCAATAGATGCTTCATGCAACTGTCAATTCTTGCGCCACAGTGTGTCGAATTGTAAATGCAATGCATCTATGGTGGCGCAAGGGTTTTTTTGTGTGACGCAAAATAACTGATGCAACACTGCTAATATGCAGAGATGTTTCAGTTCTTGTAAATCTGCCCGTCATTGCCTTAGCCTCTGTCTCTGTAATCGAAGAAGCATAACTTTACAACCTATTAATAGAATCACCATACCAATAAAAAATTATTCATACTTGAGTTGGCAGACTGCACCATTCTGGACAAGGATGCCAACCCTAATATCATATTACTATGATAGAATGTTTATGACCGTACCATGGAACTCCTGGCAAAATCAAACAATGCAGTGAAGGGTGGCACAATTCCTTCTAAGAAATGCTAGAACAAAGCCAGCCTACACCGTAACAAATTTTACAAATGAGACAAAGCTACCAAAACTAAGCATGACACAATCACTAAACCAACGAAAACATAAAGGGTCTGATTACGAGTATGGCTGTCCGTAGGACCAGCGCACTCACAGTGGCTTTCCAACCACCGCCACACTGCGGCACCAGGCGCCGCATTCGGAGTGTGGCTGTTGGACCACCACAGGACCGCTGCCATCACTGGGATCCAGGATCCCGTGGCGTGGCAGTAGCGGGCTGAGGCACGAATATGCTGGCAGTGCTGCAGCAGCACCACCGGGCATATTCTGAGTTGCTAAATCACCACTCTTTCCATGGCGGTGAGCCCACCCTGAAAAGGGTGGCAGTGAGGCAACTAAAGGGGCCCTAATAAGGCATCCTGCTGCCTCTGGGACCAATGAGTGCATTCAGGGGCACACGTAGTGCCCCCCTGGATTTGCACCCCCAGTTCATGCATGGTGTGGCATGCATGCCACACTGTACAGGAAGGTGCAATCAGCACACTCACAGCAGCTGTTTGTATGCTAGGCTCTTCTATGAGCCTGACAGACCGCCACTGTCAGACAGCCACAGCACCATCTGCCAGAACATGATTTGACTAGGGGTGGGCGGAATTTGCGAAATTGACTTTCGCAAATTATTGCGAAATTGCGCAAAATCTCCGCGAGCGGAACTTTCGCGAAGATGCGGAGATTGCTTTTCCTGCCCGTTCGCGATGTGTTTTTGCGTGCTCGCGGGGAAATATATCTCCAACTTGCCCATGCAGTCGCTAATGGGCACGGCCATCTTGCTCGCGATGCTTATTTCCTGTTCGCAATCGCAATGACGTGTTCAGGATCGCAAACTCTCGCGGGATAACGCGACCGGCTACCAACAATCCAACATCTTGTGGCGTGCGCGAACGGATAGGAAACCTCATCGGCGAACACAGAGGACCCGGTAAGTCGCGACCGCGCGCGCGAGAACGCATTTTTAAACCGCGAACAAGATTTCGCAGCAGGTTGTGAAAGTTTTGACATTTTCGCGCTCTCCGCGGAACGCGAAAATGTCAAAATATCGCAAATTCCACGAGTGGAACGAAATTTACCGCCCAGGCCTAGATTCAACTACTAATCTGGCAGGTGCAGCACCACGGCTTTGGCAGTCCTGCAGAGAATGGCGTGTTGCACCATCCACTGTAGGACTGCCAAATTCGCAATCAGGGCATAAGTCTCGAAGCAAAATAAGGAAATGCATGATATGTTACTCTGTAAAGTGCAGCTCTTTGGCAATATCCAGGGCCTAGCATACCTAGACTCCATAGCAAGAATCTAAAAATACCCACCAAAACCACACAACACATTACAATCATAGAAATATTTGTATTATCTATGAATATTGTAATATTTTTAATATTCAATACGAAATTAATAATAAAATATAAAATTGTCCAACAAAATTGAATATCCAAAAAATGCTGGAGTAAAATTTAATACATACATTAATAATATACAAACATGCCAAATCGTCAAAGCACTGTATAAAGTACAAATATCATTAAAACATCAATAACAAGAAACAACATATAATACAGCACAATACAATAAGATATCTCAACCTTTAAATAATAAACAAAAATGTTAATTAATATTTTGGAGCTGAAGAGGTGGAGCTCCATAATAATCCAAAAATAATCCATAAATATATTACAAAAATGCCCCAAAATAATGCAAAAATATTAAAGTTAAAAAAACGAATTAAAACAACTGATAACAATCAATGGAATCCACCTTAAACCTAAAAATAAGAAAAAGTAAAGAAACGCACCTGGAAAACAAAAAAAACAAGGGAATGAAAAATATCATATCAATATCATTTAACACAAAGAATATAAACTTACCAAATAGATAAATCTGTAACATAAATAGTCACTGAACAAAAATAAAAAAGACTAAACCGCATCGAAAATTATAGAAAATAAATGCATGCTACTTCTTTGGATTTTTTGGGTGATTCAAAACTATTGCAATAAAAAACATAAATGTGAGAAAATATGAAAAAAGTGCATAAAATAAAAAAAATATTTGTAAAAGGACTATAAAAATAAGCATAACTTACAGTACTTTTTCAAAATATTTAAAGTGCATCTACATATATAATGTGTACAATAAATTATGTATGTGCAAATAATGTAGTATAACTGAATAAAGTTCTATTATAAAAAATATATATATGATAAAAATAGAAATTATTACCATATATATTGAAAAAGTGTAAATATAGGTATAAGCCATTGGTGTTAGAAATATTGATGTTGTCAAATAATGCAAATGCATAACAATTAATTATAAAATGATCACAATTGACGATAAAATGAAAATATAATGTACAAACAACTGAGTAAATGCAGAATTGTATATGGATTTTGACATCACAGCCTAAAATGTAAAAAGAATTCATGTTAGTAAAAATTTACTGTGTGCATACAAAAACTACTTTCACCTATCAAACTACAACATAAGAAGTCAAAACCTACAAGAAACATTACGCCTACCTAGTTAACATTAAGTACACTGAATAAAATGCTCAACTTATAAAGCAGTAAATACAATAATTCAACTCCAACCTAAATTAAATTATATATAATGCAACCAATCAAAAATATTTTACTATTTACTATAGCTATTGGACTTTGAAGGTGAGGGGTAAATTAGCTATTCTCACATCAATCTAACTCACACTGAGGAAAGCATTTGATTTTGAGGAGAATATACTTACTATTCCAACTCCATACTAGGCTGCATTGGGGAAAACATCAGAATTTAATGGAGTAGATTTATTATTTCCACTTCAAACTGGACTACTTTGGGAAATAGATTACATTTTTACCTCTAATCTAAGTGTCATTGAGAAATAAATCAGAGTTTGATACAGTTTGATTTGTTACTCCCACTGTAATGTAAAACATATATTTAAAGTAGTAAAATATTTAAAAATATAACTGAATTAATTGTAATGCAATACAAAACATAAATAGTTTTTTAAATCACAATTATCATTAAATATTAAACAAATTCAAAAATGATTATAAAAGGTATAACATTTTAAAACCAAACACATGAATACCTTATCATTTTTTATTAATATATAAAAAGATTGAATCCTAAAACATTTTTTACCACAAACAAATTCAATTAGTTAAATAGCAAACAATATTAAAAACTCTCCACACAATTTTACTAAGAAAAAAAACAATTACCCCTGACCAAAAATATGAAATAATATTAACATTTAAAATGAAATTAAAAATACTTTTTAAACCAATGAAATCCCAAACTACATACATTTTCAAAACACAATTTTCATATAATAAAAACACTTCACTCCCTATTCCCCCATAATCCACACATCCTGCTACTGAAAATGTGAACTCATTTAAACAGAAACATAGCAAAAACAATTGAAACAAAAACATAGCATTATACAATGTTATTATATACAATGGTATTTTTCTGTCACATTATAATATTAAAACACACTTACAACACCTATATTCTTACCTACAATATTGTTGTCCACAATATTCTTGACATCATAATATTATTACATTGATATTCTTGTCCCACAATATTTTTTAATATTTTTGCTGAACACCTCTAGTTTGTGTCATTTATCTTATAAAATGTTATCTAGTTTTAGAAATATATTGTGCGATTTGTATAATGCTTTGTTTTGACTTTTTATTTGTTTAGCTTCTGCTAAATTATTTACACACTTTTCAGTTGTGCAGATCTGCTCTGTGCTACAAGTAATAGGGGTTTAACCCACATGTATTTATAGAACTTGTGCATTGTACCTGCCAAGACTCTGCACTTATTAGTTGGGAAGTACTCTTACATCACGGTTTGTGGAAAACGTAGGCTTATTTAAGCGTGTAACTGACGTAGACCCTTTGAAAAGGTACAGTCACTGTTTTGTGAATTGCATCAAAGAGTTAAGCAGAAAGAGACATTCAGTGCTCTGAAAATGAAACAAATTGATTATCAAAAACTGACTTTAAGATTTAAGAATCTGAATGTTGTATCATATTCAGTGTTCTTTTATGGGCCATTTGATGGCACTCACCAAAACTTTGTTAATGGCAATTGCTATATTATAGAAGACCACACGCCATCTATGTTATAATCGATGGATTATGTCATGGGTGCTGAAACCATTAAAAAAATGCTTTTGGCAATGCTGGTCATTGGGAAAGGGGAAAAGCAAAATTGTAAGAAGGCTCACTATCTCCCTGACTGAGAACATGATTGGGAATTAGAATATGGTTTATTTGGGATAGTGGTACACAATAATTCATGAACAGGTTTAGGTATGAAATAATATTTGCCTGGCCACCTTTAATACTATGGATTAATTAAGTAGATGTATGACAGGATCCAAAGGATGCATTGGCATTGACAATACACTCCTTGTGAACCCCAAATAATGTACCACACATCTACCAGGGACCTAAAAGCAGAATTGGATCTTTGGATGACGAAAAGCCTCCTATTGCCTAGAGATAAGAAATCAATTGACCTTCTAACAGGACCGTTACATCTTACATTTGAGGATGAATGGTCACTGTCAATAGACAGTTAAGCACCCAGATGTACTCTGTCTCAGAGAATTGAGAGAGAGGTCTGTTCACCCACTTTGATTTACTTTTTTCCATAGGTTTTATTTACAAATGATGTGTAGGATGTTTGTGTCTGTGCAATTTTCCTATGGTTAAATCCCAATTAACGTTAGAAATGATGGTATCATCCTAGTTCCTTCTGTCCATGTGCATATGTTTCAAGTCTTCTTATTGATCTCTTGTGCACCTTTTGCTCAGTGTGATTTATTTACAGCATTTGCCTTTTGATTTCACAGATAAAGACTACCTGGTAACTTATACATTTTCATCTCACAAGTGAACTTGCATTTGTCATACTTCCCTCAAGAAACATACATTTCAAATCATAGACTTTCAATTAAACAAGTTTTAATAATGAGTGCTTTGATGTCTTTGGCCGTTATTAAAAGTTTAGCGAAGTTGCAGAAGGCTGCCACGCTAGTGCCCTGCTGAAAGACCGCCAAACCCATAGTCAGACCGCCTGACGGATTATGAGT
The DNA here is from genome assembly GCF_964204655.1 of Triturus cristatus. NCBI lineage: Eukaryota > Metazoa > Chordata > Amphibia > Caudata > Salamandridae > Triturus > Triturus cristatus. The sequence goes on from NC_140593.1 coordinate 204,700,779, forward strand.
TAATCCTTTGAGGGTGGTCCTGCTGTGGCAGGCCCACGGCGGTGCCTATCTAAGGTACATAGTTGTGCCCTAGACATGCACTGCCATGAGAGCACCGCAGCCCATTCCTGCACAGAAGGAATTGGACAATGTTGTACATTTCTTTCTGTGCAAGGACAAGGGATGCACAAATACAGTTGTGCCTCCTGCATGTATTCCCAGGCCCAGAAGCAACAGTGGGCCCTCTAAGTGTACCCTCTGTTTCCTCACTGCCATTTTCATCGCAAGCTCATCACCATGGCAATGAAGGCATTAAGGCAAATTGTAATATATTTGGTGGTGCCGCAGCAGCACCACCAGGATATTGCTGCCTCTGACTGCTGTGTGTGCAACTGCCACAGGTACACAGATCCATAGCAGTTGCAGCTGTCCTGTGGCAGTCCAACTGCCCAAGTTGTAATATGGTGGGTCGACCACCAGTATGGCAGTCCACAAACTACCACCGCAACTTTCAAGGTCATATGAACCGCCCTAGTCATAATACAGCCCTTTGTGTTATTGCAATATCTTTGTTGTGTTTCATTATATATTCAATGAACAAGTATGCTTGTGCTCCAGGTGACGTTGACTTATTGTCTTATGTTACATTCCCCATGAGTCCCTCTTGTTATACTTACATCTTGGGGTTGTGTCTTATATGCCTGTTATAGTTGTTATCAGTATATTGTCTTTGATAAGATTTCTCATGTATGGCATCAATAGTTTTGGAAATCGCAATGTGTTGATTGCTACTATTGTTTCCTTATTTTATTACTTTGGTAATTTGGTCATGTCTATCACTGTTTCCCTACTATTTATACAGAGTCTCCCAGCTATTTAGATTTGGTATTTGCTTTGGTACATAGAATTAATGTCAAAATCTTAAAATTCTCCTCTGAAAAGAACCCAGGCATACATGAACTATGTGTTTAAGAAAAGCTGTGTAAAACATTTCTCTAGCACTTATTCCAAAAAGAGGGGTGTCACTATTTTGATGTAAGTATGGTTTAAATGTGTGAATAAAAAAATACTAACAATGAGTGTGTATTTATGTATTCATTTTTTGTGTTAGGGGGATTAATATATTTACTGCCAATATGCATGCCGCGAATTTTACCACAATTAAATATTTTAGTAACTAGAGGATGATCTCTTTTTTTATTAAATCATTATCAGGTGATGTTAAAGTTATTCTTGCTTTTTAGATCATTTTCCTACCCCTTCCCAGTGTTACAATGTATAACAAATGTAATTACATTTGAAGCAATTGATGAAGGACCCTTACTTCCCCAATATTTTTGGGATATTGCATCCTTCAGACAGAGCATTTATTTTACTCTGCTCCTCATTCTAGTTGCTTTGAATTGCAATTTACATATTTTGAATCTCCATTTCAGATCATGCTTCAATAGACAGATCTATTGAACTTAATACACTTAGGGCCTCATGTAGGTCGCCAAATACCGGTCGGTAACGGCCGATTTTCGGTAATTATACCGTTACCGACCGGTATTTTGGCTATTGGTATGTAGGGGGACAATTTTTGGATTCGGAATTTACCGAATCGGTAAAATTACCGAATCGGGAAATTACCGAATCGGTAATGTTACCGAATCGGTAATTTTTCCGATTCGGTAATTATACCGATTCGGTAAATTCCGAATCCAAAAATGAGATGTAGGGGGAGTGTGTGGGTGTGTTTAGGAGTCGGTATTTACCACCAACTAATAGTTGGTGGTAAATAATTAATGTATGTGTATAAGCATTTTTCAGCGCTTAGCAGTGTGCAATGTGGCAGACATACATGCCCTTAGGGCATGTATGTGTGCCACATGTGCACACATGGCCGAATCAGGGGTGCAACAGGGTGTCAATGTGACACCCTGCCACCCTTGCATGTTCTCCACCATTACCGAATCGGTATTTACCGATTCGGTAATGAGGCATACCTTCCCCTCAATGGGAAGGTATGCCTCATTACCGAATCGGTAAATACCGATTCGGTAATTACCGAATTGTAACGAATCGGTAAAAATTACCGACTCATTACCTACATACGAGTTACCACTTCTTAAATACCGATTCGGTAACGTTCGGTATTTAAGAAGTGGTAACTGGTATGCTACCTACATGAGGCCCTTAGTCCTTCTTAGTTCACAAATTCATTGATTCTCATGGATCAGATCATAATAAATAGTATTAGTGATGAGATTTGTCAATGTTTACATAATAATGAGGGCTCATAATCGGCTTAAACACTCTTTGAGACGCCCTCATTCATTTTCTAAGATGAAATGTATATGTATTTCTTCAGAAGAGAAGATGTATTTGCAAGATAAAGTTATCTTGGTCAGGAAACCTAAAATAATAGTACTAATATTCCATAATACATGTAAGCATGAAGGCTGACAGAATGTTATGAAACCCCAGTAACATTAGAGGGACTTGCCTGAAAGAAAAGTTGATTTTGTTTACGTCAGAACAAGCAGGTATGTTGAAAATGTGGGAAGACCCAGACATCCTTCTAGAATATAGAATTAAACCGCAGGTTCTTTTATAAATTTCAATGCAGCATTCAGGAAACATTGCTTGAAATTCTATGAAAAAGATGGTGCTGCTTTGAAGGAAAAAATTGCTAACTTTAAAAAAAATATTCACCTTCCATAATAAACCTATGCAATGGAGATTTTTGTCACAAGAAAAAAAGCAAAGGGCATTTTAATCATAATTAATATATTGAAATCAGCTAACTTTCCTGGTACGAATTGCGTCATTGCTGAATTTTAGTCTATATTTCAAATATTGTTCAAACAGTTTTAGCCAGATTATTTGGCAATATATTAAATAAGGGATTTAAGCATTTATCAAACGCTATGGCTGCATTGAGTTCAATAACAAAGGATGGAAAATTGTCTTTAACTGCTCAAATTATAGTTCAAGTACAACCAGTTTGCATTTCAATTGTCTCTCTTTATCTTCGCTTAATGCACAGCTGTCATTTGATTTCTTCCATTGCTAGAAACGCAGATCCTTTCCCTTACTCATCCTTGCTCTACACAACAACCTGGCTCTGTTTGAATTTGCTCAAGCTTCATAACTCTTTGCCAGTCTGTGCACTTGTCAAACTTATTTTCTCCTTCTCCCAGGAATACTGTACTGGGGATTAATATGGCTTCTTCCATCATTGCCTTTTCCTTTGGTGATATCTTGCTGCAATCTCTGTGCGCAAATCACTCACACATTCTTCTTACGCACATTACTGGAAAGGCAAGGCAAGGCAATTCTATGCTTGTCATACCATACTTAGATCATGTGACAAGACAATCATTTGTAAGTTTATGTCTCCTTCTTGTCTTTGGACAGTTTGAATTGACTGATGGACTTGGCCTGATTTGCTAAAATCATTAAGAAATTTACAAAAATACACTCCACTACTGCCATCACTGTACTTATTGCCCCTTCTTCTTTTACAAAATCTAGCAAAGAAATTGTCCCAAACAAGTTACCTGTCTCTGTCTTAAACCAAATGCCAGTTTCCTGAATCAGGACCTCTGCCATGCTCTCAGTGTCTCTCATACTTCTTTGATCTTCTGCAAAGCAAAATCTGTGTAGCCTCCCTAGTTCTCATGAATGCTTTCTGCTGGTTGGAAATCCACCGAGAGCAGTCCCACAGCCTATAACACAATTGAGTGTCTATGGTACCAAAGCAAAATGTACAATGTGACATCCCACATTTACATGACCTATATATTTTGGCATATAGACCTCATGTTGAATACTGTGGTCTGCTGTACCACACCACTCTTATTCAACAGTATGATTATGATCTGCCCTCTCACATTAGCTCTGACAACCTATACTCCTCAGATAATGCCCTGTACTTTTTCAGTGTTACCCACTCACTCCCCCATCGCTGTGCTTTCAACTGAATTTGCACAAATCTAAGTAACTTGAGGCCAGATGTATCAAAGGTTTTTACCCATTCTGTGTCTATGGGAAAATGTGTTCATAGATATGGCCCTTGCTCTCTAGCAACTTTGGCAAACCTTAAACCCTAGGCAGTATTCAGTTCTACCGCCATCATACAAAGTTGTTCTGTCTCCCACACCCCTCTGAAAAAGAGGTATGGAATCATCCACATTGGCACTAGCCCTTTGCTGAATTAAAAGCATTGCCTAGCTGTTGCTCATATGGTCCCAATTTGTGAAATTTCTGGAATCATACCATTGGCTTGTGATACATGAGCTTTAGCTCTGTGCAGATTGAATAATGATTGTGTTGAGTAGTATGTGGTAGGCTTCATTATACAAAGTTGGGTTATTTTTCATTACTGTATTTTTTTTAATCACTTTTAGTGCCATTTTCCTAGTAAATAACAGCAAATTCAGTGCAAATATTTGTTCATGATTATACATCATATGCAGCAAGCAAACAGCAAATACATTACATAGATCATGTATGAGGGATTATTATTGTGTCAATCGAGTATTCTGCCAGAATATTTGTGATTAATTTAGGGTTCAAGTAGGATCAGCCAAGCGGAAGCAATGTTTTATCTCCTCTGGCGGGGATAGGTTGAATTTGAATGCCAGGGGCACCCCAAGTGAAACTTAGTTAAGAGCATCCTTAGCTAGAGAACAGGGAAGAGTGACCTAGGGTCAAAACAAGTTGGATAAAAATACTGAAGACAAAGAGCATGTGGGTTTGACGATTGAAGGGACAGAGGAAATCTGGGACAAGGTTACAGCTGATTCCATAGTGTCACCTGGGAGAGGGCCAAAGTGGCATATGGAGTTCAGTGGGTTGCCAGCGTGGGCAATAATAGGGAGTCTCATGTAGGGGGTACCAAAGTGTGCATCATTCTCCTAGCTTCCTCCCTATGAAGAGCAGTGTTTTCTGTTTTGGCCAAGGTTGGCTAGAGGGGGAGGGAGTGGGGTCATGTGGTTTTCCATCTCATAGTAATGGCTCTTTTTGCTTATCAGGGTTAGGTCAACAAAGCGAGCAGCTACTTTGGCACTTTTCAGTCTCTTGTAAATACCTAGGGCCTCAGGGTCCATGAATCAATGCAGAGGAGGCCTATGACCTGCATCAGCCTCCGTGTTACCTTGGACCATACAGGACTTAACTGAGGGCAATTCTAGAAAGCGTGCCAAAAGTATGAAGCATCAGGCCCACAGCAGGCACAAGAAGCTGTGGATGTCAGGAAAAGTCTGTGAACACATGGTGGAGAAATGTAAGCCCTATGAAATATGTGGAATTGGATTCATTCTTTTCAGTCTAGCATTCTGGGAAGTGAGCTTGGTGTACTCTAGGGCTCTCTTTCTTTCCCTGACAAGGAGGGGAATACATTCATTCACCTCTCAGGCAAATTGGGTGGGCTGGGTCGAGGTTTGTGTGGGACCTGAAAGAGCTTTAGTTAGCCAGTTGGTCAGCCAGCATCTTTTGCCAATGGTGTAAAAAGACTGGAGGAGCTCCATACCCAGTTCATTGTCATCCACTGACCCCTTGGTTTGGAGTGTGTCATTTAGGGCTTGAAATGACAAGTGTTGCTCCTCCTGGAAGAGGTCCTTCACTATAGATAAACCTGCTTGCTCCCAGTGGGATAATCCTCATGCATGGGTCATTCTCATCACATTATTATTTGTCCCTCTCCCTTAGGCCCTTAAATTGTCATAGTCATGTATCTGTGATGCTGCGAAAATATAATATAGTAAAAAAAAATGTTCAAAATAATGGGTAATGGTATTGTACCCAAGTCAGAAAGAGGAGTGAAATACGTTTTTTAACTGCAAGGGAGTCCTGGGAAAGTAAAATCCACTCTAATTTCATAAAGAGTTTGATGAGGAAAAATTGCAGTTCAATGAAGATTGCATATGAATGCTACATATTCATATAATTTAGGATAAATGGAACCCCTCCGCTCTCTACAAAATGGCGATGCTGGTTACCTAATTGAGAATTGAATTTAAGATTATTTTCTCTCATTTAATATATTGAGATTAAGGACCAGATGTAAGACCCGTCCTTTAAAGAAAACGGGCTGCATTTAAAAAAAAAAGCTGCTTTATTAAAAAGCAGTCCCAGACATGGTGGTCTGCTGAGCCCAGCAGGCCACCAGCCCTGCGAGGGCTGGCATTCACAATGGGCTCACAAATTGCGAGAAGCTCATTAATATTAATGAGCCTCACAATTTGCAACCCCATTGGGAATTGCAAAACAGTGTAAACACACTGTTGTATATTTCATTTAGCGCGTCGCAATTTGCGACACGCAATGTGTCGCAAATTGCGAGTCGCTAAATGAAAGACTCGTACATCTGGCCCTAAAAGAAGAAAAAATAAGTATTTTTAAAGCTTATTTTAATAAGGTTTGAGGCCGCTTAAACATTATTTCCTTATGAAAATAAATCTAGAACTGCAACTCATTCTCTTCGTAAATTGGTTGTGAATTTTTTAATAAAGTAACATACTGCCAAAATTCCATTTATATTGGTGTCAGAGGAGCATTCACTAAACCTTTTATTAATATTGTTATCAATTATTCGTCAAAGGGATTTCGTGTAGGTCTATTGTTAGTTAGCATTGTCACTACCGTCCTGCCTGAGACTTTCATGTAGATTCTTTAATATCTGAACCAATCTCCTCAGATCTTTCATTAAAAACGGTGTCAGTTTTGTTTAGCGAATGTCCTTGGGGTATTTTGTTATAAATCAAATGATTTACGCAATAGTCTGTAATTTAACTCCATTTTAACATGTTTACATAAACAATTTAAAAGACAGATGCAGAAAACGCTCATTATCGTGAATCAGTTTATCATTAACCACTGTTTCATATTTCACCTGTCTTTATTTAGTGTGATGGGATTCAAATGGATCTGAACAACATTTCTTTAGAAGGAATTGCTATTTTGAACATTCCAAGCATGCACGGTGGGTCAAATCTTTGGGGAGAAACAAAGAAAAGACGAAGCCACCGTAGAGCTGAGAAGAAGCAGTCTGAAAAAAGGACCACTGTCACAGATGCCAAAGAATTAAAGTTTGCAGCACAAGGTAAGTAATCCTACAGGAATAACGTATATGTCTACCCTAAATGAGGGATGCATTTCTTCTGATAAATATGCTGCAGAATCTTCTCAAATTAATTAATTGTATGAAGCATGTGTCGGTTTCAGAAATATAACTGTTGGACTTTTACACAATCTTCTTAGTACCATTCCAGTGGAAGATTGTCCCTCGTACAGATGCTGAATAGTAATTTAAACAATGTGAATAGGGGAGAATAAGAAGAACCTCTCCATATTTGAAATAGTTTCTTTGAAAATATTCGTAGTCTTGTGGGTTGATTTTTAAATTTAAATTTTATGACCAAGATGTTATATTGATATTACTATTTCGGGGTGATTTTGATGAGGTTGGAAACAGCGCTGACCATCGTTCGGAGCCGTTCTGACCACATAGAAATGTCCAGTTCGGATTCCTTCCCAGCTGACCAGACTGCATAGAAATGTCCCATTCGGATTCCTTTCTGACCGAACAAATATGATGTGGTCAGTTGGAAAAGAATCCCAATTGGCTTTCCGAGTGACTTTCAATGGGCTGAGAGAGTCAGTCTGCCATTCGGGGGCCAGTAATCACTTTGGCGTCTCTTTCCGCCCGAGGGATTACGATAGCAGTTTCCCGACAGAGAATGTTTGTGGGAATCCATATTTGGGGGCACCCCATGGGTGAAAGGCCTCCAGATGGCTGCCTAGGGGGCACCCATGGTGTTCCCCTGTTGATCCCTGCACCCGGTGGCAAGCACCTTGAGGGATGAACTGCACCTCAGCTCTTTACAATGCGAGCATGCATTCCAGAAGGAATGCATGCTTGCATTGGAAATAACAGGATGTGACCAAACAGTGTTCAGTCGCATCTAAATTGCTGGGATCAGACTGGCGACAGGAGGTCGTTCGGTCCTAGTTCCCAAACGATGTGGGATGGACTCAGGTCCGTACAAAATTGTAATCGGGCCCAAAGTGTTAATAAGTAATTAAACATGTTGCCGTCATTGGAAAAAAATCTTTACCACTGCATAGTGCTATTCTTGAAAAATTAAATTCAAAACAATAAATAACATGATATGAAGCTGCATTATCATGCTTCTTAATTATTTGTTTCACCTTCACATAGTTCTTTGTAAGTAATAAACACATTAACTCATAATGACTACACTTGCCTGCTGGTAGGTTTCTGGTGGTACTTTTATTGAAAGTACACATTCTGTGCATGCGGATACCTCTTTGCCTGACACAATTTATCTTTTATATTATCCAAAGAGAGGGATTGAAAGTTTCCATCAATTAGACACGCCTGAAACCATCAGCACGAAAATGTTGATATTAACTATGACTTAAGGAATATTTGAAAGGGAATTAGAGTATATTTTAAGCTCTGCTATGTGGAAGCCACACACTATACCATTATGTGAATGCATACAACTTTCAATTAATAGAAATTGCAGTACTTGATAGTGAAAATAAATTCAGCATTTTATATTTGCTATTCAGTTTTGCTGTTGACGAACAGGGGAAACTTCATTTTGAACAAGAACCTTAACTTTCAAGGACATATCAACATAGTGACCCATTTAGCACAATTTCAACTTAGAAACCTCCATGAAATCAAACTTTTTAATTATTCCTAATCAGTATGTTATGTTGGCAATAAAGTATTGTTGTCTGTCTAGATTGGTGCTTGAGAACTTCCTACTCACAGCATACATCTTCTTTCAAAGTAGCCACTTGCAGAAGAACTTTAAACCACATCTCACCTATTCTGTCTAGAGTTAACCCCAGTAGAGGTGAGAGCACTTTAGCATGCATCACAAGCAAAGTCTCCCGATACACATGAAAATCCCAAATACCCTACTCAGAAACTGATCGTTGTAGCATGTAGATGTTATGTTCACTAGGACCCTTGTGGCTCTGGGTGGACGCTGAACAGGAAGTACGTAATATGCAAGGAGGTGTTAGGATGTGGTCAATGGGAAGTATGATAGAGTGCTCAGTGTATGAGTGTATGCTGAAGAATAAAGTAATGCTTGACCGCAGTTCCTGTGTGGCGTAATTTATCTGCTTTCCCCTGAGCTGGGGAAGAAGCTACAACTGGTGATGAGTAGGGGATATGTGCCTGAGAAGACATACATGGCTGCAGAAGAAATCAAAGACACTGAAGAGGAGCATATTCAAAATCCACGCCAAAACCGCTGATGAGGTAGTCTACAGAGATACTGCACCATGCCCCAAATGCAGAAAAATTATTCAGACGGAGAAAAATTAAATAACATCGACAACAAGGTACAAGAAACAGACAACTTCCTCACTATCAAGGCCGACTGAAGCATTGTGCAATCTAGGTTCAAGCAAAAGGCTAGTGCTTGCAGAAGTTGTTGGTGTCACCCTGCATGATGAAAGCCATCTGAGCAGCATGTACTCTCAATTGCGGCAGAAGGGAGCATGAAATACACTGCAGCTTTGCTCCTGAAGCCACAATCGCCTTTTGTCACTTCTAAGAAACAGAACATTGGTGCCAGGTGGGCTGCGTAGATCGAAACATTTGATGACTTCATAGATGCGCTACAGGAAGAAGACAATCAAATATTTGAAAAACCTTGCAGGTAATGGAATGAATGTAGCCTAGCAGCTAGGGTGGTCGATCTTAAATTAGGGAAACCGGGTTCGAGTCTTTGGCAATGATTTTGGACAAATCACTTAATCTCAACTTGCCTAACAAAAATGAACGTTCCCTTGTGTAAGCAAGTGGTGCTCATGTAAAGCGTTCTGATACCCAATACCTTTGGGTCAAGTTAGTGCTATATAAAACTCTGAAAAAAAAGTGTTCAAAAATATCTCACAGACTGATGTAAAATTATTCTATAAAGGTAAAAGAAGCATTAGAAGCCAAGTTCAATTTAATGCGGAATGTTGAATATGAAAGGTATATCTTCAACCAAGCACGACAACAAGTTCGTGAAGCATTGGACAAGTTTGTTGACTTGAAGCACTTATTAAACATTGCAAGTTCTGTGACTTTTCCAACGGAGAAGCCATGTGGCTTTGAGTCATTGATGGATGCCTTTCAGATTAGTTTAGCAGGCGCATGCTGACAGAAACACAGTCTAGAGAACATGGTGATGACTGCGAAAGCAGAAGAAAGAGCAGACCGACAAGCTGCTGACATCAAAGCAGAAAAGGCACACAAGCAATCGGCATTGACCATGAAAAGCAAACATAAACATAAACAAGATACATGTAAGTTGACTTCTTCAAAGAAAACATGGCTATGCTTTCAATGTGGAATTTGATTTCCCCTTGAAGGCAAATTTCCAGCCATAGGACAAGTCTGCAAATGCTGTAGGAAAGAGAACCATTTCATAACTGTGTGCTGAGCTAAAGAAAAATCAAGTGTCTCAAAACTGCAAGAGAAGACAGATGCAAGAACATTCCAAAAGCATTCTTGCCATGCCTCTAAAAAGAAAAAGCAACATCAGCTACAACAAGTAGAAACCAGGCAAAATCCATTTTCGTCAAGCTAATTGTACAGATGTTCTTTGGTGTCACTATCAAGTGCTAGCAAAGAAGACGGCCGTGCGCTGATGATATCTACTACAGGACAGCATGCACTTGTGTGGTTAGCTGTCTGTAAAGAAGATCACAGTTGAAGGAAATATCACCAAAGTGACAAACTTCATTTGGACACTGTCCAAAAATCACATTGAAAGTGAACGATCACCCAATAACCTTCCTCATAGACAGTGATGCGTCAATTAATATTATTGCAGTGGAAATGTGGTTCACAGCAACAATGTGACACAAAAAGGTATCAGTGCGAATCAACATTCATGTTCTACACGGAACTTCATTGAGTACCTGTTTGCTCAGTTTTGCCACAGCTGCTGAAATGGGGTTGGCATTCCTCAGCTACAACCTCTGTGCTCAATCTGAGATCACAAGCTGATTTCTGTTGTTGATCCATGGCCTGGAAAAACTGAAGAAGTACAGCTTCATATCAATGAAGATATTCACCCTGTTTTTCAGCCGCACGGTAGAGTTGCTTTTGATCTACAAGAAGCTGTAGAGAAAGAGGTGGAAGCACTCTTAAAACATTACATCATTGACCGCTCCACAGTCCAATGTCATGGGTTTTGTCCATTGTAGTAGTGCCAAAAAAGAACAGTAGCAGAGCGGTCCTCATTTTCATTGATTTGCGCCAGGCAAACAAAGCCATTGTGAGGGAGAGACACCCTGGTCTCATATAGTGGACATGATCATGCAAATGAATGGAGGCAAAGTGTTTTCCTGACTTGAACTGAATACAGCATACCATCAACTCAAGTTGAAGGAGAACTGAAGGCACAGTACTACCTTTTTGACTCATGTTTGTTTGTACCGATATAAGAGACTTAATTTGAGAGTATCTTTGGCTGCTAAAATATTTCAGAATTTATTCGCTGAGAAATCCACCCTGTTGCACACGCTTTCAATTACATTGATGACATACTGATTTTTGAGAGAACACAGAAAGAACACAACAAACAAAGCTCTTACCCAAGTGTGACAGTTAGTTGCTGATGCAGGTCTCACCCTAAAAGCTGCAAAGTGTGAGTTTCACAAAACCAAACAAACTTTTTTGGCACATATTCTCTGATGGGGGAATGACTCCAGACCCAGACAAGGTGCAAGCACTGTCATCCACTTGTCGCTCTCCTTCAGGATGTTCCCATGCTGCGACCCTTTCTAAAATTGGCCAGTTATTGCTCAAGATACATTTGCAACTTTGCTACAGTGAGTGCCCCATTGAGAGACTTGACAAAGCAAATTATACCCTTGGCTCCAGAATGTGACCAGAGTTACAGAGACATTAAACATGCAATTGAAATGTAACTGAAATGGCCTACTTTGACTCCAAGTTACACACCGATAATGTTTGATGTGAGGCCGGTAGGACTAGGGACCCCTCTTCCTCATCATAATGGCCATTCGAATGCTCAGAGGCACATTGTGGCCTATGCCAGTCGAAGGCTGTCTGAAAGAGAACGTGCCTACTCTCAGCCAGAGAAGAAGAGTTGGCTGTGGTGTGGAACTGTGAACACTTTCATGTATTCCTCTATGGAAAATGATTCACTGTCATCATGGATGTTAGATCTGGGGGTCTCTAGTTGGCAGGATAGGTACGACTGTCCAAGTAGGGACCCTTGCTTCTAGTCAGGGAAAGGGGGATACACTGTTAAGATAACCCCTGCTCACCCTCTAGGTAGCTTGGCCTGAGCAGTCTAGGCTATCAAAGGCAATGTGTAAAGTATTTGTGCCAACACTCACAGTAACACAGTGAAAACACCACAGATTTACTCCACACCAGTTTTAGAAAAATAAGGTATCTTTACTAAAAACTTCACAAGACCAAATACTACAGACAAACCAACATATAATTCAAAAAGGTTACTTTAAAGATAGTTCAGAGTTTGCAGAAAGTACTCCAGGATGTAAAAGTCAGTGTCCTGCACAATGCGACTCTCAATGCACAAAATGCGACACTTTCGTGCCCAACAGTACCTGTAGTTGCGATAAGGTTCCCAAAAGCTATAACAAGGAAGCTTGCAAAGGCGATGCGATACTCCTGAGATCCTGGGGAGGCTTTGCAGCAGCCCTGCTTCACGCAGCAGAGGTGGATGCGCCGGCTCCGATCTGTAATGGGAGGATGCGATGACTTTGGCCTTCGTTGCGTAGGTTTCTTAGGGGGAAGCTTCACGCACAGGTTCGATGCGACACTCTTCGATGTGGTGCGATGCGTGGTGCAGCGTTGCCTTCCGGCGCCGCAACTCTCGATGCGCCACGGAACGGGACTCTGCGTCGACGCACGCAGCGACTGGAGACTTTCACGCACCGGCAGTGGTGCGGTTCGCAAACTGGTTCTGCGACGACCCTCGCAATGCCAGGAATCTTCACGCTTCGGGACAATGCTCGACGCACTCGGCGATGCGGGGACCCTGCGTGTTGCGGTGGTGCCGCGATGAAATTTTCTACGCACTCTCGTTCTTGCGACACACAATCGGATGATGCGTTGGGTACCAGTTGTTTCTTTTTCACGCTTCTGCTTCCCAGCTCCCAAACACAGCAAAACGACCTCCTGAGGCCCCAAGACTGGGCAAGCACTCCAAGGCAGGTCAGAACTCTCTCAGCAGAGTTCCAGGGGAGCTGGTGGTGAAGTCCTTTTGTTCCTGGGACTTCTTAACAGGGAGCCAGCTCTTCTCAGGCCCTTGGAGATCAGAATCAAAAGAAGGGGACACAGCAGAGTCCTTCCCCTCTCCTTGGCAGCAAAGCAAAACAGCAAGCAGGCAGTCTTCTCCTCTTCAGTCCTTTTCAGCTTTCTCCTTGGCAGAGGTTTCTTCTTAGTTCCAAAGTGATCTAAAGTTTTAGGTGTCTGGGGTCCTCTTCTTATACCCCTCCAAGTCTTTGTCTCTCTTTGTTCCAGTGGGGGGATTCCCCTGCTCAAACCGGTTCCTGGGTGTGCTCTGCTCTGGAGCACCTGGTTCCTTTCAGAGTGAGGGGCAGGGTCGTTAGACGCTCAGCAGGAGGTGGAGCCTTCTTTGTGCCAGCAGAGGCAGAGTCCTCAGCCTGGCCAGCAGGGGGTGGAGCCAGCTTTGTTTGGCAGGGACAGCCCTATTCAAACCCAGGGACTACTCCTCCCACCCATCTAAAGCAGATCTCCCTATTCACCCTGCTGCTGACTCATCCAGGCTCCTGGAGCCACCTGGCCCATCACATGACACCCTTCAGCCAACCAGCACACAGGCACACAGGAAGGTTAAACAGGAGAATAGCTACTTTCTAAAAAGTGCTATTCTCACACAGTGAATTTAAAAACCATCTTGCTAAAAAGATGTATAATTAAATTCTGAACACAGAGATACCAAACTTGGATTTTCTATCTTGCCCTTATGGGAAGATAGGCATGTAAACAGCCTTCCCCATTCTATCCTATGGGCAAGATAGCCTCTCAGCAGTGAAAAACGAAAATGGCTGTAATTCACTACCAGGGCATGTTACACACCTCAGTACATGCCCTACCTTTCAGATACACTGCACCCAGCCCAGGGGGGTACCTAGGGCCACCATAGGGATGCCTTACATGTACAGAAAGGGAAGGATAAGGCCTGGTCAGTGGGTGCACTGGCCAGGTCGACATGGCAGTCCTGGACTGCACATAGGCACTGCAAGCAGGCCTAAGACATCATTTTAGCGCTACTCCTGTGGGTGGCACAATCAGTGCTGCAGCCCACTAGTAGCATTTGAATCACCAGCCCTGGCACACGCAGTGCACTTTACTAGGGGCTAACAGGTGAAACAAATATACCAATCATGGATAACCAATCAATACAACAATTTACCAAGGGAGCACTTGCACTTTGACACTGATCAGCAGTGGCAAAGTGCCCAAAGCATCTAAACCAGCAAAATCGAAATCCAGCATAGCATCAAAAATACAGGAGGTAGAGGCAAAAAGTCAGGGGTAGCCACGCCAAAGATGCCAGCTCTAACACGTGTCCCCTCCAGCTGAAAGTGGGGAGAACTACCCACCCTCTTGGGAGTTCTCATCGCTAAGGCGGAAAAACCTGGACAGACCATCAGCGTTGGGGTGTTCTGTACCGGGGCGGTGTTCCACCGTAAAGTCCATCCCCTGTAGGGAAATGGACCACCTCAACAGCTTAGGATTCTCACCCCTCATCTGCATCAACCATCTGAGGGGCCTGTGGTCCGTCTGAACCCGGAAGTGAGTCCCAAACAAGTAGGGCCTCAGCTTCTTCAGCGCCCAGACCACAGCAAAAGCTTCCCTTTCAATCGCACTCCACCTCTGTTCCCTGGGAAGTAGCCTCCTACTAATGAAAGCTACAGGTTGGTCCAAGTCCTCATCATTTAGTTGTGAGAGCACCGCTCCCACTCCATGCTCAGAAGCGTCTGTCTGCACTATGAACTCCTTGGAGAAGTCAGGCGCCTTGAGTACAGGTGCTGTACACATGGCCTCCTTCAGGGCCTCAAAAGCTTCTTGGCAGGCACTGGTCCAAATCACTTTCTTCGGTAACTTCTTGGAAGTTAGTTCTGTCAAGGGAGCAACAATGGTGCCATACCCCTTGACAAAACGGCGATAGTACCCGGTGAGTCCTAAGAAGGCTCTCACCGCTGTCTGGGTTTTGGGGGGTTCCCAAGCCCGGATGGTATCTATCTTGGCTTGTAGGGGCGCCACCTGGCCGCTTCCTACCTGGTGTCCCAAATACACCACCGAACCCTGCCCTATCTGGCACTTACTGGCCTTGATAGTGAGGCCTGCACTATGCAGAGCCTTCAACACTGCGCAGAGGTGTTGCAAGTGTTCTTCCCAAGTGGAGCTGAACACAGCAATGTCATCCAGATATGCGGCGCTGAATTGCTCCAGCCCGGACAGTACCTGGTTGACCAGTCTCTGGAATGTGGCAGGGGCGTTCTTCAACCCAAAGGGCATGACACAGAACTGGAAGTGCCCCTCTGGAGTTGAAAACGCAGACCTCTCCTTGGCCCCATCAGTTAAGGCAATCTGCCAGTACCCAGAAGTTAAGTCAAACGTACTGAGGTAGTTGGCAGCTCCCAACCGATCCACGGGCTCATCAGCTCTGGGGATGGGGTGTGCGTCAGTCTTCGTGACCGCATTGAGCCCACGGTAGTCCACACAAAACCTAAGTTCTGGAGTGGCACCTGGCGCAGCAGCTTTCGGTACAAGTACCACTGGGCTAGCCCAGGGGCTGCTGGAGGGCTCAATCACCCCTAGCTCCAACATCTTAGAAACCTCCTTCTTGATGCTGGCCCTGACCTTGTCAGCCACCCGGTAAAACTTCTGTTTCACAGGCATGCTATCTCCCGTGTCCACGTCATGGACACACCAGTTGGTGATACCGGGGGTCAGGGAGAACAGAGATGCAAACTGACCCAGCACATGGCGACAGTCCCTCTGCTGTTCTGGGGTCAGGGTGGGCGAGAGGACCACTCCATCCACTGACCCATCTTGCTCCTTAGCTGCCAGGAGGTCAGGAAGAGGATCGCTATCCTCCTCCATCACTGCATCTGTAGCCAGTAGCATTGTTATTTCAGACCTCTCAAAATGGGGTTTGAGGTGGTTCACGTGTAGGACCCTCATGGGGTTCCTGGGAGATTGCAAGTTGACCAGGTAGGTCACCTCACTCTTGCGCTCCACCACCTCATATGGCCCAGTCCACTTGTCCTGGAGCGAGCAAGGCTCCACTGGCGCCATCACCCACACCATCTGCCCAGGTTGAAATTCCATCAGAGTGGTATGCTGGTCATACCACCTCTTCATCTCATCCTGGCTGGCTTCCAGGTTCGCCTGAGCGAGGGCCCGGAAGCGCTGTGTCTGGTTGCGGATGGCCAGCACATAGCTGAACACATCCTGAGGGGTTTTCCCCGGGGATTTCTCCCAACCCCCCTTCACCAGACTGAGAGGTCCTCTAACAGGGTGCCCGTACAAAAGCTCAAAGGGACTGAACCCTAGAGACTTTTGTGGTACCTCCCTATAGGCAAATAATAGGCATGGCAAAAAGACGTCCCACTTCCATCTCATGGGCTCTGTCAGCCCCATGATCATGCCTTTCAGGGTCCGGTTGAACCTTTCAACCAACCCATTTCCTTGAGGGTGGTAAGGAGTGGTGAACTTATAAGTTACCCCACACTCCTCCCACAGAGACTTCATATACCTGGAGATGAAGTTGGTACCCCGGTCAGATACCACCTCTTTGGGGAAACCCACACGGGAAAAGATCCCCATCAACGCACGGCCCACCACCGGGGCTGTGGTTGTCCTGAGAGGGATAGCCTCCGGGTTCCCGGGTGGCATGATCCACCAGGACCAGGATGAACCTGTTGCCTAAGGCGGTCCTGGGGTCCAGTGGCCCCACAATATCTATTCCCACCCGCTCGAAAGGTGTGCTCACTACCGGAAAAGGCTGGAGAGGGCCTTTGCATTTTCCTCCAGCCTTGCCACTTGCCTGGCAAGTCTGGCATGATTTACAAAAGGAAGCGACGTCCGTCTTCATCCCGGGCCAGTAAAAGTGGGTGGCAAGCCTTTGTCGGGTCTTGTCCTGCCCGAGATGTCCTGCAAGCGGCACGTCGTGAGCCAGACCCATTAGGAAGTCTCTGAACCCTGCGGGTACCACCAGGGTACGTGATCCACTGGGCTCAGCAAACCTAGGCTCACTGTACAACAAGTCATTCTCCCAGTAGAGAAAAAAGTTCTTCGGATCAGCACCTGCTGCCTGGTCTGCAGCCTGGTGCCGCAGACCTTCAAGAGTAGGGCATGTCTTCTGCGCACGGCAGAACTCCTCTCTGGAGGGACCACCCTCTTGCTGCCAATGGGTCAGCTCAGGTATGTCTCCCAGCTCAGCGACCTGTTCCCCTGTAGGCTCCAGGGCATCCCCTGTAGGTTCTGCTCCTTCCTGGACCGTGGGAACAGCGGGGGTGGACGCACCACGCCCCTTGCCCTTCCTCTTTCTGGCAGGGACCTGGGCCACTGTTTCAGGCTCCAGGTCTGCTTCACAACCCTGTCTTGCTGCCATGGACCGGGTGGTCACACAGACCCACTCAGGCAAACCCAACATCTCCAAATGAGCCTGGCGTTCCACCTCCTTCCACGGGGAACTCTCCAGGTCATTACCTAGCAGACAGTATACTGGCATGGATGGACTCACAACAACTTTGAGAGGACCTGAGACCCCCCCCCCACTCAAAGGGAACATGTGCAACCTTGCAAAGGCGCACAGAGTTGTCAGCTGACACTACTGGGTGAAGTACGTCTGGAATGATCAGCTCCTCAGGGACCCACTGACACCTGACCGTAGTCACACTGGCTCCAGTGTCCCTGAGAGCCTCCACCCTCCTCCCATTGATGGTCACCCACTGCCTGTACTTCTTAGTGTTATCAGGGACAGGGGTTTCCTGGACCATCTCTGTGTCTCCTAAAGAGACAAGGGACATAACTGCTAAACCCTCCAAATCACTAGAAATTAAATCCCCCCCGAAAAGCTACACTAGCTATACCCGGTGTTGGAGCACCAGTGGGTGCCTGGGATTTCTTGGGACACACAGGAGACTTGTGACCCAATTCCTGACAGTGATAACACTTAATGGGACCCTTGTTATCCGACCTGCCCTTAGGGGGCCAGGTTGGTTTGGGTTTTGACTTGGGGGGCTGGGACTGGTTACCCTGGGAACTATTTTGGGGCCCTTGTGAGAACTCCTTTTGGTTACCCTTGTCCCCCCCACTCATCTGCTCGGGACCCTGCCCACCTTTGGCAATGGTACCCACAATTCCTCTGTGGACCCTGGTACTGGTCCAGCGGTCCGCCTCCTTACAAGCTCAATGGGGTCCGTCAACTTGCTATCTAAAAGATGCTGGCGCAGCTCTGGAACACATAGACTACTCAAGTGTTCCCAACTAATTAAATGTAACAACCCCTTATAATCAGTTACCTTGCTGCCCTTCATCCAACCTTCCAGTGCCCGCGAGTACAGATTCACACACTCCATCCAAGTCTCAGACTCTTTCTTCTTGGAATTTCTAAACTGCAGTCTATACTGCTCTGGAGTAAGTCCATACCTGAGACATAGGGCCTCCTTCATATTGGGATAGGTCATGGCACCTGCTAATTCTAAGGGCTCTAGAGCACTCCTCCCAGAAGCCTCAAAATGTTTCCACAGGCCCGCCCCCCAATGCTGTTCAGGCACACCATTCATTCTTAATGCTATCTCATACGATGTAAACCAGGCATAGATATCTTCACTCCTATTGTAATTCTGTACTAAATCTTTGGGGATATATACTTTACCCCCCTGCACTGGCTGTGCGCTGCCACCATTTGAACCGGACTCCACCTGCTTGGCCTTGATGTCCAGTTCTCTCATGCTCACTTCATGAGCAAGAAGCAATTTCTTCTCCTCCAAGGCACGGGCATTCTTGCTCTCCTCCGCCGCCTTGTCTACTTCTGATTGCTTCATTTTCATTTTCATCATTTCCAATTCATGGTTTCTCACCCTTTGATTCTCCTCCAACTCCTCTGGAGTGAGCCCCCTACTGGAATGGGAGCTGCCAGCCCTTGAGACTGGTCTGCCCACAGGCAGATCTTGGGGAACAAAACCATCCTCTTTATTTGCATCACTTTCCTCTTGGGCCTCCCACCAGGCCTTCAGGACTCTTTGTAGCACATCCTTTCTAGCTCCGCTTTTAAAAGAGCAACCACGGTCTTTGCAGAATTGCTTGAGATCTTCAACTTTGTATGAATATAAATCCGCAATGGAAAACTCCAATTCTGCCCTCTCACTTGTTGCCACCTGAGACATGATGCTCTTGAAGAGTTACTCAAAAATAGAATCAAAAATAATACAGTATGTGGTTGTCTATTGGTCTGCACTCCTAGTGATGTACACCAATTACTGTGGGTCAAGTACAAATACAAGTTCAATCCTCACCGCTGACCACCAATGTTAGATCTGGGGGTCTCTAGTTGGCAGGGTAGGTACCACTGTCCAAGTAGGGACCCTTGCTTCTAGTCAGGGAAAGGGGGATACACTGTTAAGATAACCCCTGCTCACCCTCTAGGTAGCTTGGCCTGAGCAGTCTATGCTATCAAAGGCAATGTGTAAAGTATTTGTGCCAACACTCACAGTAACACAGTGAAAACACCACAGATTTACTCCACACCAGTTTTAGAAAAATAAGGTATCTTTACTAAAAACTTCACAAGACCAAACACTATAGACAAACCAACATATAATTCAAAAAGGTTACTTTAAAGATAGTTCAGAGTTTGCAGAAAGTACTCCAGGATGTAAAAGTCAGTGTCCTGCACAATGCGACTCTCAATGCACAAAATGCGACACTTTCGTGCCCAACAGTACCTGTAGTTGCGATAAGGTTCCCAAAAGCTATAACAAGGAAGCTTGCAAAGGCGATGCGATACTCCTGAGATCCTGGAGAGGCTTTGCAGCAGCCCTGCTTCACGCAGCAGAGGTGGATGCGCCGGCTCCGATCTGTAAGGGGAGGATGCGATGTCTTTGGCCTTCGTTGCGTAGGTTTCTTAGGGGGAAGCTTCACGCACAGGTTCGATGCGACACTCTTCGATGTGGTGCGATGCGTGGCGCAGCGTTGCCTTCCGGCGCCGCAACTCTCGATGCGCCACGGAACGGGACTCTGCGTCGACGCACGCAGCGACTGGAGACTTTCATGCACCGGCAGTGGTGCGGTTCGCAAACTGGTTCTGCGACGACCCTCGCAATGCCAGGAATCTTCATGCTTCGGGACGATGCTCGATGCACTCGGCGATGCGGGGACCCTGCGTGTTGCGATGGTGCCGCGATGAAATTTTCTACGCACTCTCGTTCTTGCGACACACAATCGGATGATGCGTTGGGTACCAGTTGTTTCTTTTTCACGCTTCTGCTTCCCAGCTCCCAAACACAGCAAAACGACCTCCTGAGGCCCCAAGACTGGGCAAGCACTCCAAGGCAGGTCAGAACTCTCTCAGCAGAGTTCCAGGGGAGCTGGTGGTGAAGTCCTTTTGTTCCTGGGACTTCTTAACAGGGAGCCAGCTCTTCTCAGGCCCTTGGAGATCAGAATCAAAAGAAGGGAACACAGCAGAGTCCTTCCCCTCTCCTTGGCAGCAAAGCAAAACAGCAAGCAGGCAGTCTTCTCCTCTTCAGTCCTTTTCAGCTTTCTCCTTGGCAGAGGTTTCTTCTTAGTTCCAAAGTGATCTAAAGTTTTAGGTGTCTGGGGTCCTCTTCTTATACCCCTCCAAGTCTTTGTCTCTCTTTGTTCCAGTGGGGGGATTCCCCTGCTCAAACCGGTTCCTGGGTGTGCTCTGCTCTGGAGCACCTGGTTCCTTTCAGAGTGAGGGGCAGGGTCGTTAGACGCTCAGCAGGAGGTGGAGCCTTCTTTGTGCCAGCAGAGGCAGAGTCCTCAGCCTGGCCAGCAGGGGGTGGAGCCAGCTTTGTGTTTGGCAGGGACAGCCCTATTCAAACCCAGGGACTACTCCTCCCACCCATCTAAAGCAGATCTCCCTATTCACCCTGCTGCTGACTCATCCAGGCTCCTGGAGCCACCTGGCCCATCACATGACACCCTTCAGCCAACCAGCACACAGGCACACAGGAAGGTTAAACAGGAGAATAGCTACTTTCTAAAAAGTGCTATTCTCACACAGTGAATTTAAAAACCATCTTGCTAAAAAGATGTATAATTAAATTCTTAACACAGAGATACCAAACTTGGATTTTCTATCTTGCCCTTATGGGAAGATAGGCATGTAAACAGCCTTCCCCATTCTATCCTATGGGCAAGATAGCCTCTCAGCAGTGAAAAACGAAAATGGCTGTAATTCACTACCAGGGCATGTTACACACCTCAGTACATGCCCTACCTTTCAGATACACTGCACCCAGCCCAGGGGGGTACCTAGGGCCACCATAGGGATGCCTTACATGTACAGAAAGGGAAGGATAAGGCCTGGTCAGTGGGTGCACTGGCCAGGTCGACATGGCAGTCCTGGACTGCACATAGGCACTGCAAGCAGGCCTAAGACATCATTTTAGCGCTACTCCTGTGGGTAGCACAATCAGTGCTGCAGCCCACTAGTAGCATTTGAATCACCAGCCCTGGCACACGCAGTGCACTTTACTAGGGGCTAACAGGTGAAACAAATATACCAATCATGGATAACCAATCAATACAACAATTTACCAAGGGAGCACTTGCACTTTGACACTGATCAGCAGTGGCAAAGTGCCCAAAGCATCTAAACCAGCAAAATCGAAATCCAGCATAGCATCAAAAATACAGGAGGTAGAGGCAAAAAGTCAGGGGTAGCCACGCCAAAGATGCCAGGTCTAACAATGGATCATCAGGCGTTACTTGCAATTTTTTGCATTGAGAGGTGGGGGTTAAGACTGCAAGTGTATGATTATGAGATCATGCACAAACGAGGAACAATCAAAATCCATCAGATTACTTTTCACGAGTGCCGGTACATGATCACAGTTCAACATCCAAGACAGCTGAAGCAAACCTCCACCTTACTGTGAGATACAACACACCAGTGACTCGGTCTGTGAAACAAATCAATTGTGCTGCCAATGCAGATTAAGACATAAACATAATCAAAAAAAGTATTACCACACAATCATGGAGGAGAAGTACTTGGCCCCTTGCCGATGGTTTTGAATTCCAAAAGTCTAGGATGTTCAGTATGAGTTACCAGTCACCCAAGAAGGTGTAGTGTTGCGAGGCTCAAGAATCATCATGCTTGGAAGCCTAAGAAACTGGGTCATTGAGCTGACCCATGAAGGACACTATGGTATTGTAGCCACCAAAAGAGTGACTGTGGATCTCTCTGCTAGATGAGCGAGTTGAGAAGGAGCTGAAGGCATGCAGCATTTGCAATTGGTTGTCCTCTAAGTTGGTTCAGCACCTGGTGACAATGTTCGACCTTCCTGCCCATGCCTGGGAGTGGCAGTTGACTTTTTGGGGTCTTTAGAAAATGAACATCATCTCATGATAGTCATAGACAAATATTCATATTTTCCTTTGATGGAAGACCTATCTTTGACAAACCATGACAAAGTTGTAGGATGCTCTCCATGCCACTGGAGTCAAGCTATCCTGGCTGATGAGGGGTGAAACCCCGAAACTGGCCCTAAGATGCTTGTTTCCAGTCCAGGTAGGACCTGGCCTGGCAGTTCGGGCTGAACTGTTCCGATGAGGCACAGGGTCAAGACTGATTTGCATATGGCTGGGCTCAAACTGGAATGGCGAGCAAACAATTATGGATTTAGGCCCAGATCTCTGTAATGGGGTGAATGTATGACATTGTTCTGCATTCTGTCCACCAATTGTTCTTTTTGAATTTGTCACCCCATGTGGGATGGGTATGCCCAGATGTGGGTCCTGTGCTCTCCATGCCACTGGAGTCCAGCTATCCTGGCTGATGAGGAGTGAAACCCTGAAACCATTCCTAGGATGCTTGTTTCCAGTCCTGGGAGGACCTGGCCTGGCAGTTCGGGCTGGACTGTTCCCATGAGGCACAGGGTCAAGACTGATTTGCATATGGCTGAGTTCCAACTGGAAGGGCATGGTGAGCAATAAACGATGGATTTAGGCCCAGATCTTGGTACTGGGGTGAATGTATGACATTTTTCTGCATTCTGTCAATCAATTGTTCTTTTTTGCATTACATTTTTAGACTGGCTTGATGACATCTTTGCACCATGGAGTATAAAACCCTTAATTCAGATAATGGCTCGCCCTTTAACAGCAAAGAGTTCAAAGAATGTCTAGCTCAACGTCAAAAGCCAAAAGAGTGCATCCCCGCTGGGCCCAAGCTAATGGTGTGGTTGAACGATTCATGGGCACCCTCAAGAGGCTCATTCAACGAGCGTCCAGGGAGAGAATTAATCTGAACCAAGTCTTGTGCCAGGCCTTCAGGGCCTATCCATCAACTCCTTACTCCGCAACTGGTGAGAGTCCAGCCGCTTTGCTATTTGGGAGAGCCATCAGAACAGAACTACCTCAATGGACACCGGATCGAGAGTGAATAGTTGCAAGGTTTAAGACACTGACGTGATTTAGAAAAAGAAAATGAAAATGTATGCAGATCAGCGTCACCATGCCATGTAGACAGTCTTTGACAAAGGAGACTGGGTACTGGGTAAGCAGAAACGAAGACAGAGAACGGACACTCCTTTTATCACTGATCCTTTACAGATCGTGGCTTGAAAGGGACTTATGGTGACAGCATATCATTCGGGACACATCACATTTTAAACACCTACCGCAACACTTGTTAAGTCCTGAAA